>NC_092526.1:7642500-12442500 GCF_037038585.1 Patagioenas fasciata | reverse complement strand
ACCTGTACCATCTCCTCAAATCTTAAAGGTCCATATACTGCGAATAGTATGGATGTGCTTATCTTTACATATATGAGCAGCTACATTAAAGAAAATGGGAGTAATTGCCTGCTACAGCAGATGCAAATGTGTTTTCAGGATAGAGAAAAGGGCATAATTTTGTACTTCTATTTAAAGAACACAGATCCACTTCATGTACCAAACTTCATTCTTTCCAAGAGCTTTAGTGATGGTGGTTCTGTTTGATGTCTTAATTCTCTTGTCAGTGGGAGTCTTGCTATTTACTTAAATGCAACCAGAATGCCAAACCAGATGTTTAGTGATTTATTCTGATGTATTATTGGATACTGTGGATGACAAAAGATTGGGCGAACACTCTCCTTCCTGCCTATGAAGTTTTCCAAAGCGTTTCAGCATTATTGGTGTTACAACAATTAGCTAATTCCCTCAGTTTTGGAGAGGCCATATCAGCCAAAGCAGATGGAAATTGATGATTAAGCTTTATCACATTTTTGTAGGCTGTTACCTTTCCTTTTGCCTCTATTTTTAAAGGGATGTTCAATGTGCTGGATATTTTTTAACTCTCAGGGAGAAGATTTTCAAAACAAAATCTGGGCCAGATTTCCAACAGCCTCAGCTCGGAAGAAGAGGCTGGATTTTCAGGGTCTTTGATGAACAATCTGGCCATCAACATCGCCTCAGTGATCTGCTGGTTGCTGGGCTCTGCTCAAAAACAGTCTCTGTTTTGTTCCCTCCTCTACCTCTTTTAACATTTTATCTCCTGTGCTTTTTACCCAACAATAGTTCCTTGTTTGTTCTTTGAGGAACTGTCATCATTCTGAGGATTTCCAGCCTGTATTCCCCTCACTCCCAGAAAGTGGGAAATGCTAACCTCCATGTGGTATCTCAACCCACTTAAAGCCTGGTATGGCAGTGGTACAGGGATGGTGCTTAGAGTTCCAGTTCTGCACACTGGAAGGCAGGCAGGAAAGAGAAAAGAGGACAAAAAAACTTTGCTTCTTTACTGTGGTTGCTGACCCTTTTCTTCTGAAAACTCCCTGGAGCCATTTCAGAAGTTACTCACCTATATGTACTTAGTTGTCTGATCATTGGCCCAAAGCTATTTAGAGGTGAATTGTGTTTCTCACGCAGATCTCAAGTCAGCAAGTACAAGTACTTGTCAGCTGAGTCATTTCTGCTAGCTTTGCACTAAGCACCATGGCTGGAGGGGATGTACAGCAGAATTTAGGCCAAGTAAAAGGGCAAAATCTCAACATCACTCAACAGCAAGCTTGCTCCAATCAGGTCAAAAAAGCAGGCAGAGTTCAAATGAGAGTATGTCGTAGCTGCACACAGGAGGACCTGGCTCTCCTCACAGCCTCAGAAGCAAGAGTATCTCCACTAGCACGAGACTTACCTGACGTTGTCCTCATACAATCTGATGAGATACCCATACTTGAGCACTGATCAACAGGGAGAGGACAAGCAAGCCAAACTGTTCTCAGAACCTCACTCTACATCCCAAATTGCAACCTGCCTCATGTGAACTGCAGATTTTATGCAGAAAACTGGAGGGATGAAAGAATAAATGACTATCAACATAAAATACATTGAAATAAACTGCTCGGGACAGAGAGATCAGAAAACGTGGGTATTCAAGAGACTCTGGTCTCATTCCCAGACACATTTTCTTTTCCTCATTTGAATGTGTAAGCAAAAAATGGCTACAAAATCACCGCAAGGCCAGCCTCAGATGTGTGTCTGCTCAGAGGCTCACAGCCCTGATGCTGCAATACAGAGACATCACAAAGTGCTCTCTACAAGCAGCTTCATTTTCCTACATGTTTGACTGCAGTTCCTAAACTGACCAATCTAACCCCATCCTTTGAAAAAATTACTAAACTATCCCTTACAGATAGGCCCCACCTGAAAGTAATGGTCCAAATCTGAAGTCCTCACCCCTCTAAAATTCAGATCGAGGGGTTTGTTCAGACATATTCTAGAGATATGATGGTGTCAGTGATAAAGCTGCAAGGCTGGCTCTCCAAATTTCTCTCCCCAAAGCCTGCGGGCAACCTGAGGTAAAAAAACAAACAACAACAACAAAAAAAACCAAACAAGCTCATTTGAAAATTACAGGGAGTTAGAAAGATTTCAAAGCCATGCAAAATCTGGCAGCAAGCACAGCCAAGCTACCACCCAGCAAAGCAGCCTTCAAAACACTCTGCATGTTCAAAGGGCTTGTAGGTTTTGCTCGCATTGGACATCTTCCTAATAGTCTCCAACAAGAGTGAGGAATGGCAACACTGAAGTACAACAGGAAAAACACACACACAAGGCAAGGCCCCTGCAGCCAAGTCCAGCCTGTAAATTTGGGCAGCTGACATTACAGACGTCTTCCTGTTGCCCTGTTGCTAAGCTTGGCTGTTCTGAAAAGACAGATTGAGACAGGTCAGTGGGCACAGACACTGCTCAGACACACAGAAATATATTGGGTCAATGAACTACATCAAGACATGGGGTTGAGCTACTGGTCACCATTTAAGAGATTGAATTGGTGCTGTGTCAATAAACAAACAGTAAAGGAGATGGCAGAAACCCTTTTCCCTTCCCATCTCCTCCCTTTGCTGCTGCTTTTTTCTCTGTCCCATTTCTGAGCCTTGGTACCAAGCCCCAAGGTTTTAAAGCAGCAGAGCAGCAAGGTTCTCTGGAGGGGATCAATGCTGGGATCAATTTTCTCTCGATACATGATAGTCCATTCCGGGGAGAAGGGAGGGTGAAGGTAAGAGCTCTAAGTCAGCAACAGAGAACCCACATCAGCCCCAAGGGTGTAAAAGGCTGCAAAGTTTCCTGATAACACAAGGCAGAGCCAAAAAAAACCAGTGTTGTGGTATTCCTGCCCGGGAGGCACAAATTCTTCAGCACCTCAAAGCTTCATGAGTGCCCCTCAAAATTATTAGATTATAAAATCTGCTGAAAGTGGAGCTTTTCAGGGAGGCCAGACAAGAAGTCACAGCACAACAAAAAAGTCAGTGGGGGGTGTTGTAGGAGTGAGAGCCCTTCTTCCAGTGGTGGCTGCATATTGGCATGTATTAAACATAGACACAACAATAAGCAATAAATCACAGCCCAGGAGAAGTGCCAGGTGGAATGCACTGGAGGAAATTAAAACATCCTTCTCGATAGAGTTCAGTATTGAAAGAAATACAAGGGAGGCCAAGTTGACTTATCACCGACATAGCCAGGATGCTAAGGGGAAAAAGGGTTCCAACACTTGCAGCTGAAAACTTTGCAGTTGAATAATTTCCTACAAAAGCCCCTTAGATTAAAATTAGTAGTGTCACAAACATCCTTTTAAACAAATAAATAATGGCCTTCTTGGCTTTCCTAAGTTTTCTTCTTTCTTGACTCCATTTTTCAAATGCACAATCCCTCTACAGGACTCAGCCATGGGCCAAAGGATCCACTACAATATACACAAGTGCACTTGCTGGCCAGCACCCAAATTCAGCAAATTCTGATCTCCCATGTTGCCAAACGTATGCACCCACCATGCTGTCAGGAGACCCTGTCCTGTGCACTGTGGTATAGTCCAGCAGCTGGCTTAAATTGCCTAAAAGTACCATGAAACAAGTCAAGGGAGGAACAGCTTGAGTCTCCATCCCACAAAGACCTGGGCTGCTTCCTTATTTCACTGAAAAATGCCTCCAGAAAGTTTGTTTTAGGAAAAAAACAGCATGGGTACACAAGCTTCCCAGCAATTTCAGCCAGGACCCAGTGCTGTACAGTGCATAAAACTGAGGCTGCTTGTGGTCACCAGCATTCAAGGAAACCTCTTTGGATCCAGGTTTCTGGGTTTTTTTTGGGAAAAGCTTATATTAACAGGGGACTGTGCCAGCCCTCAGGTCCTAAGTGGAAGGTGCTCCTGTGAGGCACCCCCACCTGTCTGCCCTCCAGCCACTGCTGTGTTTTCTCTGCTTGTCCCCTTTATAGGCAGTTGAGTAAACCTCCACCATTTGAGTTTTAATGGACGTGTCATACAAAGTACTTATGCAGGCTGAAACTGGGACACGATCTATAAATTACCGGAAAGCTGAACTCAAGATTAGGAAAAGGAAGGACCCATTTCTCTTGAAAATGGATCATATTTATGTATACACACATAAATATTCTCCCACTGAAATTCTCCAGCACAGCCTGAAGAGGACAGCTGTTATGTTCTACCTTTTTCAATCTTTGCTTTTAAGGGCTACGGACAGGATGGCATTTTCCAGCTGTGGTTCTCTTTTTCTCACTAAACACTTCTGTGTCAGTCTGTCTGTATAAACAACTAAACCTTTACACATTAAACACTTCTGTGTCAAACTTGCAGTAATGACCAAGTTATATTTTCTGAAAGGGATGATGAAGAGGTTCAGCGAAAATAGAGCTGGCATTTTTATATTTAGACAGACGTGAATTCAGTACAAGCTGATAGATAAACTCTACTTGTTGAAAATAAAATGATGGTGACATTTTCTATATCAGTTTTGGCAAGAGAACAGGGACATCTTGCAGTAGGCCACGAAAGAGGGAATCCGTTTAGACGTTGCTAACAAAATCCTTCCTCCTGTCTGGCACAGAGGACATCAGTTTCAGACAAAACTCTCATCAAGGAAAGCAAGGGAAAAGCAAGAGGGGAGAAGGACGAGTATTTTCAAGAGATGTAAACAAGCAACTACCTGCAGCAGACCCTGCTAAACACTCTAGGAGATTATTTGAGCGTATGTCAAACCAGTGGGTATGACACTCTTTCACCTTCTTAAAAACGGGATAGCATTTGGATGTAAAAACGTTCTACATCCATTTCTGGGTAGAAAACTGCTGTCTTTAAAAGGTACAATCAAGTCACAGAATCCATCCAGGTGAAAGAGATGTCACACACAACTGAGATGAGCTATTGAGTTCCAAAAGCAGTAACAAGTTGCCACGTGGCCCAGCCCTGTCTCATCAGACGTCTGAGAGGTGATCAACTCCAATAAGCCAGGATAGGCTGGCTGCAACCCAAATTCAGAAACCTGCCGCCATAAGAACTACCGGCAAAACACAAAATGTGTTACCAAAAGCAACACTGAAACTTCAAGTTAAAAAAAAAAAGGGTAAATATTGTTAAGTCCTTCTATGGTAAACACACAATTTCTGATAAGGATTAATTAATATATATCAAAAAAATATTGCTCATTCTCATTGTTCCTGTCATGAAAGTATCTATTTGGAGATGCACTTCCACCAGTGTCTTTTGTCTTGTAGTGACGAAAAAAAGCATTCTAAACCAAATCAGGCTGGAATATGTTTTCCTGATGCTTTTTCTTTTTAGGCTGAAGGGGAATATATCAGAGTCGTAAATTTGCTTACCCTTCTGTTCTGTACATGGAGCATCTCTCCAGAGGAATTTTTAGCACTCCATTATTTAAGCCCACAAAGAGCGACCTGTCGCTGTGCAGGATTTGGAGACTCTTGATTGCTTCCCGCTGTCCATCAGGGAGGATCTGCATTTCCTCTAAATAACAACTCCTCAGGTTCCTGTTAGTGGTAGAAAGGGCCTTCAAGATGGTGCCGTACTCTAATGGAACAAGAAAAAATGCACAAGTAAATCTTAGAGGAATTGACTTAATTTCATACCTGCCTAACGAGTGAAATATTGTCATCTTTGCACAGCTTCTTTAAACCTAATTCTGTGTCTCTTGTTGCCCATGGTAGAGAGACCTCCAGCTACACAGTTACAGCCCTCAGCAGTTCTAAGACATTACAGAAACCATCTGTGAATGCATTTAATGGGAACCCAGAAGGATGTGAACTATCTGGAGAGTGAGTACCTGGAAATATTTCCTAGTTGGAGCACTGAGGCAGAAAAGAGTCTGGTCCTGTCACCAGT
Organism: Patagioenas fasciata; assembly: GCF_037038585.1. NCBI lineage: Eukaryota > Metazoa > Chordata > Aves > Columbiformes > Columbidae > Patagioenas > Patagioenas fasciata. Next base: position 12,436,586 of record NC_092526.1, on the reverse strand, counting down.
GAGTTATACAGCAAGGTGACCCCAGATAGCAGGGATCATTTCTGGTGCCTCTAACCTGTATTTCCTCTGGTGTATGGAGCAGATCAGTGTGATTTGATGCCATGATAAATGACAACCGATGCAGTGGCCCTGCTGGAAATCTCAGAGGTCTCCGTAATGATTGCATGGGTCACAGATCTAATTGATCCTCTTCCTAGAAGAAACCATCCTGCCAGCTTGACAAGGGGATGTTATGGCACGAGCAGTGCCTACAAAGAAACATATATGTTTGCGTTCACAGGGCTCTTACCTAAACAATTTAAAGATCTGTCAAACTGTGGGAGATTTGTGCTGGAGAAAAGGGGGCAACCACATCATTTTTCATTAAAACCCCAAAGAGGTCTGTTAGCCCCAATTGTTGCTGAAGCTTGACCTTTCCATCCTGATAATGTCTGTACTGGTGCCAAAGCTCAGCAATTACAGTGGTGGGGCTGGCTGCCACGCGAAGCTTCTCTTTCCCTTAGGAGGGCCTTAAGTGTGAAACAAGACTGAGGCTCAAGTCTGAACTCAGTTTGTCTGAGGACTGGGTTTGTATTCAGGGCACCTCTACTGAAGCATTTGACTGATTTAAATATTTCAGGTCCAGCAGAGCTTACTCTTCAGTTACCACTAACCAGGGCCAGAAAGCAAACACAAACAAGAAGGTAAAGTTGTGGCAGCAGACTTTTGTACACAAATTATATGAGGCAGAAAGTATCCCAGCTTTCTCTCAGGTTTTGTAGCTGAGACTCCTCACTTAAAGTATCAAGGTATCAAAATAGCAGAACCATGGTTTACTTCTATTTAAATACCATCTTCTCATCATAATCAATGCCCATGGAGGCTCCCACAGTGGGAATGTTACTAGAACACATCCAAGATGATTACTTTCGAAGTAAGTGGTGGTAAAAGTTAGATAAATTATGACACAGTCTTGGAAGGTGGTAACATGAGAATGAGGCAATGACTCTGCATTCAGATGTGAGATTAACCTAACACTTACGGAGGCAATCCATCTTATTCTAAAGTCAAAGCTTCTGCAATAGAGGATAACAACATTATACCCATGAGGCTGGCCATATGCTCTGATTAATCAAACTATTTAATTTAACCTCTATCATTACTATGAATATGGGCTAAGACAACCATTTATAACACTTTGTTCTTCTTCAGTATCTTTCATTTATCCACGATATCTGTGCTTTTCAGAGGAGGCAATGTGTCCTGCTAATTAGAGGACGGCAGTAGAAATCAAGAGACTAAATCACAAGCTTAATTCTACCACTGGCTAACTATGCTATCACAAAAAATCACTTGCCTCAGCTTCCCCATATACATTATATTTCAGGGCATGTCCATTCCTGAAAGCACTGGGAGTCGTACAGCAGTAGGCACGTGGAAGCGCAAAGAAAGAAATAATTAAAATGTTGGGCAAGCCTGGAGGTTAAATATTATTACTGCTTATTTAGAGATGAGTATGTCTTAGTGCAGAGAGGCAACTTATGTGCACAAACTCACAGAGCACTTCAGCGACCTTTGCTCTTCCCCACTGTTATGTATTAGCTTGGTTAGTTGAAACATGTTTTTATAAAAGGGAGAAAAATGTTATTGTTGTTTTTAAACACAACATAGACATATGGTCTGCTCACTTGGGACTCTACCTCAAGTCCTCCATCCTGCTTTTAATTTACTCAGGCAAACTACCTTCCATGCAGTTCTGTGCCAAAATTATATTAGATGACAACCATGTAATGATGTCACAACTGGCCTACCAGGTCTGTGAGCAAGTGAAGGGAACTTTCTTAAGTCCTGATGCTCTTACCTGTCCCAATATACATCACATGGTAGAGAGTATCCTTCCCCTGAACAATATCGACCACCAGTTTGGAAAACCGAATGCTGTCCTGGGTCACGTATGGATCTACAGTCACCGGCTGCACGACGTCGTTCATCAGGAACAAGCGCTGCGCATCCTGCAGGACCCTCTCCGTCAGATTCTCGTTAGGGCTGTCATCGCTCAGTGTCCCACACTAAACATGGAAGATTGAACTTCAGTACCTGCATTTTAGCCCCACTCCAGCAGACCAAACCCTGAAATTCTTCTGGAAACCCACATGCTGTTGATTTTCTGTGGGAGTGAGTCTGTGTGAGGGTCACAGGATCAGGCATCTAGCCTAGCTTTGGCCTGTAGCCCACTCTTTATAAATGTTTCTCCCAGCTCATCCACTGACCACTGATGTTGTGTTTCATTCCCTTGTGGTACCCTGGAGCCAGCACACCAGAAGGGCAAAAGGCATTAACAAACCAAGGAGGAAAAGAAAGAATTAAAGCTAGCTGTAGAAAGACACAAAGCTAGCAGTGGAAAGAGAGTTTTTGTGGTAATCCTTGAAGCATTTCAAACCATCTTCAGACTCTACTTGGCATCTCAGTCTGTACAACAGACAAATCCTAGAAGTTAAAAAAACTGGTTGATTTTGCATTGAAGAACTCAACTCACCCCACTTCTTTTCTACTCCCCTTTGAACAGCTCACTTAGCTTCATCTTAACCAAGGCAATTTAGTCACTACCTCCCCTCTCCCCACATTCAGCTCTTCTGTCCTCACAGTGAATGGCAGATCAACCAGCGTCCATTCACCCTCCAGCACCAAGGGGTGCACTAAGATAGGACTCAATACCCTTGTCCATCCAAAAGAGCAGGGAAGAAGAGTGCTTCCTGGGCTGCAAGCACAAGCTGCCAGCTCATGTCCAGTCTTTCATCCACCAGTACCCCCAAGTCCTCGTCAGGGTTGCTCTCCATTCCTTCATCTCCCAGCCTGTATTGATACTAGGGGTTGCCCTGACCCAGGTGGAGGACCTTGCACTTGGCCTCGTTGAACCTCATGAGGTTCACATGGGCCTATTTCTCCAGCTTGTCCAGATCCCTCTGGATGGCATCCCATCCCTCAGGTGTGCCAAATACACCACTCAGCTTGATGTCATCTGCAGACTTACAGAGGGTGCACTTGATCCTACTGGCTATGTCATTGATGAAAGTATTAAACAGTACTGGTCCCAATATGGACCCCTAAGGGACACCACTTATTACCGAATGGCATTTGGACATTGAGGTGGTGGCCAGTACACTCTGAATGCAACCATACAACCACTTCCTCATCCACTGAGCAGTCCATCCATCAAAACCATATCTTTCCAATTTAGAGAGAAGGATGTTGCGGGTGACTATGTCAAACACCTTACAGATGTTCAGACAGATGACCTCACTAAGTGATGCTCAGATCTGACTAATTTCAGTAGAAAAAAAATCAAAAATTTCTTTTCCTGCATTTTGGGCCCAGGTGTTTGGGCTTTCCTTGGAAGAGAAGTTAGCATAGTGTGAGTTAGGATGTTGATGTACAGCACGACAGCTACAGTGTACAAACGTCCCATATGCACACTCTTGCTATGCATCAAGGCAAACCTTTGCAGTGCGGCTGCCTTCCCAAGGTGCACCTTGCAGAGCTTCTCTTACACTGTGCTAAAATGAGTTTACAGGAATTTAGTTCACATTTACACAATCAATATGGATCCTAACAGCTGGTGTATTGTGTCCTACAATATTCTGGAGTTTGTATGAACTAGGTGAACAGGGTGATACTAATTCCCACCACCTACGTACGTCGCCAGTTTTTATCAGCTTTAGCATCTTCCTGTGTAGCCAGACTAAGGAAACTTCAGTGATTTTTTTAATGTGTCCTCAGGTGGGTTTTAATTCTTTTTCTATTGCAATGGTCTTTATTATTTGATGACTGTCTCATCCCAGCTTCTAAAGAGTTTCTAGATCTCTTCCTTCTTCTGTCTCCTATACTCCTCCTGGTTTACACTACTGTCTTGCTTCAGATGCTCTTCTCCCTGCTCACTTCCATTTCTAGAGCATCACTGAAGGAGGAGTCCCAGAGGCAGGAATGTCATTGTTGGTTTTGTTTTCTGTTCTCATCAAGTCACAGATAATCCTTTTGGTCTACTGGCAGCCCACATGCTGACACAGCATCCCCTGGTTTGGTTTTATTTTGTTTTCTCTAATTTCCTGATTATCTGCACTGCCCTGATCCTCTATATCCTTCAGTATTTTTCCTTCCTCTCTGCAAGAAAAAAAAATATCTGGCAACCTTCCCGCATCTTCCTTTGTGAACAATAAGGCAAAAAAACTAATTTAATTTTTTTGCAGTATCTGCCTCTTCTGTCACTAAATTACCCTTGTCATCTCCTAAAGGCCCTTCACTGACCCCTTGTACCTCCTGTACTTGAAAAACATCTTAATCTCTTATTGCAATCTTCCTTTTGTCTGCCACATACCTCCTTTTCCTTTCCTTATTTTCCTCTGACCCTTTTCTTTCATCTTGCTGCTTCAGTCTTTGCACTCCACATTTTATCTGATACGTTTCACTACATGGAAATGCTTTCCAGAGTCCTTTTCTATTCCTCCTGGGTTAGCCCAGCAAGGCATAGAAAGTCCTTGATTCTCAGGTAACCTTAATATTCCTTTTAAAGTAAAAAAAAAAAATAAAAAAGGTGAGAGAGAGAAAAAAAAAGCCTGGCCATGTTTGGCATGGCTGCGTCTTCAGTGAAGCTTCATTTCTTGGTTTAGAGTACAACAAGCTAAGGGGGTGATCAAGAGCCCAAACCTGTCCCACCTTGTACAGGCAGAAGCCCTTACTCGGGTGCCATCAGAGAATTCAAGGGGAGAATTCGGGTTCAGCAGGAACCCAAGCAGGTCCCTGCCTGCAGCATGGACCTGCCTCCCATCTGCTCCTGCTGTGATTTCAGGTGACTGCAGAGTCCTTTTTTGGAAGGTCCCTGACATTACCAGCCTGAAGGCAGATGGCATTTGCTGGCAGCCTCAGCACCTTTACCATACGAAAGGAGAGCCAGATTCACACAATCAGGCTGAAAAGATGGGGAATTGAGGACAGGGAGGGAAGTCCACCCACCTTAGGATTCTCCAAGTGGGAAGGGACTGAGCTGTAAAATGGGCTCAGGAAGAAAGGTTTGCTGGGGCTGTCACATGCATACCCTGCACTGACCAAGTCTGGGCATAAAGTGGCTCAAGTTGTTCTATAATTTTCAAATTGTTCTTAACTCATAATGCCCGAAAACTGCTCTTTCATTTAAAAAAAAGATTTTTTGAGACAAGACAAAAAGGAACTACCATGACCATCCTTATGCGTCCAGTTCCTGCTGCAACGTGTCCATAGCTTCTGGTTGAGACACTGTGTCTTGGAAGGACACTTGCACTGAAACACTGGCAGCCTTAACAGCCCTATCTAGTGATGGAAGATGCATCACATGCTTGCACAGCATCAGTGGTTAATTACATGTCTTGTTTAAAAATGTAGGTTTTCTCCATTCTAGGTTGACTTTATCCAGCTTCAGCTTTCAGTCCTTCCCAGTTTTGGTGGGGATGCACCTCTGTGCCCCTTTGTGAGGATCACATTCGCAGAGCTCACATGTCAGTGATGAGCATAACAGAGATACAAGAGCCAGAAGAGTGGATTTCCTCTACTGTGTCAGAGCCCAACGCAGTTCCTATCATAGCCAGTATCGATTCTGTCAGATACTTGTTTCCAAGATTTTGCAGGGGGGGGATTTCAGTGATGTATCCTGAGGAAAAATTTCCTCCAACATTTTAACCTAGAAGAACACCTCCAGGCCACAGGTAAGTTCTTCACTGTTATTAAAACTGTGAACACTCTTTTTATCTGTAAAAATATAAAATTTCTGTCAAAAATCCCATGGTCTCAATAACAAGTGGAAAGGAGTTCCACGGACTAAACTACTCATAAATGTGGAGAAATACAATTTATCCGCACTGTAGATCTACCCGGAAAAATGAGTTCCACACAAATCAGCCCAGCGGAGTGACAGAAGGTAAAAGGAACTGGAGTAAACTGAAGGACAGAAGTATTACCTGGAAATTAGGGATGGGGTTTAACGTTGGCAGCCAGGCTGATCTTGGGTTTTCTTGGTAACGGAAAGGGCCATTAAATGCCTGAGTAATGGCACTCAGATTGAAGGCACACACTGCTGAGGCAGCTATGCTGTTTCTGGAAAAGGGGAGAAGAAAGCATCAATTTAATCATTAGAACATGGACCTTTTCAACATAACAGACATCAAACAAAATACAGGTAAAATGTTAGGTAGAGGTACAGTGATACCAACCTCACAAGGAGAAAAAATAGATAAATTGCAAAATGCAGATGACTTGCATGCTGATTTTGAGAATTAATTTTAAGCTTGGTTTTAAAATGTCTGTGATTTAAGGGCCATGGAAGCAGTTCTGACAAGAAAGGTGAATACAGTTTAATTTGCATGGATTATTTGTGTCTGGCTTTATTTTTATTTTTTTAACAACCCATCTATCTTTATTGATCACAAACCACCTAATTTTCATCTCTTGGTGTTTCTCAAGGTGAAATTCTGTTTCTACAGGCTCCTGAAATCTTCAGGTATAAAATATGTCCCCTAATGTTTGCATATGTAAGTATAAATACACATGTGCATGCAGGAGAAGGGAGAGGGTGACAGTGCAAACCAGTTGTTAGAGCAGCTCAGCACACGAGAAGGTCTTGCTGATACATGAAGGCCTCTGTTTTCAATGACCACAGTTCACTTCTTTGTGTTCCCAGGGGATAACAGCATCTGCCTGGGGCAGCCTGTTCAGCTGCACCCACCAGCCAGTGGAGGCACGGCCAGGGAAATGCCGCTTTAGGAAGGACTCTTTGGACAGGAATTAGTTTCAAGGATGCTCTGCTGCCCAGCCAGACTTGCACACAGATCAGTTGGCCTTCACTGTTCCATTTCAGTCATGGAGGACCCATTTCTGCAAGGTTCTGAGCAGTCTCAGCTCCTTTTGCCTCAAGAGGGTTGGAGGGCGCTTCCCAGATGTTGATGGCACCTCAGGGGAGCCAGCCCAAAGATGGACCTTTGCTAAGTGGTAACCTGGAATTCTAACCTGTTCCCAGCAATCTCCTTCCCCCCATTTTTTTAAATATATATATATATATATTTTTTTTTAGAGGAAAAAAACAACATTTAGAGAAAAAGAAATCAGAATAACACTAAAAATAGGGGCATCACAAGAGACTGACTCGTCATGGTGCCTTTTAAATTACCCAAGCCCTGCTGTATGTATCTTCCTGCTAATTAAAGCAATTTGAATTCTCTGAAAAGAACACATTGGTTTTTTTTTTTACTAAACCAATAATTAAACTCTCTTGCACCAAAAGAAAAAAAAAAAATGAAAAGCCTTGCTCTACAATCCCAGGCTGGAAAGCAGAACAGATTCTTTCACAGCATATTTCTTCTGAGCAACACGTCGGGATGAACTTCTTGCTTTGCCTTCCTATTCTCCGCTCCTGCCCCTGCCCCTTCCACCCCTGCAGTGATGGAGTAGCTCACTTCGACCATGTCAAAGCAACGCCAGGCGAACCGTTCTCCACTTTTGTCTGAGCACCGCTGATGCAGTGCATGCTCACAGACGGCGGCTCTTAAGACAAAGCTAATGATGGATGACAAGTAAATGCCTTGAGGCACACATGGAAGAAAAAAAAAAAAAAGAGAGAAATAAAATGAAAAAGTGAAAGAAAGAATAAAACCCCACTAGACTAACAAAAACAATTTTTTTTTTTAATAAGATCTTTTTAGGACCCTGCTAAGCACTCCATAGTTTAGCCTTTTCCCTTTGCTAGAGAGCAGAAAGGAAAGAGGTTTTCCATTAAATCTGTGGCCCATTTTTCTTTCCATCTGTGGCCTGGCGTATTTCCCATCCCTCCCTATGAAAAGTTGGTTCCCAGTATCAAGCCAGCGACATCAGCTTGCACAGCTGGCCCGCGCATGGTCCTGGTGTTAAGCACAACCTCCTCTGTTCCCGCCTCCTACTTCCTGGGGGTAGCTGGGTGGTTTAGAGAATGGGTTAAGTTCAAGGAGGTTTTAACATTATCTCTATTACCTCTCAGAAAAAAAAATAAAAACTTCTTAAATATTTCATCAGCAGCTTTGCTAAAAAGCTCTCCCACTGATTCAGCTGGATACAACATAACATGAAGCAATAAATCTATACGTGGGTGTTACCACAACCACTAATACCTTTGTTATAAGATGACCCTAAAAGATCCTTCCAAAATAAAAATACCTTTAAATAAAAAAATCAGAGTTTTGTGGTGCATCAGTATTCTATTATAAAGAAACTCAGACTGGAGCATATATCAACCCTCTTTGGCATGCAGAGCTCATGCAGCATGATATAAGCCCCAGTAGAAGTTAAAAGAATAATTACCATTATTTCCCTAATCGAATGACAAATTGGAACATTTTCTCTTTGAACTCTCAAAAGAACATCATGTTGTAGACCCAAAGCGCTACTTGATCTAACTTCAGTTATTATGAATAACTCATTTCTTCAATTACACAAATGTTATATATTATATTGTCCTCCAAAGATACAAGAGAGAACGTGCACCCATCACCTATAAAGAGTAACTTAAGTGTAACGCAGAGGAGATGGGTAACACTCATCATGTCTCACGTTAAATCTGGGAAACAGAAATAACAGACAAGAACTCTCCCAACTCCGGTAGCTTATGTCTCCCACCTTATATTCCAAAAGCCATATCAAATATGATACAGTTATTAATAATTTTCCCATTTCCAACTTCTGTTCTTGGCTGGATAAATGGACAAATGGATAAATAAAACACTATCACTATGGACACAGAAGTCCTCCCTGATTTAAAAAAAAAAAAATTGTCATCTCCAATGCTCAAAGCAGAAGAGCAGTAGCAAAGTTTCTTTCTAACATTCAGGAAGTTTGGCTAACATCCTTTAAATGTTTTTAGAGAACAACTCATGCTCCTTTCAATCCCAGGACAGATTTTCCCCAAAGCCCACAGTCAAGGTACAATACTCAGTCACGTCTATTTTTTCTAGTTGCTTCTCCACTTGCTTACTTTTGGCTGACGTTGGCAATGCTGGTGCAGAAATAAGACACAGGAGATGGATGAGGGTGGCCAAACCCTTACCTACTTCTTGGTATTTACAGAGTGCGAATAACATTTGGGCTCTACACAGGGAAGCACCCAACAGTGCATTAGCTCAAGAAGTTGGGGCTGGTGCTGTGTGAGTTCAAGGGCTGAAGTTCAAGCTCTGCCACACCACCAAGTAACACATTATAATAAAATAGGAAGGCCTGTACTTCAGTGAGGCTTCACTTCTTTGGTTTGCTGTAGGCTTCTTGGGTCAAGATCTTTATTCATATTGCACAGAACTTCATTACACACAAAACCCCCAAGAAAGTTGGCTACTCAGCATGAGAAAGGCACTTTGAGTGTTCATCGTGTGGAGTAACTAACTCAGACTTTCCTTCTCTAGTTTACACATGAGGATAACACCCCCTTGGAGAACATATATTATTGAAACTCAATACCACACAGACTGGTTATAGCTTGAAACTTATCATCCTAGCCTTGGGCTTCAGTGAGAAAGTTATTTGAGCTTTCCTGACTTAAAAGTATACATTATGAGTATTTTAATATATTTTTTAATTAACTTCTCTTCTCCCTCCTGCTTTCACAGCTACATTAAATCATTCCAATACAAGTTTTTTCAATATCAAGCCAAGAGGTGATTATGAAGTTTCAGAAATCATGCCTTCCCCTTGGAGTTCTAATGCTGCTTTTGATTTGTGGACCTGAAATAGCCTGCAGCAGAGCTGCAGTCCCCCTTGGAAATGTCAAGTGCTGTGCAGCCCACCTGACCGGGCTTCTATAAAGCGTTGTTCTACAGTAATTTCTGTTCATTTCAGTCTAGGCTTTTGGGATCCCATCTGTCTCATTCTCCTTGTCCAGTCCTTCTCTCCCAAGCATATGTACCTGTCTATCTCCTGGGCCAGCCCCAATGTTCATGCAATTGTGTCAGTTAGCCTGGCTGAAAATTATCTTCTTCTGTTGAGTTGTTTTTAGACTAGTTCTCTGAACTACACAAATAGCATTGCCACTACAAAACATCAGAAGACTGTCACAGCCCAGATTTATAACAAATTAAGTTACCCTAGAACTGCACAGTCACCTGTCATGGACTCCAGGAATCTATGAACCATGGATTAAAAACATTGTCCTAAAGGCTATATTGCCACAACGGATAACACAGACCAATCTATTCCTTCACATTAACCAAAGAATCATTCCAAAATGATTGCTCAGATTGTTTAAGAAATCAGGATATGTAGTCTCAGACTGCTGGGAATAGAAGAAGGACAGTAAAACCAGTGCAACTCACACGTTAGTAGTGAAGACACCATAGATCAGATCTTGCTCAGGAAGGTAGAAGGTGCTTTGCAATTCATTATAATAGAAAGGGATTTCTCCAGCACGGGAGCAGTTCAGCCTGGCCTTCATGAATGTTGTCCACGTGTCCTCCAGCAAAAATCTCCCTCCAATATCATTTTTGCAAACCCTTGCCACACGAGAATACACTGTTTTCCCACAGTCATGTTCTACTGCATTCTCACGGAAAAAGAAGTAGGTGAACAAGCCGATGTCATAGGCAGCAATAAAGTTAGGCTCTGAAAAAAACAAACATTTGAAGAGGGAGTTTGGAGTCAGCAGATGACATAAAAACAGCAGATGATACTAATGATATGCAGGATACAGCTCGAGTTCCGTTTTTCAGATGTTGGAAAGACCCCATTGTTTCCCCACTTTATTGGCAAAGCTGCTACTGACTTCAGTGAAAGCACAGTTCAACACTTTGCATATGCATGACTATGTACCTATACTCATTTTACAACATAAGGCCTTCCCATTGGATTCCTTCACCTATTTACTTCTGAAGTGCACATTATGGTGTGTTAAATATGCTGTGTGCATCCGCCCGATTCCCCAGACTGCTGCATCGAAACATTCAACCTACTCTCCCAGCGCAATCACATCTGGCTTTTATCATTAAGTCTTTCCAGTTTCTAGGCACAAAAGATTATCTTATGTTCATAAAACAAAACCATGCCACAGACTGACAGTATTGAAGAAAACTCTTCTTAATTCTTTTTCTCCTAGAATTATTGTTATTATTTTCACAAGAATTGAAAAGAACCTGAAATAGGTTTGTAGTGAATATTTTAATTGGGTATTTAACAAAGCTTTAAAGTGTACGGTCTTTTATCCCAACGGTTTCTTTGACAAGGGAAAAGATTGGCCAATGAATAATATTTGACTAAACAAAAAAAGTGCTGTTGTTTTTATAGGGTGTTTTTACAATGTTCATTCCTGGGTAATGCTCAAAGGAAGAAAAGAAAAAAAAAAAAAAAGGAAAGTACAGAATTCCTTTAACACTGCAGTCCAGGAGTAAAATGAGAAGAGAGTCGTGGCGGGGGGACAGGAAGGCTGATACTGCTGCAGGTTTGGGAGGCAGACAATGGTACAGAGGGGAGGGCACTGCAAAGCATCTCCCATCAAACTTCCTCCTTCAAACGGTGAATCTTAAAAGGACTGTTGTGATCACCAATTTGACCTTCTGTCTAACATGAACTAGAGAATTTCACCCTGTAACTCTACCACTAACAGGTGAATTAGACCACATCTTCAGAAGGAGATCTGATCTTACTGGATGATGCCACTTTCCTCAGTGACTTGTTCAAATCACTTAAGACTGCCCCAGCTGCAACCTGCACTTCTTTTTCCATTTGACACTATCTGGTTTCAGCTTCCAATCACAGGCTCTTGTCATGACTTGTCTGCTAGATTAAAGAACTTTATCTTGCTTGAAATCTTCTCCTGATATAAGTACTTCCATATCACGAACAAAACACCTTTTATCTCCTTTTCAGAAAGATAAATAAATTGAGCTCCTTAAGTCTCTCACTGTGAGGTAGGCTTTCCAAGCTTCAAATCACTCCATGGCTCTTCTCTGAATCATCTTCATCTTCTCTGTTTCTTGGTGAAAAGTGGCCAGAATAAGATGAAATTACTCCAATGTCACCAGCACTGCACAAGAGGCATGTTAGCTTTTCCAATCACAGAACAGAAACTCAGTTTCTCTTTGTCTTTCCTTAACTCCCCTGTTCCAATATGACTTCTTTCTGAATTCTTCATTTGGCCACAAACAAGAGGCACATATTTCTAGTGAGTGCATATGGGTTATGCTGCTTCTTGGTCCTATTTGAGAGGCTTGCCTTTTTCCACAACTCCATGTCTCCATACTGACTTTGGTATGTCTGGAAAAGTCTAGTTTGATTTCATTAAGCTCCAGAGAGTCCACAGTCCCACTGCTCTTATTTTTGATTGAAAAGTTGTGAAATCCAACAGAAAGATTTTGAATATCTTGTAAACTTACCTGAGTCAAAGGAGAGAAGGGGAGGGGAATACTGGGGTCTCCATCACTACAGTCTGCTCAGAGAAGACGTGCTTTGCCATGGTCAGAACATGTGGACTCAGTGCAGAAATCCTTGGTTGCAATTCTATGGCTTGCTTGATGTAGGGTATTATCACATTGGGACAACAGTTGCTTTTAATAACTATAAATCCACAACAGCATGGGTTTACATCCAACATAACTTGCTGTAAAATTTCTCATTTTCGAACTGATCTTGCACTGAAACCAACTGTCTTCAGCTGAGTCAGCAGAAGTGCAGGGTGCTTAACACTGTGCAGAACTGGGTCAACAAAATGATGTTTTCAGTTTGTTTTGATCCTCAAATCTTTGAGTGGTTTTCTTGTTAGAAGGTTTTATTTGGTCACCTCACAAGACCCATATATATGTTAAGTAGCCTGTAAGACCCACTTTCCATTTCTAAATCAACTTCTCTGAAATATGTGCAGGTTATTTTTAAATGTCTTCTAAGCTGATTGATTATTGCACAGGGAGCCCTTCCCCATCGTAACTCTGGATCCCAACATGAAAACAGAGGGAAAGATTTACAAGCCCGCCAAGTTGACTTTCATACACCTCTTGCTCAGATATGACCCACATGACTTTACCATTGAGCCATTTGGAGTTGTACTGTGCTGTCCTAAGTGGGGGAACATTTCCAAGGCTGCGGTAAATAGCAGGATCCCGTCCAGAGAAATCAATTACAGTTGCAGCATAGAGTTCTCCTCGTGATGTAATCACAGCTGTCGAGTTATGCCGAGGGTCATACGGGCACCGAGCCACCCCATTAATTCTGTCAATGATTTTGCTAAGATTTCCTACCTGTATTTAAAAGGAGAGAGGAAATAATTTAAACAGCATCTGGCTTTTTTACTGGTACAGAGAATTCAGTTTGCCCACAAGTACCCATGAGCAAAACCCTGATTTAGAAAAAACAGACAGCTATAAGAAACTAATGTCAGCAAGGACTATAACTTTATCTTTACATCCACCATTTGCCAACATAAGAAGTTGTGTCTGAGCCTTGCTGATCCTATTGCTTTGTAAGATAATTCCCCTGCCAACAAAGCCTGTAGGTCCCAACCCACTCACTGTAATCAGATGCTCTTGCTGCCAGCACAGGTTTCTAATCTTCCACAGACACCTCCTGAAAATATACTGGCATTAAAAAATATAAAAATAAACACTGTTCTGGACCTGCTTCTGTGTCCCTTGAAGCCAAAGGGAGTTTTGCCATTTAGTTTAAGGAAATAATTTAAGTATTCAGCTCAGGAGGTGCTCACAGCTAAGCCTGTCTATATTTTGCATTTTCAGCAGCATGCCTAAGGTTTACACAAGCAGCACTTCGTCCAGATCCAGCTCACCCATAACACAGGTGTTTTTGTTCCCCAGCTGCAGGTAGACTCACTGCCCCAAAGTAAACCAAAGGGACCCAAAGAAGAAAACCAAAACCATTTCAGTTCAGCTACATTTGGAACATAGTCTCTGCAGCCATGATGTCCTGCCAAATGAACGGCCTTCCCCAGAGTACATATCCAGCCCTCTCCATCACTGCAAAAGAGGCAAAACAGACCTGTCGGCTGGAACACACTGGTGAAAAGGCATTGGTACCACAGGTAAAAACCTTCTTGCCATAAACAATCAGCACTCGGACATAGTTCTGGCACTCTTCCTATAGAGACATAAGACAGAGACAAAGATTTTTAAAAAAGGAGACAGTGAGGTTATTATTATATTCAAAAAGTTACCTGTATTGCAGCTGGAATAGACCTTCCTTAGCTCTAACTCAGACTGAGGTTTGTTGCACCAAGCAGTGCACAGCTCTAGGGAGCCTGCGGTCTAAGTGAGCAAGCCCAATTTGATGGTTATTTCTCTAATCATAGCCCTGCACATCCCTGGATAGGATGCTATCCATCAGGCTGACTCTGTATCAGCTACACAAGTGCCTCTTTCTGTGCTGTGCTTAGACTGGAGGAAGAATTCTCCTTCTTTTCATGGTGACACTTCTGACCTATTTTTCCCAGCAATGCATCAACTTAGAAAACATTACACAGACACAAACTCCAGTGAAGGACAGCGGGTCTGTCTGCAGTATAATTCACACCATTGCCAGCATGAAAACAGCAGGAACTTCTCTTTAACAGACGAGGCTGGTCAGGAGAATCTCCCACTTGAACAGGCTGTTACTTCTTGCCTCCCACAAGGACTGTGCGCTCAGGATTTTCCACGGTAGAAGGAGTTTCTCTTTCAGGACACGCCAGTGAGAAATAGTAAATGTCCTCATGTCAACTACCTGACCATCTGCTGGCACAAACAGACAACTCCTTCCACATGCCACTCCCCAAAATCTGTGGGGTTCCCATTGTCCCAGGAGGCAGCACAAGGCTGCACTTGAGGCTTTTTTTTCAGAAAATCTCCTTTGTGTTGCTGGAGAGAGCCACAGTCTCTCTTTTTTGCTGCAGACTCATATCCAGAGACCCGTGGGCTGCAGATCAGGCTGACTGAGCATCTTTGGGGAGTTAAACCATGGGGGAGGTAGAGCTCACATAAAGCAGGGACTAACGTGCCACCCAGGGAACAGGAGGTGTGACACTCACATGCGGATCACACAGGCAGTGCATGAGGCTGGGGAGCGACCTGCCCTGAGCTTCATCCTGGCTGCCCCAAAGAGAAAAGCCCTGTGAGCTTGGCACAGGCTGCCTGGCCTGGGCTCTGGGGCCACCTCAGAGGAGAGGGCATGAGCCATGGCTAATGGCTGGCACCCACAGGGGTCCAAGCACAGAAAGCCTGTTCTATTCTATCGTAAACAGAAAAGGAAACTTGTTAAAAAATAACAACTTCAGCTGGGTTATCCTGGCTGGTTTGCTTTCCTCCCTCCAATAGATCATAACTTGCCACTAAGCTGAGCCTACAGCTGCAGACACCGCTTCTCCTTTTGTAAGGAGCAATCACTCTGTGAGCTCCCCTGTCCCACAGCACTCCACGCTGCTGATCTTTTCCCTGAAGACTTCACTTGCAAGATTCAGCAGTTTAAAAACACTCCCTCTCATCTGGAAAGGAAAAGGCTTGCTTAGCTGGATTACGTGTTATCTCCTTTCATTTGCTGTATGGAAATCACCTTGTTGAAGGATGGCATTTAGGAAAACCCCTTGAGCATTAGCCACAGACAAGCGACTGCATGGGTATAACACATGAGGCTTGCTTTTGCATGGAGAACATCACCAGGTCTGCACTCCAGAGCCAGCCCAAGAGCCCTCGTCCAGCCCAGGCAGAGGTTGCAGAATGCCACGGAGCAGCTGCTGCTCCTTGGGAGCCTCCACAGGGGTACCTGGGATCAGATACGTAATGCCTGGCACCCAAAAATGAGAGTTTGAATTCATAGCTGGGTCAATTCAGCACTTCGTATTTCAGAAGCAGATCAGCCATGGTGACATGTGGGCATCAGTCTATCAAACAGGACCTTGAGAAGCACCGTCCCATCTGCTCTGTGTTGGGAAAAGAGTTCTCATCACTTCCTTTAACAAGACGAAGGGCTTGCTGACCTCTCTGCCCTCTCCCACCATTGTCACCTGCTGCTGTAAGCCCTATTAGCTTCTCTGCCCTAGAGATGTCTGCATTTCATGAGCAGGTTAAATAATTCCTCTTTCTGTAGAGCACAGTTATTAAATCCCACATAATATTAGGACCACTATATGTTTAACTGCAAAGTACTAGAAATTCTTTAGAGGATGCTATAAAGAAAAGGTATCGGCTCCTCTCCCAAAACGGTTTTGCCTTTAGAATATGATTGATTTGGCATCTAACCCAGAAAGCACACAATAAGAGAGTACCCGTCTGCTCCCCCTCCACGTCCACCTTCCTCTGCTTCGTGCAGAGTCTGAACATAGCTTCTGAGCTAAGCCACCTAATACCATTTGTGTGGCTGGACCCTCTCCTGCCTTGGTACTTCAATATATTCCTATCTAAAATTCTGTCCTGTAGAAATCTAAAATCCTAATTCACAGGATTCCCTTCTTTGTACAGAGCTATATTACAGATTAACAAACATCAATTTCTATAAAAATCCTCCCAGCTGAGAAGATAGTACATAAAACAGAATTTCTGTGTGAGGTCATCTGCTGGATGGTCTTCTGGAGTCTACTGTCAGTGATGTGTCTGTTGCACACTTCACTCCAAGGCTCAGTAGCCTGGCTTGGTAAGGATACTGGAAGCTGGTAAAATATTGTGGTTTTTTAGCCTAATTAAGCATGGTTTTATCAGTACTCATTCAGTCCAAAGGAGAAGTTATTTATTGAAACAGAGGAGAAACCATACTGAGCAAACATATCTCCTGCTGTCTGACCCTGCACCAGAATATTTAATCTGGATGCACCAGAGCCCACTAATTATTTCATTGGCTGTAAGAGGCAGAAGTTGGGATGACTAGTGGATGTTTTCCACTCTGCTTAGATAATGATGCCTCCAGGCATCGGCCACATCCAGCCGTATTTATCCCTATGAATTAGCTGAGCAGGCATTTTCCCTGGACCTGCCTCACTGGTGGGGTAACAGCATTTGTGCTCCTGGAGGAACAGCAATGATAATATGTACTTTCATCCACTGGTCTCCAAGCAGTTTATACAGATCTAAGTAATGTTCTGCAACAGATGTGCATTACCTGCCCCATTTCCTCAGCTGGGGACATCAGAAAACACAGGTGCTAAATGATTTGCCATGGTGACGCACTGAGTCAGAGGAGATCCTGAAGTACAGCAACAAAGTTCTAACAACCAGAGCCCACCTCTCTAGCTTGCCTGGCCTAAAGAGGAGTCCTGTGCTCATCTGGCATTTCTTATTTCTGTACCCCTACCAGTCATGTCAGTCTTGAAAACCTCCAGCAAAAGCAAACAAGAATCCGGAGCACGCAAATGCTCCAGCTTGTGGGATTTTTCTCAAGACACTGTCAGGGAGATTTACATTTAATCCTCTTTGTACCCGATTCTCAAAATAACTAGCAAGAACAACCTTCTCTCTGTGTTCTTTAAACCAGTCTGGATTTGCTCTGAAAAGCCATTCAACATGTTGCTCTCTGCAACAATTCAGAGCTGAGACAACCAGTTAGTAAGCTGATCTCACAAACCCTTAAGAAAATAGGAGCTATTTAGTGCAGTTTCTTCCACGTGGCTGGAAAAGTCTAGGTGTGCAGGAGGCAAACTTCAGACAGGCTTTAATATAGCTGGAAAATCTGGCAAGCTTGAACCCAGCTCTGTCCAGACGAGACAATATTTGGATCCTGCTCTCATATTATGAAGCAGACAGTTAAATCTGGGTATGATCAGTCTGCAGATCTCATCACCAGAAGATATTATTTGGATCAAGAGATTAAGGATTTAAATAAAGGGGGAAGACTGGATATTTATATGGTTAATGAGAATAACCCAGTTATATTAGTTGGGATTATTATTAAATATATGGCAGAGCTGATAAAAACCTGTGGCTCACAGCCAGAGAATTAAGCATATCTCCAATTTTCCCATTAATTGCATGTTACCCACTTTGGGTTCTTGCTCCTTCCTCAAAATCACCTGGTACTTGTCCCTTTTTTTGACATAAGGCCTTAAATTGAGCAGATACCACTTTTCTCCAGTCTATTGGCCCTTGTTTTCCTAGAAAGGAAGAGTACGTAACTTCTAATGCTAAACCCTACAGGGCACAGGGTCTCACAGTCCCTAAGAGAAAGAACTTCAAAGACCCTCACTCCCACCTACCCCTCACAGGTTGAGCCTGTCCTCATTTATTGCAGTTTTTGCAACATTTAGATTTAAACAAGTCTGTGAGTGCTGTAATGTCCACAACTGTAGACAGGATCAAGTCTCCTTCTAGCTCATACAGATGTCAGGCTGCTTTGAAAGCACATTTCAAACCCCAGAACCAGGAGCAGAGCCCTGTTCTTCCCTTCATTCATGTGGACAAATCAGCAAATGAAGAGGTTGAACTCCTGCTGGCTTTGGTTTGAGGTAAAATTCAAAAAGACATTTTGAGGATGCTGTGACTAAGCCAGCTGGAGGTGCATCTTCAGCCATTTCATCTGTCATCTCTGAATACTGGAGTTCTGAAATGTTATAAGCCCTTAATCTCATTGTACAGATGTATTTTTCTTTGAAAACATAACCATATGTAAGCACTACTTTAATTGCCCTTTTACTTTGAATAGACCACTTGTGCCCTGTTTTCAGAGATCTCCTTCATTTTTTTTTTCCAGGCTAACATTATTTCATCACACACTGATACATTTTTATCATATATTAAAAACAGTTACATGTTGTATGAAAAAAAAATAGCTGTTTCAGATGGTCTGTTGTCCTCAAACCCCTGGAGCACAATCTGCAGTTCACAGATCAGCCAGCAGAACTCCATGTTACCCCTTCATTGACACAGTAGAGGGCAACAAACATTTAATTTACCTGTTGTAGTTCATCCCAATTTGTTAAAAAAAAAAAAAAAATCAAGACCTAACGTTTCTCTAGCACTGTTATTAACATGTTTTCAGATATCTATATTTATTTTTTTGGACAAAATTATATTTATCAGTTTCAACGAATACCCTGACCAAGCTGTCTTTCTCCTTTGAGTCCAACAGATAGCGAAGAGAATTGCTAATGATTTTTCCAGCCAAGCTTTCTTTAATGGGCTTCAAATCAAATTTGAGGGCTGATTCTACACTGATAGCTTAGCAGAAGTACTAGGTTCAGATCTCCAGGAACAGTTACAAAGGGGGTGGGGGCAAAATCTGACCACCTCCCAGTTATTTCTGTTTGCCTGGGGATTTATATTGTGCCTGTCCTACCTAGATGCCTATTATTCGTACCTGGAGTGGAGATTCCCAGCTCCACTAGATAACTAGAGGGCACATCTTCTGTGTGACTCGGGGCCACTTGCAGGCCTGAAACAGCAGATTTCCCCATTAGCTCCAAACCCATTTAGGTGGGCTCTACCCTTGGGCTAGGATTTCCCTGTAACCTTGCATCAATCATAAGATCCCCCAGTATCAGACATCATACTAGAAAAGGATGAAATTATATGGTGGGACAACTGCCTCTCAGACATTTCTCTTGATCCTTTCTTCCTCCAGAAGTGTTATTAGTGCATCACCTTTCTCCTGGCTACACAAAGCTCTTAGGACAGCATGTGAGAGCTGGATTGCTGCCATTTTCACAAAATGGTTCCCTTTCACTTTTTGAAATGACATTGTGCTGCTTTTGGAAAGTTAACAAATAATTCTGTGCTTAGACAAGAGAAAGACTCTTGTTTAGAAAGCCACAACTTTCCAGGCCAGGCAAAATTCCTTAGATGTGGTGGATGTGGAACATTATGCAGAGATAAACCAACTACAAACTAGAAGCTGAGCAACTCCTAATGAAATTAAATACACCTCTTCCCCTTCTGCCATATCCATCATTAATTTTAACTACAACCTCTGAGTGATATCATTTGCAAGACAGAAAGAAAATCAGCATAACACTGACTTTGTTCTCCGCATTGTCTGCCAGTAATGTACAAGTTTTCTAAGGTCAGTTTTAAGGTGCTGACCAGGATATATTTTAAAATGCTGCAAAAACAAGACTGATTACTAGAGGAAATCCATGTGGATCTCCAGAGACATGGCAAATAAAGCATATAAAATTCTTTCAGGAAACCACAGGTTTTGGTTGATAAATATGACATAAATGAAAGAGACTTTTCTAAGGTGTTTGTTTTAATGCCCTATGACATATTGTGGAGAGGTAATTTTAAAATCAGGATTAAGAACATATACATTAATGGATTAAAATCTGATAAATCACTGGACTGAAAATGTCCCCAGAGTGAAATCATTCACAAAATTGCTACTCTAGAAGGATCCCAGATGGGATGGTAATAGCACAGTATCAACATTTTTCTTAATGAACATTTGTGGATAACCCAAATATTAGGAAAACAGTAATTACCGGTGAAGCCAACACCTGCTGTGTGTATATATATATATATTTATATATATAGTGATATACGCTAGGCTCGTGAGCTGGACCCAACAAACAAAATACATTTTTGTAAGATATTATGCATTAAAGAGCAAAGAACAAAAGGGTTCTATGTAAAGATTGGGAGATTACATAATAAGACTGGCAACTGTGAAAAGGATTTAGCGGTCACAGTGGCTACACAATTCTGCATGATCTCCATGACAGAAGAGCTTACAAAACTGCCAGGTAAATGAACTGAAGAGGGTGAATAAGAAGGGGAAGACTGTTTTAATCACACTCAGGCATTAGAAAGAACGACAAGGGAATACAGGTGAAAAACTGGAGCATGCAAAAAACAGACACAAAAAACATTCAAGGACAACAGAAAAATGACTTGGAGAAGAAGGCCTGGAGAACTCAGCTTTTTGCTTTATCAAAAAGCCTAAGTACTGATTTGACAAGAGCATATAAAGTGCCTTTGTAAAAAACAAATATTGGTAACTAAAGGGCTCTTTAATCTAGCAGAGGAGGGCAAAATGAGACCCAGCCACTCAAAACCAAAGCCGGATCCAAAGAGGAAACAAAGTACATGTTGTTAACAGGGAAGGGGATCTGCTGTTAGAACACGGCAGCAGAGCACAGCCCATTTGCTTCAGGCCTTCGGTTCAAAACTTTTTGCCTTCCTCAAAAAGATGCAGCAGATAGAAACACAAATTATTGAGCTCAATTTAGGAATAAGCAGGTGAAATTTGTGGCCAGAGCTACACAGAGTGTCAGAAGAAATGACCCAGTGGTACCTTCTAACCTTCATCTCCCTTTTCTCTGGTCAATAGATACTCAAATGTGGAACAGCCACCACACCATAATAACTATACTCCTGTGATATGCATTTTGTGGCTTTTATTCTTGCACTTCTTATTTTCCTTATGGTAAAGCTCTAAGAATTTTAGAAGGTATTTTCTAAGCAGCAGGAATAATCTGATTTAGGTACTCCATAGGTGTAGAATGGAGGGGGAAAGGGCATTTTAATACATTAGGTGGCTTTGAAAACCTCACCCTAAAATACATACATCATTAAATCAGCAAGGAAAATGGACCAGTCATATAACTTATACAATCTACACCGTGATTTAATATAAGAGCCAAAGTTCCTCCTTATTTCTAGCCTCTATCACCACATATCTAAGTGCCTGACAATCTATAACATATTTATCATCAAATCATCTGTGCTAGGTAAAAAACTGCCAGTAGTCAAGTTTTGACAAAGCAGAGCTGAGGCAGGCAGAGCTCTGGTTCTTGCACCACCATTGCACAGCAGAATCAGAAATATGAAATATTCACAGTAGCGCTGCCCTCACTTGCTGCATTTACCCAGCCAAGGGCAGAGATGCTGGGTCAGAGCTGGACTTCTGAGCTGGAGTAGAGCACTTCCCCAGCTGGCAAGGCTAAATTCAGTATTTTTGGAACTAGTGCTAAGTCATTTCTCTGCAGTGTAACAAGCAACAAATGCGTAGACTCACCCTTAGAGGGACTCAGCTGAGGACACACAGGCTAGAGTAGATATGAGTTTATTTAGCTACTGCAAAATCCTTCTGCCTTTGTAGCTTCATGTCTTCTTGTCAGACTCTTAGTCGACATCTCTGTCTGACATTAATTGCATATCAAGAAGTGCCTAACAATCTGCTTCTAGTTCCTCAGAACTTCACACCCATGGCCACTGTGCCCACCAAACAGTTTCAAGCTCTGGATCACAAACTCAGATGCTCAGAACATTATCCTCATGAAATTTCTGGCAAACTTTTCGCAGTGCGAGGAGGCAGGAGCAGCAAAGATACTCAGACCACCGCTTTCTTTTGGCATGACAGTAAAAAAGATAAATGGAAATTATCCTAGAATTTGTTCAGTCAAATGCATGGTTTTATTCAGGGTTGACAAAATAATTCTGGGTTATAAATTCAAACTCTTTATGAACAATGGGATACAATTTAAATCTCACAAACTTTACAATGGAAGAAAAGAGCAAAATCCTTCCTTTACATATGTTAAAGTACAAAGACTGCAAATTCAAAAATTCCTCATGCTCTGGGTTCTGGAACTTTTTAATTTTGTCCAGCTTCTGTTGGGCTTTTCTACCAGCTGGCCATATTGGGTGTTCACCTAACCCAGCCCATTTGCCTCCCTGGTGTTTTCCTGCATAACGTAGATCCTACACAGAACTAACAGATGTTCTAGGGTACCTACACTACTGTTCTCCATGGGTACATGAGGCAAATTGTTGCGTATCTGGCAAAATTCAGGCTAGCTTTTTGTGTATATACAGGTTAATTGAATAAAGTTTGTTGTATAAAATGAATGTGGTCAGTGGAAGATCATATAATCCTGTGTTTAAAGCACTGAACTGGAACTTAGCAGACTTCCAGCATTTTGAGTCAGCCCCACAATCATTGTCTGCTTGACTGTCCATGTCTAAGCAAAGATTGTGCTTATCCTCTCTTATCCTTTGTCCAACTCCATTGGTTTAGACTGAGAACTCTTTGCGGTGTAGTACTGAGGACAATTGGACATCCTCTCAGTTAAGGTCCGAAGATTTTTAGACAGTACCAACACCACATTTGGAAATTCAAAATATTTCCTGCTTTTAGACAGATATCTTTGTTTTAGCATCCCAGGAAAAGGGCAGAAAGAACCTGCATTTGGACCAGAAATGTCTGTGAACTCCAGACATCTGGGACAGCATGTCTTGGTTCAAGCAATTCTTGCTTTGAGCTGCATTTCAGCAGACTGCACCTGCCTCTGAAGAAGTCCTGTGATATTCCACCTGAACAGACTGCAGTGTGCCAGCAGATGCAATTTGCATGTTCAAGATGAACAAAGATGAACTGTACCTGCAAACAATCATCAAAGTCCACGCGGCTGAATCCCAGTGGCTCACTTCTGAGTACCAAAACTAAGCCAACCTGCCCAGCCTTAGACCCCACTGCAAGATGCTGTCCCTGGCTTGCGATCACTGTGTTCCTTCATGTGTCACACACTGTGCCCTCTCTAGCAGTGAAATCACCTTTAAATTTCACACAGAGCAAGTTTAATAATTTGGATGGGGGGCCTTTGGAATGGCTTGCTCTGTGGTGCTTATACACTTGTGGTGGTAGATAAACTGTTGCAAATTTACAAGCTCAAGCTGGTGTCAGATGCTCCCTGTGTGGATTTCACATGACGCAAATAAATTTACCCATAGCATCACTGCAGCAAAGCAAAACTTACCTCTGTTTTCCCTTTACTTTGACAGGACCTCCTGGTGTCTTCATCTGAACCCCATGCTGTTGCCTGAGAAACCAAAACGCACAAGTCAGACGACAATGGCACCAACCACCATGTTCAGAGACTCCCAAAGCAAGAGTGAGTCTCTCCAGCCAATTTACATAGCCCAATTTAAAAGCAGCGTTGTGACGGTTGTGACAGTAAACATGTAGCTCACTCCCACTGTGCTCACAGGGCACACAAATGGTAAATAGATGAGAAGTCCAGAGGCAGAAGCAACTGGAATGTTATCAGAGGGCAGACTTTAATTTACATGTAAATACAACTCCTGATCATCATTCAGCTGGCAGGTCCAAGACATAAGCCCCACATGCCAAGCCATCACCTTCTTTTCAAAGAGAACAGTGCTGTATAAAACCACCAGCTCTCATCACCAAAATGAAAACCTTCCTTACAGCAAAGTCCAGGAGTTTTGCACAAATCTGCTGGTCTCCTTAAACTTACCCACAAGATTATCACATTCTAAGTAATCCTGCGGTGAAGTGAGCTGGATAAAACAACAATTGGGAGCAGACAGGGAGAACCCAGAGAGACAGGAAGCAGGGAGAAAGGTTGGATGGTGATTTGTGATACCAGACAAGTGGGGTCAGGCCTTGAGGTGGAGTGAAACGCATTAGGGCTGCAGGCACTATTGACTGGGGGATGAGAGCACGAGGGACCCCAGTCAGCTCTGACCAACTGCTTCAGACTGAAAAGGCCCTTTCCTTCTCAAGAGAACTCAAGACCTGCAAAGCTGCATTAGAGAGAACTTCCAGATTTAAAATATTTACCAACATACCCAGCCATTCAGTGCCTTTTCCCCCCTTCAGCACTTTTTAAAAATACTCCTAACAAATTCAAGCAGGTATTGTTAGCTGGAGGTGAAAATACATATAAACACCCATACTATACATAATTCATCATTCTGGGTACAAGACAAATAGCTCTGTTACACAGGGAAAGGCCAGGCTCGCAAACTTCATATACAGATCCAAATCCCCCCTAAAAGAGACAGGATTTCTTTTTTTTCTCCAGTGCATTACCAATGCAGGAAACAGCTTAAATGTTTGGTCTGGATTTGAACTCTTCTTGAACCTTCTCACTGCAGCCAATATATATATTTTTTAACTCTCGGCTTCCATAGAAATTGTCCCCTTGACACATGATAATTCCTGGATTTTGCAGAAGAAAGATGGGAGACCAGTGAGAAGAGGAGATGAATTTTCCCACGCCCAGCTCAGGTCCATGATGACACTTGCTTAGAACCACAAGAAACGCCACCACCTAGGAAATGCATTTATAGGCAACATTGGGGAAGGGATAGCTCTACCTCACTCAGAAAAAAAAAATTAAAAAATGGTGTCTTCAGCATTAGCTGAGTATTCAGTTCAATTTGGTGTGAAGGAAGACTTTAGGAGCACAGGTGGGGGAAGGGAAGAGCATGGATCTTTCCCTGGGTGTCACCTGGGAAATAACCTCCCATGTACTGCAGCCCAATCCAGGCTGAAGGCCAAAAGCTCGTGCCTCAGAAGTGTTTTTGTGAGAGCTGGGATAAGTCCTCCCTGGAAAATATAATTTAGCCATATCTTAAGAGGGGACAGTCACTGGATGAGAGAGCTCACGTCGGTAAGCCATCACAGGAGGGCAAGGAATTTTCACTGGTGACTCCCAGGAGCCCTTGACATCTGCAAAACAACGGCACAGCAGCATTTTGATCTCCAGCCCCAACTCTGGCCCATATTCATCTAACAACGATACCCTTGCAAAAAAAAAAAAAAAAAGACAGCTTATTAGGTGGTTCTTCCTTCCATTTCAAACAGAGGCAGAGCACTCTCCACTATACAGCCCACTTCACCTTAACAGTGCTTGACAGAGTAAAATGAAAATTAAAAAAAAATTGTTGGTTACTTCAGCAATCAGTGCTGCTTCTCTGCAAATAGTCTGGATCTTCTGGGACTGCAGCAATGGGACAGGGAAGAATTTGGCCTCTGAGGGGACAGCCAGCTCTTCCTGCCAGACACCTGCACCCCAGAGCTTTGATGCACGGTGTAAACAGAGCTCATGTCAGAGCACAGGTCCCCTCCGGCTGTTCTTGGTGCCTACATGTTTATTAGGCAACAGTGCCCTTCAGCTTTCTGAAGCAGTACCTTGATGAGTCTAGTGACAAACAGAAGTTCTTGGTGATGGCCCAAATTATAGGAACATGTTGTTTGTGACTGCATCATTAGTCAGGGTGCACTTCATTAGAGCTAAGAGGATA
Organism: Patagioenas fasciata; assembly: GCF_037038585.1. Taxonomy (NCBI): domain Eukaryota; kingdom Metazoa; phylum Chordata; class Aves; order Columbiformes; family Columbidae; genus Patagioenas; species Patagioenas fasciata. The sequence continues at coordinate 12,410,631 of NC_092526.1, read as the reverse complement.
ATTAAGCAATATGGCATTCAAGAGCATGTTTTACAAGTCCCACACATGTCTTTGGTGGGAGAGGAAGGAGCTAGTTTGAGGGCTGAGTAACTTCAATGACCCCTAGTGACTCAAAGAAAATATTAATGACCCTGTAAAGCAGAACTTCTTGTCAATAATAAAAATGTAATTGAAAGCCAAGGAGCTAATGTGTATTTCAAAATTGTACTGCAAGGTATGAATACGCACCAGTCAGCTGACCTACAGCCTACACAGGTCCTTCTGCTGTGGTCATGGCCTTTGTGTTGGACCAGGTGAGAGGTCCTGGGCAGGCTCAGACCTCTGAGCTTGGCACTTCCACCTAAGCATTCCAGCTTTGATTGGTTTCTTTACTTGATGAATCAGCTGACTTTTCAAATCAAAATGTCCCACTCTTCTCATATCTGTTGTCTTGGGCTTCTCTGTGCAAAGTGCCTGTGTAATATTGGTGTTCTGCTGCCTGCATCTCACTGGTATGTCCAACCCAAGCCCCTCCTTCCCAGATGAAATTTTCTTTCTCTGCCCCAGATTCTTTTTGCCTCAGTACCGAATTACATCTTGGACATTTGACAGAGAAACCTTCAGAAAGATCTCTCTCTTCTAGAGTACATATCTGTGTACTCATATGTTTCTCAGTGAGGCAGACACCCACCGAACACTACCGCACTGAAAGGATGTTTTGTACTTTTGCCTCCTTACCTGGTCATAGTGCTTCCCAATAGCCAGCTTCTTCCACACTGACTTAGGTGCCTCCCCTCTCATTCCTCATCTTCCTCAATAACCTAAATTAATGCCATTTCTTTTTACTGCCGCAAACTGCCTTTGCGTGCTTGGATGAGGTACAAACTGTATCCATCAGAAGGTTTTGGTCACTCAGTTGGGTCATCATTCAGAATTTATGATTCATTTTCTCAGTTGTCCAAGCCATTTAAGTTTCCCAGCTCCATAAAACATATCTGGGATTATTTTTGTTCCTCCTGCTATACATGGCAGTCGAGAGCAGTAGACACCTCCGGACCTATGTGGCAATAAACCAGCTTTGATGGCTGCAGTCATGGAAAGGGAGCCTGGATGACGATGTGGCAAACCTGAGAGCAAGGCTACATAAACACAGGACAGTATGTACTTTCTCCTAGCTGCTTTCCTACTTGCCCTGTGCTTAAGCAATCAAGCAAACACTTTTTAGGCTGCTAGGTCAGCAATTCGTCCCCTTATATCCTTAACAAGACCACTCCAGCTCCTCATGCTGCCTCCTTAAAAGGTCTCCAGCATCTCCTCCCTCCTGCATTTTCAGAAGAAATGTAGTTTCTAACAGTGTTCACAACCATTTCAAAGGCTTCCCTTGTGGCCCATGTGCAGAATCGGGGAACACCAGATTCATTTGCCATCTGAATGAAACAACCAGCTCAAAGATGCAGCTGCTGTGAAGGACAAGGGCCATGCAAACCACGAGCAGGAATGCCCAGCCAGGCATGAGAGTACCAGCAACTTTGTCCCTGAACTGAAAGTGCAATTATGTGCCCTCCGTCAGCCTATTTGCATGGACACCTGGTTCTTCACATCTCTATTTCTGTTCTTGAGTTCTATACAAACAGATTTTCCCAATAAAATAAAAAAGGTTTTTGTGTTATTTCTGTGTCTTTAGGAAGTCACAAGGAGAAGAACAATCACAGGAGAAGCAGCCATGTGTACAATCACATTTACCTGGGGCTACATTGCCCAACCAGAAATTAACAGAAATGGGTCATGATGGCAAAGCTCAGTGCACACCTGGATATTCAAATGTCACACTCAGACACAGAAAGAGTTAATGCCCCCTCTAATAAATTACAAGCATCACAATTTGCTCCCAGTTCAGACAGCAGATCAACAGTACTCCAGAAATTCTAGCTCATCATGTGCTGTCAAATCAGTTATTCAGCATGTGCTGCTGGGAGAAGCTTTCTAGATACATTTATTTAATTACCTGCACTTTCCAGTGTTGACATCCAAAGTGCCTGTCTGTAACTAGCAAGTCCTGTTATCAATAGTTATGTGCATCCTCAAATGCTGACGCAAAAATCTCTTTGACTTCTATGGAACACCATTTACATTCTGGCCAGCAATTTGTAATTACTTAAAACACCATGTATTAATTTAATAGATTAGGCAAACACTAATCCGTGCACTGTACTTGCACAACAGAGGTTGCAGGCTTTAGTGCAAAACCAGAATATTGCTTTAAAACTGGAAAGACTGGAAGAGAATAGATTATATGCATATTTATCAGGTGAATTAAACCTGTTCTTAATTTCTAAAGTCTTTTATTACAAACCTACCAGTTACCAACCTCACTTTCATTAAAGAAGTACCCTGTGCAAGCTACTGGCAGCCTTGCATGCTTGCAGACAGACCTAGAATCATGTTGATCTCTCCAATTAGGGGAAAAATGTGTAACACAAAAATGTACATTGTGTATGTTTTGAAGGAGCTGAAAAAAAAAACAAGTACAGGCTTACTGAAAAAATAACAAAAAAAACAGGGACTGATTGTGTGAGATGCTCAGCATTTCCTAAAAGGCACTGAGTTCCTCAGGTTTCTGCTAACATCAGCAGAAGCAGCACCTTGTGTCCCAGGCTTGGGTCTGCAGGGATTGCTACTGGCAGGAGCTTCCATTTCCATCAACCCTCCACAGCGCCCACGGGAGACCTCTCAATCTGCCCACGGAGCCAGAGGTGACCCGAGTTCTCCACATGTGCCGCACAGGGCACCCCGAGCAGAGCCTCCCAGTCACATCAGCTTTTGCTGAGCTAGTTCTGCCTGAGGAAGGAGGGCAGGAGTTGTGTGATGTGACAGTTTCTGTGCACCAGAGACCCGAGCTGGCAGCGTTATTTCTTTCCCTGTGTATTTATTTACATCTTCCTTCCAGAAACTGTACAAAGCACTAGTATGTTCAGAGAAATTTACCGTTTGAAAAAAAAACAAAAACAAAACCAAAATCAAAACAAACAAGCACCAACCAAAACACATGCTTTGAGGGCAGCTTCCTGGATCCCTTATACCAGCATCAAAACTCTCCATTTCTTATTTACATTTACTGAATTTTTTTTTGGATCAGCTCATTTCACAGCAAGGTACAGAAAATTTTATCCAAGTCTGGGGAGACAGGAACATGGAGGGACCACGTGTTTGCACGGCATTTAATATCTGCCAACTTTAACAGAAATAAAATACATATTTACATACCCTACTGGACCAGTTTAACATAACCACATGCTTAAGGACTTTGCTCAATTGGGGTGCAGACCAAGTCCTTCAGGTAGTGGCAGCTCAGAGGTCAGCTCATTCCCCTACAAGATGTCAGCCTCAGTCTTTTAATCCATACTGACAAACAGATTTCAGACATCTAAAATATCCCCCATAGATTCTTGCTGATAATGACAAAACCATAAGTTTGTTTCTATATACTTTGCAGTCACTACACAAGATAGCACCAGTGTAAATCTACCCTTTCCTGGGAAAATTCTACAGCATTTAAAAGAATTGGTAACTCCTGGGTCTTACAGCACTTAGAAGAAAAAAAAATCTTTGAAAGGCAGTTCTATAGGTTGGATCCATAAAATCCATGAAAAGGTTCTTGTTTAACTTAGGTTTCTATTATGTATACTGTAAAAACATTTCTAAAACACTTTAGTTATTTCTTCCGTGTTTAATCCTCCAAGACTTCTCTATAAAGACTTGCTGCCTTAGCCTAAAAGCAGAAAGTTAAATTCCCTTTTTGAAACATTGGCTTTTGTCTCACAAGGACAAGGCACATTTACAGTGCTCTATAAATAACAACTCATTGAAATCTAACTTCTTAATAATAAAGCACAGCAGCTTAATACCCTAGAGGCCATTTTTGAAGCTCCAACACTGATAATTTATTAAAATGGTGATAAACATGTCTGATAAACAGATAACTAATACCAAAAGAACATAATGCCAAGCTTCAATAAATAGTTCTGCTACATACTGCAGCATACAAATTACAGATCACCGCTGTGTGCAGTGACAGGTATGAGGAATGATCACAGGATTCAGTCAATTCATTGCGGGGAGGGGAGCGAGCTTGCATGAAGGGAATTGCATTGTGTTTTATCAAATTATTAATTGATTTCCCTTCAGAGATCTCAGATCCTTCGAGATAGGGTAAAGCTCAAGCTGTTTACTTAATTTAAACAAAGCACCCATAGTGCCTATCAACAGACTGGCCAACTTGCACAGCTCTTCTGGAGTGGCTGGACAATAAGTCGGCTGGGGAAGACTTCAAAATGCAACACTCAAAAGATGTGGGGTTGCAAACATGCCGAAAAAAAAAAAAAAATAGAAGTCCATCAGTGAGTTCTAGTTCCCATAACCTTAATCTCTGAATTAGAGCTTCTCTCTAGAAACAAAAGTCAGCCTCTTACTATACTGGCACTGATTTTGGCCTGGCATTTATTGGCTCCTGCAGATGATTGCTCACACTGTTCATGTCAGAGCAGAAGTAGATGTTACATACTGGCACAGTAAAGATGGACTAATTCATCAGAAAGAAGGACTTTCTCATTTTAAGAATCGATCTTTAGCTCAGCTCCAAATAATATCATCTTCGGATATCCATATTTCTCTATCTCAAGGACTCTTACTACATCCTTAGAAAGAGAAATGCAAAAGTCTGAATGAAGATCTGCAGCCTTAGCTCACCTGTTTCACAAAAATTACAGAAATACTGTACATCTGCCCCACTAGTCAGGGAGGAGAGTTTCCAGGAAGTCTGATTACATTCTCTCTGTTGGTTTCCTTCTTAAGCTTCACTGATTTAGAGCAGTGCCTGTCCTCCCACCTCCTGTTTTCAGACTGTCCACACAGACAGATGAAGCACCACTGTAACACCGGGCAGAACAGGGGCTCAGCCAGCAGGTATGGGAGCTCTGCATCCTCTGATCAAGCTATCCCAGCCCTCTGAGCTACTCTACGTAGGCTGAGTCATGGTAACCAGCTCTGTTTGTGGTTTTGTCTTACCCCAGATGCAAGTAAAATACTTTTTAAAATCCTGCAGAGTCTTCCTCCCGCACAGAGAGCACTTTCCCGCAGCCGAGCTCTGCGGCTGGCAGCAAGATCCTGCACCTCTGCAGTGTCTGTGCCTACAAAGCCAACACATTTTCAACTGCAGATGTCACCAACTCCTTTTTGAGGACAAGTTTTCAGCTGCTTTGAGTTCTTCTTGGATGGCCAATGCTACTGATTTTCTCTCACACACAACTTCAAAATCCCTTATTATTTACTTGTATTATAGGAGCACGTAGAGGCATGAACCGAGACTGTGACCCCATATTTCTAGGCAATATACAAACATGCTGTGGCAGAGAATTTCTGTCTGAGAGCTTTTACAAACTGAACAGACAACACGGGCACATGGGAGAAAGGGAAAACCAGAAGCACAGAGAGGTCAACTGACTACGAAAAGCCACGGAGCATGTCAGAGGCAGAGATGAGCACGGAGCTTCGCTCTCTTGAGGACTAAAAACTTTCCTGTCTAGCACAAAATGAGTTCTTAGAGAGCATTTTTTTTTTGCTAGCATCACAAAATGCATCCACTGGATCAGTGGTGCACAGAGGGAGCAGGTTTAGAGACCAGAACAACGGGAGAGATGCCACGTGTCCTGTCCTTTCTGACTTCTTGGGGCATGGCCACAGCTAATGTACAAAACCAAATTTGAGTTTTGGTGTTTCCAACTTCCATTGGTCCTGCAGGAGATTCCATTAACAACATACAGTCTGTAAATCGAACACTCCTCTCTCTCTGCAGTGTTAGGTAGGAATTTACAACTCCATGCATTTGCTTATCTGACAGGAGCGTTGTATGAGGCTTAACAGATCACGGTTTCTACAGTGTACCCAAATAGAAAGCGCTGTACAGGTATTAAGTTTTACTATTAAACTTCATGGCTGATTCCAAGTGGGCTGAGCCTCTTACAGGAAGTGATAAGCAGCTCTGTGAAAGACCCTTAACATTAATACAAGACTAACACAATGCAACAAGGATATGGCCAAAGAAAGGGGTGGAAAAGTCAGAAGACATTGGTGATCCAGTAACATAAGGAGCTATGGATGTGATGCTATACCTGAACAGAAGGGCTTACAGAAGCCAGGAATGATGCCCAGATTACAGGTTTTAGCAACAGACCGGATTGTAGTGTTGTCCTTAAGGGTAAAGAAAGGAGAACACACTCTGCTGTGGCTATGTGCCATGCTTAGACTGACAGCTACGTATTTATGCAGCAATGTTAGATGAACACGCCAACATGTTACTTTGGAAGAAAGATATAGCTTTGAAGAAGAGAGATAAAGATGGCACCGGATTTGTTTCCACTATCTAGTGTTTGTATTTTTATCATTCTATGTAAAAAAAAAACCATTAGTCTGTGACAATGATTTAATTTTGCTGATGATCTACTTCATTTTGCTTGAAAGTGCTTATCACTGCAATGATTTACTTGGAAAATACTATATGGGAAAGCTTATATTTTTTTGAAAACAACTTAATCCATTTTATATTTTTATTGCTTTTAAGCATGCAAAAGCATGGACAGGGCCAAATGCAAATTAACAGTTTTAGTTAACTGGGACATTTGGCATGCTAGTAAAAAAAAAAAAAAAAAAAAGACCTTAAAGCTCCCACCCATAACCAGTTTAGAATGAATGACAACACCCAGAACTGGAGAAGGGCACAGCGGATGTTAAGGAAGGGTGACTTACAACATTTACCATAAATGAAGATCAAAAGCACACAGAAACTGAGACAAGACTTCTAGCATATTGGGTAATTAACAGCCACAGTGGAATTTGGTTTCTTGCCATGTCACATTCAGTTTATAGCTTATGACAACAAACATTTACTAAATGTACTGGAGATTACAGAGACATAAGATTATATGATAAATCAATAAAATAACTAAATAAAGAGGCTAAAATACACTGAGTCAAAAACAATTATAGAAAAATTGCACTGCAGTCAAGCACAAGTTGGGAATATAAGCACAGCAAATACACATGCAGGTGCGGTTCACACCGGCCAGGTGGGCACCACACTGTTTTTTCTTCAGTTGCTACAAACACAGTACAACAAGCTATTTCTAAGCAGCGAGCCAGAGAACAGAGTCACAGCAATGGTCGTCCTTGATAAAGCAGAGGCAATTCTTCCTTCGAGGCTCCTCTACCGCCAAAAGATGTCCATCTCCACCCCTTTATGTTCTTTGGCAGAGTTGCCATTCAGAACTAAATCCCTCCTTCCCCTTTGTGGGCTCCACTGATGGATGTGACAAGACTTCTAAGCAGCCTCCTCTCACTGTTTTGTAGAATGATTTCTGGAGTAGGAGGTTCAAAAACCTTTCCAATGGACCAGCCCATATTCAGTACAAAATCAATTTACCATGGCTATAGTCCCCTTTGTATTTCTGCATCAAGCAAGGCGATTTTATTCTCCTTCATTTTTCTGCTCTGGGTTTACTTGCCATTGTGGCTCTTTGAAGCTCACTGCTATGTAAAGATGTTAGGGGTTCTCCACTATACATTTTTTTGTGTTCCCTCCCCCGCTGCTTCTGAAACAGTCCGGACAAATCCTGCACAGTCAACTGAGTGCATTTCTGTGCACCCGTGTTCAGAGTTCAGTTATGAAAAGCAATCTTCCCATATATGCTTCAAACCAAAAATGTAATCACCGAAGCATATGTGAAACCTCTGTGTATTACCAGCTTTCTAAAGTGGGGAAATCTTGCATTCTTTATTCCTCTCCACGTTACATCATTGAATATACTTGTTCAGCATTTATTTGTTTGCTTTGAGAAGGAGCTAAAATAAGTTTGAAGAAACGCCCAATTTGGATCTGATTCTCCCAACAATTAGGCTGAGATTCAGGAATCGATATCAGCACATCCTGCAGTATTAAAGAGACTAATGAACTCAAGATGACATTTTCACTGTTCTGTGCCTCCTGTTTTTCTTTAGGGAAATCACATCTATTGCATTAGAGGGGGCCTAATACACTTTCAGATGACAAACACTGCAATATATTCTCATTAAAATTGTGTGAGATGTTGAACATGGTTTGAGTCCCGTTTTAACCTGAAAAAAGGAGGCAGTATACAATTAAACAAACAAATGTGCATACAATTCAATTTATCCTATCAATATTCTTTTCTGGGCATGCACTTTAGCTTGGTGTAGTACAACGAAGAGGGGAAAAAAAGGTATTGGAAATCTTTAATTAAGTGAAAGATGTATTATTGAGATCAAATGAAAGCTTTGAGATTACTTTAATTAGCCAAGACAAGTTTCATGCAAGCCAAAGAAACTGGGAAAGTTTTGCAAGGCAGGCTGAAAACAGAGATCCTGCCTGAGCCTGCCTGTGCAACGGGAATTTAAGTGAAACTAGACTCTCCCTCCTGCTTTTCCCCATTTTAAAGTAATCATTTTTGAGCTTCAAGAATGTGGGCAAAAAATTCTAAATCCTCAGCTTAAAAGGAGTCTTTGTACTTTGCCTGTTTAATACAGCAGATGTATGTCTGAATTTCCATTTGTTTTTCAGGCCTAGAGAAAGGATCCAGGCTCCTCTTCCTAGAAACCAAGATTTTTACATGTACTGTAGAAGCACATTAAATACTCAGCTGCACTCTTGCTAGGCTTTTCTCCTTAAAATTAAATAGCAGTCCTTGGCCTAGTGAGTCTGAATCCTAGGGTTAAGATGAAAGACAACATGTGGCTGAAAAACAGGGAGAAAGAACAAGGAGCAGCGAGATGGCTGATATTTGCAATCGAAGAGTATACGTGGTGCACAGACGAGAGTGGTGCAAGCTTCCCAGGGAAGTTTTTGGCAACACACCTAGATTTTGACCTGTGGACTCTCTGGCTTCTATGGGGTCTGGTGCTCAGTATCACAAACTGTCAGAAATGTCATTTCTGATAAATCACTACTAACCAAGAATAAGTACGTTCTTTCTGATGTTACCAGGCTGGGTTGGAAGAGGAAGTCAGCGATGAAAAGTCCCCCATATTTTTGATGAAACAGATTTTGCTATTTTTTTAATTGTTCTATGGCTACATTGTGCATTACATATCTGCTTTCCTCTGCCAGGTGCCTAATGCTCTTGATAAGCTAATTACAGCCTTCTGCTTATTTCATGTCAAGCTTAACTCCCCAGTCTGAGCCTAGCTTGCAGTTCTGGCATGTTTTTTCCTTAATCTGAGACCATCTGTGCTCCATCAGCAAGGAACACTTAAATACAGAGAAAGTGAAGAACCAACAGTGCTGAATTCCCTGTATGCTGCCCCCAACTCCTCTCCCCAGCACTTCCAATTAAGTGTGAAGCCAACATCCATTCAGTCCCAAACACACTGGAAGGTTTTGAGCAGCCTACAGTTGTCTACAGATGCAGCAACACTGTCAATGGGTAAATGAGAAGCCAGAAAGGACCTGAATCTCTCCATTTCTTTACATGAAAATCTTCATATTTCAAATACTATCACATTGCCAGCAATACATGCAGTGGCTGAGTTCAGCACTTCATCAATGTAAAATCAAATACTTGTCTCAGAGAAGCACAAGGAGTCAATTCGGGAAAAAAACAATGGCGCTGATTTATCAAGAACCCCAAAGACATTTCTCAAGTCTTATGTTTACTGCTGCAAAGTAGAAGAGCACAACAGCACAACAGTTTGAAATCAAAACAGAACTGCAACATTAGAGACGATGGTTCTCCTCTCCTGTCCCACCACTAGAAGTTCAAGTGTTTCTAAGCCCTATTGTCCCAGCTGGACACAGTCCCTGCTACTGCTGCTGGAAGCCGCAGCAGCCCCATCGCTGCGTGGAGCATCAACCCACCCGGCTTCCTCCTCAGGCTGGGAAACAGATGCCTTCAGCCACCCTGCTTGGTCTGTCACAGTTTGCCTTGCTTCTGCCTCCTCTTTTCCAACACCAGACGTCAGCACCTGATGCCTTAGTGAGCTCTGCCAAGATTCATCTCAACAAGGAATTTATTTGCTCCTTCTCCTGCAAAGAAGCCTCTGATGCAGTGTCTTTTATTCCTTCCTCCCAGCTCCTCTGTTCTCTTCTCCAGTCTCCACTCTCCTGCCAACCCGGGATTTATTTTCCAATTTCCTTCAGTTTGAGTCCTGCCCTCACCTTCCTCCTGCCACCTGGCTCTTCTCTCACCTCCTCTCCAGCACATTTGCATTTGACCTCTACCAAGGTCAAAGATTCCACAAATTAGTTTTGAAAATACACCTTATAATTAAGATGAGGGAATACAAAATGATTCTCTAACAAGATTAATACAGCATACTTCTTTGTGCTTCTGCTAACTCCTTTTTAGTGGTTTTCAGCATTTTCACATTTATCTTGTATTAAAAATATATATTTTTCTTTTTTCTGCCTCGTTCTTAAATCCTCAGTAACTGATCTCACAGCAAAAGCCACCAAATTTGTAACAATTATATTAGCCACATACTTTCTTTTCTCCCATCACTGTGTTTACCACTACTATGTTTATGAACCGTTGATCATTCCTTCCTGCCCCATACATCAAAATCCCTCTCCTCTTAGGCAACTGCAGTTTGTCTCTTAATACTTCCAGGCTGACTTAAGAACTTTTTTGTCATCCTTAATAAAGCTTAAATCACTTCTCTCAGAACAACCTTGCAGCCTATTCAAATGGCTGCAACCCTGGAAGTCCTTTTTCTTTACTTATAAGGAATTAAAACACCCTTCTTCAAAAACCTCAAAACCATGCTTTGTCTCCTGAGGTGGTTAATTAATAATTAAAATATTGTGTGGAACTTGATTCACATTCCTGCCACAGAAGTGTTTCCCATGAAAACATATTTTTATTAACCCTGCCCCCAAATTCTTTCCAAGCTGTTCTTTTTTTAAACAGATTTACAGAATTATTTATATTGTAAGTATTTTCATCTGAAGGGATTTTTTCTTCATTTTTCCCCCTACTACACACCAACTACTCTACTTCTACATTAAAAGGTCTTCATTTCAGAAGTTTAGACAAAAGTAGTGAAAAATGGGTCCATTTTAAATGTGAACACGCCAAAGTTGCATAATTGCTTACCTAGAAAGCAGAGGTGAAGAGAAAAACTGCCTAATATTACATGCACTATGAATCAGAATATAACAACTTTTCAGACTCAAGATTAAGGCAAAATCCCTATATTTACAAGTGAATATCACCATGCGTAATACCTAGGTCTTAAAACAGACGCATATTTCATAGCACTTCAAAAGGACAAATATCATTAGCTCAGGTTCATATGTGGAGAAATGAAAGCCCAGACTGGAGAGGGCTCGCAAATACCTTCCCTCCCCACAGCTGTACAAGGGAGGCAGCTAGCCCATGCTATACAAACTCTCCTCATAGAGAATATGCATTTTTCTGGGTATCTCCTTCCACTGAATCCCCAAGCTTGGTCTTCTCAACCTCAGAACAGCCTGTCCTCATTCACATTAATGATAACAGCATATCAGCTAGCTATCACAAAACGGTTGTGGTTGGAAGGGACCTCTGGAGATCATCTGGTCCAACCCACCTGCTAAAGCAGGTTCACCAGAGCAGATCACACAGGAATGTGTCCAGGTGGGTTTGAATGTCTCCAGAGGAGGAGACTCCACAGCCCCTCTGGGCAGCCTGTTCCAGGGCTCTAGCACCCTCAAAGTAAAGAAGTTTCTCCTCATATTCAGATGAAACCTCCGGTGCTTCAGTCTGTGCCCATTGCCCCTCATCCTATTGTTTGGCACCACTGAGAAGAGCCTGCTCCCATCCTCTTGACACCCACCCTTGATTGGTGGGCTTGATAAGGTGCCCTCTCAGCCTTCTCCAGGCTGAACAGACCCAGCCACAATGTGGCAACTTTTAAATGAGAGAAGCATTTCAATAACAGTAGAATACCTGTAAGATCATTGCTCCTATTGACCATTCAAGCTGTGGTGGCACCCAGCAACTTATTTATACCCCACAACCACATCCCCCAACCTCCCTCTCCTATTGCCTACCCATTAGCAGGTAACTCATAGCACCTGTGATTGACTGATGTTTAGCTGGAGGTTTGCTACTCCTCTTGTGAGCCCTGAAGAAAAGCTTCTGAGCCTGAATACTTGCTATCTTCCTCCAACCAAGGTGGCTGGATGTGCCATAGACACAGTCAAGTTTGTGACTGTTTACTCATCCATCCTCTTAGCACATGGATTGTGCTTTCCTTCCTCAGCCTGGGGAAGTCAGGTGAGACCTGGGAGGCCAAAGCTCTTTGGGGCTCTCCAAGGGATCAGGGAAGCGGTGCCAAGACAGGATTGATGTCCTGTGGGAGCGATGAGCAAACCGTTCCCATCTCCGCTCCACAGGTCTGGGTCTCTGGTCCCAGCTGTGTAGGGCACATTAGTGACTCTGCTGTGCAGCTCCATGCTCATATAATCCCCTCGTGTTAGTCATTCAGAACTCTTGTGTTTAAAAGAAGCTGTAAAACAGACATCAGCTAAACTCCTGCTAACAGAGCAAAGTAGGATTATTTATCTAGGGAAAAAACACACGCACTGACATGAAATGTATTTACTATAAAATAATTTATTTTTTTTTTCCCTAAGACCTCAATAGTCAGTTTTAAAGGAAACATATAAGGTCATTCATGGGCCCTTTTAGAGAGGTGCAAATCAATAAATGGTGATTTTTCTTTTAATGCTCTCATTATAAATGACTGGATGCTATCAGGGTCAAACTTAATCCTGTGCAGTGAGCCAACACAAGGGACGTGAATCATTTAGATCTCTTAAGCTCTGCTCTTAGAATAAAATATAGATATTTCTCTGTATTCTCAGTCTAAAAAACAAAACAAAGCCAAACAAAAAAAGCACTACTGCTTTTTTTTTCAGTAATTGACCCAGATACTCCATTGTTCATCTTGTAAGATGCAGTGCTTTGTGTTTTCAAGGACTACACTTCTGACTTCCCAGCATATGCAGCTTACCTCCCATACTAGCGATGGGTCAGGGTGCTGGGTCCCAGGTGGGAATCATAGAATCATTTATGTTGGAAAGACCTCTAAGATCATCAAGCCCAACCTTACCTAGCACTGCCAAGTCCACCACTAAACCGTCTCCCTAAGCACCACATCTATGTATCTTTTAAACCCCTCCAGGGGTGGTGACTCAACCACTTCCCTGGGCAGCATATTCTAGTGCCCAACAACCCTGAGGAGCACTTATTATTCACAGAATCATAGAACCATAGACTCATAATAATTTTGGTCGGAAGAGACCCTCACTTCACCCAGCGCACAGCCCCGAGAAGCGGCAAAGGCGGCAGCAGCAGGGTGCTGGGACCTCTCCCCACGCTCCCCAGTGTGCAGCTCACACCTCCACAAAGCCGGGCTTACTGAACCAGGGGAGAACCTGTGGGAGGTGTCACCTCCTCTTCAGGAGAGCATGAAGCAAGAGCTGAGTCCATGAACCCTGCGCTCGGCGTGTGAAACTCAGTGTGTTGCTGTTGCCACATGGACTGCTCTTAGCGGAGGTGCTGCATTGAACCTGTCCTGCATTAGAGCCTTCACTGACACCTTCATCATTAGATGCATTCATCATTAGAGCCTTCATCAGGGCAACCTAATTGGGACAGGAGCAATGAGGAAATGCTTTCTTGGCATTGTGGTAAGCCAGCATTTGCAGCTAGAGAATAAACCTCTATCATTTCTTAAAATACCCCACATCCCCAAAGTAATAATAACAAAAACGCAGCATATTTTTATATAAATCTCAGTTTATATAAATGTCAGTTTAGCTAAGGTGCAGCCTACAACAAGAGGCTGATTTGCCTCTCGGGAACATCTGCAGAGCTGGATTTGCTGACAGCAGCCGTGGCTGAACGCGTGTGTCAGGGCAGGGGACAGCCAGGGTGTAGGTACATGCGGATCCCAAACAGCCTGTGGAGCTGGTGGAGTGGGAAGCAGCCCAGAGAGAGAAAGTGGAAAACAGGCAAACCTAAATATATTTTTCAAATATACAGAAGCAACATTGGTGATAAGAAAAGAGGAGTTCAAGGGATATCTTTTTTTCTTTTTTTTCCCCTCTTCTTTCTAAAGGAGTTTAATGGTCCTGACTGTAAGTTGCAAGGAATAAGAACATTAGTCTTCATTCCCTACACATAAAATGCCTGACAGGGTTTTATCAAATAAAGAGCCCAATATGCTACTGTTATCAGTAAGTGACTTCAGCACCTAATTAAATTCTCAGTTTCTGAATGCTGCTCATAATATTTGCTGACGAAGACCAAAACCCCTGTAGTAATTTTGGCTTTCAGGTGAGGTGAGGCAGGGAAGAAGGGAATGACAACTAACAAATTACCCAAGAACACGGGCTGGCAATTCACAGCTGACAGGCAGCATGCAAACCTCATTTCACCATGTGAGCATAACAGGGTAGCTCCCCCACAGATGTAAATCAGCTCCATGGCCTCCACTGGCTCCAAGAAGGCTGCCCTGCTTCATGGCGAGTATGAATTCAAACAAGTATAGCTTCAACATGCTACACAATCTTATGTACATGATCCTTCTGTCTATGGGTACATACATATATATATATATAAAAAAATATATATGAAAAAAAAAAAGGTGAGAACTCCCTATACCACACCTAAGCACTCACTTCAGAGGGAAATTAAGCAGATCACAACAGGCAGTGTACTCTGAGCCAATTCAGCAAATCTACGAATGCACAAACTGAGACATATTCTCACTCGGTAGAGCATGCAGCATGTTCTTAACTCGGACAATTCTCATAGGAAACCAGGCATTTATTTAAAGCTAAACCTGGGCTTAAAAGCTTTGCTGGCAAAAATGGACTCCTGAGCTGGGTTCTCTCAGACAAGGGGGATTTCGTGTTCAGAAATCACTTGATGCTACGGAGTGTAAAAAGAGATTTGCTTCCTCTGCTCTCTGGATTTCAGCTGACGAGTAACATCAGCACCAAGTTGGTTCCCAACAGCAAAGGCTGGAGCCTGTTAAAGTGCACAGGTCCCTGCAGCAGGGAGCTGGAGAAGTGTGTCCTTGGAGGATGAAGTGTGGCCTTCAGACATGGTCACCTCCAGACTGACATGCCTTGGTTTCTTCCCCCATCTCCAACCCCAGGTAGAAATTTCTCTCTTTGATAAACACGGGGAAGGGAGACATGCACCCGAAAGCCGCAACTGAGCTCCTGGTCGGTCGTTTTAAGGAAGGGTGTATTCAGGGAGTAGATTTTATTTGGGAACCTGAAACCATACGAATAAAAAGCTGATTTTGCCCGCAAGTTTGTTCAGCCAATATAAGCTTTATTCTGGAATAGCTTTAAACCTCTAGGCTGAGAGTGAGAGGTTTTAGGTGCAGCTTTGGAAGGTGATTTATGAATAGATTTATATGTTAATCTGTTAATAAAAAATGTAGCATACTGATAAAATATGTGACAATCATAACTCAGCTATGAGCCACATATTAAAGACCGCATCTGCTCTAGTAGAGGTTTTGATTATGTTTTTAAATGAAGGAACTGCATTGGCCTAAAAATAAAGAAATAAATGTTTTATCTAGAAATAGGTGCCAAATAATTCAAAGATCTATCTGGGAATCTGCAAGAAACAAATAATAAACTGCTTTTAAGAAAATTACTTCTGGAAAGTGAAGCTTATTCCTGAACGTTTCAAAATAGAGTTCCTGTCAGGTGGGTCAGAGGTACATAAAGATTGGCAAAGTATTTTCACTCTTTCCCAAAATTACTTCCCAAACTGGATTTTAAATTGGATTATAATCTTGACACTCCAACTAGATTGAAGAAATAAATATTTTCAGCAAAGTTGGGCCATGTGTTTGCACTGCATATGAATATCCAGTTGCCTCATGATTTTTGAAAAGGTATTTTGAAAAATGGGAATGGCTCTGGCTCAAGGATGTTTCTGCAAGTAAATCTGAAATACGATACTTCTTTTTACTGACAAAATTCACAGTACTTTGTAAAGGAGTGTTATATCCCTATTTCACAGGCCAGCAAACAGCAGGCAGATAAAACGGGCAGATCAACTTTCCCTCAGGCGTCCACGGGCAGAGCCAGCAGTACCAGTTTGGACCCTCCAAGCCCCATCTGGTGCCTGCCCAGCATCTCTTGGGGATGCAAGATTCATGTATTATCTGTAAGTTTTCTGATGAGTGCCAGGGTTTGTGGACATATTCAGAATCCTTAAAATTTCCTGGTGAAGTATTTTCACCAAGTAAGATTACTTCAGTGACAATTTGTGCTATAAACTATATTACTCACTGCTCCCTATTGGGTTTGTTTATCATATTTTATTCAACTACACAGAGAAAAACCAAGTTAAACTCTGCCACCTCTCCTCACACTTTTATATACTTGCAGAGCGTGTTTCTCATCAGCACACGTAAATGTGGCACTACTGAGCCCTAAATAAGTAGAAAATAATGTATTTAATGCTCAGTTTGATTCAAAGTGCAAAATATGAAACCTGTTCTATTTGTTGCTACGTGACATACTGAGGACTGATAGGCAAGTTTTCTTATTATTAAGTATACTGTGTTGATAGGTACTGTTGATTTCCTGGTGATTGTGCCACAGAGTTCAAGATCCCTCCAGGGACTGGCGGGGAGGAAAGTGTGTCTTCAGGAGCAGCTGTGCAGTTCAAGAGCTCCATCTCTGTACCATGGATGTTTCTGCTTCTTAGATTGAGGGAAGAGAAACTGAAGTAAAACTGTCCTTACCGGGAATACACTGGATACGTAGATATGGTTCATCTGCTACAGGACCATCCAGAAATGTTTTGTCCCTGTTTCAGGTTTGAAAAAAATACCTATACCAAAGCCCCGCAATACCAGCAGAAATAAATTGATTTCAATAAGCTTCAGCTCAAGCCTCAAGAGCTGATGCTGCCTAAACACATTGCTAACTTTAAGCTTGGGTTTAAGTCTAACGACTCCAGCAGGCCTGAGAAGTTCATCAAGTTTTGCCCTAGAGACTGGGTAACATCCTCCAAGGTGCCCACATGAATGTAGGTCCTCTTATTTATGAATTTGGAGCAGAATTTCAAAGTCAAATAGAGTCATGAGTTTTGTAGCATTTTCAAGTTTTGGAGTGGGTAACTGTAGATCTGCAATTGAAGATGCAGACTCTGGCAGCCCAGGTGGTTCTGGACAGTGCGTATCTCCACAGGCAACCCTACCAAACTCAGGGTTATGACTATTGGGAAGTAATACACTCTGTCTCTGAACCTAGTCCTCAATTACTTCGTTCTCAGCAAAAAATATTAGATTGTTAATCAAAGTATATTTTAATCTCAACATTTTTGTGTCTTAACAGATGAAATGACTTATGTCTTCCAAACAGTTTTCCAATAGGTTCACTCAATTATTATTTCATATTCTGTTAAAATACAGTTTATTTTTAAGAAAGGCAATATGTACAGACTCCTGAAGTACTTCAAATACTGTTAACCTGATGTAATGTAACTGATCAGCATACAAACTTCACAGGGCTGGTTAGAAACTTTTTCACAAGAGATCTTCCATTAAAACAAATAATTGAAATCAAGACATTTTATGAAATTCTAACAATATCTATTAAAATTACCAGATGAGAGTCCAGAAGGGAACCTTGGATCCCAAGGGAAATTTTTGTTCATAAACAGAAGGAAAAAAGATGGCCCAAACAAACCAGGTCAATTGCTTGAGATGAGAGAAATACACATTCAAATCATTTCACTCAATGCTTGAGAAAATAGCTTGACCCAGAATATTTACATCCCAAGTAACCGTGTGTCTATCTCCTTCTCTTTCAGATTTTACAAAGACATCAAAAAGTCTTGCTTTCATCTCAGTGCAAAAAAGGCTGGAAATCTTGGCATCTCAAAAAGGTTGGAAAAATCATTTCCCATTCAGTTCACCTGAGAACTCTGAGTTCCAGGTAAAATCAGGGTGAACAGGGGGTAGGTACTGCAGTTGGATTTCTGAAATGCCTGCCAAGCAGCCTGCTTTTAACGCACACCAGAGAATAGCATTCCTTGCTAAGAAGTCCTAATCAGCATTGTGCATTTTTAAAAATTTGTTCAAAGGCTTATGATTTTAAAATGACCCTTCCACCTACTCTATTAATTACAAACTCCGGTATAAAACTGACTTTTCTATGGCCTCACTGTGAAAGCTGCAGATTAGGAGCTAACCTTGTTTCAGACCCATGCATAAATTAAGCATGTGTTCCAAGTGCATATCATTTTTAAAATGTGTTCTATAAATTCTCTAATTCTTAGAGCTTATAATGCATACAAGAGGACATTTAAAGATGGAGGTGAAACATGCTTCGGGGATTTTGTTTTAAAAAGCTGCCAAAAGACTTTGGGAACAGTATCTACTTCAAAGTTATATCTCTTGTCTGCTGCAAGAATTTGAATGCTACAAGCCAAAGTTTCCAAAATTAACAGGTGCTTTTGCATAGCCCACCTGGGGCATCTCGAGATGCTGATTTTCAGAAATTCTTGAACAATGTGGCTCAATTTTGGCAAGAAAAACAGGTAGAAAAAAATCACAAGTGATACTCAAAATATCTTGGCCTCAATTTCCTTCTGAATATTGACATTCAGCCAAAAATGTTTCTCACAAAAAAGTAACCAGCACCACCAGCACCGAAGTTTCTCATGCAACTGTAACTCATTTGATGAAAGGTTTCTCAGGTCCCAAATGGAATTTCTGAAACACTTTTCCAAGACAGAGAGGAGGGAAAAATCTCAGAGACATTTGGTTCTGCAGAGCAGGAAAGGAGCTTGTTCTGCTCCAGTTTCTGCTCCACTCTACTCACTACTTCTCTCTTGCTCATAATAGTTGATTTTGCTTTCTTAAATGAGAGGCCTCTACAGCCATTCTACAGGTAGAAGGAAAGCACGCAGTCTTTAAAAAGTCTGGGAGCTGAAAAGCTTTCTAAAATCAGAGAGTAACAACATGGTTAACACTGGGTTTGTGATACACAATATTCATAAAGGAGATTATAATCCAGAAAAAGAAGAATGTATTCCCATTAGAAAGCAGTGAATAAAGTAATGCTGTGATGAAAAAACATTATGGCCTGCTCAATGGCAGGAAATATTCATTTTCTAGTTAAAAAACAGATAACTGTCAAGGAAAACACGCATTAGGTAGAGTGAACTAGTAAATCTATCCATTACAGAATGAGAGACTAAAGTACAAAATTCTCTGTGCTAGCAAGTGATGGTGAGGGGATATTGCTCCTGCGAGAAGCTACTGCCACCCTTGCTGACAAGACAAATAGGAGTCATCTCCTTCAGAGGAACACCCTGGCCTCTCTTCTCAATGACAGCTGTGGGGCTGAAATGTGTCTTTTCCCCCCAGAGACACTGCAGCCTAGGGGTACAGCTGATTGCACAGGAACACTCAGTGAAAAACAGCTTTACACTCTGCCTAACCCTCCTGTAGAGAGGTATATTCCTCACACTGCCGGGCCTTGCCCCACAACCAAGGTATCCTGCTGTCTCTGCAGACTGTGCTCCTCATGTTCTTGCCCTCACCTCACGGAAGTACAATTGCAAGGGAGCAGACATCTGTCAACACAGTCCTGCACCTTGAAGCAGATTTAGCACCGCTGGCAACCTGAAGAGTAAGTCCCATGAGCAGAAATAAATCAGACCATAATTTCAAGATTATAAACTATCCCCAGATCAGGCCTGACAAGATCCACACTGTATTTTACAAGCAAAGAGCAGACACAAACCAACCCAAATTAACATTGCAGTTACTTCTTAAACTGCAGCCCCTACAGAAATAGCTGAAAATTCCTTGCATTTCTTGTCTTGCTTTCTGATCTGATCTTTAAAATGATGCATGGAGAAGGGAAGGTGGAAGGGGGTGCCTCTAAGCTGCATCATGTGCTTTATGGCGACAAGCCAAGCAGCTACTTAGGCAACCATTAGGTCGGGAAACAATCGTTTCCATCATTCCCAACACGTGTGTCAACATAATTCCATGCTCTCTTTGTCATGCAAAAAGTCTTGGCAAAGTGACCGGATACACCCAGAAAGCAGGAGCAGACTAAGCTCATTATGTTAACCGGAGATCCCACAGCATCCTCCAGTGCCATAGAAGGAGACTTCCCATGTTTTGCAGTGTAGGAAAGGAAACTCGCAGCACTGAAAAGGGCCCAAGCCAAGCCTGGCTTCACAAGCGTGTGAGGGGGATTCACAATTGGGTTTCGTAGCAGGGGATCCCTCGTCTGACAGGCACAAGAGGCTGTGTCAGGCAGGGTGATAACAGGCATTTAAAAGGTATGACACCTCCCATAACTGCAGAGACTTCCCTCTCCCATGTGCTCACTGGAAGCTTTCCAGCTATGCCAGAATGGCTCCACAAGGGGAAACTACTGCCAAAGGGGAGTATCGGCTTCTCTAACTCTTTATTGTTGTCATTGGTAACTCCGGACTTTGTTTTCCTTTTAAAGGAAGATTCAATGCACTCTTCAACCATTAAATCTCTTTTCTTCTCTCCAACCATACTTGTAACTATTACTAACAGCAAAAGGCTCGTGCACATTGGAATGCCTGGCAATACTGCTTCAATAGCTTCTTTGGTGGTCAGGTGTAGGAGTAAGGTGCTTCAATCTGTCTGAAAAATGCTGGATACATCTTTGGTACTCTAGCAGCTGTAGAAGATGGTAAATATCCCAGAGCATAGGTATTTATTTGTTTAGAGATACGCAGTTGTGGTTTTCACTAACCATTTTTGCTGCATCTTTCAATTCCAGAGTCAGTGCAGTGGGAGGAAAGTCCTAATACTGCTGGATATTTGCCAGCCCTTTCAAACTTCAGCTGCTTTGCCTTCATTCTGCTATGGGTAACATACATTTTTCAACCCATTTTGCCTCTTGAATGCTTGTAAGTCCAATCTTGGTTATAGTAATGCATTCAGCAAAACACAGCTCCTCGGCAATCCGTGTTCACAAAGGCCAACAACAGCTAAAAATGAGGATGGACAAGAATAATAAAAGCTTCTCCTACATGTTGCTGGCATCTCCTCTAACAAAAGCCAAGGATTTATCTTGATTGTTGTGTTTAAGCCTGTATCAGCCACACTACCTGCTTTGTTCCTTAACATGCCATATTTTTGGCAGGTCCAGTTTCCACGCAAACACTCAAGAATCAAGAGCAGAGAGCGTTATCCAAATGGACAAGTGTAGAAGAACCCTTCCCCTGGAATTATCATTGGAGTGAGAATAAGCATCTGCTTCTGACTTCGCTTCTCACTGCTCCATCACTCTGGGCAAATTTACACTATACAGCCTTTTGAAAATGTCTATCAAATATTACAGAACATTCATTAGAAGGTCAAACAAAATAGAGTAAAAAGTGAACATACATACCTGAATCAGAGAAACGTTGTGTAGACTAAGTCTGAAGAGGTAGTTCCTGCATGAACAAGCAGAAAAATTACAAACTGTTAGGCTATCAAAGAAGGGAAAAGCAAGGCATAGGCTTTGGTCATTCATTTCTGCAAACAAGATTTTCTTGGACCCCTCTCCACAGAATGCAAAAACAGTTGTATGCCCCTTGTTCATCGGTGTCTTAGTGAACCTCATAATGTTCTGAGCAGGTCTGGAGTAAAATATTCCAGAACCAACAATGAAGAACCACAACTAAATCCCAGGAACACAGAGACTGACTGCAAACCCTCAAAGGGCTTTAGTTGAAGTCCTGTATGGGCTGCACTTATGTTTTTCTCTGCATTCTGAGAAAACTGAGGTTGGACAGAAGCCAGCTGGAGCAGAGCTGAGTCCTGTAGTATGTTCCTCCCAAGTCTGTCCTTGTGGACTCTGTGGAAATGGAGAAGAGGACTGATACTTCTCAGCAGAACCTCTCTGCACAGAAAACCAGCAGGGAAATCAAGACAGTGAATGCAGATACTCCCAATCCTCCTGTCATCACATCTCCACAGGCAAAGCAAGGGAATTCCTGACAGGAGTCACTGTAGCATGAGAAACCACACATCAGCTGAGCTCCTGTAACCCTCCTTCTGCATGTTCATATCCCATCACAAATAGAAGGGAACACCTATTTGCATAAACATCTATTAATGAAGCTTAGTTAACAGGATTTACCTCACATTTTTGCTTGCCAAGACAATGCAGTCAACAAGAATCAAGTGATATATTAAACCACACGGACTTGATTGTGTGCTTGAGGGTTTTGGCCACTTCGTATTTTTGCATCCGATCTGTCAGGGGGTCTAAAGGGCTGTGATCCTTTTCCAACATCCTTGTCACCACAAACTCCCAGAGAAGACACATTATATCAGGTGAACTGTGTTTTCAGAGGTAGCTCTATTTGAATTGTAGAAAGTGCAGCTTTGATCATTTAGCGTCATCTGCTCTGGAAGTGCCAGTATACAGACATTCCCCTACCTAGTAGAAATCCAAGTTCCAGTTTTAGATCAGTGAAGCCAGAGAAGTCACTGGAAAGCACCTATACTGATGAAAAAGTCCCAAGGACTCTTCTGAAGAGCCTTGTTCAGGGTATGTAGTCAGCAGCACACTATGTCCAAGCAAAGAAAGTAATTCAAACTTCAACCTACGAGAAATTCATATTGGGCCACAATGACCACTACAAGGCTTGAGCAATTTTTCCTTCTTCTGTTATCTCTCTCTAGTGTATTGCCTAGGTCATAATCATAGAGTTGCCTGTGTATTTTGTCCCAGTTCTATAAATAAATCAGAAAGGTCTCAACTTCTGCTGACTGTCAATAAAGAAGAATGGGAATAAGGATGATGGGTAACTCAAGAATTCACACTCCTGTTTCCAATCTTCAGTTGATGGAGCTCTGATTTGCACCATCCTATTCTATACTGAGAGTGGTTATCTGGAGAAGAATGAAACCCATTAGCAATATCTGAACAAAATACCTCATGTAAGTATGCAGAGAAGTATGCACACATACTATGTCTCCATCTTCTCTCCTGGTCCTGTCACTGGAGATCCAGCAGTTCTTCCACAAGGTCTGAAACCCTATTCTGTCTCAAAGGGCTGCATACTTTCCCAAGTCATTTGTTATTAACTCTGTAGCTAATGCTAAAGAGTTAAATATTATGTCCTGCAGGTACATGCAGCAGACGAGAGGCACTAAGCTTACATACAGCTAAAATTTCAGACTGGAAGTAAATTCTCATCCAGTGACTGATCTGACATAGCTCCCTTAGAAAAGCACGTGCTACTCTCACCAAAATACTCATGCAATTCTAGGGCATGAGATATCGTGGAATAAGCCTTCTCCTGGAGAAGTTAAGCATGTCCCCAGCCTCCGATCTTACAACACCCTAAGGAGAAAATCTCATAGCTAGAGACATGAAGTTGCTATCCTGTTGTTAAGCATGCTATTTAAATGCATTGATTTCGGAAGCCTTATAATGCAGATTTCAGCTCCTTGTTTTAGTCTTGTAAAAAGCTGGACAGTTTGACTGAGTAATAAATTTTAATATTAGGGTTTTTTCTCTGATAGCGCTGCAGAGCAAATTCAACCAAAATATCTTTAATGGAAGAGACAAATCTAAAGGACATGATTTTCGTTGCACTCAGCCCAAAGAGATGCAGATGGGAATAGTGTCCATTTAAATAAAGCCAGTGTCTGTCCTCCCAGTGACGGCTGTGTAGCACCTGGACAAAGCATTAGTGGTGAGATCTCAAGTGCCTGATATCTAAACCAGGCAGGAATGTAGTACTAACGTGAGTAGCACAATGATCTTCCAAAGCCTTCATACTAACCTCAGCTCTTTATGTCTGACCTTGTGGCTTTCCTGCAGAAATGGGGGTTTGCCTACATTTTTCATCAGCTTGCCTCACCTGGTGTTTGCACAGCCACTTGCAGTTTCTTTTTGCTTATTTAATCCTTCTCACATCTCAGCAGCAGCAATAAGAACACCGGTAGGCAGACCAGGCTATTGGAGACTCCTCCAGACTCTGGTTGACCTGCCCAGCTAGAACCAACTAATCCTTAATTAATAACATGCTCTTTTAACCAGACTTATTCTGTAAAGCTATACCAGGAGTAAAAAGCCAAGGGGAAGGAGCTGCTGAGTAAGACAGTGCCATTTTTATGAATTGCATTTTAACTGCAATTTCAGTCCAAGAATGAGCAAAGTCTCAGAATGACAGTCATGGTTTATTGTACCTAGAATTGCCCCATTTGTGTCCTTTCTTCTGCTTGTGTTTGAAGTTATGTCTGTTTAATACCTTGCTGACCTATAATTTAAAGCAGCTGAAAGAGTAGCTTTAAGAAATAGATGAGAACATTGAGATCGCCGCATGAATGGATGAGGTGCCTTCTTGTTTTTTTTTTTTCTTTTTTTCCTCCCATTTTGTCTTGTAAGTGAATGCTGGCTAGTTCCTTTCTCTCTTAAATTAAACACATCTGGACTAGGCTAGAGAGTGATTGCCTGGTGCAACCAACTATTCTAATAAGCTCCTTCTCCGTTTAAAAAGCTGGTGCATGAATGTGAAGGGATAGGACAACCTTCTTACTCACTTTCCGTCCTAAATGGTCATGCAACGTCACTCCACAGTATTAAAACACAAGCTTTGTTTCATCCCAGAATTGGCTGCATTTCAGCCATCTCCCAAGCAAGCGACTACACTCCTCCTAAGTACTCTGGGGGAAATGGTATTACATACATCAAAAGGTGCCTCAAACTGCTAATTGTTATTACTACTAACATGTGTTTCTGAAAATGCCCGTGTTAAACACTCATACCCTGAAGTCTCGGCCAAGACCGTGGTTTGGTCATGTTAAGACAGAGGATGGGTTGATGGTGGTTCGTCTGGAGACTGACTCATAGCAGATGCCTATTTAAACAACCTGAGGATGGACCTTCTCTCTGTCACCTCTGATTGCAGGGTTATATTATTGCCCAGCTCAGATATGTGAAGTTAGCTGCTGTAAAGACCTTCCTGCTCTATACAACCTGGTTTTGAAGAATTTGTCATCTAAATATATACAAAAGATTGAAAAAGAGACCTCATTCTCCTTTAAATTTAAAGCATAGAGAAAGCAATTTAGCTAACATCACAGGCATATCTGCAGCACAACCAAGAGCTGAGCTCCTGGTCCATTAGTCTATGCCCTGGTTAGGTGAATAATTTGGCCCCAAAGCTGGGGCACAGCATGTAACCCTGTGCTGAAGTGTCATTTACACTCATAGAAATTGGGTAGAAGCTGAATTACTTTCCCGAACTGGGCTCTCTCTCTCTGCTAGTCTGCGTATGGACAGAGCCAAGCTGCAGTATAAATCCTGAAGATGAAAGTATTTGTTAATTGGCTTCATAATTTGTATTTGGCTGCCCTGTAAAACGATTAAGTGCTCACCGTGCCTGGTACCACAAGGCATATGTACCAGAACAGCAGGAGAGCAGCTGAGATGTGTTTCAAGAAAGGGTGGAGGAATATATCCATTTAAATCTGCTTACCATGACATTCTCAAGTCGAAGCTGCTTATTAAGTGTTTATTTCATATAGCCAAGCACATCTTGGATGAACTTTGTAACATGATGCCCATGCACTTGGTCACACATTGCCTGGCCTTGAAACAGTTTACAGAGAAGGCAAAACACTTTGTCTATGATGCCACTGAGCAACAGAGATACAAGACAAATTAAGCCTTTCCAATGGGAAGCCGCGTAACAAGAGTGCTTGAATAAAAACTGTGGCCCTTTCTCTTAGTTGTACTGAAATTATGAGGGTTGCAATATGCTTCAGACACTTGTTCAGGCCTCTTTTTCAGAGCCTCTTTTAAGGAACTACATCTGTCAGCACTGTGCTGGCTGATTAAAAGGTGCTTTCTTCTAATTAAAAGAGTGCACGCTTTCAGTTTCTGCTGTGGTAGATCAGGAGGAACACCTCTGCAATCGATGGAATGAACATGTGTAAATGAAAGGCTAGTCTAGCTTTAGATTATTTCTTCCATTTAGATGAGCAAGGTTTGTTCACATTTCACACCTCTATCCCCCTTCACACACACCAAGCAGGTCAGATAACCTCTCTGTGCTTCAGCACAGCCCCTGCCAGCAAACTGGGAGCCACGAGATCCCTGACGCCGACCACCACCAGAACCTCTTGGGACTTTCACAGATCTCAATAATACACTGTCTTATCTCAGCTGCTCTGTGTCCCTACAAGACATGTACACCTACTCCCGTATTGCTGCTTTCCTGCACCTTATATCAGACACGCAAAGCTCACCCCTTCCTCGTGACAGGGCAGGCTCTCTCAAGCCCCCTCTCTTTGTACACAGACAATTACCCTGCAAGTAGAAACAAAGCCAACAGAAGCTGATAATAATGTTTGATGTTTAGGGAAAGCTGAAGAGAAGCAAGTGAAGAATTGCTCTTCCCTTTTGGGGACTATTATTGCATTGAAACAGGCATCCAGTACAGCCCAGGTGAGGTACAGGAGGCTCAGGGAGCCTGGTGGTGCTCTGAGAAGGCTTTCCCCGTACTTTTGCTGCAATCAGGCACCAGGTCTGCAAGAGGGACTCACAACTGTCACAGCGTAGATAATAAGAAAAATAATTAACAGAACAGGGTCCTTTGGGCAATGCAAAACAAGACACGGAATTATGCATATGACAAATGTAATGCTCCCTTCTGGCACTTCTGGAAGCCACGTGCTGGGGCTGAGGCTCAGGCTAGGAGCCAGCAACTCCTGTCAGCTCTTCCTATCTGCTCCTGGTGGCCTTAGATATACTTTTTACTTCCACAGCACATGACAAACACAGCTTAGTCATGCTTCATGACTCCCTGGGAGCTGGTTACTATCATTCCTCCCTTATTGTAATGGAGAAAATGAGCCAAGCAAAGTTTAAATGACCTTCTCCAAAGCACACAGCATGTCAGTGATAGAATTGAGATCCGACCCCAGGGCTCTTGGCTACCAAATCTCATGCTAGATTAACGCACAGTGCCTCTAAGCAGGTCTAGCTGTGGCTGAACTTTTCAGATGGTTATCCACATTTCTGAACTAGCCAACCATCCCAAGCAACCCAGCTCCTGAAGGACAATTTTGGCCTTTGCTCTCAGAAGGAGTTAATTACATGTCCACTCTGGAGTGTGATGTGACAATGTGTTTGCAAATGCTGCTCCAGTGAATCATTTGTAGGGCCTGACACACATGCTGGAGAAAAGGTGGAGAGCAAGCACCCTTCTTACAAGTTGGATCCTTATTCACCAGTAATTTTGTTTCTATTGAAGAAACACTTGTTTGGGACATCATTCTTCCTTAAAAATTAATAGATGTTCAACAGAGAACCATACTAAATGGCATACAGTAATATGATGTAGTTGCTGCATGAGCAATTGCTTTCCCCAAAGCAACATTTCTCAGTGATAAATCCAGCCAGAGCCAGGGGAGCATCCTCTTAAAAGAGGCTCCTCATGCAAGCAGCATATCATTCTGATTAAGCAGCTTCCAAATTAAGCCAGGGCCCCAACTACCATTTCTGTTTGCCACTGAGGCCCATTCAGTATTTCTCAGTGGAAACAAGGATGAAAATCAAATCCTCTATATTCCAGTCAATGGAGGAGAGCTGCCATCAGCTTTAATGGCAAAGGGTGTATGGCACAGATCTGCTCGGACTCAATGCTGTGCACTCAGGGCCAGCTCTAGGAAGAGTCAAAAGAGGCACATGCTCATAGCTGCACACCATGCAGGACAGCAGCATGGCTGTGACACCCTGGACTATTCCAATATTCAGAAATCTAGATGGACAGCTGTTGCCATGGGAGAGACAAGCAGGATGGGGATCAGACCTTGAATAGACAGCCGTGTCCCCTCTTCCATCAGCTTGGAAGAAGAGCAGCCAGCTGGCACTGGTGTATCTGGCCCTTCTCTCTGCCCAGGGCAGGAGAGGCACAGAGTCGCTCCAAGGTGATCCCACCTCCTTGGGGGTGACAGTATTCACTACGCTACTGAGACACCTTGAACCAGCTGTTTTCTGGAGGGAAGCCATATGTACACACTTCAGAGAACAGGAACGGAATATTTTTTTGTAATATTGTTTGAACATATTTATAAATTGCAGGCCAATTTTCTTTTTTTTTTTTTTGTTACATTTCCCTCCCTCTGTTTCACTAGATGAGTTTCTGCAAAACGTCAGAGATAGAAAGTGAGCCAAATTTTCAAAACTCATGTGTGGGTTTGTTCCTGTTTTCCTGGAAGAGTGAGTCCATCGCTCAGACCATCACATATTATCCCACATGCCACCTCAATGTCTGTTGACATGCGACTGACAGCTCTTCTCTCCCCCTCTCATCCAGCTGGCAGAGTCACAGAGCACTTACAGCACCTTGATATGGCCCCAAGCCGAATGGGCACCTTTGATCTCCTATTTGCCCATTACTTTTAGTTGTGCTTTCATAAACCAAACTGTAACATTCCTCTTCTTCTGATGCACTGATTATTGTTCAAATATTCTCTGGCAGTGCCCCTCACCTGCCTACTTAGGCTGATAAACATGCTCAGTTCTGTCAGGCTTTCCTCAAACTCTGGATGAGTTCGACATGACTTGTATGCAAATACTGAGAGTTGGCTGCTGAACTTAAGTTATTGCCAACCAATCCCTTTTCTTTGCTGTGGTTTTTATACCTCTGCAGTGGCACAGAACAGTAGACTTAGCACCTAAACATCTGGATATAAAGTGATATGCAAGTCACTGTGGTGAGCCCTGCCATATAAAACTGACATATCACCAACTGAACCAGAGCAAGAGAGAGTATTTTCAGTAATGCAAAAGGAAACTGCTCTGCGGCCCCATCCTGTGATGCTGTAAAAACACATTAGGTCCAAGCCTCCAAGGCATTTGTCAAAATATCCTGACCTTATGTTTGCTGACACCTCACTCTCTGAAACACACCTTCAAACTTAATTATTCTCAGTGTGTCACTAAAGCAAGTGAGCCTCTCATGGGTGGCTGCTTTTCTGATAGGGCATCACCAATTTTCATTTTATCTGGAATACGAGATATTTTTCCAGTCAGGCCTGCAATTTGCTTTGCAAGGATGATTCTCATCAGCCTGCAGTGCACCAGGATTACCTTTCACACAGCCCTGGGTGCGCAGGCACTGATCGTGAGTCAGCCGAGAGCCCCATTCCTCTGACCACGGCCAAAAGCGTGTGGACCACCATGCTGAGTTCATTTGCAGAGAGGTGCTGCCTTGCAGGCAATTTGAAGGACCAACTGTTTTCTCTGCCAACAAAGATGACAGACCAGAGACTGCCATTGCCTCACCCTCTTCTCCACACACAACATCTGGGGTGCAGCTGTCTCTTTGCTCTCCTACAGCTGTGGCTTCTGCTGTGCACTGGTCTGGCCCAGCAACCTGACAGTGCTGCAGCATAGTATTTTATTTGATTTATTTCTTCTGAGTTAATTAAAATTTGCATTCTGTGCTCGAGCACATGCACAAATTTTAACTAAGGAAAAAAAATTACACTTCAACAAAATTTCAGGCAGGCTCCAAAGTTCCCAGAACCCCACAATTACAAAAGTTCTTCTGTCCTTTCCTGCCCATACCTCTTCTCCTCCTCCCCAAGAGTATAAGTCAGGAACAGCACGGATTTGGGGTAAGGCAAATTCAGACTCCTTGCAGACCAGCAGGGGAAAGTAAATTCTATAGGTAAGAGACAGACACCCCAGTGGGGCTTCAGCCCTCCACACTTATACAAGGGCTGAGCTGACCTCACCTGGCACAGTATCACAGTGGAAAATCTCCCTCTGAACTATCCCAGGCTCAACCAGAAAAATTAAACCCCACACTTTTGTTCCCTGTGTAAAGAAACTGTGCACCCCCAATTATGGATTTAACTAGCTGCAATGTCTAATTACAGGTTTCTCACCTCACCATATGCTTTACCATGCAGGTCAGGCAGCTTCTTTAAAAACATCAATGGTCCTTCAAAGGTTTCTGTTAATTTCAGAGACTGACTCTCCCTTTTTTCCTCACATCACCATGTTATCTGCCCCCCTCCACTCTCCAATACAAGGATGTAACTTTAATTAGAGCATTCTTTTGTCTGATAGGAAAGGGTGGTATTTGTTTTTCTAGGTTTTTCTGCAGCAGGGCTTTCAGCTACCCTCCTACGATCTGGATATAATAAAAAACATTATCATGCTCTTTGCTTGCTCACGTCCTCATTAATACCTCAACTGGCAAGGTAATTTCTCAGCCAAAAACGAGTTAGTAGGGGGTAAAGCTGGCGTAAGACAGTGCGATACAAATGTGAGCCATCAGAAACGGCAGTAACTCAGCTCAGTCATTTTGTCTCAGAAAAGCACTGAATCAAATCCTGTAGTCAGGGACAAATGGCATGTCATACCTGGCTCATAACAGCACGAGTCTGTGGACTATTTAACCTTTGGCTATGCCTGTGTGCTTGTGGGCAATGTTAACTTGTTTGCATGTTAGTGTCTCCATGCTGTATAAAACTTGACTTTTTCAGCCACGCTGAAACTGTCACAGTATAAGTGTGTGGGACTCACACTTTCATGAGCATTTTGAAGAGTTACATCTTCATTGGAGATGCAAGGCTGAGGGCAAGTGATTAAACTACCAAGTGGAAATACAACAGTAAAGGGTCCAAATCTCACCTTTGCCACAGGTTTTCTGTGAGTCCATCCATAGAAGAGCTTTGGCTATGTCCACATTAGCCAAGTGCAGAGACCTCTGAGGTTCTGCAGACTTTGACTGGTACCTTCAGACAGCACAGTCCCACTGCAGGAGTAGCTATAGATCTACTATAAACTTGTGTCTCAGCACCACAGCCTTTTATACAGGGCAGGCTTGCTTTTAATCCCTCTGGGCCTCGGATTCCCATCTACAGCGTGAAATTACTAGTGCTTTCCTCCCTCACAGAAGCCCTATGAGGATAAATGTTGGTGAGGGGCCCTGGTCGTTTGGCAACAGAAAGTATTCTTGACAGAGTTCAGACCCAACACTGATACTCTAAATCTGCGGATCAGCTCTGACCCAACTTCTGCCACTGAATTTTCCATTTTGCAAAATGCTTTTTGCCCAGGCAACATAATCTGGTGAGACTTATTCTGTTCAGGGTTCAGTGGCAGTCCAGATTGAAGGTGCCCAAGGGTAACAGTGCTACTTTCCAAGCAGCACAGGTTTTGAGAGTTTTACTGCAGTGCTCTGGAGCTTTCTGCCAAGCAGGCAAGAAAGAGCCCATGTTCAGCCAGAAACCTGCATGCAACCTGGTATCTGACAGACTAATATGTCATACACCGGAGACTTTCAATAAACTCAGGGTGCCAAACCTGCTGGTTGAGGGTCCTAGAGTATATTTACAATTTGCCACATTTCTGCAAGCTGCAACTTGAAGCAACTCTTTTGAGACATCAGTCACTCCATTCACTCTTCAGCTAAGCCTGCATGATCCAGAGGTGTTTTAATGCTTATACAGCCAGACGCAGTAATAGCCAGGAAGGGGTGTGCCCAGGCTGTTGTGCTCCCCCTAAAACATTTGTTGGTTCATACAGCACCTTCCCTGCTCCCCAAACTAACCATATCTTCTTTCTTGAATGCACCTCCTTGGCATTAACAGGCACATTCAGTTCAGCTCTGAATCTAGTTTGAAAATCACTCCCATCAAAGCATCCAGACTTGAATCACCAGCAGCTTTGTAGTTTAACATTTATTGCAGAGAAGGCTGGCAGCCCAGAATGACATGCACTTTACTTGCCAGTTTTGAGTCCTTTCATGCAGCCTTTGCTCACTGCCCTCTACCTCCAGGCTCCTCTTGGTAATGACTATTCGTGACAAGGGCTCCTGGACTGCAGTTCCCTGTTCAACAGCCACAGGAGATGATCCTTTCCCACCTCCGGATGGAGCTGACAGCCCCCTTGGCAGGCAGAACTACAAGGACTTCTGGTCGTGATGCTTTCTGGCTGGTTTTCCACAGTAACACCTCCACTTGCTGCAAACGGCCAACCCTCGCGGCCATGCCTCTCACATCCGCAGCCCCAGCAGGCCACCGCCCCGAGCTGACACCCCCACCGTTTCCTTCTGGGAAAAGTCAAATGTTTCCCGTTGGGTTTCCCAGCCACTCTCTGTGCAGCCATTTGTTTGGGTACCATCCTCCTGTTGTCCAAGCTGTTTCCCTTCAGCTTGCTGTCGTGCCAGATTGTCACACAGTGTCTCAACCATCATCCTTTAAACCTTTTGTGTTCTCCTCGCCAGGAAGATCTTGTGAAGCATGCTTTTTGGCTTGACTCCAAGCAGGGTCTTTCATATCACCATTTCTTTACTGGCCTCTGTCTCTGCCAAGCCAGTAATGAGACAGTCTCAAGGAGTATGTCTCCTCAAGAAGGTGGGATGTCACAGCTACACATTGTACCTCCTCTGCAAAATCCACCCTCCCTGGGGACTGGGCACCCTGCCTGCAGCACAGGTGAGAGAACAGAGCTCTGCTTCTCCAACATGCGGGTGACATCACAGCTGTGGGGATGGGAGAAGGCCAGCAAGTCTCTGCTGGAAGAGAAGGAAGGAAAGGGGCAAAAGAAGGATGTTGGAGAGTTGGGAGCTGGGACATCCTGCAGGAAGGGGATGGAGGCTTCCTCTTGCCCCACCACCATCACCTCCAGCATCCCCGTTCTCACAGCACGGGCACATTGCTGCACCAGGCAGGCTGCTGCTCTCCGTGCTTTCTGACAGCATCTAGACATGACCTTGAGCTACAGCAAGCAGATACCATCAATTCACACAGTTGCATCTTTTAAGTCACCGCTTTTTAACACAGGTGTCTTTTGCTTGCCCATCGAGTTAGGAAATTCAGCTCATCTCCTTTGTTAAACCATTTGTTATAGAGCAGCTCATTCAAGCTGTTCTTCCCAGCCCATTCACCAGCTGTATTACTGACAAAAGAGCAGTGTCCCACTCTCCTAGCCTTTGTTCTGGTACCAGAATAATCTCCTCTGTGGCTCTTCTGCCGTGGCGGCATATGTACAACTTGTGTCTATAATTCAAAACTATAGCTCATTATGTGACACTAATCTACGAGAAACTGCCACCCATTTCCTCACCATTACTCTTTGATTTCAGATGTTTAGGTAGAGCAAATAGACCCTCAGTTAATAAAAGCAAACTGCTCGGTAGGAATGCTGTATAGTAGAGTTAAATTTGAAATCTAATAATGGGAAAGAGATTGAAAGTAAAGACAATAAGTATTCCAGATCATGCTATTAGAGAGGGATGGAGGTTTCTACATAGTCAAGGCTGCAATCGGTTTCCATTTCAGCTGCTTTATTGGCTTTGACTTGGAAGGTTTCTCAGGTCTGAAAAATTCAAGGCTTATTCTTGATGAAAAGAAGAAAGTGTTTTCCAAAAGAGCAGGACAATTGGACAGAAATGGCACTGCTGATAGCTAGCACAGAAAAAGCAGGATTCAAGTTACCATAATAATCATTTTTTAATGCATAGGAGGATTTATGCGTCTTTTTTTTTTGAGCTGTTCAGATCATATTTTCAAGTTTTTTCTCAGTAATAATGAGGTCTAGAAAATTGTTTTTCCTCCCATTAAAATAAGCTCAAATAGTAATCACATGTGCTCAAGAGCTGAAAAAAGCTGCAAATATTTCAAAACAATCACTCATTCACAGAAGAAAAACAGTACATTAAAATACTAACATTACATTTAAAGCAAAAACAAAACGCGCAAACTATGAGTCAAAATGAAGGTTATGAATTTTTGAAATGTGTGTTTTTATGCTTAATGAAATGTGGCTCATAATATGGGTAGTGTGAGATTTACAATGTTCTAAACTATTCATATCCTTTACTTGCAAGTGTTTGGATTTTACAAATGATATGACAAGTAAATATGTTGCTTAGAAACCATGGTGGGCTTTTGAAACTAATTCTTTTGTTTCTGGGATTTTGCCTTGGCAGGTGTTTGGTGCAGTGGAGTTATCAAACTCCTCTGGTTTGCACTCAGTACAGTCATTTGGGGAGGGCTCTCAGATAAGGATAAAGCTTAAAAAACCGAGGCTCGCGTTATTGCAGCTCCCTGTCTGCACGGCATGCCCTCAATACTTTTTACATTTTCAGTCATGCTGTGTCCAATTCCTGAAACCAAAAACCCTCATGAGCCCCAGGATCTTCTTTTCTTCTAGGAAGAATTTCCTGTGAAGCTTTGAAACACAAGATGAACTAAGCCAAAGAGATGCTGTGGTGAGGTCATACTGCTTTCAAATAGAGATAGAAAGAACTAGTCTGAAATAATTTATAGTGCTATCATCTAAGAGAATTATGTTAACCAGGAAATTGAGAAGCGGGAGTACTTATAAACTCTACCCTGATCCCAAACTCCTTTCACAACCCCAGAATAGCTGGCATTACTACTAATATGATCTACAGTAGCACATTTAAACATGGTTAACATTTAAATTTAGGTTTCATAAATTACACCCTGTAGAGATGGATAGAGACAGCTCCTATCTCTTTGAGGTATTGTTTCATTTGCAAATTCAAGCAGATGGTGCACGAGCAACTAATGACTCAAAAAATCACCCCTAAAAATAGTCCAGAACAAGGTGTGGATTTGTCAGGGAAGGAAGGAACAGAAAAGATTTTACTTCCCGTTCCCATTTCTCTGGCACAGCCCCGGGAGCTCAGCACACCCAGAGCTGAGCAGCACTGCGGGCCCCATCCACACCCCACATTCATGCACCTCTCCCTGTCACCCCACACAGGGTAGAAATGAGATAGGGAAGAGGGAAAGGGCTCAGCACTCCCCACTTTCCCCACACCAAGCCTATAACCAAACCCCCCAAAAAAATCTCCATTAACTCTAGCAAGAATTGCTCAGCAGAACCATGTGGCACCAATTAAACTTTCAGTCTCCCAGAGAGGTGGATAGTGCTTCGTGAAAACTGACTTTTCCAAGTAAATTCTGTAAATACTTGTCACTGCTTCCTCATGAGGCAATACACTATACTGTACTTCCAGCAGGTAATAAAATTTGCTGTCATTCCCCTGTTTATAGCGATATTGTAGCCTCATGTCTAACCACAGTCGTACAAGCTCTTGTGGTTCCCTCCAGGACGTGTTGCCGGGGTTTGAGCAGGGGGAAGCGTGTCGGCGTTGGCAGCGGCTGCGTGGGGGAAACCTGCCGTGCAGCTGAATTATGTAAACCATAAATTCCTCAGAGCGACGTGCCCGCGTCTGTGCAATGCCTGGCAGAAGGCGCTGTTTCACAGCCATCCTCAAAAGCAATGCCGTTCTCAAGTAATAAATATTAATAATTGCTGGTTGAAGATTCCAGCACAGGTAAAGCCATGGCTTGAAGAGTGAAATGTTTCGGTATGAAAAGCAGGAGGGCCTCTGGCAATTTGAACAGCTACAGGAATTTAAGTGTTATTATTTGCTGCACAAATACACACAAAATGCATATTAAATCACACTTCGGTTGCCTCTTTGGAGCAAAAAATTCTCCCTCTGCTACATATCTTGCTCTTTTCTTTTGTTCATATCATGAGTTCTTCCAGCTCCTGTCCTTGGATGCTGAATATCCCAGGAAGAAAGCATTCTCTTCCTTCATTTTCATTAATAGCACAGTCTGCTACCACAATGTTATTCGATTCTAAATGTTATACTTAAACAGATTTGTTAGAGCATGCTTAGTCTTCTCTTTTTGGGTTGTCTTATCTGTTTATTATGCAATAAAAAGAGTTGTTGCTGCGACTCATGATTCAACTCCTCCTGATGTATATTATTTCACTGAAGCATAGCTCTTTTCCCTATTACAAATGCAGCTCTAAATTTGTTAGAGCTTGCCTTTGCTTACCTTATGTGTTTCCACCCTTTTCTTATGATATCCTAAATAAAAATAATGTTCAAAAAGAAAGGAAAATATATTCTAATTATATACAACGGGCCAGAACAACAGAGTTGCACCAAAACACATTAGGTGAGGATCTGGCTATATCAGCAAGATGAAGTAAGCAGGCTGTGAAGTGAATTCTAAAAGAAGAGAGAGGAAAGCGGACATTTACGTTGCCAAAGTCTGACTATGACTTACACAAAGGTGAGTACATGAACCTGGTACAGAGGGCAAGTCTGGCCATAGCAAATAAACTGTAAAGTCAAATTCTGGCAGAGGAATGGTGCAGAATAATTTGCTATAACTCTTATAACATTCACAATACCGAGGGAGATGCCAGCATTCTGCTTCATTAACCAGTCATTTTGATTTTTTTTTTTGTTGTGGATTTGGTTTTTTACTTTTTGTTTTTTAATTCTAGCAATTTTCTCTTCTTTGCAATTATACTCAGAGTTTAAATCCCTCTACATGAATTATAACTTTCTTTTTGAGGGAGGGACAGGCCACATAAGATAGAAACACACTCTTCTCTGAAGCCAGAACCTGAAGGGAAAGAGTTTGAGTGGCAACTCTGGACTAATTAAAAGAATATCTTTACCTTGCTCCCACAACGAGCTGGTTCCTGTTGGCATCCAGTGCAAGCTGAGAAAAGTCCTGCACACCTGGATAGGTGAAATTTGACACCCAGGGCTTCAGATCTGCAACGAAAATGAAAAAGCAGAAAACAATAAAGCTGCTCTAGAAGAAGAGAGTTCACCCGGACATCCACTAATGGATTTCCTACCGAGTTATCTGTCAGGGGAAGGCTAATTAATAATCTATTTAAAGGGTTTCTGTTTATTCTGATTCTCCACAGAACACGCAAAAAAACCCAAAAAAACCCGCACATAAACACAGGGCTGTCTCAGCAGTTATTTTCACATCCAGGATGGAGCGTCAGCATTGGTTTCGGAGACAACAAGAGCTCTATTTTACTTCTGCTAAAGCAGGGCAACCATCTCCAGAGCCAGGGTTAAGCGGTGTAAAGCACAGGACTGCCTGCCATGACACCTCCACAGCCTTCCCTTCCGTGCCAAGCAACGGGAAACTGCTGCCCTCCAGAAAGGGATGGTGGGGTCAACTAAAAACCGAGTTAGTGTAGAGGTGATCTGTACTCAAGACCTGGCTGCTCCAAGGACAAGTTTAACCTTCTCTTTCAGTGTTTAGGTTCTCTTCTAGGTTTCACTTTACCTAACATCTGGGATCCCTGTCAGTTAAATCTTTCCTTAATTTAGATGTGGGGGGCCATCACAGCATTTTTGTGGCTGAGAGATTGCACAAGCTTGAGACCGGCTCTATCAACTAGCTTGGATTTGCCAATCCAGGCAATTATCCAAACTACAATCACACAGGTTAAAGGAAAAGCAATAGATTTGGCTACAGTATGCTCATGGAGACAAAGTTCTTCCAGAAGCTACGTATATTAACACAATATCTCTTGAGAGATCTATGGTAGATAGTTCTGGTGTAACAAAAAATACACGTCTTTTTTTTAAAAAAGCAGAATTATTATTTTTAGAGTACTCTCAGGCATGATGCTAAGGCATTCACACAATCCCAGCTTTCAACAGTTACCAGCTTTGACCTTGTATGTCTCACAGATCACAGAATTTCAGCGTCCCACTTTACACCTTTACTGCACAAAGTAACAGGATAGATTAATATGTATCTTCCAGAAGGCCATCCAGCTTTACAGTGAAGAATTCTCTTGGGAATTTATTCCAACTGTTAATTGCTATGGCTATTAAATACATGGAGAATACCAAGTATCTGAGGGAGCAAGGCACAAATGACAGCAAATCAGTACATCTGTAATCCCTCTGTGACCTGTTGACAAGTAACCTGCTGCATTCAAGGACTGGATATTGGAGATCCAGGAGGCTCAACATGAAAGGTAATATCTTCTGACCTCGAGCCAACAGGATACCAATACACAGGCCAATGACTTGATGACTCGTAACAATAATGACGCAGTCCAGACCAGTTCAAAAGAGCTCTCAAAAATTGTGCTCCATTGTCCTTTTATATCCCCAATGACAAACTGAGAAGTCTCACTGAAGGCCGTCAGGTTTCAGTGTTTTGTTGTAGGCATTAGTTTCCCTTTCTCCAGGGGCGAGATGACAACGCTGATGAGGAATCTCATTTAGGTCTTTGGCACCTTGGCATGCTTCATAGGGTTACAGAAATGCAACGGTTTAAAACCTTTGACGTAGGGATAGTTGTTGAGCAATTTCAAGTCACTTCTCCCTCCAGGGATGGGTGAAACCTAATCAAGCCCTTCAGTTATCAAAACCCTAAGAAAAAAAAATATAAAAGTCCTTATATTCTACTTGTCCTGCTTCCATTTCCAAAGCACAACCTTGTAATGGAGCTTCTGCTTCTGCGCTGAACACCACCATGTTTTCTAACGTCTGCTAAGTTCCCTCACCATGGAGCTGAACACCATCACGCCTAGTCCCATGCCCCACCTAACTGGACACTGCCAGGGCCTCTCTGACAATGAGTCCTCCACCCTCTCTATCTAAAAACCCTGTCACCGGGAGCTGGAGGCTTCCAGCCCTTCTCAGCATTCCTGTCACACTGCGGAACCACACACAACACATGTCCCTCCTCTGCTCTTCAATGAAAAGGCATGAGTTAAGGAATAATTCAGCCCATCTAACCTTCTAGCATCTCCACCTCCTACACTCCTCTGGGACCCTTAATGATGTACCAGCACCAGGGAGGCACCGCAGTTTCACCTCTGGCATTCTCCTACCTAATGGGGCTCTGTCTTCTTTTCCTGTAGCTCTTTAGCTGCAGAGACATTTCTGAACCAAGCAGCAGAACCAGCAACAATAACACCTTTCAGGCAAGTTAGCCGGCTGACATGTGCTGCAGATCTCCTGGCACTTCTGTTGGCTGATGGGGGTGGGATTAGGGGATTGCTATATAATGATGATACCTTTTAAGAATGCTGCTTTTAGGCCGTAATTTCTCTTGTCATTTTACCTCCTCTCGTACTGACTCTTTCCTACTAACTAAACCACTATTACAGGGCAGTGGCAGGAAGAGTATTTCTTCATCTGCTGCTCTAAGCAAAAGCTCCACTCATCAGTTCTTCCTTTTAATGGCAAGCTCTGATAAATTACAGGTTAAAAAAAAAAAAATTAAAAAATTAAAGGCAGTAGGTGGCTTGAATCTTTCCATGTTGGCTGAAATGTCAATCAAGCCCAAGAAATAACAGGCACTGTCTTGATTTCTATTACTACTGCAGGTGGTACAACTTATAAAGAAACCCTTCCCGGTTATTAAATTAAAGGCTGCAAGGCATGCATCCTCATAGCAAAATTAAGCTTTTATAGGCATGTAGTTGGAGATTATTAAACCCAGCACGGTCCCAACTACGAATGTCTAAACGTGAGTTGTCAGAATTAATGCCAAATAGCACATTTTCCTTCCCAACCTTCTTTCTTCTTGCTAAGAGGGAAAGGATAAAGTGAAATGGAAATGTGAGCAAGAGTCAGGACATGGGTCTTTTTTCATTTGATACATTCAAATCTACTGCTCAGGCCACAGTCATCCCTAAGGACAGTTCCAGCCTTTCATTTTGAAACTAGTTCAGTTCTCCAAGGTAAGTGCTGCCCTGGGTCTATCCCATATTAGCTGAAGTTTACACATATGGACCCAATGAACTCCAGCATTTCTTTGTATTTGACCTTTCTCAGAAGGCTGATTTTTCCAGTGCTGACTCTTTAATTTGGCTGGAAACTTTGAGTGCTGGGGCATGTTTACATTTGCAAAAGTATCTGTTTAAAAACAGTACAAAAAATTAGAAACCAAGGTCCTGGCTTTGCATGTCGGCAGCAGGAGCCGGAAAGAAAGGAATCACACAGCTTAGGGGCAAAATGTTCATCAAGGCCTCCTTTGTGCTTCTCATCTCTACTCATTTCCAGGGGCTTGAAGATCCATGCTCTCACTTCCTCCACATGAGGACCAATGAACAAAAGTTTAATAGTTTCCAACACCATCTATCGCCAGACATCTGATTCAGAGCCTCTAAAGCTCTGCAAGTCCCTCCACGGCTCAAGGTGGTTCAGGTAACCAGCTGCAGAGGCAGCAAAGCTTCGCAGGAAATGTAAGTCTGCCAACACAGCTGTGCTCAGGCTTTTGTGCATGCACGAGACAAGGTGAAAAGAGGCCCTCTGCCATTTCAGAGGGTGGTCCCTGCAGCCTGCACGCTGCTCTGCACCGGCTTCCTGAGAGCACAGGGCTGCAAGGATTGCTCAGCTGCACAAAGGACGATGCGCCAAATGGCAGGAGCCAGGTTTAAGGCCCTGATCCAGAGGCCCTTCAAATCACTGGCAGTTTTCCACTGAGCTTGATGGGATTTGGATCAGCTTCTAAAGATGTGGTAAACCTGGTAATACTTGAGCCTTCATCTCCTCAAAACAGCTGCTTCCCACCTCACCCTTACCCTGTGTGTTTTGGAGGAAAGAAGTGTGTAAACACTGAGTTGTGACTTCTCTGCCTGAGGGACATCATTTACTGCTTCAGCTCACTCAAGCCCACTGGCAGCCCCATCTCCAGCAGGCTGGAAAAGCTTTGTGCAGCCAGCACACACCATGCAAGAGCAGAGAGGTTAAATGCCCATGCCTTGAAAGTGCAAAGCTATCGCTAAGTGCACGGAGCACGGCTAACCGCTGTGTTATCCAAGGACATCGTTTCCGGAGTAATTCTCAGAGTGGATTTCCTAGTCTGGAGCAAAAGAAGCTAAACTAAACAGGACCAATAATTCTCTTTTTTTTTTTTTTTGTTCAAAACAAGGGTATATTCAAAGATTCCATAAAAAGACCTTAAGGGAGGAAAATTGGGAACAAGAAGGAAGCTTCAGGGACCCCATTCCAGAAAATACAACCTAAACCACATATATTACACAAAGTCCCTGTAAAATAAGCTGATTCAACAGTAAAGGCTTGTGCAATGAAGTAGAGCATACATGTAACACTCGAGGCCTGCCAAACTCAACGGGAATAAATAAATACCTGTTCTGCAGATATTCAGACCTACTTTTGTGCAGTGTTAACTTGGCGACACATTGAGTGCTTCTCTTATTCCCTTGTTATGATCTCTAATAAGTTCTCTTAACTCAGCCTACTCATTCATGGCGTGTTTAATTACTGAGTAATTAACCATTCATGGGGAGGAACAGATGACAGCCATGACTTCTGAACTGTAAAATCTCCTCTCCTTCTGGTTTGCTTCAGCCCTGGCACAGAGCAAACTGTGTTTAGTGACTGGTAGATACTCCAGTTTGCAAGTACTCAACCACTTAAATCTTTTTCAGGCCACCCAATAGCTTGGAGGATTCTCAGTACTTGATCCCAAAAATGACCAAGAGATGCAAAACACTTTGCATAAGGTAAGGTCTCAGGCTGTCTTCTTGGTATACACTGATGAAATGTCCCCTTTCCAGAATCAGATCTATTAATACCATCTCAGACCATCCTCTGCTTCAATCATTCCTGTATTCAGAGCATTCTTCATGAAGCAGACAATTGCCTGCTAAGTCTGAGGCCATAGTTTCTCTTCTGTGTGGGCCACTGAGCAGAATCCATCAGAGACAAAGCAAAGAAGGCTGTACCCAAACATCAGAAGGCTAATGACTACCCATGCTACTACTTTTCTTCTCAAATGCAGTAAGTGTGGACACATCCAAGGATCTACAGAAGCTAAAGTCTCCTTACAATGTTATCTTTATTAGACTGACAATGAATCATTTTTTAATATCAGCCTCATTTTAAATTTTAGCTCTCTGTTGTAGGTTACACCACAGGTTAGTCATTGGAAAATAACTTTCACTCCTACTCCATGCCGAGATGCAAAAGTAGCCTCCACAACACAAAACCACTCCGCAATTCAGTAAATTTATTAGGGGAAGGAGAAATCTTCTGCTGTGTGGGCAAA
This sequence comes from Patagioenas fasciata, assembly GCF_037038585.1. NCBI lineage: Eukaryota > Metazoa > Chordata > Aves > Columbiformes > Columbidae > Patagioenas > Patagioenas fasciata. The sequence continues at coordinate 12,368,679 of NC_092526.1, read as the reverse complement.
GCTGAGCAAACAAATGTGTCAGCACTCAGAGCTCAACTTTACTCATGAGGCGCAAAAACTCTAGCTGGCTTTACCCCAAAAGTCCTCCTACACACACATATCACCCTGCTGTCTTGTCTTCCCATCACCACCTCCACCTCATTACTGGTATTCTCTCTTTCTTTAACCTGATCCATTGAATACTTTAATTGTACATTAAATATGTCCTATCCCAACTGCTTCAATTTCTTACTTCATTGTCTTCTTAAATCTTTCATCTCCACTCACAGTTGTGAGGACTCAAAAGGCTGTTGGCAGAGTACACCTCTTTCTATAAAGTGGGCCAAACCAGCAGTGTTCTTCTTTCTTCTCTCAATGCCCAAATCCAACTCAGACGTTCTTCCAGCTGTATCATTTTCATAGCTTCACTCAGTTTACCCCTCTGACCCCACATTCACCTCCCCTCCCACTCCTGCTTTCTTTTCTAGCAGTCTTCACCTTACAGCCATGTTTCTACCTCATTTCCTGTGCACTCAATCAATTCTTCCCATCTTGGCCAACTACAAAACTCCTTCTCAGATGAGAGAAACTATGAGCCAACCCATGAGTGTCCTGAGAGTCACTGTGATAGCTACTTGCAGTAAGCCACCCCCTTTCAATGAGATCCAAGAATCGAAAGAGTTGCTAATCTCCCTCTCCGGCCTGTCCAAGAACATGGGCATAGGAGATAGCTGGAAGAAGGAAGAACAAGACTTTTTCGCTCTTGTTATGAAAGAGGGAACAGTGCTATCTCTCAGCTCTGGTTTTTATCACCCTGCTAAAAACAAACAAATAAAAAACACAAAAAACCCCCACAACACAAACATCGAACAAGGAACCAAAGACTCAGGTCGTACCTTCAAAGCGTCACAAGAATCACACTAATCATAGTAACCTAGACATGTTATCATTTAAAATTATGCCAAATCTAGATGATTTTGCACCTCTCCCCTCACTGTCTATGGCTCCTCCTTGAACTAATCTTGCTGAGCTTCATCCATCCCAAGAGAGAAATGACATCTGGAGATGTAGGCAATGTGGTCCTAAGTGTCCAGTGGCAATGGCACCACAGTCCTCTGTGTCTTGGGCAAATCATGAAACTATTTAGTGTCTCAGGGCTTCCACATTTTAAATAAGTTTAGGGATACTGGCGAGTGCATCAAGGCCTCATTATCTGTAAAGCATGCGATGCACAGGAGGCACTAACTGTTGCTGATGCATACCGAGCATCTTGACTGTTTCATAAATTTTAATCATTTCTTCAAAACAAGTGTTGTTAAATTGTTTCAGTATGGAGAAAAAAGAACTTAGTCCAAATGTAATTTTTGCAAAAGTACAATTATGACTGCTTATTTACTTTTTTATTATTAATGTGGAGCAGCTGGCAAAACACACCAGTATATGGGGAAGAACTGAGGGATTCAATCCCAGGTGAGGAGAACATCAGACAATAAGCACGAACTAGCGCTCACTCCCAGTATGGAACAGTGTACTGTTAATTTGTCCTGGGGCTTCCCCAAGGAAGGAGAACAAAGGACCGTGAGTCACATTCCCAATACTGCACATTTCTATAGTTCTTCAGCATTTCTGTTCCATCAGAGAGGTCAGTCTTGGTCCATTCTCTGTTTCACCTGGGTTCCTATTTGCACATGGTGAAGGGCAGGCAGAAGCTAAATCAAGAACAGCCCCAGGGAAGATCCAGGAGGCTTCCACTCGATGAGTCCCAAGGCCTTAGACTGGGTGACTGGGAAAGAAGTCATGTAACATGAGAGACACTCTTCCCTCTTCAGCATGGCTCCTATTGCTCAGACCCTCACAAGAGCTCAAACCCCAGCTAACACAGAACCATAGAATTATAGAATCATTAAGGTTGGAAAAGACCTTTCAGATTATCGAGTCCAACCATAAACCTAACACTGCCAAATCCACCACTAAACCATGTCCTCCAGGGATGGTGACTCCACATACAGCACTACAGATCCTCACTGGCAATGGCCAATCAAGAGCAAGAGAAGATGACACAGTGCTGCAAGAGTGTAGCATATAGGTGCACATCCATGAGTTCCATTTGCCACGCTTGGATTGACAGGACCAAAGGTGCGTGTCTACACAGCACAGGACTGTTTCCTCAGCAGGCTACCCACTGGGGCAAGCACTCCCCTAACGCTGACTCCCCTCCTCAACAACCCTCCTCCAAAATCTTGCCAGCTACCCCACATGGCACTGCACGGTGTCACACAGCCATAGCCCTGTGCCCTACCACCACCTTCTGAAACACGGCTGACCAGTGCCACACACAGCTGGGAAACCCAGAGCTTGCTTGTTTTCTTGAAGACATTGCAGAGTGTTCAAGTATTGGGAGCCATTGTTCACTGAGACAAGCTCTGCAGCTGTCACACAATCGCCCTCGCTGATGAAGATAAGGTGAGTGCTCATGCATCACTTGCAGCTTCCTACGACATTCTGATTAGTATAATCCCTTTTTTCAGATAGGAAAGCGAGCTGCATCTTGGCTCTACAGCCTCTGCAGTCTGATGGAAAAAATGCTTCTTTCTCATTGTTCAACCATCCATATTTGGAGGCAATTTTTTTATTATTATTCTTACAGTTAGGTGTCTACACCAGCCACTTGTGCCAGCAGAGACAGTGGAAGATCCATGACAACTGGTTTCACTAGTGAGAATGCAGGAGGGAGCAGAGAAATCATGGCTGAACTCTTTGTGAGTTTCATCTGCAGGTACCCAGACCTGCCACAGAAGCAGATGCATCTGATTTTGATGAACACCTGAAACAGAAGGTGACCCTCTTCACTGGCTCACCAGAAACTGAACTGGAGACTCCAAGTCAAACACACAGCTTTTTAGCCAGCCAGGCCGGTGAGGACTCCCGTGGACAAAGGTCCCGCCATGAATCCGTTACACCAATGAACTGGAGCAGAGGCTGTAAAATCCTGAAAGACTCTTGAAATGAATCTGTTCTCATAAAGATCAGTGTTTTTAAATTGGAATTTGGCTAATAATAGAAAAGGATTATCAAAGACCACATTTCACCCATGACCTCGACCTCTTTTATTAAAGTGTTGTAAAACAGAGTAATCCCCATGTATAAAACACTAATCTGAATTTTGCAGCTCAAGCACTTCCATTAAAACACATTCTAAAGATCATCCAATGTTATAAGAAGGAAAAAATGGATGATCTATGAAGTCAGAGCTTTTTAAGTCAAAGCACGGGAGTTCCTTCAGGATTTTATCTGCACCTCCCAAGGCTAGAAGCGATCATGAAAATCTCTAACCCAGTCTAGTGTGTACTGCAGATCACAGACTTCCATCCAGCTAATCCTATACTAAGCCCAGGAACATGTTAGATTTCATAACCACTTCATTCAACCATGTTAGAACAACTTGGCCAGCTGGACCTGTGGTAGCAGAACTCGCTAGAAACAATATGATATGCTGGGATTCTCAATTACAGACTTGATGTTTCAGTGCTGTGCACTTTGACTGTGGCCTAGCTCAGCACACAAGCTTACGCTTGGTTTCAAGTACACAATCCCATTGACTTCAAGGTAAGTACATATTAAGTGCTTGACTGAGCTGAGACTGTTCGCAGCTTTCCAGGGTGAACCCTGCATGATTAAACAATAATATTTCTTACGAGATTGCTAGTAGTAAAGTGAACTTTATCAAAACATAATGACACCCTTTAATGGAAGGTTTTAGGAGAATGTGATATATTAACACTCATCAGAAGCAGACGTGCTAAACAAATGAGGTCTGCCATACCACTGGTTCACAAACTCACTGAGTTAGGAAACTAAGTAAACTTTAAAATTGAGAATGAATTCTCCATAAGGCATGTCTTTGTTTGCACTGAACTACAGAAAAAGAAGAAAAGCACTTGGCTTTGCTTTCCACCCTGTTTCCTTTCTCTGAGATGCTGCCTGGGACCTGAAGAGACAGCCCACTTCTATGTCCTACATCCAGACACTGTGACAAAGAAAGGACCACGCACATGCTGATGTTACCTGGTGCTGTCAGCCCCAGTTACACCAGCAGTACCTCTGGAAAATATAAACAAGCTACTCTGCTGTTGACCAGAGCTTTTCATGACCTTGGCCCACGCATACTGCGCTGGTGACCTGAGTACTTGTTCCTACACATTGTGAGTCCACCTCACTCAGTCCTGGTGCTGAGCATACGCTGCCTCTCATCATCACCGCCACTCATGGTCAGAGGCTGCTCCTTCACCTGAGCTATCATACCTCTTTAAACTTTTACCTTCCTTCACTCCAATACGTAAGAGTTACTCAATCACTTTGCTTCTCGAAGCTTCACGGTAAAGTCTTCCTTTTCTCTCCTGTTTGTCAGTATTCGCTCTGTCCAAAGCATTTTGTGAATGAAGGGCACTCTTCCAAGACCCTTTTTCTTTTTGAAGCCCCAAGGAACAGAACACTGAACAATTTTTTCAATCAAATATTACTGTGATTATTTGCGAAGTGCCTTGGACACCATTAATAGGGAAGTGTCAAAGAACTAGCATCATTATTGTTATAATTATTATTATGGAATGAAAAATATATTGAGAGCTCCTTTGTGTAATTTTCAGAAGTTCTGCCTGATAGCAAATTAATTCTCTAACCACTGTATATTTATGACTTTATTAGTAATAATTTTCAAACAAATTCGATATCAACCATAAGGAAGAAAATATCAGCTTCATTTGCCACAGTTCCATTTTTCGAGATTAAAAAGAAAATTGCCACAAGGATTTCTTAATAGAAACAAAACCTATACTGAAATGCACTGAAGGTCAAATACTCTGTAGCACCCATAGGATGCCACCAATTTCCAGTCAACACTTAATCACCAGTTAATGTCTGGGCTCCCTGTGTGGCCATTCAAGGGCAGCAAGGCTATGAGCTAGAAGGCAATTCTCCCACAATGTATTTTGCCCTCCCTTTGACATTTAGGCAGATATACGTCTCATACTTTGCATCACAATCTTCACCCTTTGTTAACTAAAATTTCGGTTTGGATTGTCAAAATCTCACTTGCTCAAGAAAACTGTAAATCTTTATCAGAATTTCCTAAGGGGCTTTCCTAGTTGGCTTTCAGAGTTGATGGATGCTAATGTGCTTTTTTGCCATCAATATACGGTAAAGTGAATAATGTATTAGTGACCAATTCAACAATAGTGAGGGTGTTTTGTAAAATGTCAAGAACCTTCGAAAGAAATAAATCATACCCTATTATCCGTCAGCCCACAAAGTTAAAACAGTTTTTGCTTTCAATACAACAAGTGAACACTTAACTGCTCCCCACAGATTTCAGTGTTTGAAGCTGGCCACATTTCAATAAAATGTTGTTTAAAGGAAGAAAATATTGAGAAAATATATGGCAGGCTGAATTCAAGCAACCTGAATCATATTCATCGGGTAGGAGGTAATAATTACAGACAATCTGAAGTGAAAACCCAGTTTATACACTCCAAACTAATTCATTTTGAAAACCTGAAGCAACAGACAGAGCAACTTGTTGCATCCAGGAGAGACTGGGGATTAGATGATGGGTCAAATGCTGCACACTGAGAACTCTCACCAGCTGTCATGATACAGTCCACACAGCTGAGATTTGCAGTCCTGAGAAGATCTGGGATATTAGCTTTTTAACCAAGTTTGCCTCTCTCCTGTGCTTCAGCGTGGGATCAGCTGAGCTGGTTTTGTGGATGAAGATAGGCTGCAATAATTAAAGCAGGGACAAACATTCTGTGATTCTGTGATTCCGTGAAACGATGTTCTTCCAGCTTACACTACCTGCCATGGCCCAGGGGAGGAAGCCCTAGCAGGCAGAACAGCGAAGGATCTGAGAAGTCTATCATACTTTTTCCTGAGCATAGCGATTTAATGGATAAACTAATGAGAAATAAATAATGGTAGAAACTGTAAGTGGAAACCTGTCTACAACTCATTTCCAGTCAAGTTGTGAACATGCAAGTGATTCGTACAACACCGGTGAGTTTGCAAACTTTTAAGCACTTCCTTGGTAAACAAGCTGAAACTAAGCACTCTGCACCCATTACAAATACATACGCCTGTCAATCATTGCTCTGGCTCTTGAAATAATGAATCATACGTAGTGTTGCCATAGCAGAAGATGTTCTGGCTTTCCCAAGAGGCATGTTACAAAGGCACTCCAAATGTCTTTAATGAACAGCAAAGGTGTTTTTTGTCTAAGAAAGAGCAATGAAGGATACTGCTAAGAACCAGGACAGTATGGCAAGGGCACAGCCCAGCTGCAAATGCAGGGACTCATCTATTGGTTATAAAATACATATGGGAAAGACAAGAAAGATGAGCATGACTGACAGGAACTAGAAACAGTTTCTTCAGTGTTTGGCTTACCAGAGTGGTCCATTGTGGATCTGTGCCGGCATGACATACTGTTTGGTGAAACAGGACTTGTACGCATGTGTACATGTATGTATGAATAAAAAAGGATGCACTAAGAATATATCCGACTTGTTTCACTAACTTATTAACTCACTGAAAAACAAAGAAGCATTCAAGATCCTTAATGTAGCTATCCGCTCACAACCAAATAGCTAATAAGACACCAGAAACAGGCTCCTGGGAAGTAAAAGATCATTTTCTTATTGATCTGACAAGGGAAATCAAACTTTAACTGGATTTGCTATAAGCACAGAGTAGAACAATCTAATTATGAGAAGCCCAAACTGGGTACATTATTGTTGTTGGTGAACTGTACAATGAGCATCTTTTATAAGCCCCAGGGAAACTGGGGCGCTGTTGTGTTAGTTTGGTACTGTGCAAACACACAGGACAGTGCTCACAGCACAAATTCCTAACCTGTCTCTCATGATCCCTATGTAGTCTGATACGATAAATCACTCATCTCACAGCCCCTTCCCAGCACACATCTTTTCTGGCAGTGTAAACTTTATCCAAATAAGCATATTTAGGACCTGAATTTATGTCCCTTTACTTGTCTAGACCATTTTCTCTAGGTCACAAGTAATGGCAGGTGGTTTGGGGAATGGAATCTGTAAAGAAACAGGCATTTCTTCAGTTCCAAACAGAGCTAAAGAAAAGACATTTTGCATGTGTAGCCTCCTTTCCTCTTAAATGAGTAGGTCATGTACTATATTGTCTCCTTCTTGCCCCTCCCATGGAAATACAGAGATATCAGTTCAAACAGATGGTTGATTAGTGTGGATGAGATACAATAAGCAAGCTGAGGAAGTGTGAATTGGATGATCGGGTAGTGAGGTGGACTGTGAACTGGCTGAAGGAAGGAAGCCAGAGAGTTGTGGTCAATGGGGCAGAGTCCAGTTGGAGGCCTGTATCTAGTGGAGTGCCTCAGGGGTCAGTACTGCGGCCTGTATTATTCAATATATTCATCAATGACTTGGATGAGGGAATAGAGTGCACTGTCAACAGGTTTGCTGATGACACCAAGCTGGGAGGAGTGGCTAACACACCAGAAGGCTGTGCCGCCATCCAGCAAGACCTGGGCAGGCTGGAGAGCTGGGTGGGAAAAAAATGTAATGAAATGTAACAAGGGAAAAGTGTAGAGTCCTGCATCTGGGCAGGAACAACCCCAGGTTCCAGTATAAGTTGGGGAATGACCTATTAGAGAGCAGTGTAGGGGAAAGGGACCTGGGGGTCCTGGTGGACAGCAGGATGACCATGAGCCAGCACTGTGCCCTTGTGGCCAGGAAGGCCAGTGGCATCCTGGGGTGTATTAGAAGGGGGGTGATTAGTAGGTCGAGAGAGGTTCTCCTGCCCCTCTACTCTGCCCTGGTCAGACCACACCTGGAATATTGTGTCCAGTTCTGGGCCCCTCAGTTCAAGGACAGGGAACTGCTGGAGAGAGTCCAGCGCAGAGGAACGAAAATTATTAAGGGAGTGGAGCACCCCCCTTATGAGGAAAGGCTGAGGGAGCTGGGGCTGTTTAGCTTGGAGAAGAGGACGCTGAGTGGTGACCTCATTAATGTTTATAAATATGTAAAGGGTGAGTGTCACGAGGATGGAGCCAGGCTCTTCTCAGTGACAACCAATGGTAAGGGTCAGTGGGTACAAACTGGAACACAGGAGGTTCCACTTAAATATGAGAAGAAACTTCTCAGTGAGGGTGACAGACACTGGCCCAGGCTGCCCAGGGAGGTTGTGGAGTCTCCTACTCTGCAGACATTCAAAACCCGCCTGGACACCTTCCTGTGTAACCTCATCTGGGTGTTCCTGCTCTGGCAGGGGGATTGGACTGAATGAGCTTTCAAGGTCCTTTCCAACCCCTGACATTCTGTGATTCTACGATTCTGTGATTCTGTGAAGCAAGAGATGAGACACAGAAAATACCTAATTTCTCAGGAAATAATTTAAAAAGTAGACAGAAAGGAGTTTTGCTTGGATTATTCCATTATAAGGATATTATCCAGCCAACTGGATGTTAGGAATATCGTAATTTGGAGGAAAAGTACAATACAAAGAGGGGCTGAGCACAAGCAAGGTGGAACTGATGACTGGAGAACAAAAAATATGTTACGATATCCCATGTGTCTTGAGATGAGAAACCCAGCTAGCAAGGCTATGAACAAGAAGCTATTCAACCCCTTCATAACACAAATTGTTTTGTTAATCTGTTCATTCTGGCAGTAAATTAATGTATCCTGTATGACTGAATGGTCTGGGGCCTTATTTATTATTACTGTCCATCTACTGAAAATGGCTGGTGTAACATAATCCTCTCCCTGGCTGCTGCTGGGGTCATTTTCAGTCATTGGCTCGTCATTCCCATTGTATCGCGGGTGGTGATCCATGGGACGATGCATTTGGAGACCCACAGAAAGCCCATGAGCCACAATGTTCAGCAGAGACATCTCCGGGCAATTAGAACAGCACCTAAGGTGCAGCTTCCCCTGCTTGTCTCCCCTTGCAGCCTAAACCTGCTTGTGCTGGCATCCCAAAAGGGTACAGCTTTAAGGTAAATAATATTATGAAATGAGACGTATTTTGGAGATTTGAGCCCTGTTTCATAGAACTTAAATATTATGTGCAGTAGAAATAAGGTGCCTCTAATTTTATTCCTCTGTATTTTCCAGTTGAGTTTTGCAGCAGAAAATATAGCATTAAACTGTATCATGAACAACCATGAGGAAAAGGGTGCTGAGAAAAAGCCAAAACTTTGAATCTAACTTGGGTTTAAGAGACCCAAATGATAATCTAGGTCATTTTCTTGATGTGTCTGCAATTTCAATCTTTATTTATTTTCTATAATTGTGAAGTTCTAATTAACTCACACTAGTTTTTGCCCTCTATCATTAAAGAGAGGAAGGGAACAAGAACAGTGAAAGGGGAGGAGAGATTATTTTTTCTGTGAAAAATTCATGCCTGATTAAAACCAAGCAAACTGGCAGACTATGAGTGTGTTGACGTAGCCATCACTTCTGCAGAGAGCACGCATATTGAGTGCCAAAAAATGTCCACCAGTTCCTCAACATGAGGAATTAGGGCTTTGATATTCCCTGCAGAATGATTTATCTCAGTGTTGGATCCTGCTAAACCATCCTCTGTAAACTCAAAGTTTGGTGCTCCTGGCTAATAGAAAGAGCATACAATTTTTCTCTTTTCTGCACCTATAACATCCTCATGGTTGTATTATCTATTTAAATATCCAGCTGAGTTACAATACTTTTTTAACCACAAGGGTTTCTCCTTTCAGCCCTCCACAGTCAAACAGATGGTTAGACTTACTTGGCAAATAAAATCAAGGTTTATTTACTCATTCCACTGGAGCAAGGTTAGAGCCAGTGCCATATCATGTAGGCTTAAAGATTTTGCTAATTTATTTTAATCCACTTAAACCTTTAAAGCACAGATAATGGAAAACAGACAAGAAATCTCTTACACTTTCCAAATCAAGAGACAAGAGTTTCCTCCTCTGTGAAGAAGAGTAAAGCTCTCTAGAAGAACCCTGAAAGGTCAGCAAGGAAGCCGTTGACTACTTTCTTCCTGGAAATCCTACCTCAAAGGTCACAAAACCACAACTAAATTGCCTTTAGCAGAGAACCTAACTAGAGACACATTGCAAGGTACTTAATTGCCTTCAGCAAAGAATGTAACTGGAGATGCATTGCAAAGCCTTAAATGGAAACCAAAATCAATATTTCAACATTTAGGAGGAAACCGTTTTTAGCAAGGAGATTCAGCAGCTGAGGATGCTGCCACCCTTAGCTTAACACACCAGTCTGGGCTGAACGCAGAAAAAAATAGTGGTACCAATATAATGATCAATTTGTTGTGTGGATAAGTGGACAGACTGGGCAGACAGCAACTCAGGAGTACATGTATACTCATGGAAAATCCAGCTGAGATAAGGACAGCAGAAATTCCGTGTTCCAGAAAAACAGTAAAAGGGTTGCCCACACTTGGCAGGATGCTGCAGCACAAAGACCCCCTCTCACTTCCTTAAGATCTTGTCAAATTAAATGCCCAGATTAAAGACAGAAAAACTACTAGCAGAGGTGATAAATACACAACAAAACCAAAACAAAACAAGCAACAAAGATCAGACACTCCCTGCAATTATAAAACAATTTACTTCTCTTGCATTCAAGTATCTTCAAATTCTCTTATCACTTTTCACTTAATAAGTGTCTGGATCCAGCCAGTCAGGTGAGGTATATAAGCATTACTGATTCCAGATAGAGAAATGGAAACTGAAAGACAGTTTCAGTGTAGCACAAGATTACAGGGACCCTGTAGCAGAATTGAAAATCAGGATTCTTAGACCAGTAGCACCAGAATTAAGTGACTGCTGTGAAACCTCAGAGTTAAAATACTGTAAAGCATCAAAGGGAATACGATTCATCAGGCCACTTGCAGTGGCCTGTGGATCGCAGGTATAAGGAAAACAGCACACACTAAACCATCATCCATAACACCACCAGGAAGGACTTCAAAATGGATCATCCTACTGGAACTTGAAACAAGAATAGAAGCTCTTACCTTCAAAAGCAATTGTGGGGTGTTCTTTCCTGACACATTGCTGATATTCAACTTCGGAGTATTCAAGTACATTCTGTGATGCCGAGAGATGAAAAGCAAGAAGAAAAAGGCTTGGCAATGACAGGGAGATGGCCTTTAATCTTGAAACAACCATGACTGAAGGGCGGTTGCAGATCTAGCTTCCAAGGAAGGCCCAGGGAGGATACCTGAAATACAAATAATTCCACTTTGAGAAAGACGAATGCTCATCCAGAGTGTGTAACATGGGTAGAGAGGGGTGGCGGTTCCCCTTCCATACCAATCCCATTTGTGCTAAATACTCAACATAATATTCCACAAACAGTATCTAACAAAAATCTACACAATTTACAACTGTATTTGGGCTTCTAATTTCAAGCAGAATGGAAGCGCACAGCTCCTTAAATATACATCTCTGTGTAGCTTTGGGGTATATGTCCTTATACAGTAGCTGGTGTGCAACGGCCAGTGCTGACAAAATGAAAACTCAAATACTCCAGACGTAAATGTGTTCGCCAGTGTGGACACCTCCCTACTCAGTTTCCTGATGTGTGTGTTTAAACGTCATGCTACATTCAACAGATCGCTAAGGAAAGGCCAACATCAGTCATCGCCGAAACACATGTGCAATTAATACTGTTCTAATAGGAGATTTATACATTTTAGCACTGCTGTTTTAAATGTCTTGAAACAAGAAAAGCCAATTAAAAGGTGTTGCTAGGAAAGTGCTAATTAAGGTAACATAAAAATTAAAACAGCTTAATGGGGAGAATGGTGAGAAGTGAGTCAATTGCCTGCATTACCATGGGATGCTGTAGCTCCCAGTCACAAGAGCCGAGGAGGAGGAGCCCTCACTCTCCAGCCTAGGAAAGGGGAAAGTCATGGCTTTCCTACATGAGCAGGTTTAACAACAGTTCCAGAAAAGATATAGCTCTAAAAACTCCCCTGGGTCAACCAGGCCTGAGGCAGGAGATGGAGGATTAATTAGCCCACCCCACAAGCTCCCCAAGATGCTGCTGCAGCTTAGGAAAATCTGTGTCGCCAAATTTAATCTTACTGATGTGCATATGTAACTTTGTTCAATTATTGCAAACACGTGTTTTCAAACAAATGGAGTCTCCTAGCCTTAAATCTTATCTAGCAATAAAGCTGTTTCTGACTGAATTCACTCATAATAAGATTTTCAAATCCTGCAGGCATAGTGATTCATAAAGGTAGCATAACCGTCAACACCTGCAGAGCCCAATACCCTTTTTTGTTCAGAGTCTCCAAAGCACCTTCAGTGAGCTGAAGTGGCCAGGCTGGTGGCTGATAACATGAGGCACTGAAACACAATCACAGGCTTGTGGTATGGAGTGAACTCCAAATATAGGGGACAACATTGCAACATCAAGAAGCTGGAAGAAGTTCGCAAATGTTTTTGGGGATCACAGGAGCAACAAGAGGCTGCTTACAGCAGCAATGGGAGACAGCTGGCTTGAAAGATGGATCCTATGTTTTATTCTTATCTGCATTTCTCTGTGATTTTAAACACTGGCATAAAGATGAGTTGCCAGTGCATCCATTATGCGTGTCCTCAGCAGCAGCTACATACCATTGACTGAAAATAGTATTGGCATTCAGGATTTGGGGTAGCTCTAGGGACTTGGTTTCTTAGCTAGCATGAGTGAGAGATTACAGCATTTCGCATTTTTCCCAGCCCCAGATACATGAAGATTTTATGCAGAGATGTGTAAAATCCCCATCCAGTTCTCCAAAGGAGGTTCTACAGCACTTAGCTATGCAGGGTTGGTTGTTGTTTTTTTTTTTTTTTTTCCTTAAAAAAAAATACAGCAAATATCATATTAAATAAAAAAATGGGACTGGAGAAGTAAGAGATGTGAAATCATTCAAAGCTAAGGCCAGCACAGCATTTAGTCATTAAGCACAAGCACACTGGAGGGTGCACACAACTGGGCACTGTGGCATCTCAGACAATGGAGATGTTGTGCAAATCACACTGTAATGAAAACTACTGATGATGAAGCATCAGATTATATTTTCAGCCACTGGTTCAAATGATCTTTTGTGTGTTTTTTTCAGTACAGATCCAGAAGTAAAACCCAGCACAGAGATGTGAACCCCAGGGAGATGCATTTTGTTTAGCTCTCGGATCCACTGAAAGTTCCAAAAGAGACAAAGCCAAACTTTCCTTAGATGGGTGATGGTTCTTGTGGGATATGCACAAATGGCAAAAGAACTTTAATGTCAGATGTCATTGATGGAAACTGGAAGAGACAGTCATGGAAATCTCACATGATGAATGCTCTACTCCTCCCAGTGAAGTCACTACTGGCTAATCTTAGAAATAAGGTACTGAACTAGACAAATTTTTGGTCTGAGCCAATATGGTCATTTTCATTTGCTATGCAACCAAACAATGATCTCAAGCTAGGTGAAAAAAACTCTTAAATCAAAGACATACGGTAGGGTCCCACACTCCTCTAAAGGCTTATGTGGTCTAGAATCGGCAGATATGTGAATTCAAGTTTCACAGTCATCAAGGTAATGAAATTATATGAACTTGCATACAGGAAAGCTTCATAACATCCCACAGCCTATTCTGTGCCAAAGTAGAGTACATTTACTAGTGTTTTGTCTGGACTAGTTGTAAAATGTGCCAAGTAGCTGGATTTCTGCCACTTTCCCTGGGAGATTTTACGACAGTCCAAGAGACTTCAATGTTCCTTAGAAAGCTGTAACCAATATTTGGGGTAAAGTTCCATCTTCTTTTTCTTTATTGTCATAGGGAAATCCAAAGTGTGCATGAAAATAATGGTTCCAAACTTGATATGAAGTAGAAATAGACGATCAAACAAAGATGAAGGAGAAACATTAAAAAACACCTGTATCGTTCCCTGTGTCCCTTATCTCCTACATCCAATTGCATCCATCAAATGTGTGGAGCTCTCATGGGCTGGGAAGCTGAACAAAATCAGTGTTGTATGCAGCCATGAATTGGTGTCTACTGGAGTCAATGGGTAAATGCCAGCTTGACCAAGGGCGACAGACACGAGAGCACTAGAGCATCAGCTGAACAAGATTCAGACAGCGGACGGCATGCCAAGAGGTTACGCCTTCAACCTGCCCCTTCCGAAGGCTTCCTTGCTCACTTTTTTCCTCAATATTTTAAGAGAGACTCTAACTCAGTAATTGCTATTGACAACTGCTGCAACTTTATTCCTGAAAAAAATAAAAAATACTCCAAATATGAAGCAGTATCATGTTTGTATGCCAAAAGCAAACTAGTAACTGCTTGGATAGTCCCTCAGCTAGTTAAGAGTAAACATTTTAATTCTACTGGAGATGGCCAAGCTCAAGCCTCCAATTTTGCCCAGGCTGCAGATTTTCCCTGTGAGGGCTAGAGTTTAGGACCAGTGCTCATCCAGATTGCTAAAACACTGCACATCCTAAGCACAGCCCAGGCTAGTGGTGGTTTGCACTGCTGGAACTTGCCCTAGCATTAAGCCGTTTAGATACAGTTAAAAGCTATAAAAAGAGTTGTTCTTATTAGACTTTCTTCTCAAAATGTCTTAGGGCTCAAGAAATCACCTGTCAAGGTTTCAGTGCAGATGAGAGACAAGAGCTCAAATCCTCGGTTAAACTCAAATCTCAGACAGGACATATCATTTCAATTCTTTATTTGCTCATCTTGATCTATCTCTACCATCTTAGTTATCTCCCCTGCACCCACCATGCAGACATGTTAAAAAAAAAAAAAAAAAGGGATAAAAATGCCCAATAAGATTATCTGTCCAAGTTTATCTGTCCTGCCCCCACAAAAGCCTGTCCTCTGTGCCCCCACACAAGGCCAAGGCCCAGCAATGGGGCATCTCCCTCCCTTCTGCTGCACACAGTGAATCCCTCTGGCCCTCCGCCAAAGAAAGGCCAACAAAATCAGGCTCCATTGGATCCAGTGAAATATGCTCCAGAGAGAGGTATTTTGTAGAGCACCACTTCTGCCACCATCCTCTTGTCTCTTAAATCAGGCTCTCGAAGCTCATGGGCCAAGAGCTGCTCTGCTGGGCAGAGCTGGAGATCTGCAGGCTCAGGGTGTCCCCGGAGCCGATATTTGCAACCTGAGCATCCATGTGAGCACAAACCCACAGCCACTGGCCCACTTCTCACCCAGTCCCTTTTGCAGCAGCTGATAGGGACAGCATATAATTCTGCTTTGCCTCGTGGCTTCGCCCCCTCGCACAAGCGCAGCATTCAGGGGATCACCCACAGTCCCTCTCTTATTCATTCTTGGGGCATGAGTCTTTTCCAACTCGCCCTGTATTGTATCATTGTAACTCCATTGATTTCACAGGAACTAATCCTGATTTACAGAGGCTAACTCAGATCAGGCCCCCTTTGACTAAAGCTCCACGTCTAAAAGAAAAATACTTTCAATCAATCTTTAGGGCTTTAAAACAAAGCACACTTTAAAAATGGCTATACCAGGAATTCATATCCTGCTTTCCTCTGACTGTAACTATCATTTTAACTTAATAAAACGTGACAGTAAAGTTTAAGGATAAAAGAAAATGCGTCATCTTTCATTTTAAAGAAAAGAGATGCCTTTAAAAAAGACTGAAAAAGGAACCTCCTATAAAAGCATTAATTCTTCTGTTCAGGATCTTTTGTGTTTGGTACAGCTGACATTTTATTAGAATGGAATACCAGAGGGAAGAAGAGCAATGGAAAAAGCTGGACATCAAAATACTCCAAAAAGTACTGGAAAAATAAGATAAATAAATATACACATTACAAAGCAGGACAGCTCAGCAATGCAGCTATGACAGGCTGGCACAGACAGCTCTGCCCTAGAAAACTCCAAGGCCAACAAAACCACGGTCCTTTATTCATTTGCCGCTCCTTGCCCTCCCCTCCCACCCTCACCAGCTGGAATTCGTCCTACCGGACTGGCTCCAAGGGCCATTCCACACTGTCAAAGAAAAGCCACAATATTTCCTTCTGCCCCTGGCCACGCTCAGCCCTTGGCCGTGCCCACGCTGGGGAGGCGGATCTGTCCCGCAGCTGAAACACAGCACGCTGCACTTGCGTGTCCACCTGCCAGACCTCACGTGCACCCTTACACTGGGCTCCTGCATAATGAGGCTTTCTCATTTATGTACTTTTGCAGAAAACCTATGGGAATGGCCAAAGTGCTGTCCAAACGAGAATCTGTGAAGAGATCTTGTTTTGCTTTAATTACATCACCCCACAGTCTCCTGAAGAATCAGAGTTCACCTCTAACTTCGCAACAGCTTACACCTGCAGCTTTGGCTCTGGCTGGGTGTCACCATGCTCTCCTGTGCCCACTTTGTTCAGGGCTTCTCGGTTTCCCACAGCCACCGCTACAACAGCATCTAAAAGCCACACGCTGAACTCACTCTCACAACACCCCAGGAAGACCACATTTTCGTGCCTATTATCCAAGGATTATCTTTAAAAAAATCCTAGAATCCAGCAGCAGGGTGGATCACAAGAGTGTGCTGGTAATACGCTCTCCTGCAGCAAAGCAGAAGCTGGAGCTCCGTGCCGAGCACTGGGCACTCCCAGAGCTCCTGCCCTGCAGTCTGCAAGGCACCAGCTGCAGCATCACAGCAGCCTTTCCACCAGGAATAAACAATCGAGATCTCACAGCACAGCTCACTTCATTGCAACCTTTCTGTTATCTATTTAAACAATTCAGGTAACTCTTTGCAAAGGAGAAATCAGTTTAACCTAATATACTGTTAGGTTCATGGCTTGTGAAGCCTGTAATGGAGCCAAATAGTAATAGTCTGCAGTTTGATCTTAGGAGTACTTCCCACAAAAGATTGACAGTGCACTTTGGAGCATTTTATTGCTAGAGTGCTTTCTGATTGCTGTTCAAAGCCATCCAGGACTGGTCAAGATCCCAAACAAAACCTACAAAATGCAATAGGATGTACTCATTCAGATCAGGTAACAGAGACAAAACTTCTAATAATGGCTTGGTACAAAATAAACTGGTTGGTGTCAGTCCACTTCTTTACCAACTTGTATCTGCCCTTGCTGAGCCACCATCAGCCACCACTTGGTTACTTGGCCTCAGAGCACAGTCAGCGGCTGCATGGTCCTGGAAACTGAACTGTTTCCTCACCTTTAGGGGAGGCCCCTCCAGAACAGGAACCTATTATAGAAAGCTCCCATTAAAAAAAGCTGATTCAACAATAAGAGTCTGTGTAACAGAGCAAAATATACTGTACTGCTGGGTTCCCGCCAGACCCAGTGGACATAAATAAATATGTGCTCTGCTGATACTCAGACCTGCTTTTGAATAAAGCTAACCTGACCACACATTGAGTGCGTCCCCAAGGGCTTCAAGGGGGTCTCCCCAGAGGGCTCTAGATCTCTTTTTTTTTGCTGGATACACATAATATAAAGACATGAGAAGTTTTGTTAGCATTTGTTCGGGGTATGAATTTAGCACTTGTGAAAAGGTGCCTTGCTGTCTGAAGTCTTCTGTTTATCCAGAGATCACATTTGGCAATGAAGGCTTACACTCATTTATTTCCCCAGTGGTATGCCTGCCCTGTTCTCTAGAAGACTACCTCTACAGTGGGGATGGGAAGACCTTCTATTTGCTGGTCACAGAATGGTCTCTCTAAGAGGCTGTCAACAGAGATGTCAAAGTGGAAGTATTTTTGGTAATTCTGGGACCTGAACTGACTGTGGAATTATTTTTCATGTCCTCCATCTGTGAAACACAGAGAAGACAGAGACTAACACAACAGTAGAATGCAACGGATGCTATGGTACTCAGCACAACTGCAATTTAGGCACAAAGTTTACTGCAGCCTAGATTAGAAATCAGGAGCTCCTGGCTCCCAATCAAAGTCTCTGGATGCTCCATCAAAAGGAGAGGATGAATGAGTGTAACACAGCCCAGGAGAGGACCCATTCCAGGGCTCAGGAGACAGCAGCAACACATCAAGAATAACTATTCCAGAGGCCCTGTCTGCAGCAGGGGAGCATGCCCAGGGCTCACATCCTTCGCAGTGCAGTCGCCTTTCTCTCTGTACACATGATGTAGAGTCCTCTGCACGGGTGCTGTAAATCCAAGGTGCCGGGTGTGTCATTTACATGCAGATCAGCCCCATAATGCACATACAGTAGATTCAGCATCAGACTTACTGCGAATCATCACCTGGCTGCAAGAGCTTTTTCTTGTGTGAAGTTTGGTCCTGAAGCCCACAGACCCATGCCCTAAGCCTATAGCTGTTGTAGAAACGCTTAACACAGCAGCTTTTCTTTAAGTTGCTCCCCTGCACAACATGTGAATGGTTTGTAAATCTGCAAATTAGCAGAGTCACAGCCCCTAACAGCACACTGCACAGCCAGTATCATTTCAGCACTGGTGCCTGACAGTCTGGAGACGCTCCTCTGTTTGCAGGGACTGCCAGTGGTGTGGTGCTCCTGGTCACCCACCTCCCTGCTGCAGCTCTGACACTACAGCCGGGGCAACTGAGGCATGACACAACTCTGGGATTCAGTCACTGGTAACTACAGGCGGTTTTTGGTAGAGACAGAAAGAGAAGTAAACCCCTCCTGACTCTTCCAAATGCTTTTGGTACGGGGCTTTCTTTTGTCTCACAGTTCGATACAAAAAATGTAAGTGTTCTTGAATTTTTGACCTCTCAGAGTACTAACCATTGTTTTACTGACTCTTGTTTTTTATTCAGCTCTAATTAGAAGGTCCACTGGAAACATCCCATGGGATTTTCAGTAAGGAAGTTACCGACAATAGTTCCAAATTGTATCCGACCTAATACAGGTTGGTATAGTAACTCTCTTCAACACCGTGAGGGCAAGTCAGGTCCAGCTGCAGTCCCAGATTGTGTCAAGCAGACAGGTGATCCTGACAAGCTATGTCACAGGCACTGTGGTGATTCTGTAACTGCACAGTTGGGAAAACAGTAAGAAGATGAAATTTAAAAAAAAAAAAAACAACACTTAATTCTCCTTTGACCTGAAGCAATCTCAGAATTCAAGTCTCCAGCAGATTAAAACTGAGCCATGAAATCATCACACCAATGAACGTTCCGCCTGACAGTCAGCCATAACATATGGGCTTGACTTTCCCTAGAGCCTTGTTTTTCCAGCTTAAAGACTCCGGCACTGTCTCCAGGGCTACAGCTCCTGCCACCCGCCCCACTTCTGCTCCATCCCGCGAATCCTCCTGCATCACTCACGCAGCCCCATGTGCCACGGTCCAAAGCAGCTGCTGTACGTCACAAACCCATCTCATTCCTACCCGCAGCTCCTTCCTCTACTGTTACATTCCAACAACAGGATGAGAAGAACTTTTTCTTCTAATGTTTGTCCATGCAGGTGACAGAAGCCACAGCTTGTTTGTTTTTGTCAAAGATTTGTGATTACCTTGTGCCACATAACACATACTCGCAGTTTGATTGTAACTCTAGGAGAACAAGCACAAACCATCACTGTAGCGCAACTCCAAGTTTAGCCTGCTTGGAAACAAGAATATGTTTCACTGCATCATCTTGGCACCACACAGCATCATTTATCATGCGGAAACCTTTGGCTAGAAGGCATTCAAACGGTCTACATATGCCCCAAATCTGAACAGACAAAATAATAATTCTCAGGCAGACTCTTTTTTTCTCCTGCCTTGCCCAGCTTTTCTCCTATTTCTTGCAGCAGCAGTTCCCTCTTGGGCTCTATTAACTCTCCCCCTCGTTGGAGCCAAGGGCTGCTCTGGTCTGCCCAGCTCTGGCCTTGCACTTGGGACACTGCAGAGAGAGCAGCTCTTCCAGAGCTGCCCGGCTGCGGGACAGCACTGAAGGGACGCAGAGCAGAAAATATACAGCTCACAAACAACAGCTTATTACCGACTCTTGTGTGTGAACAAAAAGGGACTGATTCCTCATCTGCTGAAAACAACAGCAACATTAATTTTCCACCAAAAAATTTCTGGTGATTCACAGTTTCTGAAAAGGCTGACCTGAATTTTCCTCTTCCTTCAAACATCCTACACAACTTCTCCAACACCAGAAGCACAGTGCTCTGTTACCTGATAACTGAAGCTCACCAGCCTAAGAACACAGGTATTACTATGTTGGGTCACAGCAACATCCTTTTACAGCTTTCTCAGAAAACAATATTTAGTAAAAGACAAAGTGAAGCAGGACAGGTGACCTCCAAAAAGCTCCCAGTGCATTCTTTTAATGAACTGCACTCATCATTTTCACTGTCCGTAGATTTACTTTATTTAAACAGGACACAGTACAGTCCCCATCCTGTAAGGTGTCCCTCTGCCTAGAATCCCAAAGACACCAAGGTGACCCAGGGCTTAATACAATCCCTATGATCTAAGACTTAGCTAAGCAGCTCTGTGCTGGAATGGAAGGAAAAAATATCTGGACTGAAAGCTCACACCATCCTCCAAACTCACGTTTTTGACAAATTCAGATGTCCAGCCAAAACAAGACATCAGAATCTTCTCGCATCAGGCGGGACAAGAAGCCTGCCAGCGGACACCCCCACCCTGAGGTGCCAGCTCACCTCCTCAGAAATGCTTTAAATAGCCCAAACAAGCCCTCGGACAGAAACTTCGTCATCATCTTCCCAGTGGCAGGGTCTGAGCAAGCGTTTGGGGGCTGATATCATTTTAATACACTCCGAGGCCAGGCTTTCTGGAAAAGATGAATTATTTGTAATGAATTCCAATCACATGGCACTCCAGCCCCCACACCTTCATCCTGCATATATAACCAAATTAGTTTAGGAGATATAAGTTATTCAGGGACTTAGCTGTTCAGTCTGGCCTTGGAGGATTTGCTCTCATTATGGCTTTTATGCAAATTCTGTCCTCCAAATCTCTTCTGAATCAATTATTACTAGATTAATTTAAACATGTCCACCTGGGGTGCCTGTATATCATGTGCCTCATGTTAAAAAGTAAAAAGGATGATAACGAATTCAGGAGGTGACTGAAACAGATTCCTGCTTTGTGGAAATGTGACCTTTTTGCATAATGTCATAAAAGAAAGAAGTTCCCTCAAGAAACATGGCAGATAGGGTCGTTCGTTGGATCAGTTGGGCTTTCAATCACTCTTTGGAAATTAGCATGATACAATAAAAAATTAATAAGAAATTTAAAAAAAAAATCACTTTAATGCTCCAGACTATTAAAGTCTTAGATGGACTACTAATTGAAATGTAATGCTTAATTTTAAGCAATGCCATTTTATTAATGGTAAAAACTTGAATTAATGGCATTAACCAATGTTAATATTACAAATCCCCTGAGGGATAACAAAGCAATTATGTTATTCACAGAACTGAAAGGGATGAAAAAGATGTAGTCTGTACACGACTGCACTGAGGCAGAAGGGACTGCATCCATCTGCGTTTCCTCTGCTGAGAAAGGGGGTTTGTTTGTTTTTTGAGCAAAGAGGAGGGAGAGGAAGAGAAGAATTTGTGCTGAGTTAATTACTGCTGATATTCAGGCCCTTAATAGCTAGGAAATTATTCTGTTACTCAAACACCATACTGTGGGGATCCTGGAAAAATAATTTGGGAATGAGAAATTGATTACAAACCCTCCTTCTTGGAGGCGTCCCCTGTGTGCACTTAGACGCTAACGCACACACCAACCGCCTTCACCTGATGGAAAAGCCTGATGTAAGTCGTTGGCCCCCACCTGGCAGTAAAGGGCTCTATGGAGCTGTGCTGGTTTGCACCCACCGGGGATCAGCCAGGAGCTCACCTTCTGTGGTACTGCATGTCCTCAAGTCCATGTGAGGCCAGGTACTTTTTATTTCATATAATTCAGCAAGTTCAGCTTCTTGTCAGATCTACTGTTCACACAGCAGGATAGATGAGGTTAGCCTTAATTAAAGAACCAAAACCAATACCCTTGCCAACTGGCAGAAGTCACATTGCCCAGAGGGAATAAGAACCTTGTATGGCACTGGTGTAATGCTGCATTTACCTCAGAATAACCATGCTTGAGCTAAACCCTTGATTAACTATTGTTTTATTGTCTGGCTGATAATTCCGGGACAATGAGAAGATTCAGCAAGCCAGAGCACGAAGAACTCCCCAGGGAGCTATGAACCTTGTTGTTATTCCTCAGAATCCCAAAGACTTTTGCTTTTTATCTACACAAAGTGAAAGTAGCCCAACGCACCCAACATACCACTGCCAGAGTCCAGGACTAACACAAATGCCTCTTTCGGTGCTCACTTCTCAAGGCAACCAGTCAAATGTGTCACAAATTCACCAACAGTATTAATCCATGGGAAGAGATGTAAAAATGAGTTTTCTCTCTTTCATCTGACATGCCAATGCTCTGCTGTAAAGCTGCTCTTAGGATGTTCAGGAGATTCTTCTGACACTGTCTAGCCAAGCACTTTTTAAAAATTGAGTTCATCTCCTTCTTAGGTGAAAAAGAGAAAGAAAAGCATTGGCACTAATCACTACCAGGCTTCCTATTTATTATTATATGTTTATTACAATCTGCTATTATCATTATTATTATTATTATTGTTGTTGTTGTTATTATTATATATAATATTATAATATATATTATAATAATATATAATATAATAATAATAACATATTGCACAAGGTGTAAAACCTCAATACTAACTCAGAATAAATCAACCGAAAAAAAGACCAGGGCTTTGAGTGGAGTGAGAATCTATTCCTGAATTTGGCTGGATACAACACTTGGCGGCTGGGACCAGAGTATCTTTCTTTCTTTGTAGCCGAAGCACAGAGCACTCAAGTGCTTCTTTATATTTCCGTTCAGGATATAGATATAGCTGTAAAACACAATGAGATTTTGGGGACTTGGTTAAACTGATACATTACTTAGCAATTTTATTATAAATGGGAGAGTGAGCAAGAGGAAGAATTACTGCAAGGTTTCCGTTGTGCTTACCAATGAGGTCCAGCACGTGGCAGGTTTCAGTCTATGGAGCCAGTTATGCTCGACAGCAGGATGTTTTTTCCTGGAAATTTGCAAATCTGTGCATTTTGTCTGCCACTAATGGTTTCTCTCTTACCTCTTCTCACCCCCACTTCCTCAAAGACAACATTAAAACTCCTGTGAAATATCTCCAAAATCCATTCTGTCACTGTTCCATTTTCTCTCCCAACTCCCCACTCCCGATATGAAAACAGAGAGGGAGAAGCCACTGAAGACACCAAGGTCGAGGCAGAGGGAGACAAAGTCAAATTCCTACAATCATTTAAAAACGCACACCACCAGACCATTACAAAGACACGAGACGTTATGGATTGCAGCTTAACAGATCGCCATGGAGGATGATGGGGGAGAGGGAAAGAGAGAAATGTTCCTCCTGGGTTAACACTTACTGATTGAAGTGCACAAGTGGGCAGGGGACGGCGACAGCACTTGTGCTCATAGAGCCGAGACTTCACGATATTAATGGACACACCGTTGTCGCCAGACGCGATGTTTTGTTTTTGCGTGATTAATTGAAAGTCACACACAATGACATATTACGGGCAGGATAAAGCTGTCACTGGAAAGCAATTCTTCACAGTAATTCCTGCCGGTCTCTACATTCTGAAATTGCATACCCTGTTACAGACGACCGCTCAAGCACAAACGCATTACATATCTTTATATAAATAACAATGCCTAACAACGGCAGTCTGAGGTAATCTCTGTGGGATATGTAATAGAGAAAAAGGTAAGACAGAAAAACTGTCTTCAAATATTAGTAAGCTTGTCCATGCTAATCTCCATCAAATAAGCTATTTCTCTTTTCCTCTAAAATGAAAACTGTTCCTGTTGGAGACACACAAAGTAAGATAAAAGAACATGTTGTGGCATAAATGACAACCAGAAGCCTTTCTTCTTCAAAAGGCCACTAGGTCTAAATCTTAAAAACGTATCTTGATCAAGACTAATTAAACTTTGACACAGTCGCTTTATCACTTACTTAGGTCAGTAAGTAAGTATCAGTAACTGCTCCAGCTCACTTTTTTAAAGCCCCCAGATCAAAGAGTCTTTTATATTTCTTTTGGCAGCAGCAAGAAGATATCAAATCATTAATTTTCTCCATTAATTTTATTTCTGTCAGAATCACTGCATTCAAAATACAATGTAGAAAAAAAAATCTCCAGTGCTCAAGGGAAAGGACACAGCCCAGGGGCATATAGGCGCCCGGGAAATAGCTCACGTCACTTATATTTTGTGTATGACAAATTCACAGCTGAATTGCCAGTAGTGGTACACAGTTGTCCAATCTTTGGTTGGCGTTCAGCGCTCCATTTCCCATTTCATTGGCTAATGGTTAGATCTGTCACAGTGCTTGATTGATTTTCTTGCTATCTGAACATAAATTGGAGACAACACCCCACTACTCAGATGAGCAATATTTTAAAGACTAACCATCAGATAGGGTGGCATCATCCAAAATCAAACAGTATCCTCTCTTTTGCAACTTCTCTATTAAAAAGAGCTCAGTTTCACACCCCCACAGAGACTGTCAGAGGTTTTAGGCCCTATCAAGCACATACACTTGGATTTTCTGTTACCAGCCACTTATAAAATAAGGAAAAGTGATGCAAAGGTCTTTACCTGCTCAGAAGAGGATCTCTTGCAGGCTCTTGTAAGTCTGCCAGCGACAGAATCCAAGAGGGATGGGGACTGGAGAGCACAGAGCCTGAGCTGTCCTGTGGCCTGGAGGCAAATAGCAATCTCTGTCTTCACCTAACCCAGCCAGAGCCCTGCAAGAGAGTAAATCTGTGTCCACTGGCCTTTTTAACAGTCCCTTAATGACCGTTAACTTTTTTCAGCCAGCCATTGATTCTAATGGCATGTGCATTCACACACAATAATACCTCAGACGGCCTTCATTAATTTACCATGCATAATTTCTCTGAAAGCTTTTGCCAATAGAATACCCCTAAACTGACTCACTAACTCCTGAAGATAAAGCACTTTCTGTGTGAGACCATTATGCAGATTCACAGCATTCTCCTCAAATAAGTTAAAAAGTAGGTATTGTTCGCTGTCTACCCATTTTTTTGGATGCAGCGAAGTACCAGAGCTCACAAATGTAAAGCTGGAATATCCGGTGTGACAATGAATATGTAAGATACTCCAGGCTGGGGAAAGAACAACAAGAAAAAAGGCAACTTATATGAAAAAGCCTTTCTGCTGTGAAGTTCCTGAAACCTCTTACAAATTTCAACAATAGCAAGTCCTAAAAGTGAAAGGCTGTTAAAGTACCAAGGGAAAAGGCAGCAATATAGATATTCACCAGCCCAGGTCCATTCATCCAGAGAGAGCAGGGGGAAAGCTCCAGCAATGGGAGTGGATAAGAAACAAACTGTCCTGGAGAACAAGGGTTTGGAGCTGTCAGGAATTACAGTGCTGCCCGTTAGCCTTGCAATAAATTACGGAGCTGTCAGCATTCTCCCATTATAAATCTCCCAAGTCTCCTCTTACATACACTGATGCAAGATTCAGACCTTAGTCCCATGGCAGCAATGAAAGTGCAGACAAAAGCACCACGGCCCCCCTTTGGAGGTATAAGAGCCATAAATATAACCAGTGGTCTTATAAACTTTACAGGATGTTGATTTTAGGAAATAAAAGAGGATTTTTTTTTTTAATTACAATTAATTTGTCTTTAAGCAAAGTCACAGGGTGGCAAGTGAAAAGCTGACTGAAAAGATGATCAGGCTCCTCTTCTGCACTATGCTCAGGTCTTTTATCGACGTGCAAGTCTCTTATTCCTTCTGGAGGATTGATCACAGAGCCAACGAACGCTGCAACTCCACTTCTGTGATAACAGCTGGCAACCTGACTTATGTAAAAAACCCCTTCCACAGACACATACGCTTGTTATGCCCTCTAATGTTAAATGTGGAGGTAAAATGAAGATTAAGAAAAAATTAGACCAGAAACTTAACTTAATCTGTCTTAAATTCATGAGTTGTGGGGCTCAGGTTCTGGGTTCTCATCAATGAGCAGTGAACCAGTTGCAGAGAGCACAGGAGCAAACGTAGACACAGAGCAGGTGGATTAAGAACAGAGCTCTTTTAAAAAATCTCTATTAAAAGAAACCTTTGTATTTTTAAGAAGTGGCTTTTTTGTTGTTATTTCAGAATACAGACTTCAAAAGAGGACCTGTACACTTCTGTAAAAAAAAAAAAAAAAAAAATATATATATATATATGTAATGAAGACTGACATGATATGTGGGGGAAATAGGCTCACATGGAGATACATTTTTAAGCAAAAACCACCAGAAGGATTTTGGCAATGTGGATTTAGTACAAAGGCTGTAAGCCATTATCAGCATAAAGGTAATGAAAACTCAGAGAAAACACCACTGCCTGGATTTTCTGTCGTTAAAGGCCATTAATATTGACACTAATTACATATGCTTAACTACAGCTTTGCCTGCAACCTTAACATCATAAAATTTCCAATAAACTGGTTGGTCTAGGAAATAACAGACTTCTTCAAAAACCCCTAAATATGTGTTTGCAGATGATATGGGGAAAAGTGATCTCACACACCTGAAGAAGAATATTTCCCCTCTCCTCTCCTTTTTTTTGTACAGCTGACTCGCTCCAAATAAGCGGCTGTTCCCCTGGCTCTGAGCCGAGGGGCTGCTCAGTGGTGCCGGCACCCGGAGCCCAGCCCATCAACCCAGAGCGATGTGAGCATGGGCTGCAAACCCAGGTACTCCTGTGGCCACGCTGAATCTGAGCAAAACATCCATGGCTGTACTAGAGAGCAAGTAGTGCATATGCTGGAGGATGTGGGGCTGGCAGCAGCCTGTCTGCTCCAGAGACGAGCAATGAGTCAAACACAGGCAGGAGACACTCGAGGCTCCGGGTGTCCAACAGCCCCCCAGAGCTAAAGCCGCCCCAGATCAGCAGGAACAGCAAATCATTCCTTACATTTTCTAACTTTTTTACAGTGTTTCCATACAATACCATCCTCTGCTCTTGGCTTGTGTATTACAGGGAAAAAGTAGGACAAAGTTTCCATTTTTAAACCTTGATTTTTACATTATTTTATTTGTTGTATAGGGTATTTTTACTGAAATATTGCAGTATATCTGCTCATAAAGTAAACAGCATAGCACTCTGCCTCAGAGAGAATATATAACAGCAGAATAAAATTCTATCCATATGTCCGAAGTGCAAGAGGTTCACAGTCAGAGCTGGCAAATGGTGTGATTAATCCTGACTGCATTTCAGCAAAGACAAATCTAGAAATAATGTACAATTTCTCTCTTTGTGAATTACCACTTGAGAAAACTCCCTGCCTGTATCATATACACCCAAAGCAATTTTTGAAGATTGTTTACAATAAATCAAATTTGGGACAGTACTTGACTGATGAAATTTCAAACACCATCTCTTTATTCTTTGGGTGCTCCTTTTATAATGTCAAGTTAACAGAAAAAACACAGCGGATACACAGACGCCAGACACATTCAAAGGTTTCCATCTGGGCTTTAATTACTATCACAGTTGCCTCACTAAATTGAATACGTTCCTCCCCCTCCTAAGGGCTTCGCCTTGTATCTGATTTAGCTTACTTTGCCTTGATGAACAAAATCTGGTATAATCATTTTCTATAATGCCCTAGAGGAGCATCATCCCATGTATAAACTTGCTGCCCCATAAGTCAGCTTTTTACATTTCTCTCTTCAGACATTACTCTGAACTTTACTCAGAGAGATTCTTCTTCCCTTCAGGAAATTATTTTGGAAAAGTCCTGGAGCAGATTTTCTCTAAAGGCCGCATTTAGATTAGATTCAGTCACTCACATTATCATAAACTTAAAAAAGAGGCAACACGATTTAAACCACTTCTTCCAAATGCAGAAGACAAACACAACCCTCTTTCTCCTCTCCACACAGCATCACCTGTTCCTGATCCCACTGACCAGTTCATTATTGCTTTCAGATGGTAATTAGTAAGCCCAGACAGCCTGATCTTTGCCATTACTCCTGACCTATTAGGCTTGGCCTCTCAGTTATTATCAGTGTCTTTCTGTAGGTGTTCTCAGAGAGCAGTAACAAGTACGCCATCTGTTTTAGCTCTCCTCATTTGAGCTGTTAAATAAAACCAAGTAACATCATCCACAAGAATACCTTTGTTAGGGTTCTGCAGCAAGCTCTGAACCCTTTATAATTAACTGCAGATCTACTTCTTCGTTTCCAATAAGGTCACTCTTTCAGTAATCAGAGGTGGTCCCAGGAGGTAGTACATAAATAGTCTATATTGAAGCCTAAATTAGGCTAACTCAGAACTTCCTGTACTCTTCACTGCAAATAAAGCAAATATTTATAGACTCTTGCAATTTCTGAGCTTCCTGCCTAAGAATTAGGATCAGAACAACTCTTTTTGTCCATGGTAAATCAGAACCCAAGCAAATGTCCCAAAGCTTGGATACCTCAGTGTATCATTTTTGTTTGAACCTCCCCATGCCATTCTTTACATAACCTTTTAAAAAATAAAAAGACAACCAAAAAATAATCCAAAAGCGATACAAAAACAGACTTTGAAGGAAAACATCTCTCTGTTGAATTGCTGTTAATGCTCATTGTCACAAACTCAGAACATCTGGCTTCTATTCTGGGCTCTGCCACTGACTGGCTACGTGGCCTCAGGCAAGTCCTTTCAGCTTTAAGTATCCATCTTTTTTATTTTCAAGCAAATAAGAGTTTTCCTTTCTTCTCCCTTTGCTTTCTGTCTTGACCATCCAGAGCTGTGCATAATTTTAAAGAAGACAAATAACATCTTCTCACTTCTTATATAAGTAGACACCTTGCTGAAGGATGGAGGCTTTAGACTGTAAACACTTCAGGGTAAAGACCATCTCCTAACATTTGTCAAGTCTTCTGTTTTATAGACTATTTAGAGAAGGCTAATGGTATGCTGTAGGAGTTTCTGGAAGCAGCTGGCTGAGTTTCTGCTGGAATCATCACTTTAAACACTGTTGGGATGTCATTGTTTTATTCAGAGGTGTCAGAACGCCTAGAGCTTTGGCGAGCCATCTTTTCTCATTAGTAACTTTCACACAAGCCTAAATAAATGTGTTTTTACCGTGCCCAGCGTAATGCAGCTCCTATGTGCCACATTAACACAGCTAATAAATAAAAAATCCTATTCATGGTATTCTTACACCAAGCCAGCAGTAGAAAATGGACACTCATCAGGGAAGCGGGAAGCATTAGTGGCTGGGGCAGACAGTGTTAGCAAACAGGCCCCAGCTGGAAGTGTAAGCATTAAAAGTAACTTTATCATTTATTTTCAACAGCTAATTCTGCATTTCCTTGCTCCTCTACCACCTCTTAGACGTCTGGAGAAAAGCATGGTACCCATTTATCCTTGGCTGGCTGATGAGCCAGGAAGCCTCTTTGTTAACATTTTGGCCTGGAAACCAGGAGCAGACCTGAATGATCAACGCTGTTCAGCTTCTGCCTCTACCCAGCCAGCAGTGCAGGAAGAATGATACCAATGGGCGAGGAAGAATAGCTGCCACCAACACGCTAGATGCTTTTCAAATACTCAATACCCAGCCTAAAAGTCAAAGAGCTTTCAGACATCACTGGAACACAAAATTAATACACAGGGGAGAGTCTCTGTCAGTGTATCACTGCAACTTCATGCCTCTTGTCCTGAGTGGACCCAGCTGTGGTGCAGCTTCCCTGCATCTCTTTATCACTAACCATCCATCTTACCCAGAATGATAAAATGATCTTGTTTCATGAGAGAGTGTTTCAAGAGCAGAGACTTGACTTTAGAGCCAAACACAGCTAATTATCATAACTTGTATACACGTTATCCCCCAGAATCTGGAATTCCAGACTAATCAGATTATTCATTTCTTCCAGGTAGCATGGTTAACCGTTTTCCTGATCCACAGAATAAACATATTTGAACAAGCATTCTGCAACCACAGCATCCCATTGAACTCCACCCGGGCTATGGACTTACACAGTAAAGGTTCCCACCTCCTTTAGCCCGGAAACCAGCTCTTCTCCTTTTAGGACCACATCCTATCAATACAAATAATCCTGTATCAGCTTACTGAGACGCACTGAGTCTTTGACAGAAGCAATTTCACAGCCAGTCTGCAGAATCTCCTCCTCTCTGCAGCCTCAGCCCAGAGCTCTTTCTTGCCACTGCCTTCCTCTTCACCTCTCCTGTTCCCCAGATGGGAAGCCCAGCTCCCAGGCCGAGACAAAAGCATTTTTTTCCAGAGCAGTGAAGCTAATGTCACTCCCAACAAAGTTAAGGGAGTTACTTGGCCAAGACCCCTCACCCATGAACACACCTGACAGAGGAGAAAGCTGAAGCATTCCTAACTACCAGCCTTGGAAAAATTCAAGAAAAGAAATCATTCACCTGTGCTCATAAATAATAGTAATGTTGTGTTTGCTGTTGTGATTTTAGAAATGGAGCTAATGAAATCTAGGAGTGCTAAAGAAAAAGGAGCCTATAAGAGCAACCTTCTGTGAATCCTGAGAATACGCTGTGTGGTTCACTATGAAGATGTCAGTTGCCCTAGAAACCTCATCAGCTGGAGTGGCAGATAACTGAAGTAGGTGAGAACTGTCAGAAAAAGTTTGGCACCATCAAGCCATGCTTTGAAAGCATAAAAATGACTAATTGTCTGTATTTTCTTCTTCCCCTCAGACAAAAGGCTCTCCTGGCAATGCAGAGCAACTCTTCGTGTTGTGTTTCACTACTCACTCATTTGTTTAATTTCAGAGTGTAGGATTTAAAGCTTATTTACATTTTTACTAAAAGCTTATTTTGTTTAAATGAAAGATAAGTAAGTAATGGACTTGCATTTGTTCCCCTTCTCTTCCAAAGACCAGAGTTCAGACAACCTTCTGAAAAAGATTGGTGTCCTGCTGGCCCTAAACCCTACTTGACATCACTATAAAGATGCCACATAACTGGGCATGGGTCTCATTTTCTGGCCAGGAGGCTATCAAGACAAAAAAAAATATTTGAAGATCTGACCTGTGAGGCATTGAAGCACGAACACTACATTTGATCAGACTCTGTCTTGTCCTATCAGAGTAGATTTGCTTACTCAAGGTAGTAGGTGAACACAGAGGCAATACAAATCAAGGTTTGGTTTACAAAACCAAAGTACCAGAAGACATTGATTTTTGCCAAGTCTACTCATCTACATCTTTCATCAACAGTAAATAAATATCAACATTGAAAAGAGAAAGGTAAGCTTTGAAAACAAAATAGCTATAACATATTTAGACTCATGTTTCCTTATTTGGCCTCTTTGTGTATGTTTCTTATTCTCTCTCCCTCCATTTAACTGGACAGTTGCCAAAAGAGGAGAAAAGAACAGAAAAGGAACAAAAATTAATTATAAGCCATAAAAGTCATTCTAAACTTTCTTAAGGACTGGTGCCAGAGCAGGAGGGAAAACTCAGGTACTCTGGATTTGCTGCACTTGTCTTCGCGGGTCCCCAGCGCTGCCAGTGTAACTGTGTCACCAGCACACAGCACAGCTGGTTGCATTCTCTCTGCACAGGGAAGCATTTTTTTTGTTTCATACATTATTCACAACTTGCTGCAGCCATTCTGCAAATTCAGTACATCTCCTTTAACGCAACGATGAGATTGAGATGCAGATTCTTTGTTTTGTTGGTTTTTTCTTTTTCTTACTGAGAACTGATATATATAATACTGAGAACACTGGATATGGGTTTTCTTTCTGTTTAAATTTCTCTTTTCTATTTGGAGCTGATTTAAATGATGCATTATGCAGACAAGCAACAAGTAAGGATTTCCTGTTCTAATCCATGCCTTCTCCTCCCAGCAATCCTGCAGAAATAACCCTCCAAGCTTGGACATAGACACATCCCCTACAGTTTAGAGAAGAGATAGTCCCAACTCCCCCAAACTTCAAAACCGTGTGGGAATTAATGTCTTCAGATAAAATATTGTCTCTTCTACCTCTCTACAGTGAATAATACAAATCATAGTCAACTCCTTTGCAAAAAGCAAACATTTAACACTACCATCACCGTTAACAACTCCCTGCTTTTGAAAAACCCCTAGACTGCAGCCACTAAAACTTATTCTCGCTTGATGTTCAGATGACAGATTTGCCAACAGACTTGGGAGGTGAAATAACATCACTAGGCCACTTGCTCCTTGGAGTTCAGCTTTAATAATGTAATGCAATATCATAAGCTGAAGTCATTTGATGCACTTGATGCGGGAGGGAAATGTAGATTTTCTCTCTTTCTCTGAAAGTTTTGGCTTTGGCGCCACAGTAAGCTGCATCGTTCTGCTCCCACATCCCCAGACTGAACAGAGCAAAGAGTCAGATTCATCCCTGGTGTCAGCCTTGGCTTGGCATGAGGCCAAAAAGAAAAAGAAACTGTGGTTTTATCGCCATTTCTAAAAGACTTATTTGAGCACAATGAGCACAGATTTCCTTGCACACTTCAGGTTTGGCAGCCACTTTGCATTTATTCTCCAGATAAAGTGGAGTATCTTTGTTTTGCTTTGAGAAGTTAATCATTTTATCATTGAAGCTTCATGACATACTGCATAGGAGTGTCTCTGGAAAACATCCATCTTGCAGCTGGGCAGGGTTGGTTACCTGTTCACTCACTACAGCATCACGACAATATTGACCCTGTCAAGGTTGCT
Source organism: Patagioenas fasciata (assembly GCF_037038585.1). Classification (NCBI taxonomy): domain Eukaryota; kingdom Metazoa; phylum Chordata; class Aves; order Columbiformes; family Columbidae; genus Patagioenas; species Patagioenas fasciata. The sequence goes on along the minus strand of NC_092526.1, from coordinate 12,335,892 downwards.
GAACACAAACTGGATTTCATTTCAATACTGCGTTGATGCCTTATCCTGAACACAAAATACAAATTTGCACATGACATTGTAGGAGACAGATGCATACGTGTCACTCAGTCCAAGTCCAGTGACAAGAGCAGATGTGTGTCATTCACATCAGCAGATCTCCTGGTGCAGGTCTGGCATCAGCTTCAGTGGGTTCATGCAGCAACCCATCTGCAATGGTCACACTTCCTAGTGGAGATTATTGCTCTGTATAGGAGGTACCCCATAAGTCCCCTCTTCCCACTGATGTGAAATCCTTTTATGAAAAGTCGCTAAGCTTTAGACTACCTGAGTGCTGCACCTAGAAAGCGGGGGACCCTGCTAAAGAACTGTGTAAGCCTTGCTTCTTCACCATGAGTGAGGCTCAGGGCTCATAGCAAAGTCCGCTTTTTTTGTACATGGGCTTACGTGTTAAATATGAGGGTCTTGACAGTGAAGTCAGTTCCAGGTTTCAATTACAAAGCAGAAAATCCCTGTGTAATTTCAGTAGCGCTGTATTCACTGAGCAAATGTTTGCACCAAGTTCAGGTCAAACCAAATACCACCTGCACAGGCTGGTATGACATGCAATGAGTAAGGGTTTCTCCTCCAGAAGTACGTATGTGTAGAGTTGTTTCCTACATTTGCAGGGGAACAGGAACTGAAAATGTAGAGTCATAAATACACTTAAGTGTCATCTAAGGCAGCGCCTCGGTCAGAACAGAGTGTTACCAGTTACAGGGGCTCATGTTGTTTTTCCTCCATTGAACAGGCTGTTAAATGAACAAAACCAATTTGATCTCACACATCCAACCAGCATACAAAAAAAAAAGCTCAAGAGCAGCTGCTGCCTACCTACAACTCTCTAATTCCAGCCCAAACAATCTGTTTCCCAGTTGTGGGAGAGCAATCCGCAAAAGGACGCAACAATCAGATGGAGTCAGCAGAGACGTGACGTTGTGCCTCCAGCTCTGGCACGCGGCTAATTACAAAGGACAATTATTATAATTAACGCCAGTGGATGTGGCCAAGTCTCCCTGCAACTGCTGTGGGGAATTTCTACCCCTGCCTCAACCAAAAGCCATCTGTCATACAGGAAAAGCACAAAATAAAACCCGTCCTTGCCAAATATTCTCAGTAAAATGTGTTATTGCCACTAACCTGGCAGTAGTAAGGAGGTCACACAAGTTTCAAATAGGAGCCACACTGTGAAGTGAAAATCCCAGACTTCATATTCTCCACCTCATCAGGAAAATAGTCCATTGATTTACGCACCAAGTAGCTATTGCTGGAGAGGTGCAAGGATGGAGAAGTTACTCATGTTTATCCCAAGCTGGCTTAGTTTATTTAGTAGGGTTGGCAGCTAGAGAAAATGGACTGAAAATGCTGCTACTGCCCAGCAATATCAAGGTAGTGAGTTTTGCAAAAGCTGCTTGTTATTGGCCACTCACACATTCAAATTTTCTTGTCCTTGTACCTCAGTGACCACTTCAAAGGCAACAGGAATACGGAAAAATTATTAAAGCAGACATCATGTTCCTGACTGATCCATGCACAGACTGCTAAGAGGCAAATTTTGCTATGCAGGAAAGTTGTTGGCTATGACAAACTACTTTCTGCGCAACTAGGAGACAAAGCCCATATAACTGTCTGCCATGGCGCTCTGATTTCTTCTCACCTCTCCTCCTCTTGCTGCAGTGCTGGTGGTGAACTCCCATCACAAAATGCCCACCCGTGGACCTCTTTAGCCACTTGTGTCAGGCATCAAACTCTTAATTCTGTGCAGAAACCTTCACTTGCTAAGTATTGGAACCTAGGCCACTGCAAGAACTTTGGTGGTGGTACTCAGGGATATGTGAACCAGATGAGACTGTCAGAGACTCACTCATTTGTCCTCCACTAGTGGAAAAAGCAAATGGCAAAGGCAAAACTGTGGGAAAACAAAAAAAAGTTACACAGCGAATAGTATTTGAGTTTTTTTTCTTCCCCAAGTGTAGTTTTTACTGGAATAGAAAAGTAATAGCTTATAAACTTTCAATGCTACTTTTTTCCAGACAGCCCAGTAATGTTTTGCAGTCTTACCAGCAAGAGTGAGGAGCTCCTGACACTTCCCGGCTGATCTACCCTGCGATCCCCAGGCCAGATGCACTTACACTCACGCCACCTTCCAAGTGTGTACTACAGGTACCACTAGTGACTTTGTCACCGCAGAATGGAGCGTGGCTGCACAACTTGCCTGAGAATATTTGGGCCATAATGCTGCTGAAAAGATCCAAATTCACGCTATATAGCTACACATTGACACTGCCTGGTGGATGGCTTCTGAGGAGTTGAAAAGGCAAAGCTAGAGTCTGCTGAAGAAAGAGACACATTCAAATGAATCTAAAGCTCAGGTCCATGTCATTCACTCCCATCCAGCTATTACAAGATTAAAGAGGTCCTTAATTTGGGCTAATACGGCTGGAACACCTGGTTCGGCTCCTGGCTCTGCAGGGGTAACATAGAATTTAATGTAAGCAGATAGATGACATATAGGCACCATTAAGTGCTACTATGTGCAAAAGCATCTGAGGGTGTATTCCTATTCATCCCTGTTAGTGCAATAATTATTAAAATAGACATCTGCTGTCTGCAAAGCCTCATGGGGCAGCGTTAAGGTGTCTTCATAGGATATTTCTGTACAGGTGTAATGAATTATGTACATGTATTGATCTGAGCTGAATGAAGATTTGTTCGTCTTGTAAGTTCTTGTTGATGTACGGCTATGCAACATTTGACATAAGTTAATTAAAAACTGCTTAGCAGTCTTCACACATAGGCTAACAGTGAATACATCTGTAAAACGAAACCATTAGAGAGGACAGCTGTTTTGAGCTGTAGTTTTGTGACATACTAGAGAATGCTGAAATATTACTATTTAATCTGAACACTTTAATAGTCATGACAATTGTATATTTTTCAGCCCACTTAAAAGGTTTTCATTATTTCCCATCAATATTTAATTCTTTGTTTGATAATGATTAGCTGAAAGAGAATAAAAGACTTCAGAGGAACAAGGAAAGCAATTCGTAACTTTCAAGAACAATTTTCTATGGCTTCCAGCTAAGTAAACCAAACTCGTTCATGATATAATGGGGGTAAGATAATATATCAATGAAGCATGTTTATTCTCGGGATTGAAATGTAAAAGTGTTCACAAAAGTTTAACTCATCCTTTTACATTTAAAATCACTCTTGCTCAGAATAGTCAGAGAAAATAATCTTCTCAGCTTAAAAAATTAAAATCTGAAGTAAAAGGCTTCTCACCATGATGGTGATTCAAATGTTGGTGTGGTTTTTTTAATGTCTAAAATGACTTTAGTTTTTACTTCAATTTCTGAAACAACTATGAGAAAATAACCTTCATATCAATGGTAGGAATCCCTTCAGCTACCTGAGCCTGCCGAGAAGAGAAAAATAAGAGACTTCCAAACCAAGGCAAGTAGTTTAGTGTAATAACTAAGCACGTGTTGCAGCAATTGTTTTTAAACCCGCCTTCCTGTCACATAACATACTCATAAATCCATCAGCACCAGGTCACCGCTGCATCCCTCTGGGGTGCAAATGTAATTGAAACCTCACAGTCACTTAGAGCTGTTGTTTTTCCATGTTTAAAAGGCTAGAGAGGTTAGACTCAACTGCACTGATAGACCAGATCAGACTGGCATTTATACCACCACTGTCTCACTGAAAAGCTCCTTATAAGTCTACAGGCAAATGTTTTGCTTCTGGTTCACATTGACTTGCAGTACGCACATTCAGATCGCTGGGCCTGCGAGGGTCAGGGAGATGAGCCTTTGGAAGAATATAATAAGACAATCAGTTAACGGTGCTTAACATCTGTTGCTTAACTACCTTATGTCTCATCAATCAGTTTTCATTCTACTTCCCTTTGGTGTTTTTCTTTATCACTCTATCTTCTTTCCATTATTTCTGTTCAATGCAGTAAAGACAGTAGATGAACTGTTGAAATGACTTAGGAATTTCAACTGCAAGACAGGTGTATAAGCAACATTTAGAGTCTGATTTCAGTGTAAGAGAGGATATTCAGGTAAATCACAGATCCCAGAGCAATTCAGCATCTTGGAATTACAGCGAAAGGCTTGCCATTTGCATGCAAGAATGGTGACAAATTGTGCATGCAGCTCACCCAGGTATATTATTTTTATTTCCTTTCTCTGTTCTTTCCTTTTTCTTTCGTGTTTTGAAAGTTGCCTTTTTATTTTTTTAAGCATCATTTTGCACCTAAAATAGGTGCTATCATCATCACAGACTCTAATGCAACTACAAGATTGCTTGCAGCACAGTGTAGACAAAGGTGGGCCAGCTCTCATCTGGAAAGGAAAGCAGCCAAACTGGGACAGCATGGACATCAGTACAGGTTAGCCACCAAATTCAGGCAATTCAGCACAAGCTGACTTCTGCGTTATCACAGCTTTACTGAAGTGGTTCCTCCAAACAGCAAAGTTCCCAGAAAACCAGAATACAAGAGTTCAATGTAGGGGGCAAAAATCATTGTCCCTGTGTTAACAGAGTTTTCTACAGGGGGACTATTTTGTATCAAAAATCAGAAGATACGCTGAAGCTTTGAAACACAAAGAGAACAAATCCAAACCCCCAAAATCAACTTCATAGTTTTCTGCAGAGAGCAAGAGTTGGACTCACGGTGCCTGTGAGTACCTGGCAGTGGGGTCAGCGTGTCCCCGGGGCAGCCGTATGACACTGGCCACCCCACCATGAGCCGGCGTGCTCCACGATTTGCAGTCCTACACAGTGTCCCTCTCCCGACAGCGCTGGATCAAACTGGATTTGTCCACAGAATCACAGCTAAAGCAGTTCTGCAACTTTTGCAGGTCTTTCTCCAGCAAATGGTCTCTTAAAAACGCGGGAACAGAGCCTTGCCACTACGCCGGCATCTGTGCCTCTCTCACCTACGACACCAGCCAGCAGCGCCTGGCGTTCTGTCATTATGCAGCCAGAGAGCAAGTAATGTACAAACCTTATTCGAAAGTTCTTTTTAATAATGTTTTACACAGCTGAGTAAAATTCTTTGGGATATTTAAACTCTCTTTGTTGCAGGGAACCACCTGCCCGGATAACTGATCCAGCGCAGGCTCCCTGGGCAGGTGATGTCAGGGTTGGCAACGCTCACATCTGACACTCTCCAGGCAGGATATTTCAGGCTGACGCTGACATCCTACATATTGAGAACTTATAGCCAAGTCATCTGTATCAATTCTGTGTTACTTCTCTGCTCAACAGGCAGCGGGTCAAGAAATTACTGGAAGCCAGGTGGCCCTCATCTCCCACATAGTTATTAGATCAAAACTGAGTGATAGCTCCACTGGCTCAAATACACAGGGAAAGAGCAAAATCCCAGTCACTCAAACATATAAAAGCAGTTAAAAGTGAAAGCAGAATTAGATCAGTTATGTAATGAGAAAAAAAGTACACCTATTTTTCATTGAAGTTCTATGGTAATTCAGAGGCTCACAAGTCTTCACTGCTTCGTGATAGACCATAAGAACTCATCAGTGAAGCTTATTCTAATTCTGAGCAAATTAAGACACACATTATTGTAATATTTGCCTATGGACTTGCATAAATTATTTACTTAAATTATCCAATTAAAGGAAAAGACTAAACTGTATGGATTGTGAGTAATAGATGTAATGAAAATTGAGAATTTCCACTGCACCATTTCAATTCACCCTGACCTTCCCTGGTTCCACACTTGGCCAAGCCATACTGCCTCAGCTATCTTTGCTTCTGCTCTGTACCATCGACAACTCACTCCTAATGTCAGCCACGAGCTAAAAATCACTGTTTGTGCTTCGGGGCAGCAGGCAGCTCTGATGAGTACCAGTCAGAGGAAGCTCCTTTTTGGTACATTGTAGTTTCCTGCATCTTCCCTAAAGCATCCGACATCGGATACTGTCACTGGCAGCACATCGGAAAGGAATGATTGCCAGTGTTATCTGGCACAGAAATTCCTATTCTCCTAAGAAGTAAGGAGAGTTGTAAGCATCTCTCGAAAGCACTGCTTAAAATATGCACCCTTAATTGTTCTGCCAGTGGCCTTCTGAAACCCTGTGGGGATGTACTACCCACAAGGATACGGTGTGTCAAATAACCGGCTTCCTGCTGCATGAAAGTTATCTTCAGAAAAGTATTACAAAACCATGCTGGATACAGACTCAGCTGTGCTCCGTTTTTCATCTGCACAGTATTTGCATCATTTGCAAACAAATGCCTAGTGCTACACAACCAAAGTAACTCTGGGGAATAGACTTTGTCCTATTCAACCCTGCGTATTAGAAGCGAAGTTACCAGCCAGCTTCCTAATCCAGTCTCCTCACTGGTACTGCACCCCTTTAAAAAGTGGGAGGAAAACATGTTTTCTCGTCTACTTTTACATACAGTTTGCAATGGCCAGAGATGGAGGAAAAAAATGGAAACTGGGAAACTGTCTGCCTTGAGTCTGTGAGCATTAATCAGGAATAAATAAGAAATATGAAGTTATGTATTGCACTGTTGGTCTGGGCCATGCTCTGATATTTATTACTATGAAACATGTTTAAGAATATAGGAAATGCCTCAAAAATGAGGATCTCTCAGCATCAAAGAAGGAGTTGAGGTAACAAGTATAAAAAGCTATGATGGGAGGAAAAATAATAATTATTATTATTATTATTAATCTAAAAAAGTAAGGGTATAGAAAAAAATAATCTGGAGAATAAGGGGGGAGGAAAGCAGAGTATGCTCAAGGTCTGTGATGAAAAAGCTTTGCTGACTCCCCCTTCCTTTCCACTCATCCAGTCCCGACAGGCAGGGACAAAATGAATAAAAATCAAATCCAGTGAAGGAAAGGGAGAAACAACATTTTTTATTAGCTTTCATATCCGACAATGTGATGGGAATCCCTAGAGAAGGGGTGCAGTGCGGAACAACCTGGCCCTGGAGCTGCAGTCCATGCCCACAAACGGCTGAAAGTCATTTAGAGGTGTGACAGACAGAGCAACCCATTAGATGGAAAACCAAAAGATCAAACAAATAGGTAAGTACTAGAATCTTAAAAATCAACCGGCTACTTTATTGGGAATCAATTTTGCTCCCTTAGGAAAGAAATAAGATAATGGAAAGCCTTAGATCCGGAAAAGAGCCCTGTACCTGAATTCTGTACAGGAGGGCAGCATAAAAGGACACCCTCTGGCAGTGACTCAGAACAAAAATGGCCAAAACCAGGTTGAGATGGAATAAAAGCAGACAGCACATTTCTGTGCTGCCACTGAAATGAATAGTCTCAATTCATGTGATCAGTTTGTCTGCCTTTCAGACATGGTATTCTCTTTAACATCACCCTCTGCCTCAAATCAGACCATTTTGCTCCCTTCTTCACAAAAATGCAGGTTCTGCTTTTCTAATGCTTCTCTCATGCCTTGTTCCAATGCTTTTCTAGTCCAGTTCCTTCACTATCACCCCTGGCCCTGATCTTCTCATACATTTCCTTCTATCAGCAATTATCTAACCAATGCTCCTTTAGAATTAGCCATAAAACAACGCGGCAAGCAGCACTGACTTCCAGATATGTTCACTGAAGTCACATCCTTCCCCTTTGCCCCTTCCTTGCCTGCTTCCATGCCCTGTCCTGTCTACTGGATCTCCACCACATGCCTACTTGGTTCATCTCTTTTCCAGGCTGGTCCTGGTCTCTTTCCTTCAGTCACCAAAAGCTACAGACGCACCTGGCGATAAGCATCATTTTTTTCTTACAACTGATGTCAGTATTTTCTCTCCTTGAGATCAAACCTGAAACACAGCGAAGACTCAAACAACACTCCCAAGACTCCCAGATTAGAGTTTGTCTACGGGTAGCCAAGACTTCACCACATGTGATGCCATACAAACATCCCCCAGCCCAGCTCAGCTCCAGGGGCGACTATCCATCAGCAACATGTCAAAAGTACCAGCATACACTGAAAGGGTCAAAGTAAAGACAATCAGGGTTTTACGCTCAAGACTGCAGTATATTATTTGGACTCACTTTGCTGCAGGCACCAGCCAGGAGAGATCTCCTTCCAAGGCCTGGTCTCGTCAAACTGCAACAGAATTTCACTGAATTTCATGCAGTCCTCTGTGCTTTTTGCCCTCTTTGGCAAGAAAAGGAGCTTTTGATAGCTCAGCTGTTTAATAAGGAAATTCCTCAGAGGGTCTTTGCTGAGAACATACAAAAATCTACTGACAGCTGCTGTGATGGTGGCTCATTTTTGGGTTAGCACACAGTATTAGACAGGAAGCAGTTGAGGAAAAGGTACAATTTATTAAAAACAGGCCGAGTTCCAAAACTCACATTACAGTACAACACATGGCACAGAGACAACACACTCCCACTGCAGCTACCTGCATGGACAGGCAACCCCAAATCCCAAACCCCAAATACTGTGAGTCAGGAGCGGGAGCTGCAGTTACATCAGGAGAGAGCAGGACACACACCACTTGCAGTCCTTCAGAACTACAACACTGTGATAAATTCCTTTTTTGAAAGACACATCCTGCTTTTCCACATGGTGCAAAGTGAAGCCAAATCTTTGCATTTCTTTTTACATCTTTAGAGCAGCTGTCAGACAGAAAGCTGTCTCTCTGAAGGACTCACACAGTCCCTCACATCACAGCCTTGCTGTAACACAACGATTTTTACAGCATGTTTGAGAAAGATCTCCTCCAATTTACAGGAGAAGAAACTGAATGAGAAAGTCTCTCAGTGATTTTGCACAGTGCTTCTCACTGCAGAGGACGTTGATGATCACTCTGGCTCTTACAGACACCTCAGCACTTACCTCACTGGAAAAGCTGTTTGCACATCATCCCATTCACTCCAGCAGTGGGACACAGGTGGGATTTTGCCCCCTCCCCATATTGAGGCTATAGCCCCCCACATGGGCAGCCTTCCCCCTTCTGATCTTTTCCTAGCCCCAGGGCAGCTGCGTCACTTTAGTGGTATGATTTCTGTGCATTACAGCCTATGAACTCCCATGGGGCCTCACATTGAGAGTGCTGTAAAATGCGCATCTCCCTTGGGGCAGAGAGCCGACCTGGTCTGCCCTGCGGAGCCGCACTGCTGCCAGGCAGCCGCAGCTGACGCCGGCACAGGGTTTGTGCTCCAGACACACCATCCTGCCCTCTTCATGCAGCCAGCAAAGAAAACCTCTGCAATGGAGTTCATAAAGCACCTGATGGTAGCCTAAATGAAATAACAACAAAATGAGCGCTTCCAAAAAATGGTTGCTGAAAAAAAAAAAAGAAGAAAAAAGATTTTGCCATCCACTTCAGAAATTCCCACTAGGAGGTGGTGACTGCTTTACTTACTTCACAAAAGGACAGAAACTCCTGTCTCCCCTTTCTCTCTGCCTGTGTCAGCAGCCTCGCCTGGATGTTTTCTTGTACACCCACATTTGTCTTTCCTCACATAATATCACAGAAACATTTCATTTTGCTCTTTTCATACCCTAAGCTCCAAAGCGTTTCTGTCAACTGCATTCCCCCTGTAAGCTTGTATGTGTAGTCAACTGGTAGGCGTCATCAAATCCCACATCCAGCCAGAGCCAGCTATAAAGAGAAGGATCTGCGCAAAGTGATGAGACGCACAAGCACATGGACACACACACACTTTCCTGCCCTCGCCACCAAGGCTTTTTGCCCAGTTTAAGCCCCACATAAACCCTTAATGTGTATAACAAGCCCGGTAAAGTTGCAACGAAATTTCACAAGGGTTCACACAAGCACGTACATCAACAGCTTGGTCACGCAGATCTTGGAGTGGCTGCACCCACCAGCGCGGTGCACACTGCTAATTAATGTTAACACAGAGGTGCAGAACTGCTCACTGTTCACAGCTGTGAACACAAAAGTCAGAGGTTTTGTGCATTTAGGAACTGAGCCCCGTCCGCTGCACAAAACACAAGACCACTGGGGCACTGAACCGCAGAGGGGAAAGAGAAGCAGTGCTTGCCTGGAGGAGGCAGTACTTTGCATTCGTTCACAATTAGAAAACTCAGCAGTGGTTGAATGGATTTATATCTAAAGTATTAGAAAGAACATTTTTTTCTGCCTCTAGAGAAGATAACACCCCAAGCGCTAATTTTTACTTAAGTAACTGTAGAGAGCAGTCTAGAATGAAATTGCCATCTGAATCTTAATTATACCTTCACATTGAAACACTGTAACGAATTACATGTAAGATCAAAAAAAAAGGAGTGATATTAACATATAATGAGCCTCATCAATTACTATAGATCAGGAAAAGTAGCCCTCATATTATTGAAATAGTTTAATTTGCATGACTGGATGGTTCAGACTCTTCTTGGTCATTCATTCAAATCTCTCCAGAAGTCATAGCCACAGACAAATGTCCCATAACAGGCTCGGCCTTAAATAACTAAATTAAATACACTGTTAGTTACCCTTTCATTTTGTATCAGGGAAATTGAAGAGATTTCCTACAGTAAGTCTAGGGAGGAACACAGATCTCTAGCCATTACTGTATATGTATATAAAGTTTGCATGATTTTTATAGTGCAGCAGTATGTAAAATAACTTGCATATTTGAGTTTAGCTTCTCGTTGAACAAAGTTCAGCCCCATGCTGGAAGCAAGAAATGTATTTTAGCAGTGTAGCGAGGGATGGACTTTAAGACAGGGATCTGTGTTCCCATCATTTGTACAGGAGCCCAACAACTACCAAACCACTCAGAAAACAATAAACTACACCCACAACTAAGGTTGTGTGTGCACTTGGGTTCAGGCCCAATTCAGCCACTGGCAAAAGCAGCTGACAGATCTGGGGCTACAAACCACTTACAGGTGAAGCCACATCGAGATGTTTCCTCCAATTTTGCCAAACCCTGGCTTTTCTTGGCTGTCCTTGGAAGTTTTTCCCCAGTTGTAACTGCATCGGTTAATGATGACAAACAGCAAGATGACAGGTACAAAGATACAAGTCAGGAGCTGCTCAGCATTGCTTTGGACAACACATTTATCCTCCCTGCTTTAATATTCTTGCTCAAGAGTTAGATTATTTCCCCATTTTGCAGAGATGTTGGGAAAATCCATTTAATACTGTTGAGCAGATTAAGATGTTGGATGAATATCGATCACTGAGCTCAGTCTGACTTTAGTACCATATACATATACAGGCCAATCTTCAAGACACTTATGATGATCAGCACTGACTGATTATATTTAATGAAAACTATTTTAGAAACACGTTTGACTTGGGTATCATTCATTCATTTCTAGATTCAATCAGCAAAGGAGCGGGGGAAAGTTTGTTTCCTTTTCTGCAGATTAAAGGTTGTTTCTGCTTGGAAAATAAATCACTTTTTGCTATTGTAAAATGCTTCAAGAGACAAACTGATGGATTGGCATGAGGTTGACTCACAATAAACAGATACCCTCATGACTGCAAGCACTTGTAAAGATTAAGGATGGGAAGGGATTTTTTAGAGCTACACGGAGATACCATCATGAGTAATGAAATGAGGAAAACAAAGGCAAAATCTTAATTTAAAAATGTGCTGTGGAGCCTTTCTTAGAGACTGGGGCAGGGATAAGCCTCCAAAGGAATCCCTGAAAATTTCATTGCTTGCAACTGGATATAAAAGAACCGGACAAAGCGCCTGTGAACATACTGTCAGGTGTGCTCATGTTTTGGCAGGCAGACAACCTAAAAAGCTCCTTTTGCCATCTGATATTCCATGAAGGCCCATAGCTAGAATTCTTACAAGCCCTTAGTCCAGCAAGGCCCCACAGTGAGCCAGGGCTGTTAGCGCAAGAGAGATTATGGAAGGAAGGACCAGCAAGTCCCCGGGACACTAACACTGCTCACAAGCACAACCCAGCCATGCACCATGTCCCCCTTTCCCACCTCCATCACCCCACATAGAAAAGAGCCTGCTGTCAGTTATCACCCTTAAAAAGTAACAATCTGACAAAGTGACTGCCTAGCTACATCCTGGCTTTAAATCAGAAAGACGGCACGACATTCACTACATCCCTAAGTAACCCTTGTGCTCCTGAGGCACCCTTCTGCCCTACCTGTGTCACCACTGTCCCAGCCATGCCCTTGTTGTGGGCAGCACGATAACAAAGTATAGATAACGACTCCAATTAAGAGGCGTGAATGTCATTCCACTCCCCGTGCTCTCTTCCAGGTCACTATGAATGTGTTTGAAAACTACTGGCACAGCAATTTAACGATAATTCAGATTTAATTTGCACTCTGTCGTCTCTGGTTTTTCTATAGGCTTTAATAGTTTAATTTAACAGTCTTAAGCACTGTCTATATTACCAAGACATAATGTCTATTTCAGATTTGAGCAGCTGCATGGCACAAAATAATATTTCACATTTATATTGTGCCTTTCGTGCTGAAGATGCTTAAAAATGCCTTGATTACTATATCCACACAAGAATCAACTCATCCATCACTGAAATGCAGCCACTTCTAGGTTGGAAGCCTCATCAGTCTTTAATAATTTAGGCAAAATACAGCAGAATATTCCACTGCAATGAAGAGGCAAGTTGAGCAGGTAAAATTAAGTTATCCAAAACCGCAGCTGGGCAGGGCTGTCTCATACACTCACCCTCATAGCAGGAAGTTTTTTTCGACTCTCAGATATGTAATCAAAAGGCAGCACCTGCAGGAATAGTTTCCCTTACACCAGTATCAGTTTATTAGGGGTTGAGAGAAGGAAGGTTCTGCCGTCTCCTGCAGGGCCAGGCAGCGCAGTTCTGCCCTCCCTCTGCCACTCCCTCCAGGGCAGTACAGCCCCACCTGATGACAGTCAGGACTAACCCTCAAAAGATAAAGAAGCAGTGAAATGACTGTCTAAGTTTCTCACTCCAGCGCTGGCCAGGCCAGGTCCTTGAAGCTGATGAGAAGGCACCCACTGATGTCCATATGCCCCGAATCAGGCCCTTAACGAAGCACAGCTCGGCTCTGCCCATCGGCCCCAATGCCTCCTGGCATCACAGCTGCCAATTTTCTAACCGAAGGGCTGTCTGGGGAGAGAAACTTTCACGTCTCATTGTGGCCTCTGCTTGATCTTTCAACGATCGGTGTAGGAGAGATCTCTTACACACGTAGATGGAATTTCCTTTAGCGGCCCCACGACCCCTGCTCCGATCAGTGGGAATCCACAGTGTTACAGCGTCTCCCCAGAATGTCATGTTCTCCAGGCCCTGGCAGCCATGCAAGGTGGTGCTTTCCCATGTAGTTTCCCAGCTAAAGCTTTGTCTCACTGGCGCATTTTTGTGATAGTGATCCAGGGACCAAGTAAAGTAGCAGAGAAGTGGGTGGGTGGAGAACAAATGTGTCAAACGTAATAAAGATTCTCTCTATTTTCAAGCACATTATCATCCATGTTCATCACTTATTAAAAGCCTTTCATTTATAATGTCTTTAAAGCCCAGTTTAATAACCTGCAATCATTACTTGAATCACAAAATTTGTTTTTTATTATATTGTGTAAATGAAGCACTGCAGCATTTAATGTAAATTATTTTTTCCTCTCCCTCTTTTATCGCTGTTTTTAAAGCCATTATGATCAGGTGTTTTTCTCAACCTACCCTAAAAAAGCATAGCACAATATGTATGGCTCAAAGTAACACTGTTCCTGGGATTTGAGTATAGCAACAAAAGAACAAAGATAATAAACCAGCTTTTCCTGCGTGCTTGCTGCCTCTGAGGTTTCTAACTCAGCCCCTCAGACCATTCTCCCTCCCCAGGGAGAGGCTCAAGGTCCCCTTATATCCAGGAGACATCAAAAGGAATTTGTTCATTATTAATACACTGTCTCCAAGAGGCTTTTCTTTTTAATCAAAGTATAAATTCTGCAATGGAATTGATATATGTGAAAGCTGAGAACACCGCATCATCCATGGAGTCTTCCGGCGTTACAGGCTAAGGCATGGTAACAAACCATCAACCTGACTGGAGACTGGGGGACTGGTGTAGAGTCCTGGCTGTTTCAGGCCAGAGAGAAAGACATTTGCCATCTAACCGAAGGAGGACTTCCCAGGGACTGTGTTTACTGAGCTGCCAGAATGCCAGTGGGGTCAGTCACCTGCTTGTGTCGATGCCAGAGAAACGTTTGTCAACCCAAAGTCTAGTACACACTTCCGCCGCATGTACCAGCGCATCCTGCAACCAAATGACAGCTCTGCAGCCCCAGTGAGGCCGGTGGCAGCGGGTCTCATGTCCGTCACTGAGACCAGTTTCCACAGAGGCAAAATGAAACCATTAAAACATCTGGAGTAAAACCAGAAGGAAAAATAAAAGGAGAAGAGAATTAAACACTGGAAACTGGTCCAAACTGCAAAGCTGAGATGTGGATCCAAAATCTGGAGCAATTCTAATCAGGGTTTTGGTTCTGGCTCATCTGTAATTAAAATGAAGTACAAATCTGCCTGAGACAGTCAACAATCTCAGCTGTTTCCGAGATCTGGCTTTCATTAATTTCATTAACATCTTAAATGCATTCTTATTGCTTGTTCTTATGCTGAAGAACAAGTGAAATAACAAGACACCATGAACCAGTTTATCTTTGTCTTCGCAGAGCAGCAGATGCGGTATCAGTCTCAGGGGCACACAGGCCCTTTGCATGGAAAGTGGCAGCAAAGGGAGTTGTGCAAGTGTGGAAATCTTTGGCCTGAAAAATAAATAAATTGAAACTAGCACTTTCATCAGCGTCTCGTACTTTGGGGAGCTGCACCAGTATTATTAGTATTAATCAGTGTGACAATCCCAAGCCAGTCTTGTTCATGAGAAATGGTCAAAAAGTCAGAACTCATATGGAGCCTTCGCAGGTACCTGCGCACCACGAGGCCAGATCTGAGCATCCCGCATGAGGCTCACAGCCCCTCCTGATGCTCCTGGAGGGAGAAACACCACAGAACAAGTTCCTGGTCAGCAGAATGCACTGAATATGCTATAGTCAGGTGCGTGACCCAGGGTGTAATGGCACTTCTGTCCCTTCCTTCAGTTCAGATACTTCAGATTAGGGTGAGGAGTGGCTAAGGGAACTGGGGTTATTCAGCATGAAAAAATGGAGGCTCAGGTGAGATCTTACACTTGATCTAAATTATTTTGTCAGGCTTCGCCCCTACTCTACAGTGAGAGAAGTTGCCAACAGAGCGACTAGAGGGTGCTACAACACATATGGGCCTCAGACTCTGACCGCCTGGCATTCAGAAATTCCTGGCATAAATTAACTGTTCAGCTCTGTGATGATGCTGATTTGCTCCACTTGGCATAAGCAGATATTCTGATAAAAGAGAAACAATACTTTCTGAGACCTGTCATCCTCAGGTTTTCAAATCCACAGGCATGTTTTATAGCAAAAAAGATGAAAGACAAAAATAGTCTTGTACAGAGAAAGACTTCTGTGTCACAAATGAAAATTCAGTTTAATTAAGCCAACTCACATACATTATATTCCACCCATAAAACTTATTATCACCTAAAAATTCCCATCAAATGCAAATTTTCCTCAGTGATTTATTTATGCAGTTGTGATGTGGGCAGAAAGCACACAAAGCAGTGGGAGCTGCAGGCTGAAGTAAACAGTGTTGTCAGAATATGCAAAACAAGGGAAGAACACAAAAAAAAAGAGAGAGAAAGAAGGGACAAACATTCTCTGGCTGGAAAGTTATCGAGTGTTTAGAGCCAAAGAGAAGTGGAAAGCTCGGAGAGGAATTTCTACACATAACCTACGGACTCTACACTATTTCCACTCCCAGCATCTCTTCCATTTAGCTGACGGATGACAAATCTTTTTGAGGTTAGATGTAGGGTTAGGTTTGTGGTTTTAAAGGTCATTGCCTGAAACCAGCACGGCAGTGAGCAGAAAGGAGCTTTGCAGTTGGTCGGCTTCGGCGTATCCCACACTTTGAGGAGCCTGGCGGTGAGGTAATCCCCCAGGAATGTGTGTGCGGTTGGATGGCTGTGAAAAGAGAGCGGTCAGCTACCAAAGCTCTGTGCTGAATATTCACGTCACACACACACAATCATTTTTCTTGTTAAGTATTGAGAAGAATGGGAACATTATAAGTGCAGTATCTTTTTTGGCTACAAGTTTAGCTGCTAAAGATCTGCTCCCTCCCTGCTCCTCCACTCCACCAGCTGTGCTCCACCTCCATCCCCAAACTGAATCGGCACACACTGAACTTTGTAGGATGAAAAAAACAGGGAGAAAATTAAATACAATTGCACTAAAGCTAAAGCGTAAGAACTTTAAAAGATGCCAACACAGCAAACTGGAATAAGCATTTTAAGGTCACATGTCTATATAAAAACCACACCTTACTGAACACATAACCCTATGTCATGTACTTGGGTTATACCCACATCCATATCCATATCCATATCCATACCCATACCGTATTACTCAAAGCAACTGTTTTCCTCTCTATATGTCGAAGAGTCATTACAGCCACAGCGGATTAAGTTTGTTTTGCCAGTGCCAGGTAGCATTGGTAGCGCTGGCTGTTGAAAATACCTTTACCTGCCTGAGGCACTTAGCAATTAGTTGCAGTGAGACAGAGTAAGTGAGGATCAGGTGTCACAGCCCAAAGCTCAAGTATCTCACAGAAAGTTTTCCATGCATTTTGGTGAGTTTTGGATCAAGCCCTAAGCAAGAAAAAAAAAAAGCAATATCATACTTCTAGTCACTTCTCTGATTATTTGCCAATAAGGCTAGACAGAGAATCTTTTCTTTTTTCTTTTTTGTTTTTTTCTTTCCTGTTTCATGCATCCTTGCATTGGCATTCATCTGTCCACTTTCATATGTTCTTGTTCATCCCATGCTTAGCTCAGTGGGCTCATGCAGTTTGCCTGCACAGAAGCAAGACAATGACACTGCATGGAACTAATTTCCAAATTAACGATATCCACAAAAGAAGAGAGAGAGAGACAAATCACATCCCTCATTTGAAGATAATTTTTTTCTAGTTTTTCAAACAATTGCATAAATTTGAAGGTACAAGACTACATTGTTTCTAGGTCACTGAACACCTGATTATGAGATGATTAGCTTGGATGACACATTTAAACGCCAATCTCTGTTCTCTTATAGGAAACAACCAGTTCAAACATGTAATTCTTGACCCACTCTAGTACCTTTAAACTTACTGTTTACCCTTACTGTTTAACAAAAAGAAAGAAAGTTGGATGAAAAATTGTCAGTCTACTTTGAAACGTCAACTATATTCATAGGTAAGCAAAGTGCAAAAAGCATTAATATATGTGCTCAGAGAGATTACAACTCATTAGGAACAAACTTCCTAGAACTAAGAAGCAAAAGACTCAAACAGGTGCTCTGTGCAAGGTGCCAAAATGCAAAGTTACTGCAAATTCATCACAAATTTCAGCATTCAGCTTCTAAACACGCATATATAAATGTCCTCACAGCTGTAACTAACTTCAATGCAGAGATCTTCAACAATGTGTAGCACTGGGAAAGGTCCTGGACAGTGTCTGGTGCTGCTCACTGCCAGCTGAGGATTGCCCCACAATGCACCACCTCTTCTTCAGAAGACACTAAACTCTTCACAGATATTAACTGACCAAACCTGAAAATCATACTGTGTTACATCAAATCAAAGCTCTCCACCAGAGGAAAAAGTGAGATACAGAGCCACCAAGGGACTTCTCAGGGTCCTTCCACAAACTCTGACTATAAGGTACAATTCCCTTGTTTATTGGGGAATTTAACTCCTATATGAGACCACAACTGAACGAAACCTCTAAATACTTCACATCAGGATGTGAATGAGCCACTTCATACAAGGAGGACCACTGCTTCACACCGTGCTAATGAAGGTCATTAATTGACAGCGACAAAAGGTGCTTTCCGAGTTTCTATCATTACTGCCATGACTACAGCAACGTCTGCTTATGCTTCAGCTTCCAGAATGGCTGCTCCCACTGGAATTTCTGCAGATGGTCCATCTCCCATGCAAGACATCGACAAAATGTATTTTTAAAATGTCCACATGAAATTATGTTCATAATTTCAAAACTGTCCCAATTATACATGTTTGGAAGGTGACAATCAGAGACTATGGTTAAAAAAATTACACTACTAAAAAGTTATTCCTTTCAACTATCTTGTCAAGTTCATTAATACCTTCTGCTGTTGGTGAAATGATCCCCCATTAACATTTCCATTTATTATTGCAGTTCTATTAATGAGACCACAAAAAATGGAAATGAGGCCTATAAATATGCTAAGAGTTAAAGTGAGGAATCGTAACAGTGTGTGCACTTTATGAGTAATGTTCCGGTATCGCTAGCGTTCAAAACAGCATGGAAGGATGGCTCTGCAGCATAAGCATCTAGTTTAACAAACAAAACCCTCAAACACCCAAACAAAAAAAAGCACGATTCCTGAAACTATAGGTTAAAATCTCAGCAGAGTCAGCTCAGTCTTAACCCCTGCTGCAGCAGACGGGAGAACTCCACGCAGTTCACTGTGAAAGTGTCTTTGGAGAAGGATTTTCTCAGTGAAGGTCACAGGGACTGTTAAACTTCACAAGGCAAATTCTGCAGGAGGAAGGATTCGTCTCCGTGTCCTTTGCTAAAAAACCCTCTCTCCATGCTGATGTCACCCTCACTGCCACCACACCCTGCACTGGGGGAAAACTGATTCTCAGGTCCTCCAGGAAAAAGGGCAGGCTATAAATAGAGAACACCAGCCTAGGGAACCACATTAAGATTCATTTGAGAACTATGTTTATTGCCAGGTAGCCCTTTAGATCCCCCAGGCTCCCACAGTTCCTCTGCTGATATTTTTCTCCAACAAACAGTGAATATCCTCCATGGGTCAAGAACCATCCTTATGCAAATGGTATTACTGCAACTTGCGTTTTCAATTATTAATATTTCACTTCTAGTCTTTCAAACTTTTTCAGAAAAGGAGGAAAGCAGCAGCTTGTTCCCCTGGGAACAGAACTACAAAATGCGGTACCTTGCTGAGCCACGAAACGAACAGTCCCTTCAGCACAGGTGTGCCATATCTTGCTGGCAACATTTTTGTTTCTGCGTTTTATTTCTCTCTAGTGATTAAAAATGATCGATCCTACCCCATTTTCTGTGTATAGCTGATGACACTAGGCTTATGCTAAATGAAATGTGTAGCCACACTTCCACTAGCACTATCATCTTCCAAGGAGCAAACTTATAATTATTACATTGATTTTATAATTTATTTTCCAGGAAGCTCAGGTTTCATGACAGGGATTGGCTTTGCAGTGAGGTCCCACTACATCAGTGAGAACACTGCAATTCATGCTTCTTTTTAAGTATTAACAGAAGAAATAATCTAAATTAGCCAGTTTGCCATGGCAGTAATAGCAGGTTTGAAAAAAAAACCCAGACATCTCCAGTAAGATGAAATAAAATGAAAACATAAAAAGCAAACTATTTAATGAGAGTACAGGCTATTTCTATAAATCTAGTTATTTGATAAGCAGACTGCCACTGTCAGCCTCTTATCCTCTGTGAAAATGCATGATGCATTTTCTCTGTTTGCTTACAAGTTCAAACCTTCCCCTCCTGATCAACATTAGCATTTTTGCTCCAGAGCCTCTAACGCCACGGACTGGCAGCACCGGTCCAGCTCCCATCTCTCGGGGAGGGTCGAGGCGCTGACGGCCCAGGCTCGGCTCAGCAGCACATCCGCACAGAACGCAGAGCGGGTGGTTGGAGGCTGTTAAATGTTCTTCCTCCTCTGAGTTTGCCTAAAGGGAAGGAAAACGGCCCCTGCTGAGAGTGTACGTACATAAAGCTGTAACAAACATTTAATTTTAGCTGCTGTGAAAGAGAATTACTCTGTGCACTCTGCACTGCCAGCTCCTCCTGCAGCTGCTCAAAAGAGGTGAGTTTGGAGGGTTATTAATTCCCATATTAGTGGTCAGCCTCCCCCTCTTTGCTGAAATACAGGCTCCCAAGTGTGTTTCAGTCTTACTTTCCCACATCTTTCGATTCTCCCATTATAAGCAGATAAGGTCATTATTTGGCTGAAAAGGACCTCAACCCAACACAGGCTCACCATACTTTATCTAGCTTTATGATTCGACTACACACTTTTCCTTCTGTTCAAAAAAAGCTTGTTCGAAAAAAGAAAGTAATTAAAAATGTATAGCAAGTTCCAGGGAAACTGCTGAAATGCCTACTGCCTGTGTTTACTGTTTGTGCTAAACCCGTTAGCAGCCACAGGAGGGAAAGATTCGGATATGATTTTTAAACTAGGATAGTGAAAAACATTTCACTCTCCACCAGAGCTGATTTGAAAGGATTATTTCTCTGCTACGCTTGGAGAGGGCAATGCTGCCAGATGTCAAGAATCTAAAAGCACCGTGTGCAAACCATCAGGCAACATATGAAATCCCATGTACCTTACATACCCTGCAGCCTGTTTCTGTCCCTTTGCTGAGGTTTGGGTACCAAGTTCAGGAGTACTGCTGGAACAACCCCCCAGAACTCCAGAGAGATTTGACTTTGCTTGAACGGGAGCAAAACAGTAGTTATTCCACCAAAACCTGAAGTTTAGCTCATTTATGCTGACTAAGGATCTAACTCCACTATCTGCAGATTGAAAGAGGCTAAAAAAGGGCTATTTTTACATGCTTTACTAAATACAAGACATGTGATTGAAACGTAGGCAGAGATTCATCTCATCCCGCTTTTTTCACCTGAAAGCCAGGCTAGGTGAGGCAGCGAGGCGCGTGGTTCGACAGCGGGAGGAGATCAGTGTTCCCAAAGGTCAGCGCTTGTCGCCTGTGGGAACATCTTTCTCATGAGTCACTCTCGGGAGATGTTCATCTCCTTCCTCCACCATACAACAAAACTGGATTATGATAGCTTGTCCCAACCAGCTGTAACAAAGTAACCTGATAGTTATGAAAATCCTGATCCTCCTCCTTTCCTCCCCTAGCGGTTTTGTGCCAGCATGAACCCGCTGACTTTTGCAAGGTTATTCAGACTCCAATCCATCTAATCATAATTCTGACTCCAAAGTCATGTTCATCTGGACTGAAAGCTGCTGAGGGCACTGAATTCAATTTTCCTAACTTCTTCAGAAACAGTGCCTGAAAGGTAAAAGACTTACAGATCATCCTTTATATAAGGCCTTTCGTTTTTTTCATCTAGGTTTTGCCTCAACAGCAAGCTCTCACAACAAATTTGGTGTGACACAAGACAGCTCTACCACGGAACAACTGAGAAATATAAATTGCTGTAAAAGCCCCTCACCACAGGATGAATTGCCCTGGATATGAAGCAAAGGCAGATAATGTTCACACTTCAATGCATTACTTCCAGCGAATTTTGCTGAAGTTTTTGAGGATTAATAAGCTGCCTGCTTCTCTTTCAGGCTTTAACAGTGTCAAGGCTGTATACAGAGAGGCGTATGGAAACACTATCTGATCTAAAAGTAGAAACAAAAGACCTTATCTCTCTTTATCTGCTGAAGAATCCAGTAAGCCTCTTGGGCACAAAGTTGAAACCACAGTAAGGACTGTAAAACCCTTCCTGGAGTTGAAGGATCAGAAAGAAAGCAAGAAACACGAGGAAAACGAGTTGTTAAATAGAGTATAATTGAAGAGAGCTTTAATCAAAGGCGATAAACTGTGTATGTCCCTCAGCAGACATTCCAGCACTCACTTAGAACAGGGACTGAGAACTGGGGCTGCGTTTCCAGCCCTGGGTACTTCTGTCTTCCCTATCTGCAAAACGGTGATGACTCCTTACTAATAAAATCTAGTAGATGAGAGCTAAGCCTTATTAAGAGGCCACATCCTATGCGTCTTCAGACAGGCAACACCCCAGGGAAAGCAGTGTGGGATTTCCCAGCCAAAGGGTTAGAGGACAGAGCCCAGAGCTGTGGGACAAAGCCTGTATAAGGCAGATGACCAAGTGCCATGCCCTTCACATATTTCCAGAGTGGTGCAAAGTAATTCCCAAGCTTGTTGTTGCAAAGAGAGGCTGAGATATATTGCTCCTTTACAAACACAGACATTTCATCAGAGGACATCAAGACATGTTTTGCCTTTGTTTTGCCTTTCATAACTAAAAAAGACATCCCACAAAATAAACAAAATCCCTTCTTTCATTACCTCCAAACACGCTGCCAGGAGCCAGCCTCTGCAGCAGCCATCATCCTGCTCCCATCTGGTAAATGTCCTCTCCTCCCTTTCCCCTGCTCCCCCTTTTCTACCTGGGGAATTCAGCTGCTTCCAGAAAAACTTGAAAAGAGAAAAAAGGAATGAAAAAGTTGGCCTGCATGGCCACAAATAAGAACTGAAAAAAAGTGAAACCGTATGCCTTGTCCCCGGTGGCTCTGGGACTTGGAGCCAAACCAAGGCCATGAAAACAGAATATTGCTCTTTGTTAACCATAAATAAATAAATAAATAGAGGACTACTCGCTCTTCCCTCTTGGGATATGTTTTCTAAGGAGGAAGAAATGCCCTGTGGAGTTTATTATGTGTAGACGGGAAGTGTGCCTCCTAGGGAAAAGCAACAGGGGTAGTTTTTCCCTTGCTGATTTCTTTCCCGCCCTTCCATCACTCCTTTATTCATTTTGCAAGTCTCCCTCCCCTTCCTTCTGCAATAAGTGAAGCCACACAAAGGAACATGCAGGTAATTCAGCCACTCAAAACTACACAGCATCTCCTCTCCTATATAAACGATCAGTGTGTGGCCTGGGTTTCATTTGCAACTGTAAATGAAACAGGCCTACAACTGTGTTCATAATCCTCCTTAATTGAATTTCTGTGACAAAACCCAGACAAAATTATTACCCTCAAGTTAACAGTTTGTGCGAAGTAGCCAAGGGTTCCTGGGAAGCTTTAAAACAAATGCAGGACAAAACTGGATACCACAAAGCGGTTATTTGGTGTTGGTACCATTTGTTTGAATGGGGGGAGGTTTCCCTGGAGGAACAAGGCCATTTTAATATGAGGGACAGCCTAAGAATTCAACAAAGGCCAGAAAAAAATGAGAATTAAATAAGCAGTGGAAGAGCTTGGATGTAAACCAGTACATGCTGCTCACACAACAGCTACTGGAAGGTGTTGGGCTGTCCTGCCTTTTGAAAGGGCAGCTCCATTCACAACTTGGTGTGGGTAATTGAGAGAGTTTCACAAATCCAGAAGGACTTGAAACAACTGTTTGGTTTGTACTGAAGTTCACGCTCCTTTAAAGCCCACCATGTAATCATTTCCTTAACTCAATCACCAGTTATATGGTAAATACACAGAGCATTAGTAATAATGCCAGGCTGCTGACAAAATATCAAGACTTATTTTTAAAATGTGAGAACCACCGCTAAATGGAAACAAGGATGTAAAATGGGCACTGCCTTGAAGGGCACTCCCACTGCTTGCGGAAGATGAGAATTAAAGCCTTTCCTATGACCAAAATTTAGTGTTTGTTATTCTTTCAGATGATACAGATGTTTTCTTGAAGGATTGGGCGAAGCTGGTATGAACAGAGATGTCTGTTTGCAGCAGATAATTCTGCGCGTCATACACCATGTACTTGGACAGACACCCTATTTTACCCCAAAGCACCATGTTTTTGTCATCTCTGTATCAGATGGTAACTACAGCAAACTAGCAAAGTTATTAGAGATCAAAGCAGACCCTTTATGCTTCAGTTTACACAGAGCTGATCAGAGCAGTGAAAACCACATCACCCCAAGGCAATGCCTGCCTGGGTTACACCCCCATCCTCATAGAAGTTCATATCCTTTGCCATTTCAGCAGAAGGCAAGGCTATGAGGGAACGGGGAAGGCTGAGGTAATGGAAAGAGAAATGCTGTAGTTCTTCAGTGTGCGCTCATGTCCTGTGTGTCATGCAGACCACTTGCAGGCAGAGGGGTGATGGAAATTTAGGGGCAGAGAATGCTGGTGTGGCCTTATATGAAAATTCCCTCTAATGTAATGATGCAGCACGGAAGTAAAATACTGCTAGAAGCAATTAAATGAGCAATACTGTTCAGAGAGCAGACCTCATTTGCACAGACCTCCGTGCTGCTGCAGGACAGAGTGCCCCTGTCCCACCCTCACTTGCAAGGTGAAGCTGGAGTAATGAGGGACATCAGAAGAGTTTTCAGGAGACGTTTCCTCTCCCAGGGTTTCAGTGGGGTAACAACCAGGTGCTACCGCCTTCCTCAACATCTCTGCTGCAACATGTTTCAGCAGTTGCATTAACACCTGGTTTTGAGAAATTGCTCATTAGCCCTTGGGTCCTGTGCCACTTTAAGTAACATTTTAAGAACACTTTTTTATAGCTTGTGTGCTTTGTTTTTCCTCAGGCCATAAGTTAAATGCACTGAACAACACCAGGGGCAAAGTGAGACAGAAATAAATAGATGGGTATGCACATGCCTGCAACCCCCCACATACACACACACACACACATACACATGATCGGGGCCAGAGATCAATGTCTTCAGGAAAAGGCATGCAGGGCTAAATTCATCACAATGCTTTGTCACTGGTGGCAAATGAAAGAAAAAGGAACATTTTAAAGGGTGATGAAATGTTTCAAGAAAAAGCAATATTTTTAATGTACTTGTAAAATCCATTGGCAATGACTTTTCTGGTTAATTGGTTTCATCTTATTAAACTAAAACCCCATTTTTAAAATACAGACATATTCAAGCGTAAGTCCAATTTCTTCACCAAAAACCAATACGCCATTTCAAAGAAGAAAATTAAGCAACATAAACCATTTCCATTAGCCTGAAAGCACAGCACTTGGTATGGGAAAGATAAATGGAACTGTGTGCTTGACTTTTCTAAAATGCACTTTGGAAAAATCATGTTGCTAATTTACCCCAAAAGTGCAGCCCCCTTCTTCCCTGGCCCTGTGAAAACGGATTAATGTTTTGGGCCAATTATGCAGTGATTTATAAACCAGCCTTCTGCTGTCTTTCCCTGCACTTGTCATGTTCAACTGCTTCCCCCTTATCAGACCACTCTCCTCATTAAGTAGTCCCTCTGTCTTACTTGCCAAAGAACTGCCAATGGGCCCCTCATTTTACAGAAGAATAGACCCAGCCTTACCAATGGGACAGGGCCTCTAATGTACCATGGACACAGCACAGTGAAGCGTGGTAATTTGCCTGTGTTAATGATGATACTTCACAATGATCAGGAAAACAAAAATCTTCAATACCTAAATGACATCCAGCCCTTTGGCAGCCTGTTGAATTCAAAACCAGTGGAAGCAAAACTCAGTGTCCCTTGAGAGATGAGCTAAAAGTGGCTGCAATTCCTAATCTGTATGGAATCACTAAAATGGGTTATTTGATGTTCGGAGCAGGACAGAAAAAACAATCCCATTGTTTCAAAACATTTTGGCAGCTTAAAAGCAAGGGATATTGGGGGAAAAATTAATGAACATAAAAGTAAACATTTTTTTGGACATACTATACACATGCATGATTCTCAGCTCCCATTACACTGCTCTGTGTGAGGGATTTTGTGCAAAATACCAACGAAAAGTGGGCCTAAAGCATAATCGTTCATTTTCTCCTTTTTAGGTGAGAAGAAGTCATTATTGTGGGAAGGACAGAGGGGCAGTCTGCATGTGCTACTGCTTCTTTCTGAAGATTCTCTAATTCCACAAAGCACTGAGCTCTTGAGTGCTAAATCAACCTCCAGAAACGCTTTCAACCTCAGTTCTCATCAGAAGCTTTTCCCTTCTTAGAGCTGGTTCCCTGGGCTGCCTGGCTGGGCAGAACACTGATTGCTTTGGCCAGTCAAACTCTGGTTGTTCCAAAAAGTCAGTCTTCGAATAGAGCACATTAAGCTACTCAGGGGGAGAAATTCTGCTCTCATATTTGGCCAAACACGACAGGCAGAAGGGCACTGACTTTGCTGACATTATTTGGTGTGCACCAGAAGGAACTGCAGATCATAAGCGATCACATGGTGCATGTTTGGTGACCCTCTGTCACAGCTGAAAGGTTGGGGAATAGACTTAAACATACATTTAGGAAAAAAAATTAATAACCAATATTTACAATATAGCTCATATAAGAAAAGGCTTCTATGATATTTTCCAAGTGCGGCGGGAGTGATTTGTCAGAAGTTGGCCAGTTGCAGTTTTGTAGGTTTTGTAGCACATTCCACACATTTCTGGTACAGCTGTGCAAAGCAGGAACGGGACTTGAATTCAAGAGGCTGCAGGAAGGTGAAATTGCTGAGAAATTAGGACAAAGTCATATCAGAGCAGCACTCGTCCAGGCATTCTTCAATTCACGATGTTCAACACTCAACAAACCATGAGGTAAACCTCTATCATAATTAAGCAATAGCTTCTGCTGTAGTGTTTGCAGTGGGTTTTTTTTAAGATTATTCAACGTAGGGTTCATCAGTCTTACTGTCTTGCAAAATTATGTGCTTACCACAGGAAAAGTTTGTCAACCCAGGTTGAAAATAAGCACCTAAAGACTCTCTAAATATCTGTTTACTCATTCTGGAGTAGCAGTCAAGGGGAGTACTAAAATCTTCCAAGATAAATGTCACACGCTGCCTGTTAAAAATTCCCAAAAATGTTGTTTTCTTAAGTCTTTCTTTACTAATGTGCCTGCTTCAATTAAAAAACATGTTCTAAAAGTCCCCCAGGGGGTGTATTTCAATGGCTGGCTTTTGCAGAAAATTTGCAGAAAATGTGGCTACAGCGCTAGCAACAGGGCTTTGGGAGGGACATGAAAAAATGATGTCCTTTAAAGACCAAATGATTTCCTGTGGGTTCAAATCTTATCATTCTTCTGAATTAATAAATTTTATACCTTTCATCTTGAGTTCTGTGGACCTTGTCAAGTTGAGACCATAATACTTATCATCAATTTATCAATAAAATCATGGATGACGCTTCAGAGGCCTGATATTTGAGACCTGTCTTTTTCCCTAGGTCTCCCCTAGCGGAGACTCCGGCATGGATTCCAGATATTTTTGTAAAATAAATAACTTATTTTCAAGGTAGAGCATAGAGCAGCTCTAGCTGAGTGCCACCTGAAGAGGGACCCTCAGCAGAGGTTAATGCTAAGCCAACTTATGCCAAGTAAATTCTATAGAAGCAGTTTCTAAACAAGTTCTGTAAGGAGCAGTATACCAAATAATTCAATAAGCTAGGGCGGTCTATTCTCTGGCACACGGAAAGCTTCCCAGCTGTGACCCAGCACAAGTACTTGTGCAGTGGGGCATTCAATCTCTGCACAGCACAGTTTCATCTCTTGGTGTCTCTCTCGATACCAAATTGCCAATGTGAACACTCCTGCTCACAGACAGGGTTGTGGCAGAGCTAATACAAGGTACTTGTCACGACAACTTAAGTAACATCCATAATTTTCCCTCTAGATTTTGCAAGATGAATGCACAGGTATAATCATTAGCTTCATTAATTCTAAAATAGTGGTATACCTTTTGCTTGCTACTTGCCAGCAGATACAGCCACCAGGTGGGCAGCTATTAAGGGCAAACCACAGTTCCTATCACCCTTTTTTGTTCTTCAGCTTCCTTTTGCTGTGCATTTTCCTTGAGCTCTTTCCCTTTTGATCTCCTTGAGAAAAATGGCCTCCTTTATTGATTAAATTACGAATTCCAATGGAGGATGGATGATTTGAGTTATATGATAACACCTGTCGGAAGTCATCAAATACAATTGAAATAAAAGGAAAAATTAGCACTCTCTTTATTACAAAGGTTTAGATGTTGAGTAGCTGACTGAATTAAATGGAGATTGAGCAGATCTGAGAGAACTGATTAGGAAAAACAAAGCAGAATTCAGGAAAGAGCTACCAAAATTAACAGCTCACGAATTCACCTTAGAAAAATATGTAAAAAGTTGAGGAAGAGAAGCAAATTGTAGTTTTTCAAGCATTCACAACCAGAAATTGCACAAAAGCTTGTCTCTGTGATAAGACTCCTCAGATACCCAACTCTGACACCAAGTTACCAAAGGCCAACAAATACATGACCAGGGCAGCAACCCCTCGAGTTCATTCATTCAGCTTCAGTAGGCCTTTTTAATTAGTGGTATCACAAGCAAAATAGAGTTCTTGGCCTTTGTTCTGTGCCTGGGAACCAACTGCATGCCAGCTTTTGGTAATGTATCATTGCATTTTATTCACTGCTCATCTACACTAATGAGGTATTTTTATTTTTGTCTGCTTGTGGCATTTCCTGCAATACTGACAGATGTCTTTGGCTTTCCTCCTGAAGATTAAGCAACCGTTATTGGAGTTCTTAAATGAGACAAGAAGCTGATACAGCAAAGTGTATAAAATGGCACAATTCACTTTAGAACTGTGTCATCTTCCAGTCACTTCCTTGCAAGCTCGCTGCAAGGTCAAGTCCAGCAAAGATGAGTTCTAGCAAAGCTCTGGAAGGAGTGTAAACACAGCTGTTAAAGAAGGGTCGCAAACATTATGTTATTTACTTACAGCCTCTGCATTACTGAAGTGTCATATTCAAAGTCACGCTCCAGGGAAAATCCTTAGTAACCTGTAGAAACATCAGAAACAGAGTCTTCAGTGGATAATTCTAACTACATATTCTGTCCAATGGGGAAGAGAATTTTACGTCACATTTTGACATTATTTTGGAAACAAAATGTAAAGAACATATCATTTAAGTTTAACCACAAAACAGTGTAAAAATTTTCCTTACTACTCATCTACAGGTTGCTTCAAAACCTGCTTCAGCTGCAATCTTTTTTCTCAATATTTGCTTTCTGCAAAAATTCTAACCTGCAGATTTGCTAGCAGCAAATGTTCGTAGAACCAATAAATATTTTAACACACTCAATCTAACTTAGAAATTGTGCAGCCCTGCCTGAACTTTCCACAATCCTGAAAGCTTCATCCTCGTGGAAGAGACAAGGAATCGCTCTTGTCCAAGTTTCCAAGTGACAGATTTACACCAGTGAGAAAAGTAGGCTGTGAACACACATCTTACTCCTCACTGCAGCACCCTGCTTGGGGACATTGCTGTCCGCACCACCCATCACCCTGCCTCATCGTCCAGCCCTGCCCAGCTCACTGCACCCTCCGTTCTGTCAGCAGAACTACTCACAAATACAGTCAGAAACTGGTTAGTAAGACCTATTTAAACCATTCCAGTGAATCCAGGAGCTGTAGCCAGATGAAGACGTGTGAACACAGCCTGCAGGATTTGTCCCAGGTCTCACCGCAAGCCTGGCAGGGCAGACAGCTGGTACGCTCGCTGTGAACCCATATCCCCCCTCCTTCAAACTGACCCCAAAGAAAAGCACAGACTGAACAGATTTGCTCAAAACCGCATACCTCAAAGGTTATTTTCATTATTTTAACCTTTCTGTCTTATCCAAAAGCCCAAATTCCACCAAAACCTGATGAAAGAGGCAAAAATTGTAACAAGTTATAACAAATTCTAGATTCTTTTCTAATCATCTATTCTTTAGCTTCACATGATGGCAGCACCCCAAAGCCCAGCCCATGCCTGACCCCTTTGTGCTAAGCACTGTGTAAACACTGGCCGTGGAGTTTCTGCTCCCTGGAGCTGCCCGGCAAGAGATGAAGGAGCTGAATGAGTGGGCAGGGAAGAGACAGAGACGGCAAAAATCAGAGGGCACTTCTGCACAATGGCTCGTGAGCACAAATCCCACTCAGTCAGTAAGAAATGATTCACTGTAAAGAGATTCTGACCCTGCTACCTATTATGCCTGACAGACAATCTCACTGAAATCATTTATCTAGCTATTTACATGGCTTCCATTAGAGCAATGTCTGAGCATTCACAAACCAGATGGGTTTTTCCTCACTGCGCTCCTGAGAAGGAACGCATGCTGTTAACTCTTCATCACGGACAAGGAATAGAGATGTTAAAAAGGAAATTTATATTTACATATATATACCTTTTTTTTTTTCCCAGGGAAACTAAAATCTGACCTGCCAAAACCCTGTATCATGCCAGAGGGCTCCCATGGGTGCCACACTCAGGGATGGGCCATCAGACTTTAGCCATAGGCAGAGCTCTCACCACCTTGGTAATTGTTCCTTGAACAACGGCTTCTAAATTATGTGAATCAGGAAAAAAGAAAAGGAAGATGAAAGGAGAAAGGGGTAAGGGAAAAGCAGAGAGAAGAAAAAGGAAAGGAAAAAAGGGAAAGGGAGAGAGAAAAGGAAAATATAAAATAATAAAGAAAATGTCATAATAAATGTAGCAAATTGCAGCAACAGAGTAACCGCTTACCAGTTCACTGGTAGAACAGAAGCAATTGTTTTCTACAAAAGCTTCATTCATCGCATTTCCATAACCCAGAAAATGCTCCCACAGTCCCTTCTTTCAACATTTTAATACTAACACGCACACACACTCTCACATTTCCTTCCTTCTATCAGTCTTCCCTTGTAGAAAAAAATCATAGGAAAGGGATGAAGATGTTGAAAATTTCAGCAGCTGTTCTGCCAGAGCTGAATCCCCAAGGTGGGAAACCCAGGGGAGCCCAGGGGTGACAGAGCAGCTGACAAAAGGACTCAGCCTTCACTGCCACTTCACTCTTGGTCTTTAAAATGTGGAAATGCTTTTTTTTGGTAATATCCCAGGAGGCAGTTCAGAGCCCAGTACACCAGGTTGTAAGAAAATAAGATGCATCTGTTGGCTCAAACCTCCAGGACTGGTAGTCATTTCTACAAAGTAAGCCACTGGTCAGCACTAACTCTCAGGTTTGATCATCAGAAGGATTTTTGGTCTGCAAACTGCCTAACCCTCTAAACATAATAGCTCCCTCCTGACCAGAGAATAGAGGATTTTTTAAACTCACCCTTTGATCTGCAAGAAACAGCCTTCTCCTGAAATTACTCCTCAGATCTTTGAACTCCCTCTCAAGTTACAGCATGAAACCTTTCCTATCTCTCCATTAAAGCAGCAGATAGATGGGATAGTCTTCATCTTTCAGGACTCTCAAAGTTTGTTTCACATTAACTTTAATGTAAACAGGACGTTCAGAGCTCCCGTTGAGGTTAAAAGAACCAGACCTGTAGAGTGTGCTCAGTCAAAGCCAGGAAAACCTGCTAGTCCCTCAGTAGCGCTGTCATCAATTACAAACAAGCAGGATAAAGTAAGTAGCACAGTGTAACGGTCAAACTTGCCCCGCCACACACCCATCCAAACCCATGCTGTCTCAGCCAACAGCAGGGAATTCCAAAATTAGAATAATAAACTGCCCATCCTGAGGCAAGGAGCCTGTGAGACCAATGCAACAGCCATCACCCAGACTTTGCGGGGCAGCAGAAGTTTCTCCGCTCTTGCCGGAGCTGCCAGCCAAGCTCTGGTGAGTAGGATCTGCTGGCCAGGCCACAGCTGCCCCCTTGTCCCTGATTGCTGCCCAGCCCTGGGCAAGACATGTTGCCTTCCTCTGACCATGCAGAAGGAGAATATAAAAATGCTCACAATCATTTGTGAAAAATCTCCAAGCAGTGCCAACATAAAGCCCTGTGACTGGCGTAGTAGAGGTGGAACTGTGATACTGTGATACTGTGAACTGCACCAGAATCAGGACCTGCATGTCCTCTCTTCACTCATGGGTTTTACCCTTCTCTTCATCCCCAGTTTAAGCTAGGCAAGTGTTATTGCCTCTTTGCAAGCTATGAAAAACCCAACAGAGCACATGGATTAAACACCTCACCCAAGGTCCCTTGGGACATGTACATCTGCACTGTGAACTGATCTCAAAATGCCACAAACCCAGTCTATTGCCCTTCCCTCCAGCCCAGCCTAATTCTCTGAATTTCATGATGATTCAAAGCTCTATTTAAAGCCCTTACAGCTATGGGTGTGTGCAAGGAATTGAGGCTGAGCCAAAAAGTTTGAATTTAGCAGCTCTGGTTGGGATTCTTCTTGTCAACAGTGAAACAGAGAGCTGTGGGGTTTTAACCTGAAGAGGAGAAAAAGGTGGCATGTGTCATCTGGGTGGTGATGTAAACCTCCAAGAAGATACAGTAGCAATGCCAATGTCTTCTCTTTCCAAATTAACCCATCTTCTAAGCAGGTTGGCCAGCCAGCCTAGCATAGCTTTGCCAAGCCCGCTGCTTGCTTACAGACCAAGGGCTGCTACGAAACAGGAAAAAAATGATACAAAAGACCCGCTACTAATATCTCTTTCAGTCTCCCAGTGGCCAGGCGCAGTTACATGCTGAAATGAAGGGCAGTCCTGATAGCTGACAATGCTCAAAGACACACAGCCATGGTTTATTACTCAAACCATGCTAAGCTCTTTAGGTAAGCTTTATTATTGCAGATGGTATTGCTTGCCCTAGATCTGTTGACCAAAATGAGGTTGCTCTCCATAATCCTTCAGAGGCTGCTTATAAATCGGAGAACACTTCACCTCTGGACACATGGCGCTAATAGATAATAATGTAAATGGTCCAATGTTTTAACCTTAACAGGCATTTTCTTGAGTTGTTGTAGACAAAAATGAGGTCAAGAACTCTGGTCATGAGCATTAAGTTAGAAGAGCCCCAGTCTGGGGTCATCTGGACCACTCTGGCCTTTGTGGCATAGTGCACATAGCTGACACAGAACAGGAACCTATAGGCTGGGGTTGCAAAGGTGAGAGCGGGCTGTACTGCTCCTGCCCCTGCACAGCTGTACTCCCCAGGGGCCCACCACCTCAGTCTCCTGGACCCCATCAAAGTCATTACGTCTATCAAGAAACAGCAACAGCAGTAACATGGTTGCTGTGAAAATAATTTTGAAGACATCAGCCCCTAAACACACACAGGAAATAAAATCTGCTTCTATATGAGCCTTTTTACTTGTCCCAGGCTTCTGAGGGATGTCCTTTATAAAACATGAGATAAGAGCAGACTTGTTGTTCAGGCTGCATATCTGTGTGGTTCCTTGGATACCAACGAAAGCCCAAAGGCAGGTCTTGGCATCTCATCCCCTTCTTATAAACTCTTTCAGAAAGTTAGAGCTGACTTTGACACGAATACGATGAGAAATGAGGAGCTATCTGTGCCATTCTGGGGAACATGCCAAACTCTGTATTAACACCCCCCCACCCCATTAAAAACAAAACAAAGAAAAAAAACAACAAAAAACAACCCTCCTGTTTGCTACTGATTAGGCAGCCGAATTAAAACTGATGAAGTGATTGGATAGGATCCAAAGCTGTTTATCTGCACATAAATCACAGACATGCTTTACTCAGCCAGTATGGATTTACTGAGCTAGGGGAAAGACTTCTTATTCAGAATGCTGATTATTATAGCAATTAAAATATCAATGAAGCAAACATTTGGGGTAGAAAACTGTCAGGGGCTACTGGAGGAATCACTCCATTAAATATTAATGCAAACAAATTTCTAAATAAAAAAAAAGTTTTAATTGAGAGTTGTTTTGTTTCTTCTAGCTAAGTATATGACATTAGAAAAATCAAATTCTAAAGGAAGAAAGACGCACATTAACTAGCTGGACATGCCAAAGGAGATTAAAAAGGATGGCTGATACATATTTTATGATCACAAGGGAATAAAAGAAAAATTAAGAGAGATGTACTGTCAAACCAGACACAGTGTTAATAGCTAGTATATGGCAATAAGAAGTGCTGTTCCCACAGCTATTAATGTAAACTGAAAACTGGGAGCAGGCAGCAGCAGAAAAAATAAATCACACTTTTTTTTTTTTTTTCAATTTGAAAATATGTGTAAAATAAATCCCTACCCCCAGCATTCAGTCTCTGCATCCCAACCCCCCAACAGCAAGACAAGGACTGTCATTTCAGCAAGCTACAACTTCCAGGCGAGTAAGACAAGTGACAATTTCTTCCTATTCATCATGGCTAATTTATTTATGCAATTTTTCTACTTCTTAGAACCACTGGCCTGTAGATCATCTCCCCCTTCCCCTTTGAGTCCTGAGAAACCATTTAACATGGGAAGTGGCTAAGGGGGGCAAGGAGGGGAAGAGTGTCATGTAGCCAAGTTACACATCCCAGCTGGAATTTGGGATGATGTCTTGCAGCTCTGACTCCTTCAGCCAAGTTTCATACAGGAAGCACGAAGGCGCCAAGGGCGCAGTGTAACACACTGGAGCCAATAAATAGCACTTGACTCCATTAACACAGTCGTGCTATGGATCCCATCACGAAACCCTCCGTCACCTTGCAATGTGTCTGCTCACAAGGTAGCCAACAACCTGCACAAGGGACAGTTCAGCATCCAAGAGCATCCTCTGATGAAGCCTTACAGATGCAGAGTGTGTACATATGTGGGATGTGAGAAAAGGCAAACGCCACTCATATATAAGTCTTGTACTGAAATACTGACCACCGAAGGTTATGGTGTCACCAGTGAGGCAAAGGGCAAACTGCTGTGAGGAACAACCCCAGCCCTGAGGAGACAACTCGCTCTTGGCACAAAGGCTGCTCTCCAGGTCTGGGATGGGCATAGGAGTATCAAAGAGGAGCGGGCATCCCCAGCAGTTCATGAAGTTTTTGCCCATACACAACAATCTGTTCCAGCTGTGCCGCAGAACAGGAATTTGTCACCAAGTGGCTGTCAAAAAGGGAATTTGTCACCAAGTGGCTGTCAGAAGGGGAACTTGCTAAGACCTGTTTTTGTCTTCAGTGTTGTATTATTTATCTTTTCTCCCTAGCTACCCAGAGCACACATACAGTGCTGATCCTCTTCTGCTCAGCACGCCTCATGCACCAGTTCCACCCTGGCCTTGACTGGAACAAGAAGCTTCATGTTTAATTAAATCTCCTTAGACGACCAGGAAAAAAGTTTCTAAAATTCTGACATTAAAATATTGTAATGCAAACATTGGAAGTCTGCTAGCTACTTTAAAAAAGATTGTGGTAGCAAGAACAGTTTCACGCAGTATAGGAATACTTCAGTTTTTCTGCTGGAGTAAGAGATAACTTTTGAGCAAAGTAGTTGACAAATTACTTAACAAATTTGTCAACTACTTTGGAGCTATCAAGATGAAAGGCTTTATATAAATGTTGTATGATTTTTTATGTATATATAAAAAATACTTTTACTGGACTGTTGATAAAAGCCTGAGCTACAAAGGAACTCTTTCCCCCAGTTGAGAAAAGGCAAGCTGCTAGCCAAATCTGTTCAATCTCTGCCTTTCAAACAATATAAAGCAGTAAAACTTTCAGGAGCAACACCTCATCTGTTTTTTTTTTTCCAGACTGCCTATCAGGAATCAAGCAGTAAGTAAACATTTGAAAAGTGTTCCTCTGAGAGCAAAGGTTTAGATTTGAGTCACAGGATCCATTGAAAAGAAAAATTGCTTCTGTGCATTGGGACAGTGCCTTCCCTTCTGAAAACTTTATAACAAGAATAAATGGAGATAATCCTTTTACAAGGTATAGTCCATATGGAAATTCATTATTGCTTCCCTTTAAAAAAAGTCAAGATAGTTTAGAAAGTGAGAATGGGGTCACTATGGAAAAAAAAAAAAAAGTATGCAGCAGATTTCCTAATGACTGTATCCAGTAAAAGTATAGTCAAAAAGCTTTATCATGGTCGTAAAGCTCCTTTTGATGAGAACATGAGATAAACAAAAGAGGGAAAGACACAATAAAGCCCTAAATCACTAAGAGTATTTAATGCAGAAGTGGGGATATATGTATGCAGAGATTGTTGATTAAATATTTTAAGGACCCATTCTTCTCGTAGTACAAAACTCTCGCTCGAGTAGCTTCGGCGCTGCGGCTCCCTGAAGGCTGCATTACTGCTTGTTAGCCCCGTGCAGTCGCTGCTGTGGAGAAGCA
This sequence comes from Patagioenas fasciata, assembly GCF_037038585.1. Taxonomy (NCBI): domain Eukaryota; kingdom Metazoa; phylum Chordata; class Aves; order Columbiformes; family Columbidae; genus Patagioenas; species Patagioenas fasciata. The sequence goes on along the minus strand of NC_092526.1, from coordinate 12,299,992 downwards.
GCTGAAAGGAACCATTGTTCCTGCTTTAAAAAGAAAACTGAACCTCCAGAGAAGGTGAGTGATTTGCAACGGATTTTATGGCACAGCTGGGGGAAGGGAGGAACCCTGAGTTATGGGCCAGTCCCTCCCAAAGGCTGGTCTTCATTGCTTGCAATGTTTCTACTGAGAACACCATGGAGTTAGGTACTATTATCATCCCTGCCTATTCCACATACACACGACTGTTAATTTAAGGCTGTCACCAGAAGCACGTGTGTATACGAGGGAGGTCACAGAGGCAGGGCCCGAGATCCTGCTTGAAGACAATTAGATCTATATTCTAATTCCAACAGGTGTGAATCTAAATAAACTCCTTCCTTCAGTGGATTTATACTACAGGTTAAAATTTTATCCTAAAATGCCTAAATTAAACCTACAGCTTCTTGGAAATAGTTTGTCGTGTAGCCAGCATTCATCCTGAATTCGGTTTGATTGCATCACGTAAGTGTGGCAGGCACCTGAGGCCAGAGCGCAATCCCACACCATACGCAGCTGTGACACCCGGACAAAGCAGCGTCAGTCAGGGGCCAGACAGAGCGCCCTGGGTGGTCACACTGAGCCACACACTTTTCTTGAACACTGATTAATTTAGGTGATTGGATGAGTCAAAGACTCAGAGGGAGCTTTAGTTCATTAGGGTTTTTTTGTCTTTAGCTATTCCAAGAGAAGGTTTAAGGGACAGAGGATCTTTTTAGCATATAGTCATGATTCTCATTAGCACTGAAAATATGAATATGAAAGAGTTGAAGGGGAGATGGGAAATAACTGCAAACATCTTTAGTCAAAGAAAATGCCTCTCCTCGTCCAAAGGGTACAGCTGCTGTACACCATTTTGGGCAACGAACTGGTTATTCTGGAAAGCTCTGTGTTGAGCCCATCATTCTACAAAATCAGAGAGAATATATTTCTATCAAAATTAAAAAATAATTTTCTATAAGGAACTTAAAATGCCTCTCTATTTTCCAAACAGAAGTTCTAACCTCTCCAAAGTGGAAACACTTCCTAGTTTCAGATAGCACAAACAAATTGTAAATAGTATCTCCTTGTAATGCTACAGTGGAAAAGTCATATTACAAGGGTAACTCCTTGCAATGATGGGACAAAACTGATCAATTTCCATTCATTGCTTCCCTGCCCATTCTGCTTCAGATGTACCCATACTGAGTGATGATGAAGTAGTAGGTATTTGTGTAACAAGGAATTCTGACTAAACACACCAACAACATAATTTTGGATTTTACCTGGAATAACTAGGCCCTGAATGTGACCTACCTTTTTAGTTAAACTGTGCTTCCCCCACCCACTTAAGAGCACATGCAAAAGTTGCCTCAGTTCCCTGTATTGCAGAAGACATGCATTTTTTAATATCCAAATTGTTTCAGAAACCTACCTACTTCACACACAGACTGAAATATACAGTCCTTGTTCACAACAAAATCAAGGGAGAAAGTCCCATTGAGTCCAATGACAGCAGAGCTAAGAGAGTCCTGGAAAACACTACATCTAATGTCTGTCATCCTTTACCTTGTCCAAAATCACAAATAGGCTGTGGCAGCCTCAGAAACCGAGGCCAAGTCTTCCAGCTCTCAGATTTGTGCCTTGACTACTTGACACATCCTCTCATCACTGGAGGACAAAAACCAGAATGATCAGGGACCAAAAGCCCTTATGCTGAGCAATCTGAAAATATCATGTTTCAGCACAACAGAGACATGTGTCATTCCATCACTAACTCACCAGCCCAGAGGCCAAGTCCAAGACAAATATCCCGGCAGCAGTCCAAGGTCGGAGCTCCAGAAGGTAAACCCGTCAAGAATCAGTGACGTAAACGCTCCCTCTCAGAGGCAGTCCCACTGCAGTCTTCTCCGAATCCCTTGGATTCTGCAGACTTCTTTCTCTCGCATCCCTCTTTGGTCTCCTTCCTTCTATTTTTCTCATAAGCTTGTTCGTGGGTGATTTATCTGAAAAAAAAAAAAAAAAAAAAGGCATTTTATTTCCTTCATTAAAAAAAAAGTATGCCTGCATCTGGCTGACACAATGATGCTATTATAAAGTCCTCTTTGAGGAAGGCTGTCTCTCCTCCTGTCAGGTCCTTGCTCTTTCCTGAGTTACGTGACTAAGATGTTGGGAAAATAGCTCATAGCTCATAGACTTCATGGTCAGCATCACCTTCCTTTCTCCCTCCTCAGAATGTTTTTTGAAACAAATGATTCCATGCCTGGTCTGAGCATGGAGTCTGATATAGTCATCATCTCCAAAGGCTCTACTTTTTATCCATCACTGACCAGCACACAGAATCCCTATTCAGTATATATGTGACTCAGTTTAATTTTTCCAAAGGTCATTTGTTTACTTTCTGCTAGAGACTAATGAGTAAATATTATTTGGTAAGCTAGAATTTCATGAAGCCAAACTAAAACGAGGTCTCCAGATCACTAGATGCAGCATAAACATATGGTAAAAAGTTTGTAATCATCCCCAATGCTACAGAGGCATCCTGGGAGGCAGCCAGGAAAGGAACCGAAGTCAATTTTCTGAGTCCCAGTGTAAAGCCTTAAACATAAAGCCATCTTTCCTCTGTATCTCTGCTCTCAGAAAATGCTTATTTTCTGAGTTTCTGCCTTGCTAGCAAACATCTAAAGCTAGCAGTTATCCATCTCCAGTATCAGCTCAGTTACAATTTTAATTGTAATTGGTTTCCTAAGTCTCCATCTCTTACAGTAATTTTTGCTGAAAATATACCTCCCATTGTTGCATGGACTCCATTCTAATCAAGCTACACTGTTCTCTCCACATGTTTAGCACCACATTTAAAAATCAAAGTGCAGAGAGACGCCAAACTTTGACCCTAAATAAGCTAATATATGAAAACATTACAGTGTGCTTTGGCTAGAGGAAAAGAGGATTACTTATAAAGGCTTTACTCAATTCTTCGTGGCTGTATTACAAGACAAGCAATTACAAATCTCCTCAGATTGTTCTAAACAGTACAAGTAAACTAAAAAAAATGAGATACACAAGCCAACGTCATAAATGTTTTTCCATACAGAAATGTTAAGCACAGTTACAGCACAGCTTCAGGTCAGTCCAGTCCAGTAGTAACTGCAAGTGTTAAGAACATACAAAGCGAAGACCAGATTCCAAGCAGAATCCCATCTTTTTCACCTGTAGAGAAAATAAAGTTTGAGGAAAACCCAAGAAAGACTGAACCAAACTTCAGAGAAGTGATAAAATCCCTGAGTCTGCCCTATATGCAGAGCTAAGGATAGCGCTGTTAGGGATCTGAAGAAGAATGGCGTGAAGGATGGAGATTCTGCCAGACACTGACAAGCTGAGCCAAAATGGAGCAAAACAGTTATAAAGAAAGACTTGTTTTCTCTTGGTGATGAACTACCCTGTTCAACTACAGACCCAGAGCAGAGACAGGAATTAGTTTATGGTACCTAATCAAAAAAAGGTGTCTGACACCTACTTAAAGAAGGGAAGATATTGGAAGTAGGTCCTTTGTTTAACAACATAGGAAAGAGTCTTCTCATCCCACAAAGCTTCTCCCATTTCTCACATGCGGATAAAAATGACACCTTCTAGGGAAAAACCATCTGCACCCCAAGGAACAACCTGATGCCCAGCATGAGAGACTGATGTTTGGATCTCCACGCTGCCTAGTTTAACCAGACCCTCTGACATTTGTCTTTCACTTCTCAGCCAAAAGCCTAAGTCACAAAGTTACTGGCTGTCCAGAGAGATGTATATATCTGCATCTTAAATAGTGACCTGCAATTACTAGTACATTCCCAACCAGCTCTGCTTTCTAATACCGTATGACACCAGCCTGCTTAAGCTATATAAAATACCCCAAGAAATTCTGAAACATCCGTGCTTTCAATTCTTACCAACACAGAGGACTATCTGCATGAAGGCATGTTTTAACGCTAATCACACAGTTTTCTGTAGCTCCGTTCTGACTTTGCTCGGTGCAAACACACACATGCCTGTGGGCATTAATAGGGGCATCTAGGATCGTGATTCAGAGAAGTGAAGGCAAGAAGGAACCAACAGATCATTTTCTCTGGCCTCCTGCTGACAACTCAACTTCCCCAGTCACACAGCTGAGTCCAGTAAGTGCTACATATTAGTTGATGAGCACTGGTAATGTGCTGTATAGGTCCAAAAAATATTCCCACGAAACACCCAGGGAGCATTACCTTTCCTAGGGTTCTGGAACAACTCTGCTACTATAAATTTTATGTGTTATTATTCAACAGTTTCAATGACTCATGTGAGGGATGGATTAAATCCATGATTGTCATTCTCTGACCCAGCCAAAAAGATTGAGTTGATTCAGAAAAATGGCTTGCACTTACACTTGATAATTTGCATCTGCTTTTCTCAGCCTCTTTCTTTGACATTTACTGTCAGTGCAACTGCTGCCATTGCTTTCACTGAACATCACAAACACTTTATTATTAATTTTCAGCACATCTGCAAAGAGGTCTGAGAGCAACTGGGACGACAAGCCCTTCAAGCACCTTACAAACTTCTGGCTGGAACAGGAACCTAGAAACCAAGCCTTAGAAACTCGCAGCTGGAATAAGGAGCTAGCAGCTGAGGTAGACGGTACATCCAGTAAGGGATGTATAGGACCAGGAGACAAAACAGAATGGATTGAAAAAATTGATTGATTTCTGCCATAGAGGCAGTAAGAACCGCTACTCCTGCAAGCGTTTATGTGTTTGCACTGGAGAAAAAATCTTGGCCAGAAGCCAGGTTTCCATCTGAAACTGTCTGGTAGCTGAGAAACTGATAGTTTTGCAATTTTTCCAATAAAATCTCGAAGTTTAAAGAGATATTTCTATAAAAGTAGTGTTTTTACAGGAATGAATTAATTTTCCAACCAGCTCTCCAACATACACATCTATAGCAGCATGTAACAACTAATGCTTGTATTTAGGTTGACTTATTTTCCTTGCAAAAAGCAACACTGTTCTTTGGGTCACCACCCATTTTCATCTCAGATAAATTACAGAATTAAATCTACTGTCTTCTCCACTTCCATTGGTGCTGGCAGAGATCAATGCTTTGAGACTTTTTTCTTTCTCCGTGTACACTTGGATGTCCAGCAAGCCCTGCCCATCAGAGTATCCCATTAACTCTCCAAATGACACAAGATCACAGTTTTACATTCACTTTCTGATCATTATCAATATCCTGCAAAAACTGCATTAATTTTTGAGCAGCTTGATCCTTAAGAGAATTCTATTGCTTAAACAGAGTAATCATCAGCTGTGTTGGACAATAAGAGCCATTTCTGTGTACTGAATGCTACCATTTAATTTCATTTTCAAACATTGCAAAACCCACCAGTTGGTGATCATTGGCTGCTAACTGGGATCCCTATGAAACCTCATTAATTAGCTACTTTTTGCCTGTCAATGTATTTAAAATAAAACAAGAAATATCAACTGTGTATCTGTGCCACAGAGACAGAAACATTTCTGTTAATCACTTGTCTTCATCATATTAGAATCACTGACTTAAAATACCAGTATCAGTTCTTGAATCGTTCAATAATTCCAGTAAGTTTACAGTGGAAATACATTTTGCCCACTTTTACTCAGACGTGAGGTTCTGGCAGCATGAATTTGCAGTCTTTTCCTCAAAAAGCCTTCTTGGCAACACAGATACGAGGCTCTTTTCAGACATGCTCCTAAGAAACACTGTAGCATGCGGGAGACTAAGAGCCCATTTGGAGCAGTGAAACCTGTAGGTGGTTAATTAAGACCAACCCTTGCATCACTAATGGCCATCAGGTCAGCTCTGCTTCTGGGAAGCAGTGGAAGTGAAATAGAAGAGTCGGGTTTTGAATAGATACCTCTGCGATGCCCAGATGTCTCCACAACACCGCGAAGAGAGAAGTACTAAAGTCCCAGGAAGCCCGAGGAAAAATCCTCACCAGCCTTTCTGTAACGTGGTTCTGACCAGACACAAACGCTGCAAGGCTGCAAATCTCCATGCAGTCTAGAAATATCCACTTGTACAACCACAGCACACATAACTTTTCATTTCATATTGCGAAGTCACAAAAAACCTAATTTATTTCTTCACTGTTAGAGACAAAAGAAGGATTCTCAACATGTACTGATGTTACTGTAGTGCCTTTATTCAAATATGCATTATTAATGCAACTAATGGTCATGATGAACAAGGCTGACAAAACACCGCTGGGCTCCCCAGTCAAACCCACTGTTTCAGGCAGGAAAGATCCACCTCTACACTTGCTGAGTTCCAAAACCAGCCAACAATTTGCCTTTCTGCCTGCCCTTAATGATACAGAAGTTTAGCTTCATTTCCAATTTGAATTTGCCCTTTAGTAAATTGCATTCATTGTTCTCTCTGTTACTACTTGTGTTATGTGTCATTTCCTTTTCCTGGTATTAAATGACCCTTAAGATGATCATCCTGCCATCAGACATCTCTTTAGATGAAACTGGCTAAATTCATTCCTGCTCTGTTACCTCCTTTAATATTGTGGTCTTCCTTCGAAGTCTGGTTTCCAAAGTTAAGAGCATGATATTGGTGCATGATACTACAGGTGTGATCTTAGCAACAGCACAAATTCTCTTATCCTGACAAAGCTGTTTTTCAGCCTTCAGGTGTTATGAGTGATTTTGTTCTTCTCAAACACATCACACTACAATGAGAGGTGTTTTATTAACTTCCATCAACAAAGCTTTCCCCGACTGCTTTCAGTTTGTATCTCTCACACTCAGGTTATGTTTGCAGAAGGCTTTGGTTCAGATCAGACTCTCCCCTTGTGGTAACACGAACATCTATACCTGGAATCACCTGTCATTAAAAATCCATGTGGTCTCGGTGCTGCCTCAAGTCTTGGAGAGTTGGCAACGAGGTTCACAGAGGACTGCGCTGCCAAACAGGGATGAAGTTAAGAACTCGTGTTTTCCTGAACCTAAAGCTGGAACTTTGGTTTATGGGATTTGTTGTGGAAGCAGGCACTACCCAACATCAGTAGGGCTAATGTAGTTGTGAGTTTCAACTGAATTACCTCTCCCTTCATTTGTATGTTTTTTTTAACTTAGTTGTATTCTGTCATATATTTACTACTTTCTCACTTTTCACATGCAATTTGACACAGTCATTTCCTCAGCTGTGATCTTTTCCTATATGTCTTGCTTTGAACCCAGACCAAACCCACCTTTTGTTACAGAAAACCACTGGGTAACAATCCATTTTTCAACGCATCCAACACAGCAAATGCTGAGGAGAGCAGATTTTCGAAGTAAATCAAGCAAGTAAATGAGTGTGGGGACCGGGGCCCAAAAGCCATTTTGGAAAGCCAATTCTGAGCTACCTTAATAGGATCGGGCTGCCATATTTCAAAACAACATCGACGGACAGAAGTAATAAAACTTGTCTGATCAGTTTAAGCACAGGCATCCCTCACAATCACTTTCTGCGTGTGTGCACATGCACTCGCGCAAACACATACATTTCTTCACCCATAGAATCAAACCTCTTATGTTTCTTCCACAGTTAATTTGCAAATAGCTTATAACACAGCCAGAGACCCACCTAGAAGACTGCCACACCGTACGCACATTCGGCCCTCTGAAGATGTTAATTTCTAAGGTTTTTTTAAACATCTGTGTACGTGGATATCAATATCATCTGGACATCTAAATATATGTGTGTATATGAACATAGACACTTATTTATTTCTAATTTTGGCCTTATATGCCCCCAGAGAACAAAACACTCTAAGATTATTCTTTCAGTGAGGCTGTGGCAGCATGGTGAAAATCTCTCTGTTCTTAATTAGTCAAAAGCTCTTAAACTCATGAAGATATAAGCTGCCAAAAGTAGAAATCTCTTGAACGTAAGAAATGTGCTTTAGATAAACAGCAGGGAATAAAGTACAAGATGGCCCAGAGTTACTTGGCTTGACGAAGTTTTACTCTCCCTGGATCAGTAGCAGAACTTTTAGTGTTCCTCCTTTACTTTTAATAAAACTTTACCACAGAATCTCCCCGATATCATGACCTGGGATTCATAAAAACAATGCAACAGTCTCTATATTTTTCCGATAATATTTTCTAGAGCCAATTTTACATAGGATGTTTATAAATCACAAGAAAGCAGAAAATTACAATCTCCATTTCTTTACTAAAAAGCCTCAAACCAAATAAAAAGCAGCATCTCCATTTGTCGCATCATACACAGCTGTGTGCACCAGCCGTGACTTTTATGATACCTTATGCCCCGCTGAATGGTGTTTCACTCAGCTGATGCAGCCTTATTGGAAGGTTAATAAAGAGGCATGATCTTCAGCTAATAAAGGCTGAGTTCATTATAAAGGAGACACATTTCAACTTGCAGGGAGAAAGAGGGAGGAAAAAAGAGACAGCCAGCAGAAATCTCTGCTGAGGGCACTGTTGACATGCCGTAATTGGCAAAGCAGGGATCAGGGGCCTTTTATGAGGTTTTGCTATGACAGCACATGGGGCAGGCAGAGCCAGGACTTGCTCCAAAGCCCCCTGCAATGTTTTTTTCCCCAGAGCCACACAGCAAACCCAGAGCCTGTTTCCCAGCTTCAGGATAACAGAAAACAATGTTCCAGCTCTCATCTGCTCCTGTATTTGACACTCCTGATCACTTTGATGGACTGTATTGCAATTAGAAAGGGAAGAGGAGGCTGCCAGCTTAGGAGTGCTTTCTTTCACTTCAGGATGTGCAAGAAGGAAGGTCTCAGATGCAAACCACCTCTGAAGCACACAGGTGAGAGCGTGAGCTGTACTGTCCCTAAGACACAGCTGGGCCACCATCAGGCACCAAAGAGCCTCCTCAGGAAACAGGAATCCTCACTTGCTCTTTCCACCACTGCTAAGAAAGTGGGAAGCCAAGTTTGTTTTTAATCAAAGCAAGCCTTCTTTTCACATGTGCAGCCACTTCTGGAGAGCATAAGCCTGGCAAGTTGCTTCCAGCCTCCCAGGAAAGCATTTCCAGCACACCCTGTCCCAAGACCCTCTCTCCCTCTGTTCGTCCCACATGCACACTCTCAAATCCCATTGAGGTAAACAAATGAAAGGACTTCAGGACTGGGTATACTGACCTCAGAAGGAATTTTGCTCAAACAAGAATTAAGCCTGTAAGGATTTTGTCCTTACCAAGAGGCTTCTAAAGATTTCCCACGTAACAGCTTCAGGAAAATGACTTGTGGAATTTACATCCCGCTTTGCTCCCTCAGTCACTTTGGCAGCTTATCCTGGAGGGCACCAGAGCTGGCACTCAGACAAGCCGTCAGCTCTCAGCCTAACAAATTATTGATTCTCTCCTCACTTTGAAGCAGACAACAACAAACTCCTAAATGCACTGCATCCTTCAATATCTCTCTCTGGAGAAATACCTGGTTGTAACACTGGCAGTAAGGGGGCATTGCCATCTCTTAGGCCATGATGTGTGGATGACGCACTGCGGTTTATGTATTTTGTTCTTCTGCCTTCTAACCAAGGGTTGGTGACTTGGGGAGATTTTTGCACAGAGTGTGACTTTCAAATCCACAGTCAGACACAGTGCGACATACATACAGACATTCAAGTGCACATATATACAACTGACTGAACTTGGAATGCAGAAGGTGTCCAACAGAAAATGGGGTTAAGAGCTTGTTTGCCCCAGTATTACATTAAGAGGCAAACACAGTGTTCTATGCGTCATGCACTTAATGAGCTCCAGATTGCAGGATATGAAAAGACCTTGACATTGCCTTGAAGAAACAAAATGTTCAAAATGATCTGGATACATTGAGGCCCTTCATCATTAAAGGCACATCACCACACTGAGTATTAGTTTTATGAAATAGCTGTTATTTTTCTGTAATTCATAGCAACGTGTCCCAAGCTCTTCTTTTCCTTCTGCCTTCTCCAGGGCCTGTTCACTGGGGATGTAGGTTCTCCCTCAAACCCGTTGATCTGGAGGGGCTGAGCCTTCTGCTGCTGCTATCCCAGCTCTGCAGCCCCCAAACACTGAAACCAGCATCCAGCAGCCAAAATGTGCTGGGGACTGATCACTGGACTCATGTCAAGAGAGGTATTCAAGAGCAGCATCTACTTCTGCCTCTCTGCTTGTAGTCCTGGGAGCAGCTCTCTCTCATGTCAAAGGCTAGAAATGAGGGACATCAACGGAGTCCACCACAAACCAACCCCGCTGGGTACACGAGACAGCGCCAGGAGCTGCACCCAGGAGCTGCAGCTCACATTCTTTCATTGCATCCCGTATGCAATGCCTCCCACCACCCTGCACCACCTCACATTAGGACTGCAAGGGCTCCCTTGGGCAAATTCTGCCTGCTCCCAGCTTAGAATACAGACAAATCCAGCAGCTCATCTATTTGGCATCAAAATCCTTCCTCTGCACCTGGAATCAATACGGTTTTCATGCAAATTTTTACTACATGTGCTGCACCAATTCTAAACATTCATTCTGTTGACACACCTAAATAGCTCTGAAAATGATATTATGACTTCTCAGGTCAATGATCTACAATTTTATATCTCCCTAAATACATATTTATAAACAGCACCATAAACATTGTTAAGGTTATTGTGTGAAATTCTTATAACATTTCTAAGTGTATTTTTTGCAAATGCTATTTTCATAAGAAACATTAAACAGAAAAAAAATTACTTTTTGCTTCAACCACTCCTTTTCTGATACAGATTGATATAACAGATTTCAAATGTGCAAGAAATACTTTGTACCACAAATACTTGTCATTGTCCCTGTGTATTGCAGTATGTCCCAACTTCAAGTCTGCTTTGCTTTAGATAACATTGCCAAGTTACTAAAAAAAAAAACCCTCAGCAATGGGCTGTTTGCATCCCAGGGTCATAATAATGTATCCTGGTGACACTGAAACATCAAGACGTAAACAATAAAGAGACAAGGATGTTGACCCAAGTGGCTTAGTCTAAAAAAACTGCAATTTCAAAGCAGTACGGTGTTTAGACCATTGGATACATTATTGGTGCAGGTACTTGCAGAACTAGGTGCCAATTTTATTAATAGCATTTCTCAGACGAATTTGCAAACGGAGCTCGTATGTTGGGCTCACTGCAGAATAGAGACCTCTAACAGCTGCAGATTCATATATGCTGAAGAGGCTGAAATAATCACTCCTAGCCCCAAGGCAGAGAAATGGGAGAACATTTGCTTTCAATATATAAATCAACAAACGCTACCACAGCTCATCATTAATACAAACATATATGATAACAGGCAGAGGACAGCACTGAGACAGATATCTATCCTGGCTAGTTGGTTTTGCAGCCTTAAAATACACTGGATACAAATCAAATATGAACTGCCATTAGCTGCAGCAACATTTTAGGTGATGGACTGATAGTGAGACAAGGTAGATCATGTGTATCTTTTATTGGACTAATATATAAGCTGTTACACACGAGCCTTCAGGACAAAAAAGACTTCTGGGGGCTGGCAGCAGAATGAACATTTCTGTCCCCAAAGCACCTCACTGTTTTGAGCCAACACAAAGCCTCCACCTCAGTCCATTTTATCTCAAGCAGCCAAAAATATTTTTTGCAGCCTGTTTGTGACAAACAGTCACAATGGCAACTCACACAAACCTGGCAGGCCCAACAGAAAAGTCCTTACTGCTTAAGTGCTCCGTTTGCTTTTGCAGTGTCTCTGCCCATCCAGGATATTTATAGAGCACAGTCACTGGGATGTTCACAGCCCAATCGTAGGGACTTGGCATGTTTTGCAAGAAGCGCAGTCAGGAAAGGAGCAATTCTCTGTGAAAATGCACAGATACTTTCACCTGCCACTTGTACTTGGGTGTCCCTGGAACAGGTCATTGAAAATCTTTTGGGATTACTGTGCAATTTAGAGAAGGAAAAATACTGTCCTCAAGGTGTTTCTCAGAGAGAGCCAAATGGGGATTTGGCCAGGAGTGATTTCCATGTCTCTTTTGATAAGGTTTCCATACAAGCATAAGGGCCACTTAGCTGTGACTTGAACAAGGTGTTTCCAAACTAAAACCCTGAAGAGGCGTCGGCTGAGTTTAAGAGCTGGACTCTGAAATTAGCGGCTGCCATAACTCGGACGCTGTCTAAATGACCATAGAATGGAAAAAATAAAAACTTCCTTGTAGTTCACATTATACCAAAACCATGTGAAGCACAGAGAGTTTAAGTGATCTGGCCACCAGGATCAGGAGCTTAACTGTGATCTCGTGCATTTGCATAACACCTTCCAGACCATGGGCTGGATTGTTCAAGTCTCTAGGAAGCCCATGAATACCAAATAGGGATTTCAGCAGCACTGAGACTTAAGGGGTCAGAAAATCTTTGGAAGCTTTTTCCTTGAGCCAAACAATTTGGGAAATCATATCAGTTCTGCTAAAATTGTGTCTGAAAGGAGGAAAAAAAAAATGGAAGAGAACTGGGAAACGTCTGAAAATGGGCAAATCAGACATGGAAAACTTTGAGAAGCACAAAATATTCTGAAATATGGTTTTGCTTCAGATGTGTAACAGAGAACATGTTGAGGATAAAGATTTCTTAAAATGAAGCTGTTCTGTGAACTCCAAAACTTTTCTCCCCCTCAGAGTTTCCTTTCCAGTTTTGATGTTTTCTGATTTTGTTCCTAATCAGAATAAGTGCAAACATTAAAAATCCTATGTAAAACATAGCTTTTGTCTATCCCACAACTTATATCTGACAATCCATTCCTCTCTATAGGGACAACGTGCCCAATCACTTTACAAAAAAACTCTGTTCTCTGCCTCTTGGTATTGTTAGGCATCTAAAGATTTTTTTTAAATGTAAACTCAGCTGGTTAGCAAGAAATGAAGCCAGGTAGCCCTAAAGCGTACACCAAACTGCATTTCCAGACAAGTCAGTTAGAAGCATAAGGCTATGAATAAAATGCGGGCAACTCTCCCCTCTAAAAAAAGGAAAAATAATAGAGGCAAAGGGGAGACAGGAAGAATCCAAACAAGCAGCGTCCCTATGATAACGACAGTGCCGGAGCAGCACTGTAGTGTAGCCGGGCTGTGGCAGGCGATAACATTCTTTCCCCAGAGGAACCTTTAGGTTTATGACAAATCAGGCATGATGCTCAACAGCGATTTGATGAGCTCCACAACAGCTGCTGAGGTCTGCATGCCACTGCAACACAGCTGGAAATGCACAGTGCCGCAGAATTAACTGGATAATAACTCAGGGCTTGCCAAGCACTGAGTATCACTAACTTTTTCTGATGAGTTATTTGTGTCCATAATCAGCTGTGAAGCTCTTTAGGAAAGATGTCCTCTGAAAAGGAGGATTTGTCTGAAAAGGAACCCACTGTCATTAATAAAGCTGTCTGGACTCAAAGCCTCAGCAAATCAGACTCAAACCTATGGTGCAGCTGGTCTTAAAGCAGTTAAATGTTTTCCCAGTGATGGAAATTTAAGGAGTTTTTAAAAGAGAAAAAATGGCAAAGAAATGAATTGTCTATCAGAAAGGATTATTAGCACGGGGAGCAAAGAAACTACACAACCATCATAGTATGATCAGGGATGAAAACTTTTACATTATTGGAGAGCCATTTCTGACTTGGAAAAAAAAAATCCCAATAGTACAGTCACTTACATCATGATTGTAAGACAGCATCTGCTCTGAGTACAGGCTGGCACCAGTTCTCCCAGTGAGCAGGACCCAGGAAGCAAATTGTGGCTCAGGCACCTCCAGTTCCTTCAGTTCTGCTGAAGAAAAGCTGTGTCCACTTCACTGCAAGAAGCACTAAACCCCAGGCTGTATGCAGCCACCTGCAGGGAAAACAAGGGGCAGAACCAAGCCTGTTGTTTCCCCTTGTTCTGTCACGATGAAATGAAACAGAGTAGGAGGAAATAAATAGTGTGTAGAGTGCAGTGGAGGACAGGACTCTGCTCCACTCCCCCTTGCACAGGGACAGGTCAGGCCAACCCAGCTCCTCTGGTTTGGCTTTTTTGTGTACAGTACAAGTCCTTGGCACAGCTCTCAGCGAAAAGATGTCTCCTTTCATTGAGTGATTGCTCTGGCCAGTTATGGGAGCATCTCTCAGCTGGTGGTGGGGCAGCATCATGGCTGTCATCACCATTTCCGGAGCCGGGATGCTCTGCAGCTGCTATGCTCCTGGGCAGGTGGTGAATGAGAAAGGGGTGACAAGGGAGGGCATGGCAGGTGAGGGCAATCTGCGGGAGGAGGACAGGGGGCATATTCCTGTCCTTGCCTAAATAAATGAAAGATCAGCCCTCTGTCCAGAATTAGTTGTTCACACGTTGCCACACTGACCAGTCTTTTCCTGTCCCACACATGTCAAAAGCATCTGGCTTAAAGAATGTCACTTAAATAAGAATCATTGCCTTCTCACAGAATCACACAGAATCACAGAATGTACTAATGCCTGGAGCATAAAAACGATGGGAAAAACCCCAGCAGAATCTTACTCTGATTTACATCACATGCCATTTTATTTTTCACTGGCTGCCTGAGAGGTATGGAATATGGGGGGGTCTTTATCATCACCAAAGGAACAGAAACACAAGAAAAGAGCAGACAGGAGAGGATGAAAAGAGGAATAGAAAGTATTTTGGAGAAGTGAGTTTATAAGTGTTGTTTCTTGGGCATTTCACAGGTTTACTCCGAGCACACCTGTTGAGGAACGGGAAGAGCTTTCAGCTTTCTCCAGCCAACAGCAAAGCCTGTGATTTTCTTCAAGAGGCTTCTACTGCTCCACAGCCGAGTCCCATGCACTGCTCCATGACAGCCTTTTAGGCACCATGACAGCAAGACTCTCCACTTAGCGGCACTAATTTTGCCAGCATTAGAGGAAAAGGACTCATTTTAATGGATCTCAGCATGTTGGACATGCTTAGCCTTTCACTGAGGGTAGGGAGAGAGCCCATATAGACTGCAAAGACAAAGGCAGAGCATCCCCTGCAGACTCTGCTCATGTGGCTGTATCAGTGAGCAACTGCAAGGAGCCTGTTGGTGCAGAAGAACCCCCCGGCAGGAGCTACAACACTGAGAAGAGCTGTATTAGCCATATCCTCCACAGACAGCCTGATAATGACTGCACAGAGCACAAACTCCTCTTCCTCTCCTCACGTGACACTCTGGACACGCCATGCTGAGCTTACATGGAGAAGGCGGCAATCAAGCAGAACAAAACAATGTCCAGCCTGGTGGTATTGTCTGCCCAAGCAGTCCCAGGGGTAATCAGGCCTTTTATTCCTTTGCACATGATGGCCGATCAGAAACCATCATTTTCAGCTCTTGCTTTTATCCCAAGTCTTGCACTGATTGGTCATTTCTTTAAAGCGCTATTTCCTATAGTTACACAAAAATCAGTGCTGTTCTGGTCCCTAAGTAAATGAGACCCCACATGCAGTCTGAATGCCTCTTTTTCCTAATATTATAACTTGTGAACTCATGGACTAGTTTTAATCCAGACCTGAGAAAACGGGAGGTTTCCAGGACAAGTTCTTACAAACTTCACAAACATAAGCTCTAGAGAGGACATAGATCTAGCAGCTCCAGCAAAGGCTCAAATGTGAACACGTGCCTCAATAAACTAAACCACATAGGAAATAGCCTTATATATGAGACCTAACTACATTCATCAGGGTTCACAACCAACTACAAGACAAAAATCTGCAGGAAACCAGGCTTAACTTCGTCTAGTGTTCATTAGGAACTAAGAGAGAAAAGACTGAAAAGCTGAATAATACAAGATTAGCCCCCATTGTCATAAAATCTTTAAGTCCAAACAAAAAGATCCTCTAGTCACTTTTTCAGTTTTCAGGTTCCATAAGACAAACCAAACCCTTCCAGGCCTGATCTCACAAGGTCTGAAAACCAGTCTGGCAATATGACACTTGGTTCAATGTCTGCAGCTTAACTGTAATTAAAACATGAGACATAAGAGTCCAAACCAGAGTACACACAGCTCTGCCTAGGCTAAAGAAAGCAAAGCCAAGAAAACTAAATAAGCTAATTTAATTGCAGAGAAACTCCCTTCCCCTAACATAAGGTTTAAAAGGCATTTGTTTCTAAGGATCATTAAACTAATAATCATGAAAAACAACTATTTTTCCAAAAGCTATTTTACTTCCCATCATTAATTCAGCTTCTTTGAACTGCTGAAGTGATGTAGATAGGAATGGTGAACCCCACGTGTTCTACACATGCCACACCAAGATTGTGGAGCACTACAGCACCCTCCGTCCCCTCACTAAACCTGCCTCGGGAACAAATCCATCCCATGGCATTGGGATTGAGCCAGAACCACCATTGCAGACCTCACCAGTGATAACACCAGCATTTCTGGTACTGCATTAACTAGCATGCTTTAAGATGCTGGCATTTCAGGTTTCCCAAGCAGATCTATCATTTGGCTGCCATTTATGTTGTCACCGATGGAGGGGACACCTGCAGGGAATTCAAGCTCTGAAAATATCTCCAAGCAGACAGGGCCAGTGAGGCCTCCTCCTCATGGTGATTTACTTCACTGCAGCAATGCAAATTCCTGTCTGAAACCAAGTGCCTGACTGCAAACTTACCACAGCTCCGGGGCCAGCAGAGTCAAAAGGTCACAGTATTTATTTGTTGCTCTTCCAAGATCACTTTCCCATGAACTTGATGGATTCTCAAATGCCTTCTATTGCACAGAAGACTCTGATTAATTTAAGCCTTGGTTCAGTTTAGGACCAGCACTATTTTCATCAAAAAACTCATGCTTACATTCATTCCTCAGATTTTTAGCAATTTTAAAAGTGAACAATTAGTTTTAAATGAAAATACACCAAGGTTTTCCCTTTCTAATCAAGTATAATGACTACAGAAAATAAATTATTCTAGTTCTCAACGTAATACTTTACCCAGCAGAAGAAGAATTCCACTCTCAGGACCTTCAGCCACCCTTTTTTTCCCCTCTCTGTGTTAAGACATGGAAAAAGTCAGTTCTGCTCCCTGTCTTGCTACCCACCTTTTGTGCTGTTGCATGTAAAGCCTGAATTTCATGTGTATTTCTCAGCTAATAAAAGCGCTTCTCTCTGTCTCTGAAGTATGGTATTATTTAATTTTTATGTAATATAATAGAACATGGTGATTTTATATAGTCTCTCATAACTTTCTCTTCTTCATAAAGCCACAGTTCCTGGAGCCATGTTGTTACATAAAATTCTCATTACACACACGCACCAAAAAAAAAAGAAGCTTTTAGTGCTCAGGGTAGGAAAGAGAAGATTTGCAAAGGTGAATGCTATAGGTTCAAAAACCACATGAGCCCTCTCTAATCATGTTACAGAAGTTTAAGGCATCACCATTCCCAGATGTCTGCCTCAACCACTTGCCAGAGTGGCTTGAAGCGATGGGCAGAGTAGAACATGTGTCTGCACTTAAACACAACAGTTCACAGCCAGAGAGCTGGGTTCATGCCCATTACCCTCACTGGTTTGAGCTAGAAGATGGGTTTTGCACAGGAGCTGGAGGAGGACAGGTTTATCTGCCTATTCTGCTGTGAACCAGGGACCTGACACGCTGACAGGGTAGACAGCTGGAGCCACCTTTCTGGCCCCAGGTCCATCAGCCCTCATGTTGGACCCCAGCATTTCCAGCAAGCTGTTTTGGAAGCAGTAATGCTAATGCTGCCACAGGATCCAGGTCAGGTGTCCCTTCCCACCAGGCCACCCCTGTAATCCCAATTCTTTTATGTCCCCTGTAATCCCACCTTGGCCTTCCAACACCCTTCTTCCAAATCTCCTGACACCCCCACATCGCAAATTCTCTCCTATACCACTGGCTAGAACCTTCACTTTCTCCCCATACGCCCCCACTAGCAGTCAGACATTCGCTGCCCATCCGCCGTGCGACAGTCCAGCCAGCGCTCAGCCCCCACGGGCCTCGGGTGACTGCTTCTCCATGGAGGTGTCCATTTGCCTCTCTGTTCTCCACCCATCCACAGTATCTTAATTCACCAGTGCCAGTAATGCATTTTGTCCCTTTTCCTGCAAATATCTATGCATCAAGAACCTTTGACAACAATGATGCAGCGTGTCTCAAATTGCTCTGCAAAAGGAGCGAGGGGGCACAGATGTTTGTCACCCCTAACCTATCTGCACTTTAAACTCACCACCTTTGGGTTTTAGCCTCTCCAAATAAAACACTTAACATCTAGTCTTCAGATTGCCTTTACCCCAAACACTCATCAAAATTAATAAGGCATGAGGTCTTATATGCTAAAATGGGCATGTTCCCAGTGGGAAAAGATCCATTGCAGAAGTCTCAAGCCTGGCAGGAAACTCCGGCTTTCCAAGAGCCCAGAGTTATGTGGGACAAGCTAAATGATGCTACTCAGCAACTGTTTCCCAGAGAAATACAGCAAGGGCCATGACAAGGCCAACAAACACTAAAAATAACCCAGTTTAGCCCACGCTCTACATACTGTTTCATTTAATGTGCCATAATTAAGGCTTTTTGTACACACACAGCGATGTATGAAGTGCAATACTGTCACACAACCAGGAACAGCAATGCCTAAGAGACACAAAACAAGGGGATAGCAGTGCTGTTTAGTGTAGAAGACAGATGGGAGTCTTGGGGATAAGGGAAAATCGAGAGGAATACCTCAGAAGGAAAAGGTCTGCTCAAGGGGTGATGGGAAACTGGAGTAAACATTCATCTGTTTAGCTGGATCCCAGCAATTTGGTGAATGTAGCTGCCTTCAACATTTAAATTTCTCTCATGTCTACAAATTGTACTTGAGACTGCAAAGCATCTGTTTAAAGCCAGCTCTAATTTGAGACATTTTTTTCCTTTGATAAGATGACGGCTTCAAATTCCAAAGTGCTAAAAACCAGACAAAAATCAAGAGCTGAGATGCTGCAAGATTTGACATTTTTTATGTAGCAGCAAGCCAGTCTGACACTCTCTCATGGATCCCAGCATGCTGTTACTATGAGAAGCTCTAACGCCATTGATAATAGTTAAAGGATGGCAGTTATGTTTCAGGAGCCAAAAATAAATTAAAAAAAAAAAACAAACAAACACAAACTTGAAATGCCTTTAAACAAACATTATCAAAACCTCTCATTTTGGTCCTTGAATTCCCATTGGGTAGGCACCATACCCTTCATGTAACCCAGGGCTGGTGATTAATGAAACTTGGCAAAGGGTGGCAAAGCCATGCCAAAGGCAGCACAAAATCCCAAGTTTCTACAAATCCCAGAGGTGAAAATGCACAGAGAACAACAGCAATCCCTAATCATTTCCTGACTTCACTTAGCCACAAGTTTGAGGTAAGAGCGCTCAAATTGGCTGTGCTTTTCCCTCTGTATTCCTGACAATGGCTCCACATTCAAAGCAATCACAGCCATCTCCTGTGTACAATTACCAGCCTTTTACAGTCTCACCTTGTCTAACTTCTCAGTATGGACCACAGCTCTAGTCAGACACTACGTGCATTTGCAGTAACTTTTCATGTAGTTGCCTGGATTTCTGGCTCCTGTAGGAAACCTGCTGTCTGAAAAGTTAACAGGTATGAAAACATTGGATACAATTCTCACGTAAGCTAAAACTGAACTTTTTGGATCATTAGTGTTCATAGCACCTAATCATGCTACTGCTAGAATAACTAACCCTTTACGTTCTGCAGATACTGGCTTGAGCTGCGACAGCCAAACATCCAGGCTTTCTGGGTGTTCATGTTCTACATCACATCTCAGTTTTCGTGCTTTGTTTCATTTATGATTAAGAAGTAATAATCCACATGCCATGTGGTCAGAGAATCGATGCTCTGGATTTTTTCCTAACCAAAGTAGCGTCCCTTCCAGGGCCCAGACCCGCCTCAGTAGTAAGATTCAGAAGAAAATACATAGCAAGCAGCAGCATCCCAGCTTCTTGCCTACAAACAGCAGCTTGGCACCCCTGGCGCACAGACAGAGAGCGACACACTGCAGCAACAATCAGAAGTGTCCAAGGTGACCTTAAAGAAGCTAGCCCAGGTCCCAGGTCTCTCTCAGAACAAGAAGGAATGCTTGTTCAGCCTTGGCACATCAGGACTCCAGATGCCCCCACCATACCTTACACAGCAGACAGACAAGCCGGGGCCAGGCTGGGAGTGTAACACGCTGCCCGCAGCCGAGGGCAGAGCAAGCTCAGGTTTGCTGCTGCGCTGTGGGGCTGTTTGCAGAGAGACAAAGCCCAGGAAAGCACAGTCATGCCTTGTCACCTGGGACGCTGAGATGGGTTTGCACACGCAATGACAAATACATCCTAAAAATGATCCACGTGGATTTTCCACCCTGTACAAAGTCACTATGCTTTATATCTACAGTGGGTTGTGAGGGGAAACAGCTAGCTGACCACCTCACAGCAATTTACTTTTATACTGTTTGGCTGTTTGCAAACAAAGACTTTCAAGTAAACGCAAGTAAATGATTTTTCAGTCAGCCAAATGGGACTTTTCACAAAACATATCCTATGTGTCACATGTCACAATACGTACCATGTGTCATAATATACCCATGTTCCTCCCAAACCCACATCTCAGTCCTACTGCTCCTCCTGAGTCAAAGTTTGGCAGCTGTCCATGCCTCGTGGCAATTCCCATTGCATGTGGTAGAGGGCAGGTGGTGTGCATGTACCAGGGCAGCAGAAGACCTCTCAAAGACCTTCCAAGAACATACCTGGAGGCACCAGTGCAAAAATCCCAATGTCAGTTCTGCTTTTGATTTCTTCCTGTGACCCTGGTCAAGTGACTATGTGCCAGCTTTCCAATCTGTGCAAGATCCCAGTCCCCGGGCTCTTATGAATATTAACTTCTGTAAGGCTCTTCGGAGAAGAAAAATAAAGTATTATTCCCCTTGTGGTTGCACAGCTGGCCTTGTGGAAGAGTCTTGGGCTTCTCAACAGAAATGTAACCAATGGTGTCTGCAGCACTGCAAACATGTACTACAGGAGGGACCCAGAAAATATATCCAAGAAGAACTAAGGGCTTCTGGGAATATGTCTTAGCCAGCACCTAGAATGCTGCTGCTGAGAGCTTGTGCTCTGCTCTGCGTTACAGGATGATTTAGAAAGACTCCAAACTCTATTTTGCTGTGTAAAATAGTGAGACTGGGGAAAAACAACCAACCAACCAAACAACAACACCCACAAACAAGACCAAGAAGACAAAATGCAGAGAGGGGACTATAAATGAAAAGTAAAATGTTAAGTGTCTAGGGAGGATAGGGTAAGAGGGGAAATAATATTCCAGGTATGAAAACCAGAGAAAGCCAGAGGATAAGAAATGCTTATACATCAGTGAGTGAGCAGTAGTTCATCTGGGATGAAATCTGAAAGAATTAATTCAACAATGAAGTGGAGGGAAGGCAATGAAGAAAGGGCTGGTGCGGCATTTACAGACTTCTCAGGAAAGTCATGGCAGAAGTGCTAATGAAGTGCACATTTTTATCACCGCTGAGCTAGCCCCCCACCATGCCAAGGTGCAGGATCACAGAGCCTGAGCAGATGGATTTGCTGACCACCCCATCACAAGCCATGGGTGGAGAGCAGAAAATTCAGGGGGCTCATAGGGCAGATGGTGAAAAAGGTTCTCGGGCTGGTTGATGGGGAGAGAAAGAAGGATGTGTAAGCTACTCAGAGGAGGTGGTGAGACACCAAGCTTCTTCTCCCCATGGAGCTACACGCTGTCCTTGACACTAAGAAGTAACAGTGCAGATCCAAGTGTCACATCCAGTACAGTTTCTCAATCGTCTCATGTTCAGCACATGGGCACAGCTGGAAGCTGCCAGGCAGCACCCTGCAGACCCAGCTCCCAGACATCAGGAAAGACTGATCATTCAGACAGCAGGATAACAATGTGTGGCACTGACGGAACACCAGTGATTGCCGAAGCACTTTGTAAGTATGAACGCAACCTCTGCCTGTCACTAGGAGACAAATTAATATTTGTCCTCATTATACGTGAAGGAACCGAGACACAGAAAGGTTACGTGATTTGTTCTACGCAGCAAAAGTGAACAGCAGAGCAAGGAAGATGATGACTGACAGACAGCTGCTGATTTTCCTCCACAGTCCCTGTTTTATCTTCACTGTTGATTTTGCCAGACTTCAATGCACTCGTACTGGCAGCTACAGGGAGAAAGTACAACACACAAAGTGGGGACTGGGCATTCATATTGATAACAAGTCCATCCAGCATTGTGGTGATAAACTCTAGCTGCTGAAAGGCAAAAGCTTTTGACAAAATACTACACATTTCAGAGCAAATCTCTGGATTTTAGGAGCTAGGACAAGACATTCACAAAGGACGGCTTATTGCACGCACAGACCCCACACAGCAGCAGGTTTCAGGCAATGTCAGACCCAGCAGATACACAGCTTGGGTGGGAATCCCAGTCAAGGCTGCTTTTCCCAAAATTCCCACCAAAATCAGAAAAGAGACAGAAGTGCAAAGTGGACTTGTTACTAGCTGATACATATGAACAGGAAACTGGAGACAATTCAGCTCCTGGCTGACATAACCCGCTCAGGGGCAATTTTGAAATCAGCAAGAAAAAGAGAATAAAAATATTTCCTCCACAGATCTCAACTTCTCTCCCTTCCTGTAATACTTTCGTTGTGCTTGCCAGATTGGAAACTGCTTCTGGCCAAAATGTCCCCGCCAGGAACAGAACAGAAAATGAGCTGTCTGCTAATAGGTATCGCCTAATAACAAGGAAAGGAGTTATTTCACTTACAACCCATGCTGATATCTCTGAAGGACCTGGAGAGCAATGCATTCAGAAAGCACATTCACAAACCCTAAGTACTGGTTTGAACTTCTGACATCTTCACTGCTGGGCATTATTAGCCTCACTGCTGACTAACACTGGGTGCCTCATTCACCGTGGCCTTGCACCCTGTGAATTCACTAAGCCTGTGGTGCCCACCAGGAGCTTTTTAGCTGCACACTCATAGCTAGTTCAAACACAGCCCTCATGCTGAGCTGGTCACATTGCCGGCAGTACAGCAGGTACAGACATAAGTCACTGCTGTAGGGGAAGTGAGCTGATAAAGGTCATTAACGTCTCTCCCTGAAACCCCATTGCATGCCCAGTCCGGCCTCATCCCGCAGCAGAACGGTCGCTCCTTTGCAGAGCTTGTCTCTTCTCCCATTTCTGAATTAGGCTCAGTTCCCTCTCTAGCTCCCCAAGGGATGCTGAATGTATTTCATGGCCTTCAGCCACATGAAGAGTTTAGACTGCCCAAAACTTGTAGGGTCAGGAATCTTGGCCATCTCTACGTTCAGCTAATGAAAATGAAAGGAGCAGTGCTAGGTCTGGAGACAGCTGTGCTGCTCTGGAAGGGAAGTGCACAGAAGCGCAGCTGCTCCTCACCCACATGATAGTGGCAGCAGGCAGCGACCTGCAGCCCCCTCAGGCTGCCCACAAATCTCTGCCCATTTTGATCCACTCACACCTTATATCCATGTTGGAATGGTGTAACTAACTGCAGAAAGCAAGCAGCAAAAGAGGATTCCCCCCAAGAGATAATAAAGCTTTTCAATGAAAAAAAAACCTGCAAAAATGTCAGGGTGCATATAAGGGGACAGGGAAGCACGCACAGGTGGCTACTATTTTATAAGTCAGCATTTGCAAACTCAATGCTGCTGAGCTTATTTTGTTGCTGTCTCTCCTCTTCCCCTCCACACGCAGTGAATGTTGAACAGAAAACACGCACCGCACTCGCTGGGAGAGCCTGACAATCTATAAAACCAGTTTAATTCCCAAGGAACAGCAGTTTTGCAATCATTTGTGCAAGTCAGGTAGAAGCTTACAGTGCTGTCCAGGAGGAAGTCCCAGAATACCTGAGAAGCAAAAATGATTCAACCCTCGTGCCTAGAGCAAGCTCCAGAAAATTCACACAAATCTCCCCTGCTGAAAACCAGCCCCCATCGCTGGGCTCCCACATGCAGCTGCTCCAGCCTCCAGCCCTCCACGTGGTCACCCACAAAAGGAGTGGAAACCTCAGGGAAATACCAGTGGGCCAGCTCAGCATGTGGAGGTAGCCCCGTGAAAATCTGGGGGAAAGGAGATGAGCAGCTGCCAGAGGGGTTTTGCTGGCCATGGTCCCTGGGGCAGGGAGGAGGCTGTGGGAAGCATGAGCCTGAGGGCCAGCTAGAGAGAAGAGTACAGTTCCCTGATGGTTAATGTGTCTTCAAGCTGGGCAAAAATCACCTCCCTCCACGGAGTAAAGGTGAAATGTGGCTCCACACAGCCCCTCAGGGCAGTGAGAACGCTGCCTCAGCATAGACACTTCGACCTCTCCTCCGAGCATATGAAAACTATTGTGCCTTATGGGCTCTCCTATGCTGGAAACCTCCCGCAATCCCATGCTGGGACTTCAGAAGAGGTCAGGGAGGGAGAGTTTTACAGGCTGAATCATTCCCGGACAAATCGTTTCCTTATTATACATGGCAGCCTCCCACGGACAGACTGCCAGAGGGCTCTCTGAAATCGTATTAGGTGCCTTTCCCTCGCTTCTCTTTATCCCCCCGTCATCCTTCTCTCACTTGAAACGTTATAGCTTACAGTCCCACCGGAGAGGGTCTGGGGGGTCACGAGCACTCAAACAGTCCAAGGGGCCCAAGGAAGGGAACGGCACAAGGGCCCCATGTAAATCTCTCCAGGATCAGCAACTCTCGCCCCACTCTCCACATGGGGCGGCTGTGCTCCCACCTCACACTCCCAGCAGGACTTGCAGCCAGATGTCAGGATCTGGCAAGCCCAGCAGCAGAGCTGCTCTCCAGGCCCGTGAGGCTGTTGCTCTTGCACGCTGCCGACCGTGCCTGCAGGTTAGGTGTGCACACTCCTACCATGTCTACCTGTGCCCTGGGCTCACTGGATGCAAACCAGGAGCCACAGAAGTGTTTTTGCAGAGAGCATCAAAGAAGAGTTAGTTAATAAGCCCCAAGGAGGCGTTTAGCTCCGCACCATGCCAAGGCTCCGGTTACAGCCTCCGAGCTGGAGGTGGCTAGCACCCAGCTAGCTGGGAGCATGGAGGGATGGGGGTAATTCCACCCACCAAACCACACCAACTTGCACAGGGGATGACTTGTGCTGGGAGGCACAGGGCTCCGTGCCGGAGGGCTGTGTGCCCATGCCTCCCACGCTGCGGCTGCTGGCTGCAAGGGGAGGGCGGGTGATAAAGGAGCATGAGCTGCGGCTGCAAGTCCCTTCATGAGGCCTGGGGAGATGAACAAGACACTGAAGCTTCATGCGGGCGGTTTCTGGTGTCGGCAGAGCGCCTTGATGGAATTACAGCAGCATTATTGTGCGCAGCTGGGGGTAAATTATTCCTTATGTAACTTTTATTTAACATAGTAACTTCCCTTGTAAATCACACTGCTCGGGCCCCAGTTGCTGCAGGGATGTTGCCGATCGAGGCTGTGACAGAAGAAATGCCAAATCTGAATCAAACACACAAACCCTTTGGAGGTTCCTCAAAATGCGCTCAACGGCTTTTCAGCAGGGCTGGGTCCGCCAGCTCGCAGCATGTGCTTGGGCCGTGCTGGTTCGTTACCCTGACCCAGCAATTCCCCTGCAGAAGGAGGGCTGGGCTGTCACACAGCAGGACAAGGTTTCCATTTATTCCCGCAGAACTGAATAGCAGTTCTCATGGTGCCTCTCCACTCAAATGCCTCGGAGCCTCAAGAATCATTAGGGAAAACAGAAATCTTCTCTACACATTCACGGTTTCCTAAAAATCGTATCATCAAACCTGCTCACGAGCCATCTCTCTGTGCTGTCATTTTTCTCCTATCCTCTGGGCTCTGCTTTACCTTGCTGGGGAGCAGGCACCCTGCAGAGCTTTCTTCTGTTTCAGAAGTATTCAGCAACAAATTACTGACAGCCCCATGGTGTTGTAACAGGTAAAACAACATGTGAGAGTGTCCTAGAATCACTGGACCATTCAAAATTCAGCCACAGCAGGACATAGGGATTTGTGACAAACTGTTTCTGGTTCCAGGTTGGGGGTGGCTTGTCGTCTTAAGAACACACAGCCCCTTGGTGTGGTGAGGTTGGACTCAAATGGTGACTGTCTTAGAGAGTTACAAATCCCACCTCAGCCTCTAGGCTCCTCTGAACCTTACTAGAGGTGCTGTGAACCTCAGGTAAGCAAAGCAAGTCCCAGTTCTAGGAAATGAAACAAGAACTGCAAGTAGAATGTTATTGCTTTGAAACAACTCTGCTCTCTGGACCCACTGGAATTTGCACAGCACACATGTACTTTCTCCTATCAGCTGAGCACCTCGTTATCCCTCGTGGCTGACGTGGCACCACAACGTCACCGTGCAGAGTCCTCATCTCCAGCACACGTCAGCACAGAAACATTTTGCACAGCTGCGGGAGCTCTCCCAAGAGACGTGAGTGCCCCACTCCTGCAGGCATCCATGAGGCACAGCCCAGCTCCCAAACCTGGCAAGCACCAGCCTTCCACCCTCTGATTTCATTTGCCCCAGGCCTGAATCAGCTCAGAGTGGCCTGGGTTATTGTTCTGGTTTTCCTGCAGCCCATGGAGTCCCACTGTCCAGTTACTGCATTACACAAAAGGAGATGACAACTGCCCTGAACAGCACATAAACTAGACAAGAAAGGAAAAGGCTGGGGGAGGATTATCCTACAACTGCAGTACAGAAAGGACATGGAGATTAACTGACTTCCTCAGGGTGACACAAGCAGTCTGTGGCACAGACAAGAATTAAACCAAAACCCTCCAAGTCTCATGCTAGTGCCTTTCCTGCCCACCTGTGAAGGAGTGTCTTTACCTTTCAAGGGCAAAGCGGGGAAGATGGCAATGCTGCTTTGTTTCTTTCCTACAGCACAAGCAGAAAACAAGAGTTATGGCATAGCCAGGTGGGACTGAAGACAGAGCACTTGGAGCAGTAGTGCCAAGTGGGTAATATTTTTTGGCAATCAATGAAGATGTGCCACAGTCAGAGACCTCCTTTCTCCCCATTGCAAGCTGCTTCCACCTCCTGAACTGTTTGGACCACTTTCCCACTCCCTCCCTGCAGTGTGTCTGGTGGAGATACGGAGAGGTGGACACTTGGGCCAGCAGAGCTGATTTACCTCCACTTGTTTTGCTCCTCACCAG
Source organism: Patagioenas fasciata (assembly GCF_037038585.1). NCBI lineage: Eukaryota > Metazoa > Chordata > Aves > Columbiformes > Columbidae > Patagioenas > Patagioenas fasciata. The sequence continues at coordinate 12,272,750 of NC_092526.1, read as the reverse complement.
TGCCTGCATCATCACAGAACATCTGCTTTATGTTTTATAGCAGCTTTAATTGGGAGCAATACTGAGTGCTCAGTAACTGGCTCTTTCTTTGGGTACCAGAGTCAGGCTCCAATACTATTTTTTATTCCTAATTGGACAACTCTGCCAGGGCAAAACCAAAAGCACAACCAAAGCAAGTAACTGCTGAGACTCTGCATGTGCTTTGAGAGAGATTCCCCATGCAGTCCTCACTTCTCAGTTACCTCCTTGAGCAGTGGGACAGAAACAAGAAGATGCATTTGACCTTCCTAAATTGGAAGGCTACGATTTGTCTCTCCTCCAGCAAAATGGACCCAGCTTATTCGTAAAACCAGACTTGAAATATCAAATCAAGAAAATCAAGTCATAAAAGCAGAGCAGAGACTGTCCTACACTTCCCTGAGTAACCTGTGTTATGCCAGATATTTCAGATGATGACCACTCTCTCTGCTGACAGAATTAAGCTGATGTTTATCAAATGTAAGCCCCACATTAGAACCACAAGAACAAGCCTACTCTAACAGTCTGGAAATGAAACAAGGCTTCTCTGATTTCTGATTTCATTTCCATCCTGAAACATGATAAAAGTTACTGAAAGATCAGCGCAGGCTCAATATTGGGTGATCACAATGTCTATTTTCAGAATCCCCAAAGTTCTGATAGTAAAAATAAATAAGCCGATTTCTCTGTGAAGGGGTAAAGAACAATACTTGACTAAAGAAACAAAGAAACTGGCATCCTGCATCCTCCACCCAGTCTCAGACTCTTTCTACAGAAAACAGACTGTTTCCGAACAAAACCACTTTCCAAGCCTGCCACAACAGCCCTGCTTTGTGCTTTAAAAAATTCCTGTCTGAGTCCAAGTCTCCTTATGCACTTTGGTGGAAATCCTATACTGCTCATCATACAGACTGAACTTGAAACCAAGCAAGTTTTCAAACTTTGTTTGGAGATACTTCATACAATACGAGGGTTCCAGGTCACAGCCCCTCCAGATGTAAGATTGTTTGTCACCCTTTATATAAGCCCATTTACAGTAGAAACAATGAGCTCTGATTTAAAAACAGGGAAACAATCATGGCAGTGAAAACCTGAAATGCCATCAGAGTCGTCAATACAGTTTTTCATATGTCACTATGTTATTAAATCACAGCTTGGTGTACAGGAGATGGGTTGAGGACCCACTCTAATTCCAGTCCTAATGTTCCTTCTTTGGACTGAATTCAGACTTCATTTAAGGAGCTGCAATTTTGATGATTTACATCCACGTATGCCAAGTCTCTGTTTGGCTTTTTATGTGACTTGAGGCATATGTTAAATAGGATCATAATATTTACTTACCTCACCAAAGTGGTGGAAGACTTAATGCACCGAGTTGCATTTTAATGTGCTACAAAAAGATACTGTCTGAAGTAGTTTCAGGCATTATCTTGAACCCCCCCTGTTCAGTTTTTAAGGCTCTAAAAATCACATATTATTGTGATGTTCTCTCTATTTTGTTCTGCGCAAAAAGGTAATAAACAAAAGACAAAAGCATTGGAATCCAACTAGCCCCAGTTCCCAATACTGCAAATACTGCAGAAAGAGGTTGGAAGGAAGGTAGCTCTTTTTTTTTTTCCTGTTCTTCTGTGATTCAGGCCAGTTAATAAAGAAAAAGGAATTAAAACTTCATCAATCACAGCTTTGACCAGAAAAACAAGACAGAAACCCACTGAAAATTCCATTCCTTTCCTTTCCTTGCTCTATGAGCAGAATTTATTACAACATTCAGGTGTTTTTTGTAACAGTCTGTCAGCCTCCAGCTCCCCAAAATCAAAAAGATAAAACTGTGATTTCTTCATTGATGACATTTCTTCAATTAGCTTGTGTTTTCAAAGAGCTTTGAAGATGCAAATTATTATTATAAGTGTTAAAACATTATTACCAACTTTCCTGGAAGAGTACTTCAGCACAGGTGATCCACCAGGGAGGAACAAAACAACCTGGCTGGTGGTTCTGAAAAGCCATAACTCAAGAAGCGCCCATGATGTGCCCTGATCCTGCACGTAGGTGGATCTTCTACTGAGACTGTGTTACTGCAACCAGTAAACCTGATGCACATTCATGGTAATTCGGCTTAACTCTTCTACAGCCATTTTCATCCTCATCCTTACAACCAGAGCTCTGCATTACTAGATCTGTTTTCCGTGATAGGAGGTGGATGGGAAACATGCAGAAAGCACAGTCATCCAGGCAAAAGATTCAAGGTTGTAATTGGATGACCCAAGTCCTCCAAGACTCAGCTCAACTCTGCGAGTGTGTGGCTGTGCTGCCTTGCCTGGGTCACACCAAGGAGTTCAGACACGGAGAATCATTGAACATTTGAGTTCCCTCACTCAATGGGAACAAGACCAACAGGAAAAACAGGCAACTGCCTTCTGCTCAACAAGGAGGCGAGATCAGGAGGACCATAACCCATCAGCAACTTTGACTTGAATGGGTAAACATGTCTCAGGCTGCCTAAGCCAATCCCTCCCTGAGTGTTCATGAATCCTTTCACTCAGCCCCAACCCATCACCTGCCCCAAGGCTCTTTGCTTATTCTTTAATATTACCAGTAAAACATTGACATGGGAGCACACAGAACAGAAGCCAACCAAACAGGAAGCATTCACTCCTCTCCATGCCTTCCCAACTACAAACAACTTTTCCCTAGTGCCTAATCAACATCCCAAACACTTCTCCCTTTCTTCAGGAGACACCTTAGTAAACAGGTGTGTCTAACAGACTGCTCTCAAGTTTAGCAAATCTCCTGGGAAGCAGCTCACGGCTAAGTTGTCCTGTCTAATAGTTGGTGCCTTTTTCCATCCTTAGATGAAGATAGGATACACGGGAGACTCGACAGGCAGTGTGGTCTTGTGGCTCCCACAGATGGCTGTGTGGATCAGAAACACTGTTTTCATTTTCAGACTTGGTTTGTTGACCTGGGATGTATTAGCACAAGTCTGTCAGCCTCGAGCTCCCAAAGTGTATTCACCATTTAAGCAGTAAGCTGTTGGGAGAGATGCCACTGCTGTCTAAATGGGGTAGAAGAAGCTGTGACCGCATTAGGTGATTTAGGAGCACGGTGTTAAAGCGCAGGGAGACCAGAAGAGTTGCTAATGCACTTCGACCTTTCTCCCACCCTGGAAAATTTGCAACTGCCTGAAGCCACCTCCCAGGACATGTTTGTAGCCTGCCTGTTACAACAGGTCCCTGATCTCTGACGGATCTTCCTGGATATTGCTGAAAGAAGCATAAATGCTAGAAAGGCCAAAAGCCACCTGCTAAGCCCCAATCATTTTCATCTGAGACTCAGAGTATTTGAATCCAAGGCTATTGAAATGAATGGTTGGTATCAGCCATCCACTGCACGACCTGCATTGCTCTCCCACACTACTTTGACCTCAAATGAGACCATTTGCATTTTTACTTCTTCCGCAGTGGCATGAATTAATGATCGATCATGGACCTTCACCATGAATCTCCAGGCTTCTGTCAGCCAGTGTCACAAACTTAACATTATCTAATTGTAAGTTTTCCCATTTAATTGCAATATACACCTGCTCAATGTCCCTCTGTGTGTGGAAAAGCATCATACTTCATTTAAAAAGCCCTCATTTAAATTCTACAGCTAGCTGCACAGATTTAACCATTAAACTGATTTATGTTGCATAAAAGATCAAACCAGATCGCACCTTGTGGCCAAATAACCATAAAAGGTTTCTGTAAAGACCATTAATTCACCTCCCTGGGCAGTTAGTTTAGCAGTAAATATGACTTAGATGACTTTATCCAGTTAACCTTAATCAATTTGTTATTATGATTAGTCACCCTAAATAATACAGATGTGAGAGGGGAAGGTGCTACAGTTCAGACCCTGCTAATGAACAGCCCAGTGGTGCGCTGACCCTGGATTCCATCCTCTGCACCACAGGGAACGTGGCCGGCCTGTGCTGGGGAGAGCATCCCAGCCCACAGGTAAGCAACTCCCACCACTGCAACATGAGAAAGGGAGGAAGATGAGGGAAGAGCAGGACAGAAGGCAAGGACAGCCCATTTGCCCCATGCAAGGAAGAAAGCTGGCCCAGCCGTCCATGTACCAGCTTGAGATCTGGCAAGGTTTTATTTGGCAGACCCTGCTCTGTCATAGACTTCCAGAATGACCTTGGCCAAGGTATTTCATCTTACTGTATCTCAGCTCCCCAGCTGTTAAGCTGGGATGACACTGCTTCCGTCTCTCACAGGAGTGGTCTTAAAGTTTGTGAGGCATTCAAATATCACAGCCCTGGGAGCCATAAAAACTCCTTAAGCAGGCAGATCCATCACGCTCAATCCTCTGTTCTCCTTTCACCCCACACAGCTCCATTGACTTCAACCCATTTACCGTGTCACGGAGGACACGGAATCAGAGTTGGGCCCTTGATCTGGCAAAGGGATTGCCTCTTCCTCGGTGTTGCTGCAATAACCAGCAGAATGGGACCCAGCGGGGGCTATAGCAACATAAGTGATGATCAGTACTAAAGGAAATAGGCCCGTATCTTGGCCACCAAAGTCATTCACACCTGAGCAAAGCACATTATGCTGACAGCCCAGTGCTCCCAATGCAAACTGCTGATATCATCTTACAGCTTTATACACCAGTTTGGAAACAGAGGGAAGAGAAGATGAGAAGGGGCTTAAATCTTAACATGCATACTGGTACAGGTTGGCAGTAAATTCATGCAGTAAGTGGAACGATATTGGTATAAAGAAAAAAGCAGGATTCAGGGTGTTTGGGGTTAGAAGCCCCAGTCTCCCGAGGGGCAGAGCCCTGCTCCTGTCACCCAGCTGCACTTGGTATGCAGGCAGCACATTGGTAAATCAGGACTCCCTGCATGAAAGGGCACATTCTGTCTGTGCGCATTTCTCTGTCTGTGTATTCAGCCTCGCCACAGCAAGGAAAGCACTTTATCCTTCATTTCTATGCTTGGCCACATGCTTCTCCGGGCTTCCCACGTTGTGTATGCGACTGCAAGAATGTGGAATACTTCTGTTTCCAAAATGCATACATCTCCATCTCCCAGGAGAAGGACTCCAAACTCACTCCTACATTCAGCATGAAGTGCTGAACATTTTCTCCTAAACCCAGCTCCTACTTCATGAGGTGTTTGATCTGAGCAGAAAACAAGGGCATGATCAAAACCAGTCAGTTAGGACCTTTTCGCTGACCCCAGCGGGCTCCAGCTGGGGTTCTCTGTGTTTAATTACTTAGTTACTCTTATAAGAAGCTTGAGTATACCTTGCAACCTGCAAAGCTGCTAATGTGGAACACAGCACATGAGGAGAGACAATGTAATTCACTTGGGAAACTTAACATGCTAATAGAGATCCCTTGTTTCAATGTCAGTGATCTTTTCCATGAACTTGGTTGCATGATCACCATTTGTCCTTGGATGTAAGTTTAGCTTTCTATCAGTAAAGAAAGGGGATTATAAACTTGCACAGAATACAGGAAGCCTCTGTTGCTATGATAATAGCTTGCACTCTTCTGGATCTGGCTGCAGGACTGTGGCCAAAGCAATATTACAGAAACCAAATAGTCTATCACCATTCTTAGCAACATTCCCAAATCCACAGAAATGAAAGCATCAATAAAGTCTGAGAAGAAAATAGGATTGATTTTAAGAAAAGAGGGGTCTGACTTTGTGCAGCATTTAAGAAGCATGTGTTTAAATTTAAGCATTTGCCTAAGGGTCACCAACTTCAAGGCCTAAGTTATGTCTTGATTTGGGATCTAAAAGCTTCAACATTGAGAAGCAAAGGCACAGAAGACTTCATTTTTATGATTAAAGGCATATCACATCAATCTCATATCAACAAGGAGACTTTATTTATAGAATGTGATATTAAATTTGAATTCCTTTCAAATATTGAGAGTATTTTGTTACATTACACATCCAGGTGCTACATGTGATTTTGACAGACAGGCTCATCCGAGAGGTGCCAATTAACAATCACACTCAGAAGCAGAGCATGACAAAAGTCACAACATCATCAGAGAAGGAATGTGTTTTCTCTCACAGGAGGAAATAGCAATGAGGAAAAAAGTTTGTTCACCTCCTCCAACAATACGTGAGTAGTTCCCCTCAATTATCCCATTACTCTTTTACTAACTACAAAGAAATATCACAAAGAGTTTTAATAACAGCACGAAGAAATTATTTCTATTTTATGCAATACTTTTCCATTGTTACTAATGAGTCAGAAAGAGTTAAAACTTGATGAAAAGGCTGTTGATTTTTTATCATCATGTTTGCTTTTAAAGCAAACTCTTTCAAAGCACTCATTGGAGTGCTTAAGCAAGCCAGTGAGTTCCACATTTGTTCCTAATCTGCTCTGAAGGAAGGGGGCCAGCAGCAGGGTGAAACAGGCAGCGTCTGGCACTTCTGCTTATTTTCTGATAGTGTTTAAGGCAAGAGTCCAGACCTGGAGGGTGATTTAAAATATTGATCTTGAATTTCTATAGTACTTTTCTTCTTGGGAGAAAATAATGGTGTCTTACACACTATGGCCACAATGCTCCACTGAGTTTCTTCAGGCTTCATGTATGAAAAAGGGGATGAATTTTAGGAGGATTGGGGCTAGAGGTCACTGTGGCCACTGCTTAATGCACACAGCTGCTGTTTAAGGGTACAGAGCAGAAAATCCTACATGACTTCTTGTTCTATTAAATCTGTTGAGAAATGACCATGCAAAATGGAACTGGCACTCTTCACTTCTGAAAAGTGCCAAGTGATAATTAATGATTTCAAATGTCAGAAACTTCATTTAATAACTTTCCTGAAGGACTAGTGACACCATGCCTGACCGAATCAGGAGGAACAACTCTCTTGTCCAAGTCATCATCTGTCAAACCTAAGGGTCTTTCTTTAGGACCATCCTGCTCAAACATTATTTCCCATAGAAGATCTGTCAAGAGCATAATGTGCCCAAAGCTGTGACTGCATGCTGCTGATAGGTGAGACTTTCTGTCCCACCGGTATCCCAAAATGGCCCAACTCACCCCTCCAGTCATATCTTTGTAGACGTTACCTGTTGCTGACTCACATCCTGCCAAAGAAGTAACAATCTCCTGCAAGAACCAGCTCTGACTGCCACATCGCTTCCAACAAGTGCTTACAACCAGAGAACTACCAAACCTTGTATAGAGCATAAGGTACTGAGCCATGTTTATGCTACTGAACTCACTGAGTAAGAAGCTTAGCAATTCAGCCTGTTTTTACATATTTAGGCTACATCATAATGTAATGAAAAGATTTTTAGCAATAAAGCAATAAAGGTGTTCTCAGGTTACTTGGCACAAGCCCCTGGATGGTTAGTTTTTCTTTTTTTCTCAGTGAATTGCCTTTGAAACTTTCCTATTTCTGAGAGAGGGAAAAAGATGTTGTTTTGCTGGGCAACAACTTTAATTTGTATGCAACTTTCTTCCTTGTTTTGTCAACTTCAGACAAGGGTAACAGGTTAATTGATGTTTTTAGTGGTATTACAGATGCCAATTATAAGGCGTGTGCTAAACTCCTATGTTCTAGTTAAGTGAAATAAAACAGACCACATATACCATCCACGCTTTGCTATCCAAAGTAATGAGAAATCGGAATATCCCAGGTAACAGAAAAAAAAAAAGACAATGCAAATAGTAAAGAGACACCTCACTACAGTGAGTCTGCACAGATCCAGCATGGCCAGCTCTGAGACAAAGCTGGAAAGCCCTGCCTGATCTGAGCAGCTCCCCAGCTCTCACCAGGCTTAGAGTTTATGTGCTCAGGCTCCACACTGCACCTGAGCAAAACCTGCTGGAGCCTGGGGCTGCTCTCCCCAGCCATGTTTATGAGATCCAACTGTGCCAGAGCCATCGCTGACCCCACAATCAGTGTGATGTTCACAGCACAGGTCCTCCCCGTCTCCCGTGGGAAACCCAAGTGTCTTCTGGGCTACACTACCTGTAACATGCTTATGGCCTGAAAAAATCCACAGAGCTACATGCTAGTTTAAGAAGCTTACTAATGGACTGGACAGACAAGAAAATGTGAAGGATTTAACATTTTTCTTATTTAAATCTGGAAACACTTGGTAGATGCAATTAACCTTGTGTGGTCACCTCTTCCCACGGCTTCATGGGGCTGCATAACATTCTCATCCAAATTGCTCATTTGGTGCAAAGTTCCTCTTCAGAGAGTTTTCTTCCAATTTTTCCCCCCTCTTCAAGTGGTCTTAAAGAAAGGACTTGGGCAGCTGGACTTCAAATGACCCTTGAATGCTGTGCTTACTTTCCCAGCAGGATGTATGAACTGCCTCATCAAATAAGTCTCAAGCAGACAGGTTTGTTGATTGGGAAAGCAAAGTTTCAAACTGAGGGTAAAGGGTATGTCACAAATATTAGTGTAAGTACAGTGAAGGCCCTATATCCTTGCAGAGAACAGTGTTTGCTCTAGGCTAAAGTCTGCGTTAATATTTTGAATTTATATCACATCTTCTCAGCCGATCTTACAGGAAAAAGGCCGATGGGATTTTATAGCTCAGCAGCTAATAGGATTCTACATGATTTGATAAAGAAAGAAACTGCCATTATAGGTTTAACTATTCTGTAACAAGGAATATAGAGCTCTGTTAAATTTCAATATTTTCTAAAATATTTGCACTGAAAATAGTGCTGCAAATCAACATTATGTTTTAATAGTTTAAAATAAATACCTGGATGTGTAGCTGCTAATGAACTCCATACTGAGAAAAATAAGGTATCACATAATTTTATAGCCTACATCTCTGACGTCTGCAGTATCTTCAGCTCCAAGTGCTCCTTTTGCTTTGAAAATCTGGATTCAGAGAAAGAAGAAAACTGGGACTCTGCAAAAGCTTAATCCAGAACCAAGGTAGATCAAAATGAATTTAGGCACTGCTACTTACAGAAAAGTCCACGGAAGCGTACAGCACACTAATTGACCCTGGATTGGTAGTGCCAGTCATCCCCTCTGCAGCATCCAGACTCTCCCCAGACATGTGTAAGCCTCCTTTTGTCAGTACCACGGGTGCTTGCAGACAGGGATATGGCAGCCCAAGCTTTCTCCCCCACACTGAGAGCTCCCATGGACACCCAGTTCTGCAGGTGCCCAGGAACGAGTGCTAACGCCACAGAGCACCAAGAGCTTCATGGTTTTACCAAACTAGTTTTGAGGAGAACTCATCTGAACTACCAGAGAAGTAAAGAATCAGTAACAATTAGCACACAGGCCAAATTAGAAAGGAAACAAAATCCTGAACAAAGCATGTGAAGGACCACAAAGTGCCAGGCAGACTAGATGCCAAAGAATGGATTAAGAGCAGTTGATTATGACAGGTCTCTACAAATGCAACTCTTAGGAAGCTAAGTCCCTCCTGATGAACTGACTGGGATGAAAAGAGCTGCTCTGCAAATTGGACCTTACCAGAGAAGAGCCAGGTAAGTGTATGACAAAGACCATACCTAATCCTAGGGAGAAGATCTGACAAGTCAGACTCAGGAGCCTGAAGCTATTTATGACGGCAGGAAGAAAATAAACTCTCAACTATAACTTTGGAAGAAACAGGCTTGCTGAGCCAAGCATCATCTCCTAGATAACAATCTAATGAGAAATCTCTCCTCTGTTCCCTTCCTCCCTCCCCTCCTCTGTGCGTGCATCCCTTTGATGTACAGCTGCAAGGGCTGGCCAGGTGCAATCTGCTTTATTGAGTAATATGCATATAGCTTTGTAAAATATTATCAAGACTTCAGATGAACCTGGGTTCAACATTTTATGTCTACGAGTTTCAGCTCCTGATAGGGAAGTTCAGCAGCTGCTGGCTGAGCACATCTCACTTGAAGGGCACTGAACCTCTCCTCTTCAGCTTGTAGGCACCTGAGTGAAGGAACTGAGGTGCAGGACAACCCTGAGTCTTTCTACAAGGAAAGGCTGGGCAGGGAACTGGCTCTCAGGGAGGGGAAGGCGATTGAATGGGAGTTTGCAGGGGATTCACTTGCAGTCTCTCTGAACCAAACAGGCACAGTTGTGCCTGGGAGCTGAGGACTGCAGGGAGGGTAGGGGCTAGAGATTTTTTATGTGCTGGCTGCTATGTTCTGGGCCACCGCAGGCAGATGTATTTCTCCATCATTCAGTTTCCAAGTGAGGCGAGATTGCTCATCCTGACTTTGACTTCTTCTTCGCACAAGTCCAGCCATGTGCTGTGGAGCTGGTTTGGATGATTCCCTTCTCTTCACCACACAAGGACAAGTCTGTTTAAACCTGTCTCCATCCCCAAGAGTAGGTGTCTGGAGTGTGCTGCTGGGCAGACCCCCAAGACAGCTCTCAACATGCCAGGCTGAGCCTCGAGAGCAACATAACCACATCTTTTTTGACACTTGCAAGTAATGTAAGCACTCTGCCAACCTAATGCAACCTGCTTCCAAGAAAGACTAATTAACCCAAAAAGGCATCATCCTAGTGTCATCACCTGGCTCTGGATTGCTAAACAAGCACCTCAGGGGCTCACGTGGGCATTTCTGAGAAATGCTGCTCTGCACCACGTAAGTGTGGTGTAACGTGCTACCTGCTCCTGCCCACAGCTCCAAACTCATAACAGAAGCGCAGGCAGAGGTGTACGTGCTAGCCCACCCACCTCAATACACACGCCCAGCAGCAAGACAGGCAGCATCCAGAGACACTGAGTACAACTCAAAGGTGGCAAAAAGGCAACAGTAAGACAGTTAGTTATAGTAAGGAGTCATAACACACCCAGTCACTCAGTGCTCATGACTGTCTTGCTCACCAGAGCTATTCTCCTCTGTCCACACATGCATCTCCCTGAACCTTGACACGTACTCAGAGACAGCAGCAGAGAAGCGTCTGACCCCAAAGCCAAGTGCTAGCCCCACACAGCATGTACAAAGGATCGAGAAACACCCACTCCCCTCTTCCTTTGCCAGGGAATCAGTGGATGCTGGATTCCATCTACAGGTTTTTTCCTCTCAGCACACACAAAACAAGCAATTTCCAATGTACATGCTCATTACGCTCCAGTGGAGCATACAATAAGGGAAAGGTAAGCGGCAGCCAGAGGACTGTCTGCACACAGCAGCCAATGATGGGGAAGCTGTTCTCAGCTTATAAAATCGACTCAGACACTTCCAGAAATTCACATCAGATATTCATCCTCTCTGAATGGATAATAAATACATCTGACCCAATAATCCAAGTGTTATCTGCGTTCCAACTACCAAATCATACAATACGGCTACACACCTGATGTAATTTTAATAACATAAGACCACAAAGAGCAATGGAGCACAATGGCGAAAGCAGACAAGGGAACATTGATTTTCAGATTGCATTCCACTATAAACATCAAACTGCTGGCGGTTTATCTGAAATGTAAGCAGACCTAAGCGGAGCAAAGGAGGCTGAAGTTCATGCGTTTAGGCTGAACAATGCTTAATGTGCCAACCCCAGTGAATCCTGCAGGCAAGCTGCCTCTGCCAGCCATAACCAGATATTCTTCATTCAGGATCAATACAACTTCAACTACAGTTGTACTAATTGTAATAGCTGGATTTTGACAATGTTCATGCACGTGTTATGCACCACAGGTTCCTGCCTACAGGGAGAGAATTTAAACTTCTTTAGCACAGATAATTATACCATATTTTAAGGGCTTGACCAAACTCTTCATGCTCATGTAACATACATTTTAACATGACGAATGCCTTCAGCTCTCACAGACTGCTAGTCCCTGGAAGATTTTCAAGAAAAGCCTCTAGGTAACAGGTCCAGAGGAGAAGGAGGTTCACTACTAGCTTTTACTGTCGTTTACTCAGTTCGCAATCAGGTATGACTTCCCTGACACCAGCTGAATGATTCCTCTTTGCAACAAGGAAATCACAAGCACAATTTTGTACACTGTACTTTGACTTTATTGAATCAGATAGGGGATCTGAGTTTCCTTTCAGAATCTATTTTCCACCTAACATATTTGGGAGCAAACATACTGTGTTTTGCTGGCTAAACCATAAGCCATTAATCCCTCTCCTCACTCAGAACGCATAAGCTTTCAAACCACACACCAAATGGCACTGAGTTTAGACAAAAATGAGTTAAAATTTGAACCTACTTCTCAACAGGTAGCTTGGACAGACCTGTATTCCTAAATCTAACACTGGCATGAGCTAGGAAATTTGAATTTATGTTCTGAAGAAGATGGACTCAAATGATATAACTTTAAAAGGGATAAGTTAGGAATATTAAAGAAGATGTCAGCCCTGGATGCAGGGAGAGCTTTGCAGGGATGAATCCTCTATATACTGATGCACTGAATGCTCCATGGGTTCCACCATAAGCATCTGCAGCTGTCTGCTGTCAAAGGCAGACATCAGGAGAAATGCGGCTTCAGTGTGATTGATAGGTCTAGTGAATGATACAGAGAACTTCTAAACTCTGATGGCTCTGACGGCTGTCAGTTTTTACCCCGTGTCACTGCAGCCGACAGCCAACTTTCCTTCTTTACTGAACATATCCACAAGGGCCTTCCTTCTGGGCCAGCAAAATCTGCAGCCAGATCTCAGCTGAAAGTCATTACTTACTTGCAGAACAGTTTTACTGTAATGCTCAGATTTCCCAAGAAATGCAGTGGCCACAGAAAAGAGACGACAGGATTGGGCAGGTACAGCCTCCAAGGAGATGACCGTGTTTAGGCACTTTTGTGCTTCCATGGGAGTCTGGGGAGGACTCTCTGCTGATTCCAGCAGCAACAGGATCATGAAGGCAGACAATTCAGTTACCTAGCTGATAAAAACATGATATTGCCATTGCTATCACATTGGTCCCAAGCACAACATTTCCTGGTTCTTTCAGAAGCTTTTCAAGCACTATTTGGGGCTTGGTGATCATTTCTTCACCATCACTGCCTCTTTGAAGTGCTAAAGAAACATTTACCAGTATGCAAATACTTACAATTGTGAGTTTACACAAGAAGAGGAGATGCTTCTAGACTAATGTCTGTTTTTCTTTGGCAAAAATACAGTACAGAGCTGGTCATATTTTGAAAGACATTTAAAGTCTAATATTTTTCAAAGAACAAGAGCCTCTACAAAATAAATAAAGCAACAGAGCTTGATTCTCCACTGGACACCTCCAATTTCACACCGGTGCACCAGTATCAATCAAATGGCCAAAAATGAGTCACAGTCTGGAAAACACATTTTTCTGTGGGAGATTTAGAGAATTCAATCTTGTTAGCTTATGAAAGAGCAGGTGAAGAGGAGATTTGATCACAGTCTGTAAGTACCTACACAATATCTGATCCTAGGTGGTTCTTTAATCTGGCAGACAAAGGTATAACAAGATCAAAACACTAGAAGCTGAAATTAGACAAACAAACTGGAAAAAGCAGACTTTTTACTCTTCACCTAGCCCTTCAACCTGGAATGTCATAGATTGTCCGTTTCTTGCATGTTCCAAGTTTGAATTTCTTCCTACTATAGATAAGTTCCCGCACAGTCACACATTATTGGATTTAATGCTGGAATTAGCAGGTGAAATTCTGTGTTCTGTTTTTTAACAGAAAATCAGGCTAGACACTTATAGGCTGTTCTGGCTTTAAAAATAAAAATAAATATGAAATAGAGTTATACAAACAGTAAGAAATAGTTATACAAACATGCAATAGAATAACGCCACTAATCAAATAATTTTTCGACATTTAGAATATATTTTTACTACAAAAGATGTGTTATGAGACAGTAGGTAAGACCTTCTTTCTTTTTGTCTGTAAGGAGGTTGGCTCCCTCATTCCTTACACTCGATTTATTTTGGGGTAAAGTGAGAAGGTTTGGGATTTGTTTGGGTGGATTTCTTGTTATTATTAATTTCTTCCTTATACAATTAATATAAAGGCAAAACTCCCACGGATGGAAAAAGCACATTCATAACTGTGAAGATCTTCAGTCTTTAGCCTGGAATGCAGCTGAGCTTTCCTTTCTCAGCCATTACAGTTTCTTAGCTTCCACAAATGGATATGGATATTTACTCTTTTTTTTTTTTTTTTAAATTCTTCCATTTGCAGCGCGCTAGGGGATTTCACTCAAAGTAACACATGCTCCACAGATTAGCAGGTTCTTAAAAATATGCTTGTCTTCTCTTTATGGGCCTGGTCTATTAAAAAGAAGTTAACGGAAAGACACCCATTAGCTTCTGTGGGTATTGGATTGGGGCCTAAATTATTGCTAGTGCTGAACACGCACAGTCAGAAAGTATTTCAGAACACATGTGCTCCCCACTGCTTTCCAAGTCTCAAGCAGATTTCCCTGAGATCCTTTCCCAGCTCCAGTGACTAGCTCTGGAGAAGACATCTGCTCTCCCATGGAGTATCTCCCTGTAATGCTGGGCAGGAATCAGGCATTCCCTGTGTGCTCACAGTGGGTTTATATCACTTATCTCAGGCTTTATGCCACACACACACACACACACACACACACACAGAGCTCTTCTATACACCAGGTTCTCTCCTTTGCATCCTAAACTGTCAGCTTCTCCTTTCTAGGCCATCAACAGGAACAATACTTGCAGCTCACAAAACCCAAAATGTTGGTGAACCACTGATTTTGATATGGTCACATTTCTAAGCAGCCACATCATACCCCATATACACAGCACATCTCTATTTATGTCATCCAATGCACCTTGTGAGCTGAGGAGAAACGTCTTAATGGATCAAACAATTGCGTGTGATGTACAAAGTACATTTTGCAGACTCCTAAACATTTCCCTGGCAAGACCATCAGTGGGCTCGCCAGCTCATTACAGAATGCTAATTACATCCCATCAAGCGACCTGAAATTGCTCAAAAGCCCTGAGTTATGTATGCTTTCATGGGAAACACCAGAAAGCTAAACCTCTCCACAGTTGGCTTAGAAAAGATCAGTTTACAGAGATGTCTGTTCCTTGTCAAAAAATTCCTTCGATTTCTTTTTTTCATGTTGCACACAGACAGATCATTATTGGCCTGAAATTGCAGAATCCATTTCTTCCTCTCAAGAAAATCTATGCTAAGTCTTACTGGGTTAAACTAGTAATTTCTAAAAACAAAATGAAAACAGGCAGAAACAGGTTTCTGAAGATAAACAAAGTTTACAAAAACAGTTTTAGTTTTAAATGGAAGCAGAAGCGCAAGCGTAGAGAGCTGAATTTTTCTAAGTGAAACCAGAAGTTGAAATCCAGTTGTGTGTAATCTAGACTGCTCCACCACTCCCACTTACTCCAGTTACCTCCTCATTTCCCCGCTACTGTGATGCTCACTTGTTGTCTGTTCTCTTGAATTAGGCGTCTCTCCCCCAAGCTGCCTGTAGCTGCAGTGTCGCATTCGCTGCAACAGGGCACAAGGTTTAGCTGTACAGAGCACTTTGCCATCTGTTCAGAGCTGGGTCTGACCTACATTGCGTGTTTGAAAAGCATCCCATATGCTGAAGCTATGCTCCTCACAGAGGCCTCTCAGCACTACTGACAGGCAGAACAGGAACCTGCTTAGATATTAGCACAAAAATTAAAAATTACAGATTCCTTCCAGTGCCAAGTGGGTTCTTCATTCCTACGCCTCTCCAACAACTTTCCTCAACTGGTTTTACAGCTCTCCTGAAGGAGATAAGTGCCTGTATTTACAAAAGGGGAAACTGTGCACAGAAAAAACTGATAGCAGAACCAGAAATAGTCCCTCAGCTCCCCAGTCCCAGGCCAAAGCCAAATACGCTAGGCTACACTTGTCTCTCAGGAAGCTGCTATGGTCAACTCCCTTCAAGTGCTGCATTAGTGTTTCTGAATGTACTGGGTTTATTTTAAATAACTCCTAGTCAGAGAAAGTACGCGGGCTAGCTTGTGTGTAAAATATGCTAGTATGCTTTTCCAATTTGATGCCTATAATATCCTGCATGGTTCATGCTAGAGAGAAAGAAGAAAAAAGCTGCAGGATACTATCTGCTTCCACCACACTGCTGAGCTGGCGGGGGATAAGGACATGCATGGGGAAGTCAGGAATTGATTGGCAAATATGTCCTATCTGTTCCAGTTCTGGTCACATTAACAGCAAGGCTCCTGTGAGTTATCTCTGCTGAGTATGCTCAGTGCCAGCTAGGGAAAGGAAAACTATTCACCTCCAACTCCTACCTTACCAACTTTGTTGTGACACCACTGAAAATGCCAGAGACACATCAGAGCTACAGAATTTAGAGCAAAGTTGTCAATATGGAGAGAGGAGACAGACGTCTCCCAAATCTGCACACTCATCAGGTCTGTTTTTCCCTGACAGTTTTGATTCTGCCCATCTCAAAATGCACTCTTGACCACTACAGCATTTGAGCTCTGCTCTCCTCACAGCATGTGAGCTGTCTGACCCCAACAGTCCAGACCTGATCAGGGTGACAAGTGACATCTGACAAAGAATGACAAGAGAGAATATCTGCAGAGATAAGATATACCAAAGAGGACCCTGGCACATACAGCTAGGCCATTACCTGGAATAGTAACACTTACGTCCACAGATACTGTTTGAATTTGATCATCTTCTTGGTTCTTGAGGAACAGTTTGGGACCAAAGTCAAAAAAAGGAACCTAGCTAAGTAGGAAAGTAGGAGCTGCCTTTAAGAAGGGATGTATTCAGTTGCTCTCCGCAGTTTAGGCAAGTGTACAATGTGCTCCAGACTTCTTTATATGCTGGTTCCACTCAAAAAAAATACAATTAATTTAGTCAAATGGCGGGATCACTCACCTAGAGACAACAATGCAGTCCACCCCTGAAGGCTAAAGAACTGCGTACAGAGCCACTGCTTTCCAGGAGAGGATTTAGGGAGTCAGAGCAAGCAAGCAACTCAACATGAGCTTCCAATGCAAAGCCTTACATCAACAAGAGCAGAGCTGAATCAGAAAGGTTATTTAACTTGAGTTGAAATAGTATATACCCTAACCCAGTTCATCTGCACTAAACCAGCAGGAGCTTTACTCCACCTAATGAGCAGCTGACCTAAGAGGGCAGTAACCCCAGCACCACTACAGCCCAAAGAGAAGATGGGAACACAGATTTGACATTTACAAGCTGGAGAGAACATAGTGAAAATGGTGAAGACAGCTTTGTATTTTCTGAAATGTCTCAGGAGGGTGTAAGATGGAAAGCAGTAGTTCTGTGGGAATGTCCTCTACATTTCTGAGCGCTATGACAGAACGTGTTTCTAACTTTGGCACTTGAAGCCTTCTCATTTTCTTTGCTCCAGCAGTTAACACAGGGGATATGCCTGACACACTGGATCGCACACCAGGAAAAAGCTCTGAAGGCCTTTGGGGAGCACTCACCCATGCCGGGGTGCAGCACTGTGCTTACCCCCTGCTCCAGGCACAGCCCACGGGAAGCTGAAGGACCCACTGCCCAGCTGCACCTGCAGCAGGGGCTCATCGAAGGAATGGGACAGCGGTGACAGCTCCACAGCAAGCGGAGGGCAGACAGCTCTCAGGGACTAAGGGAGCTCTCTGTACATGCCCAGCCAGTATCAATGCGACCAGTACAGTCCACACTCCATACTCGTCCAAGTATTTTCTCACACAGCACCTAAAATTTTTGCATCTCCAAATTAGCAATGGTTAAACATATCTAAGGACCTGCTATGAAGTAGAAAGAATATCAGCTTTCCTTCATCCACAGAGCCATCTCTGTGTGGCCTGGAAAGCCCACAGTGATGGTGCAAAACGAAAAACTGCCAGCACAGCTTGATATAAGCG
The DNA here is from genome assembly GCF_037038585.1 of Patagioenas fasciata. Taxonomy (NCBI): domain Eukaryota; kingdom Metazoa; phylum Chordata; class Aves; order Columbiformes; family Columbidae; genus Patagioenas; species Patagioenas fasciata. The sequence continues at coordinate 12,254,911 of NC_092526.1, read as the reverse complement.
CATGCAAATGCATGCAGGATACATACATATTCCATGCAGAGGAGGGCAGGCTAAGCTGCCGTTGCAGCATGTGCATACTAAGTGGAGGCTTTGCAGTGCTACTGAACAGAAAGCATGAGGTGTCTATTTGCACAGACAAACACAATAGTCTGATTCAATTATTCTGTGGATGGCTCTGAAACAAAATACTAACACACCAAACAGTGTTCTAATGAGGGGGTCCCATCCCTGAAGACCTGTTAGTTCAGTTTATATAGCAGAAGATACATGGACAGTCATGTCTGAATAATTGGAAAATGAGCCAGCATACCTAAAACATTCAGAATTGCAATCTGGTTTCACTTGTCATGCAGTTTTCCACATCTTTTTCATTTGCTTGGCTTTGTTCTGTTTTCTGACAATACAAGAGATGAAAAAGAAATTTCTGTTGGCAATTCCCAACATATACCACATTCTAAAAATGTTCAGGGTTAATGAGGCTTTTCTGAAAAATGCCATTTTCTCCACACATGTAACTCACAAGACATGGGAGCCCTCGACCTTAGAGCAAGCTGAAAATTTAAAATGCAGCTCAGCAACCTGAAGGACGGTCTCTGCGATTAAATACAGCAATGTAGACAATCCAGGTTCAGTACTGACTCTGCCTCTGATACCTGCTCAGTCCCCCAGTCTGAGCCCCTGGTCATCACCTTGAAAATGGAGTTCAAAAATTGAGTTCATAGTAGGTCTTCAGCAACATGATTTGTGCGTGTGCTACAATTAGTTCTAGAGGGTACTAATAATTTAGGGCAACTATAACAATACCACTCCATGGATCTTGCTCTGGATTCAACTTCTTGCTAGACTAACAAGAATAACAAGCCAGCTGAGACAGTCACTCCCCTGCCAGAGTAACCCAGTCATAAATCTCAAAGTCTGTCCCAGAGTCTTGGGACATTTCATCTTGGACTCATCTGTAGTTTAAATCACCAAGAAAGAAAATTCAGCATTTGATTGAAACCATTGACGTACAGAGCAATCCTTACTGATCAAAGAAAAGTGATTATCTGCTCTTTTTCGAGAAGGAAAATGACTGTTCCTAAAGAAGAGATCACAAATGCCAATGTGCATTTTCAATAGGATTCTGAATTATATTTCACAGCTCCAGATAAAAATTAATGACCTTTGCGTTGTGGAGAATGCTCCAACTGGGATCACTATTTCTTTTATTTCTTACACCTTACAGTACAGAGTAAAATGTCTTCACAGATATAATTGTGTTATATCACGATACTAGACAGACACGGTGCTGAGACCAGACAGTAATTTACTCATTAAGGCTCTGATCCAGTTTCCACTGAAATCAATGCAAAGGCTTCCTCTGCCTTGAATGACTATTGACCAGATCAATCTTTTTGTCTTCATAGCTGGAAACGGCAATTTTGCTTTACTGCTCTGTGACCTTGCTTTCTCATTAAACTTCACTCAAGGGATTCATAAGATACAGAATACTGCGTATGGAAGATAACTCGAGAGATTTATTATACCCAGTCATGTCTAAATAGAGTAGTGACAAGCAGGCGAACATACTTCTTTTCCTACCATGCAGTCTGTTGGCCATCATGAGTATGTCATGTTTTACTTTATGCAAGAGTTTACACGTAATATCCAGATCTCACCCTTTACAAAGACATGGAAATATGTGCCATGGGGTAAAGTAAGGACGATTTGAACTGTGAGATTGCTGGGGTTTGCTGATGTTGATTTGAATTAGACACTTAAACACGCATATAACAAAAGTCGAGCTGTTTGTGCTCTTCTATTGAACTCTGCTGGGTCATCCAGTCTCTTTCTCTCGCACACAACCACATCATTAATCCCTTTCATAAACAATCATGATCCACATTAAACACATTCCCCTTTTCAAAAGCTGTGACTGAACCCTGCCCCTCACTTCTCTAGTGGCCAGAACACTACAGTTTCTAGTTTGAACTTACTCACAACCAACGCACACTTATCTAATCCTGTGCCAGCCTAGTCTTTAAGCTCCAATTGTTCTTTTCCTTCCCTGGTATTAACACTCATGATATATTTATGGGCACTCATATCCACTTTCTACCTCAGCTTTGCTGGGATAAGCAAACCAGGCTGTTTTCGTTTCCTCTCTAATGATGTTTTTTCACTCTGTTACGAATATTTTGCACCTTGCAGTACTTTAAGCTACATGCAAAGGTCTAGACAAATTACTATATTTTACAGCCAGATTAAGCCATTATGACTTCCTGAATTACGCTGGGTATAGAATACCACCTGTAATTCCTGCATTTTGGCCGTCATTTCAGGTTGAACTAGGGTACGTACTTCATAGGCAGCAGAGAAACAAATCCATAATACTCTAATGCATCAATCCCCAATTGTGCTCAGGTATCAAAATGATCAGAGGCTCAGTAAAGGATGTACAGAGGGTAGAGCAGCAAAAACCAGAGGCCATGAAAAATGCTGCATTGTTTTAACAAACATACATTCTATGACACGGTGAGCATTACAAAGTGCTTTCAAAGTTAAAGGATAAACTTGTTATTCATCCAACAATTATAACAATATCAAACTTTTCTTTACAAGGAAGAGTCCTAGAAACAGTTCCACTTGTTTTTGGTTTTGTGCAAATATCTAAAAATCATTCCAGGAGTGCAGAGAGAAGACCATAAAGAAGAAAACACAGAGGTGGAAAGGGAAATTGATTTAAGATAAAAGCAAAACTAGCTTTGAGGTTTTGGTCCAAACCAAAAAATATATGGAAAACATAATGGCAACATTGTTTTTACATTCTGTTTTGTAAACAATAACACAATGCAACAACAGGTCTTCATGCAGCCCGCAGATCTTCAGCTGGTACAAGTCAGCCGTACGCAGAAATGTCAGTCCCAGCAGGATCCAGGACACCCTTGGACCGACCCGTTCAAAAGAAGCTGAGCATTCCTGGGAGGTTCCTACTCCTTTATCCTAATGATTCTAGTCATCTGGCCCTGAAGCTCACTCCTACTGGTAATGCCTTCTTCGATTCATGACTGCTTTGAAGCAAGTGCAGAACTATTTGCAGATGAGGTACTAATTCTGCATGAGCAAATACAGTACAACCTGTGGCTTAGCTGTAAGAACTCCTGAGCACCCACAGCTTCCATTAGCTTCCTCTGAAGCTCAGAGTCTTCAAAAGCAGAGCCAGCATGGCCTCAGGGCCGGATTTTTCCCCAGCCCCAGAAGCACTGAAAACTAAAGCATAAGGGTTATCAAAGGAGTGAGTGAAAATGTACTAGATTGTATAGAGTACATTAAATTAATACTAAATGTGTATCTACCTAGTGCTCCCTGCCCCTAGTCTGCCAGTGAGACAGCAACCAGGACAGCTCCATAACTGGAAAAGCAGATGGGCTGCGATATTTTCATTATGAAGAACCAGACAAGGTCCTACTGCTCACGGGCCCATGAACATATGCTTCCCCAGGACCAATGCTTTACGTGCTAAAAAAGGTGATGCACTGGATAAAACTGTAAAGGTGTTCTAGTTTAAAAAAGAGGATCTGTGAATGTTGGGATTTTTCCATTACTGGCCATATAAACACGGCTGCAATAAGAACATGAGCATTGTTATGTCCAAATCTACAGCTCTCCTGTGATGCCTGGATTTAACTTCCAGTAAGTCTGCACTTATATGAACATAACTTTCTTTTCCAGTTTTCTTTGGCTCTATTTTCCAGGCCTTTGTATTTTGATACAGAGCATAGAAAGCAGTACATAAAGCATTTTAGAAACAGTATATCCTATGGATTTAGGGTAAGACATATATTAAGGATATGAACTGAACCACTGAACTACCTCTGCACCTTCACAGGCTTTTGCAAATATTGCAGCCATCATCCTATCTTCATTTCTGAAAGCAATGGTGCTTTAAGATCTGGCCTTCTTGCTATCAGCTTAATTAAAAGCTTCATTAAATGAACTGTTTCGCTTTGTACTGAAACAAATTAGGAATACTTACATGATCAGTCAGCTGAGCAGCAGATAATGAACAGCTGAGAGACACTAACAACCTAAATCAGTACAGCTGTTTAAAAGGCATGGGCATGACTATCTCTCAAAATTTGCCGTATCCTTGTGAAACAGATAAATATGCTAATAGATACACCCCTCCCACACCTAGATTTCTTAATTACCCTTGTGTGGTCTGCTGTAGCCACAAGGGATCCAGGACAGACCTGAGGGCAGATACCAGAGTCCTCCTATACTGTACCCACTTCTCAGGCAGTATCTCTCCTCTGGGTGTTGGCAGCAGCACCAGGCAGGTTCTCTGTTTCGCTGAACTCCCCCCAGCAAGTTCCTCTTGACAAACACTGCATTTTTGTCTACAAACAGCTGTGAGGCTGATTTTATTGTTGCCCATAAAGAGACTGCATTTTCTAAATAAATAAATAAATAAATCAATAAATCGCAGAGGAAGTCCTAGCAGTTTCATGAATGCTCATGTAAATACGCTTTGGCATGAGAATCTGGACAACTGACTCATTAAAGTCCCCCCTTGCTTACTGAACACCTTGCCATTCACTCTGATGTTCGACAGACTTGCATGGGACTTGTCTACACTACACCATTGGCCACCAACAAATTATGGCCATGCAAAACCACAATGATTTCTTCTCCAGCAACTCTAAAACTGAAACTTCCCTGCTTAAAAGCCTAAGTGTATGCTTACTTTGAGTAAGAAACAAATTTATCAAAACTCAAATCCTTTTGTGAAGACAAAAACAGAGCTATATTTACTGAAAGTAGTTGCTGTGATTTATATAAGGGATACAGAAGCTCAGAGAAGGTACCTCTTAGCACAACCCACTGATTTATGGACACAGGGGCCTAAGCAATACATTTTATTTCCTAGAAGAGTCATCTTGCCCCAACTGCCAAAGTAGGCAATATGAGCTGACATCACACACAAGAACAGATTCTCTGGATGTACATACAGATGCCTGTGATAATCTCTAACACAAATCCACCCCCGAGACACAGGTGAATAGGAAAGAATTTGAAACAAACTCCTACTTATTTCTAATCCAGGAAATCAGGGTAAAATTCCTCAATGGGGTTTAGGTTTTCTATTTGTTTTTTTGTTTTGTTTTACAGAGGAAGAAAATCGGTGCTCCCAGAATGAGTAGGTGCTGTATGCCAAATGTCAGCATGGAGCACGTTTTTACAGCCAGCTTCTAAACCCGTGAATAAAGAAAAGGGCTTAGCGGAAATACTGACAGAAGTTTAACCACAGTGGGCCAAAGTTAGCCCTATGTAGGTGCAGGCAACTCCACTGATGCTAATGGATTTACACCAAGGCTAGAGTTGGCCCAATGCCTCTAGCTGGCACAGCTAAAATCTGCAGGCGTGATACAGAAAGACGGCAGCCTGGAGAGACTGGATGCTTCCCCCTGAACCTGTTGGGATGCATGTTCATCAGAATGGATTGCATCAGTTCCTCCATGAATGGGCACCTGCAGATTCACCCATGATCAGCTCTAAAGAAACTCAATGCCAGCTTTTCAGGGGGCAATGATTATGGATTACAGTGCTCCTAATAAATTGTAAAGCTTGAGGGATGATAATGTGCCCCTCACTGGCAGAAACCTCCGTCAGGCCTCTTTTTGCACGCAGCGCTGTGCTTGGGGTTTTTAAGAGAAAGACCACACAGGGATTTTGACATCCTGTAAATGGAAAGCTGTAGCTGGTTTCTAAACATGATGAATCCAATCCGGAGGGCCTTAGTTTCAGCAGGGAATGAATGCTCAAGCTCAGGGAAAACAATGGTGCATTATCAAATTAATTTCACAGTGCAGATCACGTGAGATTCCCCAGAGTCCCTCCAATGCCAAAACACAATCCGATTGTGTAGATCAGCAGCACAACTGCTGTCATCAAGGGTAAATTAACTGGCCAGACTCATCCCTGGTGTAATCTTGCTTGAATCACTGAGTAGGTCAGTGGGATCCTGCAAAAGACAATTTGAAGATGGAATTTGACCTGCTTCATGTTTTGCCTGTAAGTGGAATTTCCAATCGATGTCTAGATTAGTATATTCTGCTCCGGTAAGGAGCTCCACATACGCATACATTTTGTCCATATAGAGTCCCACTGCTTTGAAGTAAATAATGCTTGCTCCATTTTCATTAATGGAAAAATAAGGGGTCACAGCAGGCAACCTCTGAATCCTACACACACAGGGAAGCATAAATACCCATACGCAGCCTGACATAGACTGCATCTCTATCATAATCAAACTGAAAGTGAAAGGCTACAGTCCTGCAAAGAATTCTGCATGGGCATATCTAGAAATGTACCTTTTGAAACATTCATCAAAGAGCTGTCCTGAGCAAAGCAGCTTTATCTCAGCAAATGCTGAGAACCTTTATAAGTGTGCACACACTGAAATAGTTCAGCACAGCACAAGATCTTGCAACACTGTGGAAACCAACATGACAAGTAGGTTAGGGATTTAACTAAAGACATTCAGTGTTAGATGGCCTGCTACCATGAGCAGAAAGATGAAAAGTTTCTGACTGCAATTTCTATACCTTCATTACAGCCCAAGTCCCTGAAGATGAGGCAGACACTCAGCAAGAGCTACACAAGCAACTTGCAGCCTGAGTTTTACATTTCACATGCTTTAAATTTGTTGGCATGTTCTAATGAAAGGTGACACTTATTCACAGTTCAAAAAAATGGCTGATACAGAAGAGAACAGTGGTATCATACATGACATAAGAGGTATGGCACAAGCAGTTTAATAACACAAAGGGCAAGATCATGTATTTAGAAAACAGCAGGAATATTGTGGATATCACTGTCTAGAAAGAGGAAAATAAAGACGTGGGTTTATAGCTGTATTCACGAGTGCATGAACCATTAACAGGACACAGTCGCTAAAAGGACAAACTAAACCACATCACTGTATTAAAACACATTTTTCTGGCAAAGGTGGGAAAGCATTAGTGGAGCTGTACAGTACAGTTCTCTCTCATGTGCAAAGAAAAGGAATTCAAACTTGAGTAGATCCAGAGAAAAGGTACCTATGCTATCAGACACTTTATGAATCTCATGAACTTAGACTGTTTAGCCTAGTAAAACAAAAGCTGAGAGGGGAGATGATTACTAACTATAAATATATCAGGTATAAAAGAGCTTTTTAGGTTAGAAGAAAGTGTTCATGCACAAAACCAAATGATATAAACTATCTCTGAATAGAATTAGTATAGACCTTGGAAAATATTTCTGACCAGAGGTCTGAGTTTCTTTAACAGTTTTCCAATGAGATTAGTGGGGACAAGATACCTACATGCTTTAAAAATGGCTCTTGCTAGATGTATTAAGGGCTCCACAACATACCATCTTCCAAGAGCAGGGAGCAGAGTCAATATTCCTGAGATGTCATCCCAGCCCTGCATTTCTGTGAGGTACTTGAGACTCCACAGCCCTGGTGAGGCACCAGGGTCCCACTGTGCTTGGTACTACACATGCACTCATCACAAAATGATGGACTCTTATTATACTGTAGTTTTTCTATGTCTTGTCTCACCTGACAGATTCAAAGAGCCTCTTACTTAAAAATTAATAAAACAATCTGGCCAAAATTTAAGTCAAGACTACAGGACTTGAGGAGAGAAGAACGGGAGGGGAGTAGAAGCTGAAGAAGAAAATACTTCAAAACCCAGAGTGTTAATACAGGACAAATAAAAACCTACAACAACTACAAACTAAGGAATAACCAGGCTTAGGCCATTAAAAAAAAAAAAAGAAAAAAAGAAAAAGTAAACCTTGTGGTAGCATGTTACCTGTTGTCAGATGAACATAAAAATTGACTCTATGGGTACTCCTAGGCCATTGCAAATGAGAGGCAAAGCGCGTTAACCTTATCAAAACAACCTCCAGCAAGATTGTGGAGATGAGCAGCTGGAGTGATAACATCTAACTGCAGCTCAACTCCAACAACACATTTGATTGCAGCGTCCACTGCACGGAGGATCAACCACCAAAGAGCAAGTCATCACACAGTGATCCCATGATGTGGGCAGTCACACCAGCACACTGCAGGCAGCTGCAGCAATGAGCCTTCCCTGACACTTGTAAATTCTATACGGTGTATATATTTGGGGGTGTAATGCATTATTTGCCTGACATATTTAGAAAGCTCTAATTAATTTAGTGATCGATGCTCTAAAACTACTGAGTGAAGTTAAGATTGTTTTTTAAATTGTTAAATTACATTTGTGAATTAACAGGAGCAGGGCTGAGTAATCGCCACTTGATGTTCATGTATAGTTCATTCAGTTCAATTAAGTTCTGCTGTATAATGGAGAGGAGAAAATAGCCAAACTACTATTGCAAGAATCTGGGTGAAAACTAACACAGTTTACAAGAGTAAGAAAAATGGTAGATTTTCTTTAAACCTTTTAAAGAAAATAAGTCTGAGATTTATTAAGGAAGCAAGATATGTACTGTTACTGGTAGAATTATCTCATGCTTAGAGCAAGGAAGTATTTTGTGAACTATCCTTAGAAGACATTCCACCCTGTCCAGCAATACAGTCACATCTGGAGTGGGAAACAGCACGTCATGCAGACGCACAAATGTTTTAGGAGAGAAGGTAAGGAATACTATAGACAATTGAAATGCTACAGAGAATTACACGCAGACACAAATACGGGATATCTTGAACATTTTTTGTATAGGGAACATCTGGAACAATTCCTCCCAGAAAGGAGCCTAAATATTCCTTGTATCTTGTTCAGGTTTTACCTTACTACCTACCACTATGGTAGGAGAGAATCAGGAAAAAAATAGTAACAATACTATTGGCATCAAGGATTAAAAAGGACTGATTGTATTTTTAGGGCAGAAAATACATATCATTTTTTTGCTGTGCTTTACTGGCTGGTTGGTGAGGTTGCTTGTTACAACTCTGAGGAGGGTAATTTAGAAGAGGGGAGTTGGCTGGTAGGCCAGAAGTGAATATGGATCCATATTCTCCAAACTCATCAATCCTAATTCTCTGTATGGATAAATTTCTCAACAGACCCTCTCTCTTAGTGTAAAAGCTCAAGAAAATCAATCAATATATTACTTTTGTTATTTTCCACATACGCAATCTCCCCAGCTGTGGCTGCCTTGGTCCCCTTGGTGACATTGCTTAGTGCCTACTCACACAGAAGCTCAACACACCTTTCTCTGGAGATTTATTCTCCTCTGTAACTCACCATGGCAGCAAGAATATAAATTGCTCCAATTTGCAATCTGTTCAAGACTCAGGGGCTCAAAAGTAAAGTGCGCTGAGGTATGAAATGGATGGATACTGACCATGATAAGACAGTTTGGATATCAGAATTACTTCTTACCTTAAAGATAATGACCCCAGCAACATCCTACCCTTTGGCAGAGGAACTTAGCACATGAATCACAATTATCTCCCTCAATTCTGCACCAAAGATCTGCTTGTATCTGAGACTTCTCAACTTGTGAGAATCCAGACCCAGGTCGAGATCTGCGGAATGCTGGTCACGTCCTCTTTAAGCCGTGACATGACAAGCAATGCTCTTCCACACCATCAGCAGAGGGGCTGTTACCATGAATTCCTGGCGCCAGTGCCTTCTCTGTACATGTGCTGACAAATGCAACTACCCTTGATCTATCAGCGAGCTCTTCACCTTCGAGAAGTCCACATGAGAAAGACAAAACCTTTTACACATCCATCTTTCTCAATTTGCCAGGTACACCAAGAGGAAGCGCACAAAGCTATGCTAACTGACTGAGCAGCAGACGAACACCGTAACATTGTGCTGCGCAGGCAGCACAGTCAATTCCTGCAGCAGACACTCATTTGATCACAAGTGGTTCTGCTGGCAATTTACTTTTCTTGATCCCACAGAAAAAGAGTTTTAGTCTCTGCTTTAAACTTGACTTCTACTTGGTGCCCTCAGGAAAATCAAGGCTAGATAAATGATTTTCAAAGACAAGACAGTTTATTTTTTTCAGATTCAGAAAATGATTTTGTCTTGATGAATAATACAAGCTTTATCCGTTTAACTTACCTCAGAGCTACAAAGCACCTCTGCATTTTTAACACACCTGTCTCAAAATGAGTTTGCAGGCCAGGCAGCCAAAAAATCCATCCTGTACCTTGGATAATGAGATATGGAGCCATTCGAAACCACTCAACATGCAGCTCCATGCTGCCACTTCTGCAGATTCCCTTTATTAAGCAGAGCTCTGTTGTAAAGCTTTTCCCTTTTTTGGGGGAGGTGAAGTTATGCAAAACCAGTATTTTTAGAAGCATCACATACTGCCAGAGCTCCACAGAAACCTGAGACTTCTACGGAAGGTAGAAGGAAACATCACTGGCTACTCCACATCAAAACACAGGTAATTTAGCCAGAGAAAGTTACAGTCTCCTCTGAGTTTGCTGGATCTAACACCAACATTGTCTTGACATGACCCTTTCCCTCTCATTTCTAATTCCTTCTTGCACCCACACACTGAATTTCTCCTCTCCCCACTCTACCCACTTGTGCTTTTGACATCATATTCCAGTGTGTTTCTACGTCACTCAACATCTCCACCGTTTGGTTTGCGAGCAAGGCAAATAATCCAGCCCCACATCAAAGCAACAAGTAGGAGCAATCTGAAAACTGCACAGGTTTCAGTAACGGAAGACAGCAAGGAACAAGCAAGGTCTTATTGCCAAACAGCGAGGAAAATTAATGAGGCTTTCAAACGCCCAACTGGCAGTGTTAGTGCGTTAAAAGAATGTAAAAGAGGGGAAAGGACCATCTGCCTGCCAACTATGAGTACTCTCGGGCTGGTGCTAAAAACTCCACTGACTGCTGGGCTTGAAATTCAGGTATTAAAGTTTAAGGGATGTGTTCAAGACTTTTATGAAATGAATGTGATTTACACCAAAAGACACAGCCAGTGATGCTTTTTATCCTCTGTTACTTTTACTAGTATTTTTCCTCTAAATGGATTTTCTAGATCTTTGGCCACTGGTAAAATTTCAGACTTCCAAAAAAGGATCCTTTTTAATCTAGAATGAATCATAAAATGTATGAAACAGGGGTTGATGTATAATTCCAGATTGCTGCTTGGTTGTTGAGCTGAAATGAAAGAAAATGATAGCCTAATCATCAAACTGAATGATGGCAAGGGTAGTCCAAAAAGGAGTATTTTCCTCTGAAACCCTTTTGCTCTATGTCCAGGTTCAGACCTGATACAGACAAAAGGAAGGGCTCATCTAGGAGTTGGTGGTAGGTGAGCTTATTTTAAAGATAAGGCACCGTTTGACACAGTTGTGATTAGTATTCACTTTCTGAAGGTTTTACTATAGCATCTGCAAGTGCTATTACCCCTAACTCACAGCTGGGAAGGCTGAAGTATCTCAGTTCACTTGCACAATATATCTCCCCTATGCCCCCCTTTTGCTTTTTTGGGGAAAGCGATCTGTGCCTCTCACATACAAGCCTCCATTCAGAAGCTGTCCTGACTTATCCTGACAAGTAAAATCGCTTTCTTAAGGCTACCACATGAACACATGTTAGCATCACATTGAAAAAGGAGGTTAATGGCTTCTCACTGCATGGAGTCATCTTGCTCCAAGCCTGTGGTGCCACATTTTCAGCGGTATCCAGAAATGCAGTTTTATTCAGAGCACATAAGATGCACAAGTGGCTTTATCAAAGGACATGTTGGAATTTGAGCTGGGCATTAATTAGTGGCACCAGAAGATGTACATCTCCAGAGTGAAACATGATGCAGCATAAACAGCAATTTATAAGAATGAAGCTTACACTGATCCTTGATCACTGACATGACATATGGTAACAACAGAGCTACCTAGAAATACTGGAAAAGTGTAAAAATCTAAAAAGAGTTAGGGAGAAGGAAAAGAAGGGAAGTTTAGGCTAGCTGTTAGATGGAGTTCACTACTGGTGAACGGCACACTTTCCCAAGGGAAGCAATAGATATTTAGTTATTTAAAGCCAACAGGAGAAAATGTATTGCAGGGAACAGTCCCACATTAGCAAGGGATGAACTGGATAGGCTGTCAGCCCTTTTCCAATTCTAATTAGCTTATGACTTACTAATAATTCTTCTTTGGGTCATAAGATCAAAAGACCCTCCACAATTCTGTTTACTAGTCTCCTTAAATATATATTACACAACAGACAGAGAGCACAGGTTTTCTCTGTACAATATGCTGTATCTGTCACCTTACAGTTACTGAGATATTGTGCAAAGTCTTTACACCACGGAGATTTTACTTTCTAAATGATGCTGAGGGTCATTTTAATAAGAACGTCCCCTTGCACTTTGCAAAACAACAGTGCAGTTGCACCATGTCTCTCTGAGATTGAGTGTGCCTGAAAGCTATGCCTGGATTAAAACAAACAAACAAAAGATCTATTGAGATACCTGGAGCAATTCAGTGCTCTGTCTACAAATACTGTTTGCATTCCTAGCAGCTGTAATGCACTTTCAGCTCAGGCTCCAAAATTCAAGACACTTTGCATCAGCCATAGACTAGGTAGACTAGCAGCCCATCACACATCTCATATCAGTTCTGGAAGAAGACACAAGACAAACAAAGGATGAAATGAGTAGTTTTATGTTCAGATGGGACAAAAGATGTGCTAAGAGTTGGAAGAAGCCAGTTATTGCAGGTGGGCTACAAAGAGAAGCATTTGGAAAATGGCTTTTCCCTGAAGTGTGGAAAACAAAGAAACGTTGTCATTCTAGAATTAAAAGACTAGGTGGGTTGCCAGACATAAAGGAAACAAGGGCAGGGAAAAGGAACAAAAGGAAGTTTTGCAAGGATTCAGCTGTCAGCTATGAATGGCCCTTGTTCAAAGGGTGACACTGAGATTCAGAAGGGAAGCCAAGCATGGGAAAAAAGGAGCAGAGATTGCATAAGGGTATTTTTTATTTTCCCTGTTTTTCTGACTCCTATTCTTCCTGAAAGGATGGAGTTAATGGGTTAGAAATCCTCTGAAAATCCTATTTCTTTCATCTGTCGCATATTGCTAGAAAGAGAAATTATTGTCCAGAATGAGCTGGTATCTAGAAACACAAGGATACAGGACTGGAAAAGACCACACAGGCAAGCAAGTTTTACCCCCTGCCCATTTATGGTGGTGGTTAAAAGCATAAAATTAAAATGCGTGCACTAACACATTCCCAGTTTAGCCATGCCGAGATGAGCCCTGCTAACTAGAGCTGCGGGGCACGCAAAAGCACCAGATGTTTGCCTGCTGAATGACTAATCGTGCCCTCGCCCTCAGTAAAGTGTTCAAGTGGCATGAAGAGACACATTCTTGGCTTCATAAACAGCTACTGCTAGCATTCCGTTGAAAATGTCATTAAAAGTCAGTGTAGTTCAGCCCAAGGTTGGAGTGGCTGAAAACTCATCTTTCCTTTACCACCCCAAGCAGCCCATCAGGCAGATGCAGAGGTTTTGTGGTGAAGCACAAACAGCTGTAATCAGTGGATTAGGTACGGTTATGAGGATGAAAGCAAAGGACGACATCCAAGCACGGCAGCCTGCAGGGACTGGGCAGAGGGAGGGACGGGAGCTGCCAACACCTCGTGCGGGGCCGGGACAGCCCCATCCCACCAGCGGGGCAGCAGCCGGGTCAGCAGCAGCCCGGCAGTGGCAGATGGGAGCTTGCCCATTTCTGACAATGTGGATGGGAATCGGGAAAGGAACAGAGGTTACAGGGCAAACAGCATGAGAAAGGCTGGAGCTCAGCCCATTTCCAGCCAAAAAAGCCACATAATTTACCAGGCTGTAAGAGAAGCAATTCGGCTGAAGTTTGCTCTTGCCTTTGGGGGGATCGCTGACAGAGAAACAGAAGAGACCTGCCCTCCTGCATTCAGCACAGCAGATCCATGACCTCTAAGGACAACTGAACACAGCAGCACTTCCCTGCATCAGAAATCCATGAACTCCAGGCTACAAAACAGTCTCCAGCCCCCTTGCCAAAGAGGGCAGCCAAGGCCAGAAGGCTCTTTCTGAGCAGCAGTGGTACTACAATTCTCCTTTGCAGACTGGTGTCAATGAACAGCAATGCCCCAGAGGTCCTTCTCTCTCCAGCAGATACAACTCTCCCAGCAGAAGACGACAAGCATGGGGATCTGTTGTTACACAAGCCCTTCCTGACGGGAACAGGATGCCAACCAAGCGTGCTCTAGATTTTTTACTATAACTCCCTGTCAGACTGACAAAGGTATTAAATAACAAATCTGTTTATTTTCAACCATGACCACAGTTCAGTGCAGCCAAGTGAAAACAGTCCGTTGCAGGTGGACAGCACATAAAGCACTACACCCAGCCCCTGGAGAGGACACCCTGCCCTTAACGACGTGTGTTCCAGCTGTACCGCAACAGATGCACAGTCCCCATTCAGCTTAAAAAAAAAATACTGGCTTTGGTAGACTCACTAGTTTAAAGGTAAAATATGCTTTTGGCTCTAACTTCAGTTGTACAACATTGATATATTCCACCTTCTGTTAAAATACAATCTTGGTAGCTATCCATGTCTGACGCAGTAATGAGAACCAACCTGCTTCTACAGCCCACGAGCCATACTAAATGAGAGGAACTGTGAACTGGGCATGCCAGTAGGAGCAAAATGCAAAAACTTCTGAAACAGAAAAGATATGCACAGTCCTCAAGAATACTTGGTTCTGATTAGAAGAGAGGACAAGTACCTTTAAAAGACAGCCTAACCCAAAGCTGATGGAAGGAATTTTAAGACACCCTCCCACTTTTATTTCAGTGATCTTTGGATCAGGTCCATAGCAGGAGGCTCAGAGCCAATTCATAGGCTTCAAATTCAGGAGGAACAAATACAGTAACTTCTTGAGTAACTTTTAGAGTAACTGTTCTAAAGAGACAATTTGCTCACTGCGTTTCAGTCCACATCAAAGCTTCTGCCAAATAATCAAGTTGATGGGAGCTTCAGTGGCAGTTGGACCCCTGTAATGTGCTCTTGTAGAGGAGAGAATGGGGAGTATCTTCATTTGCAGCTGACTTCAAAGTCAAGTTTGCTAGGGTATCATGGGAGCACGGACCACTGACAAGAGAGCCTTGGCAACTCTTGCGTAATCTCTTGGTCCTAAGAAGGAAGCTTAACAATTAAAACTAGTGTGCAAGCCTTAATGCATTGGAGAGGTCTGGCTTTCAATATGAATGCTGAGGTTTGGAGGATCATAGCCAACAGCAGCCACAGAGTCAGCAGCTTGTTTCCAGTTCATGAACTCCATACGCAAGCTGGATTTCCACTTCAGGAAGGGAAAGGCTGAAGGGAAATAATTCCAGTTATCATGCCTTTAGGGTCTATGGGTTTTTAATTCCTTTTTCTTTCTGCCCAGGCTGGCACATGTCACTAGGAGCAAAGCCAACACTAGACACACTGTGTGTCAAGTGACTCACCACTGATCCCTGCTTATTACTGGAAGCTCAGGTGTGGCCAAATCTAAGAAGGGGAAATGCAAACTTCTTGCATCAAAGGAAATAAGGGTGGCTAACACCAGCTGCTCTGCAAGTAATTTGGGGAACAGAGTGGAAGAGTTAGCAGCAGCTAACTGGTGGGAATCTAGCTTTTCTGCAAGCAATGCTCCAGCAGGGTGGGTTTCAGAAATAATGTTGCCAGTTTGAACATCTTGTTTTTAATAGCACACATCTGTCCTTTCTGTTGTTTTGATGAAAGAAAGGGTCATTTCAGATGGAAATCACCAAATGGGAGCTGTGCTTCAGAATGATTTTTTCCTTTGTGTACGACTAATATGCAGAGATGGGAAAGCATTTAAAATATAAAGCATTTTTCAGGCAATCCTTTAAAACAATATCTGATTAATTCTCACAACTCTAGAAATTGCTGTCTTTTTTTTTTCCCTTATGCAGTATTACATCAACTGAGAAACCTGATGCTGACATCCCATTGTTTGCCCAAGGCCATGAGTGAGCTGCTGGTAGGGAGGAGTTTAGAGGTTAAAACTTGGCAATTCCCAGGTTTGTATTTAAGCAATCACAGCACATGTCTCTCTAAGTCAATTCATGTCCCTTTCTAATTGTTAACACAGACCAAAGCAGGTAACATTTATACAGGATCACTTGATTCCAAGCAATATTAACACTCGCAATTCTGTATCGGACCCAGACTAAGTGTTCCCAGAGCTTCACAAATCCCAGTGACCACAGCCTCACAACATCTCTGTGAACTACTATTTGCTTTGTGATGGAGCTGAGTAACGAAGCATGGGGTGTTTAGGGGACACGCTTATGTTCACACAGTAAGCCTGTAACAGGACTTGATGCTAGCCTTGGATGGCAGGTCGTTCACAGATATTTCAGGAACACTCTGCATCTTCAACCTGTGTTCAGCCCAATAGCCCATTCTGCCCCTTCAGTTCAGTTTTCAGCCAGAAGAAGACCATGTCCAGTTATCTTGAACAACCTCATCAAAGCTAGATTTCCACACACAGAAATTTTGTAGGGTGAACGGACCAGTCACAACAGACTACTGGTTTGGTTTTCTAAACAAATTTTTGGGCTGTGTGTGGTGTAATGTGCATACCATTTAACCTTTTAACACTGTTAGTTGTAGGTGCCAATAAACTCAATAAGGGAACATTTGAAATCAGTCTCACCTAACTGTAAAATCAATGCTACCTGTCACAGCACAGTAAAACACTACGGCTCCAGCTGTACTGTATGATTTCAACTCTGAACTACACAAAAATACACACAATGCTCTCTAAGATCCTGCAGTCCTGGGAAAACAATTTTCATTAAATGCCTCAAAGAGCTAAAGAGATTGTTATCTGAAAACAAAGAGAAAGCATTTAAACCACAAGACACTTGGATTTCGGATGGATTCCCAGTGCTATTTGTGTTACAGAGACAGGTAGAGGTTCCACATGAGTGGCATGGCATAACTTGCTATCCGTGGAGTAACTTCTCATTCCAAAAGAATTTTTCATCTCAACGATCAAAACAGATTACATGTACTCTGGTACTCCGAGAGCGCTCATCAGACATCCTCTTGGAATTGGTTTAAACTTCCTGTCCCTGCACCATCTGACCTCTGCGTGAGTTATAAGTTCCTGCAAAAAGGAAATTATTGCCCAATAATCCAGGATGTAAATCTAAATTGAAATAGGTATTTCCTGCTAACTCCCCAAGCGGATACTGTATTATACCGGCAGAACATCTTCTTGTGGCTAAGAGGATTACACCAGACCACATAAAGGCACTCTCTAGTTATCATTCCACCACAGGCAGGAGATGCAACCACTGCACAGGTCAGCATACCTGCACTGGCTGACAATGCATTGCCACTACCAACATCCTGGGTACTTACTTGAGGAGGTGACACCTTTGCTTTTAAAATAAAGCTGTCAGAGCCATAGAGGAACAGCCCTTGGGCTTTCAGAGCTGAAGCGCACAGAGAACAAACAAAAAAAACCAAAAACAAACTCTAAACCTGTTAGCTGCTAAAGATGTTTTTGTTTAAGCAACATATTCATTCTTTCACAGTCCATGATCTGACCACGTTCAGCTACATCTAATAGCTCCAGTGAGGGAAAAAAAAAAAAGAAAATAGCAACTATAAGAAGAGAGGATTTTTGTAAGTCAGTATGTGTGTGAGTGGGGATGACTTTATGAATTTAACCCATCCAAAGGGAAGGAGATGCGAAGAGCTGTCCCCATTAACGTGGTAGCACACAGCATCCAGGTGCCTTCTCAGCTCTGACATTCCCAAGTCTCCTCCAAATGCCACCTCTGTTGCCCGCAGACCTGAAGCAAAGCCAGGAGGACGCACAGCATGCATGGCATGCTGCTCTTTAACAGCAGAAAGGATGTTTTGGCTGCTCACTCCACAGTAAACCCTTTCTTTTCATTAAGGATATGTCCAAACAGTATTTCACTGGCAGACACGGTCTTCTGCTCAGACTGAAGACAGCCATTTACAAACCCCATTCACCTGCATCCTTAATTGGGCTTTCATTTGGCTATGGCCTCTTACTTCACTTTCACACATAAGAAACTGCAGCTGAGGAGAGGAAGTGCTTTAAACTCCAGCTAATTAACTCAGCAGGAGAAAGTTAGAGCTCCGTATCTACCCTCCTCTATCAGAAACTCCTTACCCTGCAGATAGGAAACATGAAGCTGCTGACAACTCTTCAACACTCCTCCCACAGAAAATGTATTTCTCCCATAACTTCTAGGGAATTACTCCTATACAGTCTCAGCATAGAAAAATCCTGGGAAGCAGTGACACCCACATATACACACACCTTCACAGAGGTGAGTGCAGAAACACTGAGGACATGCACATGGCTTTGTTATCACGCATGTTCAGATGGACCTTCCAGCCTCTTAGATGGGTTGTGCAATGAAGACAGGGATACGTACCTGTGACTAAGTTCTGCTCTGGCACAGCATGCCCAGGCAGCAGGACACCTGCACTCCTACCCCAGCTCTGCCACTGACCACACACCCCAGTCCTGAGCCACTAAACACCAGTGGTCAAATCTGAAAAGAGGCACAGCTCCGAGATCCCCCATGTCTCTAAGTGTCTGTGACTGTCATCTGCTTTGAGCTTTCAGGAGCACTGAGACCAGAAACGCACAACCAGGCATCCAAAAATGAAGGCTGTACCTCATTAGCCTGTATGAAAAGCCATGTCTTCTGCTGTTCTACACGAGCAGCATACAACCATACACATCTTAGTACAGCTACGCCTATTAATGCAATATGGGGATGTTGCATATTGGCCTTAATCTCCCTCTGCTTTACTTTATCCTCCTCTAAACTGGAAATAAATAATACCCACACAGCATGCAAAGCACTTTGTAATCCCCAAATGAAGGGTTCCGTAGGTGTGAAGTATTCATAAGATGTATTTATTTTCAAACTGCAAAAAAGCTTGCTGCTGTGTTCCCTGGCTGTATTTAGCAGACCTCTCTGCTGTGCAGATCTGAAGCAGACATCAGGGAAAGGAATGCTGTGATAATCAACTCCAAATCCCGCAATCTATTTGTTCTACTAATTAAAGGAATATTTACTCAGGAAGCAGGTTTATACTAGATGAATAGTTTCTAAGAACAAATATGATTTAATTACGTGTAGATGCAAGAAGCATACTACATATTAAGTAGATTAATGTATGCTCACTAAAATTACAGGCAAAATTGGTGCTTGGCTATTAATCTTCTATGTTGGAGAAAAGAAAGGGTAAGAAAGAGTTCACAGAGCTGTCTGCTTTAGAAGCTTATTTAAAAGTGATCTGCATTAATTTCAGAAAGAATCAGAATAACTCCTTTGCATAAGATAACTTCATTTACTCACCACATTTCAAAAATAAATTGTATTCTAGACTAAAAGAATAGATTTTATGGAATTAAGTAACAGAGCAAGAAAGAAGTGAAGCAGCTTGAGCAAGGAACAAAGCAGGTTTTTAAACAACAACATGATGTGTGAGTGAGGACGAACAGGTTAAAGAAGCACCACAAAGCAGAGTTACAAGGAGAGCCCTTACAGGGGCCAGGGCTGAAGAGTGTTTGATGACACTTGAACCTGCAGCACATTCAGCCTCTGTTCCCACATTCTATAGTGAACACCAGCCATGGAATGACTATAGGAAAGCAAGAGGCAAACTACAACATGAGTTGTGTGGAAGAGTCTCTCTGCCAACAGCTGTTTCCTTTAATAGACAGGACAGACTCCCAGCCTCCGAAAGGTGACAAATGCTTGAGCAGAAATCTGCAAAGAAGGTGCTGGTGGGGCTTCTCACAGCAAGATGGCAACTTTGAACTGAATCCACAGATTATTGCGTACAGAGTGTATTGCTTTAGTTACTGAAAGAGCTGATAGAGAAAAGCAAGACAACACTTCGGTATCAAAGTTAGTTGTCAGAATTGTTCATTTGATGACACTGTGGATTTTTAAAAAATGTCTTTTTTAACAGTTACCATTAGTATTCATAAGGTATCCATCAGCAGCATCTGGCCTTGCTTTATAGGAAAAAATAGTTTCCCAGAAAGGGCAGGAACTATTTCAAGGCTCTTCTGCTTTAAGATAAAGAATTCATCATACTTCTGCTGTCAAACAAGAAAAAGCAACTGACTGCAGGGCTCTCATTCACTGCCTCCCTCTACGGGCTGAGGCAAGGACCCCAACTTCTCTTTACCTCAGCTTATTCCCTGGCAAAACAGAATTTTTTTCACTTAGGAATCATAAAGGATGATGCAATGGGTTTGATATATAACAGCTGGATAAGGCACAAAAAAACATGACTACTTCTCTGTAAATTCTTCTTCCTGTCCTCTACATGTGCTACTAAATATAGAGGAGCAACACAGTTCTAGTTGATTCTTGTCTTTCTTCTTACTGCTGCCTTTCATTTTCTGCAGAAGCTTTCTCCTTTTTCAATATGCTTAAAAGACATTAAAAATTTACTGGCATCCCACCACACTTCAATGTGCTCTTACCACCTGGTTTCATATCAACCAGAAAGCTGGCTTTTCCCATTTGTTTCTGTGTTTGCAAGTATGTAAAAGACTGAAGTTCTTGAAGATACAGCCTACAAGTAAAGTTCTTAGGAATCTTGTTGACGTGGAATATATCTAGTCTTGTGGGTGAAAATTCAGAGGTGAATATATTTTAAGCAAATCTCCAGCCCCTACCAAGATGTAGCTATTGCGGAGTTCAGCTGAGCCTGTGTTCAGCTGAATGCTGATGGTATAGCTGATGCTCAGGTTGGGGAATGGACTAGATAATGTGTCAAGATTTGTTCTAGGAAGTCTGGCTACTGATATATTAAATTAGTGTCTGGCTGTTTATCAGATGCAGCTCAATATTTCATTACGAAGTTTAAATCTCAGCTCTTAAAAAAAAAATACAAGCCAGAAATCTAGAAGGATATGGGAGAAAGGAAACACAACCTTTGAAACCCTCCATGGAACACAGGGGCCAGCAAAATACAAAGAGCTTTGTAGCATTTTGGAAATTAATAGCAGCCCGTTTTTATCAAATAAATGCTGTTGTAGCTGAAACAACACAGATTGCAGACACATTTGTAGCTTTCCGTCTTACAGAGAAGCCAAAGTTTTCGGGAAAAGATCTTCCTACATCAATCTGCTTTGAAGTGCTTCCTACAATCATGATAATCTGTTCCAGAAACTGGTCATAATAGAAAACACCATTTCAAAGCAGTCTACAAAGCACATTTCTGAAAACGCTTTCAGTTATACCTCAATTACAAATATGCCACTGAGCCACTTACTTTTTCATCTAGGAGGGTTGGCTGTGATAAGCACACATTTTTCCTGATCTCCTGCTTTTTAATCATGTCTATCAAGTCATTGTAACTGACAGACATGTTAGTTCTGCTATTCAAAACAAATAAGAGATGCCTAAATTACACTGCTGCATTTTAAAGAGGTACTGTCAGGTTGAAAACCCGGGGCCAACTCCCGCAGCCCAGACTCAGGTAATCTGCCAATTTCAAAAGCAAATTATCCTTGGATAAAACTGCAAGACATGAACTTTTGGGGTTTTTGTTTTTCTGTTTGTTTTTAATGAAAAATCCAATTTTAGCTTACATAAATGGAACTTTAACTACTGGTGTCCCTTGGTGCAGGATCAGGCCCTTATCTCTTCTGGAAATATCTTAGACCATTAGAACTGCAGACATCAGATTATTTCCAATCCTTTATACTATTAATTCAAACCCCTGATTCTACCAGGTACAAGTCTGCCATGCAAATAATCCCACTGGCTCAGGTCCTTGTGATAACTTCACTGGAGCACTTCAGTAGTTCATTTGGCCTATTTGTGGAGAAAAGTCTTACTCGAGCCAAGTAAAAACTTCAGAGGTTTGGGGTTTTTTTTTCCTTCCTGAATTGAATCAGCTTGAAAAAGGAAAAAAAAAAGGCAAGTCTCATTATTTTATTTCTGTTTCTAATCAATTGCATCTGCAGCCCATGCTCAAGCATTTGGGAAGCCTAAAATTCACCAGAAATAGCAATCTTGTTGTTTGGGCTTTTGAAAAAATTTAAACTTGAAATGTTCCTCTTGATGCTGGGTTTTGAAACAACATAATCTTGCAGACCTAATTCTGGAAAAATACCATCCCTATGCAACCTTTTCCCATAGGTACAAACTCGTCTTTGAGCTTTGGGCCTCGTACTTCTAGTCCTCAGTCAAGGAAAACCACAGCTCTTCAATGAGGCTGCACAAGTGTATCTGTGAGTAGAATTAGGCTCTTGCACTTTTCACGGACGTCCAAGTCCTTTGAGAGCTTTGTAAATGGATAGCAGAGTAGGCTGCCAGAAAACAAAGAGTTTTCATTAAATGATAACATCTTTCCAAACTAAAAACAGAAATGGTATTACTTATGGGAAGGTTCTAGTCCTCTCAGACCACAAATATCACAGTTAAGGTTAGCACAGCCCAACCATACACTAGTATAACATTTGGAAATAGTTTAAGAGTGTTTGCCTTCTGTTAGCGATCAAGAACTCAGGTCGGTAAATTCTCATCCACAGGTCATTTCAGTGAAATGAGTAACACTTCATGCATTTCTACAGATTACAAAAGTGAGTTTTATTCTACAAACTCAGATCTTTCTTACACTTGCAAGAACGGAATGGTTTCCGCACCAGAAATTCAACCTGAACTCTGCCCTTAGTTAGTTTAAAGTGTCTCTTTTCTCTTTGCCAACATCGCAGATCTCCTGAGCAAAAGACAGCCTGGTTGTGCCCAGGTAAAGCACAGACAGATGTTTTGACATTTCCCTGCAGAGAGCTCCTCTGATCCAGCGCTGCTCTGATTTCCAAGCAGTGCTGCTGCTACAGTCCCAGCCGCCCTCCTCTGCCACTACAAACCTGCTGTTGCCTTTTACCACTACAGCTACTACAGATCTTCACCAGGCACATATCACACCAGGTTCTGCATGCTTCCTATACCACTATCCCTATTTTCTGCCTTATGACTTTATAGTCCTTCTCTCCTGCTATCTATCCGCTCAGTTCTGCTCTGCAATCTCTGCTGTTCCAGTTCTCCCAAACCTTTGCAGCTGTCAGCGTTACTGTCTTCTTTAGCCAGTAGCATCCTTAGGAGGCATGCAGAGAACAGCCATTAGGCAATAAGGATTGAAAAAACCACAGAAGAATCCAGTACCATACTGAACTATCACAGAGAAATCAAGAGATAACCTGACTGCAGTTCACAAGTACTTCCACAGCAAGAAAAAGTGATGCTCTAAAGATGAGAGCGTAAGAGAACCAAGAACCTGGTAACTGAGAAACTAAGAGGCAACATAATCACAAAGGCTGCTGAATTTTAAACATCTAACCAAGATGTTTTCTTCCTTCAGAAATATTTAAACCAAAATTGAATGCTTGTTTAGAATAGTTGACCAGCTCAAACATGAATCAACTCAGGGAAATTCTGTGCCTTCAGGGAAGACAGACAAAATGACTGAAAGCACCTTTCTGGAGTTACCATCCATCACTGTGGGAGGAGGGACTAGAGGGGGAAGAATCCCAGAAATCAAAAGTAAAATGTTAACCAAAGGGTGAAATGCTAAAAACACAGTTCGCATGTATTCTCTCACAAGTTAATGCCCTGCATTTACGACCAAGCAACCACAGAAAAGCCTGCTTCCCTAAAGTACATCAGCTGCAAATCTGCCAATGAGTTTTCAATGAAAAATTACATTTAGGTTTGTCAGCCTTGATACACTTAGTCTTTCTGAAACTAGGAATGAAATATAACATTGGGAGTAATCTTATCCAGTCGTCTTAACTAATTTACCATTTTGGATGCCTTAGCTTATGAACTTTACAGAGAGATTCTTGGCAAAGAAGGATGGCATTGTAACTTCAACCTTCTTAAATTAACTCACACCAGCTATTCTCAGTAGTACCATCATTATCTGTGAATCTGTGCTCAAATGAAGAATCAATAAATAAATATGAGAAGAAATTTAGGGAAAAAAACGAAGTGCTATTAGCATTCCAGGAGTATAATAAACTCATAATTCTCCGAGGCAAAGCAGTGAAGCCTGGATTTGAAAAGCAACCATAGACAAGGAGATGCACAAAGCTCATTCCAAATATAAGTTGGTTTAATATTTCAAAGACCTGTTAGAAGGAATACAGAGCATTAGCAATATCATGGTTTGTATTCCTGATGTACAGTCCTAGACAAATACAGAAGGTATCTAGTAAATTACTCTCTCAGGAACAATTTCTGTTGGTTAAGGGGCGAAAACATTAAATTTTAAAGATGTTAATCATTTGCTTTTGTTTTAATTCAGTCTATATAGATGCAGGTCTGATGTGCGTATAAAAATACAAAATATAGGAAAGATCCCTAGTTCATCTTCCAAATGTCAGGACCAATTGTGCATATGTGATCAGGGTACTTTTTTTTTTCCTCAAACTGTAGTCCCACTAACTCAAACTGAACTGCCTGGGTGAGTAAAGGATTTGCACAATCAAGTTACCTACTGGCACTGTGTAGCAAGGAGACAAATGCATAGTCTTGTAAGGCACAAATTCAGGACTCTGATGCAGGAAAGCAATGAGATGAAACATTTCATTCATAGGATTTAACTACATATTTAGGATTAAGTACATGAATAAGTGTTTTCAGGGGTTGTAACCTTGCCTCTGCCACTAATGCACTCTACAACCTTGAGCGAGTCATGTAAGACCAGACTTTTTACAGACCTCAAAGTCTAATCCGTACTGATTTCAGCTGCTGGCAACCCTACTTGGCGCCTGTCTGCATCATTATGTTTCATGATATCTTTAACAGATGAGCACAGAATTCTCCAGTCCATAGTCCTTTTATGCCTCAGTTTCACTCTCTGATGATTATTACTTCTGACTGCTGAGCATGGTTGTCAAAACAGAAATAAGGGTATGTTGTACTATTATATCGCTTGATTGTCCTCACAAAGCAGGAACTGTGAAATTCTTCATGATTTGTATTATGTGTTACTTGACGTCATCCTTCAACAATATTGGAACAGTGCATAGATAAAGTGCATTAGTTCTATTTTGCTCACCTTAAATAATGTATCTTTATCCTACCACAAGCCACTAATTATATTATTACTGTTATTATTGTCTTTTAAGTAGGTGGTTACTAGCTGCAATTCCAACTAAAAGCTAAGCTCTCTTAGACTGGAGGAGCAACTTGGACACAGGCAGAAATGGAGCCTCAGCTTTGTATTTTTAATGAAAATGCCCTTCATACGTGGACCCGACCCCAAAAGGTCAGAGAGTGAAATATTAAGTGGTTTATAAATATAGACTGATTGCTTTGTCCAAACCATGTGTTTGAAAATCTCCTTCTGGCAGACAATCATCTTCAATCAGGAAGAGAGAGCAGAGAAAGGAACATGAGGCTGGGCAGGGGGATCTGTAATCACTCTAACTTTTGAGACCTAGCCAATTTTTCCTTCCCTGCACTAAACATACAGGCTCCAAGAGACATCTCTTTCTACGTTCTTGAATTTAGTACAATATCCTGTCAAATGGACTTAGCCAGAGTGACCTTCCTACCCTTTGCTTTCTTATTTTTTTTCCCTAATCTTTGACGTATGGTAAATCAGCATCATAGGAGATAAATAAGCAACCTTTAGCTGAAACAGCAGGCTAAACAACTTCCACGTGGCCAGGTAACACAGCAAAGCAATTAAACCTGCCCAACGGGCCATCCATAGCCAGCATTCTCTTCCCTTAAGAGGCTGGCCCCAAAGTGTTCCCAACTTTAGTGGCTAATCCTACCTCTGAGTTGTGCCAATGGTCCCAGCACCCACTCAAAACCTCTTTGAAGTTACTATGGTAAGCTTGTTGGTCCTGATTCTGTTGCAAGAACAAGGATGTGGCCAAGGTCTCATCGGAGTTTGTTTCCTGCCCCTCGAGAAGACAGGCAGGATCATCTCCTTTCTCATATAACTAGTCACAGTTGTCACAGCCATATTTTGGAAGCACCAATTCAATCTCTGCGTCAGGGCACTTTCATACCACATTCTGTTATCCTTTCACATAAAGTTAAAGCTATTTTTTCATTTTTACTCTACATCAGTAACCTGCACAAGGTTGCACTTGAAATGAAAAATACTACTTTTAAAATGACAAACACTGAACACAGGACATTCATTACCACTAAAAAAAAGTCCTCTCATTCTATGGAGTAACATAATTCATTTACTGATAGATGCACCCACATTTTCTCCAGAGAGTTGCACAAATTCACATGCACTCCCAGCACTAAATTTCGCATTTCAATCTAGGCATTAGCTATAAAAGATGTGTAAAATCTTATGTAGTCAGACAGAAGCTGTTCCCTATTGGCTACATAATAAGCATCTTAGGTAGCTCCATGGTATAAAATTATTCCAAAAGGGGTGTGGAAAAAATTACACTGCATAAATTGATTCCAGATCCACCTGTTCCAGGTGCCAGCAAATATATTTTGTTAAAGGCATCTGCTTGTCTTGAAGGCTAACAGTTTTTTAAGACTATGGCACAAGCAATCTGCAAAATACGCAAACTTCAGAAGCCACAAACAAACTCTTAAACTGCAAATGGCTTATATATCATCTACGTAAGAGCCTGCCTGTTCTGCAGGACTGCAGACAGCAACTCTGCTTAACTTCTGAGCATATCCAGCATCAGGGTATGTCCTCAATAGCAAAGAGGGTTCAAGGCTACAGGAGGATCCATTTGGCATCACCAGATCCTCAAATGCTATTCCCAATCATGGAGGCTGCCTCATGAGTTTGAAGTTACAATTAAGCTTTTGAATGCAGCGCAATATTTGGCAGAGATAAAACTGATGATTACAGTTCTTCTCTGCAGGTTGCCACGTCCCAGCTGGTCACGTGTTGCTGCACAATGGATAAAGTCAAACCTTTGAAACTGGCACTCTGCAATTTATTTGGTTTCCAGCAGCACCATAATAGGGGGTATGTTATATATTGAGACTAGCAAGCCCATAAGTATTTAGCCTGCTCGATCAAGCAGGTGACCCACAGAGGTCAGACACTGCTATGGTTTGTATTTATCAGGTCCTGATCATGCAGGGTGCCATTTCCCAGAGACACGTTAGCAAGAACGATGAACATGTAGCACCTTGTAAGACCAAGCTCATTCACAGCAGCTTCTGGGAAGAAAATATCCTGTGCTCTCTCCACAAATGACCCCTTACTGAAAAACAATGAAATCACACAGATCTTTTATAAACTCCCGAGGTGTTCACAATTGATTTGGGGATTATGTCTAGTAATCAGCATGTTTACCTATGATCTCATTTAAAGCTCACTAAAAAGTAAATAAAGACACACCAATCCTTAACCAGCACAGTGCTTTGGTATATGCTTAATTATAAGCACATGAATAGCCCTGTCACCAATTCAGAGTCATACTCTGTAACTTGGTAACATCCTTCACATGCAAATCACCTCTCAGACTTACCACATTCCGAAACAAAACAAACCCGTTGGGTTTGTAGATAAATATTTGATAACAGTAATACTTCCAGAATATCACTACTCATACACTCATCATCAGAAAATCACTTTGAGTGATTTTGGGTGGACCTTAAAAATCTGTGCTTTATATGAGTGCTGAAACAGAAGTAACTTTGGGAGTCACAGTGCTGTAGTCAAGGAGATCTTGCATACTGAAAGTCACAGTTGGAGTTGTGTTGCACTTTGCTCACACACTTGAGTCTGGGGTAAGGAATGACTGCTGTCATGCAGTATTTTTTTGAACAACAAAGAGAAAAGAGGTGAAATAAATACTGAGGCTAACTGTGCTTGAAGAGTAATTTCCAGCAAGCAAGGCACTGTCCACACAAGTTGCAAGCTCAAATACCTGTGGAAGTCTTTTATCTCACACTCACACAGCTCCCACTGAAACCAATGAAAATTGCCACCATGGACAGACATAGGAGAGACCTGGTACTGGACATGCTGGAAGAGACAGCAGCTCAGAGTGTAAAAAGAACAGAAATGATCCCTACAATAAGACTAGCTGACATGCTCCCTTCAGAGAGGTTGGGGTTTTTTTCCTCCTTGAAAAGAAAAAAAAGGCAACAGAACCGTAACAAAGAGTTATTGACTTGATCCTCAAAATCAACAACATCATATTCGGACACAGCCCATTTCAACGCACAGCAGGGATGGTGCTGTAGTACTCCATGGTTTGTCTCCTGGTCTAAATCACAAGGATTCAACCTAAAATAGTGTTTAGTTCACCTGCACAGTATCCAGTCTGTAAAAGGTAAGTCCATCACTTTAGACTGACTTTGCAATCTCAGCATGACTTGATACCATATATCTGCTGCACAGCGACCACCAGTGAATGTCACCCCTAGAGAACCATTCTGAATTGCCTCCAGCACTATCTGCAGATTATTACATTTCCCTTTTTCAGCTTTACACCAAAAATGATCTGGTTGGGCATGGTCTGAAGCAAGGCAAATCCAATTGCAGACTTCACACTGGACCGCACCTGAACTCTTAAGTCTTGGCACTGTCCCAGCAGTGGAACATCTTCACATTACTGTGACAGTCTCCTTACTCCTCACCACTCCCCCTCTCTCTTGGGGCCACTCTGCACTTGCTGCTGCAGTTCTTGCCATGGCGGCGGTCGGTGAGCAACACTTAGGAGACCTGACCAAGCTGCAATCCAGTGCATCGCTTTCTGTTGACAGACCCTCGGCAAAATTACCCATGGCTCTCAGTGAAAAATGAGCTAACAAATGCTAATTTAATGATTCCAGGCATATAGATAAATAAAAGGTAAAAAGGTTTTTTAAATGCGTTCTAAAACCAATATTTTATAAGACATATCAATAGGTTTCTCTAGGCTAGAAACAAGTGAGTTCTCAAAGAAAGTTAAATTCAAAAAATAAAATGTTTGGTTTTCCTAGTACAGAAAACAGTGATGACAGTTCCTTGGGGGTCATTTATATGAGCAGCAATCCAAAACTAGGGCTTCATCACACTCTCCCTAAAATCAGTGGAGTAAGGGCTGGGTAAGGTTATCACTATAAGACTACTTAATGCGAGCAAAAGCAGCTTTGCGATCATACAGCATTGTCCTTAATTTCCAAGCTTTCACTGGTCTAACTGGCAT
Source organism: Patagioenas fasciata (assembly GCF_037038585.1). Lineage (NCBI taxonomy): Eukaryota > Metazoa > Chordata > Aves > Columbiformes > Columbidae > Patagioenas > Patagioenas fasciata. Next base: position 12,225,682 of record NC_092526.1, on the reverse strand, counting down.
ATAGAAGTGATGCAACCATGAAGTAAAACAATGACAACTTTGATCCTGCATCTTTTATGCAGCCAGTAAACCTCCCTGATGTCTTTACGAAGAATCACCTGAATAAGAGCTACCGGATAGCACCCTAAATTCCCAGATCCCAGTAGATGCAGCACACGTCAGTACTCAAGGCAGAAAGGCAGCCGCACGGCGGATGCTTTGTGGTGTTGTTTGATACTGCCCCCTTTCGCCAAACAGCAAATCAACAGCCTAGACTTCACAGAACCTTTTCATGTCATGTATGTTTCAGGAAAAACATACCCATGCAGATGGTCTTATTTAACCCTAGCATGACTGCTCACATGATTACTAATCCTGGTTAAAATAGAAACCCATTGTTCAACCCATGTTTAATATCACAGAATGAGACCATTCTCCAAGAACGTTTCCTCAAACAAAGACCCACCGTGTCTCAGCCCAAGTCAAGCAGGACTTTTACAACTGACTACTAAGTAAGAAGCAAAAACTATAAAGTCTGGGTGGATGTTCCCCAAAGTCAGTTGTCTGCCTGGAGAATAAAGGACAATCACACTGGATGACTCAAGCTATTTTGTTCGGGCACTTGTTTCATCTTACTGCAAAGGAACTAAAATCCCATGGCACCACTTACGTATCGAGTTTCTGTCACACTACACACATTCCTACTGAACACATCCCTGTGCCATCTTTTCGAGTCTACATGACTGATTTGAGCCACCTTGTTAAAAGTTATTCCGCACAGATTCTCACCCCTACATCTCTGTGTTCAAGCCTTTTGTCTTCTGGGGTTGTGCTTTTTCACTCACTGGAGTTTGCATGTTTTCTCCTCCCTGTTTGCCCCAGCTCTTTGCAGGAAGGGAGGGAGGTCACAGAGGGCAGCCGCTGCCAATTCCATCAGCCTAACGGGCTGGGAGGATGAACAAAGCAAATATCTATATTCTGAACAGTGGGATCTCTCCCCCTCCCATGACTTCAAGATTGACATGTCCCTGACAGGAAAGGACAAAAACTTAACCTCTCCAAGGAAATAAAGCAAGATAGGGAGCTAAAAAATAAAAAAAAAAAAAAAAAGAGAAAAAAAGGAAAATTAAAAAAAAAAAAAAAGAGAAATTGCCTCCACTTCACTGAAAATGCAAGGGACATAAAATACAAGAGATCCCCTATTGTAGATTGCCTAGTGCAGAGCCTACTTATCATTCAATCCAATCCAAACAGGAAAGTTTTAGTCTAAAAGGGAGAAAAAATGAGAAAATATATAGATGATTCAAGTGGTTGTTTAAAAATGAAAACTCTATTTAAAAACCCTAGTTAAATATCAACAGGATTTTTCTTTTTCTCATTACCTTCCTCTCTGCAGTTTATGACCAGTTTTCTCCCTTGGATGCTTACAAATCACACATATAATCAAGAGAGCACTTTTCTGTATGAGGAGATACTCTCACTCTTCCTCCTTGCCTTCACTCACCCATGATCTGTACTGATCTCAAACAGCAGTAAGAATCAAAGCCCATTATCACTTTTAGCTTAGTTGGTTTCTATTTTGTTCACGGTGCAGTCGGCTTGGTGTCTCAGCCTACCACTGAACCCTGCCAGAGGCAAAGGGAGCTAACCTCTTGCCTCTTAGGCTATAATTTAGGAAAAGAAGTATTTTCTGTAATGAGAGGGAACACTTGCACAACAAAAAATGAAACTTCACTATGATCCCAAACAGATATATCCATGCGTAAATACTTCAAGGAAAAAGAAGGAAAAAAAAAATAAAACCCAACCAAAAAATAAAAACAAACAAAAAAAAAAAAAAAACCAAACATGCAGGACCTGGCATCTACCATGTTTGGAGACCTTTCTTAAGGACAGGAAATTATCTAAGAGTCTAAACTGAGCCAACAGAGGAAAGTGAACCTTTAGGACATAGATACTCCTCTATACTTACACTCCACCTAGAAGCCCATGAACAGACAGGTTCAGCATCGACTTGGCAAGCACACCTTTTGTTTGTTTCCTCTGAGGCGTAACAGTAAGCGTGCTCATGAGTAGCACGGAGGAGCAGATGGTAGTGCTGGAAAATACAGATCTCCCAACTTCTGGTGTGGGTGTTGGAGCTGGATCGACAAAGGTTGTTTCTGGGAATCCCCAACACCCCCCCGCCCCGTAAGTTTCTAACAATACACGCAGCTAAGGAGCCGCACAAGGCTTTCTGCTTCCCTCTCCCCTTCGCTTTTGATCTCCATCAGGACGTGAGCTGAAATTTAATGGGCCACCCCCCTACCACAAAGACAAATTACCATCTGAAAAAAAAAATACCATTAATATCCCTCCGTCTAGGCTATCCGGCTTCCCACCACTGCACCCCCTTCCCTCTCGCTACAGCCCCGCTCAGCGGGTTTAGGGAGAGCTAGGAAGGTGTGGGGGAGAGAGAGAGTAAAGAAACCACCTCCGCTGCCACCTCCTAGCTAATGTCCTCTCCAGCACTGCCGGACCCAGAAACAGCAACAAAAAAAAAAAAAAGCAAGCAAAAAGCCCCTTTCGCTCCACAGCCCGCGGGAGGCAGGAGGACGGCGCACCGGGCACCGTGCACAAACACACACCCACGCCGCGCAGGGTGCCCCCGGCCCCTCCATCACCCCGCCGCAGGGCTGCGCAGGGGGGCAGCGGAGCCGCGCAGCAGTCCTGCACTCTCCCTGGCCCCGGGATCCCCATGCCAGCGCCGCCCGCTCGCCCCGGCCCCCCTCCAAGTTGGGAAGTTTGCGCGCCCCCCGCCCCGGCCCGCCGCCCGCCTCCTGACCCGCCGCCGCGCTGCGCTTACGGGGTGGCCGCCGGGTCCCAGTGCGGGGCTCACCGGCACATCGGGCTCCGGCTGTCGCAGGAGCGAGGGCAGCCGCGGCGCGGCTCGGCTCGGCTGTGCTCGGCGGGGCTGCGTTCGGCGCGGGGCGAGCAGGGAAGCGGAGCGGCAGCTGTTCCCAGCCCGGCGCTTAGGGCGCGCCGCCTCGGGCCATGCGAGCGGCTGCGGGCAGCGTCCCCGCAGCGCAGCCGGAGTTGGGACCGAAGTCCTCCCCTTCGCTCCGCTGTTTCTTCCAGGCGGCTCCTATCAGCACGGCTTCAACTCTTTCCATTGGAGACCGGGAGGAGGAGGAGGGGGAGGAGGCGGAGGAGGAGGTAAGAAAGGAGGAGGGAGCTAGGGGCTGGCAGCCCCAACTCGCACTGATGTCAACTAATATATTCAAAGTTCAACAGGGCATTTCTTGGCAGGCGAATCGGCCTCGCCACTCTCCCCACTGCTCGCAGCCGGCCGCCCTGGGCCGGCGAAGGGGTCCGCAAAGCACGGTGGCGCTCCGCTGCTGGGCCCACTGCGGAGGGGGGCCGGCGGGGCCAGTCCGGGAGGTCGGCGATGGGGGGATGGCGCACTCGCCTTCGAGCGGGCAGGTTCAAGTGCTGCCGGCGTGAGGAGAGCCGAGGGTGGAGCAGAGGCACCAGCCGAGAACGAGGATAAAAGCCTGCGGCGGAGCGGTGTTTGTTTCTAAATCCACCCTCTTCCCTCGCTGCTTGGAAGGGGCAGGGCCGGCAGCGTTACTGTGGCTGAGGATGGGATGGGAGCGGGGCACAGCGGAGACGCCGGGCTGGGGCTTGGAGTCGCGCCGCGGGGCTGCTGTGGGGACCCTCGCGGCAGCGAGTCCCCTGCCCGCGGCTGCTTCCCTCATCTGGGGCCGGGACTGAGGCTACGTCTCATCGTGGCCATGTTCCCCTGCTCGCCGGGGATGAACGGCGTCAAAATGAACCTGGGGGAGGGAAGCGCCAAAGTTTTCTCACGGCGAAGCGGAAACGGCGGCGGCGGAGAATCCGCGGCGAGGCGCGTAGCGCGAGGGAGAAGCAGCGCCGCTGTGCGCTGCCCGGCGGCAGCGCCGACCGCTCTGCGGCCCACAGAGCCCCGGGGCCGGCCGGCAGCGTCCGCAGCCCCGCGCCCTCCCCGGCACTGCCTGCCGGGGCCGCCCGCGGGGAATCGCTGGGGGTGTGTTGGGAGGGACGGCTGCATCGATCGTGTTTTTCAAGTGGTTGATGTGCCGCCGTGTCCCTACGGGGATGCACCGTGCCAATGCACCTTCAGCGGCGACCGCATGCAGCTGTAGGAGGGTTTCTGCTGATGGACAAGCAGAAAAAGCATAAAAATACATCTGGGATAGTTTTGTGACATTTAAAAATCGCAAGATAAGAGCCTCAGTTGTTTATCAACTGAATCCCAAGACAGAATGGCTTGCACTGGTGCTGTTGCATATGTATGTGTATGTACATAATGAGGCTGGGATTTTTTTTTTCTGTAGACTGATCCACTCATTCATGTTGACAGTACATTACAGCTATATAACAACAGTGTAATTGTATGATGGCACATGGATGCTATGACAGCGCATTGTGGTGGCAGTAGGTGTTCTCCCAATTCACGTCTCAGAGAAGTAACAGCATAGATCCACTGCAATGATCATTATGCAGTACGTAATTATTTGCCTGTTCTTAACTTATCAGTTCTTCCTTAATCGGGTAGGTATATCACTGCATCTGTTCATGCAGTAGTGCATTTTTGGATACAGCTTGTATGAAACTTGCAATACATTATTTATATGTATAGCATTTCCATTTTAAAAGTCTCACTGGAAAGTTCAGGACAGGTAATGGAAACAAAATAATTGCAATGAGACTATGTATTCTGCTCAAAACTCAAACTCTGGGATAAGCCTCAAGTCAGGCATAGCATGGAGGCTGCTGAGTGGACTGCCCCGTGCACAGTGGCATTGCGTCTGCCCCTCTTTTTCCACCCTCATCTCATCTGAAGACCTACAGAAAAAAACTCTAGCTGATTTGTTGTGATAGTGTCTTCTTAGGGTACTGTTTTAATTTGCACGTGAATAGTAAATAACTGTCAAGCTACTACATTTCCCTAATACGCAGCATGATATCTTTCAATTTAGTAAATTAAATTTTAAATAATTATGTACAGCAGCCTGGGTGTTTGAACTGGAACAGCCCTGTGCTGTGTTCTGCTGTGCTGGGGCACCACTGTAATTTCCTGAAGACTCAGCTCAACCTTTCTTCTTCCTAAGACCTGCAGATGAGGCACTGATCTAGTAGCATGAGACCATATAAACTAAGTTTTTTTCCAGTATCTGTCAACATTCAAAGACCTAATGGGTAACACTTTTCTATTAAACCTTGAGTGTATTGAGCATTTTCCTTCTACTATTTTGCTGTTTTCTTCCCAAAACTAGCAGTACTTCTGTTGATCATCTGCATTGCTCAGAGACCCGTGAATAAAGGTGCATATAAATTAAAGTCCTGTAATGTTTCATTGGACACTCAGGTCCTAATGCTTTAACACCATTACACAGCATGAGATCTCCAAAATCACTGGCCAGACAGGGAAACTACTCAAATCCTTTTAGTAAAGCACTTGTGACGCAAAGCTGTACAGTTCAGATTAGTTGAAAAAGAGAGAAATGCCATGGGACAAGTGAGGGTATTGCAGGAGAAGTCATCTATATCAAAAAGTTGTTTTCGGTCTCCAAATCCTAAGCCTCGCTAGGGAGAGGATGTACCAGGTTCCTGTTCTGGGCTTGGCAGAAACTGTGCCCTTATCACAGTTGTTCGCAGAGGCGTTGAACTGCACCTCTGTCCGGAGCCGCCTCTGCTGGAGAAAGGCCCGTTACTCTGCGTTTCTCCGGGCTTGTCCCCCCGTCCCGCATGAAGAAGAGACGCAATTTCCCCCTCAGGGTCGTTTCTAGCCACCGCAAAGTGCGCAAAGTTTCAACAAAGGGATGTTCGGCGCCCTCCCCGGTGCTCAGGCCGGCTTTTACCACTAGGTGCTGCTAGTGCCTCCCGGTGCGCCCGGGAGCAGCACCCAGCGCAGGCGGGCCGGTACCGAGGGCAGGAGAGCCGCCACCGAGCGCAGGCGGGCCGGTACCGAGCGCAGAAGAGCCGGCACGGAACGCAAGCGGGCCGGCCCCGCACACCCCGGCTCGGCCCGGCACGGAGCCACCCCACCCGAGGCCCGAGGCCAGGGGAGCACCCCGTTAGTCGGGCGAAACGATCCACGGGGGTGCCGGCACACGGTGTAGCACACGGGTGAGCAGGCTGCGTGGCCCGCCGGCGGCTGGGGCTGTAGGAGGTCTGGCAGCGCTGCGCCGGGGAGCTGGCTGGAGGAGCAGAGAGTGGACCGAGTAGGGGCAGAACCCAGTGCTCCCAGTGCCTGTGCAGGTGGGAATGAATGCCGCTGCTTACAGAGGAAAGAGGCCACCTTGGGTGCCTTCAGACAGCGGCGCACAGCACTGACGGATGGGAAAGGGTTAAACAGAGCAGAGATCAAGTTGCGGGGAGGAGGAAAAAAACTCAGAGGATGGAAGGACTTTCGGCTATAGGCCATAAGAAGGCAGGATAACAGGTACTGCTGGGTGCTGGTGGGGACAAGGACATGCAATTGTAGAACAGAGGTCTATGGGTTAAGAAGAGATCAGACCTAGGCTTTTGGTGAGTCAAGTCATCCAAAGACAGGACCCCAAATCACAGCTAGTGTCGTGTTTTGCAGTCTTACCAGAGTAGGCTGCGTTTGCCTGCATTTCACACAGCAAATCAATCTGTTCATGACTGAACTGTCTAAGCAGACCTGCTCAAACTTGAGCTTTTTCTGGGCATTCAGTTAAACTTTACTGGTAGATGTCTTAGGGGGAGATCTGGAGGGAAATCTTGACTCTGGCCTCATCGCCTGGAGGCAGGGCGACAACATTCACCCATGCTTGATCTCTCCACCACCATTCCACAGTAGTAGCAGTCTCATTAGAAAAGTAATTTTGCTGTAGATGTCCAGACCACTTCACGTAGACTGAGAGAAGGGGAAAGTGCACATGTCAGTGGCAAAAATTTTAAATTATGTTTAAATTTAGAGTTAGGCACATATGTTCAGCCAATAACCATACAAGCCTGCTTCAAATTTTTATTTCCCTGTACAGCTGCAAGGGGAGAAGCAGGCTTGCCCTGATGAAAACAGTCAAAATATAGGCAGCAGAACATCTTTATGCTGATGCAGGTGAGTGAGCCAAGTGGACACCAAACTGCCCTTCTATATGGTGCAATGTTTTCTCAAAGGGGAAAAAATGCTTTTCTAAATACAATATCAGCAAATACTCAAAAGCATTGGCATGCAGCTATAGTGATAGTAAGCATTATCCTGAATGCTGAGATCTAGATCTGAAGCCAAATGGAAATTAGCCATAAAATATTTAGGTACATAGGCTTTTTCTTGAGTTTAAAATAGGTTGCTAAATAGTCACAGTTGTGGTTTCCGGGCTCAGTCTGGTGGCAACAGTAACATTTTAATTTATACTAAAGAGAAGGCAAAGTTAAATCCATGACATGAAGTAAGAGTCAGATGACCTGAAAGCAAGGGAACACAAATGAGCTCCCTGGAGAGAAGAGGCTGTGATGGAACAAATAGAATAATACAGAGGAATGACTTGACACTATCACCAGAGCGACTGTATTTCACTTTTTTTGGGAAAGAAATGAAATGAGTTTAAATTGGAACAACTTCTTTATTTTCCGAGAATTATATCTGAAGCCTCTGCTGCCTACAGATAAGTGATATGCAATTGTTTCTCCCCCTGAAGCCAGGTACTATTAATTGCCAGTTTTCATATGTCACTCGACAAAGTCAGCAGATGTCATCATACTTAATAGAGGCAGGCCTGAGTATACCCACTGAGTCTCACAGAAGTAGAAAGTTCCCTGTTTGCAGACAAAGAATTATGAAACATAAAAGTTGTGTTAACTCTATGATACACCAGGAGGGAAGGAATCTTAAGCTGAGACACTTGTTGTTGCCCAGGAAGCATCTACACAGAGGTAAGATACACAGCGCCTGGTAGTCACCTATTTGTTGGCAAATACAACGAGCAGGGAAAAATTAGTTTTCAACAACACCATTAGGAGTTTTGATACTATATCAGAAACTGCTTTCCCTGCTCCTCTAACTCAAGCTCTGAGCCTAGAGGCTGCATTTATTGGAAATTACTTCTGCTTTGAGACTGGAATATAAACCCAAGCACTGAACACCTTTATGGTGCTCCTAGATACATCTTACCTGAGAGACTGAAAACTTCCTTTATAAATACAAGTGGGATTTTTTTCTCTGGAGACCATAGGTACCTTTACAATTAAGCTGTAATTTAAAGACTTGTTGTCTGGCACATCAGACATCTCACTGAATGCTTTGTACGAAAAACAGATTTGAATGTAAAGTGAATTCAGGACTGTTGACAGCTTATCTACTAACTTCATACGCAACCGTAGGCAATTCAGCTGAAAGATGAGCTCAACATTCTGAGTTCCTATTACAACCTTTGCAGTATCTTGCCCTATTCTAACTTGCTTTAAACAACTACATTAAAAAGCTTTACAGGACCCACTTATATGACAAAGTGCTATGGCGAGAGAGCTGTGCTCTGCTGAAAAGTCTGGGTCTAAATGTGAGCAGGTTTTGAGAGTTTTAGCATTCAGTCCTCCACCCACTTATGTGATGACCTGTGTCTTGATAATGCAGCTTGTAGTGTCTGGTTTGGAAAATGAAATTCTCAGTGTAGTGGGAATGTGAATAACCTGGTAAAACTGAATATCTGTTCTCCTGTAGTATTTGGAACTCATTACCTGGAAAGCCATTCTGAGGACTTAAGAAGTTCATAGCACTTAGTTAATATGGTGACCTTCCATACCTGCATGGTTTTAATGAACTTAACTAAAAGCCATACTGTACCTACTCAGTACCTATTCAGTTGCTTATAATTCAAATCAAAACCAACTGACTTTCAAATCTCATCCACTTTGGCTGCAGGGCTGTTTAAACTAAAAGATCAGGAGAAAAAAAAAATTAATGAAATGGTTTTAGTCCTCTCAATCAAAATATGAACTGCTTTTAAAAGCATATTTTCATCTTTAGGCAGAGACCAATTAGTTTAAATTTCAACCCGCCTTTTTGCAGATCTTCAGGCAGGAAAAGAAACTGTATTGTAGCTTCACCTATGGTGGTTGTGACTGAGTGACAAAGTCTTTCCTCTCTTAAGAAATAGGCCCGTTGGAACTGATGCAGACAGATCCATGATCTTTGCAAAAACGTGCTTTCAGATTCCTAGACAGGGTAGGTACAGTATCACAGGTTGAGACATTTCTCAACCACAAACCTGAAATATAACCCTAAACCAAAACAGATCTGCCTGCTGCATTAAGAGAACGTAGTTTAGATCTGTATATTGTAGCCATGTTCCCTCTTGAACTGCAATGTACCCTTTGTGGCTTCGTGATGCAATGGAAGGCCCCACATTAGGGCAACCTCCCTGTGAAGTGTGAAGAGATGGAGGTCTCCCACAGAGAGCCCTCTCCGCTCTGTTCACTGCCTGATTCACTGAGGCAAGGCAGCTTCTCTCCCACAAAAAGGGAAGGGTGGTGGAAGCAATCCTGTTATGAAAGGAAATCTTGGGCCTAGGCTGAGCTGTCCTAAGAAGAGCTAGTAATAATGTGGAATAGGAATATTCATTGGTATTTTATCATTGGTAAACCTAAACACCAGGAAGAGGTTGGGTTGGTTGTTACTATGGTGTGTGGCCTGGTTTTGTTAAAGAAAAAAGTTGGACAAGGCAGCCATCCTTCTTTTTTTTTCTTTTTTTTTTTTTCAGTACCTCGGCAAAGAGATTGTGGGATACCACAAACATTGTACTAAGAGCAAGCTAAGAACGCTGTCACATCAGAGTGTACACTGCATGGCTTCCTAACAGGGAGTGTCTGCTTCCCTTCACCGGCACAGCCAGGATGGCAATGAAGAAAAATGGTTGCAGCAGAGTGGGCTAGTACACTAAAAGATTAGTTTTCTGCTTTGCATTTTCAGCAATGAAAAGCCCTATAACTCTTTCTCCAAAATATCACATCCTTCCTTCAGCTTGACCATCACAACTTGTAATGGTGTTATCTCAAATATAAGGCGTAACAGCACAGCAAGTGAGAGCATCACAGTGCCTTCTGAAGGCACACAGCATGACAGCGCAGATCGGGGTGGTGGGAGCGGGCAGGGTCAGGTATTGAGCCACAGGTATTGAGCAGCATGCCATTATAATTCTTCTACTCAGATAATTCCAACTGCTTCCTATTTATACATATATGATTATATATTACTAGTTTATATTACTGATTATCTATTTTGTATTTCTTTTCCACACAAAGTTGTCCATCAGAAATACCTTTACTAGATAAAAAACATATTTAGATATGTATAATCAAAATACAATTAGGATATATTTCAAATAAGCATAGCGTGCTGCAAAGTATTTGTATATTCAGTCTAGTCTAGTGGCCAAAAATATTCCGTGAATTCTGGTCAACAATTATCAAGAATTCTATTTCTGCCAGAAAAGCTGAAAATTATCACTTGCTGACTAAGTCAATATGTTACCCTGCTGCTATGCCATATGGCCCTGGATCCTGAGAAACAAGTGACATCCAAACTGGAGGAGTGGTTGATACACCAGAGAGCAGGGTTTCCATTCAGAAGGACCTCAACAAACTGGAGGAACAAGCTAGCAGGAGCCTCATGGAGTTCAACAAAGGCAAATGTGAAGTCATGCATGGGGGTCAGAAGAAGCCCGTGAGCCAGGCTTGGCTGAGGGCTGAGCAAGCAATCCTGCAGCTGGAGTTTGGGGCCTGCAGAACAACAGCTACTGACAACATGGAGAGACTCAAGAGAAGGGCTGCTAAGACAGTTAGGGGACCAGAGTACCTGATGTACAAGGAGAGACTGGGGTAACCGATTTGTTTAGCCTGGGGATGGGAAGGCCAAGACAGGATATAATTGCAGTCTTCTGCTACTTTAATGCATTGGCAAAGACAAATCCAGGCTTTTCTCAGAGACACAGGGCAAAAGAAAAAAAAAAGCAATAGTCATAAGCTGCAACAAGGGAAATACTGATGGGAAATAAGGAAAAAAATCATCTCAGTGGGACCAGGGCATCACTGAGACAGGGGCCCAAAGGGGCTGTTCAATCTCCACCCTTGGAGATTTTCAGAAGTTGCCAAGGCTTGGAGCAGCTTGATCTGATTTTGAAGCTAGGCCTGCTTTGAGCAGAAGCTTGGACTACAGACCTCCAGATGTCCCTTCCAATCTAAATTTTTCTATGAATCTACAACATAAAATCCAGTTCTCTATAATACTAAATATCCTTTCTGTCAGCCATAAATGTGCTTGAAGCTTTGTCAGGGGCCAGCAGAATTGGCCTATTAGAACAGTGACCTATCTACATCTCAGCTATTATTTCATTTGCAAGGTAATCAGGTTAAGTGTGATCAATTATTTGATTGACTATATATCGTATTCAGATTGTCATGACAAGCTGAGATATATTAGGCTTGATTCTCCTCTCCTTTTCTTCAAAAATGTGAGATTCAACAGTGACAGGGAAGAAAAAAAAGACAGAAAAAGCTGTTTTCATCTGAACAATGAGTGGAACTGCTACATTTCATGTAAATATTACCACTGATCTATGATACAATCATTTCTACAGTCAGCAGGCCAAATCTCAGTAATATTCCTTCCTTGTCAAAACACTTAGGGTAACTCATACAAGTAAAGGTTTGTAGGCATGCAAATTAATTTGTAGTAAGATGGTTGAAGTTCTAAATCATGTATTAAATTACTTCTATTGTACAAGTTTAACTTCATTTTCCAAGCTAGCCACATGCAACAGAGATGCAGTAATGTAGGTGTTCCAAATGCAGGAGTGATTAGCTGCCTGTGCCTTCTAAAACTAGATTTGTAAGTCAGATCATTGGAAAGATCAGTGGTTTGTGTCCTAGATGTTGTAGACCAGAGAGGTGGAATATTGGCAGAAGATTAGGTCTATTTTTGTGTATGTGCTTGAAATATTTAGATAGACTAGGACAGAAACCAACTTTCAGGGTTATAAACCCCAATCCAAAAGAGCAAAAAAAAGCCCATCTCAGTTGTTCAGGGAACATAAATATCGATTTCTCCTTGAACAGTGGCCCAAAGTCCCATTAAAGTTCAAGGAAAAACAGTGATATCCAAGCACTTGTTTAAAGGTAGGCGTGTGCTTAAATGCACTGATGACATGGGGCACTTTTACTTATATTTCCCTATGTATTATAATGAACAGGGAGCTACCACAAGGTTTGTTAATATTGCAGGCATTTCTGCATCTACTTGTTTCCACACAGAAGCATACTCCTGACAGTTTTGATTTTGCCACAGAAGAAAAAGAGCATTCCAGTATGAATTGTCTGCCTGGGTCTGATGAAATCAGATAGATTAGCCACCAGTTTCTGCAGGGTCAGATTGGAATATAAACATGAATTCACATGAAAAAAATGTAGCTGCACCTTTAAGAGGCTTGAGTTGAAAGGTACCAACCTCTGAATAATCTGATTGTGACAAATATATAAGCAGCCAGACTGATACCAGTCAGTACCTTTCCCTCCCTCAGGAGCTTTATCCTTTACTGTTTGCAGGTTTACCTGTTAATGCTCATCAAGGTTATATGCTTTGATTCAACAGCACTCATTAATCACTGCCTAAGAGCGCTGCATCAGGTAAGTTAACGTATCAGATGCTGAGCAGTACTCACTTCAAACTGTCGTTTGCTCCTGACATAACAAGGGAAAAGATTATGCAGCCTAAGTACCAATAATTCTTCAGTACATGATTCAAAACAAGCTTTGGAGATCGGTGTCACGTTGCTACAAATGACGGCACTGGAGGTTCATGAAGTTCAGTGGTCAGCACTGAAACCCACATCCTGTACCTCACTGCATGTCTTGCATTATAGCCACTTGGAGTTACTCAAAGGTGTTCAGCTGATGAGCCTGAATTATTAGAATTTGGATTCAGCTGCCGAAGTTTGGGAGTGTTTGAAAGCCAGGTCTGAATAATCACATCCTTTGATAGACCCAGTTGTGAAGAGCAGCTGAAGGTCTTGAATTTATGAAAGTTCAGGTTCACTTTAATCCAGATTATAACCTGTAATCCAGTCCTAATTCTTCCTCTGAATAGCAGGAGGAAGCCAGGAAAGATCTTTGCATAGGCATTCAAGCAATTAGCAGTTCAGTTTCCAGACAGTTAGTTTTGCTGATTCAGCACACACAGCAGTTTTCAAACTATAATCTACTAAAACCATTGCTGTCACAGTGGCAAAGCATCTGTCTCAGAGCTGTGATGTCTTCCTGCTGCTTGGAGCTCAGGTCAAGATTCATTTAAGATTTCCAAATGCCTTTTTTTGTTTTGTTTTGACCAGCTAGACTCCTAAATAAGCATACTTGTTTGATGTCTTTCTGCATCAGGTGTCTCTGATGAGAATCCAGCTATGACCAAGCTTTCAGCCAATGCTGAAAACAAGAGGGCAACAAACAAGTGAGAGGAGACAACCAATATGCAGAATGACCTGGAGAGAAAATTACATATCTGCATGCAACAGAAAAAGAGTCTACAACAACAACTGTAAAGTCCCAATGCAAAGCAGATGCACACCTCCCTTTGAGGGAAGCTCAGTCTCACATTGTTTCCTATAGTCACTCTAATTTTGCTCCACTATTTTTATGTTAGCTTCTGTGCATGTTGGAAAAATAGTGAGAAAAGGACTAGGATACTGGAAGGAACAACAGAATACATGAAGGATTTGAGGCAAAGATTGTGGCAATACAGTGTTCAAAAAACACGAAGTTCATGCATTACTAGTTATGTCCGCCACAATGTCCAAACTGTTCAGTACTGGGTCATGCAGCAGCTGCTGTTTTGAGGTCCAGAAATGGCTGCACTACAGCAGCAGGCAAAGCTCCTGGAGTGCTTGGGCGTTTTGCTAGGTAGAAACGAGTTAAAAGTATATAAAGAAATATGTTTCTAATTTTTTACCTTTTACACAGATGTGTACTTTATGGGAAGGGCATGATACAGCTAATGCAACCTCCTCTTTAAGTCTCACCCAGGAATTCTTTAAGGTCGCCAATTGTAGTCTGTGTGCCTTGAAGAACCACATTTTTCTACTCAAACTGGGAATGGCAGCAGGCCAGCTGGTATGAATGACAGCTTTCTTTCCATGTTGACATGCTGTAGCTTTTGTATGAATGTTGTCTAAACTCATACGTGCGTTGCCACGGGATTCCATGCCCTGCTTATTGTTTGCTGTGCTGATACACTGGCACATCCAGAGGTGATTTTTTACATGTCATCAGAAATGTTATTACACCAGATTGTTTTTGTAAGTACAAGCGACTACCTAAGTGATGGAGGATTCCTGTCTCCTGTGCATGCAAGAATAGAAAGGAAGGGCAGGGGAGAGAGAACAAAGTCTGTGTACCAGATAAAAGAGCACGAAACCTGAATTAATTTGTGGAAGCAATAACATTTTTGTCAGTTATTCCTCTTTCCTGAAAGATGGAACCTCACTGACTGAAAGATGCTCAGGTCAGATATGCTTTCATTTGTCAACAGCTAAGTTGGTGTAGCCCTTGTAAAATCTAAAATCACAAGACCTTCACACACGGTTTTTTCATGGCTGTACTCAGCCTAGAGTATAGGAATTGTCATATGTTATCAACTTGGCAATCTATTCAGATCAGTATCCTCTCTAATAGTAGTTTAAGAGGGTAGTTCCATCATCTGATATGTATATTTTTTCTTTGCTTTAAATCTCAAATTAATCCCTTGAGAGACTCAGTTCTTCCCTGGAGCACACACCTTAAAATATCTCTGATAAGTGGCATAAATTATGCCAAATCTGGACAATCTTGCTATAACATAGCTGACCAAACCCTCTGCAATCTCTTCAAGTTCTTGGCCTCAGTGGCTTCCTGTGATAATATATTCCACGGCTGAAGTACATGCTTAGTAGAAATGCTTAATTTTATCAGATGCCGAAAGCCTGGGGCTAGAGCTGCCCTGCTGCCCTGTTCCCCAGCAGGGCGGCCATGTCCTGCCACCCCCTGCTGCCCCCAGGCCCCAGGGAGCTGCCAGCTCTCACGGCTCCCCAGCACCCATTCCTTGTGAAGCAGCACCACAAAGTTGGCTTTTTCTTCCCCTCCACAAGTCTTTTTTATGAAATCCACACAGAAACCTCCTACTAATAATCCCCTTCTCCCCCTCTGCCAGCTGGCAGCCACCTCAGCGCTGACTCCTGCCCTGAGCAGGATGTTTCCAACAGCCACTCCGCCAAGCAGGGCTGATCCCCTCAGGTCCTCCAGACTCCAGGGGCTGTGTTCAGTACCATTCCCTTCAGCTCTTCCAGCAGCACCCCGGCATCTTTCTGTCCCTTCATGACTGATGAAAACGCCCATGTGTCAAGTGAGGGATGACAGGGACCCAGTGCCCACCCAGAGAGCTCCTGTCACACTCAGGAGGGACAGTCTCAAGTTTGCCCCCCCAAAAAAACCAGGAGACCCTTTCATAGGTCCTCTAAATTATTTATAAATGTGGAGCTCTGAACACCACAGTCTTCCCATTGTCCCAAAGAAACCCATGCCTCCAGGCCTTACCTCCTCTCAGGCCACTGATGAGCTCCTAACATGGCATCAGGACACAGCTCTGCCATCTTCGTTGATGGTAACCCTCTCTTCACCACTGCCTTGCACCATGAGGATGCCATAACAAGTCCTGAGGTAAAGGTGATGCTGGGCGGGCTTGAGGGAAGCTCCCCAGCTCACCGTTTTCAGTGGAAAAGTCGTTATCACACGTGCAGCCGCCATGCTGGGCTCCACCTCAGGGCAGCTTCCCTCCTCAGGCAGCTCCTCTCAGGGCCAGGCAGCCCTGCCAGCTCAGCTATACCCTTGTGTGGGGCGTCTCCAGTTAATTTTTCTCATCCTTTTTGTCAGCCAGCACAGATAACGGCATCGCTGTGTTCTTCCCTTCAAAATTTAGCCACATTTTGGCTGCAGTGGCCAGAGTTGTCACCCCGCTGAGCGTGAATGAGGCTGGGCTCTGCATAGGTCGTCCTTCAAGGAGAGAGGGTACATGGCATTGCTCTCCGAGGCCTGGGTTTGGTCTCAAATGGCAGCACAGAATGTCTTCACTGAAGGTTTTCATGATGCAAAAAGGTAAAAATAGATTCATTTTACTCAGGGAACAGATCCACAGAGAGATTTTTTTACAAGAAGTGAATCCAGCTCTTCTCGATCATGCACTAAAGCCATAGCTACAAGCTCATCCTTTCTCTTTGGTGGCAGCTATCTAACTAAATGTGTTTTCTCTAGTACATTGTGCTCTGTGCTGAGGCTGTCAGCTCGTTGTAACTGCTCTAGAGTTGGGTTTTGTTCTGTTTTTAAATAAGAGTAAAACAAATTCATCTGTGAGCTATGGATTAATAGCCAGCATGGATTTGGGCCGATGTACTTGAATACATTAATGAAATTTCACTTTATTCTTGGTGTCTTATCTTCAAGAATACTCTAAATTTACAATTCTTTCTTTTATCTTCATTATGTTTCGCTTGCTTGTAAACACACATAATACATCCTGATTTGGTTTGCATGTTGATTTTCTTTCTCAGGAAAATAGATAAATAATTAATTGGTGAATAAAAGATGGACTGATGTTGGAATTATGCCAGATCTAACATTGAGTCTTCTCTATTTCTTTATTATCTTTGAGAGAAATAGAAATGAAACAAAGAAACAAGAACATTTAAAGCATGTAATAAAATCTTCCCTGTAACAAAGAGTGTTCAGGAATACTCCTTCCTTTCCAAAACCACCTTTGGTTTGTTTGCTACGGTATTGTTGTCAGATGCATTGAGGTTGTTTTGAAAGAATGACAAAACAATGGCATTTGTATAATCATTAAATGTAGCTGTCTACAGCTGCCGGTCAGGATCAGGTTCGAAAATCTCAGCAGCAGAAGCACAAATTCCTGCCACCTAAACCAAAAGAGGAACTTCTTTACCTAGAAACGAGTAACAGGCTATTACAGTGTCTGCAGCCAGCCATGAAAGGGAAGCATTCGGTACACTGCAATTATGCCATGCATCATAACCTCTGGGGTTATGTGCACAGTAAATGCAGATTGATCATTATTAACATCCAATTTTTCTGAAGAATCAGCTGAAGTACCTCACATAATAGAAAATAAACTCATTAGAAGATGATGACATGAAAATTGGAAGTCTAGGTTTCTTTTTTTTTTTTTCAATAACTAGGTGTCTCTTCTGTTATTTCCTCTATTGCCTCATTGAAGATTCTTGGTTAGAGCTGCTTGGAAAATGAGCAGTTAAGGAGCTTTTTCTTAGAGAGAATAGTTTGAAATAATAGAATCATAGACTGACAGAATGGTTTGCGTTGGAAGGGACCCCCTGCCATAGGTGGGGACACCTTTCTCTACACCAGGTTGCTCAATGCCCTGTCCAACCTGGCCTTGAATACTTCCAGGGATGGGACATCCACAGCTTCTCTGGGCAGCCTGTTCCAGTGCCTCATCATCCTCTAGACAGTGAAGAAGAAAAATACTTCAGTTCCTACACATAGCTGCACCACCTCCTGGGAACTGTAGTCCAGCTGCTGCAAAATGGCCTTTTTCAGTGCAGGTTGGGTTCCCTGTCATAACTAAGCAGATCAACATACCCCCCTCTTTCACTTTATTTGTACAGGGAAATGGTGCATCGCAGCAGTCACATGGCCACAACACACCAAGATAATACAACCCAAAAAGAAGAGTATAAGACAATCGAAGTAAGTATATGAAAGACTTCAATAGTGTTACAAAATGGTAATAGCTAGGGTTATGATCACTGATTGAGCTGCAATTTTCTGCAGAAAACAAGTACCATCAACCAGAAATATTTTCAATTAAAATAGTTCTGTCAAAAGCTCAGCTCTCCGCCAAAAAAGAGACTATAACTGTACTTTTTTTGTCAGATTTGCTGTTGATAGATTGAGCAGACACTGCTTCTGCCTGCTTCTCTCTCAGCCCCCTGTGGATCAGACTGAACAACAGGGGCTGCTCCCTCTAATTCTCATACAGGAATTGCAGTACTGAGATGTGTTTATGATCATGATCATGCCTTCTAGCAGAGATTGCTTCCCCAAAAGCTTAATGGAAAAGACTCGTAGAGAGAAAAGAAACAATTTTTTTTCTCAGAAAAAGTCTAGAGGAGAAAACAACCTTCTCTAGATCCTGGCACAATAGGTTAAGTATCATTTAGCAAGCATACAGAAAAAGACATGCCTGGCTTCTTTCCTGAGGTACAAATCCATGCCTAAATAGGCACTCTGAAGGGAGAAGGGTTTTGTGGGAGGCTGTTGTTCAGGAGAATTCAGAGGAACCCAGTATAGTGTGTTGGCTGCCCAGGAAACTGGCATAACATTGAAAATGAAGCAATGAAAATTAATCAAATCTGCTGGAAACAGCAATGTGATAGAAGAAATAAAGGTAATCCAGTAATTAGAGTGCTAGCCTGTAGTTTTACAGATTTCAGTATCCTAAAATGCCACAGACATCCTGCATCAGTCTCTTAAACTTAGATCTCCTAAGGCAGGGCTGTCAAACTCATTTTCACCAGGGGCCGCATCAGCCTCGCGGTTGCCTTCAAAGGACCAAAGGTGATTTTAGGACTGTATATCACCTTTGGCCCTTTGAAGGCAACCGCGAGGCTGATGCGGCCCTCGGTGAAAATGAGTTTGACAGCCCTGTTCTAAGGGATCTAACACCTATGATGTTGATCTTATTAATAACATAAACACAAATAGTTCTGGGTCCAAAATTACAATGTCTAATAGGCTTTTTATAACTTAGATTAGCATAATGCTCCTAGCTCGTAAGCTCCCTGCATCACTGTTACATTAAATTTGATCGGATGAGTAAATCAAAAGTGTTCATTACAAGTCCTAAAAAGTTTGATAGGATTGAGGATTTTGAATGTGAGGATCTCAACCTATTTAATGTAATAGCAACAAGGCCAGTGATCTTGGCTAACTAAGCAAAACTCTTACTAAAAAAATGCTAAAGAGAGAAGATGTATTAGAAATAGATGGGAAAGAAAAAAGATCCAGAAGAAAGCAACAACAGGAACTTAGTCCTTGTTTGGGTTGTAGCCAAATCTGGCAACAGTAATTGAGTCATCTTGGTCTTCCTCTACAGCCTGGTGTGCTCTGACTTTGATGCTCCAGTAGAGCATGGATGGATTTCAGCACGCAGAAGGTGATATAGGAATTAGCCATTAAAAAATACCTCACTCCCTTTAGCATATTTCCTTTCATGACCATCTTGATTCCTCTTCAGTCTTTTTATTTAAAAGGCCTTTTGAAGAGTTGAATAGCTGATCCCTCTATTATTTTAACAGTAAACAGATGTGAGGTTAATCTAGCACATTCTTTCCTAGTTTTGTTTCCTTCTTCCTTACCACAAATGATTTTAGTAGTACAATTAGGCTTTTTTGTTTAGAGTAATTCAGGCCCTTCTGTTGCTTTTTATAAACAAATCTTTGTTACCTTGGGCAACTTAGCATATTGGCCATAAGGAATAGTTACAATCATCTTTTTCATCTATGTTTGTATAGCAGCTAACATAATAGATCCATGCTCCATGACGGTGTCTCTGCAGAGCTATCACAATGTAAATAATTAATAATAACAGTTGTTTAACACTTGAATGGGGCTCTGTTGTTTGTAAACAAAACACATTAATGTTCTCTGCATTGCTTATTAGAAAAAACATAAAACTACTCCAAAGGAAGGAAGCTGTTCTACTCATATACTTGGTGAAGTATATGAGGAAACTCAGAACTCAGCAACACATCAAAAGTGAAAGGTTAAATGGACTTTTAAATTATTTCAAATATATTACTAGTAATGTAGGCAAATAAATGTGATATTTATGTTAACAAAGTCATCTGCCAAAATGCAATTATAAATCAAATAGTCCTTGTGGTAGTATTGTCCCCATGATAAGAGAATAAAATAAACAGCTTTAAAAAGAATTAAATTTAAAAGGGCATTTTACTAATGTATATAAATAAAATTACAATAGCAAAACCATATCAGAAGTCAGCTGCGCTTCTTCCACACAACAAGGAACATGAGTCAACATTGCAGAAAAAATAATTTATTTTGCTGAGTTTCTTTATGTAATCTTCCTTGCATATATTGTAGTATTTAGGTATTAACACAGCATATATCCAACAGATTTTGATTAAAGTTGTGGTTTTGTAATTTCAGCAGATTGGAGAGTCATGATTTTCCTTTGCTTAAGTCATATTGTCCCTCTTGTGGTACAGATGGCTGAGTGTTTTGATTTATGTAACCCAAGTAAATCCATGTTCCTTATGAAGACAGTATGTCTATATGCCAATTAGAGAAAAGGTCCTTGCCCTCAAAGTCTTCCTGTATGAAGAATATTCAAACAAGTCCATTCCCACTTAAAAGTTCGGCACTTATGAATACACAACCAATTGGATATTATTGTGACAGGGAAAAGCACAAACCTGAGAGATTTGCGGTAAGACACAATCCATAGATCACACAGAGTTGAATATTTCCATTTCTGTCTTTTCTGACCATCTCAAGACTGAATAAAGAACAAATGCAAAATACACAGTACTATAACAACGTTGCAATACACTGGCACCAAGGGCTTCTAATCAGATCAGAACCCCATGGTGGCAGATGCTATCTAATGAAAAGGAGATTCCTCTTCCAAAGAGATGCCAACAGAATAGAAGAGCTTATAGCTTAGAGCTCTTGACTTGGGAAGTTTACTAGAAGAACAAAAGTGTCAGGTAATTCCTCATTTAGACAGATCCACTGAATCCAGGATTGTTCACATTCCCCTCACAGTAGGCTGTAAGCATAAGCAAGTTAAGAAAATATCTCAGCTTTTTTTCACTTCTGGATGCCCTGCACACCTGATCTATCAAATCCCCACCTACACAGAGGAGCTGCAGCCCAGCTGCAGTAACTCCTTGTTACTTGTGGCACTAATATATATGTAGCCTTCTTCCGCAGTGTGGCATGGGGCTCAGATAGACTGTGTGCAAATTGAGATAAATTCTTACACATGGGAACTCACAATGGAGCAGATCTCGTGCCTGTGGGAGGCAGAAGCTTTTGGCTCCTTGGCCTGTTACAGAGCATTTTGGGCATGCTTGGAACAGTGTGTCCAGCTGAAGACTTTACGCAGGGTCTGGGAATTTGGCAACAAGAAGTTTAAAAAGGGGAATCTGGTTATCTTTTATTTTTCCACTATAGTGGTAAGACTCCATTTTTAAATGATGCTTAGGACCTTGCACTTTCTATCTTTCCATAGTAACATCTCAGACATGTGCCATGTCACTGTGTCCCATGCTAGTTGCCCAGATGTACTGCTTTCATAAGCTCAGAGAGCTATAACACACTTCAAATCTGCAGTGTTTTTCACCATCACCCTGTATTTCTTAGGTCACATTTGCTGCATTGGCTTGCACTTTTAGTGCTACGATTTGCTGCTTGTCACTGACAAGCGCTTTGAGCAGGTGCTCAGTTTTTGTGCTGTATAAGTGACAGAAGGGGGAAAAAAAAAGTGCCCATTTCGGCTGTGTTCCTTCTGCAGCACACATGCGGAAATGAGCTTGGGGTGACCCCATCAGCCTCAGCTAAACCTCGTTCTATTCCTTTTTACAAGTTCAGCTGGACAAAGCCTTATTTGTGCCTCAGTGCTGTCCCTCTCTTATATTTCACACACTTCACTGTCTGCACAGATCTACTTTCAGTAGCTGTTTTATTACTATGCTATCCTTCCTCTTATTTTTATATATATATTGCTTTTTTCTGGGTTGCTGCCAAGACACAACTTGTTTAAAAAATAAACCAAACGCAGATCCTGGCTTATGTCAGCCTAATAACCTCAACTCCATGGTTTTGTCCCTAGGGTCTACAGCTCATGACATCAAGTCACTTCGTAAAATGAAATCGGGTTTGATGGCTCATGGATTTTGCTCCAAAACCCCTGAAATTAACTAACTGCCCACTAACTGCAATTGTCTTCAGCTCCATCCTTTGAGCTATCCTGGAGTCACTCGGTAAGATCTTATAGTTTCTGTGAAAACGCGTTAAGTCTTGTAGCAGATTTCACCAGCAGTTCTCAATGCATTTAACTGGCAAGAAAAAGTAACATTATCTCCATTTTATGGGTCTTTAACACATTTTTGCATAGGCTTGACAGAATGTTTTTGAATGCATTCTTGTCTTGTCACTGCTCGTTTCCTCCAAAACTGTTTTCTTAGATAAACAGACATCTGTTAATATTTGACGGTATTTTTTTTCCACAATCCCCTTCCTCTTTCAGTGCACAGGATAGAAGGTGCTCAGCACATGAGTAGCTCTTCATATTTGGATTTAACCTCCATGAACCATATATGCCCCTTGACTCTTTCTTGTATGTTACTCAGACTTTGCTTTGACGTGAGTTATATTCTTTATCACAGGGTCTTTTCTGTGTTGTTTATCATTAAAGAGCCTGGGTGCTTCACGCCTGTTGAGAAGTTTGTCTTTCCAATATATAGTAGGACAAAAGAGGATGCCCTTCCATTTCATAGACAGGGAATACAAGGTTGAGTTTCCTATTCTGAGTGTACAGGCTAACTGTCTAAGATCTCCTATTTCAGAGTAGTCAGCTGCACAGAGTGTTAAGCACTCGCTGCACTGCTCCTATTGAATTCAGTTTCTCGTATGAGCACTCAGCACTTCTGCAAATCTGATCAGATACCAAGTTGGAGACTCGCAGACAGAGCTACGAACATTTAGAGATAATGTGGGAAATTTTTCATTTAAGCAGTTTGCCCAATGTTATAGAGGTCACATTGCATTAATAGTAAGACCATCTTTTTCCTTCCAGTTATCTCCTGCCTTTAATTATACATCTTTCAACTACTGTAACAAACAGGTTAGGCAATTGGGAGGGGGCGGGGGGAAATGTAGTTAAAAACTCCATCTCACAAACCATGTTCAAGGAGGCTAGTACAGTTTTTCAAGCTTTCATAATGTAGCATTTCCTAACTTTTGGGTGAGTGACTTTGTTCCCTCTGAACAGAGTTTGTGTGCATGTGATTTCTTAGTTGTTGACAGGTTGTTTTAATAAAAGCAACCAAGACAAAAAAAAAAAAAAAAAGAAAGGGAGTGTGTCTACAGCTTCTTCTGACCCACTAGCTCCTCTCTTGTTACCTTAAGTTTCATCCACCGGTTTTGAAAATGAGTTTTCCTCGTTCAGCCCATCATTCAGCCTTAGACTCTGTCCTCAATGTCCTCATGCCATCACAGATGACTCATCCACCCATGAATTTTGCTCACCATCCCCAGCTGTATCTCTACACAGTCTCTCTTAGATTTGCC
The DNA here is from genome assembly GCF_037038585.1 of Patagioenas fasciata. Taxonomy (NCBI): domain Eukaryota; kingdom Metazoa; phylum Chordata; class Aves; order Columbiformes; family Columbidae; genus Patagioenas; species Patagioenas fasciata. The sequence continues at coordinate 12,202,288 of NC_092526.1, read as the reverse complement.
CATCACTCTGGTTCCTGGTTGTGTTCCTTGCTCAGCTTGATCTCCCACAGATTCACTCCAGTTCTTATCTGATCCTGCAGGTACTTGTCAAGCCTACATGCTCCAAAAAGGCCAAAAATAAAGCAAAGATGCTGCTGTCCAAAATCCAAATGGTTACCTGCACGTGCAGAGATCCTGGCTTTGGCTGCATCTGGCTGCAGTCTCAGGCTGGCTGTTCTGCTCAGTGTTTTCCCAAAGGCAGGGGGAAGTGATGGAGAGGTGCTGCCTGGAGCTCCTGATTGCGCTTCTGGATCCCAGGGAACTATGTAGTCTGGCTGTCCCAGGACAATACTGCAATTCCAGAGACTTAGGATGAATCCCAGGGGGAGAAAAATTTTTCAGCTTCAGCAAAAATCAGTCTGATAAGTTTTTTTGAGAAGCAAGGCATGAGGATACCCTTGATAATGAAGATATAGACAGGAATTCACCTGGCTGTCAGAGTTCTCTCCCAATGTTGTTATACAGCTGCAAGGATTTCATTATTGTGTTACAGTACCTAGAGCCATACAGAGGTATGCATCTTAAAAAATTGAATGTATTCTTAAAGGAAGGTGTAGGAGAGCAATCAAATCTTACTGTGATGGTCCATTCTCAACACAGAGCTTTCAAGAGGGTTTCACTGTGGAACCTGTTTGCAAATCTCAGTTTCACAAGCAGCAGCTGAGTTACCACCTGTCACCAGGAGAAAAGGAGAAAAATAATACCTTATGAAAATATTAACAGTTGCCAGACCCTTGTGACAGGACCTGAAAGATAATTTAGGTTTCCTAACTCCTGGTTTTGGCCCCCCTTCAATGATCGATTCATTCCTGCAGTGGAAGAGCCAAGACTGCATATTTCTCTGACACTGAGCTCCTTCCATTCCTACCGACTTATGCAGGAGATCAACTCCATACTCAAGTTGAGACCCAGCTGCACACCAGACTCCTCCTTCTCCAGGAAACCTACTCGCACACCGCAGCTGGGGGCCATGGTGTACTCTAAGAGGTGCTGGCCAGGCTGTCTGGAGGAGGTGGAACTCAGGGCACACCATAAAATGTATCAAAAGGGAAATGTCGTTGCAGCCTCAGTCACGGCGATGATGAGCTTGTGCTATGTGGACAACCAGCTTAAACACCAGGAGCACATCAGCTTCCTGCACAATCCTCTTCACAGTTTGTTCACTGTTGTTTTTTTCTCACTCTTCTCTGTTGATGTTTTAGTGGTGTTCACTACTGCTCTCCTCTGCTTCTCTTTCCTTGGCACTCTACCTTTTGCCCATTCTGATTTCTTCCTTTTATTTGCACTATTTTTTCTCTCTGCCTCCTCTGTTTCTCTGTTGTTTCTCAACTGGTTTTACTCCTTCCTTTACTGACTTTGCTCCCTGACAGCTGGGGGTTGAGCCAGAGTCAATCCATTATCTTCAAAGAGTTTAGGATCAAGGTCTTATTCCCACTTGCTTCCCTGCTTCTTTTACAATCTCTTTTCCCATGCAGTGTTCTCTGTAGTGTTTCCCCACTAAAAGATGGGTTACTGCAATATGTAAGGAAGGAATGACGTTTAGAGAGAGAAAATCCTAAGGACCTAGTAAATTCCTTACTGAATGACTAAATTGCTATTCTGGCTGCACAACTGCAGCAAGCCAAAGGATTTGATCATAAGGTTGGAGTTTAGCTTCATCACAGCACAGCTTTTTTCATATGGCTGTAAGTAGTGGTCCTTTCGAAGACAAGGTCTTTCAGGAAGAAAATCCCTCTCATTAAAGTTTGCTGCATTGCACATGGTATCTAGTGACTGCATAGTCATACGCTTAATTGTGGCTGCTGATCATGAGCTCAAACAGGCAGTACTTAATTGCACAAATTAATTCCAGGAAAACTGAAAAATGGAGAAAAAAACCCATATTGACTGGATATTTACTAATATTATATAAAATCATATAAATCCACACAAAGAATCTGTATAATATATGCCATGTATATGTATGCACATGTGTGTGTATACACATGTAAAAAAGTAGATATAAAATCATTTATATACATATGGAGACAGAATAGTACTGAATACATATATATCAGATGTATTGGATATATTCTCATAAGATAGATGTACAAAAAATTATTTAGTAGAACATTGATTGTCTGCAGCAAATACATGCTAATGGTTGAATGTTAATACATTTTTGGATATAATATGGAGACAGAGGCTCAGTCACTGTGGATGGATACAGTTCCATCGAACACTGAGGCCAGTAGTGTAAACACTCTTTTACGGGGAACGGTATTTGATTCTATATTTATAGTCCTATCTTTATATTCAGTCCTTCACATGGATGAATATTTGGCATACCCAGACCAGAGGCATAATAACTCTACTTGTATAAGCAGGCTACCGCTGAACAGCATGGTAGAACCAGTCTCAGTATGTAGACTTGCACATTAAAGTTGAAGATTTTGCCAGCAGAACAGAGACTTATATTGTTCTAAAATAACCAGCTGAGCCCCTGTCACCAGCTTATGTAGGCACCATGACAATCCAAGGGGTGTTAGCTGAACTCCACTAATGCCCTCATTTCTGATTTACGGGTGGAGATGTCAACCCTCTCTAGATCATATGGCATGTAAATCGTCATGCAGGAAACATGTGCTTGGGCTATGCATTGAACTCGGATTCAGATCTCAGCTCTTTTCACAAGCTCATTGTTCGACACTTTCCTGATGATGCAGTAAAGGTAAAACAGCCTGCAGATATTTTATAAAGCTTCCGCAAATTGCTGGAAAACTGTCTTGACCACAGTACTTTGGAAACATGCAGTAGTGCTGCAGTCAGTGCACAACAGCTAGACTCCCATGATTGTTTTAATCTTGTTTAAACTATTCTCTCAGCAGGTAACTGAGAGACATAAATTATCTACTACCTGCCAGCACAGTGCCTGTACTGTATAAGGTTTTTATGTTGCTCAGGAACACATTATATCCAGCTTTAGAGATTCAGTGAAAGAAATGACAGTGTTCTTAACAGTAGGGCCACTTAAATGTAAAAGGGTGTGCAGAACTCAGACTTAAAGAAAGCAATAAAAACTGTAATGGAAAATTTCTAGGAAGAAATATTTGGAAAATATCTATACTCAACTTTTAACTGACTCCTGCAGTACCTACTGTTTTTCTCCTCTCGTATATGAAGAGCATCTGTCTACCTGTGGTCCAAAAGTACTTTGAATCTAGAATGAAGGAAACAACAACAATAAAGTACAAAAGTAAAATTCCCATGAAAACACACAGCATGTGTGTATTTCTTCTTTGTGCTGTACAAGGTCTGTACAAAAACTCCACAGTCCTTCTAGACCTCAGAACTGTAAAGGGGTATGATGCAGAAAATGGAGTCACGGAGTTATATGGTTGTGCACAGAATCCTTGCAGAGCACTGAGGATAAAAGTGAACTGAACTCCATCCCAACTTGCCTCCATGTCCTTCCCATTCACTGCAGTGAATGACCCAGGTGAAAAGCACAGATGTGTCACAGCTGAATAATAGAGAGCAGTCCCTTGAGACTTGTGATGTATTTATGTCATTAACAAAATAGTGTTAAAAACAGTTCATGTGAAAGTATGAAACTGGAATGTTTGACCTAAGAAACAATGCTTTATGTAACAGCTGCACCTTCATATCCTTTATTTTGGTGTGCTAATGATCTTCTGTGGAACTTGTTAGCTGATGTGTATGGATGCGCATCTGCAGCCCTGCTACCAGGTGCTGAGGAGCAGCAGGAGTGCAAAGCTGCCTTCAGGCTCTCCCCTCTGACACACGTCAGCTGGAGAAAAGCAACATACAGCTGTGCCTCTTCTCAGAGACCGCTCCTTTGTAAAGTCCTACAGGGGCTGGTCCTGTCTCTTTTCCTTTTCATCATGTGCTGAAGAGCTGTAGGAAAGGTCATGAGGAGCTGAGGGCTACGATACCATCAATCTGTTGATGGCAACCAGCTCGTATGTCTCTTTTCAGCTGATGCAATCCATGCCATGACACAGATGTCACAAAACTTACAGGAGATAAGCCTGCAGATCAAAATCAGTTGGCTGAATCTAACTAAAGAAGGAAGAGTCGTTGCTGGAAGGATGAGAATTTGTGGTGAAAGAAGTGAGTGAATCCTCCTTTCATTTTGGGCAAATGCTATGCAGTTTGAGGTCCCAGTGTAGGCCACGTTGCCCCTGGATTCAGCATGGCTTGCGAAGTGCTTTTATATTTTTCTGTCTGCTCTGCTGTCATTTTTTTGTGGTAAAGGTGACTTATTTTACCTTTTGTAAGAGGCCTCCAGAGATTTGTTCAGGTTAAAAAGAGGACAAAGAATAAAGCTTGTCAAATAAAGCAGCAACATATAAGAAATGTCAAAAGTGTAATTCCTTACAGACATACTTACTGTCAGTCCAGTTTTGTATTTCGTTCTCGGTAAAAGAGGTGTTTGAATATAGATCAACAAGTAAGGATTAGCAGACCCAGTGCAGACTTTGGAAATGAACATGTTCTGAAACTGTCTGGTTTTATAGCCTTGGGCAAATCATATAATCTCTCTGCTACTGTTTTCTGATCTATAATCCAAGGGCAGTAATTCTTTCTTGCTTCTCACTGGTGAATTAATCAATGCTTTCAGTGTTTTGCAGTGCCATATACAAATATTACAATTACAGAGAAGCAAGCAGCAAATTATATTAATGCCAAAGTGATACAGGGTAAAACTTGGGATGCTGGAAAGCAGTGCACTCAGATACAACTGTAATGAGTTCATTAGTAATGCATGACTGAATTAAGTAGTTGCCACTGTGTAAAGCCTTGTCTAGAGCTGATACTTGATATATTATTTTGACCCAAGACAGATGCTCAATGATCTTGTCTCTTAAGTTTTGGAATGCCTGTCATGTCAATACAAATTATCGAGTCAAACTGAAAGAAAAAAGCTGTAGTTGCCACACAAGCATCCTTTTTATATTCTTCTGTATATAAGAATTGCAGCTTCCCAAACTGGATTTTTTATATAACCTTTCAGAAGCACAGTTTGAAATACCTTGTCGTCTATTTTTCTTTCTTCCTTTTTTATTTCCTTCCTGGGAATGTTTCCTCTTGCCATCGTGATAAGAATGTACTCCTGTGACAAAACAACCATGTTCCAGGATCTTATCCTTTCCTTCCACAATGGCAGCACATCCTGTATGGTGATGACACAGCACAGAAATTCCAGCACATTGAGGTTACTTTTGCATTGACTGATACTGGCGGCTGTGATGCTTCACATCACAAGATATAACAGTTTTCTACACAAAAGAGTCATGGGAGGATTCAAACAGTCTTTGAGTACCTGGGTACTGAGATTAGAGGTCTGGATGAGTCAGGGTAGTTGTGTGCAGAAGCCTTTCAGCTCTGGGCTGGGGATCTGGAGGTGAACACCATCTGGAAGAGGTTACCTGTTCCTGGAGGTTTGATAGCTTATTTGAAATGAGCTTCAATTTGGGATCTGGAGTTTTTTGCTAACAGGCTGATTGTTACAGATTGGGAGGCTGGTGCCAGTGGTGGTGGTGACTGGTACAGTGCACCCCTCCATCTGTCCCAGAACTTGGGCTGCAAGTGAGAAGTGGCAGTGCAGATAGCATATACTTTAGGGGTACAGATATTTGATTCAAAGGATACTTTTTTGCGTCCTCCCACTGTAGAGCGAAAAGATTCCTACCTTTTACTTCCCAAAGTCTCTCTCCAGCCGTATGTCCTTCCTCATCCCAAACTCCTTCTGACAGCTCCTGGGCTGGGCCTCATGTGTACTTTCACTGGCATTTTAGAGTGAGCTAAGTATTGCTAACCCCATTTTAAGGCAGGCTAACTGAGGCTGCCTACGAATGGGAAGTGAGGCATAGCACTGTGAAATGATTTGCTAAAGGTTATCCAGCTGTGACTGAGAAAAGTGTGCTCTGGCTCTGCCGAAAAAGATGCCACAAAAGTGGAAATGTTAATAGTAATAACTTTCTCTACGTGTGTTTCGGCTTCGCAAAATTACATCTCTACCGGGGGACTTGTTAATGTCAACGGCATTCAGTTTTCATGATCACCACTTGAAGTGATCAGTCAGCTGTACAGATCTACAAATTGCTCCCTTGCAGCCAGCCTCTTAGTCTAATGCTCAGGCGACAGTCAGCTGTAAGGATCAGGCTCGAAAAGATGCCTTTGATTTTCCTTTGATGTTTCTGAGCCAAGCAAGAATTTCACACGGCCACTGGGCGGTAGGTGAAGATCCCTTCTGTTTGTGGGAAACCAATTATAACACGGCTGACCCGCTTTGACATTAAAATTACCGGCAGGACATCTGGGATGTCCTTGTGAGGCAGAGCTGGCTCACTGAATGTGCCCAACTAGGGGCACAGGCTGATTTGTTCATCTGGATGCAGCAATCATTCAAATATTGTGATTATAATGGAAGTTGCACAAATTGATCCTGGTCAGACTCAGTGTATTTATTTGCTTGCACTTTGGCATCGTTACCCATGTGCGACGATAAAGCAGGGTTCTCCTTTAGCATTTAATGATAACAAGTGGGAACAACTTACAAGGAGAATGGGTGCTAGTTTCTAAGCCTGTTTTCCAGTTAACTTTTCCGTTTCCTTGGTTTTTTGTTCACTTATTCACCTCTTACCCCAGATGTAAGACTCACAGAAGCTTTTAAAGACCCTCACAAAAAAGCATCAAGAACGACGTTATTTGCCAGAAGGTTTTCCAGAGTAAAGTACACACTGGGAGAGAGGTGGAGGCACAAAATGTAATCCTAGAGGGGAGTCCAGTGGGACGTTCGAGATGAAGAGATGGAACTTCTTTTCTTCTGAATCTGTTGAAAGACATTGTTCGGAGATTACGTTTTAAGTGGTGACTGCTGGCAGTACTTTGGGGTGTTTGTTTTGTTTTTCTTTTGCCGTGCGCCGGGTCCCTGCGGGAGCCGCTCACGCCGGCGGGGGGGATGAGCAGCCCCCGGAGCGGAGCGGCGGGCCGGACTACAAGCCCCGTCATGCCGCCGCGCGGGCGGGCGGTAGCGGCGGCCGCGCCTGCGCCGCCAGACGTGGCAGGAGCCCGCAGCGGCGGCGGCGGGTCCGGAGCGGGTCCGGCTCGGCGGCGATGGCTGTGCCGGGGCAGGGCGCGGGGGCTGCGCGGCGCCGCGGGCGGCTCCTGCTGCTGCTGCTTGGCCTGGCGGTGAGTGGCGGCGGGCGCGCCCCGAGGCGGCGGCGGGCGGTGCGCGGGGTGTCCCCCTTTCCCGGGGCCGGGACGGGACGAGGGCGCTGGGCGCGGCCGGAGGAGTTGGGGGAAAGTTGGGAGCGGGACGGGCCCCTCGGGCTGGGCGCGGCGGCTGCCCCCGCCGGCCGCACCCGCCGCCGCTCCGGGCGCGCTCGGCACGGCACAGCACAGCCCGGCATGGCTGGGCTCCGGCAGCTCTGTTCCCCGGTGTTCCCCTGCCCTCAGGCGTGTGCTGCTTTCACTCCCTCCCTTTCTCAAAAAAAACCCCCAACACCTAGAGAAAACCCACCCCGGCGTGCGGCGGCGTCTCCCCGCGGCTGCGGGCTGGAGCCCCGGCCGGCACTGGCCCCTGGGGACTCGGACCGGCGGGCGCTTCGTTCCCAAGTTTCACGTGCAAATCAGTGCCGCGGCGGCAGAGGTTTCCTCGGCGCTGGCTCTGCCGCAGCAAAGCTGCCGCGCTCGGCTTTGTGCACCTGTGCGCGGGTGGCCGTGGGCAGCCCCGCCGCCCCTGCCTGTGCCTCCCGCCAATGTGGCGCTCTCCATCTTAGTGCGTTCCGGACGATCTGGGTGTGTTTCATTGAAATTAACACCAAGTGGAACACCCCTTATCTCAGGGAGACTCTGAGACCTACAGAAATATTTTGAAGTCCGATTTTCTGTTTCCTTATCCGTAGAATTTAGCATAAATAGCTCAAAGATTGGGGAAGGCATGCTTTAAAGCAATGCTCCTTTATGTACTTTATTGGCATGAGCTACAGTTCTTCCTTCTGCCTGGACAAATAGAGTTAATAATTAATGAAAAATTATGTTAGTTTTTTTATGCACGCGTGATCTGAAATGTATTTGGAAATGCATGACCTAGGAGTGCTTATCTAATTCATACAAATCAGTGTGGAATTGCTAATTTCCTTGTGCTTATTCTGTATTAATATTAGAATTGCCATTTTGGGATGGAAAGCGTCAGCCCTGCCTGATGTAGGCTTTGGCCCCTGGCAGGGGCCCAGCTATCAGCTCGTCCAGGAGGAGGGAAGAGAAACGCTGTGCATCCTGCACAATTTTTATTTTGTTCTAAGCTTCATCTAGAAGCACAGACCTCTGGTATCTGCTATTTATTTATTGATTTCAAGTGAAACTGAAGTGAGGCTGAACACTTCCTAAAATGTTGGAGAGGCCTTAGTCTGTTTTTTTTTTTTTTTTTTTGCCTGTGCCTCATCTTTAATATACACAGTACTTTGCTCAATGATACTTGTGGCAGCGTATTCCTCAGATTAAGTGTGTATTGTGGATTGAGTGGAGTTACAAGTGGACTGAATTTTTCCTTCATTTAAAATGACTAGACATGTGGAGTTATTTGTGGTATTTCCTTCTATGTCCACTGCAACTGTGAGACCTTTTCTTACTGTAACATTCATTTTATGTTAATATAGGTATTTTTCTGTGATTTCTTTCAGTATGTTAAAAGGTGGATCTTTTTTTCCAGCTTTCTTGGTGCAAAACTGTTCCTAACTATTCTAGTTGCCCTTTTTTGGACCTTTTGTATTGCAGAGTTGGTGTCTTTGAGATGAGCAGAGTGAGCCTGCCGTTGTCAGTGAAATTATACAAAGCCATTATAATTTATCCACATTATTCTCTCTTCCCCTTCTTAATTTGCCCCAGCATTTTATTTGCTCTGTGATGCTGCATGCTGAGCAGATGTCTTCATTGAGCTGTTGATTCAGCTAATTCTTTCCCCTTTGCTGTGTACAAGTAGTTTAAATTATTTCTTCCAATTTGCATTATCTTGCACTTGAAGGTGTGATTTTTCATCTTGAAATATGTAACTCGCTGTACGCCAGGATTAAAAAACTAGCCTACAGCTGTGACATTGGAAAACCTGCTTTTAAATTTTTCTTGAGTCAATGTTTGCAAAGTCAGGGAGGCTGTTAAATCAGGACGTTCTCAGTGTGCAAATTTAAAGCATAGGTAATGCCAGCTGATTGGTAGGACAGAGGTTAACGAGGACATTGTCTTTCCTTGCAGCCTGTTGTTTTTTATGTACCCATACATTATTATTATTATTATTTTTTTTTTTTTTTTTTTTTTAATTTTCCTGGAAGTGCTGAGAGCTTGCAGTGCACCTGGGACAGCAGCTAGAGTCATGCATGCATAGTGCTCCTGAAAATAGGGCTCACTTTTAAAGTAGGACCCAAATTTGGAGGTGGCTTCCGAGAATTGAAATCCTTATCTCTGTTAGGCTTCCTGCATTTGTAAAAAGAAAGCTACAGATCTGGATGAAGAAAACACCTCAGTATCTTCTAATGGAAGACGTTGAGTTATCTTTTGTATCACTCAATGTGAGACACAGGTGAGGAAGATGCTGGAGTGATCTCTGCCTGCTGTAAAGTTTTATTTCTTGAATGAGTTGGAGAGTCATAGGGAAGTTTTGGTTTATCTTCAGAGATACTTCCCTATTTGGTGTGTCAAGTGGTTGACTATATCTCATGCTTAAAGGACTGAATTTACTGTTAAAGACATTGAGGAGTTTCTCACCAAGGTGGATTTGTATTTCCTCTGATATACCAAGTACTGTCCTGTCCCTCACAGAGGCCAGCTGCTGCTTCGAACAGGATTGCACATCTGGGATTTGTTTGCTTTGCAAACACTGGTGAATGTTACCTCAGGCCAAGGTGGCAAAGGTCAGTTCGTCTTCTGAGTGCTGACTTAATGACAGAGAAACTGAGTCAAGAGAGTCTGGCTGACTTGCAGCCATTGGGAAGCAGGCTTCTTGACCATTCAAACCTGGTGCCTCAAAGACAGACTTGAAGGAACATTTCAGGCTTCCAGCTCCTCAAGTCCTGGTAACATCATGGGAATGCAACAGTGAGCACTAACACAGACTTGTGAATCCAGGCCTGTGGGGACGACCTGGATGTGGCTCGCTCTCTGTGTTGCAGGTGGCCCTGCAGTGTGGCAGTGGTGACTTTGCCTCTGGTGAGTTTTTAGGCAGGGCGTGAGCACTGCTTCTCTGCAGGGCTTGGATGCTCTTTCCTGTGGTGGCATTTGGGCTTGGATTTGGGAATGCCTCTTCCCATCCAGTTACTGTTTGTACTACAGGGGCTGCTTTGGGAAGGGTTTGCTGCAGAGGCAAATCCCTTCCTTGCTGTCCCTCTGCCCCACTCATGCTTCATCTGTTCCCTCTTCAAAATACGGATTTGTGGAACTTGCGATGTGGGCCATGCTCTGCCACCTCAGGTGCCCTTCCCAAATCAAACCTTGGGTTTCAGGCCTGGTGTTGTTACTCAGCTCTGTAGCTTATGGAGTGATGTTTTGAATATATTTGCTTTGGTGCCAAAATGCCTATTGACTTCAGAGGGCCTGGGATATTGCCACAAGTTTGGTGTGGTCACCACAAGTGGTGTTTCTACACAGGGGTGTGTTCACGACGTTATGAGCAACTGGTGATTGAAGTGGTGCTTGTTCTGTTACTGACCATTTCTTCTGCTTTTTGGTGATGCAGTTTCCTTTTTTTCAGTAAAGTGGAGGTAATGAGACTCGTCTTTAAGAGTTGTGTTTTGAGATATGTGGATAGGAGAACTCAATGCTATTTGGAACCAGAATCACAAGCTAGCATTGCCTTGGATTTCTTGAAGTGGAATGGATCGCTTTGGAAGTAAGTTATGGTTTACCTTGGTCCCACCACCGTTTCAAGCTCTTGAATGACAAAAATTGTGATAGCAAAGTTAAGTTTTGGCACTTTGCTAGCTCAGAATAGCTGGTAGCATTCATGGAGGGCGCTGTGATTTGTGTGCTTGCAGAACACAGACAGCAAAGGTCATCCCATTTGTGGCTGCTTTGATGATGTCCTGTCTGTCGTCTTTGGATTTATAGTCATATAACATATTTGCTAAGTGATTGCAAATTGGCTCTTTCGCTAACCCTCCTCACTTTTCAGAGGATGGCACACAGTGAGCATGTGGATCTAGGGTCAGGTGCGTGCTGGCTTGTTCTGATGCTGCCTCCCTTTTGTGTCTTGCAGATTGCTGCTTTTCTGTGTGACTCTTACTCTAGCTATGTAAATTAAGCTTCCTCTCCTATCGCCTGGAAGAAAAATGTGAGGATTAATTAGTTAATATTTGTGCAATGCTTTGAAGATAGCAAGTGCCATATAAAGTGCTAAGGATTTTCAGGTGTTATTTTTCACCCTCTCTTCTTTGTAAGTCCCATTAATAGTGTTTTTTGTCTTCTTTTTATAGCATCTCCTGTGATACTTCTTTAAACTTCTTCAAAACCTGATTTTTAGTGGGGGATTATGTTGCATATGCTTTGCTTATGATCTTAGCTTCTGAAATCATCCAAATGTGCTTGTTCAGAAGTGATATCAGAAATATTATTTCATCAACAGCTTGTTTAATATATATTGCACCAATGCCTGCCTTGGAGAGAGAGTGAGCTTCACATTCATAATAATGAGAAAGTTCTTTGTCAGCATTAGTAATTGACCCTATTATAGTCAGTTGTTAATTAGTAAATAGTTGCACAGGTTTTCCTTCACTAAGCATTTGAAAACCAGTGATAAACCATACAATTAGTTGGCTACACACAGTCTGTAAGAACAGCCCTTAGTATCGACTATTATGCCTGTAGCTTATGTTCCTTAAAGCCCACTGTTTAAGAACAATATGAACAGTAGAGTCTAGTCAAATCTTGACGTCTCCATGGTATTTTTTGTTATCTTCTATATTTGGAAAGTGAACATAGCAAGTACTCCATTAAGTGGAACGCCTTATTTGTAACATTCTTCACCCTAAGTTAAAGAATATCAAGACACTCTGTGTCAGGATTTTAATTTGCCTTCTTTCGTGAACAAAAGAAGACATGACACTTGCCTCTTGTAGATATAACCCACCACAATAAAATATCAGCAGTGCTTTGTTGTTTTTGTTCCTTGAATGGCTAGAGGTGAGACTTAATTGATCTGGATTATATGCAGAGTAAGAATGTATTCTTCCATGGAGCTCATGGGAAATGAACAAAACCCAAGAAGTGTTTAATGGGAGTGTCTGCAAATGTGGGGCAAACCTGTGTTTTTCTAATGCTGTCGGTGTTCCGGTGCAGAAGTTGTTGGTCTTCTGGTGTATCTGCCGGAGCTCTCCTCACCTGGCTGTCCCACACTGCTGCAGGCCCTGGAGTCTCTGCTCCCCACTGAGCCCAGAGGTGGCTTTTCGGATCAGCCTCAGATGATGTGCTGCACCTCGGTTGCAGTTTGTGAACCCCTGAAGATGTGGTTGGGAGAAGATAATGTTGTGGTCCCAGCAGGGTTGCCTGGGCTACGTCAGTTGTGACCCCTGAAGCCTGAGACCCAAGTGCTACCCTTTCTCTTCTCTCATTCACATCATAAATTCTTAGCAGGCTTCCTAGAGGTACCTTTGGATAAGAGAGATAACCCGTTTCCCCTCATCTGCTTTGATTAAAATGTTTCTACAGCTATTTTGGATATTAATCATGAATGAAAACAGGGGACTGTCCTACTTATCACTATCCATCTTGGAAGGCATTTGTCACAAATGGCTCAGTGATCAAAGCAGCACAACCCTGAATGTAAATAGCAGCAGAGGGAGGGCTTGTGAGTGAAAAGCAAGCAATTATTGCACAAGGTCAAGAGTTGTTTGTATGATGAGCAAGGAAGATAAAACATCTGCAGTCAAACTGTGATTGTTGTAAACAAGGGGGCTTTGGATTTGAACATCTTGTATTTTTAAGGGAGAACAAATTGGGGGGAAGGGAGCAACAGATCTTTTTCTCTCTTGTGCTTGTCTGGAGATGACTTAGACCTGGTATTTTCAGTATGTGCACACCCTCTGCACCCCAGGACCTGACCATGCCATCGGCTGGCCCGCGGTTTATAAACCTCCATCACTGCAATACAGAGATGTTCCTTCAAATCGATGTTCTGAAGTTAAGTGTGCGTTCCACCCCAGGCTTCATTTTGGGAACTGAATAGGAAAGGGAAGGTGAGATTCAGTCTTGTTCTTGGGATTTCTTGCTCATGTCATCCCATTCCTCCCCCATTTTAGTGTAGCAGGGGAGATACGTTTTTAGAATATGAACTGGTCCCCTACTAAAGAAATTAATTATTATATTAAATTCAGTCATCTCCATTACTGCTTGGAATTCTGAGGCAGGTTTGCTCTTCAGCTATGTTGCCATAAAATGCCTTGTCAGACACAATCTGTTTCATATGTGCAGGGTTGCTCACTGATCATATTTACAGTGGGTTGCATGCTGTTGTCCCAAAACGAGAATGACATCAGTGGGTGGTTAAGCTAAGACAGAAATCAAAGTCAATGACTTGCTGAAAAATGGGCTTTTGAAATTGTGGTCGAGTGTGAAGCTGCGTCCCTGCCAAGCAGCAGTTGTGCTGGAATCAGCGTTGTTCGTGTGAGCCCCAGCTATTCTTGATGAATAGTGTGCAAATTGTCTACCTAATTATACATGTGTTAGTGTGGACATAAAAACTGTACGTTGACATATGGATTCAGGCACCTAAGCACTCTTTCAGCCCTGTATCCGTTTATATTATATTTATGCATAATTTGTGTCCAGGGAAATGTATTTTTTCAGGCTCTCGAGCTGGAAATAGACGCAATAGGAAATAGTTTTTCTGTCCAGTGTACAATGTGACTCCTCTGATAGTGCCTCCTTATTTAATTTTGTTTTGTATTTTCTTGTTTTTAAAACCATGTGTTTTCGTTGCACTTGATTTAATATAAGTAAAAAGAAAATATTCTCCAGACGTGCTGCTTATCCTTAGCATGAGACTGTGCTGTCACAAAGCTTTTGTAGGGAGGAACTCATAAATTGAACTGGGTTCTGTGGAAACAGCAGTTAAGCATTTATCACGTTTAATTTGAATAATAAAATGTAAAATATGAAAATATGTTCTTATGGCTGCTTGAAAGCTATTCCCTTTTTTCATGCTGAAATGAGATTCAGAAAAGAGTAAAAACTTGAGAAATAATCTCAGCTTTTTCAGATCCTTGATGATTTTGAGAAAACAAGGCCTGAGGGATGACCAGATTTTTTTTAATAGTGTCAGTCCTGGAAGTAAAATTAGCAAATAGTTATTTGCATGTAACTCTCATTGCCTCTGGGTTTGTAAAAGCTCAAATGTTTCTTGGGTATCTGTTCCAAGGAAGAGGGGTTGTGGGGTGTTTTGCTGCTCTTTAACACTTGCATATGTTTGGCAGCTCTGCAAGGAATTGCTGAGGAGTAGGGGGGTTGGGGAAATTAAACCTTTATGGCTGATCAGACTTCTCCCACCTCACTTGCAAGATTATATATTTGAATACATACTTTGATTTGAAGAGCAGAGGCAGAGCTCGAGCACACGTGTTTTTGTACCTTGTGCTCAAATAGCAGTGTCTCTCAGCAGTTTTGGGCTGACTGACATGAGGGTTTGGGTTCACTTATGTTGTACTTGAGAATCCTTCTTGCATCTTAGATCAGACAGTACAGCCACGTGACTGATGTGCGACCTACGCCATCAAAATTCTGTGAAAATAAATTCAGATTGAGATCTTGAGCTGGGGAAAATGTGCAGACTGGAAGCGCTACCGGATTTGCATTTCATAGTCTGCCGCGTGTAGTCTGCCTTTTTCTGAAGGTCTCCACCAAAGTTTCCTGCATCCAAGGACATCAGGTGACTGCTGCACTGGTTCCAGCCCAGCGAGCCAGCCGTGGGTGAGGACTCGTTATGCTACGCATTGTGCAAACACAGCATGAAGTAAAATAGACCTTCCCTCATTTTTATTGCGGTTTCTTGTCACCATAACTGTCACAGGGCAGGGGTGGCACAGGTGTTGCATCTGTTGGTCCTAGTATGCCTTCTGCTTTAGCAGGTACCAAGGTAGGCAGCTTCTTGAGAAAAAATGTTTGGAGTGTTTCTTAACTTTTCAGTGGTGGTTGTGAATAGATTTTAAAGCTTTCGGATCCTTAAGTGATAAGAGAGTTTAGCTTGTTTCTTATTTATAGAGTTCCATATGTGTGAATGTAGCACTTCCTGACGCATATGAAAAGAGGCTTCCTGCCCAGGAGGGACTGTCACCTTTCTTGACCTCTTCTTTATTTAATGTGAGCTCATCTCCTGTTGTGTCCCGGATTTCAACGAGAAGCAGTGTGCTTAATCGGGCAGCACCTGGCTGATGAACTCCCCTGCAAAGACTTTTGCAAAATGTCTGGAATAAATTTACCTGAGTCATATCTCACAATTAAAGTCCTATAGCACAGTACATGCAAATAAGCCTTGTCTTTGCTGCCGCTTTGCCTGTGGGCTGTGCAGGAATACGAGCCTGGTTTTCTGTGAAGAAGAAGAGTGTGTATCTGCCTCCGTAGGATTCTCTTTTTCCATCCTCTTAATTTTGTGCTGTTGCCAGCACTACTGGCTGTAGCCCTGCTGAGGCTGTAGCTGTTGGTACGGTCATCCCAGCGTTGGCTCTGGAGCAGGCTGGGACTGACATCAGGTGAAAACCTCTGCTCGGCATCACTTGTCGTCAGTGGAGCTGGTAGCGAAGGTTCTTTAAGAGGTTTACCAATAAACCGGCCTCTCATTTATTCCTGGGTAGGGTCTTCATTGATTTCAGTGGGAGGAAGCTGGAGAGTGCGGAACCACTTAATTCTTATCAGTTTGCAAATGCCATGTAGTGAAAATACATATTGGAAGGTGGTGAACTTCTCAGCTCAGCCGATAACCTCCCAGTATTGCTGTGACTGCCTCGGATGTGCAGTCAGGGTATCTCTGTCCAACTTGGTGCCTGCAACTTGGACTTCAGGGGTTTTATAACCAGGAAAGGCTGCACCATTAATCATAATTAAAGGGAGATGATGATTTATTCAGCAGGGATGACTGGTGCTCTTATATGCACTGTGCCCTTCCCGTTGGGTTTTGGTCTAAACCCTAGGATCGGAGAGAGCTGCTGTAGTAAAAATGCAGAAGAATGAGTAATGTGTATTGATTTAAAACCTGGGGAGGAATTGGGCAAAGTAACAGTGGATCTGTGCAACGTGACGTGTGTCTCCCTCCAAGCACCTGCTGTTCCACCAGTGCAGAGTTTTCTGTTAGTAGGAATACCAACAAGGCGGTAGTTAAACCTGTCACTATTTCCAAAATCCAATTTTTCAAGAGGTTTATAGCTCTGCCATTATAAGGAAAAAAACCATCACTGAAATTGGCTAAACAGCCTTTCCGTCTGGAAAATACATAAAATACATGTGGTTCCAACCTATCGGTAGAACTGTACAGATGCTTTAAACAATGTTCATAATACCATTTGGTTTCACATTGAAAATGGCCTTTGTGGCTTTTTTAGTCAAATTCTTTCTTTATGGCATTGAGTTCATAAGCTAGAATATCCTTATTTGAGTCCAGTTTTCTAAATGAAGAAAGCTTCTAAAAAAAGCAGCCTGTAATTTCACTTTTTCCCTGCTGTGTTCAGCCTTGGTTTCAGTGAAGTTTACAGTTTAGCCTTCTATAACTCAAGACATAAGTAAAACTTTAGGACACTTGGATAGTTAAAAAAGTTCAGGTGAAGGAAAAAGTTTTTAAAAAAATACTTTGGAGTAAAGAGATCTGCTCGTAAGTCAATGTTAGATTAATCCCTCCTGTACAGCCTCTGATTGTGATGGGTTTTGAGCAGGAATTTGCGTCTCTGTGTCACCCCATTTAGCACAACTATATTTGTCTGCTTTGATTGGCAACACCATGTATTTATCTCGGAAAATACACAAATGATTCACAGGCATCAGCCTGAAGTAGGAAGGCTGAGCTCTGGACATCTGGATTTAGAAGACTGCGAGTCTGTTGGTTGAATTAAAGCATCAAGGACATTTATGCTGAAGGTAGGGGCTGACTTGCTAATAATGTGCTTTTTCCCTTCTCACAATTTGACCATCTGGGCTCGGTGGTGGGAATCCTGCCTGTGGAGTGCGATAACTTGTTCATTCTATGCCTGTGCGACCTGTTGTGCTTTTATATTTTATGTTAAAGGTGTATCTTCCAGGAACTTTGAATTCCCAAATGTGTTCTGAGCTTATTTTGGGGATGATCCTCAGTTCAGCTCAGCCTCTCCCATCTGCACCCCAAAACTCCCCCTTCCCTTTCCCGCATGTAAAAACTTCAGGCACTTACAAAATATGTTTTGTAGGTGCAGGTTTTGTTTCTGTGCCTCAGTGAGGTGGTGTTTGCAAATAGCTGAATTCATAATGAACTGTAGTGCCTGGGGCTGCGTGTTCTGACTCTGATTGGCTTAGTGCCCTGTTTTGAATGCTGCAATCTGTAATACATGGGGTGCAAGAAGAACAGCCTCTTACTTCTTCACATCTACTCTGGACACATTTTCCAGCCCAGTTGGAATGAGACATGATCAAAATTAGTTCTGTAATTAAGAAAACGTTGAACCTCTTGTGTGTGTGTTAGGCAAATGAGCTAGAGCTTTTAGCCAAGCAATTAAGTACTAAGGTTTTACTGTTAGGTGAATGTAAACTAGTGAATTTCTCCAGCTAAGCTTCCCATAATCATTCCATTAGTATGAATTCAGTACAGTGCAGAACAGAGGCAGCATAGCATGATGGATAAGATTATGATTATTATTGAAGATTATTGCTGTACAAATGAGCAGTGAAGGCACCAGCCGAGGTTATGGTCATATTTTGATAGGAGTTTTACTTTATGGTAGAATAAAAGACAGACTCCGCTCTGGAGCGGTCGTGATTTAAATAAACCAAAAGGTGCAACAAAAAAAAAAAAATTTATTTGAAAAAATGCAGAACTGAGATGCAGCCAGATTAGATGCTGTGCCTTCCATGTGGCCAGTGGAAGGCAAACTGGTTCCTGTGGCCAAGGCCCTGTGTGTATGCGAGGTGCAGTGCGGCCTGTGGGACCCTGAAGCCCAGTCCCCCAGGCGGGTGGGAGAGGATTGTGGTTGTTAGTGCTGTAAGGCAGATGCTGAATTACTTGCAAATTCTGTTTTCATTTCCTTCATCTACTCTGTCAGCATGGGTTAGTTATTGTAACTTCACGGCTGTCACTGTCTTCGGTGGGATATCGAAGTGCTCTATCGAGCGCGCTGAGCATTCTGAAATCTAGGGACAAGAGTGCTCTCAAAGTGCTAATTTTCTGCTTCTCTTGTTACAGTGTATTAGATTTACCTAAGAATTTTTATCTGATTATCTGTCTAGGGAACAAACTTTGAAAGGGGGTGGCTTCTTAACTAAAACCATATTTCTTGATGTTGTGTTTATCTCATCATTCCACTTAAGGATACTTGCTGGGAGTCATCTTGGTCCAGTTATGATAAGTCATGTGTATGGCTTTTATTTTATTTTTATTTTTTTTGGCTTTTACTGATGAAGTTGATATGATAGCTTATTTAAGGCAGCGTGTCTCAAGATTATGGAAAAAGGTCAAGGCAATTTCAAAAGCAGTTTATATTTTGTTTCTCAGCATGGAAGCTGTTACTGATGCTTCTGGCGTTGTGTTTCTGCAGGTGTTCTTGCCGGCGTTCATGTGCTCGTTGAAGGTGTCTCCACTCATAGAAAAAATCAGTGAACACAAGGATTTTAAGAAGCTTCTCAGGACACGGAATAATGTACTAGTGCTGTATTCCAAATCTGGTAAGTCCTCTTTTTTTTTTTGATGCCACAGCCCTTTGTGCCCAGCAAGGTTTGTGCGTTTGACCGTGTTTGTGTGTGTTCTGTTACCTTTGTCCATGCTCAGATGATGAACCCCTTGTTCCTTACTTGCGCCCTCTTTAGTGTTTTCTTACGTGACTGCAAGGTGCTTCTGCGTGACTACAAGGGCTTCTTCAGGACCCATGTCCTTTGTTCTAACTCAGACACTCCTGATGTTTCAAGATTGGCGTAATCTCAATTTGATCTTTTAATTGCTGTGTCACATTGGCAAAAATGTACTTTATTCTGGCTTTGTCTCCAAAACCGGCTGCTCGTAATAGCTATCAGCCAGAGCTTTCTGCTGTGTTTATCACAGTAGTTTGCAAGTTTCGATTTCCAGGTGACACTGAAAGGCTTAATGAATAGTTATAGTACTGAAATCAATCCATCTCTGCTTCTGACAGCTTTGGGTGTCCCATGGTTGTCTTTCAACTGTAATTAACAAAATATAAAAATAAAAAATGAGCTGCTTGTGTGAGAGGGAGAAATGGCTCATTTCACATTATGCCACCTGTCCCCTTAAATCTCTTTCCTGTCTTCTCCCTCATTCACACTCCTTTCTGGCTTTTCTCTCTTGCTCTTACCTGTTTGCTCTTCTTTTTACTCTGTTCTGCTCGTACTGTACTTTTTCTCCATTGTCGCCTTGTTTGTGTTGGCATGGTGTACTGTGAGACAACGTGTAAAATGAAGAAGCAGTCTTTAAGCTTTGTATGCAAGTGCAGAATGCTGTGATGGATGTGGAAGTCATTGGACAGCAAGAAGCAAAATGTGTCACTAAGGTGATTTTCCTTAGTGTTGTGTTGTTTTTGTTTTTGTTGTTGCTTCCTTTTCCTTCCTGCAGACAAACAATACAGAATAGTGCTTTGTTTGGGGGTTGGGTCCTCCCTTTCTGAGCTGTTGCAAAGGTCTTACCTCAGTTAAACACAGTGATGTTGGTAGAGTTGCTTTGAGTTTATAGTGTGCCAAACTGAAGTAGTGTGTGGTGACACAGTATCCTCCCTCTCCCAATATCAGAGAATTTTGCAGACAAGAATGTGCAGGTGCTCTGATAATTAACTTTATTTGCTAAAGATATGCTTATTCTGAAACAGTTAAAATTAAATATGTGACTTATTTTTTGTTAAAATATTTGTGTTTTGCTATACTGGGGAACTTTGAGTGCTCAAACTTGGCCAAATGGTTTTGTAGTAACAGGTTCAAAGTGAAAGTCATAAAAGAGTTTCTAACGCTTTTGATTTTGAAAGAAGCACTTTAGATAAAAAAGACATCTGTATTATTCAGCTTTTTAAAGGGAAAATTTTCTTTTTACGCCTAATATTTTAAGTGGTGGTTGCTTTCATTTTTAGAAGCACAACCAGAACACTTCAGCTTTGACACTCATCAAATAAATGTTGCCCTATGGGCATTGCTCAAAAGCTGTGTTGTGGAGATTTCTTTTTTCTGTATTGGTTATTTAATTGGTTGGTTTTAGTGGTCTAAACCATTACATGCAAAGCTGACTGTGGGATTAATGTTTCTTCCTAGAACAGTGATCCTT
Organism: Patagioenas fasciata; assembly: GCF_037038585.1. Lineage (NCBI taxonomy): Eukaryota > Metazoa > Chordata > Aves > Columbiformes > Columbidae > Patagioenas > Patagioenas fasciata. The sequence continues at coordinate 12,181,770 of NC_092526.1, read as the reverse complement.
GCACAATTAGAAATCTCTTGCCTATCCATCACTCAGAAAGAGGGGAGGGCAAAAAAAGTGATAGGAGTTTGGAGGTGCAATTTTTATCCCAGATACACATCCCCCAGCAGTGATGAGATGTTGGCCAGCATCTGATCATATTGCTGGAGGAAAGGTTTTGCTTCTCAGCTGAGCAAAACTAAATGAGTATTTCTATCTCGTGCAGAAAATTCATTAGTTTCGGAAGATGTCCTCATTTACAGGAGATGCTCAGTTCACCCTACCAGCTGGGTATCCTGCCAGGGCTGTTCAACTAGCGAGTCTTTGGGGACAAATTTGTCCTATCCTGAATCCTGATTTTTTTAAAGGGTGTTTGTCAAATCGTTCCACTCTATGCACATGCGAAAAATTTCCTCTATGTGTCTATGTCCCTGTGTTGAAGCGAGGTGGCAGTTGCACGTTATGAGTATGGGAGAGTTTCTTGAGAGCTAACGTAAGTGGGCTGGCGTCTCTGACAGCATCAGGCCCAGGCAAAGGCTGTTGGATACGAAGGAGCTGTTTCTGGCTGAGGAAATTGAGATAAAAACTGTGGAGGCTTAGAGATTATTTGAGGGGTCCATCACTAGTCGCTGGCTTTGCTTCTGTACTCTGACCTATATAGGCCCTCACGTTCTCAAATGTCAAGATACTGGTCTATAGAGGCATTCAATCTGACCCGATATAGCCATTCTTATATTCAATTAGTTGAAGTAGTTGTGGAGCAGCAGCAGTTTAAATAGATCTGCAAGAGGCTCTGGGTTTCTATTTTCTGTTTAGCAAGGTAGGAAACAGTCTCTGTTTGATTTTTCAGGGGAATTGGTACTTGTTTGAATGTCTGTATTTTTCACTCCTGAGCTCTCGTCCCATTTTTCTTCTGTGTTTATTTTTAATACCATTTATAAGACTGTTTTGGAGTGAAAAGTGTTTTGCAAAATCTATACATGTGGCATGGCGTTATAAAAATCTCAGTTGAGTACTTATAATACAGCCAGTTCTTGGAAGGGCCTTTTCTAGGTGCTTTCTGCTAATAGTTTGGATCTTCTCACGACTGTTGGTTTAGGTATCTCCTGGGATTATTCTGAGAATAACAGTGTGTTTCGTTTCCCTGTATGACAGGGATAGAATTGACAGAGGCAGAGATACTGAGTGACTTGCCCTTACAGCTGATGAAGGTTCCAAATGAAGTTGCTCTAATTAGAGGCAGTAGTACAAATCAATTAATGCCTAGCCACAGGAAAAAGGTCATATTAGGGATGGAAGCTGGTTTTCAGGAGAGGACACAGTAGAGCTCCAGAAATGTAGGTCAGGGAGTGTGCCTGGGGGTATGAATTTCAGGGGGGTTAGAGGGAAGGAGCCTCCCAACTTCAGCTGCAGCCAGCATTCCTTCTAGTTTACGGAAGATTTTACTGATCTCTCTCATACTGGTTTCTTCAAATTAGACAAAATGTTCTTCCAGTGCTTCAGAACAAAGGAATGCATCTCATTGTGTTTTTCTATGTGCAGTAATAATGCTGTTGTTGATTTATTTTTATTATTGTTTTGTTTTCCAGCTGCTGCTGCGGAAAGCTCACTCAGGTTACTGTCCAGCGTGGCCCAGGAGGTGAAAGGACGAGGTACTATAAGCTGGATAGACTGTGGGTACGTGTCACACTGGTTTTCTCCTTTTTTTCCCTTCTCCCTTTTTGGCTTTTATTGCTGACTTAGCTTTTTTTGCTGCCTCTGTAACTTTTTGCCTGTAGCTGAACCCACATCATCATCAGTTTCTTCATAGCTGTTGGGAGGTTGCATCTTGCCATCCTCTCCTTCCTTCAGACCAGTCGGTGGGCAGTCATTTTTTCCTTAGGGCTGTTGTCGCTTCTCTGACAGTATGTTTTTCAGCCTGAAGCTTGAGACCCCAGCTAGCATCGCCTTTCATGGAGAGCACGAAGCACGGAAACTCTGCTCTGGCTTTCCCACAAGCCGGGGAAGGAGGAATCCCACATGTTGTGCCTCAGCTGGAGGGCAATGCAGTTCTGCTCCAACAGCAAATGTTGCACGAGCAGTACGGTTGTTTGCTTGGTTTTGAAGCATCCAACCATATGTGTTTCTAAGTAAAATGTGCTTTCTTTTAAAGAACTTCCTCTCTGCTTGCACAGGTTCATGGCAATTTTTAATGTGAAGGCAGAGAAACTTGTTTTTGTAAGTGGTTGTTTTTGTGGGGAGCAATGAACAGGTATGTACTTTCTAGTTTGCAGTTTTAAAAGGCTCCACTGTGGTTCTACTCAATAACATATTGCCTATGTTTTTAGCATGTGTATTGTAGTGCCTCTCTGCCTCTGCAGCTTCGAGAGCTTTGCCTGCAGGTGGCAAATTCCCCTTCCTGCACTGCAGAGAATGACTTACTGCCTACTTGTGTGTTTGGCTGAATTGCCATAGGATAAACAAATTGTACGCTGTGCACAAATCTAAGTCAGCTCTGAAAATCATGTGGCTCCCTTAAAATTATATTTTTGAAACCAGCTTCTGTCCATCAAGCAGTGACCCAGAGTAAGCCGTTGGTAAATGAAAGTTAAGATGCTTTTGTTGTTGGTTAACCTGTATTGCTCTCCCCTTGCCACCAGGCAGGTACCTTTCCCTGGGAGTTCTCTGCTTCTGCCTTCTGTTTGCATTCTGCTGGGCTCGTCCAAATGCACAGACACTCTCATCCCTGTTCATCTGATGGGGATGGTGTTCCAAGCCTCAGCGGGCAGAAAACAGGGCTGCTTCTCATGGTCAGTGAAACCCATACCACTTCCCACCTGCTGAAAAGCCAGCAAATAAATTGGATTGACTGACGAGAAGAAGGTTGTGTGGAGATCTGACATACCCCTGAAATCCAGCCTTCTTTTCTAACAAAAGCACTGATAACAATTTTTGCTTGTCAGTAGTGATGGCTAGAAGATAGGATACTGGGCCTGCTTTTTGGCTTTAGTTTCTAATCGGCCCCGTTTGTGACTGTGGAGTGGTCACTACTTTAAATGGCTTCTATTTCCCTTTTGGTTTTAGACTGCCTCTGTCCTGAGGCACTTAGTGCTCACTGTGTATATGTGTGTGCACGTGGCACATCTGTACAACTGCTGCAATGATGAAGCTGTTCATCTGTCCCTTCAAAATGCTGCTATAATACAACTAAGCAGTAATCATCTCCAGCATTTATTTGAGTTCTGGATTGGAGAAGGAAAGATTTTTTTCAAACTTCAATTTGAAATCCAGAGAAGTTTTGCCACTTAGTTCAATGGGCTGGTCTCTGCTCCTGAGTTTGTGAGTGATGGGGATGGAAATGTGTTGTTTGTTTTTGCTGTAAAATACATTTCAGTTCATCAAACCCTGCTATGCTGTCCCTTTCCAAATGTTGTCATCTAAACCAAACTTTGTTATGGAAGTTACTTGCAAGAAAAGTATTTTAAAGCCTCCTCCAGGTAGTACTTTAATACATTCCATAGTTAGCTTGGTACTTGCAGTGCCTTTCCTCTCACCATGGTGGGGAAATATTTAAGTTTCCTATTCATAATGAAAGGTGAGTTGTTTCCAGAGGGGGAAGCAGCCTGGTGAAGGTCATGCTGTAAGAGATTGGGAGACCTGGGATAAAATTTGTAGATTCCCAAAATTTGCTTTGATGCCAGTAAAATCACAGATTGTCACTTGCCGAGTGACAGACATTTCATACAGTGACAGGCAGTAAATAGGGTGCTGTTACGTGGCAATAGCCGTAATTCTCTCTGTGATGGTGGAGCAGCGCTTCCTTTCAGATCACTCGTTTGGGTAGAACCTGGAAAAAATAGATGATCTGTCCAACTTCAGCTGGGTGTTTGTCAGAGACGTCTCTTCTATCCCTCCCTTCTGCAGAGAAATGTCACAACAGTATTTGTGAACTTGCCTCAGGGGCAAGGTGAGCTGGAAGACTGGCTCGTGCCAAAGGAAGTCTCGATGTCTGCAAAAAACAAGAGAGGTTTGAGCTTTAACCAAGTTTTGTGCGGTTTTTATTTGTTTGTTTGTTAAACCTTTAAAGCATTCTGAAGATGATTTCGTAGTGTTGAGGTAACTTGTAAACAATTATTTTTTCCTTGAAAGGTTTTTTTTCTTTTACCTTTTTTCTTTGTCCATTTTTATTCAGGTGACTGCAAACTGCTGCCCACCTCATTGCAGTGATAACATGAGAGAGGCTGCAGTGTTGCTGTCTGCCACCGGTCACAAAGGGTCAGCTGTGGGGCCTGAGCAGCTGAGTCCTGCCAGAGTCACTCAAGCTGTTCTCCCATTGCAAGTATACTCTGGAGCTTATTTGCAAGTGTTCATGCCGAAACAAACAGCGCACAGATGCAGGGATATTTACAGCACAGGCTCAATTTGTTTTACAAATATTGACAAGAAATGGCTTGTTTGGCAGCAGTATTTAGCAGGGAATTTTGGCTTTGCTCTTTGTATCCCACTGCAGCGGACTTCTTGCCTTCAGATCCAAGCGTTGGCAAGGCTGGCGTGCATGCAGAGTTGTGGTGTGTGTCTTTGCTTCCCTGTGGCGATGACGGCAGTCTTTTTCTTTTCTTTTTCTTTATTGGCGGTGCTTTTTTTTTATTTCTTGTTATTCTCCTTCTTCCCCTCATTTTCAGGAGAAAGCAAGAGCATACTGCTCCACTGGTGGGAATCATTATGGATTGCTAAACCTCAGCAGTATGTTCTGTATTTCATACAGCGGAGGGGAGCGCGCAGGCTTGTGGCTGGAAGCAGGCTGCCTGGATTGCTGTGTTACATGGAAACCGCGCTCCTTGGCCTCGGCTTTTGTTAGGTCTGTGGTATGAGACAAAGGTTAGACTTGAGCTTTCAGTTCCAGGTTGAGTGCTCTCCGGGAGACCACGTAGGTTAATTTTTCAGCATAACGTGGGGAAAGACTTGGCTTCTTGCTGAGACAATTAGTGTGGAGTAAAAGAGGTTGCCACTTAACTTGTCACTTTGCAGCAGGATAGCAGGAGTGCCAGTGTGCTGGGCTTAGGAGATGCAGGGCTGGGAAGCGCCAGGTTCCTGCCATTGCTGTGTGGTGAGGCTCACTGGTGTTGGTGCCAGGCTGGCACAGGGCCATGGCGAGCACAGCATACTCGGGGACACCTCTGTGTGCGGTGTTGCAGATAAAGTCCTTGCTCATAGGAGATTTCGGCCAGTTTGTGCGGGCAGATTGATGCCTCCTGCCAGAGATGAAGGGGAGGCATGAGATTTGCTTGTGGCATTGAAGTGGTCACTGCTCCTGTGTGCTGAGATAGCATATGTGGCTCTGTACCCAATTAAACGTGAGGCTATTTCAGTTGCGAATAAAATACCTACAAACAATATCACAAAAATACGTTTTATTCTAGCCTTTCCATGATTTAATTAGGAAGTCCTTGCTAAGGTGTTTGATGCTGAATGAACAGTGGTATGAGAGATGACAGAACATCGAATTAATGATGGCTGGTAAAATGCTGTCTTCTGTGTGATGGCTACTTTTTGTTGCTCTCAGTTTGAACAGAGCACTTTTTGCTACCTTTCATATATTTATTGCCTTCTTGTAATGTCTGGTGCTTCGTTTCTGAGTCGAGGCTAACTCAAGTAACTGGCAGCAAGGGTAGAGCATGGCATTGCACATTGGTAAATCTTCAGAGTGTCCCAGAGATGGATCAGTCATCTTATGAGCAAGTGTTCTGAGACTCATGTTTGGGGAGATGCCACATTAATGGGAGCTGAGAGTCCCAGCTTCTGTTCCTGGCTCTGTGAATGATTCACTTCTTGTTATTTTGTGCTGTTAAAAAAGGTATATCTGTTTTCCAGGCAACTGGGTAAATATTGCCTGATTCATTAGTCAATGTTTGAAGATCTTTGAAGAGAGAAATGCTACAGTAGCACAAATGAGTGTTCTTCATTTAATGCATTCAGGTGCTATTGGGGTGGGCATGTAAGCAAGTGAGGACTATTATTGAATTATTTTTAGTAGGAGGCTGATAGAAATTTTGAAAATGGAAGGGCTTCATAGGGAGTTGAAAGCTTAAGATGTCTGCAAAAAAGAAAGTTGTCGTTTTGTGTGTCTCGGAGTTCGGATGCTGTGAACTGTAATAGCAGGTTGGGGTGCAGGGAAGCTGGTGTGTGCTGCATGGACAGACAGATGGACAGGCTGTGTCTGTGCCTCGGAGCCACTGTGTCTCACAGACTCATAGAAACTCCTGGCAAACCCTTATGGTGGCAAGTAAAAGGTACAAAGTGATGTGCCTGGGAACACAATAAGATGAAATTGCTGCTTAAATGAAGATGAAATTTTTGTTGCTTGTTTTATAGGCAGACAAAGCTTCAGTCCTAGTTCGTGATGCCCCGAGGTCTGGCTTTGAAGAGTAATCGATAACAAAGTTATCTTCTAGCGTTCTTGAGTAGGTTTTGTGATAGATCATGGGGTAGACAAGGACCGATGTAACTTGAAAAAGTGTAACTAGTTTGGGCGAAGTGGAAGGGGAAAGTAAGTAAAATGAATGGCTTTGAAGAGAAGAAAATGTGTTTGTCAGGTTATAAAACGCATTGTGGTCAGGTGCAGCATTGAGCATGTGGCAAAAAAGGTTGAAACTATTTTATTTCCATTCCAAATGGGATTTAGTGAACAATCCTGAGCTTTCCTGTTACTGAATTATTTCAGATTTTTTACTGACTATAACTCCTGCACAATTGTGGACTTGTAGTTTCAAGAAAGCACCCATTTCTTTGGCCCTGGGTAATTATTCCCTGCTCAAATTGTATGATTCCCTTTACTGTGGGTCCCAAACATAAACAAAGCTGTGTGATTTCCATCTGCCGTCATAGCGCGTGTGCTTGGCTTTAGCACATCAGACTGCTGGGAAGAGGAAATGCCATCTGGTTAAAATGTCTGACTAATTTCTGGTTGGGTTTAATCCCATTTTTTCTGCTTTTGTGTGTCATTCTTGTAGTCTCTTTTGTGTGTCCTGTGTGTCGTTCTTGTAGTCCCCATCCCCAATACTTAGTTGTTGGTGCAATCCCATGACACGTAGCATTAAGGTAGGACCATAATTTGGCTGGTGAAGCAGCCCTTTCAAGGCTATTCGTCTGAACATGGGCTGGTTCAGGAAACAGCCAAAGCTAATGAGTGGTTGTCTTTTATGGGATTTTCCCCAGTTTTTGTGTTTATCTGCCTTTTAGATAAAATCTTCTTTCCCAAACTTCTAACTTCCTAATGCTTTGATACAGAAAAGCTTTACCTATACACATAGTCATAAGTGAATTTTTAAATGCCTTGAAATAGCAGGGAGGAATTTCAGAAATAAGGCCACTGGTACAGATGGCATTAAGTGGCATTTTGCTCTTTAGTTTTCTACCTTATCTCCTATAAAGCTGATCAGAAGCAGGATTTATTTAAGAGAATAAGTCTACTCATCTTCCTTCCTTGTAGTTGAATTTTAAAGCTGATGAAAAGCTTTGAAATTGAGAATAAAAATGACCAGATCTAATGGGGAGAGAAAAAAGGAAGAAGAAAGGAGAGCTGCTCTTGCACTGATGTGACCTCTTCCATCTGAGCAGATTTTTGGTGTCTGGCATTTCTGCCTTTTTCTCCAGTTGCCCTGAAGGCGAAGGGCAGGGGCAGCTCGGGGGTGGATGTGCTGAGGTGGGTGTCAGCCTGGGGCAGTGGGGGCTCCGTTTCAGCTGGGCTGGGGAAGCTGAGCCGGGTATCCATCAGGAGCACTTTGTAAGTGTCCTTATACTGACAGCATGGTCCTTGTGAGGATGCAGTTTATGTGGGCAAATTGTGCATTTGCAGCATGGATTTTTCAATACCTTCCTCCTGTCTCTGTCATAACCTGTCTGTGCGGTTAATGCTAATTCACGTTAAAGCCCTTTTATTTTACTGCAAGAGTGACCATGCAGGAAGTGCTATGCCAGTCTGAAAAAAATTCCCTTTTTAGGTAAGCTCTCAGTTCCTAATATAAACCCACTTAGTCTGGTGTATTACATTAATTCAGAAATGCAGAGCGTTTAGCTAACACCTGCTGTAGTGCTCAGGTGTGTGAGCCTGGGCTCATGGCTGTTTCATCCTGACTATATGTATTCCATGGATTTTGCCTAGAATTGCTCATTAACTGTGAATCTCCAACATTGCTGCTGTTCAGACTACAATGAAGAGTAAGTGAGCTAAGATTTAATGTAAAGCATTCAGTACTTCATTTAAAACATCCTCCAGCATCCTCTCCGGGCCCATAGTGCAGCTAAAGGTCATAAAAGAGGCACCAAGGGAACAGTAAGATGTTCTGCAGCATCTGTGTGTCCTTGGGTGATACATTCCAAACCTACCTTTGCAGGGATCTTATATTAGTGTGGGCTCCAACCAGAGTGGTAGTCGTGTCCCAGGCTAGGGCAGTGTGCCCCGGTACCAGGCTGTGTGGGTCTGAGGAGGTCTGGATGGGTCTGATGAGGAAAGCTGCTGCTTTGCAAAGAGAGTTCGAGCGTTCGACATTTCTAGAAGTTCCTGCAAAGCCTTTGGTAGCTCCTGTGAAAGTGTTTACCTTTTTTCTATGCAGGTATGTGGGCTGCCAAGTGCTTCTTACTAATTTATATTACCATGGAAAGTACCATTCATTATAAGTTCTTGACTTTCTGTAGGGCTGGAGCTTGCAATTTTTTTCCCTCAATTGTTTTTGCTTGATGATACCTGTTATCTTTTTGTCTTGGGTTTCTTTCTCTCTTTGGCTCACTATTGCTTGCAGTGAGAATTAATCTCCTGGGTTTTAATTTTCAGAAAATACTTCTTTTTAATTTCATTCCTATAGATCCCTGGCCTCTATAATTGACTAATGGGCACAGGGAGTCGTTTGTATTGGGTGACAAGTCGTGCCAGGTCTCCGCAGCACATGGATTATTCTGTTTGCATTCCTGGCACGTTCCAGGTGAGCGTTTGGAGCAGAAGGCTGTGATTGCCTCGTGGGTCGCAGGAAGGGTTTTTGTTGCGCTGTTGGGGGGGAAATCAGGCCCTAAATTCAGATGAAACTCTGTCCTGTCAGTGTGCTAATCTTAATCTTTAATTCTTTCCAGGAGCACGTTTTCTGCTTTTGGTTTACATGCTCCCTGATCCCTTAAAAGATTCAAGCTTTTCATCTGCCGCATCGTTTGAGCAGCTCATTTGTTCTGTGCTATGGAAACCTGTTGCTATTGTTACTCCTTTTACAAGATAATTTCCATCAGGAACCTAGAATGGTGGCAAAATGTTGCTTTGTTTTCAAAGACAAATCTTGTAGTTTAAGCTTCCTGTGCTGATTACTTCTGCATCTATCTCTCGGGGGGTCCTGTTCCTATTTTGGTGTCTCCAGGTTCTGAAACCCACCCCACTCGGGAGCATAGTATTGAGGTGCTTGTCTGCACGGGGAGCTGCATATGGGCTTTCTGTTGGAGTGGGTGTGAGCCATTAACATCCAGCGGCTGCTAAGCACAACTCTTTGGAGAAGTGCTCTTCCATGCTAGGCTGATGGTTTGAGAAGTGATTTTTAAATTTTTTTTTTCTTCTTCTCTGATTACAGATCTCTCTCAGGAGAGTGATACAGAACGGTTTGGGATCATTAGAGAATATGAGCAGCCTTACGAAAGTGCCATAGCGTCAGCAGCAGTAGCTGCAGCAGCTGCCTCCCCGGGCCGGGAGGGAGAAGTGAGGATGATGGGGAAACAACACTCGCAGTCTCACAGAGTTTTGCAGGGATCAGTCTGGTTTAATTTGGTCAGCTGCTGTAATGTAAATGGATCACACAGTCCTTGTTGGAGAATGGGACTGGTGACTGGAAGGAGCATAGTCAAAATCCCATATTGTCACCAACAGTAACTACTGAATTGCATTTTAAAATTTTGAAACCCCGTGCGTGTAACTACAACTGGCTGTTAATGACTTCCTCTTTCAGATTAGGTTTGCAAGTGCGAATGTGGTTTTTATTTTTAGGTGGCTTGAGGAAACTTTTGGCATTGACACCCCTCTTGCTGCGTTTTTGGGTCACAAGCTCAATTAGTTGTTTGGCAGGATCTCAACTCCATGCGTTCTCAGGATGTTCATCAGTCTGTTGTCTGTAGAGGGTATTCTCTGGAAGGCGACCAGAGGGCATTGCAGAGGCTGCTCGTTGGGCTGGGAAACCCTGTTTAATAATTCACTTCTGAGGGCTGATCTGAAATTCCAGTTGCACTTCCCTGAATTTAGAACTGGAGTTGTTCTCTGTACAATGGTTTTCACCATAACATAAAAGAATTAAAACAATTAAATAAGAGAGACAATAATGAGACAGCGTGCTGGTAACAAGACAACAGCCTTGACTGGTACCTTCCAAAGCCTTTTCCACTGTTGGGAGGCTTGTTTTGTAGGCAGCCCTGCTTCTGCTCTGCCATGTCACCCTGCTCTTCCCCTTCCCTGCTCAGTCTTGGCTGTTCCAGCTGTTGGGACAGTGACAGTGTTTGTGCAGCCACTGGTACAACAGACCCTCCACCGCGCTGGGGTCTACAGGCACAACCGTGGTATAAAGAACTGCCAAAACATAATTTATGTGGATTGCTGATCCCTGTTTCTGATGGAGAGATGTACAGATAGAAGAGATGAAATTTATTTACAGGTTGTGAGGTCTGTGGTTCACATGTAGTTACGTGATATGCTGATAGAGGAGCGAGAGAATTTTTGTGCAGGCAGATTTACTGACCTGGTTACTTAAATTGGTGCTATCAGTGTTTTTATTAATTGCTTGTGCCTGGAAACACTGTAGGTACAGAAAAAGAAGGCTGTGTCCAGTCTGCATTGCAAAGTGTCCAGTTTGTATTGCGAAGTGTTAGTGGATGCCAGCACCGTGGCATCAAAGTGGCCACACAGCACATACACACGCTGCTGTTACATTGGCAACAGGAGACATGAACTTTTTCTGGATGGCATTTTTGTTGTTTCCTAAGAGGGGATTTGACAGTCATCCCAGATCCTTCCTCCCTGGAGGCTGACGTGATTGTAGGGCTGTTTTTCCTTCTTGATGAGAAGCCAATGAGCAGCACTACATGATAAGGGAAATAATTAGGGAGCTGTGGGCAATCCTATTTGTGCTTGTGAAAGAGGATGGTGCTGAGGATGTTTGGTCTTATCTTGCTGCCTTCAGGACCTGCCAGGACAATATCTGAATGTGCCCCAAGGAGGGTGTTTTGCACTGCCACCTCCGGGCATCATCTCTTACTCAGGATCCATACATCTCAAACTTGTTTTGTTTTTCAAAACCAATGTGGACTTACTGCTGCCAAACTCCTGGGTCTTATTTTGTGTTCCTCATGTCTAGCTTTGTCCTCTGTCCTTTCTCTCTCCAAATTACCTTGCCACAATGCTGCAGAAGCCCTTCTCTGGGTTGCTCCTGCCACTGGGGGCTGCCATCAGTGTCTCTGCTCCTCTGTCCTTATGGCCACGAGCTCCCAGGCCGGCGGGCAGCCCTGCACAGGCAGGGCATCCTGCAGTGCTCCTGCAGAGCACCCGTTGCATGTCCCCTTCAGGTGCCGGCTTTGCTGGTGGTGAGCCAAAGGAGGTCAGATCTCCTTCGCCAGCCCGCTGTGCTCCTCCAGCCCCAGCAGCAGCTGGCTGCCTGCACAGAGTGGTTATTCGTGCATGTTCATGCTGACAGGGGACCCCAGGGGTTTGCAGGGCTTCCCGCCAGCTCCATCGTAACCCCAAAAGATAAGTGTCTCCCAGTGGAGGAGATGAAGATGTGAATGGAAAGGGGTGAAGTATTCTTGCGATGCACACTGTCTTTGTTGTTTAGACTTCTTGTTTAGTTAGGTCAACCTGGATCTTTCATTTTATTGTTCTTTATAACAAGTTGCCATACACCTTCATTTATCCTGCAAAAGAGCATTTTGGAGCCCTGTGTTCGTTTCGTGAGAAGGAGGACCATGGGGAACGTGCCTATGGGAGTGGAAGGAAGCCCTGCCATTGTGCCACTTAAAATTTGATCTCATTACCACATAGACAGCTGCTGGTTAGGGTCCTTTGTGGTTTTGCAAATAGGTGGATGTTTTGCCTGATTTTCCACAGAGATAGAGCGGGATGATTTGTAGAGCTGCTTGCAGGCAAAGCTGGGTCCCTTGAGCAGTACCACAGTGGGTACCTGCGTGGGGTGGAATTGCTCTGGGCAGAACTGGCAGGAGGCAGCCAGGGGTGGCTGCTGGGGGCACATTACTGACCTCAAACCCATCTTTCCGGAGCCTGGTGCCTTGTCTGGCATGTCGTGGCCAGGGTGATAGAGTGCTGATTTTGAGGGTGATTTCTGGCTTCTCTAGGTTTGGGGTTTTTTTTTGTTGTCTTTATGTTGTTGTTGTCTTTTTTTTTTTTTTTTCCTTTTCTAGTCTTCATAACAAACTCTTATACTGCCTCTTCAAGTGGTATAATTAAATTGCAAGAACCGGAGTCCTAATTACCCTCTCCCATGTGAGAGCTGAGGAGCTCATCTTCAGAGAGAGGCTGTTGGCTGAGATTCAAAAAAGACAAACCTCAGAGCAGAGACTGCATCTGTGTTGATATTTACTCTTATTAAGGATAATGGTCATTACCAAGTGATACCAGAGCAGGTTGCTCTTTGCAGGTTATTTTTGTCTGGCTGTAAGTGAAAGCAGAAGGAAATGTAGAACGAGTCTCTCTCTGCCATTTCTGTACATCTCCTCATCTGCTTTTTTCAAGGAATCATTAGTATAGCATCTGAGTTGGTGGGTCTGGCATGTGCAAAAATCTTCACTGATGCATGAAAAAATTACTGATGTATATTTAGACACTGCCTGTTCTGGGAATTTGCTCCTCTTCCACCCCTTGCATCAGTGCAGATAGCTTGCATAAACAGACTAAACTCCCAATGCAGCGGTGCAGAGAATCTGCCCACTAAATGCTACGAGACATACTGGAGCAAACTGCTGCTTTCTTTGCTGTTATAATGGATGTGCATTCAAGCAGTTACGTGAATCTCTATAAATGGAACAATCTTGAAAGCAGAGCAGACTTAGATCCTGTTTCCTTCCAATGAAACAGGTGTTCTTATATTTTTTTTTTTAACAGAAACTCACGCAAACAGAAAATGAGTTGGTAGGAGTTGGAGTGGTAGGAGTTGCTAGCTGCTTGCTCACAGGTACATCTCAGTAGTAATGTTTTGTAGTCTTTTTCAACTATAAACCTTGCAGAACTTTTCTGAGATGACTATCTGGATCTCTAAGTGACACACAAGGAAAAATTACACTTTTTTTTTCCCCCACACAGTTCGAAATTGCACCAAACTGGTGGCAAAACTGACAACACAATTGTCTTGATACCCATTTTGGTCCTGTGCTGACGGCAGAACAATTGCCAGCACATCTCGAGGGCTGACAGACCCTGTTGCTGGAAGAAGGTTTCAGCATTACACTTGTTCACCTCAGCTACCTGACATTTGTCTTGGCAAGACTGAGATGGCCAGAAATCTGTGTACATCTTGGGAACATTTGGGAATGTCTAGAAGAACATTTACAGATGTCGACTGTGGTGTGGGCAGTCTGGCTGTTTGACAGTCACAAGGGCTTCTCTTTGCCTCTAGATCTGTGTGGGGTACGATGGGAGGATAATTTGAAACTGCTGTGTTCTCCTTAGATTCCCTGACCTTCAAGACACTTAGGTTTAGCCCATGGGACTGTCGGAAGACTGCAGGTGAGGGAAGATGGGATGTTTCTGGCCCCTAGCTTCGATGTTGCTGCAAACCTTCTGTGCAAACTCCACGTGGCAAACCAGCATTTTGGCAAAACTCCAAATCCAGGCTATTTCTTTCATAATCTGGTTTTGTTACACGGAGAGAGGTTCATTGTATTCAACAAACAGATGACATGTTTTAACTCCAGCTTCCATGGTGGTCTAGGGAAGAACAAAAATGCAGCAGAAAGCAGGTAAAGAATTGTCTTCTCGGGTTCAGATTTCCAGCCTCCTGGAGAAGCAAAGAAAACATTTACAGTTACAATGCCTAGCTTTGGCTATGGCCTGAAAATGCAGAACTGACATGAATTCAGTATTACTCTTCAGATAAACATCTATAAACATCTCTACAATTGGGATTACAGGTGCTCCGTCCTGGTGAGGTAGTTGCATGCTTCGTTAGTTCCTTAAAATGCTCATTTTCAGCATAATATTCTAATTTTGATGCACGTGTCCATAACACCCCCCTCCTCATTTCCATCTACAGTAAGCGTTGGGAAAGTTTCCACGAAGGCGTGCTGTCATCTGCAGCACACTGTGAACTTACTGTTGTTGTTCCTCACATTTGCAGAAAGGCAGCTGGAGAACATTGGGGAAATTAGCATCAGTGCTGGCAGCAGCACTTAATTTGGTGGGGCTCTTGCAACTCTTGCATCTCAGTGTCTCTAATGTGTCTCTAATCAGTTTAAAGTTGATGGGTTTTCAGTGTTTTCATTTTCTAAATTGATTTATCTATGTAAAAGGTACAAGTTGTCCTCTTCTGGGAACAAGTTTCCAAGCTTTTTAATCTTGCTGTTTGTCAGTGCAAAGAATAGTCTTGTCAATGTGAATCATCTTCTTTTCTTTGTAGTTGTGCTGTTTCAGTTATCTCTGTACGTCTTTGACTGACTTAGTATTCACTTCGGCTTGAAATATCCTTATAGCTTCACTTCTGTGTCATTTAGGACAGCAGTTAGGCCATGAAGACCCTTTACCTGCCCACCTGAGTGAATGTATATGCAGTTTCCTCCCATGACCCTTCTCTTTTCCAACCCTGCCTAATCTGATGCTGGAAGTGATTCACTGTTGTTGAGTTTGAAAAACCACTTCTAGCAGGTCTGTTACATGCCTCCTTCTTCAGGAGCTGCGGCAGATGGTCCTTGCTTGTACTTGCTGAGTGCGTCTCCAGGACACATCGTTCTTACTTAGAGTGAATGGGGTTGCTAGGCTCGAGGCTCTGAAATTTGTATTGTTTTTTGCAGGACATTTATAAGGCTAGCCACTTGTGATCTGGGCTTGGAGATACCATGAAGATGTTTATTTTTGGTTTTGAGTTATCTTTTACCATATATAAAAGCTGATCTGCCCTTTCTCTTTGAATCTTTTCACTAACAGTGCCCTTTGACCATCACCCTAACAGTATAATTGTCTTCTTGAAAAGTTGGCTTGCTCAATGTCATGTTAATCCCATGGACAGAAGGTGTACTAAGGTACTTGGACATGCTAGAACGGTCTCTTTTTCCACTGGTTAGGGCCTGCCTTTGGAATGTGTTTTTAACACAGTTCACTGCGTCCTGACCATGCAAATGGAGAAATTAAATTGTCTAATGCAGCTTTCCACAATGCTTGTCCTATAAACTTAGCTGAACAGCTTCCAAATTACTGTTAGTTGCAACTGATTACTGATGAGGAAGCACGGCAATGAGTTTTCAGAACTGAATGCTTTTGGTTTCCTTTCTTGTAACCGTTTTCCCTCCAATATGTTTTTTGCAGTGATACTGAAAGCCGAAAATTATGCAAGAAGATGAAAGTAGATCCAAATTCAAAGGAGAAAGGAGTGGAATTACTCCATTATAAGTGAGTGTTGGGCTGGGTTTTGTAGTTCCTCGTTGTTGGTGCCCCTGTTAGGACCATTTGTTCTCCTTGTAGCTCCGTACTGCTGCAGCATGAAAGCTTCTTATTTTTTTATCCTTTGACATGTGAAGTTGATTGCTGTTTCTTCAGTTTGCAAGCATGTGTTGTGACAGAAGTTGAGATAAATTTATTCTGCTGTTGAATAGAGTACAATAAAAGCACGAGCAGGGCCTGGGAGAGATGCCCAGTGGACTAAAACTACCCAATGCACAGGGCTGATGCCTGAGCTTTGAGCTCTCTTTCCCTGTCACATGCCCACTGCCATGTGCCTTGGGCAAGTTGCTTCACCTCTCTGCTTGCTTTTCTGACTTGAGATAGTACTTTGTAAAGTAAGCAGAAAAGGCAAGTGTAGTGACACAGCAAGAGATTTTCTTTCTGGAAATAATAGGAGTGGGAGTACTGTTAAGTGTAAGAGGCACCAGGCGGCTGTATCTCCTTGTTAAAATGTCAGGGGGGAAATTATTTACTAGAAACCTGTTTGCTTTACATTCTGTTTTGCACTCTCCCTTTTTTCCTTACTCTTCCCCCCCCGTTAAATTACTGTACTGTAAATTCCACCTAGTTCTGTGGCTTCAGCAGGATAATGTTATTCTGGTTAGTGAGAAGTGAGGGAGAGCAGCTGCAAGATTTCCAGCAATGTTACTGTAAGTTAACATTATTCCTCACTCCTTGTTCAACAGGGACGGTGCATTTCATACTGAATATAACAGAGCGGTCACATTGAAGGTAAATTAAAATATTTGATTATTATTCTTTTGGTTTTGCTGGGTATGGGGGAGACATTTGTGGCTTAAAAACGGGTGTTGATACTTTTTAATGCCGAAGGAATTAAAGGGAGGGGGTTAATCTTCATAAACAGCTGTCAGAATGACCTAAAGGTGTTTGTGTGTATATGTCTGCCAACCATAGGTCCGGGAAAATTGTGTATAATTAAAAAGACTGAACCTGTGTTGAACTGAATGTAAATTGTGAGTAAACTTGCAGACTGGTAACAAATAGGCATTTTCTTGTTTTGATTGCAAGGTGCTATTAGCGGCAGTATAACTGAAGTTATTAGCTGATACTGCATTTTGATGAGTTCTCTGAGGTTTTTAGGTTGTGTGTTTGTCAACTGTAAAGAGAGCTGAGTGGCCTTATCTTTTATCGGACTATGGAACCACAGTTCCTATGGATGTGCCCTGTGTGTTGCAGGCATAAAATGACCTTACTTCTGCAAACCTTGACACAAACCAACAGAAAGCAATGTTCTGTGAGGGTAAAGGAAGGAAGAAGGCATGAAACTTGAAATGAGTGTGTAGATCTTGATGATTGTGGAAATGGTGAACTAAAGCACAGTAAGCATGCTCAAAGTGTGCAGCGTTCCTCTGCAAAGCCCTGGTGAGCACTGGGGGTCTCCTCATGTGAGGCTGCAGCCCTGCAAAGATTTGGCTTTCAGAAATGACTTCTGGCCAGCTCTGATGCCCAGTTCCCGTTTCTCTTACTCCTCCAGCAAACGGGCATTGTTGGTCTCGTGGAGACTTGATGGCACCATCCCAGAGGGGTGTTGTTACATTCAGTTCCCCTTTCTGGCTTGTTCAGGGGATTGGCCTGTGTGAGATGCTACACGAGCCTGAGCCTGTCAGTGTGACCATTCCTAAGCTCACTTGCTCTGGGCCTTCCTTTGACAGCTGGAGCTGTTGTGGGGCGGCTGATAGTGTGACTGCCTTGGAAGTGCACGCTGGCTTGAACCACCTGTTCAGCCTGTGCTTGTGTCATGGTGCAGGAGTCTTCTGAGGTGGGGAGGGTAGGACTGCGCATCTTCCCATCTCCTGCAGTAGAAACCTTGCCAGGCACTGGGAAGGGCAGTGTGAGATGCCCAGCCTAGTTGGCAAGTCCCCAAAGCACCTTCTGAACTTAGTGAAGAAATGCACCTGGTGAATTTTTTTCCCTCTTGGTGGGTGGAAGGGTGGGGGAGACTTGTTAGTTGCCTAAATTTAGGTGATACGAACAAGGCATGACCTGTCTTTCCCGCCCTCCATAAAGTGCTGCAACCTGCAATTAGTGCCATGACTCTTCTACAGATCAGATCAACCGGAAATGACCTGTAGAGCCCAGGGAGTGTTAGGCTGAGAGACGACTGTAGCATGACAGGAACCACATGTATTGTTTATTCCCTCAGTTGCTGTTCCGTGCTGAGCATTTCCCCCTTCCCTCTTGCCCTGCCTGCTGGGGAGGAGGAAGCAGCATCCCGTGGGCAGGGATG
The DNA here is from genome assembly GCF_037038585.1 of Patagioenas fasciata. Lineage (NCBI taxonomy): Eukaryota > Metazoa > Chordata > Aves > Columbiformes > Columbidae > Patagioenas > Patagioenas fasciata. The sequence goes on along the minus strand of NC_092526.1, from coordinate 12,163,888 downwards.
TGCAGTTGCAGTGCAGGTGTAAGAGGGGGTTTGGAAGCTCCCTCCCTCTAGCATCTCTAATCTTTCTTAATTTGACTGCCCCTGTGAAACCAGCTGCTGATGATTTACAGGTTGGACAGTGCTTCAGAGATGGACAGTGGCCAAAGAACTCGGCTGAGTGTTTACTTGTTCTGCTGCTCACAACTGCCTGAATATTTTCTGTATTTCTCTCTCTATACCACTTCTTCTCCCTGTTTTCTTCTGTTGACGCATTGATGTTTTTTCTTTCTCTCAGCTATGTTTGTCAGGGATCTCCCAGTACATTACAAATAGTGAGCAGCAGAGCAACACAATTATGTAGAGTATTATACCCATTTTACGGGCAGGTGGACACACTAAAGAACAGGGAGATTAAAGGATTTGTTTCACATCATTCAGCAAGCTTGTGGCAATAAAACTTGGATCTTCTTTCCAGGCATCCAGTAGACATATTAATATGTGTATGACATTTTGGAGAAGGATGGACACAGCTCTGAAGAACTGTAAAAGGATTCTTCTGAAGTAATCAGCAATTTCATAGATATGGCTGATCCAGTTGATAGTGTACTTGGGTTTTTAAGGAAAGCTTTTCATTTCTTAATGTAACTAAATCCTTATGTAATTAGCAGAGATGCTCTTGTGGGTTTACTGTTAGAAAAATGAGGAATAAAGGATAGCTCAGTGTTGTCAGCGAGGGGAAGTTAGTTGTCAGAACCTCCTGCTGCTGAGTCCGATTTTAGGACTGGAACTGGTTGGGGTAACTGTAAAGAGAGGTGGACTGCAAGATAATGAAGTTCAGTGATGGAAAATTATTGGAAGTAGTTTAGAAAAAGTATTTCCAACTCTTTACAGAAGGGTTTAGGTTCTCACAATACCAAGTGGCTTGTCAGTATGAATGTAGGAACTTGTGGAGTAGTGAACCTGAGAGGGAAGGAAAGAACTTGGCTCCCACTATGCTGAAGTTACGCAGGCTGCTGTGGTGGGTTTTGAATTACCAGTCAGGCCAGCGGTTGGCTTGAAAATATTGGCCCTGTGCTCAACAGTACTTAGGATTAGGAGAGGAACAAAGAATGGAAGAACAAACGTTATTGCACCATATAAGTCCATTGGATTCTTTCATCTTGTGTCTTGTATGTGATTCTGGTCGCCCCATCAAGTGAGAGGTATAGAAGTATGGCACGAGGGCAGTGAGGATGATCAGAGGCACAGGTGGCTTGAATATTTATATGAAGATTCTTGGGCTTGGAAAAAAAAAGGACAACTGCAGGAGATTATGGTAGATTTTGGTATACCTGATTAGCTTGATAAATGAAATGATCACCCGTTTTTTTTCTCCAAACCTGGGTGCAAACAGTGGCATTTTGGGGTGGCTGATTAGAAACAAATACCAGCAACGTTTAAAAAAAGGTTGTAAAACTTGTAGCTACATGTTGTGAAAGCCAAGAGTTTAAGAGTCTTAAAACCAGTTTTAGATAGTTAAAGGACAGCTCCATTGATAGTTAGCAACCGCAGAAGTCCAAATACAACAGCTGGTGCAGAGTCCATAAACGTAATTACTTTTTGCCAGAAATTGAAAGCATATACTGGTGCTATATGCTATATAAAAATGGTACTAGTATGGTTTTTCCCCAGGTATCTGTGGTCAGCTGCTGTTGGAGACCTAAGTTTAGATCAGTCTTTGATGTTAACTGGTTTGGTGTGGCTAAAGCAACATACATGTCCTAATTCTCAGTTGTGCCATAAGACCAGTATCCAAGCTGTGTTACTACATTATGAAGCCTTTTCTAGAGGATAAAGTACAGAGAGAGTTTTACTCTCCTTCTAAAACGGAGAAAACTCATTAACGTACAGACCTGCTCAGTACTAGCAAAGGGAATAGACTAACCCAGTAAATTGGTCCTGCTCTAAAATCTGAATCCTTTTCAAGTTTGCTGTTCTAAGGAGTGTGTGTGTGTGTGTGTGTGAAATCAAGGGAAGTCTTTATATTAGCATCCCCACTGCATTGTACTTCAAAGGAGTGAAAAGTACAGGGATGTGTTTCTGTATATTTTTCCTTTTCAGGTTAAAACGTAGGTCCATGTATGATAGCCAGCTACTGTGCTGTTAAAAGTCGCATGCTTTTAGCAGCACAGGCTGGATGAAGCCATGTCCTGTATTCTTCTGAACTGACACTTAAGGTTCAAAGCTGTCACAGGGGTTTGAGCAGCGGGTTACAGCCCAGCATGGTTCATGTCGGTACCGTGGGGTCAAAGTGGGTCCTGACCCCATCGTGGCAGGACAGGGGCGTTGCTGATTCTTCAGCATGGGGGTTGCTGTGGCCTGGACCTTGCTCTGGTGTCTGACCCAGCAGCCTGGGGACCTCTGCTTTTCTGTGATTAGAAAGTGCTGCAGTTTGTTTGGGGGAGTTCTTTTCTATTTAAAGGCACATAGGAAGTGCTCTTCACTGCATGGAGTAATGAGTACAAGGCCTGCTCCTGCCAGAAGGCATTACACATCTAATTTTTTCTTTCTTGGCTGAAAGGGAGAGGCTGGGTGAATTAAATCTCTTTAATCCCTCATCCTCTAGCCACATATGTTTCTACATGACTGAACTTGGCACACAGGAATTCTTGAAACTAGCAGAGTCAATCGCACTCATTAGCTGTTTAAAATGTTGACCCCCCTCTCCTCCCCTCGAGTGCATAGTTGAGATCTGTGCAGACTGAGAACGAGCAGAACTTGGTGTAGTTTTCATAAATGGAGAGCATCTCCCCTGTTTTGTCCTCTACTCACCCCATATATTATTAAGTCTTCTTAGGGTATCATTTGGCATGTTAATGCCTCTAGTTTTAGAGCTTTTTACAGCTATAACTGCATTAAAAATTACTTGATTTTTTTTTCCCCCTAGCTAGCTCCTTTGTCTGCTGGTGCTGTTTAAAAACAAATTGCTTCTTCTTGAAGTGTTTGTGGTCCCAACACTACTGCCTCACCCCTTAGGTCTTCTTACTAGGTACCTTAAGTGCTTTGCTTGCTGTCTAGTGACTAAAATATGCTGCTTCTTGTGATAAGACAAATCTCTTCAATATTAGCTGTGCAACTAGACAGAAACATAAATGCAATAAATGCCTCCTCCCGTAAGCTCTGAATCCTCCCAGGCCTTGCAGTACCAACTGAGATGCGCGAAAATGAGCTGAACTCCGCTATCTGTTGATAAGCAGTTGGGCTGTTGTACCAGAGCAGCTCTGCCAAGGGCAGAGAGGTGGCAAAAGTATCTGTGGGGATGTTTCAGCACTATGTGTCACCAGGCGTGCTGTTTAACTGTTCTAGAGAAGGTGGAGTACAGACCTGAGCTTCTAGGTGGATGCTCATGGTGTGAGTATATTCTCAGCTCTGCTCTTCAGTTGTGAGCTGCTTTGGCAAAATATCCCATGGCCTAAAAAAGGCTTTGATGAAGCTTTTCTTTCACTTGGTCCTCTTGCAACATCATCCACTCTGAAAATAAAGGAAGCTCCTCGGAGATCTCACTGCGTTATTGGTGTGGCAGAGATCCTGTCTGGGAGTAGATACGTACCTACAAACAATGTCACAGAGAAAGAAACGGGGTCAATCTCAGTGGTCAATAAACACAGAAAATCAAGTGTTATTTTTCCTAGAGCACATACAGGATGACAGTGATCAAGTCTGTGCTTCCATGTACTGGGGGGGGCAGTGCAACTCTGCTGGAAGCCGTGAAGAGAATCTCATTGGCTTCAGAGGGCTGGAGTTTCCCTCAGGCTGAACTGAGAACCAGCAGAGAGTATTTGCTCATGATAAAGAGAATGCGTGTGGTCGGCTGAAATGGATTCTTGGTTGCGTGTCAGTCGAGTACAGCAGTTATAAAGCATGTATGCATGTGTACTCAGCTTGGTCAGTGTGGGAGCTGCGGCATCACAGGGTCTCATACTTCCCACTTGTCACATTTGCTTCTTGCTCTCTTACTTAAAAATCCATTGAGTGCAGTTTCTAGGTAGATAGGTCATATAAGGAACTATTGGTGGATTCTTCTTCCTTTGACCAAATAAGCAGTTTGATGTTCAAGTGTGGAGTTCATTGCCCTCCAACTAGACCTGTTGGATTCGAAGGTTACTCAGATATGGGAAAGGGCATGGGAACCTGACCTCACCATAAAGAGAAATCTTTCCTGCTAAGCCAGGGAGTAGCTGTGGAAGTATTGCAGATCTAGTGCCGTTGAAGGAGCTCTCTGAAGGATCCTTGAAGCTATTGTCTGTATGCTGTTCTGCTTCCACACAGTTTTCCTCAGTTTTGTAGTGGAAATGGGAACTGCCAAGTTTGGATATCAGTTATGAGGAATATACACACCCATGTATCACCTGGTTCTGCAATAGGAAATTTCTGTTCATCTGTATTACAACAGATAAGTATATGAGCAGAAAAGCAAAGGCACTAACTGGATGAGGTTTGCCTGACAGATTGGATTTGAGATGGGATGCCTCATGATTTCCATTCATTTTGCTTTTTTTTCCCCTGTTAATTACAGTCTATAGTGGCCTTTCTCAAGGATCCAGAAGGTGCTCCACTGTGGGAGGAGGATCCAGAAGCCAAAGATGTTGTGCATGTTGACAGTGAGAAGGTACATTAACTGGATAGATGTTCTATATATTTTCTAAATATGTGGGATGAAGGAAGTGTGTATGCTTTTGTTAACTCTTAATGAAGCACCATCATTTCCTGTATTTGGAAAGCAAGTTTAAAGCACTCAAAATGTTTTATGTGACTTGATGATGTTTGTGGATTGTGGTAACTATGAAGTTTCCTGCTTCCCACCTTCCTTGCCCCTGTGTCTGGTCATGATATTAATCTGCCAGCTGCACAGCAGGTATCAGAGCATTGTGGATGGTGTGGCAGAAGAGACCTGTTTGTCTCAGCTTGCAGGATCACTGACAGATGCAAGGAGGAGGTAAAATGCTGCTCTTGGAACCGCAGGTTGATAAACCTTGAGTTCTTCAGGTGCCTGAGATCATCTCAGGAAGTCTGGAGAAGGAAAGAACAGGATCCAGATCTTGAGTGCTTTAACCTTGTACAGGAACTGTCCTCTCAGTCTTAAGTGGGAAAGCATCAAATACGATGAAACTACCTTAAAAAGCCAGTGTCACCACAGAGCTACCCGTTACATTCTCTCTAATATAATCAGCCTGATTTTTGTATTAGTTTTCTAGTCTATAGATTTTTAAAACTTTAATTAATTGGACTCTAGCTGGTATTTTGTAAAAGGCCTTTTCAATTTTTTAGCTTTCATTTTTAATATTAGAAATGGTTATTTTGACATTCAGTTTTTGTGGGAAGATTAATTTTTAATGTTCATCCCTCTGTACTCTATTATAAGCCTTCCAAGGGTTGCATTCAATTTGAAAACTTCATCTGGTTTTTCTATCATGCTGGTACTGAAAAATCTACCCTCCTGGCTTCTCATAGCTCTGACAAGATTTCATGGTGTGGAAACTGAACTTGGTTTATGATTGAGGCTGACTTTTTGAATTAGAGTATGGCTTTTTGGATGGGTCAGGGAAGAAAAAGCTTCCAGTCAGAGATTCTGCAGTGAGGATAAACTGAGCCATGCAACTTCCACATCTCAACATTGAAGATACTGCTCTAGGATATTTAGCAGATATTTGAATCTGTAATAAATTTTGCAATCTTCTTTCAAACTAAAATTGAGCAAGGAGAAGAAACTCAAGCTTTATCTGTTGGAAAGATGGGCCCCTCTTCCCTCCATATAAATGAGTCTATATTCTATGAATACATATTTTAACTGTTTAAAGTTGTAACCAAAATATCAAGAGATATGCTTGGGTATAGGTCTATTTTTGTTTTCTTTGGTTCATTCACTAGGAATTAAGAAGGCTTCTGAAGAAAGAAGACAAACCCCTTCTGATGATGTTCTATGCCCCATGTAAGTAACCCAGCATGTTCTGTCACCTTTCTCCCTTCTCCACTGAGAGATGTTGAAGTCTGAATAGAAGCTTCACCTGTACTTCACTGATACCATCTTGACCCATCCTTATTGTTCAACTCCTTGTGTTGTTCTGTGTGGTTGTCTGCAGTTTCCCCCTAGTTGTCCATCGCTTTTATCCTGGTCTTGCCTCTTTCTCTTGTGATGGTGACTCTTGCCCGTTGTTCTTTTAAGCAGCTGCTTTCTGTAATTTCTTTACCCGTTGTCCTTTCTAGATTTGCGTTGTACAAGACAGAAACACTGTATGCTGAGTGCGTAAGTGTTAATACCTCTGTCTGAGATTGCCAAGCCCTCTGGCCTGTAAGGATCTGTAAGTGTAAACAGGCATTGCACATGCTTCTGCTTTTGCAGTTTGGGCCATAGCAAAAGACAAGCTGGTTCCACACAACCAAAAGATCTCTGGAGGAGACCATGGAGTTGCAAAACAACAATGTATTTGTTCTTCTAACTGCAGCCACAGGGAACAGTGCAGGAATAAGTGGTCAGGAAGAAGGAGTATCTTTCCCAATCCATCCAGGACACACCCTGGGTGTTCCTACCCACATTGGCAGGAGTAACTTAAATACAAGTGGGATTTCGTGGTGGGGGCAGCAAGGAAAGATAAGAGCACACTGGAGTAACTACGTTTCTTTTGTGACCGTGACCTTGTATTGCTGCTATCTTGTCATTGCACTGCCTGCTTGTTTCTTAATTTTGCAGATTTACAATTGCTTTTTTGTGTTTCCTGGTGACTGGTACGTGAGAGGCTTTCCAGCTCTTCAGAACAAGATAGTGTTGCCCTGGAGTTGTTGTTCAGCTAGAAAACAGGGGGGCCATGAGAACGGAATAAACATGTGACCTAAGCTAGGAAAGCCTCCCAGTGCTGCCCTGGTAGGGAAATGGATGTTAGACACCACCAGCAATTTGCTGGCTGATTCTATTTAAAACTCTGTCCCATGGCAGCCTTACCTGGTGTTTCTCAGTGTAATTTCTCTTGTAATTACTGCCTGAAACACCATTCTGCCTTTTTAGTCTAATCTGAATACTGCCAAGATGGCCAGAATTGCCCAAGACAATTGATGCATCACTAAGAGAATGTTTTTTTCTTTTAATTAAATCAGTTGCAGCTCATGCCTTCAGACTCTGCAGCAGGATGGTCCTGCGTGGCCCGGCGTGGTGTGTGGTCGTTCCCAGTCGCTGCTGCTGCCTCGGCATCAGCGGGAGACGATACGCCTGCTCTGCCTGTAAATCGCCCCTTCGGGGAGAGTTCTGCTGCAGAGTGCTTTCACAGTTTACCTGTATCATGAATAATTGTTTTCCACAACTGAGTCTCTTCTTGAAATCTGCCTTATCTAACCATTCGTTCTCTTTGAACCGTTCCCCCAGAAATCCTCCCCCTTCCAGTTTTTCTTCTTTTGAAGTGGCAAAACACCTGCTAGCCTTCAGTGCTGTAATACTTTTGCTGCTTTTTAAACTGCTGGGAAGGAAGTCTACTTGTAAGTTGGTGGGTTTGTTTCTTTTTTTCCTCCCCTCTGATTCTGCAGTTCTTAACTCCCTCATCTTTTATTTAACACACAAGACCTTCTGACTTAGTTCTTGTCCATTTTTTACCTTTTTTTTACTCCTCCTGCTGGAGACAGAATATATCCAGCAGTTGAGTTAAAATACTGGCTTTGGGCAGCTGAAGTTACTGGTTGCATACAGGTGTTACCTTTCATAAACAGGAGCAGCAAATCAAGGCTGGTCACTAAAGGAAATTCTGCTTTACTTGTAGGGGGTGAGTCTGGCACCAGAGGACATCTGAGGCTTTGCCTGGGAAGCTGTAGGGGAGGCAGCTGCATTATTTCTCTGCTTGGTGGAAACAGGGACTTTAGATTCATTGTGGCAGATTCATAGGAGATGGGCTCTTTCATTATGTACTAGTTGCAGAGGGAGATGAAAGCGACTGCAAACTTAAATGTAGTTTCTTTAATATTTCAGGAATGCTTGGTCTGGGTAAAACGCCCCAGAGCAAAGGCATGCTTTTCTTAGAAGATATTACCTGTCATTTGGAGACCACTCACTGTACTTTTGGACCTGTATTATAAAGTCAGACAGAACTAAATATGAAAAATTAGGGGTACTTACAGGCATTCAGATTTATTTGTAGTTAACTCTGTCAAAGAAGACTCCTGCAAAAGACAGTCTGAATTTGGGAAGAAAAAGGAGCTGTTTATGTTATTGGAAATAAGACTTTAAAAATGGAAGTGTTAACTAGTGGAAAAACTAAAATGCATTTAATTAAGCCCTCTCTTTTGAGTCAAAATACACCAAAAAAGAAGAGGAAAATGACTTTTTTGAGGTTACCCTTTTATGCCTGCACAAGCTGATGGCTTCCTGAAGAGTATAACCCAGAAATGCATGGGCAGGAGAGGTTGTGCTGAGGTGGGTTTGGGAGCAGCAAGTTCGAGGCAGCGGCAGAGCTGGGAGCAGAAGGACGATGGGGTGATGATGGCTGGGGGAGAAGCTGGATGTGCCTATCCTCCAGAACAGAGTCCAGGGAGCAGTGAGAGGTTGAAGAGGAGAAGAGAGAGATCAGTAGCTGGGGCAGTTCAAGGCCTGAGGCAGCTGAAGAGAGAAAAACCACAGGATCCAGAAGATGGTATTAACAGCTCGTATCTTTTGATGTCCGTCCAGTGGTTGGGATGAAGCTGCAAGACCTCGGTTGGCCTCAAATGAGCGGTCTGTGCCCACCAAGAAGTCGTCATTTTGACCAGTGCTGATTTAACAGCCTCATTGGCAATTTGAGCGGTGAGATCAAAGGTGGAAAGACCTCAGAAACAAGAAACAATTTCCTCTGATTAAAGGATGTTCCTCCCAGGCATGCTGATGTGATCCTAAACCAGTGGCTGCAAAAACTCGTCCTCCTTTCTGGGAGATATTTTCAAAAATCTTGTCTCTTCGCCAGAGTAAAAATGTTGGCTACTGTCCCATGGTGGACCCAAGAGTTTCTACAGAAAGTGTCTGAAGTGCTTGACCGCAGCTTGCCCTTTTCCCACTCTCTGCCCTCCCACCCCTTCCCATGTGCATACACAAGTTTGACTTGGCAGGGGTGAGACCTGCTGCTCACAAGGTGATTTACTACTAACCTACTTAGCACTCCAGAGTGTCATCAAACAGCTCCCAGCATGCTCCAGCTAAACATTGGTAGTCTTCCTCACTGGCCATTTGTCTTTTCCTCAGCGTGTAAAATTATTGTATCTCACAAGGGCTGTTGCTTCTTCCGAGTTATGTCTTCTCAATTAGCAGAGCACTGTTTAACTTTTGATGTCTGTTTAATGTGTTTAAGAAATGTGTCTCAAATGAATTTAAAAGACTTGTTAAGCTGGGATGAACTTAAAGTACCTCCCCACCTCCCTTAAAGACCAGAAACCCACAAAGCTTTTTGTTTGAGTTTACAAGCATGACATCTTCCACTGACTTTTGAAAAGTGAGGTTCATGTTAAGTTTTCCCCTCTGGGCTCAGGTCAGAGCCTGAGGAATATAAGAAGGTGTTACTTTTCCCAAAACTGGAATGAGAAATGAGTATGAAAATGAATAGCATGAAAAACATGCAAAAATAGCTGCATATACCAAGAAGCAATGTTCTTAGAAATTAATAATCTAATAATTATTTAGTGAAATAGATAAGGAATTTTGCTTTAAAAGAATTTGTATATAAATAAAATGTAGTTTCATATGCTTTGGCACATAGATCCTGTAGAACAGTCTGATTAGGGTTACTGGTATTTTACTTACACGATTTCTTTTTTATCAGGGTGTGGTGTTTGTAAGAGAATGATGCCGTCTTACCAGCAGGCAGCCACAGAACTGAAGGGTAAATATGTAAGTGTGGAGATAAGATTTATGTAAAATCTAAAAAATCCTTTTAACACTTTTTTTTTTTTTGAGTATTTAAAACCAGAAATACTAACTGAAGTGGGGAATTTTTAAGCAAGTCAAAACAGAACAGATGAGTAAGTCTGTTCCAGATGTCTTCAAGATTCTCTCTCTTGGTTTTTATTAGTTTTGAAACTTTGGAGAATGAGGTGAGGTCAGTCATAGTGAGGTCAGGGTGGGTGCCCATATGTTAATAATTAATCCATTTTTTAGTGGAGAATCACAGTATCATGAGAAGGGGATTTTCCTGTGTTAGCTACTGATCATTCTCCTAGCTGCTAACCGTAAGTATTAATAAAATCTTATTGTTTTCCTATAGCTCTGTCAACAAAATTAGCATTCATACTGGATTTAAATGAAAGTAAGTTTTGCCTGTAATAAAATCCATTAACAGCAGTCACAATAATTTAGTTACCTGTTTGTATAAATAAGGCATATTGATCTTTCTAAGCAAGTCAAAGGTACGTCTCTAGTCAAGATTTTATAATGTGCTTAATGTATAATTTACATGATACCAATAATACATAAGTAAGGATTGTTGTTTCATGGCTTTAGCTGGATTTAGTCTGATCCTACCTGTTGGATCATTCACTGTCAAGTTTACAGGTTTCCTCGGGAGAGGTGAACATGATGAGGAACAGATGAAGCACTGGTTCTTCGCTAGGGCAGCTCTGGCCACTGCTGCTCGCAAACACTGAGTACTGTCAAGGCTCCCCCATGTTCTCCCAACTAGTTGTTTTTCAGAAGTGTTTTTTCCAAATCCTTGTTTGCTCAGGGCTGAAATGAGTGGGAGTTGTTCACATTTATTTAGAACACAGTACAACCCTTGAAGATATTTTCAAGAGCGTTTTTGTCTAGCCAGGCAGCACTCTAATGCCATCTCCCCTCGGTGGAGGGTGCGCTGTGGTCTTCGGGACAGTGCTTCTGTCTTGTGTGGTGGGTACATGGTGAGGCATGGGGTGGGCAGGGATTAGGAATGTAAAAACCACCTACACAGGTAATACCAGAGAGCGGGCATGCCGCGGAGCACTGCATTCTCCTGCAATTATCCCTTCCTTGTCCCTGTGCAACTGTTTTATTAAATTCAGACTGGCGAATTTAAAGTCCAGATCTGTTCTAGTTTAATTATTTCCTTCCTCACATGGAGATGGTTTCTGTAGATCTGGGCTGATCCCACATAGGTGAGTGATGGGGCTGCAGTGCAGTGCTGAGCCTGGCAGTGCCTGTGCGCGGTGCAGCTCAGGTCAGGGCTGCTTTTTGCACTGGAGTGGTTTTAGCTCAGGATCAGTTCAGACCAGCTACACCACTGCTACCCTCATCTTTAACAAAAATCAGTCTGTTTGTCTAAATTTGACCTAATTAGCTTCCTGAGTGGGATGTATATGCAGTTTGCTATTTCTGAAGTCAGTTGCGCTGTACCTATCATAAATTATCCATGAGGAACCTTAGAGCGATGCTGACCTCCAGATCAGACTTTGGTGGAGAGTTTATGGTTGGTTTGGATGAGCTAAAGGTTTGGCCTTTAATCTGACCTGTCATTAGCTGTCAGGATGTGCCAGGCTCAAAAGCTATTATTGCTGTTATATAGCAGGAAAATGAAATACAGCATCGTCTATTTAATGGGTCATAAAAAAGAAAAGGATGAACTGCATCTGTCACTGGTTGCTGTGTTCCCTTGGGACTGATTATTTCTTGTCCCAGTCCTGTTACTGACTTTAATCTGAAAGATGGTAGATTTAGATTAGATATAAGGAAGAAATTCTTTGCCTTGAGGGTGGTGAGGCACTGGAACGGGCTGCCCAGAGAAGCTGTGGATGCCCCATCCCTGGAAGCGTTCAGGACCACGTTGGACAGGGCTTTGAGTGATCTGGTGTAGTGGAAAGTGTCCCTGCTCTTGGCAGGGGGATTAGAACTAGGTGATCTTTAATGTTCCTTCCAACCCAAACCCTTCTACCAGTCTATAAGACATGGCCAGCTAGGAGAGGTTCAGAGTTGGCTTAGGTTATAGGTAGCTTGGTGGAGAGCACGTAAGCGTTGAAATATGTCAAATGTCACTGCAGAGGTGAAGGGAATAAACCCATCTTTGTGTCTGCTGTGGCTGTTACAAGAGGTAATGGGCTTAAATTAAGGCTGGGGTCATTTTGCTAAAAGCAAATTAGGTAAACATCTGGCAGGAGCATCTTAGGTATAGAGGGAGGATCCTGGCTTTGGGGAGTAGGTGTATTTTGATGGTCCCCAACAGCCTGATATTACATAATTCTATGATAATAGGCCAGCTCAAGCTGTTACATTTTTCATTAAAAATTAATCCCATTGTAATAGGCTTTTTTGCTAATTATGCTTCATATGATGTATGAACACCAGAATGAATCCAAGTTATTGACTTCTATCAACCACTGCAGACTGGGTGGACACGGTGAAATTGTAGCAGAGTATCTGGAGTGGCCAGCAACACCCGTTTAAAACCTGGGAAATCCCCTGAAAGTTCAAGGCAAATGTGAAATCTGGTCGACTGGTATTTATGAGGGAATTAATTAACGAACCAGGTTCTCTCTTTATAGAGCAACCACTGTGTCTTGATCCTCTTGCATTTACCTACATAGTGGTGACATAGAGGATGAGGGAAGGGAAGAATTTGGTCTAGATAATCTTGTATGAATTAAGTCAATCTGGTTGTTGGAACAACGAGTAAAATTCAAAGAGACTTGGCCAGCCAGTATAAACCCTATTTCTGTACCCTGCTCAATTAGCTTTCCTTTGTCATTTCTCAGGATAGGGGAGAGAAAACCAAGGGGGTTTTTTGTGACTTTCCAGCACTTTCTTAGAAAAAGTTGACCTTCAAATGAGGATTTTCTGCTTTAAGATTTATTTCATGCTGTCGCTGAGCACATTTGGTTGGTCTGTGCAGTTTGCTGCAGTCAGGAACCTGGCATTAAATTCTGATGTGATATTTCAGCTGGAAGGAGAAAAATCCTGGTTTTGGAGGGGGGAGAAGGAGGGGTTTGGATTAAGACCCTGCTGCTAACATGATTTAAGCCATCAGTGTATTATACTAAGTTAATCATTAAGTGGTGTCTCAGCAGCTCACTGGTTGAAGGTTTGACAGCAGAATGACCTCTGTGTGAATCCCACACCCACAGAAACTCAAAATCAGTTCCATCTTCAAATTTTCAAGTCAGAAATTTTTGGAAGACAATTGGACAGAGCATGGGATTAGTCACAGGAGCCCTGAGCCTGAAGCTTTGGGCGAAGGGCTCTTGAGGTGGAGGATGGGTTGGGATAGATGTGAGGAAAGGGAAGAAGAGGCCTTTTGTTTCACTTGCTAGTCTGAAAAGCTACTGTGCTTCTGTGCCCCTTGTTTAATTTCTGTAGGACAAGGTTAATTCTTAACTCTCATTTTACCCTACCACTTAGGTTAGTTAACATACTGAAAGCTTATAAATACCATGTGGTGTTTCCTGAGCTCATGGAAATAGGGCACATTTTACTTTCGCATCAAAGTAATGCTGTTTTGCCTTGCCATTTAGTAAGTACGTTTTTGAACTGGGATAACACCGGTGCTTGGTTGGTTAGAGTTTCTGGACTTCAGTTGAGATTGTAAATTAATTGCTGGAGTAGAAACCAGAGAGATGAGGGTGGAACTTCCTGTGTCCTGGCTGGTGTTTGGATGCAAACTAAGCCACATCGTTGCAGAAGAAGGAAAAAACATCTAGTTAGGCTTGTAGCTTAAAATCTAAGTATGCAAAGAAGAGCACAAGTAGTGGGACTGAGATAAGTCCCTTTAGGTGTTTCTGTTAGTGGGTGAATGAAAAGAAACAGAGACACTTCCAGAGCAAGGAGGAGGTGACAAGCAGATTGGCTTACAGCAATATGAATGAAATCAGAATCTGCACAGAGATTAGTTGTTTTTACTTAATTCTTTACAAAAAGTTGTAGTGTGTTCCTGCTGTATTGTAAAAATCAATATGATTACGCTCTGTCTTTTTCAGGTTCTTGCGGGGATGAATGTTTATTCTGCTGAATTTGAAAGAATAAAGGAAGAATACAATGTCCGGGGATATCCCACAATCTGCTATTTTGAGTCAGTTATGTTTTGCTACTACTTTAGAACTCATACACTCAACTATAATTGCATGTTCTTATCTTCCAGGGCAAGGACTAAACCTTGTTTTGTTGCTTTAACAGGAAGGGAAAGTTCCTGTTCCACTTTGAGAACTATGGTGCTACTGCAGCGGATATAGCAGAGTGGCTGAAAAAGTAAGGCATTGAACTTCATGCGCTTTTATGTACTCTTCATTATTTACAGAATGTGATGGTTTAGGAATAGCCATTTCTCCCTCATTCCCTCCGCTTGGAAGAGCAAACAAAACTACCCTGCTGAGATTGGCTAAACTAGTACAGAGAGGTTGCCTAATCTTTGGTTTTTAGCATGCATGCCTTGTGTTTTACAACTGCATTTCGACTGTAATAGAAGACTGTCTGTGGGTCAACATATATACAGATACATAGATCTCAGCTTTGTTAAAAATGCCAACATACATTTCCAGGGATCTGGAGCACCTGAACACTAATACCTTGCAAAACATCTAATTTTGTTGTTTTATTAAAAATTTATATACCAAGCACACAGTTCTCATTGGTTTGGGAGCCTTTAGAGTGTGTTGCGGAGACAAACAGGAGATCAAGGCACCCCGGATTGCTAGTCATTTTTACGGTGTCTGTGTCTCCTGTCATGACATGAAGTGGTGTTGAAAGCATCTTGTTCTATGTAAAGAGAGCTATTTGCAGTCATAAATATTTTGGGGAGTGAATAAGCCTATGGGACTGGCAGTTGAGAGAGAGGCAGTAAAAGCGTGTGAGTGTGTGTGTTTAGTTGCCGTTCGGCTGGTGCAAATCAGCACATCGTCAGTGAAGCTGATAGAGCAGCTGGAGAGAGCCGAGAATCTGGTGATGGAGAAATGCTGTTAGCAGGCAGCCCCGGCTCCTGGGCATGATGCCATTTTTGTAACCTTCCCTTGTTTGCTGCATCCACGGAAATAATCTTGAAATAAAGTTAATAAAAGGAAACAAATGCATGGGAAGGAACAGTTGCAAACTATTGTGATAATATGGCTTAGCAAAATTGGCTCAGAATAAGTGTCTCACTATACCAGTGGGGCTATGCTGGGGACATGCATATGGTTGCGGGCAGCCCAGGGTCTTCAGCAGTGATAGGTGCTTCAGGATTGGGAACTCAGGAATGAAGCCTGCAGCGTCCCTGTTAGCATCAGAAGGGACAAACACTGCAGGCAAGGAATTTAGCTGTAGTCTTTAAGCCTCATTTAGTCCATTAAGCCTTCAGATCCGAATGATCAAGATGGCAACACTAGCAATGCTGCGGAGATGATCAGTGCTTGGAGCAAGGATGTGACTTAATCACCTGCACTTTATTGTGCTTTTCAGTGTTGCAAGGATGTGGTTATCTCTTGGCTACCACATGTGAAACATTAGATGTTGGAGGTGGGTTTTTTTCTTCTGTCTGCCCGCATAATATCCAGATAATCCTTGTAATATTCAGGGCCTTTATATCAGTGCTGTGACAGCAAGTGAACACAGCTACTGGAGGCAAAGCAGAACAGCTGCAAGCTCTTTCCAATGGTAATCTCTACTAACAAGCCACTGTGGGCTTTGGCTGATATTTCAGCAGTCCAGAGCTAAAGACAGCTGTTTGTCCTCACTTAGTGCATGCTTATTAGTTTCCCTAAAGATGGCCTGAGCAGTAGCTTGCTTGCCCCTGTTTTGTATAAGTACAACTTTTAAGGAGATGATGCATACTTAAATTTTGCCACTAATTGATGCTGCAATTAAAACTGTATATGGGGTAAATCTTCGACATGCATAATATTATATTACTCTGAGGAATCTGCAGTACAAGTAGTCAGATGGTATAGCAAGGGCTTTAGGAGAGCCAAAGAGTGCAATTAAATAGCTGCAGGGTGTATAGGCTATATTTCAGAGTAGTATAATATTAAAATCGTATCAGGAATTTGCTCTGAGGCAAAATGTTGCTCTGCGGAGTGGGGGCAGAGCAGTGCCAGGGTGTACCTGGCTGCCCATGGTGAGGAAAGCCAGTGCGTTTTTGTGCTGTGCATGCATGTGCTGTCATCATAGATTCCCGAAAGAGAATCCAGCAGACATTGAGCTATACAAAATGACCTATTTTTTGTGGACACTATGTACACACTGCAAAAAAGCAGCCTTTTCTCTTTACCCCTTCTCTGTTTTTTCCCTTTAAATGTTACTTGTGAAGTGCTGGAAGTGATTAATCTATGCTATTTTTGGGGGGACGACATGATATAAATTAATGAAGGTAGAAGTAGTTAGGATGTTTTCCATGTTGTTTTTTCCTGGAACAAGAGGTGCTAGTTGGGAGGACTCCGGCACCTTTCTTTTGCTACTTATTGAAGGTGATTCTTCCTTCCATGTGCTGATGCGTCAGTCTTAAATTTATTTAACCTCTCTTATCTTCTTAATGGCTACTATCTGATGGGGTTTCAGATGTTTTCATGAGGCAATAGAAAGAAACCATCATACAGCCTTACTCCAACACACAGCATTATTAACATGAAGAGATGCTATCTCGTACGTATCACAGCTCTTTTATTTTTTCTTTTGTTTTCTTTTTTATTGTTTTTGATCTGACACACAGCTGTAGCAGCCTAGATGGGATGCAAACCAGACAGCTTCTTGCTGCCTTCAGTAGCTGCTTAGTTTGTCTTGCTGCTTTTATGGACTCCTCTCGGGCCCTTCCTTAGGGGCAGCTACTCAGTTAAATCAAGAACTTCTTCTCTGTTCTTAATTGAATTAGCTCTTGATAACTCTTCCACACTTCTGTCATCCTATTTTTTGGTCTTCAGGCGTTGGATGTGCCTTGTCTCACTTTTAAATGACAATTTAGATTTTGCTCGTTGCTTCCTCCAGGCCTTGAGGTGCTTCTTACCAGCTCCTGTGTAGGCTTATTAGCATGCACAGCATTTTAAAGTGGGCCATTGGAATAAACATCCTGTGCCCTGCTTTACTAATTCCTTCCTGAAATAGGTCATACCAGGCCCTGCTAAACACAGCGTTCTCCCAGTGCTTTGGAGCTGCTGTGTCCATGTTCATCATGCTCTGCCTGCTCAGCCCAGCTCCCCTTCCAAATTCAGTAAGTGTCATGGTGTTTTCTGGAAAGCCTTCACTGTGCCAGGGTGCCTGCAGATTATTGCTCTCTAACAAACTGGGCAGTGAGCAAACTGTCTGCTGAGCTTTTAGAGAGTAAACTTGTGGATGGGGACCTGCCTCTTTCTCCCTCTTGGCTGCTTAGCTGAGTGCAGCTCTGATCTTTGTTTTCATGTTTGTTTCTAGATTTGTTTATTATATAAGCAGCAGCAGAGGTGTGTATCAGAGTTTTGCATGGATTGCTTAATATTCTTGGATCGTACCCATTGCTTATATCAAGAGAATTTGTTATCTGAATCTGTGTGTCTCTCTACCACTTTTTTTATCAAACTAGGCTTTCAGCCTAGAAATGAGTAAGGCAGGATAAATGAGTTGTCATCCATTTGCCATTCCTTGTTCCAGGCAGCTAACACAATAATACATTTTAATCAAAAATAGTAAATCTGCTTTTACTAGAGATGGGGTCACATCCAGACCTGTATTTTGCCAAAGAATTTGTGGAACTGTGGGAGGGGCATTTGGAACTCATTACTACAACTGGCAAGGATAAAATAGCTTCAAAGTCTGGCTCCAAATGTTCGTATGTTTGGGTGTCCTTTATGTGAACACTGCTTTAGCAAATAAAATGTCAATTAGCATAGTTTAGTTCACATCTGCCAAATTCTCTTTTTAATGTGCATTCATAAAAGCCGAGAACAATTGTTTAGTGGGATGATGAGCACTGAACTGATCCAGAGGAGCCTGGATTCAGTTTCCACATTTGTCACAGTGTCTTTGAGCAGCCTCTCTGGCTCTGATCCATCAAAGATGGTTAAACTCACGTGCAATCATGGTGAAGTCGGTAGAACATGTCACTTATCTTTTAGGTTAAGCATGCAGTTGAGTAGCTTTGCTGAATTAGGCCTACGAGCCCGCTGCCGAGTGAGGACATAACGATGCTTCCCCAGGTCACAGGGCTGTTCAGGGTAAAACCACCTATTCCTGGGGAAACGGTCTGTGTAACTGCGCCTCCTTCTTTCTCTGTCAGCCCTAATCACACTGTCAGTATTCAAGGTGACTGGTTAGATGCGCAGTTTCTGCTTGCTGCCTTTTTCTTTCATTTGCAATGGCTCCTGTGAACTACCGAGTGTGAATGCTGTGAGAAAGGCAGCATCCTGCTGAGCAGGGTAAAAGGGTAGCAGCAGATGCATCTGATTTCTATAATGTAATAACCAAGCAGTCTGGTTATCTTCTTGCTTCATCCCTTTCCATACCTGATCTGTCCTTATGCGGATTTCTTTATTCCTCCTCCAGTTTTATCTGAGTTTCAGTGCTCATGAGTTTTGGGTGGGTGCAATTACGGAAGCTGTTCAGCGGGGCTAGTGTGTCATGCATGTATGGACATTGGCCCCAAGTGGTTGCTTGCAGTCCAACTTGCCAGACGGCCTGCTTAGCCCCAGAGAGCTTCTTTTCAGCTGTGTCTGTTTGTCTTGTAGCCCACAGGCACCTCAGCCACAGGCTCCGGAGACTCCCTGGGCAGATGAAGAAAATGTAGTTTATCACCTGACTGATGAGGACTTCGACAAGTTTATAAAAGATCATTCATCTGTGCTAGTGATGTTCCATGCACCATGTGAGTTTGTTTTTGTTCTATTTTGTACCCTGAGCCAAGTGCTTGCTAGCAAAATCAATTATGATCTTCTGTGGAGGTTTCACAGAGCCTTGAACTCAAAATTCAGGCTTTTCTTGTTCGCGATTTTACATACACAAGGCATAAAATGTTTGTGAAGTTGCTGACTTCGAGTTTAGGACAGAGATGTGCTGATGGAAGAGATACTTTGTAGGCCGAGTCAAAACATAACTGAAGAGTGTAATGACACTTAGATGGTCTGAGGACTCATCACCTTATGGCATGATTTCCCATTTTCAGTTTGTTTTCTGTGTTGTTTGCTCTCAAAGCAGAGCTGTGGTTGATTGAGAAACTCAGCTTGAGAACCATGAGCTCGTGAGTCCTGGTTCACGGCTGCTGAATGTGTCATTTTGAGCATTTTCACTCCTCTGCTGTAGTTAGTTCTCAGGCAATGTAAGGGGTGACGGTCATTACATATTGTGCTGAAGTATGGTAAAACTTGATCTAAGTTCAGAAAGTCTCCAGGACTTTTGAAAACTAATGCAGAGCTGGTAGTGATACTACTTACTGTTAGACTGAGAATGCATTGGGATGCTTTTTTTCATGACTTGATGTTTTATCTTGAGCAATAAAATGCAGTGGGCTGCCCAGAGATGTTGCCTTGAGAAAACTGTTCCAACCACATCGTCCCCCTGTATGATGCAGGTGGAAGAGTGTGTTAACCACCCTGTTTGCTTAGGATGCAAGTTGTTTCAGCTACATAGCTGGTTCTAGGAATTCTTTGTGTCTGCAATGGAAGGTTCAGGCTCAGATCTGCGATGCTGGGTGATACACAGCTTCTGTTTCCTCTTGTTGCTGTGCTGGCAGTTGCACTTGGGTGAGATGTTCATTTTCATGGGCACAATTTGAAGGTCAGGGCTCTGGAGGCAGGCTGTGTGCTCACAGCTGAACAACAGAGGGTCTTGGCACGGTGACTCAAATCCTGCTTCCTTCTAAGCCAGCAGGAGTTAGCTCCAAAATGCCTTTTTTGAAGGTCTGCTCATAAGACTCATTTGAAAAACATACCATAATGAATTTCCTTTGCCCGATTAAGTGTCTAGGGATTTGATCCACCGAAGCAGGTGACTGGCTGCTGTTTTGTTGCTGTGTTCACTGGATTATTTGTACTAATGAAAGTGGGACCGGAGATTAGCGCCTGGTCTGAAATTGAAAACACAAGTGGCAGAACTGATGAAGCCTGGTTTGCTCAGGAGTTATCCTTTGTTACCCAAATCCTTCCTTCCCCAGATTTCCCTGCACCCTGGCGTGCAGGCGGCAGCACAGGCTGCTGCTCTTCAGGCTGGACGCTGGCTGCTTTGGCTGCCAAACAGAAATGCAACTGATGAATTTCCCTCTCTGTACACAATGGTTAGGGCTAAGCGTCCTCTCTAGCTCCAGATTTTTCTGTATTTACAGATGTTCAGTCATAGTTGAGAGCTTTGCCATTTTTTGAGTTTGTAAGTGGGCAAAGGGGTCCACTCATGTATTTGTGAGGGGGAGGAGCAAGAAGAAATCTACGGTTGGCCCTACAAACCATATTCCTTTAGGAATTCAGATTAAAAATAGATGAACACACAGCTGCAATCCAATTTTATAGTAAATTCAAGGTAGTTATAAATCCAAACAGGGCTCTCTTCAGTTTTGGGTTTTATTAAATACTTTCTAAACCACAACTAATACAGTTTTAGGGGTAACAATATTGTGTGACCTATTTGGAGATGAGGGGCACTTCCAGCTAGGTATGTTTTGTACTAAGGGGCATTCTGTGCTAAGGTACAGCAGTACTTCGGCAAATGCTGTTTTAAAAGTAAATCAAATGCCTGAATCAGACTGTTGCAGTCTCCTGATAACATGTTCCAGCTGCTCAGAATTGGGATAAAGAATGTTCCTTGACAGAATAACTCCATTTGAAATACAACTTGAGTATTTGCGGCATTCTATTTACATTCAGGTGTGGTATGCTTATGTGCAGAATCCAGCTTGTACATGTGTAAAAGATCAGTGTTTGTAAGAATCCTCTCTGGGCATCCTTAGCAGAGAGTGTTAGGCTTGCAAACTAATTAGTGACAGGCAACTACCATAAACAGTTATCTCCATGATTGAAAGATCTTGTCCTAGCTCTTCTTAAGTGTGCTAATGGAGCCACCTTATGAATATTAAGAGACAAATGACTCCAGTAAAAGAAGCAGTAAAAACGGAGGACATCTTCCTTGTTTTAACCTTGGTAGCTTAGATAGAAAAAAATGTTGAAACAGATGTACAAAATTAGTCCCAGAACTCAGTATATACTTCTGTGTAACTAAGAATAAGCAAGGGGATTTCAACACTGACCTGGAATTAGCAAGTACTTAAAACCCTGTGTCACCATGCAGCATACACGTGACTTGGAGTTTTCGTAGCATATTGTCAATCTTGTGTTCCTGAGAAGTTATTTTACTAGAGGGAGAATTATTTCAATGATGCTCTATTTACACAGTCAGATGACCAATGCATTAATAGAGTGTAGTATTAAAAGTTGTGTGGGGAACTGGAAGCTTTTTATCTGCACCTCAGGTGCTGAAGATAGAGCTGAACCAAACACATCCCCGGTAAATCCCTGTGAACTGCAGAATCAGGCACTGTGATTAATGTGTCCAGTTGGGTCTCCATGCCTGTGGCTACTAATGATCGTTCCCGAGGACCACACTATAATTATTTACAATCAGTTGCACTTACTAGCCCAATTAAAGGCATCACAGCATTTTGTGTTAAGTGCAGCCCAGGATAACTAGGTTCCACTAAAGCAGCTACCTGTGATTTAAACACATCAGGAAGGTCTGCAGTGTGCAACTGGCACCTCTTGCTATCAGAGACCTTATACCTTTTCTGCAGTAATTTAGCACAACTGTTAAAAAGATGTGCTGCTTCGAGATGTTACTGCTGGCCCTGAGAAACATGAGTGTGGGTGAGCAGGATGAGCGTATCTTGCTTTCGTTTTGCAGGTCACTAGGGACACAAACCAGGATTTTTAACCTTCTGAAACTGCTTTGTAAAGCCCTTAAGAGGATGTTGAATAAGCCTGAATATTTAGTGTAGGTAAACAGAGACCCAAGTAGCCAGGAGTCTGAAGCCAGGAGTCCATCCCCAGCAATCTGCAAAGGATGTGCAGCCTTGTGCTTCTTATTCAAGCATTTTGCTGAAATGCCAAAATTGCTGCTGGCAAGCATAGAGTTATCCTGGGTATATCCAGACTGGAGTCTTGCAGATGTCTGAAGTGGGTTTTTTTCTATGTATTGCTGTTGTACCCAGAAATTTCAGTTATCTGGACTGAGATCTCCTGTACTATACAGAAGAACACACAAATGGCCCTTTCCCACAAAGGATTCGGAGTTTTTGCTTGGGTTGATCGTATTTGCTAACATGAGACATTGCAGTTACGTTAGTGGGCCTCTTGCTGAGTGTGTAACAGAAGATGCATTGCACCAACCAAAGCTATTTCTGTACCATAATGTAAATAAAGGCACCCATACAGCTAATGATAGTGTTCTGTTAACTGTGAGAATAAAGACTCCATGTCTGTATGTGCTTTTTGATATCTGTGCCTACAGCTGATCCATTTATTTAGATACCCAAGATGACAGCTGGGTTCTGAATGTCTCTAAATATGGGTTATGCTGCCAGTCAAGTGTTGTTAAATGCTTTAGTGACATGTGGACTCTCTGGGACTTAAAATGCTACTAAGTCACTTGAGCACAAAAAAAGCACCCTGTATGTGTTTTCGATTTCCGCATCAAACTGTTTGTGTCAAATGCAATTTTAAAAATAATTCTGTCCAAAATATTTGCCAAATTAGCGCAGGTTGCAATCTTTCTGATTTGGTTTTGTCAAAGGAATAAAAACCTCATGAATTTCCCTTTCTGCATTTTTCGCAAGATTTTTCTCCAGAGCACATCTGAGAGTCTTGCACAAAATAAACCTACCTGAGCTGCTGCTGAGTCAATTCATATGCTACTGAAGGGTGTTTAAAGTCTAGGGTTGAAATTGAAGGCAATTCAGAAACATGTTCTTCAAAGTGTCTGCTTTTCGTGCACAGGAGTTACTTTCCATTACGTTTTGTTAGCACAAAGGACACTGCTAACATTTTAAAGCATATCTTTTCCTGCAGCCTTATCAAGAATAAAGTCCTGGTGCCACCAGCAGCTGTAGCCTCTCCAGGTACATCAGCAAACACAGATCTGAGTAGTCCCTGTTGCTAATGAGGGGTGGTCATCAGTCACCTCTGATATTTGCTTGGAGTTGCTTTTCACCCCGCTTATTCCCCACAACAAAGTCTGTGGTCCAGTCCTGATGCCAGAGGCAACAAAGGGGAAAAGGTGCTTTGGCTGTACTGTTAGTGTGAGTGTGCATTTGCTTTTTAAAGAGTTAAACTATTAAGACATTTTTCCTGCCATGTGTCTTCCTTGTACATGAGCTTAAATTCATGTTAAACCCGTTTTCTTCCCAGCATGCTTTCTTCTACAGAGACTTTATATAAGCTGTAGTTCCAGGACTTAAAGTTGAAAAAAAATGTCCGTACCCTTTGTGGGTATTGGAACCATCAGAGTTTTCCTCCCTTGATAAGGAGGGAAGGCATGGAAAATGCAGCACCTTTTTTTTTGTTTTGTTTTCTCATTTGTTCTTGGAAACTGCTTTGGAGATGCACCCTGATATACCTTTTCCTGCTCCCCCGTGCAATGGGAGGGCAAAAATACATCTCGAGATGATAAAATGCACTGTAGTTTTGATGTGTTGTTGAAATGTCCATGAAATTCCTTTCCTGTCCTCAGATATTTTCTCTCCCTTTATAAACCAGGCTGATAAATTACACGGTTGATGCTTTCCAAAGCCAACTATTCAGCTTTGCAAGTTTTTAATTGCATGGGGAGCTGTTTTATCAATTTAGCTTTGAAAAACAGCTTTTCACACCCTTCCCTCCTCCTTCTGGTGCATTAAAACCCAAAGCCAGCCAATTAGCCCAATACAAGATGAAGGCCTCCAGCTTCTAACCAAGCAGTGGACTTGGATCTCTCCCTGCTGGTGCACCATCATTGGCTTCAGTGGACTTGTTTTTGCTTCTTACCACTGCATGTGGTGAGATTAGGATGCAGGAATCCATTGCTCACTTTAAATATAAAGTGAACCCAAAATGTGCTCACTAAATCAAATCTGTTTTTTTTGAACTGGGTTTTACACTAGAAATAAATAAGTTTCCCTTTCAGCCCCCGACTGGTTCCTTATGAAAGCAAACTGCCATGGCAGTAGTGCTGGTTGGTGCGTCTGTTGGCAGCCCCAGCAGAGAGGCCACGAGTTGAAAAGGCTGAAGAGCTAATTTACTGTGCAGACTGAAAAAAATAGCCATTCCAGCACAGGTCAGCAGCAGCCTAACATTGGCAGCCTGTGATAAATAAAATCTGAAGATTTTCCATGCTAATTCATTACTCCATCGAGTTTTAGGGGTTTTTTTTGTGTGTGTTTTTTTTTTTTAAATGTAAACCAATCCGGTTGCACCAGTTAACTGGAGGTTAAAGGCCCGTGGGTTATCCAAATAACAAGCAGCACTGAATGTGGATGGAAATACCTTCTATTTTTTATTTGCCACTATCATATCTGACATTTGTGATTTTTAAAATAAAATGTTGGCTGTGTTCAGTGGCTACATAGAGAGCTTTTGACATCTGCCTTCACATGTTCAGCCTCTAGGATAAGGACAAACAGTAGGTAGCTGGGAAGTGGTTCTTGTTAGACCTGTGCTAGGAACCACCTTTAATTTATTTGACATCACCTACTGGTAGCTCTTTGTGAGAGGCTTCTGCTTTTCTCTACTGATGGTATCAGTTTAGTTCAAATGGAAAACACTCTTTCATCACCGAAGGTCTGCCTTCGGGCCTCAGCCTTGGCACCAGCCAAATTGGGTGTTCAGAAGAGAAGCTGTGCATCTGACTGGTGTCCTCACAGGGAGGTGTCAGCAGCAGCAGTAACAGCATCTACTCCAGCATCCCTCTGTGTCTGCACTCGGCTGTTGTTTCCAGTTGTATGGCATTGATCAGTCCTTGGTCAAAGATAACTCTTGTTGAACGGTAGAAGCTGCAGAGAAGAGCTGTGTTTCCAGGGTGCACTTTAACTGTGTGAGACAGCAGGGAGTTGGAAGCTGTAAGCTTGGCAGGATATAGCCCTCTGTCAAGGGTTTGCTTTAGAGCTTCCTGAAAGGTCTTTATAAGCTTTGACAATCCAACCTCATGAATGAACTCTGCTTTTTAAATTGGACTTTCCATGTGGGCAGTACTTCAGGAACAATTGTGCCCATTACCCAGTGATGCTGTTGTCAAAGAAGAAAAGAAAGGCAAGCAGCTTGGCACTGCCTTGGCTGCAGCCTGCAAGGATTACTGGAAGGTTGAAGTGTGTATTTGTGTGTTTGGAAGCTTGGCAGATGCCATATCCATGTGATATAGCTGTGTGTACTAGCCCATGGGACAATACACAAGGTGACATGCATGTGTCAAGGTGCTTGTTGTGAGCTCAGTCGTGTTCCTACTAGACCCACAACAGTTCTCCTTACTCTTAGAGTAATTAGAGAAAGCTTTGAACAAGGCATACTTTCTGGACCGTTATGCAGGTCATAGGCAGTACCTGGCTCTGTTGGGTTTCATGGTGAAGCGGTGCAGGTGTCAGGATGGGCTGTTGCAGTGTCCTCATCACTGAAAGGCTGAATTGTTGTGCAAGGGCAACTGGGTGATGATTGATGCTGTTTAAGAATCCAGACAGACAGGTGAAGAAATCTGCTTCAGTTTCAGCATCATGTTTCTTGTCTTCACATCCCTTAGGTGCCCAACCTTAATGTTGCCTTAATGCATTTTTAATGGAATGTATAGTAAAATGCTTTCCTGGACAAGCATAAATTGTGCCAACTTTCTGTTCCTTATATGTGCTTTTTAACTGTATGTTACTGGCAGGCTACTGGAACAGATACATTTTTCATGTAAACCAGTTAGAAACAGGTGTATTCTTGGCTCCTGAATCTGCTTCCACTGAAGTGAGCAAGTTTTTATCACTGTTGATAACAGAGAGAGCTGGACTGGGACATTCAGACTGGGTTCATCAATATTTAAAAGTATGTTAGTCTACAACAGGATGTTGCTTGATATTATATCTATTTGAATATCACAAAAAATCACGGGGAGTGTAAACAGTTCACTGCAATGACCTACCTGTGCAATGACCTGCCTCATTAAACTAATTACAGCAGTGACTTTCAGTGCAGATTTAGTCACACATTAAAACAGGAGTTCTTGAAAATGCAGCAAGCCAGGAAAATGCAGAACCTGACATGAGTTTTTCCTCGAATGACCATCCCACTTATGCCTCTTTAGGGTTTAAAAATAAAAATGAATATGGGTTTTTAGTGGTACTTAATATAAGTAGGAATGTGGAGAGTATAAAAATCCTGATAACTAGCTTGTGCAGTAAAACTTTATAGGATACCTAATGAAAAGGGTGAGGACAGTAATGATGGAGTCCATTGTCTCTTTTGTGTTGATCTTTTGTTACTAGAGCACTCAGTTCATATAAGAAGGTTGTCTTTTTGAAGCAGTTTGTGCTCTTTGAGCAGGGTAAAGTCATAAAAAATGATGGTCCAGTGATAAAAGCAACAGCCTTGGCCTGGAGATGTGGAAGTTTAGTTCCTTGCCTTGCTTTGATTTGTACAATCGTGACTAAGTTGCTGAATATTTGTCTCAGTTTCTGATCTGTGAAATGGAGATAATATTTCACCTTGTGTGAGAGTTTTATGTAGCGAGCCATGTCCAGACTGTGCGATACTCTGGTATTGCAAGAATTGGGGTAGGGAAGCCGTATCCTAACTGCACATTGCAAAGACTTGATTGACATGAGGGAAGTAGGACCGTGCCTTTGGGGTTCCCTGGCTTGTGGCAGGCGATCAGGCTTTTGACCCCCAAATCTAGGAAATGCCACCCGCCATCAGTCGAGTGCACAGCTCAGACAAGATTAATCACAGCGAGAGCCGATGACTTGCAGGCTGGTTATGGGGACTTGAAGGGAGGCGCTGCGGCTTGCTCTGGTTCAGCTTCATAACAGAAAAAGTAGCAAAAACCAGAGTTTTGGGGGCGTTCGTGGCTGCTTTGCCTTTGGTCTGGATCTTGACTTGCTCTCTGCCATGGTGCTGTGCCGGGGACATGGCGTGAACGTTGAACAACTTACTCGCTATCTGTTGTGCGTATTTGGAGCAGTATGCAGGGCAGTAGTAAAGCAGGAAAGAAAGGTGCTGAACTGTAGATGCTTGGCTTTTGTGAAATTTGGGGCATTTGTTCAAAATGCATCGCTGTATGCTCGCCTCCAATAGGGAGCAATTAGTTTCTCCACTAAAGAAGACATTTGCAAAGGCTATTCCAATCAGAAAAAAAAAATCTTCCTGTGAATGTGTGGCAGGTGGTGTGAAGGGAACATTAGTTTCTTTGGGGATTTGCTGCCTCATTTCTCGCATTACTGTTGCCTTCCCTCTCTCCTAAAAAGTCCTTACCAGCTAACTGAGACTGTTGCAGTCGAGCAGCTATGGCTGCCCAAGAGCCAAGGGGCAGCTGAGAGGTGGCAGCTAAGGGAGACTCGCCCCATTTTCCACTCCTCTGACTATGTGTTATAGATCATTTAGTTATTCAGGGTTGTCTTTTTAAAGGACTTCTGTAATTTTCTGGCTCTTTTTATCTGGTGAAAGTCCTCATCTGGATGTGCAGAGGGGGTGAATGCCCTCCTGCAAGCCCGACCCTGGTGTATGTTATAAGCCCTTAACGCTCTCATGGTAAGTTCTGATAGGAGTGAAGCATAACTTATTTTTATAGATTTACTTTGCTTGTCTCTAATGATGGGTTAACAATAGGAATTAGCTTTAAGAATTAAGTACCAGGTTTATTTCTTCTGAAATAAATTAATTTCCTTGCCTGGATAGCTTAATATATGGTGCAGGGCTCTCATTTGGAAAGTGCCTTACAGTATCTCTGCTACTTGAATCATTACCAGTAGGGTTTTCATTATCAAGTTTATCTTCCCAAATACTTTATGGGTTCAATTTTTATTACCCTGTGGAAGGTAGAGAAATTAGTTTAAAGAGCAAATAATACAGTGAAAGATTGCTTGCCTGCATGTCTGCTGCTTGTGCACTTTCAGATGGCGAGTCGGCCAGTGACGCTGTCTTTCTGAGTTATTAATCAATGAATCCATTGCTTTGATACTGAGGAGCTATGGTGATGATGGAGGTGTGTCTCCTTGTGGTTAGCAAGCATCCCAGCACACTTGTCCTAAGTAGGAGAATGCATCTCAGCTGGTAGCCGCTTTTGCTCTCATTGTAGATAAAAAGTGTGCATTCTGCATAGTATCCTTCTCTCATACTTGACTTTTACAGGTAACAGACACTGTCAGCATTGCTTTTAACACCCCTGCCCCATAAGCTTAAGTGCTTTGGGATGTACCTTTCTTAGGAAGATCTCTTTGCATTGCATCCATTTTACTGGTGTTTATACAAGTTGCATGCTAGGAAATCATTTGCTTGCTGTGCTGTTTTCCTGAGCTGGACATTCAAAGCTATTTCATCTATGTTCTCTGTCATTTTCATTGCTAAATTCAAAGTATAAAGTCTTGTGTATTGGGGTAAGAGTGTGAGGGAAAGCAGTGCAACTTCTCTTCTCTCCCCAAGGTAAAATTTTGTTGATCATCTGACAATGGAGAAGGGGGAGGAATGTTTTTTTGATATAGAATAATTATGGTTTAGTTGAGAAGGAAGTCTTCTGGTGGTATTTATCATAAGCTCTCAACAATTTCACCTTAAGGCAGCCATGCTGTTGTCTCTCCCTTCCACATTTCAATAGGGGAAGATTAATTTTCAGCACCTACTTAGGGCCATGTTCCTCCAAGCTGGTGTAGGAAGTGTAATTCATATCTCCCAATGCCAGATGATCCACCTTCCTTCACTTCTTTTCCCACCCAAGAGGGATGGAAGGAGGCACCATCATCTCCCAACACTGATTTCTACCAGTTGCACCACTTGACTGAGGGGGTACATACATGCAGTATAATCTCCAATAGCTGGAAGCTGAAGCCACATTTGGAATGGAAATAAGGAACAATGTGACTTTTATTGTTAGTTTATTTTAGGTAAATATGGTGATTAGCTTAAAGATCTTTCCTGGACGCATGCTGAAGTCTGTGCCATTGCAGATGGGGGTACATTTTTCAAAGGCTAATTCCAGGAGCCCGGCTCAACCGGGCCTCCCTGTAGGGTTAGAAGAAGAGAAGGCACACTGTGAGGGCAAGATAGAGCTGAAATCTCTCTCCCTGCTTAACTCTCGGGGACCCCTGGGAGGCAGCAGCCTGTGGCTGAGGGAAGCCTTGGAGAATATTCACCCTTTGCCCTAAGATGTGCTCCAGCATGACCAGAAATGAAAGCAGAAGCCTGTGTTATGCAGGAGGTCATCAGAGCTCTTTTGTCTTTTAAATCCCGTGAAGGCAGCTGGCAGGACCCACTCAGTGTTTCCCCTAGCCCGCTCTGCTGCTGGCTGAGGGCAGCACTTCTGCCCCAGCTGCGAACACAGCGCCCATGCAGACAGGGATCCCGGAGGATACGTTCTCAGTTCAGTCTGATTTATCTTATGTAATGCAGTGAACTGACGGTCTTCTTTAAAAAATAAATAAGTGATCTGAACTCCTACTGTAACTGTCTGAAGCTGTTACGAATCTTCTTCTGCTGAGCAGTTTCAGTGATGCTCTGGGGGAAATAGTAATGCCAGCATAGAAATGATGGTCGAGAATTGGATTTCAGATGCTTTCACCTCTACAACCAAGGTGATCAGGTAGGGAGGTGAGGCTTGGCTTGCTCAGAGTGCATCCCCATGTACCAGACAAGTGCCAGGTAGCTCATGTGTTGGCCTGTTCCTGTGGCCTGATCAAGAGTTCATTTGTGTCGGTCTGAATCATTTGGCAGTGACCCACGCTGTGCTTCTCTATTTTCCTCAGTGCCCTGAGGCTTTCCCCTGGGGACATCTGTGTCTGCCGTGTGTGTGAGAAGAGGTGGCTGGGATGGGGCCACCACCACCTCAGCAAGTCACACGGACAGAAGGAGTGACCGATGTGTAGTCATTTTGTGCCCCGACATCATGCTGAAGAACTGCTGGAAGCAGGCAGGGACTTTACTTCTGTGTGCACATGCTGGGATTGGATTTGCACAGATCATTGCACGCACAGATTGACTGCGCTGCGAGTTTGTGGCAGTGCCAGTGAGGTGGTGATAATGGTGGGGACGCGACGCCGCGCTGCTCTCCTGTCACCGGGATGAACTGTGCAGCCCACACAGCCGAGGCGTCAGGCTGCAACCGCATAAATGCAGCATGACTACAATAATCCAAACTGCTGAAGTATTTTCTTTCTAATTCTATGTTTCCAGTTTCTCAGAATCTTTTCCAGGCTGACCTTTCACAGGCTTTGTCTTTTGTAAAGCCATGAAGCTGTTTGCTTGCCACTGATCCCTAAGCAATGTAATACTTGGTAAGATCAAACCTACCTTTAGAAGTACAGTAGTGAGGTGGGGAGTCTGAATTTGTGTATGCGTGCACGCATTTCTAGCTGTTGAAAATTTGAATTCTGTGTTAAAGATGTCAAAGCTGCTCCTGCTGATCTTATAAGAAAGCATGAAACCTTGAAACATCTGTAAGTATCTGAAATTTTACCTGGGTGGGGAGTGCTGCTGGTGAGGAGGAGATGGATGGTTTGATGCGAGTAAGTATCCAGAGGGAAAAGGATTAATAAAATTTCTTGGGCTCCTGATCCTTCATGAGGTGATTTTTAAATTTTTTTTTTAAGCAGAAACCTGGAGGTCTGGACATGACCTGGTGCCTGTGACCACTGTGACTGTTAAGTGAATGTGCAGCCAACATGGTTGCAAATTCGTACCTGTGATTACGAGGAGAAACAGCTGCTTTTGTCATCCTCATCCCCTGCCAAATTTGTGGATGATTTCCCATCAGATGTCTGCAATGCAGACGGCTAAATTATGCAAGGGAATCTGCAGCTGTTGTAGTTTATGTGCTTCTACACTGGTGAAAGAACTGTAAGCTGCCTCATGTCAGACCTCAGAGCTGCTCTTTTACATGATAAATAAGAAATCTGTACATGTTAAAGACGTCCATGGCAGGAGAGAATACCTTTGTGTTCTCGCATAGGTGATAAGGGGACTGGGACTTGTGTGTATCCTTGCCCTGGCTCCAAGGGCTGTGTCTCCCCCGCCATGTGTATATTCTTGCTTTTATATGTACAAGTGTATGTTCAAAGTTAACAACAGGGCTTGCATTTCTGCTGTGTTGAGAGGTCACTGCTCCTCTGGGATTAGAAATGGAGAAACCAGAGGTGTATCCCCAGGTGTTAAATGTTTAGAGAGCAAAGATGCATCTGAATTTTTTAAGATTCTTTTTTTTTCTTTTCTTGAAGTTGTCAGGAAATCTTCCATGAGTGTAGTTTGAACTGCTAGTGACCCACTCGCTGAAAGCAGGACATGTTTGGTGCTTCAGATTTGTTTTCTCATCAGGCTAATGGGGGTATTTTTGGTATGCAGCTATAGGTGAGTGTAGAGCTGACATGATACAATAATTAGGTGGTATGCAATAACAGTACTTAAGCAGTCTGTTGATGGCAGAAATGTAATCATTCTTTAAAATATTTATTTGCAATTTCATTTATTTTTAGGGTTCTTCATATCACAAATTCCATGTCCGTCACTGCCTGGATGTTGACTTGTGTCTCTTGCTTGTCACATGCACTTCAGATCCTCAGACAATGTTGTCTTGAAATGAGAGGATGTGATGGAAACTGTAGTGTTTATTTACATAGCCATAACAACCTGAAAGAAGCAAACAGTGAATGACAGAAACAGAGATTTATGTTCTGGGGACAGCTCTAAGACAGCATATGCAGGAGCTTAGCTGGAGCTGCTTGACTGCTTTTCTGCCTGTCTTCTGTAGGCAAAACTTGGTTTCAATAGTAGAAGTGTTTGTGTTAGTTCACTTCTGAAAATGTTTGGCGTAACTGTGCTCTGCATCCTGAGTCTTTGCCATGATGCCAAACAGGCTGCTGTAAACAAATATAGATACTTACTTGGAAAAAAAAAGTTGTTTGGTACATTTGTTCACCTTCCCTTTGCCTGTGTGTTGCTTGCTTGTGCACATTAGCATCGCTCTGTCCACGTTTGGCCTTTGTTTCTGCACTCAAGCATAGTCACACCCTGGGAAGGACAAAGTGCTCAGCGAGTGTTGTCCACTGCCTTGTGGTGGATTCTGGAGAGAGGTGACTTCTCTGCGCTGGAGTGATTTGGGGACCTGTGATCACCATTGCTCTGGGTGCAGCTGAGCTATGCTGTGTGACAACAGCAGCACTGGGGGAACGGGTTGTTTATCTGCCTGGCTGTGTAGTGCAAATGAGGACGATTGATTATAAATAACCTGGGAAAACAGAATCCTAGCTTCGTTTAGACATCTGTTTTAAAAATGGTTAGCAAGAGCCTGTCTTGCAGCAGATGTCCTAACACTGATTTTTGTAGGCTTTGGCTGCTTTTTCTTGTCTTGCAACACTCCTCCTTTACGTTTACTCCATATGCTCTTTTCCATTCGAGCAACTTGGTCCTTGCAGCCTTGGGGCTCATTTTGTGCAAGAGGAGCAAGACGAGGTGTTGAGAGATCAAAGAGGTTGTCCAGAACTGTTCAGCAGAGTCAGGCACTGAGCCCTGACTGGTTTCTGTTGCTGGATGGAGAGTAACTCTGACTTGCACCTCCAGAGGAGCTACTTATCTTCTACCAGAAAAGATGGAGGCTGTGGGAGTCCTCTTGCGTAGATGCCTACAAGTCCAGAGGGTATTGCCACCAACTTGTGACCCAGAGAGGCTCAGAAGATGTCAGTGCTTGGAGCAGGCTGTGAGGCATCCTTGTGTTGACTGTGACCTTTCTCTTCTTGCCTGGGACTGAAGGAGTTGGTTCGCTTGCTTAGCTTTTTGGTTTTAATGTCAGTATACACTTGGCGTGACAGTGCATCTTCTAAGAGCACATCTATCAGGGAGGCCCACTGCAGACCTGCGGGCTTGCTTCCACTGTCCCAACAAACCTTATGCAGCACATTGGAGCATCTGGGCCAAGGACTTGTAGGGTTGTTGTTATTTTCCCATTCATTTTATGAAGAGAAAACATCTAAACTAGAGGAGCTTAGTGCAGAGGGGTACAGCTGCTGCCGAACAACCTAATGTAGCAATCAAAGGAGAGACAGTGACCTTGGAGTTCATTTAAATTAATTTTTCATTGGCCTTGAGAATTTAATGGCAGTCCTCACAGGATTATTGAAACGTAGGATAAATAATCATAGGAAAGATGAAGTGATTTGCTGTGTGTAGGTCTGACTTCCAATTCATATCTCCCCTTTTCTGCAGTGGTAGGTGGAAGCAGGCTGTAGCATAGAATAGCAAAATTCTCATGAAGATGGCCAGAGAAACATCATTTATCGTGGGAGAAGCTCTTAAGATTTGCTGTCCCTCTTTCAGATTCAGTTTAATGTAGTGGCTTTTTTTCCAGGCTGGCATATCATACTTTCCTCTGTCATGGGGTCGAGCAAGCATTGCATGATAAAAGATTTGAGGACTTCAGTTTGCATGTAAGTGCCTTTGAAGACCTGATCCTGCATCCTCTTTATTTTAAGCATGAGTGAATTAGCTTTGTGGCAGTCAGTAGTGCTGTGTCTGTGTGATGTTTGTGAAAGAACCTGGAACTGTGACATTTCGTAGTCAGGATATCTCTCCAAAATATTACATGAATTTCAGATGCTTTGGATTGTTCTTTATTACCTGGGCATAATATGCACAGCTTGTTTGTTTTGTTCTCCTTTTTTTTTTCTCTGCATAGATTTGTGAAAACTCAGGTTGTTGCTTTTGCTCGATCAGATCTGATATTAATGATTGTAGAATATAGTGTAGCTTGTGTGGATACCGTATCTAGAGCACAGTATGAAGCTTGCTCTGTCTGGGGGATGTGCTGTGTAAAGCCCACCTAGGTGAAGTTACCCCTGCAAAAAAGATTCTCTTTTCTGGTATAAATTTGAGCTAGCTAATTCAGAGAGGTGCCCAGGTGTCTGAGCTGGGACTCGAGATGCCCTTTGTTTAGAAGTAAGGAAGAGCACAAAATGAATAAAATTCTCTGCTGCTAAAAGGAGAAATAAATCAACTCGGGCACGTGTCAAAGGGAACTGTCAGCCTCTTCCACAAAGCCATATGCCTGCGAGTTTCCTGTGGGTGGCAAATAAATCATTTTGCCAGCCTCTTTCATGCTCTCAACCAAGACAAGCCGTGCTGAGACAGTAACTCTTCCTCAGCCTTTTCCAGCTTCCTCCTGAGTTCACCTCTGAAGCTGTCGTATCAGGTTCTCATCTTGGTGGTACATGCTCCCACCACAGTGTAAAACCAAAGCAAAGGTTCCTCCTCCAGCTGAGATCCCCTCATTCTGCTGTTCCTGCCACACTAAAGCATTGTTTTTTGCTCAAAAGAAGGACATGGGACTTTTTAATGCTGTGGTTGCTATGCAGATGACTGAGCTGTGGTGGGGACATTAGCTGGTGTTTGAACTGGAGTTTGGTCTGGGATCAACTGTTTGGGTATTTGCAGTAATTCTTAGGTGGGATTTGCAATCTTTATTCAGATGTATCCACCCTGTTCTACAAACATGCCCTGGAAGTGTTTCACAGTGTGCTGTGCTGGCTGGGGCTCTGCTGAAGTCCCTGTTTGCTGTGGTGAAGTTACACCTGGATGCCCTATCGCTTCTTGACTGCCAACACTCTCTGACTTGTGCTGTATAGAACATGGTTGTCTGGTTGAGTTCAGGCTTAGGTTTGTGTCTGTTGGCTTTGGCAGTCATCCCATTAGTGGGAACCAACACAGCTCTGAGATTCAGTGTCCTTGGTTTATTTTCGTTCAGACAGTGGTGTAAAAATAGCCCCAACCCTGTTGCCCATATACCTTAGAAATGGCTTTTGCTGAAGCCGCATCAAAACAGATTTTCTGATACAACTTTTAAAAGCTCGGCAAAGTCTGAGCTTTCAAGTGCCTGTTCCAACAATAGCAGCTGACGGCAGAAAAGTTGGCGGCTGCTGCTGCTGGAAACGAGAGGAAGAAGTGGAACAAGGGGTTGCATGGAGGGGATGTTGCACGGGGACTGGCAAGCGCAATGCATTGGGGTCGTGCCATGGACCTTATTGCAGCTCTCTGCATCCCTGGTCTGTGCCTGGTGTCGGTCTCTGCTGCCCTGTCCCTTTGCTGGGACCCTGCAGGGACAGGGGTTGTGCTGGTTCCTGGGGGCAATAGCAGGGTCTGTCCTGGAGACCCAAAGTGGCGCTGTGAGCACCGAGGTGTAACTTCGAGGTGGTGGCAAGAGCCACGCCTGGTCCTCAAAGTTCAGCTTGCCCGGAAGCAATTGCACTGGCTGAAGACAGTTAAATTTACACTCAAATAATTTATTTTAAATCTGCTTTTCTCGCTCATGCATTCATTTTACTTTATTGTAATGTCAGCACTTAGCACTGAAGTAATGGCAGATCTCTGGAGAACTTCGCACAAGCGAGAAAGCACCATTATCTCGGTTTTACAGGCCCTGCTTATGTTGAGAACATATGTGGTGGTGTAATTACACTGATGTGATTAAATCAGTGCAAATCCTTGCTGGAGGGACATGCTGCACCACTGTAAAGCGGGGCTTACTATCAGTGCAGTTTAATTCAAATTATATTACTCAATTAAGCTGTGCTAGTATAAGCCTCCGCTTAAAGTCCGGAAGTCACATGAGTGCCTGTGTTGTTTCTTCTTAAAGCAGGTAAAGATTTGGAAACTGAACTGGGTGAGGTTGTACCTCGCCCAAGAGCAGGCTGGAAGCAAGGGGCTTGACAAGTACTGTATTTATAGTACTTTCTGGGAGGAAAGCATTGTGGGCACAAATTGAAGGCTTTTATTATTGTTTTTTAATAGATTAAATTGTTTGTTTAAACCAGAGTGACCACTTGGGAAAAGATCCTAGATCAAACTAAGGCTTTACAAACAAACAAAGTAAAATGCATACTGAATGCTAGTAAATCTCTGCCACATGGGTTTGGGGTTTGATTATGGCTAGATGGGTCAATGAATAATTGTGGGGTGTACAGCTTAATTGGATTTTTTTTTTTTTTTGTCAGGGTGTGGGCACTGTAAGAAAATGAAGCCAGAATATGAGAAGGCTGCAGAGTTTCTCCATGTAGCCAGTGATGTAAGCTAATTTCCTTTATTATATCCTTCAAATAATCAGTAATAAATAACTGGAGCAATAAAAGTGACTTTTCTCCCTACAACAAATTCAGCTGTTCTCATCCTCCCACAGGACCCTTCAAAATGCACTTCCAAAGTACAGTCTCATCGCTAATGCATGAGCCCTGCCAAAGTCTTAGAAAGAACATTCTGTCTTGAACGAAAACAAAATCAAAAAATGTTTATGTATTCTGCTGTAGACCTTATATGTAATATGATCAAATCCAAAATGGATTTTTTTTTTTTCCTTTACTTAAAGGGATCAAATGTAAAGAAACATAGGCTTTTATTTATGAATTAGATTTGGAAAAAAACAAACAGGGTTGATCCCTCTTTTAGACACCTTGAGTTTATAATTGCATCACTCCATTAGCTTCACCTTAAGAACTTCGTCTTAAGTGCTCCATCAGTGTGGCTGGAGAAGAGAGATCCAATAATATCAGTGTTATTGACTCAGTCTCACACTGTGTACACTGTACAAGAGGAGAAGTAGGATTAGCTCCCCTATACTTAAAGTGTCTTCAGTGTACACATCGAGAGTCCTTTTGTAGTTGGAGAAGAAGGAGGAGATGAGAAAAACAAAGATCAAACAAGTCACGCTCTACAAGTGTCCGTTCTCTTGTGACTCTAAATCTGGTCCATGTAAAGATGCCTGTAAGTTAGGGAGAGATGGATTTGCCTTGAAGTAAATTTGTCTTCAACAATGCTTGTTTCCTCTGGGAGAAATTGGGATTTGTGGTATGAAATACCACAAATACATTCCTGGGAACAGCTCCTAAGCATTATAGACTGAACTATATACAGGCAGTCCTGTCAGAAACAGGAGAACAAGTAAAACTCTGGTTACGTTTAGTCCATACGATGTCCCCTCCTAGTTTTGCATCAGTCCTCTGTGTCTTTCTCTGTATCTGTGCAGAGTACCTGAGAAAGGGAAGGCACCTAGATCATTAGTGATTGCCCCCAAGTCCCCTGCTTCGTGCCAAAGGATTGTGTGTGTCTTGCTGGGATTTACAATTGGTGTTCTCTGTTTTAGAGTCCAGGTGTCCTTGCAGCAGTTGATGCTACAGTCAACAAGGCGCTGGCGGAAAGATACCGCATCTCAGGGTTTCCTACTTTGAAGTATTTTAAGGATGGAGAGGAGAAATACACTCTGCCACACCTCAGAACAAAGAAGAAGATCATCGACTGGCTGCTAAAGTAAGTTCTGAGGGTCTGAGACAGTATTTGGGTTCCTGGCTACTGGCTCCTGAAGACTGCTTTGGTGAGGAAGCAAATCTTAAACCTAGCTTCATCGACTGCCTAAATCCCCTCCTAACAAAACCAAATTGAATTGCAGTATTGAAAACCATACAAACACATATGTTAATTATGGTATCTAACACGCCAAATCCTTTATTTGCTGTGGGCTTTCTCGTAGTTGTCCCAGTAATTCTTTCTCAAAATAACTATTTTTCAAATATGCCCAGAGCCTCTCGCTGGAGAAGGAATAGCAATGGCTCTGAAAAATAAACAGAACATTTGTTGTTGCCTCTTTGCACTAAGCAGCAGATTTCACTGTTAGTAACTGAATTTCTGCAGTTGTACTTTTCTCCCTCCAGCATTTCAGAGCCGATGCCTGGAATACCAGCGATGTGGGGCTGAAGGAAAGCCAGAGAGACCAACAAAACCAGCACCTTTGTCTGCACTAACCAGCTTTTCTTGGTGTTGTGCTAAACTGTGCAGAATTGAGTTCGATGTATGATGAAAATAATTTCATTTCAAAGAAGTAAATTGCTGATACAATGCTCTTTTTAAGTATTCTGGAATAAAATATGCATTTCCTTTAGGTACTGTAAGCCTAATGTATTTTCTGCATTATTCAGTGGGAAAAAAATGCCAGTATTTTGTGAAGTTTTTAAATCATTTGACCGTTAAGTGCAGTTGGTGTGAGGAATGTAATTTTAATTTTTCTCTTCTTATTTGGTGCAGGGAGGGAGGTTGTGTGGGGTTGTTTTGGTTGGTGTGTTTTTTCTTTTCTTTTTAAATTACATCTCTGAGTATTTCAAATCAGGTGATATATATGGTCTGGCAGCATCTTTGTAGCACGTTGAGAAGTGTTATCTATATTCTGCATTTAGACACAGTACTCCCTTGGCCTCCCTGCGTACTCAGGGTCCAGGCTGATGTGTCAACACTGGATGTGAAGTCACTGTCCTAGTTTCCCCAGTTTACTGGAGTATTTTGCATGCTACGTAATTTATATTGAGTAAAACAGGTTGACGTTGCCCGTATGTATTGGCAGGTGAATAAGCAATGGGGAAGGGGTGTTAATCCTTTCTTGATCCTCTGGAGGACCTTTGTCTGCAGCCTTAGGTAGGCAGTGACACAGTGGAAACCCAGACAGCTTCTCTCCTGTTCTTGACTGCTGGATGTTCTCCATACTAGAGACACAATGCAGTAAGATCCTTGTTTGCTGACCAGGGATAAATACGTCACAGCTGCACTGCTGGTGGTAGAAATAGGGGTGCATCTGGAGTGCAGGCTGGAGGTAAAAGTAGAGCTTGTGTAAACCTCCTCCAGTAAGTGGGCTCATCTGGTCCCTCGGTGGTGACTGGGGTCTGTGCTGCCACACCAGGTTGTTCCAATGTCTGGGTGGCTCA
Source organism: Patagioenas fasciata (assembly GCF_037038585.1). Classification (NCBI taxonomy): domain Eukaryota; kingdom Metazoa; phylum Chordata; class Aves; order Columbiformes; family Columbidae; genus Patagioenas; species Patagioenas fasciata. Next base: position 12,125,129 of record NC_092526.1, on the reverse strand, counting down.
TTTCAGGTCAGCATGGGAAGGTCTGTGTGAGATGAAGTCACACCTCTGACTGTAACTGCAGTCGATGGTGGCTCACACCGACTGTTCGTGTGAAAATTCAGATCAGCTGTCCTAATTCTCTCACTGGTGACTGGCAAATCAGTATCAATGGAAATACGATGGATGTCCACCAAGTGACCTTGAGAAGGACTTTAAAAATTGAGTTTTTCTCTTTTTTTTTTTTTAATGTACCTGATACAACTTTAAATGGTGTCATTCAAAGTGACAGGAAAGTCTAAAAAGCTAATTTATTACCAAGGCGACATATGAAGGTCTTTATTCTGTGGCACCATTCTGATGATTTTATATAAGTAATCACTATTTAAGATACAGCAGGAATGAATTTAATGAGTCTGAGAGAAGTCTGTGAGCTGGCGAATAGCAGAAGTTTTGTTAGAGATGCTCTAGATGTGCAGGATTGCTCTGATCTACTCAGTGTGTGCAGTCATAATTGAAACCTGACATTCTCTTTATCAAGGTAAAATATTCCAGTTCAGTCACCCCCAGTCTTCCAAGTGGAACAGTGCTGATTATTGCATCCTGGCTTTAATATCTGAATTCAAGAGAAGGTCATGAAATTCTTTATAGAAGTTTGCATGATGGCGATGAAGAGTACAAAAAGGGTGTTTGAATGGAAGATGCTGTTCTATATCGGTTGCCTTTTGATTCCACCTGCTTGCTGTTCTTCTCAGTTCATGCCTACGAATGACACAGTGATACCAGAGCAATGTTCTTTTCACCCAGGTGTTGGATGCAATATAGGAAATCTTTATTCTGCATTCCTACTCATACGCCTGAGTATGATCACTTAATTTCTGTAACTCAATAAAAATATAGTTTAACTTGCATCTTTTTTGTTGTTATCTGGTGTTGGAAATATCAAGCGTGTTTTTCTACGGCACAGGCACCCTGAAGGATTCTTCGACCTCAGTTCCCTCTTGGTAGTTACAACCAGGATGTGATGCCCCTTTGCCTGCTTCCAGAAACATTTTCAAACCAGTCTCATTTCCTTCCTTTTCCAGTCCTGAAGCGCCGCCTCCACCTGAGCCTGCCTGGGAAGAAAAACAAACTAGTGTTATCCACCTTGCTGGAGAGGACTTCAGGGAGTCCTTGAAGAAGAAGAAGCACACCCTTGTTATGTTCTACGCACCATGTGAGTTAATACCTCTCCCTACGTGGATGGGTTTTATAAACACTACAGTTTATGCAGTCCTGAATTAATTTCCTCACTGTCCCCACACTTTTAAGGGTAAAGAGCTGATTCTGAATATAACTTCCGGGGACCATCATTGGCACCACCATTTGTATCCTTATAAACAGAAACAAAACAGTATACAGTGTTTATTTAAAGTTATTGCATTAATGCAGACACCAAAGCAGGCAGGGGTACAAAACCAGAACAGATTTATTTTCCTCTGCTGCATTTTATGGTCCATATAACAAAATGGGATCCTTTATAGTAGCAAAATGGACATGGAGAGCCTGACTCATTAGTGCAGCACTTCAGTAGTGAAATCAATGTAGTGGTGTAGGAGGAATCAGTCCCTAGAGGCTGAGAACAAATTCTGATGGAATAAATTTTGTCTGTAATAAATCTACATTTAAATCTCCATGGGGAGTATGGGCATAGCTTCCTCCTCCCAGATCGTTTTGCGTGCATCACACACATGCTTTCTTTTTGAAGCTCCTGAGAATATCTCTAGAGAAGTTTTGAATCAGACCCCTTATAAATTCGGTGAATGGGAGGGACCTCTTTTGTTTTCCTGTGTTGTCTCAGAGACAGGCAGGCTTGGTACAGGTTTTTAACTTTTGAGGGGTCTGTCAAAGGGAGAAGATAATCCTCACACTTAACTTTAGATAGTATTAACTTGCTTTTATAGCACTGTGACTCAGCACCCCCAGACAGAAGAAAAGTTCTTCGCTATCATATGGCCAGCCCTACAATTCGTGGATAACCTTCAGATAAGCAGTTACTAACTTGTTCCCATTAAACGAAAGATATTTTACAGAAAGGAAGAAAAACCTGAGGTCCTTAGTGTTTAATCAGGCAGTCCCTTATTTTTGCTTTTCTGTCAGAGATTTAAACATGAATGCTTTGGGGCCCTCGTGAAGCCCTGCTGGATGTGGGAGAAGGGAGGGATGCAATTCAGAAGGGAGATTTCTGGAAGGTTGTTGAAGAAAACGGAGGGGACTTAATCCCTTCTCAACTCCAGTTCCCACCACCTATTGACTAAAAATTGTGCACATGCCAGGAATTTCTGATTCATGGACCTCAACTGGTTAAGAGCAAGCTGTAACTTTAGCATCAAATGATTGTACATGAAATGGTAGGATTTAGGAGGTTGCTGTCTCTTGAGTACTCTTTACCTGTTGAGTGACTTTCTGTGGAAGAGAGAGATTTATTTCCCTTTCGGTTTTTACCTGCATCTTTTTAAGACACTTAAAATTCTTGGTCTTTTTTGAGGCCATATTTAAAGCAAAGCCACTACGTGCAATGAGTGTGTAGCTCTCCGGGTTGAAAGCATGAGGCAACTTGCCTGGTGGGTTAATCATGATACTGTAGTTTGCGGGTTGACTTTTGCCTTTAGGCCAGGAGAGGTGGAAAAAGATCAACCTGGCCCTGTCTGTACAGACGGGCTGTAAAAGCAAGGGGTGTGTGATGTGAGACTGTTGGGTCCTTTGAGGCCGCCCTTCAGACACGTTCTTCTTGCACTGTTTTGGATACAGTGCTGCATGAGACCACCTATATGCAGGACTGTTAACTGGAACCACTCCTGGCCTTCCCTTGATTCCGAAGAGAGGCAGCGCTGCTGTTGTGTTATCGGTATGTGGGTCATGCACAGCTTCTGATTTGTGAGATTTGTTCTCTCTAAATGTGGAAGTGTCTGTGTGCAAAGCAGAAAGCAGGCGCACGAAGGGAGTGCAATGAGCTTGCCCTTTGTTGGATGCAGGGGAAAGTGGTAGATGAATATTTTAAATCTCTGGTTTCTGTGAAATAATCATTAATTCAATAGAACGGTACAATTCATTCTATTTCTCTGCTTTTCTGCAGTGATAATGTGCCTCCTGCTAAATTTGATAGATTAGCTTTTGTTTACCGTTTTCTCAATATTGAGACCTCTTGGAGCTTACATTGCCAATTAGCCTTAACTTCCTTATTTTAGTGCAGAAAGAACACTGCTAAAATTGCCAGGCCCCATTATCTCAAATAATTTTATTTTTCTATTCAGATCCACGTCTTAGGTCAGGGCAGACTCACAGTATGTTCTTCCATTCACTTGTGACTCTATGACAGTATTTGTTACACTTACACATATGCTGAGATATTTTAAGATTGGGGGTGTGTGTATACATGCATATATAAAGTATGTTTATATATAAATATTTATGCTAAGAAATGTATCTCTCATCTGTCATTAGACTGTAAAGCAGAAAGTTGAATATTCTGACCTTTGTAAAGCCTTCAGCTGCAGTGATAAACCTTTAGGCAAAGGCCACAGATATATATCTTACATGCAAATTAAAATGAGATTTGGCTTTTCTGTGGCAGCTTCTAGTCCAAATTATTTAATATGTATAGGAGAACCATCAATCTGCTGCTGTGCTGATAGCTCTGGACTGAGCTGAGTGGTGCTTTAATGGTACTGAACAGTGCTTCACAGTGATTTAGCTCCGGAAGAGAAGACTGCAACATCCACATGGAAAAGACAAGGAACTCATTACTCCATCACCTTGAATGTGGGTGCAGCGGAAAGGTTATTCCTGGTGCCTGTGGAGTGTTTTAAGGACAGAGAATCAGAATCAAAACTCTCAAAATTACTGGAGGAAAAAAAATCCACTCCTGTGGACGTGACACCCACAGAGAGCGATGTTCTTGATTTCACATTCCCATTCCTCCGCGGTGACATCTCTGTGCACTGTCATGACTGATTTGGGACAGGAGGCAGCAGTGGAGGCAGGTCCCCAGTACTGGCTTGGAGCAAAAGAGCCAGCTGCAAAAAAGCTCATGCAATTTGTGCCGTTATCGGCCTTGGATCTGTTCTTCATCCAGGCGTCCATTGGGTAGGTCTGTACCCTCTCTGGCCACCACGCTGGGCTGGCAGCTTGTCGGTGCTCCTCAGTCTTGTGCTTGGAGCAGCCTGCTGGTGTCTGTGCTGCACAGCACCTGGTCCAGGCCTTCTCTGGGCCCATGTGGGGCTCTTGTGGTCCTAAGATGTAATTGTCATCCCACTCCTTTATCTCCGAGTTCGAAATGCCTAAAATAAGAGGACGACAATGATGCAGTGGGCTTATTGCACCAGCATTTGAGAGGTGTTTTGGGAGGGTTTGTGGGATCTGTGTCTGTGTTATCTCCATAGACCAGTCCTTGGAGTACTGGATACCATCAACTACTCCAGGTTTCCTCTTGTAACTGCTTGGCTTCATCCAGAAGTGGGGAGTGGAGACAACTAGTCGGAGTATGGTTTGGTGTACACACATAGCCTGGTATGTGGATTATCAGGATTTGGGGGGCTGTGGACCAAATAGGGAAGTAAGCCAAATGGACAAGAATAGATCCAGTCTAGCCCAGTTAGACTGGGCTCAAGCAGCCATGGCCAGAACTGCACTAGCTGCATGGCTGTGCTCTGTGCCCAGAGCTGGTTTCAGTACTCGCAGCATTAAATGCCTGGAATCCTGGACTGAGCAGTTTGCCTCAGTGCCTCTTCTGGGATCAACGCACGGACTTTGTTCTTTCTCATACGTCCTCACCGTTCGTTCGTATAGCTTATCTGAATGTGTTTTATCTGCGTTTTTACTTTTATGTGCTCTCTCTACTCTGTTATCCCAGATAATGCATTGGCAAAGTCAAATCTCAATTAAATTATAACCTCCTCTTACTATAGCACTGAAAACTGGGTAAAATAGAAGCACTTGGTTGTGATTAGCTGTCAGAATCACAAAAGGCAATAAAGTTCCAGTAAATAACATCTTCTCAGTTGGAGATGTTTTTGCTGCATTACTCAAACTGAATGAAGGGGAAAAGGAAAAAAAAAAAGTGATTGAAGCTAGGTGAGCATTTTTCAATGAAACAGGGAGATGCAGATAGTTCTTCAGCAGTACTGTGTTTTTAACCCAGACTTCTCTCTGGAGCCCTTGGAGTGCTACATGGAATTTCTTGCCAAGCCAATGCAAAGACACATACTAAATAAGTGACCATCACATTCTCTAACTAAAACTCACATGGTTCCATCTTCTGCCTTGTTCATCTCTGGAATTTAATATGCCTTGTTGATGTTATAATTCGGATGTGACCATCAAGTTTTAGCTATTCGTGGGTGATGTTTCCTCAAACTTACGCTAGGTTTTTTCTGCTCTTATAGAATCAATTCAGAGCTGGGGACACAGACTCCATACATGAGCTTCCTCGATTGCATTAGGCAGAGCATCACCAGCCTGTCAAGGGAGCTGATCCTTCCCCTCTGCCCAGCACTGGTGAGACACAACTGGATTGCTGTGTCCATTTCTGGGCTCCCCACTACCGAAGGGACATTGACATACTGCAGTGAAGCCAGTAAAGGGCCATGATGGTAATTAAGGTCTGGAGCATCTGGCATACGAGGAGAGGCCAAGAGAGCTGGGACTGTTCAGCCTGGAGAAGCAGAGGCTCAGGAGGATGTTATCAGGGTGCATGAGTGCCTAATGGAGCAGTTAAAGACAGACTCTTCTCTGCAAGGCCCAGGGACAAGACAAGAGGTGATGGGCACAAATTGAAACACAGGAAATTTTGCTTAAATATAAGAGGAAGCGTTGCTTTTTGGGGTTTTGTGGTTGGTCGGTTGGTTTGGTTTTAGTCTTCTGTTTTTGTTTTGGTGGTGGTTGTTTGTTTGTTCGTTTCAGTGTTGGGGTGGTTGTACACTGGAACAGGTTGACCAGAAAGGGTGTAAAGTCTCCATCTTTGGAGACGTTGAAAACCCAGCTGGACACAGTGCTGGGCAACCTGCTCTAGTTGACCCTGTTTTGAGCAGGAGAGTTGGACTAGATGATTTCCAGAAGTGCCTTCCAACCACAGCAATGTTGTGTTTCTAGGAAGAGTAACACGAGCTGGGATTACACAGTAGATTTTTGTTTAGTTTGGGGATTTGTTTTTGTTTTGTTGGTTTTACTTTTTTTTTGTTTTCCTTTTTACCCTTCCCATTGAGTTCTGATTTTTTTTCATAATAGGAGAGGCTTAATATCACCCCCTACTAATTTTTGCCCAGAGACAGAAGCTGTCCACTTGTGGCTCATAAGAATGAGAGACCAACACATGAAAACATGTTCGTATCGTTTTTTGGTCAAGATGGCTGCCCCCCAAGAGACTACAAATGAATCAACTGTGTCAGAAACAGAAATTATATGTAATAGACCAGTCATTAACAGGTTCAAATGGTGATGGGGGGGGCACTTGTTTTTTAGATCAGCCATTTTTAGTGGAAGTGCTCAGCACTGAGCAAATTCATTCAGTTTCTACTTTTCTAAAAAAGCAAGGCAATAAGTGTTCTTAAAAAGTAAAGACTTTCAGCAGCAATGAGAAATAATAGGGAGAAAATGTGCCCTCTTAATGGTTCCTAAGGGTGGCAGTTGCCAATGTTATTAACTTGCCAAATGGCCTCAATTTGTGGGACTCCACAGGATTTGCAGAATGGGTATTTTTAATAAATACTTTGCTGGGAGCTGATTTCCGGTTCTGTGTTCAGCAGTGAAACTTTCACTTCACTGGAAATTATTTTTGTCAGCTGGAAAAGGTTATTTTCTGGTGAAGCCTCACCCACAGGGGTTACCCAAAGAACACCCAGAAATAAACTGCACTGAGGATGATTTTAATGAGGTATTTTTGTAGTGAGTTAGTGGCTGTACTGCGACAAGAGAATGTGCAATTAAGAGACATCAGCTTCCTTGGCTCTTCACTTAAATTCTTTGTAGGATTTTTCTTTCAGGGCTGGAAGAAGTGAATGAATGTGCTTAATCTGTGTTGCACCTGATAAAATCACAGGAGACTTTGGGGTGGCTTTACAGCCATTAAAAGCTGTGTGTTGTTCTAAGCTGTTAGTGGGAGGTGGTGCCTGGGTATAATTCTGATGCAAGAGAGTTCTTTGGCTTCCAAGTCAAGCAGGAATCTTGACATCATTGCTGTCTGATGGGTCATCTCCTGGCCATCAGTAAGAAATCAGATAAGGATTTCTTCGGTAGTAGGAGATCAGATAAGGAATCACGTTCTTTCAGTTCTGACTAAATCAGCCCTGCCTATCCCTGTGTGTTTCATCAGTAGTGCATAAAATGCCGAGAGCTAAAGTGAACTTGTATTCATTTTACCCACGGGCTTTGTTCAAAATATTTATCATTCTGTATCCTGGTATGCTGCTTCTTTGCCTTTTCATAATAAAAACTGCCTGGTTTCTTCCATCCAAGTTATGCCTCAAGGAATATACAATGACAAAAAACCACTTAGCTGAGAGTCCTTGCCAGAGTGGGTTGCACTGGGTGCAGAGTGGGTGCAGACTGTGTTTTGGCTATTGATGCTAACAGCCAGGGCCAGCATGTGCTTTCAGCCCTGGTATCCTGCTTGTGGGGCCCAGGCTGTCATCAGAAGCCTGTTATTAGGAAAGCAGTAATCTTTCCTTTTCATCCCTCCCATTTCTTGAAGTGAGCTTGGGGCAAAGCTGGTTGCACCAAGTCTCAGCCTTTGCACAGGAAGGTTTGATGAGATGCTGCTGTGTTCTGCCCAAGCCGGACTGCTGTGACAAAACACTGCAATTTTGACCGACCACAAGGTGTCAGCCAGCCTGGGTCTCAGTGCTGAGCAGGCCTGAGTGGCATAATTCTGGGTACGGGATGCGCAGAAGGGTCTACAATACTTAACAGTTGAATTAATGGGTCCAGATGAACTAAGCAAAGCAGCAGCACACATGAATTGCGTGTCCCGTGATGGCTTCAGATTGGCTCCCACCAAGAGGTTTTCCTGTTGCTTGCAAGCGCATCTTGTTAAGTTTTCATTAGGAGGCTGTATCAAAGAGCTTGAACAAAATGTGTGTGTTTGTAAATGAAGCTTAAGCTATCAAAAATTATTAAAAACATGCTGAACAGAAAGAATCCGTTTCAAGGCAAAAAGCCCTTGCAGGGAGGATTTTCTGGTTGTTGACTGAAGCAGAAGCGAGGTCTGGACCCTCTGATAATGAGTCTTTAAATCCTGCGTGGGCTGGCACTGCAGAATTTTGATACGTTGGCTCTGTGCTAACTGGTTTCTCTCCCGCATTAGTGGTGTTCTCTCTACAGGCTGGTGTTAGCGAGGTGCATTCGTGTTGGTGTGAATAGCACCAACAGAGCCCATTAGCAGGCCGGGTTTGATAAAGAATGAATTTATAGAGTGGGCTCTGCGATCAGGCTGTCAGAACTGCTCCTAGCCCCGCTGTTTGTGTCGAGGCTATTAATTAGCACTGAGAGTGCGCTCTCAACTCAGAAGCTGAGGCGCTTCACGGGACTGTGATACTGTGACTGCGTGTAGCTGTGACGGAGGTGCTCAGAGGTGGCTGTTGGGGAGCTGGGGCGTTAAACTTAAATTTGTTGGGGTGATCCAACTTGTTTTGTAAAACAGCACTCATGCTTTAAATCTGTTGTAACCCTAAACTGTTACAGCTGCTTGAATTGGTGTGAAGAGTACTAGTGGTAAATAAAAACAGGTAATATGTAAATATTACCTGTAAATATAAACAGCTCAGGCTTGAGAGGAGGGAAGTGCATGCCCTTGCTCCATGAAATCCTCTCCACACAGACACACAGCTGTGTGTTGGTGCAATGCCATGTAAAGTCTGTGTGGGGTGCGTTAGGAGACACGTAACTACAAATACGCCACCCATCCTCTTGCATTGTTGTCAGACCCATTCCAATAAGACACGTGCTTTCTCCGGTGCCAAGTTACCATAACGGGAGCTGCTTTTGAGCCTCATGGCGCAGGTGTGGTTCTGTGGTTCTTCCCCCCGCGCTCTGCCAGACCACTGCTTGCTCCAGGCCCTTTATTTCCTGATTACCAGTTGCATCCACTGACATGTTAGGTGGCAAAATGATTTGTTAGCTCTTTAAATGTTGTATTTTTGCAAATAACATAGGTTGATGCTGACTTGGTTAGCTGATGTTACCAGCTTCATTTGTGCCACGCAGGTCAGTGACAATGTATCTGGAAAATATGCTGGAACTGGCACTTAAATTTTGTTCTGGACGTAACTATTGTTCTTTAACCCTTTCTGTCCAGAGATGTCTTGCTGTACACCTTTCCATCTTAAAGGATTGCTTATTGCCAAATGCCAGGTGCTGTCATCTCATTTGTAATTCACTGTAGTTGGTCGTATGCTTGCCTTTTGTAGTGGACCAAGCAGCCCAGGAGTTTTGTGGTGAGTTGTCTCAGCTTTGCAGTTTGGCCTGTTCTGATGACTTTGCTGCTGCTATTGTAGTTGTTCATGTCTAAGGCTGTGTTTTCTGAAGACTTGGGTTTCTGTATCCCTCATCTCTTCTGTATACCCCAAAGTGCTAAGAAAAAAAAAAAGAGTTCAGATAACTTGGGGAGTGAAAAAAAAAAAAAAAAACCAACAAAACACAAAAATACAAACGAAAAACACAATTAAAAAAAACCTACAAAAACCCACCAGCATGCTGTGAAATTGGCAGTAGTTTGCCCGTTGTTAAGAGTAACAAGGCAAGCCCTGGTTGACCTGATGCTTAACTGAAAACTTCATGACCTTTTTCAAATCAAAGGACAAATCTCCCTCCTTTCAATTACTAATATATTGTGTCTTGGAAATATGATTATGCTATGTGTCAGGTCATGTCATAAAATGAGCTTTGGTTCCAGATATTCAATTAAAAGGCCCTCCAACTCTCAACTGGTAGAACAAAAGCAAATTAACCTTTCAGTAACATGTCCAAATGCCTTTCTCAAATCTGCCTGTGGATTCAATAACTTCTGTAGCTACACGAATTGTGTTGGTTTGAGCAGTATACCCATTTTCAGCTCTTATCTCTGCAGTTACTGTCTATGGCCTGTCTTTCCTTGACTGACCAAGTAATAGTCTTGTTTTAATTCTAGTTAATCACTTGGAACTCATGAAGTGGAAACAGCTTTGCTTTGCGCTCTATAAGCGCCTGGGTTTGCTTTGATAGCTGTGCAGTGTGCTGCTTTCACTTGCTTAGAATTGCAGTCATTTAAAAACCAATAATGGAGGGCAGCATCTACCCCTGTTATTTAGACGCTGACGATTTCAAGCAGAGGTAGGGAATGGGAAAGTCATTCCCTGCTCTGCTCTTTACGTGCTGAGGGCTCCAATCCTGCCACGTGCTGAGCCCTCGGAGGCCCCCATGGTTTTGCAGCTGAACAAATGGATTCAGCACCTCGCAGCCCTGCTCCCTGTCTTGCAGGATTGTGAACCCCGAGAGTCACTTAACCTCTTCCTGACTTCATTTAACCTTGGGTGTAATGACAGAGGAGGATAATCATGCCTGTCTCTCTTAGGGGCGATTTGAAGCGTAATTAATTGATATTAGTTAAAGCATTTGAGATCACCCGTTGAGAGGTGCTAAAGGGGGAGCTGAGAATAGAGTACAGACAGCACAAGTGCCACAGTCTCATAAATCACTGGGCTTTCAGGTCTCCTCTAAGGAGTTACACAGGACTTTGCTATGAAAATACTGACAGTTTAAGTTAGTATATTTGATACAGAAACATTCTACAACATTAAAATGTATGCATGTTTAAACTCTCTGAAAAAGCTCATGTAAAATTCATGCACACCGCTTTGTTACTTTATTTATTAGATTTTTGTTATGTACAAGATGCTAAAAGCGCACACAGAAACAACATTGGCAGGGTTATGCATCATTATATATTAATGATGGACAAAATATGAGGTACTGCTTTCTGAAGTCAAAATGCCTGATCTGCACTGGCGTAGACCTGCAGAAGTTGGGCTGCTCGGGTTGGGGTCGGCAGGGGCTGCCATCCTCGCCTGACCTGTGGGGCAGCACTGGCACCCTGCTCCGAGGACAGCAAAGCCAGGTCACCCCTGCAGCACTTTCAGCTCAGGGATGTGAGGCAAGGACAGGCTGCAGTTTGATCAGGTGGAGAGCCACTGTGTGAAAGCATCTTTTTTAGAAAACAGTTTCCTTTCAGACTAAAAATCACCAGTGCTGGAGAATGTGAATTTCCTGTCTGAATTTGACTGGCTTCAGTTCGCAGCCAGCTCTGGAGGTTACTTAGCCTTTGGCACCCAGCTTGAGCAGCTCATTATAATGAAAACTAGACTGACACTTCCCGATTTCTATCACTTAATCTTTGGATTTGAGCTATTGACACACTGAGCTTCCTGACTCCCTTTGCCATGAAATGCACCTTCCAGTCCTGCTATTTTTCTTTTGGATCTTCTGCCCCCGCTCCAGTTTGAACTTATTCTTGATTTGTGGACCCAGAACTGCTAACAGCATTGTGGAGGTCCTAGGTATAGGGGCCCTCTCCACACCAACTTAATACTTTCAGTTATATATTCAGTGAAGTTCCTTTTGACAACTTCATCATTTTCTTTCAAAGCTATATTGCTAGTATTGTTTGGATTTCTTTTGCTTCTAATACATTTAAAGCCTCTTATATACTTAAAACATCATTATTACCTCTGCTGACTGTAGATATTGCTTTGATGTCCATTTGCTTCCTTTATCTATTTTGTACAAATTGTTAGCTTTTGATTTATATTCATTAAAAACAACTTCACCTTTTTTCTATGTGCTATGCTAATACAGCTTCCACTCTTCTAAGGAAACTGAATTAACCTTGTACTGTTCAGCTGCAGAGAGGTTATATTATATCACTGAGCTTTGTAGTTTAAAATTAAACAAAGCATGAAGTAACTTAAAGGACGTTTTCATATATAAGCAAGTAGAAACCTCTGTTTTTTGGAAAGACAACTTGATTCCTTTAGGCAATTCTGAAAATTTGGCACAGTTTTATTTTAAATGTAATAAGGTGACTATTGTCCAACAGGATGCATGTGTTTCATGCACTACTCTGGAGACATTTTTATAATTGCCATCTGGTCCTATTACTTTTGTCCATTCAAGTTTTAAGAATCTCTAAGCTTTTCTTTTGACTTGTTACCATCTCTAAACAGTTCACTTCATTAGAAAAACAAACCCTGTCCAAAAAGTCTCTATTTGAATGTAATAAAGATATCTAGGTTATTCACTTGATTGTGCCATTGATTTGAAATCCTCTTTGCAACCCTTCTGCATCCCATGGGACCCTGAAATTATAGCAAATATTTACAATTCTGAATACAGGATATTATTTCTCTGGATTTATTGAGTTGCTACCACAACATATGCTTGATTAATCTTATGTCTGGTGCAATGTGCGCTTGTTATTTAATTTTAGTTATGTGTCTTTCTTACCTTACCTGACAAATGGGTTTATGTTGTTCCTTCTCAGCCTGCTTTTTGTTTAAAAAAATATAGTTTGCAAGGTGATGTGAGCACTTAGTGAGTTTTTCTATTTCCCCATGCAATATCTCTGTTTCACATCAGGTATACCGATGTTTTGTGGCATCGTGTTGGAAACCACAACCCAGCTCAAGTCTGCAGATCTTTATTTCTTTGGAGTCCTCAAACGAGTGTTTCTGTGAGGATGGAGCCAGCTGCTCTGCCGGCCTCTCCAGCACCTTTCTGTGCCCAAACCAGTGCTGGCTCATTGGTTCTGTCCTCAAAGACACCCAGAGAAGATGCTGTACTGTGCGGTGGTTCCTGCTATTAGTAAATTCAGTCCATGAAAAATAAGCTGCACTATATATTTTCCATCACTTCACCTTCCAAAAGACTCACTAACTTTCTTTTAAATGCCTCTCTAATTAGAGGAGATTTAATCTGACTCCTTCTCCCGCCCCTCCATGATAATGGGTCTGAATGAAGTCTGCTTGCTTGCTTACTTGATTTCCCTCATCTGCTGTTCATTAGCCATTCCTCTTGGATTTTTACCCACAGAAACCATATTTTTCGTGTACTGGATCAGTCAAGAACCAATTGGTTTTCAAGGTGAGGAATATGGCATTGCCCACCGTGAGTGTACTGCAGCGTGCCTTCCCGGCCCTTACCAGCTTTACAACATGGATGGTGGGGGTGAAAAACAAACCGTAGAAAATACTGGGTTCATGTAAAATTCTAGATTTGTACTACAAAGGCAAAGAGAACTTAGAACCCCTCTGTCACAGGTGTTCTTGCATGGATCCACAGACCTGTGGTTAAGACAGGCAGCCCTCAGGCCCTGCAGGCTTCAGCGGTCACGCAGAGCAGATCCCACCACGGGCTACGTGGGGGCCAGATGGCAAACGTTTGAGTGGTGAGAACATCTGGCCAGAGCTGTAATAAAGCTGTATTGTTCACCGATTGGGAACAGAGAATGGCCTTAATGCATGCTACTGCATGTGCATTAGATGTCAAGCCTTCCTGCTTTCCCGCTAGGTGATGCAAGTGTGTTTCTGCATTAGGAAATGAAGTTAGCTCGAGATTTGCAGAAGTGATTAGAGGCTCTGAACATCAGTGCTGGGATCCTGTGGAAAGGCTGGATGTTCCAGGAGCAGATTTCTTTCAGATCTCTCAAGTCAAGTGCAGGAAGTTACTGTTCAGTTCACAACTGCTGTTAACCCTGTTGAGATCAAATTTGACAATGATATAAAAATGAGGAAAGAAAATTGATAAAGCAAAGCCCATCATCTACCTTAGAAGGCTCTGCTCCCAGAAGTGCTGCTTCCAATGCTGCTCAACTGAAGGTACACCTCTTGGACTTGTAGGAAGCCTGTGCACCTGCCATAGCACCCAAATTATTCAAGTAAAATTAAATTGAATGAACGTTCCCACTTCTTTAGTCCATAGTGACTCACTGTCCTATAAATACTGCTCAGAAGAGGGCAGGACCTTTTGATTCTTGACACCTTACCCACACCTTCAGATGCCACCAGTTTAATCTCTTTCTGTTGCAGCCCATCTGGAAAATCCTTTGTAAGGAGCCTGCACACTTCCTATCCTCATGTACTGTGCTCAGTACATTTCCTCTCTTTGCACTTTCAAATCTGGAAGATAGTGTTAACACTTAAAATAAACGTGTGATAGTGGGTGTGAAGAGGGAATGGGGAGAACAAGCTTTCCGTCTGTCAAAATGAAGACATCAACCTCTGCTTTTATTTTTTTTGGCATGTGTGCTTTAAATAGAATGACTGGGTTGGGTGACTTCCAAGTGTTTGCTGCATTTGGCAATCTTTCTGAGTTGTAACAGATGAAGTTTTGCTTTTCCATACGATGTGCTCCTTCCCCTTTTTCCGTGACTCCTTGAAACTCCTTGGGAATTCAGCACAGCGTTCACATCTGTTCCGGGGATGGATGTCCAAGGCTAACAAAATGCCTACTGGACTTGGAGTCAGCTCTGCCAAAAGCCATATGGTTGTGTTTTAGCTTTACAAGCACAGTGCAGTAAAGAAAGGAGATTGGGCCAAGAGGGAAATGAGGGGAGGAGGGATGGAGCTCTGGATCAGTAAATGAAGGCAGCTTTTGTGGTTTGCCATTAGAGTGGGAAGATGACAGAGAAGAGGAAATAAAAGCTGTGAGCGTAGGTTCCTTTATCAGTTGTTTTGAATTACATGGCACTCCTCTGTGTGGTGGTGTTGACCACAACCTTAAGGTATGTTTGGTTTTACCTACCTTTTCCAAAATGCCATAACAGTCTAGATAATCGGATGCTTCCTTTTGGCCTTACAAGATGTGCATCTTTGCTGAGAACCAGGCTCAAAGCTCTTCTTGATGCCACCTATTGAATGCCGTGCAGTAGGATGTGCAGTGGTGATTTGTCAGGGCGGAAGGGACATGGGGCAGCTGCTGGTGCTTCTCAGAGCCATCACCAGCTGAACAGCCACTCAGGCTGTTTTCTTACCAGTCATCTGTTGGTGCCCTGTAAAATGGCAGCTTGCATTCTTGATAGCCATTGTCCTTTTCTGTGTCTGAAAGAACACGTTGTTTGTTGAATCATGCTCTGGTTTTCCTGAAGAGTGTGGCCCATGGAGAACTCTCACCTGCAACAGCTTCGGTGGGGGCTTAGTGAGAGGCTTTACCAAGTGCCTTGTCATCTGCAGAACCAGCAGTTGCGAGGTGGGAAGCACATTGACTGATGTATCCTAAAGGTGTTAGAGGGGAATAAGAAGATACGAAGTCTCTTGTTTCTCTTGAAATATCTTTTAGTGAGAGTTTGAAAGTTGCTGTTTGGTGAAATCTAGATTTCATGCTCAAGTTCATAAGCAGAAAGGAGAACCTGGAAGGTTTAAGTGTTTAGGAGCTTTATGTTTTAGTGTAACAGTTGGAAGTGCTTTCCAGTAAACTATGGTGTGTAAGCATTTAGATGCAAACAAGTGATCTTGTTTTAGGGGTGCCTGATTTTTCTCATTTTCTTGTCTCTAGAATTCTTTTTAGATGTTACCAGTTCTGATTTATTTGTGTAGAGCAGTGTTAATAAGTCAACCAAGGCAGTCACCCCACCGTACAGAACGTTATCAAAGATGTGTCAAGAGACAGGCCTGACCCTAAGGCTCTTCAGTATCAGGAAGGCAGGACAGGCAAGTGGTGAGAGAGAAAATGGGTCACCAAAGTGGGCTGGTGGACATGGGAGCAGCCTGGAGCCTCAGCCTCCACCACCTCCTCCTTCTATTATTGCCCATTTTCTCCCAGGGAAATGTCAAACTGTTCAACAAAGTTAATAGTTTGTAAGCTGTAGAGGCCCTGCACTATCTCCCAGTGAAACACAGCTGCCATCAGGATAAACTGTCATTATGCTGTGTGAGAGTTAGAAACCCTTATGATGGAGTTGCAGAAGTGCCTCAGTTTCCCAGGAAATGTCTCTTGACTTTTCAGTATTCTTAGTTACTGCATAGACTCTCCTTGTATTTATACACATGTGTGTCATTGCAGTGCTTTCAAAATCCTATTCTGAAAGAAAAAAATACTCTAAAATTTAAAGCAGTGCAATGAAATTGCCTTTGGTGAAGATGAAAGGGGTGTGCAGCCTTTCCTTTGAAAGCGAGTGAGCAGTGTTTATGCACAGATACTGTTTTTCTTGTCACTACAAGAGTAAGTGCAGTTTATGAGAGGGTGGCTGCAAGCCTCCTAAGAAGGCATTTGTTCAGTACTGACTTAAAAGTAACACAGCCACTTATTTACCAGTATTTTACAATGATAAACAGCAGTAGCATAAGCTGTAATTGGAGCTTGTGAACAACTCATCTGTGCTCTCTTAGGTTCCTCTCCAGAAATAATAGCAGGATGAACTCTTTCGCCTTTGCTAGCTTGACAGAAGTGTGTCCATTCCTTTTTTTCCCCTGCATCTAAGCAAAAATAGTGTCCTCAGTATTTGCTTGGGAAAAACCTCTTTATGCTATGTTTGAAAAAAGCAATTTGTTAAACATAGGCAGGTACATTCCTATTCAAAGCCTTACTTAGTATCGATATATTGAGAGTTGTTTAGATTAATAATAGACAGTAAACATTGCTTCTGAATTAAGAGCGCTCACATCTGAATCTTGAATCAAGAGGCCTGTTCTTGTTCTGCTTGTGTGGCTTCTTCTGAAATGTTTGAATAAAGGTAGTGTATGTTTATGCAAGGGATGAACTGGCTTTTTTTCAATGCTGCGGTGGTTCAGACAAGTTATTAACCCATCTCCTGCACAAAATTTGGGGATTTTTATGTGCTTTGTCTGTAAAACTCTTCTGGGGTTGCCTGTTTTGTGGTGAACAGGAGTAAGATCTCCAAAAGGTCCACCAGCAGTCATCCTAACCCAGTACTGGACATCTGCTCTCCATATGTGGAAGATGTGTGGTCTATTGGACTTGCTTCTTTTCCCCTTCTTTGTGATCCCAATGGCTTGACCCTAACACAGGCAGTTCCCAAACACTTCTGAATGTTGCCCTCGATCATCAATGTGGAATTTTTCTTCAGTGACTTCCTTTCAAACTCCAGTCTCCTGTTCACAAATGCACCATCTTAATTCCGAAGTCCAAATGTAGCTTGTATCTGTGGCAACAGCAGTAATAACCCACATGGTCATGCCCATGAGGAGGTACAACAGCAGGGAAACATTTTGTTTGTTTGTTTAGCAGGGCCTGTTGCAATGGGATGAGGTGTAATGGTTTTAAACTAAAAGAGGGGAGATTCAGGCTAGACGTGAGAAAGAAATGTTTTACACTGAGGGTGGTGAAACACTGGCCCGAGTTGCCCAGAGAGGTGGTTGATGCCCCATCCCTGGACACATCCCAAGCCAGGCTGGACGGGGCTCTGAGCAACCTGATCTGGGTGAAGATGTCCCTGCTCATGGCAGGGGGTTGGACTGGATGAGCTTTGGAGGTCCCTTCCAACCGAAACTGTTCTATGATTCTATGATCTTTCAGTGCTCTTAAGGGACAGGCGATAGAGAAAAGCCCCCTGTGCCATGGTCCTTACATGGAGTGTTGCTTAACTCAAAGTATAGACTTAAACTGGTTGACATGAGAGAGATTTTAAACATGTGCTTAAGTTCATGTAGCTGACACATGGTCTACAGATGCCTTGTCCTGCTTGTCTAAGGACTGGAGAACTCTTGTTTAGAATGATTTTTAAAAAAATTTTCCATTAATTCACTTTGTGTATTGAGTTTGTCCCAGGATCTTATTTACAACTAACGTTTATGCTGTTCTTTTCTTCCCATGTCAATCAGGGTGCCCACACTGTAAGAATGCCATTCCGCATTTTACAACCGCTGCCGAAGTCTTTAAAGAAGATCGAAAGGTAACTTGCTGTTAATAACTTCTGAGTTATTTAAGAACATTTTCCACCATTTGCACTTTACAGGCTTTGCTTATTGATCAGGTTTGTAGATAAAATTGATGTTACCCTAACAGAAAGGTATCTGCATCTTAGAGGTTGTATCTTTTCAGTCAACAGAGTTAACCTGTTTTATTTGTTGCCTTTCCTGTTTGATTCTTTGTGGAAGCGTTCTTTTCTATGAAGCGAAACACATTCTTTCTCATTGAAAGAATAATATAATTTACATCATCTCCATTCTCCTTCAACTTTTGTCAGCCCTAAGTGTGATGCATGTGGAGAAACCACAAGTTGTGTGACACTCCTGAAGGCCTCAATCATATAACTAATCTTTGCTTGCATAGCATAAATATAATATATTTCTGTAAGTTGGCTGACTTGAGTACAGGATGTCAGACACTTCTAGGACCCTTATGCTTCTGCTTTGAAAATACATCTGATGGCTGAAGCACACCAGTTAATTTCCTTGCCTCAGCTGAACAAATTTAACTGAGTGCATGCATGTCTAGGATTAAAAAAACCTAATATCTAAGCCACTGGATTTAACCAGATAACTAACTAGAAACTTGCTTATTATCTTTGAGTGAACTGTGTTTCATTCTGATTTCTGAATTTGTTCCCACTTCACAATTGCTTTGTATTTAGGTGTAGAATGGGAAAGATTTGGCAATTTAATAGGGAAATTGCTCTCTACAGGTTCCTGAATGGGGGAAGGAGAGAGGGAGGTGCTGATCTCCCTGGGATCCAGTGACAGGATGCCTGCGAATGGTTCTAAAGCTGCACCAGGGGAGGTTCAGACTGGACATGAGGAAGCATTTCTTTAGAGGGTGGTCAAGCCCTGGAATAGGCTTCCTAAAGAGATGGTCAATGTCCCAAGCTTGTTGGTGTTTAAGGGGCATTTGGACAATGTCCTTAACAACACGCTTTAACTTTTGGTCAGCCCTGAATTGGTCACGCACATGGACTAGGTGATCGTTGTAGGACCCTTCCAACTGAAACGGTCTGTTCTATTCTGTATTCTATTCTAAACAAATAAGTAATTTTGTAGCAGTTATAGCCCTATTAATCTGCCTGCTACCATAACAGAACTATTTTTGTCTTCTTTTTTTTTTCCTAATTTTCCTCTCAGCATTTCTGTAACTCAGAGAAGATGGCATCAGATTGATGAGAAACAAATAACTCTTCTGTCACTGACTGCAAAAAATTAGAAGTCCATCACTTATGCCTTCTGGCACACAGAAGATTTAGAGGCGTGCAGCTTTCAGTTCTCTTACTGCTCTAAATGTGTTTGCTCAGATGCCTTTTGGTTACTTGTTTCCAAGATCTCTGAGAAAGTGTCCTTGTTTTCCCAGCTTTCTGGTAGTTCCCAGTGAAACCTCTCTTTCTTAAACTCATTAAAATTTCAGTCAGAGGAGATGAAGCAAACGTACCAAACAATGTGAAACTTGCTTATTAGAGCCCCAGGATGTATTAACAAGCAATGTGGGACATGGCGCAGTTTATTGGACATGGTGGTAACTGCAGGGTTGCGAAGCTTTCGTTTGGACTGCAGGTTATGAAAGGACTTCAAGAGCTGAGCGGTGATTGACGGTTGCAGCTCTTGACTCGAGTTTAAGGCTAAAGTGAGGAGGTATAAAACGTAATGAGTTGGAACAGGAGAGCCAGTAGGGAATATTAAGGCTGGTACAGTTTCAAAGAGGTGTGTACGGTTACGGAAAATGATGTTATTCCACCCCAGTGACTTATGAAAGTGCCAGGGGTTGATTATCTGGGGAGCCCTATTTAATTGTGTACAGCCATAACCTGCCAAGGTGCTTCTTGTTGCCAGTTTGTGCCCTTGTGGAAAAGAAAACAAACCTGTTTAAGACTTCAGAAGGGCATACGGCTGTTCCCACAAGCAGCACTGGGCATATTCCCATGGTTCAAACTGGGGGGAACCTTCGTATTTCGGCTAATTCGTAGTTCCGTAGGTTGTCATACTTGTGTACAATTACTGCTTAAGAAGGAAGAAGTATTTCTTCTTTCAAAAACAGAGAAAGATTACTAATTTTCATTTTTAATCTCTAGTAGTGTCTTTTTCACCCCTAGAGAAAGTTGGGGGTTTTTTGGGTTTGGGGTTTTTTTCACTTTAACAATGTCTGGTAACATTTAAACTGTCTTGTTTTCAATACGGGTGGTCCTTTAATTAAACATTTAATTCTGCAGAAGCCAAAGAACAATCAAACACATTCCAGCCTTGAATTGGTTATAAATGATATCTTAACAGGTATCCTTTGGGAGAATTTGAGTCTCTACGTTGGAATTTTGAAGATGAGCAGAGCCTGAAGCTGTTAAATATGTGGCCCTGCAGATTCGCTGTAAGGGGGTGGTTTTGGCACAGAACCCCCCGCCACCTCCCAGGGCTGTGTGTAATTCTGTGCTTTTTCATCATCCGCATTGCTGGAGTTGGAGTTTAAAAACGTAGTGTTCGGAACATTGGCCACAAATGTCAGTTCTGGTTGGCCCCATCACGGCTGGTGGTTTTAGCAGAAATCCCAAACCTGCGTGCTTGCCTGGGGCAGTGGTGTGGCTATTGCAAAACAAGGTTCTGGGTGTAACCCATCAACCAGAACCTCTGCATCTTTCCATGTACCTGGAAAAATTCAGTGCCTGTAAGGCTGTGGAGATGCTGGTCTAGTGAAGCACTTGGCATATTGCTTTCCGTTATTTAAAAAGAAAAAAAAAATAGGAAAAAAAAAAACCATCTGAAGTATTCTTGCCTTGGGGCACTGTGGTCTTTGCATACAGCTGCGAGGGGAAAAACTTTGACCTGTGCTTCTGTCGGGGTTTAACCCCATCTGGCAACTAAGCACCGCACAGCCACTCGCTCATTCCTCCCCAGTGGGATGGGGAAGAGAATCGGAAGAGTAAATATGAGAAAACTCATGGGTTGAGATAAAGACAGTTTAATAGGTAAAGCAAAAGCCACACACAAGCAAATGAAAACAAGGGATTCATTCAGTGCTTCCCATGGGCAGGCAGGTGTTCAGCCATCGCCAGGAAAGCCTGGCTCTATCACACCTAATGGTTACTGGGGAAGACAATCACTCTTAACTCCGAACGTACCCCTCTTTCTTCTTCCCCCAAAATAAATACCGAGCATGACCTCATATGGTGTGGAATATCCCTCTGGTCAGTCAGGGTCAACTGTCCCAACTTGTTGTGCACCCCCATCCTCCTTGCTGGTGAGGTGGTATGAGAAGCAGAAAAGGCCTTGACTCTGTGTAAGCACTGCTCAGCAATAATTACAGCATGAGTGCATGATCAATGTTTTTCTCATACTGAATACAAAACACAGCATTATACCAGGTACTAGGAAAAAAAATAACTCTGTCCCAGCCAAAACCAGGAAGGCTCAACAACTTGAATGTTTGCATTGACCACTGTGCATCAGAAAATGCGAATGTGAGGATTGTCACTTTGCTGAACAGATTGAGGAGCAGGAAGGCACGTTACTGACTGCTCCAGACACTCTTGAAAGGGCATCAGCTAAATCTTGAAAAAAAATCTACATTTTCCCTTTGGGTGATCCTAAGGTTCAGCTTAAAGGAACTGATTTGTGATGCTCCAGCTTGGATTTGCTGAAGGAAAGGTCTTGACTCCTCAAGGCCTCTCAGTAACACATCTCTGGAACTTGCCTAAAGAGGCTGCTGTTTGACCAATCTTCTCCATTTTCACGGAAGATTGTTCTTGTACAAATGCACTGAGCTAAACCAGAGCGCTGCTGCTGGGTTCTAGTGAGTTTGTACAAAAACAGCTGGGGCACAGGTGGCTAGAAAGAGTGCAGCTAATGGGGTGAGCTGGGGTGCTCGTGGGGGGCTGCAAGTCAGTGGGGAAACTCGTCAGTCCCCAATGTGTATCACGCATTGGCTTTGCGGCTGTGTTTCTAGGCTTGAACCACGGTTTAAAATCATGATACCAACCAAATCACCGTGCAGAGTTGTTAATATTTGAGTTTTGCTAAGAATTTGATCTCTGTTTAAAAAGAATGCGTTGAATTTCTTTTTAATTAGACTCATTAAATATGGTGATGTTTGCACTGTATATCATGGTGCCTACTAATGGATTTTCCCTTTGCAAATGGGGCTGCTGTGAGAACAGCTGATGAATTGCAGCTATGGTAATGCTGCTATGGCACATCAGGGCATCTAATATAATCTTCCATTTGCAAGGCCTTTCACATTAAGAACAGTAGCTGAATCTCAACAAGCTTTAGCAGGCCAGCTCATAACTGCCATTAGGATCCAGAACAGGTAATATAAATAGAAACCTATGGAGTAATCATAGAGAAGAATGTGCATCTGTCTTACTCATAGGTGCTTTTAAGACATTTGGCAACAACAGACTTTTTTCTCCAATAATCAGGTAATTGTCATCTGGAATTGGCTATACTTTAAAAACGTTGCTTGGAAGCATTCTTCTCCATGCTGCAATTTTATTTTAATTTGTTTTAAGCTAATCATATATCATTCCTCTCTCAAATCAATATTCAGTTACTTATTCACTTCCATTTTCATAACAAAAGTCAATATTAGCTCCAGCAAAGATTTATTTCCTTGAATCAATGAACCAGTGTGTGGCAGTACATATTTTAACAGGTGAGCAACTAGGATTGCAGGGGGTATTCTTACTGTATCATCACATGGTGACTGGGAGACAAACTGTTAAAATGAAAGGGGTTTAAGAATAGAAAGGAGGAGTTACCTGGAAGGTCAAGGGATCCCACTTTCAATTTTCTACACATCTGTTTGATCCACTGGATGTAATTGTGTTCCTTAGCTGCAAGATTCTGCTCTAGAGAGCAAAAATTTGTTTTAGAATTCTGTTGGAAGAGAATTGTGATGCCTGATGTACGATTAGATGATACTGCAAGTACTTCTTTACACAGTAAAATAATAAGGCATCATACTTGTGTTACATTTGAGGAACATGGAGATCAACAGCTACGTTTTCAGCATAGCTCCACTTCTGGTTAAGCACCTAAATGAAAAGTTCTGATTTTTGCAACAGTATGGCATTTGTGATCAGACCACTTCATCTGAACAATATGCTGTGCTGTATATCCTTTTAAAGAGCTCTTCAGAGCTGGTCATACCTTGCTCACATTCTAATGCCACGTGGAGTTAAATTTGCAATCCTGTAGTTAAACTCCCACTTCTTTGCTAAAACCGTGAAAAGCAGCTGCGGGACTTCCATTTTCAGGTAAAGATTACTTTCCAGTTCCAGATGTTGATAGAGTATTGTTAAGCTATACTGATTATTGAATAAAGGATAAATGCATACTAACCTAGTTTATTATTATTATTATTATTATTATTATTATTATTATTATTATTATCATCATCATCATCATCATCATCATCATCATCATCATCATGCATAATTATGTATTAGTAGCAGTAGTATTAGCATTATTATTATGCATCCTAACCTGGTATTATTAATTATTATAAGCTGCATAGCAGTTGTGAGGAGCTACTAATGACGTTAAGAAAACTGGATGTACTCCAAGGAACTTTATCTGGGATCCACAGTCTCTGATTGACTGTCTTTCATTTGATAACTATTCTATCCCTGCTACAGCTACTGAAAAGGGTGGTGATAAACTTGAATGGCATTGCCTCTGGAGGGAGAACTTGTATATAATGATGTATTGTCAATACCTAAGGCGGTGCAGAAATAGCACTTAGGGTTTTTTTCTTTCTGTACTGTTTTCTCCTCTGGTTATAAGATAGTTAGGAAAGCTCAAGAAATTAAATTTTAGCCCTAACAATAAAAATCTCCATAAAATCAATGTTTTTTTCTGAAAGCTGTTACGCTGGGTTTTTCCATAGTGGATACGTATAGAGCTATATATATACACATACACACACACACATATATATATGTACCCCCCTAAGTATTATGCTAGCATTAGAAGAGTTTCTTGTGCTCAGAGATTTTTAGAGGGTTTTTTCCCTGTTGATGAGAGGGAATTTGTGAGAGATGATGCCGAGTATCTTGGCTCCTGGGTACATATCAGGGCTGTCTTATCCATAATCTCTCTGAGATTTCTGGTTGAATATAGACAGTGTTTTTACAAGGCAAAGGTCTTGCTATAACCTATGCTTTCCAGTGAAGTTCCATTTAACTTGTTGCTGGAAGTTGAATATGAAGATAATTTGTGAGAGTGATATTCTTCAGAAGGCTTTAGCCAGATTTTTGTATAGGGTTTTGGGGTTATTTTTCCTGACTCAGTTTCCTTCTTTAATGATGCAGAAAAAATGATCATTGATAAGAAGACTGAGAATGAGAAGAATACCTCCCTGCAATATATCACTGCTCACTTGAGCCAGGACTCAAGCACAACCTTTCTTTTTGTGGGCTGCTTCTTTTTATGTGCAGCCTTTCAGTATAGTCATGAAGTGATTCACCATAACTAAAAGCTGCTCTTGGAGGCTCCTCTACCAAAAATTGAGTTTAATATTCACCGTCCATGAAAGCACAAACAGAATGAAGCAAAGGACATTGGTGCTGTTTATTGACATTCTGGTATGTCTTGGAATTCAGCTGTCTGAAGTTGCTAGAATTTAGATTGGAATTGGTCCTCAGTCCAGAAGTGTGTTTTGCTACAAGTGTTTTTCAGCATTACTTTTCTCTTTTTGCAGTGCACTATATTTGATCTTCCGCTGTGAGACAGGCAAGACAATTAGGACTGTGATGCTATGGTAATGAGTGCATAGAGATGGTAGCAACCTCTATATTTAGGCTGCCTTAACATTTCCACTGTAAAGTAATCACTCAAGCTCTCCTAAGTACTCTTACTCAGCCACTGTTGGCAGCAGGCATTTGAAATGCAGCCTTAGATACAGTCTTGGGAATTAAATTTTTCTCTATGAAATTTTGCTCAGGTCTGTATGCATTACAAGGCTTTTCAAAATTTCCATTTTTCTCACTGGCTGTAAAAATAACTGAACAGGAATGTATGTTCCGAAGAGCTGGGCTCAAAATAACATTTGCAGGAGCAGTGGCAAGTCCGTGGGCCTGTGTGGGAGTTTGTATCAGGAGCATTTCAGAGAATGGCAGACCACAGACATGTCCTCCAAACACTACTCCAGATGTATGTGTCCCTCACCGTTAGACCTGTTAGATTAGGCACAGCATTAGGCTGATGTTGATTGTTGCAGTCAGATTTAGACTGGGATCTTTGTGCATAACTTCAGCACACAACAGATGCCCAGACAGACCAGCTCAGATTTCCATGTGCTCTAGAGGACAGCTGTATCTCAAGCTGACTACTTAGCATTTCTTTCAGAAGCCACCTCCTTATAGTCCATCAGTCATCTGTTTTGAGGCAACAAATGAAGATGTGCTAAACAAGGTTAATATAGCATTGCATTCCCCCACCATGCCCTCTCCTCACTGGGGCTATTCTTACAAATGCCTTCTGTAAGTGAAATAGGGCTCTTTGCTCTAACCAAAGCCAGTGTAGATGTTTCCGGAGAGGTACACGTAAAGAGGGCTGCTCTTCCTTCCAATGCACTAAGAGCTAATCTTCCCGTCACCCTCTAAGAACAGATGGGTTATCAGTCACAATAGTTTCATGCCTCATACCAGCTGCTAAGATCTGGATGACTGCACACATACCTTCCCCTTTTTCTGGCTCTAATCTCTCGCTATATGATACGGAGAGCAGTGAGGGGAAAAAAATGTTTTATTTATTCTTCCTGTTTTCAGGGAACCAGGACTTCCAGTATTCTTTCTACATTCATACTGTGTCATGAAATAAATGTTTGTCTCCATTGTATGCTTTCCTTTACACAGAAGTAGCCAACAGGGCTCTAAATTTTGGCTGACTGCTAAGGTCAGGAAGGCATAAATACTTAGATGAAACTCTCTTGCAGTGTATTATTCCTAATCTTTCATTTTAACTGGCCATGAATGAGTAGGAGTCTTTCTGTTTACAAAAGGAAAAAAAAAAAGGTGTGATCATACTTGTTTTAACAGCTCTCAAGAGTCCTGTAATACCCTTATTAATGTTTAAAATCGGAAAACAGAAACCAAATATTTAAGGTAAGAGCACAGTGCTTTCCATTTGAAGATAGACCCAAGTGTGATCTTACTGAATATTGTCTTGTCAGGCTTTCAAAGCCAAAACAAAACAAGCAAATTAACTGAAGTTGGCTTTGCCAATCTCTTTAATTACTGCTAGGATAATGAGATTGGGTTTTCTCATTTTGACAGCATCGCCATGAATCTGAAGGGCATTGTGGAATATTAAGTGATCTTTTAATTATGGAAGAACAGTTCAACTGCAACCCTAAAGTCATGCAAGCAAAAGGTATTTTGATCAGACTGTTTGAAGGAGGCTTGTGGAACGGAAATTTCTACTTAAGATGTGGCTGTTATGAAATTAGTGCATAATACATTGTAACCCACAAGTGCAAAAATTGTTCCTTTAATTTGTTCGGGTTTTTTACATAGCTTGTAGTTAAACCTGCTTGCTCTTCAGCTGAGCCTGTAAGGGGCTGTGAAGGCAAGTTTGTGTGAGCAGCAGTGCCAGCACTGCCGCTCACAGGAACAGTCGGTGTGAAATCACAGCGGAAGGCTCAGCTGCCTTAAGTAGAAACCTATGAATTGCATTTTGTTTTGACATCCGAAATGTTAAGTGCAGCCCACCCTCAATTACTTCACGGATTCAGGTTTCAAATGTCAAATGCTGAGAACTAGGGTTAGGCTGAGGTGATGCTCGGGGCTCAGCCTGTGCTGATGGGCAGGGACGGAGGGTGCTGCTCTGCTGCCGGCAGGCTGTTCCCTGCTCAGCGTTTGTTTGTGTGACAGTAGCATCTAGAGGTTTGAAAAGGAATTAAAGCCCACTTGGCTAATGGCTGCACATAACATACAGTCCCTACCTTAAAGGATAGGCTGGAAAAAGACAGGAAAGGAAAGATAAACCCAGGCTGAGGGCGCAAGCGAGCAATTTATTGCTTTACTTGCACAACTCAGTAGACAAGACTCTGGCCTCTCACCCATTCCCCTTTGACCTTGGGAGAACTGAATGGAGTTTCTAAAAGCTATTTGAGGTAGAAATCATTGCTCTATTAACAGCCTGCATAAGTGACCAGCCATGTTTGTCCAAGGATAGAAGAGGAAACTTTTCTGAGCGTTAGCGGCACTGCAGGAAGGAGGTTGGGATAGGTGTGTCATTACCGTTACCACAGTCACCCTGTCACTGTTCATCACTTGAAACCAAAGTGCAGGAAAAACGTTGCAGCGTGACAGAGCTGTGACCACCGTGCCTGGATTTGGTTTTACTAACACAGCCTCTGGATTGCCCACTTGGAGTCTAATGCGGTGCTCCTCGGAGAGGCCAGGAGGGTGATTTTCTGTTCTGTGAGTTGAACACACCTTGCAGCTCCGTGGGCCTGGTGCTGTGCGAACAGCACCGTGTTTCCTCGGCGGGGAGCAGGCCTCTGCTCTTCCATTTGCATTGCTTGACCTGGTGGCTGCCCTCTGATCTTCCTCCACAGCTGAGCCATTTCAAAAACCATTGCATTTTTGGCAGAAGACTTGAGTCTCTCCTAGTGCTAAGTCTAAGCTGCAGTGGTATAACCATGAAGTGGAGTCTTGCTTTTTCTTCTCCTGCCTCACGCTGATCTCTTGTGTTTCAGATCGCCTACGCTGCAGTGGACTGTGCCAAAGAGCAGAATCATGACCTGTGTAAGCAGGAGGGGGTTGATGGCTACCCCACCTTCAACTATTACAACTACGGGAAGTTTGTGGAAAAATATACTGGAGAAAGAGGGGTAAGTGAAAGCAAGAGTTGTCACCTGATACAAGGAGAACTGCCTCCTCTGCCTGTACCGCCTTGCAAATGGAAACTGCAGAGTAAATTGTTACCATGCTGGAAGGATGTTTAATTGCTTCTGTGACTGTCTTACAAGGATGAATCACTGTGTACCACACCCCTGTACATCTCTGCATTAGGAACGTGCTTGGTCTATTTTGGGAACATAAGGAGATGAAAAAGAAGTAGATTTCGTAATGCTTTGTTGTATATTTTATTCTCTAAACTGAAGTCTACAAGTTAATTTGGACCAAGTGAAAGCGAAGAGTTTATTGCATGGGCTGCTGCTAAGTGCAGAAATGCCAGAAAATACAGAACTTGGTCCTGTCAGTTCTGGATCTGGATTGTGTGTGTACTGCAAAAATGTTACAGGTCCACCGGGCTGCCAAATGGTGACAGACCATTGGTTTTATAGCAGGGACAAAGCTGTCTTGTGGGAACTGGGGGAAACTAAATATCTCATTCTCCCTGAATCAGAATCACTGGAGCTCAGGATGGAAACGCCAATCGTACCATCTAGCCCATGGTTCCATTCTTTTGTCCTGCTGTGGCCAGCGAATTATATACTATGAGTACAAGGGGCAGAAATGGTGTAATGCCTTCCGTGATTGTAAAGTGCCTGAAAATGAGGGAGCAATCCTATTACTTATGTTTGTCCTCTGTCATAACTCCTAGAGGGAGGTTACTTCTCAGCAGTGATTGATTGCCTGGAGGAGCTAGGGTATGCAAGAAAAACTTGGGGTCTTCAAGCCATCCAGTGATTTTCATTAAAAAAAACCTTGCCTGAAAGTTATTGCTGCTGTTACAACTCACCAAATTATAGAGAAGCATGAAGGAAAATGCCAAATTCTGAGGTTCTTTGTCAGTCAGGATTGTAGGGAAGTCTTCATGGAGCTTCGCCTCCCAGTTTTCTCCAGCATTAGGACCCCAGTAATTACCATTTTATAGTGCCAATCCAGGCGTTGTTACAGATACTCTGTTTAGTTCCGATTGTGGATCTTTTCTTAAAAGTGAAGATAGGTGCAGTAGCCAACAATTAAGTAAAATTTCAGACACAGTCTTTGTATTTCTAACCCATACTTAGAGAAATGATATATGAAAGGAAGGATCTGTATTGGCTGATAAAAAGAATTTAGCAAGACAGGAGTGCTCTGAGGCCACAGCAGTTGGGTGATGATTATCCCTGTGCTGGAAAGTGGACTGACTAATCCCCTGCGTGCAGCCAACCCTTTCTTGGGTGGAATTAGATTACTCAACAGGAACATTGCAATCTCCCTGCTGCCAGCAGCTGTGTTCCCCCTCCACCTCTCCTGGGACCTATGGTCTTCTGCTTGTGCAGCATCAAATTAGGTTCTGTTATCTCCTATCATGGTAATGCACTTAGCGCAGTGCCTTCCATGGAGTTTCCAGGTCTGTTCACACATCTGTTTCAGTAGCAAGGGATTGTGCTGTTAAAGGACTTCTCATCAGCATGACAACACCTTTTCAACCACCTTGGCCAACCACCTCCTACCTTGCAAAAGAAATCTCAGGAGAGAGCAGTGGGAGCCAGGGGACCTGTTTTCTGTTCCTGATTCTGGCAGTAAATCAGTAGGATGTCCATGAGCATGAAGTTCAGTGTGGTCCAGCTGGTGTATCATCATTTCATGTGGGCAGGGAAGAAGAGAGGTGCTGTCAGCTGCCCTGGGAGCACTGTGACCTGGTACAGCAGGAGCCATAGCCAGTAAGCAGGAGCTCTCAGCTCCCTGCCACCCCACGCTGGAGCAGTGGCTATGGGGAAGAGCCTGACTCCAGCATGTAATTTGACCTTCACACCTCCATGGGAACTGCAATTTCAGAGCAGAGATTTTAGGGCATTTGGGTTGGAAGGGACCTCCAAAGCTCATGTAGTTCAGACCCTTGACAATAAGCAGGGACATCTTCATCCAGATCAGGTTGCTCAGAGCCCC
Source organism: Patagioenas fasciata (assembly GCF_037038585.1). NCBI lineage: Eukaryota > Metazoa > Chordata > Aves > Columbiformes > Columbidae > Patagioenas > Patagioenas fasciata. The sequence continues at coordinate 12,095,392 of NC_092526.1, read as the reverse complement.
ATCCAGCCTGGCCTTGAATGTCTCCAGGGATGGGGCATCGACCACCTCTCTGGGCAACCTGGGCCAGTGTTTCACCACCCTCAGTGTAAAACATTTTTTCCTCATGTCCAGTCTGATTCTCCCCTCTTCTAGTTTAAACCCTTTCACCCCAAGCAGTTCAAGCAGGACACTCTCTGACCCAAGTGTACTTTAAATGACTTCCAGACACAGAGCTTTGAAAACCAGGGTCCTCCCGTGGGAGCTAGTGGTTGCCAGATGTCTTCAGATGGTGTGTGGCCAAAACTCATCACTTCAGTTTTTTTCAAGGGAAGAACAGTGAATAGTTACAGAATCACAGAACCACAGAGTAGTTTGGGTTGGAATGGACCTCTGGAGATCATCCAGTCCAACCCACCTGCTAAAGCAGGTTCACAGGAATGTGTCCAGGTGGGTCTTGAGTGTTTCCAGAGGAAGAGTTTTAGAAATGTTTGGTTGTTCAGCCTTCTTAAAAGTGTCCCAGCTCTGGGGTTTTTTTGTTTGTTTTGGTTTTAAGTCAATCCTTTGACTCCTGTTGTTTCTTCTCTACCTCTTTGTGTTTTCCAACCTTTATCACCAGTTCTGATTGGCATGTTTTGGGATTTCTTAACAGTAAAAATGGTGTTACTTGCCCAGACAACTACGGTGTTTACATATCAGTGGACAGTGTGTTCAAACACAGCAGCTCACACCTCCACGTATCTGAGCCTTTTGAAACAGCTGCGAGTTGTGCACTATGCCCAGAGCTTTCCTTGGAAAAGGAAGCTCCTGGCGTCCAACAGCCTTAGAATCAGAAATTGTAAGTTGCTGAAATACAGAGGTTGGCAGCTAGGCATGCAGGTTTGAAATCGTTTGACTATAATTTTGATAGTAACTTAAAAAAAATGTAATTATCTTCATCTGAATGTGTGGAAAAGGAAGAAGATCATTATCAAAACTGCTGGGGGATGAGGAACAGTGGCAAACATGTGCATAGCCAACAGATTATCTACTAACTGCTTTCAGAATGACACAGGTGGCATACAAATGTGGCGTGACAATGTCTTTGAGCATTTTTGCAAATAGGCATCGATGACATTTCTAAGGACAGAGTTCATGGTTTTCTGTGAGCTTTAGGGCCTTTTTCTCTGTGTCCCATCTCTTCAAAGTTTGACGTGTGCCATCTGTGTGGATACTTTCCTGTCGGCTTGCAGTGGAGCAGCACTGGACCAGAGCACTGCACAGTGAGGCAATGCAGAAGCAATAACTGTTGCTTAGTTTATATTCTGCTGTGGGAAACAGCAGCTTAAAGTGTTCTTGAAGCATTGTTTTGGTTCGTTTATAAAAATATAACCCTTTTATTTTTCTTCAATACCAGGAGTCTGGATTCACCACTTTCATGCGAACCCTGAGAGAAAGAGACCATGAAAGAGTAGGAAAGAAGAAGGATGAATTGTAGTTTCTGCCTCAAAAGAAGCTTTCCGCTGCACTGTGAATGGTTCCAGGTCTTTTGTTAATGCACCTGAGACTTCACGTATTCTCAAGACAGAGACTTTTTTTTATAAACAGCCATGGCCATTTTGTACAATTTTGAAATAAAGTGAAACCACTTGATTTTTAAAAGGAAAATAAATTAGAATGTTGCCATAATGTTTTAAAGAAAACTTAGCATTTTCTCTCATGTTGTGAGATGATGCCCACTGACACTCCTATGCAATATTTTTGTAGTCTGTAGTGTGTCTGTAGTTGATGTTGTTTGATAGGGTTTGTTTGGGTTTTTTTTTAAGGTATTGCAGTACATGTAAAAAACAAAGGGGGGGAGGGGAACATGTTTTTTTTTTTGTTTTTAAACCAGTGAAGGAAAGTGGGACTTGTAAAACACAGATTTATCCAAATGCAGTTTTACATTCTTGTGAAATAGTTACATGTTCTTCAGTCAGATTTGGGGGAACAATTTTATGGTGCTCAGGGATAAATAAGGTATCCGAGTTAATGAAGACACTAACATTGACCAGTCCAGATCTGTTGATTTCATTTAAATCTCTCTGGTCATTCAGTCAGGACTGTTTACATACCTTTGTAGAATGTATTGAGTTAATTAAAGCATCAAAAATCAGCAGAGCATGGGTAAAATTAAACTAAGCCCTCCTTTTTGGCATCAATATTGTCAACTGCCGCGGTAAGTTATGGCAGGAGCGATTACCTTATAGGGGTATACAGCTAACCTTACAGAGTGTACGGTCTCCCTTCAAATTATGATTGCTCCATATAAAATATGTGTTGGAAAGTGTTATGTTCAACTGTTTTGATAAATACGTAATACCTTTGATAATGCAGTCGTTATATATATTACGTGTTTACATTCCAAAAGTTTATCTGCATTTGTATGTGGGATTTTTTCCTTTTTTGCTCTTTAAGGAGTTGCATAAACAATCTCTCTTACAAAATCATCACTGAAAAACCTGTATTAGCAGCAGTTGAAATGTGCTACACTCTTGATGCTTAAAAAAACCCCAGAAACGTTGATCTGGATGTACTTAATGTCTTCACAGGAGGGGAGAGGGAGGCGCAGGAAGTTGTGATTCATTTTGATCTGAAAATAAATTTTTAAAAAGGCAAGTATTTTTATCATTAATCAGCCTTGTTCAGCTTCTTCCCCACTGGGTGAACAACTGTGGTGGTTTGGGAAGAGCCAGCTCAGCAGGACGGGTGCCCATTGCCCCTTTGCTGGGGACAGCCCAGCCCCAGCTGTGCCGTGCAGTTTGGCGGGACGAGGGTCGGCCCCCATCTGCCTTGGCACTCAATGGGCAGATGAAGCAGCTTCTTACGGCAAAGAACTGAGCCGTGGGTCTGAAATCTTCCTCTTGCTCCTCAGTCTGCCTGTCTCATTTGGTGAGTTTGGATCCTCAGTGAAGGCCGTGCCAGGGGACAGCTTGGTTCTGTGCTGCTCAGGAGGGGAACAGCATCTTACCTCCTTCCTGGATATTTTTTCTTCCTTTCTCTCATCCAATTAATGGCACTGTATGTTTGGCGCTCATTAAGCTGCTGAAGCCATTAGTATCTGGAATACCAGTAGCCCGGCTGGCCTTGTATGGTAGCCAGCTTGTTAACCAGGACATCAATTTGAACAGCGGTGGAGCTGTGCCAAGTATCTTCTCTTATTAGGCACCTGATGAGTCTCTTCACTCAAAAAATCAGCTGCCTGGTAGTACATAATATCCTAGTGTGAAAGTAGCTTAATTTATTAAATCTCTTACTGTGTTTTGTTATCCTTTTCTGTTAGCATAGTTACTTCATGTTGTGTTCAGTATTTTTGCATAAGATCATGGTAATTCTTTCAAGCTATCCTTGCATTAGTAGCAAGCATTCTGCCCTGCATTTAGGAAATAATACATATTGATGCTGTTTGATTTCAAACAAGAATTCTTTTGCTTACCAGCAAACTATCAAGTATGATCAGTACAGAACTTACTGCATGTTTTTTGATCTCAGACTCAAAGCAGCTGGCATTAAAGAAATAGTTTCCAGAACTGCTTGAACATTTCTGTGCATAGGCTGTGCCTATGTTTGTGCTAATTGCTGAGAAATATAGACTTATTCAAAAAAAATAAATGATAGCTTGCCAATGGTGACATCACTAGTCGGGATCATTCTGAATTATAGGCTTTAGTAAATGTTTAGGATAGGACAATTGCACACTGTGCTTCAGACCAGTAATTCCTTACAGCTGGTTACACCATAATAAAATTAAAATTAAGGATTCTCATTTTTCCATTCAGTCTTTTGTTAGTTACTTCTTGGACTTGGGCATTCATTTTTTTTTTCTTGGGTAATCATGTGTTAATGCACAAATATAAAATATTTGAGAATAATTTACCTTCTGTTACAGGGTCATGACTCATCTGGTTTATAGTCTGAATGGTTTTTGAAAAATACAGTTCTGAACACCGTAACTGATTACATCCAAAGGCTGACAAAAGCCTTAGTTACTGTGAACTGGAGTGTACCAGGAGCTTTGCTTCCAGGCCTGCTTAATTAGCTGACCAGGTCTGGATCTCGGTTACACCGTTGTAATTCTGTTGCCTCCAGTAAAGCAAGAGTTTGTGTTTATATTTGCTAGTGAAATCAGTTTATATCTGCATCAGTCAAGTTGAAATACTTTATTCTCCAAACTGTGAATGAAAAGTATCTTATATGCAAGAGCTCTTTGTGGAATTAAACTGTTGGTCATTTCATGCAGACTTTCCAGCCTGTTGTGGTAGATGCATAGCCCAGGCATTCATAACCACATAGGAGTTTCTGCTATGGTTACAAGTGAGTAATCTGGGATTTCAAATCATGAATCATTTATCAGCAGGAAACTCAACTGCTGATAACAAATGGTTTGCAGTGAATCAGAGATTCTGCTCTTGCAATTATGGGTTTGGTCTTTCAGACCTTTTCAGGTGTGATTCAAAGGTCTTGGACACCTGCTACACCATTAACCCGAAGGAGACGAAATCTTGTTGAGGAAGGATAAACCGTGTACACAGCGGAGAGCCTGAGCAAGGATTGTGTATCACTTTGTTCCTCAGCATTGACTTAAGATATAAACAGCCCACAGGTCTGAGTCCTGTTGTGCAGTCAGACCTAGAGACGAAGGGGAGCAGGACCAAGCGTTCTTTGCAGACTGGTAGCAGATGGGTAGGAAGTGGTTTTCTCTTCTAATGAGAGAGCCTGAGATGCTGGTTTTGTTTCATCCACCAAAAGGAGGGGAAAGGGAGCCTAGGCAAGATTCCAGGAGAGTGAACACTCTGGGATATGGGAGAACCAAGATGAGTGTAAGTTTATATCCCAGTCCCCTGCAACTCGAGCTTCTGGTTTAAAGGAATTACCCACCTATCTCTGACCCAATAACTACATCCTTATTTGTTCAAACTAGAGCAACCCCTACAGGAGAGACTGGAAGAGACTTGCTTTCCAATCTGAATCAAGAAAAGCAACCTAGCAAATCTCCATTTCCTCTCCTCGTCCTGTAAAATCGCATTCTGGATCTGATAGTGACTTGTTGCAGATGGGTGAAACAGCCTTGGGAGTTTTTCTAAACTCCCACGGAGACCAAATTAGGTCTCTGGATCTTGCTGACTCAAAATTCTCTCAATAGTCATCCACAAAGATGGATTGATATTAATGGTGAAAGAAGATTAGAAGGGTAAGGTTTATCTTCTTACAGTATTTAATTTGGGAGTGAAAAAGCACATCTTACTCCCATCTTGAGTAAGCTCTAAGAGAATGCTTCAGACAGTCTCATTTCAGATAGAATTGCTTCATGCATGATTTTGATTTTAGAGGCTAACTGCTTTTCAAAAGAAAAGTCAGGACCTGGTGACTTAGCCTACAGGTGTTTTATTAGTCTGTTTTCCTTTAAAAAAAATGAAAAAGCAAATCACTCTCCATATTCTTGGTAGTGCTATATTATGAGAAAGAAATGTTGCTTATATGGATTTCCTAGAATAATACTAAACTCCTGCCAATTGCATTTTACAAACTATGAAACAAGCCATTCGCTCAAAACGACACTCAGGGGAGCGGGGACTGTTGTCCACGTGCACCTCATTTCAATTTAATAGGCTTACTTTAGTGGGATTGGGTCTGTAATGGGACGCTGGGATTGCAGGAGTAAATTCTGAAAACTGAGATGGGGGGAAATTAGCTTTTATCAGCAGGTGCTGAGCGTCGCAGCCAAACGCTGGCATTGCCTTTGCCTTTGGCAGCCCAGCATCCCTGAGCGCTCCACGGCTCCGCTGGAACCGTGGGGCTGCAGCCCTTTGGCTAATCCGGTTGTGTACGTAACCGCTCTGTGCTGGAATGGATTGGAAACCAGCATTTCTCCTGCTATTTTCTTTGGCTGGGTTTGAGAAGATGCTATGCTTCCTCTGTGTGTCCTGCTTTTATTCACTGGTGAAGGAAAGAAGGTACCTGGGCATTTCTACAGAGGAAATAACTCCAAATGCCATTTTATCTGCTGGCAACCAGGGCTCCTGGAACACCCAACTGACCAGCACTGCTGAAATACTCCCTGCAAAGCACCCTCGACTGGCTTGGCTTTTGCCAAGGTTTTGGCAGGCGCTGTATGATGCAATGTTGCAAAAACCTCAGTATCTAAGGCAGCAATTTCCAGACTGTGGTTTCCAAGGAGTTAAGCTGAACTGTAAACTCTATGTATTCATCAGCCCAGTGCAGCTTATTTTGAAGTCTGAAAAAAGATGGGATGTTAGCCCGAAATGTAGGGAATTACATCGCCAGTGCTAGCCCACAATTAAAGCCAGGAGGCGGCTGGGTGTTTCGACCCAGCTGCCGGCCCTGGTCCCTGGTTTGTAAGATTTCTGCCCCTGAAGTCCTCTGTCCTCCTGCCCATAAGGAAACGGGGCTCCTTAAGGAACAGTTATTCTATGTTTGCTTAGAAAGCATCATAGTGCTAATTATTCTCATTAGCTTTGAGCCACTAATAAATTATCTTTGCTATTGCTCTTCCATCACTTAGTAATGAGAACCGTTTAGTCAGATTTTGCAGATACTGCTCCCTTCCTCTCTACAACACGATTCCCTGCAAGCATTCATCATAGGAAAAAAGCTTCTATGTGAACAAAATCTTTCCAAATTAGTCTCTGGTGCCCCAGTTAAGTGGGTGTCTACAACACAGGCATGCAGAAGAGCCTTCTTCATTAATATGTGCAATTCTGTGCAAGCTGATTAGCTCTTGCAGCTCATTTGGTAGCAAATGTGTAAATTCGTCACACTTCAAATGCCAAATATGTGCACAGCTAAATTATGGAGAAGAAACTGCGAGAGTTGGGAGTCTTTACTTGAAAAAAAGAGGTACTTATCCCATACTTTGAATTGGAGTTCTGGATTTATCAAGAGCATTTGTCACTCCTCTGCTTTGTCATTTTTCTGACTGCAAAATGAATAATTCTTCCTGTCGTGTTGGTCCTTTCAGCATGTGTGGGTGTTTAATTTTGTGCCTAACATTTGTAACAGACACCCGATATCTAGTCTCAGTTCCCATAAAACAACAATAGCCACAACACAGTGCAATCTTCCTTGCACAGTACATGAAACCAAATTAACCAGTTACTAACTATGTATTATTAATAATCCAGTTACCATCACTTGTTCCTTTTTGTTTGCCCACCTCCCCTTTCTCCTCTCAAGTGTTTTACAATGAAATTAGTTGGTTTTGGTTTTGGTTTTTGGTTTTGTTTGTTTGTTTGTTTGTTTGTTTGTTTGTTTGTTTTTAATGTCTGTGTTTTTTAGCCAGGGCAGTGCTGCACAATTAATTTAATGTAATAATGTATCTGCCCATGGGGAAGCACTTAAAAATGTCACCTGTCTATGGGGAAGGGCTGGTCTCCTGCTATAAATGTTAGGTGCCCTCAGCCCTGTGACCAAACAGGGAACTTTGCCTTGAGAGCTCCTCATTTATGCATGTTTTTAGTCCTCTTTATGCCAAGTGGCTGCAGAACCAGCCCAGCCCCAGGGCCTGGACTCACCAGCTCAGCACAGCACCCTCCACTTTCTCTCAATGTGCAGAGAAATTGCAGCTCAGACCCATCTTGATCTCCAATGAGAACAATATTTTGGTATTATCGCCTGGCTGTACCGGGTTATGCGGAAAGAGCTTCCCACCTCCCCAAAATTCTGGTGTGGGAAGCTGTGTTTTTCCAAGCTGAACATAAACTCTCAAGAGAATGTTTCCTAGGAAAATGTGCAGCATAATAGCGAAGCTCCCACCCTGGAGCCTCCAGATTGCTGGTGAGGGGACATTTATTCCTGTACCCCACCCCATGGGCACAGAACAGGGTGATCAGCTCCAATGATTCCTTTTGCAGCCCCAGAATGTACTGAGACCTCTCCGAGAGGTTGGGCTGAGGCCAGTTATATGAGGTTTAACAAGGCCAAGTGCCGGGTCCTGCGCTTGGGTCACAACAACCCCAGGCAGCGCTACAGGCTCAGGGAAGAATGGCTGGAAAGCTGCCTGGTGGAAAAGGATCTGGGGGTGTTGATTGATGGCAGCTGAACATGAACCAGCAGTGTGCGCAGGTGGCCAAAAAGACCAACAGCATCCTGGTTTTTATCAGGAATAGCGTGGCCAGCAGGACTAGAGAAGTGATTGTGCCACTGTACTCAGTGCTGGTGAGGCCGCACCTTGAATCCTGTGTTCAGTTTTGGGCCCCTCATCATAAGACAGACATTGAGAGAGCGCAGAGGAGGTGACAAAGCTGGTGAGGGGCCTGGAGCACAAGTCCGATGAGGAGCAGCTGAGGGAACTGGGGCTGTTTAGCCTGGAGAAAAGGAGGCTGGGGGGACACCTTATCACTGTCTACAGCTACCTGAAAGGAGGTTGTAGCATGGAGGGTGTTGGTCTCTTCTCCCAAGTAGCAAGTAATAGGACAAGGGGAAATGGCCTCAAGTTGCGCCAGGGGAGGTTTAGATTGAATATTAGGAAAAAATTCTTCACGGAAAGGGTTGTCAGGCATTGGAACAGGCTGCCCAGGGAAGTGGTGGAGTCACCATCCCTGAAGGTGTTTAAAAGGCATTTAGACGATGTTCTCAGGAACATGGTTTAGTGATAGTGTTAGGTTAATGGTTGGACTTGATGATCCTGAGGGTCTCTTCCAACCAAAATGATTCTATGATTCTATAATATAAAACCTACCTCCCTGTCAAATTCTTCCTTAGGCGAGAGATCAGAATGAAAGGAGGAAATGCAGAAGTCAGAGAGTTCACCGCGTAATAAAGTCATGTCTCTCTGGCAAGGTACCGCAGTATTAGGTGCGTTGGGCATATTTTGGATGGATGTATAATCTTAATTGTTGTGTATTGTTTGTATTGTAGTCTTAAGATCCAGGTCTTCATTATGCTAGATGCTGCACAAATATATAAGAGACTGTCATGCATGGAAAGGCTTTTATTATGTAAATAGTCAGGTTGGGAAAAAAGAAGTACTGTTATCTCTGTTTTACAGATGAGGCAGTGAGAGGAAAAAAAATGAGAAAGCATTTTGCCCAAGGACGCACAAAGTCTGTGGGTCAGCAGTGGACTTGAAATTCAAGTCATGATTTAGCTTCTTACCAGCTCTTCTTTCCATTTGTGTACTGTCTACAACATAATTAAAAATTAAGTGCAAAGAAGACAATACCATGTGTAATTTATCTCTATCTGGAACAATCATCCAGGATCTCTCAGCCAAATCCTCCCCAACTCTTCTCTGTTTCTTCGAAAACCGTATTTCTTCCATGCCCAATGCCCGTAATCACATTACAAGTCAAGTCACTGTACACGTCGTCCTCTGATTTTCTGCAACAGATAGCATGTTTGTGTTGGACTACAAACCTCTTTGGGAAAAGACCCTGTTCCATGTGGGGCCATGTCTCAGTCAGATCAGCCTGCTGAGTTTATATTCCAATTCTTTAAAAAAGTAGTATTAGCAATATTTAGAATAAAAAAGATGCTTATACATTTCTGCTACTGAATGTAGCATCCAATATGTTTATAACTGCTGCTCAGCCCTACCCGCTAGTAAAAAATATTGATGTAAATAACTAATCTATATCAAAGAAAAATAAAACCTGGATTTCAGTCAAAAGGCACAATACATTTTCTGTCAGTCTTTAGGGAAGAATGTGGGAGGAGAGAATTAAAGAAGTCATGACAGTCACTGGAAGACAGAAGAAAATGGAATTGGCATTTACTAAGGCTAGATAATACCAGACCAATTCAATAGCTTTCTTTGATACAGTAATTAATTAGCTAGACAAAGAAGAGAAATCTGACTGTCTGGACTTCAATAAAGTAGCTAATGAGGAAATGTGTATAAAACTATGTCTCCTACCTGGAGAAGCCTGAGATTTATAGAGGAACTGCAAGGCATCCACAGTGTTAGAAGAGAAGCTGAGCTGTGTTGAAAGGGAATTATTAAGAGCTCCTGAAAAGTAAGTGTTAAGACCGATTATTATTTTCATTAATGACCCATTTGGAAAACAGAGGTGTCTGATCATTAAAATGCATCAAAGTTGCAAATTAGGAGGTATCACTGGTGTATGGAAAGTTCAGAACACCCCACTGCAAGAACTGAGTGTCCTTGATGAGCGAAGCCACAGAAGCGGCGAGAGAGCCAGCAGCAGTAAAAATTCTGCAAGAAATCAGCAACAACACAGAAAGATTTCTAGCAGTTTGCCCCAGTGTGGTGTGGGCATGGAAAAGGCAATAGAACTGCTAAAATGCAACAGGAGAGACATTTCCAGAAGAGCAAGGGAAGCATGAACATCCTCATATAAGACCCCAATAAGATTAAGTTTGGAATAAAACACAGGATTCTGGTAAATCACATTAAAGAAAGCTGAATTCTTGATGAAATGGGTACAGAAAAGGGCTGCCAAGATGAGGAGGAGATTGGAGAACCTTTCAGGAAAGGAAAGTGTGGGTACACTGCTTGTTTAGCCATGCAGCTGAAATCTGAGATGTGCTTTAATTACCCTTTGTAAATTCATCAGGTCAGCAAAATAAAGGTAGGCAATCTTGGCATATGAGCAAGCAGGTATAAATTTGCCATGAATAATTTAAACCATCAATTAGGTATTCTTTATCCACCGGCATAGTGAAGGTATAAAAATTATAGGGACAAAACCATACCTAGTTTTAATGTGAAGCTCACAAAATGTATTAAATGGATGATGTGATCCAGTTATTTGCAGTAACTGCGGACTGGATTTCATAACCCCGAAAGACCTGCTAGTCCTTTCCCTTAGTGTATTCCTCTGTCGTAGCAGGCTTCTGTCACAGTGAGCTACCACCTCCATCTTATAATCTTATTAGATATTACAGTACCTAATAATCCCCTCAGTCCTAGGAAACCTTTCTGTCCTTCTGAATTATATTTCAAATAGAACATTCTAACTGTGGATTACAAAGCCATATGTGTTTTTTGTCCTACTCAAGCAAGTTTGTTGTGGCTATTATCATAAACAAAGACAAATTTCTTTAGGGATCAAGAGTTCCTTGAATATAAATTATAGTGTTTATGGGACAACTGTACTAGCAAATAACGATTTTCTTATTTATTGTAATTGTTTAAATGGTTCCTAATGAAATTTTTGGCCTCATGAAGTGATTAGCTTGGCATGACTTTCTCTTCTATGAAAATATTTAAATACAAACAAAGTCTGCCAGTGTGTTCAATTACAGTCATGTAGGGAACTAAAGAGATTATGTGTACTAGGAGTGTATTCATGTGGCTTTCCAGATCAGCTGCTTCTACCAGAGAGGGAATAAAGTAAGGGGAAAAGCCCCAAAGAGAGACCATTACAGTCAGAATGGCCTGGGACTTGATCATCAGAAAAGCCCACTTGTGTTATTTCCATAAGCCCACAATGCTGATGGCCCTGTAAATAAAAACGCATTAACAATATGTTGCTTTTCAAACTAATTGAGATGCAGCGTGAAGATTACTTTTCAGAAATATGATATTCTCTATGCAGGAGATCACGCTGGGCCCTGCTGCAACAAGAGCCATTGGGATAACACTGTGTTTTGTTCTAACATCTGCATTTATTACCACTGAGATACTTTATGTGACATTACGAGGTGGTTTCAGACTTGTAAAGCCCTTGAGAATTGAACACTATTGTTCCATGAAATAAACTCTTCTGCCCAGCACAGCCCCTTATGACTGAATCAGCGGAGAAGACTTTTAAAAGAGAAGCAAGGAAATAAAACTGCATGTTCTGCTGATGATTTTTACGACCTTGCTCACACTTCTGCTGGTGCTGTGTTAGCAAGAACAGCTCATTCCAATGAACATAATCTTAGCTCTTGTGATTATGGACACAGGTTCCTCTAAAACCTCTAAAATAAGACGCAATTTTTTTTAGAGTGCAGAATTGTTAGAAAGTCACGAGTTCTCAGCCAGTGCCATGATCTTGGGACCCTGACTCGGAATTTTAAGCACTTGTGATGAAGCTGGGCTGCACTCAACATAAAGTCAAGGATTCAAACTATGTTTTTTTTCCTGGGATTTGGCATTACCATCCAAGAAACAAGAAGCACACTAATGGATTATTAGTCTGGTTTCCACCTTGAATAATACTTCCAGCTTCAAGTACCAAACTTTAAAATGATATAGGGAAGTAAAAAGTCCAGAGAAAGGAGGAATAGAATTATAAAGATGTTTAGTAAACAGAAATTGAAAAAAAAAAAAAAAAGCTTTGGGTTTAATTAGTCTAAACTGGAGAAGGCTTTTATTTTCCCTGTAAAAATGGGTTACAAAGTGGATCAGCAAGCTAATATATTCCACAGTTTAATTCACTGCAAAGAAAACTGATTTTGAGTTTCTGAGTGACTTTCTGAGGGTCCTTTCAGACCTTTGCTTCTGTGCTTCTGGGACTCCATCACCAACAAGCACAACTACTGCCAGCTCCTCAGGCTGGATATTTTCCCTTGGGGAAACATGATTTAAAAGTCATGTTTAAAACCAGTGGGCAGAGCCTAAGGGTTCGTCTTCCCCACCTTTAGGCACCTAAAGCCAAAGCTTATGAACATGGACATGGACATACCTGCTCCCCCTGCAGTGACCAAAGAGAAACAGGAATGAGCACCTTCACAGTCGGCAATTTCCAGATCATTAAACTATGGTGAGATAAATCCTGTCCTAACTTGTCTCTGGGTGTTCACTGCTGGGTTTTACCTTCAGCTGGCTGATGGCACTTTAAGCAAGCCCACAGCTTCATTATTTTGCTGTGCTCATGGAGACGCACCTCGTTGTCATCTCTGAGGGGTTTGGCACCACAGGGACTTCTTTGGCACCAGTCCTTCCATTCCAGTGCACTCATCAGCCTCTGGTGCTGTCCGTACTGTCTCATACTCCTCTTCATCTCTTCACCTCTTCTCCTCCTTTTGAAACACCCACATTCCTCTACTTCAGTTTCCCTTTGCAATGACTGGATTTACTTCTTACAAATGTCAGTTTTATCTCTGGCTGCAGCTTTCGCTAATTTATTCGCTGTGTGGTGCCCCTCTAACAATGTTTTATTGCTTTTGTGTCTTAGGGGACTCAATGGGACTAGCAAAGAAGCTATTTTAAGTGTAACTGGCTTGTCGGCCATGCAAATTCTTGAATAACAGGTACAATTTAAGCTCACTGTGAGAGCTAGTAGTGCTGGAGCTGTAACCCCACTTCTGACTCTGCCACTACCTCCATCAGCGACCTTGTGCAGTTTAACCTCTTGGGGCCAAGTCGCCTGAAAATAAACAATATTACAGTTTTTCCCCTAGGAATGTGTAAGTCTTAACTAATAGATGTGTATATAATTTTTGAAGTCCTATATATGTAAATGCAAAATGCTTATCTTTTTTCCTACAAAACATTTACAAAGGGTCAAGAGAATTTTACAGCTGAAAGATGAAACAGTTCAGAAGAACTAGAAAAATTAAAATTACACACGTATGCACTTATCACAAACCTTTAGGCAGCCTCTAATTAAGTAATCACTAGTTCTCAGCATTATGGCAGATGCTATCATAAGCTGTTGAATTGTGTAGCAGCTTGTAATACTGTGCACTCTGTTTATACAGGATAAGGGCTCTCTGGAAATAATTTAGATTAGTGGATCATCTTCCAAACGTATGCCACTGCTGTGCCTAGTCAATCAGGATTGAGATGTTCCAGTGCTCAGCTTTACAAAAGCCTGACAGGGAACATCATTTCTTCCTGACAGGCCAAGATACCAACCTGGAGATGCGAAGGTGCTTATTCAAACACACAGAACCTCTGTCCCTAGCAAGGCGAATGCAAGACTTGTTCATGGTGCACAGCTCTGGCAGTTTCACCTGGTAAACAGCCCTCACTGAGAGGATGCTTAGAAAAAGGTCTTCTCCTGTGGTCTTCAGAACATCACTTTTTCTTTATGTTCAAAGCAAAACTACCTCACCAAGCACTTGCAAGGGACCTCTCCAGCAGCAGCCCCTCTGCTCACCCACCCCTGCCTTCCTTTCCCACGTCTCCATGTCACCTGCATCTCCTGACACCCACCAAACCCCACTGCTTTCCTGCCTCATTTTGACCCTCCTCTGAAAACCATTTTTCTCTTTCGGCCAGTCTTCCCTCCCACTCTGATACTCAACTTCCACGGCCATGATTAACCTCGTACCCCTTGCTGCTGCCTCGTCTGACACAGAGAGCTGGATTCCTCAGCGTGGTTCTGAAGCGCAGAGGAGAAATCCTGGAGGCTGAAAGGGCGAAATCCGTCTCCAGCAAACAGCAACTTACACCTGGTTGTGAGATCCAAGTGTGAACGTGACTCAGTGCTGTCCACCTGATCACCTGGCTCCTGAGCGAAGCTCAGTAGAGCCCAAAAGCCCAGAGTTCGAGGTGTATCACTGCTACTCCAACACTCTTTGCAATGATACAAGCACTTGGATAGTGAAGTAGTAACAGATGGAAGGAGAAATTAAAAGGCATTAGCAGGGAAATAAGCTGCTTTCACTTGAGATTTGAGCCAACAGGCTAAAACTGTGTGATATGGTAGGAAAACAGTAAAGCTGAAGAGCAATATAGGAAGCAAATGATTATTGTATTGGTAAAGAATGCAGGTTTTAAAACAGGGACCCCACTTTGGAACTAGTAATGAGATTTGCAAACTTTCATTTTTCCATTATCATTTATTGTTGAAACATCCCCAGCTGATTTATTGTGAAATGAGCGAAATTGGCGCAGCAGCTGGTCTCACCTCAGAGCACTTTCTGGTAACAACCCCGTCACCGTTGCACGTCCTCCCCACGTCTGCTGCCCCATCAGAAAACATCCAACACACATCTTGCTACTTATACAGCATCAAGCATATGCAAAGTTCTATATGCACCCATTAAACCTGGTGGAAACCCGCCAACTGCAGTTATTACACAGGAGAAACCAAAGGGCTCAATTACTAAACCTCAGTTCTTTTGAAAATTAGGCTAATTAATCACAGAATCACAGAATGTCAGGGGTTGGAAGGGACCTCGAAAGCTCATCCAGTCCAATCCCCCCGCCGGAGCAGGAACACCCAGATGAGGTTACACAGGAAGGTGTCCAGGCAGGTTTGAATGTCTCCAGAGGAGACTCCACAACCTCCCTGGGCAGCCTGTTCCAGTGCTCTGTCATCCTCACTGAGAAGAAATTTCTTCTCATATTTAAATGGAACCTCCTGTGATCCAGTTTATACCCATTGCCCCTTGTTTTACCATTGGTTGTCACCGAGAAGAGCCTGGCTTCATCCTCGTGACACTCACCCTTTACATATTTATAAACGTTAATGAGGTCACCCCTCAGTCTCCTCTTCTCCAAGCTAAAGAGCCCCAGCTCCCTCAGCCTTTCCTCATAAGGGAGATGCTCCACTCCCTTCAGCATCTCCGTTGCCCTGCACTGGACCCTCTCCAGCAGTTCCCTGTCCTTGAACTGAGGGGCCCAGAACTGGACACAATACTCCAGGTGCGGTCTCACCAGGGCAGAGTAGAGGGGAAGGAGAACCTTTCTCGACCTAAAAACGACGCTGCCGTGAAGGAACGGGACCCCCACGGCAGCACCAAAATCGCCCTGCAGCCCCCAATGCCCCAACGGCTGTGCCCGAAAACCCCTCGGGGGAGCCCTCCCCGCAGGCCCCGCCCCCGTGTCGCCATGGCGACGGCCCCGCCCCGCCCGCGGAGCAATGAGGCGGCCGCGTCCGAGTCACGTGGAGGCGCTCCCCCGCCGGCGGATGGGGCGCGGGGCGGACGTGGACAGTTCCCACAATGCCTGGCGCCAGGCGGCCGCTCCGCTCCGGTGAGGCAGGTGACGCTCCCGGGGGCCGCTGCTGGGACTGCCGGGGCTGGCGGCGGGACGGAGGGAGGAAGGGAGGAAGGGAGGAATGGGGCGGTGCTGGAGGTGTTGCCGCAGGGCCCTGCGTCTGCTCGGTCTCACGGTTACCACCTACTTTCCCCTTTCGGCTTCAGACCCGGGGGCTGCTGGGCCGCCTCAGGGCTCCCGGGCTGGGCGCGAGTCTGGTCCTGCCAAGCGTCTTGTCACCGGCTTCTCCGCCTTTCGGGCTGCCGTCGTGGCCCGGGCTGCCGGTGACAGTCCAGCCGCTGGAGCCACCGGCTCGCCTGCGTTTGCTCATGGGCCGGGGCGACAGGCGGGTGTGGGCCCTTCCCCCGTCCCCCGGGGCTCAGTTGTCAGCGGGCGCCGGGCGCAGCGGGGCTGGCCAGGGGGCACCGGTGGCACCTCAGGCCTGGTCGTCACCGTCGCTTGGCAGCAAAAGCCTGTGGTGGGGTCTGTGTGAACATCCCTGCTTTGTGTAAAGCTTTGCAATCTAAAGGAGTGTGAACTTGGTTAATTCAGTGACCACGTTACCTCGTCCTGCTCTAGTTGCTGTTAGAATAATGAAAGTTATCGTGTGGAGGCTGCCATGTAAGTAGGTGGCAGATGAAACGGTCAAGCTCCCAAACTTTGGGATGCAGCTTGTTCCATTCCCATAGTTTTTCAGAATCTTGATTCTGTTTCCAAGGTCTGTTTTTCCTGTGCTTTATGGGAAGGATTATATGGGCTACTGGTTCAGGATTATTTCCTTGTCTGATCGTACCTGATGATGTCAAAGTGGCTTTATTTGTTGTAACCTTCTGTAGTGCTTTATTTTGTAATACGGATTTCTGAAGTATGCTGTGCAGTGGAAAAATTAAGACACCTACCTGCGTAATGCAGCTGTCACAACACTCAAAAATGGGGACAATCAATTGTCCAACACTATTATGTGCACTTGAAGTAAGCACAGAAACTGTATTTTTGTTCTGCATCAAGCAGATGCGCAGCTTGCACTCACTTTCCAGTCTTATGTTTTATGGAAGCTGGTCATGAGAAACAAACATCCTGGCAAGAAATGCCTTGGTTGAGTTGGTGCTGAAGGCCAGCAGGTGCAAGAGGGTAGGCTTGGCTTTACGCTACATCAGCCTAGAATCTCTTTCAATATTTATGAAGCTAGATTGTTTTTAAACAGTTTGAGTATTCCTGAGCAAACCATATTCACAGGTCACTTTCAAACACTCACTTGTAAAAAAGTTATGGGGAGATGTTAGGTATAAAACAATTACTGTCAGATCACAAGCTGGAAGACCCATGTGTTACAGAAGACTGGAACATACACCACTTTCTAGGACATCTCTAGATGTTGCCTCCGGATCAAGTACCGTCATAACACAAAAATAAATGAGATGATAAGAGAATATGTCTTCAAAAAACAAGCACAGTAAAACAGGCTCTAGTTTTCATTATCCAAGTTTTCCCACTCATGGGATGAAATGAAACTGGAGCCACATTTGATAATTCCTGTTTGTGAAAGCGGTGGAGGTTGACAAGTTTATGATAAATTGGACAGCTTTAGGGAGGGTGGAGTAACAGGAGTGACGATTTCAGTTGACTCTGACCTGGCCAGCTTTCTCCATGTTCCTTTTTTCCATGAGTTCTCCCAATCCTCTTTGGCATGAAGGGCTGTGAAATGTCTGTGTTAACGGGAAATCAATAAAGATGGGCCAGAAGTAGCTGCACACAGGGAAACTTAAGAATAGCGCAAGCATGGAGTGAGGCTTCAGTGATGTACACTCCATATTGGTGATCATTTGGGAGTCAGATTTTTCATAAACAAAGGGTAGTGTTTTGGTTTTAATAATCCCTGTAGTGTTCTGTGAACTTTTGCAGTTGCCTTGTGAACTCACATAATGTTTTGGCACCACGACGTCCTGTAACAAGCAGTTCCACTGGTGAACTGCATGTTTTGTGAAGGACCATCTATGGTGTCCATGAGCCCAACACCTGCTGGTTGGATTTCATACTCCTCAGTTCTGTCATAGAATGAGACAGTGAACCCAGTCCCTGTCCATGTGTGTCTACTTAAAGTGGATTTGTAGACCATTTGTGGTGGAAAGATGGTCTTTTGGCATCTTCATGTGTTTGATGGAGACAAAATTTTTAGGCGAGAACCTGTGAAATTTGTAACGGTATGGTTAATTACTTTCTGTAGTTTTGAATAAATGTTTCAAAAAGACATTTAAAGATAGTTATAAAAACACTACTGTATCTTTAATGTTCTTTCTTCAATCTCTGCCTGTATGCCTATATCAAGTTTACCACTTGGCTCCTTCTGTAGAACCTTTTTGTTTTGAGAGCTGGGTAAAGTACTTTTTCATTCTGAAAATTTACTAGAGTTTCTTGCTATGTTAATACATTTTTCAAGTAAGGTTGAACATTTTGTTACAATATGTGTATTACACATCTCTGTACATATGTGTGATCTTTCAATAAAAGTGATTTGCTTTTATTAGCTTAGTTTTTTTAGATAGTTTTCTGATTGCACTGTTAGGAAGCTGAGGAAAAAGCACATATTTTCACTGGGTGGGTTTTTAACATGATGGTAATAAACCGGGTTGACTGATGATCTTAAGACTGTGCATTTAAACACAGTTTTTACCTTGTGTTGTTTCATGATACAAGAAGAGAATTGGCAAGTTTTAGTGGGGACTTATCTTCTGCTAGAGAGACTAATTTCTCTAAATATAAGTGGGAGTCCTGAAGTAACTGTTTTTGTTCTAGGTTTATGCAAATATTTGTTTACATACAGAATAGGAAGAGTACATCTAGAGGTCTAGAGGGGTCTTTATCCTTCACTTTGTCTGTTGTCAGTGCATACTTGCTATTGTTAGTGACGTTTAGATTCTTTATTCTTAGTTGTAGGAGTAAATCAACTGTTATTAGATTGAATATTGAAAAACTTAACGCTTTGGAAATACAGCTGTGGTTGTGCTGTATTATGTTCCTGAAGTGTTCAGGTTTCTGATCAGGTGAAATTATAGATTAATTAATCTTAGTGTATGTGGTGAATGATGGGATTCAGAGTGCAAGGTTGTTACCCTGAGTTACTCATGTACCATACAGATGGATATATATTTTTCCCTTTTAAATGGCTGAAGTGACTTAAATAACATAGAAACTTTTTGCTATTTCTATTATTCTAGTTTTCTCTCTACTCGAGTTCCTCAGAGTAGTCTCCCTGGGTTGCATTCAGGCCTTTCCAATACGTATGCCGTCACAAAAAGAGCTGAAGAATATTGTTAGCCAGTAAGTACATTTATTAACTTTTTTGTTTTTTCTTATCTCATCAGATAGCTCAACATGAACTTTAACGATCAAGATCACTTAAAAAGTGAACAGAACAATATTTTTCCTTCTGAGAGCTGGCAACAGGATTCTGAGTTTCTCCTGCACCGCTGTTCTCTTTGCTACCTTTTCCTGGAACAGGACACGGAGCTGTGTTCCTTTCTTCATGTTAGGTGCTAAGGAAGTTATTTGCTTCTTCAGAGGAAATGCAGATCCATGAAATTATATTTTGTGCAAGTAAGTTAATGAGCGAAATTTTAAACTTTACTATCACGTCACAGTTCTTAGGTTTATGTTGATATAGCTCCTGAAGTCCCTTTCAAGATTGAGTTCCAAGAGGCAGAGGTGGTTATTGTTGGAGAACTGTTTCAGCTTAAATCTTCTCTGCAATTTTGTCATGCTCATGAGCTGCTGCTGTGGTTATATGGTAGCAGTGTAGTTAAGAAAACGGGTTCTGTGTACATTCCATGTGAATTTTCCTGCCAGAAGCACGTGCATGAACTCACATAGAGATAGAACCGCATGTTTAATTTCTAGAGTGCTTCACTCCAGCAAGCTAATCTAGAGCAAATTCTAAAGTTGTTTTGTTTTCTGTTTTTGTGTCCAGCTGATCAAAGCACTTTGCACCATAGGGAATTCTGTAGTGAAGTGCTGAAATAACAAGTGTACCTAATAAAAGCCCAGGGGTATTCAGCAGGCTATGGGCAATGGTGGCTTCCAAGTCTGAAATGCAATACAAGTAAAATTAGAAGGCTGTAAGTTTGGGATTTGTTTAGCATCTCAAAGCAGGTTGAAGTTCGACTGCTGATGGAGCTGAATTTCTTAAATTGAAAATTATAAAACTTTTTCAATGTCTTCATTATGATGTACCTCTTTCTGAGGAGTAAATACAGTTGGAAAACCTGAATATTGACTGTTATTCAATATGTGTCCTAATGTGTATATAACCTTTGGGTAGTGGGAGATATGGGAGGTGAGAGTTCAGGGAAAAAAAGCTATTTCCTCTCTTTTATGAAGAGGCAGTATTATTTTGGGAAACTTTTGAATTCCTAACTTTTCAGCCTTTTAGTTGCTATGGCTTGTCATAGTTAGAAAGGTGCTATAAACATGTCAGTATTGCACACAAAAGCATCTTTTAGCTGTATTCAGAAATCTGCGGGATTTTTTTGCAGTTTGGCATTATGGAACTTGAGTAGCATCATCTGAAGGAGGCAAAAGTCTATTTTTTTCATAATCTCTTAAGTGATAGTTGTAGTATATGGCAGGAATCTACAGAGCAGTGTTAGGAGTTGAGGAAGTGTTTGCTTTTGGCTTCATATAAATTCTAGCAGTTCGCCCACTTGTAAGAGGACAACCTTGTGTACTGATACTTAGCAGTAATCCTTTCTTTAGTGCTTGTCTTGCTGAACTTTTGGATGTTTTGATTTAATGTAAGGGTTGAAGAACCTGAAGATTTAAAAAATCTGTCATCAGTCTTGAAAGACTGTCAGCAGGCTATGTGTTTATACTATTAAATGCCTGCTAGAAATTTTCTCCTTTTGATGAAAAAATGTTTAAATATACTGCTTCTTTTTTTTAAGTGACTATATTCCAGAAAGTTTTAATCGTTATGCTTTGAAAAACTAAATACTGTGAAAGCACGTAGGCTTTGCAAGTACCACTTCAACCTGCTCAGTACTTCTGTAATACTGATAGACACACTTTGCAGATTTAAAGAAAACAGAGACCCAGATTAAAAAAAAAAGGCATTTGATGTTTAAGAAATTCTGTTGAGAGTTGGGGGAGCTGGATTATATTCCTTGCTGTCCTGATTCCTTCATTTCCTATTTGATAGTATGTAAGTTGTGTCAGTCTGTTTGTCAGAGTACTTAAACATGTCCTCAGTAACACAGTTTTGTGAAGGCACATTAATATTATTGCTTGATCCAAGACCTGGATAACTCTTCCATCTGGCATATCTTTACCGTACATGTTTTTCCCCTCCAGCTATTGTTCTTGTTTTTTTACACTATAAATGCTGTCACAGTAAACAAGAGGACTCACAGCTTGAAGGGTGGAAGTGCCACAGTAGTATAATACTAAGGCTAAGTAATAGTGTTTCGATCTCCACAGGTATCTCTAGGTGAGGATTCATGGCAGTTCAGATAAAAATATTTGAAAACGTGACAGTAGATGTGCTGCTGCTGCTTTGTGGTTCATTTAGACTAATAGGTCCTATTCAGTTAGGACTCTAATCTGAATTATAGTTGAAATCCTCCCTGTGCCTCATTTTAAGCTGAAGCCCAGTATACACTTTGAGAAATTTGTTGAATGAACAGTTGACTCAGTTATTTTTCCCTCTATCTTAATTCTGATTCCTCCTGATTTTGTTTCGTCGTAGGTTGTCGTTAACTCTGTTGGCAATGTCTATGATTTTATCTGCCTCCGTGGTCCGCGTGAGGGATGGACTCCCACTGTCTGCCTCTACCGATTATGACCAGAGCACGGGCATGCAAGAATGTAGAAAATACTTTAAAATGCTCTCAAAGAAACTATCTCAGCTTCCTGATAGGTGTACTCTGAAAACTGGGCAGTATAATATAAAGTAAGACTTATTTTTCTATATATTTGCGGGATCCTGGCTTTTGTCTGTCTATAAGTTATAAAGTTAACAGTTCACATTAGAAATTATTAAATTAAGATTAATTCTTGGCAGTATTTATGTATCAGAAATTGAAAATTGAGAAATTATAGAAAGATTTGAAACTTGCTTAAACTTGGGTGGAAGTTCTAGTTTGAAATAGACAGCATTTTTATAAATACTGAAGTCCTTGACCTACTAGAAATATTTCTTTATGTTTCAAGGTTGTTTCTTACATGCAAATGACCAGCCTTGTTCTTTGTCCTGCTACTTCAACTAGTTATTCATTTGTTTTTATTTGAAGTTACAGTGGTGGCAACTATGCCACCAGAGTGATCCTGAAAGTGCTCAGCCTTCTCCATCTCCATCCCAGCGTTTCTCAGGATTAGACCAAGCATGAATTTTTCCAGTTTGTGGTTTTTTTGTTTAAACCTCAGCTGTAGCTGGCTTGTAAACTGATAACCTTAAAAGAAACATCTAAGAATGAGACATAAGGCTTAGTCAGGATGTTTTTTATTACTTTTGTCTTTGCTTTTAATAGCGTGAGTTGTCGATCAAGATTTTGAAGAAATTAGAATGTGTCATGAAAATGTGAATGAATTGCTTAATGCAGTAGGGATATCTGTATTGAAAACTGTCCATTTCTGATTTTGTATTTGCGATTTCTGGTCATCCTTGCAACTGTCTTTGGAGAGTTATGAAGTCTGTATTCTATGGAACAGTTTTATTTCCTCACATATTTTAGAAAGAACCAACTGCCCCCAGCAGCCTGCCCTCTTGCCCCCCACCATCTGAAGATAAGTTTTTGCATTTTGGGGATGTACCAGACCTCATATTCTGCATTGGAGATGAATGAAAAGCTATTACAGGACAAACCTGATGTGTTTCTGTATCCCAAACGCTTTGTTACACGCCCATGCATATATACGTACACATACATGTATAATAGCGTCTCATATGACCATACAATGCGGTGTTAAAGTAAAACATTGCCTAAAAGTATTTTTTTTTTTCTTCTAGAATGGTGTTGGACTTTTCAGTAAACATTAATTCCTTTGCTACCCAGAGCACTGTTTGTGTTTCTGATTATAGAATATGAGATCAGACTAGCGAGGCAGTGAATTACCTGCACTGAAATTTGAAAGGTTGATTTTTTTTCTTTTTGGTCTCAATTCTAGCTTTATAAGTTCTCTGGGAGTAAGCTATATGATGTTGTGCACTGAAAATTATCCCAGTGTCCTGGCTTTCTGCTTCCTGGATGAGCTTCAGAAGGAGTTCATCACTACCTACAATATGATGAAGACAAATACTGCTGTCAGACCGTACTGTTTTATAGAGTTTGGTAAGGATCTGCCTTTTTTCCCTTGATTCTCACAGTAAGAGAAATGAATATTTAAATAGATGTGCAACTTACTGTGCCCAAAACAAACATGTCCAAGGCAGTTTATAGCTGCATTTCAGGTGGATTTAGAATCTAATATAATTCCCATTAGAGTCAATAAAGAAATACTTCTGTGGGCTTTGAATTAGCTCCTAGAGGTTTATCCAAACTTGTTTATAATCTTTCTGTTCATTCCAGTAGGCTTTGGTTTAAGCCTTGTGTGACTGAATCTGGAGTTCATCTTCTCCTGGTTAATGATACTAGGAGTTGTTTGATTTCATACCTGTTGAAATACTTCACCTATAAAGGCATTGAGCTTCATAAATTTCTCAAGTAAAAGATTGCAATTTCATGTTTGCTCTCAGCTGTGCTGTAATTTTTTTTTCAGCACATGAAAGGGAGAGATTTTCATTTGTTTTATGATATAGTGAAGCATTTAATCTTCTGTCATGCAAGCTCGAAATACAACTAATCTCATATATACCAGATAACAGCTGTTATGGATTCCATTAATATCTATGGCTTTAATACTATATGTTAGGCAGTTATTTTAAATATTCTTATAAAACGCATTAGAGAAAAAAGAACCATGGTTTTAGAAATATGGTGGAAGATATCCCAGTTGGTTAATTCCTGTCTATAATTCAGTCAGGCAATTTTTAACAATTTCTGTATGACGTTGTTGTCTTCCTTATGACGATTACTATGAACTTTTTTTTTCCTAACACCTTCTTTGTTCTACTAGTTGTTAAATTAGAATGTGGGTCTATTACAGTTTTTATATCTGTATAACATGGTATTAATTTTCTCTACCTGAATATTTTGCAAGCACATTTCATACTCCTAGTAAGTTTATACTTGAATGCAGGAGTTAATTTTTTCATAAGGATGCTTACTAAACTAAGGGAAAAGCTAGAATACATACAGTAAATCCATTGTATTAGCAATGCATTCAGTCTCATGCAGTGAAAAGTCATTTGTTTATTCACAGTAATTAGATTTCTAGAGCTTAATTTTTTTTTACTGCAGAATTAAATAGCCCATGATCTATTAGTCACAAACCAGAAATGGTAATAAAAAAATCTGAGATAAATACAAGAATTTCAAACAATATATTTCAATTTGCAAAGTACGTAGTACATAAAGCTGCATGATCTTGGATTATTTAATTAGCGAAAGTCCGTAAGGGTGTCTTTTTTTATTTTAAATTTTACACAGATAATTTCATTCAGAGGACCAAACAGAGATATAACAACACACGTTCTTTGTCGACAAAGATGAATCTTGCTGACATGCAGACAGAGATCAAACTGAGACCACCTTATCAAATCTCCATGTCAGAACTTGGCTCAGCTAATGGGTTCGCACATTTATCTGTGGCAGAATACAAGGGTGCTGGTAAGATATCTGCAGGTAAGTTTCAGACTTTTGCTTTTGTATCCTGGAGTGAGACAGATGCAGGGTAGTAGAATTAATCTTTGATATTGTTTTCTTGAAGAAAAGCTTTTTCACTGTGGTGTTCTTAAAGCATAAAGCTGCCATGACCTTACGTGTATTTTAGCCTAGATGTCTCTTTTGTCCTCTGCTCAAAGTGCCTGTCTTCCCAAGGCACTCAGAGAGAGAAATGGGTCTATTCAATGGGCTGCTTTATTGAAGGGAAAAAGAACCTACATGAAAATAAGCAAATGAATATGAGCACTTAACAAGATCCTCTTTCTTTTTCTGGCCTTTTAAGATTTATGAAAATGTTTATTTTTTTTGCCCAGTAAGACCCAATGGTGACATCAGGTAAGAGCATAGTGTCAGGAGTTAGAGCAGCTGGAGGGACAAGCATCTGGGAATGCTTTAGGAAGCATCTGTGACAGTGAAAATCCAGAGAGCTGTGCTGGCTAGAAGTTGTACTCTCTAAGAAAGTACCCTGTGTATGATGTTAATAACAGAAATTTAGCATATACTTGCTACATTTATTTAAGTAGTCATTGTTTTTTAAATTAATTTACATCATGTAGAATGTAAATATAGAACTGTGAGTTTGAACAGGGTTAAAGATTTGTGCTATTAAGTGAGCGCTCTGAATCAGTTTGACACCCACCTTTAGATGTTTCCCAGCAGGACAGAAAATTTAAAACTCGTCAAATTCAAGCACTAATACGTGGAGTCAACATGTGAAACTGGTATAATCTGATTTCAGTCTTCAAGTTCAGTGAAGCAAAATTGTAAATAGAATGAAAAGAAGTGTTGATTTTTAGTTAGTTACTATCCCTCCCTCCCCTTTTTTTTCCCAAAAGTGCCTTTATCTGTAAGGTAGTTATCCTGGGCAGACCTAAACCAATACCATTCACTTTGTCAGGGTGAAAATTGCAATTATAAATCGAAACACTTCCTAAAGTTCTGTAGTACAAGAGATCAGCTTAATTTTGTGCAGTATTTATGTATATTAAGAGGGTCTCTTTGCCAGTGTATTATCCTAATTACTTTACTTGTAAGGATTCCTCTGGAAGATTGAAAATAACTTTCTACTGAAGATAAAACGCAAACAAATCACTAGGGTGCCCTGTTGGTGCTGCTGGGGCCCTGATCCTGGAAATTTTAAGTGCTGTGAGACAGTGTAGAAATAACTTAGAATCTCTGTATTTGCTATCTAACAGTATTACATTCTGTAAAATTAATGAAGGAAATGTATGAAGATGTTTAAATTGCGTAGAAGCAACACTATACATACCTTTAATTACCTACTGCTTGTACACGTGTGCTGTTTTTAAAGGTATGTAATGCTGCGATACCACTCTTTGGCCTCTGTCTGTGCTTGCATCGTTGTTACTTTTTCATGTGCTGCTGAGATCCTGGTTTGTGAAAAAGGTTACGGTGGTACAAGTGGCAAATGATTTAACTCTGAAAATTGTCCAGATTTGAACTATCTGCAATTGGAAAAAGAAAATTAAAATTCTGCCTGTGTCAGAATAGGCTGTGTGTTCGAAGTTGTCCAGGCAGTGGGAGAAGAGGTTTTAGCGCTTTCCTGAGTAAAAGTGTTGGAGAATCATATGGGCCTAAATTAAAATTTGCAAGGACCACTTCCATTTGTACTATAAAGTAAATTTAAACAACTGGCAGATGATCTTCCATTTTTTTTACCTACCTCTCCACAACTTGTTTTATAGAAGGAGTTCTGCTGTCTTCTTTTCTTTCCATGTCGACTTTCTTCTGTTTAATTTCCCTCTTTCAGTTACTTTTAACTTTCTTCTTCCTCTGAATTCCATAGATCTCTGTTCAGTTATCCACTTCCTTCCTTGAATTGCTGTAGAAACTCACCATCAAAGGGCTGTACATTATGAGAGGTTTGCACTTTGCTCCTTTTTCACCTCTTCAAATTTTAGATGCTATTGTGTAACGGTGTCTTTTTTTTTTTTTTTAGCAAGCCTGCTCATAGTTCTGTAATTCTTTACATTAATCACTTCTGTCCACCCTTGAAAATAACTTTTTCTGGCTGATTGCTCCCTGCTCAGTTGGCTAAACTTCAGAGTTTCTCCGTTGCTCTAAGGACAGATTCTTACAGAAATATAGGGTTTGCCTAGTATAATTTCCTGAATGTGCTGCCCTGTTAGAAGTGTGATGTGCTTAAAGTGAATTAAGTATGTTAAATCAAGTTGGATAGCACGCAGAGGTAGGAAGTTAGGTAGATGCAAATCTTGTTTTGTTATACAGAACAGCAGAAATTGATGCGTCCATTTGGGCTCTGCCGATGAAGCATCATCTGTTACTTGCCTGTACTTGTAACTGGATACGTAGCCAAGGTCTGGTATCCAGGCCTCTTATGTTGTTAAAGTAATTGAAAATAGCAGCACTTTTCCTTTAGCAAAAGTCGTGCTGTGTAGTGAGGAACAGGGATGACTATTAATATGTGAAGCAGAAAGTGTGTAGAGTATGGGTAGAATCTTGTTTCAAAAGTGAATGTAGGTTTTGGAAGGCATTAGAAATAGGGTGACAGCATGCTGATGTGTGATATTTTAGGTATTTATTTGGTTAGGATAAATTTACTGTTTTCTGAGCTTTTTTTTTTTTTTCAGTGAAGGAGCAGTCGTCAAATCAAAGTTACTTTTTGCCTAATGGTGTACTCAATGTTTATTTTTCTTCCTTTTTATTTTTAAATAAATATTCTTACAAGTAGTGCAGTTTCTCACATCATGTAAATTTGCCAAATTTTTATTTAAATGTTAATATTTTAATTCATTATTTGTGCTTTATTTGATCCTTGGCTTGTGTTAGAGAGTTTTTGATATGGGAGTTACTGTATTTCTAAGATTTGTGGACATACTGGCTCAAGGTCAGCTGTCCATTACACTGCCTTCTCTGACGCTCCTTCATTCTTCTGCTTTCACCTTTATTTTTTGTATTTAAATTACTCTTGTTGCTTTGATTGTAACACTAAAATGTATTAAGCCCTGGAGAGCTTAATGACATTAGTAGAGTTATGCAACGTCCTTTAAAGGTTTTGGATTTGTTTTCATATTTTAATAAGAGAGGAAAGTGATCCTTCATAGACTGTCTTGATTTAGCTGACAAGACTCATTTTCCCTCCATGGATCTCAAAGAGGTGTTTCAAATACTGTTTTAAGGGAGGATGTTTTAAAGTTACGCTGATACATGTGGAAAATGAGTGTCTGGAGAGCTGTGCTTGGAGAGCTGTGAACTAATTTTATCCACCATTTAATGAAATACAATGGCTTTTGGCTACAAACAGTCACATACACCTTCAGCTTGTTGCCACTCTCTAGATGAGGTGGTTTAAAAACCCAAACAAACAAACAACAAAACAACCAGTTAGGAGTCACTGAAAAAGAATAGGTTGGTACGCAAATAGCCTTAATTGAGTGATTACTGGTAGTATTCCTCTAATATGCGCTATGGTTACAAAAGCAATAAGCTCTGAATGTTAAACATAAGTTATTTTTGTTAAAAAAACCCCAACTCTATTAAATTCAGTACAAATGAGTTAAGGGAACTAATTTTGTATTTTATTTTAAAGTTATCACACACTCATAATTAGACACCCTGTCTGCTTATCAATGTGAAATAGCTTTTGGCATATTTTCTTCAGGTTCTGTAACTTCATAAACTGTTTGGAAAGCCCTTTTCCTGGATCTGTGCAATGCAAACAACTCGGATTGACACCCCCCTCTATTAATGTTACAGTTCATTAACCTCATTCTTCATATCTTTACACTTTGTTGATTTGAGCAGAATGATTTAAGTATGGCTCAGCAGTCTGATTGTTTTCCCAGTGTCACCTAGATTGTTAAGGGGTTTACATTGTTTTCTCATATTTGCTTTGTGTTATTAATTATGGAAAGGGACAGTAATGAGGAACATAGGCAGCTGTTCTGTACTAGTAACCCCAGCAAAGCCTGGAAGAGTGGGTATGCACGGAAAGGAAGCATGTTTTAATTTAATGCATTTTGTATGTGACTTCTGAGTACTGTCTGGAAGGTCACTATAAGGTTGTAATATAGATAGTAGCTTAGTTTCAGAGCTGTGTTTTTATTTGTGTCTTTAGTAGCACTCACTGGCTGTATTTTTTAAGGTAGGGCTTTGTAATAGCTTTGCCTCATAGTGTTCTGTTCCGCAAACAAGCGAAATCAGTCTCAGTAGCTCTGCTAGTGCATTAGTGGTAAAGAAAAGTGGAGGTTGTGAGAGGAGCTCTTAAGTACCTGTTAGCTGGCTGCTAATTGTAGATGAATTTCACTAGGAAGTGCATTGGTGGCTATCGATTTCCTGGCATGTTTGAGCAGCTTGCAGGATTATACTATATGTATTGAGTTAAAGACTAAATATAATAAGACAGTTATGCATGTGAATTGAAGGAAAGTAGGCTTTTTCTTAAACCTTGGTGTTAAAGTATTTAAAATGTTTCTTCTTTTTAGAAAAAAAAGTGTCATTTTGTGTTATGCTTTAGTGATGTCTTCTTGAGCTAAAAGCCACTGAGGAAATGAGATTCCTGTTTTATGAAATTTCTAAAGACATTGCTTTGACCTTTGATATCCTTTTTCGATCTTTTGCTTTGCAGCTCCTCATCAGCGTCTGGAACCTGTGACTCTGCCAGGGATTGTCTCATTTGTGCTTAGTTTGTTATGTGGGGCTTTGAATTTAATTCGTGGCTTTCATGCCATAGAAAGTCTTCTCCAGGTATTGTACATATTTATGAATTTAAGAGTTATGCTTCGTAGCAATCATAATACCACCTTAGAAGATGCTTGTTATATGAACTAAGTCCTGCCAGTTTTATTTTCAGAAATATTGTTTGTGAGGTCAGACCTCTGTTTATGAAACCTGTATTGTTTGTGATCTGTGCATCCTGCTGGAGTGCGATGCATCATTCATTGAGGCTGAGAGTTTTCAAAGCAGTAGGAGGTGGGTGGCCAACTCCTTCCCTAGGTACCTTGGTAGCAGTGAGTATGTGAACATAATGTTCTGTTTTATAAATTTATGCCAGGATATGAGACGTTTAATTTTAATAGATGTTATTTAAAAACACTTGAGAAAAATTATGAACAGCTTTGAAAATCTGGCCGGTTTTTTTGAAAGGTCCACACAGCAGGGATCTTTAAAGAGGTTTTGTAAAATTGTATTTTTAGAAACCTTTTGTTTGTTTGTTTTAAATAAACCTTCTTAAGTAGGATGCTTATTTCTCTTTGTGTGCTGAAAGGATCAATATAAGGGAAACTGTTCAGTGATTTCTTCCAAATCTCCCCTAAAAAAATAACACACCTCCCCCTGCAAACAGCCTCTCCAACAAACATTTATTTCCTTTTTACAACTTTCTGCTTTGACCCTTCGTAGAGCCGCTTAGTTTCTTTCTATTCCATTTCTTGTGCTAGTTGTATATGGGCTTTCTAGGGAAGTGAGGTAAAGAAGATGACCTGTGTTCCAGTTGACTTAGATAATTATTGATACAGGTAAAGATTTAATAAAGCAGTAATGTTTGAGGTCTTGACTTTTCCTGAAGGGTTTCGAATACATGAACAGGGTTAATGAAAGTGTTACATACTTGGTCCTTCTTTTGAGTTGTTTTGGTTTATTTTTCAAGGAAAAAGCAAGGATGAAACAGTGAACATACATCTCTACTTCATCACTCATTAGATTTTTCTGTTATGCCACGTTCTCTCAGTCTGAACATGGTCTGAGCAGAAACAAGTTGTAGTTCCAAATGGAGCACTTTTGTCTGAAAATTATACTGGCTTTCAAGGAAGAACATTTGCATGAGTACCCATTGTTTTCCTAGGAAAGTTTTTGATTGTCACAGATGTTTGTTTGAAATGCAGTTAGAATAATCACCGAGCATGTAAATTTATTCTGCTCAGCTCTATAGAAACTACACCAACCCATTTGAATAAGTTAGAAGGAATTTTTTTTTTAACACACAGTAGGAAGATCTATCACTTCAACTATTTTTTCCATCTTTTCCTTCAAGAAAACTTAATTTTCCAATAATCTCGGATAAATTGATGTTTGTGTCCCTGCCCTGAAGGCAGAGCTCCCTGCTGCATTCTCTGTAGAATTTTACCACACCCTAGTGGCCAGTTTCCAGCTTTTCCTTTTTTCTCGTTTCCATTTTGTGAAGCTGGAGGAAGGCACTAATCCACATAAAGTTGATACAAAAGGTACTTACCAGTGTTTAGACTTGAATTTTCAGAGGCATCTGGAGAAGGTAAGTATCCAGTGTTAGAGCTGGACTTCCTTTAAGGCTTTCGAAAATCTCAGCATTAGTTGTGAGTTGTGAACAAACATTTTGGTCAGGTTCCAGATCACAGTGGTTTGGTTTTGGTTTTTTTTTTCCCCAGACGTATAATTAAAGCAATTATTAGTACTTAGTCTTCTGGTTTAGTGTAGTATAGGAAATGTTGTAAATCTCTATGTGAGGCGAGTTTAACATACAATAATTAATAACTTTCACAATGTTTCAGTGAAATACCAGATATTAACAGTATAAAACATGGCTTTCTGTTTTATTTTCACAGAATGAAGGTGAAGATTTCAGCTACGTTATTGCATTTTTTCTTGGAACAGCAGCCTGTTTGTACCAGGTATGTTCTTCTGCTTGCATAGTTCGCCAGAGTTTAGAAACATTACCCAGTCATAAATGTCATGATGTTTTCTTAAATATCACAGATACTTGGATGGGGTGATTATAAAAATAATTTCTGCTGTTTTATTTCCTTTTTCATAAACTATCATACGGCAGATTCATACAAAGAGCTGCTGTTTGCTGGCATTTTTCTCCAGTTAGTTGATGAAGAGAGTTGGTGTACTTTTCTCTATGGAGCTTCCAATTTATCTCTGAAGTCAGCAGCAGCGAAGGTTATGTCAATTTCCTTAAAATAGTAGTTTCATAGTTTGAGTAAACTTAACCATCCAAACAAATGCCTTACTACGTCTTTCCTTTGAGAAAATCTGAAATAAATACACTAATACCAAGGCACTACACCCCAGAATTTTCCTCACTTCGTACATTATTGTGCATCTCTTTCCGTTTCAAACCTTTCAGCCACTTTCCACTATGTCTGTTATTTCACATCACATTTCATGTCTGTCGGTTTTCTACTTCTGCATCTGCATTTGACTTTTCTCTATAGTTTGTAGCAAGGTATTCTGGTGCCCGTTGGCATTTGTCATTCAGTGGCACTGCTGTTACGTTTAGCTATGACTGTCATGTCTGTCACACTCAATTGCTGTTGTTTATAATTCTTTTGACTTTTAATCTCCTGCACTTGTGGACTGTGCAGTTTCTACTCGTGTGCTGATATTTAGTACAGTGTCAGACCATAAAATAAAATGTCTCAGGATTTTCCTTTTCTATCGGTCTTTCTATCAGCCAGCCTTTTGTCCAAATTACCTGTAATCTCCATTCTCTGTAATTTATACGTAGCAAAATGTCACAGTACAACTTGTGTTCTTCACTACTTGTTGACTTTTCATCAGCTTCTGCCTTAAATAATTCCTCAGATTGGTGTTAATTTTCTATGCCAATAATTTCTTCCATATCAGATAAGGGTGGAGCTCTTCCATTCTTTTTTTTTTTGTGTGTGAGAAATACACATGCTTCCCGACTCTCCTAAATTAGAAATCTTATTCTTTGCAAAGTATTCATCTGTGCATTTTGGCATAAGGACATATGTCATTCCCCCACTGTCTGACTTGAATAGAGCTATTTTTAAAAAATAATACATGCAACTTGGAATGTAGGCTTTCTCTTGGTATTTAGAAGTTACCTGTTGAGACTCATGTTCTGCACCCCCTGCTGTCATTCCTACAATACGTAATTGGTCACCTTTCAGAACTCAGAGGGCTGTCGGTTCTCTGGCATGTTCTGCTGTTCTTTTGCCACACTTAAGGAGTTTGGGAGATTAATTCTGTGTGTTACATGACAGCATGTTTCGTTATCATTCACCCAGAAGGCGTCCATGATGCTGTATTGTCTTGCTCAGTTAATAACAACCTAGCAGTGTGTTTCTAGTTTCCAATAATGTTTATAGCCTAGGTGTGCAGGCAAAAAATGGGACTTAGATGGCGTATGATGTTCAGACCTGCTGACATGTCTGGTGTTCCTCCCTGTTTTCTTGGCACTTCTGAAGAAGAAATGTACAAAAGTAAGAGCTGTCTCAGTTGTACCTGAACTGCAAAGCGTCAGGAACTGAACCTTCAGTGATCTCTTGACTTCTATTACAAAAAAAAACCCCAAAAATAAATATCTTCTCTGACGTAGCACAGAGGAGCCTTCTACATAAAAATATGCTCAGTACTTGCCAGGCTAGCACTTTAATATAAAAAAACCCCCAAACCCCAGGAACTTTGTAACAGCACTAGATGCAGTAAGGTGTTAAACCCACAGAGTTTTGCCCTTTTGATTGGTGTTCTGTTTGGTAAGTGGCACATCGTCTAGTATCCCAAACCTAGACTCATGGAAAAATAAGCTTCAAAATTAGTTTAAAACAGATATTCAATAAAATTCACAGTCATTCATCATGTTGCAGTAACACTTTTAAAACTTCTATAGTATTTTTGATCTCTAAACCCTTCACATTTATTAATCATTTTGATGAAGTGTATCCCAACTCATGTTAATCTTGGAAGCAGTTACACTTCTTCATATGTTGTCAGTGGAGGTGACAACACTAGGAAATTATCATCTGAATTCTTATTGCTGAGGTACTAGTATCAACTAATTGCTTTTTTAGCTATTATTTGTAAAACTGTCAGTACAAGTAGGTTGCATTTGCTCTGCTCAGAGTTGCTAAG
The DNA here is from genome assembly GCF_037038585.1 of Patagioenas fasciata. Taxonomy (NCBI): domain Eukaryota; kingdom Metazoa; phylum Chordata; class Aves; order Columbiformes; family Columbidae; genus Patagioenas; species Patagioenas fasciata. The sequence goes on along the minus strand of NC_092526.1, from coordinate 12,061,912 downwards.
CAGGTTCAGGGGAATTCCATCTAGATTCTGAAACACACAGATTACTTATCTCTAGTTTTACTTTGCTTTGGTGGAAGGACATAAAAACCTTACTGATACTGTCAGTACTCAGATCTGAAGATATTTAAATATCCAGAAATTCCAAGTAGTTCAGTTAATCTCAGCCACATGTACAGTGGAAATGCATGCTTTATAAGAAAGTGGTTTAGTTTAAAATAGAATATAAAGTAACCTCAATCAATTGCATTGTTTGGTTGCTAATGTACAATGCTTTGGCCCTTTTTTGAGCAATATGAAAAAAAATACAGGTGCAGTTTCTCTGACTGATAAAATGTGGCAAATGCCCATGAGGAACAGAAGTGACACTTAGATAGCCTGATGATGGATGCTGTTAAAAAGTTGTGTGAGCATGGTTACAAATCCACTGGGAACAGGTTCAGAATACAAAGTCGGCCCAAGTGATGTTGTGAACTATCTTGAAGCACAGCAAAAACTTTCTTCAGCAGACAGAAATGGCTAGAATGTAGGGGTGAGGAAAACGATTGGTTTTTTTGGAGAGGTCAAGGAAGTTTTTTGAACAATAGCAGAAGTGAAATAATGTCTACATAAGAGCTGTGTCCTTTTAGAGATGCCATCTGAGGCAGGAGACTTGAACAGATTTCCAGCTGCAGTAGGAAAAAGGCAGAGTAGGGAACTGTGTGCAGTCCTCACATTCTGTGTTACACCACAGCCTGCAGAACCTGACCTTAAGCCATGGTAGAATGACAGTAGAGTCGTGTATTTCTCTCCAAACGTGATCCATCTTGCACCAGCTGAAGAAGAGCAGTGAGTATTTGTGGTGCTCCCCGCATCTGCCAGTTAATTCTCTGCACTGGCCCCAGCAGGGCGCTGCGTGGCTGTCTGGGGGATGCTGAGGAATCCGCGGCAGGGCCCTGCTGTTCTCCCTGTCCTTCCCTGTGCTTCACCTGGACCAGACTTCACACTGGCTCTTGTTCATTCTCCATTACTCGGGTAGAACAGAGTGTATGCTGACCAGAGACTGCCAGGAACATCCGTTTTCTTTTGTCTTGGGCCACTCATTATGGCAGGTTGTAATCAATTATGGTGAGAGAATTGTTCTCAAAGAGGGTTTAATGGAAGCAAAATCTAACCTTGTATTGCTTTTCGCCCTTCTGCTAAGTTGATACTGTCCTTACATGTTTTAGACTTTTACTTGTTTTGGGTTTGTAAGTTCTCTATGACCAGATAGTGTTTCTTCAGTGGAAGTTGTTTTCCATGTGGTGATCTGGTTTCTTTATTTTCTTCCTGACAGTGTTACCTGTTTGTATACTACACGGGCTGGAGGAATGCCAAGTCCTTCCTGAATTTTGGGTTAATTTGCCTGTGTAACATGTATCTGTATGAACTGCGCAACCTGTGGCAGCTCTTCTTTCACGTGACTGTGGGAGCGTTTTCTACCTTACAAATTCGACTGCGACAACCACAGGGCAAGTCCCCCGATTACAATGTCTGACAAGTCCTGGAACGTTTAGCAGCGGTCTTGTTCCAACAGTTATCCACTCTCAGGAATGTAAAGCTGTTCTCCAAAAAAAGAAGAAGCTGTCTGGTCTGGATGGGGCTTTTTGGTTTTTTTTGTGTTCTCTCTTCCCACCCCCCCCCTTTTTTTTTTTTTTTTAATAAAGCAATGTAAGATGCCTATGGACATTTTTCGCTTAATGGTTAAACTTTTTTCTTTTTTCAAGAACTGAGGACACACGAGAATCTGGGACTAGCGGAGGAAAATGAATCATATCCATGCAGTGAAATGTATGTAGGGACACCAAGATTGGGGAATTTGACTGGTGGCACAAAAAAGCTTCATTTGAAAGTATGGAAGGAATGTACAGAATAAGTCTTCTGCATATCATGCAAGCTCTTCACTTCCAAAATCAGTTTTGCCTTTGTGAGGCAGTACGGGATAGGCTAAATAAATAAGACCAATAATAATAATGCTATTGCATATTAGCAAAGTAGATTTGGAATATGTAAGATGTGAAATTTTGGAATGTTTGTTTCACGTTGACATATATGTGAATGTTTTCTTAATTAAAATGTAACCTGGAAACTCTATTTCTGGGAATCACCTTTATGTCACCTGTGGCCCTCTGTCTAGTGCTATGAATATTTCAACATTTTTTCATTTATTGTTTCCTTTTAATTATCCTTTGAAAGTGATCTATGTGGACAGGTTTTCTTTTTAGTAATTACTCAGAAGGTCCTGCCACTTAACCCAGGATTTGTGCACGCTTCCTCTGGTTGAACTCTGCAAAGCCTGAAAGGAAATGGATTGGTGAGTAGATGGAGCGACTTGTACTTGTTGGTCTGTTGTTCCTTTTATATACTTTTAGAAACGGATGAATAAATAGTTCAAACCTGAGATAAACAACTGGTGACAGGAAAATAATAAATCAGTCTGACTAGCTTGAAGATTAAAAGACCAGGGATTTTGTTTATTCATGTGGTGTTATGGGTCGTGTGTTCCTGTGCTGTGATAGAACCTCCTTGATCTAGATTTGTGTTTGAGAGAACCGTTGTATACTCTTGATGTTGTGGATCAACTAGCAAACCCCAAATACTTAGAAACTAGAATAGCACCCATATAGTACCACCAGCAGTGACACCGTTTTTTTTACAATTATCTGTCAGTTATTTATGATGTTTTGTATTGTACAAATAGATAGATATAGATAGATTTTTATATGTGACCTGGAATAATGTTAAGGGTTCACTGAAATGCTGGGGAAAAATCAAGGGGAGAAAAAAGCAAGCTTTAATGGCAGGGAGGTTGCCATGCTGCTTGTGTTGTTGGATTTGGGGCTTGGCAGAGCTTTGCTGTGCTATGAAGAGTTGCTGCAGGTGAATGTCTGGGCACTTCATACCAAAATGTTATGTGTTTCAGTAAGTTATTTAGTGTCAGATTATGAGCAAGAAGAAAGGAGCTGGACACTTTCTTTTCTTTTAAAGAGATGGTCTTAGTCAAGAAAATTACACTTGATAGAATCAAGAAGAATTGGACAACGAAATTGTAATCCAGAGTGATCAGGAGCAGTATGTGTTGTGTTCATGATGTGTTTCTCACACAGATGTCTGAGATCAAGACCGTGGAAGTACCTTGTTGTGCAGCTGCAAAGGTTGGTGTTGGAGGTGATGTGCTTTGCGGTTTATTCTCTTCCCACCCCAAATTGAGAACAATGTATTCATGAACGTGCTCTGCTTTTGTTTTGGCAATCTAGACAATGGGCAAAAGATAAACAAGAGGACTGGATTGAAGCATACAAGAATTTTGGGAAATGTTTACACTATGAATACTTTAAAATCCAGAAGAACAGAACACAGCCTTTGTTTAGCACTGAGCAGTTTGCTTGTGTTAGGGTTCAATGCACCTTTCTGAACTCTGGACACCAGAAAAGGTGAAAAGCAGTCCCTTAGCAGTTCAAGTCAATGGTCGAAAAATGTAGCTCTTCATGTTTTAAATATGAAAACAGGTTTTATCTTGTGTATAGAATCTAGAAGAGTCGTTATACCTTTATTTTCACCTCAGCTCCATTGGTAGGCGGGGAAGCTATTATGATTGCCTGAAGTACTGTCTAGTTTTTAACACAGGCTGTCGTGCACATGAAGAATTTTCTGTTGCATCATTTATTCAGTTTAGATATTGGCAGAGAATCTTGTTTTCTCTGTGACTCCTTCTCTTCCTCCTATTCCTAAAGATGCATTTTTAAGGAATGAAAACTTCCTTTGTCATAGCATCTGGAACAATTATTCCATTCCAGTTATGCTGGTGTTAAACTAATTGCTGATTAGCAGGTGTAATGAACAAATGCAACTCTCAGCATAGTAGAAGACAGTTGGGATTCTGTTTGTCTGCTTTTGATAATAATAATCCCATTTCACAATGAAAAGTTAATGAGCATGATTGTTCTTCATTACATGATATTAGAAGGTGCTAAAAACATGGCTTTTGAACATACTACTTTTGTTTGACTATAATATTAGAACTTGCTGAAATTTTGTGTGAGTTGAGAAAGAAGATACTCTGGGCCAAGTTGAAAGTCAAAATTTACTGAAATTTCCCAGGATTTCCCATTTGCTTATACAAACTCAGCATTCAGAGAAGTAGTAGGTGCTTTCCTGCTGATTTTACCAGATGATGATACTTGAGTTATTGAACGTAGGAAAGATGATGGCTACTCTCTTGAACATCATGTGTTATTTGAGTTTGAATTGCACAGGGCTTGGTTGATTTTCCTGTGGGATTTAGCAGAAGCAGAGCTCACTTCATGCTGTGTTTATAAAGTAAGCCCACTTTAAGTTTTGAATGGGACCATCCAGCACCCACAATAGCATATTTTTATTTAAATACAGTGTTGCTGTTTTCGGGAAGGGATGGCCAGAAGTTTGACTGCCTTCCACAAGGTGTATTTAATGCTGTTTGAGGTTTAGTTACCTCAGAGTCCCCTATTTGCGCTTCTAGAGATTTAATCATGTTCTTCCTTGTATATTTTTGTTTTAGTATCTGAGGTTTTTCATAGTGGTCTGCTCTCCTGTATTCAGTGTCTCAGCCAATAGGTGGGGATAAGAACTTGTCTCATTTATGAATTGTCAAGATTTTGCTAAGAAATAACTTCTCAGACCCTGGAAGATGTGTAGACCCCTTTGTTCACAGTGCTTCGAGGCAGACTGATGCATGTGTGTGTGCCTAGATGTGTAAGAACGTATCTAGACAGAGAGAGAGAGAGAGGTGTAGAAAAGAATGCAGCCTTGTGCAGGGGAATATATGCGTGTGTTACTTGGATTGATTTTTTTAGCTGTATCGAAACTAGCAGAGAACTAGAAGATGATAGAAACTTGGGAGCAGTTGTAACATCGCCTGGTGAAGGCTATGTAAGTTCGTTTCCAGTAGATGGCAATAGTTATTTATGTCTGAACTCCTGGGTGTAAAGATCTCTGGGGCCAGGTGCTTCCAGGTGAAGCTCGCTCTCTCTAGCTGTTCTTCTGGGGGGTTTTTGATTCAAATGGTGCATGTGCTGTGCTGCGTGATCGTTACCACTGAGCTCTCACCGTGCTGCTGTCATTCCCACCCACTGCTGGCACCAGCACCACAGCAAAGGGCCGGGGGAGCAGGACAGGCAGGGACTAGGAGGCACTCAGGGACAGAAATGAAAATGAATATGCCTGCTTTTTAGAGTAAGCTGCCTGGCTGCCAGATGGCAGAAATGTGGTGCTGCTGCTGTCCCCCAGCCCACCTGCAAGTCTGTGTTCTCAGTCCTGGCCGATCCTGCCCAGGTTCTTCTGGCTCCTTCAATTGAAACACCTGTGACAGAGGGTCAAGGGAATGGAAACTGAGGTGTTTGTTGTTTGTTTTTTTTTTTGTTTTTTTTTTTCAGCTTAGTTTAGCTTCTTTTTAGCAACCTTTTTCAGGCTGCATCCCAAGCTGTCTCACCCCACCAGCCCCCAAACTGCCCTGAGGAGCAGTCAGGATGCTGAACAGAGTGAAAATATTTACCACTAGGCAAAGCTTTTGGCCAGATATTTGTCCATGGATGTTGTGAAATGCACCGACAGCAAGGCTGGGGATATTGGCAGTGCAGGACACACAGGTAAGGAATTTGGTACATCCCAAATGTATCATTATGTGCAGGCAGATGATTGATGTAGCCAGCCTTGTGTTGAGGGAAAGTGGCTAAATGCCATAAAATGCATCAAAATGCTTTCTGGATGGGAAGAAGGTGCATTTAAGGGAAATAGTTCAGCCAGTCAGTGTGTACAGCAAATTAAATGAGAGGGCACAGCATTGGAGGCTACTGGTTTATCTCCCCCTGGGAATAACCTTCTCCAGATAATTTAGAAAACCACCTACCTTGCTGTTTGTATGATTATGTAGAACATCTAAAGCCTTAAATGGTTCTTCCCCCTCTCTTTTAAACACCAGTGTTTTAAGTACTTCATGGCTTTTTTTTTTTTTTTTTACTGCAGCACTCTGTTCTCAGTACCCTTACAAAAATCCCTCCTACCAAATACCAGAGTGTAAGTCATTTAGTTAATTGTTGTCTGTGCAGTGTCTCCTGAACTAAAAAGAGTTTAAAGCTGGAGCTTTTCGTTTGTCAGTTACACTTCAGGCTTCTGTTAATTGGTGTAACTTTACGTAGCATTTACTTTTACCTGTGAACACTGAAAACGTTGCATTGGCCAACCCTGCTGCCTCCTGCCACGTGTCCTTGAGAGGACAAGTACTGAGGTACCTGCGGAATTGTTTGGCAAAGGTACGTTTTTGTTTTTTAAAAAAGTGTATTTTAAATAGTATAGAAACAAATACTAATTTATTTTTAGCTATTCAGCTTTACCAACATATTTAACCATAGTGCCACAACGAGGCTTTGTCAGCTCTCCTGAGACCAACATTTCAAGGCAAGTGGGTGCAGAAGAGGGACCCAGAGGATGTCACTGTGCAAATGAGGCCTCGAGGATCTGTAACTGGGGATTGCGTAGTGCCAGGGTGGTCCCAATGGTCACCCATCCATCCACCCAGCGCTAGTCAAGGCTTGGATGTTTCTATGTGCAAACTCGGTATCTCCCACGTGGCTTACGCCTGATCTCTTCACTAGCCAGATGCAGCTAAAATAAAACGGAGACACTTTACCAGTGAAACAGTGTTTAATATAGTTAAATTACTTAAATAGATTTCAATTTCCATGGGAAATCATAACTGTATCCATTTTTGCAAGATCCAGAGTAGAGTGTGTGAATACCCCTTGAAATGATCATGACACACTGTCAACAATCACAGCTAGAGATACTGGGGACTTGAAATTTCATTAACAACACAACTTCATAAGATGAATCAAAAGTTAAGAAGACTGCAGACTTTCATAAAGCAGAAAGCAAACCCAAAAAACCGAGTGGATGGCATGAAGGTAATGAAACTTGGTGAAGGGGTAAAAATGGATGGAAGGTGGAGGAGGGGGAGAAAGGTGCAACAGTGTGATGCAACTTAAATACTTTGCAAACCAGGAAAGATGTAGAGGAGCAAAAGTATAGTACAAGGGCAGACTTGGCAGTTTTACAGAAGTCAATATACTATACTTTTCAGAGATGTTTCCTAGTGGAAGGAGGAAGGAAAGGGGCGATGCCATTTAAGCTCAAGTTTAAATGGCTTAATGCTTGGGTTATGCTTAGCAATAAGGCAAATTAATTAAGACAGGCCCATGGATTATCACTTATTCTCATTGTTGAGCAGGAAAAAATAACTCACCACCGCCATAGTGCAATCATTAAGCTGTTAATACTACAATAATTCTGCCCTGAGAAGAGTGAAAAGAACTTTATTAAATGTGAAGAGTGGAGTCATTTTTAGTGCTAGCCAAATTCAATATCAAAACTCTTCCCTCATAGAATATAAAAAATATAGCTTTTTTTTAAAATTCTATTTTTCTTTAATAAAATATTGAGGGATTTTTTCTGTAATAGTTAAAAAAGGTACATAAATGATAACAGCGAACCATTCATAAACCCCCCCACTAGTGATAAAGATGTCGAACACAATGTCAATGGCACTGAAGTTTAAGGTTGACCACCTAAGATACACGTTTGCCATCATAAGCTTTTTTTTTTGAAGATCAGCTAATTCCTGAAAATTGAAAATCTGAGACAGTTTATGTAAGTGCCAACTACAGGAAAGTCAACTTGATGCTGCAGTACATGGTTCCTTGTAATATCAAATGGCAGTACAGTATCAGACACCTCTCATACCAACAGGATTCTATTAACACCATCTATGAAAAAATCATTGTTTTAGAGAAAAGTTCAAATGAGTTTATGTTTGGTTTTTTTTTTCCCCCTCTTCTTATAAGAGCTCCTGTTACAGTTAGAAGATTTGCTTAAAGCACATTCTAACATGTTCAACTGATACCATCTCAGTAGCTAAAACTCAAAGGTCCTGTTTCCATTTGTTAAGCTGCCACCTTCTGCTTGAATGCTGCATGGAGCAACCGTGGGACTACCGCGGTTTGTTTTTTCCTCTTCTTTGGGGTTGTAGATTTTCTGGATTTTCATTTGTAAATGCATCTGATTCAGCCTGGAAACTCACCTGTTTGTTGTCGGTTGATTGTATAATGATAATCTGAAAACTGCCAAGTCTGTGTTCAGAGTATTATGCACAAAAAAGTTACACAAAAGTCTACAGGTTATTTACAACTCCCACCACACCTTGGTGTGGACAGCCTGCCACCTCATTTATATATAATTTACAAAATATAGAATTTGGTATATCTGTTAGATCTCCATGTTTTCAATATTACAAAGTAAAAAATAAACCAAAACACGACAAATTTCAGGGGAGTTCCCCCCACAAAGTGTCTCTTGTTTACATCTAGTCTTTCCTATGTAAACTGATATATACCAAAGGAGAGCACAGAAGACTTTTTAATAAATAGGATTGTAGAGCCATCTTCCTTTCAGCCGATCTTCCCCGTCAGCAGATGTGGCAGCCCCACTCAGCAGAGCAGTCATTTAGCCACGCAGAAGAAGGGAAAAGAAGGGGCCAGGGCTAGAATGTCTTTCTTTTCACGCTGAAACGTTATCAATACCCTCAGAAAAGGCCTTTTTGTGTGCTGCAACAGTGGGTGTCAAGTTTGAAAGCCCATTCAAAACAGCTAATAAAAACACAGTGGTACACTTCAAATAGCTGGCAGTATGGGATGGAAACATTATGGGAGTGCAAATCCATTCCAAACCAATGCTTTGTAGTGAATCATACATTCCTTCAACCAAGTAAATGTTGTGTTGCGTCAATAAATACTTAAATAGTTTCTTATATCATCCTGTGGTAGCAGCCTTTTTTTATAAATCCCAAATTCATGTCTTTTCTGTGGACTCTGTAGTACACGTCTTTGGTCGATTGAGCACTCAGCCAGGAACAACTCCGAGGTGGATTCTTTTGATTGCCTTTCATGATGGTTGGCCAAAGAGTTTGCTGATACCAGCTCTAGAGTCACGCTATGAAGTTTCAGCTGTGCTGCATGTTCAGCTTCACCGCCAAAATGTGATTCTTCCCAGATTCACAATCGTGTAACGCAAACTCCATCTTTGGGTGACCCTGCGGTTGGTGCTAACTGATCGGGGGCCCTTCATTTAGAAAGTAGGTGGTCATTTCTCCTTTGCCTTTGACCTTAATGACGCCTCGATATTCCAGCTTATAGTTGTTGGCTGCTAAAACCTGGTACATGTCTGTGGTTACCTGCAGAATTAAACTAGAGTAAGCATATGCTTGTCATGCCTTCACACAGTCTTTTCATTCACTTTCGGAGTAATCCACAGACAAAACTAAAGCAGGATCACCTATTTTATTTCTAAGTCGACATTCGCATATCAACCACTGAAAGCTGGGCACTAGTTGCAGAACACACAGGGTCTTTAGAAACTGAGAGAATACAGAAGTCACACGCAGTAGACAACTGGGGGTGAACCACATTTTTCAAGGTGGTCACAGGAGAAAAAAATGTTTAAAAACTGCACCTGGCAGTTCAAGATACTCAGATGCGTTCACTATATCACCGGCATGATGGTCGGAAAACTGGTTAAAATAATTTAGAAGTCCTTGCAAAAGGCTAGAAAAATCACACAGTGGATCTGTAATTTAAAGCAGTTATTCAAGGGTTTGTTTTTATGGAGGAGAAGGTAGCTGGCAATGAAAAAGACCAAATAAATGGAATAACATAGTGAGCATCCAAATTCTCTGGACAGATGCCATTAAAAAAATAATCATTTGTACTGCAGAATAACAGAAGTTTAAAGACCAGGTTTCCTGAGGTATTCATTTACTTTATGTATTTTCTCACGCTTTTTCAGATGGCTTTAAATATTGGCACTTCTGGCTTCCTGTTGCTGTAACATTGCTCTGCTGAGTTGCTTAACTAGAATAAAAACTGTTCACAGGTTGTCTTGTAGGAAAGTTTAAAGGGTGTTTGATAAATATTGATCCAGCTGACTGACAGCTTAATTGGAAAGAAACAGCACGGCTTCCCCTCTTGGATTTCACATAGTTAGGCTATTTTTACATCCCTTTAGTACTTTCCCAAGGAACAACAATCTGCTACTATGGACAATGGCTCAGCAAAAGCAGGACAGGGGAATCAAATCACTAGAAAGGTGACTGGCGGAAGGCCAAGAAGTTGTTTGATTACAAGACAGTTTCCATTAATCCGTTAGCTGTCCTTTAGTTAAATCCCATCCCGCTGATGCCTGGGTCCTTGCTGGCATCACAATGTGTATGGCATTGCGAACAGGGAAGTGAATTACAGCAATACATATCTGAATTGAGTCCTTGGAAAATAAAAAAGCCTACAGTTGCAGAGAGCTGAACAGTGAAGCCGGCAGAATGAGTGAGCGAGCATCACAGCAGGACGGTGCTCACAGCCCAGTGAGGCACCCCGGGATGGAAACTCAGCCTAACAATTCCACCTAGAACTAAACTGCAAGTTTTTGACCTATGGTTGCAGAAGTGGTCAAAATTAAAAGGCAAAACTTGATGCTACTAGTATCAATCCCCAGCTGGCTTTTCTTTCAGAACTCTAAATGTATGGCATAAAGGAATAAAATTAAACCAAAATTGCAATTCTATTTAAGTTTCAAAACCTGTAAGTGGCACAGGGCTGGCAGCGTAATTTTTCCAGTGAATTCCTTACCTGAATGCGGTCGGGCACCCCTGTGCTGTCCATCCGGCTGGCTACATTCACCGTGTTGCCCCATATGTCATACTGGGGTTTGCGTGCTCCTATCACCCCAGCTACAACGGGACCAATATTGAGGCCTGGAAGGAGAGGAGAAATCCCACAGTGCTCAGATCCATCATGCATGAACCACATGAAGCTTGAGGCAAGTTATTTTTCAGACAATAAAAAACATCCTAAGGTTCATTGGTTCTAGCTGTGCTTCACCCTGACATGTACAGCTACAGCCAAATGATGGGGGAAGAAACTTTTAAAGAAAAGTTGGCTTCTTTGATTCATTATGACTGTCTGACTAGCAGCATAGGCTGGATTGGCTCGATCCAGAGCTACTTTCCAGTACCAGAGAACAGGATAAGGTTTGGCTTATTTGCCATCTGGCTGCCAAGCAAGCTGTTCACTTGGCAGTCAGCACACCGCTGCTGCGATGTCAGGCTGCGGCAAGGCAGCAGCCCGATGCCCGTCCAGAACAAACACCACACTCGACATTTCATATTTTTTCTCCTTCTAGTTTTCTGCCTCTTTTTATTCCTTGGCTTGAAAGACAATTTAATGTACAAGACTGGCAGAGCCTGGGACCCCAGGCAGTGTGGGCAGGAAACACATCACAGGCAACAAGAGCACAGGCTCAAGCACCACGTGAGACTGTGCTGTGATAGGAGCTTCTCTGTGCCAAGGTTGGTTGCCCAACTGCTCCTAATTCTCCAGGGAGCTTCAGTAATCATGCTGCTGCCCTAACAAAACTGCCCTGATGTTTCAGAGAGGCCAAAGAGGTTATTTTTGTTGTCACCAAATTAACAGACAATTAACATCACTGCACAGCAAAGGAAACACCTGTAGTTTTACTCTCCATAAAACCCCCAGGTCAGAGACACCAATCCTGTACACACAGAGACATTACCTATCTTCATCTGGAAGTTGTTGAATGAATGTTCATTAATGTGTTTCATTTGGTCCATTAACCTCATGGCAAAATCAGCCAGAGCTTTGATATGTGTCTTCCCTTCCTTGTCGTAAGTGGAGTCATTGAGGCCTGATGCAGCCATATATGTGCTGCCGATGGTCTTGATCTTCTCCAGCTGCCGAAATTGGTCTTCACTTATTATCTGTTTCACAAGAGAGCACAAGATGCAAATGAACCTTGACACATACACAGGGAGAAAGGGGATTGGTTATTTGGAGGAGTGACAAGGGAATAAAAGGGATTTTTAATGTGAGAAAAAATATATTCAGGACTTCTTGAGCAAGGAGAAATGGACCATGGCGCAAGGATTCAACAGCCACCTTCCTTCAGAAGTTCAGCAAAGCCCAAATAAACTCATTCATTCAGTTCACTCTGTCCACCCAGATTTTCTGCGACTTACTTCATCAAAATCAGCAATGATCTCGTTGAGCAGTCTCAGACACTCCACCCCTTCGTTGTTGGCCTCCAGCTCCACGTAAAACTCTGAGAAGTTGCTTATGGAGGCGAACATGACAGCCACGCACTCGCAGGACTGGTAGTAGAGTTCATCATTTCGCCGCTCCTGAGCCAAGAAATGGGCTGCCACATCCTTTGGTAAAATGTTGTGGAGGAGGCGTCTGTTATAGGCCTGCAGCTCCTCCATTTCTTCTTTCTCTTCAGTGGCCTGGTTTAGGAGGGAGAGACAGTGATGTGAGGGGAGAAGGGATAACCCCCCCACACATCCCTTGAGCACGTGCTGGTAAAGGCACAAGCAATACTTGCAAAGCACTTATGACTTTCCTGGCTTCTGAAATGGGACATTTGAAACTGTAAAAAGTTAAACGGAGAAAGACCCTTTAGAAGGTGGTATGTCCAGGCAGAACACGAAGAACACTTGGCTCTGCCTGGGAAACAAATGCTCTGGCCAGCTGAGACCAGACCTAGAACAGGCAAGTTGGCTTATCCCTTCCATTGTTTTACCATTTATAAATGAGGATAACAATGTTTTATCTGCTTCTCACGGAGCTTTAATTAATTGGTGCTTCCTCAGTGCTTCCTACTCAAACCACTGTGACCTGTTATTAGAATGTCCTGTCATCCAGAAGGCAAAAAATCTACAAAAACCCTGCAGTTCTGCTTGCTTGAGAATCACATACAATGCCCCAACATCGCTCGCGGGCACAAGCAGTGAAAACACTAACGCTGAATCCAGGGACAGGAGCAAAGCGCGGCATTATCTGTAATGTGTTGGCTCTCCAGTACTGCTGCCTAGGGGTGAATGAAGGTTGGATGTCAAGCCAGTTCCCACTGCTTAACAAGAAAGCGAATGAAAATGCAAATGTGAACCTTTCACACCCCTGAACAGAGCAAACTAAAGCTCCCTGAACTCTGGGAATCAATTCAGCAGTGAATATGAGCTTCTTATATTTACAGGCCGTGTTATATTACAGGTTCTTGCAACAGTGACAAACTCAGTTGTGTCCAAACTCATTAACCTGGATCTTCAAATCTATAGCCCTTTATTGTGGGGACCATCCAAGGACCATTTACAAGGAAACAAGGGGTTAAAGTAAATAACCAGGATGAAGAGCACTGAGTATGCAAAGTAGAGCATTACTAGTATGCTCAGTTATATGCCAGATCCAGATTACATTCAAAGGCACTTTATAACACTCCTCAACTCCGTAGTGAATAGCTCCATAGTTTTAACACTGACGACTGTGCATTCCTCCAACACAGCAAATCCCTACTAACCTGGAGTTTCCAGAGGAAATCAAGCCTTGCAGTGGATTCCACTTGCTGGGCGTGCAAGTACAGCGCCAGGACAAAGACGGTGATGATGACAGGGGTCACAATCTTCAGCGCGACTCTTGTCATCGCCGGAGAGCTGCAGGCCAAGGAAAGAGCAGAATTTCCCCGTTAGTCTCAGCGTGCAGGAATGCAGCTTAGCCAGGCTCCCCAGTTCTCACCTTAAGGCTAACCAACCTCTAAAGAAAAGGCTTTTTTCCTTGCCCCCAAGCATGTGTTGGTGAAGGGACAAACAATATCTGCCAAAAGCTGAGGACTTTGGGTGCTGGTTTCTAAAGCAAGACTTTGAAATTGGAAATTTAAGCCAACTTCTTAAAAAGGGTTAAAATCAATATAAAAGGCATTTTTACAGAATGCTCAGCCACTGCTATGCTTGTCAAAACCAAAATGCTGACAGCTCTTCAGATTGTATTCACTGTGTCTCCTGCATTGGCTTCCCCAGCCTCTCGGTCTAGAACTGTTCTATACTTACTGCTTCTCTAATTAGTTACTTCTTAATGGCCTTCGTTTTGGAAATATTCTATATGCCGAAAAGAGCACTAAGACACATTCCCATCCCTTCTGACAAACAAGCAAATAGAAGCATAAACCTGAATTACAGAATTATACAGTATGAAAATATTTTGATAAAACCTCTGACAAGTGAGCTCAATGAGATGCTCTACAAAGCAAGTTGACATAAGTCCCACAAGAAAGAGGATGATCTGAGAGTAGCTCTACATACAAAATGGCAACACTTGGGCTGCTTGGGGCATTTGCACTGTGTTGCACCAGCTCACAGCAATGTGTAGTCAAATAGCAGACACTGCTGGTGAGTTGATGTGCTGACGCTGCACCTCGTGAACAGAAAATGCCTACCAACAAAAACCCATACAAATATTTCATGCCAAGGTGACTCACCATGGTAACGTTGCATTTGCAGACACGCTGGAAAAAAACCACAAACACAAGGTTAGTAGCGTGTTTTGCTCCCTCCAGCACTCACTCCTCCTCTGTACATTATTCACCAGCACCTCTGCAATGTGGCTTCTCTAACACTGTGTGGGGCTGTGGTCCTTTTAAAGCACAAAATTACAAGAAGATTGGCAGGGGGAAGCAAAGGGGGACAGAAAAAAGGTTGACAGAGCTACACTCAAAGATCTAGAGTGATGGTGCAACATGGTTAATGTGGTTAAAATATCTAAGAAGCATTAAGAGTCAGAGAATCATTAAGGATTTTAATGTCAGTGTGGGATGCTTAGCAAATGCTTGTGCATCCATCACTCCTTCTTTAGGTCAGACTGGAAAATTTGATCTAAAGAAGGCAGCTTTGGGCTAATATCTTGTGAGGGATAGCTCCTCTCTTTCCTATTTATTGTAATGCCGACCTGTGTTTAATTCCTCTAACTCCAGCACTACTCCCTTGCAGGCTGTTCATGGCCGGTGCTGTGCCCAGCTATAGGTGCTGCACATGGGCACACTAAAGAAACCCTTGTGCCGATTGCTTTTACTGTTCACAGCACTGCAAAGTACTCGTCTGAAGCAGAGCTGCTGGAGAAGATGCAGGGATGTGCTTTTTGTACAGTGAAAGGGTGGAAAAGAGCTTTCTGGTAGGTTTCCTGACTGATTGCTTAATACTGCTGGATTTCTTCTCACTTGTGGGTGGAATATTAGGTGACTGAGAACCATGTACGTGGATCTTTTAAAACACTATTTAAATGGAAAGAAAGAGATGAGTGGTAAAATAACTATAGCGTCATTGATGCAATTACAGCTCTGCAGGCTACTAACATGATAAATCTTTATCCTGAGGATCTCACAGCTGTGCTGAGAGCTTCAGGTCACAGTTTTCTGGGGCTGAGGGGGAAACTCTTGCTACAAAATCAAAGATACAAATAATCAAAATCAAAATAGCCAAGGGTGTCTAGCTGGGCATAAAATTAAATAATAAAAGCATAGTGACTCTCTAAGCTCGTTTGTTCCAGGATATTTTCTGCAGCTCTGAGCATGGAATTTCCTCTGGATTTTGCAACCTACTGTTGTCTAGCACACATCTACTGTGAGGCCTCTTGGCCAGCTCCAGCACTGAACATGTGTTCTTGTACCTGGACCCAGTTTGGGAGCCGTGGTGACAGCAGCTCCCACACCAAAGACTGGCTCTAGTTGGAGTTGGAGACATTTCCCACATACAGCATGAATTTCCCTACTCCCCTAAATGATCACCTGGCCAGGCATGACTGACTGCCCCCCATTATCACTCTGCTTATGATGGGAGCATGGCAGATCTGACCCTCTGTGCTGGGGCTGCACCTCACTGTGGGATTACACTTGCTCTGAAATCCTCAGCAGAGACTATGAAATGCAGGAAACCCAGTTTTTACAGTAACACTTTGGATAAGTGAAAATGCCCAATGCAAGCAGTAACGGTGTTGCATTGGTAGGTTGCTCCGCCATGGGACAGACATTTCCAGTAGCAGATGGCTCTGGAAGGTAACACAGAGACAAGCTTGCTAAATACACTCCTGGTCAAGTTAAGTGCACATTTCTAGCAGAAACGGTGGTTCATGTTGGGGACAGCTCCCACAGGACAGGAGCGCATCTCTTCTCGCAGCCACGATGCCAAGGTCAGACAGCCCTCTAAATCACAAACCACATCTCCAACAGAAACAATGGGCTTGATGAACAAATCACTGGGCAAAGCCTCTTGGGGTCCACTCTGCAGGAACTCAACTTGCGAGATCACATTGGTCCATCACATCTTTAAAACCAATGCATGAGTTTTATTTTCTGCATAGGGTAAAGGTAATACGATAGTAGCTCTATCCATCCAGTTATACTTCGTGTATCCCCACGCTGGTGCGTTGCTGCAGTCGAGTCTAGCGACTCCCAGCATGCTATAATCAGCCTTTCGGTTGCTTGCATGCTGGGTTGGTTTGTACACAGAAGTGTGAAGTGACATCTGCATCACTTCTAATTAGTCAGAGTACCATAATGGCTGCAGAGCAGACAGTAATTATGTGGCTACAACAGGCACCCAATTAAAGTAGTATGAGGTCATGATTGTTTTTTTTTTAGTATCAGTTGGACAATAAGGTACATCTCTGAACTATGTGCTACATGCTGAGCTCCCATTTCCCACAACACACAAACAGACTGCCAGACACTGGGACACCAAATAGCTGTCCATGGAGCTCTTCGGACAAAACAAATACCATCTAGTGAGAGGTAATATGGCATCACAGAAAGCTAGAAAGCTATTTCTGGGAAAAAATGCTGACCTTCTCCACTTTATTGCCAACATTTTGATTGTGAAGTGATGTAAATTATACTTTTAAGTGCTGTAATTTCACTTAGTACTTGACTTACAAGAATGAAATGATATTTGGGATATAAAATGCTTTTATTTCTCTAATTGTGTTAGAAAATGCTAAATAGTTTCTGCTATTGGAATACAAAACATCTGAAAAAAAACGAGGGAAAACTCATTCTCCCCATACTCCCCCGAAAGCTCCATGGGCTTTCCTACATTATTTCATTTGCTTGAGCTAACAAAATAATTTAAGTGATTACTGCCAATGGCAGTAAAAGCCGTACCTACGTTAATTATTGCCAGGCACACAAGAATGCTAAAATCATGGAATATTTATGTGAAGGGCATAAGTAAACAGGTGCATCTGGCTTAAAGCAACTACACAAGCTGTTTCATAGCATACAAGACAGCAGTGGCAAGGACCATGGGAATCTTCTTAGCCACCCTCCTGTCCACCACAGCTGATTGTTCTTTGCTGCTCTGGACTCTCCATTACCATGAACCACCCTCTTGCCCCAAACTGGAAAACATATTCCAGGTTAGGCCTTCCCACTCCCGGGTAAAGCAAAAGTCTACTTCTCATGTCTTACAAGCAACCTTCCTTATTACACATCCTAGGCATCATGTTCACCTTTAGACACTATGATTTTATTGACTCACCTTCAAATACAATTGTTGCCAACAAAGGGAAATCATCAAAACAAGTAGTTAACACACCACCACAACTCCCAGTGAGAAATGAAACCCGTGGAGGAGGGCGGGTTTGCAGATGTGCCAAATTTCCCGCCTGGCATGACCTTCAGGAGAGGGGTAACCATGCCAATGGAAGGAGGTTGCCATCATGATTAATGTGTGACCTGGTAATGACAAACTACCTTTTGTAAGTAAAAGGGGAACTGTCTGTTCCCACTTAGCCCAGGCCCCTCTGCTGGGAACTGCGCTGAGACCAGCTGTTACACTGGCTTTCCAAATGTGGACACGTGTCCAACAGCCACTGTCAGGAGATCACTAGCCAAACTTCAAACGCCACCATTCCAACCTGGGCGTGATATACCAGATGTCTGAACATCTCAGAGGTTCATTATCACATCCCTGAGCCAGCTCAAGTTTGTCATAGATGCTTTTTTTTTCTTTTTTGAGAAAAGACATATCTATATTGGGAGTGTAACGCCAGAAGAAGTGAGACTAACTGCAGCTCCCCGTTTCTGGAAGAAAAAGAAATACAGATCCACTCTGATTCCAGTTATATTTTGTTATTAATAGATAGTTCATTAGTCAAGTTCCAGATTAAGAAGATCTTAAGGAGACCTGTGCTTTCCTTCTCTTCAGAGGTGGAGAGGAGCACTGACAAAGCCTTTAAGCCACAGCCATGCCCTCTCTGGTGTCGTGCACATCCCTTGCTTGCACCACAGCCTCGGTGCTCCCGTCCACCTAACCCCACACTGAAATCATTGGGTGAAAGAGATTAGGTGAAGATTTCAGAAGTGAAAGGCACTTACTAGGTGTTAGCTGTAACCAGGAGATCTGCATTGTCAAAAAGGTTGACCCCTGGCACTTCCACAATGAGAACATATATAAATTCAATGATTAACATAAGGATCAGTTTTCCAATACAGCTGATCTGAAGGAACACAGAGCAGGCCAGGAGACTCAATAAGACACTGTAGGTAAAGTACTGTATAAAGACAAAAAGGGGATAAAAAACAGAAGAGAGATGAATGTCAGCTGGGTAAATCAAAACTGAAAACAAAGGAAACTAAACAGAGGGATAGAAAGGGATTGGGAGTTATGTAGTTGGGCTGACTGAACATATAAACCTGGGGCTGCCTGTGTGATCTTCCCATGCTACAGGGGATTGAAGTGCTAAAACTGAACTGACGGAGGGAAAAGCATTCTTTATCAGGCATTATTTGCTTTACACTCAAGATGCATATGGCTCACAGCTGTATATCCCAGGTTGTGATGTAGGTTTGCTGTGGACACAGTTACTGAATTAGCAGAAAGCATCATCCTGTTATGCTGGAAAACTTTGTGCTTTCAGGTCAAATTCTGGTCTCGAATTTGCATATCTGCACGTTACACAGGACCAAGGCAGTAGCGATTCACACCACCAGGACAGACACCCACTTGATGCCAACTGGAAAGTATCGTCCCTGCTGATGTGACACGCTGAATCCATCAGCAAGATGTGGGCTGGACAAACTTCTACTGATGCCCAACACCATGATAATTTTCTTCTGTCAGCGGTTGCAGAAGTGTGTGCACATGTGGCAGTGGAGCCCTCTGCCACAGCTGGTGGTGGGGTAGCCTCCATGACCTTGCTTCATCTGAGAGTTTAATGTTCAGCCTGGCCGGGCTTTCAAATGCAATTGCAGACTGCAAGTGCCATTTACGGTTCCTGGGAAAGCTAGCATGGATGCGCAACAAAGATAGGCATGTTATCCAGCTCACCACCTTCCTGCTATCAAATCTGTGAAGCTTTAAACTTCCACTCTCTCCGGACAGGCCTATTTCTAGCAAAAACACTGTATCAGATGCCTGAGGCAATCCAACCTTTCAGTTAAAAGCAAGCCCTACTTGAAGTAGAAACATGGCCATGTTCTGAGCTCATTTATTAATAGTTCATCACTGATATATCAAATTTGAGAAAATAACCTGCACAGTTTGTAACTTCACTCTTCAGTTTCTAGAAAATGAGTGGATGTTCCCTGTGGCTGAGGGATAGGATCCCATCATCTCCTGAGAGCTCCCTGGGAGCGACAGACGGAGCCTGTACCAAATCCAACATCTGCCCTGCAGAGTGCAGGGGAGGGACTCCTCACTAGTCAGCCACAGGGCCTGGTTCAAGGTGCCACAGCCTTCTCAACATGCAAAATGGTTGTTCCTCATTGCTCAAAATCCTTCTCTGTACTGAACCAGCACTCCTGACAACCTCATGATGGGCACAGATTGTTTCTAGTTCAGATTTTCCTCCTGGGTCTTTCTGAGGACATGCTAAGAACCTTTGAAGGGTTCAAAGTCACAGAATCACGTAAGGACCATATTCCTGTTAGGTTAAATGGAAATAGGTTTAGTGAGATATCAGGGCTTTCAACAGCACCTTGGACATCTGGATAGTAACAGAACAGCCATAAATCTGTCAGGTCCCTGTAAACACAGACGACCTTCACATAAATTCTGCCCCCATCTTAGACAGATTACTTTTCCTTTTCAATTCCAGTAGACAACATATGTAGTGCCTGTGACCTATAAACTCACAGAAATTTCTTGAATAACTCTGCAAAAAGATGATATTTTGGCAAAGTATTCTACCAGTGTGCAAAACTTTTTTTTTTTTTTTTTCCCATTAGAAGCATTTTTCTCAAACAAATTGTACTGAGGAGGTAGGATTTGCATTTACAAATTGAAGCAGACCACTATCAGGGCTGCTAACCTGCTTGATGCCAGAATCTACTATACCTAGAGAAAAAAAGATGCAAGCAAAGTTTTTCATCTGGACATAAAACAATAGAAGGAAGGGTTAAATCTATGACCAGACACTGATTTCAGTGAAATGATTTTCAAGTAACACTGAGCACCCACAAAGTCATTTGAGATGACTTGCAGCTCTGCATGCCATCAATGGCTTCATGGAGAAAGGCTGTTTCTCCTGCTGCAGCCAGGATCTAACAGTTATAAAAGCCTTCTGATTATTCAGCCCTAAGGGAACTTAAACATTAATGTGGACTCATGATAATAGCTTTAGACACTTCAGTTTGTGCGTAGTAGCCTGTGTCAGTCCTATAACGTCAGTCAGGCACAACCTTCTTTGCTCTGAAACACCGAGATTTTTCCAACAGGCTTTGCAGCCCCTTCTCAGACCAACCCCTGCCACCCATTTTTTTCAAGCAATACCTCTGGAAAGTTGCAGTTGGGCAAAGGACTGTCACAGAATCCCTGCAAGGTGCCCAGGCTGTAGTTGGAAGTCAGGTTGCTGATAAGGCATATGTCCACCCGGTCAGGAGTGATGTTGTATTCTGCAGCCATGCAGCTGGCAAGATTCACAGTGCTGCACATGAACTGGAGAAAAAAGATGGTATTAAAGGTATATACAAGGAGAAGAAAATCAAATAGTTTGCATCAACTAAAAAGCCCCTTAGAAATGGCTGTAGCAAGAAAATTAAGCAATGTGCAAAATGAAATCGCCAGCTTATATTTTACTGCATGTAAAATGGCTATGTTTTCTCTCCCCCAAAATATTAATTAATAAAATCTAGGCTGTGCACTCTAGAAAGCTAGTTTCATGCTCAACCTCACGCACAACTTTATGTCTGAACATCTGCAGGTAGACGGGCTGTAGATACACACATACAAAGATATCCTGCTGTCTGTGATAAGGTCCTCGTGTTGGTCTGTTTCTGCTGATGGGAATTTCTGAACTGATAACTTTCCCCTGCTGTCTCTAAAGCCTCTGCTGTGGATCCTTCTACAGGGAGGACTGTAGTGACAAGGCTGATGTGCTACATTGCGCTGAGGAAGCAGCAGAGGCTCATTCTGACCTCCAAGTGCTTCTCTGTTTGTTCATCTTGCTAATTTTTACATTAAACAGTTCATGAATGCAAAGAATCACACATTATGCAGAAAAATAAAGCTCTAATTTCTGCGTGGTGCTCAGTAACCCACACCAGCAGCTCTTTGCAGGTGACTATGGGGGAAGGTGGTAGGGTGTCAGTGAGCCAATGTCTCCCATTCAAGTACCTCAACAGAACATAAAACTGCTCCTACATCTCCACTTTGCATATAGGGAAGCTGAGGCAAGAGCAAGTAGCGGTCTGATTTTCAGGTGTTTAAGCCTCTTCGTGCCAGTGGAGGTCAGCGAGGCCATAACTGAGAGAAGCACAGGGCCATGTGAAATCTTTGTAGCTACCTCCAAGCTCAAGGCTTTGACCCCAGGACCATCTCTCTTTCCCATCTCCTTCACCCCCAGCTTAAAAAGTGAGATAGACCTATGCAGGGTAAAGAATATTCAAGTGGTTTCTTTAAAATACATTCAACCTTCAAGCCATTTGTGCAAGTGAGAAACCAGCAGCCACAGGGTCCTAGAGAACAATCCTGTCTCTCTCTG
Source organism: Patagioenas fasciata (assembly GCF_037038585.1). Classification (NCBI taxonomy): domain Eukaryota; kingdom Metazoa; phylum Chordata; class Aves; order Columbiformes; family Columbidae; genus Patagioenas; species Patagioenas fasciata. Next base: position 12,040,004 of record NC_092526.1, on the reverse strand, counting down.
AGCCTGAAATACACGGTGGTGTTTGGATGTGAAGTTAGACCACCCTGGTCCCAAAAGTGCAACTCCAAGCAAAGTCTCCACAGCCACTGCTGGGTGATTACTGCACTCGGAGCAGGATCAGCACCGTGCAGATGCCGGCAGAAAGCCCACACAACACTTAAGACCCACTCAGTGCTGTGGAAGCTAAATGATGCATCAGCCTCGTGCTGGCTGGTACACAGGGGTATGCTCCAGGCTTGGCTTATATACCTGAACCAGAAGCATTTAAAGAATCAGGAGAGAACAGGGGCAGAAATCAGTGCCAGGCATATAATGTGCTATAGAGATGCAGCTGTCAGGCTCCTGTTTCTTTTCTGTGCCCAAAAGGCAAAAAGGAACTGATGACAGGTACTGTAATCTTTAGGCAGGATTACATTAAACCCAGTGGTTGTAAGGGTTAGGATGCTGTAGAGTGCCAATACAAAAATTATGCAGAACTTAGTCAGTTGAAAGGAAATAATGCACATACCATGTTGACAAAGGCAGATAGAAAAACCAGGATAATGGCAAAGACTCCAACTAAGGTACTATTGGTCCTGGACTGTACAATCTTCTTAGAAAGAGTCTGGAGTGGAGGTGGGAAAAGCTGGATGTGGAAAAAGAAAAAAAGAGAAAAGATTCAATAAAAATGTAAATTCATTGCTTGTTTTACAGATTACAACCTGCATCCTTCAGTCTGCACAGGGGTTAGAGACCGGTGATGGGGGATGGTGGCTCCAGGAGAAGGGCGAGCAGGAACGTGAGCGCCTCACAGCAGCAGGCCTGGCTGGCTCACCAGATCTACTTAGTCCTCCCTAATGGTGATGATGGCTCCTGAACCAAGACAGCATGGCTTGCAGGCCTGTGCTCATCCTGTCATAAAAAGCAAACCACGAGCTATCTCTCAGTTAAACAGCCAGGAGCTTGAGCCTGTAAACTATTGGATCAAAAATTTTAAAAAGCAGAAATGAAAAAAAAAGTACACATCATATCCCTTTGATCATGAAGGCATATTGCAGCACTTTCTGGTGCCATTTCAGAAATAGACTGTTAAAAAGTCCAGGTCAGTCTTGTGATCTGTCGGAGCCTTGGTGGAAGGTGCTGGAGAAACCAGCTGGCCTTGTCTGGTCTATGGCACCCGGCACCGCAGACATGTAGGGCTAAAAATAACCTCTGGAGAGGGTGATCACAGAGCTCCCCCAGACAGACTGTCCCCGTGATTCATTATTAGCAGAGCCAGAAGCTTTCTTCTAATTGCTTTCTGACTGCAGGCCTCCACCGTGCTTTGCTTTAGGTGCTGCACCATGATCTAGGTAGGAACATAGTCTGGATTAAAGCGGAGACCAACCAGGAGCCCTTAGCAGCAGGTGTCACCGCTCGGCATCGCATGAGGCCTCCTTGTGCTGCAGCAGCACCAGGAGAAGTCCAGAGGACACTGAAACAAACCCTTTCTCTTCACTTGCCACCACCATCCTGGCACAAACGAGAGACGGAGGCCAGGAGACCCTTGTGCAGTGACACACCTGGGCCCCGCGGGCTCCTTCCCCTCCACGCCAGCGTGCCGGGGCCAGGGCTCTGCTGAAGACTGACAAAGTTTTTTCCAGAACCCAACTCTCCTTTCTCTACCAGCACACAGCATGAATAACCAAGCCACTAGAGGGTATTTTTAGAGACGCAAATAAGCTAACAGCGCAGCGACATGGCACTGCAATTTAACTATGACTAATGTTTCTATTAAAAGTCCTGCTTCTCCCTTTTATCCTTCACTCTTACATCTTGAGAGATGCAACATTGTGTCAGTGCATAGCTTCCCACACAGCAGTCCTACAACGTAATTATGAAGCGTTTGATGGGCCACAGCACTGATTAGCTGATGACTTTTGCAGAGGGAGAGAGAGGTTCTCAGGGCGAAAGTTTGGGAAGAGTTGATTTCACCTGCACATACACAAAAATCCGGCTAACTCCAGGCAGGAGGAGAGTGCCAGGCTCTGTGAGGGATGGGAGCAAAGGGGAAATCAGGGCTATGCCCTATTTGCGCTGCGTAAGAATTGATTGAAATTCACTGAAAGCTTATGCCATTCTTCAGGTTCATGCAGCCACTATAAAACAAAGCAAAACACCTCTCTCTCAGCAAAAACTCTTGCTAATCTAGAAATCCTTGGCTCTGTTAATAAGCCATGAACCAAGGTATCTCCTTGCCCCACCAAAGCCCATCTGCTTCCAGGCAGACATCAGGTAGCAAACCCCTGCCAGTGCAGGGATGGGGGAAATGCCACAGGCTTTCCTCCCCTCTCACCTTTGTAGGATTTGGAGGGAGAAGGGGGGTTTATGTTGCATTTAAACAGTTTTCAAACTGGATTAGAGCAGGACAGGTTTTCCTGCCACCCCCTTGTCTAGGCCTCAAGGCCAAGCTCCACAAAGGTATGCACAGACCTACCCTCCTTCTGTAATCTCTGGGAAATCAGGCACCTAAATAAAACTCAGGACTGCTTTGTTGTGGATCTTGGCTCAAGCCCCTGCTGCCAACAATCCCAAAAAAGCCTGACTTTGAACTAAGCCTGAGATATCAAGCAAAGCTATCAGTGGAAGACACTTAAATTCTAATGAAAACATGTTTTCTTTGTATTAATCTTGTTTCTCATTACTTTGCAAACTAGGGAAAATTTTAGGTCAGTAAACAAGTGCAACTGGAAAGGGTCCAGAAGGCAAAACAAATGCCAGAAACCATAGGAGGTCAGGATTGCAATAGAGAACAACGGCACAGCCATGCTGCACATCTGAGGAACCTCTGCCTTGCAAACAACATTCCTGGGGGCTCTGTGACACAGGCAATGCTCTTCCCAGTTCACAGAGGCAGATGGAGAGACCAGGAATCCTTGCAGCTTGGAGGTCTTCTACGACAGAAAGAGGGGACCTGTCTCAGCTACGACAATTCAGCTCTGCTCTAGCAATGTTCCCTCCATAAAATCATCTGTAAGCCAGGGGTATAACAAAAAAAAAAGAAAAAGATGAATTCTTCTGCCATTCTCCAATAAAAAAAATCCCTTCTATCCTAGTAAAAGAAACAAAACATCAGGACATTACAGTACACTGAAAACCTGCACACTGTTGCTGGTTAGCCCATTGGTTTGTACTGTCCAACACCATTTTCCTCCTCTTGACAAGACTCAAATCTTGTCTGAGTGAAGAACAGGACACGGGAAGGGCTGATGCGATGACAACTCTAAACCCACGTGCGCACCTCTGAGAACAGGGACTGAAAGAAAGAACATGGTCCACTTGGGCAGCTGAGATCATGTCTGGGTTGCCGCACAAGCTTAAAGCCACTAATTAGCCCTCTTAAAGTACATGTGTAAAGAAAAATAACCACAGTGGGTAAAAGGGAATTGGATTGTCCCATTGATTCCAGCTCATCCTGAATTGAGATGCATAAATCCTGCTGGTAGTCATTATCTCCCAGAAGAGACAGGCTCCGGTAGCATGCAGGTACCAATGGGTATGGAAGGGGAAGGTAGGGCACTGCTGTACAGGTGGAAGTCTGGATTTAAAAACCTATCCAACAAGTACTAGTGTTACATTGAAAATAATCCACAATCTCCAGTTATTTGCATGACAAAAATACATTAAATTAAACCTTCACTTTGCAATAAGAGCTCATCACAGACAGAAGAGGCATATTTCTCCTTATTGTATTCTTAACATATATTGTGGACATGGAAAACTGCTTAGATAATTGCTGTTGTTTGTGAGACCAAAAAAAAAAAAAAACCAAAAAACCAAACAACAACCCAAAAAAACCAACAAAAACCCAGGCCAGAAACAAAACAAAAAACCCAGCCAACAACTATGGGGTCATTAAGTTCTGATTTTTCAATTTGTAATAAAAGCCTTTGAGTCATTTTGAAGTACATTAAGATGCTTCTGGAGTAAAAGACAACATCTCCAGGCAACTTGATATTGCAAGTCCATTTATGTACTTATTTCGCAGTGATTTATTAGTCTATTAAAAAAGTACAGTTTTCAGGAGTATTTTTTTTCCCTATATGAGAAGAAAACAACAACAAACCACTTAAGGAGCATCTGAACTAGATTTGGGAGGCAAATAAAAAGGTAGGCAAGCTGCACCTATGTAAAGCTACAGAAAAAACTTTTCTCGTAAAGGATAATTTGAAATTTCTCTCATACGTGCTCCCACGAACATGCAAGAAGTTCAATTCCACACAGCAGTGTAGATACCAGAAGTTAAGCATTTAAGAAGAAACACAAACTTGATAAGTTAGTAGCAAAACAGATGTCTGTCAGTGGAGTATTTGCAAAGGGACCCCAGTTCCCACGACCTTAGAATCTACTGGGAAGGGAAACCATCTCACGGTGGCCAAGTCTTCATGAAGCATCAAAGTGAAGAACTGGAACTCTCTTGTTTATTATAGCTGAAGAAACTTGGAAAGCCAAGCTGGCTGCATTGGAAGTTCCAGATCAACTTCTAGTCTGTGAAGAATTTTATAGTGGAAGATAATCATGACAGCAAAAGAAAATAAAACACGATCAAGCTGTTCAGAAAGAGGCTGCTGACCACTGTCAAAGCCAGGGCTGGAGAGGCCAAAACAGGGAAGGAAAATCTCACATGAAAGCTGGAAAGAGGAAGAAAAAAGAGCCACTTATCCTGTAACAGCACAGCAAACAGGCAAAAGTTATGCTTATGCTGATACCCTGGGGTGGACATCTGCTTTCCAACTTTGTGTGGAATGAACCATTGGTATGTAAAACACATGTTCTCCTATCCCACATCTGAGTGCGAAACAAAACAAATGATGCTGACATCCCCATGTCTTAAAATTTCATCTGTAGGATCTGTAGAAGTGCCTTCCTTGTGCATATATGTAAGAATGCTTTCTGGAGCAATGTGGACTATAGAAATAAAGTAACACCCTTAACCAAGGACTGTGTTAACCCATTGCTTAAAATCTCTGACCTGAAAGATCAAAATCTTTAACAACAGAAGCAGGCTGCAGCTACTGGGAGCTGTTGCCATCAGACAGGTAGCTGACAAGCTAGAAGTACCTGTCCCCTAAGCAAGTCATCTTGTATTCAGATGCTGTCAGCAGAGGCTAATTTGGAGCACTAAAAAGGGGGTAACCAAAAAGGTACTGGAACTAGAAGGCATGATATTTTCAATGTTTGCAGTCTGTGCACAGAAGGCACTGACCATGCTGGATGTTACACACAAGCACCTGGTGGGTCTGGGCCAACATGCTGAAAACTCACTCTTGGCAATACTGGGAGCTTCAACAAATCCTATTAAACTCTAATGTTAGTCAGAAATCCCTCTGATGTCTTGTGTTCCCAGGGCCTGTGCACTGAGGCAAACTTGGTGTAAAACCAGTTGCAGGCAGCACTGAGCAGACCTCTTCTACAGGGACTTGGAAGTTCAAGGCAATGAAAGCAAGATTGAGCATTCTGCCAGGGTCACGTGGGCTGAAAAATCCTGTGTGACTTTTAAATTAATTGTTAATTCAGATCAGTAATAATATTAAACAAATCAAAAAGCCAAACCCAAAACCTCTGAATGATGTCAGGAGTAATGAGTGCTGCTGTGAGCACGTGGCAGCAAGCTGAGCCCGTCAAAGCCAGCGAGTGACGAACAGCTGTGCGCCTCGGGATGGGTCTGGTTGCAGAGGTGTGGGTCTGCCTTGGCTCTTGCCCCAGCATTCGCACAGCACCAGTAGAGCTGGTGTGCTGGTGCGGCTCTGCGTGGCTGGGCAGTGCACTGGGACGCTCCCTGCCCGTGGCACCGCAGTGTTAGTGGCTCCAGTACAGCTCTGCTCTGTGTTTCCAAGTCCTTTGAGGCTGTTACCAAAAGCTTTCCACATTGGTTGTTAATTAACTGCTAATCATATTAACTGCCGATACCAGTTTACAACTAGTGACACTCAGTAGCATCCTCACAGGCAAAGGACACACCAAGTATAACCCAGCATCTTTGGGTGCCCTTTCCCAGCTCAAGGGACTCAAGCCTTCCTATTAGCACTGTTATTTCTGACTTGTAATTCTCATTGCTGGTAAACAAGCAGGACCAATGGGATGCTGCACTTACAAACCAGGCTCCCTTTAAAATTGTCATAAGCCCAGGGGAAGCCCCAGGAGTGATTTAAGTTCAAATATAACCTGAAGATATAACCTGAAGCTTCTTTCACTAGGAACAGTTTGTAGCTCTTACTAAACAAGAAGACAAAGCTTAATTCTCCAAATCTAACTTTCAAAAATCAAAAATACATGAAAGGTGCAAGTCTGTCAAGATCACCCACATTCAACTGTTGAAAATGGCACTGAGAAGATAATTAAAGCAAGGCAGATCATCTGCCTGACATGATCCATTACCCCACTGTTTCTTCTGTAGGAAACACAATGCTACTGAGCTATTTTATTCCAGGCCCTGAGGAACAAAGCTGAGCTTGGGCAAAGGAGCCTGAATCTGAACATTTTCCATGTTCAGACACTGCTAGACTGGAAGAATCCCCCAAACTGCAAATAAAATCAACTAACATCAACATTTAAATAGGAATACCTTTGAGTGAAAAAGATGAGCACAACACCCTTCCCAAAGTGCTGAATGCCAATTTACCACAGACTGCCAGGAAGAATTAATGTGTTTTCAGATTTCACACAATGTATTTCTTTGCTGATCAAAACCGGTTACAAGAAAGAGCCCACCAAATGCTGGAAGCTCTGTCCACTCAGCCGAGAAAGGCTGATAAACTTCTATATGTTTATGGCTTTTACTTCCCTTCAGGACATTTTTCCTTGATGATATTCTGCTTTTGATTATCTGCCTATCCAAACATGCATATGCAGCAGGGGCCAGCACACAGGCTACTCCGCAGGAAGTTTACTGGGAGGAAACGAATGGTCAGTGTTTTGTTCCACATTGGAAAATGTATTCTTTTTATATCAATATGAAAGTGCCTGCAGGGGACCTAATAGACATGCAGATCCACAGAGTGATTACTTCTCGCTGAGCTAAAGAGATGCCAACCCTAACATCTGTTTGCAGTTTATTCGGTTTTATCAAAGGCTTTTTCTGTAACCCTTATCACATAGTGTGGAAAGGATAGCTAACAAAACATGCTCTGTTAGCTGAAGAAACAGATTGCTGATCCAGTTATCTTAGGCAAAGGACTCTACAAAGAAACCACAGTACTCACCTTCACACAGGAGTAAATGACCGAAACAAACACCACTGTGGTCAGGATCAGGAAACAGGTCAGGTAAAAAGCCAGCATAAATGTAGAGCTGAAATCAAGGAGATTTTTTATTTTTAAATGCACACCCTATAGAATAGCAACAGCTCTGCTCTCCAGAACACGACATCAGTACAAGCTATGACACACTGCATGGGCTTTCCAATTAGAATAGCAGTAGGAGATACGAGGTGCCTTGAATACCAAGATACTCTGTCCTGTTTCAAATTACTCATGCAGGCTGCAGAGCAGAGAAAACTGCATCTTTTATCGCAGTCACCTTCCTGTCAGAGTGACAGCAGAGGGACTGAGAAATATTTCATGCACTAGAGGAGCTGATAGAACAATTTGTTATGGGGGGTCGGCTCCTGTTTGGCTGTGGGCAGGAGACCCCTGGGAAGGAAATGGTGCTGAGAGCCACAATGCAGCTGAGTGGGAACAGCCTCAATGGGAAGAGGTGCCCGTCCTTGTTGTGCATGGGGAATGTCTGCGCTGCACCATCCTCCGTGCTCCGTCTTGTGACTGGGATGGGAGCAACCCCAGCACGAGGATAGTCAGGGAAAACAGTCTTAGCTTGGTCAGCTTGAGAGGTTCCTGTTCCTCCCGCCTTTGAAGTACAAACAGGACCCCAGGGCCCACTTTGTACTAGGCATTTTCAGCTGTTTTGATCATGAAGATATTCAACAACAATTTCCCAGTGATTGACCACAGGACAGGACAGGCCCCCTCCCAGGAGTTAGCCTTGTTCATAATTTAAAGGAAGTATTCTTTCAACGTGACACTGAGGCCAGCCACACCAAAGCCAGCTGCTCTCTGTGTTCTCTCATAACTGCTAAGATAATTGTACTTGCTAATTCGCCGTTTGAACCTTTGTGAAATTCATTAAAGCTATTCCTCTTTATCATCATAAATTATCACTGCCATTTTGCCTCTAGTTTCAGATTCAAATTCCATGTTGTGTCTTTCATGAAGCTCTGATGGTGACACATACACCCCTGTGGTTTCAGCTGCTGCTTAACTGTTACCTTCAATAAAAGACCAAAACTATCCAATTGAAATATAAGAAAAAACAAACCAAAAGGTGAAGGAAAGTATACCTGACCTGCAGTAAAAACATAGAATTTTATTTACTCTCGAACCAAATCATTCAGACAGGCCAAGCTGCCTAAGGACACTTCAGAATTTACCAAAAAAACCAACCACCACCCTTATGGGCGGCATGGAAGGAGACTGAGCAGCATGACATTTACACCAGGCTGCCATAAGGGATTGGCTCCTGTGTAATACAAAGGAGACAGCCATATGGTTGCCACAGATCAGAAATCAGGTTTTCATTTAAATGTTAAACTGGGTTTTATGGAGACAGCTTAGTGGCTGCCTAGGGAGTTTGATGAACAACACAAAGGCTGCTACAGGGCCTCTGCAGGTGTGAAGTCACAGCAGTAATATCCAAAGTGTAAGCCCTTTCTAAATCAATTACTCTCAAAGAATATTTTTGGACATAATTAACAATGTGTTAATTGATCTAGTTCCAATTTTGAGCTCCTTTCAGCTTCACTTCCAGTTTCCCAAAGCAGATCTGTTTACACAGTGCATCTGTACTGATGTGATTTTGGTGATTCTGTCTTTCTGTGAGCAGAAGAGAATGTCCTCCTGCCTGGGAGAGTAAATGACCTCAAACATCAGACTACGTGTTGTTTCTGTGACCTTCCAAGTATCTGATCTGAACGGTACAAGCCAATCTCTACTTTGAAGATCTGTGGTGTGAACAGAAGTATAAAGCAGTTGTAGCGGCATGTAATAGTACTGGAGATCTCTTTAAACAATTTGTCTTCTTGTAATGAAGATTAAATTGAAGCATTTTCAGAACTTCTGTGATCTTATTCTTCAGAAAAAAAATTACTAACTCCAAATTTATTTCCAACACAGCAGTGCTCAGTGAATGATATATTATTGCTACTAAACCAGGGCACAGGAAATACCATCATGCTTTAATTTCAAGGGACTTTTTTATGAACCCTTTGAGAAGAAATATGTCTGCAGAGCTCACTGCTGGAAAAGATCCAGTGGGTTATACTTTGCCTTCCAGACAAAGCATTTCACTGCAGTGATCCAAGAGCACTGTGACCCACAGCCCTTATGCCACTCTTGCTTGAGGAAAGAAATGACTGCAACCCCTAAACCCAGAGTAAGCTACTCAAAGCACAGGCACATATAGCCCAACTCCTTCTATACTTTTCTTCTTGCCCTGCTACTCTGAGTCCAGAAGAATAAACACGAGAGGTGATGCCTCACCTGTGAAGCAGACCCTGAGACCTCAGTGCTCCGAGCAACAGGGCTGTGACAAGTGTTTCACCTCCCTGTCCCACTGCATTCAGATAAGAGGACAGCCTGGCCTCATGTTGTGAGTATGTACTATGCCCTAGTAGGCAATCCTTCCTGCTTAGTGGTATTTGTTTTCCAAAGGCTTATAGATGTGCTGAACTGAATTTCCTAAGATGAGGGTAAATGGTAGGAGAAATCATGCTGGGAAAATATAAATCCTCACGTGCCAGTGAGGAGGTTTTAATCTGCACGAGAAATGAGTGAAAACAATGAGCACCATGCATCACTTGAGCATGAATTATTTAAGGATTTTTTCTCTTCCCCTCAGTGCTCTGAATTCTCAAAAAAACGCCAAAGAAAAGTAGGCCAGAATAGAGGAGAGGAGTAGGTGGGAGCAAAGGGATGAAAAGGTACTCACTGTGGCACAATTATGATTTGAACAAAGCAGATGAAGAGGAAGACTAGGGAGGCACAAGCCACGTAGGCTCCGAACCTGTCATCCACCTGCTTGGAGTACTGCAAAAAATGGAAACAGGGTTATGTTAGTGGGAAATTTGACTGGCTACCTTCTCTCCATAAAACCTTCTTGCTTGGCATCTGTTTAGGTCCTTGGAAAGCAGTGCTGGTAGGAAACAACTAACATTACAACCTCCCCTTCCCCCTGGGCAAGCTGTAAGGGCATGAACAGACCCAAAGGCCAGGGAACAAACCTCCACAGCTGGGTGGAGAGAGGATTCACCATCTGCCCCTTGCATGAGAGGAACAGAAATGGATTAACTGTGACCAGGATTCTAGGTCACTATTGTCAGATCTAAACTTCTTCCATGGGAAGTTTCCTAGAACAGTGATGAATGCTGCTAATGAGAAAACCTTATATTTCCGTGCAGACGGCTTGGCTCGCTCTAATGATAGCACGAGGATGCTGCGGTTTTCACACAGTCGCTACTTCCAACTACTTGTCAACATATTGGTCACATGGGAGCTGCAGTCGATTCCCAAAGATGCTTTATTTAGCTTGAAGCATAGTTTTCAGTACAGACAGTCTCAGCATTTGAACCACAAAACAAAAGGTGCTCAGAACAGGTGAACTGTTAATTTCCCTCGCAGTTTTCAGCTAAAAAACTGAAGGGAAGGAGTGGGGGGAAATTACATGCTTGAGCTTTTACCCAGTCCCACACTGATTCATTGAATAGCTGTAAATCCTGTAAAGGTCTGCTTTCGCAATAGGTTTTAATTCCTATCACTGAAAAAGTGTTTCTAAATAAAATGATCAAATAATTAGTGCAAACTTATTGCTGAAGCTTTTTCCATTGAATAATGAGTTTAGCCTGAAGACCACTCAGGTATCCCAAGGATCTCTGTTTGGATTAAAAAAAAAATTAATCAAAACGATGACTTTGAGTTTCTTTGGACAAATAAAACCAGCAGTTTATATAGCACCTCTAATAATAGCATCCGGGTAGCTATGGACTTAATTGAATTTATTTTTGCAGCCATCCAGAGCCAATGTTACCTCTGTTACGTAGACAGAGAAACTGAAATGATTTTTGCCTCACAACAACGATATCTGAAACAAAATCAGGAAGCAATCAGCTATTTGGGACCTCTGGGTCTGTTATTCCCCTTTCTCGCATTTGTGAGATAGAGAACTCTACTTGTTGCTTAAAATGGGCTCCCAAAAATGATTCAGAGTGCAAATTGCATCCCAATGAACCTAGTGATACTTGGGGTCCATGGGAGAACAAAGGGCAGGGAAAAGCCCATCCAGAGGTGATGTGGAGCTCAGGCAGGCTGAAGTGGGCTTCTCCAGTGATTTGAGGGTGATAAAGGGTGACTGCAACCTCAGTTTGGATGCCTCAAGGTCAGAGAAAGAGATCTGGTTTATTCTGGATTCCTTTGCAGCTCACCATTGCAAATTCACGTGCTTCTGACAGGAATGGCTCAGTTTTCCTGCCCAGTGCTCCCTTCAGATGACTGCGACTTTCTATGGACATGTATATTAAGGTTGCCATGAAGAGCCACATTTTTTTTAAAGACCACAACTGCACCTCCAACACATACAGCTTTACCTATAGATATAAAAGCTTGACCTTATGCAGGAAAATTAAAACTCACAACAAGCCTGACTGACACGTTGCAATGATTTTTAGACAACATTACCTTTTTCTCCAAGTCAGGCTCCCTGAATGTTAAGAGGAACTTGCGCACGTGCTCAGAGCGTAGCCGATCAATACTTCTGGCATCGATGGCACGGCCCAGAAACTCATCCACTTCATCTTCTGGGTTCATACTTTCCTGTGTATTCCTGAGGATGTCAGGAAAAGGGAGCATAAGAGGACAAGATAATTACCCCCTATTCGCTATATGTTATCATTTCACTATATAACGAGCGGGAGGTTAATGGCATTTTGCTTATGACAGCTTCAAGTTAGAAAATGGATTATGAGCTGAGAGGAAAATGATATCAGCTCTGGAGTTCATTGCTAGTCCTGAGTCTACCAGTGAAATGATTTGATTTACTTGCCCTTTTTCTGTCCTACATCCATCTGTTCTCTTGCCTTGCAGTCTCTTTGCTGTCCTTCATTCTCTAAGACTGGTCAGTAGTCTCCTTCCACAAGTCCTCTGGCTTAATTCTCCCTGCACCGGCTGTGCTGCCATAGCTGTTACTGCCTGAACTGGCAAAATGATTTACGTAACCTGCCATATTTCTTGCTTCCCAATAATGAAAACTGTAAATATTTCTGTGAATATTTCTGAAGCTGAACAAGTCTCCATTTTTGTGGAAAAATTGTTTACAGAACAAACGTGGGAAAAAAGATGTGGCCTGACTCCCCAGTGCCTCCCCTTTGTGCAGTTATTTATGAGGATAGAGCATAAACAAAACAAAATTTTCTGATCACAAGATATTTACTTAACTCAAGCAAAGGCTGCAGAAGAAAAAGGTAGCAAAGGAAAAAATAAAAAATAAATTCTGCTTTCTAAATATGTGGAAAGAGATTTTTAAATTGCTTACAATCTTCAGTATCAGTGTTTCTGACGCTCAGCTACAGCTTCAGAAAAATTAGGTTGGTTTTCAAAAACTGTTGAAAAAAAATAACACAGAAAACTTCATTGCCCGGAGGCATGGTGCACTGAGGATCGGGAAACCTGAAGCACCTTCCCAAACTCCCTAGTTATTTTTAAAATCTAACAGGATTTTAATGACTTGATGCTGTCACTTTCACGGGCTGCCTTAAAACTAGCTATAGGCAGAAATTAAAAGCTAATCCCGAAATGCTGTTTTTCTGCTCTGCCTGCATGATTGCCAAAGTTATCTGCAGGATATGTCAATAGCTATCTATTGAAATATGCCCCCCACTTTCACTGGGGCATCTTCCAGTGGACAACTATTTCTGTGTGCGAACCCCGTGATGGCACAGCAACTTACAGCTCATGTTGTGTGACTTTCACCTTAGGCACTCTGAAGAAAAAAAATCCCGAAGTCTGACAAGCACAATGAAAAGCTACACTGCTTTATTTTCTCAATATTACTTGTACATTTGTACTGCATAACAGTGTATATTGCACAAACACCGTGTTGCAGCCAGCAGGTCCCTACAGGTACAACTGTGCTGGAACTGGAGACCACTCAAAGTAGCTTACAAACCAGAACATGACTCTGTTTTAAAAGTTTAAAGCCTCTTTTTAAAAGAAAAGGTCTCCCAAAGCTTTTTTCAAAACTCAACCAGATTTTCAGAAGCACTCTGTACCCTGACTCTACCATGTACCTCTTGCCAAGAGAAAAATATATCAGGTCCATCTGCTTGTTTCCATTCCACCTCCCTTTGCCCCAGCCAGCGAGCTGAATGTGTTGACACTTCACCTTGGTCATGACGACACACACCAGCGGCAGATATTTAGTGATTGTATGTCAATTGCAAACCTAGTTTGTCTCAAGGTCTTACCTGTATTTTAGCCAATCTTAATGTTTCAGTGGGGTTCGGGAAAAGAGGGTTTTTTGGACTCTAGAGTTATTTAATTCCTTGAGCTTCATATATTCCTCTTTGAAATTAAAAGTGGTTTTGTCCATAGAAGAACAGGATATTCAATTTACTTCTACATGCTTCCTTAGAGAAAAAACATCTGCTCAAGCATTCAAGACAATGCTGCTTATTTTCATCCAGTCCTCACAATGTCTTTTGGACTCATAAAAATGAGCAAGGAAATCATTAGGCTTTGTATTTACAGAATGTCTTCCAAGATCCTGTGAGTTATTTACACATTTGGGTCATTCACGTTTAGTCATTTCATACCATGAACAAGAGATGCAATGCGTTTTCCCCTACAACTGGAGTGAAAAAGTCTGCTCAGCATCTTGGCGAACCTCAGTAACATTTCAAGTTCCAGTTGAAAAGTGTCACTCCGGAAGATGCGAAGAGAAGAAGAAACTGTCTGTCAGGCTTTGGCCTTGGCAGCCTCCAGTTTTGTATCAGGTCATTATCCTGCTGAGGGTATCTCTAATACTACAACAACTTGTGTGATTGCAGATGATGTAGAAATATCCCTGCAGGTTTTAAATTACTCTGCTGGGACATTTGCAGCGAGGCAGCTGCATTCATGTAGACTGCAGGGAAGCTTGGTCACCTTGCGTAACACCTCAGGTGACTTTCGCAATCAGTTGTACCCAAACTAAATTACTGTACAGCCAGTTTGGGTACATTTGCATAAATGTAATTTTGACTTGAAATACAAAATTGCCGCATGCCAAGGAGTGCCCCAGAGGCAGTGTCTGTAAGTCAGGGCTGAGGTACTGCCATAGGCTAATGACATTCATATGGGGAAATATTTATTGATATATTGAAAGTGTGTGTGTGGGGAACACACGGATTTCAGGCTGACATGAAACTTCCAGAAAGACCTCTTAAAAGCACTGCTGAAATTTCTCCAAATGTAGCCAATAAAAGATTGTTGCAAGGGCCAGGAACAGCACGAACAGAGCTTGGAGCAACTTTTGCATTCAGCTTGCAAATGTGAAGGCCAGCAATTAACCCAGAGATCCTGGCTGCAGAGTAATGCAAAAATGTTCTGCTGATTTAATTACTTTCTGCAAATGAAGAGTGTGACCACCGCCAAAGCTACACGTATGCCATGATTTTAAATGCTTCATGCCTAGATTCAGTAACTAAATCTACATTTAGGTAAGTAAGTGTCGGGTCCTGTTTTCAGAGATGTGTCGTGCCTACATCTTCCTTCACTGTCAGAGCACTGATGCTCAGTTTTTCTGCAAGTGAAGGCATTGGATTTAATGCTTGACATGGTTTAGGTACCTGATTTTAACTAATGTCACCGTGAACATTTTCTGCTAGAGATTTTTTTTGCTAAATCTTTGTCCTTGAATTAGAAAGATTTCTGGATCAAGAGAATCAGAGGCAAATAGTAGCTTCTTTTGGTGATGAAGAGAAACAGAAAAGTCCTGCAATCAGTATAAGATGAAGTCAAAATGAATTAGCACTGGTACATACACCATAATCCTTGCCAGCACTTAGCCTATAGGCCATAGTAGCCTTTTTAAACTGAAGGAGAGACGTTACAGTCCTTGGAGCAACAGTGGAGATGCTGTTCCTCACCAGCTAGGTGACTCTTCACAGAATCACAGAATGGTTGAGGTCAGAAGAGACCTCTGGAGATCATCTAGTCCAACCCAACTGCTAAAGAAGGTTCAGCCAGAGCAAATTGCACAAGAATAACTGTTGTGCACCAACAATGAGGCAGATAAATCAATGTTCTGTTGCACAAACTGTAAGGAGAGATCCTGTTTCATGAGATACTTAAAACTGCAGTATTCCTAAGGATTTTTTTTTGTAATCTGTTAGACCTTTTCTGTCCAAAGTATATCTAATATCAGCCCAGTTCCCTGCAGCCATGCATGCAAAAAGAAATCCTGGTGACTGCCCTGGACACCTTGTACCACCAGTGAAACATCCCAGAGTGCACAGGGATAATGTTATGGAAATTGGGTTTGCAGTGAAGGGCAAGGGAAGGAGAGAATGATTCCTAACATTGCCATGTTCAAACTTATTGCATCCCATTACTTTTAGGGAGTCACTGTCAATGCTCAGCCACTGTAATGTGAATTTTCCCAAAGCTCAGGGCCCACAGAAGCATTTAGCTGCCCCAGCTGACAGAGCTCTGCTTAGTCCTGACCAACAGCCTGAGAAGCATGATAAGGAGGAACAGCAACATATTTTAGCCATCAGTCTCCTCTGCTGTCACTTATCTCATGCTGAGCAACCTTTCATTTAATGCCATTCAGTAGCACCAAATGTGAAATTATTATAAACACCTTCAGTACAGGAAATGCTTTTGTTATTTCCACCTGTAGAATTTAAAAGGTGAACACAGTTGGTTTTTTCCTCCAAAAGCGATTTTTCAAAATACCATTCTTGCTAAATTGTCATTTTAACAAATTACTTTAAAAAGTTCTGGATAAAAAAAAAAATGCTGCTTTAATGTAGCTGTATTTCAGAGCATGCAAGTTTGAATTTACTTTTTCAAATAAGCTGTCATTTCTGAATTCACTTTTACAAATAGAAATAAGTAATATGTAATAATGAGTAATATAAAATATATACAAATAAACTCAAGAAATAATCTATGTATTTCAATACATACATAGACTTTTCTTATCTGAGATGTTCAGCACTTAGAGATACTTTACAGGAAGATTTCGGTCTCAGAATATTTTCAAAGCTCTTTAGCAAAGAATACTGGGAGCAAGGGGAAGAGAAGCAAAAGCATTTTAATTACAAAAGCAAGTTAGAACCACACAAACGAACAAATATTGTGAGGACAGCAGCAGTTCTGAATGCACGTCAGTCAATCCCATGCCCTCGACTGGCTGTCCCTGCAGGAGAAACCTCCAGAGAGTCCAGGGATTATTCTTGGCTGCTGGGCATTAAGTTTTGTCATTTTTTAATACAAGAAAAAAAATCCCAAATCTGCAAACATAACAGTGTATGAGAGAAGTAAATTTGCTTACTTGTCCTTGGGGTCCTCAAAACCCTGAAAGAAAGGAAAAGGACACAAGGGTTAGGAAACAGGCTGACCTTGAGAACACAAAGTGTCCTGAGAACGGCATTTCAAGAGGAGTTTTCAGGGTGCTCATTCGTCAGGTGTGGAGGGAGAACTGTAGCGACCCAAGGCCATATTTTGTGCTGCTGTGTCACCAGGCAGACAGAGCAGTTTCAGAAAAACAGATGCTTTCAGATATAAATTTATGGATGTGAAGATAAGGGAAATGCTTCAGCTGACTGCTGGCTCTCTTCATTTTAGGTGTCTTCTGTTTGTCAGTCACCATTACAAATGATAGAATGGAAATTATGCTGTTCTTACAACTGAGGGTATATTTTACTTGAAACAAAACTCAGACTGATCTAAAGTATTCAACAAGGTTTCAATTCTTTAAGTCAAGGCTTTGCTAAGGGAGCTGGATGCATTACGATTTTCATCTTTTCAGGAGGAACCTCAAGGGGTGTCCTTCCTTCTCCTCTCACGGCATGCACACACAAAACATGTTTTCTTGAGTAAAATTTCAGGAATTATTTATAATTTTTGTAAAAGGCAAAATGTTCACAATTCCTTCAGGGCCACCTGAACTGAGGAAGTGTAGGCATTTGACAGTCATCCATAGTTCAAATGGGTAGAAGACCTCAGAGAAACCTATGTGCAGAGGCATAGTTTTATATGTTTAGCACGAACATACCTTATAGACCAAACTGCATCAAAATGGCCATTTTGCGTGGGCTGAGACAAGATCTGTCCTCTGACATCTTTGCTTAAATTTAACTGAAGTCAAGGAAAGTTGTATATTTGACAAGCAGGGTCAAATACTCAGGCACAGAGTTTGTACCCTGTGTTCCAAAACATAAAACAAATGTAGCTGGGAGATAGGAAGAATTCCTTTTGTTTTCCTTCCAGAGCTCTCAGGCCAAAACCGCTCAGAGCACGTGAGGATATTCCAGCTGCTGGACCTGCAGCCACTGTCAGGCTGGAGGCAGCAAACTGAGATCAGTCCTGACTGTAAAACAGCAAAAATCTTTGGGCAGAAGTGTCCCCACACTTGCCTTGTCCAATACCATCAGCAACAAGAACGCTGATCAGATACTAAATGAGAACAGATTTTGCCCTCGCAGCCAGTTAGCGATGTGGAAATACAGCGAGAGGCAGAAGTAAAGCAAACAATCTCCCTGTCAGCAGCTTTGCAAGGGAGAAAAAGTGGCTTTGTTACTCAGGTTGACAGACATGGCTGTGATTCACTAACAGAGCAATTTCTATTTCTACATACTCCATTTCAGACTAAAACCACACTTCCAAATAGAAACTGTAACTCCAACTTAACCCATCAGAAATTCAGATAAGGTCTCTCAGTCCCATGTACTAACCACCAGGAGGAGATTCAGTGGGAATAAGGACATAGTAATGTTGATTCAAAGTCAGCGTGCCCATTTATCCAAGCCAAAAAACCCATGTACTTTTTGATTTCACATTAAAGAGTGATGAAGCAATCATTCAACATCTTGTTGTATGGCTTTTTCTTTCCCTTTGTTTAATCATTTTACAGTTGTTAGGAATATCTGATTGATTTATTTATTTATCCTCTAAGCAATGCTACAACACAGTGCCAAAACCAAAAGCTCACTGATTAATCATGGAGACAAAACGCTCACTAATTTGTCCAATGTCATAATCAGGCTGAAAAATAAAATAATCAGCTGAACACGAATAGCAACCAGCCAAGAAACGAGGGGAGAGAAGCAATGAGAAAAGAGCCAGTACTTGCTTATTAGATAGACATCAAGTTCACATTTCCAAGCTTGGCCACATGGGGACTGGAGGGCTGACTGAGTCCCTAAAATGGTCTGATTTTCACGGACAGCTGCGTAACCATTCATTCTACTGAAATGCTGAAACTAAACACAGATCTCATACTCCTGCCTTCTAGGTGCATGTGTGAGGATACAAACCAACCAGATCGAGTTATCAAAAAACCTCGGTAAGCATATCCTTCAAAAATTCCTCAATATTTCAAATGTGGAAGAACACACAGAATGCATGTTTAACTGGTAACTTATATGGGTGATCCCTTGATCAACATGGAATTTGTTTCTCCCTTGCTTCTCTCCCCTAGCAAAACTGTTATAAGGAAAGTCTATAAAATAATACAGAACTAATTGTTCTAGCTTTTCAATTTAAAATACTAAATTGTGCTTAAAACGCTGGAAATTATTCATGCTGGTAGCTCAAATTAAATTGGTGTTCCAAAATTAAAACCTCAAAAAAGGCGTATTTCAGGTAAAGCAAAAAAGGAACAGATTATTACATTTTCTTTCCTGGATCTTCATTTAATGAGGCTAAATATTTAAGAGTGACTTGAACTTTAATTAGAGAGAATCAGCTTAAAATTAAATGTAGTAGGAACCTCTTTAAGTTAAGCAAATTAAATGATTCACTTCAAAGGTTCTCATTTCATACAAAAGATTGTTCAAGCAGAATTGCCAAAAATGGAATTGTTATGGAGAAGATATGCAGGATTATTTTTGGAAAAAAACCCTCAAACACAGCTTCTTAATAACTGGTTGTTTTTTACAGGAGATCCTTCTTATTTGCACTGAAGTACTTTGCCAAGGATACAGAGCAAATATACCTCTAGGATCTGGCTGAGACCAGAGATTTTCTTCCCTATCCACTAAAGAGCCTGTGTCTCAATCACACACCAAGGACCTTTTAAGCAGAGGAGATGACCATGTGCACAGGGTCACGCTGTCCACCCCATTTTGGGTTGTAAGGGAAATTTCCCCCTGGGTTTTGGTTAATGCGTTTTCACCTCCTCCTACTTTGTGGGCTTGCTTGGTCCACTGAAAAATCTGCGCTTAAATTATTTCCTTCCCCTCGCACAAGGCTTGGGCACTAATGACACATTGGTCTTATTTCTTCCCTGCAGCTGGCAAATAGTTTAGTTTCTTGAGGACTCAGATGCTTTGCTCCAATTAAAGCCCTTTGGCTCAGCATCAGGCTGCTTGCATGAATTGCAATGGTCTGTGTTACACACAGGATAAACACTAAGCACAATCAGTTCTGCGGAAATACGGTCTGAATAGATTTGTCTTCATTCCTAAAGGACTAACACACTCATATCTAGTAGACAAACTTCCAAGCTCAAGCAGAATGTAAAATAACGGGGGTTGCTGCTGCGAGTGTGTCTGTAAAGCCACTGCCGCGCAGCCCTGGTCTCAGCTGCCTGTGCTCGCTGCCAGGGCTGCGCCAGCCTGTTCAGGTACACAGCAGGTTCTGAGCTGCACAAAGCTATGTCAAGATTGGCGTTTCCGCACACACATATACAGAAATCTGGATGCCCAGACAAAATAGCTGATAAAAATGAGGTGCCTCTTGTTTAGGTGAGGGGGAGTAAGGGCATAAGAAGAGAAACGGCCAGTTCCCGGAGTTAAGTAAATAAATCCCCTCTTGACTGCTTATGGATTTGTGCCCAGCAGACTGAAGCAGTGCTGATGGCTTTCTGGGGTGCTATGAAGAAAACAGTGGGAACTGGCAGTGGGGATGAAAATGGCAGAAGTGGTGATGGCTACAAGAATGAGACAGAAAGGAGGATCACAGGAGTTCAAGAATAGCTCCGTCACCATGATGATGAAGTAGCCCCTGTTAGGGCCAAAATTCCTTTTCTCTAGAAGGGAACATAAGGCATGGGTTAGACCTCATTACAGTGCAGTACTAATGGACTGCTGCGTGTAGGACCTCATGCAATTTTTATTCAGTCTCATTTTAAATATCCCTGATACTGGAGTTTCTTCCCTTCCCCCAGAAGGCTGCATTATTCTGCCATCAGATTGCAAACGTAAAGATAACAGCATTCAGTAATTGCTCTGAGACTAAGACTGTTCCCTCTGACTTCAGGAATATTAACCAAAACTTAGCTGAATCAGCTCCCTTTAAGGCAATAGTACCTAGCAAAGAATGGTCCTGCTCTTTCTTCTTTTCTACATGATATTCTTAACAAAAATCCGTGTTTTTAATGGCAGGTCAGGTGGCTCTGAATTTACAAGCACTTACTTTTAATGACCATCCTCAGTGGGACTAGACATGTGCAGGAGGAAAAGAAAGAGTGTTATATTACTGTATCTGTCCCTAAGGCTTACTATTTTATGGGGGATATTTTATGAATATCTATTGTGCTAAAAGCTCATATGACTGCCATCTCTCTGCTTGACTTCTAAATTAACTAAGCCCTTTTCTTTGAAGATTAAAACTGATTCCTTAAATAGAATGATAAAGTGTTTGTCAAAACCATGACAAGCTGACTGCTATACCATAATGCTTCAAGAACCATTAGAAATAATAATTCTAACTTTGAGAACATTAGCTGCAATTATTAACATATTGTGAATATGCAAAGAAAAGTGGAATAGACTTTACATCCTTTTAACTTTTAATTTAGCTCCAAAAATAAGACAGTAGAGGGGCTGATGAGCTCTGTGACCTTCTTAATGGCAATGTGGCTGGAAAGCATGGATTCTACCTTAAAAACTTTGCTGGCAACTTCAGCAATGATTGTAAGAGCAAAAATGACAGAGAAACTAATTTTTTCTTGTCCTTTTTTTATCTCTAGAACAAAGTTGAAATGGGACTTACGTGATGTTAAGGCAGAAATCAAAAGAACTTTAGACTCAGGGCCAAGGAGAATAGAGACCAAATGAGCTTTGTAAGAGGTCCAGTCAACTCGCAAAGCAAAGGTGCTTCACGGAGACAGTGACCATGGAAAACAGTAAAGGAGAATGACAGGCTGAGAGTGGATGCAGTTAAAAACAAACCTGGTTTGGCCTCACCACAAAACTAATTATTCACATCTGTTTTCAGCAGTGTTATACATTCTGCTTTTGTCCCTCTGATCAACAGGGCAAGGTTATTAAGACAGATGCTGTCAGGTGTAAAAGCAGTAACAAAACTGAAGGACTTCAAAGTACTCAAACCAGAAATAACACCATTTCTATACCAGAGTCCAGAAAGAACTGGCACGGAAAATACCAAGCCTGACAGGAAGGATATTTAACAAGCATCTAAGTGCATAACAACAAACTGGCAGAAAACCACTTTAATGAAACAGATTATATGATGAGTGTGTCTGCAATCGCTGGAACACAGACTAATGAGCTCCAAAGAGGAAAGCTGAAGTGCTCCCTTTCTGCACCCCACCCCACTTGATAAATAGACTTTCATTCCTCTGCACTGATCGCAGATGGTAAAACCCTCTACTTCGTTCTACTCAAAATGATTTCATACGCAGCCCCCGGCTGGTAGACTGGACCTGGCCAAATTTATGAATTTATCTGGCCCATCGGATTTGTATCTATGGAACATAAGCAGTTGCTTTTGAAATCGTTTTTTTTTCCCCTTACTTTTAATTAACTTCTGGCTCTGAACTCACACCTCTGAGAAGTGCAGGTTGCTCACACTTCCCAGTTTTTTGTGTACTCTGAATCCAGATTTCTTTAGCTCAAAAGTCATGTTTTCAAGCAAAATGGTATGTGGTTCTGCACCTCACTTGTGAAGTGTTACTAGAACTTGCAAAACAGAAAAATACATAAAAATAGCTAGTCCTAGAAATGCTCTGAATTGGTTCCTGGCTCCTTAGTTTCTGCACTTTCATCTCTACACTCCAAATGATGATCAACACAACAAGATTCTACAGAAACTACTGTCAAATATCCTTCTAATCTGATGCAGACAGGCTGAATCCAAGCCTTAACCGAAATCACCCACTGGCACTGGTGGGAGCTGCTCCCTCCCTCTGAAAACCAGACCCAAACCTGCTGACCAGCATCCTTTCATCATTAAAGCTTCCTGTCCCCTTTAGGAAGCTTTGGAAATCATTCTGGTGAGGGCCTCAACTCCAACTCTGATGTCCACCTTGGCTTCACTGCCACAAACATCAGAGGAAATGTTTCTGTGAATAAAGGGAAATTGGTATCTTTATTTCTGTAGGCTTAATTTAGTCCCACTCAGAAACTGTCTAACATTTTTTAGTATTATTTCACTCTAAACCACCTTTTCCCATATGACTATGATTTATTCAAGAAAAAGGCATTGGATGGTGGAAAAACTATCAGTGCAAGAATTCCAAGTAAATATTAAACTCTACTTGTTTCACAAAAGCAACATCAGACTGGCTGTTGCATCTCACTGACTCTTATCCCTCTGTTAAATAATTTAACCAAGGCTGATGGCAGATCTTGATCAAATAGACTAATAGTTAAGTTTGCAGATGAGGATACAAAACTGACAATTTGAGCAATATACAGTGCTTTTTATATAGCTCCCACTCATCTATTATATATGAGATTACAAGGAACATGTGAATCAGGCAAATCACCTTTACAGAAGCACCAAAGCAATTATATAGCATAACTGCAGGACAGGATTCCCCCCCCCCACTGCTGTTTTTGAGCTTTCTAAACCAAATTGGCTATATAAAACTCAGACTAGACTAACAATCTCCTCTCAGGTCTGTAGCAAGACATGGAGATTGCAGCAGAAAAGATTCCTCAAGGGTTTCTCCCTGCCTGATTACAAGTTCGGAGGATCCTGCACACTGCAGTATCAATGAAAAAATAGTAGGTCAAATTCTTCTCTACTGGGCGCCCCTGTCCAGCCCGGCTGACGTCAGTGTTGCTTTTACCAGATTTAGCAGATGATTGCTGGAAAAGAGGATAATGGTGACCTCTAGTTAAATGAAACCTTTATAAGGAGGGTGAACCCTCGGTGCCTCATTCATGGACTCAAATCCACTTCTTGTTGACGGGGTTGCACTATTGACTGAGGAAAACTTGCCCAACTGAGTTTTATTTTAATTTTTTAATAATTTTTGATGTTTAAGAGGTAGAGTTGGCACAGAATCAGCTAGAGTGTCTGTTCCTCTAATGCACCTGTTCCCCAATTTTGATTTCCTTGTAACAAGAAAAAGTATTGTAAGGGTAACTTGGAGACACAAAGGGAGGAAGCGAGCTGTATTTGTCATGCAATATGCAGAAAATTGTTTGCTTTAGGACAGGGTGAATAGGACAAAGAATTGTATTTTATGGTTGAATGACCAGGCTTGTAGATGAGTGCTGTTTCATTAGAAAGTAAACACCAAGCAATCAAATATTGTGTAGAAGACTGCACGGAGCTCTGAGTAGCGCCACAAGGAATCAGGCAGTGCCTACCTGAAAGATGAGCTTGTTCTTTATTGAACTGGTCATATCCAGGATGCATTTTTCTAATTTTGTCTCACATTTTTAACATCTGCATGCAGACATATTTCCTACAAATATATAATCCCTCTTTCATTTTATTTCGGTTTTTACTTTGTAACTAACATTGACGTAATACGCAATTTCATTGCAAATTAAATGCTTCATTAGTTGCACTCAGACTCATGACAGAAGCATGGTCAGACTGAAATCAGTATTGTAGATCTTCAGGGTTTCCTCTTTCTGTTCCTAAACATCCTAATGTTAAACCTTTCCAACAGCTGAAAAAATAAAAGGAAATCTGCCAGACATCTACAACTGGGCTTAGTAATCACATTCGGCACTCTGCTCACATTTGATTATAACGACTTGGAGGTACTTGTTTCTGAAGTAAACCTTCCCCAAAGCTTACATCAGTGGAACAAGCTAAGATGCTCAGTCATTCTAGCCAATGTGAAATAAATATAATAGCTCTAGGGCAGCCTTAAGATCCAACAGCAGGACTTCCCACGGTTGAGGAGATCTCATGACACAACTAATGCTTTTTTTTTAGAAGCCACAGAGCATTAGGCTGTGTCACATCTGGTTGTAAGACCTCAAAAATGCCCAGTGTCTACTGGGTTCAGAGTGAGCACCGCTGCTTATCGATGAAATGGGAAGCGCTCAGAGGGGAACAGGAACAACCACGGGGCTGGAAAGCACCAACCTGGGAACAAACTTGACGAGGGAATTGGAGCCGAGCAGAGACATGGTAATAATCTTCAAATACTGAGAAGATAACTGTAAAGAGGGGAAAATGAAACTGTCCTCTGTCTACTGTGAGTAACTCATCTAGCACTGTGTTTTAAAATTGAAGTGACGCTACCTGAAGTGAAACATCAAGAAAAAATAATCAAGCTGTTGAAAAGGATGCCCAGGAACACTGCAGGATTTTGAGCCTTCAGGGTTTTTAAACAAGGGCTAGACAGATAGCCCATGTTTAAATATCTGTCAGTAATGTTGAGGGTAGAGCTGGCTCCTGTACAAGGGAAGATCAATGCCTCAAAGTTCTGTGTAGCCTAAACTGGAAACTTTGTAAAATCTTTACATGTCTCATATTAATCTTATATTTTTTACTCCCTGTAAATTCTCCTAATATAGATTTTTTACGTTATTGTTTCTATATTTGCAAAGGATTTTGCAATGCTCTTCCAGACTGAAAAGCCCTGAATAAAAGAAATAAAATGTTTTCAGAAAAACTAGGAATTTCACAAGCTCCTTACAGAGCCCTTTGCAGTTATGGAAAATGATTTATCAGTATCTTCCATCCTTACAAACCTTCATGTATTTGAAGACTTTTGTTTCTACCAAATCTTCTTAATTCTAGACTAAACAAACCCAATACTTCAACACTTCTTCCCAGATCACACTAGTGAAACTCTCACACTTTAGAGCTGTTTAAAAGATGCGTAGATGTAGTTCTTAGGGACATGGTTTAGAGGTGGACTTGGCAGAGCTAGGTTAACGGTTGGACTTGATGATCTTAAAAATATTTTCCAACCAAAACGATTCTATGATTCCCCTAATTTGTAATTTTCTCCACTGGACTATCTCCAGTTCATCCACATTCTCCTGAAGGATTGTAATCCCAAACTGGATGTGGTTTTCCAACTATGGCCTCAAGAATGCTGAGCAGGGTAAAAGATGCAAGAGAATCATTTGTCATCTAGAACAGCCCTGTCGTTGTGGAAGGTATCAACATTTGCCTTTTTATCACTGTTTATAGCAAACCTCTTCCAGTTTTGTCAAATACAATCCTTCAATTGTTGTGGGTTTTTTTGTTTTGTTTTGGTTTTTTTTAATAGTAGTTTTGTTTTGCTGATGAAAACTAAGACATGAATATTATTTCCAGAAGTCTAAAATGCATCAATATTTATAAAAGCACCTGAAATCTATACTGGGAAAAGTGAAGTATTTCTTAGTAGTGTATAAATATTGTACTCTCAAATGCTTTCAAGTCCATTTCTTTTTGACCCTTTTGCAATTAAAAACTGGACCAGAGAGACAGAGGGGAAGACAAGGCTGCCCTATGGACACTTGGAGGAACGCTGCTCCTTTGTGTACAGCACGAGCAGTACAAAAGGCTGCATTTCCAGAGAGATACAGTCACTGGTCCTGGACTGACTGCTTTTGTTCAGGCAAGAAGAGAACATGTTGTAAAAAGCAATAAAAATAGAAAGCAGCTGTGCTCTGGACAGCTTCTCTGGACAGCTCTCCACTCACCCTGTGCCTGCTACATGGGGAACATGGCCCCTTCCAGGACACGGGCTCGCAGAGCCAGGCCTACAGCGGAGGCTGCCAGCTCAGAGCCCGGCTCTTTGCCCTCCCAGGCCATTTGTATCCCAGCTTCCTCCACTGCAAGTTTCCAGGGTTTTAGGGGCAGGCACTGACCTGGCAGTCCAACTCAGCACAGTCCCCAGGACTGACTTTCTTTGGGCAGTGGTCACAGCAGCTAGTGAGGGTCAGGGACAGCAACAGGCTCTTGTTTTGCAAGAAAGGCTACCACTAAGCAATAGGATGGGAAAAAGAAGGATTTGGGATGGTCTGGAAAGTGGACTGGTGCATGAGGAAGCAAAGGGGCTGTTGGGCAGGGTGGGATGAGTCGGTACATTTGCAATCCCAGCTGACTCAGGCCCCAGGACTAGGAAAACAACTCATTTTCCAGGACATCTTCAAATACTGCTGCGTGGATACACGCAGGCTATTTCGTCTTGCTTATATGCACGTACAAATGCCTGAATAAACTCCTGTGTGCCCAGGGGAACAACTAAGCCTAGAAGCACGGTGCAAATTCAGCTGGATCCAGCAGCAGTTAAGCTCCAAGACACAACGTGGAGCAAAGTGGGGACCATTGACCTTCCCGTGCTGGCAGCTGGGCTGCCCTCCCACACAAACCCTGCGGAGCCTGCACCTCGGCGCGATGCTCTGCCCATGTGCCCGACACAGCAGCGTGGTGAAATGCCACGACAGAAGAGGAAGGGGTTAAAAAAGGAGTATACGGCTAACTTTGATACTAATCCGGCTCATCCAGGACTATTGCTAATATATCCTAAGAACAGAGACAGCTACCAGAGCCAGTGTTCAAAGGAAAGGAAAATGGCTGAAGTAATTCTGTTTTCTATTAAATATAACAGTTCCCTCTCAAAAATGCAAGTTGAGGAACTTTATTATTTTCTTTCAGGGAACTGTAAGTAGCACGACAAAAAAAACCTGTCTCTTTTTTCTGGAAAGGTTGTTGTCTTCATAATGCAAAATGTTCTAAGTTTGTGGCAAAAAATGTGTCCTTCATAACTGCCCATATTACTCCCCACACAAAAATATCTACATATCAATATAATGTAACTGCACACCACTGCGACCTTACCTGGCTCCTGCCCAAGGACTATCTCACAATTACCCTTAGAAACACCTATTTTGAAATTACAGGGCTAAGGATCTCCAGTTTTTAAAGAGAAAGGCAACACTGCACTGCCTGCCTTCAGCATCCTGCTTTGACTATTCCAACCTTACATGTTCACAGTTTCCAAGAAAAAAGGCTCCATACAACAACATGCAAGCGGGCTGGGGGAAAGGTGGGTGATGTGGAACAAAGCACATTTTCAGGAGCTTTGAAAGCTGGTGCGGCTTAGCAAGATCAATGGCATGTCATCCCAGAGGAGCACTGAAAAAAGCCTTTGAAGTTCTGCTCCCTTTCTGTCTGTATTGTGTATTTCTAAGCAGGCAGTTTGCAGCCAGCGTGCTCTTTGCACGCATTTAAGCACACACAGCATCTACGTAACGCAATGTTGGAAATTACAGACAAATCAGTGCTGTCCAAAGCTGGGTGGTGCAAAGAAATGCATATTTAAATTAGAAGTTAACAGAAAGAGAGAGAAAGAGTCAAACCAGAGGATGGAGAAATTGTTCCTATGATCTAATCAATAAAATGTCCATCTAGCAGATATTAAAAAGGTCTCTAGGCCGCCGAGAGCAGCATATTTTCATTTTGACTAATGCATCTCAAACGTAACGCAGCGGGAACTACTGTAAATAACACATTTTAGAAAATATTCCCAAAGAACAACAAAAAGTCTAGCTGAAAATAATACATCTGAATCAGGTTTAAATTGGTTTTCAAAAAATAGCCTGATGCATGTAACACAGACATCAGCCTCTCAAAAAGGAGCTTAATGCAGGAGGCAGTACAGAAGCAGACTGAGTAGAAAAGGTTTTCTGAGTTGCTGAATTTATAAAAAGGTAAATGCCATTACAGGGAAAGTTTCAAGATAAGGAAGAAAAAGAAAATAAAATAGAGAAGCTTTTCCTCCTACAAGCAAGGGGCAGTGAAGTTTTTAGGACTCAGCTTGATATTTCAATAAATAATTATGTTTTTCCAACTGAACAACCAGCTAGACACGGCAAACTGTAATTAACACCAAGAAGCATAATACCATTTGGCATGCTTACACCTTGTTTCTGAACAGGAGGCTGCAAGAACCCCTTAAAAGCTATTCAAAGAAACTTATAATTATAATTATGAGCTAGTGTGATTAGGCTCTTCTAATAATGTCATGCCTATTGAGCACACCCTATTGAAAAGCCCACATGAAAATGCACAGTTCCACTGATCTGTATGCTTATGTCAGAAGCCCTCATTTGGAGATCTGAGAAATGAAAGAAACATTACTATGGAGATTAAGAAATTTGGTTTAGTACTGTAGAATAATATCATGATTGAATAATATTAGCACCAACTATTAATAAATGTGCCAGCATTTCCCATTAGAAGACACCATATGCAGTTGCTTATAGCTATGACAAAAATTTTAAGCTGTGGGAGTGAATCTCATGTTAAAAAGTTTTTTGAGTACTTTAAGGTTTTCATGACGTCGAGCAGAACTTTGACTATAGGCAACAAAGTGGGCAAGAAATACCCACTTCCGACTGTGTACGAAGGGTGAAAACAGAATTAATAACGTCGCAGAGCAATCTGATTACGCATGCAATTATAGAGGCACCAAACATTCTTATTATTATTACAAATAGCCATTATAATAGAAGCCCTTTTTTCTTCACCTTTATTGCAGGAAACAAAGATATCATCTACAACTTTCTGTAAAATAAGCCATAATCGTGCTCTCAGTCCAATTGCATTGGTAACGAGCTCTTGTTCATTTTAATTTAGAAGGACTGAAAGGTATAAGCAAGAAATGAAGATACTTGCTGCCTCGGGCTAATTAATTCATGTACTTGAGAATGTATTCTCAAGAGTTTAACACAGTGGTGTGATTCCTGGGGACCCATGAGCGTACATGGGCATATACTTACAGAAGGTGAACAGCATCTGGTTGTTGTAAGGCAAGCAAGAAATCCATGCAGGTGCTGAAGCCTGTAATGATCTAGTACAAATGTATGTCAGCTGCTGTTTGAATGCTCAGGTTACTGAGCAATTTTTATAGCTAATCATGTCTTTTCACACAGCCTGGATGAGTTTTCCGAACGTGGGGCAAGTCACACAAAAGAGCGTCTTTGTGCCATTCAGCCTCCCTTCCCCTTCCTCATCTCACAGGCACTCACCTTCACATGTACCGATTATTATTATTTCTGGAGTCAAAGTAGAATTTACCACCCCCATTTGGAAAATGCCCTCAGGGCTGCAAAAACCTTCAGACAAAGCAGGGAAAGATATATAATGCTGTATTAAGTAGACAAGAAATGAACGTCCACAAAGCAAAGCATTACCATTCTCTTCATCTCCTTGGAGACCTGATGACCTCCAAGATGGTTATAAAAGGGACGGTCGACACCCCAGTGTGATGGGTTGTGGCCGATGGAATTAGCACGCTGGCGGCTCATCTTGGCTATTGTGGCTTTCTCGTCTTTCTGAAATACAAATGAAAGAGAAATGCAGAATAAATTTTGAAGCGCTTGCATGGCAGTCATTTTACAATCATGTCTCCTGATTTCTTGCTCCAGAAGGTGGCTTTGCACCTTGAAGTTTATGAAGTGGCTGCTGATCAGGAGCAGTCCTAATCCACCATTTTTCTCTCCCTGTTTACACCTGCACTGTGAAAATGCTTAGAACACTTGCCCCTAAGTGGTAGCCACCATTTTACTCATTTGCCTGCTTTGAACAACCACCATAACCTGTGTAAACACAAAAAGCATTCCAAAATGGAGGTATCTAGTTTCTTCTTTTAATAAACTTAATACAGTTGAATCATTTCAGATAGGAAATTGAAGTTCCAAACGGAGATGCTACATAAAAGATCACAAAAAAACATAAATAAAAAGGCTGGTGTGCAACAGAAAAACCACACAGAGCGATCTCCGGTTGAAGAACAGGAGCCTGGAAAATATGGGAATAAAGGACACCTTTCTCTGTAGGTACGAGTGAGTAATTTTTCACATTTGCAAGACAAGAGCACCTTCCCAGACATGCTAAGGAAATTATGTAAATCTTGCAAACAGCTGCCTATCTGTTACAGGTAATGGTATTGCAGAGTGTGACACAATGGTCTCCTCTACCCTAACACTAGCTGCAAGTTTTGCCATTGGCACTAACTTTCTTGAAGTTTGGATAAAATCTTTGGTTTTGTTGCTAGAGCTGGTTTGGAATCTCGGTTGTAGTTGGAGCTTACTGTAAAGTTTGGAGGGGATCTGTCAGAAATGATTCAGGCAAGCTCAACACCGGTTACCAGAGCACAAAAGTGCAGCACATAACCAAGCCAAACAACAGGTTGGTTAGTTACTTACTTTGAATATATTATCTAGCTAAAAAGGCTGGCAGGTTTCCACATGGAATGTGTTTTGCAGAATGACAGGAGTTTATTGTACAAGATCAAACCCTCTTGTCTTCTCTAGCAAGGACTGCACTGGAGGTTTGCTTGGTGAGGACTGTGATTTACCTGTACTGACTCAGAAGAGAGCGGTGACAATTATTACATCCTTGCTTAGAAGAGACAAATTCTGGAGAGCTGGAAAATACGGACAGTATGGATAGCTACAGCTTGGCTGTTTATTACTTAAGAGATTGAACTTTTTCAAAACGATAGCTCCTTCCATGAGATTACTGAAAAAATTAGGCATAATGGCTAATTTTGGATTTCAGGGAGTGTTCAGACAACTGAATAATTCAAAAAGAAAGCATTGGTTATTTTAAACTTTAGAATTTTGGTTCAAGTGTTGTTTGACAATACAGCTAGGTTCACATCCTTTTTTTTTTGCCTGGAGTCTGCGTTCCCTACTTATTTATTTTGATTCTCCACTATACACTGTAACTCGCACCTGTCAGGAGTTTGCAAAATACCTGGTGTTATTTCCATGGCAACCAGAGAGTTAAATGTCAAGTGTTACGCTGCCTTAAATTATTTTTATTTAAAGAAATTTTTAAAAGCCTGCTAAAATCCAGCGCTGGGGAAAGCTGCCTGATTGACAAGCATGGGAAATCATCATCTCTTTCTTGCAAAGAAGAGACAGCTATAATGTCAACGTTTCCCGTGAGACCAGAAGCTCACCACGCAGGCAACTGAACCTTCTCGGGAATGCAGTGTTGCAGGCTACATGCCCTGTGCCAGACACCCAGTCAGCCCCGTGACACTGAGTAGCAGTGGTCACTGCAGCCACAGGCTGCCAGCAAAGGTCTTTTTCCACCCAGCCAGGATGACAAGTGTAGGATCCCAAGGAAACTCAGTGGGAGCAAACCCAAGGGAGCTGCCAGGTCCCTGGGATGTTTGCTGAGGAGAGCCATCCATGGTCCCACATTGCACATCCCCTGGACAGCAAGTGCCTCCCACATCACCTCTTCCCTGCATTGAACCCACCACTGATTCATCTGCAAGAGCTGAAAACTCCATCCCTTGGCATCAGCTGAATTTCACTTGAGCAATCATCACAGAGCCACTGGATAAGCTCCAGGAGACCTGCGTTTTAAATGTTCCTAAAAATATACTAATGTGATGCAATGCTGATGTCCAGATATGAGCTGGTTTGAGAGTTTTTTTTTAAAGTCACTGTTCTTTATGGTCTCTGCCATCATTTTGCCATCATTCACACTTCCTTGTGTATTTTCAGTTGCACAATCTTTTTCGTAGTTATGCTTCTTTCTTCTATTATATGTAAGAAAACTGGTAGAAAATACAGTTTCGTTCTCTCCAAGTAAATATATATATATATATATATTGTTTTCAATAGTAGAAGTGACACTGCCAATCCATTTTGCTACAACTTAATGAAAGGTTTTCAGCCAAAAGCAATAAAAAAACCCAAATGCTGAAACTAGTCTGGGAACCTATAAAAGCAAAGGTATTTGGTTACATTACAAATGCTTTTACATGAACAGGTGACAAAAGATACATAAAGCAGGTTCCCCTCCATGGGTTAGTAAATTTGGTTAGAATTTGAGAAAAGTCTTAATGCCAAAATTCCAAGCAAACGTATTAACCCATCTCAACCAGTGCATGATTCTTCTACCTGCTGCTAGTGCCGGTGAGTCTCAAGCATCACTTGAATAATTTGAAAGAAATAAAAGACTTTGTACATGTTTACTGACACATCTGGGTTGAGGTAAGGGTGGGACAAATGGGTAAATATACACTTTTCAGATAATTTCTAACCATGAGGTCAGGCATCATAAATCTTCCATGGCAAGATGACCTCTGGCAGTATTTTCACCCACTCCCTGTAGAAGGTTTCCACTGGATTGTGAACTATGTTTCAGCAATATTTCCAATCAGATTAAAACACATATATACAAGCACAGTGGGTATTTGTTTTCCTGTATTGCATACTGTGCTACTATATTATCTTGAACAATAGGCATTTGTTGTTAACATCAATACTTATTCAAAAACATTTTTTTGGAACCAAATATTTTGAAAAGTTGAGGTAATTTATTTCCTGAAAAATCACTTGTTCAGTGGGTAATGATAATAACAATCTCTAAAAATGAGGAATTAGAAAGATCATAGCATCTCTATGGAAATTTATGAGGATCTGTGCTCCGTTTCTTCCTGGCTAGGTGACAGCATGAGGACAATTTACACACGGGGCTATCTAAGACCGGAAAGAAGCATAAAGAAAAGATTATACCTTTCGGTCCTCCTCATTACAGATACTACCAACAACAGGAGCAGGTGTAAGAGTTTCTGACAGCAATGAGATTTTCAGATTTAAAGTGGCTAAACTCCAGGAAGCTGTTGTGGGAACTTTCCAAATCTGGACTTGCAAAGAGACTGTAAATCTTATTCCCAGAGGTTTTATTGTGTTCCCACCACCAGTTCCCACACACTGAGCTACTGTAATGCTATAACAAAACAGCAAAAATAACTGGTATTTTCTTATATTTATCAGTTGCATCAAGAATGCCTGTTACTCCTTTAGTGTGCGATTGGATTTTCCAGCTTATTGATCACTATCAGTGCAACAAAGCAGTGGAAGCTGAACATGGATCGGTCATTTCAGATTCAGCTACAGATTATTCTTTAAATTGTCCTGAAGCCCTATTGACATGTGAATGATACTTCTTGCAATGCTACATGCTCCAAACCATTGCCTTCATAAATCTACATGGGTGGAACCCTGCTGTGCTAAGATTAAATTTGTTAAACTAAGGAATCATCCTATTAGATTGATTGTGTTTTAGGAGAGTCACATGCCCAACACTTAAAGGACCATTTTGTTTCTTCAGCTGGATGGAGTTCCAGGACACTATTTAGAAAAGAACGAGATTTGTTTTTTTAGGAGTTACAGCCAAAGTTTAGTTGAGCTGTTTTAAGGCCACCATCAACAATCCTTTCTGAAACTGTGTACCTGCTATTGTTAAAAGAAACACCCATGTTTACGGCAATTGAAAGTCATTAGAAAAAAATAAACATTTTTTCGCTTGTGCACCCAGCACAGTGTGTTTAGTCAGCAGTATTGCTCCGCTGTTGACAGTCACATTTTGTTTCCACTTGTGGTCAAAGCAAAGCATTTCCCCAGCCTTCTGACAATGTTGACAAGGACAACAAAACTAACTGTAAACCTAACATGCTGTTCAAATCCTATTCACCTCAAGGTCTGTTTCCCACTCTTCCAAACACATACTTTTCCACTCTTCCAGAGTAAAGCTTATCAATTATTAGAAATGATAAGAAGAATAGTTGTGATGGTTCTGCAAATTAGTGCAGCACTTGATCTCAAAGAAGAGCAGAAAGCTGCCAACAACCACCAAGTGACATGCTCCTGTATGAACTTTGGTACCCCTTGCATCTCACACGGTTAAGATCTTTATATTTCAATTATCAAAACCCTAGCTTAAGGAATTGAAAGCAAACACATGGAAAACAGATTCGGAACTTTGGATTTATGCTTTCAGGAGAACTTTAATCTAGGGGAACGTAAGACTGCGGCAGGGAAGTCAGTGCTGCGCTGCTCCGGAATACCTGAGCGCTGCTTTCCTCACAGGCCGCTGCTCACCCGCCAGAGCAGCAGCAGCACAGCACAGGGCACACAAGAAGGTGAAAGCGGATCCGGAGATAAAGATGAGGAGGGAGAAACCTAAACAGACTGGATTTTAGAACTTTGCAGTTTAGTCTCTTTCAATAGAAAGCAACTCTTCTGTATACCATACAGAAAACAAGCACTGCATTTTCAGCCCTAAGGATTTTATTTAAAAACTGAGTGATCAGAATCTAGCTTTTTTCACCCTAAAACTCAACTAAATCTATTCCAGTTAACAACATCTTTAAGAGGGGAAAAAAAAAAACAACAAAAAAAACCCACCACCACCACCAACAAAAAAACCCAACCAAACAAAAAAACCCCCAACTATTTTCAAGGAAGGAGCTAGGCTGAGTTCCTGGAACAAAAATATTACATAAATGTTCCTCCCACTTACTCTGTGCCAAGGAAATGGTATTAACACAATGAAAGAGTCAAATAAACAAAAAAGGCAGAAAACTTAAAGTCATGGCTCCCCATGGCAACAGTAAGCAGAAAGGGTATGGAACAGATTTTGTCACATTTTGTAGATTCACCATAACTCCTGGTATTGTTTGGTTTCAATGTCTGTAGGATAATGGACTGGGTATTCCGATAGTTCATGTCTATCCGTGTGAACTGAGGAATAGCCCAGGCAAACAGTTACTTGGGTCAAAACTGCACCTGCTCTCCGTTCAATGCAAATCCTGTGCCTTGCGTGTGGAGAGCAGGAACCCAGACACGACTCACAGGAACCCATTACTAAGTTAGGTGAATATTTTATGGCCATTACTGGAACAGACTGAACTGAAAACCTACCTAATACATCACAAGAAGTCATTAAAATCAAACAGAAATGGAAGGAAAAAGTTAAGTGCTAGAACTTTGTCTAGCATCAAGCAAAATATTCAAGACTGACCGAACTGACTACGGGAGAAAACTTTTCTAACTTCTGATCTGAGTTTTTAAAGAAAGAGAGAACTTTAAACTATTCACAAAGGGATAGAAAATGGCTATGGGAGCAAGAAAGCTACAGCAGCATGGACAAACCAGGAGTCTCAAACTCTAAATACTAATATCCATGACCTATGGTAGCAGTTTCTTTGTGTTTTAATTTAGCACAATAATTACATAGATCATGCACATGTCTCAATTCTCAGCTACTCTGGGATGCAGCACATCAGAGCAGCATTATAATAGTGCCTAGAGACTTCAGCTGAGGGCTACACTGTGTAACAGAGCTGCAATAAATACATATACAGCAGTGAAAGAATGAGGGGGGAGGGGAACCCATCTTATTTTACCATGAAAAATCGAGGCACAAAGATGCAAGTTCCTCAAAATCTAAGTCTGGAATGGAATACACATCTCTCCTGAGTCTGTCCAGTCTCCTAGTCAAAACACAGCCTTGTTTTCAAAGATGAAGTCCCAAGTGCTCCGTGTCTCTGTTTTTGAGTTTTTTGTCTATACGAGCAAGAAGCAGAATCCTGATCTTAGGTCTTCCTCTTCTCTTCAGAGAAACCTTCGGTTCTCCACAAGAACATGCAGACAACTTGGTGAGTGCATGATTTAAGAAGTCAATATATCTTCACCATAATGGTATTTTGGTTTATGTTCTTAAATCTACTCAGCAAAGAAGTGGTTTAGGTATAAACACCAGCTGGCCCACTGACAGGCAGTGATGCTCAAGAAACAATCATCTTGCACTGCAAGCTCTAATCCTCTTTTGAAGATTGACAATTGTTAATGAGATTTATCTTATGAGCAGATAGAAACCAAAACATCATCTTCTCTCTTTAGGAGATGATAGGGGATTTTCTTGGAGATTTTTCACACAATATCCATTAAGGAGATTTGAGGCTTCCATTCTCTCAGGAAGTGGGGCAATGGTAGCAAAGTATTTCTGCATAGGTGTTACGGTTATTCAAATCAACCATGCTATTGGAACATGTCACAAACACTAATTCATTTAATCTCATGGTTGTCATATTTACAGCTGTGGGAAGGTTTAATTGGTCTTAGATTCAGAAATATTTGAAATTATTTTCAATTCAGGCCAATCTTTATACGCTTGCCCATACTGTGAATAGCAAAGTAGTGTCTCTAATGCAGAAATTACTTAGAGAAATATTACTGGCTAGGCTTGACTAGATGATAAAAAAAGCTCTTTTTCTAGTATTACAGTCTAGCATTATTTAAAATAATACAAAGTAGTGACAATATCAACTTATTTTCTGTTATTGACAGTGTCACAAAAAGACGATATATTGGCTGAAGTCCACTGGAGTTTGACTTGACTCAAGTACAAGTCAGCAATGCCCTAATAGCCTTATTTTGTGCAGCCTGACCTGTGTCATAGCAGTAGGTGTGATCTCATCCCACTGTCACAATGATTATCCATCATCACAGTGGGCCAGATTTTCCCATCTTCAGAAAGAGGCTGACAAGTAATGGCAAAACTGCTCTAGTCTTTATGTTCATGGTAATATAGTGAGCAGTTGGACAAAAACACCTCAGTTTGCAGTGTGACAGAGAAGAGGTCTTTGTGGTTTTAATCTATTGTTTTAAGAACTTGTACAAGTATCAAATTTCACTGAAAAAATACATATCTATATTAACAACATTTTTCAAAAAGATTACGAGAACAACTCAGGACAGTTTCTTTGACAGAACTAGAAAGTACTCGGTGCAGAAACCTTATGCAGAAGGTGGCTACGCTCCCTTCTACACATGCAATAGTTCAGGAAGAGGACAGCGAAACAGGAATTTTTGTCACTGAAGGTCAAGTAGTCAACTCACTCATCTGTAAAGGCTGGTGTTCACTCTACTTTGGTGTGTCTGGTTATTAAAGTATCTAAACCCAGCATTTGGTCTTACCCGTTTCTGGCTGCACCGTACAATCAAGAAGGTCTCAATGCTGTGCTCCTTCAGGTAAGCATTGCGTTCCCCTCCAAAGCCCAGCTCCACCTCATAGTCTCCATTGAGATAGTTCAGGGTTGCTTTTGTTATGTGGATGCGCCTTGAATGAGACAAAAGACAAGCCAGTTTTGTAGGCTCTGAAAAGTTACCACCTAAAAACCCAGTTCCTGTCAGTGACAGGTTCTATGTACTGGAACAAACCAGCAATAAAAACCAGTTTCTTTAGCGATGCCACCACTCTTATAGATGTAGTACAGGAGTTTAATCTGTTTTAAAGGAAGCAGGCCAGGAAGCATCTTCTTAGAGAATTGTTCATGTTAAGCATGTTACAGATCCACTTATAAGCACCTCCTTAGATATAAAGCACTCATCCTTTCATTCACTTTGCTCTAACACACAGCAGATATAGTTTTTTGGCAAACACAGGCCCTTCACAAGGACATGTCTACTCAGCGGACAGTGTAATATACACTGTAGCAACATATAGTGTATCTTTTTTCGCTGTATCACATTAATCACTGTGGTACAAGAGTGCCTTGTAGAGATACGCTACAAGTACTGTAGTCTTATGCTTTCTTTCAGAGCAAAGAAAAAGTGGAGATGCACACAGAAAAATTATCTTACAGAGTCAACCAGGCAGCAACTCAGTCTTCAGTTGATCCATACAGCAATGAAATAAGAACCAATTCTGCCCTCTCACAGGAACGTTTCAAAACAAAAGGCTGGTATGAAACAACACTTCATGCAACATCCATCAATAGCTGGGATGCTCTCCAGGAAACACTGTTAACATATTGTCACATCTCTCTGTAACCATGACCAGTTCTGCTAGTGTTCGCACAGATGTGCTCACTTCTGTTAATCTATCAGCTTTATTTTGCAGAGAAGGAATTCAGTTCTTACCACAGAAGGATGTGCCCATCATGGGATTTTGTAGACTTTCTGTAACCAAGGACATGTAGACATGGAACAGAATAACCTTGCTAACATTTGTACATGCTTAAAACACTACACCCACAGTTCATTTTACAGCAGACATACAGAACCTCTGAATGTCTGTCTCCTGTTTCCTCACCTCACTGTGACATGTCAGAGACAGAACAACATGTGGGTTAACACGACAGCTTTGATGAAGCAACTTACCCAGCTTTGCCCCCTGCTTCCATGTGGTTGGCTAATGTAACATCGTTGGACCACACATCAAACTGCCACTTCCTAAGGCCCAAGACCCCACAGTGAACTCTCCCGCTGTGGATTCCAACCCTCATGTTGACATTTACTCCCGTTACCTCCCGGACTAATCTGAAAAGAGATATGGGTAAAAAAGGGCATCACAAAGAACCGCATGGTTGTAGGCAGTGGAACAAACTTGCACCTATAACACAAAAATCCATAATGACCCATAAATTATTCACGCAGACACATGGTGCTGCTTGTCCACAACAACAGGACAACAAAACTAAACCAGACTGGCTGTACTGCTCTGGCCGGCCACGCAGAGCACTAATTAGAAAGGGGAGCCTTTGGAGTAAATCCACATACTCTGAACTCGTGGTCAAGATGAGAACTCATTAAAAAAAAATCTTTGAGGCAGTAAAAGGAATAAAGTGCTGGTCTCTGATCTCCATACCAAAGCTGGACGTAACCTGCCAGCACTCAACCTCATTAAGAGTAATAGCATGCTGCAAAGAGAAAAAGGAAATGATTTCAGAGATCTTAATTCATCTGCATGGCACCAAGCATCAGCTCCTCCACAGATGAAATACGATATGTGTGTGAAATACCCCACTGCAGTTGGAAAGCCTGAACGGGGCTTACAGCTGCAGTCAGAGCAGCAAAACCAGAGAACCACATCTATTGCAGTCACTTCAAACAGGCAGTTACAAATACTCAAGCTCTGATTTTAATGAGGTTTTGGATGCTCTTCTTACTCCTAAGTTGACTGCTGGAATACTTTGTGGGTTTTGTCCTTTTAGGGCAAAAGTTAACTTCAAGAGCTGTTCACATGGAAAATATATTTAGGAATGTGGGTAGGGGAAAGTCTTGACAAGGCCATCAGAACAACTCTGCTTATCATTATTGCTGATCATGTAATTCCCAGAATGTTCATGTTTCACCAGAAATTTTGCCTATATCACATACCACAGTCCTTTCCTTTGAGTTGTTAGTTCCTTGCAGCATTAAGTTGTACCTATCAGATTTCAACCTCTTTGGTTTTCAGGTTCATCTAGTCCTACTTATCTAAGATAATATCCTCTGGAGAGGTATCCTCCCAACTTCCTAACATCAACACAGATCTAATATTTAAGCTTTAGTTATTAATGAATGATTAAAAATAGACTAATTCTGGACTCCAATTCGCTCCTCACAGTGTAATATTTTCCTTAAAGGACTGTTCAAGGTGACTTCTTGTTGAAACAGATCCTACTCTCTTACAGTTCCTTTTTCCTTTCCCTATCTTGCGTTTCACTATCTACTTGCTAAAGTGATATTCATTATTTTTATTAACAAGAAGCAGAGATCCTCTAGCAGGGCAGGGAAGCTGCATATGGGTAAAGGTGCCACAGGGCTCCAACCACAACACTTGGGAAAGCAACAGGAACTGGGGTCACTGCAGCCATAACCTTTGCATGGAGAACAGCAGCTGCAGCGTGGATACAGCACTGGGGAGGAAGAACATGCTGCACGAGTGCTACAAACCCCACTGCACCTTCTGCCAAGCCATGTTACTGACAGAAGACCAGGGAACTTCTAGTAGTCAATGAGAAGGTGACTTTCTCCAGACTTTACAGCAAACAACTGGGTTTGGTTATCCTTTATAGACAAATTAAATATTCCTCATTAACTTTATTTTTTTTTAAAGTTCATTTATACTAGCAGTACAGTGAATAAAATTCTATCTTTTCAATCTGGGGTTACACTCCCTGCTGTTATTATGCACAAATGAAATCAGCCTACGGGCAGGGCCCCATGTTAGGGAAGCCAGCAATCAAATGTTCAGCAGCTGTTTGCTACCTGAAATCAAATGTTCAGTAGCTATTGGTTACCTTAATTGTGAAACCTCTTATCTTGATCCTTGGCAGAGGAGGAGGTGTGGGGGAAGTAGAGGTAGTGAGAACAGAGTCACCTTCCAGACTTATTAAGAG
This sequence comes from Patagioenas fasciata, assembly GCF_037038585.1. NCBI lineage: Eukaryota > Metazoa > Chordata > Aves > Columbiformes > Columbidae > Patagioenas > Patagioenas fasciata. The sequence continues at coordinate 11,999,600 of NC_092526.1, read as the reverse complement.
ATAAGAGTGTTAAATGCATTCATTATAGATCGAGTGGGAAACAAGATTTAAAGGCTGCTGAAGAGCTATTTGTAAACAAACACTGAGTGCACTAGAACTCCATGTTTATTTCAAGGTAAGGTGGGTTGCAGTTAATCAATGAAGTCTAGACATCCTGGTGCTACTCAGCCTTGTGGGGGATTACACAGTGCCAAGGTCTCTGGATTTTATCAGGCCAACTACTGTAGAAAACGAGACTTTTCTGAGCAATCTACAAACTAGCCTTCTTTGTGGGACTAGTGGCTAAGAATTGCTGCTTCCTGTGTTTGACAAGACACCTCGTCACCTGCCACTTAATTGTACTTCATGTGGAAGAAATGGCATCCTTTCAAGGGCTACTGAAAACTAGTTACTTGTAACTACTTTTATTTTGCATTTTGCATACAAACCCCAAAAGGAGACTGGTGCAAAGCAACAGAGTTTAAAACCAGGCAAGTAAAGGTAGGAAGTCCTGACAGTGTACACTGTATACAAAGCATGGGAATGCTTCTTTGTACTGTCCTCTGAATGGGCTCTCCCAGCTGAAAACACCGCTTTTCAAACCACGTATCTGTGTTATGAAAATGGGGCTGAAAAGTGTGCATTCACATCCTTGCAGACATTCAAATGGTAAGGATGAACTATGTCAAGCTCAACAAACAGGCAGCTTTAGTTTTTATCGAGATGAAGTGGCAACTCCATCAATTTACTGAATGGAATGAGAGGAGAACTGCATAGAGATCTTCTGCTTATCTCTTGGTACCACTGATACTTTAGAAGATGCGTTCATAAAATAAAAAACTAGAAGAGAAGGGAAAAAGAAACAGAGTCCCTGTGCAGCAGGGATGGTGTAGATATTAAGGTCTGCTCAGTTACCATCAAAAACTGACTGAACGTTGTGTCTAAACTTGCATATGCTTGAGATGACCAAATTAATCTTCCCTCCCTGAATTCCGAACCAATTGGCCTCTGAAAGTTCATATCTGATGCAAACAATATTCGATGTTGCCTGCAATTCTCCAAGTCATATAACTAGACGTGAGTCTCATGTTTGTTACTCTCTAAAGACAGGAATGGTCTGGACAAACACAGGATTTCTAGTCTGATCTCAGAAGCAGGCAAAGTTTCAGAACAATTTTAAAAGAAATAAATAAAGATGAGGAAGTAAGAGGAAATAAAGGAAAAAGCACCAGACCAACTTCACACCCTTTCTCAATAATTAATTTAACTAAAGTAAGAAAGTCTTGAATCTCACCTTTTTGGCATGGGGACACATGCAGGAAGATTAGTTAAACTAGACAAGACAGACCTTAGCAGAAGAATTGCAAGGTGAAAAAGAAGCCGGTTTAAAGATAGATAGGTGAAGAGTGACTGAAATTTAATAAAGTTATTATTAATCTTCTGATTTCACATTTCTGTAATTCACTGGAATCCTCCTTTGGGAACGAGACTTCCAGTAATTGCAGTAACCTTTGCCTTTCCCATCAGAGGACTGAGCTCTGATACCCACGTGGCTGTAACGGACTCAAGTGTCTGTCCTTCTGCTCTCAAACCTCTACTGCATTGTGTTTTCTTGTTCCAGCTGGTCTCCCTTTTTGCTGGCATCAGTTCCCTGGTTTGGCTGCTTTGCTACTAATGTAAGGATGACCTGACAGGAAAGAGAATCTACTTACTATTTCTTCTGAAGTTCTCCATGGGGAATATGGTACTTACGAGATGGCCTCTATCATATCCATTCCCATCTCAACACAGCAGTGTGCATGGTCAGCTCTTGCTTCTGGCAACCCAGACACACAGTAATAGCAATCGCCCAAGATCTTGATACGTAAACAGTGGTTATCCTAAAATAATAATAATAACAATAATAAAGGAGAAGTATTCAGCTTATATTCATGCTTGCAATAGCTTGCCTTTTAGGGCAGTGAATATTTACAAAAATCCAGTGAACCAGCACAGTATGTAATTCTTGCAACAGGAAAAAAAATAATCAAAATTATAACAGAAAACTTACAGCTGCTAGCTTATCAAATCTGGCAAAGAGCTCGTTCAGCGTCATGACCAGCTCCTGAGCAGTGCACTGGGAGGCCAGACTTGTGAAACCCTCTATGTCTGCAAAGAGGATGCTTGGGAAAAAAAAGAAGAGAAAAAAAAAATGAAAGTGTCACAAAATTTGTCACTGATATTTGTGTAGGTCTTGGGGTAGAAGTTCAGGGATGGGGAGGCATGTAGTGGTATCCCAGCCCTATCCCAGCAGCAAGGAGGTGAGCACCGCTAATGCCACCTAACGCTACAGGCTCTATCACATGTAAAGCCGTGAGGGGCTCATCCCCTCCAGAGACTAGAAAGGGTGAGAAAACCCCCCCAGGCCTTCTAAACCCCACCCCTGCCCCATGTCCAGAAAATTTACAGTACGCTGGGAGGTGGTGGTGGCACGATAATGCTATCGGATGTCATTAACAACAAGGCACTCCTACACAGTGACCCGATTAGCTCAGCTATAAAATCAACACTTACCCATTTTGTTCACATTCCTCAACCTCTCAGCTCAATAACATCGCCTGTGTCCTAACTCTGCTGCGGAAACCACGCTCTTCTGCCCGCTTCCCCTGCGGCCAAAGTGCAGCCACAAAATAATGTCCCTCTCTAGTGAATAACCCCAACCTGCCTACCACAGCTTTCACCCCCGCTTTGGTGCTCTGCTTCCACACATGCACCGCAGCCCCTGCCCTGTGCCGGGCAGACACGTTCCTGCAGTGCTATAGATGCACGGTGCCAGGCGCGATGGCACCTGTGGTGCTGGGGTGAAGGTCTGGGTGCTGCAGGGCTGGCTGGATGTGCCGTAACACACTCGGCTGTCCTGAGCAAGAGTCGCTGTCAAGGTTTTCTACTCTTCATTCACTGAAGAAGGAAATCTACACTGTTTTGTTCTACTCTGCTCAGCTGCTTCTCACTCATTGCTTTTTTTTCTTTTTGCTCAGCTTCTAAAGAAGTACAGAAATGAAACCTCCCAATTTGTACCACACCTTCCAGCTGGCTTAGCCCCTGAAACACTACAAAAACATACACCTGCAGTGCTTGGGAGCTCCTCTCGGCAAGGCTTCCACCGAGGGACACGCGCAGCCCTTGCCAACTGAGCCAAACCTCTGCTACTGCAACAGGGAAGGCCAGGACGGACCAGGAAAGCCCTCTGAAAGCAGCCTGGACGGTTTTGAAAACACAATTATTTGAATCACAAGTATTAATAATGATTCCTTGATTTCAATCTTAATGTTGTACTGTGAAGATTAATATTTTTTTTCACTAGAAAAAGATTCTGTCTCATTGATAATGACAACATCGAAAATACTGATTTGCACACACAGTCATTATGCTAAATTTAAAACTATTCAGCAAAATAAGCACCAGACTGTCTACATAGGTCTAAGATAAAATGTATATATGCACACTCATTTATATAAATATAACATTAATAAGCTATATTTGTATGTTGGAATATTTATCCAGTGGCTGATTTCTTTTTTGAAGTTGATTATTGCATCAAGTGGTATTTGTATAGGAAGAGAAATTACAAGTGTAAGTGACAAGCACTTTGGAATTGTTTCTTATTTGTAAAATAAAACTCCAACATGTTTTCAGCAAATTGCAGAGCCTATGTTTTCTGTTGGAATTCCCTGCAATGTCTTCAGACGGAAAGCAAAGACAACAAAAATATTTTCACAGGCATTTTTTTGCAAAAATCCTGAAACACATTTCAATTCTGGCATGATTTTCATATTTTCCTTCTACATTTTAACTCCAATAAATCATCAACTGAACATATTGCATTAAGTATTTGTCAGTCAGACTGAAACCAAAATGTACAAGAAAAAAGCAAGAGAGGAATGCAGGGATGTCTGAATAAAAAAAACCCAGAACACTTAAGAAAACACACAAAAAATAAATCAAGCTTTCACATATTCACAAATAAAAGTAAACTTCCCAAGGAAATACAGTTGAAACCAACTGCAATCTTAGAGATCTCTGTATTGCTGGCTAAGCAACTTAAGTATGTTTTAATATGCAATGTACAAGTAGGAAATGTCTCCAGTTTTTGCGGCAGTAACAAAATGTATCTTCTTGTAAGCATGCTCTTCTTCCAGCATGGGGCAAATTGCAAATTCCTCACTCATGGGCATGTTGACACTCTACTTGTGTGTGTGTTGTCACAGTCGTGTGTTATAACAGGAGTACAGAGCAACTGCTGCTCTGAGGGCCAGACAGCAAAGGGTGTATCTGTAAATCCTACACAGGGATGCCCTGAGCCTTCTCATGCCTCATTCAGAGAACTAGTGCTAGCACAGTGTCCTAATGAACATGGATCAATGACTGAAAGTTGCCTCCTCCATTTGCCATTACTGTCATGCCAGATAAATGGATCAGACATCCTAGAAGTTAAATCAGAGCAATATTTTCAACCAGGCAAATGATGTAATCAGGCTGCAGGGGATGGAAAACCTCATTGGGGTATGGAAAAGACCATGTGGGAGATGGCAGAGGACAGAGCAGTGATCTAGGAACTGAAGACAGAGAGGGGAAAGACACATTTGTGGCAGGAGACGGAAGAAAGAACAGCATACGACCGTCATAGAAACAGCCCTTGCAAACAGGAGCCCAGCCTGAAGCCTCTCTCTCCTCTGCTCTCAACAGAGAGCTCTGAAAGCCACTAAATCACATTTTACTTCTCCTGCCTAATCTGTTCACTCCATACACTCCTGCTGACACTGCAGCTCCAGCAACAGAGACAACAACCAGGTTTATCTCTCCCTGCTCTGCTAATGACCCAGAAGGAAGGAATGTGGACCAGTGTACGTGGTGCTGTGCCACGCTCCTTCTGTTCCTTTTGTTATTAGCCCAAGTAACCCTTAAGTTCAGCCTTCTCCCTGTAAAATACCTAGCAGCCCAGAAGCAGCTATGAAAAAAGTAGATTTCTCTTACGATAGCAATCAGGGAACAGCACGTGATCCTCATCTTGTGTTAAGTCAAAGTTCTCTTTAAAAACAAAGCGTCCTGTATCTCCTTACACGTGCAACACGCATGTGGTGAGGTTGCAGGAGCATCTCCCAGTCCTGCCAGTGTATCTTATCCAGACTTGGAGCCTTAGAGTTTAAACACACAGCTTCCTCACTGCCCTTGGTCCTCACTCCACACTTCAGTCTTTCATGTCAGACTCCTGTTAGCAATGGATAGATTTTATTAAAGGACAATAGTGATGGATGACTGCGATGGAGGGCACAACTCAAGCCAACTATCTGTCAGTCTTCAGAGGGGAAGGCATTTCCTTGTTGGTGGGAACACAATGCCAGTAATAGGCCTTTCTTGTGCCAAAATGTGGGGTAAATGACAGTGGTCAACAAAAGGTCAAATGAAATAATTATTATAGCTATGAAATGTCGTGAGATAAGTAAGGCAGTGGTTGACTGGAAGGGATTGACCACACGATCTGCAGTCTGGGCATCAGCAACTATGATCAGCCCTGGGTCCCAGTCCCTTCATCTGGAAGGCTAGTGCTTTATGGAAAAACCAGTTTAGCATGTAATTAAAATGCTGTAATGGCTTCAGAGCTCTTGATATATTTTCCACTCTGTCACTGCCTTCAGATTTACCATCTGATTGGGTTTTGTCCAGCAGTAACCAGGGTATGACCTCAAAAAGACAAAAAATGGTTTATTTCTGGGAAAGACAGGCAAGTTATCATTCATTTTGTAAGTTTAAAAAAAAAAAATATTTCTGTTTAATTTTGGTTGAAAAGTACCACAAATTGTGTTATAGGGTAGGGGTGAATACTTTCCTAAGCTCCTATTTCAGCTCCTATTTCCAGCAAGGACTGGCTCAAGATTTCAGAGCTGTACAAGCCAAACTCAGTTTTGTGCCTGTTGCCCTGTGTGGCTCGTGATGCTGGCAGGGAAGAAAGATGAAAAGGAGTTTGGGTAGCTTCCAGATCCCGCCATCCTTCCCTCTGCCTGTTACTTGCTTGCTCTTACCCAAGACCCAGGAAGGGGAGCTGGAAAGGCAGATGCACAGACTGGCGCATCCCTGAACCCAAGGAACTGGGGCTGCTAGGCCGCATAGGGCAGGCTGGGCACACAGGTCCAGCTGCCGCTGCCACCAGGACACCAGCCTGTACCTGAGCTTGGCCCTTACCCAAAACACCACCACCACTGTGGACTGCAAGACCTCCATGAGCAGGATGCCTAGATGCTTTTTGCAGAATGCTTCACATAGCTGCAAAGCCAACAAGAAGTTAAATGGAAAGAGAAGCAGCTAAGGTGCAGAGCCAAGATGAGAAAATTCCCCATAGTGCTGAGCTTAGCTTTCCCATTTTTTTGGTCTGTAATTCATTCACAGAATTGTTAAGATACACACAGACGGGCAGCTCAGGTACCAGCTGAAGTCTCAGTGCAACACCCTAGAGATCAGTAGTGTGAGCCTGCCCAGCTTGGGCTGCTTTCACAGTCCATACCCAGGTCCATCCCACTGCACCTTGGGTCCTACCACTGCAGGTCATTTAAAACTAGCTCCTGAAATTCAGGTAAATCCGTGCTTTGACTGCACTGCTAACATGCCTTGAGGCAGAAGCATCAAATAATCTTTTAGATGGCAAAGAAGATGGTTCTTAGCAAGAGTGCGGGAAGGGGAGAGATCTTGGCAGAAAGCAAAGAACAGTGAAAGGAGTAGGAAGAGCTAAGCACAAAGTGGGAAGCAGGAAACCCACATGAGAAATTTAGAAACCATGCACACCTACAGGAAGTGATTTTGAAATGTAGCCTTAAATGTCTGAAGCTAATAGAGTTATCAAAGAAGGGACACAACACAGGTTTCCCTGCAAATGCAGGATTATCCAACACACTAAATTAAATCATCCGTATTTCTAATGCAAAAACAAAAAAACCAGTTGTGTTCTATTTTGAGACATGTGCGTGCCATGCACGCCAGCCACAACATAAATCAAGCAAGGCAAGAAACACAAACCCTATCACCATCACAACGGTAATGCCAGTCATGAATATAAACACCATGTGTTACTGGAAACTGAACACCACAGGCACTGCATGGGAAACAGAACAACGGTGAGCTATAATGACTTGTAAAAACAGCAAAGTGCATCTGACTGCATGTGAATCAAAGGCATGGTGTTTTGCTATAATGAACACTACCTACAAGAGAGGAAAAAGTTAAGGTAGCATAAGAAAATAATCATTTTTTCACTAAATACATGCTCACTAATTTGCATTCATGAGCAAAGATGTAACAAGAAAAAGCTGTTTGCTGTAGACACAGTCTGTCTGTGTCAGTGAATTCACTAGGCTAATTGGTGAGGACAGTGTCTCAGGGTGCTACTGATTTTATAACACCATCCACTGTTATTTGTGTCACATGTCATTAAGTCATACTATGAACAGGGAAGAAGAAAGAAGAAGGATGGATTGGGATGAAGATGACAAAACTCTCAGTTGAAGGGCTTGGTTGAGCCCTTAACACCAAAGTAGGCTTTCACAGAATGGTTCAGGTTGGAAGGGACCTCTGGAAGGCATCTTGTCCAACTCTCTGCTCAAGCACGGCCATCTAGAGGAGGTAACCAGCTCAAGACTAAGTTCAGATGTCTTTTGAATATCTCCAGGGTGGAATCATCTCTTGAGCAATTTGGGAAATTAGTTAATTTTTGTACTTGGCTATCTGTTTAAAAGCTACTTTCCCAACAGCACTGAAAGCCCAGAAGTTATTTTCCAGCTGCAGTTGCACAAACAGAGTGTTAAGTTCATCTAGGAGTTCCTAGTATAGACATGGCACCAAGATACACCCAGTCTCTCTTTCCTAGCTATAGCTACTTGGGGATGGGATGACAAGGAGTTCCTGTATGGGCTCTCTCTTTTACCCACACTATGTACAAAAAGGATTTCAGTCTCCAGAAACTCTAAGTGAGAACATCTCATAATGCTCTTTCCCTCCTGACTTTAATAACAGCAACACAAAAGGACAAACCAAAACAAGCGGAGGACAAATTCACAGTGGCGCAGTGGCTGTGGTCAGGCAGCACGTCTAGGTAAAGCAGTACAGAACTGTGCAAGGGCAGCAAAGCCCACCTAAGGAGGGAGAAGTGGCCCATGAAGATCACCATGCTGAGTGACAGCTCGGTGACTCGTCTGGCAAAGGCTGCTTGCTACTTCCAGACTAACTCAGGTCTCAACTCCACGTCAGCCTTGCTCTCTAGAGACATCTATGTGGCAAGCTAAGGTCTTAGCCTTAGAGATACAAAAAATGTTCTCCAGAACAGCAGGATATCAGACAGAACAGAGGTTAAAATATTTCCTTTTCCTACAGTCATGGAAAAAACAACACCCAAAAAACCCAAAACAAAACCAACAAAAAAACCCCAAAACAAAAGAGTAAAAAGATATGCCATCTTTCCTAAGCTTATACGGTCATCGTAGAGAAGACTGGTTTACTATTGGAAATCACCTGTTGCTTCAGTTGAGCCCTAGCATTTCTGTGACACATCGGCTGGCACAGCCACCCCCTGGGAAGCGGGACTTCGTTGTGCACCATGACAGTGCTCCATCCTAAGATCAGTCATGCTGGATCCCTCTTGCTCAAGAGGGTGAGAAGGCTCATGTACACAAATGCTCTGATAAGTAAAGCAATATTTGAGAGAGAATAATGCAAGGCAGGAGGAAACATACATAGAACCCCTACAAAAAACAAAAGCCTGGAAACCGGTGATCCTTTTCACATTCGTCTTTACAGCAAAAGGCAGAAAAGCCACCTGTCCCTCTTCCAAAGACAAAAATGTAAACCAAACCAACATCCTGTATTGGAGAAGTTGTTCACTCTGCAAGACCAACTGAAACTGGTTACAGAGTAAAAGGTGACATAGAAGCAAGAGACCAGAAGACTCTGGAGACACGTTTGCACTCAGATGAGTGTTACTGGAGGTCAGAACTACCTGGGGGACAAGGGTGGGAGATGCACATCTCTAACACAGCCTCTCAGCAATTGCGGTTGCGGCTCTGTCTGCATTAGCAACGTGCTCCAGGGAATGTCCCGCTGAGCGTGTCTGGCCCTGCTGGCACTCAAGAACTGCAAAGAAAAATGCACCATACTTTCCACCATGGTTGGTGCTCCTCATCCCAATGCCTGTGGTCTGTCCTTCACTATCAACACAGGAAATGAGAAGAAATTAAGTTCCTGAGATCACCAGCCAGCAGGGAAAGACTGCACCAGTCATACATGGAAAAGTTTTTGCATGACCTTCTTAGGTTTGCAGCTGACAAGCAGGAGCAGCAACCGCAGTTACTGGAACTTAATTACAGCGAAGCAGCGTCAACACTCATTTTTTATTTTAAACATGAAAAAATTGCTACTCTCTTCCTCTAAACATCTTGAGTTTAAAGATTTTCCTATTTCAGCTGACTATATTTAACCAGATTGATTCTTCACTGGAAAGAGGAGTAATAAATAGCCTTTTGGGAAGAAAAACTATTTGGAGAAGGCAAAACAAATATAGAGAGATAGACAGTGGCTACCAGCCAAACTATAGGTGGAGCACATTGTAGATGTCTTTGAGATGAGTAGAAATAATTTTAGTACTCAATCATCTGAAGCCAAATTAGATGCTGCTGTCTGCCAAACATAAAAACAAAATCCACGCGGCCTGAATGCAATTTTGGGTTATTAAGAAGAGGGGACTTTGGACCTTCTTCATGTATGTAAGAACGGATTGATGGGAATGTAAATTTTTTTTTCCAATAATTCAGGTCAGGAGAAAAAGGATGAAAGTGAGAAAGATGCCAAATCCATTCCAACTCCAATGAAATTTAGGAAAGCAAAGTGGAAGGATACACATGACATTTTGCAGAAGGGTGCAGAGCAGCCCTGCATACTGCTGACCCCGACCATGTGTCTTCACTTTGGCTCCGTGCAAGCCCCGGTTCACCTGGATCTGCCTGATCACCGCAAAACAGCTGGCACCTCTGTCCAAACTGCAGCTGGATCCAGCTAACACCAAAATAAAACCCAGATTCCTTTCTGACACAAGACAACCTTAAGTATTAAAATGAAAGACAACCTGTTGCAGAGAGGCTGTGTGCCAGCATTCAATCAGTCATCAGAGAAGGCAACAGAGTGATAAATTTTGGCACAGGCAGCCAACTGTTTCACAGGTATATCTCAGGTCAGGCACCATGGGTTAGAGATTGAGTTGCATGTAATCAAGTTTGGGATGCTTTCTATTATATATTGTGCAGGCCTTTGATGGCAAAAGAACGAGCTCTTTGTACCTGTGCAAATTGCATTGTCTGTTCTTCCCCGGTATCATGGATATTTAGTCAAACAATGATGTTTTTATATTCCCTACCCCAAAAGCTGAAGTAATTCTGTAGGCAGTAGTCATTTCAATCTAGCCTTACTTCTTCCTCACTCTCTCCATTAGCTTCCTCAGTGTCCTGTCCTTTTATGATTTATTTACTCTGCAATTTCTGTAAGCCAGGCACTCCTCCACTTTTCCCTCTGAAAAGTCACTACATAATGAAAACATTCCATATGTCATCACTTACAACATTAAGGAGCAACTATGCCTTCCCTATAGTTACTTTTTTCCCTGAGGAAGGAGAGCAGGTACCAAAATATGCAGAATGCTTTGTGGATAAGCTGAGAACAGACAAGTGATGTGAAATTCTGTATACACAATTACCATTTGTGTTTGGGAGCTTACAAGATCAATACTGCTGAAGTGGCCATTTGCTTGGAAAACTGATTGATTGCTGAAGAATAGGAACATGAGTCTCACTGCCCTTTTTGGAACAGCCAACAATAAGATGATGCTCAGCGTCCTCATTTCTATATTCTCAAATGTAATTGAGCAGTTGTGTTTTTAAAATGACACTGATGAAACTGCAAAGAGAAATGGACCCAAAGCATATAGAGAAATTTAACTGTGCACACTTTGTAATGGCCACTTTTCTGAGAACCACCAATGCAACACCAGTGGAGAAGAACTTTAAAATGAAGACATAATCCTTTGTTAGCTATTCTGAAAGGTAAAATGGCTGGCCAAAGAAAATAGTGCAGCTTATTAACTAAGGGATTAACTTGTTATTAATTAACAAACCTGATAATAAATTTAATAATAAAACACATGATGTTTTCAGTGAGAAGAGAGACTGGCCATAATTTTGGAATTAAATGAAAAGGAAAAAACCCTGCAGGAAATTGAACTCGTTATCTGGCTATTGTACACTATATTAATATTAGCTACCTGATAAGAACCAGTAATGAATAGATATCCTCAAGTCACGAGTAAAGTTCTCCCAACTTTACAAGGACTACAATTTAACGTTAAGGGTTTTCTTTCCTTTTTAAGGTGTGACCTACCATTACACTACAATCGATCAACGGCACTTGAGCTGACATTTATCTTTGGTTCCCTTTGGGGACCCAGAAAACTCCAACTGCCATAGAGAAATAATGTAAATATAATGAAATTCCATACAATCAATATCGGCAGTAAAAATACTCCCCTTAGAAGGCAGTATAGGTGAGCTCACTAAATGAGTATTTCTATGCAAAGATCATCCTTAAACAGGGAATATTAAATTCTAAGCACCTCTTTAGTGCCTAACCTACCTCATATTCCAAATACTTTGCATATGGCCATTATTTCATAGATATTGTGCAATGTTAAACCTACTTTATGGCATTCAGATTATATACTGCATTATCAGAACACATTTACACCCCCTTTCTTTTAGTTACACTGATCAAGATACTACCTATCAAGGTGGCTTGAGTCTGATTTTTGGCAGCCCATCATTTGAATTTGTGATCAGTTACTTAGCCAGCTCTGTCTCAACTTTCTTTATACAATAAAACAGACCATTGCATCTCCAGTTTCTTAAGCATATGAAGTATTCAAATGGGCATCACACAATTGTTGAAATGTCATTGGTGCTAGAAAAGCAACACCACGCTATTTTGCAGAGACAGCAGCATGGTATATAAAGAAAATACATAAAGAGGCTTCAGGTCATGTGGGAAAGCCATGGCAAAGCAGGAATGCGAATCCTGGCCTCATGAACCCAGGGAACTTACACACGAAACCGACCCTGAGAGGTTGGAGCAGGGAGTGTGGTGAGGCAGGTCTGCCCACTGCACAGGTAAGTCTTCTGAACTTTCTATTGAATCTCTCCTGATTTTTGTGATCAGCCGTTTCTTCTCATTATGAAGCAGGCATATAATTTTCATGTGATTGCAAGAGAATTACTGTAATTGCCACCACCAGAATAGTAGATCTGCATATAAAGAAATGGCTTTTCTCTTGCATTTTCCATGGGAAAATTTGATTTCTGTGTTAATGCATTATTTCACTAAGCCATTTGCTTGCTACTCTCAATATTCACAAAATATCATCTCCAAATGAAGTTCCTGTAAAGTTATTAGCTTACCACTGAACTAATAACAATAAAATCAATAGAGTCTGACCAGACATTTTCTATAGCATAGAAAGCCACCTTAGAGACTACTTCAAATATATATTATGGTAATGTGCCTTAGACCATAAGAAGAAAGTTACTGTGTCAGATCTTTCTACATCTTTGCAAAACCAGTCTAGCTGATTTCTGCTTACTTTCTATGCCACTACAGTAGCAGCAATTTTGGCTTGAAGATTAAAAGCAAATAAACAAAAAGAAATAAAGTGCCTGGCATTTGAAAGGATGAGTTCAGTTCAGAACAGCGGATGTCACAATTTCAAAACACTTCTGTACATTCATCTCTTATATATTCCATGAAAGTAACTGCTACTTCAAGAAAGGAGGAAAACTGGAGACAGAGCTTGCTGATGTCCCAACATTGCAATGGCCTTTCACAAAGCTGCACGAAATGGAATTAAAGTGCCTTGGAGGACACATCCCCATCTGCAGGCTAACTCAGCTGGCAAGAAAATTGTGGCTTATGAGTCACAGGACAAACAGGTTGGGACTTTCCCTGTCGGGGATTTGGGGAAGCCAGAGCTCAGTTCACTTGCAGAGCAGGAAGAAGTTTGAACCAACTGTCTCATGTGAAATGTGTTATATAGAGTTTATACGTTAACAGCAACACAGCTCCTGTGCCTAGCACAGATGCATTCAGGTTTCTAAATAGATGACTTGGATTAGAATAATTTGCTCCTCCAGATAGGAGTAGCCATGACTGCAGTGAAGTGTTTCTAAAACCACACGCTCTCCCTCGGGGGGCTGTACTGTCACTGCCCGAATTCAGCCGGTACGAGTTGCCAGTGTGAACAGGGCCCGTGGCTGTCAGGCAGATCCGGAGCGATGGAGAAGGGAGCGGAAGGAAACGGAGCATGCAAACAGAACACAAACCATGAAGGTCTTTGAACAAACTGGAATTTGCAAGATCTGCACTAAGCCAAATAGCAGCTGTGGTATTTGATGTTTGTGTAGCTGTTTTAAATACTCCTATAGTTCAGATATCAAGAGATTATTCTCTATTCTTAAGTACCAAGCCACTCTCCGGAAGCCTGAAAATGCTTAGCACAGCTACTCTATTTCTTATATACCACAATAAACAAACTTGCAAAGGAGTTGGATTTTCTAAAAGCCAGTGCAAAGAAAGAAAGGGAGGGAAAAAAAAGCAGCAGCCCACACAGCATCAAATGCTGGTAGGCTCAGTGCTAAATAGCAGATGATTCTTACTGAATAACTGCCCTAGATTTTGCAAACAATACAGGGAACAAAAATAGAAATCCATTTACATATTGCTGTTAATAACTTTATTTATAGTGTCACAGCTAGAGCACAATAACTGCAGCCACGGCTTAACTTGAAAGCCATTCACTGTGGAAGAGTCAGACAGATACTGTTTTCTCAGCCCTTATGCAACTGAAAAAAAATCCCGCTGACAAGAGCCGCTCACCAGAGTCCTTACACACAGAACCAGGAAAAAAGTTAAAAGCAGTCAAAGGCAAAAGCAAATCATCCCCAGGATGCTACTGGCCTCTGCCCCTCCTGGTTAATCAAGGACCACTGAGGCTGGAAAACCCAGTAGACAAATTGTCACTTCAGTCTGAGCCTTGTGATAGTATCTTACAGGAATACTTCACTGTATTTTTTTTTTTCTTCTTTAATTAAGAAATACAGACAGGGCTAAGACAAAGTGATAAGCTACAATAAAAAAGGATATGTGTCCAGCATTTAAAAACATCCCTACTGTACCCACAGTGCCTGCTACATGACTGTAGCCAAATCTTTGCTGGGAGCCCACATTCCTGCCAGCTGAAATACCACTGGCCTGTCACAACAGACTGGCACATCTTTAAGGAACAGAAATGTACACAGAAATTTGCATCCTTGATTCCTTAGTATTCTGCAAACGCCTGCTATATATAAGAAAATGGAGAGAGAAGCCAAGTAAGGAAACTGTCTCTTAAGACCCTCTGAGAAGTGAGAAAACATGGATCTGATTTTTCCTCTGCCTGAATCCAGCCTGAACTGGACAAAAGGCTATTTTGGATTGGGAACGAGAGTGCCCTCAGGACCTCATGCTGCAGCTGCTCATTATGTATAAAATACTCAGAATAATTAGAGGCAGAGACAGCAAGCTCCCTGCTCTGCCCTGCTGGTTACGGTGTGCTCTGTGACATGGGACAGTGGGATTCAAGCTGCTGCTCTGGGGTTTGATTCTTTTATATAAAAAAACGAAATGGAGTTAACAAAACAGAATGAGGACGTCTTCTTTGGTTAGAGCCTCTCCTAGGAGATGTGACCTCAGATTACCTCTGACACATGGGAAAACCAAATCTGGATAACCTACACTGGCATGTGGGTTGATCCTCTGTGCTTTTGGATGAACATGGGATGCCTCATTGCTTGTGTCTCTCCAGATCTTCGATACCTCTTTTACTTTCTGCCACCTGGAATGTCAACTGAATCATTAATTTCTCTGGGTTTTCATTCTAGCGAGGAACAGAAAGACGCCCATTTGGGGTGGAAGCTCAGCCGAAACATAGCACTCATTCCCCTGCAGATACAGCCAGCAGTCACGAGAAGTCCCCAGCACAAAGAGCGCCTGTGTCTCTGCACACTCCCTGCTTGCTCCTTCTGCACAGCTCTGCAGCGCAGGCAGGACAGAGCCTTCCAGGTCTGGTTGTTTGGATGTTTCTGTAGCAGCACCCAGGCATTTCTGAGCTCTAATCAGCCTTGCTACCAAGACAAATTAAAGAAATAACTGTCAATCTCAGCCTCTCCATTCCCCAGTGCTAACCTCTCCTGTGGGGCTGACTGGTAGCAGTGGATACTTAGATCAGAGTTTCTGAGTGTAAGGCACTAAAAACGCAAGGAGTTGTTTCTAGGCAGTGCCCATTATCCAGCAGGATGACTTAGAATTTGTTCTGTTATTAGTAATACAATAAATGCTATGTCTGATATACATAATGGAAAAATAAAGAGCTGCAGGACATGACAGACCAACAAAATACAGCTTTTATGATCCTCCACTAGAAATGATCCTTGAATCTGCAGGAAAAATATTCTAAAAAGAGATGAAAGAATACACATAACACATTAAAATAAGACAGTGAATGCATGTATTTAAGTGAAAACACTGATCTAATAAATTATAATGAAGTCCATATTGGGCTTCTGCATCACAGCATAGCCCTGGATGATGCTCAGCAGACAAGCCATTTCATAGTATATGAACAAATATTTTCACTCTCCTATGCTGTTCTCAGAATCAGACGTCTTCCGCAAAACCACGCAGTTCTTGAACATAGCTTTTATATAGTTTTTTTTTTATACTATTTTATATATTTTTTCTTCAGTTGTTTTTAAGCTTTCAGAGAAGATATAGTTTTCAATTTACTTCTTCCACCATTGCACACTTTCAAGGAAAAGGAGCTGGGCAGGTAAGTCACATCTACAGCTTCAAGGGATTTGCAAGAAATTTGGAATCACCTTCAATTTCAATAACAAAATTTTATTCAGTTTGCAGCTGAAAATGGCAAAGAGTACTGGATCTTAAAGACAGAATATCACTTACCATCTTTATTCTGTAACAGAACTTTGTCTCTACATTAGACCTGCCATCCTAAACTGTGACCTGCTGGCCACTATTCTGCAGAAGAGAAGATTTTTATGGCAGAAAGGGAAGGACAACATGGGTTTTTTTCTCCTTTTTAACTGAAACAAAGTAGAACTATTAAATCAAAAGGCCTCTTTTTTTCTTGCCTGGAAAGAAAAAGAATCTCACAAAGGGGCTTACAGTAGTTTTGAATGTAATCCAGAACAAAAGACTTCAAATGAAACAGAATAATTATAGTTTTATGGATCAGCATTTGGCTTCTGGTGAAGCTTGATCTGTAACTACAATTGCTCAAGTTCTCCTGAGCAGAAGCCAAAGTTTTGCTTGCTTTGTTCTACAAATTCTTTCTTATTAGCTCATTCTTTGGAAACAGCCTTGGCAGAAAGCAGCAGTGCATTGGTGTTCATGCTCCTGAGATTGGAGGCTCTCCACCAGAACTGCTATGGCACATAACCATCCACTATCTAAAATGGCATGCATCTGTTTTCCATTCTCTCATCACCTTTCCTCCAGACATTATTAACAATTGATAAATTTGCTCCTTGCTTTCCACATTTCTTGGTCTTTCCCATCTTATGTGCCTACCTCCCCACCCTGCAAATATCCCTTCAGCTCTTTGACATCAGCCTCTCATCTCCTTCATGGTCCACGATGTTCCAAAACATCTCTCCAAATTGCTGCTGCATTCAGCACTGACGTATGGGTCTGCCAGGCCTCACAGGTAACAGAAATGAAGTATTCAGAAGAAGGAAGGTTGTCCTAGTAACCTCCTATTAGCAACACATTCCCCACAACGAGTCAGAAACGGAACAAGTGTATTATCAGACTCTGCAAAGAATCGTGTTTGAAGTTAAAAAAACCCACTCAAACCATCACCACCAAAAATCCCCAAACAAATGAGCCGACAAGGTGGATCAACAAACTGCCACTACTACATCTCTGCTGGAAAAATTCCCCACGGCCTCACACATTCAGCCTTCCTCTTCATCTGGGAGGGTAAGTTGTGCTTCCAGATGCTCTGCACAGCTCCTGATGAGGACAAACGCATTTACAGATCATCTTACAACTGAGCAAAGCCACGGTCATCCAGCCTTCTGCATGCCACTTGCTGAGGAGATCCCTGCAACAGCAGGCGAGGAGACAATATTTTGCTGAGAGTCAGACAGACCAGGTTTCACAAGCAATCACTAGGTTTTTGGGCTTGGGGGTCAGGTCTGTAGAAACGGAGTTCAGGGAGCTGATTTCAAACCCTGATGATCCTCCTATATATTTAAGGAGTTCATTTAGGATTCTGGCTCAAACAGGGACATGGTTGCAGGTCAAGAACATCCTTAGAATTTCTCAGTGCTTTTGAGAGCCTCAGATATTTGCCAAACACACACAGAGCACTCTCAGACAAAGATCCCTGCTGGCCATAGTACTGTGGAAGATAATACCTATATTCCTGTATTTTTTTTTTTAAGCATATCACACATGCATTTCTTTGTGATTTCTAAAAACTATTCGCAAACTTCTAAGTGCTCAGAACTTACATGGTCTTAGAAATCCCTATTACCATGATTTAAAACTTGGTTCATCTTTCTAGGGCTTTGTAACAGAATCACAAAGGGACACAGAAAAACCTCTGTTTTCTAAAAAGGGCACATCTATCATTCCACAAGGCCAATGTCCTGCCAATAGCATGTGTGTGCTGAAATTCATTTAATCTCTTTGGTCTTTTTCCTCCTCTGCTGTTTTGTGCAATTCTCTGCTACTTCTCGTTTCTGTGAGCTCTGTTTCTGAGGTGACCTGTTCTTAGCCTGGTTTCTTATAGAAACGCTGCTTATGGAATCATGCAGTCTGCATAGTCAGTACCAGCCTCTTGCTAAATTTTAACCACTTAGTATCAAGCAAACTTAATAAAAAAGAGGAAGTTTAAAAAATATACCATGACTTTCTGTGTCTGGAGGACATAGACTCAAGTTAGCAATGCACTAACTTGAGTCACAAGATACCAGACCACTTGAGAGCTCTTCTCCACTAATTGGTTTCAGCTTTTGTCCCTTATTTGTCAGTTATCCACTGTCAAAATTATATATAGACCAGTAAGAACAGATGCACAAATTAGCAACAATTGTTGAGGGATATAAATATAGTATAAGACAAGAGAAGTTAATCTATCGCCATCTAAAACTGTGCCTCTGTTTTACAGCTTCTGTAAGAAAGCTTTAAATAGTTTTGCACAGTTCAGTGCCTTACAGAATAAAAAATTTAACTGATTTTTCCTTTTCAGTCAATATAGTCTAAGGAGAAAGCAAAAAGGTAGGATGATTTTAACAAGAACCTCTTTAAATACTATAGAAACTCAATGTTCCTAAAACCACTTTGCATGTTAACTACGTGACAAAGTAGTTTGTTAACTGAAATTTAACCAAGTCTTTACAAGAGGGAAGCAAGTCCCTGCAAGCAAGTCTTTACAAAAGTAAAGTTTTGTTCAGAGAAGATTCAATTTTTCTTGTCAAGGTTACTTCAGAATAGAGAAGACTAGGGGTGGATTAGTTTAATAAACATAATTTGATGCATATTTTAAGTGCAATACCTTTGTTTTTAAATATCAATCAGCAGTCAGACCTACATTAAAAAAATTACTTATTTTTAGTATTGAAGGAAAAAAAAGAGAATAAAAATAACCTTGATGACTTAAAATACTGTTCTGTAAACTTCTGCAGACACTTTCATTATTCTCTCGGACTTACTATTCACGGTATTTCATCATTAAAACATCTAACACTCTTCAATCCATCACCCGGTGAACTTCACAGACCCTTCTGTAAACTCAGAACAGCAGGGTGTGAATTATACATCACAGGCCCTTCCTAATTGCTGATGGCTTGCTGGTGGCTGCAGATCTGCTGTGACCTGGCACGCTGCACTTTTGGGATGTTATCTGTATCACAACACACATGTTTAAGTAGTGCATCCAGCAGGGTGCCTTGCAGCCAGTTATTTATCTGTTTTGTTCTTCGGAGGGTACAAGGCTCTCTGGTGTCCCTGGAGACACCAGGAGCTCTCAGTAGGGGCAAGATCACAATATATTCCCAGTTCAAAAAGACAGATCTGCAGACAGTCAGGTAAATGCTTAAACAAGTCAGCATGTGTTTGTTCTTGAAGGGTGCTCTGCACATGCACGAAGATGTAGATTTGATAAAATATATAAACCTCTGGCTTAAAAATTTTCAAGACGGAATCATTGACACACATGTATTGAAAAGACAGAGTGATCCTGGGTTGAAAATCCTCCTTTAATATTAATGACCAGTCTTACTGCACGGCTTTGATGTCCAGTTCAGGTGTAACGGTGGCTGCAAAATGAGCAAATTCCTTTACGTATAGATTTTAGCTTGAATGCCTTTCTGCAAAAGATACTGATTGTTCTTCTCAAAACTAACCAATTGGCTAAGAAGAGTCAAGCAATTAGTGGTAGTAAGAGCAGAGTAATTCACCTTCACCCATGGGTGAAAACTACTTCCACGTCTCCGAAAAATTTTTGCTAACTTAAAAAAAAAAAAAAAAATCGTTACATTTTCTGGAAAATTAAAAAGCCAAGATTCACTCCAGGCAGACACAGGTGCAGTTCCCAGGAGCTGGCTCCTGACAGGGAAACAGAAGAGTTCCCATATAGGCAAAATTCACTGCTGTCATCTGGGGAAAGGAGTGGGAAGGCTGATCAGTTCCTTCCTACTCACGTTTCTCAGCCTACAGCCTCAACCAGAAGTTGCGGCAATTAAATGCGGGGAGCCCCTGAACCCACATGAAACCCACACGGTTTCCCCCCACTTACCTACAAAAATAACCTTCTACTGCTTGTGGGCATATGCTTTGAATCAAGAAAAGGAGGTAGAGGTCTTGCTAAGACTTGATGCTGAGAAACAACTAACTGCCCCATGAACACATTTTGGGAGGTAATCAAAGCTCACGGACTAGTGAGCAGCACCAGGGATCAAGTCATGGATAAAACCTGCTCTTGGGCTTCCTCCTGCTTAATGCTGTTTTCCTCATCTTCAAATACAAACCACCGATTTTCATTCTGTCTCCCCTAAAAAGGGGGAAAGGCAAGGAGGAAGATGGATTATACAGTAAAGGTTAAAAAGAGTTATTGCTCCTGTACTTTCCTGGCACAGTGAGGCGTTCCATAGAAATTAAAGCTATATAAACTTTGGCTGAAATGAGAGATTTGGGGAAATCTTTGAAAATAACCATGGAGGAACTGTCAGAAATTTATACATCCCATAACCTAGTTTTGTTTAGTAAAGATGGTAAAATTAAACTGGCTTCTGCTTAGCTTCAGTAACCCCTCGTGTAAAAGCATGAAAACAGAATCACCCAAACAAAGCCAGCCCATTGGCGTAACCAAAGGCGTAACCAAAGGCAGCCCGCTCTCTGACCCGGGCTTGGTGGGATATACCTCACTATAAACCCATTTACCATTTTAAAAGGCACTGTTAGCAAGCCAGAAAAACGAGCCTGATGCCTGTTCTCACCAACAAGAACATATCGCTGAGCAGCACCTTGCTTTCGCAAGCCACAGTGCCAGTATGTCCAGTTACAGCTTTATCCTGGGAACCCTGTGATCAGAGCTCAACTTTGTGCTACCATTTATATTGGCAAGTCCTGTAGCACCAAGAAACATTAACACTGGATGTCCTGTGTGCAAGGACAGTGGGAGGAGGGAGGAAAGGGATGTTAGCTTAATTGAAATTTTCACACATTTCCTAGCACACAATTATATAGCAACCTGCACTCTGAGAATTTAACACACTTTGTAAGGAACTAATTAAGCATCACAACGCCTATAAGTCAAAGAGGTTACGTTGACACAGCTGGTCTGAATATTCACACACTCAGCCAAAGTGCAAATATTTGGCCATTTTTAAGGGGAAAATGTTGGGTATTAGAACGTAATTAAATCAGGAAACTAGGTAAAAATGCTTTTTGCTTACCAAGCTGAAAGCAAATAGACTGTTTCTTTTCTGCAAATGGTTTGGTTCAGGTTGTCAAGATGTTTAAAAAACTCTGAGATCGGGTTAATGTTGTTGAGTACATGATTCCTAAGAATTATGTGGTGGGGAGAAGAGAGGAAACTGTCACTTTCACTGCACTTGGATGTCAGCCCTAAAATAAGCTTCTTGAAAGAGTTTATCAAAGGAATTTCAATGACAAAGCCAACCTTTATCCCTTCACAGAGGACTTCAAACCTCCTTTTATAGCACAGAGATTACTATATTTGGCCAAAACGAGATAACATTAAAGCCATTATCACTGCAGTGAGATACTATAAATAGAAATAGTAATGTAAAACATTTAAAATTCTGCCTAGGAAGCATGTTAGATAAACAATATTATCTATGCGTATTTTAGGGTTTTTCTATCAGACATAATCTCATTCACGATAACGTGAACAAATTTAGTTACATAATTCACCTTGTTGTTTACCCCAAATTACTTGCATAGTCTTGGGAACTCCTTTCCTGATTGCATTTGACAATAGACTTTATATTTAACACAGACACACACGTGGGAAAGGTCAAATCATGCTCTCGGATTCTGGATTTGTCAAAGTTAATTCTCATTCAATAAATCAGAATGGGAAATGGTTTCACTCTCTGTTAAAAGGCTCTGTTCATTTCCATCAAAAAAGAGTGTATTGACCCCACACCTCTTCATCCTAGTTTCATCATAACCCGAAATTCTTCAGAAGAACATAATTGTGAAACAAATTTTGCTGCCAAAAAATGAGAGGAAATTATATTTTTGTTGTGGATAAATTAGTCTCTGAACTTTACTTTTCATAACAATAAGCAGGAGATTATGAACTCATTCACGGGAAGTCCTGATAAGGCTCTAAAAAAGATTGGCTTTTACTCATTCAGGTCAGTAAGACCACTGTATTTTGCATAAAAACATCATCGTTCCCCGAACAGAGAGCTAACATACCCTCCAAGGGAAGTGTAACACAGTAAGCAATACCATGGCAGAACTGCCTCTTATTATAGGATCATGGTTGTGTTTTACAGACTTGCTACTGGGACCTGAGGAAGATGCCTTTTCCACATAGGTTTTAATTAAATTTTTTTTTTGAGAGAGAGAAGCATGTAAAATTTTAAAAAGCAAGCATGTAACCTAGTATCTAGATCCAAGCATATCACAACAGAACTGATCATTTAAAGAGCAATCATTTTAAAACAGAAAAAAAACCCCACACAGTAACTTTAAATAATTTTAGAATAACCTTTTCTGCTAATAGAGAGGTTTGGGGTTTTTTTTAATTAAAATTAGAGGTGGTCCCAGAAGCCCAGGCCAAATCATCCCTGAAAATCAAAGTATTTAATCTTGGCTGAAACAGAATTTAGTAAATCGCTTCTCCCACACAAAAATTACACCAGGCCAAGTGCAGGAGGCTGCGCTCCTGCGCCGCCCAGTTCGAAGGGCCAAAGCTAAACCAGCTGGATGGAAACCTCCAGTGTCATTGAGGCTCATTATTTGCACAATGACTGTGAAATCAATGAGCAGCCTCACCTGAAGATCTAGTAATAATGAAGATCTCAGGCTCCAGGCATTACGACGGCAATCAAACTTTTAAGTCAATAGCTAATGAAAATTCCCATCCATTATACTTTTATTTAAAATCTACCTTTTAACTGATCCAGGAGAGTGGGAAAAGAGAATCACTGGATACAGCTGATGGAGGAGGGAAACCCCCACCTCTGTGCAGACTCGTAGACCTCCTCCGTTCTATGAACTGCGGAGGAAACGCTCCTGCTCATAAATCATCAACAGGAAGCCAGATTCAATGGCTGGGCACAGCACCCTTGCACTGGCTTCACATGCTTCTCTATTGCCTTGACACAATAACCTTTAGCTCATAAAAACTTAGATCTTGTGACATTTCTGAATAGTGACAAAACCAAAACAAAATTGTTTGGGGCGTTCTCATCTCAAAAGCCTCCCCTTGGGCATTTGCTTGTGAAAAGTAAAGAGTACGCTTGCTTTTCTTAAGCCAGTTCATTAATCCACATCATTGAGATGCTACCTGCCCCCACTGGTGTGTTTCTGTGTGCATGTAAATGCTTCAAAATCATCTGCAGTCATTCCCACCAGAGGTGGTTTCAGCGCACCCAGGCAAGAGCAAAGGCTCCGTGCTGGACTCCTAGTGTGAAATGAGTCATTTGTTCCAAACCATGTTTCCTTTTTTCAATATTCGTACTTAGTTATTCATTTCCCTAAAGTACATGAAGATGAGATGTTCCTAAGTTACCTTCTATTTGCTCTCAGTACATATACTATTTTATTCATATTTCTTATCTTCCTTTTCCAGCTTTTTCCATGAACTCAGTGGGCTTTGATTCAGGACTGTGTAGGCACAGGCAACAAAGTCCACACTTTAAGGCAGATACGATTGAAGTTGTTTCCCCTTGCAAGATCTTTTGAGACCTCAGCCTCCCTTTGCATTAGAGACATTCAGCATCTGCAAGGCCTTGATTCCTAAACACTCATTACCATGAGGAACAAAGTTAAAATTACTTTTAGGCTGCAGATGATAATCTATTATGGAAATGTTCATATGATTCAATAAATATTCAAAATGTGAAAATTACATATTTACAAGTTTCCTGGTAGGTACCCATCAGGACAGTCCAAGGAACTGACTGGTGCATATAACCATTTATGTACACAGTAACCTTTCATGTTACTTCACAGCCATAACTGAAAATCTTAGTAAACAGTTTTCTCTTTCTATACTCTGGGTCATGTGCCATTTTTTGTTGGTTTTTTTTGAGATTCCATGTCTCCAAACCAGCCTTATCTTTGGGCTACTATTGCCCATAATAAGCATTCTGTCAGCTTCCCCTCTCCCTTTAAAATGGTTCATTCCTAAATTTAGTTTATTATTATTTCATTTTTGTTTATTTAGTGATATAGTTAAAATTTCAAATAAGTAACATCTTAAAGAGATAATCACCTTTACTAAGATTTGACTGTACCAAACAACTTTCAAACCTGCACATAACGACATATGGAAATTGATGTGAAAGACTATAATAGCATACTGACAACTTTCGTATCATATCTAACGAATTGCACTCAGTTTGAATGTCAAGCTGACCTTTGAGTACTGGAAAAAAGAAGAAAACTCACAAACAGTATCTATCACAAGAAATTTACACACCTTCTTGAACAAGCTCAGTGCCATTATGGAAAAAATGAATGTGAAGACACAAAACCTAATCTAATCTACTGCAGAACATACTTTGTTCAGGGCTCTCTGGACAGCTTTTCCCCCTCACCTTCATCACGATTCGTATATTCTTTATTATTCATCACTGAACCGTTATAGTCTTTGATATCTGATAACACTTTTGTCTTCAGTATGGTTTACTGAGTCACAACCAAAAATATGAAGGGCTGAACTGAAGTCCGTTCAAGCCAGCACACAGACTTGCCTTGATTTCAGTGAGTTTTATATCAGACTCTACATTCAACAGTGAGCAACCTCCTCCCAATTTTCTGCTTGTACATTACCTTTCCCTTCTACCCTCAATGCTAAGGAAATGTCTTCAAATGCTTCATAAGTTCATGTGAATTTCACCACATCATCTATTGGAGACTATTCATGGCATAGTATATCAGAGATGTAAGAAATCTGCTTTTATTTGTTGAAAATATAATTCACAAACATACTTAAAGCAACATAAGAGAGAATACTACGCCAGCAGTTTACAGGAAAACATCTTGTTGGAACAACACAGTCCCCGTGTCTCAGTAGAAGTATTTCTAGACTGACAGAGCCGTGACACAGTTCTAGAACCTGGCTTAGTAGAGATATAAGTGATTCTCAAAGAGGTCAGGTACAACAGCAGAGGTAAAATGAGTCAAGATTATGTTAACTTTGTAACTGCAGCCCATAAAGGTATCAAGCAACTAAACTACTACGTTATTGCCTCTTCCCTGGGAAGTGGATAGTAGGAACCTGATGATGTTCAGAAGCTCAAGGTGGTGGACCGCCCCAGCAACACAGACTGGGTTTGATTTTGCGTGACTTGCCAGAGACAGGATATCAATTTCTTCTGCTCATCCAGGTAGACCAAGGAGCAACACAGCATGGGGTGACTGCGCAAGTGCCAAGGGCTGTCCCTAATGGGCCCCCTGCTTTTTAGAAGGGTGCCTGTAACTCTCAAAAACAACTAAACCCAAATATACCACCTCCTCAAAAACACCAAGACTCACTCCAGGAAAGGAAGAAAAAAAAAAATCTAAGGAAAGAGATCAGTTAAAGTTGCTTCTCAAAGGAAGATGTTGCAGGAATGTGGCAATCTTCCTCCTGCCCTATAAATAAACTTTCAAAAGTCAACTGGTGACACTTCAGAGTCTTTACACTTAATTTGGATTATGTGTCGCTGTCATCTTTGTCCCTGGGTGTTAAGTGACAAGCACTGGCAAGGTCACTCCTCCCCAGCAGCTGGGAGAGAGGCTGTTGTTCTTACCTGACATTGTCGTGCTTCTGGATGTAGATCTTATGAAACATCATATCTTCCTGTTTGGCATTAATGTCAGCTTTCATCTCCATGGCAACATGTCGAGGAAGTACAGAGAGCAGGAGACGCTCCTGTGGAGTCAGACAGACGAACCAATTAAAACACCTGCTGCCCAGTTAACAAACACACTTTGCTCCTTACTGGAGAGAAATGACTCATCGGTTCGGTGGGAGATGAGTACAACCAAGCAAAACGGTCTCCACAAACCCATCAGCTGACCCCCTAACAAGTCATATGCAATTCTGTCCACATATCACAATAAGAATTAAAATATTTTAGAAGAAAAAATATGATTTTTCATCACAGCTGCACTGGGCTTGTGAGTCATGGCTGCCAATTCTTGCAAATGAAAGAACCGTGCAACACAAAAAGTGCCTGTGCACCATTCTTGAAAGGACTCTGATAAATGATACTGTCGGAGCTCCCACACAGCCTCTCCACACCACCAAGTCCTCCTTCACTAACACCAGAGGACTGATACTCCGAAACCCTTGGGCACCATTTAAAATTCCTTGCTTTCCTATCTAATCAGCTGTGCACATTCCCCCAATGGGCACGAACCTGTTCTTAGCGGCTAAAAAGTCAATAGGAATGTCCTGACAAAACTAGCATGAAAACTTAGCCCAACTACACAACGCAGCATTGTACTTCTACACTTAAAACCACTATTAGTCACCCGTTGCATTAAGAACTGTAAACCCACCCACTCACCTGCAAGAGTATGTCCAATAACTAACTTCTGTCATGAACAATTCATGTCTCTCTGCCCTCACTTGGCACTTTGATTTACTGACAATAGCTTTAGTGTGACTTTTTAACATTATTTTGTCAGCTGTTCTGTATTTATTTTTGCATGTCTGGCAAAAATCAGTTACATGACAAAATGATGACTTTCTGGTAATTCTCCTAAAAGCTCACACAAAAGCCAGTGCTTGTTATTATTCTAAATTTGGTGGCAATTTCATACAAAAGTTATAGAATTTAAACCTCCAGATGATATGCACCCCAGGGATGCATTTGTGTATTTCAGGAATCACACCTGAGAACTTGCAGACCTTTATTTTATTCCCACTCACACCCTGCACAGTTCAAAAGCTTTTGCTATGGCTGAAGGTGAGGAGCATCTCCTTTGGGATCAACTCCACTGCGGTCCAACATGCAGGCAGTAGTTTGGAATATTAATAGCTGAAGAATCCCAAATGCTTCTGCCACTCTCATCTTCATTATTTTTCTTTGCCCGCAGTGAGCAGAGGGAAGAAAAGGTCCTTCCTTCCTGACGACACAGACACAATGTGGCATAAAGGAAGGTCCCAACCTTATCTAACAGCTCATTAGTTCTCAACAACACGGAGAACAGTAGGGCTCAAATGCAGCCCTGACTCCGAGGGGTCAGCAATCCTGTACTACTTACTCATGTCACCAAACCTCTTGCCCATACTACAGTTGTAGACAGATTCCTGGTTTCTATCTCCTAGTTTTAACTGAAAGTTCCCCATTTATTTCTTCCTCTCAGGGGCAACCGGAAGGAGATGAATTCACTGGAAATATGCTCAGCATGCACCGAGACATTTTATAGTCTGCAGCATTGCCCAGTGTTTCTCTTTTTTTCCCTCTTCAATGTGTACCTTAAGAGATTGATTTTTGCCTCTGGTCCCTGAAGAGGTAGTAATAACACAGAAAAAGATGTATTGGAGGGATTTCTATCTTCCCTGCTCAAAACTGCAGAAACCCTGAAAAGATACTTGTTTTTTAAAGTACTCTCACTAGCATACTGCAGGTGCTAACAGTTACATACCCAAACT
The DNA here is from genome assembly GCF_037038585.1 of Patagioenas fasciata. Lineage (NCBI taxonomy): Eukaryota > Metazoa > Chordata > Aves > Columbiformes > Columbidae > Patagioenas > Patagioenas fasciata. The sequence continues at coordinate 11,972,095 of NC_092526.1, read as the reverse complement.
TTTTAAAAAAAAAAAGATCCATGAATCACACACACGTCCTCAGGCTTCTGTCAACTATTAGTGTACTCCTTGAGTGCAAAAGCACCACACATTTGTTTGCTTTCCAGAGTAACTGGTGTACACACTGTTGTCATTTGCATAATAGGCATCCTCCAATGTGTGAAAGCTGCTATTTCACGTGTCGTTTTTACACATCCTCTGAATAACGTGGAGCTTAATGGGAAGTTGAGGGGCACTCACAGGTTTGGAACATTCCCTGTAGGTGCATGAGAGTGGAGGGATTTTTTTTCTTTATTTTTACTTGCTTGCAAACCAGGGACACGTTCGGGGGACCAAGTTTCTCTTACTGGTAGTACTGCAAGAGATTTTCTGGATAACTTTTGCTTGTGAGCTCCCGCCCCTGCTCTTCTGACACCACAGGCACTTGCCAGATCAAACCACCAATATTTTCAAGGCATTTGAGATCTCCAGGAAATTAACTAACACTGCTTGACACTATCACCGATTGGGGAGTAAGGCTGCCTTATCAAGTGAAACAAATGCATGTAGCACAACATTCCTTCATGTACCAACTAATTAGGCAGCTGAGCCATGTCATAAAGTTGGGCATTATCTTTATTCTGTTTGCTGGGAACATCACAATCAATGAAAATAACCTCTGAAGCTAACAGGAGGAGGCTGCCACAAGTGCCTTTGTAAAGCACAAGCCATATTAAAGGACCTTCAAAACAACAAAATCCCTATGTTTTCTTTCAAATGGAGCACAGAAATTAAAGACTCCACTAGAGTGCAATTTTCATTTTGCTATAATGACTAGAAAGTATTGCAACCCTCGCTGTAAAATCACTTCTTATGCACCAGCGAGGTGACTGGGACTGCTGTTTTACAAGTATAACAAGGCAGCAGTCTGACCTGATAAAAAAAGCAGGAGCAAATTCATATATAATTCTCACTTCAAAATAAGATGCGAGTATAGTTCCACTGAATTATACATTAAAAAAAAGCATCCCAAGGAGCACTAGTCTCTAGAATGGGTATAGATGAAAGATTACAATACAGATCTACTCTGTTTACATACATATACATAGAGATGTATATATATAGATATATATACATGTGGGCACACACATTCCTATGATGACTCTGTATTACACAGGAATTGCAAATCTTTGTCATAGTCTCCCAAGATGACCTCAAAGCACTACAAATATTTAGTGTCTTATGACTATCCATTTGTCCTCAGGTTTAATAGCACTTATTTTTCATCACAAGTGATGTAGAGATGAAAAAGAGGAGAGAACAACTTTTGGAACACAAAAGGAAGGCAATGCTGAAGTAAAACTATGCAGTCTCAATAACCCATCTCTTACTCAAATCCTAAGTGTTTGCTCACTCCAGATTGTGGAGAGCACCTGTTTTTTTATCCAAGAATATTTCATTCTGGGCAAGCAGTAGTGATTCTTGCTATGGCTCTGCCCTGTTATCTCCCGTAATGAAATAACGAGAAGTTTCTTTTCTGCATGGGACGTTCTGGATTTTTATTTATTTTCTTGCAGATTTTGTGTGCTGGTAGATGCTTAATAAAGGAAAAGACACATTGCTTTGCTGGAGATAGTCTGCCTGCCTATAACAGAGAACAGCACACAGGAGCACCATCAGATCTCCAGAAACAGGCAAGCAATGGTGACAGTGTTGGGCTGCAAAATCGTCTTTCCCTCCACCCCTGTTCGGAAGCCAGCTCTCCCAGGCTGAGCTGCCCTTGTTTGTGTCTGCTGCCACCTCAAAATTATCTCAATGCATTACGCATAGGGTTGCATCTGAACTCAACCTGGACACCACTGTCAGAGCAGGCTGTAGCAGAATAATCTTATGAGGAGTTCCCAGCTGTCAGGACCCACAGCTACTGCTGGGAGTACTGGAGGGTACTTCTAAGTGACCGGCTTTGACCCGTGTTTTTCTGACATCCTGGTTTCCTTCTCTGTAGTATAGTACTTTCTGGGGAGGGGGAGAAGAAAAAGGCATAAAGCTAGGGCATTTGTCAGGTTTTTTTCATTAACTGCTTCTGACACAGAGATCCTAAATCCAGAGGAGCACAAGCCTTTGAGCCATGCTGTTAAGGCAGCCTCCCAGCAGGGAGGACAGAGCTGTGATCAATAAGTTATCTGGGGTATTGTCTTGGCTCAATCCTTTCCTCTGTTTCAAGGTGTGGAGGGATGAGGGGCTGCTAATTTCATCTTTCTGAGACTACATTCATTACAAAACAAAAAGGAACCTTGAGCATGAATCTCGTTTTCATACGTATGCTATCACAATAAAGCACTTGTACATGTTATTTCACAGTATGAGTTAAACAACAAGTATGTCAGCCAGAAGTACCTCATGAAACACTGCCAAAAGACAAATCCATAGATACAGATGGGCTGAGACATGAGGGAAGATGAAGCTGTGTTGCCACAGAGATGCAACGACACTCCAGCTGATTCATTCCTCTGAGCTCTTCCCCAAACCCACAACCAAGCTCTGAGATGCCTCCTTAGGCTAAACTGGAAGTCCTGCTTCATGCTTCATTTCAAATTGGGCTGGACAGATCACTACAAGATGTACTGCAGGCCTGAGATGTGTGTGTTAGCAAGGGAATAGTCAAGCTGCTGCAAAGGTCTTCTGTCTCTAATTCTGAGGACACAGGAGATTCGTTGCAAGAGAGCTCATGAAGGAATGAGAGGAGCAGATACATTTGGTACCCTTGATAACTAGGCTGTATTCTGGGAGCAACAGGTCTTATAGAAGAAAAACATCAAATTTGAACAAATACAATTCACTTGAGGCCTATAAGGCACGCAGAGGTGTGCAAGCAGGTAGGAACCTTTGAGAAAGGCAGGGAGAGGACCTGATTTGAGGCATCAAGGAACAGTACATTCTGTGGGCCAATTTTTACCTTTCACTTCTGAAACCCGCCTTCCAGCTATATGTTGCCAGTGGCTTTGCTGACATACACACCAAGCTTTGACCTTACAAAGAGGGTCAGCCCGAAGCCTGCGTGTTGCATCTGCATTCAGCACATGGCTCAAATAATGGCTGCAAAAAAATATGCAGACTCTGTGTACCGTGTAATTTTAACCCACAGAACACAGACCACAGGATTTGTTGATGTCTGTGGAGAAGTTTGTCAGGGTATTGTGGAAGAAATACTCTACTGAGCTCTCTTTAAACCTTTCAAAATCCTGCCCTCTACCACCGGCTTATTCTTGCTTGGATCAGTCAAGAAGCAAGAGGCCTGAAAATTCCGTCCTCGAGGAACAATTTGCATGCTAATTGTACTTCAGCAATTTCATTTTTTATTTCCCACTATTGCTCTTACCTGCTGCTGGTTTTCCCTCTGAGAATGCAGCCTGGCTTGTATGCATTCCCTGGTCTCCTGGAAAGCTTGTCTTTGGGACACCTCTGCTGGGTAGTGGGTACATACGCCTACAATGTTTGTACAGGAGAAGATGAGAACATTGGAGACCAGCTGCAAGAAAATTAAAAAAAAAAGAGAAAAACACTTGGTTACACTTTGGAAACCTGCCATCAGTAACAGATCAGCCAGAACCCAGCCCATTCCATGACTCCTTAATCCAAGCCACGCTTAAACCTCAAGCTCTTCATTCCGGTGTATTTTACCTCTCTAGTCTTTAAAATATAAAACTTCCATATATGGCCTCAAATATATGTTCTTAACATTGTGTATTACTTCACCGGTAAAAAATACAATCCCACTGGTATTAATAATTCTGTAATCTTGCTCTTGCTAATCCGGTATCTTAGAACTACTGTGACAAAAAGCTATCTGAAAATGCATCATTGCTCTGCCAGCCAAGACCTGTGCAGACAGAACTGACACAGGAACACAAATACTTCCATGTTTGTGTACCTACATATCTGGCTTTAAAACATATCAAAGATACATTAACCATTAGTTTGAGAGAGTGCTTAAAATACTGAAGAGAAAATGTTGGTATTCATAGTGTTTAAGAGCAACCGAAATATTTTTTTTACTCTAGTTCCAACTCAAGGGTTTTTTTGTCACCAGATACAAACCCACTTCTTTACATTTCTACGAACTTGACTACAGAAGGAGTTGTTAAGTTTGAAGTATACTTGGAGGACAAGCACAAAGGAAAAGCTGCGTTGCTCTTCTGCTTCTGTGTGGGTTATGTTTTGTAAGGACACAGTCACATAACTTTTGCTGAAAATTAGTGTTGCAATCTTTCATTTCTCAACTATTTTTTAATAAAAAGGAGGAAAAAATACATGCCCATTGGTGGCATTTGGTTCATGCAAAGTGTTCAAAACTTCTTCTGGTGGTATCATGTAAACACACTTCCTTTGACAAAGGTCAGTCACTATAACTTTCTGAGAGCTACACAAAGCTGTACTGGATTTTCCTTTCGGGACAGGCTTATTTGAAACACCTCTCAGCTCTTCTAGGGGGAAAGACTGTCAGACCTGCAAGGTTCTTAAAAATAGGGGGCTTTGGTCTATTACCTATTGAGCCCAAATATACCCTTCACCTCTATTACTTTTTTACTGCAGAATAAAAAAGTAATTTCTAGACCAGTCCATCCCCTGGAAATGTGGAGCCAGGCTCTGGATGGCAGGAATGGTGCAGGGCACCCCTCAAGTCCTGACCCCACAGGGGGTGCTCAGGATTCCCCAAACCAAGTTGGCCACTGTGGAAGAAAGAGGAAAATTTTCCTTTTTTAAATCCTAAGAATCTGAGGCTTCATTTCACCTATAGTCAATAGTGCAAACCCAAAACAAACTCCTCGAAACAGCAACTCAACTCTTGCACCAAGAACAGGAGACAACATGTGGTTTAGATGAGGATATGAGGAGTTGACCAAGCAGTGAAGACCAACACCTCAGTCCTGAAAACAAGCTTTTTTTGGTATATCTTGGTGCCAACAAAAAAGTCCCCCCAGTGGGGCCCACTCATGAAGATACAATGGTCATGATGATGCCTTACATAGCCAAGCTGTACAGCAGTCCAAGGCACGTGACTCATATTAAGCATCGAGACCAACATTGTCAAATAGGAGCACAAAAAACTGCATCAGACTTAACACTGGCAACATTTGCGGAACATAAAGCAATTCAGCTTTTCAGCACCCACTGACCTCATTTTACACAAACCTAAGGGACTCTGCAGGCTGATTTGCATGGCAGACTCAGATGACCATGCTTCATCGAGTACGAATAAAAACTATATTGCAATGTAATTTTTAAGTAGCAGGGGACAGACTTCCATATTTATTCTGTTAAGAAGAAGTTCATTGAATTCACAGTATGGTATCTTTGCAACACCCTTAAACATAAGTGGAGAAATTACAGTGTAATGTTGGAACTATCAAAGATCTGCAGAGATTTAAAACTCAAGCTCCCACTATTTCCAGCAACACTTGTTATGTAAGCAAGAGCATTTTGTTCAGTATCTGTTCACAAATATTTAGTTCACAGGTGTTTTAAATATATTAAAGCAATCTCATCAATTTTTTTCACAGTTCTCTGTCTTAATAAAATAAATTTATATCCTGTTTGCCAAATGGTACTACTTGCTTATCAGTTTCCTTGCCATTTTGCTATGGTAACCAGCTTCAGTCCCAGGAGGAAAGAGATGATGTAGATATTAAAAAACTGATTCCCTAAGCTCCATGACCTGAAGAGTAAAACCATATTATGGCAGCTATTTCAGACAGCCTGTGCTTGAAGAAATATTCAAGGTAATAGGAAAATATAGTTGTCTATTTTGTGGTTTATTTCCTTCCCCTGCCCAGCTAAAGACTTAGACTGAGATTCCTCCCCTTCTGATCTTGGAAACAAACAGTTTATGAAAGACTATTCCACTTACATATACCTGCTAGATAAGCTATTAAAGCTGCCTGCAGTATTGTTGTATTTGAGTATTTCATAAACGACTACGTTTCCTCTTACGGCATCTGCATGTGGCAGAGAAACGCTATTATCCTGACCTTCCCAAGTCAGAGTTCTTTAAAGGTAATGCAATACCTAACGAAAAGCTATGTACTATGAGAGGTCTTCAAAAACCACGACTTCTCAGTTTCGCTGAAATAATAGGTCACGCAATCTCAGACAACTAAACAGACCAGACAGTTTCTGGACGCTTTGATTTCATCACACAAACAGAGCCCTGAGATGCTTTTGTTGAATCTCTTGCAGGAAACTGTTTTCAATATTTTTTCCCTTGGTGACTGGAGGAAAAAAAGAGAGAGATGGAAACATTTTAGTTCCACGTGTTCGAAGAGTTATGAAAACCTGGTATTACATAATCAAAATCAAGAGCTAAATTTGGCCTGATACTATTGTTGCAAAATTGATGTTTCCGGCGTTCCGACCCAGGGTAAAGAGGAACCGGGATGGCTCAGTGACCAGGGGACAGCCTCCAGACCACCACAAGCAGAAAAACTTGCATCAGTTTTGCCACGCTTCTCCCTGCCGTGTTTCTATTCAATTATTTTTCAAACACCAGATGCTGTTCAATATGTAATTAAGAGACAACAGCATATTTAAGAGGATGGCGTTGAGATAAATTCTGTTAGTTCCCTACCTCCACCAGAGCAAACAAAGCCGGCTACTGACATGAGAGTGTGGGCCATATCCCATGGAATATCACCGCTTATTACGAAAATCACAGCTGCTGTTTTTTGCCAACTTACTCTGCTTTGCTCAACTTCTCTTGCAGAGGCGCGGGGTTATTTCTGTTCTGCCATCACAGCACTACGCTGGTCTCTGCTAGTTTCCAACACCACTAGGCAGTACTTTGTTTTTCTAGTTATCTTTCATTTAAATCAAAATAGTGTTTTGATATTTTCATAAAGTCCTGTTTTGAAAACAACTACATTTTAAGCTTTTACCGTGTGGCGGTAAAACTGTCACAATGAGAAGGAAAGCACATGCACGGAGATTAAAAACTCACACAAAACAATCTAGAGCAAACAACAAGCCACATGTCCCTTCTTTCCAGAGTGTGACGCTGCTCTGCCTCTGCTTTCCAGCTCTCACCATATTCATCCACTAGCAAATTTTTCTTAAATGGATTATCTGTGCAAGAGCTGGATTAAAAGCAGAAAACAACTGAATTTCTACAATACATTTCATAGTGGTTGTATACTGAATTGATAAATTGGCCCGATTACTAATTGCAGGAGCAGACACTGAAATTAACTTTATTTTTGAGAGTTCCTTTTCTTAATTGTGAAAATTATGAAATCTTTAATACCTATCTGAAACAATATAAGAGTAAAAATATGATGGACTACAAAAGCTCTGACTATCCAAGATACTTCTACAGCACCTACGTGTGCAATCCTGACTTGGAAATACAGATAGATTTGAAAGATAAAAAGTACAAAAATTATGAAAAAATGTTGTTACAAGGTATGGATGGTGCTGTTTTTTAAACACTTTCCCTGAACAGCAATTAACCCTCTATTGCCTCTGTATATACTACTATCTAATAGAAATATTGGAGAAGCTACAGAGCCAAAGGCATAATGAAAATTAAAACAAAAGACAACATCAGCTGGCTCCAGGATCAAATTACTTATATATTTGTGCTGGATATACAACAACATCTTTCATTTCCCAGAGCTACAACTAGCAGAGTACTAAGATAGTGAAAACTTGTAGATTATGTTAGAAAGACAATTAAACATTTAAAGTCATATGGTCTTCTCCCAGTGTTTGGCCAGTAAAGAACAGAGTAAGTACTAATGAAGAAATTAGGAGGAGTTTGTTATTTTAAATGTGACAAGTACTTTTACTGAGTACTCGAAATAACTGCAACAACGAAAGATTACATCAATACACCAGAGTCTAAGAACAAATTTTCTGAAGTTGCTATATGGCACCTTCCCCTGTTCTGCTGCCTCTGTGCAGCAATCTCTTATTTGGATCTCGAGCAGAACAGAGAGCTGGTTACCACCACGGTCTTCCAAAGACTTCTCTAAGTGAGCTTTGTGCACACCAGCAGTGCTACTGAAGCCAGCTCTGAAAATGTAAAAGCTTCCCTAAGTCAATTTATTGATCCCAAAGTATGAGATTCTATTAGAGAGTGATGCTCTAGATACACAGTAAGCCTCTTCAGTTGATGCTGAGAACAAAAAATTTCTTTGCAGAAATACTTCTGAAACTTTCTTGCATATCCCTTCTATTTGGGAGCCTACAAGAAGCAAAACCTGTCTACTTTACTCTTTCAACTAGATTCTATATTCAGGATAAAGTTACTTGGCTGAACACACTAAAAGAACTCTATGTCATTTGTGAATGTCTTTGTTCAAGAATTACAGTCAATAAAAACATTACACTGAAGCTATCCATTCTATATATTTCAGTGAGCATCTCACCTTTCCAGCCCTGGTATATATTGATCTCTTAGATGTGATGCTCTGTTCTCCCAGAGAAAAGCAAAACAAGTACTTTGTCCCACATAGGTTCATTCTTTCTTTAGAAAAAAAATTATCTACCCTACCTTTTAATTACATAGTTGCAGGAAGAGACATAATACACTATACCCCCTATCCAGAGCACAAAAATAAGATTTTAGTATTTTTCAATTCTTCCAGTTGTTTCATGGGACATCAAAATGTTTGATGCTGTTTCCTAATTTTAATGTCTCACACCTTACTCTATACAACTTTTTAATTAATTTACTGATTGCTGTAATTACAAACCTTCCATGCACCCTTTCCCACTGATATTCTTATTGTCATACAGAATACAGTATTTATGTTTTGGGTTTTTTAGAATTAAAACCTCCAAATCCTGATTTTCTTAAAGAACAAAACATTACCAATACAGGTATATTTTCAGTAAGCGTCTCAAGAGGAAACATGCCTACATCAAACTGATAAATTATTCTTCCTCATCACTGTTTTGTTAATTATTTTTTCTGCTGGGATTTCGGTGAGATCCTATTTTCTTTGGTTACTGAGCAATAAGGTTAAGGACAATATACCGTCCTGACCAAATCTTGGTGAACACCAGCTAAAAGAAGTTTTTCTGTATTTAAATTTTCCTGGAACTCTATCACAATCCCAGCAAAACATCCTCTGCCTGGTGGCACAGGCTGGTGGGCAGAAGGACTGTCCTTCGCTAGCACCCAAAGAGCTGGGAAGGAGACTCGGATCCTATTGTCCATCCTCACTGAATCTCCATCGCAAGCAAGTTTCTGTGTATCTTCACGCTTAACATATTTTATGGGCTATGAATCGGTACTGGTTTTCATGTGAAGATCCTTGGTCATGAGCTGGACCAAGCAAGTTGACAGCCTGTGGCTGAGATGGCCATGTGGGAAGCTGCCACTCAAGAAGAAACATCCAGAGGCCTTTGGATGCAGGAGTGAGACCCTGAAACAACTCTGGGGAAGACTCTTCCACTGCAACATGGACATTTCCCCTTTCCCTTCCCCTGTTAACAACTCAGCCCCTGCTTTATTATTTAAATTAGCACCTCCAAAGCGCTTGCAACCAGGATCTCTCCTTCAATGGTTTCTTATCTCAAGAGATAGCACCCAGGCAGAAGCCTCTCCTCAGCACAGATTGCTGAGCACAAGGTGCCAGTTTGGCCAGTTTCACATCTGCTGTTGCAGCTTCCAGAAGGAACAACAGGCTAGCAATGGAGGGCTGGGATTGCCACAGCTCTCACAAGCAATACCACAGTGGGTTAGTCAGGGCACGTTTAACACTCCAGATCGCTTAACCTCACCCTAGTGAGAATGCATTTGTACCGTGAGTGAATTCGTCCCCCTGGAAGTGCGCTTATTTCTGATCCATAGGAGTATGTCTGTGTCAAAGACTTCAGCAACCAAATACAATCTTACTGAAATAAAAGCTCTTCAAGCAGGACTTCAGACATAAGGTACATCTCTTCGAGGTCACAAAAGTGGATGAAAGCTCCTAGTCTTTCTGTGCATGACTCACAGCTGCCGTTGGATAAACAACTTCACATATAAGGTATGTAAAGATAATTTTGACAACTGTACAAAATTTGCCCAAATGCATGAAAGCTTAGGCAATTTAGACAATGACTTCAGTTAAGAAAATTAATCAAAGCTCTGATATTCCAGCAAAATGAGTTGTTCTGCAAATGACTGTAAGCATGTTTGAGTCTGGGTTGTCTTCATGCCAGTCCCACCTTCCCATGTGCTCCCAAGGCGGGAGGAGCTGTTCAGATAAGAAGATACAATAACTGTTAATTAAATGGTGTTAATAGAACACACTGTAGTTGAATAGAAATTGGATTAAGAAGTCTGGTTATGCTTTCAAGATTTTCTGCGAAGCTAAAGGAAGCTGCAATCAATGAGGAGAAAGGTCAAGAAACGTGCTTGATTCATATCATATTTCCTTCCCTATCTGGTGGAAAGGATGCAAGCGCAGGAAGCCAAATGCTTAGGTTTTCTATTAGGCCCTCTTAAAATTAGCCCACTGAAACACACATGAAACTTCATTTCATATTTGCTAACTCACTCAACAAGCAAACACGTATGCTGATTTGACCCATGATGGGAGTGGGATTTTCTTTACTCTGCTTTTCTGCATTTGTTAGTTCTTGGTTGCTTTCAATGCCTATGAGAAAAGAAAAAAAAATCCGTACTAAATAAGCAAAATCATGAAGATCAACACCCCTGTGCCTCCCGTTCATCACAGTGCACCCTGGTCCACAGTGTTTCTGGGAACATTTCTGGGAGCCCTGGGCTCAGATAGAGGCCGTGCATCAGCCCTTATCTTCCATGGTCATTTAAGCACAGACGTCACCTCCAGGTCACTAAGAAAATAAAAATATTTATCTAGTTACATGAAAGTCTCATTTATCTGGGAAAAATGCTCAGCAGGCAGAAACGACTGCCCTAAATATGGTCTGTAAGATATAAAAATCGTTATTTCCCAAGCATTTAGAATGTGTGTTATGGGAGGTGGTGAGTTAGGCTGGCTTTGTTTGTTTGTGTGGGAAGAAATGTAAAATTGGAGAAAGAATGGAATACAGATGGATTTTTTGGTTTTGATTTAAAGACGACCTCCTTTCTTCTTCTGTTGCTGGATTTCAAATCAAGCTGGGCCAGCTTGTGCACAAGCTATGCTCCTTCCTAATAACATCCCTATCCTAACATATATTTTTAATAAACAAAACTTACCCAGCACCATCAGCAAATTTGAACTCTTGAACTGAAGCCATGGCTTGTACCAGAGGAGGTGAATGAGGAGCATTCATAGAAGACAGCAAAGACTCTGCACAGCCACCACGAATATCCAAGCCAATCTATAAGGGATGTGACTGGATCACAACTGAATACTCTCCTTTAAAAGCTGATGTGCGGTTTTACCAGCTATTACAGTAAACTAAGCTTATTTCTGAATAAGAGAGGTTTCATAGAAGTCAGAGATGGGTTATTGTACCTTATGGTCTGGCTGTTTGAGCAGTTGAACATACCGATCTCTGAACAGATTTTGCTTCAACACCACAAAAACTATCAGCAGGCAAGTCCCAACGAAATTTTAACAAAGCACAATGGACAGCTTGAAGGCACATTCCTTGGCCTGCAGATTCATCACACTGAATTTCAAAGGTCTACAGTAATACAATAAAGATTTTATAGAGAAGCACTAAAAGACTCTTCAGGATTGTTTATAAAGACAAGAGTAAGACAAACCTAACAACAATGGTTATGACCAGCTCAGTTTATAATACAAATCACACAACACAATTTAGCCTGCCTTCATTTCATTATACACAGCCCCTCTTTCCTCTGCCTTTGGAGCTGCACTACTCCACTCTACATGTGTCTTTCATTCTGTCTTCTTTATACAATAACTCTCGTTATTATCCACCCTGGACCTCTCAGCTTCCCAGTCCTGTCTTTCCGCAATTGCACACACAAATGCATCACCTCACAATTCCAGGATCAAACCAAATTAATATTTTTAAATTGGCCAGAATGAATCTCATTCTTTTCTGATAGCTCAAACAACTTGGTCACTCTACTACTACGTGAGCTTTTCACAGTATACATTACAGGGGCACAGTTTTAATTGCTCTGCAGTACCCAAAGGAAAACATTTCAAGGTATAATTTTGAGGCATATGTATTGAAAATGTTGACTAAATCCCATATCACAAGACTGCATCATTAATTTCTGTAAGCATTATGAAATGGCAGGAAGTTGGATTCTTGAATCAGGATATACTATAGCCAAAGGTTATTTTTGCTAGGATCTTAAACCTGCTTTTTCTTGCTGTCAAATGTATAACACGAATATACTGCAAATATTGGTATTATGATATCGTAAAAATTCAAATGTTTAACAAAAACAAACAAAACAACCTCAGTTTGCTGGAGATGAACAGTTTGGATGAGTTTTGAATTCTGACAACTGAAATAAGCTGGGTCTGCTAAGAATTGGGCAGGCTATAAAGAAAATAAATCCAATTTTTTGTAGCTAGTGGAAAATTTTGAGTCTGTAATTGAGCATGTACTTTTATACTCCCAAAGATCATTACCAGAGATTATGCAGCTGAATAGGTTTTCTGAGGCAAACTTAAAATAGACATAATATCATACTAACCTCCCCCAGAGGATACTGTGCACCACAGATTTGGACTTTGAAAAATAGTGAATTACAAATATTTAAAGTAACTTCATCTGAGGAAGACAGACAGAAAAAAAAAATGGGATTACTTATTTTCAGAGTCTTTTGTAATGTGACAACAAAACTGTAAAGGACCTAAGAGACCTCATGGACTATGTAATTTGTTCTTCATTTGCCTCTTAAAAACTTGTATCCAAAACCTGATACAACAATTCTGTTGAATTTTAAAGGGCACTGAATAGCAGTACTTGCTTTTGTTATATTATAAACAGTATTTCTCTTAATAAATTCCAAAGAGACACTTTTCCTGGAGTGGCCAGTATTGATCATAAACAAATTAGCTTGCAATCTACTTTCCCAGCCATCATCGTCTCTTGTGTCACCGCTTAAGTATTTAGTCACGACATTCGATGTTTCATTTCAAGGAATACAATACCTGTGCATTTGGCCTTGCCTAGTAAGCCTTTCATAAATCAGTGCTTGTATTCTGTGGAGATTTATTAGTATACTTCAAAATAAAATGAGTTTATGAAAAATACTTCAAATGTGGAAGATAACCGGATAAATAATTGCTTAAGGAGGAAAAACATAGCTGAGAGAGGTTTTGTTCTCTACTGAAAACCAGGTACAGTTATTGCCTTTATGTCTGAGAAATGAGACACGCACATACAAAAGAAGACACTATCAAGAGAGAATAAAAAATAAAGTGGTGTAAAATCTCTCCGTATGTGATCAGTTCCATGACTGTGGTTTGAAATAATAGATTGGTTCTTTGCCATGCTACTGTAATGTGATAGCATTTGTCTGTCTAAATCCGATAGGGAGCTCCTAAGCTGCTTTTGATGGGATAAAGATATTGGATCTAGTTGTCTACTCTTATCAGTTTAACTCTATCAACTTAAGACAGACAGAACTAGAGAAAATGATTAATTATACCTCATCTCATCAAACACTTCTCAGTGCTTTATGATAATCAGTAATAAGCTAATAAGAGATATCCCTTCAAAGGCAAAGCAGGTGGTCCTCGACAGACAGCAGTGACAACTGATCCATCATCTGGTGCACCGAAGGCCCAAACGCTCTGATACGCAACCTGCTGCAGAGCTGGTAAAATAACAGTAAACAGATGAAACAGTGAAAGGATGGTGAAACTCATAATTCCAGATACGCAATGCAAAGCCGTGAGGATCCAGAAACAGAGTAGACTAGAGTAAGAAACTTAAATGGGTCTTTTATGCTATTGACTTCCTTCATCCACTGAGGTCTCCAAGACAGCCTTTAAAACTAACCAACTGCTCTTTTCAGAACTCCAAATACCCTTCCTAAACAAAGAGTAGAAAAGTTTCTCAAAATGGTTCCATCAGAATTCCAGAAAATAGTCATGTAACTCTTAAAACAAAAACCACAAAATACACTGTCTCAGATGTATCTTGTTTGCTTATGAGTAAAACACTTCCAAGCCCTATTCCTTTTTAAGACACTATTTCAGAAATTTGTAGCAGAAATCAACTGATAAAACCAACTATTTCAAGAATCTGATGCTAAGCTATTGGCATAATGCTGAGCCTCACAGAGAGTACCAATCACAGCTAAGTTTGTCTAATACTTGTGTTATTACCACAACCCAGGTCGATATTTCTCATGTGGTTTGTTTGTTGTGTTCATGTTTAACTGGAAAGTTCACAATATCTATGTAGTTTTGGAAAACGCACACAAAAACCCCAAACCAAGCAAACAAAAACCAACCAACCAACCAACCGAAGGAGATAGAGGGGATTGTGTGGTGGAACCCCAGAAGAGGCACAATCCAAACCAAAAGGGAGAGAAGAGGGAAATGGAGATGGAGAAGCAGAGATCAGAAGAGAGGGCCAGAACTAGTAAGTTACGGACAGAAAAGCACAAATATCTGTACTTTTTTTCTGGAATTATTACACATTTCCTTCTCATAGAACCTAAAAAAAACCCCACTATTTTTCCCCACTGTTTTTTTTCTGCCTAAAAAGTAACTTTTGCTCAATAACAAACTATGCGTACAGTCCCTTCACCTGGCAGGTCTGCAAAGAACCAAATGGTCTCTGTTGGTACACCTTGCTGGCAGAGAATATAAATATCAAACACTGTGTTTGTCCTGGGACAGCCTTAAACAAGGAAACTGAATTGCTGCTGTGGAGATCACCTAAATGCTGAATAATGTTATCAGCTCACAGGCAAGTTTTTACCAGTTCTAAACAAGGCTCAGTAGCCAATGTGTCACATTTCCTAGCAGGAGTGCCCAACTTCACAGATTAAATTTGCCCTTAAAACATCACTTTTACAGTGTAATATTGCTGTATCTGATTATCAGCAGTGAACAGATGAGGAAGAACTATCTTACAAATGGCTGTTTAATTCGTTCAGAGCAAGCTGTGCTCCTTTCAAAGAGAAACCAGTTCGAAAATCAGCACCAAGTTTAATTGGACTTTCAATATGTATTCGATACAAGTGAATATCCAGGCTCCATGGAGTGTATTTACCTTCTCCACCATTTCCCACCACTACAGATGAGTCAGATGCTGGCATCTAATCATGATTTCATCCAAATACGCAGACATCGGGTCTAAACAACAGGAATTAAAATGCTAGAAGTTATCTATCCACAAGAACTAAGGAAGGGAAGTAGAGAATGAAAATAACAGAAACAGGAAAATAATGCTGGGTGACTTCGCATGCCTTTCTTTAATTCAAGGAATGTGAGGAGGGTGATTTCTTGGGGGAGAGGAAGGGTAGAGAAACCCCTAAAGAAAACATTGTCCTGAGTCCACCATCCTATATACTATCATAAAAGCTGCTAGAATTACAAGTCATTGTAGCTGACATTGAATAGTAAAGAAACTTGGTTAACCATGAGATGCCTGTTTGCAAGCATGCCTTCTCAGCTCTGCTCCTGCTTCTCCATTTGAGTACCTAACATCAGCTCTGGTATCAAAGGAACAAAAGAACCTGGCAGTAACAGCTTCCACTGTAGGGAGAAAAAGGCTGGCCCTTGGTCTGAATGCAGCTGGAAAATGTGCTCAAGTACACCAGCTCCTAAAGCATCTGGAAGCCATCAAAGATCCCCAACACTGGAAGTTGTCTTATTAACAACAGGTGCAATTCCCTGGGGGAGGTGAATAACCCTGTGCCACGGCAGCTTTCCCCAGCTCTGCAGAATTGCCTCAGTCCAACTACGGTTAAATTTCACCCAGCAGGTGTTCAGTCAAGCCCCTTGTTAGCTACTGTGTAACACCTGTATCAAACCGAACACACATTTCTTCATGCTATTTTAGGATTAAAAAGACAGGTAGTCTACCTCTCTACTCACCTAAGTATGTTAGGTTTCCATTTCTCTACTCCAGTGTTCATTGGCATAGCTTATACAATAATCCATCACCAGCAGCACCAGGCAATACCTTTGGTCCCTCTAAACTAATTCCAGTTTCACATGCCCAACTTCGGAATGCTTGGTAGCGGACGCGACACAGGAAAGCAGAGAAAGGAGGTGGACAAGGTGGGAACTTACCCTATTCACGAGAAAGGTTTTAGACAATAGGACAGTGATCCCCAACTACTACCTTTACCTCTGTCCTTAATATTAATTCATACCTTGGGCACGTCCATAATATTTTTGACACCTGCACTTGAAACCTGCTCAATGTGCAGGGATCACCACTGGCCAAGGAACTAATGCTGCTTCTACACTGTGCCGTGGCTTGAAGCGTGGCTGGTCTGAGGGGATCCCAAGGATGAAAGGCATCACCAGAGCTCCTCCGTCACAGATTCCTTTCCCCTGAAGGGCACTTCAAATAATTTACAGGAGAAGTAATTTCTCTTCATCCAAGGAAGAAGGTTGAATTATCCAATTCCAGGCTTGGATCCTTGCAACTACTTACCCAAGGGAGGCTAGATGCTCTTCCTCCCATGAGATCAGCTCTGCTTTGGAGAACCCCTCTGCTGCGCCAAGGAGAGCCTTGTTCCAGCTCCTAAATTAACATCCTAAGGTTCACCAGCTTTTGAGAAAGGTGGAATTCTGCTACTTTTGCAGCTGTACAACTTGAGCAGGGACAACAAGGATATGCAGCTACTCAGACATTGACTCTTACTGTTCTTAGCTTAGACACTCATCAGAACCACAAGACTATCATGTCAGGTCATCTCAAAACAGGGCAAAAGAAACCCCACCACTGAGTAGCTTATAGTTAACAGAGGTGTTGTCAGCATGTGCTATTATTTTCCCCCAAGTATGATTGCTAAATGGGTCTTCAGAGAAACAACAAAGATTTGTTTAATTCTCCCTCTACCTTTACCCCATGAAGTCAAACAGTTTGTGATAAGACTCATAAAATATTGATGCCATCACAAGTACTTTATTCACACAGAACAGATTTTTTTTTAATCACTGGAGCTATCTCAATTTTTTTTACAACTATCACAGGGTTTTTTATCTTTTGAAGAAACTATTATATTTCTTTTTTCATATATTTTCCTTTCCACCACAGTCTGTTTTGATCTGTAGGTTCCAACTGCACTGTTTTCTGCCCACATGAGCATAATTCTAGTCCTCAAGTTGGCAAAGCACACAGAAAATGGAGTTACAGTCCAGACATTCAGAATTTTGATTCAGCCAGGATTTTAGCACTTGTAGAAGACCTTGTTTTCACCAGGTATCACTAGACCAGGTCCCCTTCTATTTTTATTTTGGTAAATCGGTCCATCCCTTCTGCCATTTGGCTCTTAACTCCCTTCCTCGCTGTGTGCATTACAGAACTCGTTTTTAATTGCCCTGCAACACGTGATTTAAAACCATTTCAAGGTATGTACATTGGAAATATTCTCCAGATCTGGTGCTGCAGGACTCAGTCACTAATCCATTTAAGCAGTTTGAAATGTTAGGAAAGTCAAACGCAAATTAAACCGTGAGATAAAAACATTGCTTTTTCCTCCTGGCCCCAGAGGGAAATCAATTTTTGGCATTTGTGCCCACACACAAAAATTTTCAGGTGTGTAGCTGTCACGAGTTCATTAACATGCTTTGATGATGTGGTTTTAGGAGCTGAAACTCTGTTTTTAAAGTCTGATTTTTAAAAGCAGTTTAAGTAAATGAGCTGCTCCTACAGTCAAGCATAATCTTTGGGCACCCAAAATCAATGTAATTCATGTACTTTTTTAAATTTCAGAAAATCTCAGTTCTTGTTCTCCTGCATGTTCTGGCCTAGCAATTATATCCTGAGTTTCAATGGAGACAGACACTGAGAGGTATTAGCAAACACAGTGAGGGTCACTGTTCAGAAGCAGAGAGGTTGTTGATTTTATTTCCCACTGGAATCTACTGGGAATAAATGAACTACAGGATTCCAGAAGAACAGCTTGTTCTCCAGGCTTCACTCTGTTCAAACACGAAAAACATAACTTATTAAAATACATACACAGAGCACAAGGACTGAAAACAGGCTGTGAAATCTTTTGCTCTCAAAATAATAATCACAGTGCTGGTCAAAGCAACTGTCTTTATTCTTCTTACTGCTTTACTACTTCTTAGTATTATTTTTATGATTAGCAGTGGCATGTCAGTGTTGCTGTCCATACTGCATCCCTCATCATACTATCAGAATCTGCTCATATCACCGATGTTTCCACTCACACGAAGCATTCGTAGCGGTCCCAACGAGGAAGTTAATGACTGAATCAATCAAAGGTGGCAGCCCACTTCAAACAGGCTCAGTATTTCAAACCAGTATGCAAACCATCATGCATCACTACTTCTGCTGGACAGGCTAAACTCCAACCCTGATACTTCAGAGAAAGATACTTCCAGAAATCCTGCAGTAGACCAATTTATCACTAGAATAACCCACACAATATTCCTCCAAAAATATCATTTCTTTAGTACTGACTTTTCAGCATGCAGGTTAATGTTGCTTTTGCACTCCTGGATGAAATGTATAAGTAGGGGAAGAGAGAGAGCCCTGTTCTTAGGCAGTCTACTTGGTACTTATCTGCTCCAATCTCTCCCTCTTCCTCCAAACTCTAGATTTAATTTCTAATTCTAGCTGTAGAAAGGATAGAGTTAATTTTGTGTCATCAGAAACTGCACTAACAAGTGTTATATGATTTCCTACTCGATCATTAACCTGTCAAATTCAGCATAATAAACCCTTCACCAGTTTAAGGAAATACAAAAGACTTGTCATGCAGAGAATTTTAAGAACATGACAATCACGTATAAATTAGAAAAAAGTAGTGATGCTACTTTCTACAGATGGATCTGCAAGAAATAATTTTCCACTTTCATACAGTAAAAGCAAGTGCTTCTCCAAGAAGTTTTTCTTTTTTAAAATTTCTTGAGTTTTTCTGAGCTTTGAGTCTTGCAAAGAACTCATCTGAATCACAGAGTCACTCAGAGTGACACTGCAATGCTTTTCAGGAATCAGACAATGGGCTGATATACTTTAAGTCTATGATCCATCTTTCCTTGTAGTCTATCACAACCTAGTAAAACTATGTCAACAAGTGTTAAGGAGGGAGAACTAACACAGTAATTTTCCAGCCACATTATTTCAGCTCTCAAATGCCAAACTTCTACTACCAGTGTATCTGCAGAGCTTGCAGTGCCAGTGCACTGAGCATATTGCAACCTAAGCTGTAAGCAAGTTACTGCTGGTTGATTTTCTAACAACAGTGTTCAAATGCAAGAGATAATTCCAGGATCGCCACAAGCAGTGGGAGGACAGTATTCCAGGCACAGTTTGCACTCCTAAGTTTGGAAACATCCGCACTATCAGATAAAGAGCCTTTTATAAGTAGTATCAAGTTAATGAATTTCTCAAAAGTGTAAAGAGAGCCACAGAACAGAGATCTTTAAGTGGTAGCACGCTGACAAATGAGGGCTATAATTTTGTGGGAGGAAATTCAGTGTAACTGTTTTTTCCTCACTCAGTTGTTTCTTCCGTGGCCAGCTCCACTAGCTGTAGCTTTCCTAGAAAGAGGGCCAGGAGGTCAGCCAGGGGTTTCAGGGTCTACCTGACCACTCATCCCAGCCAGGCAATCAGCTTCTGTTCAACATAATCAGCAGTCTCTTACCGATATCCCCTGCTGCCATGGGATTCAGCACAACAATCATGCTGAATCACCTGATAGAAACCATGAGGTTTGGACCCTGCTGCAGCGATGGTATTTCCAGTACCCCAACCACTGTATGTCTTTCTCAAGAGAAAGCCGTACATCAGAAAAAAGGTCAGTCCTCAGGACTTTAGAAGAGAGGGTCTTCAAGTATATATCTGAAGGCTTCCTCTTCTCCTTGTTCTGAAAAACTGATAAACTAAGCCCTTTGGGTATTCACAGAAAAGAGGGCTTCTGGCTATGGACTGGGTATCCCCACTAAGCACATCTTCATACAGCCAACAATTTCACTAGAGAAGTGAGCAGCAAAGACTTACGGTGGCCTTGTCTGACAGCGATGGACGAGACTGTCTTTTCTCATTCACTCACTTCTTTGCTCGTAGCTCTGCTTGATTTATTTGTAGCAGCAATACGTTAATGTTATCTGACAGCTACTATTAAAGTGTCACAAGCATGTGTATGCAATAACGCAGATGCTGCAGGGAATCCACTGCAGGCCACTATCTTCCCAGGCACAGAAAGCAAGGGGAGGGAGGGGACATACCTTACAAACCAAAGTGTTCTTGTACTCCCTACTGCTCTTACTCAGAGGGAAAATTAACAGGGAAAAAAGTTCAAGAGTCCAAATGCATGCAGAAGACATGGCAATGTTCAGGCAAAATGAACACTGAAAGTTTCCCCCCCTGTGCCCCGATAATTAAAAACCACAGCAAAATCAAAACCAAAC
Organism: Patagioenas fasciata; assembly: GCF_037038585.1. Taxonomy (NCBI): domain Eukaryota; kingdom Metazoa; phylum Chordata; class Aves; order Columbiformes; family Columbidae; genus Patagioenas; species Patagioenas fasciata. The sequence continues at coordinate 11,951,594 of NC_092526.1, read as the reverse complement.
CCAACCACCCAAAGGGAACCATCCTGATCAAGCACCCAATGCAAGAAACTGGGCAGACTGATAGTGATGCTATATGGAGTAGATGGGTGATACAGGCTGTCTAAATTTTAGGAGACATTTAAAAAATATTTTCTTTTTAAGATGCTTTCTTTACAAAAGTATACAAGTGTGATAAAAGGGTGTAAGTTTGGTTGATGACATCTCCTGCCTCCATGACCCCTCAGGTACTTACAGATCTATTCTTATGCCACTCTTGAAAATGAGAGGGATGTTACCCTCATGTCTCATGTGTACAGAACAAGCAAAGTATTTGTCCACGGTCACAGAAGAAACCAAAGGCAAAGACAGGATTTGCATTCAGATTTCTCAAGTACCAGATTGCCCAATACTTTTAACAAAGGCATTTACAAGTTTCTTCTCTGTCTAAGCATCTGCAAGAACAGCTATACGGGAAGAACTAAGCAAAATATTCTTGCAACGTCCCTTGAAGTCAGTAATGTTAAAAGACAAAGAATTTGCCTTATCTATATAATCTCCATTTTATGAACTCTGAGAAGGGAAAGTGATTCCAGGTCCATAACTCATAAAGGGTTGGAACACTTGACAGCTGTAAAAATCTCAGATAAGGAGACATAAAGCTGTTTTGATCTGAAGAACAACAACTTCACAAAAAGAAACAGAGAACTGTTTCTATTCTGCGTGAGATAGGGCTTTCACCTGTAACCATGAGGAGGATGTATAGGAACCTCACTGGCCATTTGTCACAGTCTCAATGAAACCATACAGCAGTTTGTCCTCAGTATCCAAAGGACTATGGATTAAAACAATCACTATCATATTCACAAAGATTCAATGCACTAGTTAACACAGTATAATTCTGTGAATTTGTCAAAGAATGCTGAAATTAGCCTCTAGAAAGACAGCCTGAGCTGGGATGTTTGTGAGCTTGTCAGCCACACAAGCACTAGTCCTGGTAATAAAATCATATCCCCTCTTTCTCTGCTTTAAAAGTTCTCACTGTAGCTACTTTCTATCACTGCTTTCTATCACACGAATAAGTAAATAAAATTTAGCCTATATTCTTGTTGTTTGACTGAGTTGACTTAGTTGCTTAGGCCTGCTAATCACAACATGTAGCAACGTTGATAATCAGGCAGGGAATACAAAACAAGGACAAAAAAGGTGCTGCTCAGTATTTATTGGTGCCTGTGTGATCTGATTGATGCAGCTTACTAAAGGTTCCACCACGCAGGGTCTATGAACGTATGGCTGGAAAGAGGACTCCATTCCCTCATGTCAGAGCACTCTTAAACCCCACCTAACAGGACACAAGCGCAAGGGAAGTTTGGCACAACAGTCAGGACAAGCCAAAAGGCTGACTCAAAACATCTACCCAGGAGACTTGTACCTGTGTCAGCAGCAGTTCCTGCAGAAACACAGCAGGGCAGGGAACTAACTCCTCCTGGGAAAACCTGCAACGTAGCACGCTTTGCTTAGCCACTGCCATCGCTGTCTGAGCACCTTTTGTTGTACTTGGCACCATCAGCAGGAACCCTGATGCTCCCAGGATCAATGGGGAAACAAGCTGTAAGCTATTAACTGCATAATCTACCTTCTCTCCTTCCAACACCAATATGCTTAAAAAAAACGTACGGGTCATTTGCACAAGTATTTAGGCCAGATGTGCAGATAAGCAGTTAAACTATTTAGACACACATTAAGTCATATTAAGTGCCTATCTGCACCTTTTTAAACTGAGCTTCTTTCCCTTTATCAGATCCACAGCAATTTAATAGGAGCTGATTAGAAATGAAGGTCTCCAGGGCCAACACAAAGTTTACTTCAGTTCACTCCAAGCCACAAATCCAACCACAAACTGCTTGTTGCTGTGTGAGTAGAGACCCAGTGCCTGCAAAGAGATGCCAGGCAAGTAAACTGGGGAGGTCGGGAGACTTGTGCCACGGGCGACACAAATCGTGAGCACTGAGCTCCGCAGAGGAACAGCAGAGGAGGCTGAGGGAGGGTGGCTATGCCAGCGTGCTGCAGCCCTCTACATGTCAAGCTGTGACTTGGCTTCAAGTCCCCCTAAGGGAAGAAAAGTGTACTAAAACCAAAGGCCAAATAAAACATGCTTTAATTCTCAGTCATTAAAACCCCAGCTGCAAATATAACTGAAGCATGTTTCTTTTTAAAGAAACAACACAACACTTTCTCCCTCCAGGCCTGTTGACTTCAAAGGTTTCAAAAGTAACTCGATGCCACGACTAGAGGCAATGCTGCCATTAAGTGCCGACTCCTGCAGTCGCAGAGATTTTGAGGTCCTGAATTCTGTTTTCATTCTTTACCTTCAAATGAATTAAAACAATAAAAGGAAATAAGAGAAATAAGATGGAATGCCCGCACGTATGACAAAAGCTGCAGGTGAATAAATGCGCAGAGGTCATGGTTGCAAGACCATGTGCAAACACTTCCAATACACTCCAGTGAGGACCATTTCTCCCCACTGCTGCATGGCTCATCACAAAGGTTTTCTTATGTCCTTGTCCCCTGCTTTATGACAGTTCGTGTTACCAGGCTTGATCAAGTTCAGCACTCACAGGAAACAAGCCTGAAACCCCTTTTAAAGTGATTTCTCCAATGTACATATGTCACGAGCCACTGAATTTAAGTCAGCAGAGCTTTAATCCACGGTTTCGCACATCAACAGGAACTGACTTTCTGCATCCACATCACATACACGGACTCGGGGACTCCATGAATTCAGCTGCAAACACCAGACAGCTTGCTGAGCCTCCTGAAACCCTTTCATTGATCTGGAGCCACACACCACGGTCCAGGTGAGCTGGTAACTTCAGGAGACTAAAGGCAAAGGAGGACAAGGCAACCACCACATTTTGCTGTGTTGATACTGCCAGTCCTTCCACCTTTGAAAATCAACCAAAGCGCAAGTGCCCGTGTTGTCAGTACTGCACCAGGCCTGAGCACCTTCACATGCTCAGCTACAGAAAACCAAGAGTTAGAGGTAACAGGGAGGGATGGAAAAAGTAATACCAAAAAAAGGGATTGAGCTCCGTGGTTACCATGTACTTGGATGAAACATGGATTCCTTGCTTATGCTGATGATGTTCTGGTACAGATTGCACACGAACAAGGCATTCCCAAGCTTTTAATATATTACGATGTTCCAAACAAGCACAAACAGAGAAGTTACTTTTCAGTCTCTCTTGTCCCTGTGTACTTAAAGCCAATGCAGCTACACTGAACCTCCTTGGCCACTGCTGGGCCTGTGGAGAGAAGGATCGATCCAAACAAGAGTTCCTCCTTCCTTTCCAATTCTCCATCAAACAGATGGGAACGTGGGGAAAGGAAAGAAACTGAGGAACAAATGGCTGAGCTGATTCATGCCGTCAAAGTGTCCATTTAAAATGACCAAGTAACTATGCTTTAGGTCAAACCGGAATGAATAAAAGTCTGCATTATGAAAGTATCTTGCATAAAAACAGATGCTAATCACAAAAGCTTAACTTCAAAAGAAACACACTCAAGGATGCTTCCTATTCCTGCCAGTGCAATACCCAGGCATCTTGGAATCTTTCAGTTATGCTCATAGGGATAGCAGAGGACAGAGAGCAAACAATCTTGAGGGACATGGCTGCAATCCAGCCAAACTTGCACACGATGGAATAAATTGGAGCAGTTAAATGAGAACAAAAATAATAAAGATTTTTTTTTTTTTCAGCACATAATGACAGCACAGAAGACTTCAGCCCAGTTTCTGCCATTGCAGCAGACGTACTACACAACCTACAGCTACTTACTTAATATCGCCATGTGCCATAGCTTGTTTGTGGATTATTTTCCTTTCATATCCCTTCTCATATTTAATCAGGCCGCTCAGAGAACAGTTTACGGTTTGTTACTAAGCAGCTTCACAGCATCTAGCACAATATGGCTCCAGTCCTGGTCCTAGGGAGAAGAGCTTAATAACAATTTATTACAAACAGCATAGCCCACCAGTGGCAGCATGGAAAGGCTGGTGGAAGGCACAGCATACAAAGAGCAATTACTCTTTGTGATTTAACCCTGTGGTCCATACCCTTGGGCAAAGGCTATCTTAGTGCCTTCAGAGGGAGTTTGGTCAGAGTAAACCCTTAATTTCTAAGAAAATAGATCAATACACTTGCAGCAGCATAAAGAACATTTGTTTCCTATCATCTGCTTCTAAGACCTTAAGTTTCTGCATCCACTCTAACGCCCAAACTCCAACCAACCTGCTCAGTTGCAACAAGTAGCCATGAAGGATACCTTCAAATAGCAACCCCAAGTATAGCTCCTTCCTTCTAGGTCAGCCTTGTCTTCCCCAGAGACATATTTGCTTATGACAATGAATAAAACCTGTTTTGTGTTTTGTTTTAAAGTAATTTGTAAAAAAGAAGCCGTGAAAATAAAAAACAGACATTGCCTTTTTCTTTAAATCTTTCCAACATAAAATAGGAAAGCATGGCTAAGGGTTTCCAGGCCAGCAGAGTTTTCTTGTTTTGTTTGTTTATTTTAACAAAAGTAATTCACAAAGCATGAGAGCAGGACGTTCTGGTACCAACTATGTTATCTCAGCAGTGCTGTAATTTCCCATAGCCTACACTATCTACAGGACCTCTGTTTCTTTCTGGTCATGAATTCAGAAACAATGATAGAGCTGAATTAAATCGTGCGCCTTGATGAATAGCAGATGTAGAAATCCTGTATTTGACCTAGGCTGCCTGGCTGGTACTTGCATAGAAAAAGCTTGGCATGGAAGAGGTGCCTTAAAACCTCATGTACTTAGTATTCAGAAATCACAGAAAACCTGTACTGCCACAAAGCCAGCCTTATCACCAGTCTCAAATTTTCCTCACTAGTTTAATCTGCAAAGTGTACTGAGTGTGTTGAGTACGTCTACAGGGTGTTCACTGGCAGAACGAGTAAGCATCATGGATGATGCAGATGGGCAGAAAGCCATGCAGGTGCGCTAACAACAGCAGTGACCCCCCAACTGGATCTCAGCACCCTGTTAATGGCCGGATGGCCTCACATCTGCCTGCCAGACATCTTGCAGCTGCAGCCTCCTTCTTCTCTGCTGAGGCCAGAGGGCTCCTCCACTGTTGTCAGTTCACAGCTGGCCCTGAGCAGGACACCATGAGCAGAGGGAACACAAAATGTCAAGGTCTGACCAGCTGAACCTCCTCTTCTCCAAAAATCACAGCAATTTCACATTGACTAGCAGCTCTGGATTGTGAATGAATGGCACACCTGAAAGCCTGGTGGGGAAAAACCCACAAGAACTCAGTCTTACGCTGTAGTAGAAAAATCTGCATTTCCCCAGATCAAGGAAGGGAAAACACGAGGGGATGAACCCACCCTACCCTATTATTGCCCAAGTCTAGAAGACAGCAAGTTAGCAGCAGCACAGTGCAAAGCTCACAGTGTAATTTCCCTCCAGACTAAACTTGGAATGGGGGTTTTTCCAAATTTATTGCTTCTCTGATTTCATAACAAATTAGCTCCATGTACCATTTCAAGAATTGCTTTGCTGTCAGCCCTGCAGGCTTAATTTGGGGTCTGGGAAGCAGAGGGCTCTTCCCTTCTCACACATTGTCAACAGCCATACAAGGTTTTGAACACTGAGTTCCACCCACGCTTGTCCTTGTACAACCCCAGTGAAGCCTTTCACAAGGTTGGATAGGTGTAAAATGACAGAACTTGACCTAAAACAGTGTTAAAAAGACAAAGCTGGAAAAAAAAAAAAAAGAGCTGTTGCTCTGACAGTGTATATTAGACTTGAATCGACTAAGAGTTCTCAGGGCTTTCTTTCTTTTTTTTTTTGTAAAAAGAAAAAAGAACATCAATGTATCACACTAGAATGAAGATAACTGAAGGAAAGGGGTAGGAGGAAAGAGAATTCCTGCCAACAGTCAAAGCAATACTACTGTTTTCATGGAGCATGTGTTCCCTTTAAAAGTGGTCTGATAAGCTAGTGCTACAGCCATCCTGCTACTCAAGAACTGCAAGAATGTAAAATAGATGGTTAGAAACTGGGACCATGGTGTCGCAGGCAAGCTTTCACACATCTATGTAGGTGACTCTTGAATCTAATTATCTTTTTGCATCTCTACTACGCAGATCTCTCACTGATCATGAATACTCTACATCAAACTAGCACAGAAACAGCTCCTGTTGGGTGCCCATGCCAGCTGGGGTAATGCTCATATTGACAGGCAAACAGGAGAAAAGACTCTATATTAAAATAATCCAAGTTAAACTCAGATTTAGTTGTGTACACTAATTGAAAAGATTGCCCCAAAGCTGCAGTACTCCTAAATATGCTGAGTATGCATTGCAAGCAAGCGTGCTTTCATGATGCTGACAGATGATGGGTTTGTTTGTGCAGCAAATACATACAAGTAAGAAGCGGTTGGAAATGTATTATAGCCTGTGCTCTATACAAATCTAATCTCTGCTGATATTCCTTGGATTCTAGCATCTGGTCAGCTGGGTGCCACTCAGTGACAGCTTTGGGATAAATTTCTGTTTGTGACAAAAGGACCAAGGAACTTGAGCTGAAGGGTAGATACCTGAGGAACGGCCAGCATAGACTATCCTAAAATAATGTTGTTTGAAAAGGCAGAAACAATACTCTAATTTCCTAATTTACTCACAGACAAGGTTCTTTTGGTTTGAGCACTGTCCTCTGGTTTAACTTAGTCTTCTCCCTTTCTCAGTTGTCTCTTATTTATATATGAAACAGGGTAAACAGCTATATTTTAAAATACTCAGCATTAGTTTTTGTAAATAAGGAGAAGCTACTTTATTTTAATTTCCGCATGTGAGAGAGAGACTCTTCATTCCTTAGCTAACCCCAGAAGGCCTTCTTACACATCCAGTTTCAGGTAATTAATTTCCAAGCCTGGCTAACCAGGCCTGTATGCAGTATTCCCAACACCACAAGGTCTCACCCACTGTACAACAGAGCTACTAATACATTCCCCCCACCCCCAGGAGCACTTCACCAAATGCGTCTCAGGGTTGTACTTGTCTTTCACGGCTGCATCACTACGGCAGCTTAGTCATTCTTGGACTGACTCATGCACCATGGTCTTTCTCCTTTTCTGTCATTTCCAACTGATGAAGGCTAAGTGCAGAGCTGAAATTAAATCTAACACGATTTAACAGCTATCAACTGGTAAGACCCTACCTCTGAGAAGAGAGAGTGCGCAACTGTAAAACAAGACTTAAGCCCAAGGTTTCTATTTGTCAATTGACATCACAACTGAAATAACGCAGGAGAGCATCTTGACAGTTCACTTAGATGAATTTGCTTTCTCAAATATCCATCCATATTTGCTGTTCTTCAGACTTTTGGCATCCTCTCCGATATGATGCATTCATTAAAACTCCTTGCAATTTAAGGTACCACAGTTTGCCTGTTCTAGGATTTCTTTACTCACTTTCACCCTTCCATTTGAGCACGCTAAAAATTTGCTTGCATTTGGATGTGGCAACTGCACCATCACTTTGTATCTCTTAGCAATGCTCCTTTCACCTTTTCTCTCCTTCTCCCTCTCCCCTGCTGTTCACCAGTGTTGTCCCGAGGCAAAACAGTTATTCACCTTTAATCCATTCCTAGGTGGTCTTTAACTTAAACTCAGCCTTGGCAGCTACTCTTCTTTCCTTGCTTTATTTTTATCTCTGTTAATACGCTCAGGCAGGCAAATTAAGAACAGAAGTGCAGCCATTAGGTGGGTAGTTAAATGACATGGTGCGATGAAGACAGTCAAAAGTTTGTAGCACTTCAGAGCCTCATCTGCTGCAACCCAGTGCAAAACTGAATGGAGGCAGCAACAGTGAGCCAGGGACAGCTGAGGCGTTGCTCATAGCTCTGCCACAAACGTGGTGTCATTCCTAGGAAATAACAGGCTACAGGTAGTGTGCTTCTCTCGTGTGAAGGTAGAAATTACTGGCTGGCAGTTCACCTTGTGTTTTTGATTATTGCTGGGATCTTTTTTTTTTTCCCCTGCTTCTGTAAGGTTAGTTTTAAGAAATAATAAAAACTGATTCACACTAACGAACCTCAAAGCAATCACAGAGTATGGAATCTTTTGGCAGAGTCTCTGGAATTAAATATTTACTGGATGCATTTCTATTCTAGGGACTTAGCCAAAATGAGAGAGGAGGCATGTGAAGCCAGCCTTTTCCAAAGCAAGCATAAAACCTCACACACATAATGCCACACATCCCCAGCTGAGAAATCACAGAAACCTGGCTGCCTCGGAGATCATTCAACTGGAAGGAAAAACAAGAGTGGACTGGTAGGCTGGGAGGCACATCACACAGACATCTCGGCTGTGGTGTGCCAAGGAATCGCTGATTTGAGCCTGCCCCTTGCTCCTTTTTCTCTAGCAAATATTGCTTCTTGCTCCACTGAGGCAGAACTCCAGCAAATGTTTACATTATAGCATGATTAAGGTAAGATTTAAAAATACCCTGTTGAAGACTTTACATGTGATGAGAGCTTGTGATTGCCTTCGTGCTCTGAAACTAACTGCTTACTTTTGTTACCGCCTTCCTTCTCCCATAGCAACCCTTTCCAATCAAGTAATGCTAACTGATCTTGGAAATCAATCAAACTCCTGTTATGTTTACATACAATAGGACCACCATGACTCACTTTCATTTACAGCCCTTGAGCTCCAAACACTGGTTTAAAACAGGCCACAGATTATTATAATCATGTTTACACAAGAAATATAATATGCACACCTGTCAAAATATTGTCAATATTTATTCCACATAAATCCATCCCCAAAAACTGAAGTGAAAACTTAATGAAACATTAGAACAGAGGTAGGCTGTGAAAAAGGTAGAAGCAAATATTTGAATCAAACACAAGTATTTCATTGACGAAGCTTAAAAAAAAAGGTGAGTATCAAAGAGAGAGAGTTGTCCCAAAAAACTGGGCAGCTCCACAACAAGCAGTAAGTCATGTGAAACGAAAACTTTCATGGGCTATGGAAGACATCAAGAGCAAAGAGAAAGGATGGCAGAGTCAGGATAGAGAAGTGCAGTGCAAGCTTCTGTGAGGAGGAAGAAGGGTGACTGACAGAGAAAAGCAGCTCTAACAGCAAGCAACATCCCTTGCTTTCTAAGCATAAAAAAGTTAAAGCTAGATGGCCAAACATCATGGCAAGATGAACTGTATTGCTATAAAAGTGCAAACTGGACATGCCTTTTTTCCTCAAGGAAAAATGCATGTAGAAAGGGGTTACTTTCTGCTAAAGTGCAGGAAGGGACTTTTACAAACAGACTAAGCTCATTAATTGGCTCCACGTTTCACCTCTCCTTGAAGAACCACTTTTTCTAACGGTGCTGGGGAAAACCAGAGCTGATTACCACATCAGTTAGTACCTTTTCTGAGAGATTCTGCTCTGTCCTATGCAATGCAAGCTTGGATGGATTTCAGTGGGAGTTAGCAAGTGAAGCTTGCAAAAAAATGCCAGGAAGGAACTCCATGTTATTTTTACCTAATCTTATTTTTCCATGTGAAGTCATCTGAGGCAGTTTTGTTCCTGCTGGAACCCTGCAGTCCCTGGGAGTTTCAGCTAATCCGTATCTCAAATTAAGCACTGCACAAACAAAAGGGCTGACACATTTGAAAGTTAAAGTCTTTACCTCTTTGCCCAAGTTCCGATCTGTATCATGTGGGATGATACAAAACGAACCTGAAGGGTCCCTAGTTCTCTAGCTAACTTCTAATGGAAATAACCTGTACTCTTAGTTTTGAAGCACATCTTCTCTCAGTTCTATGAGTTCCCACTAAAACCACTGAAACGCAAAAATCTGACACTAATATGAATTCAGTGGCTTTCAAAGGCATGTTCAGAACAAATAGATCCAAACAGGGCCAAATAAGATCTTTCATTTGGAGTTTGCACAGTACTAACTGCATTAAGGTCCCGATCACTAACTGCACACTTACAGTGGAATAGAAAAATTAGGTCTGTAACGAACTAGTTAATAATTATCTCAGCTCCCACCTAACACATACAAACACACATTTTGTGTGGATAAGATTGTTTCACAAAATCAGTTATTCTTAATGCCATTCTCTGCTTTTACCTTTTCAATTTATTTACAAAAATCCTCTAAAAAATTGTCTTTTCCTTACCAAGTTATTTTGATTGACTTCTGATCTTTACCCCTGTTCCTCTCTCTAAAATTGTTAGGGTCTTCAACACCTGCACTGACATAAACATGCCTCTTTCTTATTGCCAAAATAGTTTGCAGCACCCAATACAAACTCATGGTTTTTTCAGTCTTGCTAAAAGAGTGCAGAATAGCATCCATTTTTAATTTTTCCTTGTTTAGTTTGCTCCTTAGCATCCAACTTCATCCAGATTGGGAGCTAAAGCCTATCCAGAACTGATCACCAATGAAAGGCAGTTCCATTTTGTGTTGTATCAGATACGAAAATACTTGTAATGGAAGCATACATAAGCATCACAAAAATAACGCAAGTCTGACCACTATCCAAAAATTGATCATGGATAGTAACAGACACAGTAGAAGGTGCAAGAAACTCTTGGGAGTAAAATTAAATTATAAACTGCATACAGAAGGAAGCATCTTCCTAACCTCCACCATTTGCCAAAATTTATGGTCTGAAACATAGAAGTTTTTCTTCATAAAGAAAAAAGGGTGAACCTACTGGCAGACATGTTGTGAACCTTGGGTAGGCATTTCTTTTTTTCAGTTCTCATCACTTGCCTAAAAAAGGATGCAGCTGAAGTAGAATGGGATCACTGACAGAAAATTCCTACTAATAATAATGGGAAGAATGCCTTGCTCTCCTCTTCCTTGTAATTCTGACATATGTTCTGTTAGGTCACTACGACACACTGAGAAGACACATTCATTGAGCTTCCCACCATGGAAGCTGTGGGAATAAATATCTTTATTCCCCAAAATAATTTTCCTCTCAAAACCAATGGCTGTTAATCTAAAATCCCGCAACACACAAATCAGTCTTGTTACTCTTTGTTCTGTGCCTAGCTTGTGACAAAAATGCATTTCATGTGCCATCGTGTCCATTCACCTCATTTTGCCCTGGTCATCCTTGATTTCCATTAACCTCTATAATTCCCTGTGATATTGAACTACTACCTCTCCTTAACCACATTTTCCCATTTATATACATTGTATTCACAGAGTACAACATTAAATACTGTACTGAAGTCCCAACCATTCGCTTACTTTGTACGAAAGTAAGTATTCCTTTATATTTTTTTCCCCCATTTCTTGGCAGGATGGTCAAAATAATCCCACCATTTGGAACAGCAGCAACTCAGAGAAGAGAATAATAATGGTAGCAAGTGATTTTACAAGCATATTCTGACCTAGGGGACTCCACACATTACACAGTCATTTGCTTCAGCGAAATAGAGAACAATACTGTCTGCAATCCAGTATTTAAGGAAACTTGGTGCCCTCTGGCATCAGGGCCAGCTGGGTGATGTTTTGAAAACCTCACTCAGCTTCCCAGTAGTTGGAGATACCTAAAGCGTAAAGGAAATGTGGGCCTTCAACCTCCTCTTGTCCCTGACAAAGGCTGTCCTATGGCTGGAGTTGGTCATGAGTGGGTTGCTAAGATGGACAAATATTTGGTGAGAGGCTAGACTGGGTTAGACTCTACATGAGTGGCTAAAACACACAGCAGTATTTCATCACTGAAAAATATATTATGCTGAACTTCACAGAACAATTCTGTCAGATACTGACCTCAGGTGTTAAGCTGACCGGGGAAGCGAAACCCTAGGATAGCTTAGGGAGCAGCCTTCCTTTTCTCTCCCTTACCAGGGAACCCACATTTTCCTACATGCTATTTCATGACAACGTGAGAAGCTCAGACTTCTCCTTTTATCCCTTTATTCCCAAGTTTTGGCTTTGTGCATGCCAGCACTGTTTGTGCCCAGCCATCTCCTGGTCACTTCTTCAGCACATACCATTTCACTAAGTAGCAGCAGGGATGAAAGTGAACATCTCCTTTGTAAACTAACTTAGCATCCTTAAAATTCTCTTTGCAATACAAATGACAGCTACCATTCCTTCTGAGGATAAGTTTTTTAGCCATCTTATTTCTCTCATTTCTTTCGAATTCACGTCAGTTGTCAGCAGGTTTCTTTTTCTCCAGTAAATCTTCAGTTGTACTCTGAAGCTTTTCATTTCAGCACTGGGTTCAACAATAAGGTCTGCAGGTGCCTGGCTGCTTCTGGTTTGCTGCTTAAGTGGTAACATATTTCAAATTACACTGGATTGCAGGGTTTTAAAAGCCTTTCCCTTACAAATTGACAGTAGGATATGTTATTTTGGCTTCTGAACCTGCTTCTTAACCACAGTGTTTCTGCACACATCCCAGAGCCTTATGTCTCCTAAGAAACCACGACAGCCTTCAGTCCTGCAGCTGTCCTCTGTGAGGTTCAGATTCGCTAACTGTTTAGGTCTCAGATGAAAGACGATCTGAACAGCCTTGTCTTTGACTGTTTTACCAGTAGACAGTATAGATAATAATTTTGACATAATTCTGAAAAGAAGCAATTCTATGAAGCCTGAATACATGCCCAATTCCATTCAAATTCTGGTTTTAATCTGTCCAATTTTAATACTCTTTGTATTGCCTGTGCTCCAAATGCACCATGAAGGAGAGAAGAGAAAATCTTTTTCAGTTGCTTTCAGTTTAGATCATAGGATCTACATGCTTATCAATGTGATCTTCGATTTGCAGAGTTTTTCGTTAGGAAAAGAATATTAAATTAGAGGTGCCAAAGTACTTTCATGCAGAGAAAATTCTTACAGGAAAAGGAATAAATAAAATTGTAAAGGAATATCTTAATGGCAAATTTGAAGTCTGTTCTATTTTAAAAAATTATCCATTTATAGCTATCTACGTTTTCTTTCTCTTGCATTTTTTTACATTAAGAGGGACATTTGCATTATGGTACATTTTCAGTGAGACCTGATACAGCAGCACTGTTGGCAAATATTAAGTTAATAACCAAGAACTTTATTAGTCTAAACTTTCTCATTTGTTGTTTATTTTCCTATACAGTTTTTCTATCTGAAACTGAAGTATTGTGGGTGTGACACTTTTCAGGGTGAATATGCTTAGGAAGTTGCAGAAGAAGATTATTAGCTGAGTAATAAGCAACTGTGAAAGAACAGAGTGCTCGTCATGCAAATACCCTTTGTAGAGATGGACTTCGCACGTGGACCTGAATGTTGGTTTACCCGAAGAGAGCACATGTCACACTTAAGTTCAAGATTGCATTAGAATAGCAAATGTTGCCAAACTCTCCAAAGACCTCCTTTTTCACAGCTTTCAAGCACTCATTTGTCTCCTTTAGATCTGCCATGAAATAAAAATTTATGGTACTTTTATTCTGGTTATGGCTGTATATAGAAACCCTAAGCCTTTCATTCTTATTTTAAGACACTTGTGAGGCAGTGGACAAATTCACATGACAACACAGCAGTGCAGAGATACCTGAGTTATTGCTGGCTCAAGACAGTGTGTCTGGCACGGCACACTTGAAGGCCATATAAGTCTTAATAACTGCAGTTTAGGTTGCAGTGAGTTTATTAGGTTGCACTAACGCTAATTCTAAGGAGTTCAATAGTCAGGGACATTCAACCTGACTGCAACCAGCCAGCTCAAGTGTCTTTGCACTGAATTTGTTAACACTTTAGGTTGCAAGGTCAGAGTGAGCTTGGGTGTATCTGCAAGTGCTGCTATTGGAGTTCCACCTATGTAGCTAGACTGCCTGCTGGAATCCTCAGCTTCATCTCCATGTCAGGCTTAACAATTATAATTTTGGCTCTCTGATGGCTGACAGACTACTACAGATAGTCTGACTGCCCTTACTGCTAATGGAGCAAAATCCTCACATTCACCGTGCTGCACAAAAAAACCTTCAGCTTCTCTTCCATGTCAGACCTCTCCTGTCCTATCTGCACAAACTGGTCTTATCTACCCTCAACCCATCCACTCCCTCACCTCATTATTTGTTGTACTTTTGAAGCAAACATTTTTCTGCTTTCCTCTTGGTTCTGCTCCTTGCTGCCTCCCACATACGGGCAGACACTTCCCAGAATTAACTGCAAAGCCACGTCACAGGCCCCCTTCAAACCCGCCCCTTCAGACTCTCCATTTTCAGATTTGGTTTGGTTGCCTTCCCCACAAAGGTTAATGCCAGGGGAGCACTCAGTATGCTACATGTCCAACAAAGCAAGGCAAAAGTGTGTCTGCCCATTATACAAAATAGCCTGACTGTTCCTTCACAGTCCCTGCCCCACCTGTACCCAACTGATGCTTCTTGCCTTCGGTTCCAGCTAGAGAATCTTTGGGGATGCAGCATTTCCTATCCTCTAATAATTCCTATGTATTTCTTACTAGGGAATCATAGCACCTTGTGCTAAGAGCCAAAAATTGGCTGAGTGGGGAAACAAAGCACTTCTTCAAGATTACAAGGCTCATCAGTGCCTCAGTAGGGATTAAAAAATCATCTATTGATTCCCAGTCCAATTGTTCTATCGGAGCAGTGCTTTTCAGCTCATCCGTGCTAGAACCCTTTGAGTGGGAATGAGAGGCACATGGGGAAATAAAGCCATGTGAGACTCTACCTTCAGCTTCCACAGCCAAGGAACCAAGAAAGAAGATGATTATGATATCCCTTACATTCTAGTCCATATTGACTCCCTGACATCTATTATCACTTAAAAAGATGTGAAGGCACATACACAGTTTACTATAAGAGAGTTTGCAACAGCTATTAGATTTTTATATTTTTCAGCTTTTTATGGCCATAGCATAGAATTCTTCTTTGTTAGCATCACACACAGAAAAAGTACCAGCTTTAGTTTTGTTTTCTGCACAAACAGTGCAATTTTCTTTTACATCACCTAGAATTAACTAGTCTCATCACAAAAGCAGTGACACTCGAGCTGTCTTCAGCATCCTAAGCTATAAAGCCATAAAAAGATCAGGTCTATAACTGACATTCATATTGCTTAGGCATGCTACAAAAATAATTTACCTAAGACATTTCCGTTACTCTGAACACACAGCTGATGGTATGTAATTAACTATTCCTTTCTGAAGTTTGGATCCTTTGATCATCATCTGAACTCAACTACATAACTCCTAAGACTAGATGAAGAAATAAAATATTTGCCTACATGAGAGTTCCTCCAACTAACAGCACCCTGGTGTTCAACAGAAGCAAACTGTAAGGTCTTTTACATCTCCTGCTTGGACAGTGGCATATGACAGAGAATCCAACAGTTTGCAGCTTTCTATAAAATGATAATGATTGCTTAAATTCAGCTGTGGACTGGAATATGCTAGATGTCAGAAAATGACCACAAAGAGAGAGATGCAAGTAGTCCAAAGGATGGAAATGACGTTGCCTCTCCTCTCCAGTGGCAGCACTGATAGGCTGCTTCACAATTAATCTCTCTTCAGAGTAGGAAGTCTAAAGTTTCTATCATTCTTTCCAACTCAATGAAGTGAATCAGCTCAGGCTGTAGTGCCTTCGGGGTTTATATATTCCAGTTTGACACATCTCAAGAACATGAGGACTACTGAGATGCCATAAAACTACATGACATCGCAAAAGATTATGATGCTCAAAACCAAAGCCCAGATTTGTAGGCCAAGCATTAAAAATATGCTGAAAACAATTCAGAGATCATTGCTGAAAGAATCACTTCACCTCATTAAGAATAAACAAGCCCACAATACTACAAGGCCCTGTAAAACAGTCATTTATAGTTATTAATATTAATAAATTTAGAACCAATAAAACACAGCATCAATGGTAAACAACATAGTTACTCCAATTTTTACTACATTTCATCTATTCCAGCTCTTTATTTCTTCATTGTTCCCACTCTACTTCCAACATCATCTGATTTTACTTCAAATGAGACTGGCTAAGCCTCGTATTTGGTTTAAAGACTTTTTTCCTGAAGACAACAAGACAAATCAACTATTTGCAAAGTTACGAGCAGTTTCTTTGATTTATCTCAATGGACACAACAACCACCATTTAATTAAGAGAAAGTCAATATTTACCAATGTTCCATATATGACCTACAGCAAAACTGTAATATTAGAAATAGCATTCAAATTAGGAAAATATTCATTCCCCCTTCATATACCCAAGCCTACTATCTCCACCTCCTTTTTAAACACAACAACATGATCACAGAATCACAGAATGTCAGGGATTGGAAGGGACCTTGAAAGATCATCCAGTGCAATCCCACCGCCGGAGCAGGAACACCCAGCTGAGGTTACACAGGAAGGTGTCCAGGCAGGTTTTGAACGTCTCCAGAGAAGGAGACTCCACAACCTCCCTGGGCAGCCTGGGCCAGTGTCTGTCACCCTCACTGAGAAGAAGTTTCTCCTCAATATTAAGTGGAACCTCTTGTGTTCCAGTTTGTACCCATTACCCCTTGTCCTATCATTGGTTGTCACCGAGAAGAGCCTGGCTCCATCCTCGTGACACTCACCCTTTATATTTAGTTGACATAAGTTTCATCACATAAAAGGAGATGAACTGAAGTCAAATATTCGTAACAGAAACTCTGGTACTGGTATATAACCAGGAATATGGTCTGCATGACACATACAGCAATGCTGTTATTCTGCTCAGCATTTGTTGTCCACTACTCCAACAGGAGAATAAAGATGATTACAGGGATAGAAAACTTATTCTGTAAAATGTACTACAGTTGCTTGATTTAGGAAAGGGAAGCAAGAGCAATATGGTAATATACTCTTCAATACATGAAAGGCTCCCACAAAAACATAAGGAAAATCATCTGTTCTTCATGTCACTGATAGCCAGGACAAGAAGTTAATTGGAATACAAAAAAAAAAAAAGAGAAAAAGGCAGAAGGCAGATTATCATCATTAGCTTTCTTTTTTTTTTTTTTTTTTTTAAGGAACAAACACAACTTTCTAAGGGTAAAGATACTTAAGCAGTGAAATAGATTGCCTAGGGAAGCTGGGAGATCTCACACTCCAGAGATCTTACATAATAATTTAGACAGGTCAAAAATGACACGAGTAGATACTGCATCTTTCCAGCTTGTTTTTTACTTATTTTATGAGCATGACTTTTTAAATGGCACAGTTTCTTATAAATATGGTGCGTCAATTAACATGTCTCAGGATTATACATTTCAGTTGGCTGATGCTAGGACAATAAAACAGACTGAATAAATGCTCAAATTATTTTATTTATTAGAAACACTTATTTCCTAATTAAGAGGAATATGCACTCTTGCTTATATAACTATGGGATTCAACTGTGTTCCCAAAGAGGCCAAAATTCTCACCAGTTTCAAAGAGATAGCAGTAATTATGAACACCATAATCTATATAAGGCTTTTTCAAATGAAATGAAAAGAAAAAGCAAGCAGAACAATCTCTTGCTCTCGTGCTTTGCCAACAGAGGCTGGCAGGGATGATGAGTTCCTGCTTTGTGAGAGAGAGCAACGTCCTAGCTCCTTCCTACGATGTGCTTATTTTCTTAATTACATTATTCAAAAGGAATTTCAATTCCATCTGCTTTATTGGTGACAATTCACTTGTATTATGGAGTTACTACAAAAGTCAATTACACAAACATAACGGATGTGAAACAATAAGACACACATGGAAAACAAGAATGACTCTATTAGTTTAAACGTTCAGTCTGTTTTTCGTGTGCCAGTTTCACATGCTCATCTTCGTAACCACATCATTTATAACACTGTTTTTTTTCACTGCTGAAATACAACCTCTTCGGACACTGAAGCCTTGACAGGTCAGAAGTCATTTATCTGCTCAAAGCAATCTCAGTCCTGCAATCTGGGTTCTGACAGGACTCCACCAAGATCATCGTATTTAATCACAGACCATCTAAAATTAGAATTTTATAGCAGTAGGGTTTAAGGACAGAGCTATGAATAAGGAAAACCATCCACCTTCCAAATGATAGGTGCTCCCATAAAGTTGTAGCAAAGACTTCTGTAAATCAGTGGTTCACTCTCTTCTAAGAGACTGTATGCCAAAGTATTTCCTCCACTAAAAACACTGAAGAACTGAAGAGTATTCAGAGACAGATGACAATGATCAAGGGCAGGGGGGAGAGCGTTTTATCACAAAATGACAGGGAAAGACTGGAATTACTTACCTGAACTAAGAAGGTGACTGATAAAAGTGTGCACTGTCACAAATAACTAGCAGAATGGATATCAGAATCCTCTATTCTCTCTCAGAAATCAAGTTAAATGGGTTATTCGAAAGCTAGCCAGGTCCTTAGTAAAGCTTACATAATTGCAAAATGTTAATGATGCTACTGAAGCCACAGTCTGATCAAGGTGCAAGGAAAAACTGGACCAATCTCTGGACAGTTATCCAGAGAGGTGTATAGAAAGAGAGTTCAACAAGGGTGAGTGGTGGAGTGGTTACGTGTCTCACACTTCAGAGCTTATGCTAACCTCCAAGCGACTGGCTTTAAGAGGAGCAATTTTCTTGAGCGGATTAACTGTTTTCTTCTGGCTTCTCTAAATTGACCTCTGAAGTACCTGGGACTGGTTACTGTCAAACAGTTTGCAGATGTAATACCATATGCTGCTTCCTACGCTTTGTTTCCAGAAACAGTACCATGGAGATGCCCTGAAAATGCCCACTTACTTGTATTTTCCCCTCAAAGAAGGCTTTCTGCTAAGTTTCCTCAAAAAGAAAGCTGAATCATTACCATTTGAGTAAACCTGTGGTTTAAAATCAATGCAACATTACAATAAGTAAATGTTACTCATATTACTTAACGATTAAACAGAAAGTTAAGAGGCTGAAGCTGTAATAACATCTCCATCAGAAGCAGAGTTCATATGTCAAATGACTTAGTCCATTCTACTCTGTGACTGCATACTAATTGGTGTTATAACATGTTTGGCCACCAACCTCAAAATTATTAAACCCTCACCACTTATTTCAACATGGAATACTCAGTTGCATTCAAAACGCACTCCACGAATTTCAATTGACTTGTGCTGTGTAATGCCACCGAACTGCAGAAAGATTTTGTCTTCTGCTGGTAAGGAGAAAAAGCCTTTTCCCTCCCTTGCTACCATACAGCAGATTCTCACACTTGGGGATGGAAAGAATTTCTGAAAGGCAAGCCTGATGCCTCTGTGTAACAAGCAAATGTTACCTCACTGGAATTAGCAGCGAACTCGTGATACCAAAGGCTGCACATGGGTGAATATCAATCTAACTACCCTCATTAATTTAAAAAGAGGTTTTCTGTCCTGTGGACTGAACATATATAATGACAGATAGCCTTCTGGATTGAGTCCTTAAAACCTCATTGCAATATCTTTTCTGACTGTCCTTCAAAAGAAATTTTAATTCTGTCTCAAATTCATCTGTTTATCAAACAGGGATGCTACTACCTTACTTTAAAGAGAAAAGGAAAAGTAGCGTTAATTAGTAGTACTCCTAACACATAAACCTCTTGGGCAAACACATTTGCCCTCTCGGGTACGATACTGACATTGAAAAAGCAATGCAAAGATGTTAGCACTGCAGTAATAAAACCAAGACGACATTTCACAACAGCAAAGTGCCTTTATCCCAAAGGCTTTGTAGAGACACCTGTACAGGAATTGCTGCTCTCTGAAATGCAGTACGCGCACACTCAGCCCGGTGCCATCAGGTGAACCTGTTGAAAAAGGCTACGGCAGCTCAACCACACACAGGACAGCAGAGAGGAGGAACCAAAGAGCATCATCTCTGAGGGAAATGCCAGAGAAAACTTGGGTAGGTTGAACGCAACCTGATACCTAACCACGTCTAACATCTTCCATTATAAAATTTTATGAATATACCTTGGTCATTCCACATACACAGGAATTGCCATTTTTCAATCTGTTATGGAATGTATTGGTTTGATACTTAAATAGACTCAAAGAGAAAGAAACCCTACCCACTTTGAAATTCAGAAAAAAGTTATGTGGAACAAAAAAAAAAAATCACCCCACAAACTCCCGTAGATGGCAACTGGCCTTTCCAAAGTCATCAACTACTACTACAAGCTTTCAAACAGAGAAATGTCAGATGGAAAACTATCTGAGCATCAATATTTCAAAGGATATAAAACACTGTTTTCAGCTGTAAAATACATCCCTCTAAAGGTTTTGTGTATGAATCATGGCTTTTTTGTTTGGTTTACTCATTTTGTAATGATGAGCTAGAAGACCTAGGGAGGAGACAGAAAAGCACAAGGGGCTCCCATCTTACCAGCAGGCCCCTAGAAGAGCTCTCAGTTCATTAGAAAAGCCCTGGAGAGTCCCCTTCCCTCCAGCTAATCATCCTGGAGAGCTCGTTTCTCTGCAGCCTGTCTGTCCGAGACCAACTGAATGGGATTTACTTTGTGACCCTTTAATCTGTGCAGCCTAAATTGAACCAACGGGTGCTGGCTGAATCATTAAATTAATGAATCATTAAAGTTTGTTTTTCATGAAAAGCAAGTGTCTGAGTAAAAAAATAACAGTAAGAAAGGCAAAAAGCCTGGAGTGCAGAGGTCTCACGCTGGCTGCACAATATCTGTCATCGCAGCACTTAGAAATCCAACACAGATCTTCATATGTTTCATACCACTCTCAGTAAGGCCCTGGATAGGTCTCATCTCTCAAAGTCACATAGGTCAAACTATTTATTACTAATTCAGGCTGAGCAGTGCAACAGTATTAACTCCAGCATGAAATAAAACAAGCAGTACATGTCCAGCAACAACTGCTTTCCTACAAATAAACAAACTGGTGTGTGGAATTCTTTGAGCAGCATATAATGGACACCAAACCACCCAGAGACCCAGGAGAGAACTAAAACAAAGCAAAGCATACTGCTGCAAGATGCTGAACTTCCTTATAGGGGCAAAAAATGTCTAAGAAGGTCAAACGAAGTCAAGTTTATGTCCTACAAAGGAAGAGAAGGAGAGGGAAAATAATAATAGATCGCTATTGCTTATTTTATTGAACTTTGTGTAAATAAAGATAAGCTTATGTAAGTACATCATTGTTCACAAAAAAGTTGTGAGTCAGTTAAGTAAAAACACTTGAATTACTGCTTTGAGTAGATACTGTCTACATATATCCATTTCAAGCATTATCCTCTAAAAATGGAGGTATCAGCTTTACAAAAGGTGCGGATTAAAATACTGAAGAGTCAAATTATTTCCTTTTTTTAGAGCAATATACTAAACTCCCATTTTTCCCCAGCTGACATACATAGCTTTCCCATAAAAGGCAGCTACTTTGGCTAACTTGAGCTCAGAAGTGAAAATATCTTTTCAGCCCTGTCTTGAGAAGCACCTGCAGCAAACTCTGTAAGAGTGGAAGATGCTCTCCGAATTTCAGGATGAGAACTGATGTTGTCCTGGTGACGGGACATGAGCATCGCAGGCTGACCCACAACGAAGGGTTTCCAACCCAGAGCTTTCGGGTGAAAGTGCTGCTCTTACTAAACTGCTCGGGGATTAATGCCACCCCCGCAGAGCCTTACTGCACCCAAGAGACTCCAACGCACGGGATTCACTGCAGCTTCCGCACCTCTAATGAAGTCAGGGCTGATTAACCTTACTGATATTCTGTACCTGTGTGCCAGAGGAGATCCAGGTTTCCACGCTGGGCCCAGCTTATCCAGTTTGAAAAAAGGTGAGCAGAAAGCCCTGTTAGTGTTGAGCTACCAGACAAGACCACAAAGTGCTCCTTGTTTTACACTTGGAGGTACAGGGGGATGAAGGACAAGGTTCCTCTTATATTCTTCCCAATTTTGCCATACGCTCAGCTTGGACACTTCACTGTGCCCGATTTTATCATGCTGTGCAACAGAATAATCCTCATCTTCCATGGAGGATGATGGCACATACTTTGAACACATACTAAGTGCTATTGGCAAAGCTCTCTACAATCATTCCCTGCTGATATGGTGTTTTGTACATTCATTGCTCAATACTGAGATGCACTACTATAATTAGATATTGTGAGCAATCTAATGCCACTGGTTAAGTATTTTTATGTTTCTACCCTCACAAAAGCAAATATTTCCTTAAATATAATTTCTGAGTGTATTTTCCATAGCTGTCTTGTGAGCAAAGAAAACATCTGTCCATGCAGGAGTGCTTTGCTTTGGCAGGGAAATGATAGGAGCACTATTCCTGCTACGAAGCCAGCACACACTACCATCTTTTCCTGCAAAAAGCAAGGAGCTGCTCAAGGCACTGGCTGAACAAGCCAGTTCCTCACCATGAACCGTGCACCACTGCCAGCCACCAGCCACAAACAATTTATAGATTTGCCTGCAAAAGCTTTCTAGAGCCTATGTCTGGCACTGGCTCTCTCAGAAATTGCACCACAATATTTTAACTTATGTTTAGAGGTCAGACATGAAAGGAATATGCTCTACATCACTGGTGCTGGTATCTCATTTAAAACGCAGGACTGCTGTTGAGTTAGACTTCCCTCGACATTCACAACAGCTGTTTGATTTCCTGAAGCTCCTCTCTTTAAGGACTACGCTAAAGGCAAAAAGCAAACTAGTCTGAAAACAGTATGTATTGTATATGGAATATGGTCAAGAAAAGAAAGAAACTAAGGGAGAATATCCTCAAGCTAAATGCTGAAGAAAAAACCAATCCTATGCTTTTTATTTATTAACAAGGAAGCCACTCAATTCAGAAGAGACAGATGTCACCCACATTCACAAGCTTAAAAATATATACAAATAAACAGTGCACCTGGCAGCTAAAGTCATTGATTTTCCAATTCTTGAGGGACAATAAATCTAAATAAATTGAATTAGGTACTTCAAAAATACATATCACTTTTTTTCTTTAAAATCAGCACAGGGGATAGAAATACAAGCATTTGATTTCAGTTTAATCCCTGTTCAAATAGAACAGCAATTGTCTATCAAAAAGTACAATATGAGATGTGAAAACTTCCTGCTGGTAAGAACTGCTAAAGGAAGAGATAGATCCTCTTAATTAAGGTTTCCTTGTATTTGTCTCCCTAAAACAGACATGATCAATAGGTGCAGACTAAAATTGATTGCAGCAGTTCATTTAATTAGGTGAAGCAAATGTCTCCATAGAGATTAAGCACGTCTTTAATATCTGAAGGTGGTAACATCTGTCTGGCTGAAACCGTGAGCTCTCCGACGCAAGGTTAAAAGAAAAAGCAACAACAACAAAAAAATCCCACAACCAGATTAGTAGTAACTGCATAATTCTAACTGCTCTCTCCCCCACTCCAAATCACGGAGCCCAGTATCACAGAAATTATCCTTAGGGCTCTTATCTAATTGAACCTCTGTCCTAGTACTACATGTCACATCCTACCCTAGCAACAGCTGCGAGACTGAGCAAGATCTTGTCTGTCACACATTTTTCTGCACAGCAGTCATTCAGGAGCTCCAGCAAGAAAGCAGCTGGGAGGACAGGGAAATGGTGCTTTTGTGCCTCCAAGGCAGGAAAAGGAAGAGGGAAGCTGTACCCAGAGGAGTGCTGGGGAGTGTCTGCAGAGCAGCATTTGGCAGCAAAGGAACCCTGCCAGAGGAAGACAAATGGCGAGGAAAGTTATCAAGTAAAAGGCCGAGCACAGTTTTACTGCAATTACTGCTACATGTGTACCCTCTCTGCTTTCCCTCTTGCCCAAGTTGTTTCCACACTGCCAAGCACCCATTTTAAAAGCCATGCAGCCAAACAGTGAGTAACAAACCGGTGCAAGGGGATGAGGTAGGCGGGGACAGATGTACGGACGGATGGATGGAGACCACACAACCCATGTCACCACATGTGGGGAGTCTGACTTGATGAGCTTCGCTGTTGGTTCTTGTTTCCAAAAGGGGCTCTTGGTTACTCTTTCAACAACCACTTCACCTGTGCAAGCAGGAATGTAGAAGGCAGCAGACAAGATTCATCTGCAGTGTGGTAAGTGTTCTGCAGCACTGTAGATGACTAATAGATTATTTGAAGCCTTGAGAAACCAATCCTACCATTGTTTCATGTTTTCATTTGGGGAAGGGTAAATAAAAATGCCTCTTAGAAGGCAAATAATAGGAAAGGATTAGAATGAAACACAGCTGAGCCAGCATCACCCCTTCATCCTGCATTTTTCCTGAGGTGAGAAATATTATAGAACTCAAGCTACCTGGAATGCCATAATGCAATTTTCTGCCAGCAAGAGCCCCCAGCTGAGAGATTAGTCTGAACCCAGGCCCAGATCCTGCTAGAGCTTCCACACAAGCAAAAAGACATAAAACGTTCCCCCACCCATGTTTAAAGAATTGTTTTAACTGTAACTACACTCACACCATCTGTCTGAGTTGCCTAAACAGTACCATGTGTGCAGTTTGTGCTACCCTCTCTGTACAGATATTTACATACTCTTGCACAATACACTTGCTGAAAGATGGATGAAAAGAAAGCATAATCCCACTGAGGCAGCTGCATGTTAAAATTAAAGAGGAGCATTTGGACTTGGCATGACTTGGGATGTTCAGCAAATAGTTAAAAACTTCATCAGCGACTCACAAACACATCCATGTATGAGGGGAGGGGAGGGGCCTGGGAAACAACAGTCCCGCTGCCCCCGCTCCTCCCAGAATTTACATTTCTGTTGTTACCGACTAGAAGTTTAAGTCCTGTGAGAGTTCTCTAAAAAGCGGTAGGCTCTTCATTACATGAAGACTTTGACTTGAGGAAATTCAGTCAGCTTCTGATATTGGCATTGAAAAAATCATCACTGTAAACAACTCATTTTTTTATGTTGCCTTTCCAAACTAACGATCTGTGAGCACTTCACTCACTTCACTCATGACGTTTTCCCTTCCACCTCATTTTGAGGGGATATGAAGGAAGAGAGTTGCCTGCAGTGATGCAGCGGGCCAACAGCCAAACCAGACACAAAACCCAGGTAGCCCACTTCATAGTCTAGTCCTCTGCTCATCCGTACACAACATGAGCAACACTTTACAGTTTCAACAGAAATTTGTCTTCGCGTTTCAGGTTTACTTCCAATTAAAATCTTCAGCATCAGGCGTCCCCCTCTCACCCACTTCCTCTATCTGCATCTCTGTTCAATACTTGGCAAATATTTAGTCAAAGGTCCTAGAACATGATGCAACTTACAAAACAGGACAGTTTTACAGAAGATACTAGGATATTTAAAAAATAAAAGCCTAACTAAAGACATATGCCATAGGCGGATTCTATACTTTGCGGAGGAAAGTCTCAAGTCAGCAGCCAAGGTTGCACTATCAATTTTTCAGAGTTAAAGAGAAAGTGAGTAAATTGGTGTTTTTCTAAAAAAGAATATGTTTGCTTTTGTGTGAAACTTTGGAATGAATCCCATGAACAATTCTGAAAAACTCCAGACATTTAGCTGAGCATTTTTAAGTGTGTGGCTCTGGGACAGGTCTCTCCGCATGCATATGCAGCCTGCCCATGCTCTCACTCTGTTTCAACACCCCATATTCCATTTTTCCTGTACTCCAGTCTATGGAGTAATATAAACTTGAACAAAACAACCAACCTTTCAGCAAACAGTAAACTCTCTCCATAAGTTATGTAAAAGGTAACAAAGAAGCTGGCTTGCTTGAAAATTTTCTAAGCCTACTGTCCGATGTCTATAAACATTTACATTCCCTCTGAAAAGGTTCTTCAAGAAATCAAATGCACAGTGAAGGGCCCTGAAAGAAGATCAAAGTGCAAGCAGGCCAACAATGAAAAAACACAATTTGTAGTTAAGCAAAATGCACACAACTGCCATGGAAACATTAAGAAGGTAACTGTAAGCACCATTCACCCATTCCTGGGCCTGAGATTTGTGTCTCCACACTCTTAGACCTTTGAGAAATTTATGACAAACATTCTTCTGGGTTGTGACTAATCATTTCCAATGAAAGGAAATATTGGCCAGTCTTGTCTAAACAAACCAGATGAGGCATGTTTAGGAAAGGTGTTCATGAAGGTTTTAAACACCACTTAGCACCTACATTAGGTAAACGATTTAGCTAAAGCAGTTGGTAAACACTGGCCACTTTCCTAGTCTGGATAGTGGCAGAAGAAGCTGCTTTGTCTAGATTTTTACTCTGGTGGTTTATGGTAACAGCTATTTCACTTTAAACAATTCTTCAAATGGAATAGGCTACGGTGTGCATGAGGAATTTTTTCCTCAGGTGTCACAGGGCTACACTGGAGTGTCAGCGGGCACATCCACGCTGTCCTCCTCCCCACCGCCTATTTAGAGCAAAGGTATAGGCTGCTACAGAGGTGGGATTAAATAAATCCACTCCCTAAGATAAAACAAGGCTTGTAAATCGACGTAATGTGTTTTACTAAACTGATATAGCAGAAAGAGCAGCTTTCAGACATGCAAACTGTTCTTCTTCACTTCTTCTGTCTCTGTCCTTGGACTGTCCCACCTGCAGCAAAATTTCTTCCTCTAATGAGGAGATGAAGTGCCCCACTGGTACCTGTTTCTTACCATTGTCCTGATGACCACCCAGAAGCACTGCTCAAGACTCCAGGTATCCACAATATTCGCTGTATACATTTAAATAAAACGAGTCTCAGACTCTTGACAATTTATTCAAAGGAGACTTGCTTACATTTTGACTTACTTTGGTTTCAAAACTCCAGGAAATTACAATAGAGTTGATTGTTTTAGATGTAATTCTGATTTACAGAGAAGAACCCTTTGAGAATTTAGAAGGGGAAGGTGAGTGGTACTGATGTTACCCTCTGAGTGTGGGGGCAAACAATAAAAGCAACAGAATGAGGATGATGGACTTAAAAAGGCTTCAGTAAATTCAGGGAACCAGCTGGCTGGGTTCCTGGAACAGAAACTTGAGTGGGAAAACACTGAAAAGCAGCCAGAGGGAAAGGCTGGAGCAGGGCAGTAGACAGGGAGGCAGCAGCCGTTTAAAAATGCGAACTTCTGAAAATCCAATACAGAAACAACTTCTTATGGCTGAGACTAAATGTAAAATATGACAACAATAAAGCTCTCCTGTGACAACATAAGAAGCTATGTCACAAGAAGAGCATCACAAGCACCGAGGGACATGAAAGATGAAAAGAGAATATTCTATAAATATATCAGAAGGAAGGTACAGCCCTATTGCTTAATAAGGAAGGAGAGAAAATAATTAATGACTGACAGAGACTAAAGTAATCCACAATTTAATTGCTCCACTTCTTCACAAGAAAAGGTTAGCTATGACCAGAAACTTCATACTGTTCTAAAAATGAGTCGAAAACATAGACGGGAATAAGAAAAGAAGCAGCTAAAAAAACATAAGTCAGGTTAAATGTAGTCAAGCCCACAGCTCAGGTGAAATTCAGTACTGAAGTCAATCAGAAAAACACAAACCTTCGAACCACTGCTAATCATCTTCAAGAATTTTCCCTGAACGTTAAAGACTCAGCAAAGTGGGAAAGTAAAATGTTTCAATTCCCTCTAGAAAATTAAGGCACTGGGGAATAATTACTAGAAGTAGAGAGTGAAAGATGTGGATTAGTTTAGTTTAGGAAAAAGGAAAATTAGAAGAATGGTAGTAACTCTTCAGATATGTTAGAGATATTTAAAGAAGACAGCAATTAATTGCTCATCTCAATTACAGAGTAAAAGACAAGTAGTTGACTCCATTTGCAGAACAAGAGGTTAATTTAAGTCAGACCCTGGGGAATTTTTCCATAGATATGGACAGTTAAGGATGGGAACATGTCCCAGGGATACTTGTAGACCTGCCCTCACTGAAGATGCTCACCAATAGGAGAACAGCTATCCGGAATGCCTTGGGATATTCAGTTGTGCCGCAGAAAAAGGGAAGGAGTCATGAAAATGAAGCTATACAGTTTCTTGACGTCCCTTCCGGGGGTACGTTACACTTCGGTGATTCTGTAGGGCTTCAGGAGCAACCCAAGGTGATATTGAGAGTGGGACACAGGGAAGAACAAAGCAGCAGAGAGCCAAGCTCACCTCTGGGTTGCTGCTAGTCTCTCAACTTCTGGTTCTTTTCGAAACGCTGAAATAACTTTGCAAAAGGATTCAGAAAAATATGCTTTTTTTGGACAGTGATTCAAACCTGAAGCTGTGCTGCAGGTGCTCTGAATTGCCCCCAGAAAAACCTCCCACTCGGCTCATTAGGCTGAGAAAACAGCCTTCACAGCTAAATCAACCCTTCTGAATACAACTCTCAGCTCTTGATAACAACGACACATCTTAGAACAATGTTACCTACTTCACTTGAAAAACAAGCAAAATCCTGCTTGCAATGCAAGATAATATATGTGACCCATATTAGTCACAGACTGCACACATGAAATTAAAGTTCTCTTTCTCTAAGCTGCCAGCAGCCTAAAGACCGTTGCATTTAATCAACTACTGGAGCTGGGGAAAGGTTTCCTTTGCCTGAGCATCACTGAAGTGACCTGCACGGCTGTGAAGAAGAAAATCCGCACAATGATCCTTACCAGCAGTTCCTGTGCCATAGCTGGGGTGGCCTTCAGAAAAACTGAACAGAAACTCATTTTGCCACCAAGAGGAATAACTCGCAAAATAGACTCCAAGTTTGGTCATTCACTGCGTGTCTTGTCTATCAAGGATTCTCATAGCCCATCCTCCACTTGTAACAGCCCTCGCAGCTGATAGCCATGGAAGCAAGGACTGCCTTGTAACACTTGCACACTAAGGGCAGAGACAGGCAAAATTAACCATGCAGACCGTGAGGTGCAGTGCTAAAACAGGGAGATTTACCACAGAATAACTCAAATGATAGAGATTTTTTTCAATTAAAAAAAGGAAGAGAGAGCAACGTGGATGTTTTGTTTGGATATAACTAGGGACAAATGGGATAGAAGTTAAGGCAAACAGCTACCACGGCTAGATACATCAACTTAACCTGGAGGAATAAAGCGCTGTACATGAGATAACCGTGAGCTTGCTTATCACATTATTTGGAGTTTCTACAGGCCTCTCAGTATATCCTTGCCCTGAGGTAAACTTGCAACTGCCTACAGAAACACAGCTAGGAAATCAGAAAAGTTTATATTTAAATTCAGCTCTTAAAATTTAGTAGGCATGTTGTTGAGAAGCAAATGTCCTTTTAGCTTTTAACAGTATGACATTCCCAGCAGAGGCAGATGATGCAATGAAACAGGAAAGACTATCTGGACGGGGATGTGCTGTTTATTATTATCAGCTGGACAACAAAATTTACTGACATACTCTTTGGTGGATGGACTCTAAAGTGAACCTTTTTTTGTCTTTTTCTTCCCCAAATAATTATGTCACCATGGTGAAGAAAAATTTTATCTTGCTTTGTGTGGAATAAAGTGTTTTTGCAGGGGCAGGTCCCTACAACTGCAGGAGGCACATCTATGCAAGACGCTGTACCTTATACTGTTACAGTAAAATTACCTGCAATGAGCAAGGCTTCTTATATCTGAGTAAAGAACAAGGCTGCTTACACCACCAGCTCCTCCCTGCACTACTTGTACGAGTCAGGGATCATCTTTGGTGTGCCCAAGACTAGTAAAAGTTTCTAATAACAGCAAAAAAACCCTCATATGAGGGGGAAAAAGTCCTTGGTTGCTATAACATTTATACTATTAATATTTACATGCATTAAAATGTTGGAGAAACATGATCTAGTGATATGGTGAAACTCGCTCAGCAAGAACCACTGCAAGATTGAGATGTTGATAGAAAGGTATTTTTGAGTGAGCAATTGAAACCGACCCTGCAATACCTAGTTTGCTGCTCATGAAATTAATATGGCATAGAAACAAAAATCGTATGGGAAATTTAACTTCAGGATTGCTAATGTGGAAAGAAGAACACATTCCAGGTGACTGAAGCTTTGGTAAATTTAACGCTAACCATGTATTGTAAATACGCTTTCATGAAGCCACACAGCTACAACACAGTGTGGTGAATACAGACTGCGTGCCAAGTTTAACATGTTTGGTTTGTATGCAGACAGAGTAAATCTGCTTTGTGTTCCCTTTCTTCTGATTATTCTTATTGTGAAACACAATGAACTGAAAGAAAACTTGACTTACAGGCTCACTGGAGATCTATATCTTATTTTGGATCACTTAAGTTGCATCCCTGGGTTTTTACTATGCTGCTCTACAGCTATTACAAATACAACAGATGCCCAGTATACTTCCATTGCCATTAGTGGCTTTGCATGTTCCTATAGTTGCCCTGAAACACAAATCCTCAGAAAAGCTTCCTGAGGAAGGTCTCCAGTATGTGGTTTGGATAAAAGAAAAAATGGAAATTATAACATATACCTTACAAAACAGCATGAGAAACCTTAAATTAATCCATGCAGCAAACCAAGTATCTCTGTCAAAGGAGAGAACCAAACCCCTGCAAGGAGCCCAGTTCCCGCAATAGCCATTTACAGTGACTCCTACCCACCTATACTATTATTATATCTCTACTACTGTATTATCTAGAAGAAGTGCCTACCAAGAATTGAGCTCACACTATAGTTTCTTAAACTAGCAAATTTTCACAACTCCCACACAATGTACAAAAGCCAACTGCAGATATTTAGAGGGGCGCTAGGCATTAAAGAATGAAGCTCTACTCATGAAATATGGTTCAGTTCACTGAGGAATGGCACGCTACAAACAGCACCTTCAGGCTATTTTGTATTCTAAAATCTGCTAAAGATCCGTCAGCAGGAGAAGTTCATAAATGCTTTCATTGTGGGATCCACTGAAGCCATCCCTCAATAGCTAAGCTGGAAAGCTTGCCAGTACACAATTAGTCCACATCACCTTTCCTTCAACAGGCAGCACACAGTATCTGCACCACATCAGCATCGCCACGGTGCTTTCAACACCAGAGTATCCAAGGAACCTCAAAGCCCAGGTGAGTCCCAGCCACCAGCACAGCTGTGCCCACGCTCCAGACGTGATGATGCACAAGGCACAGCACTGATTTGTTTCTGGTAGTATGCAAATCTACTAGAAAAAATTCAAAAGTAACACAGGGTGAAGCTCCAAGGGTTCACAGACTATTTACAGAAATACAGCCACACTAACAGGGCTTCATTCGCTCTTTAAGCACATGCAATTTCGGATCCCCAAACTGTAACCATTTCACTGGCATGCAACTGACAAAACCACTCAGCCTCTTTTGCAAAAATTTCTAATCCTCCCATGATGTTCCAATTAAGTCTGCTACTAATAACTGTCAGCTTTGTGAATAATTTCACATAATTCACTTGGACAGAAATCTTCCCTACAAATCTGTGGCCAGGACTGAAGTAACCAACCATTACTCACTTTCACACTGTAACACAGTCACATTTCATCCCATTAACTCTCACCTTCAGTGCCCAACAGTGCTCCTCTGGTGACACTTCTCTATGTGTTGAATTATAATAATACACAGGGACATGTGTAAGTAAGTGGACCCGGAGCAGCAGTTGATCATCTCGGGATCCAATGCAACCTCCTTCACAGCTGAAGGATTTTCTGAAGCCTCCCTTAAGGACCTTCTTCCATATTGTATTCAAGAGACCACATCCACTTAACTCTGATGTTATCAGTCTTTCCTCTGCCTAATACGAGGAAAATGATGGCGAGTTGTGAATCTAGCCTGAACCACAAAAGCACAGGTATGAAAGCCTGTTCTGCGCTTCCATAAGCATGATCAGGAACGCATTTAATCTTTTTGCAATAGCAGTGTTTTTCTCCAATTTCTGATTTACTGTGACTCAGAGGAAATACGTGATGGTCAGCACAGCATATAAAATTAAATCTTGCCTAGCAATCAGACAAGGCAGTCAACAAAAGCTGAAGAATTGCTTTCATCTTTTTCTTTTGTTTGTTTTGTTTTGTTTTCAGAAATACATATCTACTCTGAGTTTTAGATTGGGAAGCTTTTGATCTTGCAGTGCAATGGAAAGGAAATCTGTGCTTGAAGTTTGCAGCTAATGCTCTGATAGCAGAGGACAAATTTTCCTTATCAGAGCA
This sequence comes from Patagioenas fasciata, assembly GCF_037038585.1. NCBI lineage: Eukaryota > Metazoa > Chordata > Aves > Columbiformes > Columbidae > Patagioenas > Patagioenas fasciata. Next base: position 11,919,447 of record NC_092526.1, on the reverse strand, counting down.
GGTGCAGAACAAGATGACCCATCTTTGACAGTGATTTGTAGCCGTGACCCGGAAAATATATATATATATATATATAAAAAAATATATAAAACATATATATATATAAAAAATATATAAAACATATATAAATATATATATCTTGTTACCTGCCCTGAACTGTCACACAGAGGTGCAATATGCTTCTAGTAAGTAGCCACATTCCTTTCAGAGGTGGGTGAAATGATTCATCTTCTATACCCGCTGAACTACAAAATGATACTGATTTTTTCCTTGCAGTTCTCAACATAGGCTTTTCCATTTCACATTATTATAATTCTGCAAGGGTATGCTGAATATTTATCAGACTGAAATACAAGTTAGCTGTGCCATCCCTCATAAATGTAGATTCTCACCTTTACCGTAAAATTTTGATGATTCAGAAATAATCTAAGAGCATTCCTAGACAAATAATTTCCTCAGTTTGTCAAGTCCATTTAGTTGTTCAAGCGTTACAGGATTTTTTAAAAATCCACCTATGTTTATATATAGTAATACATTAGAATATAATGGAATACAGTCAACAGGGTAAATCTCTTTTGTGTATTCTCCACTTGTCTGTAAGCCATCTGCAGCTGGGAAGTTGCATTGTTAGAGGTCCATTAATGAGATCAATACAAGTAATATCCACAAGGGATTAGCTGGCTCATGGGCTATTGAAAGACTCTTGGGTTCAGCAAACTGTTTTGGTTCTCACATGCAGTTATGCATAACCGTGCCCCTCCTTTCCTCCTCTCGCAATCCAAAACCTGGAAATGAAAGCATTCCCGTTTTTCCCCAATATCAACTTTCACACACATAAGAAATCCTACAATAAATAGATTCAGATTCTAAATTTATCTTCAGTGGATGCTCTGGGAACAACAAGGGGTAGGTAAAAGGGAAGGCTCTCTGCCAGATATTTCCTCTCCTGTACTTATTAACTGACTTTTTCCCTGCTTTCCTTTGTGGCTTGTCTCAGGTTTAGTTTTGCATTCATTAGTTTTAGTTCCTAAGCACGCCCAGCTGCAGTTGCTGTCACCTCATATCAACAGCATTTAATGCTTCTCTTGTACCCTCCACCTCTACCCAACAAGTTGTAACTTTCATTTCTGGATAATAATGAGGGCAGGTGAAAAAATAAATTAATAGACAGTCACAATAATTTGAAAGACACCCCTTCCACCTTCATCCCTTAGTGTAAAGAAAGAGCAGGACAATAAACACAGAGCTGCAAAGCACAATAGCCTAGTTGTTTCTCTGGAGAAGAAAAAACATGAAAAACATGTGCATTTGCGATGGAAGAAAGACTGCCTTTCTGGTTGGGTCCCAGCTCACATGACAGATACGAGCTGGCATAACAGTGCAGTTATTTATCACCCAGATGTTTAAAGATACCTCTTAATAAAAAAAGATAATCACACACTGACACAAATCCACCAGACCACGAAAGCTAATATTTACTCAGTACTAAATACTTAATAGCCATGCAAGCCTCTGAGGAACCAAATTTGGTTACTGCTTTACTACTTGGAAAGCCAGCGTTTCAGAGAAAATAGGTTAGTTGGATTTTTTACCCAGCCATTCACCCTTTACATTTTCCATCAAACACTCAGTCACAGCACATAGGTTTTCCATTTTCAGAAATACTGTGCTTTCAGCACTTCAGATGCCAGCAAAATGGACTTTCACCTTCGCATTCAGTTTTGCATTGGTTTGTTTTTAACACTGATATAGAAACTCGAAACAGAAAGGGAGTGATGAGCGATGCAGCCCTTGAGCAGAATCCTGCCTGCGCACCAGGAGCTGAGGAAGGCGCTGAAGGAAAGAGGGTCCTGGCTGCACCCTTTCTCCTGCTTACACCCCACGTGTCCCATGCTGGTGGCATGTCCTGCCTTGCCTTTGTGAGGGACAGCACAAAAAAGCCTCCATCCACTTTCATCTGTTCATTTAAGGAAGTTACATGGCCATAGTCTGGCCCTCTTCTTTTTTTTTTTTTCATAGCCTGACCCTTTTGTTTTTTCATCTATTGTTAACTGTAATCTTTATCACTGAGATAGAGAAGTGTTACTGAGAGTGAGTTTTCCTCTCTGACCAGTTTCTCTGTGGGTACAGACACGCCAGCACAGTGCAGGGCTGTGTCAGAAGCCCCAAGCTAGCTTGGGTACCAGCAGAAGTACAAACAGACCAGCACGATTCTCTGCAAATGTCTCATTTTCCCCCTCACCACTTGGCGCTGCTTTGTACAGCAATGGCAAAACCTGAACTTGAAGAAACCACTGTTTACTTGAAGCAGGCAACAACTGAGGCAAAAATCCTTCATGTCAATTATTTGCTCAGTTCCACCCATTCTGCAAGGCTAAATGCTATAAACAGCTAAGAAAGCTGCTTTGGGATGCTGGGAAATACAGTGTCAGTAAATGCAATGGGCTGTACACGGATAAAACCCACTGAGTTTGCACGTACACAGTTATCTGATCTAAATTATCCATTATTACTCAGGAAAGAGATCTTGCAATCATAACACGGAGTTCTCAGAAAGCATCAAGTTGAATGCTTGGGGATGGTAAAAGGGAAAAACAATGTCAGGGATGATTATGAAAGAAATGGAGAACAGCATCTCTGTCCATATAAACTGAGGTTTTGCCCACATCTTCAATACTACGCACAGTTCTAAAATGGATTTGGGATAATTAGAAAAGACAAGGAGAAAGAAGACATAAACAGCAGAGGTACAAAACAGTTCTTCACAAGAAGAGATTATCTAGAGAAGGACTTTTCAGCCTGCAAGAGAGATAATTGTGAAGAAGAATATGATTATGGCCTAGTATCATCAATAGCATAGAGATAGTGGGAACAACCGTACTCATGATGCGAGAAATAGGGGGCACCAAATGAAATGATCAGACAGCTTAAAATGAGAGGGGACAATTTTATTTTTTTATTATACACTACATAATTAAGTTGTGGAACTTATTGCCACAGGCTGTTTTGAAAGCCAAAAGCATAAATGGATTAAAAGAAAAGCAATTAGAGAAATTAATGGAAAAAAGGTCCATCATGAGCTATTAAATAGGATGATGCAGATACAACTTCTGGCTCAAGAAGTACCCAAACAGCTGACTGTGAAAAGCTGGGAAGGAAAACTGCAGCTGCTATTGACACTGGCCTGTAGCAATGCCTTGGGAAGAGAGAATGAAGGACCGAGCCATGGTCCTGAGTCAGGATGCAGGATTAGATGGGTCTTTTCTCTGGCCCAGTATAGCTGTATCGATGCCCTTATGAAGTGGACTTTGAGAATCTAGTGATTATTAATATCCAAAATTAATTCCCTTTCCTATAATAAGAGAGGGTCACCAAAAATTACCAGAAATATTACAAAGAGCGATTATTCAAAGTAATGTAGTTATCTGGACTTCATACTTTTTGATTGCCTTTAGTCTGGGAATTGCTGCGTGACTTAAAAGCCACTCAGTGAAACGTACTGCTGCTTGAAAGTTTGTGTCCATGACAAAAGCTTTACACGACACTACAATAATGCTTCTATGTTAAATGCACAAGAAAAATATCTTGTTAAATGCACAACAGTTAGTGCTCTGAGGGAGAAAGATGTATAAAAGCTACAAAAGGCCCCTTCTTCTCTCACTTAAATCAGTATAAACTAGATCAACTGCACTGAATTTCCATAGATCAGCAGTGCCATAGAAGGGCAGGATGGCCTCATAAAAGCAATTAAATACATACTAGATTGTTTCAACAATACACATGAATGTTTTCATTCTTGCAGGTTTCTCTAAGGGCAGAATAAAGTTGCAGAAAAATCAATTACTGAAATAATACCTAATAAATAATTCAAGGCTATGCAGAAAAGCATATGCACGAGGCTACACAAATCACTTTCAACTTCTTGACTTCTTCCATTTCTGCTTTAATATTCCTCTAACATAGTTTTAGCATACTGAGTTATTCAGCTGGTTAAGGAACAAGATGAAGCAATTTCATCAAAGTGAGATTTGTTCCTCCTCTGTGTTTTCAAATACAGGAAAGATAAGATTCAGGTAGGTGGACAGATTTGAAGTGAGAGCATTCTGCACTAAACCTTTCACAACTTTGTAAGAGTTTTCAGTTTTTGAAAGGTATCCACTCCACTTCTTTCAGACACTTCTCTCAAAACAGGCTGGAGAGGGCCCTGCTCTGATGTATGCCACAAAACATTTGTGAGAGGAAAATGTACAAACAAAGCAAAATGTAACATCACCATGAAAACATAGCTTTTAAATTCAAGATTCACATTCAAAATAATTAACATGGTTGGATTCTAAAGCAAGTCTCTATAATAAGCTGCAATACATGAGACAGCTTAACTTAAAATTGATCTTGATCAATGTAACACTGAAAGTTCTCACAATATAAATGTGATCTCAGCAAAGTGATGCAGGGAGATTAAAGTAGGAGGGAAATGGATGCTACAACGAACATAACCACAAAGTAGCATCTTCATTAGCAAAGACGCCAGAGGAGTCCTTTCCTGACCAAGGTTTCATTCCAGGTGTTCACTTCTCATTGACACAATCCCACCCCCCTGCAGCTCTAAAAGGAGAGGGTACTCATCGTCACTCCCCATCCTAACTTGTTAAACAGCAAACTGCAGCTCAGGTCTCCTAAATGACTGTCAGATCCCACCACACACAGCACAGTGTTTTTTTGGTGGGAAATTAATTATTTTGGAGTGTGTAATCAGCACATTGCCTCCAATGAGAGGGAGAACGACAAGTAACTGCTAGAAAAGAATAAACATTTTAACTGAAAATGGATAATCCTGACCAAAGGGATGAGAATCCCATGTTTCCCTGGGCCAGGTGAATTCCCTCAACATCGTGCAACAGAACAACTTCTTTACCTGCTCCACATCTCATTCTCTTTTCTGCAAAATGACACGCTCCCGCTGAAATGTGGAAATGTTTCCTACCACCTCGTTTCCTGCTTAGAGGCAACTTCACCGTGGCTGAGAAAGCCATTTCATGTAAAAGGGGCAGCTTAACCCCAACTCCACCTTCCCCACTTCTTCCACCTGGAGTTTAAGGCTGGGACGGGATGGTCACACACATCACTCCTTCAAGAGGGCTTCAAAGCTGCAGACCTTGAACGTAAAGAGGATTGTGTGGGCAGACAGTTCCGAACCTCCAGAGAAAGGATGCTACCCACACGCAACACTATACATAGTTTTTTCTATGGGTAGGAGACAGATGTCCCATGCTCAGCATGACAATGGTGTAGAGCTCATTCTCAGGGGTCTTATGTTATGTTTGGGGGAGACTGGGAACCTAATATCTAAGTCTAAATTCCTCTGTGGGCTGAGATCCTGAAACATTAGGTGCACATACAGCAAAATATTTTATGGTATCTGTAAGCCAGCATCACTGATTATTTTACTCATGAAAATATTGAGATCACAATGCTAAAGCAGATAAAGGTCATGGCACAAACTTCCCAAGCTCAAACAAGACATTGGTTGAGTTGTTGCTTCATAGTCTAAGCAAACAATCAGAAACCCATAAGCTGCGTGTCCCACAGCTGCACTATAAATACAGTTCTGTTGCAAGAATCCCTAATGACCACAAAACATCATGTGGTTTCCCACAGCATCTTCACAACCAAGAGAGACCAGGTTATCCCTCTTCATGTTGAAAAATCCCTGCATCCAGATCAATATGATTCAAACATAATGAGCCCTTAATGTTGGATGAGAAAGTTGTAGTAGGGGCCCACAGGAAGAGCACACCTTCAGCTTCCACTCTGGCTCTGGGTAAAACAGCTTTCGGTTACCATGGGGACACATCTTCCCGCAGTTCCTTAATATCCCACCTACCATGATAAATGCAATCCAGCATCCTGAAACAACTCCTGCTATCAGCAGCTCACCCTGCCGTCTTGCAAGGGGACTCATAAGCATATATGTACACACTGGCACAGCCTGACAACAGCCTGACTCCTCTGCTTTTTCCCTGGGCCAGGTGTGTGCAAGACAAGCTGCCTATTTCAACCTTCTCAGGCTCCAATCTCTTTCAGATCTGTGACAGATGAAGACAGGTTAAGGAAAAGGGATGTTTTAGCACTTTGATTCCAATCTGAGCTTTCAAATAGCTGAGGCTGACTCCTTGCTTCACCTGACACTTCCATTCAGGTGAGTCATTTCAGCACCAATGTGCCTCAGCTGTGCAGAACGCAAACTCAGTGTTTGTCCTTCCAAAGGAGATGGGGGGAAGCATAGCATCTCCTGGCCACAGATGGAAGCTGCCAGAGCCCATCATCCTATTACACAAATTACTGCAGCATTTGGGGTTTGTGGAGCTTGTTTGGCACCACTGACATACATCTGCCTTCAGATCCCGAGCCCTCAGCCATCTCCCTGAAGCAGTGGCACTTTGAACTACTGAATCCTTGCTTCTGCTGGCTGGGATGTACAAGTACAGTAGAGCCAGAGCTATGCACAAAGCAAGGGAAAAACTCAGGAAAATGGTTTTAACCACCTGAGTTCAGCTTAAGGGCACCACAACCACAGCTTCTCCAAAGCAAATCAAGGTAATTAAAATGCTAGCTAAGGAAATGCAGCTTGATAGGCCTTTTTGCATATTCCAACCTTGTTCTTGCAAAGAAGCCTGAAACTTTCCCAACTAACCATCATCATAAGAATACAAATAATTTTTTGAATCTCTGGCATTTGGGAGTAGCAACTGTCCTCTAACCATCATACATTAGAGCAAGAATCAATGAAGTGTTTAAATCCATACAACCTTCTTCTTTAAACACACATCAAGTCCTATTTGCAAAGGACCATGGTTCACCTGGAAGCTTGGAAATATGTATTGGGGGTGGGAAGGAGAGATTACCCATGGCACTGAGGGTCTGGTTCCTTCAGGACTGTACATCACAGCCAATTGGTGAGGGACAAGAGATGGCTTATCATTCCAGTTGTTAATTGCAATGACACTTTTTCATCATGCCAAATTGCAATTAAGTGCCTAGACAATTCAAACTGAAAAAGAAGCGATTTCAGGGAATCCTTACAGAAAATGATATTCAGAATCACTAATTGTAGTGATTTATAGCTGATGAGCTATCTATCTCCAGACCTACAAACACATCCAAATTATTAAGAAACAGTCTGATCCTAGACAACAAGACAGAAGTACAGTGACTGAGGGAAATTACTTTATCAATAAACAGATGTCACTATTTAGCACCAATAGTCTATGACCCCTTTTATCTCTGGGCCTCAGAGCACTTTACTAACATTAATTAGCCTTGTGAGATAGCTCTGATACCCATTTTATGGACACAGAGTAATTATGCCTACTTTATGGGCACAGAGCAGTTAAATGGCACCCTCAAGGTCACAGAAGATTTCTGGACCCAGCCACCAAATCTGTCCAGCAACTCACTCTCCACTAGTACTATGTTTAATTCTTATTTATTAGATCAGTTCCCAAGCTGGGGTGGACCACCTGACTGAAGTTTAGAGGATTATTTAGAGGTATTTCCCACAGGTAGAGAGCTAGAAACTGCAAAGCATTCCCCATAGTGTAAATCTACACCAATATCCCACTGAATGGCAAGTCTCGGAACTAGCATTTGAAGCCTTAGAAATCTGATTTTCCCATAATTGTAGTCAATACCAGTATTTAATGGAGAACACCTAACACCATATAGATAACCATAGTCTGTTCATTCTCTTCCTAATCTGCAGCCCCTAAATCACTGGCTACACAGTCAACACCACTACAAAACTCAGTTTTGCATAAATGACTGCCAATGTACCATGGCTGAGAGGAGACAGGAGAAATAAGCCTTAATATAACCCTGCCACTAAAGTGTGGCATAGGCACAAAGACAAGTTCTGCTCAGTCTATCATAGGTAGGTGTTTACCACAGGGGCAAGAGGAAGCAGCAATGAAGACACTCAAATGCATGAAATTTTCTGTTCTATCACTAGCTTGTGGTGTTACTTTTCATATGATGCTCTGCCCTTCTGTTTGTTCCTCCTTTAATATGAACTGAGGCAACAAATCTTTTTCCAAATCCAGCCTCCTCGGCTTTTCAGTTTGGGAGATGAGCTCCTTGCACATTCAGCCGCTCAGTTACATAGGGAGCTGCATGAATCAGAAACTTCTCTTTTTTTAAAAAACAGCTGTAACCAAATGAACAAAAGTCCTACCCAAAGATTTTTTGTTGTTGTTGTTGACAAAGTAACTACTTTATTTTTATTTATTATTACTATTAGCTTCCGATATTGAGATCCCTTTTTAAGATTCAGGTCAATTTAGAGGTAAAGACCTACTTCAAAACAAAACAGAAAATGAAATTTACATCTCCTCTTACACTGTTTTTCTTCTCAGACAAACCTGAATGAATTTGTGGATGAGTCCAGCAGCTCCAACTCAAAAGCTGCATTTTTATCATCCTTTTGAGCTTGAGAATTTCACTAACAGTTCCTGCCCAATTTTACCTATCTACTTACATCGAAAACAAATCAGCATTTAATTAGGTGCATGTGACTTAAGAGCTACTGTGTAGCTGCACCATGCAGAGATGAAGGATATCTTAATGCAGCAAAGCTACCCAAAGCCATCTCAGAAAGCCCCAGATTTGTAACATTTCGTAGCTGTAAATACATGACACACCACAAAACCCTTTCCACAAACACTACCTGCAATCATTGGGTAAACAACAGGATCTCAGCACATTTGCAGGTATGCAGAGTACAGAAAGTGCTCTTTAATTGACACGTCAGAGGGAGGACTGGATACTATGATAAGAGCAGAGCATCTTTTTTTTTCCTTGCAGCTTCATCCCAGGCTGCTTAAGGCAATAGGGCCATTCTTCATATAGGAAGATAATGTGTTTATTTAAGCTGCTTAAATTGTACAAGTGAGTATGTATTATAACTTCTTTTATCCTCAACAAATTTATAAATCTATGGTCTAAACACCAGTCAGTTTCTCCCAAAGAGAAAAGTCTTGGAAAGGGGCAAGGTTTGAACACAACCTTTGCACAGACATGGAGACAGCCCCTCTTGATGAAGAGAACAAGCTCAGGAGCTCCTGGAAGCCATGCATCTTACCAACACCCATGGAAGAACAGCTGTGTGACCAAAGAGCTGAGGAAAGACAGGTGAGCGGAAAACCCATGACAGTAAAATACCAGTTCCCTTGGGGATGGTCCACTGTCCTACCCCTCTTCACTCTTCATCCTATGACCACCAGGGACAGCTCAGCTGAGCTGGGCAGGATAGGTCCGGCCTGGTGACACCATGACATCAAGTTCAAATGCACAAGACACCAAACTTTGGCTGCCATTTCCCCCAAATTAGAGAACAGCAGGGCAGCAAGAAGCCAAAGGGATATACAGGGTGGCGAGTGCTTCCAGGATCTTCCTGTAGCCTGGTGGGTGGAGGCATTTGAGCAGATGAAAGCCATTCCCGGCTCTGCACTGTCATCTTCTACACAGATCATGCACAAACAAGGGAACAAAAGAGATGTGTTTGTTCCAGTTCTATTAGAAACACAAAGACATTGTTTTGGTGGATAATTTGTTTGCTCAGGAAAGCTCAGTTCAGTTGCAGGAGTAGCAATTGCTGTGAGGTCCTGCAGCTGATATAAACAGATAAAGTTAAAACCCCCACATTCAAAATTATGTTAAGCAAGATACAAAGATCATGGACCTTATTTTTAAATATCACAGAGAAGTGACTTTATTTTGCTTGTGCAACTACCTGAATTTTCTATGTAAGCTAATTAAAAGATGAGGCTTCCCCTTAGATGAATTTGCACAGTCACTAACTACGTTCATAAGCAGCTGCACCCACAGCAGATACTCATCCTGCTCAGAAACGGGACTTGCACAAATTCTCCCAGAGTTCTGTTCACATACAAACAGCATCCACTGCCTTTGCCTTGCCAATCTTGGGGCTTAATCCTTGGCTGACACATTATGTGTGCATGTCCTACATTGTTTATTTTTTATATTCCAGACTTTCCAGATAAAAATGCATAAGATGTAGAAAAACAAGCACAAACTATTTTTTATAAGTTGTTAAAGCAGCATTCATTTATGAAGAAAAAGTCACATCTGTGCTACATAAGATGTGTTGGAAGGCCAAGATACAATTATCTCATTGGTGGTTTAAATATACCTTTCACCAGAGGGAGTTCATCTTCACCCATGCTGTAAATTGGGTTAAATTTTCAGCATGCCAAGTGGCAATTTGTTCTCATAACATGAATAGTTTTTGTAACATCAGCTGCAGCTTCACAATATTAACATCTACCCTTCAGAAGAACTCTGAAAAATGAATTATTCACCCTAACTTCAGCAACTGCTTCATTCTCAAATCAAGCAAGCAACACCAACCCTAAATTATTCTGCGTTAGCGTAAGCAAGAGCTGTCTGAAACAGGGATTAAGTTAGTATTTACTCCACTGAAAAATTAAGCATCTGTTTAGACATACAAGTCTGTGACAGGTGTTACCTACGAGACTGAGAAGTGCTGAGCTGTGAATGCGTAAAATTTTGCAAGGGACTGCTCAGCTAAAAACGCATTGGCTCAGCCCACACAGGATACAGCAAAGTAAGTATTTATTTAAATTAATTGAAAAACTAGCAGTGGAGTAGTTGGCAGGTACCTCCACATACGTAACAGAAAATGATGGAGAGACTCCGGCCTCCATCACTGCGCAGAATAACGGTTGCACCTGGTTAAGTGTTTACAGGGGAAAAGATCTTCCACATCAACAAATCCCACTCACTGCATTCAAGCTTCCGGACACTTCACAGTCAGGAGAGTGACCACAAAGAAAAAAAGAAATCAAGACAAAAACCAAAATAAACCTCTCCAAATTTTATATTTCTTTGTGGAAGAGATGAGAAAGGGAAGTGGCTGTTCTCTAGTTTGAGAAACGCGTGGTACGCACCAGTGAGAGCAGCTAGTCTGCATTTCTGACAAAGCACCTCTGAAACAAACTTTTGTTGATTTCAGTGAAAGTTCCAAGGTACAAAAACAGATAAACCAAACAAAACCCCAACCCAGAAGTGTTTTCCAATCCTTGTTTATTTTCTCATGTAGTAACCCAGATTCTAAACCACAATTTTCTAACAAGGAAAGTTTTTCTTTATGTTTTTCTTGCAGTTGCCCTATTCAGTCCTTCCACTATTTTATCTTGCTTTTTTAGAGTGTATTTATGTTTGAGGGCTAGACTGCTTTTAGTGTGATGAGCTGAGATCACTTAACTCTAGAGAAAACAGGTAATAATCCTACCTCCAGATATATGATGTCTTTGAAATAAGTTTGGAAATTATTTTCAAGGACAACCTTTTCCTCCTCAAAACCTCTGATGAAACTACAGGTTGTTCCAAAGCCATTATTTAGCAGCTAATGAGCCCAAAAAGTGCCAGGTTCTCTTCCCCATATTTACACCTCCAGATTTGTACACCTACATGGTGCACAACCATAGAAAGCCAAGTCAGGTACACTGACTTCTCAGAAATCAGCTTTGTAAAAGGGGAATTACAGTACTGCACAAAGGCTTTCCCTTCTTAACCCCACTCGACACTTTGTACGTGATACGATTGTAAAAAATTCTACGTCCCACAAATTCTTACATTTCGTCCTCTTTAAGGAGCAGGGAGGGAATGAAGATCTTCTCTCAAGTGTCTCTGAAACATGCACTTGGACTTTTTCCCAATTCAAGTATTTCTGACCTCTAAGAGGAGTCTTCCTCTGCAGGAGACAATGGAGGTATTCAAATATGTGATGGAGCCACCTGTATGTCCCGTATTCCCCATATAAGAATCCAATATTTCCAGCATGGCCAGGCTCTATGTGCATTGTGGGGAGCAGCGGTGCTGCCATCTTGCTGATAGAAGGACTGGTTGTGCACCAGCTTCTTTCGCGCCAACACACTGCGCCCGCCAGACCTGGTCTGGAAGAATTAAGATTATCTGCTCTAATCCGTTTTCAAAGCCACCTTCATCTGGGAAGACGGGGAATTAATTTCTACCAAAAGCTGACTGATAATGTGAGGTCAATTCAGTGCAAAGCAGCAATGCAAACAACCTCCAAGGAGTACTGTTACTGAAGTGAAACTCTTCGCTTTCAGAAGAGTCCCCTATCAGCCCTACCACTTCACCCTTCTCTTGCTCCCTCTTGCCCTTCTTTCTCTCGCTATAGGTAAGTATATATTTGTACAAAGACTAGAAATAATAGGCACTCACTGTAATTTAATAGAAGATAATTTATTTTTAGAGTCTGAGTAATTGCCAGGAAAAAAAAATTTGGTTTTAATAGTATGGTTTATTTCATGTCCCTTATTCAAAACGTAGTGCTCTATTTACAAGCTAATTAGAAGGTTTATAGTGTTTGGAGAAAATCTATTCACATTAGCAAACCACCAACAACATACGTCTTGTGCAGATCTCTATAAGACATCCAACAGAACTTGGCAGCATCAATCACCTGTCTTCATTGTCAGTATAGTTAGTATATTATTGCTGTAGCACAGTACTCAAGCACAGAAGAACCAGATTTAACGTAGGAAAACAATTGAAACAACCGAAACAAACAGACTGAATCAACAACAATCTTCCCCAGACATCTTAATATGCATATATTTAACAAAAACCTTAGAGTTCTATTTTCTATCTTTTGTTGGCAGTCACAAGCAGTGGCAGTTTTAAAGTCTTCCCTAGGCTAGCTCGACCTTGCAACTGACAGTGAACACATTTTAAACATGCAATTCCTTCTAGGTCTTGGGAAAACATCTTAAGTTAATCTACTGACCTTGGAAACCCATCAGGAAAGTGAAACATCTGTGTAAGTGGAAAGCCCAGTCTCTAAGCTCCATGTAATGCATCTTCAGGCTTGATCCTCCCACCTGCAACCACCAGAGCACACCACACGTAAAACCAGATTGGCTGCTGTGCATTTTCCAGCCTATTTCCAGGCATCCTTGGCTCTCCATAGGGAGTAAAAACCGATGATTGCCGAGTCTGGCAATGGGGTTCGTACCATAAAAGGTGAGTTAGCCTGCTGTAGGTGCAGCTGCTGGGGTACTGTACTGTCCTCTCACACTCTGGCTCTGATGCTAAAAGGCCACCAGAGCAGGCACCTGGAGTCCAGGTCCATCCTTCCCTGGGGTTACAGAGCTCTGCACGCACACCAACCCTGCTGGCAGCAAAGCTGTGCCTAACCGCACCCTAATTAAAATCCCCTCCAGCAACATACACTTACAGCGCCTTGAAATGATAGACCACTGCACTGTAGCTACAAATTATCTGCACTACTCTGAACTGTAATTTTAGCCTGTCTGTTTGCAATGCAATCTGGGCCTGTGTAACAGAACCATTTCATATTTGAGATTGCATGTGGGAGGGGGTGTGGGCACATGGGTGACAGGTGCAGTAAAGTAAAGCCACAAACTAAGCAATTATGAGGTTATCCATAAATATAAAAGGTCTTCAGGTAGCCATATTTTTCAAGAGTGGTGGCAATCAATCAGCCATAAAGAGATAACCTGAAAACATCCCTTGCATTCTATTTTACTTACACTTCTCCAAATATTTTTCTTACCCCATATTCAGAAAAAAGAAGAGCTTAAATCCACTGTCCCAAGACCATCAAGCAAGCCAGTAGAGAGAGAGTGCAAATTCAAGAGACAGCACTGGTAATGTGCCCACAGGGCCTCCAGCTAGCAAGATCTGTGAGCACACCTGCACACAAAGTGAAATTGCAGTTTGAGTTACCTATCACAGGCTGAGACATAACTGCATTATCGATTGTTATGGTCCTCTCTCATCATCATATTACAGGATGCTTGAGAGACATTGTAGTGTAAACCAGCACGAGCATAAATAGTGGAATATGGTCCACAGAGCATTAGGCTTTGCGTGCTGGGGACTGCTGTGTCAAGGCTGTTTCATTTGTTTCCCTAGCTTTCCTCTCTGTCTTTTTTGATCATTCCAATGTCAGTATTTCTAGGGTTATTCTCCCTCACAAGGTTTATCTACAGAAAGCCTGTATTCTGGAATGAGGCACAGTTTTAAAGTGCAACACCCATTTCAGAATAGGAAATTAGAAAATGACTCTTGCAAAGTAGTTTATTTCACAATAACTACTTGGGTCAGCTCCTTCTTGCAGAGCAACTTGTGGTTTGACAGGAAAGAACAAAATGAAGGAAAGTATCTCCTCCTTTCCATGCCAGAACAGATTCCTTTAAACCCTAGTTCAAATTGAGTGTCTCAAAACTTTAGCTGTGGAGAGACATCAACTCTTAGAATCTGCTTGTTGCAATGGAAAGTATCACCATCCACAACCACTTGTCACCAGGAATTGCAGGAGAAGAGCCTGTGGGAGGAGGGGGCAGCAGTGGCAGTGGGCACCCCCGCCATCCCTCACACAGTGGTATGCAGAGCCCATGCACAGGGCATGGCACATGGCAGAGAATAATCCTTCTTATTCCCTTCAAATGGTGTATGTAGCTCAGCCTGACGGCCCCTAACTTAAAGCTGTAGAGAGCTGCGGTGGTTGCAGCTGTGCCTTTGCTCAGGATGACGCCCCTGGTCCCGAAGCAGATGGACTGCGTGGGCAGAGCAGTGTGGTCTGCAAACTGCAGCCGTTCCCAACCCGCTGCTGCACGGCGGGCGCAGGATTAACCCAGGTACCCCTCACCCGCGGAGCACACTGCTCGCATCCTGCCCCACAAAGCAGCGTCAGAAGGCCTGCCTGGGTTATCAGGTCAGTGAATGGAAAAACCAAAGATGACTCATGATGAAGATTTTCTGCTTTCCACAGGCCTCTCCTCTGTACATTAAGTCATGCTGTCCATAAATCAATTTACCTTTCCTGACATAAAACACTGGCTGTTTGTCCCACCTGCATTGTGCTCCGTTTTAAGCAGAGCTACTATTTTGCCGTTTTATTTCTCTCCATATAGTCAGTGGAGCCCGATGAGGTCCCTGTGCCCCCCCCGTTTCAGCCACCTCCTCCTCCTCAGCAGAGAGGCCGGGATGTCTCTCACGTTTGACCTTGCCCCTAAGCAAATACGCAGTGCTGCTTCGTTTCCCTTTTATGGTCTCTCTGCTTATTGCCGATGATAGTAATTTTGGTTTGTATCAAATCACAGCTATATTGGTATCCTGTAATGTTTACAGTCTCCTAGAATGTATATTTTTGAAATGCTAAAAAAAATAATATCTGAAGAGGAGAAAGGAATGGCATTCAAATTGCTCATAGAGCTTGAAGCAAAAAAATACCATCTTGTCAAGGTTAGCTGTGGGTCTCGAACATCCTTTAAATATTATTAAATGGCATTGTCACAGGCTCGCGTGAGGGAAAACCATTCTGAGCCTTCTAAAATTCCAAACCTACTGTTTAGATTTGAACTTTTATGGAGTGTGGGCTTTGAAACTGTCCCTGATACCCAATGTGATCACCGGTTGCACAGGAAAAGACTGTTTTCATTAAAAACTGGAATGGTCTTTTTGAGAAGCAACATATCGTACATTCAACACGTGCACTGAATGCAGAGGCATCTCCAGGGGATGCAACTGACACCTCAGGAGAAGGAAAAAGATAGTTATGGACACAGAATAGCTGGATCCTGCACTCTGCTGCCTTTGAAAGGAATGCCCTGCACAAAGGCACAAGACGAGTAACATCGTTCTTCTCTACACAGAGCTCCAGAGCCATTTTTCAGTCTAAATGAACAAATATCTACAGTATCAGTGCTTTTAAAGTAAACTAATGAACGGTTCTGTATTGATCTTTCTCATTACAGGTTTGTTATAGCTTATCACATGAATAATATTCCAGCTCTTAAGAAGAAAAAAAAACCTGTCAGAGAAAAATACCTTGATTTCTCACATGCACTTAAAGACTAAGTTAATTAAATAGTAAGAAGTCATACAAGTCACTTTAGAGCTACTAACAGAAGATGAACTCTTGCTTTTTGTGTGCACAGGATGAATTCTTGAAATCATGTACTCTCTAGCGGCTATCACAGATAAGGCTTTTGCAACAGTTTTGGACAGAAATTGATGTAATTTTGCAGCATTACGCATTATTCTGGGAATGAAATGAGGGCAAGATTTCATTCTATATCCATAAAGAGAAGCGGTTCAGAATTCAAAGCCTAAGGACAGGACAAACTAAAGGGACTTTCTGTCACCTGTTGGCACCTCTGCTTGTGCTCTCCTTTGGCTGCTTTGAACCTTGGGCCTTTCCAAATTACAGTAATCTTGTGAGGATGTCCTATGGGCCACAGCACCATTCAGACTGTACTGCATTATGGATTATAGATGTGCCTCATCACACCAGCCTTGTCTATGAAATCACTGCCCCCTGAAAGCATTTTTGCTGGAGGGATCCTGCTGCAGCCACAAAAGGAACAAGGGCATTTAAAGCATTGGTAGTAGTTTGAGATTGGAGGAGTGTCAAAGGACAAGGCTTTCATCCAAAAGAGCCAACAAAATGGCACTTACAAACACAATGCGGAGTGTTCTGCTTCATGCAGTCTGCCACTTGAAGGACAACATGATGCTACAATTAAAAACTATTATAACTCTGCATCAGGGAGTACAGTCACACCTGCCTATGCAAATGTGACAACATATATGCAAGCTGCATTTACACAAGCATAGCCTTTCTGGGCTACGTCCTAAATAAGAACAGTCCCAGAAAAATGTGTATCTTCTGAGGTGGGCAGATGTTCAGTCCTCCTTCTGATTCAATACAGAATTTGGACAGCCTGAAATCAGCACGTTTCCAAGTCCACCAAGCCAAAAGTAGTTGTCACCAGAACCTAGAAGTTGCACCTTCAGCAAAACAAGAAAAGACCAAAAACGTTATGGCTAAATGGAGACAGACATCTGGAACTAGCACACCTGGATGCAGTTCACTGTCACTGAGGTTTTTCATTGTAACACTGGCTCCCATCTGTCCTTTGGAAAGCAATACAAGCAAAACCCTCAAACAAGAGCCCTACTCTCCTGTGTCTGTGAAAAGCAGTTCTGATGAAGGAGAAAGAGACTACAAAAATAGTGGTCAGTGGTCTACCAGGGCTGAGGTAGCTCTAGACCTCAGAAGCACCACTGAATTAAAGAGTCCCACTACAAATAAGGCACTGAACATCTAGTATTGAACATTAGCTCTGCTTGTATCTCCAGGCAAATCACTTTACTCTCTGCCTATCTTTCTCTCTCTCCTCTATTTCAAGTGTAAATATGACAGAACATACACAGCCTCTCTCTCTGATATTGCCGACCGTGAAGATACAAAGCCCAGATTTCACTCAGGGTCCTGAGGCACTCAGGTGACAACAGCACTGTGTTTAGAAATCATCCTTTAAGCACAGCAGTGACAGTTTCTACCCCACTGATCCCTGAACAAGGCTTCTACGTGCTCAATAAGTTTACCTGTCTGAAGTTGTTACCATCCCTGAGTAAGTTTAGATTCACAGAGTGTTGTCAATGAATCTGCTATCTTCTCCAGCTGAAAGGCTTGAAATGAAAGAGACTGGTGTTAAATATTTAATTCAGATTAGAAATTGATCTCAAAGCGTCTACTTCAAATACTGTTGAATCTTTTCTAAATGAAATAAATATTTTTTAACATTAACTTTTTCTTAGCAAGAAGTCATCTAGGTAAACAAAAAATATTTATTAAAAATTCAAATACAAGTTTTCCCTGACTATCAAACAATTTCAGTTCTCTGGTTGAAGGATAAACATTCATTTACATGCAACATATAATCACTGGGTTTTGCCCACTCTGGTATAAACACGGTTAACTAGAGTAGCTACTTGTTGAAAGTAAAAAAAAAAATTCTCAACTATATCAAACAGTATTTTCTAAACAATAAAAAGACCACAGCTTTCATCTCCAAAAGTCACAAACACCACTGAAGAGAGAAATGCACATTTATGAGAAAGATGAAGGGGTCTGTTAAGTGTTCAAAAGTTCTTTTGATATCAAAACTGATTGATGACGGTTGACCTTAGCAGTGTGGATCAATCAAAAAATGAAAGCATTTTGAAGGATCCTTTCAAAATCACAGACCCATGAGAAACCATAAGAAGTTTCAGCCATAGGACTTTTCTATTTGACATCCAGAGGTGGTAAGCTGGCATCCTCATGCAAAGTGACAAGCAGTTATGATATTTATAATATCTGAATATATTAAGTCAACCTATTCCAAGATATATAAAACTGACCAAGGTGCAAATGGAATGAGGCTCCAATAATTTTTTCTGAACAACATTTATTTTTGAGAACTTCAAAGTTTTTAGAACTTATGACTTTCAGGTTCTTTTGGTATCTAAAAATTCGCTCCCAAAAATCACTGTAAGTCTCCCTACACATAAATGATGCAACTCAATACAGCAGGCAACGTATACCTAAAATATATTCATTGCTCTAGAGGCCTCATTCAGATAGCTTAAGTTCCAGCCAAATCTGTAGGCCACCAAAATACAATTGTTATTGTTTTTGTAGAGGTAAAAAATTGCTTCAAGGTATTAGAGACCAATACAAAGATAAATTCGTGCTGAAATACATGATAGGCTTTCTAAACACCTGTGAAATCTGGATTGGTCTGTTTATTTTCATGTAGCATATATCTTTCAGTAAAATGGGAACTCCAATGTTAAATTCCTGCTTGCTCATCAATCGATCTTTTATTTATTTAGGAAATACTTCTCCGAATGTACCCAAAAAGGACCTTAAAAGGCTACACTCAGTTGTAAGATCTTTCTCTTCACCTGGTGCTTAGATTACTTTCTCCCATCCTCATCTTTTTTCCTAGTTTCTCCATTTCTCTGCACTAAGTTTAGCTTCTGCTTACCCCGTCTTCAAATGTCCTTTCTCAGCTGGCTCCCCTTTCCTCGCAACCTTTTCTTCTTACTTTTTAATCTTCCTGAGCCAGCAATACCAGTGCCTAAGATCCTTCCATGGCTCAAGAAACACAGCTGACTGAAAAAACTGCTAAAAACTGTGAACTTCACAGGAGCTGAAAACCACAACATCAATACATTTCTATATAGACGGTGGTTCGGGCAATGCAAAATGCTGGGAGTGGATTCTAATCCACTGTCTTTCCCTTGGAAAGGACAGAATAATAATAATGGAGCTTGAATACATCATTAACCTTCGCCCTCCACTTTCATCCCTCATTAATATCGTAATAGTCACAGTTACCATTGAGCATCGCTTTTAAATGCGGTTATGAACAGGGCTGTATTAAGCTACTATCATTCTTGGAGGCTAACCGCTCTACTCCGGGCTCCTCACATTTGACAAAGTTCATTTTTCCTAAGCATTTTCTGGAACTCATCATTGGGTAAAAATAGTAAAGTGTTATTCTGAGATTATTTTCTCCTGGCTGTTATGTATGTCCTGATAGCTCTGCCTTGTGAAGTTAAACATGTGCTCAGAAAGGAGTCTCTGCTAAAGAAGCTCACCAGCTTAAAGCAGACCTGGTATTCATTTCTTCTGACAAAGCATCGCCACTGCTTTGAGCAGCCAAGCAGCTTCTTTATCACATGGCATATGAAACATCTGTACAACAAGGCCAAACTGATCCCGCTGGGTTCATTATTTTGATAGCTTCCCAGGCAAAATTAACTGCTTTGTCACCATATTCATTTTGACTGTCCCACAGTTTAAAACCAGCAATAATAACTCCCCATCCCTCCAGCGCTTTCCATGGCAGTGGACTGTTTGTTCCCACACTTTATCTTCATGAGGTGTTGTGATGCCACTGCTGATGCAAACAGCTGGTCAGTTTTTACGATAGGTGTATTATCATCTGCTGTTACTGCGCAATCTATAATACATTTGATTGCCTTCTCCTGACAGTAGAGATCTGCCTACATAAATATTCCATTAAAAACACTTCTGCAAGATCAGATGATAAAGCATCATGACATAAGATAGACAAAGAGAGTAAGAGACAGGTCTTAGAATATTCAAGACCGTATCTGAATAATATATTCAGCCAGATGTTATATAGCCTAATTTCAGGGTTCCTTACTACCACCCACAAGTGCAATCTCAATCAGTATTTCGCAGAGAAGCCATTAGCCAGGTCAGGACCTTACTATACACTGCAGGACTGCAAAATAACAGCATCTACTGAAATAAGTTATAGCTTAATACATATGGCTATACAACTAACAGAGGAGAGGTAAGTGGGTAACAGGGACCTCAGTAATGACAGGATGTTTCAGTACTTGCTAAAGTTAAAGCTCACTAAATTGTTTTTTTTATTTCAAATTACTGCATTATTTTGAGGACTCGCATGGCAAAGCACAGAAAGCTCACTAGAGCTCACTTTGGATGCCTCCCACCTGCAGTCACCACCCTGCACCATCCTAACAGCGGTCAGGAATCAAGGTCAGGTGAAGTGTTCACCAGGTGAAGCGAAGGCAGAAGAACGTGGGGAAGTGAGGGATGAATTCTGCAGGGACTGGCCTCACCGCGTGGTGCACAGCTCATCACGGCAGCCTAAAAGCTTTACTCAATGTCAAGCCTACCTAACTAGCTGGGTACCTTTTGTGCCACGGCAAGATTTGAATCAGGATTTCTGAGTCTACCCTGGGGCTTCCCATGTTCTTAACACTGGGTAACCAGTTCACATAATACTGGCTGAGTCAAGGAGCTGAGGACAACTACACCACATAACACCATTTTGTGGATCAGTAACTCATTCAAGCAGCGGATGAAACAGCACAGCAGGACACTGGCTGACAGCCCCAGTGCAGGCCACAGAAAAGGATGGTTTTAGTACAGATTAACTAAAAGCATACAAAGGATGAGTTTGGCTGAACTCCACTGAATGAGCAGAGCTCTATTAAATGAGAATCTTGTTGAATATGGCAAACAGTTATTTGCAGCACACACTTGCAAAGTAACAACCCAGAGATCTACAGAAGCTCGAATAATCTCAGATTTTAAGTTTTTCCTTTGTTTCCAATCTTGAAATTTCACAGGCGAAGGTCATCAAGAAAACTTTTAAAAAAGTAGTAAATGTCTTTTGCATTTTGATATTTCCATGGAAACCTTTAATACATTTCACAGCACAATATGTTCTTTAAATGCGCTAAACTTTGTCAACAAAAATGGATAAGCTTGTACTACTGCTGGCAACACACTTAATATAAATGATGTCTGGCACTTTCCTTCAAGTGTGTTTGTCCTATGTTTTCCTCTGAAAGAAAATGACCCCACAATATGGAAAAGGGATACACCAAATCCCAGCAAGTGGTTTAGGGCTGCCTCATGCAGCAGAATTGCCCAGTGCAATTCCTCTGTGCAGACAAGCTGCAGGACGGCTCAGAAAGCTCATCTCTGACATTGGTCTGCTGGCCTGTTTCTCCTTGGCAATTTGTCTATTAAAAAAACTGGCATGCTTATTAGCAAGGCTGGCTAAGGTGAGTGTGGGTGTGGAAACTGAAGCTGCAGAGCTTATCGTTCCAGGTGGAGGTGAGCACATGTTGTGTCACAGAGCCCTGGAGACGGTCTCCTTGCTCCCGTCTGTGCCGTTCATGCTCTGCAAACAGAGTAATACTGCACTCGCCAGAGTGGTCGGTCCAATACATGTCGTGAACATCAAGAAAAAGTCATTAATATAAATTACAGCCACGGCTGCCAAGTGCTGGGAAAAGCTTTGCATAGCTGTAACTGATAATTGTGCTATGCTGTCAAAACTGTATCAGAAACTACATTGCTACACATACCTCCCAAAAAGTATCTTGTTCCACTTCATTTTTGTTTTAAATGGCATGAAGAAATTGCAGTTTCCCCAAGAAACAAGTACTTTTTAATGATCATGTCCGTCACGTTTAAACACAAACACACACTGAGGAATACCGAAGATTATCTATTTGTTCTTGTATCATTCCCACCACCAGACACAAGATGTATGATGCGACATACTGCACGTATACTTCCACCTCCTGTAAACGATATAATGAGTTTGTAACATAAAAGATCAATACAAAGTTATAACTAAATACTGCAACCAACTGAATAAATGTAAGCAGTCTGGTGTTTGCCACAGATAGAACATTTCAAACTGACAGGAGAGATGGCTTTTAGAGAACTTATATTCTTAATGCAACTACTATTAGGGGAAGGGTGTGATTAGCATCGTTAAGTGCTACTTCTTTAAAACAACATTTTTAGTCACCTAGTGAATATTTCTCTGAATTCTAGTTAGATGGCTGGGGAAGAAGAAGAGATAAATTAATGTGGGATAAAAAGGACACCATCACATCATTAGAACACCACAGAGCTGTCTTCCAGGCACAAGGTGAACCACCAGGCCTGCTCCTGTCTTGCTAAAAGGCAATGTTTTCAAATTCACTCTCCTTGGGTCTAATTCTGTTCATATTGAGGTCAAAGCAAAGCTCCCATTGACTTCCAGTGGGAGCAGAGCAGGGTCAAAAATAACTGTTTCTGAAAAGCATTTCCATAAAGGTAAATCTGGCCTCTTTAATGTCACTCACAGTCACTTCTGGATCATAATAAAATACCGATACTATGTTTGCATCAAGAGATAGAACCAACATCAGGAACGTTTCCTGTCTAATATATCATCACAATGAGATCTGGGGAATTCACTATCTAAATAAACAAAGGCAGAAAAGGGAAAGATTTTCAAGCAAATTTTCCTAAAAGAAGGAGTCCGTGGCAGAACTACCAACTCAGATTTCTCCAGCCCTGAAGAAACATGTTCAGTCATGCTGTGTTTCACTTCCATGATCTTCTTCATGATCTCTGCATTAATAACAATATTAACATCATCTTCACACTTTTTCCTGGTGAAAACCAGGAAATCTCCTTTCAGAAAGGCGTTTGGGTACCGAGGCAGAAAAGCAGTCTGATAAAAGCTTGGGGAATGTGCTCTTCTCTGCACAGACACACCCTGTAAGCTATAAAGACCTCAAGCTGAGGCTGTAAGGATTATTTATACAAATGACAGCTCTGTATTGGATTCTTTGACACTCTGCCTCACCCACATAGGCTAAGTTAGCTCAGCTACACTCCCAAAACTACAGGCATAGATAATACCACACAAGGAAGTAAATAAGAAAAAAATCCACTTAGCTGCTTTGATGCTAAAAACAAGAGAGGCTCCTAATGAAAAATGGCAGCAAGAAAGGAAGTTTATAAGGATATGGGCTTTTTTCCATCCAAAGTGTTCAAAGTATAGCACTGAAAAAGAGGACAGAGTTTAATCATCAAGTTCAATACTGCAGTTAAGAACATAAATCTACTCAATTTACACCCAAGAGACTTTGCCTTTGCTTGCAATGATGTATCAGTCCATTCCTTGGATGCTTGTTCCTGTTCAGGATTCTCCTTTCTTAAGCAATAAATCCAGTGGGCTTTTGTGCTGGCAGACTCCCAGGTTTAGCGCCTTTCCAGATACAGCCGTGTTTCTGGCTTGTTTTCCTGCTGCCAACATTCCTGTGCCTCCAAGGGAGCCCTTTGTAAGCGCAATGTTAGAAATGGCTTTTGAGACACTTTCCCAGGTAAAAAGTGGCAGACAAAAAACCAGTGAGACACAGTCAAAAATCAACCAACCAACCAAAGAACCCCCCACAAAAAAACACCACTAAGACGAAGTAGGGACTAAAAAGGAATCTTGCTGTGGTGATTAAATCATCAAGCAAGACAGAGGAGTCCATTATAAGACTTTCTCTGTATCAGTACATTACTTTCAGATTTCTCTAGATGAGGTGAATTTTATGCTGAAAGGAAAACCAGCAGAGAAACCTGAACAGTTATTCTTGATCTTCTGAATCTTAAATCTTATATATTTAAATAGAACAAGATATGTATATTTATTTATCTCTCTTACCATATGAATACAAGACACGTATCTCCATCATAGCAACATAAAGGCCAATAAGTACAATCTGTCTCATGGAATAGTGTCATCTTCTGCATTTTCACCTGCCAAAGTTTAATCATTGAATGTTCCAGTCTCTCTGATAACAAGTTCCCTGTCTCATTTTGATGAAAATAGCCCAATACAACTTTACACGCCAGCGGGTGTTTACACACAGTGATTAACTGGTCCAAGGAGGCTCCAGGAGTTATTCAGACCTCTCAGATTCTCTCCATCAGCACTTGGAGCACACACACATTCAGCTTACAGCTCTACGTAGGAGAGATTAGTAGGAAATCAATGCCTCAAGCTTAATTGAAGTACAGTTGTAGGAGTTAGTTATCTACTGCTCCAGGTAAAAGAGCAGCTTCAATCAAAAATGACTCCATTCTATGCTTCATCACTTCAGTCCCTTCTATCCTACTGGTTCATTTTTTCCCTAAAAGAAGTTACCAGTGAAGACTGACCACGCATGGAAAATAACAAGCAAAACAAGCAGCAGAATGAACCAGAGATCATTGCAGCTTGTATTTGACAGTTTTCTGCATCACATATTGTAACCGTATCACTGTACTGCTGCATGCACGCACACTCCCAATAGTTCACAAATACAGTTTACTACACCAAAAACTGGATATATTATCTACATCACTGCCTCAGTGACCAGAATAGCTAGAATTTTGAGGCTGTTGATGGACTGTACAATAGTATCTGAATCTTATGTCACTTCCAAGCACATCCACTTGACTTCATGACTTCAGCATCATTGGTAAGAGGAACACTCAGACATGCTCTCTGCTACAATAGTGGCAGGGGAGTAAAACCTCCAGCAGAACATGCACCTGAGCAGCACAGGGAAGTCTGCAGTACTTCTGCACTCAAATGTGGAAATAACTCCTCTACAGTACTCCAGAAATTCCAGTTCACAGCCTTCGATAACAACCAACACAACACTATCTAGGTTTTCTTGCAAAAACACTCAGTATTTCTAAGCTTTTGAAGAGAAACAATAGGAACTAACTGTTCCGTAGAAGATTATTTCTTTACAAGCTACTCCTTTTAAGGCCACACTGCAGAAAATTTAGAAGAGCAACGCATGATGGAACAACATAGATGACCTTAACCAAGATATACATGTTGTAGCAAAACCTATAGAATCAGACACATAATTCCATATCCTTTGATAACAGGGGGTGTTTTTCTTCCTTCTCCCATCTCTATATTTGGAATGACAGTGAAACATATGTTGCCAGTACCATATCCACCACTGGATATCTTTAAAGCTTTAATGTATGAAAAGTCTGAGATACACCAGCTACTCTCAAAATGACTGAACTATTCCTCAAACAGGACCAGTCCTGTTTTATGGCTTAGGAGCAAATATCAGGATGACCTGTCCACCAAAGCGCATGAAACCTATTAAAATATGTTCATGGTTTTTCATACCATAATTTTGACCTTTTTCTTTTCCAGTTATTTCTCCCAGTAACTGAAAAGATTTGTTTTATGACAGTCATAATTTAGGGGGCCTTGGCAAGTGTGTACAGTACCTTTCAGTGTTGTGGCCAAACAACTTGAGTTAAAGTAATAAATCAAGCCATAACTGTCCTCTGCTGATAAGCAGAATTACCAGCAACACATGCTTTATAGCTTAAGTACACCAGTTATTTGTATAATTTAAGTCCTACTGTTACCTGAGAGAAATGCACACAAAATATAATCATGAAACAGCAGTGACATGTTGCACAAACATGGTTAATAATTTTAATTTTATTGCTATCCTGCCCATTGTGATTTGGAAGAACTTTGCTAGTTAGCAATGGCAAGCAACTGTATACTCCATTCAAAGAAAAATGAGGTAGAAGAGCAGTTTTATTATTCATCAGGACACAGTCTACTCCTTTCATACAATTTGTTTTTGTTTCAGCTGCCTGAACTTTGGAAAAGCAAATACTTTAATAAATTGACACAAGGGCCTTGTAGTGTCCTTGACACCTCTGTAAGCATCATGTTAAGGTCCAATCCTGCACCTGCTTTCTCCCATACATCTGTATGTACTTCAAGTCACCAGCTGCTTTTTCAGTGTCACATTTTCATTTGAGGGAACAGCATAAAGGATGGGGGAGAAATGCATCAGCAACTATCTGTATACAACCATAACTGGATGTATTTTGTGTGCAGTCAGGATGCAGGGACTGCCATTGATTTTTACGACATCATAAAATACTAAGGCATGAAGCAATGTGCAGCCCTACTATGAGGTGAGCACAGCCAACCTGGAAGGAAATGCTTTAGAAAAGCTTTCCTAAAAGAAAGGTATTACTTGTCTTCAATGTCTCACAAGCCTGACTTGCTGCTTTCCTTTGGCTAACCTGTCTCTGTCTTGCTAGGTGCTCCTGCTCAAGAAACAGCTCTACACCCAAGTGGGCTGGCTTCCCTCCTCAGGAGATGCAGCACTTCCTCAGCAGCTTTAACCACATAGGATCTGTGACCTCTCATGCCAGGCAGAAGACTCACCTAATGCAGTGACAACAACAAAGTGCCAGATTGCATCTGCCCTGGCAGAGATGAGCTAATGGGACAGCAGCAGGTGGGAAAGCAGCCCGGCCATCATCCCATCCCCCATGTCCATCTCACAGGGTGCAGGCTGGAGGCAGGAGATGGCAGTCTATGTGTGTCAGGGCCTCAGGAGACTCTGAGGTGCCAGGTGGGGAGAAGATGACAGCAGAGCCACAGCTGCTGCCCCTTTCCCTCTTTGCCAGTCCAAAGAGCTGTCAGTGGGCATGCAGCGTAGCACAGGGACAGCACAGTGACCTACCAGCAAGGGCCATCTCTGTCCTAGGATGAATTTCAGTCAAGTTCTCCATTCCCACTGGATGACTTGCAGGTGCTGTCTGGCCTCCCCACATACTTATATGCCAACCACGGCTCCCAGAAGCAGCCACATCCCCCGTGGCTTGTCTGCTCTCTCCCCTCAATACAAGAGCACAGCGTCAAGTGGGGAACTCAACAGATGGTGAGACCTGACCAACGCTCATCAAAGCCAAGAGGGCTGTAAGTTCACATTTTGTTATAAGATGAATACAGGCATGACCATAAAGAGAGTATTTCTACATCTAAAAAATGTTGCAGGAATGGGTTCAGATTTTTATTTGACAATTATGAAGATATTTATTTCAATCTCTACATTCAGAGCTGAGAGATTTTGCAGCAAAAGGCATCCTATTTCAGTGCCAGAAGCTTCATTCTTCTTCTTCCCAGTGGAACATATTTTTCATCCTGACACTTTGTGAATACAGAAATGTGAAACAGAGAAAGTCTGGAGATCTAGTGAAATGCCACAGGACAGAAAGAGCCACAGCCTCTCCCTGCTGTGCAGCTCCCCCGTGAACTGGGGTACCCTCCCCTCTGGAACTGTCCAGGAGCTTTCCCCAGTATTTTGCCACCACAGAAAACCAATCATTGTAATTAATTCATTTATAAGCAACTATTTTAACCGGAGAGAGTAAATGCACTATGGAGAGAAGGGGAAAGATTAACCTGTTTGTAGAAAGACTTGTTTTTGGGAAAAATGAGTGTTGAAACACTGGAAGCCATACAGTCTAACAGCACAGGATAGACTGTGAATCTCAAACGTAACCTTGGATTTGCAGCAGGGCTTCATTTGTCCATGCTTCTGTCTCCTCTCACTCATAAACCCAGGATTCAATCATCATTTGCAAAACTTTTAAAAATGCATTGCCATTTACCAGCTGTTCCACATCCTCCTTACCTATTCTGGACATGAAATACCTTTCTCCTAGTTCTTAGACTAAGCAGCCGAGTTGTCAAAGATTCTGATTCCCCTGAACATTACCATCTTTAAAAATTATATTGGCACTTCAGGAAATTAATTCCAATGAGATAGCCTGGCAGTTGCTTGGAATGGAATATAAACTTAATTTAGGAGAAATACAGGCATCAGGGAAGGAGATTATATTTTGCTTTAAAAACATATCTCAGGGCAAGAAAACAGTAAAGGTACACATTTATCTGGCACTTTTTTTGTCGACTCAATGACAATTTCCTTGACTCAGAACTCTGTATTCTGACATCACCTTGTTACAAAAGAAGCATTTTCAGCCACATTTTATTTTTCTACAGGGATTTGACTCATTGTTGCAAACTTTAATTTAGAATCAATTGTTTGCTGTGTTATTTTCACACATGAAAGGCAGCACTGGCTCTTATTACCCCACCGAGATTTTTAAAAGCCTAGTATATAGCTGTGGCATAAGTGGCTCCTTTATTTAGGGAGAAGACAGAGAGGGGGAGGAGAAGTACAAAACCACCTTCAATTGCTCAAATCACTTAGTTAGCCAAACATCCTAATGCCTTTCTTTTTGTTTCAAAGAGCGATTCTCTAAGCCAATAGGGGTTGCAAGTTCATGCAACTCAAAGGCTAATAAAACCATTTGACTGTCATTTCCGAGTGGGTGGAAGGTCTCTTCTGAATCCATTTTGAAATGAAGTCACCCACACATTTCCATACTTGATAAAGACCATAGGGCAAATGACCACCTGCCAGCAGTGAGCGGGGAAAGGAGGAGGGGAGGAACAGAAAAGAAAAAAATCTAACATAAGGTTTTCCAGGCTGTGTAATTGTGACAACATGCTACAACCTGACATTAAATTGCTTTTTATTCCTCAATAAACCTACTGAGCTATGGACAAGTAGGTTTTTCACAGGGTTTTTTCTCCACCTCTCAAATAGGGCTCACAACTACACACAGACTTAATATTAAACAGTTCCACAAATTCACTAAGGTCAGTATTCTGTCTTTTAAGAGCTGTCCCAAGCAGGGTTTTGGTCTATGAATAAGAACGTTGCATGAAAAGGACGTGGAGATAATGCTGCTTAGCAAATCAAGCATCTGCTCCAAGTTGCAACAGTTTATATTAATCAAACTTTTTATCATGATGAGAAACTTGTACTGTCTGGAAACCCACCGTCAGCTGAAGGAACAACATTACACCCATTTATACGCCAAACTGATAAGGCAGGTGACATCTTCCACAAGTGGGGTGCAGAAGATGCAATGAAACTCATTAAAACAAACAAACAAAACCACAAAAATACACATAAACCTCCCTGGAAATGTAGTATTTCCCCCTCTATGCTGAGGATCTCAACCCTGACAGGTGTCCTGTGCATCAATCCAGTCAACTGCAAATTTGGGCTTAATTCAGGTCCTGTGTCTGGCCCAGTGGCCTCTGGCTGCCTTGGAATCCCAGAAGGACTGTCCTGGCATGTCTTTCACTAGAAGCCGTCATCCTACTCTAATGCCCGGTCTGCACAAAAGAAGACTGAAAATCTGAAATGGTTTCAAGGAAAAATTACTAGAATGATCTGATCCTGAGAACAGATCATAAGCACCTCATTTACGTAGCTTAACAAAAGCAAGATGGGAGGCAATTATTCAAATGCGGAAAAGAGAACTGATGCCGCAGAGCTCTTAGTCACGCAGATACAGGCAGAACATGATCAGAATGTTTTGCATTGAACCATCTCAATGACCAGAATTTGAGAAACAAGATATTCAAGCTGGAAACAAAAGACACCTTTTTACCACACAGGCAGTTCCTTATTGTGATGGCTTGGAGAGGACAACAGTAATTAACTATCATTTAGGACCCACTTTAATCAAGACTGAATATTTTTCATTAAGACCCTTTAATTCATCAGTACACATCCCAGCTTAAAGCAAGAATTAGTTTGTGAAGTCACACGTGTCACAACTGAGTTAAAACTGTCTGAATACAACCATAACAAATGACGAATTGATCTTTGTAGGGCTTTCCCGGCTGGGAGTATGCAGTAAATCAATACAAGTTACTTTGCACACAAGCTGTTACCATCCTCAGGCACATTCCCTTTGACTGCTAAGCAAGGCTGGATGCTGGCACGGGCAGGGAAACCTGCCCACACTGCCCTGAGGTGAGGTGGTGGAACTGGACACGTGGTTCCTCTTGCGTGGAGTTTTTCTTGCTCCTCCACTGCCATCCCCAGAGGAACACACAGTTCTCTTTGCCTGCAGGGGTACCCACAAATGCTCTATTTGGTTACATTAACACAAAGTGATACAGATTTCTAAACATTCCCTGGTTTATAGATATGTTTTTCTTTCTTTCTTTTTTTTTTTTTTTAATTTTCCACAGTCACTCACCAAGCATGGCCACAGCACCTTGTGGAGGGTCAAATGGAGAGGTGTCATGTTTCTGAAGTTGAAGACCATGACCTCTATCCAATCAACATTCTGTGGCTGGAGCAATGTCTAAAATTTACATTGGGATGCAAAATAGCAAATTCCAATTTTCTATGAGCAGAAAGCCCAGATTCAAAGACTTCGGGCTTGAGGTTGGGTTTTCGCTTATGCTGTACAGCTGATTTCTAATAGCAACGGGATATAACAGAACTAGGGCAACCTAGGTTGCTCAAGAAGCAATGACAAAAATTGTAGTATTACTAAAAGATGCTAATTTTTAAATACTGGATAAACTGTACATATCCATGCTATAAGCTAAACATGCTGTAGTGGGATGCATATTCCTTTTATTAGTAGTCATTCAGAATATGCTACACTGAAGTGACTTTGCTGCTGACAAATAATGCACTACTCTTAAGCTTTCTGCAATAAAAGCTTTACACCACATTCTTATTAATTTATTCATCTAATAAATTTTATTATCTTCAGGATGCTCTTCATAATAACTCCTTTGAAATTGTGAAAGCTGGCTTAGAGCCAGCCATAGTGACACTGAAATTGAAAGATAATGTCCCTGAAAGCTGAAACACAGAGCAGCACTCATCAAAAACCAAAGCAAAATGTCAGTGTATTTTAGATGTTGACATTTTAAGTAAACCATGACCCTCTCTCTCTGAAAACTTCAATGTAATTGTTATATAGAACAAATTCCCCATTAAAACTTCAAGAGACATAGTCATTAAAAACTCTAGAGAAAAAAACATCCAGCTCATTCAGCATAAGAACACTGCATTTGAAAAATTCTCATGTTTAAATAAGGTAACTAGACTACACACTGTTTTCTGAGGTGTATGCTTTCAACAGCTGAACAATGATGCAGAGCCACAGAGACAATAAATGCCTTCATGTGAACTAGGAGAGGACAAGAGTAATAAATAAGTGAATAGGCAGTGAACAAGGTGTGACAAACACTGTATTGCACATAGGTCCCAACATAAGGCTGTTCTCTAGCCATTACCAAGATGAAACTTCAAGTGAGGGCATGAAACTTGACAACATGGAGCAGAGCTCGCCACTAAACAAACAAATGGAGAGAAACTGCGAGTCAGAAGACTCGGTCTTTCTTTCTGCTGCTGCTGCTGTGTCACAAAAACAACACAGAAGTCACAGGATCTTTCCAAGCCCCAGCTTCTTGCCAATGGAAGTTAGAGAAAAGGCATCTCAATAATGTTTTTTTTTCCTTTGTGGGACAGAAACAACTCATGCTTGTACTAGTGATGCAAGGCTGAGCAACTTACACAGCTTGTTGAGCACGTGCAAGCAGTTATGTGTGCTTGGGCAAAAACACTAGTTTTTTCACTCCTATTTTAGCACATCTCTGCTGAGTTATGGTGCAGCACACAGGAGAAGAATATAACTGGGAGACAGAATGAAAGTGAGACTGAGATTTGCTAGGGAGCTCACCGGGGAGGCCAAAGGGACAAATCCATCTGTCCGCCTCTTGCGACTAAGAGCAGAGCATCACCACATGACTCATCCAAAACGCTGTGATTTTCCCTCAGCAGAGATCAGCACAGTCTTACAAAACCAGGGAAGCAGAGGGTAAAGCTCTGCAAGGCTGGCAGTGTCCAAGCAGACAGAAGGTTGTTTAGATTATGCAGAATCTGATCTTCCACTCTACGCTGTGCAGGGATGCCTTTTGAAAATGTGAGGCTCAGGAAACTTCATCTATCCTGGGCTCAGTATCAGAATGATGATGTCTCAGCCCAATTAATGTGGGATCGAGAAAGACTGCCGGTCTTTGACAGTTGGGTAGTAGTAAATATGAACAGCATCTTTAGTTAAAACCCCAGTTATACTGTATCTAGTAGACACTAAACACTGGCTTACAGATCTGCTCACACCAGTATCCCAGTGAGCTACCAACATTGTTAAGAAGGAAACCTCACTAGACATTATAACTGAAGCCAGCTTTATCCTCATGAAGATTTAGTTTTACATAGCATTTTAGGCCTGAAGCACAGTACAGTGAAGATATCTCTCCAGGTACTTATAATTCAGTAGATAGAGACTAGAGGAAAAAGCTGGAGAAAACACCCCACAGCTTTTTTCTACCTTCACTGTGAGGTTTTCTTTTTCAGGCAAATGCCTCATACTTGAAGGCAGCGAGGCTGGCTGAAAACCTAAAGATCACAGGAATTACTTAAAATACCAAAAGAGAGGAGGGGGAAAAACAGGCCAAAAAACATCACTTGGAAGTTACGCATCATGGAGATGAGACTGCAAAGAATAACTAGGATTGCTTCTGCTTTGAAAAACTGCTCAGTTGTATTTCTTGTTTCCAGATAATAAAGATGTCATAAAAAGAATTAGAGATTTTTAACAGTAAGAACAACTGAAAGAGGATTTGTTTGTTTGTTTGTTTGAATGAGACAGAGACAGCAGAAACAGACCCAGGAGGCCCTTCTGAGACCCCAGCCGTGGGGATAACCAGCTTCTAGTCTAGTCTCCAACAGGAGATCCTCATCCTACAGAGTACTGCATATAAATATAATCCTAACATGAGGCACAGCTTCAAACACAGATATTGCTGCTTATCAGTATAAAACATGGAATTCCTTGAGTATTGGAATAAAGGGAGTGGTTTCGTGCAAATCTGCATCTTGGGCTCAGTGATGGCTCACAGCACAAGCTTTGAGCTCTTCCCATAGCTGGGACCATGTTAAAGGGCTCTGCCTTATGCAGATTCTCTAGTGTCCATAGGAAGAAGCTCATCTGTGGTATCAAAGTTAACCCTTGAGACTTCTCTAAAATTTGTCTGTGATTGGCCAATGGGTTAAAAAAGGGAGAGGAAAAGAACAAGGAAATAAAATATATGCAGAACCAGCTTCATCTTGTATGCTTGTTTCCTATGGAAACAAGGCTAAACCCAACACATTACAAAATGAACACTCAGTTTAGTGCCAGTTCTGTTTCAGAGCATAAAATGACACAGAAACCTCAAGCAGCAGAAAGTATTTGTCCTTCACTGTTTCAAGTGGGAATCTCTGTAACTATTGCACCGATCCCTTTTTCATGTTGTATTGTACTCTGACAGTCCAGCAGGGAGGGGAAAAAGTAGAGCGTGAAGATGTCACTAGATTTTGAACATATTGCTGGCACAGAGATACCCCCACACTGAAGTGCTGCTAAAGAGCCAGACAAATTAATGATGTCTAACTGGATGGTCTAGATTTTTTTATTATTCTATCTCCTGCACAGAAGCCATACAGCTTGCTCCTCACTGATGTGGTTGGTTGCCATATATAAACAATTCATAGTACACAAAAGGAGAGGGTAAAAAGTAAATAGATGGAGATCTGTATACCTGAGTTTGCTAAGTGTTGTCATTTGCCTGCATGTACAGTTCTCAGAGCTGTTAAAGAACAGGAAAAGCTCAAAACACCATTTCATTTCCAAGCACCCACTCTCTTCTCTGTACAGTGACTCCCCTTTTAATGATGAACCAGCAAAATTTTAAGTCAGCTGGACACATTCTAACCCAGAAGGAAGGAATTACTTTCCAAGCCCCTCCTAAGTCACTTTCTCTTAGTGCCATGTAAAGCTCTCCATCCAATACCTGTAGCTTACTCTTAGTGAGGCAGCTTTGCAGAAAAACTTAATTTCTGCTCTTCAGTACCCACAGGAAGCCATCTAGATTACCCACATGCAAGAATATAGTAACTTCACTAGGCAGGCAACCGATGAACACCAGAAGCTCAAGCATCTTGTATGTGAGCTAAAAGAAAAACCTGCTGGGTGAAATCAATAGCAGAAGACAGAACGTATTTAAAAGAGCCTCAGTCAACTTCTAGACAAGTTACTCAACACCTTAGGAAATGCCTTTTCCAGACCTACCACTTACTTGCTCATCTGCTGAGGACAGAGACCACTACTGACTGCCCATGTCCCTGGGGCCCAACACAACGCAGCTTTGCTGGTGGATTCTTTAAGCTACCAGAGAACGGACTCTGGGATCTGCCATTAGACAGATTAAAACACCTTCAGCTTGCGTGGAATTGCTTTGCTGCAAAGGAAACCTTGTCCAAGAACAACAGCCCTTCAGCACTCTAACAGGGTTGCAAAATCTTCTGAAAGGGGATCTTGCAGTCTTGGCTCTCAACACACAGTTCCCAGTACACCAAAAGAAAGGCTGTTCTTTGGCAGTGCTAGGAGAGTAATCAAGACTCCCATTCAGCCAGCTACTAGGCAATGCCGTGTCATCTTTCTGTCTTCCAAGCTTCAACAAACACCGTTGAGTGGCAGATGTAACATTTTCAACTGCAAATTGTTGTGATGCTTCCCTACAGTCAGTCTGCCATTACGTTTCCAGAAGTACTCCTACCTCTTTATTAAGAACTTCATGGGCAGGAAAGGAACAATGAAGTTGTTGGTCAAAACAAACATTTCTTCTTGTTTCTTTTTTGCCATTTCAGATTCTTTCCCACTAGAGATTACATTGTACTTCAGAGAGAGATGTATTCTACCTATCGAACAATCAAGAGTTATCCAAGATATTGTCTCAATATCCCCTCCTTGGGAATCTGAAGGATTCCATTCTGACACATTGGCACTGTCAATTAGCTGCACAGGACCTTATTTTCCAATAGAATTAGTAATTCACATATTCACCCAACTTTCCCTAAAGATTAAGTTTTTTTTCTCAGCCAGTCACAATGCTGAAATGGCTATTTCTACTTTATTCCATAATTTTACCAAGGGACTGTGCAGCTTTGTCAGTCCAAGTTTTCACCTACTCAGACAAAATAAAGACCTACACAAATCTCACTTCCTTGCCCAGCAAAAGAGAGTTTTTAAGAGCAATCCACCAATTCGTCTGGTAACATAGAAGTCATTTGTAAACCAAGGCTAATCTCTTCATTACAGCCATCGAGAACGGATAACTGAGTAAGGAAAGGAGTAGGACGGTTGTCCACTTAAAATATCCAGATGCAGGAGATAAGGAAACACTGATTCTAAAGTGCATTTATCACAAGAAAAGCAACTTCCTTTTCCCTAGGGTGATTTTGAGACAAGCAACAGGTCCCTAGCTGGAGTCCATTCTGAAAGACAGAGCCTGAGTTTTCATGTCATCTAATGGAAGGGTGTCTTTTTCCTATGGTGACACTTACTCACTAGCTCACACCACCTACGCCACTCCTAGAGAGGACTCAGCCCTGCAGTGGAACAGATTTTCCCCCAAGCACGGATGCAAACAAGCCAAGGTGCTAAAACATTTGGAGGGAGAGAACTGATAAAGCCTCCATTAAGGCTGCCAGCCCTCCCCAGAGTGCTCAGAGCCCAATTGCTCTCGCTCATGTGCACACTCACACCTGGAAGCCCAAGCTTCCCCCAAATGCCATGTCAGTCTCTGCCACTTCTGATCCTCCCCACATAACACTGAGCATTAGGTTACTTCAGACCACTTCTGGTTCCCTCAGGGCTCTTCCATCATGAAGCAGTGAAATAAAGTTAAGTAATCACTAGCTGGGATTTCCTTTGTCTTCTTTGACATTAAAGGAGACCACGGTGTTTGAAAAGCTCTCAGCACCAACTGAGAGAATAGAATAAGATGTTCAGGTTCCTGGCACAGTCACTTAGGGGAACTGGATATCTCAGACAGGTGGCACTCCAGACCCTCAAGCCATAACAGGAATTCACCTACATCCCACTAACAGGAGATGTTTTGTACATGAATGTGTCTAAGTCCCCATTTCTCCTGAGCACACAGGTGTTGGAATGAGAGCTGAGCACAACTGGACACAGAACATGGGGCCCCGGCAAAAGAGATGCCTGAATGAGCAGAGTTCACCTTCAAGATTTTTTTTGGCATGTATGTCAAATGAAGAAGAAGTCATGTTGTCCCTCCTTAGTTTTAATTAACAGTTTAGAGTATGCAGCCAGGAAAATGAAATACACCCTACTCAGTTAAAGAACATTCAAATTTATTGTACCCACCTCCCTATGTTATCAGGCTGATCTGGATGAAAACACTCTCAAAGTACAGTCAGGAAAGCAAACAGCACAGGACCGGGAAGAGAACATGACAGTACAGCCCCGTGGTTAGAACACTCTCATGGAGGTGGGAGAACTGTGCGAGAGGTCTCATTCTTAAAAACATAAAACATCCGAAGTGACTGGAACTACATCTACATTCATCCAGCTCTTCTCTCTAGAGATGTGGCTATTGCAATGGCACAGGCTGTTGAAAAATCAAGACCGAAGTGAGCAATTCTGATGAATGATGGCAATAAACGAGTCTTCATCTTCTAAATGCAGTTCACTACACTCTTCTGTGATGCTATGGATCTTTACATTACTTTAATGAGATGCTAAGATAAAAAAACATTCCAAAAGCATTACTGAATACTATTTTCTCCTCTCTTCCCTGCTTCAATTTAGATTTGTCTCATCATTTTGCCAGTGCAAATCTTCTTACTTGATAATCTCTCTAAAACCTTCTGAAACAATTTTAGAAACCCAAGTCAACTGAATGTTGAATTTTGACAAGTTTTTGAGAGAGTTATGCTTAACAAGTGATTCAAAATAGTTGGCTCAAATATTC
Organism: Patagioenas fasciata; assembly: GCF_037038585.1. Classification (NCBI taxonomy): domain Eukaryota; kingdom Metazoa; phylum Chordata; class Aves; order Columbiformes; family Columbidae; genus Patagioenas; species Patagioenas fasciata. The sequence goes on along the minus strand of NC_092526.1, from coordinate 11,882,638 downwards.
TGATTTTAAGAAAAAGATTTGCACTGTGAAAAATAAGATTTTCTTTAGATTTTTAGCATGTCCATCTTACCTCAGGGACAGCTGCTCCCTTGTTAGTAGTAGCAGAAGCAAAGGGACAAATAAGGCTGCTGAAGCCTTATGATTGATGATTTGCACTGCCTGATAAGCCGTATGGATGATTTGCACTGCATCTTGCCACAGTTGCCCAGTGAAATGAATCTCTAAGACCAAGTGTGTCATTAAAAGCCCCTCATAGCTCTGAGACTGGCATCTGTACATAAGAACGCAGCTTGGCTGAGAGATCAAGAAAGCATAATATTGCCTAGAGCATCTGGTAGAACATCAGCAGTGCTGCATGGCTGTTCAGCACAGAAGCAGCACCTCAGTTGTGTTGTCCTTGTTGAAATACCAGCTGAGATACATAGGGAGGTTTATGAAATGCCATTTTCACTGAGCATTAAGTTACCAAAAGCCAAACAGATAAATCCCAGAAACCACATGTAAGCAAAATGGATATAATATATTAACGTATGTGCATGAAGGAAAGAAACTCTGAAGGACATCGTGACTTCACCAAATGATAAGCTACTCACACAGTGTGTCTTTTGCTGGACAGCTGGGAGTTGACAGGGCATAGGAACTGCAGACAGACTGATAAGAGCATCAAAGGAGGCTCTTACCATTTGCATTAATGTAATTGACTGTAGCACAGGGATGTGGACAGAAGATAATGATGGCAATAGTTTCACTGCATTCACTCATTGTTCTTCCTTCTCCTCCTGCAATTAGAGCAACTATATGTGTAATGCAATGCAAAATTATATTGACTGAATTTAGTCTACTAGCCCCAGCAGGCAGTTTCTCTTTAGTATGTTGTCCTTCAACATGAAGCACCAGGCAATAACATAGGCTTAAGACAGATAGCGATAAACAGCATAGCCTCATTACAAACATTCATTACTGATTATGCCATCAGCATTGAGCTCTGTTTTTTCCAAAATGAAACATTTGTTTTCTAGAAAGGAAAGCAGAGCTATTTCTGTGGTGGAGTCCTGTTGAAGTATCCTGTTTGTAAACAGGGCCAGAGCATGTCAGGTCTGTTTAAATCCAGGACTGGATAAAGCCACTCAGGTTTTGCTGGAAGGACGTATTCTCCTGTTATCTGGGACAGCTCCTGCATTCTGTCAAGATGCAGGAGCAATGACAAAGTGGCTTGGCAACCATCTTGTCAGGAGCAAAACCAAAAAGGAAAGAATAGCACAGCTTAGAAACAAGAGAACAAACACACACCGTTTCCACCACTGTGACCTTTTCCTCACAAAGGGAGAGAAAGTGCTGTTATCAGGAAGGTATTAGAAAGGGGCCTTGGAAATAAAGCACTGCTGAGCCGGCTGCTGGAGATTGTTCTGTCCTCATTTGAAGTGTTCAGTGGAACTCATAATTCTGAAAGTACAGCAAGTAATTCCTAAAAGCGTAATAACTGATAATCTACAAAAGAGTGAGGAAGGGTCTTCAGCTGAAGTCTTGCATTACTAATCTAGTTCTACAATTTTAAACAAAGTGAGCACAAAATACCAACACTTCAGTCTGTAACAGAACAAAGCAACAAAACCTAAATATAGTTGGGGGTTTGTAACTTTAAGACTGCCACTAATTCTCCATATGAGTGCCAGACATGTCCTTCATCTGCTTATACAACAAAAGAGTCATTATATAGGCAGTTTGCTGAAGCTACCATCAAAGTTAAAAACAAATGGAAAAACTGGGTGCACTTAAAGATAACAACATCAATTACTTATGCTTTCATTGACCTTGCAGCAAGGACTAGAGCCAGTGCTTTTTCTGGATTTCAAAGGAAATAGAAGTACCCATGCATGTAAAAGGCATCTCACTGCACCACAGCATGGGAAAAGGGCATCTGTCTGTCCATGCTGGTAGTTCAGAGGTTCTATTTACTGCATTCCTCACCCTTACAAAATGACAAATTATTAGGAAATAAAATTCAATCATACATTGACATTAAGAAAGCCAAAGATATGACCTGCCTTAATTAAATCTTATGATCAGATCTATTTCAAAAGTGAAGTTTGTTGTTTGTTTGTTTGGTTTTTTTTTTCCCAACTTGCCTAACTCATGCATTCTTCAACAACCTCTGTTTTGCAAGTCAAAATGCCTTGGATAAGATTTAGTTAGAATCAGTACTATTTAGAAACATGCTATTTTCCAGCTGTTCTTGCACACTATCAGGTGAGGGGATATAGGTCCACAGTGAGGTGTATTCAGCTGCCTTGTTTTCCCCTTCACATTACTTAATTCCGGATGCAAGAGAGGGAGAATAATGAATCTCCCAGTGACTGAACTCTCAAAAGCAAAACACATCTGTGCCTTAAAGACGGGGGTCTCACCAACCCCATCTAAAGAAATTCAACCCTGACAATGAGTTATCAATCCAGAAATATCCCTTTCCAACAGGTAGGATTTATATCACAGCTTGAAAACCAGCTCCTGCTGAAGGAACAAAGCTGCTGCTTCAGAAAGGTTTTATGTGGAGCTGAATCTTAGTGACCATCATCCAAACATGAAGGCTCAATTCTTACTTTTATCAAAGCTGCTTAAGGGATCTCTGTAAGAAAGTCCTGGTTCTCCACCCAGAGAAAAACAAGACCTAAATGTAAGTGGGAATCCAGCACACTGAAAGAAGGACAATTGGCTGACCAAATTAATTTTCAAATTAAAATTCTGTGAGATGGAAACTTTGTCCATGTGTGAAAGATCTGAATGCCTTGGTCATGGTAGTGGGAAATACGGGTTCATTCCCTACTATAGCCTTATTGTTTGTCTTGCAGTCACCTTGCACTCTCTCTGAATAGCCTGAATCCTCCTGAAGAAAGGGAGTCTTGGTGATATGAGGTAAAGACATGGACATTCAGGAAAACATGTTGAAGTAAATAGGTACAAGCTCTAACTTAACTGGTGTGACTAGAACTCAGGGATGCTTTATCCTGACTCCACTAACACGACTTATTTAAAAAAATCTTAATAAGGGGAGTTAACAGCTGCTAATAGCTGCAATACACAACTGAATGCAGAAACGATGGACTATTTCCAGCTCTGCCACTAACTGGAAGCATGAAAAAGTCTGAGTGCCAATGCAGCCTCACCAAGAGTTACCCATGAATGCTGCTTTAATACATTAGAGAGAACTTGTAGATTAATAGGAACAATGCTAGCTCATCTTTCTCCTTGTCCCCAGAAAGTGGCATCTGTTTTTCCCTACTTCATAAACAGAGCTTAAATTTTGCAATATGTATCCTCTTCAGTTTGTATTACCAAGCAGGTGCCCAGGATCAAAAGAGATTTATTCCAGCCCCCTCAAATATCTGGTTTCATTCAAACGAAACATACCCCAAATTCCTAATTCAAATAGCTAGGGAAGCAAAATAGCAAAATTTCGGTGAAATAGGGACAAAATTTGTTTCCTTCTCTACCTCACTCAGTCATCATCTTATATATATGTAAATACAAGTTTGATTTTAACTTACCTCTGGTTCAGTCATCACTCGAGTGAGTTCTTCCCCACACTTCACCAATACTCTACTTACTCCCTCTATTAAAGTCATGGTTCACAGCTTTTAGGACCTCAGTACCAGCAATTTCGTTTCATTATTGCCATCAGTCTTCGGTGTGAATTGTGATCTGCTAAAAAGCCGTAAAAACCCACAAGCAGCCACCAGAGAAACTTGAAACTGCAGCTAAGCTGGTCTGAGCAACTACACATAACAAAGCTGAAAGCTTCTTTCTAGGTAATTCCAACAAATTCAACCACCTAAAACTGCATGAAGTAAAGAAAGGCAAGGCATCCTAATGCTGGTTCCTTTTCTTCTTTGCATACTTCACCACAGCATTTCTCTGGGAGCAGACAAGGCAGCTTGTGATTATGGTGGACAAGCAAAATAAATCATAAAAATTCCTTGTGTTGGCCAACAGGGAAGGAAGAGACATTGCACATCCACTGCGCCCTCCTGACCCTGCCTAACAGTGCCTATTCCAGAGGTAAAGCCTAGCAAAACAAATCTTTCAGCTTAAGCAAGAAAGCTCCATGAGTTTTGGGATAGAGTCTCTCAGCACAAAAAATGTAATAGACTTGAGGTCCAAGATGACATCTGCACCAGAGTTTGACCTCGGTCAACGTAGAGCCGAAGTTCTCAGCTTTGCCAGCAAGTGCTGGATGTCCCTAGACTAGCCAGAAAGCCACATTAACCTTGGTGATTGCCAACCTAACAAAAGCAGCAAAGGTACATTATATCAGCTTTAACTGCTACCAGCTGTAGACTACTTCTGCCAAGCTGAAACATTAACACTAGCACTTAGTACCAATTAGCAATGTTGTAATTAAATGTATTACAGATGTTTCCCATATAACTATTTTTCAAGGTGCAGGCAAAGCTACAAGACAAAAGGAATACCACTTTTCCCTTTTACACAAAGAGAAACTAGGAACAATTTTAACACAACAGCATAGCATTGCACATTAAGGGCTCAGAGAAATACCTTTAAATTGTCCTCAAATTTTCACAGTCTAAACAAAAACCATAACAGATACAAGCACTAGGGGAACAAATGATCAACATAGAAATCCCTCCAATAATCTTCATAGCAGCTTCTTCAAAGGTAATTTTATCACTAAAACAGAGACATTATTAACAGACAATGTCTCTAAGGACACCAGCCTGAGCTAACAGCGAGACTGGGAGCCTTCTCACAGCTTGTGGAGTCACTGTACTAGGCACCATATGACACACTAAGTAATGAGCCTACGTATAATTTTTAACACAGGAGTTGAGCTGCTTCCGACCTACTGAATTTTCATCGTTGAATTCAAGAGAAACAACCAAAGCATGATAAAAACCATTGAGAAATACAACTACTGCTTCAGCATTCTTCATTGATGGCAGCACACGAGAGTCCAGTTAAAAACAGCTAAATGCACAGGTCAGCATTACAGAGTTTTCAGTTCCTGCACTTTTCTTCTCTATGGCTAAAGAGGAGCAACGCCAGGTGATAAATGTGTTTCAGACACCGGTTTTAAGCAAATCCTCTGGAGCCAAGAAACTGCTCGCCAGGAGCTCGGTCACACTCAGAGCTGTTCCAGTTCCTGGTTCTCAGGCATCAGCCCCGCAAACACTGAAAGGGGAACCTCAGAACACACCAGCTTTCTAGAGAAATTAATCAGCAGCTCCAGGAACAGGGGAAGTAAATGTGGTTTCCTATGGTTTTACAGTTTGGTTCTCTGAGATTTAATGAGGTTGTTGATTATTTTTTTTAGTTTGATTTTTTTTTCAGTTGGGATAATTATAACACCTCTTTCTTCTTTGAGGATTGTCTAAAAATGGCAGAGGTCAATCTTTCAGTGTTATCATCTGTCTGAATAGGCACTAATGGATGGGGCATCTTGTCCTCCACCTGCCTCTGTTCATGAGACTTTATCTGAAACTGATACTGCATCTCTGTCTTTCAGTTGAAAATAATCAACAAATTTGAAACTTCTAGAGTTTCAAAGAGAGGAAGAGAGGGAAGAGAGGAAGATCATCTGAGCCTAATTTTCTTTGGAAGGCAGGCCAACACCAGCAAAAAACTATTCATATTTACATTTTATACTCTAGATCACCTCCAGCTCTGTCAGCTGGTCCTCTGAATCCCAAAAGCATCCTTTAGGAATGCCCTAGAAAATCCACGTTGCATCGCATTTCTTTCAGAATCTTGTCTCAAATATGCTAATTAGAGTGGAAACAATTAGAAAAACATTAATTTAACCATCTATATTTGTTATTCAAGCTTTCTCCAGATGTGGAAGAAAACTGACAAACACAAAGTCAGCATGTCAAAGAGCTGTATCTAGCTTGTCATATAAGGTGTGAAGAAATACATGGCATTTGACTGGTTTCTCCTGTCCCTACTGAATTTATGGCTTTAAGGATCAAACTGTCAGAGAGCATGACTGTCACTGACTGTAAACAGTAATTGCTTCTAACAGCCCATGCGATGATGCTTATATTGCTTTAACTAAGGTATGTTGTCCAGACCAGCTGTAGACTAAAAGAAAACTTCAACTATTTAACAAAAATCAAATGACTTGGAACTTCAAAAAAAAAAAATAAATCAAAAGTTAAGGACCAAATCTGTGCCTGAACTGTTTATTACAACTGTACTTCTCTGTCTATTGGGACAGCTTGATTGATGTGCCCTCTCTTATGAGACACAAAGTCTGTTGGGTCAACCAGACACTAGCTTGGTGGGGTGACATGGGGAAGGAATGGGGTAACCAAAGCGCTCTGTAACCTCCATGAGCCCTCACTTCCCAACAGAAAGCAGGCCTGGCTAACCTTGACTTCAGATCTGGGACAAGATCCACAGATACTTGTCAATGACTAGAAGCAGTTAGGATTTTATCTCTAGCCTTACAGAGAGAAGTCTGAGGAAACGTTCATTCTTGCAACAGCTCAGAATGAGGAGAGGCGTTCTTCCCAGGGTTTTGTCATCTACACATTTGATAGTTATATCTCTTCTGCTAAACACTGAGTAGAAGCAGACCCAGGAGAAAAAAAAACCACAGTACCTACAGAATCTTATTCAATGCATCCTTTCACCTGACAGCCAATCCTTTACAGCTGCACTAGGATATACAATCATTTTTGTCCCTCCTGCTTGACCCCACATTAGGAAAACATACTCTAGATGCCATTTACTTCAGAGATTTTTGTATGAGACAGAGTCAAAATCCAACCTACAAGATGCAGAACACTATTATTACTGTTATCGTTTCTCTTACTGCAGTCGCAGAAGGAAATGTGACTGGTTGGACGCCATTTGTTCTCAGCAAAGCCACTCTGGCTGTTATTCATCTCTGTGTTATGTCCCAGCTGCTTGCACGCTGTGCTATTATTTCTTTCAGATTTTTCCAGGAACTGAAGTGGAGCTTGATGGATCTACAATTCCTCAACGCTTCTCCCCGCCTCCCCTTTTTTAAAAGGCAAGCATTATGTTTGATACTTTCCACTCTTCCATCCCCTCAATGACCTCTCAAATACAACCAGCTCAGTAACAAGGGACTTTTAGCCACTTCTTCAAGTGTCCTCACAGGCCTTCTCCTGACAGCAAAGGTGGCTTTTAAGAATATGGCTCCTACAAACACTGAAAGGAGCACCATTGCTCCAATAGCTGGGGCACAGGTTGTCAACCTGAGGGCATGGCAAACAGCTTTCTGGCAGTTTCATCAATCTGTTCTCTCATCACACGAGAAGGTCACCAAAGGTTTGAATGTAACACAGGATTACATAGTTGCTCCTGAAACAAAAACTCTGAAAATCCAATCACCTGGAATTAAAGCCTTGTTAACATCCTGATGTAGTGTATCTTGCTCTACTGCTCTCATAAAAAGCTGTGTAACTTCCTCAGCGTGGAGGAAACTACATTACTATGAGTACACTTGAAACATTTTCTTCATGTACAAGAACACAAGCCTCTCTGTAGAAAGTACTGCATATTGTCACACAACTGAATATAAGCTAAGAGCCATGTTGATATAAGCCATCATCATACTTCAAAATAAATACTCAGCTGTCAGAAACCCCCAGTATAAGCCAAGCCTAAACATGCCTTACAGCCAAAACCAACATTTAAATTATTTAAGTGGATTGCTTTTTCTTTTAACTGTGACCATACACTCCTACAATTTTCTTAACACTTCAATTTAAATGGATATATACATTCTGTGTCCAAATTCCTATCTATAAAAGAACAAAATAAAACTTCTCAAGCTGATTGCAATGAGGTACTAGCAGAAATTCACACCTAATCTCGCTGTCAGAAGAACAGCAATTTGCCAGTTACAATATTTAGGAACTCTTCTAGCAGAGAAAGTTGAAAAGTATCCATCTCAAAGAGTTCATTAAGTTCTGTACATCCATTTGGGAGTTTATTCTAGAAGGCAGAATTAGGAAAAGATGAAAATATTAATTGCTTTGTACACGAGTTATCCTGTGCTCATCTAGAACAGCTTAGGTTGATGGCAACCTGGCTGGTTTCTCTGGTAACTGGAGATACCTAAACAACAATCAAAGTTTGAGAAGAAGTGCTTGGTACAAAAGCATTTGCACAAACATGAAGCTATCTTGAAAGACCTGCAAAAAGTCAGTGAATAGAAGATTTTGTACTGTAAGAAATCTGATGTTGCTCTGGCTCTTAGGCTATGGAAAAGACATCTAGGAAATGCGTGCCTACTCTTAGTGGCTTTAAACTCCAGTTCCCTTGGAAGCAAGAGCTTTCTCAAAGCCCCCCAAAAAGATGGATGGTCACTGCCTCAAACTATTAAATGAGGGTATTGTTGCCTGCTCCCTGACTTTGCTTTAAAGCGCACACATAGGTGCTTGGTTCAGGAAGGATTCTGTGCCCTGGAGCAAGTGCCCAAATGCATCTCCTTAACTAGGTATTTAAATACAGAAACATGTATACGCTTCTTCTCAGTATGTTCTTGTTTGTTTTCATCATTTGGCAACTTTCCTTGTACAAGGAGCCCAAGATGCCTAAATCTGGGCTTCAGACTCCATCCTGGGGAGCAAACATCTAAGTATCCAAAGACTTTAACCCAATTTAATCTTGACGCACCAGAACAGCTCTCACCTTTGCATCATTCTTTTCCCATTAATATTTTGTAGGTACAAATGCGACTGGATTAAAACATCTTGCTTCCAGGACAGAGTCTAATATTTGAGATATTTCCATAAATAATTGTTCTATTATTATTCCCCTGGAATAGCAGGAGTATTATTCCATTTATTTTACATACTTTGGGTTTAAAACATTCCTATCCATGGTCCTAAGAAACTTAGTAATTAAAATGTCACAATCTACAGTAATAACTTTTGTCAGTTACACCACAAAGGCAATAAAATACACGAGACACTATCCAAAGCCTGTAAGTTCAGTCATATAGGCAGCCTTTTCCTCCTCTTGGAAGTTGCTCTGTTCTTCTGAAAAAGCCCTTATTTAATAAGTAGTTTTAGGTGAACATCCAAAAGGTCAACTGACTTCGACAGAGATTATTATAGAAAGGACAATTAAGGTAGACTTACATCCATGTGCAAGGATCGAGAGAGCCAAAACGAGGAGCTCTAAATTGGGTAATGGCACCTACAGCATTCAGCAGAGCTCCAAATTTCCATCTCCACTCCAGCGTACTGCTCCTCCGGGAAAACTAATGAACCTCAGAAATAGTAAAGGGTGGGAACTGTCAACAGGAACTGTTCTGCTCTGCAGGCTAGCCTAGTTTCCTACAAAGGCAATGGAAAGATTCCTCATGGTTTCAGGAGGGAACTAGATACATTTGCATAATACAGCCATATAAGTCTGAAATAACTCCACGGCTGTTTGCTTCCCCAGCCCACGCAAGATGCACAATGGCTTCAGGGAGGGAAAGCGGATGCAGAGCATCTCCACATGCCTTGTCTGTGAAAGGCTTTCTGCAAGTTTATTAAATTATGGGTAACATTAATAAGTAACCTCACATCTGCCTATATCCTATACAAAGATATTCAGATCAGAGTTTCTACATATAGCAAAGGTTTCTTCTGGTGTTTGGCCTTCTTATTTGATATACCAGAAACTGTACTGATATGATGGACTCCCACCAATTTTTTTTTTAGGCTGATCAAACTTAGTCTTTATTTATTTATTTCCTGATGTATCTTTCTATTCTCTAACAAAGGTCACTGAGACACGCAACATTGTTGATAAATAGAATTCAAAATCTCATTTTTTGACACAGGAATTAAGGAGGGTAAAAAAAAGATACTTTGAATAGTACAGTCTCCACTAATTAGCTCGTTACCATCTTTCTCCTACAAGGCTAAGAGTGGACCAGCCATCCTGTAAACCAGAGAGAGCTGTAGGTACTTCCCTGTCCCTCCAGAGAGTGGTAAAGTGCTGCCAGCTAAAATTTAGTTCTCAATGATGCCTTTAGAGGATTGTTGCCTCCTGACCCTTAGATGCAATGGTGTGGTTGGTAGCAATACACAACACTTGACAGCAGAATGGTAACTAGGTACATGTCACCAACAGCAAAGAATTATTTAATAAATAATTTAAATCACATTCAGAAATTGTAGAGAAATCTGCCACTCAACCTCTTATCAGAGGATCTGAGAATACTTTTCAACTAATTTACCCTTTAATGTAAATGAGCGCTGTCCCAAATCAATTAACATTATTCTTTGGTTACAAACATGGAAAATAAATTTGGAAAATAAAGTGAAAAGAAGGGAAGGAGCTCAGTCAATGCCATCGTCAGGGACAGAAGAGCCTCCTGCAATTTCCCTCCTCGTTCTCAGTAAAGCAAATAGACTGAAAGGTACATACACTTCATGAAACACTGACAATGTTTATTAAAAAAAAAAATCTTTTAGGAAATTCCCATGCAGTAAGAGTTAGGTTACAGAAATTAATCTCATGTCTCTGAGAAAGTTAACACTACTTCAAATATTAAGAGCACTGGCATAAGCCGGAAATACTGTGCAGTGTACTCCTGCAGAGCATGGACTTCACAAGTTTCGCAACAGGAAGATTAACTGAAGAAGGAAATATTTAACAGCGAGCCGAAAAGCAAAAATTTTGGAGTAAAAGCAGCCAAGTCATCAAATGTAAAACAAAGGCGAATCTGACACACAGAGAAAGCAGCAACAGATTACAAGAACATTTTTGTTTACCTCAACACAATTTTTAAAAGCTTCTTTATTTTTTAAACATTCGAACATTAGTCCATACATAAAAGTGTTGTTCTCCTGACAAACACTTTAATGTTTCACATGACTTACAAAAGCTAAACAAGTTAATGAAAGGCACACAGCTTTAATTGCAGTTTTAAAGCACGTGTTCAGAGGCTCTCATTGGCTCTCTGCTATTATTTCACCAGTACAAAGCCATTAATAGGTGTGCTGGTATCTAGCATCAGCTGCTGCAGCAGCATAGCTGCCTTTCACAAGATGCCAATATTTTACATTCTTCAATGTTCATACTTTTCTAAGCTAAATAGGATCATTACCATCACTGCCAATGTACCATATGATGAAATAGACTCTTTTCCCAAACTTCATACTGGTAAGAAAAAGGTTTCACAATTTTCCTTATTTTACAGATAGGGATCCCTGAGCAATGATACACTCAGCATAAATCCGTGGCTTAGCAATAGCCAGCATGAGAGCCCCGGTCTCACTGCACATCCCTGTCCACTGTAATTCAGGGTTCCTCCTTCCAGGTCGGTAAACCACAACTATTTAAATAAAACCCACAGTGACTTCCCTACTCCTATGGACTCTATCTAATTGTCAAGAGAAGGAAATCCAGCAATGCAAAAAGATGGTGGCTAGAGGTATTGGGAAAACACACAGGCACAGGAAAGGCAGAAGCAGGGAAAATTGTCAGTGCAAGTAGAGAAAGTGGTGACCACTAATCAAAAACATCTGGTTACAGGGAAGGAATCAGAGCTACTGGAAGCAACATCAACAAAAAAATAGTGACAGGACACAGCAAAGACACTCCCTTCTCCCTGTATGCAGCAATAGCTTGGCAAAGAGACAGAAGCTGGAAGAACTGACCAGTCTCTTGGACAGAGGGGTGGTAAAAACAGCAGAGAAATAAGGCAAAAAGTTAATGGAATCAACTGAGAAAGTGGTGGCAACTCTGTCAAGAAAACAACATGGGATCTGTCAGCAGGATACACACAGTAGTGTTGGTTGCAGTTGAAAAGCCTTTGCCAAAGGCTGTGAAGTCTGCTTCTTTGTGACGATGACTCAGCTCCGTGATGATGGCAGCTCAAGGAGCCGACCACCACTGTTCTTTAAAGAGCAAGGCACCACAGAGCGTGGCACTGGTTCTGATGGGGTTATCCCAGGGATTAACTGGCCCTTCATCACCACTGTGAGCTGCAGGCTGTGCCTCCTTGAGGCACAGGGAGCTGAAGTCAGAAGAAGCTGTTGCCTTTGTCTATTTGCAAATGTCTCCTGGTAAAAAGATCACTCAAGTGGGGCTGCTCTGCAGGAAACTCCAAGGAGCACCGAGAGGGCTGGGATACACGGCAGGGGAAGGGGTGCTCATTCAGTAAAGCAACAGCCTTTCTTTCCTAATTACACTTTTTTGCCAAGATGTAATTAGTTTGCCTGCTTTGTCTTCCGCTTGACAGCCTGCTGATCTCACAGTTACCACGCTGCACGCTGACCTGGCAGGAGCTCCTCTCCATCCCTTCCTGGTATATGGGTATTTTTATTTGCAGCCCTTATAGACTAGATAGACCTCACTGAATCAGCAAAACTACTCCTATGATACCTACTCCCATAACTACCTTATGCTTGGGTACAAAAATCCACCCATCCCTTCTTCCCACACCTACACAAAGGATTTCATTCCAGTCACACAGGGAATAGAAGCCATGAGTACATACTATCAGCATTATCACATACCCTCTGAAGTCAATAAACTATTAAGTTAAGCAGTCACTGCAGCAGGACACGAGTACTTAACTAACTGAAATGAACCAAACATCTACATGCAAGGTTGCCCTATGTCCAGGTTAATACCAGGTGAGTTGTTGCAGCAAACAGAGTGAGAGCTCATTAAAAAATTACTTTAGCCTTCTGAGAATTTGTATTTAAATTTTTTCTCTACAATGGTTGCTGAACCAAAGGGAATCCATCACCTTCCAGGTCACGTGGGGTCACGGGTCATGACCAGACTTATACAACTTAATGTATTTTCATGACAAATCAGTCCAGTGCTACAGGCTGAGGACAAAGACTCTCCCTGAGATGAGACTCACTTGGAGCTCTGAGCTAGATGGACTCGCTCTAGCTAGAAAGCAGCCCTTGCAGTTTACTCACCCCATCAATACTATACTGAAGCCCTGAAGGAGGTTTCACTTTTTCACTGATGTAGTATGATTATCTGGTGCCAAGGGAAAAGAGAGCACCCTGCCCTGCCACTTCAGCTTTGTCACAGAAACTAAGGGCTCTCCTCTCCAGAGTATTTACCAAGTGCTCAAAATTAACACTTGTTTTTGTCACCCTGCAAAGGAGTGTGGAGTTCCCAAGTACTGAGAGGCTCCAAGGATGCAACTTAGGCCATTGATTTTCTCTCTGCATCTTCTTGCAGGAGTGGTGCTAATTTGGCCCTGCCAGAGTAAATTCCCTCCCTAAATTTGGTAGCTGACAGCACAGGTATCCCAGAGGCTCTTTGCTTACCAGCCTCTCTGCACACACATCTTGGATATATGATTCTTTAAAGCTGCTTTAGTTTGAGTCATTTGCCTTAGAAAGTTCAAGTACCAAAGTTTCACCCTGAGTTCACTTATGTTCCTCCATGGACTGGCAGGATTTTGTGAAAACAGTGGATAGATCAATGAAAGTGAGCATGGTGGGCTTCTAAATGTGTGGTTGGGGGGGGGGGGGGGCAGAAGCTACAAATAAAGAAAACCATAATTCTAGTGCATGCTGAATCACAGATCTCCTTGGATGTCCCCAGTGTCCCTCCTCTAGAGGTCCTTTGGTCCACGATAGCTGTGAAAACGCACATCATGCATTCCTGCAGCCAGAGCCCTGGACAGACGGGTTCCCTGTTGCAGTAGCACCCTGATTCACCACTCTGCCTCCTTCAGAAACAACATGCACCCCCAGATGGCCCAAAATGGAGTAGACATCTCAAACATTCAAAGGGATTTCCTCTCCCTATCTAACCCATATCACCTGAGACTGTCCCTGGTGTTGGGGCCAGACATAATCTAGGTGTGTCCTCTTCAACAGCCTTCTGGCCAACCTCCCCTCTACCATGAACAGCTTATTTTACACTCCCAGCTCCAGGTAAGACTACTGACTAACACATCCCCAGACTGGCATGCACAATGTGAAATCTCAAAAGTGCATTTGCTACCTTGCCAGTTCTTTGGGCCACGTTATTAACACAAATGATAAAGCTGGGGGGGTGGGGGGGTGGGGAAGGAAAGAAAAAAAAGATACCATGCCCAGCCTCACCTGCAAAACAAAGGTACCATGCCTCAAACCAGCCTTTGCTGGAATTTCTGTGCTCATACCACTGCAGCAGGTGTGTGCCTATCTGGATATGTTTGATTATCCCACAGCAAGGATTGTTAATGCTGGCGGGAGTTAGAGTTAAACCCAGCTGCCACCGCTTTCTACTGTAAGTGCTCTTTCAGAAACGTGCCTATAGAAAAGCAAGTGTGAACCTTTTGGAGGGTTTAAAATAGCTACCAACTCACTTGAGGGAAGCAGGGCTGGTTTGGGGAGTGTTCCTGGCAGGGCTGGGTGAGAAGGCACAGGTTCACATTCATACTTTCGACTTCTCTGCTGTAGGCGCAATGCTGAACGTGCTGATCGTTGTGTGCAGATAAGTCCAGACAGCTTCACTCTTCGGGGCCCCTTCACTTCTCTTAAAGGGGAAATCTCAACTCTCTTGTTCTAAACCTTGCCACCTGCTGGCAAGCTGTTTCTCACCAGAGGGCATCCATTTTCCAGGATCCACAATTTCCTAGGTATTCTTGATAGTGGCAACCGCCTGCCTAGGATTCTGATGGATTTCTTACAGCTGTGGGAACCATATACTGTGAATATATGGCATCACAGAAAATGGGAATATAAAGGCATGTGGTGTGACAGCTCCTACCCTGAGATATAATTTGGAGATTGGAGTGGGACATCACACAATGATAAAGCCACTAGAATGGAGCCCACAAAGCACTGGCAGAAAATTAGAAGAGACTCAACAGAGCAAACAGCGCTGCAAATGCCAGCAATCACAGGGGCTGGTTTCCTCTACCCTTGTGTCTTGTGCCCAACCCACTTGCTCCAGCTGGAGCTTTTCTGTGGTTTTGGCACTTGAAAGTTGAAGTCCCCGCCTTTGTTCAAGAGAGCACTGACACTGCAGCCTTTTGCCTCCAACCGGGCACTCCCCCCACTGCTGGGCTGAGAGTTCCCACGTTCCCACCGAAGCCCTGGAGCCCATGCTGGAGGACATGAGGCACAGGGCACCATCTGAGGTGAGGAAGGGAAAGGCACTTTTCAAAGAAATAATATGAACAGACCAATGTGAGTGCCATAGCCTGAGTTAACTTTAGATTTCAAGTGGAAGAGCTGCTGGCGACTTGCCCAGATTCCCTGGCCTGCTGCCTGCCAAGTCCTCAGAGACTATTTTTATCATTATTTATTTATTAAATTTAACTGTCTTGGGGCTGGACCGCAGACAGACAGAATCTAAAAATGCAGACACTCAACTGAAAGCTAGCTGGGAGGTTAATTATAATATCTGGTCCTGTCCCACTGAAGAGCAAAAAAAAACTTCTAAGAGAGTTTGTGGCTTAACAGTCTTAAATTCTTGCAATTCTTCTAGGCACCACGTTGCCTAGAAAGAGAAGGTACTGGCTCACCTGGCAGGTACATGTGCCATTTCCATACAGACTAGCAGACTGGGCAACAGCTTATTAATTCAGAGAAAGGTCATGGACTAGCAAGAGCAAGAAAATTATGCCATGAAAGCTGACAATCCACTGTACCAATGCTAAGCAGGAGAGACCACTACTAAGGAGCAGCCTGAATCAGTAACTGATTCTCCCCTATGAATCAGTTTTATCTTCTGGCATCCTCCACAAGAAAGGCACTCTACTTTTTGTTTGACTGCCTGGGACCACCAAATTGTACCACACAGGCTGCTTGTGACTAGGCACTTAGTCCAGCTTCTGCTACTAGATACCTAGTATTTTGCTAGTGCCTTACAGATCTAAAGAGAATTCCTTTCAGTCCTTCCCAACCTGTGCTGGAACCAAGCCAAAGAGCCCATATATCCCATTATAAACCCCAAACTACACTATGCTATTTGAAGAATGCAAATCCAGACAAAAACAACAAACAAAATGGATTGTTCCAAAATGCATTTCCAGATGGATCCTGATGAATGAAATACAGAACACCTACAAAGAGATTTCCATCTTCAAAAGGAACCAGTGCATCTGATCTCCCTGCAAACCAGGTCTGGGAACAGGAAACTATGGCAAGTGAGACTAATTCTTTCTACAACAGAAGTATTTTACACTCAGACAAATGTTTTCCACCCACAGATCGTAAAGTACTTTTTCTAAAAGCAAACGCTATTCTGGTTTAACTCACAATAGCAGAAGCAAGGCATGTAAACCACTCGCTCAGGGCCACGCAATACAATATGGTATTGTCACTCTTTGACCTTGTTTTTCCAGTGCTTACCTTGCCCTATTGTGCTGCCTGGATAATGTGTTGATAGACAACAGGCTTTCTATTCCAACAGAGCCCTGTAATCACTGCTACCAGTCTGCCTACATCATGCCTGGGTTTGACTGAATCAGGCGCTGGTGGCTGTTGCTAGCACAACACTGATGCAGGAAACCTCACCGTATTCTCCCATTAACAGCATGAGCCTGGCAAGCATGACACAGCATAGCGCTGGGAGCGCCAAACAGAAATCAGAGATTCACTTTTAATGCTACTGGACAACTACTCTTCCACGGGACTAGAGCATGGGTCTCAGTAGCTCATGCGGCTCACAAGACTCTGCATATCCCCTCAGTAGGATGTTTCCCTTGGTTTCAGTGGGATTTCTGGATGCAAAAGGATTCACAGATACAATGATGCTTCAGCACGCTATGAAAAAGCCAGGGTGCGTGCAACTTATCTGAAAAATGTGAAGTCTCTCCTTTTGGCACTGATTGACACCTGGAATTTGGGTGTCTCCTTAGGCAGGTCAAAATCACAGGCCAAACCACTGTGATGCTATCAGCACAAGACTTTAGCAACACCTTATAGACTATATACAAGTATCCCACTAAAGAAAGTTTTATTTGTAGTCCAAGCCTCAGAGTCTATCAAACATAAAGCACAAAATCTTCCTTTCTCCCATTTAGAAGAACACTTTAGTAGGAAGTCCATTTCCATGAGATGTGCACACATTTCAAAATGTAAATATAGCAGAGCAGGAAAAGAAAAAGGACTGTTTGGCTGCTAATGAATCACCCTTGTTGAAAGTTTCCTTTGCGGCATTTTGCCATCTGAGTCCCTTTGCTCTGCATGCTTTTTAGCTTGGCTTTCTCCTGGCTTCATCCACCTGACATACATCTCTTTAGGTTGTAGGGGTATACACCTCTGCTTTTGTAATTCTACAGGTCATTAGCTGGATGAAAATATGGCTATACTTTAAGCTCACTTGCCAGGTCAGTGATTAAGGGGACAAAAGCACTCTTTAAAATAGGATTTTTCTTTCAAAAGTAATCTTGATACAGTCAGAACAGCACTTGTATACCACTCCTTGTCTTCAGGAGAACTCTGCTAAACATTAACTAGTTGCTCCTCAATATCACTTGTGGTGTGGTCTCTATAAACCTGCATTAATTTCCTCATCAGTTTAACAAAGATGAGACTGATAAATTAAAATGAGTTGCCAGAGACCAGAGATTAAAGACATACATCAGGACTCAGGCTCTCTCAAGCCCTATGATCTGGCTTGTCTCTTACCAGTGGAAGCATCAATTGCTTTCTCCTGTTTTATTCTGATGCAGTCCGGGTCTGAGCCCATTCATTAGATGCATTAAACCAGAAACAACCACCTCAAGAACTGTGTTCTGGCCAGTTTCACTCATACTGAACCCATACACGTTTTTACCCATATGAGCACAGAGAAACATGTTATGTGTCCTGCCTTCCCCTGCACCATCTACAACTGCCCTCCTACCCCTTCTCAAGGTAATTTCAAATCCACCCATTTCCCAGACTTGGAATTCCACATGTCACAAAAACACTTGCTACTGCTACAATAACACTTCTTTTGGTGGCTGTCCCATAGTGTGCATTAAACCAGGCCAGAAGATTTCTGCTGAGGAGAAATCCCATCTGGTAGAGCACATCCCCTAACAGCGCTTCCTCCAACAAACTCCCTTGGAGTTCCCCATCTTAATGAACTAAATTGTTACTTCATCCTCAGCATCTCTCTTTCCCTCCACATAGGCCTGGCAGCCTGCACCTCTTTCTTCTGGAAGAAGCCTCAACAGGTAAAACACGACTTCAACAAAAGCATGAGGAGAAAGCTGTGCCAAGCCTACACCATGCAAAGCCACAAGGCCCCACAGTCAAGATATGCTTATAACACAAGATCTCATCCCCTCCAATGTTTCTTCACTTAACTGCTGACCTATGCTGCTGGGTAGGATGTGCAGCGGGAAAAGGGATTCTGCAGAGTGCTCTGCTTTGCCTGCCAAAGATTTCCTGACAAGAGCAGACACTGTAAAACATTCTGCAAAAAGAAACTGAAATGTACCCGCTCAGCTGTTGAGCCTGACTCAGAAACAGAGCCACACTAACATCCAGAGTGGGTGCAGCTGAAGGGACACACCAGCTTCATATATTCATGGGTCTGTCTGCTTCTGGTAATTCTGCATGTGCAGGAGGGCACTGTCACCACGCTGCAGGAGTGTGTGATCTGCAAAGTTAACTTTGGCCTTTTCCACAGGCTTGGAGCTTGGAAGAAGAGGTGGTGGCAGCAACATGCACACAGGGCACAGGAGCCTGCCAGCAGTTTGTGTTAGATGGATACTGACCCTCAGATGATAAAGCTTGCTAGTGGTCTGCTGTGTTTACAGTTATACAGCAGATGGTTCCTTTAAAACAGAAAAGCTCAAGAACAAAACAGGAGGTAGCCCTACCACTGAGTTGTTTGATGAAAGTTTCCTACAATTTTTCCATTGTCAGTCCCAGCTGAGAGATGTTTGTTACAGAGAAGTCACATGTGAAAAAGCTGACAAGCACGTGCATGCCAGGAAACTTCAATAAGAGTTATTCTCAACATAAGATCCATGGCAAGACATTCTGGGTCCCATCTTCAGAGCACCAGTCTGTCTTTGTTTCTTCCTTCCACCCAGCCCCTGGTTCTCTCCTCTCTCCATCCTCTTCTTTGAGGCCTCCTTCAAAGGATTTTGAACAATTTTTATCCACTCGGGCTGTTGCCATACACCCACTGCCCCCTTCCAAGGCAGCAGCAGGGCTTGGGTATACTTGGCACATTTTGTTGCCCCATCCCTTAGCCACAACCAAGGCTCTGTGCTTCACCGCATCCTACACAGCACACTATCAGACTGCTAGTTCAGCTAGCTCATGAGATTTTGCTCAGCAGGCATCAGGTAACACTTCATAACTCATTTTAAATGCAACTTCTTTGTAATGTTTTCCTTTGTTCACAGGAGAGAATTAAAGAATTGGTTGGTCTGGTTTATAATATTGGTCCAGATCTAAAGCAATCCTTGCTTTCAAAAAATCAGAAACAAGTTTACTCTGAAAAATAACAACCCCAAGTGATGTCTCACAGCTGCCTCCCCTCAGCTCCTGGCACCATCCCACTGATCTTCCTGGTTTCTCTGCCAGTCTGCTGCCCCCATCACCTCCATACAGGTACATGAGCCTACTTCATCTCACACATGGTGCTTGTTGTCTCCTCACACACACTCTCCTTCAAAGTATTTTTAATAGTAGCCTGTTCCCTTTTGCTCTCCCAGCATGCAAATTCAAAGCTGTATTCCCATTGAAAATGTTTCTGTACTTTAACAAAACCCAACAGACACCCAGCCTCTGAATCTAATGTATTTTCTTTCATTTCTAGCAGACGTCTGCTCTTCAGAGGTTAGTCAAAAGCGCTGTGAGAATCCTTTCTGCTCTACCACACCAATTTCCAGTGCTGATCACACAAGTAATCAGCACGCTGCAGTAGGCAAGATTGGTCAGGCAGCTCATCCCTATTCAAGTGCAGCTACATCCAGAAGCTTGACTGAAAGGCAGGAAACACAGAAGCCCACAAACTTATTATTTTTTCTGTAGAAGTGACTAGAGGCAAGAGGAGGCAAGAGGAGGCAGTCACACTGTTTAGTCAATGAAAAATGCTCTTTTGAAAGATTTTATATGCCTAAATTCAGAAGACCCACTTGGGAGCTTTCAGATGCCTGAGGCATCCCACATTGAGTGCCTAGACACTACAGGGAAGACTGGCTTTGGAAACTTTGCGTCACAGGTTAACCAACCCAAGATAATGCAAGAAAAAGGTTTTACTCTTTCCTCAGACCTCTCCTCTCCACCCTCCTTACGGAGGCTGGAAAGCCAAGCACCTCAGGAAGCCATAACCATTCCACTTGTCCTGGAAGGTGGATGGGTCAAACCAGCTGTCCCACAGGTTCACTGTGACAAGATGCTGCATAACACAGCAAACCCCACTTTCATCCAGCATCACATCCCCACCATGGCTGAGACAGACACACTCCGTGTGTGCTCTAGGAATATTGGGTCACTGTCCTCATCACACTTCTTAAACACCTCAGCATGGACAGGGATCCTGCCTGCTGAAGGGGCTGATCAAAGAAACAAAACCTTGGATCAGACACATTATCAGTGCAGAGGGCTAGAATACAGTCTCCCAGATGCAAAGCAAGGGAATGTTGATGAACACAGCTGTTGGAAAGAAGAAAGAAAAAAAACCTCACTGTTCCATATGTTTTTCCCTTAGGATAAGTTATTCTGGTCTTAATAAAAAAAAAAGAAAAAAAAGTTGATTTTAGAAAAAGTAGCTAAATACAAACAAAGCCCAGCCACTGTTTTCTGCACCACAGTTTTCGTAAGACACTTTAAGGTAGATGCTAGCATACAGCTGTGCAAGCAACAGCCACAGAAACATTGTGAACAAGAACCAGTTCAGAGCATGGCTATGGAGAGGGGTGCTGGCACAGCTTCCTTGGCCTCCGCCGACAATGCTGTTTTGTTCTTCCATAAAGCTGCTTTGTTTAGGGCCCTCTTTGTAAATTCCATGACAACACATATGCAAAGCACCAGCAGGGATACATGTGCTCCTCCAGGATTGTTTTCATCATGCTTAATATTCTACCCCTAAGACCTCCTCAACCACAGTCTGTTCCATATGTTCATTAGTTCATAAGCAGGGATATACAGTCCCATCCCCACACAGTTTCTGTCTGCCTGTCCCTGCTCCTCCCAAAAGTCACCAAGCACCTCTGTGACAGCTGTTTTTCATGAATTTTGGAGCTGGCTTTGAAGGCAGCCACAACGATGGGGGCTCGCATACCCTCTGTGAACTCCATCCACCTCTATAAATCACACAAGCCAGTACTCCTGATGACACAAAATCATGGCTCAATGAACACTTCAGCTACAGAAACATTGAGCAGTGTAACAATGTAGGACCTCAGCACAATAAAGTTAGGAAACACTCGAATATTAATGCTCGCTAAGTAAAAACCTCCTCATTTCCTCAGCAAAACAGCACTTGACCCACATTATCTAGAAATCAACTGCTTGCTTGTTGCTGTGTGCAAAGCCTGCATAAAAAGAAAGAAAAACTGTCCCACATTTGAACTGTCTCAGTAATCAGCAATGCATAAGAAAAAGGCTCTCAAAGTAACACCATAAACCCCGTGTATCATCTTCAGTGGACAAGTTCTCTTAGGCATTTTTTCTTTTGCACAGACTTCTGCTGAACTTTTTCTTCTTGCCTACAGCATCCACTCAGAGTAATGCTGGTTACTCCATACTCCTGTCCAGAGCAATCTTTCTGCCATGAAAAAACAGCTTCCACCTCAAAAATAAATTCAGTAACTCTCAGCTTCTTATTAAGAGACATATTAGGAGACACTGTGCACATATTGCTTGTCAGGCATTCAAAACCAAACCCAGATAGGTGGTCCATGGTACAGTGTGCTCTGCTGCCAGAAGGAAAGCCGTACAAGGAGGCCTGCACCAAAATTTAGTGGTCAAATTAACACACCCCACCTGCACTTCCATGCACTCCTCTTACTTCCATGTCTTGTAAGGTCTCTTCTAGTATTTTATCCCATTACTTGTCCTATAATCAGTGAGTATTAAACTGCAAGTTGTTTTATCCAGTCTAATTTTTTAAATATTTGGTTAAGACACATATCACGTAACTCTATACATATATGTGTGGAGTTTATATACACTCCATCTATACTGCCAGATATGCACACTCTGGAGAGTTAAAGCTGGTCACAAATAAACACTGCATATCACACATATTTTAAGGTCCTGTCACTGTGATCAAAAGATGGAAAAGAGCAGAATTCTCTGCAATTTCCCAACAGCACATTCTTTTACCAGGTGATGCCACTTGCAGTGCAGTTTGTGAGAAACCAACTCAATGTTCTGCTGAGATCAGGGAGAGATGGTGCTGGAGGTCTGCAAGGCCCAAATGCAGCACATGGGGCAAGTCACGGCCTGATTTGCTAGAAATAGGAACAGTTTCCTCTGCAGCGCTGGTAGCAGGAACAGGCAGGTGGGCCAGGCTGGGCAGCAGAAGAAAGAGGTAGAATGTCAAGGTAAGCCTGAAGGAAATTAAATATCAGAAGGCAGCAGGTTCCTTTGAGACTGCTTGGTTGTTCTTTTGGCAGAGGAGGAAAGCAAGCCATTAAAGAAGCAGAATACACCCGTGTCGACTTTATTTGCAGCACTAATTGCCATGCACGTGTGCTAATTGCCCGCACATGAAGTGCAAGGGAGCAGGCACTACTTAATCTCGTGCTGTTGGGGAGGTTTACAAAGTAACACTTGTTGGATCTTGTCCTCACCACGTACTCCACTTGTACCAAAGCAAAATGGAGGGAATTTGGGCAGTGTCCTTTTTTAATAAAGTTATCCATTGCAGTTTATTTAGAAATCAAAGAGGAAACTTTCAACCAGACCATCAGAGATATTCAAGACATCAACAAAGTTCGTAGCTTCTTAGCAAGGTAAGAGCTTCTAACAACCACTGAAACAAACTGTTCCCTGCTGTCAGTTTGGAGCACAGGGCAATGGAGATCCACTCTGCAGGTACCTTAGACAACTGTTTCTCCTTTTGTTAGGAAGCAACACCATTTGATTGCTGTCAGTGAAAGGTGATGGCTGCCAGGGCTTATCCCAGCTAAATGCACAGGTAAAGTGCACCAGAAAAATAAGCACTGGCAGCAGGAGCACAGAGCTGCGCTGCCTGGAGTATTCTCCTGTGGCTGTTCACATCACTGAGGAGGTGAAAGCAAGGAAACAGGAGAGGAAGTGTGGGCTGCAACAGGTGGAAAGACCCTGCTTGGCCATCCTCTCTTGTTATATTAAGAGCTTTATGTCCTTCCCTCCAGCCAAGTCTGAAAGCAGCATATGTCCCTATCAGGATGTTGTCCTTAACATCCTTCAGCTGCACCTGTGTTTGTTCCCAGCTCCTTGACATTGATTTCTCACTAGATGATACCCACATCCCTGATCTGCCAGCTCAGGTCCATATGTGCACCTCCCAGATTATTTTGGTCCAAATAAATGGACTAAACTAACTTTGGTTGAGTTTGGCTGAAACCAGGCTGGGAGCAAAAACCATTTCAGTTACTGAGTTTGACTGTCTCTTTGGCAGCTACTGCTGCTAAAGTACACGCAACTGAAAATCTGGAAAACCAGAGCCTCTGATCCATTACTGCAGGGGTGAAGAAGAGGAAAATGCACCTCTTGCCACTAATTTTTTTTTACAGTATTTCTTCTCAAGGTTTTTTCCTCAGGGCTTGCAGCGCATTCAGGCTGAGGAGAGAGACAAGAGACACTGCAGACTTATCTTCCACCAGCATCTCTCTGAAAAATGTGCACTGCAGGGTGGCTAGTACAAGACAGATGCCTTTCAGTATTGTGAGGATTGATCGGATCAAATCAGTCACTATTGTTCTATACCAGCTGACCCTTCATACAGAGGAGCCCTGAGGGGAGTTAAAGGCACTTTGCAAGCAGCCAGAGGGGAAAAGGTATTTCTGGTGTTAGGCAGAATGCATTTAGATTCCAACTCATTTCTTGTGGTGCTAAATAAATACTAGACAAGGCAAGAAGGATTTAGGTTATGGTTTGAACAGAGATTAAGATTCCTGTTAGATCTGGCTGGGACACGGAATAGCAGAGGGAGGAGGAGGTATCCTGGCCATTAAGCTTCAAAAGTTGTTCAACTCAGCCCAGGAAACTGCAGTCCTGCTTAAGGCCATTTGTGCAGAAGGCAACTTTCAGGATTTTTTCCTCCTTACTGAAAGAAAATCAACACTTTCTCCCACTCTGCCCAGATCAAAATGCTAAGTTTCCACCAGCAAGCCAATGTTGTAATGCCGCTCATTCAAACGGAGCACAGTATTTCTCCAATAGTCTCCAGCAGGTCAGGCGGGCAGGGAGCTGTCAGCACCTTGCCCCATGAAGTTTTCCACACAGTGGATATGCTCATGTTGCGGCAAGGCACTGGCTGAATAGCACATGCAGTATTGCAAACAGTTTAAACAGAGGATGGGCTGATGAAAAACAAAGGTGCTTCTCCCAGGAGACACAGAAGAGCGTCACCTACCACTTCAGCGTTTAACAACCTGGGATCCTAGACTCCATCTTGTTACAGTATATTGTCCTGATCACTGCTGCTAAGGAATTGGCAATGAAAAGGTTTACTCTCAGCCCCAAGCAAGAGGCCAGGCTCAGAAAGCAGATAATTTCTCTGCAACAGATGAGTCGTGAGCAGCTGCAGCAGTCCCTAGCAAAGGAGCAGCCGTATCAAGGAGACACTCGTGACCAGGCTCCCGAGAAGCAGTTTTGGTAACAGGGCCAAGGACTGGCTAAATGTGACAGATAAGCTCCTCTCTTAACTCTGTTCCTATGGCAGCCAGCCCCAGCCTTTGCCAAGGGGGTAAGCATTCAGCACAAGAGGGTGACACTGTCTCTTCTAATAGAAAATGGCATATATGGGCAACATACTAAGTTAATAATATAAAGAACTCCTGACTTACACAAGCTACAGTCTTATCCTGGAGATATTACAGTAAAGATTGGTCTGTTCAGAAAAGTTCCTCAAAATAAATTGAAGAAAATTATTTAAACCTGTGTCAACACTCCTCTTAACAAGCATGACTTCATTTATTTTGCTTTCCCTCTGGAGGTGTATTAAATTAACTAGGTCCATTTGCATCTAAAATAGAGAAGGTGATTTCAGCAGTGGACTACAGTCTCGATATAGTGGGCTCTATATTGTGGCTTAACTAATTGACTCCAGGGTTACCTCTCCTATACAACATGACGTGGACAAACCTTCCATGTCATGACTACAGTCAGATACACATTACCTAGATTAGGGAAGTCTCCTAACTTTCTCTAATGAGAAATGAAAATATTTTCAGGACATACTTCCTTAAGTATTTCTTCACAGTTATTTTGACCACAGCTGCAAAAAGCATACACTTTTAAGAGCCTCTAGAGCAGACCTGGATGCTAACAAGTTAACTAAGTACACCCGTCGTAGCAGATGAAAAGGACTAGGCACTGAGAGGGAAGTCACCTGTGAAAGGACAGTTCAAGCTTCTTGCTTGTACTGCAGTGCTTTCAAGAAGGCTTTATTCAGGAATGAGACCCACTGTGCCAGATGTCATACAAACGTGTGGTTTGTGACAGAGAACTGCACGCTTTGGGTGGGTTGAGAACTAAAGGTAGGTGAAGCAAATTAAGAGCCAGTTTCAGCTAAGAGGAGCCAGAGAGCTCTATTCACCAACAATCTCTTCTTTACTGTCTGTTCCTACCCAGGGCTGTGCTTGCTTGTTCACTTAAAAAACTCAAACAAAACAAACAAACAAGAAAGCACATCAATACTTTCATAACCCCAAAGACTACATATGCAAAGGCTATACAAATAGATGTGTGATTAGTACCTGCCACAAATGTTTAGGTTGACTTGGTGCAGTGGGATGGCATAGCTGACCTCTGGAAGTATCGTTCAACCACATCGTTTCTGGTTTTGTAGCTTTCAAAAGTTATCAATGCATCTGTCATACCAGGGGGATGATACTTGCTCCAGTACACCAACACGACTAAGACGACACAAGCCTGAGCTCTGTTCCCTCATTTTTCCGACTTGTCAACAACCTTGCAAATTTCTGAGATATGACAGTAAAACCCACATATGCACAGCAGCTATTTGTAATGTGAGAGAGTTCAGAAGAGAAATGGAGCAACGAAAAATGCCATATTCAACATCAACAAAGAAGGCAAGAACATAATTACCCAGTATGAAATCTGGGCATGATGTCACAGAGCCCGTTCACAAACTAATATGACAATCTGTGTCATGTTTTAAGAAGAAGATGTCACCTTGAGCAGGAAAATACACCAAATATGTTCCATCACAGGGTGTTATAATCCTAGGAAGGAAGAAGAAAAAAAAGTACCAGTTCAGTTCGCCTTCAGTTCAGAGATCACTGCAGATTGCTTTTTCAACTGACAAATACCGTGCAATTCAGCATTTAAACTTTTTTTCCTCCATACTATCTGAACAGAATAAATCATTAAGTGTAAGAGAAGAATCGTTCTGTGAGCAGTGCTAAAGGAGCTTCGTAGTCCTTGCTGGCCTTAAGATCCAGAGAGCTCACCACACGATAGCAGTTCCCACACTAGTAACCTACTTCACGTTTAACAGCTTTAAAAACTGCAGTCAGCTTCCAGCATGAGGGAGACTGACATTTTAATTACACAGTCTTCCACCACATTGCAGAGTATCTTCATTTCCTAGTACCACAGAGCCTTTCTTCCTTTCCTTCATGAGCTTACTATAACCACCTGCCCCCCCAAAAAAATCCCATTCAACTGGAAATATCTTCATTAATAATGTGTCCTTTGGTCCACCTATTTGTGCAATTCTGTGCACAAATACCCACACATTAAGCAAGAATACACAGAAAGCTGCTGTTGGGTACTTCCCAGCAAACGGAAAGAGTTCATCACTCAGCACGCATGTCTGAGTAGCTCTGGCATCTGCGGGCTGCCCAGCAAACTACTGTTTTTAGAAATACTGATTTGAGTAGTCCCTTACCACATTGCTAGCTCTAAGAATTCAGTTTTCAGTCGGAGGGACAGAGAGACCCGTGCTTGTAGCATTTAGTCTAGAGCAGGGAATAAAGGGAAGGAGCTGTCTTTTTCTGGAGGTGAAAATACAGCCAGGGAACTGTCTGCATTAGCAATGTTTTGTGACAGATTCTTGCAACCAATATTCTAGCCTTTTCTTTTGACTATGAAGTGAGACAGAATGTATTCTACAAACTGCAAACACATTTAAGGAATAAACAGTTTGTGTAAGTTGCAGCTTTGACCGATCAATTTCTAACAGGGGTGGGGGGGAAGAAAACACAAACATTTCTTCATTTATATTCCCCCCTCTGTTGCAATGTAGTCCTTTGCGTACTATCTGCAAAGATGCACTCTGATACTAGTGGAATGTGTATGTTAAATTTGTAGAGCAGCTTTAATCCCCAACTCAACCTTCCATGAGCAAAGCTGCCCAGGAACAGAGAAAATGATAGCCATGCACTGCAGTACCACAAAGGCCCAATTCACAGTAAAAAATTTATGGGTGTTGCGTTAATGTATAAAACTTTTCATGAAAAGGAAGTTTAACATTTAATCTGAAAACTCATCACTCAAACTGCAGAAGCAGCAGTCTAGCTAGAGGGATTAAAACCAAAATTGGGGCAGAACTGAGGATGCTCTGAAATATACTTCTCTTCTGGTATTTCTGCTGCTACAAAGTAGGAGAAGCCACAAATGATAACCATATAGTGAACACTGGATTTGCTTGATGCTATTACTACAGACAGTCTGGATAAGATCTTAAGCACACAAACATGATTTGTGTACTTGATGTCTGGGGAAGAGAGGAAGGATATATTGCAATTGCTTTAGTGACTTATAAATATGAAAAAAAAAAAAACCATAAAGATATTTTATTTGCAGAACAAAGCCTGACAATACAATGAAACATTCTATAGTGAATACTGTAATGAAAATCGTACTCAGCATTAGTCGATGCCAGCCTGGCACTAGAACCAATATTATTGGTGATACAAACGCTGTCCATGAATTCTTAAACTGTGGGGTTTCTTACCACAGGTAAATGCTTCACCTTTGTGGTCCAAACCTGACGGTGTCTGGCTGAAGCAGTTCACAAGCTTGCTTAACTACCAGGCTTCTGATGGGAGAAGAGCTTCCCAAATGTTCAAACGCAAAGTTGAAAGCAAAAGTTAGAGGCAGAGCTTTAAATTGTGTTCACTCCATTTTTCCCAAGTGTCAGAACAAGACCCTTTCTCTCAATGCTACCACAGATCTGTTCAACGATGCCATTCCTGTACCCGCCAGTGATGCGGCTGGCAATAACACCACCATAAAACATCAAGTACAGATTTCCTTGGGAGTGGTCCAGTTGCAGGTGCTAAAAAGCATTTTGATTCTTGTCTTGGCCTGACAGTCATTTTATCTGTGATCTTATTAAGTGCTAGAAACTTCAAGCTTTCCTATGATAAGGTGAGAACATTTTGGAGTTCAGGAGACAAATATTAAAATTCTTGTCTGTTTCTCACACCCCCTCAGAACTAGATTATCCTTTTTAATATCTTTGGGGTTGGATTTTTTCATTCACATGAGATTCCCCCTTAGGTTTTTACCTAGCCTAAGGACTTCATAATAATGAATAACAAATTAAACCTCTGGCAGCAGCAGGATACGTCTCAGGTAAAGACTAAAAAATTTTTTTAAAGTATCATCCATCAATCTCAAAACAAAAAGAAGAAAGAGCATCTCTTGGATGCAAGATATCACAAGTTCACATCACTAGGCTAGACTTCAGAAGAAGGGAAGGAACTAACACCAAGTGTATCCCACATCAAAACACTCACAGGACTCGCAGAAGATGAAAAAGTCACACGGCAGTTATACAGGAACCCCACCCACTTCCCAGAAGCTGCGAATCTTCACATTCCTTGCACGCACTTTGTCACTGTCCTCCTCTGAGCCATGAAAAACTAAGTGTAACACATTATGAAATCATGTAGCAGCTGGAAGGCGCAGGGGAGACTCTGGTGCACTGCAGCTCCCTCCCCACTGCATTTTCTGGGTACAGTTTGCTTGTGCAAGGTGCCATGTAAATCTTACAGTATAAAGCAGATGGAAAGATAATGCTTGCCCAAGGCTAGCAAAACTTGGAGCCCTGTCTTCTCCCTCCCCAAACAAAAGCGGGTATTTTCTCTGAACCTAAACCACCTGCACAAGAGGGAGGAGTTTAAAAAAAAAGAAAAGGAAGACAGGAACTTTTCAAAGCATGGCTTCTCAGGAGCCACTACCAGCTACAGGGTGGCCCACTTTAACATGCACATAGAAGCTGCTGTCAAAATAATTACAGTTTTTACCTCTCAGTGTTTCAGCTGCTGTTGAGGGATTTTTCATTGCATCTTCTACCAGGGCAGAAGGAACGTTCTTTTAGTTCGAGTAGAAAATAAGAGTAATATCCAATACCAAAATATGAAGATAAAACCAGTTATTCCCAAAAGACTGCAAATGTTTCAACTACTGAAATGGCCAAAAAGTTAGCAGTTGCTCAAATTTTCTTCAAAGACTGAGAGGGAGCTGTGGTGCATGACCAAAAGATTAGCTAATCAAACACAAATTGAATGCATTTGGTGAATAGTCTGATGCCCAAATTTCACATTCCAGCTGGGCAGAGTCTCAGTCCTCTTTCACCCCAGACCTCAGCAGCACTGCCCAAGCAACAGCAAACCTGGTGCAAAAGTGCATTTAGGAACCACTGAGCCGATTCAGGCTCCAAGAGGGCACGACCAGTTCCAGTGAGCCTTTAGCACCAGGATCATCAGCACTTTGTTTGCACTGCCATTCTGGTTAATCACAAAAGATCATGTATAGGGGTCACAGTGGTGTCTGTCCTGGTTTCATCTGAGAGTTAATTTTCTTCCTAGTAGCTGGAACCATGCTGTGTTTTGGATTTAGTACAAGAATAATGTTGATAACACACTGATGTTTTAGTTGTTGCTAAGCAGTCAAGGACTTTTCAGCTTCTCATACTGGCCTGCCAACAAGAGGGTGGGGAGTGCACAAGAAGTTGGGAGGGGACACAGCATGGACAGCTGATGCCAACTGACCAAAGGGATATTCCACATAATATGATACCATGCACAGCATATAAAGCTGGGGGAAGAAAAAGGAAGGGGAGAACATTCTCACTGATGGTGTCTGTCTTCCCCAGTAACCATTATGTGTGATGGAGCCCAGCTTTCCTGGTGATGGCTGAACACCTGTCTGCCCATGGGAAGGAGTTAATGAATTATTTGTTTTGCTTTGCTTGTGTGTGTGGCTTTTGCTTTACCTGTTAAACTGTCTTTATCTCAACCCACAAGTTTTCTCATTTTTACTGCTTTGATTCTCTTCCCCCCATCCCACTGGAGGGGAGTGAGCAAGTGGCTGCATCATGTTTAGTTGCTGGCTGGGGTTAAATAAAGCCATCAAGCCCAGGCCACTGACGGACAAGTCAATTATGGGATGGAAAGCTATCCTTCTGCCTCACATATCTCGACGAATCCCAACATTCTGCTGAATTATCTTCACCTCTGCAGAAATAAACAGAACTAGCACACTCTGCCTTTGCAAGCACATCATTAAAAACACCTAGAAGGACAAATCTTTTGCTAGAATTAGTACATCTGACAGAGTAATGCACCTAAATCATCCCCATCAGGTTTTGTCTTCAATTCACTGAGATCCAACCCAGCTATAAGACTGCAATTGCTACCACAAGGCTGAGAGAAATGAGTCAAATGGGTCAGTTTACTGAGACAACAAACCTATTAAGAGTCCAGAAATGCAAAGAAATGAGATGCACAGCACTCAAACACTATTAGAGTAGCAGTTATTGATACCAGTGAACATTACAGTGAAATATCAGACTAATGCAGGGTGGTGGGGAGGAGGATAAAGCAACAGAGGGAGATGAGAGGGCAGCAGGATCATAGGGTAATTTAGGAGATAAGAAAAACAGATACACCTTTGTAAACCTCAAGCACCACGTGCATTCCCAAGAGATACAGACAATATTCATACTAAGGACTAATTGATATACAATACCACAGGGATTTAATTAATTACCTCTGTTACAGAATTACACTAGGGAGGCAACTATCAATGCAGCAGTTACTGAATATTTCAGGCTGGCATTTTTTTCCTGAACAAAAGAATTCAAATCATCAGTTTTTACCAACGTCAGTCAAACTGCTGCTCAGGCAGATTCTTCAGTTGTTAGAAAGCTGGAGCACATCTTACTGTATGAGAGCTCCACTGATATAATTGTTTATGCAGAGCAGGACATAGAGTGCCGTTTGAGGCACACGGTATCTGGCTCCATGCGGCCAGGTGCCTTAAAATCTCATCCTAAATGAATATTACTCAAATTTATTTTCCAGGTGGACAAAAGTAAAACAGGCAGCAAATAACCATAAATTAAAAAAAAATAAAAAGACATACAGACTTATCTGTATTTCAGATAGCTCATCTCTCCTTCTTTATGAATAAAGGCCACTTGAAGACAATGAAAGTGCAACACAGTGACTTGAGTAACACACTTCTAAAAATCTGTTAGTTTCAAAATCAGTCATCAGTGACATATCTTAAGCATGCTGAGGCTGAGATGGAACATACAGTACTATTTCTCCTGCTATGTGACTTGCTTCCTATTGAATGCCATTTAAATGGCATCTAAAAAGCATATTTACAAGATGATAGAAGATATCCACAAGACTCAAGTCAATAACCTGTTACTGTGAGAAGCTTTTTATAGCCCCACTGAAGTGACAGATTATTTAGGCGAAAGGAAAAAGAGTGACTGTACATATTTTCACATAATATCTTCCTACAAATGGTTAAACTGAAATGCTACACTTTCGAGAGACCCATCATGTGGATCTGTCACAGACCATTAACGTGGACTGACAGGGAGAAAGGCACATACACAGTTCTCAGAAGTGAAGGATGAGGAGGAGTACTAATGTAACATTGTTATGATGGAGGTGCATGGAAAGGGACGGAGCAAGAAGGAGGTCAACGTCAGGAGCCTAGAATCAGAGTGCCACAAACAAGAGCCATGGGCTGGGGCAGCTGTTCAGGACTTTGCTGTCAGAGATCGTTTGCAAAAGGTCTGCAGAAGTATTAAGGGGAGCAAAGAGATCAGAGCATTTCAGTTACTCCTTCAATGAGGTTACTGACACACACACACAAAAAGAAGTATTTATTTTACCCAGTCTTCTGTTTTCACTGCACCTTAACAGTCACCCACTCACACTCAGTTAATACAAAGGCTTAACTGTATCCTTGAACCTCAAAAAGTTGCAATAAAACAGGTTTAGGTGGGAAAAATGGAGTAAATCTAACCTCAGTCTATAGGTTTGTTTGATGTTTGTATATGGCATTCTTATCCCTTACCCCTAGGGCCCCCGCCCCCTCCCACATACAATCCTCATCCCTTTTTAAGTCTGATTCAGAGTCCAATAAACTTCGTTGTGAAACTCTCTGTCCCTTAGCCCCTAGTCTTACAAAAATGCCAGTGCTTACTCAAGACTATGTGCAGGGCAGCTGCTCCACTCACATGACTCCAGTCAAGCATCCGCAACCCATACGCTCTAAATTCTTCCCCCGCGTCTGTACAGGTTTGTGGGCCAGCTGGGTAAGTTTGTTTCTACCAGAACATAAAATAAACATCAGTATCACCTTTGTTGTGAATGTAAGGCAGTTTGTGGATAAATAGTATATTTATTTCTCAGCTAACTATTAGATAGTCTCATTCACACATAAAGCACTTCTTACATGAATCCTGGAGTTGAATGTTTTCAGAGCCTGAAAGTATATCAAAACAAACACATGGAAAAAGTTGGACTACAAAGAAATGCACTGGGAAGACATAGGCTTATGTGCATTGAAATACGTTTGTAATCCAAACTGTCCCAGAAAAACACAAGGACACAAACCTGAAGACAAATGCAGTCATTCCCCTCCCAATAAAGCCAAAAGCAGTCCCTCTAAAATTAATTGATCATAGGTACAAAAAAAAAACTCTTTAAGTAATTAAGATTTGTAGTTGGTGAAGTGTCATACATTCAATATGCTCTGCCTCCAGCAGCAGTCTTTGAATGTGGGTAAATTCTCAAACACATGATTTATTTTTCTCCCCTCCCTCTGCATTGGATAACTTTTGAACATAATGCAGTAATTTGTATTAATTAGTACTTTTTGTTCCAATCAAACATCAATTCAAGAAGCCAAAATCATTGCCTCTACCCAATCAGACATGTAGAGATTCCAAATATACCTGCTGCTTCTGCTAGGGGTGCTTCAGGGCACTCTTTAAAGACAGACCTCATACTCCTACAAGCAGCAAACAGAAGAGCCTACTTTCAAAGCCCAGTGACCCCAGAAGCATTCCTAAAAAAAAAACAGCTCAGTTACGACTGAATAATCCCAGCTACCTTTACTCCTGTCACCTTACCGATCCAGAAATAGCAGACTGCTTTACCCCTTTCATGAAGCCTGACTAGCACCGCCTCAGACCAGGCGGTCCGGTGACAGGGCAGTCCAGTAGTACTAGGAGAAAGTAATTCAAACAATAAAATCATGCATTCTCAGCAAGGGAATAAAAAAAGTTCCCTTTCTTCCGAAAGGGACCTACAACCAAGAATTTTACTCTCTAGAGAAAAACGAGCAGTGAGATTTTAAATAGGCTCCTGAGCATCACAAAAGTGCTCAGGAGTCTACAAAAAAGTCACCCAGCTTTCAATATTACTGGATCATAACAAGACACTATGATTTTTCCTGGCATGGAAACAAGTGGGAGAAGATTAAAAGAAAAAAGTCCACACAAAGAAAAAACTCGCTTAAGTATTATGGTTAAAAATGCCATGAAAAAGAGGAAAGGGGATACACATCCTAATCAGTCTTTATTCTGTGACTTGCTGTGGATAAAGAACCATCTGGTCACGTAGTCACCAATGCATTCACATCCACTCCTGCTCCATGAAACCCAGGCTGATGTGACTGCCAGCATGAAGTCACTGAAAACAACTTAACCCCCTGCTCTCTATTAATCTGGTCTTCGTCTACCTTCACCCCTGTTAGTTTGAACAGGGAAAAACAGGGTTTGCGTGCATCAGTGGGCAGAGCTGAACACAACAGATTTCCATAGCAACAAGATACAGCCCCAGCGAAGGAGGCCTGTTAACAGCTGTGAGGCGATGTGCTCAGCAGAAACAGATTTTTTCTATCAGACAGCCAGAGATAGCAGCTCATGTTCATACGCAAATGTGCAAGGAATCTAATTCTTGGCCTTGTACAACCTCACTGAATTCAGCCAGAGCTACACCAACGTAGACCACAGCAAGATAGAGACCGGCATTTGGTGTTGTTAGTAGGAAAAATAAATATGCATTATGGAGAGACACTCTACTTTCAAAAACAGAGTACTCCTAAGACATTCTTCATTAACTAAATATTTGTTGCCAAACTTCAAGAAAACCCAGCGCTAGTATGAAAGGGAAAGTGTATAATGCACAGGTTTGTGCAGACTGCACCATCACCTATTGCCCGTGCTTTTACCTCCAACAAGTGCACATTTCTACACAAGCTCAACCTCTTACAATAATCCTGCTGTATTTGGAAAGGGAGAGAGCTATCATAATCCCAAATTCTCCACTGAGGGAGTGAATCATTTGGCCCTTTAGGCTCCTTTCCATTAAAATACAGTTAACAACACTTTCCAATACAAAGATATTTTATGCACTCGTTGGTATCCTCTAAACTCAGCTTTGCTCATAACAGGCTGCTAAGTCTTCTGGCCATAATAATGACAAGCTTTCCCATCCTATGTAAGAACACAGTCTCCAAATACACTCAATTCAATAGGACAAGTCTTGATTTATAAAATTAACTGCATTCACAAGGCTTTGCAGGACCAGAGCCCCAGCTAGGAAGAGCTGAGGCCATTAGCAAACTTTTCCAAGTCAAGCAGAAAAACAGCAACTGTCTTGCTTACAGTGTATGCTCTGCTGGAAATGTACAAAAAGCCATTTATATCAAGCATAAGAAAAATATGCCATGTACAGTTTATAAAAATATCTGTAACAAACTAAGAACTATGCCAGAATAGAGAATAGAAGGAGGAAAGAAAGAGTCATTTCTTGGGCTATTTTGTAGACGAGACCAGAAACAGCCTCATCCTTCAGAAGTTTTACTTAAGCCCTATAACTTTTCCTGACACTGTAACAGGTTGAACTCAAAACAACTTAGAAGTAAGACTCAAGGCAGGCTCTGCAAGCACAGGTCTTCATTTTTTTTATGAGATAAGGCTGTAAAGCTACCAAACACCTGATTTTAATAAACAATCCCCAGTTACATACAAACATCAGGGCTGACCCTGTGACAAGCACATCCTTGTTCAGAGTACTGCTCATCAGAGGGATGGTGATTACCACCTAGCTACGATGTTTTAAGTCAATGGTTTCCCAACTGCCAAGGTCTCTGGTAAGCTTAAAGCACATGAGCAGCAAGGCTGCTTGCTTTACTTGAAAAGAGCAGTGCCTTGTATTGCTATTATTTATACAGATATGGTAATTAAAAATTGCACTGTAATGCATTTGATAATAGTCTTATTGTTCCTGCAAACTGAGCTGCTCCAGTTAAACATGGTATCACAGCCAAATAATAATCTGAATTTATACATTTTTTTTAAAACCTTTCTGGCTGTATATGAACACCACAGGTATTTGCAACACATCTCAGAGCAAACACTCTCCTCCTAAATTAAAAGCTTATTCCATGTTCCCATGGAGCACACTCTCTGATGCCTAAGCAAGCACTGCACTGACACTGAACCCAGACTCCAGAGTGACACACAAGGATAACCCACAGCAGCACACACAGATACCATTCCACAGGTGTACTTACTGCAGACCTGTTTACATTAAATATAACTGAAGGGCATTAGCAGGGCTGGCTGACAGTGCTGGAGCAGTGGTCACGGGAAACCAGTAAGGCACGCTTCTTAATGAAAAGCAACAACGAGGAAACACCACGGCTATAAAAGAAGCAAGATTACAGTCTAGCCACCACTATGTACACCATCCCATCTTGTGGCAGGTAACCTAGGGGTTCAATAGAAAGCCCGCTCAGCCTTCCGGTGTCAGGCAGGCCTCTGGAAGTAAGACAAACCCCACTTTACTCTCCCTCCAAGGCAGCGGACTTGCCAAGTGCACACCTGAACCAGCTCGGGGCTCACCTACCTGCTTCAGGAGGAACTTATCCTCTGCGTTGATCTTGAGGGAGACAGCCAGGTGGATGGCGGAGAGCACCACCCCGCTGATGACCGCAGCCCTCATCCGCACTGGCAGCAGCGTGTAGATGCTGTAGATAAAGAAGACGGTCCACCAGATGCCCTCTGAGGCACTCCTGGGCCACACCAGCAGAACCCCTACCACTTGCACTGCCAGGATCACCAGGATGACAGAGTAGCATGCCAACCACATATGATCCTGGTGGAAGTCGTTGCGGTTGCACACCATGCACAGCACCACCATCAGCAAGATGGCCAGGGAGAGCACCACGACGTAGGATACCTCATAGTGGCCGTGCACAGCATGGAAGATCAGCATGACCACGCAGACCAGCACCAAAACAGCCATGAGCATGGTGAGGCTGCTCTGGTTGAGTCGGAAGAAGTAGCGCTGATAGAGGCGCTCCAGTTTCTCCGACTGGAACTTCTTGGACCTGAAGATTTGCAGCAGGCTGCTGCAACAGCTGCCCATGGAGAAGGCTGCCT
Source organism: Patagioenas fasciata (assembly GCF_037038585.1). NCBI lineage: Eukaryota > Metazoa > Chordata > Aves > Columbiformes > Columbidae > Patagioenas > Patagioenas fasciata. The sequence goes on along the minus strand of NC_092526.1, from coordinate 11,845,837 downwards.
CAGAGTCCCCCTCGTCCCCGTCCTCGTCCTCCAGCTCCTCAATCTTGGCCTGGATGCGTTTTTCCTCCAGCCCCAGCTCCACAGACCGGGGCCGTACCTCCCCCTGCTCCCCAAGCTGCCGTGGGCTGGCATTGTTGGGGGCAGCAGGGGAATCACTGCCAGGCGGGTGGCGGGACCAGTGACGTTGGCTGTCGTCACTGTGCTCCTGCCAGGCGGATTTGGACCTAAAGCTCATCATCCTGCGGCCACTCTCTCCGCGGCTCCGGCTTGCCTGGGGCTCGTAGTCTTCCTCGCTCCTCCACCTGCTCGACATGCGGGAGGCCTTCTTGCCCGAGGACCTGTTGGGAGGTGGCGGGTAGGAGTAGCCATTGGCCCGGGCTTCTGCTTCACCCCAGGCTGAGCGGTGCTGCTCAGTGCCTGCCCAGGGTGCTGGGCTGCCGAAGCCCGGGGGGCTGATGCTGTTGGACCGGGACATGCCCTGAGAGGAGGCAGAGGGTGAGTGGACAACTGCCAGGCAGATGTGGGGAGCTCCCCCACCACAGGGATGATCAGCTAGGAGACAACCCCAAAAGACAGCAGAGGAAAAGAAAAAAAGGAAAACAAAAAAAAAAATTAAAAAAAAAAGGGGGGGGGGGCAAGACCCGCAAACGCCCCCAAAGTCTCTGGAGCTGCCAGGCGTCCCCCAGAGCCGGGGTCTCCCGGAGGGACCCTCAGGGCAGCGCGGTGGGGGCGGGCGCCATCGCCAGCCCCAGCGCTCCGACACCCCCGAGCGAGCTCGGCACCGCGGGGGCCGGGACGCCCCCGCCTCAAGGCCGCGTACCCTCAGCCGAGCCGCGGGGGCTCCGCGCGCCGCGGAGGAGCCGCATCGCAGCGCGCCGCACCGGCCCGGCACCCGCCGCTGGGGCCGGGCGGGCAGCGGCACCGGCCGCCCCCCAAGAAGGCGGGCGGCTTCACCGCGGGCCGGTGGGCGGGGAGGGCACGGAGGCTCAGGCTCGCAGGGCCGCGGCAGCTGGTGGCGGCGGGAGCATCCCCTGCCGGGGGGTCTCTGGGTGCGGCGGGGGAGCTGCCTGAGGCAGGCCGGGCTGCGGCAGCGGTGCCCCTGCCTCTGCTCGCTTCCCAGCGGCGGAGCCCCGGCGGCAAGACAGGGCCGGCGGCAGCCGCACTGCTCATGCACACGGCAGCCGCCGCGCCGGCTCCCGCTCCCGCTACGCCGCGGTGCCGTCGGGCGGCGGGAGCGCCTCTTCCACGGGTACCGGAGAAGGGGAAAAACGAGCAAATCTCAAGGGAAAGGAAAAAAAGAAAAAAAAAAAAAGAAAACAAAAAGAAAGAAAAAAAAAGGCGGGGGCTCGGCGCTCCCTCCCCTGCGCTGTCAGAGGAGCGGAGCGGCAGCGGCGCGGGGCTATGGCAGCAACAGCCCCACGCGCCTCTGTCAGGCACGGCGGCAGCGGCCCGCCCCGGCCCCGCGCCTCTTTGTACTCCCCATTCAACCGGGCGCCGGCCGCGCCGGCCCCCACGCCTGCCCCCCTCCGGCCCCCATTGGCGCGGGCGCCGCCGCCGCCCGCTGCGATTGGGCGCCGCCGCCAGCGCGCTCCCCAATGCACGAGGCCGAGGGGCGGGCCGCCGGGCGAGTGGCCGTTAACTCCTTCGGCGCCCCGCGCGCCGCGCCGGCCGTTGGTGCCTCGCGAGGGCGCTCCCTGAGGCGCCGCTCCCGCCGCCCCGCTGGGGTGCGCCCAGGCCAGCGGCCGGACCGCCAGTCACACCCAGCCAGAGCCGGGGCATCAACCAGTCGCCGCCGTTACAGGAGGCAGACGGGGTCATGTCCGCGTTCTGTCTCATGTTCAAGGCTGCGGGCTCCTGTGTAGTAGTTCTACCTGGAGGAGCGGGGAAAGGGAAGCTCTCTCCTGTGCAAGGTGACAGGAACAGTGAAACACTGGTGAACAGCAGAAGGTAAAGCCGCAAAGAGACCTCTCCCAACCACAGTACCTACTAACAGACCTACTACCAACACAGCAATCAAGGCTAAAATATGAATAAAGGCTTCCCCCCCCCAAACCAAAGCCTACATTTTCATCGGACAACATCGTGACAGTCTTACTGAAGGGTATGTTGGTCCAGAGGCATGGGGAGGATTCCACAGCAGTTCCCAACATGTTCCAAACACTAAACTTTTCTACAATGCTCTTTCAACCAACCCACTCTTTCTGCAGTGAAGTTAGCCAATTAACAATTGACAGTGTCTTGAAGGTAAGCACCGTATGTGCTAAGAATATTATCACTTGATGTTCTGTATCACGTTTTATTAAAAACTCTGAAATCAGATAACTGCTTAGCTTACATAGCTGAAACTGACAATTGTCTAGATGCTTGTCCAAACATCGAAAATCGCTGCTCACAAGTAGCCCAAAGATCAAGGCACAGAATAATGCAGGGTATGGAAAGAGATATCATGGTTGGATACAGTTGGAAAAAACAGATAACCTTCCAAACACAAGCCCTTCATGTGTCCTTTACGTTTGCAAGTAACTCCACAAACTACAGCAATTTAGGTCTTTCTCCATTTCAGTGAAGGTTTGTAAAATCACGGGCTGAATTTTCAGCAGCTTTCATGGAGCATCCTTTACTCACCAGGAATATACAGTTCAAGATTTTCACTAAAAAAATGCATGCAACAATTACAGCAGTGCTCAGTTGCATGGCATTTCCCTGCTGGATGCTATACACTCCAGCTGATCAAGACTGCCATTGCAGTTCCTTTTCCTGGAGGAGACATTTTTATATATAAATACGACTGTCTTTCAGATGGAATTTATCTTTTCTTGGGATATTGTACAACACTGCCACTATCCATACACTAGAGTAGAACAAAACTCAAGAATTCCATGATTGGTTAATCTGGCTGTTTTGTACACAAAGGACCATTCTGGAGTTCTCTCAAAGCCAGCAGAAAAAGATCTCACTTTTTCACAAAAATGTGCAACCATAAAATCAAGTAAAACAAGAAACATGACCCACAACAACTTAATGTTTAAAATTAATTCTGCTTCACAAGAAATTACTAAGTAGGTTTGTGTAAGAGCCAGGCACGTTGCAGATCCAACACCGACATCCTACTACATTTAGTTCTGGGTACCAACAAAGCATTGCTCAGGTAACAGGCCAAATAATTTTAAGGTTATGTTTCACCACTGGAACCAAGTCAGGTCTTTCTTAGCAAGGCGGGATTTCACTGTACAATAAGCTATAGCCCCTTCTCCAGAAAGTTTACATATGCAAGTCCCAGACACCACTACTTTCAATTCTAGAGTATTATTCATGTTTCTGTTCACTATGACATTTTTACATATGAATAGTTTTGCTTTTTCTAATATTACAATAATTGATGCTGAAGCTGAAGACATCAGAGTTGGGTGGTTGTTGGTTTTTTGGTTTTGTTTGTTGGTTTTAATCCTTAGCCAGAGGGGGAAAAAAGCTTTGCTCTTGCTACAGGGGGAATCAAGTCTTCAACCAGAAGTCTGTAACTTTAAAAACAGGTAAGTAAATATGAGGTGGCAAGTTTAAAGAAAGGTAAAGGAGCAGTTAGAAGAGGTTGTTCAAGAAATCTGTAACTTGTGAAAACAATAAGGATGCTGTATTAGAAGCAAAGAGTAGTGCCAAATAATTGGGCACTTCACGCAATAAGGACATAGAAAGCTATGACAAAGAAAATGTAATATTCCACACAGATACTAAAAATCTTAAAACTAATGCCTACTTTTAGGTGATCATATTACTGGATCTTTTATCTCAGAACTGTAGTAGAAGAAAGATAACTAGTAGAATATTGTAATATTAAGGGTACAGATTATAATATGGACAGTTTACCTACAGCTTTCGTTCTAACATGCAGTTGTTTCAAGCCCTGGCTTCTTGTTTCTAATTCAGTAACCTGATTATAAACAGCAGATGAGGCCCTATGTTTGGTCTCACCCAAAAGAGTTATGCAACAAAACAACATATCCTGGATGGCTGTAAAGTAACTTAAAAATGTCCAACATTTATTATAAGACCATTCAGGCAATTATTCTCTGTTAATAAATTATACATTGATAAGTTGCATTTTCCTTTGGTGTCTTGGTCTAGTCAGTTTCTGAAGAATGACTATAAAAGTGAGAAGCGTCTATATTTCAGTGTCAACTTGGCTATTTACAAATTATGACCTTAATCAATCCAAGTATTCTTTGCATTCTAATCTGCAAAATGAGAATATGTATTTGCTCTGCTAATAGAGATCAACGAACACAAATATCACATGACTGTGTAGTGCCAAAACAGAGACATTTACTATCCCTTATCTACAAAGGCTGACGTTCCACCTTCCACCCTAGCCTAGCCTTCCCAAATTCTATTTGCCCAATCATAAAAGCTACTCCTTTTTGGAGGGAACAAAATTCCCTTAGGAACCGTGCCTCCCTGGGCTTCTCTCTTTTCCAAAAAGTGTTTCTTTAGTTAAAATAATAACTAACTGGAAGATTTAGAGAATGCTAGCACAAAATTACTAGAATGATATCACCTCCGCAAGATCCTTCTGGAAGCCATGAAAGAATCAACAAGTATGGTCAGAGAGCTAAGTGAAGCACAGACTTAAAGTTCTTCAACACGTAAACAGTTCACATAAATTCTCACTTCAGATGTGGCCTCATAAACCTCTATCAAAACACTTTTTACTCTATTGTTATTACAACAGGTGCAGTAGACAAATATTAGCATTCTTTGCATTATTTACCTAAAATGGGGAATAACATCTAGACAGTGACCTCAGAACACCAACTATCTTTGCATAGTCCAAAGCAGCCCTCTGAAACCCAGAGCTAATAAGAGAATCCAACACGGAGGCATGAAACACTGAAACTGAACAAGTAGCTATTATCTAGTCTCTTTTTTCCCCCCCTCCATAATCTGATGATTCAGAAAGAATGGAACCAAAAGTGAATAGAAAACTCTGAAAACACGAAACCACAGTCACTTAAAAAATAAAACCAAAAAACCCAACCCAGAACAACTTGACTCATGAATGACTTTTAGGTTTCCTAGGGGTACAAAGAAGCCTAGCAAGAGAAGGTACTTATTGAATCAGATTTGTCAGCTTTTTCACAGCAGCATCCACATTTCACCCCAAATGCAAAACTAAAAATATTTGCATTTCTATGCTGTTTAGGACAAGCTAGAGCTGGGACACAGACCTGCAACACATACATATGTGCAATATAGGAAGATTGCATCATAAAATTCACCATAATGCAAATAATTCAGGTAGGCATTCAGAGGGATTTCACAAAATCCTGACATTAAGAAAAAAGTAGACAGGGATCCCAAATCTTTACAAAGACAGCTACCTCACCTATGAATAATAGCAAAGCAATGTTAGCATGACTGAAATACTTGTCTCATGTGGACTCCTGTAGCCAGTATGAAACTCAGAGCAGAACAATTATGCTTTTGGCATGTAAGCTATAGAGTTTTAAGCTAGTTTATAAAATACCTTTACACACACTGTAGTGAGTCTCAGTCTTAAGTTCCAATTACAAAATTACTTTTCCGCAGTACAAGCACAAATAGTTAAGGTCACACGTATCTAAAATGGAAGTGTGTGATAGGCCTTGTCATTATAGCACTAAGCACACCAGCAACTCCTGGACTTCCACTACCAGGAAGCCTAGCTTCAGTCACCTGAAAACAGAGCCCAGTAACAGGTGATTTTGCCCATCGAATTTACACTGGTTAAAAACAAATAAACAACAAGAAAAAGGCGGAAAAAAAAAAAAAAAAGACACCCACACACCAAAAAACCCAATGTAAACCACAACCCAGATTGATAGTGTTGTAATTACATAAGGAACCAAAAGAGGGTCCATGACAAGGTGTTATTCTGTGCACAAGATTAGCAAAACTCCTGTCTCAAATGTTTTCACCTTGTTTTCTCTGTTGACCCCCATCCTTGTTTACTCTGACATGAGATTAACACATAGTGAAGGTGCTCTGAAGCCAAGCACAGACACAAGCTGTAGGAATTTGTGATTCTTGTGAATTTCTCCAAGACTTCCACCCTTCTTTCAGGTCTGGCTAGTACTTTTTACTGACTGTAGTTCCAGTCAAGAACAGGTAAATGGGCCAGAAAAAAAAAATATTGTCTACCCTGTTTTAATGAGAAAGCCATGCTTGAATAGAAATATGCAAAACCAGACATTTTTTATTGAAAAGTAATTCTGAATTACACAACTTCAATGGGCAGATAACAATACATTGTACAGTACATTTATTCTGAATAACTCATAACAGGATTCCTATGATAGTTTATTATGCAAACTACTATCAGTTTAAAACATGTAACTGAGAATAAATAAATAATATTATTTTTAACACCAGTGGTACAGAGTAGTTCTACATCTTTCCACCAGCAATTTATGTAGTCAAAATCTGGCAAGCTATGGCCTGATCTGCAGTCGTGGAGCACACCAGCCCATGAATGCTTATGTCTGCCCGATGTTTGTACACACCTGTATGCTTAGAGCAGATTTCCACATATCCTTCGACAATACTTTTTGAAGAATAACTCCATTACATTCAGATTACACCATTTACTTCTGGTAGGGCTTTGACAATATCAACTGTTAATTTCCAGTCTCACGAAATAAACTAAACGGCAATGTCCTACTTTCAATTTCACTTCAGGTTTTCCTGCTGATGCAAACTATTCCAGTTTGCTAACTTCAGAACAGTTAAAGTGCTTTCTTAATTTAAATTTCACCAAAAAGCTGTGCAAGGAAACACATTTACTACTCAAATGAGTAACTTTCCCAGAAGTAGTTCATATACAGCAACAGAGGACTAAAGCAGAGCACCTAAGCCAGTACATCCCATTCCCCATAAACATGCAATAAACACCTGGTAGAGAATGGAAGGGACTTCATGTCATCAGCACACATGACAAAACACTGTAGCATTTCCTTTAAGTGCTGTTATCCTGCAAAAAAAAAAAAAAAAACAAAACCAAACAACACTTCCCATCAGCCCTCCTGCCCCCTCCAAAAAAAAAAAAAAAACAAACCAACCAAACCACAAAAACAAACAAACCAACCCACCCACCCCACCAAAAAACCCACAAGCTACTGGACACCAAATGAAAAAAGGAAGAAAATTTCATCTTTTGTTAAGTCCCAAATATTCTTTGGGAAGCACAATGGTAGCTCTGTGTCTTCTAGTACCTCTCCTCTTCTTCTATCTCATCCTTTTATTGACTGTCATTTAGTGGGGAAGACCAGCACTCAGTATCTTTTTCTTATCCAGTAAGCGAAGAGGTGTTTTACATGAAGAAATCTTTAACTAAAAGGCAAACTGAATTCATAAAAGTGATCTAGTGTTAGGCTGACTGGAAGGCCCTCCACTTCCTACATCCTCTCCACAACTGAATTTTTTCATAGGGATGCTTCATGCAGAAAAAAATGAAGAGCTGACCTTTAAATGGATATCAACTTAAAACTAGTTTTAAATAAGATAATCTGAAAAAAAAAAATAGGCATTTCAGGTATCACTGTTTTTAGAGTGAGACTAACCCACTGTAGTGTCCAAGAGGCTCAATGTAGATTACACAGCAAATATGGCTCTGCAAATTCAAGGGTTCGAATTAGAAAATGACAGTATTAGAGTTTTTAATGTACACTTGTTGCAAGTGATATTTATACATGGTGAGTATAATGTCTAATGGTGCCTAAATGACAGCTACAGATGGTTTGCAGAAGATTGTGCAGACTGTCTGAAGCAAGAGTCAAAAAGACAGGACAAAATGCAATGCTGTGTTCACAATTCGGCTCAATAAGCTTCTGCAAAAACTCCCACTAATGAATTTCCCAATAATAACATCCTTCTGTAGTACCAGGTAATGCAAAATTTCTATGTACAAATTATAAAGAATTAATTTACAGAGAGGCAGTTTGTGACAGAATTTGTACAAGTATAGCTAGACATGGAAGTGTTTCTAAATATTGCGAGTTTTGCTTTTATAGTGGGAGATTGAAATAATATGCATCTACATAAAACCCTAGACAAATTACTATATAATATTGACAGTAACACATCTTTCCCTAATATTACCAGATTATCAAAGTCAGCACATCAAAGAAAAAACACCTCTGTCAATACTAATGCCCTTGTTAACACGTAAAGGGGCTTTACAATCTTTCACATCTGTAAAGGGAAGTACTAGTCTGGAAATTGGTGATCAAGCATATTAAAAGAGTTCCAAATTTTCTATCCACATTTTTAATTCCAATCACTTCAAGGCAGCCCTAAAAACTACAGCAGAAGCTTTATTAATTCTCTCATTACAATATTAGAAGCCTTCCAGCAATTATGGAAGAGTATTTGTATAGGAGATAGGAAGCAGAATTTAAAAGTCACAATATTTAATGGAAGTTCCAGGAAGTCAGGTGGCTTGAATCAGTCAATCCCAACTCTAGAAATGCTCAGTCCATACCAAGTGAAACTGAATCACACAGACGTTCACACCTTTTTATTGTACATTCAGCACACCAGCACTGATCTTTTCCTCACGTCTTATATCAAGAACTGCCAATGCTTTAAGATGGGCTTGAAATACTATTTTGAAATCAATGTGCTTACAAACACAGAATCCTTATGCTTTTCAGACTTTTAAATGTTACTCTAGGTAACTAAGAGTGTTTCCACACATACTGTTTTCAAAATGGGAAGAGGAAATACAACTAATAATAGTTCTTCTAAGGCACAAATGGAGCTCAGCACTACTCTTCAGGGTGTAACATTTCAAAGAGGAGTTTTTAATTACATAGTAGCGCTATATCACAGCTATCATGCGTGGGACATGTGCTGATGCTGGGGATGACAACATTACTTCATCCCATTTGCAATCAAACAAAAAAATCACTGTAGTTGTGCAATCTTATGACAAGCATATGCCTAGAATAACAGCACTCACTCTGCAGCAACTACTCAGTTCCCATTAGAAAATTATAACTTATTGTTTACGAGCATTAATGGCATCTAGACATGGTATTTAAATCTCTCTTAGGAAGTGTTAAAAATGCTAAGAACGTTGCCGTGGTAGCAGACACAATATATTTAGTAAATGAACTCTGAAGTATTCTGTTGCCTTAGTTAAGCATTCCACTATAAGACTCAAACCTTTTTTTTTTTTTTTTGTAGAAACCCATCAACATCTAGAGTACAGACAATAGGAGAGCAAAGAGCTTGCATTCTGTTGAGGATCCTTCAGGAAGTTGTAAGTTTCAATGTTAACATAGTCATTCAACAGGTCCTTATGAATACCTCTTAAAGTGAAAAGCAGAGCATTCATAACAGTACCAAGACACTTACTTCTTTTGTTTGCGCTCAGTAGTTATGTATGCCAAAAAATCTTGTAAATTGCAAGGTACACATTATATACAAATGAATAAAAATACATAAATTAACATTTCTAAAGTATCTGCTTTTGCTTCTTAAACAGTAACACTACAGCATATTTTGTTCAGAATTACTTTATTTGGATTACAGCGGTTAGTGTCACTGATCAGTAGGCCAAATCCAGGCAGAGAGCACAGAATCCATTTCACAAGGCAACACCACAGACTAGTATTTTAGCATACAAACCATTTCACTGCATTATCAGGTAGAAATATCTTCCAAACATGCATAAAAAGTCTAATGCTTAATCTTTCAGAGCTCCAAGTAATACCAGATTTCTAAATATACAAAAAATACATTTAACTTATAATAATTTTAGTGAATCAGACTTAGAAAATTACAATTTTATTCTTCACAACATAGAAAAAAATACAAAAATGACTGTATATAGTTTTCACCCAAATTTCACTGATATAAAATGTACATCAAAATGTATGATTTGATGTATACTCATGAAGATTTTAAGCTGAAAGACAGGTTTTAAGATGTCACAGCAGATTGGTCCACACAAAGGCCAACCCTTCTACTGATAAATAAAAACACTTTGAAAGAAATATCACATTGTGAAAAATTATAATTTACCTGCACTGTAACCTCCATCTTACTGTAATTTACAATATCAACATTTCTACAGTTCCAGTTGTAAACTATACACCAGCAAGAACCTCGGTCTTTTAGAGGGTAATGACTAATTCAAACAATGCCAGCATGATAGAACTTAAAGTATTGTTAACAGAGTCAGTGCACATAAGACAAAGACTAACAAAGCAGAAAACATGGCTGCTGCACATGTTTGGTGATGCTGATAGAAAACATGTAAGCCAAGAAAACAGTTTATGAGAAAAAAAAGAAAAACACACACCAAAAACCCCCACAACAAACCTCTAGATTTGTGACAAAGAGTACTAATCAAAGCTTCTATTATAAAGTTCATATAAACCACATTACAATTTGTTCTTAGTTTATGAGGAGGAAAAAAACCACGCGTGTGACCAAAGTCAGTTTTAGGGAAACACCCAAACAGTACTAGCGTATCATACTACAGTTCTTACTCAAGATCACCTTCCAGTGATTTCCCTAGAAGCTAAACTTAAAAAGCACCGCAAGCTGAAGTGCTGATGTTCTTGTATATACTAACTGCATGTTCATACTTTAGAGTATAGTTTTTAAACCAACTTTGCTGATAAAAATAAATTGTTTTGAAGAAATCTTCTTTTAAAAGGAAAAGTAACTTTTTTTTAAGGCTGTAGTTTATTTGCATTTGTGTGGTAAATCAGTGTTTTCAATTAAAGGAAATATTCCGTAACAAAGCTTATTTGGTAAAGATGTTGTTGTACAAGCCTTCTCCCTTCAGCAGCTCTCTGCTTCTGCGTAGTACCAATGCTATCTAATACAAATCTGTACTACATCTTTCTCATCAGAGTGATGAGTTCATTTCATACAGGAATATTACACAGCCATTTTTTTCCTCCAAATTGGAGCAATAAATTTGAAACCAAATATTTTATTTGGGCACAGAAATCAAATCAAGAAAAGTTCAGGAGCTAAGCATCGACAATATCAAGTAACCCAAGTACATGAGGAAATCAGATCTTTTAGATGACATCCTACAGAAATACTGGCACTAACTCCTTCGATAGCAAGTATAAGCAAAAGAAGATGTTCTGTTCAGAGGTGGAAGTTTACACTTTTGAACAATGACTTGTGTCTAATGCAACATTTCTCAAATCACTACAACAAAGCACCACATAACTCAATGAAGAAATGAATTGCAATTGTTGCATCTTTGAATGCAAAACCACTTTAAAGTTGTATATAGTAATAGTGTTTTGGTTACAGTCAATAAGTGTCTCCAAAAGATTTACAATAGAAGCAAAGATCATTATTGTCTCTTACCCCCTGCCTGCTCACAATGGTGCTGTTGAACAGGAAAGGTTTTAGGTATGTTACTCAGTGGTAGGAAAATTCAGTCAGACTTTGATACAGCCAAAGGAAATTACTGAAAAATGCCAAGTGTGGGGTTTTTTTTTGTTTGTTTTTAATATAGCTCTAACAAAACCAGACCAAAATAACTGTAAATCCAGCTCTCTCCAAGTGCTACAACAGAGAGCCTGTGCCCTTAGCACCTCCTGGCTACATTTAGGGAAAGCTGCAATGTGTCAAGCGCAACTGGCACACAGGTATGGGCCACATCGAAAGGGAAGTGCTGGCAGGCACAGCACGAGACTGGAGTTGCAGGTACTACAGCAGTGGTCACTAACTCTGATGTTACAAGAGGGAAGCCAGGGAAACCCTTGTGTTGTTGTCTAGTGGCTCTGACTGGGTGAAGATAGGACTATATGACTATCAATTCTTAACAGAGTAAAGGCCATAACCTATATTTCCTTTCGCCTTTGCTTGGTTATCTGCTCATTTCCCTGCTCTCTTTGTCCCTTCCATTCCCCAGCCCCTGCCCCCAGGGGTTTGTTCATAACTTGGTGCACTGCTCACACAGCATTACTGCTTTCTGCCTCACCACAAGCTTTTCTCAGTTCTTTCATTTTCTGTTCAGGCTTAGCCTGAGAACCCAGAGAAAGCACCTAGGGAAATTCAGCTTTCCATGGTCTCCTGTTCTTTCGAAAGAGTGTATGAGGGAAGGCTTGTCCAATCTGCAAAAGCAGCAGGTAACACATGAGATAATCTGCTTTCAAAGAAGGAGCTTATGATTTTGCAACATTTCCAAAGCTGAATGCCTGGAACTGCCTGCTTCGATGTGCCAGTGATAGCCATTAGTCACTTGAAAAAAGTTAGGTTGAGGAACAAGGCCCTCCAATGATGCCACAGTAGACCAGACCTCAACACTAAAAGATGAATACCCACTGAGATAGTGGACAGTCATTAGAGATGATAATTTTAAGTTAAAAATGAAGAACTGCACCTGTTTCTGGGTGACTTGCCTCCTTATATTGTTTAGATTCATTGCCAATATCACTAGAAATATTACAGTTAGTATTTTTTTAATATTTAAAAAATATCCAGGGATGCAGTACTTAAGAGGAGTTTTAATGTTTCAGATAAGCATTATAGCCTCTGAAATAACATTAGCATTTGAGTTATCAGTTTAAACAAGATCTTCAGAGAACACACTCTGGTCAGACACCCTACTGTTTAAATTCCTAAAGAACCACATTCCCCTTATGTCCAGGAACTGGTTTCCTGTTCTTGTTCCCCATCACCTTTTAAATATACAACCCACCTCTCTAAATTCAAATACTCTGCCCAGATTACATTCTCCACTGGAGTCTCCGACAAAACCCTAAAGTACTCCAGAGCATATTGTTTGCTTTCACAGCAATACATACAGTTTCTGGCATGCAGTCAAGCACTTAAAAAAAAAAAAAAAAAAAAAGAGGTATCAGTAATATAATCCAAACTCAAGCATTTAGTGGGTACAACTTCATCGCTCATACTGCAACCTTCAAGCATTTAGTAATAAATGAAAACCATTTAGCACATCATTTAAGGAAAAGGCTAACTGCCAAGCCATACAAAGTTAAAAAGTTTCCTGAAGCACTGCAAGCTGAAAATTATTTCAATGTTTTACATTGTGGAATTTCAGTGAAATCAGATTTATTGGTTATTCTTGCTAAATTATTGGTCTTTTACCTCTGACTTATTTTATCTTGGTATATTCTTTATAAATGTGCTGTGTATTGAAAAACTGCAGCATTTTGATGTTTGAAAAGTTCTGAAAAAAGAGTTGGAATTACTCCGACTTCTTGTGTTCTTCAGTGTGGGAGAGCACCTTTCGCCTCTGATGTAGCATATGAAAATACAGCTGAGGAAAGACTGAAGAGAAAACAGACTTAAGTAAATACAGATGAAGTGAGGCTTACATGTCAATGTAAGATGCACAGTCACATGCTCAAGGTCACCAGTTCTCTACTGAAAGAAAACATGCTTATCTGCTTTACACTCAAATAATCTATTGGCTTTTGTTCTTTAAAGAGAATAAGTGTTATTTCCTTAGGCTTCAGGTACTATTTATTTTTTGCTAGAGCAATCACATTTTTAATTAAATGCAAAATGCCTGCATGTACAAGCAGGATCAGAAAAGTTTCCTGAACTGCCCACAGACAATAGAAAGAAAATACATTGCAGGGAGGAAAAAGTCCTTCCAAAATAATGAAATTTCCAGATTAGTTTCATTTCATATAATTCTGGTGTCACTTTTTCAGACTAGAAGGAACTTTATACAAACTGGTTTCTCTTTCATCTCTTCTTTCTCCTTCATGAAAAGCTTTTTCTGCTGCAGTTTCTAAGACTACATTACACAGTAGGTTTGCAGAAAAACAAAGTTGGGGATGGAAAACATACATACATATACAGCAAAAGCTAAAATTGCCATGAGACACGAAACCTTTGTGAACCACCAATATTAAACGAGGTCAGCATGAGCCTAAATTATATCCGTTACACATGCAAAGTGTTTGTCATACAGGCCGAAGTCTGTTTATTTTTTTTAGGTCAACATTTTTTGTTTTGGGTTTCTTTACCCTGTCTTTCATTTCCTTGTTGTTTCCCCATCCCAATTCACTCCACCAGTGTTAAGGAGTGAATACGGCTGTCCAGAGACAGCAGAATACGGAGCCATGTGGTTTCTCCGTTAGAAATCTAACGAATGGGGATCCATTATATGCAAATAGTTTAATGACATCTTTTCTTGCAAGATGTCAGTTTTAACAGACAAGTACTAATTTAGAGATTTGAAGTGAGATAAATGGTAAGATGCAACTATCAAGAATGTAAAAACTCAATTTTTAACAACAGTTTTCAAAACTTGCTTTCAATTTCCAAGATCTTCAGTGGGTTCAGAACATGTAACTCCTGCACAGGTAGCTTTTATGAATGGATAGCTGAACCACGGTACAATCGATGACAGCAATGAACATTGCTTTTCTTCTATCTCAAGAATACCACAGGAATACCTTCATGTGAAAAGGCACCTAAAACCACTCAAGTCCAAGCAGTTGATTCTCGGGGTTCACATACCAATTCACAAGTGGAAAAAAAAAAAAAAAAAGACTGCATGGAAGTTACACATGCAGCAAATGATAACGGTTCACAGAAAATACCTCATTTAAGAGACAGGAATTTTAATGAAGAAAGCAAGCTAAAATTGTTACTTGGGTTCAATGTGGGTTCCCTCCCACACGGCCCATTAACCTATCTACCGCACAAGAAGGAATTAATACCTGTGGTTATTTTGACTAAAACAGAAGAAATTATTCTGACTGCTTGGAGTTAGTAACATCACCATTTTTGGAGGAGGGGGACAAGGAGAAACAAATGCATGAAAATTGCCTTTTTTTTTTTCCAAGAAGAGCTGGAAAAACTTATGAACCTCGATGTCAGAATTACAAGATGCTGCACTGAAGGCATAAGAGTGTGTTACAGAGACAGCCACATCACTGAAACTTAAACCTTTGAATTTATCATTCTGCACAAACAACAAGGTTCATATAAAGACAGCTGCAGAGATAGCTAACAGCAGCACATCATCTATACATTATTCTGTATGCCAGACTTTA
Source organism: Patagioenas fasciata (assembly GCF_037038585.1). Classification (NCBI taxonomy): domain Eukaryota; kingdom Metazoa; phylum Chordata; class Aves; order Columbiformes; family Columbidae; genus Patagioenas; species Patagioenas fasciata. The sequence continues at coordinate 11,830,793 of NC_092526.1, read as the reverse complement.
TTTGCACATTTAAAGTTGCTAAAGGCTTCCATGTTCCTATTCCTCATTTCAAAGCAAGGCCAAATCTTCATTCCATCTACAGAAACATCAACCAGAGATTATGTCAATTCAAGTTAATTGAACAGAAATGGTTCCCTACCCACTAATGCAAACCCAATGTTCTTATTCCTGATAAAGAACTAAATTTTAAGAAGCTGGTTTGAGCTTTGTTCTCGTAAGAGTCTTTAAGTAGGGGGAAAAATATGACAATGTCAACATTTGCCAACAAGTACCACAGTTACTTTATATTCCAAGCATAACAGAAAAAACATGTATTACTCTTTTGCTAGTGTTGGTAGAAAGCAATCCCTGCAGTTTTAACTCTTTATTCTTTAGATAATTTTAAAAACTAACTTTGCAAAATTAGTTACATGTATGTTAATCCCACAATTATTAGCTTTTCCTATTACAGCTTTTAGTATTACAAATAATAAATCTAAACCTCATACTTACTTGGAATGTAGGAGATCATAACCAGGATCAGGAATGTATAATAGTCAAAAGAAAAATTGTACTTGTTAGGTAAACTGATGGAATACAATCCAGATTGCCTGACGAAGGGTAATGCAGCATATATTGTAAGTAATTCACCTGAGACTCCCATTGGATACAATACTATAAACAAAGTGTACCTAGAGCAAAACATTTAGAGAAAGTATTAAAGTTATTGCAAACTCTGACAAAGTATTTGTTAAATGCTGTTACAGATAGCCACATTTTTAATTCTCAACTCGGTATTTAATTTCCTTAGCTCTTATTTGCCTAGAGCATGGCAAGGCATGAACAATATTGCAAGATAAGTATTCAAATCAGCAATCAGTCTGAATTACTTTCATATTTGCAAAGGTAACCTGTAAATATCTTTAAAACTGTTCTCCATACCCTGTCCCCTACTTTTTGTTACTTGGATCTCTGAACTCTTTGGTAGAGATCATTATATCACTTAAAACAGAGCAAAACACAATTGATATTAATCAATGAGCTTACAGACTGTTTCAAATACAACCCTTGGATTCAAAGGTTACTGTTAAATGCCAGTTCCTGACAAACACAACCACTTTGTAAATGGGATTGAGTTCTGAAAAACTGCTCTTTCAGCTTAAAATGTAATAGATTTTTTAAACCCAGAAATCTGCTGGAAACAAGCTAGGAAGTCTCATTCACAAACGGGGCAATCAGATCCAGGGAGAATCCAATTTTCTGTACTGCAAGTATTTTAAAAGATAAATAACCCTGTTAAACCAGTGCTTTAAGATTATGATTTCTATTATGCCACTTACCTGGCCCATTTGATGAGATAAGGGAGATGGTTTAACAAGCTAAACGTATAAAAAGAATAACGGATTATCTCAGTGATCGTCCAGGCCACCACAAACAACAGGACACTATCTTCAGTTTGTACCTGTAAGAAAGAAAAAAAAGCTCAGTATGAATTCACATATTACCAATTACTCCCCAGGCCCCGGAAAACCCCAAAGCAATCAAATCCCATGGGCTGTGCTTTACTGCTTCATTTTAGAGAACAGACTCCAAGAATCAGTTTAAAAGCAACATTAGTAACAACAGTAAAACCGCTTATCATGCTCCATATTTTTCTACTCAAGAATAGCTCTGCTTGGTGACCTTAAGATCTCCCATTCTATGCAAGGTAAATCAGTGTGAGAAATCAACGAAACGCTGAGAACAACTCAAAACTCTTTGCATTCCTATATAGTACCAGCTTCTATTTAGGTCCTATGATTGCTACCTAGTGCAGCAAACAGAAAGGATGCTAACACATTAGTCTAATGCTTGATATCTGGTTTAGACTTTATATTCTGATCCTAGTCCATGCTGCTGCTTAGTAGAAGCACTGTTTTCCTCTCTCTACAAAAGAGAACCCGGGTCTTAATTTTGAACAGCAGCAAAACAGCTAACACCAGGACACAGGCTGGGAGAGGAGATAAAAGAGCAGCTCAGATTGTCTCCCCTCAAACTTGACAACTACCTGCTTCACTACTCCTTGCTCCTTTTTCAGCTTGTTGTATCCAGCATAGTTCCCCTAATGTTACGCTCAAGGCATTATTATGTTTCACTGCTTTACACCTCTTCAAGCTTTTATTTCAGACACGCATCACTGAACCAGCTTTTATTCCCTTCATCTTTTGAAGGTTAACCTTCAAAAGCATGTAATTTTAATGAATTATTAGATTTACTAGACTTGGGAGCACAACTATGAGGTTAAATTTCAGATGGAGTATCACTGATGAAGTAGTATATGGGATCACATACCTCCACTACAAAGTCTTGAGAGAACAAACAGGACTTGTATACAGCCTTCCCCATCCTTCTGTCCCCCTTCAACACAATTCTCAGCTATATGAGTACCTTGAGCCCAAATTCAGTGGACCGTGGGAACAAAAAGAGCTCAACCACAGGGGCCTGCATTTTCTTTTTTCCTCCAACTCTTGAAAAAAGGGAAGTCAGTAGGTGTGGGTGGCATACTCTATTCATCTTGGGCAAAGTACATGTGCAAATGAAAAATGGAACAAGGAAATATATGGGCAATCAGAAACCTTTTAATAGGAGAGGACTGATCATCTATTTGTGTGTAAAAAAGGTTATGAGGATTACCCATAAGAAGCTTTCTGTTACAGACTAAAAAACCCAGAAAGATTTACGCAGAAATCCTGGGATATCCTGGAATGTAGACCTGCTGTTAATCTATACTCTGTTGCATACAGCATTTTGAGCCACTTTCATTGCATTTTGCAGCAAATGCATCTTGTTGTTTTTCCATATGAAACTGTCCTGGTTTTGCTAAAAAACAAGTTTCTCTTTTAGTGAATTTGCCTGTCAGCTGGACCCTTCATACTGGCTGTGTTTTCCTGGAGAACCAGACACGTTTTGGTAAACCTAGCAATGGAAGGCAAACTTATTGATAAGCACTGATGGACATCTCGCAAGAGGGACAATGAGAAATCGGTGACCAAGGAACTGACCAATTGTGTATAACATTCCATTCACATGAATACTTCATATATAAGTGGGAGATCACGAGGATCTCGTCCCTTTTTTCCTTTCTTTTTCCTCATGGCTGACATTAGGAGAGGACCTTGCTGGTTGTCCCTGCAAATTCAGGCCTAGTGAGAGACTGAATCCAGCTCCGGTTGGCTACAGAGTCTAATCCAGGACTTTGGGTGCTGGCTCTGCAGTTGCTGAGACTTTCAAGATTGGTTTTGTATATTTTGTATTATTTTCTCTATTCTTATTAGTAGCATTAGTAAAACATCTTTAATTTTTCCAACTCTCTTCTCTCTGTCCTTCTTTCCCTCCCGATCGCCTGTCCCTTGTGGGAAGGGGGGAAAGGGAGGGGCAAAAAGGGGGAAGTGGGGAGGAGAGGAGGTTAACAATACATCTGCGAGGGTTTTATTGTCACCCCACAATCTAACCCTCAACAGAAGCTCTGATAAATTTACTTATAGATTGATCTCCCTTACTTCATCATAAAAGAACAAAATCCAAAACCTATTTGAAGATTTTGAGAGAAGAACCCAAATCTACTTTTACTTTGCTACAGGATCCTAATCTTGTTTGATGTCTGCTTTATAAGCAGGATTTAGCACTCAACCTGGAAAAGTTACCAGCACTTCATAGATAATGCTGTTCCCAAGGAGCAACATGCTTCACAGGCACTCTGGAGCTGCACCTTCTGGTCCAATCAGAAGCAGCAGTTTAGTGAACTCATCTAAATACATGTCACAGACTTCAACCTGTAATTTGAAACCCCACTTCTTTCCCTAACTATGGAAATCAGTAAAACCAAGAAACAAAAATTTGTAGCTCGAAGTATCACCCCAGGACATGAGCAAGAAAAAGAAACCATGAAGCTAGCAGTGAATGATCCATGTAGAAGTAGAAAATCTGGCTGTTATAATCTAGCTATATCACAGGACTTCTGTAACACTGCCTTCTCAGGTCTAGTCTCCCCCACCTACTTTATATTAGAACTGTGTTTACAAGTTATTAGAACAGTTCACACCATTATAAAACACACACACACTACCCTTATAAGTTCACTTAAAGAATCACTGATTGTGCCTCTATAGCTTGTGTTCCTATTTAAGGAAAAAAAAGAGTACTAGAAATTGGTGGTAGTTTTCATCCAAAAGTGACCCATACCACTTTCATAGTTCCTTCCTGTGCAGTGCATTATATCATAATATTTTAGCTACATTCCACACCTCATAATTTAAACGTATGTTCTTTACACACTAAAAGATCTGTCGTAAGTCTGTCACTATTAGTACATCTCTTTGAGGACTGACAATTTTTCAATACTTCAAATAAAGATGTCTCAGATGCACGTTATCAGACCCCTGGGAAGTGATTTACAAAACAGTCTCTCAAGAGTCTTACTCATTCAGGCACTGCTAATGCTGCATTTTTATCCCTCCTCCTCCAAGTTGAGGATATAGGGGATAGCACAGCCAAATAACAGTAGAACCTTAATAAATCACTAAGCCAAATACTGCTCTCAACTCCCAATTTCTCTGCCTCTACTTTTTCACAGCAGTCTTTGAAGGAGGTGTTAAAAGTCAAAGCACGTTTTATACTTTATTCACAACACATTTGTCCAACTACCTTAATAAGGGTCAATCACATCACACACATTATTTGGCAGGTGTTTCAAACCAATTTATCCTCAAGGAGGGTTCTGAATATATTTTAGCTTATCTTCAATACTATGTAGAGCAGACAATGTTTGTTAAAATATAAGAGAACCAGTAGCCTTCTAAGATGCAAAGATGACAATTGGGAACTGACGAAATAGAGCCTGAGAGGTTTTTACTGTTCTCCTTATGCATGTAAAAGGAAACTCTATAGATTTCTCCACGTTAAGAGCAACAGTTTGACAAATTATTTGCAGAAAATTTCAGCTAACACAAAATCAAGCAATGCAGTGCGGAAGAGTAAAACCAGCAGCACTATGCAACTGTAATGATGAAACAGCACATCTCCCTCCAGAGCCCTGGTTCTCTGGTACATCAGTTAAAAAAAAAAAAGATTCACAGTGGGCACAAAGGCCCTGATAGACATTTGTGTTATACAGTATTACTGAAATTTCACATAGATGTAAAGCAGTGATGAATGAGGCCTTTCAACTGCACTCATCCACTTAAGTTGGAAAGTTCAGAACTCTTAAGTCTTAAACATCAGACATTAAGTATGCTTCACTAGAGATTGGAGATACTAGTTCACAACTGCAGATACTGAAGGCTTCATTACCAGATCAATAGGCTGCATGTCATCTTCACACCACCTCCCTTTTGATTGTGTGTTATAGAAAGGTTCCTCTAAATATGTACTATACTTATCTGCAACTTATCAGTAACTGCACCCAATTGGATAAGCATTAAATCACTGCTGACACCACTTTTTAACTACCTATCAGAAAGGAACTCTGCAAAGGTCACGATGTCGACAGCTGATCTCATGGTTCAAAGACAAAGACAAAAAGACAACTTTGAACCCAAGGGCACCTTTTGTTCTCCTATGCCTACTTTCTTCTAGCCCTTCATGCCAGTCTGCTCATTCTCTTCCCTCCTTTGTAGGAGAAACAGTAAAATTCACCAAACCGATTCCTTTCTGATGCAATGACAGAACAATTACAAGCATTGTATTACATGCCATGCCCTCCTCCACTAGGCTAACACAGCTCACATGGTGGAGGTAGGGGGAATCTCATTGCTACCCAAAGTAGTGTGCAGTGATTTAACATTTGCCATGCTTTAACATTTATTATAAATACTTTCATATTGAATTTAACAACACATCAGCACTAAATTTAACAAAAAGCACAAACATGTTAGTGGCAAGAAACATGCTTCAAATCACATCACATATCTAGAAGTGTATTCTGACAGAAAGGAGTGATGCAATACAGATGTTTCTTCTTTTAACTATATTATATATGAAAACAGTCTGGAAAAGAAGATACTGAACAAGCCTCACTCAAAAAGTTAAAGAGGAAAACTGCATTTTATTTTACAAGAACCTCATCATGCAACTGCATAGCTTACAAGTTCCATAAAGCTGTGTGAGAATTTAATCCTGGACTTCACCATGGAGCTCACTTGTGCAGACAGCCCTTCAGAAAAAGTAGAACACTTGTGACACTTTCAATACATCTCCCCAGGTGCGACTGCATGCTCTCTGGTTGGCAGGAAGGGGAGGGGTCAGAACACAGCCTTTTCATTTCATTTGTTTGCTCTAAGTCACAGGTGAAAAACTCAGCACACAATTCCTCATCCTCACCATTCTTATGACCGATTCCTAAGACATGAAAAAAAAATAACACAAAATACAGCCTCTTGAAAGACTTCAATCAAAAGGCCACACAAACGTGAGGAAAAAACTGCGTGAAAGAACCTTTGTTAAAAAAATCCTTCTTAATAATTGAATGTTAGGCTGAACTTGTTGCCCACATTTTCTCCCATTTTGCTGGTCTTCTTTGGTCAGAACGTGGGCATAAGGTTCAAAAAACCTAACCCACAATCATTTTACAGGCTTCCCTTCGATGTCTAACAGTCAACACATGGAATAATTCTAATCCATGCAATTCAACCTTTAACATTTGGATTACTTCAAAATCAAGAAGCAGTTAACAAAAACAGAGGATGTGACATTATATAGATAACAAGCAAAACTAGAGGTGTATTTCTTTACAAGTATTTTATACATGTATCTAAAAATCTAATTATTTGGGATTATGGCTTAAAAGAAATCTAGTATTTATTTCCAGTGAGACTGAAGTACATTTATTTGCATCAAAAGTGAAATCCATCACAAGTATTTACAAGATTTTGAGTCTGAGAAAATAACATTCCTCCACTTTAAATAGCATGAAACGAAGGCTCCACATGAACAAGCATCATAATATCAGAAAGGGCTGTTAATTATTAGGAACTACAGTGACTTACGTTACTCTACATGTGGGTGGATGCTGTGATAACAGGCTTGCAGTAAGGAGAAAGCAGCTTCCCTGAAGACTTGGTAATGAGGCAAGCTCCTTAAAATATTCTCTATGCCAAGTCACAAAAAATCTTATGCATATAATGACACTAGATGACCATCACTTATTCCGGGCAGCCATGCTGACACTGACATCAAGACTAATTTCCTTTTTTAATGAGAAGAAAACCAGTAAGATTGGTTGGCTAAAGTAACAGCACAGATGTGGCATATCTGGGCTACTACATGGCATTCAGATGACATGGAAGAGTCAGCCATCATGATCTGTATCAATTAAAGCAAGTTGATATTTTAAAATAGCTGCCAGGAATAATTTTCAAGTAAGGTTGCTTCCAAAAGATTCTGCAGAGATTTGTATAAAGTACAGCAATATTTGGTGTGGTAAGCATTGAGAAAAAACACACAGGCCCCCAAACCCACCTATGCTTGAATGTCAGAAAAATGAATGGACAGAGGAAAGACTATCCTGGAAAGTGACAACAGAGAACATCCAGGCATTGCTGTGCAGAAGCAGTTGAGGGGGAGCTTCCACGTGCAATGGTAGAGAATGCAAATTGTGTATGAAAAACAGGGAAGTGAGGAGATTTTGCTATTAATTATTGCACTAGTGAGATAGATGCTAGAATGCTGTCCCAAATTACAGGTTCCATATTACACACTGGAACCTCTTTAACTTTCATTGAGCACTGCAAAACCTATTCGGGAGCAAGACATCATACAGCGAGAGAATCAGACCTCAGTCTATTTGTTAAGAAAAGATGGCATTAGATTTATTTTTATTTCTTTTGACCCACAGAAGTTTACATAAACAATTTCACATTGAGCTACAAACATAAGTCATTTTAAGGAAAATAAGGCAGCAATCAACACTTGGTTTTCACTAAGGGTCATTAGATTTCTATTTCTTTTCTATCTTAACTTACCTCTTTTACACTATGTGTTACTGCCCACGTCAGGAAAACCCTTGACATCACTTGGAAAGCAGTCAGTACAACAGAAGAGGGAACAATGCCTGGAAGATATTTTGCAATTAGTAAATATTCCTGACTGTTGGGGTGGGGGTGGGAAAATAAACCACAGCTAAACCAAAGTCCAATTATTTGAAATTTTCGGAAGGAAAACATTTTTTGTTGTTTTTTTGTTTTAAATTTGAGAGTATGAAGCCTGTCCTTCAGTGCATTTATACAGCCTAACGCAATGCAATCCCCTGACAAGACTTTGTGCATCAAAATGCAAATAAAAGCAATCAGTCTTGTTGCAATCATAGCACATTCCTCATTACACAAAACAGCTGAATAAGATGAGGTAACTTGAATCAAATAGCTTTTGGGACACAATCTTTCCAATAAACCCCATTTGATTAAAATATCCCAGATACTCTTCATTACTGTGATTTAAAAAGTAAAACCAATAAAGACATTTTGCACAGTATATCCCGAAAAACAGCAAGCAAAAAGTGTAACTCTGAAGAACCACTGATCTAGTCCATATTCTGATAGGTACAAAGTTTTTAATTCCTTCTTGGGAATACAACTTCTTAAAAACAAACAAACACAAACCAAAACAACCCCACCACACACACACAAGGAATAGCTGATGCATTGGTAAGCATAGAAGAAATAAAGATTTTCTCAAGGAAGCAGATTTCACTGGTTCTTCTAAGCAAGTTCTGAGGTGCTGATTAAACTATCACTAAAAGGATCCTACACACCCATGTCTGACAGAGCAGGAATGGTTTTAGACTGCAAGATTACACAAAATTTCATGGAACAAAGTTTTATTTTCTTCCAATGGCGTGATGAAGACAAATGAAGAGCAATTGCAGCTCCTAATGCACAGTAAAAAGTGCTTCTAAAACCAGTGCAAATCACAGCAAGCAACACAACAGCCTCACAAAGATGTAAAGACCAAACTGGAAAGTAGAAGAGGAAGGAAGAATAAGAAAAGCCAAAAGCAAGTTTCATTAGAGCTATTTTCAGTCACAGTCATTATGTTAGTCTTCTTTCTGAGTAAAAAGAGGGAAAAATCCTACAAACAGTTCTCTTCTGTTTTACCATGTATTGTTCATAATCTAATTTCTGTTGTAAAACCTCAGGGCAGAATTTCTATTACTCAGACAACACAAAGGGGGTGCTATAAAACCCCACAATCTGCACTCATTAAGGCTCACTCCTACGATACAACAGAGTTTTTCTTTTATACAATTTACACCAAACCTTCCTAACTAAGATAAACTAATGTTCTTGTAAAATAATCTAGAAATAAGCCAACAAAGACTGTGTAGGAACCATCTGAGATTCTCTCACAAGTAAGACAAACAGGGTTTCTCATTACAGCCAAGACAATGCCAATCTATGCCAAAACAGGAGATCAAAATAAGCGACTCGCCAGTTACAACATAAGCTTAACTTGCCTCTAATTATTTCCACGTTGCACTGAAAAGGTACCTGACAGACCATTTTAAACCTGGTATTTTTTATTAAAACATCTGTCAGCAGCTATCCAACACTGCACATGCTTGACAGGCACTCAGGTCCAGAATCAAGCAGCCAGTAAGCTACGCCCAGACTCTTCCAGGTCCTGGACCAAGGTTTCCATCTTCCTAACATCTCTTTCCATACCAGGTTCCACCAGGCAGAAGCTCTTCCCTGTTACAAATGCCATTCATACACTTGGATTCTGTCTGCTGCACAAGTCAAGGCACTGCATGTTCACTTTCCACTTGCCTGTCCTTCAGTCTCTCCTCTTGGTCTCTGGGCTACACATTACCTCCTCCTATCATGCAGAGCTCTTCTTAATTTTGTAAACCTTTGCCACATGCCAAACTTCTGTTCTCAACCATGCTTGACAGCAACATTCCCCATCAGTCTTCATATTTTGAAGAACTTGCCTCACAGATGCTAACATTTCAGATTCTACTGAAAAGATGTGGAGAGAAAAGTTAGTGATACAGCCATCTGTCACAGATAAGCTCCTCTAGTGACAGAGAATTACAGCTCTAGTTGTAGCAATTAGTTTAGCAGGGGCAAAGGAATTTGCAAATTTCCTGTTTCTCCTTGCATAGAAACTTTTACCAGAGTCAGTAGGATGACAGCAGACAGCAGCAGGGTATCCAGCTGTGCAAAAAAGCCTCATTTTATCTAGCTGACAAGTGTTTCCATTAACAGAAAAAAAAACCCCAAAGAGTTATAATAAGTGGGGTTTCTGTAAACAAAAACTTTGTTAGAGTAAGCAAAAAGATAAGAGTTACAATGGTATAAAATGTTGCCACATTCTGCTAATGTCTGTCTTCATAGATCCTAGATTGTGTGACTAAGGATAACATGGGCTTATGGATCCACACATCAGCTGAGCCAGGATTATTAGTTTTGCACACAGACAAATTGGTAAAGTCATCTTGTTTGCTGTTCTGCACCAGCCTGGGAAGTGAAACACAGGACTCCCTATTGCTATTCATCGATTTGTCTGGACATATACTCCAAAGCGTGAGGAAAAGATAATCCAATTACACATTTTTACACGCTTTCTTAGATTTAGTACAAGTAAACACTGGCATCTGCACACAAATTTAGCTTAAGAAAACAGAGCATTATAGATTTAGCATGGTGAGACAGCATTTTATTTGCAAGTTTTTTTCCTAGTGTTCTGAGACTTAACTTGTCCTTCTTGCCCCTTGTTAAACAAGACTTGAAAATTTTCACATTTTATTATTATTTTTTATAAAGTAAGTACAGTTTATTCTGGTAAAAAACAGTAATTGAGGTTTAGTAAAATAAAACTGTATTGGAAGGACTGCCTTGGCAGCACAGGCAACCATATGATACGTATAGTTTACTCTGAGAAGCCTTTGCATTAATTTGAGGAGTATATGATCATTCCTTTCTTGGGATGATCTGCACACAGTCTACAAACTGCCCATCATAAGATAACGTTTTCAGAGTAACTGAGTTATTCAGCAAGGTCAGAACTACTTATCAAGTACGGAATTAGACTGCCCTCTGCTGACAAATTTATGTATATGATTAAGTTTTCCAACTACCACATTTGCTTATTTAAATAAAAAAATATAAATCCTTTGCACAGGAATTAATATGAACCTACTTGTACCATACACCTTCCAGTATGTAGACTGTGTGTCTAACACATGAAAAATAGCAGGTTTGTAGCTGCAGTTTTAGGAACCTCAATGCCATCTTACTCTTTAACAGTAGTTTGCAAATACTGATAGGAGCTCAAGCACTGTATTTAAAAACACAAGACCAACTACCTTAACAAAAGACTGTCTCTTAGTGAGGACTGGATTGTTTAGAAAAAAAATCAGAATTAAGCAAAGGTACGTAGACAGGCACTGCTCCCTTTTATAGCACATCGGCGTTGATCTTGGAGAGACTGTGACACATAATCTATTCTATGAACAAAACATCCAGATGCTGGGGCCAAACTGTTCACTACTCATGAGGACTAACAAACCAGACAAGATGCAATCCTGTCCCTCAGAAATGAGGCTCTTCAGGTTGACTGAACCACAACAGTGCTACTGACCCCAGGCCACGTATACGTAACTGATTTCCTGCTACCAAGCTAACAAACAAGCCTCACAGTACAGGCTAACAATTGTGGAGTCAAATCGTAAGTAATTCTTATTCTCCCAAACAGTTCCATTAAAGCACAACTGACCCTGGGATAAAGAATGGCTATCCCTTCCTAATTTTACAACACATATCTATGGCTATGGGTGTGGGCAAAAGTTCTAGTACTTGAAATGCTATTATTATTGAAATTTAAATTACTTCCAGCTAGAATTTTTTCTTTTAAAGAAAGAAACCTCGGTACAGAAGATTACAGGATGTAGAGATGGAGAGTAATGATCTACTATAAAACATTCATCAACTGCTCTAAGATTTGTAGCATTGGAAGAATCAAGATAAAAACGGAATGTCGAGTACTTTAAAATGTGTAACACTATTTTCCTTTTTGTGATTTAACTTGTCAAATTATTTAGTAAAAATTTGGAATGTGCTTCAAGCAAAAAATTAGTGAGTTATGCAGGGACTACATCTGGCAATTCACAGACCATAACATTTTTAATGCTAATTCGTTGCTGAAACTACAATCTTCTATAAAGCAACAAAAGTGAAAATTTGCAAGCTTACCAAATGCACAGTGCAGAATCTAGAACAAAAAGAAAAATACAAATCACTAACATTTCAAATGAAGAGATTCAGAAACACATGTAGTTCTACAAGAGCTTAAGATTCAATATTTGTATTTCAAAGATTAAGCTGAATATTTAGCTTTGCTCCCCAAGCTAAATAGCAGACAGTGAGTGCCCTCACCGCCTGCTAAAAAGCAAACTTCAGCATTTGTGTGAGGCATATTTCTTATATTCACCTCCTAATCACAATGCTAATGAAAAACTAGGTACCTAGACAGCACTGTTCAGAGGCTGCCTTATTTCTCCTTCAGAAAACACTCATGCAATTATTAGTAACTCTAGGGAAGAAGACTACACCTACCTCAAGTAAAGCTCCAGTTTGGAAGAATTTCAGGGGCTTTTCTATTGAATAGTAGAGGCTATGGTAGCTACCCTTAGCCAGGTATGCTCGAACTAGACCAACTGCAATAACAAGCCATCTGAAAGAGAGAAAAAAGTCTAAGATAAGGAGACATTAAGCAGAGCATCAATACAAAGAAATCCTTAACCCCCTTTGGGTATCTGAGAACACAACAGGCATATAACTGTCCTGAAAGATACTAACTTTTTGCCTGCCCTCTGCAACACTGAAAACATTAAATATTTGGATTCTCTGCAAATTTATCAAAGTTAAACGTTACGCCTTTTTAAGCATCTTTCAGCACCAACATGATACCAATATCCTTACTGTTTAAGTTTATTTTTCAGTAAACTATTTAATTATGGAAGGTATTAATGACATTTTAAAGAAAACTAGCATCACATTTTGCTTAGTTTAAGCAGAAAACCATTTACTGCTAGTCAAAGATCTCTTATCATACCATAACTTAAGGAAGTATGACATAAACCCTTAAGATTCAGAAGGCATTCATATTAATGTTTCAGTTCAAAGTAAACCCTTAGACTCCATGATAGACCACCAAGCTTAATTGCTAGCGTATATATTTTTGAGAAACAGTTATGGACAGCTAGCTGCAAGAAAGCCAAGCCTGCTAAAGCCTTGAAGGCTGTGATGGTCATTTCCTTTTTTAAGCAACAAATATTAATATATCTAGGCCTATATAACTGCAACTATGTACTATAAACAATGTGACTCGTTAACCTTGCTGATTTTCCCCTCAGGTAATTTAAGAAGCAACGCCAAAAATTCTTTCTCCAGTCCTGGCCGATGCAGTAACATCTTTCACTCCCACACCTGCCCAGGATTGCTGACTGCCTACAGCCTCAGAAATTCTTCAGTGAAGTCTAGGACAAGCCACAAAACTAAGGTGGGTACAGCCTGGTAAAAAACTTTTTAATTTGAAATTAGCATCATAGTTAACTTTAATTTCCAATTGCTTGTGGCAAACACAGGGAAAAGGGATTTATCAACAAGAAGAGGGAACCCTTACCAGCAGCTCCCAAACTCTGCACTGACAGGCTCACCCTGGCTGTCTTGCCCTCAGCTACTCCTAATGCCACCCTGACTCTACCTCCAGCTCAATCCAAACCCAGAAGTGCTGTTACAAAGCTTGTGTTAACAGTCACCAAGTGTCTGTGCTAGAAACAGTCCATCTCAGTGACAGAGTGTGTGTAGACATGTAGAAAGCCTCCTATCCATGCAATAGCTTTCTACCCTTCAGAAAAGATTTGCAGCTGTGGTTTTGTAACAGGGAAGATGAAGAAATTCCCTAATTTACAGAGTATTACACGCCTACAAGTATGGCATTAGCTTAGGTATTACGAAGTATATACAAATATTGTCCCAAATGTAACAGTTGTTTGAAATACTGTAAGGTTCAGACTTTTTAAATAATAAGTAACTCTGGCATGCAAGTTTGTGTTCATAACACCATTTGTCAGTACAAATGAAAAATAAGCTATTTCATTTCTGCCTGGACTTCTCAGAAGATGAGTACCAAAGAAAAGCAGTACAGGTGGGGAAGAGAAATGTGGAATGAGAAACAACCTGTCACTACTGAAAAGAAGGAGGGCTTATTTCAGTTAAAGCTATCTTGTGAAACCAAGAGGCAAACATTTGCCAAGTAATTGGTGTTTACAAAGAAGAATCGGATGAATTTGGTATTTGGACTTCAGTGCAGAATAAACTAGTAAGTGCTATAGTATTAATTGATGGCTCTCCCTTGCAACACTGTGTGCTTCTCTTTTAGAACTTTTTATCAGAGCAGGTTGACACTGTCCTGTTTGTCAAATTTCTCAGTTTTTCCTAATCTTCTGTGTTGAGAAACTTCACAGAATTGAGCAACTTCTCAGGTTGCACAAGATACCAGTTCTTGGTTGTGCGTGTGAACTGTTGTCCCCTGCAGACTGTTCCCACCTTAATCCAGTGATTGGTAATGTGGCTCCCAGAGGAGCTCCAGCCCCTTGCTCATCTCCACCCTCCCTGCCAGATCACTGACTCCAGAAAACGTGTACTTTGCATTCCCAAAGACCACATCTCACTTTTAATAATAAAATTACTGTCCTTAAAAAAAAAAAAAAACACAACACAAACAACCCAAACATTTAATAGAGATCAAAGTATTAATCTGTACAAAATTCAAAGCTGTGCCTACTTTGTGTTGAAGCTTTTAAAAACCCTGTCCTGCTTATGTGATTCTTAAATAGTTCTTCACCCTCTGTGACCAGAGAAAAGAGAACAGGAATAAGGGAAAGCAAGGAAGATAAACCAAATAAGAAATCTGGTGAGAAGTTTAAAAGTGCAGCAAAAGCCACCACTGTCACATGAAATCTGAACTATAAATGAGTTTTTCCAGCTTTCTCTGACCTGGACACTAAAGTCTACTCAATACGCCAGCTGGAGCTACATTTCACTAAATTACCACTGCCATGCCTGTAACCTTTAAGTTAGACTCTTAAACTCTTTGATTAATCCAAACTAAGGAAAATAAATACTGCAAACACATAATTTAGTTTTCTTTCACTTTCAGTTGCTCAGATTTGATAAGCAAGCTTCATGCTCAAGTCCTCAGTTTAATTCCCTCTTATGAAAAGGTGGTTTCTTATGCAAAGTCACTGAGGCTCTGCATCATTTATGCAAGAGAATACAACAAAGCTATGCAGTGAACAAACCTGAAAAGGGAGAAATGTACTTTGGCTCTTAACAACCAGTCACTGAAGACATGGAAAACAAACTTCTAACCCAGAACACTCTGCTCAACACTGGTAACACAAAACCTTGTGAATTCAAAAGCTATTACATAAAGATCTATCTTGTTGAATTTAATTGCTTATACCACCATTGGCTACTTCTACCCAGAAGTACTAGTCAGTTACAGCACTTGACTAACAATAAAAAACGAAATCGCATTTTAAAGCAGCTCATCAAATATTTATACTCAGCTCTAACAGCATGCCCTTCCTCCACAGTTTTTAGGGAATAATTTCCATGCTGCATCAATGCCTCCAGAATGAGCTTTCTATGCCAGGTCAGGCATGACTACATGATGTCACGCCATGACAGGAAAACAGTAGTTTGACTGAATGCAAGAGATGAAAGAAGCAAAGCTTTCTATATCTTAACAATTTAAACCATGGCCCAAAAAACAAAACCCCACGCAAGCACAGCTGAGAAGCAACTGCAGGACTGGCTATTCCTTCTTACATCAGGTTGGT
Source organism: Patagioenas fasciata (assembly GCF_037038585.1). Lineage (NCBI taxonomy): Eukaryota > Metazoa > Chordata > Aves > Columbiformes > Columbidae > Patagioenas > Patagioenas fasciata. The sequence continues at coordinate 11,814,931 of NC_092526.1, read as the reverse complement.
CCCTTTTCTGAGAGAAAAACCCAAACATATGAACAAAACAAAACCAAAAAACCCACTTAAAAAAAAAATCCCATGTGCTTTTACAGCATAACTTCATAATTTGGGCACCTTTCAAAGTCTCGGTGCTTTCTTTTCACAATTCTCTATCCAAGGCAGTGTTATCTCAGAAACTGAGTCTGACCACTCTGACCGACATGAGGACAGTAACTAATTGCTGCCACCAGCTGTGTATCAACCTTTTCACATGAAAAACTCAGCTTCTGCCAACTAACTCCGGAAAAACTACCTTATTATCATAGAACCATAGAATCATTTCAGTTGGAAAAGACCCTCAGGATCATCGAGTCTTTTAAAAACAAGAAAATAACTGCGGGTTCTTTCTTAAACTCAACTTTGTATATTGCGGAATTTCAGCAGTGTCCAGGGGAAGTGCAAAACCCTCATCCATTTGAAGACAAGTCATCAGTCAGAGCCCCCAGTGAGCCACCCCGAAAGAACGGCGGTGAGTGACAACACAGAGATACGAACCCTGATCACAGGACTCCCAAGTTAGCTCCCCAAATTGCAGAAATCATGTCCAGAAAAAAGCAACTTGTGTTAAAGCACCATAGGCTACATTCTCCTCCCAGACCGGAATTTTCTAGGAGTTTTGGTATAAATCAGGAAAACGGGTAACATCACTATCAAGATTTACACGACAACAGGAAGCTAAATAGAGATTTATGCTATTTATTTCTGAGTTTTAAAAACACGTTTAATTTTTTCTTCTGAGGAAATTTCATAGGCTCAGGAACTTGCCTGCCATGATAAAGTTCAGGACCTTTAAAGAAATGTTTCATTTATGCTGCAATTTCTCTCTCACAGAGGTTAACTTCTTAACATTGTGCAGGGACATCACAACAAAACTGAAGAGACCTGACTGCCTGTACTGTGTTGTATTGCTCATGTCATTAAGTACTTCTGAAACAAGAGATTCACTTTTATCAAACTGGTGGGTAATTATCATTCCCCTCTGGGTGAAATACCCTGCAAATATCATACAGAGCCATAAATCTATTTAGCAATTCCACCTCAGAGTAACACACCTATTGGGTAGTGGCTGTAACAAGCACCTTACAAGAACTACCATTGTTCTATGTAACTATCTCACAAGCAGAAATACCACCAGCTGTCACCCACACAGACAAGAATCATCATGTCCAGTTACCTTATTGAAATAAATATCTATATTAATTTGATACTAATCTTCCTCAAAAATAGTGAGACTAGTTTGTTTGACTGACTCCTCACCCACCACAAAGTATCTAAGGAAAACGAGGCTCATTCTGGATCCATTTTAATGGTTCTTTTCTCCCCTCACCCAAATATCCTCAGTCATTCAAAAGACAGTTTTATCTGGATTCCAACAAGACTCTACAGCCTCTTAAAAAAAAGATATATCTCTTAATTTGAGAGTCCCTAGTTGTCACTAAGAGCACACCTGAGCATGCACCAACCTGCCCAAGTTTCCATGTTACTACACGGGGCAAGAGCAGAGCACCAGGCAGGCCCAGGAGCTCGCAGGCCGCAAGCAGCAGCTCTCAACTTCACCCAAAGCACACACATACCCACTGAGGGGTACATGGGGAAATCTCATGGGCTTTAAAGGGTAACAGCTTTGCGTTCTTAACTACTGCTACAGGTAAATTCCCTGTGTTTATGTCCACCTCCACTGAAAAGTGCTGGAGTCCACACCACAGACATGGTCATCCGAGAACAGGGGTCTGCACAGTCACCTGGGTGACAAATAGTTGCAGAGGGAATTAATGTGTCAATTACAAAACACCGTAGTCCTCAGAGAACAGCCAGTTGTTCCACTCAACGGGCGTGTGGAAGAGGCCAAACTGCAGAGGGGCTCAGCCGCTGCCGAGCGGGCCCACACCGGGAACCGCCGCCCGGCCGAGGCCGGGCAGGGGCAGCACCAGGGTCCTGGCCCGGGGGACACCCCGGCACCGAACCGCTCGCAGCGCTGGGTCATCGCCATGGCACGCCATGGAGAGAACGAAGAGACCAAGAAAACAGCTTCACACACACGCACAAGAAAGCCGTTTCCAGCATGAGAAGCAACAAGAAAGGGGTTGTTTGTGTTTTTTTGACGTTATGAGAAGTGTGAGGCACGACCGCTGGCAGCGCGAGGGACAACGGGAACGGCAACGCGCCTCCATCCGGTCCTCGGGCAGGCACGACTGAAGCTGCGAGCACTAGAGGGGAAAATGGGGACAGAGGCGACAAAGGGCACAGCGACAGGAAAGACCTCCATGGTTCGCCGAGCTCCCCGCGGCGCAGGACTGCCCTCACAGCCCCCGCCGGGACCGCGCCAGGGCCGGCAGCCGGACACAGGGCACACGCGGCCGCAGCCCGGCCGAGCGGAGCCCCCGTTCCATCTGGGCACCGTGCGGATCGCCGCTCCGGGAACGCCGCCTCCCACGGGACGGGCTCCGCCAAGCCCAGTGGCGCCGGGGAGAGCCCGAACCGCTGCCGAAACAATAAGAAGCGACAGCGGCGGCCCCGCGGCGCCCAGCCACCCTCCCCCCGCCAGGCGGAAAACACCCAGTGCAGAAAAAGTTTCCCGGTGCGGGTGAAAGCGGCAACGGCCGGAGGAGCGGCAGCAGCCCCTGCCCCGGGGAGCACAGCGGGGCGAGCCTGCCAGGGAGACTCCCCGCACGCTTCCTTACCCCGCCGTCATCACCACATTGTAGATAACGAGATAGGCCGTGGCCAAGGCGCCCGGGCCTTTCCTCCGCCGCGGCTGCTGGCTGCCGTAGCCGTTATCCGCCCGGCTGCCGCCGCTGCCAGACACCGCCATGTTGCAGCGCTCCCAAGGCTTCCGCCCGCTCTCAGCCTACGGTGGAGCCACGGGGCGGGGCCAGCGCCGGCGCCGCCATCTTGGAGGTGGGCAGGGCGCTGTGCGCAGGCGTTGGTTCTGCGGACCCGCCGCCCCGCGTCCCAAGGGCGCTCTGCTCCCCAGCAGGGGGGTCAACGGCGTTTTCAGTCACATTTTAAACCGGATTAAAAACGCTCCCCTGCGGGCTCAGTCCTGCAGCATAAATAGGTCTGTCATTTCCTTAGAGAAATTAATAGGGCTAGTTTTCCAGGTAAGATTATTTTAGGAGTACTTCGTAGGTTTTCATCACTTCTATACTTTAATAAGCTGCAGAAGCTGGGCACAAATGCAGCTATAACTCATTTTCTGCTGAAGTTTTAAAGGATGGCTAAGCCTTGGATAGTGTTACTTTCAAGCATCCTCTATAGAGGAGATATAACCAGAACTACCTTTCCAAAGAAATTTATTTATTTGTTTGTTTGTTTATTATTTAAATTTTCCTACAGAACTACTAAATATTCTGCGGAGTTACTTCTCAACTTCCAGAAGCAACTTGCAGTTTTCATGCTGGTTATAGTGCAGTGCCTTCCTGAGCAGTGCAGAGTAACAGCATTAGCCTCCCTCCCAGCCTGCAAATCCTGCTTTCACTGACAGCTTTATGTGGCCTAATAAATTCATAGTGTTGGGTGTACATCTGTTGCAGTCAATAGAGCTCAAAATTCAAACATGATTTACGAGAATTTAATGAAATTTTAGTACAATGTTTCAGTAAATACTCCAAGAAATTTTAAAGAAAGAGATCGTTCACGTAAGCAACTAAAAGAAATTTCTGTTTTCAAAGCCTGACACTCACTCCAGTGGCGAGAGCTAAGAAGTCCTCTGCTGTCTTCCTTGTGAGCAAAGAGAAACAGCACTACAGAAGTCTTTGCATGCCACGCAATTAGCAAACACCTCCTCATCAACCAGAAATATACACGGGTCGCTTGGATAGCAGGACAGGTCTGTCCTTAGGTAAATTAACTTTCTGCAAATCCAGAAACCCAAGTAGTGAAAAACAGTGCCAATCCCAAATTTTCCATGTCTCTTGAGAAGACTGAATTTTTTACAAAAGAAATACAAAAAATGAAGTGGTCCATCTAGGGCAGTATCAATGTCTTGCATAACCTCTGCTACTGAGGATTGTTTCAGCCCTATCACACCCCAGGACGGGCTCTCTGCAAACATTATACAAGCAAGACAAGGTCTATAGAAAGAGGTAATACCTTTTATTAGACCAGTTAGGATGTGAGACAGGATTTCAAGCACATAAAATAACCTTCTTCAGCAGATATAGAATTCTGTTCTTCAAATAAAACAAAAAATCAAAGGTTGAATACAAGTTGGAGTCAGTTGCTCAGAGTTGAATTAGCTATGTATCGCATAGTTTTTGAAGTAGAGATTGTTTCCTGCAGACTATAAGGGATGTTAATAGGAGGCAACTGGGAGATGGTGAGCTAGATATGTCGCTTGGGAAAAAGAACAACAGGCAGTTTATAACCTATGGGACATGGAGGCCCTAGTAAAAAAGGAGAAGGAAGGGTAAATTTGTGTGGAACACCCGATATTGAGTCTGTGGGTTTTGATACTCAGTATGTGTCCCCACAGACCTTGCCATACCCATGGACCAGGCCATCAGAGCCAGACCTTTTACTGCTTTACACACATGCCTGCCTGAACAAAAGCTAACAGACAGTGAATAACATTCACAAGGCAGCAGAGCCCATCCTGCAAAGGTGACTGTTTCAAGGGCTGCAAATTCGCTTAAGAGACATGTTGCTGCAAGCAGGATGTTTCACTTTAGGGAATTTCTGTGTTGTCCTGCATGGTCTGTGGTGCCTTGGACTGCTCCTTCAAAGTCTGCATAAAGGCAGCACAAGCATATTTACTAAATATCTCCATCTTTACCCTTTCTAGGAACATTAGTGTAAGCAGACATCTACATTTAGACTTCCCTGAATTTTTTCTCTCTTGCTTTTACAGTCTTTCTGAACTATTTATTTCCCCACCGTAAGGTAATAATTATAAAAGAAAACCACAGCTGTCCTGGTGCCCCGTCCATGTCAACAATTCATTGTTCCCTGTGAATGACGCGATGAGGCTAGAGACGTGTGGCAGAGCACATGGCTACAACTGGTGTCCGCCTGGGCTGTACCTGATGGCATTGGGGCAGAGCAGCCTCCACACCGCTCTGGTCTGCGCTGGCGGGGTAGGAGAAGCGCAGCAGCACCACAGACATCCAGGAGGTTTCGCTGTCGCCACCTCATCCATTTTTGTGCCAAGTAGGTCTTGGGACAGAATGGGAGAAGATGCTGTTACCAATATGATTAGCCAATATGAACGCAGTGACGCCTGCAATAGAGCATACACGGAGCGTGCTTTGTGGTATTATTTATTTAGGAACTGTGAGTAACTACAGCCGTAGCGTTCTCATCTTTGCAATTCTGATCGTTTAACAAACTGGGAGAATATTAGCATATTTTTATTAAGGTACAAAATACACCCCGTTGTTGCCTAAAACATTAAAAAAAAAAAAAAGTGAGAAAAGCTTTGTATGCTCTAAATCAGATTCAAAACCTTTCTGTATAAGGAACTGTGGCATTACTGTGTTTAGTATAACAAGAGGTTTTTATCAATTGAAAAGACATGCTGGCAATCTGAACTTAGCAGCAAAGAGTAAAGCAGTTAAAACCCATTGTGTCGTCCACATTAGCTGGGCTTTCAATGTAGAAGAGCAAATCATATGAAACACATACACAACTAGGTAATATCAAACAACCTAAGGTCGATATGGTACACACCGGTATTAAAGTACACTAACTACTTAGTGGTGAGGATTTAAGGTAATCTTTTTTTTTTTTTAAAAAAAGAGGTAACCTTTGAAATGCAAATGGTTGCACTTTATGCACAAAAAGTGGAAAAGAAAAAGAATCACTTTTGGAATGATACACAGATATAAGACACACTGGTTTTAGATGATGCAAATCACCTTGCAGCCACTGATATTACCTCTGAACAACAGCAAAAAAAAAAAAAAAAGGTGCCAATACTGTGAAAGGAAAGCAAAGTTACTAAATCTGAGTGCATTAACCATTTCTGAGAAAATAAAAAACAAAAACAAAAACAAACAAAACCAAAAACAAACCCAGGGCTTGGATTTTTTTGTTTTGTTTTGCTTTTCTGCAGTTTTAAAAAACTCAGCAGCCTTATTGGTGCAGGTTTAAGACAAAAACACAGTCAAGCTCATAAGGTAGAAACAGGTCCTATATAGGTTAAAATTCTTTGGAAACTGCTAAGTATAGAGGAGTTTGTAATCCAGGCTACTATCTTCTTGACTGCTCCAAAAATCTGCGGGAGTTTCCAGCTTATCAGTTGAAATCTGTTTTGCAGTTGCCAAATAAATACAAGTAAAACTTTAACTAACCTGGGATTCCATTTACACACATGAACACAGAAGTTCCTGATTGTGCGATAGCCTGTTTTTTTTTTCACAGCAGCATGTATATGAATCATAAATCATTGTTAGACTGACCAGAAAAACAGAAAATATTGTCAGTCTTTGTGTTTTCGGTCTATTTCTTAAGTAGTCAGCTGTGACTGCACTGAGTGACAGGGAGAGGTGAAAGGCTGTGATCAGCTGGTTAAAAGCAAGATCCGGAGTTTCTCAGGAAACCACCTGGATGTGCAACATGAGCCAGTATTGCAATGGCACTGACAGTGCACTGAGAAAGGGCTGGAAATGTGTTTGAAGTTAGGGCTGTGGAATTCTTTTTAAAACAAATGAAAAATGAACCATACCAACATACAAATTGCAATTCTGGCTGTGTCAGACGATTCCTTGTAAAGAAGACCTTGGGGAGTCAACTTAGGTGCAGTTTTGGCTGAGGAAAGTAATAGTATAGGGCAATGAGCTCAGTTAATAGACTTTTTCTTTCAGAATAACTGTAGACTTGTTTTCCATACATTTAATTTTCGAAATATACTGGGCAACTTAGTTGATGACGTGCTTAAAGCAAATCAAATCATGCTAGCAACTTAAAATTGCCTACTGATTTGAATTAATGCCCATACGTAAAGCAAACAGGTATCAACTGATCATGCTGAAAAAACAACCCCCAAAGACCTACGTATCACACAAGGTGCTTTTGATAACTTGGTTTTCTGAGCCTTATAAGGGAAAGTCTTTAAATATATTTTTTTCTTTTTTTTTTTTTTTTTGTTTGAGCCTTGTTTCATTCTTCCTCCTCCTCATCTTCATCTTCTCCTTCTCCTTCTCCTTCTGCCATTGTTTCCACAAGGAGTTCTGCGGTGCACGTGGCTTCCCCAAGGCTGTTAACAGCTTTGCAGGTGTATTTGGCATCATCGTCCCCACATACTTCAGAAATTGTCAAAGAACAGTTCCCTTCCTCATCATAATCTATCTGGAAGTGACGGGACTCCTTGACAGGCTGATCATCTTTGTACCACATTACCTCAGGGTCAGGGTAGCCTGCAACAGGGCAGAGAGAACAGCAATTGCAATGAATGGGTATCGACTAATCTGTGATTACTTTAAGCTTTAATTCCATGTCTGTATGGACATGCCAATGTGTTGCTATACAGATATTTCATTGAATTCTATTTCAAATAAATGTAGGTGATCTGAGACCTTTTTGCTTCACATTTACCTGAAACAGCTTTATTATGAATAGCAAAAAATTGAAAGTTAGCACTGAGGTACTCACAAGATTTCCCTTTCCACTACTTTTGCAGTGACTCCAGGCAGCTGCTTGTGTCTCAGACATCAGCCAGCAGAGGACTCTTAATAGCGTATTCGAGGCTTACCTTACCTTGCAGCGCTTGTGGAAACCAGAGTTTCTGACACTGAGATTTAGAATTTCAAGGATAAGATGTTTGGGGCAACAGCTACAGTGTAATTTCCTTCTCAGGTTGTTTCGTTGTGGCTATTCTGAATTTTCCTCCTCCTAATCTGCTCCTTACACGCTGGCCTGTCCTATTTCTTAATTGTGTTTGTTAGGGTAGGCAAGGGAGTCTAAGAGAAACATTTTGATTATGCATCTCAACAGGAGCTTTGGAGCTTTTTGTGAAGCAAATGGCTGCTGTCCTCAAGCATCCAGAGCAGGGCTGTACTTTGCATGCTGGAGAACAATCCCTTATACAGTACTCTTGGCTGCTATAACAAATTGAAGGCTTGTTGTCTCAGCCAAGTTCTGGGCTGTGACTTCCCGCTGAGCAGAAATAAACTGCAGGAATCCCTGGTACACAACGAACACTACAGTGATTCACTGGAAACTTTGGAACATCAACCGTGGTAGATCTATCTATTTTATTCCATGCAGTACTTATGAACATACCCCTCATGCTGAGCATCCATCAGCAACAATAATCCATCCTCACATCTCCGCTGTGAGGTAGGAAACAGCAATGAAAGAGATTAGGAGCACAGAAACAAACAAGCAGAAGGTCAGTGAGGCAGTTTCTGAACCTCATTTTAAGATTAGAAATTGTCGAACAAACACATGCAATATGGCACTGACTACCCATTTCATTTTAACAACTCTTCCCAATTTCCAACTTGCATCAGCAGCTGTGACAGAGAAGGTTCAGTGTCACTGCAGTACCAATGCTGGCAGTCCTGGCCTGCAGGCTGTTCGGCGGACCCGGCCAAGTACTCAAGTGTCTTCCCATAAACTTATTCTTTCCATCTGCATCTTCCAGTCTGAGTTTTAATTTCTTGAACTCATAAGTCAAAAAACAAAACCAAAAAACCAAAAACCAAACAGCAATATAGTATTTTATAGATATGATTTTTGTAACCAATGGAATTATATTAGCATTACTTCTCATGCAAATACACTGTTAGGGACCTCTTTGCCTTTTATACAATGCATGTACGGCTTAAAGCTGTCTTGAGGTCACCTGAAACTTGTCTGTCATTTCAGACAAGTGACTTCCTACCTCTTATTTCCAGTTACCAGTCTCTCAGAGTGTACTCTTGCAATTTATGATACCATGTTGCATCGTTTTTACTGTTTCCACCCTCAAAAGACACCTTACAGTTCCCACTTGCTGTTCTGAATTAGTGATTCACACATTGACTCTTGGAGACTTCGGTTCTACGGCAAGCACAGAACAAGCCCGTACAGCTCCAAATAATTCCTGTTATTGCAACACATTCAAGCTGTGACATGCAGATATTGGTAAAGCAAAATGGCACCAACTCCACAATAATAAAGGAAAAAATTGAAAAAGTGAAACAACAACATGATGCAGAAAGCTGGCAAGGAAGGAAGGAAGGAAAGAGATATGCTAATTCAAAGTACCTTCAATTTTGCAGTCAAATCTAGCAGCACTTCCTTCCACAACCTCCAAGTCAAGGATCGTTTTAGTGAAATATGGCTTTACATGGGGCTTTTCTTCAGCCACTTCTTCAAGAAAAGCATCTGGAGAAGAGCGAAGAGATAGTTAATTTTTTTATAGGGCATGTTCTCAAAAGATGCATTTTAATTTTTAATTATCAGATAGTAATGAAAGCATCTTTTATTTAGTTTAATTCTGTAAGCCTAATGGCACTGTGAGGACATTAGCTACTTAGTTCTGTGCCAATCTTTCGCAACAGGACAAAGATTCAGACCATAAATAGAATTAAATCAACATGCAGGTCACCACGCTACAAATCATCTTTATTTTTTCTTGAATTTGTTTCTAATTGAACCTGAACTTTTGCTAGTCAGAGAGGTAAACCAGTTCAGTTTGTCTCAGGCCCACAGTTGATGTGGATATGTCAAAGTGACTTGCTCGATTTTCACAAGTGTCAAACAGCTGCACCTCTGATTGTTACACACCCCAAATCCACATTTCAAATGGGGACCTAGGGGAATAATGTAGACACATGATTTTTGTTCTGAAATTCCCTTGTCTGAGCAGCGTGGTTTATGCGGAGTACGTCTTGGTTACAGCAAGTGTTAATACTTGCTTGCTTGTTCGCTTGCATGAGAAGGTAATTCATCACTGTAATCTTTGTATAAACATGCATTCCCAAACTGATAGAAAGCGCAGCTGAGAAATCTGCCTAAATTCTTTGGCTTTAAAAAGAGAAGAGTTTACTGCCCATACTTACACTGGGGCATTTAAGTAATAGAACAATATGAGAACAATGAATTTTTCATAGATTTCTTTAAAATAAAATAAAAGACCATAAAAACAGAGAGAGAGCGCGAGCGCAGGAATAACCATCTCAATGATTAATCTCTAGCATTTCACTAAAAGTTTTAGTAAGACTGATTCACAGAGAGGTTAAAAAAATGGTGCAGCAAAATTCCTTACCTTCGTTCTCTACTTTGTCTGCATTTATAGGGCTGGTGGGCGAGCTCCCGGAGGCCTTCCTCCCGCTCATACCAGAAATCATCGCCATGGACGACAGTCTTCCTATTGCTCTCACAGCATGGCCTGTTTTCTAAGACATAACATAAAAGGCTTCTGATCAATCCAATCCAAAAGGCATGTGATTTTCTGTAACAATCGTGCTTCGCACAAATTATCTGGGATCTCTGCGAACCTCACTGGAATTGTTGGACAAACTGCTTATATATAGCTCTGTTGTTTTAGGAGAGACAGAGCAGGCTGGTCCGAATTACCAAATTTAGTTGCAGATATAAACTTCCCCTGATGAACTCATACCTAAATGAATGTCTCTGTTAGTTGTGGATAAAAAGCACTGTGAGAGAGGAGGGCCAGCGAAAAGCTTTGTCCTGTTTAGCTGGAACTTAACTCTGGTGGCGGGCTGCTCTCTTAATAGCTGTATGGGCTGGACCGGCTTTCACCAAGGACGAATAACCAGCTAATACGAAATGAATGAGAAAGCACTATCTGCATGATGGAAGCAGACCTCTGACAGGCTCGAGAATCAACCACCAGGATACTAAAATACGCTCAAACTACCTTTTCTGTAGTACGGACACTTGTATGTTTTTATAACTTGCTTGAGCTCCTAAGAAACATGTTCAGTAGACTGAACACATTCTGTGATTCACATTCTGTGACTGTAAGAGGAAATATAAAGTAGATTTACATGAATGAATATTTTGTAGGCTACTCAAAAGACTGGGTCCAGGATTTTATACATCAACTCCCCTAGCTTTCAGAACAGCACAGATGGACCTGCTACTTAATGCTTCCAGGATTAAGAACAAAGAAGATACAGAGATTTAATACATCTAAGAAAATTATTAAACCAATCTGACCGAATCCATGAGAAGCTTGGTACTACAACAGGACAGAACTACTGGCTTAGGAGAATGAAACTACCACAAAATGAGGTATATGTAGAGAGGCCAGGCGGATAAGCGTTTCCCTAGCTGTTTGAGTTTGTGAAGGATAACATAATTCCCCAGCCCTCGGTGGGGTTTTGTTCCCCAAAGATCGGGAAACTTTCTACTTGAACTAGTATGCCTTTTGGTAGCCTGAAATGGAATCATCACATATCTATGCAGCTGTGCAGCCTTCTGCTGCTCGCCCATAGAAACCAAACCTGCTTGCCTGCATTTATACACTGGCCACACTGGAGTTTCCACCAGCGTCAGAAACCACCTGGTAGAAGATGTTTCTCAGAATCGTAAACATTAGAAATAAAGAGACTTATTAGGATAATTGGCCCAATTCTATGTCTTCTTCGTTACCTGCCATTTTCTTCTGGCCATGTATTTCTTCATCCTATCTTTGGAAAGTTTTTTTGCTTCCATGTTTTTGGTATCTTTCTGCAGCCAAGGATGCTGAAGACACTGAGTACAATTTAAGCGACTCCTGTTACGTAAAAAGACTAGTCAGTGTTGCCATTAATGATAGTTGAACCTACCTGCTTTAACATTATTTTGCACTCTTTGCTGAAAGATGTCTTTTGTTTCCTAAATTTAGCAACATAGATCACATGACACTGCTTTCCCAGCCATGCTCACTTCTTAAACTCACTTTCACAATTTCCGTAGTTTTTTTCAGACAAAACTGTGCATTTTAAAGTGTTAATAAAACATTAAAAAACAAAGCACAGAAAGCCATATGTTTTAGGCATGGAACACTTGCAGCAGAACCACGATGGCAATGATTCAGCTACCTCATGCTGGCAGTAACCTGATCTAGATCTCCTTTCCTTCATTTACAGAGATTTCCCCTTTCCCACCACTTAATAGCCTCCTCCCCTGCAGCACTGAACATTTAACAGAAATGTCCAAATCTCTAATGAAGCCACACCCGTTCTTCACTTTGTTCTTGGTACACAGGTAAATAACCTCTGTTCTCCATCCAGCTGATTTCAAACTCACTGGAAGAAGTACGTTCTCTTTCTTTGGTTTGTTTGGAGTCTGCTGTAAACATGGCTCCTACTGTGATTTTTTATTTTCTTGCCCAATCATTGCATTTACAGGAAAGTTGCCTATTCGGAGGTACCACACTTAAAAACAACACATGGAAATAAAACCAGCAAAACTGCAACCCATTCAGATCAAGACAGAACATGTCATGCAGGAGTCTGTATTACACTATAGTGAAGATAAAAGAAACTACAGAAAACCTCAGGCTGCACCATACCCGAGGAAAGGGAAAAGCAGAATGAGCAGGCGATGGGAAGCAAGCGCACCATTCAGACCTTGCACCGTAAAATAAGTGAGAGCTGCGCGCAGAGACAGACGGACACACAGAGCTCCTTATAAAGTATCGCCAGAGGTGCCTGCTTCCACAACGTGCAGATTCAGAGCGGGGAAACAAGAACGACAAGTTCAGCTAAATGCAAACATAGTGTAGCAAGTCCAACAACTTTACTTCATATCTTTCTTAAGTAGATTGCTGATAAAGTCCTTGGCATCATCAGAGATTTCATCAAAAGCCTCATCATCGAAGTCCCAGGTTGCTGAGGTAACGTTGGCGAGGGTTTCATTGTCGTTGTCTCCCATGAAAGGAGAAAGTCCGCTGACCCTGGGGATAGAAGAGACAGACAGACACAAAACAAACAACATGAATTTGCAAATTACCAGAGGAGAGAATTAAAACTGTGTGTGACATCTCCAAGGCTCTGCAGATCTTTATCAGTAAAAGCTCCCTTAAAAGAAAAAACCAAAAACCAGGACTCAAAGCTAACTACAGACAGTCTCATGGGAAGGAAACTAGAAATTTGACTGCAAAACCGAAAGGGAGATTTTTGCTCTTTCTCTTTTCCCAAGACATTTTTGAGGAGAGAACTAGAATTAGGTGAAAGTGGAACACACTAATTTGTTAAATGACTTGTCTAGTTCTGCATGAATAATCCTGCAATTTTCACACCAAATTCAGCTGATTTTTTTTTCCCTGGTGCTTTCAGAGTAGCTTTGCTGCCTTTGCTGTCAAAACACGGTTTTTTTGTAGATTTTATTCCATTTACTCCTGCAGACAGAGCCCAAGAAGAAAGATGCATTGTGAAATCATGAAATCCACAATGCTATTTTGTAAACAAAACCACCCTGAATGATACAGCCAGATAAAACAGTGCTACATCACTTCAGGCTGTAGGGTTATGCAGATGCATCCAAAAGTGATTTGGTCTTTATGTTCTCAGTCAGTCATGATGATGCATGAAACACAAATAATGCTCTTTTATAACCTAAGTTGAGCTTCTAAGGTTTTTTACTCAATATAACTGATAAATTGCCAGTGAAAGGCAATTACAGAACATCATGGTGTCATTTTTGCAGAGTATCTTTCTCCAGCTGAGAGTTGTCCTTTATTATACTGTACCTTTGTGCTTCTGGATACTTTTGATTCCAATATATATCACTCTTTCACTAAAAACTTTCAGGTGGAAGGTTGCTTATTCCTTAGAACTACAAGTTATTCGGTTTTCCAAGTCTTCTTACTGACATGCAATGTACATAATAACCTATTCTTCATGAAATTTTGCAGACTTTGCTTCCTCTGTACAATCATGTTAACCAATTACATCTCAACAGTAGTACATATTTTTTTTTTTTTAATATGGAAAAGTGGAACTTATCAGGGTTCTGAAAATACTATATGGATATAGTACTATATTAATATCATGATGCTACTGAATATCACAGAACAGACTGGTAGAAAAAGAGATTTGGATCGAATCCAGTGAGCTAACTGATTAATAATATTGGCATAATCCCCTCCTCCAAAGTTATTTTGCTACTCTTTTCTTCCTAATGGCATTCAAAAACTGATTTGGAATTTATTCCTAAGGATTTTATTTCTATAAGCAAAGCAGAAACACCCACTCTTTGAAGCCTCAGACAAAGCAGATACTAAAGCTTTTACCATTTCTGGAAGTTGTGTGCCGTACAGCAGAGTCTAGAATCTTACATGTATACTTCAGAAGTTTCCTAGTAATAATACATGAGATAAAGATGAAAGGTTTGTTTCTTCTCAGGCAGGAAGAAGTAAATCAGAACAGAAGGTATTTGCTGTCTAACTTTCCATTAGATGGGGTGCATTCAAATGCAACAGTGAAGCATGACTTTGTAAATGTATAAGGTGGCATAGACCCATTTATGAACATATAAAAGGCATGAGTTAGAGAAAGCTGAAAGATAAAGATGCCAAAAAGTGCTCACATAAAACAACTCTAACACGGCTGTTCTCTGCCTTTGACTCTTCCTTCACTGGAAGAGACAAGGTCTGTGCGTGATAGCACTGGAGAGCTGGTGTAGCTGCAGCACAACGAGAGACTCTGTTCTGCCCTTGTGCACATGGGCCGTCATGGCCAGGTAAATTGTTGAAGCAGAATCTGCATTCTGGTATCCACAAAGCACTGCTGCAGGGCCTTAAGCCTACTTCCACTCCAATATTTAAACATTTTCCTATTTATGACAATGCCATCATTCTCTATAATATTTTAGAAAGTGAAAAAAATCTCATCCAGACTGCAGTTCTAAGTTTTGGGTTCCAAATACTGGTTGCCAAGTTGTCTCTTTTTTGGCTATGTAGTAAGTACAACAACTTCTCAGCCAATTCAGCAGCTACTCAAAAGGTTCACATTTTATATAAATGGAGGGTCTGTAAAGTATTTCTTCAGTTCACTGTCAACACAGGAGCTGCAGATATTCCCTTTCCCCAGGTGAGCTTCCAGAGGACACGCTTGGGCAGCCAGAGCAATAACAACCTGTTTCCCCCCAATACTTGATGGAAGTATTGCAAAGGTGACCTCTGCATGCTGTTACCACCAATAGTATTGTGCAGCTCTTGTGCTGCATGTGATAATATTATGGCCTATTTCCACAGATTAAAGCTGCAATATTGAGAGATCATTTTCGTGCTGAGAAGACTGCTACAGATGGAGAGACATTGTTCACGTGGAAGCACCACTGCTCTGCACTGCCATCAGGGGCAGTGCCTATAAAGTTATTTGGCTTTCTGGGCAAAGGGATTCTCATGGCACACACAGCTTTTGAGGAAAGAGCTTAAATAGAAGGAGATGAGAGAGGAAAAATAACTTTGTTTGTTTTGGTTGCCTTTTTCTTTTAAGAATTGCATGACAAAATTATCTGATAAAATCTTAAATGCTGTGGCAGGATTGACCCATTCCATGCGTCTGGTAAATTACCAGATGGGTATCGGTTAAGCCTCTACTCGCTTTGTCCAAACACCAGTGTAACAGTACCCATTCAAACATTTCAATGAACCTATTTTTGTATTTCTGAATGTGCTGTTGCAAATTTATCAGGCTAAAATAATTTTCTTTCTCTACCACAGTTTTACACTGTGAATCAGTTGCTTTGTCATTAAAATATTTTAAGGAGAAATAGATCCTTGTCAGAAAACAAGATCCAGCAACCAATGTAGATTATAACCGGAAATTCTTATCTTTAGCACAGATTTCACTGACCTCAGCCTTGGTTGTTCATTTCTTAATAGCCATTTAAAGTAATAATGGCTCAGCAACTCTTTTGACAGATTATGGAAACAATTTCATTTTGGAATGCTGAGGCTAAGTGATAAAGATGAGCAACTGCTCCAGAAAATTAATATTGAGCTTACACTGCAAAGTTACTATTAGACAAGCGGTGAGTTGTTTACTGAAAACATTCTTCCAGCTACTTAAGCAGGCATCTTCCTGGCATGTTAAGAACCATTTGTTTAGAGAATCTTTCACATTTTCCACTTCTAAATAAAGAAGAAAGATATTTTATCCTCTAAAGTTCCCTAACATGTATTGCTCTGTTCTAACAAAGCTCTGAGTACAGATTTAGGTCCAGTGTGGTCACCAGTCTGATTGCCCATGTTACAAACACCATAGCATTACACTTGGAAATCTTTGCGTTTAAGACTGCTGCTAATCCAGGACAGATGAATTTGCTGCATGTCTCAGAAAGTGAGACCCTGAGCACTCCTCTGCAAGCAATGCTTGCAGCAGCAGCTGATTTGGGCTGGTGACAATGAGCTCCTCCTGACAGTCTGCATTGCATTAGCAGTGAAAAAGTAGCCGATTTCAGTGAAGAGTACCGTAATATCTGCTTCTGATACACCTGTGCAGGTCATATCAAATAAGCACACAATCATGCCTGCGCCCTGGAGATTATGTAGTAACGTGTAGTAATTTCGTTCTTCTACAAGTGAAATCAAACAAATAAATAGTCTCAGGTTACTTTGTGGGCGACACAAACCCACTGGACAAAACCACCGTTTCCTCAGCTGAGGGCAGACTGACTCCACATGGGTCATCTCAAGGTAAAACAGACCATTGAACCCATGTAAAGGAAGATGGCTCATTGCTGAAGCAAGGGGGTTATTCTGTTCTCATCCTTCTTTCACGTGCCCTGTGGATTAATGAGGAATCACAATTTACCAGTGCCACTAAAAGAATAAGCCATTTTCTTTTGGGCACTACAGTTGTGACATTAGAGCCCTCCTAACTTGCTTTATTGAGAGAACAAGGAATGCTCTCTCGTCTTTCTATTAACAAGGATTAAATTTTTAGTACAACATGAGGCCAAATGTAAGCCAGCAATGTGTCTTGTCTTATTGAAGTCTCAAGTCAGCACATCCAGAAGATGAACGATGCCAGAAGATCTTTCAATCAACCTGAACTGCCAAACAAGGAATAACAGCAGTGATGAATAACACAACAGATAAAAGGGAAGGGAATGTTTGAAGAATTGGGGTGCATGTTATTACGAAGGTGCCGAGGGAAAAGAGCACACAGCAAGAACAAATATGATATTAAAAACCAGCCTACAGTATAGCATATTAAAAATATTAATTGACAGAGACCAACTACTCTGAAAAGATGTACACTGCCTGGCTGATAACGCAAGCTGAACTAATAGAAAGCAAGCAAAAGAATCAGCCACAGCCCGTTCCTCACTGAAACTAATCAGACTCCATGGTGACAGAAGGAAAAGGACTATCTTAATGTACGTACACATGGTGCTACAGTCTTAGACCAAAATTTGTTTTGAAATAAAAACAGAATTTAGAAATTGTTTCAGATTTCTAACTGTTGGAAACACCAACTATTCAAGTGGATCATCAGAAAAGAACTAGAAATAGAAAAAAAAAACAAATCAACAAACAAATTTAGCAATGCCTGGAAGAATAAAGGGGCCAGAGGGAGCTGGAAAGAATTCAGGAGGTTTAACTGTCATTAGATGAAGATTATTTTAAATGCAGAAAGAAAAACTCAAGTAGACATAAATGGAGATGATATACACAAGCTATAATATTTGTGGCTGTTACTTCAAAGGCAATAGATCAGCTTAAGTATGTGGGACAGCACTGTGATGCAGAACAGGACAGAGAGCAAGATAAAAGCAGAAGATAAAAAACATGAGGTGGAGAATGCAAACAGGGAAATTTAAGGAAGAACGAAGACTGATGAAGAGACGGGACTGAATAAGTTACCATGAAAGATTAAAAGGATTTAATGTGTAGCTTAGAAATGTGGAAAGGGAATCCATAAGCTGCAGGATGGAATTAAGTCAGCTGTGCCATAAGGAAGACATTTGGAGCATCCCAACAGAGTGTGATCTCTGTGCTTACACCTGCACAGCAGCAGGCTGGGAGAGAGGTTTAGCTGCAGGGTTTTGGAGGAGCACTGTTACCCTGTTTCCTACTTGAGATTACATCCCACCCATTTATTCTTCTGCAGGGAAGACCTTTCATCTACAGAGATCTCTTCAGCAGCTCTTTGCTAAACCTGGCTTGTATTTGTTGTTGCACAGGACATAATGGAAACACAGTCTCTGTCTAGGCAGGTTACAAGTCTTTTAACACTTCTGAACCCTCCCTTATGGTGTTATGTCAGGGCATGCCACAGCTTCACTTGGGACAAGTGGCGGACACAACAGTGTTGGGCCATCACCTGACTGTCACAGACCCATCTTTCAGCCCAGTGCTCGTGCAGTGCTCGCCTCTTCCTCCATGGCCCCACTCACCGTGGCAGGGGGACAGCGGAAGCAATGCTGGGTTACAGGCGCAGCCATGGTACGTGAGACAGACACCGAATGAGCGAGTCTTACACTTTATGACTGAGATTTGGCAGTTCTGAGCTTATACGCAAAACAGGAAAGTAGAGCTACAGCTAAAGAGAGGTGCAGTTCTCAATGACTTCTATTTGCATTCTGTAATGATGATGTGATGTTCCATTTTGGATAACAGCTTATATTGGTGAGTCTGCAAAAATAGCTGGGCCTTAAAGAAGTGAAGACAGATTGGGGGCCTGTCACTCTGAGGGGGAGAGGGAAAGTCCAAGTGATGACTCACAGGTCTTCTCTAAGTTCTGTTACCTTGTTCTTATCACAAGAAAGACAAAAGCTGATTATTACTGTTAATCATTATGGCAGCAATTGCTATACATCAAAAAAAAGATTTTTTTTTGCATTTGAATAATGCAATTTTCCCCTCGTGAAGTGTTGAATAAGCTTAAAGACACCTTAGCAAACAAGTAATTTCATAATATATTTCACAAGGCATATTGGGTCATCTGCATCAACTGTAACACCACCCCCATCCCATCAGCCAAACATTACAGCATTCAAATATCTGGCTTCTGATGGCACAGAGAAACTGGGAAGAAGCAGTTCCGCCACTGCTGGCAGACTGGTCTTTGGCAAGACATTTCACCTGTTCTCCACCTGTTTCACCTGCTGCCTTTGCCTTGTTTACTTAAACGATGACGGTGTTCTCCAGCACGTCCCATACTGGAGCAGCAGCCCTGGCTCTGTGCCTTAGGGGCACACACAGCTGCTGCCACCCATTTTTGCCCGCGTTGTCTGACATGTCTCTGCTTATACTGCAAACACACAAACCCTCGCATTTACTTGCATAACAAATGACAGCAAAAGACGCTAAACCCCCAAATGTGCGTGTAACACAGCGCTTGATGTTTGGTTCCATCACAGAGAAGAGGCCTCTAGAGGGCAATGCAGCATTGGTGTCCCGGCTGGGCTCCCATCGGCGGGCACTCCGGCATCTCCGCACCGCTCTGCTGTGCTCTGCAACTCAGGAGGCCTCAACAGCCAGAGAAATATATGAATTTGTCATCTGAGTACTGCCTGTGTGGTCTGCATTATTTGAACTACAGAATTATCCAAACGAGCTTTCAAGACCTAGAAAGAAATGCTGGAAGTGAATGGAAAATAAGCATCCTGTAAATAAACTGGCAGAGCAAAGTGACCTTGAAGAGTATAGCACACTTCATATAAGAAGCAGAAGATAACAGAAATATTCAGAGTCTTTGCTGAGAGTAAGAGAGTTGATGTAGTAGCTTTTGGACAGGACAAGAAAGAAAATTATGTTGCTTAGCTTGGAAATGAGAGCAGGATGAGAACAAGTACAAGGGCAAGCAAAATCACAGAGAGACCGAGTGGACATGGGGCAGACAACTGTGCATTGCCAGGTGTGAAGGAAGAGGGTAGCCGGGGCAGAGGAGGCTCTTTCAAAAAAGAACGTAAGGTATTGAGAAAATTCTACTTTTTAGAAGAATAAGTGCAAAGCAGATCTGCCGTTTACTTATTATTGAAACGTGAAGAACCATGCTCCAAACTGAGCTTCTTTTTTCATTTCTTTATATGGCATCAAATGTGGAAAGTCACAGGTGGAAGAAGATCACTTGCTGTTCTAGGCATGGAGATCCTATTTTCATATACGTTTCTCCAGACCCATTGAAGTTCATATTCACGTGTTATCAAATAACAAATTAAGATCAAATCAAGTACTGAAATATGTAACCAAGAGCTGCAGCCAACCATCTTCTAAAATATTTCCGTGAGCTTGATCTATGCTGCTTATAAAATGTATTATCCAGTAGTTTGTGCTTAATAATAAATTAAAACACACTGTGAACAGATACAGTAATGCTGGGATACTTTAGTCTGTCCCACAGGGGACCCAATCTGAATAAGAAGACTCCAAAATTTCAGAAGAAATTTCTCTCTTGGGAATAAAAGAATGGGAATTATCAGTTATTAGTGTATGTCCAAACATTTCTCTTTAACGGAAGGAAAAATAGTTTAAAGTTAATAATAAAATACTGTCACTTTGTCTTTTTAAATGAGATGAAGCATTGTTTGTTTATGATGAAGATGTACATCACTAAATGGCTGAATTTCCAGAACTCTAGTTCTGCAGTTTACCAGTTACACTCATCAGAGAACAGAGAATTTTTATTAAACATGCTGGAGCTGCTAATTAGAATACGAAAGGCCTGAAAACTGGAGAATTCAGAAGCTGATCAAAATCTTGTATGTTCAGCAACTGTCAGGATCTGTGTTAAGAATAGCAAAGGTACTCACAAAATGTAGCAGATAACTCCTATACTCCACATATCTGTTTCATATCCAATAGGTTCATAGTTTATAACTTCTGGAGCCACAAACTCAGGTGTCCCAAAGAGAACTTTCAGAGAACCTGCATTTTCTGTGAAGAACGAAAGAGAAAACCATTAACTGCTACATGCAGCTTTTTAAAAGCAATTATTTCCCAATAGCAGGAAAACCTGTTTTTGCCCTTGTATTTGTGATTTTGTTAAAGATCCTTATCAGAAAAAAAAAAAAAAGATGCCTGAACTGCTGTTTTCTCAGCTGATACATGTATAGCAATAAATATTTATTAAGCATCCTCAAGCACACAACACTGTACAAGGCACATAATAAGGTTCCTATTGTAAGGAGTTTCCACAACACCAAGTCTAAGAATGAGGAAAACTGTTAGTGTTTAATTCAAATTCAGATGTCCTGAAGCACAAGAGTGTTTGAGCCTCCATCACTTCAGCAGTTGCAGAAGCAGATTTCAGGATTCCAGTGTTAGAAAGTTTTATCAAAGCTCAGGGATCTACATTTTATGGTAAAGAGAAACAGTAGTGATATAATAAGAAATAACTATTTTAATCCAACACACGTTTTATAGTTTAAACAAGAAAATCAATGCTGGGTTGCATGTCTCTGAAATATAAAGTGGCACAGGTCTGTGGTGAAACAAGAACAGAAGCAGATGCTGTGAGCCTGTTAGATCACTGCCTTGTCAGTAAATCTGGGCTTGAGCCTGCTTTCAGAGCCAGGCTTACCTACAAGTGGACCTGTGGAGCTCCAGCCTGGTGAAGTGGAACCACGAGTGCTTAGTCGTCATCTGCCACTCCAAACTTTTATCTAGCTGGTCTGTAACACAGGTGTCCTACATTTGGCTCTGCTTAAACACGATGCTGATGCCTTTAAAATGAGCTACACTGAAGGTACTGCTAGCAATAGGAACTGAAAGAATGAGGATGGGATGCTTGAATGTGCTCTTCATCTTTCTTGTGCTGACCCACCAGTATTGCTCTACTGGAAAATACAGTGATGAAGGTGGAATAACCACTTGTTCAGAACCTGGTATTGCCAGTGTGCAACTGTGAGTGGCATGTCTAACATTTAGTCATAGTGTGAAACACAATGCAAATAATTTAGATAGAAATTATTAGGCAAATCTCAATGGGCTCATTTTCATTGATTCTCATTCTAAATAGGATGGGAAGAGGAGGAGAAGAATAAGCAAGGTCAAGAAGGAAGGAATCTAAGGAATAGATCAGGGACTGGGGAAAATAAAACACAATCACAATAAAACAATTGTATTATAAAAGTATAAAAATGTCAGGAAATAAATTGTTTCTGATTTGAAATAGGCTTGGATTTAGGTTGAGAAACTCTTGTCCGATCTGCACATGTGCCTGAGTAATCAATATTTGCCTTATGTTGGATTCATTGCTTTATCTTTATCTTTTGTGGAAGAGTAGCATCCAGATGAAGCACAGCAGAACGACATAGTGAGGAACCATTCCTCTCCTAAAGAGACTGCCATCTAAACAAAACACGTATGAATGGGAAGAAAACCAGATGTAACAGATTCCAATCCTTCCTGTGTTAAGGTTACAGTAAATACAGAGATTTGTAGCTCTATGATCAAGAGAAAAGCTTAAGAAACCTCAAACAGCAGAAGATCAAAGTTTTGAGAAGACTACAATAGAAGCTACTTGTCCACAACACTGAATCTTTACAGAATATTTCTGTTTACTAGAATTTCCCCTACCAAGTTTTGCAACATAAATGCTGATCCCAGGACTGACTCCACAACTAGTTTCCTCCGCGGAAGGCTGTTGAGCCATTCCATAAAATGCAGTCATCCACCTAAGTGAGTACTCTTTTGTGGCATGCAAATCCCCAACTTACTGAATGAAAATTGAAGGATATATGGGGTTAATAACTTGCCTGTTGACTGAGCAGCATGTTTGAAGCAACTTCTAAGCACTGCCACAGTAATTCACTCAGTTGTGCCAGCTTCCCCCTTTTAAAAGCTGTGAAACCCTTTTTGCTCTTCTCAAGTATGGTGATAGTGAATTAATTGCTGAAACCTCATTTCCACATGTTATTCCTGCCTTCAGAGACTCCTCCATGCAGAGAGTACCCATTTCTAGAGACAGACAGAAGAATGTTTGGGAGCAGCCCCAGAAAAGCACTGAGATCCGCCGCAAGTTCACCATCATCAAGACCTTCCTGCCCTATGTCTGACTCGCCTTTGAAAAGCACATTCAAAAGCTATTCCCCAACATCCCTACACTCACATAACTAGAGTTTTCTTACCCCAAAAGGTAGGATCCTTTTTTTTGTATCCAACCTAAACTGATGTAGCCTCTTCTCCACAGGGGCAATGAGGAGTGGGAGATCACTCTTCCTTTTCCAAGCACAATCGGGAAGCCTAAGATCCCATCTTCCCATTTCCCTTCTTTCCAAGATCAACACCTACATTTTCTTTTCTAACCATCCTTACGAAAATTTACTGAAATTTGTCACAAAGACCCTATTTTTCTAAAAGCTTCAGCATGATCATCCAAATCTCAGGCTCAGGTTTTCACATCCAAGTTTGGAGGCTTTTCTGTGCTCTGTGTAAACTACCGCAAGCCACTGTGTATGCAAAAGGCTGGTGTATGAAATGTGCTGCCCGTAGGTCCAAGAAATGTTTTTTTTGAAAACATGGCACTAGAGTGCAAGCATACGGTGTGAAACAACTGATGCAGCATTTTCTGTGTATAAAAGAAAAAAAAATCATAAGACCTTTTCTATGCAATAGTATGTCAAATCTTTACCCAGATGTTTACAAGCTCAGTACACAAGTAGGATCTGTGTTTGGATATCCTGTAGTTCAGATAGAAAGCTGACAAGCTAGCTGGAAACCGTTGCCGACACTGTATATAATCAACCGTTTTTAAAAAAAAATCTTTACAGTACTCAAAACCCATTCTCTTTTCTCCTTAAGAAGTTTATCTTAAACAATTTTTTACATGGGTTCCTCAGCACACCAAAAAAGGTCAGGAAAATATCCCACTGTGGCTTTGGTATTTCCTGACAGTGTAGGAGAGCTAATTAGCTGCAGCAGATGACTGCAGAAGGAGCTGATCCTCATTTCATTAAACTTGATCAAAACACTGAATATTTAGAAGCATTAATTTGCACTAGTTACAAAAAGTTAAAAGTAAATCTCACAAACTGAAGCACAAAATCAGCTCCTGTTCCCTTTAGCAGTCCCTTGGTTGAGCGATTCCTGCTCAGTCGGGGTCAGGTCCATAGTACAAGGGCTCCAATCCCATATCTATCGAAGCCAAAATGAATTTGACAGACAATTTCAAATCACAGTGCTTGAAGTAACACAAGTGGAGGAACATAGCCTCAGTGCAACTTATGAGAAAACTGGCAAGAAGAGGGCACTTTGTGAAGGGTGCTTTTAGCAATTTTTGTAAGTAAATGCAACAGTAAAAATTGTTTTATAGTTTTGGAAAACATCTCAATCGAAATGTTACATATTTCTTCATGATTAACACAGTGGTTTTGCTTTGTGGGCGTGGAACAGGAGGGCACTTTCTTTTCCTAGGGAAATGCCCCACACTCCGCGTTCTCCAGAACAGCGCATGCCTATAATGTAACTTCGCAAGATTTAGCAACATACTAAGCCAAATGAATGTACATTATTGTAAAATCAAAATCGGTGTCAGTGCCCGTAGCTGTCATCCTTCCACAGCAAGAAAAGTTGTATATAGGTTAGAGATTTACTACTTATAGCATGATTCTAGCAGCTCACAAGCCACTGTCAGCTGTGCAATACACCGTGATGGCAGGAGATTAATAGAAAAATGGAAAAGCTAATGGATATGAACAGGCTACTGAAAACAGAATCTTCCTTTTGCTAAATGTGGGTTTAACTGTGGTTTGAAGATAAAAAGGTAGTTGGAGAAATTTCTATAGAAAGGCCATTCTGTGGTTACATTATCTCCCTTGTTGATGAAATCCACTCACTTTAGCAGTAGATGTATAGTTCTCAGGCTGACAGCTGGAATGTCATGGGATAAAGTCCTTCACACACCTCTGATTAAAAAAAAAACCTTCAACACTGGAACTTGATTAACAGTTCATCTGTTTCCTCAACAAGAACAAAATCCAGTTTGTGCTCCCAGAAAACTTTGGCTCCATACTGGTGAGGGAACACAAATTGCAGTGATTTCTTTTCAATGAATGAAGTAAATGCCTTATCTCTGAGTTCACACTGTCCCTGTGACCAAGATTCATGTAATACTGTTTTGGAGCTGAACATCATCTAAAAATCTGAAAACCAGATTTATTTTCCCCTATTCATTCAACATACAATTTTTAGCTTGTTTTAGAAAAAATGTGTTCTTGGGTGTGCAGTAGCCTGTTAAGTGTCAAAGAAGAAGGATGAGCAGCATGTAGGCAGATAACAAAACCCAGAAAGCTGTAATTCCAAACTTTACTCTTACAAACATAATTGTTCTATTTTTAAAAAGTATTAAATATTATTTTATTTAAAGAGGGAATGTGAAAGATTACTACTAAGAATCTAGCTGTGGGCCACATTGTATGGAAAGTAGCAATTCATATGAGTTGTCCCAATCAATTTAATGGCAGATTTCAGCTTGCCCAGTATAACAGGTTCAGAAAGTATTTTAGCACATTGTAGCTCCTGGAATTATTTTTTTTCTTCTCTTGTGAAAACACGAGTATTGTTTAACACTAACAAACACAACAGGAGGGCTGATTTTTAGACCTGAATTAACACTGAGCAATATGAAGACAAGAACCCCCCAGGGTCTTTGGCTTTCAAATTGCAGAGCATGTTGGAAAGCTTTGGCCAAACTGAATGACAGAAAGCAGCTCACAACATCTTAGGAAGAGTTTGTCAAATGGAACTTTCTCCCCTCCTCCCCCAGTCCCATTGCATTATTTTAAGAGTTGTGCTATTTTATTAATTATTTTGAGCATGACCAAAACACAGATTCTTATAGAGTTCCTCCCATGTTTAACATGTATGACAATATGCTGCTGTTCAGGATAAGAAATGGTAAAACTAATGAGCAAATGTAAATGGTATGCAAGTATCCATATCTGAAAGTCTTCTAGAACATCACCTTAATTCCCACTGTCACAAAATGTAAAGGATTTGTAGTGTTCATTAAGAGCGAGGTTTTGTTTTATTTTTTACAGAGAGTTACCTACTCTTTATACGTGAAAAAAATGTAATAGTAAGTATGAATTACTGCTTGCCCTGCCCTTTTCCCCATGTCATATTGAAATAGGCAGAAATGTTATTACCTAATCTTCTTGCAAGTCCAAAGTCAATGAGTTTGATGCTTGTACCGGTCTTGTTGACACACATAATATTTTCTGGCTTCAAATCCAAGTGGACAATACCCTGCTTATGGATGTACTGAACTCCTTCTGAAATCTGCTTCATATATTTAATGCACTCTCTCTCTGTCAGTTCAAAGTCTTCATCAATGATTCGTTCAAAGAGTTCTCCTCCAGAAACCCTATGAAAGACAGAATGAAAAGAGGTCTTCTCTAGCATTTTCATTTTGAGAGTAACCAAACTATTTCCTTTACACAAATACAGTTGGTTCAAGCTTGCAATAGCTACTTCGGGACACTCCCTATGTTTTGTGATTTTGCATTTTCCATCGACAGACAGATTATCTAGGAAGAATCACCTCTTGTGTGTGGTATGAATCAATAGGTGTTTTCCATTCTGCATTTCTTTCCCAGGTTAGGACTGTGAAACACTCATAGTGTTGTCCCAGGCAGTAGGGATATATAGCTGGGTTTACATCCAGCCCTTAGGATTCAGCCACCTGGAGCTGGCAGGGAAGCGTGCGCCATGTGATTGTCACCCTGCTGACGGGTGTTTATAACACTGCTCCAGCCTCGGCGCTCGTGGTTCGCACCGCTGCCTTCCCTTCTGTGCTCCAGCACCACACAAGGGCAGATAACATAATTCAGAAATAAAGAAAAAGAAAATACATGGGATGGGTCCCAGGAAAAGTGGGCAAAACAACTGGTAGATGAGCAAAAATTTCGCTAGAAGAGAGACTGAGAGTGACAAAGAAAGGCTGAAGAAGGAAGAGTTGAAATGATTCAGTTATTGGAATACAAAGCTCAAAGGGTAAATTACTGACCCAAATGAGCTCAGAGGGAATTTCCTCCTTCGCTATGACAGGACAAGAATGTAACCCACAAGTCTTTCAGTGCTGGTATTTTTAGTTGAACCATCCTCACACTCCCTGGAGGTCAGTTCCCTTTTTATGCTTATTTAAGATGAGAAATAATTGGTCTTTCCAGGGTAGAATCTCCTGGATTGTACTGTTCGTGGAACTGAAGTGGGACATTTTTAACATAGATTTAATAAAGCAAAATTTTAGTTGCAACTTATTATTATTATTTTTTTTTAAATTCTGAGCAATCACCCAACTGCTTTATCTGCTTATGTCCAAAGAGGGGAAATACTTTTTTTGTAGGCGGTGGATGAATGACCCATACAGAAAGGAGCAAATGATGAAGAGCAGCTTTGCTTTTAGAAATCTGTTCTAAATTAAATGCTCCATGCTCTTTATATGGCTTAATATTTTGCAGTGCTCATGCTTATTGCCAAATGTAATTGTACATTTCAGTTACAGAAAAAAACCACACAACTGAAAATTGGCCTTGCAATGTTTTCAGGTTGTCAGATATATTATTATATCCCTCGTGTACTAAACTGAAATTGAGACATCTGGAGTTCTGTACACATTTGTTGCTTTGGCTATAAGATTTCAGAAAATAAATACTTAGAAATGCTACTGCAGTTTCCTATTAACATGGAAACAGCATGTTCGTATCCAGAACACTCTGCAATTCCAAATGATAACCAACTAATAATAAAAATTATCAGTTGGTTTTGACTGTGTAACACAGATAATGACAACTTATTTTTCCTATAAAAGTGCCATATTTTTCAAATTTCTAAATTGAATTTTTGTCAGAAATCATACCATTGTCTCAAACACCACTTTTTAGCATATTATTTGGAAATTAACTATTGTTAATATATGTCCATGCCATTTTTACCCTGGGATGTCTAGACACTCTGGTAACCTTGTTGGATAAAACTGCAATTGCCTTTATAGAAGGTGTGTTTTTGCATTTGTATCCTGAACCAAATCCAGTTTAATTTTTGCCAGGTTAGGAAGCTGAACTGAACCAATGCAGATGAGGTTTTACATATACAGAGAAGGAGAAGTGCGCTTTCTTCACACAGTCACAACTAGGTCAGAATCTATATCTCCCATTCTTTTCTTGATTCTCCTCTTTTTAGTCTTCTCTAAACGAGGTCACAGCAGAAAATATTCCTGTATATAGAGTCACAAAATACACATTTTAAAATATTTTACTGTAAGGTTTTGGTCACGGAAGAACAGTGAGGAAAATCTACTTTGGGGTTGCCCAGGTAAATATACCCTTGATTTTAATAAATCTCCCTTCAAAACAAAGAGGAAACCTTAGTGACTTGTGCCAACTTAAATCACACCAGATTAATGGAGAAACATGGAGTTTACTGCTGAAATTTTGCTTTGGTAACCTCAATGTACAATACAATAATCTTCTTTTGATCAACGTGAAAATAAACTACCTGAATTATAAAAACACTTTAAGGCATTTAGCTCCCAATGCTGAATGCCATTCCCAATGTGTTACTATTTTTCAGATATTCTTTTTCCACTTATTGTGGAGCAGGTATATCACCATATTTGAAAAGCAAATGTCTGAGATTTTCCCCTGACTTGCAGCAAATGGTAGTTGAGAGGGTTTTCAAGTAGGAGCACATAAAATGATTTGAATCCTTATAGTGTTTGACTATAAATGAATGATGAAAATTTCTAAATATGAAATCAAATCATACAAACTAGTGGCATGACAAATATTGAGAGAAGAAAAAAGCTCAAAAAGTTGTAAGAAACACATGGGAATAAAATGAAAATTTTAGGGTGAATATCAGGAAGAAAAATCCAAAGGTGCTCCTCATCAATAGCTCCAGTTTGAGTGGGCGGGGGGGAGCTGCTAAATTCCAGTCACTGCTAAAATCTGGTTTAAAAGGAGACTGATGGGCAAATGAGCTTGACCCATTTGGAGTCTATGCATTTAGACCCTGATGGGAATGAAGAAAACAGCTTGGATGCTGAGAATTTTGAAGGTATAATTTCCCACAACTTCTTTGATACGCAAAATATGAGTTTAATAGCTAAACCAGAAAGGATCCGTCAGCGGCAGCACCCTGCTGGGACTGTGTCAGCTGAGTAACATGTGATGGTGTGGAGGCAACCAAGTCATCTGGCATGATGGTGTCACACAAGCATCTCACTGCCCAGAGCTGTCCCAGGCTGCTCCCGCCTGCCCGCGTCCTGCTTGGAGAACCTGTCCTCCCGTGGCTCTCTATAGACAGTTCAGTGTG
The DNA here is from genome assembly GCF_037038585.1 of Patagioenas fasciata. Taxonomy (NCBI): domain Eukaryota; kingdom Metazoa; phylum Chordata; class Aves; order Columbiformes; family Columbidae; genus Patagioenas; species Patagioenas fasciata. Next base: position 11,785,749 of record NC_092526.1, on the reverse strand, counting down.
GCGGTTCAATAGCCAGAAAAGGTGGCCAACCCAAACTAAAATCCTAATTAGACTAATTAACAAAACTGCTTTAAATTTGATTGCACTTTTCTATATTTTTAAACAGTGCCCCCCCTTTGTTGGCAGGGGAGTACTAATGGAGTGTAAAGCCATATGCTATTCAAAACTCTTTATACATTTCCTTGTTTTCCATTAGGTCTGCCAGCTCGCAATTCCAAGCTAAGTAGGGCTCCCTTCCCTTACCGTCATCAGCTTGCTCAACTGCTGAATCTAAAAATAAAAGCACCTTCTTGCACATAAGCACCAAGGTTTTATAATGGACATCCTGTCTCTGAAATATGCAACTGCAATAGCAGTCTGCACATAATGTAGGTGAGTGCCAAGGAAGTAAAATAGATGTGTAGTCTCTTTTGCTGCTAACAATTTAGATCTTATTCACCACTTCCAGACAGCAAAAAACCTGCTTCACCTTGCAGCAGACAGCACATGAAGTAGATGTGGCAGCAGAACAGTGACTGATGTAACTTTTTGGGAAAAACATCATCACAGATCAGGATTTCATGATCTTTCCAGCTGCTATGGCTGCAAGTACGGGAATCACAGTAAGCAGGTGCATTTGGATGATGCAAACATTGGCCACATTGGTCATTCTTACTGGTTTTGAAGTCTGACCATTACTTTCCATCCTGTGTTGTGCAGATTCTTTTCTTATAATGAATTCTGGTGCATGAAGAACATGTTCTGAACCAACTCTTCTCTAGAAGTAAATATCTACTATCTTCAAATACAAAGATACTTAAGTCACAGCCCTGTGAGATGCTTTCATGCCGCTTTTCTGCTATTTTGCACAGTGGTGTGGAATAAGTAGCCCAAGGGAAACAGTTTCTGGGAGCTGTTGCTATCTTGCTCAGCAAGAACAAGACAGCAAGATAGGCTGGGTTGATATTCAGCTTTACGTGACTGTATAGCTTTGGATGAAGAGTATGATGTCTTTCAGGTAAACAAGAAATCCCCTTTTACAACTGCCACACCTGGACCGTCACGGAGAATCTGTATATTGACATTAGGGGCAGATCAATTCATGTTTAATTAGGGGGTTTTTTGGTGAAACAATGAGTGTGTCCAATCTTTCTGCTTCTACTGATCTAGATTTAGAAAATTCACTGTGTTCACCTGCATAGATTTTTCAGACAGCACTGCTTTATTATAAATAAATGTTTTGCAATCAGAGTATCCTTTAAGGACTCTTAAAATATAAAACTTGGATATAGCACTTGATGAAAAGTGTTCCAAATACCCGTTGAGTGCTACAAATTTGACTGGGAAAATTTTTCACAGAAATGCAACTATTTTGTTAGATTGTAGCTTAGATGTTTGCATTCTCAAGCATATCTTTCTCCCCTCCAATCTGTTGTTCACCAACATTCAAGTCTCTGCAAGAGACAACTGATCAGCGTTTAAGCGGAATTTGACACAAGCTTCTTCGATACATGTTTAGAACTGCCTAGAGAATGTTTCTTCTCCTCCTTAAACATATTCTTGGTCCTAAATGCAAGCACAAATTGCAGCTAACTTTTTTCTTTTCCCCTCCCAAGCTGGCAATAAATGAGTGAGCTGCAGAAAAACACCACATGTACTTGATTAAAAACCAAACAAACTAGACAATAACGACTGTAACACATCTCTGATCTGCTTACACAGTTTAAACAAATTGGATAAATAATTGGTTAAAAACATCCAGACCCTGCGGATCCTGAAGTTTTCACAGTGCCATGTCTAGGTAAGTTGCTACTTTTGTGTGTACAATTGTTTTCATTGTTATTAGCTATGTTAGTGTGATCCACTTTATACTTACATTTCTAAGACCATAACGATGTTGGCTTTTTCTTCAAAGGCATCTACGCATTGGACAAGTTTTGGATGATGCAGACAGTTCATGATGCTGATTTCATCCCTTATGTTTTCTTTTTCCTTAGCAGAATATGCTTTGAAAAATTTTCCTGCCCAAACTTTTCCAGTCTTCTTTTCAACAAGCCTAAAGACTTGTCCAAATTTTCCCCTGAAAACATACAACTATTTCCGTAAAACATTTTTGCAATGTATGGGCCACCATGAATAGCAACATTTTACTAAATATTCCAGCACAACCACTCCATTCTGAAATAAAAATGTCTTCATATCAAGTACTGTTCTGTACTGATTTTGTGCAGAGTAATCTGCAGGAACTTTTGAATAAGTACCGTATTTAGAGATGCCTCAGTATTCCAATTAGGAGGTTTTTTTAAGTGGGTTCAAAAGTAGACTTCTACCAGGCTTTGATTCATGTGACTCGATTCTTTCTGCTCACAGTTTTCTGTAGATCATACAGAAGGGCAGCAGGCAGGAGACATCTCAGGTGTAGGATACAGATGAAATCAGAAATAGAATGCTAGAGGTTTCAGTACTATTATTTCACATGGCTTTATATGTGCAGTTCTACCTCTACGATACTTTTCTCAAGATTTATTAACAGCCGCACACAGGATTCCCTGGCTTTCAGCACTGCCAGCAGCACAATTTGCTGAAAGATTATCAAGGCATGCAGCTCACATAACAACGAGCTGGAGCACAGAGATACCCAGCCAGGCTAATCACTGACCAATACTATTAACGCTCTTGAGATTATGACCACTGTCAATAGAGATTCCAGCCCGTGGGCAGGATAATCTTATTACCGCTAATGGATATAATGGAAATGCAAGTACACAATGTGTGCCTTTTTTTCTGCTAGCTCTTAGAACAGTAAAAATGTTCTGTTTTTATTAATCTGTGGGCTCCATTTTCCTTGTCAGAAACACATGTAGTGCCTATTTAAAATTATCAATTAATAATTATAATAATAATAATAAAGGATCTTTATGGAGTGGAGGTGAACAGATGTTAAAATCTACTTTAACTGCAACAGAGGAGCCCAGCTGGAGCATTGAAAGTGCAAGACACTGTCAAAGAATGAATACACATGATCCTTGTAATTGACTGGCAGCCTTGAAAACTCCATGTCTTCAAAAGCACAATATAGTACTTACGATCCCAGTCTTTCTTCGATATTATAGACATCTGAAACTTTTTGTTCAGTGTTGATAGTAACCGTCCGGTACTCAACCTCTGTTTCTTTCCCTTCTGTAAATAAGTATTAAGGATCATGATTAAAAACCTCCATAAACCCTGAATTATAAACACAGCTTTGCATTTGTCCTGATTGACACATGAACTTACCATCATCGGACAGCTCTGCTTCATCCTCTTTAAGTTCTACGATGAAAATAAAAAGGCATGAATAGCTTATTATATAGACTATAGTACTTACAGAAGACAGTGAAATTATTCACAGTAACATGGGCAATTGGTAGACCCTATGGCTAAACAGCAAAAAGCAGTCAGGGAGTTTGGGCATAAACTTAATAATTAAAATCTCTTTAGCACTTCTCCGTATCTATTGACTATGCAATCACAATCTGGTCAGAAGTTCTTAATAAATCAAGTTCATGTGTTTTGCAGTACTTGTCTATTTTACCTGCCTACTAGAAACATGAGCTCACTGAATCAGTTCAAAGTCGTCTAATAAATAGCTTCAGGAATAGTTAAGTGAAATAGGAAATAAATTAAAAATATTAAAATCAATAACAACACTTCATGTTCAATGCCAGCTTTTTCTGGGTTTTCTATGCATTTTTGGGATTGCAAAGCCAAAAGTAAAGAAAGTTTGTACATGAAAAGATTTCCTACAAAGCATCCAGGCAAATTTTTCAGACTCAAGATGACTAGAAAATTTGGACAGCATGCACTTTCCTGAGCATGGCTGAATTTTGAAATCACTGAGGTCCAAATGGAGCCTCAGTTCTGCAGGCTCAAAGGCCAGCAGAGGTGTTGACAAACCCAGTGGCGTAAGACAGAATAAAAGCTGGTCTGAGCGCCTTGATTTTAATTTTTAGTTTTCATGTGCATGAACTGTCATTAGCACTGATTTGTGTGTTGTTCCCTATGTTGCCTGCAGGTATGAGTGGAAAGGGGTTGTAGCTGGACTGTTGGTACCTTTACTCAGACTGCTTGCGCTTGCTCCTAAGATCTGTGACTATGGCCAGTAATTTGAGAAACTGCAAAGGCAGTTGCACAGTGACCTGTACAATTCTCCCTTCAGCTGCTGAAGCTGCACTTCACCATCACAGAGCGCCAGCCTGACCAAGTGATTTATCCCTGCTGTGTCAACAGATTTATGTCGTGAAACATTGATGCGGTACTCTGGATGCTGCTGGGTGCTTTGGAGTTCAGAGTTATATGCGACAGATGAGAAGAAAACAACAGGAAAAAAGGGTGCAGGGTAAGCAGATAGCTGGTTTGATGCACAGGCATCACCTTTTGACATCCAACACATAACGCTGCATCTCTGTTCTGGTCGCAAAGCCAATCAAGTAGATATAATGTTACTAAAGCCCTTCTCTCTTTTTTTCTGGATTTGCAACCCCTGCATGTCCCAGCACAGAGGAGCTGGTCTGCAGCGATTCAGCAGAGGAGCAGGGCGGGAAACGAGCCCTCCCCGCTCAGGGGCAGCTGTCCTCAGATCTTCCCCAGCTAGAAACCACACTTGCACAGAGCACAGCACATTTTCCTCCCCTTTTAAGGGCTGCATAAGGGAGCTGATCCCAGCCACGTTGCCAGTACTTAATGTCTGCCAAATACTGATTAGACAAAGAAGTCAGTTCCCGGTTGTAGGACACTATGGTGAAGACATGAACTAGAAACATTTCGGTCCATCAGTGGAAGCCTCAATTAGATAAGAGGAACAGAGCTGAGCTTGTAAGTGCTGAGTAGCTGTGTTAAAACCTTTCTCAGAACTCAGTCAACAGTACCAAATTTTCCTCAAATATGGCAATCTGTTGTGGCTTACAACCTTATTTTAATAACTGTTTTCTTTGAATGCACAATGAAAAGGTAACTATGACTTTCTTTGCGAAGAGTATATTGAGGTTGCTAGTATGCACTGGCCACTTCAGTACGAAAATCAGTAATCAGTCTTTCTGGCAGCAATGGAAAATCCCTAGTTACTCAGCTCAGTGTTTACATAGATGACAGCTTAAAGTCCTGACTTTGAGAGGTGCTGAACACATATATTTTCCACTGCCTTTAATTAAAGCACTAGTTACATTCACACACTTGAAAAATCACGCTTTATATGACTTGCCCTTTTTCACGCTAGCTGTGGTATCAAGAACTGAAATCAAGAAGCTCTGGCATTGAGAGCACCAAGACAACCTACCATCCTGCAAACAGAGTACATTTTCTTTTCACTCAAAACAACTTTTTTTTGTTGGTAAATCTGTGTAAGAGAACTCTCAGTCTTAAATAGAAAAATAACTTGTTACTTTGGTCCAGTGCAAGTAGTGCTTGCTCTAGCAAAAACAATATAGTAAAGTCAGGTCCCGAACTGTTGAAGGTGTTTGTCCTGCAACTGAAGAAAGAGGGCATGCAAACACAGGGAATTTTATTATGAAAAGCCAATACCTTCTGGCTTCCTTTCAATTTTATTGGTACTCTCAGTGTTATTTTCCCCCTTTTGAAGAGAAGCTGCATCTTGGTTTAGATCAGGTTTTAAATATTTAAAATAGAGGAAAATAAGTTCTCCGAATGTATTCAATTTAGCACTTCAAAAGAAATATGATTTACTTTTGTTTGGAAATGTCTGTTGAGAGGCTTGCAGAGTTATATGATGCTGCACCACTTTGCTATCATTTTGTCTTTCTGTGGCAATAAAAGTTAACATCAAAAGGATTATGCGGGACACTTAAAACTTCAAAGCCCTGCATACGTAAGTAAGGAGGGAGAGATACAACTCACAGTCCACTTCTTAAAGACAAAAAAAATGGCAAAATACATTAGTCCAGATCTGGGCTTTTTGGTGTGGTAGGGCTATCAAAGTAATCCTTGCACAGCAGGTAGATGTGGTTGTGCACAAAAATGTGCGTTCAATATCTGTTTTTAAAAAACAATGCTGAATTTTGTGTGTCTTTAAAATTTTGGTACCAGTTTCTGAATAATTTCTAAAATCCTCCATCTCTTCTGTTAGTCCTTTGAGAAAATCAAGCAAAAAATAAGAGCCAAAAGATACTGGAAAATATTTTTACAAGTGTGTGCAACTGTAATCAAAAACTCTAAAAAAATACTTTTAACACCCATAATGCTGCAAAACCAACCTGCTAAGTAGGAGAGCCTTGAATTCACAAGATTGGTGTATGGTGGCAACAGCACTGAGGTGCACTACCATGCTGAGATTTGAAGCATAAGAACTACAATTAGGTATGAGAGGCTAATTCATTTTCCAAGAGCAAATTTGGGATAGTGTTTATGGCTTGTTTTTCCATGATGTGTCCAGTACAAACTATAATGAATCCATTGGTATGTTTCAGGTAGCCACCAAACATAATTTTCCAACTGGGCATGGTCTGAATGCGTAACTTACGTGCAAAAGGTTTCATCTCCCATTAACTGTGCACTGAACTACTCAAGTCTGTCAGCCAGCACTCACACAGCAAGCCAGAAATTAAATTATGGGTTGATTTCACAAGGTAGTGTTTTGAGATACCTGAAAACAGGTTTCCACAATGGATGCATGCAAAACTTGCAGGCATAGACACCCACGTGAAGTCTGCAAAGGGACTTCAGCACTTACTGCCAGCATAAGCGTTTGTTGCACAGAGGCACATGCAAAGGAGTGTGCACAGCTGCCTGACCTCACTGGGGAACTTTTAAGATATCATTTAATTGAATTTAGAATTTTTTTTCTTTTAAAAACGAACCTTCTTCTTGTTTCTCTCCAACTTTTACCAGCTCGGATTCTTGGCTGGGCTCGCTGATGCCGTACACGTTAGCAGCTCGCACACGGAATTTGTACTCCCGGTCAGCCTGCAGGTCCTGCACGTTGAAAGAGGTGCTGCGGCAGGTCGTGAGGTCTGTCCATTTGTTATCCACTGAGTTCCAGATCTCCACAGTGTAAGACTGCACCGCACTTCCACCATCATAAGAGGAACCGTACCATGAGAGAGTGAGGGAGGAGCTCCGTACGTCTGATGCGCAAGGCGTTCCGGCAGGTGGGTCTGGTTTATCTGCAAAAATATACATTAAAGCACATTAGATGAAGTCAAGGTAAGAGGTAAGACTTCGTTAGGGTATTACTGGCCTTACCTGACAGTCCTTTTCTTTCCCTGACATTGCTCTGCATCAGAGGTTTGTGCTACAACAAGAAGGAACAGGTGCAGCACAGACTTACCTGAATTAGCCAACACAGATGCTGGTCCTGTATGAGCTTCAGCATGGGCTGTTCAGTTCCCTGGCATCTTGCTAAGCCATGCTGAACCCAATGCCCTTCACAGCTATCACTACAGAAACCATTGAGACTGAAACCAGTCACAGCTATGCCTACAAGGACTGAAATAAAATCTCCCCCAATAGGGCAAACCACTCTGCACTGAACTTCCTTAGAACTTTACCCCTGTAACAGTCACCACAGCTGTGATGCTCTTTTTCCAGCTCCTTTCATCTGCTTCCAGACTTCAGGGCCACCATTAACCTTTCACAGCCTCAGAATGTGACACTTATCTGATTCTACCTGTGTATCTGCGATACCAAAGCCACTTTGTTGGTGTAGAAGAACAGATCTTGAAGGGTGCCAACTTTGCCCATGTGAAGTTTTTGGAAGTTTAGTGCACTTTTTGATAAATATAATTGAACTTAGAATACATAATTTAAATATTGAGGGGTTTTTTTAAATCTCATGTGCATTTTAGAATTTGTTGGGGAGGTGGAAGACAGAAACTTCTGTTTTTCCTCAGTTGGAGGCTTGTTCCTACAGTCCTTGTTTGCATGAATAGAGCCAATATCAGCAGAACCTGGTGTGCAGATGAGCAACCAACTATGCAAACATCCGACACAATAGAAAAACCTTGCAGTTACATGATTTTTTCAAAATGAAGTTTAATGATTACACAGTTGTTGAAATGAAATTTTTCCTAAGACAGAAAAATGTTGTCTTTTTTTTTAAAAAATACCCACTGATTAAGAAAATAATTACGGAAGTTAAGTACTTCAAAAGACTTTAAAGGGAACAAATATCTTCCTTGGGAATAATCCTCTCAGAGGTAATCTAGCAAAACCTACAAAATAATGATGATGTTGATCAGGATGAACTAGTGGCCAAAGGTTGAATGAGAAATCAAAGGAGGAATAAAATGACAGAAGATTAAAAGAAAAAGAAAGAAATCCTGAAATGCTACAAACGGTGTTTACACTGGACATGGACTGATAAAATCTCATCCCATTTTGCTGGTTAAAACTACTAATAGACAATGTCACTTTCCTTTTGAGAAAGGCAGAACTGCCAAACCAGCCAAAAAATACAGTCACTTTCGCAGTGACAAAAGCATCCAAATGCTGGGGAAAACTGTTGTTGACTTTGATCAAAGCCTTACTGTGGGAGACTGTATCAGTTACCTCTCCATGCTCAAGTTATCATCCTGCTAAGCAGACAGAAATAGCCACAGTTTGCCATAAACATGTTTTTAGCTCTTGGACAGAGGGACTTCTCTGACGGCTGTGGTTTCACTTATAGAAAGGGAAGATGGGGTAATCTAATCTGATCAAGACACTTAAACAGTAGTTCACTATTTGGAAGAATGCAAGTTCTGTTGACTGATGACTTGCCTGAAGAATACTTTTTTAATTCCTTTCAGTTCAGTTGTGATGGAAAATCCATCTCCTTGCACGACTAAAACATATTAGAAGAGACATAAATAAAACTTTTAAATATGAGGGAAAAGACTGGGAAGGAGGGAGATGGGCACCAAGGGTTTGCCATTGCATTCAGCGTGAGAACGATCAGGCAGAAGAAAAAGAGACTGCCAGAATGTAGGTTATCTTTATGCATTTTGGCAACATTTAAAACACCATTCCACTAGGAGTCATCATTACACAGAACATCCCTTGTTAAACACAACAATCAGGGACCAGATATCCTTAACCTCTGGAATGGCTTCTTGCCCTGCTTAGTTGTCACATTTTACACACCTCATTTTCTGGTAGAATAAAAGAGACTATTTAAACAAGAATGTATTTATAGTGTAGATATCATGAACTGAATCACAGACAGGTTAAATGGTTTGTCCAAGGTTAGAAAGAGAGATTGTAGCAAAGATGAGAACTGAATCTTGATCTCCTGGTTCCCAAACACTGGCATCCCTCTTCCCTGTACTAGTCCTGCCCCAGCCTCCTCAGAGCTGCAAGGATGCAAATTCAGCGCTCACGCCATTCACAGTATCAGAATCCTTGAACAATATTACAGCAGCCACCAGGGATCTGGTTGTGAGGCACATGTGGATTATATAATATTAGTCAAACAGCAGAAATAGCCGTTTTCTTTTCATTACAATTTATTATCCATGCAGACCTTGTAGGGAATGATGCAACCTCTGTCCTCTTCAAAATCTGTACAGAAGAAGAATATTCAGCTGTGTGTCATGTTATCCTACTGTATAATCATCATTACACCATCCCAAAACGCCGAGAGAAGAACTTGGATAAGTAACAGCTGACTTATCCTTAATCCAAAAAGAGCCGTTGCTGATAGCAAGAGGAAAATACTTTGAAGAAAAAGGTAAGCCAGTAGCCTATCACCCCCCAGAGGCATCTGTTCGGGTTTGTCGAAGTAGTGCAGATATGCACACAGCTGAATATGGACAGTATGAGTTTATTAAAAAAAAAAAAAAGAAAAAAATCGTTAGTTTACTCTAATGCTCTGCAGTGAATTTGACACTGAAGGAGAAAAGAATGCATATGCTTCAGTCTTTGCAGAGCACAGTAGCCTGCTTCCCATGCAGGACCTGAAAATACAGCCTCTCTTTGCTGACTTCCAACACACTTTTGTTTCCAGATGGAACTCTGGGCATGATTTATTAGTTGCCTAGGCCACAGTTACTTTAGTGACCTCTCTTTCCATGACTCACCTAGATAACTACAATCCATTTGGTCAGCATAGTTTACAAAACCAAGGCTCAGGTATGTGAGCACTGGAGAGAAAATATTCATGGCCAAGGGGACATCAGCAGTAAAGAAAATGCTACATAGCTTTGGTTAAATATCTACCAGCCCTGGGAGTATTTCTTCTTTCTAATAAATTTTTCCCAGTAATCAAAGACAAAAACCTGCAATTCCGGCTGGACTCTCTTGAGCCACAAAGATGTACATTTGTGTTTGAAGTCTACCATGTGCCACTGCTTGCAGATCTGCTCAATGTATAAATACTGGGGTAGTAGCTGCTATGGGAGATCATAAACAAGAACAAAAGCCTAATCTTTGCTCTTTCTTAATATGACAGATGTATATGTACCATTTTGCCATGCTAAAATTATTTGGTATCAGACCGGATGGTGTTCTACAGCTCTGCACATTCAGAAAATGTGCAGATGGTCTCTCCATGTGTCTGTTTTGTTTCTCAACAGTTTATTCTATGGGGATTTTAAAGGTTACTCTTTATTCATCTGTCTGTATTGAAAGCTAGGATATTTTGCCAAACAACATTCTCTTCTGGAATATGAAATCTCTATCAGCACAATCAACTGCTTCCAATAAAAATATCCAGTGGGTTGAGGAGGGGTGTGGAAGTCAAGCACGATTCTCTATTTTGTCCTTCTGTTTTAGTATTTAGTATACCCTTGATGTCCTTGAGCTGCCCATCTTCAATACTTCCTTTGCATCTTGTGTGTGGTCTTTTACACACACAACCATACTTCATAGTTATGCTTATATTATAAGGGCTTTACATAGGCTTCATGAGACTGTAGTTTTGTTCTCCCTGTTCCGGACCAAACCACAGCCACAACATGTGAACTAGAAGGAAAGAAGTTCATTCAAAAATACACTGCTCCTTGTGAACATTTCTATAGGGAAGGCAATTAATTTAAAATATTGAGCTCTAACTCCGTTTTCACTCTTACACGCAACAAAAGAAAACAGAAAACATTTATATATTCTCCACCGTGAGATGTCTTAACTATATGAAACTAGCTGTAGTCCAGTCTTGGCTAACTTACAGGACAAATATAACACCAAAATGATATTCTAGATTGTCATGGTCAGATTGGCTGTATCCCCACAGTCCTATTGAACTTGGTCAGAATCCTACAAACTCCACCTCCTCTGTAGCAGACAGTACTTACACCTCTTTTACTAGGATGCATGATCATCTAATTTGCTGAACAGTATGACTGCAGAGCCTAACAAGACGGCAAGAGGTTGCAAAATTAACTGCTGAGGAGGACTTAAGCACAAAGCTCCCTATGTAATCTCTTCAGGAATATCAGTCAGGTTGCCTGAGCTGGCTCCTGAAGTCTAGTGGCAGGCAGAAAAGATGGACAAACAGCTAATTTGGCCTCAAGTCTACCTCAGGGACTGTTCTGCACAGCAGCACAGGAACTGCATAGAGTCACTGAGACTAGTGACACAGAGAAAACAGCACTAGCCACTCATACATGCCATACATCATGCATAGGGGAGCCAGAGGGGAGTGGAGGTGCTGTGCAGGAGGACTCTACTGCTTTCCTCCCTTTGTCCTCCAGCAAATTAGGCATAGATTAAAAAAAACTACTTCCCAACAAAGGGAGACATAAATTACCACTACCCCAGAGCAAGGAGGCCAGATTCCAGTTTATTCTTTGTGGCATGCATTCCTTACAGCAGATGGTAAGGTCACGAGCTGGCCTCACATGAAATGTATAAGCCACATTTAAGACTGTACCAGGATTGAAATGCACACTTCTTATTTACTCTTAAATTGAATTCAGCTGCACTCCTTCCTCAGACAAAGTCTGAGAAGTATTTTTGTAAACACATTTTGATATACAGCCTGCAGTAACCTTCAGTTAATTTGTATTTGTACACTCTGAGAAGCATAAAGCATAAGCCTGCTCAGCCTATAAATCATTGTTATTTATGAGAAAAATTTGACTTGAGGTCCTTGTCTCTTTTTTTCAGTGGTGTGTAACCCAAAATTCCTCCTGATAAGGAAAGGGACTTTCTCTCTGCATAAGTGGTGAACCCACAGCTCATACAGTATGCCCACATAACACGAAACCATGCTATCCAGATCTCACCGCCTTTTCCACGTAGATCAGTTTACGGAGTCCGTGGAACACAAGCACCATTCCAGGAGACCAAAAAAGGCAGCAACCTCCTTATCTAACTCTGAGCGCAGGGAATAGAAATTGTTCTGCTACTTGCTCTGAGGGTCAGGCTGAGCTAAAGCGAAGTAACAGGACTTGCTGCACATTGAGAGCTTGCAGGGCTCTGCTGGGCTCTTAAGCAGCAATGCTGTTCCAGCAGAAAGCCTCTGAAAACTGAGAACAGTATAACCACAGCCTCTGAAAAAAGTTATTATTTCTTTTATGAACAGAGACAGCACTAAAACAATGTCTCTGAAGTAGTTTTCTTTATCTGTTCTCAAAATTGGTTTGGTTTCTTTCTAAATCCAGTTATCGTATTACTGTATAATACTATTATTAGCTATGGTGATATTTGTCTGCCAGATAAAGAACAGACAGAAAGAAACATTTTAATTCCATTCCACAAGCTGTTTAGCCAGAGAAGGTATTTAATATGCTGCAAAAGCCAGTTGAACACTGTCCATGCCGACAGCACTGGCAAAGCCTTCATTTGAAATTCATCAGCAGGAGAAAAGCGAAACCATAAAAGGCCATAACTGAACTCTGCATTATTGCTGACAGGGCTTGGGGTCATGGCAGACCTCTCTGCTTTGCTCGGAAAACTATGCCCTGCAGCTTTTTTTCCAAGGGAGAGGAGTGCTACAAGTAGAGATGCTATTGCCCCTTAAGACCCTGTAGCACCCATTAGGACCCTTCTGGATGTTAGTGTACCATAGGTTTAGCCTAAAATTAAACTAGAGAAAAATGCTTGCATTCTGCAAAACAACACAGGAAAAGCTGAGCAGAAATTTTCTCCTAATGAAACAGCCTCCCCAGCGGAGCCCACGTCCACATGGACAAGGTTAGTTAGCTCAGGGGACCAGAGTTGGAAATTCGCCCCTCCCCTGTAACACACATTGCAGACTGCTGCTGGCCGCCTCCGAGTGTGATCCCTCACCATATTGCCCTTCCTGACACCTCTGACATAAAATGAAGTTGTTTAAAAGCTGCCCTTTTGAGACCTGCGGATAAAGTAGCTCACAAATACTGGGGGCCCAGAGCACCACCCCGTGCTGTTGTTCCCACTTTGCCAGTTGGGGTAACTGAGGCAATAAAAGAGTAAAATGACCTCGCCCAAGGACACGCAGGCGAATGGGGCTGGGAACGAAACCAGAGCTCACCACTCCCACGCAAATGCCCTCAGCGCAGGAACATCTCCTTCTGCCACAGGCCTAATGGAACAAACAAATATATAATGCATTCTCAGGAGCCCTCTTTTCTAAACCATCTGCTCCCGTGCCTGAGTCAACAAGCTATTTGGATTGCTCATGCGCTACACGTTAGACATCTGGTTTGATCACTGATTGAATTAGAGCTCCGATACCTGTCCACTGAAAGCAGAATAAATTTTAGGACTTTCCCCGGTAAGACTGTCGGCAGATTCCATGTCTCCACCGGCATGACTTTGGGCCCTAGGAATCCCATGTGCATGTGCAGGAGTCGTGATCAATAATTTCTTAGTAACTAAGACATTCCTAGCATTTAACAGCAGGTGAAATACAGGAATTTGGTGGGGAGAAATACTGTCATGATGTTTCCTTTTCTTCATTAGAAGAAAGGTGAATTTAAGTGCCAGGAAAATAACTAGGCATGGAGTTCTACTGGAATTTCTCCTAATAGAAATGACATTGAAACTAGATGGCCCTTCAAAGAATAAATCTGGATCAATGTACTGGCACTGATGCATAGAACAACGTGGACTGTTTTCCTCTATACGTTGTTATCTGTGTTGATACAGCTGCAGGGTTTTGCCACCAAGCATTAGTGGGGAGGCTACGACACTTGAACTACAACAGCAGCAACAACAATGTAAGACATCTCTTCCTTAACCACAGTCTAGTGGCCCTTTAACAATTAAACTGGTGACAAAAATCCTTCAGCAATCTAGAGGAATTTAAAAAACTAAAGGTTACAGACTGAGTCCACCCACATATTCTTAGGAAATTCACTGCATTCTCAACCCAAACTGTAAACAGGGAATCACGTGGATACTGCAAGATGCTTCTCAAAAGAAGATAAAGTTTCATGCTAGCACTGCTGAGCTGCAGTATTCTCTGTAGAAGCATTTATGGTTGTTCTGCTTCACTCTCTCCGTGCAGATGTCTGTTCTTGCTTTTCCAGAGAGAGAATGCACATTTTCTGACCACTCCTGGATCCACTCAGTGTGAGCGACCAGCGCTGAGCCAGCCTTCTCAGTCACTCATCAGAAACACCAGTAGTGCCACTCCAAACTGTTGGTTATGCTTCCACATTTACTTCTAATAGAGTCTCCGGGCAATGAACTGATGCTAAGACAAGCAATGAATAATTCTACCATTATTTTCAATGACTACAGGTGTTAATGATGATCAGATATTGTTGTCAAGCTAAAACTGTATTTTCTCATTTTTACTTGGGAAGATTCTGCTCATACAGCTTCTGTTAAAGGCATAGAAGTAACAGTTTCTTTACAGAAAGTAACTTCTCCGTGCCAAATCAAGTATGGAATTGTAACCTCATGCAGAGGAACAGGTATTACTTAGTTAATTCATGTTATACTATCTGCATGCCTGTGTGCAGCATGCTTTTATATGTTTCCTTAAGTACTTGGTTTATCACTGCTCAACAGCGCATGAGGACACAGTACACAGCACATGCACAAATGCCCAGATGAGTAAAAACACCATAAGAATTATCATTTGACCTCTCAGGGTATAATGATATTGCTCTTATTCTTCTGTATATACGTGTCATATAGCTCACTAATCACCATGATAATTTTTTTATACAATACCACACCAGGAACAATACAAATCTAAAGGACTTAGACAAACTTGATAAAAATCAGCCCCCAACAAAAGTAAAAGATGTCACTAATATCTGAAGTGTTCATCAAATACTGATCAGAAAACCCCTGCATACTAAGCATGGAAACAAGAAGCAGTTTGCCCACAATAATGAAGGAATCTTGTGGCATAGCTGCAGAACAGACTACTTCTCTAGTGCCAAATTCTCCTTGTTGAACACTCCATTATTCTTTTGACTCTTTGTGTCACAGTATCGAGATTTATCCAGTGTAAATCCAAGTTCCTTTTTCAAAAGTGGCTACAGATTGGGGTATTCCTGTCACATAGCAAAAATGTTCAGAACCAGAAATTTGATAAATTTACCCATATACATATAATAAATGGCATAAAAGCAATGAATATTCCTTACTAGCACTGTAGACTGAGGGTTCTACTTTGCCTAAATCAGTCCTGTCTTACACTAAGCTCATCACTGGCTCATTTAATGTAGCTTTAGCAACAAAAGTCCTCTTTAATCTGACAATGTCTGCTGTAAATCATTAGCTCAGTCCCACATCAGACCATTTTGGTTTTGGAGCAGAAACATGTTGCAAAATTTCCCCAGAGAGATCACTCGGCTAATTAAATTGCTTTTTTAAGAGAGCTAATCATAACAATAGAGGAGAGCTCACATGGACATTTTGGGACCAGTCAACCCTTTAAAAGAACGCATTGCTTAACTTGGATGTCTCAGTTCTACTGCCGCTCTCCCAGTGTTATTAGTGCTTATACAGACAAAGTTACACAATGAATCGATGTGAAACCAAAGATGCAGACCTTGTGGCTCACTGCTGTGTGCTCATCGCCACTGCACTGCCCATCAATTAACAGCGTTCTCTAACTTGACTACAGATCTCTGCAGTGAGTGTGTGTACTGCAAACAGCCCACGCTCTAGGCTAAGGGTAATGAATATTTTGTTTGATGATATTAATTAAAATCGCAAAGGAAAAAAGCGATACTTAGAATAAATTTGGGGTTCTTTCAGAGCATCTTTTCCCGAGGCTCAAACTGCATTGAATCATGTACTATTCAAACTCTGTGTCAGAATCCCAGCTCAGTTCAGTTAAGCTTGCAGTTGAAATCTGAGCACTGTGAGCAGTTCAATTTAAGACTTTAGGAGTCAAATTCAAACAAATGCAAGGTAGATTTTTTTCCCCTAGAAGTCATTATTAAAAATAATTCACAATAATCCTACCCAGCTATAGTTCACAGCCTGGACCCAGGGTTTAAATCATAGCAGGATCATTTCCGATTTGAGTCCTGGCAGATAAACTCAGTCCCTTGTCTTCTGGTTGGAGGTAAGTCAATAACGTTATTTTTTGTGAGGAAACATATTTGACAGCTGAAAGCATAAAACAAAGATCTTAAATATTCCCAGAAAGGTGTTTAGACCTTCTGCTCAAAGGTCTGCTCTGCTGTAAGGTCAGACCAGATTGTTCAGATGCTTATCCAGTCTGAACTTGAATACTTCCAGGGGAGGAAACTGCACAGCTTTTCTGGGCAACCTGCACCCTGGCATGTGTTGTATTCCAAATTTAATCTAGGCAAGGCTTATTGGAGTCTTCCACATAAGAAGCTCGCCCATCAGCATGAAGACTTTGCAACCCACATGGTTGTAAGGGGTAATAATAAAAGAAATATTTATTTATTTCATTTTGTATTTTAACAAATGCCATTCATTTGCTGAAATTCAGAACAGACAAGTCTGTTAGCTATCTCTTTAATAAACATAGCTCCAGGATGGTTGAAACATGCTCCTCCAGAGAGCAGATGTTCTCTATTTGTAGTTTCCCTTAATATATTCAAGACTCAGTTGTGGACTGTGGTCAGTCAGCAGTGTTTTGAGCACACAGCATACACATAGATGTGCCTTTTGTCAGTAAACTCATAGCGAGGCAGCTCACACAGTTTAAAGCCTTATTATAAACAGCTGAAGCAAACAGAGCCGATCTTTAGCACTATGGCCTGCTCCAGAAACACTTGCTGTGAATGTGGGATCAGGGCAGGGAGGACAAGTTTCTTCCCAGTACTTTGGATGGAACAGAGAGAAAAGACAAGTGGGAATTTAGAACTAAAGATGAGCTTTGACAGACTAAGAGATCTCACATTTTGCATATTTGAAATATAGTTTCCCTGTTTTGACTGGACCAGGCTTTGGAGAAAAATACCTTCCAACTTGCATGAACACTTAACACCTTCCAAGGTGAAAACAGGGTGAAGGATTTTATCTCAGGGGTGAGATTCCAACCCACTTCCTAGAAGGAAGACATTTTTGCTCTTTTCTCCCATGTTTCAATACCCAGATGGAAGAATCTGGCCTTAAAACACATGTATGTGTAGCAAACTAGGAATCTTGAGGCTTTGTCATGCCTTTGGCAGTGCTGACATCAGCGAGATGTCTCACTGAAGAGCTGGGCAATTTTACAAGAGGGAATTTATGCTTTTCAGTTGGAAACAGATAGCTTGTCATCAGTGAAAACACGTGGCAGACTCCAGCACATTGTAAGGATTCTTCACTAACTGTCCCAAAAGCATCTCTGGGAATCCCATGGTTCTCTGGCACATTTCTTATGGAAGAGCAAAGCAGGAGGCTGAGATGTAGCTTTATAAGGTTATAGAATTCAAAGACTTTCAAACCAATTAGCTCCAAAGGATATAAACCAGTGACTTATATAATAATGACTCAAGGCTGACACAGTGACAAGAGAATAGGAATTGTCAGCCTAGGTCAGCTAAATAAAACTCCACCTTGCCCAATAACTTGCTGCAGTTCACAGCCTGCAGCAGTCGCCTAGGAAAGAGTGAAAAAAAGAGAAATATAAAGAGCAATTAACCTCCTGCCATTCTTCTCGCTGCTAATCAGCTGTGTTTGGGCTTTGGAGCCAAAAGCGCGATCAGAACAATGTATTTTATGTTTATTCAAGGACTCATTTTTCATGGTCGTTATTCTTAACCTAGCTACACTTCTGACTTACACAGCCCACTGTTGGAAGGGGCAGTGCAATTCATCTGTGCATCATGTGAAGAATACGTATTTTGTTTTCCTCTATTTGTGAATTCTCTGGCATGTTGCTGGAATCTACTTGATATTTATACTCATTCATTCAGTTATCTTCTAACTGCAATGAGAGCCACGGATCAGGTGAAATTCACTTAAATAATCAGGAGGCCGCTATTGGTAACAGGCACAGCAGTATGCAGCTGAGGGACATCCACTCTTTTGCAGTGGGTATTGTACTTGTAAGTGTGATTCTGTTCATTAAGCTGTGTATGTTATTCACTGGATTGCTGGAATGAATTTCCAGCCCAACTTTGGTTAATGATATTTTACCACTGATTTTACTGGAATCAATTTTTCATCTTTGATCTGATACCTGCATTTCTTTACTTGCTCACTAGCCTACATATCAGTTCAGACAGCAGAGCCAAGGCAGTTTTGAGTGTGCGATTAGGATGCAGCCTTGCTGGTTGAACTAGAATTCGTCCAAACGCCCGGGCAAGCTCTGCCCTCCCCCACCTTGTGTCAAAACCCCTCTGCAGGCCACAGGCAACAGAGCCCAGAAACACCCATTCCACTGACTAACTCTTTAACCACATCGCCATCCTTGCTTGCAGAACTTTCCTAGATTTCCATGGAAACCATTTGCTGTGTTTCCACAGCAGGGTGGGTTCATTAGCCCATTCAAAGCTAGATGTCACAGCTCTAGATTTTGCCTGATAGTCAAGCTAGCTGGTCTAGATTGAGGCTGTAGTTTTATCTGCAACATACTGCAACTGTCTACCAGTGTAGAACCATCTGCAGCTGCCCACAGCCTCCTACAACAAAATTGATGCCCTGAACCTGTCATCTGACAAGGCTGGCTGGAGCTTTAAAATACGTGTGTGTAAAAGCCCATATATTAAGTCCTCCATACTCAAACCTGACTGCTTTCTGTCACTATGAAACAGTACGTTATGATGGGAATTTCAGTTAAAAGGATAAAATCTCCTTCTCCTATGCAACAGGATATTTTCAAATGCACAGTCTAACAGAAAGCACCCCAATCCTTCCTGAACTAACAGTGTTAAAATTTGCAATCTAACAAACATCAAATGGGAAAAAGATGTGATATCTAACAAAAAAATGGACACATAAGGTTTTTTTGCCCCCTTTTTTTTTTTTGGTCCAAGCTATTTTGTGCCTCCAGCTGTAGTTAGTAATTTTTTGAAATAAAACTCAGCCCTACTGAACTTGCTTACAGTCAAAATGATTGTAGTTACAATGTCACTGTCCAGCCCAGGTATTTTATAAAGTACTAGTTTTTCATTTCAGTTTTCTTCACTTATCTGATTATTTTATTTATTTCCTTGCATATCATCATATATAAAGCAAATGTAGAGTGATGTCTGAAGAATGAGTATATGTCTCAAACATTATTATGGACTCACCAACAACTGTAAGGTTGACTTGTGCTTGTCTGCTGCCAAGTTTGTTCTCTACAACTAGGGTGTAACATCCACAGTGTTCCTGCTTTGTTGATGTTATTGTTAGCTTGCTGCTGTTTTCAGCATTCTCGATTTTAATGTATTCATTTTCTTCAATCTGCCAAATTCAAAGGAAAAAAATAAAGATTTTATGACATAATGCTCTTCCTATCTGAAAGAGTTCAAATTACAATACAAGGTTATCATATTGAGTGCTACCTGCAGATAACTCTATTACAACAGTGAATATGTGCAGCTCATGACACAAAACAACTAGAAATGCAGTGGAACATTATATTGGCTCCAGTCCTACAAAGACAAGAGGGAGAATTGGTGTTGGAACAAGAATGCTACAGCTGTGTAGAGAGACATACAAAGAGCAGATTAGCTCTCCTATAGCAAAAATCAAAATCTCAGCTGAATACCACAGGCATATTATGAACTAGTTTTTAATTGAAACAAAGCTATCATAGCATAAATGGCCAAGGAGACTTAGATTTTAATCAGTATTAGCTTGAGACATGACATTATTTAAAAACCTCATAATGCTATACTGCAATTATAGAAGCTGTACACTGCGTTCTTATGAAACAGACAACATAATGTCAATGCCCTTCTTCCTCCCACAACTTCCTTCTTAGATAAGTGACCCTTCCAGCTCATTCTCAGAATTCCATTATAAATGAAGGCTATTTAGTTTGCCTTATCTTGTCTCATATATTCGGAAAATAAACTACAAGGCTAAGAACAGGACTTGTGCTGCTTTCTCCTCAGCTGAGGAGACACATACATTACTATATGCCCAAAAGTAACCTGAGAAAGATGCTCTTACAATAACTTGAATAGAAAGTTAATGAATGGGATTATGTAGGATTACAGTTTAAATTATACTGAAAGTTGTTCCTCCCCACTCCTCTACTTTGTTCTTCTGAAATTCTACGCCGTCTTATATATTTTGCTTCATTAGAATTAGTCGAAGGGTAACAGCAATGAAAAAATCAGCCTACTAGAACAAAATATGCATTATGCAGGGAAAACCATGAAAGGATGCTCAGCTGGATTTCCATATTCCCAAAAGAAAGTCACTGGCTGTAGCTAAGAATCTCCAACAATTGCCAGTGTTAAACAATGGGCTTTGCTCCTGTGCTAAAGAAGAGGCTTTCAAAGGCTTTACCCTTTTTAGCTGAGCACAGTTCCAGCATCCCTTGGCTAGACTGGCATCCCTCCCGCACGCTGCAGCACACAGTGGCAGCGCTGAAATCACAGCTCACCACTTACTGAATCTGCTCAAACCACTGCTACAAATAGACCCCACAAAAACTGTGAGAACACCTGGGTGATTTTCACTTTTAGAACTGTGACTGGAACAGAGCTGAAATCAACTACGTTTATAGAAGGGGCAGAAATCCAAGAATAAAACAACGTGTGGTGAAGTATAAGTCAAAAAGAAAAATCATGCTGCAGCACGATACATAGTCACTGGCTCCCCGTTTAATTTAATAAAAGAAAGATTGCTGCCCTCACTTGTCCTCATACACTGTTTATTAACCTTCCTGAAGTATTTTTTCCTTTCTATATCACCATTAAAAAATTTAGATGTCGTTTTAATGTATGATTTTGCAAACCTTCCGATTGTCTCATAATGGATAACTAACGTATAAATATGGTCAAAATAACCTTTTACAAAGAAAAAAAGGTGTAGAATCACAAATTATGGAACTGATATGGCTGATGTTCTCTGTTATCACACAGATTTCATATATAAAAATGGCCTTGAAATCTATGTAAATAGGATTGCTGTATTCAACAATGAACTCAGAATTCTGCACAAACCAGAAACTCTCTTTTGAAGACTACATTTTACCCATGTGTTAATACAGAGCTCAACAAAACTGGACACTGAATGTCACTGTAGCTTCTGAGACCTATTTTTGTAGAAATGAGTAGGCCACTTTTTAACTCCAATCTTGAAACTAAAGAATTTTAAGAAAATGTAGGAGTTCAGTAAAAAAAAAATCAAACAAACAACCTTTCCTCTAAAATAAGAGGTTATTTAGGGTTAGCAAAGATGGACTCTGAAATACCCTTTGCACTAGCAAACTGTTTTGAATTCTTTCAATTAAATGCTGACACATCTAGATTTAGTGTCTAAACTTCCTTGTAGGAAGAGATGTTGTTATTTACGTTCTACAGAGTACATAATGAGGTCAGAATGAAACAAACAGAAGAGCATCTACAGTACATATTTACATTTGCTTGTCCTAACATGGCACTTCATCTTCCAGTTTGTACTTGCATATTGGGATATTTCATTCAGAGTGGTTTTGTTATTTGTTAAAGCAACTCTCTTTAGAAACTGCCCTTATGGACACATATAATATAGTTCAAGGAAATTAATTCAAGTAGAAGCAACTTTAAACTTTGAGGGGTGAGAGCACTCACAGCAGCATAATTGCTGTTGTGTCTTGCTTGGTTACACCTGTGTTGTAAGACATTTCACTCAGGTTTCTTATATGGCATTTTGCCCCTCTGACATAACTTTAGTCCAAGCATCAATGGAGGTTATTTTTGAAGAAGAGAAACACTTCCTGTGACAGGGACTTTTCAGATACCCATATCTTTCACATCACCTACCCTTTAATTACATTGTCTAAGGCTTTTCTCAAAGGAACAGTCATTTGTTATAGGAGGAGACAGGCAGCAAAGGGTTTAAACTGTAGCAAGAAAGATTTAGGTTGGCATTAGGAACAAATATCTAACACTATGGATATTTAAGCACTGCAATAGGCTGCTAATGGAGGCTGTGAGATCTTGATCATTGGAATGTTTTCAGCAGAGGTGAGAAAAACATCTGGTAGGAATGACAATGGACTTTGCCAGTTTCTAGGGAAGGGAGATGGACAAGGTGGGTCATTGGAGTTTCTTTCCAGCTCTACTTTTTCAATTATTGTTAAAACGGGCCAGAAAATAATTTACCTGCTTACGGAATTTCATCCAGGTGCAAGTTATGGGTGTTGTTCCTACCACCTTGGCAAACAGTTCCACTGATTCACCCGCACGGACTTTTCTGTCTTCTGGGAACTGAGTAATCTGAGGAGGAACAGCTGATGAAAAAAGAATAGATAAATAAAATATCTCTCTTTAGGTGACTGTGCTTTCTATTTTTCTTAAAATTCAAAACATATACATCTCTCAGCTGCACAGTTTCAGAGCAGCATTTGATATCCAGATTAGTAGTCATTTGTTGCTTGCAATGAAACAATTGTGGACATCGTTAATTCTACTGTAGTGAAGCAGTAACAGTCTACCCATTGGAAGTTTTCTCATGCAAGATCAACGTACAGAAATCCAAAGTGTTAAGACCTACCACCAATTCCAAATATTCATACTACTCCATGTCTGGATCAGGTATTTCCCCTCCTCCTCCCTCTCACTGCCTGAGTATCAATAAATGGCAGAACGCCTGTTTTGCTAATGTGCTACTCCCTGGCTCTTGGGTGTGGTGCTGAGTGTGCCAGAGCCCTGGTAGCTTCTCAGGATAGATGCCAGAAATATCACAGCTTGGACCACTCCAGAGTGAAACCTGTTCTGTTGCTTTACAGGAGCAGCACAGTGAGAAAGATATTTGGGGGGGTTTGTGTGCATAGTATGCGAGCAGATTCAAGAACACTTTGACAGAAACAATAAATGGCGTTCTCCAAAATTAGAACAACCTCCTGGCAAATGTAACATTCCTGTCCAAAGCACAGGGTTACTGGGTATGAAAAACGTGCTTTCTTTTTCTTTTCAGTGTAATTAAAACAAAGTGTGGTTTTGTTGTTGTTTTTTTCTTATTTCCCTAGACTTGTTCTTTGCAAAGTGTTTTGTGTTTTGAAATGCATGAAGCAAAGTAGGCTGAGGCACACACATGCGAAGAAAAGAGCTTGAACAATTGGAAAGTCTGACACAGTTTTAAGGCATTGAAATCTCTTTCACTGGTGGCTCAGGTGTGTTGTTACAATACTACTGCTGACATTTGGTAGGATCTTGCTATGGCTTATTCAATATAAACTTTTTTGCATGCTCGTAATTTAAGTCTTAGTGTAACATAACCTTCAGGGCGAGTTTGAAAAATGGACTTTGCTTTCCAGTTTTCTCCTCATAGAACTTCATACTCACCCTTTAATCACATATTCAAACAAATTTAGTAGGCAAACAGCTCTACCTAAAAATGTGGTGTCTGTTCTTTAAAACCGTATTGTTTTTTATTCATTCCTACAGGATGACACATGCAACAAATTACCTGCTTTTGGAGGAGTCTTTGGAGCCGGTTTCTTCTTCACTGTTGCTTCACCTAGTTAATTAAAAAAAAAAAAAAGTTAATTCAAAGGTGAACTTTGGAAGGTAGCAGCCTAAATGCAAAGCTTATGTCCATAGTGATACTTTGTTGGCAGCTGAGAATCTAATATGTTCTTTCAGCATATTAAACTCAAGAATTAAAAATACTTAAAAAAAAATCCCCTTTTATTATCCTGGATGATCCTCAGAACACTCACAGTTGAAGCTGGAACTTTTTAAAGAATCAAAGCAATCTGCTACGCTTCTCCCATACTCTGTGATACTCCATTCCTTAGAGCACTTTAACTGCGGTGAAAACACAGGGACAAGATCCGTCTCATACTGAATTTCAGCTCAGATTTCCAGCATTATTCACATTATCAATGCTGAATGTGGTCACTTAAAATTAGGGCAGTTAACACCACATATTACTTCTTACACCACTGGTGAGCTAGCAAATAAACAATATACAGGCAGTAAACACTATTATGCCCCTCTGCCTCATTCTCTTCCCTGGGCACAGACAGTGTTTTGCTTTATTCACAAAAGGAAGAGTCAAAACCGAATTTACAACCTGGGCACACAAAAATTGTGATTGGTAGGTAGAAAGAAAGAGAAGAAAGGTAGGTAGAAAATGACTAGTAGCTATTTTTCACAAAACAAGAACTAAGGGCCACCAAATTAAGTTACTGGGCAGCAGGCATGAAAGTAGCAAAAGAAGCATTTAAAAATATAGCACACATATGATATGTTTGCAGACAAGTAACGTTTTGCGAGACAAAAACATAAACAGGTTCAAAAGGACAAACTCATCAAAGTTAGATGGTGGCCATTAAATGTAACAGTCTGAATGCCTTCAAACCACTGAATTCCAGAAGTGCAGGGGTCCATTCCTTTGAGAGCACTCTCTTTTTATCTGCTATCCTAAGCATCCTTGTCAGAGGGTGGCCTCTGCTCTGAAAGGACATTTCCTATTTTCTTCTGCTCAAGCAGACAGCTTGACTGAAGTAGTCTGGCTTTGAAGATGTTATTGCCTCTGATGGAGGCAGTGTCTGCTCAGTGCTTTGGAATATCTGGCAGCATACACATATGTGCCTAGTGATAGTCATAACAGTCTCAAAAGGTCTGAATTTTTTGGTTCATTGTTTACTTAAGTTATATCAAAGTAGCAAGACACTGAGCAGCAAAAAAAAAAATCTTCAAAACTCCAAACCAATACAGACAGTGTTTTATTTTAACCCTCTTTGCCACAGCAAACTGCCAGCTGTGCATGCTACCCAGGGAATACATCACCTGGCGCCCCATGAATAAGGAGCCATCAGTTGTGAGCTCACCATGGGGTTCACATTATAACATTACGGCTCAAGCAACAGACAGATGTGAAGATTGGTTTTAAATTTCAGAGTCACTGGAAATACTAAGTGATGTGCTATAGGTTGTTAAAAGACCAAATGCTTTAATAAATATATTATGGTTTAGCTGTTAACAGCACAGTTTTTTCAGTTCATTCTGGGGAGTGTTTGACTATGCGTTGTATACAGAAGTTGTTGCCACCTTCTTTTTTTAAACTTTCATTTCATAGTAATTTTCTCTCAAAGTATGCTTAGCTTTTATATGCTCTGTCTTTATTGATTTTGTTGGAACCAGAAATGCAACATCAGAGAGGTAGGCTATTCTTGCAGTACTTACGGGTAAGTCAAAATCAATAGTTAGATGAGTCCCAAGGAAGTCTTTCTATGACTATCGGCTTAACGGAACTAATTAAAGGTTTAGATTCATACTTGTGAGGTGTTTATCTCAGTATAAGTGGACCATCAGGGCATGATCTGGGTATCTGTCCTGCCGTGTCTTCCATTTGACCTCCTGTTTAACTGGAGGCCTTCAAAGAGCACTACTGCTTGTTAAAGAGACCCATTTTGGGCCACCAACAGACTTCCATGTACCCTAGCTGCTGTAGTAGTGACAGCAAATACATCTCCAGCTTCTCTGTCCTGCTCAAGCTATATGAGCAAAGGCAACAAGTGGTGGTTTGTTTTATGGTCACATCCTGGGCTAAAACTCTCATTTATTTCAGGCTGTAGTTACAGTTACATGGATGAAACTGCCTATATGGTCAGGTACCAGCTGGAAGGGCTGTGGAGTCTGGCCTATCACCTGCTGTTAAACATCCCTATTAATGGATGTAATCCTTTAGGTATTCATTAGATGCATAATCTCATGAAACTAGCTCAGTTATACAATTTAAAAATATGTAAATATTTGTGTGTGTACGTGTGGTGTATTTGACATCACATTCTCTGCTCTTCTCTAGACAGAGAATGAAATAGCTGTTGGGTATCTCCTCAGAACCACAATGGCTTTTAATACAAGCTAAAGCAATTACATGAATTTGATTACTTCCACACCCCATTAGCCTGATAAGAGCAAAGAGCACTAACAATGAGGAAAAACCACCATATTTGTCAGGTGCCATCTTGGGCTGCAGATACTACTGCCATTTTTCAGAAATGTCACTGCAGACAAATAGGAGGAAAAGTAAATTCCTTAATCCGGCATGATTTTCAATCAGCTATCACCTCTTGGCCTACATTGTACATTTATTTGTAGCATCTAAATTAACAAGCAAGGTGCTTGTGGAATCATCACACTCTTCAAATGTTCACGTTTCATTCTGATTCTTAATATGTTATTTTTGTTTTTTTTTTTTTTTTTTTTTTTTCCTCCTGGCTAACAATGTCACTGTCTGCCTCTGCACGATATACGCAAAGAATGGATACCTATGTCCTCAAGATACTACTCCTATTTTCTCTGCCTTCTATCAGACATTTTCAGTTAATCACAGAAGGAACCTCAACAACATAATTTGTTCATTCACAACTACAGTCAGTGACTTTCAACTCATCACTAATAAAGAACAATGTTTCTATATAGGATAGGATGTATAATGAACCACCAGGTATTAATTTACCCTGTAAGTGGAATAAATGCATGGTGTCTCTTCTAGCCCTGGAAAACCAAGGGCTATGCTTAAGACAGTTCAAAAGGCTCTCACCAAAATGAAGATTTCCATAGCAGCAAAGCACATGAATCCATCACCTCATTCAGCTAAGGTACTACTTTTTATATGCAAATATAAAAAAATGTGTTTGTTTTTGAGTTTTTACCCACCAGGACATTACATTCACTTAACTGAGGATATACAGACTGTCACTGGACTTCATCAAACCATGCAGATTGCAAAGGGTTGCTGGAAGGTCTGGCTGAATATCCTGTTTTGCAGACACAAATAGCCCTGAGCAGAAATGAAAGGCAGGGGCAGTGTGGAAGGAGATAAATCCAAGGATGTGTCTCGGGGTCTGTGCAGCTGCCTTCTTTGGCTAATAGGGTACACTCCACTGTTCTTAGGTCTTCCTTGAGAATATCAGCTCATCTCATACATTTTTTTGAAATGTAACTTTTATTTCAAAACCTGCTGGAGACAGTTAGTGAAAAAAATCTAATAAGATTACCCAAAGTTGACAAGGTCAAATGATTGTTTTCATTAAAATATTTCAGCCTCTTGGAAACTTTAGTTCAAGTCTGCCTCTTCTGCTTTTTTTTTTTTTAAAAAAAAAGCAGTTTGTCTCTCTGGATATTTACAGTGAAACAGGCTGAAGCTGAAAACCAGCCTGGAGGAAAAAGGAGATAATATTCTCTCCTTAAATGAATCTGCCTTCTAGAAACAACTTAATGTAAACATTACAGGGCTGGTATTTACATAACTCTATAGGCAGGTTTGCCTCTTAGAGAGCTTGTGTTTGGAGGGGGGACATAAACTAAAAAAGGGAAAGATCCCATATAGACCGATAGCTGTGGGATGTTTGGTTGTGCCATTCTTTGTCCTGATGTTGAATTCGTGAAAGCAGATATGTTCAGAAGCCTCCGTCCTTCTTTTTTGTTTCCCTTTTTTGGAATTTTACTAAAAATAGGCATAGCCCTCCCCTGAAATCGCTCTCTGCACAACTTGCTTTCATAAAGCATGAAGTAAAACTCTTACAATCTGAAAAACACATCAGTACTCAAGATAGCATTTCCAACCAGTCCACAATTCCTGCTGTCTTGCTTGAGGGATGTGCCTAAAATCATGTGCATGTCTTCTATAGTGATGGATTTCAGCACCTTGTACAAGAGTATAGTAAATACCTGACTCTGTTAACATAAGGACCAAGACATTTCTCTGCTCCTTTCTGCTGGAGGAATAGCCTCATTTTAGCTCAGAATAGCAGAAGGGCTAATGACATACTCTAATACTATAGACACATAGAAAACTATTTTCTCCTCATATAAAACTTTTAAAGATTTCGTCTACTGAGAGTAACTAAATGAGTTTGTTTTCAGTTTCCTTTAAGAGTAGCTGAAAAAAAGAACTCATGTCTGCGAAGTGTCAGATATCATGGTAACAAGAATATTTATACAGGAGACGGAAAACCCAGCTTCAAGTCTCTGCTCCTTCTTCCCCATCTCACTTGAATGCTTCAGACATGTGGGATGTGACATTATGAAGTCTCTCTCTCCCACGTGTAAATGAATCACTGTGCAACCTCCTTCAGATCCCTCTGGGGGTAGATATCAGAGGCTGAATCAAAGGTGACTGTTGTCTGTAAAACCTCACTACTCACTGCTCTGCTGGAAAAAAAGGAGTGACTGGCACCTAGAAGTACAGAAAAAATAAAACACTTGACCTTATGGTCAAGGCAATTAATTTTTTAGTTCTATCTTCTGCTATAGACTTCCTTGATGGTACAAAAACTTATTATAGATATTAGCACAGACAAAATGAAATAGAAGACTGATGATTGCTACAATTATAGTAGAAAAAGACAACACATCATTGCTTACCAATTTATTCATACATTCATGAACCTACACTAATTGCTGCAGGGAAGAATGACAGTGACAATGCACTAGCACCAGTAGCCTGATCACTTTATCAAGGTTTGAATGCTTAAACAGAGCTGCTTCATTGCTTCTCAAAGAGTAAATCCCTCATACTGTTTCCAAATAACTGTTTATTATCTACATACAATAAAATAAACAGCAACTCTGGCTTAAATTTGATGAGAGGCAGAAATTAGAAAACTAAATACCATACAAGACACTTATTTGAGTGTGCATGTTTCAAAAGAGTTTTTAATAGCTTTTATACTTTTCATTAAAAACAACTGTCATTTTGTTGCAACATCCCATATTTAGTTTCTAAATCAAGCAGAGATAGTCCTCTAATTGAAAAAAAATTCAACCTCCTCCTCAAAATATAAATTAAAATCCAGGAAATACTCATGCATTCCAGTCAAGAGAGAGCTCATGTATACTAGCACACTAAGAGCTTCAATAATGCAACACAGTACAGTGAAAGTGACTCAGTATTTTAAAACAGCTCAGCTGGAGGAAGAATCAATTCCATAGCACTTTCATAGGACAGCACTTGAGCAATTTCTGCAATTAAAGCTGATCTGAGCAGAGCAGAAGAGATCCAGTATCAAATAGAGCTTACAAAGAACCCAGGTCATGTGCATTCCACTAAAAGCTCTGGTGAGAGCAAGACAGCAATGTTGATTTCTTAAATATAGATTTCATTTTCATATTTCTCATGTCCTGTGAGAAATATGTCCTGAGCTACAATTAGATGCGAAAATGCTGTGCCAAAGTGTGTGGGAACAGCAACCTAAACTAGATTACTAGCCTGATACTCAGTCTAGTAAGTAGGAGAATACTGTCAGGTCATTTGGACATTCAGGAGATCCAAATGATTTCAGTGGGAAAAGCTAGATGATGTATATTTTTGCACATTAATTGAGCCAATGGATTTAGGTCTCCATTTTATAGAGGAGAAACTTTGGTCAATGCTTCTATTACATGCCTCAGTGCTGCCATTTCTAGTCAATAACTGAACTGGGAATTAATTGTGTGTGGCATCTCCTCAGTTCAAGGCCATGTTGCAAAAACTGTCCTCATTTCTCTCTGTATGAGACAATCAATAAACATTTTTGTCTTCTTCTGTCAACATACAGCTATGTAGGATGGACTGTATGAAAAACACATGGAAAATACTGTTCTGTGCCAATATTAACTCAGAAAATGTCAGTCTGGTGCAGGCTGTAAAGTAAGCTGGCAGAGATTCAAAATGCATACCTGGCATTAACTAAACAGTGCTGAACTGGGCATCAAGGAGCGGTGATTTACACAACAAATCAGTGTTTCTCCATTGCTTTCTTTAAACGTACAGTAACTGAATTTTGTTTTCATCCGTGGAGGCAACAAACCTTCAGAATCACCAAGTTAAATCTTACATTGCCTTCTAACTTCAGCTAGTGTGGCTGATCTTGTGCCACAGCTACTTATTCTTGGACTCCTGTCGTGAGGAATGATATCAGCACCTTTCACTATCCTGAGTTTCAGAGAAATAATATCTAGGTCTCAAACCTATCCCATGGCAATTGTATTTACATAGACTAAAAGAGGAAGTTTCAGCTTCTCTTAGAAAAAAAACCCATTAATTATTTTCCTTGAAAATTTTGGTCAGAGCCTTCCCTGGCAATGTAACTCATGTTCTTCCAACACACCGAGTACTTGCACTAACTGTGCAGAAAATCTCGTAGTTCTTTTTGCACCAGCCATGAGCAGAGCAGCATGGACCTACTGGGAAATGAGTGGAACTGAGAGAACTGATACGAATGGCCTCGTTGACTCTTAAAAGCATCTCAGACTCCCTCAGGGACCAAAGAGGACAGCAGCAGCACCATCACCAGATTACAGCAGCTACACAGTGCTCTTATTTCTGCGATTGAAGAACATCTCTGACCTGATTATTTACTTCCTTAGTAACTGAGTTCTTCCCTTAGAAATCAGTGCATTCTATAGCGAGGACAAAACAATCTGACATGAAAGGAAGATTTGGAAGCATTTTGTATTCATATTATATTGATAGAATGGAAATCAAGAAAACACTTGAAGTGTTTACTGATTTAGTTATATATTATCTAAACTGGACACATCAAGTCTAATGTTTTAATGATGGTGCTTTTGGAATTGGATTCTCTGACAGGATTGTTTATTGAAGAGTAAATAACAGAACTGCATACTAATCACTTGGCCACTGACTCATAATTTTTCCATGGCAATTAAAATGCCTAGAAACCCACCCACTGTGGAAAATAAGATATAAATGACAAAGAGTCCTGTCTGACTTAGTTACATTTATGACACGCTCCTTCAGAGATGCCACTGCTCAGCCTTCCGTTCAAGTACCAACAATGTCAAGAAATGGGAAGATAACAGCGCAGCCTTCCAGAGGATTTGATCTGGACAATTTCAGTGGCAACATTTTGTTAACAACTGTCAGCAAGAGAATGCATCATTACTTAACCTAAAAATGTGTTTGACAGGAAATCAAACAGATTTTACATAGTAGCAGATATAACAGATTTATATCAACAAGATACCAAATACTGCTAAGTAGTGTATTTTGGGCCCCTTTACTTGAAGGTGTATGGAGGAAGTTCTTTTCTTTGACATAACTTTACTTTTAACTGAGCAGAAGAACTTAGATTTGTGCAAAGAGACTCTGTGCTGGGTCATCCCTTTAATATGTGTGGATTGGGTATGGGAGCAGCAGGTTTAACAAACGTATTACTCTGATGAGGGAATCCAGGATATCCTGTGAGGTTTTCATACTTCTGATTATGACAAGTGATAGTTGCCGTTTCTTAATATTTACTGTAAGTACTGCTGTGAATTAGCCCTACAAAAACCAGTGGGCATTTCTTTCCAAACACTTTAATCCAATGCTTAGATTTAGGTGGGCTATTTTCTAAAACATTAAAGCCCATTCTGTTCTCAGTAGCAATGGTTGGGATAAAGCTTCTTCCTACTATAGTAAAGTTATGTTGCTCTACTCAGCCCTGGTCAAGTTCAAGAGAGAACATTTAACTGTTGTAATTTGTCTTTTCCCCAGTACCCCTCTCTCTCTCAAAAAAAAAAAAAAAAACTTTGATAAAAAAATCTGCCTTTTGGAAAACTTATGTTTTATGTAAATTTTTGGGATGTCAGTTTAAAAAAAAAAAAATTATTTTGGATGTGGCAAGCAAACTACTCAAAAGACTGAGGATCAAGAAATTTGAGTTTTAGGCCTGCAAATGAATGTGTGATCTTGGGCTAATTGCACATCTTATTTCAATGGGAATAGGGTGCCCAAAGACCTTTACAGCAGGTGCTCACTAGAGAAATGTTCAAGTGGTGAGAATTTTTAGCTTAGTATTTCTGCTGCAGGGTTGTGTTAAAGTAGAAGACCCTTAGCTTATCCACTGATTTTTCTGGCATAGCATGGCGTATGAAAAATAATGAAACGTTCCAATTTTCCACTGCTTCTTCTAGTCTTTTATATCTGTGCAGAAGAAACACAACACTTTATTATTCTAACTCGGTGGCATTTCACATCCGCATAGCAAAGACACAAGCGACAAAGCCTAAGTCAGTACAGTCAGTGAAGAATGAACCAATTCCAACATTAAAAAAGAGGTGTCATTCCTCCCTTCTTCCTCAGGATTGATAAACATTATTATTTACTCTATTTATCATTACCGAGTGTTATTCTATTTATCATTACAGAGTGGCATTCTGCAGAGTCATAATTATTACTAAATTCTGATGACAGAATAATAATTGTAAGCAAAAACACATATCGTAATTTTCCTAATTTGCTAGCATGGGAGCAATCTTTCTGCACATAAACACTGCATGCATCTATTCACAGTATCACAGTATGTTTGGGATTGGAAGGGACCTCAAAAGATCATCCAGTCCAATCCCCCTGCTGGAGCAGGAACGCCTAGGTGAGGTCGCACAGGAAGGTGTCCAGGCGGGCTTTGAATGTCTCCAGGGAAGGAGACTCCACAACCCCCCTGGGCAGCCTGGTCCAGTGTCTGTCACCCTCACTGAGAAGTTTTTTCTCAAATTTAAGTGGAACCTCTTGTGTTCCAGCTTGATCCCATTACCCCTTTTCCTATCATTGTTTGCCACCGAGAAGAGCCTGGCTCCATCCTCGTGGCACTCACCCTTTATATATTTATAAACATTAATAAGGTCACCCCTCAGTCTCCTCTTCTCCAAACTGAAGAGACCCAGCTCCCTCAGCCTTTCTTCATAAGGGAGGTGCTCCACTCCCTTAATCATCTTTGTTGCCCTACGCTGGACCCTCTGCAGCAGTTCCCTGTCCTTCTTGAACTGAGAGGCCCAGAACTGGACACAATATTCCAGATGGGGTCTCACCAGGGTGGAGTAGAGGGGAAGGAGGACCTCTCTCGATCTACTGACCACCCACTCGTGTAATACACCCCAGGATGCCATTGGCCTTCCTGGCCACAAGGGCACAGTGCTGGCTCATGGTCATCCTGTTGTCCACCAGGACCCCCAGGTCCCTTTCCCCTACACTGCTCTCTAATATGTAATTTCCCAACCTATACCGGAAATATTGTTAAAAACTGAATGCTACAAAGCTGCCTTCTTAGATGTTATTTTTGAGAAAAACTGGTTATTCTAAACCAGAGTCTACTATATATTGCATTTTAAAAGAGGTAATGCTCAAAATTTTACTTATGATTGGACTTCTGTAGCTTACAAAACCCAAGTTTCCAGTAGTAAAATAACATTGTCAGAATGAGCAGTCAAATGACCTGGGTCAGCAGCTGTTCTCACTGTGAGACGAAGTCTACAGATTAAACACACTGACAACATTCAATCTCTCACAAAAAGGAATGTATTGATTTTTGCTTTCAGGAACTAAAAGTTAATTACTTTCCTGAAGGTTCCTCCTGGGCAGGGGGGGAGGAAAGTGGATCACTTATAATTTATCTGAAAGGAGAAAAGTTTGACATAACTGGTAACCATGAAATTTGACATGTACTTTCTTACAGAAAATGGATTTTTTTTTTCCCCTGAGAATTATTTCTAAATATGACAGAGTATATGGCTTCGGTACCCCATACAGTATACATGGTTGTGGCCGAATTCACTATTCAAAATTCAGAATTATTCAGTGGTCTTATTAAGAAATTTTGTTCTCTGTTTCTTCAATATTATTCCTCATACTCTACTTGCCGTTAGGACTGTTGATGAGTTGATGTGGCAACAAAGACTAGAAAACATCTGACTAAAAATTTATCTCCATATTAGATAGGGACATCTTACTTCACAGTCATTCTTTATTAACCTTTCTTTCAAGATAAATACAGTAAAAATGCAAGTATCTGACTTGTTAAGCCCATTCTCTTTCAGGTAAGGAACTTTAAAATCTCTGCATCTGAAAAGGGTTTCTGTTTAAATTGAAATTGTGAAGCCTACTGGAGCAGTTTTGTATATTTTGCCCCTGACAAACATACAAATACAACACTCAGGCAGAAAAATATCCGCAGTCCTCAGTGACCGAGGCTGAGATGTTAAACACCACCTGTGGAATCTCTGCAGCCAAATCCTTTTAAAATTAAATATGCATTTTTCCAAAGTCTCTTCCAAAGCCCAACTTCCTAATATTCTCTCTGGTTACCTTGATGTTTTCAGTTCAACAGAAAAGATGTTTTAAAGGTATTTTGAAAAAAGAGCCTATGAGAAGTTCAAGAACTTTAATCACTGATGCAATATGCTATGGAACAACCTTAAGAAAGCCATTCACCGATATTTCAACTTTATTTTCCCAATAACTTCTTAAGACAGAATTGCTAGCTTCTGTTTTACTACCTATATCCAATTTCCAGTAAAATCAACAGCAAGACAAGCAGTGATTTCAGCAGGATGTGGATCATGTCATGTATCTGCATAGACTTAGTTCCTGATTCACACTTTCTCCTGGGAAAGCTGCAATTGATAACGCTGCTGGGAGGATCAGAGGAAACGTACGCACTTGTGGGCATAGAAAACACTGTTCAAAACACTATCCTGTGGAGCTTTAAATGGCTTTAAAACATTCTTTTCTACTGATCTGCAAGAACAAATGATTGTTCTTAATTGCTATTGTTTAGAGCATTTGAAGCCCAGGTGCAGAGGTGGAGCATGTCAGTGTGACCCTTCCCACACCCCGAACGATGGGGTGGAGATAAAGTTAAAATGCTCAGCCAGCAACTCAGAAATAGCTGTAAGCCCAGGGTATAGCTCTATGCAAGTCAACAATTCCAGAAGTACAATTACTACCTGTGCTCATCAATCAGTACAAAACTGCACTGAGCCCTGCTGAAAACAGCTGAAAATGTTCCATGCTGGAAAATCAGATTATAGTGTTGTGGGTTGTTTTGTTTTGTTTTAGATTTGAGAGAGCTGGATAAAATATTTCATGTTTCCATTAGGACCGTGTTTTATATCTTATTTAGGAACTCACATTGTGGACATCTTAGAAAGAAAAAAACAACTTTCAAACTCCAGTGCTTGATGTAAGAGAGATTTGTATCCCATGGACACTTAATTTCAAAAGCAGTAGTGGTATTAAGAATTTCTAAACTGACATTGTTTTGTTGACTTTACCATTTAAAACGCATGTATGCAGAATAGCAAGCATGGGAATTCATGTCTCATTTGTTATTTCGGAAAGCATTAAAAGCAATTAAAGAATCTGTGCTTTAAACAAGGAATGTAACACTCACCAAACCACTCCCCATGGTCATGGAAAGAAGGACAGATTATACCACAGGACATTTCAGACAAGATACCTTGCTTACCAATGGTAAGACAGTATATTGTCTACACAGGACACAACACAAGTTGAAGACAACTACTCGAGAATTTCTGTGCTCTTGGGGAGGGAGCCAAAAATAAATCTGTGTCATAAGTTTATTGCATCATTATGGAAAACTGAGAATAGAGTGGACTAAATCTGAACTCAGTTTCAGCACTAATCCCCACAAGGCAAAAACTCATTTCGCATGACTTATGTGCAAGGGTTAAAGAAACAGCACAAGCTTCTGATACTGTGTCTGCAAACAAAAGGGAATGACTGCAGAATCCCAAAGCACTCTTTTGTTTCCAGTGTAAAGGAAGTAATCAGAAATCAGTCACTTACTCTCTGTCGGCAGCACAGGGGGAAGTGTGGTCTTAGGCTTCTTGGTCTTCTTCTCAGCAGACTTTGAGGTCTTTGCAGAGGCATCTGCAATCAAAACAAACAATAAAATGTAAATCCTATTTGAAAATCAATAATGAAAATAACCTGCCTATTAACATCAGTTTGTTTAGGATCTTTCTGCAAAGTTGCTGCCCATTTAGTTTCTAAGAAAATAGTTTCTGGACAGACTTCCAGGAGAATGTCATATTATAAAAGGAAGAGAGAGCATAGAAGGAAAAGCCCTCTGTGAAAGCAGCTGTACTGAGAACCTAAGAAAGCAACTAGACAAGAAGCACCATCTAAACTGATAGGTCTTTTCAAACTGATTTGAACAAAGTACAATGTACGCAAATCTGCTTTAGGCAGTGCATAGAAGATGGAAAGAAAGGCAGATTTGAAGCATCATTTCATCAAAAAAAACCTCTTGCCATGTCATTCTGTTATTCTATTGCCTATGTGATCTACGTAGATGAACACATTTTGAAAAGTAGCATTTCCTTTGTATGTTTAAATCTTTCCAAGAAGATATTATTACACATTGGGTCATTCTTATAGAAAAATGATGAAAGGGACAACACAGGACTCAAGTTTGGTGGATTTCATTGTTCTCAAGATTACACAGCTCATATCCAGCAACTACGCAGCACTACAGGCTCAACAAGCAGCTGGGAGTCAGTACAAACTCCATTCCACACGTATCTCATATGACAGAGACACACACAACCAGAAGGTGCAACCTTTTTTTCAGCAAGGTTATCCCAGGTTGAGCATGTGATGTAATTAAAATTCTAATTTTAATGAGCTCCACATATGAGACTGTTTGATCTTGAGATTTCTTTTTGGAAGAAAGATCCCAAATCTGGATTATGATCTCAGCAATACCCATATTAATTTATAGCTTTCAAGTATTCATCTTTCAGAGGATTTCTGCATGAGATAGCTGTCTGAAATTTAGTTACCGGAGAAAGGGTAACATAAATGTTATGAAACCATCTATTTCAGTCGCCTACTTTTAGGTACCAGAGCATGAAAATGGGTCTCTCTAAGTTTCCAAAAAGTTAACATGGGAAGACAGAATCTCCTAGCAAACAATTCAGGGAAGAGGGGTGTGCTAGAGCTGAGTTCAGACAATCAGATTCTAGTGATTTGTCCCTGAGCTAATTTGACAACTGAAGTAAAATACTCCTCTAGTCTAATTTGAGTCGATAGGGCCAAATGGAATATAATGATATTTATGATTACTTGTTGAGTCTAAAAATCAGTGTCTGGGATGCTGACAGCAGGCTGAGTAGAAGGGAGCAATTTTAATTGTTGTTTTAGATCAGAATTCTTATTTAAAAATAACAGGCATCCCCTTTGTTAGTCACAGACATGAATTATCAAACGGCGTCTCTCCTAAATAGCTGGGGTTTGCTCTACTGTCATTCATCAGAAACCTCTTCTCAGGCATACAAAGCAGCATGCCGGTAGGGAATGAATGGAAAAGACAGATGAGGCAACCAGTATCAAGACAAGGAACGCGGTCATTCTGGTGTCAGACATTGCGTGAGCAGAGAGCTCCTAACACCATGGGTGCTGCTACCAGGGTGAGCCTGGCAGCTGGTTTAACACCATTCACGTTGTCATGCAATGAATATGTCATGAGCTGACAGCCTCCCATGATCAAGACTTTGCAAGCTAAAATCTACCTCCAGACTCCTAGAATGTGCACTGCCCAGCAGGAAATAAGAAGTGGGAAATATGCTAAGGGAGACCTCAGCAAGAAAAGCGTCCACTTGAAGGAGATCAGAAGACAAAGTCGAAGGAAAAACCACTGTCTCTCTGCTCATGCTCCTTCATGGTAGACTTTGAATTACGTGTTGACTGAAAAGTGCAGGAGGGGAGGAGGCAGAGTTCTTTTGTGTGTATGTTTTTCATAAAGGCTATTTTTGGGAAGTAAAGCGGGGAAGGAGGAAGTCTGAAGGAAAGGTTTTCCTACATGCAGCAAATTACTTACCTTCTACCAACACTTTGCAAGCACATTCAGCTTTTCCTGCTGCGTTCTCAGCTATGCATTTGTATTCACCCCCATCTTCAGGCACAGCCTTCTCAATGGTAAGTGAGCACAGTGTCCCTAAGACAAAGGAAGGAGAGATCAAATGGGTCTTTTGTTGCAGTTCACAAATACCTTAGTGCTAGTAAGGAATAGAATGCATCAAATGATCCAGTCCTTTACTACAGGTGATATTCACAGTTAGAAAAAAAATATTTTGTCCTTAAAAATTCGACATCAGAATTGGAACATTATTAATGCCAAATAAAATAAAAACACATTGACAGATGAATCTTATTGGAAATTTGAAGCTGCCCCTGCAGCTCTAAAGTGGTTAATAGATGAGGGCAGAGAAGAGCCAAAGCAGAATCTCTGCTGCTGTTCTTTGTTTTATAGCAGGGATAAGAAGCCCTCACTCTGATTGCCATTTTCCAAAAGTACTAGTAGTGTAGGACCATAAATAACAGGGCTTCTGTCAACTGACCATCTGCAATATTTTGATTCAGCCTTGTCTGTACCACTCCCATGAGCATCCACGTGTGAAAGTACATCAGCTTAGTGCCCAAGTTTAAGTACAACAGAGAGTAATTTTCTTTTTACTTTAATTACTCAGAGAACAAGTGTCTGATATTGTAAAACATCTGTTAGAAAGTCCGCTATAACAGTGGCAGTCAAATTTGTCACTGCAACAAATCAATTTATTTAAAAAATAAAAAAAGGCAAAAATTTAATTCATTGGATTTACAGGAACAGGATGCGACATAAGCTCCGTAGTTACCAAGGGAAACTTCGTATGACCCAAGGGAAATGCATTTCCTCTTAACAAATAAAACTCTGTGAACCCAAACAGAAGCTGTTCCCAGTAGTTGGGGGATGAGGAAGGGGAACTGTGGTTTACCTAGTGCTCACTCCCATTGCTTGGAACAACAAAGTACTTTGCTCTCTGGGGAGAATCCCAAATAAAGTGCTCCAGACTTTCCCTTTCCAAACATCCCAATCCGAACACAGGGTGAAATGTGAGTTTACTTCCTCCACCCTCACTGGAAAGCCTGGCCTGTCCCCTAAACACAGCCTGAGGCACTGTGCACTGCCACCCATTGCTGTTAGCTTGTCCAGAACGCCACCACCCTCCACTTGTTTCAGCCACAGTAATAACTTTCCACCTTCCTCCATTTACTTGATTCACAGGCTCTCCTAATTAATGGCAAGACTGTATAGATGATATGTTTTAGACATTTCCCACATGTCCTGAGGCACAAGGAAATTTCCCAGCGTCTCTTGCTATTTGCCACTTTTCTCTGTGTTAACCAGAGGTTGCCTTCTGCCTTCCAGAGTGCCTGACCACAGGCTCCCCAATAAATGTATCCGTTGTGATGTGGGAGATGTCACAGGCACAGGTGACAGTGGTCCTTGAA
This sequence comes from Patagioenas fasciata, assembly GCF_037038585.1. Lineage (NCBI taxonomy): Eukaryota > Metazoa > Chordata > Aves > Columbiformes > Columbidae > Patagioenas > Patagioenas fasciata. Next base: position 11,746,293 of record NC_092526.1, on the reverse strand, counting down.
AAGGACTTCGAAATGTCCTTGGGAAGAACATCCCTCTGTCAGAAAAACTTTGTTTACTGACTGCCCTTGGAGACTAGACCTCAGTTTTGACACGGCAATTATGCTTTCGGCATTTAGCTGTTTCCTCATTGTAAAACTGGATGTTATTATTCAAGACAAATCTTATAAAAAAAAAAACATTCAAATGGTTCCCAACAAATTTGGTTTGCCAGACACGTACAAGGGTTAGAAGAAAATTATTTTTTCCCACCTCCTCATCCTCCACAAAATCAAGAAGCTCTAAATAATACAACTTCTCCCCTGAGAAATGATGTGAAAACAATCTCGGATGAAGACCACTGACCCCTCACTCACATGTGCTGTGCTCAGCCAATAACAGGGTGAAAAGAAAAGCCACATGCCTTCCCTGAGGCAGCTCATCTCCATGAGTCAGGCTGAGCCAAAAATGTCACGAGCTGCAGTTCCATTCCAAATGGAGGAGGGACACTAGAAAAGTATTCTTGCAGGCATCTAGCAAACATAAATTCACATGTCTCTGCTGTTTAGAGAGACAACTGGAGCGCAAGCCAAAGATAACTTCCAGTCTGAGAATTTGTACGAATCTGTATAACATAATTAGGAAAGATCTCACATTAGAACCTAAAAATGCTATTGAATATGAACATAAACTATGGAACAAAGACACATACCTATAAAGGAGATCTCTGTCCCCCTTACTGCAGGGAAGGAGTCTGACTTGTAAGGACAACTGGATGATTAAGGGACTGAAACAAAGCAGCATTTACTTATTCAGTTTTTGTTGGAGTTTTCTACTTGTTCAAAAGCCCTTCCTCACCTGCACACCAATCAGCTGATTGAAGGCTAATGTGACCTGGGGTCATCCCTTACCACTCATGCCATTGCAGTGTTGTCCATCCGCCATAGTGCAGCAAGATAACACTTTATGAGAAACATTTCCTTGTGCTGCATATACAAACAGAAACATCCCACCCTAACAATAAGTCATTCCCCACAATTACACTAAAAACTAGAAGCAAATCCTAGGTTTTTCTCATGACGAGCCTTGACTTGCCATGCGTGTTCAGTGTTAGTTTTGCATTTAAAATCTAGCCCTGGCCAGGCTGCATAGCAGGGGTCTGACTGAAGCTGCCTTTAGTTTATTCCACTGGAGGCAGAGTCCTCATGAAATAAAGTGTCTTACTCATTCCAAAATAATATTGATACGTTTTGAATTTTAATGAAGTTATTTTGTGAGAAGAATAGTGAAGGAAACCTGTTTTTTCAAGGACTGTATCCTTTTTCTCCTGACTTCCAGCTGCCTGCAGCAGTAATCTGCATCCCATTTTCCTCCAGTCCTTTATACTCCCCAGCAACTGCACTGGAAAGGCGCATACAAAGTACATGGGAATTGCTGGGATTGTTGCTACCACCCAATGCAATGGTGATATTCTGCTCTCAGTGGAGGAGTGAGGGGGAAACAAGATAATTTGGATCTTTCTCCTTTATTTAGCCACTACTTTTCATGAAACTGTGGGCTAGCAGGACTTAGCGTGAAACTGGCCAATGGTTCAAAAAAGTATTATCCAGGCTGGGTCAGGAGTGTAAGGAGAGGCTGAGAGGGCACATGGCTATAGAAAACCAGAAAACCAGAAAAAAGAAACCAAACCAGGTAAAACTTGGAGAGATTTCATAAGGACAGGAAACTCCCCAATAGGCCTATGTTCTGTGATCTGGAGCTACAGTCAGTTCACGGGACTAGAAGGGCAAATGTCTTTCAACGAAGTATTTGGTATTTCCTCTGCAAAAACCCTTAATGACCTGAAACAAGCTTATTTTCTCATAACTGCAAGAAATCCCAGACTGGTTACTCCAGTTGATTGTTCTGAATCCTCGCACTTCACAAATCCTGGCCAACTAAAAAGAATTTGTTATCAATTTAGTTCCCCCATCCCTTTTTTTTGAGTAACCAGCCCATGGACAGTCTTTAAAATACTGTCACAAAGGGCAGGATTGGAATAAAGATGAATAATGGGATATTCCACTTAGACATCAGAACTCGTGCAGGTCTAGAAAAGACCTGAACAGCCACAGAAGCCGTCAGTTTACTGGAGGCTCTACTTTAGATACACAAAGCCTTTCCCTTGCATTTTGAGCTATTAAAGGATTTTCTGACTTACTCAAAAATAGTGCAAGCCAGTTTAAAATATCTCTAGCCTCCTGCATTCTTTCCATGAACCTCTGCAGAAAGTCAACTTCAGATATAAAACAAATACACAAACCAACACAAAAAAGCTCCTGAGTCTAATTCCCTGCACTGGCATCTAGCCGGCCAAACTCCCAACTCTTATCCATGATGCAGATTGAAGTTCATGTCTTTCTCATTGGTATCCCATGGCATAAAGAAGCACTACGGAGTATTTAGACAAAATGAATAAATACTAAGCCATGAGAAATTGTGCCTTGGAGTCATAACAAATTTGCTAAGGAACTTGTTAGCCCGTTGGTGTTAATTTCCTAATAAATCACAAATTGTTTGGGAAAATACAAATTTGTGCTAGTGTTATGTAGTGTTATGTAAAAATGGCAAGTAGGTTGACTTGGAAATATTGACTACAGTTATAATGACAACAGGAAAAGTAGTGAAAAAACTCACATGAATTTCAGAGATGAAAAACTGTTAAATTTAATTATTGCTAATTGATGGTGTTTTGAGGAAAACAATGTAGAACCCTACTTAAATTGTTCATGAGATTACACATTAAATTGGTGAACGTATCTGTGTAAAGGTAATTTTCTTCGTCTTTACTGAAATATTTGTGCTCACATTATTCTGCTTGTAATTAATGCTATATCGTTGTATTTCTATATTAATGACTTTCATGTTAGGAAGAGTTAGAGTTGCCAAAATAAAGATCTCACAAAGAAGCTGACAACAGGAAAACAACAAAAAAAATGACCCCAAGCCTCCAAGGGCTGAATAAAGGACATTATGGAGAGAAAGTTAGTAAGAGCTTGACTTGTTCAGTTTTAGAAAAAAGAGAGAGAGAGAAGTATCTTCATTACAGAGTCACAGCCATTCTATCAAGTATAAATGGGCTCTTTGGCTTAGCAGAGAAAGGAGACAAGTGTATGGAGGAAGAAATTAGAAATAAGTCATTGCTTTGTTTCTTGCTTTAAAAACAAAACACTTATATGAATAATTAGACATTGCAATAAATCACCACTGATTATAGCAATGGCTCTCTTTTGCTATATTTAAACCTGTGTTACCTGCATTTCTCAAAGAAAGATTCAGACAAAAATGGCAGTATAGAGGGAAATTTTGTGGCATGTGACAAACATGGAGGTGTGTCAGAACTGATGCTCAGATGATCTCCCTAGCCTTAAACTTTGTGAAGCTTTTTTTAAAGTGCAGAATACACCTACTTTCAGCAGTACACCCAGTTATGTTAATTATACGTGAAAGTCTTGCTCGAAGTTAATTACAAAGAAATAAAAAGAGTCATGGCAGATCCTAGTTAGACTGACACACACAGACTTGCACAACTGATAGGAAGATTTAGGAGTTATGTTAAGTCACAAGAAAGTTGTTAAGGCATTATTGCTAACAAGATTACCAACTTTTTATAGCTGCCAAGACACTTAGGAAAAAAAAAAAAAAAGCCGTGTTGCACAAAGCAGTGCAAACTCTGAGCATTTCTGGGCTACACCATCCCTACTACCTAAGCCTACAGTGAGTAGTTCCTCTTCTATCTGTATAGCCACATGGTACTATATCTAGTCAAAGAAAGCAGAACAAGCTGTTTTTAAAATGGCAACTTTGCCAGATTTTGCTTAAATTCATTGTGCATCTCAGTTCTCCAGTCTAGTAAGGCAGTCAGCTTCCAAACCCCTTTCACTGTCATCTTCTAGAACAACTTTCGTAATCATGCAAAAATTTATCTGGATTTTCTATCCAAGCCTGAGTCACACACCAGGACATTAGCACCGGGCATTGCTGTGCCAAGTACCATACAAATGTAAAACAAAATGGTTCCTGCTCTAAAGAGTTTGCTGTGTGAGGAAGCTTATTCTACTCAGTCCTTATAAGTCTAACTCCACTGTCATGTCTGCTAGAGCCTTCTTAAAAACTTTTCTCCGAACAAAAAGCCCCCTGTAACTTTAAACAAAAAACTCTCTCATATGAAAATCAACTGCCTTTTACTCATACACCATCTAACCTGTCCATATAAATGCATAATGGTCTAATTTACGAGTACTCTCTTTTGTTTGTTTGTTACAGTTACCATTTATTTGGAGATTTCACAGACAAAAAAAATCTCATCAGTAGCTATCCTGGGAATGTAGATAACCACAGTCTGACAAGTGTTTAAAATAAGAAAAAAGTAAAATCAAAGCATTAATAAACTCCTACCAAAATGATATTTTAAGCAACAAATCACTCATACCAATCAACAGACAGAATACTATTTGGGGAACTATTGAGAAAAATGGAGAAACAAGTACTGACATCCATGATTTCAAAGGGAAACAAAACAGTATTACTAGTTGAAATGCAAAATGGGAGGAATGGATTGATCTTAGATATGTTGTGATTGTGACATTCAGTATGATGCTGCCCAGATCTGACTTCTAATTACTAATGAAAACTTAACCCTGGAATAATAGAATCCTTTGCAAGCCCTAGATTAATTACTAGACCACAACAGAAATGTTGTATAAACACACCTGAAGATGAAGGTAGTTTTTGAGGCATGATTTAGTTTTTCCTTTGCCTTACTAATCAGCAATTATTCTGCTCTGGGTCTTTGAATTCGGGCTTCTCCAGTGGTACAGAAGTGAGGCAAACATCCCCCCTTCTCTTGCACACTAATGGCTGAACAGCCTTGGACAGGCAATGTAGTGTTCATGTCTTTAAACACAGAGGAGATGGGTGAACAGAGTTGTTTCTAACAGGTAAAGAGTCTAACTATCAGCTGGGGCAAATATGCCAAGGAAAGTTACTTTCAGTGACACATAAAGGGACTAACTTGTTTGTCGATCCTGTGAACTTGTTACACACAAGTACACTTTAAAGTCCGCCCTTCCTGGCCAAATATGTTATTTGTTTTATCAGGTGGGCATGTTCCTGAAATGAGATTTTATGTATTTATCTTTGCAGTATTTTTTTCACCAGGTCATCAGCAAACTGTTATCTATTCCCAGCAATGTCAGAGAGGGTTAATTGAATTTCCAAAAGACAAATACATGGTGTTCTGCAGGTTCATGTGCTGGTTACACTGAACAGTTTGTGGGCCACTGGCCAGTGGCCCATACTAAGATGGGCTTGTAATATGATTAGAAGCAGATAGATGTGTCTCACTCTAGACAGAGGATTTTCCAATATCCAGCTCACTAAGAACAAGTAAGTTATTCTTCTGTGAGGTACCTCTGGACAATTTTCCATACTTGAGAACAAGTGGTCACAGCAGCACAAAACTCTTTGCTGAAATAGCTAAGAATAGAGTCACTCTATCCACTTCCATAGTGGATTTTGTTGCCGAACACAAGAGGAACAAGGTCATACTGAAGAAATGAAAAATGGCTTTGCGACATCTAAGCCTGTCAATATGAGCTAGGTTGGTTTGCTCTGAATTCCTCTCCTTCCCCACAGACTCAACCCTATTTCAGCTAAGGATGACTCTAGGAGATTATCTCCAGAGCCCATTAAATGCTGCTCCAAGGTTGGCCAAAGCAACTGCTGCTGAAGGACACGACACCTGCCGGTGTGACAGAGCTGCTTTTTTAGCGTTTGGGGCAAAAGGCGGAATCTGGGATTTGGCATTGGGCTGCTGAGTCCTGCATCCAGTTTTATGGTTGCTATCTATGTTTAAAGCTGCTCCAAACACTTTCTGTGAGACTAATCCATACGGTTTCTCTGTTGAACAATATTTCCTGATATTCATCCTGAATTCATTATTTCTCAATTCTAGTCTGCAGCTCTAATTATTCCTTCTCTTCCCCTGGTTCTTTCAACTATTTATGTGTTTCTGATGAGGGGAAAAGAGAAAAATCAATCTCTGAGAAAAGTGGGACTTACTTAAAGTGAGTATCATGTGCACCTAGTTAATTACTTAACTGTTGGCATGAAAGCATCTCACAACGGGAGAGCAGCAACACATGGTTCTCCAAGTGCCAAAGCTAGTAGGTACTGTCAGGAAAAACCCTAAATCCATCATCGTGCAAGGCATCCCCTCAGTGCACCAGAGGGCATGTAATAAGGTTTTTAAAAAATAGTTCTAATCCTTATTCCATTTCTTTCCATCAGATGAGAAAACTGTACCATTTACTTCCCTGTGTAGTATTTCTTTCTAAGATCCTCTGCAAATATGTGCGAAAGAAAGCGTAACTCTGAAGTACTGGTGGTACTGCCTGCCTAAGCACTATACTAGTGTAATAATGCAGGTAAAACTCAAACATACGGACAGCTTATTCACTCCCTGCAAGAAGCTGTCCTGAAAGTGTGGATTCCTTATCCAGTGCTCCTTGCCTCCACGGAAAGCACTGCTGAAGTGTGACATCCTGACAAAATACCAGCTCTGGAGTGTTTTGACAAAGATTGTCACCTAGCCCAGACAAACTGGATGGGATAAGTCACATGCCTTGCTCACGCAGGTGCGAGAGCATTTCTGTGCATGAGGATCACTCCACTGTAAACACAACTACACTGGAGTTTCAGCTCCATGGTACCATTTTATAAAGTGAATATAAGTTGGGAGTTTGTAACAGATAAGCACTCAGATTATTTCTGTCAGGAAAACAGTTTTCTTCAGCACAACAACACTAATGCTTTGGAATTTTAGGAGGCTCTACCATAGCTCAGAAGCTTTGCTACAGAGATGCTGTCTATCTGATATACTTTGGTAGGAGACATGAAGCTTTGAGATGCATAATTTCTTTTCACTCTGAGCAGCTCCAAGAAAACCCTTGAAATTTTTCTTCCAGTATAAGGCGGATTAAATTGCAGTCTTCCATCTTCCTGATCCTATCAGTCCTTTTTACAAGGGTGGCATTTCCATCATTCAACTTTTTCTCACGTAAAAAACAGTTACCCCTATTCTATACAGTCTGCTCTGGTGCAAATCATCATGTACTCAAATAATTTTTTAATGCTACTTCAGACACATGCCAGATACAACACACCTGCTACCATTTCCCTCTCTCCATCTACTTACTTTGGTATCCCCTTAACATAGCACTTGGGTACCTTTTTCCCCCCATGCTATCTGAAGGCAATGTTATTTCTGACTGCATCTGCTTTGAAGGGATCCTCATGTTTCAGTGCTTGGAACACTGCAATGGGATTCATCTCTTGTGGTGAACCATTGTGCATAGTCATTTGGTTCTCATTTAATAATACTGAAAATAGTCTGGATTAAAAAGATTCGCAATTAAGAGTGCACACCACTATGCTAAGCTATAATTCTTACTGTGATCAAGAACTTTTTACTACCATGTGCAGGACAGTGTCAGTCTCTGTATAATTCAGTGTTTTATGAAAGAAATATGAAGTTAACAATATTTTTGTATTAGGAGTTATCCTCCCTATTTTTGTGCCAGGGAAAATGTATTTTGTCCAGATACAATATTAACTTTCATACAAAACCAGCCTAGTAGGGTTTCATTATTCACAATGTGGAATATAAAAAGATCACTCATTTTGACAACAGTATTTGTTCTCTCTGAGGACTTTTACCGAACTCTGTACTATTCTTAAATTAGTTAAAAGTCACCAGGCCAGTGGGATTCAAATATTTAAGTGTCTGTAAAGACAACAGATGCATCTGTGGTGGGGCATTAAACAGACTGGAAATAAATTCTCAACTCTGATCTTAACTATGTAACTAGAAGTTGTTGTAATTTCTTTCTATAACACAACACCTCTTTGCTTCTGTGTTTCTTATTGCAATAAAAAGCCTGAAATACTAAACATGCAGAAGAATTAAATTAGAATTTGTAAACCAGCAAGAATAGTATTCTGTTTCCAATGTTCTAAATCCTTAAAGTACAGCTTAAGTAAATGTCATGTACCAGCTCCTTAAACAGCGTTAGCAATGTAAACAGCATTTAAAAATGCAAGAAGACAACTTTATAAAAATTACATCTGCAGGTTGTTAAAGAAGAATCTGCAAGAAATGTCAAACAATACTGTTCCTTGTGTACTCCACTGAAATAACAAGAAAGTTGCATCTGGAAATAGTTACTAGCACAGCACTTAAATAAAGTATTGCTTTAACTTTAATGAACTAAATATTATTAATCAAGAGCCGGATATAATAGTGTGCCATCCAGCTGGCTTCTAATGCAATTAATTTACCTTCTTGGGAGATGACAGTGGACTTTGATGATTTGATGGGTTTGCTGTCTAGAGTCCAGGTGACAGCTGCAGGGGGATCAGAGGAAATCCGACATTGTAAGACCAATTTTTCACCATCTACTCCTTGAGCATCCTGGAGCTTCTCTGTAAAGGAAGGTGCTGTTCCTTTGCTTACTGGTGGTTTGCTTGCTGGTGGATTGCTTACTGGTGGTTTGCTTTCTGGTGGATTGCTTACTGGTGGTTTACTTGCTGGTGGTTTGCTTTCTGGTGGATTGCTTACTGGTGGTTTACTTGCTGGTGGTTTGCTTTCTGGTGGATTGCTTACTGGTGGTTTACTTGCTGGTGCATTGCTTACTGGTGGTTTGCTTGCTGGTGCATTGCTTACTGGTGGTTTGCTTGCTGGTGGGTTGCTTGCTGGTGGGTTGCTTGCTGGTGGGTTGCTTACTGGTGGTTTGCTTGCTGCTGCTTTGTTTTCAACTTTTTTCCCAATTATTCCACCATCCACCACCGGACACCCATGTTCACGGTTTCTGTCATTCTTCTCTTCTTTTTTCACTGCTGGTTTGGCAACAGGGGCTTGAGAATTGGGGGTTGCATTCTGGGCTTCAGAACTGGTGCGGGCATTTGCTGCTGGGGTGCTAGCGCTGCCATTCTCTGCAGGTGGCTTTTTCTTTGAGCCCAGTACAGATCTGAAATCTGTAATGGCTGGCTTAGGAGGTGGCGCCTTCTCTGGCAATGGGGTTTTTGGGGTGCCTTTCTTGGCCAGCACAGAGCGGAAGTCCACCTGCTGAGGAGCATGAACTTTCCTTTCCTCCTCTGACAAGGTCTTGGGTTTGACCTGCCGCTGCAGGTTTGCTCGGAAGTCCATTTGCTCGGCTGGGATTTCTTTCAGTTCCTCCTCAGAAAAACTTTTGGTGCTGACTTTCTTGCCTAAAATATCACGGAAATCAAGTTGCTCAGCTTCCTGCTGCCTCAGGCTCTCCTCTGTGTGTTCCCGAGTTTCCACTCGCCTCTTCAGCACACCTCGGACGTCTTCCTGCTCTTCCTCAGCTGCTCTGGTTTCGCTGTTGTTCTTTTTGAAGCCACTTGTTCTATCAAATGTTAGTTTACCATGATCTCCACCATCTCTTTGCTCTCCAGAGCTGGCTGATTCCCTCCCACTATGATCCGAAAAAGAAAAGAGAGAGCCAGGAAAGGGGCTGGTTTAAAAATGTCAGGGAACAATCTCAGAGCAGGAACAAAATGTGTTTATAGAAGGGGAGGTTGATTAGAGGAGCACACTCCATTAGTTTATTGCATCAATGATGACTTCAGGAGCCATATAAGGGCACAAACAAAAAAGATCTTCTCTACTCTGGCTTGGTGCAATGTGCTTAGACTTTATGATGAAAACAATTTGTTGGGTCACATTTGGGGATTAGGTTGAACAGCAGCCAGCCTGGGTCTGTAAGAGCAGGGAATTAACGGAGCAAAAAATAGAACCCACCCATGCAAGTCCCTGGGAAAAATACTCACTCTCTGAGCATTTCTGCTCTGGAAGCTGAACTCTCCCGCAGCATCAGAGACACCTGGCAGCTGCATTCTCCAACTTGGTTCCTGAAATATTTAAGTGAAATCAGAAAAGCAGAGGTTTCTCCCTCCAAAACCATAAGCTGCCTGAGCTAAGTGATTGTGTGTTGCACTAAAGCAGCTCAAACCCAGTGTGGCACCCTCCTTTCCTGTGCCCAGTGGGGGCTGACTGCATGGATTTGGTCCCCCTATATTTGGAGCCAAGCTATCTCAAATAACTTTTACTGGTCTGTTGCTGTCTATATTGGGAACAACATACTCCCTGAACAAAAATCAAAGCAATTTACAGAATGAAACAGCTGCAAACAAACAAGCTAAAGGGAAACAAATTTAAAAGCTGGAAAATCAAGGCAAGGGAAGGGGCTATTTTGCAAAGTTGAAAACCTTTCCGACTCTGCCTACTGTTTATTTATTCAAACCCAAGCTCTTAAGTTTTCTAATGCTAAGATATTAAAAGCAGGGTCTCATTTCCTTCCCTCCCCCCCCAGCCCAACCAATCAGCAAAACCCATCGACATGGATTGCTCCAGCCTGTACGTGTTTATATTAAAAAACATAAAAGTGTCACCATATATGGTGCTGAGTACTTATTCTTCCTTTTGCAGAGGAATACCACGGATGCCTTCTGGAAAGGGCTCCCATTAAAGAATTCATTTAGAGTGCTCTCCCTACCCCTGCTGCTCCCTCCCTCCCACAGATATATATCATTCTTCTAGCCCCAAACGGCTCTTCTCGACTCAACACAGGAGATGTCAAAAGCAAAATTTAACTCTCCCAGGGCAGCAGTTGTGTAACTATTGCCACCATTCCCCTGAACTGCTATTAAAAAAACCAAACTTGAATTGATTAAGGGCTACAGATATTTTTTATTAGTGAAAACACTTTTGTCCTCCCCAATTTAGGTATAACCTTGTAAATGGGCTGCAAAGTCCTGGATGACTTTTCTTTTTCAAGCAAAAATAATTTTTGCTACTGAAAACATTTCCTGGACATGAACAAAACATCTGTGTTGTGGGGAGGAAGGAAAGTGAGATGGGTTTTCTCAGCTGTGTTCTGCTTTCAGAAGACTCGCTAGATAAGAGTACCTTCAAGTCTACTTTGCCCTGACATTTAAAACACAGACTCAGGAGTACCTTTTGGTAGTTTGCCATGAACATGTTGTCTGACCTGTTTTTTAAATAGTCCATGGAAATATAGTCCTAGATATGGTTCTGTTTTGGTGAATAAGCTATAATTTCACCCTTTCGCAACTTGCAATGAAGTCACACAGTAGGCAAGATCATTAACACAGATGCAGCACCAAGTTACATCTTTATAACAGCAATTAGTGCCATCACCTTTTCAGAGGTATTTCCCTTGCTTTCTGTTTCTTTAGAAAATGAAACAGTGGATCAGCCTGATATGAAAATCAAGCCTTTAACACCAAGAAGAAATTGAAAGGGTTGACTGAAGTAACTGGATTGCAAAGTAAAGGCCCTGCTGGTAGGAACATACCTTACTTGACCTTGAGACCACTGAGAACAAGAATCCATAGAAATGTTTTCAACACTTCATACCCAACAAGTCCAAATATGTACACTAGAAACTACTGTTGAAGGCAATTCACAAGGATAGCACTGAAAGCCACAGCCCTCATTTCCTTCAATACAAAATCTAGAGAACATCCAAGTACCAAACAGAAACTGTCCAAATGGCAGGGGAGGATCCAAGCCAATGCTAAGAGTATTTAACTCAGTCCTGGACTGGAGATCTGCCATTCTTACTTCCTCTTATGTGTGACTTCCACTTGGAAGCAAGAGAAATAGAAAGAAGCAAAGACAGAAAAATAAAGAATTGCACGTCACATCCTCCCAATGTACTGCTTGGCATCAAATGATGGCAGGGTACCAACACTGCTGAAAACCTGTTGTCTTTAAACAATGCATTTCAAACTGCTCCCTTTTGCCAATATGGAAACTCGTGACTTTTTTTCCTGCTCTCAGAAGCTTTTAAGAAAAGCAGATGCATTCTGAAACTGCTCAAGTACTTTCTCATCCAGCAGTGCTACAAGGTTGTTAGCAGGATGTTGCTTTACCAGCAGATCCCTCCTGTAAGTCTCCTAGAACTCAATTACTCTTCCTTTAGGACTTAAAACCAATCCAAAGTTGACAAAGTAGGACAAGCCATGCAAGCTGAAGTATAGACAATTTACAGCATACATCAAATAGGGAGGTACCACCACTCAGCTTCTGTCATGACTGTATGGCAAAAATATTTGCCCACAAGAATTGTGTCACCAGTGGGAGAGGTTAAAGTAACAAAGACAGTACTCTCCCCAGAGAGGGATCTCGGGATACTGAACACGATCCTGACCACTGTGAAGAATAATAGCATTTCTGCAGGACCCATTTCTGCAATGCATCTTTCCTTCTGCAAATTCTTCACATATGCAAAGAAGCAAGTAAGGAAAGCAAAGTAAACCTCTCTAAACTAAGCTATTTTTCACAGGGTTTGGAAAATAAAGGAGGGGGTAAGAAAGCAGGAGAGCATTTTGTTCTTTCTATTTTTAAAGCCTTGGGAAGCACTTACAAATTATGGCAAGAGTGGGATATAGAAGTACCTAGATGGAAAAAAAATATTCACATGGTAGTTTTCTGATCTTAATTATGATTTCTGATTGAAGTGAATGGCTGAAAACTAGACCACTGGATATAAATCTCAAGTGTGTGTCTGATTCATCATATCCCCGTTCAAAAGTGTAGCCTTCTCAGGGCAAGTCTTGCTCCCAGTCAAATCAAAGTGAGTTTTGTTACTGATTTTAGGAGCAGGGGAAACTTAATTTTGTCTTCTGAATTCAGTTGCAGAGTCTAAAAAGGTGAAATTAATAACACTGACCCACCTTGGAGATCACAAGATGGAAAAAGAGAAACAAGCCAAGAAAAATTAAGAAGGACTGGATGGTTTAGATGCTAAATTAAATCAAGAATAATTATGGAAACTTTGTAAATATTTTTACATTTACGTAATTTCAGAATCTAGGCAAGGCAAGATACACAGGGGCAGTTAGAAAAAACAGTTTTGCAGTACACAAGCACCACAAAGTCTTTCACGTCTCCGCTGTTTTGAATCCTGGCAATAACAATATTACTTCTGCTACTTGAGGTTCTGTGTGTTGGCATTTTATCAACAAAACCCTAGACAAAGACAGATGTTAGCGGCTCTGTTATTGTAGAATAATGATAGACATGGATAAAACCTATGCTCAGCAGCTATGCTATAAAGAAGTGTCTGGAAGTGTTGACTTTTGCAGTATTCTTCTGTAGAATGCTCATGCACAGAACTTATCTTTAGAATGTCAAGGAGTGATTTTAAAAAAACCCACCAAAAACAAATAAAACCCCAGCTGCAAAGCCTGAAGCAATTTTAAAAATAGCACTCTGTCCTATTGTGAGATCAGTTTTCCCTGGAATGGCTTTTATGTTCAAAATATCTTGAAATAGTAGTTTCTTGGCAGAATCTATTCAAATATTTTCACTGAACCTTAGATGAGACTTATTGTCTGCATGTCCCTAGGAAGGACTCTCTGGAGGAAGAGGAAAAAAAACATTGTTAGTTAAAGTGTAGGGACACACCAAAAATCCTACCAGGCTACTAAATGCGAAACCAGTATTGCAGAGTAAATCACATTTTTAAAGAATGAACTGAAGGGGGCAAAGAAGTTGATCCCAGCTATAGCTGGTGCTTCAGTGCAGGTAACTGCAAGGCCTCAGAATGAAGTTTTGCAACTCTTTTGTGAGTTAGTTAAATGGAGAGAAAGTCCAGACTCCATGAAGCTTTAACCCCAAAGAAAGCAACTAATCTACTGGATCACAGTTTTAGCTGACATAAAGCAGAACAGCTCCACTGGCTTCAAAGAGGATACACTGATTTATCTCATTTGAGGGTTGGGCCAAAATCTTTTATACCTGAAAGACCAGTCATTTTGTTTGCATTTTACAGCATTGAGTGGGAGAATGGAGTGGGAAGGAGTCGAGGTTTTCTTTCCTAAAAACAGACAATGTGTTGATATCTGAAAACAAGGTTTGCAAACTATATTTTACTGAAAAGACAGAACTATGTTTACTCTTTGCTGTAATGGAATGTAAACTTACAACTGATTTTTATATAACCTGAATTGAACAGTATTTGAGGTACCACTGATTTATAAGATGAATATTTGTCTGTGATTTTAATCAGATTACCAAAATCTCTAAATAAGATTAATCAACACTAATCAAACTTTTATGGAGAAATACTCAGTGTCTGAGAAGACAAAGGTTAACAAAGCAGATGATTTGTTTAAGGAACTGCAGGAGGACTCCTGAGGTCTCTCATGTTGACAGTGCTATTATAAAGGCTTTGCATAACAAATTCAATGTCTGTCCAGTACTGCCCATTTCTTTGCTTACCTCTTCATTTATGATGTACCCTCTGACTGAAAGAACGTGGGAAAGTCATACTGGGATAAAAGGATACCAGTGCTTGCATCCCTGGAAGGATGCAAAGGACAGGAGCAGAATGTGATATCTCTGGTTTTCTGCATCAGAAAATGATTGTTATTTCCCATCTCAATCATGATGTTTTCACAGAGATACTGACCCAGCTGCAAGGGCTGGCATTTTGCAGGCTGTAAAATGTTCAAATTTCAATGGATGAACCACAATAGTGGATGATTCTGTTCTTTTTATATTAATATTTATGCAACATCATTCCTTGAGGCCAGAGTAATAAAAGGCTCAATGAAACATTATTAGGACAATTAAAGAATGCAAGTGTAGAGGAATCAGAGGTCTGTGTAGTTTTTAAACAAGGACTGGGAGAGGCTACAATGACTACCCTCTTAAAAGTCAGACTTGGTAGTCTGCTATATAGTAAAATGCAACACAAACACATTTTCGAAATAACGCTGAAGGAGGGAAAGCAAGCAAGCCAGCCAGCAACCATTGATGGATCACACTAGAATCACACTGGGCTACACACCCTTGTCATTTCACTCTGATGAAAGGACAAAGAACTATGAAGAGACAAATAGATCTTTTGTTAAATCCAAATTTTTAATACCAGTGTTTTAATTTATGAGCAGCCAACAAAAAGGGAGAATTGTGGTGGTATTAGGACAGAATGTAGAGCTTAACAATAATGGAGAAAAAAATTGGAAAATAATTAACACTGCTAGGAAACCATGCCCAGACTAAATTAAGGGAGTTGGAGAAGGAATGACTCCCTAAAAGCAGCTATGTGACATGCTTCTAAAACTAATACATGAAAAGAGCTGCACATTTTATTTGAAAATAAAATGATTGTTTAAAAATAGCCTGCTGTCAACTTCTCTATAAACTCTTCAGTGAATTGACTTGTGGTTTCTCAGTTATTCAATATTTTTAATGGACTTTGTAGGATTTTTTGAGAGAAAGACACAAAACACAGCTCTCCTCTCAGGTAATGTTAAGACTGTTTCTGAATATATAAACAATTCTCAATCAAATATTCAAGACAAATGCAGGGAGTTCAAAAGCTATTCAGACAAGACTATTTGCTGCTGAAAATTATTTTAGCTCTGTTGGAAACTTGAAGTTATACAGCTGACATGTGGCTCCTTGGATGTTCTAGAGGCAGTTACTACTCTGTTGTTCACAGTAATAAGCAATTGCCTAAAAGCACATGGCTTTCTGTTCCCCAAAGAGTAACTGGAATTTTACAAATGACAGCAAGGTAAAAAGAGGTATCTGCATTCCCCTTGCTTTAATTACAACATAGCTTTACTCAACGGGGATTAGAAAAAGCCAACATGAATGCGCTGATCTTTGTGGAATCCCCAGTTATTTCTCCAGTAAAAGGATTAGGGAATAAGTGAAACTAGCACTTAATCTGCTGTGTTGTTTTCTAGCTACAATTCTACTTCTGCACTCTCCTAAGATTGTTCTTCTCTGCTAATTTTCTGAAACAATTTATATTCTAAGTGTACATTCTGTTCTATTCTAGAGTCATGAGGCATCCACTTTGACAGACGCCTTCAGCGATTAACTTAGCCTGGGTGACCAACAACTACACCAGATCATTACTGCTAACTTGTTCAACTCAGCCACAACAGAATCTTTCATAAAGCCCTCTTGGCTCTCCTTTGTTCTTCCTGTTCTCTTTCCTTCTTCTGTCCCTGAAGTTTTCCTGAAATAGCTGATTCTCTCTCAGTCCAAGCGAAACCACTAGTATATCATAAGAGAAGATGCCCATGTCCAGAGGACGCAAACCAAAGTGTGGAAATGCATCAGCAGCAGGTAACAAATCCCAGAGTTTGGCTCGCTCTCTCACAGAGGTCGGTTCACAATTTGTTGTAGAGTACAAAGCGCCTATATCTAACAAAGGGCTTATTTGCGAAAAGGTAATAGCCCTTATGGTTCTACCTACACAAATGTTAGAAAGAAGACTTGAAATGCTATGATTCTGTGATTCTTTAGTACCCTTCTGTTTTGTGCGAGTAGGTGGGAATTTCAGTGTGAAGGTAAATATAACATTGTTCCAAGAGAACAACTCTTTTCATGGCAAACATACCTGAGCTGAATTTCATATTGCCCTGTGTGATGGGACTGCACATTCCTCAAGATCAGTGTGAAGATGTCTTCATTTTGCAGGATTTCACATGTCATTCCTGGCATTATTTCTTGCCCATCTTTAAACCAGTGAACAGTGGGGAAAGGATCTCCAGCAATGGCACAGGATATAAGGACATTTTGCCCAGGAGCTGCTGTCACTGATCTTGGTTTGCTAATGAACCAGGGCTGAATACCATCCTGAGGTTCTGTAGTTTACAAACACAGTTTACAAATCAGGAGAAAATACCAAGCTTGATTGTAACTAATAAGATAAATAATTTCAGGGAAAGCAGTCACAGAAAGCAAAGTTATTTTGAACATGCAGGTATAAGTTTTTAATTTGAAAAGTAGTCAGGCTTTCATTTTGGAAGTAACTTGTGTTGGTACTAAAATTAATCATTTACTTGGCACTTCACTGGCTCAGTCCAGGTTTATATTAAGAGCAAAACAAAAGGACTTTAAAGCTGCCCTAAAAGGAATCTTGAAGATTTGTCCTTGGAGAATAAGAGTAGGAATAGCTTCAAGGGCAAGAGACAGTACTATGACTGCTATGCAGTTGAGAGCTCATGAAATAAATCACCATTAACAGTTGCATAAAATTGCATTTAGTATAGAAGACTGACCCCAAGGCCAGACCTCAGGGGACTGCAGAGAATAGAGGAAGGTCTGAATTCAGAGCAGACAGTGACAACAGATACGGACCCACCCCTGGAGGCACAGCTCTCTAAAATCCTGGGGTTAAGTTCATTTACCTTAAAAATAATAAAAAATAAAAAATAAAAAATAATAATAAAAAAAAAGTCTCCTGTTGATTTCCAATAATTCTCAGTAATGACTATGGGAAAATGTTGGTGTACAGTAAGATTAGATTAAGTCCCCTGTCACGAAGGTAGTGAAAGCCCAATCACAGGAAGTTTGTAGGTACTTCAGTGTTTACTGTGGGATTTACATCATGCAAGGAGATTCAAAGCCAAATTGCAGAAATCATGTGTTCCTCACCTGGTACCACTACAACACTAATATTAACGCCAGGATACCTGCCTCCTAGACAGCTTTTAAAAATACTCAGGTCTTTAATTAGAAAGAAAAACATCATTAAATGGTTTACATTAAGTCCAGACCTAACTAAGAGTTAGAATCTGAAGCTGCATTTAGCAGTTTTGCACTGTCCCTAGGAATAGGACTCGGGAATGCATTTTTGAAATAGTAACATAATGTTCCAGAGGGAAAAGATTTTTTTAAAGTTGCTTCTGCTCAATATCCTTTTAAATTCGGATGCAGAGACTGAGAACTCCTAGCATCCTTCACAACAGACTTTATAAACACTCATGTACTTTAAATAGACACTCTTCCAGCACATCAGAATTATTTTCTTCTAGCATTCCCTAAGGTGGAGAAGAACTCTATACCTTGTACTGTCAATGTAGCCTGGGTTTGAGTTTCTCCTAATTCATTCCAGGCTTCACAGGTGTATTTGCCTGTGTCTTCAGGAAATACTTCCTGGATGTACAAACTGTACTCATTGCCTTTCTTCTCAAAGTGGAAATCTTCTGTCTCCTGGATTTCTTTCCCATTATGCAGCCAGATAATTTCAGGAGGTGGGTTAGCTGAAAAGTAGGAAACAACAAAAAACAGAGACACACATAAAATCCCCCATATATTAAGAAAACAAACAAGGTTGGTTGTTGTCTGCCAACTGATTCTGCAATCTCATTTTCAAAAAATTCAGGAATTTCATTAACTCTGTTGATGCTGTGTAATGTGGAATAGTTCTAAGTTTGTCTTATTACACTTAAAATGCAAATGATAAGGGAAGCGTGCATACAACAGACGGGGAGAATGAGTCCTAGATCCCACAAAGATGGTTATCAAGGGTTTCTGCTATCTAAGTTGATACCAGGACTACTCTTTTCTGCAGCACTAATCTTACTCCAACTGGAAGGAATTCAGTCTTGTTTGGTTCACAACAAAAGCTGTTACAAGTACCCTGAGACTTAGTTTTAGTTCAACAGCAGGACCCAATAATATCATCATTCTTATTATTATTCCATTAAGTAAACACTTTTACAGGTCTGGGCACGTTAACACTGGACAATGTTCATCCATCCTGAAGATCAGATGAGACAAACCTATTATTTATTTTTAAAAAATTAGTTCCCTGAAATGTTATTTACAAATGCAAAGACACCTGCTAAAAGAAAACAGCAGTGGAAAAAAGCACAAAGGTTGCAGCAGGACTTAATTTTTTTAAATAATACTGTTCTATAGCTACACACCTGATATCTCCACAGTCATTATCACTTGACTTCCATCCATTACTTTAAGGTCAGTCAGCCCTTTAAGGAAGATGGGTGCAAAAGTCTCATTTAACTGGGCAGCCTGTGCACTTTCTGCCTTCTTGCTGCTCTTCTTTTCTGTGAAGTTAAGAGAACAAAAGGGGAAATTTTCATGACAAATTTTGACTGTCCTTGGATTCAGACTGGTTTTGAGTCAGTGGTCTTGTTTCAGCTCCCAGAAGGCAGAAATAACTGAAACCACCCAATACAGCTGTTCTGCCTTTCCAGTAGTCTAAGCAGAAAGTCAAGAAATGGGATCTTTTCTTCAGGGATCCTCCTACATAATTGTTAACAGATATCACAGAGTATCACACAGAAATTTAAACTCATTTTTTTCCCAAGTACACATACTCAGGTGCAAAAGAAAGAACACAAAACAAACCCCAAAGCAACTTGTAGCCAGCAATTCAATGCCTTTAATCACTGCTAAATTCACATAAAAATCTTAAAATATGTTACAAGTTGCTAATAATTGATGAGTTAAAAATATAAAATCACAGGAATATAGGATTTACCACTCTTCATGAAACTACAAAACATTTGGTTTGTTGGACAGTCAATGTCAAATGGGTTCAAGTTCCATATCCCCTCCTGTATTACATTGGGCCAATGATGGGAAAGACGGAAGCCTGAGGTTATCAACATATATCACAAAACAAACTATTGGATTTTTTTTGTTGGTTTGTTTCTTTGTTTTTCCAGGCTGTACAATAAAATGATGATTGTTAGAGTTAAATTAATCACTCTTAAAAATAAAATCTATCTGTGATAAGATATGTAATCTCCAGCAGCCCCCGTGATTTCCTCTGACTTGGATTCAGAGGCTATGAAACAAGATCATTTAACTGTGATCTATATAGTACACTAGACCAGGAAAGATACTTCTGCTCTAAAAACCTGAGCAAAGACACTTTTGAAGCCAAAGAAGTGGCCATGACCAAATATAAGAAGTCATAAATATTTATCGGTCACTTGGATACACTTTTTGTTTTGTTTAGCTTGAGTTCAGACCTTTTACGTCTTGCCTTTAAAATGCTAACTCAATTTTTTGTCCACACATGAAAATAGTTTCGTTTTGGTTTTTCCTACCTTCAAAATTTTCAAAGGTACGTCAAGATCACTCAAAACAGTACTACAGCAACACAAAGTGCCAGACTGAAAAAAACCCACCATTCATAAAAGGATGGTGATTAGAAGAACTGAAAGCACCTCACTGAACAAGTCCACTGAGCTACCTGGAGGCAAAAAGTTGAGCTTGTCCCAGGGCTATTTGAGCTCAATGTAAATTTGGAAGCTGCCTGGAGAGGAAGTTTTTCCTCTTCTCTAGCAAAGTTTTTTCTAGCCAAAATCTTGTCTCTCTGGCTTATGTCATAGGTCTTTGCCTGGCGCTGAGCAGCAAGACATTGATGCATGTGAGAATGGAAATATGAGACCTGTCTGAGACCCACTCAGTTCAGGGTTGTGCACTTCTCTGAAATGCCTGGTTCACCATCAGACCACATTGATCCATCTTAGGGCTTCCTATAGCACCTGCTTGTAAGTGACTAGTGCTGTATAGAAAATAGCCATGGAGTTGGGTCAAACCCATCTTCAATAATAAACTGCTGTGGTTCACCATATTCCTGTTTTGTACTGTTTATTCAGGGAAACAGCTTCAAACAACTGCTATACTAAGCAATATCAGCACATGCTCCTTCAATACTTGGATACCTTGCAAAAAATTCCTTTGTCCATCATGATGGAACAGACCTGGGAGGGAAAGCAGAAATCCATATAATAGGAAAAGGACGCAAATAAGAAGAAAGGAAGAAAAGGAAAAAACCTCTAGAAAATAATAAGGCAGGAAAAAGGCACAGGAAAAAAAAAGGAAAGGACACTTAAATGATGATGTTTCTGTTATCCTTTTTTTGAAATAATTCATAACATTGCAAATCGAGAAGGCAGATATGCAATAAATGGAGAGCAGGGAAAGGAAACATAAAATCGGAGGTGTGATTCTAGACCAACAGAGATACAGACTTGGAGTATGATCTCAGGTGTTCAAGCCTTCAGAGGACAGATAACTAAAAAAGAGCTGAAAGAGCTCTTACAAGAGAGTTAACAGCCGCCAGGAGACAAATTTGCTGGTAGTGGCCCTAACAGCAATTGTCCCCAAGGAGACTGAGCTGCCCCCAGCAGAGTCCTGGTACAAACAACTTAAGTGCTACCAGCTCTCCACAGCCCTCCCAACTGGCTCTTTTCTTTATTAGACTGATGTGCCTGTTCCATGTAGTCTAAATAAATGGTTTTCTGTAATCAAGGAAGACAACACAGTATAATAGCCTCAGCTTATTAAAAAGAAATGGATGAGCAACTACAGAAGGCACAGAGAAAAATCATTTCCCAAAAGGATTTGCCAACTCCTCCAAAATATGAGCTGCAGAAATGAAAGATTCATGGACTGAAATAAAAACACCTTCTTGCACAGAGCTGCGTAAACATTAAAAGGGTGCAAGCAAATAATTCACAGTAATTGCATGTGTGAATCACAAACCCAACAAGATTACAAAAAAGTTGGGTCTTAGTTTCTGAAGTTATCTCGGGCAGATGTATCCTATGCCGGTGAGGAGACCTGCTGATATGAGTGACATTAACAAGATTTTCTGGGGGTGCAGGACTCTACTCTTAAAAGAGTGACCTGCAGGATTAAAGGATGAAGAACAACTTGGTATTGTTGCTGATCAGTGCTCACTATTTGTAAGTGAAGCTGTCAAATTGAAATGAAGGGGACCAGAACCTGTCTCACCATTGCGCAAATTTTGCAGATAGTGTTTACACTAAATTTAAGCACTGCATAGGTTTGTGCTGATCTCTTGTATGAATACCAGTTTTGTGCTTAAATTATGGTGGTATGAAAAACCAGAAGTCTACGGTATATGAGTAGTAAAAACCTTAAGGGGTACAACCTCAACAGTGCAAGAAAAGTTACTGGAGAGATAGAAGAGTTATTTCATTAGAGGAAACCGAATGTAATCACGCAGAAGAATGTTAAGATGGATTATTATATCTGAAATATTGAAAACTTGAGGATTACTCCAGGAATAGAAACAAAGGCAACTTTATATATCATAGACTTTCTGAAGACATTCCTGTCCCTGTGAACCTGTTGAATACCAATGTACATACACTTCAAAGTATTGTCTGATTTCTCAATAACTATTACATAGCAGGAGAAAAAAGTCTCCCTTCCTATTGCTGATGTTCTCTGGTCCACAGGGGCCATGAAGGCATTTCTTTACTAACAGATATGAAATCTGCTGTATGAAGGAGCTCAAAAATTAGAAACTATCATGGCTAAGGCAATGAGTATTCCTTTTCAAGTTTGTGACATCCAGGATACAGTATATATCTGGCTAAAAAAACCTGACGACTGACTCCATGGCAATTTGAACAGGCTTTCTTCAAAACACAAGCATTCTCCCCTTTTATTTTTTTTCTTAAAGTCAAACTCTATTATTATGCTACTGTTGCTCTGTATGTGTTGCTCAGTAGCATATGTTTATTGTACCAACAACCTAAGTAGAATACCACAAAAATTGTCTAATATTTCTTGATTTGGCAGCAACAATTAAAAATACTAAAGTTCTAATCCATAAATGCTATTTTTTCATTAAGAAACCATAGGGGCTCATTTCATGTAACTCTTCTTCCTTTACTCACAATTTGATATTAGAAAAAAATGAAACTGACCTACTGACAACTTTAGTTTTTCACAGCTGTTTCCTAAAAGACAACACAGCCAGTTTTAGATATCTTATTTAGTTTTATTTAGTCTTAGTCTAAAATCATTGCATTTTCTCAGAAGAGACTGATACAATCATGCAGAGGCCAAATTTTAAAGCCTGAATGTTAACTATTTTCAAATTCCTCTGAAGCCTGTAAATGCTTTTATTTGTTTATTTCTTACATAACACCATGCAGTGACTCAGTGCTCCTCTGATGAAGGCTTCACAATTTCACAGTTTTACCATGAGACAGCAGCACTGTACATTTTCACTGCTTATTTTAATACGCTTAAAAGATTCTTCAATTTTAGAATTTACAGCTCTTGTTTGGAGAAACAGCAATTTTACTTTGGAGGGCACTTAGGAAAAAGGAAACTGTTCATTCAAGATTAAGCAAATATCTCCTGACCCCATTTATGGTGACAAGATACTGTGTGATTTTACTTATTTTTGAAAATACTTGGCTAATTATTTTGCCATTAAAGTAGTACAAGGAAAACCATACACTGTTTGCAAAAGGGTGGCTGTAGAAAGTGTAACAACCATGCAAGCTCACACTCCTTGGCCACAGCGAGGTGCTGGATAGTCTCCTACTTCTGAAACAAAACCTATGACTCGCATCAGGAAAAAGGGGGGCAAAGAAACAGGAAAGACAGGACACAAATAAGCAAGCTGTGTATAACAAAAGGTCGGTATTAGAACTTGCTTTCCCTCATTCTTCCAAAGCCTCTTTCGTCACACAAACTCTGGTAGGGTTCAAAATTCATGTGCTCTCCAGGGGCAGCTGGCTTCAGAGCCTGGAGCAAGGGGAAGGGTGAGAAGGAAGAAAGCAGAGGTACAGCTCCCAGCTCAGACACTGAGAGTCACTGCACTTACGGCTGAGACAACCTCTTTCACAACATTGCAGGGGATTTTTGCTGCCAAAACTCCAGACAATAAAAGTATGGCACATTTGGCACCAGAAAGAAAATCTGGAACCTGGGAAAAAAATTTGTCTGACATCAGCATAAGGGCATGACTTTGTTATATATCTGTGCATTCTCAGGCTTAATCAAATAGATGTGGAAAAGAGGAGATCTGATCTCTTCCTAAGATGTTAATACACTGTAATTGCCTATAGCAATTTAATATCTTCCTCACCGTTCTTACTTCTTATTAATTCTGAGCAGGAGTAGGTGCACCTCTTAAGAATGAAAAGAAATAATGTAAGAGTTAACACATAGCAGTACTGCCATAGTGACTAAAAAAATTCTACCACAGGCAGTTAATTTTCTCCTTCCCTTTCCTTTGCCCAATAAACTTCTGCTGCTGCAGTGAGTTCCCCCCAGTTGGATCATGTCAAAGCAATTAATGAGGAGCATCAGAAAACACTACCTGGGCTGGGCTTGGTAAACCACAGGTACATTTCAATATTAGTTTTCCGACCATGCAGCTAGTTTATTTTACAGTAGCTTATAAACGATGACATAATTTTTTAACCACCATTGCTGGTTTTGTGCAGGTCAGATCATGCAAGACAGTATAGAGGATGCTATGATTTTCCCAAAGGCTTCTAACAAAGCACTGAATTCTCAAAGGCTGTTATAAAATTATGAGATCAAAAATTTAAAAATTTCTGCACAAAGCTGTGGCCTGGCATAATACCTAGACTCAGCTGGGGCATTCTCTGGTGAGCAGGGGTCTCTTACATTTCAACAGGCTTTTGATATGGCATCACACAAGGTGAATGATTTAAAAGCCCACCACGTATATGGCTCCTGTGGTTTTTGCCTTTCTTCAGGTTTTAATATGCACGACTGTTGGGAAACAGCAAATAATAAGTTGCACAGCTCGGTGGGAAACACAGTCTGGGAGACCAGAAATAGTAAGTAAAGCATTTGAAGGGTACCTTATATACCCACATATGTTTTTTACAAAGCAAAAGTAATATAGGCTTTTCCCACAGCATTCCCTTACCCCTAAGGACTTGTTTTTTTGTTAGAAAGACACTAGTAAGTATCCAAATCTAGGTTTAAAAAAGCCACTTAGTGCATTAAATCCACAGAGATTAAGGAGAATTGAAACTCTCCCAGTTTCTTACAAAAATACAGATTCTCAGTGTATTTGTATAGCAATGGGAAAAAGAGATATATTGCCTCTGATACACAACCATTTCTATTAATCTCTTATTCTGTTTTCCTGTGTTTGTGTAATCAATAGTAAGTTAATCTATATAAAGCTAGCATATCAAACATTTGTTTTTTCTATTAAGCTGTATTAACAGAAATTTAAGGTGATAAAAAAATGCTTTCCTATTTTTTTGACTTTTCTCAATCCAGGATCTGAAGAGTCCTTACATTTAACCTCCACATATCTGCAGACTGGAAATTATTGCAAGAGAAGTCTTAATGCCAGCTATGGGCCTAGGCCAAAATTCACTTGCATTTTTTAAAACCTGCACCTGGATCAGAACTTGATGCTTGAACATAACTGTAAACATCTTTATATTGACAAGCAAGGGTGAGTTGTTGTGTTGAAGGCATATATGTAAAAGTGGAAAAATCATGCTGCACTGTACACTTAACTTGCTACAAATTGATTATACAAGAGACATGTATGAGTTTAAGTGCTAATATGCAACCAGCTATGTACTTTCTGAGGTAAAAGATAGAGAGAGATCTATACACTCGGAGAAAAGGAAGATAAGAATCAATAACTGCACTCTGGCGTTTCCATTCCCAGATTTGCTCTTGAAACCGGAATGAAGAAGAAAATCCAGATCAGGATGAGAACTTTAAAAAGGTTTCCAAAGACTGGACCTGGGTTTTACCTGGCCTGTTGTCAAAACATTTAACATTACAGACATCATCTCTTCTAGCAAAATCTCTTGTTCATTTGCCTACCCAGTTGTACTGAAGATTTTTTCTAGTGCGAGCTGCAGAATGCTGACACCTCCTGTTGAAATATCAGGACTTCAGCATGCTCAACACTGCACAGAATCACTGAGCAGGGAAGGGACCTCTGGAGATGGTCCAGCCCAGCCCCTGG
The DNA here is from genome assembly GCF_037038585.1 of Patagioenas fasciata. Lineage (NCBI taxonomy): Eukaryota > Metazoa > Chordata > Aves > Columbiformes > Columbidae > Patagioenas > Patagioenas fasciata. Next base: position 11,720,634 of record NC_092526.1, on the reverse strand, counting down.
CTCGGGGAGGGTCAGCTACAGCCCTGCACATCCACACCTGCGGTGCAATTACTCCATTGCACAAGGTCAGGGTTACAACTGGTTACGAGTCAAAGACACGCAAAGAATAGAGAGTTTGCTGCCTTACGTTCAGAACACTGCAAACAACTTGCGGTGTTTAGTCTTATAAGAGATTTAATTATCCTCGAGGAATCTGTTTGCCAGTCATGTGGTTAGCTGCCAAATAGTGCCTAGGCTGAGCCGTGCGAAAGGACTGCCTCAGCAACATTTACCATTTATGGTGTTTAAATATAATTTTGGCTCAGAGGCTAATAAGTCAACTGAGCTGAGGAGAATGCTTAACTCAAAAAGCTCTCTGTGCGAGTAAGCTTGGAGAGAGAAGCAGCAGATTCCACTAACATCTCTCAAAGCAAGACTCGAGCTCACACAGAGATCTTGATCTTGAAATGAGTTTCACCTCTCCAAATATTTTCAATGTAAATAATTCTAGCTCTTATCAGATTTCATGTTAACAATGCTACTGACTCCAAAATAACAGATTTTATAAGGCAAAAAATGGATATTAGGACACTCATCTCATCTGTCTTACTTTCTGTAAAGTATTTTTCTGTCCCAGGCCTGAAGTGATATGGTCAAAATATCTCCTGCAAGTTTTCCAAGAATTCCAAACTTGATTTATACTGGCATGAAAAAATACAAGACCTCTCTGTTCTTGAAACATGTGGGGACGTTTCTGCATTATTAAAGATCTCAGGTTGGTATGGTGTTTTGCAAACTTAGGTCATGAGAACTAGATGCTAATGACCTAGCAGTGTTCTTTACACATCTACCTCCCATAATTTATTTCTGCAGTTATAATCTGTTTTTGTAAATGGAAGGCAAGATTTAAATATCCTTAGACGCCTTCACTGAAGAGCCAGGCCAAGTTATAGTCTGGATGTTGTGCCTTGCATTACACAGAAAAACTGTTAACCCAAGATTGACAATGCTCTAAGCGCAAGGGTGATTAAGGATATACAGAAGAGGCCGAGTTTCACTTTACCCGGTCTGGCAATCTATTTATTTTACTGCAGGCTATTCTTCAAGCCCATCCTGCAACTCTATGTATGCTCCTTCTTTCCAAAATCTTTCCTTCTGTCTGGGCTATCACCAGATCATCAGCATTTTGACCTCTGTTTTGTCTACTCAGTTTGTTCTACAACCCACAGCATTTTAAAGAGATGCTACCCCAGAAATCCTGCTGTCAAAAGGCTGAATACACCAGTAAGAAACATGATTTGGGAGAAACAGTCAAAATAGAAGAGAACAAACTATTTCAGGTGGCAGGGACCTACAATGATCATCCAGTCCAAGTCCTTGATCAATTCAGGGTTGACCAAAAGTTAAAGCATGTTGTTAAGGGCATTGTCCAAATGCCTCTTAAACACCGACAGGCTTGGGGCATCAACCACCTCTCTAGGAAACTTGTTCCAGGGCTTGACCACCCTGTTGGGAAATCAATGCTTCCTAATGTCCAGTCTAAACCTCCCCTGGTACAGCCTTGGACCATTCCCATGTGTCCTGTCACCAGATACCACGGAGGAGAGACCAGCACCTCCATCTCCTCTTCCCCTCCTCAGGAAAAATTTCAGTTTAGAGTGCAGTGGACAAAGACACAAGGCATGCAGCTGAATTCAGATCACTTTGCAGTCAGCAGACCAAATTCCTCAGAGACAGTCTCACTGGAAGTTTTTGCAGCCAGAGTGGTGGTGTGTTTGCTTTTGCCTTCAGAACTGTCTTCCTTATTAATGACTAACTTTGTTTGCAAGTTATTTACATCAAGTAATTGCTCTTTTGTCACTGCCACAGACAGCAACTCCATGGAACGCCTGAGAGTGCATATACCTACTAAATGCATTTAAAAGGCAGCTCAGCTGCCCCACTGCTAACAAATTCCCCAGCATTAGATACCAGTCTGACATGGAGAACTGCAGAAAAGGTGCTTTATATACACTAGATCAAGCCAGGTTAGCTCCACTGTGAAAATGTGCATACTGCTGAGGCAGAATTTCACCCTCACGTGTTCAGTCTCAATTTTTTGTGTGGCTGCCCAGGTAGTATTTAACTTAATTGCAGAATATCATGATGTATAGAGATACCACTGCCATTAGGAAAAAATCTGGACTGTGTGTGAGCTGAAATGCAATGGAAGCACAGTAGGAACAGGCAGTCACATAAAGTTCAAAGAGGATGCCACTGATATAGAGTTTCAGCCCCTTCAGCCCTTCCTTCCTCTGACAAATCCACACTGGCAACAGAATAGTTACCTGTGGTAATATTTAAATAGTTCTGCTCAATCTGTTGAGTGAGTAATCAAACAATTCTGTACTAAGACTGCTTTTAAGGAACTACTCAAATGAGACAAATAAGACTTAGCTTGAGAGCAAGGAAACATTTGAAGTTAGACTAATCTAAAGGAAAAAAATACACAACAACATTGCATTGTTGGGTAAAAGTTGGTGTCAGAAAGGAATTCTGAAGCAAGGCTTGTTTAGCATTTAAGTCTGGAAAAGATAGCTCTAGTATGGCATTGTTTGTGGTCAGTTGTCTCTTCTTGACGAATTTATGTTAAAAATGTTTCCAACTAAGACATTGCACTGAAAAAAGAAAAAAAAAAAAAGGCAAAATCTGTGTATGTGGACCAGCAGTCAAGGCTTGACTAAACCAGCTCTGGTAGTGTACAGCTCTGCAAAGTTCCTGCCCTCTGTTTCTTTTCTCTACTGCAAAGGAATGACCTGCTCATTAGGACTCACACTATAATCTGTATTAAAGCGCTTAGACGTTTCTGTATTGCCCATTTTTCCAGTCTGTAATAGAAGCCTTAATCTTCTAAAAGTGAGATATCACTGCTTGACAAAATTAGATCTCAGGAAGAAGTGCTAAAGCAGGTGTTAGAGTGGCACACTGTCTAGTTAGACATATTTTCTCTCCCAAATGAACATACAACAAGTTCTGTTATGCTGCTTCTGTTACATGGACATTTGACATTTTTGCCTTTTAGGGCAAGAGGACTGCACAGACGTGCAGAACTAATAAGGACAAGCCAGGAACTGCCACATTTCAGCATGGGAACCCTGTATTTTTTTTTTTTTTTTGACTTTCAGTTGGGTTTTCTGTGCTAACCTTGGGACTCTATGCTGCAACACAGTTAGATGCTTGAGCAACATGCTGTTAAATTTGTAAAACTGAACTGAAGAAACATACCTTTAAGAACCTGCCATCCTTACCTGGCTCTATATCCACCAGCTTATGTGTTTGAGATTGTCAGATTTCTCTTTAGTCACCTAACTCAAAGAAAGGTGGTTTCCTTAGGAAAATCCATCTCCTCTTTTCCTCACTTAGACCATCGTCTCCTACAACCCTGCTTCTCCTCTTGCCTCTGCTGTTCCTAAAGCAATTCTGTCATTCTCAACTTTACAACTCTTTCTGCTGGAGCTGTATATCACTTGCTTATACATTCACAACTCTTCTCTGTAGTTCTCCCATTTCTCTATACTTCTGATAAGGGTATTCACAAAAGTATACTGAGCAGAAGCATGCCCATTACCCTGCTCTCAAACCAATCCCTTCAGTTCACTGAGTCCTTTGATTAAGGACCATGTTAAAATTACTATTTTCTTGAACACAACACAAAACACTTTTGAGACCCTGACATCTTCTGTTTTTCTGTAAGCATTGGTCGTGCTCATCTGCTTATGCAAGAATCTTTTCTTCTGGAAGTTAAGCTTCCATGAGATTGTTTTGCTGGAGAATGTGCGTTTGTGTGTGTATATGTTTTACATCAGCTGGAAATACAAGGTATTCCACAGGTTTCTAAATGCTGTCAGCATGTCTGTTCCTAAATCTGAGAGACAGAAATTGATAGAAAGGGAAAAAACTCACACTAACAGATGTGCTAATTATCTTAAAAAATAAAATGGAAAAAAGTAAGTACAGATGTATCCTTACAGTTTGTTTTGCTGCCCCTATAATTTTAATTGTAATGTTGGGAAACAACTTTTTTAAAAGTGTATTTCACCTTTTGATTTGTGGTTTAAAGGCAAACATCAATCCCACAGGTAGTTTTCCATTTGTGACCCTCACTCTACCTAAATATGAGGCACTAGAGATTAAAATCTTAGATGTGAAAACAGGTCACCTTCTAGCACTTAGTTAACCATTTTACCTGTGATGTTCTTGACTATGTAGTGGTTTTTAGTTGTCACATAAGCAGTCTGCAGACTACATTTCCCATTGGTGACTACTGCATCTGATGTATCATGACTGTTAGTATACAAGTGACTAAAACATGCATTTGATCTTTGTCATTTGTTTAACAGTATTGGCAGAACAAGACCATGTTTTGATAGATTCAAGTTAATCTAGCAGTCATGGAAAGGAAGCTCAGTGAAGCTATGCTGGAAGTCAATTCATAGAAGCAACATAAACTGGATGAATTCTTAACTACATGAAGAAACCAGGAAAAAGGCCAGAAAACAAATGCAGACAGAAATGATGCTTAGTGTCAGAAACCAAGTCCATTTTCATCCAGAAAAATACACACACACTACATCCATGTCTCAGATGCTTCAGGGCCAGTTTTCAGTGATTAATTCTGATTCGGGCTTCCTTCCATCCTTCAGCAGATGTGCCTCCAATCTACCTGCACAACAGTGATTTCTGGAGAATTTTATAAATTGAGGTAATCCTATAAGACAGTTTGATGGCTGACTGTTTGAGTTCCCATTAGCTAATCCACATCAGCTGCTCTTGGAAACATTCTTTGGGGTAACATCATGCTCATGCTTTCAAAATTACTCTGGCATATATTCAATTTACAGGTTTTAATTGTATTTTGATGACTACTTCTCTTCAGCTGAAACCTACAACATTATAGAATTTGGCAATCCAAGTTGGGGCAGTTTACCCCTTGGCCAATGCAGGGCCATTCCTAAGACTGTTACAATAACCATCTGTTTTCTGTCATTCTGATACATAATAGCTTCATATTCACTGCATTTGATCACTTCACAGTCAAAACCACCATCAAATGTAGGGTTTTCTTCTTCTTTTATTTTTAAATTAAACATTTTTTTTCTGGCAGCATCTCATCTTTGTTTTTCATTTATAAGAAATATTAATGCAATTCATGTCATTTAACTTTTGTTCATTCTGCAAGCACCCATCCCTCATTTACATCCAAATTTGGTTTCCCTTTTACTGAAAATGGTTTATACCAAAAAGTTGTCTTTAGAGAACATTGTTTATATTGATGGCACATATCCTATATCATTAAAAGTTGCCACACATGTTTTGCTTTTGTCCTTCATTTTTGGTCTCTAGCCGGCATTGTGTTTCATGTTTGGTCTTGAGACACTGAAAGCAAGCTTAGTCTTACAGCTGTTAGTGACCCACACAGAGTGCTGGACTGAGAACTTTGGGACACTCCTGCAAGCACTAGAACAGAGTTTCTTTGATGGCTAATATTAGCCCTGCTCACAGCATCTCACCTCTGACCTTTCAGTACAGCAACAAACCCCCCGTCCCTTTCGTTTAGTGGTCATAACCAATTGTTACACAGCCAAATAGTTCCACCAGGCTACTGGTGTGGAACGCTTTTTGGACATGTAACAAGACTAGACTTGTATATTTTGGAAAGTCTTCTATAGTCCTTTGTATTTATGTTGCACTTGAAATACAGCAAAATGCTTTCAAATAAAGTGACTTTGAAAAGTTGTCACAAATATTTGATCACTGTAGGCAAGTAAGACATCATCCTTTGTTTACCTTAGGCAGAAGTTTTTATATCTCAGAGAAACAAAGCTGTAGCCTCTCAGTTAAGGCTTCAAAGAGAGACTGGTTATCACAATGATAACCTTCTTTAAAAGATTAAGGTCTAAGAGAGGTCATTCTGAGATAGAAAGAAAAGCAACCCACAGACTAAAGACAGCATCTCTCATGACTGGAAGAAAAGACTCCTACCTGAAAGCCTTTCTTCCACCTGGTTATATTTTATGGTCCCACTCACACCAGATGGAAGAATGACCGGAACATAAGGAACAGGTTTTCCAGAAAGCATCTTGCTCTGATAAACTGGTTACAGCAGGGACTCTGACAGGCTTTCAGGTGACTCTAATCGGCTCATCCAACAATCAATGAATGACTGCAGTAATTGGATTGTAAAGACTATAGACTTCCCAACATAGACACTTATGCTGGGGGAGCTGCACTAAAAACAAAAGTAAAAAAAAAAAAAAGTCAACAGAAAGTGGTGAGGGAGAAAGGGGAACAGATGTGGAGTCAGGAAAGTGCACCACTGGCAGGGAAGGAGAAATGAGGTTAAGAGCCAAAGAGTAGGAGCAGCGGTATTTGCTGAATAGTGTTTGCTCACCAAGGAAGGCAGTATTAGGCCTCTATTCAAAAAAGCAATGTGTGGAAGACAATCATTAGCAAAATGGGGGGCTGCAGAGCATTAGAGCCCAGAAAAGTACCCTGGTTGCAAGCTGCTATCACTACCCACACCTCGTGCCCTTCCTCTTGAAATCTGTGATGGTGCTGCCTGCTGGGAGAAGGCTGGAGAACTCTCGAGAAGCCTGCAGTGGGTCAGATATTTTGTCATCTACTGCAGAACTGCAGGAAACAAGGACATCATTCTCCTAGGAGTCAGCACTCATAACCAGCGCTCCAGCTTGATACCATACCTAGAAAAAGGTATGATGGAAAAAGCATGCTGGAAAAAGCACTTAAATGCCTCTCTTCTGTACAGAGTCTGTTCGCAAAAGAGGAAAAAAAAGTATCCTCCACACAGTATTAATTTGATTTGGCGCAACAGTAGATTGAGTCTGTCATACGTCCCATTCCTATTCCTGTTCACCGTCCAGCCTGTAATCTTGTGTAGTACACCCAGGTATTGGTGTGAATGTCAGGTGGTTAAAGAACCCTTTAACACGTCTTTTCTGCAGGTGGATGTGACCTTTCCTGTCAGTGATTAGTTAACTGACAGAGACAACCACATATCAGAAGGCTTATCTCAGGTATGTGGCAGACCTAAAGAACAGTAACTCTGACTGGGGGCTGGCTTTACCTTCCAACTATACCAGTTATAATCACTTATGTGTATAGAAAATTATGCATAAGTTTAAAGGAAAAAAAAATAACATTTGCAGAACTGCAAATGGTACAATTTCAGGAATGTATGTCATTGAATGTTTGAGTAGCTTGGACCATGTTTATCACGTCTTGGGTTTTCTTGCATTAGACTCATTAAAGCATTTTATCCAGAGAACCGCACTCACTGGAAAGTTCAGTTAGAAAAAGTTTTCAAGGTGAAGACATTTGCTAGGATTGTTTTCCAAAGAAGTGTTGCTTATTCTCTGTAGTTCATCTCTACCTGTATTTCGCTGTAAGAAACCATTGTCACAGGGAAGACAGCTGTCAGGTTTCAATTTAGTCTGCTTAGTCTTAGGCCAAAATCAGCTTCACCTTGATTAACTTAGTTTCTCCACAGACTACCTAATGGATCTATCCCAATTTACTCAGCCTTTGGATCACTTAATTTAGTGATCTGAATATTTTCTTGTCTTAAATAAGAAGAGACAGATTAGTTTGAATTCTTTATGACCATTGCATTTCTTATGCCACATCCATATGAACTGTGGGGTTTTTTTTTGACACAGTGCCAAAAGCCTCCAACAAACAGCTAAGTACCTTCAGTATTTTTCATACAAAAACAGGGATGCACTGAGGTTTTTTCAGTGAAAGGCATAATTTATCCTGATTAATAATAAGGAAGCAAAAGACAGCCATAAATGAATCTGAGGCTGATGACTTAGAAGGAATGCTATGCCACAATAACCCTAGTTGGTTATCCAGGGCCCAATGCAAAACGTACTGAAAGTACTGGAAAAAAATCTCCCCCTTTAGTTTGACAGCAGTTGGAGCAGTCACCCTTTAAAATGTTGTTTCCTACAAGAATCCCGCAAAAAGAAGTTTTCTTTAACAGAAACAAAGCAACAGATCTTGTAAAGGACAAAATGCACAGAATATGTGGCCAGATAACACCTGTAACCTCCTAGCAGTTTTAAGTATCATGCTGTAATATAATCCAAACATGAGGCTTACATTGTGATCGCTTTTTTTTTTTTCCCCCTTTGAACAGTTTGGTGCTGTCTGTCCTTACTACCAGTATGGGACTTTTCTGAGTTATCTGTGAGTCTAATTTAATTTAGAAGGTGGAGCTTTTTGGCTTTGAAAATAAAATTGAGTTTTACTGTTAAGACTGACAATTCATTCCAGGTAAAGTTTCCCCGGTGACCACTGTAGATATGCCCCTCCGTGAGATCCTTGCTGCATCAGAACAGCAAAGCCAAAAATGGGAATATGAAGTGAAATGTAGACCCAGACAGACTTAGAGATGTGTCCAAGGACCAGAGTAGCAAGTTAAGGAAGAGCTGAATTCTGACACTGGTCTGATACCAATGATACACCAGGAACATCCATCCCTTCCTAGATCAAATACAAATTACTTTTCACATACAAAAGGAAAATATTTTTATAGCAATGAATGAAGAAACTGAGCACTTCATGAAACCTGAAAACCCTAGATCACCTTGGAGAGAAAAATAAACTGGAGAGAGATGGATTACAATTCAGAAACAGTTTTTGCACACTTTATTCCAAAAATCAATGTATGGTCAGGATAGGAATTTATAATGTTTTCTCTCTTTTTGCGTGTACACTGATTTCCTGCTGTAATCTGTCTGCAAAAACTGAGCATTTGGAAAAGTCTTAGCAGCAGCATTCAAAGTCTCAGAGAACTCTAATGCCAATAAACATTTGCTAGAGGGTCTGATGGAAAAAATATATGAACAGATAAGACATTTGGAAATGGCGATTTTAAATTTTGTACTATTTTTGGCAGGCAAATCCACACTGATCTGAGTCTTGGGGAAAGTTACTGTAATCCTCATGGCAACAGGGACATAATGAGTTTAGGGAGGAAATGGAGGGGACAGCTAAAGCTGTAAAAACGTTGAACACGTGGCTTCACAGCCTGTCACGCATGTTCTTAATTCTGCTCTTATTCTTCCCTCAACACCCCATGACTCCCAGAAAACAGAATGGGATGCAAAATCAAGGGACAACTCCTCATAAAAGTGGCAATGCAGCCTTCTAGCTAAAGTACAGGAGGAAACCAACTCATAAACCAGCAGCTACATAGCCTGAAACAGCTCAGCAGAGTACGCAAACCTATGGAAAGGCTGGGGCACTATTGCTCCCACATTAGCTTTGTACATCAGCCCTAAAATAACTCGGAAAGGGTTAGTAAGAGTGAGGTTTTTTGGTTCCTGTATCCCAGTGAAGAATCAGCAGTTCCTATGGCAAAGACAGATCCCTTGAAGTGGAGCACTCTTGATTGGCCCTCAGCTAATGCAGATGAAATGCTTCAGAGAAATTATAAATGACAGCTTTGAGAACAGATTAGTTTCAGGCTTATTTTAAATCAATGTTTTCCTACTTTGTGCCTTTTTTTCAGAGGAGGAGAGGGTGGGCTGGGATGGGTTGACTGCATTCCCAATTCGGTAATCAAAAAAGTAGCTCATAAGTTTACCAGAATTTGTTTTCATTTTAAGCTTGTCTAGGGTTTCAAGTGGATTCATCCAGACAGAATAGGGGCAGGCATATCACTGAAGTGCTGTAGACAAGCACCACAGAACATTGGCAAATGAAGAACAAATCTTGGGATCCAGGGATCAGGATACATTTCCCACCAAACTGTGTGTACAAATTTGGGGCAGATATTATTTGGTCATAGACAAATGGAATAGTTCCCTTAACAGCTGTCACTCAGCAGTCTCTTGCACAGGCAGTGCCAAACTATTAAAACTTTAGGAAAAAATCGTTTGCAGATGACAAGTACCAAATACAGGCTTGATTGCAGATGGATGGGAAGTCTGAGGGAGGGGGACTGTAAAGGGAGAGGACTGATCATCTACAGGCCATAAAATGAAACACCTGTATAAACTGATATCAGGTGAGATTACAAGAACAAAGACCATAATACTGATTGATACTACCTCACTGTTCAATTTATCCTTGGGATTCTGTCATCTTGTCTTCAATGTGGTCTCTGGTCTTTTACACTGTGTTTGTTCAGATCCTAGTGTAGAATTATGGCTTTCATGGAAATTTCAGCTATGTTAAACCAATACTGAGGGTATAAAATTGTTGATATTTGCAAAGAGGTTATTCTCAGATTTCAGAGACAACAGACCACCTCAATTGCTCACTACAATATTCTTTTGGTACCTTGACTATCAAAATTCTGCCTATTTAGAGATATACTTCTCCCAGTTACATGATACATACCTCTTCAAAATTATGTCTGATAAATGCTGGTAGCAGTACAAGAATATTGGCATTTGCTACCATAATTGCAGTCCCTGGCACTGGTCTCTGTGCTCTGCCTTTCAAGAGGAAGGGGTAGCATCTGTCTCCTCACCATAACACTGTCTGCCTAATGCATAATACTGATAATATTGCACTTATTTTTGCTTTCAGCAGGGACAGTACCTTCCTACACTGGTACACTTCTTCCAAAATTTAGCCTCACTGCTCTGTACCACACAAAACTCTTCTTGGTAAGGACAGAGCATTAATAGCTTTTTCTGAAACATTCATGTTACTTAACATTTCACAGTCCTTAAACACTTAAGTTGCCCACATCTCCTTGGGGGACAAAAGGTACCCAGCTGACAACAGCTTAGAAAAAATGTGGAATCCACTTGCAACAATCTCTGTTAAGGATCCAAGATTTTTTTTTTTTTAATATCATTACAATAATTGCAGCAGGCTGAGATATTCACCTTTGACTGTGACCTGAGCACTGCAAGATGCTTGTCCTATGTTGTTTTCAGCCAGACAGGTGTAAAAGCCATCATCTTCTGGTAGGGCATCTTGGACAGTCAATTTTGCAATTCCATCTTCAAAAGTGGAATCAGCATACTGAATTGGCTGGTCTGCAGATAGAAAGGAAGAGAAATGTTTTAATACAACAGCGACAAGTTTCAAAACCACTTCTTGTTTTCAGTGAAATCTGGATGCTTAACACCAGCTAGTGTATTAAAGTGCAGAGCCACTGCTCTCTGGTGACTATAAACAGCAGCATCCCAAGCACAAAGCAGAATTTGGCTGTCAGACAAATCTCACCATTAGGTTTACTGGGTGTTGGCTTGAGTATCAGCAAGAGGTGAAGGGCTTATCTTTGTAGTTTGAATAGATTCTCTTTCAGGTGGATAAGAAAATAAGTATCTCGTGTGTTTGCTTCAGCCATTGTCTCCATCTTGCGCTTTGTCTGAAACTTGATATTAGCATTATCGTCTAGATGTGCAAAATGTGTTGGGCATGGAGAAGCTCTTGAAGTCCTCCATCAAGCATTCCATAGTGGAAGACATCACAAGAGAGACAGCAAAATCTACAATGGAGCCAAGAGGCTGATTTACATGAGCAGCCAATCTACACTATAGTACGTATAGTTTGGTAACAGACAGGTACAGTCAGATCTGTGGTGACATGACTATTAAATAAGTTCATTTTAAAAAATTTGATCCTTGAATTGGTTTGGAACATGAATAAATGTTAGTGTAGAGTGGTTAAAGTGTCTTTGTTATTGTTTCAAGAACTGTCAGCAATCTCAGTCTTACTTTCTGAGATGCTTCTGTGATCTCTTTTCCCAATATTAAGTAGTTTCCAACACTGACTCATCAGTTGCTTTCCCAGTGCATGCAATGGTTAAGAGGGTCCAATATTTGTGCATAAGCATCATGCTGTGGAAAAATAAGTTCCGGTCATCTAAGAGAAGAGGGTGAAATGGCAGAGAAATTGTGCAGGACTGATCAAAGATACCTGTCCCTTGGGAAATCATGGTCAAAGGGAAAGATCAAAATTGATTTTGTTGCTAAAATGATTCTAAAAGATTATGACAAAACTCAGGGGTTTCTAAGAACCAGCTCTGCATTGTGAGCAGGATAAATTACATGATGGGACAGATTTTTCTCTCACATCTGATTTTCAGCACTAGCAAAATCAGGCAGTGATTATGCGCTATCTGCATATGAAGTTTCACTCTGAAATACAAACATGTGCCAAAATCAGTGTGATTTGAAACATATATATTGTAAAATGTCACAGATGATCTTGTGTCTTTAGTTCTTTCATACATCATCTGTTTGTTAAATTAGCAAATTTTCTATTGCATGAAAAACTGAACAATTAGTCAACTTCCCAGCAGACTCCAATTTTAGAATTAACTCTCTCCACCTTCTTCACAGGTTACATATTCTTATTACCAGTTCCTTTGAGCTTCCTTTCATTCAGCTACTGTTGTAACTATTAGGTCCAATTGCATATTTTTTGCAAGTGGGAATAACATTACATTCAAATATGCACATGTGGAGCTAAAGCCCATGCAGACAAAGCTTTCTGCAAGAGGCCATGGGGCACCGGACTGGCCTCCTGGTCTGCCTGTGGAATGTCTAACCTGACAGGAGTCCTGTCTGGGATTCTGACAGCGAAACTATGAACGGTGCTTAATGATGCTGTGATGATAACCATATCAGAAATACACTCAGGGTAAAAGCTGCATCATAAAACCCAGAACAATGCCTTTTTATTTCTGTTTTAAATAAGAAAATGAATAGGGCAAGTGTTTATATGGAAAAAGAAAATGTGGTCTCCTTCATTGTGTCCACAAATTTTATCAGAGCACCCTCTTTTCCACTCCAGCTCCCAGCAAAACTGTGACTATTTTTTAGCGCTATTCATACAATAGTGAATTCACTTACAAAATAGCCTCTTCATCAAACCCCAGAAAACAAACACATCAGCCCTGCGGAATAATCTGCAGCAAGATTCTAAGTTATATCCATTATACTTATATTTTGAGGTAATAAAACCATCCCTCCCAGTAGTGAAATGTTCCCTTCTCCGGAGGCAGAACAGTCAAATCTTCATGACAGCTTGGCAGCAGGAACAATAACAAAAAATACCTTTCTGCTGGCATGTTATGCCAGAAGAAAGGAAATTTTCCCCTGGCCTATTTATTAGAAGCTTTCTGGACAGATCAGAAGGCTATCCTAAAACCAAACACTACTTGGAGAACTGTTATGCTAAACTCATGGTCATACTGTTTTTAAATTGAGCAGAAAGAGGTGCAATTCAGCTTAGGGGAAATCAAAACATACATGGAAAGCAATACGAAAATCAAGATATTTAAAATACATCTTATTCCTGTAATTTAAAAAAGAAGTTACAAATAAAGTATTTAAAGAAGCTAAAGTAAATTGATGCTACATACTGAACTATTGTCACAGAGAGCACGAGTAAAAAGTGATTGATAACATTTTGGTGAGGCCAGAACTTAAACACAAGAAATTTACTGTGAGGCTATTTGCCCGTAAATCAGTGAAAATTCAGAAAGAAACTTGAAATAAAAGGCAGAGTGAGAAAAATGGGACAGAAGAAACATCTTGAAAAAGTTGGAAAAAAGCCTTAAATCATTAAAATAGGCAACAAGTATAAGAAAGAAACTGAAGATGGTAGAGCTGCACAGAAGAGTAAGAGCTCGAATAAAATCCACAGTTCAGTCAGGTAGCTCTTATTTGCACAGTGTCTATGAATATGGAAAAACTACTTATCCCCACAGATGCTAAGAAGTAATTGTAGACAATGCACAACATACATCATGTAGTTTTTGTCTTGGCTGACCTGAAGGAGAGGTCTGTCTATACGAGGGCTTGGAAAATGTTTTAAATTTGTATGTAGTCACAGCTGGTAAAAATGCTCAGTATCTGAAGTAGTACTTGTATGTAACATTGTACAAGAAGTTATTGCAAGTCTTTTAGTTCTCAGGTGGTTTAGATTTCTCAGAGATCGCAGGAAGGCAGATCAGACATCATACCAGCTGTTCAGTATCCAGGGCTGGGCAGCCCAAGAGTGAGACTGTTCTGCTTTTTTCATTCATTTATTTATTTATTTATTTTTTCTCAAAGCAACCTTCTGTTCATGTTTCTTATGACTTGATAACTTGGTCTTTACATTAATTATTTTGCCAAGATACACATATTTTTCTCACTTCCTTTCAAAAATTAATTCTAGTCCGTTATCATTGTCATGCTTGGAAGACAATTTGCATTTGATATTTTCTTGTGAACTTTTCACATTCTGTCCCATATGATTTTTGTTTCTATGGAGTTGTGCAAAAGTGCTGTCTTTTGAGCAGCAGTGTGATTGCTCTCAGCAGATTGCTTTTTTCTCTGCCGCAGACTATCAGTTGTGGATGTAAAAAGCTTTATATTCCAAGCTACGACAGCAGATTATAACACATCTTTTTTTAAAACAAAATTTGTCTGCCTGCCTCTAATTATATACTGTGAATATATGGTGTTCTTCATATGGCCCGTTGATGAAAGACTCAATCATGTCATTTTGCCAAAAACATTGCTAGGTGTTCTTGGAGTAATATTTCAGGACCAGAAACACAATTTTCTCCTTTATTTTATAAGGGGTATAAATATGAGAAGTTTGCAGTATCTAGCTAGCTGGTAGACAGGAAGGAAATGTTTGCATTCAAATGGATATCACAATAGTTAATTTGATCCTTAGGTAAAATAATGACCATAGGAGTATACATGGAATTATCAGCATTAAACTACTGTTTATAATCCATTCAAGTTTGTATCAAAATGGTGTATAATCAGTTATGTATCACAATCAGATGCAAGACAGAAAAGCATTAAACTATAGTGGTCTGTTCTAGGAGTCTGGAATGAAAGTGGTGTGCTTATATCTTTAGAATAATACATGATGTCCCTAATTTTTATTATTATTATAATTTCTTGTCTTTCTGTTACTCAGAGTCATCACTGCATTTTGACTTTAGAGCAGAATCAATGCACTGACTTTCACTTACAGAACCGTAAGGGTTTGAAATCCAGCTATCTGAAAAAAAGCCCATTTGCTTTTGCCTCCTTGTGATATTGATTCAATTGCAGTTAGAAGCTTAGATGCAATATAAACCTGGTTATACCTGAACAGGGGCAGACTCATCTGAGATCAGTGAGAAGAAAGGTCAGTGCAGAACAGAATCCTGAAAAAAGGCAGGGGGCCCAGTGTATACCAGAGGTCTACAGAAACACGTTGTTTATTGGTCTCTAGGCTGTATTTTTCAGGAGACAATGGATTTCTGGTTAGCAAAGCAGAACACCATTACATGAATGAAGACGCTGTATCTGTGCCTGATGAACTGTAACACAGAAAGTCATTTGAGACAGGGAGATGCTCTGTGTGTGGAAGACAACTGGGTATAACTACACCGCTCACTGACTAACGAAACCGTTTACAAGCAGGGAGTACCCTTGGAATATGAAGGTGAAATGACTGACCCTGTGAGTCAAAGTTGCTTCTTCTGTGCTGGAAGATGTAATTCTTGTATAGCAAAGCAGTCATTCTACTCACGTCTGCAAAGGAGGAACTGCAGAGTAGCCTTTCAACAGACAGACAAATTATTTCCAATGGGAGAGTATCAGAGCCTTTACTCACATGTTTCATGTTGTAAATAAAGCAGTGGCCTTTCTATTCCAGACATGGAGCTATTGGGAAGGGGAACAGACCAGGCTGTGGGAACATACCAGTCTCAAGGTCATGGTTCTTTTGCTCTGCCACTTTTTTCAGTTATCCCATTTACTCCAAATAGCCAAAGAAAAACAGAGGTGATGTGCAAATAATGAATTTTTAAACAATCCTTAATTTTAAAACAGCTTCATGGCAAAGTATGCTATTCTTTGTCTTTAAATTACACACACGCACACAAAGATAGGTAGCCTGTGAGAGTCTGTAAAAAATCAATTGTGCTTCAGGAGTAACAGAGCTGATGAAGGGTTAAGCTGAATAAATCTGTCTAGTGTTGAATTGGTATGCTTCTGAATGGAAAGAGCCCTTAACCAAAGCGTGTATTCCCTGGATCTCTGAAATAACTTGGAATCTAAGCAAAACACTGATGTTTGGGCCCAACTCTGATATTAAGAGGCGTGGGTTTCCTTCATACCATAAAGAGTGATATATTGCACATATTTTGCTTAGAACTACTTATCCCTGCAGGATGATGATGCCAACCCGTTACTCTCAGAGCAGAGGCCATCCAGAAGGAGTGGGGGTAGCACAGGATACAGCAGCAGCACAAGCTTTGCTGCAGCTTGGTCTAAAGCTGTGTTTAACAAAACCCAGGAAAACCATCTGCGAACAATCTTGTCACCGGAGTCCCCTGCTGGGCAGTCCGGAGAACTGCAGTAAGACAGAAAACTGCTCAAGAAAACTACCCTTCCCACATACTGATTTTCTTCAGATATTCTATTGAGTTGTATTACAGTGATTTAAAGGGCTTTGCAGAGTATTCGCAGCCCTGCTATGTAGTGGTCAGAGTGGCATTTGGGACTGTAGATGGAAGTGTGTGCAGGTGTGCAGGGGATTCCTTACCATTGAGAAGCCAAGTGATCTGAGGCACAGGTACCCCTCCGACACAGCACTGCAGCACGAAGTCTTCTCCTTCACTCACAGTGCATCCTTTCAAGACACTGGAAAAGCATGGAGCAACCTCCTGAGCTTTAGGCCCTTTAAAACCAAAATGAAAAGAGTTCCTTTAACCAAAATTGAAAAAAAAATATGTTTACCACTTAGTGACTTTGTCTGGGTGTGCTTAGGTGATGCGGCTGGGCTAACAGATTCATCCCGTGCAAACAAGCAAGAAAAAAAATAAAAACCACGGTGAAATTTTTTTTTGGGAAATAGAAATAATTTTGAGCAATGGACTGGTATAAAGAAGGGGTTCTTTTATAATCTACAAGGCAGGCATTGCCAGTCCTCAAACTATATTTACATGATGGTTTTCTGTGTCAGAATCCACCATCTACAGCCAATGCAACATATTACCAGAGAGCTCAGCGCAAAGAACAGGAAAGATAATTCTTTTCTCCTCTTGTTTGTCTTCTCCCAGTCCCTCTCTCACATTTCCCCTGGCTGGCAGTGAAACAGAGTGGCTTAAGGATGCAGTTTACTGGTCTCTCATGAGACAGAAAGAAAGTATCTTGGGTATCCTGGTTTAACCTCAGGCACCTAAAACCAGGTGAAAAGATTAGAACTGAAGACAGGATTTGCTAAGAGGCCAACAAATCTTTCAACCAGACCAGTAAGACAGTGCCTTCAAGCTCAAAATAATTTGTCACTGGGAAGCTAACTTGAATTTAGCAGAACGCATTTCCCATTTCTCCACTTTTCTTCATGTTTGCTGTACTAAACAGGATTGGTTTGTGCTTGCAAAGCATTTCAGATATGCAGCGTCCTATAGAAATCCTAAGCACCTCAAAAAGAACTGAATACTGAACAACAAAATAAAATCTTTTGCAACCTGTATTGAATACAAGCATCGATAAGAAACCTCAGTAGAGAAAAGGCCTCCCTATGTACCAACATTAAAGGAGATGGTTTTATCTATACAAACAACAACAGGTCAGAAGAGAAACTGATCCAGCAAGTGGATTGCCAGCTGTCCTACATCACATTATTCACAGAGCTAGGAATCAGAATTAACCTGCATTGAGAAGTTGTAATAGACATTTTGCAGCCACCATCCTCTGACAGTTTAGAAGAGCCCAACCACAGGTTTCAAAGTGCAGATGGGCTCATGAGAACTTACTTCTGACAGTTAACAACCAGCTGGTGGAAGTCTGGCCTTTGGGGTTGAAAGCTGCACAGCTGTAAGATCCGCTGTCCCCCAAGCAGGCTTTCTTTAACCATAGGCAATGAATTCCATCTTCTTCATATATCTGGACATCTTCTCCAGCTTTAATAGGCTCACCCTCTTTGAACCACTCCACATCTGGTTTTGGTTTCCCTGAAACTAGACAATCAGGTATTTGAATACTTATGAACACATGTTCCCCTTAGTGTAATTCTGTTACTTGCTTAAGTGTAAATTAGGTATAATTAACATTTATATAACTACACAAACCTTAAGGAGCAAATAATACACAAAACTGTTCAAAAAGATTGTTTGATATTTCTGATCTTCCAAAACCTCTTGGCCAGTCCATCTTTTAAAACAGCAAATATCTGGCAACTTGAAAAACCCCAAGCACTTCTATCATCTGAAAAATGTTCCGCTAGAAGTCAGAGAAAAAATGGATGTGATGAGATATTAGAGGAGAAAGAAAGAAATTTCTCCCCATTCCTTCCTACCCTGCTAAACTGGTTTCTTTGAGCACATAGCAGTACTTTGCAATTCATGGAACCTATGACTGAGGTTGTTTATTCTAATAGTGTTCAGCCTGGAGAAGAGAAGGCTTGAGTGGGCTCTCATCGATATATATGAATATCTGAAGGGAAGGTGTAAAGTAGTTTGAGCCAGGTTCTTTTCAGTGGTAGGACTAGACGCGATGAGCACAAACTGAAGCACAAGAGATTCTGTCTGAGGAAGGGGGCAGATTACCATTACACCTACAAATGCAGCAAAAATTGGAATGTGCGTTGTATACATCAGAAAGCAGGAAATGTACTTTTTTCTGTGCATTTTCTCCACTAGAAGTTACTATTGAGAAAATATTGTCTTTCCTGCTCAGTAGAGAAAAAGCACATTGGAATCCACAGACAACTAGTAAGAACAGTGGAGATGAGAGAACCTCCAAAAGCTGGGGAGAGAAGAAAAAAAAATCCAGCCTGGCAGGTAGAAACCTCCTTAAGGGTGTAACAGCATTTCCATTGTCCATTTGTCCATTGCAGCCAAGCATCAGAAGTGGCTTTGAAGCCAACGTGGTCACCCCTTGCACAGAGGATTCTCAGGAAAGAGAGTTTCTCAGATTACTTATTAAAGCACACTAGCGACATTCCCCTGTAGCTTCCCTACAAACACCTTGCCTTTGGACATAGGAGTTTGTGCTTTGAGTCCAAAGCCAAATGAAAAGGCATTCACTGACTTCAATAACAACTGAATGATGTCCTTGGTTTCTGTACAACAGGGACTACATTTCCCCACCAAACAGGACCATAAAGTAGTTAAAACTTGCAAAGTTTTTGAGATGCTCTGATGGAAGTCAATACACATTCCCAGTACTAACATACCTGAAAAATAAACTATTCAAAAGGTGCCAGGATCTTTGGAATATTTTATCCTCTCCTTATCCTCTGGGCTTGTCACATAAATTGTATTCTTTACTCATGGGACAAGAACTATCAAGAAATGAAATAATTTACCCTGATTTTGTAGTGATTTTTTTTTTTTTCCTCCAGAGACATAAAAAACAATTCCTCTCTCACTTGTGGAAACACTTCTAAGTGCAAATATTACTTTAAAAAATGGTGGAGAAATGTTCCAAAATGTCTTTCTTCTAAAATGTAATTTAAAAAAAAAAGTGTTCTAAGTCTACTATCTGGATTGAGCAAAATGCAGCTCTCATTACTCTTCCAAGAGGTTAAAACCCAGACAAATTCTGCAGAGTAAACTCTAAACCTCCCTTTTAATTCTAACTTTACCATTTCAGCTGCTGGGAAGCATGCAGACCAGCCTTGAGTTGACCCAATATGTAGATGCCACAAGGAAAATGCAGTGACAGATCATAGATTCTTACATGATCGTTTTTTTGGCTCAAGGGCTACGTAACTAATTACACTTATGAAAAGGGTACTGTCCATTTTCTCTCTTGTACCCTCATATAAGATATCCTAAAACCACCTGCTAGTAAGAGTGACATTGATTACACCTGTGGAAACCCCAGATAAGAGAAGGGATGGACATTACGGTACAGAATATTTTGAACATTGCATTGAGAAGAGTATTGTGGAAACAGCACGAGATTCTGCACCTATTTCCAAAACGCTTTAGGAGGACAACTTGCAATGAAGAAGGAATTGCTTCCCCACTTCCACACATAGAAGTGGCACCTGATTAACCCCAGGGCTCTGATGACTTTCATCTCTTTACCTTTGCTCTTGAATTTAATCTCCTGGCCTTCTGACACTTCCAGACTCTGTGGACGGCTCTCAAACTGAGGTGGAATTCCCAGAGGCTCCCTCTTCTCCTCCATTACAGCTTTCCGGGCTCCAGATCTGTTTTCTGCTTCTCTACTCCTTTGACTGAGTTGCCCTGTCAGAGACCAGGTTTGTTGAGCTGACACCAAGGGCTGCACAGCCCTTCTCCTGTCTTCACTCTGTCTGATGAAAGTGGCCTGGGGTTCTGCCTTTGGTTCTGGCTGCAGTTTGACAGCTTGTAGTGTGATGGTGCTTGAAGTTTTCTGCAAGACCTGAGATCCCTTTTTTCCTTCTTTAGGTTCTGGAGGAGACACTGCATTGGCTTCTTGGTGCTGTCCCTGCTTACTGTCTTTGGCTTCTCTAGTGATGTACAAGGTCTCTTTCCTTGCTGATGCCCTGTCTTTGGTTTCAATCATGAGTTCGGTGCTGCTGGATTTCAGCTCTTTAGTAATCCCATTGCTAGTTGCCTGTTTGAATTCTGAACTTTCAGCAGCTTTAACAGCAAGTGTGGTTGGTTTTGGTGGCATGCTGGAGGAAAAGGATAAGTTTAAAGATATATGACAGTGAATAAAGATTACCTACTCTCAGCAATGATATAAACATACAAGCCCTTAGCAAAGATGATGAACTAACTAGCCTTTGGTTTCCTTCACACAGATTAAGAACATGGATGAAAGAGGTGAATGACAAAGCTTCATAGTATGTGATCCATGCTCAAACACTGTCATAACTGAGGAGTTTCTGGATACAAATCCACTGCTGAGGTTCTGACATTTTTTGTTATTCAGACACTGACCTTGCATCCACTGCTTTAGATAGAGAACAATTACAGAAGGCCCTGGGGTGACCATGATGTAACACTGCCTCATGCTTTAATAAATTGCGGTCAAATATAATTATAGCTCAAAATGCCACATAGCATTGCTCCCTAAAGGGAAATTAAAATGTAAATTGTGCATTGAATTTACTGTTTCTAATTATGGTATCCTGTAATTTAGGTGATTTCAAAAGAGAACTGATCAGAAAACTTGGCTAAAGTCTAAGGGAGGGAGAGGGGTTTTGTCAAAAAAAAAAAAGAAAATAAATTGACTGGATGTAACAATATCAGCTACAGTTTTATTAGGAAGAGTTTCTCAGAATTACGATGGATCTTCTGCTCAGTACTTCGGGAGCACAAGAATAGCTGACTAACGGGGACTTGAATCTAAGTTTCCTTCATTGAAGTTGGCTGTCCATTGAATGACCTGTCGAGCATTTTGTGTGTCTCACACTTCCAAAGTGTTACTCCATGGCAGAATTGGAACATATTTGAAATTAGGGGAGTAATTTCTAGCCCAGCTCTGTTTTGCTATGCTTAGTGCCAATGACTTATTCTCTCAGGGATATTCAGGATATTTATTGTGGTATTTTCTTCAGTCAGAGTTAAATGTACTAGAGAAATAATGCCTATGAGATTTGCAGTTACAACTGTAAGATGCACATATATATATATATACTTTAAATATATATATATATTTTTTTCCTTTAAGTGATAGAGGAGGCAAAACTCCAATGGAGAACCCAGAACACAGGGAGCTCCGGCTGTAGGGCTGGACAGTTTCATTTACACTAAACATATTTTCAAGTATGTTCCTAAAACTCTCACAGACCTGAAAAACAGGGTATCACAGCATTTTCAGATCCGCTTTGCAGTGGACATGGAGTCAGGACAACGTAAACATGCCATTTTGAAATCCCATCCAAGCCATATGAGGACAGATTAAACACCCTGAAGAATGTAAAGCAACTGGCCTTCCTGAAAGCATCTTACATAGTCAGCTTAAAGCATTTAATTCCTTCATTTTCTATTCATGAAGACAGAGCATTTTACTCTTTTTTTTTTTTTTTAATTATGGTCATTTAACTTTAAAAATATTGATAAACCCCTAAAATATGGAATATTTTGTTTCTTGTTATTTTACCCATACTTTTGTATATATTTTCAGACATCAGCAAATACCATGGACATACCACATTTTACTGATGGCAGCAAAGAACAACCAGCTTCAGTACTGACAAGTTGCATGCAGGTTTTTGACTCCAAAGAGGAAGTTTGTTCAGTTGATACAGACCGTTTCTCCTCACATAGTTTCTGCTCAGATTATATGTAAGTATTTGGCTACATGGGGACAGTGAGTATAAAGCCCTCTAAATTTTGCTTTTCCAAACAGACCAGAACTCTGTGCTTCATAGTGTTGCCACCAATTCCACCAACTATTTTATAGGAGTCTACCAGGACAGCTGACTTTGGCAGTAAGAGAGAATTTAATCCCAAGTAAACATTAACTTCTAAATACAGACTGATCCAAAAATATATATCACTTTTTGAGGAAGACTCATGCCGTAAATGTCAAAATCAGTGCACTGCAACTAAATATTCTGAGAAAGTACTCTAGTAAAAACATACCATGATGGCTGAGCATACGTGTCAGTCTTATCTGGACCTGAAGAAAAAAAAGGAAAAAACAGGTAACTTATACATACAGTACTTTACACAATTTCATAAATTTGAAAGATTTTATGCAAATAATATACTTAAGAACCTTCATTCTTCATATTTTCAATTCATTGAAGTAAAGATTCACTATCCCCACACCTGAAATTTTATATAGACAAGAGCAAGCTGCTTGGCTGAAACACAAAGAGGGCTTGATCCATTTTGAGACATTGTTGGGTCAGGTAAGTTCCCAAGTCCCTTGAGAACTAAAGTTTCTGTGAACCTTAAAGGGTCCTTGTTGGGGGTGAGAGGTAAGCAAGAGATTCCAGCGTGGAGGCAGCTCATCAAATCGTATGGGAACTCCACAGAGTTTGTAGAATTGGAGAAAGACAAACCATCAGTACTACAGCTGGGCATGCCCACAGTGAAACTGCAGCTGTCCTCTGCTAAAACACAAACCCAAATTAACGGTAGTAAAAATTCCCAAATCCTGAGCTCACCTATAAACTTTTACCAACTCATGGGCTGCGTAGCAAGTATTATCATGTTTAACATGAATAACCCAAATCTCATATATCACTTTTCTTCACTTTGTGACGCCACCAGGAAATCTGGGAAAATGCCTTAGCTATATGGATTTGCCAAGGTACTTCATCAGTTTCCTCACTGTAACGGGGCATGTTCTTAGTTCATACGTGTGTAATCCTCCATGCATTCTCTCAAACTTTGACAGTACTTGTTTGTCTGGGGGGCAGCATGAGAAAATAAATAGTTGGGAGGGGAGAAATACCACCCCAGGTCAAGTACTAACCAAGTCTCTCGATTTTTCCCTAGTTAAAGCTACAGGATACAGCTTGTTTTCTCCTGATCAGATCAAGGTTACATATACGCAGTTGTCAGCTATTAGACTAGAAACTACAGCAGAGAGACATGTGATAATGAATTTACAAGATAATAAATTTTGCAAGTCATCAACAAATACTCCACAAAAATGCTTTCACAGTCTTTTCCTCAGGGAAAAGTCAAAAAACATATGATGAATGATACCCTGATTTCCACTGTGTTTTGCAAGAGAAAATCCACATCTCAATGCTTGGACTTGACACACTATTCAGAGTGACCAAAAGAAGCTATTTACACACACACAAAAGTTGCAGTGAGAGAGGGAAATCATTCATTGACCTCACTTAAACCTGTCAATAAACAGTAAACTAAATTCTTCATATAAAAATTAAAGCTGAAAAGAGACTGGATAAATACAGAAGAGGAAGTTGAATTATTTCTTTTTGCAAACAATGCCATGCAACCCTGTCAATTAAAAGAACATTTTTCCTCTTCCTCTCCACTTTCCACTATTGGAACTTAGGGAAAAAATGTAGCTCTTGGAAGAAGATTATCTATATATGAGATTGCATGGATTTAAAATAAAATGTAGTAATTCTGAGCCACTTGATTGTCTGCTAGCACCTTGAACCACCTCCTATGATCTGATCTAATTGATAATGAAAGAATTAGGTATTACATATCATGGTTAGGTAAGTGGAATCATCCAATTAGTCAAGTACATTGCAAGAGAGTGCCCTTTTTAGCGACCTGTACTAATCCAAGAAAGAATGCCTGCATTATTCAGAGATGTGGTCAGCATCTGAAGCAAACATATACCACAACTGACTTTGTGACCCCAGTTCCACATCAGCTCTCAAGGCAGACATACTCATTGCACAACAGACAGCTCCCCACTTCAGGGGGAGCAAGTAAGGATTGAGTTTCATGTTTAGAAAAAAAGGCTTATTGAACAAAACGGCCCATTCTATAAAACATCAGTTGAATAGGCAACCTGTAGAAGCTCCTTCTACAATGGCTTCATCAGACTGGAATTTACAGATAAACAGTACAGCTTTAACTTGTAAAGACTAGTTGTGGTTTTGAGGATCTCAAGTGTAAATCCTCTTGTGATTTTTATTTTTGATGAGTGACAGGATTGATGTGAACCTAAAAATATTGCATCAAAAAAATCATTGCTGGGTGTGTATGTAACCCACTGATCTTATGACTACAGCTGAAGCCAGCAGTTGTTGACTTAATTATTTAGTTGGGTCCAGTGACTGTTTACCCACTGACTGACGAAATTCCTCTTTAGTGTGGTTGCTGAAGGCTGTATGATTTTGAGGCTGGTGCAAAGGACATACTAAGCAGCACCAAACTGCAAAATGAATTGTGTGTATATATATATATGTCTCCTAAATTATTTATACAAAGACATTTATTTCCTTTAGCAGCAGTGAAATTAAGCAGGATTGGGAGTTAGAAAGCCTGGATTTTAACTTAATTAAGCTGCTTTTTCTCTCTTACAGTTTAAACTTATGCTCCTTTACTTTACTTTCCTGGTTCTACAAATACAGATACCATTTTGTTTCCCAAAGTGGGGCTGGTATAAACATGCATCTGGTGTTGGTACTCAACAAATACAAAATTAATTACTGATTATAATGACAAGCACAAGGCTTTCATTCTCTGAAATTAAAATATTAAAAAAAATATTAAAAACCACAGTAGAAGTAAAAAGCTGGTTTTAAATAAGGTTGTTACCAATCATTCGGATAGCTTTTTTCCCATTGAACTAACACGATGCCACTGCAAGCTATCACAGTATCATTTAATGAAGACAGAGGAAAATAGTGTGGAAAAGCACATGCTTATACTGAGAACACAACCAAAGATATTTTAAAGAGATATCTGGTTCAGTTGTGCTCTGTCCTGTAAACTCTGTGCTGTACCTTGAACGGTGAGCTCTGCAGACACAGATGCCTTCCCAGCACTGTTTACCACTGTGCACGTGTAAACTCCTGAATCAGCGAGCTGAGCATTTTGGATTTCCAGGAACTGGATGCCTGTTTTCTCAAACATGTTGAAACGCTCATTTTGCTGCAATGGAATATCACCCTGCAAATATCACAAGAGACCATGAGACAGCTAGCTATTGGTAAGAAAAGGGGAGAAAGAACTTTTTTTGGTAAAATATAAGGTCAAAACGCTTTTCTCCTATCTTTTAGCCAAATTCCTTCAATCAATAATACTCAGATGGTATAAACAAAACACTGTGTCCAAAAGTTCTAAAACTCCTGTCTGCAGGAGGTTGCTTTTACCTGCATTTTGCCACCCACGCATCTCAGTTTGGTTTTGGCTTTTCATTATTTACTATATCCATATACCTAGAAAAATTTATTTTTACTGTATGTGGGCTCAAAACCAGTTTTCTGTTCATGTTTGTTCCAGGAAGTCAAACATCACACTTTTAAGCAAAAACTTCCAAGTTGGAGAGTAGTCCTCTATCCCTCAATAACTCTTTTATGCTATATCACTTCAGAAACAGGAAAAAATTCTTCACAAGATGACCTCATCAGTGGCCAGGTGAAGCTCACAGAAGGCAGTAGGCATACATTAGGAGGCATTGCTACAACACAGCTCCTTTGTGGTGCCACACAGGAACTAAAACAAAGACTACGGCTTTGAGGCAGGAAGAAATGCATGTAGTTCTATGCTCTCTGTTACACAGATTAGATGGTCAGAATGAAAATTTTTGCCTTTAAATTCTATGAAATAATTGACCAACACCTCATTTGTGAGTAAATCAGTGCTTCTGCTTCAGCACCATCCGTTAAAGGAGTCCCTTGCTACCAGGCACCACAGATCTTCCTATCCTAAGTTTAGGAAGGGAAAGCGTACAAATCTACGATTTGTAGGGCTTTGGTCAGTAAACATTTGGGAAAGGCTACGATGTTTTCAGACACTGTCATTCCTGAAGTCTCTATCAATGTACTTCTACCTGGGTGTTGTAAGTCCTATTTGAACAAAAAAAAGCTAGTTCACATCAGGGGTTCGGTGGCCATACAGTAGAAGCTTCTGTTCTTTGCAATGTAACCATGAGAAAAGGTGAAAGAAAACAGAGTAAGATGTACACAAAAGCTTACTCATTACTTCTAAAAAGTGAAATTTTGGTTGTTTATAAAGCTTCCATGCTGTATGGGAGGTGATTGTGTTGGCTTTGCACTAGCCAGATGTGGCTAGTAAGTGTCATGTAAGTTCTTTCCCATGATGTTGAGGCAGAGCTGAAATTCCTACCACTCCGCAGGACCCTGCAGCACCATCCTGATGAGAGCAGAAATACTGTGGGCCTCAGCTTGTTTGCAGCCAGCCAAAGTACATGCATGGTTACCTGTTAATCCATGCCTTATGAACAGGGATGCAAAAACACACTTCACAACAACAGCCTGCAAATAAAACTCTGTTAAAAAGCAACAACATATTTGCACTTTACAGAGTATATGAATTGTTGAAAGACAGCTTCATGGTGCTCAAAACAGGTGCTAAAATGATAGTATGAAAACCTAAAGAAAATAAATTTAAACAAAAGCAATGGTTTGAGGATAACTTCAAGAGAGTGGACTAGGTGTCTGCAGGCCAGCAATGGCATGACTACTCAACTCCTGAACAACACACCTGCGGTATTTTACAGAATAGTACATGCAGACCTGCAAGTTTTGAAATATGATTTTTAAGGACATAAACATGAACAGAACTCACAGAGCTGCTAATAGCAAGAACTTTGCATACTTCATTCATTTGATCAGGCAATGAATGCCAGATTGTAGTATAACACTTTAGGGAGGCTGACTATCAATAGCAAAATATATAATATAACCTCTAACAAACTGCAAAAACATATATGGAGAAGCATCAAGTGTAGATCCAAACTGTTGGATTGCTGGTCCCTACTTGCTGTTTACTACGCAGCCCTGAACAAAGAGAACTGACTGACAAATCCTGTTTTGTGCTGAGTTGCATGGCTGGAAAACCTGAGCGAGTCCAATGTGACTGGAAGCATTTTGCTGTGGTGCAGCTGTGCCGCAGACTGCCCAGGGAGCCGGCAGCCCCAAAAGAACTGCCAGCACCTGGGGGGGAGAAGCAGACTCCAGATGGAGCCCCCAGCTGAAGGAGATGTCTTATTGTCTTAGTTAGTGTTTCACAGCAAGAGGCTGCTTATTTTCCAAGATGTGTCCTGTCATTCTTGTCTTACCGACAACATGGATAAGTCTGGGATAAAGCAATGACTTGGAAGCAAGCAGGTGTTGTTGTTGGTTTTTTTTTTACTATACATATAGCTACTGTCTGACGAAGGCTGAAGGGGAGCAGGATGCCAGCAGAGAAGTCATATATGTGCTCCTCCAGATTAATTACAGTTCTCTAAAATACTAACAGTTTCAGTAACAATGGCCTCATCAGCATAGTGTTTAATTATCACCTGAAAGCTCTCTCCTTACTAACAAAAAAAAGTGGTTGGAAATCTTGTGTATTCCCAAAGGGGGCACTAGGGCTTAAGTGTGCAATGCTGCTTTAAAAGTCTAGTGAATTGTAAATATTGCTGCTTTTTTTTTTGCAAATGACAAATGCTCACAATTACCGATTTTAATGCAGATCTGAAACTGATAGCTCAGACCTCCTTTATTTTATGTCAGACACTTTTCTGCCACCACTATTTCGGCAGAGGTCAGACTGAAGCAGTTGAACTGTTGCTCATCTGCCTTGGATTTTTTTTTTTCCAAAATAATCATGCATGCTGAAATCCAATCATATCTGTTAATTCCTTAACAGTAAATTTTCAATCCAATTTTATTTCTTTTCAAACATCATTCTAATGTACAGGTAAAACCCAATGTGAGCCATACAGAAAACACAGTTTATGGCTGAGAAACTGACATGGGACTTTGGAAATACAGCTGTAATTTTCACAGCTGTCAGAGACTCCTCTGTAACCACAGTCGAAGCATTAAATCCCTGCAGACCTTCTCTGTAAAACAGAGATTATGACAATACTGACATTTGCCATTATTTTCTATTTTTCCTATCTATTTAGTAAGATCTTTGGATAGGTATGTCCCATGCTTTCTATTTTATAATGGAACCTGGATCTTGTTTGGTACTTTCAGATGATTTTTTGAGCAGATATTTTCAACAATGAGACAGATAAAGAAGAAGTTTATACTGAGAAGGAACACAATTATCTTTTGTGTGCTCGTTCAGCATAAAAATGAGGAAGAATATTTCTCTCCTTGTATGTAAATACCCACGATGATATTTTGCAGTGACAAGTGCATTTCATCCTTTCAAGCCAGAAAATTTCAAAAGAGAAAGAAAACATTATTTATTTATTTCAAAAATCATACCTTAAACCAAGTTACTTGAGGTTGAGGTCGTCCTGTTATTTTACATGAAAATTTGCCTGTTTGACCTTCACGCACAACAACTCTATTGGGTTTTGTTGCAAACTTGGGTGGACTCTCTCCCCAGATGCTTGGCCTGTGCTCCACAGATGGAACAGTAAGTCTTCCCCTGGAAAGACAGTTAACATCCTGGTTCTACAGAACAACTGGAAGCTGTTGTGGTTAGAGCGCACTTCAGGAAGCATTTCAGACCAACAAGTGTATATAATTGGTGGTAAGCAAATTACAGTTACACAGTTTTTTGGCCAATGGAAGAAATGGAAACACTGGTGATGACTGCTCTTGATTCTTCATGCAACTGAATAGTGTGGTATTACACACCCTCATCCAGCATAGACATAACTCACATAACTCATCCCGAGGACAATTCAGGTTGTTTATAAGCAGAGCTGGGCAAACCAAATGAAAGAAAACACTGCATACGTTTAGTTTTCCCCCTTTTCTGTTTCTCAATTGCCTCCTAAAAGGCTATTTGTGTATAACTGTTCACAGTTCTTTATCATGTAATTTTTTCGACATGGAGTGTAATTTCTGATTTATGAATCAACAATTTGGTTTTGTGACATTTCTGACATGTCCTGGTAAAGATTTTTGGTTTGGGGAAGGCTTCTGTTTGGAATCTCATTCACTACAACGTCTGCAAAGCAAACATGTAAAGGGCACAAAACCAAAGTATAATACACCACATCCAGGGTGAATGCCTGTCAAGTGTAAATGCCAAGCTCTACTTAGTTGGATGGCACAGCTGGGAAATGACATGTGGAATGAATCTACACTGACATCAGTGACTGCAGTCCAAAAACCTCCATGACACAGCCATAAAACATGAAACATCAAGCAGTATTATAGCAAGAAAAAAAATAATGGTGCAACTTTAAGTCTGTTAATTTCAAAGGGAACACTCACACTCTTTGCCTGAAGCCCTGGTACCACAGACACATATTAGCAGATGGCAGATGGTGATTTCTTTCTTTCTTTCTTTTTTTTTTTTTTTGTTTTTAAGCATTAATTTCAAGCAAATGGAATAATTTTCAAGACCTGCTTTTCCAGATGGTCTTTTACGACATGCAAGAAGATGTGACAATACCTCACCATTTCTACCAGGTGTCAGATACTAACAGAGACTGCATCGCCTTAGTCCAAGGTGCTGCCAGGACATGATGATTGCCATATAGGCAGCTCGAGGTTTCTAAGTAAGAGACGATACCATAATGAAAGGATTTATATGGACAAGAGGACCAGTAAAACTTCTTGGGAGAGAAGGGTGACTGTAAAATGTATATTCATCAAATAACATAAATATCTGATAGTTTTTAATGTCATGTTCCTCATGTTACCACTAAAGAGGAGCATAAATGTGTATTAAAGAAGTGCAAGAGCCACTTAAAATGGGAAGAAGTGGTTATTCTTTAGAGAGAGTAATTTTACGTGTTTTCCTACTAAAACATACTCAGGTGTCTGTTAAACAACATCAAAGCCAGTGGACTTCTTACCCAGTGGTTTTGGCACCGGATGGCAGGCTGTATTTCTTCAAGGAGTTTCCTGTAAGCACAGGACAGAAAGACAGGAGATGAGGAGCCTATCAAGACCATAGGGAATTACAGATACTAAAGACTATGTAAAATATGCATTTCTCCAGGTTTCAAACATAAAGGAGGAATGCAACACCTGCAATATAAAGTTATGTCATCTGCAGTCCAAAATTAGGCTCTCCAATTTCAAAAACAAGTTTTACCATAGTTACCGTCTAACCTCTGGCCTCAGTTCGTAACAACACTGCAAAGTATTCATGCGAAAATATTTTTAAACAAGTGAATGAAACATTGTGTCTGAATTCTACAGCACTCATTCAAATTAAGACAGAAAAAAAAAAAGTTTTTGGACTCTGAAAGAGGTCTTACTTCACTTGGTTTGGTTTTTTTAGTCCTGTGCTAGCCCAGACTACCATCTCTGTAAAATTATTCTTTTTAAAGCATAGTAGCTTAGAATGCTTGCTGGAGTGAGCAACAGGGAGAGGTGGAAGAAGTCGTGTAAGCTCAGCGCCACCTACCGCACACATGATTTCCTGTAAAATAATTGTTCTGGGGCCTTATAAGAATCTATGTTGCTGTCAGATGGGACATCCGTGCGGGATGGAAAAAGTAGATTGTGTTTCAGTCATTTGTTTTTTCAAGTCGCAGTCAACAACACATCGTGATATCTTTGCTGAGAACAGGAAAAGCCTGTTCTTTGCTATCTTGCTCTATAGAAGGATTTTTAGAACAAAGACCATGTAATTCTTTAACTCTGAGAAATTCAGTCATGGGGTACCACCATGAAATTGCTTTTAAACTGCAGAAATGCCCAGGTCAGAAAAGTTATTATAAAAACTGCTTTAAAAAAATCTTCTACCTCCATGGAAATTGTCACTGATAGAAGTTGTCACAACTTAAAACTAGGTGGGGGGTGGGAAAAGGCATAATTTTTACAACAGAAGACAGTAACAATCATGTCAGGTCCATGAATATTTCAGTATGTACTCTGAGGATATCTGTTAGAGATTTTGACTCTGAATAAACCCAAATGCTGGTTGTTTCAGGACTGCTGTGGATTTTTGCTTTGCTTCAAGAATTCAACACAAAGTATTGACCTGAGGAGCTTTGATATTCAACAGATCTCTAACATGACCAAAGAGAGAAGCAGTACAACTGATTTCCATCCTTCCCTGGCTTTGTGTCACTCTTCACATTTAAAATTTGGCAGTTTGCAACTATCTAATATGCAGATGTTCTCTTAAAAATTCCTGGGTTTGATCTTGGCTGTTTCCTGTGTGACATTAAGCATGCAATTACAACCAGCCGTTCAGCTTAGCAAATGGAAGCACGCATGGAGAACTCCAGAAACCCATTGCCTCAGTGTGCCTGTCTGATAGGCTGTGAAACAACCAAGATTGCCACAGTTTTTACTGTCTGAGAGAAAATGCCAAATTTCCAGGCCTTTGTTGTATCCCAAATGGTGGTGTCCATAGAAATTACGTTTATAGTGAAGTCTTTAAAGCTAGGTCTTTTGTTACCTAAGCATCATCATACATATCTGAAACTGAACACACACTTTATCCAGCCAGAGATCATAGCACCCTGCAAAATCTCTTAAGCTGTGAAAAGCAGCTCTTGCACCAGTGAGAAAGCATGTGTGTACAGTTGCAATTTTAATGAGACAGTTTAACACGGCTTGTTCATTTAATTAAATGCTACAATAATCACAACAACAGTATAAGTACCCTCTTACCTTCCACTGTCAGCTCCACGGTCACTTGACGAATCCCACCGTCATTTGCAGCCTCACAGGTATATTTACCACTGTCACCTTCCTGTACATCTTTGATTACCAAGCTGAATATCCCCCGAATGCTGCGGTCCATGACATAATGGTCCCCCTCCGGGACAGGGTGCCCATTTCTGTACCATGTGATCTGAGGCTCTGGGTAGCCTCTGACCTGGGAAGATGTGAGAGCGGAGAAAGAAGGCAAACACAACAGATGATGGTATTAGGAAGAAATGTTGGACATTTAGCAATGCAGTGGAAAATTCTTGACACAGGAGCTGTTAAACACATACTCTTTGAAAGCCAAATGGCAGAACATAATAAAATGAAAAAACTCTTGGATAAGTCAAACTGTTAAAATCATAAGACTAGTCAGGTAGATAGATACCAACACAGAAAAGTTTCCCACTAGAATAATTTACCTGCAGAAGCGCAGTGACAGTGCCAATGAAGAATTCTGACCCCTGAGTCCCCATCCTCAAGGGCTGTAGTGCTACTATATCTCTAATATGCAAGACTGGAAGACCAAAAATTTCTAGCATGGTTTCTAGCCAAGGATCAGGCTTATATTGTAAATGGACCCCTGCAGTTTTCAAATGTGCTAAGATAGGGGGGTGGTCAGTAGATCGAGAGAGGTCCTCCTTCCCCTCTACTCCACCCTGGTGAGACCCCATCTGGAATATTGTGTTCAGTTCTGGGCCCCTCAGTTCAAGAAGGACAGGGAACTGCTGGAGAGGGTCCAGCGTAGGGCAACAAAGATGATTAAGGGAGTGGAGCATCTCCCTTATGAAGAAAGGCTGAGGGAGCTGGGGCTCTTTAGTTTGGAGAAGAGGAGACTGAGGGGTGACCTTATTAATGTTTATAAATATATAAAGGGTGAGTGCCATGAGGATGGAG
The DNA here is from genome assembly GCF_037038585.1 of Patagioenas fasciata. Taxonomy (NCBI): domain Eukaryota; kingdom Metazoa; phylum Chordata; class Aves; order Columbiformes; family Columbidae; genus Patagioenas; species Patagioenas fasciata. Next base: position 11,687,586 of record NC_092526.1, on the reverse strand, counting down.
TCAGGCTCTTCTCAGTGGCAAACAATGATAGGACAAGGGGCAATGGGATCAAGCTGGAACACAAGAGGTTCCACTTAAATTTGAGAAAGAACTTCTTCTCAGTGAGGGTAACAGAGCACTGGAACAGGCTGCCCAGGGAGGTTGTGGAGTCTCCTTCCCTGGAGACATTCAAAGCCCGCCTGGACACATTCCTGTGCGACCTCACCTAGGCGTTCCTGCTCCAGCAGGGGGATTGGACTAGATGATCTTTTGAGGTCCCTTCCAATCCCAAACATACTGTGATACTGTGATATAGTAGCTGCTGACAATATACAGGCAAGAAATGCAGACACATACCAAAATTTGTCTTGATCTTTAAAAGCAGAAGATAAGGAGTTGCCATTTGAGAAAGTGCCATTAAGGGTCATTCTCATGTTAAAGTGGTAGGAGGACTATAAAGACCTAGAGGTATTCACACACACAAACGCTGCTCAACTTAAAGACCTTTGTGATCTACTGGTAGCCGAAAGAAGAGTTTTCAACAAAATGAGCCAGTCCTGTGCTCATTAAACAGCAACTGTATTAATATATCCTTGCCTGCTATGGTATTAATGATACCTTCAGATTTGCAGGCAGATTCTCAGTTGGCATAACTGAGAATAGAGTTATTGATTTCAGCTGAACTGTTGAAACCTGCTGAGGATCTGTGGATTTTTTTCAAAAAAGGGAAAAGCAGATGTACACCAGTTTCCAAGAAAGAATTAACTCATCAGGTAAAGGTTCTTCCTCTGCTTTGTGAGAGATGTCATCCTCTTTGAAGATCACTTTAGCACACTTCCCCGGTCATCATAACAACTCCTGATTACAATATTTCCCCCCCTTCTTCCCTATTTCCCCACTCTGATGTGTTACCTCTCCATCTTCTGACTCCTTGATCTTTTGCCTATGTCTCATGAAGTAACTGAGTGGATCAAGATGAGCTGGGATGAGTAATAGCTGTGGCTCTGTTTGCTCACTGGGAAAGGAGCAATGTTGCATTTTGAACTATGTTATCCAGTCTTGGCAAGTGAACAGGATGTCCCTTCAACCTCCAGGTGGGCAAAATATTGATGATCTGTCTCGACCGGAAGGAGGCTTGGTTGTGGCTTGCACAAATTTCTCCTAGCATTCTCCTCTCAGTTTCAAATCGGCATTTCAGCTCTACTTTCTTCTGACTGCACAGCACTTACTTTCCAAATTACAATCTGTAGCTAACCGACGTTACCCATTCTAAGTTTCTCTTCTTTCTAAACCTTTCATTTTTAATCCAGCCCCACCTCACTCCAGCTGGGTTTCTCATCTGTTGGATCTTAACCTACAGCTGTCAGAAATTTTTCTCTTTCCTTTAATTCCTTCAGTATCAGATCAGACAAATTAATTTTGCCATTGATGTGGCAACCCTGTAGTCCTGGCACTACTTAATGCACATATATATATAAAGGGGATTAATGTTTGCCAAGAGCATGAATATGCTGAATGAGCTGGAGAAACTTTCCACTTCCGGTACAAACTTCTCAAGTTCTTTTAGTCTATCTTTACCTAAGTAAGAGCCACGTTCTACAAAGAATATGTTGTGGGATCCTGCACAGTGGGGATTTGACTGCTATTTAAAAATACTACAGTGTATTTCTAAACCTCTTTGTGGTTGTGCCTTTTCTTTTCAGAAAACAGCAGCTCCCACTCAACCATGCTCCTTAATGCTACTCTGGTGTATTGATTTCGTGCTTACTCAAAGAGCAGGCTCCCAGAAGTATTTTTCTCAGCACATCTCATTATCAGAAGATGGGAGTTGCGAAGCATCAATATGAGATTTTTACAGTAGTGTAACTCTTGTTAGTTGATAACGTGCTCACTGGTACAGAAAGTGACTTGTACCAAAGAACTTTTCTTACTATTAACTTGTCGGTGCTCTCCTACCTATTTCAGATTAAGGACCCAAAAGAGACATTAAGTGACTTATCCAAAGTGAGAGAGTATATTAGAATGGAGATTTACTTCTCATTTTTGCTTCACTAGATATTAAGGTTTTCTTGGATTTGAAATATTTGAGGCAAAATGGTTTTGAAACTCTAAGTAAATTTCAAGTAATACAATACAGTAAAATGACAGAGGAGCACTTGAATTGGTATGAAGAAACACGTTTTCAGTGCATTACACCACAACCTTTTTATGAACATTAGTGTAGTCACATCTCTTAACAACTGTTAAGATCCTGGCCTGTGAATACAAGTCATCAATTACACACCATCTAATATATTTACTATTTTTTTCCAGTCCACAATCATTTCTTCTGGTGGTTTCTTCTAGGTATTTTTCAACCCAGCTTCAAAGCTCACTAGCCTAAACCTTCCATCACTTGTCCCAGAGAACAACTGGGGTTGAAGTAATGGGAAACACCTTCCTCCGATTTTTCTTTTTGTTTTATCAGCTATGCATTCTGCTACTGAAATAGCTGTTGGTTTATTAAAGTATGAAAAATCCATATTGCAGATAATTATGGTCAATATATGTGATCTAACACGACGTTTTAAATTCATGGCAAAACATAACCCAGGACTGCAGCTCAGGCTGGGATCTAACTGGCTGGGGGACAGCTCTGTGGAAAGTGATCCGTGGGTCCTGGTGACAACAAGGTCAATGTGAGTGACCAGTGTGCTTCTGTGGCAACGAAAACCAAGATGTCCATGGGCTGCACCAACAAGGGCATTTCCAGCAGGGACAAAGAAGTCATTAACCCACCCTACTCAGCATTTGTCAGGCCACATGTGGAATACTGTGGTCAGTTTTGGTCGCCACTGTACAAAAAAATATATGGACAGGCTGGACAAGGTTCAGAGAAGGGAGGCAGAGATGATCAAAGGACTGGGCAGCCACCAGATGAGGAAGGGCTGAGAGAACCGAGTTTGTTCAGCCCTGAAAAAAGAAGGCTGAGGGGGAGACGTGATCACCATGTTCCAGTATTTTAAGGGTGGCTACAAAGAAGATGAAGACTCCTTTTTTGCAAGGAATCACATGGAAAATACAAGGGGTAATGGGTACAAGTTACTCCTGGGGAGATTCCGATGGGACACAAGAGGGAATTTTTTAACAATGAAAACACTCTCCCCAGGGAAGTGGTGGATTCCCCAGTATTGGACACTTTTAAGATTTGGCTGGACAGGGTGCTGGGCCATCTGGTCTAGACAATGCTTTTACCAAGAAAGGCTGGACCAGATGATCCTCGGGGTCCCTTCAAACCTGGTATTCTATGGTTCTATGATGATATTAAGTCCCTCTTGACCACACAAGGCCATTTTTACCTGACCCTCAAACTCTAGTAGACCACTATACATGCCCTTCCAGTATCACATGGCTGAGCCTGCATTAAGTATTTTTCCATTCCTTCCATGTGTGTTTATTTTATGCTTGCTGTGTCTGTATTATTCTGTTCATCTACAACTCTATATTGAGAAAATGCCACATAGAAAATTACAAACACAGGTGATCAGCATACCATTTCCTTTCAAAAGGTTAAGTCATTCCCTTCCCAAATTCTGTATTTTTTTCTTTCATTTTTTGTCAAAAATGAAATGATGGGAAAGCAGAAGTTTACAGAACTGCTCTGGTGCAAGGATTTATTTCAGGTTTGGTTTTGGAATGTGTTTCAAACTGAGCCAGCCCTCTCTGAAATACATAGTCTTGCCATAAAAGTGTCAAGGACCCTTAAACGAATCACTGGTTACTAGGTTTTGATCCTAATGGATCAATTCCAGAACTGCAGCAGGTTTTATATTCCTTCTTAACCTTTCCAGAGCTCACTAAAAACATCTGCCTTGAATAAATCCACAGCAAAGAGAAATTTATCTGCTTATTTAATGCCCAGCAGCAGAAGGCTATAACCTTTATTTACAGCTTGGTCCATGTGAATGTTGCCAGTCCCAGGGAGGCTACAGCTATTCTTTACCTGTTCTACAACCCTAACAAGCGGAAAATTGACAGGAAGCAGCAAATAACCATTGTATTAGCACAAACATGAGTTTTGAGATTTTGTCTGGATCCATCAACTGCTTAAAGTCTTGCTGGAAAAGTCTGCTAAGGTAAAACAGGCCTTCTGCTCCATGCATCGACACAGCAAGTAGAAAGTGCTGGGGGAGAACCTGCTGCCTGTGAAACTTCCAGAGTTAAGATTCAGTTTTGCATCTAGATCTGGGGGAACACTATTGAAAAGGGATGGTGGTAGGTTCCCAAACTAAAAGAAATAAGGAGAAAAAATACAGTTGAAGCTGTACACTAAAGGATGGTACTATTAAAAAATGTACTGCCACAAACTAGTTCCCATTGTCACAAACCTAAAGGCATTCGGTGACCACCAATGTCAAATATATTCAGTGACCCTTTTTATTGTTTGCAAGTGCAGGAAAGATTTTCTAAAACTTGGGCTATATCTTTGCTCCATAAAAGAGTAGTGTATATACCAATTTCAGAAAACCATAGTTTTGCCTACTTAAATGCATCACAGTTGTACTAGTTTAGGGCAATGAGATGCGTTCTTTTGGCTTGTGCTTTTAAGTCAAAACTGATATTCAGCTTTGTAATAACTGTTGCTGGCTCCAGGGAGGATAACGATAAACATGACCCACAGCACCCAAAAAGAGTCACCCATGAGTGACAATAAACCAAAGTGTAAGTAAGTAACTGTGAAACACTGATGAGTTATGTACTGTTATGAGTGCTTCTCACTTTGACAGTAACACTTTAAGACTATTGGAAGTTATGGCAAACATTAAATGATGAATTCATTACAGTGGCTGAGGTGTGCATGCTTGATGTTAAGGATGAGATAAATGTCTTGTGTTGCTGCTCAAGGTAACATCAGCACACGAACAATGAGATTAGAAAGAAAACAGCTATCAAAAAGATGTCTTGGTTTGCAAAATCCTCCCAAATTACACCATATATAGACCAGCATGTTCAAAGTTTTACTAACACTGGCAATGATACAACTGTTATGAAGTTGCTACTGAAACTAACACCTCTCATAGAAATGATTTCATATGCTGCAATATGAATTCCCCTAATAACTAACATTCCTCTCAAGAAACAATCTTTCTCCCATGAAGTCAGAATTTTAAAACATCCAGACTCTCTGAGCACACAGTGTTCAATTGTCCTGCTATTTTTGTAGATTACCTTTGCTTTTGATTCCACAAAATCCAAAATTATTCCTGTGTAAGTGAAGTATTTAATCATTTAATAAAATCACTTGTATTTGGGTGGTTCAATCCATCGAAAGAAAACTGATTTTGAATTTACCTTTGAAAGCCAGAAATATTCTCTATTCAATTCTGTTGAACGCTATTTAAAATGTAACTGTCAAGCCAATTTGAAAACCTGAGGAAGGTTGTCTCCTTTATAGGCTGTTAAAGAATAACATGTTATAGTAGGTAGTATTTAATAGCCTAAAACAAACAGGTTTGCTGTTCCTGCAACTAAGTAACACTGCTTTTTGACAGCTGATTCTCAGCGAGAACTTGGTAGGAAAACTGCCCATTTATGTTTCAGATAGAAAAATACCAAATATACTTCTTAGACAAAATGTATGGAAGTTATAGTTATTTGAATTAACATATGCACTGATAAAGGGCTATGAAAAATAGACTTTTCCACTTGTCTTGAGACTTTTAGGGATACGTAACCCTTGAGGCTATTAAAAATGATGCTCTCAGCCTGTATCTCATTCATTGCAACACAGAGAAATCATTTCTCAAAAATGCTGATGGTTACTAGTGTAGGTAGGAGATCTACAGTTAGACTGTAGTGTCTGGAAGCATTAAAACAACATAAAAACAAAGGTTGCATGACCTAGGTAACAAGTCTCTCAAGAAGAATGGTGGTAATGTGGAATGTTTTTGAATGCATAAAGGCATAAAGATACCTGCAAAGCAGAAGAGACTAAACTGTTTCCCACATCCACAGTAAATAGGACAAGCAACAGACTTCTAAGAGAAACTGGCCACTGGGTTGGTAGATGATGTCTCACAGCAATGACCTTTAGAAGAACAGCAGGTGTTTTGCTTATTTGGCTGCCTGTCTCTCTTAACATTAAGGAACACCAGAGAGTGATGTAACTTTCTGAAAAGGGTTTCTAGCTATACTTTGTTCCATTCCCACTTTCAACCAGAAACCAGTCATTTCTGCGAACTGCATCTCAAGAAAGGCCACAGATCAGAAGCTGTAAGGGATAAAAAGAGGATAGCCTCAGTTATAGTTGCCAGATGTTCCCGAAGAGTATGGTTTGGACAGATCATTAGAAGTCACACCAGGAGGAGACATAAAGAGAGATGCAGAAAATCACTCAGGATATCTCACAAACTTTGACCTTTATTCTGCTGACTGCAAACAAAAGCCTGACACAAAAAAGAAGGGACTTGGCCAAGTAAATATTATTAGCAGGGCATAAACTGCTTGCACCTTTTGCAAAACTTGGAGTGTTGATTCATTGGATTGTATGAAAAAAACAGCAGAAGAAATGTGATTAAACAGCATGACAAATTTTGTAACTGAAATTCTGCTCAAAGAAGTGAAGATACAGGAAAAAACAATGTATAGCACTTACACTTTAAATGCAGTGTAGACTGTATAACGTAACTCTTCTTCTAGCATCTAGGTATCAGCAAACATGGAACATTATCCACTTTATTACAAGTTATATATTAGGTGGGCTCGTCTAAAGGTCATAGAGTTGAAGGCCCTCATGCAGCCCCAAGACATTCAATCCATACAGTAAAAGCTATTCAGTGGATGAGGCTCATTCTGGGTCCTACAAAAGAAGTGTGTCCCACCGTCATCTGACTTTGACCAGTGTCCTCTGTCTTCCCTGAATCCAGAGCCAAGAGGTTTTGGATCTGGATTTTCACCGAAAGACTTGTGGGGAGAATGCAGTACTGGAAAACAAACTTAGCAATGGGGTCTAAGAATTGGATACTCTGCAACGTGCTCTGTCCACATGGACAGAGCTGTGCGATCTAACAAGAAAAAAGGCCGCTTCTTGTTGTAATAGTTGATACTGATGGGAACTCTGAATGTCAGTTTTAAGAAAAAAAAAGTACTACAAAACTGTGGAGATTACAACATGAACATTGTGAATACAACTCCACTTAAAAGGTGGTGTATTTTTATCTTAATTTAAATTTTTGGAGTAGTGCATGGTTCTGACCCATGCAGCTCTTTGTAAGTCTTGTAACAAAGCATCTATCAGGCTCAAACTGCAGTTTGCTTTAGCAAACGAACAGCAGATGTTCTTGATAAAGGAAAGTGGACATGATACATTGTCAAGCTCCTTCTGAGACTTTAAACACACAGAAACCATACCTCAAGAATAGTTTATCCATTTTAAAAGCTTGCTTCTAAAACAGAACTTGCCTGGCAAGGTTAAAGATGAAAATGTTAAATATTTGGAGACTTAGCTATGACCTTGCAAACAAAGGAGCAGTCTAGAATCTACAGTTGCCTCATTTAAAGCAAAAATGGAATACGTATTAGGACTAAACATAGCTCACTTCAAAGCATTACCTATTGTGTGTACAGGAAACAATAATGGTCTTTCTATAAACCTTGGGTATGTTTTTGTTTAAGAGCTGAACCCTGGTACACCATATGTGTTTAGGTTTCTTGTTCCACATGGACACAGTTCTCATAAATTAGTTCTTTGGGCGTAACCTTAACTGGAACACAACCCTGAAGACGTAAGTCTTCACAACTGGTGTGTGAAATTAGCTGTTCCTTCTCCCAAATGGAGTGGAGCACGGAGAGAAAAATGACAACACAGGCCTTCAAACAGACCCTTGTATTGCAAAAAAAACTCCAAGAAACCAAAACAAAATCATAAAAAAACTCAAACCCAAACAAAAACAACAAACAAACCAACAAACCCCAACCAAACCCAGCAACAATTAAAAAAAATAATCAAAAGTAGAAATTAGAATCAAACATCTGCAAAGAATCACCAACTGCCCATCCCTGGCAATCACTGCATTCTGTTTTTAGGGACTCTCAGACCATGCATAATTATGTCCAGCTCCTTTTCAAGGTTTCACCTATATGAGTGTCAAATTGTACACGTTTTGTGTGATTTTCACTTGTGGCAATGAAAGGAAAACCTTTGCCAAATTGAACTCCTTGATACCACTAATTTTAGCACTGTGAATGAGGAAATCTTGTATTCTTTTAGTCTTGAGTAGAAAAATCATATGCCACAGCACTAACACAGGTTGCAAGATTTATCATTGTCCTGTTTACCCTGATGAAAAATAGGGAAGAATAACCTGGAGATACAATTCATAGAATTCAAGAAGAGCCAGAAAGAGAGAGAGACCACTTTCTTCCTATTTAGTAAAAACTGCTCCTTTAAAATTATTATTTCAATGCAACTGTTACTATGCTATATGGAATTTATCTCTTCCTAGTCCCATGGAAACACCTGTGGCTCAATTTCAGAAGATGCTATGTAATGTGTAGTTTTCACTGCCTTAAAAGATGATAGTAAGTGCTGAGGGGGAAAGTAAAGAGTTAAAGGATTCTCTAAATTTTCACACGAGAGACCCTTTCATAGAGTTTCACTTTGCTGTCTGGCAATGTGCAAGGATTTCTGCAGGAGACTGGCAAAAAGTCCCTTCATCCTAGAAAGCGTGGAATGATTTGATCACGTGGAAAAATAACTTTCTGCCATGCTTCTGTGCATATTCCCTCCCTGACGTACTGACAGTCTCGAATGCTGTATAAGATAAACTTTTGTATTTTTGCTACAAAATTATTTGACTCTGCTAAAATCTCATTAGATCTTTCTTCATTAACTCCACAATGCTCCACTTGGCTGGAAGCATGCATTCAGTTCAGATCATAAACAAATGCTGACATTAAACACATGCTACTTAGATAGTCTAGAAGAAAAGTATGTAACTGGTCTAGTGAGCTACCAGCACACTTCACAGTTCCTGATTGTTTAGGCAAGAATTCAAGTAGCCAAGGACAAAACTTCCATCTTATAATGCATAAAGAAACACGCACGCAGAAAATGCCTACACAAGCACAGGCATTATGGTGGTCACGGGCAAGAGATACTAAAAGTAAAGAAAGGTTCCCAAAACAGTAAGGCACTTGGGAATTCATGAAAAATGCGCTTCTTTGTAAGAAAACTTTGGACCCTAGTTTTCTGTGAAGTTTTACAGAAATTATACAAATTTATTTGAATTTTCCATCTGAAAATATCAAGTTATGAGATGGTCGCAAAACCAGATTTACTTCATGCATATCATCAGAATTTAGAGAACAGCCACAAGTTCCTCTCTGGAGGATACAAACCTGGGCAAGTGCAGCATCTGTATCCATCATCAGGGCAGGCTCAGGAGGGCTCCCAGCCTGTCTGCAAGGCACCGTCTCTTCTCACCTTGTTGTTTGACATTTTACTGTGGCTTCCTACTTTTTATATTTTGGAAAACAGTAAATAAACATTCTTTATTTCCTTCCATGTCATCCACGATCATATAAACTCATTTTAAATATTTGTCTGCTTGTATTGTTCAAGCTGGACAGCCATTGTTTTTTAATCTGTGCATGTACTAGGAGCCATGAAACATCTGACAATCCTTGCCAAATTCTCTGTCTCTTTTCTACCCTGAGATAAGGACATATCAGAACTGCATGTAGTATCCAAAATGCAGGAACTCACAGACTCCTAGATTGATAGAGCTGATCTTTTTCTTTCAATTTCTTTTTAACATTATTTGTTATTTTTCCCACTTTGAGCTGATTAGTCAGAGAGCTGTTCAGTGCAAGATCTCTCTTTTGAATAGTAACATCTAATAAAAATTGGACTAAGTATATTTTATTTTTCTTCTTTTTACTCATCAGTGCTAAATGACATTTGACATTTTACTGTCATGGCATTAAACAGAATGAGATCCTTTTGCAAATGACATGCCACCAATTTTAGTTTTGACTCTTTAAAGTACTTCTGCATTATCTGCAAATTTTGTTAGCTCGCTATTGAACCCCTTATTACAGACTGCAAAGGTGCTGCACGTACTACCACAGCTCTTTAGGGGAATCGGCATTTATGGTACTCCCAGCAGGGAAGTATTTATGACCTATCTGTAGAAGACATGGCCTGCTAACTGAAAAGCAGACAGCAGCTGCAGATAATTTCTTTTTCAATCTTCTCCATTTAATAATATTTTTTTTTTTCGGTAAAATTCAGTGTGGAGATTTCCCAGTGTTGGCTTTGCGCTATCACCAGAGTATAGCTGTTGGAATAAAGCATTGCCTTCCCAGGTACCATAACATGTAGAAGTTCATCTGTCCTAAATTATTTCTGAAGGACTGAAGTGGAATTTCAGAGCAGCATTGGGTGTCAAACTGTTTTGAGTTTAGTTAATTTCTAAGTTCAAACACCAGCACCAATTGATGAAGCTCTTAAGAAAATGCTTAAGCCCTACTTAGGTCTTTTAGACTTAATCACATGCATACATGCTTTTCTAAATTAGATTTTATTTAAAGAATAAGTTTAAATTTATTGTATTTAAAGTATCATTGTTATATGAGTCTTCAGACAGCCCTAAAATAACCTGAAACATCATTCAGATGAAATATAGAACACTATTTAGGATGACTATACTTTCCAGTCTAGTGAACATGAGAGGAACACACCACATAGAGAAACATTTCCATGTAGCTATAATGTCAATCAGCAAGTGGATCAGAGGTTGTAAACCTCTGTTACACTAGTGGGGGCATTTTCACACAGGTGTTGCAGTCTCAGAGTGGCAGCAGTTTTTTGATGGAGCTTTAATAGATCATTCCACCAGCAGCAACATCTGCCTTTTTACTTTCCCTGCATTGTAGCCAACTGACCTGTGGCCATTAAGCGCATGAGGAGTTTTATGCAAACCACCCATATAGCTCACCTGGACCTTTTTTCTGCAGGTACAAGTTTTCTGAACTTAAGACAGGATTATAAATAGACTGAGTCTCTGTCCATCTTTAGATCTATATTTATATTTAGTCATTGTCCATTTTATCCCCTTTTTTAAAAAGGTTTGTCTAGGTTGGCAATTCAAAAGCAGTCAGGTGCCATAAACCTTAGCTAAAGTCTAGAAGAAAGCTTAGGCTATTTCCCCACTGCCACCCAGATGCTCTCCTGGGTCCGTCCTACTCCCTTGTAGTTGTTGCACATTTTGATGAGTTACGCTGGCACAAAAAGATGACAAGGTCTCTGCAGAGTGGTGAAATTCTGACACTTTTTCAAAGAAGGGTTCACAGTGGTTGACATATTTGGTGATTCTGGATCAAGATGTCTATAAAATATTACTAAACGAAGCAGTTGCTTTAAGTCAGTAGCAATGAGTTTAGGAGCATGCCAGAAGCTTCCTGCTAGGCCAGTGTTCACTTCAGAGCAGCAGGAACCTTTACTACAGAAAACAAGATTTTAAAAAATCAGGCCAGAGTTTCACTGTATTGCAAGGGCTGTCAGAACAGGAGCAGTTCATTAATTTCCACTTCAATGGGACAGCCTGATTTACTGTGTTCATAAATTTTATTTGGCAACACTAGAAGAAAGACTGAAATTTAAAACACAAGAAAAACAAACCATTGGGAAACTGTCTCCCGTCTTCCCACCACAAAAAGATTAGCTTTTAACTCTTGACTAATAGTTTTACTTTCAGTTGTGAATTCTTCATTCAGCAACAACACAGAAAGGTGGATGAAGCTTGTTTAGACCAAGCACAGATCTAAACACAGGTTTAAAGTACTAGGAAGCCCCGTGACACATACAGGATGAAATTAACACCAACATTTTGCTCTGTCATTAGCAAAATGTGTGTATGTTCCCACTTAAAAGTAAAACTATAAATATTTAACTGTTTTATATCACAGAATTGATCGTGAAATCCAGACACAATGAGCCTCAAATTGAGACCGGGGAACCATCAGGTCAAAACAACTCTGCTAATACCACACAACAATAGCAAAACTAAATGACGTCAATTATTTTCAGAGCAATGATCCCTTCATAACAAAAACTTTTAGAGTTTGAATTGGCAATTACTTGAAAAATAATACTATCCACACTGCTTCTTGCCTCTCTCAAGAGAACAACCATAATTCACTGTAATAACACCTGTAAACCAATAATTTTTCCATTGCATATTATTTCTGGAAAAATCAAGTGTTAGCTTTTTTCTGACTGATGAGAAATTTTTGCCTTAATAGGACATGATTTTACACGTTGCTGAATACTAGTGGCCCTATTGCATTGTAGAAACTATGCCACTGACCAGAAGAGCTTCATACTTTCCTAGTTTGGGGATGCTGTGCTTAGCAATTCAATATCAATGCATACTATCAACAGGTAAGGAATCTCTATACATTTACAGGAGCAGACACAGTCTGTATGACCTACTGTGGAAAATTAATAAAAAAAGAAAATGTGTTCTGTTTCTGTGCCCAAAACACAAAGCTACTGTTTGATGCTATGAAATTCATTATTAAGGGCAACAATCCACATCTGAAGTGTAAGGTGATAAAAACTCTTTGCTCTGAATGAAGACACCAGTACTTTATCAATTTCCAGCCAGACAAGATTTATTTCCTGCAATTTAGGAGTCTGTCAGTGGTCACAGGAAATGCTAAAACTAAATTTTGTTGCTGAGTTGACTGCGCAGTTGTATGTTCATGTAAAGACTGTCTGCTGACAGCTACGAATGCTGCTGGCAAAGGCAGAGCTCTGGATATGTTATAAAAATTCTCCTCAGTTATAAATGCTGATTAATTGTTAATGAAGTGCATGAAATGGCATTTCTTTAAAATTTCACTAAAAAGTAGAATTAATGTTATTACAAAGAGATATAAAATATAACGTTGGATTGTGAAGATGCAAATACATTATACAACCTAAACATCTAGCATTTCTCATTGCATTGTTTATTCCTCTATGTGCATCTTGTTGCTATGTATTAAATAATTAGGTACTTCCATACATAAACCTATTGCAAAACAGCAACTGCTCATTAGCAACTGTCAGTGATGTTTTTATCCTGTAATAGTCTTTCATAGAATAGTCTTTCAAGGCTTCACACATATACTTTTCAATAAGAGCTTAGTAGAGATAACTCATACAGTACAATATACAAGCTATATTTAAAATAAAAGTAAAAATCAAGAGCTGAGAAACAACTGTTCAGAAGAAAAAACCCTCAAAGCACTAACTGAAATACAAAGTATAAATTAATATGGCTATGAATTTCTAGTTCAACAGCTCAAAATAAATATTTATAGACATGCTGAGTTCAAGAGAAATTTTGTGGGCTTTCCAATGCTTTCTCTCAAAACTAAAATTGCTGTGATCTTGGTAAAAGCAACACACACGTGCACTCAAAAGTAGCTATATTTGTCTAGGTTGCAGAAAAAGTGCTTGTTCTGCAAATGCTTTCAATAGGGCTCCACTTAGCTGCAGTCTTTGGCATTCCTATTGAGAGATCTGAACAAATTCAACATAAAGTTTTCCATTAAACCTATGAGTGTGTAAGTGTCCTGAGCAGAGAAATCTTTGTTTACCACCCTGTCCATTAGCATATCCCAACAGGCAAGCAAACTGGCATTTGTGTCAAGACACTGAACACCTAATTCTGGCAGAGTGTTTTCATTAAGTGATGCTCCTAATCCAACAGCAGCCACCTAGATATTGGTGAAATTTGCTCCTATTGCAAATATTAACTTTCTCTTCCAAAATCAGGAGCTATTTATCTCCCATAAGGATAGGTTTACATCTAATGTACCAAATGGGAACTGAACTTCTAGAGGACAGCAGTTCAGTTCTGAATCCAGACACATATTTCTGCGTGATCTTGCACAAACCAATAAATTTCACCATGCCTCAGTACTTTGCATGAATGTCAAAGAGGGTAGCAATGACTATTTCCTCTGTTCTTGTAGCTGGGAAGGTCATCAGAGAAGGGTCCAACTCTGGTCTACCCCATGTATGTGTTAAATACTATCACAGCAAACATATACTAGGACTCCAGTTGAATTGGGCTGTTTAAGTGGCACCATGAAATATGCAAAAATCAATACCATTTACCATAGTTCTTTGTATTTCCAAGACTTTATCATACTTTTTCTTCCAGTGCCCTGGCTTTTAACATCACTTTGTTTTGAAATATTTATATTTGCATCCCTGTAGAGACCAGAATTTATATAGACAAAATATTCAAGCTTAAGTATATTGAACTCTTGTTCCAGGGTGTTCCCAGAACAGAAAAATTCTTAACTGATTGTTTGCCTAATGAGTACGGGAATGTGATACGAGTTAGATTTCGGATAAATGATACCAGATACTACTGTATGTGGGAGGTGCTTTAACAAAGCTTTTACAAAATACAGTGCATTACACTAATATTCTTTTTTTGATAATGGAACATTTCCAGGTTTTCACTCCCTAATACAAAGTGGTGCATATAGCTAAAACTCCTTTGAGGAGTCAGTGGAATGCCTTGATTTCTCTGGCTCCTACTAGTGCAGAGAGCTTTGACAAATTGCATTTGACAGCAATAGAAATAGAAGTGTCCCCCTTATCAAGCATGACCCCAATACACCAGCCTCTCTCCTCTTCCAAAGGTTATTTCCTCCATGGAACAGAAGAACACAGAGATCTGTTCACATGTGACGCTGAACTATGAACTGGGATTACTTTTTATTTTAAAATCATGATGAATGCAGGTTTGTACCCACACACTAAACAATGAACTCTGGCAGCTTAGGCACAGACATATGTGCTGTTTCTGGCACCTGCTAGAGATTCAGTAAGTTCCACTAACACAGTGATAACATCTTACAGACGGAAAACTAAGCACTGACCGGGGACCTACGGAAGGACAGTCTGGCTCTGCCTACTTTTTTCCTGATCGCATCCTCTGGTTGGATCCTGAACCCAATTCATTGCTGGCTGTGTCTGGGACCATCATAGACCCTGTTAGAGCCCAGGGCCCTGACTGCTCTGCTCAGAGCTGGTGGGACTATGACCCATTGGGAATGGCACAGCCCATGCATGACTCACCCTCAGCTCCCAGCTCAGCCTTCCATAGGGAACAGCCAGCCCATGCTGCTCCCCGTCAGACAAGTTGGATTCTCTCCTGCATGAATGTGTTGAACTGTACACGATTCACAGCAGTGTTGTTTTCTGTTCGGCATGCACTTAAATGGTAGGGAATCCAGATGTTACATGTGAAAAAAGTATGTTGTCTGGTTTTGCCCAGTAGGTTTCCAAACTTCATACTGTGTTGATGAGTAAACAGAGCCAAGTAACATGTCAAAAGCAGAAATTTTTAGCTTTGGAGTCTAGGTGCTAGAGTGAGTGTGGACTGAGCAAAACCGCAGTGAATAATGATGTGTTTTGATTATAAACCTTCTCCACATGTGGTCTTCTGCAATGATTCTGAATGCGTCATTGCTTGCTGTCTGTTAATGACTATTTATTTTCCTACAGGGGAAATGCAGAATTATACCAAAAAGTGTGATTTGGTGTCATCTGGCATAATTTAGGTCAAATGCTCAGGGACACATTTATAGACAGTCAAAGACATACTTTGCTATTTTACATGGTCTTGCAGTTATATACCTCACTGAACCCCTCCCTGACCTCAGTGGTTTCTTTAGTCAGATGAAAGCAAGGTGCTGAAGTGAAGTTTAAGCCTTGCTTATAATGGGAGAAGACATACATTACTAGTTAGTCGACTGCCTGTCTGATGATAAGTGTTCCATCCTAACTTTTGGTTCAGCTAGAAAAAAGAAATTTTAAGTTGTTCTGGCTAGGGGCATATTTCTGGAAGGAAGGAAGGAAAAACAAAACCAAAACCAACACCCACCCCCCCATGCCCCCAAAACCAAAAGAAAAAAACCCGAGTCAACAACAATAACAAAAACCCTTTCACACCACTATTTGCTATTTTGCAGCACAAGGAAAAGAAAGTAAACTGCTCACACTGTTCCAGTTACTGGGTCTTTAACCTCTAAACCTATTATGACTGTGAAAGAATCAATTCCTCAAAAAAGCAATTTTAAAACATCACAATGATAAATTGCAGTCATGTTTCACATACTATTAAGAACATTTATTTAAATAAGAATGCACAATGCTACGTGATGAGTTTTATTGCCAGCGGAACTGACCACAAGGGCACACTGGCCCAGAGTAGCAAGGGAAACCGGTCTGGAAAAGATAACGATATTTTTTATGTTAAAAACAGAATTGAAGAACCTAATAAGTCTTCGTTGAAATTTGAGAGATTCATGATTAACTATCATGGGACAAGAAAAACAAGAATTATACTGACCCCTTCTACCCCGGCTTACATGGACTCAATCTCTGAACACATCTTTGGTCAGATATTTAGCATGTGCTGATTAGCAGTTTTTCTCTTGGAAAACAGCTAGATTCTATTCTATTATTTTTTCAGATATTCTTATCATCCACAAATGGTGGACTTCATGATTAGTCACTCTGTGTATTCCATCACTACTTTTTAAAAAGACTGAACCTTCTTTAAACCACAATATTAATATTTCACATCTCCTCTTCCTCTGCAAAGCTGCAATATTTAAAAAACGTTGACAATATCTATGAAGTTTTTCTCTGATTTCTATTTGAGGACTATAGAAAAATAGAAGTCCAGAAATCCCTAATAATGAAGTAAATTATTTTCTTCCAAATCAACCCTAGGGATATCACTATGGATAAATCCTTGAAAAAACACACTTGCTTTCTTTAGCTGACACAAAACCATGCTTCATGAAGATCACAGTAGCTGGTGATCACAAGATAGATATCTACAATAAACTTCTCAGAATCAACAGTTTTTTCATTCCCCCAACTCGGACTGGGAGCGGGTAGATACAATTAAATCACACAATTTTATTGTCAAGTTCCTTATGTGATTTTAATTGCTTCCATCTCGAAATTCAAAAGAATTGGAAACACATTAAAGAAAAAGTAAAGAAAGAAAGAAAAAAAGTAGTGTCCAAGAGCAGCACAAATGCAGAGTCTGGCTTCAGCTAAAACAATGCTGGTTTGAATAGATACTGCACAAAATAATTAGAGATTCTCTTTATCTCCATATGTACATTGGCTGAAGTGTTCTAAAAAACATCCGTTATTATTAACATTATTATTTAAAAAATGGGTTTGCTGTTCCTTTAATTACAGTAGTTCATATCAAATCAGTCAAGAATAGGGAGCTACTCTTTCTGCCATCACACAGATTGGCAGAGTAGTACTCCTGTCCCCAACTGGTTGCAGATAAGCAATTAAGGTAGGAAAGGAGATAGAAAGCAAACAATATAATACATATGATAGTTGCAAATAGCACATTTCTTCTATAGTTTGGGGATGAGTTACTGCAAATGGGCTCATTTATGTATATGTATGTGTATATATATGTGTGTGTGTGTATATATAGATATATATAAAGATAGGTATCTATATAGATATGCAGATATGTATATATATATATAAATCAACCCTGAGAAAGGGCAACTGAGCATAGGGATACTGTATGTCCGGTCTTCCCCAGTCATGGCCTCTTCCCTGCTTTGAAATTTTGTCTGGGTGGAATCTGAAGATATTCAGCATTGTCTAGGATTTCTGAACGTCTGGCATATTGGAGCAGCTCTGCAAAAGGTCTGACCAAACTTTGCTGCCAAACACCCAGAAAGCTTGGCTGTTGCCTCAGCGCACACACACAGATCAGTTGTATGGGACGGTGGACTAAGTCCATATCCTGCACACATGCTGCAGAGGAATGCTTAAATACTTTTACCTGGAAACTCCTGAGTATAACTATGAAGGCCGTAGGTGACAGGGAGACAGCTATGAATTTATGAGTTAAAGAGACAAAGACCGAATTAGAGCTCACAGACCAGTTCTGTCTGAAACCTAGAAACTTCTTGAGCAGTCATTTATACCCCTGCAGTTTTTTTCTAAAGGACATATCGTGTGCAAGGCAGGGAAAATGGGTGTCAACACATGGGTGCTTGCGTCAGTTGATGAGGGGAAGTGTCATTGAATAATTCTAGGTGCAGATGAAGTGTATGGGGAAGCAATTTTGATTGAATCTCAGCTTAACCACTTCCCAGCAGAGCAGCCCCTCCCACTTTGTCCTTGTCTAAAGCTGAAACTCTTTAAGCTGCCAGGACAGAGTTATGCAATGAAGTAAAACCAAATAAAATAATGCATGTATTATTCATGAGAACATGTAAATGGGTAAAAAAACAGTACTGTGGTAAGCGAATATAATGGGAGGTTAATCACAGCAAGGAAAAAGAAATAGCAGAAGAGCGAAACAGAAAAAAAGTGTGCTATAAGCTGTTCACATCCACCTAACTTGTGTTTGTTTTCCTTTTTCAATTTCAATGCCTATTTGATACAGCATGCTTCAGTAACTTCTAAATGCACCAAATTTTCCCAAGAAAAATTCTTTCCACTGGTATGTAGAAAGAAAGATCAAATCAAATCTCCAGTCAAATCAATAACTTTTTCTATTTTTTTCTTCCAAAAACTTGCCTTGGTGTTTTGTATCAGGTTTCTGGGGACATCACAGAGCATGGAAGTGTTACAGATCAGTACAAGTCCTCCCACAGCATTCTCTTTCCTCAGACAACTGTCTCATATGAAAACACTGATTTTTCCTGAGGTTTTTCCTCATATGGCTCGGCAGAGTCACCCCTCCAGAGAGTGCAGATCCAAACCTGCTGGCAGCTTCCTGCAATCAGCTGCCCAATACATTTTGTAACAGCAAATATTTCCTGCCTACAGCAGAGGATTTTGTGCCATGTCATCATTCTCTGCCATTATATGGGCTTCTCGCATTTCAGAGCCTGCCATCTCAAATGTAGACATACAATGTAATTAAGGCATACTTGTGGAGTGCCTGCTGACCAGAGCTTGGAAATGGAGCACACATTGCTGCTTGAAGTCCAAAGCAAAGGAAGGATAACAAAGGTTTTGCCATGAAAAGCTAGTGCAGCAGCCACAGTAAAACAAATTGGTTAGATCTTGGTTTTCCTGTCAGCAGATAGCTGATAGGATTTACAAATGCTGTGGCAGCGTTCCCTTCGATGCTTCTTTTAATGCTTCATCTCTTAACACACCACATATTTGGGTCTCCTGTCTCTCTCAGAACAGATGGCAGAACCACTGCCAATATTCCCACAGTCTCTTGTTTCTCATTGCCTTATCTCAGTTTCTTAGGCACAACATTTCAGAGAGTACCTGTGCAACCAGCAGCAGCAAAAGCAGCTGAGAAGATGACAAATCGATGCACATCACTGGACTGATATGAACAGATGCAGACAGGGTGTTGCAACAGCAGGGTGATAGAAGGAGAACCAGAAAGCACATTAACTGGGGGCAGGATTTGACATGGACCTGGCTTGCCTTAAAATTGACCGTCCAGCTCCGTTACCTGGAGAGGAATGGAAGGGAAAGAGCAGAACAATAACTATTGACCGGGCAGCTGAACTAAGTAGCCCAACATCTACTCAGACTATGAACTACATGTGAATCCATGAAATCAAGCTCCCTGGGATTAGAATACCAGACTAGATTTAGTAGTTTGATATCTTGGTTCTGGCAATCAACCATATATGATGGTTCACATGAAACAGAAAAACAACTTGTACTGCACTGTTGCCAATTATGCAATGCTCTGTCCAAGGAGAAAAATTCTTTCCTGACCCCTAGGCAATCAGTCTGCGGTCCATAGCACGACATTTGGCTGTTCCTCTCTAGTAGAGCTGTAGCACAAGTATTTTTGAGGTTCATAAAATTAATAACCACCAATATTACCCTCAAAAGTTATACATGTGTGCAGCCAAAGCAGGTTGAATTAACTGCTTGCCACAATCAAATACAGAGGTTAATATCACTCTAGACATGGAAGGGTTTGTTGGAAATGGATGATTCTTTGACGTGTCGTTTTTCACTGCTTGACGCTCAGCGACATTACAGTAAAGAGCCAGAAGTGTTCATGCTATATTTTTGTGTGAGCCTATTGCTATTTAAGTTTGGCAAAATTATGTGTGGGCAGCTGATCACATAGTTATCAACTACAAATGCTTGGTTTGGGTAACCACCTTTTTTTTCTTTTTTTTTTTTTTTTTAAAGCAACCCTCCTGCAGACTATTTTATTGGTTCCAGAACCCAAAGCTTAAAATAGGGAGGGAAAGATCAAGAAAATGTGGTTCAGTGGTTAGAGAACAGCAAAGATTCTAATTTTTTGTTCTCAGCTTCTCCATCACTTTGCTGCAGAAACCTCAGTAAATCTCAATATGCCTTAACATATCTTTCTGTACGGAAGTTAACATGGACTAGGGAAACATGGATGAAAGCACCAATGTTCACCGACTCCTTAGGTTGGCAGTCACAGTGCAGAGCCCTGCTGGGGCCAGCCCTTCCGGCTGCTCGATTCACCTACACTACACACACCACCAGCACTTCAGGGTCCCAGTGTCGGGCTTTTTCTGCCACAGAAAGCCAGCCTGCTTTCAAGACTCCTCAGACAGTCATGGATGAACTTCTCAGTCCTTTTAAATACAGAAATAGAACCAGAGGATTAGTATACCATCTTAATCCACACATGGCAAGGTTCACAAACCAAAACAAAAGCTTAACTGGAGCCAATTCAGGCTGAGAGCAACACTTAAGCTGTGGTTATAGGTGGATGCAGAGTGGAGTCAGGGTAACATTTAAATAACTGCTAGATTCTACAATAGAACTTCCAGTTACAGTGGGAACTTTGAGCTGGATAAATGTAATTGTCTAAGATTTAGGAGTCAAATATCTAAATATGAAGGACTGAGTCTTCTCAAAAACAATGGAGTTTAGACTGAAGCTTGTCTTATGTCCCAAAGTCACTGAACCATATTGATCTACTATGGCATTTTGAACTTCTACTGTAGAATAGTGCAGCTGAGCATGGGAGTGAGAGAGACAAACAAATTTTAAACTAGATATGTACTTGTAGGTCAGCATATTAACGTTATGTTGTGATTGAAGTATCCTGCACAGTTTTGCCAAATAAAATTTAGGAATGCTCAAAATTTGAAAGACTTTGATAGAATACTGTGCTTGGATTATGAATTAATAAAATATTATCAACAGCATCAAAATACCACCTTGCCTAATAATTTACAGATGCTTATTGAGGTGCTATGGCTGTAAAGGATTTCCATGTCCTCTCATGTGACACTTGACACAGAAATGCCCATGATATTTGCTACAAAGAAATTAATCTCCTTCATTAGTATGCTATTGAGTATTGCAAAATCCAGTGATGTTCAGATGAATTAGAAAGAAAAATATACAATGCCAATTTAATGTTGCAAAGCACTGATAAATATTCCAGTGATTAATACAATGGAGAAACAAACACCTTAAAACAAAGCCTGGTAACACTGGCCTGCTTTCCTTTTCCAGTTGTATCTGACAGACAAGTTACAATGTCTTGGCACAAGGCAGGAGATTACTATTCTGACCTGTCTACCTCACACATGATGTGCAATTGAAGAACAGCACATCAATCACTTCCTAACAAGCTGAGAACCTACAGCACAATGTCCGAATGATCTGGGATGGTTTCCCTGAAAATCACCTTGGCAACTGACTGACGAACAGCAGACATTTGGGGAGCATCTGGGGAAGGTAACCTTGCCTTTGCCTTACTAAGGGGTTCCACCCCTCAGGCTGTGCTCCAGGCCAAAATCTTCCTCATACACTTCAAAGATGATGAGCTAACTTTTTATACTGAGGCCACATTAGACAACTGAGAACTGCAGTGTGACAGTGGGAGGAAAAAAAAAAAAAAAATTGTTAATAGCGACTCCAGTTCCTTTTTACCTCAATTTTCTCACATTTGTGCTATTTCTCAATTTCTGCACTCTCCTCGATTGAATTGCCATTTCACACAACTGATCTTACATGCCACTGGAAAGAAAACAACAAGTTTGACTTTGGTGTCTTCTCTTCCTTGTAAATTAATGAGAATACAGGATCATCAAAATATCAGGTTTATATCCTGTCTTGGACTCTGAAAATGTTTGTTCTTTCTGATAAGATAAATTCCACTGCAAAGGAGCTCTTTGAAGAAAATCTCCTGTCTAGCCATTTTTAAAATTTTTTATTTTTCTTTAGCCTGAGTCTAGTTTAATATTTATACTGTGTGATGAAGCAAGAATATCAGCAACAACCCATCGTGACATCTGCAGCCTATTTCCCAGGACAGAAAAACCTAAATAAGTTCAGTATCTACTTTTATTACTAATTCTTAATAAATTGTGTTTCTTAAGATTGTCCTTTTGCATAGGTCCACTGTCCTTCTGAATCTCTGGAACATGCAAGTGACAGAAGAAATAGCCTTGTACTAACCAGCTGAAGATGGATTCAGATGATACAAGCCCCTCAGGCTGCAATCTTGTAGTTCTGCAGTGATTAAGTGACAGAATCCTTTCAAACTGTACCGTTGCATGCACCCTCACCCTGCTCATGTTACTAGACTAGGAGCACAAACAACATACTAATAAAAAGCAGAACCAAACACAATCTCCCCAACTGTGTTAAATTATAAACAACTGATCACACAGACTCAATTTTAATAGTTGGTATTGTAATTTTAAAATTAATTTTTCTTGCATAAGATAATAAGAAGAACATGCTGCGCTCCATTACTCTCTGTATCCAATTATTATAATGTAGCTTGTTCTCTCCACTCCCCCTGCCCCCAGTAACAGCTAGGGTAGATTCCAGGAAATTTGGAACTGATTCATAATGATAAAGATTGACTGTTTCATGTCTTCAGCTGTCATATATTTCTTCACACCTGTGTTACCTGAAAGGTAAAACAAAGCTCCTTCAGGGCAGCAAGCTGCACTGAACAAAAACCAGGCAATGTTCCACGCATAGCAAGAGGCTGAAGCGTCAAAGACAGCAGCTGTAACTATGTAATCTTGGTTTGCCAAACTATTAGGGCAGGCTACTCATCACAAAGTAATTGCAGATCTCACATGTATTTGAGTGGAGCTGTGCTCTTAATGTTTGACACTCTAAAAAGCACTTGGAGCACTGAAGATTTATTTCAGCTATATGGCATGCATGCAACTAGTATATTATCATCCCCATTTTAAGGATGGAAAATTAAAGGTTTCAGTCATGCTCATATGCCAAATAGGCAGAACTGGAATTTAGATTTTCATCAAGTAGGTTCAAATGAGGACTTCAGTCAAAACTTCATTCCTTCAAGGAACTTAAGCCTGTCAGTTTGATTAGTATTGAGTTTGTGTATTTTTTTTCCAAGCTACTAAGCACCGCCCCGTGCCCCCTGACTTTACCATTCCAGACTTCAAAGCAAATTTAAAAAAAAAAAAAGATAGTTATCCCTGGAGAATTAACACTTTAAAACCAGATCTGAAAAGAATGTAAAGCACTGATGACACTCCAGCAATTTTACAATTGCTTCTATGTGACTAATAAGAAAAAGTTTGAAGAGTGCACTGAAAATTGGAAATATCCCACTTGAGCTTTAAATTAGGAAACATGGAATTGTAAACCCAAATCTTAGCAACATCACACGCTTCAAATTTGATTTCACTCTACTGCTATTGCCAGTTGCAGTGTTGTCTGAAAGAACCAGTCAGAGTTAGAATAGTACTGTATGTAAGTGTCACATCCATAAAGTAGCAACATGTTGCCATTTTTCCACTGTGTGCAACAAAGGAAGGTGAAATAATGAGAGGGAAAAGAAAAAAGAGATAAAAACAGTAAGAAAGGGAATGCTCAGTAGGACTGGCCATTGTCAGGCACACAGTTTCTGGTTGCTGCCTTAAAATCACAAGAAAATTAAGCTAATTAAAAAGATAAACCACAACTTTTCTAAAGGTTTGATAATAAACCTGTTCTTTGGTTTAAACACTTTCATTGAAATTATCTGCTTCCTCTGAAAATTGCCAAAAAGTCAAATCCAAGAACTACTTCTGAGTTGAGTTTTTGTTTTGCACTTAAAAAGTTCTATACTCCAAAAATTGTTTTTCTACCCAGTTCCTGTTGAAAGATCCCAGTTCCTGGCCTGATCTTGCAAAAACAAATAAAATAAATATCAGATGCCCTCTGTTGGCCCTCTGTTTAAGTTAGAGTTTCAGAAGTTAGGAATTTCCCAAATTCCTTCTAGCCCTTGCTTTTGTTACAGTAAAGTTGCAGTTTCCTGCTTCTGTCAGACAAACCTCACCACTGCAAAGATTTACAGTGTGGTCAGTGTGATGATACAGCTGTCAGCATGCAATCAGAGCATGATACGAGCAGAAGGAAGCTGAGAGGAAAAATCCCAGGAAAAAGATTGGGGTTAAGGAAGGAGAAAGGAAAATAGCTGAAACAGGGAAGAGATCATACCAGGACTGAAGCATGAAAGAAATATGGATGGCAGTAAGGACAATTCAATGTCCCAGGCATGAGGGGAAGGGGGGAACCTGAGATGCATACACCACTGTACATTCTTTTAAACCCTTTGGGTTAACAAAATACCTTGAATCAGCTCATCCTTCCTCTGAAAATTTTCTTTTTGCTTTCAGATCAGGGAGATGTATGGGAGGTGGTGCAGATACAAAACCATCACAACTCTGTTTACAGAATCCTAGTTTGACTACTAGGAAACAGATGCTGTATCACAGATTTGGGTTACTTATGAAGTTCCACAAATGGGCAGATTTGGGATGCAGGGAGATAAATATGCAATAGGAGAGTATGTACTCTCTGATTAGAGACAGCTCTTGAGGCAGTTTCCCACCGATATTAAGCTCATTGCCTGGTGTGCTCAACTAGGTTATACTTTGCACATCCTCAGGTTTTTGCAACACTCTCCTCAGAAAAAGACCTATAATGTTCCTGCCCCCTCAGGAGGGCAAACCCTGGTGTATTCTTCTTGAGTAAAGGTCCCATATTGCAGAGGTAATTCCAATGTCTTTGCAACCTACTAGACAGCTTCAGAAAAGGGCAAAACCAAATGAAAAAGTCCTTAATCATCTCCATTTCTTACCTTTCCCTCAAACCTTGCGGTGGCTCCCAGCTGCACGCGGATGTTCCGAGGAGGAAGAGTAAATGCTGGTGCTTCAGCAGGGACCGGGGGGCTGAGTGTCAGGGAGGTTTTGGAGACTTGAGTAGATGTCACCAGTTTCACATCCCCCATGATGTGGACTGTAAAAGAGAAACAAGTGGTAATGTAAAAGTTACAATGATTAGTTACTTACGTTTCAGTGCAGCTAAGAATCAGATCAGGAACACATTTTTCTGTATGTCTGCTATATTGATATACATAGTAAGAGTCTTCAGCCTAAGGTAAAACGTGCTATTTTCTCAGTGGGGAACCGAGACCCAGGAAGGTTGCCTGGTGAGCCTACAGTTGCGGTCAGGGTCACAGCCTTGAGCTGAACTCAGTTTGAACTCTCAAGTCCCAGGCCAGAGCCTTAACCAAAAAGTCACCCTTTACAACTGTATTAAATTGTAATAACTTATTTCAGGAGGATATTTTCACAACGTGACTTTGATTTTCCTGGCCTGGAATACACCAAAATCAATAAGTCTCAAAAGTAGAGCCAATGTTAAACAAGTGGTTATGAAATAAAGAGACCTCTGTTTGCACTGGATTTAAGTTGCAAGAGGGAATGTGGAAAATCTGATTTTTCATACCATGCTTTTAAGATCTTAAGAAATATCTGGATATCTCCCTCCAAAGCACTGCTAGTACATAACAAATACTTTTGCAGAAATTCCAAGCCTCTATTGCAAATCTTTCTACAGTACATAGACTAGTAAATCAGCATGGAAATTTCAAATCGAACAAAAGAAAAATAAATTCAACTAGGGTCCCATTATTCCTGACTATATGAAGGATTTCCTTAACCATGATGCAGAGAGATTCTGCTTTAATTTACACCATAGTTAATCTTGTAGTGAATTTTTGTATTGACATCCAGTCACAGAGAGCACAGCAAAGTCTTTCCAGAAAGTCTCTCACAGCTGTAGCCACTGCAATGAAAAACCATTTGCCCCCGAAAGTGAGACAATTATCCTTTTAATTAAATTATTCTTTCATAAGGAGAAGACTGTAAGCTTAGTTCTCCACTCAGCTAAAACCAAAGTTTATCTCAGCAGCTTTTCAATAAATTACGTAGCTGTAAACTAATGCATACTGAGTCCATGTTTGCCAGCACATTTTTAAAACTTACATTTTTTTTACAGATTAAGGACAAACATTTCTCAAATCTCAAATTGCCATGAATATCAATTACAGTCTTTAGTCACTTTTAGTATATGACAGTGATAATTTTGTATCTGCTTACCTATTCTGAATTGACCTAAATGCCATCTGAAGGTTTATTTCTAATTTTCTTTTTTTCCTTTGTCCTCTTTCTCGAAGTGCTTCCTTGAATTTCTCTTTTCCACAGATGATCTTCACTTTTCAACATGCTCAACTAACAACTCAATCTTCAGTTTTTCTTCCAACATGTTATTTTCCTCTGCTAAGCTACACCTTTCCATAGCCAATAAATGCCAAAATCTGCAATACCTCTCTAGCTGTGAAACTCTTAGCTAACAAATCAGTCTGCCAACACAAGCCTGCAGTAAAATTTTCAGTAGTGACAGTAGTGACAATAACATGACAGGTATAATACAGATGCTATGAAAACCTTCTCCAATCTGAAGACACAGTGATACATTTGATTCTGTAAGAGAGTAATAAACCTATCCTTCCACGCACATCTGTACCAACTTTGCAGAGTTTACAAAGCCAAAACATCATCAAAAAAACCACATAACCCCCTAAATTTTGTTTTAAAAATAATATTGTAAGAGTTGCAAAATCAAAAACAAAACAAAAAAGCCCAACACCCAACATCCAGAATGTAACTCTAACTGAATATTCATCCATGCAAATGGAACTCCCTTTTGGTCAATGCCATTTCAATGGCTGACACAAGCAAGAAAGAAAACTGTACGCACTGCAGACACTCAAGTATCCATCCTTAGGTACCGTGCACTGCTGATGCAGGACAACTTTAAAGAGCTTGTTAGGCACCACATCTGATCATACACACAGACGCCTCCACGCTTGCTATGCTACAAGACGAAGTTCAGCAAGTACCTGAAACAGAGGCACCAGCAAGCGCCTGGAAAATGGACCGTATCCAACACACCCTCATCCTCCAGGCATCACTGGGCTCAGGGGTGTCCACACTGCATTGGGTGAGAAGTCCTGTGGCTGGGAAAAATCCCCTGAAGAAAAGACTGAGCTAAAGCCCAACATGCTATTTCCACTGATTTCTCCCCCTATTTGATCAAACTCTACACAAAATGAAACAGAAAGGAAAAAAAAAAACACAAAGGGTATTGGGAGGAAGTAGAATTTTTTTAAAATCCTGAACACTAAGAAACTAAGACAGCTGCTCTTACTGGTCAGGTATATTTCTATTGCATGTTGGTAAGATGTCAAAAACTGTCAACAAATTGATGTCTAATAGAGCGAGAATGTAAAGTATAAAAAAAAGTAACAGCACGCATCTTGCATGGATTTATGTTTTCCTAAATAAAGTGTCTGAACAGGATTGAATTTACAAATTATTATTAAGTCAAGTCAGCACATGCAGTTTTCTAGCAATAGAAGCCTCTAATCATCCACACTTAGCAGTCTGAATTTAATTAGCTATGTATACTGAAGATGCTTTTAGTAAAAAATTGGTAAGTAGTTTGTTTCTGCTTTTTAGCTTAGATGGTGTTTAACAATTACATTCCCAAACAAATAAATAATTCCATGTTGTGCAGTCAGGTGTTACTATGGAAGTATTATGTCCAAATAAGTTAAAGAAATTATGTTCCAGGAAGAAAAAACAAACTTGTTCAAGCTTAGAATTTGATAGGCAGGAAAAAACCAGACACTTAGAAGTTATGGAATGTATCTGATTTTTTTTTTTTTATTTTCCATTTCAGAAACTTTCTAGAATGAGTCTATCACTAAATTTTTTACTTTTATTTTTTTCAGTTATTTTGAGCTTGCTGTTGAATGAGATTTCAACGGTGCTACATGAAGTCACAACTTTTCACATGCTGTGCACACCTAGGCTATGGTCTTTAAACAAAACCAACTGTAACTGAAGTTGCAATACAAACACTGCGGCATTAAGCATAAAAGAAAACCACTATGCAAATGTTGGCTTGTAGAGTAGTGATGTGGTTAGACAGTATTTCTAATTTGGATTTTTTTTATTCTTAATCCTTTCTTAAAAGTACAGAAGTCCTTACAAATTCTCACAGTGTGCCCTCTAAGCTTTCTAATACCAAAGCAGACTCATGTGTTTCAAGCATTTTCTGCTGGGACCAAATCTCTGTCCCTCAATACACAAAAATAAGCCCCAAAAGGCAGACACTAAGAAATCCACCTCATAGTTTTTTCTCCTCTACTTATTTTATAAGTAAATACTTACCCTCAGCTTCCTACATAACCATTTAATTACACTATTTTCCTTTTACCAAAGGAGGCAGAATAAAAATGAGTTGCAGAGGGGCATGTGTGTGTGTATGAGAGAGCAAGTTTGAGCAACTGTAAGGGAACCAGAGCTGCCAGGTGAAAAACCTCTATTTGACTCACTCATAATGCAACTCTACACCTAAGCAGCACATTTTCACTTGGTCCAGCTATTCTTTTATTTTAGACAGACTGCCCTCAATAACCTTTGAACCATCTCTGAAATCTGGATGGAACCTTTTGAGCTCAAAAAAACAGGAGCAAAAGGATGGAGAGCCCAGGGGCTGGAGCATTTGTCTGTTGTTTGAGAGTCCTGGTTGAATTCCCTGCTCCATAATGGGTGGCCTGTGTGACCTCAGGCAAATCACTAAGCCCTCTCTTTTGCCACAGCTCCCCATTTGTAAAGTGGGGATTATTGTACTTCCTTACCACAAAGAAATGCTGCAAGGATAACTGTATTAGAGGGTGGGAGTCAGGCTACGCTAATAGAACCACATATAGTAAAAATAGCATATCTAGCAAAAGGCACACAATTACAATAAACTTATAGGAAGCTGGATCTCATTATAGCTTTCTTTTTTTAATAAATCAATCAGGGAGGTGTTTTCAAAAAGACACACATTCTAAAACACCAGGTAAAATTTATCCACTTACACAGATCCCTGAATTCAACAGGGTTTTACTAAGGACTAAATGTTATCCATTATGCTTCAAAACCTTCAGTATTTAAAAGTTTCTTTCATTTCTAAATGTGCTTGACAGCTTCCCCTTTTCACATACCTGATTTCCTTTCCTACAGCTTCTTTCTTTACCACAAGGCCTAACATGTGGTTACCATACTTCTATACAAATCTATAACCAAACGCATTCTCCACAGAGCTACAGAAATGATGTTTTGCAGCCATACGACTTGCGACTGTGCTTTCAGTCTTGCCCTACACGACTACATAAGGAAGTATCCTGCCTCTGTCAGCTACCAGTGCCCAAGAAGCAATGTACAGGGAGATCAATAAACCGGGGAGGATCAGCAAAGGTGATGAAGTCATGTGTAGATTTAGCAGATAGGAAGAGGTTGGAAACTGGAACAGGACTGAGGGACTTGTAACGCCCCCAATGGCAGCTGCACTCTGCTGGGCATCTTCTCCTTCAGAGCTGTGATTATAAGAGGCCTCTAGAAAAGGAACAACAACAAGATTATGCTGCTGCAAGTAGGAATAATTTGAACTGGCCATGTTTTGTGAGAGAAATAGATCTTTCTTTTTTTTTAAGGGAACAATAGGATGCTGTCCACAAATCATGCTTTTGTCATGTTCAGATCTTGCTGTGCCTGTGCTGTGCTCTCTGTAGGTTTTGCTGAGTGTTGTGGTCAAGCAAAGCCTCAGAATGTGTCACAATGGGAGCAAGTGAGATTTTTGTGTCAGACCTGACTCAACTAGGACTTCCTCCTCTATTGTTTCATCCACAAATGATCCTCATAATCTTTCTTGTTTTCTACATACTTAGATTCTAGAAAAGCCCTTTTGTCATAAAAATTTTCAAGGCATTTTCGACCCAGACCCCTAAATGTCCTGTCCTTTTCCCAGTAAAATTTGCTAGCAGGTATTAGACAAGACAGTAGGAACAGGATCAGATGCCAAATCTTCACGCACAACTCCGAAAAGTTTGCAAGCTTCAGTTTTGGCAACACCATCTGTATAAAATCCCTGGGCATGTTCCCACAATATACATTTACATAACTGTCCCACACAACTAGGAATTACAGATCAACTTGCAATTTGTGCTAAAGCTTAGACTTACTAACTTGACAGCAAAAAAATTCCAAATAAAATTACAATGTCATTTGGGACCATGATGTTAAAGATTTTCTCAGAAGTAAGCAAGTTCTTCATATGTCATAATTTCAGTGCCTTGGATTTCACACTCAGCAAGCCAGCCATGAGGCTTTACCTTAGCAAGGATCTTGCTTGTACACAGAAAAAGGAAAGTAGAGGTTCAAGTTGTTCCAGGTGCTCAATTTAACAGAACACTATTGCAGGCCCTATGTTTTATTCTGACACAGTAACATTTTCCGGGTTGTTTTAAAGACCAAAATCATGTCAAGCTCCAAAGGAGATGTACACATGTGAGACTGTGATATAGAACCTGAGCTATGAAGTACAGTACGAGCTTTCTGAAATGAAGCTAGGTCGTTTTTTATGTAGTCCTGCGCAGTATCTTCTGTGAGTTTGGGCTGCGCTGTTTGAGATTAAAGGAGAAAGAAAGCATTTTGTGGCAGGTTTCCTTTAGTCTACGGTATGTCTTGGGTATCCTTGCAAAAAAATAAGGACAGCTCCTCCTACATACTCTTTCAGGGCTTCTGTGACGCTTAGTTCATTAGCTTTTGCTGAATAAGCAAATTACAACAGTGGCAACTGTAAAGTGTCTATAGGCAAAAGTAACTCACCCAGTGTGACTGAGAACAAACTTCATAATTAATATTCAGCTGACAAGTCTCTACAAGAGACAAAAAGATATTGTCATACAGCTTGTGTGACAGAGAACTCAACTATTTTTAGCAGATCAGAGGAAGGGGTAAGAGGATAATCTATTTATCTAATAAATACATTTGGTGCTTTTATTATATTTGCATAACAAATGCAGTATAGGCTTTAACCTGAAGTGGCCTCCGTGGTACAATCACATAGCTAGGTGAGGAAGTTCATCCTGATTTTATATAAAAGAATAACTCAAGATGATACTAAGTGACCTACAATTATTTAAAGATAGGTTTACTAGAGCTCAAGAAGGATGGCAGTCAAAAACCTTTTTTACATATAAATCATCTAAGGAAAAGTAATTGCTACTTGTTCTTTTAAATGAGAAAGAAAACCCTGTGCTCCCTAGCCCACTGTGCTGCCCAGCAAACAAATCACTAGCAAAGATGCGACTTCCTTGTGGATAGAGACAGTTGTAAGGATTCTCTAATTTTCCTCAATTTAACATGGCAGTTCAGGGTACTCAAATATACCAGGTCCACTGGATTTGTACCAACAGCCAACTTCACCTACTGTCAGTAGTCACATTGCTGCAACAGAACACATTTAACATGAGCCCCAATACGTACTCTTGCACAACTGCACCTTAATGGTTTATTGATATATTAAAGTAGCTGCAAAAGGTGTGCCAGTTACAAGAAAGAATGTAGAAAAACATATGAAAGACAAAATTAATGTATACCTTTGATAACGTATACTCATCTTGATTATAAACAGACATGCTACATTATTCAATTATTCCATAACCACTGAGCATAAAACTTCAAGAAAAAACATGCCCATTACAAAGCCTCTGAACATGTGTCTTAAAAGAATGCAATGACATTCTAAGACTCAAAACATTGCATGTTTAATTTGAAACATCAGATTAAGCAGCAGTAAATCAGGGAAGACCACAAGAAACATCTTTGCATCTGTTATCTCGGAAGAAATATGAGTAACTAAATGTGACATGCATTAGGTGGGTTCAGTACAGTATCCATACCTAAGAATTATTTTGTAGCAGAAAATTGAAGCCAGAGGTAAATCCAGATGGCAAATAGGATGCAAGCTGGGCTTGTTCTTGCCAATTCCAAAGTGGCACATTGGGAAGAGTAATTCAATCTGACTTCAAAACCCACTACGACTCTAGTTTATAAGCAACATTAAGAAAAAAATGAAACAAAAAATTAAAAAAGAAGAAAAAAGAAAGAAGAAAGAAATAAAAGGCACGACCTACAGAAAGGATTTCAGTGTACTAAGCAGCAGTATACTGCTTTTCCTTTAAAGAATAATTTCTGGTACTCAATATGTATCAAAATCCAAAGACTTCAGCCTTGAAAAGGTTTACAATAAAAAACTCAATCTGAATTTCATCATTGGCAGCTGGCCTCATAAAAGAACAACTTCTAATAATACCTTTTCTAGTCCTTGAAGGAGGATTTTCAAGATAAACAGAGCACACATCTGTCATAATATCTGAAGGAAGAGAGATCTCACCAGTCCTCATCTCACCAATAAACCTTTGTACTTAATTTACACCTTACATCTTATGCTTTACAAGGACAGAAAATAACTGGTAGAAGTTGCTGTTCATGATAGAAACATGCACCTGTTAAAGATTATTCAAAATTCAGGGTGACTTCTAGGTGTGGATGTGACCTTGATCACTGAACAGCAGGACTTGAACTTCTAACCTATATTTCAGGAAGCAAACCAATTTTCCCTGTGCTGTGCTGCCTTTCAGGATATACACTAATACAAGTAGCAGAGAAACCTATAGAAAGATATTTGTTTCAGGTCACCCTCACACAACAGATGAGAAGTTCCAACCTGTTTCCTCTCTCTAGCTCACATCCATGTGGCATCAGTGACCAAACAACACAGAATGCCTGAGGATCACCTGGCAATCCCAGCTGACTGTAGATTTAAAAGGACTTGGGTGAAACATTTGGACGAGAAACTCTTAAACCCATCTTGAAATGTAACTTGCCATTCTAGAATAACTTTCAGTGCTAGTGATGACCATGTGGAGATGAAGTTTTTCAGTATAAGCTGGTAATAGTATGAAGTTTCAAGTCCACAAGCACAAATTCGCAGCTACAGCTCTGGCTTCAGACCTTATTAACATCCACAAGCCAAATGAAACTGCTTTGCTAACAGCAGTACTTGGCACTTCCACAATACCTTCCATCCAAGCCCCTTAAAAGTCATTTATACATGTTAACTCGCCCAGTATTAAGGAAGAAGAATTATTCAGTGCTTCAATGATGTAGCATAAGACTATAGAGCTGGGAGACAACAAAATCAAAGTGAAATCAAGAAAGATCCAAGGACTGAATAAAAAGTGAATCTTTTAAAAAGAAAGAAAATTCATATTTCCTATTTATTTTGTAAGGTAATTCCTTTTACCTAAGTGCAGGCTTCAGCAAGGCTATCAGAGCTAACAATTTTAATTCTGGAGCTAGTTATCATGGGGCAAGTTTTGAAAGGTCTGCCTACCATTTGATTCAAATAAGTTTTATAGAAATTATCATATTTTTCCAATATCTTAGCAGTAGAACATTCTCTCAAAATCAGCAATTTACAGTGAAGTTGTTGTTTTGGTTTTTTTAATTTTTTTTTTTTTTTTAGGTTCCACATTTCAGAGAATGACCACAACATTAATTTTACTTGATGTTGATGCTGCAGGTGGCCAATTGCTATTGCCCATTCCCAAGCCAGTAGGACCATAAAATTGCATGAAAGGTGACTCATGAAAGATTTGTGGTTCATAAAACAGAATTCTTAGCCTCTAAATTTTGCTTTGTGCTTTAGTTTCAAATATAGCCAGAACTCCAAAACCAAAGAGAGATGCAAGCCTGCCAAGTCCTGTGCCATTTGGGAAAATGAACACATGCACTCTGCTGGCTGAGGTGTGTGAACCCCAGGGTAACATTGGAAAGAAAACTGTTGACTTCAGCCAGAGATGGACTGGGCCATGGATAAACATCACTGAGTTTCAAATTATGCTGTAAATACTTAATACTAAAGGAATTAGATTCTTCGTTTGAAAGAGCCACTGGTTCTTCATGCTGAGATACTCTGCACAAGGCCAAATTCTGTGCTGTCTTCCATTCTATGAAGTCCCATTAACTGTCAGCAGAAAACCCAGCCCATAATTTCTCCTGCAAGTTTATTTTTTCTGGAAAAAGCAGTTTTGTTCATGTATGCAAGCCAACATACTCCAACAATCATTGGTTATGCATCAATCCTTAAAGTATTTGGAAAACAGAAACACCACCTTACTGAAAAAGTTATAACCTAGCTGTGAGATGGGGCTATACAATGACAATACTTCTTTTCTTAATTAACAAAAAGTTGGTTTCATTTCATAAAAGCACAAGAAAGTATGCAAAACTTATTGCTGCAAGATGCTCCAGACAGTCAGACAGTTACAGCATTGACAAGAACATCTACAATTAGATTGCAAAAGTTTTTCTACAGGGATAACATCTCTCAGACCTTCAGGTTAAAACAATGTCTACTAGAGAGAATGTGCTTAACCTTAACCCCCTAAACTCCACATTACCATCTGACATGGGACACCTTCCTGTCACCTTCCTCCTGTCTTTATACATAGAAAGAAATGAAATCTTTAAGAGTGTCATCCAGGAGAGCTGCACCAGAAGTTAAAGCAGTCTTCAGGTGATGAGATGTGAACCTCTATATGCGTCCTTTGAGCTGGAGACTTCTTCTTTACTTGTACTGTCCAGGTTTTAGCAAAGATATAAACTAACAAGACCAACTCCTAACACTGAGGCCATCTGTCTCCTCTTCTTACAACTAGTAAGGTTCCACATGCAGTGCTGCATGCTGCACTCAAAGCATGAACCAGCTGGAGACTTTGGAAACAAGTAAACAAGAAGTGGTTGCATTTTTATAAATTCTTAAACAGAATAATTCCCCAAATTGACCCCACTAAAAGGAAAAGTTAAGGTAATAATTATATTCAAACACTTACCAGCTTGCTGCAAAGAAAATGAAAATAAATTTATTCTCAATGTACATAAAAATAAGATGTGAAGTCATAAGCTTTTAATTGTACTAGGGACAATTCAGACATTATTGAGAAAGTTTAACAAAGAAAAATCGAAGCAATCCTGGAAGAGATTTCTCAAGGAGTCTGTGGAGTCTTCAGTGCTGGAAGCCATACAAATGTCTGTCAGGAATGACATGTACAGCTGATTTAGCCTTGGACATGGGAAAGACTGGATGGCCTTTTGAAGTCCCTTCCAATCCCATGACTCAATGATTCATCTGACAATTGATGTTAAATTTGGACTACAATATAAGCCTTACACATGCTGGATATGGGCCAGTAAAACAACTATTATTCTGTAGAGGACATTATAAATCTGAAAAGAAACAACTGTTATAAGGTGAAAAAAAAAGCCTACGAAAACAACAACAGCATCAATATACAAACAGTTAATACTGCAGAGTTTAGCAAGGAGGCAGACAGAAGGAATCTGGTTTAATCTTAAGCACCAGTTTGCAAATCTCAGCCAAATGTCCACTTCCGATAACAAGTGAACAAAGCTTTCATTTGAGATTGCGGAGAGTGGGATATGCAGGCAAAGAAATTAATGCCTTTAAAGATATTTCCATTTTCAAACATTCACTGCCCCGTTACATTTGAACATCTTACTGCATGAAAAAGTTCTTTTATATGTACTTCCAACTGCATTTATAAATTAGAAAGCTGCAGTAAGTTACTTAGATCACATCACGTTTGTTCAGCTGTGTTCTACAAAAGCACACAATGTACGTTCTTGAAGCTATCAGCTTAAAAGTGTACATAAAAGAAGATTCAAATGCAGAACAGTGGTTTAGACCCTCTTCACATTTCACTGGGGTCAGTGTGAACAGAAGAACGGTGGGATTCAGTCTGAGATCCAAGTCT
Organism: Patagioenas fasciata; assembly: GCF_037038585.1. Classification (NCBI taxonomy): domain Eukaryota; kingdom Metazoa; phylum Chordata; class Aves; order Columbiformes; family Columbidae; genus Patagioenas; species Patagioenas fasciata. The sequence goes on along the minus strand of NC_092526.1, from coordinate 11,651,521 downwards.
GTCCTGGCTGCTTTGCTTCCAGCTGGGAGACAGGCCCAAGAAGGGTCCATTTTCTTTCTTCTACATGGAATTTTGTTAGAATGGCTCTTCTCATGAAATCTGGACCCCATTCAATTCTCAGTCCCTCCTTACACAGTGTATCCGTTCAATGAACATATCAACATTTACACTTTCAACGAGGAAAAATGTGGTAGGAATAACAAATTCTTTCCATCGTGTCTACAAAGCGATAATTTTCTATCCCCCTTTAAAAGGCCAATATTGAGCAAGGCATAGCACTGTGATGCAGATGTTCTAGAGAGCCTCAATCCTGTCAGTCACATCAATTTGTCTATCGCATTGGGCTCAACTGGCCAAGCTTTCCTCACAGGCAGTGAAAGATGGGAGGTGAATTCCATTTCATGTCACTACTTGGCAGAGACGATCCCCAGCAAGGAGTAAACGGAGGAGAAGAAAGAGGCGGGAAGCGGGGGGAGGAGGGGAGGGAAGGAGAAAGATTGAGATTAAGAACAAAAAAAAGGGAAAAAGAAGGAAAACTAAACGAACAGGAGATTAAAAGGACAACTGTCTGAAAATTCAAGGAGGAGGGAGAGAAGAGTTTGGTCACACAGGCAGAGAGAATATATAACAAGGAACATTGGATGAAGACTGTCAAAGACCAGCTAATTCTCAGCTGTCCTGGCAGTATGGTTGAGAATCATGATTGCTCCGTTGTTGAATTCCACAGATTTAATGGAATGAGTATCGTGGCTTTTTCTTTGATTCCCCCCACTCCATAAAAGAACAGACAAATAATCCAAGAATGACTGAGGTTCATACAAACCTCCTTTGACAGAATTTCACCCACAAAGTCAGGTTGCTGAAGAGTCATTCCCCTTCATGTTCCTCTACTTTTTTTAAGCTTTGGTGTTTGCAAAACATTTTATATTTCTCCACACCCAAGTGCCTCACTCACTTTAGATGAGATCCCAACAACTGCTCTGGATGCCAATACTGAAAGTGAGCAGTTCAGAAAGGTGCCAATTATCCAAGTGTTTACACAGATGTGAATAAAAATGTGCAATGTTGATATTAAAAACAGAAAAATGCATTCTTCACTATTCTAAGATCAAGCATTAAGGAAGATGTTTAAAAAGCACATATGAAAAAATCTAGTGAGACACATGCCACTAACATGTCATATCTCTTTTGAGTATTTTTGTATAAACAAGAATTGTTCATGTTTTCTTCATTCGCTTTTCAGTTCCTTCTGTATACAGTCCCTATCAGAGATTTATTCTTCAGTAATAGATTAAGAGAATCATCTCTTAAATTACCTCCTCACCACACCGAGATACTTATACTTCTTAGAAGACCAGCATACTGAAGATTTAATCAAGATTAAAATTTAATCTCTCTCCCTCAAATTTATTCTGAAAAACAATTTCAGCCATGGAAGACAGAGGGTAGAACCCAGCCAGTTTCTGTGTTTTGTTCCTGGTCACACATTTTTATTCCACAAGCAGTGTATCTGAGGTGAGCAACGGACAAAACTTCTCACTTCAATTTCACTGAAGTCAGTAGAAAGGCTGCCAATGAACGGCTTTGGTGAGAGCTGAGCAGGAAACCTGGCCCAAGTCAAGCTCTTAATTTACAAGCACTTGCCAGGAGACTTCTGTGTACACTCAGTACAGAGCAATGCGGGTTCTGAAAACCAGTTTAGAACTGGGTCCACTTTTAAAGTCTGCAGAAAAGCTCTAAAGCAGACACGCCTTGGGGTGTCATTGATAAATTAAAAAAGTAACAGTGTGCCTCGGTTCTAGAAGTCTGTGAAGACAGGGTTCTTAATTAACTTGGAAATAAAACAAATGGGAAACCTGATGTTTGGTTAGTATCAACAGGATTAAAAAGTTCAAATAATTTTGTAAAGCTTGGGAAGGGGATCTGAGAAAACATCAATAAAATCCATACTGTTTTCCCCTTAAGCAGTGTCTCTTTTCCTGTATCAGGAACAACCAGAAAGTTACCTCATGAAATTGTCACAGAAGGTGTCAAATGGAAATGAGAGTTTTGCAAACCACAGAAGTCCCCTTTTAGATAAAACAAACAAACAAAACCAAACAAAAACAACCAAACAAAAACGAAAAACCAAAACCAAACAAACCCAGCAACCTCTGTGCCATAAATCTTGAAACCAGCCTGGGGGGGTGGGGAGGCAGGGGGTAAGAGAGAAGGGTAGAAAACTGCTTTTCCCGGTGGACCCACAGATACAGCACAGACACTTGTATAGCAAAGCGCGGTTTTGCCAGTTGCACAAGAACATTTCATTTTCTCGTGGAAATTGGTAAGTGTTTTTCCAATAAAAGGCAACTGTAAGGATAATCTATATCCAGAACCAGTAAACAGGGAGTAGAAGTCATCGCACTGATTGCTGCAAAGGTACACAAACAAAGTTCATTGGTCTTGCTGAGGAAATTCCTGGAATGTTTGCACCTCATGTGATATATATCCAAGTCTGCTGATCACGGAATGCTTAGGCTTCAGTTTTAAAAGATGCCTCCAAAAGTCACATGCAAAATAATTGATTGTTGAAACAATTTTGTAAGCACAAACACTCATGAAGAGAAATCAAACACCTCAGCACCCAGCCATTTCCAGAAAAAGAGATAACTAAATTACATCTAAAGGCATCAAAATGAGGTTGGTGTTTGTTTTGAATATCAGATATAGTTTCTGAGGAATCTAGCTGCCAAGACAGAGAGCTAAAGGTTATTAATAAAAATAAGGCCACATGAATATATAGAATATATAGACTAGAATATATAGACTACATACCTACATCACTAAACAACTCCAAATTAATATAGCAATATTTTCACAAGTATCAGCAAACCCTAAACCCTCAGTAACTACCTCTAGGACCCACAGCACAGGAAGCCAAGACGGTAGAAAAAGCACAAAGACCTTTTGCACAGTAAGTTCAAGGTCTGCAGTGAAATTCCAGCAGTGCATCGCCACACAGGCTCAGACAAACAGCATAAGGATGTCACAGGTTGCGACACAGGAAACTTTTCCCTATGCCTCAAATACAACTCCTGCTTTTCCTGTAACCGCAATCGCTTTCCTCCTATTTCCAGTGACACAATGCTCCAACGACGTCACTGTCAGATGCATTTTCACAGTATGGGAGTACAGTGGTGTATTGTACAGACACCATTATTGATGACTTAATAAATGTGTGGCTCATGATACACCAGACTACTTAAAACAAAAGATAAAGCACAGGGGCCAGACAAGCGCAGCTAAATAATGTTATTTATTATTAGTATTATCATGTTTCCATAAGAGAGAGGAGTGTCTTAAGGTAAGGAGTTATGTTTTAAGATGGTAAAAATCAGTCTGTTTTCATGGAGTCACAGAAGTGAATCAGTTTACACTGGTTAGGGATCTGGTAGCTCATCTTTCTGTAAAAGTTTTGGCAGCTCAATGTAAACCCATTAATCATGAACTACAGTGCTACAGTTCTGTGAGATCTGCAATCACAGTGACCCTGCTTTATTTATTCTCTTATCTGGCAGGAAAAACCGTTCTCCAGGAATCTGCCTGTTGAGGTACAGGACAATGGATTATTTCTGCCTCTGAGGCAACAGCCTCATATTTGGAATGACTAGACTATCTGAAACAAGAAGTAGAGTAGCTAGCAAGAGTTTTCTTCTTTAGATTAAATAGCGTGATCCTGCTTTCAAACACTGGAGATATTTCAAAGTATCTTTTTCATTACTTTAATAGATAATCTTGAAACAGTAATCCAGGCACATACCACACATGATCTAGCAATTTGAAGAGGAGACAGGGAGCTCAAACTTCCAGATTATGCTTCTGATCTTGATTCCCTCTCAAGTTGTGATCTTTTCCTGCCACTGTTGTCTCAATGCATCTTCTGGTTGATACAAGAATCAGAGATGGCTTTAAGAGTTAAGTTCTTTAAAAGCATGTTTGACAACTCTGGATCAAAATTCCGCTGCAAGAAATTGGTAGGGCCTGAGTCTTTGGTTTTTAATGATCTTTAGTATTTGCACAATATATGCCATTCATTCATGTCAACTTCATATGACTAGAAATGACAGTCAAACAATTTCTACATAAGAAGCCCTTAGCAAGCAGCTGTTGAGACACTCAGAAATACAGATTAGCTATAAAATAGATTATAGAAATTATGCAAGTTTTCATGAGATGCCTATTGCAGCTTTATGCTTTGTCATTAGAGCAAACACCACAATGCACTCTGAAAGCATTGAAGTGTGTGGCCAGATGCAGTTTTGCTTCGAGGACATTTCAATCCAAGTGATCAGAGGCAACATTGTTACTTGTGTGCAGTTCGACAGCGTTCATCTGAGTGATTCACTCAACAAGGAAGAAAACAGCTTTTCTAGAATCCTAGAAGATGACATTACATGGTACGTTCACCAAAGCTTCAGTATTTCTAACACACAGTCATGAATACAATGAGAAAAATAATTCCCTTCTTTAAAAGTCAGGGGAAAGAAAAAAAAGGAGGAAAAGAAATAAAAGCAAAAAGCAATTCCTGCAGTCGGGGGAGATACCAGAGAAACTTGTTACTACCCTATTTTCTATTTTTAAATTTCTGATGTAGAATAACAGCAAGAACAAATAACAGAATGCAGAAGAATTCCAAATAAGAACTGGTTTGTTGGTTTAACAGAAAAGAGCAGCTTTTCCCAGCACTATTATCTAAGACCAGGAGATATCTGAAACAATCACTAACCATTTCCTACAACAAGGTAGCTGCTCCTGTGCTGGAAAAGACAGACACTCTCTGGGTTTACTGGTGGTACGCACGAAGAGAAATCTAAGAAAAAATATGAAGTAAACCAATTTTTACAGGTTTTTGATACCACAATTGGAAATCCTTGGAACAAAACTTGAATTAAGAAGAAAATTGCCCAATTTAAAGTGATTTCTTGTAAGTCTAAAACTTAGGCCAATTTCCTGAGGGTGGCAAACATTTCAGTTACCTTTGCCATCTCTAATCACACCAAGTTTTTCCTTCCAGTGTTGGCTTTTCCCTGAATTTGAAACCCAAGCTTAATGCAAACCCACATCAAGCAGAAATGGGATAAAACAGATCCATGCTGAGCCTGTATGAGTAAAGCTGCAGACATTCTTGCTGCTCTAGTCACAATAATAATTTTTTGGCTGAAAAACTACTGGTCATATTCAGCAAGTGACTGCTTTGCTCCTGTGCCACACAAAGCCACAGAAAAATGAATCTAGCCTTCCACTAGGTTTCTTTAAAATATGTTAGCTGGGACACAGCAGCATAAGCTCTTAGAAGCTTGTAAAATGAATTAAGCAGACAAATACACTATTTTTATCAGTTCAACAGGAGGTTCTGTATTGAATACATATGAAGGAAGAGCCATGTTAAACTGAACAAGCCTGGAGGCTTAAAACAATATTAATTCCACTTGCATTCAACCATGTGGATCCAATGATCAAAGGGATTTAGAAGCAAGAAGGGAATAATGGAAATATCAACACTCAGCAATACTCCATCGCCTCAGGGCAGCACGGAACAGTACCAGATGGCAGGAGAGCAGCAGGGCTATCTCCTCTCACATTGACAGGAGACAGGAACTACAGTCACACTGGATTTTCATGCACCGACCTCAAATTTTGAAGATGCTGTTATGAAAAGGTGCCAGTTGCACTTCTACTACTCTGCTTTATAAGTTTAGAAACTTTCTATGTAAAGTGCCACTAGTGATGGTTTGTTCCTCTTAGCAGGACTTGAAGAGGTGAGAGAGAAGCATCAAAACACCATCATACTGACTGAAAATTACTAGAGAAGCCTTTAAAGAGACCAGAGAACACCTGCTGAGTAGGCAAGCATTTATTTGAGCAAGAGAGCTTGTCACAGGAGAGTAGGACTTCGTTTTAAACTGTTTAAAAAAGCCTTCCCAGAGCCAGGATATGTATTTTGTGTTATCCAGAAGAAATAATGAACTAGAACTAAACTAGAAATGCTAGCTGATTAAAAGAAAAAAACAAAAAAAAAAATCAAGATTCAGAGCAGCTTTTTGTCAGAAAGTTCCTCTACTAGCACACAAGAAATCTCCCATTATTCATTATCACATGTTAATATGCTAGCGGTTAGCTTTCTGTCCTGGCGAGGGTTATTCTTCCTACACAGTGGAGCATCAAAAGGAGAAATGGAAACTCACTGCCCAAAGATATTCCAAAGAATGCTTTTCCATAAGGATAGAGAATATGAAAAACAGCTCTTGTGTTTGTTTTGTTTCCTGGATCACACAAAGATAACAATACAAGGGTAACTGTTGTGAAATATCTGATCAAAGTATTCTTTTAAAAATTCAATATTAATACTCTTTAAATATTAAGTCCTTGAAGCGGGTTTGCAGAGTCCTCCAATGCATGCTGTCTTCCTGAAAGTGAAATAACTCCATTGGTATTAATAAAGTTAATCTAGATTTATGACACCATAAACAAATCATAACTGACCAGGTATGTACATATGCTCGTTTTCTTTCTGACCTATATCTCCCATATATGTAGACAGAGCGGGGGGAGGGGTAATCACAGGAAACATTCTTCATAGATAGAGAGAGGAGGGCTGTGAAGTTGGTGAAGGGTTTGGAGGGGGAGCCGTATGAGGAGCGGCTAAAGTCACTTGGTGTGTTCAGGCTGGAGGAGACTGAGGGGAGACCTCATCATGGCTACAGCTTCCTCACAAGGGCATGAGGAGGGGCAGGCGCCAAACTCTTCTCTCTGGTGATCAGTGACAGAACCCAAGGGAATGGCAGGAAGATGTGCCAGGGGAGGTTTAGGTTGGACATTAGGAAAAGGTTCTTCACCCAGAGGGTGGTGAACACTGGAACAGGCTCCCCAGGGAGGTGTCACGGCCCCAAGCCTGACTGTTAAAGAAGAGACTGGACAACATCCTCAGACACACGGTGTGAACTGTGGGGTTGTCATATGCAGGGACAGGAGTTAGACTTGATGATCCTTGTGGGTCCCTTCCAACTCAGGACATTCTATGATACTATGAAGTACCATCTACAATATTAAATTATTAATACAAAGTAAGACACTATCCAATTGGAAGACTAAGAGATTTGAGGCACCTGTAGTTATATAAACTGGAGGCTGAGACTTCTATTCTTAAAGTGATATGCTGCTGAATGATTGAGGTTTACCAAGTGGTTATGTCAGGACTCAGATTTTATTCTTTGCTTTGCTTGCTGTTGACATAATACAAAATCTCACATATGGAGTCACTGACAAATGATCTTGTGATGTTTGATCCTTGGGAAGAATGTTAAAGACTACAGGTTTTCTATACAGTCGTATAAAATCTGAATTTTTGCTAGTAGCCTGTCCTGCAGAGTATATGCTTCAGTGTTTTCTATAATACTTGCAGCACTGACCTAATTCCTGATGGTTTCATGCTCAAACACACTGCACTGCTCAAGCCAGACAACTTGTAACAAAGCTTGAGTGAAGACTCTGGATCTCTAATCACCTCTTCTAAAGGGCTGCCCAGCTTTCTGGTGCTTAGGGACATGGTTTGGAGGTTGACTTGACAGTGTTAGGTTGACAGTTAGACTCAACCATCTTAAAGGTCTTTTCTAACCTAAACAATTCTATGATTCTGGCAGAGCAGAGCTACATTATGCCAGTTCCCTAAAGTTCAAAAGAAACAAATATTATTGTGTTTGAGGAAGAAACAAATCACTCAGTAGCCAGAACAAGTCAAAGTAAAATCTCATCCACGGGTTACTTTTCCGACAGTCCTGATCATCACCTGCTCAGCTTGCTAAGGTTTGTCAGAGATTGCCCCATAAGCCTTTGTGCACAACAGCAAACAGCATGAGAGTTTGCATGGAAAGAGTTTTGGCCAAGATCAATATGATTGCACTTCTGAATCAAACTAATCATGAAAGTAAGTTTTCACAGTATTAGGGCCTGAATTGTTCTCTACTTTCTTCTAGAAAGACAGATCAGCTGAAAGCTGGTATATTAAAAATTTTAACTATATGCCAGGCTTTAATTCTGTCAAAGAACAGACCTGACATTGTCAAGGGCTGTGACTTTAAAACAAGTAGTGAAAACTGGGCATGTAATGAGCAGCTTCATACTTAGCTTTTGTTCTAACCAGCCTCAACTTAAAATTGAGTTAATACCTCACATTCAAGGGAGGAGGAAGTTCTTCCAATTTAAGAGACTTTTGATTGTGCCTTTTGTCAAACTTCATCAGTAACACTCTTCCAGATTATCAGGTGCGAAACATCCACCCAGAGAAGCGGTAAGTATTCTTGCAGTAACTGGAGATTGTTGGAAGACAAAACACTCCTGTCCAAGTAGTTTTGTTTTTAAAGTAGTAGTTATTTTGGAGGACTAGAGGATCTGGATTTTGTTTTTCTTAAACATTTAAGTTCTGCATCTTTCCATCTAAGTTTTCAGAAAGTGCTAGCAGTAACTTTCCTGATGTCTTGCTGTATCTTTAAAAGAATTTTAATTTATTTTGGGAAGGTTCTGTGGCACCTTATAAATCTCCCAGAGAGTAGAAAAGGGTTTTTGTGGGCTTTCTTTTTGCCAGATTTCCCCATGCTATGTGTATTTTAACTACTACTTTCTTTAGACTGAAGTACTGTCTAGGTTTTAACCCCTCTTATGCAGAGCTGCTCATCTTCTGCATGGAAGATTCAAATCACCCATGCCCCAAATGGTCTGTTAGAGGCAGAAGAAATTACATGTCACTTAAATAACTGTTAGATGTCGCTACTGTTCCAACAAAATAAAGATTGTCAGTATGCAAAATAAACTAACAAGCTCTTCTCAAGGGCATGTAGCTTCAGGAAAAAACGTGGATGATGAAAAACAGAAAAATGACTACTTACAGGTTTCTAGCCTCTTCAGGCTCTCAGCATTGTTACAAAGCTACTTCTTTTCCCATCCTTTGGAGACTGTCAACTTGACCTTTGAAGTGTAAACTCCTGTAGGTTTGTGGGGTTTTTTTAATAATTTTGAACCACAGGAGAAAAGTATCAATGGAAGATTTGCATTTTTAATGTTCATTAAATAGAGCAGATAAACGCACACCATGTAAAGCATGCTACATAGTGTGCTCTCTGGTTTGAAAATACCAGCCATTTCTCCCTAAGGGCTAATCTCAGGTAATGTCAGTCCCTTTCCCTAAGGACTTTTTTGCAAGTTTTGTTGCTTGCTGCACAACCTTGCATATACATTAAGCTCTCTATGAATTTGATGAGCCTATTTAGACAAGCAATATTAAGTATACACACCTAGACAGAAATTAAAATGAAGCTACAACCATGGAACACGCATGACAAGCCTTAGTACAACTTTCCGTCAGAATCAGCCTAATCCTCTGCAGTCCTCAGGCGTAACATTATTTGGGTCTGACAGAACTGAATCCTTTGCAATATTTTTGCATTTGAGTTAAGCAAACATTGAGGAAAACAAATGTTTTAATGGCAATGATTGATTCTAAACTTACAGGGCATGAAAAGCACCACTGTGACACAGACCGGGGCACTGCTGGCAGGTGTGAGGCTCAGGAACAGACACCCAGTACAATCTAAGCACATGAACATCTGCTCCAAGCTACTCAGTTCATCCACAGGGTAAAACAGGCTTGCATTGTTTACAAATAAATGTAAATAAACAGGAAAATCTGCTGCTAGTTAAAGCATTAGGAAAAGACCCCTTTATAATGCTTCTTGCAGAAAGACATATGTTAAACTGAACTGTCCAGCCAGGAGCTTGAGGAAACCTGTACTTGCATATTATTTGGATTTACCTTTTCTCCCTCTTCCCGTTTTCAGCTCTCATGGGTCACTTTATTAGTTATGTTTTAAAAGGAACATATTTCCTAGCAACAAATAACATAATAATTTCGGTCGTATGTTTACCATTACACCAGAGTCTCAACAATCAAAAATTATTTAACCAGATAAACATTCTAGTGTTTTCAAAGTACTTTGTAGACAAACTTATTAATCTACAAAGAAAACATACAACCTGTTTGTACTCCTACATATGCAACATTCAAGGTTAACGTGCTTAGAAGACCAAACCTTTCTTTAAGGGAATCTGAGTAAGAAATTTAAAATGTGAGCTAGATTTACAGCTGTAAATTCTTCCCAGGACAAGCAGTTTTCCTATTAATGCATTTTCTGCAGTCAACTGCTTTCTGTAGTCTGATTTTTTCAGACCAAAAGAATTGGCCATGGCATAGAGACTTCCCTTGAGCTGAGTCAGTGCAGTAGCAACACATAGTAAGCATATACAGGCAGTAAATAGTCTTTGCATTCCAGCCATTAGAAACTACTCCAGTCCATTCTACAATCTGAGTATGAAAAGCCAGATTATAATTTGTCACAATTTATTTCACAGAGGTTACTAGCACAAACCAATAAGGAAAACCAGCACATACGAATGTCTTTCACTGTTTCAAAGGAGAACAATCAAGATCAGCTTCAGAGTATTAGTTTTCCATCCTAACAAATAGTTTATGGTCCAGGTTCAACCCAACTCTCTGAACTGGACTGATTCCACTAGGCATACTAGTTATGCCTGCACATCACTGCTTCAGACAAAGTACCTGATAAATCTCATTCACTAAGAAGGGATATCGAAAGAAAAAAACATATCCAATAACACCCCAAAGACACAGGTGAATTTTATGCTAATAAAGCTACTGTATTAACTGTCTGGAAACTGGTGTACTTTCAGCACTGAGGATTCATACAGGTTTTTAGTGTGTGGCAGAGACAGCAATGGCACCTTCCTGTGGTTGAACTGGAGGTGTTCACCACTGCACCTCGAATCAGCTTCCTCTCTTAATGAGGGACCACGCATGCAGTGCAATGAGTAAGTGATGAAGACCTGTGTAACCCTCTAAACCCTGCATTGCAGGAATAATGATGAAAAAATATATCAATAAAACTAAACCAAACCAAAAGCAACAACAAAAAAGCCACACAACAAAACAGAAGACCCACTTAAGCTGCTGTTGACAGCCCTGCACCAAAGCACCTCCTGCCTTAAAAGCTCAAAAAGCTTTTGGCTGTTCTTGGCACATTCCACATTTCTACTAGGTACAAACAGAAAGAGATACGTGACTTGAACTACTGAGTTTCTTCAGAATACCAGGAGCTATCTTGACTTGCCTTCACTCAGTATAACTGATATTTTGTTTCCTGCTGGAAAAGCATATTTATCACTGTAACACAAACTGGACATGTGAAACCGCAAATAAATCAGGATTTTACAGCTGTTGGAGGATCAAAATATCTGCATTTGATCCCATGGGGTTCATCAAGAGATTGGCTCTGTAGTGGAAATACCACATCATCAACAAGCAGAGAAAACAGATGAAGCAATACCTGCTTGTGACCAGATTTTGTCAGCTCCTGACCTATAACTAGTGCCAAAACTCGGGAAAAAAAACCAATACTAAATAGGAATGTAATGGCTTTAAATGCTGGAAAAATAGACTTAATTCTCTCGAATGAATGTCTAATTAAAAAAAAAAAGCATATTCTGCTCATGTGAATTTTGGCTGCTCCATCTATAATCATATTATTTCTTTATGCCTGCAATGACATCACTCAATAAGAGGGAAAAATGGAAATTCATTGCAAGTTCAATTCAAGGCACTTTAAAGGACTCAAGATCCAAACTGTACAGAATTAATGAATTTACAGGAATGGTGCTATTGCCTTTAGGAGTTTTATACAGGTGCTATTTAGAGGTCCAAACACTCATAAAAAGTGGAAAATACGGTAACTGAAAATGTAATCATTGATATCCATTTAACCAGAAGGTGGTTATACCAGGTTAAAATTTTAATATTAAAAGGAAGAAAAAGAAGAACCTGAGACCTTTCAGTAGTTTTAAAACTGTCAAGATTATAATTTGCAAAAATGTTTTAATCTAGAATGTTCATGTTTAATGCTCTAAACAGTTCACTGCTTCTCCTTTTATTGATTACATAATATAATCTTGTTTATCTAAAATCCTTTGGGGATTTCTGAATCCATTTGAGAAGCAGACATGCACAAGAGGGGACTGGAAAAATTACAATGACTTGCATCAGTTTTTTTTTTTTTTTTGTATGAGGTACAGTTCCTTTAATGTAGCTTCTGAAAGGGAGCCCACAGTCTTTTTATTGCACTGCAGGGAACTTCGGATGGGAAAGGGAACAGGGAAGGAAAGTTCAATCATATAAAATATAGTTAACTTCCCTTTAATCAGAATTTAAATTAATCAGAGCTGAGTCATGTCTGGCAAAAATATGTGCCACTCACTGTAAAGAAACAAACCTGAACCACTCCTAGTCACCACAAAGTTTTCAATACTAGAAAAATATTCCCTGTACGCCATGTTCCCCAAAGAAATATTTTATTTCTTCTTTGAAGAACTATGCAAGGAAAAGTGTTTCCCATCTATAACAACAAGCCTACCCACAGGAGAATCTCCCCTCCCCATTTTCTCTAAATTCCAAGACATCCAAATTAGACAGTGTATTGCCATTCCCAAAGATAATGTGCCATGGCCGAGTTCCAGTGCCCCAGACATTCTCTTTGTGCCAAGCTCAAACCTAGACTGGTTATGGTGTTTTGTTAATAAGGTGAGACTTGGGATTAATCTAGTGCAGTATCACACCCCATTTAGAGTTAACAGGTACAGAAGTAATATAGGTGCAATCCAGTTTCTCCTTTGTAATAACTAATTCCAGTTACATGCAAAAGTGGTTGCTACACCTTGAACTCCGCGAAAAAAAAATAGGTAAGATAGTACAAATACAAACGAGACAACCTGCTGTGTAAGAAAGTGCCTTGGTCAGAAACAGGTTACGCTCTCTGTGTTATCGAGCAATCTACAAATAGAAAAGGTAAGAGCGTTAGATTCATATGTTACAAATAAACCCGCAAAATAATCACTGTTGTTTTCAGTCAAGCCTGGTGGTGTTAGCTTTATGACATCCTATTATAGGGAATAAAATTCACCCTAAGATGCTTCCAAAGCAGAACTTCAAGTATGGGCATCCATCTCCTAAATTAGGAGTCAGCAAAATTTTCAGGGTTACTGCTTACATGCTTGGGCTTTGTGAACACAGATGAAGCAAAAAAACTGTTTAAAAACATGTTGTAGAACCCCTTCTTTTCGGGTATTTCCAAGAGACATACAAAAACTGTATAAGCAGAGTGAGGTGTAGAGGCTTGCAGCACACATAGAAAATAATTTGCCATCTCCCTGAAGATGATCTGTTCACCAGAATGCCCAAGAAAACAGATCCTTCTTCCATGCATATTGATAACTGCAATCTGTAAGTCTAAATTCTTCTCCACTGTGCCAATCACTAGACTATTCAATTTCTATGAATCTGAGAGAAACCAAGATCATTTCCAACTAAAACAAATATGATAAAGTTTGTAGCTTTCACCCAGAATGATTTGTGTATTTTGGAATAAACAGTCTCATGAAATAAGGTTACTTGAAAAAAAGTATGTGTTTACATGAAAAGCACTATCAGACGCCAGTTTTTCACTCAGTGGTAGAAATACTGTGCTATTACTCTTGAAAGTTTTGCTTAATAAGACCTGATTGCTTTTCAGCTTTTCCTCTCAAACTCAGATGAATATATTATTAATTAGATGTTATGTAGGTATATAATGCAGTGGCAATTCTCTTTAAAAGATCACAAAAGCGCTCCTAAAGTAAGTCATGCTCCTTCTGCAATAGCATGTTTTCATTATCAGTAGCTAACTCCTCAGACAGACAGGATAGAGAGAGCTTATTTTTCTTTTGTGTTTCAATTTGAGTATGAGCTGAGAAGTGAAGCATTTTAAAAGATTGTCAGTTTTTCCATATCCCTGACAGAGACAGACAGCAGCCTTCCTGTGACTGGGACACCTAACAGTAATAACCCCCAGCTGCTCTTTGGAGCTTTCTTCCATCAAATAACTATTATTATCTGTAAAGGTCACAGCTACAGTGGACAAAGTAACCCAAATCACCCTCATTGAGCTTGAGTTTTCCCCTAAGTTTCTTTGCTTCACACAAAAAACAACCCTAACACAAGCTTCCCCTGCTTGTTGTACATAAATCTTGTACTTGAGCGTGTTTTGGGCAGACACACACACTTGTGCTCACTCGCTCATAACATCTTTGACCAAAGTGAGTTCTCAACCACCGCGGAAGTGGGATTCAAGCTCAAAAGTCTGTCCCTGTCCTATGCTCTAAGGCTGGCTGTATGCACCAGCGTTTTCCTAGCTCACCTGTACTACAGTACAAATAAATAGAGATTTTAGTCTTCATTTGGCCTACGAGTCTTTCAATGTGATTTACAGAAAGACAGCCTGCAGGAACTCAAGAGTTAAAACAATCTGGCAGCAACAGAGACATTAATTATCAAAGCCATGCAGGCTCTAATGACACTTTGATTTGGCACTGGTTATAAGGATGCTTTTTAACAGATATCTGTCCTCCAAAAATAAGACAACACTAATCAGCAGCTTAATAGACCTTCAGATAGACTATAAACTGAACCACAAACTGGAAGTTTGAACTGAATTCAAACCATCCACTGATAACTTCTATTGAGTTCGAAGTTAGAAGAGATTATTCCAATCATTTTTTTCTGGGCTTGGTGGGACACAACCCCAAGAAACAATGCAAGAATTTGTCCACTTGAAGATTTTTTGGAGAAGATGTCCAATCACCCCAAGACATCTCTAAAGTCATTATTAATTATTTTAATCGTTAAACATTTTGGCATCTCAGTTCTAGCAAGAATCAAATCCTCCTTCAGATTTCAACCTGTGAGTCTAATTCTACCACCTACAATCTGTACCCCTTGTCCAGGTAGGTACAATTAGAGTCATATTTTTATCCTTTGGAAAAGTTAAATGGGCTGAGCTGCTTTAGTCTCTGGCTTTAAGACATTTTTTCCAGACAATGAATCATTCTTTCATCTCTTCCCCGAATCTTTTCCAGTTTCAGGCTCCTTCATGAACTGTGGCTACTAGAACTGGATATGTTAAGTGGATAATGGTCTCCACAGTGTTAGAAAAAAGTAATACCATCAGCTCTCTCATCACTGATGTTTCATTCCCTTCTCTACATCTCAATAAGGGTTTAATCAGATCTCTTGCCCACAGCATCACAATAACAATCCTCGTTTCCTTGTTTATCCAGTTCTAGTCCTAAAATGTTTCCAAAGCTGCTTTCTCAGATGTAATATTCCATTTTCTGTGACCCACATTCTGTTCCCATATACATGATCTAACAAGTGACTGTTAACAAAAATGTCTGCTTTGCAATAAGATCCAGATTAGAACATATTATTATACATGTTCCTTACATTGTTGGTTAAATAATGGGTTAAATATGGGTTAAAACCCCAAATACATATATTAAAAGAAACCCCACACCACAAAACAAACAAAAAAATGCTCACTCTTCCTCACAGAAACTTGCATGGTGTCAATAGCACCTTAGAATTAACCATTTGTCTAGCATCAGAACACTGTGTACTGCAGTCAGAGTGCTTCTCTTATGAGGGAATTTCCCGTAAGATTTTGGTAGAAGCAAAGGTCAGGAGAGATTAATGGTTTTGTACGTGTTATATTGAAACACTAATTTGAAACACAGTGTGGATAAAAATAAGTACTGAATTTAATCCATTTCCACTGATTCTTGGAAACGAATACTGGGTTTTTATTGATGTATTAATAAATGAACAAAATTCACTTCTGATGCAATTTATGCCAGTGATGGATTCATTTGGAGTACTTAGCCTGCTAATCACGTTAGTGAAGGTTTAGCTGATAGAAAAACCATCCCTAGAGATGTCACTTCTTTCCCTTCCAGAAATACCAAGAAACAGCTAGTGAATGATTTAGGGATTTTCCATACATATCATTTACAAAAAATCTTCCATTGCTTCATGTTAATGACTGTCAGACAGGTAGCAAATATCACAAGCTGGGAAAGACAATTTCAGCAGGAAAGAAAAAGATTTTACTAAAGCTGTTTTCTACTGAAAAGCTCATAAATGGAAACTTATTTGGCATCTTTGTTGGAGCTGAATTGGCAGAGTAAGATGGAAAGCAGTTCTGTATCTCATTACTATCACTAGCTGGAAACTGTGGAAGAACAGGCAGCTTTCTGTTTAGATATAACTGTACTCTTGCTGTACAGAGTGTCTGGCTTTCTCTTTCTTTCTCTTTAGTACAGACAACATCTGCACAAAAAGGCTCTTTGTCTTTTTAAGGCTTCACCTACTGCTGCTTATTTTCTACCTGACATCTACTTGTGATATCATTGGCATTTCCTAAGTGACAATTACAACATCAGGAAAAGACAGGTCAAATGCCACCACACAAACACATATAATCAAGTGTTCACAACTTAATTTCAGTTTAATTTCATGTAATACACATTTTATTTAATTAGTTAAATGCAGATAAACATGGCTTTCTAAAAGAGGTACATAGAAAAAGCAATAGCAACAGTTACCCAATCTTCAGTTGAGCTAAAACAAGACCTGGATTTGAGGTGAACAGTAAGTGCTGGGAAGAATCAAAACATGTAAGAAAAACTTTTTTGTGTCAAGATTCCTTAGAGATAAAGAGATTGAAAGCTATAATATATGCTTTACTGCAGTAGGAGAATTATGTCTAAATAGCTGCATTGAAAAAGGAGACATAACAGCTAATTAATGGAATAGGAGAGGTGTTCTTACATGTCCTATAAGCCTAATCAGGGCAGTACAGTGTCCTATAAAAATATCCAGGCCAGTTCCAAAGCTAAAATAGCAACATGAACATGCTAATCCACTGGGTTAATTATCACTCTTGAGACCCAAGCTAAATTTTCCAGGTGTGTTTTGTGTAAGACGTATCAGCCCAGAAAGCAAAACTATGTATTCTCAATATTTTGTCTTGCTTTTCTAGCTCAGGAAATGCAGTTTCCATTCAGGTGCAGCAGAAATCTGAATTCTATCATTGAACCATTTAGAGCCTGACACCAGAAAGACAACACGGTCTAGCAGGCAGAACTATCAAATAGTTTCATGCAGAAATAGTGTCTGATGTTTTAATTCTTACTATTTCATTTTTCTTTCCTTTTCCTTTTGTCTTTGCTTTATGCAAAGAATCTCTGTGCTTGTACAGAGCCTAGCACAATGGCATCACAAGCAGTCTTTTTCAGTACAACAAAACAATATTACATCTTTTGTTTCCAGGTTCTCACAGTAGGGTAGGGCTCTGTCTCACACTTAAAGATGTCTGGAAAGTGGAATAGTATATCCAGATTAACACAGAAGAAAACAAAAGCTGAAGTCAGCCATATAGCACAAAAGAACCATGCTCCCTTCACGCATTTAGTCTTTAGCTACTTATTCCACAGCTAACACTAGAAATTAGCCCCCTACCATTCTCTTCTCTCAGTAATAAATTGACTGATTTCACTTAAAGTCACATACACTCAAAGGGCACATTTGTTACAGTTGTGCCATATGTGCTCAGACAAAACTATCTCCAGTCAGATTGGGCTCTTTAGACACAGCAAGATCAAACAGCTCCCAAAATCCTTTGATGGAAATTTAATTCTTTAAAAATATGCACAAGGTAATTGAAAACACATTTTTATGATATTTCAGATTATAAACAGTAGATCTCTGGCTGGGTTGAACAAATAGCATTAAGCCTTATTCTTCCTTCTGAAAAACCACTGTGCTCAGCAGCACGAGGCACTGATGCATCTTCTATACCAGTACAGGGAAGCCAGGGCTTATAATGAAGAGCTTGTGTTTGGATGAAAATTGCACTCCAACAGAAGTCACTATTTGTAAATATCAGTTATGGCTCATTTAAAGCCTTTTTTTGATATTAACTTCCTGGTCCGCCCCGAAGATCTAAACACAAGGCCTGGATTTATTACGCTTTTGCTACCTCTCTCTCCATTCCCTTGCACAAGTCTTCAGGAAAAAGCAAAAATAAGTATGCTTTGCTCACAACCTCCAGTCTTATCATCAATCCTATGCACCCTAGAATGCAGATATTAGCAATCATAAGATAAAGGTTCAGAGCATCAAATTGAATTCAAGCTTTGCTTGCTTGATATTTAAACCACTTAGCCTTTGGTAGTACTGTGAATCATTGATGTAACAAATCCATATGCATGCTTTAGAGAAACAACAGTTACAGAGGGAGGCATAGTGCTTTATTCACTATCACTTCCACATGTGTACCAAGATCAGTTTGTTCCATCACTAGCACTTTGTCCATTTTCTATAGGAACAACAAAACTCTGAGTAGCAAATGCCATGGGCAGTCCAAAACTTCAGTGATTCATTCTGCCAGGCTACTCTAACTTTGCTTCTCTTCATGCAATAAGGTAGAGCCTTGTGTTAAGCTGCCAGAGGTATCACATGTAAGACCAGGACAATCAAGGCTTTTTCATGTTTCTCTGAAAAAGACAGGATGCTAATGGGATGGGACTAGGGTGAATGAGGACCTTTCTGGCATTTAAGGAAACATTATCTTTGTTACAGTTAAAGCATTTCATGGAAAGATAAATGCTAGTCTGAAGAAGGCAACTTCTTATCAATGAAAAAAGTGAAAAAATCACCCTTGACTTACCCCAAAGGAGTCAGGAGAACATAAATATTCAGAGACTGTGGGAGAATCTGCTTCAGATTCTGCTTGTATCACACACCAGCTATTGAACCTCTGTCTTCTACATGACTCAATTCATGTGAAGTGCCTCAATAATTTAAAAGGTCTTTTAATGGTAAGAGTATAATGACTTTGTATCTCCCCTTGCTCCTGTCCTTGAGGTAAAAGAGGTGGAGGGAATCTGGAACAGCCTGGGGTTTCTTCTGCAGTAGAGACACGGAGAAACCTTTATGCTCAACACATCAGGATTGAGACTTGATTTGAGTATGTGTTGCTTTTCACTATCTGTTCCATTTTTGACAGACTCTACAAGTAACGTAGTCTCTACACTTTCTCCTCAAACTAGAGATTAAACTGTTTCAATCCTAAAAAAAAAAAGGAACAGCTATGACTTTTGTTCCCACAGACTTGATGTTTCACTTCATCTTCTTCCAAGTTAGTGACCCTTGCAAAATATGGAAGTTTCACTCCTGAGTTGGAACAACACAGATCAAGGAAGGTTAGAAAAGACGGGCAAGACTGATGTAACCTTTCACTAAGGTAAAAAGCACTTCGTTGCTTGCTTCACCTTCATCACTGCTTGAGCCACAAATGAGAGAGCAAAGACAAACATTTAGAGTAACAATGGTTCTCACCCACTCGCTCTCTGCTTCCCCTTCTGCCTGCTTATATTGACAAAAGTCTTTTAATGGTGTGTGGGTTAAAGAGAAGGCCTTATTTTCTAGAAAAGGCTTCCCCCACCTCAGAAGAAACACTTTATGTTTAAACTAAGACTTCCTGGTTTATTAGCGGTAGGGTGAAATGGTAGGATATCACCTGTGCTTTAAACTAATGCTCTTCTTTTCCCTGAGTCTCTAAAAGAATGAGCTTCCATTTGCACAAGAGGAATAAGAATTTAATGTGTGAAGTCTAAAAGGCTCCACTCTTCCACCAACTTATTTTAAGTGATTCTTCATCATAACTAGAGTTTTGAAAACTGAAACAATCAAAAAAGGACAGTTTTATCTAAAAATAAATCAAGATTTAAAGTGAGACCACTCTGAAACTCTAGACAAATTACAATTCATTGTGTAGGGAGGCATCTGCACGTAGGTAAAACCCAGCAAACCAGTGGTGAGGCAAAACTGAAAGGGCTTCTTATTGTTCTGCACCACTCTCCCTGGGTAAAGTGAAAGTAGAGGAAAATGAAGTCTTTCCACCTCACAACTAAAGATAGAACAATGCAAATCCCAGGGCATCATTGACTTGTTAAACAGTTCCTGCTGGCTCTATTTTAAAGCTCTAAAGACTTTGAAGTGGAGTTGTAAACTCAATTGATTTCAAACAAAAGGCTAATGTAATCCACTTTCAGCACCAGTACCATGCTGGCAGTGAATACATCCTTCTTAGTAATAGAAATTACTTATTAGACTTTAAAGCATTTTATTTCAGTGTTTTCAAGTCACTTAAGAAGTTGGATGGGCCTGATCTTGGCTGAATTCAATCACAGGGAAACAAAGCCAATCTCTGGACCTGTTCTACTGGGGAGACAGTAAGGCCTCCAGGAACGCTGACGTTAATATCAGACACATTCAGATGTCCTTTTTATCCCAAGCTGCTTTCCAAGTATTGGAGTTTTATACATTAATTGTTACACCCAGCTCTGGAGTGCAGTCATCCCAGAGTTGGGATGCTCAGCTTTAGCTGTGCAAGGTTAGCAGGATCAGTTCAGACAGCAGTAGCTACTGCATCAGCTTAAATGACTGGGCAGCTCTCAGATTCAGACATTGGAAAATGAATGGAGAGTTTGGGGAATCCTGGCCACCCTTAAAAAAATTTTATAACACAAGTCATGAAAATGAACCAGTTTAGGAGTTCATGGCAACACGATCAGAAGTCTCCAAGAACAGCTAAATGGAAAAAGATCTAGGAGGGAATTGATTAGAAGAATATGGGACAGACTGAATGGAATTACCAATTGTAGAGTCTAAGAAAAATGGGAACAAGTAGAACATAGAATAGGTCAAATATTTTAAACCTTTCCAATAAGTTTCACAGCATTTGGCCCCTTCCTTTGGAAAGTGCATGTGATACACCAGGGAAAGTAGTGACTCAAGGCAGAGTGTGAAGTTAAGCAGATTTTAAGGTGGCCCTGAGAATTTTGCATATACCCATGAAAACTGCACTGCCTCTTTCACTGTGGGTTTGAGTTTCTAAAAAAAGGTAGGGAACGTGTTAGAAAACTGATTGAATTGGGACAGAAAAATCTTGCAGTATAATTTTTGAAGACCAGTACTTGACAATGGGCACTCAGGACAACTCAAACCCAGCAGTGACACAAATTTCCTGAGGTAACTGCAAGTCTCTTCGAGGTCTAATGAATAGAATTAAGATAATTTTGTCCAGCAAATGTATTTTGGATGCTATTTGACCTTCCAGGTCTCTTGGCAAAAATGTACTATGTCATTAATGTCCAAATGGATTTGTACAAGGAGAAGCTGCTTTCAATGAGCTTCTGGAAAGGGAGGACACAGGCTAAGAAGATTTCATTACAATTAATTATAAATATTCAAGTATTCCTATATTGCTGACAGTTTCCAATGCCTATCTGCTCCTGGCTTCTGCAGAACTGACTTCCATCTGAATCTAAGAGCTCTTCTTCCTGGATAATTTATCTACACTGAATGTCCTGTAAAGCTTTACCACTTTCGTCTTCTACTTTCATACCACTAGACTTAATTCCAGACTGAAGCACTTTGAGGCTAGAAGTCTTTTTGCCAGACTACAACACTGAAGTCCTTTAACATAACAGCAATTTGAAAAATATCAATAACAATCTGTAATTAGAGCAATTATAATTGATATAGAGAAAGAGAAAGAAGATTTTTAGATGCATATCAGTCTCTCAGAATGGTTATTTAGTAGCTGGAGCTGCCTTAAAATACAAGGTCATGCAGTAAATTTCTTTCATATTCTCTAATTCAGATGAGCACAAAAGGGCATGCCAGTTCCTCCTGAGCCAGACTACATAGCAACAAACGTCTTCCTCTTAAACTCATCATTTTGTGCTAAATGGAAAGAAAAAGAAAAATCTCAAAGTTACTCTTTACCTCTGTCAGCAACAAAATACAGCATGCACTTCCTTATCTTGAACTTCAACTTACCTCCTTCAAACTAGGTAGATACTAACCCACACCCACCAAGTAGGTAACTTCTTTCTGATGCCAAGAGTGTCAAAGAATTCTGTAAGCATGAGAATGCCTGCAGGCAAATACATGGCTAACTCCAGTCAAAACATTATGGCAAAGGTCTATTTTTTGCTTTCTCTTTATTCATTTAATACTTTCTGTTGTTTACTGCTGCTCATCCATAGCTAATGTTTCTTTAATTGAGCAGACTTGGGCTGCACAGATACTCTGAAGCCAAGTCTTTAGCTCAGCCTATGTACTTAAAAGACTGCTCAACCCAATACAGCCCACCTTGATTACATACCTTCCCTTTTTTCTAGCTGCTTTGATGCACAATGAAACAGTTAACGTTCACCTTTACAGTTGTATCAATGCCATTTGGATCAACCATCCATTGAATGAATGAGAGGAATTCACACCTCAAGGCTTATTGTCTCAGGCTGCCTGCCAACTCAGGTGGCTATGGCTGCAGCAGTAACATACTGGTCATTCTTCAGTAGTTGTAAAAAAAACCTTTTAAAGATAGAGTTAGTTTGAAAACTTCTGGTCATAGAAAATAGAGTACAACTATGACATCTGTGTAGCCTCCAAGCTTTAGCACAAGGCTCCAAGCTTTAAGGAAGCATACCTCATTAGTTTGGAAGTCATGCATTTAAGACACAGTTCTTTCTTTTTCCTTGGGACAGCATTTTTCAACATGATTTCCTCAGCTCCCTGAAGATGGCTTGTCTAGAGTTGCATACGTTCATACTGTATGCAAGCCATGTTTTAATATGCAAGGCCAGGGAAGGAAGCAGTCACCTCTGCATGCCCAAAGGAGTGTGAAAGCTGGAATATCACATAAATCACAAAAATAGGCAGTGGGCCAGATACCAGAAAGGAAAGCAATTCTCATTCCTAAGTACTTGCTGGTTTCCTATTGATTGTAGTGGGAAACTTCCAAGTTCCCACTCCCAGTCTCTGAGACAGCAGCAAAAATATACACACTTTCTAAGTACACCAGTACAGAGATTAACAAACCAGCATGCCCCTGCAACTTCACTGCGCTGGTGCACACACTGCTAATGTGACAAGAGCATTGACCTGGAATTCCACTCATGGAAGTTACAGGATTAAACAAGTAAAATCCAGAATAACAAAATCTCACGTGCGTTTTGCCCATGTGAAATACAATTACCTTTTACTTGTCAAAGGAGCTTTACAGAACTAACAGCTTACAGTATTGCTTCCTTCAAATTCACAAACATGAACTGGAACACCACACTTCTATCCCTTCCATGACAAAAGCAGGAAATTCCCCCACCCACTATTTCAAATGAGGAATACTTAAAACTGAAAGTGGACAAACAGAAAGGTTAGTGGCTGGAAAGAAGTATGGGTCCCAACTATGAAAGCAACAGCTAAATTACCTAGATAACAATAGTAAATAACTTCAATAAATAGAAGTGGAAAAGGCTTCCAAGATGATTAAAGTGACAGCAAGTGAAGATGGAGTGTATTGATGTTGCAAAAGAGACAAACCAAAACTGGGATCAGCACCTCACAAAGCCGTCACTATCATGAATTCCATAGAATCAG
The DNA here is from genome assembly GCF_037038585.1 of Patagioenas fasciata. NCBI lineage: Eukaryota > Metazoa > Chordata > Aves > Columbiformes > Columbidae > Patagioenas > Patagioenas fasciata. The sequence continues at coordinate 11,628,042 of NC_092526.1, read as the reverse complement.
TGAAAAGTTAACTTGGAGAAGTTCCCGGATGATGCTCTGGCAGAAAGGGCTACTTGTACGCCTTGATGTATGTAGAGAGTACAGAATAAATACAAGTATGTAGTTTGATCATGAAGTGGAATGTTACCAAAATACCATGTCTGTAAATGGAGTCAGACAGCTAAAGATGTTGGAAAACAAGCCATAAAATTGCCCCAATGTCTAATTCTTATGCATATCCTATCTCCAGTGACCATCAGTAGCACTTGCCTTGGGAAAGAACACAAAGCCAGAGTAAGCTTACAGCAATTCTTTCCCAAATACACCCTCCTGGCACTGAGTGGTTTATGGACTTAAGAAGCCAGACCATCATGTTTCATAGTCCCTGAGTTTAACCTCTATAAATTTAACCTCTTCCTGAACCCACTTAGGCTTTCTTGACATTTTGTTGCCGTGAGTTCCACAATTGATTGCACATGTCTTGTATTAAAAAGAAAAACAAAACAAAACACAAACTTGTTCTAAGCTCTTCATCTGAGTTTTACTGAATTCTCCCTTCATTCAAATGAAGCTATGACTGATTAAATGGTGTGGAGGAGGTAAACAAGGAATATAGTTTTATCACACTCTCAGCCTTCAATCGAGATTTTTTCCAAACTGAAGAGTCCTAGTTTACACTCTGGTGTCATTCCATACCTCTGATTTTATTGCCACTCTGAATCTATTTCAGTTCTAACAAATACAAGTTTTGAAAATGCCACAATGTTTGTTTTATTCTGTATTATAGCTCTTCACTTTATTATTTGGCCATCCCTGGAACAAACAATTTGAAAGAACTATCCACAGTAATGCCCAAACCACTCACTCTACATAATTTAAATTACATTCTCCATTAACATGTTGTGTGGGGATTCTCAACTCCTCAGTTGTATTTATTACTACTATACCTTCCCAGACACCATGCGCAGCACCACAACTTCTCCTCAACATTGTAAACATAGGAGAGCACTCATTCCACTTCAGTAAAGTTTTTAAGTAGAAAGTTGTTTTGGGAATAAAGCATGCCATGAATTAGTCTCATATCATCCCTAGTACTTAGGACATTTGACATAAAGCAGAGACAAAAAGCTGCAAAAACCATTCCCTCCATTTCTTAGAAGTCAATCTACAATGAATAGAAGCCTGAAGAAATGCTGTGTGCTCAGTTCTCACTCTCAGCACTCCTGCTTTTCCCCCCTCTCCAAGAGCATGATAAGGGGACATAAATCAGTAGCCTCAATTCTTCACACACACACCCACTCACCTCCCAAGTTAACAGGAAAGATGAAAACCAGCTGCCTTCTAATTTGCCTCTGTTCTAAATAAGCAATTCCCACATTTATCAATATTTCATCTAGCTATTTTTGGCACCAACATTTTCCACATCACTTAGAAATAGAGGGGTGACTAAAGATGTGAGGGGAGAACATAAATATAACCCCCACACAAAAGAAAAAAACCCCAAACACTGGTGTCAGGTTTCGCAGCGGGACACTTCCTTTGCAAGATTATTAATTGTCTTTAATAATTTTTTCCCTCGTGACATGACTTTAACTAATTTTCTCATTTTGAACAACCAGAATGACTAAAACTAACACAGATTCCTTTGGAGGTAGAAAAAAGGTCCTAATTCACTAAGTCTTCATTGTTAACTCAGACAAAGACTGACCAATATTAATCCAGTCTTAAAAAGATAACTGAGCATTCAGTATATACCTTGAAGGGTACTTGGAAAAGATCACATTTATCTCACCCACTGAGAGCTTCCACGTTCTGTGCGTGCAACACTGGCCTCTGAAATAACAGCTGATTCAGGACACTTCAAAGATCCCAAATCCACAAGCTGAATGTTGCTTGCTTGGATAGCAAATGAGAGAAAATTTCCAAAGGCTCCTGGAAGGCAGAATTGTAGTTTTATCCTAGGAACAGAATATACACACATAGTCCCTCCACAGCACAGGGAAGGTCTCTGCCAGCTCCCTGGTAACCAGCTTTGTTTTGTTGACTAGACTGTTAGAAAACATTAGGGAAAGAAATGCATGGCTTGGCAGTAATGCCCTGAACTCAGAAGACATGAGTTGAGGCACTATCAGTTTGTGTGAGAAGGGGTAACTACTGTGATCTTTGTCAAGGTACTTCATCTTTCCAGGACAGAGTTCCTCATCTCTTTGCTTGTTAAATGATGGGACCTTTGTGGTTTTAAGCAGAAACTCCTTAGCCCAGGATCTGTGCCTGTTAGTGCTTATACAGCAACAAGAACAGGTGTCTACAGTCTAGAGGGATCTTGGATCCACACCCTAAGTATTAGCTGCTACCAATGACAACATCCACATCCTTCTGCCTGTGCCCACCAACCTATTCTCATATTCTTATGCTTTCCTTTTTACCAACTCCAGCATTCACCCAAGCACAGAGGGAGCTGCATCAGGACTGAAGAAAAAAAAAAAATCACATTACATTGAAAAGGACCAGAATTTTAAGTTTGAATATCTTCTTCTGTTCCAAGATGGATCTTTTAAAAGGTCCCTCTCTACATGCTGTCTTAGAAATACATTCTAGGTTAATGTCACAATATTCCTTATATTCTTTGTTAAGGAGTAAAGAGAGTGTGGACATAGGTCCATGATGCCAAATTAATGTCTAAGCTTAAGTAAAAGCTGGTAGCATACTTCACTAACTAATTCAAGCCTACTTTTGTGTACAGTTCAGCAGTCTCTTGTTGTGCTATAATGAAATACGTTTTCTGCAATACTCAGGATAGATAGAACAACCTACCACACAGTGAATTAATAATTTGATAATCACAGAATAGTTGAGGTTGGAAGGGACCTCTGGAGATCATCCAGTCCAACCCACCTGCTAGAGCAGGTTCACCCAGAGCAGATCACACAGGAATGTGTCCAGGCAGGTTTGAATGTTTCCAGAGAAGGAGATTCCACAGCCTCTCTGGGCAGCCTGTTCCAGGGCTCTAGCACTCTCAAAGTAAAGAAGTTTCTCCTCATATTCAGATGGAACCTCCTGTGCTTCAGTCTGTGCCAATTGCCCCTCATCACATTGTTGGACACCACTGAAAGGAGTCTGGTCCCATCCTCTTGACATCCAATCTTGAGATATTTATAAACACTGATGAGATCCCCTCTCTGCTTCTCTTCTCCAGGCTGAACAGACCCAGCTCTCCCACTCTCTCCTCATAAAGATGATCCAGACCACTAACCATCTTTGTAGCTCCCTGCTGGACTCCCTCCAGTAATTCCTTGTCCTACTTGAACTGGGGAGCCCAAAACCAGACGCGGTACTCCAGATGTGGCCTCACCAGGGCAGAATAGAGGGGAAGAAGAACCTCTCTCAACCTGCTGGTCACACTCTTCCTGATACCTAATGCCTTTGGTGCACTCAGAGCAGTAGGCGTGTTTGCTACACTGGAAAGAAGTATCCAATTAACTGCGTGAAGAAAAGGGATACCAAAATAATCACTTTTTTTACTATGATAGGATAGTAAATCTTAGATGAGTGCATCTGGCCTACCAAAGTGACAATAGCACATCCAAGGAAGCAGAAACTGTCTATGTACCAGTGAGGAGAGGTAAAATTGCTTCCTACTGGGCTGTCAGATGACCTGCCATCCTCAGGTAAATCCCAGACAAGACAGATAAAATTCACAAAGTGTATTAAACCAAGTTTCTCCTGCATGGATAGACATTGGACAACTGCATCATCAGAATCATAGCATAGCATTCATTTTCTGTTTGTTAGAGAAGATTTGATCTGGCAGGGAAGTATGATTTTTTCAGCTTTGGCACCCACGTCTTTATAAAAATCTTTCAAACAGTATTACATATTTTGGATTTTAAAAGGAATATTTGTATTCAGTGTAACTTGATTAAAAGTATTAAGGCTTATTTAAACCTAAAAGGCATCCCATTCTTACAGAAGGAGTAATGAGCCTTAACAGAAGCATATGACAGTGTGCTTGTCATGTTTAGCTTTCCAGTACATTTCTTCAGCATCCAAAAGAGACAGGAGGCACCTTCAGTGAATTGCACTGACAGTAGAGATATCCACATATGCATAAGTAAACTATCAAAACAAGAACCTTCCTGGCATGAAGCGCAACAGAGGGCAGATTCAAACCCCAGCTATAGAGCTTGTGACAATAAATCAGCTCAGATAGATTAGGACAGTGTAATTATATGATCCAACATCTACTTTCTTCACAGACAAGTGTTTGCCTACAGAGAGCCAAGCCAATATTAACATTAACAAAGCACTAATGCAAGCTCCAGAGAGAGAACCAGAGTTGTACTACTTTTGACTCCAGTCAAAAACATAATAGTCCTTCCAGGTTCAAAAACAAACCACCCAGTTATTATAGAAGAATATTGTTGAAGAGGCTCTACAAGGCAGGCAGACAGTTGAAGTACAACTATTTCCCTTCTAAAAAAGGACTTCAAAAAGACATGCTGCAGTAAGAAACACCACACTGAATGAGACAACTGTTTTTAAAAATGTGTATGATTTCACCATATTTAAAGTCAGGATCACTTGTATTTTCTACTCCAAACAGCTAAGTATATATTCTACAGTTACCATGTAGAGTTTCAAGAATATGCATCTTTAGGCTCAGAGTATAGCAGTAAATTAAGAGATGTAGGACATTATTTCCATGAAAGGTTGATAGACAGAGATTGTTTGTCACATCAGAAAAAAATAAAACAAAACAAATAGACATATTAAAAAAAAAAAACAAAAAAAAAAAACCAAAACCAAATTAAAACCAAAACCAAACAAAAAACCCACAACAATCACAAAACACAAACGAGAATATGATCAAAATCTAACGTTGTTTGCTGAGATCCAGGAAATTTGAGAAATGAGATTATAAAGACAGCTTCATACACTTTATAATGAGCCATCCAAATTTATAAACTACGAACTCAGAGTTCACCAGATTTTAGAAGATGTTGTAAGAGCTCTTTATCTTATCCAGAGATGAGGATGGAAGAAGTAAACATAATAAACTGATAATGTAATGGCAAAGCCCCAGAAGTGTTAGGTGGAAAGGATCTCTACGCATCCATAACCCAACATCCCGCTTGAAGAACTACCATCAACACCCAATCAGATCAGCTGTAATTTTGTCTCAACAAGCCTTGAATGCCTCCCCAGACAGAGGTGCCATAACATTTCTGAGTAACCAGTTTTAGTCCTGAACCACCCTCTGAAGCTTCAACATGAACCACTCAAGATGGAACTTGTAGACACTGCCCCTCATTTTTCCATCTGCTACTACTAAGAAAAGCTTGGCTATTTCTTCTTGGCACCTCCCCTTCAAGTAAATGTAAGCTGCTGTTTGACTGACAGCTCTGTAGCAAGCCTATATATGAAATCTTTGAAAATTTCCCACTAGAGCAGGAGACACTTGACAAGGAAATCTCTTTGGAGAGAAAAGTGGAAACTGAAGAGTCCAATTTTCAGTTTCTGGCTAATTTACATAGTTTTATATTAAATACAAGAGTACAGTGCAAAACAGCACCTTTCTGTAAAAGCAGAGTTTAGTTAAAATTGACATTTTGCTTCCACACTATTTAAAGGGAAATAACTTTTGCTTTGGTGCCTGTAATTCCCAGTTCTCTATCCCTCCCAAGAAGTGAAATAAGAAATATCAATGTAAGCATTTTTTTCCCCTTAAGGTGGGGGGTGGAAAAGGGGAAGAATTTAATGAGTACTATCTGCTGTTTTGGCACTCAGAAGGGCTATGATTGAGAGGAAGAAACACATGGAATATGTAAAGACTGATTTCACTACAAAATAAGTAGTTTCTGCAGAAACATCCATTTTAAAATGAATTGTCTTTCAAGTTTGTCATTATCACAGTTTAACTTAAATGCTAAAATTTATGCTATTACAGGACATTTGTACAAGCCTGTTTCCTTAACTAAAACAAACACACAGTCTAACTAGAATAGCATGTTTAAAGTTAGCACGTTCATGCCAAGACAGCACACTTTCACAATAATTTACTTTTCTTCCCTCTGCTTCTGAGCACCTTTGGGATATGTCTTCATAAAGCAGCTATTGAATCAACATATGGAAAATTAATATTTTGCAATATGTATTCAAGTTACTTTAAAGGTAAAATTTTGGGTCAACTAATCAAACTGAGGAAAAAAAATAAATTAATTTACCTCACTGAAGCTAAAACCCTTCCCTAGATAATTCTCCCTAAATCTCAAGGTCAATGGATTCAATGAGCACGTAATGTTCTCACTTCAAACTACTCTTGTTCTTAGATGAAAACAGGCTAATGATCAGATCCAGATTGGGTGCAACTCCAATGACTCCACACAGTCTCATACACTTTGAGAGGAACAGTCACAGTAATGATAAGAATCAGCTGATCCATCCAAAATATGAAGCTGCTCATGTCTGAGTGAGAGTTATCTAAACCTGGCCATACACATATTTTAAAAATAAATAAATACATAAATACATAAATGAAAAATCAACATTTCCATACTGCCCCAATCTTCTATGCACTGAAGTCAAGCTGCTAAAGAAGCACAAAGTTTTTCTATCCTCCTTCTACGTATATTTCTCTTCTTATGAGGCTGCATATTCAGTTTGTACTAAAAAGTTCAAGTCCAAGAACTACTGTGGTTTTATTTAAAGTGTGTTTTGTTTTGTTTTTTTTTTTTTTAAGAAAATGTATCATAATTTAGACAGAGATGTGACTGCTACACTTTTAATCTTAAAATATGTTCTGTACAGCTATAACTTAAGGGTTTTGTGTTTGTTTCCAGAGTACATTGAGCTAAGAAAAATCTGCAGAATGGCAATTTTGAGAAGAAAAAGGGAATCAAGAACTTCAACAACATGATATTTGTAACATGAAACAGCTTTTTTTCTAACCAGAGCTTGACACTGCTTTTCAAAGAGAAAAGCATCGGTTATGAAAAGAAGGTGATGCTTGGTGAATTTCCGAATGGATATAGGATGATTAGGACAGTGGGCAACAGTAAATACTAAATGTACTGTGCTGCACTCACACTGCATTCACTTTTAACTAAATGATTCAGTTGCACCTTTTTAATGAAAGGAGAATAAACACAGTCATGACGGAACATGCAGTTTAGGATCCCACACTGGTATAAAGTTGTATTTGCCTCAGTATAGGTGAGTGCAGGGCAGGAGGGTGGGCAATTTCTTTTTAGGAAAACACTTAAATGCAATCTTTATCATTTGCAACAGTAAAAATGAGTGGAGAAGGCATGTAAAATGCAGAAAGCAGGAACTTGAAGGAAGGAGGAGTCTGTCAAGCCAGTTAGTTGTCTGAGCCCTTGTTTTCCCCTCACCACCATTTTCCCAAATCCAGCTAATAAGGAAAAACATAAAAAAAACCAGTAGCCAGTATCCCCATTGGAAGATTGGTATCTTGGGTAGAGTTCAGCTGCAATGGTATTAATCTTCCTTTAAGCCTCTGTTTGAACAATGTCACTATGGAAACAGATCTGTGATGCCCTGCACCTTATCAGACCTTCTCTATTTAAGTTCTTTTCTTGTGTTTTCAACAAAGCCATTCGCTGAACCTCAAGTAATCTAAGAGGGTGAGGTTTTGGTTTGTTGGGAGTTTCTTTTACATCCCCCCCTTTCACTACCCAGTGTCTTCCAAAAGGTTCTCTCACCCACTAATGCCATCTGACAAGTTTTGTTTGACTTGCATCTCTTCAGTTCCTAGCTCAAAAATATTATGGGTATATTTATTGTCAAGCAGACTATTTTTTTTTATTCACACACCCACCCCAGTGACATAGTTTTCAATGAAAATTCCACTCATTCAGCAGCAACTTTTCCATTTTGGTTTTAGCTGCTAGGAATCTGCTTACATCTACATCAGATGTGCCGGTAAGTTTTCTCTAGAGAATTCCTAGGATAGAGGTATAAAGAGGTACATCTCTGTAATACCAGAATTTATCAGTTCCAGATGCATACGGAATCCCAAATTCTGTGTTTACAAATTCTCAATATTACAATGCTTCTTGGGGACAGAGAACAAGAGGGGAGTTGGGAAGCTTCAAGGTCATTTTTTGCAAATGAAAGAAGGCAAATCTGGGTTTGCTCTCACTGCATCCAGATCTGGTGCACAGGCAAGAGCCATAGCAGGCTTTTTGCAAACTAACCAAATGCTATAGCCTCTGCAATAGTAAGTGGAATGCATACTATAATCTTCCACAGAGGTAGATATAAGCCAAACATTATATAACCTTTGAGTTTTTGTAATACTTGCCCATAACCTTAATTTAAGGCAAGGCTGTAAGAGACATCTTTCTTAAGGGAAGTTTTTGGTACTTCACAGTTTGGGGAAAGAGTGAATCTTAGCTTGCATGAGAGTTTTGTGAAGAGGAGGATGTGAGTTATAAAACAACTTTATTTTATTTGCTTACTACCTTCGGTATTCTAGGTTGGCTGAGGAAGCTGAAGGTGTGGCAACACAGGGCAACACAATAGCCCAAGACATGCTGTGGCTCTCTAGTTTCCCAAGGTGGACTGTATAAATATAAAGGCAATTGCAATTAACTATCCAAGTAAGCTTCACAATGAAGAACTAAACAAAATGTGCTGAAGACTTCCACTGGGACAAAACAACTGTATGTGTGCTGATGCTTTAAGAAAAGGTGAAACTGGAAGAAGGCATACAACTCAAACATTCCCCCTTTATATATTTAACTGCATTATTTCTAGGCCTTCCTTGAGCACGCTGTCTGACGGCGGCAGGAGCAGCACAGCTCAAACCAATGCTCACTGTGGTTCAGTTACTATTTCAAATGGAAATAAGGACTCTTAGAAACCTCATAGCAAACCAGTTTCATTTTGTTGTTATTTCAAGTTTGTATTTCCTTTATTCTTAACATACCACCTAACAGCTTTTGTCCAGTGTAAAACATGACACACTGTAGTAATGGATTTCAAGTGATATTCTTCCCTGGTACTTGCACAGCTTATTTTGGTTTACTGAGGAACAAATCTGAGATATAGCCAAGGAGACAACCTGCATACCTAAACAAACCTTATATGTTTAAGTGCTTCAATCAAAATGTAACAACAACAACAAGAAGCCGATGATTTTTAAATTTTTTTTTTTTTTTTACATACATCTAAATATGGAACAGCAGACTCATTTCCTTTTTTCCACATGGATGAGGAACTTGCTGTTCTATTTCAGCCCTTACCCAGGAGAACCACAGAACAGCAGGTGGGCTCCCTGCTCTCAAGTGCAGCATTGCCTCTCTCCAGAGTCATGGCAAAAACAATGTAGTTCACAGAGAACAAATTTTTCAGAGAGCTCCTTGGATGGTTTATGCTAAATTCCACTGTTGTTCAACAGAACATAAATATTTTTTGCTACTACACAAAGTAAAAGAGGTAGAAAGCAAATAACACACATTCCAGCTTCATCTGTACTGAACTAAGGCAGATTTTTTTTTATTTTTAGGAACTATTAGACTTGGCACAAAATAAAGTGTTACTTTGTGCTACCCCTCACATTCCTATTTAGTTATCTCTGTCACCTACTACTCTGCATCATCTCTTGCCATTGAAAGACTACACACACTGCCAGTTTTCATGGACTTAAAAGCTGGGATATAAAACAAGGGACTAGGAAATACCCAGCTGATTTATTTTCTGGCCACAGCTCACCTTTCACTAGGTAGGACCAGGGCATTTCCAAGAACCATGTGTATAAGGCCATCAGTGCCTCCAGCCTCTTCTTGCACAGGTGGCAAAGGAGCATGGGAAGAGGTCAGCTGTGCCTTCCGAGAGGAATAGTTCTACACCCAAAGCTGCAGTTTTGCAATCTGACATTTTCTTTCTTGCTGTAAACATCCCCCTGCTGGTTTTTAGCCCCACTCTCAATAGCCTACTGTTCACAGATATCAAACAGAAATATACTTCAATAGAACAATAACAAGTAAGGAGGGCCTGAGATAAACAAAGACATAAAAGTCATGGGTATATAATGAACAGTCAGTATATTTAGATTAGAAATTAGAAAAATACATCCAATATGGCAGAGGAGCAGCTTCCCACTAACTAAAGAAAGAAGGTTAATTCCTCCTAAAGATCAGAGTATGGGAGAGGTTATGTGGCACAGTTATTATCAATAAGGTTGGACAAGGCTCCCTGAACCACTGTGTCTCACTCCCTGCAAGGATAATGCTAGAGTTGGATACTTCTGTGTACCACATTATCCTGGCATTATGTCACACAGATCCCTCTGAAATTACTGAAAGTTGTGCTTACATTTCTGAGGGCAGATCTGGGCAATTTGCCTTTAGCCTCATACCACTGAATACATTTCTGTTTCTTCCTCCCTACCCACAGCTTTAAAAATTAAGCTGGGAACATAAATCTCTATTTCAGATTTCTTTGCTTTAGACCGGGTATGCCAAGATGCTCCCTGCCCCTCTCAAACATCTATAGCAATGAACCCATTTTAGAGTAATTTCTCCTGTGGAAGACGCTAGCCAATGACATTGATGTGCATTTTCTCTCCACATTAATTCAATTTTGTAATGCAAACTGGAGCAAGACTTCTGTTGCTTCTGTATATTTCGGGCTGCTGTGGATCCTCAGAAGATGACCAAAGTGGTGAAATGAATTTGGAACACTGGTTGGCCTTGAAAGTTTTCTCATAGAAAGCTTTAGTGATCCTTCCACTAGAGATTGCTCACTAGACAGTTGCCATTAATTACTGCATGGGAACATTTGGCCAGATATTCACAAGACGCAAATCAGTCACTAGGGATTTAGTTGGTTTAGAACTATGGCAGGAATTGGCTTTATGTCTTGTATGCATCACTTCAAACTCCTATGACATTTTTACTGGCCTGGCTGTAGACAGAGTTAGGACTCAGTACTGAAGCTGATGGAGGACAGGCCACAAACTGAATGTAAGCGAAGTAGATAAGTGGAACTTTGCCAAAGCCATGAACCTCTCCCTGCTACACTGCACACTACCAACCTAAAGGTTGCAGCAAGTTTAAACCCACCATTAGACCTGAGTCTAAATGGAACTCTGTTTCATGGGCTAGAAGAAAATTAACTTGATGATAAAGAGAAAAACAGAGTTACAGCCTTGTTGGCACAAGCAGTAGTAGAACCAGCTGCCAGTCCTCTTGGAATGAGGAGGCATATTGCAATAAGAACCACATTTTCTGTAAAAAAATCTCAGAGAACATGATCAGCAAGTTGTCTCTAACATCTCAGATTTATAGCATGGCCTGGCTCAGCACCACTGCTATTTCAGAGCTTCCTTGCAACAAAAACCGTTATTTAAGTTTGAAACTCTGTCCAAGGCTTTGCAACCTATAGCAGTTTGTTATCTCCCTCTCTTCCAGTGTTAAAAGTCAAACAGTACAGTGATGTCCCTAGGTTATATGTAAATATGTGCAATAACAGTCCAGAGATACAGCACCCACCTTTTAAAAAAACAAACCTTTCTGTGCAGACCACTGGGGTCATGTGCAGCCCTGAGGTCAGCAAAACACATCACCTTGTTCTATCTTGATCTCTTCTGACGTTAAATTAGACCAACAGATAAGAAAGGAAGAAAATTGTGCCCTAGCATGTCCGTAGGTAGAATCATGCATTTATGTGGATGTGGTATGAAACAGTAAGGCAATGAAGATAGAATAAAAAGCAAGTTTCCATCTCGTTCCTTATAAGTTATGATGCATAGAACATATGTACACTACTGTTTGCGCAGAGGACAGCTCCTCTAGACATAGCTGAAGTAGTTTTACAATGTGTTATGACAGTGAAACAGAACAGCTTGCAAATCTCACTAAGTAAGTAAGGTAATTTTCCGTTTATTAGGAAAGGAAGTTTGCACGGAATCCAGCTCCTTTCCCTTCAGAGAAGTGAAGCGTTTTTCTGGGAGTAAAAGAACTCTGATCCAAAGGAGAAACTGCATTGTGACACTCCCAGTCTCCCATGTGATTTCTCTGCCCAACAAGTCTTCATTTTATATTTTGATATATGGAAGAAATCCCCACGTAAGAAACAGAAGATTGGAGGTTAATCTTTGCTTTAACAATAAAAATAAGAAGCCACTTCCTAAACTACTTCAGTCTCATGGGTTAAATGGAACCAGTTGTACATGTGACCATCACACAAACAAAATTTTGTGTCACTAAAAAGAAGCTCTTTATTGGCAGCACAGAAAAGTGGACAGCACACTACACTGTTGTCACAAAGGGACAGGGAGGAACATTAGAAGGGACAGTTATTTGTTCTAATCTACTGGACACTCTAAGTAACTCCGTTTAACCATTTCACACCTCTGTTGAGACTGATCATTGCCACTTGGATGAAGCACAACATAGTGGAAGACAAATCCTAAACAGGGATGTCTCAAGAATTTCTAAGAGCTGCTGCACTGACTGAACTCAAGACTTCTCTGAATTAAGTCCAGTATTCACCCCAAGAAACATATCTGGGATTATCCCATAGATTCCACATGCACAGGATACATGCAGCTTCAAAAGACAGCTCCCTGCTGACTGAAGGAGAAACAGGTATTACAGGGTTTTTAAGTCTCTGCAAGCAATATAGATTTCACATCCTTTTGTTGTATTACTCTATAGACTCCAATAAATCTACAGAATTCATCTTACCACAAGGCTACTGTTTTGCAGAGCAACTGACCCAATGACTGGTATTTATTTGCTGAGAAAAACTCCACACTATTCAGCCTTGCCACCACAAAGATGACATCTTGTTGCCAATCTGCTTGCCAGGAAACCATCTGGAAACAATATCAGTACCACAATCTATAGGCATCCCTCGAATTCATTAATCAGGTCAGAGTTCAATAACTGACAGCATCTTTAAGAACTGGAAATGATAAAGCTGTTGTAATAAGGCACATTCAAGATCATTCCCCAGGGGCCTATTTAGTCCCTCCTCTCCTTTGTTTTCCTCCTTTTTCCTTTAAAAAACATACAACATTAGCATCTTTTTGCCCCAGTGTTTGGGTTTAAGTTTACCATTTCAGAGAACTTCGAAGTGCTAACAAGGAGTCTCAGTTTGATGTACACACATGTAAAGGAAAATGTCTACAGTCTCACTGCAGCAAATGCAAGTCCTCACACATGAGCCAGAAGAGCCACAGACTTCTGCCTTGACAGTAGAGCTATCCATGTAAACACTTAAAAGGACATTGAAAAACTCTGAAGAGAATTAAATGGGGCATGACAGTGATTTGGAGACTGGGAAAAATATTTTAAAAATATAAATATATACATTTGTTTATTGTAGCCAAAAAAATGTACAAAGTTCAGTTTAAGATGGTTACAAAGGATTCTTATGCAGAGCAGAAGTACTTTCAGAGGGAGACTAGCAGTACCAGGTGCTAAAGTTATCTCAGAGAAAGACATACCAAAACCCAGGGGCTGGAATCTGAAGCTGCAGAAGCCTAAATTTGAGTGCCTTTCTTCCAAAGCAAGAGGAAAAGATAACAAATCAGAAACAAACAAATACACACCACACACCAAACAAAACCACCACTACATGCAATTTTGTTTTCCTATCTTTTTCAGATTAAAAATCCAGGTGGTTTTCTAGAAAATATGTTTTAACAACAAGTTATTGAGTATAAGATCAATGAAATGGCACTTCTGAAAAGCAGGGAGTGAAAGTAGAAGTACATCAAATTCCCCTAGATTAAAGAATCAAACAAATCACAGCTATGAGTTTTATCAGTTCAGTACAGCTCTCCATATATATACATATATATACAAAATATCCCTGTTCTGAAAGTAAGCAGCTGTTCATTATCTTGGACAAAACTCTTTGGAAGCAGTGATAAGGTCTTCCTTAGTGTTTGCACAGCATCTGGCATAACACCACTCAAAATTAATTGTTGTACTATGTACTCCATAATGCAAAAAGAAGCAGCCAGCTCTTGCTCTGGATTTAACCAGAACTGTTCAAAACAACAGTGTCAAGTCCCAACACTGAACCTAAATTCAAATTTTGTTTCACAAGTTGAGTTTCCATATTTGTCAAATAATTCCAAGGTTTTATTTTTCTACTAAGCTCATTTTTTTTTTTTTAAGTTTCCAGAAGTTTTTCTTTTCCCTGTAAGCCTGGAAACTTTGCAGAGTGGTTTTCCTATAAAGCATATTCAGGTCCTCATGTGAAGATGGGAAAGAGTGGACAACTTTGTCATCTGGAAGGGGCAAGATACAAGGAATCCATGTAATAAGTTTAAAGAGTGATTTTTAATCTTATTTATTTCTCAGGCTACAGATTTCCAAAGGTAGTAAGTAATAGCTTCGTGTCCACTTGATAGGCATCTAAAAATCTTGGTCTGCTGATGGGGTGGAATAGCTACGGATAACAAGAGTTAAATTCTGAAAACTGTCTTTACATTGAGTCTCCCATTGTGGAAGAAATTAATATTTTGGCTCTCCACTAAATTAATTACATATTTTTGAGCTAATTAATGCAACTGAGTCAACAAAACTAATACTAAAGCAAGTACAGGGCAAAATCTTTGAGACCCTCAGAGAACCGGGCTAACAAAGTCACCCCAAAATAACTGTACAATGAGTTCCAGATATTCTGCACATGAAATATGCAGTTGAAGCCTAAGAACTTCAACATTTGATAATACCTAAACATTCTTATGTGTTTGCATTTGAGGGGCTTTTCTGTTTGTAATTTTTTTCCAACACATTAAGCTAAATCTGGACTAAGCCTGCATTACAGTTAATGCAAGTGTATTGATTCACAATTTTTATTCAGTGAACTCCTAAACTGATTTTGGTTAGAATAAGACAACTTTGCATTCAGACATAAAATCAGAAGATTCATGTTGCTTACTCTCTTTCAGGCCTTAGAGGTCCTTTCAAACGACTTTCCCTCTGATACAGTTTTGTAAAGTGTTTTGAAACCTAGTGATGAAAGTAGTAAGAACTATGTATTTGACCATACCATTTGAAAACCAATCTACTAGAAATCCTGCAAATAATTCACATTAAAGAAGGTATTTTACAATTTGAAAAACAAATTAGTATGCTGTTGAAATTATCAATACCTAAATATCAGACAAGTGAAACCTGGCTGGAACAGCTACATAAATCTACTAGTCTAACTGTAAAGTAGAAAATGGTATCTAGATAAGCAAAATCCTTCTGAAACTTGGCACTGAGAACTATTCCACAGCTAAATACTTGCACAGAAGCCAATGATCACAAAAGATCCCAACAGACATTGAAATTTAATTTGATAAGAAATCGCTCACGAGAATGGATTAGTCAGATACAGGACTGGAAGAAGTCTTGTGTATTGTAAAGTGCAGTTCCATTTTATATCATGCAACTGTTTCACTTAATATCATTACCCTTGCACATATTACAACAAAGTGATGAGGTACAAGTTTTCACCACAGATGTTACTCCAGTCAGCTTTGATGAAAAAATTGTTCTGGACAATTTCACTTTCATTTTTTTTTGAGGCAACTTTTAAAGTATACAACTGTACTTCATTATTTCTCTCATATGATGGGGAACTTCTGCAACTCATCAGTAAAGTCATTACACAGAGACAGCATATAAATTTCCAACAGCTTTCTGGTCCAGGCTGATATGTAGTAGGCTTGAATCCAAGACCTTCAACAACAAAGCACAGATACATAGCTAGATTTGAAGCAAGATTGGTCCAGTACTGAGAGGCTACATAAAGGCTCAAACAGGCAAGCTCTGCAAATTCAGGTGTTTCTATTTACAGAATGCAAGGTGATTGCTATAGCAGGGGACAGGACATGCCTCAACCCAAAAGAAAAACAAAAACAAACCAAAAGCAAACAAACAAAAAATCCACACAAAGAAAACCCAATCAACAAACCAAATCCCTCCCTCTCACCCAAGCCACTCCCCTCAAAAAAACTCCCAACATCAACAAAAAAAACCAAACCCACTCCACTCCTGTGTTCCTAGTAAAAAGAACATATGTGACTCTACTGATGCAGTGCAAAGGGAACACAATACTAGGTTTATTCGCCTGTTTAGATGTTATGGCTCAATATTAGCTTCAACTAGCTTAGCAATATTAATCAACAGTATCTTGTTTGTATATCTTGTTTCAATGCTGGATTGCATCTGTAAAAGCAGCTCTTCAAAGTGCATTTGCACAGAATAAACTTCTGTACTGCTCCTTCAAATACATGCACATGCTTTATGAAAGAAGGACAGTCTTCTGGTAACTGCACAGAAATTAATATAAACACACTTCAGCTCTTGTATACATGTCTACAGCGACCTCTCATATAAACACTGAGCATTCTTCTTCAGTTTTTTTCCACATCTGCAAAACCAGAAAAACAAGGCTATCTTCTCCCTTCATGTATTAAGTGCAGGGGTTTTGAATTTTATGAAACCCTGGGCTAGAATATGTGTAAATGCATATCATGTGCATATGCAAAGGGAATATATGTAGCTCCATTAACACTCAGAACAGCTTCATGCCCAACTTGTGCCTCCCAACTTTAATAGATTGCTTCCACAGAGTATTAAAACACTAATAGCTGTCATATATCAACAACACATGAGGACATTCAGAAATACTCAGTATTTGCCCATTTGAAAAAGAAAGGGACAATACAGTATCAGTCATTCAGGATCTGTATGCAGTTCTCCAGTGGAAAAGTATAGGGTACAATCCAAAACAGAAGCAGCTATAAAGGCCACCAGTTACATAACAAAGAATGGCACTGATACTAAGAGTCAAACAAAGCCAGGGTACAGATACTCAGTTTCCAGAAAGAGAACTATATAAGGATGATGGAAGAAAGAAAAGGACACTAAAGAGCAGCAGTTCAGAAAGCAAGAAGCCTCAGGGAGAGTTAAGAATATTGCAGGGCACAGGTCAGCTCTTAGAAAATGGATTGCTTGAGTAAAGACAGGGAAGGCCATAAAACATGGCAAGTCAAATGTAAGCAGGAAATTAAGAGGGCTAAAAGCCAATTCAAAAAGTGTTAGCAAAGGAAGATCACAGTGCTAGCAAACAGGTCTTTAAATACATCAACCACAGGAAGCCAGCCAGGAAAGCAGTCAAACTGTTGGATGACAAAGGTGCAGAAGGGGCAGATGGGAATGTAGCAAAGATGCTGCAGCAGAGAAGCTCAGTGAATTCTTTACATCAGTCTTTACTGCTGAAATCTTCAGGGAGATTTCCATATGCATTGCACTCTTCGTAGCAAATCTGACAGAGGAGCCAAATCAATCTGAAGGAAACACTAGACCAAACAAGGAAGTTAGATGTTAATAAATCACTGGGACAGAACAATATTCACACAAGTTCTGAAGAAACTCAGATGTGAATTTGAAGAACCACTAGCCAGGGTGTAAACCAGCATTATAGAAAGCCTCTGTGCTGGAGGACTCAGACTACTGCCTGCATAATTCCAACTGCAGGAGGGGAACCTGAAAACTATTCTCTGGCAAGTCCAACTTAATTCACAGTGAGAGCAAGCACATTAAAAAGAATAAGAAAGAATAAGGACAGAGCTTAAACATTTTTTACAACTGAGAGGAATGAGCAGTGCAATCCTTGGGATCAGTGCTGGCACTAATATTACTCAAATTGTTCATCAATCAGAGAACTAACTGATTAGGAAAAAAAGGTTGCTAGGTAGGATTTAGTGAAGATAAATTTGAAGTTATTCATCTAGGCAATATCAGCTCTAACCATTCCTATTCAGAAGCTGGAGCCATCCTTGACAGTTCTCTAAAGACCTTCACTCAGTATTCAGTAGCAGTCAAAAAACCAGGCAAAAATCTAGGGCTACTGAGAGCCAAGCAGGGCACTTCTCCCACTTTACTCAGCCTGAGCATTCTCATCACTTGAGTGATCTGCTCTCTGAATAACAAGAAGGACATGGTAATGTCAGAGGTGTGCAGGAAAAGACCACCAAATGGGAACGGAGCAGATATTTTACTTGGAGAGACTAAAAAGGTTGGGACGACTCAGTTTGGAAAGAAGGTGACTCAGGGTGGATATGACCAGATATAACAAAAAACCCACAGGCTGCTGAATGCAGAACTTACTTGCCAGACCCTACAACACTAAGACAAGGTGGTACTCACCAATACTAGCAATAAACTCATTTAAATAGAAAATATTGTTTACACAGCAGGTTACGAGCTTCTTGAACTCACTGTCACATTAGGCTGTGAAGGCAAAGGATGTCCCTCAACTCAAAAAGGGATTAGACAAACTCTTGGATAACAGGTCCATAAATGGATACTTGTACATATCTTCTAATATTCTTAACACAAAAACTATGAAAATGGGAGAGGTAGGTAGAAAAGTGGATCTCAAAAAGTGACTGTTGAAGAATTTTCTATCAACTTGTCAGACACAATGATGTTCTAGTTGGAATGCTGAGGCAGTTTTAATGCTATACATTTTTTAGGTAGACTCAGCATTCCCACACAAAACACCACTTATGGAGGGTAAGCGATAACCAGCATCCATTAGGGTTTCAGAAAAGGACCTCCTGCCACTGTGACAACCAAACTACAATTCACTGCTTGGTTAAACACAGGAATATTGTTTTAGAGATCTGCTTTCTGCCAACATGCTGACCGCTGTCTCTTCGTATCAAATTATAATTATCCATAAGCAATACAACAAAAAAATAAACACATGGGTGGTATTTTTCCTCCTGTGCAGCTTCTGGATTCATTTTCTTATTTTATCTGTTCTATAACTCCAGTAAAAGAGCAGGTTGATAGAAAGCAAACAATCATTATCTCTCATGGCAGGGGTGGGACAAGGACAGACAAGAACAACAAAGAATAGGAAATTAATTTAAATCAGATATAGGTGCCAGAGCCTTTCTTTTAACACTCTTCCCCCTGAATGCACCTTTTATATCTGTACACACAGTCCAGACATCCATAAGTAACTATTTTACCAAGCCAGGTAAATCAAGATTTTAGCTTCATTGTTAACTCAAGGTTTTGTTGCAGAAGCATTTTTTAAATTAGCACGATCTTTGAAGAGAAGTTATTTATATCTCAAAAAAATTTAATCTAAACTGTATTTCCTGTCTTGTAAGTGAAATCTAAGCTTGGACAGAAAAAAAACAAACCTTGCAAGAAGTGCAATTACAGTGAGTTTGTCTTCAAGACAATAAATCCTTTGTTTTAAGGTTCAATTTAGTTCATTTTCTTGTAACTCTTACAGTCTTAAAAGAAAATACTACAGTTTGATTCTTGGGGAAAAGAATTCTACGCTATACAGATCCAAAATTAACAAGATTTGACAAAGATAACTCTTATGCCTGCTCTCGACACTATCTCAAAACCTTATGTTTGTAATAAAACAGACTAGAAAGGAGCTAGCACTAGAAAGCTATATCGCAAATTCTGTTCACTGCACAACAGATAACAGGCATGAACAGACATGAAACACCATTAGCATTTTTCTTCTTACTTTGGTGAGAAGTAGGCTATGTTACTGCATCTCCCGACACCAGTACCAATAATCATACATTGCTAATGTGTTATACAGGTATGTGGCACAAACATAGGGTACTGCACGGTGCTCATGCACTGATGAGCAATCACAGCAAGTTCAAAGCAAGTTACCTTAGCTGTCAAGCAAAGTACCATATAATAATAACGACAATTAAAAAAACCCAAACACCAAAACAATAAAACATCCAGTATTAAAATGTATTTACATGTTTTTGTTTACATTTACCATCTCAGACAACACAAAAAGCTTCAAGTGGTAAAGAGTCTGCAATTAGAGGACACTACATTAAGTCTAAGGGCAAGATGATGCATATGGAGGAAGGAGTAAGGTCCACACCATTCTACCTGGAAAACCATTCCTACATCTCTCACTTTCTGTCCTTGCTGTTGAGATGCCATGCCAGTTGTTAACATTTGCAACCTCATTTTCTGGATGTGACTGTGTCCAGTCAGGAACCAAGTCCCCACTTGCATTCAGGTTAACCAGGACTAACGATTTCCTCTCCATACCTCAATGTCCACAGCTATAGCTTGCAAATACCTTGCAGATGGAATATAACTTCAAGTTTCACATCAGGTAAGAGCTAAATAGACTGAATAGAGAAATAAATACTCCATTAGTCATCTGAAATGAACTAGATAATGACACATTCAAGCAAAATGAAGCAGCAATACTTCCACTAAGTTTAGAAGTGTTTGAAGAAAATCTGCATAAAACAGCCTTTTAAACAGCCACACTGACTTTTACTCTGCATGAGATTGCTTAATTGATCACTAAGTAGCCCAATATCCATGTTCAGGTTGATAAAACAATGTTACCTGGACAAAATTTCCCCTCAGTTGCAGTAAAGCTTAGGCCTCACAGGTCAGAGCTGAGCTAAAATGGCGCATGCTCATGCCAACCATGTCTGCAGGACACAGCACAGCTCCTGCCTCCCCACCTGCCCATCAGCGTGAGGGGATTCCCTCAGGATACTCACTGCCATCCCCATAGCCAACACCTTTATTCACATCTCTCACATAGCAACATTGCAACTGGTGTGAGTGACAAGTTACACAGCAGGATGGTCTGTCAGGAGAACATGAGCCACCCTAAGCCAGTCCCAGCCAGTTCCCGCCAACTTTGGTGCTGAGGGGTCCCCAGCAGGGAAAACCATTGTGTGCCAGAGCCTGCCACACCAAAACCTCCCTCAGCCAGAGAAGCACCTGGATACAAAGAGTCAGGGAAATAAAATGGCACTCACTGAGGGCTGGGGACACTCTGTGAGGTCCTCCGTGGCAAAGAGGACAGGGACATTAGGAAAAGGTTCTTCATAGAGAGGGTGCTGGAGCACTGGAACAGGCTCCCCAGAGAGGTATCACAGCCCCAAGGCTGATGGTGTTCAGGAAGAGACTGGACAACATCCTCAGACACATGGTGTAAACTGTGGGGTTGTCACATGCAGGGACAGGAGTTAGACTCGATGATCCGTGTGTGTCCCTTCCAACTCAGGACATTCTATGGCACGCTGAGGGACAGTGCCTCAGCACTGCCACCATACTGCAACCTGCAGTGGGCGTGCAGACAACAGAGACTACCCAGGAAAGGGCTGACTAAGTATTTATATAAGTGACTTCATAAATGTTTGTGGTGGTCCTGTTCCTCAGCATGTGAATCAGCAGTCACAAGTTTGTATTGATTGCCAAGAAAATAATAAGACATTAAATCCTCCGACTCTAGCTTGTTTTGCCAGCAGCACAGAGGTAGCTTGCCATGAACTCTCCAGTGAGAATACTATTAATACACAGTGCCAGGGCACATCCCTGAGCAGTGCTGAGGGAAGCACAGAATGCAAACTCTGCGGCTCCCCTGGGAGTGCTGAGGTTCAGACTTCAAAAAACAGCAGCCCTCGCCATTCAAATGTGTTCACTTCACTGAGGAGCATGGACATTTTCACAGCAAGATGAAAAACTGCTGTGACGCAGCAGAACAGGAAAATGAATAGCAAGGAGAAAAGGGAATGAGGAAGAAAAGGAAACAAACCTTTCAACACACCCTGTGTGTGAAAAAGGTGCACCCAGACACATGAGCCAGAATCTCTTCCTAAAAAACCTGCATGATACATGCTGAGATATTTGCTTGTGTCATATTGATATGAATTCAGTCCTAAATCCCTCCAGCTGGTTTCAAGTTACAGCCAGGGGTAGCAGCACCATAAAATTCCTCACAGCCACCCAGACCATTACTCTTCTATTTTCTTCCATGTGGGGTCATCACACCCCCTCTGGAAAGCTTAGAGGTACGATACCACTGCAGGCATCTTCAGAGAGAGCCTGACAATAGTGTATTATGAGGATTGTTGTAACATCCTTTCAATATTCTTAAGGTCCAGTGATTTAGAGAAGAGGGTCCTTTGTGTCTCCTGTCAGTTCCAGGAAGCTCCTGTCACTGGCATGGAGACTGCATATGGAAGAGAGCTGCTAAACAGACCAGTTAAAAGAATATGGGCACAGTTTCGCTCCCACATTACTGAAAACCATGAATGCTGCAACTCGGCTGAGGTCAGAGGAGCTGCAGCGCTGTGATGTTGGGGGTGAGACACCCATACACCAGCTGTTACATTTCAAAGCCAATGGTCTCACAGGCTCTCCCTGCGATACACCCCCTGAGGCCACCACAGCCACAATGTCAGAGCTTAAACAACAGCAGATACCAACAATCCAACCTACAACAGTGCCAGAGCAAACTTATGTTGCACAAAACAGAAGAGGTTTCTCACTTTGAAAACTAAACTGGACTTGAACTACTGATGTGGAGCCCTTGTAACACTTTTAGACATGAAGTATTAACATAATACCTTCCTCTTCTTCCACCAAAGGGAAGGTCAAGATCAAGGTAAAGAACCTGAGCAAAGCAGACCGTGTTTGACAATTTTTTCTTTCCTGTGTATTTTAAAGACAATCTGCTTATTGCTTTGGTTTTGTAACTTTCCTTTTGATATAAGTGACAGTGTAAAATCATACAAAGAGTGGTGCCCTGACCCAGACTTTGTGAGTTCTTCTGACAGAATGTACCTTCACACTTTATCCAGTCAGACTGTTAATCCTTGTTCTGGAGAGATGGTCAGTGATTTATTTCTTTTTCTTTTTATATGACACTGATTCTAAATACATGACCAAAAAAATTAATATATATATTAATGGAATGATACATTTATTCCATTAAGAGACAAGAAGTAACTTCATAAGAGTTAACACTGCAGAAAATAATATTACACAACTATTTACATTTGATAATGTATTAAAGTATGCATCCTTGTTATTATTTACACTGTATATTTACACTGTAAATGTAAATTGTGACTGTTGCTTAGTAGATATGGAAAATCTTACATCCCCATCTCACCTCGTTTATCTATCATTTTGCACCATGACTATTCATCCCTTTATAGCGCTTAAGAAAACAACACCGCCTTGAAATCAGATGCAACGATGTCCTGATCAGAACTAAGAACTGGTTGCTGTAGTTACTTTCACTCATTTTGCCTGCAAAACTCAATTCTTAGAGGTCTTAGAAGCAAACAGGAAACCTGCAACACTTCCAGGCAGATAAGACCAGCTAACTCACAGAGCAGGGATCCTTTCACATTTTGAAATATCTCAGAGAGCGCCTGCACCAGACCAAGTACTGCTGTGTCTCTCCAGAGACTCAAATCCTGATCCTCTTTGTAAGAGTATTTGCAACTCAGTCCTTGGTCTCCCCACTACCCACTCATCCCTTAATATTTTCCTGAGGTTAACAATCAGGATAGCGGTTTTTACTACTTAGCGGCATTTCCCACTAAAAGCTGGATTACACTGGTTTAAACAGTATATCAAAGGTCTTGGGATGAAACTACAGGCTTTGTGGTCAGATTATCCTTCACTACACAATTCTGGTATCATTTTGGGCACATCTTTCTATTCAGATATCATCGGGTCGCTCTGCAAATAACTCAGATCACAAGGCAGCTGAAGAATAACAGAAGCAGCAGTAAAAAGACAACTCAGAGCAATGGTCTTAACCTGCTGTGCAGCAACCAGAAATAAACTGCAGTAGGTATGTAAAACACCACATGCCACCACTCACTTTCCTCAGCCAGGAGGTCTGCAGCCTCAGACCACCTGTGGACTCTCAGCAATTTATCACGTTTCACAAGAAAAAATAGCAAGTGAAGCACATGACTGGCAACTAGTGCATCTTTTCCTTCTCCCACAGGTTATACCTTCTACTTTCAAATGTAATTATGGCCTGTTTTAATCCTTTATTGATGAAGAACATAAGTGAAAACATCCCTCTGTGACAATTCTGTATCCTATGGCACATCATCTGCATCACAAGCCCTAAAAATACCTTTGGAACCAAGAATCCTGTGCATAAAAAGTAGCACTTGAGTCTGAATAATTAATATGCCATCAGCTGGCCATATTTTTGGCAAGCAAGTGATTTTAATCCAATTACAGCAGAGGTGATGAGGTCAAGCTGATTCTTACTGAAGAAACACCAGCGAAACTGTCCTCAAAACATAAGGCACTGCAGCATGCTAGACTTATTTAGAGAGCTAACACACTGTAGTGAAGTTTAGCAATGCTCAGACTTGTTATTACAAAGGTAAGTGCCAAGAAACTGCTTTGTGCCAGCAAGCAGAAGAGGAAAGGGATTCAGCAAGAACACACTTTGTGAAGCACACTGTAATCCTAAGCACTTAATTGCCTTTGGCAAGAGCCACATCCCATTGCTCTCAGAAGTTGCTCTATCTGCAACTTGATGCTCACAGCTACAGCAATGAATGGAGTGGGGGAGGAGAAGAAACTGGGGGAACTAGTGAGAGAACCAACTACAGCTATCAGCCTGTCTTGCTGAACCACCAGAGTAAAATATATAAAATACTGGCATGTGCAAGGCCAAAACTCCACATTTGATTACTCTGGAGAGCTCCCATAGAAGCAAATTAAGACTGTCTTGCATCCAGGCTCTTTAATCACCCACAGAGTCAGGGACATTTGTTGTACTTACACACCTGTATTTATGCTTTACTATTTATGTAGGAGTTGCTTCATTTCCAGACATTCTGAATGAACCCATGTAAGTTGGTTTAAATTCGAAAGTACAACCAGAGCTTCTGCTTTTTTTTTTTTTTTTCCCCTGTCTCTGCTTATAATGCATAATTCACAAATATTTTACAATATTTTAACCCCATTTTGGAGTTCTCACATAAATGGAAGCCTCAAAGGTAAATAACGCACAAAGCCTCTTTAATTAAATAAGGAGTTTGGGGGAGGAGTTTCTGCAGACCCTTTTAAATCTTAAGCCTGCCAACTGGATGAACAAAAGGTAGATTAGGCTCACATGATAAATCCCAGTAAACCTGAAAAGCTTTTGTTAATAAGTCACTGAGGGAATTTCTCTTTTTTCCCCTAGAATTTCTGCTCACCAGAAGTGAGAGTTAAGATTATTCAAGCAGGCTTGGTTTCCCGCAGCATTAAATGGGTATATGCCTCATGGAGTTCTAATCTCCTTGTTTCTATAGAGTTCAATTCTCCTTTCATTCTTACCAAAGGAGAACCAGTTATTTCTAGCTTTTATACAGGGAGCAGCTGCTGAAATGTCAGAGGCAAAAAAAGTTTATGGAATTAGTCAGGATTTCCAGTAAAGTTAAACTGGAATTCTATATCAGTGTTATTAGCAACAGCAACAAGAGAGGTAGAAATGTATTTTAATTTCATTTTGGCATTTCTTTCATGTAGCAGGTTGTAGATGATCCTTCTAACTTTCCATTCATAAGTTAGCATTCAGTAGCTTGTTCACAGAGCCAAATGACATGTTAGTCTGGCAATTAGTATACTCTTCTGTTTGTAGAAAGGCTTAATGAAGACATTATTAGAGACAGACCTTGCTGTAGGACATTCAACAGGCCCTTTACAACTGCTCAGAAAAACACAGATTTTAGGAAAACTCATACTTTAATCACAGACAACATAAATGACATTTAAAGCTGTGAAAAACAACAAATAAAGACGCCTAAAAAAACCAACAAAAGAACTCAAGAGTCCATCCTACCTGGCTCCGTCTGGTTTCACTAGTGAATCCTTTTCAGCACTATAGATTCATCATATCTTCTCTGCATACAGAGCTGAAATCCAAACAGCATATGCAATCCTAAAGTACATCACAGAAGCATTTCCATCAGTGAAGGGGATGAAGGCAGCTGTGCAAAGCTTGCTAAGATTCTGTCTGGAACACTGGATGCCACTGTCATCATTCAGGCTCAGAAAACATTTTAAGAAGTCTACTGCAACAGGTGTAGCAACATGTTTCTAGTGCAATGAGAGAAAGAACACCTTATCTTCCAATGAGAAGTTAAAAATGAATAATTTTAACCAGAGGGAAAAAAAAAAGTTACATTTGTTACCTCCTAACTCATAGCTGTGGAGCAAAGTTTGGAAAAGCTGTTGAGTAGAGCTCTAAACAGAGCAAAAGCAAACAACTGCTGTGTGTTTTTTTATGAATGTGACAGGTTTATGAAGGAAAGGAGATGAGTCTTTTTGCGAGAACAGGATGAAACAGTCCAGAATCCCCTGCAGCCCATGCTCAGGCCTGAACCCAAACTACCTAGACAAGTCCAGCAACCACAGACTATGACTCCCAGTTCTCCAGAGTCTGACCAAAAACTTCATCCATCTCCCTACATGGCTCTCAAACAGAGCTTCTGAACACACTTTCCAGATTTAGACAAGCACAACAGCATTTGGAACAGTTCTGAACTCTATTTACATCTGCATTTTGTTTAAGGAGAGCTCTGAAAGTAATTTGTAGCTATTGGTTTATGGTCTTTCTAATACAGTGTATTTGGCCTGCGTAAGGATATTGGTATGGATTTTGATTGACTGTAAAAATAGGATCATCGCCCAGAGAAAGTCCTAATGATCTTAAAGGACGAGTCAGGGAGAACTCAAAACAGACCAAAAACTGGTGAAAAATCCTGCATCTCCTACATTTAACTTAAGCCAATGACAATACATAATCACTGCTTATTTCAGACTTTACAAATTCCCTTTCAACGTCACACATGCAAACCAACGGAACTTCACTGACTTATTTCCTTCATCCTCCTTTGCACCATGTAGCAAGGCAACCAAAGCTATGGAGAGATGCTTGCAACAAAGTATCAGATTTCTAACTTTCTTTGCAGCAGACCTGTTAAGATTTCCCTACAAGACCAATAAAATTTGGGTCAGTGATATTAACTAGTGTGAGCCTCCCACATTTACATAAAATCCTAGCTGTGATGTATATTAAACCGGGCACTTATTTTTCTGCTTATGTCTCTCTACAGAGGTTAAACACCACAATCACATGCCAGCACAGAATGTGCTGCCAATCCTTATAGTCGCTGGTCCTCTGGTGGCAAACATTGTCCTACTATGAACAAAGTCACCCTAGTTACTGCTGGAGTTAAAACATTTGTCCTATTGGGTTAGAATGCAAAATACTAAGGATGAATGCAACATAAGTGTATTATGGAAATGTGCTATAGTGAGCACAAGTTACAAAACTACTGTGCATGTAGCAGCTAACTACAGGAGTATCATTTGAGGAAGCATAAAATACTGTGAACATGTGCCAGAAGAAAATGAACTATTCATGCCATCTGACAGTTATTAGTAAATATAATTTTGGTTTAAGAAGAAAAAGCTCCTAAAGTGCACTCTTAGAACATAGTACTAGAAAGATCTCAGCAAATATGAAGTTGCACAGGAAGACACATACCATATCTGGCAAATAATAATGCAAGTCACTAAGGAAAAAAAAAAATAAAATAAACACGTGTAGGAAGTAAGGGGAGGCAGATAGTCACTCAGTCTGGGATTTAAAACGTGAGAGAAATTACTCCTTCTCTTACAGCTTCCCTAACAGAAATGATATTTCCAGCACTACACTAAGAGGTGGTGTCATTTTGGAGAGTCTTAGTGGGGAACACACCTTCTACATGTCATGTAAGTCCATGCTCACCCTCCATAGGGTTCAGTGCTTGAAAACTCTCAGAAGCAGGGTGTGTGGAAACAGGTATTTGCATTTATCCTCTCAGCCATTCCCTTTGTAGACAACATAATCTATGCTTCAAAACATTTTTGATTCTGTTTCCTGACTCTCCTATGGGTTTACTCTGGAGAGGACAGAGTAGTGGCTAAAAAGTATTATTAAACTGGAAGGGAAGGATTCTCTGTCTTTTTGTCCCTGGTCTCCATCTCCTGCTTGTCTGCTGTGCCACTCCCAGTCCGAGTGCAAGAAGCAGTGCCAGGCCAGAATCCAGATGTGCACACACAGGAGAGAGGATTAAATGGCAAAGAATCCCAAAAAGCAAATTGCTCCATAGCGTGAAGGCAACACACCGAGAAATGATTTCACATCCTCCTCCCCCTCTACTAAGTTAATGATTTTAAGCATTCATCTCCTTCTCCCATCCTTATGCAATATGTTTAAGTGGTGTCACCAGGATTTATACTTCACTGAGACATTAAGCGTGTTGTGTAACAGGGTACAAATTACTTTAAAAACAGCAGAAGTTGAAAGAAAAGCATACATATTATCTGAAACGTGAAAGATACAGATGTGCAGTGAAGGAACATTTCTGCATACATCTCCACATATGCACCCTTACATTTGAAAGGCTCAGAAATCTAAGGGAGACTCCAGGAGATTATCATTACAGCCTACCCTATAAATGCTTGTTCTTAAATGCCCTTCACTACTTGCCAACAAAGAACAATAAAACTACAACAAATCACACATAAAAGATGACAAGTACTTACTGCCCGGTTTACTTGCTTTCAGATTAACGCGCTCTGGGAGAGGAGCCGTAGATGAGCCCTTCTCCCTGCAGGAGCCCGACTGACGCTCTCTCAGTGGCAGAGACGGGAGCTGGGCTGGAACACCCACAGAAAACCCGCGGTTCCGATGCTCCAAGCCCGGCATGTGTCCGCAGCCCGCACCGCTGGGCCGGCTCACTGCAGCGCGGCTGTCCCGTCCCTCCGGAGAAGCAGGTTCTCCTCCTTCTTCTCCGCCTACTCCACCCTCTCCGCCCCAAGGATGCACCGGACTCCTCACGGGTACCCGCCCCGGGCTTCCCTCCGCGTCCCGGAGCGCAGCCGGCACGGCGAACCCCGCGGGTCCGGGTAGTGCTACCAGAGCCGCCTCACTGCTGAGCTCCCCCAGCCCAGCCGCGGCGCCTCCGGATCAGCCCACCTGCCGCTCGGCTCGGCTCTGCTCAGCTCGGCTCGGCTCTACTCAGCTCAGCTCAGCCCAGCCAGCAGCCACAGCCCCGCGCACTCCGGCAGCTGGGGAAACGCGGAGCCCGCGGGGGAAGTGGTGCCCGGCAGCGATACTCGCCGCGGTCGGCGCGGCTCCCTTTAACTCCTTCCCTGCCCCGCCAGAGCAGGCTGGCGGCCGCCTCGGAGCCTTATTAGGCAGCGGCCGCAGGGCTGGGGGCCAAGTCCTGGGTCCGCCGCAGAGAGCGGCGATGGGGAGGGGCCGGCCATGCCGGGCCAGTCCAGCACCTGTGGAGTGTAGCTCGCACAGGTGGGGCAGCTGGGTGTGGGGGAGTGTATAGAGCTCTGTACATGGGGTGTGTGAAGATTGTATAGGAATGCATGTGGGTGCTATATGAGATGTGCATGGAAGAGCGTATAGAGAAGTGGCTGTTGCATAAGGTGCATATGAGGGGGGCAGTAAACAGTATATGTATGGAGACTATATAGGGAAGCATAACAAGGTGTGTTTATAGTCTTGTATGGGATGTGAGTGAAATATGTACGAAATGTATATATGTTTTCTGGGTTGAATTATGGCTTGCATATAGGGGAAGTGCACAGAGGATGTATGTGGAGGCCTGTACAGGACTTGAATAGGATACTTAAGGTGTGTGCTTATAGGGGTGTGCATATAGAATCATAGAATCATTTCAGTTGGAAGAGACCCTCAGGATCATTGAGTCCAACTATAATCTAACCTATCTCTAGCACTAACCCATGTCCTTAAGAACCTTGTCTAAATGCCTTTTAAACACCTCCAGGGATGGTGCCTCCACCACTTCCCTGGGCAGCCTGTTCCAATGCTTGACAACCCTTTCCATGGAGAATTTTTTCCTAATATCCAATCTAAACCTCCCCTGGCGCAATTTGAGGCCATTTCCTCTTGTCTAATCCCTTGCTACCTGAGAGAAGAGACCAACACCCTCCATGCTACAACCTCCTTTCAGACAGCTGCAGAGAGCAAGAAGGTTCCCCCCCAGCTCTCTGCTCTCCAGGCTGAACCCCCCAGGTCCCTCAGTCGCTCCCCACCACACCCATGCTGAGTGTGTATGGAGAGGGTAAGGGTCTGTATAGAGCTGCAGTCCTTCCACCCCCTACCCCAATCCCAGCAATGAGGCACCCTCTCAGGCAGGCAGGGCAGTCAGGGCTGTCCCCTGCCTCCCCCTCCCCAGAGTCTGGCTAGGGCTGGTGCACTGGCACATCTGCCTAGGGACATCCAAATCTGGGGCAGGGGATTTAGTTTAATAAACCATTTACAGTTAATTAAGTGCTAAAGTAGTGTAGAAGGAAAAGCAAATGAGAGATGGTGACAAACTGCATCCTCTTCAGTACTAAGACCTTGGAACTGTTGCTTTACAATGTGTAACTAGAAGTCCTGCAGGGAAGTGGCAGGGAAATCCAGGTACATTGCAAACATAAAGCCTTTTTATTCTAGTACTTTGAAAAGTTTTATTTACACTTATAAAAAACATGCAAATAAAACTTGACTTTCTATCTGAAATGCATTTATAGTATAATAAACACACAAGGGTATAGCATACCAAAAGCCCAGGTTCTATAGATAAAGCATTTCCTCTCTGTCATCTTGCATTCTTCTGTGCTGCAATTAAATCACTGTTAGGTACCTTAAAATGGGGTTCCTAACTGCTACACAGGTTGCAGAGAGCCTCCCTCCTCACCAGGCTCTGAACTACCTCTAGGGGTGATGGAGAAAACCACTCTAATTCTTTCTTTTTCACTCACTCTGTTTCCACTCAATAGCAGTCAACTCAGAAAAACATGCCCAAGATAAGCAAGTAACAGCAAAGCTGTAGTTTGCTGCAGTAATGTCAGGAGTTTTACATTTGCAGACACCTCAAAGTTTTTGATCTTGAATTGGAGGTGAATTTTTCAGCCATTGATAGATGATGTGTCCTGCAACCTGACTAGGCTGAATAAGGAAGTAAGATGCTGCATTTTCTTGGTGCATTGTTTGTCTTACTGAGCACAAGCATCTGCAAAAGTTACCAGTATGAGTCCATGAAAAGCTGTACCCATCACTTTGAACTCTGTCTCTTCCAGGTGCAGTACAAACCAAGCAAACCAGGAGGAATTGCTGCTGCCCCTTGGAGAGGAGGTTGTCTGCTGGCAGTGATACTTTTCTTACTCCCGGTTCCCTTAGACTGACTGTCTGCTAGGAGCACAAGATACCCTGTTTTAAAGGCTCTGGGCCTTCGAAAAAAAGGTAAGTAGAGTCGGTACAAACAAATTTTAAAGACAGTTATTAGTCATTCTACTTCACAGGTAATATGGCACCACGTAAGGCCATTCATAGCATAGTATTCAACTGTACGTATCTACTTTGCTAATTACATACAGCCAGGTGGTGTATTCTGGACTCTACAGATATGTTTCCCTTTAGTCCAAAACAAATGGAGAGACATACCTGATCTCTGCTGAAGTGTGTGACTCTCCATCAATAGTTGATTTCAAATGGCAGTGCATGTGCACAGTATCAACCAGATACATTCCCACTGGCACATGAGCTGTTAAAAGAAAGGTGCTTATTATATGAACATTTTCTTTCTGCAGATAGATGTTTATCTGGCATCAGAATAAAGAAAGAACATGAAACCCTAAGATAGCCACACAGAGCCTGGCACAAGCTTGGTTTGACCTTCTCCATGCCACAACTGACCATAGTTCGTGCTGGCAACTTTCGGGAAAGAGTTTTCATCTCGACATTTTTAAGCATTCACTCCAAGAAGATGTTGCTCTGCATAATGCACATGGTTTTCTTTGCTAATTCCTAGCCTACACTTCATACAACCGCTTTCTTGTAAAAGTTCTCATGTCTTACCAATTGGGAATTGCTGCTCTAGACAATCTTGTAATAGCATCACCATCTCTGCTTTCAATTTAAAATGATTGCTCAGGCCTTAAACACTCACAAAGAACAAGGCCCAATGTTGCCAGTGAACCCACATCTGCCTTCAGCTGAGGGGGGCGGGTAGGAGACACTTGAATTGAGATGAAAGCCACTGAGCTCCATAAGGAGAGCAGACGGTGCCCCTGCTGGGTTTCAAGGGACTGACTCATCTGACTCGTTCTCAGCAGAGCTCACATTTCTCTCTCTTTTTTCCTTTTTTTGTTTGTTTGTTGTTGGTGGTGATTTTTTTGTTTGTTTTTTGTTGTTTGTTTGTTTGTTTGTTTGTTTTGTGTTTTTTTTTTTTTTTGATTGCACAAGTCAGATCAAGAAGGGAAAAAAAAATAAAAAAAAAGTGATCTCCCATCCTAGTAGAAGCCGGTATGACATAACACTTCGTGTCCAGTCAGAGTTTCTTCCCAGAGTCCTTGCTAGGACCATTTATCTTCTAGCTGGGTCTTTGTCCTAAGAGCTCTCTAAGATGCTGGAAGTCAACAGTATCACTTCCTTAGATACTGATCTTAGATCAGGCTCAAGATAATGAATGTTCAGATATGACATTTAGTTAATGCTGCTGGCTGGAATAATCCCATGCATTCTTAAAGGGCTGCTTGAGGGTTTTTTTTAATTGTAAACATCCTTCATGCAGCTGCTCCAGGGACATGTTTAGGAAACAGCGGCTAGCTGTGTTTAAAAGATTTCATCTCATCTTGACCTACATTTAGATTTTTGTATCTTACAAGCCACGGACTGTAACCAGAAAAACCCTCAGAGAGCTTATATAGCTTCTGTAGAGCAAGGCACAGGAAACAATGAAGGATGAACTTACCTGGCTGAAGCGTTTGGAAAAGTGAGTTACTGAAGCTGAACTATAGGGTTCAGATTATTATCAGGTGATTAGGAGTACAAGGAGCAGAGCTGCATATGGGGAGCAAAGATATCCTCTCCTTTTGCCTTGTGCTTTCTTCCTGATTCATTCTCTCACTCAGAATCTTTCTGTAAAATCTTTTAGGCTCCCTTCAGGGTAAGATTCGGAAGGTGCCTAAAAACAATTGCACCTTTATATGTGCTTCCTTCTCATTTAAACTTCTGCTCCAGGAATTGCTCAAGTATAGGGATTGTTCTTGAAACAACCTCTTATTAAGCAGTGAAACTGGTAGAATCAGATGCTTAGGAAGTAACTTTGTTGAGAAGGAACACCTTCATCCATTTCCCAGAGCCTTTTTTTTTTTCCTGTCATATGAGTGCCTGTTTTTGCAGAATATAAGCACTCATTTTAAAAAGCAATGCAGCTTCTAGCCTCTTGAGATTAGAAGATAATCTTCTAAAAGTGTGCTACTATAATATCTTCCCAAATCCACAGGCAGAATGAATTATCATCCCCCATCCTGCCTGTGCCTTTGCTGACCATGAACACACTGAAAGCTTTGAGAAGACCTATGGGTTTCATGCTGCAAGTAGAGATTGAGTACCTAAGGAGGGAGGAAGCCAAGAGGTCAGACACGAGTGCTAACATTGACATACAACGTTTAGGACAGCATTAGTTCACTCAATTCAAGAGCAAGAGAAATGAATTGGATTTGTCAGCAAAAGACCACATAGGCACTTTAGGCATATCTGGTAATGTGTGCATGTATCTGAGTCTTTACACTTTTAGGTTTGTTGGAAAAAGGCAACAGGGCAGTAAATGTCTGGCTGTTGGGGAAATTACAGATTTGGAAAACCAGCAGCTGTTCTATCCTCTTGTATTTAAAGGTTGCAATAATGTATAAGCTAGTGGCATAAACAGCAAAAAGCTAGCAATTTCACTGGTTTTAATAGCAGCTAAAATGTACAACTGTTCAGACTAGCAGACCAAATGTTTGGTTGGGCTGCAGAAGTTCTGCACCATCATTTTTCTAAAACCACTGGTGGTGGCAGAGAACCTCCACTTCCATACATTAAAACATTAAAAACATTAACTACTTCTGACTACTGCTGAATTAAATCAATCAGCAGAGTCCTATTGGTTTTCGTGTGAGTCAAGTGGTGGATAAAGAGAGCTGGTTACTCTGTCTTATGCAAAAAGGTATCAAGAAACAGGTACTGACTGAGGCTAGATTAACCCTACAAATGAGAGACAATCAACAGAAAGACAATATTGCCGCTCTGCATCATGGAGTTAATTTTATCCTTTTCTTCATGAAATGGAAACATATAGTACTGGCACATATGGGAAAGACAGAGCTTTTTGTTCTGAAGCTCTCACTTCAGCAGAACTAAGTTCAAATTGATAAGGGGGTTCTGAGGTGAATCAGAGGCTAGAAAAATTCAGCAAATACACTTATTAACCATTTCTACCAGAGCACACCGACATTCTGCTCAAGTAATAGCTGAGCACTAGAGAGCTGCCGTTACATATGCAGTTAGTGCCCATTCTCATTCCATACAGAGACCAGCCAAGTCAGCTAGAGAGTATAATTTACTTTTATTACAACTTT
Organism: Patagioenas fasciata; assembly: GCF_037038585.1. Lineage (NCBI taxonomy): Eukaryota > Metazoa > Chordata > Aves > Columbiformes > Columbidae > Patagioenas > Patagioenas fasciata. The sequence continues at coordinate 11,593,762 of NC_092526.1, read as the reverse complement.
CAGTCTCTAATCTCAATTTCTAACCTAAAGAAAGAACTACTGGTAATGGCTACATGGTTACAGCATGATTACAGAGGTCCACAATATTCTTGCATTTTTTTTTTTTTTTTTTTTGTTAATACAAAACCTAAGAGCCATGCAAGTAGTCTAAGCCTTGGGAATGAAGGGTAAGAACAGTGTGATAGAAACAGCTCCTGGTAAGTCTCACATAACACAAATTCGTTATCCTGAAGATGAAAACATGATAAATTGAGAAGGTATATTTGAAGGTTGCCTAATTAATGGCAATGAAGTTGTTATTTGGCAAAGCTCAGATTAGGTAACTTCAACAGGAGAGTAACATAGAATTTGTAATTCAAAGTTTTTGACAGGAAATTCTGTTGCACTTATCAGCCAATAGTCAAACAGTCAAAATTCAAGAGGATTTTATACTTACCTGGAAATGCAACACGTGCCTGACTATGCTCCAGTGCACATTTGGGATTGTCAACCACCTGCAGCAGGAGTTCCACATAAATAGTTCACCATCTATATTTTGGAAGCCAACTCCAATTACACTGTACATATACCTAGGCTTCTGAATTTATAGCTAGACCTCTGTTGCAGAGCAGGTGAAAACCTGCAACTTGTGGGGGGAAATGCTTCACACAGGATTTCCCAGCCACTTCTAGAACAACTGTATTTGCACGTCATTCATAAATGGCATATAAGTCTCAGGATACCATACTGATGTAGCTAATACAGTTTACAGATCTATGGAGACAGAAAATGAATTCTTTATTTGTCCCCTTCTTTTTTTCCCTGAGAAAAACATTTATTCTTACCACACATAATGAGAGAAACCAATCCTGCTATATCAATGCCTTAGCTGAGAATATTGTCAGCAAATTCCATCTAGACTAAAAACTTTAAGTCCCTGTGGTGTGTCAAATTTCTGAGACTTTAAGTTAAAAATAAGTTTGAACAGATTAATGAGCTGGGGCTTGAAGATAAAGCTGGCTTCTCTGAAAGAAATGTGTTTTACACAGTATTAAGTGTGTTTGGTTCCTCTTTTATTCAAAGGAAGCAAAAGAGTTTTGTGAAAAGAGTCTTCAATTGAGTCTTTTCCTTTTAAAACTGTGGAAGAGTTCCAGCCAGTCTGTAGCATTGGCTTGAACTTTGTTTTTCTCCAAAGCAAGAACCATTTAGTTTTCAGTGGCTTCCACATTTTTTCCTCCTCCTTTTGTGAAATGTGCCAGTGAAGTCAAGTGGGTTGTATTAACTTAACATTTTTCCAAACATTCACACTTAGGACCAAAAAAGGGAATATTTAATAAACACGACCAGGAGTATGTTGGAATGTTGATGTTCTGATGGTAGTAAGAATTTTCAGTCATAAGGTCTAATTAAATATCCCAAGTTAGAAATGCTTTCAGTGACTGTTTCGTCTCCTTGTTATCTGGTCAAATATTTTTAAGTCAGCCCAAGCTGCTTCTGTGCCAATGCGATATTTTTAATGTGAATAACACACATGCAGAAGAGACTGTATTAAAATTCACCTACGTTAGCGACATTTTGGCATTTTAAATTTAATCTGAAAGCACCAACCTATCTTTATGCACAGGAGGCTAACTTAGCAATGAAATGGTTCTGCAGTGGTGGTTGTATATGTTTGTTTATAGCAAATTTTTTTAGTCTAAGAAAAAAAAATGTCTGCATGGTCTAAAATGGGAATTTGGACTGCCATTGCTGATATTCCTGAATTTCGATGGAATGGGATGAAAGACAAATAAAGACATAATGTAAGACAGTTTTCTGAAAGTACCATGTGGTGTTGTTATCCAAGAAGAAAGCATTTTTGCCAGCATTAGATAAAGAAAACAAAAATGAAACACGGAGATAACAAATGACTAATTAACTGCTTCTTCTGATTGGGAGCAATATAATTCTAGTAGCGCACAGATAGTCAGAGCTGCTTTGTATTAACTGATAAAACAAAAAACTTTTAAAGAGACAATCAGTGCTCCAAGGAGCATCTGATCTAAGTAGACAAGTTAAACAAAGGGATATCATTGTTTTAGAATTAGGGAACTGAGGCACAGAATAATTGTCTTGTCTGCAGCCAGTCTGTGGTAGGACGATAATTGAATGCAGATTTCTTCACCACATGCACATTCTCTATCTATATTCCAACTGGTCAGCTGAAACAGCCTTTCATTACTGCTCTGTCAACATACCAAGAATTACACAAGACCAGGAACATTTCATATGTTTGTTTCAAATCCACTTTTCCCATCACAGCATTTAAAAGCATGTAGTCAGTGAGCAAATCCTTACCATAGACACAGTAAGTTCTCAAACCTAGAGAACAGATTGGAAGTTTACAGTCCATCTGGAGGATCCTCCCCCTGCAAAAATCCCACCAACTTTCTATTGTCGACTCCAGCTTCCTTTTGCAGGACCAAGTTTTTCTTTGAAAGAGCTTTAAACAACATTTGCAGCTTTTCTTCCTATGGCTAGAAGATGAAGCCTCATTTCTTGGAGGCAAGATCTGCATTCTGACTGTATTATTACCCTGCCTTTCTTCATACAGTGAATGGCACTCACCTGTCCTAACACAGCAAACAGTATCATTCATAGAAAGAGTAAAACCATCACAGCACATCTAAAGGCAGTACATGCAATTCTCAGCTCTACCAGCAACCAGTAGAAGCCAGGAATTAATCCTATTTGTAAGTGTCAATATAGTCTTTGGAGAACTTACACAAGGAAGTAACTACAGGAAAGTTTTGGGAGACCAAGGAAATTTACAGCCTGTCCACTTATCTGAGCTCATTGACTCAGATAAAACAAGCAATTCACAATCAGACTGCACTTGTAGGCTGTAACACAAGGAGGATACAAGGTGTTCCCTGGCTCCTTCCAAAACAGTGTCTTTTCCTTTGTAGACCTGTGACAATACCTCACCCAGTGGGACTTCACAATCTTCCTGCAGTACAAATATCCAACTGCTCAAAGTCAGGCCATTTGCTTTGCTAAACACAACCTGCTTCAAAGCACTTCTATGTTACACATTTGTGTATTTTATTCATACACATCTTAGCCTACTGGGAATGAGGGAGGAGAAAGCACTGAGAGAGCTAAGAGTCAAGGCCTCCATTTGCTCATGGGACAAACAAGCAGCTGTTTAAGATCTTCGGCACATGGGCAGTGACATAAACAGCATTTCAGATGCTTAAAATGAGGAATAGTAATAATAAGAAGAAAAAGCAATAGAGAACATTTTGGTCCCTGCTTCTCTTCACTTGAATTCTAGAACTCACTTGATCTTACTTTGCATGACAAGAAGCTTGGCATAAGGGAAATTTTACCAAATTTATAATTCCTTAGGAAACTGGGGGTGCCAAATCAGTATTTGTTACCATCACAGACTTTGGAGTAATGCTCCAGGTACAGGCTTTAGAAGAGTGATACTGTAGGATATAGGGTCCTCCTCGGTCACAGTGTGAAGAAGTTGCTGGGCAGAGACACAGCACAGTGTGGCACTGAGGATGCTGCAGCTGCATGAGCCCAGCGCTGTGCCACCCATCTGGGACTCGCCAGAGCAGCACAGCCACCATGCGGCAAGCAACACGTAACAGCAAGCCCCCATATAGCTTCTCTAAAGAGATGACTTAAGCTACAGAAGAATTACTAATACCCACTTAAAATTACTTGTGTTAATTTTTAAGACTCAGCATTTGCCGGTGTCCATGGACACATTCAGATTCTTTCAAGTCATGCTAGTTCTCCGAACTGAACATGTCCTGTGGCAAGGAGTTCCATCATGTAGCCTCGTGTTGAGAAAATATATCTTAAACAAATGTTGGCTGTTGCATTTCCAATACAGCTTATAAGAAACAGAAAAGTAAACTGTGCTAGCTTAAATTTTGCTTCTTACAAGAACACCCTACTGCCTTCTTCCACCCCCCACCCAAGGAAGGTTACAGGATGCCTGGAATCTGCTTGCAGGGCTGACAACTACACAAGTTCTTGTCCCTTTTTCTGTGATTGCAAAGCAATGAGTAAATTACAATAGTTGTGATCCTTATTAGTAAATAAACAATTAATATATCCTTCTGCTGTCGGCATCTTACACCACCAGAGGAGGCAGGTCTAAAGTGTAACTCTAAAACGTACAACTGTTTGCCATAGCTCCAAGGCATTAAGGTATTACGAACTACAATATTCCTGCAGGCAACCCCTGTGTAGAGGAGATGGAGACCATGATTAACAGTGCCCTCTCGTGACTGATGGAACAAAAAACCCTGGTTACAAACCCGCTGGTCCCCTTGATGAGATGTGTTACATCAGCAGAGTGCTTTGAAAGAAGATGTAGGGCAGCATGCAGGTGAGCTCGTTTTCATTACAGATAGAAAATGAATAAACTACACTCTAAATAAAATCATTCCCTGTCTCAACAACTTCCAAAGCAGTGATTGCCTGACAGAATGGATCAGTGAGCTCCAGCTACCAGAAAATAACAATGACCAGAGCTTGTTATGACAATTATAGTTAGCAGTTGCAGAGGATATAGTTGCATTTTTAATCTGATACCTAGGAAGCATCTTTTTGGAGTTAATGAGCTATTTTGCCTGCCTACAACCCTGACACGACACCATCAGCATGTGCAAAGCTGAATTTTCTTTCTGGGAGTTAGATTTTCTCCTCCATCTTCAGAAAAAGGACTCCCTTCTCTGCTAGGAGTGGAACAGGGCTCTCCAAAGAGAAGGGAGGTAGATGAAAAGCAGCTGATTCTGTCACATGTCCACCCTTAAACTAAGTGCAAAATGACTTCAGAGTGGCCCTGAACTTTTGGTCTGAAAATGGGGAGAGACTGAGCACAAAAATGACTAACAGCCCAGAGATACACGTAGTACCAAGAAAAAAATGCAACTACATTCTTCTCAGGTCTTTCTTGGTTCATCTTCCCGTTCTCATCCCACATGCTCAGTGTAAAATACACCATATCTGCTTGCTCTTGCTCACGGCACTGCTCCAGTGTCACTACGAATTACTCTTCCAGGGGCAGCTTCTTAATACCACTTATGCTCTTCCTTTCACCCATGCTAGGAAAAGAGTCTTTTAAAAATGACTTAATTGTCTTCCTTGCAGCAGCGAACCAGCACACATCCAAGTTGGCATCCCCTTTCTTTGCAGCCCTGCAGTGAAACATTGGGTATTCAAGCCACCTCTGATCAAAAGAATTACTTTTGTCAGGGTTGCCCTTGTAGTTGCTAAGTTTTTGGCAGCCAAATCCAAGTGAGTACAATTCTAGCAAACACTCTCTTTTCAGAGAGCATTTCTGCAGCTCGGTGTCTGTTCGAGCCGTGCCGGCTCCGCAGGCTGCCAGCCCCAGCCAGAACCAGGACAATCTGAACCCTGTCACGCTGCAGTGTTAGTTCCTCCTGCGCATCGCAGGGTGCATTGCTGTTTGTCGACAGATAAGCAGACTAATTCCCTGGGCACCAGACTAATAAAGCTTGGTTTGCTCTTTATTTCTATTTCTTGACCAACTGTAACTTCAGATTCTAGTGTTTTTTATTTTTTTTTTTCTTTTTTTCCTGCAGAGATGGGATTTATAAGGGAACTTTACTGTATGAATTCTTTAATCTCAGACTACATGTGCATTCTTGCAGCAGGCTTTCAGGGCATTTAAAGCTCTCTTCTATCCAACTTTTACATTTCACCGAATTTGTAGTAGTTTAATTAGCTTGTTGTTCTCCCACTTCTGTCACATTTGCTTGAAATCAGAAAATGAGTTCTAAAGAGACTAAGAGGACAGAGACAGACACCAGGATCATATAAGTCTCATTTCCTTAATAAACTAAATTAACATTTCAGATGGTGTCTGGTTCTCATTGCTCACAGTCTAGACAAAACAGGCATACACAGGATAGGCAGGGTATTAGAGCTCAAATTTATTTTTATCTTTACTCCATTTTCACAGGAAAGGAATTGAAACTTTACAATATATATAACTTTAAGTGGATTTGGGGACAGCTCAAGAAAATGGTGAGAGAAGTAGCAGCTTTTCATTTCTATGTTTCCAGATTTATTCCGGTATAGGACAATACTGGTCAGAAGTCAGGGATGTTTAAATTCAGCTCTCATTAGATGGATACCCACTGCAGGCAGCACTGATTGTCAAAGCCATTTTGATTTTCAGAAGTGATCTCTAAATTGTCTTTTGGGGCTTACCAATCTTCACACTGGTTCCAGATGATGAGGAAGAAACCAGTATTAAGACATTTAAAAGTAAATATTATAAGAAAAGTTGCAAATAGATCAATAGGTGTATGCACGGTGGCAGGACATGAGTAACCTGCAAAATAACACTGAGTTTGAAATGGGAAAAAAAAAAGGAGGGAGAAAAGCAGACAATGGAGTATCTTTGAAGTACACTCCAATGTCACAGCTGAAGGACTCCATCATCAGAAATAAAAAAGGAACATTAGATGGATATTGCTAAGTGCTCATAAAAGCTGGATGTGCAGTGAGACAGCTATAATAAGCTGAATACTGTGAGTTAATCCATACTTTTTTCACAAGAGCACTGAAGCTAATACGTACTGGCATTAGCTCTGGTAATTACTCTGTGCAGGTGCGTACGTTTGCTGCGCCTGTAGCTTTGATGCTGCTCCAACACAAGCTGTTAGCTGGGAAAGGCAGGCAGCTGTGGGTAGGTATTGGGTACCTGGCATTCATTAAGATATTCAGTGTATATCCCTGCTGGAGGAGTTGAAATTTGACTCTGGTGAAAGCGTGTACTTTGTGGATTTTGTTTCTGGAAATGCTTCTGATATAGAAAACTGTGACTAATGCTCTGTTATTCAGCCATAAGGATTAACAAAATATTAGAGTATTTTAAGAACAATGTTGTGGCTGTAGGATTTGTTTGCTGCTAGATGCATACATGTATAAATATACATATGTATATGCGTGACTGTCTTTAGCACTAAAGCAATATTTAGTCGTTAAGCAGAGGACTGAGCTCTTTCCAAGCCTTAATCTGGAGAAAGGCTGCTGGTTTGCCTCTTGACCTTCAAAACAGACTAAGATGTATTGCTATGCAGATGTCAACTCTGATTATTGTTTTCAAAAATAATTCTTCTGAATGAGCTTGAAGTATTTGAAGACTGATGGCTGTAGCAGCTCAAAGGGCTGCATAAGTTTTTTGCTGAACCACAGAAATAAAGGAGTGAAGCAGAGTGGAGCAGAAACATCATAAACAGCAGATTCTTCCAATGAACACCATTTTCAAGCTTTTCCTAAATTTTCAGATATGTACTAACCACAGTTTCTTTACATCTCCAGATCTCCGGCATAATTTCATCAGGAAGGATGTTTCTACTGGTGTGTTGCAAAATGTCTTCCAAAAAGATGAAGAAATAAAACCAGCCCCAAAGTAAGACAATAGTAAAGGTGTGAGATCCAGATGAATTATGATTGCATGTGGCTGTTTATCAATACGCTCACTGGAACAAATGGGATTCAGTGTTTCTCCCATACTCAGGAACCTACTTTCACACAGAGAGAGTCTCTTGAAAGGCATCCTGACTGTTTCATGAAGCATGGTGTGGGTGTTTTTTAAGATCTAGAAGGATTTCTGGTACATCTTAATTATTCTTAAACCAGATTATTGCTCAGACTACTTATCTCACTAGTAGTGCTGATTTAGCACCCTCATGCACCACTTTCTCAGAAATGACAAGTGTTTCAACAGAAATGACAACTTGCTGACCAACTACAGTTTCTAGATAGCAACGAGAGTCATAGAAGAGGAATGGACATTTCTGTATGTGAACAGAAAGTGTCCGTCTCCAGACTTGTCAGTTCCCAATGCTTTTGTAGGCATGAAAAAAGATCAGTTGCAATTTGACCCCTTAATGAAAAGGAGAGAGGCTTCCTGCCAGCTCGTTCTCTGAATACGTGTAAGTTGGCAAACACCCTCGCTTCAGTGGAAACACCTGATTCATTGCACCCTGAAACATCCAAAAGGCTGGGGTTAGAAACAACCAAAAGAGACTCCAAAATCAAGTCCCAAAATAAAACGCAGGAAAACCCCCCTCAATACATACATTTTGCTGCTAGAGTTTCATTTTCAAATGGAACTGATTGAAATGGAAAAACAAGTTCATTAGTTACATAAACGTGTCTCTCACGTTAGCAGAAAATTGGAAATTAGAGGTAGCCTAGTCACATCAAAGTGAAATGTTTTCATCACATCTGTGAAGCTAAAGAAACACTTTAATTTCTTTACCACAGACTTACAATGTAATTTGGTTTGGATAGCTTTCTATATCTCAGCTTCCCAGGTTCTAGTAATAATTAATCACACATATTCCTGGCCTATTTGTACTAAACTTTCAGGATTACAAGATTTACGCTGCCTTTTTCTCTGTATGCATCCCTCATCTTCTAAAACAGAATTGAGTTTGCAGTCTTTTAGCCTCATAAAAAAATTAATAATAACATTGACTTCACAGAAAAATGGCCTTAATTAATTAACAGCATAAACTAGAGACTCAGACTCAGATCAGATTCCTATTAATCAGCAGAAGTATTCAAGTGCTAAATGATTTGCAACAAATCTTGTAATAAAAGCTTGAACAGTTTCTCTAGTGCAATAGATTTTCTTCTCTGAGAACTTTTCAAAATAATTTGTTATATGTCTAAAGTACTGAGCACATGAATGAATTAGTTTATTCGTGGAACTACAGCTTTTAGTAAGTTAATCTCATTAAGGCAAATGTAATGATAGGTTGAAAACAATTAATCAAATAGATCTGAAACCACATGCTAAGAAAAAACCAAATGAAATCAAAGCAAAAAAATCCCCATGCTTTCACTATATATTGAAAACTGCCTAAGTATGAACAGATTGACTGTTGACACTCTACGTGAGGCTTTAGGCTCTACAGCTGCTATTGGAAAGCCCATTTCCTCTTCACACACAACCTTTATCCACGGCATAAGCTTTGACCAGGACTCATTTGGCTTCAATAAAACTGAATAATAAATTTCAGCATTTTTATGTATGTAACAGCATCTGGTTTTAATGTGGCTGTGTATGTGTGCAGTCTGGAGAGAAGGTAATTAAGAAGGGACAGTAGGATTGTGAAATTCTGTATGGGACTGAAGAAAGCATGTCAAGCTGTCTCATTATCTTGCCTGCAAGTACAAGACTACAGAATATCAACTGAAACCCCGAGGCAATGTATTTACAACTGAACAAAATACTGCTTATTATCACCATTACAGAATATAAATATCTTCCAAAGTGCTCTGTCTCATATGATTGAAGCCAAAAGAATTAAAAAAAAAAAAATAGCTACCTGTTTGGGTATTTGGGTATTAAGAATTTCTCTAGTTTTGTAGTAGATTGTGTGAGTGCACACAGGATATAAACTCATGGTTCAGAATTTACCATTAGCTGCATAGGAGCACTATAGTCAGACTGCAAGTTCTCTAAAGGACAGGAAACAAGCTGTAAAGTAGAGCCAAATTTAACTTTAATAAAAGATTTAAAGAGAGAGAAAACACCAAAATAGTAAAATTTATAGTACATTAGGAATTGTTGCAAGAATAAAAAAACAACAATTAAAGAAGGAAAACATAGTTTTGGAAAATATAAATTAACAGATCTAAGAGAAAATATTCTTGTCAAGAGTAGGAAGGAGCTTGTAACACCTCACCAGTAAAAGAAAGCTTCAAAGTTTTGCTGAACGATGTAATGAACAGCAATGTGGCGTGGCAACAGAAAATACATATGCAAAGTAAAAGGGGTGGTGTGGAGAAGCACCAAGCGCAGGCAGGGAGGGCTGGTTCATGGCGCGCCTGTGGGTGGCTGCCTCTGGAGCGCTGGGTCTGGGCACTGGGTTCACCATTACCCAACAGTTTGGGTAAATTATGCCCACTGGAGAAGTCAAGCAGTCACTAACAATTAATAGCGGTAGATGATGACAATCTAAGGCTTCCTGGTGTCATTGGTTCTCTCCCCACTTTCTGTCCCTTGCTCCAAGGCATTATTAACATCTGGCTTCTCTGTGTCTTGGAAGGTGATGCCACTAGTCCCCAAAGTGACCTTTACAGACTGATGAGAGATTATCCCATCTCCCAGCATCCCAGATAAGCCTCAGGTTGCAGGCACCCAAGGGCATTATTTCTGCACTACCATTTTAATTAGATTTGATGTTTCCAAAGAAACAGCATACCTCATGCCTGCTAGAGCTAACTGAAATCCTTCGTGGGATCAGGCATACTTAAAAAGAAAGCAAAGGCATTCTAGCAACAATTATTTGAAAATAAAATTATAGAGGAGAAGCTTAAAAGTAACAGAATATAAATTGTGATGATACTTAACTGTTAAGCTGTCCCTCAAGTGTTTCAGTGATTCACCCATCCAGGAAACAGGTAATTTCCAGGATGCTGTTGATTGCACAGAATGTTTTTTTCCTCCTTCGTCTACAACAAGCCTTTTTTTCTCTCATCTTACACTCTCTACTGTTTTTATTCCCAGCCTGAATTTCACTGCCATTCATTCCCATAAGTTTTGCCCTTTTCTTGAAAAACAATGGAAGAAATTGTATATCCAGTAAGACAGGCATTAATGTCTTATCTTGCAATCTTTAGAGCATTCATTCATGCTTAAATGACCTTCCGGATAATAAGAATGACAGCAAGACAGCTACAAAGCTTCCAAAGTCATACAACATAAGAAGTATTTACTGTAGATGTGTCTTAAAAAACTTAGTGTCTCCATTTTTGCTTTGAGTTCTTCAGGAAAAATGCGTATCAAATGTAACGATGCAGGCGGCAGGTCCAGCATTAGAGCTCAGGGTGCAGGACAAAGACCTTTCCCAGGGCAGCTTCAGCTCTACATGGGAATTTCTCCTGAGAGACCAGAACCACCACGTTCACCTACTCATAACTTCTCCAGATGCCCAGGGCATATCATAAGCAGCTTGTTTTTCCCCAAAACACATAAGCAAATTGAAAATAAAATACACAGGACAAAACTCAAATATTTCTGTTAGTAGTAGAACTAATGAGGCATAATTTCCTAAAAATGTGTTTGGTATGTCCAGTTCTCAGGTCAAAAATTGCTGGCAGAGCCCCACTTTCAGGTAAACCATGCAAACACACAAAGTAAAAATGCATATGAAAAATCCTGCTGAAAACTGGAGTTTAGCAACAAGTTTAACAATAATTCCTTGCTCAGCCTAATTAGAAAAAGTGGGAATATTCAAGGAACTCCTCAGTACAAGTAATACGGATTTATATTACTAGATAATGGTTATAGCTACTATGTAACTGAAAAGGTGAAGAAGGACTTTTTTTTTTTTTAATATGAAAACCATGCGTCAGTTTCATCTTTTCGGATTGTGCGTAGCTTCAATAATAAGTATCAGTCCTTGATTCGACTGGAAGCAGATTCAGAATGGCTGTGCAAAGGCAGCCCTTTAATGTTACATTAAATTACAGAGTCCATTTTTAACTATCAAACTGCTTACCCTCACTGTTTTTATTTCCTTTTTTTTCCCAGAAGCACTAGACACAAAAATCTGCATTTATCACAAAGTCTCCAATTTTTGCTCATTTGGGTTTTTTGTTGTTGTTGTTGTTTTTTTTTTTTTTTTTTCCTAGTGTATGGGAAAGCTCTTTTGTAAGAAATGGATCAGGAGATGTCATCTTGGTGCTGATACCTTGGGGAAAGTGATGCTAGAGTATCACAGCAATTCTGAATTAATCAACAGAACACATAAGTAAGGGTTGCACAGACTTCAGTATATTGATTATCACTGTTTGTGCTCTGTATGTAGATAAAATGTTTGCTGCCCTCAGCAAATGAAGCTAAAGGATATGAAGTTAAATCTTTCTCTTTAACTGTTCTAAAATGATCCTTTAAGTCCTTTCCTGCCTGTGGAAAAAATAACTTTTCATTGAAATGTGGATACCCCTCTAGTAGTAGTCCTAATATCGTCTAGATCAATGGAAGCCTTCAATAAACACATTTGGACTGAAGCATGAGAATATTGCAATTCATTATCTATTATGGAGTAGAAAGAACAAGAATAACTGAAATCTTAGATAAAGCACCCCTTCAGCTATTATTGTCTCTATTAGGTAGTGCAAGCACTGCAGAATCTAACAAACACAGATCTTATTCCTAAAACCGAGATGCAGAGTGCCTTCACAGGCTTGGAGTGCAGATGCTTACACTGAGCTGAAGCGCCCAAGCTTTTATGAGCACTATTTGGGGAACTTGGCTTGGAAATAATGTCCCTGGAAGTCAGAGCCATGGTTTATAATGACCTACCCACAGACATTCAGATGCCATTATGGTAGGAATTTGTTTCCTCCAGTGGGTAACCGAGGAAGACTCTTGATCCAATAATGGTTGCAGTGGAAGGGAGACGGGAACAGAATCATGTACAACATGATATCTCCAAGGAGGGAAGTACGGCAGGAAGGAAAGGGAGAGGCTGTAATATGTGAGCATAAAGCCACACAGATTAGACCAAAAAATGTATAACTACTCCAGAAAAAATAATGCAGTATTCTCAATGCTAATGGAAAGATGTTGCCAGATTTGATCAACTGTAAGTGCAACGACGCACAGAAAGAATGCATTAATTGTAATCTTTATTTACTTGCCAATATTTGAAAGGGGTGGGCAGGAACAACAAGACTAGTTGATGTCCCCTCAAACTGTCAGAATAACTCCTGTAGATACTAAACCCCTGCAAAACCACAAACATGAAATCTTTAATCACTAGGTGTACTGCACAGCCAGATCGTCTGCAGCATAAGCTGCGAATGATCAACTCAAGCCTTGTGACCCACATAACGAATCTTCTTGCAAGCCTGTAATCGTCAGGAGGAGAAGGTTTTTTTGGCTAATTTTTGGACCCCTGGTTGATTTTTCAACAAAAGCCAGGCACTGTAAAATGCCTTTCTTTTGCAGTCCTCCAAGGTCTCTGTAAAAGGATAACTAGTCTTTGAATACATTTAGACGAGGTATGTTCTTATTTAAAAGGTGAAAAAGCTGCTGCTCAGTTACTGCAGCAGAGGGGATGCAGCTGAAGAAACCAACTGGGGGAAAATTTCTAGACGTTTAGAAGTGGTCTCTGGATTTTAGAAGCAAAATGTTTCTCATTGTGGCTTCTTCTGTGGGATGAAATGGCTGATGAAACGGTGCATTTGGAAGATGTGGCCAAATCCAAAGTAACCACTTTCTGTAGCATGGCTGGATGACAACAGCTTTTGTTGTAGCTTGGTAAAACAGTATTTTAGAAATGCTCGGAGCTGTTTACAAAGGAAGATAATTAAATCAGCATCAGATAATTTTTAGAAACAGTCCCTTTTGTACTGTAATGAGCCTGAAATGTAGAACTCATGCAAGATCATAGTTGAAGACCTTGAAGTTAGAAATGGCTAGTAGTACAAGCATAGGACTATGTCCCATCACTGCTGGAACCTCTGGTGAAAGTTTCTAAGACTGACAGAATAGATTTTAAAAACATCTCAGTAATTTAAAATATTAATAGTGAACATGTGTTGTAACTGCAGTTAATTAAGCGTTGATAAAAGAATCTGAGCGTAAACAATTACTCACTGCCTCGAACATTTCCTGAGTGGTACTAACAATAGCAGCTCTTCCGTACATGGCCTGAGACAGGCTGCATGAACGGGCTCTGAGGCTCCTCGGCGGGTTTGTGGTGATGATTCTTGCTCTCGTTTCCACAGCCAGCTGTTAGGAGAGATGCTCTGCTGCCGTGAACACACTCCAAGCCTGCCCCTCCACGTGATGCTTTCTCTGGGGATGATCTTAAGTCTTCTGCAAGGATCAGGGTGGGGCTACGAGATGGCAGAGACAAAAGTGGAGTAAAGCCAGCGATGGCATGTGAGGGATCATTAAGTGTGTGTTCATCTAACACATGGAGTGTCTGAGGCTGGGTTGTGACTCCTCCATTCCTCTGCACACTGCTGGCTGTTGTGTCAGCTGCCATTGCCATCGGCATTGCTGCCTATGGTTGTGGAGGGACAGCAGAGAGACAGTAGGTATTGGCGACTCCTTGAGGTGGGACATCGCCAGAGTCTTCTTCACAGCACAGCAGTGGTTGCAGGTGCCTGTTCAGGAACGCTCCTGGGAAGAACTAGGAAGTTTGAAAAGACAAATGCCTATATTTGCTCCATATATGCTACACTGAGAAAATTGAATTCCTGACACATAGTGTTTTATAAATAAAAATATAAGTGCTTTTGAAAGAAAAATCTGATCTGAGTTTGTCATTCCTTAGTCAATGGCTGCTGTGAAAGAAATCACTTAAACTCTACTCCCATTACTCGCAGGAACGCTCCACCGCATTCTCGCATGGAGGGTCGTGGACTAGCTGGCATCATTCCTCTGTGCCTGGTGTTACAGAAGAAAATCAGTAGCCCTTGAATTTCAAGCCCTGGCCCAGGGGCCAGTGTGAGACAGAAAAATACTGTGGTGAAAAATTCTTTGAAAAGAAAACGCAAACTTTGATTGGGGACAGTGCTAGTGCCAGAGAGAGCTCGGTGTCATGGTGAACTGCTGCATCTCTGTGGACTGGGAGGGCAGGAGGATGAAGGTGGAGGGAATGTATGGGAACATCTGCACAAAGCAATAATTCTGTGTTGTCTGTCTGAATTCTTGGGGAGCAGAGAAGAGTTCTGGGTCCTGCTTTGCTTGTGTTTCTTGGAAAGGGGGTGCTGGGGCAAGGGTGACGTTGGGATGATCTTACTTCTGAGAATACCTATGAAAGAGAACTGGCATTGCCTAGGGGAATAAAGAGAACCTGAAACTGATGTTAAAGCTATTTATATTCCAGCTTATGCCAAGAAAAATATTTTACACTTAGCTTAATATCATCATTGCAAATCCAAAACCATCACTGTTAGCTTCTAAATACAGAATAGAATCTGGGAGAAGGCAGTAAGAAAAATATATGTTTTGGCTCTATGATTGCAGCAGAGAAGTAGCCAAAATTCATCATGGGCTCGGACAAAACCAGGAGTCTTAAAAGAAATAATACTTTTAAGTGGTCTTTAGACATGCAAATGCTTAAAGGGCCTATAAACCACATAATGTTAACTGTAGCACAGATGGTCACTACACTTTAAGTAGTTTAAGCTGCACTTTTTCCAGTCAGTAAAGCACCACTTTTACAGTGGTTTTGGAGTACAGTGTAAAAACTTCAGTAATGGATGTTTACATGTGTGCAAAAAGGAGAATTCTCAGCAGGTGTCATTGCTAGTGAACTTGCACTTCTACTGGTGTCACTTCATGACTGGGGATTGTTGCATTGCTGTGCACTTTCACTTAAGTCCTGTGTGTGGCCAGTACATTTAAGAGCACAACCAGAGTTCCTGTGGGGTAATATTGTCTCCACTCTGTGTCCTAATAAACAGAATATGTCTACAAAAGCATTTGGTTTTCAGTTCAGCTTGGTGTTCAGTCTTCAAACAGTATGTGAAGTTGTTCACTGAAGATGCACGTAGGTAGGACCACAATGTCTGTGTAGCTCTGAAGTTCACAGTTGACACATCTCATTAACATATGATTTCATTCCTGAAAAAGATCATCATGTAACTGTGTACTTGTGTCAAGCACTGGAAGGGAAAGCAGTTCATGACCACACGGATTGACCAGCCCACATCTGCACAAAGATTATCTGAATACTGCTCTGCTCACAGCTGCACCATAGTTTACTGGGAAGCCTCTGAGAACTCCTGCCAAGTGTAGCAGGGGGTTGCCAAGAACTGAAGCTGTGGACCACTTACAGAGAGGTGCCTTGCACTGAAAAACAGGTGAAAAGAGCTAAAATGAATAAACTTACAAAGACTGTTAAAAATTACAAAAACCATTCATTTTCACAGATTAAGAGAAATCTGGAGAAAATATTTTCTTCTCTCCTAAAAAAGATTTCTCAGCTTATGCACAGTGTATATGCATATGCCATATACACAGAAGTGTGCACCTTTAAAAAAAAAAAAAGAAACATAAACTGTTCTTATGGTGAAGAAAGAGCTGATTAAATGCAATATTAATTGAAAGCTGGGGAAAGGGACAGGTGGTTCTGTTCAGGCTCCTGTCTGGTTACAGTTCAAATCATAAGAACTATCATGGAAATCACTGACACTCTTGATTTCACCTTAAAAGCAGACAGGTTAAAGTAAGCTCAGCAATAAGACTTCATCCACTATTTGTTTGACTGTCCTGTACCTAAGGCTGTGCAGGTAAAACCCATGACCCACTGATACAACTAAAGACTACTAATATCCCTGGATCTAGCTGAAGGAAAATTAACTCCAGGACTTTGTTTTGCAAAGAAATTACTGAAGAGATTCTCTGAATTTTGAGGAAGATGGACACTAATCTCTAACATTATTTGCAGTAACCTTGATCAAAAACCAGTCAACATGGCCTGACTGAGATTAATCAGAAAAAGGTCATTAATGCAGGTAGTCTGATCTACCTAGGATGGTTTAGAGCTAAATCTGTGTTTGGATTGAACTGCCTGTCATACTCACTTCAATACCCCACAGCTGACTTGACATTCTCAGCTCTTCTGGTAGGTTGTGGTGCAGATCTGTCCTGGCTGGCCCACTCAAGCTTAAATATTCCTCTGCCTTATTTGGGGAAGATCATTTAAATGACTAAATGTACTATTATCTTTTTTTTTTCCTTAATCACCCTTGTTAAGGACACCTGCATAAGTAACTTAAGAAAGGTACTTGAAGTACCAGTAGCAATCATCAGTGTTTCGTGAAACACACCGTGCGCTGTAAAACCTTCCTTCCATACGGAGCTGAACGAAGTTGCAGCTGACCACACGTGGTGTCCTACGTAACTTATTTACACACATGCAGACGCAGCACTGGCTTCACTTCAGCAAATAAAGCAAATTTCAGTAGTCACAATATGTATGTCATAAAACCTGCAAATTCTAGGATTTCCTTTATTTTCTGTAGGGATTATTTACCCCATACAACACATTAAAAGATTAAGTTTGTAAGAAATGTTATCATTAGAGTTCAGGAAGGCTGAATAGAAGAAAAATACAGTAATTCTGACTTCCATAGTTTCAATATCCTTGTCTTGAGCTGAATTCTGGAAGCTTTTCCCACCTTTAAAGACTTACATATTTGATCTTGCTGGCTTTTGCCTCCACAACAGTGCACACTCATAATGCTCATATATAGAGAATCTTATATTTAAGGTTGCTATAGCTCTGATTGACATGTCTGATTACAAAACAAAGAACTGTATTTAAAAAAAGACTCCTTCCTGTTTCTTAGCTTCTCCTCCTTTGAAGAAAGAGAAGGTTACACACTACAAACCTGCTCAAACCTTGTTATCCCCAAGAGGTTTTCCAATAGTTACCTCATGCTTTGGTATAACTAACGAATAGGACACAAGTAAGATGGTGTAACATCTTCCCCTGCTGAGATAAAAGTGAATATAAATGCTCTCAACGTGAGAAGAACGTGCTTGGGCATTGTGACACCACAGCTGCTTTATGCACATCACAGCTAGCTCTGGCCAGGACAAATATCCTCCTTCCAATGGACTAAGTCAAAGCTGCAAGAAAAAAACTGAATTAGTTTGTCTACTAATGAATATTCTTCCAATCTTTTCTCCGCCTTCTTGTGAGTTTTAAATACTAGAATTTATTGTAGCTTGTCTTTAATCCACACCATAATCACTGTTTAAATCTTGCTTTGCCTCTACATTGAAACTGCTTGTAAATATCTAATTAAAACCTGTTCACTTTCATATCATCAACCTTATTTTGAATCTGAGCACAAGTGGTGTAGAGTGTAATAAGAAACCCAGGCCAAGCCTTAAAAGCATTCTAAATCACTGAAGTCACTATTTAGTCTAACTTTCCTTTCTCAAAGCAGGAGTGCCAGTTGGCATCTTCTGTACTACGTGTCGTCTTCGTACCTTATTATTGCTCAGTTACCAGTTACTAAAATAATCACAGAACTGCTCCACAGCACAATGCATGGACAGGGCCCTCACTTTAAAAGAGATTAATTCAAGCAACTAACCATGGAAACGAATAAAATTCTTTGAAGTGGTAAAACTTGAGACTTTAATCCTACATGGAAACATAGAAGGTCAGCACCAGGAAACAGAGTAATGTTTTCTAGGAAAAAAAATAAGCAACTCTGCAGAAAAAGCTGTGTCTCAAAATCAGGTCCTTACACTGCTGTTCCCTTTGCAAATATACTTTTCATGAAAAATCATGAGTCATGAAAAGCAGCATTCCAGTACTGCTACGTGTGTAAGAGGAACAGAATGGTACTACCACCTTCCCACACCTGTAACTTAAAAATTTGCATGACTCATATTCTTAACATTGAGATCTGGAAAGACCTTCCAAGGAGTGGAATAATTCCCCACTCTCCTCCCATTCCTGTGAGAGCCAATTTGGGTGACTCAGTCCAGACACCCTCTATTTATGCCTAATAGATGTTTGATACCTCAACAACTGTAGGATTTCCATGACTTCCTCACAGTTTATATTCTGGTGCTCTACTAACTGTACTGGTTTGCCAGGTTTCACTAATGCCTGATTTGTCTCCTTTGTGTCAGCTGAAGTCTGTTACTGACTGTTTCTCAGCATTAGGCTGTTCTGTGTTTATCCACTGGTACTATATTCTTTTTTACTTTAGATAAAATCTAGCATCTGTAAAAAGTATGACCTAAAACAGAATTGCAGAAGACAACAGAACTTTGATGGATCTTTACTTACCCTCATCTAAACTTTCCACTTGATCAACTTATTTCTTCAAGGACAATGGTCAATTTTAAATTGAGGTTTACCAGTGACAAGAAAAAAAAGGATTAATTCATGTATTTCATAGGATCTACCATATACTGTGAATCCCATAAGATAGCTGCATTTTATTTAACGGCATGATCCTGACTCTCAACATTCCTGCAAAGATGTTCTTAGCTCTCCCCTGGCCTCTACTTGTGGAACCTCTTGCCCACATATGGTATCTTGCAACTATTCTTTGAGGAAGAAAAAACAGTAGTAAATGAGGATGTTTAATTTAGCCTTCTGCAAAGTTCCTCTTAAAAAAAAAAAAAAACACAAAAAAACAAAAAAACCAACTTTAAGATATACACCCAGTCAAAGCAGAACACTTCTTACATTCAAGGCAGCTCCACTTTTACCAGTGGAATTCCCACTTCTTGATTAAAGCCAACTTGGACTAAGCAGCAATACAGCTGAATAAGAAGTCCTGCCCACCTGTTTCTTTGATGTTGACACTACTCCTTCCACACATTCATGGTGAACCAGAACACGGGGTAAGTTTCTTGAAACACATGGTCACAACCAAGGAAAATAACTATGCAGCCAAATTTATAATAGTCAAATTAAAATGAAATAAAAATTCCTCTTTATCACATCTGTAACTGACTTCAAATGCATTCTCCCAACCCTGTTCTTAATATTTTGAAAAAGCACGCAGAAAAAACATGCAAGTGGCCTTTATCATTTAATAGAAAAAACTGTATTGCTAACAGCACAGCGGTTTCTTAAACAGTTACCAAGTGCTGTTCTAAGAATTAATTTTGCAAACCTAAGTCATAATTTAAAAAAAGCACATATTTTTTAAAAAAGGCATATATAGCAGTTATTTCAAGTTATACATATCAAGAGAAGCAGCACCATAACTTAATGAGAAACAAATCGTATCCATAATTTAAACAGCTAGGAATAAGTCATTCCATACCAAAACCCCAAAATATTAATATCCGTACCACACTTATTAATACAATTCAGAAAAATGTAAATTATCGAAACAAGTGCACTCATTTTGTTCCCTTACACTCATTGTTTCATAATGCTATTTTGCAGAGTTCTTTGTAACCTAGCAATGTTGGCATCCAAGGCTGCTAAGCTATTCTTAAAGTCCTCTTCATCTCGAGAAGTAAATGTTGAGAAAGAGGATGCACTCCACTCAGACTTCCCTGATATATCATCAAAGGCAAAGGAACTAAAATCAGGTATTTCACTGCCTTTTTTCTGTGAAGTCTCTTTTGGATATAGCAGCGATACACAAGGGTATGTACCAGGCTGAGGTTGGTCAGGTTTGTCTGTGAAGTCTTTTGCAGCTCCACCTGGAGTGCCTTTTGGCCTCATTTGGACTTTGTCTCCTTCTGGCTTCACTTTATTCCCCGTAACTTCAAGCGTGTTTTCCATACTCTTTTTTACACTGTACCCAGCACTTAATTTATCCAAAATAGTTGGATCCTTTGATGGCTCACATCCATTCTGCTGCACAGAGCTTGAGAGCTCACACTGGTAGTCCAATATCTTACAAGCCCCCTTACTTTGGGGTATCACACCAGTTCTTTCAGAGATCGGCTGCTGTTTTTTAGAGGCACTGCTAGTCAATGGAATATAAACAGTCTCATCCACCTTGTTTTGGTCATCTAGTAAAGTCCCAGAATCACTAACTGTTTCTGCATCTTGCTTCAGTGAGGTCTGTAGGATTCTGGGAGCTGACACTCCTCCTTCTGAGAACGTACTGTTTATTTTATTTTCTTCAGTGGCAAACTTTTCATAGGCTAGATTTCGCATTTCTAATTCTCCGCTTTTATTTGAGAACTGAAGTTCTGTGTCTGTCAAAATAGGATCCATTTCTAATTTTTTAAGGTAAGTCATTACTGAAGTACTGCCAGGAAATGGATCAGGTTGCATCTGCTTTACATGGTCTTCCAAAAGAGACTTTGAGAGACCTTTTTCAGGTTTCGGTCTAACGTTGTCTACTGTGAGGTCAGACAGAAGCTTGGCCATACTGCCCTGCAAGGTTCTGTTAAGATTAGATTAGTTAATCAGATTTAAAAATAGTCACTGAAAAAATAGTTAAACATAAGATGTATCAAACTGCAGCAAATTCATAATACTCTTTCTACATGTTATCATAAAATGTAGTATAAACGTGAACCAATTCCAAGTTTCCTGAATTTCTTTCTTCAGCTCAGCTTAATGTGCCTATAAAGAAACTAGAACAGCACAACCCAATGAAGCTCTTGAGATTATTCCTGATTTACCTGCTTCAAGTATTACAAAATGAAATAAACTGATGTCAAGAAACTGTTACAAAACATATAGAAGCAGTTACCAAAACAAGTGAGAATTTTTTTCTGAATTATTCTTCTCATTGCATCTAAATAAAACAATATAATAGAGAACTCTTTTCATTTTCTGCTTTGTACATCAAAAGAAATGAAGGCTTAAATGCTCGTGTATATAGCATATACATACACACATGTA
This sequence comes from Patagioenas fasciata, assembly GCF_037038585.1. NCBI lineage: Eukaryota > Metazoa > Chordata > Aves > Columbiformes > Columbidae > Patagioenas > Patagioenas fasciata. The sequence goes on along the minus strand of NC_092526.1, from coordinate 11,572,412 downwards.
ATTAGACATAATTATACTACCATCTGGTGGTCAGTATAGCAGTCATAGAAGTATGCAATGTGTCTAAATGTCCCTTAAAGAATCTGAAGTGTTATCCAATTCTTATCAACTATAAACAAGACAGAGTTTAACTTCCTGTGCACATCGTGTCCAAACAAGTTTACGTACATACTACTTCACAGTAGTAATTTAAAAAAATTGTGAGTAACGCCACATTCATTCAGTGATGCAAGAACTCCCACATTTACCCATAACTAATATCTGGGCATAATCTACTTCATATGTGTGTACAATTCAAGAAAGGGCTGCTCACTCCAATAGGAAGAGCTTGCTGTGGGCCATGAAGACACCTTGCAAGCTCTTCTCAAAACAGACCAACTTCCAGGAGGAAGGGAGTGAGGGAGGGAGGAAATCCCTCCTTAATTCGGGTTAAGAGTTAGCTTCCAAATTCTATGGCTTCAAGGGAAATACCAGTAGGTTTTTCAGGTCCATGTACTTCCTATGGAGTTTGTTATCAGCACGTCTGCTATTCAAATGTCACAGAAGTTACAGCAGATACTAATGGTATTTTACTTTACAACAGAACATAACTCATGGAGCACGACAGCTCCTTTAATCAAACTATAGCACCAATATTGTAAAAGAAACTACAAAGAGAAGTTTTAGCCTACATGACTTCCTATCACCAACATACTAAGACTACAGTTATTCAAAGTATGAAGGAAAAAATTAAAAAAGAGTGATGTCAAGAGGCAAAAAAAGAACTTAGCCAAGAGCACCTGGTTAATTCACGCAGTCTGTTAACTTCTGCATCACGCTGACGTAAAGTTATGCCCAAAATCTTATTTTCTTTCTCCGAAGCTTCCAGTTTAAACTGAAGGCTCTTCACGTGTGCTAATGCTTCTTCCACTTCTAAAACACCAAAAAGAATTTACCTACTTATTTAAGTTTTAAAACACTAAATGAAGAATAAAATTCAAAACACATACCAATCTTGAGCTTGGTGGAATTAATGTCATAATGCTGTTTGTTTTCAAGCAACTCTTCTTCTTTATCTTGAATACTTTTTGCAAGATGTTTATTTTCTTCTTTCTGATTTTCTATTATTTTAAGTAGTTCTTCATTTTTAGCCTGCAGTGACTCAAGGCCTTTCAGTGATTCTTTCAATTGACTCTGGAGCATCATATTCAAGGATTGCAAAGAAACTATTACCAAAAGTAAAGCACAAAAAGTTTCAGTGTTTAGTGTAGTACAGTTTAAATTTCTAAATCAAAATAAATTTTTAGAAAATCTTGGTATTATGAATTTTGCTTACAGATAGAAGGGGATTTTGAGGCAGCAAGATAAAACTCAAGCTGTTTTCTTAATTATCTAATATGTCATCTTCATTTTAAGATGCACATAAGGATAAATAATCTTGGCAGCTGAAAAGCTGAGTCTCACTATGTGAAGTCTACACAGGTACAACAATCCATGCAAATACAGTTGCATGATTAGTCTCACAACACTTAGTTCAGTTGGCACTAAAGGCCACAATATATCCTGGTTTTATTTATATATCTGTATCTTTATATGTCTGTATTTATTTAAATAAAGCTTTACGAAAAATGCCCCTAATAAGTGTAATTCTCTATTAGTACTTTACATTCATAGTTGCAGTTCTGTCCAGATGTCTTCTCACTTCTTTCTCGTTCCCCAAGTTGCTGGTTTAATATTCTCAGTCTCCTAAATGTGAATTGTGAAAAAGCAAAAATTCAGGAAGTCCAGAATAAGTCCAAAACCATTGCATTTTACACTAATTCTCAGTAGCAACTCCTTACCTATGTGTCACAGAATGTTTCAGAAATATAATACGTTTTATTAATGCATTTTTTACATTCCTGTATTTCCTCAACACAAAAGACCCTTTGCAAATTCTGGTAGATATCTTTCCCTCTCTTCTGAAGTAAAGCGCTACCCAGTTATGTATATGAGAGCTCCTCTGAAATAAGAGCCACTTTTGCATTTCAGAATACACTATAAGAAGAATGTAAGCAGGCTAACTATGTTGATACTGCAGTTTTCAGAAAGAAAGATACATCAATCCCACCTACATAAAGGCCCAATCACGATGTAACTGACGCTGCTAAAACATCAGTATTAACTGAAGTCATGCTATCTGTTATTTAAACTTTATAGTCTTACCAACACACTTTTCTAATATATAAATACTGCACAAACAAGAATGCAAGGGCCATAACACTGACACCATAATAATGATAAAAGTTAGATTTAGGGCAGACCAGTTAAAGATGCTTTAGGCACATTTGCAGTACATGAAGAATCACCGACGAGTTACCAACCTACGCAGCTGGGCATTTTCACTTCTGAGAGGCTGTAACGCTAGTGCTATTTCAGTTTGTATGTTCATACTTCCCACTACAGCTGGAAGCAGTGATACGCAGTCTTCTATTTCACTCATCAACCTTAACATTTCTGAGTCATCTGCAAGATGTGAGGGGAAAAAAAGACCTCATAAACACATAAACCTGTAATAAGACAGTAATATTTTATAAGCAATTAAGTAATCTACAAAGTGATCTAATAGTATCTACTACTTTTTTTAATAAAAACTCATTTATTCTAGCTATATTTATTTATCTAAAATTTTTAAGCTTGACTATGAAAACTTTGCTCTGGGTTCTTGATAAATCACAACCCACCATCTCTTGACTGATCTCAGCGGCATTGTTTTTACAAACTGTCTACACTGGTCCCCTTCTCAGGGGAAAACACTGTATACGAAATAAGAACAAACTTTATCCTGGCTGTTACTGTAATGTTAAAATACTCCAAAACAGAATTTAATACTTATCCAGAGCAAAATATGAAGCTATTAAAGTTGTGGAAAACCACTCTCAGATGTCACATTATCATCTGACACACACAACTCCAAGAAACTGAAGTGCTCAAGCACTTAACACAGCTCTTGTGTTATTTGTATGAAGATGTCCTCACCTTGATCTGTTATGAGTGCTCTGAGCTCTCCCAGAAGATATTTTACAGTCGTAACTTTCTGGGCTGCTTCTTCAGGACTTTCTTTTTTAGATTTTATAACTTTCTTCAAAAAACTTGTCTTACAGCTTGTATCTCTCACTGGGGCTATGTCAAGTCCATTCAGTTCATCTTCCTCACTGACAGTGTCCTCACTGTGTTCTTCAGTAGAATCCTCCTCCTTGTTACTTGAATTATTGTCTTTTGCTGGACAATGATGACAGTGCTTCTGATCAGCCCTGCCGTTCATCATTTCATGTGACTGTAACAGGGCCAGGTGAGCTTGTATACATCTTATCAAATCTGCTTCTTTTATCTGGTGCTCATGGTTTGGGATCATCTCTCTGCCAGAAGATGATGGGATGAACATAGGCACTGCACAGTTACTCAATGCACCTGATGCTATACAAGGGATTGCACCAGGAAGAGCAGTGGCAGGCTGTGTCTGTGCAGCAGTAGCGGGAGCAGCAGAAACTAGTGGGCAAACCACAGGTCCTCCCATCTCTGGCACATGTTCATTGCCACTGTCTACAGGAACATCCTGTGTAAAGAACATTAATATTAATAAAAAGCTAACAAGATCTTTCTTTAATGTTAAAAAGCCCCTTGTCTAACTCAGTGATCAAGTAGTCTTGATCATTCTTTGCAAATTATAAAAGCAACTACAACTCATTAATTGCACAATTTTCCAGTATATTAAGGAGTCACTAAAATGTAAATCTGGTTTAGATTACCTTTATCTTAAATATTATTGGCCACATTAAAGCACAGGTTTTTTCAGCTGTTCTATAAAGAAAAAACCTCAGCAGTGTTTTGGATTTTTTTTTTCCTTTATGAACATTCATTCCTTGAATCAAACCAGTACAGGGAAGACAAAAATAAACAACACTGTTACCTTTCAATATTTTAAGCAGATTGATTTCTTAAAATCCAAGGACAACACTAACTATACATGGACTGTCTGCAGATGGAAGGTAAGTCTACAGTCTGAGTTTCAAGGTGAAAGCCCTTTACCACATTTCCCAAGGTGGCAGTTGGTACCCTCCATTACCTCTACTCTATACCTTGAAATCCACAAGTATTTTGAAATGTGTCTCGAAGATAATACACAGTGTCTCAAGAAATAATTTGATCATTGGTAGGGAAAAGCTACATATGAGCCATGATTTCTTTTATCAGGACTTGGTTAATAATCCTAATGAGCATTACTGAGAAAGGAATTATTAACAGTAATGAATAATTTCCTGCACATTCCATGTTTCCTGTCCACTATGGAATTCACCATGCAGAAACAAGCAGCCAGTTGAAATGCCTCTAATTTAGTTTTCTGATGACTAAATAAAATATATTTTAAATAGCAATATTTTGTCTCATTATTTATTCTGTTCATCACTACAAGTTGAAATACGCAATTTTTTTTCTTTAAGGAAATTTACATAAACCCAAGAAAGCCCCTACACTTTAACAAATGTATAAATAAATAAACAGTTCTAATTTAAAACATTTATTAATAGTCAGAATCAAACTTTTACTTACTGACTGAGTAGATATGGGATTAGCTGACTGCTGCAGGGACAGAGCTGGTGTGGAGACGGGCAATCGATAATTACAAGCTGTAACATTTTGACACACTAAAAAAAAAAAACCAAAAAGGCAACACTCATAGATCAGGCTAATTTTAGGCAAAACTCATACTGTAAAATAGCAGGCTCTGCATTAATAGTTCCACTAACCATGATTTGAGGTAGAAAAAGGAGTTACAGTAGGAATTTCATTCCTATTCTGTGGTGGTTGGCCAGTTATCAGAGCCATCTGGGTTTGCACATGCTCGCACAGTTTCTGATGCATCACAGGAGAGTGCTGAGTGCAAGGCACATCAATTTGTTGAACCATCTGATTCTGCACTGCACTGGAAAGTTCTTTCTCAGAAGAAGGTGTGGTGGATGAGGCAAATTTTCTATTTGAAATTGGCACTATAAAAAAAGAAAGAACGAACAAAAGGCCCAGCTGAAGCTGCCTGTCTTCTCAATCTGCACAAACTCATTATGTTGTCAGGCAGACTCTGGCAGATTACTTTCAAAAAGAAAACAAAAAGATCATTTCAAAAAGAAATCAAAAAGATCCTACAGCCTAAGATTTCAGTCAGATTTTTACTCACCAGTTTTAAAACACAATTAATAAAATCTCTGCTGAGCTGCTTCTTCAGCTTTTGCACCATTTGGAAAAACCCATACTAGAGCACTCACCCAACCTAATTTTTTTAGGTTGGATATAATTAAAACTCCATATTTTTACAGTGCTGGAAAGATATCAGCTATGTGCTCACGTTCTATAACTCACAAAATAGGCATTCTGCTACCTGGGTTTTATAATATCATAATATCATTCTCCTCTATACTTCCTACCAGTTAAACTTGATGTAAACACACTCAACTTCCTTCTTCGCATATAAAGCTCAAACTTTTATGACTTTTAGTAACTGTTCAGTAAACACTTAAGGTTTCTAAAAGGCAATAAGGAATGACTACATCCTTCTGTGGATCCAGCCCTGGTTCAACTTCTAGCAACCTACAACAAATATCTGAAATCTTGTTATACCTCCTCAGTGAGTTGCGGAGTCTATCAATGTTGTTTTAGAAAAAAGCAAGCCCAAGAAAGCCCCCTTACCAATTTCTTTTTGGACATGGGCAGAAATAGTGTTTTTTTTCAACCCTTTCTTCTTTAAAGTATTTCCTTTGGTCAGCAAAGGCTTGGAAGCAGTTTTAAGAGAAGTTGTTTTTCCAGGTTGTTTATGGACAGTTTCCCTTCCTAGTATTAATCAAAAGAAAAATTAGTCAACAAAACAAATCAAAACAGTCCTACAAAAACTAAAAATCTAACTTTAATATTCAATAGGTACAACCTGTAGCTTCATTTTGTAAGATATTCTTCAGTAAAGCTGCACAACGGTCAAGTCCATTATGAAGAGTATCAACCTGCACAAAGAACACTGTGGTCAGAAAATACTGGGGTTCTTTTAGTAAACCAAGGTATTATTTTAGAGGAGAGTGTTCCCCACCCTGCCACCTGAAAAAGAACAACTGATAACCAGCAAAAACATGTAATTTTCAATGTTTTACTTAGCAATTACATAGAATTTTGCAAAACACCTAAATTTTGTTGCTGTACATGTGTCTATTTGCTGGATTTTTTCTGGTAACTGCAAGTGTATGTTTTTTATTTTTATTTCCATGTACAGTTAAGCTATCATCTACAGCCTGTTTCTACTTTGGAGATAATTGACTCAGCACTACACAGAAAACAGTGCTGCAGCACTGACTCCAAAAAACTCACTCTTTTTGACACAAAACCTAACAAATGTGGCTATACTTCTGCCAGGGCCAGACCTTGTCCATGAACAGTATTTCTAGCTGCATTTGCAAAATATATTCTGTGTCTTCATGAGAATTGCCAGAGACAAAGTCACTGCACACAAAGCCAACTTGCACATATCTGCAAGATGCAGTACAAACACTAAACTAAATTAACCTGGTTTTGCTCTATTATTCAAGATAGTCCAATTTCCCTTCTGCTTAGATAACAGTGATGACTGTATTAAAAAATAATGTAATTACCTGATCATCAGAGTCCGCGGAATAGAGAGAGTATCCAGACTCCACATCAGAATGACAACCTTTTCTTAAGCTAAACCTGAAAAAAATCAAATTCACCATTCACACTACTTCCTTAATATCCAACAAAACAAAACAAAAAATACTTTCATTAAATAATAACAAACTAAAGTTAACTTCATCAAGAAACAAATATTTTTCTCTTTCTGAAAACTTTGCATTGCTGCAACAAACATGTTTAGCAGATATTATCAGTTTATATCAAAGGAGAACTCAGTCTTTACTCAATAGTCTTATGTATGGCTAGTAACTAAAAAAAAAAAATCAATCTTTTATTAATAAAACACATAAACTTTATCCTGTATTTCTACAGTCAAAATTTCTATTCAGTTTGTGCCTGTCAGCTCAGAGGCTGCTTAGAACTTGGCCATATTGCCTTTTAACTAAAAACATTTTCTGATACATACAAAGAATTCTTGGCTAGTTGTAAGGTATGATAAGTATAAGGTTCACAAATTCTCACACATACACTCAATCTTAGATATTATTCATGATTAAGGTCTTACTGTTTCCTTCCATTTGTTAATTTAGCTGCTCCTATTAGCCTTCCAGAAGACAGTACCTGTTGATTACAGAAATATATTTTCATTTTCAGGAAGTACTTTCACAACATAATTGAAGAGTACCATTGCCCACTAATTGCAATAACTTTTGCTGAAGCAAATCAGTTAATTTACAGCTCTCAGACCAAGGAGGGGGGCCCAGCGCTGCCATTAGGGCCTAAATCTTACAGTTTTCACTTCACAAAACATGCCTTTACCGCAAGAAGCTTCATTAATTCCCACAGCATTCCATAGATACAGCAATTCACTTAACGATACAGCCAAAGGCTGACATACAGACATACCTTCCAGACTGCAGCCAAGCCATATAAATACACACCTGAACTGTGAGGATTTTCAAAGCTACAGTTGCTGCTCAATCCACAGATACACCAAGGTGGAAGAACCGTTGAATGGAAAGACTGCTGCAGCGCCCCTCACCGACACATCTAAACCCGCTGGGCCCTGTGGAAGGGCTGCTGAGCCAAGCACAGGAAGCAAAGGCGCTCAGGGCCAGAAGGCCCGACTCCCCCTCAGGAGTCCTTATGCGGACCACCCAGCTCTGCACCCGGCGGGGACAGCCCCCTCCCCCAGGCACATCAGGGGTCTAATGAGGCACCGAAAGAGAGGGCTGAGACCCGACTGCAGACAAGAACCCCCACACGCACCTTGCAGGGCCGCGGAGCGCCCGCCCTGGCCATTTCCTCAGCCTCACCGGCCGTCCCGCTCCACCCCGCGCCGACCAATCCCGAGTCTGCTTGGCTGGCGGACGGGACGGCCGTTACGGGAGGGGCGGGGCTAACGGCCCCTGCTCCGCCCCCACGCGCCGGCGGCAGCTGGCGCGGGAAGGGGAAGGAGAGGAGTTGCTAAGCGCGGTTGGGGATTGGCGGAGAATGGGAGCGGGGAGCCAATCGGAGGAGAGAGGGGTAATGGGCGGGGCTAAGGTGGGCTGTGAGGCCGGCAGCCGTGGCAACCGTTTGTTCCGTCAGGAGGGGTTGTTTCCCCTCAGAGCTCCGCGGTCGCCCATTGCCGAGCAGTCCGGGCACCTGCCTCTCCGCTTAATAAGGAAAAATAAAATCTCGTCACATAGCTGCGTCTTACCGTTTAGGAGCAGGCACTGTAGGGCAGGGTCTCCGTGCACTCATAAAATACATGGAAAAACGAGCCTTGCACATGGGTTGGCCACCCTGAAGGAGAACTCGGACGTATGTGTGGGGCTGCTCATAAAACTGCCTCATGGGCTCTGCTTGCCTGTGCAGCCCGTGTCCTGCAGGTCCTCAGGGACGCAAAAGGTAAAACCTAAGCACGAGCACAAACCAATATTAAGCTTTCCTCTGAATGGGTTACAATCAAAAACTTATGTGGACTTAACAAGGGAGTGTTTCACAAAATCAGGAGCTTTTTATGAGACAAATAGGCCAAAGATATCAATGATAACTAGTTATTGTTGAAGACTGTTTTGGTAGGTGTCCAAACCCCCACAAATCTACAGTTAAGGAATAAAGCTACAATTTGGCTAACAGAAAGAGAATGAACAACATTTTTGTCAGTCCACCTATCCTCCAATCCGCTTGTAACAAACAGAAAAGAGGATAAGGGATGTCTTGATCACAGCAAGAATACTGAGGAAGCAGAAATTGAGATATGTAATGAGTAGTTTAAGCTGAATGCTATGGACCCTAGAACTGTGGTCCAACTTTAAAATAGGTTTGAAAATAATCTGCGAAGTGTTATACTCGATTTTCAATGTCTCAGTCAAAGAGATGCTTTAGTTCAATCATACTTATTGAAAGCTGCCACAGGACTCACTGCATGGAAGACCCATGATCTCTGTGGTTTAAAAGGCGTGTCACCAGATTTTGATTTTGTGATGTATTTGGAATTAATGTGTGTATAAGCTGTGAATTTCCTCTAAATATATAAATATAGTGGGAAAAATCAAAAGAACTTAGCTTTGGCCTGTGTGCCCACATTTAAGTGAAGCATCTTATGTAAAGCACATTAAATGCTCTTCACCTTGAGAAGTTCTCACAAGGACAAGATCATAAAAGTATTGAAGAAGGGTATTGTAGGAAACATCACTGAAATTCAAGTTGTTTTGACCTTTCTGAGCTGATGGCTTTTTGAGTAACAACACAGGTTTCTCAGAAAGCTGATGACATAATGCTGCACACAGTACTTGTGCATGAGCTTTAACTCCCACAAGATGGCACCACGTGAACATAGAATAAGAAGAACTGCATTTAAACCAAAACCTGACTCCCTAGTTCCTTGAGATAAATCAATGCACATCTTTGTTCCAGTAACATTAGGACAATGCCACTGGTATTTCATGGAATCTTTGTCCATACTTGTCTTTTCAGGCAATTCTACTGACACAAATAATACTTTATTAGTCAAAGTGTATGTATGAAAATAGTAATTTTGGGCTAAAACTTCATGAGACTATTTATTTATTGCTCTACTACATATAAAATATACCATGACATCAAAATGATCTTTAAAAACACATGGGCTATTTTCACAGTACGTAAGTGTAATAAAATCTAGAATCCAATAGCTTTAGGGGAAGAACAAACTGTAACAACAGGTGAATTTCTCAAAACACTTATCATTTTAATTCTAAACTAGAAAAAGAAATGAACCAAGAGAAGAACATCAAATAAAGAGAATTGTCTCTAGTTAGAGCGTTTGTCCAGATTTCCCATGAGGCAGGTTTTGGAATTAGTACTAATGGTGACAGTATTGAAGACAAGGGTCAGTGAAGTTTGTCCCACCAAGGTTAAATCTTGTACTGTTTTTGGTTTAGGAGCAGATCCATAGATAAGTAATAATATCTGAGAGACTTTTAAAATAGTATACTTCCATTGCACACACACAATAGAGCTTTATCCACAAATTTCTGCTTGAAGCTTTAACTTCCATTTGAGCTGTACCAGATCATTCAGATGACCTCACAAGGACCCTTCCAAGCTAGATGGTTCTGTTATTCTGATTCAGAATTTTTTCACTTTTTTCTTTCAAGTCCACTCTTACGTCAGTGTAATCTATTGCCTCGCTCACATCTATGGCCTGATATCACCTGAATTAAAGCTTTGAGATAGAGAATAAAGTCACTTATACCAATATAACTGTGCTGTAACTGGTGCTCTGCTAATCCTCAAAATGGCCCCAGCTGTGAATTATGGAACTATGTAGATTTCAGTATGTAAATGCTTGCCCAGCACTGGTATTTGGGATGACAGAAAGGGAGGTCTTTCCTAAAATCTGCAAGTGAATCAATCACACCAATACATCGAAGTAGTCATGGCAGCTCAGTAACCTGGTTGTCTTACACTAATAATAGAAAATCACAAATGCATTTTCCTTTCTCTATTAAATGGTTAAAGGAATTTAAGAAGCAACCCATTTAAGTGCTGTGAGTAATATCTAGGTACTTTTCTGAATCCATAGTGAAATCTGTGACAGCATTTGCTGGGTTGTCAGCATTCACTGACAGGCTTTTACATTCCGGTTTCTTGACGTTATGCAAGAAGACTGTGATCTGCTTCCCATATGATTTGACTATCCAGTGCCACTAGATCCAAAACCACTACCTGCCCTTTGGTTTTCTCAGTAACTGAAAACATGTGTTAATGTACTAATTTTCTCCCATATTCTTGGGTTTCTTTGACAGAGATTGTCTGGTTATTAGGTAGTGGTGAAAAGATGTTGACCTGTTTCCTTTGACACAGGAAGTTTGCTCCAGTCACCCACATGAACTATGCAAAATCAGAGTGAGTAAGGAATAGCAAGACAAAACCAGGATACTTTAAATCAGTCATGTGTGCTGAGTGATGCTGCAAATAAAGGAACTCTTTTGGGTTTACCCTTTCAGCTACGGCATAGCGCTGCAGAAATGGCTTTAGCAAATTGATAGATGAAGCTTACAACCTTTATCCCTGTCCTTCCAGCTGTTTGCTCCAATGCTTCATCTGTTGCAAATTGTCTGGAAAGGAAAAAGCTGGAAAAGAGCCTACCATCAGTATTCTTGCTCCACTGATCCCCAAAAGAATATAGTTAAAGTAATTCCTATAAAAGATTCTCTCCTGACTTTGAAAACAGTATCTGGTTAAAATGTGATTAGTTGGTCTCCTTTTTCAATATAAACATTAAGCCAAGATCACAACATACAGCATATTCATCTAGGACAACATGAAAGTATGAATAAACTTACAACTCCAACCAGCTTACATGCCAGGGCTAAAAACTTTAGCCACTCAGTTTCTTCAGTAAAATGTCCTGTATTCATTACACTTGCAAATAAGTGTTCTGGGACATTCAGTGCCTCCCACAAGTGAGCCAGTCAACCTACATGCATTATAGCTCTCATTTCCAAATGGAGATAAGCATAAATGAAAAGTGCATCATGGGCAAATGCACACTATTTCACCTTCATTCGGAGGAAGACAAAGTTTTCTGTAATCCAATATCACACCCAAAACACTTGAACTCGACTTGACCCAGGCTTCTCTTCTTGAAGTGTGCTGTGATGATTAGGGCCTAGATATGTAGGGAGCATCAGAGATATCAGAGAGTTATTGGATGCCTGAAGCATATGTTTGGTGGCTACGGTTAAGAAAGATTTTATCGGTAACACTCCATAAGTAAAATGGGAAGAAAAAACGGAAGCACATAATGATTACAAGTTATAAAAATATGGTTAAAATTAACAGTGTGAGTACAGGAAATAATTACTTCTGTAACATCTGGAAGGATGTTAATTTTACCAAAGTGCAGCCTGACTATAATTTTAAATTTGTTACGGACATTAATTCATGTCTATTCTTTCTTTGGCAACAGTGGTGTGACTTGGGTCAGCAAGTGATCTGAGTATGAAAACCATAAATCTTCAGGGCCAAAGGAAGTACAGCTGAAGAAATAATCGATTTTCTACCGTATAGAAACAGCTAATACATTAGTATTCACCATCCATTTTATTTATGTTAAGCACATAGAATATTTATGCACATAGAGGTGAAAACAGATAATCCAAACTGAAAATGTAGTAAGTGTAGCAATATTACTGGAATAATAATATAATCAAAAGCCAATGGATATAAATTATCAATGCCTTACATATTTGCCCCAGACGCAGGAAAGATATTTCTTGCTCTTTGATCCAGGACCTTTTAGATCTCTGGTGTGACATCTTTTCATTTTGTCCAAGGCATCCCTGCCAGATGTCTCAGGGAACATCACCAAGGGCCACAGCAGATGTACAATAGTTCAGAGCTATGTCATCAAACTTAAGATGTCAAAATAAAGACAGCAAGCCTAGAGGTCATCTGGTCTCTTCTTCTGCCCCAAGGCATGGATCAGAGATGTCTGCTCTTGGAGACCTCCAGTCTTTCCATGTGGTGTTGGACCAGCTGCAGCCCAGAGGGCATCAGTGGCCTGCATGTTCCTGACCAGCCTCCCTGGAATAGCCCACCTGCCTGCCCTTGGGCCCAGGACCCTTTGTTCAGCCCAGCATGGGGCCACCAGTCCCTGCCACAGCAATGATGTAGGATCACAGAATCATAGAACAGTTTCAGTTGAAAGGGACCTTTAAAGCTCATCTAGTCCCACCCCCTCTGCAATGAGCAGGGACATCTTCAACTAGATCAGGTTGCTCAGAGCTCTGTCCAGGGATGGGGCATCGACCACCTCTCTGGTCCACCTGGGCCAGTGTTTCACCACCCTCATTGTAAAAAATTTCTTCCTCATGTGTAGCCCGAATCTCCCCTCTTTTAGTTTAAAAACATTGCCTGTTGTCCTATAACAATGCCAGGCTCTGACTCCACCACAGCCCTGCTTGGCTTGGCCATGGGCTCTCCTGATCCCAGTCTGCCAGCTGACTCCTTGGCTGGACCTTGGACCTGCCTCATCACCAGGAACTTGTCTGTTGTTCTGGGCTCGAGGTGCCTCCCCTGGCCTGCCCTGGACCCTCTCTGGGAGCAGTGGGACGGGCCCTGACTGGCGGGTCTCTGCCCTCACACATGTGGCATCTGGCTCTTGGCTTCCCACCCCTCAGGGAGCAGCTGGCTCCACTGTGCTCTGATGCTACCACTCCCCTGAGCAATCTGTTGCAGTGCTTCACAGTGACAAAGTTGGTCCTACTCCCAGCTTAAATCTTCCCTGCTGCATTTTAACCTGCCATTTTATTTTCTGTTCTCTGTGAACTTGGAGAACATCACTTTCCTTTCTTCTCAGTAGTGTTTTAAAGATTTGAAGGCAATCACCATGTCACCTTTAATATTCTGTTTTCTATGGTAAACAACCTGAAATTGCTCAATCCTGCCTGTGTGCTATGTTCCATAAAATGTTAGTTACTCTCATCTGGAGTTTTCAGCTGATACACATCTTTCTTGAAATATGATGCCCAAAACTGGACAAAACACTCACAGCTGAGACCTTACCAATGCTAAGAATAACAGAAGAATTACATCATCTCTCTATAAATGACATCCCTGTTTATATTTCTCAGTACAGTGTTTTCCTCTTGCAAAAGCACAGTGTTGTTAACTGATGTTGAACTTCGCAGTACTCCTTAAAACTTTCTGCAACAGGGTGAGCTATCCAGTTATTCCTTATGTCCTGTATATTTTTGCTGAATCCTGACTCAATGTAGAATTTTGCCCATCCCCTTATTGAATGGCTATCTTTTTTTCCACAGTATTTCTATACTTTGTTAAAATATCTTAAGGGAATTTTTAATTTAGGTTTCATCCCCGGGTCCTTGGGATTGGAGTCTGCTCCCTTTAATCTACCCACATGTAGCTGCTTCTATCCACTTCTTCTATCAAATACTTACCCTTCCTATTAGCAAAGTAATTAATAACATAGACATTTCCTTTATCATTTCAGTTCAATGTTAACACCATAGTATGATGAATACATTTTGTCAGAAGACATTATAAGAAAAATCAGTGTATTACTTCTGTTTCCATACATAGTGCTTGGTTATTCCAGTTTAGAGTTGCTACTGCAGTGGATTGACTTCAAAACATGGGAGTGGGGTGATGGAGAAACAGTTTCGCAGCAAATCTTGTAATTAATTGTACATACTGTACTTACGTGATTTTTACTTTTATTTTTAATTAATATTATTTTTGTCAATTTGAAAAATTCCCTGATATTCTGCCTGTTAAAGTGATGAGCTTTGCTTAAATGGCATTTCCTATCTTTCTAGTGTATGAGGTAAAACATGGGCCTGATGCTACAGTGCATTTAAAATGGAATTCCAGCTGGGCCAGGTATGCAACTGACTAGCTAGGAAGCTGTCCTGTATTTCCAGTTTAGCCACTGGGACTTTTCTGAATCTGATCTTATTAGAAGTCTAAGTATTTTTTACCCTTTTTAGACCTTAACCTAAAACATTTAAAGTAATTAGGAAACTTTATTTAATAGTAGGCTTGGGATTCTTTTCTTTAAAAACCAAATAATAGTGCTGAAAATGTATCATTATCTGTTCCTTGAAACAATATAAGAAATGGCTGAAAATAAGCAACTTTTAGTTATGTCTCCTTAGGCCTGGGACTACGTCAAAAGATGCAAGTAACAGCTTGAAGGTAAAATGTTGCTTTCATCTTAAATTATTCAGTAGAAGTAAAGACCATTAAATCATCAATATGGTCACCTTCACCTTAATTATCTTATCTGAGATAAAGCAATTCTGGAGGAAAAGCACTTATCCTCTAAAATAGGGTTCTCCCAGCCTGTTTTATAGGATGGGAACTGTGCTTCACTTTTTCTCATCTAGCTCCAACACAGTCTTTACTTGGAAAGTCTGCTTTTGATCTTCTATTTCATTTCAATATTTCTCAGCTAAAATTCTAAAGCAATCATTTTTACTTCTACTTACAGAACTGCCATGTAAATCCTTCATTGATATCATCCTCATCATATTTCCTTAAACTTTAGGGCAAACATTTACAAAACCTTTCTCAGAATCTGTGCCATTTCTCTTTTATGGATTATTACCTTCAATTTTGCCCAGCCTGGTACTGAAAATGACTGGAGATCTTTTCCAATCTCATGACTGTTTGTTGTCTTATGAGAAATGAGTTTAGTCATCTCACTCTGCTTTCCAGTGAATATGTTAGCATAATTTATGACTCCCACACCAGAGAAGGCTGAAAATATAAAGACTTGAAATCTAATGTTTCTTTTGTAATATGAGTCCTCTCAGATTTCTGCTGAGGGGCATTACCTGGCTTAGACCAAGGAAGCTTGAACTCACGGTGTTTGTGCTTCTCCATATGGAAAGACATAAAGGAGCTATGTAGGAGAATTTCTCTAAGGCAACTGCTACATCCTCTGTCCTTCTCCAACAGCACAAATTGCCAATATTGACTTTAAACTCAGATATGCTGTAATGCTTGTTGTATCATGGGACTGGCTGTCTTGTGAGCTCTGTGAGTCCTGCCTCAGGTGGACAAGCGTCTCCTTCTCAGGGTCGAATTAGGCCAAGGTGGCCTGTCATCTTGGTCACACAGAGGACGACCTGGCATCCGGACACTGTACTGGCTTTTGAGTAAAACCTATCGGATTTTTTTCCCCCTATTGGGCTTCTGTCAAGATGTTGGATTTTCTCCCTTTCCATCTTGGTTTGATTTGAAGAGCTGTAACTTATTTGCAGCTTCATTTCCAGTTTCATTCTCGGAGATGGAAATGGTGGCCTCAGTCTTAGCATCTGTGTCATAACATGTGAAATAAGTTTGCTGGCCTAAAATAAGCTAGTTTTGTGCTCAGTGTCTCCCACGAAATCCCTCACTTTCACTCACGTCTCTAATCCCCATTCTGAGTCCAGTAGTTGTCCTCTCCCTTGGTTTATTTCTTGCTTCTTTGCCTTTATCTTGCACCAAAAGTGTCAGCCTTTTGTTTACAGTGGACTGACCTTTACAAGGTTCAGTGCTGGCTTCTTGCTTCCTGTCCCATCTGGTCTCCTCTGGAGAGGACTGTGACTTGTGCTATCATGTTCTGAGCTTAGTAAACACTTCAGTATGTGTGGGATAGGCCTTTTAAAATTGGCTTCTAAATGTGCTTCAATTGATATTAGGCAGCTTGGACTCAAAATGTAGTTTTTTTCTAAAGATTTCCAGTGCCTGATATTAAATAAATGTCTTATTTCTTTAACAAAAAAGTCAGGAAAGCAGATCTGATTTTAAATATTTGGTTTAGTGTTTGGATTATGTTTCTGCACGAGAACCAGAGGATGAAACTGAAGACAACTGTTTACCGTCTTGAAACTTGTTCATCTACTTTTGCTATTCAATGTTATTAAAAGTGAAATGAATGCAAAAAATGTTATCATAATCTCCCAAGTGATTACTAACAGACAAAATAGGACTTGGAAAGTGTTAGGTCAAAAACAGTAAAAGAAAAAACATTTCTGGAGTTGAATTTCTATTGTGCAGAATGGTAATGAAACTAGTGGATCAAAAAATCATGCCAAGGCAACGGTATTGACTTCTTCCAGATTTGTAAACCACACTAACAAAAATGACAAAATTGATATCCCAAAAGCTTGAGCTCCTCCAGGGCTTGAACATCTATATTTCTACATTTGGAAAATTACCATCCCATATGACATTACTACCTGTATTCTTTGCTTTGCTTAGTGGAACTTCTCCTGTATCAGATAATTCCCACATTGCTGTTCTCGAGTCAGGTAGCTCCTTTTCGTCTACTACTCCACCTTCCTTGTTTTACTTCCCAACCCTTTGCAAGTCTTCATCCTGAAATATCTCCCTGAGCTCTTAAACATACAGTTCATCACAAAACTGTCCTGTAGTAGGTAATTTCCTCCCATTCCATGACCAATGTCCATGCAGATATCTCACCTCTTCATAATTTTCCCACCTTAACACCACCCACTCTGCCACTGTCCTCTGCTTATTAATTTGTTTCTGCTCCATGCTCATCCCTACTCCAGTTCTGTCCCTCCCCACCTGCCTGCACACCCACTGGCCCTCTCTCCCCAATGCCAAGCTCTTCCCCATTTTCCATTGTTACCAGAGGCTGAGGTGTTCTCCATGCAGCTTGGCCAGTCTTAAGGAGAGGAACCAGTGGACCTGGTTTTAGCAGCACCTCTGTGATCCTAGCTGTATTCTACTGGCAGGAGTGAGGCTGCTTTTTCCTGTGCAAATCACAAACTTCATGGTCCCATCAGCTGGGTGTTGTGTCACCAAGGAAGGGTGAGGCTGGGGAGCTTGGTCAGGTCACAGGGGCTCCACAAAAAAAGCTATTTGTAATCATGCCAGAGATCAGCAAAGAATAGAGTATTTGAATCCTTCAGGGTGATCACCTCGAAATATTGTTGTGACTCTGGGGACAGGCAAGGTATTGATTTACACAATCTATACCACAGAATACCTAAAGGTGGCACGGGGTATGTAAATACAGTGGGGTGACAGGGACACTGCATGCAGTTTTTCAGGGAACTTGCAGAAACATTTGTACAAAATAGAGTGACCCATGATTTGGGGAGCTCTGGATCTGAGAGACAAGGGCTGCACTGGGATCAAAGAGTTGGGAGAAAAGCAAGAACAGTCTGCAAGTGTATTTCTCAGTGGGGTTGTGAACCTGTATGTGACTGTCTGAGGGGACAGCAGCACAATATTATTCGAATGTCAAACTGGCTTGTCAGCTTCTAGAATTGTATATTTAAATTAGAGCCTGTTGTATGTTAAGATATATATTCACAATGTTTGTGTATCCCCCAAATCCCTTGTTTAAAATCCTGATTCAAGTGGAATGATTTTAGGCAGATAGCTTAAGAGCAATAACTCCAGGAAGTCACCTGAGCTCTGAAAAGTAAAAGCTTTTCAAAGGAAGGCAAGGTCACGCTGAGGCCCGATTCCTGTCCATTTGCCCTGAAATGATACATCGCATTAGCCCCAGAGCAACAAACAAGTTTGCTACAAGCAGCTCCCACAGACTGGATATCACCTTTGGAAATTGTTTGGAAGCTTCAGTCAAAAACCTTCAAATGCAAAACATCTTAAAGGATGAAGAGTTAGAGTCAAGTACAGTATATACCTTCTGAATTATTAATATGTGCTGTCAGTATATAACACAATAGATGCAAATATAGTGATGTAGATATAAACTAGATATCTGGCAAAATAAAGCTGTAAATAATAATGTACTGCTCTGAAAAAGGAATCATTCAGTAATTAGAGCAGAACAACTACAGAAATTGTTCATTTTTGTAATTATTACAATAGAAAATCTCAAATATTTTTTATCAGAATATTATAATATCTGCAATCTAAATATTATATCTAAATATTATAATCTAAATATTATAATATCTGCAAGCTAAATAAAGTTGCCAAATTGTCATTCACCAAAGCATACTGGTTATTTGGTTTTAGCTAGTTGAAGTCTGTGCTGAACTGGTTGCAGGCTCACTGAGAATTCTTGATGGAGTTCCCATGCTGTTAGATGTTCCCCTGTGTAACTGTGAATAGGCTTTACATGTCCCAGAGAGATTTGTTGCTAACCAGTTAGCACTATTAAGGTTACTTTCTCTTTCCTATTGATGTCAGAGTAGGCTTTTGTACTTGAATGTGTTGGGAAGAGGATGGGCATCTTCACTGTCGAGGGCTGGATCATACTGCCTTGTAGGAAACTCTGTAGGAGGTAAACAAAGACAGTGAGATTCCTCCATCAGAAAAGAAATAGTAGAAAGCCAGCTTCTCCTTCCGCGTTGCACAGAAGGTGCAGGGGACCGTGTCTCTAACACTTGTCCACAATCTGCAAGAGACACTGGCCTCAGCAGCAGTTGGACTTTCTTCTCTTCAGATTCCTAAAGCACTGTTTCAATAAAATGACATAGGAGCTTGGTACAAATTAAAACCAGAAGATTGGTTCTATTGTCTTTGTAGACTACCCATAGCACCTGGGAAATGAACAGCTACCTCTGGGTTTCCTCACCTTCAGGATTCTCAGAAACCATTTGAATTATCTGAAAATATTTACCCTGACTAAATAGATGTAATTATTTTTATTTAGATACACATATTTATTTTTAAACTTAATGCTATCTAAGCTGGCTTTAACAGGCAGGTAATTTTAAATCAAGTTTTGTGTGCTGTAATAAGGAAGAATATAATAATAGAAACATCCTGTTTCATTCTGTTTTTCCTTTAAGATGTTTTTTGACACAGGATTGCCCCAGGGTTAAAAAAACCACAGCAATAATCTGTAAGTATTGGACAAACTGTCAAGGGATCTTAATACTATTTATATCACTGCTGAGAGGGTGCAAATGCAATAGAACATGGGCACAGTAACTTTTTTTCTGCAGACTACTAAGAGCAGAAACAAAGCTTATGGAGAATGAATTAAATCAATCTGAGGAACTGCAAATATAGACACTTATTCCTTGGAAAATTAAATTAAACAGGTTTTATTTGGGTTTGATTAAATCATCCTCGTGTAATGATTATTTTTTTATTATTCTTTGTCATAATTTCTTACTATTCAGAATAATTCATAAACCTCATTTAATAGAAATGTATTTAATTAATCTACAGAGGAACATGAATTCTT
Organism: Patagioenas fasciata; assembly: GCF_037038585.1. Classification (NCBI taxonomy): domain Eukaryota; kingdom Metazoa; phylum Chordata; class Aves; order Columbiformes; family Columbidae; genus Patagioenas; species Patagioenas fasciata. The sequence goes on along the minus strand of NC_092526.1, from coordinate 11,552,584 downwards.
GAATAGCACAGCACAGTAATGTTATGATAAAAGCAAAAGCTTAATAATGATGAGTGGGACAAGGTGTGCAAAGGAAGCATCTCTCAGAAAGCTGCTGTGTGGTAACCACATTACCGCTAATGGAAGCAAGTAGGCAGGAGGTTGCTATGGACTTTCTTGCTCTTAGCGTTAGGAAAGCTCTGCTGAGGCTCCTTCCTCCCCTGATTTGCTCCTAGTGGTTCCCGCTTCTTTAATCCATGTTTTGATAAGAAGGTGAACAGAGAGGAGGGAGTAATCACTCCATGGGTTGGAGCACTGGAATCATTTGAAAGAAACAAAATAAAAGCAATCTGCCGGGGCAGTGGAGGCATGCTGTGTTTGTATCCTGTCTTTCGGGAAGAACAAATAATCTGTGAGAGACACAAGAGAAAGACAATACAGAGGAACTTGCTGATTTTGTATCACCATATCCTTCAATAGAGAGAGGAGAGTTGAATGCTTATTATTTCCCTATTTGTAGCCATAGCCAAGGGAAACAACAGCCTTGCACATCCAGCCTTGCATATATTGTCTGCTCCTGGACCTTAGTGGGGTGCAATATGTACGTAGGTGGAGGGTTTTGAATACTGAATACATTTTTGAAACTCAGATGTTCTCATCTTCATCCCAAGGGTACATCTTTCAGCAAGCCTGGGAGGTCTAAATCAATTATTTACTGTAAGTTCCTCGCTTGATCTTGTTATTTTTTGCCATTCAATCTGACAATCCAGGGGCAGCAAAATTCACTAGGGCGTCTCCTTCAGGCTGCAAATTTTTAATTCCCTAGTTCTCCAGTGGAGGTGAAATGGCACAGGGATAACATGTGTCCATGGCTGAAGCAGAGTGCTCTCACTCATCCTAAATGACCCCTGAGCCTTTCTAGCCACCTGCTGCAGCACTGGCTGCTCTGATACTTGGCAGGAAAAGAAAAAAAACATGAGGGTGAGCTGAATTCCTCTTCTACATTTGTAGATCCCTCTGTGGGATCAAACTGAATGGTTTAGGTGGCCCATACTGCCGACCCGATGAGCTGGGTGCCGTCTCCACCCATGTGTGTTGCCTGACAAAGGCCATTGGTAAATGTTGCATTCCTGACTCTTATTCTCCAATTGTACAGCTTGGTCAGTCCCCTGCCCACCAACAGAAACCTGTGAATTTGGATAACCATCTCCTGGTCTGGTCTGCTTTAACTATTTTTGTTTGTTTGTTTCACTAATGAAAAAAGACCACAGAGTTTCAAAGAGCGGTACATAATGAAAGATGGTGTATCTACATCTATACATAGTTTTAGCTAATCTCTAAATGAGAAAAATACCTAGAGGATCTAAATTTTGCTTTGGCTTTTAATTCCTTTCAGTTCCACAAACAAACGCTGATAATGTTGCATCAGTATACTGTGAAGTGGAAACCCCCAATTCCATTTGAAAAGAGTCCATACCGAAAATCAGAAAATAAGATTAAAGATGATGGTTTTGACTTCTGGGCTTTATGAAGCTTTAGGAAAAAATTTACATTTTCAGCTGAAGAGAAAGTGGAAAGCCAGAGCATGAAGATAAAGAAAGATGAAAGTAGTTAGGAAAGAAGAGAGGGAGGTTTAAGAGGAAAAAGGGGGTGGAGGAAGGATGAAAGGATCAGGTGGCTTACTAGGAAGGCAAAAAAAAAGGGTTAAAGGGTAGGAAGCCAAGTACTAGAAGAAAGAATTATAATTTTCAGCAGTTGAGGAGGAGACTAGAATAGAGGAACCTTAATGGTGTGCAGTTGGAAGGAGAAACTGAAAGGTACTAAATCAAAAAATGATAGTAAAACAGAACTTGCAGGAGAAACAGCAGAAAAGAACAAAGAAAAGTGGCTGCTAACTGGAGAAGCATGTTGTCATTTATATCAAGGGATGATGACATAAAAACGGCAATAGCTTTGGCTTCAGCTGTTCTGTGAGAGGTGTTGCAAATCCTTTCACAGTGGTGCAAAGAGTAATATACTTTAAATATTATGTTCAGCTGAGGCTTTTCAGCAAACTGGTGGAAGCAATTAGCACAGCTGATCAATTTAGCATTCTTTGATTACTGGTGTGCTCGATCTCTGTATAACATATGATATTTACAAACATTTCTTTCAAACCATTAAGTTACAAATGAAGAAATTGATGAGAAACTCCTGGTAAGTATAATCCTGCTTTTAAGGACTTGAGCTTGGTGGCGGGGCTAAATGATGATCTTCAGGTGGGAATGGGTTGACCTTCAGGACAGTCATCAAGTGGGAATGGAATAGAATCAGTGATTCTTCTTGTTTTCTGACTGTAGATTTTTCTGTATCAACTTTTGTTACAGTCTTTTTCTGTAGTGGAGAGATTTGGGCTTTTCATCAAGGGATCCTGCAACAGAATCCATTATTTCCTTAGATTCTTTATGTATTTATGCTAAAAATGATAAGAAAAACTATTTTCTATGCATACGTTTTCTTTTGCTTACAACTTTTTTCCCTACTGTAATTTGCAGGGTTATATCTGCATTCTCTACTATGTTACAATCTTTTGTGAGGGTTTTATCCCCATATTGTCTCAACAAATGATCAAGATTTTTGGCACCTGTTCTAGATTGGGTTCAAACCAAGAACACAACAGAGCAAAATAGGGTTGTCCTCCTAATTTCTGTGATGAAATTAAGAAAAAATCCAGAAAAGTTAGCCATAGATACAGTGTTTTCTCTGGAGAAAAGAAGAAAACGTATTGTTTTAAAATAGATTCTGTTCACTAAAGCATAATTACTGATGAGATTCCAGCCTGTTTTCCATAAACTGAATAACAATATTAATATTGGTAGTTTTACTGCCATTAATGTAAATGGCATAAGACCTCTAGCTCACCCTTCCTCCCTGCGTGTTTTGTCCACTTACAAGGGAAATATGTAAGGGATGATACATCAGCAGAGAAATACTGAAATCAACCCCAATCACAAAATATTGAGAATTTGATGGAATAAATTATCTAGCATCCAGCTGCAGAAAATCCTCAGAGGTAGTAAAAAAAAAGTCAGTGGTTTGTTAAATTTTGAACCCCATCCTTTAGCATCTCCACAGGACTTTCTTTTAAGGATGTGACTCAGTTTTGAACATAACCCAGTGTAATGAAATGTCAGTAGAATGTGCTTCATGGGAAAACTTAGTTGCTTGAGATACTTTAAACAAAATTGATTGAAGTGGAAAAAAAACTGATGGAGAATCGTGCATCCTGAAAGGGAGATGGAAATAATAGTCTCTCTCCTTGTACTTCTAAAAAACCTCGTGCTATTTAGATGGCAAATATAGGCAATAAAATGGGAGGACTTTAGTGCTTGTGTTATTCCCATCCAGTGATGACTAATGATTTTTACCTGGTGGGCACCTCAGCAGAGTAATTTGTAGGAAACTTGTACATGTGTGTGCATGTAGCACAATGGAAGCTGAAGACAACAATATCACAAAAAAACAAGAACAGAATTGGTTATTCGCTATCATTAAAAGAACAAGCAGACAAAATATTTAATGGATATACATTGGTAGACTGAAAATAAGTCCATTTACTTGCAAAGAACGTGTTAATTTTCTCCTTTTGACCTTTTTTTATGCCCACCTCCAGTTGTCATATACCTGTCTCCAATCATGAGGTCTCCTGTGCAGATGCATGACTGTACAAGTACTCTGAAATGTGTCCTGCTTCAACAACATTAGGAACAAAAAGTATATGGAAACTTGTCATATGTTCTAGTGAACTATTGCATGCAGTGGCAAGTTTCTATGACATGTTGAGATAAGCATGTGGCAACTGAGCCTGAGGATGAAAAAGTCAGGGCTCCTGGCCACCTTCTGCCCAGGAGGGAGCAGTAGTTGGAGAGTTTTAGCAAGGGTTCCCAACTGGAAGTGCTCTATAAGAGTAGTCTGGGGTTCAAACCTGCTGCTTATAGGCATCAGTGACCGTTCTTGTGGTCAGGGCTTAAGCCTGGGACCTCGTTCATAGTGTTTGTATAATGTGCGTGACAGCCTTCAAGTAGGAAATGGGGTTTTAACTCCCTGCTCTACAATATGTTTTTCTGAAGTTTAGGTGTCCCTATTCTCCCACATTTTGCCCAACCTGACTCTGTCTTACCCAGTTTCAAAACTTTTGGAGTTCTGCAGCTGAGACAGGAGTTTCTAGCTCTACCATGCTGGGTAAGGAAAGATGTTCTGGGACAGTGGAGAAGACAACTGGCATTGAAGTGTCGCTTTGTTTATTTCCCAAATTACCCACAGGGCTCATTTCAGTAAGTGGCATTGTAAATGATCGAATTAGAATGACCTCATTCTTACCATGTTATTTTAATGTAGTTAAGGTTCAGAAAGACTCTGGAGCTTATCCTCAATAAGCAAGAAGAAATGCAACGTGACTGCAAGCTTCGTAGTGAAAATAAAATAAAACCTTGCCTTTTCATGAACTTGAAGAGTATGGTAATGAAATCCTTTACTGAATCAGGTGCTTACCATAGTAAACCCTTTAAATCCAGAAAGTCTGCCTCCTACCTTTGGCTAAACAAGATGAAATCAAACATGGTTCTTTTTAAAGTTTTGTGTTAAACCTAAATTACAATGCCCTGGAAGAAAGATTAGGTCTTGAAATGGGGTACAGGGAAGAGGTAGATCAGGCAGTTGAGACAAACAGACTGTGGTGGTTCCTGGGGTGCAGGTGGTTGCTCCAGGTGGTGGGAGGTGCAGGTAGCTCGGGGGTGCCCTGGTGCAGAGCCATGGGGTGGGGGAGAGAAAGAGCACCCAGGGGGAAAGTCCTTCACTTTGAAGATGAAGTGGCCAAAGGGACACAAGCTGGGTCCTTTCTCAGGTGATCCCTGCTGGCAGAGAAGCATTGACAAAATCTACTTAAACACAAGGAGCCAGAACCTTTAGCAATTGCCTTCAATTGCTAGTAAAGGAAAAGGATTGGGTCTAATAATGTTACTTCAATAACAGACATATCTTGCTGTAATATATAGCAGTTGTTTGCTAGTCAGGAATGCTACTAAATTATAGCTTTAATTTAGAAAAAGAGCGGATAGATTTGAACACACAGAAAACTAGAGAATCATGTAATCATGTCATTACAGAGCTAAGTCCTTTTTCTGTCTTCCCTGTGCTGTTTATCACTTTTCTCCTTTGGATCATTTGAAAATGAGGGCCTGATTTCTCTTCTGGCACTGAAACAAAAAATCAAACCTATGAGTGCATCCTCTCAGGTGTGGGATGTGGTCTTCCTATTGCCTATCGATGCTGGCAAAAGAAGCAGTGTCTTGTACTTCTCCTGTAAAGCAGCTCTCACTGTACAAATAGCAACATAATGACCACAGAAAGAAATGACTTGGCAGTGAAAATTGGAAGGAAACTACTGTTGATTGAACTAAAAAAAAAAAAAAGCCACCGTTGTTCAGATTATTTAGCGTAGCTGAAGCCAGAGTCTGCTTTTCTTCTACTTTTGCTTTGCAAAAAGTGGTTGGATTTCTTACAGCAAATAGAGGCACTTGTTGTAAAGATGAGTTGTCAGTAGGAAAGCTCTGCCCACACCATGCAAGCACCATATATTATGTATATGGGGAAAATCTAGGAAAACATAAGGAATCTGCATATCCACACTTTATGTACTGTGGGTTCAGTCTTCATCAAGCCTTTAAAGGAGCATCTCCTCAGGGAAAATCAAGAGAAGCAAGCTGTATGATACCAATGAGAGAGAAGTTCTTTATTCACTGGATCAGATGAGTTAATTTGGTCATAACCAGAGTCCATAAAAAGCCAGTGAAAAAGCAACCTTTGCATCAGGTTAAGAGAAGGGGTACAAAGTCATGAAAAGGCATAGCCTTGATAAGGCCTGGCACCTAGGAATTAAAACAGCAGCCCTGAGGACTTAATTGGAGTCCTGAGCTTTGGACTTATACTTGCATGGAAGTTTCTGATCACCTCAGACTTCTTTGTGTCTGGAAATCGTTTAAGATTATAATTTGAAGAACTATTTCTGAGTGATGAAAGGATACTGGTGCCTGCCCAACCTGCTGCTAAGCTAACAACAAATGAAGAATTCAATCTTGCTATAGAGTTTGTGGAGTAGCTATAACAATGCTGCCTAAAGGTATAAACAAGGAAAATAATGTAGCAAAACGTGCTACATTTTGTTAGGACAGATGGTATTATGGAAAAACCAGACATATTTTAGGGAATGTAAGCCTGTTTTCAGGGAAAAGTATTGCAAAGGCCTGAAGGAAGACTTTTGCACCCAAAAGTGTAACTGATGTTTTGCAATTTTATCTGCCAAACTAATAAAAGGTATTCCCTGTCTTTGCAGACCATAGGTCTTTTTGTGATAGCAGTGTGATTTAAGATATAGGATCTTTGCATTTTATCCTATTTAGTTCTGCTCGTCCTCTGTGATGTGGAGCAGCTGGAGCAGCTCATTGCTGCCCCACCTTTAACCTACTGTAGGAGAAATGTCAGGTGAGTTAATAAATTATGGTGGGGAAGGCAGGTTTTAGTAAGAGGTCACTATTTTCTAGTTGTTCTGTTCCTTACAACCCAACAGAGAGCAAAGGCTGGAGTAGCTGTGAGGTTTTGCTCAGAGCCTGAAACAGGATCAACATCAATGCTGTAAAAAGACACTTTGGCAATTACATCTGATTTTCATTTTTTCTTACCTTTAGATAAGGAATAAACAAAGTGGAAAGGAGATGCATTGTAAAGAAGGAATTTTATCTTGTGTCCTTGTATTTTTGTTTTCTCTTTACTTGAAATAAATGACTTTTATTAATTCAGTCAGGAGTTAAACATTTAGGACTTTCAATGCTAATTTAAGACAATAATCCTAGTGTCTGAAGATGAGCACACTTAAATCCCAAATCTTTCTGGCCATGTCATGAAGACAGTTTAGAAGTTAAAGTTTTGTAAATATTTCCAAACTTTGCCAAGTCTTTCTTTCACACCAAAATCCCATTTATTCCCTGTGGATGCTTTTCACTTCAGTGTTGTCTGAAATGCACAACTTTTCCTTTTATTTTTTACCTTCTTCCTCAATTATTTGTTTCTTTCCTCCTCAAAAATGAAAAAGCTGTATGGAGGGAAAAAAATGTGTAATTGTATGTGCTCATTATCCCTGTGATTCTAATTATACAAAGGGCCAGATAATTGTAGTTTGAACTCAAGGCTGGGTGTGCAGGTCTCATTGAATGTTAAAATATGTTTCTGACAAATGACTTTAATTAGATTCAAGTGTTGATGTTGCTATTTTGGGTATGTAATCTTCACAATATCTTTTTTTCTGTGAAGATTCTAAAGAAAAAAAAAAAAGAAAATGTTTTTGAACTTTAAAACAAATTTTTATCCCTAGAAAAAGCTGTTTTAAGAATGGTCAGTGGCCCACTTTGAGTATGCAACTACGGTGTTTCTTATTCTCAGTCATGACAATGTCAAATTCAGAAATGCTTGGAAGTGATCTTGAACTTGTGTTCTTATTTACTGGCTCTGAAATCTTAGGCTAATGATTCACATTCGTCTATTTTAAACTAATGCAGATTTATGGGACTTCAAACACAAAGAGCAGTGTGCTTCCTCAAGAGGCAGAGCACAGAGTGAATAAGACACTTGAAACACTCTCCCCAAAGCACCTGACTGATACTTTCTTGCACAAAAGAAAAAAACTCTATGTTAAAACACAGTCATAGTTTCAGATCCTTAAAGGCTGCAGAGTGCAAAGATCTGATCCATAGCTCAAGGAAATCAGTGAGGATTTTTCTGTTGATTTGATTCGGTGGTAAAACAAGGAACTTTGTCCAAACCAAAGAGTGGAGAGTGTGTTAGAACGAAACAGCTGAGGAACCTTGTCCTGTGTAAATAAAATTAGTAGAAAATGAAGGTTATCTCCTTCCTTCCTGTAAAGAAATATTTTAGAGAAAGTATAAAAGGGCAATTAACTTTCAAATTGCTCTCTAAATAGCTCAGAAATTTGGAGGTGTATGAATCTTCTCTGCTCTGTGTATCTTGGGGATCTTTGTCACAGATTCTGGTGCCTGTGCAGATGCCAGCCAGGTCCGGAGGTTCCATTCCCTGCCCCTGGCCCCCGCTTCCATGGGCTCCCCTTGCTGCTGATTGCTGCGAGCCACAGCAGGGACTGAGACAGAGGGAAGGCAATTTTAGATTGCCTCCCAGCAGTAATTTTGTACTATAAATCTAGCAGCTACATTCTCATTGTCCATTACCATAATATTGCAGAAAAGATGGAGGAGGCTTTTTTCTTAAATTACAAATCTCTGGTTGCAAAGGAACAAAGCCTCTGAAGAGAGCAATTTTGGTGCTGAGGCAACTTCTTTCTGTCCTCTGCTCAATAGCAATCTATTTTTAGGTGGTTTGGATAAAATTATGTTCAGCCTTCTTGGTCTTTGACAGAGGATCAGAGTTTGTTTGAAGACTTTCTGTGTAAGGCTGGCACCTTGGCAATGAGTGTGTTCCTGAGCTGAGAAATAAGGCAGTTCTGGTAATGGAAAGCTGTGTGTTACTCAGTAATCCGCTTTCCCATGCACATAGAGTTCAGCTCGCTAAATCTCCTCATGAATCACCTTCTTGTTTATTTTCCACTCTTCCTGGTTAAATCCTTGAATTCCTCAGTGCCGATGTTTGTAATGGGAGGCTGTTCAGAAGGGCAAAATACCTCTCACTGGGCACTTATTCTGTCTTCCCTTTGCCACTAGGAAGCAAGAGTGTTCAGTGACAGGAAGGTTTGCTCATGTGTTTATATTTTTAAGGTAATGGATGTAACTATCCATTTAATACTCACCTGTGACTACAGCTAGAATTGAAACCTATGGATACATGGCATTTTATATATATATATATATTTTTTTTTTTTAAAGGCTTATGTCATTTTATATTCTTTCCACTGCCTCACTAGAGAACATAAAAATTTGGTTATACCATTCTGAAAACATGTGAGGTTTTTGTTGTTGTTTTTTTTTATTAGTTCAATTATTTTTAATGACTTGGTTTGTATCACCTGTAATAAGAAATAATGAATATTTACAGTAGAGGGAGCAATAGCACCATTGCTGCTCTATTTCTCTTTGTCATCTGTGTTATAGCTTTGTATAGCAGATTTACAGAGAAACAACAACTAGCTAGATGAAATGATGTGGTCTTTTCTGTAGTAAAGTTCCCCTCAATTCATATTAACTATTAAAATAAGACTTTATTTTATAAGAGGTAGAAAATTTTGGTTAGGGAGTTGTCTAACAGTACAGCTGGATGAGCTGAACAGCAATACTGTTTCTACCTGAAAGAGATTTCTTTTGTCAATTGCTACCTTAAAATTATGCTCTTATCAGGAATTTTAAATTATAATCAGCGTATTGGGCAGCTTGCTTCTGAGGCTTGCAGAATGGTTTAAAACCTTTGTGAGTGTTTGTGCTACCTGTGGTTAACAAGACTATTCTGATGTTGCTATGGAAATTGGGAGGTTATAGTATGCACACAGTGGATCCTCTGCCCACTCAAATGGCAGTGGGAGAGGTGTTGGCAGTTCAGCATCTCTTTGTTCAACCAAATATTTCTTAAGCAACAGGCAATCAGAAAAATTAGGAAATTATTTGGGAAAAGGCATCTTAATACAGGATGTGTCTTAAGACTTCGATTCGGTGCAATGTGCCTTACAGGCTATTTGTAATACATTCATCAACCTTCCCAGATTAGACTTTAACTGCTGGTCAAATAGAAATCAATGCCATTACTGGGCAACCCATTTTCACTAATGCTTTGGGTGGTCACTTGAGAAAGATTTCTGTATAGTACAATGTATTTCCTCACATGAAAGAGCCTCTTGAAAAGGAGGAGGAGGATGTGCTTGGCACTGACATGGCAGCTCAAGTTTTCTGTGGGAGGCTGCAGTCGCTGTGCACCCATGTAGGGTTTGAGCTGATGCCTCACGAGATGTGCAGGTCTGGATGATGCAGCTGAGAACAGAAATGTACCTAAAAGCTGGTCTGAATTGCAGCTTCTGCACCGTCTTCACTTCTGTGCAGTTACAGGAAGGATGTTTCGCCTATATGGGTCGGGATTTCTGAACAGATTGGCTCCTGCGACATGTGGTGGCTTATTCAGAGCAGAGATGTGACACATCATGGGAAGCAGTGCAGGCTGGAGGACTAATCCTAGGTAAAAATTGAGGGGTGAGGAATTTAGGCAGAAAGAAAGAAAGAAAGAAAGAAAGAAAGAAAGAAAGAAAGAAAGAAAGAAAGAAAGAAAGAAAGAAAGAAATAAAGAAAGAAAGAAAGAAAGAAAGAAAGAAAGAAAGAAAGAAAGAAAGAAAGAAAGAAAGAAAGAAAGAAAGAAAGAAAGAAAGAATCAAATTTGTATTTTTCCATCATAAAATGGAAGAAAAAAAAAGGCTCATCTGGAATCTTCCTATGGGAAAATTTTGAACTTTGGAAGACTATTTTTCGTTAAAATGTCATACTTAGATTGATACTTCCCAGTGAGTTCTGCTGTTCAGGCTGCAAACTCTTCCAAACCAGGTACTGTCTGCACACACAGCCTAGATAGTATGTGGCAACATAAAGCTCTGATCTTAGCTCAGTCTCTAGATATTACAGTAAAAATGAGACCTTATAGGCCAAAAAATGTAGGAATAGAACTTTCCTCTGGTGGTCACTGAGAATGAATAAATATTGATCTCCAGAGTGCTGTCGTTATGAAAGCACTCTTCTTACCAGAAATGCACTTTATAATCTCTTTGGAAGGTGATTAGAGGAAAAGAAAAAAAAGACTCATGGCTCAGATGATCCTCTTGCCATTGGAGATGAACTGTCAAAACATTGTCATTTGTTGTAACTGACTCATTTAAAAAGCTGAATCACAAATGCATAAATGCTCTTGTTCATAACATGATTTAAATGGAATGTCTGTAATTTTGTTGTATTTAATTTGGACATTATGCTGTCTTTGCAGAACTGTGTTGGTGTCACTGCTATTTTCTTGTTAAAGGTTGCTCATTAGCGATTCACAACATCATCCTTTCATTTCACTTTGACAATCCAGCGTTGCCTCCATACATGCTGACATTATTTCATTCTGGTGTCATGACATGATCTTGATAGAACCATGGAATCTTTGTTTTGTCTCCATAACGGTGTTATAATTACGTCATAACGTCTTGAAGCAATTAGTATTACAATAATATGTTACAGAAAGTGTATGTGATGTGTGCATAGCAGTCTGTGCTGTAGCTTTTGTTAGGATTGTAGTGAAGTTTGTTTGCAATTCTCTGAAGAGTGGTAGTTTGTAATAAATATTTGCACACTAATTAGTGTTTGGGTACATTTCAGAAAATAAAACCAAGAACAAGCCACAACTTCCTACCTTGTCGTAAGTAATTGCCTTTTTCTGTGTTAACTCAAAAAGAAGTGATTTATTAAAGCTATTTTTAACCTAGAAGATGACCACAAGGTTGAAAATTTATGAACCAATTAACTTTCCACTTTTCTTTAGCACTCCTTGAGCATCTTGGAACACTATAAACTGGAACAAGGGCTCCTTGCCACTCCTGTGAGGCAAATAAGTATCACTATACCCATTTTACAAAAGTATGAGAGAGACGCACAGAACTGTGAATTGCTGGAGGTCATTTTGCAAATCCGTAGCAGAATTGTTACAAGATCCAGAGATTCCTGTGCGTGTCTACAGAATGTGTGTTCACGCACACACACACAGAGCCACTCATATACATGCAAATCTCTCAGAGGCTTTATGTATGAAAATATGGGAGCGTTTAAAATCTAATAAATGGTGAAATACCTTTAAGGTAAAAAAAATCCAAATCTTTGTGCTCATGTTCAGTGTGTTCTTCCTGACCAGAGCTGCCCTGTTTCTCCCTTGTGGACAGTGTAACTGGAAGGCAGCAAAGGGCACAGGACTGGGAGGGAACTTCTGGGTCATCAAGCCCTTCCACCTACTGCTGACAATGCTGTCTCACAGTTGTGGAGTTTTATTGATCAACCTGCAATTTCACTTTTTGTTTAGATACCTTGTCTTTCATTAAGATAATAGAGAAGATGATGGGAAAATGAGATTTCTGAAAACATGGGTAGAACACTGCCAATTGCGTGGAAACAGAAAGCATTGTCCTGAAGAATCAGATACTACAAATAAGAGTCAAACTCTGCAGTTCTTCTCTGTTTGAGATCTGGAAGAAGGCCAATAGCAATTTTGCTTTAGCTGAGAGTATTTCCAAAATGAATGAGGAAGTGGCAGCCCTGGAGCTTGAACTGTCTTTCTGTTGACTTCTATGGAAATTATACTGGGCTCTGAAGAAGCGTGTGTCATTGGCTAGGGGATGGACAGAAAGCAACGTCTGTTGGGCAGGCTCAGCTGGAGGTTTCTAAAATCTTTTAATGAATCAGTTTCTCGGAGGCTGCAGAAATATCTTTTCCAGAGGGAGACATTGCAGTTGACTCCTGTTGATAAAAAGTTCACAAACTGGTTCCGAATCAGTAATTCCGTCACCTGATGTTAATGTCTAAAAATGTCCACCCACACTGTTACGGACAAAACTATAGCATAGCAAGGAGGCAGCTCCACGCCTTGGCAAAGTGTGGCAGATATAGCAATTTCTTTAGGGATTTTCAAAATTATTTTCATGGTCTTTGGCATGTCTACAGAACTGTAATCCAAGTGGAGTGCCTAAGTCTACCAGGCTCTTGGTATAATCCCAGTGTGGTGATGTTTTCCTTCCCTCCTCTTTTGCTTTTCACTTATCTCCTTCTCCCCAGCTGGGTTTGCAGGAGATGGCAAGAGCTCCTAGAAGGAAGGAGCACATGTCAGTGAGCGGTATCAGGCTTGTGGTGCTCTTCCTAAGTACAAGGAAGACTGCAGCAAACGCAAGCTTCACTGACTGATCAGGGATATTGAGCTCCCTTGCACTGGAGAGGCTGGAAGCCTCAGGCTCTATTTTAACTGTGTGCTGGTTTGTTAGTGTACCATAAACCACCAAAGCGTTATTGGTCCTGGAACAAGAAACCACTGAGCCCCTGGAGAGGATGGGAAGTCCACCTAACTTTCATTTTCTTTAGGGATGTATGTTGGAGTATTTTTCTAATGCTTTCATGGCTGTATTTCTTGCATTGCTAAATATATTACAGCAAAATGCAATTCAATCTGAAGAATAATCACTTTGTAGTGTAGAGAGTATACCTTTCAATACACTTCATAATGATTTAGAAGATTAGTTGAATAATGAGATGGTGAAACCAAGCAAGAAAGTATGGAGGACTGGGAGGATGTCCAGAAGGATTTAATGAAGCTGGATGATTGGGCAGTGTGATGGCAAATGAAATTCAGTGAAGATAAACACACAATAATGCATTGGGGAAAATAATTTAAGTTGCTCATGTGCACTGATGAATTCTGAATTAGCTGCAACTTCTCAAGTGTAAGAATTTGCTGTTATCGTGAGTAGTGCAAGATCTAATAACTGATGCAGAAGAAAGTAGGGAGGAGATCCTGGAGCGCATTAGTACAGGGTGGAAGGATAATTTTCTGAACAATACCATTTACTAGAAACATATATGATGCAATAAATGTTGATTTTAATTCAAGTAAGGAACATTACTCCTGACTAAACTTCCTAAGATTAGTTCTGGTTTCACAATCTAAATGTATGAAGACTTGTGCTGGTAGTAGGATTTGAACCTGGGATTTTCAGCAATAAAAACAATATACTGATCAGGCTGAGAAGCATTTGTACGGAATCTGGTCTCCTTGATGTCAGAGGGACTGGGATTTTACTCCAGTTCCACCATTGAAGTCAATAGTAGACTCATGACACTTACGTACCCTACTGACAAAATCTAAATGCTGCTGTTGCGCCAGTGTTGCAGGTACAGGGCATAGAAAACCTCTATAATCTAATAAGTTAGACAAGGTAGTAAATTAAGCAAGCAATTAGTACTTACAAAGTTACTAAGTAAATTAGTAAATAAAGAAAAATATTTAGTAGATAACTTAAAGCTGCATTGCCAATGTTAGTTTTAATTTGGTTCCCCATACTTTAAAAACAAACAAACAAACAAAAGTACATATATATATATATACACATATATATAAAGAAGTGTGTGTGAAATTCTCCTTTGCATCAACTGGAAGAGAATCAGCCTTAATATATGTGTGTATACTCATGTATATAAAGGGAGCAGGAAGGATGGCCTTGGCAAGAGATTAAAATAAAAGGATTAAAATGCCATTACATATAAACAAATATGAATTAATGGATTTCAAATGATATTTGACTGCATGAATAATGACTGCAGTGTTTACTTCTGTTGCCTAGGAAAGCTGCGTATGTTTACAATATTGACATTTGAATCTTCAATTCATTTGTCATGTTGTGCTGTTCCATTTTATAGCTGATGAAGAAATTTATCCTTGAGATAAAAGCTTCTCCTGGCAGAACTTGCAATCCAATGCTATTTAGCACTTCCAGAACATCAGACTTGGAGCAGGGGTGGCTGTTTTTTGGGTGTCTCTCCTGTGAGCAAATGGGCACCAATGTGGCCCAGACTGTGTCTGCAGTGCTGGCTGAGGGGAGTAATATGTGTCTTTTGGGCACCAAAATATCCTGCTGTGTCTCTATACCACCTACCATAAATGTGAATGTGGAATTCACCTCTGTGCAAAGGTTCCACTAAGGCTTCTCATAGGAGTAGAACTCGCCCTGAAGTAGTGTGTCAGTCAGCTGTAGATCTAAGAATATTTCACTGAACCATAATGAATGTAGCCTTTCCCTGAATGCGCTATAGCCCTCTTGCAGACAGGTTAATTATTATTTAGAGGGGTAATTGTTCTCTGGAAGGTCGCAGTTCACAGCACAAAGAAACCTTGGATTTGAATCTAAGAATCCTTACTCCCAATATTTATTTCTACCTATAATACATATTTGTTGTTCTGGTTTTGGCACTGGTGTAAAAGTATTTTATCTTTGGCTACATATGACTGAATATCACTGTATTGCATGTATGCAGGTTCAGACTTTTTCCAGAAGCTAAAACTGCTCGAGCTGCAGAGGTATCCTGTATTTGTTTCACTTTCAGGATACTTGGCTTGTCTTTAACCACAAACGATTAAAAAAAGTCTGAAGCAAAGAAAAACACTTTCAGTCAGAGAGTCAAAATGTCAGATTTCTAAAGCAAAACATTCTGAATTCTTTCTCCCTGTTTCTAGCAGAATACTTTCAGTCAGTTTTACCAAAGCTGTGTGTTACTTCAGATTTATTAGATGTTAAAAACTGATATTAGCCCAACTCTTCTTTGCACTGAAAAAAGAAAGATTGCCCAGTCTTCTCCTTCTGGGTATTCGTTTGGTCTCCTGAGTTCCCTGCTGCTACCTCAGACAGTTCTACCTAAGAAAAGAAGTCCTGATGAAATGAGTTATACTTTCTCTAATCACTGACAAGATAGTGCACAAAGCCCTTTGTAGACTTCTATCTGTGTTGTACCCCAGGTCTGCTGCTGAAAAACCCTGTTTGGTCCAAAGATGCTGGATCTGTGGCTTATGGCTTGGACTTCTTGCAGCTCTGGAGTGTGAGCTGTCTAGAGCTGCATGTGAAATTAAGTGTGCTAACATAGCATAGCATTGGCTTGGTCTCTTCTAGATGGTCACCAGGGAAGAACTGACATGACATAGTCAAAGAAAGGAAGATGACTGGTACTTACGTACAGTTTCTACATTCATTATATCAGTCATAATGATACAGAGAGCTTCCTTTTAGCAGATATTAGTGTTTCTAAACAGATCCAGATGACCACTAAAGGCTTAGCCTTTGAAGGAAAGTACTTCAGCTCCAGCAGATGTGAGGCATTATGTTTTCAAAGATATTCAAAATCATGTGTGGTCCTTAAGAATTTATAGCACGGCTTTCCCGAAGGGCAATTTTGATACCTGCCCCTATCAGACTGACAGATTGGGCTGTAGAAATATCTACTTTGAAGGCAACTCTTCTGCTGCACAAAGTATGTCAGCCTTACCTGCTGTCAATATAAATGACCTCCCCCAGAGCAAGCGTCACAGCGGCTAGGAATAATATTGTTTTGAAAATAAGATCTTCAGATACTGTCTTGCCCCTTCTGTGGAACAGCATCATCTGTGACTTCCCATCTGGTTCCTAATTTTATCTCCTTCTAAGCTCTTAGCACATCAGATCTGCACTTCGGTCTGAATCTTGGCCTCATTAGCACTGGAACTAAAAATGAAAATATCAAAGTGGTGATTTGTACTGAAAACCCAAATTATACAAGAGGCTTTGGGTCTCCCTGTGGTACTGAGGTTCTTTCTTAAATATTCTGCCACTGAAGCTTCTCTTGCAGGGTGAAAAACAGTCATATCTGCAGTTGTTTGAACTGGCACAAACTCATCAGGAATCTCCAATATACCATATGCACATTGTCATCCCTATGTGTTTGTCTAGGTCTCCCTGTGAACCACAGGAATCCTTCCCTGACCTTTTAATGCATGGAAAGTGTAAGATACCCTAAGCAAGATGTGGTGGCAGTAGAGACCTACTTTTAAAGTCCAAAGCTAAGTTGGGCTTTGAGCCATGTGAGATCTGAAGTACCACTGCAAGCAGCTAAGTGCCAGGTCTGTAATGGTTGTGCAGTTGGGTGGGAGGCTGGTCCCCAGCCCAGGTGGGGCAGGAAGCACAAGGATGTGGCTGGTTGGACACATCTTCCTCCTTGTCTTTGGTTGCAGTCACACATGCTTCTCTTGTACTCCTGGTATCCCAACACCTTCCTTCCTTCATGCTTACCTGCAAGAAATACTGGGAGGAAGCTAGAGTTACTCTCCATCCTTGTGAACCTCTGTTTATGGGCAGCAGAGAAAGGAGACCTGCTAGTGGGTGGAAAAGAAAAAGTTGACAATAAATGAAGGAGAACATCTGGAAACTCTCCAGCCATAGCTGTAAGCCAGGCTGAAAAGATATCTGGGGAAAGTGGCAGAAGAGATCTGCTTAGGAAGAGTCTTAAAGCTCTCTGGAGAGAAGTAGTTACTGGAAAGCAGGGAGATGCTGAATACCTGACCCCTGCTCCTGGTGTCAGGAGGAGTTATGACTGCCCCTGAGATCTAGTGGAACAAATAGCTGTGTGTTCCTGCAGGAGTGGGGCTGAAAACTCAAACTGAACAATCCCAGTCCGTCAGATTTGGCCTCTGTAATTTACTGGTTGCTCCCTTCAGTAACAGTAATCCTGTTTTCAAGAAAATACAAAATGCAAACCACCACAAAAAAACAACTGAAGGGCATCTTATGACAGTTCCTCATGGGATGTTCTGCAGATAAGAATTATCCAAATTTGTTACGAGTGATACTATGATGTTCACTTATAAATAAAACAAAATTTATTTGATTAACCTTATTAATTTGGGTAATTTGGGAAAAGACATTCCAGTTACTGGGTCGAGTCTGGTATGAGCATTACAATGTACATTTTCAGTGTTATAGATATTGCAAACCATTGAACAGGATAAACAGCTGCCAGGTATAGGGTCTGTAAAGATTGCTGGCAGGATTTATGAGGCCTGTGTAGTGTAGTTTGTAGTAAGGAGGTCTAGGGGATCTTGAAAGGTTGTTGAAGATGATACCACCTGATTCATTAGAAATACATGAATCATTTGATGTCTTAAGGATATTTTTAGTGTGTTAGGTGATTAATTTTAGGTTTACTAGGGCTTCTTAGGAGGATCCAAAGCCTAAATACTTTAACAAATTTAGAGATCGAATAATTTAGTATTCTAACTTTTTATAATTAAAAAAATTGCACTGAGCTCATATTGGTTTTGTATTTTGCATACAACACCATGACTTTTATCCCAGGAAGAAATTTCTTTCTCACACTAATTCATACTGGTGAAATAGAAAACAGGTTAGTATTTATGTCCAGCCATGTGTGAAATTAGTATCCTACAAGTGCACTGAAACGAATGGTTGTAGTAATAAAGTCGTAGTCACTGTTTAATTTCAATGCATGCTTCACCTTAAAATTGGTTTTCTGAATAGCTACTATGTACATTTACGTTTTTCCCAAAACACTTCAGTATTTAATACTTCCTTCTTCTGGCCTAGTTCTGTAACTACTTCTGCACTGGACAGAACTTTCTTGGGAGGTTGCATGGAGTTTAATAGCTCCTGGTAAATAAATACTGCTCAGGATTGCTAAGAATCTGGCACAATTGTAGAATCAGGATTAAATATTTGCAGGAAACTTAGTTAGAATAAAATGTTCCAGCTTAACAGTGCTTAAGACTCATGTTCTTTTATGTACATAAAAGTACAGTGTAGACTTGGCCAACGCAAGCTTCTGTCTTCTACCCTGCTGTAGGAAATGAAGCTGGCTGAGGGATACTACCTTTGTGATTTTTTTTTGTTTGTTTGTGTGTGATTTTTTGTTGTTTTAGTTTTTTTCTTTTTCTGTTTTCATCACTTGACAGAATCTGTGATCCATTAGCACTTGCAACTTATTTAACAAATGAATCCAAATAGTTATCGGGAAGAAAAAGACTTTCAGTCACTATTGACTCTTTCCAGGTTCATATCTGTAAACTTAGAGAAATGCCTGTATCTTCTTCCTAGATGCATCACCTATTCTGCTTGCTGCTAATTCTCTTTACGCTTCTGTGGCCAGAGTGGCAAATGCAGTTCTGTATCTTATGGAAGAGGCACATTTGTCTGCTGATGCCAGCAAACCTTTGCATGGCCACAGTGATAAAACTATATTTATAAAGACTGTCTTGCTAATTGTTATCACTTTCTTCTGCATGGGGTGGTGTTTCTGAAGAGGAGTGATTATTGCTCAGCTTTCTGTCCGAGTTTGGGGAAATTGGAATGAAAGTTGACTCTGGAAGCAGGAGATTAGATGGTGATTGAGGAGACAGTCCCACTTCAGCTTTGATCCAGATGGGGAGGATGACAACAGGAGGGATGATGCTGGGACAAGCGCTGTGACATGGGATTAGAGCTTGCTTTATGCCTGCCCATACAGCTGTTCCATATCCAAGTGAAGCGCAGGACTACCCTACATGTGTAGATATATATCTAGGTGCTGTAAAGCCAAACTTAGTGTGCATGCTCCATCTACTAAGCACAGAAATAATCTTTGGCACCTGAATGGGTGTTTGTATCTAAGCATATGAACCATGCCTCCTACCTCCATCATGCTGCCCCAGAGGTTCCTCTGTACTCCATCTTTCTGGGGAATTGCAGAATATCCCTTGCAGCATTCCTTATAACCTGAAATATGGATGGCAACTTCCACCTCCCCGTGCCTGGTCAAATTTAAGAGCATAGTAATTTCAGCCCTGACACCTAGACTTCGGTCTGAACAGGTCTCTGGGTGTGAGAAATTCTTCTCACATACCCCAGAATGTAGCTGCAAATAACTTTTTAAGAAGGTGGCCTTAGGTGTTTTTAAGATGTATGTTTTCCTGCTCTGCTGTTCAGGTTTTCTCTTTGATCCTACCTATTAACACTCTATTTAGATGTTGCTGTGACTCTGAAAGGGAGGGACTTTCTGCACAAATAACGGTCTCTGCAGCACCTTGCAGACCGTGGCTTGGCTGCTGAGCCTGGTGGGATGGTTTTTCTCCCTGTCCCTTTTTGAATGAGAACCCTTGGTGTGTATACTGTGTTTTGCACCACTTGACTCCTGATCCTTTGTGCAAGGCGCCCGCATTGCCTGTGCTCTCTTGGAGTGCTGTACAGTTTCCAGCAGTGCAACTCTCCTAGAGCCTTCAGATACATTTCTCCTGCCTTGGATCTGCTGTCTTGGAAAGATGAATTTTACTGATTTCTTGTTCAAATTCTTCTCCCTCCTCCTATACCTATAGTTTGCAAGCTCATGAGATTTAGCTAAAAAATGTTTCATCTCAAATGCCATCTATTGCCATCACATATGAAAATGTGACTGTATCAGAGGCCTTAAATCAAAAGCCTGTGTGACAGTTTCTGATCTTTGAGCAGCTTTAGGGGCTGTCACAAATAAAAACATTCATACCTAGTTGAACTGAGTTGTTTGGTATGGATTGAGGTATTTGTCAAGCAGAGCCATGCAAAAGATTAAAGCAGTGTCTGTCAGTGAAACTCGTGTATTTTGGCTTATGTAATTTTACAGGTTGGGGTTTTTTTATTTCATGTTTTATATTGCAAGGAATCTGTAGATGCCTTCAGCATTATATCTAAAAAGTGAATTATACATTGCAGAAAGTATTTCATTCTATATTTAACAGCTGTTCTTTGAACACCAAAACTGTAAACTGGTTGCCGAGACTTGGACTGAAGTCATGGTGGTTCATAGTTGTTAATGATATTTTACAGTGACAACCCTGTTTTGCTTGCAATGTTAATAAAAATAGTACCTTGCCTAATGGCTGGGGTTGCACTAAAATTTGGTGGTATCTGAATGTGGTACTCGGTGTCCTGCATTGCCATGGTGTGTGCATGTAGGAGACGTGTGCAGATTGCGACAGCAGGACTGGTGCTTCAATGATAATGCCATGAAAACAGTGAATATTGTGTTTGGGGCCTCCCTGGCCTGTGGAGCTACAAGCACAGAAGAACAAACCTGCTGTGCCTTGCATAGCAGAGACGGACAACAAAAATGCATAGCTAAATCTTGGTATACTTTAATGAAAATGGATTTAAAAAAACAAAACCCAAACCAAACCAACAAAACAAACAACTTTATTCTTTAAAAAGTGGAAAATCCCATTTTTTTCAAAGTATGAGAGACGTGGAACCATTCTTATTCCAATGAAGTTGTTCATTGAGGGGAAAAATAGTTTGTTTTCAGGAGATAACAGTGTTTTATACAGTTAGATATAAGTTCCTTAACTGGTTTAACTATTAACCAGGAATCCATGTAGGTATCAGAATGGCAGGTCAGTTAAATGAACTGCTGTGCCTCCCTCAGCATTTTCTGATGTGTTTGATTGGAGGTTATACAGACAAAGATGCTTTCTGTAGCCTATATGATTTCTACAACTGATGCTGTAGACCACACCTGCAGAGTTCATAATGACAAGGAAATATAAATTTGTCTGTATTTGACAATATTATTTCCCTTTGGATGCTGCTAAACCTTCTCTGATTATGGGTAACTCCTGTCTAGCTTCTAAGGATGCTCCTGCAGGAGGAATGTTTTGACTCTAAACACCACTAGATTGTACCAAATCCCAAGTGGATTCAAAGTACTTCACAAGAAAGCCACGTTCTTCCCAGCTACCAGGGTTTTAGCCCTCACTCACAATTCAATCTCTATGTAAAAGTCTGGGGGACAATGAGGGTTAAGTACGGAATCTGGGCTGTGGATAGTGAATATTCAGAGATCTTGAGATGGGATTTAAGATGGTGCAGCTGGCTTGAGCCTGGAAGACTGAAGGCTTTTCTGCATTGTGGTGTGATGTGGAAGAAGGGGTGAAAGGTCACTGAAGAAAGACTGGTGCTCAAAAGACTGATCGTATTCAGGTGCTTGTACTGTGGTAACATCCTGCTGCAGGTGTTCCTGGTGCAGAGGTGGTCCTGGCATCCTGGTTGTGCTGAAGAGGTGAGCTCAGAGGCAGTGCACAGGCCTGAAACAAGCTTTGGCAGCCTTGACATAGCTTTTGTGTTGATGCTGTTTGCAGGTAGTTGTGAAATGACCCTTTTAATCCATAAGCATAAAAAGGTAAATGGCTTCAGTTAAAAACAGCTGGTGTTAGGCTTGGGAAGTGGGCAGTTGATCAGAATGGAGGGGAGCAAAGCAACCAAAGGGAAACTAAATTCTGGATAGGTCTCTATAGGTTGTTTGCTCTGATTTCCACAGTCCTCAGACATGACATATAATTTACTTCTCAGTTCTGTTTCAATTCCAGTAGTAAACAGGAAAGTCAGAGAAAATGTGACTGACATCTCTGTGCTCAGCCTGCCTGGTCAGTGGTATTTTGACAGTTAAGTTTCTGCAAAGAAAACTTCAGCCCTTTTATCAAGTGCAATATATGTAGTCAGTGAGCATATATCCAAATCCAGCCTTCCTCTACACTCTTTTGAGAAAAGATCAAATGGAGGAAACCCATGTTCTTCTGTTGTCTAAAATATTCTGGCTTAAACCGAAAAGGTTCTGCCAGGCTCAGCTACTAACCTGCCTGACAGACTGAGATCTGATCCGGTGTCACTTACAACCAGTTGGCTCTGAGATTTCTGCTATTCAGAGTATTTTCTTTCTTGAGATGCACAAGACTGATACTTAGCTCTTTTAAACTGTTCAAGTGGGTCCCTCTGTGCTGACCAGGTTCCTGGAGATGCTTTGTCCAAATCTACAGCTGAGTTCCTCCTGTGCACCTATAGAATCCCTTGAACAGCAGAGTTTTTCAGTGGCAAAGCATTAGCCCTACAGGATAATGACACTGAGGGCACTGGGACATGCTGGCTAAAAGACTCTTGTTCTTGCGAGTAGAAGATGTGATTTTGCATTAAGGATGGGTTATCCAAAGGTAATACAGCCAGAGGGGTGATTCTTCCAACAGTTGCTTTTTCTTTCTCATGGTACAGGTAGCAAACACAAACACCTGTGAGGTGTGATAGTAACACTCCTGTTTCACAATGGTGTTTTGAATAGGTGGAACAATATTTCTCCTTAAGCAGGCTGCTAGTTTTAGTGCTGTTACGCAATTGTAGAAAAATGAGGAGCTGGTGAGACTTCAAATAGGTGAACAGGAGAAGAAAGGAAAGTGCCCAAATGGCAAACATCTGTCTTTCTATCTATCTCTGCCTGTCTGTGCTTGAAATCTTGATCAGCTGTGCTCAGGGAATAATATTTAACACAGCTGCTAACAAAGTACAAGCAAGTATTCATTGTGGCACTCCTTTTGAGATGACAATTATTGTCCCAAATCACAAATATTGGAGCTACAGCAGAGAAAAAGGAATAATTTACCTAGCTGGATCGATGTCTGAGCTGGGACCAGGATCTTGGCTTTTCAAACTCCTTTTTTTGGCTCCCTAGTCATCTAGAACTGTAAAAAAATGAAATATGAAGGCATACCTGCAACAACATGCAGTTTCACTGATCGTTTCCAAAGCAATCGTGCCCCACAGCCAATGAACAAAAAAACCCCCACCAACCCCAAAACAAAGAAATGTTTTTCCCTGTAACCACACCGGTGTTCACTTTCTCTCCCCAAGTACCTGCCCAGCTGAGAGCCGTGGTTAGTCATCAGAGGGGAGACATGGCAGCGATGCACACCGGTGATGCACATCAATACGGAGCGCACAGGGGTAGGAAATAAAAGCATCCACCCCTCAATTGGGACGCCTTTGCTCGCACCTGTGCCCATCCCACCCTATCCTGCTGGTAGCAGCTCGGCCCTCGCTTGGGGCGCGCTACTGTGCGGAGCGGCCGCGCCCGCGGAGGGGCTGCCCCGGCGGCGGGGGGCGAGCAGCCTCCCCAGCGGCGCCCGGCCTGGCCCAGGAAGTGCCGGTAGGGAAGCCGGTGGGGGCGGCAGGCGGGGGCCGGGCTGGGCTTGGCTGGGCTGTCAGCGCGGCGAGGGGCAGCGGCAGCAGGGGGGAGCGGAGCAGAGCAGGTCGGAACAATAGCGGGTGGAGGGGAGGGGGCCGGCGGCGGCGGGGCTCGGCACCGGCACCCCGCCCTGGGCCGCGCCGCCCAGCGCAGCCCGGGGGCAGCGCAGCCCAGCCCCGGGGCAGCCGCCCCGCAGACACCGCGGAAGGGATGATCCGGGCGGCGCTCGGCTGGACTCGCTGCTAAACGCGCCTCCATCCCTCCCTCTCTCCTGTTCTCCCTCCCTCTTTCTCTCTCTCTCGGCTCTCCTCCTCCCTAACTCACTGGATATTACCAGCCGCCGGGTTCGTCGCTGCTTCTCCCACAGCCATGAATCCCGCCGAAGGGGCGGCGGAGGAAGGCGCTGTCCCCGACTCCGAGGTGGATGCTTTCTTCCGAACAGGTAGGGGAGCCGCGGGGAAGGGGCTGGGGCAGCGCCGGGCCCTGCCTCCGCCGCGGGATGCGGGGCTGGCGGCGGCGACGCGGGCACCGCCGGCAGCGAAGAGAAGGGGAACGGAGGGGGATCCTTGCCTGCCTCCTTGCTTTGTCCGCCGCAGCCCCTTGGTTCGTCCGTGCCCCTGGTCACCCCTCCTACCCCCGGAGGATGCTACCGCGGGGCTGCGCTCCCGCCGCCTACCGCCTTGGGAAGGGACCGGCCGGGTCCCCGCCCCGGGCAGGCACAAAAGCCCCGCGGGGATGCTCGGGCAGAGCCGCCGCGTTGTCGTCCCCGCCGGAGGCTGGGCCCCGCCGGGTCTCCGCCCTGGCAGCGGCCGCGGTGGCCGCCCGAGTATCGGCCGGTATTTGGAAGGGGAGCCGGTTGGCCGCCCCGCTCCGCGCGGGCGAAGCGCCAGGCGCTACCCCAGCCGCCCTCGGGTGGGCACGGCGGGCGGAGGCGCCGTGGGCAGCGGTACCCGCAGCCCCGCTACCGGCCGGGGGTGCTGACCGCACGGGGACGGGCTCGCAAAGTATCTCTGGGCTGCGTGAGAGCTGCCTGTTTTGCTCTCCTGTTTCAGAGGATGCTGAAGTGCAGCAGAAGTGTAGCTGGACTGTAGTAGAGTGTGGTGTGGGGCCGGGCCTCTGCTAATGATGTAGTAGTTCATTAAATTCTCTGGGCAATGGGTACGTGCTGGGGTCCACACTGCACTTACCCATTTGTGAGGGCAGTGCTCATGTGGGAGCCCTTGGCTTTGAAACATGGCTTTGCACAGGATCAGCATCTCAACTGAAACAACTGGTGGTCTGCCTGCCTTTCTCTCCATTCTCCCCGTGACAAAATCTTGAAGTATTATAGGCTTCTTGGTAGATTTTTAATTAAAAGTTGTAAAGGATTAAATGCTTGTTTCATAAGGGGATTGACCCTTTTAGGCTAGAACTGACACTTATTCACACAGCTGTTTTTCCAGAGTTTGCTTTTCAGCTGGTTTCTTCCTTTTACCTGCTCATTAGCTGAACATAGTGCTTTGAGCTCCAGTTACAAAGAAACAATTATGCAATCACCAAAACTTTAAAGAAGTAAAATCTCGAAGGCCTGCAGCAGCTCCCTGCTATGGTAGACTGCACCCCATTTATGTGAAAACCCTTTGATCTAGAGGATAGCTATAATAAGGTCTAGCTGTGTGTATCTTGTGATCCACAAGCCATTAAGCTATAGGATATTTGCCTGTTGATAGCCTACCTGGTTACAAGCTAATTTCCTAAGTCTCAACAATGACAGTTTTTGTGTTGTGGTTTTGGTTTTTCTTTTAGAAGAAGTAACCCACCAATTTTCCTTTGAAAAGGAACCTGTTGATTAAGGTTCCCTCCACTTTATTTCTCTCTGTTCCCTTCTTCACCCAAAGCTGAATAATTTCCCTGTGACACTGCCTTCTTAACATAAGCATGTCAGCAGAATTACTTTGGAGAAAGTCAGCTCTGTTTAGCTTATATGAAATAAGTAGTCCTAAATGTGGAAAAAGCTCAGGGAGCCACATGAGTAGACATTTCTCCCAGTCTGCTGCATTCACCTGAAATATCACCTGTAGATACTTGGAAACAGTTGTCACCTCTCCTATACATTTAACCTGGAGATTTCAGAAAGTCTCCTAACACTTCTGCTTCTTGAAGAAACAAAATCACAGGAACCTGGGCCTGGAAGAGGGATGCTTGGGCCTCATCTTTGCACTGATGCATGTATGCTTAGGCCATCCCTGATGTTTGTTTCATCTACCTCAAGCTTCTTTGAAAGAGATGGCAGAATACTTGTTTCTGTACTATTATGTAGCATCCTCTGTCTAAAAAGATGACATGAGAGGGGGGGGAACCAGAGCTGTTAGCAATTAATCTTTATTGTTGCCTGGCCATTGCAACAGCTGACATGGAGGAAAAGCATATAAGCAGACACAACTCATGTGAAATTGCACTGTCAGTTTCTGGTGTTGTCAGTGCACTGCTGGGGTTTGTGCGCTGCTGTTGCACCTGTCTGAAGTTGGTTTTAATGGGTCGCAGAGAGAAGAGCTTGTGCGGGGCTTAGGAGAACAGCTCTAGACAGGATACAATGGATTCTCCCACTCCTCCTTTGGGCTGTCAGTGGTGAGCTTGCCTGAGTAAGGACTGTCAGATAGGGTCTGATGTGTGATAGCTGCAGAGTTCTGCATTGACTTAGCATCATTTGTCCCTTGATGTTAGCCTTTTTTATTTTATTCCTTCTGTCCTGATTTGTATTCTGGGTTTGTGAAGCATAACTCTTGTGGCTTACATACCACCTTGTGTTCACATAAAATAAAAAATGAATCTATGTCGTTTAAAGATTAGCTGCTCCAGTAGCATAAGCATACACTGAACTGCCTAAACTCTTCCTAAATTCATATCTACTACATGGAAATGCATGAACTCATTGTTATCAGTTTAAAAAATGGAGTCTAAACAACTAATGTCTCACTCAGAGGCTTTTAGCAGCCAGCTGAGCTTTGCACTGAAGCGGGAGGATCGACAGGCTGCTCGCTGGTATGGGCAGAGGAGGTTGGTGCTGGGGATGGCACTGCACGCTGAGCAGCTCCTTCAGCAGCACCCAGACACTCGAGGTGGCAGTCCCTTATCAGCCAGGACAGCTGAGAGAGCAGATCTCTGAGCTGTATCTGGGAAGTAAAACTGAAGGAATTAACACAAGGTAATAAAAGAGGCTCTGTTCTTGTGCTTGCACTGATGAGAACTAGGAATGACTTTTAAGAAAAGGGTGGATTTAACACCTGCGTGGTTGGTGCTTGCAGACAGTTAAACCTCCCTGGAGACAGGCAGGGTAGGGGCTATTCTAATTTTCGCCATCAGATATATGCGGAGAGTAATTCGATCTTCTTTTAGAGAATCACTCCCATGTAATTGGGATAAAAATTAACAGGCAGAGGGACTTTAAGGGCAGAAATGACTATTGCAGTCTCCAGCTCTGATTTCTGGGATAACACCAGCTGCTGAATTGAGGCAGTAATTTCTGTGTGATGTCTATCTTTTCTGTTTGAGCTCATGTTTGATTAAGAAACAAAATCTATGCCTTATTAAGTTTCGTGTGTTTATTTTGGTGACAGATAAAATATGAGCAAGTTCTCTGTAAGTCTCAGTAGTCTATATTAAATGTGTACCAAGACTTTTATATTACATGGAACTGAATGCAAATAGTTGTTTTTTCAAACATAAAGTCACTTTGTAAAGCGTACAGATGATGGGTATTCCTTGGATACAGACACAGGGGGAAAGCTTTACCTCCATGCCCTAGCTGCAGGAATTTCTGCAGTGTGTTTTGGAAGCAAAGGTGAAACATAAGGAAACCCTTTACAAATAATTTAAATATTTATAGAGGTCAGTGACAGAACAGTTTAGCAAACTACCAATTACTGGCAAGAGTAATCATCAATATTTCCTATCCACTAGCAGGTAGAGTTTTATTTTCTAATTTTTTTTTTTATGCATGTAAGTGTAACATCAATTATGTCTGATATGAAGATACTGGCTCTGCCATCGATACTTCCTGTGAGTGAATTGAAAATTGATATTGTTCCAGCTCCTTTGACTACGATGCATTAATCTGTTTGCTTCCTACTTTCCGCCAGCCAGTTATACATCCAGCATTGTGCATTTGTGTATGAGTGACTGACAGCTCTGCTACTAAGTAACTTTAAAATGATTGGCAGTGGCCAGGCTGTTTGATCAATAGATGTGCCTGAAATGATGTCTGCAGAGAAGTGCTCCTTGAGGTTGATGGAATCAAGTGTCTTCTTGTAGAGCAGATAAATTGATTCAATCGAGATGTCGCTGGGTAAGAGGTGTTCAGATGATTCCTGGCTTTCTCACCCTGAGACTTCATAATTTATAAGGCCTGGTCTGGTAACATGTGCTGATAAAGAATGCTCTGCTATAGGAAAGACTGCCCGAGTGTGTCTACTACTTGGAAAGCTCCTGTGTTTTTTAAGGTGATATTGTTAATTAAAATCCCTGTCGCTCTTTGGACATTTTGACCTCTGACCCTGTCAGGAATATGACTTTTGTTCCTTTCCTTCCTTATTGTCAAATGTGTGTGTTTTTTTCATGTGATTGATTCACTACATGTGGGGACTGAGATCCTCCCAAGCCTCTGTCACCAGGTGCTCCAGTGCATGGGGGACGCCTTGCGGCTCTGCCCTGCTGTTATCCCATCTCTTCCTCCTCAGGACTCTTGGAAGGAGCTCTGCTAGCCTGGGAATTGGCATGCAGACAGAAATGGGGCAGAACCTGCTGATTTGTGGCATCTTGTGACAAAAAGGAAGGATCTTTTCTCATCTGATCCTGGAAGGGAGCAATTTAAATTGGTGATTTATGTTCGAAAGAGTGTTTTTTTTGCTATACTACTTCCTTCCTCCTCACTCAGAAGTACATACAGGGCAACAGGGGTGACATCTGATAGTCATTTACCATGTATTTCTTCTTGATGAGATTGCATTGTGTTACAGCCCAGTAGGAAGATATTTATTCTATTTGATATGAATTCAATTAATGCTGAACAGAATGACTTCCAGAGGAAGAGGCATTTCACATCCAGCTTCTGTTCAGAACTGGTGTGTGCTGAAGTTCACAATCTGTGATTTGCAGAACAGGGTGCAACAGGGAATGTAAACTTATAGCACAGGCATTAGTAAAGTGCGCAGGCAATGCAATGAGGCTTAATATGGTACCTACAGAAGTTGTGTGTGTGTGGGAAAACTGTTGCCTGTGCTGTGCTTTGGGGCTGAAACTGAAATAAGAGAAGTGCTATCCCAAAGTCATCAAAGAGGAGCCCTGTACAGCCCTCTTAGTGCTTCTGTGGAGCATTTTGCACATGGCCTTAGATGGCAATGTATGTCTTGGGATGATGAGCTGTACAGATGCAAGTGAGCATCCAGCTTGGCCAGGTAAATGTAATTATTGCTGTTTTCCACCACCTACCTCCCATGGTGTATTTTACCAAGTCTCATAACCACAACCTGCTGAGGTAACATGAGGTTTTAAAAATGGGAGCAGCTTTGATGGGTTTGGTGGGATTTTTTTCTTGGTTTAATTTCCAAGCACACCCTTGTATTAAGAGCCTGCTGGGGACTCCTCTGGCCAGACAGGTGCTCTGGGCCTCTTGAAGTCTGGGGGTGAAGTATTCTGTTGTTTCAGCTGCTGTGCCTTATGGTCCCTAGGAAGGTTGGTTATGGATGCATAGCAGCTTTATTGCTCCACGGTGACATGTGTGGTACAGTACCCAGTAGTATTTTAAGTACTTCATAGTTATGTCAAAGAAAATACTTAGAGTATTAGACCTTATAAACCCATAGTGCTGTGCATTTTATGGCTGGAACTTAGTCAGTCATGAAACAACTTAGAGGTATTTGTGCTTTTGTTTGATTTGGACTGGTGTCCTGCTTTTAGTATTTCATTGGATAAACAACTCCCGTTTTACAGCCTCACATGGCACACGCACCCTGTGTTTAACTGAAGGGACTCTGCCACTTGGGGAATTTTGCCTAGTGAATCTAGCAAGAATAACAGTGAATATTACAATACATGTGTTGCAAAAGAAAGCTGGATATGAAAAGAGAGGTCAAATATGATTGAATGGAGAACCTTAAAGTGTGGAGGGCCATAAAATAAAGAAATCATAGTATTTTGAATTTTTTTCCATTTGGTGGTGGGACAGGTTGTGTTGCTGTTGACTTCAGAGGAGTTGTTTGGGAGTTTTCATGGATGTAACTGAAAACAGAACATGGCCCAGACACCACAATGGCAATTGTAGATCTAGGTTCAAGTCAGTCACCTGTGTGTGACTGCAGTGTGCTGAAATGGGATTTAGAGCATTTTGTGCTAAGAATAGAGTAGTATTTCAGCAAAATATTTAAGTTTCCATGTAGTATTTTGGATTTTGTTCAGAATAAGCCCAGTATTTCAATCTACAGCAATGACTTTCCTCTATTGTAAGTTATTGCAGAAGTCGTTATGTACGTGATTACTGTGGAATAAGATGAGTTTCAGTGGCTTTTCATTGATTTTATTTTGAACTACTCAGAGAAGATTCAAAGTAGTATATTAAAATTATGTATGTTCAATGTTTAGAGTGTGAAATACCATGTGAAATATTTATTGAATTGTAAATAATTCCTGTTTCCTAATCAAGGGCTTAGGAAATAGATTTGTTTCTACTTCTAAGTATAAACATTTTGTTTGATCGGTTTCACTACCTAGTGCCCAGAATAAACTGTGGTTTCACTTTTTTCTCCCTTTTCAATGTGTGTAGCTTTGTTACTAAAATCTAGGAGTGTTTTCTGTTTCTTCCAAATTATACAATATAATGACTGAGAACATACAGGTACATAGGCCTAATTTGTCACACTCCCACTTCAAGGCAACAAATTGCCTTTAAAACTAAAAATGAAATTTCTTTTTTTTTTGTAACCTTAATTATATGAACCAGCATTTCAGTGTCACTGATGGAATAAAACTACCATAATTAGGCAGACTGTAGGTTTTAGCGTAAGGTCACATCATGCTTTGCTGAGAATAATAAGAGGAAATGATCTTCAATTTAACATCTCGGTGACTGGCAGACCAGCTGCTCTGGTCATTTCTGTTAGTGAAGTGGCCTTGGGAAAAAGGGTGAGTGTGTGTTGTTTACGAGAGAAATGAAATTAACCTCATTGTGTAATTTGTACTCATGTGGACTTAGTGGAGTGTTTGGGGTTTTAAAATTACTTCTGGTGTGTGTGTGTGTGGAATAAGCTGTGCTGAAGTGGCAGAAGACCTGCCTTGAAATAAAAAATAATTATTACAAGGAAAGATTTGACTCCAAGATGTTACTCCTTTCTGGGGATTGTGAGCCTCTCTTTGCAAGGTGAGCACTTGGTTAAACAGTAAAGGCAGGAGGTCAGGCATGCTCCAGAGCAGCTGGGATGTGAAGAGTGGTAGTTGGCCCAGGTTGGTTTATTACCTGAAATTAGAATATGTATATATATATATATATAAAAAAAAATACAGTGAAAAAAAGCTTTTTAAAGGTTTCCTGGTAATATTGATGCTGCTGGCACGGTTCCCGACTCCTGGAGAGTGCCCTGGTGCTCCTGCTGTTTTAATGGCAACTGGCAGCCTACACTGGGAGCAGCATCATCAGCTGGAAACAATAGTGTCTGATTCTTGTTTGTCAGCCAGGACAAAACCCCGCTGCTGTGCTGTGGTGCAGGAGAGCTGGCTCCCTTTGTATGGCAGCACAGCCATGGCAGATGGCTAATTGGACATGATAAACCACGGGGGCAATGGGGGGGAAAAATAGAGATCTGCAGGGATTATCGGCGTGTATCCCCCATGTTAGGCAAAAAAAAATACGTTTTAAAGATGTTATTAACTTTAGCTCTTTGCTGTGAATATATCCTTCAATAATGAAGGAGGGGGATGCTCTAACTGAAGTCTTTCCTTAGCTGATGTGAAGTCCACTTTATTAGCTGGGAGCAAATTGTATTACTGTATGGGAAGGTAGGCAAATGCATGGCCCCCAGAGATGCTGGCATGGCACTTAGGAAAATTAGCAGTGCATATTTTTCACCAGTCTTGTAAGTGAACGTCAAACTGTTGTGCCAAACAGCATCCAAGGTGAAAACAAAGAGCTTTGCAGCGGTGTTTTTCAGGAGTGGAAAGTTACACTCCACTGTAGTTTGTCTTGATACAAATAGATGTTCTTCAGTGTTGAAGCACTGAAAAGCTAAGCTGATTAACAAAGACAGAATTTATTCATTTAAATGTATTTTATTAGACTTAATGGAGTATACACTGTGAAGCCAGAACCTGAGGCCCTTGTGCAAACAAACTTTTGCTTATTTAGAACAGCTTAGTGAAAAATGCAAGTCTCAAGATTAGGACCTCAAAAATAATCAGAGGGCTAGAACACCTCTTCTATGGGGACAGACTGAGAGGGTTGGAGTTGTTCAGCCTGGAGAAGAGCTTCAGGGGGACCTTATTGCAGCTTTTCAGTGCTTCAAGGGGGCTTACAGGAAAGATGAGGACAGACTTTAGCAGGGCCTGTTGTGACAGGACAACAAGTTTTAAACTTCAAGAGGGGAGATTCAGGCCAGACACGAGGAAGAAATTTTTTATAATGTGTGTGGTAAAATATTGGAACAGGTTGCCCAGAGAGGTGGTGGATGCCCCGTCCCTGGAGACATTCAAGGTCAGGCTGGATGTGGCTCCAAGCAACCTGATCTAGTTGAAGATGTCCCTGCTCATGGCAGGGGGTTGGACTGGGTGAGCTCTGAAGGTCTTTTCCAACCCACACTGCTCTATGTTTCTAAGGTATGCACCAGTCCCAAGTAGATTTTGGTATGAGATGTGTAGGCTTAGCTGGTGGCTGTAGGCTGTGAGCCCAAGGCTGTGCCCACAGCCTGGTAGCAGCAGGCAGAAGTTCATTGCACGGGATGCATTTTAATTTTTTTTGCTCTCCCCTAGTTAAACAGCAAGTGCAAGTACACCACAGCTTTGGGAGTAATTCTGACATTTTTGTACACCTTCCTCTGGCCACAGAAGAGGCTGAAGAAGTGAGTCTGAAAGGGGCTCATGTGCACCAGTGGCTGCTGCAGTGCTTTGTCATTGCTGGCTTTAATTCCCTGTTTTGTCAAATGGTATCAAGTGCCTAGAATACTTTGCTGTTCTAGTGTCTCTTGTAATAATAATGTTATGGCATATAACAGATACGTTTAAATTGTAGTAAAAATAAATCTGCAAGAGGTTAAAAATAATAGCTAGCAAAAAATATGCAGTACTCTGTGGAAGCAGATTTACTTTCTGTGGAAGTGTCTGGACTGTGTTTCTTTTCCACTGTTTACTACTGTCTTTTCCCACGGGACAAGTTTAGTGCAAACTCCAGATGAAAAGTTTCAGCGGGTTGCCACTGGTTTCAGCAGGCCCTTCAAGTGGTGTACCTGTCAGTCTGTGTGGCTTTTGAAGCTATAGGTACAGGAGACCTTTTGAAGGATTGTGGGTGGATGTAATGGAAGTTTCAAAAGTGCTGTCTTCCTATAGGACCTACAATATTGTCATTATGTTATGATGGTTCTCTGCTAGAGTTTCATTTGTATTATTGTCTCGGTCAGTGATTAGTTCCTTCTGACGCAGATGCTGTGTGAACACTGAACAAAACGATGATCCCAGCCACTAAGTGCTTGTGATAAAAGCTGTCAAGTGAATTGTGAATTTGTTTAACAGAAGGCTTGTCTTTCACGTTGCTTTACTTTTAAACATGTCTGAAGGACAAGCCAGAGGAGTTGCAGTCTAGCACTGGGTGTGGAGCAGAGGGAATAGATGAGAATAAGATATAAACAGAAAAATAGGGAAGAAATGAGAAAACTGTAGGGAGACTTTAAAAATCCATGGAAGATTGCAACAAAGTTATGTAGGAGAGCACTTCAGAGCTGAAGAGCACTTAGCTGAGAAAGGAGTCACAGCCTGCATTCGCCATGGAAAGGGTGTGGGGAAGGACAGAAGCCAAAGGAACTCTCAGAAATGAGACAAGAAGTGGTTTGATTGGAGTTGTAGCTTTCGGAATGGAAAGCCAAAGGTAGATTTTCTGATACTTCAAATAAAAGCAATGGCAGACTTTGGGAACACGGGAGGGAGGGAACAGGTGAAGCCTATGCATGTAACCACACTCAGAATGGGGAAGGCAGCTATAGGTACAGTAAAGCACAGGAGAAATAACAAGGTTTTCTCTTCTAGGAGATACCACTCACCATCGAAGACCATTATTATCACACCGCAGTCTTTTAATGGTGACTGCACCAAATGCCTGTCTTGCTCTGACACTGCAGAGAGAAGGCATTTCCCTATGAAGCAAAGACACAGAGCCAAAGTCCTTGGGTGTTTGGCTTCACATCTAATGCATCTCGTTCATAGAAATATGTCATGAAGAGCCAACCTCCTTAGATCTGACTGTCACTGTGCTTGCAGCAATTTAACTTCCCTGCTCTGCCTTTCTGTGCTGAGGCAGAGAGTTCAGAAGTGATGCTAATAGAGTCAGTCTGAAGCACTTGGATAAATGTAGTCCAAAGGAGCAAGTCAGGCCTACTGGGTAAATAGTAATGATCTTGTGAGCTTCGAGGACTTAGATCTATGGTGTGTGAATCTCCAGTTAACAGCTTGCTCCTATTCAACTCAATCCTGCTTGAAAGTTACCTAGGGTATTAAATAGATCAGCTATCTATTACAGGTTCCTGCTAGTCTGTATTCTGTCTGTTGCTTCATGTTATTTATCAAATTCCTGGTGAGATGGTCTTGAACTATTTGAGGACAGGAGAAAGTTGTTAACACTGTCTTGATTTAAAACACCTCTAGTGCTAAAACTGAACAGAAGGAAAACCCTGTTGATTAGATGAGTTCAGATCAATTAAAAGTGATATGTGTGGTAATGGGAATTCGTAAAAACGACACTTCCCAGCATGTAAACCTTTATCACATGATTTTTTTAATTTTATTTTTTTGAAATAACTGCTTGTCTTCATCATTGAATTGTGCAGCAAGTTGTAACTGGCAGCTTGAACATATTTGCTGTGATTTGGATTGATTTCAGTGCTTAATCCATAGTGTTTGTGCCTAGGAGCCTCACGATGCTCATGTATAATAGCTGGAAACCAATGGTTGGTAGATTTTTACTTGGGTAGTCAAGGGACAGCTTTTCAGATGATCCACCTTGGAAGTCAAGCAGTGCTTGAGATGTGCAGGATGAACAGTAATTGTTTTGCTTGGCTCAGCCATTCTTAGCACCCCTTGGTATGCAGTAGTAATGGACATAATAGTAATTAGAAATAATACACAGAATAATACAGCATTTCAGAACACTTAAATAGTCAGAATTGTGTAGAATAGGAAAGTCTCATCAAACTTACCTATAAAAAGGGGATAATCAGAGACAAAGCTGTAGTAAGGAAGGTTTTCTTGAGGTCATACAGACTTTGTGCATGTTTTCTTGAAAAACCCACATCCTGATGGTGGATTAAACCCTGACAAAGCGCTGCATGGTTTTACCTTCTGTTGGCAAGTCACAGGCTGGGAAAAGCACACCAATCCCCTTTTACTGTAGGATTGTCAAAAGTCATGGTTGAAGTGACAGGTGAAATCAGAGAGATGTGCAAACACTCAGTTCTTAAACCACTTGATAAGGGTGCTTATATATGGATGCAGGTGACCTACTTCAGACGGGTTATACATCTTGGCCTTAGTCCTGGAAATGGGATTAACACACCTTGCTGATGTCCACACTAACCAGTCAAATGGTCTTAAGATTTTTATTACCCTGACCCTATTTTTAAATATATGTAGGTCAGAGCCACATCTGGTATAAAAAAAATGGCCCAATGCCAGTGGCAGCAGAGTAGCTACAGTGATTTACACAGGCGGAGATTTTGGCCCATGTTCAGCTCACAGATTCAGGTGGGGATGAGGCCAAAGACGACTAGTAGCAGAGTAAGGATATTTCTAATTTAATGTGTTAAGACATCCAGATTATTTTGCATATCACCATGGTACCTGAATGCTGACAAAACAAAGCGCTGGGCTCTGGGTCTGTTCTGCTCACTGTTTGGTAGGGTCCCCTGTGCCTTTTTTGTAATGAGCGTGCTGCTGTGAAAGTTACATCTATTAAATGCAAAATGTAAGACAGATTTAATGACATGCTAATAAAAAGTTCCACCTACCTAAAATGCTTTGCTTTCCAGCCCAGGTTTGCTAATATATTCCACATTTCACAGAGATCTCTTCATGAGGAGAATGCTGTCAGAAGCCTTTTACAACTCTGATCCTGCTTTTGTTGTCTTTCACGAGTTCTAGATTCCCTTTCACCGCAGAGACAACCACTCTGCCATGAAGTTAATGCTGTAGATGTCTCCCATGGGTGCGTTAGTTACTTGGGGCATGGGAAGGTACCTTCTGAATGGTTCCATACAGCGGAGTTTAACAGATCTATAAACATAGTATGCAATTTCCTTTTCTTGGTCTCATTTTTCCTTACTTTTTCCTCTTGGAATAGATCTATAATAGCAAATGTAAAACCTGTGTGTCACTACTCCAAATGGGGCCATTTGCTTAATGTGGTATTGTCCAGGGCAGAGTACATACTGGTGGCCTCCTTAAGAGTGCCGAATTGATTGTGCATACCACCTGTATTTACCAGTAACGATCCCCAATTAACATGTGAATGAGAGAACTGTAGAGAGTTGTAATTAAGTGCTGCTCTGAAGAGTAGTTTTCACACTGACAAGAAAGAGAAAGTCATGTTTCATCTTCCTATGGGAATACATGGACAAAGGGAAGTTTCCTTTTTGGAACTTATATTTGTATTTCTGTTCTTTAGAGACAGAAGCTGTGAGATGTATAGCACAGGCAGTGTCACCAGTTCATGGAGTGCAGAGACTGGTGCAAGAGCTCTCTCCCTCTGTGAGTGCCACTGTCCCCCCATTACACCCCAGTCTAAAGCACAACTTTTATCTTTTGCTGGCTGTAGGTCCCCAGCAGGGGCTTCCTTTCACTAATCTGTACCTAGAAGACTTAAGAGGAGGCAAACGTGCTCCCTGGCTCTGTGTTCTAGGTGTCCCTGATCCAAATGGGCCTCAGTTGTGTAGAACTCAACAAGACAGTGCTATGGGGGGGAGTATGCCACTCCTTTTCCTCTTGTCCTGCTCCTGGGGTGCACAGTGCCCTCTGCAAATAAAATAGCTGTGTGTCAAATGGACAAGATAAAATCTATACAGATTAAACTGAAACCTTGAAACTGATAGGATAGCATGGAGGGCAGACTTAAGGTACCTACCTAACAGGTATGCGAAGTGCACAGGCTAACAAAGCAAGACTAAGCTTTTTTTTTTTTTTCCCCCCTATCTAACACACAGCTATGTTAACAGCTGCAGCTAATGACTTCTGAAGGGATCTTCTCTCCTGGCTCCCTTTTTGCTCTTTTGATCTATGTATGTCTTTTCCCTGAGAGCTGTTCCAGGAACTGAATTAAAACCTCCCTAGTTATTACTTTTCCTTTTGGTGTGTGGACACCCTGCGAACAGTGGCTTGGGTAGCAGCCTGATGTAGTTAGGTTTCAGAGGAAGCCAACTGTAGCAATCTATTTTTAAAAGGTTACTTTGAATTGGATTTTATGACCTGATTTGAACTGGTGTTGGGCACACATGTGTTGTGCTCCTGCAGACTGAACCCAGAGGAGCCTTACTGCTGTTTTGCCATGGCAATCCTATCTGCTTTCTGTATTGGACAGCAACAAATTAGACTTCACATCCTCTATCCTGTTTGTCTTGTGTGTTGGTAGTGGAGAGCTGCAGATCTTTTGTTTGGGAAAGCAATACTGTGCTTGTCATATTGCGGTTTCTTGGCTGTCCTCTTTCCCTTCAGGTGCTGGGAGTCCGGAGTTGGTGCTATCATCTTTCATGAAACACTATTACATTTTTTTTTAATTTGACTATCTGTAAAAAATGATTTAAAAATCCTCTGTGACCGAACAGTTTATGCAGGAGTTTACATAAGTTTAATCCTTAACTTTGCTATAGAGTTACAGATACAGGAACCATGTAAGACCTTAAGCCACCAGTTACATACCTCTCATCTACAGTAAATGAAAGTTGAACAACCTTGATCCAGAGAGCCATGGGCTGTTGCAGCATCAGTCCCTGATGCCTTATCTAGACACATCCTTGCTCAGCTCCTCTCAACATCAGTGGCACTTTGGTAGGCACTGGCCTGCTCTTGTATATCTCCTCAGAAGAGGCATTCAGCATGTAGGAGTGAATATAAATCTTGTATTCAGTCTCTTGACGCTGTCTCAAGATTTCTATTGTGTAATTCTACACAATATTTCCGTTGTGCTAAAGTAACTTGAGTTTATTCTCAATCCAGAAACAAATGGGAAAGCTGTAATACATTGCTTTGCATTAGGTATTGATGCTAGAGAAAGCTGTCTGTTTCAGTGTCACAATTTTACACACAGGGAAGTAAATGAATGTGCTCACTTGGAAGTTTAGGACTTGTTACAGAGGTGTTTATCATGCTGTTGGGACTCTGTTGATAAATGGGGTTTTTTAGACAAAAATCTCCATGGCTGGTGGCTCTATTATTGGAATCCATCCATCTGAACCCTTAAGAGACATTTAGATTAACTGCACTTTTTTTGGAGTTAAGACTTGAGGTTCACAGTTTTGAAGCTATTGATGCAACTAAGGAATCTGCTGAACAATTTCTGGCAAGTAAGGCTGCATTCCCAGTATCCTGGCCAGATTCTTCCTGGGATAACTGTAGTTTTCCCTTGCTTTACTGCCTTTCTACTCTGAGGTTATGCTTTGTAATGCTGGTGTGCATGAATCATTGCTGAATTTGACTGTATGAATTGCTGCATTTTAGTATTGAGAAGTAATTTGTATCTGTGACTCTTCCATAGGGCTTTGGGGTTAAGATCCTGCTGTTTTTAGCACCTCCACTGTCCTTGCATAACCTCTCTTGTTTTGGGCAAGGTAAAACAAACACAGCTTCTGACAGCTCTGTGTGAGGAACAGCACATGCAGACATCATGTCCAGGTATCCCATTCTTCCTGGCTGCTACCGAAGCCGTCCAGGAACACACACACGGGCTTCCCCTGCGTCATGTCCCAGCCTTATGCCTCAAGGAAACCTCCTAATGTCTTCAGCTCTTCCTGTCCAGCTCGTTGTTAAAGATGGCAAAGTGTGTTGTTGCCCTGCAGCATGAGAGGAGTTGTAAAACATGAAATTATGTTATTGTTGTTAAAGAAGTTTATAACTTGTTAAACACCACGTGTTGGCCAGGCAGAGCTTTCCAATTTCCACTGTTTGATAAGAGGCTTGTGAGTGAACACCTGCTGTGTGCAAAGAAGGGGAAAAGCAGGCTCTGGTTGTTTCCAGTATCCCAAAATGGATGATTTTTCTGGTGCTGGCTGCAGTTGAGTTCTCAGTATCTCAGCCCTCTTCTGCTTTTTGGTGTGTAGTGTTTATACAGAGTTAAATCAGGGTGCAGCAACTGAATTGCAAGCTTTTTTTGACAGGAGCTCTTGAGCTTCTGCATCCATAACTTTGTTGAGGCTCCCTTAGGTAATGTTTGATGTGCTTTATCTGGCAGACAGTTTGATCAATGTTTCTAATGGCTTACTTTGCTGGTGTTGGTGCATCTAGGTGCAGCCAGCAACTTTGGTCTTGAAGTTGTAGGTATCCCCAAGTTATGTTCCCATGTGGTGGCATTGCAATAGAAATGCCCCAGCAGCAAGGCTGTGATACAGGGATGAGTGTCATGTCCCTGTAAGACAAGACAGTTGTGCCCTTCAGTGGGAATCGTAATTTGGATTCTGGAATCTTATGTGCTAGAACAGCATCTTTTATTGGGCTTTTCGTTTTATGCATCTCATCTTTTCTGGTCCATGTCAGACCAGAAAGTTCCTCAATTATTCTTGTTCATCTTGAATATCAGTTATCCCCTTGCTGTGAAAACTGATCTGTTGCAGAACAAACTTGTTTTTTCTTTGCTGTAATCCTAAGAGAAATAATTGCTGCTGTGAAAAGCAAAACACTTGGTCCTGTAGTTCTGTGTTCTTCTTTTCATCATTAAAGCTCTCTGTGTTAGACTGTGAGCAGCCTGCATCATCATCAACTTTCCCTGCTGCTGGAACCTGCAGTGAGACCATAATCCTGCATTTGCTATCACAGTGTCTTCCCTTACAGTGTGATTTTTACAGATCAAATATTGTACTTTCTCTGCAGGAAAAACAGCAACAACAAGATAGGCTGCAAATAGCGATGTTAGCACAAGTAAGCAAGTATCTTGTTGTCTGAAAGTGCTGGACAAACAGCAAGTTAATTTTCACCTTGTAGTACCAAGGTTGTAGATAAGTATAGTGAATAATGCAAAATTCAGGAGATGGTCTTGCTTCTGCTGTGGCCTACTGGATGGCATCAAGCAATTAGTGTTATTCTGTGTCTCAGTCTCCCTCTGAGCAATGAGTAATTGACTGTGGATGAAAAGCCCTATAAAATGGTAACACCTAAAGCAGAGCCTATAACAGTTAACAAAGAACACTGTCATCATCTCCACTTCATAAATGTGAGGAACTGAGGCAGAAAATGGTTTGCCAAAAGCTGTTGATGTAGTTGGGGCAAGAGTCCTCATTAGACCCTGAAGCTGGCGGCTGCCTGGCCAGCCCAGAGCCTTCCTGCTGCCTGTCCCCCTCCTGCCCGCATCCCAGCTCCGCGGTGCCGGGCAACTGCGCGGGACTGGAGTGTGTGAAACAGATTTAGGTTCGTTCCTTTTGCTGTTACTGCTGAGTTGAGAAAGTAATAAATAAAATGGTTTTTATCTAGGAAAAAGGTTTTAGAGATCTGTTTTTAACAAGAATAGCACAAAGTATATAGGACAGCATTGTCCTAATTAGTTTTCTGTCAAAATTAACAGCCCTGGTGTTCATCAGGAACAGATTTAGGCCAACACAGTGTTTTTGGAAAATTCTCAGAATTTTTTACCCTGGCTTTTTGAATGTGAGCTGAAGCTTCATCATCATGGAACCTCCTCTGAGCAAAGCTTTACTCTTCATTTAAAATATTCCCTCTCTTTAAAAGCCAGCTACTTGGTGTAATTTGAATCTATCTCATTTTAGGATATATATTTATTATCCAGCTAAATTTTTTTCCCTCTGAAGTCCTTGTATAGCAAGTCCATTAAGAAATCTCCGTGTTGCCAAACCAGTTTAAGATACTTGGAACTTCAATTACCTGCTGAACTCTTAAAAAGTAATTTGGTAATGAAAGCAGTGAACGCGTTCTGCAGTGTTTAAGGGTTGCTTACGGAGATACATGGTTTTGGCTGGATGTCAGATAAATACTTTTATGCTGAAGCATATGCACAACCATTTTTTTTTTTTGTTTGAATGGATCTGAAGAATATAATCCTTCAGAACGTCCCCAAACATATTCTGGATTACTAGATTCTTTTACCTAAGTAGCATCTTTCATCTCTGGATCTTGATATATTTTACTAAGCCAAATATGTTCAGTCTAACCAAACTTCTTTGAAACAAGAAAATGCCATTTCCCGTTTCACAGCAATGTTAGCCAGCAGGAGGACATGACCTGGCTCACATGTCAGGCTGGTAGCACCGGATGCTGGAAGATGACATGGGATGGTGTGCCTAGGCAGAAACTTGGGGAACAGTCTCTTGGGGTCTCGCTATTTTTGACCCTGACTTGAATGTTATCTGGGACATGGGGCCTGATGCCTCTTGCAGGTGAAGAAGGGTGCAAAACTGTTTCCTTCTCACTCTGAGCTCCAAATTATATTTGCATGTGTCCCTTGGGGAGCTCTGCCCATGCCTGGGAAGCCAAGAAAGGTCTCTGGTGTGTGAGAGAACGGCCAGCGTGAGGGGAGAGAAAGAGCTGAGCTGCCTTCCTACCATGCAGGTAACAAATAGCATGTTTTGTGGGAGGGAAGCATCTGAGCTCTTCCAGCATACTTCTGCTTTAAAAATCATCTTTCTAGACTTGGGTTGTCTGAAACAAATACACACCCATGGCTCAAGAGCTGATTGAAGACATTCCCAGTACTAAGAGATGCATATCTGTGTCTGGCTGTGTAGTATTAACAAGCCAATCTTAGTTACCTTAAAATGAAGAATTTAGTTGAAAAATTAAGATCATTAGTGCTAATGTTTTTTTTATTGTCATAATGGAATCTGAAGCTAAGTGGTGTTTCCTGTGAATCATTCCCTAACTTTTTACACTACATAGTTCATCTGTGACACTGAATGCAACCTCATATGCAATTTTTTTTCCTGAGCAGTATCTACAGCTGTGGCCAGATGTGCTTCATGGCTTGTGGCTGAGCTGGGTTCAAATGCTCTGGATCCAAGCCAGGCTCAAAGTGACTGGGCACTGTCCTTGCTGCTGCAGGGTGGGTACTTGCAGGCGTAGCTGCACGTGCAGTCATTCTCTAACCCAAATCAGTCAAAATGATCTGGGTTAAAGAAAAACTTTCATGCTTTTAAATAGTAAGCCAGCCTGGATCATTTTGACACAACCGGGTTAGGGAGCGACTGTGTGCAGATAGAATGACAGATTGGAGGGGGTGGTAACCCAGCTCTTCTGCAGCTGAGCTGTGAGTTGGACCACAGGCTGAGTAATGTGAACAGTGGGTGCGTTCAGCAGGTCACCCTGACTTCTGTCCTGTATGATAGCCTTGTTTTGTAGGAAATGATAAAATAGTCTGAGGGCTAGAAATGCAGCTGATGTTTCCCAGGTTGACCTCTGATTATCAGTTTGAAGCCTGCTGCCTAAAGTAGATGTGCTCGTATCTACCTACGTGAGGGACTGGTAGTGGCTGTTTTTTTTCCACTACAGGCAATTTAGAGCAACATCAAGGTTCTT
Organism: Patagioenas fasciata; assembly: GCF_037038585.1. Taxonomy (NCBI): domain Eukaryota; kingdom Metazoa; phylum Chordata; class Aves; order Columbiformes; family Columbidae; genus Patagioenas; species Patagioenas fasciata. The sequence continues at coordinate 11,510,063 of NC_092526.1, read as the reverse complement.
CTAAACTGCAATATTTTCTGGATAACAGCTGCGATTTTTCAGGTGTTTGTGCACATGTCTGACACACGTAGTCTTGACATGAGAGATGCTTTGCGGGTTTTCACAGCCTTCTAAACAGGCTGGTAAGGGACAGATACAGTGAAGCTTTCTGCAAAAAGTAAGTAGAAACATTCAAGATTTTAGTTCACAGAAGACAGTATAAAAATCTGTGTAATGCTACAATGGGCAAGTTTTGTAAATATGTGTGTTTGACATTGGACTTGACAGTGATCTCATTGATTTCTGCTGTACTGAGACTCAATTACTCTGGTTTAACATCAGTGTGCATGAGTTCAGCCCACTCAAGGGATGGATACTTTCTCTTTCCCCTTGGGTAAGTTGTTGGCAGTGGTTATGCAGGTCATGTTCACATGCTGTGACCTGTCTGCACAATAAGCCACCACTGTGTCACTTGCCAGCAGACATTTCCAAGATAACCTCAGCTATAAAAGAGTATCTTCTCACCCCGTCTCCCCTCCACTGTAGCTACAATCCCTGTGTTCCCACAGCACACACACTGGGTGCTGTGATCCAGCTCCTCAGGGAGACAGCATGTTCTGGCCGACCTGTGACCTCTTTCAGTTTCTGATGGAGGCAACAGTAGGGGAATCCTATTTTGGTGCATATGCTCATTTAGAGGAATTGAGCATCCGTATAAAGAGAGGAAGCCATGCTGCTGTGAAGTGTGTGGTGCCTGATGGTGAGGAGGGATGCTCGGGCCATTGGATGGGGTGCCCATCCCATTGCCTTCAATAGTCCCATCTGGTGCATGTTGCAGGTGTGTTGATGGTGGTGTGTGATAGCTTCATGTCTTCTAGCCCTGAAGCTGATGACAGCCGAAGAGAAATGACTTTTCCTAGTTGGTATTTTTTTCCAAATACATTCACAGCTTGACCCAGTGCTTCCCCAGCTCTGGTTGACAGAGGCGAAGTCTCTGTCTTTCAGCTATCTTGACACCTGCTCATCATGAACAGACCTAGATGTTGTATGTTTTGCTGGGTCACTGAATGCATGTTCTTCACAGAAGAAATACAGTATCTTTCATCTCAGCCCCTCAGCTTGTTTCTGTTGGTTTTAATTTTGTTGCAGTCATTTAAAGCCAGTGATTTTGTCAATAGGCACTATTCATATGGGGAGAAAGAAATTGATTCATACTTGAAGCATGCTCCCTTGTCCACACACGACTGTAGCATGAGACAGCCACCACAAGTACAACCCAAAGGGCTGACATTGCTGCTGTGCACCCTCTGGGCTCAATTATACCTGTGGGGATGAGATGCGAAATCTCATGGCAGTGCTCAGACACCGGTGGGGCTGAGCACTCCCAGAGTGGAGTCTGGAATCAGCTGGTTGCATTTGGTAAATCTTCATTTTCTCCTGCGTTATGAGTATGTGCTCTTCGAGTCCAGGTCCTCCTGCTTGCTGTGGTAAATGCAGGGACAAGCCTATACCCAGCCCACAGGCTGTCTTCAACATTTTGGAAAACTCTGTGCATGAATGGTTTATTTCTAGAAACAAGTTTAATTGATGCAAAAACACAGGAAAAGCTGCATCCCAGATGCTTTTGCTATGATATGGTTGTGTTTTCTGGAAATACTTGGCATTCATAGCACTGTCTGGTCTCTTTCAAATTATATACCTGCCTGGAGGCCAGGACTCTGTGAGCTCATGGCTTGAGCTGGAATTGGCTACCTCTAACCTTAAACGGTGCTTTTCTGCAACAACTGTCTTCTATTTGTAGAATTTCAGTCCAATTTCATGGTATTCAGGTTGTTTCACTTACCATTTCTCATGCTTTTTCCACGCTATCTCTTCATCCCAGTAGTGCAGTGGTCTCCACATCACCTCATCCTGAAATTTCTGGTGCTAACAGTAAAAATGTCCATGTTTATTGATGGTTTCATGAAAAACCTCTTCAGCTTTCAGCTGGAACAAACCCCCAAAAACCCCAGGTAATTTCACATGTTGGAGAAAACCACCAATAACTGAAAACTTCTATTCTAACCTTCTAAGAGGTCTTCAAACAGAAAATTTCAGTTCATGATTAGTTTGCATTTTCCAACAAAAAAGCTTTTTTGAGAACAAGTGCCACTTTGATTATTTTGCTGAGTCAAAATCATATTTCGTAGTGAGAAGAAAATTTTGCTGGAAACTCCTTGTTCATCCCTGTTCCTCTAACTAGTTGGTTAAGCATCTTCTAAAAAAAAAAATGTTTGCATCACCAATAAATTACCATGCTTTAATATTTACGTTTTAAATAAGGCTGATAATATATTGAAGAAACAAACAAACAAGTAAGCTTGGGACCTGCATGTGCCAGAGTTAATGGAGCTGTCAGCTCTGTTCGTGCCATAGGGATTGATGGGTGCTCTGATGCAGTTGCCTCTTCCCTCTCTCTCTGTCTTGTCTGCATGTTAATGCCTCCACTTGTTGAATAATGATGCACTTTAATACACATTTGTCTTGTTTTTGTCTCTGAGCACTGACAGGGCTGGGGTTATGTCTGTGTTTCTCTGAAGTGCTTGATGTGTTTCTGGTCAATTGGAATAATTTGGCAGGAAGAATTTTACCTGGAGATGAGTGTTGCTCTGCCTTAGAGGAGCACCACCCAGTCAAACCAAGTTGCCATGTTGTATTTCAGTGAACCTGCAGTACTCATATAGATGGAGTCCATATCTCAGAGTGATGTGGGATTGTGTGGATGTGTGTGGATATGCCTGACATTTTGGTGTGGTTATAGCGTGGCAGAGACGTGGGTCAGAGGGTACGAGGAGCACACAATGGGCTGTTGGTTGGCTGCTTGCAGAAGTTTCCCCAGACAGCTTGCAGGGGAGCCCCCGTGTAGAGAACAGACAGGCAGATCTGTGTCACTGTTGTGCTCCTGTCTGCTCCTGAGCCAGCTTGTGAGGACCTGTGTGGATGCAACCAGCAGAGTTCTTCAAGATGCCCTTGTGGATGCACTGTCCAAATTATATGTTATGTGATGGTTACTTGACTTTCGTGCTTCATGTACCGGGGTGTGAAGCTCATGTGAAAGCAAAGTTTCTCTCTGTGAACATGATTCCTTGTGAAAGATATTCATAATGCCTTCAAAAGAGCCCAGAGCTTTTCCTTGTCACAAAGATGCTCCAGATCACTATTTATTCACTTCCCTGTGGGATGAGGGCAGATAATCTCCCTGATGCAAATGGTTCTTTGGTTTGTCCTACTAGATGTTACTATCTCTGATATATAGTTATTTATGGTAGGGCCAGCTCAGCATGTTATTAAATTTGCAAGCCCTTGGTTACATCATTAGCAAGAATAAATATCTTCAAAGACAAGGACAGTTTAGAGGTCTTGGGTTAGGCATAGCAATTTAGGCAGCAAAGGCAACCAGTGCTCTGAATAGCACATAAAAAGACCAGAAACTTAACAGCATGGGAGGAATGGGTCTTCAGGGACCTGTGCCACCAGTGGATATGGGATAGTTTCAAAGACTGCTGAAAGACCTCAAGACATTTGGATCAACTACTGCCTGTATGATTACAGCACGGGAGGAGGGTATATAAGTAGAAGGAAAAGAAAGATTCTTACGAAATGTAGTTAGTTCCCTGCATCTCTTTATACTTTTTTTAAAACTTTATTTTGGGAGCCTAGTGGGTCAAAGAGGTCCTGGGGCTGCTGTCAGTGTAGGATGCTTGGAAGTCAGTACATCTAAGAATAATTATTTTAAGATAACAATTCCCTCTTCCCTAACTTATTTACTTCAAAGCTAAGTCTTGAAATAAAAGAATATCACCTGCTTGCATTGACAAATATTGCAGAATATAGCATGAATATACAGTGTATTGGGGGGGGGGGGGGTGGGGAAGGGATGGGTCAGAAGTAGCAATTTACCACATAGCTGTAGTCAATTTATTAGCTATTTGGAAGTCATAAAGTATCACAGTTCCAGAAGGACAACAGAAGCTGGTTTGCAAACTCTGCTCCCTCCTGCTCTCCGGCAGTATTTATTCAGCAAACTGTGCAACGTGCTGTTAGCCACCAAGGTGCTTTGGGATTTCTCTCCCTGGCTTGCTTTGTTTCATGAAGGGATATGGAGCTTTCATCCCTTCATCAAACTGCTCTGGAGGGGTTTAGTATTGTGAATATGCCGGTTCATGGTGCAGCTGTCATATTCCTGCTGCTCAAGCAGAAATTTATGGCAAGGCAAGACAGATACATGTGGTGTTGGGTTATGAGACTGACAGATTTGCTGTCATGTCTCATAGCAGTTTAGGTGAGGTAAAGCTGTTTTTTATTTATTTTGTCATGGAGTGCAAAACTTGAGCAGAACTAAGCGATGTTTAACAAGTAAATGGAGCCTAATTTTCCGATTTGTATGAATTTGGAATTTCCCCTCTGATTACAGATGATTTTAAAAGAAAAAAGAAACCTCACCTGGGTGACTCAGAAGGAGACAAGGTACAAGGCAGTGATAAACACAATCTCCAGCTTGCTGGGGATGGCATCCCCACCCTTACTCAGAAAAACATGAATGGTGCTCATCTGCAATGGGGTTATCTCAACTTCATTGAAATTGTTTTCGCGTGTGAATTGTTGCCTTCCTTCCAGCAGCTGTCAAAATCCTGTGCTGAGTAACATCTCAGAGCTGTCTGATCCTGCTGCAGGAGGCCGCCCGAGCCCGGTCCCCCTGGGAAGTCTGTTCCATGTGTCTGCTCACACGGAAAGATGAGCTGTGCCACATTAAAATGAAGCAATTAGGGAAAAACCTGGAAATTGGCTTTTAAGCCAAGATTTTGAATAGTTGCTTCAAAATTCTGAAGTTTTCTGGGCCCTACTCATAGTTTCTAAAAGAACTGTTTAGAGACCAGGGCTAGTCCACGCTGTGGCATCTTTTGTGGTTTTTTTTTGTTAGTATTTACGTTTTGAGGCTGTGTATTTGACTGTTCATGTCAGAAGCTTTTGCCTTAAGCAAACTGAGTAGTGAAATAAAGGTCAGAGTTTCCTCCTTCTCTTCTGTACCTTCACAGCAGATCCCTGTGCCCGTAATCTGTCTACTGAATGTGATTTAGGATGTCTAAGAGGAAAAGGATATTTTCCTGTATGTATGAATGAATTTCTGTCTCTGAAGTAAAATGTGAAGAGTTAAAAGGAAAAAAAAAATCAATTTATTATGTAATTTCCTCTCCCACTTATTGTGTTTTCTTTGAAAAATGTAATCCATATGACACTTGGATGTTATAGTGAATTTGTTTTAAAAATCTTACAGGTGATTCCAAATACTTATTACTTTCTTTGTAGAAAAGTGGAAAATCAGTTTCTAGAGTATTCTTGACAAATGTCTTTTTCCTACCTCATGGTTGTGCTTTCTTGTCTAATTTATTGTACAGCTCTTTAGAAAAATAAATGTGTCTAGGAAAGCTGGGTTTATTTGCCTCTGCGCCTGGTTTGGTTATCATCCAGGCTTACTCCTGTTTGAATAGTTCCAGCTTTTTAACTTGTCTTCATGTCCTCTTTGTTCCTATGGGGTGAATTGTGTTAATGCTCCTCAGTGCTTCATGTGTTTCAGTGTTCACACAGCAGGGCTGGTCTGGATAGCACAGTGTAAAAGCATGGGCAGTTATTGGCCTTGTCCTGGGAGGTGGAACAGAAATAAGATGAATACTGGACATGATACTCTGGAAAAGCAACAGTCTGGAGTAGGAATGGTAATATCTTTATCACAGCCTATAGAAGATGTGGAATATAAAACTTTTTTATTCTAGGAGTTTTAGTTTTGCATTAAAACAAAAATCAAATATACTTTTTTTTTTTTCCGTTGACTTGTCGCACTGGCATGACCAGAGCCATAGAGAGAACGTTGAACTGGTTTTGGCTTAAAGCATCAGGAACTATACTCCATCCCTCAGGCTGGGATGATTCCTTTGGTTTGCTTAGAAGAGCTGGCAATAGTTACAGCCTCATCTACCCTGGACATGACTTACATGTGCACATAGGATTGCCCTGGCACTAGTGCATGTTCTACCTTTACCACATTGCCCGGGTGGCATGATGTACTGCTGTGAGCTGTCTTTTGTAAGACTTAACTTCATTCTGTAGGACTTCTGCCCAATGTATTCTTTCTTTTTACCCTTTGTTGCTCTGTGCATAGGTCTTAAATAATAGTGCTTTTCTGATGCAGATACTTAGCCTTCTGAAAAAGAGACCACTGTAGTTTGATTCAGGATAGATGTCCTAAAAAGGAAGAAAATGATTGCTTTGAATATCTTGATGTTCATTGCCATTTTATACTTCATGGACTATCTTAGATGCCTTTGTCCATAGAGGAACCAGAAATTGAATGTCTGCAATATTTGCTTTTTTGTATTATTTGTATATTTTTTGTACTTTAGGAAGAAATTCTGGTACTGGGGAAAAAAAGCCTGAGATGTGTTTTCCTGTTCACCTCTGAAGTTGTGAAGCTCTGTTCAAAACCTGATAGTAAAATGTATTGAGTATCTTCTAGTGCCTTTGGTTGTGGATCAGCATAACTCTTCATACTGTGCTTTGGGTGAAGCATTTTATTCTTAGCTTTCTGAAGGTTAATTTCTGCTTTACCTAGGGTATTTCCTCAAGTATTGCAGCAGTTTATGGTTATCTGTTGTTTTTTTTTTTTCCCTTAGAACAACTGGAATTGTTGGTATCTGAACATATTTTAGTACAATATGAAACCTCATTGCTTCATTCACTTGGCTGCTGAAGTGTATGTGTGCTGGCAAATTTGCTACCCTGTTTCCCCCAGATAAGACCTACCCTGAAAGTTAAGCCCTAACTTGATTTGTCAGGATTTTTGAGGATGCTCAAAATAGAAGGCCTACTCCAAAAATAAGCCCTAGTTACAGTTCATTAAAAAAAAAAAGTCAATTTAAATAGTGTCCAGGCAGCTATACATGTAAAAAAGTAATAATTTTTGCTCCAAAACTTAATACAAGACCCTATCTTATTTTTGGGGAAACAGGGTATATTATTGTGAACCTTTCATAACTAATACACTTATGTATCACCAATTCATTAAATAAAACCCCCAAATCTGCCCAATTGAGTACCTATAGTAACAAAAGTGTTACGAGTACTAAATACTGCAAGTTGTAAGCAACACAGGTCTCTTTCTCATCATTGTGAAAATAAGTTTTGATACCAGAGCCTAATGGGTCCTTAGGCTAAAAGATTCAGATTTTAGTTTCTAATATTAGACATATGAGTACATTTTGGACTTGTATAGGAGTTGAGACTGCATTTTGGAGAAAGGGCAATAACACAACCCTCTGGTTTCTGCAAATGAAGTCACTTTTTCAAGAATGTGCAATAGGTGTTCAATGTTAAGTGACCAAGATGTTGGCAGTAGTTTTCAGAGTGTGTGGGATGCAAAAGAACTTATACTGGTGGCAGCTGGAGCATCTCTGTGCTCACTGCGGGGGCAGGACTGGTGCAGAGCAGCCTGTGCTGGTGTGCCGAGTGCTTGTGCAGCACAAACGATGAGGTAGTTGTCTGTTCTGAACAAGCAGAGAGACAGAAATACTTCTGGTCTGATTCATTAACAATAGCATGTTTGAGCTCCCTCACCAAATAAGGCTGTGGTAGCAACAAAAGGTCAGTTTTCTGTGACTTTTGCTCTCCATGGCTGCTGTTATTGCTCAGTTTGGTGATCAGGTGCTGTGATAGAGCAGTTCAATTAATGTCTCAGATATGCAGCCAGGAGCCTAGTGCAGAGAAAATTTAAGATGGAAAAATATGTGTTCTCTAAACAGTGCAATTAGGAGCTCAGAATGACAAATGCAACTCTGGTAAGTATTAAATGATGTGTCTTAGACCCTTTTCTGCCCCAATTTGCTCTTCATGGGGTACATTCATAACAGGTTAAAATGTCAATGTTGTAGAATGTTAATACTCTTTAAAGAAGCAAGGCCTTTGTAGGTCATTAAAATGTTAGAATCTGAGTTCTTGACACCTCTAGTGTAGCTGTTTTCAGTAATCCTGTTTCCAGTGAAGTCAATGAGGGCTTTGCTGTTCCCTTCAGTAATGTTAGATCATCCTGCAGAAAAGAGGAGCAGAAAGAGCAGTGGTGTATTGAGCCAGCCAGGTCTGCTCCAACCACCAAAAATACAATTTGCTGTAGCTGCCTGATCCTTTATTTCCAGCAGAGATTAAAAGCAGCAGTGTAGCAGAGATATTGGAGACTTGGTTCAATTCACATCTGTCTGATGATGTATCAAAGCTCTGCACCCTGTTATCTGCAAGTTTTCCCCAAATTATGAAGTGTGCACATACAGAGAGGTTTCCCTCTCTCTCTCCCCAGTGCCATCTGGACTTTGTTTATCTGTGTGTGAAGTGGTGGATTTTATACGGCCTCCTTGTGGGTAGCCTGATGAAAGAAGTGGCTTTTGCATCCGGTGATGGAGGCACTAGAGATCATGATCTTTTTCATTTATTTCTGTCCTGAGTTTCCATTGCCTTTGACTGAAGGAGTGTTGCCTCCTGGAGATGCAAGGACCTCACTTGCAGTGGATCAGGGTGTATCCTGAGATGAAACCCAAGTCTCTTGGCTTGGTGTCTGTTGTTGCTGTACTGTCCCAGTTAACATGGACTCTGCTGTCTCGCACATGAAATAAGCCTGGTGCTGTGCATCAAAGTCCCTCAGCACTGTGGCTTTCACCAGGAAAGCAAAGTCTCAGAATGTGTTTGTGGGGTTCAGCACCATTGAGGACCAGCACTAGCTAATACTGTCGCCAAGCTGACTTCTGGACCTGGATTTTCCCCATCTTGAAGATGAGGTATGAACAGTTTAGGGCTGTTGGGAAGGCAACTGAAACGTTTGAGCTTTTATTTGGTGTTTTGTGCTTCAGTGAGCCTAAATATACTCTCTCTATCCTCCTGTTCCATCCATTGCTATTTATTCACACTTGACGCCCTACAAAATAGTATGACAGTTTACATGAGCTGAAGAACGGCTCCTGTCTGCAATTTTGTCTTCTTACTGAGTCCCACGGTGCTGTTTATATCATTTGATGACCAAAAAATAGAACTGAATGTTAAAAGAGGTCATTGTCTGTGCGTGAAATGAGGGGCTTGCCTGTTTGTCCCTCTCATCATATGTACAGTGCTGCCCATCCTCCTGAGTGCCAGGACTGAAGAAGCATGTTCTTGCTCTGCCGTGTTTTCTCTCTGTTGCTCTGTGTTGGACTGAGGGGCTGAAGTAGGAAAGTTAGAATTTAAGCTTTAAATCACATTTGTGTGTAGGTTGATGATATGGAAATATGGCGAGTGAAGTAGTTATTTATTTGGAGGTGGTTATTTATTGATTATGACCTTTCTCTTTGTTTTTGCTGTTTACAGTAAGATCCAATTACAATGTTTCCAATTTCTTGAATCTCCTGTCACATTTACTATGAAGCAGAGTATGACCCAAATTGGACTGCAAAGGCTCTTCTTGCACAAGCTGCGAGGAAACACGTGTGGTCACAAACCTGGTCTTACTTGAGATGGCTGGAGATCTCACTTTACCCACACCATCCACAGCTGTCAGATTTATGTTAAAGTTGATGAGATAAATTTATTTCACTGGATTTCCTGCTTCGAAAGTAGCTGTGTATTTTGCTGGAATTGTGACAGAAGTGGGACCTTTCCCAGGGTCCCCAGTGTGGGTCCAGCCACTGTGCTAGCTGCTGTGGGGCTGATGGTGCCCTCTTGGGGAGGGTATGTGGTGCCGGGGCAGCCGGGCATGGAAACAACTGGGGCTGAGGATCCTGACATCACAGGATCTGTGGCTCAGGAACATGCTGCCAAGCCACTAGGGCCCCGTTTTTCTTTTGGAAGAAAATCAGGTTTTTTAAATCCTAATATCCTGCATTAGCCAACAGCCTCTTTCTCTTCCTAGCTCTAGTTATTCCTGACCCAGAAGGGAGACGACCATCTCAAATCCCCTTCTCTCAACAGTTAACTGTTCCTTGGATGTTTCCTATTCAAGCATTTGCTTAATGTGCTTCTTAAATCCTGACAGAAGGAGATGTAGCCCAGACAGTGTGAGAGAAGTCCATTTAGTCTGAAACAAATGGTATGAAAACTTTCTTGGTTATTCCAGGAAAAGGTTTTGCAGAGTCTACTGTGACTGCTTTTTAATTTTTAGGAGCTGCTATGATTATAAAACTGTTGCTGTCTCCTGTTTAGGAAGCTGAGTAAAATATGTAATATTAACATGCGTTTTATGTGCTCAGGCTTATCTGTCGTAACTGAAGGATGAAGGCTTTGGGCTGGCATCATTTCCTATCACAGAACTTTTTAATATAAGTGCAACAGGACACATAGCTGCAATCTGCAGTAGGTAGCAATACAGCAATGCTCATTAAAACAGGATGAAAATTGTATATTGATTAGAGGTTTTGTCAAATCCAGAATGTGACAGATGTTTGATTTATAGGCAGGGAAAGGTTATTTTATTTATTTCACCCATTGAAACACACTCAGTTGCAAGACCCGGAGAATATGTGGGATAGTTAATAAGCTGACAAAGACAAGAGGTGATGTTGTGTATGTCCTGTTAGCTCCCGTCACCAGTACTGAAGCACTGCTGAGCTCTGGTGGGTTAATTTATAGAACAGCTGTGAGATGTGGGGGATTATTAGCATCTCTGTTTTACAGATGGCACCGAAGTCCTGGGAGATGGATGAAATGCTAGGATTTGTCAGTGGTGGGGGAAGAGAAATGGATCCAGTTTTCTATTGCTTAACTGCAGGATGTCCTTTCTGCCACTGCAGCCTCCTGTAATAGAAGGTGGAGCCTGGCTCTCACGTGATCCAGGTTTTCCTTGAACATTTTGTCTGATATGCTTTGACTTAGTAGTAAAGGAGGACAGGGAGAGGCTTTTGCAGAGCTGGAGCCTAGGAGGGATTGCTGGACTTTTAATGGGCTGGGTTACAACCAAGAAACCAGTAAGGAGCTGGTTGACCTGTCTTCCTTAAGCTTCCTCCTTGTGTTGCCTCAAGCAAGCAGAACACTGCTGCCTGTGTTAGGTAAAATAACACGTCTGTCACCTGTGTAGTAACCTCAGATGGGCTCTGGGAGAGTGATGGTCAGCAAAGCTGTCTGCATTTGATAGAAGTGAGAGGGGAATGTATCTGCCTATTATGGCAGCCTCATGTGCATGTTTCCAACAGAAAGATGATTTCTCATGTGTGATAAACCAGTGCGTATCATAACAGCTTGAGCCTGCTTTGTTGGATTTCAAAGAGCAGAGCAGAAATACTACAATAATAATAGTTCCCCTCAGGAGCATCTGCCAAGCAGTCAAGAAAACTATGTTTTCAGCACCAAGCCTTCACGCTGTTCCATTAATGTTGGGTACACTGCCCAGACTCTTCCTTTAACTTCCTTGCCTATTTTTCCTCTAAAAGAGGAGACAGAACTTCTTGACACCCTCACTGATGGTGAAGTCATTATCCTTGTGGTTTGATGGCAAGCAGAGGTACTTTTTTTTTTGGTGAATAAATAGAGAAATTGATGTCTTAGTCAGATCTGGCTGTGTTGGTTGTTCAGGTAATATGTGACAGTCTATACTAACAAGTGTTCAGGTCACTAAATGCACTTCTAAACAGTCTTCATATAAATGAGGCAGTGATCTCCAGAGCACTACATTCTAGTCTTAAGAAATAAGAACTTAATTTTTAGGGAATCACATATTGATGTCCCTCTGAGCTTGTTTGACTGGAGCATTTGGCATAGAGTGAAGTACTGAGATTCCACTCAAAGCTGTTTTCTTCATCCATACATCAATGACAGGACCACTGGGATTCCCCTCTTTTTTCTTTTTTTTCTTGTAGGGAGTTTCTCTGTATCCTGGGCACGGCTGTCATTTATACCACTGACAGTTTTGGAGGGTGATTTTGAACAGCTGAAGATCATCATGTCTAAAGAGCTGGTGGATTAAGAGCTTTTCAGAGTCTTTTAAAAGGGCTGAAATTCTCCAAATTCTAGTTTCAGACTTCTCTTTTAGATAAATGATGGTGGATGAGATTTCATGTTCAGCGTTGCACTGGTACATAATTCTAAAAACATTGTGAGGGAGGGTACCCACTTTGCTGTTTTTCTATGTGTATGATAAAGATAATACTCAGTTTGTCATCTCCGAGCTTCAATTTCATAATTTAGAGTTAGTCAAAGTGCTGTTTGTTCTGCGTCCTCATTAGGTATTTATATTTGTAACTGCTGATTTAAACAGATTCAACTTGCAAAGGGCCTCAGAAATCTTCAAAGAGTATTTACCAAAGGTCCGAAACAACAAAGTTCTAATTGTATCCTAAATTCAGTAGGGACATTATGCTGCTGGTTTCATGCTAAAAATATTATTTGTATTCAACAAAAGAGACATGTCTAATTTGCACATCTATTGCTTCTTACAAAGAATAGTTGTTTTCTCAGGATTTTTCTTACCTGCACACTAATAAATTAACAAACAGAACTTGTGAAATGGACTGAGAAATATAATTCCTCTAAAAATACAGGGAATGCCAAACCAGCTTGTGTGTGGGCTAGATAGTGATACCAGGTGATGTAGAGGACTAAATGTTAGTGTATCAAATCCTCTGAAATGACATCAAAAAAAGGTACTCTTCTGATCATAATTTTGAAGAGATTGTGTTGCCTGGAATGTAAGTTTTATAGCACTACTTTTGTCTGTGACACAGTTTTTTGGTAGTTAAAAGTAAGAGAGAGAGCCTGGAAGTGAAACTCTAATGTTCCGGCCTAATTTTAGATAGGAGGACACACTTTGGTCCGTTTAGGAGGTGAAATTTCTTGCTGAGTAAACCCAGGCTCTCTAGCACTGTTTTATTCTGTTACAGCACTGCTCATCTACAGTGAATCCCCTTTTATCAGTTAAGGTACTGAGTCATATATTCAAGCCAAGTTTACTGCTTTGGGGGTTAAAGTGACATAACAGTACAAAGCTGAAAGGAATATTTGCCTGGTGTACTTTCAATGAGTCTGTGTATCTAAGCAGGGCAAAACAGCTTTGTGTCATCCTAGAATTCATATAAAACAGCTTAGTTGCATTGAGGCATTGCTACAAGAAGTACAAAACCAATTTTGAATGTGCTTCATTTGCTCTGTTGGAAAGTATAAAGGTCAAGTTAACCAAAGGATGTCATGAGATGATACAGAAAAGATACAGTAGGAGAAAATAATCCAAAGCAAGTACCCAATTACTTGTTCTAATCTACTTTGTAAGTAGTCAGCAAGGGATGGAGTAGTGTCATTAGAATTACAGGTTTTTGCGAGAGAATGTTCTTACTGTGCTGACTTTTCCTTACTTTGGTGTTCCAAGTTAAAATAGAGATGTTATGTAGTCCACAAGAAGGACATGCCAGAATTTATTTGCAAATGTAGAGATGCTTATCAGGTCTTGCATCTCCTGAGCTGAGTAGAAAGATCTTTATCGTGTCCCAGCAAACATTGCAAAGATGTGGTGTTCACTCAGTAGTGATTTAAACCAGTCAGTGGACTCTACAAGGATTTATCTTGAACTTGAGAATTTTTCCCTCCTTTTACTGGGAAAGCTCAGCAAGCTCTTACTGAGTCACTGGTGATGTTTGAAGGCAACCATCAGGGTGATATCTGCCCTGGGGAAAAAAGCAAGGGAGATTTTGGGGGTGGCTTGCATCATGGGGAAGGCAGAACAGTGTCTGAAGTGCGTTGCCTCATGTCTCTGGCATACTGTATACTTGACAGGTCCCGGTAGGCGTTTTCTGAAAATTGGTCCTTTCAGTAGTTATTTTGTGTAAGAGTATAAACAAGGTTTGCCTGTGAAGATTTTACATGTGTTTCTCATAAACTCCATGTCCAGGTATCTAAGGAACAGTTTACAACTTAGCAATATGTGAGAATGGAAAATATTATTTTTGGTCTAAGTATTATTGTGTAGGTGATTGAAGTTTCTCATAAAGCTCACAGTGCTTCTGAGGTGCCTGTGTCCCTGAGGAGCCTCTGTGCTTGGAAATGGATGTAACTCATGGCTCAGGCCTCACTGCACCACACACTCAATAGGAATTTGAAATTTCCGTAGGAACTGAAGTGATGTATATCATTCAAGCTAGACATTTTCTGGCCTTTTTAAAGTTTTCAGTCTACACAGGTTGGGTTTGATCCTGCTCTCATTAAGGCTAATGGGATCTTTGCCATCAACTTTATGACAGTAGGAAAGAATCTGTCACAAGCTGTGTTCGTTCAAGCCATGGATTATTTTGTACCAGTCAAGGTCTTTGCTTTAGTTGCTCATTTTCTTATTGCTAGTTTTTTTTCATGATTATTTGTATTCCAAGTGTACCTCAAGACCCTGACTGAGACCATAGCTTTACTATGCTGTGCACTGTGCAAACAGGTACTTGGAGGGGAAGCTTGCCCCAAAGAGACTGTGATTTATATAGGCAGATAAGGGAAAGCTGGCAGGTGAAGGATGAGGGCTGTGCAGAAGGGACACAACTTGCTTGGAGTGGCTGGCAGGGATGAGGAATGCAGCCAAGTCTGTTCGGTCTATGTTCAGTGCTCCCAAGCATGCTACTCTGTCCTATGCTGGACTAATTTTGGTTCTTTTCTGATGGAACTGAGGGAGTTTTCAAACTGACTTCAGCTGGAGCACTATCTGCTGTTTGCTGTCTGAGGGCAGCAGGAGAAGGGACAGACTCTTGTCTAATGGGGAGCTACAGTGCCTGTTTTAAAGGGGAATAGAAGCCACCTATACCATTTTTCTTTGGCTTATCTGGTCCTGCGAGTAACCATTTGCCTTCTCAGCAAAGCTGTCCTGATGTTAAATAGTTCAATGTGCTGTGTGGCAGAATGCCAATAAGATAAACACAAATAAATTGAAGTTTTTCCTGTTGGCTTTTCAGAAATGTCAAAGATATTTGTCAAAACAGGAGAGAAGTAACGCTCCTAGAAACAAAATACACCATTGTAATTAGGTGTTTTCAAGGTGGCTGTGATTTGAGTTTCTTTTTTAATGAGCTTGTCTTGGAGAGGGGGAAATGAGTATTTTCATTTGGTTAATTATTAGTGAATGTTCCTTAACTTCATCAATTAGTGTGAAGTTTACTACTTTCACTCCTGTGCTTGTATTTGTTTGCTCTACAGCTGTATGATGTTACATATCCACAGCTCCTCCAGGAAAGGGGATTTCTTTTCTCTTGTTTCACAGGGGCTGGTTTATTCCCTTGGACCGGTCTTTACCTGTTGGAGAAATGAATTAGCAAAGCTTAACAAGTTCTGGGTTTGCCTCAACTAATTCATATAGCCTCTCCATGCCAGTATCCCAGGCTTTTTCTGACTGTAGGGCAAACATGGTATCTGTTTAGCACATAAGAACATTAATTTCAACTGTGAGCAAAGACTACATTGCCCACACAGGTATATTTATTTAAAATATGTCGGTACCAGACTTTTATGCCAGGATGAAAATAATTTTGCTTTCCAAGGTTTAGAAACAGCTGAAAACTCACTTCTCAGATGGATGTTGGGAGACGTTTTTGTGCTAAATTTGGGGTGAAATTAATTCACTCTTGCAATAAGACAGATTACAGACCAATCTGCTTCCTCCCTGTAGCAAAAGTTGCCAACATGTACAACATGACAAGTTGGTGTTGCTGTTAGGAGTTTTCTTCAGTATGTGATTCTATTTGAGAAATGGAATGCTATGGTGTATTTAAAGGCTGTGCTGTAAAATGCATATGCATGGGGGGGAGGAGGGGGTAAAATTAAAGTTGCCTGGGAAACCTTAATTCTGGCATTTCCTGATTTTTGAATGTGATTTTGTGCAACCTTGTCATTGCCTCAGAGTGATGCTTGCACTGTGTTCTATTTATATGCACACAGTATAAACTAAAATAAATGTTTTGTAACATTAGTGTTGGATTTCAGCTGGTTATTTGTTCTTCATTTCATGCTGGAATTGTTTTGTCTTATGGATTTGTTTTCGAGCATTTTTAACGTTCATATGGAAAGGAAATTGTTACTGATTTTTGTCTTTCTCATATTGAAGACAGCTCTTTTCAGTTGAGCCCTGGTAGTGGAGAGGTAAATTAGGAAAGAATTTGGCCCAAGTGATTTCTATTTCCTTTGGTATTTTTCTCCCTGTTTTGCAGTAGTCCTGTATGCAGCTTTTCAATGAGTAATGTGTTTCTCCTACAGTTTCACTTTACTGGAGAGATTGGGGTGGAAAACATAACATCCAATCAAAGTGATGTAATCTCCAAGGGAAAAGTTTCTTCAGCCTGCTATAAGTAGAAATTATGTTTCTTTTTAGAAAGATCCTGGATCCAGTCTCCTGGATCAAGCTGTTTAGGACTTCCAGAAGAAAGTGCATCCAAATGAATTTTCTCCAAAGTAAAATGTTCTTTTTTTTTTTTGGCTGTGTTTTTAATAGCAAAAGTTATTTTAACCCTCATCAGTTTCTAGTAAGTTAGAAGAGTGAAGTTCACTGAATCATTTGAAAATGTAGCTGATAGATAATCTTCAATTGAGCTGAGGAAACAAGAACTGCAGTGTAACCTGTGATGTATGGGGAACTCATGGAAGATCAATGAAATGAGTTCTCCTGGAGGTGGGAATTGGAAGGAAGCAGGTGGGTAGAGCTAGTTCTGAATCAGATAATTGCAAATATGGTTCAGGTTATTTTTAATATTATGCCACTGTTTCTTATGTTGGGCAGGTATTTTGATTTCCTGAGGTCCAATGATTGAATAATGAAATAAATGTTTGTAGCCATGACTGACAGTGAAATCAAACTTGAAAATAACTAAGGGAAGAACTAGCTCAGTAGTTAATTCATCTTGACTACCAAGCTCAGTAAATCTTCAATTTCGTAGTCCTTTTAGACATGAGGGATGAGGGCGGGTAAACATGTTCCCAAAGGTGTGGAGATGAGCGATGCTGGGATAGCACCTCCATCCACAAGTTCAAGGCTTTCAGCAGCCCTGTGTCCAACCCACTGGAAGTGACCTCTTTCTAAAAGTGCTTGATTGTACTGTGATTTAAAATTAGCATTCCACCCCAACACATCACATGATTTTTTTAGCAGGAGTAGAGTGAATAAGTGTGTTCAGGACACTCCCAATATCAGCTGCATTAATCTAAGTACAACTAAGGAGGGGCTTGGTGTCCTTCAGACCTGCTTTCTAGGCTGGAACATGCTGTTCCTTTCTCCCATCCTGAGCTTTACAACATACTTTGGGCCAAATTGTCTGCTGAAGTAAACAGCCAGAGTAGCGTTTGGGTTTATACAATCCCAGACAGGTCTTCCTCCCCATGGGGACTGGGGGAGGGTGGGAGTATCGTACCGTAACTTACTCAGATCTAAGTACTGCAAGCACAGGGAATTTGGAGTTAAAGAGACATTTAAAATAAATCTATGATATAAGAAATGCACAATTAAGTCAGTCAAATAATCCACTTTATACTAATGCCCCACAATAATGTTAAATATGTGATTCAGGCATTTTAGTGGTTGTGGTCCTAGAATAGACACAAATGATTAGAAGGCACACTTGAATTCTCTTTCAGCTTGTGGTATCTTGTAAGGCAGAGACGTTTCCTGTAAGACAGAGGAACGGAATCCTTGATTTAATTTGCAAAATGAAATTCAGCCTAAGTATTGATTTGTACAGAGTACTGTCATAGTAAGATCATGCAGTGACTTGCAGCATTTTGTGCCAGCTTCTGTTTCCATCAAGATCGCTGGGAACTTTGTCACTGACTTCCTTGGGAGCAGCTCTGGGCTGTCCATGACTACTTGTAGTGCTGCTGCTCCCACTTACCTGGGCCTGAGGACAAACTGGTCTTGGACGTGACAGTTCATTGCTCAGAAAGCCATCAGGGAGACGTGTGGGTTTTTGATATGAGGTTTTCAATCACTTCCCAGACCAGTTGTAGCCTCAATGCCATGTGGTTGTCACCACTGAGCTCCTATATCCATCACAGCTCATCTGGCCAAAGGTGCTTGCACAAATGCACCACTACCAGCACAGCTGAGCTCAGCCTTCCCTGGAAAAGACTGGAATAAATCTGACAAGCAATTTTACTTTTTTTTTCTTTTAAACTTATAAATGCTGCTTCTAAAGCCCCATCAGCACAGTTTGGTTTAATTGCATTGGTGTGAAACTCTAGTGCTGGCACAGCTCTGGGAGCTGGAGTAAAGACCTCAGTGCATCCCTGGTGGACACAAGTGTGCAGGCAAAAATCTGCAGGCATTTTGACACCTCCTTTGTGCTGCTTTTAGCCTTCACTTTCCTGTTTCCTTTTTCCCAAACCATGGCATCGCCAGTGATTAAAATACAGTTATTTGTGAAGAAATGACATAATCTGGTCTTGCTCCAGAGATCTGCTCACTGCACACAGTGAAAATCAGGTCTTCGAATCTGCTCTACAGAACCACCCCAACTCTGATCAAAACACCTGAAACCTTTCTTATTTTATTCACTATCAGAATTACTGTTATCTGCTTTTATCTTGCAAAGCCACCTGTATAAACTAATTTTCTTCAAATTTACTAGCTCATTGTATTCAAATTGTGCTTGTAAAACCCCAAAGAAGGAAATAAGGTTGGCCAGATGACACAGGGGACATAATTAATGTATAATGGATTTATACAACACTGTACCTGAAAGGATTTGTATTATTACTGATGTTGCACAAGCCAGGAAAAAAAATGAACTTGACTTCCAGCTCAAGGCGAAGTTTGTAGCAGTGTCATTTTACTTTTAATCTTGATATCTTCCTGTAGTGGTTCTTAAGAGCTGTACAGGCTGTGTAGCCCCATTGTGCAGTGTCACAGTGTTGGACTAAATGACACTGCACAGGAAGATGACAGCACCAAACAAAAGCAAAGCTCTTCCTAAAGATGCAGCAGGCCTCTGATGAGGAAAATAAAACTATTTTTTCTTTCTTTGCCCACCATGAAAATATGTGACAGAATCTGAAAGTCAGAAATTCTTTCCATCTCCTAATTCACAGCTTTCAGATTGGCCTCAGGGTATGTCATTGTTTGGAAAATTAATAGCTTCAAGCTGAGTTTTGTCACAACATCCACAAGCTCTCCTTTACAGCCTAGCAAAAGCACAGACAGTGCTGGTTAAATTGCTCTCTTAGTCAAGTCTTCTGGTTTATTCACTTCAGCATTGTTTAGTTAATAAATGTAATTTTAGGGCCTAAACTCTCACTGTTCACACTTAGAATTACTCTGTTATAATTCATTTGAAGCTGGCAATGCTAAATTGTCATAAGAATGAAATAAAAGAGAAATCTCTTGCTTCAATCTAAAGAATTATCGGGTGCTAACAGTTATGAGGAGAAAGGGCCAATATTTTCAACACAGCATCCTAAAGACTTGGCCATTTAAATCCATATATGGATGTGTCATTAACACATGCCTGATTCAGACATGCTGAATCTCTGCAGCCCTTGTTGACATAAATGGAAATAGAGATGTTTGCTTGTGCTCATGTAAGGCTTTGAGTCTGCTTTACACATGTACTTGCCCAGTACTTGAGCATCCAGGACTTTGGTCCAGAGGCTGAGCTGCCAACTTTCTGGGCTGGGTGGGCTTGTCTCTGTCCCTTCCTTTTTGATGGACTTTCCTGTACCAGCCCTCAAACTTTGTGAGAAATACATCAACGTGAAAGCACAGAAGACCATGACAAGGCTTTTTTTGAATCTCAGTAGTGCCTTTCCTTATTATCTAGTTTTTAGCTCCTGGGCCATAAGATTGGGGCCAAAGCAGCCTATTGCTGAACAACATGAGATGTACCCTGCTCTGAAGCAGGCTGCTTCTGTTGTCTCTTGAGTGCTCTCAGCCATGGGAGCAGCAGACAAGGACAATTATTTAGATGTGGCTTGGCACAGGGACACAGTCACTAAGCTTCCATGCTGGCTACAAGTTTGTTCAGTTGAGCAATTTTATACAAGGCCAATGCATATTTTTTTTTTCTCTTGAAAGAGAATTCCCATTCTTTGTTCTTGATTAGAAGGAAGATGGTCTTCTGCTACTGGATTTCCCAAACTGCTATGTGATAGGCTTAGTGATATCTGAGCCATTGTTTTAACTTAAAGCTGTCAGATGGGCATCATACCTAGTGATGTGATGCTCAGAGTTTTGTTTGTTAAATCATGGATAAAGAAGTTAATTTGACGGTGAAGCCCCTTTCATCTCTTTTAGAAATGAACAAGTCCAGTATTCATTTAAGGAGCTACAGTTTGTGGCATGTCTCGCTGCACAGGCTTTTCAGATTGCTTTCCAAATTTGCATTTCTCATCAAGGATCTGTATGATTTTGGTGGATGTGTGTGCATAAGGCATGATGATCTTTTGGATATTTCATTTCTCTATCACAAATGCCTCTCTCAATGGGGGTCATGTTACTTATTTCCAGTGCTGGAAATTTATTGCAAAAACTATCCAGTGTAGCATGTCCTTGCTTCCTTCTTGTAATGGATGAGGTTCACTGGTGTAGTGTTCCTTGTTTATTCTTGGCTAGTGGTATGATTTGTTGAATGATTACCTGTAGCTGCCAGATTTGAATTATATGTGTTCTTATACCTTGTGAGGATAAAAACCTCACAAAGTATTAATCAAATTGTCAACTCTGAAGCTATTGTTGGTAAACTGAAACTGTGAAAGGGCATATTACTAAAGGCAGAAGATTAACTCTGTGCACATCTTCTATCATATAGTAAGGAAGTTTTCCCGAAGAACTTTACCATCAACTATTGGTGTCAGAAGAATGTTATAAAAGGGCATCATTATAGAGCTGCTGTGCCCAAATCGTGCTCCCACTCGTGTTAGATGTGAACAAGCAGAGTAGATTTGCAGCATAATGGAGTTAAGCACTCAACCAGGTTGTGTCCTAGTTATTAGGATTGTGAGTGTGCTCTGATCAAGTGGATATTTTGGGAGGAGATGCCTACCTGTCCAAGTTGTGTGGCAGGAAAGGCAGATGGCTGTGCTGGGCTCCCGATGTCAGCCCCATGTCCTGCCCTGATGCCAGCCCTGTCCTTGAGATGCTGGATGGGAAAGAGAGTTTTGTATCATGAAGACTCTGGGGATCATAAGGTATTTAATTATAACATCACCTGCCAATGAGAGAGTTGATACCAGTGCAAGAACAAACTGAAAACTGAAGAGAGTCTGGAGAAAAACGCAAAATTGATTCCCCCTTCTTGTGCAGATATCTTGTCTGATATTTCAGTGGCATTTACAGTGATTAAATACAGAGAGTATCTGTAAGCCTGTGATTTACTTTTCTATTTATTTTTTATTTTACAAAAAGGTTGCTGAGGTTTTGGAAGAAAGCCTTTATGATCTCTCTAGTTATCAGTAGGGGAAGACTTGGTACTACACCAGCTCATGAGAGACTGGCCTCATGGCCTCTCTTATCCTGAAGAAATAACTGTTAGCTATCTCAGCTATAGTTTGAACTAACCAAAAAAGTATTGCACACTGGGGAACTACTCTTTCTAGCCTCACTTCTTTCTGTCATTTGTATGAATAATGGTGTGTCTCTGAAAAAAACGTGTCATATATTAGCATAATATACTCCTCTCATTCTTGCCATATTTTGAAGCATCAAATTGATCTTTCTTTCTACCCTCCTAATGGTTTCAGTGCTGTTGCCTTCCTGGTGTTTTAGATTGATTCCGTATGAGCTAATGACAGCAGGCAAAGTGTAATTCTGATAATTTTATCTATTTATCATTTGGTGAGACCAAAAGCCTCAAGGAGGGTCTAAGGTCTTTTCCAGGCCCTATGCAAATGCCTGCTGCCTGGCATCCAGATTTGAGAATTAATTTAAGCATCTAACTTTTATTTTAGGCTTCTAGGTCACACTGACATGAATAAGAATTTAGGTTTTAGATTCAGCAGAATATTTATACGCTTATTTTCTGTTGATTTCAGTAGCTAGAGTCTTTATATTTAAAGCCTTATTAATCTAGGCAGTGAACATGAAGTAGGTTGTATGGATGCAGGTTACTGAGTGAGCGCTGTAGCCTCACAAGTATTTTAATAATAGTCCATACGTAAACTCTTACATTAATGAGTCATATGTGAAAATGCCTTCTGAAATCTGTGCTTTGCTGCATTAGCTGCTGCAGCTGAGGCACACAATTGTCTTGATGTGGCCTGGCAACAGGGGGGACAGCACACTGAGTTGTGGTCATGTTGATTACGTACCTCCAGAAGTGATAGGTCTTTCCTTGCCAAAATTGTAACCTCTACACCTGGACACTTGTGCTGTTTTAACTCCAACAGACACATATGGAGCTAGTTTTCCAGTTGGCAACAGCAGCTTATTTTTATTTGATGGCACTTGTCCTAAGTGGGGAATATGCTATTATTAATGACTTACTGAAAATCTTTTGTAGTGAATGTATTGCTAATACAAAATGTATTTTTCTTTTTCTGGAATAGCTTCTCTGATTGCTTGTTGCATACTGATGGATACAGGGGCAATGACCTATGTAGAAATTTGGATTAGTGGTAACAATTTCTTTTCTGATGATGTTGAACAAATTACATTGGAAATTTGTGTTTCATTTTGTCATTGTTATTAATGTAGATCTGAACCGTAACTTCTAGTTATTCATTAAACGTTTCTCATAGGTACTGTAACCAATAGCTAAGTTTGGCAGGGAGACAGTCCTATCCAAAACCCAGGCAAAAGCAGAGATCCTATCATCACACACAGTTGTGTTGCTGGTGTTATGGTATCTATGAACAGCCACAGTCAGGGTCCTGTTATATAATATTAGTGGCTGCTCATTCACTCCTGGGATATAAGGTAGACTTCACCTGCTGGGGGAACTTCATGTTGTCACAGACCAAGCATACAAATTGCAGGGAAGAGAGCTCGTGTTATAATGCCCTAAAAGCTGGCAGGTGACATTCCAGCTGTTTGTACCTCTCTGAAGAATTTTGTTTAAGGCTAAGGGTGACCTCAGGGCAAGATTAGGAGACTTTGGTCACCAGCTAACCTTGAAGGGGAGGAAATAACCCTTGAAGGACAAAGTGCTTATTTACTCACTGTGCTGTACATCTGCATGCTGCTTCTCAGCAGGTTTTTATTTAAGAAGGGAACATATGGTATCCCTCTCCCCCTGCCTAAATCTATTCTTTTGCATTTGTCTTGCTATGCTTTTGGAGTTGCTGCCCCAATTTGTGTGACAGAGTCAGAGCAGTGCAGCACATCGTGCAGAAGGGTACCCATGGCCCATCAGCAGTGGCTGCCCTTGGTTGGGGTTCATGAAGGCTCTGTGACCCACGTTATGTGGTGTGGATTCTCCCTGGGGTTTGCAAGTCACCGGTTATCCATCTCACTTTATTTTCAGTAAGTTCTCAAGGCTATTTCACGTTCCTCTGGCTCTCTTGGAAATTTCAGCCTGAGTCCTTCCTGGGCTAGGTAGAGGAGCTGTGCCCTGCACACAAACTGGTGTTTTGTATTGACAAAGGAGGGCTGAGGTGCAAACTGAGTTAAGAAACCATAGCAAATATCCATTGATACTTTTCAGCCCTGATAAACACATTTAATATAATCTCTCAAACTGCTGGAGCAAGGCACTGAGATGGAGCTATCACACAGTCTTACACCTTTTAAGGGAAATAAGAAGTAACTGTGGCCAATGAAGTAGGCTGGTACTCAAATGCAGCCAGCTCAGCTGTTAAGAAAGGCTGTTGAGTTACATACTGAACCTCTTATGTGCTCTGAGGTGTAAATTCACCTGTGTTACCTCTTGGATCCCTGTGCCATTGGGTATCTCTCGAAGCCTAGTGCTAGTTTTGATGCCATCGTAGCAGGGCAGTGGTACCCACAACAGCAACGGACACCTGGGGCAGTTTTGCAAACACAGCCTCAAAATGCACAGCCCATTTGTGCTGGCAGGAGAAAAGTGCTTGTGAGGCGAGATCCTGCATCACTCCTGCAAGCACTGAGTTTAGGGAGTCCCTGTGTCATTACAGCTAAGTTTGTAGGCAAAAGAGGTCATTCCGGAGAGCTCTCCTTCCACAGATGTTAGTTTTTCATTAATATCAAAGAGATTATTCATGCTTCTCAACCCCAACATAGGGCCAAAGTGATAACTGTTCTTACTCTTACAAAATACTTCAACCAGAAAGAGGAAATGTCTGAATTTGTATAGCTCAACTTTCCCTTTCTAAGAAGAAAGATTTCGTGTCAAAGGAGAAATGAAAAACATTCCCAGACCTGGGTAAGGCTCTTACATAAGCCATCCTTTCTTTTCAGATGCCCAGCAGTAAATGATGCAAATGAAAAAGATATAGTTTGGGGAGTACTATTTCAGTGCAATCTTCCACCCTACAACTGATGCCTGAATGGTTTTATTATAAGAACAACATGGTTTGGGGCAGAGTGTCACAAAGCCAGCTCTTGCCTGCAGTACACATTTGAACATCAGTAACCCCTCTGTTGCCAATTGTCCAGAGAATTACTGTTTCCTTATATTTAAAAAGTTTTTCTCTCTCTGTGCTGAATTCTATCACTGAGTTTCAAACACAAACCCACTGAAAAGGGAGATGCCCTCGTGTGGACTGGCTTTTCAGGGGCGTTGATAAACAGGCTGTAATGTATATGGATTGCTGCTTGTTTGTGTAAATTAATGTTCGGCATCAGTGTTTGTAGGGTGACCAGATCTTACCAGGTGGTGACTGAAAAGCCTCACCACTGTCACTTGCTTCAGGAAGAGCCTGGAGCTGCTGTGTTGGGGAGCAATGCGCAGGGTGGGCTATGAGGGGGGTTGTGGCACTGCAGGTGTTGGGAGGTGAAGAGGTGCTGATCAAGTGACTTTGAGTTTCAGCCTTTCCCGAATAAGGGATTTTTCCTTCAGAGAAGTTTCTGTTGTGTTGGTATGGAAGGAATGGTTTGTTCATATCGGGGAGAAAATACAATCCCAGAGGCCATATGGAGGGATAAATGAGTGTCAGCAGGATTTACTTTACATAAACATATACAAGGCAAACTGTCATTGCTCTGTAGTTTGTGCTGTCCGTCATGAGCTGTGCCAAAGCCTGTTTATTTTGGAAGAAAGTTGTCCGATCTTGGCCCATGTGCGCCAGCTATATTGAGGGACATCATTAATTTTAAATGTGGTCAGTTCATACCATATTTTGCCCCCAAGTGAGTGCAGAAGTACTGAATTACAGCCTCCCACAGGGAGTGACAAATGGGTTTAACTCATGGAAATAACCTTCTCAGGACAATATGGGCCATATCCACCTGCAGCACCTTGGGCTGCTCAGTGCTGCTCCCTGCTTGGGATGTGGAGGTTCTGACCTGAATTCTCTCTGCCATTGCTTGTTATCTTATTCCAAATTTGAAGCTTTCTTAAGTGGATGTTATCTTTATTGTGTGCATGGTGGCCAGCTCAATTTTAGTTGAAAGCTTTAGCTGCTGCTCTAAAGCAAACAACAGTAGAAAGGCAAAGGGCCACTGCTGGGAGGAAGGCAGCCAGCACTGCTGACCTGTGGCAGGGATGGGGGGCTGCTCTCCCCACTCTGTACAGATTGTGTGGATCCTCAGAGTACAATAGCCTTCCTCAACCAACACCATAGCACTGGCCTTTGTTTTCTGGGAATCACATAAACTTCAGTGTTGCTGGGATGAGAGAGGCATCAGCGGGAGCATGAGGAGGAGCAGGAAATGTTTGGCTGGTGTACAAGAAGGGGAGAAGGGGGTTACACCACCTTCAACAGCACGCGAAGGGGTTGTAGTGGAGCAACCACTGCGAAATGGAAGACTTTGGGTGATGGTGAGCTGATGGGTTCAATGATGACTCAGCGGCTGGTTTCTGATATTCAGACATGCTCGCCTAGCTGTTCTAGCTAATAAAACTGATGAATGTTTCCTTGGGTGTAATTTTTTAACCTCTGTTTAGTAACCAGGCCCAGGCAGCAATTGATTCCCAGAGCAATGGAGATGAAGCTCTTGGCACTTTTCAGCTTTTGCACTTTTGGACCGCACATTAACACCTTTACTTATGATTGGGTGTATAGGGCACAGAGCATTTTACAAGTCTGATGGCACCTTCCATGCCAGGGAATTATTAAAGTGAAGGGAATACCTTTTTTGCCCAGCACCTAATTAAACTAGAAAATACATTGTTACAGGAGGTTGTAGGGATAAAAGTAATAAATGGATTCAGAAAGGGATTAAATTAATTCATGAAATGGAAGTGTAGTAAAAAAGTTTACAAAACAATTTAATTAGAACCTGTTTCAGGAAGAACTCTCGAACCCCTGTGTGCTGGCAGAGCATTCTAGAGAAGGGTCACTCATCAGGTGTCTGGGTCTTATACCCCCTCTGTGAGGTTTTTGTAGTTACATCTGTCCTTTCTTGGGTAGGGCTTAGGGCTGAACAAGTGTAGTGCTTCAGCATTGATGTTCTCCAGTATGATGTCTGTTTCTGGGTGACATAAAAATATAGTTTTTGCTGTGCAACATATGAGGACAAAAAGAGAGTAAGATAAGTAAAGGGCCCATGTGCATGTGTGTTCTTTCTGGTCTTCAGAGACCAGCACAGCGAGAGGTCTCCCAAAAAATGGAAGCATCTTCTTGGGAGCCTTGGGTATGTGAATTTCATGAATGTGGGTGCTCTGCTCCTGCTCATGGCTCTGTGTGTACTGCACACACTGAGCTTTAAAAACAGAACCGAAGCAATTTTTTTTTCTGCTATAACTCACTGTAATGGTATTATTTGGCAAATAACTTTAAGCAGCAACACATTTGAGAAAATCTGCAAGGTTTTGTTTGAGTAATCTGTAAACAAAATTAGAGGCTTAATTTGGCACGTGAGTTAGTTACTCTGAAGCTTTTGCTAAGTGTCTGATTTTAGGCCAGATATTATTTTTGTTGTTGATGTTACTTATGTTCCTGGATAAATATCATGCCTTATCAAATTCTAGATATGTCACCTGTAGTAATGGGTAAGGAGTAAATATATATATATATATATATTTTATCAACCATGGAAACATACTGATGTATAAACATCTTGCAATCTCGATTTCCTTTACAACTTCTTTAAGCACTTTACAACTGCAAAAATTCAACTTCAAACACTTCCTGCAAATACTTAGGGATTAATATGAATTAAGATAATTCAACTGTTGGCATATAACTATGAGTCAGGCTTTAAAAAAAAAAAAGCTTTGCAAAATGAAAGGATTCAATTATTTTTCCTAACAAAAACAAACAGCTGTCTCTCCCATATGGTATTCTCTTGTAAAATATTTACATTTGAAAGGCGCCCAGACTCCTTGCAGTAGAACACAATTTAAACAATGAATATAAGTGAACAAAAGTCTATTGTTGTCAGCTCTGATTGCAAAGGTTCTTAACATGCACCTTCCCCCTTCTGACTCCTCTGCTCTTAGTGTTAGGCTGTCATTTTAGACTTGGAAGATTTCCCTTGTTGAGTAACTCAACTTTCTAAAGAAATAATAATTTTCATCATGGCTTAACCCAGTGCAAGTGAAAAAGCGTGTGTGTGACAAGGAGGATACTATGAAAAAATGGTGGGGAAAAAAAGATGTGATAGTAGTTCATTCCCTTCTTTCATTAAGTTTTCTAGTGGTTCTCTACCCTGAAGTACAGAAAAGTTGGCAGTGGGAGAGTCTTCCTGGAAGCACCATCGCTCCTTGGTTAGTGGAAGCAGTTTCCTTGGCTGCTGGCTGCCAGAGTCTGTCTTTTTTAGCCTACTGCAAGAATAAATGTTCACTTTCCAGCTGGAATTGCTCTGTTTGCTTTCACAGTGAAAACAGAACTAACAATTCTGGTAATGTTATTAAAAAATATTTGTCATGTCAAAAATCTTGCTGCTTGTAATTATGTTTAAATGTCCCATACTGGATAACAACATTCAAACTCAGCCAGAGTATTTGATTAGATTTGGTTAATAGTTACTAATGGGTGTGTAGCTTTTATGTATGACTTGAATGGGGGATTTATGACAAGATTATTTGGAAAGCAGTGAATAACTGAAGAGCTACAAGGTCTTGAACCTCATCCTGTCCTGTGCATTGGAGAAGAGAGGAAGGCTAGTGCCAGGCCTGTTACATAAGGCAAAGGGTCTGATTTTACCAGATGAAGGTGAGAGCTTAATAGAAAACTGAACAGTTTTTATGTCTGATGAATGAGAGAGTTAAGGGAGTTTTTCTTCTTGCCTTTTTGTTTTTTTAAATTAAAAAAAAAGTTTTTGACGCAAGCTCACAGCAATCTCTTTGCTGGCTGCGTTTGCTGTTGATGTTATACTCTGCAGACCAACAAGGACCTCAGTTTGTAGTGTTTTGGCAAGAAACTATGATTACAGCCTCTGTCATGGTGAGGGACACACCGCATCCTGAATTTGCTAGATACCTGTAGTAGTTTGCTAAGGTCTTGCCTCTTGGAGTTTGTACCATTAGTAACACCGCCAGTGCTGCTAAAGCAACATGTTGTTCCCTAATGTAGCCACAGGTGGGGTAGTTAAAGGTGCTTTTCACAGGAAAGGCAATTCCTCAGGTCAGGACCTACCAGTGTGGATAGAGGCGAGAACTGCAATCTTCTAGTGATGTCCACAGCAGGAGTTCAGCTAGGACAGTGTACTTATAACTGTATTGGTATAAAATCGCATCCCTGACCAGCAGCCACATGTGGAGGAAAGCTGGGTACATAACTGGCTTTGGGAATTAGAGAAATCTGTGCAGTTTCACTATTCATTTTATGTCACTCCTGTTTACCAAGGCCCCTTGGTATATGCCTCACTAAGTTCCCCTGCAGTCCATGAAGATGTAGGAGTGTGTTACGAAGGAAGCTGTTTCAGCCTATGCAATGTCACTGTGACATCCTGAAAAATTAATTTCCAGCACAACTTCATCCTTTCCCCTGGTTTTTCCTGTTCTCATTCTGAGTGAGCACTCTTCTAGTTGCAGTAAAAGAGTATTTCCCTTTTGAATTATTTATCAGCTCCATCCAGTGCGTGTTGCTCCTCAGGAATAAATATAAACTCCTGATAGGAAGATAGTTTTATGCTTTTTGGCAATAAGCCACAAGATGGTCCAAAAAAGCTGCATCTTTTTATTATATGCAATGATAGCATTTTGGGAAAGGTTTATATTCAGAAATAATATATTGCCAGTGCCTTGAGAAAAGCCATGAGCATAAAGAATGCTGCTTTTTCTTGTTTAAAAAGATTGTAAGGATAATGTTTATGACCCATCTGATGTTTTAGATAAACTTGTTATTGGGGTGTGAAGCAGCATGTTGGTTTACTTGCTGTTTTGAAGGAAGGAAATTAAAATTTCTGGGTTTACAAATGCTTGTTTTCTTTGCTGAAAAAGAGAATCTTAGGATGTCGGAATTCTCGAGCAGATCGTACGTATGCTAAACTTATAGTGTCTTCGAAAAAGTCCAAATGATGAACTCCTGAGTGCTTGAAACTGACTGTTTTAAAAAGAAATGCAGGAAAGGCACAGCTATTTTATACTGGAAAGGAAAGCACCTGGCATATTTGTTTACTTCAGAGACCTACATCACCCTCTGTGTTTTTGGACAGGTCTAGAGGAGATGACAGGAAGATAATAGTGAATTCAAGGGGTGCTGCTTACAGCAAAAAACAATCAAAGCAATGATTTTAACCCCTCGCTGGCTGCTGCTTTTCTCTTTGGCCATGTGTTGCCCTGGAACAGCTGTCGGCAGCCTTGAGCGCACCAGGCTCAATGTGCACAAAGGCTCAGTGACACGGAGGTTGTGACCTAATGTTAACAGTGCTGCCATTTATTGTGTGTTTGCCATGGGACTTCCCCTGCTTTGTCTAGGATCCTACCTAACCTCATATTCTCTTGAAAAAGACTTCCTTGCGTAAGGAAGAATTATGAAATCAAACTTTCTCCTTTATTGAAGCAGCTTGTGTTTACTCTTGAAGTGCTTGTTCAGAAAAGCTATTTTTGTCACCACTGGGGAAAAGAGAGTAGGTTCCTGTGCATCCCGTTTAATCAGAGTTTCACATGCTTGTTTTCTAGGGGACAAAAAAAAAAAATCAGGTCAGCAGTCAGGGGATGTTTTTATGTTGATGGTGACAGTTTTTATTCTACAGGAGTTCTAATCTAGATGAGAGAGGCAAAAATACTTAGGGACAGATATCTGGCTCTGTAGAGTAAAAATGTTAAGTGTTGCTGCAATGCTGAATGTAAGTCTTTTGCACTTGAGTGCTTTACTATTTCAGTCATACAGTGCTGTAATTTTTCACCGTAGATTTTTGCCTTCAAATTTACCTGTTAGGATCAGTGTGTAAAGTCTATGCACATCCGTTTTAAAACTGGCTGTAGTTTATTGCTTCCCTACCAATTAGATGGTGGGATGAATATATTTATTGTATGCTGGGGGCTGTCTATTATGTTTCTGTAACAATAACATGAATACAGCAGATCAGTTATAATTACTGATGATAATTAAAAAAAAAAATCAGTCTAATATCTAGAAGATACCTATCACCTACCTAGTTAGATAGAAGATCTATCGTATCTGCAATGGAAGGTAAGTCCTACTCCAAAAGGGTAGCAAGGATGGAGCATTGTCCACCAGTTTCAAACCCACAAGCTCTTTACTCACATCTGTTCAAATTTGTGGTTATTAACTTCTGGCCTATAGTGTTTGGGTTGTCCTTTGATATGGTGAAGAGCAGTAGTGCATGTACATGCTGGGCAATTCGTTATAATTATTTTTGCAAAATAGGAAATCTTGAAGAGCAAAGGTTGATTAAGCACAGGGTAACTGGAGCTGCAAAATTCGGTAAAACACTGTTAGGTTTTTACTGTGCCCAAGGGATACCGAGGGGAAAAGGTTATAGATGTGTGATGGTAGAGACAATGGATACAGTCCTGTCCAGAATTGTTCTTGATGGTTTTTATACGAGTCTGTAGTTAAACTTTGCCTTCGGTTACACAGGTTTAGCTTGAGATTTAAGTGCTAGAATGAATAACATATAATTCAGATTCTTGTATCTGTTGTCTCTGGCTGATGCCTTAAACTGAGGTGCCTGAAATAACTATGTGCTTGTTAAAATCTTTGTATCAGATTTTCATTCAGAAAATGATAAATGGATGGGCAGGAACAGGAAACATTTAAATCCTATGAACATAAAAGCATAATGTGGCAGTAGAAACAGAATATCAGCTTTTTCCCAAATGCCTGGGACAGACACAGGGCCCTGAGCACCCCCATGTACTTGTGATGGTGACTTTCAGCCACATGGTGAAATTCCAACTGGCCAACTTTGTTTCATTACTTGGACAATCTGTTTCAAATTAAACTTTAAACACCCCCCTCTACCCAACCTATAAAATATGGCTCATTACCAAGTTTAAAGGATATCTTGCAGGTAGTAGAGGCTGCCCTTCAGAGAGTTACCTAAAATGACCCTTTCTACATTTAAACCATTTTCTACCACCACTGGAAAATGAATTCTAAGGATATTTTAAAGGAAACATGTATGGATTAAAAGACTACTCAGATCTTTTGGTTGTGGTTCAGATTTGTCACAACAGTGATGCTGTCAAGTGTCTGTTTTGCAGCTGGATATTGCGTAGGGGATGCTAAAGTTTTACATCACTGGAGATACAGAAAAACCCAGCATCTTGGATAGGGGACACTGGTGTGGCCTATTGTTCATCTTTAGTGTGTCACCTTTTGAAAAGTTGCTTACCAAAGTTGTAGGCAGGTTGTTTACAAAGGAAATGATAAAAAAATAGGGACGTCAAGAGGGTGCCTAGTGTGTTCGCTACTTCATGGTGGGGATCACAGAATCACAGAATGGTTGGGGTTGGAAGGGACCTCTGGAGAGCATCCAGTCCAACCCACCTGCTACAGCAGGTTCACCAGAGCAGATCGCACAGGAATGTGTCCAGGTGAGCTTGAATGTCTCCAGAGGAGGAGACTCCACAGCCTTTCTACCCAGCCTGTTCCAGGGCTCTGGCACCCTCAAAGTAAAGAAGTTTCATATTCAGATGGAACCTCCTGTGCTTCAGTCTGTGATGGTGATTTTTGTGTTGTATCTAGAAGTTTTAGCAAATAGATGGCACAACCCTCACAGTGGAGTCTTTTCAGCCCTTCATTATGCCTCATTTTCAAATTTTTTTTTCCCCAAACTCTGTCTCATTCGCAGTAATTTCAACAGGAATCTGAGAATTTGAAGAGTTTGAAGCTCTCCTTTCAGACCTGGTGTGCTCTGGACCTCTGCATATTTGCACTTTACTGGCCTCTCTCCAATATGTGTGTGGGGTTTTTTTTGTGTGTGTGGTTTGTGGTGTTGTGTGTTTTTTTTTTTTTGTGGGGTTTTTTTGTTGGGGTGTGTGTGTTGTGTTTGTGTGTTGTTTTTTTTTTTGGTGAGCAGGGAAGTTAGACTGTGTTTGCAAACAGTTGACTGGGTAAAATAGAAGGCAACACTGAAGAATTAACATTTCATTATTTAGCTAACTCAGCTTGTTCCAGGTGGCCCAGTGCCAGTTTAATGATTTTCTTGTAATTCTGATGCAAGTGATTGGGATGCCTTCATTTCCTGAATGTTGTAATTCACATATTGTCTCTTTATTCTTTCCTGCTCCATACTGTATTATAATATTTACTTGCTGCTAGTTTTCAGATGGGATTTTTGAGTAACTGAGAATGGGATGAAGAGATCCAGCACAAGAAAGAGGAAATTTACTGCCTGTTCTGTTCCATCCCATCCACACAGTAATTTATCTCTATCTTCATCTGCAAACCAGCTGCCCTCTCTACTTTCTAATTGTGATTCAGTCCTCCTTGCTATTGTTGCAGCAGTCTGGGATGTAAGAAAACTCCTCTTGTGTTTCCTTGCTATGCTAAGACGTTTGAGATGTTTCATAACTTTTCCTTTGTGTCCAAGAACAAAAGTTTCAGCCACAGAAATAACCTGAACTTAATTTTTCTGTGTTTTGTGAATGTAAATCCTGGATAGCTGTCTGCTGAGACTGGCAATCCTTATGACTATAAATAAGAACACAGTATGGTCCTGCATGTTTATAGGAAAAAAAAAAAAAAAGAAAACCCACAGAGTTTGGGCTTTCAGTGATGTTATCTTTTGGTTGCTGATCTGTCCAATGGTTTTCAAATTAGGATTTCTGAAAGTTACTCATAAGGCATCTGCTGAAGAATGTTTGGCAAAGTGCTGGTTTTATGGGATATGTGTCTGGGTTCTTGACTGTTATTGCTTCCGCTGGCTTGTTGTTTCTCTACTAATTTGTAATTCTGAGTTGTGATACCTGTAGTAATAACTTTGTCCTTTTCCACTGAACAAATGGAGCAGATTCAGAAGTGGAGTCACAGAGAGGTTGCAAATCAGGGCCACACGTATAGATTTTTTTTTTACAGGAGTATGGATTGAAGCTGCATTTCCATCAGGGGAAACAGATCAAACAGGAAAGGAGTCTCATGGAAGTAAACAGCTTGGGTTCTGCAGTGACAATGCTTCAGTAGCAGTGATGTTGAGGTGACTTGGAAAAATGGCTCTTACCTAAGCTGACAACAAGACCATGAAAAAAACATCTCAAATAGCACAGCCCTTTATGACAGAGAGGCAGCAGCCCTTGAGGTTGTGCAAGCCTTCGAATTAAACAAATCCTGTGACAGCTGCATGTCTGCTTCAAGCAGTCTGTGTTTTATAGAAAAATGAGAGAAACTCTAATGTACTGTTGTAGGAGGAATTTTTGTCATATCTGTATACAGAAAAAAAAAGCACTGAATTTTCCCAGACCTCAGAGCAGTGTCTTGGGATGATGAAATGGATGATGCAGACCTGTGCATGACTGTTCCCTGTTCTGCATGTTTAGTAGCCAAAGGGTACAATGTGGTGACAACAGGAATTTCCTGGCTGGGCCTGTAATTATTACAGTAGAATATTTTTTCATGGGTAGAATACGATAAGATCTGAATCTCCTCCTTTTATAGCTGAAGGAAACCATCTATCTTACCCTTCATTTTGTTGACTTACTGGCTGTGCACTTTCCAATCCACAGTCGACTAAGTGATAGAGAATAGTAATATCGGACCTTCAGTCTCGAAAAATGCATCTTGTGGAAGAGGCTGCATGCTGTTTCTGCTTTGGGAACTCAGAACATTCAGAAATGGTGAGGAATCCCCAACCGGTACATGATGCTACATGTATGGTAGCAAACAGTGTGCAAGAGGGAGTGAATTTGCACTGACAGTTGGTGTAGAGGAACTGATACTTGCACATTGTGAATTTCAGCTGTTGCACTTTGGACTAACCTGTGGATTCCCAGGTCACCCATTTGTGGTGTGTGTACATCAGCCATTTGAACATCATGCAAAAGAGTCATAGAATGTCTTGAGTTGGAAGGGACCCACAAGGATCATAGAGTCCAACTCCTCTCCCTGCATGTGACAACCCCACAGTTCACACCGTATGTCTGAAGGTGTTGTCCAGTCTCTTCTTGAACACTGTCAGGCTTGGGGCTGTGACACCTCCCTGGGGAGCCTGTTCCAGTGTCCAGCACCCTCTGGGTGAAGAACCTTTTCCTAATGTCCAACCTAAACCTCCCTGGCACTTCTTCCTGCCATTCACTTGGGTTCTGTCATCAAATAATGCACTTTGTGTGTCCATAAGACCTTTTGGCAGCACAAATTAAAGCACAGTAAGTGGGAGCAGTTGGGAGATTTCTTCAGAATTGCATTCTCAACCTGCCCTGTCATGCTACAGTAGCTACACCTACTCACCTTTGTGAGGTAAGTGGCCACTGCCTGCACAGCCAATTTGTCCCTTCTGTTCTTTTAATCAGCAATAATTATTATCGTGGCTCTGAAAGATGAATGAATCTCCAAAACTACTTCGTTATGTTCCCCTTCCTCAGTGTGACACGATTGCTTCTGGCATCATCAGCAAAGCCGCACCTTGCAGTGCAGCCCCTGCCATCTGCCGCGTGGGCTGTGCTCTGCCCCCTCAGCCAGGCGAAGAGCAGGGAAACGGCTTCCCCCCAGCCCTTCCATCTCTCCCAGGGACATCCATGTGCACGTCAGTGCTGCTCCCACTCAAGCGGTTGCTATTTTGGAAAAGAGCAGAGAGTATATCAGCCCCTGTGTCGAGTGCTTACTGGAAGTGCCTCACTGACTCACAGCAATTACTGGGGTATCTGAGGTTAAGAGAGTGATGAGTAATTGAGGTCTTTTTCACTTCAGGGATGCCAGATCATGTCTCCTTGTACACCCTATGGAGAAAAGTAATCTGCAAGCCTTAAGTAAAGAATTTATAATAGATGGAATTTTTTTTTTCCCCCTAGCAAGACTAGCAGTGTCTCTAGAATGTCCCTTTGCACTGACTGGAGATGTGCAAGGGCATAGAGGTTTGCACACTGCATCTTCCATGAGAGGGGTTTGCAGGGCTGTGCTACCTACCAGACCTGCAAAAAATTGCTGACTTTTCCTGCACAGGCCCTGGGAAGGGTAATTTACATATGAGTTTTAGGCCATGCTTAAAATTTACCTTCGGGTCAGCATCTATGGAGAAACTCAGTGAAACAGGGCAGGGTCAGATTCTTGCTGATAATGTTTCAAGAGTGCCATGTGACTCTTCTTTATCAACTGGTGTGCCACGTCCTCAGCAGACTGACGATTGATGCCTGATAGCAGACGTTCCTGGGAATACAAATCCCCACGCTGCCATGTTATGCATTCATAAGGCAATTATCAAAATGGAGGTGATCTTGCTGAGTGCATAATTTGGATGCTGAATAATCTCACTCAAATGTAGTATGAATGCAGAGAGAAGGGAGGTGTGTTGTTCATGCCTGAATATATGTATCTTAAGGCAGAGAATTCAGGCCAGCGGAAGTGGTAGCTAAATCTTGTTAGTACTGTGTACGCATACTCAGTCTATTTGCTGCAAGTGCCTCACCCGTTCTTCCTGAAGCAGCTCATGTTGCAGAAATGCTTAGCAGTTTATCTGACACTATATATTCCTATGGGTTATTGACTCCTGTATGCAATTCCATCAGACATACCAGATGGTTGCTCCTGCTTTTCTTTTTAGATTCAACAAGGTTTTACCTTGAGCTTTTCCACGTATCTATAAAATTCAGAGCAAGCTTGGCTGTCGTTAGTCTCTTGCCTGCCTTCTATCACCAAGTTCCCTTCCTTTTGTTGTGATGCCTGATGTGCCATCTCCTCCCAGAGGATGCCTGCCATGAGGGACTGGAGCTGCAGCCCATATACATTTAATTCTCTCACTAGAAATACAGAGATGTCATTTCAGACACTTCTGCCCTGAGGCCAGACAGGCTTGCAGGGATTTTTATCCTGTAATGAAATGCTTCCAGTGACACAGTCTAAATGAAGAATAATATTGATGAATCTTGTGGAAATAAATTCAAAACTGAAACATAATTAAAATTGCTTTTAACGTAGGACAAATCATACTGAATTAAAAATATGGAAAATTTCTTTTTAAACCCTCTTCTGAAGAATGTTGGGTTTGGGTCTGATTCACTGAAGTAATGAGAGGCTTTCAGAAATGTATGTTTGTCTAAAAAATATTGGTTTCCAGTTATGTAGACCACATGCAACCTGAGTGGATGAGACCTTTTGCTGAAAAACAAGTTTTGGTATCGCTATTTTAAAGCAAATCAAGCAAAGAAAGCTTTGCATGAATAAAAACCTTCATCCTAAGGTTTGGGCAAAGTGTAATAGATTAGGGACTGAAGGATGGCTCAGAGGGTCACTGCTCCATCCTTTTTCCTTATCATCGGGGCAAAGTGAGCTGTGGCAGCTCCTGTTTTTTGTTCTATGGGGCTGTACACAGGGTGGGTTCGCAAGGCAAGCCTCCTCTGGCGTAACGCTTCCCGAAACTTTCTGAACTTGGAGAGTGTGTTCTATCACACTCAAAGCTTGAGATCTAAATCCAGGGATGATCTAAATCAAAGCATTTTTGCCCTGGTGGTAATAAGCCCTGGTTATGCAAGATGGTTTTCTAACTCTATTGTGTTATTTGGAGCTTGAACCAGGAGCCTATCATGGCCCTTGGGCTTTCCCCATCCTGAGCAGGTTGCGGGGGCGCTGACCCTGGGCAGACCCATCTTTCTGCACCAGTGCTCATTCAACCACAGCCTGGTAATTGTGCAGCCAATTAGTCTTTGTTGCAAGCATCTGTGACAAAATACACTTTGTTTTAATAACAATAATTATTTGACAAGCCACTAAAAATTAAAACAGATGCAGCCATTATGTAGCTGCTTACATTTGTGAGGCTCTACCTGCTTTCTTCAGTCATGAGTGAAATTGTAGCTTGTTCAGGGAATATGACAGACCCCTAAATGTGGTGATCAGGCAAAATATTTTCACCTGGCTGCCTTCACACAGAGGAACTCACACATGCCTGTTCTTCCAGTAGCTCAGAGTGAGACAGCAAGCTGACAGATTCCTGAATTCAAAACAAATTCAGATCAGCCTCAAAGGCAGTGATGGAAGGGAAGCCTGCATCTTTCTCTCCCCTTCTTCCCTCATATATGAGTGTTAGGTCTTGGTAAAGCTTCAAATTAAAATATTATCTGTAGGTTATAGTTATGTGAGGATTTTTGTACTTTTGAGAAATATTCTTTTACCTGTAATAGTGGGAATGTGTTTTGTAGTAATAACAATACTAGCAGATATTGTTTTTTTACACTGCTTGGACACCATCCCTGATTTTCGTGGGAAGAATGCGTATGAAAAAAGTGCATCAGCTGAACATTTGTATGAGAAATACTGTTTGAAAATGTCTAAGTCATGGTTAAGAAGAGAGCAATGTCTTGCCTCAAAGCCTGTGATTATATTCTTCCATTTTCTTAACATGCTCATTATCAGATAATGCTGCAGTGGATCATAAGGGACACTTATATCTGTTATTAGTAGTACTGGGGACTTGTTGAATGTTTTCAGTGTGTTGGTGTCTGGAGAATGAGAGACCAAGAAGGGACTCAAATGAGATGTATCTCAGGATGAGCCACATCTGCCTTTTCCCATTGGCCTTTATTTGCCTGAAGTTCCCTTCCTTGTGGTGCAAATTCCATCCTATGAGCTTAAATGAACAGCGAGGTCTGTATTCTTTATTTGCTAAGGAGCAAAACAATAGTATTCTATTATTTTTCTAACCTTCATTCTTCACATCAGATCCTTCTTCAGAAATCTCCTCCTCACCTATTCTTGTTGCCTCCCTTTTTCTGACTGTTCCCTGAAGTTACAATTCTCAGTAATGACCTGTAGTTACAGACGTTCTGCAGCACAGGGAATACCAGGATATGTAAAAAGATAGAAATCTACATTGTGATCTTTAGTAATTTCTCCTCCTTTTTCCTTTTCTTGATATATGTCACTGTGCTGTGTCCAGTAGCATCTGAGTATGTCAGTGCCTGATCATTTCCATTAAAATCAGTGGAGTGAGTAGTGTCAGCAAGAACTACTCACTCGAGGAAGATCTGAAGCATTTTACTGGAATTGCAAGTTATATCTCCTTAGGGACCTATTGACTTTTAGTTCTATTTTCTTAATTTTGTAAGGCATAACAACTGCTGGTGATTTCAGGGAGATGAAGTGAGGAGAGAACACCCTGGGCAAACACGAGAGCTGAATTTGTGGTGTCTGGCAGCAGAACATGGAGGTGATACAATGGAGTTGGTGCCAGAGTCTACTCAAAAGGGCTGTCAGCTACCAGCCCAGATCTCCTGGCAGTGCTGCCCCACTTCACAGTCTCATCAATGTGTTGTGCGGGATCTTTGCAGTGGGAAAGCAGCTTTGTCATTGTAGCTCCTCTGGATGTCAGTGCTAAAAAATCCTTAAATGATATTTATTGATTAAAAAATATCTAATAGAGGAAGAGATGCATACATGGAGTGCATGAATTTGGAAAGTTGATTAGGGACAGTAGAAAATCTGTTATATTAGAAGACCTTAAAAATGAATCACCAGACTTTTAAAAAAATAATTGATCCTAACCATAGTTTTGCAGAGGAGGTTGCTGAGTAGAAACTTTTTTCACGTTTTTCAAGCGATAATCTGGGATGTAGTCATGTTAGGGGACTTGTCCAAAACACAGACAGGCAGTTTCAGAAGGAGATTAAGCAAGCAGGAATTCCTGGCTCTTGGCCTGGCATTCAGACTGTTTGCCCTAATGGAGAAGAGGAAACCACAACACACCAGGCACTTGAAGTACGCTCCATTAAAGAGAACAGGAGACTTTTAAATTGGACCCAATTTCAGCAAGGTGCCTTCAGCGTGCACTTAACATTGTGTGATTTATGCAACGACTTCACATGTTTTCCACAGGCTTACTCATGCTTAATGTTATTTGTTTGCCGAATCACGGCCTAAATCAGATCTTCTTTTAAAACTTCCTGGTTAATTAGCCATCTTGTATTATCTTGTGCCCAGAGCAGTTTCTAAACTGGCATTTTAGAGCCTGTGGGTACAGTTAGCTTAAAGTAATCAAGATAAATGTTAGATTTGGAATGCTAGTCCTATCCAAATTTCATGTTAACTAAAAATACTGTTTGGATAAGCGTAATTGAATGCAGATAATATTGAAGAACTGAACCAGTCTATGTGCGTAATTTAGGAGGTGTTAAAGATCAGGAAGAAGAAAAAATAAACAAGAAGGCTATTTACGTATCAAAAAATAAACCAGTTATTTCTGTCAGATTTGCGACAGAATGTTTTGTAGTAACTGGGGACCAGTATTTTTCTCCAGGTGTTATAACTTGACTTGATCTTAAGACTAATTTGTTGGTTGAAGTATAGAGGCGTAGGATGATGGAGGAGGAGGGGTCACGTGTTTATACTATGTAACAGAAAGTCTGTGTTCAGTTCCTGTTCTTGCTATCAATGTCCTTTTGGACCATGGGCAAATCTCTTAAGCTTTGTGTGACTCAGCTCTCTGTCTTGTGCTTTGTATTTCATTTATCCTTTGGTTGCATATCCAGAGTTTGGGCTTTCCACAACAGAGACCAGTATGTGTGTACAACTTTAGCACAATGGGCACTATGACTGATTAATATACCCAGGTGTTTCTCAAATATAAATAATAATAATATGCAATTTACAATAGTCAGACCATAAAATGATATAAATGGCTTTTTTCCTGTCACTTCTATTTATCTGGAAAAAGTGAAAGTTACTCTCCTGGCTTCATTTATTTTATAAAAAAGTGTCTCCTACAAGAAATGATATCGTGTCTGGAAGAACCAATGGCACTGAGTTTCTGTAGGACATTTGACTTGTGCATTTTCTTCCTGACGCCAATGTAGCAGGATTGAACCAGTGCCCTGTTCTTTGGTCTTACCTTGAAATGGAAATTTAAAAAGCCCCTTGTTATTTGTAGGATTGCCTGTTTCCATTTACTTTCAAATTGGTTGCTTGAGGGAGACCCAGCCTATGAAACTAAACAATCCCAATTACACTGTAGAAGCACCACAGAGTGAAATCAGATTAAATGGTTAAAGAATTAATGCTGTCTTCTCATTTTAATATTTTGTGTATAATAGTAAATTTATATTTATTTGCTTCGTATTGGTGCTGACATACTACTGTTGTGCATTAACTCAAAAGCATGAGGAAGTATTTAGACTTAATCTTTATTACATAGGGTTTCATTTTCATTGTGATGTAGCTTCCAAATAAATTAGGAAGTATAGAAAAATTAACTCACTGGGTAGAATTTCTGGTAATTTGAACTACAATAGATGTCTGTGTAGATTATTTTACTCTTTGTGTTACCAGTAATGTTTTATGGTGGAGAAAGATAGCATTTTATGATCTGCCAAAGTTGTTTGCATTTTTGGACACAGATACATGGCATTTGTAAGGTCAAGTGAAAGGAACCTGAGTGAATTGGATATGAAAGATGTATTTAAGGCAGAGAGAGAAAAACGTTCTTAGTATATGTAAAATGACAGCCACCTGTCACTCATAGTCAGAAAACTGCAATAGGTGGACTCCTTATTTCTGAGAGTCCTTGCAAAATAGGTCTGTAATAGTCTCAGACTATTCAGGAAATCTCTTTATGGCAAGAAGTATCAAAATGTATTGCAAATATTGCACTACTTTTCTAGCTGTCACATTGAGCATTTCTAAGATACAGAGAAGGAATTTTGAAATGGCCTCATTGTCAGCCTACCTCAGCCTCTCTGATCGTCAAATTTAAGTTTTACCAATGGTAAATGTAGGGAAGCCTGACCAACAAAGAGCTCTGAATGCTTCCTTATCATGTTATACAGACAACTTATAGATGATCCCAGTGCTATTGGGTTGTGAATATACATTCAGCCCTGGGAATACACACAAAAAAGGCATTGCATAGAGCATAAGTCTCCACATCAGTAGAACTCCTGAGTGCTAGTGTAAGCACAATATTTTTTCTTTTCTAGTACATAAATAGACATATACAGAGGTTGCAATATTGTAGGTATTTGGCCAGCGGTATGCACCTGCACTAATGTAGAACCTAAAGTGTGATTTGTAGCTAGAACTGGAAAAATTACTCTGTTTTTGTTACACTTCTATATTAATCAGAGACATGTAAATACCTTGTAAGTTCATTCAGATACAAGGCTAAATAATCTGTCCTGAAAAGGTTACTGGTGTAAAAAGCTACTTAGCAATATTCCATGAAACTATGAGAATAAAACAGATGCCTAGCTAATACAGCCTTAAATTGTAGGTCTTTGAGGTTTGCCTGAAAGTCCATTGAACTTGATGGTGGTACGCTCATTGTATTTCCTAGGACTTGCATTTAAGTGCCAGTGTACACCCATATTTTAGAAGTATAAATAGGAGTAATTGTCAAAGCAGCATGTAAAAGTAATGCGAACAGTTTAAAAAGCTGATGAAGAAATTAACTAAGGGGATTGTGCACACATTCTCCATTTTGTGTTAGTTTTGGGAGTTTGGAGGCAGTAGCAGGTAAGGTATAATTATAGGGCTTTTCAATTTAATGCTCTGATGTTTGAGGTCTGCATGGTGGCTTATCAATCACTTAGCCTGGATTTTATTACGTGCCCTATGCAGCTCAACATCTTCTGAGGAATACTAATTTAAATGCTCTGGAATTTAACAATGCAATATTGATTTGATGTATATACTATTCAATTTGAAGATGGAGAGCAACGATAGCATCTGGTCTTTTTCCTTGATTGCTGTGGCCAACACATGGTAAGTCCCATCCATGAGGTTGTCACTGAAAATATCAAAGTTTCAACGGCAGAACAAGCACAGGGTTCACAGTGCTGCTCCCCAGGGGTCTTCCAAGCCTTTGGCAGACTGGTGCCCAATTCTGCCTTTTCAGTAAACATGTTACCAGTGGAGAAAGAAGTCCCATTCCAAGTTAAACTTGTGTGAACTTATTGGCATTGCTTAGGCTGAAGGGGATTTAACTGTATGGGGGACTTAACTGCAGGCAGAACTTGGCCAAAATGGGAAAATTATATGGGAAACAGTAAGTTTTGAGCTTAGGAGTTTCAGTCCCTTCTTCCCCACCCTTCTAAATATTGATTATAATGACTTTTTGCTTTTTGTTTGTTTGGCTTAAGAGATTTCTTCTCTCAACTGTTTTTGTCTGTTGAGTTGTGATTTTTTTCACTCAAACCATGTTTCAAAGATTCCCTGCAGGGGGCAATGGTAGTGACCAAATACACTCAGAACATGTTTTGGACACTACTTTGAACTGTATGTAGTGGGGATGCTCCTTTATGCAGATAGTGTCCAGATGCCAATATAATTGTACAGATGTGAAAAATACATCAGTGATATGGAAGTGGCTCAAGCCAGCTGATCTTTGATCAGATATTTACAGAACATTCTTTTGCGTTTTGTGTGGTGTGGTATCACTAAGGAGATGCAAAATGTTGCTTGCAGTTACAATGATAATTACCAAGTTCCAGTTGCTGAAGATGTCCTTGCTCATTGCTGAGGGTTGGACTAGATGACTTTTGAAGGTCCCTTCCAACTCAAACTACTCTGACTCTATGAATGGCACTGATGCTCATGGGACTGAGATGATGAATGTTGACCAAAGTGAGTAGATGTACCAAACAGTTGAAGGACTTTCTCTGTATTTTGGTGTGAGTGGTACAATAATAATTTGCACTTTATTTTTACTTTGTGGGAAACCTCCAGTTCCTGAGGAAGTATCATTACTAGCATGGGTCTTCTCATATTGCATCATGAACTGTTTCTATCAATAGAGTGGGATTTTCTGCTTTTCCATAAATAAGGAGGGGGGTTGAAAATTTGTAGGTCTTTGCAAGCAGTGTTTCCTGCTGCCTTGTGGTGTGCATATGAGCACTCAAAGTAAAGGATAGCAAGTCAACAGGCGGAGTGTGAATTTTTGCATGGTTTACAT
The DNA here is from genome assembly GCF_037038585.1 of Patagioenas fasciata. Lineage (NCBI taxonomy): Eukaryota > Metazoa > Chordata > Aves > Columbiformes > Columbidae > Patagioenas > Patagioenas fasciata. Next base: position 11,466,586 of record NC_092526.1, on the reverse strand, counting down.
GAAACAAGATACAGGAGGTCTTGAGCAAAGACTCAGTGTTGAGTAACAGAAAAGTCTGTGGAAATGCAGCCAAACAGCTTAAAGGTACTGTTGGGGAAAGGAGGTTGTCAGCAATTGAAGGAGTTTGGAGGTTTTAGTCATTTACAAATGTGGGTGGGACTGTCATCGCCAGCCATTGCTGACTGTAAAAACCTATTTCTTCAGCCCTTAGGCAAGGCTTTTCTTGCCTGAAGTAGTTGTATAATCACACCTAAAAGGTCCCATCAGTGTTTCTGTCTTGTAGGTTATTTTATAAAGCAGCTTTTGGTTATAACTATGTAAGCATCTTTGAGCTCCCAATAACTAAACATTATTATTAGCTCATGGTTAGGAGCTTCTATCTTGTGTTGCCTGTCCACAGACAAGACTAAATGTATTTACATTTCAGCACAAAGGTAAATTTTATGTGGATGCTTTGGTAAGATTTTATAGATAGGCTAACAACTTCCATGCCATACAGAACCACATAAAAAGGCTGTTTCTTGACATGGCCCACACAGTTATGTTTGAACTTGAAAATATATTGTACTGACAGACGTTGTAGTGTGTTGTTTTTTTTTTTATTAATTGTCACGAAATACTAATGCTATATCTAAGTTGCTGCTGTTTTCCAAAACACAGTGGTAGTAGTGAATAGGGAATCTAGTCTTTCCAGAATCTTGCAGAATGATGTAATATGTTTAAATATGTAAACTGTGTAAGTGGTTGTCTGTATGATTTGAAGGAAGTCTACTCAAAAATAAAATGTTACCCTCACTTGCCTGTGCAGCACAGGTCCTGCTCAGGGTTTCAGCATGCTCGGGGTGGTCACCAGTGCCAGTGGGATGTCTCTGACTGGTACAGAGTGCTCCCCTCTCCATTTCCCAGAAGGTTACAGGGGGGTCACAGACTATGCCAGCTGATGGCTCTTGAGTCTTCATCATCCATTGGGTGGCTGAGTGGGTGGTTTATGTTGTTAAATGGCAATTTAGTGCTGGTGAGAGGCCCAGAGGCTGAAGTCATTTATTTATGTACAAAGCTGTCCTGCACACAGCAGCACAGTCAGTGTCTGGCCCTGCATGAGGAGCACCCAAGGCTGCCTGCACAGGACCCAGTGGTCCTGGGCATCCTGGTGACTTTCTCACATGGCTGTGTGCCTGGAGGAACTGACCAAAGGCCACCAATGCTTCTCCTGTCCACCCACAGTTCCCAGGCTGAGCTGGGAGGATGCTTGCTGGTTGTCCCTTGGGCTGGGTGATCCACACAGCCCTGAGCTGTGGCTGTGGCTCCAGCTGCCAAAGGGTCTTGTAGGGTGTCTGCAGAAATGCTGGAGTTTTGCATATATGCAATGGCTGGTGTGGGCACAGTTGTGAACGGCATGGGATGTGTTTCCTAAATGAGAGCAAAACGGAAAGTGGTTTGGGAAGGTCTGGCAGGCATGGATGCTACAGTACAGCCTCAAGACAACACAGGGATTTTCCTGCTGGGAGACCTGAGATAGACTCGAACTGGTGACATGGAAGACACTGCACGCTGTTCCCAGTGACCTGGACTGTCCCACTCTACCTCAGGAGTTGCTATAATGTATATTGTCATCTCTTGTAGCTGCAGTGCTTGTAAACAGTTTCTTAAGACAGGCACAGACTGGCAGAACAGTTAATTTATAGGTTGTCATTTGTGTGGGGTGTGTTTTCAGCATTTTTTTTTTTGGTCGAGTCCATATTCTGTTCCCCACTGGAAACAAAGATGTTTATGGTTGAGCTGGATTACCAAACTACCACTGATGTGATCAGGAGTGATGATTTAGCAGTTATTTATACCCATCCATTAAGTAGTGATGGACAGTGATGCTTCTGGCAACCTGCACCCACTATTATTTAAAGGAGCCAGTCACAATTTCATGCAACCATGGCTTCTTGTTGTTGTCTCAGAAAGCAATTAAAAGTTTAATTAAAATCAGTACTGTCTTTATTGGCTACAACTGTAAATACCCTAAAATGATCAGGCATGTGTCTGCAGCCTTTGGAATAGTGAATACTGAACAGTTGCCAAACACTGAAATGAAGGAAAGTGTTGGCATGCATTTAAAACCCATATAAATGCTAAATTAAATCTCTTAGATTGGATAATAATCTCCATATTTTTAAAATACTATTTTAAGTATATCTGTCTCAAAATAAAGCAAGGAGGCAAAGCGAACCACATATACTTTAAACAGAACAACATTATTCATCAGGCTTTTAACATTAACGATCACAAGGCTTTTAAAAAACTCTCTGTGCAATACTGTAATGTAGACCATATTTTCAGCTGCATATTTAGGACAAATAGTCAATTGGTACAGGACAGAGTTAAGCCTCCAAGAATAAGCTTTTGAGAGGCACTGGGATGGCACCACAGTGGGGAGAAGCTGGTTGCTCCTTGTGTAGTTCTCCCCATTACACTGGAGTCCTGATTTAAAGCTCAGTACATTATGAAGTATAATTTAGGATTACTTTTTTTTTTTAACTGTGAGATTTTTGTTGAATTAATATTTTGTCTATTTTAACCTATGTCTTTAAGAAGGTTTTGGCATGTATTTAGGGCAAAGATTCCTGTTCAGGAAAAACATTGGTTTGAGGAGGGAACTGTCAGCATGGTCTGGGTCTGAGTGCAGATGTATAGATTTAAACTAATATGGATATATGTTGGAAAACCTCCCCTATTTTACTTATTAAAGGTTAAATCTCAGGCTCAGTAGCTAACCTCTCCCTGATTAAAGGAAGCTGGAGAGCCAAGGAGTGTCTGCATTCATGAGGTGCCAGGCTGGTGTTAAATGAAGGAAGGAATCAAAGACAATGAAAAAAACCAAAAGTCCCTTGCTTGAGTCTGATGGTCTCATCAGGCCTGCAGGAGAGGAGTGTCTTTCATTCTTCATTTTCAAACAGCATCTCAGTGTTACACAATGGATCTCACCCAGGATGTTGTAAAAGCCTTTATGGTTCACGTCCTTGGCTTTAAAGCTGTGGGATGCTTGAGTGTTTGCCTTGTTAACTGTATTTTTTGCATGTAAAAAGGAAACCTCAGAAATGTGCATAATTATTAATATTAAACAGTCAGTTTGTGGTAAAAGTAACATTAGATCTTTGAGGAGTTCTAGCCGCAGAGATGTTCTTGCTGGTAACAGCCACATGCTCAGCCTCTCCACCAGATTATGGCTGCCAAGAGCCTGACTATTCTGCAGCCTGTATGTACATAGAAACTGTTGCTGTGGACAGAGTTGTTATTTAAAAGGCACAGAAATCATGCTTTCTGGTTTTTTCTGTCCCACCCTGAAGTTGCCGCCCTAGTGCCCGTTGCGGGAGTTGCTTGGTGGGAGAAGTCAGAAGCGCAGAAAGGAAAGAACTTGTATTTTCTGTGTGTGGGTGCTCTGCTTGGGGCTAGCGGTTTACTGCAGCATGATAGTGCTATTTTCTCTGTTAAAAGGTAACTTTTTAAGAAATGAAATATGTGACTTGATAACACAGAAGTCCAGATTTCCTTCTGTCACTGAGGCAAGCATTCTTCAAGTGTAGCCCCATTCTTCTAGACTGCTTTTGTTAATCAGTATCATAAAAATTCCTACACAGACCAAAAACCTCATGTTTCAAAAATGAGAAAGTAGCAACAGTTCTTTTAGTCAGTGATGCATAGGAGGAAACATGAACAAAAATCTTCAACCTGAAACCTGAGAAATGTGGAGGTGCATGTTTTCGAATGTGCATAATATGTGGCAGAAAGCAAAAGAAAAGGTAAGTTTTGAAGGAATTAAAAATCTGAATGTTAGTTTTGCAGTTTGAACTCTGTGCTGACGAAGTTTGTTCCACAGAAGTGTTACAATTTGGCTTCAGGCAATGTTTGATAAGCATGAACTTGATAAACATCAATAATATCTCAGTACCAGTCTAAAACCAGTAATAGTAGCAGAATAAGATGTCAAACAATGGAAAACTTAAAAGAATATCATAAGTGTTTCGTGCTTATAGTTGTTTCTAAATTGTACTGCTATTTCTCCTCTTCCTTCACCAGGCATAAAGTTGTTTATGTGTGCAAAGTTTCACCTTCCTTTCTGGCAGGCTGGGGATCATTTAATAAATGTAGTTTAGCCGGAAGCCTTATGCAGTGTTGTGAACATCAGGCTTTTCAAAATTGTGTGTTGGGTTCACCAATACCTTAAAAATGAGATTAGCAAACAGAAAATGTTTGCTTGCTTTTTGTATATGTATTCTGGAATTTAAACCTGTAGGATTTGTCACTTTAAAGTTGGCATTGATAACAGAATTTCTAGGAAAGTTTGAAGAGGCTTGTGGTAAAATCAGGAGCAATCCAGTCTCTGTTATATTGTATGTTAAGTCCAGTATGAATAGTAATACATAACTGAAGTTTTGCATAATTTCTTGTGTGTATTATATGTACTTCCAGATGAGATACAAATGGGACTTGTTGATACTCATCCAACACAATGCACTGATCATAATTTAACTATATGCAGTAATATTTCACAGATTTTATTGAGATAAAATTTTGGAGTTTGGAAACAAATTAGTCTGACTTATTTGACCACATTCAAGTAAACACCCTGGGAACCTGCAGAGCCCTGGGTGTTTTCCATTTCTTGTAAGACCTCCAAGGCCAAACTAGAACAAAATGTATCATTAAAAGCCCATGCAGCCACCACATTTTTCTCTCACCAACCTGGAATTGCAAGTAGTTCCCACTGATTTGCCCCACTGACCTCCAACGAAGGCAAATAAGCATTTGGCACTGTGTTGCAAATTGTCCTGTGTGTTTTATTTTGTATGTGTAACTTTTTATTCTTTCTGCTTTGTTTCTTTTTTTTTTTTTTATTGGGATAGTGAGTTGGTAGTATTTGCCTAAAAATTACAAGAACAGGAGAAGGAGTCTGTTGGCAGAAAAAAATCCATTTGAAGCCACTGGGGAATTCCTGCTGTCACTTGAAATGGCTATTGTGGGGGAGGACAATACAGAGGCCTGGACTTTTAAATGTGATTGAGATAAACAGTGTTTCTTATCCTTGAGCTGGTTACAATCTAATCCAAGCAACTCAGTGTAAAAGTGCATTTTTGGCCTTAATGGATATTTTTACTAATGTCAGTGCACAGTCCGGAACGATCACATTTTGCTTTGACAGCGTAAAGCGTTGTGTAAGTTTTCATCTGTACCACTGAACTATAAACATTGCCTTTGCCAGCCCAACACAGCTTGAACGTTTGAACTGGGAGCCGTCTTGCCATGAGGGTGGGAAGGGAGTTGTTTTTCTTGTCAAGAGCAGAGTTGTCAATGATGCTGTGGGGGGGGTACATCAGCGGGGGCTGGTTGCAAGAGTTTTAGATTGTATGGGTCTGATCCTATAACCTGCCTGGCTGTAAAATCTAGGGGAGCAGAAGCTGTGTGTGTGTGAAAGCCAGGTAGGACTAAACTCTGAGATAGTTAAAGGTTAACTGCTTGGTTGTGCTATTTCAGTATTAACTGTGAAGAGAGAAATTCTTTAAGTACCGATGCATGCTAAAGCTTCTGCATGATGCTTGTCACAATATATCCTCCCTGATTATTTGCTTTAAGAGTGTTAAGTCCATCTTATTTCTTTTTAAGTCTGAAGCTGAGGTTTTTGTTGGAATCCCTATCTGTGAGTGGTGCCTTCACTACTGGTGGGTTATTCCTTCTGGCACCCATCACGCTCACTTCTAGCCAAACAGGACTTTAGCCAGAGATTGCTTCCATCTTACTCAGAGCCACACTGCCCTGTGCTTAGAGGGGAAATGAAAAAAGAATTATCTCAAAAGAAGAAGTGAGTCCTTATTTTTCTTATCCTCAGTGGAAGTCAAGACTGTCTGCTTGTTGCTGTCCCCAGGGTGTGGGCAGGAGGTGATGATTGGGGAAGCTGTTGTGTGTGCTGGGAGCCATCCAGGCTTCTTCTCTGGGTTTGAATGCTCTTGAAAGCATTGGGTAGCAGAGTGTTGCCTCCAGACTGCTAACCCGATGTAGTGGTCCTGTCTGTTCCAAACTTGGCTAAAATGACGCTGACACAGGTAAGAATAGAATAAAGACATCCGTGGCTTTCTGTAGTAACTTCCATCACTTGAGTTCAACTCTTCCATTTCAGTACTTAGTCACCTGGGCTTCTGTCCTGTTCCCAAACCCAGGAGTACGGAGGATGCAATCTATGGGAGGGATGAACTACAACTTTTCCAAGCAGCAGTTATGATTTGATTTAGAGTTGACTGAGGTGGGGGGAAAGTAAAACCTCACCAAAAACAACAGAAAACCAAAAGAAATCAAAGCAGAATGCAACAACCTAAAAACACAAACCCAACCAACAAACAAAATCGCAAACAAAACCAACAAAGCAAAAAAAAAAAAAAATCCAATGCATCAAACAAACAAAAACAAGAAGGGAAGATACTAATTTTCTATTTGCTTTTGAATTTACAAAAAGAAAAAATCAAAATTATTTTGACAGGCTGCACCTGGAGGGTGGTGGTCAATCCAACACTGTTTAATAACTTCTTATGTCATCTGGATAATAAGAACAACTCTATGCTGAAAGTTTGTTGATACCAAATTGAATGGGTAAGTGGACACTTCAGAATGGAGAGCCACCCAGCAGGAAGACCTGAGTAGACTGGAAGACTGGGATAACAAGAACTTTATGAAGTTCAACAAGGATAAGTGTTAAGGTTTTACACGCAGGAAAGCATAATCACCTGGCTGGGGAGCAGCTCTGTGGAAACGGGCCTGGGGGTCCTACTGGCAACAAGCTCAATATGAGTGACCAGTGTGCTGCTGTGGCAAAGAAAACCAACAGGATACTGGGCTGCATCAACAAGAGCATCTCCGGCAGGGATTAAGCAGTTATTAACCTATCCTACTTAGAATACTGATGTGGTATTCTAAGATCCTATGAAATTTCTTAATGTGATAAAACTGTATTGGTTTTATGTTACTGAACCCATTTTGTTTTAGTAGGGAAAGTTTTTCCTTGTATTCACTGATTTTTAATTTTGGTGTACTTAGTGTTTGTGGGGGTATGGGATAATGTTGATGTGAACCAAGCACCATGTGCAGACATTGCAGGCTCCCCACGCTGGTGTTCAGTGAGGGCCAGGCTCTGAGCCATTTAGGACATTTATAACTCCCACTGAAATAATTTAAAGTTCTGCCATCTAGTAACTTTCACCTATATTGTTTTTCCTTTAAATCTATTTGCAGTGAAGCTGTCTTTGTCCTTTTAAAATAAATTTCTAAATACATCTCTTTGTTTTCAGAAGCATGAGATCATTGTTTTTGATAGTTAAGAGTTTCAAAAGAAAAAACACTCTAATTTGTTTCATGTAGTTTCTTTAAAGAAATGAGCAATGACATTCTTTTTATTATTAGTGATTCATTCTCATCCATATATTTCTTTTATAGTCTGTGGTGGCCTAAAGTTATAAATAACATTTTAAAGTTAGTTTGTGTGTGGGAACAGAAAACTTGGGACAAGCTGACTGTAGGTTTGGCCTGATGATTGCACAATGTTAAATAAAAGAGTTGAGAGCAAGCGCTGGTGAGCAGAAGGGACGCAAATGAAGCCACAGCTGGGGTGGGAAGGCACAAAATGGGTTAAGCTTCCAACTGCTGCTCAAGAAGATGTAGAAATGCCACACCTCTGTGTCTGTATGAATGCAAATTAAGTCGCCATTAACATGACAAAGTCCATCTGCATGTCCAAGTCTGGTCTGTGCAGGGGAAAGCACTGGGCTGTTACCAGCTTGTCCCCATGCATCTTTCTTCATCTGTGAAAGAAGAGGAGGAGCTGTGGTCATGGCTGACTCTGTCACAGTTAAACTCAGAGCTCTGAGTGTGGTGCAAGCTGGGATTTTAAGGAAAGGAATAGCTGAGATACTGGTGTTTGCATCTGGGGACTGCTAGTGTGTGTGTCTTGCTTTTGCCTCCTTCCAATGCTGTAAACACAGGATTGTTCTGAGTTTCCTCTCAGTTCATCGTTCCCAGTGTACAAGTGCTTCAATTCAATCAAGATATAAAGTCAGGAATCCCTCTGGACCAGTTCCTTCCTGCTTGGTTAGGTATATAGTAAAACAAAGAAAAATTGTTATTACTATGTGAAATACTGTCACTGTGTCTGTGCGGACTCTACATCACCAGCCAGCTGGCTCCTCAAGAAGAATTTTAGTCCCCTCTGAAACCTGTGAAACACTTCATGAGTTGACACAGCCGCAGTAGCCAGATCTTGCCAAGATTGGCTGGGATCCATACCACCTTGCGTGCATGTCAATTCAGCGTGCTAGACTCCTAAGTGGTGTATTTGGAGCTGGTTGATTGTGTATTTACCAAACAAACCTTGTCTGATATTAATTCACATCCTCTTTGTGTATCATTATCAAATGTCAAATTAATCTCTGCTTAGTTTCCATAACACATGTCTACTCTGAGATGGGGAGCACAGACAACCTCACACAAACTCAAGCTCTGGTGTCCAACTGAGAACTGTCTCTTCACATGGTCTTCTGATGTCTGTCTAGCTATCTTCATGCCAGTGAATAACTCTTTCTACTGTCTGGTAAAGTCCATACCGATCCAGTGACTGGTGGCAATGTGATTGTGATTTTTGACTGCACAAGACCTAATCTATTGCACCAAATCCTGGTTTATTTCTTCTCAATTTCTAGATCATCCATGAGGCTTGGTTCCCTAAAGGCAATATTTAAGAAATGGATTCTAGAGGGCAAGACAACCTGGCCAGGTATCTGAGCAGGGAGTTTGTTGGCAATTATGAATCAATTCTAAGTAACAGAGGCAACATTCCTACTTCAGACCTGTGTAAGAGCAAGGAAACAAAAAATATTATTGCTTCTGTTCTGGGATGGCCGGGGCCAATTGGGAACTCAAAGCACCTATGTGTGCACCACCCCAGGTGAGGGATCTTCAAGAAAATCAGAAAGCTCTGACTGAAATATATTTAACAGACCCTAGCACAGTTAAGACATTTAGGTTCTTCAGCTTTTGATGTTTGCATTCTCCAGTTTCTTATAATCATGCTCTTAATTCCAAATTTAATCTCTCAGACACAGGGCCAGACTCTGCACCAAATGGGTGTTGAATGGCTATTTGGAAGAGGGAGCTCACATAAATATTCAAGACATCCTTACCGGCAGCAGAAAAGGCTCAATTAGAAACATTTACCTGGCAAGGTTGGAAAGGATTTTAGTTTGGCTCACTGACATCTTCTGTCTCTATCCAAAGTATAGAGCCAAGGTATTTTGGGCATGCCAGTGCTGAAGGAGTCAGGCCCCCCAACAAGATCACCAGAAGATCTATTTTAGAAAAGGTCTGGTTTTGCATTGTGCAAAGATAAGTTTAAAATGTTTAAGAAATATGCATCTTCCAGGGCCCATAACTCAATCTTGATGGGACTTCTGAGACAAATTTTGTAACTGGTGTCCTCATTCTTTCCATTTCACTTATAGGTGAATGGGAGAGCTACAAAGTTTTAACAGCAGGACTCATTTCCAGTCTTTATAAGCATGTATCACACAGAGGCCTCCCAGATATCTATCAAAAGTGATCTTGAAATTCCATCCAAACTGGCCAATATATCCATCAATATTTTTTTCCAGAGCTCAGACACATGGAAAAGCTGGGTTTATAGGACACTTGGGTACAGTGGACTTTATACAGACATATTTTAGATCTACTCCTCAGCTTTTTACACCTTCTGCAAAAATAATGATAATGATTCTAAAAAAACCTATCTGTAGCAGCATAAGGTAAACTTAAGCACAGCTCAGCTTGCATTTTGAAGACCTCCTCTTCACCAGACAGCTTGGGGCACATGCGAGGCTCAGCTCTGCATGGGCTGCTCAGAGGAGCAACACTTACCAGGATGCATGTCTTTTATTTTGAGGTGTTCATGGCTGCAAAGCCCTTGGTCTGTCAGCAGTGAGCTGTTAGAAATACCTGAGCTAACGTGGGTACCAAAGCAGTCTCAGTGTAGCAGAGGGGAGGTCCAAGCAGGCTCATTTCTTGGGAAGAATGTAGGGTGAATTCTGAGTAGTCACAGCTTTAGTGGTTCTGGTACTCATACTATCTTGTCTGCACTGTAGAAATGTTCTGTGACTTCTTTAGGCTGGATAGAATTTATAATAATCAGACACAGAAGCAAATGTAATCCTGATGAGCCATAGCGAGTGTGCAGGTAAATAACCATTTAGATTTGCTTTGATAAACTACCAGTCTTATCATTTTTTGTTTGTGCAATATGAGTCATGACTCAACTGATCTAAACTATGTTGAAGTGTCCTCCTGACTTGCAGATGAGAGTATTGAAATTGTCCCACAATCAAATGTATTTCAAGTTGTTTACTCTTCAGTGTTCTCTTTTTCTGGCAACTGCAAAGAAAGGAAGACAAGAATTGTTAAAAGTTAAAATATGCCTTTGTGATGGTATAGATTAACAGTTATGAGTTTGTGAGAGGATTGAGGTGGGTTTTTTGGGTGGTGGTGGTTTTTTTTGTTTTACTTAAGCAATCCATCAGAAGAACATGCTTGCATAGTGCATTTCAACAATAGTCTATGATAAAAATGAAGATTGTTTTCTTGACTCAGGATCAGCTATGGTAAACTTGAACAGTGTGTGTGTATGCACATGAGAAAGTGAAAGAAAAAGGAAATTTTAAGAGAAGGACTTAATGAGTGGGGAGTTAAGAGCTGTGTTGGTTACAGAACCAGTAACCCTTTTGCTTCAGACAGAAGTGACGCAGTCTGGTCAAGAGTAGTTGGTTGAAGAAGATGACATTAAAGTTATTGAAAACATCTAGCAAATGGTTAAATTCCTTTTTCATGGTGATGCATTTCCCTAAATCAGTTTACCTAGAATTGTCTTATAATAACTTTGCTCATTGTTTGAGTGAGAACTGGGGATATTTATTTTGTGTAATCAGAGGTTAGATAATGCTAAATCAAGGCTATTGTGCTGACAGATGGAACACTTAGTCACAACCAGGCGCTCCTGGAGGCTGTAAGTCTATGATCTACCAGTACATTTGTTTTCTTATGAAGGATAAGGGAATAAGAGACCCTCTACAGAATCATTGATTAGGTATTATTTTCTCTGCTAATGCCTTAAAGTTTATCTGATCCTTCATAAGAACTTGTCTACTTATCCTATTTAATTTAATTGAATACTTGAAGCTATTCAAGTTATCCACAGGGTAGTACAGAAGGGCTGATAAAAGGTTGATATGTTTCCTTCAGCAGCAAAGTTTTCTGATTTTACTGAAGCTTGGAGGAGAAATACATGCCAACACTGAGAGAAAACCTGTTTGGGATGCTGGATGCATTCATGGTAATTAGTCAAGGACCTATCAGCAGAAAATCTTACATTTCTTTTGTCTGTGGCATCTTGAGTACAATAAACTTCAGGAGGTAAAGAATGCTACGAGGAAATCGCAGATATGAAATACAGTGTTTCTTCAGTGTTATGGTGAGGAGAATATAGGGATTTGTAAGAGCATGGAGACTTCAATACAAGAGCAAATCAACAATCCCTTTAGAGCAAATTTCTGTGTGTGGGGATTTTTTTTTCTTTTTTTTTCCCTCTGTTTTTAATATTATTTTGCATTTTCTAGGTCTTTTTAATTTATTTCATCCCTGCTTATTGAGAAGGAAGTGCATATAAATCATGTTGCAAAATCAGCTCTGCTATTTTATTTCAGGATCTTATATTTGTCATATAATTATCAATCTATCTGGTGAAACAGTTTCACACTATGTTTTGTTGGAAGCAGCTATTGAGAAAGAGGTTTACATCAACTTGTATGTCTATTTTTTTTCATTAATGATTGCAATCTTCTGCCATTTAAATTCATTGTAAAACTAACTTCATCTTAGTGGAAATGGGGTTTCACCTGATGTGTGTGTATGCGAAAAGATCTAATCATATAGCCTGATAAGACACACAATGAGTACATTGACACAAGGTTAAGATTCATAAGGAAAGTCTCGTAAAGGCATTGCAGATTTGAGTCAGAATTTGAACAATTTGAGCTTTTTTGAACTGACATCCTTCCTGCCAAAAGCCACAAGAAAGTTTTCAAGGCCAAATGATTTGTCATGAAAAACTTCATATGGCTCAGGGGATACAGTCTGGGCTCCTCTGAGTCAGGGTTGCTTAGGGGGCCACAAGAACAAAAAGAAAATATCCTCTGTTATTGGGCACTTTGAAGGGAGAAGTGGAGGTGAATTTGTCCTTGGGGAGGGGGAATTTGCTGGAGAAGAGAAGAGGGGAGCATATGTAGGAATTACAGAAGGAAAAGAGGTTTAATCTATGGACCTCATGATCTCCTTTCATTATGCATTTAGGGGTTCACCTGTAAAACCTGGAAAGGCTTTTACCTGAGGATCCCTCGGCATATACACAGGTTGTGGTATCCAGATGCTCTAACAGCAAAGAACTTGTCACTCGTTACCGTCCTCTGAAGTCTTTGCTGTTGACTGAAACAGTATTTGGGTTTGTTCCTCTGAATACTCTTTTGTGACCTCAATTAAGAAAAAGTTCAAGAAAAAGCTGTGTCCACAACCTCTTGCAAAAGCCACTGTGGCCTTGAATCTTTCCTCTCTCTTCAGATGTTGTTGGGGATGCATTCTTTCAGATGCTGATGTTGCGTCCCTTCCAGACTGAGCCATTTTAGGATTGTGGTTAAGTATCATATTGTTGAAATTACTGCTGTTGATATTAAATTGGCTGGATGGTGACTCTTGCTTGGGGTTAGCACAAGAATAAATTCCTTCTCTAACGATTGCTTTCAGGTTCAGCGCTGCTAACATTGTGCAGCAAATCTGTTCTGAATGTGCTTAACTAAACCTCTTGGCATTAACAGATGTGTTGCTTCCACTGGTGTACACAAAACAGATCTTGCAGAATTTCTTTGTTTCGGGAAATCTGGATTCTTGAAATCAAACGGGATGAACAGTGTGTTTGGAATAGATTTATATACGTTTTCATTCTTGCCCTGTGGAAATACTGTACTGTCTCTTAGATGAGATACTTACAGATTTACATCCAATACCATTGAAAAGATGTCTCTTAAAATTTGACATCTCAGTACAGTGCCAGATACTATTTCAATGTAGAATATTTTTCACTCATTTATATTCATTTAAAACCTGCTAGTGCCAGCAATGAACCCCTAAAAAGTAGTGCTTCGCTGCCAAAGTAAGCTTAGAGATACACAGGGGTTAAGCATGAGAATGTAATGCTCTACTCTAATATTTCTCATTTGCTTGTCAGAAGCAACATTTCCATTTTGGTTCTTCTGTTTGGGTTGTTTGCATGTGGATATTGCTGTGTATTTGTTAAGCGCTTGTAATTTTCACAGCACTGTATGAGATGCAAATATCACAATAATCCCCTCCTTGGGGATTTTACAGCCTAGAAAATGGAAAAACAAAATAAGCACCTGAGTCAGTATATATTAGACAATAAGTTGCCTGCCCTGACTCAAAGGGACAGAGCAGCCCTTTAGAAAATATACATTTCTTGTACACATGTGCATTCTGAGCTTGCAAAATAAATGAGCCTTTTGGAGAGGTCAGTGTACATGGAGAACATGAACTCTCTGTACCAGGGTTTGGGTGAGGGGAAAACCATTGGATATCTCTTTTTGGGGAGTAGTAGCTGCAGAGCATGAGGCAGGGAGGCAGACTGAAACATGGGAGAGGTGTGATGTATATATGCTGAAGTTTCTCAAGCATGTGACGTGAAAGCAAATGTGGTAGGTGGGCAGCCCACAGGAAGCGGGCTGCTGGGTACCCTTGTGGGATGCTCAAGAATGAGCCATCCTTGAGATGGTGGGTGGTGGGGAGGCGGTGGCTCAGCTCCAGGACAGGGTGGCTGTGGTCAGCACTGGGTGTTTGCTTTAGACAGCATCTTAATGATTGTTCAGCTCTAAGGTCCTCTGAGGGAGTTTGTAGTGTTGCACCTTCCAGCAATAGGCTCTGTCTTCTGAATGGAAAAAAGGCTGGATTGGAGAGGATCATAAAGCAGAAAGTGGTTTATTTCTGGTGCCTACAGGGACAATGTAGGAGTCACTGTCTTAACAGGCCCTCCCAGAGACTAATAAAAAGTAATTGCTTAACCAAGGAGGAATAAGCGTGTACTCTATGGTCATAGAGAGGTTTGGGGTGTTCTCTTAGCTGGGGAGATTGCTTCATGACAAAGGCTGAGAGGAGTTCACTGTGCATTAAAAAGTGTCAGATTTTTATTAATAACGTGAAACTGAGTAATTTGCTCCTTTCATTAACCTGTAAAAGTGCAATTGCCAGAGGTCTAAGAAAATCAGCAGAGCTGAGGCCTCCCCAATAATTACAAGCAGTTTCCAGCTTTAACTTATGAAAAAGAAACATGCTAGTATTATGTGCAAAGCTGTTATTAACTGCATAAGTCTCTGTAATTAATTTTCTACCTTCGCCTAACATCTTTTTGCCTTGGTCATTTGCATTATAAATCTTTCCTGCGATGCCATGGGTTTAAATTTTTAAAATTGAATGTAATTAACGTATACATAAGTCCCTTTGTATTGTAAACAATGCTAGGAGTCCTGACAGAATAACTAAAGAGATCTTTTAATTCCTCTGTTGTTACTAAACTACCAAACACTGTCAAGAATTTTAACACCATCATCCCTAGTGATGGATCTGATATAAATTGCTAGGAAAAAAATATTCTTAAGCCTAAGTTTTCAGTTGTTTATGTAGTCCTAGTTAGCTATTTATAAAGCATAATCAGCTCAGATAAATCTCTGGCATGTTTAGAAATACCTGGGACGTGCAAACTGTGACATCTCTACACAGAGCAGGAGAAGACGTAGAAAAGGCTTTGCAAAATTTATTGATAAGCAACTGAACAAATCCAGTTTGTTTTTTAGCCCAGTTTCTGAAAGGCCAATGCCATTGTGGTGGGTGAGAGATACTGCCAGTTCTCTGGATAATAATTTTTGAGCCCAGTGGGAAAAGACTGAGTACAAATCGTGTTACATCGTTATTAGACCACAGAGAATCTCTGTTGTAAAGGGCAGTTCTGAAAGCTCAAGCTGAAGAGAAGTCTTTGGATCGAAATGTGTCTTATACCCCAGGGAGCCCCTCCACAAGACAGAAAAACATAAGAAATGGGCATTGTTAATGTTAGTGTTGATTGTATTTAATTAGAGCAAGAGGCTGGGAAGCAGTAAATCTGTTTGTTGGTTGGGTCTCTATTTTGCTGATTTTGACCTTGACTTGGTTCAACTGCTTGGGTAATTCTTTTACTCTTGGATTATCTTTAAAAGCATTAGAAGTTTTGTTATCTGTCCTACTTAGTTAGAGAAAAATCCATTTAGCCTTTGTGTTATCCAGATGTACTTTTCAATACCATGGGTGTGATATTCTCATTAATGAGGATGCTGCTGGAGACTGTCTTAGCCAAATGAGGAGGACTTGGGTACTTACAACTTATTTCACCCTACAGGAAGCTTGATCTAGCATTAGCATAAGGCCCTTTCAGAGACTGGAAGGCCCCCAAAAATGCTCTTTTGTAACATCTTATTTCTAGGGAAGCACAAAAGCTAAGCCAGTGTTTTAATGAAATCTTTCCAAGTTGAATCAGTGAAAACTTTGCCAATTGCTTTGGTAAACCCAAGCTTTTTAACATACTGAATAATTAATGAGAGAAAATCCTCACAAGAAAACTCAAGAAGGACACTTGCTACCTTGAAAGTTCAAACTCAATTTATAATGATGGAAACAAGAGTATGTTATAAAGTTTGGAAATACTCACTGGAAATGGACAAACCATAAGCCTTTGCCTGACACGGCTTTTCATCCATACTTCAGGGTGTTAACCTAAGAGGAACTCATTGACAAGAGTATTAAGAACCTATTGATAAATTGATGAGAGAAGTTGTAAAATACAGGCAGGCCTGGGAAGCCTCCCTTCCCAGCTGCATATCAATCTGCAGATGCTTTCCAGCCTTCCAAGCAGCCAGTCTGAAAAGCCATTTACTTTTGGACATGTCAGGATAGAGTTCCAGCAGCTGAGTGAATAATTACCTCAATTAAAGCGCGTTCAGCAAGAGGTCAGTGAATATTTGGTGTAACAACATATATAGCACTTAGCAGCTTAAATGTGTGCAGATTTTTCAGCCCCCTCTCTATGTGTGTGTGTGTACGTATACATATATTAAGTGTCACTTTGGTCCAGCAGTGAGAAGCTCAGGAGAGCTGCCAGGAGGGCTCGTGGTGGTTGTGGTGGGTTGTGGGGCTGGAGATGTGACAGGGACTAGGGGCCGCTGGTGATGTGCTGCTGTCCCTGGGACAGGATTTGGAGTCTCTTGAAGTTGGACTGCAGACTTCGTGACACCAGAGATGTTATGTTTGATTGATAATGAGCATGCAGCTGGTTTACCCTCTGTTATTATTACACAATAACTGCACAAAAATGCTATTAAGCTACACACAAAGTTAATTGAAGATAATATGGAATGGTCTGTCTCCATGGTCTGTCTGAGATGCCATGGTCTTATATCCATAAATGTGGATTTATTTCTAGGTCTTATAACCCATTTTGGTTGTCATGTAGTTAAGACACCTGACAGTGGTCAGGGGAAATCATGTCCTTATTCTTCAGTGACTCACTTGTCCTATTAGCAGAGATATACTTTTAATCAAAGACCATGAACACTTTATCTAGGTGGAAAATACTATTAATTTGAAAGCATTTTCCTTTAGTCTTTTGCTATGAGTACTCGTGTCTACCGACTTCTTCTGTCTTTTCCCCTTTTTTTTATTTTTGTCTTTCAAATTGAATGGTTCAAATTAATTGAGTCTACACCATCTGAAGTGCAGCAGGTGCTGCCCGGGTAAGGGGCCCAGACCTGAATTTGTCATGCACCAAGTTCATAGTAAGTCATTGTTAAGTCTGCTCTGTGACAAACAGAGGATTACACCTCTAAGATTTGCTGCTTTGTGTTAGATTAAGTAGGAGACTGGGTCAGGATGCACCTATTGACTTTCACACTGATTGTACAACTTTTTAAAGGAAGATATTTTACTCAGTTGGGGTCATTAGAGATCTTAACAGTTTAATTTACTTGGCTGTTGTGTATTATTTTTCCCTGGGAAAAAAACCAAACCAAAACATTTGATACAAAGATAGTGAGAAACTGGAGAATTAACTTAGGTCTGCCTATAGCCAATCCTGTGGCTGGTCATGCTCTTTCTATAGTCTTTTCTATCTGATTTTTTTTTTTTAAAGTGGCAGTAGTTAGACCCTGTAATGCAGTCAAGTGTTTTATTGCTCCTAAACTATGTAAACTAAGCTTTGGGAAGCCTCATTTAAGATTTTTTTTCTACACCTTGACTTTTTTTTAATGGTGATTTTATGCATCATTTCCAAAATTTCAGTCTCACTGTAGCAATAACTATTATAATCTGCAGTATTTTCCCAGTTCTTCTTCCAGTTCTTTTCCTTTTGCATTAGCAGCAAAGTTACTTTTACCTCCTGAACACTGATGAAAATGTTCAGTGGCTTCAAGTATAATAATAATAATTCCTGAAGAAACTTCTGCAAATACCCATCCCTCACACGTGAATCCCCACTGATAAATATTTTTGAGATCTGTCAATTAGCTGGGTTGAATTAATTCAATTTACAGTTTTTTGGTACTCTATCACGCTAATTTTCAATATGAGCGTTGCACTACACTAAATCAAATATTTTATAAAAAGCTGAGTTTACTATATCAATACAATGAGACTTCAGCAACCAAACCTGCAACCTCATTAAAGAATGAAAACAGGTTTGCTTGACAAGATATTTCAGTGATTGAAGTATGCTCTGAGGTATCGGCTGTATGCATCCCAACCAATTGCATTGTGTATTAACTTCTACATTCATCTGCCTGAGGTTGATGTCAGGCTCTGTAGTTGTCCTAACTGACTGGTTGTGCTTTTTGATATTGGAACAGCATTAGTTCACTGCTAAAGATTTTACCTTGGTGTAATTTGCAGGCCAAGCTTCTTAGCTAGGCCTTAAGACCTGCGGGTCTTCTGCTTTGTGTTGTTTTGTGTTGTGTGTGTGTGGTGGTGCTTTTGTTTTCCCACAGATGCTGCCTGACAATGTTTTCAGTTTTTCATTACCTGGAGAGGGGTTCGTTATCTTCACATGATGGGAATTTATTGTCCTATTTCTTTCAGGGCACAGAGCTTTTGTCACTGGTAACAGTTCAACCTCTATTGTCTAGCAAAAAGGGCCTGTGTGATTGCTAGGATGATAATTGCTGGGTTTTCTTTTTCTGTAGAAGTTTATATAAAAATTTATAGTGTACAGATATGCAGCTGAGAGAGTAATTTATGGTAGGAACTAGATGAACACTCTGTTCTTACGGAACGCTCATATCTAAAATGAAAGCTCAACTTGGCTTCTGGAGCAGCATGCTGTATAGTTTTCCCTTTAAAGACTTTTCTCCCTTTTGCAGTGAAACCTTTTCATGTAGGGCTTTGCTTCCTAGAGAAGATCTCATGCTGCTTCGTGTCAGTAGATACACCCACGGCTAGTCAGGAGGTAGATGTCAGAAAGGCGTCCTACCGGGTTTGGATTCCCGAGGTAAGCTGGGTGCCCTGCTCAAGCGAAGGAAAGAAGCTGAATCTTGCCTCATGCAGCAGTCAGTAATTTTCCCTGGTTAAAATGAAGCTTTGAATATAAAGCCCAGTATTCCCTCCCCCACAAACCTAATTGAGATACTTATTTCTTTTTGTTTAAAAACCATAAATCCCTGTAATTTAATGTACTTGTGTGAGGCACAAACTGAAGCTATCTACTTCTTAATAATTAAGATCTATATTATTGTGAATTGTGTTATATTTGCTTTTTGCTGTTTGAACATTTAGTCTTTGATATTATTGTGATCTGTAACAGGATGGCCAGTAACTCATGTTCCCTTCTGTATTGTCCTATCCAACATTTGAGTACTGTGCTCATCATGTTCCCTGCTGTCTTCCAGTAGTGTATTAGGCAATCTGAAGAAGAGCTGAAACTCATGACAGCTTATTACCACAGCTTAAGGAATTAGTATGATTTAATAAAAAGTGGACTACTACAAATAAACGGTACTTCCAAATCATTATAAGATGCTATTAACAAAGTACATAAAGAAGCCTGGACATATCTATTCAAGAGAAGTGCCAAGAAGGGCTACTAGGATGATCAGAAACCTGTAAAATATATATCTATAAAGATCTCATTGAAAAGACACTGAAGATGTGGCTTGTTTGTTTATCTGAAAGAATGAAAACTGAGGGTAGATAAGGTTTGTTGTCCTGTAAATACAGGAGGAAATAATCTATTTCTACACCACAAAAAAGAGGTTGAGCTCCATATTCTTGTCTAATCCAGATTGTCCCAGAATATGAGGCCAATTTAGTTTGGGCTAGTAGCTGATCTTTGAACTTTTCTGAGAGTTTTCTAGGAAGCAGAAAGCTTGAACTTGGTCATCATTTGTAAGAATGTTGTGAAGTTCTTCAAACATCCAGATGGATCCTTTCAAATCATGGCCAGTGTCTAGTGGGCTGGATCAGATGTCTTGGAGTAACCTAATTTCCTGTGGCTTGCAAGCATCCTGTAAATACTTTGAATGACAGGCAACAGGACAAAATGAAAGGTCCTGTGACCTACCAAGCACTAGAAACATGTACTGCATTGCTTGAATGGTGCCATAGACATGACTTATTTCAATTAAACTGTACAGAAAGTGTGAGACACTGGAAACCATGGATGCTTATCACTGAAGTGAGAAGCAAATCCTGGGCTGTGGGCAGTTGTCATGGACTGGCCATTGTCTTCCCATGCTGCTGGACTCTGAGCCCAGGACCTTGGTCTTCAGAGAATGTGGCTGGTGTTGCTTGGCAAAGGCTGCAGGTATGGCTGGTCTTCCTGTACTCCCTAAATCCCTACAGCTCCTACCATTGCTGGGAACACAGGAAAACGAGGCACAAAAGTTTCAGTGAGAGCAGTTTTACAGGGCTTTTAATTGTAATCCAGTTGATCATCTGGTTCCCACTCGCTGTTGACAGAATCAGAATGGTCCTGGAAATAGGCTTGGAAGAGTCTTTTGCTTTGTTTTGTTCAAAGAGAAATAATTAATTCCCCTCCTGCTGAATTCAATTCTGTTGCAACTTAGTTTTTATGCCTCATCTTACCACTTGACAGGCAAATATGTTTGTGTAAGAACTGGCTTATTAAAGTGGAATAGCCCAATAAACCAGAAGTAAACCCACTGAATCCCAGTAATATCCTTGCCTAACAAAAGCCAAATCCCATGCAAGTGTCCTTGTTTATTGTTCCAGATTACATAAAAGTTGTGCCAGCGGTGATGGGAAATAAACTCTTATTTTTCTTCTGATATTTGAGTTTGTGGGTAAAAGAAATGAAGAAATATTCAGCTCTTTGAACAGGAATGCCATCTAACCTCAACCCAGAGGTAGAAGCCAGACGTCTGGATGTTTTCTGTGTGCCTATCCTGGAGGTCTGTGGGAGGGTAATTTCAGGGCAGAGATGATACAAATTGTTGGGTGCCACATGGCTGGATGCTGACCACAAATATTCAGTCACATCTGAATGACCGGTGTTTGTGTAATTCTGGAAATACGTGTTTCTTTTTTTCTTTTCCTACTGCCAGGGCTTTACCTTTTTATGAACACCTCTGGTGTGGGGGGGGCATAGTTGTTGGGTGCAGCAGGTCAGCAGCAATTCCATCGTTTGGTGTAGCATCAAGCTGTTTGGGAAGAATAACCTTCCTTTCTCCTTATTAAATGCTAATACTGCACTGGCTTTTGAAAACCTTTGTTTGCTCAGGTATTTGGCTGTCATCTGCGAATCCTGGTGTTGTGTGGAGGTGGGCTTGAATATTTCAGTAGCTGCAGAGCACTGTGTTCCCATAGCAATGGAGAAACCTTAGTACCTTGCACAGGCACTTGCATGATTCACAGTAAGGAAAGGCAATCAAGGGGAAACAGTGGTAAAGCCTACACAATCCTGATTCTTTGGGGCAGTTTGTTGTGTCTGTTTCTTGCTGAGGGGGAAATGCTGATGTGGCAGTACTTGATGACTTGATCAAGCTGAAAATGAAGACAGCTGGTACAATTGTAGATGCTGGGGTGACAGTGCTCAGCTGGGTATATGTTTAATGTCCTGGCTGTCCTGTCCACAGCTGACGACAGGTGGGATTGTCCTATTTGTGTCTGACCACCATGTTTTGCCTGAGAAGAAGGAATTTGGGGACAGCATTTTGTTTGTAGTGCTATTCTCTCTACTCAAGCTTCTTTTTAATCAATGCAGAGTAAAGGAATTACGCTTTGCGAATACTGATGCACTGAGCTATTGAGCATACAGCTGCATAATTATGGTTTTGGCCAGTCCCAGGAGGAGACAAATTTGAGAGAGGATCTGATATGATGAATTGAGAGAGAGAAGTCTCTGAGCGTATTTTCTGTAAAATAATCTTCTATTATTTTTATAGTTTCATAAAACTTCATCTAGTTTTATGGAACACAGAACCAGAGAAGTAGTATAGCGAGATTGTCTTCTGAACAATGAATCTTAACAGATCACAGAATGGTTGGGGTTGGAAGGGATCTCTGGACATCATCTAGTCCAACCCACCTGCTAAAGCAGGTTCACTTAGAGTAGATTGCACAAGAGCGCATTCAGGCAGGTTTTTAACATCTCCAGAGAAGGCGAAATCCCTAAGCAGGCTGGAAAGCCACCTAGGCTTCTCCCTTAACAGCCCTGTCTCTTTGGGATCGCAGGTTACAGCCAGATCACCTGGGTCTGGTGATAGAAAAGTTTTCTTGGACGAGGTCATCAAGGACTGAATGCTATCCAGTACTGGAAAGCAGGTTAGGGCAATTTGTACCCTATCAGTAATGTCATGAGGTTGTGCCAGGATGTGTTACTCTGGCTTGGCAGACAAAACAACCATGGCTTTGCATGTACGAACATGCAAGAAAGAACTTCAAGGGCTTCTAGGCAGTACAACCTATTGAGACCACTATTGTAGTGACCTTTAAGACCTTTTGTGAAAAAAAGGCTCAGAAATGACCCATGAACACTTAAAGGCAAGTATGCTATATTAAACAGCTGTTTAATTAGTATGGAAAGGCTGGCTGAAAGAACCTTGACAGAAGTTGTAGTAAAAGCAGATGAGAAATGTTGAATATTTTTCACTACATGTAACTTTTGACCATATATGCAAGTCTGCTGGTAGATTCTGGTGAAGCCAGACCAAGAGAATCATCATGTGCTTGCCATTTTTGTATTTAATGACATGATATTTCCTCATCAAATCAGCAGAGGTGAAGCTTGAAACTATTTCACAAGGCTGTCCATTGTGCCTAAGCAAAAAAAAAAAAAAAGAGCATGAGTGTGTCTTTTTACTACATTAATCAATAAACAGTAACACAGGGGGAATACATATAATGTATTTCGTCTCTTAAGTTTATAATACTTAACAGAGGTAGATAATCTTCTGAATTCATTCAGAGGAAGAAAAATAAAGGTGAGGACCCCATAACACTGTGCTAGAGCTGACAACGAATTTCTTCACGTTCAGCTCCACGTACAAGTGGTTGTCAGCTACCAATAATCGACCCATTCAATCATGACTTGTGGCTTCTGTTTTACGATATAACTAATGACAGTGGAATGCATAACATGAGCTCATTTTCAGAGTCTGAGCCATAAACAATTTTAATAGCAAGTATTCCTAAATGTCTCTCAACATCACCTGCCAGTTTTAAATATTCACGCCCTTTTTTGAGTAAATGTTGTTGATCTCTTTGTCTTCTCAGGAAAATAACATGTGCTTTTGGGCTGATTTCAATCTGAGAAAAGCCATGCTATCATAATCATTCCCTCCAGCAGAAAGAATATGTTGTTAACGGAACTGTCAGAGGGATGAAGTTTAGCTTTTCAAAGGGTGTAATCTAAATCATGAAATGTATCAAAGAGCATGGTGAATCAGCAGAGCTTACCTACAACCTTCTAGAAGTTCTCCTTTAATGTTCACTTTACTGAACTTCTGCTTCTGAAGGTATTTGAGGAGTCTGATAAGTCACATTCTCTTTTTATGGAAACCTCTCTTGATTTAGCCCATGAGCAACAACTGTGAAAATTAATAGCCCACCAGTGGCAAGCAACAAATCATATTGGTAGTTTTTTTTAGAAGAAAGAAAAACATGGTTTTGAAACAAAACTAGAAGGTTGATAATGCATTTCTGCTGTATTAATAAGATTTTGTAAGAGCTTCTGCATGGATATGTACAGACAGATTGGTATAATTCTTAACCCAAGTGGATATTAGAATAAATATTTAATCAAATCACTTATAATGTGAATCATAAAGTAGAAACATAAATCTCATGTACAAACTTTTTATTTCTTGTTCTGAATTTTCATGCAATATTTATTAAGATCAAGTTAAATGATTTTGGCTAACATCACTGGATTTTCCAGAATTACATATACTCTGCTTGTAATTTACCCAGCAATCCACCTATGGACATAACTTGTCTGCTGTCATTCCTTCAGGGACAAGTGAAATAATAAATCTCCCAGTATTTTTGATTTCTGCATCATGAACTTAAAATGAGTAAAACTAAAAGTAGTGCCAATAGGCTGCTCAATAACCAAAGGGGAAGAAGGTGAACCCAGCTGTAATTCATTGACAGACTTTTTTCTCTCAAGTATCTCTTTGGCAGGCTGGTTCTGCTTTTGTAGGCTGGCTGTGCTATGAAACAGCATTAATGATATAAAGCAATGCATACCTGCATTGTTATTAGACCAGAGGGACTTTCAAAATTAGAGTTTCAGGAGACCGGGCTGTCCCCACGCCATCTGTTAAAGAAAGTAGGACAGTTTGAGCACCTGATGTCTGCTGATGTGGTACACTTTTTGGTTTTATAAAGCTGTAGGCAAGGACCTCTTCTTCCTCCTGAATCCCTGATACCTGAAGATGTTTGTGTGGCCTGCTGCCTTAGCTCTCTTTTTAGACATATAAAGGTCTCAGTTGTCTGCTGGCCTTGTGACCATAGAGGTTTTTTTTTTTTCTTCTACTATTCATATCTGTAATTTGAGACTGAAGTGATTGCTTGTAGTCTGTCTGTACAGAGGAGATGCTCTGATCTGTGTCCAAAGTACTTGTGGTTTGGTCCCTCACTCAGTAATGAGGCAGATGGACTCTGAGAGTCACTTTCCTGATGTGCTGCTCACAAATAAACATTTTATGCTGCATCTGAGCCAAATTCTGAGACTTCCCTGCACTTCTTGTCAGTGCTGTCACCCCAGTGCTACAGGGGAAAGGATGAAACCTGATTTTTTGTGTGAGAAACTGAAGCTTGTGTAGAAGGCCCCTAAGTGATCTGGTGAGTATGGCTCTGAGGTGGAGGTTTTTCCCTAAGTTGCCCTGACTCCTTTGCTACATGGATACTTTAGTGACAGGCATAGTTTAAGCATTAGGATCAACAAGTTAGAAAAAAAAAAGAAGCAGAAGAAGGAATTTTGAGCACTGTGGATAAAGAAAAAGCTTTCGAAGGATTAAAAAAAAAAGTGGTTTTGACCATAGGGATCTCAGATATCAGATTTTGATTGGCAAAGTAAATCTGTGCTTTATGCAGCTCAAACATACAGAGCAGTAGTAACTAAACAAAAATGAAATCTACCTCTTGTCATGGAATTATAAATAATATCTAACATATGCCTGTAATTATGACCAGGATTACGCATATACAGAGAGCCAAGGGAGAGCTGTAACATCTATACTTAAAGAATGAGCGAGATCTTTCCAGTTCTGTAGGGATTACATGACAGAATGTTCATTTCACAAATATTTCTGGTCCTAATACCCCAGTATCTGTTCCTGTTGAGTTATTATTGTCTTACCTCTCTTATTGAAAGATGTTTAACCTAAACATCCTTAGCCAGATTGCCTGGGGGGCCTGGAAGACTCAGGAGATCGATGAAGGGCTAAACTTGAAGGCCAGGTTGTCCTCAGATGCCATGTGTGTATGTACCCCACTGAACAAAACACTGACTGTGGCAAGGATTGAGCAAGTGAAAAAATGGAAGAGAAGAACGCTTGTTGAGAATGTAACAAAAATTATACTAAATCCATGGTTAGTTTTGTAGGTGGTTTCTTTACTTGTGACGACCAAATTACTGCATAGTTCACTGTTATTAAAATGGCAACACCTTTACTGCTCTCGCATCTTTGCTACTGACATAAACGTCAGACACACTGGAGAAAATCCAACAGCTCAATAGAGAGACAAGGAATGCCTCTCACTTAGTAGCAGCTGAGCTGCTTATTACACATGTTGCTACTGATACTTATCCCTCAAAAACCATGTATATCACTTGTTTAAGCAGGCAAGGAAAGTCCATTAGTTTTTTTTGTGCTGCCTCTTGGAATAGAAGAATTCAGTTAGCTCTGGGCTGTTTTTAGGAGAGGTGGCCAGCTTGAAACTCTTCCTGTTAGAAAGGCCCACCCTGACTTCATGAGCCCAGAAACATCCTGCCTAAGAAGTATCTTGCTCTCCTTAGTGTGCTGTGCCTCTTGGCAATGCCTCTGGTATGAGATGAAGGTCAAGGAGTAAGAGGATGGAGTTTCCTACTCTCATTGATTTGAAAAACTGATCAGATCCTTGTACATTTCAACTCCTGAGTACTTTTGCACCAAACCCACTGCAGCTGTATTTTTTGAAAAGCAGTTATTTATTTGCATTTCTGGTCACGATCATGCAAAACAGAAAAAAAAAAGTAACAATTACCTTAGATTTCCCATCAGAATAAAGAAGGCAATTTTCCCTTGCAGCTTAGTTGTAGCTCCTTAGAGACTAATAAAAATTATAATACTACATCTTATTTAAATCATTAAGTCCCTTTATCCAGTTTTGTATAAGAAAACATTGTTAGATTATCTACCTGCTTTGATGTAGAAACTTTTCCGTGGGTAAAGATTTTTCCATTGAAATCTTATTCATGTTGTTTTTATTATTTTATTGTTTTCACACGTGGACCCTATTATCAGCTTAGGGATGAAATGGTGCTTTTATATTCCTTTAAATAGAGAGTTCAATAAAAATATTATTAATCTTTCTGGGATATTTACCCAGCATTACGAGTAGCATATCTGTGGCGTCAGTGTTAATGATTTTATGTAGGAAGGAATGACATTTCTCTTTTGACCCTAAAGCACTGTGGGTTTGCCAAGTATTATTTTGCGGCCCAGACATCTATTACTGATTACTTTGGTCCAATGAAAGGGTGTTATTAGTTGTAACATTGATTTTTTTTTTTTTTTTTTTTTTAACATAGGTAGGAAAAAAATGTGTGTTTGCTACAGTTCATTGAAAGGGAATAAAACAAGTTTTTTGCTCTCCCCTAGCCGCAGCTGACAGGAAAGTTTGCATCCTGCCTTCCTTGGTGATACTAAGGTGGTAGCACAACAAAAGGGTAGATTTTAAAATCATGGGATAATGAGCTCTGAGTGAAACTTATTGAGTCTGTGCTGCCTTGTTCTGCTGGAAACTGGAGTGAAAAAAAAGAGAAAGTTGGCATTGCCCAGGAAAAAGTAAAAGCTGTGCTCTGAAATGGAGGGTGGTGGTGTGAGCTGATGTGGCATCCTGGCTGGGACCTGATCACTGCCCATAGTGGAGGATCCCTGAGAAATTATTACGATTTTCTGAGCCAACCACTTCTGTAGCTATAGAAGGCATTACAGGCCCCTAGTGCTGCAATTTAACTCTTGTTATGCCATCAGGCTGCAATCTGGCTCCCCAGTTTATTTTTAGAAGCAGAGAGAGAAGTACTGAGACTTGTCCTTTCCTTGTCAGAGGGTAGCTCTGATTATCCCTTCAGCTGCTGTGTTCTTGTTTGGCTGTCTCTAATCTAATCTACCTCTGGAGCCATTTCTATACAGCACTCACTACTGAGGTATGCAAGTGCTTTGTGCAATGAGCTGAAGGGCAGAGTGAAAAACAAAAATCCCCCAGGCAGATTCCTGCACCATATTCCACATTTGCTTCTCTGTTTTTTAGGGAGGTGCTGGGTGAGGGACTGCTGAGTTTGCCACCCCCTTTCTGTAGCTTCTGTACCTGACCCCGGGGTGGTTGTTACTTGCTGTGTTTCCTGTCCCACCACCATGTTCTGGGAGGACTTCCTAGATGGGGGGTTTCCACCAGATCCAACTCACCATAATGACATTGACTGTGATGGGGCTACTGCAGCTGAGCCCAAATAGCTGAGCTGCAAATTAGTGACATCCCACATTAGAAACACTGTGTTTCCTTCTTTGGACCATTTTAAAGTGACGTGTGTTTTAAAGTCTCCTTTGTTTTATGTACTTTTAACTGCTGATTTGCCCTCCTTCTCCAGCTTGGGCAGTGATGTAGCTTCCTGCGGCCTGTGACACTTCCCTTATAAACAGCTCTTTTATTTTTCTCCTCTCATGAGCCTGTATGATCCTTTAATTGCAGTGTGGTCTGCCCATGCCAGGGTTTAGTCACAAGGCCTGAAGGTGTGGCAACCTGGCATGTCAGGTCACATTTTCCTGCAGCTGCCCCCTGTTATATCCAGCATGTGAGGAAAAATAAGAGGCTGAAAAGTGCCAGTTTGGCTTGGTCTCCAGAAGATGTGGTTCACTATGCTGGCTACACATGGTGCTGTTTAGGTGGCTGTCTCTTTCCCAGCTGTGACTCCCCATGCAATATTGCAAAAGAACTTATTTGTCTGTGATGGTTCAAATGCTCTGATAGCAGCTGAGGTGAATTTGTTCCTCCTTTTGGCAAGGGGTCCCTGTGAGGTGGAATGCTTCTGTTTTCAGCAGTGATGGAGAGAATAAAAGGTACTTGTTCTCTATCTGCTGAGCTCCACTTAAATTGTTATTCCTTCCTGCTTTCTCCACCCTTCAAAACATAAAATTGGCTGAAACAAATTAAGCTGTAAAATAACAGCTCTGAATTAATAAAGTGTAATTGTGCCAAGAGCTGTTAAAAAGAGCATTACCCTCAGTACGCTCTTAACACTTCAACTGTTATGGCTGCTGGGAAGAGAGGAAAGTTGTTCATTTATACCTGCCTGGATACTGTGGGGTTAGTATAACCCATGGTAGGCCTGTGAGTGATAAAATCCTTGTCTGGAACAAGTGGAAATCCTGTGGAAGCGGCTACAAATGCAGCTGAGCAGCACCAGCTAATAACCTAGCTGTCAATACCTGGATCTACTGGATTGCCAGTGAAAATACCCAGAAATGGGCTGGACATTGCTTAGATGAAAAACCTAGAAGAAGCATGCACAGTGCTGCTGGGAAAGGGTGGGATTTTTACTTGAGTCATCAAAGACTGATGTGGGTGTCCTGTCTCTTGGCGAGACTGACTGAGCAGTGTAATACTGATCTATCATAAACATTTGTTTAAAGTCTTCCAGTAGACTAACCCATTCCCAGGCGGGGTGCCGGTGCTTTAGCTGGCTGTCAAGCAAAACTGCTTTGTATTCATAGGCAGGTAGCAGTGTGTCTAAAAGTCTGCCAGATTTTCTGTTTAATTATCTATGAGGGCTGTTTTCTATTTTGCATTCTCTAAGGAAACACAAGAACAGGCTCACTCTGCCAGCGACAGGGAAACTCGAGGGTGCCAAGGAAGGGTGGCTTTGCTGGGGTAGCAACTCCAGTATGACTGCTCAGAAACATTTTGAGAGTCTTCTTGCTGTGCACTGAAGCTGAAATGTTTTTTGGCAATATACAGGTCTCAAGGATGTTTTTTACGGAATGATTTGGGAACCAATGTAGACCTTGATTGCTTCTGAAAAGAAAGTAAGTCTCCAGCAAACATCTCGCCTTTTCTACCTTGAAAGAGATGTTTTGACTCTACTGGTTTTCCTGTAAAATTTGGAAAGATTTTCAGTCCAGTGGTGAACTCATAATAAAATAAATTATCCTTTATTCAGATCTGGGTTGTGTTAGGGCAAGGAGATTCACAGGTCAACACATCTGAGAACTTAAAAGCCCATCTTTGTGTTTTGTCAGTATGAGAATACATGTCCTGTAAAGTACAGGCTGAAAAATTTCTTTGAAGGCCCATGTGGATTTTCAGTGAGGTTGAGGTTGCTTTTTTTCTTTTCCTTTGATTATTAATTGCTGGCTTTCTCTGAGGGAAGGAAAACTGGTTGCTCAGAGCAATAATCTCAAGCCTGTGTCTGTCAGATAAAGATATGTGATTAATTAGCTGGAGCTAGAAGGGCGGTTCATTTACGTTATTAGTTTGGTAATGCTGTCATGAGACTATAGGTGAGACATCTGACCAACTAAATACAGTCACCCGAAGATCCTGTAGCAAGACTGTGTTGCTTATATGTAACAGTACATCTGGAAGCTGCATTACACTTTCATTTGCATGTCAGGCCTATGTGCTAAACACGATTTATTTGAACCCTGATGGAAATATTAGACAATAGACAGAAATGAACAGATCTAGTTGTCAATGTTCTGAGTTGTTTAAAAGTTCAAATGAGAGGTTTTAGAGTGCGGTGCTCCCAAGAAATGGTAACATCCAGGGGATTAAATCAAGAAGACCTGAGCTTGGAGTCCAGCTTCATCACTGGCATAATGGATAGTGCTGCAAAAATAATTCTCCTTAATATTTTCCAGAGGTGGCCATTTGCTTTGGGTGCAGAAACTAATGTGCCTGATTTTCAATGCCAGAGCTGGTGCAAATGCTTAGGGCTCACCACTGCTGAGAATTTGTCATGGCTATCCTCATATTTAATATGAGGACATTAAAGAACTCACAGCTGCGGATGCCTTTTGAAAACCTTGGCAATGGGCACATGTAGAACTGGGTGGCAGTACAAACTTTAGAGGTGCTCTGAGTTATTCAGCAACTTTCAGTGCCTCATACAGGTAGTGAGGAAAATGGCAGATTAAAGGGAGAAAATGGCAGCAAGGATTTTGGTACAGTAAAGCAAGTAGAAAGATGAAATCTGCAGACTTCAGAGTGTCACAGCTTGAAAGCCTATGGAAATAAATGGGAGATAGAAGATTTAATAACTTATTCAGGCAAACCAAGTTCGCAGTGTACCCTTTCCTTCAGAATTCGATGTTAGTGCGTGTCTCTTGGTTCAAGAAGTATATAAAAAAGCTTTATGGAAACTTAGGCTTAGAGCAGGTCAAGATACAAAGGAGCCACTACTCTACACTTTCCCTGCAACGTCATCCTAGTAACTGGAAAACTACATTAGGAGATGCTGCACTTTTCTGAGGAGAGCATGAGATACCATAATTAATAGAGGGCTGATGTATTATGTAACAGTAATTTGCAATTAGTGCTCCTGTAAGTGCGGTGCTATGTTATTAGTTTCTTCTCTCTGTCTTGATCAAATGCAGTTGGATAATCTGCAAATTAACAATGATGGAAAAATCACTATGAGCACAGCTCTGGCTCTCCAGACTGAAAAGGGCTGGAAAAGAAATTGGCAGTTTGCTTTGGTTACAGAGGGAGGGTGGCAGAGAGGTCACAGAGGGACCCTGGGGCACCACAAATGTGAGAGATTTAGAAATAAGTTGGTGTCTGGGACTTATCAGCCAGTCCAAACTTGTGTTGGCAGGGCTGGGAGGGAGGTGGATTGATGTGAAGTTCCTATGGGACTACATTTCTGCAAAAAACTTCCCTCTTAAGGATGGGATCTCTGCCCAGCAGGAAAAGCAGAGCTTTGCCGTCAGATGTCCTGGATGCTTGCTGGAGGAGAAGCCTACCTGTCCTCAGGTCTCTCATCCCTGTCTGTGTGATGGGTTTATGTTGCCTGCTCCCAACTTCATCTTTGTGAATTCACTGGAAAAGGTCATGATTATGCCCAGTGATAGTGAAGCAAATTCCCATAGCTTAGTTATTTTCCTTAAGGTTATTGATATTGAAAAAATGTATGTCTCTTCCAGTGTCCGTGCATCTCCACTTACATGCTTTGAGACTACAGAAAAGTTTCCTGAAGTCTGCTGCAAGCTGTTTCTCCATGTAGACATGAGGAGGCATATGATGCTGCTGTCACATAATGACAAACAAGTTACTCAATCTCTTTGTCACCTTCTTGTATTTTCAGCTTTTCTTTTCCTTTAGCAGATTTATTCTTGCAGTAGGCTATGGCTGAAAGTGTTCAAATATAATTGATTATTTCAGTCTGTTCCACGCTGTTGGTGGCTTGAATAATATGGTAGGAATATAAAAGGGTTCAACCTGTAATGTCAGTGCAAGGAATTAAATATTTATCATATGTATGGTGTTCTAGGGAGTGATTCAGAAATTTTGAACATGTAGATTTGCATACAGAAGTATTAAGAAACCCCACCAAATGAACCCCACTCACTTCTAAAAATATAAGCAGAAACATGTCTTGTTTTAAAATTTTCTGATATGTATGTTTAAAGTATATCTAAAGAAGTGTGATTGACGTGATCATATAATTTTACTGGCTTCAATGTCTGATTATGTCACATATCCCATAGGGCAGCTACCTCAAAACCTTTTGGTTGACCTATGACTTGGTCTTGACTGTTTCTTTCTGAATCAGCAGCAGTTTTAATTTGAGCTGATGTCGCTGTGAGCACCTCGTCTTTCTGCTAATCGGGTAATGGTGAATTTGCATGGTTGGAAGTGGTCAAATAGCTGTGGCTTAGCAAATTCTGGTTTATCGGTCAAAACATGCTAATCTGCTTTTAGTGTGCTCTTAGTTTACTCCAGTCACTAACAAGGTGAATTTAAAACTCCATGAAACAGCTGCAGATATCCCCTGAAGCACATTTTCAGCAAATGTATTTTATTTCAGTACTGAAGTGGGCTTAAAGTGCACACGTAGTTATTGCAACTGTGAGTGGATGGGCAGTAAATTGCTGAGCTGTAACAGCTCAATCATTTTTGGTTATGGGAACATACCTAGGTTTTCTGGTTTTATTAAGAGTTTGATTTTTTTTGTTATAGGCCAAATTTGACTTGGCAATGGCAAGCTGGAAATGCTTTTGATTCTTTTTCAAAATCAAGCAGAACAAGTTCACTTGCGGTATTTTAAAGTGTTTTATATTAGTTGTCACTGGTGCTACCTGGCTATATAAGCAGAGCCTTCTAGGAGCTCATTTCTTCCATCTGGGCAAATGAACTTGCTACCCAAAATAGAAAACTAGGGGGATTTTAAACCTCTCTTCATTAAAGGGTATTTCAATCTCTTCCATGTTTAGGCTGGCAGTAATTGAGATACACACCCTAAAGACTTTTTTTTTTTCCCCTCTAAGCTGGGTGAATTAATTCGTTTGGCACTGGTCTGGCTTGTAGAGCTTGTGCTTAATCCTACTCTGGACATGGCAGTTCTCTTGTGGAGATCGTGTCCCACCATCGTATTGGAGGTCACTGTCAATGAAAGATGTGGCTGTTCTATAGTTCTCTATTACCCTTTCCTCTTCAGCAAGATAGGAAGAGCTGTCTTTGATCCCACAAAACTCTACAGTTTTTAAAGGGAAATACAGAATAGAACTGAACTAATTCACAGATACTGCAGTATCTACTTTGCCATAAAGTTTTAACAGAAAACTGCGCCTTTCAGAAAGTGTTTGCATTTAAAGGAAGTAAAAAACTGCAAGTTGAGTCCCCTGTCATAGCTGTAATCCTAATAATAACAATTTCCAGCATGTTGGAAAAGTTAGCATGCCTTGAAGTGCTTACAACTCATAACTACTCAGAATTGCATTAATAGTATTCCCTCCAGTTCAAGTTTCTTGTCTCCTAGGGGAAGAGCGGGTACCTACAGGTGACCAGAAGCCTAGATGGGCACCTCTATTACCTTATTTTCTGTCTTAGGAACAATATTGGTTCTAAGCAGTGGCTGCTTCTCTCTTTTTTTAAAAAAAAACCTGATTTGCCCAAGAGTTATGAGGTTTGTTCATTGCAATAGGCATTTCTTGTGACAGACCTGGCTTAAATGTCCAAGATCTGTGGATGTTGATACAGAAATATTTGTGTTCTTTCAACTTTTAATTGTTCAGAGCACCAATATGTTATGATGTGGGGAGTTTTGTTACTAATAATAGATACAGTGATGCCACTGTGTGGATTAAATTAGATTCAAGGTGCAGCCAACAATGCTCATTTATTTTCTGTCTTATATGATTTAAACTAACAAGGAACAAACCTGACTGAGTTGTCATTAGTATGCACTATCTTGAGCACAATGGGGTAACACGTGGTTGAGTCAGCTGTTATAGAGCCCAGGTACCAATCCTGTGGTGTTAATGAAATTCCATAAAAAGGAAAATAAAAGAAATGGAAAAGAATAAAAGCATGAACTAGGAGTTGAAATATTTTATGAAACACATGCTAAATCTCCCTGCTTTAGGACTGGTGGCCTACAATGGAGCAGAGCATCAGGCCAAAAAGAATAAATCTTACTCTAAATGAGTGAGACAATTTTATGCACAGCATGAATTTAGGAAGGGGAGGAATGGAGGAGGAGGCTGTAAGAACAAGAAAAAGCTTAGCCAGAACAAAGTGAGGCAGAACATGTCTGCGAGGGAATGCAATTGTAAAATAAAAGGGAAATTGATGCAATATGGACAAAATAAGATGAACTCACTTTTTTGTTTGGTTACATTGTTTTGTGGGGTTTTTTTTGTTTGTTTGTTTGTTTTGTGGCACTTTGTCTTCCATGTCAAAGTCTGTTGTACCATTACATCATTTTTTGTGCTGCATACTAAACTGTGCTTTCACTGGGTCATATGTTGTTCCCAGACATTTTACTACTAATTCAGATTACCTCGAGGCTTGATTTTTGCATTACATTGGTGACACTGGGGTTAGTCTTGATTTATGTCATTCTATTCATATAAAAATTGCACACTTCATTGATAACACTTAACATTTCTTTAGGGTTCATCATTCATTGATCTCAGAGCACTCTGATGGTAAATAACGATCGTTTCCAGCACACGGCAGACAATTTAACAAAAAAAAGCAAAGCACAGAGCACTTGCAAGTTTTGCCTGTGATCACATGGCATGGCAGGGAACACAACCCAGACCTCCTGATGCCTTGCCTATGAGATCATGCTGCCTCCCTAAATAAAATTAAAATGGAGTTCCGCAGCGTAAAGGAATGAATGGCTCTGCTCTGATACCGGTCTTGGTGAGATCAGCAGTGGGTCTCTGCTTAATGACACTGTGTTACTGTGGGGTTCACTGAGAACAGTCTCCCTCAATAACTGTACAAGAAAGTACCTGAGCTTTGTACACAGAGTGCTGTTGCACATCACAACAGGAGCACTTCAGCAGGTGAAAAAACAGTCACCTCAGAGTTTACATAGCGAAAGAAGTATTTGCTGTAACCAACCCATTTATATAGCAGACCCCTGAAAAAGCACTGTTCTTTTTCCCTCAGGTGGCAGTACCTCCATATTTATCTGTGACTCTTTGAGGGTTAGCTGTCTTCAGTGGAAGACACACGTATCCCACTACCTCTCTTTCTACTCAATTTTGACTGGAAAATGTGTTTTCAATATTGTGAAACAGAGATTGTTTCCACACTACCAAGTGCCACAGGAAATTTAGCCTTTACTATTAATAAAAAAAGACTTAGTGATTTCACTTGGAAGGGAGTTGAGAACAAGTGAAGTGTGCAAGGGAGCTGGTCTGGTGTCCCACCACAGGGATGGAAGGACATGAGAGACGAGCAGCGAAGGCCATCGGCAAGGGCTTTGACTGTGTGGAAAACACACTGCAGCAGGGAAAAGGAAAAGCAACACTGGGATATGAAGCAGTCAAGGTGGTTGCCTCTCCCTGTCCTAGTCAATCTACTCACATGTTGAGTCAGCATGTAGAATCATAAAATCATTTTTGCTGGAGTAGACCCTTAGGATCATTGAGTCCAACCATAACCTAACTAACTCTGGCACTAAACCATGTCCCTAAGAACCTCGTCTAAACACCTTCTAAACACTTCCAGAGATGGCGCATCCACCACTTCCCTGGGCAGCCTGTTCCAATGCCTGGCAACCCTTATTGTGAAGAATTTTTTTCTTAATATCCAATCTAAACCTCCCCTGGCACAACTTGAGGATATTTCTTCTTGTCCTATCACTTGTTACTTGGGAGAAGAGACCAACACCCTCCATGCTACAACCTCCTTTCAGGTAGTTACAGACAGTGATAAGGTCTCCCCTCAGCCTCCTTTTCTTCAGGCTAAATAGCCCCAGATCCTGCAGCCACTCCTCATCAGACTTGTGCTCCATGTTGCTCTTGTATGGTAGAACAAGGTGCTAGGGTCCTGTTGCTGAACGACACTGAGCTGGTAAGTTCCCCAGTCAAAATTATAAACTATAAATTTGGGTTTCCACATTCTGAGGTGAGTGATGTATCCTGCAGCCAAAGCTATTTATGCCAGTGTTTCCCATTTGAAAAAAAGGGACACAGAAAAAGAGGTTGCTGTTTTGCTGTTTGTAGGTCTACCATTCATCTGGTTTTCCCTGGAAACATACTATTTTTTTTCCTTCTGGATTTTTTCTTTTTTTTTCTCAAGAAATGTTTTATATTGAAAGGTCTGGGCAGATGGTCCTAGCAGATGTTTAGGCCACCTTGGTGCACATCTGTTTATTTTTCTTGGACCTGTTGGGCTCTGTGTGCTGTGTGGGCCACAGATCTTGCTCATCCCAGGCAGAAAAGCTTTGCTTATAGAGAATGGAGTCTCTGCTCCGCAGTGCAGACAGGACCACAGTTCTGCTTGCCTTTATCCCATGGCTAATTGTTGAGGCGTGAAGGGGCTCAAGGGTTTGTGTCAAGCAACTTGACCCCAAGGTATCTGCTGGTGTCTTCTGCAGTAAATCTGCTCAGTGTCAATGCAAATGGAAGGATTCTGTGAATTAAGATGCAGTTTGCTGGGAAATAATAAACTTAGTGGAAGTGATGCCTATGCAACTGAACATGAAGAAGTCTGTGATAAATTGCAGGGCAAAGGCATAGTCGTGATTCACTGAAATGAAGCCTCTGTTTTTATACTTTTAGAAAATACAATTGATTCATCCTTGTGGCTTCAACTTCGTGACCTAATAGAGGAACAAGTAGGAATGCAACTATGAAGTGTCTTAATATTGCAAAATTGATCTGTATTGCTGAATTCCTGTGGTGGGGTGCAGTGACCTATTGCACTTCTGCATAGGTGTGCACAGTCAGGGAATCTCTTGAGTTACTTCTTTTGTGATAATGTGTTCGATTGCGCGGCAAACTATGTTTGTTGTGGGTCTCAGGCGCTTTGCGATGACTGACCATGAGGGCTGTGTTTTCTTAAAGTGTTTTAAAAGACATGTTTTTTATGCTTGATTGCTGGCAGTAAAGTATTTTGATTGCTTTAAAATGTAATAGGAACAAGGAGCAACATTGAAGTTGGTGTGGAGTTCTGGCCTTCCTCTGCTTCAGTAGTTCAAGTTTACACAGAAAAGAAGTACTGGGTTGCCATGGTAACTGCTTTTTCACAGCCTCACCCTGTGTAACATGCTATAAATCTTTCTTATGTGCTAGATGGATGAAGAAATGATAAGGAGGTAAAATCTAAGCTCAGAGATCAATGGATGGAAAGGTAAGTGTAAAGTGTGGTCATGCGGTATGTAATTCCAGCAGTTCAGAGCACACAAACTGCACCAAGCTGTGTATGTCTCTCTAATTAATATTCCTCTCTCGGGAATACCTGCTTCACTGAGTTCCACTTATTTGTAGTCCATCCAATGGACCTGAAATTGTAATGTTGCGGCTCTGTCATGTGGCTCACAATTTTCTTAATAAACATTGCAGCCACCTACTTATTAATGGGATTCGCTCAAAGCAGACTGAAAAACAGTGTCTGTGATGACCTCTGCGGGAAATCATTACTGCCTCGCAAGGCAGTTAGTGTCTTATAAATCAATACTATAACTTCTGCGCTCTCCAAAAATGCAGCGCCTGCCTCTGCCTCCTCAGTTGCCCTGCTGGGCCTGCAGGTGTGTGCTGGGGATAATGCTGGTGACTGGGCAATCGCCCATTGCAGTAAGAGATTTTCTGTTAAGTTTTTCAGACCTGTCCAGCATATAATTTGTAACTAGTGTCTAAATTCCAGCAAGGAAAAGTTTTAAAATACAGAAAACTATGTATCATAACTGGCAAACGTCTTGTGGTTATTTTATGTATTGTGGAGGACCATTCTGACATTAAAAGGTTTCTGTCTTGAGAAACTTCCAGACTAAATGGAAACAGCAGACAAAAACTTTAAGGGTAAAGAGAGACGTGCAGGGGTGAAGGAGCTTGCCAAAGGGCTGATGGGGGTGCAGCAACGTAGCGGGAGGAGAGGAGCTGAGCCCTTTGCTCGTCTGGCAGCCAGGCATCCCCCAGGTTTGTCCTCGGTGTGGGATTCTGTACATGTTCATGGTTTGATATGAGACAGAAAATTGAACTTCTCACTGTTCCCTGGTGATTGTAATGCTGATGTTGCAGGGTGAAGCAGGCTGAAAACACTGAAGTAAGAATGTTTTGAGTGAAAAAAATATGAAATGGTTTATTAACATTTGCCCCAGGTTTTTGTGACATTCTTACAGAGGAATATGGAAAAAAAGCAGTCTCTGGTCACACACTGTTGTCGTGGTGCTTTTACAGGCGTTTGAGGACCTGCTACTCACAAGTTTCTCTAGCTCACCTCATCTTTTTCCCATTTTTCCTTTGTGGGGAGCATGTTCATGGTGAAATACAGCAGGGGAGGCAGTACATTAAAACATAAGAGGGAACACACTGTACTTCTCTGCAACAGGTAGATCAAAACAACCCAGAACCTCCAACAAAAGTCTGGCTTTCAGCTCTTTTGCTATTTTTGCTGGTGGCATGAAAGCCTAATGAGAACCTTGATAGGAAGCAAGTGCATGTAGTTCTTTGGTTTTCTTTTTCTTAGCAGATACTGAAAGGCAATTTTGCTAGAGCTCTGAATTCATCTGTGCTTCACCAGTTTGGTATAAACTGAGATCTGACACCTGAAATACTGGTTTCAGAGGCTGTCCCATGCTCATCTGGTGGTATGTAGTGCTGCAGCACCACACCAGTTTTCACAAATGAGATTTGTTTTGCCAGGCAATAAACTGGATTGAGGAAATTACCTTAATTTCATAATTATGCTAGAAGTGTTATAGCAGGTTGTAAATATCCATATTGTCTTTTTTTGCCATGGACCCAGGGAGCAGCTCAGGCAAAAATCTAGTATTCAGATTCTAATTAGCGAACAAAAAAAAGTTGGACAGTGTCTGATTTTGTTTGTATTGATTGCTTTATCCATTAAGTTTATGTACAGGAAAGCTTTTGTGAATCAGTATCAGGCTGTAGGTAGGCAGCATGAAAGAGCTGCCAGCAGGATTCTATGCTGATTACCAGACACACGATAGATGGGAGCACCAATTGCCAGGAAAATATTGAACAGTGAGACAAATGGCTGACCTTGTAATGGGCAGAGTTAGGGACTCGTTATGGGCCATTTCCTCCATGAGTCAGGCCCTTTGGCACTGGTTTCATCCCCTGTCAACGTCAGAAACAAAACTGCCTGAGAACCAGATCTGACCTTGGCTGCTGGACTGTTCCTGGCACAGGGCAGGGTCACTTGCTGAGATTGCTTAGAAGCTTCTCTCTGTAAAGTTAAGGAGATGCAACCTTCACCAGACCCCCCAAAATGTGATCCTTAAGTAAGGGTGATAGATATTAATAGTTAGAAAATAGTAATAAAGTACATTCTGGAGGGTAAGGTTGCAAAATTATGTAGTGGTCATTGAATCACTGAAGACCTTTATCATCTTCCTGGGTGCTGAGTTTTTTCAACTTTGAATGAATCTGGAGTCCCAAATGGTTTAATTTGTACCAAAGCAGGCAGGGCAGTGCCCTGCAGTCCTGGTCATCCAATATGTCAGAGGATAACTTGGGTTTCCTGAGTTACCAGGGTTTTCCTCTAGTTGAAAACAGGGCCTGGAGAGGAGACAGTGGGACTTAGCACTTGCCCTGACATTAAGTTGGGATGTGGCCAGAGTATACATCCAACATAGGAGCTGGGAAAATTTCCCAGACACTGTAGTTTAGATGTGCCCATGTAAACAGTCTGCTTTTCCTGATTTATTTGATGGTGTCACCTGGATAAACTTCTACAATGCTAGGCAGTACCTTTGAAACTCGATCTCCAACAGGGAATACTGGCATCCCAATTTTAGGCATTTCATCCGAGTACTTCAAACAGCAACTTAGGTGATCTCTATAAATTCATTGGAGTCTCCAGAGGTGATTTAGAGCCTCTAAGCATCAAAATAGAAGCTACCTCTAAAGGTTAGGGGTTTTTTTTTTACTTGCCTTTTTCTAGGTCTGAAACAATGCAGTAATTAACTGCATTGTAGGAGTCTTCCAAGAGCTCATTTAGTGACTGTTATGAGAGACCTGGGACAAAAGATAAAAAACATCCTCAGTTACTGCAGCTGTGTTCCAGCCAGATGGAGGATAATTCTACTTAACTGTGTCTCAGTGAGAGTGTTGGCTTCCTAGGTGGTTTGACATTAGAGGAAGCAGAGCACAAAGTGAAGTTAGTATCAGAGATGATGAGAGTGTTAACTCCGAACATGCACGACAAAGCAGAGGTGATGATATTTTTCTAGTGTTTGCACAGACCTTTGTGAGGAGGTGGAAGTGAAGCTTTCTGTCTAGTTGAGGTCACTCCGTTTCTGCATTAAGAGATGAGATCTTACTCAACTTCTGACCATCTTGAAAGGTTTCTTGAAGCATTAATTGTATTTTCAACCTGGGTCTCATACAGGGCATGGCACAGTGAAGCCTTCATCTGGAAAGTGATCTTGTGTTGTCCTTGTGCATGTATTACATGCACAGGCTAAAACTTCTTGGGTTTGTTTGCGTTTCATTGAACTTCACATAGAAGTTCCATATGCATCCATGATTTTGTTACTAAGAGATCTAAAACCAGTTTACAAACAGAAGGTATCCTTTCCTGTTGCCATGATTCTTTTTAATGCATCAATAAAGGATGAATTTTTTTCTAGGGAGCGTTTTTCATGCACTGAAGTTCACTCATGCTGTAATTTCTTCAAAATGGAAAAAAAAGTTGTCTGGCTTTGCTGGGTGCAATCATCAAATCCTTAACATGAAAAAGGATAAAGCAGCAATGAAATGGAAATAATTTAAATGAATCATATTTAAAGATTTATCATAAATCTGCCTTGTTGCTGTTTGCCTGCCTTTTTCTTTTCTAACTCCAACCTATGGCAGATTGCAAAAAATGGAAAGCTTTTCTTCTTTCTCCACTTTCTAGAAATCTGTATGGTAGGAAAAACATATAGGCACATGCATATAAGTCTTAATGTATTAGCATCCTATTTGATTTTGAAGACTCCATCAGGAGACAAAACAGAAATAGTCAGCTGAAATTGTGGCTTTAAAAGTGATTTACCTACTAAATTTCCTCAAAAGAAGGTTTAGTCCTAATGAAAACTATATGTCCATATCCTCGTATATCCAAAGCACATAACTTAATCTTTTCCTTAAACTTTTGTAGTGATTAAAGGAAAACTCATTGTGTTTTTTGAAGTACCCATAATTGATTTAGATTATGGAAATGTGACAGCACTTCCTCTTTTAGGAATGCACATTATTTGCATTAATCATACTTGGTCGCAGGGTGGGTGTGACTTTTCAAATTAAGCAGCCACAGAGAAAAACACTAAGTGATTTTCTTCAAGTTAATGTTTTGAAAATTATTTTAATTTGAAAGCAAACAATCTTGAGATCTAGGTTGGAGAAGGAGGAGCGATGTTTTATTTTTATTCTCATTTAACATTCCAGCCTTTTCTTTGCTGTTTTTGTTGCACTGAAAAAATCAATTAACTTAATTGAGTTCATTTGGAAATAGTAACAGAAGGATGACAGACGCATTTGTCGCCCCTCTCCCTAATGAGGGAGCATTGTCTCTTTCCATGCACGCATGGCACTGGGCAGCTACTTGAATGAGTACATCAGTAGTCCCTCTACCTTTGCCTCTTAATGAGCAGAAAACGTCCCCCCACTTCATCACCAGTCTGCAAATAATAGCTGCAAATATGGTCCTGCTGGTCCCTTGCTGGGGATGGTGAGGACCATCTCTTTGGTGCCTGTTAGGGGGCACCCTGTTGTCTGGGCATCTAGATTGAACAGCTTTTTAGCAGGACAAAATTCACTGAGGTGCAAAAAACAAGAGGGGCGAGGGGGATGTTTCAATGTGGAGACAGGTGCCTGGGTCCTGCCATGTCCCTGCCATCTCTGAACAGCAGCAGGCAGCTGGAGTCACTGCCGTGGTCCCCTCCTGTCCTGCTTTTCTCTAGCTGTCCCTACGCACTGTTACAAGATCTTTGTCAGGCTTTTACCGTGTGTTTGCACAGTAATGTGTGTGCTGGCTTCTGACTCCTCTCTGGGCCTCTGAGTGCAACTGGTTCTGTACACCTGAGTAAAAAGCATTGCCTGGAACAGGAGGTTGATTTGGAGGGATCTATCCAGTGTGAAGTTTTTACTTTATACTGGGATCCTGCAGCAGAAGCTGACTAGACAGAAGACTGAAATAATCACTCAGGCATTTAGCCTTTTTACTCACATGTATCATCCTTTTAAAAAATAATTTTCCATTTAATTTCAAAGCTGAAACTGAGGTCCTTTTTTTCTCTCTCTCCCTATCTAATCACAGACATCCAAGGAGACAGCCCAGAGGTCAGGAGTGGGAACAGGGGAATGGGGGGTGTCCTTCGTGGTTCAGGCATCCTCCTCCAGACTGCAGTCAGGTGGCTCAGTTGCCGGTGTTGGGCCAGCATTGCAGGCAGTGCCTGAGTGAAGGAAGCTCCTCTCTCACATCAAGCCTCACACAAGTCTCCGGAGGTTCAAATTTGTCTCTTTGTTTATGATTTCAGCCTGGATGTTGAAAACATCTGTGAACCTGGCCACAGGCATGAAAAAAAGTGGGGATTTATGTCTTCTAGTCAACTTGATTTAAAGGGGTAAGAGTTATTGTGAGACAAGGAGGTATCAGCTGTTCTTCCTTGTGGAGGGAGAACCACCACATGGCTCCAGTAGGCTGTTTTTGGCAAGCACAGCCAAAGTGCAATAATGTGCATGTTTCCTGTGAAACATTGGGGGATCAGCAATGAAAAATGCTGAGCAGTTCTGTAGGAGCAAGGCATGCTTGGTTTTCATCACTGCTGAGCCCCGTACCCTTGGGGTGCTTCAGCTCCTGAGATCTTGGTTTACCACATGTCCCTTGTGCACCAAGACAGACACACACATGTGACGTTAAACCTACTCCTAAGTCTGATAGAGCTCATTAAATACAAGTAGATGCGTTTAAATGCTCTCCTGAGTGACACCCTCACAGCACATGCCAGTAAGCACGTATTTAATTTCATGCATTTGGTGAAATGTTGATTTTGTTTTATTTATTTTTGTGCCTGGTGAGAAGGAACTGGCTTTATTTAATTTTTCTGCAGCTTTCTGTGCAGGGAGTGTTGAAAAAAAGGACTCTACACCATCAGTTAGAAGCTTTGCTACCTACTAAATCTAATTACTTCCCCCTGCGGTTTTTAAAAATCAATGAGGATTTCTAAATGAATGTGATATATAATAAATTACATTATTTTCATGGCAGCTTGTGTCTTTAATGTCTGGCTACAGGATAAGAGGTGTTAACAACTGGGCATGATGTGTAAAAGATGATGCATCGTTTCTGGTGCCCGGTACGACTTTGAAAATGAACAATCAGTTACATTTATGCATTACAGAAGGAACGTGTGTTCCTGCAGATGAGATGCTACCATCCAGTCCCAGCTCAGCAGAAAACATCCTGGCTTTGCTCGAGTGTTGCATGAGCATAGCTTTACTGGAGCAAGGGAGGATTTTGAGGAGATTTCTCACACCCTTCCTGGTTGACACCAGCTTTCGTCTCAGGTGAAGAGTGCAGTTTTCCTATTTAGATTGAGCTGATCATTACAAACTTAGTTCAGCAAAGCTTTTAAGCATGTTCTTAATTTCAATGTGAAGTAATGAGCATGCTTTGGGACTTGTGGGTTCATCTCACTGTCCTACCTGTCACTCTGAGTTGAAGCAAGATAAAGCTATTGCTGAAGCGGACTAGAGCTGCCAGGTTTCAGATGCGCCTGGGTCTGACACTGCCAGTGAGTGTGGGGTGGACCCATTCAGCATCTGCTGCCTAGTTTTGCTGCACTTGAGCAGCAAATTTGGCACATCCAAAACAACTCCTGGTAGTTTTCTGTCCTAGAAATTCCATGTAGGATTGTTACAGACATAAGGCTATTGAAATTTTTGATTTCCAAGTAAAGGACCACAGGTCTTGTAAGAGAGGAGGAGAAAGCATGGGAACTGTGAAAGGGACCTGTTTGAAGGCTCTTTACCCAAAAAGTTTTCTGAGGACTATGAAGTACCAGACAACATATTTTTAATAGTTTGTAAATGGTTCAACAGATGAACCTGAAAACTGTAGACTAGTTTACTTAATATCTGCTGCTAGGACAGGAAACTCCTTAGAAGCTTTCTCAAGTGATGCAGTAAGAAAACACCTAGAAAAGTGTGTTTTTACTGTGGACTGGCTGGGGAGGTCACGGTCAACCAGTTTCTTTCTGGTGACACTGTAAGATACTTGTGCTATGGCAGAGGAAGAGATTTTTGTAGAAGAGCTGCATGTAAGTCTCATGGTGGTGGAGGAAGGAAGAAAGCAGGGTTTGGAAAAGGGTCTGCATGAGCAGTAGCAGAGGAGTGTCTATGTACTGTTGGAAGCTGGCTTTACACTGATACAACATCGCTGTAGATGGGAAATTTAAAATTGAAAGGCGTTGGTGGTGTGACGTGGCTCTGCTCATCTTCACCAGCTGGTGAGGCAGGAGGATGAGTACCCAGGGAGATGAGGTGGGAGGCTTGGGGCTACCAGACCTGGGGCAACTGTGCCCCTGATGGCTCTGCAGCCGGGATTCCAGCACGCACATGGGGCTGTGCCTCCCCCGGATCATCTGCTTGGTATTGAGAAGTGCAACCAGTGGTGAGAGGAGTAAGGCGGTTCCTCCAGGTATCATTGCCTTCATTAAAGCAGTGCAAGTAGTCAAGGTTCTGGAGTTTTGTGTTGTTTTTTGTTGTTGTTGTGTGTGGTGGTTTTTGTTTTTTTTTTTTTTTTTTTTTTGGCTCTGTTGCAATGGTTCAAATTGAAGCAGCGTTAAACCTTCTGTTTACTTTTGTCTTGCCAAAATGAGAAATACAAGATGACCACGATGTGTTACATTCAAAATCTAAACTGATACAAATGGATGTAATTGCATATATTAATCTCTTTTGGAAATAGAAGGGAATTCTTCTTGCTCGTCTTAAAATGTTATTGTCCCTAGCCTGTCTAATGACAAAATATTAATCAAGATAACTAGTATAATCCTCTTTTATTCCTGAGATTCTTCTCAAGCCCGCATAACTTTGCA
Organism: Patagioenas fasciata; assembly: GCF_037038585.1. Taxonomy (NCBI): domain Eukaryota; kingdom Metazoa; phylum Chordata; class Aves; order Columbiformes; family Columbidae; genus Patagioenas; species Patagioenas fasciata. The sequence continues at coordinate 11,421,933 of NC_092526.1, read as the reverse complement.
GACTTACTGCCAAATTTTTAGTGAGTGCAAAAGATGCCTTAGATTTGTGGTCATGATCATTTCTTGTGCTATAAGTAAATGAAATGATCAAAATGCACAAGCAGCATCTGACATTAATCGCATGAAATACGGTTCTATTGAGAGTTAAGCAGAAGAGAAATTCACTGCTGGAGACTCCTTGTCTTTAAGATTGATGATACTTGGGACAACAGCCTTAAAGTTCATTACTTTAAGTTCACTAGAGGCTGCTGACAGGGGAAGCCATCTCGATGAAATGCATTCTTCATGTGGGATTTCCTAGTTTCCTAAGCAGGGCTTGGAGTTTAAAGAAGAATGTGTTAATAGAAATTAGATCTTTAGGATTTTCCTTGTGGTCTATGCAGTCCCCAGCAAATCTGTGTTGCTACCTCAGATTGTTGGATTCAGAAATGAGGTGGTGCAGGTATAGACAGGTGCTTAATACACTCTATTTAAAAAAAAAAGACATTTCCATTCCTGTTTGGAAGCAAAAGCACTAGGCTTATTAGTGAAGCCTATTAATGCTCGATTAACATAATATATTGCTGTTATTATTCTCAGAATGATTCCAGACATCACCCTCAGAGGGGGTAAATTGAATCCTGATAACTGGCATTTAAACAAAAATAGAAACTAGCACTTAATAATAGGCAGTAAAAATGCAGAATATCATTGTTCCTCTTCTGAATTCAGTTAAGTCTGGTCACAGGTGATGAATTAACCACAGACTTCCATCTTTTGTCAAGAAAAAGTGAAAAACAAAGTAAACCTTAGGCTGAAATAATCATTATATTTCTTAACGTGGTTTGCTGTCAGTACAGAGTTTAGAGAGGAGGAAGTTTTTATTGTCCTTGGCTTAGATCTTGATGGACATTTATAGGGCCAAGGAAAAAATGCCCAATAAAGTCTGTTCTCTTTTTCTTAAAAGACAAGGATAATCATTCCTCACTCTGCTGTAGTGTTCTGGACCTCTTAATATGATCCTTTGGTGCAAAGACAGAAAAAAAAAAAGTATGGTCCAGTTTCCAGTTAAACCTTAGGCAGAATCCTCTGTGTCCTCTCCAACATGATGCTGAAAAAGTCTGCTGTTGCATTAATGCCTCAGAAAGAGAAATTCAATTATTCCTATGTTGTCCACAAATCAATATGATTTTCAGACTTCTGAATTGAGCTTGGAAACGTTTTAGTGTGGTAATGAACAATTTATGTGAAAATATTTTTTGTATATACATGTTTTTTTTTTTTTTCCATGATCCCTAAATCACATTCTTTTAAACAAAATCATTATTATGGATACAGAAAGTTTTAAGACATAAGAGTGAATTGCTTTTAGTCCGCTCTTCCTCATGCCTAGAAGAGTGGTTGCCATGACAAGTGGCCAAAGCTGTGGACATGGATTGATGCGCTCAGCACAGGAGAAACTCAGGTTGGGAACAGTTTGTTGCTTCCCTCAGAGAGCACTTGGGTGGGAGGTTCTCCCCTTGCTTCACCCAGTACCTCTCCATTACATGGGGTGCTACTCAAGTAAGATGATTCGGCAGAGAAAATTTTGGAGAACTGTGCTTGATTTAAAATGTAGTCTCTTCTAGAAAATGTCAGCTGGAAAATTTGCCGGCTGGAAAACTGGAAAGTATACAGGGGAAGAAAACTGAGTTACAAGACCTGTTGAAGATGTGGGGCTTTATGGAACAGAAAAAAACAGTAATAGGTCTGTGGGTGTTTAGTTGTTTTGATCACATATAAAACCCAACTGAAATAACTCATTAGGTTATTTCACTTTTAACGCAAAGTGACTATGGTAAATATTTATAGGTGGCAGGGAGGAGCTGCCTTCATGGGCACGCTCTGCTCTGCACCACACTTTTCCCAGGTGCTCGTTCACCATACGCTTACATTCAACAAAATGCTTGAGGCCATGCTTCCATCCATGAAAGCTCACTTAAACATATGATTAAGTATTTTGTCAAATAGAAACCTTTGCTGGATTGAGGCGATGGTACCAAGTCAGCCTTTTCTCTGATTTGCTGCTGTTCACCCCATCCTCAGGACTGCGTGCCCTCTGCTGAGCCCATCGCCTTCACCGTGCAGCCGCATCGCAGGGTGTTGAAGGCTTGATTAGTGTTTGTGAAACGATCTGAAATCCGTGGAAGGAAATTGTCACAGGAAGGCAAAATATTGCAAAATATGTCTGTTCTGCTGTAGTTGTTAATAGGCTCTGAGATCCCTTGGAGATGGAAAGTGTTACATAAATGTGAAATTTTAATTATTTTATGAAGCATTACTCATGCAAAGGTACAGCAGACCTACTTCTATCTGGTTAACATCTGTGCTGTTTAATTTCAAATCTGTTTAAATATGGCTATTGGACAAATTGGAACTACAGACAAAACCCAATTTGTTGTCTTATGTTGATGGTAAAACACCATATTTATTTTAATGTAACTTAAAGATGAAGTGCATGTATTGATTATGAATAAAAACTGTACAATGGAATGGGTCGCGAGTGTTCAGTATTTCAGTGATTAAAGTAACAAAGCACAGTAGGAAGAAACATGAATAAATTGAGCCTCATTTTTAATTAATATAAGCTTCTTTTGAAACATGTCATGCAGGTCTGAGAGTGGTTCTGCCAATGTCCATTGCAGTTTAATAGCCTCCTTTGTGTGGTTTCAATTTGCATGAGATTTACTTGGGAACTGATTCTTCTCCAGTCCTATTAGCTGCTATTTTGGGAAGACAAAAGGGACCGAGTATGGTGCTGTAGCTCAAGCATAGGGCAGTATTTCAAGAACTGAACCTGATGGGCTTTGTAGGGCTGTCAGGCTGCTTTGTTTTCCTGAGCTGCTCTGGTCTGAATGCAGAGTTGGTGAACTTTCCTTCTTACAGAATAGAAATAATAGCAGTTCAATTATTATTTCTAAAAATAGCAATCACAGAAAGTCCAATTTTCATTGGACCCCAGGCATTTAATAATCTTTTAATGATTTCTGCAAGTTTTGAAGGTGAGGAATTGGAACTTCTTTATAGTATGTGAAGTACAACTATGTGTCTGTATAAGCTCCTTAATCCTGCCCTGGCAGCTCTGTTCCCAGTGCAAGGAGTGGGGCAGTGCCTGTTCTCCACTGTGACTGCTCTTTCCCTGCCTGGGAACCCAGTTGTCTCCCCAGTATCCTGTGGGAAGGGCGTGAGGTGTGCTGGCTAGGAGGCAAGGACATAGAAGGGACAGGGATTTAGTAAGGAGAGCGTGACTGTATATTTGACATACTGCAGCATAACCACAGCCCATAGGGCAGGCTAGAGAAAAGGCTGTAACACTGAGAAATCATCACTGAATTGTGCTCACGGCCTTTCCAGCCCCAGGTTGTTGGGATCTGGGGTGAGCAGAGGCCTTTGAGCCACCTGAGGCTGCTCTGCCCCATCGACTGTTTGCTTGATGCTGCAGGTCATAGCATGATATTGTGGCAGGTCACCTTATTGAAGTGGCTTTTTGTGGGTATCTGGCTGCATTTTATTTCCACAGGGACTTCAGTCTCTGGGGTTTTTACTTTTATAACACTGGCCGAAGCTAACTTCTTATGTAGGCGTGAACACGGCTGTGTGTGCTTATAACGCCAACTTGACAAGCCTGTGAAGGGGTACAGGTACAGTACCAGTAATGCCAAGGGCACCATCCAACAAAAAAATCAAAGGTGGGAAATGTAGTTTACACCATAGCCCTTGATACCTCTATTGAGTTTGCAGACAAGGGTACCAAGCACTGTTGGTGATAAATAGATTTTGGGCAGCATCTACACAAAAAGATTACAAATTTGAAGTGACTGAAGAGGTAATATCTAATTAAACAGAAATAAAAGCTCAGCGAAAAAAATTGAGGGTGTTGTGACAGGGTTTCTATACAGCCTTCAAAGTAGAAACATAACTCTTGCACCATCTGAATCTCTAGGAGAGGCCAATCCTGCGCAGTCTGGATTCCTGTAGGAAACAGAGTGTTGGTGGGAACTGAGATGATGGAGCTCCTGGCAGGATGAGACCAGGAGCTGGCATGTTTCACAAGTGGCTCTTTTTGCTGTTAGCAACCAGGTCTTCTTTGACAAGTAGCAAAATAAAATGAGTGATGTGCTTTTTTGGTTCAAAGAAGAGTTTTAAAATGTGATGGAGAGCTGCCAGGGTACGAGCAGCACTCTTCGCTTGCTTTGCTTTTGATGTGCACTGAAGATGAAGGCGTTGCCTTGAAATAGTCTCCTGCACTGGTCAAATAGGAGAAGATGAAAGGGAAGAAAAGTGGGAAAACAGTCCCAGTTCAGACTATGTCAAAGGCACTGTGCAGAATAGCCTCTGTAAAACATGTCCCGATAGGAAATCAATTTTGAATTACACTATGTGACGCATACTGTATTTTCCATCCTTCATTATAATGAGCAAGCACACCCTTATATAATGATGGCTTTTTAAGAGATTGCCTTTGGCTGAATTTATTGCCAGACAGATCTATCCCGTGGCATTTAAACTGCATAATGCTATGAAATGTGCAAGCTGACTGAAGCGGTGGGAGGATGCTTGTAAAACTTCATGCCAGTGAGGGCCATCTTTCTTTCACTCTTGCATCTCATTGATCTCTTGCAATGGATGAAAAACAACAGAAATCGATGCAACAGATTTCTCATAGGAGTTGAGTTTCACCTCTCTTTCACTGTACTGCAGCAGCAATGATGGTATAAGAGGAAGATGGATTTTTCCTTAGCATTAAGGTACTGTGTCCACACAGCATGTCCTATGTGTCTGCAACAGCAAGGAAATCTGAATAACTGGTGTAGTTGACTTCAAAAAGATGGTGCCAATTGTTGAAATGACTCTTCACACAACACTGGGTAGAGGAGCTTGTGCTGTCTATGTAGAAATCCCAATGATCTGGAAGTGACTTGCTGGAAGTTATTGGCATGCAGCATCTGCAATTTCATGTTCCTCCTCAAAACATAGGGGCATAATTTCCAGTGTTATCCCTGTTTCGAGGCACAGAAGTGTCCCTGAGTGAACCTGCTGGGAGCAAAAGGAGGGGGAGACATGCTGATCTTCCATACACATTTGCTTCCTCAGCCTTGCAGCTGAGGCTGCCAGCAAAAATGCAGGTTATGATTGTGGCTTTTGGCCTGCAGGCACCTGTCCCTTCCAAAGTCTGTGCATGGATGGAAATAACAATAGGAATGCTGTACTAGTTGGTTGCTGCCTTCTAACCACAAAGCAAACACACTTTTAGATGAAATTGCACCGTATTGTCCTCATCATTTTAGGATATACTCATAAGATTTAGGATATACAGGTAAGATTTTCACATTTTCTGTATTTCTGTTGCTAGCTCTCTTTCTACTGAAAACATGGTGAAATCCCCATTCTCTTCCCTTCTTTCCAGAAGCTGAAGTAATATTTAATGAATATGAACTTCCTTTCAGCTTGAATGATGTTTTTGGCAATGCTCTAAATGAATGGGTGATTTATTTACTGCTGGAAATTCACCCTGGCATGTCGAAGTTGTTCTCGGTCAATTGTATTATAACCCCAACCAGCTGCATGAGACGCTGATTCACTAAAAAGAGAAAAACTGAGGACCCAGTTATTGGTTTTAAACAGGGAACTAAAAATAGAAATTAAATGGTAAGTTTCAGTTTTGGAATATGAACTGGACTTCATTAGATTATTCACTGCTTTTGTAAATTTATTGAAAAATGTTGATATTTGTTCTACACTTGTCCATTGAAATCAGGAGGTATCTGCTGGGTCTGAGATGGATGAGAGGTCCCCAGCATGGAGCCTTGCCCTAAGTGATGTACAGGAGCCCTTCAATGTAAATACCCTCTGCAGCCCTACTCCTCTGGTTCTTTAAGGGTTACTTCACTCATGTTGAGAAGGTCAAAACAGCACAAGGAAATTGAACAAAACTTCTTGATACTTCAGATGGCTAATTTCCTTTTTGAATAAGAACAGTAAATTTGCTGGTTAGTAAGACTAAAACTGTAAACCCTTCAGCTGGTTTGGTGAAAGGTTGACTCTAATTAAATCCTCCAGGTTGAGCAGTCCTTGCTCATCTGGTTTGATTTTGGTGAGCTGCCTGAGTTGGTCCATACAGAAACATGCTGCTGTTTGGTTTGTTTCCCAAAGCACAACTGTTATGAATCCCCCAGTGACAATAGTGGACTTGGATGTGCTCAGCTGTGGCAGATTGGTCATCGCAGCTTGCCTGTGTGCTTCCCTCTGAGTCACTGGCTGTTTGCACACCATGTGGGGATGGATATGCATCACTTTATCTCTTAAAAATCCCAAGCAATAGGGATTGGGGGATGCTTAAGTACAGATCTGGTTTGTACCTGAGCAATATCATCCTCCCTGTCTCCTTTGTGCCTTCATCTTGTCCCAGCTGGTCCAGAGGGTCGTAGGATTTGTGAAGTTGTGGAGCTAGGAATTTGGTTTGCCCAGCAGAAGGACATGCAGTCTGTGCAAGGCTGCTGTCTCTATCCTAATGTGCACAGGGCTTGTGTGTCTGATCCCTTGTTGGGGAAGGAGGGCCAACATCAGAAGCCAGTGTTCCTCTGTGTTTTGCTCACATGAGACACCAAGAAGAAGTAATTCCTGTACAGCAATACAAGGCAAATTAATCACCCTTTTATTGAGAAAGCCACTGATCTGAGGCTCGAGAGTACATCTGAACCAGCAAGTTTAATGTGGTCGAGACTGTTCTCTAGCAGTGATGGTGTCTGACATGGAGTAGCCCAGGTCTGTGCTGAGATCATGATTTGGTCTCCAAAGCAGGATTGCTTGTGAGGAGAACAGTCCATGGCTTGTGCTGCCCTCCTTGGAAATCTTTTAAGAAAGTGCTACTCAGTACAAGCTAAAATCCTGCCAGGTACCATTTATTCAACAGTAAAGAGCACTGACTTCCAACCTGCATTTAGTTTACCCATCAAATGCAGCCTGTGTGGTCCAAGTTCAAACTAATGTCCACGTTGTGGGCAAACCACCTACTCCAGCTTCTGGAGGAGGCAAGAGACACTGGCTGCTCCCCAGCTCCTGAAGGCATCAGGACGCCAAACTCCACCCCTGGCATGCCCTGCAAGGTGAGCAGGGTCATAAGAGTTGTCTATAGAAAAGCATGAGACCTGGGCTTTGACCACTCTGACTAGGATTGAAAAGTGTTGTGCCAGTGTAGAACAGTGTGTCTGTTTTATTAGAATTTTCCCAGGGAAGCATGAAGTGGTCAGTGAGGGTGTCTGGAAGCAGAAATGGTCTCTGTTTGATCCACTTGTGTAAACAGATGGTATATCTAAAGCCAAATTCAGCTCTGGTTTGCAGCATATAATCCCTCTTGTCTTAACTAGGGTTAATGAGGTCTAACACTGGGCTGATTATGGTCCCTGAGAGGTTCCTGCTCATCTCCATAGCAGACCATATATTCTGCTTTACTCACTGATAATTATTTTGACAACAGTGCTGGTTCCAGAGCCAGAAAATCTATTTGTTCAACATGACAGAACAACATCCCAATTTATGTATCTGTTTTACATTGCTATTTTTGTTAACACTGGGCTTATCAGTCTCTTACAGTTTGTGTTTCTATAGGTAAGGTATTTGCAGTACAACTGTACTACAGATACAAGTATGGCAGCATTTCTCTTACCTCCGCTGTCTCCTGCATGAGGTTGCCTCAGATTTTGGGTGGGTTTTGTTATCCCTTCCTACACAGGTATGTTCCAGCTCATAGTCACTGATTCATCCCCTTAGCTCTTAAAGGAGTCTTTGGTCTGTGTCTGAGCAAGAGAGTGGGCCTTCCTGGATCCTGGTCTAATTTGGGAGCCTAGGAATATTAGGCATCTAAATGGGACAAATATTAAGTTATATATTTTCTAAAAACTAATTCTGTCTACTTTCCCATATGGTGTCACATCTTCCAAGATTTCAATGACTTTTTGTTTTCTTTTCAAAGACAAATATTTCCTTTCCTTTTACATGCTTTGTACTGCTTTTCAGAAATGCAGGGGAGTTTGAAACACCAGCTGTTTCCTTTAAAAATCTCTTTGAAGGTCCCTGGGCTGTGTACTCCTTATTCACCTTCTGGGTAACTGCAGGGTCCATGCTCCATGCAGATTGCAAGGGAACACTTTCCAGCCTCTCAGCCTCACCCAAGGGTACTTGAGGTTGCTTTGTCTCTGATTTGTGACAACTTGGTCATCCTGGTCCCACGGTGGTGGAACCAAGTAACATACGTATGACAGTCATTGATAAAAATTCTTGTTTCTCATGCCTTGTGGGATGTGCCTTTTGTTAAAAAGCAGCAAGTGGAAACTTTTATTGGCAGCGAGAAAATACATTCTCATGCAATTTGCAGTCAGGATTTGGACGAAAATTATATAGGAGAAGTGGAAAGTGTCACAGCTGGCTTGCCCTAAAGAGTGAAGGGCTGCAACCGATAAAACGTAGTCAGCCTTCAAAAAGTCTGAAGACACCTGCTGAGAGCAGCCAGTGAGGAAACGCAGGAATGGTAATGCTGGACTTGCTCCAGAAAACATCACATTGCAGTCACAGGAAGACTCTAATAGTTGTCAGCATAATGTCCTGACTGTCGCCTGGCACGCTTCTGGGTATGCCCTACATTTGAAGACATTCTGGGATGCTGGCGTTTCCCCCATGAGCAGCACTCCCACTCATGTGATGAAGACATGCCTGGTGTCCCCACCACATTGTGCCACCCTTGCCTGGACATAGCCCGCCACCTTGGGAAGGTTGTTCCTGCAGAGGTAGCCATCCTTCCTCAGTAAAAATCCAATTCTTCATGGAGCCAAGAGTCTTGAGACATGTTTAAAAATGAGAAGAAGCAGAATGTGACTTGGTCTGTTCATGAGGAGATGACATTAGATGGGTAGGTGATGGAGCCCATAGCTGTGCTATCAGTATTTGTCTCTATGGTCCCAGCTAATTCTCTCTGTCTCTGCCTCAGTCCCACAGAATCAATTTAAGGTGCTCTCCTCCCTCTGTGTGGATGCAGCTCTGTGGCTTGGCCATTGGTGCTGTCCCAGCATTTGAATACTCTCTGGACTCTGCAGCTGCCACAGACACACAGGTTGGCTGTGTCTGTGCTGCTGGAACCGTCACCACAAAATGCAGGAAGGTCCCCCCCTGAATAATGCTCCATCATTAAAAATAATAGCACCAGGTGTAACTATTCAAGCACAATTATGAAATTTTTGTTTTAGTGATGAATTCATAGCATTGCTTTTGTTGCTCTCGACAATGATAATCGGTTTGGTCTCTGGAAGACCCTGCAGCTAAGAGATAGCTCTGGTTTTTCGACTGCAAATATGCCTATGGGTAACTTTTTACACTTTGCAACCTCATTAAGCCATCTGTAGAAAATCAGACTGCTTACTGCATAATTGTTTGCAGGAACAGGAACTGTGTTCATAGCCTTTCTGACAAAAATTGTATGTCTAGAGACTGATGACTTTATTTTAATTTGCATCAAGGCAATGGTAATGAAGTAGGCTTGATGAAAATGAAAAGCAGACTATGAGAACCTGGTAGTGAACTACTGATAACATGGTCTCATTTTCAGTGAATCTTGAGACTGTTTTGGGCTAGTGCTGGGAAAGTGTCAGCTCCTTACTTGTATCCTGAGATACAAGTAAGTTTTTTGTTTGTTTGTTTTTGTGGTTTTGTTTGTGTGTTTTGTTTTGTTTGTTTGTTTTTCTTTTTTTCTCCCTTGGAAAGGAAGGACAGTCCTTTATTGGAACACTTGTCTGTGCTGGATTGAGACGGTTTCATTCCCAACTTTTAATCTCTCTGATACTGCAGTTTGCTTATAGCATAAACAGGACCGTGCTCCTTCCTTTCTCCTATTCTGTGTGTATTATCTTTAGAGAGTGTCTTGTCCTTCGGAATTGTTATCTTGTCAGGCTCCTGGCTAATGCAAGCAGAGGTTGTGTGAGGTAGGTCTACCATGTCCCATGTACCTAGACTTTCATCCTAAGTGCAACGTGGGTTTTCATCTCCAGACAAACCTCTTGGTGTGAGGCTGTTGGAAGGCAGAGCTCATTGCTGCGCTGATAACCACGCAGTGGTGACAACACACAGTGCACTTGGGTGTCTACCATGTATTAGACACCCAAATTTTGGTGGCTTATGTTAGCCCAAGGAAAGGTTTCAAACATATGGATGACTGTTACACTGTCAGTTTTTGCCTGAACTTCAAAAAATCTTACTTCATGTCACAGTTAGAAGCCTGTGTTATGTTTTTCAGCCTACACTTGGTTTACTGCTAATGGCAAAACTCCAGGCAGAAGAAACTCAAAGACACCTAAGTAGCTTAGCTCTCTGAAGGTGCTGTGGATGGGATGGATCCCACTTCAGAAGTTTACAGCATTTCCACCTGCATCAGGGCTAATCAGGAATCTCTTTGTTGTTAATGACAAGATGTAGATACTCAGAGGTTCATCCAATATTTTTTAGACATGTCCTTCAAATAAGATGAACTGCACCCTATATGACCCTGATTCTGTTTTCTCCTTTAAGTCTCTTGTAAGCCATTTGCACCCAGAGAAGAAAAACTGCAAAATGTTGGCCTCTGCAGTTGTCTTCCAGTGCTCTGCTGTGAAGGGAGAGCTTGCACCCACCATAGCTCTGTGCAAAGGAAAGACTCAGCAGGAACAGAAGAGTTGGGAATGCTCCAAAGTGTTCTTAACTGGAAAAAACAGTGATCAAAACCTACAACTGAACATATTCCTGAGCCCACACAGAGTCATCAGGCTTTGCTGCTCTCTGTGTAGTTCATCCTTGCAACCTACTCGATTTCCCTCACTCACTTTTCTCCTACTTTACTTGATCACGGAGCATCTTTGACTTGGAAGGAAGTGGTGAGAGACCACAGTGACCTGCACTCTTCCACTCTGTGTTATTTGCAGCTGAAAGTAAAAAGCTGCTTGAGGTGGAAATCTCCCAGCTTGTATTTTGCCACAACGCAGAGCCATATATTGCAGTCAAGAAAGCAGATATTGCAAATGGGGAAATGATTTATTTCATACCATGCTTTTGTGAGGCAACCATGGATTGAAGTGGAAGCACGCAAATAGGCCCGCGCCATTAGAGGGCCTTAATAAATACTACTATAAGCATGTGCTTTCCTGCTGAGAAAGAGAGGCTGGTGAGCAGAGTGCCTCTGGCAGCTGTGCGCAGATTCAGCTTTTCCATTTGTTGAGCTCAAGCACAGCCACAGAATTTCACGGGCAGACAAGATGCACCAAGGTGGGCAGATGCACCTTCAATGTCATCGCACCGAGGAGTCCATCTAGTCTCCCTAATTAACATGAGAAGTCTCTTTGTTTTTCCTTTTTACTTTTCAATCTTTTTATGTATGAGGTGTGGTTTTATATTATTTACTAAAAATTAGGATGTGATGATTTGCCAAAGTACATAATTTACACCAAATCTGGCAGTTTTGCTAGCAAGGTAACACACTATACAGAAATGTAATTATATAGCTTCAAGTTTCTTTTTTTTATATTTTCAACTTTAGGCTTTACTGATTTAGAAAAGAACAATCTATTTATTTATTTATTAACATACTTTTTCTTCATGATTTATAACAAATTTGCTAAGGATGCAAATTGGATTTCAGTTATGCAGAAATACAGAAAACCTGCACTGTGAAATTGCTTTAGTATTAGTTCAGTAAAGCTACTTTACAAGTGCTGGATGCAAGAGAATTAATTTTTTTTTTGGCTAATCCAAGTATATTTGCATTTAAAAATGTTGAAAGTATTATTTCTAGTGGTAGATGAAGCAGTATCAAAAGGAAATAGATGTACTAGACTTTAAGGTTTCCAGTACTTGATGATAATTTTCCAAACCTTGAAGTGTCAAAGTTTTCTGTAAATCTGTATTTAACTGAATGCCTAACTCAGGCATTACTAGGTCCCTAATGATCAGTTGGGTGTTAGTTATTATTGATTACCAGTGCTATTTTAGATCTAAAATGGGCAATAATTGATTTAAGAATAGTACATAATACTTTTAAATGAGGTGAAAGTTTTTTTAAAAAACAGGGAAAAACTCTCCGCAGTTTTTATGTCCAGAAATATTCATTAAGAGATCTAGCCTAAGTGAATAACCATCATATGATTTCACAGTTGAATAGAAGTGTAAAGTTACAGACTTTTTATCACTAGCAAAGATAACAGTTGATTTTTAATATAGAATCCTGGTTATTTATCTTTAAGGTTTGTAAATCTGAGAATTGTTTATAAATTGGAAGTCAAATACCAAATAAGTATTTTATACACACACACAAAAAAGACATAAATATATTGGGCTGGAGTTAGTTGAAAGAGGTTATTAAATTATTCAGTTCTTCATGTGATATTTAGATAAATAAAGTCTCATTTTCCACTATGCGGCTGATCTCATTAAAGGGGGGAAAAAAAACTCTTTAATGTTTAAATCATCCTCTAATTCTGAGTAAATCCCTAAGAATGTTCTAAGGAGAGAAAATTCTTAAACCGCCGGATTTTGTATCCTAATTAAATCTCTTGACATCTCTCGGCATTACATGCAGCAGTGGCTCAGTGCAATACAGGAGGCGGGGCTCAGCGTTTCACAGTTGTCCTTTTTTACAAAATAAGGCTTATCTTTTCCTTTTTAATCTGTTTCCAGGTGATCCAAATTCAGTTACTCCTCAGAGGTGTATGCTTTCCATTGTTTTTTCTTGAATGGGTCAAGGTAACTGTCCAAAGGATGGGTGGATGTTGTTAGGAGTACAACAAATTAGGAGGAGGAGTGGATCCATTTCTGAAGTTGTCTTAAGAATGAAGTATGGGATTTGACTGATAGATTTTTAACTATAAATGGATTAATTAGAGTGTGACTGAGGTCACCTATAAAAAAGGAGCAAGCTAATTAACTCTGAGCAGTACTCCAAATGCTTTTTGTACTGATGACTAGAGATCAAAGGCTAGAGCAAGTATTTTAAGATTATATTTCTTTAAATGAATAAATGAGCCTTACTAAGGGTGGAAAGAGTGTTCCTTTCAGAGGAGCACAGACAATCCAGGCATATTTTCTACCTGCTTGATAGACTTAAAAGTGTCTGGTTTTTAATTGATGCTTGGGTATTCAGATATGTTATGCTCCCATGCATTATGTCAGAATAGATTTGTATTTTGCGTTTTCATGCTTAATTTAAACGCAAGGATTTTTTTCCTATGCCTTGGGCTCAATTTTCAGAGATTCTGGAAAGTGAATTTATTATGGTTAGACTGTGTTTATTGTGGTTAGACTGTAGCTGCATCAATCCAGGAGTTGTATGTGCCAGAGAGACTCCTTCGTCCTCCCTTGTTTGGAGCGGTGCATTCAGGTCCTCTCCTGCACTTTGTCCTGCTTCTCTGCTGTGTGCTCTTCGTTCCTGCTCTTGCTACATGGGAGATGGCTATAGATGTACCACCAGATTTGGATTCTGTGGAAGTTTATTGAGGCCAAGTTATAGTCATCCTGTTGTATCTCTTTGTAGTGTTATTGAGGACATAAAACACCAATGCCTTCTTGTTTTGCACTGGGCTTTTGCAGAGTTATAGATTCAAGGCAATAGTAATGCACAATAAAAAGCATCTCCTGTGATGTACTGAATGCCTGCAATCAGCACTGAAGTCAAGGGAAACTAAAGGCACTCAGCTTGATACAAAGGAGCCCTGAATTTTGATAATAATTGGGAGCCTAAGTGCTGCCTGAATTTTTCTTTAAAATTCTATTTCTGCAGTTTAAACACAAATGATGGTTTCCCTGAGCAGAACAAGAGTCAGTGGTGTAAGGCAAGTTTGGGGCAGGACAGTTGTAAACTTCACCGAAAACTACTTCCCTGTGTCAATAGACACAGTGAACCTATTTATTATGGTTTTCACACAGTGTGTTTGGAGATGTTTTTGTACAGTTATTTCTCATTTGTTGACCTGGTACAGCATGGAACTTAAATGTTGACTTTGGTATTTCCACATGCATTCATTGTTGCTGTAACTTTTCCATGTTGAAGTTGAGGGATTTTATTTCTTCTAGCCAAGAAGGGGGGGCTACTAATTTTTGACAACTTCTTTCTGAAATGAGAGATGTTTCCATTTGGATTTTTAAATGGAGTAGATTTTTGCCACTTGTGAGAGTGGCAGATTCAGATGGTATCTTGAGGTCCTGTTGTTTTATTTTGCTAAGTATGTCTTAGAAGTGATCAAACCATTTAGAGCTACACCATTTAATTCACAAGGCTTATCCCTTTTCCTGACCTGTGGATCAGCTACCAAAATTTAAAGGATTGTTTAGGACAATGAGCGTCACTGGCTGATGCCCAGGTCGACTTGCTGAGTCTCCTGCTGAGGGTGTTGAAAAGCTGGACAGGAGATGAGATTTATAAGATATTGCTCCTGGCAGTCTCATCGGTCAGATTTAGTCTGATATACAGATGCTTGTGAGTGGAATTGAAGAAGGATTTATTGCCCTTCTGCCCTGGATGGCCGAAAGCGGAGTGCTCTTCTTCACTCTAAGGGTTGTTTGCAACATCCCTGTTGCTTCCCATGCATCACAGCACAAACTGCTTCAGTTTGTAATGCTCTTAGAGAAATATAACCTTTTGATGATAGTAAACATCGCTTGATGGATACTCCAAAAGAGGTTTTATTGACCTTTGTGTCTTTTTATATTTTCTGATTTGTTTCTTTTTCAGAAAGTCCTGGCTGAGATAATCCATTGTAGAACTATACTGTTTCAGAAATTAGAATGGCTGCTAGCTGAAGGCTTGAAAACATCTCCTAGTGCCAGATTTGACCAGCAACACAGGAAAACAGGAAATAGCTGGTTCCTTAGCATTTTCCTCCTGTGTGCAGAGGTCTGTGGTCAAAATGAGTTGATGTTTGATGTCTTTCAATTCTCAGCATTGTAAACCAAGCCAAGGAGCCCCTCCACCTTACTCTTTGCAGATGGATGCTCTGCAAGCATCTCTTTCTTTTTCCACCTCAAAATGGAGCACGCAACAATTGGTTGCAGATGCTGAGAGTGGTATTTAGACACTGCTGAGCCCATGGCACAGCCTTTGGGGTGATGTTTTTTAATTCTACTCAATAGCAGAGGGGCCTTTTGAGTATACAACACAGTGGTAGAACTAGAATTGAAAAAAAAACCCTAAATATGTCTAAGGACAGATCTGTGAAAAAAGAAGTGTAAGCATTATCTTGAGTGTCTTGCTGAAGCCACTTAGACAGCTTTCCTATATCTGTAAGCAGTTTTTATTTGGAAGACAGATAACTATCAGCCAGTGCTCGAGCCATATCTGCCTTGCTTAGGGCCTAATTAAATGAGATGATGCTTCACAAGCATTTTTATTTCCAAATAAAAATTGCTAGAGAACATATTATGGACAAAGGAAGAATTCTATGGAGGAGGAGGTGGGATGCATTATGCCTATTCATAGAAATTTAAACTGGGTTTTTCAGAGGGGCACAGCATGCAGACAACTGTCTATACTACGGAATGTTATTACTGTATGTGATAGGAACAAATTAAAGTGCTATTAGATAAAAACATTATGATCTCCATTATTCTAAGACTAATGGCCATTTTGCCCAGGTCAGCTGCTGTGAAACAGTGCTAGAACCGCTCTCCAAGCATACAAAGGCATTTCGGCAGTCAAAAACTATCTGTTGCTCAGTTGCTTGTTGCATACTGAAAAATAAGTATACGGTAAGTTCTTGTATTCAGGTACAAAACATGGGATGATATTTCTATTCTCTACAGAGATGTTAAGTGAAAGTGCATTAAGTGCTTCGAAGTTATCAGGAGTTACAGTGGAAAGGATAATTCATTTCTCTGTAAGAGTATAGTGTTACTCTGCCCCTGGAATCAACCACTGTGACTCACAAAATCTTAATCAGCTGGCAGCCAAAAAGAGTCGTGCCATGGATGCAACGTGATCTGCTGCTGGACATGCAGCGCATGCCATGTGGGGAGCTAGAGGAGCACATAGCGAGTCTGTGTTATACAGAAAGCCAGATATTTCTCAGATATGGACGGCAGAGCAAAAAACCCCTTCCATGCAAGAGCATCTCTAGAAATTGTCTCTGCTCCCAGGAGTGTTGCACACTGTTGTTGTTTTATAGAGGCTGTAATCTGACATGTTTATACCATGCATGTAGGTACGCACGGTATAAACACATGTACATACATATATGTACACACATACATGCTCAGTTTCCTCTGGCTGTCTTTCACCACCTTGACTTTTGCAAGTGGCCTGTACACCACATTTATAACAAAAGTTATGTTCTTAGATATTGAGTTTTTTTCCTTCTTATCTAAGCGATGCTTTCACTGCCTTCTCTGAGCTGTGCTGGTGACTAGGAGTTGCCTTAACAAATATGAGCAGAAACCTGAGTTTGATCGACATAACAAGTAGTCAAAGCAGTTTGAAATTATTGCATGGAAGAGGTGATGGTTAATGCAGAGCATTCAGGTACAGCTTTTGAAGCCCTGAGCCTTTCTTTTGGTTTTCAACCTTCTAAATGAATTTAGGGTGCAGAATATTCTCTAGGTCTTTGATCTGCAGCCACACAGGAGCAGAAGGAAGCACAAGTATTCAGCCTGACTCTTCCTTCTCAAAGGCTGGCACACAAATGGGGGTGCTCTAATTAAGTAGGAAGCAAAAATACATCTTCAAAAGGCAGTCCTCATTTGAAATCTAGCCCTGTATGAAATGCAAGATGGAAAGGAAATCTGGTTTTGTCAGTGAATTGGGAAAATGTGGAGCTTAAGTCAGAGCAACTGCTCTTATATGTGCTGCTGCTGTTTGACTTTCACGGGAATAAAATTTAATAAGAATATGTTTATTATTTCCTCATAAAGCCAAGCAGCATTTTAGAGTGGAGTAAGTGAATATGTTTGATGGATTGTTTTCCCTCATTGGAATGAAATCCCAGTGAAAACAATAACATGTTTTAGGGGCCCTTTGGGAAGCAGCGGATGACGGGGCTGGAAAGCCTTCTGCTGTTTCACACTGGTCTGTAAATAAGCTCAGATCTCTCTTCTGGCTCTTTGTGTCTTTCTCCCCTGGGGAAGAGGTTTATTTTTGGGACACTACCTGTATTTATATTACTGTTTCTGGAACTAGAAGTAGTTGTTGTACTTAGGGGATTTACTTTTGAAACTTTTTGAAACTGTGGACATAAACTAGAGTTGCCCTGTCCCTTTTTAGGGTCAGTTGGATGTGAAAGTCCCCGTGGATGTCACACCTCCAAGTGCTGATGGGCAGGACAGTGTGCTGATGTGTGCGTGTGCCAGGGGCAGATTTGCAGCTGGAAGCACAGGAAGGTGGATCCTGCTCTCCAGGCACGTAGGCTGCGGGGGTTGTGTCTGCTCCTCCACCTGTTTTTTTTCTTTTTCTGATGACAAAATACCTGGTCACTGTACTTTGCTGTCTCTCTGCTTGTAAGGCTTAGGTGTGGATACAGATCACTTTGAAGTTTAAAGGGTAACTGTATTGACTTTAATGGACACTGGCTCTTTGCTATCCTTGATCTCTTCAAAACATTTGGAGATCTTCAAATAGAAAGTGCTAAAAACGTGAACAATATTTCCGCTCCTGCAAATGCTAGAATGACCTTGTTTTTCTGATTAGTGATTTGAAGGGTTGGTTCTGTACCACTTTGTAAAAGAGCATCAATATCAGTTCCTGACTATACAGAAATAAAGGTAATTTGACTTAAAAAAAAACCAAACCTCACAAATAACCTTTGCTATTCATCATCAAATGTGTTAATAAAGAGAGCACATCAATCCATTGACTATGTGTCTCAGATATTATAACTCCCACAATATGAGTTTCATTATAAGGATTGACCCATCTGTTTGTGTGTTGAAATTTTTGTGGAATTGTAGCAATCGGGGAAGCAGCTTAAATTACCTGGAGTTTTATAGATTATTAAAAAAAAAAAGTCTCCCTTGCTTCAAGATTCCTGAGGGTGGAAAAAAAAAACAACAAAATTTTACAAAAGGAGAAAATCTAATTACAAGATAGGGCTTGGGGGCAGCAGCTGAATCAGATTTATAGTCTGCAGATCTAGGACACCCCTGCATCTCTTCAATCTGGATCACTTACCTGTTAGGAAAGGAATTTTTGTGCTGTGGATGGTTTGCTATTACTGAAGACACCATTAATATTCATAAAACAATTGAAGTGAAAATGTTTAAAAAAGAAAAAAAAAACACCCAAGCAAACAAAGAATTACCCCAAAACCATTTTAGATCAGTGTGGTGTCATGCCCTTGCTGAAGGTCACCTTTGGTAGTGGTGTTTTCACTTGTCTTGCTGCACTTTTCTGTTCAACCTCTCAGAGATGTCCATCTCCTCCCAGGAAATCTCTGTACTGTAGAAGCTACATATTAAAATCTAGGTGGTTCTGTCCTCCGTCCATCCTTTGCAGAGCATTGTTCTTTGGTATTGTTATCATTTGCTACTTCATTATGTTAAAAACGGGTAAGTGGACACACTGCTGGAGATGAAAGCCATTTGGAAGTGCTGTCTTTCAAGGTGCTGAGCATCCTCATGTCCATTAAACTAAGTGGGAGCTGATAGCACTTAGCACCTCATAGGAGGCATTTAACATCCCGGAGGGTCTGAGTTGTACATCACAAAGCCCCTCAGGGAGGGTCTCTGTCGTGATTTATTTGTCTTTGAATCTCCAAAGTCCCCTGTGGTGTTATATAAATAACAACATGCTTCTGGAAAAGCCATTCGCAGCCTTGCAGAGCTGACCCACTTATCTTAAACTTCTTTGCTAGTTAGGCTTGAGGGTGCAATGTTTGTGCTCTCATTATACTGAACGGGGGGGCGGGGAGGATGGGGGGGTGGGGTGGTGCTGGTGGAGATTTGGGGCACCCAGCCCAGCAGCCTCCCCTTCAGCATCATGCTGCAAAGCAGCATTGGCCCAAGGGCTTCCCTGCCCTGGGAGCTCACAAGTGCCTCACTTGTCCTTAAAAATTGAGATGGAAACTAGTTTATTGAAGAGGTGACCTGCAAACACTGAAGAACAAAGAGTTTTAGAACAGTGTTTCAAATGTCTCAAAGACTGAGCAGGTGGGGGAGATTTGCAGTTTGTTTTCTCCATGTCCTCATTAAAGGGCTCCCAGCTGCTGGTTTGGGTGTCTGGTACAGGATACCTTCCACTGTATTGTGGCATTGAGGCAAGTGCTTATTCTCTGCTGGACATCACTGTGTTTTGCCACTGGTTTGTTAGAGTTTGGTTTGAATGGTATAGCAGACTAGCTCACCCTTGCCTTGGCATCCTGCTTCTAGTGCATGGTGGGGTGTCATCATCACTAAGTGACAACGTGGGCTCTCTCCTGAGAGGTTAGGTTCCTCTGGGTAATCTGCACAAGGTGCATTGCTGCTCGTTTCCGTGAGCCCGATCAAACAGATGTGTCCCCAGGTGGGAGCATGTGAGACCCACTGTCTAGACATGCTAGAGAAAAAAAAAGATATAATCTGACATCTGTTCTGTGTCAGATGCCCTTCTTATCCTGCCACTCAGCACGTCGATTGAATTACAGATTTACTGCAGAGAATGAAGGCTCTTCCTTTTAATGCAGCCCAATTGATGCAGGTTTACAGGGCTAATTTGCTACCTCCTTTGGTTAGAAAGGTCAAACATTCCTTTTTTTCACAGCAAGGGAGTCCTCAGTAGGCACAGAAGCCCTTGGAGTGGTGCTGCCGGTACATTCGGCATTGGGAGTGGGCAGGGTGGTGAGGACTGCTGTGCATCTATGTGAAATTGCACATGATGTATCTTAGGTTTTTTTTTCAGGGTATGATAGAGTTTGCATTGACTTCAGTGGGATAGTGGAGGGATTTCAGGCTTGTCTCTGCAGCTTGAGGCGACTGTCTGCTCTTAGTTAAGTGTGGTAGGTCATGATGTAGCCCAGGCACTATTAGTGCTGTGTCATCTCTGTGACGTCCATTAGAGAAAACTCGTTTGCTGCCCACACACCCTCAGCTCAGGATGGGGGGCTACCCTGTGGCTCACAGCTGTGAACACAACCATTCAGGAAGGAGTTTTGCACTAGTTTTTGGACATTTTGTGTTCCCTGGTTCGAGTTGTCCTGGTCCTTGGTTATTTTACATTTTTTATTTTATACTTTGCTGTTATTTCCTCAATGGGGATGTGGAGGCTGAGCAGAAACACTGTTTTCTTCTAGCCATACCAACCACACCATCTCAGCAATGGGGGGAACTCCATAAAAGCTTTTATACATAGGTTACAAGAGAATCGCTCCATACCAAAGTGCTTTCTGATCAATGGCTATGAAGGTCAACTGTTACACTGTAGAAGTTTCAAACCTACTTGTTAAATTAGGAAATATTTTAGGCATGCAATCCTGGAAGTGCTGCAGATCAGGTGTGTGCAGTTCTGTGGTAGAAAAAGCTTTCAGTCTAACTCAGAAATACCTGGTTCTCAGTCATTTTACAGCTTTTTCCCCCTCCCTCTTTATTACATGTTCATCACCAATTAAAAAAAGCAGAATCTGAAATCCAAAGTTCACTTCTGTGGTCAAATAATTTTTTTGTCTCATGTGGTAGAGTTTTGCTGCTAAACACGTTATCTGCTGGGTGAGACAGAGCTGACAGGCTCTGGGCTGGGACTTTGACTGTTAAATCCCACCAACAAGGCTGCTGATGACTTTGACAGATAGCATGGCTTTTATGTTGTGGCTCAGCTTCACATTCAGATTTTCTTAACCTCATAATATTGAGATCTTCTCAAGAGGAGATGCTCTGACAAGCTGAAATATTATTTCAGTGATTGCCTGCCACACACACCTGCTTATCAAAGAGAAATCCTTTTGGCTTTCTCTGTAATTATGCGATGGGACAGGGAGGCCCACAAGCCATGTGGCAAGGGTCAGGGGCTTGCTTGGGGAAGGTTCCTGTTGATGAACCACCCCCTTGCTGAGATTTTTTTGGACGCTTTTCTTTAACTTTTCTCTGCAAAGAAAACCGGGACCACACAGAGGCCGTGGGATGCCCCAGGGCCGGGATGCATCACAAGGTGACGTGATATCCAATGTGTAAGTGCTGAAAAAGGGCCCAGGGGTAAACTGTGGTGGTTTGCACACCCTCCTCCCCATGCTCAAGAACCCTGAATAGCAGGAACTTTTTCTCCATCTTTTATGCAAAGGAATGGGTTAATCCATGGATTTTTGGGAGACACTTCTCCCTCAAGAGCCTTGCAACCACCCCTTGCACAACTCTTTCTCTACCCCACAGACATTTCAGTTCCACAGCTGGCAGCTCTCACCCTTGGCATAGGAGCCGGCTCTGAGCACTCTGCAAACACCTTCTGCTCTGCTGCACTGCCACAGACAGGGGTAGATGGCCCCTGCAGCATCCAAAGGGTACACAATGGGAAAGCAACAGAACCAAGGGAAAGCCGTCAAAGTGGGGGGGCTGGACTGTAGAAGTGTGTATGAGAGATGTCATGGTGGCTGTCTAGGGCTAGTCTGGCACAAAATACCTTGAAGTTCATCTCTGTCTATGATGTTCCTGCCCAAGTAGCTCATAGCCTTCTCTGGCCATGACTTTGAGTTGGATTTTAGAAAAAAGTAAAAAGTCTGGTTTTGCTCCTTTTTCTGTGTAGTGGATTCAAATCTGCAAAGTGCTGGGTTTTATTTAGGACTCACTTGTGCCAGTGAATAAATTAGAGAGTTGTGGTGATGCAACTGATTTATATGTGTTGGATACTGTAATATAGAAAAACGCATAGCATTATCCAGTGCAGAGATTTGCTTCAGAGTATGAAAGGATCCATGCAGGGGTTTATTTCCCCACCCAAATGCAGTGCGGGGTTGCGCAGCCAGGTAGCAGCTCAATGGAGTCTCTCCTTCCTCTCCTCCCTTTAAAGTGTCAACCCCTTGTGCTGCAAAGCCAGATGGCAGACTCGATGGCTCCACAGCCTTGCTCCCCGGTGAAGCTGTTATGATGTGATCTCTCTCGTACTGTGGGCCAGACGCTCAGCTGGGACAAATCATAGCAGCTCCCTGGGTTTCACTGAAGTGATGTGAAATTACAGCTGCTGAGGATCTGGCCAGTACCAAACAAAGAGCCCAATGAAAACCTTAGCTCGTGGAGATGTCTGCCAAAAATTCAGATAAACAGCTGTAGATCCAAAAGCAAATCCGGGCTGTGATTTCATTGCTCACCATTGTGCCGTTGTACCAGTGCTTTATAACCTGATGCTGCGATAAATGCAGTAAAAGTACTGGCTATGCCTACGAAAACTCCCTTCCAAACCCACAGCTTTGCAAGTCTGCACAGACACACCTGAAGTCAAAATTTGGCACTTGACTTTCCACCTTGTACCTTTGCTCCTACTGTTGGCTGCCTTTGACAGGTGCCAGCTGGCCCATTGCCTTTTGTCTGACTTGGTTTGGTTTGGGTGAGCAACACTTTACCCCTGTGCTGCAAGTGGACAACCAGTTATGATGTGTTTATTCTTGTTGAACTGGTGAAAGACTCAATTGGGACAAAAGCCTGTCAATCAGTTTAGTAGGAATGGGACTGCTTCTCATGTTGTGCCATTCCTAATGTATAATTCACGAGTTTTCTCACGCACACAGGAGAGGCTCTGGGGTTTACAGCTTCGTGCAGGGTTTTGGGAGATGCCACTGAGCTGTGAATGAAGGACTCCAGTTGATTGCAGCACAGCTTTGGCCC
Organism: Patagioenas fasciata; assembly: GCF_037038585.1. Lineage (NCBI taxonomy): Eukaryota > Metazoa > Chordata > Aves > Columbiformes > Columbidae > Patagioenas > Patagioenas fasciata. The sequence continues at coordinate 11,399,142 of NC_092526.1, read as the reverse complement.
CAAAGCATCCAAGGTTTCTGGCAGCAGACTTCTTCCAGAATCACACTTTATATATATACATAAATATATATATTGGATCTCACGTAGTCGTGAGTGTTTTTCTTTTACAGGAAGGAGAAGATGCACAGAAAGGAAATGTAATGGCTGCATATAGGAAAAATGTTACTTTCTTTGGCTTTAAACCTTGAGTTCCTGCTAACCTCAGGAATATTCCTCCTCCCTCCGGGAGAGTCAGGTTTTGTCTGGGTATCATGTCATCTGTCCGCATTTGTTTTGGATCCAAAAGAAATTATTAAAAGTGATTGAAAAATCAGGCCTTGAAACAGTTGGTATAGAAGTGTGAGACCTGTCTATCACCTTCCATCAAGGAAGTCTTGGCACCTCTCTGACAGTTCTCCTCACCCTGCTTCTGTAAAAGAGAAATGCTGGCTGCTCTGGTAGGGAGCACAGCCTGGCTGATACCAGCAGACTTGCTGTGCTCACCATGCGACCTGTTGGCAAGTCCCCTCATTAGAAAATTAATCCTTTCAAGAGAGAATTAAGGAGACTGGAGGCTACGACTGTACCCTGTAGAACATGTTGGTCTCTGGGATATGGTCCACAGAAAGCTTTCTTTTCTACTTCTTTATAGAGGATGTGCAGTCTGTTTTCCATCCTTGGCCTGTTTTGTTTTGTTTTTCTGTCACCTGTGTTGCTTTCTTAAGGTAGCTGGGTTTAGACCTTTCAGCTATTTGTTTTCAAGCACTACCCCTCTCTCTTTTGTTCTCAGAAGTGGTGAGTGACCTATTTTTTCATTTCTTCATGTCTCTGCATCTAGTCTTCCCCTGTGTTATTATTAGCAAGCTGAAGTGTCACTCACTAATCTAGGAAAACAGCCGTGTCCCAAAGAGGCATAGCCATATGCCCAAGTGCCTTCTAAAGTTTAGATCTAAGTCTATGGTCTTCTCCTGCTGTCCCCTGTTGAGAGAGAGCTGTTTCTGAACTAGGCCCTGGGGCCACTACAGGATCAGTATGTAGAGTTATTTTGACAGTCCCAAGCCATGATGAGGTTAGAGATGGGGATTCAGAACTGTTAACTACTCTGCTAAACAGCTCATGGGCAACTGAGTGGCTGCAAGATGGGAGCAGAAAAATTTGGGCTTGGCGCTGATACAGCCTTCCAATAACCAGATGTCATGGGCACAGGACACCTATGTATACAATAATACATATACAGCTTTATAGACAATAAGGAAAACTAGCCCACATCTATTACTTTTTCTTCTAACTGATAAGTTACCACGTATCTACACTGTTTTCAAGTGCTGTCGCTGATTATAGAGATAGTACTTGCCTGCTGAAAACCAAGTAAACAAGATTGGCTTCTTCATCCTGGGTCTGTCTTCATTGTTATCTTGCTACAGGAAAAAAAATATAAAAGGTCAATCCATCTGTCCACCTTGACATCCCTCCTGTGAATGTGTGTCACTCTTTATTCAGGTTACTGCCAGTAACTTTTCCCAGTGCTAAAGCTGGGCTCAGGGAGCCCGCCATTCCCCTTCTGCTTCTCATAGGGAGGTGAAGGACTTCCACCATACAAGTTCTTCTTCAGACAATGGCTCCTGCCTTGCTGATCTTCCTGAGCCCTTCAGAGCGCTGTCTGATTTTAATTGTTCTCATCCCTTTTTTCTTTCATTTGACATACTTGGGTGTTGCCTAGCATTTCATTAATTTTTCATTTTCTGCCCCCGGGAAATTTCTCTCCATTTTTGGCATGTTTCCCTCATTCTCCCTGCAGAACACTGAGTCAAAGAAATCATTTAGTTTCCTAGCAATATCCGCCTCATCTGTCATCAAGAGATAAAATTACTAAAACAATGAACAAAAGGTTAAAAAAAACCCTGCATCTCTCCAACTCCAGATTGTAGGTCCCTGCAGTCACATACTAGTGTTGTGTGTGTTTTCCCTGTATGCCTTCACATTCACCTCCTGCTCAATCCCTCCCCTGTGCTGAAACAATTTGGTTCGTTCTGATCCATCTTTCTTGTCTGGAGAACTGGGTAGAAATCTCTCCTGAAAGCACCATTTTTGCTGATGGAGCCGCTGGAAGGTTTTTTTAGGGGGATGTCTGTCTGTCAAAGGTCATTAAAAGGAAGTTTGGAGCGGTTTGTAGCACTAGAAATTTTTATCTGGATGCTTGTGAGTGGGAATGGGCAGCGCCTTTGCCTTCTCTAAGCATGCAGGTAGTGCTCAAAATACTGGACGCACAACATCGAAAGTAAGAAGGAACAAGAGTGGATCTGATTAGTGGAAAAGGAGGAAATTCTTGTTTCATTGTTATTCATGTTGTAAGTTTATTTCGTTCTCTGGACCAACAGATTATATGTGGTACAATTGTTATTAATGCTGAGGACAAGGATTTCCAAATGGATATGCCTACTGTCTATGGGTACAGAAACTGCTTTGGCTGGCAGCAGTTTACACAGGCCTGATGTATGTAGTGAATAACTGATAGCTTCCTCTCGTTTGCCTTCTGCATCTTGAGAAAGCTGCTGTTAAACGTGATGTCCACAGGTTCTGGTGGAGCCGGCTGTGGGGACAGAGGGCTCTGTAGGGGGGTGCAAACCTGGATGTCTCAGGGGAGTTATGCTGGATCGGCACCCACTTAGATCAGGTGTGGTTTCTTCTAAGTGGGAGTCAGTTGAATATCTTTAAATCTTCAGAGATCTTCAGGTCTCTGGAAATTAACTTGCAGGATTTTCATAAGCAAGCATTACATTATAAGTCAATAAATTTAGAACAGAAAGTTGTCTGAGTCATCTGAAATTTGTTCTGAGAAGATATTTTTCAACATAATGAGACTATCTGATACGTTTCAAACAGCTGTCGAGATGAAGCTTGCTTTTATCCCAGATGTGTGAATTTCCTGCAATGTTATTAACTGGATTGTTCATCTTCAGTGCTCTATGAAAATCTTTCTTGCTATTGCCATTGAAGGAAACAAAGAAAGAAAAGGCTGTGTGGGATTTGCAGGGGGGTCTTCTGCTTTCCTACAATGAATATGTTTCATAGGATAAGAGAAAAAAAGAAGGAAAATACTCTGATTTTGTGTTGGTTTTGACAGGTCTGTTTTGGGCTTCCAATGTTTTCAGAGGTTATTTTAAAGGAGCAATACGAAATCATAGAGGTGTGTGAGGGCTTCCATGACATGTTGGTACTGGCCAAAGCCACTGAGTCACTTCTAGCAAATAGGAAAAACGTATTTTTCAAGCCTTGACAGCGAATTTCTTTGCATTTTGTGTTCGAGCTTCAGTTCAGTTTGCACTCTTTGACATCTTCTCTGTGTTCCTTTGGGTTGGGATTTTCCTTTTAATATGTGACAAGGGGCTTTTCTTGATTAAGAAAAGGCCATGACCGTGTCCTCGTTTTCCATCGCTTTCGGTAATGTTTAAGAGCATGCTTAAATAAGCCCCCATAGCAGAGAACTGTTACCAAATCATGACCTTTATTTACAGACTAAGTAAATATTGGTAACCATCAAGTTTATACCATTAAGTCAGAGGAAAGACTTTTGTCCACTTGCTGATTGTCCAGAAAGCATGTGTGTGGTCTGTCCTCTACAGCTTGTGGCCATATTCTGTTATGAATTTGCCAAGAAGAATCAGTCTTTTTAAAAATGCATATTTTTCCAAACTGCTTTGGGAGCAGTCCTAGACCACTTTCTATTCCATAACTCAGGTTAGTAAAACACTGAAAGTTTGCTTTTCTCATTTTAACTTGATGACCTGTGATGAACAAAAATTGAGCAAGGTATTCCAGTTTATTTCCCATGTGCATTTTAATTCTGCATCTAATGCAGGTTACTCCATCAATTTATATTTTTCTTAAATCAAGAGTTTCTATTAAATTTTTCCAGGTATTGCCATCTGTTTCTTTTTTTTTTTTTTTTTTAATAATGCCCACTAAAGCATTAGAATGACAATTGGTCAACATTGGGAAGTCTGCTTTATGGAAAATTTCTACATTACCAAATTTGTTTTCTTTCAAAATTGGAATAAAACCAACCTTGTTTGACTTTCCCTTAGGAACAGAATTTGTAAAGCTAGGGGAGCAATACTACTCGTTCCATCATAATTAAAACTTGTGGAGGGCTAAAAAAAAAGGCTACGGGAGTCAAATCCCATCTATTGGCTACACAAAGGGAACTCCTCTGCTTTTAAAAGAGAGGGGAAGCAGAGGGATTGCCCAGGAGACCTGAATTTTAAATCCATCTCCATGGTGCGTGCCCATTATTGCTATTGTTTTCTTGCAGTAACCCACTCCCCATCCCTGCAAACATGGCAGATGGGGACAGGGTCCTGAAGAACAGCAGGAGTCTGAGAATAGCACCCATTAGACAGGTGCTAAAAACACCTTTCTGGAAGACCTGTCCAGAGAGCAGATGTCCCAAGGGAACAAGGGTTTGTCTTTTTGCCTCCTCTCTCTTTTTTTCTTGTTTTTAAGTTGACAACTCCAGTATGCATCACCAGAAGAAAATGTATTACTCCTTTTACATTTTTATTCAAAGGAATTGGGATCCTAAGCTGGCATTTCTGGTAGTCACTAATGAGGAGGTTTAGAACATGCTCTATTATAACATATCTACATCGTGCCCAGGCACCACACTTCACACTGTAAATGTCATTAGTGCCTTGTATGTTAACAACTGTAATTGTTTTCAGTGATCTGTCATGAATTGTTAACTGAGGACACTAGCTCTTAACAGGAGAATTTGCAGTAATTGCCCAGTTTTCACAGATTGGCTAAAACATATTGGCCTTTGGAAGTTTGTGTGTGTGTATATAATCTTTATTAATGGCATATGGATCATTAATAGAGCATTCAGCCTTGCTAGCATCCTCTAGCAGGGATGCAGACCTTAGTGGTTACTACCAGTGAGTTCTGGGAAGAGATAGCTGGATGATGACTTGACTCTGACTACACTCTCTTTATGCTCAGAAGCTCCTGTAATTAAAAGACAAGACCTCACAGTTTAACATTTGTGTGAGCCCTAGTTTAGCTTTGAATTATTTGGGATCTTGTTTCTTGGAATCTGGGATCATATTTTACAAAGACACTTCATCCATAAATTCTGCAGATTTGTAGAAGTGGTTACAAACCCCAGTGCTCTAAAGTGGCGAAAGCCCTTCATTGCTGCTTTAAATGTTGTCTCAGGCATTGCAGCTGGTAAAATCCAGATACAAAAAATACTTTCTTAATGAAAGGAAATTATGTGGTAATTAATTCTGACATCTGTAAAGCAACCCAGAATCACAACCATCTTCAAAGTAACATGCTTTGCAAAGTTCTGCTTACTTGCAACTATTTCCTCTTCTCAGAGATACAGGATGTAGAAAGCCAAAATAACTTCCTGCTGACCTGACTCTGCAAGATGCATCTTTGCACTTTCAGGATTAGGGCCATGATGAAAAAGCTATTTCAGTGTGACTGAGCTTCACCTTTGGCTTTGCTGACTGTGGCGACTTCAAGTTGCTGCAATAGTTGGGTGCTATTGTACGTGCATGTTTGTTTTCACTGAGGTCATCTGCAAGACTCAGGCAGTCGCTTTTGGCTTTCAGATGTTGTTTTTGGGGGTGGAATTATGTGCTTCAGAGACTCATATGTGAGGTGTTGATCCCTCTGAAGAGCACTCACTAGTATCAAACAGCTTCTGAGGGCTGGTGGTAATTAAACAAGACTCTGTGTTCATGTCACTTCTTTGAACTTATTACTGCAGATTTTAGGTTGGTGGGGTCCAAAACCAGATGGAAATGCTTGTGAGGTACACTGCTGAAGTGTGAACATTTGTCCTTGAATCACAGGCAGAATTTCTCAGTAGGAAGATTGTAGAGATGATGCAGGATGGTAGAGCCGTTAACAGATAAAAATGTGCTGACCAGCTCTCTTATTTCTTGAGTACAGATAGGGGATTTTTGAATCTCTCAGTCTATAGTGTGTGTTTCTCCTCTGGACCTGTTAGTCTAAAGGTCTCGTGACAGTAATTTAATGGCAAAAGGGGATTTTGGCCAGAAGAGCAGGAAAAACATCTTAGGGGATAGTAAGTGTTTCTCTTGCTGAGCAGCTACTGGAGTGAATCCCACTGCTACCTGGCCTAGCACTTCCTCACCCTGTGGTAATTTTGTCCTACCATACTGAACCTGACTGTCAGGGCCCCTGAGCCAGGCTTGCCATGGTGATTCCCTGTCCACAACATCACTCCTGCTGCCCTGTGGTGACAAATAGCAAAGCTGACAGGAGGTGCCTGGACTCAGCACCAAGTTCTCCTCAAACCTCTGTCCCTGGATCAAGGGAGACCTGAGGCTATGGTGGGACCACAGAGGGAAGGAGCCCAGCAGGTAGGCACATTGGGCTGGGCAAGCAATCTGCAAACAGCAACCTGATGGTTGCTGGCAGAAAACGAGCCAAAGTTTGGAGAACTCTTCTGTTTTTAAAGTCATGGGGGAAGGAGGGGTGAAGGGTTCTTCTTTGGCACAGATTTGGGTTAAACTCAGTTTCCATCAGCCTGTGTTAAAAGAGCAATTGTGACTCCCTCACACTCGTCGTATAGATTATTTTTTTTCTAAATACACCAAAAAGTAGTAGATTCTGCGGTGTTTGTGTTTTGATTTATGGCTTCTAATGCCAAAGGAAGAAATAGCGTGTGAACAAATTATTCAGAGATCAGAAAAAGTCACAGGGAGGAGGAGGAGAGGCAAAACAGGAGGCTACTAAATAAATTTGCCTGAAGAGGCACCTGAAGTGATTCCTGTTTCCCAGTGGAGAGTTGGGATAAAGTGCAGCACTGAAATGCAACTGAGCTGGGTCCCTGATGTATATTCAGCAATTCAGAAAGAGGAGGCAGAAATGGAGAGCAGAAGTGTTACTAAATGGGGGGGGAGGAGGATACTTGGGATTTTTTTGTTATGCTGTACTACTCTTGCAGCAGTGGGAATTACAAGGCTGCCTGGTACCACAGCAGGTCTATTGAGGACTCGAGTCTGAACCAGTACTTTAGCATTCACCATACATAGATTGAACCACTGACAGGCCATTCAGCAAAGCAAGTGAAAAGGACAAAACTACCCTGTGTTCTGCTCAGCTGCGCTGCTCTTTGTTTTGGACTAATAGAAAAACTCCCCTCCAACAGTAAAAGGAAACTCACATCACAGTGTAAAATCTGATTCTCACTAGAGGTGGATTCAGCAAGCTTTGGTTGTACCTGATGTTCCAGCTGCTGAAGTGCGGGGTGGGATGCCAGAACGTTATCCTTTCAGAATTGCAGGTTGAAAGAGTTTGTCATTTGATAATCCAAGCTATACAGTTATCTTTAATCTCTTTTCCTAGTGGAGTAATTAAGGACATGGGAATGCTTGGCAGAGAAGTGATGGAGTGTGATATATCTTATTTTGGGAACTGACTTTCCCTTTTAATAACAATTAACATTTTTTTCCACTGATCACTTTTGTGACTGACACAGGAGAGGTACTAAAACCCTCGTTCAGAAGCATTAGGTCAATCTGCAGCATTTCCTACATACAGAAAGGCTAACATCATTGCCTGAATAAAACCCTCAGATTTAGAGCCAAGTGCTTGTTTGAACTTCCTAAGTGTGCTGAAAGATTGATTTTAATGGAAACAGGACCTGCTTGCAGCACAACAAAAACACCTATTTGCTTTAGTGGGAGCAGGAGGAGGATGCAAAGGGGATAAGATACAGAAGGCTGTGCTTGATACAACAATATATTTCCAAGTCACCCTACTGGAGCTTCCTAACAAGAGGCTAGGTTTAGAGCATGCTCATCTTCTTAAAATCTTTGCTTCTTAAGTGGTCTCCTGCAGTTGCTAAGAAACTAGATTCCCCAAATGGACATCCCTTTGAAAATTCTGGTCTGTTATCAGAAGCATTTGTGGTATTCCAAAACAGTCACAAAATGCTCCATAGTGCTTTTTGTTATTTTTGCTTTGCTGCTAGAGGCGAGAACAGAAAGAAACATTGTTTCTCATAGAAACACCTGATAGATGAGAAAGTTGGCAGAGGAAAGGATGTGTGTCATCGTTGGGCTTAGGAGGATGGTGCTTCTCTCATAATACAAGGAAATTGGTCCATGTACACAGGGGAATATAATACAGCCCCATCTCACTCAGGACTCTTCTCCAGGCCTCCATGGCTAATACTGGTGACGGTGGACTGTGGGGACAGAGCAAAGACCATCTCTAACCTGAAGCCATACCCAGCTGTGGCTGCTCAGGCTCTACTTTTTCACTGCCCTGAATATCTCCATTCCACACCCAAATTCCTTCAGTGAAGAGGATCAAGAAAGAATTTCCAGATGGTAGAGTTGTTCTTGTGGTTGCAGTGGCAATGAGACTAAGAGGTTGGAGGGGCTGACTTGAGCACTAGTGACACAGCAGGCTTGGACAGTCATTCTCGTCTGGAAGATGAGCAATGTCTCTGCCAAGCGTTTCATTGTAGTACCTTCTCAAGTGCACTTATAGCTGCTTGATTATCTGTACACTTCACTGCTGTTTGATGTGAAGACATGCTCATGTGAACTGTCCACAAAAATCCTTCTTTACTTCTCCACTCTACACTCAAAGAAGTGGAAAGGCATCATCACCCTTTGCACCAACACAGTTTTGTGTTCTTCCTTGAAAAAACAGCCATCATTTGAACCCATCACCAGTCTCTAGCTGGCCTCATTTTTTGTTTAAAGACACGTTATCTTCAAAAATATAAATGAAGGTCCAACTTCTCTGATTTGTATGCTCCATCCTACCAGCTGGTACTGAATCTGTAATCACTCTATGTCAAGATTTCTCATCTCGTTCAGAGGGTGTTCCTTGCATGGATTGTATGTATTGACTTGGTCTTGTAATGATATGTTTGCTTTCAGTATGTTATTTAGCTGCTAGTTATCTTTGCATATTGTAGAGAAATTCAGACAAGATTTGCTACTTAGTAAACAGGAAGGCAGAGTAGGAACCAAAGCCATTTTATTCATGTCAACTCCTTTAGGTTTTTTTCTTTAACAAATGCCTTCTGCTTAAGAAAACAGAGTGTGACAGGAGTAAAATGGGAACAAAGTGATCATGAGTTTTCAGCTTGGGTAAGAAATTGCATACTGCTTTTATTTCAGATTCTAGATGTAAATATTATCTTGTCTGGAAAGGTTTGATGAGGTTTTACTGCCAAATATCAGGACACTCTTATCAACCCCACATCCTGTCTTCTGATCACCATGGAAAAATGGATCACTCAGGCCTTTTTTGTGTACAAAAAGCAAGATTATAACTTGAGCAAGTTAGCCTGGAAATAAAGAATTATATCTTGGGTGTATGTCTTCCTCATCTGCATGAATTTACAACATCTATTTGAACTGGCACTGATTTATAGTCTTTAAAATAGCATGGGCATTTGGCTGAAGAGGGTTGACAATGTGCAAAGAATAATAGGCTGTGAAAGAAATAATTGGTTATGAAGTTACATTGCTAGAGGTTTTCTTTTTCTATGTAATTTGCCTTTGAGTCTAAGTTAAATTTCCTTTTCTGTGCATTTAAGATAAGCAGTAGTTATTAAGTCATGTTTGAAAAGATTTCTGGATTTCATTAAGTGTCCAAATCATCTTTCTGGATAAAGACAAACACAGGCCCTGTGCACAAGCTGTACTGTGCCAGGACTGTTGCTCTGTAATGATGCATAAGCCTCAGACTCATGGTTTCCAGATCTCCTTGCTATACTGATTGCATTTTTTTTTTTTCCTCTCTTCTAAAAATGCTTTCTACTATAGTATCATCCTAGGATGTCCACTGGCTGTTGGGTGTCTCTCATACAAGTATGGACATAGGTCCTATCCATGCATGTAGAGAAAGTGGGCTGTGAATTTTCTGTTTTCTATGAGTTGGATATTGGGACATAGTTGTAAATCATGAAACAAATAACCAACAGGTAAGTTGTTAATAGTCTATTGTAAACAGAGAGAGGGGAAGAAAGGACACTTACATTCAGCAAATTATTCTGAAGCTTTTCCCCATAATCTTAGTTGTTAGTTCCTCACAATTTCCTTCCATAAGTAATTATGAAAGAGAAAAGTCATAAATTATGGTGTAATTTTCCCCAATTAATGTTGAATGATCAGTACAGTTTGCAGAATTGAGTGATTCAGCTGCACTAATGGATTGTGGTGAAAATGGGTTTCTGTCATGTTATATAATGCTCTGTTATTGTCTTTAGCTCAGCTCGCAAGATGCTAAAAATCTCTTGTTTGTGCTTGCTTGGAAGCTGGAGTCTGTCTCAGTTTGCCAAACAAATTACGTGGGTTTTCTGCTTGATGCTGTTACCAGAAATCCTGACAAAGTCCGAACCAGTAAATGGCTGAGTTTCTTATTCAACTGTTATCTTTATTGCAAAAAAAACCCCAGTATGGGTTCATTACTGATAAGTGTATTTGTTATATCCTTCTCTAAGATCATGATCTTAAGTACTAATTTTCAGGACTACCAAATTCCCAACTGTTTGACTGAGATCTGCAAAAACCATTGATAAGGGTTTATTTCCTGCCATGGGACCAGACTCTGTTTCCTATTACCATCCTACAGTTTTATGTGCAATAGATTATTGACTGTTTAGAAGACAGGATGGAAAAAAAACTGTATAAAGATATAATTTTTTAAACTCATACCATATTCAAATTTTGTTCTTTTGACTTATAATAATGCAATTCAGAAGGCTAATATTTTCATTAAAAAGGATGAGTGTTTTCTTTTCTCACTTTCTCTTTTTTTGACTCATTGTCTTCATTTTCACTGTTTAACTGTTCATTTTCATCCCAGCTTTCAGCTGAAAAGGCCTGACAGTTCTGAGCTATCACACAATTTTGTTCTTTTAGGAAAGGCCTATGTATTCCATTAAACTCATATCAATTCTTGTTGGTTTAAAGGAATAACACAGGGTAGCTGGATTACTCCGTTTTCAAGCAATAACGTGTATCTGTGGCTTGAATAAAAAAGTATGTAGCCTGAATAAATGATAAGCATTGTCTCCCAGATGACACAAGTTCCCTAACAGGAACCTCCTATAAAGAGGTATGGCTCCAGCCCAGAGAGCTTGGAGATGAGCATGTCTCTTTATGACTCACTGACTGACCCCTCACAATAAAAAACAGGTCTTGGCCTAAAAAAGGCCCTGGAATTTGGACTTCTGTGCCAGAAGAGCATGTGGCTGGGACCTAATGTGGTAGAGATGCATTGGCGATCTTGGATCATTCTCCTGTCCGAAGGAACAATTTGGCTCACAGCTAGAAGTAGTCCTGTGTGAGACCTGGTTTCCCTCACAGGAAAGTGGGATGAAGGACGAAGATCATCTAGTCATTAATATCTTCATACAACATTCCTCTGCTGCCCATTACCATTTTTTCCTCATCTTTGATATAAATTTCTTCTGAATTTCTTTGGTGACGTTATTGGTTAGCTGACACAATTTAAAATCACTGTCTCCATCAAACCCAGTATTTCCAGAGTGAGAGGCTATAGTGCCTCTGGTGAGTCTCTTCTTTAGCAATAGTGGTTTTATTCTAGACATGATTCTCCGACTGGAAAACTGGGATCAGGGAGAGTTTGTCTTTTATGAAGCTGTCTTGGTTTTATAGCCACTGCCACCTTCCTTTCCATGCCCTGCTTAGCACCTCACTTGCAGCTTTAACTGAGAGGTAATTTCGTGTCAGAGCTGCATCACCTGAGTCTCACCTGAGTAGATACCAACAACTGATTACTCCAGATTTCAATGTGTAGGTTTTCCTATTAAGGACCAAGTCTTCATCCTCATTTCACTGAAATCCCACACAGGGTTGAGGCGTATATCATAAAGGTTGAAGGTGGTGGTTTTTGCAACCAGTTGTTCTTGGTCCTGCAAAAAACATTTTACAGAAGATATGCTTGTTGCCCCATGCCGCAGGTCATTTCTGCAACTGCGCTGGCAGCTTTCAAGCTTGTAGATAGAGAAATTATATGCAACAGCACCCAGGTGAGTAAGTCTGTGGTTTCATGCTTGATTTTCAAATCTGCCAACTTTTGGAGCTGTTATTGCTCAGAAATTTGGTGCAGTCATTGTCAGATGTAAGGAAGGCTTGAGGAGGAAGATATCTGAGCTAACACCCACTCTGCACTTAAATGCCCCTTCCAGAACCCACACTCCATTTCTTCTGAAGATCACTACTTGCTGTGGTGGGAATTTCAGATCTAATGAAATGTTTGAAAGCTCAGAAGATCGAGAATGTGCAAACAGACTCCTGAGACAAGTGCCTTTTTGAAGTGTTCATTAAAATCGCCTGTAAACAACTGCAGTGTAGAGGATAAGCAAATGACGGATACAGTCCTGGCCTTTGTCAGGGGAGGTAGGGCGGCGCATGGCACAAGGCTCTGTGCAAGGGGACAGGGGCTTATCCTGAGCCTGTGATAACCCCATGCGTGACCTCAACAAGAGACTTGGCTTTCCCATCCCACTCTCCCTTCACCCACTCAGCACTTTGCCTCTGAGCACATGGTTCTCCATGGTGGCTGTGCTGGGGTATGAGTGATCCTGCTCAAGGATGTGTGTGCTGGAAGCTCAGAGATCACTCAGGCAAGCTACTTTTCTTTCTGAATGAAGTATTCTCTACTCTTATTTTTCATTGGCTCCACTAAAAATTGATGCTGGATGGTGGGTTGCATCTGAAGGTCTTCACTGGATCAAAATAGGTCAGCAGGGCAGCTGAGAACAGCTCTCTGTGACCACCATGTGCTGGAAATGACCCATGGCTTGGACTGATTACACCCAATGAAGCTTAAGTGGCCAGCAGACTTGTGCTCGAGACTTTACTTGGCAGCATTGCTAAGTAAGTAGCACTTGAATATTTTCTCAGTTTTCTAGAGATGGACATATTTTCTTTCAAGAATAGCTTTGCATCTTTTCTTTCTGGCTTTCAATTTGCCTTTGAGCAAACTGTACAGAGAAAACACCCACTTACCACTGATGGTAAGAAATTTTTTTGGCCAGTAGAAAGACAAGATGCTGCTTCCAGACTCTGCGGTTGCTCTGAGAAGGTAAGGAAACACAATGTCCTCAGCATATGGGTGAACCGAGATGCAGGAAAAGCAATCAATCTGCGTGTGGTCATACATTACGTCTGTGGCCAGGATTCAAGAGCAAAACCCCAGTAACCGTTATCCTTCCTTATCCTGGGACCATCAGGGAAAATGTCAGAGCTTCCTGGAGACCAGAGCTGGCACAGCAGGATTCCAGGCGGAGCCGCATGGAACTGGGGGAAGGTCTCACTTATTGGGCCACCTGCAGCTTTTATTCTTCGCTGTGACATGGATCCTCCACAGGCATTTGGAGAGGGTAAGCCAAGGAAGAGAAGGTTGTTTTCTGCCAAGGATTAAAATGCAAGTGTGGGTTCAGTGTTGATTTATGGAGAGCTTTCTTAAACCAGCCACAAAAAAGGGTTAGGACTTGTATTGATGTCTGGGCATCTCTGCCAGCTTCTATTTTTGCAGGAGAATAGGTAAATGAAAGGTTAGAAACATCCCATGTTTATGAGGCAATAACTGTTTCCTGGGTTAAATTAATTTATAAGCAACTTTTGAGTAGGGTATACATCCCCAGGCTTTGAGCCAAGGGATTGTCCATGATGGCTTTATTGCTAGATTAATGTGGTATACCTGCATACTCTTGGCAGACAGATATATGGTCTCCTTTTCCTCATCCTAAAATAATTTAATAAGGAAAAAATAAAAAATGAAATGGGCTTTCAATATCAAGTTAATGTGAAGCTATCAATACTGCACAGTAGCTGTAGCTGTGCACTTGTTTTCTAGCATTCCTGAAGGGTCTCTGAAATTTTGTTGACTTGACACCTATTTCCATACCTTAGTCATCTTGGTTTGCTTTTACATTTAACTTAGCTCTGAATCTTCTGTCTGCAATAATTAGAACTTTCCACAAAATGCTACATTTGCTTTCAGATATCTGAATTTACTCAACCTAAACTCCAACTTAATGTTATTTTTCTTGGGAATCCAGCAGTAAGCGTTGAGTTCTGAGTCAGTAACCGTGCGAAGTCCTCCGCTGTAGACTGCAAGGCACATCTCTTTCTTCTTAGAAGGAATCAAAATAATTGACTGAGAAAGCATGGTTTTGGTGGAATAAATCTATAGTTCTGTGAAAACTGCATAGAGCTGCTCCTCTCTGCGTTGGCATGACTAAGGACAGGGTTTAACCCAAAGTCTAAATTCAGTGGTACTGGGAGGGCTCCCTTTTCCCTCCACCTCAAGGCATTTTATTGCCAACCATCCTTCCTCAGGCAGCTACACTGGCTAATTTTTTTACAACACAGACTTTCCCTTACTGCGCCCCATCTGGATGAAAATTAGAGCTGTTCAAGGCCTATCCCATTGATGTGAGACTGGGTCTTGGAACAGCACCCTTCCCACAGCAGAGCACAAGGAGCAGCTTTTCCAGGGCAGAAATTTAGTCTTTAGGGCAACACTGTGCAAACATCAGAACAAATTGTGCTATGGGAAGTTGCTCCAAGCTCCTTCAGCCCCTGCTTCAGGATCTGCTGCTGATGTCTGTCTTTGTCTGTGAAGCACATAAAGGATGTACCCAGACCCTTCTCTCTGACACTGAACTGCTCCTGAGTCTCCAGGACCCAGCTCAGCTTGAAGCATCATGAGAGAAGCTGAGATTTAAGCCTAAAAACAGAAATGCTATGTTACCAGTTGGGAACTATTTGCATCCTCAGATGAGGATGACTCAAATAGCACGAGCTGTGACTACATGCTGGGAAAATATCATCTGGAGGACGGAGTGAGCCACAAGTACACCCGTTCCTCCTTGCTGTGCTCATTTCAGCATCCCCCTGACAGTTTATGAAGGCAAGTCAGCAGTGGCTTGTTTGCAGGAGCAACTACTTTGTCTTGCATGATTTTGGGTTTCTAAAATCTGCAGGCAGACTTCACCATCGCAGGCAAGACCTTGACTGGGGCTGGACTGGAGAAGGATTGGCAATTGCCTGGCACTAAGTAGCTCTGTGATTGAAGGGGCCCTGGGAGATGCTCCTTGGGAGTGAGTATGTTCTAAGCAGTGCAATTAGCATTTGCTGCTGCACTTTCCTTTGCACCTGAATACATAAAGGGAACAGAAATACATCTCTCAGCACCATAACCACCGTAATTGGCCTGATGTTACATTGATCACAGCATTCCTTAACGATGAAAGCCAGGCACGGTGCTTTTCAAATCAACAATTTTACACTTAGCTAGAAATGATAACATTTGGATTTAATTAAACACCCTTGCTTGTCCTTGTTGGAGGGGGTGGAGAAGGGGACAGAGCTGCAGTAACGCTGCAGGAACGGTCTGGCAGGACTGGCTGCGCAAGCAGGCACCTCTGGCTTGTGGAAAAAAAACGGGTGTGTAAAACTGGCTAATATTTTGGAAAGTACCTCCAAACTCGTTAACTCAGTACATCTGTAAATGCTGGCCATGTTCCCAGCCTTTATTTTCAGCCTACTGTTCCTGTAAGCTCTTCTGCATTATCTCTTTGGTTGCCGTCAGATGTTGCAATTAACTCCCAAAGGCACAAGGCAGGAGGAGGCAAAGCCTGAACGTGGATAGGATGGTCAGCATAACTGTGGCTGCACTGTGGGTCTTGGGGAAACACTTCTTGACATCAGGTTAGTGGGTTTCCTTAGTTTACCCTCAATAAATCCGTGTTTCACATACAGCTGTTTGCTAAGACTCCTTTGAATCTTTGCAAGACTCGAGGCAATCATACTGGGATCTACAGAGCAGCATCAGGGATACAGTATTTTTTTGACCAGTAGCATCCAAAACCAATTGGCACAGGAGCCCCGAAGTAAAGAGTCTGGACATATTGGGGGGATAAAATGGGGAGAAGCAAAGGCATGGCTGAAAAGTGGAGGTTTTGCTGTAGGGAATGCGACAGTTTGAGAATCTGTCTGTGAACATGGTAGGAAGCTAATCTATAGCAAAACATATTTCAGGAGTTCCTCTGCCCCTAGAACCACTTCTTTCTCTCATGATAGTGAGCCTCAGATACCTGATTACAACCTGTAGGAGCTGCCAGGCGGGAAACCTGCTAACCCCTACAACGCTGAGGTTGTACGGACAGCTGGGGAATGGTTAAATTACATGTACACACATGTGTCTGTGTAAGCAAGTTGGCAGTGTCTGTAATGCAATAATTTGCAGCTGTCAAGTAGTTCATACAGACTCAGCTTGCGGACTCATAAATTTCAGTTTAACGTGCAATTCTGCTCCGACAAGTGTCTATATAAAAATAGCACCTTCCTACTTAAATGATCTGCTATCTATGTGTAATCACATGCAAATCTGATTAATTTGCTGGTTAAATTAAGTGGAATGGTTTTGAAAAATGGGTGCCTAAAGTTGGGTACATACTATTTAGGTACCTAAATATGCAATAAGATTTTAACTGGTACTTAAGTTTTGTCACTTCAAGTTGCCCTTGGAGTAGCTTTTAAAATCAGATTACCTTTCCAGAGCCCTGAAGCGCAGAATTAGATAAGTGGGTTTGAAAATATTGTCCTCATTTTTATTCCTTATTATCTCTGTTAAAGCTGGAAATACACAGCTGTTTCAGGAGTGGGCGAGCAAAATTCTTTTTCATTCCTTTTGCAGCCAAAAAGATGACAACTTAACTTCTAGATCCCAGCACGAGTTTGTAGACCTGGTAGTTGGAAAAACAAACCAAACATCCTTTTTTCTTGTAAAATGACTGTATTTGATCTGGAAATCATTGAGATGCAATAAACATGAACTCCATGATCCTATTTTTATAGAGTCAGTTTTCTGAGTAGAACCACACTTAACAAAACAATCATTATAATTGAATAGCAGCACTTGTGAAAAGGCCTGGATTGAAAACACTGATGACAGAAGCCTTCTGTTTGTCCCTGGAACAACAGAGCCAATGGTAGCATAAGCTACAACATACTATTCCTCAAACAATTGACATCCAAGGGACTAACTGGTGTTACAGCTTTAAGTACTCTATATTGCTGGGTAGCTATTTTTTGGCAGTGGTGGGTGCTCCTAAGCAAGTGGTAGAGTAAGCAGTTAATAGCCATGTTGCTGAGCAGGTAGTGATGTCTTAGGGCACTTCACCTTACTGGCACTTTTGTAGCTAAACAGCAAAGGTTGGAGGAGGTAGCTCGATTGCTATTGCTTGTTTGGGCTGCACACACACAAACTCACTGCTGTTTGGTAATTAGCGCTGGCTGTGTAGAGCCTGTACTTTTTCCTCCCCCCCTACCTTTTTATGCTGACATCTGTCTGTTGGACATCAAAGTGCAACCTTTCAAAACCACAAAGTCATATGACTTGCCGAACACTTAAGTGATCTATACAAATGGGGGCAAGCTCCCTCCTGGAGGAAGTATTCTTCTGTCGTGATGCGTTAAAACAGCTCTTTGTATTTGGGCAATAACAAAGATTCATTTGAAAGTATTAGCTATCATCAGGGCTTGACCTCTTCAGAAAGTATTCTTTAGTGAGGGTTTTAAAGTGGATTTGGAAAGATAATTATTCTTGTCCTCGGGTAGAATCTGGGCAATTTACGTGCTCAGCTGACTCGCCGTTTTGGCTTCAATGGATATTTATTCTCATAATGTAGAACTTCTGTGCACGGTTGTGTTGCAGTGGCAGAGGATGGTGGTAATGGGCAGATTAGATATGTGCAGACAGAGATACTGCTCAGGGTGACACATCCTTAATTGTCAGTATTCTTATAGCAGGCAGTGTGCTCAGTACTGTGGCTCTTTAGTGCAGGGGAAGAAGAGGCTATTTATCTCTTTGTTTTTCTCATTGTGAGTTCACAAAACATTTCCAGAGAACCATCTCATGGCCATGAAAAGGTGGTTTGTCTATATCATTTAAGCCAGCACATCACTTGGAAAAATTGAATTTTGTACCTCTCCTGCATGGTAACATTATTTTCATGATATTTCAGTATGTATTTTTTTTTTTATTCAAAAATATGTCATTATTGTTTTATCCTGTAACTTTCATTAGTAATCAGTGTAATGTATATTGTCTTTCTGGAGTTAATGTACACTTTTCTATAAACGGATATTGCAACATTTGATAGGGCTTCCCAGGCTGCATTTTTATCAGATCACAAAATTTAAGCAGGCATTAGCAAGAGGATATTTTTGTGGTCTTCTCAGTCCCATGTAATATCCCTGAACCCTGCAGGTGGGCACTAGGCCAAATCCTGTGGTGGGATCCACCTGATGATGTATAAAACAGAGGTCTGTGGACTCATGAACATTTCCATGATATGTTCCTCAGGAACAAGAGTTCTGACTGGAAAGTCCTACCTGCTTGTCCAGTGCATGTTTATAAATGTTAGGTTTATAGAAGGTTATTGTACATGTCCTGCCTAAAATCCCTGGTCACGACATCTGCACTTTGCTATCAGTTTCTGCCACAAAATATGGGAAATACCATTACATGTTTGGATGTCACCAACCATAGCTGGCTCTCACCATTTTAGGTACTTTTGGGTAGAAGCTGCTCTCCGTGATGTGTTTCTGCAGCCCTGTACCAGTGATGCTGGCTGGACCCCACAACAAAGCTGCAGGGAGGGCAGGATGCAGACAAGATGGATGGTGAGGGGCATCAGCACAGCTACTATTTCCTATGACTGACACACGCATGTTGTACCAGCTGGTGGTGGCAGAGGGGTGGAAACACATCTTCTTAATGTGCACCTGCTAATATAAATCAATTATTATAATAACGAAGCCAAAGCATGATGAATTTACTCTCTCCAGACCGTCTTGCATTCTGCCTTTACTTGGGAAGCAGGCAAAAATATATTAGCACATTTCTTTCTCTTCCTTTGTGTAGTGAACCTGCCATTTTTTGTCACCGTTCCTAATGTTTCATTGACTTCTGACTGTGATTTGTCATTTATTCAAAGCTGTATTAGCTTGGTAGTGCCTAAGAGTTATTGAACAACTAACATAATGGACAAGTCATTCCAGCAGCAGAGCTGGAGTTTGCAGGAAAAGGTCATGGTAACCACAGGCCAAGTTGAAGGCTGGAAATATGGACAAGGTCTGGCCTTTTATCAGCAAATCTGGAGCCAAAATGTGAGAAGGTGCATGTGGATGCATGTTTGTGTTGGAGAGCCAGGATGCCTTGAATGAGATGTGTATGCAGGAAGTATTCCTGACTGGGGAAAAATATAAAAATGGGTTATTAAAACTGGTCTGAGATATCAGCTGTAGTAGGAGATGTGGGGAGTAGGAGGAGCTGTGTTTTCTCCTCACCTCTAATTTACTGAAGGTAATAGTTGTCCTTTTTTTGACTTAGCTGGCTTTAGATTGCAGTCCACTTCTCAGTATTGCACTCAAACAAGGCTCAACAGCTGCCTGTAGCAAGATCCTGGAAAGAAACCTCAGGTTGCATGAGGTGTCTGTGATCAATGTACAGTTTCACTATCTTTAGGAGACCTTTCTAATGAACTTTGTGGACTATTACTGACACTTCACATGTGACAGTTTTCTCCTGCCTGGAATTGTTGTTTTTTCCAGAGCATGCTGTTCAGTTGAACTGAGGTCAGGGAAATCGCCAACTAGTAAAATACCTTCAGAAGAAATTAGAAAGTTATTGTCAATATATTGCTCTTCTGTCACCTCTGGTAAAAAAAAAAAAAAAAAAAAAGGAGACAATATCAGGTCTGTGGCTGTTGCATTTGCAAGCTGACAGTGGGCTCAAAAGAGGGGCCCCTACTATTTCCCTGTGTTTTAGGGATGAGTTGGATGGTCATTTGACTCCAGCTGTCGGGGATCTATAGAGCAGCAGCTTGTACGCTCTGGAGATCGGTCAGATCTCATTAACCTGCAGCCAGTTATTTGTGCAGCTCTGAGATCCCCCTTAGTGAAAGAAACCAATTTACTGAGTTTAGGAGATAATCTTGTTAGATATATTTTCGCTCCTTCCATATAGAAAAGTATGTTTGGGCTGAAGGACGTATTTCTGGTAACTCTGATGTCCAGTCTCCAAGTCTAATGGGATATGTGAGGTGGAATTAAATGTGTATCCTCTATCTTTGAAGGCTGCCCAATGGCTTTGTGTAACTCTACCTCCTGGTGAGTACCATTTCAGTAAATTTAAGGACTGCTTACCCAGGAAGAGATCCAGACAGCTAGGAAAGCTTTAATCCCAGTTATCTCTTTATATGTGTCTTTAGCTGGAACAAACTAAAGGAAAGCTGCGTTTTCAACCCATTGGTGATCCTTTTCTATTCAACACTATAATAACATTGCAGGTTTTTACCACAAAAAATGTCAAGCTTCTTACAGCAGTAAGTCTTAGGGCTATAAACATTTATACTAGCATGCTAAAGAGATTTGTGCATAAGGGGCCGTACTGGCATTAGGGAGGGGCTGAAAGTATGAGTAGTCTAACATTAAACAGAGGCAGGCAGTAATTTAATTGGCATTTATATGTTGAGAAAAGGAAAAAATAGTAAGTATGAAAAAAAAAATGTGGCTAGGAAGCTTTTAGAGATCAGGGAGGTAATTTTCTTTCCAAAATGATTCACAGCATCTCGTGTTAGCTAATTAACAAAACAGCAGGTTTGTGAATTTAACAGCAGTGGGGTTAGGACTCGGTGGGCTCATTTTTTGCCCATATGTTTGCTGGGGTCTGTTCAGCCCCCTCAGTGCTTTTGCTCTGCTCTTTGGCATCTGGGGGAGCCCAGCCTCTTTTGGGGTCAGAGTTACAAGTGGCTGTGCTCCGAGATAGGAGCCAGATGAGGGTGAAAGGGGCAGGTGGAGAAGCAGGAGATTACACTTTGACTGGCATGACTCAGCCATCCATAAAATGATTTTCATTAATGTTTAATGTGTGTCAAAAATGTCAGCATCCATAAGAGAGGCAGATAAATTATTTAGTCCTGTAAGTGTCTTGCCTTCCCCTTCCCGCTGATATTTGTAAAATGTTTGCCCCGGTTTTATTTAGATTTAGGATGTTGTTGGGTAAGTTAAACTGATTGCTGTTACACCCAGAGTGCTTCCTTGCAAGACCCTCAGAGGAGCTGCTGCAACTTTACAGTTTGGTGCTTTGTTAGGGAGACCTGTGCAATCTGAACTCAGCTGCAAAGGGGTTATAGACAGTCCCTGTTGGTGGACTGAGTTGTTTTTAAACTGATTTGTAGAGGGTTAGACACTGAGAAGCTAAAGTAAGGCCAGAAGAGTGGAGTGTGAAGGGAGGTCCTGCTCCCCAGGTGAGGTTACAGAGAGCCTTCCCTGTGCCCTGCGGGGATGTGCTGCACCTGACACAAGCTGGAATGCTTTCTTCTGCCTTTCCTGCTGGTTTTGCTGGTTTTGTCTGGACATGCATCATGCAGAGACCTCTGACCACCTAGTCTGGATGAGCTGTGTCCCACTCAGGGATGGGGACAGCCCCTGCGATCCTGCCAGGGCTTTGGCTGCTCTCCCATGTACCCGCATCTCCACTTGCCTGTTCCCTTTCAAGATCTCAGGACTTGGATCTTGCTTTATCCCTAACCAGGAAATTCATGCGCAGGAGAGGAAAACTTGCCTTTGAGTTGCAGGTTGTGGGTTATTTTGTTTTGGTTTGGGTTTGATTTTTTGTTTGTCTGTTTTTTTTAAATCATCTTCATAAGATGATACAATAGCTACAAGATGAAATTGTAAACCCTAGCAGAAAGAGAGAGGGAACAAAGAGAATGAGCAGAGGAAGAAATGTACCTGATCAGGTGGGATTTGAGGTGAGATGAGACAGAGGGAAATGTAAGCCCAATTAATTGTGTAGTGTTAGTTTGTGAATGTTGGATGAACCACAATCAGAAATGACTCATCTAAAACTCACTCTGACACTCACACCAGACACAACCTTCTTCCTAGGAAGGGAATCTTTCTGAAGGCAATGGGAACCTTGTCAGCCTGTGTGTCTGTCTGGACGAGGCACGTTTGAACCCTGTCAGAAAAACTGAAGAGAAGTCTGCAGCAAAAGATTTTTCTTTTTTTTTTTTAGGAAAGCCACAGGCCTTGGAACAAGGATCTCAATTGGCCTCTAATTAAAGTTGCTTTCTTACTGTCTGGCGTGAAATCCCCCTGAGAGGCAGATGTTTGCAAAGCACACTTGAGGCACTGGCATATGGTTCCTTTGTAAGGCTGGCGTTTTAGCAAAGTGCCTCCTGAATGTTGTACATAATTAGATATTTTATTTTATTTTTTTGTCCTGGAGAAGTTACTGGCGACTGGGGACCTCCAGGATCTGAGATGTAGGTTTTCTGAGAAACGGATGGGAAGCCCTAAGCACAGCTCTGATATGTGGCAGGTGGTGACAGATGCCCTGTTGCAGCTTTTTGGAGAAAGCCTGTTGGCTAAATCAATACCAGTTAAGGGAAATGATGCTAATCTACAGAATTTCATAGAGGATGCAACACTGGGTACCCATCATCTCCAACTGCACAGAGGACTTGCATCTTTCCTACAGAAATCTATCAGCAGTTCTAAACTTTTTATAGGATTATAAAATTCTGAGGAATGTTTCCATAAGGAATCCAACTGTAACTGAGAGGGGAGTGAAATGAAAAGAAAATATTCATGCTCACTAGGCTTGGGTAGAAACTATGACCATGCTTAAAATGTGACTTCAGATTACAAATGGCCCATAGCTCCTTATTAGAGCCATAAGAGACTCTTGCATCTGGGTGGTCACTGATGTGTAGTACAGTCTACAGCAAGATACTGAATGACTAAAAGCTTAAGGTGGTGAATATGCTTGTTTATCTCTGGGACAGCACATCCATCCCTTGCACACTTAAAACACAGGATTTTGTGTCAGTTGACCCATTTTTTCCAGTTCTCTTAACGTCTCCCTTTTCTGTCCCAAAAGTCCTTTCTATGATCACCAGAGCAAGTCTTTCCTGCTGTCAGAGCCTCATTTTTGACTGTCTTTAAAAGTACACTGCAACAGTTCCCTGCCTCAGAAAGGCTTTTTGAGACAAAATTAATTCGTGTTTGTAAGGTGCTTTTGAGGTCTATGGACTTGACTGTGCTTTACTAATGTGAGCAGTCATTATTTCTGTTCTGTAGAGATGAAAAGCAAGATCTAGCACCGTTAAAACAGCTTGTTCAGGAACACAAAGCAATTTAGGAGCAGAACCACAAATAGAGCCAAGTCTTTTGACTAGCAGTCAGATGTGCTATCCACAGGGCTACCTATAACATCTAATTATTTTTCTAAGGGTAGTAACTGAAAGATCTCAGCCTGATTCCAAAGTCCTGATGAAAATAAAAAGGAAATGTGTAAAAGATTGACTCACAGTCATTGCATTCTCTTAGCATCTCTATTAGTGTATGTTTAAAATGAAAATCCCTCATGGATGGAGGTGAAGCAGAGGCTTTGCTGTAGGTTGTAGATTAATTCATTATCCTGATGCTTTGAATGGTTTTGTGAAATGTATGAAAGGGCAAAGCCTGGCTGTTGGCTTAGGTAGGATGCACAGGGTGCAATGTTTTGGGCTTCAGATGCTGAACACAGCTTATTAGAGACCACGTGTGCACAGAGGCTAATGAATTTGCATGCTGGCTGCAAGCGGCTGTATCTTTCTTGAAGCCTTGCCTGTTCTTTGGCGTGCTTTCAAACTGAGGCTACTGTTTAAATGCGTGGACATTCAAAGGCTGTGCTGGGAGGCTCGATGCTGCCAAGTACCTCGTGGAAGGAATAACAATCTCAGCAATTAGCAAGCTCCCCCAAAGCCCGGCCCTGCCTCTCTCCGTGTCACAGGCAGAGGAGGAAAGGGTGCTGAGCTGGCAGGGGCTCTCCCGTCGTGGGGATTCAAGCAGTGGGGATTCAAGCAGTGGGAAATCAGAGGGACTGGCCTGTCACTGTAGCGGGGCTAGAAAAGCTGTGGGACCTCTGACAAGCACTGGTGAAACCTGGGAGCAGAGGGAGCCTGTAGGGTTGCCACCCAATAGATGTGTTCAGAAGGATGCTCCAGCAAGCAGTAGTGGTGTATGAGCAACAAAAGGAAGGACAGAATAAGGAAACACAGAGAAAATAATATTAGTCTTGGAGTGAGCCCAAGTATTACATATAAAACCCAAATTAATCTTTGAATTTTAGAATAAATGCAGCAATGTAATGAATATAACTTTCGTCTCTGCTGTGCTAAATGCTTGGCATGTGTTGCAAGGGATTTGTCTTCTGTGCAAACCATCCATTTGGTGTCGGTGATTCTTGCAAATTTTGAGGCCATAGCGTGGGTCTGTGTGTCAGTCTGCACACTAGATCTGGTGGCATAAAAACATTTACTCTGTATACGACTTGCAGCAGTGTCAGAGATTAGATTTGTAGCAGATTCATGGTTGGATCATCCAACAGACACCTGTTAGGTACTTTGCATACATTTATGTCTATGTCTATAGTCCATGTGTAAGCGTCTATAGTACACTTACACATGCAGAAATTAGTAGACTTCCACCACAAGCTTAAATGATGTGTAGGTCTTTGGTTATAGCATGGAAAAACCATCACAAGCCTACAAACGTCTCAGGAATTATTTACATTTCCATTGAAGAGCAATGCCCTAGCCCCTGCTCTGCAGAGGGTAAGAAACACAGCCAATGCCAGCTGTGTTTCGATGGAAAATATCAGCAGTGTCTGTGCTAGCTTTTGCTGATCTCCCCACATGAGCGCTGCATCCCATGGCCATGCTTACTGCTCAAGGTGTGCTGAATGCAGACGGTCTGTTTGCTGCACTTGTTCCTTTAGCAAAAGTGGATGTGTCAGGGGCACCAGGTCAGAAGTTCTTGCTTGAGAAAGTGAACCTGGGGTGGAATAAGACAGCTGCCATCCTTGCCCTGGGGCTATGGTGTTAGTCCAACCTGCCTTTCCCCCTGTCCCTGCCATGCTCTGACCTGTAGTCACAGGGCTGTAAATGTTTCCTGTGAGGCTACTATTACTTTTTACTGGTTGTTAAGGAGGATAATAACCTTTGTTAGTGAAGTGTATTGCTCTGGGTTAATCTTCAGTAACAACTGATAATGATATTTACAGGTGAATTTTGTATTTCTTCTGGGTGGTGCTGCCTTCAGATTCAGTCCTTCTGTCCTTATGTCTGTCCGTCATTCCTGTCAAAACCTGTCCTGCTACCTGCAGTGGGGAAGGGCAGCAGGAGAGTGTCGCGGGCTCCTGGGAGTCTCAGGGCACTAAAATACTCTTTCTTTGCATCAGTGAAGGTGTCTGCTGTCTGCAGAGGAGTGATCGGCAGATGCAGAATGTCCAGCCCCATTTACCTCTGCCAGATGGTGCTAAAATACTAGTCCAAAGCACATGTTGCTTCTATTCAACCAAATGCTCAGGCCATGCTGTGGCCTCTCTGCCTCTGAACCAATGAGCCTCAGCCAGCAAAATCCCAGCGGCAAAGCCCTCAGCAGCCCTCGGCTAAGCCTCTCTCCATGGCTCATAGAAAATCAGAGAAATCAAACTAGGAATGCTCACAGTCCTGGGGGGACAGACAACAGTGCGCAAGAAAGGAAGGAAGGGGTTAAAGAGTGTTTGTCTAGCACACCCAAAATGTAAATATTTGAGGCAGAAATGCAGAAAGAAGGAATAATGGAGAGAGAAGGGTAGGAGGAGGAAGCAAGAAGTTTAAAGAGAAGAAAAAGGAGGATTATATTCTCCCAGAAAACAAAGGGATGGTTGTATGAGGGAAGCATTGGGGAAATGAAGGTTCAGCTCTGCACAAACTTTGTCTGACACTGGACAAGTCAATCTCTCCATGTCTCAGTTTGCAAATGCTACAATGGGAATAATAAAGCCTCGTTTGTTCTTCTTCCCTCTGCTCACATCAGATTTCCCTTCTGTTTCTATGTTGTAGAAAGCCAAGATGTTACCATACTGCAAACAAAAATAAAATCCACTGAGGCTTTGAGGGGAAAAAAAAAAAAAAAAGACAAAACACCATAGGAAGGAAAATAGACTATGATAAACCTAAGAGATAACTGCTGCAAAAACCAGGGTAGGTGAGAACAAGAAATACAGGAGAGGTCTTTACTGAGGGAAGAAGAAAGAAACAATATGGACCAGATTAATCCTACTGTTGCACCCTGGACTCCAGTAGAGTTCCTCGAGGGTTGGGTTTAGCCCAAGGAGTTCAGTTTTGTTTGGTTAAAGAAACTTCATGCCAAAGTTTTTAAATAGTCAAATCTGTTCTGAGAATTATGAGAATGTGGGCTGCCTTTCCTGAAACATTGCATGGGACTTGGGATGAACAACTCCTGCCGAAGGCATCAGGAGCCAAGTGATTAAGCCCCATGCAGTGCTCTGACAGGAGGCCGCCTTCTTGCCTACGCATACTTTTTTTTTCAAGCATAGAAAGTATTTCCATATTTTCAGCAGCTGATCTTTATTTGAAGCCACTAGCTGCATTTTTTAGATTAGAACTGAAGCTTTTCTAGGAAAAGCCACTCTGGAGCAGATCATGTGTCCATCTAGCCCAAGATGGTGCCTCCAACAGAGACCCTGCACTCTGCTTACAGAAAGAAATCCTAAAGCCCACAGGCCTCTCTCCAGAGGTAATTTATGTTTCACTCCAAGAATCAGAGTTTGGCTTTCACTCTAAAGTCTATTCTTTCCAAAACTATTGCTTATTTTTTTTGATCTTTACAGTTCCCTTGAGATGTTTGTTGTTTGCAGATCCCTAACCCATTTGGGAAGTCCCTTGAGCTGCTGACCTCTGTGTCCTGCGGCAGCAGGTTCACCAGGGTAACTGAGGCATTTGTGCAGGAAAAATGGAATTTTCTCAGTTTCAGATTTGCTGCGTTTAATGTGGAAGCATACCTTAAACTTCCAGAAGCCACCCAGCTGGCTTCTCATTACAACATCTCACCGAAAACTCTGAGCTACTTCTGCCACGCAGGGAATTCCTGCTAAGAGAAGGGCTGTGCATGTGTGAGGCATGTGTGAAACATGGATCAGTCATGCTGATTTAAATATTTCAATGCTTCCAGGTTCACATTACTCTGTCAATGGCTCCTTCAGGCACGGTGTGTTCTCTTCTTGTGTAACTGGAGTATTAAAAGTTTGTGGATGGTCACATATCACTGGATAGCACACCTAGCCAGGATGTGATAAAGATGTGAGGGGCTGCAGGGTGATTGGGACATGGCACTGTCCTCTCTGCACCTCTCTTTTGATAAAGAGGCAACTACAGTGCTTAAGCTTCTTCACAGACCATGGTGAGGCTTACAGGTAGAAGGGCAACAGGGGCCCTGTCGTGTAGTCCCATGCTTATGATGGTGGTGAAGCAGCAAACCAGTGCATGAACAATGGGCAGGATGGCTCAGTGTTCAGCTTGCCCTTCCTTCATCTGTCTGCCCTTCTCTGTCCTGCTGCTGCAGAAGGGCTTGGGTCTTACAGGGGTAGGAGGGAGGTGTAGGGCAGGATACAAAATACAGCCTTTTGTCATCATCTAGAAATGAACTGGCTAAATGACTGTATAACCAAGACTCCGCGACAAAAATTAGACCATTCTACACAGACACTGCTTTGGATCCAGCACACAAACAAAACAAGTGTATTAGAAACAGCTGGGGGATAGGATGAAAATGAGCATTATTAGGGTATGCTTATAATAACTTATGAAATGGGGAATGCAGTATTGCTGCTCTGGGCCCTCCTGGAGACAGATTTGCTGTTCCTTTTGGAGCCATTATTACAGCCATTGGTTTTCCCATTTATGCATCCCCTTCCCCCAGCTGTTACTGGAAAACCTGGCAGCCTGCTCTGAGATGTAGCTGCTAAAGTGAGGATTTTGTCAGATGCTGGAGTGACCTCTGAAACCAGTGGCCACGGCCTCATCTGCGGGTCATGAGCGTGTGCATCACCCAGAGTGGGACAAGGCTTCAGGCACTGGTCTACCTTCAGGAGTTTCCTTCCTCATCCTAAGGAAAGTTTTGCAGCTCATGGGAGTTTTCATTGTTTCCCTGGCTGTAGGATGAGCTCGAAGTTTTCCTGTTCCTTCATCATTTTGGAGCATGACTGACCTGTTCTGGGGAATACTGGAAGGGTGAAAAATGCTGCTGGCAACACTGCCCCTATTCATGCCTTTTCTTGCCTTTCCTGTGCACAGACAGGACATTGGAGCCATGAGCAGTGAACCCATTGCCTGCAGCCTGCCCTGCTGCAGCTCAGGACATGACTATCTTTAAAAGTCATACTTTTTTTGTCCTGGTCTCTGTGGGATGCAGTCCTTTCTTGGTAGGAGAGTGTTTGAAATTGCCCTTCAGGCCTCATTATGGTGGGCTTTTGCTAGGAAGTCCTTATTGTGTGTTTTTCACGTACAATTACCGTACCCACTGACATTGTTTGGTACTGTTCACCAAGACTTCAGTTGTATAACATCTAGTTCACAGTTAAGTGCCTGAGAATAGACGTTGCTGTTTCCTTGACAAATTTAACAAATATTGGCCAAAACTCAACTTGCACTGACACTGCTGAACTTGCAGCTGGAGAAATTTGGCCCAGTACTCTGTTTCAGTGTCTTCAAGCCATCATGATGTGTCTAGCATGTTGGTTGTTCTCATTTGCTTCATGGATGAGATGCTTGTATACAAAGCTGCTTAAATTCTAAATGTTGCCTGTGGCTGAACAGTTCTTGCTTTTGATGTGAGAACTAGCCATAGCCTGGGATTTGGGAAGTTATTATATTTAAGAGGATAAGTTAATAGCAAAGTCTCATATGTTTAACATAGAACGCACAAAGGTCACTAGTGAAGGACATATTTGCAGGTTCAAGATAGTGTTCTTGCACAAGCTGACTGTGCATGGCAAATGCTACTGCACTTACCACTAGCCATAACTCAACCATAATAACAATATTAAAACTCAGGTCCAGCTGGAGGTGAAAATGGCAGTGATGGTCCTCATCCTGTCTGTTCCATTTGTCTGCATGGATCAAACCACTGTACCTTTGCAGGCTGCATGATACAAGAAATAGATGAAAAAACAGATGACAGGGGGACTTTTCTCCCTGTTTCCACTTTCAGACACAGGTTGTCAGGTGTCATCTGCTGTGTTCAGCAAGGAAGGTGTGATGGCTGGAGTGAGGTTGTCTTGTTTCTAGCCAGTCAGTAAAGCTGCCTAGTGAGAAGACACTCTTGCCCTGGTGCTATCTCAGAAGAATGGTTATTGCTGCCTGCCTGTGAAAGTAAAAATACAGTTGCAAATATGTTGTACTCTTTGGTGAGCTGGAATAGATTTAAAGCCATATTGAGGCTCACTTATCATGATGGATATTCACTACCCACTGATGGATGAGTTATTTTTCAGAGCTGCTGCAAAGATGTCCTTCAAACCCACCTTTTGTTTTGTAATAGTGTTGATGGAATAACAGTGTCTGGCTTGCCGTGGGCTGATCCATCACCACTGGTCTTTTGAAAAACAGAGGGATGTTGGTGGTGGCTGAAACCATTGGCATTTTTTTTCGCTTAACGCTTCCAGAAGAGTGAAAATCTGGGATTTCTTTGGTGAACTTTCAGAAGAGATGAAATAATTTGGCACTGCATGGAAAGCAAATGGCCTGTGCAGGAATATTTAACTCATAATCAAACAACATGGATTACATGAGGATGTGCCATGGCTTCAAACCACTTCTTACCCAGGGAAAACTTTGGCTGGCTTGTAAGAAGTGTAAGTGGAGTTCCCACCTTGAGCCGTTCCATCTCCAGCTGTGCTGTGTAGAGCAGAAAGAAGGAAAGGTGAAAAACCTTACCCAGTCCCTTTGCAAATCTGTCTCAAGGACTGATGCTAAATGGACGTGTATATGCTGTAATGTTCCCTGCAGTTTTGCCTGGACTGTGTTCAGAAAGCGAAGGGAGCAGGCTCCTGGCTCAACATGCAACCTGAGCATCTCTCAGTCTCAATATTATGGTCTGTGAAAAAGGCAGTGGTAATAAAGCTGGTTCCTTGAAAGGAAATTTTTTATCTTTTCAAAACTCCTGAAGAATAAAGTGATGAGTTGATTCTCTATATTTTCTTTTTATAAACACATCTCTATTGATGCTTATGCTGTTCGAGTATCAGCCATTAGGGTCTGGCTCTTGGTGCTTTTATGTAATTTATAAACTTTCTCCAGTCTGATTTTGAGAAACATGGAGTGTCTGTGAAGCTGGGAGCAAGAACATGCTCTTTTCTAATGTGGCTTTTGCTCTGTTTTGCAGGTTCTTTTCGAAATGATGGCTTAAAAGCTGCTGATGTCCTCCCTATTCTGAAGGAGAAGGTGGCCTTTGTGTCAGGTGAGCACATCTTTCCTGGGTCCTTCTGGCCAAGCACGAGCACTGCCTGCCACATCCTGGTCCTTATGGTGCTGCAGGGTCATGAGGGATCAGTTTTGTGTTTGGACTTTGTAGCAATTAAATTAGCTCTTCTGCTAAAAAATTGGCTGTGTGTGGAACAGGGCTAGGAAGTAATACTGAGTGCATTGGAAACTGGACCATGGTGATTTTCTTCTTATTCTGAGAAAAGGGTAAATAAATGGGCAGCACAGTGGGATGAAATGCAGCATCTCAGCTCCAGCCCAGATGTGTGCTATCTCAGCATTCAGAATGGTTCAAGGATCCTGCTTGGGGTTCAAGGTCAGTGAATAGCATGAATTCCTGTTTGTAGGAAGCACTCAGACCTGTAAATCACTGATGTTTCATTTGCAGTCCCAATCAACTTGCAGTTAAAAGCACCATTGATGCTGCATTTACATAATAACTCAGATGCTGAAAGATCTCCTGCCATCCTGTACAAAGATTTACAGCCTTCATTCTGGAGACAAATCTTGAGGACCTAGGGGTAGATGAGGAAGAGACAATGGCTTGGACTATATTGTTTCTGAGGTGAATTACAACTTGTCAGGGAGAGGAGGAAGAGAAAGTCTGAAGCGATCATAATCTTACATGAAGTCACTTAAATTGGCAGCATAAAAATGGGGTATTTCTAGTGCCAACATTTATGATGATTGCAAACCATTCAAGCTGCTTTTCATGATCTTCCCTGTTGCAATGAGAAAACCTGCATCAAAAGCAGCTGGCCCCTTGTTTGCAATCTCTGCTTTTTGTTTCCTTCATCTCTGCAGTAATGCTGACTGCAGACGGGAGGAGAGCAGCAGTGAGGCCATTAGGTACCCAGGCTCTTCCTCACTGGTTTGCCTCATGGATGCTGGAGTGGGGTCCATGGGAATGGGGCTTGTTACCCTGCTGAGACATGGAGATGCCTGGCCAGGCAGGAAAATATTTTGCCTTGACTAATGGTTGGTGTGAGATGTCATTCCCCTGTAGCAACAGTTAAATTGTCCAGGGATCACCAATCCAGCAGTGAGTTGTATAAGCCATTAGTGACTCTATAAACCCTAAACTTTCTGAAAATCCAGGACTTTGAGGGAAGTTTGTGAGATCCCAACAGCCTTGTGTGAAAACTCAAGCTTATCCCAGCAGAACTCAGGCGCTCGACTGCTTTACCGCTCACTGGTGTCTCATTCAGAATGTCCTGAAACGTTTGACATGGTGGTTGTCTTTCACTGCTCTGACGAGGGGAACATAGTCATGACAACACAGTGTACCTGCAGACTTGTTTGTGACACAAAGCTGAACCAGACACCCTCGGGAAGAATTCAGTTCTTGGCTCCTGCACGTGCATCGCATGGAAACAACTGCAGGATCATTTGGTAATTCATGGAATATTTAATAACTACAGCCTCTCTGGATCATTTATATAGCCTTTTCCAGTGACAGTGCCTGCCTTCAGCTCTGAGCCAGAGGGTCTCGCACCAAATCGTCAGCTCATTAGATGCCGTCCTGGGCCAGGCTTGCCTTGTGGGGGGGCATTAAACGAGCAACATGAACATGATCCCCAAGGGTTTTGCACTGTGATCTGCTGCAGGCAAGCAACACCTCACTCCTCATAGACTCACCAGCCTCCAAACTTGTATCTCCTCAAAATGTGCCTGTTCCTGACACAGCTAGCTAGATAGCTGTCCTAGGATTTACACCTCCTGTCCCTGGTCTCCAAATGCAACAACAAGAGGCAAAAATTGTCAGGGGTCTTCGCAGATAAAATACTCTGAGCTGCTGGTATCTTATTGCAATAACTCCATCATCACGCTCCAGCCCAGAGTTTAAGTACTGCTTAGTCTTCCCCCAGATTGTTTTAATGAAGCAGATTAAGAAAAGTATTTGAGCACTTCAACTGATGCCTAGGTTCTTTTTAACTAAAGTGGAATAACTTCCTAATGTATGCTTTGAGCACAGAAGAGAAAACATTTGCCAAAACAGAAAAAAAATCAAATAGCTGGACTTCGCAAGATGAAAAAAAAAAAAGTCATTCTGTAGTTAGCACAGGCTCTGGGAACACATTGCATTTGTAATCAGGCTTCCTCAAGGAAAAGGAGAGTTTTATTGAGTTTTCTACAGAGTTTTATACTGCAATTAATTTTAACGATAACAGTACAGTAGAGTTGTCAAGGGTTCTCCTTACACTAGCAGACTTTGTCAGCACACACAAAAAAAATCTCAGCTGAGCACCTCAGTTACATAAGCTTATTTCTTTTCTCATCTGCTGTGGCTCACCAGCTTGCCTTTTAGTCCATGATTCAACAGGGAAACTGCAGAGAGTAGACAAGCTCCTTGAGATGGGGGCTGTACCGTCCTTTGTGTTTCAGTGCTGTGGATGCTCCACACCTGGACTATGCAGGGCAGAGCAGGCAGGGAGTGACACCGGTACTGCCTGCTCCAGAGCTGGCACAGCAGGACCTGCCTGCACAGCCGTGGCATCTCAGAGGAACACTTGAGCTTTCAGAAGTGCACTTAATTTCAGAGTTGAAATACAGCGCTAACTAGCTGGGCACGGATTCATCCAGCCTAAATGCCATCTGGGGCTCTGTGCCTGACGCTTCCCTTCAGCTGGCTCAGCGCTCTGCATCCGCATCCCTGCACAGCGGGAGACTTCAGGAGTGGGTAACATTGGGATTTTTTTCCTGGAACTGGTTCTTGATTTCTTCCAGTGATCTCATGTATGAACTAGACTGAACCCAAGCAAAGTTCATGTGTGTGTGTCTAAATAGCACCTGCAAATCTCATTCTAGCACTTATAAGCAGAACGGTGGCCTGAAAAGTCAGTAAGACTGAATCTTGGCCGTTGCTGTCTGATTGCTTCCATCACTGACCTCATGAAGTGGATTAAATAAGGGATTGGCGAGGGGAAGCCTTTGGCCACTTGCTTCTTGCTTAAACCCTTAGAAAATCTTGGCTTTGCCTGGGTGGTTCGCTGTGTTGCTTCCAGCAGCGGAATGGCTTTGGGAACCACTAGGGAGTGAACTACAGGCCAGAGACTGATTTTTGTGTTGTGAGAAGGAGCTGAGCACAGAGAAAAAGAAATAAACCAAGTTGTAGATTATTTTAGGTGTTCTTTTTCAGTGAGAGGTGGTGAAATATTTTGGAAGGTGGGCTTTATAGTCTTTCCTAGGAAACACAGATGCTGTTTTAGAAGAATGTTTTAACTTGGGATGTCATTCATCTGCTTAATTATATTTATAGGAGACTTTCTATTGATCGGTGCAATACAGAAGGAAGTGAATGAAGTTCTCAGGAGAGGGAGGGGAGAGTGTTACCGTGTTCCCTTCCCCCGCATGAAGCTTTTCATACACTTAGGCTATTAAAAGCTTGCTAATTGACTAATGCCGTGGGTCTCACTGAAAGCATCTGCCCCTTCCCCACGTCCCACTCAGAAGAGTTTCTCAGAATCCTCCCCACCAATTCCCGTTCCCTGCAGGACTCAGAAGAGCTGCAGCGTTTGGGTTCCACCTGTCACCCAGGTACTGTCTGCTCATCTGCCCAGGCAGGAGCACAATGGAGGAGGCTGGCCAGGTTTCTGAGAGGATGGTTGAGCATGGAAGAATCAACAGCAGAAGGGGCTAAGAAGTCGGTGAGCTGCTGCAGCTGTGACAAGCAGAGCTTGTGTGTTCAACAGTGGGAGGTTTTTCTATGGACTTTGGGAAGCAAAAGGCATAGGGCAGGGAGAAGTGGGTGCAGTAAAAGTTTGGCCACCTCCATCCTTCAAAAAGCCCACTGTCCTCAACCCTTTGTGTCTCTGGAGCTGGGTCACAGTGAAGTCTGAGCCTGGCTGAGAGCCTGAAGGGACAACAGAGATATTTCCTGAGAGGTCTTTGAGAGGATGAATTTCAGTGTAAACAGATCAGATGGAAGGACAACTTTGCAAATAGGTTCCACTAAATTTAGGCCAGCAGGATGAACCAAAGAGAAGGCTCAGAGGGCAAGACACTGACCTTCTCAAAATTTTGTCTGAAGACATCACAGGTCACTTTGAGCCATAGGCGCATGGGACCACATGTGCAGGAGCATGTTTTGCTTTCTCTGTGATGGATGCACTTCACTCTTCAAAAGGGTTGAAATGAGATCCCAGGACCCTCCAAGCACTGGAAGAGTTTGGATCCAGGTTCCAGGGAGCCTCAAACACTGATTTATGGACACTGGGATTTGTATTGAGTTGGGAATAGAACTAACCAAAATATTTAATTTCTAAATGATGTAAATATTTTATGTTTGCACAAAATGTTTTTATTTAAATTTAAAGCTTTCATTCTCTTCTTCCTCTGGAATGGAAATTTCAAATGAAACATCAACACTTCTATATTTTGCTACAGAAAAATGTCTTCCTCTTTATACCGTTCCCTGACGTAGTTTGAAATCAACGGAAATTCCAAAAAGAGGAAATATGCTATTAGAGAAACATAGCAATGCTTGGATGTTGAATTTTCCTAGTGTTTTGGGGCCATCATGCTTTCATTTAGAATTTGTTGCTGCATTGTGAAGATTTTTCTTTGAAGAAGAAAATGAGAAAGTTTAGATTGTAAAGTTTCCAGGTCTTTTGATGAGGTCTGAGTCTGCTGGGGGTGCTTTTTTTTTTTTTTTTCCTTTTGGTTTTTAAGATTCTTAGGTCATTTTTGAGGATAGAGAAGAGCCTTTACCTATAGTTGCTTTTTAGGTATCCTCATCAAGACCCTAAGGTTAGAGCAGAAATAAAAATGTTTCCTGGAATTTCTGATTTCATTTACAGGCTGTAAATGTAGTGTACAGAATCAGTTTCCATATTTCTTTCCATAAATTTTAACCATAACCATGGACTAAATGAAACAATTTCTGTGGAGAATATCTAGTCACTGCCAGCACATACTATCCTGGCTCTTGGACACCAACAGCTTGCCACGATCCAGTCTTTAAAGACATGGTGATCTCTATATGTATCTCAGCAAATGTCTCATCTTCATTTACACAGGGAGTCAAGAGTTGTCCTACGGAAATTAAGGCTGGGAGATTATAAATCAATATAGGGACTCAGGGAGGTGATTGTAGCATATGTAATAATTAATGTTACAACAACCAACCATTTTGGTCATTTTACAGTAAGGTGTGCTCTTCTGTCCTGCTGATGAGACTCATCATCCTTGAAAACTTCCTTATTTCTGTGAAAGCACTTTGGTTCGTAGGTTTATATATTGTCTTAAGGAATCAATTTTAACTGACAAGAGCAACTGAAATCCACCACAGGACACCCCGTCTGTATTAGCAATGGTGTTGTGTTGTGTTCTGTTTTTGTTTTTTTGGGTTTTTTTGTTTGTTTGTTTGTTTGTTTTGTGTTTTTTTTGTTGTTGTTGTTTTTTTTTTGTTTTTTGGGTTTTTTTTTTAAATGGGAAAATGTAAGCTATTTGAAATGGAAATACTTCGCTGGAATGTGAAATTTCAGAAACATTTTAATCTGCCAGTGTTTTCCAGCTCTAGGCCAAATTTCTTCTTAAAACCAGAGAGGAAGAAGACTGCCTAATATCAATGATGTAAATTTAATAGCTTGATTTGGAGTTTACTTTGTTCAGTTTCTCTACTGTTTTTTTAAATATATACAGCTATTGCCATACCTCTGCAACAGAAGAGGTGAGATCAAAAAACCTAATTTGTGTGTGGGGCAAAAGGCAGAGAGGTTTGTGTAGGTGCAAGGGCCAGTGTTGAAGAGGAGGGTGCTGGTGCTCCTTCGCTTGATACTTCACAGCTCACCAGCTACTTCCAGAGACACAAATGGGCTCCTCTGTATTCTCTCTGAAAGTTTTGCCTTCCACACAGAGAAGCTCTTCCTTTGTTTTAATGAGTCTCGCTTGTCCTTAGTTTTGCTTTGTTGGGGCAATAACTTTCTCCATGGGAAAAGAGACACATTTCCCAGTGCCTTGTTGGTAAGTCAACATTTAAAATTAAAGAAATACCCAAAAAATGCTTGCATAAGTCAGTGATGGTGTATTACAAGCCACAGCATGTGGTCTCTTCAAATCCGTGCATTGGCTCTGGGTAATTGCAGAACAAACCTACCTGGTGGGAAATGGGATTCTCCAGTGGCTGTGCTGAACATTCTGTCTACAGTCTCTGATCTGCTCTGCCAAGAGATCTTCTGGTGGGAACATAGAGCTTTGTTTTTGGAATCATTAACCCCAAATGTATTGTTGCAAATGTTGGCCATTAGGATTTGATTCAGGTAGTTGACTCTGTGATATGGGATGCTGCAAAGGACAACATGCTGGAGGATCAGGCCCTGGTGACTGCATTGCAACTGCATTACCTGCAGGTGGGCTTCTTGTGGGAGCTTAAATTTCTGTCGCTGTCGCACTAGAATCACCTGCTTTGGAACCAACTGAGTTTGAGGGTGGTCACACGGATAACACTATATATTGCTCTTACAAAAAATTAGTCTCTCTTGAAGCTGGAGTAGTTTTAGTATAGAAGCCTGTTCCCAGAAGGTCTGGTAGCAAACAGACTCTCACAGAGTTCAGCTACGGCAGGGAAAGGAATACTATTTTAAGACTCTGAATACCAATTCCTTGATACTTTGCTTTCCGAGGAAGTCTGTCAATTAGATTTAGAAGTCCAGAGCATATTGTTTGTCAGTTTACCAAAGTGCCTGACATCAGCTGAGCTCGTTCTGTCGCCTACTTCTCTTCATTATCATTCATTTTCCAGGACATTTTGGACTGAAATACCTTTTGAGGAGTATTTCAGTTCTTCTGGAAACTCACTTATGGTCTCAGCAGAGTCTGCAACATCAAGATTCATCAGTTTGTGATCTACGGGGGTCAGATGAAGCAGAATGTTTGTTTGAACTGCAGTAGACATCTGAATGGAGGCCAGAGATGCTGGGTGCTACTCCTGTCTCTGTTGCTGATGTGTTGCAGAACCTTAGACAAAGTACTCAGGAGCCTTTACATGTTTGTCTGTCTCTATAGCTAATCCTTATGAATACATGCTTATAAAGAGAGTGCAAAATGAAGCAGAGGGCTTGAATCCCTTGAATATAATGGCTGACAGAACTGGAGAGATGCAGCTTGAAAACAGAGCTTGATAAAATTATCTGCTGTATACAAGAAGTCTACATTAAAGGACACTGATAACTTCCTGTCCTAAACAGGATTATGCAAAGCTGGAATTTCAGGTTTTTGTGTATTATCAGGGTTGAATGTGCCTTGGGACTTGAAACTGGGAAGGCTCCTACACAGAATTCACATTAATGATGCTCTGAGTTGGCCAACATAATGGCTTAACTGTGGGTAGCTGCAGCCACCATAGGTAAAAATATTTGGGCCCACCACCACTGAGAGGATTAAGATGTCAGTTCAGGCAGTGGCCAGGACAGGGATCCTGTGTCTGGAATCACTTTCCTCTTGATTGGAGGTCTGACCAGAAAAGTGGTCATCAGAAGATCACTGAATCTGCTGCCTGCTTCCATGCAGGTTGTTTGAGGTTTCTTCAATGTTTTCTTTTAATGTAGTATGCCTTGTGCCATCACTGCAATATCCCTGTATGATTTGTGGAGGAAAAATGATGTAATCCCACTTCTGGGAAGAAATGCTGAATTTAGCTGAATGGTTTCTGTAAAAACTAGAAGAAAGGGAGATGGGAAGAACTGGCAAGCAAGCCATTGACGGGCAAAGCCATCAAGAAAGGATTTGGTAGGAAGAACGCAAGACATATATGGCTAAATATTTGTTCTCAGTGTACTTTGTGCCCTGAAGAACATGTGTTTTTCTGACTCCTTTTTCCAAAGCACTAATAACTAGACCATCTGTTTGCCTCTCTAAATCAGATCAAAGCCCATGAAAACCCACCTTGAAAAACAATTAGAAATTTTCCTCTGTTTGTTTTAACATTTAATAACTGTAATTAGCAAACCTAATGACATGTTTGATTATTGCATCCCATGTCTGTAAACCCAGTGGGAGGCAGGAGAAGAGACATATTGATTAGAGCAATTGAGACTCTTTACTCCCTTCGATTTTTTATTTTCTTTGAAAACAATATGCTGGGTAGTTCTCTGAAGAGACTGTACATGTAAAATTGATGTTCAGATCATGACTGACTTGGGGCAATATTATCCTCCTTGGGTGAATTACTTATAAGCAGAGACAGAGTTTCTATAACATTTTCAGTTGCTGAATTTTAGCCTAAGCACAGTGGAGCTCTAACACAGTGGACTAAGAGTCAGAAAACCTCATTTCTAGTCCTGGTTCTTCAAGTGACTTGCTGTGGCATCTGGGCTGAAATTACTCCACTTTCTGTACCTCTATATTGCCCTCAATAAAAAATAAAAGAGATAATAAAGAGGAAAAAAGGTATAGAGTCCCTGTATAGCCAATGCCAAAAGATTTTCTTCTCCTCTAGTGGTTGTTACTACCTGCCTGAAGGCTTCATTAGAGGAGATGAAGGCCCTAATATAGACATGTTGGGTGTCTAAAGTTAGATGGTGATAATATCTTATTTAGTCTGCCTAAAAAACCCTGAAGTTTTCAGTTATAAAGCACAATGGAAAAGCTACATATTGGTAGTATTTAAGAGTAAAGCACAGTTAGTGAATGCTGCAAGTCCTATGGTGAATTAAACATACTATGGTTTGTTCTGGAAGAAACCTGATGTTTCTTAGAATTGTAGAATTCTTTATACAGGCTCTTCATAAAATTGTAAATTATACAGGTATTCATAAAGATTAGGGATTGCCCATGAATAATTTGGAAACAAGTGAAGGATTTTAGTGTGTATGATGCACTTGTAATAATAATTTCACCCTATTTCTCAGAACATGGAGCAGTACTTTTATCACAAATGTGAATCATTTGTTTCTAAACCTCACATTTCTTGGTATTTGCCCCATGTCTCCTTGTTCTTCTGTGCCATAGGACTAGAAGGAATTGGTCCAGGCGCTTATTCATCCTTCCATCATCTAGAAACCTCCAACTGGGTCATCGTGTATCCTTCCTCCTCCAAAGAGAATTAACCCATTTTCCCCAATCTGTCCTGGTAACTTCTGACTCTGTCCTAGAGCCTTATTTATCCTGCTCCCTTGAGGATGGTTTAGATGAACTGTTGAGGGACAATTTTTATCCTAAAGCAAAGACAGGACAGGAATGTTCTGGACCGTTTCCTTTTCTCTAGCCAAAATCTTTGTGTTACTTTTACTAAAAGGGGTCAAGAATTTTCTCATTTCACTTTTCCAGTCTACCAGAATTTAGATAATGTTTTTTAATTTATATTTCTTTGCAGAGCTCACTTAGATGGAACTATAGGTGGAAAAGGGCCCCTGGCCAGAAACACAGCTTTTTGTTTACCAAGCTGAGGTGAATGGGCAGTGTTGGAGTGATTACAGGGTTACTGAGCTGTGGGAAGCTCATGTCCTGTTGTGGGTGTTTCATATCCTGGGAGACGATTGCAACTTTGGGCTTGGATGTCTCCTGATCTCATCTCTTAGTGCTTTTCCATTTTGTAGAAATATTTAAATAGTTGGGAATGGAGGAGAGGGAGCCTGACTGAGTAGCGAGTAGCATGTTCTTCTGGGATGCAATTCAACTTCAGGCCTCTGCTTCAGTGAATATCTGGAAACTTTTGAAAGCCTTGGTTACATCTTGATATGACAGGAAATTTTTCAAAACGTTGAAAAGCTTCCTGTGTTGAAAAAAAAAAATTCCCTCCAGCTTTAGTTGCTACATTAGTTTGCTGTTCTATAGGCTGGCTTGCTTTTCTGTTGGACACGTCATGTATGATATAATGGTTTTGGCATTGGTACAATGTGTGAAATAATCTCCACAAAGGGAGAATGTGCTTAAAATGAGAGTTGTGGGTTTTTTGTACACGTATTGTATTGGGTTTGCATGGCAAGGTTTTGGTAGTGGGGATGCTACAGGTGTGGCTTTTGTGAGAAGCTGCTAAAAGCTTCCCCTGTGTCTCATAGAACCAATTCTAGCTGGCTCCAAGATGGACCCACTGCTGGTCAAAGCTGAGCCCATCTACAACAGGAGGTTAATGGTGAGAAGGTATCCACCAACAACTCATGGAGCACTCCACACCATAACAGGTAGATGTACCCAAAGGAGACCGTTACCCCGTAGGAAGCCTAGGCTGAAGAAGGATCCTGTTAGGACCTGTGGCCCCATGGAGAAAGAAGCCCATGCTGGAGCAGGTTTGCTGGCAGGACTTATGACCCCACTAGGGGCTCACGCTGGAACAGTCTGTTCCTGAAGGACTGAACCATGGAAGGGACCCACACTGGAGCAGTTCATGAAGAACTGCAGTCTGTGGGAAGGGATCACATTAGAGATGTTTGTGGAGGACTGTCTCCTATGGGAGGGACCCCATGCTGGAGTAGGGGAAGAGTGTGAGGAGTTCTCCCCCTGGGGAGGAAGGAACAGCCGGGATAACGTGTGATGAACTAACTATAAACTCCGCTCCCTGTCCCCCTGTGCTGCTGGGGGGGAGAAGGTAGAGAAATTGGGAGTGAAGTTGAGCCAGGAAGAAGGTGTTTTAAGATTTAGTTTTTATTTCTCGTTATCCTTGCCTGATTTTATTGGTAATACGTTAAACTAATTTTCCCAAGTCGAGTCTGGTTTTGCCTGTGACAGTAACTGGTGAGTGATCTCGCCCTGTCCTTGTCTCGACCTGCGAGCTTTTCATTATATTTTTTGTCCCGTGTCTAGCTGAGGAGGAGAGAGATGAAGTGGCTTTGGGCACCTGGTGTCCAGCCTGGCCAAGACCTAGCTGCTCCTGCATGGTCATGTAAGGAGACACTTTGTGCTAGAAGGTGAGCTTGTACCTATCGTGGCATCAACTGAATGGACAGTTTCAGAATAAAATGGACAGGGAGTATGTTGTCAGGTGAGAGCTGGATCTACAAGTGACTTCTCTGTTCTGTAGAAAGGGAGAGCTGCAAAACCTGTGCCTTGGTGGTACATCCGTGTATCTCATCAGTTTGGTTTCTAGTTTGTCCACCTGTAGGAGCTCCTGCCCTATGAGACACCTCCTTGATTCCTGATCTAAATTCTGCCCAGAGCAATTCTTTGCCTGTGATGATCCAGGTTGCTATTTTTCCAAGCACAC
Organism: Patagioenas fasciata; assembly: GCF_037038585.1. Lineage (NCBI taxonomy): Eukaryota > Metazoa > Chordata > Aves > Columbiformes > Columbidae > Patagioenas > Patagioenas fasciata. Next base: position 11,357,599 of record NC_092526.1, on the reverse strand, counting down.
ATGTTCTTCTCTGACAGCAGAGCCTCTTAGGACTCTTCCTACCCAACAAAGGTGTTTAGGAGCCTTACAGAAGTTGTGGCCCCACAGATTGGGGTTGTCCTGTGCTCTGTACTAGAGAATGCAGTGTGGATGGGTGCTAGAGATGTACATGTCCTTGTATTGCTTTTTCTTCTTGTTGGCCAGGTAATTCAGTTCAGAGAAGCAGGTGATTTTCCTTTCTCAAAAGCAGTATTTCTGTTAAAAGGATTATATTTTCAATGGAAAAGCACAAACTCATCTGCATTTTTACAGCTTATTTGCAAAGTCGTTGGAGTTCTGTGCTAGCTTTTTGAACTGCAGGTTTGCTGTGACCTTTTTCCTAGATAACAATGTAAACATGTATCTAACAACATACAATTCCTGAAAAAATCCTGCTATACTATATCAAGAAAGAACTGTACATTGTGTAAGGCACTAGATTTCAGTTTCAATCTTATTAAACTTTATTCCCAGCAAAAAATAAAACAAGGTGCTTGTAGAATAGGTTGTATTCACCACTGTGATTGTATGATTCAGAATAGAGTCATTCCTTTATGGCTAAACCTTTAGATGTTTGCTGTAAAGCATTAAGTGTCAGACACTGGCAGTTTAAAAGGAATGGATTTTAAGACAGGAAAGCTACAGGAGGAAAAACAACAACAAAAAACAACAAACCAAAAATCATTCTAATTGCCAACAACACTCTCTAAATAGAAAGCGTAGAAGGCATGAATTTCTAATCAAAATTACAGTCTCAATTTTAATTGAATTGCCAGATAGATTAGAACAGTGGTGTCAAACTCATTTTCACCAGGGGCCACATCAGCCTTGCAGTTGTCTTCAAAGGGCCAAATGTAATTTTTGGACTGTATAAATGTAGGAGCAGTTTGACATCCCTGGATTAGAATGTCTTACTTGCCTGCACATTACTGGGATACATCACTTCTGACTGGCAGGACAGTGTAAACTATCTGGCAATGAACGATGCAGCACGCTGAATAACAGTGAAAAATAGTTTCACTTTCTTGATGTGGACCAGTCTAAAACTATCTCCACAGTGGGGTTTCATTAGCATTGCCTACTTGGATTGGTAGTTATATTACATTTGATGGGATTAGGTGAAAATCAGAAGAAATGTGGATTTTTTTTTTTTTTATTTTCTCCTTTTGAAGCTCCAGCAACTGCAAGCATTTCTTCCTTAATTAGGCAAGCCTGAAAGCCACAAAGACTGCAAGGTCTCTTGAATGTGCTGCAATTTGTGTTTATCAATTCAGCACACACAGTTTTTTTGACATGTGCTTCCTGACCGATTTTCTAACAATCCTTTATTTTCTGCAGGTGGCCGTGATAAACGAGGTGGTCCTGTCTTGACCTTCCCAGCCCGCAGCAATCACGACAGAATAAGACAGGAAGACCTTCGGAAACTTGTGACTTATTTGGCCAGCGTGCCAAGGTAAAGCTAGAAAGAAAACACTTCAAAGCTCAGGGTGGATGGGTGGGTGGGGAACTTGTTCTTGGCAGTTGCTGATTTCCAAGTATTAACATTTAGTACCTTTAGTTCTTGGGACAGAGAAACAAAAGTGTTCGCTTCCTCCTCCTGTGTATGGTCCAATGGATTTTATTGCGCACGTGGTAGTACAGGAGCCCCAGAGCGGAGGTGCTGCGAGCAAACCCAGTCTTCAGGCTTGTGACAGCAGCAAGGGGCAGCTCTCATCCCTCATATTTCTGTGTGGGTCTTCTAGAGGAGTGGAAAGGGAGGAGAATGCTTAGAGGTCTGCAGTTAAACAAAACAAGCTGGGGAGAGCCTGCTGTTGCTTTTTAGTACCTCGTGGGAGGCTCGGGAAAGCTGGGGTAGGGGGCAGTAGTTGCTGAAGAGTAGAGCTTGCCCCATGTGAGGAGGCAGATCTTCCTGCTCCAGCACTTCCCAGAGGTTTCTTCAGGCTTGGGAAGAAAATTGGGTGTACTAAGGGGGAAGCATTCAAAGAAAGGCGCTTCAAATGGTTCTGCATGCAAACCAGCACCTTTGTCTACATTAGTCCACATGTGCTTCCTCCAACATGCAGGTCCCCATCCCTTTCCTAGGGATGCTGAAAGACAGATTTGTTGCCACTGCATATTTATCTTTGCAAGGTTTAGGAGACAGTTAGTAGGTCTCAGTGCCCAGCTGGGTGTTTCTGAGCCAAAGTTTAATGTCTCTGAGAGTAGGAGGCTGTGTACATCCTCATCCACCTTCCTTTCCCTTTTTTCAAGTTTGCCAAACATCCTTACCCAATAACCACTGTACTGGTTATTGAGGTGAAGGTTATGCCAGGGCAAGTGAGGTGCTGAGAAGGGATGTTCAGTGTTGCAATGACACACCCTGTGTCACCCAGGAGCTCCCACTTTTTAAAACCTTGAGTACAGTGCTCCTGTTTTGGCGGAGTGCAAAGTTAACACCTGAGGGCAGAGCGCTTGGCTGCAGCTGGAAGTCAAGAGGGAAGGGTCTTGGAAACACACTCAGTTCCTTAAACATGTGATGTGCAGAGAACAAAGGTCCCGTGTTTGTTATAGAAGAGAGCTAAACCCTGTTTGGAGATGCATCACTCAGCTGTGGAGAGTGAGGGGTAAATGCAGCCATGAGTGCCAGTTCTACCAGTGCTTGTTTCCTGTTGACTACACTTTATGAGTCCTCTGGCAGCAATTTTTTTGCTGCATTAGACTTCTGTTCATTGAGGTTTTACTAATAAGCTGTATTAGATTGCTTTTCTCTCCACCCCCTTTTTCCTCCTGCCAGCTCTATTTTCAGCCATATTGTGGGAGTGATTAGGGCCATGCTGCACGGCTGGGAGAGCAGTAGGTCACTCCCTGGGAGTGTGTGTCCCATGGCTCAGCAATCCCCCTCCAGCTGCTGCAGTAATGAAACTCCTCCCTGACATCTTATCATCTTTTGCATGGTTGCAAGTATGAAGATATGACATTGCTTGGGGTTGCATGCAATTTCACAGCAAAAATGACCTTCTAACATGTCAGCCTTTCTTATTAATTGTTCTTACCTCATGGAGGTGGCAGTAATAGCAAGATAGATCCCTCCTGTTCCCTGCTCTCACACAACTAAATCAATTAGCTCAGTCTTTGCTGCTGCTTTGGGTTGCCTCACTCTGAATCAGTCCAGCAATTATTTTTCTCAGATGATGCAGAAGCTGGGGTGCACATTGAAGGAGCTCATACAAGACCCAGCTGCTTGTTGCGTTAGAAACACTAAAAATGCTTTCTCCCTCATGGTCTCTACTGCAAAGCCTTGTTCTGCCCTGGTGTTTGAAGCATTTGAAGGACCTCTCTCTAGCTATACCTGAGAACATTCCTTGCTCTGTGGTACAACCTCCCATCGTGAAAATGTGGCCAGCAGTGAGGGACTGGCTACTCATGAAGCATTTTCACCGGTTTCCCAAGGATCCTTGCAGATTGGTAGTGTGGAGGCATTAACCAAAGTGCAGTCTTCTGTTTAGGACATTATGTGTTGAGAGGTGTGGAATAGAAAGCAGCAAGAGTGATCACTGGTCTGGAAAAAGTGACCTGCTAAAGAAGAATGAAAAGGGTAGAGGTTGCTCAGCCTAGAGAACAGAAGAGAATAAGTAGGGTCTTTCAAAGCATGTTGTGATGCTGCAAAAGGAAAGGGTTTGTGGGGCTAGGACAAGAAAGAAAAGTGTTATCCTGAAACAAGGGAAGCTTAGGCTGGATATGAGGGAAAGATTTCTGATGGATTCCCATTAGCACTAGAATAAGTCATCTAATTTATTCTTAAATTCATCCACAACTCTACAGGCAAACCTCTGGCGTGGGTATGGATGTCACAGAGAGGCAATGAATCAGGAGGTGACTTCTTTAAGTTCCTCCTAGTCCTGTCTTGCCTGGTGCCACAGCTGTGAACTCACTGCTGTAGGAGGGAAATGTGATCACAAACTTTGTGGGTTGGGCATGTGATATTGTGTAACTTGTGTGGTGTGATAAAACTCTGAAAATTCTTTTTCCCTAAATGTTTTGTTCACTTCCACAAGGGCAGCCAGAAGAGCTTCAAACTGATTTACTTTTTAGAGACAAGTAGATGAAAGGAACAGTTTGAATTGATATCACTGGCTCACAGTTCATATTCATTCCAGGATGAGTTGATGGAGTGAATAACTGCATCAGCCATCCACCAAAATAAACAGTTTCATCAGCAGAGACTCTGAACAGGGTGTTGGGAGAAACTGGTCTGATGTTCAGAGTGCTGAAAGGGGGCAAGTTTTCTGTGCTAGTAGAAAAACTAGAAATTCTTCTTTAGGAAAAAAATAAGACTGTAATTTATCATATTGACACTAGTATAATAATTCTTTATTCTCAATGCAGTGGTTTCTCAGTCGGACAGATTGCTTTCCACATTGATACTATTTGTCGCTTAACCCTTGTTTTATATCTTAATGGAGGGGGTAGAGTTAGAGCAGTGCTGGGAGCTTGGAGCGGGTATGAGATGGGTGATGAAATATACTGATAAATTTGGGAAAGTGAAACCAGGGTCTTGCTCGCAGCTTTCATAGTTTGTGATTCAGCTTTCCACAATTCCTGCTTCAAAACCAGGACAGTAATGTGGCTTTTCTGAAAGCATCAGTGTATGTTTGAGGTAGAGACAAGTAGCGAGTGCTTTCATGCAGCATGGAGTCCCGGTCAGGCAGGTACCTGCAGTCAGGGGTGTCCTTTGTGGCTGAGGATCACTGCTTGGGGGGTTAAATCTTTAGATCTAACAACAGGGTTTGTTCATCTCCCAAAATGGTCACCTTGCAGTCTGTAGTACCTGGAGCGACTTGGGGGTCCTATAGGACTCAAAGGACTGATCCTGCAGTCTTGGGTACTAGGAGGAGAAGACAACGAGAGGCTGACACTGGATAAATGTGGTCCTGGCTTGCTGCTGTACACTGGTTCTTTCAGGCATATCGAGTCTGTATCTCCAAACAGTTTGACTATAATTAATTACTAAGAAACAAATATGTTATTCATTAGGAGTAAAGATAATTTCCATGGATGCCAGGCTTCTCCCACTCTGCCATTTTCTGTTTGTTTTACATTTGCACTAATGCTTTCTGGATAGGCAAGGCTGTATATCTTGTGAATCAGGATAGCTCCTATTTAAACGCAAATTTAAATGGAATGTGATGTTTAGAAATTTGGAGGGTGTGACTGAATCTAGGTTAACATGGTGTTTATGATTGGGGGAGCTGAGGGGAATTTTCTGGCCTCACTGTGGGTTTTATTTTTTAACACCAGTGCAGTACCATCTATTCCGGTAGACTGAGTTTTGATTTATATGTGTGTAAATGAAACTAACACCAGGTCAATCTCCTCTGTGAGCCCTTTGGAGTTAAGAATTAAGTTATGCATGGGCTATAGGAGGATAAAAAGGAGACAGAATAATTTTAGCCTGAGTTATCTCCTCGCATGGTGAAGCAATATGATGAAGGAAATGTTCTCTGTCAGCTATAGTGAATCTTACGGCTGAACACATCAATCTGTTTTGGAGCCAAGATAAGCAGTTTTCTCTGTTGTCTGCAGAGGTGGAAACCCGAGATGCCTTGGGGGCCTGTGTTTTTAAAGACATCTACTTCTTACTTGTCCTCTGTTTAAAAACCTACTCAAATATTTCCCTGTTTTGGGGGACATCCAGGACTCATAACAGTAGCAAAATGTTTCCGAGGAACAGCCTTGTGTGTTTAAAAAGCTCAGCAGTGCTGCCCCAGTTCGATGAAAGGTACTAGGATCCATAAAGCAATTTAAGTGCCTCTACTAATTAGTTCAGTGATTGAGGCCTTTTAAAATTAGATGAACAATACAGCGTATGGGAACATGTAGCAATATGTGCCCAATCTTGGATTTATTTTAAGATCTTCTCTGATGACCTGTGGTACTGTGTATATTAGCTCCTCTAGCCAGGAGTAGCATGAAACTCATTTTGCTGATTGATAGGACTTAAACCCTAGAGCTCTACTTTCTGTTACATGATCCCAACACAAAAGAAGTTTTTGAGGATTGTTTTTCTTTCTGGAGGCTGTTTTGTAACACTACAAAAATAACCACGTATTTTAAAAATAACACCAGGGACTTCATACTAATTTTAGTAACCAAATATCTGGTGCCATCCGTAAGATAATTATTCCACCATACACCTGCATAAAAATACCACGGTAAAAAATGCAGCACAGCTAATGAGACTAACGGAGGTTTAGTATTTCTTCAGATATACTTCGATTTTATTTTTTAAAAAATATTTTAAGTGTACTATGGAGGAAGAAGCTGATTAGGAGTATATAACTGATATGAATGCTAGTGAATTTAAAAGCCTTTTGTCATTTGATAACCAGTTCAAATCCAGCCTCCATTGTATGTGGTATTGGTATGTGATGTTACTATTGCCATCTGTTAGAGATTGGGGGACTTCTGTGGAAATAGTTGGTGGTCTCATCTTGTTCTGTTAAAAGGCTTCAGACCACATCACTCTATTATGGTTCCTGTGTCCACTTTCTGACCACCCAGGGACCAAGTGATAGGTTATCTCTTGTTGGAGATCAGCTCCTCAAAAGAGGATATCTGATTTCCTTCCAGCTGTAGTAACAACCTGCTGAGGCATTTTATTCCTAGATAAGTTGGTCGTGGCTATAATGGATGTCAAAATTCTGCAGTGTCTACAGTTGCCAGCCCAGTAAGCTGTACTGTTTACCAAAAACTGCTAGAAAATTTGGACTTCCTAGAAGTGCAGAGGGAGTAACAGGAGCTGTCAGAACCTGGGAAACAGGAGTTATGAGAAAAGATTGAAGGTGTTGGGGACGCTTGGTTTAAAGAGAGGGAAAGTGAAAGTTATGTGATTACAATCCAGTACGCAACACTGAACTAAAGGAAATAATCTGATCTCAGTGTACATGGCAAATGGGACAAAAGGAAATGGGTTAAAATAATAGATCGAAGAAATGAAGCTGGCTTCTTGTAGCATCTTTGAGACCCTGTTAGAAGACATATCAGAAATGACCCAGGTATTGTCACTCCTCTCTTGCAGCAGAGGGACTTATTTTTAAATAGGTACAAGTTTTTAATATCCTGTGTTTACTTTTAATCCCTGGATTTATTTTGAAAATTTGTCCAAACCTAAGGTAAATGGGAGCTTTCTGAATCAGTTCCCAAATCACTTCCTGCTTTCATTGCCTGATTTCTTGGATACTGTAAGGATCAACCTTGCACCGCTCTGGACCTAGAACAAACGTCCTGTATTCCTCTGCAGGAGCTGAGCCTGCTCCTAGACTGGTTCCAGCTCTGTTAGCTGCTGGGCCATGCTCTGCCTTTCAGTTGAGTAATTCTGCAAGTGTTTTCAGGCTGGTTTTGTGATGAACACCACAAAATAACATGATACAGAGCTTAATAGTTAATGTACTGTGAATTGCACAGCTCACGTAGCCTTTTTCTTCTACAGACTAATAAAAGGCAGGGTAAGCAGGGCTCGACATATCACTTTTACCAGCAACTATCAGTATCTTCTGTTTGGTCTAGCAGAAGCATCTCCCATCTCCCTATCATGAAACAAAGGCAAATGAGAGTAATGTAGTGCTGAGACAAAATCAAACATGGCAACACACACACACAAAAAGGTTGATGTTGTTTCAAGACTAAATTCCTTAATTGAAATAAATTCCTTAAAGGGCATAGAAAATGTTTTACAAATCCCTTTGTAAATTGTCCAGTTTGGATCCAAAAGTGTTTGCTCCACTTTAGAAGATCAGAAAATCCGTTACTGTTTCTATATACTAACTTCTTCAATATTTCTATATTTTACGTAGTAGTTTGCTCCATTTTATCATATATTAGTTGTATTCCAATAAATAATGAAATTACTGACTGCCACATGCAGAGAAACTGGGATTTCAACTTGCCATTGTGTTTTTAAGCATTCTATTCAACACTCAACATCTGCTTAATTTTAGACTATAAATCTGCAATTGAAAGCAGTTAATATGAAGGAATCCCTCATTTATTGTGTCTGAATTACTTCCAAGGCAATTGTTCTTTTTTACAGGGGAGGGGAGAGGGCCCAGTGTTCTCATACTGCCAACCATGCAGACTCATGCTGAGATTTCAAAGTCATATTGGGTTCTTTCTGGTTCACCTAACATCTCCAACATAAATATTCTCCAGCGGGTTACTCATTTGAACATTTAGGATCGTGGAGGTAGCACTACAGGCCAAATTTAACATACAAAGAAAATGCACAAGTCTGGAAGACCCGGTGTCACGCTACTTCTCCAGCCTGCTGAGAGCTGTCATGCCTTCTTCAGCAGAGTCAGGAGACAGGACTCAACGGGGGCACAAATCTGATGGAATAAAAGGTCACTGTTTTATTTTCTGCTCTTCCCAAACAGCAAAGAAAATATCTCTACCTGATTCTTTTGGTTCTGCTGGTCTGGCCTTTTTTGCTCCAGCCCTACTCTCCTGCCTGCGGGCTGTTTCTCCTCATCAGAGGCTGCACATTCAGGCTGCAAGTTTAGAGCAACCAGAAGGATGACAGTGAGTGGAGTTATCTGCAGCTCCTGTTTTCCTAGTTCCACTGAGAAAAAAAGCCCCAAAACCAGGCTGCTGCTCCCAAGCTCTAACTCCATAGCATCACTGCACCTTTCTTCTCTCTCTCTCACTGGGAGAGGATGGACTGGAGTGATCCTAAAATGCATCGGCACAGTCTCTCAGTGGAGATAGAGATGCTTGTGGCAGCGTTTCCAACCAAAGGGGTAGACAAGGGGGCTGAACTGAAATAATTGGCCTCCTGTAAGGATGGGGATCCCTTGCAATGGCATCAGCTGAGCCTCCTCAAGGCAATATGAGAGGTTGACGGCCCAGGGGTCTGAGCTTTGCCACAGCACTGAGAAAACACCCAGCTGTCTTCTCAGGGGAGCTTCAGACACTGCTCAGCTCCCTGTTATGGGTTGTGGGCTTCTGATCCTGGCTTTCCTGCACAGGATGAGTGCCTGCCCTGTGCAGTTGCTCCGCACATCACCATTTTTTTGTTACCAGTGTTGCAGTTAGTGTCTGACTGTGTTTCCAACAGGTGGTGTGGGCCAGGGAAGGATTCTGATCAGATTTCTCCAAATCTGGAGAAAACAGCAAAACAACTGTCCCCATCCCCTCCATGCCATGCACACCACCGTTGCTGGGATGTAGGAGCTGCCATCACTGAGTGACATCTGGAGGTGCCGGCGGGGTCCAGGGCCTGATCCCATCCCCTGAGCTGTCTCACGTAGAGCTGCGCTGCTGCGCTCTGCTTTTTGAGCTCCATCCAAGCCCTCAATCTGGGGATTAGATCAGCATTGTTCCTCCTTGCTAAATGGCTTTTGCATTTGCTGCCTGAAAGAAGGAGCAGAGGTGATGGAGAAAAGGCAACAACTTGTAAACTAGGATATATCCTGTGCCCATTCACTGGTGAGGGAGACAGTGGGCACCACAGCCTGCTACAAATTTTATGCAGAGCATCATTCTCTCCATCCTCTTCCTCACTGGCTCTGGCAAGTGGTTTGTGAGTCTCTGCAGCGCTGCGCTCTCTGGCCATTCTAGTGCTGATTTAAATCTGTTACATGTTATATGGCTTTTTAACCACTAGATTTGTGGCTCCACAGTACTCCAAGAGGTCCAGGCAGCAGCGACCTGGAGACTTCCGTGGAGAAGGCAAGTTTGCACTAATGTGAGCAGTAATTCAAAAAGGCTAAAATTAGCAGACAGACCTTTTGTGCGAGCTGTGCGCTGGCAGCAGAGCTGGCACCGGCTGCATGCGGATCCCTCCTGAAGCCGTCAGCAGCCGTCAGCAGAATATGCAGTGGTTCAGCCAATCCTAACTTTTTTTTTGGTGATCTCTTTCCTACGGTTTTTGCAGAGACTGTGAAATGGTCTTTGTCTCGTTCCAACGTGGGTGCTTGTGTTCCTCATCAGTAACTTCAGTACGTGCTACATCTTTTTCACTCTTAGGAATTATTATAATTTGGAAGCGTCTTATGCCACCCTCTTCATGGATGTCATTAGAAGCAGGAAAACTACTGCTGTGATTTGCAGTCTGCTTTGTAGCAGCAATATTGTCAAAAATATCCTAACACCAATGGAAAGCTCTTCTAATCTCCCATGGAGAATGGATGAAACCTTTACTTTGTGCCAATATGGAGCAAATAATGGGAGACACAGAGATGGAGTTGGCTCAGTCTAGACTGCCTGGTCCTTATCCTCATCAAATGGATGGAGGTGTTGTGAATGCTGCTGCAAAGTCTGGATTCCCCAGTGCACAGCTTGAGTAGGACGGGAGATGTGTTTTCAGGAATATATTTTTAGCCTTGTCTCTGAATGATAAAAAGCTTACACAATCATGCTGTTTGTCAGTCACTGTTTAAACCGGATCTGTCAGAGAAGATGCTCAAGAATATTAAATTCCTACAAGTTTAATGAGAATAGACAGCTGCGTCAAGGAAAGAGCCCTAATTAGCGTCCACAGAGAGGAAAAGGTGGTTTGAACTCATGCCTTCTTAGAGACTGCAGGTAGAGGGGACATCTCCAGAACACGAGAGGTCCAGATGAGGCAAATGTGTTATTAGATGTTAGACAATCAACATGCAAACCACCACCAAGGGTTCAGCAGTTCCTGTGCTCATAAAAGTGCCTTCTAGTTTATGGTATTAGAAAATTGGATCATACTAAAATAGAACAATGACCAATTCATGGTAACATGTGGTATTGAGCAGGCTGATGTTCTTTTAGCATGGAAAGTACGGGTTGGGACTGGCAAAACTTGTCTCAGAGGTTGGGATGCTCAATTCCCTGCTGTTTGCAAAGGGAATTGGTATCCAAGTTTGGTAGACAGTCGTAAATCTCATCAATGGTTTCTTCGGTTTCTTCTCATTTTCCACAAGGTGCTCCTAACCAAGTCAGTCTGTGGTATTTAATGTTTTCCTTGTGGATCCTGGCGCTGCTGCAACGTTCCCTGTGGATCCTGTAACACTGTGCAGCAAAATGTAATGGTAACTACGGGATGTGAGGCTGTTGGCCTACTTATATTAAAAAAAAAAAAAAAATTAAAAAGAAATACTTAACACTAAATGAAATAATGAATAATAATAATTGAAAAATCTAGAATCTCTCCTTCCTCCCCAAGAAAAGCCAGAAAAGTGTAACTCAAATATGATTTTGGCTCAAGCAGGTATTGTCTGGTCTGCAACGTGTGCCACTGTGTACTTTTCTACTATTAACAAGAGAGCATTGGTTTCCCTGCCTGTGTACACTGGGCTTTATTTTATGTCTAAGTTTAAGGAGAAACCTTAGTCTCTGGAGAATTTTCCAGTGATGTAATGTTTTAGAAAGTTCCTTTGTGGCACTTCACCAATAAGCAAAAGCCACTCAAACAGCTTTCCCTCGTCCTGCAGCTGCAGACAGGGAACCATCCTGCAGGTCCACATACCCCCCCCCACAGCACGCAGGAGCAGCAGGAATCTGCTGTAGGCTCAGAGTGATATTTACAAGAGACATTATTATGGTCCTTTTGGTATAAGGCATCAAATAGAAAACACAGTGGAGCATTGGCTTTGTGGAATAATTGCATCTTTCCCTGAAAATTGTAACAGCAGCAGCAGTTCATCTCCAGTCAAATTCAGGCTGCTTTCTTGTGCTTTTCCTATGCACCAACTCAGTGTTTATGTGATGTTGATAGAATGTAGCTCTCCTCTGTCATCCTGTTTCCCATGAGAATACAGGAAGAATTTACAATGTCTAATATCTATGGAGTGATACTAGTACTTAGTCTTTTAATGGAAATGCGAGTTAAGCTTGGTTGTTAATTTATTTAGATGAGCATCTGGCTTGCCAGATGCTTCTGCTATTGATGTTGTCATTGAGGATCAAATAAATATTACTTTTTGAAATTTAGTTCGAAAGAATTACTCATTAAAAAAAAATTGGCTTGGTAAAATGCAACCTCCTTCCTCACCCAGTCCTAAATCAGGGTCCAGCATCCAGGCAGTTATTTAGTGTGTCTAGATAAGGAATACAAATGAAAAAGGATCCCAACATAACAATCCTTAGCAGGAACTTTACAGCATATTAAAGTACACATTGTACCAAACTAATCCTGGAGGAACACCACTAATTTAAATGCACTCAATTCAACCAATCAGCAATAATTTCTACAGTGAAACAGCAAAACAAGCCTGTTACTAGAAGAGCAATTAATACTCAAGCAACATCTGTAATGAACAACCATGATCTGGGGTAATACATGGATCTGTGATACTTTGGAACTCCAGGCAGTGATTTTAAATTTTCTCTGCAGATCAGCATTCTACAAAGCATGGTAAATGGTTTTGCTGGTCCTGAGGGATGATCACCAAAATACTGTATTTCAGCTTGAGAATGAATGCTAGCTTCTGAAGAGCTGTTGCATGGTATTAAGCAGCTCCATGAGCAAATATCACATCCCACTAGGAATAAAAGCTTTTTTCCTCAGATAAATCCAAATGGGCTTCCTGTACACATTGCATCTACTGTGTACTTACACTTTGTAAGTTACATGAAAAAGAGATATCCTCAGTAACAGTGGATGGAGACTTTTATATTTCTATACTTTCAAATATTCTTGAAATTGTACTAGTATAAACTATACCTCTAAAATACATTCCAATAATTCCTCTTTATTTGCATGTTAATTTAATGCTAGTGAAAGATTAGGTGCAAGAAAGTTGGGTTTATGATAATGATTGCTATTCTTTCTTGACAAAGTACCAACAACGTCCCTGGCTAAGATGATTTAATATTTTCTTTCTATCTCATTCTTGACCACCCTAGAGGCCAAAGTTCTCTGTTTATGCAGCAATGCTAATTTTTCCTTCCATCATTTTTCTGTTGTGTGTCAGTCCTAAGTGGAGACTAAAATTGCCTTTTCAGTAGCCTTAACAGCTCTGCTTAGACCACCAACTAAGGACTATGTTTAGTAGCAGCTCTGCTTGTGTCTTTTGTGATCTTTGTACATGGTAATTGGATGGGAGCCTCAGGTTTAATTTAGACCATTCATTTGAGTCACATTTGCACTAAGGTAGGTGCCATCATGACACACAGTTAAACATTGATGAGTTTTAGTTCTGGACTCAACCTTGAGTTCTCTTCTCCCTTGGTTTAACTGTATAACCTGAATTTACCAGGAAACACTTCACAAAGGTTTGGGAAACCAAGTTAGCTGATATTTTTACATATTTAAGATAGAAAACCTTAAGTATTTTCCTTATACTGCATGAGGTGGAAATATGGGTCCCTTTAATATTATGCACTAAGTAGACCTCTCATTTTTGGGAAGCAGGGTCTTTAAAATTGCCTTTCCCATTACTGTCTTGGGAGTAGTGCATAAGAAATTGGCTTTGCACCGTGTCACCTCCTGACCTTGGAAAATGCACTTGATAAAAGCATCTCATTACAAATATACCATTTTGCCATTCAGCGAGTCTAGGGAGTAGAACTTAGAGAATAACTGTAATTTCAAACCAGAATCTAAATAAAAAAACAGGTACCTGATACTAATGGGTGATATTATATGCAGGAAGACTGGCTGGAAATGCTGCCTTGTTAATAAACTGTTAGTCCGAGAATTAATCAAATAGGCAATATGTTATTTTTCTGTAAGACTTCTTTTCACTCCATTCTCAAGACAGAACTGAACTCTTACAACACTGATAAATCACATCCAATTTTCTGGTTAGGTCCCTTTGTTTCTCTTTCTTTCTGTTTCTACAACAGTTGCAATGTAGTTCAGAAACTGCATCTGGAGAAGCAAACATCTCTGGGATCACAGATTAGTTTAAATTTTGCTTCTCGCTGGAGATTTGTGGGAAGGAGCTGTGACTCCATTCCAAAATATAATTAAAAAGCAGGTACATAAGAAAGTGGAGAGCAATCTTACCCATAGGAAGAATGTTTGGAAGCTCTGCTTTGTTAACGAACTGTTAGGCTAGGAATCAAATACACAAGCATCGTGTACGGGTTTTTTAGGGTTTCTTTCTTCTCTGTTCACAAGACAGAACTCAACCTTTGTGTCATTCCACACTTACCAGGCTTACTGGAAATCTCAGTTTCTCTTTAACTTCCAGAACAGCTATCCCAATGATTTTGCAGTATCAGATGGCATATGGCAGGTGACAGGAAAATAGGATCAGCTAGAAAGGTTTCCTGGGATTTTAATTTAGAAAGTAATTCTGTAGGACACTTCATCTCTGTAGTTTTATGGGCTGTTAAATTTCATCTGTGGTATATAAACATCGGCAGCACTTTCCTGATGACTTGTTGGACGCTACTAATTATATGAATAAGGCAGAAGTTTTTGTTAGGTATAATAAAATCTACTCCGTACCTTTGAGAAAGAGGCCACTTGAGGATCCACCCGCTCTAACTTTGATACAAGGTTTAGAAGCATTTCCCTTAGTGAATAAGATGCTAATTCTCCTCCTGTTAAGATACATATTTCATACATTCCCAGAGGCACTTGGAAAATTAAAGCAGATATGTTTGAATAAGGTACAGAAAGTGGAGCAATATGAATCAGATAAATGTATTGAATACAATAACAGTGCAAAATTGTCTTGATCTCCATTTCTGAGCTTTTAAAATGGGTGAGAAGTCAGTATTTCCAGAAGCTGAAATCCATCTTGCTAATATTGTGCTCACTTTGTCCACTTAGAGATAATTGATTTATAATTGTTTTTTACAAAGGAAAACACATTTTTGCCTTTTTTTGTGGGAGGGCACAAATACACAAAAGAACTTTAAATGTGCTTGTGCTACCTTGAAAAGATGCCAAAAATTGGATTGGTAATTAAGGATTCTGTTAAAACTCTACTTCCCGCACCTGTGAATATTTTTGGCACATAGCGTTTTAAGTCCTTGCTTTTCTTCTTGTGTTTCTCATTTTCTTGGCCAAGAATTAAATTCCTTTTCAAAGAAAATTGTCAAATATCTTCTGGGGTGTATTTTGTTCTTTATCCAAGTTTGATATAAAAAGCCAGTTCCCTTTACTTTTGTTATTGAGTGAAATATTCTAAAGCATAATATTAGACTCTGTTTTATCTAACACCAGATTACGCATGGCAAAGCTCTGTAAAGATCCTTCAGGATGAAAGATGATATAACAGGTTATGGCAGTATTTTTATCATGTAGGTTTGTTCTTCCAATGCTAAAAGTAATGTATAGGGCACTTTATGTTTTGCATCCCATAGATTCAAATATCTGTCAAGTTCTAGCAAAGCCGATGATAAACTACTTTAGTTAAATGGGAAAGAGAGGAGAGCGAAGAACTTGTTATCACCAGATGAGTTGCAGGATTTTTTAGTGTATTTGATCATAGTCGTAAACAAATAAATATATTGGGTAGTTTTATGAGAGGGTCTGGGTTGATTTATCAAACCTTTAGTTAATCTTTCTTTTGGTAGGTGCCTCATGTGAAAATCACAGGATTCACCTGTTGTTTTTTCAAGGCTACAGACGACTTCAACAGAATCTGAATGTATTGGAAATACTTATCTTTCCTGCTAATAGAGTCAAGCAAGAAATGTGTCTCAAAATAACAGAAAATAGAGGGTCTGTCTAGATAGCCATTCACCAAACCTAGCACTTTCCCACAACTCTCTTATATCTTACAACAGAACAAAACTATTTATTCGTTCTGTAAATTGCTAGAGGCATAAGAGAGAAATCATAAAGGTGGAAATATGTATTTACTACACCTTCTTTTAATTACAAATTAAACTGTATCAATACTTTTTTAAGCTAACACATTAATTTACTAAAATAAACTTGGAAGGTGTTGCAAGAGGTCAACCAGAGCACAAGACAGCCTGCTTGACTGGCAGGCTTCTATTTCCCTCATCTTTTCCTGATTCTTGTTAGTGCTGTCTGAGATCCTCCTCCAGCAAAGCAGTCAAGTGTGTGCATAAGTCCATCCGTACCCAGCAAGTGTAAACATGTGCTTCATGCACCATCTTAATTGCTTAATCAAGCTGCCTATATTGTGAGGCACAACCATACAAACAGGAACCAGATGGAAGATATTTTCATCAGACAGACCATAGGATTAAAGAAGCATGGTCATTGAACATTCCTGTCCTCTAAAAACCCGGTATCAGGATGTGACTGCATCCGTGCAGCATCCCCACAGTGTGATAATTCAGGCAGCAGACACTGTCATAAACTCAGACTCAATGTTACCTTTTTATTTTCTCATATCAGCAACCTGTGAAGTTGCTTGATGGACAAAAAACACACATTGCTAATGATTTTAGGAAAGCTTATGTCAGAGAGGGCTGAAATAGTGATTCAAGTTTAGAATCAGTAATTACAGAAAATGCAGGAATATCCAGGTCTTTTTAGTCATTAGTTTTGTGGGTGATTCTAGTGTTGAAGGACTAAGAATTGGTATAGCATCACTCTCATAAGAGACCGGTGCAGTATTCTTATTATTTTCAAGTGATAGGAAAAAGTCTGTATCTACTTGAGCTATGTTTTGTGTGCTGTTTGTAAAACATGTCATAGCAACAGAGATTTTAATCTGTTTTTATATCATAAAGCACTTAAAATTATACATTAGGCTAGTGCTCCTGTGGGTTTTATATCAAATCCAGAATAATTGTGGTTTTGCAATCTTTTCCACTATAGGCTGCTAGTACTAGTTGTCTGATTATGCTGTGATCAATGCTTTTACTCCACACATTTTAAAAAAAGGATCAAAATCCTTGATTATAATTGAACACTTATATATTTAGCCAGATACTTGTCTGGTCCTAATTGACAGCCTGGATTGTGCAGCACAGTCATCAAAATGGGCAAGAGCTTATATGAATAATTCAGGGCATTGACAGACTTTTTATCCGCAGGTTTAGTGGCAAAATTAACAGCAATGGAATAGTTAAGAATCCTGGTATTTTGGCAGTCAGAACTGGCTTTTTAGTTAACACGCAATAAGATGGAGGGTGCAAGTTCACTGTTCTCCTCGTCTCATTGTTTCTTTCCAATGGCTGCAGACTCAGCAAGACAAATGTGCATTAGTTTATATTGTCAAGGCTATCTTTGCAAGCAGATGGGCTGGAAATCTAATTAAAAAAACCAAAAGCTTTGATTCTGGCAAAAAAATAGCAAAATCTGTGGACGACCCTAAATCCACTGAATTAAATAGATGTTCTATGTCAATGCAGTTCTATTGTCCCGCTTTATAAATAAAATATGAAGGGCTCTACTTTCACATAAACCCATAAATGTGCTCATTTATGAGTTTAAGAAAGCATGTGTATTCAGTACACTTAGATAAGCGTATGTATAGAGCAATAAGTGTTCCCTATATAAAATCAACACACATGTAACAGAGAATATTGCTTAACATGGATAAATAAGCACATACTTAGATTATTAAGTGCTCTCTCTTGAGCTTTTGTGAATTAACCATCAAGCGACCATGACTATTTCGAATTTGTAATTCTCTTGTAATTATCTATCCTACTTGTGTCTGAAAATGTGGTAAATATAATTCATTCATTGGAAGAATGTATTAGCCTCAATAAAGAAAAGTACTGCAACAACCATATTACAGATTAGAAAAAAAAATGGAGGTAGAGTTGAGCTATACCACAGAAACACAAGAAGAAGGCAAGCAACCCAACCAAGATTGCCTGTCTCACAGTCTCATGCCCTGGACTGCAGTGCTGCAGCCAGATTTAACATATGAATAAATTTTGAAGCTATAATTGAAAGGAAGTTACAGTTATTTGCGTTATCTCAACCTACTTAATAGGGTTTTTTTTATAGGGGGTGGTGTGTCTAATGTGAGGTTAGAGGGTTGCAGAGTAACTGTGAAATGCTTTCTGTTGTTTCTTGCCAGTTGTTACTCAGGATGGGGATGACTACAGTGGTTCAACTTGCTACAGAAACCCGCTGCATTAGGCCCATTTCTTGACAGGATGTTATATTGCATTAGTTTAACTCACAGGTAGGAAACCTATTAGTCTGATGGAGTAGCTGTGGTCTGTGACGTATCTTTGATGTGCCTCTTCCAGATCAAATGAGCCATTCAATATTAGGCTAAATATCCTAGGTGCAGTGCTCCATGAAGCTGCTCTATGATTTTTATTGCCATGGGATGGCTGATATCTATAACAAGTCGTAAGAGTTTTCTGACTAGCAGATTCCTGTCATTCCTATGCTGGTATACATTAATTTGTCAATATAATTTCAGGCCTGGCAGCAGGAAAGCACCACCTGGGGTGTACAGTTCCTGATATGAATAGGATGCTGCACATTCACATGTGGCACTTGTAGATGGACTTGCCTGTGAAGTTTTATTGTGCTTTTGATAGAGAAGCACTATAGCTAACAGGGGAAATAGAGCAGGCAGTTGAAACCACACAATTACTTTTCAGAACATTTTTCCGAACCTTCTACGGTTGATGAAACAGTTCTGGGTTTTTCCAATTAGTGGTGACTAGTGGGAAGAGATACTGATGGAGAACTGAAGTTATTAGTAGTCATGATGGAAATTCAGGATAATAAGGGAAGTAACCTTAAAAGTGTGCTGGCATGACACAAATATAGAATGATAGAATAGTTTGGGTTGAAAGAGACCTTCAAAGGTTATCTAGTCCAACCCCCTGTAGCCAGCAGCGGTATCTTCAAGCAGATCAGGTTGCTCAGAGCCCCATCCAGCCTGACCTTGAATGTTTGCAAGGACGGGACAACATGTGAGTTCCCATCAGGGTGAGAAAGTGCCTTAGCATGATGGACTGTAAAACTGAGGGAGCCACACGCGGGCATCTAAGGAGCTCAATACCCTACAAAGGTGGGAGTACCTGAGGCTGGAGAAATACCTCAGGTGCTCTTGGAAAGACAGTCAGAGTGTTAGCTCAGGAACTCAGTCGAGGTCTGCATGATTATTGCCAGTCGTCAGTTTCATTATTCAAGTGTTGGATTCATCTTTGCTCTCCAAAAGCCTTTTGGATCCAGCTTTCCCACTCTGAGTGCCAATAGTACGTTTTGGGTCTTCTTTGACCCTTTGAAATACCAACTCATGGAATTGTTTGTGCTCAGTTAGCATCAGTGTTTTTGATCTATTACATTTATGTCTCCATACAAATAATAAGGGATATCTCACATCAAATAGCTTCATTAGGAAGACTTAGTCCCCCATGCTAGGCACAGCGAGAGAGCCTGGCCTTGATAGGAGACAGATGTTTTGGAGCTGGATTGTGAATAGCACATTTTGAGGACTCAGTAAAAAGGACTCTTAATGCCATCATGGTAGTTATTTGAAAGAATGAGTAAAACCTGTTGTTTAAAGGAATAAATAAAATGATTTTACAAGTGTATCTTATAAAATAGGTGGATTCTGTAGCTTCAGAGCAAGCTCTTCTGGATGCAATACCACAGGCAGTCTTCACCCACCCTGGTAAGCCAGGAAGTATCTATCCGATAAGTGAACTATTTTGGGTAAATCATTGTGCCCACAAAGACTTGCTTTGTTTGTATACGGGTGGAGCTCAAAACAAAATAAATGCCACTGATTTTAGTAGTCATGATCAGTTCCCCTTGTCTAACCTGGGGAAAATAGAGGCATCAGCTTTTAAATTGTAAGCTTCTGAAGAGAACTCAAATTCTCACATATTATCATAACACAACAGATTCATTTCAAGGACTGCAGAGTGTTTCTGGGACATAGCATTCAAACTTTCCTCCTCACACATGCACTTGAATCCAGTGTGTGCTCTTAAATAAAACGTGTGGACTCCAGCCAAAATGTTGTAAGCCTTAAAGAATGGTTATATCACTTCTACTTAGGAGATAAAAAGGGCAAAGCAAATCTCACTATGAACTCTGCACTGCAAATGGGCAGAAACTAAGTTGCTTATTTGTGGAACAATCTGCCCTTTTGAAGTGCAGATTTTTAAATATGGAAAAATCTAAAAGCTTTAGGAATTTCCCACAAAAAATACCTCTAGAATATTATGGCAATCAAAATATTTTAGTTTGATAATATTCAAAGTTTCTGCTCTATTTTTTCTTTTTTTTTTAATGTTGTCTGATCAAAAACAAAAGGAACAAAATTAAGAAAAATATTAGACATTTCATCTGAAAAGGGCTAAGCAGAATGTTTTGCTGTTATAAGAGCTTTTTTTTTCAGTTTTTAATTCAGTATACACTTTTGTGAGAATCTGCACTCATCATGAAACATCTTTCTCATCTTCTCTTCTTAGTTCCTTATCTTAATTACAGCTCTTTTGTACATGGATTTACATTGCTTTCCTGTATTGCCAGGAGCAGCATATGAGGACTGATGAGGGTTTACTGCAAGAAATATCAATGCTGCTTAGAAAAAGTGATTTTAGCATCTTTGAAGACACTTTTTTCCTGTCCTCATCTATAAGCCAAATTGACCCCTGGATCCAGTGTGCTAGTCCCAGAGTGGTTATACCTGCTGACAGCAGGACTGAATTTGGCATGGACATATATTGAATTTCACCAGGTGCTGCAGTCTACTGTCTAAACCTACATTAATCATTCTTTGCATGAGACAAATGTATTTGCAGGCTTATTTATGCTATAAAAGGTCTTTCTACTTTGGGTAACTCTGCCTCCTCCAATGCATTTAAATGAAATGTATGTATTTGCGATATAGAGACTTTCCATTCTGGGGGGACTGCGTTTTACTGTGATGACTGGAATTCCTGGAGCGGCTCATCACGCTTTACTCACTCACGTTTTGTGTCACTGATGCCTTGAACTGACTAATCTGGGCCTAAGAACCCCCAACAGTCATTGCCCAGACGAAGTATTCTTTTCCTTATGTGAAAATTTGGTAGTGTTGACTATAGACTAAACTTCATAGCAACTGCATGTGAAATAGACTTCATGGTCTCCTCGCTGAAAGTACAAAAATATGCTTGAAGCGCAGGCAAAAAAAAGATATTTCTTTTAAAAAACTTACCGTTTTGGCTGTGCTAAGAACAACCATGTATATTTCATTCTCACCTGGAGTCCAATGGATTTGAATCTCTGAACACATTCTCAATAGCCTCTACTCATCTAAACCTTTTCAAGAATGGTGTGTTTATATTTCAACACAACTCTAATATTTATTTTTTCCAGCAAATGTCAATAACATATAATTTTCATTTAGTAAAACATTTTTATTTTGTTTCTGCTAAATCATCGCAAATACAAGACTTTAAATGCTCAAGAAAGAGTTGAATGGTACTTACTGTTCAAATATTTCTTTGTTGTAGTAACAAATCTTTAAATGGAGCCCTGCTTCAACAAAAACAAAACCCTCATTAATTTCATACTTATCTCAGCAGCTGTTTCAAGGAAGACCTGCCAGATATTGATCCAAATATAGTAGATGTGCAACAACAAAAGGGGAAGAGGGTAAATGGGTTTATATGAAGGCATCATTCACCAGCAGAAACTTAATAGGAATGTGAAAAATTATAATATTCGTCCTCCAGATTTGGCTTTAACAGCTGCAATCATGCATTCTTGGACACAGCTGTGTTTTATATCTTTACTATTTGAATGGAGACAGGAAGCTTCTCAAATACTGTTTATTTGCTCAATTAAATAGGAGGACGAATGCCTGCAGAGCTCTGCATCCCAGTTTTGGTCTGGGATGTAGGGATGTACGTGAGGATTTTTACCTGGGTAGGACGTGGCACAACACAATTCTGCTGAACTGTGACAGAGACACCATCTTGGACCTGCACCTCTCATAACAACTCTCAGGAGCTCACAGGATCATGGTTAGATATTGGGTAAAGATTTTCCTATACCTAACTGGTGCCTGAGTTCTTCCTAGCTCACATCATTTTACAACAGATTTACTTTGACTTTAGAGCCATTTTTCTTAGAAGTAAAAATTGAATACCAAAATAAGTTAGTTGCTTGATACTAGCAGGAGCACCCGTTCTGGCACTGGTTAGCTTCTGCCAAAATATTTGTGTTTTTTTTTCTCTTTCTGTTCCCTCCTGTTGACATGGGGCCAGAGGCAGGGGTTGAATGTGGACATTGTGCAGCCCACACATCTGCATTCTTGTGCCATTCGCAATCACACCTCATGTCCCTTAACAGCAGTGGCTGGAAACCAGAGACAGGAGGTTTGTCTCTGACTGGACCTCACTGGCTCCAAGTCTTTTTACAACATGTCACTGAAATTTCTCTAGATCACTGCTTTATGTCCAGCTCCAGCCAGTGTGAAACTGGCTTTGGTTTCTTTCTTCTTCTTTTTGAAAAAAAAAAAAAAAAAGTGAGAAAGAGTGATTTCTTTTCAGGCTGAAAGAGAAGAAACAAATTTAGGTCACAGTAAGGAAGAAAGGATTAATTGGAAATGGAGGCTGGATGACTGTTTCTCCTCTAATTATGAAAAAGCATCTCAAAACCAAATTAGAAAATGCAAGAAGTAAAATTCAGGATGAAGTCTGTCTACCTACAGTCTATGGGGTAGTTGAAGTTCTCTGCTGGGAGCTTTCTGTGAATTGTTATTCCACAGTAATGGTGCTCTCGTGAAGTTCATCACTCCATCTACCACTGGTACACCAGCATAAGAGAGATGTGGGGCTTGGCAGTCACAGGTGGCCTGGGACCTTTGAGAAGACAACCTGCCCCATCATGTTAAACAGCCAAAGTCACTAGGGGGTGTGGGTGAGAACTCAGACTGATGGTGGGAAAGTTCAGGAACACACCCAGTAACTAGGTTAGTGAGCAAGGTACATTTTGCTGAGTAATATTAAATGAAGTAAAACATTTTAATAAATAGCACTGATTCAAGAGAGTGTGACAGACAGATCTATTGGAAACTACTTTATCTGGTCCTCTAAATGTATTAGAAATAACACTATGAATACAGAGGACTGGCTATTTCTATTGACATGGTGATCTTCAGGCTCAACATGGTAATGTAGAACCAAAATAAGTGACATTGATTCCCATCTAGCTTCTTTCTCAGGCTGACTAAACAAACCACAGACAAGACGAATAAAAAATTGCAACAGATAAAAATACTAACATGTAAGTTACTGAAGTGATCCTTGGCACATTTTTATACGGATACTAGGCAGGAGAGTTAGTTTGGCTTCAGTATAAAATGAGGCATTTGGGATAAGTCTGTGCTTGGGGACTTTCACATACACATTTTTCTCCTCTGCCTTTTCCATCCTCAGCTTGTGAATCAATTGGCTGGCTACAGCCACATTTGTCAAAGAAATGGTGATCTCCGAAATAATTAAGTTCCTGCAGATTTTGTGCTTACAAATTGATGCTTGTAGAGCTACTTGTTATGCTGAGAGTGTCTCCTGACAAGGTTATGCTGACCCTCCTTAAAGGAGATCTTAGTCTCACTGTTAAATCATATTTTGAATGAGATGCCATACACGCCAGATCTGTGCTTTCAGTGGTCCAACAAGCGTGTTAAATGTGCTTCTTTATCATTATCTCATGACTGCAAAATGGGAAGGAAGATATTATATTATTTCAGCTAATCAAGCACTGAAGCTTTTAAATTCCAGAAGCTTTTAAATTCCAGAAGCTTTGGTCAAACCGTAAGGATGAAAAATACACATAATCAATGATAGGTATTTGAAAGATTAATCAGAAAGCATGAAGTCCTTCCATTTATTTGGTACCCAGCAAGCCAGCTCTTGCCAAAGAAAATACAATTTAGAATGTGCCTGAATTAAGGAGGAAATTTGAGAAAATAACCTTATGGAAGTACACTAGAAATCAAAATAGAGGCATTTGTTTTGGCAAAATTATCACATCTGCTTCTGAGTTTCAATTTTATGCTTAAAAAAAAAATCCGGGTCGTAAGTATTGTTTTCACAAATATTCTAGGGTATGTTTTGTTAAACTTAGAAGCTGGTCTTTGTCTTTGCTTAAAAGCAGTGTAGCAACTGAAATGACATATCAACTATCAAGTATTTTGTGCTTGCCATTGCAAATTTAGTCCAGATGAGCACAGTCAAAAGGCTGATGGATTGACCTTGATCTGAGTGTTTTCTTCACTTTCTAGTTAAATATCAATACCAGAAAACAATAAGCACCACAATCAACTTTAATTGCCATCCTAAAATGAGTATTTGTACATAATAGATATGTGGATTGATGTAGCATGTTGGGAGCCAGGGATAAGGCAGGTCTTCCTTGAACAGTGTGGAGGAAGCTTGATTGCTACTGATGCTTTTTCCAATCAATTGCTAAACTGGGAAGGGTTTGAGTTGTTGCTTTTAAACAATAAATTTAATGAGCATGGCAAGACTATTCAAAAGGAACTTAGGGTCATTTCCTCAGTACATGAGGTAACTGAAGAAAAACGACTGACTGTCAAAGATGACAAATGTTCACAGATTGCTCTGACTCACCAGAGTTTATGGGTGCTTCCTTATGGCTGCATAAGGCAAACTTTTTAAAGACCCTATCAATAGCCGTAAATATTTAGATATTGCAACTTAAGTTTTGATCTTTTTAAGGTTGATTGGTTGGTTTGTTTGGTTGTTTTTTTAACTATATGTCTATGAGGTCTTCCCACATTGATGTAAGCTTTTTGTACTTTCATATACATGTTCAGTTGTGTTTTTGCAGACTATTATTACTCATTGTTTTTAATGATTTGGATTTGCATCCATAGGATCATGAAGAGTAACTTTTTGGAATTCATCCTAGAAAGCTGGAGACTGTAGTATGACTATAGGTACCCAGAGTCCTTCACCAACGCAGGCTCCTTATACAAACACAATATGGCAGATTGTCCCTGCCCTGAAGAGCTTACAATCTAAATAACTTTCTTATCTCTCTCTTCTTTCTCAGTGGTATTAGTATCTGACTAGTATCTGTCTGCCTGCTTGTATAGTATAAGTGCTCTCAAAAGCAGTCTTCTCCACAGCATGCTTGGCAACTGAAAGTAGAAATAATGAGCAGGCAGCTTTCTGACTTGCAACAGTTTAAACACCATTAAATAATAGTTTATCACAAGCGGGTGTAGAAATCAGATGCTAATTTTGTGTAAAGAGTCAGAGAAGGGCCTGTGGAATTATCACTGTGCCAGGGAGAACAAATTCTGTAAAACAGACAACAGACCCACAGGTCTTGTTACAGGTTAGTACCATTCATCTCACTGAAGAAAAAAAACTGCAAGCAGAGTCACTTCTGCAGGACTGTGAGAGTGTTCTTGAAAGAGAGTTAGATTTGCTCAAAATGAGAAGCACATACTGTCTGTATAAGAATCAGGAAGCATCCTGACCCCTAGCAATGGGCCGACATCCAAGCCTGTCCCATAGGGGCTGTGGCTGTGCTCCTATGTCCACTAGAAAAAGCTGTGAATCATTACTCATTGTTGCTCCACTGAAAACATACTGTGAAGTCTTCACAAACCTGAAAGTAGGGATTTAGGGTGTTGTGGAGTGTTTTTTCACACATGCATGCTTAGATGTGGTGTGCTGACAGGAATGGACAGCAGTATCATGTGCTCCCACCACTGCTTCTCTATAACTCCAAAGTCCAGGGAGGCTGTACACCTTTGTTAAACACAGGATCCAGTCCATAGTTACATCTCTCGGTTCCCTATTTGGAGTATGTCTTACTACAGGCTGAACTTCCAGTCATGGTGGTGTGCAATTGTGGGTGTCAAGATGATATCACACTGCCCACACTCTGAAGTTGGCAGTAGAGTATGATTTTGGTGTTGTTTGGGTCTCAGATGTTAGTTCAGGTTCAGAAGTGGAAGACTTCAGTCCCCCAGGACATTCCTCTTCTGCTTACTGAAACAAGCTTTTCTGTTTTTCATCGGTGAGTATTAAATTATTGTTTTAGATCAGATACGGTAAGTCATCAGGTTGACAGCAGCCATAGGGAGATGGAATGAAGTTAGTATTAGTTATGCCTTGCTGTGGTTACAGTGTGGGGTTATTTATTTTATTTAGTTAGTTAGTTAAGACAAGACAGGTTGCACTTATGTATTACTGTGTCTACTCTTGAGGGTCCTCATGTGCCATATGGCTCCTGGATCTCTTTATCAAGTGTCTGAAGAAAAATCAGTCCTTGGAAAAATCATTTCAGTATAACAGGGATTGGTTACTTGGCAGAAGTTACTGAAGACCCCATAAAGCTTTGCAAGAAGAAAAAACAAAACACAAAGCCCCTTTTGTTCATCCCTTTCTGATTTGATTCTTTGTCTCAGCTCTCATTCCAAAGGGCAAGAGGCAGTAGCACCACCAACAAAGCTTCTTTTACAGCCTTTTTTGGCATTAGTTGTGGAAGGATCAGATGTCTGACCTTTCAGCAGTAGGTAAAAGGAGAATAAAAATATCTATACTCTTGACAGTGTTTGGAAGTGCCTGGTCTCCTTAGTTTTTCTTTGCACTGAGTGTTATATGCAATGTGCTCTGGATGTGCTAATTATGTTAAAGCCTAGGATCAAGCTTTTTGGCTTTGCTCCTTCCTGACACTAAGTGTAGACTATTCAAGTTAAAAAACTCTCTTAACATGGCAAAATCCCCTTTTCAATGTGGTGGCCTGTCTGTGCACAAGGCTTTCTAGATACTGGTAAGGTCACCAAGGACTTTTGTTGCATATATTAATCTAGTGTGCCTCCTATGAAGGACACCCCTGCTTATGTTCTAGCCCAGAAACCTAGTTGCTAGCTTTATAGAGTTGTTTTCAGTGATATATGTAGGAGCTGGATTTTATTAGCAGAGATAGTGCTTTAAGGATTTAAAGAGGTAGAGTATAGTGAAAATAATCCACTGAGAGTGTAGAGGCTAAACAGCGTCTTACAATTTCTGCATTACAACCATGTTTAATAGTATCTGTCCTTGGCATATTTTGGGTTCATTCAAATGATAGCAACACCTGCTATTTCAAATTGTCTTACATACTACTGTATATCTACAATATTGATCTTATTTATGGTGATGGCCAATTTGCAGAAAGGTCAAGGGTGTTATATTCATGTATTAAAGAGGATTTCTTGTTCTGTACCTCACTGTTGCATTAGTTATATAAAAGATGTTAATGTCCCACCATGTTTCTCTTCTTTCTCAACTGTTCTTTCTGTTTTCAATATATATATATATTAGATCAGCAGGTAGACCATTCTGGCAGTTTTAGTATATCACCAGTGAATTTTACTGATTTGCAAAACCAATAATATTACTGAGGATAGAGAATTTCACATTTTGTGCAAGTGCTTGAGGCCTAAAGCAGACACCATAGTTCTCAAGAGTTCAATGCCATGCATGGCAGATATATTAGTCGGTCAGTCAGAGAGGTCGAACCTTCACAAATCACATCAAATGTTGGATGCTGCAGATGGAATAACACTTTTGTGTCATACCCCTTTTTCTGAGGAGCAATACTACACTCCTGGAAAAGCTATGCCGAAAGCTGCCCAGATTTGACTTGAATTAACGTGTCCTTTTGTTATTTCTACTCTCTTCTTCTGAAGAAAAAGGGAAGACGCGTTCACAAGTTAGCACTCTGGCACTTGTGGGTCCCATGCTTTGCCAATAAGCAGGCCAAATAACTGTCCTGAACCTTTGAGACAGAAGGAGCACGGCCCAGCAGAAAAGCATGACTGCAGATTGACAAAGATCCCGCAACATTTGTAAGATCAATTAGGAAGGGAAAAGGCCCCAATTTTAACAGTGCTCATGCTGTGTCACAAAGATCTTCCTTTCAGGGAATGGTTGCTGGGCTCTTTTCTGGAAATGACAATTTTTTAAAAGCTCTTAAAGTGGCCTCTCAAAATGAAGGCATACAAGTCTACGAGTGCCCATCAGCGCTAAGGCACAGGACCCGCTTGTTGGCTTTTGCTACGGATTAAATTCAATATGTTGAAAGCAGAATCCCTTGTATCTATACGTAAATAGCTTCTACACAGATACATTTTGATTCTGTTTTTGATTGTGTGAAAGTGTGTATGTTTTCAGTGGAAATTTGAATTATATGTGTTTGGGACATTAGAAATTAAACTCTAATATACACACTTGAATTTCATGTGAATTAATTTATGGTAAAATTCATATAGCCTTTATGCTATTCTATCTTTTGCATTTTATCTTAAAGTATATAATTTCTTGCTTTGCTCTGAAGCACTGAATGCTAGCAACGAAAGTTAAGTCTCAGTGTGACTGTCCACAATTGTAATTATCTTGACATGCTTTTATTCCTACAGTGAAGATGTTTGTAAACGAGGATTCACTGTTATTATCGATATGCGGGGTTCCAAATGGGATTTGATCAAACCTCTCCTAAAGACCCTTCAAGAAGCATTTCCTGCTGAGATTCATGTTGCCCTGATTATAAAACCTGATAATTTCTGGCAGAAGCAGAAGACAAACTTCGGCAGTTCCAAGTTCATCTTTGAGGTGAGAGCTACATGAGAGATGTATGGTAAATCATTATCTCTAATAAGAAATTTTCCTCAGCTAAGAAAAAAAATCCCAAGATGTGTGATTGAGAGAAAAAAAGTTCACATTGGTGAGGGTTTTTTTGTGGTTTTTAATTTTTGGTAGTGTTGCATTCAGTCCTTCCTTTGTTTCTCTTTGATTCTGCTTTTGGGCTTAGTTGAACCATTATGCATGTTCCAGGGCAGTGTACGACCCTTAGTAGATCTGGGTTTTTTGTTGTGATGCTCTGACAGAATGACTCTGTGCCACAGTCCAGAGAATGAAGCACACCCTCAGATCGTCACAGAAAGATGTTTGGTTGATGTATGTGGAATCCAAAGCTTCCTGTCACTCTGAAGAATAAAACAGGTGGCTTAGTTAGCATTAATTCAGAGTTGCCTTCAAAATTATTTTCTTTCTCTTACTGGAAGGGTTTAAGTAGTGGGCAATGCCTTTCAAAGGGATATTTAAAACATGGGTGATGACTGAAAGACAGTTACTTTATCTTGCTACCTACCTGCCTAGCTAAGGTTGTTTTCATAGGAGTTTCAAGAACTCCTTAAAGAAACAAATCTGAGCAAAGAAATTAGCTGCAGAAGTCATCAAATGAAAAGCCTTTCTGCTATACCACCTTGTCAAATTAATTTCATGAGAAGAGCAGTGCTTACATTAGCTTGACATACTGCAGGGGGAGTGCCCAGGTATTAGCCATGAAGAGAAGACTTTTCTTGACAGGCAGTTGTACTCTAAATTGAATTATCTTCAATGGGTCAGTGTACAGGTCAAGAGGTTTAGAAATTCGAAATCTCCCTGAAGCTACCTACTTAGCTTCCCATTTTTTGTCCTTCCCCAAAGCAGAGAACACTGCAAAGAAGTTTTAAAATAACCTTTCTGCTGAGCATAAGTTCAATACAATCCCAATTTTAATGCATTGCAGAACACCTGATACTTTTAGATGTATACAAATTGGAAGAAAAGCCTATTATTAACTTTAAACCAGTGAGCAGCCTCCTATTTTGGACATAAATCAGGATAATGGACTTGAGGTATTTTTCTTTGTAGATGACTTTTACAAGGTTGCTGTGATTATTGGGTGCCTCCACTTCTGAAGAGCACAAACTCTGACATTCTTTAGTGGCCTGATCTTTAGGGGATAGATGTGCAGTCACTGATAAAAATCACAAGCCTTTAACTGCTGCCAACATGGGTGTTAACATGATAGCACTGAAAACTTCTAGTAAAATATGAAACCCTATGCTCATATTTCAGAAAAAAAAATATTTTTTTCTAAAATAAATAGGAACAGCCATGAGGTTTTGTGTCCTTAAATTGTAATCTCCTTTCTGGGCACCCAGTGTGTTTCTCTAACTCTGACATTACTGAATCTGAATGAATTAATCTCTCATTGAATGTGTATGATTCATGAGCAGTACTTTCTATTAGCAAGAAATTCTAATTCTTAATAACCTAATGACATTTCACTTTTACATGGATTTTGGCTTAATTACATTAGAGATCACACATATCAAAGAGATCTGCCTGTGGTAAAAGCTAACTGGAATAATCTGGAGAAAAAACCCAGTGTATTCTGTGTTTTGGCAGATAACAATACCTGCTTCAGTTCACGTGCCTAAAGCTATTGCTGCTGTATAGCCACTAATTACCTTGAGTGTAACACAAGTAGCAGAATCCCTGTAATATCAAATATATGTTTAGTGAGCAATCATGTCTGGAATCCAACACCTGCAGTAAGAAGCCATTGGTGTCCATCTGGATTAAAGTTATCTAAGGAAGAAGCATTGTAAGTTTTTGATAGGCCATCGGGAAAAGGTAGACATTATTCCAGTAAATTCCATGTCTTTTAATAAATAAATAAATCAGTGCCATTAATAGAAAAGTTTTCAATCCAACTAATTCATCAAAATTAAACATAGTCCTCAGCATCTTTTAGAATGCTCCTTCAGTTATGCGTTGATGAGGAAAATAGTCCCTTCATGCTATTTATGGATTACACTGTTATTTCTGGTTAGACAGTCACTGATTCAAATGCTCTAATTTTCCCTCTCTTAGACAAGTATGGTATCTGTGGAAGGCCTGGCAAAACTTGTAGATCCCTCTCAACTGACAGATGAGTTTGAAGGATCCTTGGATTACAACCACGACGAATGGATAGAATTGCGTGTCTCCTTGGAAGAGTTTTTCAACAGTGCCATCCATTTACTCTCAAGGCTGGAGGATCTCCAGGAAATGCTGGCCAGGAAGGAGTTTCCAGTTGATGTTGAAGGCTCCAGAAGGCTGATTGATGAGCATACGCAGCTTAAGAAAAAAGTAATTAAAGCTCCCGTGGAAGAACTGGATCGTGAGGGTCAGAGGTTGTTACAATGCATAAGATGCAGTGATGGTTTTTCTGGTAGGAACTGCATTCCTGGAAGTGCAGATTTTCAAAGTCTCGTGCCAAAGATCACCAGCCTTTTAGACAAGCTGCATTCTACTCGGCAACACTTGCATCAAATGTGGCATGTCCGCAAGTTGAAACTGGACCAGTGCTTTCAACTCCGTCTTTTTGAGCAAGATGCTGAGAAGGTAGGAAATAACCTGTTCCTTTCACACTTTAACCAAGACTTTGTCACAAGGACACTGTGCCCATTTTTTCTATAGTTAACAACATGAGGAGTTCATCACAGGTGTAAGTCTCATGTTGCCAGCAGATGTACTTCATGTGACTCGTAAACCAGATTCACTGAACTAATAGTTGGATGTAGCAGACATAATGATATCCAAGAATAACTTGTCTGTGTCACTTTTGATGAAAGTTAATCTACTTTCTTGTGTCACAATGGGTACGTTTGGTATACATTAGCACAAGAATCAGGCTTTTCTTTCAAGTTGCTTTTACAAAGCTTATGAATCTATTTATCTATGTGTCATAACACCTAAAGAAAAACGATTTTAGAGTTTGATTCACTATGATTATTGTTTGCACTTCTTGTGAGTCTGTGGGAAATTTGTAGTTTAAATTCTCCTAATTATTATCTCAAACAACATTTTGAGTTTCCCTTTTCTAGGAAATCACAATAGGATTTGCAACTGGTAAAATCTTTAGCAATGGAACTTTGTAGCAAGGACACGGCCACTTAATTCCCACAGCATGAGATCTGAGACTGTGTTTGGGTTAAACATATAAACAGAGCAAGAGAAAGTATTCTGAAATGAGGGCAGCACACAAAACTCGCTGTGGCTGTTTTGCATTAAACACACATCAGGACAACATTTGAATTCATACCTGACAACGAGCCAGTGGCCAAGATCCTGTTCACCAGCATAAGACCTTATTTGAGAAATACTTAATGTTAAATTATTCCATAGAGACTACACGGCAATTTCATATTTCTTAGACATTTTGTAATGCAGCATATCAGCCTGAAAAGCACATAGGGTGTCTCAGAATGAACTACAGTATTCAAAAGAATACAGGGCAGCAAAAGCCCTGGTAAGTAATGTGGCTTTAGGCAGCTGCAGTTGCACAGGTGTGAGTTGTCGCTGCGGAGTTACATCCCCTTCCCTGCCTCTTCAGAAGATTCTCATTCAGGAACCTGGAGCTTCATAGCAGCCTGTCATGTTTGTTAAAAAGACTGGCTAAAAGCCAAACAGAGTTCCCTAAGCGTGTCTTACCAGCTACAAATTTCAGGAGCTTCCTGTTACTTCTAATATTCATCTGCTGTTTGCCTCTGGAAGTATATGCAGGTGCTCATTTTGGTGAATTTATTTTAGAAAACTGTGTTGTGCTAAAGTCTTGTCAGTCTTGCTCTCTTAACATAGAAGTGCTTGCCATCGTGTTAGGTGGTTTCATGATAGGTCTTTGCTGCACATTTCTAGGCTACAGAAGCAGGGTATTCTCAGTGGGAGGTACTGAGCTCTCAGACTCATATGTTTATCTAGCCTGCATATCCATCAAAAGCACCAACCTCTGAATCTTCTCCACTTACCGTATGATCCAGTTGTTTCACTAATGTGTCTGCCTGGAATAGCAAAAGAAATGCAGACCTCATCTGCAGGGTGATCTCACTGAAGATTGTTTTTCTATTATTTTTGAAACTTCATTGAGAAACACATTGCTGAAACAAATATAATCTTTGGTAGTGCACAGCAAGACACAAGACATTGGTTTTCAATGCGTGTACTAAAAATCTCTAAGAGATGCTAGGACTGAAAAGGCTCCATCATTGCATAATCAGTCGTCCTGTTGAGAAAACCTTGAATTCATATGAGTCCTTCTAAAACGAGTGTCACTGCAGCATTACTCAAGAATGCATAACAGCAGAGTTTTTCTTTCAAATGCTAACATTTTTTCTTCTTCTCCCTTTTCTTTGTGTGTCATTTGCTGTAAGGAGGTCACTCACTGCTGTCTTTCCCAGTGGTGGCTCTTTTTCAGTCAGTACTTCAGTTTAGATTTTCAGTTTCTTTGGGATTATTCAGATGACCACTGCTTTCTAACATACTTTTAAATTTTCTTTATCATTATTATTTGCTAATATTACTAGCAAATTATCATTATTAAGTTGAAAGATGAAGTAATTGTCTGAGTTCTTGTTGCCAAGCACTGTTCTGTAGTGTTGAAGGAAGTTTCCAATATATTTTTCCTTTTTATCTCCTGAACAGGCAAAAAAAGATGGTGTGATGCATGTCTGAGCATTTTGACAACTAGGTTCTTTGGCATGAACTATTCTGAGGTTTTTAGCAGTCAGGTTTAGGCAAGTCAGCAGCCAAATGAAACATCTGAGGTGAAGGAAGAAGCAGTGAGAACATGGTTTCCTGCCTTTTTAACACTACCGATCTTGAGCAATTCCTGATTGACAAAACTGGCATTTTAATCTTCTTGATATCTCTTGTTCACTTACCTCACTAAATGAAAAACACAGTCTTGCTTTTGCTTCTCGGAGTATCTCTGCTTGCTATTACATTTTCCCAAAGAATAGAAAATATTTTGTTGTTTTATATTCTCAAATCAATTTATTTAATCTTTTCAGTTTGTGACTCCTAAAATTCTTCCAGGGAAGGCTGCAGACACTTTTACTTGACATTCCTCACATGTAGGCTGATGTAAAATATGGATGTGCTTATTCTCCTTAGCTGCCTTTTGCAGATCTCTTTGAAGTAGTCTGACCATCTCAGGCTGGAAAGTACTTGTAAAATGTTCGGCGCTAAATCCAGTCTGAGCACTGTCTCCTCTGTATAAATATCTACCACTGTGTGTCTGTGTATTGAATTTTAAAGTTTCCTGGTACCTCCATTTGCTCAGTTGAACTTTACCCTCTACAATTAGGTACGGTAGCAAAGCCAGGATGGTCTTCATCTCCTGGGGGGAGGCACAGCTCTTTCCCTATAACCTGGATATGTCATTTAGTGCTAATCAAATGACAACTCTAATACCCTGTGAAAGCTCAAACTCCAACATTAAATTCTGAATATAAATATGGTTTCAGGGCCTTTTAAAATATCTCTGTGTACTCATTGAATGATATTTTAGGAAAGCTGTTCTATTAAGGAGAAAATAGACTAGGACTTTCTATTTTCTGGACACTTCTGGTTTTAAAAATTTAAAAAACTTAAAAAATTTAAAAAGCTCTTAAAGATGGGAGAGGAAAAAAAAAGGGGGGGGGGGGCACGAGATGCAAAAACACACAGTATTTTAAGGTAGGTTAATTTTAGACCCCTTGGTATTAAAATACCAGATGTTCAAAGCAAATCAATTCATTTTTTTCCTTCAGAGATTTCCTCTATTGGAATATTTATAAATGACAATCACTGGCTGGACACAGGAATGATTCAAATTACAGGTACTAAAACTTACAGAAGGCCTGTATAGTTGTGTGTTCAGCAACTCATATTACTGGCAAAATAAAAGGACAGAGTGGCAGTAACACCTTGGTCTTCTCCCACTCAAACCAGTGGGAGAGAGCAGAGCTCTCTGTGGAGAAACTTCATCTCCAGGTCAGGCCCTTTGGATTTTATTTTGCCATGTTGGGATCAAGGGAGAGGAAAAGTTGGGCTATTGCATAGGCACAAGCAATGCAGTGAGATTGAATTCCCAGATGGAGACTGGAAGTTCCTTGAAGCTGAAGGCTGGAGGTGGGTCAGTCGTGGGGAGCTTTGTCAGAGGGATAAGAGGAAGTTCACATGCTGTGCAGTGCTGGCTGGGATGATCTGCTGATAAATAAGACATTTCAGACGTCAGCACAGCCCTGACACTCACTGCTCAACAAATTCATTCCTCACCAACCAGCATACATTTGTATGTACACATGTATATATATATAATTTTGAAATCAGAACTGAGCTTTCGCTGTATTTTTACTGGGTAACAGGGAAAATACTTTTAGCCATTAGTAACATGGAAAAACGTAGTCCTGTCTAAACTGGGTATTGTTTAAAACAAAAAATGCACAATCAGCATAGATCCAACTATTAGAACTATCTGAGAAATGTTAATTGGTTGAAATCTGGACAGGGAGAAGAATTCAGGAAGAGTCTACATGTTTTGCACTTGAATAAATACCAAAAAAAAGGACAAAAAACTATCCTTCCACTCTGCACTTACCAGCTCTTCCAGGAATTATTTGTAACTGACATTCAACTTGACTTTTGTAGGAATTTCCCCATCATTCTGGATTGGTTCCATATCAGTTTTACTGCCCTGACATGTATGTGAATGAAAAACAGTTATCATGATGTAATTGGCATTGTTCACATTAAGTATAAACACTATAGTCATCAACTGGACTAAACAAAAGTTCTCTCTTGCAAACTTGGAACACCAGAGCAAAGAAAGAGCCAGCTGCTGTAATATCATTGGGGTCAGGCTCTAACGGGAGGCAAGAGGAGAGACCTTTCATGTTGTCTCTGTCCTCACCTCCCCCTTTCCTTCCTGACTTTCTACAGAGTCCACAACACAAAGGCAAACTCCAAAAGATGGCAGTGTAGCTAGAAAATGCCATGAGTGAATTTCACTGGAAGTTTGTGGTGGGAGAAACATTTTATTTGGATATGGCCAACTTTGTAGAAAATCTAGTGGCAAACCACAGGGCACATCTACTCTTCAAGGAGCGGTGAAGTAGAGGGCTTGCAGTCAAAATCATCGTCCTCATCCATACTGTAGCTTCCCTTTGAAACACACAGCCCTGCCTGTGATTTACCCTGTGGAACAGGCTGTGGGAAGCTGTGCTGGTCACTGCTGTGGTGCTGCTACTCTGTGGTAGCTGCAGCAGGGGGGAGCAGGGGACATGGCTCTCTTGGTCTAAAAACATGTAGGATAACTTTGATGGAATAATGGAATGCAAAATGTGGAAATATGCCCTGTGGTTTAGGGGGAAAAAAAGAAGAGTTTAAGAAAGGAACATTGATATCTTGCTGTTTAAGAGAAGGGAAACTATCAGTGCGTTTGTGATTGTGTGTTACATCACATTTATGATTATATGATACATATTCACTTTGATTGTTTCATACATAACTTCCCTTTCTACTGCACTTAAAAATTCTGATGCTGTATGTTCTGTAATAAAACGCACTACAAATCTGATGATATGATCCTTCTTGCTAATAGGAGGCAGTTTATTTTATTACAGTCCATTAAGTAAAGCAATTGTAGCTGCTCCTTTAGTGAAGTGATGCGGTGTGGGGAAACATTTCCTAGAAATGGTTGTAGCTGACTTTCTGTAAAAGCAGCATAAAAAGATTAAAAAGATCAGCAACATCTTTACTTCCTTCCTCATTTTCCATCACCTCTACATTTTCTTCTTCTAGCAGTGTCAAAAGACCCTGGAAGTGATACATAAGCAGCGATGGGTTTTTTCCATTTACAACATGTCCTATTAACCCTTAAGTATTTGTGCGATGCTAAAAGTCATAACACCTGGGACAGACTCCTCTGACGAGATAAAATCCACTTAGTGAAGCACCATTTCTCCTCCCTTATTTCACTGCTGGAAGCACTCGCTCTCTTTTATCTGTTCTATGTGCCATATATGCAATTACCTGCAAGATTTCGTGTGAAATGTTGGCTTAGAAATTACTGTAAGGGGGGGTGTGTCCCAGGGAATGAGACTGAGAAACCAAGGAGAAAAGTACTCAGAATGTGATGGTGGGAGCTGTCATATGTGAAATGAATACCAGGCGAATGGGTTCTGGGGAGGTGGTTAATTAGGACTGGGGAGGAGGCAGGAAGCAGATTAAGAGGGGGAAGAACAGAGTCAAGATTAATAATGAGAGCACCTCCATAGTGTGTTGCACTAAGAAGTATGTATGCCCTCTGTGCTGTTTCACTGTGAAAGGGTTTGTTATTGAATGAATGGTATTTAACAGTTAACAGTAATAATCGCACAGGCATAATAAGCATGGATTAGACATGGATTTTTGCATAGGATTTAGATTTCATTTAAGTTACATGAATGCCACATTGGCGTACAGAACTCAGCATGTCCTGGATTTTCCACCTAAGTACTTACACCATAGCTATCACAAGAGCACAGTAAGTGAGCATCGCAGTAAGGAGCTTTCCTGGAGATTTTGAACACGGGGGTTGTTGTTAGACCTGAGGTAAGCTCCATAAGACTTCCACAATAAAAGGAGTCAATAAGCTTAGTGTCTTCTGCAGAGACATTTGATGGAAGGTCTAAGTGAGGCTCATTTAAGCACTTTCATCCTTAGCCCATCCCACATGCCTGTGCACACAAAGAAGGACAGGGGCCTTGGGGTACAGATACTGCCTGGTAAAGGCACTGAACCAGGGTCTTTATTTGTGAACACGCATGTGTTTGCAGAGAGCTTTGTAAGAAGAGTAACCGAGAATTTACTGCTAAGTACAAATGAAATCCCTTATCCGTAGTCCCAGAAGAAGAGTTCTCAGAAATCAATTTCTTGTTGATACCTAGCCCTCCCAGCCCAAAGTAGCTGCTCCTCTCTTCATCAGGTGAAATAACTCAGTTTCAGGCTAGTTTTAGCTACAACTCCTGACCCAATTGCATTTTGGTGCTGGAGATCTCCCTGAGTAGTTTCTCAAAAGACAGAGGCCTGGTCCTGTAAAGAAGAATGAATCTCAACTTCTGATAAAATTAGTGTAAAACTCGCTGTCTCTGTAGGAGTTCCCACTGGTGTATATTCTGCAAATCAGTGCTGTTGGAGCCCGACATCCAGGAGCTGTGTAGCCACCATCTCTAGATACTGTCTCTAGCTCCGGCCTTGCTGATGGCAGGGTTGGCAACTTACAGACATGGGACCTTATTTCCAACTGACTGTGCTGGTGCCCCCTCCATTTTCCAGTTCTCTAAGTACATATTTGCAACACTATGGGCAGCCTGATTTGCCACAGCTTGTAATAGTCGTAAAATAAGAAAAATAAGCTTTGAAAATGTTCATGTCACAATTGGGTTTTATTTTTAAGCTATAGAAGAAATGTACAGTTCTCTATATTTTTGGATCTGGAAAGCAACAAAGTTGTCTGTGTGAATAGATATTGCTCAAGAGCAACATTTAGTCAAAGTATTTTAAGTTGCTTTAGCTTCTTTTTCTCTGTCTTTTCTCATGCATATGGACTCTTGTGCAGAGCACACAGTGTCTGTTCTCTCTTGAAACCTTGTTTCCATATCTGGCATTTACTCTCTCATACTGCCAGTGAAAATGCTTTCTTTTATAATCTGAAGTTTCCCTTGGCATATGGTGCCTTTTTTGGTATAGAGATTCTCACTAGCCGACTGTTCTTCCCTGTTAATAGAATCAGGCTTGGAATGCCAATGCTGGGAAGGAAAGTCAGCTACCAGTCTAAATAAGATGCCATGTGAACAGAATATCATAATCTTGTGTCATCCTTCTACTTAAGCCCACTCCGAATCTAAAATGACAACAGAGAGGACAAACCCCATGTTCAACATGAAGTGTTTGCTTTGACACAGGATTTCTAATACCAGGCAGAACACAGAAAATAGGTGCAGATAGGTTCCTAAATTGTTGAATTAGTGGACCAATTCTTACAATATCAGATGTTAAAACATTGGAAAGATAATTAGATAGATACTATGGAAAGGGATCTTAAATTGAGACTGAGCTGGGTGCGGAAACAATAGTTAAGTATATGTTCATATGACACCTACCACAGTAAGGTACTGAATCTGGCTGGAGTATTGGCTGTTTCCAGCAAAGAAATGCAGATGTGCAGTTGAAAGATGCCCTTGGAGATATGAGGGTATGGAAACATTCCTACTGAATACAGATATATATCCACAGATGACTTGGGTTGCCTTAGCATATTCTGGGAATATTCTGCTTCACTTAAGATATTTTGTTTAAGACCTTGCTAATAGCATCAATAAAGGACAAAGCACCAACATGGGAAATTCATGTCAAAGGGAGAAAACTGTATATCCGTTCTTAAAAATCTGTTTATTTCCCCAAAGGAACCTATGCCAACTTTAATCACTTTATTTAATCTTAGAATAAAAGAGGCTCAAATAAAACAGGTGAGAATTGAAAGCATTTAGCAATAACTCTATTGTAACAGCAGCTTTTCATTAATTTTCAGTGTTCATTCAAATGTGTTCTCCATCATGGTGGTGTTTGTTTTTGTGTGTATGTGTGCGTGGTTTTTTTACATTTTAAAATAATTGAATTCTTGCTACTGAGTACTGTCCTGCTTTGTCTTGAGCCACATCAGAGCTTTCTGTCATGGATTAGCCACTATGAGGTTTTCTGATGCAGCTGCATAAACACTATGATGTTATGAATGCATTTTTATGGATTTTTTTTTGTGAAGCTCAGTGTTAGCAAAACAGGGCTTATGCTCCTGGATTCCTCAAATTACTGGGGTTACATGTTCTCAGACTTTTTTTTTTTTTTTTAAACAAACAAAAACTCGAAGTTTGCCTAGAAACAGAAAAAAAAATGTTATACCAAGGGGTGGTTGTGCACATAGTGTATGTTGACAGTTCCTTGTGATGCTGTGAGCTTAGATGTCATGTGCTAAAGAGGTTTCAGAGGGGAATCAGCACCTTCTGTTTTGAAACGCTTTGAGAGTGGCAACCAAATCTGCAATCCCTCTCACCTAGCCATGGAAATGAAAGAATTATTAGGGAACCGTGGGGTAAATACTCTTCAGCATCTGTAAGGATGCAAGAAACCACCTTCTTCGACAGAAAGATGAATCATGCATAGCCTGTCTCTCAGTTCAGGAACCTGCATGCTGGGACTTGCAGTGTTTGCAGCCTATAGCTCTGAGTTAAAGATGTAGGTGGCTGACATCTGCTTGGTTTAATATGCAGAAGGCTTCTGACAGGTTGCTAATGCCATTGACAATTTGTTGCCCCCAATCTAAAGTGAGGAGTTGCTGGACCGGGATGTAATCACAGGGGTCTCTGTAGGAACTGTTCATTACTTTGACCACTGCTGATCACACTTAATAAGATCCTGTTCTTGATATCTGTAGGAAATAACAGGTTTTTGCAAGACCAGGAGATCATTATAGAAGTTTTTAACTTCCCCTCAAAGCACAAATGGAGCTCATTTCTGCTAATTGGATTGTAAAATAAAAATGTTCTTCATTATTAGTGATGTTCCATGGGATCTTGCAGTTTTTTCGCAGTGTCAAGCTTGTCTCCTGCTACTTTCTTATTCATCAGTCAAGACCACAGGGGGTCTTCCACTATGTACCAATAATACTGTGAATATTTGCTGTTCTGCCTTTCCAGCCACCAGTAGAAAGTTTGGGGATAAATTTAATTACAACAGGACAAATTCGCAAGCACACACCAACTGCTTTAAGCTGCTCCTACAAATAAAAGCAGCTACAAACCCAGTTCTGCCATCTGGTTTGAGGAAGTGCGGGATCGCCTTGCCTGCTGAGCAGGGCAGTACAGGCAAATGGATAAATATATATCAGAAATTCTCTTTGTGGTGGGTGTTATTCTAGTGGTGAATGTCACCTGCCCTTGTTGGAACCATCATTTTTTTCTTGTGGAGAATGGGGCAAGATTCCTTTTTGGAGCCCACCATCGACATTTCTGTTTCTGCTGCAGTGAGTCTGCTGCTGGTTTGCCAGCTCTGGGGATACAAACTTCCTCCCGTATCGCTTCCATGACCCAACTCCAGTCTCCAAAAGCGTAGCATGTATGAAGCTTCTGAAGGCATTTGTGGTGCTGATTTTTCAGATGTGGACAGCTGTCCATCAGGGAAGGGCAATCATCTGCCAGAGACTGATTGCTATTGGGCTGGATTGGCTTTGGAGCAGCAAAATAAAAGTACAAAGGATGCAAAGTTCAAAGCTAAAAATTGAGAATTAAAAACCACAAGGGTTAACTGCTTTGCATCATGTCACACAGGAAGCCTGTCCTACAAAATCTGTAAAATGGAAATCCCAGTGCTTTCCATGTCTCTTTAGCAATTCATTCTGCCCTTTTCTACCCATCTGTCTTCTTTTTTGCAAGCAGCTAGATATGTTGCCTCCACAGCACTTGGAATTGAATCTGATATTTTTGATGGAAATGTAAAAACAATAGCAATGCCTTGCTACTACTGCTGAAGCTAGGGATGAGGAAGACTTACGCATTTCCTTCATGCTAAGTGTGCCCTATAGCTTAGTTACAGCAGTCTGGGGCCGCTTTCTGTCCCGTTTGCGCTGGATCACCCAACACACTTGTGACCTTTCAGTGCAAGAGGGCAGAACATTAACCAAGTGATGGCGTAGTTCCTGCGTTACGTTTCCAGACTGGCAGCAGTCGCCTCACAGTCCGTCTGCTCCTGACTGTCGGAAACAGCTCAGAAGCTGGAACTGGAACGGGGAGTGCTGTGCTATTTGTAGTTTCCTGCTGCTGACACTGGATACGCAGTTACTATTCCTCTTGCTTCCTCCATGAACATTAGAACGAGTCCAAAAATAATTGAAGGCATTATGTTCCAATGGAATAATTTTGCATTTGCACAAATTTCCTCTTTATTTCGCTTGCCAATTTTGATAGAGAGCATTCTGAGGCCATTTCAGCTTTTCCAACTTGGCACCGCTGGGAGGCACAGGAATGCTCCCCTGATCAGCATGGCAAGAGAAAGTGTTTTGGCATCTGAATACATACTTAAAACTAATTTTTAAGGATGAATATAGCATATCATAACCATGAAGTTCTGCTTTAACTAATGAGGACGAGACGACCCAAATGCTCTGATGGGCAACAAAGCCCACACATCTAGAAAAAGAGATGAAAGAGACCCACACATATAAGAAGAAAGCTGTTTTCTTTCTTTTTTTTTTTTAAATTTATTGCTTTAGTCCTCGAGGTTAGGTGATAAGAGCCTAGCTGTCAGGAAATAGTGTAATTAAACTGTGCGTGAGGTTCGGAGACTTATTGTGCAGCATCTTTCAGATGTAGCTATGGGATTATTCCTAAATGAGTTTCTTCCTGGCCTGGCCGAAATGCTTTAAATGGCCCACATTTGGCAGAGCTTGAGTCTTAAAAGTATACCTTAAATTAGCCTTCATATGTGTTTATAGGGAGCACATAACCGTGAGTGTGCATTTGAAAGGTTGCCTTCTAAGGAGCTGGTGATGGTTTAAGAGACGAAAGCAGGAGCACAGTCTGTGTATCATTTCCAAGAGTATCAGGGTCATTTTAAACCAGGACTCTCTGGCTTTTCTTCTTACGTATCATGCATGTTACGAAAACTAATTCAGAAGTATTTTCTTGAACTTTCATGTATGACAAGGCCCCTCCACATGATTTGGCATCGAAATCCTGGGTGCCTTATGTCCTACACGGGTGCTGAAAAGGTACAGCACCTCAGATACAGGTGATTTTGGGAGGGGAAATGCCACACTTATGATACAAAGCAGTAAACATCTGCCTGGCTGTTTTGCTTTTAATGGCAGATATTTGGAGTTATGGGAGTGTCACACATTAAGCCAGGAATAGAACTACGGTCCATAATAAACTCACCAAACTTGAACAGAACTTTTAGCTGAATAAGATTGTATCTCACAGAATCTGAAAACTGGGAGGAAGATCTCTTACCTGGGCACACATTCTGATATTTTCATAATTTACACTATTTTCCATTCATGAGACTGTTGTCTGTTTATGTCTTTTAGTATTACATTTCCTATCCAGATAATGAATTAATTTGCACTTAGACAGCAAGCAGTTCTCTGTAGATGATCTCTGCCCAGGAAAGGTTATTTCCATTTTAAGAAACAGAAATCTTTCCCAGGAATGTCTGAGTGTTGGATGTCACTAAGTGTGGTGGAAAGGTACAATATTTCAAAAAAAGCAAAGTGAAAACGTGGATGTATAAAATACACCCAATATCATTAGTCATACTTATGTGTATCTGTAATTTCTCCCACCTTCAACAGTAAAACTATTGCTTCTCTATTCAGCATTGTAGGAATCACATGCTTTACTTTGTGCATGGCTGTGGCTTGATATTTGTGAGGAAAAAACCACGGATGTGGTCCTGCATTTAGTAGGAACATTCAGTGTATATTAGGAGGTTGTGCTCTGATATTAATACAGAGCTATCTGTCATGTCACACATCTAGCTAATTTTCTAGTGGGTTGACATTTGGGCCCATTGTATGGAATAATTTAATGTGCTGTAGCTTAAACTTACTGTATGCTATGAATCATATACACAGATATGTATAATGGAAAAACTGTGTTCATGCGGCGTTGAGGTTACACAAATACAGCTGTGGGTCTGAATCTTCAGCTGGTGTAAATTCGCCTCATTGGAACCACACCAGTTTACCCTGGCTGTGGATCGTGCTGAACACATGTGAAAGGGAAAGATCTGGCAGAAGTGTTGGCTTGTCCATCACCATCTGTAAACAAGACACAAACACAAAACCAAACACAACTTGGTATTTAGTCCTTGGCTTAGCAAAGCGTTTAGATGTACTCGGAGTTCTATTTTAAACCTACAAGTACTTTGATTTAATTAAGGCTGTATTTATAGAGCAGCGATGGGAATTATAGCAGATTGGGATTTTTTTTTCTGTTTTCGTCAGTATTCATCAAATTTGTTGATTCATTAAAAAAATGGAATGTGCTATCAAAGTTTTCTTTAAGTCCAGAACTTATTCTGAGGCCAGTAGACTTCTGTGTGAGAACAGCCATTTTCCTAGTGACCCTTCATGTAAGCAGCCCATGTCAGGGCCCCTTGGGCACTGCTGGGTGTCGGAGGCTCTGATCAGCCTCACATGGGACCTGCCCAACCCCTGCCCATCGGCCAGAAGCCCCATTTCAGCTCAGCTGTGGGATACCAGCCTCCAACTCTACAAAGCCCTACCCGGCCATTGGTTGATTCTGTGCCATGACTTGGGACCTGCCATGTCCCTGTGGACCTGTGCTGCGATCATGGGGCTGTGTCTGAGCCTAATTGCCCTTGTTGGACCTGATCCTGTCTTGTTGATTGACTTCCTAGCTTAAGCTTGGACTTGTCACCACAACCTGTCTGATGGTCTCTTCATTAAACCTGACTATTATCAGGTGCTGTGGAACAGACTCTGACTAATAGCACCCTTGCCCTAATGGGTGCATTTTTGTTCCTGGCTCCTTAGAGTCAGGGAGCAGCTAGTCTGGAAAGCCAGCATCAGCCATCTGTTCTGCTGAATGTAACTCAGAGGCTTGAGTGGAGGGATTTTGCTGTATTCCAGGTAAATATCCTGATCCTTTAGACCAGGCTGATGTGGCCTCCAGTGAAAATGAATTTGACACCCCTGATCTAGAAGCACAACTGGAGAACCTATGGGGTAATGTTCTCTCCACTCTGTGTCCTGATAAACAGAATATGTCTGCAAATGCATTTGGTTTTCAGTTCAGCTTGGTGTTCAGTCTTCAAACAGCATGTGAAATCATTAACTGAAGATGCATTTAGGTATG
Source organism: Patagioenas fasciata (assembly GCF_037038585.1). Taxonomy (NCBI): domain Eukaryota; kingdom Metazoa; phylum Chordata; class Aves; order Columbiformes; family Columbidae; genus Patagioenas; species Patagioenas fasciata. The sequence goes on along the minus strand of NC_092526.1, from coordinate 11,313,206 downwards.
ACCACAATGTCTGTGTAGATCTGAAGTTCACAGTTGACACATCTCATTAACATACAATTTCATTCCTGAAAAAGATCATCATGTAATTGTGCACTTCTGTCAAGCACTGGAAAGGAAAGCAGTTCATGACCATAGGGATTGACTAGCCCACATCCGCACAAAGATAATCTCAATACTGCTCTGTAACTACTCCTACATTTATACAGTCCTAGAATTACATTCAGTCTTTTGAAGGCAACCGCAAGGCTGATGTGGCCCCCAGTGAAAATGAGTTTGATATCCCTGCTTTACTGTTGGTTCTTCTCATGTGCTCCTTTGTGGAGTTGTTGGCCTTTTCCAGATGTACAGGTGACTTAGGTATAGCTGTTTCCAATTAAAATATAATTACAATTCTTGTTCGGAGGCACTTGGTGACTTTCTTGATTAACTGAGTTTTGTAAAGGTAACTCACATGCAAATCTTTCCAGGATCAAACACTTGTGTATTAGTATCGACTGTGTATGTACCATAAATCTGTATTTTTTTTGTTCAAATACTGCCTAAATTCAATTGAAAGAGATGTAAAGAATACGGCTTGATGCATCTTTAATTGAATTGTTGTGAATACTTCAACTCACTTAATGACATAGGAATAGACCTTGTAGTTGGAAACTTGGTAAACCTCAAGAGAGGGACTCTGGCAGTTACTGTTCTACGTGTGTTATTATTTTGTTTATATTGTGGAAACATATGAAAACGCTTAGCTGTAGATGCCCTCAGAGTGGAACTTTTCATTTGTTGTTGTAGATTAGTCAATTTAACACTGGTTGGATAGCTTTGAAAATCTAAAATGCCCATGGACTCTTATACGGACCTCTACTTAACAAGCATTGCGTGCTTGTCTCCAATGTTTTCCAACCTGTGGATCATGGATATTAAGTTCCTTAGTACCTGGTAAAGGTATTCGATAGAACAGGTCTGTTTCCCTTAGACTTTAATTTGCTATAGCGCTTGTCTTGAAAAACATGATGAGGTCTGCAAATTTGAAAAGATTGAAAAGCACTGACCTAATAGGGATTTCATCTGGTATATAATTAGTCATCTGCTCTCTACTCAACTACAAGCAAGATATTATTTTAGATTAACATTTTTTTATCTTTATTAGCAGCATAGGGAGGCATATTGAGAGAATACATTTATGTGTACGTTTATGCCTGATGCATTACATGTGAGATTGACTGGAGTTTATTGAAAAACCCTTTCTTTTCTAAGTGCTCTTGAATTTACTCTTCTTATTCAGAACACGATTCAAGTTATGCTTGTCAGAGTAAATCTGATAAATACTACAGGTCTTTGTCAATATTTATGGAGGAGGATACCAAGAGAAAAAATAGCAAGGTAATGCAGAAGGTACTGATGTTGATTCAGTAGTGGTTGCTCTCCCATTTTTGCACTTTATTTTCTGAAGTTGATGACAGAAGCACTGCACAGGTGATCCTAGATGACATCAGTTGGAGTATTTCCAGCAAAAAACATTCTATAAAGTCCTTTTAGGACCTTAGCTTGGATAGAAAGATAACCATGAACCAGAAAAAGTGCAGAGAGAGGCTGTGTATCTTATGAAGAAATAGAAGAGCTGGGCTCTAACAAAACAAACATCAGAACAGACAAAGAATTCTATGTGTCCACACTGGAAAAGGTTAAACACCTGCAAGGAGAATTTTTTTGACTTAAAGGAGAGTGTTGACCTAAGAGCAAATGTGTATAAACTGGCCATGAGTCTGACGTAGGTCAGAGAGTATGTGAAGAGTTCAGCAATGGGACCAAAAAGATTCTGGAACTGCTTCTCATAGGAGGACCGGAGCTGTGGCACTTAACTAGTTTTCAGGTGGAACTTCATTCCTTTATGAAAGGGATCGGACTTGACCTAATTGTCCGTTTGGGACCATTTTCTTCACAGGTACCCCATATTGTTCTTCAAGATGGTATGGTTATAATGGTTACCATTCTGCCCTTACTTTCCAGTACAATTTTGATATTTATGACTCAGAACTTACAGAAAAGATGAGTTACCACAAGCAGGTTCATAATTAATTCCAGTCCTAAGATAGCGTAAGATGGATTTAGGATTTATTATTTTTAACACAAATAAACAATTCCATTAATAATTATGTTCAATTCACTTGCTGCCAAAACCACGAGGGCTGTAATCCTCCCCTTGGTACTGCTTGGCATAGGGTGTGTTGTCAGCCATGTGATGGGAACATCATCTTGTGTTCTGCACTACTGTTTCAGGATCCAATGCTAGTACTCCTCATCGAGCTTTGACGAAAGCCAGAGAGCAGATGTTATTATTTGAAATGACGTTATAAATCTCATTTTATCTGAGATAGGGCTGGACTCCACGCAGTCTGCATACATGCTGTTCCATATCCATGTTTCTTCTCTGTTCCAAAACAGCTGTTCTCCCCCTGTGCGTGCTAGCCTGCCAGATATTACAAATCCAGGGAAAGTGTGGAGACACATTGTCCCTCCATAGGACTTGTTCATGACCAGCTTGAGACCTGCTGTTTGGTCTAACACTTAACCTGGATTTTTTAGTAACTCATCAACCATGATCACAAAACATGCGGTTAAGAATTCATTCTTCCCAACATGACTGACTTTGGAGCTAAGATCTGACACCTTAACTCTCAAGTGAAGTGACCTCAAGACCCCACATGTGATAATTACTAGTGTATGTATGATCGTTAGTGATAGGTAGACACTTTAGCACAGTGTCAGGCAGAGACCCTTTGGATCATTCTTACTTCTTCGGACTCCCTCGTAATAGAGTTATTTTATTAATTAAATGTTGCACTTTACATTCTTCAGCATACGCACTTTCTTTCCTTCATGTATTGTTTGAAACAGGGATTACAAGAGATAATCACATTGAAAGTTTATCTTCTGTTTTAAGTATGCTTAACCCCTCTCCCCAGCTACTCAGTCATTGGAAAACTGTTAACTACTTAACTAGTCTCCAGATTATCTACAGAAATGTGGATAAATGCCAGTCTGGGAGACATTGAGGACAGTTGGTTCATGTATTTTAAGTGACATTATGTCCAATCTTATTTATTTTGTGCTCCTGTTTAGTGTGAATTCATGAGTGCACAAATGATTAGCAGACTTAAGAATTAATTCACTGGTAGTCAGTATGGCACCGACTAACAATTCTGTAAGTCAAGGGAATAATTGAAGATCAATTATTTTTATGATGATCACTAGGCTAGGTTTGTTAGGGCAGTTTTTTTTCGTGAATGAAATGAGATCCATTGATACAGTGTCTTATATCAGTGTTATAATAACATGGACAGTCTTAGCTGAAACACTGTATCTAGTTTAAGCTGATTTCACAGGGCACGTTCTCCAGACTCTGCTCTTTACTGTATTAAAAACTCATTTGTTTGATAGGAAAACTAATTTATCAAAGGATGTTTAACACTTTTCCAGGAGCCCAACTAAACCCCTTGAAAGTGAGGCGGTCCTCATAGAGTTAAGTGAAATAGCAATTGTTGGGTCATTGCCATGCGCACATCCTTAATGCTATGCTTTAATTAAGCAAACTCACTTCAGAAACATAGGAAGCGTCAGTGTTTCTCATGTGGAAAACAAGTTTAACTTAAAAGCTTTCAAGAAATATTGCTAGTAATATGGGCCAGGCCAGGCAAAGTTGACAGACCTTCATATTTAAACCTCCTGGCCACACATTGTGAACTCTTGCAGCAGCATCACAAGTCACCCAACATCTGGTATTTTTAGATCCTCAAGTTCCAGTCATATTATTACAAGAAAATAGTTTAAGTCTATTTGTAGATTTTGTGGTTGAGGAGAAAAGTTTGAAAACACAATATATTTATTCTCAAAAGCAAGTAAGACTCTATTTTGATGTATTTATTTATTTGCTTAAATCCAACAATTATTAAGCAAATCTTGTGATATGTGGGGCTGAGTGATATTTGTCATTTCCATGTATCCTTCATTAGGAGAGTGAAAGTACAAAATTTCCCATAATGCCAGACCTGCGCAATAAAGAAAACCCAGTACTCTTTTCTGGGTACTTGGGAAAATATCCACAGTTAAGTGAGCATTAAGCAGAAATACTACAGAAGTCTCTGAATGAACCATCCCTGGAAACACAAGCTGTGTAGACAAATCCAAGCACTAATGTGCCCAGACTGTCTTGGTTTTGGGGGTCAAGACAGTATTTCCACACAGCACTGGACTCTGTCACGCAGAGGTATCAGTTCATCTGGAACTTGTTTGGGTATCTCAGATACAGTAATGCATTCGGTAAGATATGCAGTCTTGCAAAGTCCTGGTTGTTGGGTGAAGCAAGACTGATTGTAAATACTGCTTATTATTCATTAAGACCCAAGAATAATGATTTTTTTTACAGCACAGAGTGCATCATTAAACCTACTTTAGACTGTAGTGAAACTGCATATTTTTTTCTCTTTGCTCTTTCCTAGGCATCTTGCTTTATTTTTTCCCTGCTCCAAACCACATTAAACTCAAAACTCTTCATTCTTTGGGCTTTCAAGTGAGGCTTGAGAGAGTCAGGAAGAGACTTCAGACCATATTGATGGAGCATAATTTGCTACAGGCATAGGCCAGCTGAAAGCAAAGTATTTTTTTATAAAGAATGTAATAGAAAGATTCAAAGTTTAAAGTGAAATTGAGTCTCTTCCAAAATCTGCTATTGACCATGAACAGAAGTTGTAAAAATACATGGTTTTGGAAGGTGGTACAGATCTTATCACTGAGGTCTGTTTTTGAGAATTCCTGAAGGTCGTCCTTTCAACTGCTATTTTGTATTTCAATTGATTAAACAAGGCAAAAAGATTAATCATCTTTTAAGTTTATTTTTAATTTCTTGGTAGTTTTTTATTGTATTTTAAAAGGCAGAAGCATAGTTTAATTTAACCTAGATTCTCCTCCAATAATATGTGTGTAGATTAGATGGAGGAAATGCTCCCTATCTACAGAATAATAGATTATTAGTTTAAATTACTTGTCTTAAAAAGATCCTGATTTGGCATTGCTCAGCATAAAATATTAGATTTACTGTTTATTTTTAGTGGATTGCTGCCAATTTTCTTCTCCCTGGACATCTTTAGGTTGTTTAAAACATTAAAAAATGTTCACATCAAACATATATCTACTCACAAGAAATCTGTTTTGGTTTCTCAGCAGAGATGTAAAATCTTGTTGTTGGGACATGAACTCTGCTGTTATGGATTTTTTCTTTCTTTATTGACTTTATGGCTTTTTTTTTTTTTTTTCTTTAAGCCCACAAGTGTGACAACATACTTTGTGCTTATGTTGCTTATTAGATCTTAATAAAGTAAGAAAAAGGAATCCAATGAGAAAGCTTTAGGTGCATCTTCAGGTTATAGTAGGTTGTTTCATTCTGTTTAATTGACAGCAATGTTTGAAACCCCTGACCTCATCCTTGCAAAAATCTTGGTATTTATACTTTACAAAAAAAATGGTGATACGTCTGATGTTGATCAGCTCCATGGGTACAAATGAGAAAGCAGCTGTGTCAGTGGTATTACTGTGGACTTGCATCGTTGTAACTTGAACCAAATTCGGCCTTTAAGACTGTTCATCAGCACAAAATACAAGCCAGTATAGAGTCTGGGGTTGTAAGTGTATTTTCATAAATAAAAGATTAAGAAGTCAAGTACACGTAACAGATTTTTGGGACCAGGTCAGTGCAGTGTGTCTGATGGCATTGGAGCAATTGCAATGTTTATTTGCCTTTTGATGAAAGGGATATTCAATATTGTTTCTGCAAATCCCCTACATAAAAGCAGTGCAATCTTGTGAAGAATAGAATGCTCAGCACAAAATGCCAAGTTTATCTCAGGAATCATATGTGATCTGTACAGGGCCTTTTTTCTGCTCTTGGGAGCATCACCTCTACAGGGAAGAGGTCACTGGCCCTGAGCAACACACAGCACCTGAGCCGTGGGCTCGGAGCGTTCTTCAGCTGTCACAGGTCAAAAAATGTTATTCAGTGCTAAGGAACAAAGCAGTTCTTGACTGGAGGATACCTAAATGTTATAACAATGATCTGGATTGATCCTTTGACTGTAAGGTGGTTGCTTAGAAGCTGCATCACTTGACTTTTCGCCCTAAAACACTTGATTTAACACCAGGGACTCTATTGACGTGACCTCCACTGCCTCTATAATTAGTTTTTCTTTCCTTATAATGAATTAATAAGTGTGTTGGGATGGGGGGAGATTGTAGTGTGTTTAGTGGGGTTTTTGTTTGTTTGGTTTGTTTTTTGATTGTTTGTTTTAATTATGAAAGAGTCATTATTGAATGGACAGTTCCCCAGCTTGCTGGGATGGAGATAAGAGAACATGGTTTGAAGGGATTCTGTAACAAAAATGTTTACGAAGAAGAAGAAACCTGAGATCGTAATGCCTGGAGAGCTGTAGGCAGGAGTAAAGAATGGAAAGTTCTCACTTTGAAAGCGTTTAGTCTCTAGCACAGCACAGAACAAGCCAAAACAGAAACGCACTATTTCTTAGCTGACTTGTGATGCCTAATGATGAATGAACATGCTGCAGATTGAAGTGTTACATTAACATGCTACAAAATAAGGAACTAATTTCATCAACTTTATTCAGTATATATTTGTGTCTGAAGCACCTGAACTATCCATTTTGCTTGGAAATACATTTGGAAGTAGGTGAAGTTTAAATATGTACTCTTTATAGACATTAATATAATACCCTAGAATCAGGAAACCCTGATTTTAGGTCTCTCTGCTGCCATCTTTCTATATAAGAAATTCCTGTTACTTATAGGAAAAATATGATAGGACCAGCTTACTGAGGAACGTGTTTTATGAATTATGTTTTCTGACTTATAATTCTGTTAATAATAGAATGTGGCGATAACTTAAATGCTTCCATTGCTTAATAACAGCTTATTTTGATGAAGAACTTAGATGAGGGGTTTTTCTCGGTGTTGCTCATACATGTGTCTCAGAGCTGTGGATTTTTATGCTTTGCACTGTCTCTTTTTCATCCCTTTCTAATACTTTTTTTCCCCCCCCTATGTGAATACTTCTAGATGTTTGACTGGATCAGCCACAACAAAGAATTGTTCCTGCAGAGTCACACGGAGATCGGCGTGAGCTACCAACATGCCCTTGACCTCCAGACGCAGCACAACCACTTTGCCATGAATTCCATGGTGAGTTGAGGACGTGTTGTGAACAGCCAGTCTGTGCACAAGGGTGAGGAAAGGGACGGCAGTTTTGAGAGCACCACAGACCTGTGGAAAGTGAAGTGAGGAGGGTCAGGCTGGGCTGCTGTAGCAGCGCGATTTCTGGGAGGCAGGGTATTGCTCTTGACTTAAGAGCAGCACAGTCCTGTGGACTTTGTTTACATTTTGGAGAAGAAATACAATATTTTTCAAACGTTTCTGACATTTCTTTGACCAGGAATTAATGAGAGCTGTAGGCAACAGCTTAATAATTTATTATTTTCCCCTCACACCCTGCAAAAGATACTTTTCAAAACCTTGGAAAAGAGAAGCTAACCAAGCTGTCAGTTGTGGCCACAGTGGCAGTTTGGCTTTTTCAATAGTTAATTGGTCAGTCTTTTTGAATGCTCCTCAACTTACCTTTGTTTTTTTTCTCTTTTTGTTTTTTTAAAACATCATTATACATTTATAAGTGCTTTTCTCACTTTCTTATTCTTTCCAGGTGTAGGGTGTTTGTTCTGGAAATTGCTGTGCTTTCAGCACAGAAATGAGGACAGAATGTATTGGTGTTTTGATTGTTGCACTGCCTTATGAAAATGCGTGCACACCCCCTGCTGCAGTTGCACAATGCAGAGATGAGCCCTCTCTGAACGCTCACTGTCACCTGCACAAAAGCTGGTCCTGAGTGAAGCGGCTGCTGCAGGTGTCCCTCTTCATGCTGTGCACCCTCAGAGTACAGCTGCAGTGGGGCTAAGACCTCCAAGGTGGTGGCTGATATTAAAGTTGATGGTATAAGTCACTAAACCATGTCTGACTGTGCTGCCAAAGGGCAAGGTACTTGAGAGCAGTTGTCTGAAATGTGAAAAAAGTCCTGATGACCCAAGGTCATTGAAGGCCACATACTACTTTCATGATTACAGATATTAACCCTAGTATTCTGGCCAAATCCCAGAGCAGGTAATTAACTTCTCTGACCTAAATTCCTCCGGTCATTTCTGCTGACCTAGCTATTGCTCAGTAAAGCACTGTGCCTCACTAGGGCATTGTATAAGAGTGGAAGGTGAGAAATGTTTATAATGGCTATTAGTGTATTTATTGTGATTAAAATTGAAAGGAGGACTGAAAAACAGACTCGAGGCACCTGATTGTTAAGCTTGCTATCACAACACCATCTAGCAAAATGCAGGATAGCGTGGCCTTCATATGATACTGCTGCTCACAGAATCCTAACAAATGTGTCCACTGAAGGTCAGTGCATTAAAAGTCATTTGAATTATGAAAGATGCAAAGTCATTCGTAATTATTCAGAAAACACCACTAGAAGAGGCAAGCAGGAGGACCTCCCTTTATCCTTTTTGTGGTGCTGTACAGTAGTATTTTATTAAAATAACTGGGAGCTAAACTTGGAAGCAGTTTTAACAGAAAATTAGTTGGTGACAGGGAGGGTTCCACCTACTTGAAGAAAAGTTATTTTCCTCCATTTTTCTTACATTTGTCTGCAACAGACATTTGCAAAGATCTTGGGGGAACTTCTGGTGGCCGGGTTCTCTTGGTGGCTGTGCTGTGGCTCTTAGCAGTGCCATCTCAGTGCTGCCAAACTCCCATCTGATAGAGCTGCCCAGGAGAGAGATCTTTTCTTCTGAGGGAAAAGAGTGTGACAGATGACGTGCCACACATTTTACACCATCTCCAGTATAACCCACACACATGTATAGTCATATGGAAGCCCATACAGTCAGCAGGAATGAATCTACGAAGATTTTATCCTCCATCTCTTTAACACAGGGGACCTATGTGGAAGGGCATGAATAGCAAGCACTTTTCACTTCCAACCTATAAGTACAGTGAGACGTGGCACTCAATTCTGCTCTAACTAATTAGACTGAAATATATGATTGTGTGTGGGAACCCCACAATATAACAAATACATCTAATATATCAGTTCTCACATAATCTGCACATAAACATAACTGAAAGAGAGACCTACCTGTGTATCATTTCCTATATGCTCATTTTCTTTTAGCTCTAGCTGAATTTCAGACTTTGGATCCCCTCTGATGGGGTGATGTTTCATTTTGGTTTTGGATAAAGATTTATTCATACAGCAAACAGGCACAGTTTATTCAACTTGGATTTCTTAGATTTCAGGTACAGAGGTTACATAAGGAGTTGTGGTATTGTTATTGACAGTATGACAAAGTCAGGATAAAAAAGACAAAAAGACAACAGAAATACTTCAGGATACAGATGCAACTCAGGGCTACAATTTTCCTTTCTTTATTTTATTGTTTAATACTAAATGAGGCTTACATAGTATTTATCAGGAATACCAGTTTTACTTGGTGTTTGAAATTCCTCATGATCAAATAGGTTTCTCAAGAGTTTCTATAATGCTGAAAGGCCTGTATTTGGATTACGTGTCTCCACAATAGCGTTTCTAGAGGGGATTTCAATGCTAGCATTGCACAGGCTGGCAGCTGAAGTGACTTTTACAGCCTGGTGAGGTTGACTTGTGCAATTAAACAGGGCTGCTGCCTTGCAGAGGGGTGGGCATCTTATTTTTGAAATAGTAGATGTGGGAGTGTATCAAGCTGAAAGGACATTTGGAAAATAGTGGGAAAAGGGTAATAACCTTAAGCTGCAGGCTACTTGAACCAACCTGGAGCTGCAGTTCTTATACCAGCATAGTGCTGCTGTCAGCAGTGATGGATTTTGTAGATGGAACAGATTTTTTGCTACAAAAATGCAAAGTGACTTCTGCTCTGCTCAAAAGTCAGTATTGTGAATATGAGGGCGTTAGCATGCAGGAGACATCAGCTTGCTGCATCAGGGTGTTGGGCTGCATACTAGTCACTCCAGTTGTGGTAAAACATGCAGGGAGACCTGGAGAAGATAGAAACTAAAACGACCCTTTCCTGGCCACAGGCGGCTCCTGTGGTAGATGGTTTTGTCTCTTGGTGTGCACAAGAGCTGGTGCAAACCCGTGTGGAGACACGCTGCACTGAGGATGAAGCTGCTGCATTTGTTCAAGGAAAGAGTCAGTGATGCTTAGCAATGGACTCCAGACAGACTGACTGACTTAAATGAAGTGAAAACAGAGAAAGACGGGTTATGCCTATGGCCATAGTGGTAGGACATTACATACTCCAAGCCTACTCAACAATCTGAGTCATGCTTCGGTTGTTGGAGAAATGGGGCTAGAAATATGGATCACGTCTGTTTTATGTGTAACACTGCTTTAGTGAAGAGAAATCTTGCTGAAAATGGAGAAACTAGCAGGAAAGAACCACCACAAACAATTGCAGCTTCTTGAGGCAGGATATACAAGGTCTGTGTGTTTTGCCAGGTTTTCCGATGCACAGTCTGCTGTGGGTTTTGGTTTCTTTTATACAGTAGAGTTTTCTCTAAGAAAATTACAGTCAGTGATGTTACAAACACATAATCGTGTGATTGCTACTGCACAACTGCCTTCATTCAACTGTCTTATTTTTATGGCAACATTTTCAGTTATTCATGCTACCATTTGATTTTTGTTGGAGACTGTTTCAAAATGGCTAGTGCATATTATTTGATAATATTCATATTGTAGTAAGAGTATGAAGTTTAGGTCACTGTTCTAGGTGCTACACACTTTCACAGGAAGAAATGGGTTCTGCTTTGCAGTCTGTTGCCAAAGGCTCTCCTCCTACAATATTTATATACTTTAATTACCTTTGCACATCAAAAATCGTCTTGCATTAAGATAAATATTTGTGAAGTTAAGGATTAGGATTAAGTAACATAATGCAGAAGTTGTTATAGAGAAAACTATAACTCTGCTGAATTTACTGTTCTGTATGTACTCATTTGCGTTTATAATCCAGTATTCTTTAATTTGTTCATGTAATACCCTTGGCTGCAAAAAGAAAACAACAGGAATCCTTTCCTGTTTCTTTACCAGAGAATGGGGAGGTTATTACTCCCAGATCTGTTTGAAATCCCAAGTAGGTTATTGTGACCCACCCAAGTCTGAAAACTTAAGATTCAGGTGAGTTTGAATGAATTAAAAATTCAAACTATATTCATATCTGATGAGCCTTTAAGCTTTCTTATGGTAATTACAAAACTCAAATATTTAGTTACTATGCCTCAGACATGGAGATCAGTTCAAGAAGAATGACTTCTCAAACCCACTTAAGTGGTGCTGAATTTTTTAGTATAAATCTTTCGGTTTCTGAGTCTCAAGGGTGAACTAGATCACACTATAAACTTTCTCTGGGAGCTTGCTTTATAATTGTGATTTTGCTAGAAATTTGTTTTATAATTTAACTAGATCTAATTTTTTTTAGGCAATATATTAATCCCAGCAACTGGATTGAGAATAGTTCAACTATTGTGAATCTCAGTAACAAAATCATGAGAACTTGAAGCACTCTTATTGGCTGTGGTGCTTGGGGTTGTTTATGGCTTTGGGGTTTATTTTGTTTTGTCAATACATTAAAATCAGTATTGAGAGAAGATAAGGCAGAAAACATATCTGAGGATGGCTCTATGTTTTGCAGGGAAAAACTCTACAAACTTCAGGGAAAGTTGGATTAGATCTTGGATCTCTAAGGTGTTTTGTTTTCTTCACACTATGCCTAGTGTCTTATAAGCCTGACATAATTAATAGTTGAAATATTATCTTCAGTTCCTCTACAAAATATACTCTCAAAATGTTTATTGGGTCATGCCTTTTGTCCCACGCTCTTCCTATAAATGTCTGTAAGCGTTCTGTGACCAAAGCTCCTTCTTCAAAAAAACAATGTGTTACTCTGTTTTTTACAATAATAATTCTTTTTAAATGAACAATGTGGGATGTGGAGAAGTCATGTATTCGAGGTAATAAACTGTAGTATGGTATTTTTCTTTCACATAAGGACCACAGATATTTTTTCTGTGATTCAAAGCAGTGCTTGTTTTCGCTTCAGTTTCAAAATAAATTATGTTAGTCTTTATCGCAGCTGTATAATGTTTATACTGAGGCAATAATACTTTTCACAAAGATGAATATTTAGCTCCAACATTTTGTGAGTAATCTCAATCCAGTAAATTCACTAAAGAAAAAAAACAGTTTCAATATGACACAAGGCATACTGGTTGTAGCTCTCTACTTGGATACGTGGTATATGTGCCATTTGTTCCGACTGAAGTTATTTCTATTTCCTCTGGCAGAAGTTTTTTACGCCTGGATCCGTTAACCTCCTTAAAGCATGAGTTATCACTTTCTGTGGGGTGCACATAAAAATGGCAGTGTTCAGTGCTGGCATTGCTGCCTGCCCTGCTGTCAGGGAGTTAGAGCTGTCTGACACTAGATAGAGGTCCTAAGAAAGTCACAATATATTTCAAACACATTATAATCATCACGTAAAGGCTAATGATGTCTGTTGAAAATTCCCAACATTTATCTTAAATGAATGGTATTTTTCACTATGTAGGCTGAGCTAAAATGCCATCCAATATTATTCTGCAACATGCTACATAGAATTGGCTTTTTATTGGAACTTAAAGGTCTTAAGGAAACCTTATGAGTTTATTTTGTCACTGAAACATTCTGCTTTCGATTTATGTGTTAGGTTCATTTCACAGATGGTTTCTAAACTCACAGAAACACAGGGCAAGCTGGTTGGTTTTTTATTATATTTTAAAGGACAACTTTGCAACAATTGCATTTTGCCTTTGATTAATCTGCAAAACCTTTCTTATGCATCTCACCTTCGCTGCTTGCCATCACAATATCTCAACTAGTTCTCTAGGAAATGAGATGAGCACAGCCAAGTTTATTGCAGATTTAATGCTTCTCACTGCTCATTTTTCTTTTGTGAGTGTAAGGTATTCTTTTTACATGTGTATTAGAAGAAAGGACTGTTCCAGCTAGAGTTGGAGGGTTTAATTAAGAGGAAAGTTCTCCCAGTATATCTGCTAGATGATCGGGGCTGAATTAGTCTATTCCCCTGTGGGAGATCATTCCACAATCGAAACTCCACTCCTGTCAGCACTTATTGCTGAGATTGAGGGCTGTTGTCCTGCCAGGTGTTGGGGACCTTACCAGTGATTGCCGGAAGGAACAGTTTTGTTATAGACATTGATGGCCAGAATTAAGGCCTTGCTTACGTGACAGAAATGGACTAGAGAACTGGTGGACAAAGAGGGGTATGTGCACTTGTGAGGCGTTGCACGAGGCTTTCCTGATCTGTAAAAGAAACTCTTGCATATCGTAATGCTGATGTAGATGTAGGGAAATATTTTTTTTGTTTGCCAGTCAAGGGATTTTTAGAATGGAAGAATCCTGGTTTTTGACTAAATTTTCAAAGTTGAAATAGTCAATGAAAAATTAACTCTAACATGGGGAGTGTTTTTGCAAAGTCTGCAAATACATCTAAAATAAAGATTTTCAATGATAAAGGATATATATTAGCCAAAAATTGAGTGCATCCTCATGTTGCTACAACAGAATGTCAACTGAAGTGCTTTCATCCTTACTTCTAAACATTAGTATGTTGTTTTCTCATTGTTTGACCTGTTGTAGTCCTGTATAGCCATAAATCTGTAATCTCTTGCTGTCCTCTTTGGGGACACCTCTCGGTTTTGAAAAAAGATTAGGCCCTTAGGTTATATTTAAAGTGAGACTCTCTATGAACCTACTAGTAGTGGATTTTCCAGCCTAAAGGAAAAACAGTCACAAGAATTATTTAATTTACTTCCTGTTAGGATGAGAAGATCTATATAACAGTGACATAGAAAAATCTGCATTCATTCATTCATTCACTCATTCATTCATTCATATTTAGAGGTGAACAAACCAGAGGGGAAAGGAAGGTTTAACTTTGTGAAATGTCAACAGTTGAATTTTGGCAGCCTAGATTTTTCTTCCATTTTACTCAGAACATCACACATTGGCAGATAAAGATGAAAAAAAGCAGCTTACAATTTTATTGTATTAAGAAATATTTTGTGTTTTGTGGATTGTGGTCAAATCTACGTTTTTTCTCCTGAAACTGAACTCTGGAATGCCTTGAAGCCCTATTGCGTTTGACCTCAATCCACCACAGTCCATCCCATCTTTCCCAATCTTTCCCAGAGATCTCATCTTTCCCAAAAACAGTGACACTGGGTCAGGGTCCTGAGACTGTAAAATATGTTACGTCTGGTAGGATGTGCTATTTCAAGTTACAGATCTTTAGCCAAGTCTTTGTCTTGTTTTTCTGTGAAACCTTAGACAAGTAGTGTGTGTCCAAGCCCCACTTCAATGTCTCTGCTTCACTGAGGTGGGACTGATAGAGCAGATGTAGAGTGCATGCCCCGAAGTAGGAGGTGTTTCCATTGTACTACCTGTTTGATGTATACAGGAGAGCACATCACGTGTGATACTACACTTGAATCCATTTATTGCTCAGAAAATAACAGGGGAAGCTCTGGAGCCTCTGTTTCCCAAGGCAGTTCCCCTTGGTGCACCAAGAATGGAGGTGTGAGCAGGTGATTCCCAAACTGCTACTCGCTTTCTGTTGGAAGAGCTATGGAGTCAGGGGCTTGGCTACAGGACACGTTGGTACTCTTCCATGAAAAATCCTCATCTAGCAAAGTGAAATTTCATCCATAAAATTCTTCATCTCTGTATAAAAATATAACAAACAAACATAAGAATATATAAATCCCCCTAACTTAAAAAACAGACTCTAGGAACATCTGCTGTATTTCAACTAATCTTACCTTTACCCTTCTACTAGTTATTATAGTACATCTGTATACTGTAGCTATGGGGAACTAAGGAATTCACAGTTGTTTTCCTCCATCCTTATTGCATTGCAATGTCTGAGATAATTGTGTAGAGAAAAAAGAGGCAAGATGAAAACAACTATTTTTAACATGAAATCTAAACTTCTTCAGGAACTTTTCCTTCAGACACAGCCAAGTTTCATGTCTTCATTTGGGGCAACTCATCCAACCTCCAGCAACCATAGCGATGCTGCACTGCTTTCCAGCAGAAGAACTGACCTGAAATGTTGTAAAATTATCTTGGCTGAGGCTCAGTCATTAAGACTTTCTGGGAGAAAGACTTATATATTTAAATTTTAGTTTCTAACTTAGAGAGACACAAAGAAGTGTTTGACTGCGGCTGGTGGTCAAAATTCCAAATCATAATATCTTTTTTTAGTATACTTTAAACTCCAAAATAGTTTTGATTGGTTTCTCTAACTGTAACAAAAAAAAACCAAAAAAAAAAAACAAAAAAAAAATTCTTTAATCTGACAACTTAGAACCAAATTCAATTTTAAAGAAAAGGCTAGGTGATAAGGGGGAAAGAAAAAAGAAAAAAAAGTGCATACTTGGAGGTTGAGTATTGCTTTAGATGTGTTATTTATGTGACAGCTGTCACAGTCATAGTTCTGCGAGGGAGAGCAGAGTGTCTGTAAGGGCTGTGGCCCCATCGTTATTTCCTTGAGCACTTACAGGTGTGATGAGTGTACTTTGTAGGTATCCCACACACTTTGCAGACACACTTCACTCTGCTTCCCAACTAAGTTTGGACCTGTGCCCACCTTGGCAGTGCTCTGTTGTGTTTCATGTTTACCTTGGCAGATATCTTTCCACATTGTGCTCCCACTCACTATGATGAGATCCTGCTTCAACACTTCCACCTCTGATTTATTATTTGCCCATGAGTAATACTGTTAAAATCATCAGGGCTCTGTCTGTCCTTGTGCATAAGAGTCTTACAGATTCTACTCTGAAATTCCAAAAACCAAAGTTGTTTTCAAATACTCCAGTGAGACAAGAAATCAGTGAGCCGACATTAGCAAAATACCTCAAATTCTGGGATGTTCCTTTCCTCTGGTGAGGAGGAAAGAGAAAGGAGAATGTTTATATCAAATACCATTCCAGAAATCTGGAAGACATCTGTCATTTTTCTTTTGATGGTGCATCTTTGTAAGATACTGTCATGATGACTATTTTCAGGTTTACATTCCTATCCAGAACGAGGCTATTTTAATGCAATAACATTACTGTCCGTAGTTCAGTTTGAGAAAGAACTATCCTTCCACTACTTCAAGGCTGAATAAAAACCATCATGGAAAATTCTTATGAAAGAACAGAAAATGTCACTCTTTTAGTAGGCTTTTTGATTCCTTCTAAATTCAGAATGTAGTTAAATGGTATCTCTGCTGGAGAACAGCTTAAAATAACCTGCAAAAAAAGATAACATTTTAACCAAAGAATATGATTTAATATACATTTCTATGGAAACTCTTACATGAACTCTTTTAAATTCTGTAAGACTTTTCCATTTGTTCATGCTTCATGTCTATAAAGGTTTATCAGAGAGTTCTCTAAGGACAGAAAGCAAACATTTCACTTATGAATATGTGGATTTAACATCCAGAAATATGAAGCAATGCAACAGAAATATCAAGAATAAGGTAGGAGCAATGAGTAGGCCCTAACAGGTGAGTAAATAGCAATGGCAAATTAGTTTTACATAAATAAATTCAAGTGGAAAGGGGGAGATAACGGTGTTAGATGATGGCATAGATGTGCAAAAAGATTCCTGAGGGAGGTATTTTTAGAGTGGAAGTTAGTCTGCCTGCTATTCATACATATTAAAGCGTGTGGTTGATTGCTGTGACTGAACTGCTCGGCTTTACTCCAACTGATGGTGTTCGGAATGCATAATGAAGTCAGAGGGTGGTCACGGTTATTTCTTCTCTTTATTTATGTGTGCTTTTTAATTTTCAGAATGCCTATGTCAACATCAATCGGATCATGTCTGTTGCGTCAAGGCTTTCCGAGGCAGGCCATTATGCTTCCCAGCAAATTAAACAAATATCCAGCCAGCTGGATCAAGAGTGGAAGAGTTTTGCTGCAGCTCTGGATGAGCGCAGCACCATCTTAGCCATGTCTGCAGTCTTTCACCAGAAAGCTGAACAGGTGAGATGCTTTTGTGACTAGCAAAATGATTCTTTGCTACTTTGGTAATGATGATGCTGCAATTTTACCTAATGGCTTTTAGCTAATGTGCAGAGAGGTTAAGAGTCTTGTTCCTAGTGGGTCAGTGCCTCAAAAACAAATAGCAACATTTCCCCCAAAATCTGGTACATGTTCCCTGAGTGGGTAAGAAAATGTTTAAGTCTTAGTAATGAGAAAGAATCTGATCATAACTGCAGTGCACTAGTGCACTAACATGCTGCTTTATTTCTGTTGCCTAATATTTCATCAGTGCTGCGAATAAATTCAGGAGTATTATGGTCAGGAAAACGGTATGTCTCTGCACTCATATGTAGATGTTGTATGTGCAATGTGCATGGGAATATTCACACACATGACATAGACCCGTACCAGCAGATAATTTCTAGAAGCTAAATAATATAATTGTTAATGAATCTCATAGAATTAATTCCACTACTTACTCCTGCAGTACTCTCCATAGTCCCAAACTTTGTTAGACTTCACTAAGTAGAGGCTTCAGAGACAGCTAGGAATGTCTAAGAAGATTTTCCATGTCCCTGAACTCTGGTTTGTGTCTTTAACAACTACCAGAATTATTCCATAATTTCATAGCTAAAAAAATGTGAAAATGAGTGACAATTCAACTTTGATCACATTCATTTTCCAGTGACAAACACTGCTTAGGGGCTTTCTTCAGTATGGTTGTGAGCTTGTGTTTCCAAGTAGTTAATATCAAAAAAACTAGGTGGGTGTGTTTGATATTTATAGAATGAACCATACTTCCAATGTCTGAAGAAGAAATTATAACTGATAACCCAGAAACTCTGCCTCAAAAGCCAGAATATACGTGTGGAAGAGCTTAGCTCGAACAGTAAAGATTTTCTTTGTTGCTCGTTTCTGACCATAGAATTATAATGGATTTTTCTTTATTTTGTGTTTCCTATTGACAACAGCCCACAGCATAGAGCAATTACTCACCCTACTGGGCACTTACACATGTAAGCCACTCAGTGGCTCTAAGGGGACTGTTACACCAAGATGATGCCCAGTACAAGTACTTTCCTCCATGTAGAGTTGGCACTGTAGTATTTAGTTGTAGTCTTCTTGTTAAAAATTGTCAGTCATCATATGCTCATAAAGAAAAGTCAGAAAATAATTTATATCGAGTCAATAGTCAAAATGAGAATGTTTACTAATAAATTAGTTCTTTCTTGCTTATTTCGATTTGTTTGATGTTTGGGGTTCCTTTCTTGGTTTTTTTTGGTTTTTGTTTTGTTTCATTTTGGTTTTTTCTTTTTATGAGCAATCTCCTATTTTTCTGACGTGTCAGACTTGTTTGCAGTTTATGAAGGGGTTGCTGAGGTATTGCATAGCATGAAAGGCAATAAACCAGAAAGCTGTATTGAACTGTCTGTCAAGCTAATTTTTTTTTTGTCTTCCTGTCTTTTGAACGCTGTAAAAATGGGTATTTTACCTCAGTTTTAACTTGAAAAAAAGCTACTTTAATGTCCCTTCCAGCCTTGTGTCTTTTTTTCTTTACAATTGAATGAATGGGTGTGAAAAACACGGTCCTGCCTTGACACCTCTTCGTAAAGAACTTAACATTGTACTGCCAGACAGGAGCCATTCACTCATTACTAACCAGACTGGAGAATTTGCTAATTGTGAACAGCAGTTGCTGCTCACTTGCAATAAGAGACAATTCAGTGGAAGATAAGTGCCGATGTGAAGTCTGTAAACTCAGACTGCTGCAAGAAAGAAACGTGGGAGTCAGCGTGTTGATTAGTCAGGACTAAAATTTTGACCTTGCTTTAGTAACTCTGGTAGGATAAACCAATAACTTGAATGCTAATAACTTAGTCATTTGATCTCTGTATAGTATTAAGATTTGGGATTTGGTCTATAACTCAGTCTGCTGTCTACCAAGCATTCCTTCCAACGGTGACTCTATTATTTGGCACCACCCAGCATTGATTTTTATTTTTTTTTTAAGTCAGATCGGGTCTTTGTTATTTTACAATAAACACAGCTTAAATCTCTGAAGCAAAGATGTAGATAAACCCACTATTTTCTTTGTTGCAGATCAAATCTTTTTTCGCTTCCTTTGTTCTGTCAATAAAAGTAATCTTGCTGCGGATCCAACCATTTCTCCCACAGTGCACCCCTGCTTCCCTCATACCGATCTGACACGCAGATTGCCTTTCCCTCTCCAGTGCGATAAGCTGCTACAGCCTCTTTGTTCATTCCTTCCTATTGATTGAAGTTCTCTGTGATGCCAACAGGAAGCAAGTCTATTAGGACCATAATCTTTCAGCCTTTGGCACAGCCCAGACTGCAAGGAAGTTGTTGGCTTGGGACAGAGATTAATGAAAAACTCTACAATCTCTAGAATATGCAAGCTGAGCAGGAAGCAACTTGTTTCTCAAGGTCACTTCCAAAAGACCCCACACAGAAAACTGCACAGAATACAATTTGTCTGGTTTGGAGGGTTGAAAGGCTGAGTCAACCCTGCTGAGAATTGAACCTCACATCTGTCTTCATGTGCCTCAGCATCCCATTGCTTTTCTGGCTCTTACTGCAGATACATGTGGCATGTTGAATGGGACTCGGCTGAATGAGTTCCTGGATCAAAGCTTTTTTTTTTTATTATTTTTTAAACACAATTTGTACATAGTAAACCATCATCAAGAAAAGAGGAAAGGAAAGGAGAGGAAAGGAAAGGAAAAGGGAAAAGGAAAAGATCTTACCAACTTAGCCTTCAGCTAGGCTTCCTTCGGCACATGTGTTTGATCAAAAGCCAGTAAACTAAACTCCAAACAACCACTGTGTCCAGGTCAAGGTGCAACTCAAGATATTCAGTGAAGGTGTTTCCCAAATCTCTTGGTCGTTTTTGTTTTGGTATTTTTATTTGTTTGTGTTGTTTCGTTTTTGTTTTGTTTGTGTTTTGTTGTTGGTTTGTTTGTTTGTTTGTTTCTTGGGAGGAGGTGGGGTTTTTGTTTGTTTTCTTCTTTTCTTTTTTCTCCCCCCTCCTTTTCTCATGCTGGCATGCAGATATTCTAGTGCAAAAGAGAGCATGCTTCTGTATCTTTAGGTATGTCTGAGGCTATTCAAAGTTACAATAGAATGTAGGACAATATGTTTTATCTCACTGTGACTTCAAGAGAACTCTGGTGATTTGCTCCAGATGAGATTCCTGCCCACCAACTGCCAGCTGGGGGAAGCAGACATACCAGGTGTCCTCCCTTTCCTGGAAGTAATCTCTGAAAGTGTGCTAAAGAATTCATAAGATGCTCACTCTACTGATCCTATCAGAATGAACCAATTAATGTCTTCAATCAGCCAAGAGATCTTAACCCATTAATTCTGGGTGAGAGTTTACCCTGAGTAATGCACGAGCAGAATTACTATTTAAGGTAGCAGGTGTTAGGTGCACAAAGCAGACATTTATGTTGCTTCTCTAAAAACTGACCCCTGACTGTTTGTTCAATATTACATTACTCCCCAAGCAGGAAGGCTACTGTTCTCATCTCTGCCTGGAACTCTCTAAGCACATCCTAAACTCCCCTGTTTGTGGAAAGAAAATGAAAAAGAGAGGAAAAGAAAAAAGGGAGAAAGAATCTGAGTAACAGGAGGATAGGAAAAGCCAATTGATATCTGTAAGATGCAGGGGTAAGGCCAAGATAAATTCTGCATTAGAGAGGGAAATTCCAGAAAGAACAGGAAATATAGCACTACCCTCATACAAAAAAAAAAAAATCAGGGCATCAAGAGACATTATGGGTTGCTGAGGAAAAGTTTCATGACCTTCTTCCCATCTTTCCCCACAGCTGTTCCAGAGCATGAAAGTACACCAAACTTTGGTCTTAATTTCTCTGGGGGCTAGGAGAACCACCCTGGTTTTCCTACAGCTTCCACTCAGAGGCCTAATAGAAAGTAAGCAAGGACTGTGCAAAAAATGTGGACAAATATGGACTAAAAAAGATTTGAGCTGTGTTTTGAAGGAACTACGTGGTACAGCACAGCAGTCCCTGAAGAAAGCTAGTAAGAATTGTTCTGATAATACATTTTTACCTGACCTAATGCAGAATTTGCGATTTAGGTGAATAGATTGTGAGTCAGGACTAAGTATAGGTCATTACTTTAAAGTTACTTTTGGATCAGAAGCACAAAGGTACCTGGGAGGCCTTTTTATTTTTCAGGAGAAATTTTTCTTAATCTTTCATGAAATCTTGAAAAACATGGACAATTATTGGAACCTGCCATTTCAAATAATATTTAAAGAGATTTATGTTCCAAATAGGAGATAGTCTAGTCTATGAGGTAACTATAAATTTAAGCAATTAATTTAAATGGTATTAAGTATTCAGTGGACAGTAACAGCTATGTTCCAACCTAACAGTTAACAATTTATAATTTTAAATGCATGTTTTTTCAACTCAGTCAATGGCGATTTTGTCACATGCATATCTTCTAATTAATGGTTACATTAACACCTTTTTGTGTCTGCCACAGTATGTGACAAATAATAAAAATTAACATAGGTGCTTTTTTCAAAATACCTAAATCAGTAGTTCTGTGGTATGAACTGTAAAACTCTTAAAAACACATTTAATGTCCCTTCATGAATCTGCACATGCAGCACACACCGCCATGCACTGTTTTGGGGTATCTGAGTAAAACGCTGACAGCCTGCATTCCTTAAAACTTTTTAAAACAGATAATGTCAGCTGCTCCTGCTAGTGGCAGAAGTGACATTACTGATGTAATTGTTGATATGACATTGTCTATATACAATAGATGTAGAAATGAAAGAGAGATATGATACAACAAGGTGGAAATGTGGTTATGTACCTAGGATCTTCTTGAGACTTCTTCCACCTGCTGTGTGAATCACAGTCTGGGGATATGAGTATATGAGTGAGTAACCTGACTATTAAGAGCTTGTACTAAAATTGGTAGAATTCAGCAGTTTTGATAAGAGCAATAACAGTGTGATTCCAGCAGCAGGAACACTGGTCTATAAGGTGTAAAGGTCTTTTGTTCACTGCTTCAACCAAGAGGTTCATGTAACAGCCCCAAAAGGGATTGATCTCAGCTCCGTGCTCTGAAAACTGAATAGGAAATGATGTGAATTCCACTACCTTGGCACAAAATATGATGACTTCAGCTTTATGCAAGGGTGTTTTGGAGGATTTCATCTGAAGACATTCAGCAGATCAGGAGTCAAACCAACACAAGACAACCTGTCATCCTTGCCTCCAGCCTTCTAGAAAGCACAATTTTCACTGGTGCATTTATACTTTGTAGATATGAATGTTTAGGAATTCATCTTTGTCGCTGAATCTTTGTGTGCTGAAAAGAAGTGTTTACAATGCAAATACTTTATAGCCTTCATTACACAGCAGCATGGTGAATAGCTTTGCACTGCTAATAAAAAAGGATGCTGATGCCAGAGCCGGGGTTGAATTGAAATTCTTTGCTTTGAATCTCACAGCCCTTCGTGCTGTGTGTGAATGCTTTACTAACAAGCCACAGGTGAACACTTCAGGAGTGGATAAGGCTGTGATCCTGGGGTTGGTTTTGTGGCATTATACATTCATCCTACAGGGCACAGCATCTGTTGTATAGTTAGCTGTTCTTTTTTTATAAATAGCCCAAAAGTATGGCAGGCTGGCTTAGCGGAAAGGTGGAGGAAGAGAAAATATTAATGAGAAGTAATGAGGTGGCACTAGGCAGTTAGTATGGACAAAATATGAACATGTGAGCTTGTCGTTGAAGTAAGCCCTGCTTAAAAGAAAAACAGGATAGGAACCTTAGAGACTCAATTCCTCTTTTCTTTCAAAGAACAGGCAGCACCCAGGGGAGCTTCCCCAATTTGTTCTGTCAAAGTACATCAGCACCACTCTGGAGGCCTTTAAGAGTGGACTATTTCTTTTTTTCCATCTCTTTACTGCCCAAAGCTATTCAGTTTCTGACTGTCTGTTTAAGGCTTCCAACCAAGGGGCTAAACCATATTAATTGCAATAGCAATGATTTTTTTTCTCCCTTTTCATGGATGCCTGCCCACCAGGAACTGGACTGAGACCAGCAGCTCATTTTGCACTGGCTGCTTGGCAGCTGTCAGACGGTAATGGCATCTGATCACTGCTGACCTGGGCCAGTATCAAATGTGTGACCAAGGGGTTTGAAGCCTTGGTGTCTTATTAGTGATCCCACTGAGCTGGCCCTGGGTTGGAAACTGCTTGAATACAGACTGTCTACCTTCCACCGAAATGAATGTCAGCATTGATTTTAATGGGAGTTTTCTGTTACTCGAATTAGTAGCGTTAAGGACTGGTAAGCAACTGAGGGAAGACTGAGAGCTGAGACAGTGCCAAATACAGCTGGATTTGTAACTCTGTCCTTTTGTGCTTTAAACTGATTTTCTTTTCTAAACATGTTGCAGCCTCCCTTTTTTGGAATGCAATGTTGTAGCCTCCCTACATGGTTTGCAAACACCTTTAGAGCCTGGATATCTGAGCAAGGTTAAAGAAGCATTTGTTTTTAACCCAGAAGAAACAGAAAACATTCCTTTGGATCTAGGTGCTCTTCAAGTACTGAGGAGATGACAGGAATGTGCTGTCCCAAGGTGCCTAAAAGGACTCCTTTATAACTATTACATTTTCCTCAGTCCTTGCTGCAGTCATCTGTGGCACTCTACAAACAAAATTTTCTAATGTTGATATGTTATTCTGTGTCACTATTGCTCATTGTTCCTGGAATTGTTTCAGTTCCTCTCAGGTGTGGATGCCTGGTGCAAAATGTGCAGTGAAGGAGGCCTCCCCTCAGAAATGCAGGACCTGGAACTGGCCATCCATCATCATCAGACCCTGTACGAACAAGTAACACAGGCCTATACAGAGGTATGTTCTTCCCAGAAAATCATGTGAGTATCTGTTAAGTGATAACAGACGCGACTGCATTTTGGAGCTTAGTTTTTCTAAAACAGTTAGAGTCTGCTTTCCATTTCTGCGATGTTTTCAAAGAAGAAGTCAGCTCTAATCCCAGGTTGTAGGATGTGATTCCCCGCAATCTGCTTGTAAGGGCACAAAAGGACAATGTGGGGGACAAACCCCATACAGAAATGAAGTCTAGAACTAGTGTTGGCACCCCAAAAAAGAGCCACTTCCCTGCCTTTGCTGAACAAGGAACACCTTTAAGGCGCCAGTAGCTTTACTCCTGTTGCTTTCCTTCTGCAAATGAGTCCTGGCTATAGCACAGGTGTGCTAATGGGAACAGAGGATGCCAAAGGCTTTTTCCTTCAATGTACCGAGTCACAGAGCTGTCAGGTCCTTATTACAGTGAATGCTGAAACTGTGCTTTAGATGTATTTGTATACACTCTTGTGTCAAATATCTCAGACCTAAATAGGGTATGTGTTCTTTTCCTTTAAAAGAGGGTTCAAGGATGCAAATATTAAAACAAACTCTCTGTCATTTTGTCAAAAAAACCATAAAATTCTTCACTTGTTTTTCCCCCATTCATGCAGCATGAAATAAAACCTACAGCTGAAAATAATATTGCAATCAGCTGACATTCAATGAATCTTACTGTACAGGCCAGGGTCTGTGTTCTGTCCACTTTATCTTGCAAAAGTGCTGCAGGACCTCCCTGGCACCTGGGAGGGCTCCTTTAGGAATTAGACTAGTCTAGATGTTTACCCAGGCACGGGCCAACCTGCAAATTACCCTGGGAGAGGTCAACTGGGACAGAATAGACTGCCTTAGTTTATTAAACGTAACATTATCCATTGAACTGATCTTATTGAACATGTACATTATCCATTCTATTCTGTTATTCATGTCTCCAGAACTCAAGCTTTTTGGAAAGTAATCTACAGATCACCTGAATGCTTGGGTTTAGCTGTATTTTTCGTTTCCCTATACTTAACTGTCTTTCCTTATACTTAACTGTCTTTCCCTATACTTAACTGTCTTTCTGCGTATCAAGGGACAGGACTGTGGTAGTGCTTGCTGTACTTAGTAAGTTACTATCTGAATACTCCAGAACATAAAAACTCTCCTTCATACTCAGGCCTTGCTCTGGTCATCATGGAAGTATAAATAGTATAAAATACAAGGGAAAAGGGTTTTCTAAAATTTGGTAAAATTAAGGGGTTTTTGATTGCATTAGAAATTATTCCTAAAAATTAAGTAAAACTTGGATTAAATTAAAAATAATAATGTTTGAAACTGGCATTTTGTTCATTAGCCCCAGTCTTAGTTATTGTGAAATGAAAATTCATTTAATACTCATTACCAAAAGCAACCTTTAACATGCATATTGCTTCCTCAGAAAACTATAACTTGTTGCAGACTCAGATGTTTAAAACATTTCTATATTATTTTATGAATAAGTACAATTTTAAACAGTACATAGAATTGCCAGAAAGGTTACAGTCTGTTATTTTGGAAATGTTCATCCTTTTTCACACAGCTACATAGTGAGCTGAAAAGCCTGGATTTAGACTTAGGAGTCCTGCCTCCTATCTACATGCCTGTTTCTCTGACCTAGATAATACCCCTTGCCCATAGAAAATAATGTCTCTTTCCTCAGAGCTCTCTACAGTGGGATGAAAATTGTAGCTTTTTCTTTATTTTCCTGCAGAGTCATTGAAAATCTTGGTTTCCATTTTGATAATTATCATAGATTTGGAATAGAATGTTCCTAGGAATAACCATTTAATATTGATATTAATAGGATATTAATTAACATTTATTAGGATATATGCGCCTGTTCTGTTCTGCTACAGAGTATAAAAGAGCAGTTCAGGTTCACTGCAGGAAACTAAGAAGACACACCCAAAGAATCTTAGGGAGGTGCTTTTTTCCATCTTACCATGGTTGTAGTAATAATTATTTGCTTTCTTTTCTATCTTGCACTTGAGTGGAGCTCAGCAGTAGCAGAGGTGGCACTCATGGGTGTTTCTAGTGGATGAACAGCAGGAGAGAAACTTAGGACTCCTCTACTGAGGACAGTATTGATTCAGGAAACATAAGGAAGGAGAGAAAGAAAGGTCTTCTCCAGTCAGACTTGAGCCTGGTTGATGGTAAGAGCATCTTGCTCACTGTGACTTGATAAACGATAGTTTACTCTCTCTTCCCAGAGGCATGATATATTTGATCTAAAGACCAATTTTTTTTTTTCTTAGTGCAAGCTGTAGCCATTTCACAGATGGCACCATTAGTCTAGTCATTTGCAAGTCTTTGGAGATCTTTTTGACCTACTGTATAGGATATCTACAGATTTTTACTTATTACCTAGCGATGTATACAGCATCTGTGGAGATTATTCCAGCAGCACAACAAAGTCTTTTTTCTGGTTCACCTAAGGTGACATTACTTCTTACAGAAGTATTTCCATACTACCCATCCTAGTTCTTCTCCTACCATGAAGCCAAAATGCAGGAACATCACCATACAACAGGAAAAAATTATCATGCAATAGCTAAAAGTCTAAATCCTGTAGAAGAAAAAGGGGTAAGAAAGAGCACAGAAATGTATTTGCTCTTTTCCTCATGCCACAAATCTGGGAGAACATTGTCCTGCCTCATGTTTGGATGAAGCAAGGATATGTAAGCTGTTGTCTTTGAAACATTCTCTTTGTTCTGCATTGCTCCTGCCACTGAGACCCTTTATTGTAAAGGTCTTGTTAGCTGTGTTCTCCCACTAGTCAGCTCTGGAAGAGCACTTTTTCGTAAGATGGCTGAATTTAGTCTGGTGTTTTGATCAGGCATAATTAGGATACAGAATATTTCACCCAAGGATCTGACCCCTCAAAATGAAAGAATTGCAGAATTAGACCTCTGGTAGGCAAAAACCAACATGCACTTGGGAGATGGTGTAGTTATGAATAGATCTGTATTATGGCATAAAATTTCCAGGAAAGTTGTCCTGAGTAAAGAGTGTCTGTCATATTGTCTGTGCAGTCACATATCTCTTACTGGTAAACTTTTGAACCTTTATTGTTAGTCCTTATTCTGATGTGATTTCTATCGGTGTAAATCAGCAGGGACTATACTAAAAGCATTGTAACACCACCCAGGGACAGATTCAGACCAACTGGAAGACCAAAGGCCAGGAACAGAACATAAGGAATCCACACAGTGAATTTTAGCCAGTGCAAAAAGAGAGTTTCTGGTCTAATTAGCTGTGCCCAAGTGTGTGCATAGCCTTGCTTTCCTGTTCCCAGCAATCAAATTGTTGCTGATTATCTTCCCACAGATAAAATAGGACATAGTATGCCTTGTTTCCTTCCCTGTCTAGAAGCTGTTTCATCCTACCTAGCAGCTATTGTCCCCTCCATAATGTTGCCAAGGTAACACCTGTGCCCCAGTGTTTCCTCCTAAAATCCTCCCTCCTATGGCCACTATCTGCTGCTGTTGGCAAGTACAGTCATTTTCTCAGTGACCCCATCAGGCTCCAGCATGTGCAAATTGTTCCAGCTGGTTTTCAGCAGCAACTGAATTTGAGTATAAAAAGCCACTCCCCATGGAGTCTCCAGTTATTTCCTGATCTAATTCCAAATTGCCCTGAATATTTAAAAAATCTCCAAGGTTCTGTGTAAGCCCACCTAATAGTCATAAATACGGTGAGATTTGACTCCCACTTTTGTCAGTATAAATCTCTGAAAATGCACCAGATCTACACTGCTAGACAGACTTGGACATGGCATGGCTTGCCAAAAGACACAGGTTTGGGTCTTAAACGATATTTGCTACATTTGAACAAGCAACTTATTATACAGACATTAATGAGACTTGGAAATCTTTGAGATGTGTTTTAGCTTTGAGTGATAATGTTAAAAATTTAAACTGCCATTCTCTGGCAAGGTTAGTGATTGTGATTGCATAGATATTAAAAAGCTTTTTAAAAATTCTTGTCATGTTCACTGCTGTTTGTTTCAAAGGGGAAAGAGAAAAGTGGGCTGGGAACAGAAAGGGGGGATTCCAGTAGTGTCCTCATTTACAATTTCTGTTAAACAGAATGTTTTAACTTTGCAATCTGCAACTGAAAAGTGTTTCTCAAAGGCATATTTAGAGGACCAGTGCATGAACACTCTTGTTAATAGCAGTTTAGTTTTTATGGTTCCATTCTTTCATTTTGCCCCTGCAATATGGAAATGCTCTAGGAATGTTCCAGGAAAAAATCTGGTATTAAAAAATCTGACATTCTATTTTTTTAATGCCCAAATGCCTTTGCATCCACAAATGTCTTTTAATATGTTCAAAAAAAGTTACAAATGTGCAGAGGATTTTGCATTTACCAGCAAACTTTGTAGCCCATTGAAAATGAAGACTATAGGTCCTTCTGAGCTGTTCCTGGGTAAGAAAAGAATCACTGTCTTATACAAATTTATTTTTCACTACCATTGAATGAAATACAGAATTGGAATGTCATACTTCTCGATGTATATATGTACTTAGTAGTCCTATGAAGAAAGGATTCTCCCTTATCATACAGAATATGAATGACTCTGCCATCTGTGGTTTTCTTAAAATGCCACCTCCTCAGAAAAATAGGCCTGCAATCGCAAATGCCACTTGTCATCAACTAGTATATGTCATGAATTTTCAGTGCCCAAATGTCAGAATGTAATATAGTCTGGGGATCTGTGTGTGTGTGCATCCCCAGCAGTGCCGTATCTGTGCTCCTGCTGAGCAACACAGCAGACCCTCTAGGAAATGAAGGAAAGTGCTGAATGTGTAAGTACAAGTCAAAAAGAGATGTTATTAGGTCTTTCTTCCTTTTTAACTTATAAATGAAAATACACAGGCAAAAAAAAAAAAAAAGGCTAGACTGTTCTCTGTCAGTTATTGGGTGTTTAAAGTAGCAGTGCCGTGAAGTAGACCTGTTTCTTCACTCAGGTGAGCCAGGATGGAAAAGCCTTGCTGGATGTTCTACAGCGTCCCTTGAGCCCTGGCAACTCTGAATCCCTCACTGCTACCGCGAACTACTCCAAGGCTGTTCACCAGGTATTGGATGTGGTGCATGAAGTCCTGCATCACCAGCGGCGCCTAGAGAGCATCTGGCAACACAGAAAGGTCCGGCTCCATCAAAGGCTGCAGCTCTGTGTTTTCCAGCAGGATGTTCAACAGGTAATGTCATTACTGAGGGAATTAAAGAATGGTCCTCCCTTTGTGGCCATAAAGATTGTTTGGTGACTTGTCTTGAGGATATTGCCATAACCAAGATTTCACATGCAGCTCTATCTATGCTAGGAATATGCTAAAATCCTAATGTGCCTTTTAGTAGTTCTCAGTTTCGTGTTGGAAATTATCAATCAGTACACTGATTATTGAGCAGTCCATTCCCCACAACGTGATACTATTTTCCATGGTTAATTTTTCACACATAAGCAATTAGCTATAGGTACTCTACTGTTCTTGAAAAAATGATGTTTAACAGAAAAAGAATTTCAAGTGTAAAAAGCAATTGAGCCGTGGCATATTTCACCTTCCTATGTGGAAACAATGCAGATAGAGACCTTTTAGTGGTGATTAGATGATCTTTGCATTATTATCACTTTTGGAGTCCACACAGCTGTGGTATACGTTTGCTGCCTTAAATAGCTTGTACACCTCCATGTACAGACCCCACTTCACTTCTGTACAGCTTATACCGTACCTTCTGAGAACACAGGCTTCAGGTGAATAACTTTTATCTCTCAAAGGAATCCATTTGAATCCCAGTACAACAGCATAACTGACAGTAAGTATGAAATACCATGTTTGTAGCTGCCAAATATGCACAATCAACAGATGTTACAGGACTTTGCTCATCAAGGGTGTTTTGGTTTGTTTAAGGAGCCCCATTACAGCCTGAAGCAGATGTTGGTAGCAATATGGTACTTGCTTTAAACGAAGAGACTGAAAGCTCTAATCATGTTTATGGAGCATTGTAATGTCCCTGGGGTTCTTTATGTCATTGCCTTCCTCCAAGGGAAAAATGAGGTGGAGACAGAGTGACAAAGCTGTCACATACAAAATAGATGTGAACCACCAAGGACAGGAGATGGGGAACTTTTCTTCAACATGCAAATTTCTGGTCCTGGTAGTGCCATAGTTGAAGTGCAGCAGCACAGACAGCAGCTGCAGTTGTAGATACCCTTTGCAGATATGCATGACCATTTATTTGGTAGTTGGGAAAATCTTGTCAGAATTTCTACCTGCTCATTTTTTTCCTATAAAACCACACAGATATTCATGTCATATATATTTAACTAAAACTGGGATTGAATGTAACAGATGTTAAATTTAAGCAACTTCATTTTTGTTGCATGTCAGCAAACACAGTGGATGCTAATGAAATTCACAAGCTGTATATTAAATAGAACATGTACTTGGAATTCAGCTAGAATGCTCTCTGCAAACTATACGAATTTTGGCATATTGTCTTAATACAATTTTGGGATTACAATCTCAAAAATCAAGGGTTGTAAATTCTGATGTTATTATGCTTTTTCCACTTGTAGTATATAATGTCAATTAGAATCCATATTATCTTAAGTATTCTTCATCCCCTAGGGTGATTTACACTTTTGTTCAATCCTTCCAACCCAAAACTTTCCCTCTTACATCTTCTGAAGTCAGCAGAAGTGTTTATCAGGTTGATTCATGAAACCCATTCAGACTTGTCCTTCCCACATATGCAAGGCAATGAGGCTGTGTCACTGCTTTTCAAAATGAACATCTTTTGTACGTACTGTGACTTTTGGTGAGGGGAACAAACAGTAAAAGTAACTGGAGTACAATTCCTTTAGAGAGCATCACTCTATGTGAGTTCTGTTGGCAGCTATCTTTCCAAGTTTTTTTCTTAAAGGGTAGTTATTATCTAGGAAGCGACAACTTAATGACAGACATGTTTCTGTCCTAGCACACACTTATCACGGGAATCTCTTTGTCCTGCAGAACGTGGAGAGGAAGAGATGAATCATTCTGTTCACTAAACATCTGTACTATTCAAGATAAATGCTTTGTAATTCATAAATGAAATTATCAGCTAAACAGAAATATGAAGTGCAGATTCCATGAGGAGGAGGAAGATATCTGAGTATGTTTTTTTTTTTTTTAAATAATAATCTCCTATATATCTATTCTGCAATTCCTATTATGCCTATCAGTTGGCAGGTGAAGATGTCTGCCTGTGTGTTGTCACTAACCAAAAGTAACTTTTACCTACAATAATTTGTTGCCTTGGCAAAATGTAATAACCTTTAACCAGGTTCTTCCTGATTCAAGCCTAAAAAGGGAAGATTTGGGAGGAAAAAACCTAACAGGAGAGCCCCAAGTTTATCAGACTTCACTGTCTTCTAGGCAAGGAATGATACAGGGTAGTTCCTCTAAGGAAGATGCTCCTCTTCTCTCTCCACCCAGCCCAAAATTAAATGTGTTCTTCCAGATGCAGTTTTCCCTGTAAGGATGTCCCGTGCTTACCCTCTCCAACTGTTGACCAGTGCAGTAAAAATTCAGGGAAGAATGATCTCCATGTCAGAATTTACACTCTCTCACTTGTTCATCTATAACTTTCTCTTCATGTGAGCTGTTCTGCATCAATCTTGTCTTAAAAGCCGATGTGAACGGGTTTTGACAGGTTTTGTTGTGTTGCATGCTCTTAATACAGACTCCAGGATTAATTTGCATCCTCTCAAGTCTGTCATTAATGGCATTAATAGTTTTTAGTAAGGACACATCTCTTACGAATCTTGAGAGATCAATTATTCCTCACCTAACTACTCTAGTCAGTCTTGTGAGAGGGATCAAGTGTTTAGGTGTGCACTATCAAGTGTTCATATAGAGGTCTTGTAAAACTGGTTAGCTGCTTGAGGGCTTTATGTAGGCCAAGTGGGTGCCTTTTGGACTGATTTAAAGGTTAAGCTGTGTTAAACAGACTTGTTCATATAATTCCTGAGTGTACTTTGCATCATTTGCAGGGCCAGAGTACACGTTGTATGCATTACTGTGTTCTCAGATAGTTCCCCACTCTCAAGGAAATCCTTTGGATACTGGCTACATTTCAGTTTGTACTGCACAAAACCTGGAAACATTGAAAATGAAGGATAAAAGAAATAAAAGTAATTTTTATTCTGAGAAAGAAAGTCAGGCATCCTTGCAGTCATGTCATAACCAAATACAAGTTGTGCTATAGAAAAAACATTTAAATAAACACTGTGTATTGCCAAGTTACAATATTAATGTAAGAAATGTTATGCTATAAAATGTCATCAGAAGTAAACACTACCTCACACCATCAGACATTTTACAAGATTATTAGCTATTACATCTATGTATTAAAAAAATTACGTCAATTTGTACACGCAAGCTAAGTTAAATAACGGTGTACTAAGGGCAATGAGTTATGAATATATAGCATTTTAAAAAAGGAAAGAAAATAAATGGTGTAAAACTGCATTTGCAGCCTTCACAGGAAATGGAGCACCATTCACACAAAACAGATAGCAGATAAGACAATTTGTGAGCTGTTATGAGGTCCTACACAGGCAGAAACTGACAAGAAACTCTTTTAACACCAAAAGTGTTTAGGTTTATTATAGGAATGTTGCATTGCCAAGTGTGTAAAATACTTCACTGCTTCAGTTGTTTTTTAAAAGTTCTCTGTCATTTCAGATAGGGAAGAGCTGGGCTGTTTGATCCTTTTAGAACACAGATGTGGGAGGAGGTGCTGAGATTCTGTCCTGCAAGGGAGGAAAAAATCCCTTTGACATTCATACTGATATTCTGTAATTCCTGCAGATGATTCAGCCCATTTTTGATAGCTTTTCTTTTTTTGCGTCTCCTTGCTCTGGGTCTTCCCCTTCTATTTACTAGCAGATTAGACTATTTACCAGCAAATTAACCCCATTTCCATCTCTGTTGATATTTGAAATTGTTCTCCTGTTGTCTCCAGTTTCCACTGTTACATTCTGATTTACTCTATCTGCCTCTGCTTGCATCTCTCCACTTTAATATGTTCCCTTTGGTCTCATGACCAGCAACACTGTGAAACAGCGATGGTAGCATAAGGGTTGTACCATGAGCAGATGTTACCAAGCAGCCACAGAAACAGCTAAAGTAAGTTTATAGCATTGTTCTTCACCCCATTGCCTCCCCCATCACTTTTGTTCCATACAGGCAAGAATTTCGTCTGAATTCTTTCACTTCATAAACTCATTCAAGTGAAGCTGTATAGCCTGAAGCATACCTATTAAAGTAGAAGGAAAATGGAGACACATCAGATGAGTTATTGAAATGGTCTGTGCAAGCCTTGAACTTGGAATTTTAAAGCACTTTGGTGGCAGAATAGTCAAACTGCTACACTTATTCTGCAGGCATCATTCTTTCTCACAGAAATTCTTAGCCTGACACAGGCAGCCTTTTTCACATGATTTTCTCAGAGACACTTCTGGTGCCACTTCCTTCTTGCTTCACTTTAGTTGTTGTGTTATCTTCAAAAGAAGAGCTGGAGAGTATGTGGATGTAGAGGTACTGTGTGTGCTGGTGGAGAGTCCTGGCTATGTACAAAGCCTTGAGTTAGCTGAGGTGGCTCTGCATGCCAAAATGGAACAGGCCTGTCATGTCAGCTGAAGGCTGGTGGTAAGCAGCAAGGTTACACAGACTCTTACTGTGAGAAGAAAGAAGAAAGCTGGCACTGTTGCCATGCCAGCTGTAGGGCTCTCTCAAATCCTCTTGGTTATTAAGGTCAGGCTAAACCAGTGTCAGGTTCACCTGGATTTCTTTAAATTTCTGGATCTGTGTTTTGTTGGCTTCATGCCCAGATACATTAATGGATGTAGCTTCGATTTCCTTGTGTGGTTATCTGCCTCTGGTGATGTATAAAAAGGCCATGTGGGCATACTGATATCATTACATTTACCAGCTGCCATTTTTGGTGGACACAGCAAAGTATTGCAGAGGAAAGGCTGTCTCTCTTCATAACCAAGCACTTCAGCTTCTGATGTGTCTGGCTTTTACCGGCCGACAAAACAGATCAGGGCATGATCCTGGCATCACTTGTATGGAAAAATGTCCTGCCAACATCTATCTGTCTCCATACACTACCTGGGAATACTGAATATGTGTGATCTATGTAGTCCATTTGCAGAAGAATGTTGGGCTATTTGAGGCAGTTCATGATTCATTTAGCTCTCACACAAGATTTTAGAGGATTAGCTCTGTATATACCCCCACACATGCACAGATACACTCAGTTGTTTTGATCACTTCAAGTCAATGAAAAGTTCTCCAAAATTCTGTAGTTTTCCTACTTGTCATAATTTGTTTGCAAGACAGAAGAAATCAGACTATATATGTCCTTTAGTTTTTTTGTTTACAATAATACCATTACTACCATATAACTTCAGCCACAGCACCCTGGAAAAATACATCACATTCTCTGTGCACCATCTAGGCAGATTTAGCCTGTAAATACTTACCACTGACAGATTAGAAATGAAAACATTACAATTCAAAGCATCCTAGAGAATTTTCTCAGTCCCTTTGATAACTTTATCAAGTAATGAGATGCAGTTAACTTTTACATGTTTACATTTTTGAGGTCTGACTGCAGTACTTTCTCTGAACTGAGAAGGTATATGTGACCTTACCAGCTACACAATTGCAGTGTTACTTGATAATGAGAAATTCTAACTATGTTTCTCTTGTCCCCAAAAATTAACAAAAAAGAAACTTAGGAGCCAATACTGGTGAAACTACTTGACAAAGTTCTCCCAATGGGTTGTCACAGGATAGAAAACAGCATTTGTTATCTGTGACCAAGAGGCAAATACCTCTGTTTTCACTAACCCTGTCCTTCTAGCAATTGTTGAGGCTGTGGAGTCCACATGTGGTTTATTACCTGATATAAATATCTCACCTCACATTTCTTATTGATCATACAACTTCTCTATATTGACCATACAACTTTTACCTACATGGCTCTAAAACGCTAACTTAATAAGATGTGCATGTGTTTCCAAACCCACATTATGTCCATAACATCCTCTTATTTACTGCTTGTCCGCTTGATTATTTAGGCAGTAAATGATAGTACCTTTATAGTAAAAGGATTTTTTGCTTGTTTGTTACCATGCACTCTTGGTCACAGACCATGCAATAAAAGCATCTTGGCAACAGCTTCTTTAGAGCGATTTTCATGCTATTCCTTTTGTTTCTGCCAAAGGAGCTGGCACATTTTCAGGCGATATCAGTGCAAGTCTGGGCAATGAAGAGAATTGCGGCCCCACTCACCTTCTGAAGAGAACTAACAACTAACCAGCACTGACACTGGTTTGAAAATAAAGTGGTGGTGTATTTGTGCTGATTAGTATCCTGCAAATACTATGAGAAGAATTCATTATTGCATAGCCACTTAAATAACACAAGGGTTGCTGAGTGACTTAGTTGCTTATTTTGAACTGTTAAAAAAGGACTGTAATTCCTTAATTTGAACCCACAGAGGCATGGGATTATGCAGGACTTTCAGAGGATTTCTACTGACTATGTATGTCTAAAATCTTGGGTTGGCAGACAGAGCAGGAGAATAAAAGCACCCTGCACAGCTATACAATCTCTACTGCTCAATGATCAGATTGTGTTGGTTTTGCCACACGAGCAGCTGTGCTAGGAAGGAGAATATTGCCCACATATTTTTTCAGTTTCTGGTGATTTCAAATGGATCTTTCTCTAGTTCCTTTAGCTTGCAAAGAAGTGGAACATTTATGGACAGTGTGCTCATGGTTGTCCAGACTAAACAGGACAGGCTTCTTGGTAAAAGAACACCGCTGAAAGAAATAACATCAATTTTCCCTCTTCAGCAGTGACTCTGGCACAAAAATCTGTCCTTCGAATGGCCACAGCATAGCTTCACAAGTGGGGAGTGCAAGTACGTGGTACACTGATATTTGAGCATGTTCAGACAATGGCTGTTGGTATAGAGCAAGGGTCTGTGTTTCTGTCCAGGCTGTCACATTTGCACCCTGTAACCAGTGATCAAGGTGTGGCATAGGAACACCTCAGAGATGTCTCAGGCTATCAGCCTGAATTAATTGCTTTAAATACTTCAAACTCATTTGAGAACTCTGTTCTAAACTTCTGACAGCACTTTTTAAAAACAGATGAGTATCATCTTGTATTTTTTTGTGCCAAAACTCTTCGCAAAGAACTATAGGCTTAAATTGTTACATTTTCATTTAATTATATTTATTCTGGAAATTCCTTAAGGGCTGCTGATTAACAGTACTCCATCGTCTTCATAATTTGATTTAAAGTGTAACTTGAAATTATCTGCAAACAACCTTTGTGTCTTTCTTCATCTATACAGTTATTAAGCCCAGCAGACAATTGTTCTTTGTGCTTTTCAGGAGTCACTGATTAAAAAATAATAATGATCACTTTTTAATTTAGACACAGAGCAGTAGTACTAGGGATATCAAACTTCAGGGGCCAGTTTCAGTTACCAACTGAAGTTTACTTAGCATTGATGTATGAGCAGTGCAAGAACACTTTGATGAGCTCCACAGCTGTCTTGGGAAATAGGATCTGAAGACATCTGAACCAGACAGCTTGATCTCTGAACCTATTGAAGTGAGAAGAGGAACTGGGGAAAAAAACTCTTTTGTGTCCCCAAAAGCTTGTTCAGAGCAGTCTGTCCTTCAAGACTTAGTCCTTCCAAATGGTCTGTTTTGCTGTTTCCTGAACTGCAAATGCTTAGATTCTTACTGAGAGCTTAGGAACCGCTAAGAAGGCCTTCTGAAATCCCTCTAGCATCCTACTCACTGATGTTTTGGATCTATCTTATAGTGAAGAAAGAGGATTTAAGTCATAGTATGAAGAAATGGAGAAGGTGTTATTAAGGCACAGCTAATTCTCTGTAGGTAGGTGCAACTATCCATGGTCTAGATTTATCCTGCCTGTGTTTAGGAGTGTAACTGAATCATCCAAGTCATGATCCTAATGCACAGTCTCCTTTTATAGTCAACAGAGAGACACTGACATCTTCAGAGAGTGATTCAGTCTGTCTTAAGATCTGAATTATACCCTGGATACTTCCCTTTCTTACTGCTGACTGTCAGGGAAATAATGATAAGGTAGGGTCCTCAGATCAGACCTTCCGTTTATTACCTAATGTTGGGTGAGATGGATAAGGATGCAAGAGCCCAGTCCTGCGTGGTGCAGAGCACCTCTAACCATCATACCACTCTGATTCATGCCTTTCTGACCTAGGATTTGCTTCGCAGCAAACTGCAAGGAAGTCAGTCCCAGACAAACTGCTAAAATTTGCTGTGATGCTTTAGCAGAATCATCCTCCTTATATAGCATATCCTCAATGTCTATTTTTGTGCCAGCATCCCTGAAAATATGACATGTAATTTATTGTTTCTGAAAGGCATCGTTGGCTCTCATTGTCATGGCAAAGGAGGAGAAAGAATCAGGATTGTCTGTTACTGATTAGGCCTACAAACATAGTAGGGCTGCAATAGTGAAGGAAGAGAAATGAAGTAGAATTTTCTCCAGAAATAAGTATAATTTTTGAAAGCATTTGCTAGTATGAGTAATTGTCACCAAGGACATGGAGAAAAATAACGTCTTTGAATAAACATAGACTGGAATGCCAGAAGGCTTTCTCTCCTGTAACTTTAAGAAGTAACAATAATAGTAGTGCTTCTTGCTTATTGTTTCTTTCATCTCAGGATTATGGGTTTTCTAAAAGGTTGATGTTGAGTGACTTGCCAAAGGTCACTGAAAACTTTATGACTAGAACTCTTCATGTCAGGATGTCTGATTCACAAATCCCTGCTCTAAACCCTCAAAGTCACTGCTACTCCAGTTTTACCCCTTATGAAAAGGTCTTATAGGATTTATTGGGACTATCTAAAAATGAAATAAGGTTTTGCTATGCTAAAAAACAAATATGCTATTTTAGGCATTGGTTTAGGAGTCTGAAATAGTCGTTCTTTTCTACTCCATTTGTTCCCTGTGATCTTTCCTCCCAATTATCTCCTCACATGGCCTCACAGCTTTTTCATGATCCTGCCTGTCACTCAGAGTGATCAGTCCTCTTTCATATTGCTTTTGAGTGATGGCCAACAAAAGGTATTTTCATTGAAGTAGGAAAAAAACTAGCCATACAACAAAGAGCATAATGATAGCTAGTTCCTGAAGTATAACGTGTTTTCCTCCACAGAGCAGCTGCTCAGCCAGTTGGTTACTCTTCCCCTCTGGTAATTAATTGCACTCATGGAGTTGAGTGATTATGTCTTGCTGGGTAGCAAGGCCCAGTTTAGGTTGAGCTGATCTGACACCATGACCTGTTTCTGCTGGCTGCTCCTCTCCATGCGAGTCATTACTCCTAACTCTCCTCCCTCTAGCAGCTCTACCTTACTCCACACCACAAACTACTTTTAGTAGCTGTGCTCCGTACGGCGATGCTTTGCAGCAGCTCTTTGCTCTGTTAGCTTCTCTTGGCTGTGCCTTGTTTCAGTAGCTGCTCTTTCTAACCAACCTGACTGATGAGTTCTGGTATTTCTATCCTTGGAAGAGAGGTTGTGCACTATTTAAGACTAAACACAGTGTTTTAGCTCAGCGGAGAGTTTTAAGCAACTTCTTTTGTTTCATATTCCTCATAGGGAACTCTCACACAAAGCTGCTTGCTTGTTTTTTAAAGTTGTAATCTTTGGATTGCAGTTCTGGAAGCTATTGCCTAGGCTGGGGTGACCCTTCAGGCACTTTTAGACAGAGCTGGTTGGCTCAAACTCCGGTATACTGTTACAGCCATAAACTTTCTTTTATGTTACTCTATGGTTCCTTTTTAACAAAAATGCCTTTCAAATGTGAAAACATGCAAAACAAACATACTTCGGGCCTGTCTAATAGTGTTTTGCCTTTCTCCTCCCTTTGTTTTGATAGTTCTTTACTTGTTTCTTTCCTGACTTTTGGACTTTCTTGGATGGGATGTGCTCTGAAGGATAGAGAAAATTACTTTTATTTTTAGCGTCAGCAACATCCAAAACATTCTGACCTTGAGACAGTTCCCTTCCCAAATAAGGAGGAAAAGTTGAGGGGGAGGGGAACCACTAAATGAAACTTTCTTTTTTTTTCCCTCTTCCTCCAGCAAAATGTAACTTGAAACAATCAAGATGCATTTGGGATATTGTTTCTGCTTGCTTACCTCCCCAGGATTTCAAAGCGAATGAAGTGTCAGGAAACCTGAAGAGAAGGAAGTTCAGGATGATGGGATGCCATATTCTGGGATCCACCAAGCTAGGAGAAAAACATGAGAAAGCAGACAGTTTTTCACAGAAAACTTCAGTTTGGGGAAAACCGAGCTTTTCATTGAAAAGGTGCTCTCAGGGGAAGTCCCCAACCACTTCTGTCACTCTCGTTCTTCCCATGACTCTTACTCCTGGAGTCTTTTAGGTGGCTTCTCTTTTCTCTCGAACAGCTTAAGGCTGTTTCTTGCTGAAAGTGCTTTTCGTAAGTCTGGTCCTACTTGCACATATATTCTAGTTTATTATTGTCTTACCAATGTGTCAGGGTACTCAGGGTTCAGCATCCATTTGTTTGCATCCCCACAAACAGCTTCTTGTTGCCATTATCCACAGTCTCCTTTGTTTAATCTGTAAGGTCATTGGCCTTTCACCCTTCAAAAACCTCACAGGATTTACTTTTGCTGTGACATGTAGAAGAGATCAACCATACAGTTGTGGGAGATTACACAGTGATGCAAACGTCCTGAGCCTTTTTATTTCAGCCCTGCTGTGTCTTGCATACTGAGTGCCCAGCTCAGCATGGGGTCTGCATGCTACATGCAAAGCTTCTCACCCACCACAGCAACTTAGCCCTTTCCCCACTTATCT
Source organism: Patagioenas fasciata (assembly GCF_037038585.1). Taxonomy (NCBI): domain Eukaryota; kingdom Metazoa; phylum Chordata; class Aves; order Columbiformes; family Columbidae; genus Patagioenas; species Patagioenas fasciata. The sequence goes on along the minus strand of NC_092526.1, from coordinate 11,273,102 downwards.
GCAGTACTGAGCTGTGACTTCTCTGCCCTGGGTCACCATGTGTGAAGCGCAGTGGGTTTGCCCAAGCAGTGACTGACAGACAAGCAGTGCAAGCAGAAAAGATGCTGCAGTGGTCCTACAGCAGGAGAGATGCTGTGGTGCAGGTGTGAATCCCTGGGCAGGACCCAGTGGCACAGGAGCTCTGCCAGGAGGTCAAACACAGCCTTGTGCTGCATTCCTGTCTCCCTGCACGCAGCCTTACACATGAGGGTATCTTAAACTGTGAGATAAAATGTTTGAGACATCAGGACATTCAGGACACTTCTTTCATCCTTGTTCTGCTTCTCCTTCCCTACACGGTTTGCATTTTCGTATTTTGCCTCTAGTCTCAAATCAGGTCAGAGCCCTGTGGAGGAAAGGTTATGTTTTCCTAGATGTTGGCATGATGCTCAGCCCCAAAGGGCCCTGACCCTGGCAGGGGTGGTTAAGATACCTCAGTGTTGTGCCATCCTGGTGAGATTTTCTGTTACTGCGATGAGACTATGTACCAGGACCCATTTGTCCCAGTTGAGATTTGTTCTCTTACTAAACCTGTCTTTGCTGTGTGTTGTGATTGTAAGTCTTGTTAAACTAGGATGATTAAATCCTTTATTCCCAACTGTAACCTAAAGCAGCGCTTTATTTAAAATCCTGGTCAGTCAGCATTTTTCTCTGTGGTGAAGCAGTGAACTCAAGCACAGTGGGCAGTGCCAGTGTGGGGCCTGGAGCACAGAGCTTGCATTGAAGACTGCTCTGTTGTAAAGCTCATCCTTGCTTTATCAGTCCTTCCTAATTGTTAACTACCTTTAAATATCTTGTTTAAACTAGTAGCAGTTTAGGTGGGTTGATATCATTAAAATGTAGATGGTATTGTCTAAACTAGGAGAGCAATCTCAGGTTAGTGCAGTCATAGCAGTTCCAGACACTGACCCAGAGCACTGAAATTAGGAGCCAACCATGAAGGCTGCTCTTTTCCTACTAAATAGGCAAGGTAGGTGCCTGCCCAACTTACCTTAACGCTATTATACATCTGCCTACACTAGCACAGTTATGCTCTGGTTACAGCTGGAGCTGAAAAAACATGTAGTAAGCGTGTTCAGGGTTTATTTTATTGTGGTTTTGGTTTTAATTTGTTTGCTGGTGGTGGTTGGTTGGTTTTTGTTTGTTTTTCCCCGGAGTTTTTAGTGTACAAGCAAACAACCCAGTTGGGGACAGTCAGACCTAAGACTAGAGCTGGCCCCAGCCCTGACTGACCCAGCAGTTGTGCCCTGTAAAACTAATCTGAAAGGATAAACATGGGACAAGAAATGGAGATCTGGAGAAAGCAAAATTGCCTCAGAAGGAGCAAAAGGAAAGCCTTGGAAAGAATGAAATCTCTGTTCTAACTGGTGCTGTGGACCACAACAACCAAAATCTTCTGTATCCCCTAAGTAAGAAAACATTTCTGTATTTCTATGTACAACCACTGATAAGAAACTGAGAGGGCTGATTAGTTGTACTGATAATTCATCACACTGCGGCTAAGTGCCAGGTGTGATTCCTGAATATTGGAGGAAAGACTCACAAACAGCAACACCAGCAGCATAGCTGCAAAAGAAATAATCTACCTGCCAGCCCTGAGAAACCTCATGCAGAGCACAGCAGCATCTTGCTATGCTGATGCAGAGCACATTTTCTGAGCCTTGTACAGAAGGAACATGCACAAATGTAGTTATTTATAGCTTCTCCACCCACATGCAGTTTTGAATCTTGCTCTAAAAGAAGTTCAGCATTTAAAGAATACAACAGGGTTTTTAAATGTGAAGATTTTTTTTTTTCTTTTCTTTTTTTCTTTTTTTTTTTTTTTTTAATTTCCTTGAAAACAATATTCTGGGAACATTAGTAACAATCCAGGCATTAAGGAAGAAACATTAGTTCTTCATTTGTCTGTCTATTGTTCTCTTCCTTGGAATGTTTTTAGAGGGGCACTTGCCAAATATTATCAAGTAAAATATTTAATCAAGAAAATGGAAGATAAGTGAGATACATTTGATGAATGGGAATTTTACCAAAGGAAAGCAGTGTTAAATTGGAATAAATTCTTTCCCATGGTAAGAGAGGTACATGTATTCCCACTCCCTTTTGGGGAGCTTGCATCCTAGCTGACAGCATTTAGTGAAGGAGCAGGTTGGGGTTGTGTGACCTCAGCCAGTGCCCAGAGGAAATGGGCAAGTCCTGCTCTCCAAAGGCCCAGCTACACCCAGCCAGTTCTGCCAGAGACCTGAGTTGAACATGCTGTTCTGAAGGGAGAGACATGACTAAATCCTGCATCTCACTCATTACTGGATCAGCTCTTTTCTTTACACTGAGTAAAGGTGGATGGAACCAGAACACATCATATTCTCACTCTTCTACAAATGCATGTCAGTTTCAAACCATCAAAATATGTTTATAGATGTGAAGGACTGTACCAGTACATAATACCCATGTGCAGAAAGCAAACATGAGGATATTTTTACCTTGTAAGCCTGTGAAAAGGTAAGGAGTTAAGTTGGAGCAGCTGTGTGGGAAACCATGCACACCTCATCACGGCAAGAAGTGAGCAGACTTGTTGCCCATGGGAGGGTGACATTTCTGGGAGCAGGCAAGAGTATTTATGACTATTGTACAGATCTGTAGATCTGTAGTAATGTGAAAGTTCCTGGGGGGAGTTGGGAAATGGAAGAGCTACTGCAAGCTACAGCCTGAATCAGCAAGTCACCATCAACTTCTGAGAGTTCTACCAGAAACATTGAGAGGAGCCTTCTGGGTTCTCAGGCCATTGCCATAGGACACATTTAAGATGCTTTCACTTGATCATGCTGCTAACTTTGGAGCGCTTTCACAAGTGTTTTTGCAAAATAGAAGCTGCTAAGAAGAGGGTAGCTAGAGGAGTTGTTATTCTGTCGTGATTTCCACTGTAGAAGCTGTTGATGAACAAGGATCCTGCTGCTGGGACTGTCTTGTCTGGACAAACTCCTACAGTCCTGTTTCCAGATGGGCTTGTAGGATACCTGTGGGTGTTAGAAGCAGTGAGGAGTCTGAATAAGACTATGAACATGTATTTTTGCATATTGAGGACTTTTTTGACACTCTTCTGTGTTGGTGGATGCACACGTCTCAGTAATTGTATAATTTATTGAGAAGTGTTCACCAGTAAAAGCTGTGCTTTGCAAGGCTGTCCACACTGCAAAGAACTTTTGGCAAACTAGTGGATTTTTTAAAAATACAGGGGTTAGATTTTTGTTGTTAAAATGAGAAATTGTGCAGAGGTGAAACTTTCACATAATGTCCAGGAAGCTAATAAAAACACCTAGAATCTGATTTCATGGGGGCTTCTCTTTTTGGTTGGATGTAGACAAGGGAATAAAGGAAATTTTTTAAATGTTGCGATTGGCTCTGCATTTAATTGCCCTCATTAATTTAGTTGCACTATACGGAAAAATAGTGATAGGTCTGTAAGGTTGCTTTTCCCTTCAAGGGTAAACGGGACTGCATGTTTTTTTCTTTTGAAAAGACCGTTTTAATTATGTGGTGGTATTTGGAATAACTACAATTAGAGAGGAAAAGCAGGGAGTGATTAAAAAAATCATACTTAATAGCAGCTGCATTAGTTCTCTTTTGAAAGAGACCCAGCCACAGTTGAGTATATACATGGAGGAGTTGTGATGAAAAGAAGGGGTAAAGTATGGGTGATAAATTTTCGACTGACTCTGGGCAAGGTTGTCTGCTGCAGCATTTTAAGAGGAATCTTCCTTGATAAAAGATTGAAGAAGTATCAAAATGAAACTTTCTTGTCCAATCCTCAGACTGTGTTAATGGGTGTAGCTTTGTTCACTCAGTTCCACCCTTACTTTAAAAGAAACAAACGACAACAAGAAGAAACCTGAGATTGCTTGGTTGGTGATAGTGGGATACACTGTTGATCTCAAGTCAGTTTGAAAGAAGTGACATATTACTGACCATCTGAGCTGAATTAAATACAGAAAAACTTGCTTGGCTGGCTATTTAGTTTTCTGAAGATGAATCAGTCATCTTCACATGGACAGGTCAAGCTATGATATTTCAGGATTTATAGCTATATGATCAGCAGTAAAGCATTTATCCCACAGTGAATTTGGAGTGTCTTGCACCAGGTTTTAAAGCCCTGCCTTTCAATGGATTGCCTGCTCACTTTTGTATAGCTGCCATGATGTTGTTTATGATATTTCAGTATGTTCTTGTACTGGAAAAGGTTCCTGGAACACCCAGCTAAATATGAAGCCACATATTGGTAGAGACTGCAAAAACTTAAAGGCAGCTTTCACTCCAAACACTTTATTTGTGAGCCTTGCTTGTTTGAACTGTAAGTGTGGTTAATGTCATTTTAGAAGTGAGAATGAAGGCATTGAAGTTGAGTCATTTTCTGAACTGCAGTGCTGGGCATTGAACCAAATCACTTGAATTCCAGCCTACTTTTGATATGAAGTCCTGCTGCTTTTTGCTTATTTCTTACAACTCTTGCATAATTTGTCATGCTTAATCAAACCGAGTGAACAGAGTAAGGTGCTGCTTCCTTCTACTGCTACTGAACCGCACTAACAGAGCTGTATCTGTACACTAGGAGAGCAGGTATCTGCATTAACCTACGCAACTTGTAAGATGCTGTCATATGAACTACATGTGTTCAGAAGCTGCTAAATAGGAAATAGAACATTGTGTTCAAGCACGTGTCCAGAGCTTCAGATTCTGCTGATGCATAACTAGCCCCTGCCTATTGACTTTACAAACATGGGGTCTTTGATCTGTGTTTGCTGAAGGCAGTTGAAACTTTGCTGTGGATTTTAGCTGGAACAAGATCTGAGTTTTTAGAGTCAGATATAGATGTCTCTGAAATTAAAAATAATGTCACGGGAGCCAAAGATGACGCTTCTCATTTAAACATGAGGTGTGATTGCCTTCTTCAAAAAAACTGTTTTTTAAATTACTGTGCCACCAATGTAAAATTATAATGAAGAAAGAAGTGAAAAAAAAAAAGTAGCTCAGTTTGTATTAGGAGGTAAAAACTACAAATGAGAGTGGCTGAGTTTTGATTCGGGTTCTATTATAAACTGTTAATAATAGCAGGAAAAGCTAGAGGACAAGTTCCTTTGTGTTTTGGTGTATTTTCTCAGCTAGACCTTTACTTGACATTACCCTGCTGTGACAGAGCCGGGACTAGGAGGGGAAAGAAATCTATTTTCAGCAATGATGTGGAATTCAACAAAGAAACTATGTTTTAATTTAAATCAGACTTGGTGTGCATTTTATTCATTAAAGAGGATTGGGATTTATTAAGTTTCCTCGAGTTGTTGTTGGTTTGGGGGGATTTTTGTTTTGTTTTTCTTCTGATTCTCAGTGTTTGTTCTGTCTTCCCTGGTGCTGTTGCTCACACCAAATTCTCCTAGAAGGCCTGGTAGCCAGCCAGGCATTGGGCTGCTCATGTAGCCTGTTAGAACAACATTTTCCAGGAGCAGATTTAGTTCCAATGGATAGAAGATGACAATCCCACTCTGGCTACTGCCTCCACCCGGTCATTCAGTGGACTCCCTGGCAAATGTGCAGTCTTTATCACTTAAATGCTCTTTCCTTTTACCTCTTAAGAAGGGATTGGTTTGTGGGCATCCTGAGAGAACGCCTACTTTGAATTGTGTTGCACATGTGTATATGATGTGTAGCTTCTAGTTCTTCTGTTGTAAGAAAATGAATTATTTATCTTCTGCCAAGAGATTCTCTGTCTTGTATCTGCAAATTTTAGTTCTGTCAGTGTTACTAGGCTTGTACAATTTTGAAGGGCTTTGACAGAAAAGATCGGATTTTGTTGCTGTACAGTAAAATAAAACATTTTCAATAATCTTTGGATGTAAATTGTCTGAGAAAGCACAATCTGAAACAGGAACCTTTTAACTACAATTCCTGGTTACAAAAAGCGTATTTTGCAAAGGCAGAGTTTCTGGAATAGGGATTTTGCACATGTAAGGCCTTGGAGTTACTAAGCACTCATGACAGCAGTTACAGAAAAGGTAAAGAGAAGTTTTAATTCTTGTGAGTGGAAATGGTGATAAGACTTTTAACCCACAAGATCTGAAGTGCCATAGAAATTTCTGGTATTATACCAGGACTCTAGTTAGCACATAGTACCTCAAGAGCAAGCAATAAAGTCCACGTAGTGGCAACTCGATACTGTTTGGCTTCCTTTCACTGGCATAAGCCTACCAGATTTTGGAGGCTCTGTCCATGTGTTTAAAGTTAGGCAATGCTTATGCACCTATTTGAAATGAGGCCTCATTTAAAGTCGAATAAATTTGGTATACTTCACAAGAGTTGCTCTGGAATTTATTACAACTCTGCTAAAGTTACTAAAGAGTTAACATAACCCCTTTGAGCTGTGCCAGGTTTGTACAGTTTTGAGATCAAGATCTGACTCTTAAGTGCTTAAAGTGTAAAATGGTATAATTATTTTCATTTTTCAGAGTAACCTAGTTTTAGGAGACACTATGGCAACAACAGTGGGTCTTAGAGGAACAAAGATTAATAATTCCCTTGGCCAAGGCAGTTCAATGTATCATCTCACTCAGGAGCAAGGGAACTATTCAACACCAGCCTGGGTCAAACACAGAAGTCAGGATGTCCTGTCACTGCAAGCACAACATGCTGCATCTTATTAATGTGGGTTTAATCACCAGCTTACACTTCTCGTCTCCCTCCTGTAGGACAAGGGCAGGGTTCAGTGACTGGTATATTTGAACAAGCTTCTGTGTCCTTCTCCAAGTCATTCTCACATCATCTTCCTCCATTGCTACTAGAAGAAATACAATTTAAAAGATGTGAAAATGAGCGAGTTTTTCAAGTGACTTAAACAACATATATGGGTCCTTAAAGTAATTAATTTTCTACTCCTTTCAGGTTTTGTATTCATGTAAAATGGGAGCAGAGCATGGGAACTTGCTAGGGAAGAGTTGCCTCCCAAGTGGACTTTAAATTAAAGTCAGATAAAGTTGTGAGGTGGTTCATAGTGCTGACATTTACTGATTAAGAAAGATACCTGCAGAAAGAGGCTTCGAAGAGCTACATTGGAAATGTCTACCCTTTAAAAACAGTGCTCATCATTTTTGTGCGGCTTTTTGTTTGGCATTCATTTGGTTGTTTTGGTTGAGTGTTTTTTTGGTGGTGGTGGTTTTGTTGTTGTGGGTTTTTGATTTTTAATTTAAAAATAAAGTTAACTTTTTAAGCTATTAAAAGAATTGACCTTAACTGCACTAATGTAATCATCTTGCCGTATTCCTATCATACAAATTAGCCTAGAGGAAGAGCAATTACCATCCCAGAACTTCACTTAATTATTGCTTGATTACTTCTTCAACCCTTCTTTTAAAACCATCCTTCTATTTATTTCTTCTTACATTTTCCTACTCTGTCCTGTTCAAACTATCACCATTCCCTGCAAATGGACTCTCAGGTATGTTTTTCCTTGATGTCACCTGGGCAGTATTTATTATGCCAGTTCAGGTGTGCCAGAGCTCTTGGACTTCCCATCAGCAAGAGCTGGATCATGAGGAGATGCCTCTGGAATTGTTTCTCTTCAAAGCACCTGCTTCCTGATGCTGCGCTCAGATGAAAACTGTCTGAGTTGCCACTATTATTATTTTTGCAGTTCCACAGATCATTCAAAAGGGACAGTTATGGCTATTCTTCCTCCAGGTAGCATTCTGAATCTTGTGGTTATCCAGCCACATAATGACTGTAATAGCTAGCGCAGTCAGCCTGCTGTAATTGTACTGGAGTTTTATTTGATTTTCTTGGTGACCTGGGTTTGCCGCTTATTTTGTTTGGTATGTAATTGTGCCCCTGAGGAGATAAGGAGACAGGAGATGCACATCATCATAGAAAGAAAATAACACTCCTACCACTTTTGATCTTAAACTAGGTGAAAAAAAAAAAAAGGAAATATTAAAATCTTATTTTTAAGATGTGTATCCTGTAGCGTTCCCACCAATAAATGTTGCTGCCATCAGATGTGCTTCTTGAGCATTTGGTTTATGTTCTCCTTCTGTTAACAGGCTCCTAGCAAACATTTCATGCTTTTGAGCCTGTTGCTATATAAACTTTTACTAGCTGGGATTGAAACAGAATTACAAATCTGCATCCAGAAAAGAAAGGGAGCCTCCTCCTCGCCTCCCAGCCTCACATACACACTTGCTGGAGTCCCATGGAAGCTCCCACTTTCCTAAACGGAGCAGCTCATTTATTTCCTCCTGTGTTCTAGGAGCTGCAAAGCAAAGGGAGGTCCTGGCCCCTGTCCCAGGCAGCTTTCAAACTAGTGGAAGTCCAGCAGTAAACACATACTAAAAAGAGAGTTGACATACACTGAAGTTACAAAATATATTTTAAGTTTCAAAAAACAACTAACATGATGGATCTATCTGTAGCACAATATTTTTATTCCAAAGAATGAATGACTTGAAGCCTTTTTCTAGCTGTTTTGAGAAAAAATAGCTTTGCAATGAAGAACAGTTTGGAAATTTGAAGATGCAATTTGGAAGACACTCTTAATTGCGTTTTTAACAGTGTTTTCAAGCTGTTTACATTTTTAAGGAGTAATTAAGTTATTTTAACTAAGTCATTGTAGCTTCAATGGCTAGCTACATCTCAGGATGTTAATGTTCGACAGTAGAGCAAGTTACCCGGTCTGTGCTCTCAATTGAAATGTTTAATGTCTATCTTGAATTATTACACGGTTATGCTAGTTCTGAAAACATTTCCTTTCCTCAGGGTAAGGGAGAATGTCTCTGAACACACTGACAGGTAGATGTTTACAAGTGCTGGTGATTTCAGGTTTAATTTTGACCTTTCAGAGTTGTTCCTGCATTTGCCACAGACTTATTGCTTAACATTTCTCGTTGTTTTCACTGGGGAGTAAGTGCTTTGTATCCATCCAGATTTATGTTCTTGCTGCTGCTTTGTTCACTCAGTTATTCCATACCTCAGCTTCTCATTTAGAGCAATCTTTCTGTGCTTTATATGATGAAAACAGAGATGTGATATTTCTGCACGTTTGCAGATTATTGTGAGCTCATTAAATGCCAAATGATTTGTATAAGGGAAAACATATTAGCTGCTCATATAAATGCCGAGGATTCTTTTCATGATTAGGGCTATCAGATTATCAGAGCCTCATGCTAACATCCTGTATTCTGCCAACTTGCTGGACATCTCAACAATTCACTCAGTCTCTTAATATATACAAATATGTTTCCCCCTCCTTCTAGGCAAAATGAAATCATAGCATTTATGTATTTCACAGAATGGCTGTGCAAACAAATGCATTGAAGACAGGAGTGGCCCAATATGTTAACACAGGTTTGAGAGCCACAGAAAATGCTGTTAAGCAAGTTACTCTTTAAAAAGCAGTCATTTCTTTCTTGTGGGAATTGTGGCAGAAGCAGAGTTTATGGAACAATTTGGACCAGAACTTTTTAAAGAGTAGATAGGGTCCATGAGATCTGAGACTTGGCATTCTAAGCAGAGAAATGGCATAGGAAAGAAGTCGTTAAACAGGATGTTACAACCAGGGTCATTAGTGGATGTTTCATATATATATTTAATCTTATCTTCTCATGTAGTGTTGATTTATTAAGTGGATATACAATTTTGTTATCCTTATGGCATATTTTATATTTAATCTTATAAACTAAAGGATCTGGAAACCTAATCAATACCTGCATAGGTGACTTTCAAGAGAAGCTTTCATGTTTCAGGAAGGATTTGGTGAATCACCAGATGGTGCCCTTCTGTGTTGGGCAGTATGGAATAACGGCCCAAATGCAACATGAGGCATTGATGCAGGAGTTGCAAGGTCTTGCATGGCTCCTGGAGCAAGGTTTATCCCCTATGAATTAATGCTCTAGCACTTTAGTTGGTTTGAGGGTTTTTTTGAGAGTAAAGTATCCATATTTTGATCAGTACTCTAGCCTAGATTCATTGCCTTTGTTTTCACCTTCATTTAAAGTGGGCATCATATATTGTATTTCTTATTCTGAATTGAAGCATGTAATGTAACATCTGTTTATAAGACAGAAGAGGCGATCTCTGTCAACAATCATCTAATAGTGACTAAAGCAGCCCAATATGACACTGATTGGGATAGAAATTTTATGATTATGTGATTACTACTTTAATGCTATAAGCATTAAAAATTATTAGAATAGTCTGCTGTAGAATTCTAGTGAATGGCTATGAAATGTCAATAAATAGAAAGCACATACTGCATACTAACCTCATATGAGACATTGTTCAAATCAAAGCCATTTGCCATTTAAAAAATATTTTGAGAATGAGGCCTCATTAGATGACATTTTTACAAAATTGAATTTTGATATGGTTCCGTTTTTAAAAGATAAGTTGAAAACTCTGGACAAGGGGAAAGGGTATGTTAATGGATTTACAGACTGTTAATGACACAAATGCTAGAAGGCTACCCTCCAATAATTAATGTTATTACAAGTTATATACAGATTCCTGGTTGATAATATATGGTAGATAAGCTCTTAGGAGACCCACTGGCCTGCGGTTGTCAAACAGTTTGAAGGAATGTATTTGGGGTTCTCTGTCTAGAGCAAATGGGAGACAAACTGGTCAGAGAAATGGAAGCAGCAAGCGATGACTGAAGTGCCAACACAGCTGGTCCTGCTTCCTTTTCCCCACAGTGACATTTGTGCCAAACATGTGTTGTGCCTGCAGGACATCCAGTGCTTTGATACCCCATTTTGTGAAATTATTTGTACTCTACGGATGAAAAACACCTTTTAAGCACAAAATATTGATTAAAAGAATGGGGGTTTTTTTCAGCAAAGAAGTAGAATTGGGAAATAACTATATGTATATAAAGCTTTATACTTGGAATTTCTTATAAAAATATGCTTGGGATTTACAGTACAGCAAAGACTTAAAGCCTGGGTGGGTTAGATTCTGTACAACTAAGCCATGAAATAGCTTTACTTGCCTGAAATTAAAAAATAATCACATCTTCCATTTTTCCAGTCTTAGGTTTCTAGACTTAGCCAATAATACCTGCTCATTGATCAGCCCACCCAGGACCAGTGGGTACCAGCGCCCTGCTCAGGCCAGGCTGAGGAGCTGCCGCTGCCCGGTATCACCAGGGCTGTGCTGGGATGCAGCTCGGAGGCCGTTTGTGGGTCCAGCACTCTGTGGCTCTGTCACTATCCTGGGGATGTTTATGGTGTCTTCTTCCTTCAGTGTGATAGAAATATCAGCTGTTGTTGCTAGTTCATTAGCATCAGTGATGATCAACAGCTCACTGTGAGTGCAGGGCTCCCTGCTGAATGAAGTCCTACCTACTTATAGAAATACCAGTACTGATCCAATACTGTTTATTCTCTTAGCCTCTGTGTGTTGGGAAAGAGATATAGAAAGGGTGGAGATCACATCCTGAAATTTTCCAGGCTCATATTGCCAAGTTAATTTTTTTTTTCCAACTGGTAGTAGACCTCAAACAGATTAAATCTGAGATTTAGTGCCAGTGTTATCGTGAGAAGGAGCTCCAAATGGATGGTGTTCATACAGTTGATCTGTTTTTAAAAGTAAATCCTCTTTAACTCTCAGAATATCAGATTCACCACTTTACTTTTCCTGAAGAATCAGTTACATGTGGAAGTGAAAACCTGGAGTACTTGGAGGGTGCACACCATCAATATTTTATAGGCTGCAGTGAAGGATTCTTAATCTTTTTATTCTAGTTACTCGATAGTGTTTTCTCTCCACATCAAAATAAACTTCAATTGATCTTTCTGCTTTGCTTTTGGACTCACTTCAAATGCTTCATATCGAGATCTGCTGTGTATGTGAAATCAGCTGTGACTGTTTTTCAGTTTACACAAGGAACTCTTAAGAGGGGGGTACTTGCTCTGAAAGATTCCAGATTTCTGATTCTTATTCTCCAATATTCATTTATGCAAAAGTAAATATTTAGTATCTTCCAGGCTCAAGTAACTAAGCTAACTGAATAGTAAAAAATCTATAATCCTAATTTACCAGTAACGTCTATAAACATTTATCTTCTAACCCATTGGAATGGACATTGACAGATCTGCTTGTGTTCAGCCATACCAGGCACAAAGCAATACAGCAATGCAGCTGTTTTATCTTCACCCTGAGAATTTCTCTGTGCTGCCTTGACAGGAGGGATAATTGGATGTTCTTCTTTTCTGGCAGGTACTGGACTGGATTGAAAATCACGGGGAAGCCTTTCTGAGTAAACATACAGGAGTGGGGAAATCTCTACACAGAGCACGCGCGCTGCAGAAAAGACACGATGATTTTGAAGAGGTAGCCCAGGTAAGGGTCTGAATCAGAGACTTTTGCTTTCTGGTTTCATTTTTGTTACTCCTCTAGTATATTGAGAAAAAAACACTCTTGCTGTTTTGGGTCACACTGTTCTCTTCAGACATTTGGAGCTGACCAGGATCCTTTCTCTTTGAAAGTTAGCATCCACGCTGCAGAACACGGTAACAGCAGGACTTGTCATCAGAAAATCACCACACTGGGTTGATGTGAGTTCTCAAAGCCTTTGGGAAATTGCAAGCAATTTATGGCACAGGAATGCAAAGTGTTGGGACATAGAAGAGAATGGTTATTAGTGAGAGAAATAGAAAAATCAATTGTAACTCCTACAGTGGAAACTGAGGACCTTGAGAATAAGGTAGGAAGCAGCAGCAAGTAAAGAAGCAGGGCAGACACTGGAGCGTGTTTGCAGTAAGGGCAACTACCCTTCCATTCTTTTGGAGAGTACAGCATATTACATGGAAGAGTTTTTTGTTTGGTTTTGAACAAGAGGCAATTATTACAGGTACACATTATTAGTATCATTATTATTAGTATTATTATTTTTATTATATTATTAATTTTCCTCATAGCACAGTGTAAGCAAGACCTGTGCAGGAATTTTGGTATGAAGCCAAAAGTTTATAACTTCTGCTTGAAGTATAGTCATATTTAAACATACATTCTGTCTTTATTTATAGAATTTAAAAGGAACAGAACCTTTGATAACTTCTTCCAGGGACTGAATAGCTTATTTGTTTTGTTGTTGGTTGGTTTTGATGGTTTTGTTGTTGTTGTTGTTGTTGGTTGTGGGTTTTTTTTTTTTTTTGGGGGGGGGAGGTTCATATTTATAAATTTATTTATTTATTTATTTATTTATTTTTATTAAAGTATCTTATTGCCAGAAGTTATTCAGTTTCAGCTCAGGCTGTCAGATCATGTTACACCCTTTTGTTTTAGATTTGAAGCATTCTCTATCAGAAAGTGATCTTCTGTAAAGGTACTTCTGCTTTGGATATTTCAGATAAAATCCTGATTGATCTGTGTAAAGCAGAATGTATCAAATGCTTTGTCTTCCCAATGTACGCAAGGCAGGTTATTGCTCAAATATTTCACTGTGTCATAAGACAAAAATGTATTAGACTTCAGTTTTAGTTTTCGGTAGCATCATTCCCAGGTGCTGGCCTAGTTTACTTTAAGATATGTCCAGCAACAGGAACATACTGGGCCCTCAGGGAAACTGTTTCACTGTCTCATGGCAGCTACTGGCTAGATCATTATTTTTTCTATACCTCATATTCAATTTATATTTCTCCCAATATTTTTTTTTTCTGCTTGTTTATATCCCTTTATTCTTATTTATCTTTCTTAAGGAGAAAGAATGTTGGCATGTCTTCTCCTATGTGTTTCTTAACCATTTTAAATATATTTAATTCTGCTAGTGTGTTCTTATTAACCAATCCCTTAAATATCTTTTGTTACCTGTTTTTTTGGATCCATTCAGTTTGCCAACATGCTTCTTTTAATTAGATGTTCAGCCCTTGATGAAATATTCTGTTGCTTGGCTTGCTAGTGAACTTCAGTGTTACTTCTCAGCTGTGGTGGGTTGTCTTTGTCTACTATTGACAAAGCACACAGCCTGAAAGCAGTAGTTCTAGATTGATGGGTCTCTAAAACTCCATGAGACCTCCTCGGGGTTTAAGCCTTCTGATAAGAGGCTTGAATTTCTAGAATTACCTTTTGCAAGTTTATTAAAACAAACCTTAAGCTAGATGTTGTAAGCCATGGTTCTACAGGGCCTCATCCAAAAGCACAAGGGAGTGGGAGGTTTCGTGCTGAAATCAACATTATGTGCCTTTCCAGATGTGCTCAGGTCAGCTGTTACTGAGTACAATACTGGAGTAATGAATGAAAATGACAATGATATAATATACAGGAGCTGAAACCAGATGATTTTATGTCCTCTATGGCATCAATGTTTTCGTAATCTCCCTTTTTTATAGTATGGCACATTGGCTTCATAACTCATGTTAAATCTCCCATTTCTGTTTCACAGTTAGCTTTTTATTTTCTTTTTAACCTCCTCTTGAGTAGTACCTCTAGAGATGTAGGAAACAAATTAAGAACAGGTGAGAAAAGACAGAAAAATGACATGGTCTTGACAACAGAGATGAGAGCAAGCTGTGTAACTGTCTGCGCATGGAAACAACAACTGACTTAAAGCTTGCTCCACTGGATGATGTAATTTAGAGATATATTCCCTTATCAGGTTTTAGGAAATTTACAGATATGCACCTCCCATGAATAGGTATTAGGGTAAGTCAAACCAGAATACGTCATTTAAGACTTTTGTAACCCTTCTGTTAACCCTTCTCCTATATTATTTCAGCATATCTCTCTGTGAATAACTTCAGACACATTTACATTCACCTCACAAGGCGAAATTCAGAGCAAAGGGTGTTTGAATCTAGTTCGCTAGATAACCATATATGTGCAAATGAAGGTGGGGGTTTGGGAGAAGGAGTGAGAGGAAAGAGTAGTCTTAGCTTATTCTGAATCTAATTTTTTACATCTTATGTGATATTTTCAATGAGCATTTAATTGCTCTGCCTGGACAACTGTGAACAAACATGATCACTTCTGCACTCCAAGTGTGAAATTTATGGTGCCCTCCAATTAGAAATAACTGACAGAAGTCGAAGTGGGGTGCTTCTTCCCTGGGTTTGATGGGAATAGTTTCCCCTGGTGCATTTACACCAGAATACAATTGCTAATTAATGAGTCCTGTCTGCAGTGTGACACTGGAATGCAGTGGTGGGAACTGGACATGAGGACATGCGCTGAGGGGAAGGGAGAGGAATCTCGGGCTTTATCCAAGGTCAAGGACTTGAGAGTATAAATGCTCTGTGCTTTGGAAAGTGTATGAGTGAGGGTAAGAGGGGCGACCATAGATTTATCACACCTGGAGTTATGCAGAAGCTTCTAGTGAGGTTGATTTTTGTGGCTGGGAAATAAATCTCCTCCTCACTCTGATTATGAACAGTTTTTATTCTTCCTAACTACCTTCTTGACACTCAACTCCAAAGAGTTGGTTGGTAACTACTTCTAACTTCAGTTTAATTATTTGTCCTTTTTCTCAAGATAGTGAATACCTTTGCCATGGCTGGGGTGAATAACTGGCATTGCTTACTCCTGGTTTAGCCAAATAATAAAACACATATGCTGAGACCCTGAAACAAACTGAGTTTGTCCGTTTCCCTCATCAGGATGTTAATTGCTATTAACAACAATAAAGGGAGTTGTGTTTGTTTTTCTTTAAAAATAAAATAAAAACTGCAGTACTAACATACCTTGTGAGATTGACAGTACAGAATTTGCTACTAGCAGTTGTCTGAAAAACAAAACAACCCACTTATCCTTAGCCCACCATACAGTATAATTTTTTTTCTCTAAAATCTACTTTCTTTTGGCTCTGTTATATTTGTTCTTATCTTCTACTCTTTCAGGAAGGCATTTGCAAAGGTCAGACTAGAAGCAATTTTCATGAGTTTTCTTGATATTTTCAATAGTAGACAAAAAAGTCACGTTTTTGAGTGCTGCATGTAAAGAAGAGTTGTGTGTCTGGGATTGCCTTGTTGAGAAATGCTCTGATTGACTGACCTGTCAAGGCACTAGACTGAGAGGTGAAACGTGTTTCCTCTATGTCTGATTAGAAACTGCACAGATTTATAAATCTGGATGTAATGATCCAATCAGGCATGGCCCAGATAGATCATGTTCCTGCATACAGCTGTGCTCTGAAAATGTCAGTGATTTTAGAGTGCTGCATTGTGGGTAATAGGAAATATAATCTGGGGTCCCTTTCTCTCATAACTGCTGTTTAGACAATGATCTGGCAATTTTTCTGACTGTAGTTATTCTACATGAAACGCACAGATAGCAAATGTTTGAATTTGGATTTAAAAGACTGACCTCCTGGGAGGGAGGTTGCTACCTTGTACATACCTGCAATGTTTCTCAGCCAGTGCTGATACTGTTCACAGGTTGCCATCCTGAAAATGCCAACCTTAGGCACAGTCCCTGTTACATGGGGAAATTTAGTTGTTGGGCATTGTCAATGAGGTAGGTGTCAAGATATCACTGAAGAAACACCACTCTGCAGGTGGAGCTGCAATGCTCCTGCGGTGACAGCCTCTTTGCTTGTCTGGAGTTACCCTGTGTTAATCAGATAACCATACTTCAGCCAGTTATGATTGCAAATCCACAGATAATTTCATTATATTTTCCTTATTCAGGGCTTTTATCCTGAAAACCAGCGTGTCTTCCAGTTGCAAAACTCTATTAAATGGCTTGTGTTCCCAAAATCTCCCAGCATTTCAGTTCAAATGCACATGTTGGAAACCCTTCTCCTACTCTCTGTATATGAAGAGAGGAACCACAGATTGTTCTCCTCCCTTCTGGCATTCCCGGAAATGGGAGGCTTAGGTGGCCTTCTCCACATCTCTGCTCACAAAGAGCATCACTGCAGAATTAGGAGAGATACTGAGAAAACAGGTCTGTTAATCCCACTCGCTACGCCGAATGGTTTTGTGATTTCAGTGATCTGAAACAAGCATTTCTGTAGTCTTTCTGCATTTATCAGCTTTTCCATCAGATGCACTGCTAAGATTTCCTATCAGGCAGGTTTCTCAGTACGTATTTCAGCCTGCAGATGGCACTCGCAGTGCGTCGTAAAAGCCTTTAGCTCCCGTAATGGTAAACAGAGCTGATGTTTCTAAGCCAAACTAATCAAACATTGTCTCGAAGTGAAATGAAGCAGAAGCGGAAGCTGGTCACACACTGTCCCCTTGGTGTTCTCCCACCCCTGCCAAAACCCACGGTGTTGTTTTTGGGGGTTCTTTTTCCTTCCTTCCTCCCTTCCTTGAGTGGTCAATATTTTAATGCAAAGTAGTGCCTGTCATCTGTGTTTATGGGAGAAGCTGCTCTCAGATTGGTGAAGCTGCTTTCAAGGCTTTTGGGCCACATAATGCTCACAGCTACAACCAACATCTGCATTCACTACCTGTGCGCACACTGCATGCAGAAGTTGCTTTGTTTTTTGCAGTAATCCAAAGGCACTGATGTTCGTAAAGCAAAATACCACAACTCCAGCATGCATCAAAGCACACACTCTGAACAGCCTTGGTTCAAAATGTGTGGAATTGTCCCTTGTAATCGAACACAGTAAGAAGATTGACAGGAGGCTGAGCTGTGGTCATTGAAGTTCATGGTGCTTGTCTGTACATCGGATGCAGTTTTGATTTAGCTATATAGCTGGATCCTGTATTCCTGACTTGGGAAGTTTTACAGACTCCATTTTGCCAAGGTATACATGCAATTAATGGACTTTTCTTGGATTGTTACAAAGAAGGAGAGCCAGATAAAATGCAAGCAAAAATGCTGAACTTTGCAGTATGCTACTTGGGAAGTTCTTCAGTTTTCATGTTCTTGGTATCTGTGCTTCCTTTCCTTCATGAGAACTTTTGGAAGATGATGATTAAACACCTCAACACCAGCTTTGAACCACCAAAGTTAACCTTGTGTGTACACATATAGTTCCTTTAAGATTCAGCTCTTCCTTTTATTCTTCTTGGAGAGGTAAATGTATTTCCTATAAAGGAAGGCTTTCAGAGGACATTCTGGAAGCCAAGAACCTGTGTCCTCCCTTAAAAATCAAAGATCTAGTACTATTCTTCATCTCAGAAGCAGTTTGTACTCCAGTGTTCCTGTCTGGAGTATTCTCTTCCTTTATTGTACTATTCCTAAATGCTGTCAGTTCAGAGTTTCCAAAAAGCTCTTGGAGATCAAAAGAACTGTAAGTGTAAATATGTTGAACAATATGATTATATTGTTTGTCGTGTAAAATATCCAATGGATTCAGTAAGAAGTGCTGCAGGTAAAAATGGTGTTCTGTCATCTCTCAGCCCAACATAGTCTCACTTGAACTGCTTTAAAAGCTAAGTGAGGTAAAGGAATAGTCAGGCCAAAGTAGAATTGCGAACAGCTACTTGTTTGGCCTTCAGGATAAAAACCTAGTGCTTTACATACAAATTCCAGCTCTGTTGGATGTCATTATTCTAAAGTCTGGCATGAAGTTCAGTACTGATGTAAAACAGCTAGGCATAACTTAGGAGCCCATGTTGATAATGAGCACTTAGGAAGCATTGTCCCAGAGTGTTTGTTTGGTTTTTGGTTTGGTTGTTGTTGTTGTTGTGTTGTTTTGTTGGTTTTGTTTGTTTGTTTTGTTTCGTTTTGGTTTGGTTTTGTGTTTGGTTTTTGTTGTTGTTGTTGTTGTGGGGTTTTTTTAATTTTTATTATTATTACTTTTTAAAACTTTGTGACCTACCTGGTTGGTGAAAGGATTAGCTCACTGGGCATACTGCATTTCTCCCTTTGGGGTGAGTAACTAAAATCCTATGTAGGATGAAACAGTAGGCCAAAACAGGGAGAAAACAGACCATTAAACCAGGTAAAAACTATGCTCGAAGTTAGCATTAATAACTGTGGTTTCAATACTGCCAAACAGTTCTAAAAATAACAAAAACATGAGACAGACAACAAAAAATCAGCCCTACTCTTATCTTCATCATCCTTTGCACGGTCACTGGCAAATTTTGAAGCTATAATCTGCAGTTTCCTGTTAACTTCATTTATGTATATGTATTCACTTCTACAAAAAAAAAAAAAAAAAAGGAAAATATGCCCACTGTCAGCAGATTACACAGGTCTTTGTACCATGGTGCAGGAGCTCTGGGCTCCAGAGCTCTTGGTATAATATCTTCTGGCTGGCAGCCGGCTGCATCTGGCAGCCACCGGCAGCAGAGCAAAAATGAAATTGCCTATATAGGGGTTGTCTGTGAAGGTTATCTTGGGACTTCTGGATCTAAAAACCTCTAGCAGCATAGCTCAGGAGCCAGATAGTTTGTCATGCAAGCAATGATGTAACTTTTTGCATGAAGTCTAGCAGCTTCTGAGGGACTTGGAACATAACTGCATTGGAAGTGCAGAGATACTGAAACTGTTCTGCACAGCCTGAGCCAGGGGCCAGAAAGGCCAGAGAGGGCTGAGTGGTACAGCGGTGTTAGATGTGATGGTTTGGGGACTCAACTGCCAGACCTAAACCAGAAACAGGTCACTTATGACATATTTTCCCTGAGGAAGTGTGACACTCCTCAGAGTACACTGTGGGTATCAATATCATGCTCCGTTGCACTACCCAGACATGCCTATGGAGACTTCATTAGCAGAGAATGCTGAAAGAGTGTCTTGGCGAATATTCTGACAGTTTGGATAGCAACGTGATCGAATTGGTGGCCGTTAGTACTCCATGATCTCATGGTAACTGGGAACCTGTTTTTAGAGTGTTCCTATAAGCACACAAAAATTTTTGTGACAGTCACTTGAGGGGCTGCGCATATTACACCATGTCTCTGAGTCTGCATTTCTCCTCAAGATAGAGCTGATTTTCTTTCCCATTTCTTCTCTTCCAAAATCACATGACAGCTGCATATTTTCATTAAACCGCCTGCAGCGTGATTCACAATCTAAATACTCCATATAAAATCTCAAGGCTTGGCAACACAATACATTTTTGACAATTGCCAGGAGCTCACTTCCTATTCCTGGATTATTTGGGTAGGTTTATTTTTGTGTCTTTAAAATATGTTCCTTTAATTTGCCTATAAATGCAAAATTCTCCTCCCATGGCAGACTGGGAGAACAATGAAGCTGTTCAAGAAATATTTATTTTTAATTCTAGAGGTTGTGGAAAATTGAATTTCTATTGTGTGGTAAATTTGGAGTTTTTCAATTTGTTTTATTTTGAATCAGAAAGGAAAGCCAAAATTTCCTAAAGAAGAAAAATCATGGAATTTGTTTTTTCAAGCCCATAGATTTCTTAAAGAGAACATTGGAAAATTATAACATGCATACTGAAAATATATTCAATATGGTACTGATGTCTCAACTGAATAAACAGACAGCTAAAACAGAAGATAATTACCATTGACATTTTCTGTGAAACATGCACACTGAGATGAACTGCTGCTGTTTTGATTGACCTGTGTATGTTGGTGAAGACCACTGTCATATAAAGGCTTTTTGATCCCCTCTGATTGTTTTTCTTTGTGATCTTCTTATTGGCAGGTCAGTGGGTTATCAAACTGTACCTGTTGATTCAGGAAGACTAATTGCAGCAATGTCCAAATCTCATTTGTAATGGTGGTGGACTAGTATTCTTCAGTCCAATTTCCTGTAGCTATTATAGTACTAGGGCTCATGGGGAAAAAAGGTGACACTATGAATCTGATCAGCATTTTCACTTTCTGGTTTTGCCATGGGGCAGTGGAAGGAGCCCAGGGCTGTGCTGCTGCCTCCAGGCCAGCCAGTGGTCTCTTGCCACAGCAACTGAATTATGACATTGCTGCAAATCACAAATACGCTGCTTTGCAGACATTTGGTAAAGGAAATTTCATGTAGGTTAAGGCAATGTGAACTTGATTTGTATTCAGTAACAGAGTAAAACAATTTTCAGGGACAGATTTTGGGTATTCATTATCATTGTGCAAATGTTCTGGGAATAGACTAACTGGTCCAGTTGATCACTCTACTGCACAAGATTTAGAACAAAATCACAGTTCCAATTACAGAGAAAATGATTAACTTGTTCTGAGGAGTGGAGAATCCAGTTTAATCTCTGTATCTACACTGCAGGGAAGCTGCTTGGCAGTGTGGTTGTCCCTCTCTTCTTTTCCTGCCACCGGTTCCTGATTATCCAGATGAAGGATGACCTCTCATTCTCACATCAGGCATTTGAATTGTTTAAAAACTACACTTGCCTAATGAAACTATTGAAAACATTTTATAGTGATTATATAGGTATGGAAAGTATTCAACCAATGTTTTATTGCATATAAACTTATTTTTAAAATTTATTTCCCTGGGACAGAGTTCGGATCTCAGTTTCTCTTGTATAGAAATAACGCAACATCAGTAGATTTATAGAGGTCTTTTAGAAATACATGTGTGTGAACAGGGATAAAAATCTTAATGTGTGTATAAACAATTCACTTGTTGATTCAGTGTGTGTAATGTAGCCATTAATATTGCTCTCCGTAACTGTGGTCTGTGAGGTCTGGTTTTGCCTATCCAAGCCCCAGGAAAGCACTGGTTTGCATCACTATGGAAATGTCATATGGTTTGAGGCATTTCAGCATCTTTGTTTAGAGTGTCTGGTTCAGAACACTACTAAATGCAGAACCACAGGGTCCTCTCCCTGTACTGCCTTTGCTGAGCTAGGGAGAGAATTTCTAAGATGTGAAAAGCAAGTAGAATCAGCCTTCTTGTGTCACCACACTTAAAATGAAGCTTGTTTGGGGAGAAGAAATTGCAGAATTTGCAAGAAGTCGGGGACAGAGACAGGAGCTGTTTCTGAACTGTCAGTGAGGATGCGCACAGGTGTTTGTTTAGCATGGTTGCCTGTATTAATAGGCAGCTAATACAAAAGAAACAAATATGTGCTCCAAAAACACCGTGTCCTATTAACATGGAAGCCTCATTATTGTTAGAATGCTTTGTTCAATTCCTAAGGTTATTTTTTTCCTGCACAGTGTAGGTAACTCCTCGTGACATTAGTGAGATCCACAGCAATGCAGCAAGCAGAGAGCTAAGCCTGCTTTTGCCTCCCCTGGAGTAATATTAGTGCTCACTGCAAAAGTGCACAGCCTAAAAGGGTGTTTGTGACTCATTAATATCAGGGAATGGAAAGTGCAGCCGTCACGTTAAATGTGTCAGCCTGAGAGCTGAAGCGAATGCGTTGAGTGTTGGGTGAAATGAAGGGTGTTTCGGCACGGAGAGGAGAGATGGCTGCGTTCTAGTTCTTGATGACTGGTTCCTTGGGTTTTTGCCTGTGGCCATGATTTATATTGACAACCAGAACTCAGATTTGTCAGTGCCCACACATCAAAGTTGAGTGCAGGAAGGACTTGAAACCTGCAGTGCTCCATGGTTTTACTTTGAAATAGATGATATTAAGCAGGGAGAGAGTCCAGTACAATTTCAGTGTTACTTTCTGTTTTTTCTGGGGCTTGTTTTAGGCTCAAAATAGACCTAGTTGAATTGTTTTTAAAATCAGAGGCAGGTGTTTGTTCCCATCACAAAAGTGGCTCAAAAAAATACTACCCAGCCAGGAATGCATTCACACCATTCCTCCTCTGTAAAAAGTAACCATTGCTGACTCGTTGCACAGGATGGTAAGCTGTCCCTCCCGGTTGCCAGGCCCTTTCCCAAAGTATTCATACTTTTGTCTGTGCCAAAGCACAGTTCCTCAGTGCACACCAAGTGATGGGCTCCGTTCCCGCTCCACTCCTCTGTGGGGCATTGAAAACCGAGCAGGAGAGCAGCAGTTTCACCGCACAGCTGGGGCTGTGCAGCCACACTGACATCCCAGTCAACTCACCAGAGTGTGTGCTCCCACTTGGGACTGGTAATTGGGTCACTGGGTCATTTAACCACTGTAAATTTAGTTTTCATGTAGTGACATGTAAATGTGGAACAGAAAAAAAAAAAAAGGATACTTCAGAGCACAGAGCAGAATCTGATTAGTGTGCCAGGCTATGAGCACAGAATAAGGAGATTGTTTGGGGATGAGAATGGTGAAGGGGGTGTGAATTGCTGCTCGGACCTGCTGGGCACAACTCCAGGGCTGGGGGCAGGTGCCCAGATCCTGCTGCCTGGGGTCTGGCACAAACCTGAGATCTGGGATAGAAGGCAGAGAGACATCAAAAGACAACTCAATGAGAATTTCTCTGATCTTCATTTTTGTCTCATATCATGTTCAGTTTTATCCTTTGAGGGCCTGATTTGGGATTTTTGGAGGAAGGGGGATTGGATAGGGAGAGGGAAGGATTTGGCAACATTGAATAAAGAATATACTAGAAAGCTCTCAAGATTATTTATAGTAAAAAAATTGGCAGATGTTGATTATAGAGGCAGTATTTCATGTGCCTGCAATATTCTTGGAGATCTACTACATGCCAAAAATTGATACATTTTACAGTACAAAGATTTCTGGTGGGAATACTGTTCTATACCAGATCTCTCACTGTAAGTCATTATTAAAATATATTTATCTGCGATCATGTGTGGCTGCCTAATAAGAGCCAGAAATAAAACAAATGTTATCTTTCTAAATATTTGTTGTGATTATGGATAACCTGAATTGAATTTCACATGGTAGAACACATTTTTAAAATGTGTCCCATATGAGTGCTTTCTGACCAACATGAAAAATTGTGGTTCCCATCTGGAACTTTTCTGAAGTATATTAATAAGTCTGGTGTAAAATAAATAAATATAAACGTGGTTTATTATTTCCAGGGTAGTTAAGATCCCTTTTACTTTTCCTCATTACAAATACACAGTACGTCTCACTGACTGTTACAGAAGAATTTAATCTTTCTAAATTTTAGGGAAGACAAAACCTTTAGTCCATTTTGCCTGGTGGCACATCCGAAGAACTAATTTGATGGGTAAGCCATACAGACAGCTCACATGTCAGTCAAGTAACAGTGGTGAAAAATTGGTTTATAAATCTTATAAGATACAGGGAATGGTTTCTACTCATTTGAAATAAATTCCAATGTGTAAACCATGATGGAGGGCTGAATTAGTGTAGACAGTGAAGAGGTTTGGAATCCAAAGGAACCATCTTGCTGACCTGCTCCTAAGGATGCTGAGCTGGAATAAGGAGATGAAGTAAAAAGTTACTTAAACTTTAATTGAAGCTGAGGAGGCTGCTTTGTTCTTGTAGACAGCAGAGGGGCATTTGCCATCAAGTTATCTGAGATCCAGAGAGTAGGGGATGGAGATGGAGGTTATCGGTGGGCAGGTGGTGTGTTACCATTCCTGTCCACATGATATGTAGAGAAACCTCCTTTTCCCAAACTGAAATATCCAAATTATCAACACAACAGAGCTGTTGGTGTTTTATTCTCACCAGGTGTTTTGTCTCCAGCAGGAAATGTACTGAAGTGTGAGGTTTACTCTGGGTGGAAAGATCAATTTTTAAGTGAATTTCTGCTACAATTTAAACTTCCCTGGGCAAGTAGAAGGGATCCAGGAGAACAACAAAGGACTCCCTGCTTCCCTCTGAGTCTGGAGGGAATACTGACAGCGGTAGCACGTGGCATCAGCTCAGCTGCACCACAGGACGTGATGCCCATTGCCTGCACCACTCCCAGTGGGGCCAGTGCATGGGAGCTGATGCAGTGCAGTGTGTCAGGGAGGTAATCTGTGTTTCAAAGAAGTAGCAGCAAAAATTTCATTAAATCTCTATGTCCTTCCTGAAGTAGCAGCAGTGCACGGACCCTGCTAAAAGTTTGTGGCATATCTTCCTCCATACTTTTTTGATCAAACATCTGTGTGCTTGTCAGATATGGCCTTTAACTTATGGCAAAATAGTATTCACTGCAAATCTTGAGGTCCTCTGATGCTTTTGTAGTAGACTTATCTTTTGCAACAACCTATAGTAATATTTTTGTCACATATTGCCAGACAGAAAGAAAGTATGATTGTTATGCGATGTATATGCAGTACTGTGCTGTGCTCCAGACTGCCTAGTCTCTATATTTGGCTATATAACAATTCTTAAACTGAAAGCTTTGAAGAATTCGGGACAAAATTTTGCTGAACTTTCTTCTGTTAAGCATTACCTCACTCTATAAACAGCCCCTTGTCACTCAAAACGTGCGTCAGGAAAGATGTTATAACCTGCCTCTACATTAATGGAAGTAAAGGCACGGCTGAGCTGGGTTAGTGGCTGTGGGGGAAACGGAGACAAAATGCTTTACTCTCTTATTTAAAGCAGATTTCATAAAAACCTAGACACTAGAAACAAGGCCTGGCAGTTTGCAGAATACATGTCCTCGTAGGTTTATTTCTGCCGCCATTTTCAAGGTAGCGATGCTGCCAGTTGCATTTGGTTCTGACTCTTTGTGCTGTAAACAGTCCAAAACCTTTTAATACTGTCATTGCTGTGACTTTGAAAGCATGTGAGCATGATATTAAACCTAGAATCCTGAAGTTATTTCAATTCAGGAAACCGGCAGGACTTGATAGAGCTGTCATGGTTGTACTGATGTCTGCAGGACTTGGAAAAGACACAAGCTGAGCCTTTGGGACAGAAAACAATACTGTGCCCTCCCAGATTGCTGCTCAACTCTGAGCTGCCACAGGTTTCTTTGTTCTTCACTCACCTTCCCCCCATCATAAAGAAGTTGTAGGGCTTTGCTATGAACTATCTGGGCTTATTGATGATATTTATCATTTGAGAAGCTTTCAAAATGCTGCATTTCACCCCTGACAGTTTGCCTTCTTGTGCTCCCTTGTTGTTTCTACAAAAAAAAATAATCTTTCCTCACCTCTGAGGAAGGCTCAGTTACCTTACAGTCACTTGAGCAGTTCTCATTCATACACTCTGCTAATTACCATAAATCAAGTCATTGTGGAGTGATAATACTGTTTTACTGGTACACTCACTGTGCTGCATAACACTAACCAATATCAGGTTATAATATTTTTTGGCCTTAAAACCATTTTGACTTCATGTCTGATACCAGAACTACTGCACAATGGCATTCCAATTGGTTATATTGTTGTCTTTGTTCTCTTGTCCTTTCTGTTGCTCACTTCCACGTGCCTGTTACTGTGCAAAGATGTTCTCAAAGAAAAGGAATCAAGCTCTTTTTATGGATATTACCAAGGATCAAATGTTAGGATAAAACTTGGCCAATAATCATCAATTTCAGGTATCTTCCCTAATTCTAGTACCGTATAGGTATATAGGTATAACTAGTGGCTTTGAAGGGCTGTGAAACCACCTCAGTTAAAACTGTTAAGGTTTTCTTTTTTCAATGCATTCTCTGAAAATTGTTTCTTTAGTTTGTAAATTGGTTCTTCAGTTTGTAAATGGAGCTGTTTGTGTGTCTGACCAAGGGGATGAGCCTTCCTGGAGCAGCACTGCTGTCTCAACTGGCAATGCCTCTTGCCTCAGGAAAGATGCTGAAGATGCCTTTGTGGAACTAAAGCTTCATTCTTATGCCAAAGAGGTGTTCTTCCAGCTCTTATGTGGAGTTTTTTAGACCAAAATTTATTAAAGCCCACCTCACAAAGCATAAAGGTACATGTATTTCTGGTAAACTTCTTCAAGGGTGTGTATCAGACTCCAATGTAATCCTTCAATGATATGCCCTCCTTATAACATGAATTATGGAGATTGCTATCTTGGAAAGATATAAAGCAAGTGCTTAGTGGTTTATTCAGTAGAGGACATTGAACATATATACTTATTATGATAAAATAGGGAGGAAAGAGGAAGTTTGAAAGGTTCCAGGTGAAGCCTTTGGTGGGTGTAATCTTTCTGCATACAAAAAGAATGAAATCCCTTCTCTTCCTCCTAACAACAACAACAACAAAAAAACCTTGCAACATTAAAAAAAAATCTAAGCAGAGGTTTGAAAAGTCTGGATCTTTGCCAAACATTCTTTGAGCATTCTGATTTAGAAGAAGAAAATAACTTTGGAGGCATTAAAAGTCAAGTCCTTGCACAGGTGGTTCTTTTCATAGTGACAGAAAACTTCAGTGATGGTTAAGCCGACCACATGGAGCTATGAAGTCAGCAGGTTGTTTGTGTGTATGTGGTATGTACACACATGTTGTATCTATGTGTCTCTGCATACTTATTAATATTGGATATGACATATGACATTGGATATGCTGTGTGATATCAGATGGCATTTAAAACATTATTTCACTATGTGTTTCACTGGCATTTCCCTTGAATATTGGTTGTGATCACACTGGACTTAATTAGAGTTATTTTGGTAATAAAAATATTCTTTACTTGATGTATGACTGAGCTCCTGAGGGAGATGAACAGTTGATGTGATAAAATATACCACAGGTGACACTTTTTAAAATCTAAAGTAAGCATTCTATATGAAATAGCACAAATAATTTTCTTAGCTAATGTATTTCCAGCCGTTAAATCTAATCTTGTTTATTTATGGGTTTGAAGGTCTGAGGTAGCTTTTAAACAATTTATCAGGAGCTTCAGCGTTTGATGTAATGTGTAAGTGTCAGTCTTTTAAATTCAAATAATATATTCATCTCAATTTGTATGCAAACCCTGAGGGAAAATCATAAATAAAAGATAACGATACATGGAAAAATATGTGTTGTTGGCAATGGTTAGTGAGGATGCTGTGTGATACCCACCTCATCGTTCCTGAGAACTGCTTATTTCTCATTCATGCTGAAAAATCTTTTATGTTTTCATAATCTATGTAGTAATTTGTAGCAGCATGGTATCTCTGGCCTTTTAGCCATTTGAAATGGGAACAAACTTCACATTCCCCAAATCTGTGGATGTTCTTGAACTGAGTTAAGCTTCAAATGTCAGTGAGAAATGAAGTAACAATGGATCAATAAATACAGATGCTCTGCCAGAAAATGAAGAAAAATTATTTAAAACGTCGTGAATGAGCCCCAGTCCCACAATGGGAGATCAGAGGCATAAGGACCTTTCAACCCTATGTGCCAGCTGCAATGGTAGCTATTCCAGGAGCTGGCAGAGAGGTTTTCTATGCATTGCTGGTGTGCTGAAGTGTAGGTGATATTCCTGGCACTCTGGTTTCTAGACTGTATATGCAAATAAATGCAATTCTGGGAATAGCAGTAATTTTGTTGAAATTGTCAAGTTGTTAATACTGGGACATACACGCATGCTTGCATTCAAACTTGCCTGAGACCCTCATTTGTTAAACTACTGAAACAGATATGATTCACTCATTTAAAGGTAGGTATGTTCTTATGTGCCCATCAAAAGTTTAATATAATAGACTGTAGTGTTTGAAGAGCTCAGACTTCAAGAACAGTGCAAGAAGTGGGGCAGAATTATGACAAGAGAAACCTAAGATAAATTGGCATATCTAAGGGAAGAATAGTTTGCAAAAGGTGATGGAAACTTCGTTAACCTGGATATTTTTTAAAAACGACTGAAGAAGTTTTTGTTCCAGTGTACAGTAGGGAACAACCCTGTTCTGATAGAGCAAGTGGCTGCATGACCGCAGAGAGATGTTCTGCCTTTAACTTCTGTATCTGTAATTCCTGGTGAGTCTGCTTTGAATTAGAGAAATAGAGCACAAGTAAGAATACAGGTCTTGATTTGATTATGTGAAATTCAAACTGAATAAAATCACATCTTACATTAGATCATCATGTGCACTTAGCCTTTGCCCTTCTTAAGGGAGGGGGAATTTTGACAAAGATGGATGCGTCCTTAAACCCCAGATTTATTTATCAAAGAAATGCTTCATTGTGGTCACTCATTTTAGCTTTAGAATATCAAATTACAAAAGATATAATTCTTCACCAAAGCCTGACTGTGAGATCACTTAACCTAAACAAAAAACTGGAGCTAATTTTAACAAAACGGCTTGAGCAGAGAATCCGATAACAGTAACTGAGATTCATAGTTAAAGATAACAATAGTTTATAGATAGTGAGCAGAAATGCAATTATCGTTTTGCGAACGTGAACCATGCTGTAGTTTCTGCAGGGAGGAGTACTACTCAGCATCTGTGCACAGAACAGGGGTACAAGCCCTTCAGAGTTCTATTTTTAACCTTTTGCCATTTTTTGTCTCCTGTCATCTCGAGTAAATGCCTGGAAGGCTGACCCAGTTCTCACTGAAGTCAGTGAGATCCTTTTTATTGTTTTCAGTGAGACATGGATCAAGCTTTGAACTTTGTCTCGACATCCCATCTTCATACTGCGAATAACACTGCAATTTTGTCTTTGGTGCTGAAGAGTCAAGTCACGACTCTAAAGAACATAAAGGAGATATCACTTCAGAGAAAGCCTAATAAGTCTCCTAAACTTCGCTTGCAGGCATTAAGATGGGATTCACGTCACTAGTCTTTAGTCAAGAAGGTCAGATCTAAGCTAGTCAGCTAAGCTCTCTCTCTAGTCAGAACTTGCTGTCCCCTAGAGAGGCCATCTCTTCTGTGTCTTTTACATGGTGACAAATCTCTCTGAATCAAACCAAGGAACGTTTTACTTGAACTTCCTTTCACAGTCCCAGAACTTGATTAACACAGAATAAAGCAAAAGAATGTTGCCTTGTTCCCCTTCAGCAGATCTAAACACCTACTTAGGAAGTGCAGTGTCTTGAGTATGTCATCTGTGTTTAATGCAATAGTTTATCTGATCACCTGCTCCCTTCCCCTACCTCAGGTTTCTTCCGGTGTCTACAACTAAATACCTTTATCTGGCTGATTGTCGTGGTTCGCAATGCATTGGGGACCTTGGAGACAGTTACTGTGAAAAACTCTCAAATATAATAAAGAACTATAAAATAATGTGCAAGGAGAGATTGTTCTGGAAAAATATTGCCTAGATTTCTGGCATGAACTATGACCTGGACTAACGCTATTACTTTCAATGCAATGTGCCAGCAAACTAGTTACACAAGTTTAGTTGCCAGGAATAGAGGGAAAACTACATGGAACCATTTTCTGAAAATGCACTTGGTTTGAAACCAAAATGCTGCATTACATTGATTGATGCCTTAAAAAGGCAGGGAGGGGGAGTTGGTGAAAAGCACAAATGTTAATATATGATTGGTACTTTTTCTTTTTTTTTAAATTTCAAAGGAATATTAAGATATTTCAATGAGTCCAGAGGAGGGCAATAAAGCTGTTGACAGGACTGGAAGGAATGTCTTGTGAGGAGTGGCTGAGGATACTGGGTTTGTCTAGTTGGGAGATAAAGTGACTGAGGGGTGACCTCATTGTTCTCTACAGCTTCCTGAGGAGGGGTCATGGAGAGGGAGGTGCTGAGCTCTTCTCCCTTGGATCCAGTGATAGGAAGCAAGGGAATGGTTCAAAACTGCATCAGGGAGGTTTGAACTGGATATGAGGAAGTGTTTATTTACAGAGAGGGTGGTCAAACCCTGGAACAGGCTTCTTAAAGAGGTGGTTGATGCCCCAAGCCTGTCAATGTTTAAGAGGCATTTGGACAATGTCCTTAAGAACGCGCTTTAAGTTTTGGTCAACCCTGAATTGGTCAGGCAGATGGACTAGGTGATCGTTGTATGTTCCTTCAGACTGAACTATTCAATTCTGTTCCATTCTAATTTGTTTCTAAGTGACTAAGATATTAGACTTTTTAATCTTGCAATACATGCAAATAAGAAAGACAAAATATTTCAATTTTGCTGCCTCTAACCCTATATTGATCCAAGAATTAACTAATGCATTATTCAGCATTTTTAATTTAATTATTTATTTGTTTTTAATGAGGAAAAAGATGCCAAATACTTTCAAACCAGAGTTGAGGCCCTTTGGTTGGTTTGTTCTGAACACTGTAGTGCTATTTCCTGTGGAACAGACAAGACCAAGCACAAACTGCAGGCAGCCAGTGCAACTCCTGCTCTGGGTTAAAAAGATTTGGAGAGAACAGTTGACTAAACACTCCTCTGGCACAGAGATATGGACAAAGTAATGTTTGTTTCAACTTCAAGGAAAACTCGCAGGCAGTTTGATGAAAGAGAGTGCATTTGCGACGCTGCAATGCCTTCGTACGCATCAACCTGGAGACACGGTGGAATCTCATCTGAGATCTGCTGCCTGGGTCAGAGATGGAAATGCATCCTGACATTTCAGCGCTTGTTGGCCTGAAATGTAAAAGGAAACATGATAAATGTAACAGGGAAATTTCACATCAGCAGTTTCATAAACCGTTTTGGTTTAACTTGCTACAAAATATCAAACTGTTAACAAATTAATGAACCACAGTTATGTAAATCCTGTTAGTAAGTATTGCCACGGGCTAAGACAACAATCACCTGCAGCTCCGAATTGTGGTAGGGATTGCTGTGTAGTTATTGTTAGTCTATTTCTTTTCCATAACTGTGTTTCTTTATTGTTATTTGCAAGAAACAGAAGAACTGTTATAGTCTCCTGGTTCTGTCTATTATAAAATGAATTCCAAAAGCATATATTACAGTCATTTCCATTCTAAAACCTGAAGGGTGCAGTTTCATTTTCTTGTGATTGCAGATTTCATGATTGAAATTGGTGATTATGCAAAGATTAGTATAGAAAGATTATTAAGAGATTTGAAATGGAAGTTTTGGGGTTTTTGGTGTTTTGTTTTTGTTTTTTTTTTTTTTTTGTATTGGATGGTTGGTTTGGTTCGGTTTTGTTTGGTTGTGGGGTTTTTGGGTTTTTTGTTGTTTTTTTTTTCTTGAAATGGTACAGAAGTATGTAATGCCAGTTATCAGATCAGTAGAGAATTTCAAGGGTTTACACATCATAACAATTCTCTCAAGAGTTAATGGATCGTTAGGAAAAAACACCACACACCGCTGTAGTTTTATAACTCATAGATTATTCTTCTGTGGAACTCATGCTATGATTGTTAAATTTCCACAGATGTAGAAGAGAGGTTCTTGGTGGGATCTTCCCACTGGATGCATTAGCCCTTTTTGGTGTCACCTACCTCAGGGTGCCACAAACAACCTTCCATGGGTCTGCAGTTTGCAGAAAAGGGGACAGCCATGATTGTCCTTTTAGTAGCAAACATTTCCTTCTGTGATTGCATTAGCTATTACCTTCTTCCAGAGTTTTAAATCCTGATGCCAGTTTGGAGATGTACCTAGACCATGTGCTCCTAGTAGATACTTCCAGATCTCAGAAGGGCTGGGAGTCTGAGGTAACCTCTTCTGGCTGGAAGCAGCAGGACAAGGAGGCATTGTACACTTTTCTTAATCATGAGACTTAATTCTCTCTTGGATTCCTCCCCTGCCTGATCCAGGGTTATGTCACACCAAAAAAGCATGAAATGAGGGTCTGTACTCTGAAGATCTCACTAAGAAAGCGGGCTCAGGATGAAAACATACAAAGCAGGCAAGCAGTGCAGCATTATAGTCCAACCAGGATGGAACTCCTGGGTTCAGCAAAGCTTTATAGAATCACAGAACATTAGGGATTGGAAAGGACCTTGAATGCTCATCCAGTCCAATCCCCCTGCTGGAGCAGAAACGCCCAGATGAGGTTACATAGGAAGGCGTCCAGGTGGATTTGAATGTCTGCAGAGAAGGAGACTCCACAACCTCCCTGGGCAGCCTGTTCCAGTGCTCGGTCACCCTCACTGAGAAGAAGTTTCTTCTCATATTTAAGTGGAACCTCCTGCGTTCTGGTTTGTACCCATTGCTGCTTGTCCTGTCATTGGTTGTCACCGAGAAGAGTCTGGCTCCATCCTCATGACCCTCACCCTTTACATATTTATAAACATTAATGAGGTCACCCCTTAGTCTCCTCTTCTCCAAGTTAAAGAGACCCAGTTCAGCACTTGTAGAGAAATAGATGTCCACAAAAATATTGTATATGCGTAACAGCTTCAGATATGATTTATGTGCACTTGAAACAAATGAACAGAACAAAAGTAGAGCTAGCCCTCAACAAATCGCTAACGTCTGTATTATTTGGATGGCACTGTGTTTACAGCTCATCTGACAGCAGATGTCAATCCTTTCATGAATACGTCAAACTCTGAAGTTCAAGGAGAGTGTGGTTAACTCCCAAGTGTGGTTGCTTATCTGAAATGTATCTAAACCTCTTAAATCTGCAACAGTGAACTGGAAATCTCTCAGCACCAGGCCTGACAAGAATAAATCCATTAGTGTTTTTCCCATCTTAAACTGCACCTGTTTTTAAAACCCAGACACTTACATGAGAACTCAGTGGGCGAAGATAGAGAAAGAGGTGGACAAAAATTCTGCCATGCTTAAAATGTGCTGTGTTCAGGCTTCTTGTGCATGATACATTTAAACAAACATGTCCAAAGTGAGCTACAAATGCTTCAGGGAAACATCACTGTATACTGACAGTGCCTGGCACAGCCCAGGCTGAACACTGTGTTTGTCTCCTTCCACATCCAGCCAGCTTCCTTGTAGAAAATCCACTTTGCCTTTGGAGAACTTTGTGCAATGCAAAGGGACTTGTGCAGGACCACCAGATCTTTTACTGCCTGTGCAACATGACCAGGGCCTCTGTTGAGGGCAACCTGCACTCTTTTTTTTTTCCCCAAAGTCTAGGGCTCCACCTGTGCCCTTTTCACCATGCAGTGTATTTATATATGATCCTCATATTGGTGAACTCACCTCATCTAGTTGTAATTAAGTACATCACATGTTCGAATCAGTAAACAGTTTTCAGTAGAGATGAAGACAAGTGTGTTAGGGACAAATGCAGCAAAGTTGTATTCATACTGTATTTCAACAAAGGTTTTGTGTCTCAAATCTGTGCCATAAAAAGAGAGTGAATGCATTTAGAAGTATACTAAATATTACAAGTAAAAGCAGGGGACAGCCTGCTCCCCAGGGAGCTGGACTGGTGTTTGAGCTGTTGTAGTGGTAATGTGTGAAAAACCCTAGAGTGGACTAGACTTTGAAAAATAGTACTAGCTTTGGCACTTGCTCCAAATACCATTGGAACAGGATCATTCAGAAAGGATGCTGTTAAGTGAAACTGGACCTTAATTCAGATCGTATTAAATGGAACATTTTTTACAAATTCTCAGCTAAAGAGATTTCCAAAAAATGATTATTAAAACATAATATTTTGCCACTGTTAACAGCCTAACCATTACAGCCATGGCCTGAAAGTGAGGGAATAAAAATTTACTATTGGTAACAAAACTGTCTAGAACATGTTTTTCACAGTCCAAAAGGAGAAGCGCAAATACTCTATATTTATATTCAGCCCTCAGAAACTGGGAAAATGAACTGTGAAAGAGCTGTTTTCTTTCTGCTTTTTATGACTGGAAATATTTTCTCCCATTAAACACTTGGAGGCCAATATTCCATCTTTGTATTGAATATTTTATCCAGCAACAACTATTGACTACAGGAAGATATTATCTAAGCAAGAACAATGTGAATTC
This sequence comes from Patagioenas fasciata, assembly GCF_037038585.1. Classification (NCBI taxonomy): domain Eukaryota; kingdom Metazoa; phylum Chordata; class Aves; order Columbiformes; family Columbidae; genus Patagioenas; species Patagioenas fasciata. The sequence continues at coordinate 11,238,665 of NC_092526.1, read as the reverse complement.
ATTCATGGGTTTTGTGTTTCACAGTGTTCCTTTAATGCTCAAAAATATGTGTGTCCACAGTGTTCAAAAGTATTTTGTGTATATGTAAAAAGTTAATGCATTTTTAAACTGAAGAGGATTCTTAGTAAGGTTTTGAAAAGGAAAATGCTACAACTGCTTCTATTGATGGAGAGGTTAAAATTCCCAGTGGGAGCAGTACTAGGCCAACACTAAGAATTTCTGAAGATCTCACTCAGTACTGAAAACACCCTTGAGCAGATGTCTGTGTCTCTCCTTATTTTTGTTAAGTGTTCAACACCACTGAGCTATTGGACTCAAGTGAAGAAAGCTTTTCTGTGACAGCAAGGACTGGCTATGATTAGTTAGCTAAACATATATGAGTAAATCATAACGCCATGGCTATGGAGAAGATGTCTGCACTCTCCTTCCATTTCTGCTGGTATTTATGAGACTCTCCGGTGTATTAGTTCAGTGGTGTTTTCCAGAAACGTGAACAACAGAAAGGAAGGGCAGATAGTTTGAAAGCTGAGATATATTGTGTCCAGTTCTGGACCCCTCAGTTCAAGAAGGACAGGGAACTGCTGGAGAGGGTCCAGCGTAGGGCAACAAAGATGATTAAGGGAGTGGAGCATCTCCCTTATGAAGAAAGGCTGAGGGAGCTGGGGCTCTTTAGTTTGGAGAAGAGGAGACTGAGGGGTGACCTTATTAATGTTTATAAATATATAAAGGGTGAGTGCCACGAGGATGGAGTCAGGCTCTTCTCAGTGGCAAACAATGATAGGACAAGGGGCAATGGGATCAAGCTGGAACACAAGAGGTTCCACTTAAATTTGAGAAAGAACTTCTTCTCAGTGAGGGTAACAGAGCACTGGAACAGGCTACCCAGGGAGGTTGTGGAGTCTCCTTCCCTGGAGACATTCAAAGCCCGCCTGGACACATTCCTGTGCGACCTCACCTAGGCGTTCCTGCTCCAGCAGGGGGATTGGACTAGATGATCTTTTGAGGTCCCTTCCAATCCCAAACATACTGTGATACTGTGATAAGTTTGATGGAATTCACCTCTATTCCTCCACAGTCTGGCATGTCTTGGGCACATTGCTTAGTTTCTGCATTCTTCAGTTCCTTCTCTGTGAAATAGGGGTAATACATGTCATATCACAAAGGCCATGACTATGTGGTAAACCTATTCAGGATGGTGAAGCGTTCAAATTCTTATGCAATGGAGGACAGGTACACACCTTGGATCAACTGGAAACGAAACCCCTCCAAAGTAACCTGAGTGTTACATATTGGCAGCTGTGAGCTAATCAAATAGACTGACTTGGTTTAGAAACAAGACGAAGAACAGTAGACCAGAGGAAAACACATAGAAGGAACTTGAAGGCACAGGCTCCTCAAGTTCTCACAAAAGCCAGGAAAAGGCAAATGTTTCTTGAGGCTGACACATCTCTGGCTAACATTACATGCTGTAATGTGATAGCTGTTGGGAGGCCTTTGCAACAAGCTTGTAGCCGAGGGTCACGTGAAGCACCATAGGCATCTGATGTAGTTAGTCCCACTTGTTTCATTACATTATCTTTGAGAAATTCCAGGGAACTTGAAAATAAACAAGTGCACAGCCCTGTTGCTGTGCCTGGCAGAGTTGGGCTGGGGTGGTGTGCTTCAGAAAATAAATTATTTCACATGTACTCAGGGATTAGTCTATGTGACTTTATACTTTCTCCTTCCACAGATGGCAGTACCAGCAGAAATTATTACCATTGTTTTAAAACTCTGGTAATCACTTGCTTTCATGCCTTTGAAAGTATAAACAGCCTGTTTCAGGGGTTTTCTTGCCACAGTTGTATTACTCATACTTCATTTCTTGCTTTGTTTGCTGGTAGAATACGTACACCAATGCAGACAAGCTTTTGGAGGCTGCAGAGCAGTTGGCTCAGACTGGGGAATGTGACCCTGAAGAGATCTATAAAGCAGCCCGGCATCTGGAAGTACGGATTCAGGATTTTGTCCGGAGGGTGGAACAGAGGAAACTTCTCTTGGACATGTCAGTCTCATTCCATACCCACACCAAAGAGGTAAGATGTGCATGAGGGATTTTATCTGTGTATTGCAGTGCTGCAAGAGGCTGACTCTGAAAACTCAGGTGATAGAGAAAAGGCGTCTTCACTGTACAAGGCTGATATCCAGTTAATTTGATGCATTTGAGTAACCATTGTAAAGTGGAAACAAAATGTGAATAATATGTATGAATTATATAGTAAATTAAAACATAGGGACAGCATATCTAATGTATCGAGCAGTGCTTAATTCATAACTAGAATATATTGTTATAAAGCAAGAATTTTCTTGTAAGAACATGAGCTGATATTAACACATTAAGTATAAACACGCTAGCAGTGTGGTACATATGCTCAGAGGGATTCCATTTGAATATAATTTTATTAATGTAGCCATTATTATTAAGTGTTACTGGAAATCTTACATTGTTTAATGAGGCATACTTCACTTTTCAAAATTACAGTTAAAGAGCAAATAGTCACATATAGATGCAGTGAATCAGTGAGGACCTCAATAAATGCTGTTTAGTGTAATTGAAAAATATCCAGAGATAAGGCTGTCTCGACAGAGATACAGTGAACAAGACATCAAATGTGAGGCCACAGGGGATGCAATTAAAGCATACTTCGCATTTTTCTGCAAATCAAAGGACATTCAGTGACGAGTGACTTTTAAAGACAGGGTTTCTGCTAAGAGAGATAGAATTAGTCAGAATGGTTGCTTTCATATTCTGCAGCATCTGTTTGCAAAAAACACACTTGATCAGAAAGATGCTCTTAGATGCTGAAAACTTTGTCTGTGTTTGTTGATTTTTGCGTTACAAACAAGTTGTGTATAACAGACTTCAGCATGTTGAGGAGCCTCCTTGGATAGAAGGGTATGCACACATTCATATATATCTGGAAGATAGATGGAGTTATAGTGTGCCCATTATAGCTGTTGACACATGAAGGTTTTCTTTTTATATCCTACTTCTGCCAAAATGTAGTTACTTTAAGCTTGTGAATAGCACTATTGTTTCCAGAGTAGCTCAGAGGCTTGCAGCTATGCTTGTTTGCCACAGGGGAAACTTAATTGGTTATTTCCTCAGTCAAAATTATTCCATAACAGTTTCCTACTGTGATTAACCTTGCTTCACCTATGCAGGTGGTGGTTAGTAACATGAAGATAGGCAGGACTCCAGGAAGTTATCAGTGTAATATGTTTTCTGTCATCTAAATTTCTTCTGATGGTTACTGGTAATGTGTAGCCTAATTTGGCTTTGGGAACTGGACCTTTCCTGTATGAAGGGTTTTGGATTGCAGAGCACTTTACTCACTACTACCCTTCTTCAATAAGACGGGAATTTGCGTGCTCTGCTCACCTTGTTTTAATTAGCTCTGTTTTGGTGTACAGAAATGCAGATGTATAAAAATGCACTTTATTTTTTTAACTGTAAAAAATCAAAACAAACCAAAACAAACAAACAAAAACAGGAAAAAAAAAACACAACCTAGTCTTTGGTAACAGCATCAATGCTGTTTACTAGATATGGAGAATAAATTCTAAATCTCTGCCCTGTTGACATTTACCCACGAGACAGATTGGTGCTGTGATGCCTTTTTGGAAATCTCAGTAAGCACTTGCTGCCAGTCTAAGGGAGATCTGGAGTGGCTGGACTGCAAGTGCCTTTTTTCTCTCCAGAGGAACAGACGAGGGAGCTGTAGCATAGAACTGGGACATCAGCAAAGTCTGTGTGGATTCAGGAATCCCCATTCATCTGAATGAATGACAGCTGTTGGGTTGGGTGTAAAGAGGCTGCTAAAGTTTTTGCAATCTCCGCAATATCAGAGGATGCACAACAGTTCTGCACCCGAACAGAGGTTTTCACTTCCTTACCCTTGGAGTAATTCACTCCTGCCAGGCCCAAACACTCTTTTTTTCTGCAGGTTCAATGAATTTCATTGTGTGTCACTACCTGCTTTCTTCAGTGACGCGTTTCTGCACTGGTGGGAATCACACAGCCCAGTACCTCGTTTTTTTTGCCAAAAATAATAAGTGAGGAAGTCGCTGCGGTTTTAGTATTTCTCTGCCAGCCGTGGGGATCCCCACAGACACAGTGAAGTAACCAAAGACTGCCGGGGGAGCCTGGTGCAAAGGGCAAAGCATTACAACAAGACAGCCTTTGCACATGTTTGAATATATATATGCCTTTTTATGCTATAAATACATTGGCTCAAGTAGAAGTGACTCATTCTTGGACTTGCTTCGCCCTTCATGTATGCTGTAAAATGGCAAACTAACCAATGTAATCATCATTCTTTAATATGAATTTAAAACTGAGAGCTGGGTTCCAGAAAAAAAGAAAAAATACAAATATCCTTCCTTTGCCACCATGCCTATGACAGTATTATGTCCTTTATCTGTTGGTTCCTTCCTGGGCTCTGACTGGGAAATGTGCTCGGCTGGGCTGGGCCAAATGCAGGCTCTTGCTCGAACCACTCGCCCACGTGTCCAGGTCCGATCTGAACCCTTCATGCTCATTTTATGAAACTGCTTAAATTCACTGTGTTTTCTGGGATTTCAGTCCCAAACAACAAAGATAACATTAGATTCCAATTTTAAAGTTGATTTATTAAGCAAAACTCCCTTCAAGACAATAGCAGTTTTAAGTGAGTTAGAGTTTGGATTCACATGGGAATTCTAGCAGAAGCCAAGGCAAAAAATCCTTTTGCTGCAGCAGTAAAATACAGAGAGATCTGATATCCTTGCTGCTGTTTTACCAGGAGGTGTTCCAGTTATGGTGCTGACACGTGCCTTCCTGATTAATCTTGCCCTTCCTACCAGCCATGCTGTGCCTGGTGCTGGACTGTCCTGTGACCATCCAAAGGCATCACCTGGGAGTGTCTTGGGGCAAGGAGAAAGTAGCTTGGCTGGCAGGTTAATGTGTTTAACACCTGACATATTTTGCAATATTCTAGAAGGCATTGTTGCTTCATAATAACCATTATTATTCATTTCACCTTCTGCAGTTCTTAAAATAATTTCTTAAAATATTGACAACTGTTTCTCTTATGTCCTTGGAAATGAATAAGCAGTTCCCTTCATGTTTTCTTGGCAATAATGCAGGAAACCATGGCCTAGACATATTTTTCATCTAAGTTTCCCAAATACTCATTATTTCTTGATATATTAATCTACTGAGACAGAACTGGTGAAAGGCAGAATTAAGTAGAAATAATTGGTCTTATTGACATGTTTTTATGGGAATGTTCTAAATATCTTCCTGCAATGAACATGTTGCTTCTGATTGTGTTACTAGCACAGATAAATTACATTATTGATGTGATAATTCCCAGACATAGGTAGTGCACTGGTTGTGAACTTCTCACTGCTTCATCTGTACTCTGCCCACCTCTTCATGCCCATATGTGACTACTCAGATCCCCAGCACTCAAGAAAATTTTAACAGCTCCTGCTTTTAGAATGTGAACTTGTCAAAGAAATGTTTCCTTTTGTAATCTGCCTTGCTAGAATTTCTTCAGGAAAATATATACTGTTGAAGTAGGGAGTCATTTAAATCCAGATATCCCATGAGCAATAAAAGTAAGTTAAGAATGATTTTTTTATGCTAGAGTAGACTCCTCAAATCACCTCTCATTTCATGTGAAAGCATTATAAGAGGATTCCTTCTGCTAAACAGTGACTTACAGAGTTGAAGGAATATGGAAAAAGCTGTCAATTAAGCATAACAATAATTTTGAGTTATTTTTTAAAGTAACCTTACTTAAGAATACATGCAATAGGCTGAAATGATGACTTTCTGGTATGGTAAAAACATTTTAGAAGCATAAATTTAGAGCAGTCCCCTAAGTGATTGTTAGTGTCATAACTCATGAGGACTCAATAGGACGTAGCTGTCCTATTGCCATGGCTATAAAAGAGACGTTGTGTGTCCCACTGTCCTACAGTACTCATTATGCTCTCTTAGTTTAAGTCAATATTTTTATACCCTTTCAGGCCAAGACATTCCTGATGGTGTGAGCAGAAACCTGGTACTTTCAAAATCAAATCCAACTATCTGTATGGCAGGGTAAAGTTATAAATTATTATCAGTGGGATAAATACATTTAGCAGATTTACACCCAAATAATTTCTCTCAGGATTAAGTGTGATTGAATTCAGGTTCTGATTTCAGATCTGAATCAGTTATTGGCAAGATTGTCAGATCTTGCAGTTTTATCACACATCTCATGATAGTTCCTGTTTTTCTCTGAGCTCTCAGTTGTTAGGATTGAATGATGATACAGGATTCTTGGATGTTATTTAATTTTGTTTAAAAGAGAATAGTTTTTGAGCCTCCTGCAGGGAGGTTGCAGTTGTGATAAAACCATACCCTGAAGACTCAAAAACTTCAAGGCAAATAACAAAAATATATTGTAATTTGTTGTGTGAATCTTAATATTTTACATTGGTCTCACACTTTTATACTTATGGTTCTGAATTGTGCTTTACAATTTAGACACAAAAGAGCACTGTCACCATTTATGTATCATTAAAGACTTCTAAAATCCTCTTGCATAGATAAATGATGATTTAGCATCCTGTAAATGTCTTTCCATAAAGATTTTTTTTTTTACTCTCTCTAGAAATCATAGTTTTGTTTTGCCTGGCTTAGAGTGGCAGGAAATATGGCTACCAGCAGCCTCTGATACAGTTTCAGAGCTGGGGATTTAAACAACATTATAGAAAGGCCTTGGAATTACTTTTGTCAAGTAAGCATAGAGATGAGGCTACAAATAGGTAGCTGTGTGTGAGATCTACATGCAAACAAATTCTTGGCTTCATCAATGGGATTTTAAGCTTCCAGAATTAATGCAGGTGTTTAAGAGCACGTGTATGTACCTCAGTGTTTTCTCTGTATGACGGAAGTAAAGTTTTGTTGTGTCACTTGTTGTATTGTCTGATAATGAAGTTACTGATTTAAGAACAAGAAGGAACTTCACTCAATTTAGATGCATTTACAGTATATAGGTCTTACCTGAACTGCAAAGCAGTTCTGCAATTGTTTCATAGCTCTTCAGGGCACAAAAAGCGTATTTTATCACCTCTAGGTTTCTCATACCTCACTCTGTTTCAGATTGCCACCTTAGTGTTGCCTTGGGTCTTGCCAGACAGGAGCAAAAAGCAGGAGGGGACAGTAGTGTGGTCTCAGGCCATGTGCCCTGTGCTTTTTTGTCCCTTAGTAGGTTTGAAGAGGAACAGGATGAGGTGTTTGGTACTCGCAGTTCCCTGTGGAGCCTGACAAGACTTCCCAGCTCATGGAATGGGGGGATAAATATGCTCAGGAAATATTTCGTATTGAGAAAAATGAACTGCCAAACTTAACGGGTTTTTACTGAACATGTGCAAACTGGAACTTGGCAGATGTCTTCTGAGTGACCAAATTTGGGCAAATTTTCACAGGGATGACAAAGTGCATATTCTTGACATCAAGGCTAAACCCTGCAAAATTTCAAACCCTTGCTTAAAACCGTTTGAGGGTCTGGTGCATCTCATGTGCGAAGAAATAAGACTCATTTTCTAACACAGGGAAAGTCCTTTTTCCCCTTCCTCTCTTTCCGGACCTTTTACCTCAAAATTCATCAAGTTCAGCCTTAGGCAGATACCTGGTATGGAAAGTTTCACTCTGAACAGCTTTGCCTGATAAGGCCATGAGAAACTGAAAGCAAAGTCCTGGACCGTTAAGAGTCAGGCAACTTCTTATATAGACCTAGATTATTTGTGTTCAGCAGGTCACCTTGGTCACCCCATAGATATTGTTGGGTTACTCAAGTGAGTAATGGGAGTGGGTTTACCCTGTCACTTAGGAACAATAACACTGTTTTATTGCAGGCACTGCTAACTTAATTTTACTTGATAACCAAGGCCTGTGAAATTAAATTCTCTCTGCTTCAGCTGAATATAATGATTAGGAGATTACTTCGGTGTAGGTCAGTAATTTTGACAGGGCTTGGCCCTCACATTGTGGCAGAGTTGCTGGGAAGCAGGCAACAGAAAGCTCATGGGGCCAAGGTCTGTTGCTGTTGAATCTTTTCAGAAGAGTTGTCAGAATGAATCAAAATTAATCATGACACAAACATGACAGTGGTTCTGGGATATATTGTAAAATCCCGTCATTCATTGTAAATTGACCCAGGATTCAAAGTTAATGTTATAGAACTTAATAATTTGTTGTTTGACTTCTAACTGTTAATGTTGAGGTTCCAGACCAATCGCACATTAGATAATAGAGATTTGTGATGAAGGTCATAATCAGTTTAGCAATTCTACTTGCTGGCAACTTCTAGAAGTCCTGAAAAGGTCTTGATCTCTGAATGTCTACCACGAAGTATTGACCTTACACACACTTGTACACTACTGTCCAGGATAGTGCTTTTGTTCCTTTTCTCATATTATGGCCAGATTTAAAAAAACAATGAAAACCTAAAGCACTAAAATGACCCAGACTGGCTCTCTGCATATAAAGTATTCACTGACTGGTCATTTCACATCTCGGCACTTTTCAGGGTTAGAATTAAGCACCACCTGCCTTGTTCAAAAGCTAGACATTTTGTTACTTCAATGGGATAAAATGAACAGCTGAAATACATGCCAAGCAGCATACAGGATCGGACTTTGAAAATATCTGCCCTTCCTCTCACTGCAGGGCTGTGAAACATCACACTTTAAATTCATGCCTCTTACAAGTATGAATGTTATTTTTGCTGGGAGTTAATGGGAGTATATTATAAGCAGAGAAATCACAACACAAGGGGGTGAAAAAAACAAATGCTTTTATAAGGGATTAAGTAACTGCTGGTTTGATTTTTTTTTTCTTATTGTTTTGGGGGTGTATTTGTTTGGTTGGTTGGTTATTTTTTAAAGGGCTCAGTTCATAAATGTTCTGATATTCCCATCAGAGGTAGATATGCAGGGAGCTGAAGAGATGGTAGAAATGAATGGCCAGAGTTGCACATACAGGTAATGTGTGTGCAGTCCTTTGCCTGAGTGCCAGATTCCTTGGAGAAGACAGACACATTGCCAGTTTACTGTTATTCTGATAATTCGGGCTACAGAGAGGGCTCTGCTGGTCTAACAAGTGTTATTTTTGTTTGAGCTATGTAAAAGTTCCCTCTGGGTTATCAGTGATCATTTACCATGAAGCAGCAAAATAAGAGCAAATCCCTCTCCAACTCCAGAGTGTAGGCTGTGACCTCAATCAAAATGCAAACATTCGCTAGTCATTCACATTGGTGATCTCTTTGCAGAGCTAAATCTCTGTAAAGCTACAGAAGATCTGGGACCAAGGAACCAGGACAGCTGGGGTGGTATGGGGTGTCCCTCTTTCCTGTCCATTTGTTGTCTAGAAGCAAGGATTTTTTTTACGAAGGATTAAGAAGCTGGGAATGGAGAGAGCTGTGGTATTCTGGCAGCACATCCCACTCTTGAGCAGGGGAGTTTGAAGTACAGCCAGACGGCTAGTGAATAAAATTCTGCCATCTGTGATGGCAAAAAATCATGAGACAGAATCAAGGTAATAAGAATTAAATGCTGTAAATGCAGCCATATATACCATATCTTAGGAAGCTGAACCTGAAGCAGACCAAGGGCAGGTGCATGGAAGAGAAGTACTGTCTGCCATTCTGCCATGTGCTCACCAATGGATTCCTGTAGATTGCATTTAAGTTCACACTTTGCCACCCACATTTTTAAGGCTATTCAACAGCCTTTTGACTGACTGCTTGGCTTCACTCAAATACCATCGTTGGCTTTTGAGGGTCCTTGCACATGTTTTCTGTCTTATGGAGATGGGTCTCCAGCCTATATGTCTTGCACTCCAGATAACAGTTGTTCATGCTGCAGCTAGAAGGATGTTTTCCAAGCACCTTTAAATAGAATGTGCCAACTATCATAAAGTACCTTTTTATTAGTCATATTACAGACCATTTTCTGGATTTCCTGAAGCTGACAAAGATGAGCTTCTCCCGGTTCCACTGTGTAGGCTTGCAGCTTTTACTGCTGTATATGAAGGCAACAGAGTGGGCAGCCAGTGCTTGTGATAATTTGCATATTGAGTAAATCTTCATCAGAGCCATACAGGGACACTCCTGTAATTCACTCTTCACTCAAAAGACACATTCTGTTGCAGCTTAAGTTCATGTATGCAACAGAGTCTTGCACAACTAGTTTAAAATGGTTAGTGTCAGTGTAGTGGTTCAGGCTGATGAATCCAATAAGAATGTCCCATAGTCCCAAGGTCCCACAGTTTGTTTAATCCTTCACGGTTTTCAGAGTGATTCAGGGTTGCCGCAAGTGATTTATTTCTGAGATTCCTATGGCATAATGCACAAAGTTGCACAAAAGGCTTAAAGCAGCAGAACAGGGTAAGACTGCAAATGATATGGTCAGTCACTGGAAAAAGCACAGAGAGGAGAGGTAATGCAACTCCAATTTGAGAAGTAATGAAACGTTTAGAACCAGTGAACAATTTAGAGAAAAATGAAATGGTTCCTGCATATATTTAAGTAAGTTGCTGAATTTGTCGTGTATATTATACAACTATGGAAAGTTCCTTCCGCACCAAATTGTACTGTATTACACCAGTGTAAATCTAAGTAAATCTTTTCACAGAGGAAGAACTTCTCCAAGCCTGTTATCAGTATGATCAAGTGCAGAATTTGCTTAGTGCAATTACTGCAGTTAATTACATCCAGATTCATAATTACAAGTAACTTACATTAAAATCATACTAGAAGAGGAACATGTTTTTGCAATTCATGATGGTAGCAGAAGAAGCACAGAACATGCACACCTGATTCTTCAGTTAAAAGCCAGCTTCATCTCCCAGAGCGAATAATCCCTGAATTACATTTACATGACGTTGGGCTGGGGATCTACACACTCCCTGATGTAAGCGTAACTACCCAAATCACGTTTCCCTTGAGAGAAGATTATTTTGTGCTATATCAATCTGGTCCATGCAGGACTTGGAAAAAGCATCAGATGTTTAGGCATTGCAAATCCTTTTGCCATAGGCAAGGTTACTAATTAAAAAGTGTCAGCATACAGAAGCACCAGATGCAGCCCAACCAAGGATGAATGTCAAGGAATTGGCAAGGAAAAGGGAAAAAGCAAGAAAGAGGTTAGGAAGAGATCAGATGGTTTTCTTCACAGCATGTTCCTTTTCTTTTCACTTGTGGTTCCTTCCCAACAGCTTGGTGGTATCTGATAATGTTGCTTCTTGCACCAGGGTGTCTCATCAGCTGTATCTTACTGTGGAAGTCACATATTGTGGCATTTCATATGTAGTGTCTGGTCCTATCCCGTCTTGTCACATTTTACTAGGGTTACTGTCACTGTGTGACACTTTGCTGGTGGCACGCAGTCACATTACAGCTCATCGTTACCTACCTTGTTTTCTATGTTTCTGTTGACATCTTCATGAGACCTTGAAAGTGACTTAGGAAAATGTGGTTGAAATATGCTTCCAATTTATAACAACCATCAGTTCTTTCAACTGAAATGGCACTGGATGCATTCTAAGTGTGAATAAACATCAGCTGCTAAAGGTTAATTGTGCAGAAAAATTTTGTTATCTCCACCATGTTGGTGTGGGGAAATCATGGTAGAAAAGGTAATTTCCTAAAGGCTGTGCAGTGGTGCACAACAGCACTTGAACAGCTGCTTCAGCACAAGCTGAAGTCCTGCCATAGATGAACCTGAACTTGGAGTCTATGTGACTTGCTAATGCATGTTATGAAGAAACTAGATGTTACTGCTTAGACCAGGTTTGTATAAACTTGGCGTAGTAGCAGAGGAAAATAGCGTTGATGGACATCTCTCTCCGGAGCAACTCTATGTTTGGTGGGGGTTTTTTTGTTTTGAGGTTGGTTTGTTTGTTTATTTGTTTTCCTCAACCTTGGTTCTCTGCACATTTATGTTACAACTCATGGAGTGGGTGCGGTATAAATCATGTGGGAAAAGAAGGTCTCCATATTTCACTGAATTCTGCATTCTGCTCTAGCCTTCATGGCTGTGATGGATGTTCACTTTAGTGACTTGGCATGAGCACCTTTGGGGCCTGCTCTGCAACACATGACACTTCTCTGACATAGAACCCTGGAAAGTTGCTTGTTTCCATTAATATTCTGTTTTGAATGACTGGCAAAAAATGTGGATCTCATGGATTGAACTGACTTGTTCTTTGCTTTTCACTGGTCTCATTACTCATTGTTTTTAGACTGGTTTTGAGGGGATTAAAACTCATCTCTGGTATTTGCAAATAGCAGCATATAAACACTGGGTGTTTAGTAGTTGTTCCAAACACACAGGCAAGATTTTCTTAGCAGTCTCTTTAGGTTTTAGGTTTTGTTTAAAGTGGTCCCTTGCATGAAGTCAGAAACATTAATTTCTAGGTAACAGGCACAGATGTCCTTCAAACCTCCAGTAAGTGGTCTCATTAAGTACTTGAGGAAAATTAAGGGTATTGCATCAGATGAAATAGCCGGGAATAAAGAGCTGTATTGTCTCTTGGATGGAGGGAAACTGCCTGTGTTTTACATCCAAGAAAGATGCAGAAGTTGTTACAAGGCATGAGAGGTGCCAGATGCTCCCCCAAAAGAAATGGAGGGGGGGAGGTTATTCTTTTCCACCGGTTTAACAATCAGTACAAAATTATTTTTCTTGTTTAAAACCATGGTTACCTTGATAAATAAAGCCTCAATTCTGAAGCCTCTGTGGACCTTCATCATGGACATTTTAAGGCTAGGTATTTGCCTTAGACTTCCGTGTAGCTGACAATTACAACATTTTTAAATGTAGTTTGCGTGAGTCAGATTTGTGGCTGGATCTCTCTGATGACCTTAATTCAGGTTTTACCACTCAATGCATTAGTCTTTCCATATCCAATTAATCATACTAGATCATAGATCAATTTGAAGGAAGCACAACATTTATTTTTGTGTTATTTCTTCATTGCCTTACAGGATTCTTTGATTTAGTACATGTTAAGTAATACTAGACACAGATTATCACCTTTTCTGGATGTGTGTATTACTGGCAAGTTTAGTAAATGTCACCACAGCTGTATGTGGAAGTATTGTGTTAGTATCTGAACTGTCTGCATGTATCTACATATGCCCCATGTACAGGATTGAGTGATATACAGCAGCAGCAGTTTGGAATATATATGTGAATGGGACAGGTGCTCACAAATTTTGCTCATGCTAAGAACAAAAGATGAAAGTAAGTTTCTGCAAATATGAGATAAAAGTTGTCCTGTGTAATACATCTAATTTCTATGAAAAACTGAAACAGTTCACTCAATCTAAGGTAGTTAGCTATTTGAAGCATGAATTAGGAAATGCACAAGGTGTCTGTTGATTTGGGGGCTTAGTCAGGATTATTTAAAAAGAGTTGAATAGATGAATAGAACTAAACATCAAGCCTTAATAGGGACTGATTTTTCCTGAGCTGTGACAAACAGGATGTGATTTCTATTTTATGATTAACAGCTCTTCTGACATTGCTGTTGCAGTGACATGGAGTTCATCTTTTTCTTGCTGTGGCATTCACAAGTAGGGCTTGGTAGTGATTTATTTCAGGTGCTGTTAGTTGTAGCACATAACCTAGGAGGTTTTTGAAACAGGTTCCTATTGTAAATGGTTCCTGAAATATCTTCCTAATCTTTTTAATATTGACTGATTCTTTGTATTAGGATTTCCCAGGGACTGGTGGAGTCTAAAGGATTAAAGGCCTCTGAGTCAAGGATGACCTAGATTCTGATAGATTTTATTATGCAAATCATTACAATCAGAGGTCATTAATGGAAATATCTGAAGCTAATATGAGTTAATATATTTGAGTGCTCTCTGAAATTAATCAGTGTTTACATTCCAGGTGAGTACAATATGGTTTAAGTATTTCAAAACAGCTTTGTGTTTGAAGCATACTCAAAAAGTGACTTCAGATCTTAAATGTCCAAATCCTTCTGACTGCTGCTGAAAACTGGGTTCCGGAGATACTTCTGAAAACAGGATTATCCTCTGAAGTTGCAGTGGGGAATCAGAAACTTTTTCCTATACCCTTTCTAACATGATAATTTCAAGAAAAGACCAGGTTTCTAACAATGAAGCAAGTTCATTATTTAATTTTCATTTTTGAAGGAAATTCCCTGTGCTTTTTTTGTTATCTTAAGTGGAAAAAATGAAATATTATTAAGAACAGCAAGAAATTAAAAAGCTACTGGTTTTCCCAACTTGTGACAGAAGGATGATTTACACACATGGCCATTTTTCTGTATTTACAAAGTGCTCTACTTTAAGATCTGATAAGCAGAGAAAGCAATATTCCCAAACAACCTGATCCTCGCCTGTTGTAGTCCAGCTGTCTCTGCTCTTTGAGTGGGTGCAGGGATCAGATCAAAACCAGGAAGATTCTGAATGTAATTAATATATAAAGGCATGAATGTATTTTCCTTTATGAGGGCTTCCCGAAGTTCTGCACCTGGAGCTGAGGGCACAGAAGAAAAAGCTATTTGATTTTTTTAAACATGTTTTCATCAATTTGCTTCACAAGCCTGACTACTTAGTTATCTTTGTTTCTTTTATTAATAGTTGCCTTTTAGTATCATGTACCTCTGAGAATGTGAGAATATGTAAATAATCTGAGCAAAGACATTCCATTTTAGGCCAGTAGGTGGGTAGGCCATTATGATGCTGTTTTTAAATAAACAGAGGCATTTACCCAAAATATTTAAAGCCGAGTCAGAAAATCTAACTGAAAAGCCTTCAAATTATGGATATGTTTTAAAACTCGGCTTTGTAAGTCTCTCCAGCAAGGAGCCAGTAGCAGAGGCGGGGACAGTGCACAGGGACCTGGGCTCTCCCTTTCCTGATGTCATGAGCAGTGCTGGGACAGGTTCTGATTTTGACTATTTTGGTTTAGATCAGGGTGATATCCTTGAAGTCAGTAGTGTGCGTATAGTGTATCATTTGATGACTGGCCTTGGGTTTGGACCCTAACTGTGAGAAGCTTTGCCAGCTGATGCTTAAGACAGTCCCTCTCCTCCTCTCGTTTTACATGGACACGTGGAATTCGCAATCCCAGAAGAAATCTGGTAGGATGGGGATCCAGTGTATCTTGTTTTGAAAAGGAACATTTTACCAGCTCTTTTGCCACCCCCACACGACGTCTGTTGCCTGTTTCACACGTACTTCTCTCTCCCTTGGAGACAAACTGCTTTGTAGCTCGCAGGCTGGGCAGGCAGCTGTGCAGCCCCGCTGCCACCAGCGCCACGTCCTTCGACATGGTCCCCCTGCGCTGGGGCAACGTCTTGCCTCCCACTCCTGTACTTCTGTGCTACCTTGCAGAATATACCAGCAGAATGTGGGTTAATGGGGCAGGCATGGCACAGAAAATAGTCTCTCTGGTGGAGTCATTAGGATTTGATGGCAGACTGCCAGCTCGGTTGGTGCAATTTTACACTCGCTTTTCAGAGCAAGCTTAAAGGGGAAACCTCAGTTCGCTTTAAGCCTTTACAGCCAAGGAAAGGCTGCTGGGGTTTGCCTGCCACTGTCCAGATCTCTGATGAACAGCTGGCTGGAAATTCTCATCTAAGCACTTACTCAAATGATTTGTTGTTGTTTTGAAATTGGTAGTCAAGACTATTTAAAATTAATGGATCTGCAGGGGATTGATTGATGATATTGCTGTCTCCGGTGTTTGGATTTTCCCAAAGTTAAAAAGCAGAATCTGAAGTGCATTTTGAGGAGGGGGCTAAGTGGCAGAAACCCACAAAAAACCCAAACAAACAAAAAAACCACATAAACCCTGCACAGAACCTTCTGCCTGAGAAGGCATAACTGAGCAAGCACAGCTGGACTCCAGCCAGTACCATACATACTACCAAAGATTTTAGTTCTGTTCTGCAACAGGCTTCAGCTGCATGTGAAATTAGTATCAGCTGATAGCACACAGCTCCCGAAAGGGTTAGGTTATCACAGCTGTAGGGCATAGTCATTTGTTGCTTCTGTAATTAGTTAATCAGAATAATATAATTAGTTGTTGTCATACAATAAACTGATATGCGAATTAATTGTTGTTATTGATATTATATTTATATTACTTGTTGCTTTAAAGTGGAATTGCATCAACCAAAATCAATGACCAGTGCATCATTTTGTTTTTACAAACTTTAGGTCAGTTTTTATGTGAAACATGCAACCCTAGTTAATGCTTACTGATCTGGAATTAGAGAGCAAAAGGGTTAAATCTCAATCTCTCTGTGATTTATATTTCCCTCCCCTCCTTCCCAGCTGTGGACATGGATGGAAGATCTGCAGAAGGAGCTCTTAGAGGATGTCTGTGCTGACTCTGTGGATGCGGTTCAGGAGCTTATCAAACAGTTTCAGCAGCAACAAACAGCCACCTTGGATGCTACCCTCAATGTTATTAAAGAAGGGGAAGATCTAATCCAACAGCTCAGGTAAGCATCCACCTGGAGGACAGGTGCTGAGAAATCTGGCGTATCCTGTGGTTTATATGTGAATAAACAGGGAACTGTAAGTTAGGATTAAGTGAGAGAGTTTTTTAATTATTTGCTTATTTATGACTCTTCAAATTGTTTGAGTATTTTATTGAAATTGCAAGGAGTGATTTGTGTGGACTGATTAGAGTAGTCTGTGGATCAGCATGGGTTCCTATTTGACAGAGAGAGTATTTATAGCCACAGTGAAGTACACTGAAATAAATGTGTTTCACGTGAATATTTTTAGTTGATATTTATAGAAGATTGTTAAATGGTTATGAGCTGAGGCCTTATTATTTATATGGGTACTCCTGATGTAGAAATGTATTCCTCTTAATAAAATATACACGTGTCTCACAATCTTCACTCCTTCATTTTGCATGCAGCAGCCTTCTATTTATCTTTGTCCATGTGGGGTTTATTCATACCGTCAAAGAGGCTGTTATACTGCCAGTTCTACTTGCATTATGAATTGAAACAGTTCATTTTATCTGCTTAAAAATATATTAAAAGACTGAGTCCAAGAAGTTGGGGATTTTTTGCTTTCTCAGTCTGTAAGCATAGTAGAATGAGTGTTTGCAGAGTAAGCTTACACAAGACTTGTGAGATCTCTCTTATTTATAGTTATTTACAATGGTTTTCTGTGGCTTTAACTTTGTTGACAGCAGTGGAGTTTTCCTGCCCTTTAGTGTTTCTACTGAGCTGAAAACCAAGTCCAACCCACCACTTATTCTTTAGATCTTTGTATTGTTACAGATTGTCCTTATCTACATGTACCTAGTATGTATGTTCTGTATACATACAGAATATGCAAATCTGCCAGGTCTTATATTTTTCACTGGAGACTGTCCCAGAGAGTTATGTCATTCTCCTCACCCTGAGCTTTCCTAATCTGATGCCTTCAGTTCTCACATGAGAAGTGCATAAAACCGTGAGCCATGATAGAAAAGCCGGAGGTTCTCTAGAGCAGAGTAGATGACGAAGGACCCTGGTGGAGCTCTGCCCTTCAGAACCCTCCTGGAGTCCCTGAGTCTTTTACTACAGCCACATGCTGAGCTTCCCTCTATAGCTTTTCCTGTCACCCTGGGTGCAAAGAGATTTGAAAGGAGAGCCTGTGTATATCGCTAGTCTTGTTGTATGTGGCTTGTCCGCATCACAGGGGCAGGCCCAGGGACTCAAGCTGTGGTATTGCTTGCTGAGATCAGAGTTGGAAAGGAAGGATCAGGAGTAGACACAGGTAGGCTCCATTCATTCATCTTTGCTGATAAGTAAGTGAGCTGCCAAAAGGAGGGGGTTTTAGATAAGAACGTATGTATGGCCAGCCGTAACAGGTCAGGCAAAGGTCTGCATGGTAATTTCCCTTTATGCAGAGAAACTGTTTGCAAAGTTTAGGGCATTTCTATGAGATCACAAAATGGCTGTGAGAAGATTTTTTTTGTTGTTGTTCATCCCATCTATTGGTGTAACATCATTTCAGCATGAATGCTCATGGTGAAGAACCTGCAAGGTACCCTCTATAAGCACATCAGGTGGAGTGTGGGGTGGTTTGTGGGGTTGCAGAAAGTGTATCTATTGAAGGAGTCTTGGTGCTGGCTGTGGGACTGGCATAAAGGCTTTTTGCCTACACCTGAGTCAGTAGGAAAGTGGCATGTGGAGTTGGAGAGTGGCCAGGGCAATACTTGGAACTGAGAAGCTGGTGGAACATCAGTATAAATAGCAGTTATTGGAGAAAGGCTGAGGTGGCAGCTGCAAGGTCGTGCAGTGGAAGAGGTGAACTGGGAGAGGGTGTGTGAGGCTTCAGCTTTTTTTAATGTATACTTTGTCAATTCTTAGTTTCAGTCTTTGAAAAGTAAGGATGGCCACAGGTTTCAGACTTTTTTTTTGAACTGGTGTCATGCCTAAACATTTGTGAAATTCCAAGAGAGGTTTTGTGGCAGCTGTATTTAACCAAGAAATGTTGTTTTGGGGGTCTGGCTTGTATTCTGAACAGTAAGCAAGGTCAAAGTGATCCCCTGCTTCTGGTAAAGTTCAGATTAAACACAGAACAGTTGTCTGAAGGACAGCAGCCCTTAGCGCATGCAAAGGTTTGTAGATCTGAATTCTCAGGACAATCTCTGAGTCAAGTGTTGGTTTTGAGCACTCTAACTGCAAAGCCTCTAATGCGACCCTGGATTCTTTCAAAAAGTGAAACAGAACTGTGTAGGAAAAACATGAAACCGTCTCTGTGTGCACCTACTCTACAGCTTTTGTGGCTGATGGCAAAAGTAAAGAACGCACAGGTAAAGGAAGGGAGGAGAAATTAGAATTGCTGTCTTTCCTTAACACAGCATTGCAGTGTGAATCACCTTGTGCCTGATGTGAATAGTTGAAGATTGGAAACGCTACGATGGTGAAGAGAATGAAATACACTGCTCTTACCACACATGCCATACCACAGGTTAAACCAAATAAAGTTTTTCAAAGTCCTATTAGATTTACATTTCCTGTTGTCAGCTCTGAGAGAACACAAATTGGTTTAGAGAAGACCATGTGTGCAGTATCACTTTGTGTCTCCTCTGGACAGCTTAGGAAAAGCTCAGCTGTCAACCTATTTAAATACAATGCCTGGGACTGCTCTTCACAGAAGATCTTCATGGGCTCTGTGGCTCTGCATCAGTCAGCCATACCTGTCAGGAATAAAATAGGCTTGTCTAGCAGCACTGCACATGTCATGGTTAGCATTGGAAACACTTTTTTCATGCTTCCTTATCAGTGTTTTGCTGAGGTGATCATCATTCTCAGGAGTCAACACCAAAGCAAATCTTTTGAACTGTATTTTTAGAAACGCTGCTGGAGACAGTAGTTCTGCACATCTGTGAAAGGCAAAATAATGACTTTTTCCAGGGAGATGTAAAAGAACAGGAATGTTGGGGAAAACAAACAAACAAACAAAAAAAAGACAGTGAGGAGTTACATACCTTTCCTTCTTTCCAGTAATTCAGCTGTTGATAACAGGTGTGTTTCACCAAGCTTTCTCCCCATTAAAGTACTGGAAGTGGTTTCAGGAGCATGATGTTCTTTCTGAACAAACTCAACAGTGTTGCAGCAAGCCAAATTTTACATTCCCCTAAGTTTATTTTGTATTTTTTTCCCATAATTTCCTTGCATTTTATAGCTCTTTTGAATGTCCTTTCTGAGACTAGTAATGATCTTCCATTAATTCTTTCCCAGAATTGTTCGTCACCAGACAGAGTAAGAAATTGAGATCTTGTGGCAGATGAATTTAATCTCAGAAATTTCTCTTTCTTGAAGGAGATCTTTCTTAAATCAGACTATACAGGGATTCCCAAGGCCTTGTATGAGGAGACTGTGGAAAAAATATCAGATTATTACACTTAGATTTTTGCATTGCATCAGCCACTGAAATGCAAGTGTGGCTTGATTTGAAGAGTGAAATGTTTAATTAAAAATAATTTCTAAAATCAAGTGTGTCTTTAGATCCCGTGAGAGATTATTCAACACCAGTCTTGAATAATTCATTGAGTCATTTAGATAATATGTGAATAGTAATAATCCTGCATTTGAATGAAGACATATTTCATGTCCTTTCATAGAAGGCAGGTGCCGACTGAAGGAAACAGAATTTGATTGAATGAGGCCTGTAGTACAGCCATAGTGTCAAAAATCTCAACTTTTTATCTCCATTCTGCCTCTGTACAGCTCTAATGTGGAGGCAGAGATAGACCTTGTGGTTGCCAAAAAGGTGAAAACACAAGACTGAGTGGGGCAGGAACCGTATCACCTGGAGACATTAATATTGGCGTAATATTCCCTCATAAGCAAGGAAAGGTGGTAGTACTTGCTTCATAATAATGCTGGAGCATCTGAATCTCAGTCTATCAAGCATAAAGTACTTGAGAAAGAAGAGGTGAAACACATCCAAAGAGAAAGCCACTATGCAGTTAATAACTATTCTGCATTTTTTAATTTTATTCTTAGTCTTCGGATGTTCAGGCAAGTGCTTGTTCTGTTCCTTCATGACGCATAATGAAAACAGAATAATATGTGTGTTTTGTTGCTTTAGAACCTTTAAGGTGTGTTTTAAACTCACCTGAAATTACTTTGTGTCAGTGCCTAGTTTCAATTTAAAATATCCGTGAAAGGTTATACTTTTTTTTTTTAATCTCAATTATGCTCACTGACAAGTGTTCAATTAACATTTGACTCTACATTGTTTTGATCTGACCCTATGTGAAGATAATTTACAAAGAGCAAAGCACAAACACTCTGTAGAAAGCTACAAATGCTTTGGTAGATGTTTATGGAGGGAAAATTCAACTCAGAAAATGAAAATACAAAGCTAAAAATTGGGAATGTACGAGCACTCTTCCACCACCAGGGAGATTTCACAGACACCTCTACTCTGCAGCCATGGTTAGATAGCCAGAAGAATGGCTCCCAGCTGCATTTGGTCCCTGTGGGACAACGTGGTGACCTGGCAGCATTACCTGACATTTCACTTGTCTTCCAATGTTGTCAGTCAGTTCTCTGCACACCTAGGAGTTTATTGTTGTGCCAGTAGTACAGTATGTGCTGTTGGCGTTGTAATTGTCCCCACCACATTCTCCAAGGCAGAACTGGAGATTGATAGGAAATATTGATGGTAGGATCTGCTGGCTTACTGTCTTCATCCTGTTAACCTTCCAGGTCACAGGTTTTCAGTTGACTTGGTTTAAGCATGGACAGAGAAAACCATTGCATCTAAATCTTGTTTTAGCTGAAGTAACAAAGCTAAGAATAAATTATGGCTTCTGGGTTTCCTTTCTGGTTCTTGTTAAAGTTGGGAGACCTTTCATGGCACATTTGAGGATAAATTTCAACTATGTCTGCAAAACCTCTTTATCCATGAAACACCTCCTTTCTGCTGCCTGTATATGGAAGCTGTATGGAGCAGTATCTGTCCTGTCACAGGCATGTCTCATTTCACTTACCCTAGTGAAAAAACAAATCAGAGTCCATTTTGCAGTGTTTGAAAGGTGTTTTCCTTTAGTGGAGATTTTTGCACCATATTCTGCATCTATTGCTGTATCACATAATAACATTACAAGGCATCCCTGCCCCTTGGTCTAAAATGCTGCTAATTCTGATTCCATTAGCCTGTAAGTAATAAATGAAATGCACAAAATTAATTTGTAAAGGTCCAGGTGGCTAAACAGCACGCCCGACTTTGGTGTGAGGGTAGGCTGGAGCAGGCTACCCTGTAGCATGAAAGGGGACTGCCAGCCAGTCTCCTCAAGAAAGCCATTGAGATTGAAGGGCCATTTTCCTCCTGTTCCCCTCCCAAGTATGTAAGGTCACAGTGTCACGACACAAGAAAAGATGATTCCCCTTGTTCAAACTTTGTGCCAAGCTCAGGAGTGGCAGGATTTCAGCAGGTAGAAGAGACGAGTGTTGCATACACCTCAGCCCTTTGTGCTTGGGTTTGCTTCTCAGCAGCACGCAGAATCACAAATGTGTAGTTCTTGCTCTTTTGCCTGCCTTAAAGCTCAGCTTTAACCATGCTCTCTGCCTTGCTACAGGGACTCTGCCGTTTCCAACAATAAGACTCCACACAATAGCTCCATCAGCCACATTGAATCTGTCCTTCAGCAGCTCGATGAGGCCCAAGTACAGATGGAAGAGCTCTTCCATGAGAGGAAGATTAAGCTAGACATTTTCCTTCAGCTCCGGATTTTTGAACAGTACACCATAGAGGTAAGAGCTGGTTACGTGACCTGAGAAAGGTAGAGCTGTGGGAGAGGGAGTGGATGTAAACACACTCTGTTAGGATAAACCTGGAGCTGTTTGATTCTGCTCAGCTGTCCAGTGAGGAAGAAATGTTACAACCAGGTTTTAAATCAGGCATGTTGAAACTAAAAATGTGCTTTAGGGTATACTGCTAGAATACACTGAAATAGATTTGTGTCTGCTTAACTGACTATACTGAGAATCTGCCTGCTTTGCAGAGAAGCTTTATGAGATGCTCCTGTTATAAGTCTTTCCTGACAGCAGTCACTCAGGGATTTGGAAGTTCTGTATCACTCACAAGTGAGGTTTGTCTCTTTACATACAAACATAGATGCATACAAACAGGTATGTGCTTGGCTTTAAACCACCAAGGGAAAAAACACTTCATGCATTAAAGGAAAGGATATTTAAAAGATGAGCTTTTTCTAACCATTACAGTAGCTTTATTTAAAAATTTAAAAAAAAAAAAAAAAAAGGCAAAGTATGTTTTTATGGCCTCATGCAGAAATGATCTTTCAGTTCTGATTTGTACTTCTGTTTTGAAATCAAAAG
Organism: Patagioenas fasciata; assembly: GCF_037038585.1. Taxonomy (NCBI): domain Eukaryota; kingdom Metazoa; phylum Chordata; class Aves; order Columbiformes; family Columbidae; genus Patagioenas; species Patagioenas fasciata. The sequence goes on along the minus strand of NC_092526.1, from coordinate 11,215,741 downwards.
CACTGGATGGAAAACTCATCAGAGCATTAGTAATTGAGGTATTCTTGGACAGAGGAACTTCAAAGAGACTCCAGCCAATCTTACTGATTACCTGTTGTAATTCTAATACAACATGGTGCATAAAGAACAACATGTGCATTAACTTGTGCACAAAGTCCATGAAAGCCATGTGTCAGTGCTTGTGCCCCTTCTGGGGTATGTTCTTACTCCTGTTTCCCACTGTCAGTTCATCGAGCAACTTTAAGTGTTTTATGATGATTAATACCTGAAGGTGGTGTCTGTCAATCTGTAGGTAATCTCAAGGTGAGTATTGGTAATTAATGGGAGCCTTAGAATGCTGTGTTGTACTTCATGTTTATTTTAAGACATGGCGTGATGAATAATAGTGGAATAAAAGGCTGAAAACAGAGGATTTTATGCATCTTGGTCTATAATTTGTTGCCAGAATAGAAATCACCGAGCATTTAAGTTTTCCTGTTGTGACTGCTTATTTAGGTACTGTACTGAAGTCTGTTCTACAGTGCTTGTTATGTATGTAAATTAGAAGAGTTTCATTTTACTTACCAGTTATAGACAGCCACTTTGTTATTGAGAGACAGTATTATTTGTATGTGTGTATAAGTATAAATGTATGTATTTCCTGTCAGATAACATACTTCATCTCAAGAATCCTGCATTCAAAATTCTGGAGCCTGCAGTAACAGTAGTATCTCCTATATTTAAATAGAAGATATTTTGATACAATGGTGTGGCAAATGTTGAATAATTGAGACTTTTACTCTAGAGATATACATGGACTGTGAATGTATATACTTGACATAGCTATAAATGGCACCTGTGTTTTCAAAAGTGAAGGCGAAAAAAAAGTGAAAAAACAGTATGTTCTTCTGGAACACCCAAATGTGTCTGTAGGCAGTACATGGTGAACCCATGTGAGTCATTCATTAAGATCTCAGCCTGTTTCACTGCAAATTCTAGGCCTGAACCTAGAATTATGCTGACTTAAGTGAAGATCTTCTTAAAAAAAAATAAAATACTGTTTTAAAATTACTTTTCTTTGTACATAGTCTTTAAATCAAAGACTCCAAAGGCTATTACCACCGTGGCTTGCTTTACTGATGGGGCAACTGAGGCACCAGCAGATGATGTGACTTATCCTGGTCCCCTTCATATGTGATACCAGAGATGAGAATACTATGCGTATCCCTCTGTTTTGTTTCTGCATGAATCCTACTTCTGTGTATTCACAGACACATTTGGAGCGACTGTGATACATTAAGATATTTAAAATTTGAAATATGCTTTAGAGTCAGCTAAAATCAGATTAGCTAGAAAGGATTTTAAAGAAAATCACCACTTAGTTGTCACTGTAGATTTACTATTTTTTATTTTAAGAACATCTGAATTCCCTCTGCAACATTAATATTACAAGGAAATCTGAGAATACAATTCAAAGGGAGTCTATAGGCAGATGATTTTATTTTGAAAGCTCCTTCCATCTGAAAAATATTTTTTAATTTTAGAATAATTATTAAATTTAATTTATAACTGAACACACAGTAAAAAATACATCCAGGTCAGTATATTAAATTTTATAAGTACATTTAGTGCTTAAACAAGAAAAACAGTTTGATGCACAATGAAGAGAAAGGCAATTTCAAATAAAATATTAAATGACACATGTATGCTATGCATTTCAAATGACAGCTGAATTGGCTCAAATTGACACAATAATGATCCTTATAAAGTAGATTGCAGTCAGTTGCCTCAGCCGTGTAATAAAAATTCCAAATCAGTAGGAAAGTGTTATCAAAATTAACAAAATAATCTCATACCACTGTTGAGAAGCAAAAAGATTTTTTCATTACCGTATTTAAAAAGCATGTAGTATTTCTGACGGTTGACTATTCCGAGCTTTTAAGGGGAAAATATGAGGAAATTTAAAACAGGAAATTAAGTATTTTTTTCTAGTGAAGTCAAGTAGCTTGAGCTATGACTGGAAATGTATTTAGCTTTTAATTTTCCATAATAGCCTAGATCTGCATAGATTAAGAAATACTGTGTACCAGTGTGATTGTCAAATGACTTTCTCCTTTTCTAGCCTAGATAAGCCCCTTCCCATCTGTCCAAAGAGCAGTGCCGTATTGACCACATTCCTAACAAAACCCTTCTACCTGCTGCAGCCGCATTAATCCCTCTCCTTCCTGCGCTCACACAAATCAAACCATCTGCAGAAAGTTGGCCCTCCACCTCCCAGACATGAAGATCTTTGTCCTCTTCGCTGCTTCTGCCTTGTCAAGCATTGAGTTTCCCATTGTCCCCCCTCAGGTCTGTGTTTTCACCCTTGGTTCTCAGGTTCTTGTGTTTCAGGGAATCCCTTACGATGAGGACCCTTCTCTGGGGACTCTGGTGAGAGGAAAATCTGGTACCTCTCTAGAGGAAGCCTGAGGGATGTGGCTGTGGGAGCCCATCTGCTTCCAACAGCTTTAGGGAAGGCTGCACATGAGAGCTCACTCTCAGAGAATAGTTACATGTCATGTTGTCTCTTTCCAACCAGTTTCGGTACCAAGCATTTTTAATTCTGTTTATTTTCCTTACCACCCTTTCTCCTTTCTAATTAATGATGCAAACAAAAGTATTAGGATTCTTTCAAACTCACAAATGGCAAGTGAGTGATTTGCCTTTAATTTTATTTAGAAAGTGTCTGACTGTCATTTGTTCTTTGGAAACTTTCCTGCTTTTACCTCTCTCCCCAGATATGAAAATCCATGCCATGGTTCACATAACCCTTTCCTTTGGCACTTGTTTCTGAACTTGCACTGTACCCATCTGCTTTGTAGCCCTCCCGGTTTTTGAGCTTTTCTGTAATCTTCTCTTCTTGACAGAGGTTTGGAGTCCAGACAAACTTCAGAATTAATGATTACTGCATGAGCAGCACTTACTTCCATCTATTTAGTCATCATTGGACCTTTACTTTTACTCCAGTGAAATGTGCCAAATATTTTTGAATTTTGTCTTCAGTAAAGGTATTTTACATAGAAAGAAGACACCTGCTTATTTCTTTGGCAGGGCAGACCAGCTGCCTTCATTTAGGACTTGTAAGGACTTCTAAGTTGCACAGGCAGCTTTTGTGTTGTACTTGAGTCAAAGTTTGGCAGATATGAATTTGGATATGAACCCACTAGAACATAGCATGTCCTGCCTGTTCTTTCTCGCCTTAATATCATTACATGGACTGATATTTGCACTTTGGGTTCTTGGAGTAACTTATGAAATCCAAACTATGACAACACCTGGAAACAGCCATAAGAGAAACACAAGAGACCCCAGCTATCCCTAGGGCAGGCTGTCCTACCTTAGGTTTTAAAACCATAAAATGACAACCCATTCTATACTTAGGAAGTGTGTCTAACTTTGATGCCTGATATGTTTTATTCCTTTACCAAGTCATTACCCATTTCAAGACAAGATGTGATTATTAGGATTATATGGTTGATCTTTCTATATGATACAGACTTCAACTGAGTCCATGCAGCCAAGCAAGTAACTCAGGAGATTTCATGGAATGTGAATGTGGTAGCTGATCCACTACAAGGAAATAGCGTGTACGACTCAAGGGACGATAGCTGGCAGACATGAGCGGCAGTGCCGGAACCCAACTGAGCACATTTCACATGTGAAGCATGGTCTTATTCCAGAGTTATATCCTCAGCAAAATCTGTCAAGTATACTTTGTTCCTTGCTTCAGAAATAGTTATTGAAAGGCTTGTTAACCAATGTTTGAATTAATGCTATTATACAGTAAAATGCTGAGTAAATGCATAAGAAATGAATGGTAAAATGCACTGAGTTGCAACCCGCAACAAAATTACTGTGATCCAGAGTCTTTCTGCATGTTTTTTCTTTATATCTTTTGTAGACAGATGATCAAATTCACCTGTAGGCCTCTCTAAAATTCTGAGAACAGGAATGATCTCAGCCAATACCTATCTGGCAACGTTTGTTTGTTACCTCCAAAGAAGCTTCCCTCTCCCTTTCCCAGAGCTGCCCAGCTTCTTCCCTTGTGTGTGCTGTTTTGTTTCCTGCAATGCTTGTGAATCTGTGCAATGCCAGACAGAGCCTAAGCACCGTAGTTTTAGAGCAACTTAGTTCCAAAGCCAAGACATAGTCCTGGAAAGGATTATCAGAGTTCCCACTCTACAATATAGATTTGATTTTGTGTGCTGTTTGTTATCTTTCAAAAAGCCCCATGATCACTGAAATCTTCACCTGTTGGATATCTAATTTTCCACCATTCAATCTCTTTGGCTCCATTTCATCTTCTAATTAAATTTTTCAGCCTTGATTTCACTTGCTGGCTCTTCTGGCTGTTCACATCCATCCCTGAGCATGAGTTTAGAAGCGAACAGGAATCAGCTTTCACAGTACTTTATTTCACTGCTATTTACAACTCACTTGAGCTTCACATTTCAGCTTTATAATATTAGCAGAATCTTTCAAGTGAATTGGCAGTCTGTGTGAATGTACAAGATGTTTTTATAATCCCTTACTGACTTGCAGCTGACACTTAGATGTGAGTTTGTTTATTAGAAGTTAAGAGTTACGGAGATCTTGAGATATATTTGAAAGAAAGGGAATGGTAAGAAAAATTTCAGCCTCTTCTGTTCATAGGCTGGATTCCTATAATGTCTCATGCTTAGTGAGCTTTTTTTTTCTTTTCCATATTTAGCTCATTTTCAAACTGCACATCACTGTATTCTGAGGAAAGGCAAGCACTAAGCTGTCCTTGTCCCCTGTCTTTTGGAGCTGAATTCCATTGTTTCTCTTGATATTTTGGGGATTCAGGAGCCAAAAGCACCAGAGCAGAATCATCACTGTGACAGCCTTTTTACACTTCAGTGGCTCAGGTCCCCACTAAGCCAGTGTGGTATCTCTGTCTGTTGTCAAAAAATGGGTGACAGTATTGTCACACTGCACAGCATCAGTCCACAATGAGACCTGAGGAGGAGGAACAATGAACTTTCTGCTTTCCTGATCTGTAGAAGTGACAGTTTCATTCACCCTTTCCTACCTACAACTCCTCTACTGTATACATTCAGTAGTAATCTGCTTGTAGATCCACTTATAATGTCACATCCTCTCCTCTGCTCTTCCAGCCTGCCCTGAACGCTGAAACAGAGCCAAGTACTGTTGCTCCTGGAATCCCTGGTGCCCAGTCTCTAATATGTGCCTTAGAGTTCTGCTCTTCCATAATCCATTATAATCCCCTTCTTTCTGCACTTGCAGACATTCCCTTGGTATCCAGGAGTCAGAATTACCTTTTTTGATTCCTTCCTGAATCATATCTGACCTCTCATCCATCCTCATTCTCTGTTCATCCCAGCTATATGACTGCCACATTTTTTTTTCTCAAGAAATGAGGTGACATTCCCTTTTCTTGGTTCTGAGCTTTGTACAGATCTGCCCTGTGCCTGTGTGACTGTTCTTCCTGTCCTGCCTCATGTCCATGCTCTACCCACTCTTCTCACCTTTGCTCCTCCTCCTACTTGCACCAACATTTCTCTTGCAACCTACCTCCCACGTTTGCTTGTTCTTCCTAGCATCTTTGCTTTTTTTCAGATCCTTCTTGTGAGCCCACTCTCTGTGTGTTGATAGCTTCTGCTCCCAGGATAGAACTTTCTTTCCCTCCTCCTCACATGCCCTTCCTCAGCCCATACTTTAAAGTATCAGCTCCTATGTGATTCATTCTTCATCATATACCATATATTTTATTTTGCTTGATTCCTCATTTCCCCTCTCCGCCTCCTTCAATTGGCAAACAAAATTTTCTGGTTGGCATTAAAGACGACAACTTTAGGTTTCAAACACTGAATTAAGGCCAAGCGTGCAGCATTCAAGGCTCAGCGGCAGCATTTTGTAGAAAAGGAGAGAGAGAAATACTTAGGATTTAGAAATTATTGCAGATGTACAATTGCCTGCACAGCAGCTGTTGCAGCTTGGATAGGCTCTTTGGCCTAATTCACAAGCAAGCAATGTAGTCATGAGATGGGTGGTCTGCTACTGTTTTTATTACTCTTATTAGTTTGTACCAGCGTACCTCTTCTCTGTACCTTTTCTCTGTACCTCTTTCTCCAGGATTGAGGATGACCTTGTCCCTCTCCCTTCAGTCATGTTATCTGCTGGTGTTACAATATGATAAACCCAGGAAGCAGCAAATGCAGCAGTGTTGCAGCAGTGGGAATTTGGGTATATTAAGTTGCTCCTTTAGGAGAGTTCCTGCCTAAAGAGTATGTGGTCTAGACTGTGGTTGCTGTGTCTGCATGAAAAACAGAGCTGACTGACATAGTCTGTGTGTCTGTTAGAGCTTGTCAGAGTAGCATGGAGCTCAGCACAAACCCAGTATTTGCTCACCTGCTGAAGTTAACTCTTGTGCTGTCTCCACTGCTCTGTTAAGGATATCCCAGGTATCTCATTTAATACTGGATTTGGTTCCCTACCAGCCTTAGTTCCCTTCCCATAATCATGGCAGCAGGAGCCTCTGTTTCAGATGAAAAATGAAGAAACGTACTTTCTAGGTTCATTGTCAATCAAGAGCTTCATTGTGTCTTTGTCCCTCATTGGTACTCTTGGGTCACTTGACCTTCCTTTAGTAATGGGGAGCTGTTTCTTGGCCACCAACTCTGAATGACCTGCAAGGGAGGAGCATGGCTTCGTCTGAGGAGTCATCCAGAGTGTGGCTGAGAATGAGGTACGCTTGCAGCTTTCCTGGAAGCACTGTGGGCACCTGGGGATGAGGCTGCTGCGTTTGCTAATGCAGACCTGTGTGCTGCCACACTTGCTGCTCTCATGACCCTTCTGCTTTGGTATGATTTCTTTTTCATGCCACAGCAGAACAGAACACAGCTCAGGGCTTCTCTCAGGGCATGTGACAGATGTTAAGGTCTATTTAGAATCACAAACACTGGGAACTAAAGTGAATAAACATAAGAAGTGCTGTTCAGTTCTTCCCACCAAAAATCTAGCCGATGAACCGAGTAAATTCTAGTCAGCCATTCTTCTGGGTCAAAAGGGAATTAAACAAGGCCATGGCCAACTGAACCTCATTTATGAGACAATTCCTGACACAGACCCAGTGCAGTTGGTTCTTGCCACACCTTAGGAGATGGGACACTTTTATCTGATGCAGTCCAAGTTTCACCAGATATACCAATGCCTGACCAGTCTGTGAAAGCATCCAAAGTCCTTTTTTAGACTTGAAAATATATATCTGTAGTTAACAGAGTTGCCTAATTACAGCTTCTTCCTGAAGAAAAATAAACCATTTTCCCTATATCCAAGTCAAACCAGTTAGGGTCTCAAATTCAAACTCTGGGACTGTTTCCAAATAGTGTGGTTTGAAGTACAGAAAATGCTGAGATTTGGAGTCATTGGCTGTACAGACAGAAAAGGAAATGTTTTAATGAGATATACAAAGCATAATGATCTCTGGGATAGGACACCAGATTGGGATTCAGGAAACTTGGGTTGTTATCACAGCTCTGCTATCACTTCTTTGCCTTCGTGTGCTTTAGATTCCCTTCCAGCCATCTGTTTGTCTCAGTTACTCAGACCAATGTACCCAACCCTCCTGTACACACTTTGCCTGAGAAATGTGGTAATGTTCCACCTCTTGCTGTGCCTGACTTCTTCCTCCATTCCCCTAACGCAATACATGGGGTGATTGTCGCTCCTTCATCAGCCCCTGCTTGGAGATGACTTCCCTCCTTCCTTCCTTGTCCCCTCCGTTGGTGACTGTGTTCCTGGTCCTGGCAGAGCTGACCCTGGGCTAACAGGCCCCATTAGATCAGCCCCACTGTCCAGAGCTACCCAGGTGCAGTCTTAGCCCCTGTTGCCAGTCCTGGCAATGTGGAATGGAGCCCCTGGACTGGCCTTGCTTCCCAAAGAGTTTCTCAGCTCATGTCCTGACTGCATGTACTGTCCTTTCTTCTTTCATTGGAACCACAGATTTGAGCTGGGGAGTGTGGGTAACAGAGTGTAAACCCTTTGGTGCCTTGCAATGGCTGGTAGGACAGGTAAATATTTAGGGGCAGCTGCTGCTGCATGGGGATCCTGGGGAAAGCTGGCTGCCAGCATGAGCACAAGGAGCACTGGTTGCTGGGAGGCAATCCATTTCTTGGATCACAGAATCACAGAATGGTTGGGGTTGGAAGGGACCTCTGGAGATCATCTAGTCCAAACCACCTGCTAAAGCAGGTTCACCCAGAGCAGATTGCACAGGAACGTGTCCAGACAGGTCTTGAATATCTCCAGAGATGGAGACTCCACAGCCTCTCTGGGCAACCTGTTCTAGTGCTCTAGCACCCTGAAAGAAAAGAAGTTTCTCCTCACATTTAGATGGAACCTCCTGTGCTTCAGTCTGTGCCTGTTGCCCCTCATCCTATTGTTGGGCACCACTGAAAGGAGTCTGGTCCCATCCTCTTGACACCCACCCTTGAGATGTTTATGAACATTGATGAGATCCCCTCTCAGCCTTCTCTAGGCTGAACAGACCCAGCTCTCTCAGTCTCTCTTCTTAAGAAAGATGCTCTAGGCCCCAATCATGAATGATGATGCCTCTCTGCTAGAGGCGGGTCTTGGACAGTCATTTCCCTGTACTTGAGTGGAAATTATCATAGATGTATTGATAAAAGTAATGGTGCTCAGTGTCCCTTCCAGGGCCAAGTGGTAAAGTCACCAAGAGAAACAGCACCACTGCAGGCAGGTTTACCCAGGCAGTTTTGTAGAACTGCTGATCTCAGCTTACTTGTGGAAACATTTGTTGATTCCTTCTTGTGTTCATCATCGACTCCCCTGACAGTTCAACCCTCTGGAAGATTTGCATTTTCCTGTCCTGGGGATGATGTCCATAGACCTAAACAGGATGGAAGGATTTTGTTTTGATCAGAATCCCCCAACTGTAGCATCATGGCTGTCAGAGAAAACTAATGTAACACATGCTTTGATTGTTTTAATCTTTCCTGTTACACTCACTTTTAAATACTGTTAGGTATCTCCCTGAATGTTCATGCACGGGAATGTTCACAGGAAATTGGGAAGTACTTTGTGAGTCCTTGCAAAATGTCAAATCATTATGTTTCATTAGCCTGACAATCAATGCAATTAATTCAAGCAGACAATATTTTTAGTAGCTCATAAAAACCAAAATTCTTCTGATTCATTTGTATCACACGCCATCAAGTATTTTGCATTAAACTTTGTGTTATTGTCGTGACTGTAGGAACCTACACTTATTTAAATTCATTCAGTTGTTTGTAGTTTGAAACAAGGTCAAGACCACCTCAGTTTCTGATTACTGTTAGCTGAGGATCTGTCTCTAAATGCAAATATACCTAGCAAAACCCATCAGCAGCATCTACTTTGGCCATTTCTCCATAGCCGTTAAATCTGTCAATAAGCCTCCACAGTTCAGGAACTCCAGCTACAACATGTGAAGGCTGCTGGAATCAGGAATGGGGCCAAAGAGACTGTAGAGATAGCTATTATTTAAAGATAATTGAGTGGAATGGGCAATGGAACAAGCTGAAGACAAATAGAAACCCCTCAGGATGTCCACACTCTGCCTCTCAACCTGCAGCTGAAGTCCCAGGTTCTTGGTTAAGTAAATCTGCTTTTCTGCTTCTCTCAAAAAAAAAGAGCTAAAAAACTGCTTGTGGTTTCCCTTCTAATACAAAACTGTGCACTCCCATCCATGCTAATGTGATAAGGAATGAGAGATGGTCCGTTTGGGTCGCCATCCTGTGCCTGAGTTGAATATAATGTATGTTTTCTGGAAAGGAGAAACGAATAGAGAATTTTGAATCCTGGCTAATTAGGAAGTTAAGCATCTCACTGCACACAGGCACTGAAGAGCAACTTTAGTGAGAAAAGGAGAACTTTTCACTACATTGTAACATGCACAAGTGGGAATTAAGATACCTAGCTTTAGCTCTCCTGAACCTAGCTATGAGAAATGGACCTATGAGTCAGAACTAAGGCATTTATTTAACACTCTAAAAATATTTTTTTAAATGTATTCTGCACAGTAGTAGCCTATATGCATGATTTAATTCCCATGTCCCTTGTCTCCCACTCCTCATTCATTGTCACTAGCATGTCCCCTCTTTTTTTTTTTCTTAGTAGCAGAATTTAGACTGAGGTGGGACTGTGCTGTTTGGATGGAGGGTAGATCTTGCTTTAATTGAACAGGCAAAAACAGAGGAGGACTTTGATATTGGTTGGCTATTTGTGGGCTAAAATGTAAAATAAAGAAGATAAAGTAAATGGATTGCTAAAATCATCAGGTTATGTGTTATAAACAGGAAGCAGAGAAAGCCACAGAAAAATTTGCATGAGTTATTGGCAGGTTAAACAGGTCCTTGGTTAGAGCCAGGTATGATTTGTGATGCTACTGGTGATTCACCTAGCCCCTGAGTATGATGTTTCTGTGCTGTGCTTTCCCCCTTTGCAAAAGCAAATTGTTTATATTTATTTCCCAGTGTAAAACCTTTCAGATCCACAGGAGAAAAAAATTATACAGAGCCTGTTCCCAAGTCCACTGAAGACAACAGAAAGACCATTATAAAAAACTGTCAGTCCTTGAAAGCCCAGCGTACGACAGTATACAACTGCAATCAATGCCATGGGGGTTGATTCACAAAATGCACCATAAAATATTTAGTTTCATAATAATTTTATGTGAACAATGGATAGTTACTCTTCACAATATTTTGTATCAATAATTCTAAAAATCTGTTAGTAATCCCTGTTTTAGGGCTTAATGGAATCATATTATAATTTCACTTCTATGAAATCATAAAAAATAATATTTCCATCTGTAATATGTAACATAGTGTGGTTTAAAATGTTTTAGAAACATTTAAGCTATTTTGGGATTTTGTGGTCACAGGTGTTACAAATTCTTTTGCAATTCTGTAAGCATTACTTCTTCATTTAAATTTATTCAGAAATATTATCTCTACCATCTATGTGAATATAGTGAGTGTTCTCTTACAGTGTCCTTTCTAATCTGTAAGGAAAAAAAGAAGATTTCTTGTTAGACCAATAATCTTTTTATGGATCCTCACCTGGGCAAAATGTTAAGTGGGACTATTAAGTGGGCACAATTCAGAATATACTGAGGCTGTGATTTGGGGGTTTCTGGATCAGAGTCAAAATATGAAGTGCTTTTATGATCCAAATATAGTGTAAGAGTAAGATTTTTTTTCATTCATCTTGAGTGAATACATTGTCTGTCTTCTGCCTGTGAAGGTTACAGCAGAATTAGACGCCTGGAATGAAGATCTACTGAGACAAATGAATGATTTTAACACTGAAGACCTCACTCTGGCTGAGCAGCGTCTGCAGCGTCACACCGAGCGGAAACTGGCCATGAACAACATGACCTTTGAAGTCATCCAGCAAGGGCAAGATTTACACCAATACATCATGGAGGTCCAGGCTTCAGGTGAGCAGAACGAAAACAAAAAACCAAAACAAACAAAGATATCAAGCAAAAATACTCCCAAACCTACCAAACAGATCAGTTTTTAACATAAATAAGTTCGAGCAATACGTGTCTCTTCATTCCGAGAACAGTTGCACAAGTTTTGGGAATTCTTTGATTCAGCATTATGTGTCAGAAATTGCTGTTTCTTTGAGACTGAAACTCGCTGAGGAAAAAGTTGACTTTCAAGCTTTATTCAGAAAGTCTCACAGCTGCTGGGTGGAGTTCACAATCAATTCCAAAGCGGATGGAGAGGACAGGGTAAGACAAGTTGCACTGGCAGGTCCTTGTCCTTGCACCAACGGAGAAACAAGCACTGCAGGGAGTCAGGAGCTCCAGATTCTTGAGCCAGCTGGTCAGACCTCAGGTCTGGATGAAGTCCGGTCATTATAGACCCCTAGGCTTGTTAACCTTTCTGCAACTGGACTTCATTGAGAGGCAAACTGAGCAGATGTACTGGCTTCATTCTCCACAGACCTGAGTTGTTTTCCTCTGTGCCACATTTCAGGGTGCAGACGTGCCCGAGGGAGAGAGAGAGAGGGGTGAAGAGAGAAATAAGCTAGTGATCCAAAAACCCTCTGGGAAAGAATCCAAGCATGAGAGCCATGAAACCAGTCATGAAAGGGAACTCTTGTTTCCAGCCAACTCTAATTGGAAATATTTTGTATAAAAAGCGAATACGATAAGCCATACTGGAATTTTCCTGTTCAGCATGTACTTGAAAGTTGAAGGGAGCAACTTCGATGTAAAAAAAAAAACCAAACCTTTGGCATGTGCTGTGAAATAACAGACTTGATTCATGTTGATAGGGTGTCTGTCTGATCCTTTTACTCTGCTTCTCAGCAGTAGGATCCTATTTCTAAGATATCCTATAAATCAGGATATTTGTATCCTTGCATTTTGCATTTGGAAGAGGAATATCACAGCTCAGATGAATCACTACATAAAGTCCAGAAGTGAAAGTTACTTGTGAAGTGTTTTAACCTTCTTAAATATCTGGAAAGAGTGCAAAGCAAGAACAATTCCTGTTCTTTTCCCTCCCATTTGCACTTTCAAAATAAAAAAAAAGATTGTTATGTCTTTATTCTTTGGCAAACACTTTACCTTTAGGCACTCACCTTTAAAAAAATCTGCCAGTATTCCCCCTGATTTGGCAAGCTGTGCTCAGCAGAGACTTAAGCTCTGCTGCAAGAGTATGTTGTGGGCTAGACAATCTGATGCATTGTGCGAACCGTGTGTCTGAGCTTCGATGAGATCTGCCCACACTGTGCCTGGTCCTGTGCTTCAGCTCCTGTGCTTTCTGGGATAGAAAAGGTGTCCTAATACATCAGTTAGGATGCTTGCTTTTTTTGGTTGGTTGGGTTTTTGTGCGGGGTTTTTTTGTTTGTTAATTTGTTTGTTTCATCCTGAAAGAATCTTGATATGAGTAGGAATTAATGGAGAGTAAAGAATATGCTGAGAACAGAGCACAGTCAGGAGTCTCAGTGACTGATTTTTAGGGGAAAAAAAATAATATTTTTTTTTAAACTGTGTCAAGAAGTTAGAAACAACTTTGTTTGGATTGCAGACAAAAGATTACCAGCTAAATGAAGTGACTTTTAAAATGTTTTTATAACATTATCTAAGATCACTTTGTACAAAGCCTACACAATAAAAATCCATTGCTCCCAAAGGCAAGGAAGCAGAAGCCTCATGGGGATGTAACTGTAGTTAATCAAAGGTAATGGTCATGTCTACCATGCACAGAATGCTAAATGCTGAGAGAATGGCAAAATGAGGGAGAAAAATTGCTCTAGGCAGCCTACTGTTTCTTATTTCAATAAAGGACCGTTATACTCCATAAAAAATTCATTTAATTTTACTCTCTCTTTCTGAATCCTATATCATAGTCATTCAGTGCAGAAGTTAAGGGGTGATTCCTCTTGCTGCCAGAGCTGCAAACTTGCAGGGGTTCTGGGAAATCAGCTGCTATTGCTGCTTCCTATTGCACAGTGTCACCGCTGCTACACTCAATACTAAGCTGTAGCCATAGAAGATAGAACCAGAAAAAATGTGATTCTTCAGGGATATTCTACCCAACCAGCCACTCTTAATTGACTTAGTTTCTTCTCTTGCCTATAATTCTCTTTGAGCTTTATTCTTTTTATCATGTCACTCAGGGAACTGATTCAATTTGTACTACTCTGGTGTTTGGCTTGGAGGTCTTTAAACTAGTAAGTTTGTCAGATAAAATTGCATCCAGGTTTTTGCACGCATGATGCCTTTTTCACTTAGAAACCTTGTGCAGGTAGAAGAAGAAGGTTTCAGACATTTGCCCATGATATTTGCATGTCTGATGCGGATCTGGAGCAGTGATTCTTACCAGGCTGTGGAATGTCTGGAAATCCCTGGGAACATTGTCATGCTGGTACAAGAAATACAGTGGTCCTGTGAGCAATCTGTGTAAGTCCTGTACTTCAAACCTCCACACAGCTCAGAACTATGTTCCTTCCATTTATTCCACTACTCCAGCAGATATGGGTGAGCCTGGTTTGGATCACCATCAGAATAATTACTCTTCAAATAAATGTTTGTTTTTAGTAGGGAATATGTAAGATCCTGGAAGTCAGGTTGTGTTTTCTGAAATTTTGTGGTACTTTCAAATTGTCTTCATGTATGTCCTTCAGGAAACATATTTGCATTTAGAAAATATTATAACAGTGTTCTCAAGAAGACTGGACTTTTTTTAATGAGCAAGCACTTTTTTATTTCAATGAACCTATCTTCCATTTTTCCAATTTGATTGTAGCTCTACTACTGATAGCAAACCTAAAGGTGTGGGCAAATATTCTCAAAAATAGTTGTTGATTCTTGGGTGTCTAACTTGATATATTGAAAGGACCTGATGTTTCCAAAAATGGCACCTCAGACATTCCTGAGAAATCCCTTTCTTATGTAAAGTTTAGGACCATAATTCAGCAGCGATTTAACATCTTGACCTGGGCTGCAGTGATGATGCCTTCATGTATTTAATTGGTATACACACCTTAGTCATTCTGCTCTTAGGTACTAAAACTAATTATACTGTAATTAATTGATTGCACAATTTTCTCTGATTATTGAAGTCCATTTGCATTGTCAGCACCATTGTTGTAATGAGCACCACAGTTAGGAGTCACTCATGGTTTACAGAGCTACCTGTTCATGTTTTACAAGCAATTTGTCTAAGTGAAGCCTGAAATACACTGCAAAGCTGATGTTGGGGAAATTTACTCAGTCTTACCTGTTATGTGGAAAATTCAAAGCCCTTTTGTTTGCTAGTTGTCAAGCTACCATTCACTTATTTTCCCAGCATTGCATTGCTCAAAAGGGAAATGCAAAGCTATTTCATTTTGTTTGTGATGTTACTTATAGTTACCTAAAACTATAGTTTATATTGCAAGAAAGAGGATACTAAACTTTCTTGCCACAGGCTTTTACTACTTCAGCCTAAGAACAGCTTCCAAGCAGTTTCAAAACAGCGTTGTACAGATCAAAAAACAATACTCACAGGTATTACTCAGGTGTAACTAAAGTATGTTTTGTAGGATGCCAGTTAGTGTGGCTCAGTACTCTTTTCTGTGATAATTTTTAAAAAATATTTTCAGTTCATTATCCTTTACTTGGTATCTTCTACGCTGGTTGGGACATTAGAAAAAAATGGCTATCAAGTTTGGTTTATCAGCAAATCAGCTGTGCTTCTCTATCTATCAAAACACAATGTAAAGATAACATGTGTGAAATTATTCTTAAAACAAGGCTTTCTATTTTGCAAACCAATCTTTGAGAAGAATCAGTGCTCTCACAGCATGCACTGTAGAATAAATCTGCGTGACGTATGACAAGAAAGAAAGGGCAGATCATTCATCGTAGGGAGCACAGACTGCCCTTGAATAGCATCCCAG
Organism: Patagioenas fasciata; assembly: GCF_037038585.1. Taxonomy (NCBI): domain Eukaryota; kingdom Metazoa; phylum Chordata; class Aves; order Columbiformes; family Columbidae; genus Patagioenas; species Patagioenas fasciata. The sequence goes on along the minus strand of NC_092526.1, from coordinate 11,200,276 downwards.
GCAATTCACTGGTTGATGCTGATGAGTTTGCACAATCAGAACCATGCCAGCTGAGTATGCATGGAGAAAAAACTCTGCGTTTAATATCAAATAGGTGTAGTGAAGTCAAGCATACAAAAAGCCATCATGTCCTGAGTATACAGAACCATATGCAGGCTAATTGTAGCAACAATACTTGGTGTCTGGCAATAGAAAGGAACTTCACTCCCAAGAATAGAAACATATATTAAATGTCCAGTTTTAAATGGGAAGCCAGGGGCCATTCCACTTTATTTGGTAATGAAGAAATTGTTTTGTTTTGGCTGGGAAAGGGAATAAGCCAATCACTTGCATTCTCATGTGGTTTTTCTGGTAAAACCACAAACCAGAAAAAGAGGATAGAGTCTATCATAAGGTCATATTCATTTTGTGTACTGTCCTCTGTAGATATCACTGTGAGAGAGAATGAAAATCACAAGTTTCTGCAGAGGGTAAAGGGGGAATAAGAGACATCTTTCTAAATGGGTTTTAAAAATAGTGTCCAAGTCTTTTGCACAGCAGCTTCTAATTAACACATTTATTTTTTAACGTCCTATTATTCCATTAAATGAAATAAAATGGCTTTGGAGGAAAGTGTAGTCTTTTCTCAGCATTACTGCAATCTGATTATTTTTATGTTAAGTTCCTGATCCTCCCTGTTTTGAGGTCAATGGCAAAATTCCAGTAGATCTCAATAAAGGAAGAGTCATGTCTTTATTAGTTTATAATCACAGGGATCACAGTAACAGGGGATGACGTCATATTTCCTTCAGGCCAAATTTTCACAATTGCACTGGTAATGTACCCAGCAATGCTATCACACCAGTGTCATGAAGAAGGAAGATGTGAAGCTCCGCACTGGATTGCATGTAACCACTGCACACAAGGCTCAAAGGGTAATAAGAAAATTCAGGAGGTAGGAAGGGACTCAGGAGGTCTCTATTTCAACCTCCTGATCAAGTCAGGGTCAGCTATAAAATCAGGCCAGGTCGTTCAGGGGTTTGTCAGTTTCCTGCAGGATGTAAGCGGTGGGCAACGTGGTACTAAGGCACCTTTTCTGTCTGGTACCTGAGGACGGGGTGAAAGCCAGGGTGTGAAACGATTCTGAATAAACTATAGGTTGGTTTAAACTAAATTGTTGCTAATGATCCTATAAAGTAGCCAGATGGAAAAAACTTTTGTGGAGTTCTATACACTTGTCACCCTACTGTAGGTCTGGTGACTACAGTTTGCTTCTTTTATTTCACTTTTCTCTTTTATTCCTTATCTTTTATCTCTCCTGAGTTCTTTCCAACATACATTTCTAAAGTGTATGTTAATGAACTACTGTAAGATTGTAAGATAGGGAGGCTTTCTTCTGTCTTTTTTTTATTAGATGTTCATGCAAGTTTTTGAGCATGTCTGTGATTAAATCGTGTCCTACTGGCCAAATGCTGATGGGTGAGATGGGCCACGATCACCAGAGAAACACTTCTTGTAGAAAAATGTAGTGATGCAGAATAGAAAACTGGGAAAGTCAAATATTAGATATGAGATAGTTTAATTGGAAAGAATTACTCAGAGTTGCAAATCAATATGTTGGGTGGCAAAAAATTTTAATGCTTACATTTGTGCAACAACTGACATTTCAAATAAGTGCAATGATCCATCTCTCTGCATGTTGCAGGCATTGAGCTGATCTGTGAAAAAGACATTGATCTTGCGACACAGGTTCAAGAACTGCTGGAATTCCTTCATGAGAAACAGCATGAGCTGGAGCTTAATGCTGACCAAACTCACAAGAGATTAGAGCAGTGCCTACAGCTCCGGCACCTACAGGCTGAGGTCAAACAGGTGAGAGATTTTAACTGCATTTAAGGGTCTTAATTGGGTTTCCAGCCATTACATACATGCAAACTCTTAAAACAGCTTCTGCCAAGTCACATACCTCTAGGTGGACAATCTTAATCCCCCTTTCCTTAACAGTACTTGATTTGCTGACAGATTGCAGCATGACCCTTTAGAAATAACAAACAGCTCTGTTCCCTCTCATGTGCGTATATTTGGCTTCAAGAATTGTTATGAGAAATCTGTGCAGAACTGACTCTTTAAATTTTTGACTGGAGAAGATACTTCAAACTCCATGTGTTCTGGGATTATAATTATTTAATTTGGGATCTACACTTAAGCTATTCTGGAGAACTGACCCAAAGCAAAAGATAACTGAGCTGTGAGGTCTAAGTATGACATTACAGTAGTTTCACCTTTTTGTTTATTGCTACACGTCTGTTGACCTGCAGGAGCCTTAAACCTCTGGGTGAGACAAAAAATTCTGTCTGTGGTCTCTAGATCGTAGGACTTGTTTAGCCACCTTAGTAATGTTACATTGCCTTTCTTCCAGATTTCATTGTAGTGTAGGCAGTCCTGTTCTGCTTCCCTAGGTTTCCCCTGATATTTAGTTTGGATGCCTCACATTTCTTTGTTTTCCTTTGCTACACAGGATAACACTTTGCTTCCTTCTCACTAATCCATAGGTGGCTTCACACTTCAATGTATACCTGGATTTGAATGGAATGGTCTTGGTTTCATTAGAAAAACCAGGAACACTTTTACAGACATCTGGGATATTCAGACTTCCATTGATTAGTACAAATGGGGAGGGTTGTGTTGGTTTGTTTTGTTTTGGGTTTGGGGTTTTTGTTTGGTTGTGGGTTTTTTTCCAAATACCTCAAGGTGTTCATGAAAAAATATTTGCTTCTTTGTTTACTAAATATATATGTATATATATGTGTATATATACACTGAGTGCTCAGTACACGATAATAGTTATTCTTTTTTCAAACGTGAATATTTGAATGATGTTTTATCTGAATTGTTTTATCATTGCTGACGACAAGTCCTTCATTCTCAGACAACTCTTGAGCTAGAATATGCAGCACCAACATCAGCTCATACATTTTCTTTCAGAGTCCCCTTTAATGTGAATATTTTGGAATCTTAAATGAAAATAGCACAGAACTCTCCTAAAATTTTAATTTGAAAACATAGTCATTTTGCATTTGTGATAATTGAAGGCCAACTTCTCAGGAAGCTGCACAGCTCTATAAAATGCTTTGGTTTTCTCCTGAGAAAGAGATTCTGATATTCATAATCACCACCTTAATCTGATTACGAAGTGTATCCTTTTTTCCATACATTCCCAAAGTTTCTTACACACAACTTAGCTAAGCTTGGAGTTTTGTGCAGTAGATCTATGATGAAATAGAGTCATTTGAACTTAGAACAGAAAATAGAGAGAAGTAATATATGTAGCAGAAATGCTAAAAGCACGGGTTATGGCTGTCTGACCAAGCATCACTGACCCACTTGACCAGGACAAAGGGCTGGTTGCTCAGCCCTGTGGCTGCTCCTGGAGCCGTACAGCAGCAGTGCAGCACTCTCTGCAGGTACCTGGTGTTACTTGCCTAATTATCTAGTATCTGCTGGGCCTTAACTATTTTACAAACCAAAATCTAACCAAAGGAAATGGTTTTAGAACAGAACTGTCGAATACTTACTGTGAGAGGAGTACAGCTGCCTTGAATTAGGATTTCCTTAATGGAGCTTGGGACCATCAAAGCCTTCATTACTGTGTGACCTTTCAGCAAACCCATAGTGCAGAATCATTTTATTTGTTCAGCTGAATACTAAGGACTCCTTTGCTTATTAACCTATAAATTACCACAGCTACAGTTTCCCTTAGAAAGACACAAGCTAAAATATGTCTATGCCCTATCTGTCTGATTTCCTGCAGATGAGTCATATTCCAAGCCATTTAGGGAAGCTGGGAAATACACTGGTTTTACTTGGTAGTTAATCAGCAGCCCAGTCCAGTTTTCCTTCACTTTCATTTTAGTCTGTCTGAGACAAAGGATGATCTCATTAGAAAATTGCTCTCACTCTTATGAATCAGTTGAGATGTGGTTGCTGCAAGACACGTACTGTAGCTGTGGTTAAGTTCTGCTGACATAGTAAAATTGGTCCAGGCTGCTACATGTACATGTGTTTGCATTTTGATATAATGGCTCATGGAAACACAAACTCTTTAACTGTCTCTGTTTAAGTCTCATTTACCAGGGATTTCTGCTTTATATCATATGCACCAAGGGTTTGAATGCCAAGACAATGAATCGAAGTTTTAGGCCATTAAAGCGAAACAATTCCAAATGAGATGTTCTGTCAACTGCCGTAGAGTGGAAATAGTCTAGATCAGTGATTCACAAGCTCTTCTTTATTAAGAAAGATCCTGCCCAAGACTGATTTCCCCTCATTTTGATCCCACTCATTTCCAAAAGAAACTGCAGAGCTTGACTGCTTACATAAAAATAATAGCAGAGTAGATTTGTGGAGATCAGTTTAAAAAACAAACTCTCTAATTCTGTGCTTGCAGCTGTTTGGCTTCCCTATCCCATTATTTTATCTTTGTATGTTTTATTTATTTATTTTTTTTTATAACTGTTGAGCTTGACCTGATTTACATTCAGTTATCCTCACAGTGTCCCACTACACTGATGTTCCAGGTTGTTTTGAAGTGTATTTGTTGCTTTTCATGTGCCTGTTATCCAGGCCATCCACTTCTGCTGTTTGGCATTAGATTTGCTTCTAGGTGAATATGCCCACAGGATGATGGGAAGTAGTCATTTGAGAAACACTTAATATATTTGGGTTTTTTCCCAATCTAATGCTACAGAGCTCCTGGAAACCTGGGGCAGTTTTGAATTTGATTAAAATTAACAGAAGGTGTCCTTGCTGGTGGTTGTGTCAGTCAATATGCATCTGCTTCTCCATTATAAAAAAGATTAGGTGTTTATGAGAGTCTTTGGAGATTTATTTAACTCCAGAATTATTTAATCACTGCTCTTACAGAGTTGATAAAATCTGTAATTTGTAGGAAATGTCTGTTGAAAGCCATCTTTTGCTGTTGGCCTGTCTGCACATTGCTAGCTAATGGTGATTCTATTAATGCAGGAAATGATCAGAGGAATGTCTTGGTGCTGTATTAGCAGCTTCTATACGTAATTTAATGAAAAAAGTATTAAGCACCACATAAGTAAGAGTCTATTTGTGAGCAGGCCTTGTAAAGAGATTCAAATGTGTAAATACTCTCTCCCAAACCTGTGGCACAATGAAAAGTCTTGCAGGTGACTGGGTTTAGCACTTAGACCTAAGTTTGGTTATACAACTGAATTTTTTTCTTACTGTGTGTAATCTACACACACACACACACACACACACACAAGAAGAGGAGGAAAAAAACTTCAGAGAATAGGAGTACTATGGAAAAAGCTGATGGAATCTCAAATGATACAATCCCAAATAAGTGTAAGACTTTTGGAAGCAGAATGGGGTCATTATTTACATTCTTTCAAGCAAAATTTTCTCGTGCTTGAGTGCTCCCTGGGCCTGAACCCCCAATTCATGGGAAGGCGGGAGGGGAACAACTCGAGGTGGCAGCTCAAATTAAAGCTGTTCCCAAGAAGACCTTGTCATGGCCTGGTTGTATTGTTGGTGGGTTGTTTTTTTTTTTTTTTAAAAGGCTGCTGCATTTTTAGCATACATAATTAGTATTTCCTATACTCTAAATGACCCAAACTGGGATATATCACAGTATATAAAATGTGAAAGCATGTCTTGCTTTATGATGTCCTCACTTCAAGTCTTTCCCAGACATATTGATCCTTCAGTTAACTTCAGCTTTTGGTACCATGTAGTAGGTAATCATGTAGCTTTCTTGTCTGATGGATTATAGGAAATGCCAGCCAAAATGATTGCCATATGATAACCTGATTTCTTTTCCTTTAAATCTTTGTTGCATTTCCCACAGGAACAATAACACCTGCTGATGAAAGAGAGAAAGCTGGCAAATGAAATCTTCCACACTGTTGTATTGAGCAGAATGTAATTTTCTACAAATTAGGGTCAGCTACATGTGTAGATGGCTTCCCTTTCTTTCTCCTAGGGAAAACTCATTTTCCTACCCTACAGAGAACTGAATGACTGTTACTAGGGTGATACATGATGTAGGGATAAAAACCAGAACAACAGAAAATCCCTATTTCTTTCAGACAATTTAATGAATCACTTGGTGAAAATGATGGCACAAAAGGGAAAATACTGTATAGAATATCGCAGCAAAGTCAATTGTGGAGCTTTGTAAATCACAAGCTAAATTTAGAGCAGTGATTGGACAGTCAGGATTTCCTGTCCATCTGTGAACTGAATTCAGCAACTTTCTAGCTTTATTGGAATAATTTGACACCCACACAGGTAGAAAATAGGCTTTGAGGCAGCAGAGCAAAGAACTTGCATGTGTGTTCTGGATGCTAATTTTCCAAACAGGTGTCTTAAAATTGGAGAAAATGTTGCTACTTAAATGGATAAATACAACTTGATAGATTAATTATGTATACTTATGATTTGATTTTGTAGTCATTACAGCATGGGTTGCATGTCTACAAGTGATCTGAATATCCCTGAAGTAAAGGCTCTTGACTATATATAAAATGCAAGACCTGGGATTTCTTCCTAGCTCTGCATATAGGTGGAAACTCCACTGCATCTTAACTCTGTGTCAGATAAAATCAACTGTGTCTTCTCTTTCTTCACCCCAAGCTCTGACTTTCGTGTGAAAGAAGCACAGGCAAGTGGAGCAGAAAGGAGTTGCAAAGTCCCTGATTCCAGTTGGAAATTTGAAAAGGATCTTTATGTTTAATTTCAAATCTCCCTCATTACATTTTGTGGGTTTGCCCTGGGTTATTTGCACAGGGGAACATTCATTTTTGTGGTCAAACCTTGGAAATGAAAGGTCTTTGCTATATGAATATCCATGTAAATACTTTAGGAGTTTAATTCTTCAAGCAATAACTTTTTCAGTAAGATCTTTGCCCTCTAAAACTCTGTCATTAAGTCCTTATCCTGGGATTTCTCTCTGATCACTGATTCAGCCTGAGGCCACAGCGGGCAAAGTACCTTTTTGTTAGCCAGGCTGAAACATTTTCTGATGGGTGACTACATAAACCTTTGTACTGAAGCAACCTTTGCATAAGCACATCCTTTCTTTCCAGGTGCTTGGCTGGATCCGGAATGGCGAATCAATGCTGAATGCAAGCCTTGTCAATGCAAGCTCCCTCTCTGAAGCTGAGCAGCTCCAGCGAGAGCATGAGCAGTTTCAGCTGGCCATAGAGGTAACACGAATGAAGTTGACTTTGTTTTTCCTTCTGAGGTGAAGATCGTACAGAAGGTTATCCTTTTGGCATCAGTCACTGCTTACTTGAAGGAAGGGAAGGAATAAAATCTTTAGAAAATCAACTTATCATTAAACTCATAATGTAGCCAAAGGTTAATAGTGGAATAATTTATCTATATATATTTGAAAATAACCAAAACTAAATCAAACTTTAAACTACGAAAATTATATTTCCTTAATGGAGATTTGAACAGATGCTTGATTTCGGTGTCTTTATGTCTTCTCGTAAACTTTAAATAAGTCAATCCACCTTATAGTGTTGCTAGTAAGTATAGAACTTAAATCTCAGCTAATGACCTATTTTGATCCAGTTCCACTCACACTGAGGAGAGGGCAGCTGTTGCAGCTCCTAAGGGAACAGGGAGAAGTTTTTTATCAATTCTGTATGAACTGGCTGGTACCAAGCTGTGCTGACCACATCTTGGCAGCGATCACCAGACAGCAGTTGGGAATGAGACACCCCCTGGCTGTGTTATCACAGCTTGCTGCTGTTGGGGAAGTGCTTTGTATTTGGTGGTAAATGCAAATCACAGAAGGAGAAGAGGGTTACACCACAGTAAGGGGAAAATAAGTTTGCAAAGGGAGAAAACACTAGATCAAATACTTAAACTGTTTAAAGCTCAATATGGGGAAGAGATCAGTAAAGCACACAGGGCAGACAGTTCTCTAAAGGCATTCTAGATGTGGAATTGATTTTCAGTTGAAATCCTTTAAAGTCTATTCAAAACAAGTATTACAACTCTAACATCAGTAAAGCAGCTGGATATTAAATTTAACCAGTTGTTCTTGAATGTCTTCCTAAATGTTTCTGCCAAGTATTAATCCTTTTTGTGCTAATAGCTTTTTCTACATTGCATTATTCATCAGTGTATTACCAGATGATTTCAAGCTTCTTTCCAGGTTCAAGGGTTAGATCATAAAAGTATCACATGAGAATTTGTCAGCAGCATTTACAAATGGGATGCAGAACAGAGGAGTCTTTGGGAGATTTTAGGGCTTCTGCTCAGCAGATTAAAATCAAATATGGGACTAAACCATGCCTGAACACTGTTGCTCTGGAGGCTGTGAAGGGCTGGGGGCTATCTTCCTCTCAGCAACCCACAGAGGAAGGTGGAACCAGCACTTGGTTACTCTGAGAGGATGTGGTGTAGGTTGGGGAATGTGGCAGATGATCCAATCCTGCCTATAAAGGGACTACTAATTTGGGAATGGTAGAGAAAATGGCTTGACTTCCCCTAGCTCTACCCTTCAAGGTAGCATTGGTGTAGCTTCCATATGAGTACTAATTTTCAGTTCTTGTAGGGGCTGATATAGTTTGTGCCATTTAATAAGGCTTGTGATATCTTGTAGGGGCTGATATTTGTGATATAGTTTGTGCCATTTAGTAAGGCATTTTCATGTCATCTGGGGTTGACATTTTGTATCCCATGGGCAGGACAATTACACAAACGAGTAAAGCTGCCGATGCCAACAAACAGCCTGGCAAGAGTCAAATTAGGGTGATTAGGCCCGTGGTTTGCCAACTCTTTGGTGTTTGCTTTGATATCTTCAGATTGTGTGGGCGGCAGTGCAGGCTGGGTGGAAACTCAGCACAACAGCAGAATGCACTGGGTTGTCAAAATGGAGCCACTGGGAACCCCATCCCAGGTTGTGGCCCAAGGGGCAACAGCTCATCCACCTTAGCCAGTAGCTAACCTGTCTTAGCCAGTGCTTGCCGATCCTGAGCTTTAATAACATGTTCTAAATGTGTGTGAATAATTGAAATTAAAATGCTTTGCAGAAAGCAACTGTTAACTGAAGATAACTCACTGAAAATGTTTCACTCTTCTCGCATCTCCATGCTCACACCTCGCTTCACCTTTCTACCATACATCTGGCACATCTACACAACCTCTCTTTCCTCCCCCATACACAGTCCCTCTTTCATGCCACTTCCTTACAGAAGACACACCAGAGTGCCCTGCAGGTCCAGCAGAAGGCTGAAGTGTTGCTGCAGGCTGGGCATTATGACGCTGATGCTATCAGAGAGTGTGCCGAAAAGGTGGCCTTGCACTGGCAGCAGCTGATGCTGAAGATGGAGGACAGGCTCAAACTTGTCAACGCCTCGGTGGCCTTCTATAAAACCTCTGAGCAGGTGAGCTGAACAGTGTCGTACCTGTGCCTTGGCAGAGTGCCACAGCCTGGGATGTAGCTCCCAGGGTATAGCGCGAAGGTCTTGCATCTCAACAAGATCAGTGGTGCAGTCTCTCCACTCTTCCACTGTTCCAACTACCTGCTCTGCTAATACCACTAAGGATCAGTGCTTGTTCTTCTCCCTTTTCCTCAAGTAGTCCTAAAAGTAGGAAGAATATAGCTTTAGTCTGCCCTGCTTGACCTTAATAGCTGCCCTTTGTCCTTTTACATACTTTTACATGTCTTTATCCAGACATTAGGTGCCTATAAACCTTTCTGTCACCCGAATAGGGCCAGTGTTGAGCCCTCAGTTGACTCCCAGCTGGTAAACACCAACATGAGTGCACTCCATGATGTAGCAGTGCTAGCAGGTGTGGGGTTTCTACTCTGACCCTGAGTGCAGAGGGTCTCCTGCCACCAAAGGATGTCACAGCACTGGCAAAATTAACTGAACTTGTTCCATTGGCTAAACCACTAATGGAAACTGAACTTTGAACCAAATTGTTTCTCTGAGTATTGTAACAAAAAATCCCCCGAAGAAAGAAAGTCAGGCAGTAGTTTGCAATAACTTTAACCTTAAAGTTTTCAGTAAAGCAACAAAATTCTTGAAGTTGGTTCAAAACAAACAAAAAAACCCCTTTCCAATAGGAAGAATTTCTGACATCCCACCATTTTAGTTTAATGTTCACATGATGTCATAGTTAATTTTGAAGAATATAAATCTGCTTTTCCTTGAGAACTGCTTGCTATTAATGACCTGTTATTTTGCATGCAGTACAAGATATGAAGGGATTTCTCTTAAATCCATCTGCAACACAGATAATTACAGCAGTAACCATTGTATGTTGACACACTTTACTTCATTCCAGGTATCTATGAATTGCAAACATTCCAGATGGCTGCTGGTACGGTGAGATTTTTCACCACTTGCCCAAACAGGTGTCATTTATACTGTAGTCAGTGAGAATTAGTGTCACAATGTGGATACTCGAATAGCCCTGCCTGATGTAATTTACTGCAGCAACCTGTGCTTTTATACAAAGGGCAGCAGTGATTTCCATTAAATTTTCTATTGTTATTATCACACAATTAGTTCTTCAGTTAGAGAACCAGACATGGGAAGACTTTTAGCACAACTAAATGTTATGCTAAATGACAACTAGAAGTATGTCATTAAGGAAAGAGATTATTTTTTCCTTAACATCAAGGCTGCAGATGATCCTTGGGCCACAATTTGGTATCATTTGTTTAATGCATTTTTAAGATTGTTTAAGATGAGTTCATTCATTATGATTAATGTCTTTCACTGTGAAGAGTTTCAAACAGATTTACAGTCCCTGATGCATTCAAGACTGAAATGAACTACTGCTGGTGGAGGATTGTGAGAAATGAAAACCATTAAGGGATTCATTAGTGCTTTAGACAGTCAAATATGCTGGCCAAAATGTGCACAGCCAGTAATTTATCACTTCAGTCTCTCTTCCCATTTCCAAGTCATAGACGAATATACTGTAGTGCTCACCAGTTCATTCATTGGTTGTGTGTACTCAATAAACATTTAAGGCAAAGATCATTCAGTCTTCATAAACTCACTGCCGCAAGTAGTCTGTTGCCTTCTCTTGGGCTACACAACTGATCTAAGGTCCTTAGCAGTCTGCTCCCCGACTGGATGACAGTGGGTTGAATATCTTACTGGATCCTGAATTCTCTGAGTATCCAGAAAAAGCAGCTAAGAGGGTGGAGACACTGTCACAGCCAAACTTTTTCATGCCTGTCTTCACTAAACGTACTGCGTTCTTGATATAACTGGTGGAATCCTGGCTTTCAAGTAGCCAAGTTTTTCTCTGACTTCATTGACACTCCAGTTTACATTCATTTCTCTCATTGTCTGAGCAGAGAAATGATACTTGCATGTGCAAGGACCATCCTTTCTGAAAAGATGTGGACCCCAGGCAGTCCATCTTCTTACATTTTTTAGGTCACCAAAATTCAATAGAGTACCAAATTTTTCAAGAACTAAGTAGTAGAATGGAAATGCTTTTTTATGCCTCAAAAATACAAGGGCGCTTGCTCTCTGTAAGTGTTTGAGGGTGAATGCTGGTTTGCATCCAAGCAAGAAGATGATTCCAGATTTTCAAACACGTAAGGTCCTTTAACAGCCTCACAGCATGGTAAGTTGATCAGTTCACCAGTTTTAAAACTGAGTTTGATGTGTTCATGAATGGAATAATATGAAAATGGCCTGTGATAGTGGGGAGGGTTGGTGGGTGGCACTGGAGTCTCTTCCAGACTATGCTCTTGAGCACGTAGAGTTCTCTGAATTATAACTGCGTTCATATAAAAGTTGCAGAATTAAGCAAGAAAAGGGTGAACATGGATATCTGGACCCCTAGCAATAACTGATTGGATCTTGCATAATCTCAGCAGTGGAGTGTATGGGAAGAGCCCTCTGAGACAGAAGAGTGAAGTCCCAAATAGCCATGTAAACTTTGGCAGTTTTTGCAGCATCTGCACAGGTCACTAAGAATCATTCTTGGGATTCACAACACAAAAGACTCAGCCTTGTCTGAGGTCACTGCGCATGCTGTTTGCAGGCTGTCTTGGTTTATTTACCTGTTTCCCATTATTCTACCAAGACAGAAGATACTTGTGTTAGTGCTGTACTGTGGAACACCTGCAACCACCTGGCTTGCAACACTGATTTAATGTCTTTCAGTTTCCATCAGTTTGTACAAAAGCTGTATAGGGAGCAGCTAACATGCAGCTGAAGAGAATTAGTTCCAGCTTCAGACTTTGTTTCAGAAAGGTATTTAAGCATATGTTTTTATTTAAGTATGTGCTAAGTCCCTTGACTTCAGTGGGATTTAAACACATCTAAACCACCCTTCCAGAAGAGGTATTGTTTCCTGAATGATCCACTGGGGCCAACACTGACCCCAGCCTTGATTCAACCTTTTGAGCTTCCTCAATCACTATCCATTGGAACTGAAGAAAGATTTATCACCCTTAAACCAGATGAATTTCATCCTAAACAGTAGAGATCCCTATGGATAAGGAGAACTGCTAGATCATTCTGTCCAGGGCCTGTTTCACACCCACTTATCCTCCATGCCATGGCCCCCATTTAAAGCATTTATATTCGGAATGTTATTGGTCATAGACTTTTACTGAACGTGTTCCGCTTGATTATGATCATAGATAACTGAATTGCTGTGCAATGGGCATGTTTCAGGTGTGCAGTGTATTAGAGAGCTTGGAGCAAGAATACAGACGGGATGAAGACTGGTGTGGAGGTCGAGATAAACTTGGACCGGCAGCTGAGATAGACCACGTCATCCCTCTGATCAGCAAACATCTGGAACAGAAGGAGGCTTTTCTTAAGGTGTCATTTTAGTTTTCTAATAAATCAGGAAAACTCCCCATTAATTAGTCAATTTAGAGCAGTGTTAATGAGTTTGAGAGGAGGCTCTGAGGTGTAATTCTAGTTCAGCTACTGGCTGGCTGTATAAACCCTAGGCCCGTTTCACACTGTTGTAGTGGAAGCGATAAACATCATTATCAATGCACATCTCAGAGAGGCGTGTTTGCATTGCACTTGGAGGTTATTAGCTGTGCTGGTTCAAAGTTAAATTATCAAAACTGCATACAATGAGCATTATAAATGTCAAGTATTATATGACATTTTGGCTTTGACTTATATAAACCGTACGGCATTTAAATTCTGTCCTCCAAGACAATAACTGAAGCAATTGTGTCTTTGCAGGGCAGCACTAGGATGGAAACAGAGATTTTTCTCCTGCCTTCCAGGTGCTGCTTTGTAAGATCTGCAGACCTAACAGGCACATAACAAGCCTTCCACCTTCCACTAAAACTGATACACAACATGAAACCACTCTTGCAGTCAAGGCTTAAGAAATTATGCCTCTAGATTGTGCATTTTTTTGAAACAATGAGTACTTTTCTCAAGAGATGGGTTAGCTTTGGTTAGATTGAAATTATATCTGACATACATAATGACAGTAATAAAACTAGTTGGTTTATTATTGTCATTAATTAGCCTTATATATAAAATCAGCCACTATATAAAAAATTACTCCTGTGTTTTAATACATTTATGAGGCTGTTAATTTATTGGCTGAGTTTATAGACTCATAGCTGAAGCTCTCATATTCCCAAATGAAAGAGAACTTCTCCTTGCAAAATAAGCAGATAACTCCCTTGAGTCCCCTTTGCTTTCTTTGTTCATCTTTACTGATTCTTCTTGGTGGGGGCTGTTTTTCTTAGGCCTGTACACTGGCACGAAGGAACGCTGAGGTATTCCTCAAGTACATCCACCGGAACAATGTCAGCATGCCTGGAGTAGCAAGCCATACAAGGGGGCCTGAGCAGCAAGTGAAAGGTTGGTGCATTGGTGCAATGACAGCACTGAAAGTTTCGTTTGCTTTCCCCTCTGCTGTGTGGTCTTCCTAAAGTTTGTGGACGTGCTGAGAAGGCACCTAAAGTTTTGCCACCTACTGTCACTAAGGATATGGTTGCCTGACAGCTTTCACAGTGTTAGCGAGGTCTCTCAAAAGCTGATCCCTCCTCTGCTGGGCGTGCGTTCTTCTACAGAACTCTGCTGTTCCAAGTGGTGGAGGAGGAAAAAAGGAAAAGGGTTTGAAACATGGGCTCTCTCTGGCTTCTGTTGTCAGGAGAGTTCATGGGAGTGACACCGTGCCGTCGCTCATCATGTAGGTTGTTGGCTGAGATGATCAGAGACTATTTTGTCTTAATATCTTGAAATGAATAAAAAAATAAACTCATATAAAATACAAGATCTCTATGCATCCTGTTACTGCTGAGCATTGGAAAAAAAAATTAACCCCAAACTCGTTTGTTCCTAGGATGCTTCTGCTGTTTTTTCTTTTGTCCCTGGAATCCTGTCTGGTGTGCTACCACATCAAACAATCACCAGCAAAAGTATCTCCCTGTAGTTAACTTTCCTTTGGTCAAAGGAGCACTGTTTACAATCAGATGATACATCTGAGATCTTTGAAATGTTTCCACTCCTCTACTTAATTAAACAGTTTTTAATCTATGCCTAGCAATGCTGCAAGGTACTGATAAGAATGAGGAAAGTGATTCTGCAGAACTAACTCTTTTTTTTGGTATTAGTATTATTGGCTTTCTTACAGGCTATAGAAAGACAGGGTAAAAGCAGTGCAGCCATTATATATGTGGGAGGGATGGGAACTTTGGTTATGCACAGAAGATGAAAATGGTGCTACTGGAGAGATTATTTTCCTTTCTTACAGTACCATTTCTTCAATGTTAATAGCTCTTTGTTCAAATTTCCTCTTCTAATGCGTCAGATTCTTGTTGTTGTTGTGGACACTTGTTCCCTTCAGTTGAAAATCATGGGGAAATTAATTAAACTCTGACTCAACAAGCTCTCAAATATGCACCTGATATAAGCTTGTGAGTGTTCCTCGCTGAGCTTGTTTGAAATAACTCACTTGTATAAATATCAGCTTGTATATTAGCCTTTTTGTAAGCTAAATGTGTAATTCTTATGCTTGGCAAGTCTATCCACAGAACATCTCTGAAGTGAGCACTTTAGTTCAGAATAAAAGCACTATTTAGTAGGATACTTATTGAGCTTCCAAATCAAAGTCATTAATATAGAAAAAACCTAGGGTTTTTGGCATAAACTGTTTATGCAAAGCTCTGATCTAGAATGCTCATGACAATCTTCAAGTTCCTTTTGTCATTCAAAGTTCCCATTGCCCTCAGCAGGGACTGGGCTAGGTTTTGCAATTAACTTACATATTAGAGATTTTCTGACCATAATCAATGTCACACTTGTAAGCAGGGATGGATACGTCCAAATTTGTCTGCTGCCACTGGTATTAATACCTAAGCAATGAATATCAATACATTCAGAAAGGGCTTAGCGTGAGAGAGGTTTTAACATGTGTTACAGATGATTGTAAGTCACTGCAAGTGGTTGGGAAGCCAGACTTGATGTTTTGATACAACAGAGTGTAGCTGCTGACAGGGCTGCCTGTGCCTGAGCCCTCCCTGCTGGATGCTGGGCTTTGAGGATGGGGCAGGAGGGTGGCCCTGCCCCTCCTGCAAGGTGTCAACCTGAGCTCCGGACCCAGAGGTGGCTGGGATGAGCCACTCTGCTGCCAGCCACACGTGGCTCAACTCAGTTTAATTTGAAAAACTCAGGTTTAATTAAGGTTTGTGTTATAATATAAATCTCTTGCACTATCTCTGTGTGCAGTCTTTTCGGTTAAACCCATGATACTTTTTAAAGAGCTAAATCATGCCTTTCTATCAAGTTGATACATTCTTGGATTTTCAAGGAGAACATGTATGTCCTAGACTCCTAGGAGTAGCAGTTCTCCTGCCTGTCTCTTCCTGAATCTGGGTGACTGTCACATCCCCATCACATAGCAAACAGTTTAGAGAACCAATACAACCCGAAGTTGTAGCCCAGCAGTAGCTGCAGAGGGAGCTCACAGAGGGTCACCAGGCAGCACAGCTGTATAAGGAAACCTTACCAGGTACGTCAAACCTGGGGCTCAGGCCTGAATTATTTTCGGTTGTGACTAGAGATCTGCATGGGACAGCAGGCTTCAGTGCCACGTGCTGGGCAGCTGTAGCCAATGCAACAGAGAAGGTGGTAAAAGGGCAGCTTCTCCTATATCAACCAGTACTAGGCTCCTGAAATAAGCATCAGAGAAGAATGAAAGAACTAGAGATCATGTACACCAGCATATTTGCTGGGGTAAATCCCAAACCCTGTTTTAGCATCTTCTTCTTTACCAGATAACCCTGCAACTGCACTTTTGTTGTTGTTGTTTTAAAGCAGCCCTTTTGCATTAGCGGTTGTTTTTAAGAAGTACAATCTCAGAGGCTCTGCTCTTGGGAATGCAGTTCAGGCAGAGTGAGTAAATTCAGTTTCTTATTGCTTATTTCTGTAGAAACTCACAGAATCACTAATCATGCAGATGTTTTCTTTTGCCCTCAGCCATTCTGAGCGAGCTGCTGCAGAGGGAGAACCGGGTCCTTCACTTCTGGACCCTGAAGAAGCGAAGATTAGACCAGTGCCAACAATATGTTGTCTTTGAGCGCAGTGCTAAGCAGGTAGTGTAAAAACCCCGCTTTGGCTTTCTGTCCCGGCAGTGTGTAAATATTTCTTGTACCTGTGTAACACTTGCGTGGGGTTCCTGTTACAATCTCCAGTTGTAATTAAGAACTGTAACTTTTGAAAACATGGCAAAGGCAGCTTTTTAAAACAATTAAATAAAACGCCAAAACCTTACAGCAGAACTCGGTATTTTTGTTAGGTCAAATTAACTTCTGGATTTGTTCATCTGCTTAAAAACAAATATAAATGCAAACCTGTTTTATTGAGATATTACTGAATGAGAAAGCTGCTATCCCTGCATACAAATTTATCTGTATATAGGTAGAATTCCCTACACTCCTTTTTCTCGTAGGAAATATACTGCACCTTTTGTATCCTCTCCCACCTGCTTTGATTACTGTATTCTTTTTATGTGTTCCTAGAAAGTGTTTTAGTATACACAGTATTAAGTCCCAATGGATTTGATATCCTTTATTTGGCAGATGTTTTTGTCAGAGGATTAGTTCTTGAAATACAAAGACTGTTTGTTTTGTTTTTCCTTTGGTTGTTTTTGACATTCACAGGCCTTAGACTGGATCCAAGAAACAGGCGAATATTACCTCTCTACTCACACCTCCACAGGGGAATCAGCAGAAGAAACTCAGGAACTCCTGAAGGAATATGGGGAATTCAGAGTACCTGCCAAGGTAAACAACAACTTTAATTATGGCACATGCCTTAATCTATGTTTATGATCTTGTTTCAATGCCTTAAATCTTTGTACTATTATTATCTTGATTTTGTATTTTAGTCATGACATTCCCAGCCCAGAAGAAAAACGTCTTTTGAGAAGGGTGATCTTTCAGTTTTAGCAAGATACAGGCACAAAAATGAGGTTTTCTGCCCCTTGGTCTATATTGGTTTTGGAGCTTTTTCGTTCTGATCAGAAGGAAAAGTCCATTTGCATACAGAATTCCCAGCAACCTAATGAGGCATGCTCTAATTCCATCCTCAATCACACAACAATGGTATAGAGTAACTAACTGATCTAAACATATCCAAGGTCATCTTGGATTCCCTATCTGTTGCTTCTGTCAGTACAACTACAATTTGGTTCATTAATTCCAGCTGGTTTGATCACAGATGATCATTTATCTCATTAGCAATAATGTGCTGATTCCAACAAAATACTTTAAATAAATGATTTTGTGAACTCCAGGGTGAATACTTTTAATACAAAGCTTCATTACCAAGAATCTATTAATTTATAAGGAGCAATTCTGAGAAATCTGGTGGGGTTTATAGAGGAATGGTGATTGGATCTGCTTCAGACAAATTAATTCAAACCATAGGTAATTCACAGACAATGAATCCATAGGGGTATTACTGTCACTGATAAGGATTTAAATTGCAAAGTCAGACTGCAGCAAGGCCTTGGTTTTGGTATTATGTAGCTTCATTTCACTGTGTCCTGAGACTGATCTTCTGTAATCCTTAAATTCCTCATTTGGCTGTCCATGCTTGCATGGGTTTGATTCACAGCCCTTGTGTTCTTCTTCTCCCCTTTCTTTTTCCTTAGCTTGCATATTTGTGAGAATGGGAGATCATCAGAAGTGTCTGGAAGTTAATTTAGTCAGACAGGACCCTTACAACATTCCTTTAACAGTACTTCTGCTAACCACCCATAATCAGTCTGCCTAAAATCATGTTCCAGTTTATAATGTAGTTTTGATCAGAATAATCCCAATTCATCCTGAAATTTCCAAACTATTTCTACTCTTGAATCAGCCTAGAAGTGAGTTTTATATCTTGTTCCTTACTGACTATTCCTGATTGTTCCTTACACTGTCACATCCTGTCTTGCTCCCTAGGGCTTTAGTAAATCACTTTCCTACTGCTGACCTAGAATATTTTGCCTGCCATGTGGAATCTGGTAAATGCTTATTGCTCCCACACTGATGTTATTCTCAAATTAAGCTGTAACTGAAAGCCTTCCTCATAGAAATAACTTTTGGAGCATACTAATTGTTTGGAAAGCAAGACAACAGCAGCTTTTGGGAATGAAATATTTAAATATTAAGTCAGATTTCTACTTCTCCATAACCACCCCATGGTTAAGAACACGGTTAATTTGTTAAGCTGGCCTCCCATTCTGCTGTTAATTTATTTTGCTGGTAAAACGTCTTGAATTTAGATTTGTCTTTGAAATCTGCTAGATGTTTCCTGGTCTGACATGCATTTGTCCATTTATGGCCAGACTGCTGATAATGTCAAGTACCTGACAGGATGTCTCACTTCAGGCAGAGTGGAACGTTTTCCCCATTTCTGAAAAGCAGCTTGCCATTACCTCTGGGGATACAACTGATTTTCCTTTTGCTTTTGAGGATTAAAATGTGTGTTACAGCTGAAGCGCAGCCTATACAGGTGATATTTCAGGTTTTTAAAACATTTTGTACTTGATTTGACTCAAATGAGGGTCCAGGCACCTTTAGTTCCTGAGGCAGATTTGGAATCTAAGCTAAAATTTATAACTATCTCTTTGTGCCAGATTTGCATGAAATTCCTCAACATGAAAAACCATAGAGACTAAGGGGCAGTCAGAGCCCCAGTGGAATAGCAAAGACCACTGGAAGGTTTGGAGGCTCAGTTTATATCTTGAAGTTCAGGCATCTTTTAGTTTGTAACACTCCAACTAAAATACTGACAGGTGATTTTATAGTAGTCCAGGAAGTTGGGTTTAAATTCTGTTTGTTTCCGAAAGAGAACAGCAGTGACTCAAACTCACTTCCTGGACTGATATGTGGTGTATTAATGACCTGCCTACACAGGTCTGCAGAACCACCCCGGTACAGATTCAGAATAACTTGTTATATTTTATGATTTTCAAGTCTTGTCTTCTACTCCAAAGCTCACAAGAAAGTAAGTTTTCGGTTATGGAAAGGAGGCATGTCTAACTTCCAACATGTTTTCCTTATGTGTTTGTGCGTGCGTGTTTTCAAAAACTTGACTTTTTCTGTCTCCTTCAGTTTCATAAGTGTTCTTATAAAAATGTCATTCCTTTCATGTTTTACTGGGTAAGGTTTAAAGCATTTGATTCTGTATTAGATGAAATACAGGCATTCTTTAATGATGTATAAAAAATTATGGGCTGCTTCTGACTGCTGTGTGAATTAAAAGCAAAGGAAGTAATAAGGATGCAATATAACCGAGGACCGTATTTTGGGCAGCAAACAAAGGAGAAAGTGAAGCTCCTCATCCAGCTGGCCGACAGCTTTGTAGAAAAAGGACATATACACGCCACTGAAATTAGGAAGTGGGTCACCACCGTTGACAAACGCTACCGTGACTTCTCTCTCAGGATGGGGAAATACCGCTACTCCCTGGAAAAAGCCCTTGGAATTAATACAGAGGTACCGTAAGTCTGTGTCCTGCTGGGGTTTTATACCAAAGCTGAAAGTCACAAAGGGCAGTGAAGCCCATGGCATGAAAGCTGCAGGGTATCCTGTGTTCATTAGAACCAATTAAAACCTGACCAACCAACCCAGCCAAGCTCAGAACTGTTTCTGAAGATAAAAAGTGTGGTTTTTTTGTCGAAGATCAGTGATATGAGGTGATACGAGGTGAAGATCAGAAAGGCTTTATAAGCAAATGTTTGTATAATTCTCCAAGAGACCATACAGCTATTGCAAAGGAAGGGAAGCACATTGTTGGAATAAAAGTCTCTGTTAATTTTAGCATAAGCCATAAATCCTGCTCCCACACCATTATTTTGAATCAAACAAAGGTTTTGACTGTAAGTTTCCATTCTCTCACCCTTCAAATAACCAAAAAATTAATCCCCAACCTCAACTCTGAGCTCTTTTAGGTGAAATAGAGTAATACAAGAGAAACAAAAATTAGAATCTCAGGCTATTCCCTGGTCACAGTACTAAGGGGGAGTGCCAGAGGCAAAACCACCTTCCAGTCACCATCCTTCAAAATTAAGTATCAAAGAAGGAGGAATAAATTCCCTCACACCCTCAAGATACCTTAAACGTGCTGTTCCTTGTAGGGTCTCTGGTTTACACAAATTTACAACCACCGTCTGGTAAGGTATTTCCATGACAGAAGACTATTGGTAGTTTGGATTGTCTCTGGATAGCACCTTACTTTATCCAGGTATTTATGAAGTCCCATACTAGGCAACTAATTTAGATGTGAAGGAGTGAGGTAAAATATAGATGTTTGTCATCAATACCTGTTCCTAGATAGGAATAACGGTGAAGACTATAATATATCTCATTCTATTTTTTTTTAAGATTTCCCTCTCACCTTCTCCATTCACACTGTAGTTCTTACCTCTTTAAATTTTCTTCTTTCTGACATTGGTATCTATATCTTACTTTTGTCCCTCCTTATCCATTTGATCTCATGAACATGCTGCATTTTGCACAACAACAGTAGGATTACAATGAATTTAACAGTAGGATTACAATGAGTTTAAAATCTGCACTCTCACTTTTTCCAGGATAACAAGGACCTAGAACTAGATATTATTCCAGCAAGTCTTTCAGACCGGGAGGTAAAGCTGCGAGATGCAAATCATGAAGTCAATGAAGAAAAAAGAAAGTCGGCCAGAAAGAAGGAGTATGTCCCCAAATGCTCACAGTCCAGGATGACACATTATCTAAGAATGGTTCTGTGATATTTGCTTGACCAGAACTGACAGTCCTATAACTCTTTGCTGCTGCAGAGCCACTGAGATAAGTCTACAGGTGTAGAGCAAACATTGTGACTTGTAGGCTAGTGAATTTCAGAACATACAGGTTGGTCAGAAGCTACTTTTGGAAAGGGAAAGGAGTGAGTCAAGAACTTTGATTAGTCTCATTGTCATGATTTCTTCCTGGGTGTATGTTAAAAGTAAAATCAACAGGGAAAAATGAAAAGCATGTTTATATGTCTGGGTATTATCTGAACTCAAATGACATCCAGAGGAGTTAAGTGGGTTACAGTGACA
Source organism: Patagioenas fasciata (assembly GCF_037038585.1). Lineage (NCBI taxonomy): Eukaryota > Metazoa > Chordata > Aves > Columbiformes > Columbidae > Patagioenas > Patagioenas fasciata. The sequence continues at coordinate 11,178,709 of NC_092526.1, read as the reverse complement.
CAAAAGTTCACTTAAGTTTAGGTTCAAATTTTAGTGGGGGCAGAACTGAGACAACTGGAAATATCTCACATTAGATGAAATATCTGGAGAGTGCTTGTTGCACTTAAATCTAGAAACAGTGAAATTTCACAGTATTTTGCTCTAATTTTTGTGTGAAACTATTCTGGAAGGGATTTGTACATACAGTCCTCCTTAACCCTCTGAAATTGCCGCTACGGTGAATAACCTTGATAGGAAATTGTTTCTGCCTTAGGGAACAGTGGTTACACTTGGTCTGCCCATGTCAGATTTTCAAAACATGGGGTATTTAAACATGGAGATGCTCAGACTCGGGCACTACAGATGTGGTTGTTGTGCTTCTCAGCAGTCTGGATTTTCTCCAGTCAGATACCAAGCTGTTGAAGCCTCTTCGATTTAGTGGTGTCTCCGAAATCCACCGGTATTGCACTGAAGGTCAAGTTTCAGGGTGATTTTCTGCTGACTATTAGTAAAGATGCAAGTGTTGTTGGTGAAGCTGAAGTCCTTACTCCTGGGAAAAAAATTCTGAGAATCAGTTGACTGTTAAAAACGGGCATGTAGATAGTAAATCACAATTCAGGGTTGCAGAAATACAACTTAATGTAATTTTATGGAGAAAAGTTATTTAGAAAATAATCCTGCAAGTGGTATTTCATTTGTGGAGCTGAAATGTGCAAAGTGAGACAGATGAAGGTTTAGAGTGGACATACATTGATTCATGAAGACAACAGAAGGATGTTTTGTTTTCTGTTCATTGTACAAATGCCCATAATGTCCAAAACACCTGAAATGCTTTCTTTTTTTCCAGATTCATTATGGCTGAGCTGCTTCAGACAGAAAAAGCTTACGTGAGGGACTTACATGAATGTTTAGAGGTAAGTTACAGCCCAGGGAGTCTCCAATATTTTCAGGAAGGAGATGGTATCCTTTGCGGTGATGTTCACTGTGCTGCAAAGGGTGACCTGGACAAGAGCCTGTGTGAGGGTACCCGCATCGGTGGCAGCTGCAGAGCCATGTCCTGCGAGTGGGCAGCCAAGTGAGCTTGTCTGCCATGGACAGAACCATACTCTGTGCTCCCCACACATGGCTGGAAACATCTGCACCTCCGGGGACACCTGAGTGCACTTTTATTTACAAAGCTGCGCTCGCCCCTGCAGAGTGAGACTGGGACTCAGCAAAGAGCAATGTATTTGGACGTTGACCTGAAATTTCTTCGTTTCTAGTATTTTCTTGAATCATGGAGCATTTTGTTAAGAATTCAAATCTATTCCTTTGGATTTGCGCTGTCAAATACCTTGCCTAGCTCTACAGCAGGGTGTTCCTGAAGGGGGCTGTGACATTCAGGGCAAAAAGCAGAGTGTATTGCAGTGAAATCTGTCAGCTTTCACATCCCTCCAGTTTGAAAGAGATTTTTATGTATCTAATGCTACTGAATTGGCAAATCTAACTTATATTTCAGCTGTTTCTGCCTGCAGTTTATGGACACCATCAGCTGGACAGCAAAGACAGGTGGTGTTGACACTTTTCTGCTTTTTCCTCAGACAGCTTCTAAGTGTCAGCACTTCTAATGTCTCTGGAGACCTTTCTGTGACACTGGAATTTATATTTTTTTTTAGCTTGTTTGTTTAATCTCAAAGTAATACACAGTTCCCTTGTCAGTTTGTGCCTTTGGCAATGAAACAGGGACATCTATTCCTTTTCCACTACGTTTATTCACAAAGCTAAGAATTGCCGGTGTCTTCCAGACTTACCTTTGGGAAATGACAAGTGGAGTAGAAGAAATACCTGCTGGGATCCTTAATAAAGAACACATCATCTTTGGCAATATTCAGGAGATCTATGACTTTCATAATAAGTAAGTTTTCCTAACCATTCTGTTAATGTTTGCTTACTAAGGAAACAAAAGGCATGTGTATACCTATACATCTATGTGGTGTCTGCACCTACAGTACAGTGCACCCAAGAGTGTAAAGTAATTGATGCAGATTTGCAAAGTAATGTCTGATTTCTTGTTTTGTTTCTTTAATAACTTAATGTTCAGGGGTGCTGAATCCCACAAGTTAGTTCTGAATTTCAAAGTCTGTCTTCAAGTTACACACCAAAACCAAAGCAGTTTGAAAAACAAATCATAAACCCTGTTGAAGTTCTGGGAGACTCTCAGTGCTTCAGCCAGATAAATTCACTGTCACATACATATAAATATGGTCCAGTAGAGGCTACCATATGCATGCTTTTGTGCAGTCAGCTTCAAAGCATATCACAATAGTAGACTCAAACTACACATTACATTAAAAAGGCCTTTAGGTAATAGATAAATTGACTTCCAGCCCACAAGAATTGCCCTCTCATACAGGTAAATATTCTTCTCCTGTATAAAACTATGCCAGGATCACCAAATTCCCTTCCCACTTCCACTCTCTTTGTGGTTCTCTGTGTTCTTTTTAGTGAGCCTGACTGATACCATCTGATTGCTCTCCTTTTTGACTCTCCCTTGCTTGCAGCTACTGCCCCTTCAGCCCTCAGTCATGCCCCTCAGCTCCCTGCTCCTGTCATTTCTCCTTTCTCTGATCCTTCCTCCACCTCCGGCCTGCTGCATCTGCATAGTCCTTTTCCCACTGAAACTTCTAGCAACGCTAAAATAAATTGTCCCATATTGCCTCCACCAGCATCCTCCACAATCTTCTCCTTTGGCTGGTGATGTTAAAGCATCTCCCAGCCTGATTCAGGGCTGGAGAAACAGCACATTCTCTTGCTTCTCCTTCTTCAACTTCCATTGTACATTCCTCTTTCCACCAGGGATTGTACAGGGCTCTATCTGCAAACAGAGATGTCACTCATGATACAGATGTTGGAAGACAGCTGATTACAAAATCTGTATTTTGGGATTTACTCCTTACCTATGAAGTGTCAAGCTTGTTTAAATTGATGTCCTTTGCCCAGTGTGCTGAGTTTGGTGATGGAAAGGTGGCAGTTTGGAGCCTCTCTTTTTGCTCTTCCTTGGAACCACTGCACAAGATCTTTTTGAACATTCACAGTCTGATTCTTGAATATCACTTTACTGTCCTGAATACACTGGCCCCCTACTAGGGATTCCAACCTCATCCTTTCTAGTGGAGTTAGGCATGACTGTGCTCAAAAAGCCAAAGTGGCAAGGACACACTTTTTCCACTGGCAGAGCACCTGATTAACCTGGTAATCAAGATACAAGTATTGATCATTAGCACTGATTAACTCATTGGTCATTCTGTTTCTCCTGGGTATTTGACTGTAACTAATTACATTGGTGTCTTCTTTTTGCAGCATCTTTCTAAAGGAACTAGAGAAATACGAACAACTGCCTGAGGATGTGGGCCACTGCTTTGTCACCTGGGTAAGGAGGCTTCTTCTTTTCATTATTTATTCAAATTAATTCTTCCAGCACAGACAGAAACAAGCTGGGAATTGGTGCAAGGGTTAAATCCTTAGTGATAAGTGAGATTAGAAGCTGATCTGTAGCTACTGACTGCTTTGTCCTTCAACTCTCCCAGGGGGAAGTGTTCCTTCCCTTAGATCTTCTCCTGAGGAGTGTTGCGAAGGCTTTCCAGAGCTTCTCTCCTTGTCCTGCACTGACCAGCACAGATTTTCTCTCTGCTGGCTCCTGTTTAACAGGACTTCGTCAAATCAAACCTGTATTTGGGAGTGACATCCATTTCTTTGTGAAGGGCCCTGGGAGGACAAACATTTAAAATATTAATATACCTACCTTAGAGAATTTTATTCATGCCATGAGACTGTTACAAAAGCATAAATATATTTAATCAACGTTTTTCTTCAGAAATTGGTGTCAAATTGCTGAGCCACTGTGCTCATTTCATTATCCAATGTCAGGTTAATTTCTAACAGGACTTTGAAATCTTGATGCTAAGAGTCTTCATGAGCATAGGAGGTTCCAGAAATTGACTACAGTAATGTATCTCTATGAAAGCTGTTCCTTTTTCAAAATATTTACCAGACAAGCCAGCCATCTTTCTGTTTTCTCTGATGTTTTTATTCCTATTTCAAAGCTGGGAATTAGTATTTTAAAAGCCATTATGCAAATTTTTCACTTATCAAAAAAATAAGCATGTTTGGATGATTTAAAATGGGCTTTTCATTTAAAAACATGTGCCAAATATTGATGAAATGGATTCAGAAATATTGCTTGCAAAGAAGAGGTTACATATTTATGAAAGATGGACACATTTACATATCATTTTGTGCAAAATCTTCACAGTACTTGGAAGACACTACCACATAATCTCAGCAATAGTAAGTGTCCAGAGTTGTGTTCGTGGTTACAGACATACACACAAAGCTGCCTACCCAATTGCAGGGTCCTGTCATTTAGATATCTAGTATCAAAAATGCAATAGTTTTAAAAGAAAGGAGGTCATCATCCTCTTCTGTTTGCCTCCCTCTCAGAGAGACCAGAGTTCAGCACTAAGAAGCTGTTCTAAGGCAGAAGTGCACAGATGCTTTTGATTTCCTCTTAAAATAAATAAATTAGGAGATTAGATGCAAAATGCTCCTAGCACAGCATAAAGTTTGAGGCATTAAAGTCTGAACCAAGGTGGGAAAGGCAAGTTTGGGGCCAGTGTCACAGATTTCAGCCAGTCTCAAATCAAAAATGTTGGCTCGAGCCAGTTTAAGCTAGATGAGTCTCTTACCCAGAGTTTCTACACTGACTTTATCTGCAAGTGGGTGATAGAGCCAACACTTCATTACTGGGTTTTAAGACCTGCAGACTTTTGGATACAATCTGCACAATATGATTAGAGCTTTTAAATTATTTCATAGCTAGATTAAAGTTTTAGGCCTTCCCTCTGTGACACTTGTTAAAGAAAGCCTCCCACAGCTGCTAAACAGTGCACCTCATTCCCCTCAGAACTGCTCAGGTAAGATATGAACCATCTATAAATCTTCCATTCTTGATTTTCAATTCTTATGTTGCTTGGAGAGGTGGCGGTTTATCGCCTGCATTTATCCTGGTGAGCCTGAATGAAAGACTGTGCAAGCAAAGAAATAGCTTAACTTTCTTTTTCCCTTGATGTTTGTTTTCACAGGCAGATAAATTTCAGATGTATGTCACCTACTGCAAAAACAAGCCTGACTCCAACCAGCTCATCCTGGAACATGCAGGGACTTTCTTTGATGTAAGCAGCATTTGCCATTTTCCTTCAGCAGGCATGGTACAGCTGAAACACATCTGAGCAACGGGGTCCTTTTGGTGCTTTGGCATTTGGGTTTTTCATTCCACTATAGGTATCACATGCTGTGAAAACCGATAGGCTGTGGTGTGATGTGTGATCTTCATCAGCATGGCAAGTGGTTTTTAATGGAAATATACATTCTTATGGGAACCTTCGTGCATTTTTCAGACCCAGTACTTTCTAAGGATCTGGTTTAGATGTACTCTCTACTTCTGGGTTTAGCGGCAAAATGAAAAGCAGATGCCATTATATTTTATGACCTGAAATCTCCGAGTCCAAATCAAGATCCTGTCTTCCTGTTCTGCAGATTTTACCCACCATACTAAACATTTGCTTCATCAGTCTAGTAACCAATTCCACTGACTATTCCACTTTACAAGTGCTACACCTGGTGATAAACATTAGCAGGCTCCAACCCCAGTTTTGTAGGCTGAGAAAAAGCTTTAAAGTTTTGGTGTACAGTTAAACTAAGCTTTCCTTTTGATTTTTGGAACCTCATCCATTTTGCCATGATTGTCTCCTACCTTATAGCTCTAATTAGTTGCCTTTTAGAGAAAAAAAAAAAAATGCAAAGACCTCTTTCCCAAAGCAATGACAATATTTTTACAAATGTAACCACTCAGCAGGATCCAACCTATGGTGTTGTTGGCAGCTGACATGAATCAGCTCCTCTGGGTTTTGCATGTGCCAATGGTTATGGCATTTCAATTAAACTCAACACTGAAAGATCTCACGTGAGCCAGAAGAAAAGTGCTGAACAGCTTTTTCTTTTGCCTTGTAACCAAGTGGCCTAAAAGTAGAACTGAACTGAAAGGCATTTTCCAGGAGATGGCGCTTGAGCCTGTTGAATGGGTTGAACTGGTTGGTGACTCCTGGTAGGTTTGAGTCGCCTTAGGTGTCTATCGATATTGTTCACACAGGTTAAATGCAGTTTCTCTACTAAGCTTTTCAACGCCAGCTCAGTACATGGGCTGGAAACCTGCCTGATGTTGCTTAATAGTGAATATTCGTGTGTCAGAGAAAGCCAGCTATCTCCCCAAAAAATTTTCCTAGGAGTCACTCAGTCTGAGTAACTAAGGTAGTGTGAAGTACCTGTAGGTCCTTTTTATCTTGATTTTGGAGTGGGAGTGGTTAAGTTACTGAACAGGGGACAGCCTGGCTTGAGGAATACAGAGGAAATAGTTTGTTCTTTTCTTCCAGGCAGAACCTGGAATTTCCCAAAACACTCTGATGAGAATGAGTTGTCTAGAATAACACTCCTTAGTAAAAAGCCCGCTTGAAGGTCACAAGTGTACAACACCTCAGGTTGTGTTAAGTGTCATAGAAGGCCACCTTTGAGATGAAAACAAGCAGTCCCAGTAATCAGTCTGAACCTGTCTAGACCATGGAAAGCCTGCAGCTTCCAGGATCATTGCAAGACTTAACTAGTTAGAAGAAGGAGCAAAGATAAGTGACAGATTTCATTCAAAACTGTGAAGAGATATATTAGCAATGCTATCATAGCTGTGATGTTCTAAGGACATAAGTGAAGCCATATATGCAGAGAAAAGCATATGTTAGACCAATTAATACAGGTGGAAAATTTTGCAGAAACTCTCAGTTGTAAACTTGACTAGTTTATCCTATAGCATTAGTCTATAAAAGGATAAAGATTGCTGTCTTCATTGCTTAGAGATCGTGCTTTGCTCATAAAAGTCAAAAGTTGTTGGAATTAGCTGGAAGTTGTTGTATTATCTGGAAATTGCATAGGGAATGGAACTACTGTGCTTACTCTTCTGTAACTGCAGTAGACTCATTAATTTGTTTCTTTTACTTTTTGTATCTCTCTTGTTCATCATCTGAGAGTATTACTACATCACTTAAAACTGTGTTCTTCATTCAGTAATTTCAAAGATGAATGATGCTTACCGTATTTAGCAATTTTTAATATTTGTAATACCATGTACTTTAGGCTAGCAAGATGTATTTTTGATTACCACCATGTCTTAACTTTCAGCTTCAGCTGGTGAAAGTCAGCATATTGTTGAGGTGATCGAGTTGATGTGTCTGTTATTTAAGCAAGCTTTGGTCTTCAGGACAGAGTTTGGTTCAGTCATCTATATGCTTCTATTAGTTTTAATACTTTTTCCTTTAAATCTTGGAAAAGATCAGGTTTTTATACTCAGGAAGCCACAGGGCACCTTTAGCTTATGTGGTCAGCATTTACAGAGCGAGGCATGGTAAAGCTCATTGGCTGGTAGTACTGCAGTGCATCGGGTTTCTACATGGATGATTGTTCTTGGATAGCTTCTTTTCTGAGCTGGAGTGTCCCTTAGGAAATGGGCAAAGGCACAAGCAGGGTCTCAGTTTCTCCTTATGAATATTTTTTCTGAAATGGCTCACCAAAGGATTTTAGTGCTGAATCAGTCTACTCAGCAAGCCGTTGGTCTGTCCACCCAGTTCAGGATGCGGTTTGTCCTTCTTCTAAACAAATGTAGATAAGATTTTAATTTATTAATCTCTTAAGACATTTGATACAAAATCTGGACACTTTATTATTGCTTCATGGTAAACGCAGCAATTGCTATGGTATGAAACTGTATTGAAGTATGCCTGTTAATTTGTCTATGTTGTCCATCCAAGGGCCTCTGAGGGCCCTGTGCTGCCCTACACAGAAGATATTTTTGGTGTTTTTCTGGGATCATTGCATGTAAGGTTACACATTGATCGTGTTCTGCAGCTCACCTGGTTTGCAACACTCAGCTGCCAGCACATGGTGCCTGTCAGGTACCTTCATTTCTTCCAGACCCTTGGGATGCTTCTCCACCCAAGGAATAACTGAAATTGGTTTTAATGGTGAGCCATGGTGCACTATAATGTGAGCCAAGCTTGCTTTAAACAAGAAGCAGGGCAAAGTAGAAAGCACAGAGCCCTGTGGCTACCTTGCTTCTGAACCCTGCCAGCTGCTTCAAAGCCAGCTCAGATATCTCTGTGCTTCATGTTACTTAGAGGTGTGTGAGGAATGTCTGTGCTACTGTGCTCTCCCCTGCATAGACCTCTTCAATTTCCACCTCTAGTAAGTCCAAACCTCTCCAGTTGTTATAAAGCCAACCCAAGACATGCTCCAGCAGGGTGCCATCATTCTCCAGCACTTCAGGGACTAGAGGGAGGAGCTGCCCTTTCCCGCAGTGTATTTCTCTGATTGCCACGTAGCAGTGCTGTTGCTTCCCTGTGGCAGGTTCCTGGGCAGCAGGGACATCTGTCACTCCACCAGCCCTCTCTGTTTCTGCACAGTCTGACCAGGGAGCATCCTGGCAGAGTAAGGAATGGCCCAGGGGGAGGCATCTTGCTGGGGACAAGCCCTGCTGTGCAGAGAGCTGGGAGGAAGGAATAACGCTAAATTCATTACTTGGATCCTACAAAAATAAGTGTACTGAGCCAGCTCCAGGAAGTTCACAGACATGGCCAAGGTCTTGCTGGCTCCTGCAGTTACTAATTGAGTCCCAGCTGTGTGCTCTGCAGGCACTGTCCCTGCACAGAGCCAGCTGTGACTCAGCTTTGTGCAAACCCCATCAAGCCCCATGCAGAGCCCCTTCCCTTTGGGGACTTGTTCATGGCACCAGAGATGTTTTTTTCTAAAACAAACTTGCCAAGTACCCCCAAAAATATATAAAAATAAATAAATATAAAATCCATTGGCATATTGTGTGAAAAGTGGCTATTTTTGCATTGCTGCATAAACACTGGAGCTAAAAAACCCAGTAACCTCCCTAGTACTCAGCAGAAAATCAGACTGTATACAGAAAGAAAATCTCAGTTTTTGGCAGTTCTTCCCCCTTCATCTTCTGTAACTTCTTCCCTTTACAGCCTTAAATTTACCCTTCAGTAGCTGGAGATATGTCACATTCCCTTCCCCATCTGCGCCTTTAGGAACCGAGGATTTCCTGACAGCCAGGAGCAAGAGGAGGCATGTCCATGGCCTGATGGAGACACAAGAAATTTCAACCTGTCGTATTTCAGCAGAGAATCTGCACCTGCAGGCCATGAGCTTGAAAGTCTTTTAGATGGTTAAATATGTGCACTGGCGTCCTGTAGGGTTTTCAGGAGCTCCCAACTCTCACTGGAACCAGTTGGAGGGAGGCAGCTGGGCCCTTCGCAGACCTCACCAGGTGCCTCTCTGCAATGTTTCCAGAAGTTCATGGGCACATGACACTGATCAGCACAGGCACTTTGGTTGAGATTCAGGCGACAAACCAGGATTATTCAGTGCTGTAAAAGACATCATAAGGGTATTTCTCCTGGCCCCCAGCTGCCACCTCAGAACAGCACAGGTCTGTCAGCATTGTGCCAGAACTGGTATTCCCATGTGGGTGTTTCAGCTACCCCAGGGTAATCATGCTTATGTTTAGACAGCTAAATTACATCCTACGCCTGCAATTTAATTTAATTTCACTCCATTTTAATTGGATGTTAAGACTCTGCTTTCAGCCTGCACAGATAGGAGAAACCAGTTAACACAAATCATATTTAAATTGAAGCCTCTCTAGATTACTCAACATAGCCTTAGCTCGACTTGCATGAGGTCCCTGCAGTTTGAGTGGCCTTAGGGGGACTCTGTAGTTTATTGCCAGCATCTCTGAAACCACTGTTATTTGCATATGAGCTTAAAGAGAGCTAAACAACTACAAGAAATGCAGAGATCCAGAGCTAAAGCTAGTTATGGGTGGTTCTGTCTGGCAGGGGGTTAATAGTTTTCCTTGACTGACTGCTGGTTTTCTCTCTTCTAGGAAATTCAGCAAAGACATGGTCTGGCCAACTCTATCTCTTCTTATTTAATCAAGCCTGTCCAGAGGATCACAAAATATCAACTCCTACTGAAGGTACCTTAGTGAGCTGCCTAAATGGGCTCTGAGTGCAGAGTCTCATTCGGGAACACCTTATGCTGTCTTCCCTTATAGTCATACCCATTTGATCCCCACTTCCTGTGAGCATCCACTGTGTGATTTGATGCAGTTCAGTTTTCTCTTCTCACTGTTAGTGAAGCAGTTGCAACTTTGTGTTCTACTTGCCAAGAAAATCAATCTGAGATAAAGCAGGCATGTTGTCCAGAGATGGTTCATAGCTGTCCTGTATTGCTTCTTAGGAACTGCTGACCTGCTGCGAGGAAGGCAAAGGGGAACTCAAAGATGGTCTGGAAGTGATGCTCAGTGTCCCAAAGAAGGCCAATGATGCGATGCATGTCAGCATGCTGGAAGGTAACAGATGGGCAGGTGGCTGGGGCAGGGAGGGACCTGCTGATTAGTGAAGCCTTCTTGTAACTTGGGTGCAAAGTTAGTACAGGTTGGCTGTAGCAATACTGCTTACTGATCATAATTTTCAGGTCCTTCCTAGCTCCTTTCTGATACTTCTCCAGAAGTCTTGGAAGAATAAAGCTGTCTGGGAAGTTTAGGGGTTTTATTTGTTTATGTCTTATGTGTGTATGTATGTATTTATATGTGCATATATATGTGCATGCATGTATGTATATATATGTATACATATGCAATGTATATGCATATTTGGTTAACACATTCTTACTTAATGAAACAAAATCCCCTCTCCTGAAAAACAGTGTCAGTTTAGCTGCTAGAAGCCATAATGATTATTGGATGAAAACATTTCTAAATACTGTCTCAACATTTCAAAATGAAAAGTTCTGGCTTTCTGAGTCAAAACAGCTTGTGTTTCAAAGTGTTAGTATAATTATCCCAAGGATTAAAATAAATAAATAAATAAAATGTATTATTAAAAAGTATTTCAAAACTAGGAAAAAAGTACTTTGCCCCAAAGTTAAGTCTTTTATTGACTTTTTGATGTGTGCAGTAAAAATTTTGTTCTGGACAGATATAGTTTATTGTGTTTCAAACTTTTTCTTGACCTGGGAAAAACATTTCCAGCCTGGCTTGAGTCAGAAGGAGGAAACAACAAGAGTACTAAAACAGGCAAGAAAAACGAAATGTTGCCAGTAGCAAAGCAGCACATTAAGACCAGTTAAATAAAATTGCAGTGGGGTAAACTGAACCAACATAGGTAGAAACACTATAAAGATAGTTTTAACTATGGTATCTGGTGAAAAGCAAGGCTTCCCAAAATAATATGTGGATAACCTGTCCCCATGAGATGACCAGCACCCTGGAATAATGAAGAAGCAGGGATGGTTTTATTAGGGTAAACAAGGGCTTGGACAGCTGTCTTCTGCATAAAACATTATTCCTGAATACTTGGAGCAGGGACTAGAGCTTGTTGCTGCTCTCCCAGGGCTATCTGGCATGAGTAACAGCAGGCTGTGCTGGTGGAGGAGAGATGTGGCCTTAGCTCTGGAGAGATGTGTGACCCACAAGCTGCTGAGACAGCAGCTTGGAGGGCACCTTGCACTAGGGGCTCCCTTTTCCCTCAAGCCTCCCAGCTATGAGAAGGGAGTCCTGTGATCCTCAGCCATGTGAAGATTTTTGACATGCAGCCTGGAAGATGAAAACCTCCCCCTAGATAGCTAGATTCAGACACCATACCAATTTGTGCTCATAGGTGCAGCTCCCCATGCGCCTGCTATGGACTCCTAGCCCCTTGAAGCTGGGGTTAGCTTGTATGAAGGCATCGTGGTATGATGGGGCACTTCCAGTCACCATGCATTATGTTTCTCTGAATCTGTGTTTACATACAAAAGATGCCTTGTGTTGCAGTTCTGTACATAGTAACCACCACCGAAACCTTTACAATATTTATCTTTAACTAATTACTACTGCACTTCACAGCAGTCTCATTTAGCACATATGATATATTTTCCTCTGGTGAAGTAATTATATCATTACAGTAAGAGAAAAAAAGAAAAATATTTTCACTGGAACAGTGAATGCCCATTAATGTCCATTACTGGTCCAAAGAACAAATATAAGCCAATGTATTTTGTGGTTCTAGGGTTTGATGAGAACCTGGACGTCCAGGGAGAGCTGATTCTCCAGGATTCCTTCCAAGTGTGGGATCCCAAGTCTCTCATTCGGAAAGGCCGTGAGAGACACTTGTTTCTCTTTGAAATCTCTTTGGTGTTTAGCAAAGAGATCAAAGATTCTTCAGGACACACAAAATATGTTTACAAGAACAAGTTACTGGTAGGTGTGATTGCAAAGAACATGTTCTGAATGTTGTGTTTCTTGTAGGTAGAGGTGGAGTTTGTGGGATGGCTCACATGTCCCCATGCTGGGCTGGGGACACTCATGCCACCTGGAAGGGCTGGCTCTGAGCCCTGCGAGGCTCACCTGAAAGCCAGGTTCACAGTGAGTCTGGAGAGGTTTAAGATAGTGAGATGTGAAGGGTGGGAAAGACAAGGAGGATCACTCAAGCCATTCACTTCCCTGCCTTCCTCTGCTAGTTTTCTGTTTCCTTTACCTGTGTGTAGCAAAGCAGGGACAAGATCTTACTCCCTGATCCATCCCTGCCTCCTCACTTCTCCCTGCAAATGTGAAGTTTTTGGAACTCATGAGGCTTCATATATATGAAATCTCTCATCATCTCTCCTCACACTAGACCTCGGAGCTGGGAGTGACTGAACACGTTGAAGGAGATCCCTGTAAATTTGCTTTGTGGTCTGGACGAACACCATCCTCAGACAATAAGACAGTGCTGAAAGTAAGTCTCTTCTACTTGTTTTCTTCACTTTTAGAGCTGGTAGTTCAGGCCTTGGGAGCGCTAAATGAAAGGTTAGTTTCTTCCCTCCTCGTATTCATGTGGCTCCCATGTCTGTCAGTGAGGTCACACCTGCACCAGGAACAATTCAATTCTGAGGCCTCAATGTGAATAACAACAGTGCAGTTGTGCTGCCTGGCTGAAATTGCATCTCTTTTTGCAACCTGGGTTGAGCAGCTGCACACTGACACACAGGGCACATCGTGGGGTGTTTGGCTTGTAACTGTAATTCTCTTAGTCCTCTGCCACTGAGCTTAACAACCATCAACCTATTCCTCAAACCTCCCGAGCTGACAGCCATGTCTGTCAAGTGAATTTCTAGTGAAGAATTCATGTTATAGTTATTTTTTCTGAGGAAATCCCAGCTGTGCACTGATAACCTATTTCCCCTCTACAGAGTGTGCTGTATCACTAGCATTACGTGTGTTTATCCAGAGCTTAGCTGATTTGCCGTTGCTTGCCAAGTAGGGCTGGTAAAAATACCCTCAGTTCTCCGGGGGTTACCAGGTACTTCAGTAGCTAAAATAATACAGCAGAGAAGAGAAACAGTTAATGATGCATTTTCATCAGTCAGCCATGATGCTTCTACATAAGAGGTGACATGCTGAGAATATGGTAAAGTGTTTATCTTTCTGCCTTGTGGAACTTCAGGCATCCAGTATCGAAACAAAACAGGAATGGATCAAAAATATCCGGGAAGTCATTCAAGAAAGGATTATCCATCTGAAAGGAGCTCTGAAAGAGCCAATTCAGCTCCCCAAGACACCAGCAAAGCAGCGAAACAACAGTAGAAGGTAACCTACTAATTCCATACAACATGAAATCACTAGCATTTTCTCAACCAACAGCAATGTTGTATCTATGGGGTTTTTATTGCATTAACTTATTTTTCTTACTATAGTTAAAAGAAATTTTCATCATCTTTGCTTTTTATATGTTGTCTTGGCAAAAGCAACTAGAAAGCTTTTCTATGATCTACATACAAAGGTCTTTTATTTTAATATTCCAAAGTATTAGAGAGAAGTGAAGAGTAAAAATACTTCAGCGTCCAAGGTTATGTTTCTTTCCTGAAGTAGAATTTACTCCACATTTGAGTATTAACAGTTTGTTTTTTCTTTTTCTTCTTTCCTGTTTGGCATTTTGAGTTGTTTGACAATGTCAATCACAGCTGGTCATGACAATGTACTACTGCAGTGGAGAATCTGTGCTTCATCAGCAAATACAAACTCATTCCAGCCTGTGAAGTAATATTATTATTTTTTTGCCAACTTCTTTGAATCCTGGACTAAGTGGAAATTGTAGAAAATGAATTGTTCTTTTACTGTCATGCTGGCATTCCCAATAGCCATCTGTAACTTTCACAGCTCAATTTCCTCATCAAGTTTTATCATTCTCTTACTCCAGGCTGTATTATAGAGGCATCCAAAGTGTAAGTAACCAAGGTCACCCAGAAGACCTGTAGCAAGGCAGAGATCCAAACATTTCTTCCTGAGGACATGCACCAATACAGGAGTTTTCTTGTATGAATGGGAATCTTACTTTTTTTCCTTTGTCCCTAAATATGTATTTTGCATTATTTAAATATTTATTTTGAAAAACTAGTAAAAGTTTAGGAGAATGATGTCTATGCATCAAAAGAGAGTAAAGCACCCTCTGTTAGTAGACTCATAGAGCTAGAATTGTAGAGCTCTATATTGTTTTTGTTTATGTTTGTTTGGGTATCATTTTTATGGCTTAGAATTAGATCCCTGAAGATGTGGTTCCTGTGAGGCAAGAGAAGTACCCCTTATTTCAGTGACACGTGTATCCTGGGCTGGATGGTTTTAGTTAAGGCAGAAATCTAATTGATGGAAAAATTTCTGCCTGATGCACTCATTACAGAACTATTTCTGAACACTGGGGTCTCTTGTGCTGTAAATATGCAGGCAGTGCCCATCCTATTTCCAGTAACAGAGTTTGTGATTATGCGCTAATCCCAATCCTATGGCTGAACGTGACATAATTTAAAATTGCAAGCTACATAGCAACATGGGCTGCATCAGTGAGGCAATTTTAGCACAAAGACAGGTCTAGCACGCTGACTCAGCACTTCTCAGATCCATCTATAAGGTTGTGTGCATTCCAAAGTGGTGTGTCAAGTAAGTATCATTGTTTCCCTGTTACATTTTTTGCAGAGATGGAGTAGATGATGCAGACAGCCAAGGAGATGGCAGCAGTCAACCTGACACCATTTCCATTGCATCCAGGACATCACAGAACACAGTGGACAGCGATAAGGTAGGACTGAAATGTGAAAATACAAAGCAGGTGATTTCCGCCAGAAAAATGTAAGTGAAGAGTAGAATAGAAGGCAAAATGAAGCAACCTGTCTTCTACTATATGAGTCAAAACTTGTATTCCCTAAACTAGGCTATTAAAATCCAATCTGTTCCTAGGTACTCATCAGTACTGTTTTACATGGTAACATATCTTTTGCTGCAGCTTCTTTGTGATTATTACACAGAGGTTGAGTTGGCTCTGAAGAAACACAGCCCAGAGCAACCTTTTCTTCCCTAGTACAACTCACCTCGTGGGAGCCACATCCTGAATCAGCAAACAGTTGGTTGTGTTCCGTATTTGTCCTCTGAGCTAAAATTAGTAGTTTGTTGGAGGGAATACAGGTGCTTACACACCAATTAATGTAGCAAAATTGGAATCCTGGCTCATATCTTGACAATGTGGGAGCCTTTCCAGAGGCTGTGATTCTGACCCCCTCTCCTTGTGGACATATGGTGGAGCGTATGGAAGGCCCCGAGACATGCTAGATTCTGTTGGAATTCTGCACACTGTCAGCACGTGTGTACTCGTTGTTTTACTTATCAGATGATTTGAGCCCGGATTCCCAGCTCTCCTAGGATGCCTGACTTGAATTTGTCACCCTGATACCTCCAGCTGCAGTCTTCAGCTGAATTAGCACTTGATGGTAGGAGTAAATGGGCTGTTATAACAATTTATCTTAGCTATGCTAATGGAATTTGTCATATCCACTGAAAGAATGTTTATATTCTCTTCATGTGTTGTTTTGAAATCATGTATATCTTGCAAAAGGATGAATTCTACAGCACTGTTGCCACTGACACAAGGTAAAGGATGTCTTCACAAAATCAGAGCTCAAATGTATGATTGTGAAGTTCACAAGTAAGGTTCAGTGCAGATGTTATTTTGAAAGCTGGACACAGAAATAGGAGTTAATTGCAAATACATTACTGCTATAAGATGAACTGTTATATTTATATTAAAGGCAAGTTACTATGCTTTTGCTTTTTTGATCTGTACTGTGTATTAGAGAAGTATTAATCCTCACAATCCAGAGGCCACTGTAATGTATGCAAATACCTTGCCTGATGTCAAATAAGTGTTTTCTTCTGTCTTCAATCCACATGGGCTTGCCCTTTGTTTCAATGTTTTTCACATTTATCATTCCTGACAAAGGCCCTGACTTAGTAGACTACTTGAGCTCATGCTTAATTTTAAGCATTCACATAAGCTTTGCTCGTTTGCCCCAAGCCCATTGTGTCAGTTGCATGTATTATGGTAGACAGACAAGATCTAGGTAAATACTCCATACTGCATGCTGTACCTGCATATGAGATCTACAGTCCCAACAGCACAGAGGACAATCAGGCTGTACCCTGAAAGACATGGCAACAGTTGGTTTAAGGATGCAAGACTGGAAAGGAAGGGTTACGGGAATTTCTATCCGAAATCTTATTTGAACTGAATGATGAATACGTATGAGATAAGTTGAGCACCAGATGGTACAGGGAAGGGCTAATTCAGTTCTGGGGCGATCTCACATTTTTTATTTTTTTAGGGTGGGTAGGTTCACTTGCTGACTTAAGACTACCTGTGTGTTTGTGTGTCCAGGATACAGCTAAAGCTTAAATATGCTTGTATGTACTTTGTTGAATCTGAGCAGCTATGATCCTTAGATACAGGTGCTAGATCTGTATCATCATAGAGAGGCAGTTCCTGCTAAAGAGTTTCCTCATTGTCACTGATGCTAATGCCAGAATACTGTGGAGAATTTAGCCCCCAGGGTGCTGCATTGCTGTGTCTTTGCTCCAAGAAAAATGAGCTCCCTGCATTGCTTTATAGTTCTCAGTTTCTCTACACAACATTACCCAAATTAATGACAAATGGAGTTGTGGTGTCTGACTCCCCATTGAAGCGGCATGGAGCACACCTGTGTTCAGTTTTGGCTCAAATGTCAGTTCTTGCGCTGCTTGCACGAAGCCCTTAGCACAGGTTGACATCTGTGAGGGGACTTGGTGTCAGGAGATCCCAAAGCTGAGCAAGGACCCAAGACACAAGACTCTCAGTGGTGACATTTATCATGTGGGAACAGTTCACTGTCATTTCAAGTTATTTTACTCTCCAGCTTTAAAATGGGATTTTTTTCCTCCAGTT
Organism: Patagioenas fasciata; assembly: GCF_037038585.1. Lineage (NCBI taxonomy): Eukaryota > Metazoa > Chordata > Aves > Columbiformes > Columbidae > Patagioenas > Patagioenas fasciata. The sequence goes on along the minus strand of NC_092526.1, from coordinate 11,161,316 downwards.
TGTAGTTGAGATTATCTTCTAGGATGGTCTGAGTAAATCGCATTGAACTAGGAAGATTTACCTCCTCACATAGACTGGTACTGAGTTATTGGCACTGTAAGGCTGTACCATATCGTTCTGTCTTGATAAGGTTTCTTGGCACAGTTGTTAGCGCTGGGTAAACGCTATAACATACATGCTGTAATTAACTCATGTGGTACTGGTAACAGCACCGATAAGTAATGTGTTCAGCAAGTAGTGGTTTCCCTGACTATTTAACTCCAACGTAGGCAGCAGAGTTATTCCCAGAAATTCAGATTCAGGCTCTGAGTTTTTTCACAGCTGCAGCCTCCGTGGGTGAGTTCTCTGTGTACCCCAGTGAGATCTCCATCCAGAGGAGTCAGGAGAAAGAGCTCCTCTTTTTTATGAGAGAAAATGATCTCAAGTTGTGCCAGGGAGGTTTAGATTGGATATTAGGAAACATTTCTTTATGAAAAGGGTTGTGAAGCACTGCAACAGGCTGTCCAGGGAAGAGATTGGGTCACCATCCCTGGAGGTGTCTAAAAGACGGGTACATGAGATTCTTAGGGAAACGGTTTAGTGGCATTGTTACATTAATGGTTGGACTTGATGATCTTGAGCGTTCCAACTAAAATTATTCTATTATTGTAAAACTCTAGCTGTTCACAGCAGCCTCATTTACAAACACATGCGAAGAGCTTTGCGGTGCCAGCAGTGTGACAGGATGGCAGCAGATTAATCCTGCAGCGGGACAATCTATGTATTAACATTAACTCATTGCCAGAAACAATTGTCAAGTAAAATCTAAGAGTTAATATTACTCTCTGAAGGCAAAAGAATTCAAAGATTTAGCTGACAGACTTTGTTCTTTCCCTAAATCTTGCTATTACGCCTGAGGATTACCTAACACATTAGTTGAATGTTCAGACAAGAATGCCAAGCAACATTTTAGACAAAGAAAATCACAGCCTCTCAAAGATTCCCAATTGTAAGTTGCACTTCTGCTTAATAACACTTCTTGTGCCTCAAGTGATATGTATTTCTTTCAACCTGTTTGTGAGCTAGCTCCTTGTGGGTTGCGAGTAGTGATTTCTGTCTCCTCTCTCTCTCATCATGGTGCAGCCCTACAGCAAAGCTTTACTTTTGCATTTCAAACTCCTAAAAAGGCAGAAGCTTTTTTGTTGCTAAGTGGCAATGAGATAACCGCTGTAAATTCAGCAAGGATTTTCCTTTCTCTCAAGTCAGCTGAACACAGCTGTAACATTTGTCAGGGGGAACATTTGGTGCAAGGGACAGAGCACCAGAAGAGATGGGTCCTGAGCTCGGTCACTCCCGTGTTGGACATCGTCACAAATTGCACCTGATGGCACATTGCGCTTGTCTTTTTTGTTCTTGTTTGGATTTGAAATTTGGAGGGGAGACGGGGATTCTTGCAAACATTACCTTTGTACATTAATTATAGCATTGGAACAACACAGGATACAGACCCAAATTCAAAGCCATTTTTGTATATTGGAGGAAATTCACGGCAATCTTTATGGTAGCAGACTCTGCTTTGAAAATTTTCTTAATTATATGCCTGAGTTCAGAAATGCTACAAAGTCTTTAAATATTAAGGTTTTGCTGGCTGCAGGCAGTGGTCAGGTGATTATATGAGATTCTTCAGATTTAAAAAAAAAAGTCCAAGTCTGTTTAAAAAATAATAATAATAATAAAAATTACTCCTGTCTTTTAAATTAAATACATGTTTAAGTAGCTTATTAAATCTTGATCTTAGTCCTTAAAAGTCTTTAATTTTATTGGATTTTTCTCTTTCAAAAATATATAAAGTAATTATCCCTGGATTCAAACATTTCGTTTTCATTAAATACTGTATAATTGAAATACAGACTTCAACTGAGGTTTGTAAGTCTACACCTCTGTAAAAGGAAAGAGAGAATATGTAAAATTTTTATTTTTCCATTTACAATCTATGATTTTTTCTGTATGCACTATATATTCTAAAACGTTTCCTACACAGAAAAAGAATGATTTGGTTTGTCATTTGGTATTATATAAGTATTATATAGAGGGGAAAAAGTGGGTTCATGAACTAGACTCAGTGCTAAAGAACAAGGAGTACTGTTACAGTGTCATTCCTATTGAGCATCCAAGTCAGGGCCCAGGTAACATACTATGCAAATTTTCTTCATCCTTTCCAAAAGGGAATCTGGGCGGCTTTTGTTCTGTACTTCAGCGTGCCATCTAAAACCCAATCCTCTGGGAGAAATCCTCGCCCTATTCAATTTACGGCAGACAGAATTTCATTCTTTATATCTGGATTCAAAGGAAATGCTAGCATGCGGGGCATTCTCATTTGTTAAGCCCATTGATCTATTGGTTTGTAAAACGGCTGTTTCTGGTGATACTGGTCCATCTTCTAATGGCTTTTTTTGTTGGCTTTTGCAGAATGCTGTGGAGAGCACTTCTCATTTTCTCCTGCTGTTTTTGGACATAGAAAAAAGCTTTGAAATGTGAACTGAAAAGTTTTTACTCTCTAAAAATAAATATACATGATTGATATACTTTTATCTTTTCCATTAGATATTGGATTCAGTTCATCTTTCAGCAGTCATGAGACTGAAATCTTGACCTCTTCCATATCAGTGGTATTACATAAAATCTGGGAATAATAATTTTTCTAATTGAAGGTAATTGGTGTAAGAGGGTTGATTTTAGAATTATGGCTTGTTGGAACAAATCACCTAGGGGCAGCTTCTCTTTGCTTGGAAGGCTTCTAATCAAGGTAAAATAGCTTTATCCCTGTGGTATTGGTACTGCAGCAGAAGTTAGGACCTGATGCAGCAGGTACTGCTTCAGATTCTTAGGAAGAATTCTTAGTTCCTTGGAAATTTCTTTTCCAAGTAACACAGACATGAGGAATGCCTTGATCCCCCTTGAGGCTACTAGTTATTTTAGGTTTGAACTCCATAAAGCTGTGCACTAGCATGCTGCATGTTTTTCTAAATAGGCATTACTTCCTTGAACTATTGCCTAGTGTTAATATGTGCTGATAAAAAAAAAAATACCAAATGGAATTGCACACTCATTCAATAGTAAGGGAAACCTGTTCCTCTTATGTACCTCACAAGGAGAACATAAGGAAAATTACTGTGTATATGAGATGACACCATCAACATATACAACACAAAGGGGTCAGTCATTGCTTCCCAGCATAAATTAATCTGGAAATTAAATACTTAATTTAAAGTGCCTAAAACGAAAGTAGAAAAGTCAAAGATCCTATTTTGATGGGCCAGCTTATAAATAAATCAAGTTAAGAAGAGTAGGAACTTTACAAATACTCTCTTCTCTGAAACTGTCGATCCCATCAGCTGCAGTTCAGCCACTTGCTCCCAGCAGTGGGAGATGGAAACCTGACTCTGAAGTTGGAGCTGTGGGTGCTGGTGGCTGTGGCTTCATTCCCTAAATGTCACCAAGGGAAAAATCTTGTCCCTCACTCTAGTGAAAAGCTGACCTAAGAGCCCAGCACAGTGCGTGCCCTGCTCTCCCCATCACAGGACATGGATCCTGAAAATAAAAGGTGGGTTTCCACATGGTTTGTGTTTACATGGAGGCATAGGCACTTCAGAGTAGGACCTACTTGGAAATTTGTATTTACAAATGAGCCCAGATCTCTCACCCCTTGAAAGTAGAACTAGCCCCTTGGAGCACACTAGCACTGGGACCGTAACCCTTGATCCCACCAGAGATTTCTCTGGTTTTGGTACTAATAACAGTCTTCTCTTCTATGCTGTCAGGCTGGCCTGAAATCAGCAGCAAGCCAAAGGTTCCTCTCAAAGGTGGGATGATTCGGAAGAGCGTAATTAAAGAAATTAAAGTATTTGCTACAAAATAGTGAAATAATGATAATAATAGTAATAGTTTAATGAAAATCCCTTTGAAACCTTGAAATAAGAACATCAACATAAGAAAAATAAACATTTAAAAAATTATGTCAACACAAAATATTACTTTATCAAATACAGAAAATGCAGACCTGGGATAAAAATGAGAGATATCTTCAGTTTCAGAAAAGGAATTAAAGGCACAGAGAAATTAAAAACAATACTGTAAGATAAATGCGTAGATTAATTCTGCTAACAAGTTCACTAAGACTGAGCTGACAATTAAATTTCGAGTTAGTTTCTCAGCAAGGGAACTCATATACCAAGCAGAACTAAAAACTATATAGCAGATCCCTGTCTCTCTTCAGTGCTATTAAAGTATTCTGTAGCTTTCAGTTATATACTTTACTTTCCTGAAGCATTTTTTTCCCTTTAAACTCCTGGCACTAAGGCTTTTTAAATCATCTCTGAGGTCTTACCAAATATTTACACAGCTAGTGATCCAAACCTTCCATCCCTCTGGCATTATCATGGCACAATCTGTGCATCCCATGGTCTGAGTTTAGGCCTTTTTCACCTTTGCCAGCAAGTTCTGTATTGAGTCATGTGCAAGAGATACATTTCTACTGCAGCACTGGAGGGATTTCAAGGAACAAGGGCTGTTGAGCCCCAGAAGTTCTTGTGTGTGGTCAAGACATCTATCATATGTAGCTACCCCTACATTTCTACAGTCCTAAAATTACATTCAGCCCTTCGAAGGCAACCGTGAGGCTGATGTGACTGCTGGTGAAAATGAACTTGACACCCCTTATCTTGACACCCCTTATCCATCAACTGGAGTCTGTGCAGCACTTGAGCACCTGGGACTGAGCTGAGTAGAAAACACCCGTCAGTGGAAAGTCCCTCTGCCAGTGGCAAATGGCAGCAAATGGCTGCTACGGGTTGTAGACCATGTGCAGGAAGTTGGAATGTGTCATGTAAACTCTGACTATGGTAGAGCTAAGGGAGAGCACAATCATGGGAATATGGAGTGGATGGTAGAGCAGGTAACTACTTAAATACAGAATCTGGAGTGTTTATTTAGAAATCTGCCTGTTTTCTGGTGAAAGGTGACACATACAAAGTTGTCTGCCAGGTGAAGCTGGGCATTGACTTGAAGAGATTTCTTCCTCCTCCAGCCTACGTATTTTACTCTCAGTAGATTAGATGAGATTTAACAAGTGTGAGTTTCTAAAGGGCAAAGGAAGGGATTGATTTGGTCTCATTTATGTAAGTGTCATTGTGATTATTCTGCGCTGATCCTGCCAAGGCAAGTGATGTGCCAGAATTCAGCAGTGTACTGTCTGGAGTGCTGCTCACTTATAGTGACTGATGAATTATGGTACCCCAAGTAAAATTAAATTTATGTAATATAAATGAGTGCTGACTGTTAAGTGTTTTTTTTCCTGTGAAGATACAATAAGGAAAAGAGTAGTGAATTACCAGGATATATTTATATCGCTAGGATGCTGCCTAGCATTAGTGAGGTTGTCACACTTAGTTCTTACTGCCCTCACCTGTGGAAAAGGGAAAACATGATAGCCAGCAGAGGAAATCCTGATGTAAAACATTTTGGCACTTTAATTAGCCTTCTTGAGTGCTCACTAGCTATAGGTTGTTAACTCTTTTCCAGATACTGTCATGTAGTAGCAAAATGTTTACCTTATCAAGGAAATAAATTGTTCAGCCAGGAGCTGACATATCTCTCTCTCTCTAATAGTAGCTTCTTAAAATTTCCTTAGGCTTTGAGAGACTGCCTCTCAATTCTTGCTCTGAATCTTGGCTAGGACCCCTGTAAATTCAACTCTTCCAGTCATTAAAGTGACACTGGGAACTGATAAAATAAGACTGTTTTACCTCTGCTGGCAATGCCACCTTCGATGTGAACTTGCCTTTCTAGACATTCATGCTCAGTAACACTACTGTGGCACTTTTTTCTCTCTTTCCTAAGTATAATAAGGACTTTGTCTTTCTTTCTGTATGTCTTATCACAAATGTAGCACTGCCAGCATCACTAAATATTCCAGCTTTTAAATTGCAGGGCTGTACTTGCCTGTCTCCATTTGAGATTTTTCAGTCTTTTGGAAAAAAAATCTTGAGGTTCTTGGAGTGAAATATAACACACTCAAACAGATAGGTTTCAGGTTACACCTTTAGATTTCCAACTGAAGACTGAAGTGCTACATGCCCCTTACTTGACTCCTTGTGCAAAAGTACATGGGTACTCACAGAAAACCAAACCCCAGGTGTGATCCAAATAGTTAGAACTGTTCCTTGCTTAGAGTCAGTGCCAGGCCTATGCTCTCCCTAGGCACAACCTAGTCTCTGTTTTGGGAAATGGATGATAGGTCTCACATTGCCTTTTGTGTCTCTGCACTGGTCACTATGACTTGTAGCTTTACAGGAATTTACCCACCTGTCATCTACAAGCGGAGCCAGTTGACACAGTTTTTTGGATATATTTTGAAGAATTCTGAGGCCTTTGGCCTTTTTTTCCTCTGAGAACTTTGAAAAAATGGACTTTTGTCTTCCCTGGATTGGAACTAGATTTCAAAACAAGGCAAAAGGTAATTCTTACCAACCTTGTTTTTCAGCCAGGTTTAATCCTGGCCTGAATTGCAGGTTATCTGTCTTTTCTGACACCCATTTATAAATGTAACAAGTAGTTGATGAAGAGATTTACCTCCAAGGAGTGACCTGTCAAGGGTGCAAGTGCTGCTGAGAGTGGGGGCATTTATCTTGTTGTTGCCTCAAGTATTTGTCACAGCTGTGGGAGGAGGCAACACTAAAGTCAGGCTGTCTTGTTTCAAAGAGTTTCTCAGGAAAAGTGTGTATGTTCTTTTGAAAAACAAATTATAACACGAGCAGCTGCTTTTAAAATATCACACTCATTGCAAACGCTTGTAAACTTCATAGTAATTCCTCAAGGAAGTTTGTCTGAAGTCCTAACCATGGAGCCTTATCCATTTCTTATTGTACTGCATGGCTGGACAATTTCCTGCACAGTTACCTGAGAGATGATGACGGTAGATGCATTTCACCAGAGGTCCCTTTTTCTTTTTGTCTGGTAGTTGAATTTTAGTGAGAAATTTCCCAGAGATTTGAGTGTTTCATACAACCCTGGCTTCATCACTGTGAAAATATGGCAAAACCAAAACAAAGAAGAACACACAAGGTTTGCAAGAGGTTGTTAACTGTGGAACAGGCTCTGGTTTCCTTTCATGGACAAAAACAATACCTGGAAACATGGAACATCTTTTCTTCATGGAGAGGGTGGTCGGTCACTGGAGCTGGGTCCCCAGGGAAGTGGACACAGCACCAAGCCTGTCAGAGCTCAAGGAGCATCTGGATGACACTTTACCCCGTATGGGTTAGTTTTAGGTCATCCTGCAAGCAACAGGGAGTTCGATTTGATAATATTCATGTTTTTTTTCCAACTTGAGATATTCTATGATCTGTAGTATCCATGGGACTAGAAATCATGTTATTCATGGGGTAATAGTTCCAGGAAACAGTTTCATAAAAGGCATGGCAGAAATTTGCTTTGCCTCTTGAATATCTCAGCGGAGATTTCTGGAAGTGCTATTGAACTTAAGTAGGACCCCTGCTTCCAAAAGGCTTGCACACAATTCTGTCCCCAAAGGAAACCCATTTCTCTGGTGGTCTGTGAAGGTTAACTCGTCGGCAATCATAGGTTTGTTTCCAGATCAGTGCAGAAGCAAGGGATGTTTTCTTAACACCTCTCCCAGTTTTTTATTTGCAGCCATAAATAACTGCAGATATGAATCCAGACTTATTTGGGTGATCAGTCGTTGATAAAAGATCCAGCTGAAAGTCCCTGGAAGTGCAGTCAGTCCTACGGAAACAGATTTTTCAAAGATTTCTTTTTGGCATTTTCCTCTGTGCATGACTGGCAGTTACATCCAGGGCATAATGTTCATTCTTTCATAAATTTTCTTTCCTGTTGCTATCAATTTCATAAAGAACATTTGCTATTGATTTTCATAGGTAACTTTTTTTTTTCTAGTAAGGAAGTAAGGATCAACATTCAGTCTGATTTCAGACTTATTCTTAGATCATTTCAATCTAATGCATATCTTGGTGGAAAATAAGTAAATCAGTATCATTTAAAAATGTAAATCAAGTCCCTCTATGATAAAACAACTGTATAGGACTTCTTCAGGCTGAAACTCTCCTGAGAACACTGTAGCTATGAACATCAAGGGTCAACACATTCATGTGAGGGTATTTTAATGTAATTTCTGTGGCAGCCAACTTGATTTCTTCTTTATATTCCTGCAAGCAGTGTGAAAATCAGATTATACACTAATGTGCTGATGAACACATTCCCCTTACAGGCACAAGGCACACACCTAAAGGTTGTCTTAGTTGATATAATGAGTACCCTAAGTTCACTGCAAATGTGGTATCTCTCAATCTTAAGACATTTCTGAATAACATGTGATCCTGCTTAGATGGGGTGGCTGTAATTTAGAAGTGTACAGAAATAAAGTGCAGAATTCTGCCCTTGTAAAGATGGTTGAAACCCAGTTGTGGACTACACTGTGGCATTAAACAACAGGAAATAAATCATGATCCATATGAATAAATCTGTATTACCAAATAAAAAAAGTTTTGATGCCTGCTGTGAAGAAAAGACGATGTTGAAGTTATGGAGATGTTTAAGTGAATCAGTTTGATGCAATCAAAACAGAATAAGAAGGAAGGAAGCACAGTAAAATCCCTATCTTTCTTTCAAAGTCATCACCAACCCAAGTTTAGTACATTTTAAAATAGAAGGATTTAAATAAATTATAGATTTCCACAGAAGAATTAAAGGATATTCTGATTTTCCACTCTAAAGATAGACCAGGTGTTGCTTGACTTTTATAAATATGCTGTGGTTTTCAAAGAATCAGATGTCAAAGATTTACTACCATTTATGTTACAAGAGGAACCGAGTGGGACTTCACATGGCCTAGGAGCTTCTCAATCTGAATTTACCTTTGACTGAATTGGAAGCTGTTAAAATTGATTCATATTAGTCTAAAATATTATTTTTCCCAGCAAGGTTCCATCTGTAATGGTTAGACAAAAATACAGATATTAAGAGATCAAGTGACTGAGTCCATTTTTCCTCTAAATATATTCTAATGAGAGTGCAAGCTGAGTTGTAAGTTATTAAAGGCTATTTCCTTATTATCACTTATCAAAATCAATATTCAGTGACTTGTAAATTATTCACTAATTTCTTCCCTTTCTCCTCATGAACAATTCCTTTTCGCTTTTGTTCTTGCACTTTTGGCACAGCATAGGATAGTGGTACTGGGCTACAACCACACTAAGGTGACTGCTCAGACTCAGTTGCCTTGTCAAGAGAAACAGTGGCACTCGCCGAGACCTACGGTCTGAAAGGTCTGAGCACCACTTTGTGAACAAGCCTCCTGAAGACATGAAATCAATACTTCTGGTTCAGCATCACACTGGTTTTGTTAATTTGTTGACAGAAAGGACAAAAGGGTTAATTAAAAGTGCATAGATTATATGGTCCCCTCAAAATGAGGACATAAACATAATAGAACAGGAAGTGTCAATCAGTTTTTGGGTTTGTCTCTGTAGCCATTCTTGGGCCAGGAATTAGACCATCTAAAATGGTATGTTTAGAAAGAAAGGAGCAAGCAGGATTCAAAACTTAGTTTAAACAAGTGTATTTTACGTTGATTTGGGGGGGGGGGGTGTTGTTTGGTTTTTGGGGGGTTTTTTTTGTTGTTGTTGTTTGGTTGGTTTTTTAATTTCATTTCAAGTTTTACCTTCCATGTTGTCATTAAGCAAGAAGTTGTCCCTCATCTAAATCTGATCATTCTCCTATTCCTCAAAAAACTTGAGTTCATATTTATTTATCCTGTGCTGTTGTTTTGAGTTGTTTCTGAGGTTTCATTCTGGTGATTACAGCATGTTTGTTTGATTTGGCCATACAATATTAAATATATCCCTCTGGAGGAACAATATGTTTTCTTGTTGGCAAAGATATTTTTTTTCCTTTTAGAATTCATCATTTTTATGTGGTTAATGCTTATTAGCTGTAAAGTGCCAGGTTTGTTTCAAGAAACTTAGAAAACATTGGAACAGCATAGTTCCAAAGGGCATATAAGGATCACACATAATAACTGTTTAGAAAGGGAGAAAAGTTTAAGTGTGATCAAAAATTAGGGTTCAGAACAGGTCTTTGAGCAACACTGATCATTGATCAAGGACGTAGTGGACATTGAAGATTGTCCAAGTTCAACATTAATAGTAGCAAGGTTTGATACTGGAAACAAAACCATGTGTGAAGGAGGAGGACAAGAGGAAAGGGTTGCATATTCCCTTTTCTTCATATAGGGGATCAAGTCAGAAAAATACAGATCACAGCCAATGTCTATAACACCTTTAGTTCAGGAGTGAAGGGTTTTAGTGGTGTGCAGTAGCTCTGAGGTGTTCAGAAAGTCTCAGAAGGTCCTTTCTTTCATTAAGCATATATGTATGTTTGCATACAGCAGTCACCACCTTCTCAGTTGTAGTCTACTTATACAACCAGTTGCTGATGCTGGTGTGTGCTGGTGGCCTTGTCCGTAGTTGGCTGAGTCTTGGTGCACTGAATTTATCAGTTCCTGGGGATTCCACAAGACTGCTTGTCTCCGGAGCTGATCACAGTTCTTGGGAAAATTTCAGCTCGTACTTTTCCTCTCTTCAGGCTGCTGTCTGCTGGTAACCATTTCTCCATCCAAACCTGTATATAAAACCTAAATAAAACTCATTCACACATTCTCATGTGGAATGGCATACCCTCATAAAAGGTGCAATGCCTGATTATGCGCAAAAGGGGCCAGACAGTGAGTTAATTGATTTTATTTCTTTGTGTGTTGCCTGGTTGAGTGCAGCTGTGAGAATGGAGGACCACAAAGTACCACAAGAGCATAGATACTGGAGGGGGAGGCAATAGAAGGAGGCAGAAGAATATGGAGGACAAGCCACAGCGAAGCACAGAGCTGGGCAGGCAGCTGAGGGAGGCAAGAGCTTTTGTGAGAAGTGGAGATGTTAGATATGAGGGGACTGGAGGAAGAGATCACACCCCATAATGTATCATTGTTTTTTTTCTCTTTCCCCTTAGTCCGCAGGAAGAGTTTACCTCTTCTCACCCTTAGGTCAAGCAAGGAAGAAAAGGTTTTGAGTTATGATGAGGCCTATTCTGGTTGCTTCTGTTAGTCCACAAACTCACACTCTTTTCAGTGATCTGAGGCAGTATTTACTCTGGAATCAAGTATTTTTGCTGCAGGATACCCCGGGAGGCATTTCCCTGCCTCGGAGTCAGCATTCTCCCCACCTTGTAAACCGTGTGCATGCCTTGTTACTGGCAACCTACAGCTGAGAGAGAGACATCCAAAGCTTCCCCCAAGCATTGGTTTTCAGAATCACAGTGCTACTGCTATGCAGACCAATATAACTTTTCTGATTGGATCTTGTATTAATTTAAAAACCACCAACAATCAAAATTGAACTCATGCTCCTCAAATGTGTGTGGGCGAGAAACAGAGGGGTGTGAAACGTATGGTACAACTCCACAATCCCTTTTCTTCTTGGATCCCTTTTTCCTGACACCACAGCATCACTTCCTGACCATACTTGCAAATAAACAATTATTGAAAGAACATGGCTGGACCACACATGCGTATTTTCCACTCTCGTGGAGAAAAGCTGTGTGTCGGTTGGTGGTTATTTATTTTCACAAGAGGCAGTTGGGTTTGTTGTCGTGTCTTTAGGGCACCAGCTCTTGAGGTGCTGAGCCTTCTCAGCTTGCAGAGGCTGCAGGAAGAATTGAGGGTGGGAACCAGCTGTGCCTCACAGGTCTCGGGCCTCACTTGGTGATATTAATTCTGAAAGTATTCCAGTGTTGATGTTTACTGCGTGATCTTGAGGAGTTGATAGAAAAGGACAGCAGGGGTCTACTCAAGGGAAGGAACACTTTCCTTGACCAAACCATGTGATGTTCCTTTAAAAGTGGAGTTGGAGTTGTTAAACCATCAGTTAGAAATGTGACATTTATAGGGAGAGAAGCAAATTGAAACACACACAGAGAAACTTCAGCTTTCTGGCTTGTTACAGACAGTGCAGTGAGAGCTGATTTTCACATGAACTTACCTGATTCTTCTTAGAAAGGTCATGTTCTGGATCTGTTGCTATATATAAAATGGGAAAAGTAGCATTCAGCTGTCTTCATGGGTAGGCATCACACGTCATGGAGGAAGCTCCACTGTGCAGGCTGCCAGTGTGTGCAGGGCAATTTGAAGGCTGGAAGCACCCAGTCTCTGACACCCCACATCTCCCCAGCAGCAAAGCCAGCCAGGGGACACCTTCCCCTAGCTTTGTACTGTCTTAAACAGCTGCAGGTTGCAGGTTCAGGCCTGATGGCTGAAGTTCCTGAACCATCTTCTGGCTTTTGTTGCAATGCTGAGCAGACTACGGCTGCTTCCCCCCTCCCTCTGTGGCTGAAATGTAAGAGGTCTGAACCAGGCCTTCAGGGTTTTTTTTATGGGTTATCTTTTGAAACCTCTGATGTTTTGTATTCTTTCAGAGGTCCTGGTCTCAGTGCTATATGCGGTTATTTTACAGAGACCGTGAAGTTGTGCTGCATCCCTGGCAACTGAACCTTCGGTACTTTTTCCCTTTGTGAAACCTCTGCCCTTAAAGCTTTCTAGGAGAGAAATTTCAGGACTGAGAAACTACTTGAAAAATCAATGCTTTCTCAAGCTCATCAAGTTGGTCCTTTATGAACCTCTCATTGTGTGATGCCTATGCGTTATTTGTGAGCATTTGACTGCTCATTTCCACAAAAAAGGATGACATTGTTGAAGCTGAAATGCAGCTAGTTATGTGGTATTGCAAAGAAGGAGGAAGGGGACGATGAGAGCTGTTACACCGGATTAGGCAGCTGCGAGAGTCAGAGGTGCAAGGCAGAAAAAAAATAAGTCATTTGAAGAAATGGAAAGAAAACAGGATGAAATGTGAGTTTTGCTTCACTGGCTAAAGGAAACCACCTCACTGTGCACTGAGCATCTCGTAACTCCACACTACATCAAGGCCTTCAGGAACCCACTGGCTGCTCGGGGTTTTGTTTCAGTAGTAGCAGCAGGATTTGCCTCCAGACTTTGAACAAAACACTTTCCCTTTGGGGAGGAGATGTAGATAGACAAATAAAAATAGTTCAGTAAGATCTGGGCTAAAGCAGATGTCTTCTGAATAAATATACAACTTATTTTCCATGTGCTGGTTCCCAGTCCTTGGTTGCTGCTAGAGAAAGAACAGCACTGCTGCATTTCAGGAGAACCAGGATGTGCCTCCCAGGGTGCAGATCTGAAATGTGACCACTTGCATCCATGAACCTGGTATTTTTGTTGATAGCAGTAATATAATAACTGCTAAAATGGATCCTAATGAATGAGGGCATTCCTTTGCATTTCTTAGTATTATATCTGATAAATCCCCCAAAGAATTCTCTGGGCATCCTATCCCTATGTAAAGAAAGACAAAGGCAAAGTGACTTAATAGAATAAGTGCTTTATAAAACAGCTCTGTAATATTTTATTTGTCTTCTTTCATTTCAGTAACAGGCATAAGGGAAGCTAATGTCCCAGTACACAGGGATTTGCAGTCACCACTAATGGAGATAATTCCCCTCATGGGAAATTGTATAAAATTCTATTGTAAGAGCTAGAACACTTTTCTTTTTAATCACAACAGATTGAGTCTCTTGCAAATTTTTTTATGCTGTAGAGGAGAAAATAAATCTAGCAAAGAGAAGTGATTTTAAATCCTTAAAATAAATTACTGATGGGGAACAACAAAGGAGTGATTCTGAGTGTCCCAAGGCAGCATCTGTATGATCGAGGAAAATGAGTTAAAATTATGGCAGCTATTAGAAGTTTAGTGAGTTTTAAATGAGTCCTGAGCAATGGCAGAATTAGGAAGAGGTTTTACCCTTTTCACATTATCATCGCTAACAGGAGAGGCCTCCCTGTTTGTTCTATTTTGACGGCAAATCCTGTTTTAACCAATATGCAGACAAGCTGCAAGAGACCAACCTCAGTTGCATGGCATGTCTATCTTGTATTCTGTATTCATAGATCTCAGTCTACTGCAAAGCAGTCGGAGTCATTTTATGGCTGACAAAACCAGGTCATAGAACAGTGACGTGATTTACCACGGCTCACGCTGCTGCCCCAGCACGAAGAGAAGCTTTGTTTCGGTCCCACTTTGTGCCACATCCACTGGACACCCTTTCTTATGGGAGATCAATGGACAGTAGTTCAAATGTCATTTGTGTGCATCTTGTCTTCACCGCTTTCAGATGGGTCTGAATTAGAGGACCAGATTTACCTGTTTTCATTATTCAAACTCTAGTTAGGCCAAACCTTCACAGACAGGGTTTGTATTTCTGTTTTGAGAGAGAAATTCTGCCCATTTCAGGAAGGATTAGATAGCCATCCCATCTGGAAACAAATTATCTGCTCAAGGAACGTTAGTGTCTACATATTTAGGATCCGTTAAAAGCTAAAGGTGAGCCACAAAAGTATTATATTTCTGGATCCAAATGCTTATTTTCCAAGGAACATAGTAATTCTATGATTCCAGGCTGGAATTTCAATTCAGCAATTTTGTTAAGCATCTTATTTTAGTGGGAAATAGATTATTTTAGTTTAAAGCCCAACTTCATTAAGGAATTATTCAGCTTTCTGTTACTGGGCCTGAAAGCTATGGAAGCAACAAGCAGCAAGGTGAACAAGCCAGGAGAAGAGAGTGTTCCTGCTGACTCCTGAACAAGTGATGGGAGGTTTGGCATCCCATGCCAGGGGCACAGCATGTGACCCATACAGCAAAAAACAGAACGACATTTTTTGTTTTGCTTTATTGGATGAAGGGCAATGAATATTGAATCAGATCGTATTTAATATATTCAATGATACACAATGAACTATGAGTTGTTTGTTTGGTGTTTTTTTTAATCCATGTTGAAGTTTTTCATCAAGGTAAAATTTTATATTAAATGTTTTGCCTTACCTGCATTTACCTGGGTGAAGGTGCAAATCACTTTACTTACCCATCAGGACTGCAGAGGCTGCTGGCCATCATTGCTCTACCACAGGGGCTGAGAATCCCTTGCCATGTCCTACTTCTTTTTCTATGTACTTTGTCTTCTTAAGAAAGCACTGAGCAAGGCTTGATTTGATACTTTGTAGATTTATCCAGGAGTCTGTAAGTGGAGCAAGAACCTTGTTTTGTTCCTGGAAGCATTTTTGAGTTGGGGAAAAAAATTTCTCTGGGGCTGAATGCCAGGTTACAAATGAAATGTGCTGTAAAATATGAGAACAGGCAAAGGAAGGAGAAGCCTTTAAAAAGCCAATTTAATGTTATTTCTTCTTTCTTTTCAAAATGCAAAAGCAGCTTGTGGTGCTCAGAAGCTCTTAGAAACTGTTTTTCACGTCTTTAAAGTATACAACAGTGGAGATTAATACATTGGTTTATTTTTAATGAAGTGAATCTTGGAACTGGATTTGAACAGTTGCTGCAGACTCTTTTATTTAAATGCTTTCTTATTTATGGTGCCATGCTTGGAATATTTTACATAGCTGTATCTATTATTTCTTACAATAAGAAGGATTTTAGGATTAAACAAGTTATGTGCATTCCTTTAAACTGCTGGAGCCAAAAGGGTGAGGATTGTTAGATTACCCAGCTGCAGCCGCTCCCCCTGCAGAGCTCAGGGGCATCTTGCAGGGGCTGTGGTGGGCGAGCCAGAGGGAAAAAGCCGCTGGAAACAGCAACTGGATGTGGAGCTTGAATTGCACATCATCTGCTCACCACAGAGGGTAGGTGGCCAGACTGGTCAGTCATGTACATAATTCATGAGCAGGAGGCAGAGAGGGAACAGTAGCCTTGATTCAGCACAAAATAAGCTCAGTGTTGGGTATGTATTTATTGTCCTGTGAAGTCAGTGAGATTTGAACCTTATGTGCTTTGTTTGCCAAGCTGTCGGTATGCCAAGTTACTTCTTCTCATTGCCAGGTTAGAACCAGCGTTACAAGCTGGGGTAACGTGGTAATGCAAGTGGCTCTTCCAGGAGCTGATTGAGGGCTGCCAATTTTGCATTGTGTGATTGGTCACAGTTATCTTTTTGATGCAGAAAAAAAAGTTTTCTCTTTTCATCAGTTGCAATATAGCAAATACAGGATTCAGTTGTGTAAAAGTGAACATATGAGTTGCCTGGATTCAGCACCTGTCTGTTCCTACCTCCACTTTTGGCCAAAACCCTGTCCCTTCTAAGCATGTGGGGACTGACTGTAGTGGGGCTTGAATTTGTCTCCTCTCTTCAGTAGGTTATTGCTTTGAACTTTTATGCTTGAAACTGGAGAGTTTTATGAGCCTGATATTGGCTTTGAGCCAACACTGACCTTTACTCAAGCAAGGAAAGGTCACGGTTTTAGATCCGAAGATTAAACATTTCCTTCCTGCTGTCACACCTGTTTCCACTGACGAGTGTTAATTGCAGAAAGAGGTGCTACCTTTTACAGTCAGCTGTTCCTTGGAACAAGTCATCTTCTGTCCGCTCCTCTCCAGCTTCCGCTAAAGTGTGTTCTTGGGGGATTAAGTCTTATGCAAACAAACTCTTGAATGGGTGATCATTCCTTACCTGATCTCTTGTATTCATGCGTTTTTCTCCTGTCTGCTGCACAGTGTGCAGTGGTTCACTCCATTTTCATTTTTTTAAGAAACAAATGAAATTTCCTATCCTTCACTGCTTCATACATCTAGGAAGTAAGATTCAGCCTCTTCGTTGCCAGGATCTTTGTTCACTGATGCCAATTAGACAATTAAGTGCTTTAGTTCCACCATTTCATTCTAATGTCATCCAGTGTTTTGGCCGGATGAAACAACTGACACAGTTACTCATTTTGGTATGGCTTGGTTGTGCCTGCAGGCAGAGATCTTCTTGTCACAAAGTGTAATCAGGCAAAAATATATGGTTTATCTTCTTTTATTGATTTCAGATAGAGAAGAAATCAATATCAGCATTGTTGAGTAAGACTTCTGTGTTAATGGGAAAGGAAAAGGAGCAGGAAGAGGGAGGACAGTAAATACTGGGCTGCTCAGTTCCACAAGTTGACAGCAAGAGATATTAATTTTCAGAAGAGAGAACTACCAGAAGGAGGACAAGGTATCAGGTGAACCTGTCCCTTACGTCAGTAGATAAAATGGGTGTGTTCCGGCAAAAAAGGCAGTGGAAACAAGTGATACTGTGACTTTCTGCTCTGTTCTGTGAACTTGAACAGTAATGTGGCTGTTTCATCTGAGATTACCTGTAAAATGGAGAGCACAGGGTGCTTGTGACAGCCCTTTGGTCTGATCGTGTCGTGGCTGGTATTTTGCAAAGATCAGAAACACACACAGTGTGACTGGGTAGCACGAGGCAGGACTTGAGGAATCACACCCAAAGACCAAAAGGTGGGGAGCAGAAGAGTGGGAACAGTAATAAAGCCTAGAGCCTGGGAGGGGGGAAAAGCAGGGAGTGAAGGCATGTGGAACAGCCCCCTCGCAGAACAGTGATATGGGCAAAGCCCCGCTGTGTCCACAGCCCCCTGGGAGACTGGCTGTGCCCAGATGGCCAAACGTGGTTTGCTTGTCCCAAAGGAGCCTGATGAGAGCAACCTGTGGCAAGGGGCCCACTGCGACTTGTCCAGCTGCAGCTGAAGAAGAATCTAACACCCTCCAAAGATACCAGGGAGCTGTTGGTTGAGATTCCTTCTCTAGAAATGTGATGGTATCACTTCAAGATGCATTTTGTGCTGTTGTGATGATGTCTTTCACAGAAGAGCAGGAGAAACAGCAGAATATTCTCTTTTGGAGTAGGCTTGTTGCAAATTACAGACCATGAGTAATGAATGCATTTAACAGCAGAGCTTTTGATTTTACAGCACATGCATAACACCTTGGAGCACTTAGTACCTTGTTAACCCAATTAGCATATGTTAAAACTGCCAAAGCAATCTGAACAACTATTAATCACATGCCAAACTGTCCAAAACCATGCTTTATTATTACAGCTGAGAGCATATTGGGAAAGAAGCATCTTTAAATGTCTAAATGTGCATAAAATGGTTACAGTAAAGGAATACTGAATCAGAAATGGATACAGTAAAACAAGTCATTATGCCATAGATTGCCTTGTCTCATAGGCAGTGGGAGAGCTGCAGCAGTGTTTAAGTGAAGCTGCTTATCCTGAACCTATAAAAAGAGCCCTGAATGATTTGTGCTGAGCAATCACTGACAGTTCTGTTCCATCTAGTAGGTTGTGCAGGTTGTTTCTAGCACGTCGCAGAAAAAGGAAGCACTAGCAAAACAACCACAGTGTGCAAGCAAACAGACACGCACCTCTGCTTGCACTTACGCACTTGTATTGAGCAACTTCAGATTATCCCCATCACGAGTCATCTTCACCCTCCAGTGTTCACGGCTCACATTAAAGCACAGTTCAGCTGTTGGGCACAGGTGATCCTTGACCTCCATTGCAAGACAACTTTTAAAGGTATTAATGTAATGGAACCATTTGGTCCTGTCCAGGACAAATGGGGCAAGGGGTCTGTGTCACAAATAGACTGCATTGTCATATCCATTAGGGAACTGCTTTACAATTTCTCTTCAAGTTCCCATAGCTGATTCATTCTATAAGAATTATCTGACTGACAGTAGTCAAAACTGATGTGGTTTCTTATGACATATTAATGGGTATCTATGTTCCTCCATGAGGTAGAAATAATACAAAATATCCTGAAATACCTTCAGAAATTGCATTTGACTTAAAAATGAAAACATTAAGGGGATCTATAAGTATCAAATCATTCTGCTTCAGCTGTGACTTGATGAAGAGATTCTCAAAATCTGCTACATCTCATTTTAAGTTAACGCAACTGAACTGCAGACCTGGTATATTGACTCCAGGGATGACAATGAAACTACAAATAAAGAGTGTGAGTTAACGATGGATTAAATCAGGTTCATATAAGTAATACCAGTTAGCACCTGTTTGTAGAAAAAGAAATTAAACTCACTTGGTATTTTTTAATGAGGTTATAATTCAGCTAATAGAGAAAATAGTGTCTCAGTGATAGACTTTTGTGGGCATTTGGTTTGGGCCACATGATATTTTTACTAACAAAGCAGAACAATAGAAAATAAACATGGCGTGAATTAAATGGATTGAAACCTGGCTAGTTGACAGTCACAGATATAAATAGAATTATTATAGGGCAGCCAAGTTTGTAGAGAAATCCTAAAGAGATTTGTCCTTACCTTTGAGATAGGCGAAAGTTTTAAACTTCATTTTCTAAGAAAACAAGGTTTACTTTCATGTTTTCCACATCTGTTTCTGCTCTGCCTTCTAGTACCTTTTGTACCCATTGGACAAATTTCAAGCTAATTGACAGAATCTTTTTATCTCAAAAATAATTTCTGTGGAGATCAGCATAAGGATAAGG
Source organism: Patagioenas fasciata (assembly GCF_037038585.1). Lineage (NCBI taxonomy): Eukaryota > Metazoa > Chordata > Aves > Columbiformes > Columbidae > Patagioenas > Patagioenas fasciata. The sequence goes on along the minus strand of NC_092526.1, from coordinate 11,141,824 downwards.
AATGAAACCCAGAAGTTGCTCTGATTAGGAGAAATGCAGTAGTATAAACACATGTATTTATGGACGCGCGTTACTAGAGAATCCATATGGCTGAGAGATCTCATAGGTACTTGAGCCTCAGAAAAACCAACACCTGGAGACTGACCACATGTCCCAGATCTGTGGGGAGCTGGTTGTGCTCCATGTGGACTACTAGTTATCTGTGAGAAAGTGAAAAAGGTAAAAGTATGCCACTAATGTTTGCAGCTGGGTGAACAGTCAGGAGCAAAGAGAACAGCCTGCTGATCCAAATAGCTTGGTAAGCTTGCATAGGTAAACGAGACAGGGCCTGATGCACGCAAATCTCATCATCATAGAGGGGAGAATATCAGCCCTACTTGCAGACATGAGTTAGCAGTGGTGTTGAGGAGACTGGTGGTTTTACCAAAGTTGTGGTGGCTTTTGTATTGCTAGAAAAGTACAGAATATTACTTGCAAAAAATACCCACTGGTCCAAATGCAAGCTTTTACCTCGTCTCATGAAAAGGTGACCAGCATATGGCTGTTTCCAAGATCCAGAAGGGATATAGGAGAGCAAACAAGTTAAACACTGGACAAGAGGCAGAGTTGGAGTTAAAACCAAGATCTTCTATGTCCCAGGCAATGGCCCTCTGCTAGGTTATTTTAGCTTCCATATCTTTATGTTCCCATCTTTAAGCAGCAAACCAATCTGTGTGAACATAAAAAACCCCTTCCTTATATGAAATTTCATAACAGCTTGAGACACTCACCACTTTTCAGAGATAATTATGGTCTGTTCTGTTGCTAACTCCTGAAGATTTTAATTATTTTGAAAACACATCTGTAACAGCGTATACAAGAGCAACGGGGCAACAATAACAAAGTTGTGTTGTGTTCTTGTTATAAACTATTTGGTTTGGGGTTTACGATTTATGTGTTGTGGAACTGGATTATTGCCTCATAAAACAGTGCCGCAGCCTTTTCTCATTTTGTTAGCCATCCATTTTTATTAGGGTGCACTATAGAATGCCTGCAATAATATTATAAAGGTGCAGAAGGTTCATTATTTAACAACAAGCGGCTAGCCAAGACCATTATTATTTTTACAACAGTCAGGTTTGCTATTGAAATATAGTTTTGATTATAACCTTTTTTCCCTCCTCCCTCATTCTCTTTTCTCTACCAAAAGCAGAGATGTGCAATTGTTCCTTTCAGATTGCTTTTCCACTGCCCCACAAACATGTCATTTTCAGTGAAATGGATGGATTCTAATGGGAACAGATCAGTGATAATGCATTACTGGAACACAGCCATCCCCAAGAGAGAGTATAATAATATCCAGTCTTCCTGAGCTTTAAAAATCTGCAGCTTGGACAGCCTATAGCTCTAATATGGAATCTAGTTCTGAATTTTACCTTCACTTACAATTCTTTGATGCTCAGTTATTGTTTGGGTTCCCCCCTCCCCATCGTGTTGCTATGCCAACAGTCTTGCATTAAATCCAGTGCTCAGACAATACAGCCACTGCTTTAGAGAGGGGCTCCAGGCTCATAAAAGTTGAAATTGTTGCTCAAAGAGATTACTGAAGATTAATGACTCTGCTCTGAGCACTGCAAAGCAAATTTCTGAAAAACATGATAATTAAATAAAAAATATATGCAGGCGATGAGTTCTCTGCATCGGGAGTGTTGGCACCTGCTGGGAGTGGTGGAGTTACTGTAAATCTGTAGTAAAAACATCTTTGGGTGTTATTCCTGCATATAGGTTGTTTATGCTAAAGAGCTATGATGTTTAATTAGCTGTGGTGCTTTTCTTTTGCTTGTTCTGTGGTTGTAAATTGAATATACTGAGCAGGGGTTCCCACCAGGGCTGAAGCAGTTGTCTTGTCCTGGACTGGTGCTGTGCGCTCTGCTGGTTCAGCCTGATGATCCCCTTGATGCGATCAGTGCTCCGTTTCCTGCCACCAGCCTGTTGGAATTTCATGGCACCGTTACTGGTCGTAAGGAAGACAAATACAGAGCTGCAAATTGTTTGCGCTGAATCGTAAAACAGGGCTCGTTTCATGAGCCCATTAAGCACATGCCCCTAATGTTAAGCATATGCTGTGCTCTGCTCAGTAGGAACAGAGTTAGCACTGGCTTGAGGTTAAGTGCATGTTTAAGTCCTGCGCTGGTGTGAACGTCTTAAGAGTTGTGAACATCAGTTGGACAATGAATTAAATACATAGATTATATTTGCAAAAGTGTTATTTTTATATTCTCTAATATTATACGCCACATAGTTGCAACCAGCTGTCATGCAGCAGAATTTAAAATGCTCTTAACGGGAGTCAAAGAAAGGCATTTTGTCTTTCTCAAAGACAATAGTATACAGTTGCTTTAGAGTTTGCCTCCGTCTGAAGGTGTGCACTGCTCCTCGGGATAGGCTCCAAAATCACATCTGTTCGAGAACAGTATATTACAACCTTCTGCTACTAAAAATCAGAAAAAGACATGTGTCCTAGGAAAAGCCTAGCTTAGGAAAAAATCTTGTGTATTTTAAGGGGATAAAAATACTAACTCAAACCAGCTGCATATATGCTAGGGTCATCTTTGTTCACTACAGCAGATCTTTCAAAATCTGTTTCATACCAGGGTTGTCTGCCACATAAAATCTCTGTCTGTGCCCATCAAGAAACCTGCAATTATGAGGAATTCATGAAAAACTCAGGAAGTGTCCGTGCTGCCAAGCGAAGAAGAAATACATGCAGTATGAAAGGGAAAAATAATTCGTTCTGAGATCTAAATCTGTTTTTAAATTAGCTGTCTGTATGTTAACTTCCACAAATCAGAAGCATAGCCACCTGTTACAGTTAATTAGTTAGCCTTTGGCTAAAGCTGATTCATTGTAGGAACAAGAGGTAGGGGAATCAGTAGTCCTGGAGGATTCACAGGGACTATGCCCCTGAGATTGAATTTAGGATCAGGCCCCAGTGCTTAAATAAAAGATGAATTTTTGTTGCTGCAGGGGGTAAAATCTCTGCTGGGGCCAGCCTGGAAGTAAGGCTGGCAGGGATGCACAGGTGGAATGAAATATGTTTTATTGCTCCTTGAAGATTCTTTAGTTTTGTTTCCATATCCAGGACATGATGCTCTTTGAGGATTGCTTGGTTCTCCCTTGATGCAGTGAGAATAGCAATGACAATCATAACTAAATTTGGCCCTCTGAATCTGGTTAATCTGGTGTTAGTGGCCCGAGCTGTAGGCCTGGGGTAAATTCTAGCAAAAAGCTAAGAAGTGTTCAGGGATTTGGGCCGGCCTTTTCCATCAGGGTTTTTTCATGTAAATTGCTGCAAATTAGACACACATAAAATTTATAATGTGTGGGAGCCTGTGCACAGAGATTTAGCTTCCTCAGTATTTACAGAACATAAAACAATCCTCCTTGTTTAAGGCTAGGATGAACATTTATGTCACATTAGGAAGGAAATCTTATTTCATTCTGCAGCTGCTATTTAAACAGTACGAGATCTCTTTTTAATCTTAGACAAAGTTCAAAATGAGATGTTTCAAACATCTGCTAACTATTATGGGCCGTGCCTGCTAGTGGAGGTAATAAAATATAGCCAAGAGGAGAATCAAATATCTTAATAGTGTTTTTGTTCATTGCTTCAGTGTTTGTCCTCTTTCAGTGTTATCTGTTCTCTTTTTTAGCATGGTAGCCAACATGCCTGCACAGAAGATTGTGCTGTGGGTGAGGTGAGTGGGATCACAGTGGGACGAGGAGGGTGACGCTCTCTATTTTAAGCTAGAGGAAAAACAACAAACAACTTGGCTTCTCTTTTCCAGAGCAGAGAGAAATCGAAATCAATCACAAAAACGCACCCTCTGTGCTACGTGCCAAAAACAAGATGGGTGGTTCTAGCAGAATATGGGAGAGAGGGCGTTTCGGTTTCCTCCAGAGGGGAGATAACAGATCAGCTTTCTCATTTGTCATGGAAACCTTTTGTCAACCCAGTAACAATGACGTCAAGGTGGCAGTGGCACGGAGACAGGGTTAGTTAATATAGTACACACCTGCTGAACTGCCAGAGGGGAAGGTATGTCAGCTTTTACATTTTCCATCCCTGATTCTAGACAACTGTGGGTGAAGGTTTAGAAAGTGTTATTTCAGTCCCAGGGCAGTTTTCCTGAGCTGCCACAGATCCATCCTTTGAGTAGGTGGTGTCGGAGCTTTCACTCACAAAGAAACCCAGCTAAGAGGCATTTGCTCAAGCAATGCCGTTCTGCACACCCTCCGATTTTGGGGTATCCTGTTGGAGGGTGGTGAGATCAGACTTGTACCTGAAAAGAAGAGCACGAAATTCCTTCTGTGTGTTTGCGTTGCTTGAGAGGAAAGGTTTTGCTAGCATTTACCGAACAAGATTTTTAGAAACACCACTATAAAAAGAGAAAACTGAACCTATATTTATTACACCACATCTATAGCTGTAGATGTGTAGCAATAAGCTGTAGCCCATTTTTGGAATGACTGTTTTTCTGCCCATTTTTACTGTAATACTTCTGCATTTAGTGTTGTTGACTGACAATGTTTTCTTTCTGAAAAGTGAGATTAGATCACTTTTTCACTGCATTCAGTGTTGCTTTTTTGACTACCGTCCCATTTCTAATAATTAAAAAATGCTCTGACAATTCCTTTGAAAATAAATTCCCTTCTTTTCAAAAGAAAAATGTGTTAGCAGGGAAAGCAGTCCATTTCTGCTGCACTGTTCAGGTTCACTAGCAAAATCATAGATTTTGTGTTTTCAGAAGACTTTCAATCAGTTAAAAGATTGTGCTGTGTTAATAGTTTCTGTTACCATGGCTGAAACATGGATTTATATTAGTTGCATTTTTGTCTATGGTAATATATGATCATTTAAATAACGTATGTCCTTGTTACTGCTGAACAATATACCTGAAACTAAATATTTCATATCATATAGTTTGTAAGAGGTCATGGATATGGATGATAATTCAAATGATACTGGGTTGCAAAGTGGAATTAAGGCTGAAAATAAAATGGCATAAGGTGATCAAAAAAGGAAAACAGAGTCAGGCAATGGAAATGACATTTACTATACAGATAGAAACCAACTCTAGTGGGGCTAGCAAGCTGTAAAAATCTTTGGAAGAGAGAACCATCTGTAATTTTCCAAATAGCCAGTGATTTAAGATAGGTGTTCAGCTGATAGCCCATGGCATCCTAAGGGAGAAGAATTATGTCAAATGTCTGATAAGTTTCAAGGAGGTAGAAAAAATAAAACTAGGTGATAAACATTTTGTTTTCTGTAGAAGATGAAATTGTCATTTTTATGAAAGAAATAAGGTTTAGCTACCTCAGTATTATTGCCGTTGTGGCGAGTATGTGTAAATAGTGTGGAAATATCTGTGAAGAACTGTAATTCTCTTTGGCTTCAGTTTGGAAAATGTTGTACACTCCTCTACGCTTTTTTTTAAACTTCTTTCTGGTGATTTCAGCCTGACAGAAAGATATTTGATGTGATCTGAAGTCTCTGTAGTGTAGTATCATGAATTTTCTTTGGGGACTTTGTGGCTGGTAGACAAGAAAAAGGTTTAGCGACATTTGTGAAATAAGACTTAAAGTTCTTACGACCACTGGAAATGGGATAGGGAAACCAAGACATGGCAAATCTATGGTCTAGTTTTGAAGGTGCTCCTTTTGCCTTCATCGTCAATATCCATGAGACACGACTGTGATCTCTGTAATGAAATTACCATGTGCTTGGTGTAACACAGAATAAACAAGAGGCTGAGTAATAGAAACAAGTCTTTTATTTCTCAGTGACCCCCATCTCTTTCTTCAGGCAAAAAATATCATCCCACCCATTAAAATGCTGCAGAATCATATGAACTAATGGTCTCACCAAAAAACTAAATGCTTCTCCACTTTTATTCCCTGCTTGTTTTGTCCTGATTGCAGGTACTCACATCAGTTCTGACTCATGAAAAAAATACCGTTTACAACTTAAATCCTATTGATTTTTACTGAGCTTGTGCATACATGTGGGAGCTCTACTGAATTAGTCCTGCAGTGGGTGCCTCTTGCATTAAATTCTGTACGTTCAGGGTGGGTCATGAAAGAGACATTTGTTAGTGTACTGAAATGGCCATTTGCCCCTCTGCTTTTCTTTTAAGCTTTCTCCATCAAACTGCCTCTTTGAATCCTGCAATTTAGAGATTTTTTGAAAAAGGAGAAAAATTTTGGCAAGAGCATTTTCCTGAATCCCCCAAGTTCCTCTGTTTTCTGCTGGTAATTTTCAGACTCTCTTTGTGTTTTTCCCACGTCTCAATGGTGCATATTATGAACAAAAATGTCTTTGATATAGGAAAGAGGTGAATTCATTTATCTGCACCTTGGATCAATCCAGACATTAGTTATGGTGCAATACGGAGCAATGTGATAAAGAGGCTTTTTTTGCTGGAGGGAAAGCAGGGAGAGTCGGAAAGAAGAGAAGGAAACAGTGTGGGCTGTGATAAGTTATGTACATGCTCTTACTAGGGTCACTACTTGCTAAGGCCTTGCGTGTGAACCCTGAGAAGGAAACAAAATTTCTACATTGTGTTTTCATACTTTTTTCAGAAATTCATAATTGAAAGTGCCCCTAGCTCGTTATTATAGTGTTAGGTGTGGTGATGCAATGCTAAAATCCCTTTTCATGCAGTAAAGGCTAAATTCATTCTCTTTTAGTTCAAGCACATTCTCCCTCCACTTACAACTCATTGTGGTAACCAGAGCATTTCAGCAGTATTTTCTTTAGAATGGGTAGGGGTTAATGAGGTTTGGACAGACAGCTCTGCTACTGCATTGCCTGGGGTAGCGGAAATTGCTTACTTAATATTTATCATTATCATTCTTGTCCAAAATGTGCTCACATTTTATGAAAGGAAACAGATGCTCATGCCAAAAATCTTACAGCATAGACGAAGAAAAAACGAATTAGTGAAATGAAATGTATTAAGGGGACATAATTCTGTGACTGGAAAAAGAGAGATTCAACTAAGGAAGTGTCCTGTTGGCTGTTCAGGTTAAGTAGGTGCAATTCATATAATTTACAAATACATGTATGGATGATAGACTGTGGCTGTTAAGAGTAATAGAAAATGGAGTTTAAGAAAAGGTTAATTTATTTCTTCATTCTGGGGTTCCCCAATATGCAGTTTGTGAAACTTATCTCACACAAGTTTTTGTACAGGAATTGCTCAGTTCCATTACAAGTGCTGATCAGCACTGAGGGCTGTTTATTGACCACTTAGTTACCACTACGAGTGTTCACCACCTTCCTTTGCCCACCCCCAGGCCCTCATTTTTGCCATCTGTGCTTTACTCTTGCCTCCACTTCGTGCACAGGCTCTGGTTGTCCCTCTCGTCTACATCTGGGATGCCACAAAATCCTTTGCTGTTCCAACTGAAGAAAGCAAATCAGATCTTCTGCCAAACTCTGTGGATTTACTGTCTTTCTGCAATAGGATTTCTTGCACAGTTTGTGTTTATTTCCCAGTCACTAGCAAAAACTCAAATGTAGCTCCCTTGAGCATATATCTTTATATCTGCCAATTAAGGATAAAAGAGAGATTTAGCCTAGGATTTTCAGAAGAAACCCAGAGGAAGTAAATGTTCAATTACACTGAACTTCACTGACTTCAGGCTCCGTCCTTCTGTGCCTCCAAAATCCCCAGCAGTAGTTCTCTGGTGGAGCTGCCCCGAACGCATCCTCCACATGGCTTTACAGACAGTAATATCTAACTTTAAGTGTACTTGGATATCATCCAGAAAAGTTTATACTCGCCTACCAAAATCTTTTGTTTATCCTGGACACTGTTGTATTTCATGTTGTCAAATACCCTGAGGATGTTTTAAACTCAGTTCATATCACCTTCCTGAGCATGTGTTGCATGCAAAAGAGAAATGTGTTTTTGGGGAACAAAAGAACACATGTATGAGTGTCATGGATAAACACAGACATCTGTCTTTGAAAACTGAGGCCTCTGTATTGATCAAACTGAGTCTAGCAGGAACAGAAACAAAGGTATTCATTCGGGAACCATTTGCACGTAACAGCGTTTGCACAGGGCAGGGTATTTTATTTGAAATGTCTTGAGTGAAAGATATTCAGCAGGAGCTGGCAATGTGGTTATCAATAGACCTTATTATTCTGCTCTTCCTTTGGTAAATGAACATAGCAAGTTCTTTCAGGCTCCCCTCAATCTACTACTTGTTTGTGCTGGACTTCATTGATCCATATTTAGCCCTCCCTGATAATGTGACATGACAGCAAATGTAAATGGCAAAGTCAATGAGCGTTTCCTTTCAGTTGAGACAAAGCGAGTCAGATAGACTATCAAACTCTTCAGATTTATATTCTTGTTTGAGATAGAATTTATTACCTTGTTAGAAACTAAAACAAAACACACACACAAAAAAAAGTTTGCAACCATTTTTTTGTTATTGTAGTTGAAAGAGATAAATTTTATGGGAGGAGTGTCCTCTAGGCATGTTCCAGCCAAGTCTGTCAAACAGAGAGGCCAAGAATTATAAAATTCAAAACCTGCAGCTGGTGGTTCCTTGGGGAGTCACATTACAGTAGTACAAGCAACAGTCTTTCATATGATTGCAGCCAAAGGCCTTTCAACGCTATTTTAGGTAAGCTGATCTGTGTGAAGGCCATTGTAATCTCTCGTGCTGCTCAGGTTTTAGGCGATATTTTTGTTTCATAATACTGTTTCTGTGTCCACTGCAAGCATCTGCTTAGATGTGCCAGGCTCGATTGGGCACCCTCTTACATCACTTAGCAAATGAGGTCACCTCAAGTAAATAGCAGTATTATGGAGAAGAGAATGAAAACCCCAGGATTTAGCTGTTAGGACTCAAGCTGAAAATGATGCAGCTATGCTGAAAAGGCTCAGTGGGTACAGTGGACAAGACAAGCAACAGGGAGGACTCAAACACAAATAATCATCTCCCTCAAGATCCCTTTTCCACAGTGCAAAACAGTGACTGCAGGTGTGGGTGAACAATAGTTCTACAAACTCCGCTGTTCAGAATAAGCATCGTTTCACGTGGAGTTCTATGCAGCCAATTTGCAGCTGCTTTTACATAGCGATGAATGGGAACACTGAGCTGGAACATATCGTTAGGATGAGACTTGAATGCCTGTAGTTTACTGGTTGTTATATTAGAAAAAACAGCCTGGGAGAGAGGGAGAAAGGGTTTGTGAGATTGCCTGGCTGTGGTCAGACTAACTGCAACCACTTCATCCAAAGAGGGTCCAGAGTCAACATTGCAGCCTCAGCCTCTTAAAATGTGATTTGAATTTCCCAGATGCATTCTTCCTCTCAACTGATGAAAATTCATGGACTGCCTTGGGTGTGATAGAAAGCAGCACTAGAGGGCCAGGCTGCGCTGAGCCCGGACACGTGCCCGGTACAACGCTGGGACAGGGGGATGCCCTCGGCCATCACACGTTCATTCAGCCTGAAGCCTTCCTGGCACCCAGCATGGTCTAACAGTCATGTCAGTAACATGCCCTGGTTTTTCTAGTATGTACCAAATCCCTTTGAAAATTCCCACTCTGCAGTGTGACACCTGCAAGGGGAAATGGAATAGGGAAACATGCCAGCTGGGACCAGGTCTTCTTTCGACAGCACTTACTGTCATCATTCCTCCTGATGCATTTTTTGTCATCTCAAGTCTGCATTTATGTTCTCTTAGACCAACCTGCTACTGAAAATCCTTAAAAGCAACTTATACAAATCCACCTTTAAGTTAAGTTTAGACCTAAGGCCCTGATTTATTCTAGCGATGGGACCTGGTGACCAAAATAACAAAGAAAAACAATAGCTATTAAATCTCTAAAAAGTAAACGAGTTGGAAAAGGAGAGGGATATCAAGGTAACCCCTCTAGTAGTGGCAGAGGGGAGTTAAACTTACATGGCCATACTGCTTAGACATAGTTTAAATAATCTCCTCCAATTAAAAATAAAGTCAACTTTATATAAAACATCTGTGAATTCAACAATTTGGGCAAAATAAACATCAGGGAATACTTTAAATCCCTCATCAGATTTCCGGTGTCTCTATTCAGATCCTTACCCATTCTGAGGAGCTAATATTCCTGAAGGAGGAGTGCTGTTGTTTTCTATGATGTTACCAAGTATCAGTGCAGGGTTTTGCATTTCTGTGTGCTGGGCTCCCCATCCATACTGCCTTCAGATATGCAGCCTCCCTTGCAAGGGTGTGTTTCAGGGGATCCCACAGCACCTCAGGCAGGTCAGCGAGGAAGGAGCAGCGCTGGAGCTGGGCTGAGACCATAGAGGCAGATGCTACATCAGCCCCGTGCACTGCTCTCACAGCAGTGCTGGGAGCTGAGCATCCATGTCCACTGGGGAAGGCATCTGTCTCATGTAATCAAGCTTATATGCATCTAAAACACAAGGGTACTTGGCCATTATATCTGGATCCTTGCACACTAACAGAGGTAAAGTACAAGACAATCCCTCTTCTGCCTTCATGCACTCACTTCTTACAGCAGAACCATAGCAGGTAAACATAGCTTTGAAGCAATCTACAACTGTTCATCTTGGAAATATCTGCTTTTTATATTTGACAAGGAGGGGGAGACCTGTTTCAGGTATTGTTCAAAATTATAACATTTTTTATAACTCCATTAAGAGTGTCACTGTGCAGACAGCAACATACCTGTCTAAAATTATCTAGATTATAAAGGAAATATAATCTGGGCATATGTGTACCAAGCAAATTTAATCCAGTGCACAAACTGAGATTCTTCTTGTTCTAAAGCATCCCTAAGGTGATCTTGTCCTTTTGCTCTGAGTATCATTTGCTTCCTTCTCAAGAGGACGTCTCCTGAGGTCTTTCCTCTGATTGTTGTGAGCCATTTTTCCTAATTCTTCAGGTAACTACTTTTATTTCAGTGTCATTTAAAAGCACAGGTACCTAATCAGGGCTCTCTAGGTCCTAGAGAACCTCCTAGCTGGAGGTTCTCTGCTGACAAACAAATAGTGGAGGTTATACCCAGGTGGGAACACTGAAGAGGGAACAAGGCTGCTGGAAAATGATTTCATTCCTTCCTTCTCAAAACTCTGCCCAGGACAGAACTCCCCAGTTAAAGACACATGTACACGGTCCCCACCCTTTGCAAGGGCTCGTGTGCTTGTCCCATTCTATGTCATTGTCTTTCTAAAACATTTATTGGATTTGAATTCTCTAATAGTATCTCTCCCATAGTGACAACTAGGTTTCTGTTTTAAACTCAACCTATGTAGACCTTTTACTGTGCACACTTTGCCTGTGTTGTCTGTACCTGAAGATGATTTACAAAGTTCCTGGCCAGAATACAGTATCAGATTTTATGTACTTGCTAGCAGTGTCTTGGGAATTGATGTCTGATGAATTATCTGTTGACTGAAACCCTTGACCTCCCAAGTCAAGATTTTCTGCTTTGCTCAGGCTATACTGGACATACAAAAGAAAGCAAGTAGTCAGTACTCCCTAATTTCAGTCTATTCTTGTGTTTTTATTAACCCTGGGTGAGCTTAGAACATCTTCTGGCTGCAAGAGACAGCAGGTCGGGGTTCACCTTGGAGGGTTTCAGCGATCTGTCTTTCTCACCCTTTGTAACACAGGCAGCAAAGGGGTTTGGAGCCAGTTGTGCTGGCTCTGTGTCACTGGGGAAACAGATTATGTCTGCTCCACTTTGTGCTTCTCTAGGAAAGCGAAAGGAATGGAATTTGGGTACCAGCTCCCTGAGCCAAATGCCATGAGAAAACCTTCAGCCTTATAGGATCAAACACAGACTGATGCTCTGATTCAGTTTGTTGGGTGAAGAAAAAAAAAAAGTCTGGTTGTCTTTATCTTCAAAGTATTTTTATAGTTGTATTTGCTATTTAATTTTGGTCAACTTTCGTTCTTACTTTCTGGGAAAAAAAGCCTCCAGAAATAATTCAGACAGCTCCATTTAAGCTGTTCTGCAGATGTCAGTATGTGTTGGAGTCCAAAATCCAGCACAATCAGGATACAGTCATTTAGTAGGGACTCCAGCAAGAGATGCTGGACAGGAAACATATATGCTATTTGAGACCATAACACCAGATTTCCTTTCTGTTAGCATATTTATGTGTCCCACATGCCATCTCTGTCTCTTCTTCCTGCTGTGGAACAACTTACTGTATCTTGATTTATAGAATGCTGCACATCCAGATGCTCTGTTATCTCCTTGCTGAGAAGAGCACAGTTGGTACATTTGGGCTACAGGGCTGTCACCATGATCCCAGCCATGTGTTTGACTAATTGTTTAAATAGAAAGAGAAGCTGTTGAAGCTTGAGCAGTGTTCCTCTTTGTTTGGTCAGACAAAACAAAAGTGGGAAGCAACTCCATCTTAATGGTAGAGAGGCCTGAGGACTCAGGAAGACTCAGAGATGAGCCAGGTATTCTCCACTGAATTTCTGATCCTGAACTCAGTCCGGAGCAATTCTGGTGCCCATAATAGGTTAATCCTGGTTCACCCCATAGCTCCTGAAATACAGTCTGTCCCCACAGAAGCACCTCCATGCTGGTGCAATGAAGCATTCACCAGACTTGCCAGAGGTCTCAGCTGAGCATCCTTTAGAGCTGCAGAGGGAAGAACGTGGGTGACTCAATGTTTGCGCCCCAAACAGTCTGTTACAAAGTAATAAAATTAAAGCCATTCTCTAGTGCGGAAATTCCTCAAAGGCTTCTTCTGAATTTGATCTCTTTCTCTAACCTCCAAGTAAAAAGAAAATCTCTACAAAATTACAGAAATTTTCACAAAGAACTCTGCAGGGGAGAAGATTTCACATACCTGTTCCCCAGCTGGTGTGACAGCTCCTGGATCTATCTCAGTGCAGACAGAATCAACGTCTGAGTGGTCTTATTCACCTTTTCTAATCTCTTGATAAGAATTCAAATCCCATTCTTCCTCCCACTGTCTTTCTCACCCTCTTGAAATAGGCTGTTTATGGTGACTAAATGCATCTCTCCAAAACTGGCTATCATCCAAAACCAGATGGGCAGAAAGCCTAAGAGCAACAGAAAACTAGCAATTTTTATTAGGATACAGTACTGCACCACACAGAATTCTTTGTTTAAACTAGCAGAGCTCTGTGTCCTATTGAATATATGTAAATAACTAGCTAGCGTGGATTTTTCCAATGATGTAGGCATATTTTAGAATACTTAAATACTCCGAGCAGCTCTTCTGACCCTGATAGATTCATTCTCCATTGCTAATTCTTTGAATGAAAATCAGATGTTGGCTTGAGATTTGTACTGCAGAGTAAACAACATGAAATACTACCTGAAATACAGTAATTTTTACATATAACCGCAGATGCTGTTCACTGCTGATTCTGTTTCTGAATATGATTTTGTGATTGAAAAATATACTGAAATTGAAATTGAAGGGAGATAAATAAGAAGAAACGCACAGCAATTTTAATAACAGAGTACACTGGATAATTTAATATAGTGAGTTGGACTGAGCATGGTTCTTTACATTGTATTCTGGTTTTAAATAGCTCAGTATTGCCTGAGAGGATGCTGGTGTGTTATGTACTGTCAGAGCAACTTTGGCAGTTGCCAGCCCTCAGTCTGATAGTCTATAGGCTTTGGCAAAGGTATGGGGATTCAAATACTGCACTGAGCCACAGGAACTGTTCAGATACCTGCAGCATCTGCTCCAGGGCTGGCTGAGAGGGGACGGCAGCACTAAAACCCTGGCTGTTGTCCTGCTCACAGGGACTCCCATGAGCACCAAACGAATTTCCCTGGCAGAACAGGTAGACAGGTTGTCTCTGTTATGCGCCTTCACATGTCACAGACAACGATGTGGTTTGCGAGCCTCTAAGAAGTTTAAGATCTTAATTATAAAAGGACTAAAACCTTAATTATGGTGTTGTGCCGCAGAAGGGAAAGCCAAGCACATCATTAATTCGCACCCTTGTAGAAACAAATAACTGCAATGCTGCTACATTTGCTGGGGTATTTATTCACTTATGCTGATACAATGGCCCTAGGGTCACTATTGCCAGTTCTCTGCCTGTCAGAGCTTGGGTTCATGTTTTAGAAACAGCATGAGATCCTTCATGATTTGCAGGATAAATAATTTAGTCACTCATTTAAGAAGTGTCCAAAGAATCCTTGAGATACCCATCTCCCAAATCCTAGCTTACCTCATTAGAGAGCTATTCATTCCCATTTTCTTTTCAATTGGAGTGGACTCAGTACTACTTAAGATCTGTTTTAGAGGGAAGGAAGGACAGCCTGTGACCTGATAAGTCTTTTCCATCTGCAGTATAATAATATGCTTGTGGTGTTCAGCCTTGCTTCCTCTGACTGCTGCTGTGTGGCTGAAAACTAAACAGCTGCAGCAGTGGCTGTGCACATGTACCATGGTTCAGAAAAGACTATCTCATGGTAATCCTGCACTAACTGGTACCTGCTGGTCCCTGGAGCAGCCTGGGTGCCCCACAGCAGGATGTGTCCGTGCCTGGGATCATTTTGATTGCTTGCACTTCACCTTCCCAAGGCTGATGGGCCTTAGCTGGATGTTCCCAGAAGCTCAAACAAGTCATGACAGAACTCATTCACCAGAGCCAGTGCTTGACATAAACTGCTTGCATTGGCACTCAGATGTTTGTGAGCAAAGTCCAGCGCTACAGAGGGCAGTTGTCAATCCCTGTGTGGCTGAGTCCTTGCCTGCACTGCTGAAACAGGGCAAGGCTCTATCATAGCTCAGGTTTGAGTGGCTGAGGGAGCTGGGGCTGTTCAGCCTGGAGAAAAGGAGGCTGAGGGGAGACCTTATCGCTGTCTACAACTACCTGAAAGGAGGTTGTAGCATGGAGGGGGTTGGTTTTTTCTCCCAAGTAGCAAGTGATAGGACAAGAGGAACTGGCCTCAAGTTGCGCCAGGGGAGGTTTAGATTGTATATTAGGAAAAATCTCTCCATGGAAAGGGCTGTCAGGCATTGGAACAGGCTGCCCAGGGAAGTGGTGGAGTCACCATTCGCGGAGGTGTTTAAAAGGCGTTTAGACAAGGTTCTTAGGGACACGGTTTAGTGCTGGAGTTAGGTTATGGCTGGACTTGATGATCCTGAGGGTCTCTTCCAACCAAAACAATTCTACAGTTCTATAAAACACTCTGATGAAAACACACACTGAATGCACAATGATGCTTTCTAGCACAGTCACGAGTGACCACAGAGGATGGGAGATGGTTTGCTGGTGCAGGCAGCATGGAGAAGGCTGGGGCTCCTGCCAGCTGCTCTCAGAACATACGGCTCATTTTCTCAGGACTGCTTGGGGTGCTCCTGCTTCCTCATTTGCGTTTAGCTATTTGCTTCTGCCATTTCCTTTTCTTCCTGATTTTAAGGCTTTTGCTTGCTGTGTGATTCATTAGATTTGTTCCTGTGTCAGATCTTTCAGTTATGCCTTGTACTCTGCGAAGACATGTTGCATTGTTATTTTATTTTAATGTCTTTCACCAATCTTGTCGTACCATACAAAGGTTAGACCACTGTCTGGGTTTTAAATGTATCTAGTCAGTGCGTTTTATCACAGGAATAATAAAAGTGAATGTTACATATTAAAATACGAAGCCATTTACCTGTGAAGTTCAACCTTAAAGGCATTCTCTATTTTCTTCCTCTTTCCAAACCAAATGCAATATGTATAGGAAACCAGCAACCCATTTGTATTCCAATTTGCATGCTTCCAGGTAGAGAGAAGCATGATGTACTTATCTGAGATTGGAAAGTTACTCTCTAAAAACAAATTAAGCAACTAATAGCTTGAGGGATCACTTCATAGGTGAAAGGATTTCAGTCATCAGGAATCAGATGTATTTGCATTATTCCTCAGTGGCTTACAAATTGTATACGTATTAGTATAATGTAAGCTTTCTAGAGAGATTACTTTGCTGTGGGTTAATTTGGTAAGTAAATGTTCTTTGTGGTGTGGTGGTATGTAAGACACAGAACAGTCATGGTAAATACTCGGAAGTTCTTGGGCAAAAAGGAGGAGTTTGTTTTCTGTTCTTTGTGGCCAGCACCTAAAAGTTCTCAGTGGGGCCGTACCTGAGCTGACTGCGTGCAGCTACCACCTGCACCTGTATAAGGATATTTGCTTAATTCCTCCTGCCAAGGAGGAGGGGTCTTTCCCTAAAAATGTATTATTTTAGCTCCAGCTCCTCCAGGGGTGAGTTGGAACATTGATGAAGCTATGGCCCGTGTTTCCATCCAGAGGATGCTGGAGGAGCAAGAGATGTAAATTCAGACAGCTTCAGGGAGCCGGGGGCAGTCAGCTCCCCCAGCCTCACATCAAAGGCAAGCTCTAAAGCTGAGGGGGAGAATATCTCCCCTGCTGAGGAACAGTTTGATCACACCAGGTGCTGAGCAGCTCCTAGAGGGGACAATTCCTTCCAGCTCTCATTATATTAGATCTCTATTTTTAATGAATCAGAGAAAAGAGGAGCTGGAGGCCAGGATGGTACGTGAGGGTCACAGAGCACACCTGCCTCCTCTGGGGTAACATTTACAGGTGTTGCCCTAATTGATGCATCTGTACCACAGAGTTTAGGTATTTGAGAAGGGATTGACAAAGGCCTGCCATAGACTGATTTCAGGTTATCTGCCCCTCAGTGTGGAGAGCAGGGAGTGAGGAACTGCTTAGAGTGGCACTTCCCAGGTCGGAGCTCCCCGGGATGTGCCTTGTTAGTCCCAAACTCTCCCAAGTGTTGTCTTCATTAGGCTTTTTCTTTGGAATATTTCAGGACTATTTGACCTTTCCTGCTTAAGCAACAAAAATGACTTTTTAAAAATCAATCTGAACCATCTGAAGAATTTTTTTTAATATTCTGGAACATTCTCACTGGGAATGATGTGTCTTGGGATCCTGTCTGAACCAGTTCCTTCATCCCCAGGCCCCGCACATGATATCTAGATAAGCACTTTGAGAACAAGTGAGAGTTAATTCTTTACAGCAAATCAGCTTGCTGTCTGATGGCAAACACGGACACCTAGTGGTATTTGAGTGCAGAGCATGGAGATGCTTTAAATTTACCTCCGGGAAAGTAGATACAGCAGAATATTTGCTCACATGTTTTCCCCTAAAAGAAGGAGAGAATTTATTATTTTCAGAGAACATATAATAGATAGCATAATGTATGGGATAGAAAATTTACTTAGCAAGGAGTAGTGGAAGAGTTAGTGGAAATTGATCACATTGGTAAGATTTGTCAGTGTATTTACCAGGAAGTGACTGTGTTTCTTGTTGTGTCTTACATATCTTACACCACATCAGATACCATATTGGATCAGAAATATTTTCTACACCTCAAATTAGTCCATAACAAAGAAACCTCAGCAAATATTATAGCAGTGTTTTATTCTTCCCGTACCTGTAAATGTTCGCACTCCAGTTATGGGGAGGTTGTGTCAGTGTGATGAATGGTGGGTTTGCTGATGAACTGCATAGCTGGTGCTAAAGTGATCTCTCGTGTGTTTTCATCAACCCACTGAGCTCTTTCTGACAGGATTAATGCGAGTACTTTGTCTGAATGGCCTCAAACAGCTGCCATGGTCTGTTTTGTTTGGTTTTTTTCTATTTATTTACAAATGATCTTTCAGAGAAATATTTCCTTCTTCTTCCCCAAATCTAGCATTTCGTCTACGGCAGAGACACAGGACAGGTGAGAACCAGTCCTTGTCCACTGACCCCTTTCTGTAATTGTAATTATCACCCCTGTGAATGGGATTTCTTTCACATCTACATTGGACACACAAACCCCTGTGCCACTGAGTGGGGAGACAGGCTGTTCCCGTGGGAGTGAGTGTGCATTCAGGGCTGCTTGGGCTAAAATAAGGGATTCTGAGATTGTCCCAACTGAAGAGTGAGGTCTGTAGACATGAGTGTGGCCTCCTCAAGGGCTCCCCCATTCAAGCTTATGAGCAGATACCAGTTCTCATTGATTTCACAGAGATACTCAGCATTTTACAAGATTTATCCCAATTCAGTTTGATTTACAAGTAGTTCCTTTAAAAACCTTTTATAATATGCTTTGTTTTAGCTTCATATGCTATGAAAGTGAGGTTTATGGTATTATACTTGTTTGAATCAGATTGTGTACTATTCTCATCTTAATAACTTTTTAATCAGTGGACTAATTTCAGTCAAATTTGACTAATAAGAACCTCAAAGATTCCCACGTGTTTCAGAGATGCAGGCAGCATGTAGAGGAGAAAGACCCACACGAGGGCCCCTAACGACAGGGCACACAGCAAGAAATCCACACTGAAGAGGAGCACTGAGAGAACGGAGCACCAGAAAAGCCTAGATTCATGCTCACACCTTTGCAGGCTCCAGAGATCCAAATTTGTAAGAAAAAGCTTCGTTAGCTCTGCGCCTTGTGCAGTAGCTTCTTCTGTTTTATTCTGCTGTACATACAAGCACTTATGTATCCGGTTTCTGCTTATATAGAGACTATAATTAAACAGAGACCAGTGGTGTTCATCAAGAGTCACAGGGTGTGAGGCTGAAAGAAAGCAGCAGGTTGCCAGCACTTAGTACGGAAGCAAGACGATACTTTTATTCTTAGTTACAAACCCTGGAAGTCAGCATATAATCAATCACTCTACGTTTATAAATTCACACCTCTGCTTTCCATCAGAGAGCATGGGAGGAGCTTTTCTGCTCTGCCCAGTCAGGATTCCCTAGTCTCCCAAGAGGTCTCTAGAGCAAGTGTGGTAAGATGAGGCCATATTTCTTGCCTTGCAAAAACATTGTGGCTGTATCCTCACTACACCAGTGGCATGTGGGAATGTGTCTAGTTCACGCTGTAGAGGGGTGAGCTGGAATTTGTCCTGCCACGAGGCACAGCACCAAGGCAGCCTGGGCTATTGACAGTCCAGAAAGTCACCCGAGAAACTAAAGCAACAAAAAAGTAAGGTTTCTGGTGGACACCCACAGCTAGAAGATTCACAGCTAGAAAACTCACCCACAGCTAGCATTCAAAAGTTAACTGGGTGGGTAGCTTTGATTTCTCACTTCAGTCCATCAGAATCAGTAAGAAGTAAAGGAAACCAGGGCCACAACATGTTGAACTTTGACAAAAGAAATCATTAACTTGGCTTCTGAGTAACACAAATCCTGTCTTTGCCAGTGTAAATATGATGCAAAGATGATTGCCTTCATCCTGCCCTCTCTAACTTCTATTCCTGCTCTTTTATTTTTTTTCCCTCCTGTTGAACCTGGGCAGTTGTCTGGAGGGTGTGAACTAACCGTGGTGCTCCAGGACTTCACAGCGGGCCACAGCAGCGAGCTGAGCATTCAGGTGGGGCAGACAGTGGAGCTGCTGGAGAGGCCAAGCGAAAGACCGGGCTGGTGTTTGGTCCGGACCACAGATCGGAGCCCACCCCAGGAGGGTCTGGTCCCCAGCAGTGCTCTCTGCATTTCCCATTCCCGCAGCAGCGTGGAGATGGATTGCTTCTTCCCTTCAGGAAAAGGTAGGCAACAGTCCGGCAGGTTTAACTCTATCTCAGATTTCGCTTTTTGTATCACGTAAGTGCAAAGCTGCTTGGGCTGCTCTTGCAGTCATTGTGGGTAAAAGGCTGTTTAGTTGTCAGCGAGTTTTGTTTCCAGATCTCTGTGAATCGGCACTGCACTAGCCTAACTCCATTTCCATGTATCAATGTTGTATGTGTGTGTCTTTTGCTGTGTGGCAATCATTATTGTCTCGAGACACTGGACAAAAATAGCACCTTTAAACAACAAAGGGACTCTTTTCCATGCCTAAAAGCCTAGAGGGAAGGAAAGTCATGTTGTGTGTACACCCAGGATGCCCCAAATTGTGGATATGTTATTTTATGAGTGCCACAGTGCACACTAGTACACAGTTGTTTAGTATATCCCTGCTGCCGGTGTATTATTGAAAACAAGCCACCAGTGAGTACTGTTACCCTCTATTGACTCATGAACTGAGACATTGTGTGTAATGGCACAGTACAGTGGGGAAAGAATCCTTCACAACCAGTGTGCAACAAAACACATCCCTGGTATTATCCTGAGAGCTTGGGGTTCACCTGCAATGAATGGTGAAATATTGTTTGTCTCTGTGGTGTCTGTGGCCTATTTACTTGGTGTTCTGTTCTGAGCAATGTGTGTCTTGTATATAGCATCCATGCAACCAGGTATAGGAGACACTCTAGAGTGATAGACCAGAACTGGTTGGGTTCAGTGTGGCCACAGCAGGTTCCCTTTTGGCTGTGCCCTCACTTTTGGCCTTGCACAATGCAAGTAAGGTCCAGGGAGGAAAGGTTCCTGTCATCCCACTCCTGACTTCAGGCCTGTAATCTGAACTGACTTTTTAAAGTTTTTTTCCTTCTGTATTAAGGGAAATAGAATTTGATCCGTTCTTGTTTGAGCAAATTAAGCTTGGTGGTTTTGTTTGTTTTGAGAAAAAGCATTGAATCCAGGCTGTAGTCTGTTCTTGCTCCCTGCTTGCACTCCCACTGCAGAGGCTGGGAGTGGGGAACACTGTCTGATCCAAACCTGGGGGAGGAGAGCTTGGCTATTCCTCTCAGATTTGATCCCCTCAGCAGATCTTTGTTGGCTGGGTGCTTCCCCTTGCCTTGCTTTGCAAGAGGGAGGAGGTGAAGTCAGCGCTGGCTGTCAGCTCTGTCTGCGGTACAAACTCCAAATGTATCACGCGCTCCTTAGACCCATGGCCGCCGCTCCTCCCTGCTGCACACCCAGGCCCTGCCCTGCTCCTGCTGCTGCAGGAGCCTCTCCTGGTCCTCAGCTGTTCCTTGAGAAGCACTGCAGTTGCCTACATGCAAATTAAATCTGTGAATAAACAGAAAAGTAAAGCTGAAAATCAATCTGGTCTGCGTAAGAGCAGTCACCGCCTGGTGTGACTCATAGGAAAGCAGAGATATGTCTGCTGGGTGCATTGTCCAGCATTTGGGCTTGGGTCCTCTGCTGAAGGACACTGTAGGACACCACTCACACTTTGGTAGGTTGTAGAGCTTTCCCTCAAATGAAACAGAACTAAAAATTGCAGGACTAAACTGTGGAAAGTGAGGTGCAGGGGCTGAGGGCTGGTAGGGGACATGGGGACCCTGCTTCTGGCATGATTGTGTGAGCTTCGGGGCACAATTGGACCCCAGGTGGGGTGTGACAGGCACAGTGCCAGGCTGCGCATGGTAGACCACAGCTGACTGATGCCTGGGTCAGCACAGCACCGAGCCTGCGCTAGCACGCTGTGCGGCAAGTTAGTTCATGCAGCACCCTGTGACCACTTTCAGGTCAGAGCTGGCTCGTGTCCCATCATCTCCAGGCAGGTGCAGAGTGAGTTTGCGGCCAGCTGGTTCCAGCAATGTATTCATGGCCTTTATTTCCTGATGTCTCTTTCCCCCTCGGCCTCATTTTCTTCCTGCACATACTAAAGCTTTATCAGGGAGCCTCAGTGTTAATGGGATATCCAGAAGTGCTGCTAGAAATAATAAAAATAACCACCAATCCACAATTTTGGCCAGAGTACAGCAAATAGGTTCTGTGTCGAATCAGTTTTCCCTCTATTAGGAAAACAGGAAATCATTTAAACTGAATGAACAGATGCTGGAAATAAAGAACGAGGGGTAAGTTTAAAGGGGAAAATGCAGTAGTCACTGGAAAAGCCTGCTGGTCTCATGAGAAGCTGAAAGGATGAGCATGATAAATAGTTTCTGACTATTCAGATTCTTGTCCTTCTCTGTTTCCAGTAGCTTTAGGTATGGGTTGGACTGGGAATCCCTTGGTCAAGGCTTCCAAACTTTCTGGCTTTTCTCTACAACCCAGAACAAATACTGGCACACTTTATAATATACATGCATCAAATGGTGTCTCCTGTCTTTTTCAAGTATGTAAACATTCACAGTTGCAGAAGAGCAGGTTAATAGCTGAATGTAGTTTGCAGTTACCAAGACACATAATTCTTTGTTTTTGCAAGCACTGTAATTTCAAGAACAGAAAGTATTATACTCAAAACTTAACATTTCTAATAATAGAATTTGCCATCTATGATAGAAATACACAGAGTTTTGACAAGAATTAAAACATAGTTACATCTGCTTAGTGGGAAATGGCAAATTACTGTGTTTGGCCCTGTTATAAGTTATGGTGGACTATAAATGTAAAACATGTGGCTCACAGAAGCTACCTACCAGCCTTAAAATGAAAGAGAAAAATAAGTAATACGTCAGCCAACACCTAAGCAGACAAAGGCTTGAAAGATCTGGTAGGATCACCAGAACATTTTGTACAATATCAATGCAAGTCCTCATCAAACAAAAAAATAAGGCTTTTTAAACAGCCTCACTGAAAGCCACTGGAAATGCAAAACCAAACTTCACAACTGAGCGTGGGCTCTGGCTCATCCTCATTTTTTTAAACTATTCTTTTAAAAAAAGGTAAAGAATTAACATACAATATTGCACAAGGAACAACATGGTGTGAATATAAGAGAACAAACACAAAAGAGAACACTTTCTACCTTTTGTAATGAAATATCTTTACAGATTTCTCCTATTGTTGGTCAGTAAAAGTGCAGAGACTTTCAGCACTGCTCTGCCTGTTGGCTGTGTTCCTTTGGAGGACACACATTTGATTTTTTCATAACTTGACTACAGCTCAGAGCCCAAAGGTAGTTCTGCCTGTCCTTCCTTTCCTATGACCTGAGGGTGTTTGCAATTACCCTCTGTAAAAAGGCAAACAAGTTTCAGGGATTCACCTTTTGCAAGTGATTTACAGATGACTGAGTGAAAGGAACTTGTCTGTAGTCTCTGTTACTGTATTCAACAATTTTTGGGATTATTTTTGGTTTCTGACTAGCTTTCCTAGGAAATAAAAAGAAAGACCTGTGACACTAGGAATAAACCTCTGTTTGAACTGTCCCACCTGGCTAATTACAGGAAAACTATGACATTTATTCCTATCTCTTTTACCCTATAATTGAGCTCTAAGGTATTAAGCTATGAATTTCAAATTAAGAGAGAAATCCACATGGATGGAAAGCAACTTAATGACCTAGCCAATATCCATTAAGCAGACTGCGACAACCGTATTCCTGGTGTCAGCCTGTCAGCTTTGACTGAGTGATTCCAAATTTGAATTTGGACCATGAAACATTTAGGTGAAGTCTTGATCTTAAAACTCCTATGACGCCTCACCCAGCATTTTTCTTGTAACATTGAAGTAATTCAAAGAGTCAGAGTCTAGTGCTTGCAGTAATTTTAAGCACTCTCCATCAGCAAAGGAAAAAGAAAGCGTTAAAAAACCATAGGATTTTATGGCACTTGTTTTGAATTGATGATATGCAAAGGGATCCCGTTCAGGGCCCCAAACCAGATCCTGCCCACAGGATACTTGTATCTGGTGCGTATCTCTGGAGGAGATGAGGAATATATTTTTTCAAGATGCTATGCAAACATCTTGCTGTGCAGGCAGATGGCCACTTAACAGCGGGGCTTTGGTAGCAGTGGTGGGTCCTTTTAACAGAGCAAACTGAGAAACAGTTGGGTCTCTTCCAGCTGAAGAAGTAACATACGTCTCGCAAGGTGTATGTTTGCAGGGTGAACATCTTGCCTGCGCCTCCCAACTGGGTCACATCGGCCCTAGTGCGGCAGCTGGGAGAGCACCAGACTTTGGGCAGGAGGGACAAGAGTCTTGGTTGCTGCTCAGGTGATATCCTGGACATTTAGGGGGTCACCTACTTCATCCTACAGCCAGAGAGCACCTGTGGCTGGTAGGTGTGATGGCAGGCTGGGCAGTGACAAAAAGAAGCAGAAAAAGGATTTAGCAAAGCTGGTGAGAAGAAGAGTGGTATCAATGAAAAAGAGGTCACACTGAGACCTCGATTTTTGTGACCACTCTTTGTGGGAAAGAGCAGATCATTTAATGGATTAGTGTGCAAAGCTGGTGAGGCTAATCCAGTCCTGTTGGGGTTGGAAATCGCTTTTGTCCAGTTCCTGATCTCAGAAGAGTGATCCATGTAGGGAAAAGCATAATTGTTTCTTCCCATGTCTCTGTTTTTAAGAACATCTTGGATTTTAGTGGGGGAAAAGAGTCTAGGCTGCTTTTATTGTGTCTCTGTTCCTGTTGAGCATTAAATTGCAATCTACATTGGCTCATGCGTTTTCTCTATTGTGTTTTAAACAATCTCTGTTGTGAAACATATTTGATGGTAATGATTCCTGATATCCCAGGGGAGATATGTGAGGACAATTCAGAAGTTTTAGTGCACTGCATTAAACCTTCAGTCACCCTTGTA
This sequence comes from Patagioenas fasciata, assembly GCF_037038585.1. Classification (NCBI taxonomy): domain Eukaryota; kingdom Metazoa; phylum Chordata; class Aves; order Columbiformes; family Columbidae; genus Patagioenas; species Patagioenas fasciata. Next base: position 11,117,445 of record NC_092526.1, on the reverse strand, counting down.
GAGGCTAAGAATTTGTTTTTGTTTTCAAAAGTCTTAATTAAGAGCAGTCGATTAAAATGTTTGTGAGGCTCTGAACTAAAGGAAACATTTCATTAGGTAACACAGTTGATTTAACTGGAACATAAAGAGACCATGGGCCTTCTATTAAGCAAACAATGTTGAGGTTCCCATTGTCAATATAAATATGCAGTATTTAAATAAAAAAACAACCCCTCACCTCTGTTCCTAATACAGTTCCAACAAGGGTATTCAGAGTCAAAATCTCATAGTATAGACTGTCTTTCAAGAGAGGTCATGTGGACCCCTCCTGTCATGGCATCCTTGTCACAAGTTCAGGACAAGGCTTACGTAGGTAAATCACAAGTTCCTGCTGCATTTTCACTTTTTTTCAGCAAGTCAGCTAACCAGCGTGGTGTGATACCACAGCTCTCTGGGGGTGACACCGAGGGCTGACGGACAGCTGGGGACACTGCTCCACCTCAGCACACAAGTTTGGCTCCGTGCATTCATGGAAGGAATGGGAATAGAAAGATGAAATAACCCAAACCCACTTTGCTATTTCGATCAGGTCATCCTTCCCCTTGTTTTTTCTCCACTGTGTCTCCCTCCTCTCTCTCATCAAACCATGGCTGTTTTCCTTCAGGGCCATTCACAGCCTCTCCCCACCATATCACTCCTTTCTGGCTCAGTGGGCAATGTCTGCCCCGGTGCTGAAGAGCTGCTGTTGCCTTCCTCCCCTACCTACTAGTATCTTTTGATCCCAGACTTCTTTCTCCTGCTTCATAGTCACCCTGTGGAAGAGCTCAGATACCCATAAAGTATAGGTCCTTGGTGTTGTCCATGCTTACACCTTCTCCTGGACTCTGTTATTTCCAAAATAATAAAAAATGAACAAGTATTTAGCAACTGTTGCCAATATGGGTGATGAGGTCTTATTTTCCTTGTTTCTAAGAGGTAGGCCAAGTCAAGCCCAAGAAGATGAGCCAAACCTGCGTAAGGGTATTCATATCACTATGACTGTAGCTCTGCCAGGGATTTCACCTGTTGGGTACATCAGTACGTCAAGAAGACTAAGCTATACTGACAAATCCTTGCATAGTCAAGCCCTAGAGGCAGCATCAGTCCGAACACCACCTGAGTAACTAGATAAATGGCAAATACTGATCCTTCATGGTAAGTTGCAGCAGCTAAAAGTCACGTATGCAGATTGTGGCTTTTGGAGCCATATTCTGATGGCTTGTGAATACTCATATTTCTCTGACATGGCGTTTCTATTTCATTATTTTTTCTTATTTTCAATATGGCATCACTAGATATTTGAAGCTAGATTCAGTCATGTGGACTTGTTTAGGATTTATCGGGTGCCAGTAAAGTCAATTATACTTATTGCTTCAGCTGCTTTTTTATCTAATCAAAGCAAAAGGCCTCCAGTGCTCTACCTGGAACTTTATTTTTATGGAGAAGTACAATTTTGATGAATGTTCTGATAAAACAGGAAAGGCTATTTTGGGGGAAGTTGCTTTGCTTTTGTACAGTGGATTTTTATTATTTTAAACACAGGAGCCTTTGTTTAAAAGAGAGAAGGCCTGCAAATTTTCTTGTTTACTTTGCATTTGCTTCCCCTTCTGACAGGGGGTAAAACTTTATCCACCTAGTCCCCTGTCAGCTTAACCCCAAGTTTCACTGTATGGTGTCCATGCTGTTTGTTTCACCAAAAACTACCAATTTAAAAAAAAATAAGTAAGAGAATTTAAAATGCTGTGTCCAGCTGAACTCATCAAGAATGCCAAAGGATTCAGCACCTGGTCTGGCAGGGAAACTGGGGGCAAACCCAGCAGTGGTACGCATAGTGCTGTAATCCACGCATACTGCGATCACAAATGGTCCGACCAGGATTAAACCACTGACTCTGTCATGTTGGGATGTGTCACTATTTGCTGGGCCTGGGTGGGTGTGGAACCCACCTCCCTGCTTTTCCTGCTGCTTCCTCCATCCTTTCCATAGGTCACCTTGCTGCATCTGTACCAGGAGCAACTTGGGGAGTGCGGCAAATAGGGACAGTACAGGATAAAACTGGGCAGAATTCAGTATCTGGTATTGCATAAAGTTCAAGGCACCTGAGCTAAAAGCCCCTGCTGGCATTACAGTCTCTGACAACTTTATTATTGTGCGACTCATGCGACTCAGTTTTCTAATGCATAGCTTATAGCACCTTTGGGACCTTCATTTAGTTTGGCTGGGAGGCTTTCAGAAAACAGGGCTTCCTGGTAGCAGATATCATATTGATCACCTGTATCTCATCGTTAACATACTGGCACCATCATCCAAGGCTGTGACCAATTATGAGATAGATTTGCTGCCTATCGAGATTACAAATCATTCTCATTTTAGCATCACACTAGTCAAGGCCAGCTGCCAAAAAGACGAAAACCAGCAGAGAAACCCTAATGGTGGTCAAATAAGAAAGCATCCTTGAAAACGCAGTGCAGGTTGTTTCCAAACTTTGTGTGGATCTGTAAGAGGACAGAAACATTCACATTTCAGGAGGCTTAAATGCCAGTCTCTGCAGAAGGAAACAATGACCACAGTGTATCGCTGCTATGCAGGCTGCTGTCAACACTGAGCAGAGTAGTGCTCATGAGATGTCTGTTTCCAAAATGAAAAATCTTCTCTCTCCAGATAAAGGGTCATTTGTTTCCTTTAGATATGCTTGTGGCTTTGTTGGAGGGCCACTTTTTGGAAGAGGGTTGAGTGACTTATTGCAGTGCTTCTGTTTTGTGGAGAGACGATGGTTTGACAGGCCAGGGTTGGGTGGTGGAGCTGAGCATGCAGCTGGCTGCCAGACCAGGGCTTCTTTTTGGCGGCTGGAACTGTAGGGAGTGAGGGGAAAGTAGAGAGGGAATGCAGCTGTAAAGAGGCTTTCTCTTATGGCTTCCCTGGACCTATTTTCTCTCTTCACTTGCCTTATATCTGTCTGTCTGAGGAATACTCAGGGAGGCATAGCTAAGCATTTTAAGATGAGGCAGAAAAAGAGAACAGTCGCTGAGACATAGCCATGCATCCTTCCGACTCTTGATGTTTCTCTAAGACTCTCACTCCCTGCTAAAGTTTGCTTGCAAAGTCATTGTTAGAAGGCATTTTCATGCTTCCGATCAGGAAGGAAAGATATATAGCAGAGTCCCTCTCTGTGTTAGGCTCAGGACTGCATTTCTTCCCACAGCCTCTGTGAAGACCAGAATCATAAATTCTCCATGACCTCCTGGCTCTCCTGCTTTCCCAGCTTCCTTTTCTAGGGCCAGCCCATGCTTTCCAGGGAAAGTGGTGGATTTACCAACATTGGATGCCTTTAAGATTCAGCTGGAGAGGGTGCTGGGCCATCTTGTGTAGACTGTGCTTTTACCCAGAATGTTTGGACTAGATGATCCTTGAGGTCCCTTCCAACTTGGTACTCTATGATTCTGTGATATTGATGTCCCAACCATTGGGACATCACAAAAACCAAAGTTAGTTTTACTAAGGAAATACTGTATTTTTAGTTCATTGAGTGAGATAATTTCCTGGAATAATCCGGGCTATGCAGCAACCTGTGTTGCCTGGAGAAGACCAGAGGCATCTCCCATCGAAAGAACACTAAGCCAGGGAGGGCCTGTCCTGCCCAGTCCTCAGCTGTCCCAGTGTTTCCAGCACATGTGCTTTCATAAGATGGCTGAGCTCAGCCTTCCCTTGTGCAGTGGGGTCTGAGCAGAGAGCGAGGCTTTTGAAAGGGGCCCCATGAAAAATGCTGATTGAGTCTGACCAGTGGTTGTTCTACTGATCAGGACTCACGTTCTTCCTGGAGCACTGAGGTTCAAGGATCCAGGTCAGATATTACCCAAGGCTCTTTACACAGTTTTCCAACAGAGGCACCTACTGAAAATGGTCTCAATATGATGCCTGTTTCTTTTTACCAACTGCTTAGGGACTGTATAGATGCCTTCTGTTTCTTCTTCTCCTCTGAGCTGTGGTACCTGGGTGGATTGTAGACATCAGGGTAAGCAGGTGGAGTAGAGAGTTTGGTTTATATGAGGTTCTATACTTGCTCTGACCTGAAGCCAACAGCCATAACATCTCCACACATCTGCCCCACTAGTGAAAAAAAGCAGCCCAGAGGAACAGTATAAAAATAGCTCCTTGAGTAAAATCTATTTCCTCTGTATTTAGTCGTGTCTTGAAATACATGTAGTGTGGTGGGAAGGGGGGAGTTGTTCTCTAGCACTTGGCCCATTGAGCTCACAGGAAGGTCATCCCACAAGAGCGACGGGAACATGTGGATGGCTTGTGTCTTGTGTTTCCTCTCAGGCCAGACTAAATTTAGCAGATTCACAGATGGACACTGGACCGTAATCCACCTGGGACTGTGGGGGGAAGAGCAGAATCCGGGTTGTTTGCCTAGGCTTTTTACTGTGCAACCAGCTTCAAGGAGCTGCAATTCATTATTACATTCCTCATTTCTGTCTTATTGAATATGTTGTAACTTACTTGCCTGATCTTTATCCCTGACATGTTTAAAGTTAAAGTATGAAGGAAAAATAAACCGCTGGTTCTGGATTCATGTCTGACACCCCACTATCTTAATGTCAAACTCTGGATGTACTTTTTAATAGCATCATCACAAAGGTTGAGCCTATAACTGGTACTTGCAAGAACTGCAGTAACACAAACACTAGTGATTGAGAATTTTGGTTTCTCCAAAGTGTTGCCTCCTCACTCTTTCAGCCTCCAGGCAGTTAAAGGGACTAATCCTAAATGCAGCATTTGCACCCTGCAAGGCCTGTACATTGTTGGGCTGGTCCTTCCGTTGCTAATCTTAAACAAATATTTTATGAGTATATTTTGAAGTGAACTAGCTCTGCTAAAAATCCCATTTCCCCAACCAGCCTGAGCCGGAGATAGGCAAACTGCAATGCAAAGCACATGTGTATTAAATAATGTATTTCAAGTAATTGAAATTATGTTGCTGTATATCTGCTCCAGCACACTGCACAGATTTGATATATTGATCTTGACACAAAAAGCCTGATTTTCCTGTCATTTACACAAGCATTTTGTCAGAACAGTTATTCCCAGGTTACACATTTTGCAAAAGAGCCTGAACCAATGTCAACTTTGCTTAGTTCAGATTAATCCTGAATTCTAGAAAGTAGAGTTAATGTTATTATCACTATTACAGTCTAAAAGTCTAGGACAAGAGGTTGTTTACATAAATGCCAGTGTATTATTTTCTATTTATATTAACTGATCTCATAAAAGATATAATCTCTTCTTACAAATGTTGCCTTTAACTCCATAATTGCATTTTTCTTTTATTTAAAGCAGAGTCCATATTCGACAATATTTTCCTTAAATCTCTTTAAATAAGTCTCTCATAGTTCAGAACAGCTAAAGAACAGTTCCCTTTTTCATGATAAGAGGTTAAACCATTCTTGTCTTTTGTAGTCCTCAGCATTTATTAAAAGGCTCTATTTCACATACGTAAAATACATATTGTTCATAAATGCACTGAAGAATTATTGATCCTGCAGAATTGTAATGCAGTGAAATTGTTTTCTTTCTAGAGTTTACAAAATACAATTACATTTCTGTTAAAAAAAAAAAAAGGGGGGATAATTGTTTGCATATTGGGCTAAAGGTTGGGATGGCCTCCAGCCTCTCTAAAGGTACATCTTCAAAGAGACACAACAGTGATGCACTATTCAACACCTCACGTAATAAAGCAGCCCTGACTTCTTGTCTACAGCAAGGCAATTTGCAGCTGGTGTGTGTTGGTGACTCAGGTTTTCATGAAGTAAATCTAAGGCTCCATGTTTCTTACCAGTAATGTTGAACTGCCAGATGCCAAATGACAAGTTATTTGCTATTGCTTTTGCAAGCCAAAGAGATTAAAAAATTAAATGGTAGCACCCACTGTTTATATTTCAAGGGCTTTTTTCTGTTTTCCAAACTAGGAAGAGATATTGAAATCTTTCAGCTCAAGATAGACTTCTCAAAAGTATTCCTAGGTCTTCATACATTTCAGTTTTACTCCTTCCAGACTGTACCCAGCTCTTTATTTTCTTTGCAGATTTCACATATCTTCAGAATTTTAAGCCAATAGCTGCCTTTTGCCAAGGAATATATACTCAGTTTCCTTGGAAATCTGTGGGAATTGCATTTAGGTATCAGAGAACATTGTGGCCCTAAGAGCCAAATGGCATTCTTTAGAAAAGCACTGAAGAATTTATTAACTCTGCAAGACTTGGTGAAATAAGAGCATTTTTCCTTCCACAGCCTGCAAAAGTCAAGTTTCATACGGCATGAAGGAATCAGGGTGCTATTGTTGCCATTTTAATCTGTGAAAAATCTCAGTGAAAAAAAAGCTTTGTGCATGGGCAGGGGAAGGTGGTTCAGGCTTCACACCCCAGCAGTCTTCATGGCCATTGCACCTGTGCTCAGACAAACCTGCTGTAGTTGTGCTGTGCACACACAGTGCTGCTCCACAGAGCAATTGCTTTGTACGCAGCCTTTACCTGGGATTACACACATTCTGCAATATTCAATCTGCTATAGCTTTATTTCAAAAACATGTCTTTCTGCACGTAAAGATACAAAAATGCATATTCTATTCGCCATCAGCTTCCTGATTGCCATCATAAAACTCGCTAAGGGACATTCAGGCATGAAAGAGATGGGTCTGATCTCAGCAGCACTGCAGGCTGGTGATTCTCTCTGCTGAGTAAAAGATAGCCAGCCAGATGGAAGTGGTCCTTTTCTCTCGCACGGGGAGGTTGAACCTCTCTGAGCATCAGGTATGTGCTCTGTGCCTACCCGAGGAGTCAGGACCTGCCATAGCAAGTGGGATCACCGAGATCAAGAGATAATACAGCAGTGCAGGTGATGCATCAGTCACACAGCTTGAGGCTTTTGCAGTAAAATCTGAACAGCAATAACAGGAGAACCAAGACAGAGCAAAGAACCAATCTGGGCTAAAATTAGCTGCTTTTTTTTTCCACCGTAGGTTTATTTTAACCCAGATTCATTTGTGGATCAGATTCACTGTGAGGCTGCACAAACATTTCTGTTGGCACAGAGGAGGTGGCAGGAAGGAGCAGGCACCTGGGAGGGACAGAAAAGGCAACATAGGGCTTTGGCAGAGCTCTTGGCTCTTGACAACTTGGTACTCATGGAACTATCATGTCATGTGGAGCTGTTACGTACCAAGAGATCAGCTGAACATAGAAATAACAAAATTCTCCATGACATCATGTACCTGTCCCTCTCACACAAAGACAACAGATTTTTTCCATCTCACAGACACCAGAACTGTGTAAAGTCCAGCTTTTGGAAATGTCTGATGGTATCAAGCAGAAGGGGGATTTCTAGAGTATTTGGTGCTAGATTAGCAATTAATCACTGATATTTCCAGGACCAGTATTTCTGTACAAGGGCATCAGCAGAAATCCTGTCTGTCAGAGAGGTAGCATCCTAAAAATGCCATTATTGCTGGTCTTTGAACACTAAAGAATGAAAGCAGGCAGAGGTGCTCCACGCTGATAAAAGCAGAGGGGTTGTTTTCTAGCCAGTTATTCCACCAGCTCATAAAAACAGCTTAAAAACTAATTTTTTAAATTCTCTGCACAGCAGGCTGCCTGTTATGTGTGCCCTTGCTATTTATACCTGCCATAAGTTTCAATAACAGCTTTACAAATTCTTTTATGCTTGTCTTATATCTGATATTGTAGATCAGAAATCTTTACCATCCTAAACATTGGCTGGTAAGAACTCTGCATTCTCTTCTTAACCTAGGAAAAAAATGAGGTGGCAAACACAGTTCATGCAACAATCTGACCCAAATAAACAAAGGCTTTTACAGTATTGATATTGAATTTTATTTTAGTTCAAGTCTAATTCTTCCAGATGGGCAAACAGAGAAAGTTTTCTCTCTACCTAGCAAATGGTGCGTACCAATTCTTTAGCTTTTCTTTTAGCTTGCCTTGAACCATAATTGTGTTAGATACTGGGTGGGAAGGGATAGATAATGAATATAACTTGCAATTTTCTGCAGAACATCTCAGGAAAATAGTCTGAATACTCTTCCAACAACAAGAACAACCAAACCAAACAAAAACAAGTAAACAAAACAGGTAACACCTTACTTTAAGGAAGGAGAAATACCATTTAAGGAGAAAATTAGCTGTGATTTCTACCATCCAAATAGAACAACTTCAGGCAAGTTGAGACAGGCAGGTCAGAAATAGTTTTGTTACACTATTAGTCTGTAGTTGCTAAAACAACAGCTCACCTTTGTCATGCACAAGTGGGTGAGGCTCCTGTTTGTCTTGGAAAGCAGACCATGATGGGCTGAGATAGGCTCAGGATTTCTCTACTGAGGCCCAACAGAGTAAGACAGGAGCCAAAACATGTCCAAAAGGCAGCGCTTTAATGCTTTGTGTCTTCCATCACTGGCTATTGCAGTAACTCCCAGAGACATGTCTCTGCTCTAATTGAGATAAGTGCTTCAGGAAATGAACACAAAACCTGCTTTAAATTTTTATTTCGCTCTTTTCTGCTGAAGGGTGGGTTTTTTATTCTGACCAGTGGCTTGTTCAGCTTGTGTCTACCATCCAGAATAGTTCTCAAGCAACAAATTAGTACCCTACTAACATAATGTGGTAGGTGACTCCGCTACTGGACCTCTTATGTTAAACTGGTTTGTGAGGTGAGGCTCTGCTGCAGCCTCATCTGAGCGTAACTCATCTGGCCATGCTGCTGGTAGGTCAGACAAGTCCTCTGTGCTCACACAAGACCTTGCTGAAGCAGTAGAACCAGTCCGGGGGAAGGTGAACCTGCGCTGAGGTCTTGGAGGAAGGCAGCAGGGCAGGACTGCACACCAGCTTCTAACTGTTCTAAGCAACCCACTGTCAGGAAATAGTCACTGCATAGGAAGAAGCTGCATATATAGTGGATTTGGTCCTGTGCCCAGGAAAACAGAAGAACTGGGCAGTGTAGAAATACGTTCTAAGATATCCGAGAGGCAAAGTTAGGCTAGAGGTTGAAGGGGCATGTGTGTTCTGCAGGTCTGTTCTGCTCCTGACAGTGGGTCAAACTCTCCTAGATTATACCTATGCGAATATTTTGGGGGGACAAATCTAGGTTCCCTTGAAACAGACTGAATTACATGAAAGCAAGCATGTGTATCTTACTCTGCAGTCTGCTCTACAGCCATTGTCCTCATGTTGTTTATTTGATGATCTTTTTAAGATACTTTTGTGGATAAGTCTCCAAGCAATTTCCCTTTTTCTTTTAATAGGCTCTTCCTTCTTTATAGGATGAAGAGAAAGAAAAAAGATGAGTTGTAATTTAGGACAGAAAGTCAGGCTGGTGTTGTTAGAGGACTTCTGATGTTGGGGTGAGGTGTGTAGTTGAGGTCCAACTCAGCAGTGCAGACAGGTCTGGCTGTGGCCTTTGAGGCTGTACAGGAGAGCTGGTAGACCAGGATGCTCTTTGGTCATGGCAACTCTTCTTAGTTGCCATAAACCCACTTCATGCTACCACCTACAGCAGAGGGATCAGGAATGATATATTCTAACATTTGCTGAACATATGCCTACATTGCAATTCAGTGTGGAGTTTGTGCTGGACGGTCTATATTTCTTCTTAATTTGTTTGTTTTAGCTAGTTGAGAATGTTCTTTTTTTACCTACCACTGTGCTGAACCAAGGAGCCAAAAACCTCTCCTTGGAATTGTGCTTCCTTGCTCCAGGAGGGAATATGACTCTATTTATTTATTTATTTTTAATTTATTTGATCTGTTTTAATACCTAATAAAGTTGTTGTTTTTTCCAACTGGCCCGACGAGGCTCTGGCTATTTTTAAAGAATGTGGTTCATTTGATTTAATCTAATGAATGTTCAGTGCTGTTGAAAATCGCTGGAGCCAGAGCCAAGAATAATGTACTGAACCGTGCTGGTTGAGCAATGATTGCTTCTCTCTGCCAATCTGCTTTCCCCCCAATTGTTCAGATTTACCTGGTTTTGCAAGTAACATTTGCAGGCAAGACATATGATGGAGGTGCTTTTTAACACTGATAATGTCAGAGCCATATTTTGCCACACTCATTTCAAGACACATCAAACAATAAGAGCTCTTCTTGTTGTTCAGTGTAGGATGTCTAATCTCTGTTTCAGACCACTTTGAAGGGAATGTGAAATGCTAATACTCTTTTATTGCACATGGGGAAAATTGAGGCATGTAACAGTCATTTTTTCATCCAAAAATCACCCAAAAAGCAACTAGTAGGATCAGTAATGAAAGTAGTTAGCTAGCATCTACTGGGCTCCTTAAGGTGCTATGTAACTCTTGATTTCTCCATGAACTGTGACAAGACCATAATCAGAGAACAAGTTCTGTTGAGTCCTTGCTCCTGCTATTTCTCACTGACTGGTTCTTGGCAGGTCTCTCTTTACTGTCCTGGCTGTACCATCTGAATTGCTTTGCAGATGTGGGACCTACCTAATTGTCCCTATTAACAAAGCTTAAATTTCACACGTCCTTGCGCTATCTGAATACGTCTCTGCAAGCTATATCACATATTTTAATGATGTATTTAAAACTGTGCAAATCTATCTTCCTTTTGCCATCCGTGAGTTATTCCTGTTAGACAGCTGGTTTCCTATTCCTTCCTAAGAAATGAGTGGCTAATACTTAAGCTTCATTGGATTAAAAAAATAAATCAGCTGTGATAGCGGTGCCCGTAGGGATGGATTTTCTGCAGAGATCACTTTACACCCTAAAGCACAATGTAGGATTGACTTGCATAAGTAATGAACAGATGCTCCTGGTGGCTGTTACATTATTCATCTCTATATGTGATGGGGGGGAAGGAAACAGCACCTGTTACCATGGCAGAAATGTGTTTGCTGCTGTTCTGCACTACAGACCTCCAGGGCAATCTGGGCCAGGCATATTTCACTGCATTTCTGGTGACCCAAATGAAGCCACGCCAGTTTACATCCTCTAGTTATTTTGTCCCACGTTTCCCTCAGATAGGCCTCTCCATTTGCAACCTGGGGAAATGGAATAGCTGCTGCAGGTATGAGGGAGCACTGGAGACAGTGTAAAAATAGATATGTTCTATCTTTCACCCAAAATTTGCAGAAGACAACTGGGTAAAAGTATTATAACTTATTCCCCCTCTACAGCAAAAGTAATTTCTACAGACTCTCCCAGATTACATATGAAAGCAACTCATGCCTGGGGACTTTCTAGAGGTGTATTTAAGAGCAGACAGAACTGATTTCCTCATCATCCTGACATTAGACAGAGATGACTTCCCTTTCATTGCCCACAGCAGGCCAGCACACTTGGCCCACGGTGCAAGCACACTGCCAAGGGCCTCAGCTTCAGATGCAGCAGGTCAGGACCCTGGCATTTTCTCAGCCACTCCACTACAGATAACAGCAATTGTGTTCAGACCATGATGCCAGGAGATGTTTCCTCAAATAATTCCTGTGCCTTGGGTGTAGTTTAGTGCAAGGGCAGGGATGTTTTCTTTGCCAGGGGACATACAGGTTATTCATGGACCACAGAGTCACACAGTAATGTACCTTGTTCAATGTCCAACATGAAAAATATAATGCGAACATGGGAAATGAGGTTAAGGAACCCTTCTAGTCTCAGGCAAGTGTCTCCTCATCCCACACCTAGGGCAAGTGGACTGTGCACACTTTTTTTCCCTGTGTGATCTCTGCAAGACTTCTGTTTCCCAAAGGCCAAAATCCCTACTTGAAGCTCAGTTGGCAGAAGTGTTCCCACTGATGCTGATGACAGAAGTCTTCCTCAGCCATGGCAGAAGCTGAGCTAGACCATGCCCACAGCATGTCTCCTGTTCGGCTTTATAGGAGCTAATTGATAAGACGTGATTTAAGAGTATGTCTTCCTGTCTTATCTTATTTTGTGAAATATTTATTGCATGTATAATTCATTAGTGGGTAGGCATAGCTATTCAGATTTTGAAAGAGTAAGTTTTTAGACAGAACCTTCACAATATTGCTAGAACTGTAGACTGGGAGGGCGTGGAAGGTGGGGAAACCTGCTTCCCCACACAGTAATGCCTTCAATTCTGTTTTAATTAAACAGTTTTTCAGAGCTGAGATTGCACCTCAGTTATGTTTTAAAGTTTGGCTGCAATTGCAAGAGCTACAAACTTTTTTCAAAACCCTCCTGAAAGTCTCAGACTTCACTGTATTAGAGCTGTTTTATCAAAACTTCAGCTACAAACACTGTTTTATTGCTGTGCCTTTGGTGTAACACACATCACACCCCTCTGATGTCTTCTTGGCCTGATGGCTCTGACATTCTTGGAATGAGATGAGCCCAGGCCCTCTGCACTCCTTGCAGTGCAGCTCATTGTCCACCTGGCACGTTGGGTTTTGCGGGTCAGTGTCCCCTCCTATCCCTCCAGCCACCAACGCCACTGGGGACCCTCAAACCCTGCAGCCCAGGCTGCTGCTGGTCCTCACAGCAGCCAGCTCTTCCAAGAGTCATGGGGATTTAGGGGTGAAATGCTACTTCTAGGATTTTCCCAGTTTCTTATACAAGAAATCTTAAAGGTTTTCTCCTGATGACTCTTAAAACCCACCAAGAGCAGGGTTCTGGTGTGCTGAGCATTGTATAGAATTCAGTGAGGGACTGCTCCTGCCTCAGAGTCCATAATGCCTGCTCGGGCAGACACCATGTGAACAACGAGATGTCAGTGAAGAGCATGTTCATTTTATCCCTTCTTTTCTGTTTGCACAAAGCAGGCTGAATTTAGGTGGGTGGCAGCCAACCCATAAGGCAGAAGGTGGCCATGGTGTGAGGAAGTGGATTAGAGAAAAGTGAGATGTGGTACAAAGCAGAAAGCAGGGAAGTGAAGAGCTGCCTTGCCAAAGAACCCTGCTATAAGTTTCCCAAATCACTCAGAGGCCCTAAGCTGGTGCACTCTTACTGCCTGGCGCAGTCCAAACAGCCACCTGCAGAGCTGAAGCCTAGGGTGCTGTGGCAGGGACAAAGGGTCCATAGGGAAAGGAAGAGGCACAGAAGGGTGGGGGTGTCCTGGCTGGTTCCCAGTCCAACTCCTCTGGCTGCAGCTGTGGTTTCTGCTTCCAATGTGACATATTATCACTCTGCTGCAGGCACAAGAGCCCTGGGTGCACCCCTGAGACATTCTCTTGCATGTCCCAGATAGGCAAAGCCCCAAGTCAAAGAAAGACACAGTTGAAGTGTAAACAAAGTAAAGTTTCCCTTCGTTCTTACATATTGAAAAGCACCTTGGTTCTTAAGGGCACTGGCAGGAAAATTTGGCACACCCCAGGCTTGTTATGAGGTTGCTAGTCCTTCCAGTCAGGCTGCAGTCGAAGAACAGTTCCCACACTGTGGCCAGAAGTGGAGGAGGAAGGTTTCATGTTTGCCATTGCGGTGGAGGGAGCCTCTCAGGGAAGGTTTCCAGCACTCCCCTGGCACCTGGTACTGGGTTCCTGTGCCAGGATGGCTCTAGGGACAGCAGGATCCCACCTGGCAGCTACATAAAATCACCCAGCCCAGGCCTCCCCCCAGCCCACAGCACTCACTGAGCGGGTGCAACCCCATGTGGGTTTGTGAATGCTGTGCTGAATCCATCGGCACCAACCTCTCCAGAAATGGCCCTTGTCCCCATGAAGTGTCACTTACTCCAAAGCATTTGCACAGCAAACCAAAAGCCTTAGTCCAGATCACCAGTCTGTGGCATCAGTCAGCCATGCCTGCACAGGCTGAATCATAGAATAATATGGGTTGGAAAAGACCTTCTAAGCTCATCTAGTTCAACCCTCTACAATGAGCAGGGACATCATCAAGTAGATCAGGTTGCTCAGAGCCCTGTCCAGCCTTGGATGTTTGCAGGGATGGGGCATCAACCACCTCTCTGGGCAATCTGGGCCAGTGTTTCCCCACCCTCAGTGTAAAAAATTTCTTCCTCATGTCTAGTCTGAATCTCTCCTCCTTTAGTTTGAAACAGTTACCCCTTGTCCTATTGCAAATAAGCCTTGCTAAACAGCCTGTTCCCTTCTTACAGACTCCTTTTAAGTACTGAAGTCCACAATAAGGTCTCCCAGGAGCCTTCTCTTGTCCTGGCACAGAGGCACAGCCCATCTCCCCTCTCTGCTGTTTCCTTTCAATGTGTATTTCTGCCTTGGGAGAAGCAGCCTGTTGGGTTTGTTCAGCTTTTAATACCCAGAGTGCAAAGCTATGATGCTGCCAGTCTGGAATCCTGCCCAACCTCTCCTACCAGCTGCCTCCAGCAAGGTTTGGGATGTTTTTGGCACCTCCAGTTTTCCATGCTTTAGGTGGGAATTCCTAATGCAACAGGTTGGCACCTTCCGTAGCATGCTGTGCTTTATTGGTCCGTGTGTCAGAAGAGTAAGCACCTACCCTGCAGTGCTTCAGGCAGGTCTCCTGCAGAAAGCAGACAGGAGTGGCCGGGGTCACGACAGGCTGGTGGTATGTGAACTAGTTGTAAAAGGTTTTAGCTGTCAGATGCTTAAGGAATGTGGCTGGAAGAGGATAAAAAAAAAAAAAAAAAAGAAGTTGTGAACAGCAACAGGAAAAACCAGCAATATAAAGTTTTGCCTTTTAAAGACTTTGAAGGAACCCCCCTCCACACCGTATCAGAGCTTTTAGCAAACTTCCTCCCGGGCAGTTCTTATTTCTCTCTGCCGACATCGGACGCCGCCCGCGCAGCCGCGGCCTGAGCGCAGCGACAGCATTTTTTCCCCTTGAAAACTCCTTTTCCTCCCAGACAGCAGCGGGAGCCCCGTCTGGCCACAGGGCCCCCCCGCTCCCCGGCCGCGCAGGGCGCTCCGCCCGCCGCTCCCCCCGCTGCAGGAGGCGCTGCGGAGCCGCGGGCCCCGCCCCCAGGCGCCAGGCCCCGCCCTCGGAGGTGCGCGCCGGGCACGGCGCGGACAGCGGCTGCCGGGCGCCGCGGCTGCTTGTCACGGTCATTTTAAAACATTTTTCTGGCTTTAGGGCTTTTTTTTTTTAACATAAATTGTGATTTGTTGTTTTTCCCAAGCGGGCCGGTGGCTCCTTGCCATGAGCAGCCTGAAGGCAGCATGAAAGCGGGCAGGCGCGGCTATCCCGCCCGCTCCGGTGTAGGATGGCTCTTGGCGAAGTGTTGCTGCTGCTGCTCCTGCAAAGGTCGGTGGGGTCCGGGGACCGGTTCCCCCAGGGGGGCTGGGGTAGGCGCCGGGGGGCCGGGAGCTCAGCGGTGCCCGCGGTGGGGCAGCATCCCCCCGCCGCCTGCCCGCTGTGCCCCGAGGCGAGCGGAGGGACGGGGCAGGTGAGGGCGGAGAGCACCCGGGCTCGGTGCCCCGCAGCCCGCTGGGCAGCGCGGGTGCGGCCGGGACCCCCCGCGCGGCCGGAGCCCCCGGGGCAGGGAGCGGCGGGGAACCGGCCACGGGCAGGGAGAGGGCTGAAGTTGACAGGATACATGGATACATTTTATCTTTGCTGGTAGGAAACACCCTGGGACTGTAAGGTCAATAGAGCGGGGAGAAATATTTGCTTCAGTGAGATTTTTTTTCGTCCTCCTTTCTAGTCTTTCTTGGGCTTGGATAGGAGCGAAATGCTTTGAGAACATCTGTTTCTCACAGTTCACAAATCTCTGAATGGTTCTGTGGGAAGGTCTGGGGAAGCTGGCTGAGCTGAAACGCTGGGAGAGATGTGGGAAAGCCACAGCAGATAGAGCGCCTTGTAAAAATAAAATAAAAACTTGGCTTTTACAAGGAACGGTGCAGCTCAGATGCACTGACTGAAGATTTCCCAGCCTGTAGTCTTTATGCTGTGATGCAGATTTTGAACTTGTTCTGGATAATATGAGTTTTTTAAAGATCCGTGCGTGTTATTTCAGCGTTTCCTGTTCTCTGAATGGCTAAGCAAAAAAGACCCCGAACAAAAATTGCTTTTTCTTTTGATTTGGCACCTTTCTTTAAAGAAAAAAGCCCTGAAATGTATTTTTTTGTAATCATGGAATCCATTCACACATCCCCAGATAAAGATGACTTGAGGACAGGTGGCCTTACCAGTTTCTCAAGGCACACATTTGCAATGCTGAAGCCTGGTTCCTCGGTTATTGAACTAGATTCACGCTTATGTGGTGACAGGAGCAAACTAGTTGGTGATGAAGTTTGCCATGATTTCATAAGATGTTGATCTTTTTCAGCCTGGGAAGAACACACTACTTCATGCCAAAGAAGCGACTCTTGAGGTCAATGCACAAAACCCCTGCTGTTTTGCAGCCTTTGAGAAGGAATGTATAACCGGGTTTCAGGGGTAGGGCTACTACAGGAAGGTTGTGGTACTAAAGTGTTGTGAAAGCCATATCTCTCTGACAGCCTGTGCTTTAATGTGCTGGCCCAAGTAGCAGGTTTGAGCAGTATTCAAGCTCTCTGACTTTGTTCTAGTCTTCAAAATGTTGATTCTAACAGATTAAAATCTCCCTGCTGCCTGGACTGCAAACCTCTCTAGAAGGGGGAAGGGGAAACAGCTGGCTCTTCTCTCTCCTTTTGAAATGTTAACTGTGTTTGCAGTTCTATTTTACCAGATTAGTAACAAAAGGTGTTTTGTGATAATGATGGCTTAACTTCTTTCTTGTGCTTGGTAGCAAACTTTGGGTAAAAAGTTGTAAAAGGCTATATCTGCTATGGTTTGTTTATTAAAGAAAACCAGAGCTGGTCAGATGGTGGAAATACTCCCTGAATATAAACAGGTACCAAACCTGATGTTTGATGAGGGATGTGGGTGCCCCGGACTGCAGCATCAGTGTGCTGCTGTTGACAGCTTCTGCCATTAAGCTTGGAGATACTTTAATGTGGCAACCAGACCTTTGAGGCTCTAATTTCATGTATTCTGCATTGTCAGTGGTCATCTTTGCTTCTGGGGGACGCTCTTCATCCCAGGGCTTCTCACTGATCTCAGACTTGCAGTATGAAGAGGTGACTGTAGTTTGTGTTTAAGATGTATGTGAATCATCTTGGAGCTGTTCTCACTGCTGCCCTATAGATGACCTTCCCTTTGCCTTTGGAAATGTGGCTCTGCTTTTTCCTGGTGACAGATGCCTGATGTATCTTGATCTTTTGCAAAAACTCAGTAGGTTTTGTTGTGCCAATAAGAACCATCCGGTGAGAGAAATTGAGAAGATGGACGTGTAGCCTGTGCTCAAACAGAGGTTATGTTGGTACAAGCTGTGTCAGTGCTTTTCCTGCTGTGGAGCTTGGAAGAGATGTGGATGCTTGATCTCCTAAATAGCAGCAATAATGCAGAGCTGAGAAAACCCAAACCCTACGTCCCCAATGTATCATGAAATGTGTAAATTTAGTGTAACTGGGCATTTATCTGAAGGATTTTGATAAATAACTCACACTACTCTTTTACAGCAATCTTATCCTGTCTTTTACAGCAGTAGAGACCTTGATATTACGTTTTCGCTTGTTTCTCTGGATGAGTTTCTTGTCGTGTCAGCTTTGCCCATGTACAAAACTATTGGGATGCATCCAGAGAAAGCAACTGACACTTAGTACCATTTGCAGTTTTGCTCTGACACCGATAGTCCCCTGCATAAACTAAATAAGGACTACTTGTCTGTTCTGAAGTATGGAGAGATATGAATCCTAATATAGGAGTGTCTCAGAGCAAAAGTCTGTCACTTGCTTTCAGCCATAAAAAGGGGTAGTTAAGAGCAGGCGACTCTCACAGCCTTCAGGCCAATGGCCTTAATCAGCCAAGAGAGGGTAAGCAAGGCTTTTTGCAGTATCTCCTAAATGCACAAATGCAAAGTGACCTAGTGTAATGGGATGCTGCTTAGTGCTGCAAAACTGGCCCTGAAAGCAGATTGATAGGAGGGTTCAAATTCTGATGGTCTCCTGATAACGAGGAAGTCATTGAGCTGTCCTTAGACATCACTCCAGGATTTGCAAGTGAATATAGCTTATTTTCTTTTGACATGGAGTCCACCTCCTCAGTTATCTATGTGGTTCAGATTAGAGGCTCCTTTAAAAGGGTTGTGATGAGGGAAAGCAGAGAAATTGGAGGGGTTCCTGCTTTGTGAAATGTCTTTCCTAAAGCACATGGTCAGCTGCGTGACTTGAATGTGACAAGGTCAAAACTTTGTTGTCTTTAAACACAAAGCAAAGTCCTGTGGTGAGTGCCACTGCTCTGTGCTACCTTCAGCACAGAGTGTGCATGGAGCTTGGGTCAGGTGAGGACTGAACTCCAGGCTCTGGTACTCAAGGGGCTGTAAAGAATAGTCGGCGATTCGGATTTAACCTCCAAGTTAAATTCTGTGTGCTGTGTTATACTCCAGGCCTTACTTAGAGGACATTTCTTCACAGTAGTTAAGCTCAACTGGTTTTAGCCCAACGTGGAGCTCAGTGGGGTGCTCTAAGGGGCACTAAGAGGGTGGAAAGCACTAACAAAGTGTAGGAAATTCTCTTCTTTGAACGCAAGGAGGGAGAAGTTCTGATATACTGTACTTGAGAAGTTGTCTATGAGTGCCTCAGGTACAGCTCAAAGAAGAGGGTCTGTGGTTAAAAGTAGTCTATCGCCAGTATAACTTTGCAGTGCAACAGCTTACACCCTGTTCTAGGCAATATTATGTGGCTGCAGAGTGGCTTCAGCTGAGAGTATAAAACACTTTTTACTTGAGGGTAGCCAGTAACAGGGAAGATGGATTTAAATGGATGCACTGTATTGGCTTCAACAAAAAATGTGTCCCACTGCCTCTTTGAGCAGTTGCTCTTCTGAGCAGGCTGCCACTTGTATCCGAACCTTTCCTTTCAGAACAAAAGAAACTTAATCTGATTGTCAAACCTTTAATCTCAGTGTGTTAAAAATGAAAGACTGAGTGGGCTTGTGTCTGTGCTAAGCTCCTGGTAAAGTTCTTATTTAAATTTCTTGTCCCTCTGGCTTCTCTCTCCGATCTCCTACAGTTTTGCTCTTCCTTCTGCATTTTTTTTAATTTACTGTCCTCTTTTTCTTTCTTTCCTCCCTTTTCCTCTTCTTGCCAGCCTTCCCTGAGTCTTTGATTTGTTACTGGCTCAGTCTGGTGAACCTCTTTGCTGTAAGATTAACAGAGTAAGCAAGCTCCCCTTGACAGTGATGGTGACTAATGTGCAGCAAAGGGAGTGCAGCCAGCCACCTTGGACATCTTTGCTAGCTGGTCAGAAACAGAGCCTTAACTGGAAGTTGGGCAAACCGGCATCATTACAAGGGTTGTCAACAGCCTGTTAATAAAAGTTATTTCTTCATTAGGTAAAAAGTGAGATCTGATGGTGCTTTTTATAGAAGGTGCTGACACTGTGTTACAGCAAGCTGCAGAGCTTTTCTAAGGAAACTGGTACCTTTGTGCTGAGTGGTAGCAAGAAAGTGATCTGCGGTATTATATTCAAGCCCATAACATTTCCTAATTTGAACATATTTTATTTAGTGCTTCAGGCTGAGCCATGGTTACCCTGTGTAAAGCGTAATGGAATGCATGGCCCAAGCAGTTCCATCAGAATTGAGGCAGAAGAGAAAACAATAGTAAAATCAAGGGTGTCAACCCAAGCTCGTTTAGTTTCCTGGTCCTTCCTGAATGAAAAATGAGGAAACTCTTACCTTCCACAAGTATACTCCTTGGGTGAAGTCCATCTGTTGCTCATTAGTTGCATCTCAGTGAAGTCAAGGGGATCAAGTGTACTGGTCTTCTGTCAGCAGTCTGTCTCTTGTGCCAGAGTTGTGCTCGGCTCTTTCTCCTGGCAGGTTCACAAGCAAATGGCTGTGGTGAGGTTTGGGAGAGTTGTTGTTATTTTCCTCCAGTTCTATTAAGAGAAATCTGGTAAGCCCGTGACAGGAACCTCTCTTCCAAATGTCCTGTGTTTTCTGCACCTCCGCAGGCTGAGTCAGGAGTCAGAGTAGGTCATGGCAGAGTTATTGGAAGGGACAAAGGAGCTGATGAAAATGCTGCTCAGTTAAGCAAGCAGGATTAACATGACCAGGTGAATATTGTTAGCAAAAAACTTGCTCTTTTTGTTAGTGTGGAAATGTGCTTTCCCGTACCTGCTTTATGCCCTCCTGACAGATAGTCCTGAGTTAAGGGTGTCCCAAAAGCCTGCGTGACAGTCCCTATGTCAGTCTTTTGGGGTAAATGAAAGCTCACTGTTATGAACCTGTCAGTATTTTTGTGTGTGGGCCTGTCCTCCCTTGAACGTGGCAATGAGATGTAGTTGGATTTCAGCAGAAGTGCTGCGGCTGATGAGTAACCTCTGAACGTGGACAGCTGAAGGAGAAGCATGGCCACTGCGCTGTTGACAGGCTGGGGGAACAGTGAGCTCTTTTTGTGATTGTTCAGTTTTAAGTGTTGTTAAATCTTACCTGCTTGCAGGAGGGTTTTTTGAGGGTAGAAACCTTGTTCATGGATACAGCAGGTCATGTTTTCAGTGGGTCTGTTACTGCAAAATATAAAGTTTCCAAGAGCACAGGAGGTTTGAGGTTTTTCAAGGTGCAGGTTGCTGCACACGACTGCTCACCACTCTCATCTTCCACAAGCCACCTTCTGTAAATCTGATGTTTTTTGTATCAGTGCCAGTGTTTGGGATGCTTTAACAACTTTCAGTTTCCAAGATCCAAGTAATACTAGCTTTTTTTTTCCTTTTCTTTTCTCTTTTTTTGAAAGTCACACACACTGCTAGACAGCTCTAATTCTCTTGACACCAGCTAGCCCCTCATCCTCCAGTTTTGTGTCTCCCTTTCATGACTGATCTTGCAGCCTTATCTTTTGCGATGTGGTTATATACAGGATGTGACAGAACATGTACGAAAAGTAAACTTTCAGATCTTAATTTGAATGTGTTAAATTGATAGCAAGAGCTTCTACAAAGACCAGCTTTCAGTTACTAGTCTGTGGGTGAGTGTGTGATGGGGATCCTTATTATTCAGATTGCTGTATTGTTTTCGACTTCCACAAATTCAGCCAGCTTTCAAGAAACATGGGGTTTGCTTTTATGCAGGCGGAAATCCTAAACTTCCCATTTGTTCCAAGAAGCATATAAGAATTCACAAGGCTTTATTCATCCTGTCAAAAGCCTGAAGAAGGGAGACTTTATTTTAAGGGAAAGAGAACAGATAATTGTGAAAAATATAGCTTGGTTTACTCCCTGCTCACTGCAAAAAGCATGGTGTAACTAAACTTGCTGCTTTCCTATAAAACAAGTTCCAGATAGATTTATTGTTTAAGAATTCAATGCATGGAATCTATCCATTTTGAAGTGAAACAAAAAGGGTAGTTATTTCACATGACCCCAGAAGGATTTTTTTTTCCCAAACTGTTGTGTTTCAGTATATGCCTTGTTAAAGTTGTGTATGTATTAGGAAAACTAATCTATCATTTTAAAGTAAAAAAAAAAAAAAAAAACAACAAACAAACCTCAAAATGTTTCAGTCTAAAAATAGCTTAAAGATACTTCTCCAAAACACCTGAACGCTGTTACATTTCAGTCTAATTCCTGTCTGTTAACAGACTTTATGAAAACAATTTCATCTTTGGCAAAAGTTGCAATTTCTTTTCAAAACAGAAGAATTGGTTGGGCAGTTAATGATTACAGCGGGGATCTAGAGATGTGGTTTGCAATTCAGTAAGGAACTCCAGTTCTCTGCCAGTTTAGCCACCGCTTATCAGTTGCTGTTGCAGAACAGTTCAATTGCTGATATTGCATCACACAATTCAATGTCATGTAAAGATACTTTTTAAAACAACTACAGAAGCACATCTGACTGTTTTCTTGAAAAAGATCTATAGATCATAAGTAGCACTTCAGCATGTGTAAAGTTATTTGAAAATACCTAACAAGATATGCTCAAAAATGTTTCCCTCGGCTGATGTTCTTTGCCTTTAGAAAACCATAAACCAAAAATTAACCTGTTTGCTTTTATTTCATAATGTTTGATGGGGCTAATTATGCTTGAACACACACCATTCCTTGGATCAAAGGTAGCTGGTACATCCCATCAGGTCTCCTGTCAAGTTTAATGTGCCTTTCAATCTGTTAGCCTGTCCTGGACCAGCTCCGCAGTCCTCTCCCCAGAAAGCTGGGAACATTGGAATCACACAAGTCACCTGGGCTTCTTTCAGATAATTAAAACAAAACATGAAAATTTCACCAGTCAGGTCCTGATATAATAAGAAATAGAACTTGCAAAGTGAATTACAACAGTTAATAATAGAACAGCCATGGGGTTTTCTTCTCTTTGATGGGGAGAGAGGCATTACATACGCTTCAGTTTACGTACTTGTCATTTGCTTTTCTCTAATATAGCATGCATAACATCACGCTGCAGAAAGCCCACTATAGCTATGACTAGTTTCTTCTTCCCTCACCTCCCAGCACTTCCCAATGCTTATGAGTCCTCCTCTATTGTATGGGAACCATGGCTGCACAGTACTTTTGGAAAATGGAAAAAACACATCTCCTGTTTTGTGCATTGCCACATGAGCAGTTGGTAATTGCTATTCTGTTGCCCTTATTGCACCCTGATGCACTTGGTGGTTCTGTGTGTTACAACCATTGCTAGTCCTTGTACAGCTCAACAGTTCTGAAATTTTGGATCCCTACAAAGTTATCTTCCAGGCTGTGTGAGGCTGTGAAGTTGCATGATAGGGTGAAGCCAGACTTGCTGGGAACCCATTAGCAAATATAATCCTGAGGAAGCAATGGGTGGTTTCTGGTGGAGACTTTTATCCTTTGTATTGGACAACTGTAAATTAAACATGGAAATTTAATCTTGCTGTATACAGGAAAGCACAAGTGCAGTCTGTAAGTCAGTTTTGAGTGAAGATCCCTTTTCATTAGCACAAGACAACACTGAAGTAAACATTTAGGAAAGCGATGGACTCTTAGCTGTGATAAGAAGGGACTGGCTTTAGCGACCATGGAGGTGTCTCCACTGTTATATTTTCCAGGCATTTTTCCATGTTCAGATTTCACATGCAGCAAGCAGTTCTGAGCATACCAGGAGAACTGGGAGTGGCACGTCCCCAGCTACAGCAAAATCCATTGAGGACAATTTTTCATGCAGTTCAGGTTTGCTGACAATTGTAGCTACAAATTCTGGCAGCCGAGGCTGTGCCCTGGTATACTGTGTGGTGTTTATTGTCTCCTCCCTTCATAATGCACATGCAGCTTTAGGGAACAGAGGTTTCTCACATCCTCAAGACATGCAGTGCAGTCTTCATAGAATAGTTTGGGTCGGAAGGGACCTTCAGAGATCATCTAATCCAACCCCACAGCCATGAGCAGGGACATGTTCACCCAGACCAGGTTGCTCAGACCCCCGTCCAGCCTGACCATGAATATTTGTTTCCAGGGATGGGGCATCGACCACCTCTCTGGGCAACCTGGGCCAGTGTTTCACCACCCTCATTGTAAAAATAATTATTCCTCATCTCTAAGCTGAATCTCCCCTCCTTTAGTTTAGAATGATTACCCCTTGTCCTGTCATAACAGGCCCTTCTAAAAAGTCTGTCCCCATCTTTCTTTAAGTACTGAAAGGCTGCAATAAGGTCTCCCTGGAGCCTTCTCTTTTCCAGGCTGAACAACCCCAACTCTCTCAGCCTGTCCTCATACCAGAGGTGTTCCATCCCTCTGATCATCTTGGTGGCCTCCTGGCCCCTCTCCAACAGGTCCATGTTTTCCTGTACCGTATTAACCCGTCTGAAAACACATTACAGTTCAGTGAGCACTCTGAAACTTTCTCAAAGTCACATGGGGAATGGGCAACAAAATAAGCATCAAATAACCAGCAGTTATAGCTTCCAGATTTATATCCACCAGTCGATTTCAGCCTTTTTATAGGCCTGCGTGTCCTAGGAAGCACATCTCACACGTAGCTGAGATCATCTCATCCAGCAGCACCAGTTAAATGTGGCTAAAACCACCTCAGCTGCACAGCGGGGAGCAGCGGGGCTGCTTTAGGGGTGAAGGCAGCATCTTGGGGGTTGTGAGGCAGAGAGCACGAACCAGCACGTGTGTTCCTTCTCATCGGCTGGGGTTCACTGCAGTCCTGAATCAGATTTGCCCGTGTTGAGCAGCCCTGATGAACAAGGCCCCAGCTGTCTGCTGCCGCAGAAGCGTGCGCCAGGGCAGGCTATGAAAAGTGTTGCACAACCCAGTTTAATTTAACCACATGCTGAATAAATACGCTTTTGAGAACTCTTTTGAAGAGATGTTGCCTAATTAATCCTGCAGGGGGTATAATATGTATATTTTTGAAATCTAGTTTTAGCATCATGCAATTAGCTTTTATGGCCTAAGGATTCTGATTTAAGACATTATTTAGTTACTAATGGTAAGCTGTTTTAATTAGAAATGCAAATGTATTTTAGATCCAAATGTATCTGAGCAGTACAATGTAAAAAGATGATTCACAGCTAACACCACTGAAGTGCCTCAAGTCTGGTATTCTTTGTACCTTCTGTAGCTTGAACCCTGAGGATCAACATGATACTCAAACATCTCTCTCAGCTGAAGCATGTGAAGGCTGAATAGACTTCTTTAGGAAATGGAATAAGTATTAATCAACAGGGATCCTTTCTAGGGCAGCAGAAGGAAAATCATAGCTTTAGGCAAGAAGGAGACAAACACTTTGAATGTTACAGTTATAAGTTCAGCACAGCAACAGCAAAGCACAGCTCCTGCCAGGGTGCAGGTGCTGAGCAGACGGCAGCATCTTAGTTGACTTTGTCTTAGTATCAGAGAAATTACTCGGGTTTGAACACCCCAGGCTGCTCAGGGAGGGCTGTAGCTGCTCAGAGCTGTGCTGCTGTAAAATTTGAGCTGGCAGTGTGTCTAAGAAAAACCTCAAGCAAGGCAAGCTCCAGACAAACATCTAAAGGCTAATGCTTGCTGAACATTCACTGCAGTCCCTTGTCCGGGAGATACTAAACTATCAGGCAGGTGGATGTCTGTGATCAGACATTGTACATTGCAGTAAGGGATCACCCATATTCGACAAAGTCTTTCCAGAATCAAAGAGCCTCTGCTGCTAGACCAGTCCAGCCCTTGCTGTTGTAGTCAAGCATTTATTTTTCTTAGCTACTTTGAAAGATGTGTCCAAAAGAAAGTAACTACTCAGCAACAGTGAAAATGGATTTTGTGATGATAATCTCTTATTAGACGAGTTGCTTGGTACAGCTTTTTTACAACTACTTGTGATTAGGTGCAGTGATATAGCTGGGAACTAAGTGGTGCAGTTTATGAAGTGCACCTCTGCACATCTCTGCTAAGCTGGACATATAATTTTTTCTGTGAGGACACTGCTGGTAAGGAGCAATGGTGTAGGCACCGTGAAAGCCATGGGAGGCTCCATGTGGCCTTCCAGAAGTCAAAACTGATGAGTTTCTCAGAGCTAACCTTGTTGGGAAGGCTGGTGGCTGGGTCAAGGCACTTGTGCAGCTTCAGAGGGCTGAGCCCTCGGCAGGGTGCTGTGGAGCACTCTCCTGTTCCCATGCAGCAGATGCTCTCTGAGACTTCAAGTTCCCATCCTGTCTTGCTTGCTGACGCAGATAGAGTGTACTAGTGACTTCGTCACCTGAAATTTGATGAACTTATTGGCCGGCAGTCTGACAAAGGTTCCTCAATGAACTGCTCTCAGCCCTGCAGAGCTGTCAAACGATAAACCAAGACATAGATCGTGTGAGCCTGTTATATGGGGTGGCAAGTGATGTTCTGATTTTCCTACTTAAGCTGAGTGAATTAAAGCTTCCTCTAAGTCTAACTGATAGTCTTGAGTGTGCAGTGAAAAGTCTCCTAGCTGCTAAGCCATTTCCCTGTGCTGTGTTCAAAGAGCAAAACATCGCAAGCACCAGCAGTTCTTATCTGTGTGTTTTATTTCCAAACCGCTGTTTGCATTTACTTCATTCATTACTTCTTTTAATTCATCCCAACCAGTACCTTTGCTGTGAGCTTGTATTTTCCGCTAGTATTTCTGGAAGACGAGGGTGTGGAGAAAGCTGCTTTGGGCACCAGCCCTGGAGGCTCTGGCTGCAGTGTGTCTGTCGTCAAACACCCCAACCTCGTTGTTCTTGGTGGTTACGTGGTGTCCGCTCTCACCCTGCACCACTTGCAACTTATTCTTATTCCATTCTTTTCTTTTCAGGGGCTGTCAGAGCCTGAATAATTTAAGAGTGAACAAATGAGAGACGGTCATGGAGGACTCTGTTCTTACCTAGGCACAATTTGACAAGCATGTAGATTGCCTTGGGTTTCCACTGCACCTACCACAACTTTACTAAGAGAAAAGCCCCCTTTCCTAGTCATCTGTGTCAGTCTTGCTTAGTAAAGTTATTCAAGATCAACGCCTTTGGAATTGGTTGGTAAATGGACAAAGACTTTCTCTTTGCCCGGAGCTCCTGACAGCCTCCAAGTACCAAAGAGAACTCCACAGCACTAGAAAGCAAGAGACAGCTGCTGAATGTTGGAAGCTACTGCATTTGGCAAAAGAAGCTGACGCTAAGATGCACACAGTTGTGTTTGTTTGTTCTGCTTGTTTTCTGTGCTTTCCAAGCCCTGTGTGTGCCTGGAAAGTTTAATGACCAATCCCTTCTTTCTCAACATGCAGTTTTTCTTCCTGTCTCAAAAAGCTTTGGGTTCTGTTCTTGCTTTTTTTTTTTTTTTTGCCCCAATTCCAATTTATTTTGTCACCAATACTCTTCTGGTGTTTCAATGAAGCATTGTTTGGGGACATAGCCACATTTTCCTTTGAGGTAGAGAGACATTAATACAATATTCAAATGTTGTCCTCCTCCCTTCTCTCCTCCCATTCAGCAGAGTGGTCCACCTTGTCATAGAGATTGCTGGCTTCAAGAGTAAGGCAAAGTTGACCTTAGCAACAGTGTAATTTAACTGAGAAATTACTTCATTAAGTGTGGAAAAATTCTTACAGTAGTTCAGTTTGGGAGCTCCTGAATGAAGCTGACCCTTGACCCTTCACAAAAGAATAAGGCTTATGTTGTACTAACAGCTGCTTGGAAACCATGTGTAATAAAGCTTGGTTTTGTGCCCACCACCAGGATAAAAGATGGTATTTGTCAACTCTGGTACCCTTACTCTCCCAGCTGAGCAAAACTGCTTAGATCAAAGTTAAAAAGTCTGCTTCTATGTGGGTGCCTAAGCATTTCACAGTTTCTTATGCTAAAAGTAACAGTGTACTTGCAAAGGCCAGCAAACGCTGCTGCTCTAGTTCAGCTTCAAACATGACATTTTCCTCCTCATCTTCCCATATAGGTTTCCATAGAAGTTCAGGGTTAAGACTTTTTTACAGAACATGCATAAGTCTCCTATCAAAATATATCAAGGAGGATTTTTGCTTTGTGTTTGGGGCTTCGTTCTTTTTGCTGCTAGTGACACTTAGTCTGGAAACTTCAGGGTCGGGGATTACTTTATTTTTGTCACAGAATGAGGACAGTGTAAATACAAAATGTAAAGTAGAAGAACTTAGAGAAGTGCTTCAATGAGTTGTTTGACTAAATTGAAATAAATGTTGATTTGTTCAAAAAAAAAAAAAAAAAAACAACAACAACAAAACCATGCCCTTTCTGGATCTTGTTAGTCTTGACTTTTTATTTCCTTCCTTTGCTAAACCAAAATGCGTGCCTCTTGATTTCTGAAATCTGCTCTCCCAGCTGTGGGGCATTACGGGAAGGTTGTTCCAATGTGCTCTCCCAGCTGATATGTTGGGTTTGCTCTCACTGTGCTCTGGGCCGGTCGGGAAGGCAGGAGAATGAGTGAATGAAATCAAGTGCATAGAAATACTGCACCTGGCCTCAGACTCTGCTGTGTGAAGCAACTGTGCTTTTTTTCTGAGCTTTTCCACACCTTTTCATTCAGTACAAACTGATTCTAAAATGTTGTTGCTTTGTTGGGGAGATAAGCAAGGTTCCCTTGGAGGACTCAAGACAGGCCAATAACATACCTATCTCATGGTATTTTGGGGTAGGAGCTGGCTAGGAGTATCTGGCTTACTAACGTGTTGGTGACTTTACTCTGTGGATGTTTGTTCTCATTTTATTCCTGTCGTAAGCCCAGGCCAGCTTATCTGGGGAGTGGGATGGGATTCTGAATGATGAATTTGTCAGGCTGACAGATGGAGAGAAAAGGACTCAAACCTCCCACTGGAGAAGTCACAGGTACCCATCACAGTTGTAAGCTCTTACATGGAAACACATTTCTGAGCAGGACACCGAGAGAGGAGGACTGCAGACGTTTCAGCTGCTGTTCAAGTGCTTCATGCTGCAGGGTTGAGTTGCATGCTTTCCTGAGAGTCGCTCCAGAGGCACAAGGGCATGCTCAGCCTTCCACGTGCAGCAGCTCCTTGGTTAAATGCTCGTCTGCAGGAAACAAGACCCTGCCCTCTGTTCATCTGAGGACTCATCTTCCTTTTTTCCACATGGCGTCCCTACTTCTGACAATAGCTTTAGGTCCACATGAAGCAGCAGATACAGTAGAAATGACTCCTGTAGCTGTTCCTCTCGCTAGGCTCTCTTGGTCAGCAACAAGGCCATGTTTTATTCCAGCAGGCTCTCTCACTGTGCTGTTTCTCTCTCTGCAGACCCTGCTTGCTCCTTCAGCACGCTCTCGGGATTTCGCTAACTCTTCTTGCAAGGTCTCTGGAGACCGCGCGCCTCTGTGCTGTTTCTCCAGGCTTTTGGTTTTATCTCGCTCTTTGAAACTTTCCCAGAACTGCAGTGACTTTTCTCTGACCTCCAGGAACTGGAGCTCTGGAGCCCTGACACTCCGGCTGGTACAACCAAGACCTGGAGACTACTTTGGGATGTCAGCTTTCCCAGCACACGCTGGATGAAAGCCGCATCTGAGCAACACCAGCTAAAAATAAAAGCTATTCAACCGAAGCTAATGGCAGGTTGCCATGAGTTATTGCTCATTAAAGTGAATTGTCAGATGCTTAACTTCAGCTAATCATTTCCTGCTGCGAGATCGGCCTGGTATGAAACATACTCAAATGTGGGAAGGGGATTCACAATAACTACATTTAGCTAAGGGTGTAATTTCCTCGGACTCCCTCCGTAGTTAATGGAAAGAGAGAGGCTCCTACACGGGGTAATTCCCGCTCCGTATCGCCCTCGGGTAAAAGCACCCGCGGCTCCTTGACTGCCGAGAGCCTGGGTTGAGCTGCTGCCTGCCACAAAAATGAGCTTCTCTGAGTGACAGTGTTTGCCGCAGCTAGGTGAGGGCTTCTTTTCTTTGGCTTAGGTAATGATCAGGATGTTGAATACTAAAACCAACGGATCGGTGACCATTTCCCAAAAGCAAGACCCCTATGCAGAATCCCCCAGGAGCATCCCATGCTTTGCAGTGTAGCTGAAGGGAACTCCGCAGGTCAACTTCTATCTCAAAGCAGCTCTCCTCGCCCCTTTTCAAGAAATATCAGCTATTTAATAAAGAAACAGTGTATTCTGAATGTCGTTTGATTAATTCAATTTGTAGTCCTTTTTTTCCCCTGTTCTTTTTGGAAGTTAGTCTTGATTACATGCTTGGCAGAGAAGCAGAAAGTCAGATTTTGAGTTTTTACATTACAGTAATTGGAAAGTTTGTCAAGTATGTCTGCTTTTAGCTATGTAGGCTACTTTCTCTATTGGACTAGAAACTTTGGCATGAAATATTTAACTCCATACCACTCTTCTTGAGTTTGGACAAGAAGTGATTTCATCCACATAAATGGAATTGTGAGAATCCTGCCAGACTGATTTGTGCCTTTTGACGTTGCTTCCAACTTGAAGCTTCAAATGACACTCCAAGACACAAACAGAAAATTAAGGTGAACAGTCTCAATTCTGCTAATTTGTAGGAGATCATGAAAGTTAGGGAAAATATTTGAACCTCAGAGCAAAACTTGCATTTAGATTTCAGTGGCATTAATTGAATGTGTTTTTACCCTCTGGTGTGAAACTGGTTTCTACATGATTTCATCTCATTTTTCCCCCAGGGCGAAGTGCGGGGCAGGTCTGGGGTTGGACACGTGTAAAGGGGGCTGAGCGGGGCTGGGAGTGGATGAGGAGCCATGGACAACTGCAGGGCGAGTTTTGCAATTCCATTGCAAAAGTTTAACATAACTCTAATTTAAAGGGCTTTTCAAGGCAGTTGTCCTCTGTCTTTGTCTGTCGTGGGCACTGAAAATTTCCTCATGTTCACTCATGTTCTTCACTGTAGCCTTTTTCAGAGGCAATGCCTGAGGAGATAGTTTATTTGTTGGCATCAAAATTTGTCAGATTCATTATTTACATTGTTATGAACTAGTGTTTTCACTTGAGGAATAGCTGTAAAGTGACTTTGTATTATCCAAATATTGTTACCTCCCAAATTTTTGCAAATCCATGCCAGGTTTTCCAGGCAGAATAGGCTCTAACGCTAAAACTGGGATCAGTACTGTCATCTGCCTAAGCCACAAAGTTTTGTAACCCTGACTTGTGCCAATAAAAATGTTTCACTGAGCGTGGTTTGGACATTTAACACAAAAGGACAGAAGGGCCAAAGAAGCAGCTTTCATACGTCGTTTTGGCATTTTTGCATCCTCTGAGTAGAGCTTTTGCCCTGAAGGTCCTTGAGCAGATCTGAAGAGGCTCTCACAGCAACGTTTCCCCAGGGAGGGTATAAAGCCTCAAGGGACTGAGAGCTGTGAACTGGAGCCTACAGCCTGTGTGGTGAAGGAGATGCTCTTGGAAGAGGCAGGAGAGTGTGTATTTTGATGCTTTAGGTGATTCTTATTGTTTAGTGTAAAATACTAACCTAGAGACTTTGTGCATAAGGTGCATCTAGATAACTCCTGCTTTCCAAGATTTTCTGGTGCAGAGATTCCCATTCTTCAGGAAATAATAGCTCAAGTAAAGACTGAATTGGTCTTTCACCCACATCTGATTCAGTTCCATCTTTGTCAGAAATGTTATTTTACAGGAATCACTAAATATGGAAAATGGGCCCTGTCAAGAATAGCAGAGCTAATATATTTGCTCATTGGTCAGATTGTCATTATTGGCTTTCATTCATGAGTGGAATTATTTCTGCAAAAAAAATTAAATGCACATGCTAATAGGATTACAGAGTTCCCATTCTGGCCCATCATCTTTGACTTCTGTGGAAAAATTCTTTTCTCTCAGGCTGTTTTTCTGGGTGAGAAATGGAGCCATAAATCAGAAGATTCACCTCTTGTCACCTAAGCCAAAATTGTGTCCTGTCACCTGTCTTCATAGCTATATTCTGTATTATACTTCTGGTTATGGAAGCATCTTTCCTTCCTATCATATATAATCTCTGGTCAGTATAGATCAAAAGCAGAAGCCTGATGTTTTCTTCTGCGTTGCTCTGAGAAGCCTTTCCCTTTCCCATTAAAGATCTGAGTTCCTGCAGATGAGTTCAGTGCTGCATGAGCCTCATCAGACAGACCTTCCCTCCCAGGCGTGCTCTGGGGAACAGGGAGGTAAAAATAAAATGCCTTGTATTTATGTTCTAGCAGTAATTCCTGCTGACTCAAATGGGAATACAACTGTGCCTCTAAAATAGGTCTACAAGATCTTCATTTTTCCTTTCACCCAAGGTTGCACAGAACTGGAACCTTACATGTTTCAGGTAGAAGAGCTGTGCTTTTATAGATGTCAGTTCACCTGATCGACAACAACAAAGATTTCATGCCTCAAGCGGTGCAAAAGCTCTGAATGTTAAAGCTCTTTGGTCTGGCTGAGTATCTGTCACAGTCTTATTGCCAGAAGTTTCTTGGAGATCTGCTTAAGGGGTGTTTTGGAAACCATCATTTCTTCTGTCTGAATGAATGGTTTGGCCAGGAAATCAATCTAGCCACAGTAGTCTGCTGACCTCCCTACACCCATTCCGCTTCACCAAATACCTTTTTTTAGACATGTGTATCCCAGGACAGTAGGGGCAGGATGACTGCTTGCTGCTGCATCTTTTCCAAAGTGCTCTCTGGCTTTTCTTAAGCAAACTGTGTTTCCAAACAGCTCTACCAATAGGGTTTGCAGAGCACATATGTGCTAGAGCACA
The DNA here is from genome assembly GCF_037038585.1 of Patagioenas fasciata. NCBI lineage: Eukaryota > Metazoa > Chordata > Aves > Columbiformes > Columbidae > Patagioenas > Patagioenas fasciata. Next base: position 11,085,316 of record NC_092526.1, on the reverse strand, counting down.
TTAACGTGTCCTTCGCTTCCTCTTGATCCACCTGGTGTCTGGATCTCAGGCTAGTATCAAGTGTCATGATTAATGTGTTTGTAGCTGTACGTGCTGTGGAAGCAGTGCAGCTCACACAAGCACAACTTAGGAGGTTGTCTCCAAAGTCTTTTCCTGGCAGATTTTTTGTTCTGCATGTTTCTGTCTTTCATTTCATGAGCTCTGCTCTTCCTTGAGCTCCACTCCTGCCTCTGCGACTGTGTCATGGTGACCTGCTTTAAGTGCAAAGGAAATCATTCTCAGCAGGGCTGGCAAATGGAAAGTTTTACTTGCTCACAAATGTGTCCATATTTGCAATTCCTTTAAAAAAAGAAAAGGAAAAAAAGTCATGAATGTTGTGTGTGGACTCTCAGTGTGGTTTTTGGACAGTGCATGTTTGGTGATGGTGGGCAGTGAGAGGATGAGGTGGAAGCGTTTTGTACATGTGTGAGGTGCTGGGTAGAGTGATCTCACCCCACCCTGAGGGGCTCTCATGGTGACTAGAGAGCAGAGAGACTGATACCAACCTTTCTCTTCCTGCCTGTCCTCCAGCCAGTGGAGACGTTACCATGAAAGGCAAGCTAAGGCCACATTTCTGGCCTTGGGCTGCATGGGCCAAGCAAAGCCCAGGCTCTGTCCTAGAGGGCTTACAGTGGTCAGCCAGGGCACTTCAGCAAACAAGGAGAAAGAAGGAGACTTCATATCTGCCATGGTTGTGTACAGCGTGGCACAACAGAGATTTAGTAACCCTCTGGTAAATGGCCTTTTTCGTCACCAAAGACATGACCTTGACTGGGAAAATCCAGAGCCTTGTTCACATGGGATTATTGCCTGGTATAACACACCTCCCTCTGGAAGAACCTTTGGGTTGGCTTTCGTCATGGTTCACAGCTCTGGAGGCCAGATGTTTGGTCTGCAGAGGGTTCCTGGCTTTAGGTTAAACTTCGGACAAAATTCCTGCCATGTGGCAGGCTGGGCTGTGGGCCAGCTCAGGATTTAGGCTGTTTCTGCCCACCTACTGCCTTCACCAGGATGACAGGGAACAATTACTGACCATCACTTCCCCACCATGGCCTCGAGTGAAGAATGCTGTGGTGTGAGTGGTGCTGTGTGTCTGTCCATGCCCGGCCACGGCTCTGCTGCCTGGGGAGAGTGGAGGGAGGCAGCAAGGCCAGATCTGGCCCTGCTTGTAAAACCAGGGGTGTTTCCTGGTGGGAAGGGAGGTCTCTACCCCTTCCATCATGGACTTCAGTGTCGCAGGTTTGGCCCTGCCTTAAACCTGCCGGGCTGAGGTGGGATTGCATGTCTTGTTAACAAATCCTTGGGGTGGAGGAAGCTGTCCCAGGCTCCATCTAGCTTCTTATCCACTCCTCTCCCTTACTAAAAGGTAAATTGCCAAGGTGCCATTGACTGGAGGGAGGGGTTTGGGCTGTATTACTTCCAAGCTGTAGTGGAAACCTCCCTGTACATTAATCAATTGAAATGTGGGAAGATCAGGTTGTCCTCAGTTCTCCTCAACCTCCCCCAGAGCCCAGATCCCAGCAAAGACAGTGAGCCCATGATACAGCTGCTTGCCCCAAATCATCCTTGATATTGGTAGCCTCCACAGACCCATCGCTTCCAGTGTTTCTCCTTCCATGACTGCAGCCTGGCTTCCTTTGCACCAGTGATTCCCCCAGTTAGTCCTCCGGCAGCAGCAGTGGGAGCAAGGGGGGCACCCACTTGATGCAACCCTTTGGCGAGGAGCCCTGGAGCTGCTCCCGTTGCCTGCAGGGCTTTGGGTGCTACTGAGGAGCCAGGGGGACAGAGGGGCCAGAGTGCTTGCGCAACCAAAATCACCATCACAAAACCCTGAACTGAACGTTGCTGACGCAAGGTGTGCTGATAAACTCCCAAAGCATCACATGGAGTCTGCCAGAGGAGGCTATCTAAAGCCTATTGAGTGGGAGATAAGATGGCCACTGGCAAATATTATCTTGCACTAGTTGATTTCACGCTACTTTGTGTGCATGAAATAACATCAATGGGAGCTGGGTAAAGCCAAGCCTTTTTGAGATAGGACTGCTACTTTGCCATTATGGAGGCATGTCAGAAAAACCCCAGGAGCTCCACCTGGGATCTGTCCTCCTCCCAGCCCCTCTCACGCTCACCCCTGTCATCAGAAGACAGATGTTTGAATTTTCTTCCTGGCTGGGAAATGAACTTTGACTTCCTCTAGCTTGTTTCAATTATTTCCATGTGTTCTGAAAACCTCACTTTTGACCCCAGGTATGTAATAAATTTTTGGTTCAACTTCTGTCTGAGGCTGACTATGATTATGAAATATCATAAAACATTATAATTCTCTCGGTCTGTGTTTTACAAGCTGGCAGACAAGGCAGGCTGCAGTCTCTGCTCAGTGCAGAGCCGGCTGTGAGCAGCAGCTCTGCCTCGCAGGGTACAAGCTCTGCATGCATGTAGCAGAAAGTGGCTTCTAAAACAATACAGGTAACTATTCTCCAGGAGAATAGCTCTCCCTGAGCATGTGTACTACCCAATACCTTTCATGATATTTATTGTTGAACCGGGAATAGCTGGATGCCCCAGGCTATTTTCGTGTGTTATTAGCTTACAAGTTTGGTTTTTTTTCTGCTGGGGTGGATAAGAGATTCAGACCCTCAAGATTATCAAGTCCAACCGTTAACTGAACACTGGCACTAAACCATGTCCATAAGAAACTGATCTGCATGTCTTTTAAACACCTCCAGGATGGTGACTCAACCACTTCCCTGGGCAGCCTGTTCCAATGCTTGACAACCCTTTCTATGAAGAAAAGTGTTTAATAACATCAGCTGACTGTTTTCTGATGTACGATCTGAGTTGTATGTTATAGAAGTGTGACAATTTCTGAATTATGTAACAAAACAAAAGAACAATTAAACTCTGTGGAATTAAACATCACAGTCCCTGATTGCTCCTGGGGAGGCAGTTGCCTTGCAGTGGTTGCAGAAAGGTGAAAGCAGGGCACTTGTTCCTAAAGGGCAATTGAGAAATCTTTGACCAACTTATTTACTTTGGTTTTAAAGACTTACTAACATGGGCACATCTTTGGTGTGTTGCTTTGGTGGGAAGTACGGGAGGTTGCACTCATTTCTAAGCTGCTAGTCTGAACATGTGTATTAATAATTGCAGTTGGACACAGTGCAGCAGAATCTCATGCTTGGATATAATGGATTATTTTTACATTTTAAGCCTGCTTTATATCTCCTTTTTGGGACTTTCCTTTGGTTTGAACAATTTTCATGTCTTTTAATTGTTCTTTCTAGTTTCTTAGTTCTAGGGAAGGTGTAAAGTCTTCTGACAAATTGCTCTCAGGGGCAAAGGAGGTAATTTTAAGGTGCTTCAAATAACCTTCAAATGTTAATAGGTATTCTTACTAACAGTAATGTCATTTGGGTCTGGAAATGGCCGAGAAACACTTCTGGAATTGGAACCTGACAAAGTGTTGGTGACTCTCATGTCTTCTGTAGTAATCTGCTTTTTGTGCTTATTTTCTTCCTGGCAATTCACAATGAATTCTCTGGGAAGAAGCTGAGAAATTCAGCACTTCGATGAAAGCTTGAATTTCATGCTAAAACTAGGTAACTTTGCTGTCTGTGATCTTTCACAAGGACAGATATTGTGACAGGAAATGAGAGGAGTGTCTAAGATTGTGGAAAACGCCCATTGCAGGGCATATTCCTCTCTTTGGTGTGCAATAAAGTTTGCACAATGTCCATAGGTCACAAAACCTTTAATCGAGGCAGTTTGTATTTCCATGCTTAGGACTGCCAGGTGCTTGGTGTGCACTAGGAGATAGAGGAGGTGCTGGTATGATCTCTCACCGGCATCGTTTTCTTCCAGATGCATATTCAGTCTCTTCCAATGACAACGGGGGCAAGTCTGATTCAGTGGCCAACTTACAACCTCAGCCGTCCCTCAACTCCATCCAGAGCTCTCCTGGTCCAAAGCGCTCGACGAACACACTAAAGAAATGGTTGACGAGTCCTGTGCGCCGGCTGAACAGTGGGAAGACCGAGAGCAACATCAAGAAACAAAAGAAGGTGCGAGATGGAAGGAAGAGCTTTGACCTCGGCTCACCAAAGACTGGAGATGAAACCACTCCTCAAGGAGACAGCGCAGATGAGGTGTGTGTTGGTGTTTGTTGAAGGGAAGACCATGTCTCTGATAGTCTCCTCCGTGGTGTGTGATTCACGCTTGAGTAAACGCAGTTCCCTTAGGGTCTAGAGGGAACAGCGGATCATTCATAAAACTGCATTGATTGACGCTGTGTTGCAAAACGCGTTGTCATCCAAAGAACGATGGAATATATAGGGAGCAGCATTTCAAAGTCTGCATATGTTATTGTCCTTTGACTAGATTTTTTTAATGGCCTATTAGAAACCTGCCAAGGATAGAAATTAAGTTATTCTTGAGCAGCTGTTGTCACTTTTTGCTGAGGTTCATATCATCTTTATCCTATCATGGCAGTGTAATTCCTTATTGAAAGAAAATGCTCAGAGAAATAGCCATGTTTCTGTTAAATCTACTATGTATTTGTAGCTGCAGTTTCTCCGAAGGCATGTTCTTTGCCAGAATAGCTTTTTCCTGATAAAGTGAATATGGAATTACAAGCTGAAAATGGAGAAGATATTAACTGAATGCAAATAGAGAAGCACATTTTTTAAAACTGTACATTGAGCCATTCTCTTTTAAATTAAAAAGTGCTTTTCCATCAGCACAGAGACAGCTGTAACTGCCTTAGTTGCTTGGGTGACCTATAAACTGTATTTCTGTAACTCATAGAAGGCACCGAGATTAACTGGCAAAACCTCACATCTTTATTGCTTTTCTTTCATGATACTTAGCATTACCAGCAATTCTCTCCACCCAATGCAATATTGAGCCACTATTATAACAGACTCAAAGCCTGGTAGTAGGGCTCAGATTTCTAAAAAGATAAAAGAAACCCGTCTCTGCTTCTGATTGTATTTCACTTTCCTTCAGAAGAGCAAGAAAGGATGGGGAGAAGATGAACCAGACGAAGAGTCTCACACACCTCTTCCTCCTCCTATGAAGATTTTTGACAATGATCCAACCCAAGATGAGATGGTAAGACCTCTCCTACTATACCAGTTTGCTGTTTAAGTGCATTTCTCATGTAGCCATCTTGTAGTGGTCTTCTGGCAACCAGTGCCTAGACTTGCAGTTATAAGAGACATCTATATGCAAATCATAATCTAATACCTTTCACCAATTGGATTTACAAATAGAGCCAGATAAGCAATTTAGTCCTGGCATCCCATTTCATGGCAGGTCAATCATGTGCTTGTGTTGTGTGTGGTCAGGAATTCCAGGCAGGCTGATAATGTGTGTTCTCCACGTCTGTTTTAAGAGTGCCATTGGTGTCTGGCAGTAGCAACAGAAATAGTAATTGGTGTCAGTCTGGGCCTGAGGAGCAGGACAGTTGCTGGAGGCTGCTTGAATTCAGAAATCCCACCTTCACCAAGAGTTAGGTAGCTCAGGCTCTCCACTCAGGCTTTGTGTGTGATGGGATGTCGTGCGTGTCCAGGGATGTCATCAGTCTGTGCCCCACCTTACACTCTCTGTTTTGAAATGCTTTAAAACTTGCAGATGGAAAAGCCTCCCCAGTGCTATTTGGCATTTCTAGGGTATGTGGCCAATCATCACTGAATGTTCTATCAGTTCCAGTTGATTCAGAAGCCCACAAGGCATCTGAAGTCCTTCTCAGGATGGTGGAAAAGACTTTGGCCTGCCCAGTTTTGTGCACCATGGTGGTGGTGGTGGTGGTAGTTGTGATAGTTTGCTGCTGTTAGCCAGGGTCTCTTGAATGTTAAGTCAGAACTTGCTGTGCTAGATGGTATTGTGGCTTGCAGAGTCCTCCCATTTCTCTCTTGGACTTGGGGTGCCAGTCTGTGAATACGGCTGTGATGGAGGGTTGTGTTCACAGTCAGTGTGGGTCCTGTCTGCAGGTGTTCTCCCACACCCTTTCCTGGTGTGAAATCCATCCTCCTGTGTAGCTGTTTCCTGCTTTCCTGCTGGCATCTGTTTTTAGCAGTTACACTTCTGTGTCTCTATCCTCTGATTGTAATTACTGCATGCAAAGAAGCAAGGATAGGGGAGATTAATAAATTGTCAGGAAAACAAAACAAAACAAAACAAAACAAAACCAGCCCAGAATGTTCTTGGGGAAGTTTCAAGCAGGAGTTTGGAAATACAAGAGAGAAGGGCGCAAATATTTATGGGATTCGAAGAGCAGAATGATGGAGGAAAGGATTCAGGAGCTTGCTGCTCATCTGTCAGGAAATGTTGTGACATTGTGGTGGCAGCAAGGCCAGAAGGAAGCAGCTGGAGCCACGGACTCTCGCCCTTTGAGCGCCGCATGTGCTGCTGGCTGACGAGGGGCAGAGGCGAAAGGTCGGCGAAGCGGAGCCGCGGTGGATCCCTACCCAGCACAGCAGCATTTGCTCCTGGCTTCTTCCCCCTGGTGTTTAGCTAAATGTTTTGGGGTTAGTTTGCTTTCTGTTTTTTTTTTTGAGGGAGTTTAGTAGGTTGGTTTGTTTGTTTCAAAGAAAAGCAAAACTGCTTGAGCTCAGGTCACTTTTTTTGATTTTTAACATGCCATGTGATTTCAGTATTTCTTAAATACGTTTCTGACAGCACCAATGTTGTGGAACTAAACCGTTTTCCGCTCCAGATGTCTAAGCTTTATAGAGTATTTTGGCATCCTGTTTCTTCACCCATTCCTAAAGAGAAGTTTAAATAGAGCAAGATGTGTCTGAAGCTCTTTTTCTTTCTCTTTTTCTTCCCCTACTTGCTTTTTGCCATGGAGGGAAAAAAACTTAAGCTCACAAACATGGCTCCTGAATTCCCTGGCATGGGAGCACTGCACTAGCAATGTTTGAGCCATGCTGGAGCCAAAAGCTTGTTAACAGTGTTAATTTGGGCACAGGGCTCATGTCCTACTACAGCTCACAGGCTCAGGTTGGAGCAGCAGCAGCGTGGGGAGATGGCAGGGACAGGGGGAGATGTCTGCATGGTGGAGGGTTGGCGCCTTTCCCCAAACCCATCTGCAAGGCAGCAATAATTGTACCTTGCTGCTCCTGGAGACTCTTATAAATACGAATTGCAAGTTATCTTCCTATGAAAAATTTATAATTTCCTTCCTGGGGAATAGAAACACCATTTTTTTTATTTGCCCAATACAAGCCAGACTTTCGTCAATCACAGGAGAGTTTTATTTTGCCCTGAAAGACTCGTAGGCAGCAAATGTTTCCATATTCCCTTCAAAATCCTGCAGTTATTTACTTTTGAGAGATATTGAGCAATTTCAGTTAAAAGAAGAGAGAGCAACAGCTGTTTGATGCCTCCAAAAATTGGACTCCTCCTGCTACAATGGTTATGTTTGACAGTTATTGTTGATGTATTTGTCCAGTATCTCTTCAAAGTCCCTATTTTCAGGGTTTTTTTTCCTTCGTCTGTCTGCATTGCAGGTGAAACAAGCTGTCTGATCTTTTACATTATTATGACATTCCTGCATTGCCAGACTAATTCCTCAATTCCCAGCCTGATTATGTGTCATTTTTGTTGTTGTAATTAGAACTGTTGATTAGATGTATTATTAGTGAAAGACTAGATGACAAGAGGAAGGCTGTTCATGCTTCTGATCTCTCACAAGGCTTCTGGTTGGGATTGGTCTCATTTGCTTTTTTCTTCTCCTCCTGGGGCTGTGTCACTCCACAGGGCTGCTGGAAGAGGTGGCCAGCAGCCTAATTCCTGCCATCGCATTTCCACCTCTCTCCCTCCAGCACTATTTAATCTCAGATGCATGTTCATTGGCACCTGCACGGTGACTTTGCTGAAATAGCTGCTCTCCAGAAATCCTTTATTAGGCAGCTGAGGGATGAATATGCTTTTTAATAATTTCAATGTAGAATTTATAATCATTTATCCATATTTAGCCCATGTCAGCCTGCCAAAAGCAGGTTATCAAAGGGCTCATAGTTGTATTTGATGCCTGTATTTTGTTCAGAAGAAACATACATACAGGTGAGCTAATAAATCCCAACTCCCATAGCTATCTCATGAGTGTGGGTTTTCAAAGTGAGGTTTCTTAGGGCAAAGACCAAGGGGTGAAAAGGCCCACATAGAGCAAAAACCTTAAACTAAATCTGAATATTTCACACAGAGGCCAGTCTTTGCAGGGCTGTGGGGGATGCTTGAGTAGCACATTGATGAGGTCTCAGTGTTTCTGGAGATTGGTAACAGCCAGCAGCTATTACCTGTGGCTACCTGAGTGTGGAGACACCCAAAGGCATTACATGATGTCAGGCACCAAAAATCAAATACCTGCAAGGAACAGAGAGACATAGAGAAGTGGGTTTGAAAATATTCTAACTAATGTCAATAGGGAAAGGTGAGCATCTCCAGAGTGTGCCTGCCCTCCGGTGCCACGTACCTAGGACAGATGAGATACATAGGGATGTTCTCTCTCCACTTATTGCAGAAAGGGGTGAGAAAAGATGCACATTTTAGATGGCTGAAGTTGCATGAATGTGAGGTGTCATCTGAGTTCATTTAGGGTTGCAATGATCTGTGGGGAAGGGAGTTGTTCCCCCTGTCTCCCTCCCCTACTGCCTGTAACTCCATGTGCTCCTTGTACTTAACTGCATTTATTGAATATGTATCTATGGGGGAGGGGGTAATTTCTCACATCAATTTTTTGGAGCCTGCAAGACTGTAGATGTCCTTTGAAGAAGGAACCAGCAGACATTAAGAATATTGTAGCCCGGTTGTAAATGAACTTCAGTTCTTTGACACCGTTCCCTGGTTCCCAGCCCTGGAACTGCTGCAGGGAAATACGGAGCAACTCGGTGCTTGTCTGATAGGGCGGCACTCACTGCCTTGACCGTGCATGTGGTCCTCTAACCCTCCTGCTCCCCATCCATGTTTGTTCTCCTCTCTCAGAAGCTGCTTCACTGACCACTGGTTTCCTCCTCCCTTCTCATCCTGTTAACTTGCTTTTCCTTTGCAACCTGGTGTCTTGCAGTCCTCTTCTTTGCTAGCTGCTCGGCAGAGCTCCTCCGATGTCCCAACCGCTGCGGATCTTGTCAGTGCAATAGAACAGTTGGTCAAAAGCAAGCTGGTAAGTTTAGTGTTGTGAAAACTGTGTACACGCCAGGCCTAATACGACTCTAGGGAAGGGCTTTTTAAGGTCGGCCTCCTGTTTCTGTTTTCCTTGCTTTTCACCTTCACCTGCTCTGCTTTTATTAACCCTGTGTGTTCTGCTTCTCAGTACACAATCTAATATTTTTGCTCCCCAAGTGAGATGAAACCTGCATCTCATGTTGCTTTGTAGACCCTGCTCTGCAGAGTCAAAAAACACTTTTGGAGAGGGTTTCCAGAGAATGAGCTAATACACTGTACTCTTTCTGGGGTCTTGTTGGTGTTCTTCCAAATGTTTTACACAGTGGGATGTTTTGTTTGCTTTGTTTTAAAGCTTGTTCAGAGGCACTGGAGTTTTCTACCCAACATGTGATTTTATTTGGTATTCTGGCTTCCTTGAAAAGACTCTCTAAAGAGCAGAACTGCTTGAAGTATCACAGCTGTGCTTTTATTTTACAAAGATTCATGTGTCTCTTTTAATCTGCTTTGTCAACTTTTTCTGACACGGAGTAGAATAGGCAATAAAAATGCTCTGGATTTAGTTTGTTCAAAAATCTCAGTATCATGCTCGCTCCCTGTCTGGTCCCATGTCTGCTGGACACAGAGTAAATCCTGTTCCATATCTTGACTTCTCTTAAATTTTCCCTGGAACAATTCAAAAGTTTAATATCAAAGATAAACCTTTATCTATATGTCCCAGGACCTCTAAAATTAGATAAATGCTTGCTTTGAGCAAGTTTAACTTAATTAACAAGTCAGGATTAAAGCAGGGTTATGACAAGCCTGCAAAGGTTAATTTCCTTAAGTATACTGAAAGGATGAAGAGAGTAAAAACAAAACAAAAAAGTCTGCGGTGATCATTAAATTACTGTAACTCTGTGCAAGCAGCTTTATCTAGCGAATCATTTGAGAGGGCTTTGGTATTTTCTTGGCTTGAGATGAAGATAGTCGATGTTCATAGGGTGCTTCGTAAGGAGTAAGTGATGAAGGAGCTCTTTGTGACATGGGAAACCGAGGACATTCCCAGAAAGTTTACTCAAAATAGTTTTATTCCATCGAGGGACTAACAAATTGAGAAGTATTTCATTACTCCAGTTAGAAGTATTTTCGGAGCATATTTTATCTTCTCTCCCCCAAAGGCAGGCTATTAGGTCAGTTGCAATTACTTTCCAGGGATTTGGGGGGAACTTAATTATTGTGGAATGTTACTATGTATCCATCTATGTTTCATTTTGTGTTTTAATTTGCTACTAAGTATCCCCATTCACATTTTTGACAGAGAAACATCGACCTTGTGTAGTCTACCACTGGTTCTGGCTGAGACACCATGATGTTTTCAGGTCATTTTGAAATAATTTGGAAGAGCTTTCTCATCCTAGGCTTACTGGAACATCTTTCTCCACCTTCTAGCAAAAGGACATCTTCTCTGTTTTAATGCTTTGGAGTGTGGGGGGGTGGGTCTTATATCAGCTTAAAACTAGTTTGGTTGTGTTTCACCAAGTCCTATGGGAAAGTATTGCTGGAGTTAGAGAATAATGTTTATTCTGTTGTTCTTTGGGTTTTTCTTAGACCCTTGAAGGAGGATCTTACCGAGGAAGCTTAAAAGATGCCACTGGCTGCTTAAATGAAGGAATGACGCCTTCAACTCCCCCACGAAACCTTGAAGAGGAACAAAAAGCCAAAGCAATGAGAGGCAGGATGTAAGTTGTCTTGCTGGTTTTTCTTTCTGAAATATGTACCCAAGGACTACCCATAGCTGCACTGAAATAATAGTTTGTAGTCAGTGAATGAGCAGACACTGGGAGTAAAACTATGTTCTGCTTGCTTCTGTTTTGTCTTAACCTGTAAAAATACTTTATAAAAGCACTTACACACCCAGGAAGGTCATTGTCACTCTTTAAAATGTACAGCCTTTACCCCAGATAGCAAATACATGTTGCTGTAAAAGCCTCTGAACAGCTAGGCAAGTATTATTGAGATGTTTGCCTTGGTAATGACGGCACTTCCAGAGGTGAAATCGCCTCTCAGAGGGGGATATGTGGCTGACTGTGTTAGCTGCCTTCAAGGAAAAGAACAGAGAATCCCACTGGGATTTTTTTGAATGAGAGAATATTTTTTGCCTCAGTTATTTGCAAAGGAAGAGGCAGAATTCAGATGCATTTGTGGTGAAACACCACTGAAGAGAAAGTTTCATTTGGAAAACCCTGATGTTTATGGTAATAGGATAGGAAAGAAATGGTGACAGCTCATGAAAGTTGTTTTTTAAAATTACCTGTACACTTCCTCAAATGTAACAAAAAACCACTTGTGCCTTCAAAGCTTCTTATGATTAAAGCATTTGTTAAATCCATACTTCAGCTGAAGGACACAGAATTGGAGAAACAAAATCAAGAATTACATGAAACAGAGCTCAAGTAGCTGTTTTATTTATACTGCCTCTTACAGTAACATTGGTAACTGCCATCATCTAATTAAATCATACATTGATGGGAAAGGTAATGGTATGTACAGGTCTCATAGGAGTGTGGTGCGGTGAGAGGTAGGAGAAGAACAGTCCATTTGGGAAAGATGCCTCCCAGAGAAGGAAACCAAGTCAGAGGAGGACAAGGGGGTAATTAAGTGTAAACAGGGAAGCAGGACCAAAGTGTCACAGGTCTGTGAAAACCATTGCTGGCTCCTGCAGTTTGTTGTAGGCAGCCAGTGAAGGAGTACAGTGAGGGACTGGGTCACCTCCCAGCAGCAGGCATGGACAGACGCTCCTGGATGTGTTTCTGAGTGGGAAAAGTTTTCTACTAGAGATCTGTCAGCCTTCCCACAGCGAACATCTCTGCCCACACCTGTCTCCTAAAAGCTCCTCAATATTACAAGTTCCTGGGTTTTTCTGGTAGCAATTCATCAATTAGACAACTGACAACTAACTGCAGGTTGCTGTTTGCCCCTGTAAGTGTAACTACAGTGACGCTTTCTAGCGTGCGATGCTTCTGGCAGAGGGACTGGCAGCGTGTCATGTGTAATTAGTGGCTGCCTCCGCGCAAATTTCCTACACGCCAGGATGTTTAGGAGCACCTGCTAGTAGCTTTCAGCACAAGACATCTGTCTTCTCTCCAGCTCCTTTGTGTCTCTGTTCTGTATCTCTATGGCTCACTGTGTTTAATTCCATAGCCATATGAGGCAACTGAGCTCCAAACTTGAGCTGTGAGCCCCCCCATTCTCCACAAAACAGCAGTTGAATCCTTGCACAGACTTGGGCGGTAATTTCCCATGTCTGTGGCAGCACGTACATTCCAGCAGTTAGCCTTAGGGTTAGGAAACCCCTATTCCATCACACTTGATTGCTATGAGCAATGCTATGAGCATTCCAATGAGCAATAAGGCAACAGTCTCATTGAGTAGCATTGTTCAGTATAGATTTAATACAGAATTACCGACATATCCAGATATTCAGACTTCTTCAGAAGTGAGGACCCTCTATTCTTGTTCACGCCGTTTTAAATACATCTGCATGGTCAATTCTTGTTGGTGGCCAGGGCAGGCACAATTGCCTGCCCATGCTCCTTGTTATCAGATGAGGAGATCAGTGAACTTGAATTTTTGGCAGCACACATCCTAGGAACCTCTAAAGTCCTGTGTCAGGGTAGGCTTCAGAGACCTAATAGAGAGGGTCAAGGTTGATTTTTCTGCTTGCTAGAAAGAGAAGAGCCGAGGGAATGCTGGTGTTGAGGGTAAGGTAAGCAGTGGAGGTGCAGCCCCTGTTTCCCAACAGAGGTGTAAATTGGCAGGTTTAGTCTGTTCACCCTGGTTGCTGCACTGATTTTTAATTCACAGCCACCTGCCTGCATGTGCTGCAGCATTATGTACTACAAGTGCTCGCTGCTTTGTTCTTAGAGTAGAACTTGGCCAGATGTCTCCTTGCAGTGACTCAAACCCAAGCAATCCAGGTGTGGGAGAGGCCGTGGGTGTGCGGGAGACGTTCTCCCCATCTTCTCAGCAGCTCCTGGGGACAACACAGACAAGAGGTGGTGCGAGCAGAAAAGTAACCTCCCAGCACAGCTCCCCCCGCAGAGGGGACGACAGAGGACGTGACAAGCCTTTCGCGAGGGCACGGCAGGTCAGCCAGCGAGGGGGGACTGCACAGCACACGCTTGTTCAGGACACGCGCTGCTGCTCTGTGGAAGAGAAGCCTTTTGCCCCGCACGTGTTCAGAGCCCAGGCACAGAACTTGGCAGGGCACTTCGGAGAGCACAAGCATCTGGCATCGCTGCTGCCAGCCCTGCCTTCTGCCAAGGGGGCTGGGTTTCACTCTCAAATGACCAAGAAGCTGTTGGACCTCTTCCTGCCACGTGTTTTAAGTATCTTCTCCGCTCTCTCTGAGGAAGGGACACATTGAGAACGCAGCAGGAGCAGGATTTATTTTCTCAGTAACCTCTCATAACTGCGTCTCTCTTTGCAATGCCCATCTACTTTTTTTTTCTCTAGATATTTTCAACCAGGCTTTTATCTTAGCACTGTTTGCCCTCAGCCCTATCGTTTCAAGTGGGTCAGTCTGCTGATTGATATGAATGGAGCAATATTAGACATGAAAGCACCCCTCTATCTCGTTAGCCTTGTTACTGCCGTAGCAAACTTGAGCGCAGATGGAGTTTATTTGTCATGTGCCAAATCTGTGTATTGGCGTAACTGAGAGGCAAACTGTCTGCAGCAAGCTGTAACTTTTCGAAATTGTCCTCAAAAGAACATTATGTGATTAGTCAGTTTGATTTACAACAGAGGAGCTTTTTTTAGCTTGCTGTTTTTTGCATGCATCAGGCCTTCATTAGATGACTCTCCCACCCAGGATTATTAGCTCTGAAATCAGTGTAAAGCATTTGACACCCACACATAGATTACCTAGTCTGAAAGATTAAGCTCTGGGTTATGACCGGAGGGGGGGTTTGTTTTGCAAATGTTTGAAACTTCCAAATTAAAACTTAATTGCTGAGTCTTGGGCAAAACTGGAGGGACTGGGGCAAGAAATCCCCTCCTGCTTGCTGCAAAATGGGTCAGGACACATCGCCATCGCTATCAGGAGGGCTGCACAGGGGGTGGAAGAGAGCGGAGAGGGGGAGTTCAAAGTGCAGGCAACTGGTTGTGCTGCTGTTCTTACATTGTCCTGGGATGTTGCAGGGAAGAGAGGCAGGAGAAAAGAGTGATTAGGAGAACTGAAACTACCCTGACCTGTAATGTGATGGTTTTGTCATTTACATTCCACTGAGCTGTAAATGTGTGAAGAGTTGTTTTACGTGACCTGGAACGATGGTGGCGTAATACGTGGTGAGAGGAACAAGCGGTAGCATAAAAGAATATGGTAAAATATGTATGTGTTCTGTTTTGATTTAGGTTTGTCTTAAATGAATTGGTACAGACTGAAAAAGACTACGTCAAAGACTTGGGAACTGTTGTGGAGGTGAGTTGAAGCTGTGCAAAATGTTTTCCCACTAAAAAGCACCATGCTGAAAAGTGACAACAACGAAAAAATACTGCATGAGAAACAAAGTGCTTTATTTTGCACTCTGCTTCCATGGTCCCCTTCTCATGTTGACAGAAACAAGAAGAAATGTCTTTGGAAACTATTTTTGTTTCCATCTAACAAATGTTGTATTTTAGGTTTCAGCTCCAGTGTGCAAAGGTTTTTCTTGGCTACCCTGCTTGTGACAAACTCTTTCTGCTCTAATACAGCCTTGGGGGCAGTGGTGGAGAATAACTTATGCTCCTACCATTTTTTTCATGCTTTTCTTGCTGTCATATTGAGTAATGGTCTATACATACTTTACCCGAGTGTGCACCTGGACTACAGTCTTGTGTCTGAGTACCCTTCCAGAAGCTGGGTTTGGATCTGAGCTGAGGTGCATGTATAGCCTGTGGATTATTATTTAAAACAAAACCAAAACCAACCAAACGAACAAAAACCCCCTTGAGATAAAATAGAGTTTGGGTTTTTTCTGTTAAAAAAAACCAAAAAAAACAGTCATAGTTTTTTAAGTTTCAACTTGTAAAGCCCTGGCTGATCCCTGGGAATCACCTCTCAGAGCCAACTCACATGCAGGGTCCAGGTTTTTTTCCCAGCAAGAACTCGGAACTGGAGGCATTTGATTGAAGTGGACCTTCAGCAATGCTTTTGGCATTCACTAGTCCAAGGAGAATCATCAGCCCATCTAACAGTCATTTTCAGCAGCTTCCAAGCTTGAAGACCTTTGTGTTATCTTTTGCTTACACCATGTTCCACTGGGAAACCTGACAGGGCTGCAGCAGGTGTGAGAAATCCTATTCATGTGACTCTTTAAACTTACTGCTTGGCTTTGTGCTCCTAGTAAATACTCATGGTGATGAATGGGAGAACTCTGTACAGTCTGTCTTCTTCCTCTTATCAGAGAAGCCAAGAACATGATCAACTAGTTTTGTTTAACTTTTATCTACTAATTGCACTTGTCACTTCAATGACATCTAATAACAGTTTGTATAAGTATTGTAGATATTCAGAATAAATCCTTTGAAGTTTTCTTTGAAGCAAACTCTGTAATTTAAAGTATCTAGATGGGTTTCTGGTTTTAAATTGTGCAAAAGGTATTTTAAGTATTTCCAACGTTAAAAATACTGACATTAAACTTTTGCTTCTTTGAAAAAAAAAAAAAAAAGACTGTAATTATGCTCCCCCTTCAAATGAACCCTTTGCTAATCACTGATCATTAACTCTAAAGGGCTTCATGAAGAGGATAGAAGAAAAAGGAGTTTCTGAAGATATGAAAGGGAAAGACAAGATAGTGTTTGGCAATATTCACCAGATCTATGACTGGCACAAAGAGTAAGTTTTTTGTTTCATTCCTTTTTAAGCACCTTTCTAGCCACTTGTTCATAAAGTATTGGGATAGATGGTGTCTGTACATCTAAGCTGCTTTTAATTGAACATCAGCAGGTCGTTCAGGGCTGAACTTCCAAAGGATGTTACCTCACTCTAAATGGTCTCTGTTGGTTTGTAAGTGCTGCTTAATAACTTCACAAATCATGGCTACCTGGGGAATCCTGAGAACATGTTCTAGCTCATGTGCTTTTAGCCACAGTTCCATAATACGCTTTGTCCATCCAGCCATAACTGGCACAACTGCATAATGCAGTGAAAAAACCTTTGCTGGGCTATAGCTTTCTGCTGCCTGGTTTTGCAGGAGGGTGCTTGTCACACTGTCTCTGATTGCAGATACAGCTTTATGCTGTGCCAGGAGTGCTGGTCAGTGTGACAGAAGTGCTGCACACACAAGACTGCTCTGTGTCAGTGCTGTGCTGCCAGCGGTGCTGCCACTCCTCACCGGGGAGCCACAACAGGAGGCTTAATGGGAGATATCACTGTAGTCCATCCCCAGCTCCTGAGCTACTGCTCATAAGCAGTCCCAACGTGGCTTCCAGAGAGTTGTGGTGTACTTGCTGAATCCTCAGGAAAGCCCCTGAGGATGCTGTAATTGTCTTTCTTGGGTCACAGCTCAATGCATCCCGCCGAGTAGCAGCAGCAGTGCTGGAAAGTCACGGTTTCCTTCCTATGTCTTATGGTTCTCAGCAACATGAACATATCCACATGCAGCTGATATGATCATGAAGGCTGACCATACCAGTAGTATTTGGCTAGCAGGGTGATAAAATACCTTCTAGATCCTTCACACATGAAAGCTCTGACATGCTGTGGCCTAGTTAGTGCTTGTGATTCTGAATTAGGAGCTTCTTCCTTGAAAATTTAACTCATACGAGTAGATTTTTAAAACTTGCTGGAAATGTGAGGCATATTTGAGACCATGGGCCATTTCTGCTGTAACTTAATGAGCAGCAATATCTTGTTTATGGACAATATGGTCATCATTTCAATTCTGCCACACAGAAACACTCTAGAGCTCCAGCTAACTCGAATTTGAGCATGTATGTGCAGACTTGAGCAATGGACACAAGGCTGGATCTTCCTCAGGTCTGGACAATTCCCTGACCGAGGAGACAGTGTCCTTCCCATCATGTGTCCCATGGGTGCTTATCTCACAGCCTGTGCCTGTCCTTATGTTCTGACAGATGCCCTTGTGAGCACAAAAAGAAAAAAAAAAAAAAGGTCAGAAAATCTTCACGATATATTAAGTTGATACTGGCAACAGAGTGTTTTTACCAGTGCCGTTCATTGTTTAAGAGTGATGATAGGAGTTTTCTGTAACACATAGGGACGGATTCCCTATTTTTAATTCTCCATATTTGGGTCAAGAAATCTATTTAAAAGCAGTTGAATTTAACATTTAGAGAGGATTGAGTTTTGGAAATAGCTGTATCTGATGATAGTGATAGGGATGCTAGTTGGGCCAGCTGTCCAATGTGCATCTTTGAGGTTCTGGGACTTCTTGAGACCAGACCATTGCAGGCATGTCCTCTTACCAAATCTGGCTATTGTAGCAAATTCACAGAGACATTTGAGCTAGAAATCCTGCAGCGAAAAAGAGGAAGGAAAGGGAGGCTGTGAATATTTGCGTACCAGTTAGAAAAACCTACCAGTATTTCTGAAGTTTGGTTTAGCTGCTTTTACCTCACTTTTAGGCATCCCAGGATATTCTTGGTAAGGTCATTCAAACGAGAATGAATGACCTCCCCAAAGCTGCAGGTCAAGCTAGAGACAGTGTTTATGAATTACTATGATGAATTACAGTATATTACTAGTAGTTATACACTGAAAAATAGAATATACCAAAATTCCACCAGCAAAAATGTATCAATTTGTTTATTCAAGTAGAAACTTCTGCATCTCTTTTGCGTTGACCAGTACTTAAAATCTGCTCATGCAACTGAGAACTCCTGGTAAAGCTTCAGTTGAGCTTCACAAACGTCTTGGTTTATGGAGAACTCTGGGAGTTCTTAGTGAAGGAAAGCAACTCTTGCAATTGACACTTTAAAATAAATTGAAGCCACTGTAATAGTAAAGAAGACCAGAGAGTTTGCAAGGCAAGATTTCCATATTTCACAGCTCTCATCTCATGTTTTAGAAATGCCACCATTAAGGGCTGAAGCCAAGCTTACCTTTTCATTTATTCTTGAATACTAAAGCTAAAATTGTGCTGATATCTCTGAAGGTCAACTAGCTTGCTGCTGAGATGACCTGAAGAAGTATTCTGAAATGTTGATATCCTTTCTTTCAGCTTTTTCCTGGCCGAACTGGAAAAATGTCTTCAAGAACCAGACCGTTTAGCACAACTTTTTATTAAGCACGTAAGTTTTATTTTGTTACCTGTCTATAGTATAATTATCATTTAGGGTGTGATGACTTTTTTCCAAAATGATCTGCTTGTATCAACTTCATATTTTTACATGTCTAAACTCAACTTAAACATAAAGTAGCCCTATAGTTATGCACCTTCAATGAGCAGCTGGATGGAACTAAAGCATTAATCATTGCCTTCTTGTACACTTCTTATTTTGGTGGCAAACTTTATGTGGCCAAGGACATCTGCCAAGATATAATTATGGGAAGTACTTGTCAGCTGCTATGATTGACATGTTTGTGTCATATTAGCCAGAGCACAACTCTACAGCAAATTTCAGACCTACCAGTGCGGGGATGACATCTCTAGCTGGCCACCTCCATGGAAACCTCCCCTTGCCTAAAGTGCTGAAGTGGAGAAAAGAACCAGTTGTTAATTTACATTCCTACTTCAGCAAACTAAATTCTTGATTGAACAAAAAATGGGGAAGGCCAAGCAGAACATCTTAGCAACTTTCTGCCAGCTTTCAATAGCAGAACAAAACAGCAGCCAGTATCTCACCAGGCTGCTGTGCATCTTGCTTCCACAGGAGCGGCGATTACACATGTACGTGGTATATTGCCAAAACAAGCCACGATCTGAATATATAGTAGCTGAGTATGAGGCATACTTTGAGGTAAGCATTGCTTATTATACATTACTGTTACTTATGGCTGTGGGTCCTCATTAAGTGGAGCATTCTGTAACCTGTGGGGTTTGTCTAAAACAAACTCTAGAAGATTTTGTTACTGTACATGCTGCTAAAGTCTCCACTACAGGAAAAAGAAGTTATTTCATTTACTTCAAATTCTCATGTTGTTAATTTCTAACAAACACTTAATCCAATACTGACTGCCTGTGGTCTTCAGAGTGCCACAACTATATTGATTTCTGTCCAAAATAAAATAGACATCTTAATCTGTAATCTACAAACAGGGCAGGAGGTACAAGTCATTGGAGCTGGGTGGTGCCCCTCATAAATTCCCAGTAAATTTGTCTGTTTCAAGAAACATTTGGTACTAGACACATTCAGATAGTAATGTGAGAGCAGCTTGTTTAACAAGGGAAAGCTGTTTAATTTCACCCAAGGGCATGAGGCAAGCTCTGCAGGACTTCTTTGTGAGCTAATCCCCGCTGCAGTGGAAGGAGCAGCCTCCAGACCTCCCGTCCCATCCCGCTGGCTCAGCTCGGGGGGGATGGACCCTGTGCTTCCCAGCGCCTTCCAGCTCGGTCATGACTTTTGCCTGGTCCTTGCCTAAATAGGATATGCCAGATTTTTAAATCCTCCAGAATTCCCTCTCACAAACAAAAGATTAAGAACAGCCTAACTTTCTGTGGAAACACGTCCCTGCTGAGACGTTTTGTCATGTTCTATGTCTTACTCTGTGATTGTTTGCAATTGTTTTTAATCCTCAATTTTTAGGAGGTTCAACAGGAAATAAGCCAGCGGCTAACCATTAGTGACTTTCTGATCAAACCCATTCAAAGAATAACTAAATATCAACTTCTTCTCAAGGTGAGTGGAAAGATGCAGTTTGGACTAAACTATCATCTGCATCTTGCGTTAGATGATGTTATTTTTAAACTGCCTTAGTTTTAACTGAGGAATAACTTCATCAAATTAGGAAGAAAGAGGAGTCTGCTTATACATGGGCATACAATGACAGAGGCCCATGGAAAATGTCCAGAGAGCAGGAGGGCCACATCTGTGGGAGTAGTTTGCAATTTAGGATAATATAATGATTTTTTTTATTATTTTCTATCACATGTTTTTTATAGAAGAGTTAACTTCAAATAGGAATTTTCTTCCTCTGAAGTTTCAGAACAAACTTTCATTCTTTTTTTCTTTTTTTTTTGAAATCCCAATGAAGATGCACAAGTGTACTATTAAAGCCTGTCATCGGTGCTGAATGGCCTGCTTCTAATAAATGCTGTGGCCTCCATTTCTGACTCTCTCTCTTCAAATTACCATAAGAAACTTATCTCCAGAATATCCTGGTGTCTTATAATTTGGGAGCCCACTGCCATTGTTTTCCCAAGGACTCTGACCACTCCGGCTTCTGCTGACTTTATGCACAATGCCAATTATTCAGTATTTCTAAAAACTCACCCCTAGGGGTCTCAAGCTAATATCTAGAATTAGGCATGTCTGAACTGTACCCTGTAATCTCCAGCAATACAGGGGCTCTGAACTGGTTTCTTCTCTTTGTTGAAGCGGTCTCAAGCAGAATGCCATCAGCCCACAGTTTGGTAACTGCACACTAGCAAAGAGACAGCAGCGTGTTCCCTCAAATGCCAAGAGCAAAAGAAAAATCTTCAAGTGTGTGTGGTCTTGTGGCTTAAAAAAGGGAACAAATCAACATTCCCAAAGGCTAATCCCAGCATTGTCTTTTTCCTGTGGTGTTTTCAGAGGTTATCCATGCCCCTTTTCCGTATCTATAAAGTGGTTATATCATTCAGCAACCTTTGAAGAAGAGTTTATTAATATTAGCATGTTCCATCAGAAAATCACATGCTGAATATGCCTTTTTTTGTTTCGTTTTCAAACTGCTATCTTTTGTTTTCTCTTTCTGAAGTGCCTTAATACAAACCTTTCTGCTTTCTTCAGGACTTCCTGAGGTACAGTGAAAAAGCTGGTCTGGAGTGCTCTGATATAGAGGTACGTATTCATGTCCTGGACAATAGTGCTGTGTTATCTAATGGCACTTTATATGGAGGAATGAAAAAACCCAGTATTCCTTTGACAATAAAGATCCTGCTGGTGTTCTAAGTGTGATATTTCTCTTAGCTTAAGTCAAAATTAAAAGATGAAGGCGCAGTCCTGCATTGTAGGTGCACCATCCCCTTTTAGACGTTACCGTACATCTTCAGTGCACGAGAGCCTCACAATGAATAATTGCTAGCAGTGATCGTGCTATTGAAGTTCATGATTTGACACATTGCTTTTAGGAACCCTCTGATTCTCTTGTAACAATACAACATCCTTTTTCCTTAACAGAAAGCAGTTGAATTAATGTGCCTTGTACCGAAACGTTGCAATGATATGATGAACCTGGGTCGCCTCCAAGGCTTTGAGGTATGCTTTTGCATTCCATTTATAATAACAGCTAGGCAAGGAAAAGTATTTTATCTTTCTATGATTGTCTCTACAATCTGCCCTACACCAGGCTGTTTATCTCGTGTTTGTTCTTCTCCAGTGCTGAGCTGCATGCTTCAGTGAGGCTTCAAAGTTGGGGGTTATATACCTCTCACTCTAAACTTGGGACAATTTATCTATTGTTTCTTCAAAACGTGAGGTCTGTAAAAGCTTCTGCAAGTTTGAATTGCACTTCTTAAATCTATTACCAGAGCAAAATAAGCAGTGAACCAGACTGCTCTGCCTGTTAGTAAGGTCATCCGGCATTAACATGTTAACAGCTCCCTCTGAGCAACATCCAGGAGGGACCTTGTGAGTTATAACCCCACAGGTTGCAGTCTGTGGTTTGTAACTAAGCCAATGTAGACACTGGCAGTCCTGGGGAGATGTGTCATCTCCAAAATGAAGTCAAGTTTGTCTTACTAATGCATTGTAGCATTCCTGCAAACAGGTAGGTCCTGATTTTTTGCACCTTCAGAGTGTTGTGTCACTGGCTTCAGGGGTGATAGAGAGCTCATGACTAGAGGGAATCTAAGGCACCACAATAACAAACTACATAATGGGAACAGCGTTTGAAATTAAGAACAAAGCAGTCTACTTGAGATCTCTTGCTTTTGGTTTTATATGCAAAATCAGTGGCAATGAAAACAAATAAAACCCATGTTTTTTTCCTTAAACCGAGTACTTAATTTACAAGATCTCTGCTTTGATAACTTTAAGGGGATATGTCTCACATTAACTCCATGCTGCTCAGAAAACTTGGACTGCATGAAACATAGCAGATCATCTCGTGAGATGGTGGTGGGCTGGGGTTTGTAATGCTGGTGCCTTGTGTGCTTCTCAGGGCAAGCTGACAGCTCAAGGCAAGCTGCTGCAGCAGGACACCTTCTACGTGACAGAGCAGGATTCCGGAGTTCAGTCTCGACCGAAGGAGCGTAGGGTGTTTCTCTTTGAGCAAATAGTTATCTTCAGCGAACTCCTTAGGAAAGGATCTTTAACACCAGGCTACATGTTCAAGAAAAGCATAAAGGTAAGAAATAGGGAGAGGCAAACTCTGTTTGATGGTTACATAAGGAAATCTTACCAATTTTCTATGCTGTGAGACTGGTCCATCTTGTCATAGGTGGACAACAATTTCCAGAAAGAATTTGCATTTACCTTTCAGTGGTTCAGAAGCCATTGAAGACCATCTCTAAATAAACCACTGGGTGTCTAAATTTACTGGATAAGTTTTACAAGGAACACAGCCAGGACAGGTCCTTTGTCATTCATAGCTCTGACTTAGCAAATATCGCTATAAAGCCTGCAGTAGTCAAAGGAAGTACCCAACAGTTGCTTTTAAGCACGATCATAAAAGGTGGGGGAAAGTCTAGTATCCAAAACAGTCATCTTAGGCCAAACTGTAAGTCAATATTAAGCCTCTCCGTGATATTACTGGAAATATTCTCCCTACTGGGGGGAGGGCTCTTAGTACAAACATGAATGTTGCAAGAAGACAGCTATTTGAAAAACAAACAAAAATACAAACAGTTCTAAAAATGTGGCCATGAGGAATTATAAACCTAGCTAAACTATAAAGACATTTTAAGAAGTTAATTTTGGTTTTAAATAATCTTTCCAGATTATGGAACTGGGAATAAAATAAAAACTGAAAGTAATCAGGGAAAATACTTACTTGTGTAAGAGATTTTATGCTTGTTTAACAAGTGCAAAGTTAACCTCTGAAATGGTAATGAAGATGAATGAATGTTACGCCTCTCCTGGTAGAACAGCCTTTGCTGTGCCTGCAAAAACAGAGAAGTCACTGCTTCATTTGAATGTCTTGATTGTTCAAAACTGAGAAACCAGGCTGGGATTGATTTGCTTTTCAAAGTTACAGGTTAGAAAGAGATGTGGGAGAATGCATTGTGTTCACACAATGTTTAAATGGCACATTAATATGAATTAGAAGGGAACAATATCAGGTGAAATAATGCATATTAACCATATAGAACTAAACAAATCTATGATAAACAGCTTCTTTACTGAAATGAAGTCATCTTTTTGGCTGACAGAAACTGCAGCATTTACTGAAAAGCCTATATTCATTTGTAAGTCAGTGTATTTCATAGTTTCCAACCAAATAATAAGCTATAAAGGAAAAACCTAAAGTGTACAAATAAACAATCATCTTGATCTAGGTGATCAGCTTTGATTTTATCTTATTGCTGATTTAAATCATTATTAATGTTGGAGATGGGAATAACATGAATCATTTTTACTTCAGTTTATTTATGTATAACAATGAGGCTTTCATCTGCAGGAAACAATTCCTGAATTGTATATTGTAGATGAAGAGAGACAAATAAATCTCTGTAATGTCAATAAAATTAGCGTGCCTCAAGGGTATGAGTTGCTTTTCTAGTTAAACAGCCTACGAAAGTAATGCTGTTCCCACCGCCTGAGTTTAAAATTTTTGTGTGATTTCCTCTTTTGTGTGAGTCCCTCTTTTCTTCCATTTGGCAAATGGCTCATTGTCTTGTTGAGTGCCTACAGCACAGACAGATATGCAGAGCAACTGGAGATGGACTTCTAGAGTGACGTTATTGCCTTAGTCTTCAGAGCTGTCTACTTTTGACATGCCAACATATTCTTGTTTACTATCATAGATATAAGTAGCCTAGGAAAAGTTAAAGTTATGGGTACACTTAAACAGAAGCCTCACAAGGGCAGGACAGCAGCCAAAATTGCCATCCATGAGCTTTCCAGAAAGAGTATCTGAGACTACAGTCAGGGGAAGCGACTGCACACAGATGACAGTGTAATCTGCTAGAAATAAGAAGATCTGTTGGAGCATCGGGGGAGAATTGCTCTGTGTCCCTGTGCACAGTCCGTTCCATTTTTAAAATACTCTAATGATTGAGACTTTCCCATGGAGGATAAGAAATGTAAACAGTTATTTAAATTGGAGGAATTATAGACTTTATTAACATCTCAATAGGAGCATTTTAACTGCATTTACAAGTTGCAGTAAATTTTTAGCACATCAGTCAGATCCGTGTTAACTTAAAATAGAGTTGTCATTCAAGACAAGTCAGACGGATGTCTGGTACATCTGTCAGGGCTTTATTAAGCATCATATTTAAGCTTAAGATTTATCTGCCTAAATCTAGCTGAAGCAAATTCTGATTACCATCTGACAGTCTGTTATTGGACTCAACTATTATATTTTCAGGAACTTTTCACAACAATTTTATTCTGATTTTTGAGTAATATTCACTCCTGCTCTACGTAACACATGCTTACCTTGGCTTGTTTCAGATGAACTACCTTATCATTGAAGAAAATGTGGACAATGATCCCTGCAAGTTTGCTCTAATGAGCCGGGAAACATCAGAGAGAGTCATTTTACAGGCAGCTAATCCAGAAATTCAACAAGCTTGGGTACAGGACATCAACCAAGTCCTGGACACACAAAGAGATTTCCTAAATGGTACGTACATGGTCTTTGCTTTGTTTCCCAAACTCTGACACTAAATGGGATTTAGAATCTTTGTTTCTTTTTTCCTTCTATGAGAAAAACATTCAGCAACTTCTTTTCATAAGGAAAATCCCAAGGAGAAAAGTAGAACCAAGTCTGCCTGTCGTTAAGCAATGGATCAATTTCTAGACATGAGGAAGAATTTAGCTTCATTTTTCTTTTCAGAAGTTGACTGGGAAAGGGTTACATGCAAAAGCTGTTTGCGACAGCTCGAAAACTATGGCTGAGCTGAGAACGGAAATAGTGTTTCACTTGTGACTCCAAAACCTGATGTTAAGTTTTCATTACTTGGAATAGAAAGGGCCTCATACAACCATGTAAATGATTCTTTATTTACAATGGTGAGATGAGCAATCTGACTTCTCCAGGTTGACCAGCTGGTAACAAAACTTGCCCGTTTTGTGCCAGTGCAGTTGGCTTTGAATGAATGCATATTGGTATAAGTGCCAATAATTATTAGCTTGAGAATTTTTTTAAGCCCTGTGCGGACTCCACAGACAACTACTGCAGTGGTTTTGTGCCCCTTCCAAATCTTTTTTACTTATTGTTTTATTTTTTATGTACTGCCTCCTATTCTCTCAGGCCTTACTGCCTTCTGAGCCTCTTTTTCTACTGAAGCATCTTCATAGCCCCTATTTAGGGGCCAGAAAGAGTTTGGTGGCTTAGGAACATAATCGTCAGTATCTCTAAAGCTAGAAGTAAAAATAGATTTATATTAAAACACAGGCTTAAGGTTTTGCTTTAAACCTATAAATAAGAGGCAAGAAAATGATATTGTATCCAGTAGAGCCTGTCCAGTCCAGAACAATTTAAGTGGCTTTTAGGATGTAATCTTGTTGAAGCTGACTAATCTTTAAATATGTTCTTTAGCTTTGCATTTCATTAAAGCGGATGTTTTCTGTCTTTAAAATCATATTAAATCCCCTCTGAGCCAATGCTCTGTAAACTCAATAACAAAATATTCCCTGTGAGTTCTTGCCCAAGCTGTCTCTGATTTTCTCTCTTCAACAGGGAAGCCCTATATAGTAAGGGGCTATGTACAAAGCACAGTGTCGGTATCCACTGTTCATAAATGTAAAACTTGCTGCGATTACGCTGCAATATTCAAGCTTTTCAGATTTTTCCTTGAAAAAGCAAAAGCTGCTTAGCTTGAGGAACAGTGTTCACCAAACCATTTGCTATAGTGACTGTTTTTCACCTTGAAGAAGCAAGCTGTAAAGAAAATATGTCACTGATGAAGATAGTTCCTAAGGAAAATGCCATTGATCTGTACCTTTTTTAAAATCATGTTTTGCAGGGCTGTGGGCGGGAGGTTAAGAGAGAAAGAGAGAGCACACAAGTACACAGACACTGATTTTTGCCAGAAGGCTGTAAGAATACTAACAGATGTTGAACGGGAGGCTGAAGCCAGGCTGTGATAGTTAACGGCGGAATTAGTAGCCACAAGTGGACACTCAGCTAAATACCCTTTAAAAGCACTGAGTAGGATGAATTGTTTCAAGATAGATAAGTATTTATTCAGGCCTTATGGCTGAAGACTTTGCAGCTTAGTGTACTGTATATACTAGAAAAATGTCACCATCACTATCAAAATCACTGTCAAAGTTCTCCCCAACCTTCCTTCTCCTCAATAGCTGATCTGCAGCAGGATCAAACTGTTTTCAGGTGCAGCTGAGGTAAGCGAGTGAAACTGGTAGTCACTGTGGCAGAAACATGGGTCACTTCTGTGACAAGGGTCACTGTGTAGGTTTTGGAGTCAAGTAATCTTCCAGATTGCTACAAGTCTATGTTTGTGTCCTTTTGGAGAAAATGGTGATCTGGCATCCTCCTTGATACATATATATACATATATATATATATATTTGTCTTTAAGTCTCTTGTTCCTTAGTATTATGTGATTTCTTGTTGGAATAGCCCTTCCTTTCTCTAGAAGGGCAAAGCTAGAGAATATGCTGTGTGGTGCTGAGCCTTTCTGGTGTTATTTCCTTTTTCTCTTGTTGAGAGAGACATTCCTTCTGTTGTGGTTCCCTGGTTGGGCTGATGCTGTGATATTGTGTCCTCTGTCTGCCTCTTGCTAGACGAGCCTCTCTGCATTCCAGTAGGTTTAGTCTGGTGCATGTACACAGCATTAACTGATCATAAATCATCCATTAAAGACACATGACATGCAAAAACCAAACCCATAGGTCTGGGGATGGTAGTCTGAGCCTAGAAAATCTATTCCTTTCCCGTTCACTGTGAGTCCTAGTCCTGATCCCTTCTCCAAACACAACAATTTTTTTATTTCTTTACCATCTGGCATTTTTCTCCTTCCTTTTCCCAGTGTAAGCTCTCTCCAGGACTATGGAATGTACACTCTCACAAGCAGACTCTCTTTTTTTTAAGGCTTATAAAGCAGTTTAATGTGGATTGTGGGTATTTTCTGGAGAGGTCTGGACTGCTGGGATTCATGTCTTCATGCCATCTATACTTCTTCACTTGCTGGCAATTTCCAGTGATTTCCTTGAATCAAAGTAGTTAATATAAAAAGCACATAAGAGACTCAAGCTGCAGTGCATCATGTCTGAAGAGTATTTAGTAGTCACACTCTCTTGGGAATACACAAATGAGACTTATAGATCTTGACCTGTGTTTACTAATGATAGCAATATTCACTGTAAATGAGCTGTGCATCTCTTATTCAGGTTTTCATTTGTTTTGAGTACAGGATGCGATTAATTTGTGTGATTTCAAAGAAAGTGAATGCAATTATGCATGCTGTGAAGAGCAAATATTTTAGCCCAGTGTGTTGGTTAGAGAAGCTGTTCTTCACAGTAGCATGAAGTGCTGTGTTTGGTTCATGAGCAGGACAATGTAAAATGCTCACATCCCATCTAGCTATAAACATGCTGTGTGCTTCCAGGGGTGGCACCTCCTGTTCCTGTTTGGTTTGCAACCTGTGTGTCTGTTCCAACTGAATCACCCCACATGCTCTCTGCAGCCATTGGCGATGTCATTGAAAGCACATAGCTAACTCTTGTCCTCTTTCTGCAGCGCTACAGTCCCCCATAGAGTACCAACGCAAAGAGAGCAGCTCAGCAGTGCTGAGGCCCCAGACCGGTAGGGTTCCTCAGCCCAACAGCAGACCCTATTCTTCTGTTCCAGTAGAGTCTGAGAAACCTCTGAAGGCTACAAGCCGTAACCCATCTCTCCCACCCCTGAAGATATCTACCTCCAACGGCAGCACAGGGTATGAACACTCACAGCCCGGAGACAAGTATGAACAAAGCAAGGTACTGAGCTCATCTGATAAAACATGATCTCATAGCCCATTTCTTATACCATAGACCATCTGTGAAGTTAGCTTTAATTATCAGCTAACCAGGTCAACGGGGATCAACAGACTGAAGCAATGGTGTAAAATGTGATTTGGGATTAAACGGAGACTGTGAGAGCTCTGCCGTCCAGACGGGTGGCACATCAGCTGGGAAACAGAGGCAGAGCCTGACCCTGGAGCCTGGAGGGCTGAACCCAGCACTTTTCAGGGCACTGTGTTTGCAGACCTGGTGAACTGAATTTCCATTTGCAGTACTAGCAACAGCTATATTCATGCTTCTCTGATATCCATTAACCACCCATTCCTGAAGAGGTCTACTCCGGCGGTATAGAAGATTTTAGATTTTTTCCCACATAGTAGCTCTCAGGGTGCCTGCTGAGGGTTATAATTTGGGTGCCTGCTGAGGGTTATAATTTGGGTGCCTGTGCACTGCACACAAACCACCAAAGAGCCAGTAACCATCAGGCAGGTTTGGACCCTGCTGCTGGCTGCAGCTGACCAAAGCCACTTTCCAGCATGACCCATATTTAAGATCATGAAATATGTGAGTAATTCATTTGGTTTCTAACATGAGCTTTCATTGGTCTTTCCCCCCATTTGACTCGGCACAGATCTTTCATCTGTAACACCAGACAAAATGAGAACACTAGCAGCTGTGAAATCTAATATGAAATAGCAGGCTGGTTTGTATCAGATCACTGCTGCCTTTCAGATCCTTAAAATCCTTTTCTTCCAATGTGAACTTTCAGTATTTTGTATCTTTTTCCCTGATACAGTTAGGCTGGAAATGAAGCAGTGGGATTGCAGCCGGGAAAGGCAGGTTCCTCAGAGCTGACTGCTCACCGGTTTCTGTTGTGTCCGTTTCCGCAGACTGATTTGGGAGGGTGCAATGGGACCTCTTCCATGGTGGTGATTAAAGATTACTATGCACTGAAGGAGGATGAGATCTGTGTGAATCAAGGCGAGGTGGTTCAGATCCTTGCTATCAACCAGCAGAACATGTTCCTGGTGTACCAGCCTGCAAACGACCACTCGCCGGCCGCTGAAGGATGGATCCCCGGCAATATCTTGGCTCCCCTCACTAAATCCACTACAGATAATAGCGACGGAAGCATCAAGTAAGTGCCATGTTGGCTTCACTGGGAGCGCTATGTGGATTTTTTGAGGAAAAAATAAAATTAAATAAATAAATAAATAAAAACCTAAATGGTAGGGAACTCCTGCTGATTTTTATCTACAGTGCCATTGGAACAAGCTGAGTGGTCAACCTGCAGCGTCAGGCAGCCATGGTGGATAGCTCAAGCTTTGCTTATTTTCATTTTGTGGGGTTTTGTTTATACTTTGGAGAAAAATAAAACCATAGACGGTTAAAGCTATGTTACACCATTTTACAACAACATGGACCTGCTTGGACTGGACTTATATTTATGTGGTATTAAGTTACTAATCTATATATTGGTTACAACAACATCTAGCAAAAAAAAAAAAAACACAAAAATATCCAGGCCCCATGTTGGACTGAGGTTCGGTTCTCAAGGAGGAGACATTTTCTTGTCTTTGGCAATTTCCTTGTACAGCTTGTATCTTTTTTTTATTTTATTTTGGGTTGGGTTTTGTTTTGTTTTGTTTTGTTTTCTGTTCACAGTAACTTTTGTAATATATTTTTTGGTTTGCAAGACCCCCACCCAAGTACATTCCTGTATAAAGTATTTTGCACTATTTAAAAAACAAAAAGAAAAAAAAAAGAAGAGAAACAAACTCATATTGATGAAGTCAGGTTGTGCAATATAACGGAGAGTCGCAATGTTCATCATTGTATCTGTAATGTAACTAATTTTAAATGTACTATTTTAAATATGTAAAATAAATTTTCACAATGAGCATGTTTTAATGAGGTATAAGAACCAGTTTGACCCTTTTTTGGTTTTGTGGTTTTGTTTGGGTTTTTGTTTGTTTGGGTTTTTATTTGTTTATAACCTTCTGTTGTTTATTTAACAAATGTGTGGATATATATTTTTCTTTTCTGATTTTTAGAAGTTTGTCAGTCTGAAATGACTAATACAAGAAAGTGGGTTTTTTGGTATTAAATACAGAAGGTACAACCCTCTTTTCAGTAATACCTGTTGATTTCTTTTAACATCTAAAATGACTAGATGGTAATGCAAGATGTATGCTACGAATTGTGTTACCTTACACGAGTACCTTGAGGTGCAGAATTGAACATGAGGAAAGATTTTGCGACAGATTCACTAAAAGTAATAATTTGATCTCTGCTGCAGTTTCAGTTAAGAGAAATGATGACTTTACCTGTCAGTAGTGAATGCTACCATGAGTTGCGTGTTAAGCCAAAGGAATTGCTTAGCACGTCTCTTGCACAACCACCATGGCCGTTCCCGTTCCTCTCTAACCACGAGACGCAGCCACCTGCCCGTACATTCATCCACAGCACCAGGCTCCTGGTGAAGACTCTGATTTCATAGCAGCTGCACAGTCACATTCTGTGTTAAATTATATGTAGTCATACGAATTGTGACCAGGAAAGCATAACAAAATGGAAAAGCACATGCGTTGCACTCCTCTCTTTCTCGCTGCAATGAGGTTTAAAGTCTTAAATCATCTCTTCAGACTCAAACAGCCAAAACAACCCTCAAACCAAAAAGATACTTGAATAATAGAAGCCCCATGGGTAAAAAATTACCTGGAGCAGGTGTTGTCTGTCTAGTCTGGCGGATTATATTTACTAATTAGTAGACATAATAAAACTGTTTCTTTCATTGACAGGTACTGCACACAAAATATGTGGTCGATGCAGTAGTGTTGGCACCATGTATGATTCCCCGGTAGGTCAGGGAGTCCATCAGCCACATCCTTGACTCCTACCCTATCTTAAAGAAAAGCAAAAGTCCTGCAATGTTGGATAACTTACCCTGCTCTGCACATCTAATTTGGATCTCCTCCAGAAACACCCAAATATCAGACAGCACTTACTGTCCAGCTGGGACGTGCAGAGTCCTCCGGTGCTCCTTGTGCTCAAATGTGACCACTCGTGCCAGCTGTCTGCAGTGGAGACACCAATCCTGGTTGCAAAAACACCCAATATGACCCAATTCATTCTTGTGTCAGTGGCAGCCAGCTACTGGGAAGCCATTAGTTTACTTTTTAAAATTTTTTTTAATTTGAGCTATTTTACAGCTCCCATCAGGTGCTGAAGTATAACAAAAAAACATGCTTAGGACTCAGCCGCAGTGTTCATGGGGGAGTATTGGCTGTGTGGGGTGTCCTCGGAGTCCTACCTTGCTAACATACTGCGTTTTGTTGGCATCGCAGGTGATCGTTGGATTACAGGCAACTTGCTTTGTAAAATGTATCAAGGTACTGTAGACGTGACATGTGCCAAACATTGGGCTTAAACATGCAAATCAAATTTGCATGAGTTAAAGGTGGGCAGATGCTTTGAACCTGGATCCCAGCTCATCTCACTGCTGTTTTGAGAGCTTTCTGCTTTGGACAACATACCCCTTCCCAAATATCCCCCCACCCTGTCCACTATTTAAACCAAATGAAATCCATATTATGAACTGTTTTGGTTTTTTCTTAATTTTTTATGTCTTCTTTGATATGCAATTTCTGTTATAGACACGGCATTGCTCTTACAAAGGGTGACATGGTCTATTATTGTTTTTTTTTCCAAGAGTAAGATCATAGGAGCAGTAATGAGGGTTGACAAATGTAGGGGAAATCATGCCTGCTGTAATGTTAGCCAAAAGCCATGGACTGACTGGTGTCCTCTCTAACCAAATTGGCAAAATTTAATGGGAAATTCTTGGTCTTGAGAGGCACAGCAGAGCTTGTTGTTCTGGGAAATGACATCTCTTGAAAAGTTAATGATGTAGCTCCTATTTGCTGAGCGATTCATGCTCTGAGCAATATGCAGGGAGCAACACCTTGAGTTTCTTCATTTTATTATTTCCTCTGCTGAATAATCTATCAAGACCGTTCTCATATATTTACATTTGTTCCACTGTTTTTAACCAACAAGACTGAGGATGAAATTGACCTTTTAACTGTAGGAAAAATAAATTTCTTTTTGTGGCAAAGTCCCTGAAACCAGATGACCAAGTTCTAGTTGCCTGCTTCCATCATGGGCATTTTTTTCTTGCTAAATGCATTTAAACAGCAAGTGTGGCACAACATCTGCTTCGCAGAACTGTTTGGTTTGGTTTTTAACTTCAACTCTCATTGCTGAGATTGAGATGGGCATATCGACAGTGGCTTTCACTTTCTAGGGAACTGCAGTAATCACAAATGTGGATGCTGGTTCCCATTTCCAAATCCTTCCTTCCTGCTCTGATTTGCCATTTGATTGCTGCGTTTTTTGGTACAACAGGAAGTCATGTTCATGGCATACCCTGCGCATGAGAAAGCGGGCGGAAAAGGAGAGCAGTGGCAAAAATGAAGCCAATGGGCCACGTAAATCCAAGGATATTCTGGGGAACAAAGTCTCTGTTAAAGTGAGTAAGGCCATCTGAAAGCTGTGTGCTGCTCTCCTGCTTCCCATCCTTTTCACCCCCTATAGCATCCTCTCCTGAGAGAGGGAGGGGGCAGCAATTTTGAGTTTGTTTTTTGGTTTTCTTTTTTTATTTCCACTTTAGTTATCTTTTTTTTTCTTCTTTTTTTTTTTTTTTTTTTAGTATCCATTTTAGCAGGATTTTTGCATGCAAGATAAAATGCAGCCTTTGTTTTTCGTTTTCTTTTTCCTGGTATCCCACATGCAAGTAAGTAATCTTCATATAGAAGGTTAAATAACTGTTCTTAAAATTGGGACAATGGTGGTTTACTGACCTCTGAGTGAGCCCAGTCTGCAGCTCCATCAGAGCAGCTGCAGCGGTGAGAAAGCTACTGGGTGAACCCATGGCCTTAGTGAAGTTGCTGAGTTTTCTTTAGGCCAGTAGATAAGGGGTTCTCAACCTTGAGACACTTAAGATTTATGGTCTGGGGAGATGGTCTCAATGACCTTTTTCTTTCCCTATTATCAGACAGCGCAGAGATGCTGACATGGTCTTACCAGGAGAGGATCTCGTGTGTGTGTGTGTGTCTGTCTGTGTCTGTCTCTCTCTCTCTGAGATCTCCTAGTATGGAAAAGGTTGAGAACTGTGGGGTTAAGCTCCATCTTCTGCTCTGGGTGCCTGACTACTGTGCTCCAATTCAGAGGATACATCCCTATAAACGGACCATGAGGCCTGCTCAGGACTAAGCTGGGGCTTTCCCTCCCAACAGAGGCAAGCAAACGCTTGGTGTGGTTTTGACACAACCAAAGCCCAGCCTTGATTCAGGAAAGCACTTGAGCATGTCCTTTGGGTCCACCCCCATCCAGGAGAGCCCAGGATTAAGTGTTTTCCTTTGTGGAGGCTTTCAATCCTGTAAGCCTAGTGACACAGCCATGGCATGTGCGAAGGCAGGGACCTGCCACGGCCACCTGGGCACCCCTGGCACCCCCTGCACAGCCGGGAGGGACCGAGCCTGAGAGAAGCGGTTCCTCCAGCATGGTGGTGGCCACAGTTCTTCCTCCTCTTGCGTCCTCGCTTTTTTTCCTACCTGAACGACTTGCAGAATCACAGCCTTTTTCTTTGGCAAAAGCATGTCTCTGCTTCCCATGTTTTGTTGTTGGTTTGTTTTTTGTTTGTTTGGGGGGGGGGGGGGTTGAGCATTTTCTGTACCGTTATCCATTTCCATGCTGCTCACAACTCCTGTGCTGCTCTGCCCTGTCTAACCAATCTCTCTTCTAACCTCTTGTTCTCTTTCTTCCTCTTCATGCTGCCACACAAGGAGACAAACAGCTCAGAGGAATCAGAGTGTGATGACCTTGACCCCAATACTAGCATGGAGGTAGAGACAATCATCCTTGTGATTTTTCTTTTTTATTATTATTTCCAAGAACGTGTGCCCATTTTGAAATGCCTTTGCTGAAAGGGGAGTTGGTGGGTCTGTAGCGCTCATGGACATACCTGCCAATTAAGTGTGAGTCGCACAAAGCGCCAGTTCTGGTTTTGTCAAGTGCTGAACTGGAGTTTGGGCTGCGTTTGTGATGGGAGCAGTGGAGGAAGCTGGGGAACAAGCTCCTGCTGAGCTGGGGGTTTGGGTAGTCCCTCTCAGCTGCTGTTCCCCACCTGGGACCTCATTCAATGAAATGATAACATGTCCATGTCAACTGCCAAAAAATGTGGCAGCTTTCTATATTAAAAACACCCCTTGTCCTGGCAATACACGCTGAGCTGCTGGTCACGTTTGTCCTGGAGCAAATGTTGCACCACAACTAGTGCTTTAACTTATCTAGAAGATCAGAAAAGACGACGTCTCTTTTTTTCTCCCAGCAGAGTGGGAAATTGGATTTCTATGAAGGTATTGAAGGAGAACGGTAAAACTGTTTGCACGAATGTACCTGTATCACAGACAAGGCTGATACAGATGGGTGTATGACACCTTACATGCCTCTTTTTCCAGTTTGAAGCCACCGGTTCTAGTGGAGTGACCAACACGTGCCTTGCTGAGGGAGCCTGAAGGTGCTTAAAAATCATGAGAGTTATATATCTGGTTCCTCTCAATTAATACTTTGCAGGACCCATTTTTCTGAGTATAGTGACCACACCAGGCATTTTTATACATTGTACCGAGGCTGGAAGAGCTTCCTACCGAAACAGGAAAGGACAAGGGTCAGAAAGACAGAATTATTTTGCAGAGTCAACAGGGCAGGTCATTGGTGAACAGGGATATCTGTGTGTCCTAGGAGATCTCCAGGATGCTGCCAGGCAGGCTGCACTACAAACATCTCCAGAGAGAAAGCTGATCTTCCTCCTGGAGAGAAAAAAAAAAGCAGAAATGTATTGAGAGGCACCATCTCAGATATTAACCTCAAGTCTTTCTTTTATTTTAATTGTGTTGGTGTCAATAAACACATCTTCAAGAAGGGGATGTGTACTAAAGGAAAGCTTTTGACCCGGCTGACATTCTGGAGATTGAACAGTGCTTTACCACTAAAGCTGCATTATTCTCAGGGGTGTGTTTGCATTTTCAAAGAGCATTTTGCCAATCACAGGTAACAACTAGATGTATTTGTCACAAGGCAGTTCCCAGTTATTGCACGTAAATCTGTAAAGTTGAGGTAATTGGAAATTGCTCTGTGGAGTAAAAGGTGGCTGAGATACAGGTCATGTACAGAGCTGGGTGAGAATCACCATGCTTTTTGCAGAGGATTTCTGTGTTTTGACTGTGCTAAATAGGAGGGAAACCAGATGTTTTACGATAGTGAATGGAGTCCTTACACTGTCGTCATTTTTAGTCAGCTCTGGCATGTTCCACATGGCTCTTTTTGTTTGATTGATTATTTTTTTTTTACCCTGGTACTGTTCTTGCCTGCTCCCCAGTTCAGGAGGTAAAACTCTTTCTGTTTAAACCAAAAGATGCTAATTTGAAGTCTTGGCTGTAGTATGAATTTGCTATTGAGGGAGTAACTGTGTGTCTGGTATGTGACCCGATTTACACTCAGAAGCCCAGTCCTGCATGTCCCAGGTCACTTACTGGAGGTGACAGTGTCACTGTGGTGCACTGCAGGCCCCACAATGTTCCTCATGGCTTGGAGAGCTCAAGTCTGCCTCTGAGGGGGCTGAGCAAATATCTAAAATGGCAGAGGGAGAGAAAATGAGTGCAATTTTGGGGTTGATGAATACCAACCTAAGGTGACACTGCCCTGCAAGTAGCAGCATGGCCCTCGCTTTGTGCTGGTTTTAGTACATTGGCAACCCAGAGTGAGTGTGATCAGCTTGTTGGTCCAGCTAAGAAATTTGCAGGGGGAGGGATTGCTGAAACCCAGTATAAACCAAACAAAATAATGCAGAGGGAACAGGGCAAGGGCAGGCTGTCGAAATGCTCGTAAGGGAAATAGCCCCAGCAGTGGCCGCAAGGAAGTCCTGGCTCTAAAGGTCTGGGATATTCGCTACTGGAAGCCACAGCTGTTCTCCCTTTCCTTTTGTTATAAGTGTTTTGATGGTCCTTTTTCAAACATGTTGAGAAATGAACTAGATTAAGGCCTTGGGAACTGAAGTCTTTTCTCATTAAAACAGAGGCAAGGTTTAGGGCTTTATCAGGTCTTTCATGCTTTGTGTCCTAGGCTTAAATAATTGTTAAACAGCTGTGTTACCCCTTCCTCCCAGCCTACCTGTGCACTGAAAATCAGTATCTCACCTCGTTTTCCCTGCTCCCTGTGGTCCATCCCAGCAGAGCCACTGGTGAGCTCCCAGGGGAGCTGGAGGAGGGGGAAGACCTTGTCCCCACACCTGGCTCAGCTCGTGATGGATGTTATTGACATTGGGAGTGCTGGTAGGACTGTGTCCTGGCCATCAACATTCAGATGTGCATGAGGCCCTCCCCATGTTTCATTAAGGAGGAGTCGTTGACAGCTGTTATTACAGCCAGGTAATAACAGGGCAAGTCACCTGGCTTCTCATATAGGACTGTCACCCCTGACATCCCCCCTCCTCCCATTGTGCATGAGAATGTGCACCCTGTGCTGGAATAGAGAGAGAAGTCTCTAATTGCAAAGGAGCCATATTAATTGTTTGGAAATGTCAGTGCAATTTACCACCAGCCTACTTGCTGCACAAGAACTCGGTAAGCTGTTTGTAGTATCTATGATGTCCCATGGCTACTGTGGTCTTTCAGATCCAGCTTTGCTTGCTGTTTCTAGAACACCACATATCTGTTCAGTGTACTGGAGATTTCTGAAGTGTTTTGGCTTTGTTTTGTTTCAAGGGGAAACATAAAAGGAAGAAATGTGGAGAACACAAATAATGAGAGCAGGAAACTGAAATACTGGGTGACTGTTTAAAAGAACTAAAATGCCATTACTGTGTTTTTGCCTACACAGGGACTTGCTGGCCCTGGAGAACTTTCCATTCGTTGTTACTTTGAGTAGAAATAGCATTTATTAGGGGCTGTTTCTTTTCTCTTTGTTTATCAACATATAATCAAAGTGCATAAAGATGGAAACAAAATATGGGGTTTTTTTTCCTTTGTTTTCTCCTTTGCACTGTTGTTTCACAAAACAGGAGGTGCAAACTCACCTGTTAGGCATGTGAGTGTAGAAGCAGGCACTTGAGGAGCATGTGTAGCCATGTGAGGGATAGAGGTAACCTATATTTAAGAAAGACTGAAGACTCCCTTTCCACATATCTGTAGCTAATTGCACAGGGACAGGCAGCTTTGCTTCTGGGAAGAAGGTGTATGCCCTTGTGAATCAGTAAATATCATCCACACCCAAGTCTGGGCTCCTGGACAATGACACAACTAATTGCTCTGCAATTCTGTGTCCTAACGTCTCACGGGGTTTCAGTATTGCTGAAGGGGTCATAAATTAACTGTGCAAATCCCATCAGGCTACCTCTTTTATCTAAGTGAAGGTCCTTCCAGCAGTCAGAAAACCTGACTGAGCTAAACCTCACTAAACTCACAGCAGCTCTTCCAGGCTTTGGGGTGGACCTCACATGGAGGGATCTGACATGAGTCCAGACATCTTGTTTTGCACAGCATGACTGCAACTGCAGCACGTTACACATAATCCTGACCACCACACAACTGTGACCCACTGTCTAGTGTGTGTTCCAGTTCCTCAGCTGTGCAAAGGAGAGATGAAGACCAGGCCCAGCCTGAGTCAGTGGGGACGTGCCATCATTAGATTAGTGAGCTGGGACACTGCCAAGGGAAGTAAGTTGGGTTTCATAATCTGTTTTTTTCAGTTATGACATTTTAGCACATTAAGAAATACTCAGAGATACTTAGAGACAGATAAGCACTAGGAAACACCCTGTAGGGAAGAATATTGTATTAGCACCCTGGCAGCCCAAGTCGTTGAGTAAGTAATGGTTTAGTAGATACAGCATTGGCTCCCAGTCAACACTCAGCTCAGGCCAAGAATTCCCAAGTGCTTTAGGCAAATGCCTTCACCCCCTGCCTTGACTTCGCCATCTCCAGAGCAGACCTAACATACTGTCTTTGTGAGATCACGTATGATACTGTAAGAAAGCCTTTCCTGGCCTGTTACCACAGTATGAATGAGTATAATCCTGAGAACCTCCTGTGTTTCCCTTGGGCTGGCCTCCATGGGCAACACCACTGTCTTGCTGCCCTGAGTGGTCAGAGACATCATCAGGTGTGAGGTAGCCTGAGCTGGCAGCACAGGTGCGGTGGTTTAGCTATTGGAAAAGAAAAAAGTTACCTACTTCACCTGCAGAAAGGTGGTAGAGTGCAACAACATGGTGCCTGGAGCACCAGAGACATCCCACAGCATCCTCATTGAAGCACACCAGCCATTAGGGCCTCGCAGCAAGAGCGTGATGAGGGCAGGAGGACTTCTGCTTTGCACAACAGTCAGCATCCCTTGGGGCTTCTCCATCAGTCTCAAAGGCAGCTGAACAATCCGTGCTGGTGACAGAAGGTATCCCCCATCCCCACCAAAAGGCTGATGCAGTGGGACACTCCATCAGGTACCATTCTCCCATTTTAAATTATATTTTTCCCTTTGGTAGCATCTATCCATGTATAGTGGGATCCTCATTTGCTCCTTTTATCAAGAAATTTCTCTTGTTAATTTGTTTCTTTTAGGGGGCAGGGGAGGCTGGTGACACTGTGAGCTTGTCCCCCTAAAAGTCTCAAAGTAAAAGCTGACCTAGTCAGAAATGGATTAATAGATCTTTCCCTACAAATTAGATTTGGCTTCATTTTTGGCTTCATTCCTCTGTAACTAATTTCTTTTTTTTTTTTTGAGAATCATTAATATTTGTCTTTTTTGGGGGGATGGGGAGGGAACAAGGACCATGTTGCTGACTCTGCTACCAACATGTGCAAGTGCATCAATATTTTATTTTAACTCAGTGAAAGAGAAGTGCCATGAGGTGTTTACACAACGCTGAGCTGCTTGTCTTGGAGTAAACATGCCCTCTACTGTTTAAATAAAGCTTGGATCTGATTACAGAGGGCTTTGTTTGCAGCCCAGCATTATGGTTTTGGGGGAAAAATATTCTCAGTCCCAGTCTTGATGCACTCCCTTAAAATGGGACTGGAATGTGACACTGGAAAAATCGAGGCATCCGCTGGGTCCTTCTGTGCAGTGCGTGTGTCTGGGCTGGGCTCAAGCCTTCTCCAGGAGGTGGGTTGGGCATGGCGAGGACAGCTCTGCAAGATGCATCTCAGCAAAGCCTGGCCAAGGCGAAAAGCCCTCACAGGCAGCCGAGCTGTGCTTGCAGACCGTTCGCTATTGGCATTGCAGAATAGTTTCCAACTCCCCCCCCGCCCAGATACAGCCTGTGTGCACAAATGGAAGATAAGCTCTTGCTAAGAATTAGGGCAGTTCGAGTCACTTTGCAAGTGGACTTTGCTGCTACTGCTGCAGATGCCTTTCTATCTTTACAACATGAGCTTAACAAACTGGGAAAAAAGTGGCCCAGTACTACAAAATAATGAGTTGCTGGATGCAGCAGCTGTGGTGGTTTTCTAAAGCCAAACTGTTACACTAAGTTATACTTAAGTCACTCAGATCTAAGTCACTTAGATCCCTGCAGGTCCCCAAAGGCATTCAAGTACGCGCCTCGTGTGCCTTTCTTGGTTGGAGCCCTGAAACAGCGCAGGCTGGAG
This sequence comes from Patagioenas fasciata, assembly GCF_037038585.1. Taxonomy (NCBI): domain Eukaryota; kingdom Metazoa; phylum Chordata; class Aves; order Columbiformes; family Columbidae; genus Patagioenas; species Patagioenas fasciata. Next base: position 11,045,153 of record NC_092526.1, on the reverse strand, counting down.
GAGGGAGAAGGAAGGTCTATTTCTGGCTTTTTTATTTCACAACCCTGGCCCATCCCCTCGTTTCTTTTTCTCATCCCCCTCCTTCCAGCTCCCTGTCTGTGCCTGGTCAGCACTAGACCCCACATCACTCAAGCAGAGGCCGTTTCATGGTCTGTCTTTGCCACCTTGTCCGCGGTTTCTGTTTTTAGCTGTCACTGTGTTTGAAACAGAAAACCTCCTAGCTGTGGAGGGAGCATTAGAAGTTTTCACCTACCCTGGACTGAGCTACAGGTATTTCATCCGATGGAAAAAATAAATCTATCTCATTTCAGCTAAATTCATGTTCCTAGAGAAAAAAATCTCACTGTGTTTCTTACCTGAGGAGTGACTGCATTGCCAACTGAATTTCATCCCGTAGGGCTTGTGTTTACCTGTTGTGGATCAACACTGAAGACGATATGAGAAGTTTTTGCCCTGGGTAGTTCCATCTCCACCAGCTCGTTCGCTGGCAGCTGCAGTGGTGCAGCTGGTGTTTGCTGGGATTCCTGCAGGGAGCCCTAGTCAGCGAGAGGCCCTGGGTCACCTTTCCCTGCTCATGGCTGAGAATGCTCGGCTGTGAGATCCTTGTTCAAATGGCTGCGGACTGAGTGCGGTTTCAGGGCTGAGCCTCCTGTTGCTTTTCAGAGAGAAGGAAAGTAAAACTCTGCAGAAAACAGCAGGGTCTTTTTCCACTTGGTAATCTCAAAGCAGTGTAGAGTGTTCCCTGAGGAAGCGATGCGGAGAAGCCAGGAGTCCTGCATCTCCCCCACAAACATCATCACTGCCCTCTGGCTTGTGTGGGAGCTCCCTCGGGCAAGCAGGCACTTTAACATAAGGAGAAAAATGCTGGAGAGGGCCATCTTTCACCTCCTGTTCTCTGAGAGAGAAGTCCCTTGGATTTACAGCCTCCTGTGTTGCCCATGCAAACATCTCTGGCAGCGTCATGTGCTGCAGGTGCAGCAAACTGGCCCCTGAATCTCGGTGGCTGTGGGGCAGCTGCACCCCCTGCCCCTGACCCCCATTTCAGGGCACAGCACCTCACCCTGCTCACCAGCAGCTGTCCTGGGCCCCTCGCTGGGAGGGATTTCTGCTCTTCAGAGCAGCGTGGCATGGATTTCATCTCTCTGCAAAAGCCCTGGGAAGGAGAATTGGGAAGAGTTACTTGCAGGTGTTTTTACAGCTTTTCCAGCTTTTTGCACACACCATCATTTTCAAGAGGCTGTGGGCGGTGCCTGGCAAGTCGTTCCATAAGGGAAACCAGCCCCAGCACTGGCAGGAGGATGTGCAAGCAGTACGTGAGCTCCCATCCTCCAAGGGCAGCGGGGCCACACTCTGGAGCCCTCCTCTCCACCCATGGGGTTTAAAAACCTATTTGGCAAATGAAAAAATAATCTCCAAAGGTCTTTCACTTAACCTAGAAGGATTCTGTGGAGTGTCATCTCCTGTCATCTGCCCATAGCCTGGAAATCCATACAACCTGCGGAGAGAGGCAGTAAACCCCCAGACCTGGGAGTGGACGCGGGAGCCAGCAGAGCTGGCTGTGAACCTTCGCTTTCCTATTTCTGCACTTCTCACCCCATAATTTGACCCCTCCTTCAAAGCATACCAAGTCCCATTCCCTAATTAAGCGATGTATTATATCAGTTTGGTAGCACTTAAACGTTGCTCTTGCAAACAGGCTTCTATTTTTGTCTAAACTTACAGCAGGCAAAAGCTGCAATGTGGCTGGGGAGTATTGTTATGTAACATTTTATTAATTAACAGATAAAGTTTTAGCAAAGGAAATGTAAATTTTACCCATAGACTCTTCCAATATTATCTAACAGCAGTAATTTGCTTTCTGATATTCCCATGGTAAGGCAAGGGAAAAAAACATCGGTAAGGCATTTATTATAGTGATTATGCCTTGGAAGTCATTATACAGTACAGCAAAGGAAGAAAAAGCTGTTCTGTGGATAATCATTGCTTTCCACTTTCACTCAGTGAGACCATCTACTTATCAGTTTACTAACCTGAGGCAACAGCTTCCTTTGCTGTACTGTATAAGAGACACAACTTAATCACAAAGATCCATCTCTCCTTTTCCACATGCACAAGTGGGAGGGAAGATGTTCTCCTTCATCCAGTGCCCTCTTACATTGCTTAAAAAATAAGCCCTAAATATAGTAATAGTGCTCAAAGAGTCCTCTCCGGGCATGTAGACAGAGGTTGACTCCTTACGGGATGCTGGGGATGAAACGTTTGAAATCTCAGCACTCTTGGAAGCATCTGAGAATTCAAACCATCATGGTTTTGCCCACAAGGTACAGACCTTTAGAGCTGACTGGCTGTGTGGTAGGCACTGAGACTGGCTTTGCCCACAGGCAGCAGCCCCTATCTGTTTCTGGAGCATGGAGTGCAAAGCACTGGCATTGACCGGTTGTTTCAGCCAGTACCATGAATGTGGTCTCTGTAGATGTGTCCTGAAGGATCAAATTCTGCCTGTTGCTAGGAAAAGGATAGTTTCAGTCTCAGATGGAGAGGAATTTGTCCACGTATGTTTCTGTGGGGGAAAAAAATGAACCTTTGTGAGTGGTGAGTCCATGTTATACCTCGTTTGTTTGGGATTTTTGGTGGTGACAGGGGAAAACATACCCTGAGTTCTCATTGCTGCTACCAAAGGTTTGCCTGGGACTAGGAAGAAAGGCTGTGAAACCAAAATGAATCTGAATATGCTTGAGTGCCTCCTTGAGTGGCACTCTGAGCCATTCACCTTGGAAAACTATTTATAAAGCCAAAACAGAAATATAAATCATTAAGATGTATCTACAGTATTTTGAAGGGTTATTGCTTCTGCTTTGTGGCCTGGTTTCTGAACTACTGCAAAAACTCCCATCAGCTTTAGCAGACCATGAATTAGGTCACTGCTTCATTGGCATCTTCCAAAATAGCTCTGAAATAGATAGTAACAAAGATACTTAGGGCAAGATAAACCACACTGGTGTTTATGGTGCTTGATATCAAATTATTAGTTTGAATTTGGATAACAAGGCCTTATGAGATCATTAAAACAGTTAATGAGGCTAGAACATCTATACTATTGTACACTACTATGTAGTTAGGGTTTATGCCGTATGTGAGAACTTACTGGCATTGCCTTCACTATTCCCACCATTGCTTCCAGGGTTTACATGAGGTAACTGGCATATACGGGCCACAGCAAGACAGTAGTTTTTCAAGTCTTTGATAATTTGATCAATTAACTAGTTAGATAAAATAACTCCCAGTTAGCCAAACCTCAGTTCAGGTTCGAAAGTTTCCAGCAGTCCAACGAAATGAATGAAATTTCACTCACTGTGACAGCTCAAGAGTTGTTGTAGGACTGATACTTGTCAGAAGGAAAAAAAGAAGTCAGTATTTCTGATTTAGTGCCTTACCTTTTTTTTTTCTGAAGCTGAGCAGAAGTTGAGACATCTCCCCAAAACTGGTTAGTGGTCAGAGTGCTGGTGAGACGTCCCAGGTGCATGATGACTGCAGGGGCTGTGTGACGTGGGTCTGAAATCAGCCACAGATGAGCACACATCACCTCTGGGAATAAAGGAGTTAATGGCTCGAGCATTATCACCGAAGCAAAGAGAAAGCACGTCCACCCTCCTCAGCCTCGGTGTTGTGCCTGTTACCTGTGATGCTTTATCAAAGTTCAAGAAGCTGTAGCTTTCATTTACCTGTGCACAGGCTTGTTCAGGTGTCACCAGAGCTCGCTGTGTCTGCAGGGTGTTCGAGGTTGTTGTAGCCACTGGTCGGTGCTTCTGTGGTTCTGGTCAGGTTCACCGCGATACCGTTTGAAACCAGACGCCTCTTTGTTGCTGTCCAGAAAAATAAATGCTTTTATTTCTTTGTATTTTTCAGATAATCAACCCCAATTTCATTCAAGAAGGTGAGTTAAGGACAGCTGTGTGCTGACTGGCACGGAGGGGCGAGTCAGCAACTGTGATTTCCCCTGCACATGTTCTGCACCCACCAGCATTTACAGCAAAGGCTGCGAGGCTCAACCCCCCAAAACTTACCTTCACAAAGTATCATGCTCCTGCTGGAGCACAGGCTTGGGGGGCATACAGTCCCCGCTACCTCCTTTGCTGAGCTCTCAACAGCTGGCTTTCAGTGAAGGGGGAGTTCTGGTAACACAATCCCACGACATCCAGCTGTTTCGGACCCCAATTCCATAGTTGGTCCTATAATGTGTTCTCTAGACTTGTATGGGGAACATTCTCACCTGTAGATATAAGAAGGTGTGATCTGTGTGTCCCCATGATTTTTTTCCAGTGGCTCCAGAGTTTCTTGTGCCATTAGTGGACATCACCTGCCTGCTTGGCGACACAGTGATGCTGCAGTGCAAAGTCTGTGGGCGGCCCAAACCAACAATAACCTGGAAAGGACCAGATCAAAACATTCTTGACAATGACAACAGCACGGCCACTTACACAGTGTCATCCTGGTAAGGTCCTGCCTTCGGGTCCCAGCATAGCTGGGTGTGATGGTCATGTTGCCCTCAAATATGGCACCAGCCGGGCTACAAGGCTCATCAGAAATGCATTTAATAGAGTCTGGCATGATGTATTTGCACATCACTGCACCACACGTCAGCTAGAAAGGGTCAAACTTAGGGACTCAGGCAGCTCTATGGTCTCCCAAGCTGATGTAGGGTATATCCACAGTATGTGTGGCTGGCAGACATGAGTTTTCTCTGATTTACCTCATGAGTCACCTGCAAACAAGAAGCAACTAATGTTTCCAAGATATTAGTTTGGCTAATATTGTCTCTGCGTTGCTGAGCCTCCTCTGCTTGAGTTCAACGCTATGCTCACCTTTGGTAGGAACAGGAGTGGAGCAAAGCAAACCATCACCGGTTTGCAATACCTATAGCTTATTGGGCATTTTCTCATTTCATAGGCAGAGGTGGGTTACTGCAGGAGTTATCCTGCAGTTTTCCTGAGCTGCTCCTAAAAAAGCCTACATTTGCTCCTGGGAAGGCTAGATCTGGCTGTGCTTGGATAGAAAGATGCTTGTCATGATGTTCTCAGCCTGACTAGGCTGGAGGGAGGGGGCAAGAAACCCAGCTTTACAACAAACACTGGGAAGATCCCAAAAGATCTGGAGTTGAATTCAGGTCAGGTAACAGCCTGCTGCTGGATGCTCATCCGCAGCTTATATAAGCGATTCGGGCCAAACTGCAGTGGAAATCTCCAGGACGCAATCCTTCATGCAAACTTTTCAGCACTTCTGGTGCAGCCCGACATGAATCCAGGGAGGACAAAGTCACTCAAAGTGAAAAATGAACACTAGGAGAGAAGGGATTTTACATGTTCAGTAAAAAAAAATTACAGCGGATCAAGAGCTTCCTTCGGAGACCATTGGCTCGTGCAGCTGCCCCAGAGCACCCAAAATTATCTCTTCAGCCATTACGCAGTTGATCGCTAGTGCGTTATCTTCTGGCTCTGGCTGGGGTTGGGCTGGGAGAATATTTCCATACAGAGTTCTGTTTTCCATCACAGTCTTCCGCCTGTGCATTGGCTCCCTGTGCACTATCAGCACTTGTATTGTCTTGTTATTTGTATTTATTTTTCAGTGAAGACACTGCCTGCCAAGGAGAGGCCCAGCAGATCAGCGGCTGTCTTACAAATCTTGCTGGCATGAGTGTTCGGATTGCGGGGGAAGGGGATATTTATGTCTTGTTTTAAATGAGCATATTCAGATCAGCAAAAGCCACAGTGTGCAGGCAGTTATACCAGCAACCATGTCCTTCTGCAGTTTCCAACAGCTTACGCATTCAAGAACTAGTCTAGTTCTACCATCAAGAGAATTTATTGTTGGCTTTATGCTGGGTCTCCAGTACAGCTAAAGCAGTTACACAAGCAAAATCCTTTAATTCTGGCCAACTCCTTTAAATTGCACAGTGAAGACTGCAACATGCAAACTGAAGTGACTGTGTACAGACCTACTATAAATTCACTAGACTCTGCAGAGCTGTTTATTTGCTCAGGTTGCCCAAAGATTGAGCGTCTCTCATGAAGTCGATGCTGGCGTTCTTTACCCCTAGCTCTTGTGAGATGTCCAGCCTTCTGACCACAGGCCTGGCAGCCTCATTAGATCAACAGCACATGTTCCCGGGGTCTGAAGCTTCCCAGAAATGTCAGACACTCTGTGCTGTGTGACTGCCTTCTGCATCTGTGGGAAGCCCATTTTGCCCACCCAGTGCTGGGCTTAACTGCAAAGGTCCAGCAGTTCAGCATCTTCCAAGACAGGAAAGATGTGCCTGGAGATGTCTTTCCAGATATGGGGGTCTAAGCATCTGGCTCTGGACAGGCACAGCAAATGTTCAGCTCCTGGACTTTGCTTGCTCCTCAAGTAATCCTTCCCCATCTCCTCCAAGGCCACAGCACACAAGCAGATTTGCCTGGCAGGCAATTTGGACCATTTTGCTCAAAGGTTTCATTAATTGCCTAATCCTGATATATGGAGGAGTTGCCCTTGGGTACCAGATTGCTGGAGGGATGCTCCTTCAAACGAGTTAACAGGATTTGTGTGCAGGTGTGTTTGTAATGAGGCAGGGCAGGAACTGGTGTAAAAAGCATTAGCAAGTGAAGAAGTGTTTTATAATCTGGGCTTTCTGCATCTGCAGTGACTCCGGGGAGCTCACCTTGAAGATCTGCAACCTGATGCCTCAGGACAGCGGCATTTACACCTGTGTGGCAACCAATGAACATGGAACCGCATCAACCTCAGCGACCATCAAAGTTCAAGGTAGCACATCTGACCTCAACACCGAGGGTTTTTCTCTTGGTGGGGGAGGAGAGCACACAGGAATAGCCGGTGCAAAGGCAGCCATACATGGAGCTGTGCCAGGTGAATTGAGACGTTAAAATCATACAACTGTTCCTCAGCCAAAACTCCCACTGATGGCTGAAGGCATCGCAGACTCTTTGCATTTGATTAAGTTGTCTGATCATACGAATCACATCTGGGAAATGAAAATGCTTTGGCACTGGTTCAGCTCCTGCATCCTGCTGGCAGCGCTGCTTTCCAGGGGCTGGGGAAGGTCGGCTAGGGGAAGCTGAGCTCCCTTGGGCTGCCGAGCCCGTGGGGGGGATGATGTCCTGGCTGCTCATGGGGATGAGCACGAGAGATGAGAGGTGCTTGCTGTGTTGAAGGAGATGGCACAGAGACAAATGTCTGACTGGTGACTTACAGATGCAGGAGTGTCACAAGCGTTTAAAAGACAATTTGTTTGGTCTTACAAACTGCCCTAGAGATATCATTTCCCTAATTTAGCCAAGCAAGTTAGTGGCTGCACTGATGATTCCTGTGCTGAAGGAAGCCCTGAGCAAAACACAGAAGAATTAGTGGTCATTTGTCAATCTGCTGCCAAACATATCAAGCACTATACATACAGAAGCACTTTGGATGCCTTATTTGTGTCATTTTTGGACACTTCAAAGGTAACTGCATCCCCACCTCCCAGACCTCACTCGCTGCTTGGTGAAGTCCATGGGAATATTTGTTTTCCTCAGTTCCATGGGCTTTGCATCAGGTCTTGAGCTGGAGCAAAAATTAGCAGCAGAAGGTGGCAAGCGAAGAGGCTCTCCCTTGTCAGCAGCTGAGCTCAGACAGATCTGCACCCAATGGTTGATTCTCCCAGCCAGTCTCAAAGGGAGCTCCCTGGGGCATTGCAGTACAGTTGACCACCAGCTGTTAGCAAGAAAAAACTCCCCCTGTGCTGTAGTACCATGATACCATGTCAAGGCAGCAGGGCTTGCAAGCAGCATGGTTCTCTCTTAGCTGGTAGTATGGAGGTTTCAGACCCACGGCAGTAGGTGAATGGGATGGTGACACTGCCTTTCCTCTGGTTGTGCTGGTAACCCAGTGAAAACCAGCCCTGCCTCTGCAAGGCACAGCTGCCACGTAGTGACCTGATGTACCTGAGACCCGATCTTCAGAACGAAGCACTAGCACTTGTTGACGTGATGCCGGACTTGCTGCGTGTTTTCTCTTCTAAGGTGTTCCAGCTGCCCCAAATCGCCCCATTGCTCAGGAGAGAAGCTGCACCTCTGTGATCCTACGCTGGCTACCCCCATCCAGTACAGGCAATTGCACCATTTCAGGCTACACTGTGGAGTACAGAGAAGAAGGTAAGTGGTTTGAGCTGTACTCACGCATAGGAGAATGAGAATGAGAATGAAGTAAGTCACCTCCATGGCACAACAGGTTCTAAAATCATCCTTGCCACCATGGTGCCACTAACCATTGATCGCAGGTCCCAAAGTGTAAGGTCAAATGAAGCCCCTCTATAATCCAGTCCAACTTCTCATATATTAGAGACTTTTCTATTTCTTCCAGTCACTTACAGCAAATAAAGTGTACTAAGCTAGAACATATCCATCACTAAGGTGTCCTTTCATCATTTGCATTCTACCACTATGGTATCCATCCATTCTGGTGGATGTTTCCTGGGAATACAAAAACAAAGCAGCCTCATTTTATTTTTTTTTTTAATCTGGATAGAGCTGCAGTTTCCTGCATATTTTTCAAACTCAGCTCTGAAATCCATTTGTTCTTAAATCCAACCACCCTTTTCCTCTGAATAATTAACTAGATATTAAATGAACTGTTTTCCCAATATGCACAGGCATGTGCTCTTGAAAAGGGCATTTGAAATGATTCGCATCCCTTTTTGTGTTCTTCCAGCAAAGGTGTGAGGGTCCCTGGGCACTAAACCTTGCCTTAGGTATGTCGGTATGTCACCTCTGTTTCTTCCCCTTCACTCTTCAAAAAATCCTACCTCATGTTAGTAAATGTGCAAGCTTAATCTTTCCATCATATTAATACCTTCTCTTAGCAAATACTCTGCCTTGACCCTCACAGTGTCATCAGTGTGGATGGCATTTTTGTAGAAGAATAAAAGCTCTTCTGTTAACAACAGCCACCAAAACAAACTGCAAAAAAGCAGCAGTATTTTCAGTTTTCAGTATTCCTCCCACTCCAGAACAATCACTGACTCTTTCCTGTAAAATCAACCTTGACCTTGTGAGACCTGGCAATCAGAATTTCCCCACAGTGCACATAAAATATGTGGTAAGTAATGTAAAGGTACAAAGCCCTGGACTTACTAAAATAAGATACAGTTTTATATACTCTTGAAAGAAATCATGGGCTGTGACAGGGCTCAGTGTCCCAGGGGTCCTTTTCTGTTCTGTGCAGATGAATAAAGTATTGCACCTTTGGATGCCATAGATTAGGCAACGGTTGGGTTTGTTTCTGTTAGAAGCAGAAACACATGACAGAGTCAGGCATTTCTTTGCTTCAGTTCTGCTCATCTGCAAAAGCCCATACTAAGCCTCAGAAAGCTGGTTCTCCTCCTGTAGCTCTGTGTTTCACTGGAGCCACCATGTCTTTTGAAAGACTTCATCCACAAAAGTTCTTTGATTGCACTGGTTCCCTGTCTCAGCTTCACCTGGGACTCCCTTGTCCATATTTCTTTTTGCAGTATTGCTGCTACCACTTCTCTCACAGCAGAGCTGTCATCAAATTCACTCTCTGTTCCTATCTTATCACGCTGCTCTGAGACATCACTTGTAGTGCACAGGCATGGCTAGACTGCCTGAGAGATCAGCTTGTCCCTGGGCTGCGGTATTTCCATCGCTATCGGTCAAGTCAGGGGCATTTCTTTGTTCCCTCATTTAACCAGACTGGAAGGTGGCTGCAACACAAAATGGTCTGGTTCTGATTTAACAGAAATACATCAGTCTGACATAACATTGCCTTTTAAAAGCCCTGTGGATTTTAACCTCCCAAGGTACTGCATGAGTTGGGCAGAGTTGGCCTCTGCTCTGAGTTCACATTTTGAGACTGTTTCCTTCAGCTCTTCTTCTTTCCCTCTGTAAACCACAGGCTCGCAGGTCTGGCAGCAGTCAGTGGCCTCCACTTTGGACACGTACCTTGTCATTGAGGACCTGTCCCCAGGCTGCCAGTATCAGTTTCGTGTGAGCGCCAGCAATCCCTGGGGGATCAGCTTGCCCAGTGACCCCTCTGAATTTGTGAGGCTCCCGGAGTACGGTGAGTGCAGCATGGCAAGGGCGCTGGTGTGCACAGGTGTCCCCTTATGCAGTCTGTATGGTGAGATAGATTTGTGTTTTGATGGCTTCTGATAAAAACATTGTTCTGGAGCTGGCAAGAATACAAGAGAAAGCCTGGGAGATGCTCAGAGCCAGCTCCTGCTACTAGAAAGGCTTTTCATGTCTGCTTCTACAGCAGAGCTCACAGCCTCACTCTGTCACAGAAGCTATTGCAGTTTGCTACCAGATCTCTGCTTTCTATTCAAAGACCATTTCTTGCCTTCATCTCTGGGCAACATGCTCCACACCATACCCGGTGTCCTCCCTGCCATTCCACAATGCCGGCAGTACCAGCTGGGATCTACAAGTCAGATTGCAAAATGTGCCCCCCGGAGTGCCCTTCACTACAAGAAGGACACTGAGGTGCTGGAGAGAGTTCAGAGAAGGGCCTGGAGCACAAGTCTGATGAAGAGAGGCTGAAGCAACTGGGGCAATTTAGGCTGGAGAAAAAGAGGCTGAGGGGAGACCTTATTGCTGTCTACAGCTACCTGAAAGGAGGTTGTAGCATGGAGGGTGTTGGTCTCTTTTCTCAAGTAGAAATGATAGGATGAGAGGAAATGGCCTCAATTGTGTCAGGGGAGGTTTAGATTGGATATTAGGAAAATTTTCTTCATGGAAAGGGTTGTGAAGCAGTGGAACAGGCTGCCCAGGGAAATGGTGGGGTCACCATCCCTGGAGGTGTTTAAAAGATGTGTAGATGAGGTTCTTAGGCACACAGTTTAGTGTCAGAGTTAGATGAATGGTTGGACTCCATGATCTTGGGGGTCTCTTCCAACCAAAATGATTCTATGATTCTATTCTATAAGCAATGCAGTTGACATAGGAAGGCTGTGATGGAGGCAGCCCCCACCACACAGGGCAGCAGGAATTTGGGATAAAGCTCACTCATGGTGGTGCTGTGAGCAGAGCTCACATTGCCCCACATTTCAGTAGCTCCAGTCAGTAACCAGATCTGTGACTGGCTTGGATAGTCTGTGCTGGATGAAACGAGAGCTCACACAATGTAGCTCCCAGTTACACACAGACATGCCCTTAGACTGTCTGTGTGGCCCTTTTCAGCCCAAAATTGCCAGGAGGGATTTTAATCCACCTTATCCATACCTTCTCCTGGGGAGCTCTGTCTTTTAGTGGTGCAATACATTGGAGATGTGCCTGAGCAGTATGAAACTGGATTCCTAGGGTTGTTTGCTGTTTTAAGAAATATAGTCTCATATAATTTTATGATATGCAGTTTATAGTCTACAGGAAATGGTCATTAACTTTATGCTTTCTTGAATGGGCTTTGTTCTCCCAAAGACTCTGCTGCCGATGGTGCCACTATTTCATGGAAGGAAAACTTCGACCTCGCTTACGCAGAGCTGCATGAGATTGGGAGGTAAGATTCACCATGCTTATCACTGCAGTGAAACACCAAAACAATGGTTTGAAGTTTTTTTCCATGGAAGAAAGTTTAGGTTGCTTTCTGTAGCTAGCTTGAAAACTGCTGTTCCTTTCCAAGAGTATTGCACATTAAGTACTGACTAAAATACAGACTGATAAAATACGGACTAAATCCTGTTTTTCAAGATCAGTTGTGATCTGAAGATTGCAGCCTGGCAAACTTGTGAGTAATTAGGCAGCCAAATCTCTGACAGCCACTGTCAGCTCTCACTGGTGTCTCCTCTGACATCTCTGATTTGATGTGAGCTTTTGAAGTCAAGACAATTTGCTGCTTCTGGATAAGCTTAACCTCAAAGACTGAGTTTGCCAAAGCACTTGGGCATGTGACTTAAATCACACACTGATTGGGACAGTCAGTTGAACAGGAGCGCAAATCGGAACTGCAGGCATTGTCAGCCCTCGGTGCTTTGCGTAGACAACAGATAAGGAGCATGCAAACAACTCCGGTTAATGCAGTTAGTTCTTCATCTCAGAGATCAGAGGCGAGTAACTTTGGGGCTGAAAGGATAGGATTCTATCTGGTTCTCCAGAAAGATGAGTGATGTGTTAATAAGAGTTCAGCACATGGTTTCCCTGGGTAGTTTTCTTCCAGGAATGGTACTAGGCACGTGCCCGTGTAGGTTTCCTAAATGTTTTCACACCAGCTGTTTTCTTAGTTCATTACTGTGTGCCTGAAACAGTGAGACAAAATGATTGCTTAGTGATTATTTAAGAAGACTTCCAGTTGTCTGGGAAAGTTTGGGCTCTTTATTGAAGCAACTGGAGAAAGGAGACCTACAGCTTAAAAACAAAACAAAAAAGAGACAGAACCTGTGAAAGTGGCAGCAAATTGAACCCAGGGGAGATTGTTAGACGACATCAGTATGGCTGCACAAAGCAGCAACACTGTTTGCTCTCAGTGTTTGCTAATCCCCGAAGAATCTCTACAACCAGGGTAAGAGACGGAGGCTCTTTGTTGGCAAAGGTTATGAACAACTAGTTAAGTCTGATTCTTTATGAAATATTAATGTACTGAATCAAATAACACTTTGAAAATCAGTCTGTTCTTGTACTGAGAACCAAGCATAATTTATTCATGAGGCCGCTTCATTATTCAGTGGTTAGTTTTTGTTGTTTTGTTTTTTTGTTTTTTTCAGGGGACGATTCTCCATAGTAAAGAAATGCATTCACAAAGCCACTCGGAAAGATGTTGCTGTAAAATTCATTAGTAAAAAAATGAAAAAGAAAGAGCAGGCAGCACATGAAGCAGCTTTGTTACAGCACTTACAGCATCCTCAGTACATCACTATCCACGATACCTACGAGTCTCCTACTTCTTACATCCTAGTTTTGGAACTGTAAGTATGCGAGCTTGAATTCAAGTGTCTGGGTAGGAATCACAGCCCTATTAAATCCAAGGACAAAATTCACCCTGATTTAAGTGAAGCAAGGATTTTCTCATCTGTTTTTTATGGATTGTGACGTCAAATGCCATAGCTATTTTCTGCAGAGCTTCTACTGCCTTTTCTTTACAGTAAATAAGTTTCAGAGGGACAAATAAACCTGCTTTCTGCTCTGGTGAAGGTTGGGTAATTGTATCAGCAGTTAGTTTGTCCCACTGAACAGCGTGAGATTTATTTGGGCAGTTTTGTCCAATTTTTACATTCGAGTAAATGTGTTTCAGCTAGATTGAACCCTACATTATTCTAATACTTCCTGGTGAAAAAAGCTGTATAGCAACTGTTTGTTCCTATAGGAGAAATAACAACCAAGATCCAAAATGCTTCTTTGTTACAGTATATCCAACAAAGTATATTTGAGGTATTTGCTTGTTTATTTATACAGACAAATAAAACTAGGCGGAAAACTTTTCTTAGGTTAGTTTTCCCACAAAATATATTACCAGCTGAAAATGTCACTGATTTCTTCTCTGTATTATGCAACCAGCTCTATAAATAAATAGATGAATCCAAATAATCAAGAGGATCTGTTTTCAAAAGAATCACCTTCATCTCTTGAATCCTTCCTTAAACAAATGAGTTTACTTTGAGACTGTTGCTAAATTTTTCAAGGGCTGGATATAAAAATTGAGGTTAATCATTCTCCCACTTCCATGGCCTGCAGTAGCTTGAGATATCACTTAAATACTAATCAGACCTTGCATTTTGGTTTCCTCTATTTTTAGGTCAGGAAGTTTCCATTGCAAATTTGTTTTCAAATATTAACTGTTCCTACAGATACCATGTGATCTTTCATGTGCAGAGTTTGATTTGTTTGTAGGATGGATGATGGTCGTCTCTTAGATTACCTAATGAACCATGATGAACTTATGGAAGAAAAGGTCGCTTTCTATATAAGAGACACAATGGAAGCCTTGCAGTATCTTCACAATTGCAGAGTGGCTCACTTAGACATAAAGGTGAGAAGAGAACGATGCTATTATTCAATTATCTTGTACAGAGAGTTCCAGCTGCACAGACAGGGAGGAGGTGCAGTCTGTACCCCAAAGCGATGATCACTAAATGGACAAGCACTATCGTTCAGACCTATTGACCAGAGAAAGGACTTGCTGACCTGCAGCACAAGGTCAGACAAGAGATGCACCTATTTCCTTCATGATGGGCTTGTTGTCAAGGGCTTTCTGGATTTAATGCAGGAAAAGGAGGGTGTCTGAGACAAGAACAAGATGTCACTAGCAGCTGACTGAAGGGGAGTTATGAGATAAATCCACGGGAATGGTTTGGGCTCACACCTGTACCAGTTTAGCTACCAAGCTTCCTGAGCTGGTTTGTGCCCAGGCAGCTCAGGACAGGTCGGGAAGACAACGCGTCTCCCTCACACTCACAGCAGTGCCCTGGAGAACCCAAAACAAGGGGAGAGGAGGGTGCTGGGGAGGGCTGGCAGGGCCAAAGGAGAGCAGCACTGCGCTGCAGAGCCTGAGCAGGGAACTGGGTGGGAAATACATGCAGGGAGAGGCTCAGAGGAAGAACAAGCTGCACTGTGGATAAGAAATTCGGGTGGTGTGTAATGTCACACTCAACTAGATCAGCACAGCTCGTACCTCCTTTTGTTAGTGCACATGGCAGGAGGCACCGCACTGTCCTGGATTCAGCATTGTACTGCTGTCCTCACCAACATCCCACCTATCTTGGATGAGAGAGAACTGGCAATTGAAGTTATGATCAAATGTTTTGAATTTTGTGATCTGCAACATTGATTCAAGTTGCCAGGGGCATCAGATAATCTATATTTTTTCTCAGACTTAAATGCCAATTAAAAATGGAGAATGAGAGATGAATGTAACTTTCTTGTATAGTGAACAATCCAGCTCCAAGGAGGTCTCTTCTCAACTCCCCAACCCCCAGGCATGTCAGATGAAGTGATGCTTTAATTCTTCTGCTGCCTATTACCACTACATAAAAAAAAATATTCCTTTTGCACAGTACCTTATGTGAGCATTAGTCCCAAAAGGCTAAATTATGCTGTTTTCTTTCAGTAAAATTGTTTGTATTTTCCACTGTATTTATAGGACCTGTCAAAAAGTAGGTATCACTGGGAGGTAAGAAACTTCACTTCTCTATTTGATCATAAGATACTTCCCAGAAACAAGGTGGGAAGCCAATTTTCTGTGACCTATTTACAGTTCTCCTGAATGAGGGATGCTAAATAAAGCACCTTCTGCTAAGTGGGAAGTGGGAGATGCATTGGTAGTGACAGCAGACCTTGCCATGGGCTGTCATGTCCCAAGATCCTGCTCAAGAATGTGCAGACTGCACAAGAGAAGAGCAAGCAGAGAGATTTAAACAGCAGTGTAGTGAACTTTGCTTTATATATATAGCCATGAGGCAGCAGTAAAATATGCATGAGGATGAGGGGTTATAGGACAGAAAAGTGAGTCTAGAGGGGGTGCAAGAAGTAAATTCAGAAATCACATCAGAGCCAACAAAGGAAGGAAAATCCATTCTCAGTCCCCAGAGCAGAGCATATAGGCAATACTCAGCATCTCCCACTGAGAGAGAGGTCTTAAATACTGGAAGGGTTCGAAAAACAGAAGGAAAACCAACCAGGATGAAATATAATTGCATTCTGGCTTATAAGGGAACACCAGCAGCTCCATCCATGTCAACTGACAGCAACCGTAACTGCACACACCAGCATTCCTCCCAGTATATGTGGTAGTGGGACCAAAGTTGAATGTTTACTTCATGAAGAATATTTCTACTACAAGTTATGCACATTTATGTAGCCATTTAGTCATGTAAACAAATGGAATCTAGATAAACTGACCTGATACACAAGTCTTGCTTGAAAATTTAAAAATCTGTCAGTGCTCTTAATCTGTAGAGTTTAGTTCAGGAAAATAAACTGGGAGTACTTGGGGGAATGTACAAAATCTCAATGTTGCTGTAGTGCAAAATGAAGATGTTGTCATCGCAACTTCGGCATTGATCTGAATTTACAGCAGTGTTAAGATCAGCTGAGCTGGCTCCTTGTCATTCACTCTCCTGATCTGTACCTCCTACATCTGATTAAATGTGAGTTTTGATTGGCTATTAAACCTGAAAAGCAAAGCTAAATATTTGGATAGACGCTTATCTAGAATGAGATCTATACAAAAATATAATTAACTTTTTATTATTTTCTTTTCAACAGCCAGAAAATTTGCTGATTGATTTAAGGATCCCAGTGCCTCGTGTGAAGATCATCGATTTGGAAGATGCAGTTCAGATAACAGGTCATTACCACGTCCACCACCTCCTTGGAAACCCAGAGTTTGCAGCTCCTGAAGTGATCCAAGGCCTTCCTGTCTCCCTGAGCACAGATATCTGGAGCATTGGTGTCCTCACCTACGTCATGTTAAGTGGTGTCTCTCCGTTCCTGGATGAAAGCAGAGAGGAGACCTGTATCAACGTGTGCAGAGTAGATTTCAGCTTTCCCCCTGAGTACTTCTCCGATGTGAGCCATGCTGCCAGGGATTTCATCAACGTTATCCTCCAGGAAGACTCCAGGAGAAGGCCGACAGCAGCCACTTGTTTACAGCATCCGTGGCTGCAGCCGCACAACGGCAGCTATTCCAAGATCCCACTGGATACCTCCCGCTTGGCTTCCTTCATTGAGCGCCGCAGGCACCAGTACGACGTGCACCCAGTCCCCAGCGTCAAGAGTTTCCTGATGAGCAGGCTGGCCCCCGTCACGTAACGCCTCCTTCCCTGGGGTCCCACACTGCCGGTCCTGGGGCAGGGCATGGGGAGCAAGCAGGCACAAGGCAGATCTGTCTGTACATAGTCCCGTCTCCAGCGTTTGCATTTCACGTGGCTTCCCTCATCGCAGGGTACAAATCATAGCGGAGGTGGCAGCACCTGCTCAGTTCCTTGGGACGAAAGCAAAGGGGGGTGAACAGCAGCAGGTACCCGCTGCCTCCCCTTGGCTGGCTCCTCTTGGGACATGTACTTTTGCTGCATTCACCACCAAAAACAGACTGCAGGAAGCAAACACCAACTGGAAACAAGAGCCAAAATTGCAGTTGCCTTAATCTTCATGAGGCAGCCTTATAAGAAATCCTCTTGATCTTGCTGAACTGATTTCAAAATGTATGATAGATTAGCAGTAGGGTAGTGGGGGGTGTGAGACTAGGCTAACCTTAGCATGTACTGCAGAACTGGACCCAAGTCAGTATGGGCTGAAGTCACTGCAAGCCTGCTCCGGGCTAACAGACAGATTTTGCACACCCTGTATGCCCAGGTCTGCTGTGATCTTGGTGGGGACTTTGCCTGTGCAGGACATGCAAGACCAGGCCCCAGTCCCTGCTGGATCGGCTCCATGGTGGTCTGGCTTAGGTAGACCCTTGTCATGTGGTAGTGCTCAGACCAAAATCTCCTGTTAATCTCTGGGCTTTCTGCTGTGTCAAGTCAACGTGCAGTACCTTTCAGAGCTACGATTAAGGCAACGAATTCATTGGAGCATGGAGCTGGTTCTGACTAAGCACAATGGGACTATGATGGGTTTTTTAAAAGTATTTTATACACACTGTACATAAATCTTTTGCAAAACCTGTGCATTGAGAAAAGGCTGTGTCCAATTTTTGCAGTATCTGTAAACTAGATGATGATGACGAAGACAATTTTTTCTATCACAGGTTTTCAGTATACATAGATTGTATAATATATATAAATATATATATATAAAGGATCTTGTTCCATTTCTAGCTTCAGAATTGCTTGGCCCAAAGTCCATCTAAGCCTTTCCGAGTACAGTAGGAGTGGTGAGTTCACCTTTGTGCTTACAGCTTGAAAATCATTTTCAGTGTTTAAAGTATGTCATTTGTTTCATTTCCAAACCTGTAAATATCTCTCAGCCACCGTTAGCACCTCATCACCAAAGCATTTGTGAGGATATTTTTATGTCCAAAGCCTAATTTGTAATAAAATAAAAAAATATTCACAATTAAATAATTTCTCTCTTGCAAGCCAAGTTGCAACATCATCACATTGATGTTACAGTCACAGAGCCAGCCTTAAGTACAACCAAGGCAGGGAACCTGCAGTGACAAAACAGCAGTTCGTAGGCTGACCAAATCCTCCTCTCTAGCAGTGGGACTGGGAGGGGAAACACTTCCCCAGCTGCCTTTTTTTTCCTCTGGCGTGAGAGGACTTTGTCTGGGTGCTGAGTGCCATTGCTGTGCCTGCAATGGGAAATGTCGGTTGTTACCAAAGGTTTTCCTGAGGAAAAGGGCTTGATCTGACCATGTGTGCTCAGCAGAGACTCTCTTGTAAGGGCAAAAGTCAGATTTAATTCACTCACCGAGTAACTGCACTGTAAGCCTGCAATATATCTGCAGGAGCAAAAGCTGTCTCTGCCAGCAGGTGGTAGAGATATTCTGCAAGTACTGTTAAATTCTCTGGGCACTGCCAGCCCTTTTTTGATCCACCTCTAAGCTCAGTTTCACGGCATGCTGGTAGGAGACCTGGCCCTTCTCTTTGTGCTTACTCTCACTACGCTGGAGTCGTCAGTATTCTCCTAGTGGAGAAGGAGGCATAGCAAAACAAACAAACAAACAAAAAAACCCACAACATTCAGCACTGTGTGCACGTGATACAAGAACAGCCCTCGAGGCTGGGAAGCCACAGTCAGAAGGGTGAGGCTGGGTACCTGAGCAGAGTCAGAAGTGGTGTAGGAGGCCATGTGCCGATGGAGAGACATCTAATACAAGGGGAAGTTGTGGAAAGGCTTGAACAAGAGGGTGTTCACAATAGGCTAAACCTTCTGATCAGCTAGAACCTATCTCAGTTCCCCTCTGCAGTGCAGCAGCTGATGTTCTAAGCAATCCAGCAGCACCTCTTAGACAAAGACCAGACTCTCATCCTGAGCAAGAGTGCAAGGTATGGCAATTCTTAGCAACTGAAACGCCTTCAAACAATGGTCATCAAGGGTTATCTTTAGTTAGCACCAGCCTCAGGTACTTTCTCCCTACAGGACTGTTTGTACTTTTTCCTGTTTGTCAAAGCTGGCTCTTTGTGCTGTTATCATGCTGCCCTTAACAAAAAATGTTTCTAGAAGTGTGGTTTATAAAATGTACAACTTTTATTATGCCTGTGGGTACAGTTTAAGCCACAGTCTTTCTGCTTGGCATTAAAACAAACAACTTCTCATATTTCACATGAAAGCTGCAGTTATTTATCATTTTATTTTCCTGCCTCCTGCATTCGCATCTCAAACTGCAATAGCAGACACTTCGGAAGCACAGGGGGGGAAAGCTGGTTTGTTTAAGGGAATATTTAAGCCTCTGATTGCTATCAAATAACAGACAAAAACCCCAACAGGCTGAAAGAGGAGACATGTTTAGGTATTGGTGCTCAGATTCAAAAAAGTGATTCGTCTTCAAGGGAGAGCTGGTGGTGTTGAACTCTGAGGATTTTTGAGTGTCATGGGGTTGCTTTCCATTACGGTTCTGCTTTTTCCCATATTCATGTTAGAGAGCTCCTCTTCCTGGGCACTGCTCTTCCTACAGCCCATTCAGGAAAACTGGAACCTGTAACTACTTCCAGATATGTTCATGATTATGAACCATTCTTGCATTTTATGTCAAAGATTTCTTTTGCCTGCATAATACCAAGTTGACATGAAATGCTGCAGTATGATAAATACAGAGGAAGTATTCTGGACTTGCTCTCTTGAGGTCTTTTCCAGCCAATCTGTGGCGTGTGCAGATCCAACGGGTCCTGTCACTGTTGTAAACTGTAACTCTCTTGTAAAGAGGTTACAGGAGCTCAGTAAGGAGTCCTGGAGCAAGCCCACTTAGTAAGAAGCATCAGAGCCAACCCCCCTCTGCAGTATTCTGCAACTACTGGATTTTTTGTGCGTGAAATATTGCCAGTAACAAACATGGAGAAACACGGTTTCCCATCGTGCTCTGTTAGGCCTTTGCAAATCTCCCTGGAGAGCAGCTGACTCCGAGGGGAAGATTTCCACCTGCAGCTTTACCACTCAGGGTATTCCCAAGGCAGCCGAGGGAAGGTGTGATGGCAGCTGCACTGTCTGGCTTCTGCAGAAACTTCTTCAGACCAACAGAAATACTATAATAGTAATGGAGCAGCCCAAGCTGGGTGCAGACCGGCACTACACACAGAGCCACCACCTCCAGGCATCTACACGTGTTACTACAGGGGTGTCACACAGCCAGTCTGGGGCTCTTCACTTCAATATTTTAAAGCAATGCAGGCTTTAAAATTTATAAAATTGCCCTCTTCCTACTTGTACCAACAAGTCTTGTTTAGTCTTGCTGCCTTTTTGTTTAAAATTAACTTTTTTCAGTAACATTTAGCTTTAGAAGCATCTTATCTTTGAAGTCAGTTAATGCGGAGACAAAGTCCGTCCCCCCAACTGACCTGTACAAGTTCTATGGCTTCAGTGGAGTTCATTAGCATTTCCAACAATGTTATTGGGCCTTTGTTATGAATACCATGAATAAAGGCTGAATACAGAACTGCACATAATGACCTGACTGTATGAAACCATACTTCAATACCCTCGCAATGAGGAGACTGCATCAAGTGACCCAGGATAATATAAACTTCAGAGACAGATGTAAAGGCTGGTCTGTATATACAAAGGACTAACAGGCAATTAATGCACACAGGGGCTAACCACCTGGTTTGTGTTTCTGTTCCTTTCACTGCAGAGGTAGATTCTCCTCTAAAACAGGGCTTGGATTTTTTTTCCAGCTCATTCTTTCACGTCCCATCAGAAAATGGTGCTTTCCCAAGGAAACAAAATAAAAATCCCATTTTACTAGGCTGACTGCACACTGCCATCAAGTGATGAATTCTTGTTCTGGGATCTGTATAGTGGTGAGTGTTACCATAGCATCAGGATGCTGAATATTCACTGTAACTGTAGTCTTTATTATGGAACTAGTGAAAAAACATCATCTTCTCAAGCCATATTTCACCTTCATGTCCAACTTCTGATGCTGGTGCTTTTACTTCTCTTTCTACCAAACTGTTCAGCCTTGCTCTGCAACTGAGGTCAATTTGCTGATAACTTTTTAAAGGCAAATGCAATAGGAAGTGAAAAAAAAAAAAATTAAATCTCAGACTTACTCACTGAGATGAGAGCAAATAGTTGGAATATATTGATGCTTTTCAATCTTTGCAACAATCAACTGAAGGAGGAAAAAAGAAACAGTATTGTTAACAGCTCAGCATTGTCAAGGTGCGAAGTAATTCCACAGCCTTAACTATTTCAGTGTATTGCTGGTCTGCCTTAAATGTGTCTTCAGTTTTATTGCGAATTTCATTTTGTATGCACACAATGTTGTTTTGTAAAGGTAAGTTTGTAAATATTTCCTTTGTAAGTCTAATTACCCATGTGTACTGTTGTGAGGTGACTACTTGCTGTCCCATGTCGTTATTACTGTACTGCAGTATATATGATCATCTGCGGATGTAGCTTCAAACTGTACATTTTCTGTCCTTACATTCCTATAAATAGAATATACTAATGATTCAGTTTCTGGGCTTTTTTGATTAAATACATTTGTTCATAGAAGACCGGGTCAGTCTTATTTCACATGTGCGCCTATGTTTCTGAGGCCTGGAAGACTCAGAGCTCACTGATTACTTTACTGAGCTCTTCTTTTTTGGAGGGATGCTAGTGTAGGAAACAATTACCTTGCAAATACAACAGGCCCAGGCAGGATCTCTCAGCAAAGCATATTTTAATAACAATTTTGCAAGATCGGGTGTTCTACCTAAAGGTAGGCACACCTAATAGGGCTAAATGCCCCTGCTTATATTCCCCCAAATCCCGGCTGCAATTTCCCTCCCCTGTTCTCCACTGGTTGGTACTGCAGGGTTTACAGACTACCCAATGCCTGCCTCAGCTTATCTGTCTCATTCATCCAATTCTAACAACCCATTCCCCTTATAGATTTATTTAAAATATGGATTCCTGGCTCTCTGGCTACCCTTCCCTCTAGCTTAACTTTTTAAATACAGTAATCAGTTTGTATTCTGGGTTTGAAGGAGTGGAGCATCTCCCGTATGAGGAAAGGCTGGGGGAGCTGAGTCTCTTTAGTTTGGAGGAGACTGAGGGGTGACCTCATTAGTGTTTATAAACACGTAAAGAGTGAGTGTGATGAGGATAGAGGATAGAGTCAAGCTCTTTTCAGTGACAACCAATGACAGGACAAGGGGTAGTGGGTGCAAACTGGAACACAAGAGGTTCCACTTAGATATGAGAAGAAACTTCTCAGTGAGGGTGACAGACACTGGAACAGGCTGCCCAGGGCGGTTGTGGAGTCTCCTTCTCTGGAGACATTTAAAACCCGCCTGGACACCCTCCTGTGTAACCTCATCTGGGTGTTCCTGCTCTGGCAGGGGGATTGGACTGGATGATCTTTCAAGGTCCTTTCCAATCTCTAACATTCTGTGACTAGTTCAAAGAGACTGTTTTACATTAAGGATTCATAGTTCGATGTCTCTCAATCCTTCCCCCCAGCTAGGATCAGGTGCCAGGTCTTCAGTTCTATAAAAACAACATTCCTCTTTCCACGACTCCTTACAACAGGAGACCAGAGCAAGGGCCTATCGCGCCGGCCAACTCAGCCTGGCACACACCAACCCCGGAACCAAACGGCCTTTCAGGAGTCACCCCGGCGGATGTAGAGGAGGCCGGTCCCCGCCAGAATCGGCTGCGCGGAAGCCGGGTGTCCCCTCACACGGGACGTCCCCTCACCGGCCCCGCCCCGCGCATGCGTACAGCGCTGTCCCGTCATCTCGCGGCGCCGGCGCGGCACGCGGGCTGGGGCCAATGGCGGCGGGACGGGCGGCGGCGGCGGCGGCGGCGGCTCTGCGCGAGGCGGGCGGGCTGCGCTTCGGCGACTTCGTGCTGAAGAGCGGCCGCGCGTCCCCCGTGTACATCGACCTGCGCGGCCTGGTCTCGCACCCGCGGCTCCTCCGCCAGGTGCGGGAAGGGGCGAGGGGCCGGGCCCTGACTGCAGAGCCAGGGAGCGCCCGTCGGTGCCTCAGGGTGCCCGTCCGTGCCGGCACCCCAGAGCTCTCGGGTGTCTCTCAGTGGGGTAAAGGGTCTGTTTTAGGTAAGGAGGTGAGGAGGAGACACGGGAGCGCTGCTGGAGCCTCCCCACAGAGCCCTGCCTGGGACCGCTGGGTATGGACGTCAGGTTGGCTGTTTGCTGCAGGGACAGTGATGGCAGGTCGAGAGAGGATTTAATGTATTTGCATTGCTGCTCCTGGTAATGCGCGGGTTTAGTCGCATTCACGCCAGCCTGACTTTAAAAAAATGTTTGGTTTTCAGGTTGCAGATCTGCTCTTCCAAGCAGCCAAAGATGCTGGTCTCAAGTATGACTGCCTGTGCGGCGTTCCTTACACGGCGCTGCCCCTGGCCACGATTATCTGCTCTGAAAACCAGATTCCAATGCTTATACGGAGGAAGGAAGCAAAAGACTATGGTAAAACTTTCAAATCAAGAATTTGTTTTGACTTGTTGTCTTGCTTGGAAAACGACTTCATGATTTTCTGGTTCATTTGTAATGTCCAGCATCTCCATTCCAGTTTAAGGCTATCACTCCAAAAAACAGCCCCTTTTCCCCTAAAAAGTGCCTCCCACAGCATCCCAGCCTGGTCAGGCTGTCCGAGCCGGTTGCAGCTTGAACCCTCCTGTAGTAGATTTGGAGATTCTTGGAGAGGATTTTTGTTTCTTTGTTTTCACATGTGGGGTTTTGTTTGTTTCTTTTTTTCAGCAGTGTCTTTTTTTTCTTGCCATCATTACCATGGTTCGGGGTTACTGGCCTCTCCAGAAACCAAGATTTATAACTTGGTTTCTCTGATATGCTCAGACCAGTGCTACATTTTGCCCCCAAACAGGTTTTTTCGCATATCAACTCTTAAGAGGAACCTTTCCAATCTCATTTTCCTTTACCTCTCAAACCCCTTTTTTGTCATATCCTATAGTCCTGTAATCACTTGGCAAGGTGAACCGTGTGAGAAGCAGCAAATTCTCTACCCAATGAACCATTTATTTGGTTCTGATAAGGAAAGAGGGAGAGAAGACTGTAGTGTTAAACTATTGTAGCAACTGGATTTATACATGTGGTGAAAGCTATACTCTTCCAACAGTATGTAATTATTCCTATGTTACTGCCATGTTAGTCAGTGTGCCACTCATTAAAACATTTGCTGTTCCTTCTTGTGAAGTACAAGTCAATTGTGGCAGCAATTAACTGCCTGGCACGAGGTCTCCAGTGTCACATGGATTGCAAGGCTGTAGGTGCCCCCCTTCTCTGTGCCGTAGTAGTGATCTAAGCACCACACTGGCTGCATAATGTTCTCCTGCAGCTTGCTGCTTCCTGGGAAAGCTGGGCATCCTTTGTTGTTGCCCCCCAGGAGGCCTTTCATGGACATGTGCCTGTTGTTGGTTAGGGCCAAGGCATTTGGAGCTTCACTCCTTCTAATTGTTCCAACAGGCATATTAACTGCTGAATAATGCCTGTGGAAAATAGGAAATATGCTGAGGAGTACCAGGAACTGAACTGCTTTAAAGATGTTTAAAAGAACTGGGGAAAATAGTTTTGTAATACTGAGAATTCAGTTCATGGCAATAATAAACTTCTGTAGTCTTTGAAAAATCTAAATTTCTGCAGTTTACAATATGTCAGTTTTGTTAATGCAATGTAACTTCTGGAAATATAAGGAAGGATTTTATTAACTTGGAAAAGTAACAGTATCAATTGAATTACGAGTCAGTGTCGGAGCTGTGCTAAGAGCTGTGATAACTGTTATCAGGTAATAACTAAACGAATTACCTCTCCATACTGACAGTGAATGTGAAATTCCTATTAAAGTCCAATTCCATTGGATGTCAGCATATGCAACAGCATATGCTTGTATGTGGAACAAGTATGATCTTTACATTAGCATAGCAAGTTAAAGTTTTGATACTGTAAGATTTTTAGGGGGGTGCCTTTTAAACTTTCTTCTATTCATTGGAGTGTTTGCCTTTTATTTTTAAGGTACTAAGCGGCTGGTAGAAGGCACCATTAATCCAGGAGAGACGTGCTTGATCATCGAAGACGTGGTAACAAGTGGATCTAGTGTACTAGAAACTGCAGAAGTCCTTCAGAAAGAAGGGTTGAAAGTCACAGATGCAGTTGTGCTGTTGGACAGGGAGCAGGGCGGGAAGGCCAGGTTAGAGGAACGTGGAATTCGCCTGCACTCTGTGTGCACGTTGTCTGGGGTGTTGGAGATTCTCCAGCAGCAGGGAGAAGTGGCTGTTGAGATGGTTGAAAAGGTGAAGAAGTTCATTGAGGGAAACATGTTCGAGCCAGTGGCTCAGAATGGCCCTGCGCCTATGAAGAGACCATGTAAAGAGCTGAGCTTCCGCGCTCGTGCTGAGCTACCGGGGGTGCATCCTACTGCAGCCCGGCTTCTCATGCTCATGGAAAAGAAGCAAACCAACTTGTGCCTTTCTGCGGATGTCACCAGCTCCAAAGAGCTGCTGCAGTTGACTGCCGCCCTGGGCCCCAGTATTTGTGTCCTGAAGACTCATATAGACATCCTGAATGATTTCTCCCCAGAGGTAGTACAAGAGTTGAGAAAACTTGCAGATCAACATGAGTTCTTGATTTTTGAAGACAGGAAATTTGCGGACATTGGAAACACAGTGAAACATCAATATGAAGGTGATTATCATCATCCTTGATTTACCATAACTTTGCTGCCACTGTGTGTAACTGCAGTGCTGGCACAGGCTGCCAGGAGAGATTGTGAAATCTCCCGAATGGGAAAAGACTCGAGGGGACAAGTTCCTGAGCAACTCGATCTAGCTTTGAAGTGCTGAGAGGGCATGACCTCCAGAGTCCCTTCCAACCTAAACCTTTTTCTGAAGCTATGGTTGTGCTCAGTAAGTACTTATGAGTAGTTGTTTGCTATGAGAAAACACAGCATGGCTTCTGAAGGCAGCCTTCTATCGTATGTCTTTGTGCTCATTACCATTTTCATTCGATACTGCATCTGCAACTGTAGAAGCTTTTCTGATCATGTGTCCCATATGATCTGCGAACTGTATTGCAAGGTAGCACCTGTGACAGTGGATTTTTAGGTTACAATTAATGCCTCAATTAATATTAAAGGCGAGATACTAAGAAGTGTTTGTGAAAAGTGAAACTGAAAGGTTACTCTTTGTGGTTAGGCAGCAGTCACGACTGATGAGACTGAACTTGTAACTGTCAAGCTTCAGTAGTAAACCTGTCTTTCAAAGTGTGAATGATTTAGCGTGCAGCTTGTTTTGTTTGACTTATGTTTCCTGTTTGAAACATTGCTAATGACACTTCGCCTGTGTCGTCTTATCCATGTTCTCAGGTGGTCTCTTCAAAATCGCATCCTGGTCAGACATTGTTAATGCCCATGCAGTTCCAGGCTCTGGAGTTGTGAAAGGTCTGAGGGAGGTGGGTCTGCCGCTGCGGCGTGGCTGTCTACTGATTGCCGAGATGAGTTCCCAAGGGTCACTTGCAACGGGTGAATACACCAAAGCTTCAGTAAGTAGGCAGTCTTGTTTCAAGTTGAAAGCTTGTAAAGTGTTGTGAGGGGGAGGTTTTGTGTGCTTCTAATATTTGCACTTCCAAAGGTCTCTCCAGCTCCAACTGTTACATTTCTTTTCCTCCTGTGGAAACTCAGAAATCTGACAGTGTGATGTTTAAAGGTTGCAGCTGTAGGCTGCTAGTGTAAGGTAATTGGAGTCCACACTGTAAATTCTAGTAAACATGCCAAGTTTGCTATTTATTACTTAATAATTAGTTTATTTGCCACTTATTAGAAATGTATTACTTCAAAAAATAGTTTAAGTTCATTCATTGTATTATAACATAATAAACCCCAGGACATTTGTGTTCCTGGCTGCAACCATAGCAAGATCAATGGGGGGTGAGTCAGCTCTAAGTGACTTTATATTGGTAGAATTAAAATTTGTTAGCCCAGGTGTTTCATACCCCTGCCTTGTACGGCTCAATGTGTCAATGGGTGGACCAGAAACAAATTCCTGGTCAAGCTTAATTTTAGGTATGTCACTTGTAACTCTTTACTGATCTCCTTCAGGTACAGATGGCTGAAGATAACTCAGATTTTGTTTTTGGATTCATATCTGGATCTAGAGTTAGTAATAAACCTGAATTTCTCCACTTAACTCCAGGGGTGCAGCTGCAAGCTGGAGGTAACTTTTTCTGAAGTATTTATTCTTTTTGTAAATGCAGTAAGCAATACAGCCTTCAGTGAAAAAGTGGCTTCTGAAGAGGGTTTGGTTGTTGATTCTCTGGTGGGAGGAATCTGTTTTTGCTGTTATGGGCTGCTTTCTGTATTTCTGGGTATGCTGACCCCTTTCCTGGGAACACTGAAAGGCAACCAGCAGCCTGTGCAGCTTTGTTAGATCTTGTTCTGAGGTCTGCACATAAAGTACAGTCTGTAAAAATGTGAAATTCTTTAGATTAGTGTTTGGTTAAATGTAGAGCTACTCAACAGGATTTAAAAAAAAGGCTTTTAGCAAAACAGAAGTCTAGCACTGTTGGTACTGATATAGATGCAGTATCAATGAATTGAAAGTCTTATACTGACAGAACAGGTGATCAGGTTGGGAAGTTGTCTTTCTCTGCAGTACTTCATTCTTGAGAAATCACAAGCTTTACTTGAATGTTTTGGGGTTTTGCCTGTTATATGACTGTTAAGGCTTATTTCAGTAACCCTGATCAGTGCTTCTTTGAGTAACTGTTCCATCTGTTGTAACTGCTAAATCATGAAAAAGGAGGGTGTGCTCTGCCAAATGTGATTTGTGTAATCGATAGGGGGTTTGTTAGTTGGAGAAAGTTTGTAGTTATGTCTGTGGATTGTCAGGGTGAGAGCTGGAACACATACCTGTTCTCTCTTCCAGCACCTCTCTGAAGGTTTTGAGTAGACATAATTGTGTAAGAACTGAGAAAAAAAAAAAAAAAGGTGTCTCTGTTTCAGGCGATAACCTTGGACAGAAGTACCTAACCCCTAAGGAAGTTATTAGTGAAAAAGGTTCAGACATCATTATTGTGGGACGTGGCATCTTGTCAGCTTCAGACCCTCTTCAAGAAGCGGAGAAGTACAGGAGGGCAGCTTGGGAGAGCTATGTAAGCAGGCTTGGTGCTCAAGCAGAAAATTGAAAGCAGGGCCACTTTCCTCATCGATATGCAAAGCTGATGGAGCTGCAATCATCGTGAGGCTTCCAGTTAAATACATAGACACTCCAGCCAGTGGAAAACTGCCCTTTTGGAGAAAAATCTGTTACCAACTAAATTATTTTTAGCTGCACACATGCCGATGAAGTTCTACGTGCCATGGTGGTTGTTTTAATATTTGAATGTATAAAACCAAAACTCAATGCCCAGTTTTTAGCCTTAATAGCTTTTCTCTGCTGAAAAATGTTGAATGTAACATTCCAAGGACATTTCATTTGCTGTTGTTGCTTTTGTTTCTCATCCTCACATTCTGTCTTGCTGTGGAAACAGCATTTTACTGTTTTTAATAAACTTCACCTGCAGACCAGACCTGCCACCCTGCTCTCACAGGAGTATTCAGCTCTGCCATTTCCAAGAAGCAAGTACGGAAATTAATCCCACACTGTGAAATTGAATAATGCATTGTTTAATAAATGCTTTTGCTACTGTTTTCCTTTTGATTTGATCTACAAGTTGTCTTTCTACAGTGGTGTGAAATACTGTTTTCAGAACCCCAGTTCTGTAAAAGTAAGTCATTCTAGTGTGTCTGACTTATGCTTCTGCTTAGAGGAGCTACAAAGAATTCGTCAGAGCAACTAGTTATTGTGCACTTAATTATAGTGGAGCCATTGATTCCTCTAATAAAAAAAAAGGTACTTCCTGTTTACTGACTTCTTTTGTTACAATAACTGGAATGCTTCCAGGAATTACTTTCCATGCTTTAACATAAAGTAGAAATACCTTGTCTGATTCACTTTGACAAGAAAGGATGGTATAACCCTAAGTGTATCTGCTCTCTGTGTGGTGGAAATTGGCTTAGATTTTCTTTACTCTGAATGCTGGTGGAAAATTGGAACTTGAGTGTATTGTGTCTTGTGCAGATGCCATGGTCTGTGAGTTGTGATATTTTGCATCAACTTCTAAGAAGTTCCAGGCCTTCTAAGTGAAGGGAGAATTTGGGCTTTGTTGACTGTCTCGTCCTAATTATTTCATGGTGTTGACTTTCCCTGTTACACTAGTGTGCAGAAAATTTTCCACCAGAGGGAGCAGAGACTCTATTTTTCAGGGTAGTTGACACTGATCAGCTAATAGTTTCCAGTGATGATACCAACTCTAGACACGTTTAAAATGATAATCTGTCTGGTTTTCAACAAATTACACCTTTGTTGATGCCCTCATGTAAAACAGCAGAGTTTACCAGGTAACTGCCTCTGGCTGGGGTTCAGCACTGTGTTTTGTAGTGTGGCTGTTACAGCACTTGCAGAATTTTGTCAGTTCAGTGTTTTCTACTAATTATGCTGAGCCGCCTTGGACATCTATGCAGCTGACATCCACGCAGTGTCTTCTGAGAGCTGGTTCATCAGGCATCTAGCTGAAAAAATAGCAACTGGATTTGGAGAGACAGAGGTGATGTAATATCCAGCCACTTTTAGAGGATATTTGCAATTCATTTTCTTTACAAAACAAGTTGCTAGGAAGAAAGTGGTTGGAAAACTTCATTTCACAGTCCTTCATTGTGCACTCAGTAAATCATCCAGAAAGAGCTGTATTCTGGGGCCTCATTTGACACCAATGTCGCAAACATTTCAATTAGCAAAACAAAAATGTTGCCTCCTATATGCATTCTTCTGTCAGAATGATTACAGTAAACAAGCATGTGCACTTCCTTTGAGGCACCTGAAAGTGATTAAAAATCCATTTCAAATTAAGAACAACTGTTAATTTCCTTGCTTACCCCCACTGCTCTCATTCATGGCATAGTTCCTGCTGTCGGTCCTAACTGTTCCTAACATGGGAACTAGGTCACAATTTACAAAACTCATTTGCATCATAATATGTGAATCTGAAAGTCTTGCAGTTTGTTCCCTGATCTGCCCGAGTCTGCGGTAGTGGCGTAGGGCTATATTTAAATTTCTGGGTTAGCACATGATTTAAAGGCTGGTATTTATGTGAAGTTGTGACCCTTAATCCACTCAGGAGTGTGGTTTATAACAGAATGAAAGGACAGCACACTTGTCGTGCTGAAATAAGACTGTGATCCAGCATTGTCAGCGCTTGCAGCAGAAGGAGGGCTGACTTTACTGCTATTTCTGAACAAGTCATAGCAGGGACTGCGTGTGAGGCCAGCACAAGCTGGAACCATAAGGAATTATTATGTAGCTTTTGATTATTTTAAAGTTCACTCTATTATCTCACTGAGGCTGTTGCTATCTCTACAAGTGCTGTGTCAAGAGAACCCAGCGTGGGCACTTTAATCAGTATAACTGCATAAGTACAGGCTTCAAATTCCTGCAAAAATCTTGATAAACCCAGCACCAAATTAAAACCAGACGAGTTAAAATTTTTGTCCTCAGAAGTATTATTTGTACATCACAGTATCAGCATCGCTTTTATTAACAAATAATTGACAGGTTATATTATTGTTTCCATAGCCTATTCTGTGAACATTTATTTAGGACTCAATGCCAGAAAAAAAAATAACTGAATCACTTCCCCTTAAATTTATTTGGAAAGCTTGTTGCTGTGGATTTTCTTAGCAACCGACGTAAACTTTGCATTTAAGGAACAGGACCAAAGGAATTTGAAACACCCGGAGGAAGTTTGTTTCAGAACTGAGTTTTGAAGGTCACTGACTCAGGGAAATCGTCTGTTTTGGAAGATTTATAATTGGGCTGTGGGCTAGACGGGCTGGATGTGTTGTATCTTTGTAATCACTCTGGTGGTTCTTGGTCGGTCTGTACCACAGTGACAAGTACAGCTTCATGTTCGAATGCTGCAGCAAATTAAAACTCAGCCTGGTGCCTACTCCCGCTCCAGCTTTTCCTCTGACCTTTTGGCAAGCGTTTGCAGGCTGGGAGCAGCGATCCTGCCTGCGTCTCGGCTTGACTTTGTCCTCCGTCTTGGTTCCCTGTTTCTATTAGGTTGGTGCCAAACGTAATTGCAGTTCTGGACTGTGAATTTTAAAACACATCTTTATTATTTAAAGCAGGAACCATTGCAATCAACACATTTTTTGCCAATGAGAAAAAAAGTTTATTTCTGTAGCATAAAAATCCATGCTTTGGGATTCGATAAACTCTTGGAAAGCAGTTTCTGCATCCTGCTGGTTGTGGAAGTGTTTTCCCTGCAAAAAGTTGTCACGATGCTTGAAGAAATGGTAGCGGGTTGGCGAGAGGTCGTCTCATGTCATCTCACTTATTGAGTTTTTTCACTCCTCCAATTTGCTTCAAATGTTGAACAACCATAGAACGGTCAGTGTTGAGTTCTTCAAAGCATAGCTGGCCACTATGCTCCTCATCTTCAAGGCTCTCATCTCCTTGAAACTTCTTGAACCACCACTGCACTGTACGTCCTTTAGCAGTTCCTGGGCTAAATGCGTTGTTGATGTTGCGAGTTGTCTCCACCCATTTTTGAACTCCAATAAGAAAATTGCTCAGATTTGCTTTTTGTATGACATAATTTCCGTAGTCTAAAATAAATATAAAATAAACAGCAAGCAATAAGGCAGTAGCAAAAAAGAAAAAAAAACCAACAACGATAAAACCAACAAACAAACAAAAAAAACCTCACAAAAAACAAAGCAAGAAAAGTGCATTAAAATTATGTATGACATAACCACTTTTATTTAAGAATGTATCCAATATCAAATGGCAAATTTCAACAACGCAAAAAAACCACAATTCATTTTGCACCAACCTAACAGCCATACAAAAGATATTTTCGCAAACAGAACTATTTAGAGGGGAAAATTCTGCAGTGTCCCCTGCAGCTGATAATTTCTGCTTTGCTGAGAGGTATCATTTTAGGCTGATGATGGGAGAAGCCATAAAGGTGACCTGGCTATAAAGGGGGAAAATATTGCACAGAAGACGACCTCTGCTCAAATACTGTCAGAGAAAATGCTGCCAGCCTGGGAAGCAGAAGCATCCTTGAGGAGTGCAGCTGGTGTCTTTGAAGTGCAGCTGGGTACTGAGAAAGCAGAGACAGCCCGAGATAGTGTGAAAAACAAGGAACTCTAACAGCAACTTATCGTCTGGAAAAGTGAAAAAAAAGTCTGGAAAAGGGGGAAAACATCCTGAGAAAGTAAGAGTTGGTAACTGTCAATGTTTGTTCTAACTCACAGAACAGAAAAAACAGTCTGATAAAACAAAAATTGGTCTGAGAGAATAGAAAACATCACCAGTTATTGGCCGTGCCAGGTGAAAAACAGCATCTATTGGCTGCTCCAGGTGGTTGTGTCCTACACCCTTTTATGTCTCTGTCATATAAAAAGTACTTAAGTTTTATGCAAAAGGAAGCCTCTTTCCTGCACGTAAACCTGTTTTCCCAGCAAAATTTCCTTGGCGGAGCAGACCCTCACAGGGTATGCTGGGCTCACTCCAGAGTCCATGCTGTGGATCATTGTCCAAGTGAGACTTTGTCTATTGTTGAGTGACCTCATTTCTGGGATGGATTTGATTGATCTCACTGCTGGGATCTGTTTGACAAGCGCTTGCTACCGGTAATATTTTTGAATATATGTAGATATAGGTACACATACAAGTAATTACTAATAAGTATATTTGCTGCTTTACTAGTGGTAACGCTATAGTAACTAGTAATATTGAAATGTAGACTTGCTACTAATATTGATTGCTAGAGCTGTGAAAAATGTATATATTTGTTTTCTGGTAGTAATTTGTAATAATTTGTTGTAGTATAGGTATACTTATTTTGCCAGTTGTAACGATACTTGCCATGAGAGTAGTAAACCATCACGAAGTAAAGAAATGCAGGTAATAAATCCTCCATGTCCTTGTACATCACAGAGTCCTGCAAAGCCACAACTGTGTTCTTTGCACACCCGCAGACCAGGTAACCCTCTGGGTTGTGGCATTAATTGGCATCAGAAGTGGACTTCTGTGATAGTCATGGATTCCTGGGAGAAGGCAGTAGAAGAGCAGCAGCGGGAAAATGAAAACTCTTGCAAAATGCATGGTCTGGAGGGCCAAAGAATGAGGGACCAGGACACCATCATGGCCCAAGGGCTGCAAAACTGGACAGCCCTTATGGGGAGGCAAAGAGGGTGGTGAAGCGCTCCTGAAACGATAGTCTGTAAGAGGCAAGGCCAGGTCAGGGCTGTCCAGACACTAAAGAGAGGTCAGAAGAATAAGAATAAGGAACAAAATGCTCAAAATGCTGAAATTAATCAATCTGACACAGAGCAACGCCCTGGCAAACAGGAGCATGACCGGCAA
This sequence comes from Patagioenas fasciata, assembly GCF_037038585.1. Lineage (NCBI taxonomy): Eukaryota > Metazoa > Chordata > Aves > Columbiformes > Columbidae > Patagioenas > Patagioenas fasciata. Next base: position 11,011,584 of record NC_092526.1, on the reverse strand, counting down.
TGGAGACACTTCTGGGATTTCCTGCAAGGAACAGGCTTGTTCCCTTATCTCAAGGATGGAATAGTGATCACTTTGTGTTCAATTTGTGAACACAGTTTCTCAAGCAGATGACAAATTGGATTGTTGGTTTTGCTTACACCACCTTCAATCATTAGATGCCAAATTTTGCTGGTTAGCCAAACCTGTCCCTGAAGTATCTTGATATCAACCTAATTTGGCATACTTACTCCCCAATACACCAAATTATTAACAACAACCTTTCAAAGCACATTCATATGATAAGGCCTCACTGTGCATTATGAAGCATTATGAAGCCCCAGGACACAAATTCAGTTTGGGTGGGGAAGACAAGCAATTTTAATTACACTTCATACTACAATCACGCCCAAGTACTGTTTCAATGTCAATGAGACAGAACACAAGCTTGTATTGATTCTGGAAACCCCATGGACCTGAAATAATGAATGAACAATTATGAACAAAAGGAGTTTTAATGGACTCTGGCATCTTACATAAAACATTAATAACAGGAATTGTCAAAGATACTATAATCTCACTGGTCCTAATTCTACATTCTCTTGCCTACAGAGTAATGGTTGGCTTGGTATAAATGATAATGGGGACAGACATGGCCCAAACAACATATCTGGCTGTACAGATCATAACCCCTTTTAGATGCTCTGATTCATGTGCTTAACAAAATTGAATGGTTTTTCTAATCCGTGTTTTTCTAATTCATTCTACAAACATGGCAATGACTCCGGGCAAAGCTGGTGGCCAACATTTTAACACCTGGATAGTTCTGGCTTTGCAGCACTAATACCTCTAATAGTCTACCACCACAGCTGACACTTGTACCGTAGCACATCTCACTCCTCAAACATTTTGGTCTCAAAATTGGACTTCTTTCAATGCAACCAGTACCCTGTAGGTAATCAGGGAAGGGTGTCTAAGCCCACAATAACAAGACCATCTAAGTTTCCTAAGTTTGTACATGTGTTTCCAACGTGTGGATGAGCTGCTGTTGATATTTCTGCAACACTTGAAATTACTCAAAGTGCTGCTAAGGAACCAGACAGAGATTAGCTCCCTCTCACAATTGACTACTGTTACATGTGAAATATTAAGAGAAATCATAATTGCAGATTTAACTAAAAGGATTCATTAATGATCAAACAATGATCAAATTATAATTAATCGATGATTAAATGAAAAACAAATAGTAATCAAATAGTAATTGAGCAATAATTGAATACTAATTAAACAGTGATTTAACAATGATCTGACAATGATTTAAAATATTAAATCATAATTTAGATGGTGATTAGATGATGATTTAGGCAGCAAACATTTTACCACTTGGTTCACTTCTAATAATTAAGCCATAGCTGGATATATAAATGTTGTTAGCATGCAATTTACCTTTAGGCCTAACATAAAATGTCACTTACCTCCTTATAGACATTACATGCTGTGTAAGGCGTCTCTCAACCTTGAGGAGTAACCATGAGAGGCGTCTCTGCCCAAGGGGAGATCAGCTCTGTGCAGCCCACTGCCGTGCAGGAGAGCTCAGTTGGCCCGGGGGCTGCAGATATCTACAGCATAAAGTGATGGAGTGGTAGTCATAGAACCATGTTAGTTGGAAGAGACCCTTAAGACTGAGTCCAACCAGTAACCGAACTCTGGCACTAAACCATGTCCCTAAGAGCCTCACCTATACGTCTTTTAAACATCTCCAGGGATGGTGACTCCATCACTTCCCTGGGCAGCCTGGTCCAGCGCTTCACAACTCTTTCCATTAAGAAATTTTTCTAATATCCAATCTAAATCTTCTGTGGTGTAACTTGAGGCCATTTCCTCTTGCCCTATCACTTGTTACTCGGGAGAAGAAACAAACACCCTCCAAGCTACAACCACATTTCAGGTAGTTGCAGACAGCAATAAGGTCTCATCTCAACCTCCTTTTCGCCGGGCTAAGCAACGCCCCCTTGGTGTATCTGTAGCAGGTTTTGTTTTGTCTAGTCTCAACTCAGGCTGGTGCTGTTAGTCCTGCTAAGATGTGGCCTAAGCTCTTTGGTCGCTGGGAAGACGTGGCCTGGCACAGTTCTCATGGGTTGCATGGCAGGGCTGGTTTCATTCCAGGCTGCATGTTGGTGTTGTCTGAACACAGAGTGGTGCAGCTGCCACAACTACCCATATTTGCTGGGTCTTGGATTATCTTTTACGCTCTCAGGGGGTTATTTATGTGTTAATGAATAGTATCCATTGCTCTGCACTGACAAAGTCAAACAACTTGAACATGAAGTGAATGTTATTCAGCAACATGTCCACCAAAGAATCCAAGAGCAGCCCCCACTCAGTGCCGGCCATGGCCGTCATCTTGGCTGCCAGACCACAGAGCATGGTCACCGTGCATCTCAGTGACATTAGCTTGCCTCCTAGCTGTAGCATTCATGCTTTTCTGCAGTGTATCATCATTTCATATCAAAGCATGGTCACTTTTATCCAAACTGGTACTGTATATTCGTGCCTCAACCAATAAACTCTCTCAGAAGTTGCAACAACATTGGGACCAACATAGCCATGAGTGTCCTCCACCTCACACATTAGGAGGCAAGAGAGGCACACCAGGAAGGGTGTAGTCTCAATTCTAGTGACCCACCAGTGGTTGTAGGCCAAGGGCTGGAGAGATGGGAGCAGCCATAAAGGTAACCTGGTTATAAAGGGGGAAAAATATTGCACAGAAGATGACCTCTGCTCAAATACTGGCAGAGAAAATACCTGCCAGCCTGGCAACCAGAAGCATCCTTGAGGAGCAGAGCTGGCGTCTTTGAAGTGCAGCTGGGTACCAAGAAATGGAAGACAGCCCAAGATACTATCAATGCAAAGTGCAAAACCAAGGAACTATAACAGTAACATATAATCTGGAATGGTGAAAAAAGTCTGGAAAAGGGGAAAAACATCCTGAGAAAGGAAGAGTTGGTAACCATCAATTTTTGTTCTGACAGAACAGAAAAACAGTCTGGATATACAAAAATTGATCTGAAAGAGTAGAAAGCATCATCATTTATTGACTGTGCCAGGTGAAAAATAGAGATAAGTAGCATCTGTTAGCTGCTCCAGGTGGTGGTGCCCTTCAACCTCTTATGCCTCTGTGATATAAAAAGGACTTACTTTTTAGCCAAAATGGATCCTCTTTCTCTGAGAAAAGTGTCCATGCAGACATTTCCTTGGCAGAGTGGACCCTCGCCAGGAATGCTGGGCTGACTCCAGGCTCCATGAGCGGATCATCGACCAAGTGAGATTTTGTCCAGTTGGCCCCACTTCTGAGATGGGTTTGGTAAGCACTTGGTACTGGTAACATTATATATATATAGAGAGAGGCATGCATCTAAGTAATTACTGATAAGTATATTTGCTGCTTTACTAGTGGTAATTCTATAGTAACTTGTAATATTCAAATATCGACTTGCTACTAATATAGATCATGCTACTGTTGAAATATATATTTCCTTTCCAGTAGTAATTTTTAGTATATACATAGTAATTATAAGTGTACTTGCCTTGATAGTGATGACCTGTAGTAAAATGTAATAAAGTAATGTAGGAAATTAATCCTCCCTGTACTTGTGCATCACAGAGTTCTGCAAACTCACAGTTGCAACTTTTGCCCACCCACAGGCTGGGTGACCCTTCTGGGTCATGACGGAGGAGAATGGAGGATTTTCTGTTGGGCTGCATCCAGTGGATACCAGCACTAACTAGTGGGGAATAGAGAAAGGGATAGGATGAGATCAAATCCTGTGTCTCTATCATCTCGTATTGTTTTGGATTTTTGCAGGTTGACAGTGAAGAGGAAGTAGAGAAACAACAGTTAATTCCATTTCAAAGCGTGTTCGGATACAGAGATGATGCTGAATATAAAGGTCAGGAGATGCTACCATGCTGCTGATACAGTCAGTTATCTCACTTTGGTGTTTTTTCCAGGAATCTTAGTGACCCTCTCCTCAATACACTAGCTCGGTTGCTTTCCACTTGGCTGAAGAAATGCAACATTAAACAGGTTAAAGAGTGTGAGACATTCATCTTCTAAAGCTTGGGCTCAGCCTTTAGCTGTTGAGCAGCTTCTCACTCCACCGTACAGGGCAAAGAGGATGCAAAGCAGGCATGCGTCCCACTGGCTGGTGTTACAGCAAAGGGTTACAGTATGTCTCCATGGTTAACAAAGCAAATAATACTGCCTTTGGCCTTGAGTTTTCCTAAGGCATGATGTGATGCTTACTGCCCCAGGAACACCAGCAGCAGAGGGAAAAGGCACTGGGGAGCCCCAGCCCTAAGGCCATGCAGCAGCAGCCACCAGCTGTGGCTCGGGAAACAGGAGGAGCTGATGTTGCAATGGCATCTGGATTCCAGCTTGGCCAGACAAGCGCTGTTATTTTTCCATCACATGTGACCCTTCGATGGCTTCTGCTGAAGTTTTCATTCAGGAATGTTTGCTGTGGTCAGGCTGCCTGTATTTACAGACACAAATAAACTGCTGCTGACTGAAATATACCATTCCCATGACTCTGCTTGGCATTAACCTTGCAAGGGTAAAGGCAGATCTGCTTACACAGTAAAGCAAAGCCTTCTTGCTCTTAGCATCACTTCCTTCTTTTCATTTAGATGCAACCTTGTGGAGAAGCTAAATTTGGGGGGCTGCTCTGTGCTGCCTGGTTGAGCGCTGTGGGCAGCAGGATGCTCTTTGCTGACAGCAATCAACCCTATTTCCTATTTTTTTGCTGCACTGTCTTGTGAGGCCATCCTGTGGCTCTCTTCCCTCACCTACATGCTCCCCACATTGCTCTCTGGCTACTTCACAGACCAGTTTGCTTTACAACCCAGTGTCCCCATGCAGGGGAAGGGCATCTGCAGTCCTGTCCCCAGGCCCTTGCTCTCCTCCTCTGCACCCTCCCTACTCAAACAATGAGTCAAACTTCATCTCCCTACCACTGCCTTAATTGTCTGTTTTTTCAGCTCTAACCGAGCCTGCTGGGAAATGCCGCAGCACAGAGGTAATCTGCAAGGGAAAGGGTGGCAGGGGCACTGCCCGTGCCTTTCCTTTCGGAGTACAAAGAAGAAAATGTAGGGGTTGGCTTTGTTTTTAAACTACTTGGTCTCTCATGAATTAATGGCAGCAGATCTGTATTCACAGTGCTTGCTGCTTTGGATGGCAAAGCTGGTTTTAAGTGTTCCTGCCCTTCCTTTCCCTCCACTTTCCTTCCTGCTCCCCCTTTCCATGCCTGGGGCAGTACAGCTTCTGTGAGACAGTCACATGAACTAAGCTGAAACTTGCTCTGTTTACTTGTGATGATTATTTTTTGACTGTTTTCTATTTTTTCTTCCATGGTAGTGACAAAATCTATCTTGCCAGCCTGGCACTGGGCTGTGGGATGGTCACAAAAACCTTATTTATCCCATGGATACTCCTTCCCAGGTGGCAGCATTAGTCCCAGGTATTTAATACACAACATCTCAGCCTGTAAACATCAGCCCTGGACTTCAATACTGTGTAGGAAACATGAAACTCTGAAGAGATGCCTCTCTGCAGTGGTCAGGCCTGTCCTGTCGCTTGTGGCACTTCAGGGGGAGGAAGCACAGCCCCCCAATCCACACATGGGTGGGTTACACAGGGGCAGAACCAGCATTTTACCAGAGGCTGCCCTTGCACTTGTTCTCAGCATGTATGCAGCCTCCTCCCCTGCTCGGGTAAATTTAGTGGAATCAAGTGGGAAGACAGAGCCCAAATTTAATTTGTTTGGGATTTTAGTTCTGGTTATTTTTACCTCACCTGATCAGCACCGATTCTGCCAATGTGCCACTTGCTGCATTCCTAAAAATCCCTGTTTCGGGCTATTTTTAGTGTGGTCTGCTGCATTTCTTCAGTGCTGCTGGTGGGAGGAGGGGGAGACCATAAAATTCTTGAAGGAGAGCTGTTTATACTGAGCAAGTACAAGCTTCTGTTTCTAGAGGCAAAACCAAATAAAGAATAAATAAATCCGGAAGGATGGGCCCATGGCCCTTTTCCAGTGAGAAGAGCAAGTCAAAACAATGAGCACAATTTGTTTTTGCTTTTCCTTGGCAAACTTCCTTCAGCTGACTATTGCGTGATCTGTTCAGGGCAAAGTGACAAGTAAAAAAGGTTGGAAAAAAAAAAAACACAACACAACAATAAACCAGGCAGTAGCAACTGCTCCAGTTTCTCTCTTCTGTGGGTGACTGTGTGGGTTTAAACCCTGTGTGGGTTTAAAGCTGCAGCTGTCACCCAGGGTAACCCAGACGCCAGCTCCAGAGGAAAACAGATGAGGCTGGGAGAACAGTTTGAGGGGCAAAAAAAACAACAAAACCAAAGCAAAATGTATGCTGTGAAGCAACAACACTGAGTTTTATCCAGCCCTCAGGGCTCCCCTGCTTTTCCAGCTGGGCTCCACTGCACCCCGCAGCTCTTGTCCTCTGGTAAAACATCAGAGGTTTGGGTGAGCTGCTGTGTGCTCCCAGCTGCCCTCCTGCAGGCACTCATGCCAGATACCTACCTGCACACCCCAAGAAAAAGATGTTTCATTTAGTTTCCTCAGCCTAAACTCCCATTTCTCTCGGTCTGTTTAACACTGCTGGCAAGGAGCAAGAGCTCCTTGTGGCACCCCCCACCCTGGGTCAACACTAGGGTATTAAATCAACATACCTTCCGCGGCAGTCACTGCAGCTCCAGCTCCTATTTTTATAGCCATGCTTTTACCGATAAGGCTCTATTAATAAATCAATCAGGCAGCACCACTTGCGCTTGCAGGCACAAGATCCTGTTCAGTCTGTCGGGGGGGGAGCTCAGCAAGGAAACAATTTACTCTCAGCATCATATATGCACAATAGTTTTATTTTTTTATATAAAAAAAAATCCTAAAGACTGCAGAACTCTTGTATCCTAATTTCTTACACAAATGCTTCCAACACCCTCTTTTTTTTTTTTAAGCTAATTCCCCCCTAACAACTTGTGATGGCGTGGGTTCCCCTGATTTTTGACCTAGGCCCCCTTTCTAACGGGATATGTCTAAAGCTGCAATATGGCACTTAGTTGACTTAGTTGGCAGGTTTAATACATCCAGAAAGCTGGTGTATGGAGTCACAAAAGGCTTGGTGTCCATTGGCAGAGGCGGGGAGCCTGCCTTCGTGTCCGTGCCTCCAGAACAAACCAGACTTTTCTCCTTACTGTGCAAATAACAGGCTTTGGTCATCAACCAGTCCTGTTGTGAGGGATTCTCCCCCCTGAAGAGGATCCCGTCTTCAAGTGGGGAAGCAGCACATACAGTCAAGCAATTGTCCACAGCAGTCCCAGGCACCAAGACCCCATCAGTCAACTGTACCGTTGTAAGACTTGTTGAGCTTGTTGAATGTGAACTCTACGTTATGCGTGGAAATAGGCTTTCGGTAGAGAGGATTAGATGCCTTTGGAGAAAAGAGCAGACAAAAATAATGAAGGTGAGTAACAAAACCCATGTCATGGCAAAAATGTGTATTATTCCCCCCTTCCTGTGACAAGTAATTGGGTGATAGCAATGCATTAGAATCATAGAATAGTTTGGGTTGGAAGGGACCTTCAAAGCTCATCCAGTCCAACCCCCTGCAACAAGCAGGGACATGTTCACCCACATCAGGTTGCTCAGAGACCCGTCCAGCCTGGCCTGGGATGTCTCCAGGGATGGGGCATCGACCACCTCTCTGGGCAACCTGAGCCAGTGTTTCACCACCCTCATTATAAAAAAATTTCTTCCTCATGTCCAGCCTGAATCTCTTCTCCTTCAGTTTAAAACCATTACCCCTTGTCCTGTTGTAACATGCCCTGCTAAAAGGTCTGTACCCGTCCTTCTTATAGGCCCCTTTTAAGTACTGAAAGCCACAATAAGGTCTCCCCGAAGCCTTCTCTTCTCCAGCCTGAACAACCCCAACTTTCCTCATAGGAGAGGTTTTGACTGAAATGTGCATTCATCTCCAAAAGCAGTAAACCCCCTACCCATATTCCAGCTGCACCCCCACCCAGGGCTCACCATTTCATATCGGGCCCGAGAACGTTCGCTCTGGAATCGGTCGAACTCCCGCCTGTCGTGGATGGTGACGAGCAGCTTCCAGAGCCCCAGCAGGATGATGCCAATCAGCACCACACTGCCAATCACTGCCAGCACGATGGTCACGGCGCTGGGGGCTGAGCTGCATGCTTGTAACAAGGAGGAGAACGTAATTAGTTCTGGTGCAAGTGTGTCCCGGATCAGGATACTGGGATGTAATGACCTTGACCACAGCCACTGAGCAGGTGACCTCAGGGCAATGCTAGCAGCAGTGAGTAAATTAAAGAAAAAGCAACAGTCCTCTCTGAAACCAAAGGGATTTTTAAAAATAAAATTGCTGACTAGAGGCAGGTCAAAGGCACAGGTCCCGTAGACATCACTTGGGGCCAGGATGCATCACCACGCTTTGAGCCTCAAGCTGTGCTGCAGTGCTACTGTCCAAGAGTGATGCCTGGTTTTAATGCTGGCTGACCATGTGGGATACAGAGGGTTAAGGTGCCTGTGGCAAAAGCCAGATCAGCTTCTGGCCCACATGGACGCAGGTGATCACTAGGCACTTTACATAAGTACATTAACTGTCAGCTAATCAACTGGTCTTTCAATTAAGTACCAAGCTGCTGCACAAATAAAATGAAATGTGCAGTCTCTCAGTCTTTCCCATACTGGCCTGTGCCTCAGAGGACCAGAGCAGATCGCGAGAAGCTAATGCTGGGTGCTCGCCAGCTCATCCTGCAGGACCACGTGGGGTTTTCTTTGAGAAACTGCATTGCACGTGATTAAAATAACACTGGGAAGCACAGCTGTCTGCAGCAGCCCCGGGAGGGAAGCAGGGACACACAGCCCTTATGCTGCTCAGCCCAGAGCGAGCTCTGCGGAAATGCAGAAATCCATAGGTGCTCTGGGGCTTTCCTAACATCCCGACTTAACCAGCAGCAGGACCATATCTCCCCTTCTGTTTTATTTTTCTCCCAATGGCTATATCTCCAAACCAGTAAATGGCACGTTTTTTGCCATGTAAATAGGCTGGGTTTAATTTCAGCATCCCAAGCTGCCAAAAAGCCGTTCAGCTGCTTGCTAGCAATGCTGGCAGCTCAGATGCGCGTTTCACTATTTTACTGAGTTTTCCTATTTTACTGAGTTGCGAGTATTTGGAGGTGGGTTTCAGCACTGTAAAACACTTTATCTTTTTAAATCATCTCAGTTCATCTGCTCATGAGTGCCTTTGTGCAGGCAGTGAAATCAGCCAGGCTCCCCAGCAGCCCATCAGCTCCCCCAAGGCAGCCTGTGCTATCAAAAGGAAACCCAAGGGAGGGCTAACCTGGCTCTTTGAGGACGGTGAGGTTGGATTTCCCACTAGCAAGCTCTGAGTAGGTGAACTTCATGACGCAGTTGTTCACCGGGTAGGCGCAGAGGATTGCGTTCTGGTCATCTGTTTCTGGAACAAGATGCAGAGTTGCAGACTTTTGTATCCTAAGTTCTTACACAAATGCTTCCAACACCCTCTTCTTTTTAAGCTACTTCCTCCCTAACAACTTCTGATGGTGTGGGCTCCCCTGATTTTGACCTAGTCCCCCTTTTCAACAGGATATGTCTAAAGTTGCAATATGGCACTTGGTTGGCTTAGTTGGCAGGTTTAATATTAGGAATTAGCACAATCCTCCTCTGCAAGTTCAACAAGGCTTCCCACGGGAGCAGAGGAACAGGGAGCAAGCCTGGAAAGCAGCACAGATTGATCACAATTCATGCAAATTGTAACTGAGCAGCATCCAGACTTACTGCATGAGAAAATGTGGCACTCAGCAAATGTTACATGTCAAACATGACAGAACTCACACATACACATGCCCTTCCTTCGCACAAGTCGGCTTTGGCAATAAATGCCATTTTCTTTTTAATTTGCTACATTTCTTGAAGGGTGGAAGCTGAAGAGAAAGTGAGGGGCAGAGATTCAGCCTGCAAGGACACAACCAGGGCCATCAGCAGCAGCAGCCCATGGCCAGCTCAAGCTCCAGCTGTGCTGAACAGCTCCAGCTCCGGAAGCTGTTGAGAAGTTTGTTTTTAAAGGGTGAGATAGAAGGAAAATGGGAAGAGGAGAAGAGAGGGAGGGGGAAGGGAGGAGCTGGCTGGAGGAGAGGATGCAGAGATGAGGGACAAGCAAGATATGTGACTTCTTGATTCCCATGGCCATATGGACACAGTTTGGTTGCCTGTTTAATACATCACAGCACCAGGCAGAGCCTGTAGCTGCTCTGGTTGCTATAAGGTGCTTCCTGAGGAATGCTGCTTCACAGTAGCCATTACAAAGGTTTCGCAAAGCTGTCACCTGAGGTTTGCAGCTCTAGCTGCAGGGGAGATTTCAGCAGAGCTATCACCCTGCATGGCCACAGCTTTGTGGGGTGTCCCCACTGCAGGGACAGTGACAGGAGGGAGATGGGGCAACATCTCTGGCCACGCCAGGCAGCTCTGCAAGAGCCTGTCTGTCACACTGAAAAATGATCGCATTAATCAGGACTACTACTCCAGCCCTTTATCTCTCTCCTGTCTGTTTGTCTTCCCTTCCAATGCCTTTGACCTGCTTTCAGCTGAAAGATTAATTCCCTCCATTTCAACAGCTCTGAGCCCAGATGCAGCTGCCCCTCTGGTGAGTCCTGGTGGGGCTTCTGGTGTGGACAAACCTCAGCTGTTCCTACCTCAGGACAGCAGAACCTGCTCTACCTACACAGTGTTATCAAAGGTAGGGATGGAGAAGTGCTGATTGTTACAAAGCAAAGTACTAATTAGATTAATATAGATAAAACTTTAATGTTTCGTGACTAATGCCCTTCTGAGTTGAACAGCAAATCTCAGTTCCTCCAGGCCCAGTTGCTTTCAATCCCATATTTGCACCATTATTCTGCTAAAAGAGGCTGTGATTGAAGTCTTGATAGTGATGATCTCTATTGGTCTTCACTAGGTTTCAGAGATCACAGATCCACAGACAGACATGTGATGGCCCCGTGGAGCTTTCAGGTCCACTAATGTGTGCTGTTGGCAGGTTCAGCTCAGCACTGGACCTGTCACACTCCTCTCATGTGGAAAGCTTCTTTCTGGAACCATCAGGAATGGAAATGTAATGTTACAGAAGTGTAGGTGACCCTGCAGAATCCAATGCAAGTCATATAAGCCTCCCAAAAGGCATCGTTGTAGCTCATCAGCCCAGTGATAGATGCCTCTGCTCTACTAAACTCTGAAGTGCTGGCTGCTTCACACCCAGAGCCAAAAGGCATGTGTGTTCATTGCAATTTGATATTTAAGAAGGTCCCATCCTCCACTGCCAGAACAATGCAGACCTATGTTTTCTGTGACAAATATCAGTGTTCACCTCTCAGCAGGGACTTTCGACATGTGCTACATAACTCAAAACCACTTGAACACAAGGATTTGGCTGAGTTTGCCTGTAAATAAGTCATAGTCCACAAGCACTTTCTCTAGGAACATTTTGCTTTACCTCTTCCCCCAGCAGCCCAGATCCCCAAGCTGCAGAGTGCCCAGACCTACCAAGAACTCAGAACCACTCACAATCTGACTGCCATAGTTGAACAGAAGAATAAGGGTAATTCCCCAAAATGTCTTTAAACAGAAATTTGGCTGTGTTTTTCTCTCAAAGCCATGCAGGGGGTTGGCAAACCACAGCCCAGCCTCACCTCCCAGGGTGCAGTCAGCACAAAAGATGGCTTTGGCATGGTGCAACACCCAGGCAGGAGGGCTGAGCTTTAAACCCCAGTGTTTTTTGACTTCCAAGAAACACAGGCTGACCAGGCATCAAGAAGGAGCTTTCAGTGGTTTGCAAGGGCCTTGCAACCTCTTGCAGTGTGCTGGTTCAGGTGCACACCCCACTAAGCTGCAGGGAGGATGGAGGGAACAAGAGCAAGTCTCCCAGAGGCAAATATGAGAAACCCCGCTGGTCATAATTTAAAAGCTAGACACTGGATGTGAGAAGAGTCACTGGGAAAAACATTGCCTGCAGGCAGCAGAGGAGAAGGGGAGAGAAAGGACAAGCCAGGTAGAGCACTTCTACCTCTATAAACTATGGGAAGAGGAGGAAATGTCAGATGTGGACAGTTATTTATCTCTGTGTGATCTCCATCCCTCCCTCTAAGGGGTATTGCTAAGGCTGGGGTCAGGACTGTGCTTAAATCTGTCACAGTTTGGGTCCCCTCTACTCCCCCAAATAGCAACTAGTGACTCCCAGAATGGAGCTTGAAAAGAAGGGAGAGAAAGTCATCTGCTGAGTGAAACTCATGCGGAGTGACCTCTAGAAGAGGACATAAAGGGGAGGAGACGACCAGTCCATTCCACAAAAGCAGAACTCATCTTCCCCAAAACAGATTTGCTTTCTCTTACAAGCTCATTTCATCCAAGATAAATTTGCAGAACATTAGAGAATGCCTTTTTTTGGGTGATACTTTGTCCTTTTGCACTCTCTCATGGCTCATCTGACCTCATCCTACCGTCTTTGCTCCTTGCACTGGCAGTAGTGGTCCTCACAAATCTTGATTTTAAGATATTATTTAAAATCAAAGGCTTTTTTACTTCATTACAGATTACAGCCCAGATGGAGGGTCACACATACCCCATATGCACATATGTATACTACATACAGACATACATTTATAAATACTAGGTTTTCTCTGAGGCTTTCTTTACAAATATGTAAGTGATAGAACAAGAGGAAATGGTCTCAAGTTGCATCAGGGGAGGTTTAGATTGGGTATTAGGAAAAAATTCTTCACAGAAAAGGTTGTCAGGCATTGGAACAGGCTGCCCAGGGCAGTGGTGGAGTCACCATTCCTGGAGGTGTTTAAAAGGCGTTCAAACGAGGTTCTTAGGGACACGGTTTAGTGCTAGAGTTAGGTTATAGTTGGACTTGATGATCCTGAGGGTCTCTTCAAACTAAAACAATTCTATGATTCTATGGTTGGGTTTAAGAGTGACACCACAGTCATTGGCTCCCATCATCTGTAGTCCTGCTGCTGCCTACTTACCGAGAACATCCACTGTGGTGATGATCTCATCCTTGCAGTGCTTTTGGCAGGTTTGGTTATCAGCCAGTCTTCCTGAGTTAAACAGCTTGCATTCAATGCAGTCCCTGCAGAAAGACACACGGAGGGGAAGATAAAGTACCCATCAGAAACTGTATGAATATATAGATGCCTCCCTCAAAAAGGGACTCCCTGGTTGTTGGCTCAGATGGTGCACATCTACAGCAGAAGAAAAAAGAAACTTCAGGGCCATGCATCTCCATCTCAAGGAGGGATTTATTCTGGGGGTGGATGGGGATTGTTTGCCAATCAGCTACTGCAAAATTCATCCTGCCTGAGCCCAAGGCAGACAGCTTTGCTGCTCTGTGCCAGACTGAGGCTGATGTCCAAGGCACTTCCATCGCTGCAAGGCAGACAGTCGTCCTCATCCTCCCCTGCTCTACAGCTCACCGCTCTCTGAGCCCGGACATGTGCAGCTCAGAGTGCAGCAAAACTAGGGTTGCCAGTCTCTCCTGCAGAGCAGGACAGCACTGGAAATGAACAGGGACATCATCCTCCCTGAGGACCTGGGCAGCAACTATTGTTGCTTCTACCTGGGATACTCCTGGGTTGCTTAGCGTGGGCTCTGAGTAGCTGCAGGCTTGCCTGGGGCTAATCACCCCTGTTTAACAAAGAAGGGGTAATTCCTTAGCTGAAAAACCTCCCAGAAACCAAAGAGCTCCCCTTCTCACCAGAAAGAAATCCCTCTTGAATGCCTCTGTGGGTACCTTTTAGTGCTACAGACGCCTGGGCAGGTGGGACATTTCTCACACGTCTCTCCAAAAGCCCCTGGCTCGGTGCACTGACACTTCCCACAGACGCAGGTGCCCCTGCCGCTGCACATCTGCCCGTCACTGGAAACACAGCTGTCCGTCTCAGTGGAGCAGTTGCAGTTGTCCCCGATGTAGCCGGCGTGGCACTTGCATTCCCCGCAGTGACACTCTCCATGGCCTGAAGGTGAGAGCAGGGTGACACATCAGCAGCCCAACAGGAAAAGCTACCAGAGAGACTTCACTTGGCAGAGTGACAAACAGATGGCAGTAGGAAACACCTAGATATCAAATTATTATCTGTATTTAGCGGCAAAAAAATACCTACTCGCAGCTCCTTCATCTTCCCTTTACAGCCGCTCAAGACAAATGGGCACCTCCCCCTTCCTAGGTGGGACCAGGTGAACAGGACAGGGGCACACACTGCCCTTGGGAGGTTCAAGCACTAATGGTGACCATGGGGGAGAACAGGGCAGCTACCTTAAAAACCTTAAAACACATTAAAAACAATTAAATCGACAAGCACTGTATCCTGCATCCAAACAAGACCTCTGTGTCCCAGCCAGGACCATGAAGGTTGCTGGGACCAGCTGAGCCTCCCCCAGGATGTAGCCCAGGGCAGCTCACAGCAGACACAGATGAAGGAACCCATCCAGTAAGGTCACTTCTCTCCTGAAGCATCCTCTTGCAGTCAGGGGGTTTAGCGATGGGTTGAGAAAAATCAATGGGCTTCAAAGCTTTCAGGGTCAGTAAGTGGAGTGGCTGGCTGCCAAGCATCTAGTTTCAGAAAGGCACCCATCAGCCCACTGGAAATACTGCTCAAATTCCTCCTTGGTCGGTCCCTAGGAGAAGGGATGCCTTTGAAGGCATAGTTTATAGAGCTGAAGGGTTTGTATACAAGGATCATCAGCAACCTAATTACAGCCCAGCTTTCCCACTGGAAACAGCCTCAAGCACCTCAGACAAGATAAATTATATACACACTCCTTTCATCAGCACAAAAACCGCTGATCTCCCTGTGTCTCCCATCACTCCAAAATTACCAGACAGGCTGTGGATTGCCAAGTTATATATCCCTTGCCAGAAGTCATGGGAGTACCTTCTGTTTTACTAGGCATTTCATATGTCCCAGTTGCCCTCCTACAGCCTCTTTTGCACTCCCACCGTTTGCTTTGGATCCAGCCTGCGAACTCAAACATTACAAGACAGAGCACGTTATGTTTACAAGATCTCCAGAGGTGACCTCCTTCCCTGCCTACATCTGATGGAGAGTAAAAAATCCGTCGCTCTGTTTGCCTTCACAATGACAGCCTTGCCTTTTCCGCAGACACATCCCTACAGGTAGGTTTGGTTTGCTTCTTCCCTACAAAGCTCCAGTTTTGATCCCGTGGACATGGCTACATCCACAACCACTGCTGCACAGCTGTAGAGCAAGGACCCCCCTGTCCCCTCTGCTTCACAAGCAAACCAAAGAAGGTGTCTGGGTTTTATTCACAATTAATTCAGGCGATATGGGTCTTGCACATAGCAAGTTTGGTGCCTCCATGGCAATGCATGTGTACAAATTAGCTATAAATCATAGTTTTCAAGGAATTCAAGGAAGCTGGCATTGGGAATCTGTGTATATGGTATTTAGTAAATGTGCTCATGCTTAAATTCGAGCTGTGAGGGCTAAGAGAAGCAAGCCAATTGCATTCACACCACCCATGGCCCCAACCTGGGTGGGAACCACCCCCGGGCAGAGCAGCAGCGCCACTGCACCATCAGCCTGAGCCTGGTCCCTCTTGGACACCACAGAGCCAAGCACATGATGCAAATCCGTTGAGAATCCCTGCAAGTGTTATTGCTCATTAAATGGTTGAGTTTTTAAAGCCACCAGAGCCAGGTCATCATGTCCCTTGCAGCTCCTGGCAGGCTGGGGATGGAGCCCGGAACAACTGCCCTGGGGAAGGGAAACAGCTATATTCAAAAAAATGCATCTTATTAAACCATTGTGATTGGAAAATCTTAAACCCAGCATCTTAAAAAAAAAAAAAAAAAAAAAAAGTTGTGCTTATTGAAAAGGAAGAAGAAAAAGCCTTCTATATGAGGGTGACTAGGTGTGGGGTATGAGCTTGAAATTTAAAAACATGTTGAAATGTGTTTTCTGCCTCAGCTACACTGGCTCAATATGCAAGTCACTGGCTGAAGCTCATCATGGGGAATGTGCCAAGCGTGGGAATTTCCCTGTTGACCTTTAACAGCAAAGATGTTACAACCTTCACTGCCTGCATCAAGAGTGACCACTCCTGTAAGCACCATGAGCTCCACTTCTAGTGTTCTCTATTCATCTCCCACACAGCCTCAAGACTGGAGAAATGTGGGTGGGTGACTGGGATATTTTTATTTTCTCAGTGAGTTTTTCAGTGACAGTTACCCAGAGCTGAGGCTTGTAGCATGCAGGGTGCTACCTGGTACTCATATTTCAACGCAAAAATCATAGAATTGTAGAACAGTTTGGGTTGGAAGAGACCTTCAAAGTTCATCCAGTCCAAACCCCTGCAGTGAGCAGGGACATCTTCAACTAGATCAGGTTGTCCAGAGCCCCATCCAACCTGGCCTGGGATGTCCCCAGTGGTGGGGCATCTACCACTTACTTCCCTGGGCAATCTGTGCCAGTGTCACCACTCTCAATAGTAAAAAATTCCTTCCTTATCTCTAATTGGAATCTACTCCCCTTTAGTGTAAAACCATTACGGTCACACGCAGTGCAGATGTGGTTAAGCAGTCTCTGTGGTAAGTAAGATGATGCCTGCGGGAAGCCTTCCACCCCTATGCCAACGATGATAGTTTCACTTCTCTGTTTCATTTACGAGATGAAAACGTGTCCTTGAGGAGGATGTGTTTCAAGACACCTCTGTACCAGTCACCAGCAGAAATCTCCTGGTGCAGGACATTACCCTGGTTTTTAACCCTCTTGAACTCTTTGAGTTTGCATGTTTTCTGTTAAAGCTGGCTTGTGAAGCCAAAAGACATTAATTATGTTCTCCAAACATAATAAGAGATGTTTTCTTCTGTTCCCATCCTTGAAATGAGATGAGCTTAGACATTTAAAAGATCCAGATCTAATTGGGAAATGAAATGCTCCCTCTGAATTTGATAACATACTTTCCAGCCAGCTCTCGATCATTGAGGGGGCTAACACAAAACACACGTCAGGGAGGCTGCAGAAACATGCAGGGAGGGTGCAAGCAGAGGAAAGCTATGATTCTGAGGGGATAGAGCAGTCCCCAGACTAAGTTTGCGCTAGTCTGGGCTCTGGCAGGGTGGGAGGAACCACTGCTTGAAGGCAGCCTCTTCCCAAGGAAGCCACCAAGGTAGATGCAGCCTGCAGCCCAGCTGGTCACTTCATCTCTCTCCTTACTCCAAAACACATCTCCCATCCCACTGCCATGCCCCGGCTGCGCTGCACTTCACGCTGTCACTCAGGCAGCTTTTGGCAGGACATCCAGCTGTCCTTGTTTCACCCCATCCGCCTCTGCCTCTCCCCTGCAGGGTGACAGCCGCAGAGCAAATCCCCTCTGCCCTCGCCCCAGCACTGTGCAAGCCCACCTGGCAGTGCAATTGCCAGCACTGTGCACCACGGCTGCAGACCCCAACCGGCCGCTCCTCTGCAGCCTGCCAGGCTTTGGCCCAGCACTGCCCTTGTTGCCAGCAAGCAGGAATTGGAATAGCAGCTTCTGGCAGAAACCTCCAGCCTCTGACCCTGATTTCGTCCCCCACGGTGGCTGAGCACTCGGTGGGGCAGCCCATCTGCCCTCTGCAATACCAGAGCTTGCCTTTAAGGAATTGCACTGACCACTGCTACACAAAGAGGTCTGAAATTCAATGCACTAAAAGCTCTGTCACTAGGTCTTTTACAGAAAGTGTTTTTTCCCAAAGGCCCCTACTTCTGCAGACCACAAAATACCAGCTTTCTTTTGAGAGAAATAAAAAAAATTATCCCAGCTGTTATGAAGGGGGAGAAAGGGTTTGAAAACAAACCACTCCAACACTCCTTGTTTTCCCCACCTTCTGGAATATTAAATTGATGTGCCTACTATACAAGAAAAAAATAATGCTCATGATTCTTAAGCCATTTTTTGGTTTCTGAGCACTCAGGAGGGGAAAAGTCGTGCTGCGTTTTGTTCCCATTAAATCAAGCCAACTTACTTTTGTGCCTTCATGCTCACATCCAGGCTTTGGGTCAGGACCTTCAAAATGCTCTGTGCTTTTGTAATTTTTGGTTACTTAAACAACTAGTTCAAAAAAAACCCACAAAAACACCACAAGAAAACCAGTTAAGAATATGGTAAGAAATTTCCAGATTCCCCGTTGCCAGTTAAAAATATGGTAAGAAATTTCCAGATTCCCCATTGCCATCCATCCCTTTAAAGAGCCCTGGCCACTGTGCTCGTCACCCGGAGAGCCCTGATACAGAAGCCAAGTGTTGTTTGTACTCCTGAGGGGCAAAGGCACCAAAAGCATCTGCTATGAGAGAAGAAAAAAATCAAACCCTACCAACACGGGGCACTGCTTGAGCATCGTTGTTGTACAAGACCAGCCAGTCTCCCAGCGAAAGCACCCGAAATCTGCAGGAGAGGCTCTGGTAACAGCACATTTTGAGTGGGAGGAGGAAGGGCAGCGGAAGAGGCTTTGAACACTTGGAAAACATAGACCTTTCCATTTAGGAAAGGGCTATGGTAAGACACAGTGCCTGCTTAGGCAAATAAATCATCCACTTCCCCACTAATCCCTTTCCATGACTCAAAGCAGCCGGCGCTGCACATCAAGAGGCCAGGCCAGGCGAGGCAGCCGGCCCGCGGCACAGCTCGGGTTCACAGCCAGATGGTCGGCACTGGTAGGAAATCAGGGAGAGCTCAGGGAATCTCAAATGCTGAGGATGGGCTTAGGATCCGTTTCCCAGGTCACACCGGTCTGGCAGGGAAAACAAGAGCAGCAAGCTGGCAGGAGCATCCTCAGCTCTTGAAGCCTAAGGAGCATAACGAGCTCCTTGTGAAAGTTACTATTACTATATAAACTAAGACAGATAGACATCAAGGGTCCAGAGTTTCTGAAATGCATCCACCAACTGCCTCCATTCACATCAGAAGAGAGCTCACCCATGCTTATTTATCCACAGCACAATATCAAAACAACAAAACAAACACTAAGAGGCTAGTACTAAGTAAATAGTGCATTTTTGTACATTACTTATACCAGACACCACAGATGTGTGCATCTTCCCATTGCATTCATGTCATGGAGAAACCCCAAAAGTTATTTTAGGCAGGCAACAAGCATCAAACAGACTTTATTTTATCTAGCCAGAACAGTTTAGCCAAGAAACCAATTAGAAATGTTTTTTTTCCAAATTATTTAGCACTCTGACAACACTAAAACACAAGTTTGGATACACTAAGAGGCTAGTAATAAGTAAATAGTGCTTTTTTGTATGTTAATGATACCAGGCACCATGCATCTGTGTGTCTTCCCATTGCATTCATTTCAACGCGTATTTATGTCTTGAAGCATACAGGTTTGGCCAAGAATCAGCAAGGCTTTAAATAAGCCTTTATTTCAATCCTAGCACTGGTTGAGCTCACCAATCATCAAAAATGGCATCAGAGATGAAGACTAATTAATGAAGGCAAAGGTGAAGGAATAAATACATGCTCGAGCTGCTAATTCAGCCTTGGGTACCGCCAGCTCCACATTGCTACCAGCATCCACCATTTCTCAGCACTGCCACTACCAAAAAAAAAGAAAACCACACCAAACTCAGCCTCCAAATTTCTCACTCACTTGGAAACTTCTGGGTTAAATGAGAACCGGGCAGGGAAAACAGGGCTTTGGAAACTGCTGTCTCATGAAGGCAGCTGAAAGCACTCAGGGGCAGGCGGATTTCCTGCAGCAGCTCTGGCCAGACTTTCCTCATTTTCCATCTCTTTGCTACAGAAGGGAAGCTGAAATGCAATCACAAGATATGGCTGATGATCCACCAGAAAGCCAAAATGGGTAGCGAGGAGTCATTTCCTGAAGGAGATATAAAGCCGCATTTCTTAAAATAAAGCCTTCCTTTTTTTTTTTGTTTTTAAATTAAGCTCAGCACTCCACAAATCTCTCAGCTTTTGCTTACGTTAGTGCCTGAGCCGAGCCTGCCACACGTGGCCTTTTGGATGGAGAACCAGAGTTGGGAATTAGAGCTTTCAGGTCCTGCTGCTGACTCTGCTACTGATGCAGGGAGTGATACGGGGTGAGGGCGGCTGCCAGACCCCCCCAGAGGCACAGCACTTCATCCTGAAAGGGGACAATTCGGGTGGGTGTGATGGTTCCCTTCGAGCTATGGGTCCAAATACCATCCTACCAAACTGGGCACATGCTCATTCTTGGCTCCATCATCCCGTGAGCACCTGATGTGGAACACACTGCCAAAACTGCTAATAATTCTTAATATTCCTTCAGCCAGACAGGAAAGTGTCTTTGGGGGTTGGAATCCTCTGTTTTTCCCCCTCCTATATTTCCTCGAAATTCTCTAAGTCAAAAGGGCTCTGTGACACTGTTCTTTTCCATCGACTTCCATCCATTCACATGTAGGTGTTTATTTGGTCTCCCATGGGACGCCCCAGTGCCTCTCCCACCACAGCACTCCTCTCTCCAGACAGCTCTCCCTGAGACCTACTCAAAAATCCCCCTCAGTGCAGCTCCCCACATTTGTTTCCTTTCTCCCCTTAAAACCTGACAAAGAAAATTGCTTGACGAAGAGAAGGTTCCACTTGGCTCTCCCAACCCTGCCCAGATACCACCAACACCCATGGGTCCAGAACCACAAGCTTCTCCCCCACTTACGTACTTCTTGGTCCATCTCTTAGCCCAAGTCTACTTATACAACTCTACATCTAGTCTTCAGTTTTTGTCACCATGAAGGCTCTGGGAGATTTAGAAAGATGAGGGGACATATGGTGACCATCCATTAGATGAAATACAACCCTCCCACCTACACATGGTGCCTCCAGAAGGGATGAGTGTCGTCTCCCTCCTCTGGTGCCCAAGCAGGCTCCTACTACATCCTACCACCAAAAAACTTCCAGATTTGTTCTTAAAATAAAACTTGGCTCCAAAACAAAGCTGCACAATCCCAAATGTCTGCGCTTCAGGGCCAAATTCTATGGTTCAGGCTCATCCTTCAAATGAAAAGCAGGATAATTTCCACTCTGCTGAAGCCCAAGCAGGCTGAATGTCCTTTCAGCTGGACCTCATTAAGAGGAGTGGGCTCTGGAGCACAGAGGCATCTTTCCTCTGCAAAATCCAGTGCCCTGGGAGCCTTGCCCAGTTCTGTGTTTGGATGCAAACACATAATCTGGTGCAAGTTCACCAAAGGTCCATGGTTTTGGAACAAATCTCTCCCTTCCCAAAGAAGCTGGAAGAAGTCAGAACATCATTCAAAATAAGACAAAATAAAAGAGAAAAAACAAACCTACAGCCGGTGTTGCACTTCCCTTTCAGGTCAGTTGTTTAAATTCAGCTTTTTTAAGCCAATCTGAGCAAAATTCATGAGTTGTCAGTGTATGTCAAAAAGAAATGCTGAGATCCAGAATTTCACTCACCTGCTGGTCTGAGGCTTTCAGGTGCCTCTACATCCCAAATACAGCATTCATTTCCAAATGTTTATTTCTGCTAATCACTATAATCCGAAGGACCAAACCCTAAACTCACTGGGACGCTGGCTGTAAAGGCAGAGCATTTAGGCGCAGCAGGACAGGGAGCTTGGGTACATCCATGCACCATCAGATGACACCTCTGGTTGCGACCAACACGCCGTGCTGCTTTAAGAGCAGACACCCACAGACAGAGCTCTGGCTCCCATTAAGATGTCCAAGACATCACTTCTTTATTCTTTAATTTTGCCCTGGCATTTGATGCCTCATTAGCATGCATTAATGCTTGCAAAAGGTCTGCTCAAAGACAAGGAGAAATCCCAGTTAAAAGAGGCAGGATCAGCAGCGCTCTATGAGGTTTGGTACTCCAAGGAGCTACTGCCAGATTTGGGGAGAGCTGCAAGACTTTGACAGCAACAAGGGCCCAGGCAGGGGGAGAGGAGGGGTAAAAAAAGGCAGCTTTGCCCTTTTGTGCCAGGAATGGAATCTCTGGTGAGACAATACTTGATCTGCTGGGGAAATAAAGTCCAACTCAATTGCTGTTTTGCTGCATACAACCAACACAGACCCTTGGTGTGAGCAAGGCAGTGCAGGCAGGGCATACCTGCTGCCAGAAACACAAAGGAAGATGAAGAATAAACACAGTATGGAGCAGAAACATAAATGGAAATATTATTTGTGTTCCCATGAGAAATCCATGCAAAGACCATAAAATATCTCAAGTTGGAAGGGCCCCATAAGGATGATAGAGTCCAGCTTCCAAATAATCAACAATATTTTATATACAATGACGTAATGGTAATGCCTTGTGGTGTAATACCTAATACTGCATTTCCTTACGGTGGAAGAAATCCAGAGGAGCATATACATCAAGCACAGAACATTCTAGCTAAGAACAATCCACCTGCACTGAAACGCAGCCACCACCAACCTGAACCACAGCTGTGCAGGGCGACATGGGAGGTCATTAGCAGAGCAATTAGAGGGGGGAGCTGGGCATTTTTACACACTGCAGCTATAAGCAGTGGCTGCACATGCTTTCTCAGGTCATAGCCAGAGAACGAGGGTCACCATGTGCCGTTTGCCCCAGCCCAATGGCCATTTGAGCCCCTTGAGATCTTCAGGCTTTTGAGCCGGTGTGGAGCAGGATGGGGAGGCACGCAGTCTCAGAGGAGAGTAGCACATGTCTCAGGATAAAATTGGAAAGAGAACAGAAACCAGGTTAAAAGGGAAAAAAACAAATTCTGAGGGGAAGCAGAAGAGAGAGATTGGGGAAGAGTGGAGATGATGCCCCAGGGGGAAGCGACAGGGAGGTTTCAGAAGCCTCCCATGGACTGGAGATGTGAGGAAACACATGCACTGTGGCACTACCATGCTCCTTCGAAAGGTCACTGAGGATTTGCATGCCAGAGAAATAGAGACTTCATGAAGATGAAATTTGGGAAGTAAACACCTCCCATCCAGCTCTCAGGCCCTCCCTGCACTGGTGCTATGAGCCACGGCTCCTGGGGGTGAGCACAACCAGAAACTCATGGGACACACTGCTGAATTTGATACCTAATGGACAGAAATACCACCTGGGAAGAGTGAAGGAGCTGTCAGGAGAGGCTGGCTGCACAGAGGCCAGCAAGGCAGTGTTAAGGACAGGTCCCTTCCAGGGCAGTGGTTCATGGGGTGCTTCTCTCAGTTTAGGGCTGCCAAGAGGAGGGAGGCTTGCACCAAGACAAAACCACTCTGCGTGACCCAGAAAGCCTGCATTGGCAGAGGATGTGTTTTAAACAAAAATCGTCCCTGGTTTCTCTGTTACAAAATAACATGTAGTCCACTGACACATGGTGACCAGGTATCAGTCATCAATGCAAGTGTCCCCATTTCTCTGTCTCACCACAGCCCTCTAAAATAATGGTAGTTGATGCTTGGGAACCACTCGCAAGAAAAATTCAAACACTGCTGAAGAGGGATTTGCTAGCTACTTGCACAGCTCCTGGGGACCCTCTCTCCACCCTTTCAAATTATCTGGGATCCAGGGGCTTGGTGTCCCTGCTTCCCACCGCGGAAGGTGCCACCCCGGTGTGGGGCAGGACTCAAGCGTGGGGCTGGCCACAGCAGGTAAGCATGTCCTCTACACTGCTCTGTGGTTTCTCATGCTCTTCACACTGTGTAAAGAGCTGAGAATTTCTCAATGACATTCCCTATTAAAGGCTGAGAGGTTTCGAGTGTTGCTCTCAGACGAAGCACAGCCAGACACGACCTTTTGAAAAGGCATAATGAGAAGCAGCCCAGGATGACCCCAGGGCTCGACCACTGGCTCCTGTTGCTGGAGTGAGACCTAAAAGCCAGCCTCTGAGCTGTGACAGTAGCAGCCGGCTCCTCCGCAGTTCTTCGCCGCCTGTGGAAATGTTTTCCAAATCACCACTTGAGCAACCACCCTCTGCATCACCAAAGTGTTGCAACGGCATGACAGCCCCCACACTCTGCAGGAGGTCAAGCAGGAATGCAGGAATATCAACAGCTGACATCAGAAAAGATCTGGTTTATACAAACACACTTCAGAAAAGAAAAGAAAAAAGAAAAAATAGGAGTTTCCCTGATTTGGGGCTCAGATATCGTGCAGACAAATGACATTGGACTCACAACCAAACAGCATCTGCAGGGAGCCTGTATGCGGGGGGCGAGAGTGGCATCAGGCTGAGCAGGATGAAGGTAAATTCAGTTGACTGCTCTTCCAGTTAATCCCCATCACAGCCCTCTGCCCTGCCTGCCCCAGCTGACCCAGACTTTACTTTTCTTCAGGCTGACCCACAGAATGGGAGTAAATGGAGCTGACCTAAACCTCAGATTTCTTTATACTAATCCACATGATAAGAGGAAGTGGAACATGTCCAGCTTTGCAGTTTAATCCCAAAAAATGAAGAGAACAGCAGAGGTCCCTCCATTTTATCGATCTCCTATTAAATGTTTGCAGTCTGTATAAACTCTTATTGGAGCCAAAATGTTTCACAGATGGAGGTGGGATGCAAGCTGGAGAGGGGATGCCCATCCAGCAGTGATGCGAGGCACAGGAGCTCTGGCCTCAGTTCATCACTGCTAGGGTACACAGCAAGTCAGAGGTTTATTTTTTCCTCTTATTTGGGAGGATTTTTTGGTTTATGCATTTCTTAGGTGTGCAGATGTCTCAGGGCAAGGGCTTCTGCTGGGCAGCTTCTGCAGATGATAAAAACCTTTCTCTTTGCTGCATTCCTGTTTGGCCTTGGCTTTTAGGAAGCTCAAGGATAAATGTACAGCCTGAGTCTTGACCACATCTTAAAAGAGAGATGCTACCGCAGTGCCATCTTCTCATTTATTCTGGCCACAAGGTCCTTCTGGGCTATTTAACAGCTGTGTAAGGAGGAGAGCTCAAGATGCCTGAAACCAGGTTTGTTGGCTGCTAAGAAAGAGTGATGGGCACCCTGTAAAGTCTCAGAGGACTTTACTAAGTTCAGCTCACCCCACACCACCCTCCGATACCCTGCAGCGCTGACAGCACACACAGCCGCTGCCTGCCCCTGCCCCCGCCCCGCGGACCGTCCACCTGCTGCTAATGACTGGGACCAGTAACAAAGCAACCAGCACTGTGATGTTGCACTGCGGTGACCCGAGCTGACACTGCATTCTCTGTCACCAAAATAAGCCTCAAAAATGCAGGTAGATGTGTGCTCCCTATCCTCCTCCAGCCCAGAGGGCAGAGCAGGACCGATCCGCAGGACAGCCACCCCAGGGATGGAGCCACATCTCCTCCACAGCTGAATGGCTTATGCTGCACAAGCACTTAGCAACAACCAAAGGATTATTTTTATCTTCCATGTCTTACACGGTCCTTTTGTATCTCCCCTTCAGGTTCTTTCTGCCTAGGGAGCGCTCAGATTCCACCTTTTTGCACAAACTAAATAAAAATTCCCCTAAATCCCCCAAAACAAAAATGTAAATATAACAAGACTTGACATAATTTCAAAGAAAATTTTGCAGATGTGGTTTAGGCTCTGTTCCCTATCCTTCCTTCCGCAGGCCACCCTCTTCCCTTCTGGCAGGGGTTACATTTGCTTAATGCCACCCCCAACAAGCAGCGGGCACAGGCAAACTCCCTCCCCAAACCACACTCAACCCATTGCCTGCACCTCAGAGGTTAATAAACCGAATATTACCCATTTCTTTCTTAAGAGCAGCATCTGGTAAAAGCCTACACACCAGGAATGAAGATAATTATGAAAAGAAAAAGGTGTTAAAGCTGGGTCACCTTTATTCTCACATCTGAGCCTTCAGGTACACACCAGCATCCTCCATACAGGCACTACCACTGGGTAGGTGAATAACTACAAAAATAAGTGTGGAAAAAAGTCTGTATCCATAAGATGTGCCCATGAGCACAGTGATTTGTATGGTAACAAAACACACCAGAAACCCCAGGGTGGAGATATCAGTGGTACCACCAAACCTGAGCTCTGCTCCCAAAGCCTGGGACTCTATTGCACAACCAGAAACCGTCATGCTGGCACCAGAGCCATCACCTCATGAGACCTCCTGCAAACACGGTTCTATTAAACACTGTTACTGTGCCTGGGACGGGGAATGCCAAAAACAAACTGCAGAAGCAGGAGTGTGATATCTAATTTGAGGCTGTGTTAAAACAAACAAATGAAGCCTTATCTCTCTGGGCCTTTGTGCAGGCTAAAAAGTCAGTCCTTCCCCATTTAATAAAACCAAGAAAGGGAAGCATTCAGAAATAAATACTGAGGATTGTACATCCTCAGCAGTTTTTGAAGTGGTTTCTGCAGGGCGGTTGGCGTTGCATCACATGCCATCTTAGCTATTCTCTGCGAAATAAGCCACGGATTTTCAATGAGCAGTCACTTTCCCAATCCCATTTCAGAAGTGATTCTGGCACTTGCATGTATTTGCAACTTTGACACCCAATACTTTATCGCAGACCTGAGCTTTTTGTGGCACTGGAAGCCCCGTACTGGCAAGCGAGGTCAGACTCCCAGCTCCTGCACTCTGAAGCATTGCCATCTCACCATGCTTTAGCCATCTTAACCACTTCAGATAATCTCAGCTGCTTAAGAAGTAAAGAAAAGTTGAAAGGCTTGATTTACAATGGCAAAGTGTTTATGAATCTGATTCATTGCCTACTTTAAAAGAAATGGAAAAGAGAAGCTACAAAAGACCTGATCCCACAAAGCTGCACCAACACCAGCAGTTGCTCAGGCAGTATGGATTTTTGGGATGAGATCCTTCATGTTTGAGTGAGAGAAACAGCTCACAGCATGGCAAGTGCTTTGTCCTGATGCTTCAGTAGCACTTTGAGGCTGTGATCTTCCTGCATAGTCCCAACACAACCGCAGTCCTGGACTGAAGAGTGCACAGATGACACCCACACGGGTGACAGTAATGATGGTTAAGGGGAAATTTCTCTAGAGACACCAAAGTAAAGACAAGGCCATACAACCCCACACATCCCCCCTCCAAAACAGGTCTGAGGCACTGAAGCTAATGAAGCTTGGCCTCCAGCAAGCCAGTCTCTCTTCCTTAGAGGCAAATGCATGATGCTCTCACGGGGCCTCTCCTCCCTCCTGCCATCTAGTTTTATGGGACCTTCAGGAATGCAATTAGCACCGAGACATTTCCTCCTTTGTCAAACTGCCTGGCAGGCAGCCAAGGGGTTCAAAAGCTGCTGGGCTGCACAGCCAGCTGCCCCGTCCCCAGCCCAGCTGCAGGCAGGAGGACTCTCTTCCCCTCTCCCGCAGACATTCACATTTCAGAGCAGAGGCCCAAGCGCTATGCTGAAGCTCTCAATGCAAGAGGGCAACTTCTCCATCCAGATCAAAACAGGGAACAAAGCGTTCAGGGCTTTGGGAAGCAACTGCCTGCTTTGTCGGAGCATGATCCCTTGGATAACCCGGTTACACCTCTTTTGGAGGAACAGATCACTTCTGCAAGCCAACCCAATGGCCTTTCCAGAAGCTGGATTAATGGTTTGAAACAGCTACTCTGGAACTGTTAACTGGAGTCACGGAACAGCAGAACAAATGCCACTTAGTGACTAAGCAGCATTGACTAAGAGTTGGATGCAACTTCAATCAACATTTACTACATGTTATAAATGACTCCTTTTCCTGCCTACCTCACAGAAGCAGTAGGCACATTAAACCTCCCACTAACAGGAATCAAATTCTTGCTTCTCCTTTAGATTCTCTTCCACCCAAAATCTGCCTCTCTACTTCACAGGAGGCCACAAAAAGTCAGGAGCCATATGCAGCACTGTCAGCAGTTACCTCTCCTCTCAAACACTGACAAAATGAGATGCTAATATCTATAAACAGACCCATGAATTAAAACACTTTTGCTGGTCAAAGGTCTGAGTAGCATGAGACAAAAATCTCAACACTCATTTCAGCCCACTGTGGGTTTTGCTGGGAATATGTGACGTGTGATTGCAATCTGCTGCCCAGCCCTGTGCCGTGTCTGTGACTTCACCAGGATACTGGATCATAAAAGGAAGAAATGTCCAGGCTGGTTGGTGATGGGCTTGTGGTGTCTCTGAGCTGAGGCATGCAAAATACACAGCCGCATATGTGCAAAGCAGTTTGCATGCGTGGATTTTCACTTCTCAGCTTGGAAAACTCTTCTTTCCTCCTGCTTCCCCCTCGTGCTCCCACAAACCTGAGGTCAGGTTGGACTGGCTGCTCTCCCTCCTGCTCTGGCCAGGCTGGGTACTCACAGGTTCATGACACTGTCTTGTTCAAGAGCTTAGGCAGGCATAAATGCATTTAACAGGGGACACCACAGCCCATCTGATAAAACTCAGGTTTCTTTGGGGTGAAAACACTGTTCAAAATATGTTCACTAGAAATTCACTGCAAGCCACAAAGCATCTTCTATGCTACAAGAAGATTCATACAGTATAAATGACCACAGCGATGAGTTCCCCTCATGGGTCCAAGCCAAAGTCCCACGTGAGACAACAACAATCTACAGTAAGACATCAGTTCCCTCCAGGTTGCTTTCTTGGTTTCTGCATTTGCTAAAACCCAGAGGTCTCCCCTCATGGTGGGATTCAGCCTGCAAGAGTGGTGGGCACCAGGATGTTGGGGTCTTTCAGGGACATATGTTGTGCCCAAGAGCAGATGGGGGAGTCAGGGTGCCATTTCTCCCCATTGTAGAAACAAAAGCAGTGACCAGACCCTGCATGATCATCCAACAGGACCTCCTGCACCCAAGCTGTGACCCAAACTCCTCTGGCTGCTAAGTATACACATGCTGGTGGATTGAGATGTTCAGTGCCAAGCTAAACGTATGGTCTTTTTCAAGAAGGCTGCATTTATAGTGAGGAGAGAGCATGTGTTTGCTGGCAGCCACCAGAGACACTTGTGTGGCAGAGGGCTATTCAGTAGGCAGGACTGTCAAACCCATTTTCACTGGGGGTCCACATCTGCCTCTTGGTTGCCTTCAAAGAGCCGAAAGTATTTTTAGGACTGTGTACAGGTAGGAGTAGTTACATTTATACAGTCCTAAAATTACATCTGGCTCTTTGAAGGCAACTGAGAAGCTGATGTGGCCCCTGGTGAAAATGAGTTTGACACCCCTGCATTACGGGAAGCTTTGAGCACAGCCTTCTGCAAACTCAGACACTTTTGGTGGGCTGGTGAAGCCCCAAGCCTCTTGGGCTAACAAAACCACTTCAAAACATTACATAATTGACACAGCACTTGCTGCAGCTCAGATTTAGCATTGTAACTGCTGGAATTAAAAAAAAAAGAGGAAAAAAAAAAGCCAGCAAAACAACAGCAGTGGAAATACCAGGAGGCATGGGGAGAAACACCCCACGCGGCCATGCCAAACTCCATCCCACCCCTAGAGCAAAGAGGCGGCCACTTGGCCTCAGCCTATCCTTTGTTTTCTTTCATAGCTATAAAAAGAACTTTAAAGTCACTTAAAAAATTCCAGCAAATCCCAGACCAGCTATGCTGCTCTTCCCAGCACCAGAAGCCCTCCACAGGGACAGAAGAAAGCAGGTGCAACAGAAGGCACACAGCTTGTTTCCCTATGGGGGGTGGTACTGGCCATTCTCACTGCTCTGCAGTGGGCATCCCCAGGGCAATGCCAAAAGCCAAAGTATCACCTGCCCCATCTTCAGCAGTGCCGAAACTTCACTAGCCTGGTTACAGGAAAATGAGTACAAACGTCTTCTACCTGCCTAACAACGTGACCACCTGTCTCAAACAGCCAGAAATGTGCAACCAAAATGTGCCCCATCAGTTACTGCCCAGCTCAGAAACATGCAGAGCAAGATAGGCAGTGGGGAAAAGAACACCACTTCCTCAGCAACAGCATAAAAAACAGCTAGTTTTCCAAACTTACACTGTTTTGGAAGTTTTGTCCAAGATTTTCAGTTAAGGAAATATTTTACTTGCTTGAAAGCATTTTTTAAAATAACCTTCTGCCCAGTTCCAACTGAGGCAATTATGTCCAAAAGCTAATCCAGGCAATTATCTGCAAGGTAAATTATGTGACCTTGGACTGACAAGGAATTGAAGTGATTTTAGTTAACACAGCTAAATAAGTCCTCCACCTTTGCTTAAGCAAGGCTGACTCGCTACATCTTTCCCAGTGAATGACTTGTTTTCCCAGTGGGCAGAAAAGTCTATACATAAAATACCTTTAGTCATCTTTAACACAGGCTTTCTCTAATAAGTAACAGTCTGAAACACAACCTTTCTTTTCACCTGTGCTGCACCAGGGGATTACTTCAAATGCTTCGCCTTTAAAAAAAGATTGTTTCTGCCTCCACAGGGAAGGATGGCACATGCAGGAGAAATCCAAAGTGAGACAACACAAAAAACTTCTGTGGATTCAGTGTATTTTACCACCCGTTTTTACAATGAGGGTGATAAAGTACTGGCCCAGGTTGCCCAGAGAGGTGGTTGATGCCCTGTCCCTGGAGACTTTCAAGGCCAGGCTGGACAGGGCTCTGAGCAACCTGAGCTGGGTGAAGATGTCCCTGCTCATTGCAGGGGGTTGGACTGGATGAGCTTTGAAGGTCCCTTCCAACCCAAACTGTTCTATGATTCTATGATTCAAGCGTGTGCTGGTTTACTCCTTCCTAAGGATATACTTCCATGTGCAAGCAACATGCATTGTTAATATCAAAATAAAAACACCAAAGCCAAGACTCTGCTCATCTCCGTTGGACGCTGGCAGATGACAAGCCTGCCAGGAGAGAGCTTGTCACTCTGACACTGGAAACTCCACTCTGATGGAGATAACACACTTTCTGCTCATTAGTATGTACACACTTAAAACTTCCATTAGAAAAAGAAAGGGAGCGTGGATTCCCCCCAGAAACAGGGCAGGTTTTGGGAGGCGGGGCAGACACAGCCCCTCACACACCCTGTGTGCACCAGCCCAGCAGCCTTCCCCATTTTGGGGCGGTTTCCCCATCCCCACAAAACAGAGAGTTCAACGGAGGAAATGCTCCTACCTGAGCAGAGGACTCCCTTGTATCTGGCGCAGGAGAAGTCGTCGCACTCGCAGAAGGGCCCGTAGATGTTCCCGAACTCGCTCTCGTGGCAGAGGCACTGGTTGCAGCTGCACTCCCCTCTCCCGCTGCAGAGGGGTTTGCCCTCCGCCTCCCGGCACATGGCGTGGTGCATGTCCCCGCTGGCCCCCTCCTCACACTCACACCTGGCCCCCAGGTAGCCAGCGTCGCACTCGCACAGCCCGCAGGCGTAGGTCCCGTTGCCGCTGCACTTGCCGCTGGCTGGGGCGGCACGGCCGGTGCAGCCGCAGAGACAGTTGTAGGTCACCGCCACCTCCAGCGTGTCCCGAAACCCAGCAGGCTTGATGGTGAAGATGTGGGAGGTGTCCTCGGCGGGGCAGCTCCGGGCCTCCACGGCCACCTCGAAGGACACCTGATGGGGGGGGCAGGTTGAGATGTAAGTTAACATGCATGGCCCCAAAATGACCAGTAAGGGTGTTCTGGGAAGGAAGGCAGGATGGAAGGGGAAATGTCGTGAGGAAAAGTCATAAAATTATTTTGGTTGGAAGACACACTCAATATCATCAAGTCCAACCATAACCTAACTCTGGCAATAAACCACGTCCCTAAGAACCTCATCTACACATCTTTTAAACAGCTCCAGCGATGGTGACTCCACCACTGCCCTGGGCAGCCTGTTCCAATGCCAAACAACCCTTTCCATGAAAAAATGTTTCCTAATATCCAATCTAAACCTCCCCTTGTGCAACTTGAGGCCATTTCCTCTTGTCCCTATCTGTTGTTACTTGAGAGAAGAGACCAACACCCTCCATGCTACAACCTCCTTTCAGGTAGTTGTAGACAGTGATAAGGTCTCCCCTCACCCTCTTTTTCTCCAGGCTGAACAGTCCCAGTTCCCTCAACCACTCCTCATCAGACTTGTGCTCCAGACCCTTCACGAACTTCGCTGTCCTTCTTTGAACTCTCTCCAGCACATCAATATCTTTCTTGTAGTGAGGGGCCCAAAACTGAATACAGGATTTGGGATGCAGCCTCACATATTGAGTTCCATGGAGGAACTCCCTGGAGTGGGGCCACATTCAGCACGTAAAGCTTCACTCCCAGGTGTGCAAAACAAAAAAATTGCATTTGTAGAAAGGGCATCTGCAGCTCAATGCACAAAGGGATTCAGCAGCTTTAACATTTCAAAACTCTCAATTGGCAGTCATCGACAGTAATTTTGCCCATGAGGGACTGCTGGTTTCTGTCTATCCCCATGAAATAAACAGGGAAAAACTTTAGCAAATAGCCTGGCTTTCATGCTATCAAAAATAATGAACTTTGTTGAAACCAAGCACTAGCAATGATCTAATCAATGCAGCACAAGGGCCCAAGGTGCCTACAAGAGTGCAGCTCTATAAGGTTTTATGGAATCCTGGCCTGAACATAGAGATGTGTATAAGTCACAGAGTCCCAAGCTTTCAGTATGCTAATAACAGGCCATTTTAGGTGGATGCTTCTATTAAGACTGGCTTCAGAAGGGTTATACTTCACACCCCTCCCTCACTTTCTGTTGCTATAATCCAGTGTCATGGATTTTCTCCTGGGGAAACCAAGACTGTCCTAAAGGCACTTGCTTGGCCCCTGATTTAATCCTGCTGTTCACTGGGCTCTTGGGCCAGCCGGCACTGCCTGGAGCTGCTGGTTAGCAAAGAAGATTAACCTTCTTCTGAAGAAACAATCCCCTTTCCTGTGCATCAGGGGGGAATGATTAGCCCCTGGAGACATTTGGGGTCACCTCGAGCTCTCGCTGCCTGCACTGCCCCACATGCCAAGGGGCGACATGCAGATGACAGCACAGCAGCCACCCCCAACCAGGAAAGCTGCACCCCCTGAAGCCTCTCGTGACCCCCTCCTATTCCCAAGGCCTGAAGCAATTAAGCAACAAGCTCAAATTACACAGAGAAGAAGGAGATCAGAAAGCAAGTTAAGGGGATCAAGGTAATCCTGCTCCCTTTCACCCACTGATACCCACACCCCCAGGACTGAACCCCAGCGGATCAGAGTCTGGAGCCTGCACTATACTCTTTGGGGAAAGTTTCTTACAGGAGTCAAATCTTGATCCATGTGGAAACAATAGGGCAAAAAACAGCTGAACATAAGGGGACGGAGGGACAGGACATGATCCTGTGAAATGTCTGCCTGTGCAGACCTTGATACTGGGGTGCACCTAAAATAGGAGAGGCACCAGTGCCAGCTCCTGCTGTACTCCAAATCTTCTGCTGTCTGGGCAGAAGATACACCTGGGTACACTTCATCCTGATGGGGAGAACCAGTCGTTCCCACTCACACCATCAGCCTCTGCAGATACGGGCATGTACATACCCACTGCCAAACCCTTTTACAGCACGAGCTGCAGTGGCTGGAGTGACCAACCTGCTCGTGCAAAAGCCAGCAGCCCAGGATCAACCACCAGATTAACTCTGCTGCGTTGGGGGCTCAGGCTTTGCTGTGGGAACAAGGAGGGCACGTGCCCAGCGTGGCAGCACTCCAGGGATTGCTTTTACCCACCCATCAGAGATCCAGTAAAGTCAGCTACAAATGCCAGAGTCACCTTGTTTTGTAACACTTCTCATGATCCTTATTTGGTGGGGTAAAAATCCACCTACTGTTGACTTTTTCAAACTATTTTTATATGCCTCGGTGCTTAGAGCTCTGGTATGTTTGCAGAGCTAGTCTTCTCAAATAAGGCAATCAGGCTGCTAATGAATCTGCACCCACGTCCTTGCAGACAGTAAAAACCTAGAGAAGGGTGGCAGGGGGACTCCCTGCTAGTCTGAGCCCTCCTGCAACCCATTTCTCTGTATCAATACTAGATTTTAACAAGCAAAGTTTAGCGTCTCTCCTCTTTATTTAAAAAAGCACTGGATGGATTATGCCGTGTATGCTGTTAACAGCAGGCGCAAACCATATTTTCAGTCTGCGCTGCCATCCAGTAACCCTAGGAACTGAACAGACGAGAGGAGGGTTGCTGCCTTTCTGAGCACCTTGACTATTTTTGCAGTACTTCCAAAGTTAACCATGACCTCCTCACTCCGGGAAAGACAGGTTTAGATTAGAGTAATAGAATCATTCTGGTTGGAAAAGACCCTTAAGATCATTGAGTCCAACCATAAACCTAACACTGCTATGTCTACCGCTAAACCATGTTGCTAACCACTGCATTTGGACATCTTTTAAATTGCTCCAGGGATGGTGACCCAACCACTTCCCTGGCCAGACAGTTCCAATGCTTGATAATCCTTTCCATGAAGAATTTTTTCCTAATATCCAATCTAAACCTTCCCTCATGCAACTGGAGGCCATTACCTCTCATCCTATCACTTGTAATTTGTGAGAAGAGACCAACACCCTCCATGTTACAACCTCCTTTCAGGTAGTTACAGACAGAAATAAGGTCTCCTCTCAGCCTCTTTTTCTCCAGGCTAAACAGCCCCAGTTCCCTCAGCTGTTCCTCATCAGACTTGTGCTCCAGACCCTTCACCAGCTTCATTGCCCTTCTCTGAACTCTCTCCAGCACCTCAATGTCTTTCTTGGGCCCTAAAACTGAATCCAGATTCAGGGTGGGACCTCACCAGCACCAAGTACAGGGGAATGATCACTGCCCTGGTCCTGCTGGCCACACTAGTGCTGATACATGCCAGAATGCTAATACAAGCCAGGATTCTCAAACAATAACAAGAAAACCTTGAATATTTAACAGACCAGGAAAAGACCAGCAGACAAAGGCAATAAAAAATTCACAGGCAAGAGCGTGATGTGAATATCTGGGATTACAGGAAAAAAAAAGCCCATTCTTGACTATTGCATTCTGCTTCCTGATAAAGATGTTTTGGCTCAGGGAGCTGTAGACAAGACTCCTGTATTCCCACTTTCTGGACTCACAGCCGACCTCGGGATGATCTATACCATGCAAAGTCACTTTTAGCAGAGCTGCTCTCTGTGGGTTTCCATATTAACATGGCACAGCATGAGGAAGATGAGCAAAAATGTATTTTGTCACCCAGGACCACCCATCAAGAGAGGCAAGTAGTTGCACATGGGGAGAAACAGCATCTCCAGGGGATGGACCAAAAAGCAGACTCACCGTATCTCCTATTTTGAGATCCCCACACTTCCTCAGCCCGGGATAGGACAATCCATCCTGGCATGTGGCTGTGAAGGTCAAGCCAATGTCCTCAGGACTGTCCCAGACTGTGAGCTCCACCTTGGACCGAATGCTCTAGAAACAAAACGAGAAAGCAAACGATCAGCTTCCCAAAGGTGAGTGGATTTCTTCTGTGTTTGTCTCTTCTCCTCATGTTTTCAGAGGGCAGCTAGGCCGTCTCTGCACCTATATGAAAACAAATCACTCATGGACACACATTGACATGTGGGTTTAACTTAACCAGCTCAGGAGACTTCTGATGAATACAGCTTAGACTCAAGAGAAGCTGCCTAAAACCCCTGTGGATGCCTTGTTCCCCCTAGGATAGTCAGGATGACCACTGTAGACAGCATTGAAAGATATGAATGCCCAGCAAAAAGAAAGAAGAAAAGGTTCTCAACCACGAATGAAGCATCTCTGAGACAAAGCTCAGAGCTTTGTGTGCACAATTATACCTCCACCTCACCACGAACCAGCCCTCAGCGAGGCACAAAGCCTGATGCTCCACCAGCAGTTGTCCTGTTGTGTCCATCACGCTGCACAGAGAAGGTGTAAAACTGCTCTGCCTCTGTCCTGCTTTATTGATTTCACCCAACTCTCAGAAAAATGTATTTTCCCTCTTCAGAGAAAATGCCAAACAAAAGTACAATTTTGGATGCATCGTCTGGAAACACCACCATGGAAAAAACATCTCTTTACAAAACTTTTCAAAGTGAAAAACATTTTCTATCAGCGAGGTTTTGGTATACTCCTACCCTCTTCCTTCTGCTTCTCATCTCTCCACCCTGCTGCACACACAGACTTCTTAAATCAAAACAAAATGAAGTTTATAAGTATTAATTCAAAATGAGGTTGTTTTGTTTCATTCTTGCAATGGCTGGAACTGATTTTTTACAAATGGTATCCTAAAAAGACAAAGGTTTCCAAAATCGAGCTTTTTGTACAAACACATTTATTTTCCAAAGCCAGCTTGCAGCTCCATCCCTCTCCCCCTTGTCCCCAGCCCTCACTGAAGTGGCCAGATTAAGGAAAAGTCCTAATTCAGATCTTTCGTCCGTCCATGTGATAACAAAACCTGGGTTCACACACCAGCAAATAGCTAATGCTTTTGGAAATGGGCAGGAAATAAATGAATTTTGGCTGGACGAATCTAAACAGCCCTCAAGGAAAAAACGGGATAATTTCCAGTCTCCCTGCAATAACAGGAGAGCTGTTCATGGGACGGCAATTTGGACCATACGGAGCATCCATCACCTGCGGCCTGAATGCCGCATGTGTTGGTAAAGCTGAATATACTGCTTTGCCCAAAATTATCCTGTAGGAATTAGCTGTAGCACTGATAACTCCTTCTCATCTTGCTGCCCACAACATCTAATTTAGGGCACAGCAGAAGACAGAACACCAGGCCAGCCCTCACTATGACCTTGCATGGGCCCCTACAATGTTCTTATACAGACGCTAACGTTTCTTATTAGCCCTAGATAGTAATGCTATTAGCTTAATTGTAATGCTATTATTATTAGCCACTTCAAATTGTTACACAGCAATACCTTCTCACAGCACCTCAGCCACCACTGAGGGCTACAGCAGGTTTTGCTGCTGTGCTGTTTGGTGGCCCCCAAGCTTGCTGTGCCTTCAGGGATGAGCAGAGAGCACAGGAGAGAGGAAGGACCTGTCCCAGAGGTGGAGCAACATCTCTGCCTGAAATAAAGCTGGGAAATTCAAAGGCTGATACTTTCAGTGCAAAAACAAGGAAATCCTGAACTGGCAACGGCTCCAGGGATGGCCGACGTGAAGGCCACTCGCCATGGGAAACCCATCAGTGGTGTAATGAGAAACACATCTGAGACCTGCCTGAACTGGGTTTAAGAAAGCAGTTTTTAAACGAGGGTCCTGCTTGCTGCCTTTGGTCCAAATCCAACCTACATGTCCAGGCAGAGACTCCCAGTGCTGTGCCAGCCTGGGCACAGCCCCCCAGGAGCTTCTTCATCTCACAGGCCTGTCAGAATCTAGGGGAAGGGTTTTTTCTTAGTGAGAACAGAGGAAAAAAGCCATTCCCATTCTCTTTGGCTTCACACCACTCCAGGATGAGGGAAGGGTGACAGCATGCTGGGCAGAAGAAAAAGGGAGATGGAAGATGAAGGGATGGAGGAAAGTAATCTTGGGGATAACGTAAGCCCTGAGCAAGCCTGATGCATTCATTGGTGAAGGGAAGCAGATGAGAAAGGATCACAGATGGCCAAAGCATGTAAAAGGCTGACCCCAGGCCCAGAGCACCAGCCACTGCCACCCTGCAGGAGAAGACAGTCCCTGCTGCAGATGAAGGGTTCCTCCAGGCTTGGAGTTTCCTTTCCATGAAGAATAAAAGAAGGCTCATTCCCCCTTGAGAACCAGAAATTTTTGCTTTCTCCTTCGGTGAGAGTTTCATTCTTCATTTCAGGAAAAAACAACACTACCGAGAGGAGACGGGCTGGGCAGGGGCCAGGTTTCCTATGGCCCCAGGCTACCTGTGGCACAGGTAGCTCCAGGCAACACGCAGGCGTTCCCAGTCTGTACCCACCAGTTCACCCCACACTGCTCCATCTCAGCATCCTGGTGGTTTCTAGCCAGCTGCACTGGAAAGCTCACAAAGAGAAGGAGGGAGTAGGGATGGGGGCATCACATCCCCAGTGGCTTTCATCAGCTTACACCTGTCTGCAAAGGCTCAAGGGGTGGGGAAATGGAGACATGGACATGTTACAGCTGGGAAACTGAGGCAAAGAGAGGTTTTCATGTGATGGTGCTGTGACCACATGCAAAGTCAATGTAAAGTCAACTTTCATTTCTTTCTCCCAAGCCAAGCACCTTAGCCACAAGACTCTCCTTCCTCAAGCAGAAAAACTGGGATGACTGAGCTTTTGTTTTGCAGTATCTCCAGGGCCTCATTAGCAGCATTAGGTGCTCATTGCCTTTCCTCAGAGAGTGAAGCACTATTGGGAAGAGCTGGGCAGCACTATTCTGAAGACCATAACCAAAGACTGTTTTAACTGACTGGAACTTTGGGGGAAGGAAAGATGAGGATTACAGGTCACACAAAGCATAACACAATCCTACATGACTGCTGGATGTGTAAACTGCTCCAAAAGAGTCCTTCCTCACTCTCTTACCCTAATGAGCACAGTACTAAGTAGAAGAGCTTGCCACTGGGGAAAAACTGTGTTCTCAAGTCCAATGCATGAAGAACCCTAACTGAAGGCTGATGCACCATGGGGCCAGATCTCCATGACCAGCACCTGCACAGCAATATCACTCCAGTAGCACAAAGAGTCAATCCATAAGAATTCAGGGAGAAGTCAACAGAAATGTTGACAACTAACTACGCAATGAACATGCCATTTAGCTGCTTCTGGTTGATCTGCTCTATTAATCCCCATGGAAATGGACAGTGTCTGGTCAGTGGTACAACTGCAGGTCCTTTGCTGTCCTCCATGGGCCCCAGCATGGCTGGGCTGGCTGCACAGGCAACACCATGTAGACAGGGTTCCTTTGGGACCAAGAGACATGGTGACGTTCATGGAGTGCTGAAGACCAACTCCTCCTGGATGGAGACCAATGAAATAATGCAACCTTAGCCAGAGCCTGATGATGTCTTTGTGAGGCCTCTGAACATCAGATACCAAAGAAATAATCTATTTTTTTCTACCAGCAGGGTGCTTTGAGAGAGAACCGTTTTAGATCAGGGCTGTATTTTGAGGGTAATTCTACACATGGGAGACATGGAGTGAAACCTGTGCTGTGCCTCAGGCTCCTTTGGGTATCCCCATGCTCCTTCTCCACCTCACATGCCTTGTTTCCCTCCCCAGAGTGGATGCCCCATCTCCGGCAGCATATGAAGGACCGGGGAGGTAGGCGGCCAAGCCGGGTGGAGCACACCGGGGAGGGGTGAGCTGGCCAAGCTCCTGGTGCTTTGTACAATAGCAGCTGCGGCATTAAAACACACTTACATTGTAGGCCTTGACGATCAGCTCAATGATATTCTTGGAGTCTTTGTGCAAAATCTCCACTGTTGTCCCAGGAATCAAGGCAGTAAAGTTCTAGAAAAAAAAAAATTAAAAAAAAGAAAAAGCTGAGATGTAAAGAGGAAAGCAGAGGGCAAGGAGGGACCAACGCTGTGCTGGGGACACTGGCCACCCACCCTGCCTTGTCATGTGGTGCTGTGCACAGTATGGCATGGCTCATGTTAACATGGAGCTTTTGAAAGCAAAGCATTGCTAACACAGCACATCCAACACTAAACAAAGCTCGTGGCCAAGTGATGGGGATTAATGGATCCGGCTCTGCTGCTGGAGGCGGTGACATCCAGCTGCTGTGCACGGGGCAGAGCCGGCACCAAGGGGAGGGACGTGCGGCCACCCCATCTGGCCTCACCACCCACCAGCATCCCCAGGAGAGGGGGTGGAGAAGGAGCTCAGCCCTCCTGTGCTCCACAGGCGAGCAGCAGCATCTCCACCGTAGCAACGTGGTTGCTTGTTGTTTTTGCTGGAGCCTCAAGAGCCGGAACAGAGGTCTCTGAATGCAACTCTGCCTGAAAACCCTCCCCTGCATCCGCAGAGGGGCAATACCCTGTGAGCCAGCTCCAGACACAAGCCAGCCCTTGAGGCTCAAGTCACCTTTTCCTTTCGATGGAGTTCAAACTGTGTGTGGCACGTCATGGCCCTGGACTCCGTGATGGAAAAACACAGCTGGGCAGAAACGCTGCGTGCGATTAGGTAATGGGATTAAGTCACTGCAGAATGGGTTGAACAGGTTCCTGTTCCCTCGCATGCTGCACGGCTGGCAGCCATCCGAACATCACAATTAAGCTGGAGTCTATTTTAAGTCTTCACATGCTCACTAACATCTATATCTGTTTGCTCTAAGAAGCTTTAGTGCTTTTTGCTGAAAGGAGGGATGCCAGGAGGGATGGTGTCCTGAGCTTCGCCTGCCTGCATCTGCCTGCCCCGCCAGCCCTGTGGGCAGCACGTGCTTGCGGTTGCACACAGGCACACTTGCCACTGCCTCTGCTCCACAGTGCCAGCAGGATGATGATTTCACAAAGCATTTAAATCTCCCCCCAGCACAGCTCAGCAGTACTTACCTTGTACAGGACATAATGACTTTTCGTAACAGCAAAAATCAGGTGGATGTTGTTTTCAGCAAGTTTCTCCCCAAGAAGTGCCAGAGAAGGATAATCCTACGGGGGGGAAAAAAAAAAAAAGGACAGAAAGACTGGTGGGTAACACAGAAACAAAGATTAATTTCATTGCTTTTCTCCTTCCAACAGCAAAATTCGTTCCAGACACATGGCATGTTCAGCTGCAGGATGAAGTCCCTGATATGCCAGCATAATCCCAACTGAAATGGTAGAAATTCTGTCATCCCTTAAATATTTCTGCTGCACACTTCAGTATATATGACTGATGACACTGTTAGCTACAGCAACACCTGAAACACTGGATTTCTTTCTTTTTTCTGTTTTGCCATCAGTAGATGCACATGTAATACACTGGCTGCTGTCTCCAGGGATGAGAGGCAGAGAGATCTAGAACTGCAGCAAGCAGAAACATATGATTTTTCTCCCAAAGTGGAAACAACCATTGTCTTTTCTTTCTGCATCCTGGAACCATAAAGAGATTATGATAAGCTCTTTAATTCTGCAGACTTCCCAGACAGAGACAAGTCAGGAAGATACTGCTCTAGCTACCCACAAGCAACAAAATAATGAACCAGAGCTCAGTTTCAAGAGACCAGGTTGAGTTTAGAAGCCCTGGCTGCTTCTAAAGTGCTGTCCTTCAAAAACAAAAGAAAAGCCTTGTTTTCTTGCAGACTGGAGGACTGGAGGGCTGATTGAGAGCCTCCAAGACTCAAACATGGAATCAGATTAGTTTGGGTTAGAAAGGACCTTTAGAGCTCATCTAGTCCAACCCCCTGCCACGAGCAGGGACATCTTGAACCAGATCAGGTTGCTCAGAGTCCCGTCCAGCCTGGCCTGGGATGTCTCCAGGGATGGGGTATTGACCACCTCTCCGGGCAACCTGTGCCAGCGTTTCACCACCAAGGCAGCGTCCCCATACCAGCTCCCCAGTGTTAACTCCATGTCAGTATGGGGGCTGTACTCCCTTACCTATTGTCTTGCTAAGATTGCACAGGTGGGTGGAAAGCAGGTTTCTCCACAGAGCATAGCCTCTGGCCGTAACACAGCCATCCAAAACCACCTCCCCTTACAGGGTGACATCCATCCAGGAACAAAAATCATAATTAGTGCTTGTGATCTGCTGAACAAAGCACCATTCTGCAGAAGGATGTGATAATGAGGTGGCAGGCAAACATTAATCCCAGAAGTTTCCTCAACTGAGTTTAAATGTTTTAGAAAGTATGGTTTGCATATATACTGCTAAGAGCTACGTTAGTGTTGTGCTCAAAGGCTGTGAAT
Source organism: Patagioenas fasciata (assembly GCF_037038585.1). Lineage (NCBI taxonomy): Eukaryota > Metazoa > Chordata > Aves > Columbiformes > Columbidae > Patagioenas > Patagioenas fasciata. Next base: position 10,969,813 of record NC_092526.1, on the reverse strand, counting down.
AAGAGGAGCATCCCGTTGTGCTTGCTAGTGTAGCCACATCAGGGTAGATTCCGACTCCCCAGGGAGAAGCTGACAGTCCACTGGACATTATAGAAAAGAGATGACATGTTTTATATTTCCTCTACACTTTGCAGGCAAAATCTGATGCTCTTGAGGATGCTGAATTAGTTTTGCCTCCCTTGAAGTGAGCCCTGAAGGAACTTGCTAAGTTCCTAACTCGTTTTTGAGCATCACAGGAGCAATCACTGTGAGGAGATGCCCAATGGGAAGGGCAAATTGTGTTTGCAAATTGCAGGACCGGGTGAAACCATGCTGGTCAGGCATTGTGTTTGCTAAAAGCTGCTAGAGATGAGGGTGGGTGGTCTCCAGAGAGGTCTACCAACACCCGTGGTCTCCAAGAGCTGGGTCCTCATGTTCCCCCCTCACCAGCTGGCTGGACGCGCTGTACTCGTTGGCTTCATTGAGGTGGCACTGGCCATCATGGGGCTGCACCAAGCCCCCCAGCTTCCCATCCAAGGCTATGTGGGGCACATCATCTGTCGTGAAGACCAGTAGGTGAGATGCCTCCTTACGCCAGCCAATCTTCTCCTGGGGGAAAAACAAGCCCTGTGAGACAGTTGGTCAGCCCCTGCCAAGCCCATACTCCACCCGTCACCCTGCACATGGTCCCAGCCACACACCCATCCAGCAGCAGACCCATTAGCACTAATTAGAAGTGTACCATGCTCCTGTCCACCCATCTCTGGCAAGAAAACAAAATGTCAGGGGCCCATCTAATGTTTCCCAGCATCTTCTTCCAAGACACTTACTTAAAAAGGCATGAGGAGGTATGTGGACTGTCCACCAGACCTTCTCTACCCAGATCCAAGAATAAGAACTTCAGCTGCTTTTATAGCCAAAGGAGACCTGCCAAATTCCTCCACACACATTTAATCTGACCTTGTTTCCTCAACTCTGTGGAGCAGCCAAGGCAACAGCAAGAGCTGAAATATCCCCGCTCAGCGTTTTTGTTACTGCCTGCTCATAAAGGCTGTTTCTGAGCTGGGATGCACCAAATGAGGTCCCTGTCCAACAAAGCTGGCTTTAGTGCACCCATATGCATGCATAGGCACTCTGCCCTGGTCCCACCTTCTGCACACATCTTCTGGAAGCGATGGTGCCTCCAAGCCTCCTGTCATTTCATTGTACACCACAAAATGCGCCCTGAACAGCTCAATCCCCCCTGCACCACAGCCCAGAAGAGCTTTGGCAGTGGTTACCTGCACTAATCCACACACAACTGCCCCACACAGCTCTGCTGTGAGCAATTTCTGTGTATCTAAAAACACGTTAATTCCAAGTCATGCTCTAGTGGTTCATACGAGAGCACTGAGATGTCAAGTACAACACAAGTGCCCTCTGTACCCTCCTTGGCCCTTCACTGCAAGGACCAGACATTATCACCATCTTTGCATGGAGGGAGATGCAGGAACAGATTTTTTCCACATAAAGAAATGAGATTTAGATGATAAATGTTTTCTTCCTGCAGAGCTTCCCCAAGCTTCTGGCTTTGCGTTTGCCCGAGAAGCAAATCTGTTCCTACAACAGCACACTGAAGACGTTTGTTGCAATTTAAGTGGGAGGAAACAGAGAAGCCTAAAGGAAATTTTTGGACACCACAGCACTGCAGCACACTCCCCTGTGCTCACTGGCTGCTCCCACTGCCAGCTCATGCCCAGCCAGGCGGGCTGAGGTCCATCCTGCCAACTATGGCAGAGACCAGAGCCAGAAAGCCCCATCTCCCACAGCTTCCCCTTGGGCTGGCCAGCCTGCCCCTCTGCTGGCAAAGACACAGCCCTGCACCTCCACTGCCTGCAAACATTCAGCATCCAGCGCCCGGCTCAGAGGCCCAAATCACGGCTGCCAGTGCAATTTTCGCCTGCAAATGTGAGTCATAGCCCAGAGCCTGCTGATCATTCCGATAAATATAACTCTTGTTTGAGGGACATTCTTCCAGAGCAGGTTTCTTCTTCCTCCCTATTGCAGAAGATATATTTTCTTTAATGGCACTTTAAAGACACATGCAACACGAGTAAGGCCATAGGAAGAAGCTTTTGGCAACATACATCCTTTGCCATGTACCAGCACATCACAGTCCAGCTCACTATGCATGAGGCAAATTTTGCTCTGGGAAGCAGGAGTCATTCCACTGAGATGACCCCACTGAACAAAAGGCAAAATCTTCATGTCAAAATGTCATTTCTCAAGAACTCAACCCAAATGTGATTATGGCTCTAAGAATGCAAGAAGCAGTTATTGGTCTGCGCAGCCACCAGACTGAAGCCCATCCAGTTCACTTTCCTTTGCATGTCCAAAGCTGATTTATTTTTAAACAATTGAGGCTAAGAAACTCCTGAAGAGATTAAAAGGATTAATTTGAGTTTCATTTCCTTAGAAACATGGTATTCACGAAGAAAACTAGCTGCATTCAAGCAGCAGTTATGAAGCCACTTCTGTTCACCTACCTGCTAAGCCCACCCAATCACAGGCTAAGCACCCTTTTCCAGACAAACCTTCCATGTCTCCAACACACACTTTCCCACATAAACAACATCAGAAATGCTTTGGTTGCTCAGTTCAGGAACTCAGTTCCAAAAAGAAATGAGCACCCACGGTGTTGGTGCCAATAACCAGGCACTGAGAGCATTTGATGCCTTGAAGCATTGGACCAGGGTGTCTCAGATGGGGTGGCTGAGCCAGTGCTGATGCCACACCAAACAAGCTGGAGACCTATGGAAAAAACACCCAGAGAAGCCGGCACACCGAGGAGCTGCTGCATCTTATGCTTCCTCTGTCAGTGGCTTGCAGGCACTGGAAAATCCAGCTCTTCGGCACGCAGTTTCCACCGCGAAACCCAGAGCAGTGCTCTGCACCCTTTAAAACAAATAACCAAAGAGACTTTCATTTATTTTTACTGGACTGCAACTGTTGAACAAAAAAAAAAAAAAAAACACACTGCACTGATGTCTGCCCCCTCATCTGATTTTTGATCCTCGTGGGATATAAAGGATTTTGAAAGCGGAGGTGGGACCTGACAGAAAGCCAAGTGCAGTGGGAAGACGTGCCTCCGCAGGGCTGGGCACGCTATGGATCCTGCCCCTACTCCTACGACCAGCTGCAGTTGCCTCCCGTACCCCAAGAGTCCAGCTTCTCCCTCCTTACAGACAACAGCGACTGGCAAAACCGCCACAGCGGTCGGAGCACAGCCCAGCCCACCAAATCCTACTGAAAAGGCTGCAAAACCCTGCATCAGTATTCCCAAGCCTTAAATAAATATCTAAATTTATGCTTTGGGTCCTGAATAAAATGGCTTCAACATCAACTGCCAGGAGACACCCCTGGATTCATTCATTTATATGTCTAAAACCCCACCAGTTTCTCAGGTGCAAAACTTTCTGGAATCAAGAAACAGATACAGGTGCAAGACAAGTATGTCATAGAGATTAAAAGCCAAAACCTCCTTCATTTTACGTAGCTCTGAAAGGCACCTCAGTGTCTCCCAGATGCCTTGGCCATCTCCCTGTGCCAGTGTCTAGCAAACACTGATCAAAACTGTTTCAAAAGACACTTTATTTTCTAATGCAGTGTTATACACTAAGATGTAGCACGGAGATAAGATCTGAAACTTTTACATACCACCAAGCCATATGACGCTTGCACTTAAGAAATGGCAGAAAACCAAAATACTACAAATGGAAAATGTAATTACAAAAGGTTGATTAATATTCCTGGCTAACAATTTTAGCATCAGGATAAAGGCTTATTGTCTCTGGTTCTTTCTTTCCCTCCAAAATAACATTTACCATATCTTCATCTTTCAGAAAGGAGCCAAACCCTGAGCCTGCTTGTTAGTCTGTATTAATTGTACAAACTTTTCCTGCTCCTCGGGTTGAAAACCAGGCCAAAATATGACTTGAGCATTACAGAGCTCTTAGACAGCTCATGCAGAAGAAATGCCTGACATGAATTACAGTATAAAAATACCCAGTCAACGGAGTAGGTATTGTTTCTGCCACCTCAGCGCTTGAAGGGGAGAAAACCACCCTTGGACACCGTGGCTTGGAAACAGCCAGGCTCTGCCATGACACAACCGGTTCTCCCCAGGATGCTCCCCTTGATGCCACAAACTCTGCTGCTGAGCACAAAGTACTTCATGGCCAACACACTGCATCACTTTGAAGGCGGGAGACTTTCTAAGGTCATAACTGCCCTAAATCTTGGGTTTTGAATATGGCAGGGAGGGTCAAAGCTGGAAAAATCTGGATCACGGCAGCGAGTAGAAATGGGGTCCCACAGTATCGATGAGGAAACCCACCCCAAGGTATCTGTATGGTGGTCCCCCTGTTCTGGCAGAAAACAGTTTCTGAGTTACTAGAAACTTCTGGCTGTGCAGGGTTTAGTGCCCACGATACTTCATTAATCACTGCTGGATGCAGAGCACGATTAATTGAAGTAAAAAGCATCCTTATCAGGAAGCAGCACCTCACTGCCACTCCAGACATCCACCACATCTACCCATCTTGATGGTGCCAAGCTCACCACAAGCCACAGCCACTGACTGACCTGCACCATCACTCACCCACCATGAGGGAAATTAATCTCTAAGCTCCCATTTCAGCTGTGGGGCTTAGGAGGTCAATCAGCTGGCCTGAAATTTTGGCTGTTCTAACTCTGGCTGGGCAGAGCCCTTGCTGCTCATGCCTGTTAGCAGCTGGCCCACCTACAGCAAGGGGCTGCCATGGCAGCGCGAGTTACAGTGCAGCTGGTTCTCCTGCCTCATGCTCCAGTCCCATTGAATTTCTTTCCCTCACCCTAGCTCTAGTTAATTAATTAACCACCACGGCTGCAGAAATTCCTCTGTCATGACCTGCCACATCATGCCAAGAGCCACGCAAGCACACACAGTCACCTCTGTTCACCCTTCCTAGAGGATGCTCAGTCCGGGATTTAGATGGTGCCAGCATCTAAAGTCATCTTCTGGATTTACAAGAGACCAGGCTGTGCACTCAAGAGCGACAGTCAAAGATTTGTGTCCTTACCAACAGCTTGAGATTGGCACAAATGTGCAGGAAATATCTTGCAGGTCTCCTGCCTTCCACCAACACCTACCAAATGAGCCCTTGTGGTACACACCACAGTATTTCTGCACCGCAGGGAAATATTGTCTCATTTTCGCAATGATGTGGTAGAAGGGACTGCAAAAAACCATATGGTGGCTGACATGAGTCACCATCCTGAAATGTCTCTGCTCTGACCATAAGAGACACCTTTCCAACACTGAGAAGCACTTTATGCCCAGACAAGTGTTGGGAGCAGCACTGTAGCTGTGCCAACAACAATATCCATGCCAGGCTGGGAGAGTGAAGCAGTCTATTGGGTTGTATCAGATCCAACAGGGCAGGTTCAGCCCTGCCAAGGGCATGAAGCATAAATGAAGCTAACTCAGGTGAGGGAAGATCTGGTTTCCCATAAGTCTGCATCACATCACTCCTGCAGACGATGCTTATCTCCCAGCTCCCAAAATCCAGACCCAGAAGAAAACACACCCAAGCAAAAGGACTATGCAAGGCTGGAGCAAGCAAAAAACAAACTCTATGTGAAGAGGCTAAAAAGCACACGGAGTCATCCCTGGTGAGCGGGAAAGTTCAGCCACATGGCAGAGGAGAGCAAACACTTCCATCCATGACTCACAAAGGCATATGGAGCAATCCACTTGCTTGTTCCAGAAAGATCTTCAAGTAAAGATCTCCAAAAACCCTAAGGATGTGGCTAACAAGGCACCAAGCTAATGAACTCTAATTGCTGCTAACAGGTCTAGTTTTGCTGACAGAGAAGGAGAGCAGGCTATTATTGCCCAGATGTGGGATCATCCAGCCCCATACACAAAAGGGGCAGGGAGGAGCTGTAGGAACCAGCTCCAACTCTGAACGTGGACCAACCGCTGCAAGACATGTTTGGCACACACTTAAGAAACACAAAGAGCCAATGCACGGTGCTGCTGCACACAAGTGCACATGAATCTTACAGGATTTCGAACCAGGTGCTCAGGGATTAGCACCTACAAGTCTGACCACGGGATGAAATCTCAGCCCTAAACTTGCATTTGCAAAAGCTCTGCTTTTACCCCTTTAAACTAGAGAAAATGTTAACCCTTTTTCTTTGTCTGTTCATGTACAAAAGCACATGAAAATAATAGCCTCTACATTTCAAGGCATTTTTCGTGGTTTCTGCAAGAAAAATGTGGTAGTTACTTCCAAGAAATGGTATACCAAAACTTTGCCTGGTCCACAAACAGAGCAGAAGTAACCTCCTCCTTTGCTTTGCTTTAAAACCCCAGAAATCAGAGTGACTCACCTTGCACACAGCAGCCTGCAAAATCGCATCAAAACCACCCTCAGGAGCATCTCGGTTGCGGGAAACCTTCTGTTTCTGAACTTCTTCGTTGAAACGGTCAACTTTATCCGTTAGGGACAAGAGGTGGCGGAAGCCAAAGGATGGGACACAGCTGGGGAACAGCTTGTAACTGCAGGAGGAACAGAGGAGTGGTCAGCTGGGAGGAACCACAGCAGCAGCCAAGAACTGCAGAAGCTCCCAGCTCTGCCAGGTTGGTCTCCAAACTTCTGTTCGGAGGGACAAAATACTTCCACAAGTCTTCATGTTTCGACACCTTGATTTCTGGCTATTTATCCACAAAACCCTTCAGTAGTGTCCATATTTTTTTGTTTCCCTACAGGGGCTTTGAGTAGCTGAAGCTTTCAGAGGTATCACCAGGACTTACTCTCTGTGTAAGGACTGGAGACACCAAGCACCAGCCCACCCTGGGCCATGCAGCTCTGCAGTTTTCAGCAATCATAAAGTGTGTTTCACACTGGGAATCCGCAGTACAGGATGCAACCCACGGTGATGCAGAGGGTGTGTTTTGGCAGAGCCACCCTCCCCAGCAGCCTGGGAGGGTGTGCAATCCATGTCCCATGCCTCCAGAACCAGCGGACTGATGTCAAAGAGCACCACACAGGAGCATCACTGCTGAGAGCTGCTTTTCCCCTGTTTTTCAATATGCACTTTCACTCTGTCATCCATTTTTTTTTGGCAGTATGTGCCACCCTGCACCCACTGCATGCCACCAGGCGCCTGGCAATTGCCAAACATGACATGCATTAATAACTAACACCAACCAACTCATGCATCCTCCCACTTGCCCTGCAAGCCAGTGAGCAAACACCATCTCTGCTTTTCAGAGCTCTGCTGGAGCAGAAAGGGAGGGGTGGCACCCTAAGGCAGAGAAAAGCCTGGCAGACTACCAGGATAACGTCTTTTCCCATGCAAAACCATGAGGAGGCAGGTTCCGTGCTTACCGCACGGCAGGGATTGCTCAGCAGAGCAGCTCCTGCAACGTGGGAAATCACTGAGAGCCTGCAAGGGAGAGGAATGGGAAGGCTTAAGAAGAAAATGTATTTTAAAAGGAGTTGGGCTGGCACTAATTTGCTCTTATCTTCAAAGATAAGAACAGAGAACAATTAAAAACCTCTGCTGATACATGACCTGCTATGGGGAAGTTGTAAGAGGTTTTTTACACAAAAGAGTATTTAAGATTTACTGGGAACCCAAATCCCTCACAAGATACCCCTGAGCAGGGATTTCCACATGCACAGCCATGCACACACCCAACCGAGGGGCAGGACCCACTGCCCTGGCCCCCAGCTGGCAATTAGAGTCATCCCTTGTGATCAGCCCCATGTTCAGACCTGCATCCCGCTCCCGCCCAGGGGCAAGGTGAGGAGCGCGCAACGTCTGAAACCTCGGTGCTGCAGTCTCAGCACCCACCAGGGTGCTTGCTTTGCCAGAGCCTTGGTGCAGAAAGCATACACTGACACACTAAAGGGTCCCATCTCCCATGAAGATTTATAATTTAATCCTTTTTTGTTTGTTTTACACTCCGGGTTTGCTGGCAACAGCTGCAGGCAGCAGCAGGACAGACTGTGGATATCTGAGTGACTATGCACCCAGCACTAAGGGTGGGTTATCTCAGGCTGTAACCTCCACAAGTCCTATCACATATAGATGGGCAATTAGGCTCTCAGTCAAACCCTCTGTCTTCCTTATCTTTTTAAATTCAGTGTTTGTTTCCTTCAAATCATCTCTCTTGAATGACACTGTGACTGCGAGAGGCCACATTTTGGCTCCTCAGGAGGTCCCAGCCAGGATGCTGAGCAGAGGCAAGCAGTGAGCTGGGGGGGAATGGAGGTGGCACAAGGGATTCCAGCCAGACCCCACATAAAAACAGGGCTGCACCCCACCTAGACCTGCAGGACAGCCATCACTGCAAGAAGGAGGAGGAGAGAGTCTGGATCAGGGGCAAAAAACACCCACCACAGCTTACGTTTACTTGCAGATTTTCTTCAATGCGAGCAGGCCACTGGACAAAGTCTGCTTTGACACTAGAAAGAGCTGCGAACAAACCCACACCTGACAACCCACCTCACTGCACATCAGCGATCCCCTTGGCAGCAGCAACAGCCCGCTGGCATGGCAGGCAGGGGAAGGTGATCCTGCTGGAGAACAGGGAGCCAGCACCCCTGATTTGGATGAAGAGGAGACAGATGGCAACTGGAAGGGAGTGCCCACCAGTTCAGCTGCCTTGGGCAATCCTTCATAAATGCTTTCCCAAGAGCAGGTCGGCTTAACGTGACTCGAACAGAAAAGCAACCAACTAGGTAAAACCAAAAGGACGTGAAAAAGTGCTAACCTTACTGCCCTTACATGACTAGAAAGCATCCCATAGATGGACGAGGTGAAGATGGGGACCACAAAGGTGTCAACAGTGACATTCTCCCAGGAGGGCAATTGCTGCTGTATCCATCCTTTTGTGCCAACATTTAAATGCATCCGAGCCTTGATACCCTCTAATACATCCAGTTTCACTCTGGCATAATCCCCAATACACGGGACTTAATCCCAACTCTCCAGCGGTTAAAAGGCAAATGAAAAGGCTCTAGCAAAAACACTAATGCAAGAAAAAAAAATCAAATGCTCTGATATCACCACAAGGCAAACCACACAATCTGTGTCTTTTGCAACTGTTAGTTTGCTTCCCTTCCACAGCAACAAAGATGAAAAAAAACCTGCCTGACATCTTTAAAACACTTTACAAGAACTCACTAATCAGTACCACAGGCCATCACAAATCTCACTTCCCCCAAACACTTCTCTTGGGAAGGACTTACATTGCCTTGGTTTCCTTATCTGCAAAATGGAGACAAAGAACTTAATTGATTTACTCAAGGTCCAACTATGACTCAGAGCTAGGATCAGAAATCAGGAATTTCTGGCTCTTGCTCCTTTTTCTTAAAGCCTGTAAAAAAGCCTGCTATGCCTGCATCGTCTTCAGGTACTTAAAAATAGTTGCAGCTTCCCGATACAGCAGTTTCCCATCTCTAGATGCAGAAATGTCCCAACAGCCACTGCAAAATTGGAAATTCTGCCCCAGAGCATCACAGTGACAGCCATGGCTAATCAGCATTCCCAAAAGTCGGGGCTTAAGTGTGCTTCATTATTTAAAGCAAGAATGGGAAGAGAAGACTGCAGCCAGGCTCTGTGCAAACACAGGGCTTGTCCATTCAGTGTATACCTACCACTTACCCAATGCAGGGATTGTTTTGGTATCTTGGTGCCGTATAGGAGAAAGGAGAAATGTTTTTGTCCACGAAAGAGCCAAATCCCAGACGGAAATTGCTAGTGAGTTTTCGCATCTCTTCAGCCAGCTTGGTCCCCAGATTGCGAATGTTATCCAGGTCATCGTTCATGGACAGGGAGAGGTCCATCAGGTAGTAGAGGTCCACGGGATAGTCCTCCACTTGCCGAACCTGAACGCGGAAGGAGGTCCGGTCACCTGCAGACACACAAGAGTTGAGAGCAGTGAAAAGGAAACTCCTTACACACAGATTATCCAGACCACAGGCATTGTTTTCCTGCCCTGCAGAGCAGACAGATCGCTTCCAAAGAAGAGGGTGAGGAGAATAAGCTTTACCCTTAGGAGACTAAGAGGAAAGTAGGTAACGACTTTGAGTCCTCTTAAGCTATGTAACGTACTGGCTGGCAAGAAAAAGACACTGTATCTATAGAGTGCATGTCTTTTTTATTTTGAAGATATGGGAAAGGGTCTTTCCATCTCAGCTGAAAGAACGTCTAAGGGAAGACACATGAAAAATGCTACTTCCCTGGACTGTGTACAGTCCAGGAGCATTTTCCTAGAAAGCTGGAAAGAAAAGCAAGCAGAATTAACCTAAAATTGATTGTTTCATGGACAACTGGAAGAGGGAACCTGCACATGCTTACTTGGGTATGTTCTCAAAGCAAACCAGAAGTCTAAGAAGTCCTACACAAAAGAGAGAAGGAAGTGGAGCAGTAGAAGGAAGAGGGTCAGGAGAAAACAGCCACAGTGAGATGAATGAGAGATGTCCTCTGAGCTGTGCAGGGAAGTCAAGTCAAAGCTGACACAGAAGAAATGACTTTGAAAAAGACATCTCCCTGAAAAAAGAGCTGTGCCACCGTGATGTTGGAGAAAGCAAGGCAAAAGGGAAGTGAATTGGAAAAGGAAGCTTGTTAGGGTCACCCAGAGAAGCATCAAGACGGAGATGAAGCTTCCTGAGGCGATGACCACAAGGGAAGGAACTGACTGGGCTGAGTCACAGGCTGCGCAAATGTGAAGAAGAAGAAAACCTTTCTACTGATGTTCCCCTTTGACAAACTGCTTTCACCAGAGATGCCCTCCAGAAGGGGTACCTAGGAGAGGAGGCCACTGCCAGCACTGCTTACACCTCAAAATAGGTGAAGTGGCTTCAAAGTGAACTCAAGTTTGCACCAGATGGACCTTGGTGGAAGTAGAGAGGAGGTGGCAAATGTTTGCATTCCTGAGAGGGGGGGTCTAAATGGAAACTCAGACTCCAGCACCCTAAAACCCCAGGCTGGTTTGGAGACCCTGTGTCCCCAGCTGCCACATCAGCTCATTTTCTAGCTCAGTGGGGTCTCAGACCCAGGGACTCAGATCCTCTCTAGACCAAGCTCCCCCTCCTGCGCTCCTCTCCCAGTTCTTCACAGCTGAGGCTGAACTTCAGGCACTGGCAGGTTCTGCAAAACACTCCTGGCTTCCCCTCCTCTTACCCAGAAATGAAACATTTTTTAGTATTATGAAAACATTTCCTGAACCATTTTATTGTTCTCATTGTTTGCAGCAGCACAGCTGCTCCCACTTACTGCCTGCCCAACAACATGCAGCAACAGCATCTCCATCCCAAAACTGATGTGCTCATGACACACGGCACGAAGGGCTTTGCAGCCCAGCAGGTGGGAGCACTGCATGGTACCTGGGGTCACGCTGCACCGAACCGCACACAGACACAAAAGCCCTCCCTAGCTCCATGTGTGTAGATGTAAGTGCAGAAGAATTTATTATTCTCTGTGCACAGAATTACCCCCACGCTTCTAGGGATAATCCAGCCTCCTTCTTCCCCACATACCATCACCAACATCCTCTCCTTAGGGCTCTTACTGAAAAATTTTAAAACTCATTCAGAAATGTGTCTTGGATACCACCACACAGAGGCAGTGCAGAAAATGGAAAAAACTGCTTTTGGACAATTTACAAATGCAAACTTGACAATCACACTTATCCACAAAAACCTCTTCTTTCTGCTTGGTGAGGCTTGATGGACAATACAACTTGAATCTATTCATTTTTTTAATTCCTTCTACACTCTTCAAATTTTTCATCTAACCATGACACTCTACCTTATAGCTGGACACAAGATTAAAAAGCAATATTTTAAAAACTAAATATGAAGGACATCAATTCAAAGCCTTTGGAAACCAGCTCTGGGCATGGAGATTTGGGGATGTGACTTCTGCCACGGGACGATTAGATCAAACTGCCTGGGTGGGAATGGTGAACAATTGACAATTCACTCTGTTCTGCTTCTGCTTAGCGGTCTAAGAATAAAAGATCACCATTGCCACAGCCTGCCATGTGAATTAATCTTTGAAATAGTACACCCTTCATGCCCAAAATTAAATCAACATTGTCTCCTTTTTGTCTTGGGTTCACAGGGTGAAACCCATTCTTAAGCTCAAGGATTAATGGATAATTTAAACTGCGGATGTTAATACAAGGGTTTAGGAAGTCATTAGTCCTAAAATGGAGTGCCTCCCAGGATTAAAAAGAGAGCAAAAATGGGAGATGCTATTGCAAAAATCTAGGTATGTCCTTCCTCCTGCAATGACTCCAATGATAGGTACACAGGGAGGGGAGTTCCGTGGCCAAAAAGCATCCGACAGCAAGACCCCGGGAAGGCATGGGGAGAGGGAACACCCACACACGGCTGCAGAGCTGAGTGGTGGCACCCCTCTGGCTGGCAAAACTGCCAGGCACTGGGAGAGGGGAATTTGCTGATCACAGGGCGCTGGGCATGAAGGAGGGACCGCGGGAGTTGAGATGTGGAAGCTGAGCCAGCCCTTTCTGGCAGGAATTGTGTCAAGAAGCAGAAATAATAACAACTCCCTTTTTTGTGTGGGAGCAAACTTCTTTTATCAGCAACATTCGGTTGCAGAAGCCCTGCATCTAGACATACGTCCAGTGGTGATTACTCTCAGGTATCTCCTTTTAAGGCTTTGAAGCAAAACTTATTTACGTTTGAGGGTCTGACTGATGACAGCAGTCATACTGCTGAGGAAGAGTTAATTAAAATACATTGTGACATCCATCGGATAGAATTAAAACAAAAAATCCTGCAGCAACTGGTAGGCTTGGAAGAGTGCTGGTCATGTGAGCACCAGCACAAACTCCTGTTTTTCTTGGGCAAAACAACATATTTCATTTTTTTCTGTATGCTCATGAGAGCTGTCACAAAAATATAAGCCTTAGAAACCCACACCAATTGCTTATAATGAATCAAGCTTTTGTATTTGCTTCTTAAGTTTGCAATAACGAGTTTTTTCCCTCCCCTTCAGAAATGTCAGCTGCCAAATTTTTGCAAGAATTCTGAACTCACAGTAAAGCCTCCCCCCACCATGCAAAAACTTTCGATAACAAGCATGCTCGCATGCCTCAGTCTAGCCCTTCCTTTCTAATTTTTAATTAAAAGATTGAAGAAAAGTGATGGCTCAGGGGAATGAAACAGGGATCTGGCCACAGTCCAAGATCTGAATCACAAGTTCAAATCTCCATCTTCAGTCTTGATCCCACGTCTCTTTTGCATACTGACAGAAAACAGATATGTGGACTTTTTTTCCAATGTATAGAAGGAGCTGTCTCAGTCTAGAGTCAAGCACTGTCAGCTTGCTGGAGGATCCAAACTTACTTTAACTCCTTTCACCCAGTGATTACATTTTTAAGTCAAGCAGGTTCCTTTTAAATACATGCAAAGGTTAAGACTAGTACTGACAAGAGTTTTGGGTGGGATTTGGCTGACTGCACAACAGCAGTGTCTTCTCATTAAGAACATACACCTCAACCTCAAGCCTGTTTGTGATATACCACTGAAGTACATGGGCTCTGGAAGGGGCTAGCAGCCACCTTCTTTAGTGGGCTACAACGTCATGGGCTGTAACACGCTCCAGGCACATCCCGGACACCCTTTCTCACCCCCCAGCAAGCACACCCTAGCATACAGCTCAGAGCCACTGGGGACTCACCAGGACGAAGATTCAAGGCGACCTTCTGAGGTGTGATCTGCGTGACATCCAGGTGGGTCTGGTCAGAGCCCTTGCTGCTCAGAGGGATGTTCTCCACCACACTGATGCTGCTGCTGGGGTTTTCGATGGCTCCAGCACAACCATTTGCAATCAGGTTCTGCAGGAAGTCGCATCGTGACGTGATGGACTTTGTGCTGCCAAACTCCTGGGGGTGAAGAGCGGACAAAAGGGAAAGGGAGGGAGAAACAATCAATCAATCCCACAGCAGGACCTTTGTTTTGATGTGCTGGTATCTGTACCAAATAGGAGATGACAAGGAGAAGCTGGTGTCATTTGTGGTGGCTGTAGTCAAAAGCAGCCTGCACTGAGCCTTGAGCCTGTCAAAGGGATCTATCAAAAAAGAAATACTGCAGGGGTTTGGAAATTCAATTTGCTCTCAGACCACCACAGCAGAAAGCTAAACCTGGCTTTTCACGCCAACCACAGCAGCAGCACTTGCTCCCAGCCCTGTGAAGGCATGGCAAAGTGTGTGGTTTGCTGCCTGGACAGCCGATTGCCATCTCTTTGAGGAAAAAGGTGAGAAGCTGTCAATTTTTGCACATGCATTGCCTTTGAAGGAGCTTTGCAAAAGAGAAAAGAGAGGACAAGGAGATGGGACCATGGGAAGCAGGATGAACCCACCAACCCAGAAAGCCAAGCCAGGATGTGAAGCTGCAGACTGAAGCTGGGTGGCTCCAGGGACCTACACCATCAGCCCTGGGTGAGATACCACATGTCCTCATGGCAGCACCTCAAGTACCCCTGCCCCTCACACCTCTGCATCGCAGGCTTTGGTGTGACACTATCACCGGGAATAAAACTGCAACCACAGCAAGCAACCCATGACGTGGAGCACAGATAGAGCAGGTTGACATGGGCAGGCTGTCCTGGGCTTTGCTGGAGAATGAAGGAGGTGGGAGAACCCTCATAGGGGCTGGTCAGAAGGCAGTCCCTGCCGGCTGCAAGCAGCTGGGCACAGGCAGCCGCTGGGTCCCAGAGGACGGGCTGCCTTGGCACGGACCATCCCAGTGCCCGTCCCCAGAGCTCCAGCCCTCACTGCCAGCCCCACGCCTGGCGCACAATGCAGCCTTGTGTGGGGCGGTGCTCAAGGACAACCGGCTGCACAATGTGGCCTTTTGCAAAGAGCCCATTTGTTAGAATGCCTTTTTTTTTTTTTTTTTTTTAATGCCAAAAGGGCCAAAGGGAGCAAGTCACATGCCTAAAACTTATTGAATTTTCAACAGCCAATTCCTACTTATTTCTGCACTGTAACAATAGAGACAACCATCTTCTGCTTTGGGGTGGATGGACTAAAATGACATTAAATAATGCAGAGAAGATGCTCACAGTCCCTCCTTCAGTGGCACAGCCAAAAATCAGCATGGGGCTGAATAAACGCCAATTTTTGCTGATGCTCCAGCATGGCAGAGGATGAGGAAGACATTGAGAAGGGAGAGGTTGCTGGACAGATCTTCCCCTCACACCCCACAGGGTGCTCCAGGGGTGCCTCGAGGACAACCGCAGCCCTGAGGACACAGACAGAGGCTCTCTGCTGCATTTTCTCACTACAAGGTCCCAATGCTATTTGAAAAATGCGAGATCTGCATTCCAGCATCCAACAGTGCAGTCCAGCCAAGGAGACAGCACGTCGGATGGATGCGAACACGAATTCATTGGAACGTGTCGTGTAAACAGATGAACTTCCAAGAAAGGAGGACTGGGACTATTTAAATCATCTCCCAGCATGACAAAATAAAAATCAGAATCCTTCTCAAAACGGAAAACAATGCCCAGCCTTTCAGAGCAACACGTTTAAGGCAGACCTTGGAGGAAAGTTTCTCTCAGATGTGGTTTGATTTAAAGTCAGAGGAAAGCCAGTGGGGTCCAGGCACTCTTCCAGGCTGGTCTGCCCAGCAGCAGAATATCCACAGGGAGATGTTCTCCTGCTGTCCCCATGCCTGGACCATGACTCCTGCTGAGCACCTCTGTCAGCTCATTTCTGCTGCCACCTATTAGAAAGGAGAGTCTGGTTGTGCAAAAAGCAACACAAACAGCACCTGGAGTGCAGCCGGGAACCTTTAGTATTCCCTAGGAAGGAGAGAAGTAACCGAACCAGATGATATTTAGAGCTGCTCGTGCAACTGCAGCCTTTATCAGGCATTTCCAATCCTCCCTGGGGTCTGCTCCAAAGCCTCTTGATGTGAACAGAAAGACTCAACTTCAAAGGGCTTTGAATTAGGGCTTAATTTTCTGGCTGGGGCTGGGGTAGCAGGAGAGCCAGGAGGGGTGGGTAGCCCTGGGCGAGGAGGATAGCAACTTCCTCCCCCAGCTGCTTCTCTTTAGCAGCTGAGCTCGTACCACCACGACAGACGGCTCTGGTACTGTTTATACTGGTGTTCATCATCCCAGCGAAGGCCATACAGGAAAGATCATCCACATACTGAGGACGAGACAGCAGTGGCACAGGGGGTGAGGAACACGCTTGTGCGGGACTTGCCAGGAGCTTCTCTGGGGACAGGGCGCCTGTGCATGTGCAAGCCTGTTCATTTGCACAGCAGTGAGAAACAATTACTGCTGTAATGTGTTTTTTTGCAGCCTCTGTCACTGAAGTTCTCCAGTGGAAGCCCAGGAGGTCAGGAGAAAAACCCTGCATGAGTCCCGCAGGAGCTGCACAAGGCTCTCAGGTCAGCGGCACCTCTGCACAGTTCCCCTTTGTTCAACCCATTATTTTCTCTTAACCTTTCTTCTAAAGTGGGCCCAGAGGATTTTACAGGCTAAGAGGGTTGGGGTTGTTCAGCCTGGAGAAGATAAAGCTCCAGGGAGACCTTATTAAACCTTATTGCAGCCCTTCCATACGTAAAAGGAGCCCATAAGAAAGATGGAGCAGACTTTTTAGAAGGCTGTGTTATGACAGGACAAGGGGTAATGGTTTTAAACTAAATGAGGGGAGATTCAGGCTGGATATGAGAAGAAATTAGGGTGATGAAACACTGGCTCAGGTTGCCCAGAGAGGTGATTGATGCCCTGGAAACATTCAAGGCCAGGCTGAACGGGGCTCTGAGCAACGTGATCTAGTTGAAGATGTCCCTGCTCATGGCAGGTGGGTTGGACTAGATAGGCTTTCCAGGTCCCTTCCAACCCAAACCATTCTTTGATTCTATGACTTGCCACAGAACAAGATGCAGCTCAGATCAAGTCCAGGCCCTTTCTTGTTTGTGAAATGCTGAATTACCCAGGGTGGAAGAAAATAATGCTCAGGTGTGCAAATGCCCAGGGATGGGGGTGCAGTGCAGCACCCAGGGGCTGCAGGACTGACTACTTCTGCTTTGGTTTCAAACCCAGGCAGGGTGACACTGAGCAGGGAAAGAACAGTGGCATCAGGAAAGCCCCATCAATGGCCGCAGCACCCTGTATTGGACCCACAGGTCAAAACCCAAAGACAAAACTGTGACTACCATGAACCATCCAACTCAAGTGAAAAGTTTTCTGTGACAGAGAAAAATCAAGACTCCCGGAGGTTAAATTAAAGGAAAAAAGCATGAGAACATTTGAGGAGTAAAAGACGCAGGTCCAAGTAATTCATGAACAACCAAGCAAAAGGTAGCCCCACACCAGCTCACATAAGGCATAAATTCAAACCCCAGCTCCCTCTGAGCAGAGGTCACCTCAGGGTCAGTTAAGCAATTCCGTGTGCCCAAATACCTTTCGACCATTTGCTTCCATCCCCATTTCAGAGAGAAAGGCGCAGGTACCCCACAGCAAGCAGGGACCGCCCCAAGTATGGCTTGGTGCCACAGAAGCATTGCTTTGGGAAGGTCCCACCACATCCCCATCAGCAGGACAAGGCTGGCTGCTTGCAGCCCCGGGGGCACTTTGCGGCCCAGCCTCTGCATTCACAAGCTCACAAAAGCAAATAGACACAAGCAGTCCCGAGTGAATGGAGACAACAATGTGACAATGACATGCTCATCAGTTTGACAGTTTTAAAACAAATTGCTTGGTTCATGCCATAAAAACGGAGAACAGCACTAACTACCTGACTATAACTCCTGACTAGGCATGTTCCTACCATTTTCTGCTTAAATCAATCCTGTTGTGTATTAATTCAGTCTGAACTATTCCTGCTTTATCCATTTAAAAAAATTGTCATGTCTCCTCTAGGAACATCCTTGATTTTCCCTCCTCATTCTGCAGGCGTGTATTCCTGAGATGGGAGAGGATGGGGTACACGCAACCTGCTGGAAAACAGAGGGCATCATTGGGGAAATTTCAGTTAAATTAATCAAAAAGGATATTTCATTTTAATTAATGTAATTAATCCGTATCCCTGTTTGGCAAGTACACACATAAATGCATCCACATAGGTAATGCATGGCTGAACATATGTACACACAACCTACACACACCTAAGAAACAAGAGGAGCCTCTGCACACTGGTGTGCTGCTCCCCAACATGTCAAGCAGAAGAAAACAGCAACATAATGACAATTTTTTCCCCCCATACTGGTACTCCCAGATGCTCTTTTGGAGAAGATACCCCCCTGCAATCACTCCAGGTAGGTTTATCTTGAAAAACAAACCTGACCTGGAGCTTGGAGGACAGCACTGAAGCCCCTTGCAGAGCTCTCTGCTCTCCCCAACAAGCCTGATGAGCCCCACCAAGCCTGGGCGACCTGATGCCACTGCAAAAATCCAACAAGCATCCTCATCTCCCACACACGAAAACCAGGCTGCCACAAAGATCACAGCAGCCCCACGGGCCAGCAGGCTGCTTCCAGCCAGAGTCTTTCATGAGCAACATGTCAGCAATTTCTAGTCATTTCCAGCTTCTTCCGGAGCTTGCCGGAGAGGCTGACGAAACTTCTCAGATTCCAGCATGGATGGAAAGGCTGCAGCAGTCTCTGTCACACAAGGGTCACATATGTCCTCCAGACAGTCTTGTTTCAAGGCATGCTCAGGAGATGGTTAAGGCCACACGTTCATACCACCTCTTTTAAGTGCCCTTTAAATGGATCACCTCATTTATGTCCTGCTGTTCAAGGTATTTTTCCATGAGCCAACAGAATCCATGTCTGCTTCCAAATTTCCAACAGCCCAAAGACTTGTGTTTAGCTCAGCAGCCCCTGCAGGCTCTGGGGCTGCGGGATACCAGAAGCTGCTATCATCAACTCATCCATCATCACCCTCTCGGATGGAAGCAGAGATGCCGAACACAAGCAGAAGTAAACAGAGGGTGATTCCAGCCGAGGGGATGTGATGCATCCTGTACTAACAGGTTGGGAAGTATAGTCATAAATTTATAGCATCTTGACTGCTCTGCTGTAAGCATCTATCCATACGCACATTCTTACCTTCACAATTCAAGGTATTGTAAATACAAGGAACATTATCCCACTTGGAAAACCATCAGGATAGGGCTCCTTGTATCCACAAAATTGCTTTCACTCACTCCCAGCCCCTAGTGCAGCTTATGAGCACACGAGACTTCCTACTCGTCTACAGTCATATAGAGCCTGGATCTGGGAGTGCAAAGGGACATGGAAGAGGATGCAACAGTGCAGGAGGCTGCATGAAGCATGACCCTCTCTGGGAAACAGGGTGGCTTTCCTGCCCAGACTGCTTCTCTCCCACAGCCAAAGGGTCCTTCGCAGTATCGGTGCTGCCGGGCACCCAGGGGGATAAAGAACAGATGGTTATGATGGGCCCACCAAGTGATGTTACTCCCCAATATAAGGATTATTATATATAAGAAGGTATATATACACAGGAAGATGATACACTAATATATGTAATATATTTTGTGTATATATATTATAGACATCTCTACACTTCCTGTATATATAATACATATACACATATTATAAATACATAATTATATATAGAATTAATTATATATATTTATAGACTACTACTATATATACTTCCTGAAAAAAGTTATCAATTGTTGTCTACAAATATGACAACAGCTGGCTCAATTTGCACCCAAACCTCTTAAGTAAATGCAAAGGAAGCAGAAAACACACGCTAATCAGCTAATTGTGTTTCTGCAACAGCATAACTAGCATCTATATAAACTGCTTTAATATCTTAGCCCTGGTACTTAAACAGCAGCAGAGCTATAGGATTTGACTGGCATATACACACCCAGGCAACATACATAGCAAATGACAGCTAATGCAAATAGCTAAGGAAAATAGATTAAAAGCAATTTAATAAGCGTGCCTGACCAGGCTGTGGCAGAGGGAAGGGAAATACTGTGGTGAAATGATTATGCAAAGAAAGCGGATATTAAGAGTTTATAGGATTACTTGAAAACTTTTGAAGTCAAAAACCTCTAGTATCTTTTGCAATCCTATTACCTCACCTGATGATCTCAGTTAAAGAGAAATAATTAGAGTTTCAAATAGTAAATTATTAAAAAAAAAAAAAAAATAGAAAAAAAAATAGAATAAGAAGTCACTAAGTTTTAGCATGCAGCGTGTAATGGGGACAGCAGCTTTTAAACACAGCTCTTGGCACTAAACACCTTGAGGCACATTTTTAAATAGCTGCTGTACACTAAAGGTCAGGAAGTATTACAGCACTTCCCTGTAAACAGCCGTCTTCCTTCTTGGCCCCTCCATTCCATTTAGGATTATTTTTTCTTGGTAACTCTCTCGTTTGCAAGATAAGAGTCAGGCTGCCAGCCCCATGAGCTGCCATACAATTAGTGGTCACAGCGACCACCAGATAAACATTTCCACTGGCAGCATTTTGCAAAAAGTTGTCTTTTGATGCCAAAAAAAGAAAAAAAATAAAATTAAGGCAAGCTATTGGGTACCCATAGCTTAATAGCCAGCGTTCCTGGATCCAATCTCACCACCGCAGATTAGCTGGCTGGAAGAGAAGCTCTTACAGCTGTTTACAAGATGTCTCAAAGCGAGATCTATTGCTTTACCCTTTCCCTTCTGCACACCATTCTCCTTGCTGGGGGAAAAAAAAAAGCAAACCATGAAAGCTATGATGCTGTCAGGTAGCACGTTAGTAGCATTAGGGAGTTCTTGAAGAGATGCGGCTGTGCCTACAAGCAAGCACAAACCTAGTAAAACAGAGCTGGAGAGCCAGAGGCCAAGGTACCTCCCAAGACCCAGACAAACCATGGGACTTGGGACCCCCCCTTCACCCCATCCTTATCTCCATCCCCATCCCCTATCCTGAGGCAGCAGGAGGGACAGGAGCAGCAGAGGGACACCCAGGCAGCACCCACATCCTCAGCCCTGCATCGCCAGCTATGGTGAGGTGAAGTGTGTGCTCAACCCCACAGCTTGCCTCCTCCAAAAGGACGATCTGGATGGCCACGCTAGAAGGAAAAAAAGTTGACAGGGAACAGGAAAGCATCGCCCATCAATCTATGCCTGTCAAGAAGCTGAAAATCATGCACTGCTCTGGGGTTTCTCACAGCCCAAAGCTGTTCCTGACACAGCAGCTATGCCTGCAAGCAGGGTCTTTCCACACGTCTGTAAACATCCGTGTTTCTCCTACTAATGAGTAGTCCTTAGGAAGCAGGAAAGGATATTTGGAATTTCTTACAAACCAAGAAGGTCACATTAAATTATGGGCAAGGAGCTTCAGCACCCAACAGAAGGATGCATTTTCACCCCAAAGCACGCAGTTAAGCTCTGTAACTCATCACCACAGCACAATGCGGATGCCAGAGACATGGGTTGGCTCCTAAAACAACACAATAGATTCAGAGAGGAGAATCATCTTTGTTACAGACAAAGAGTCTGTACTATGCCAGGCCATGCAGCAAGAGACATGTAGCGAGACAACAGCTGGGGGCTTGGGGCTTTTTAGGGAGACAGCTTTCAAGCAAGGCTCCCTGCAACACAGAGCCCATGCAGGGACCCTGCATCCACCAAAAACAAGAAGGTAATTGAAGGGACAGAAGGACTGAAGGAACAGTGCTGCTCTGTTGAGGATCCACAGGGGCCAGCAGGGTCAAAGAATTATTTCCTACAGTGACAAAGAGCTGAAAAGTCACATACACCCAAAATACGCTCCGCACGAGAATGCCCGCTGCACTCACTCATTCCTTCTGGCACAGAGGGGTGTCAGGAACAGGCAAGGGGGGAGGAATAGCTCCCTTTCTGCACTACAAAAAACATGCAAGACAAACAAAGTCTACCCACATACCTCCTTGGAGCACCAGGCACACTTGGGATGGATGAGGAGACACTCTTCACAGGATGTGGCGCTTCCACTCGTGCACAGATTGAGACCTTCAGCAAGAGAGAAAAAAACAGAGAGTGGGGTGGGCTGAACAGTTTCTCCACTCCAAAAAAGTATTCAGGGGTCTTCTGAGATATTCTTAATGATAAACACACTGTAAGTTCAAACTGTCAAGAGTAAGGAATCTCTTGGGAGCTTAAAAGGCTGGAGAAGGAATAAACATCTTTTCACTGTAAGAAGATCTGTTCTTTTCCTTCAAGAAAAAAAGGACAGAAACTAGTTTGGAGGAGCCTAGAATAACCAAAATACAACTCTGCTGATTTTTCTTCCCTCTTTTTTCAGTGGTTTCTGGTTAATCAAAGAGTTCATCTATTCATCTTCCCAATAAACACTCCCATCAATGTGGACAGAAGGCAATAACTGTTTGATTAGCCTGAAATATGAGGGTGGCTGTCCAAAATGCCCCAGGATGCCAATTTTTAAACTCAAGCTAGACACATCTTCTCTATTTTTCCAGCTGAATATATGGAGGGTCCCTCCCCAAAATTTTCACCTAAAGCAGCCTTGGAAGATACTCATCTCTCCCTTCCACACAGGTGATTTCCACAGTGGACTCCTGTTATAGTAAATTACTTTTAATTTATGACAGGAGCCATTTCCACAGGATATCCAGGTTAAGCCGGAGAGGGTATTTGCACTGGGGCACATCCAAGGCTGGCTGGGCTGGAAGACACCGCTCAGCGACCAAGGGCTCTCCCTGCCCATGATGCCAGCAGGGGCTCTGCGCCCACTGAGGCAGCAGCGACACTGGCAGCAGCGATGCTCTTTGCTCCTGGATTGCTGGTGTCCAGCAGCACAAGGGATACCAAGCGAGTTTCACTTGTACAATCTACGATTTGAGCTTTGGTTTTCAAAAAATTAAGTGGAACCACACAAGTGAAGCCGAAGCAAACATCAGTGGTATCGGCTGTGAATGCAGCAGCTTGTTCAAGCGTGCCTGTGGCTATCAATGTGCCCTTCCACACCACTGATGCCCCAGCTCCCCAGGGTGAAGCTATTAACTTCTAGTGTCAATAACTGATTAAAAAAAAGTCTTCAACCGAGGATTCAGCACAGAGGCTGCACACTCCAAACAAAATGCCTCAGGCTCAAAGTCCAAGTCCACTATTTTTTCCAACCTAAATGTCAATAAAAGTATTGTCAGGCCTCTATTTTCAGCCACTTGCATCTGCAGATACCATTGCACCACACTGCTGCTGGGTATAATCTGCCAATGGCACAGACTTGCTGATGGTTGCTGAAGCACCAGACAGAGTTCTTTCCTGTCCCAAGAATTTCCTGCCCCAAGAGCTTTGGAAAAGGGATTTTTGCTGTGTCCCAACTGAATATTGCACCAAAAAACTAAAAGTGGTGGTTGCCTGGGTCGCTCCTATACGGGGATGGGCTGTGAGCGCAGGAAGCAGTGAATTAAGCTGGACAGCTGGAGGAGAACTTAGCATGCCCTAGAGTAAAAGCAAAAAGAGGATAAGTAGGTCCTGTCAGTAATTCTCCGTCATTGCCGAGGCATGGCCGTGTCAGAGCCCTGCCCTGCCGTGCCTCTGTTGCCCGCAAGGTAGTTAACTTGAACCCGGGAGCGCCAAGCCCTGGACTTTCTCTATGGCCCCCATTCAGAGAGGCTGCTTGGGCTCATTCATACTGAACAAGAGCCTTCTTAGGGTGTTGTGTTCTTTTCGCTTTTGCTGGCTGTTACCACAACCCAAGCGTTTCATTCCTTGTTCACATTCTGAAGTTATACTCCAGCTCCTGGACATTGCAAGAGCTCAAAAACATATATGTAAAATAAAGTAAAAACATAACTTGTTCGACTGACTTCTGATTTGCACAGAGATTAACTCTTGTTTTTGCAGACCCTACAATACAGCTGAAAGCTTTTCCTCAAGAGCCACTGCTCTGGTAGCAGTACACTGGAAAATGCAGCTAAAGTAATGGGCTTTATAAAGCAAAGACTTGCGTCTGTACCCTGGCTCCCCAGCCCTGGCTCTCCCACAGCTTCACTCACCCATCTGCATGGAAATAGGATAATATTTACCTCCCTTTCTGACTGCTGGATTTTTGAGAGTTTACTTAGTAATGGTGATATCTGAATGAAAACCAAGGTCTCCTCCTTCTACCGGGTGCCATGACCAAAGCACCAAGCCCACGCTCCTGTGGCCAGCCACGGGGTGACATTCCTCCTGGTGGCAGCTTTTGAAGTTTCCAAGTATGCTTTTCTTTCCACTCTGGAGCAAAACCAAACCATTTCCAGCATTGTTGTGAAAATGGAGCTTTATGAAGCCCTCTGATTTTGGACTGAAACCTGAGCTTTTTGAGTTGGAGTAAAAACATGCAGGATTTTCCAGATGCAAGGCTTTGCTATGCTTGATTCAGTGGAGTCATTCCTGAATTGGGCAAAGGAAGGACCTGAAGATACTCATGCTAGTCCAGAAGATGCTTGTGCTAGTCCAGATCCTTCCAGATGCTGGAGTAAATCTCCAGAAAAGGCTGGAAGAAACTCAGTTTGCTCCTTGATTCTGATATATTTAATGAAGCTACACTTAAACTTTGATTAAACATCTTATAATGGTGAAATTTCCATCCAGGTTTTAGTTGGCATTACTCTAGAGGTAAATCACCCACCTTGGACCACTGAGCTCCAAACCCTCACACTGACTCTTAAGCCTTGCACCCTATTTTGTTTTGCAGAGCAGTGCCCAGCAGGCATGAAGAGCATCTCCAAACAACATCCTTCCTGTGGACTGAGCCACTGGAGAGCCCAAAAAAGCAGAAGAAGATAGTGCATCCCACTAGACAGCTGAGGTTTTAATACATCAAACTGTTGATGCAGAGCAAGATAGGAAACTCTCATGAAAGGTGCTCAACAAATTTACTCATAAAGATGCTCTGGGCAATCAGACTTCATTTTAAACCTGTTCTGCAAGAAATCCTAGTTTGGGCAGCTCCCCAAAGTGAGATTAATGTACTGGCTTGCTTGAGGGAAGAAAAAAAAAAGTTATGTACTTTAGCCTTTATTCTGCTAAGGGTGAAAATAGATCATTTTATTTATGTTTACAATAAGCACTCTAACAGTCTCTTCACTGAGATGGTCTACTGCATTATCAAATCATCAATTCCAAGGATCAGACTCTCAATATAAATAAATAAATAAGTGAAGAAAACCTCTTCAGAGGTTTTGCAGTTGCGTGCCACAGCACTTTGTAAGATGAGCCTCTTGTTAAGACAACTCATTAAAACATTAAGCACTGAGAGTAAGTACCGGAATGGTGGACTGAGGCATTTTGTGGGCTCCCTTTATATAAGAAGTTTCCCTGAATGCTTGAAGAGGAGAGAAAACCCATTTCCAGCAGTACTAGAACAGACTCACAAACTGCACAGCAGTCTCCGAGTACATCCAGGAGAGCATCCCTGCTGGGGACAAGGACCACTCCCTGGGCACAAAGCTCATGTGGGGGAACAACATAAGGTGAGAGCGTAGAAATGGGTCACTAGCAGAGCAAATGTTTGTGGCTTTATGCTGCTGCAAATCAATTAATACACATTGCTGAGACAAACATGCCAGGGAAGTTCTTTTCCCTTAATAGAGGTGGTTATAGCTGACTCCATTAAAGTATATGCATACAGCGAGAGGTGTATACACAGCAGTTCCACGCTTTGCAATGCGCGATGTAAGATCCCACACGGCAAAGCCTAGGGATGCGCTCCACGCCCAGCGCGGCGTGGGGGACCCCGGATTCGGAGCCCAGCGCGGCTGGGGACGTCCCGGGGCTGGCGGGGAAGCGCAGGGAGCCCCGGCATCGGCCGCCTCCGGGCCGGGGGGCAGCGAACCGCGTCCCGTCGGCACGGGGGCTGGAGCTGGAACGGGCACAGAGACAAAATCCAGCACGGGGCGCCGGTGGGGAGATGAGAGCGGGTCTGGGGCAGCCGGAAAGTAGGGGGAGAGAGAAGGAAAATTGTAAATCGTAACAAAAGTACACCGAAGCGGGTTTGGGGGATAATCCGCCTTCCGGGGCGGTGTTTGCGGGGCCCGGAGCGGCGGGGAACGGAGCGGCCCTTACCTCTGCCGGGCTGCAGCGGGGCGGCCAGGAGGAGGAGGCGGAGGAGGAGGAGTGGGGGGGGCCGGCGGGCGGCGGCGGGGGCCGGCAGCCCCCCTCGGCGGGGCATGGTGCGGGCGGCCGGGGCGGCCGGGCAGCCCTTCCCGGCCGGGCCCTCCCCGCCGCCTTTTGTGCAGCCGCGGCGGCGGCGGCGGAGGAGGAGGCGGGGGCGGCGCCGCGGAGCTGCGCGGGGGCGGCCGGAGCTGAGCTCCCAGCTCCGTGGCGGGACGGGCGTGCGTGTCCGTGTGTCGGTATGTCTGTCTGTCCCGCTCCCGAGGGTGCGCTGCCACCTCCCCGCCCCGCCGCGCAGGGAGGCGTAACCCCGTCTCCGCGGGCGCGGAGCGGGCACAGGCGGGTACACGTGCGGATGAGCGTGCACAGGGACACGGACACACACACAGACTGCATCTGCACACACGCACACACTCGGACACACAGGCACACGGGTACATGAACGCCCGCGCTTGCATGCCCACGTGTGTTATCATAGTATAGTTCGTGTTGGAAGGGACCTTCAAAGCTCACCTAGTCCAACACCCCTGCCATAAGCACGAACATCTTCACCCAGATCAGGTTGCTCAGAGCCCCGTTCAGCCTGGCCTTGAATGTCTCCAGGGATGGGGCATCGACCACCTCTCTGGGCCGGTGTTTCACCATCCTCATTGTAAAATATTTCTTACTCATGTCTAGCCTGAATCTCCGCTCCTTTAATTTAAAACCATTACCTCTTGTCCTATCACATTTCATAAACATACGTGTATACACACTCACCTGCATGTGCATGCATACATGCATACCTGCACACAGATGCAGGAACACATACACACGTGTACGTAACTTGCGCACAGAGATGCATGTACACAGGCACACCCAGACACGTACCTGCAGGCAGACACGCACGGTGTGCAGACACACACACACATACATGTACCCACAGGCACACGAACAATGTGCTCCCTCCTCTCCTGGCTCCCAGCAGTGCTTGCACTGATGTCCCCACGGGTCACTGGCTGCTCTTACATGGCATTTTCCTGCTTCAGGGATTTTCTATGTGCAAACAAACTGGGTCCATCTGTTAAAGGGCTCCCTGTGCAAGGGCACTCGGGTAGCTCAGCCCTGCCTGCCAGCTTTTTGGCACTGTCCACACATCAACACTTCAGATCTAAAGGAAACAGCAGATTTATTATGGCGTTTGGGTTTCTGGGGAGCCTGATGTGTTCTACTGTTTTAAAAATAAATAATAAATCAACTGTAGACCTGATCACTGATTTTAAGGGCAATTTCTAGCAACAGTTAGCTATCCGTGGCCTGCAGACCTTCCTGCCACTTTAGCATAGTGTCTACTAGATCCTACCATTAGAATTTGCTTAAAACACATGCCCTCAGTCCAATACGTTGCATTGCTTTTCTCAGAAAGAAATGATTAACTATAATGCCACCTGCCAAAATTTCCCCTTATTTGCACTGATTTCCAGCACTGCTTTCATAAACCTCGCTGATTTCTTTAGACTCCCAATGTCCCTGGGACACACTTGATTTGGGTTTAAAGCGGCTGTTGTGTTAGGAAAAACCCACCTACAAAAGTTGTAACATTTTAACTGTCCTGGTGCTGCTGAAACAGAGTAACTCCTGTGGTGGCCCTAGGGGTATCAGAACCCTAACTGCTTGCAGCCGGTGGAAAAATATTACAAAAAGCCTCACCAAAACCTCTGCTGTGATAGAAACGTGGCGCAGGAGCCAGGCTGTGTGTGGGGAAAGGGGCAGCACCAGCTCTCCCTCTTAACCCATCACCCTTTAGTAATAATAAAAGTAATAATAAATCTAATACTGGTCGTGTAGTGACTGACCTGTAAATGCAGGACATGGCATACGGAGACTTCAAAGTGGGTTGTTCCTCTGTGGCATATTTTTAATATTTCTGTGAAAAGAAAGAAAATGAAATGCAGATCCTGCATTTGCATAAGATAAAGTATCTGCTATGAGCCTTAATGCCCAGAGCAGCCTCGTGTAGATCTAGAAGTCCCTCCTCAGATCTTCTGTCCATGCCCAAATACCCCAAGACACAACTACATGTACAAACATGCATAGATAGACGTGTGAGCTTTAATCGCCCTGGTTCAGGATCAGGGAGACTCCCATCCCCCGTCCCTTAACCCTGTGCCCTGCCATGCCCCCAGGAAGCACTGGGGGGGAAGGAGCAGATGCACAGGGGCAAGTGGTGAATGAGCAAGAGGGAGAAAGGAAAAGCAGGGAGGAGAAGCAGGTTCACAGGAGGAGGAAACTACTCAGAGGAAAGAAAAGCACCTTGTGACACTTGACTGTGGCATCTCAAGTAGCAGAGAAGAGGATTTGAGGAAGAGTGGAACGACCTCCAGAAGGAATGCACTGCAGCAGGACTGAAGCCAGGCGAGGTATATGAGCTCACCAGTCACCGGTTATATTTAGCTGGACTCAGCTGAGGACAAGCTCCTGCCCCCACTTTCTGTGGGCTCCTGCAGCATCGCCACAAGCACCCAGCACCCACCGTGCCCAGGCTGATGACAACCCACAGCCCCCATGACAAACTCCTGAGAGAGGGAGGAAGGTCAGGAACAGCTACTACATGTTTTTTTGAACCATAGACTATTGTCAGCACTCAACATCTGCTCTGTACCCTTATCATTATATCTTTCAAGCCAAACCCCTGTGGAAGTCCCACAGATTCACAGGCCATGTATCTCATCCCCATACACCACCACTGACCATGTGGTGGGCCCAGGGCTTTACAAGGAAAGACCCCCAAGAGCTACAGGGGTGGAAGTGCTGTGGCTTCCCCAATGAGAACAATGCTAATACCCTTCTCTGAAACCAGCACTATGCTCTTGCCCCTGCATGCATCAGCAAAAGTGGTATAATTGCATTAAAGACCTAGCAAGCAGCTGTAACCTCAAGAGGGGGACTTTGCAGACGTTTAACATGGAAAGCACCCCCGTGCCATGGGCAGCTCAGCTCCGGAGTAATCAAGCAGCCTTGTGCCCCTGAGGTTGGCTGCAGACCAAGAAATTAGGAATTAGCAGAGCTATGTATGGCCTGAAATGAGGTCCCCAAAGTAGGTATTTGCATGAATTATTCCTGCTTACCTGTGACGTGGGTACTGGACCAATGTGTGCTGGCTGCATTTCTGGAGTCAGGGATGAGGTGACAGAAGATGTCCAAAGTGAAGATTGCCTCCATGTACGAAACCAGATGAGGCCTTCATCTTCCTCCTGAGATTACCTTGTGCTGAATTAGGGACTGGGAAAGAAAGCTTTTAGTGCTCCTGTATTAACAAATTATTAAGGACAAAGGGATCATACAAACCAGTGGAAGATGAGTTTGGGGCAGCTCCATGATTTTGGGTTAGGAACCCAAAGAAGTGCTCCATCTCCTGGGGACTGTGAAAGGATGGTCTACAGCAAAGTCACTCTTGATCTCCAGGAGCAGCCATCACTGCTGCCTGTGCCTTTTCTCTCTTGACCACCACATCTCCTGTATACAAAATGCCATTCTTGAGGATCACTTAGTCCATGGGACTGAGATCCCTCAGGTTCTTTCAAGTATCAGATGTCACAGAGGCCCTAGAACTTGGGCTTTGAGTATCATCACACAGTTCTGCTGAACAGAGGGAGGAAAACCCCCAGCTGGAAAGGCCCAATCTTTGTGCTTACTCTCTTATCACTTGCATTTTAAAGCTTCCATCAAAGCAGGACATAAACCCAGTGTATCTGACCTAGGCATGCATTTGCAAGCAATGCAGTTTTAAGTTAGTTCTTTGGCTCTTTTATCCTCTGTCAAAACAAATGAAATGCTTTATTAGAGATAATTTGGGTGTTTTAAAGATAGGTTTTCATTGTCATATCTTACTTGTGGCAGGAAGGGTGGATGAAAGCATCTGAGTCATGTCTATATGTCTGCTATGGCACTGAAAACATTCTAGATTTTCAATGATGACTCCTCTTTCTGCACCAGTCTGAGCAAAACGCCAGTCACGGGGCACGAGCCCATGGCCACAGCCTGTGTCAGAGTGACACTTGACCTTTGCCTCAATGTTTCACAAACTGTTGCCTTGATCCTGCAATAAAATCCTGGGACATCTCCAACTTTCTCCTGTTTCTAGACCCTGTGGCATAAGTTTAGGGTTGCTACTTACTAGCGGCTCCAGCTGAGACATCTTCTGACTGGACATAACTCATTACGACCTCATCATTGGATATAAGTCATTCAACCACCATATCTGCAGTAAGTTCAGAAGCCATAGGATCTTGGGCACAGCTTTCTCACGTGGCAGAAAGACCAGTGGAGATGACCCATTTCCAGAAGCCACAGTGATAGCTTGAAGAGGAATCCAGATGCAGCCTGGCCCTGGGCACTGCCAGTCCCTCAGCCCTTTGGTCAAAGCACCTCTCTGTACAACGAAAAATGGGCAAAACAGGAACCTAGATGATGATCAGGCTGGGCTGATTTATGGTTTTAATAAAATGGAGTTTTGGAGATAGCTGGGGTCAAGCTGGGGGGGTAGGATTAGGGGTATGAAATAAAATGCAAACTTGTTTGAACCTTGTGGATCTCCACCGTGTTACAAACAGTGCTTGCGTTAAGAAAACACTTTCTCTTCCTTTCCAGTTCCTTACTGTGCTGTTTGCTGTGCCCTTCTGGCTGTGCCATGATGGGAAGTGGGAGCGCAGAGGCACACGCCATGGGCACTGTGCAGCTTCGCCATCCCCATGCTGTTTCTCCCCACAAGCCCACAGACTTGGATACTGGGGTGTTCACAACCATGGAAAAAGTTTGTCTCCTGTTTTTCCCACACAAGTTACAAAAAAATTCCAGTTCACACAATAATAGGTAATTATCAGGTGTCAAAAAATTACAATAATTAATCTCGTCCTTTCTTAAGCAACATGTGCTCTCCTCCAGCTAGATGTGCTGCTCGTGTTGCTGCTGCCTGCTATAAAAATAGATTTAAAAAATACCTATTTTTATCATCTGAGGACCAATCTCTGTTCTCAGCTGCTCAATAGCAACACTACCACTCCTGACCTGCTGAGAAGAAGCATTGCAATACAACTGGGAAGCAAAGAACAGCATCTAAAGCTGTGTTGCCGAGTTTGGTCCATTTCCTACAGGAAAAAAGGCAGGGTTCAGAATGTTCAGACTCTGTGCCAGTCCATGCCTGGAGCTGCTTGACTGGAAAGCAAGGGAGGTACAGAGAGGAGATTTTTCTCATGCCACTAAGGTGCATAAACCTGAGTCCTTCAAACACTGGTGATGAAGCCAGGTCAAATCTGTCGATTTTTGGTGTTCCTCCAGCTCCCAGAGCAGGCTGGGGGGCACTTGGCTGTCCAAGCAACTGTTTTCATGAGGGGGTTCACTGATGTGCTGACCTGAAATCGGTGACAGGTATCTCCAGCCATGAGCCACCCTGAAAAATACGCCCCACACCCTGGAGTTAAGGAGCGTGCCATCAAAGAGACGGGCATGGAGATGCACAAGGCTGTGACACAGGAGAGGGTTAAAAATTAGCAGCTCACTGGAAACGTGCCCATCGTCTTAGTTAATGGTTAGCCCCAATTACAATGTACTCATTAGGAGGTTCTGCCTTTCTAGGGGCTTGCCCCGCAACTGCGAAGAACCAGCTCCATCTTGTGGCCAAGGACTCGGCCGAGTCACAGGGAGGGAGCGGGAGGAGGGTTTGGGGGCCTCAAGGGTCCATCCCTAAAGCCTTGCATAGTGTTTTAAGAAATATCCTGCACATCCTTCCTGCACATCTTACCCCAGATAAACTGGACTCATTTTGATTAGCACTCCGTGAGAGCCACAAAAGCCAGGAGCATTCATTGCGTGCATCCAGCAATGGAAAGCCCAAGGAGATTCCCTTCACACATGTGCATGTGGGGGAAGTATCATCAAATATGATTTAATATGTCAGCAGGTAGAACCAGCTAGGCTTCGCTCCACTCAAATCTCTGGCAAAATTCCCACTGAATGGAGTGAAATCCCAGCTCCTGAACACCCTGGCGAGCGGAGTGCTCCAGAGGTACTTTCCAAGAAATTCACTCTCATCTGTGTGGTTTGGGTCTCCCAATGCCCCATTCAGCTTTTTCAAATCTCAGTTGACACTTAGCTATTTAATCACTATCTGAAATAAATCCTTGGACTCTGTTATTTTGCTGATTTTTCTGGCAAATGGTTTCTGCCCAGCATGAGCTTTCTGCGGAATTTGTTCACACCAAACTTGGAAGGACAAAACAGCTGAGAACTGATGAAAAATCTACCTTTCTTTGAAAAGAATAATGACATACTGGAACACATGGGCAACACAAGCCCTGTTTCATTTATAGGAATGATACATAGGGTCTGGTGCACAATTCCTCCCCAGGGACCCTTATTCCTATTAATGATGTTGGTACAAGTCAGGCAGTGAAATACCTGCCCAGACTTGCTCTGATTCACACCAATTTAAACATTCCTCTGCTTGAGAGTGAATTAGGTAGCTTAGCACTATAATAACCTGTTGAATTCGTTGACTGTCCCAGATATGTAACATTTTAAAAAGTTTGGGCTGATTTATCCCATAAAAGGATCTCTATGCGTAAAGGACCCCACTGAGATATGACAATCGTTACTCTGATAAATAAAATAAAATTTTAAAAAAAGAACATTGTCTGTTGCCATAGATGCCCGCCAAAAACAGTGCTGGTCCCTCCAGAGCCCTCTACTGGAGTACTGAGCAAAATTTCTTACTCCTCTCAGTGCCCTTTTTTTCCTTTTCCACCTTATCTGGCCCTGCAAGTCTCCCAGCTGCCCTGGGGAAATCTCTGGTGTGTTTGGGCCAGCAGCTGGGCAGGTATTTTCTTTATGCTCCCCCTGTTGTCTCCCACCTTGGCAGGTACCATGGGGGACACTGCCCCAGGTTTGGGGACAGAGAGAAGCAAGTGAGGCACAGGTCCTTCACCAGCTGGTTTGCTTCCACCAGGAGAGCGAGGGTGGGAGCTGTTGGTCTTGGTTTGCTTTTCATGGAGAGGAGAGGAATAGACTTTGCTCTCCAGAGGTTGCTCTTTGGAGCTTCTGTGTAAGAGGCAGCACCTTTTGAGTGCAAAAGCAGGAAGCATTTTGCATTTTTGGAGCTTGCAAAAATTTCCCCGTTTGTTTTGTTTGGTTTGGTTGGCTGTTTTTATGAGACTGTGTTTACACAAACAGTAAAGAACCCAGTGTACAGCACCTTACCTGGCCTCTCAATGGTTTATGAACAGCCTGGGCATAATTAGGGCATGCAAGACACGTTATGTACACACACGCCAGGCGTCACCTTTCAGCCCAAGCTGCTATTGAACAAAGCAGGGCAATGAGTTCAGAAGGTGAGAAATGTCCCCCTGGCCCAGATTGTCCCTCCAGCCCCAGGCTCTGTACCAGGGGCTGCAACACAAGGGGCTACCTTGGGGACCTGGCTCCTTTTACAGTCCCTTCCCCCAGCACTCCCATTTCTCAGCCTGTTGTTACAGGGTACATCTCTGTCATGCATTTGTATCCTTGAATCTGCCTAATCTCTTTTTGAACCTGCAGATACTGTGTCTGCAACCCATGATGGCAGAAAGGTCACCACCTGTGCCCTGTAAGTATTTATTTTCTGTCTACTTTACGCTGACCTCCTTTAGCTTTTTGTGCCCCCAAATTCTGCTGGTGTTTGGCTGCCACCTTGAGTCAATGGCTTCAGAGATCCATCAATGATGGCTCAGCGTGTCCCAGCGAGTCTATGTGGTGTGATGGGCCGGCTGTGCATGTGAACACAGCTGGGTACGGCAGCTCCCCATACCGCTGGGCTGAGCGCTCCTTTGGGTCCCCTGGGTCAGTGCCGCCTGGCCCTGGTCACTTATTAACAACCACTTTATCTGTTTGACCTTATACCTCCTGTTACCTAGTTGCTTCACTCACTTTCATTTACTTTTGCTACCTCTTTACTCCATGTTACCTTTTTACTTCCAATCGCTCTGATTCCTCTGGCTGATCCACTGCAGAGCGTGACAGATGCCCAGCAGCTTCAGCTGTAAAAATAGCCACAAAGAAATCACTGAGCTTCTCTGCTTCATCTTCATCATCCCCATCTGCCACTTTTATACCCTTCTCATCAGCATTCCCACTCATTTCCTAGCTGCCTTTGCAGTCTTGATATATTTAAATAGCCCTTTATCAGCAGTTAGGGCAACCTTTGCAAGGCAACTTACAGATTCTTATTTTTAGTCTTATTTATTTCCTGTTTGTGACCTGACATGTTTTATGGACTTTCCTGTTCTTAGACCACTTTGGGCTTTTAGGGTTGGGTGTGTGGATTTTTTTGACTAGTTGGTAAAAAAAAAAAAAAAAAAAATCAGTATCTTTGACTCGCACTCCAAAACATGGGAGAAGTAAATTTAATCCTCCTGGGAAACCTTAATAAGCAAAGCTGTTCTGTCTGCAAACACCAGAAACAAGGCTTTCAAATGGGAAGCATTATTGGGCTAAAAAAAATACAATAAAATAGGGTAAAGGGTGGGAAACTGCAGAAAAATAGCAACTGATGACTTGCCAAACTTGACAAATGACAGCCCTCCTCTCACAGAAGCTGCAGAGGATGAAGCAGTGTTAGGCTTGTTTTGCTTTTCTGTGGTTTGTCGCCCTGGGGTCATGAACTCCAAATTTCAAGCAGGAAATCTGTCCCTGGGTTGTGCCAGGATCCAGTCACCCTCCTGAGCCTGGGATGAAGCTGGGGCAGTCTCCTCAAAACCAGATAGGGACAGTGATGTTCACTGGGGCATCTGCCTGCATCCCTTCAGCCCTCACCTGAGTTTACCTACGAGCTCTCTGGACCTGGGGTTTCTATTGGGGAAGCTGTTTCAAGTGAGAAGAGGAGCACTTCTTGCTAGAGAGGAGGCTTCTTTTCGTTACCCTCTTCCTCTTGTTGTAAAGTATGCTATCATTCATCTATGAAACATCAAACCATCAAAGTCTAAGGAAGCAGACAAGAAGGGAAAAGTCAAGCCCTTGGATCTACAATGCTGTCTGACCTTCACTGCTTGCCTTTGCTTGTTTGTGTCTCCAGCTGGCACATCACATGCAGGATCTATGTGAAAACAGTCTCACAAAGGAAACAAGAGGTGGTTTTCACCAGCAGGTGACCAGAAAATGCAAAATGCTTCCTGTTTTCAGGCCTGAAAGGTGCTGCCTTTCACATGCAAGTTTGGAGTCAGGGTTTTGCTGGGAATATGTGGATGCAAAGTTTTATGTCTCATTTTTGAGGCTGGTTTCAGGCATAAGCAGTACAAAGAGCACAAGATCTATCAGGCCTGATTAAGCCCATCCTTACCTCACTGTCCCATCCCATTAATGTGGGACAGCCTCTAAGGCATCTGCCCAGACCCAGGCTCTTACCCCATGGCCATCCACAGCACCGTGCCCCTCCCCTACCACCCAGAATTGCTTTAATGTGCTCAGGTATATCCAAACAAATGAAGAACAGCATGTGACTTAAGTGATCCAAACACCTCTATGCAAGTATGTGTTTCAACCAAGTAAACCTCTGTCCCAACTCCTTTAGTGCCATTTAGTAACACCCTGTGCAGATGTGCCAGGCAACTACATTTTCCAGTGTAATTTTTTGGTCTAGGATAAAAGTAGGTGGTAGACCCGAGTAGCATCATCTTCCCTCCTCCTCTGGGTGTCACGTGCCAGCAGGACACCCTGTATCCCAAGGGACATGATGGATGGGAGATCCCAGGATGCAAAAGGAGTTTTGGCTTTTCATCCTGTCTGCAGGCACGTTTTCTCTCGCACTGAGGAATGAGGGTCATACTCAGCTCCCTTTCCCATACCCAGCTGGATTTTCAAGGATGGGCAGCTGAAACAAAGCAACAGCAGTCATAAAAAACCACAAAGAGCTCTTTTCGATGACCGCATTTCCCAACATAATCACGCGTTGCTAATAGCCAAGCAGAAGTGAAATATCTGAGAGTTTGCACTTTCTGTACAGAATTCCAGTCCAGATAAAATAGCTGTAGCAGCCTTTGATATGCTAACGAGTGGTTGGTTTACAGTAGTATCTGATCGTCCCTCCCCAGCACAGGCTAAATGAGAACTGGTTGCAGTTGCAGAAATTAGCTTTGAACTAGAGCAATGAAAATTCCTCTGCAGCTAAATGACGCAAACACCTGACTATTTTTGCTGCTTTTATTATCAATGACAACAAAGGTCTAGGTATCACACCTTCAATAAAGTTTTACTGCATCAAAGTTTCATCTATCATTCGGTTTCAGCTATATTTCCAACCTTTATTGCTTTGTAAAAGAATAAGAGATAACACCTAAAAGCTTTCTCATGTGCCACTACAGCAGGGTCCTGTTACGTGTATTTTAAGGATCCTCTGCTCTAAACTAATAGAACCAGGCAATTTACCTCAATAAAAGACCATGGTGCACAGGCTGTTACTCTAGATATGGAGAAACCTATTTATTGGACTCCAGGTATCCCCAGGTTCCAGTCTGCCACACAAACAAGGGGAGGATGGGGAATCTTAAAAAAGGTATCTGGCTGAACAAAGTAGATGTCTACACAGAACTTCATGACTTTTTGCCATTTGTTCTGCCCATATCCCACCCATTTGTCCACGTCTGACCCCCTGCAAACTCCCCAGCATGTTCTGCTGGCAGCAGAACCTCTTCCTGCTGCTGAAAACTCAGGAGAAAGGGGAAGAGGAAAGGGCTTATCAGAGGCAGGGAGCATCTCCTTCAACCAGGGAATGGTGAGGACACACAGGGCTCAAAGAAAAAGAAAGGGGCAGCAAGCAGAGTGTGACACTGGTGGGAAGGGAGCTGGTCCCACTCGCAGGGAGGAAGGATGTGCTAAGTGCAGCCACCATGCCTTGTTTCACTCCTCACAGATGAGTACTTCCAGAGGAAAATTCAAGAAAATAAGACCAAATCTCTACAATCCTTGGACTAAGGAATCATGAATAGCTAAATCCATGCCTGCATGGAGTGAAGGTCATCTTGTGCATTTTGAGATTAACACAGATAGAGGAGGGTGGTGAAGGCCACCAGAATCTGGTCTCCTACAGACACCTGCCAAGGGCCGGCGCTGTGCAGCCAGGTGACACCAGCAAAGGTGGCAGGAGTCAACTGGAAGAAAGAAATTCTGCCAGTTAACAGTGAAAACCCAGTAAAACAACAGAGAGAAACTCACACCTTTTCTCCCCAGGCTGCTTCTCTGAACTGCTTGTTGTGGGCAGTCCAAAAAAAGCAGGGTCTGTCTTCTGATAGAGAAGCCACATGAGAAGGATCAGGACTGCTTAGTCCCCAGTTTTCCACCATATCACTGGCAAGTGGGAGCTGGTTTTGATCACCGAGAGCACTGGAACAACCCATCTGCATGCACATCCTGGTAACCTCTGCAGCCACACAATGTGTTCTCTGTCACTGGCCCCTAAACCTGCCATTTAAGTTGGAAGAGATTTCTTATTTTAGCTACGTGATATTAACAGACTGACCCACACAAAGCTGCCACCACAGAGAGAAACTTGTCTGGCATCTTCAAAGGAGACACAGCTGTGCTAGCTACGCAATTCCCATTGAAAGCGATCACAGAAAATTGGTGCCAGCCCTACAACAATAAACATTTTAGCTTCATTAAGACTTAATAATATCTGATTGGAACCACCGAATGAAAGCTGGGTGCCAGTGCAAGCAGTTTGTACACACTTGCATCTAAACTCTGCCCAAGTTTCAATGTAAAATAGTCTCTGGAATTGTAAAAAACCCAAACATTTACAGCACTCGGCAGCAACGTGAGAAAGTCAGGGTACTGAGAAACAATAATGTTTAATAGGAAAAGTTAATCTGAGCATATAAAAACCAAAATACAGTATATAACATAGAATTAAATGATACTTTAAATGAGCTTAGCCTATAAATATATGTACATATTTGTGCATATGTATATTTTATATATATATAAGGAAATGCTAATTCTAGTTAATAGATAACACACACTTAGGAAAATACGGTAAAATGTGGATTCTTTTACAGAGGGATTTATTGAGTGTACGTAAGAAATGAAAAATAAAAAGACGCAAGATGATTCAATCAAAATGTGAAGAGTGCAAGAGAAAAAAAAAAAAAAACACACTAACATTTTCCACAGGAGCTGAGAGGGTGAAATCAACATAATTGTGAAAGACGGAGAACAATAATGTTTGTATGAAGATATTGTTTCTTGCCATTGTCTTGGGAAGGAAGGCTGCATAAAAGGTCAGACAAGTATCATTGTCTCACACAACACATGTCAGCAGAGATCTGAACTGAATGCTTTCAGATAGGAAACACTGAGGGACTGAGGAGGGAGGAAAGATTGTATCTGGTATAGCAAAGAGAAGGAGGCTAGATTCTCATGAAGAGCAGTTTTGATCTCACTTTGATCTGCCCAAAGCCATGCAGGCTGCGTGTAGCTGGAGTGAGCACAAATACAGGCAAAGCTCTGGAAGCTGACATTTTTCAGCATCACACATACTGCCAGGAGCATCTTCCAAAAGAACTGAAAAGCAACAGGCTTAAAATCCTGATGTCTTGTCTACACATGCTCTTTTTCTGATGTGCTCCTAAAATGTCTAATGTTTTTGAAGTCCATATAGTTCTTCTTTTCTGACCTAAATGATTCTATGATTCTTTTAAAATCCTCTTCTCCCTACCCTTCATTTTTTCCTTATTTCAGGGAAGCTGGCCATGATCTCTTCCAAGCAGGGTCTTCAGAATATCTTCAGAGAATCTGGGGCTGTGGATTTTGTTGTCTCTTCTGCTGAAGTAACTGCATTGGTGAGAGGCTGTGAAACTCCTTGGTCTGACCCATTGTCACAGTGGTTGTCCATCCTTCTGCCACTCTGGTCACTTAGTTTCTGCTGTGTATCCGAAAGCCCTCAGGCTCCCGTGATACTTCATACTACAGAGAATTTGGACAAGAAAAGAGAATAGTTCAACATATAGTACACTGCACATGATAGCACTCTCTCTGGGACACACCAGCCCTCATTGAAAAGTTAGAAATGTCAAAATCCATGTGAATCTGGCCAATCAACTAACTAAATAGAGATTTTTCTTCTCTTAACTGCCAGATTTTTAAAAGAATTTTTGTTTGTTTGTTTTTCAAACATCAGGTTTCTGTGTTGCTTCTATCACTGTTCAGGATTCAATTCTGCAAAACATATGAGTGCATTACAATTAAACAGATATTCTTCACTAAACAGAGGTAGTCTCTTGCACCATAGAGGTGGAGCCAAAATGTTGTTTAAGGAAGTTTGGAATGGAAAATGTGCTTCTTATTTAGTGGATGCATGCAGAACCCAGCAAATCAATCATATCACGGAGCAGCACTTCTCAGGCCCCTGCTCTGTGCACAGCTGCCTTGCGAAGTTCAAGGCTAAACCACAGTTTTTTCAGCACAGCTAATGACACACTCCCACTGAGCAAAAGCAATGC
Organism: Patagioenas fasciata; assembly: GCF_037038585.1. NCBI lineage: Eukaryota > Metazoa > Chordata > Aves > Columbiformes > Columbidae > Patagioenas > Patagioenas fasciata. Next base: position 10,930,176 of record NC_092526.1, on the reverse strand, counting down.
TAGATTTTTCATGACACTTTACCCTTTGCAATGCCACAGTAGCTGCAGAGGCTTTTGCTGTGAATGAGATGGTGGCAGAGCAGGTGAGAGGACACTGACCCCTGGGCAGCTCTGCCAGATTAAGCAGACTGTGAATTTTGCAGAAGGCTGGAACTGGGAAGCGCCACCGCAGCACCTGTTGATGCTACAGCCGGCTTAAAAGCAGCGCACATTGTCACAGCCTGGGATGTCTGAATGTGCACCTATGCTGAAGGATGTGTTCAGCCAACGCAGACAAGTGTCCTACAACACAGCAGACCACTGGGCAGCCAAACTGTTGCTTGGACCCTTGCTTTCCACATATCCCTTGTGTTACTCAAGGACCTTTAGAAAGGTCTTCATAAGATGAGTGTGGATCTCTGTATTAGGGAAATTTTTTCAACTGCAGCCATAATTGTTTGGTTGCCTTAATACCACTTTGGCCTTCTAGATCAAGGGAGGATGGACAGAGCAGAGTTTAGGTTCCAACATCTGTCACCCACCATACTAGAGCTTAGGAACGCAGTTCCTGTAGGCCTGTGTGAAATACTTACCAAATCATCAAAATCTCGCATCTCATACGGGTTGTTTGGTTGGTATCCGGGGTTTGCATGGCCAGTAGTGGTGCGGACTCTGGGGAACATCGTGGGCTGTCTGTCTTCAAAGGTATTTGGGTTGGAATAACCTGATCTTAGCAGTGTCTTCTTCTCTGGATCTTGTTTGTGTTTAGCTCTTCAGAGGAAATGAAATAACAAAGGAGGTTTTAAAAGACCTTTTACTGTCCTTTAGTTATGAAGTCCAACTTATTGCATTGCCTGAAACATGTAACAGGTTTTTCTAGCATATCTATTGCAAAACCCTTGTAATCAATGACAGAGTGCAAAGTTTGGCATCTCTTATCATAGACGGGGCTAAGCTCTAGGAGAGATAGAGGCAGACTTTGACCTTTTTCAACTAGTTCTTAGACTGGAGGAGTTCCCTTGGTCACCACGAGATGTTTTGCAAGCATCCTTTCCTGGGCTCTGCTGAGAGCAAAGGTGGAGGACCTGCTTGAGTATTTCTACATTTATAGTGTGGAGACAAGTGAAGAGGTGCCATTGCAACTGGGTATTTGCCACTATACCAGGAATAGCAAGCAGTAAAGAGATGCTTGGCTGGAAATGCCACCTGTATTGAGCTGAAAGGGGCATGCCAGGCCCTGAGCTGAAGCCCTAGCAGAAAAAGATGCAGAATCTGAATTTGGGCCACACAGTCTTCTAACATCCGCATCCTTCTTCAGGCTCATACAGATACCATATCAATACTGACTAGAGTAGGATTAGGATTAATGGTTCAGGTGTGTGTTTTGAAAGACTTGGCTGAAGTTTTCATGGTCAGATTCTTAGCAATAGAATAAATACACAAGCAAAACCAGATTCTTACTTAAATTAACTTAGAATACAACATTTTCAGCCCAATCCTCACTGAATTTCTGTTTAGTTCTCTAGGAACATGCAGCAGTGAGGCTTCTATTTTATTGTCAGTAATGCTCTTACCTTATTGAAACCACAGTGATTGCTATGGCTAAACACAGGACAGCTGCTCCAAGCACTGTACCCACTATTATAAGGATGAGTTCGCTATCTGGAAAAACAAACAAGGAAACAAAAAACAGCACTTGAAAACTCATTGTAAATATTGAAAACCAAGTTCTGTCTCTCATAAGAAAGGCAGATTTTCTTCATTCCCAGGCTCCTGGAGCTGTCTCAGTACAACTGTGGACACAGAAAGATGGAAATGGAGGAAATGATGTGCATTAAAGACCGTCTCTTCTGGATGGCTACTTTGATCCGAGCTCAGGTTCGCAATCCTGTGCACTGAATGGCTTCACACACAGTTGTTCTGGTATAGCTGAGGGACAGAAACAACTAAGGGTTTCTTCAACCAGTATTGCTGCTCAAAGATGTGAAGTGTCTAATAGGCTCTTCTCATGCCATAGGCACATAAGGCACACTGATTTGAGGAGTCTATTGTGTGGCCCTATGAACACTGCATAAATATCCTATATCTGAATACATGTTTGGCAAAGAAAATTCCTTTTCACTGATCTTGCTGCAGAACCAGCATGACTAAGGGAGGAAGACATAGATTCTGTTTATCTTCCTTCAGCTGTGAGTGGAATTGTTACTAAAACTGAGTCTTAGCTCTCTGTAGGCATGGTAATAAAATAAAAGGAGAATTGTGTCCTGCAGGGTATAGTTTCAAGATAAGGGTGTGACGAGTAAGTCTCTTGACCTACTCAATATTAGTGGTGGTACCTACTTGAAGATCCCAGTCTGGATTTGTGAGTTTACCATTTAGTACACTATACTGGAGACACACAACATTAAACCACCAACTGTGCTATGAACAGCAGAACAATCTAGCACACTTAATCATAGGAGCATACATTGAAACAGTAGTGGATGTGATTTGTCAAAAGACCATTGTGCCAAATACATGTATATAGTATCCTTGGTTATTGCTCAGCAAACTTTTTACATCAGTACCCACCAAATGCCATGTGGAGAAGATGAGGCCATTAATGGGGTCTATTATTTAGCAGGTCCCGAATTAGTGTTTAAATTCACAGTGTGTTGATTTTGTGGCAACTTAGCATTTTCATTTGCTTGATGAAAAAAAAAAAAAAGCCTTAAAATTCCCAAAACTTTCTCTAGAAAAATATGTTCTATGTGATGAAAAATATCCTTCCTGCCAAACGTTTACACCTGGCAAGGTTCTCTATGCTGTGCTAGAACTACCATTAGCCTACATCCAAAACTTTTAGGCAAAATTGGAAGAAAACCCTTGAAGATCTCACAGCTTCAGACACAGTTATGTTAAATATGTGCAAGTTTCAGAAGGCAGCAGTGTGAGGCTCCAAAGGGCCACATGAGAGTATATCTTTTGTTCAAATAAAGCCAAAGGAGTTCTGAAAAGTGAGGCACCATAACTGTTTGTTTTTCAACCTTTCAACCTACCTGACTGTATTAGAGGTTCTCAGTTTAGGCACATGCAAACACTAGAAGGCATGAAGAATGTCCTTTCCTAATCTATACGGTGTTAGAAACTGGAGAAGGTGCAGCAAACAGCTGCAAAACTGACTCAGAAAAGGGAAAAAATTTTGGAAGACCAGTCTGGTTTCCTTGTCCAGATGATTAAATTTATGGAATAACACAGTCAGGACCATCTTCTCTTCACCTGCATAGAACGCTAGATACTATGCAGTGCTTGCTTGCAAGGTAAAGCACAAACAAGAACCAGTGATTGGATATTGAAGCAGAAACATTTCAAATGAGAGTAATTCACTGACATTTCAATAGAGGAAGTGATTAATTACAGAAGAAACTAATCCATTAGTGGTGCTGAGTTCAGCATTACATGTCTTTAGAGGAGGACTAAATGCATTTCTATCAAATAACCTGTGTTTGGCTAAAATCTACTTGGCTTAATGCAGAGGTCATTAGAGGAAATACTACTGCCTGTCTGAATATGAGTTTCAAGAAAGATTTTTCCTTAAAGGCAACAGTAGAATTTATCTCTCTTTTTTTTTTTTCCTAACATTTTCCTGATATCAACACAGGACAGTGGCACCCCTAAATGCTCCTGGTTGTTCTTTTTATTATCTCAGCTAGATTAAACATTACTGGGTACTTTTTCATGCTGTAATTAAAAATCAGAAATCCTTGTACTTACTGTTCTCGCATTTCTCTCCAGAGTAGCCCACTGAACAACTACATAAGATAAAAATGGGGAAAGAAAGAAAGAAAGATAATGTCATTAAGCAGATGATCACAAAACAATAGTATATATCCATGTTTTACTATCAATTTCTCTGTGAGGTGCATTCATTTTAGGTTTCCTCTTTAATGCTATCTTAGTGTTGAATTGTTTAGTTTCATTGTTAGAGTAAAACAATATGACATTTTCAGAATGATTGGTGAGCTGGGTACTCAAAGTTTCAGGTTGTCAGCCTAAAAAATGTTAAAAGGGCCTAATTCCTCCAAAGACCTAAACCCTATACCTCTGAGCCACTTGGAATTGCTACCCACTGCCTTTATGAAAAGCCTTAGTATAAGGTCTATAATGATTGGCAGCTCTTTATCTTCTTCCCATAGTAGTTTCTTATATTTAAAATATATTGACTTTATGGTAACAAGTGTTCAGTGTGTAGCAGCAGTAACTACAAAAAAAAGAGCTAAATTAATGGATATGGGGAGTGAGGTCTCTCTGCTTGGAGAGCAGAGCACAACCAGTCACCTACTCAGCTTTGCCAGCAAACAACAGCACTCTGTTCTGATCCCGAGCCGACAGAAATACCCACAGAGGGAAAACAGAGATGAAATAACAGAGTCCCCACTGATATCAGTGGAAACTTTCCAGGGATTTGAGGAAAATCTGTCTCTAACGCCTGTTGCTCACTAAACACTTCAGCATACCAGTTCCCATGCTCAGTTACTCTGGGGGAATAGTTTATGTTTATGTGGGTAATTCACAACATATGAGTGAAGTTGTTTATCCTCTTCACTAATTCACAGATTATCTCAGATCTCCTTGACTATCCTCTAAGGTATTATGAGAGTACACCAACAACTACCACCAAGCAGTTAAAACGCTGTAACTTGTGACACCATGGGAATTTGTCCACCTGCTAATTTGTCCACCTTGGGCACTTCTCTGACTTATGCAGCTGCATCCTGTTCTTCTAGAGTGAGGGTGACCCTGTGTTAGACGTTCTTTCTCCCCTGCCTTTGCCAGAACACAGGAAAGCAAGAAAAAGCTCAGTACTCACGGTACACATTTTCCACCCTTGTCTTCAAAGTCAGAAATGCATGTGCATACTGGAACCCCATTTTCTTTTGCACAGTACATGTTTTCTCTTTCATAACAGTTTTTACTGCAACCTGTAGTTTCAGAGGGAAAAAAAGCAGAGTGAAGACAGCCCCCAAAAAGTCAACACTGCAGAAAATCCCCCTGCCCTCTTTTTGTTTATTGCACTGTGAACACACACAACTTCATTGTGCTTAAAAGCACCAGAATGTCTTTTTTAGGGCCATATCTATGTAGAATAGAAACTGAAATACAAAAGCATGAAATTAGAAGTAAATTGTCTAGTTCAAACCATCCAGTTCATCAGAATGAAAATCTGGCTAGGCTGCATCTTACACAGTCAAAACCTGCAGTTTGATCTCACAGCAGATAATTCATATTGCAACTGATCTAAAACTGGATCAAATTCAGACAATTAGGGGCCACAAACATCTACACTGGATCACATCTCACTGGTCTTTATTGTAGCCAACTTTCAATATTTTATCATGAATGTCTACAATATTTTTTGTTCTTCTTAATATCTCATATCTTAGACTTTTTTTTGGCTAGTGTGAAAATTTTAGTTTTCATAAGAAGAAAATAAGGCACATCTCAGGGCTGTGGGAGAAAGCTAAAAAATATAAACAGAGTACTCATTAAAAGACTCAAAACCAGTGAGCAAATAAAACCTCAACAATAACAGTTCCTAAAAAAACACACAAATCATTCTTCCCACAAAAACCTGTCTAAACACAGGTAGTGAAATCCTAGAATTGTCAACAAGAGACAGAGCTTTAACAGATTGTTGTAGTGTATCATGAGACTTCCAGTTATGTCAGCATCCCCATAGGTGCATCTGTGTAGAATTTATTCCCAAAAGAAGAAGAAAAGGCTGTGAATATAGGACTTGATTATGTCCCATCCTTTACCTATTTAGGTTTCAATTCTATACCAAGAGTATAACAATGCATTTAAAGAATTGCCCATTCACTGCTTTCAATTATATTTTTCTCAGGTTTTAGTAGTTTTTACTACTGGAGTAGAATTATGCATGTGTTTAAAGTTAAATGTGAGAATGTGTTTTTCTATGGCTTTCTCAATAAGACACACATTCCCTGATTTTTAGAGATCAGCACATTTGCGGAGCACTCTTTTCAAAAAGGGACTGAGACAGGGAAAAAGGTTAAGTAGCAAGGTTCTGTGTTCAGGTTTGGGCCCCTCATCATAAGAAAGACTTTGAGGTACTGGAGGGAGTGCAAAGGAGGGTGATGAAGCTGGTGAGGGATCTGGAGCACAAGTCTGATGAGGACCAGCTGAGGAAACTGGGGCTGTTCAGCCTGGAGAAAAGGAGGCTGAGGGGAGAACTTACCGCTGTCTACAACTGCCTGAAAGGAGGTTGTAGCATGGAGGGGGCTGGTCTCTTCTCCCAAGCAGCAAGTGACAGGACAAGAGGAAATGGTCTCAAGTTGTGCCAGGGAAGGTTTAGATTGGATATTAGGAAAAAATTCTTCACAGAAAGGGTTGTCAGGCATTGGAACAGGCTGCCCAGGGAAGTGGTGGAGTCACCATCCCTGGTGGTGTTTAAAAGGTGTTCAGACGAGGTTCTTGGGGACATGGTTTAGTGCTGGAGTTAGGTTATGGTTGGACTCAATGATCCTGAGTGTCCCTTCCAACCGAAATGATTCTATGATTCTTACCTGAACAAGAAAGAGTATCCCATTCTGCCTTTGAGAAGCCATCTTTGCATGTGCATCGTGGAAACTCATCTTCTTCGCACACTGTGGTATTAGCATCACAGTTATAAACTGCACAATAAGTTGTTCCTTTAAAAGATAAACAACCAAGAAACAAACCTGAGTACTAATAATCTCACTTCATAGATAGCAGTACACCTGCTCAGCAAATCATAAAACAATTGTTTACCAATTCTGAGGGAAAAAACAAAGAAACAAATCACAATACAAACAAACAAACCACACACCAAACACTTTCTTTTCCCTTGCTCTTTACCAGTTAAGGCATATTTTCCATCACATCTTCTGAACTTCTGTTTCTCAGCCTCCTCCAACTGCCTCCAAACCTTCCTGCCTCCCAGTCCACAAAGAGGGAAATTCTACCTATAAATTAATATTCTGAACACTGACTTTCTGACTCACCTTAAAAAAAAAAACCAAACTAACTAAACCACCCAGCACTATCCCCTTAGTTTTTTTCTACAACTAAACTGTGAGATCCAGATCCCACACAGTTCTATGTAGATATAAATGTTTACGGGCATGCAGCTTGTTTCATGAGCAATATCAGTATGCTGTTTGCCCAGCATGTTGCTCTTCAGGTCCATATTCAAGTGGTGGGGATGGTTTACAAACCTCTGTGTAGGGATGCGACTACTCTGGTGCTTTGTGAGCTCTCAAGTGTTCGGGTGTTTTTATTTTCCCCTTATGATTAGGACTAGCACACAGGAAACATCATGGTTGAAGTAGATACAATCACCTTCAGACTAAACTCAGGCTATAAGTCATGAAATTGACTCCTTTAATTATTAGCTATACCTTTTGCGAAAGCTGATTTCAAAATGGGAGCAAAAAGAGAAAAAAAAATCCACAGTTTATTTACAAAATCATTCTCAAAGTATCACACTTTTAGTAATGCAAGACTTTACTGGTTTAGAAAAATAAATTACTTAGCTCAGAGAGGCCTCATTTCAACTATCATGGTTAATTATGGAAGAATAAGTCTAAAGAGAGTTTCATCCTATTTTGTCAGTAAGATATTGGCTTGTTCTCAGAAACACAGTCCTGATTTTTCCAGCCACTTAACACTCAGAAGGTTAAAATCAACAGGCCATTACTTACTTGGGAATAAGTATTTTCCTTCTCTCCTTTACATAGGAAGTAAAAAGCCTTAATAAGGCAAAAAAGCCCGGCATTGAATGGTTGAGTATTCAAAATTACTTAAGATGGAACTTTCAGCTCCTTAAAATCAACAAGGTTCTAATGGTCTGTGCTGCACACAGAAATGTTCTAACCTGCTTCGAAGATGGGAACCTTTTTTTCTACTGATTATTTACTTTCACAGTAAGGAATCACATACCTGTGTACTCAAAGTCAGACGTAAAATAATTTGTTGCATTCATTACTGCAGAACTAACCGTCTCATTGTTTGCAGTTGTGTTCTCCATAAACAGGTTTATCAGTGTTACCCTTATTTCAGGAGAAGCTCTGTTTTTTGTTACAAGTCTGAAAAGTACAGATAGCATCATTTTAAAGTCTCATATAATCCATATGGATAGCAAGCTAGATGCAAAGACGAGATAAGATTTCTGCCAAACCACCCTCTCTCCCCAACTTCTTTCATCCCACAAACAGGTATTGATAAATGAGCTCAAGTCTCATTTAGCTGAAAATTAGTTCAAGCCTTGCTTAGAAATCCATTAATGGCCATCTTTCTGGTAGATCCAGGTGTAAATAGGTAGTTGGTAAGCAAAGGCTGTTGGATTAAGTGCTGACAGCATCCCTCCTTTGTGTGCTGATATTTTCTTTTACTGGGCTAACCTCAAGTTGGCTGCAGCATGGAGGACCTCATCTATTAGACCCTGACTTTCACACGCTCACATCAGCATGTGGTGTCATCCAGGCATGACATAGAGAACCCATCCTGAACCTGGTGAGGATAATTCAGGGTATGCCTGCAATGAATCTAGGAGGGTCTCTTTGAAATGCAGAGGTATTTATGCTACGCGCATGCTAGCTGGGTGGGTTTGGTTGGACAGCAATTTTCCTGCGGTGAGGTGCAGAACAGCAGTGACTACCTTGTTCTTCTGCTGAACTTCATGCTTCTGGGATATGAATGCAAGTATCTCTAAGTGTCAGAGTGTTGTAGTTCTTCAAGATGTTACTGTGCCCCATCTATTTGTCACAACCACTCTGCTGGAAGTTACTGCCCTCACATCTCTGCTAGAACAGCAGTCTGCTTCTCTGCTTAATGCATGGGGTTCACTGAAAGGGTTTACACTGCTGTGTGTGCCAGCATGCCAAGCTTTGCTTAATGTGGGTTAGGGAGCACTCACAGAGAAGCTGGCAGAGCTCTGGGCACAGTAACCTGTAACAGGTGGGGATGGGAAGAGAGGGACATCTCACAGTGTCCACTTACATCAGCAGAGGACCTATGTCCACAGCTACAGTAACCACAGCCCATTTAAATAACATCTTTGCACAGCCTGCCATCAGGAGAGACCACCAAATGCACAATGAGATGCAGTGGGCTTCCGTAATGGGGGGGTTTCTTAAATTAAACTACTGAGACTCCAAGTCAGACCTGCTCATAGGAACATCTGCATTAACTGTCACAATTTCAGAGACATCAGATATCACAGGGACTGCTAGTTATAGCACAGGGCTGTATCCTACATGGTGCTGTAAGTAGGAGATCCACTGTGGAGATGTCTCACACAGCCCACTTCACAGACATACTGGAAATCCATGGGGTAAAAATGGGGCCAGCATCCCAAAAGATTTAAAAATACAAAAAGAATGCCCTCATTTAACAGGAGGCATACTGCTGTTGTGATAGGACAAGAAGTGATGGTTTTAAACTAATAGAGGGAAAAATCTGGCTAGAGATAAGAAAGAAATTTTTTACACTGAGGGTGGTGAAACACTGGCCCAGGTTGGCCAGAGAGGTGGTTGATGCCCTGTCCCTGGAGACTTTCAAGTCCAGGCTGGACAGGGCTCTGAGCAACTTGATCGGGGTGAAGATGTCCCTGCTCATTGCAGGGGGTTGGACTGGATGAGCTTTGAAAGTCCCTTCCAATGCACACTATTCTATGATTCTATGAACTGAACTCATCCCATATCCTTTCTTGAACTGAGTACTCCATGGGGAACAGATTAAAATGAGGTGTGTGAAGCACACAGTGTGCAAAACCCAACCTGGCAAACTTACTGAATTTCCACAATGACCGTCTGTTCATAGCCTGTTAAATTCTCGAAGGCATACTTGAACTGTAAAAAATAAATGAATTTGAGTTAAAGGCAAGCAGAAACATAGACCAAAACTGCACTAAGCATTGAGGCTTCAGCAGTAAATTTTAATCCAGAATATGCCACTATCGACACAAATAAAGCAAGCTGATCTGTCACATCCGCTGTGGAAAGTATTGCAGAAGAGGAGCAGCAGCATGGTATTGTGAACAGGCAATACAGGAACGCACTGGAGGGATGGAGAGACATGAGTTGAATGAATGTCAGGCAGCGCATTAGGGTTGCCTGGCCAGATAGCAACAGATACAGCCTTGCAGGCTCATCGCTTAGAAGGGCGTCCCTGCATCACCAACCCACGTCCAAGTAGAGGGAAGTGGGACAAGTGAGCATCCTTACAGATGGCATGTGTCCCTAAGAAGCAGTGAAGTGGGATTGTCAGAGGCTGATCCTGTGGGGAGAAGTTCAGCACCGATGAAAGCACTGGGGGTTTCACTTCTCTCCCTCATCCTGTGTGAAGCAGGGAACAACTGGTGGAAGTAGCTGCCTCCAACTGCCACACAAGCAGGAGGAACCATGAGAAAAGGATAAGATGTCTTGGTTGACCGAAAAGATAAGCTATCCTTTCTTTGTAATAAAATAAAAATTATTTTCTATGTTATTTTTGCTTTTGCATACTATGACATATATATCCTAATGCTGCAAAATATGCACTTCTGTAGCCATGTCATGAAAAAATGCTGGACAAGTAAATTGAAGAAAATACTTTTTAACATTCTGGAGCAACAATTTTTGGTTACTTTCTGATAAAACATTCATAGGAATTTATATTATAACATATTATAACATGAATTTGGTGAATATTTTGTGATCAGCTGTCTAGTAGAGTTGCATACCTCTTCTCAACATACGCAAATCTGTTTCTTTGAACATGATAGCATAAATTTAACTGTTCATCTTATTTCTTCAGGAAATCCATTACGAGATTTTGCCTCTAATCATAGAATGCTCAAAATGTGTAATGTCTATTTCACTAATGAAATACTAATACTGGTATACTTATGGAGGAGGTTTATTATTTAGGTATTTAGACACAGTTGGACAACCTTTCTGAAAAGTTTGTGCTGTGTGGAAATGATAGCTTTCTTTTTTTCTTTTTTTCTTTTTTTTAAAGTTATTTTTTATTATACCAATGAGTATTACTGATTCCTCAGCAAACACTGGCGATCAGAATCTAAATGTCTGGAAAACTTTGCTCAACCCCATTGTTTTTTGGAGCAGGAATGGTGAAAGATACAAAGCAATTGATGTGAGAACTTCCCAGAATACAAGTGGCACTTAAATGTAGATATTACTTATTTCAGGTGAATCTCTTCAGCAAGAGCCATGCGTGTACTCATCTGAGGGCAAAATTCAAGTTTTTCATGAACAGGTCTAAACCAGTATGAAACATGCTTTGAAAGAAGTAGATTTCTCAAGTGAAACTCTCCTAGGCTAAACTTCAAAAGCAACATGTATCCCCTGTCTGCATGAGATTCAAGAAAGCATTAAATATACAGAAATGGTTGAAAAATTATCACTCACAAACGCTGTTAAATTATTTAAAACTTCTTCATACTGTGCAGAATTTACAATTAGAACACTATCATCATAAGTTCCTGACAGCGTAATGACTCCTGGGAATATTTTCCCTGGAATAAGAACAGAGAATATGAATTAATTAGAAAGCATGCAAGTAAATCAGGTTTTACCTTAGAGTTCTCAGGCCTTCAGAGATGTGGAAATACAATGCAGAAATCGATCAGTGTTGTTTTTCATATATTGGAGGAATCAGCAGGGGACAAATGTTTGCTTGGTCAACTCAGCTACAATGAGGGATGTACTCTGGCTAATGGGAAGCAGGCAGGATCCTGGGCTCAACCAAAACGGTCAGACTATGAAACTGAATTATGTTAAACTGTAAGTATGGCTGCAGCTAGTAAAATATTTCATCTGAGGTATTACAGTATTTAGTGAGAGAATATCTATATTAAGGACATTAAATTTGCAGTCACAGCCACCAAGTAGTTAATGTGGTTCACCATACCTGAGAAAGTGATTCGGTATCTACCTGCTTCTTTAGGCTCATAGTATATTTGAGAATCCTGCCTGCTGGGACTTAAATGAGAAGCCCCATTTGCTCACACACTTGATCATTATCAGCATCTCAGAGATACACTTTAACAGGACTGTGATGAGTGTTTAGCAACCGGGAAAATCTAGACAGTTGTTCAGAGGTCTTCATGTGTTTGGGCCCCTTTAAATCCTGGGCATTAATATTGATGTCAGGTTTAAACTTGCATTTTCTTTCCCGCTTTTCACTCATTTTAATCTCCAGCACTTCTGACAAAGACCTCACCTTCTTTTCCTCGCACATCAACCTATTTGCCTGTTACTGTTTTGTGAGATAACAATCTAGGTCATTGCATTGGTGGTTGTCTGCAAAGCCAGGCATTATTCAGCAGCCACTTTCCCAGACTGATTATGTTTTCAGTTATAACATGAGAACAAGGGATACAGAAAGAAAAATTCACCTGAGTAGAAGTAACTAAAAATATAGATTGCCCTTCTGGAACTCACCTCTGTGACAATCATTGTCCTTGTAGTAGAATCCATATTGGCACAGGCAGTTAAAAGTGCTGTTTAAACGAACACAGGTAGCCAAAGTTGTTCCACAAGGGTCTGGGTTGCAGAAATCCCCTGTTACAAAGATAAAGATATTGATGTCAGAATTTCTATGAAAGAGCAATAGCCAGTTCTACTATCAGGTATGTTTTATAGAGAATAGATACAACTAAAGAGTACTCTGAGGCCATCAAGGGCAGCATGGTATGGTTCTTCAAAACCTTTTCCAAACCTCCTTCTACCTTCCCCTTTAATCAGTGTCTTATTTCCTACGACCTGTTGCTTAGTGTGATTTAACCTGCACGCCTGCCTGTGATACCTCTTCTCCAGCAACCTCTCTCCACTTGATTTACCTCCTTCCTGCAAATTTCCTCTGTCCAAAAGCCCTGCAGGCTCCACATATCTACCCTTCTCCCTCAGTGCCAAGCTTGCCATTGCTACCCCATGACCAGGGCAAGGCTCTTGTTTCTGCTCCCACAGCATCTTCAGTGTATCCAGAAAATCCTGCAGCTTATGTCACTGTCCTGAGCCAACCCAGGTCCTCCTCAATTCCAATCTGTTCATACACTTGGAAGAGGAGTAGCACTATAGGAAAACTTATCCAGCTAATCCTTCCTTGAAAATCATCCTCTGAGAGATTTGCCTGGAAACATGCACAGCAATAAGAAAGAGAAAACACAAAGATGTGATAGTAAATCCATCAGAAGAAAGAAATTTAGGGAGAAGTAACGTTTTATAGGGTATGCTCTCTGCCTAAAATGGTCTCCATAATAGTTTTGTTAAATAATTACATATTCTGTAAGGATTTTATAATATGTATTTCATATCTATACATAATTTATATGTTTATAAGTAATTAAAAGTTATATTTCAATAGACATTAAATATAGGATGGTAATTACAGCTCTCTTCCAAGTTACCAAATTCTATTTTTCACCCTGCCTGGTTTCTTTCACTTAACTCCCTAGGTACCTTCTCATAGATCAGGTAGATATTTTATGTGTAATGGGGAAAAATGCACTAACACTCATTCCCCAAAAAATGGAAAGCAAAACATTTGATGAACTTTCATTTACTAGAGGGCTCATTTCCAGATACTGTCTTTCTAGAGGTCCTACTGAAGACAAATTATTTTTCTGGATGAAGAGATCCAAAGCAGAAGACAACAAGGCTTGTGGAATCTTCCCCAACATTATCCCCTTGCAGCAAAGACCAGCAGGGAAAGAGGGAAGAGTGGAGAGGCTTCGTAGTTCCAACCTCAGCAACTTTGTCTCTCGTGGGAGACAAATTCATGGAAACCTGGGCAGGAAGGGACTGCATAGCTCTCAGGATGAGTAACCCAAATCTACCCTCCTAAGGGGTCGACTGAGGGATTTTTGTTTCTTACCTGTAGTGCCTGCAGTTGTCATTGTAGGTGTAGTAGTAGTTATGTCATTCTTTCCTGACAAAGTGAAAAGAAGAGAGATAGTAGCACTGCTTAGCATTCTCTGGAGGAAAAGTCTTGGGGAACTCTGTGTGTACAGAACAAACTCTGAGCAGGTGAGGGGGAAACACACAGACCTGAGCAGCCAAAGCGCAGGGCAGCCTTGCCCGGCCTTTGGGCTCTCCAGGTCATGATGCCTGGGCAGTCTGATGTCTCCATGGCCCCTTCTCCCCCACATCCCAGTGCCTGAGCACATGCCCCACACAGGCAGTGGATTGCCCCAGCTCAGCTGCACTCCTGGCCACGGCCAGTTCAGCCATGGGCACACATGTGTCTCCCTGCAGGAAAGTTCCCTCTGCCTGCTTGAGGCAGCACCACACACCAGCACTGGCTGCTGGAGCAGTTTGAGGGCACCCATCAGTCTGCACCCAGCCAGCACACCCTGTGCTCCCCCACAGTCGCCTTGTCCCCACGGTCATTTGGAGAAGAGCCTGAGGCAGCTGCTCTTTCCAGATAGTACACAGGCATGATGGAAAAGTGCGGTGCTGGCAAGAAGGATGTGCTTGACTGTGCCCCCCATGCAGGAAGAACTGAGGGGATGGGCAGACTTCACTTCCTCAGAGTTACCACAACAGGAGCTTGCACCCACCTGCATGGGGTTCCCCAGCATCACAAGGGGCTTGGTGGTGCATGGAGGATTCCTGGCAGGAATCGCTATATGGTCCCTGGCCCCTGGCACTCAGACCCATTGTTACGAGCCCCTGATCCCTCCCTGCCCATGCCCAGCGAGGCAGAGGAACAACTCCCTGCAGGGCCCCGTCACAGGTTTGCCCTGGGCATCTCATCTGCCAGGATCCTTTTCCGCCAGGGACTGGTGCAGAAGGCAAAGAGCAGCCTTGTCAACATTTCCCCCTCCCTTGCAGCACAGGCCAGTAGAGAGAGAGTGAAGTGATGACAGGATTCATAGCCATGATATTGCAAACTTTGTCTCCACTGGGAGACACTATTTCTTGTGGGAACTGCAGAACTCCCAGGATGGGTGACCCCAATCTACCCTCCTAAAGGGCTGACAGGGATTCTTGATCCTTATCTGTAGTGTCTGTGGCTGTTGTCATGAATGTGCTAGTATTTACGGTATCATTCTCTTCTGATGGAGGGAAAATGAGAACTGTTAGCACTGCTTAGCATTATGTGGAGGAAAAGTCTTGGGGAACCCTATGTGTGTGCAGGACAAGCTCTAAGCAGGTGAGGGGGGGGACCGACGTAGGCTTGAACAGCCAAAGCCCAGGGCAGCCTTGCCCTCTCTTTGGGCTCTCCCTGGAGTGGCCTCTTCAAGTCTTTTCTAAACCCTTTCCCCCGGCAGCAAAAGTCAGCAGGGAAAGAGGGAAGAGTGGAAAGGATTTGCAGCCTTGATCTGGGCAATGTTTTCTCCCTGGGGAGGTGAACTTGCGGTTACCCAGGCAGGAAAGCACATCCCTGCTGCCTGTGGGGACTATAGAGCTCCCAGGATGAGAGACATCAATCTATCCTCCTAAGGGGTCGACTAAGGGAATTTTGCTCCTTACCTGTAGTGTTTGTGGCTGCTGTCGTGGGTTCAGTAACATTCTGTCCTGATGAAGGGAAGAGAGTTGTTAGCACAGCTTAGCATTGTAGGAGGAAAAGTCTTGGGTAACCCTGTGTGTGCAGGACAAGCTCTAAGCAGGTGAGTGGGGGACAGACAGGGGGCTGAGCAGCCAAACCCCGGGCAGCCTTGCCCTCTCTTTGGGCTCTCCCGGGAGCAGCCTCTACAAGTATTTCCAAACCCTTTCCACTGGCAGAAAAGCCCAGCAGGTAAAGAGGAAAGAGTAGAGAGGATTCACAGTCTTGATCTGGGCATCATTGTCTCACCGAGGAGATGAACTTGGGCTACTCAGGCAGCAGAGTACATCCCTGCTGTCTGTGGGGACTATAGAGCTCCCAAGATGAGTGACACCCATCTATCCTCCTAAGGGGTCGACTAAGGGAATTTTGCTCCTTACCTGTAGTGTTTGTGGCTGTTGTCGTGGGTTCAGTAACATTCTGTCCTGATGAAGGGAAGAGAGTTGTTAGCACAGCTTAGCATTGTAGGAGGAAAAGTCTTGGGGAACCCTATGTGTGCAGGACAAACTCTGAGCAATAAGGGGAGACCTGCTGGGGCTGAGCAGCCAAAGCGCAGGGCAGCCTTGCCCGGCCTTTGGGCTCTCGAGGTCGTGATGCCTGGGCAGTCTGATGTCTCCATGGCCCCTTCTCCCTCATATCCCAGTGCCTGAGCACATGCCCCACACAGGCAGTGGATTGCCCCAGCTCAGCTGCACTCCTGGCCGTGGACGGCTCAGCCATGGGCGCACATGTGTCTCCCTGCAGGAAAGTTCCCTCTGCCTGCCAGAGACAACATCACAAACCCAGAGCAGCTTCAGAGCAGTTCTCAAACTGCCCTCAGGCACCCATCAGTCTGCACCCAGCCAGCATACCCTGTGCTCCCCCACAGTTGCCTTGTCCCCACGGTCATTTGGAGCAGAGCAGCTGCTCTTTTCAGATGGTGCACAGGCATGATGGAAAAGTGCAGTGCTGGCAGGAAGGATGTGCTTTTCCATGTCCATGATGCAGGAAGAACTGAGGGGATGGGCAGACTTCACTTCCTCAGAGTTACCACAACAGGAGCTTGCACCCACCTGCATGGGGTTCCCCAGCATCACAGTGGGACAGGGACTTTGGTGGGGCATGGAGGATTCCCGGCAGGGACCACTATACGGTCTCCAGCACTCAGCTCCATTGGTGTGAGCCCCTGATCTGTCCCTGCTCATGCTCAACAAGGCACAGCAACAACTCCCTGCAGCGCCTTGTCATGGGTTTGCCCTGGGCACCTCATCTGTCAGGATCCTCTCGCACCTGGGACTGGTGTGGGTGGCAAAGAGCAGCCTCATCAAAACTTGCCCAGCCCTTTTCCCTTGCAGCAAACAGCAGCAGGGAAAGAGTGAAGTGATGATAGGATTCATAGCCATGATCTGGGCAACTTCATCTCCACTGGGAGATGACCCTTTGGAGAGCAGCACAGGGCAAAGGGACCTGGGGGTCCTGGAGCACAGCAGGATGACCATGAGCCAGCACTGCGCCCTTGTGGCCAGAAGTCCAATGCCATCCTGGGGTGTATTAGAAGGGGAGTGGTTAGTAGGTCGAGAGAGGTTCTCCTTCCCCTCTACTCTGCCCTGGTGAGACCACACCTGGAATATTGTGTCCAGTTCTGGGCCCCTCAGTTCCAAAAGGACAGGGAACTGCTGGAGAGAGTCCAGTGCAGGGCAACGAAGATAATTAAGGGAGTGGAGCACCTCCCTTATGAGGAAAGACCGAGGGAGCTGGGGTTCTTTAGTTTGGAGAAGAGGAGACTTAGGGATGACCTCATCAATGTTTATAAATACGTAAAGGGTGAGTGTCAGGAGAATGGAGCCAGGCTCTTCTCGGTGACAATCAATGATAAAACAAGGGAGAATGTGTGCAAACTGGAACAAAGGAGGTTGCACTTATACATGCGAAGAAACTTCTTCATGGTGAGGGTGAGAAAACAGTGGAACAGGCTGCCCAGGGAGGTTGTGGAGTCTCCTTCTCTGGAGACATTCAAACCCCATCTGGATGCCTTCCTGTGTAACCTGATCTAGGTGTTCCGGCTCTGGCAGGGGGATTGGACTAGATGATCTTTTGAGGTCCCTGCCAATCCCTTACATTTTGTGATTTTGTGATTCTGTGTGATTCTGTGAACCTGGGGAACCCAAGTTAGGCAGCAGATCCCTACTTCTTGTGGGGACTTCAGAGATCCCAGGATGGGTGACCCCAATCTGTCCTCCTAAAGGGCTGACTGAGGGACTCTTCTCCCTTACCTGTAGTGCCTGGGGCTGTTGTCATGGCTGTGGTATCACTCTCTCCTGATGAAGGGAAAATGAGAACTGTTAGCACTGCTTAGCATTATGTGAAGGAAAGTATTGGGTAACCCTGTGTGTGCAGGACAAGCTCTAAGCAGGTGAGTGGGGGACAGACAGGGGGCTGAGCAGCCAAACCCCGGGCAGCCTTGCCCTCTCTTTGGGCTCTCCCGGGAGCAGCCTCTACAAGTATTTCCAAACCCTTTCCACTGGCAGAAAAGCCCAGCAGGTAAAGAGGAAAGAGTAGAGAGGATTCACAGTCTTGATCTAGGCATCATTGTCTCACCGAGGAGATGAACTTGGGCTACTCAGGCAGCAGAGTACATCCCTGCTGTCTGTGGGGACTATAGAGCTCCCAAGATGAGTGACACCCATCTATCCTCCTAAGGGGTCGACTAAGGGAATTTTGCTCCTTACCTGTAGTGTTTGTGGCTGTTGTCGTGGGTTCAGTAACATTCTGTCCTGATGAAGGGAAGAGAGTTGTTAGCACAGCTTAGCATTGTAGGAGGAAAAGTCTTGGGGAACCCTATGTGTGCAGGACAAACTCTGAGCAATAAGGGGAGACCTGCTGGGGCTGAGCAGCCAAAGCGCAGGGCAGCCTTGCCCGGCCTTTGGGCTCTCGAGGTCGTGATGCCTGGGCAGTCTGATGTCTCCATGGCCCCTTCTCCCTCATATCCCAGTGCCTGAGCACATGCCCCACACAGGCAGTGGATTGCCCCAGCTCAGCTGCACTCCTGGCCGTGGACGGCTCAGCCATGGGCGCACATGTGTCTCCCTGCAGGAAAGTTCCCTCTGCCTGCCAGAGACAACATCACAAACCCAGAGCAGCTTCAGAGCAGTTTGAGGGCACCCATCAGTCTGCACCCAGCCAGCATACCCTGTGCTCCCCCACAGTCGCCTTGTCCCCACGGTCATTTGGAGCAGAGCAGCTGCTCTTTTCAGATGGTGCACAGGCATGATGGAAAAGTGCAGTGCTGGCAGGAAGGATGTGCTTTTCCATGTCCATGATGCAGGAAGAACTGAGGGGATGGGCAGACTTCACTTCCTCAGAGTTACCACAACAGGAGCTTGCACCCACCTGCATGGGGTTCCCCAGCATCACAGTGGGACAGGGACTTTGGTGGGGCATGGAGGATTCCCGGCAGGGACCACTATACGGTCTCCAGCACTCAGCTCCATTGGTGTGAGCCCCTGATCTGTCCCTGCTCATGCTCAACAAGGCACAGCAACAACTCCCTGCAGCGCCTTGTCATGGGTTTGCCCTGGGCACCTCATCTGTCAGGATCCTCTCGCACCTGGGACTGGTGTGGGTGGCAAAGAGCAGCCTCATCAAAACTTCCCCAGCCCTTTTCCCTTGCAGCAAACAGCAGCAGGGAAAGAGTGAAGTGATGATAGGATTCATAGCCATGATCTGGGCAACTTCATCTCCACTGGGAGATGACCCTTTGGAGAGCAGCACAGGGCAAAGGGACCTGGGGGTCCTGGAGCACAGCAGGATGACCATGAGCCAGCACTGCGCCCTTGTGGCCAGAAGTCCAATGCCATCCTGGGGTGTATTAGAAGGGGAGTGGTTAGTAGGTCGAGAGAGGTTCTCCTTCCCCTCTACTCTGCCCTGGTGAGACCACACCTGGAATATTGTGTCCAGTTCTGGGCCCCTCAGTTCCAAAAGGACAGGGAACTGCTGGAGAGAGTCCAGTGCAGGGCAACGAAGATAATTAAGGGAGTGGAGCACCTCCCTTATGAGGAAAGACCGAGGGAGCTGGGGTTCTTTAGTTTGGAGAAGAGGAGACTTAGGGATGACCTCATCAATGTTTATAAATACGTAAAGGGTGAGTGTCAGGAGAATGGAGCCAGGCTCTTCTCGGTGACAATCAATGATAAAACAAGGGAGAATGTGTGCAAACTGGAACAAAGGAGGTTGCACTTATACATGCGAAGAAACTTCTTCATGGTGAGGGTGAGAAAACAGTGGAACAGGCTGCCCAGGGAGGTTGTGGAGTCTCCTTCTCTGGAGACATTCAAACCCCATCTGGATGCCTTCCTGTGTAACCTGATCTAGGTGTTCCGGCTCTGGCAGGGGGATTGGACTAGATGATCTTTTGAGGTCCCTGCCAATCCCTTACATTTTGTGATTTTGTGATTCTGTGTGATTCTGTGAACCTGGGGAACCCAAGTTAGGCAGCAGATCCCTACTTCTTGTGGGGACTTCAGAGATCCCAGGATGGGTGACCCCAATCTGTCCTCCTAAAGGGCTGACTGAGGGACTCTTCTCCCTTACCTGTAGTGCCTGGGGCTGTTGTCATGGCTGTGGTATCACTCTCTCCTGATGAAGGGAAAATGAGAACTGTTAGCACTGCTTAGCATTATGTGAAGGAAAGTATTGGGTAACCCTGTGTGTGCAGGACAAGCTCTAAGCAGGTGAGTGGGGGACAGACAGGGGGCTGAGCAGCCAAACCCCGGGCAGCCTTGCCCTCTCTTTGGGCTCTCCCGGGAGCAGCCTCTACAAGTATTTCCAAACCCTTTCCACTGGCAGAAAAGCCCAGCAGGTAAAGAGGAAAGAGTAGAGAGGATTCACAGTCTTGATCTAGGCATCATTGTCTCACCGAGGAGATGAACTTGGGCTACTCAGGCAGCAGAGTACATCCCTGCTGTCTGTGGGGACTATAGAGCTCCCAAGATGAGTGACACCCATCTATCCTCCTAAGGGGTCGACTAAGGGAATTTTGCTCCTTACCTGTAGTGTTTGTGGCTGTTGTCGTGGGTTCAGTAACATTCTGTCCTGATGAAGGGAAGAGAGTTGTTAGCACAGCTTAGCATTGTAGGAGGAAAAGTCTTGGGGAACCCTATGTGTGCAGGACAAACTCTGAGCAATAAGGGGAGACCTGCTGAGGCTGAGCAGCCAAAGCGCAGGGCAGCCTTGCCCGGCCTTTGGGCTCTCGAGGTCGTGATGCCTGGGCAGTCTGATGTCTCCATGGTCCCTTCTCCCCCACATCCCAGGACCTGAGCATGTACCCCACACAGGCAGTGTATTGCCCCAGCTCAGCTGCCCTCTGTGGTCATGGCCAGCTTAGCCATGGGCACACATGTGTGTCCCTGCAGGAAAGTTTCCTCACCTGCCCAAAGCAGCACCACACACCAGCACTGGCTGCCAGAGCAGGTCGAGGGCACCCATCAGACTGCACTCAGACAGCACATCCTGGAATTCCCTCACAATGCCAGCTACCCATGATCATTTTGGGGAAAGTGTGAGTCAGCTGCTCATTTCAGATGGTGGGTAGGCATGATGGGAAAGCACAGTGCTGGCAGGATGGATGTGCTTGTCCATGCCCATGACGGACCTAAAGTTCAAGGACTGCGCAGGATTCCCCTCCTCACTGTTACGCCAGCAGGAGCTTGGACCCACCTTCATGGGGTTCCCCAACACCACAGTGGGACAGGCAGCTTGGCAGGGCATGGAAGGTCCTGACAGGGACCACTCTATGGTGCCAGGTCACAGCTTCTAGCACTCAGTCCAATTGGTCTGAGCCTCAGATCCTTCCCTGCTTATGCCCCAACAAGCCATAAGAACAACTCCCTGCTGGGCTCAGTCATGGGTTTGCCCTGTGCACCTCATCTGCCATGATCCTCTTGCACCCGGGACTCGTGTGGGAGGCAAAGGCATCAAGCAGGAAAAGAGCAGCCTCTTTAAGTCTTCCTTAATCCTTTCCCCTGGGAGTAAAGGGCAGCAGGGAAAGAGAGAAAAGTGGAGAGCACTCACACCCTTGAGCAAGGCACCAGTTTCTCCCCTGGGAGATGAAATCAGGGAAATCCAGCCAGTAGAGCACATCCCTGTTTCCCTGTTTGTGGAGACAGTAGAGCTCCCAGGATGGGTGACCCAAATCTACCCTCCTAAGGGGCTGAGGGATTTTTGCTCCTTACCTTCAGCGTCTGTGGATATCGTTGTATGTGAAGTATCACTTAAGCGATCAGGACTATCTGATGAATGGAAAACAAAAGATGTGGGAGGACTGCTTAGCACTGTATGGAGGAAAAGTCTCGAGGAACTCTGGGTGGGTAGGAAAATGTGTGAGTAGGTGATGGGGGAACTTGCAGAGCTGAGGAGCCAAGCAAGGGGCAGCCTTGCCCCGCCTTTGAGCTCTCCCTGCAGCAACCACTTCAAATCTTCCCTGAGCCTTTTCCTTGGCAGCAAAGGTCAGCAGGGAAAGAGAGGAGAATGGAAAGGACTCACAGTCTTGATGTGGGCATTCTTTTCCTGACTGGGGAGATGAACCTGGGAAAATCTGATTAGGAGACCAGATCCCTGCTTGTGGGGAAGGCAGAGCTCCCAGGATGGATAACTCAAATCTGTCCTAAATGGCTGACAGAGGGATTTTTGCTCTTTACCTGTAGTCTCTGTGATTGTCGTCAAATTTGGGGTAGGACTTGAGTCAGAGCTTGAGCCTGAAGAAAAGACGTGGTATCACTGCTTAACATTATGCGGAGAAAAATTCTTGGGGAAGCCTATGTGAGTGCAGGACAACTTCAAAGCAGATGAGAGGGGGACTGACATGGGGCTGAGCAGCCAAAGCCCAGGTCAGTCTTGCCCTCTCGTTGGGAGTCTCCCTGGAGCAACCTCTACAAGTATTTCCAAACTCATCCCCCTGGCAGAAAAGGTCAGCAGAGAAAGAGGGAAGAGTGGAGAGGACTCACAGCCTTGATTTGGGCATCGTTATCTCCCTGATGAGATGAACTTGGGGTTACCCAGGCAGGAGAGCACATCCCTGCTGTCTGTGGGGACTGTAGATCCCCAGGATGAGTGACCCAAATCTATCATCCTAAGGTGCCTCAATTAGGGATTTTTGCAATTTACCTGTAGTCTCTGTGGTTGTCGTCAAATTTGGGATAGGACTTGTGTCAGAGCTTGAGCCTGAAGAAGAGATTTGGTACCACCAGCTAGCACTGTGTGGAGGAAAAGTCTTGGGGAACCCTATTTGTGTGCAGGATAAACTCTGAGCAGGTAAGGGGGGGACCTACTGGGGCTGAGCAACCAAAGCCTTGCCCAGCCTTTGGGGTCTCCTGATACCTGGGCAGTCTGATGTCTCCATGGCCCCTTCTCCATCACATCCCAGTGCCTGAGCACATGCCCCACACAGGCAGTGGATTGCCCCAGCTCAGCTGCACTCCTGGCCACGGCCGGCTCAGCCCTGGGCACACGTGTGTGTCCCTGCAGGAAAGTTCCCTCCACCTGCCCAAGGCAGCACCACACACTCAGCACAGCTTCAGAGCAGGCTGAGGGCAACCATCATCCCATGAAAATGCTACCCATGATGGCCTGCTTGGCAACACTGTTTTGGGAAATCTGAGGTAGCAATTGTTCCTGCATGGTAAGGATGTGGGAAACACATGTGGGTCTTGAGGTCTTTTCAAGGAGGACAAGGCACCAAGCATGAGGAGGCAGAGTTGCCAAAATCATCACCAACACTTTTTCCCTGCAGCAAGGGGCAGGAGGGTCAGAGAAGAAAGACAGAGAAGGAGTCGCAGACTTGATCTGAGGCTCTACGACTCCACCAGGAGAGGAACTTGGGGAAACCTGGGCAGGGGAGCATGTCTGTGCCTGTGGGAGCTGCAGAGCTCCCTGAGACTGAGTTATTCCAGACTGTCCTTGTAAGTGGCTGTCTGAGGGCTTTTTACTCCTTACCTGGTGTCTCTGTGCTTGTTGGGGAAGACGGGGTAGAATCTGTTTCAGATGTTGATTCTGAGGAAGGGAAAATGAGACATGTGGTATCACTGTTTATCATTGTGTGGAGGAAAAGTCTTGGGGAACTCTGCGTGCAGGAAAAACTCTGAGCAGGTAAGTGGAAAACCGGCATGGGGCTGAGCACCCAAAGCCCAGTGCAGCCTTGCACAGCCTTTGGGGTCTCCACGGAACAGCCTCTTCAAGTATTTCTCAGCCCTTTCCCCTGGCAGCAAAGGTCAGCAGGGAACGAGGGAAGAGAGGAGAGAATTCACAGCCTTGATCTGGGCGACTTTTTCTCCTTGATGAGGTGAACTTGGGGTTACCCAGGCAGGAAAGTACATTCCTGCTGCCTGTAGGGACTGTAGATCTCCTATGATGAGAGACACCAATCTATCATACTGAGGGTCTGACTGAGAGATTTTTGCTCCTTACCTGTAGTCTCTATGGTTGTTGTCAAATTTGGTGTAGGACTTGTGTCAGAGCTTGAGCCTGAAGAAGAGAAGAGAATCGTTTTGCTCTGGGCACCTCATCTGCCATAACCCTCTTGTACTTGGAACTGGTGCAGGTGGCAAAGAGCAGCCTCATCAAAGTTTCCCCAGCCCTTTTCCCTTGCAGCAAAGGCCAGCAGGGAAAGAGTGAAATGATGACAGGATTCATAGCCATGATCCGGGCAACTTTGTCTCCAAGGGGAGATGAACTCAGGGAAACCTGGGTCAGGGAGCACATCCCTATTTCTTGTGGGGACTGCAGAGCTCCCAGGATGGGTGACCCCAGTCTACCCTCCTAAAGGGCTCACAGGGATTCTTGATCCTTATCTGTAGTGTCTGTGGCTGTTGTCATGAATGTGCTAATATTTATGGTATCATTCTCTTCTGATGAAGGGAAAATGAGAACTGTTAGCACTGCTTAGCATTATGTGGAGGAAAAGTCTTGGGGAACCCTATGTGTGTGCAGGACAAGCTCTAAGCAGGTGAGGCGGGGACCGACGTAGGGTTGAACAGCCAAAGCCCAGGGCAGCCTTACCCTCTCTTTGGGCTCTCCCTGGAGTGGCCTCTTTTCTAAACCCTTTCCCCTGGCAGCAAAAGTCAGCAGGGAAAGAGGGAAGAGTGGAAAGGATTTGCAGCCTTGATCTGGGCAATGTTTTCTCCCTGGGGAGGTGAACTTGTGGTTACCCAGGCAGGAAAGCACATCCCTGCTGCCTGTGGGGACTATAGAGCTCCCAGGATGAGAGACATCAATCTATCCTCCTAAAGGGTCGACTAAGGGAATTTTGCTCCTTACCTGTAGTGTCTGTGGTTATTGTTAATGTTGTGGCAGAATCTGTTTCAGATGTTGATTCTGAGACAGGGAAAAAAAGAGAAATGTTAGCACTGCTCAGTACTGTGTGGAAGAAAAGTCTTGGGGAACCCTATTTGTGTGCAGGACAAACTCTGAGCAAGTAAGGGGGAGACCTGCTGTGGCTGAGCAGCCAAAGCCCAGGGCAGCCTTGCCCAGCCTTTGGCGTCTCCAGGCCCTGACACCTGGGCAGTCTGATGTCTCCATGGTCCCTTCTCCCACCACATCCCAGTGCCTGAGCACGTCCCACACAGGTAGTGGATTGCCCCAGTTCAGCTGCACTCCTGGCCATGGACGGCTCAGCCATGGGCACACGTGTGTCTCCCTGGAGGAAAGTTCCCTCTGCCTGCCCAAGGCAGCACCACAAACCCAGCACTGACTGCTGGAGTAGAGTCAGAGACATCTCATCTCTAGTGCTCGTACTTCAGCTTTAGAACCAGCAGAGCTCTGGCCTGACCTAGTGCCAGTATTGCCCACTTCCCTTGTCATGTCAATTTGCTTTTCTCAGCCCTTTAAACAAGCAGTGTTTTTATCATAATTCATCTTCATTTGTTGCACCTATATCAAATAGATTTACATGACACTGCACTCCACAGTTAAAATGTTCACAGTGACCCTTCATATTCTGCTCTAGAGCTCAGTTAAATCTACAAAAATTCAATCACTGCAAGATATACATATATAAATACTTTTCAACTTTGGAATGTGCTCTCAGGAGAAGCATCACTAAAATCTCTGTATGAACGCTTTCAGAGCAGCAGTGGAAGAATGGCTGCCTTTGCTAATACCTTCAATTATGCTGTAATAAATTCAAGTGAACAATCAAAGCAGATTATTTTATTCAAATAATGTATATACTGCTAAATTATCGTTGGTATCAAGACCCTTTTTGCCAAGACTACACCTCTATCTGGTTATGACAGTACACTTTTTTTTGGTCATTTTTTTCTTCCTCATTATATTTTTTTTTTCTAAATAAAGATAAACCTGGCTGACACCAGGTAATAGTTGAAGAAAATTTTCCTCTTATTTTGGTTTCAGCATTACCTGTTACTGTGTTTAGTTTTCTGAAGTATTTTATCTATTTATTTTTAAGATGTTTATTTAATATTGAAATGGTGTTTTTCATAACTCTTGGCATATGGAATGTTTGGGGTTTCTTTTTATCTACAAGTAAGGAGATTAAATAATAAACCAGCCTTGCTGTTAGACATGTGATACTGACAAATGGCCAGTTTGGATCATACGATCTAACTTCAATCTGAATTAGTTAATAAATGAGTTAGGAATAAACATATTTAGTCAGAGTTAATGCCACTGCAATCATAATGCAATCTAAATGATTAACAGCATGCAGCTGCAAGGATAATATATTTGTGGCTAAAATCCTTGGCACTAACACATTCTTAAAGCTGGTATATTAAAAAAAAATATTGCAAATCTCAACAAACATTTGAAAAATAGACCCGCTGTTTAAGGCTTTGGAAATTCAAAGTGAGGCAAATGTTATAAAGTTTGTTCTTCTGATCAATAAAGAAAAGGTATATCAATAAAGAAAAGATATACCAATAAAGAAAAGGTATATCAAAAAGATAACTCCTGAAGTAATACATTGGTCTCCTCTACGTGAAGAGGAGATATGAGCAATTGTGCCAGTCCTCTGCCAAGGTTTGTGCCTCCACTGGTTACCAAGTCCCATAGGCAGCATTATTTGTTCCCATCAATGTAAAGAAATGTGCTTTTTTCCTATAACCCTGATAATGTGAATCTATGTTGGTCAGAGGCCATGGTTTTGAAGTATTAGCATTATAGAACCATTTAGGTTGAAAAGGACCTTTAAGATCATTTTGTCCAACTGTAAACCTAACACTGCCAAGTCTACTACTAAACCACATCTCTAAGTGCCACATTCGTGTCTTTTAAGTACCCCCAGGGACGGTAGCTCAACCACTTCCCTGCGCAGCCTGGTCCAATCATGGACAATCCTTTTGGTGTTTTTCCTAATATCCAATCTAAACCTCCCCTGACACAACTGAGGCCATTTCCTCTCATCCTACCATTTGCTACTTGAGAAAAGAGACCGACCAACACCTCGCTACAATTTCCTTTCAGGTAGTTGTAGAGGACAACAAGATCTCCCCTCAGCCTCCTCCAGGCTAAACAGCCCCAGTTCCCTCAGCCTCTCCTCATCAGACTTGTGGTCCAGACCCTTCACCAGCTTCATTGCTCTTCTCTGAACTCTCTCCAGCACATCAATGTCTTTCTTGTAGTGAGGGGCCCAAAACTGAACACAGGATTCGAGGTGCAGCCTCACCGGTGCTGAGTATAGGGACAATCACTTCTCTGGTCCTGCTGGACACGTTAGTTCCAATAGAGGTTTAGACTGCCTTGTCAAAATGGATATCGGGCCAGTACCCTCTTAGAGAGCTAATCCTTAGCCTACAACAACTGTTAGCCTTGCAGAGGCTCTGGCTGACATTGTCCCCGAGTACCCTTTGGACGCAAGAAGAATCACGTCTGTGGTGATAACAGAGCACATGAGCTGTGATTCTCGTGAGAGGTAACCTGAGCCTAGGTGGCCATTTTACAGCTCAGTCTGCCTAGACCCAACCTCTGTGTAAGGAAACACGATGCATTAATAGACTTAGGCGTTTACTACAGAGATAGAGAAATGGACGGCATTACAACCAAGGTTATGGAATAACAGAGACATCTGGCTGCTGAGCAGGGCAGGGCCTGTGTGCCAGTACTAATCAAATGGACACATCCTGCGAAGCTTTTACAATGTTTGCTTAGAATGAAAAAGGTTTCTGGGAAGGACCATTGAGATGTAAGTCTGTTCCAAGTAAGTGAAAGACTCACATTGCTTTCAGTATCTCTTGGATCAAGTTTTTTCATATCTTGTTGTTACCTGCAAGACTCCAAACAGAAAACCAACCAACTGACAATCTTGAAAACTCCTATGCTTACAATTTATAGCTAAAAATTGGTCTGTAGCACGTTGTAGTTGTAGTCAGAAATGCGTATGTTCACTTGCAGCAGTCAACAGAGACCCACAACCAGCTGAAAGCTTAATAACATCAGTGAAGTTCTTAATCATAGAATGTCCTGAGTTAGAAGGGACCCACAAGGATCATCGAGTCCAACTCCTGTCCCTGCATATGCCAACCCCACAGTACACACCGTACGTCTGAGGGTGTTGTCCATTCTCTTGAACACTGTCAGGCTTGGGGCCATGACGCCTCCCTGGGGAACCTGTTCCAGTGTCCAACACCCTCTGGGTGAAGAACCTCTTCCTCATGTCCAATCTAAACCTCCCCTGGCACATCTTCCTGCCATTCCCTCGGGTTCTGTCACTGGTCACTAGAGAGAAGAGACCAGCGCCTGCTCCTCCTCCATCCCTTGTAAGGAAGCTGTAACTGCCATGAGGTCTCTCCTCAATCTCCTCCAGGCTGAACAAACCAAGTGACTTTAGCCACTCCTCATACAGCTTCCCCTCCAAACCCTTCACCAACTTTGTGGTCCTCTTCTGGACACTCTCCAGTAGCTTTATAGCCTTATTTATCCTATCTCGTCCAGAAATGCACACAGGGCTTCAGATGAGGCCACACCAGTGCAGAGCAGAGTGGGACAATCACCTCCCTGCCCGGCTGGCAGTGCTGTGCTGGATGTGCCCAGAACACGGTTGGTCTCTTGGCTGCCAGGGCACACTGTTGGTTCATGTTGAACTTGCCATGGACCAGAATTTGGCTCATATCTCTGTAACTTTATATTCATGCTAGCTGAGACTCCAAGTCCTCTCACTGCTTCAAGTCACCATGAAACTCTTAATATAGTTGCCTTAACTCTACTTCTGCTAGTGCCTTCACCTTGTATCTGTCACTGAATATCAGGGACAGGCAAGTTTGGGCAGAGGTTCTGGCCCACAACTACCCAGTTCGTCACAATGCCAGAAAAAATAGTAAGCAGCTTAAGGAATGACACCTGCCCTTCTGTTTTGAATAGACCACAGTGCAACCCTCTGCCACCCAGACTGGTGGTGAAGTTCCCATTAATCAATTTCAACTGGAGGGAACAAATCCTCTGTGAGCCAGCTCAGGCGGTGCTGCTTTCCAGACTGGTTATTTAAGGAGCCTCTGGCCTTTTGTGATGACTGTAATAGAGCTTGAATTACCTGGGTTTAGCATGCAGGTCCTGAAAACTGCTCTTGGAATAGGCTACCTTAGGTTAATCATAAGCACCAGTGCTTTTGCATTGTTCTGTGAACAAGGAAAACTGTTGTCTTGCAGCAACATATTTCATCATTGATTAATCAAAATCTAGACGTGCTGAATTGTATATTGCCGCTGACCTTCAGCCTTTCAGCAGCTGCTGAAAGTACTAAGCAATCCATTCACTGTCACAGAATAGCTGCCCTGATAAATCCCAAACCAGAAGATAGTGTTTCTTACCTTTCAAAAGGCTCAACACCAGGGTGAGCAACACAGCAAGGAATACACAGCGTCTCATTGCCGCTTCTGCTGCTGCTGCCGCTTGCTGCTAAACATAAGAGAAACTGCTTTTCTCTTCTGTCGTCAGCTCATTTAAGGTCCCAGCTACAGGTGGAGAGTTCAGCCCCGAGATGACGTCATGGTGGCAGGTGGCAAATGGTAGATCCAACCTATGTTTTTCTTCCTCCTCAGGCTGGGAGGAGATTTCTGGACCTGCAGTGTTCTTCTTTAAGGTCATAAATGCTTGAGACCTGTTGACACAAGGAAGTTACTGCTAAATAAGTTGATGTGGGAACTGACAGCACACCAGCTATCCCTTGCCAGCTCTCCATACAGACAACCTCAGTGCAAATTAAATGGAGGGTGCTGTGTAATCTGTTCTTAAAATGGAAAAAGCCATCTCATTCCAAGGTATGCTAATTATGCACTTGGAGTAGAGTACCTGGGACACACATGCTCACTTCCTTCACGATAAATTACCAGTACAGACCCCAATTATTCTTTCCTTATAAGCAAAATTTTATGCCCAAGCACTTATTGATCAACAGGGTAAAGAGCAATAGACAACACCTGCATCTTTGACATCATAGAAACAGGACTGACCTTGGCCCTTCTGGCACCGATTATGTCTGGTTTGTTTGCAGCTATCTTATGTGTGTTATGGGCTCACTAAAGCCGTGTGGCAAGAGAAGGAGGAGCGGGCAGGACTGCGGGCAGGTGTTTGACTTTATCTGCGTGACAATCCTCTTTCCTTGAGAGGGAGCATGTTTATGTTGAGAAGATATTTGGAAGCAGGGATGGTTAGGCTCGAGCAGGGAGCCTGCAGCAGATCTAGAAATGGGAAGTAGCCCAGAAGACCATAGAGCAGGTAACACATTCGTGAGGCAGGGAAAATAGGTGGGAGACAGAGACTTTTTGACATTGTATCCCAGGAAGCCTCTGAAAATTGCTAGGTAGAGACCAGGATGGGGAAAAAGGTCTCTGTGGGTAGGGTCTGGTTTTCCCAAACCCTCTTATTTTTAGCTGTCTCACCTGCACAAGTTCTCTAGCTGATCACTGTGTTTGTTCTGCTTTGTGCTCCAATAAAATGCACTGCTGGAGACCATTAGAAATAGGAACGCCCCATGGTGGTTTCGCGTTCCTCTTTTTCAGGCAAAGGTGTCATTTCTCTCACTTTGAAGGTGTGGGTGACTCTGGATGCTGCCACAACTGCCAGTAAAGTCTTTCTGTGAAATAAACACAGGTTACCCTGTCATTATCAGACATGGACAAGAAGGATGAGCAACTCATCAGCGTATCCCCTGCAAAGCCACTTCTAATGGCTGTGGAGCTGGTCTGCTCTGGCAAACTCTGCTGCCAGCAACACTGGCAGGTCATGAACACATTTCTGAATGCAAAGTAACAGCTCTGTGTGTTAAACGCCTCTCCCCTTCCTTCACCTGCCTTTGTTTGATGTGTTGTTTCAAAAGCAAGATATGCAGTCTTGTGTACTAATCTCATATATTCAGAGGGTGGCTCTTCATTTATGTAGGAGGGTGGGAGAGACCAGAAGTGTTATTCAAGTCACTCTTGGGCTTAGGGTTGTCATAAAATGTTACCTAGCACCAAACCAGGAAACATCGGTGGATTTATGGACAGCAAAAATGGTTCAGTGCCTCTCTGCCAGCCTCATTCCTCTGCACCCTGCCAGTGTGCTGAGCCTAACCATGGGGTGTTTTGGCTGCATCTTCCTTTGTCCCTCGGGCTTTAAAGCCCCTCCAGTGCAGCCTGTTCTCCACACGTACCCCCAGTCCCCACAGTGACCCCCCAGCAGCATCTGCCCTGCCCTATGGCAGCCTGGTCCTGGCTCCTGAGGGAGCCCCATGATGGACACCCTGCATGGTCACCAGGTCATTGTGTGTGGTGGGAGGCTGGTATTGGCATCTCAATATGCCCTCCAGGCCCTGTCCCACTGCCTTCATCCAGAGAACCAGCCTGAGAGAGTGGCCAGGGCCAGAGCCAGACCTGGGGTGGCCTGGGGTGTGCTGGGGGTTCTCACAGCCCCCCTCAACTTCCAGACACCCCTCCAGCCCATGCTGGATCCAGCTTCTGTGCCTGTTGCTGCTCACTCCCATGCCAGTCACCCATGCCAGCCCATTCACTTCCTCTGAGCCCCTCCTTAAAATTCCTCTTTGCCAGGGAGCTGACAGAAATGGGGAAGGAAATGCCTGGGCGGTGTTTGTCACCAAAGCCCTGTCTGTTTCTGCTTGGGCAGCATCCACCCTCTGCCCCA
Source organism: Patagioenas fasciata (assembly GCF_037038585.1). Classification (NCBI taxonomy): domain Eukaryota; kingdom Metazoa; phylum Chordata; class Aves; order Columbiformes; family Columbidae; genus Patagioenas; species Patagioenas fasciata. The sequence continues at coordinate 10,898,520 of NC_092526.1, read as the reverse complement.
GGTCACTACCACCCTCCCAGCTTCGCCTCATGCAATGCACCCAAGAACTAAACCTAAAGTCTTGCTCGAATAAAGAATTCTAGTCCTGAGCAGACTGTGCTGTGAGCCTCCAGGGACACCCAGCACTTCTGGACACCAGCCATTTGGGGAGCCACAGCACGTGCTTCAGCTGGAATTGGTGTCTGGAGGAGAACAAACCTGTCTGTGGAAGATGTTTGGCAGAGCTCTGTGCCACTGGTCCTCTGGTGATGTCCATCTCCCACATCTAGACTCTTCAGTCATCATGATACATCCCAATTTTCCAATGTTGCCTCAAGGTGCAACTAGACTAATCTAGGTCTTAAAACCTCCCTGTTGGCTGTGAAGTGAGTGTCTAGGATCAAGAGAACTCCCCAGAGCACTATGAAAAGCAAGGGTCAGGTCTTCAGCAGGTGTAAGTGGTGCAGTTTTGCTGGCTACACTGGTTGAGGGTGCAGTCCTGTACATTAAAACTGTTCTTTACAGTGAATGCACATCAGGAGTGAGTGTATTAGCCATAATTTTAGAGTTCACTTCCATTCTTACCTGATTGTTCCTGTTTATCACCATGACAACTTTGAGAAGTGCAAATCATCTGCAATGCAAAAGGCACCAGTTCCTCCAGGAAGTAATGTGCTGGACAGAAATACACCTTCACATACCAGATATTTTAATCTCTGCTTACTCTTCCCTGTTGATTTTGTGACACACTCGTGGTCTTCCCTGGAGAGAAGAGGGGTGACAGGCTGTATTGTGCCCCATTACTTGTCAATTTGTTGGGGAACTAGTAATAGAGATGTGATGGTTTAGAACAGAAATAAAGAATTACGAAAAGAGGAGAACTGATGTCAGTGAAACATCAGGGACTCTAATGTAATTATTAATGACATAATTAAGCACATAGTTAGACCAGATAGCTCACCATTAGCCCAGACAGACTTGCACGACCACAGTAGTTGTGATGTCATTTAAAGTATTACAGAGAAATCCTTTGCAGAAATAAACTAAATAACTTTCCAGAAGCTGTAAAACCAAACTGTTGTGCGTCAAAGCTCAGATAAGGCTATCAAGAACACTGACAAATTATTATAATGGAATAAAACGTGTGTTATATTTAGTAACAAACACTGTAGTTGTTCTCTTTCCTTTATGTTTGTTTTTTTTTTTTTTTTTAATGTCAGGAAAAAAAAATAACAAAGGTAAAAGGCCCTGCTTATCTATTAGAAGGCGCATAGTCCTGCACAGCCCATTTAACTGTAAATTGCATGCAATCAAGGGGCAGTCCTGCTGCCAGAAGACACCTTAAAGTAGGAGCAAGCATCATACGTATCAGCTGAATTCTTCCTGTGTATTTTTTCAATCCTATTCCTTACTGGACTCCTATACATTTTGCTATCTCATAAATTTGGTTCATCCATTGAATATTACATACACAAGTAGAAATATATGTTGTAATTAGCTAAAAATTTTAAGAAAAACATCCAGAAAGTCTAAATCAAAGTGCTATACATACAGATGCACCCATAATCAGGGAAAGCAGATGCACTTTGCCTCCTTTTCAGGTGGTTCCCAAGATGGTTGAGGACACACACTATGGATGCATTCCATGGTCTCAGAAGCACTGGTATGCAAATCTGAAGTGGGCAGGACTACTAAATCATGTGATTGCCAATAACCGCAAAGATTTTTTACCTAGTCTCATGGCAATGCTGTGAACAGTCCTTTTGTGCTGCCAATTTCCTTAAAAGATGTCAATGTCACAAAGAAAACAGAACCACTGGTAATAGTATCAGTAATAAAACTGAGGCACTGTAACAGTCCTGCTCTTGCAAATTAACACAACCTCAGGATTTAATCAGGTTACTCGCTCCTTTATTTTCCCACCAGAGTCTTACTAGACAAGAGCAGGCATATAACACAATTCTGTACTATATCATCATAGAAAGTAGACTAAAATTTCAGGATGTAGTGAGAAATATGTTGTAGAGTGACCATTTCTCTGCAAGTGGCACTGATTTAATCTAGGCAGCCATCTAGTGCAGGGTTTTTTGACACTTCTGTCACGGGCAAGGGATATCTTACCACGGGGTGAGCTACCTTCTGTCTCTTTTCATGGCTATTGGAGGAGACATGGGTTCAAACTGGCCACCTAACTTTTGGCAGGGCAGATGAATCTCACCTTAGCCCCACTGACTGCTGTCGCAGTTGAGTGTTGCACTGCTTTGGAGCAACACAGGAAAAGATTGTCTCATACCTGCCATTCCTCCAGATGTTCTTCTACATCACGCCTCTGCCCAGCCGCCTGGGCTGGACACTGGGTTCATCTGGATCCAAGGTACCATCCTTCTTCCTCTGAGAGACACTCAGATGTTCCTGGTGGTACGTAACAAGGTAGGATGGATCTCACTGCGGTCAGGTCCGGTCCCCTGCCCTCACAAACAGCCCTGCTGCATCAAGCTCTTCCTCCCCTCCAAACATGCACTCACACACGCAAAAACACAACTTCACCAACTCTTTTGCATTTCCAGCAGGAAATTGATGGAATTTTTAAACTTTGAGTTGCTTAGTGCTACTGAAATAAATATCAGAATTTGTATTTAATGTGAGCAGAAGTTCATCTAGCACAAATAACAGAAGATACACATTTCCCATTTTAGTTGTTCAATCACTGAGCACAACCAGAACTATAAAGTTTCTTATTCTATAGATTAGATTTCTAATTCTTATTAAAATAATCTAAAATTGCGTATGCATCTCTATACAGGGAAAGCTAAACACAATGAAGAAGCTGAGACAGAGTAACATTCATAGTTTTATTGTATCCTTTTATAATACTGACTAGAACGCCAGATTTAATAATATTGGATGCAGGTATAAAAATAATCCAATCCTTAAAAATTATATTTTGCTACTACAGTACTGTATAATTAGTGGAGGCTGAAAAATGATACAACTTTAAATAATACTGGTTTGAAAAATGTCCTCAGGACCCCAGCAACTGGGAAGCAAACATTGAGCGATACAGGGAAGGGAACAGGGCAACGTCAAGAACATAAAGCAGGTTTACATCCAGGTTGATAAAAGAAGCACAAACAAATGCTGAAAATTTACCTTTTAAATAGAGCTCACAAGAGGTGAGCTTTACTACTGCAATTCTGAAAGCTGCTTAAACAAACCATTATGATTTTACACACCAAGTCTGACCTTCTGTTAGGGGAAAGTCCTGTAGAATCTAACAGGGCTTAAAACAAATGACTGAGTTTAACAGAATTTCCTTTTAAAAAAGGAAACTATTTAATATTTTTTCTGGGTTTTTGTTTGGTTTTGTTTTGTGGGGGTTTTTTGTTGTTTTGGTTTGCTTTTGTTTTGTTTGCGTGTTGTTTGGGTTTTATTTGTTTGTTGGGGTTTTGCTTTGGTTTTTGTTTGGGTTGGTTTTTTTGGTTGGTTGGTTGGTTTGTTTTTATCGGAGACCTTTTATGTCAGGGGAATTGTTCAAGAGAAGTGATCAGGTTTTACTGTATTTCACATTACTTTTCCATATAGGACTTTGCAGATCTGGAGGCTGCCTGTTGCAGTCGTTACCTTAAGCAAGACTCCCATCCCTTCTAGCATTTTAGCAGAATAAAGACCATGGTACTTAGCATTTACATACTACATTTGAGGAACATCGGACACCCTCTCTAGGTTTTCCCTCAACAAGGATATCACACTCATGCAACACAAACTAGACACAGAGGAGGTGCCATCCCATATACCACCTTACAGTACAGAAACCACAATCGCTTTAGATGTTTACTTCTGCAAAACAAGTAAGCACCTTCCATTCTTCTTTTTTTTTTTCTTTTTTAAATTTTTACTCTTTCATGGATTTCTGTCCTGCTTTTCAATTTCAACAGTTCAAGGGAACAAAGAATTAAATACACCTTGCAAAGCTTCCAAAATCTTACAAGCACACAGTGCACACCCCTTTCAAAACTGGGAGATGTTGCTCCATTTCTGAATGAAAAAGTAAGAGTGAACTGACAAGTAGCTCTTATCTGTGACTGCAGAAAGCACCTCTATGTCCCTAGAAGATCTTACACAATAGCAAACAGGTTGGCTGATCACTAAAACAACTTCACAAAATTCACATTCACTCTCTTCTTGGACCTGTTTTGTTCAATCCCACATAATACAGGTCCTGCTCCAATAATACAGATACTTTTAAAAAATAAATGCAACATGGAAAGCCAGCAACACTATCACAGAAATAGGCAGAACACAGAGCATGTACTACACACTGGTGACCCTGGTGGTGGAATAATTCAGGCCTATGAAAAACTTCATTACAGTCCATCTGAGTTACCCCGGTCACTATTAATAGATGCTGGATTAGGTCCTTTGTGTGCAAAGAGGAAAAAACATAAGTCAGCATAGGAAGAGTGTTTAAGTAAAATGCATCTGTTCTTGTTAACTTAATGAAGAAAACTAAAGATTAAACATCACTGTGAGGGAACAAGAAGTCCAGGCGGATTTGGAAGGGATATGGCCAGTGATCAGCGTTAGAGACAAGTCCTGGGGAAGCACTTGGTGTGTCTGCAGCAATGTCCAAACGGCCCTGCTGCTCACTCCCCTCCTGACAAACAACCTTTACCAGTAACGGAACAAACAATTTCGCAACAACAAACACCTCTCTCTAACTCCTATTTATTGCTATCTTAAAAGCATTTTACTAGTGCTCAGTGTGGAAGTAAACACCTTTTAAAAGGCTGGTCATGAGGGATGACTCAATACATGATTGTAACAGTGGCACTTACTGGAAATGCTACAGCAGCAATGAGGTTCATTGCTGCTGTGTCACCCAATGCTTTAAATGCTGAGGGCAGAGGGTATCCAAATGCCTGTCTTGCTCTTTCCCCATATAGCCCAATCCGGTGCTGTGAGGTTTCAACAGTATGCAAGAGCCCCCTGATGCTTGCAGTGCAGCTGGCCAGGATAGACAGCAGCACTGCAAATCTGCACATACAAATGTCCCTTTGACTCACCCCTCAAATCTGCGTTTTGCTGCTCTGTTTGCTGGGACTGTGTCTCCTGGGCTGATTGCCGGGGGTATTTCTGTGGGTGAGGGGCTTTTGTCAGCACAATCGGCAGAACACCATTGCAGCAAACATGCGCCTCCCATATCTTTTCCTGTCAAGCAACAGAATTAGCACTTTTTTTTCCAAAGTTGATAGAAAATACACCCACACAACTGCCCACGGGCCCTTGCCGACTGCTGCCCTATCTTTCCACAGCAGCCAAGAGCAAATTTCAGTGCAGTGTTGGTGTAGTTTCTCTTCCTTTCCCCACATCCAGCTGAACCACTTGCATCCTCCTTACAAGAAACATGCCACTTCTATCTTATCCTCTTGGACAGTAGAGAGCAATTCCCCTCAGCAAAAACATACAGTATGCTCAAAATTTGCAATTTGGGGGAGCTAGAAGTAATCTAAATAGCCTGAGAAATAAGCTGCATTTCTTTAGACATGCTATAGGGAGTTAGGTACTGAACAGAGAGGCATCTGCATTTGAAAGTGGGCTTGAGGGCATGTGAAGACACCTCTTACATCTGACAGGAGCGATAAACCCCACTCCGCTCCCAGAGAGTGCTGAGTTTATGGCAGAGACAGCAGCAGACCTTGGTGGAAGCTTGAAGAGAAAAGCTGCACAGAAACAGGTCACATCTGTGCCAAGGCTGGCCAAGCCCATCGCTGCTGGGATGTGGTTGTAAAAAACTGCTGTAAAATCACTGTCATGAGTTATGTCAAAACACACCGCACAGCAGCCAGGCTTTCTGCTGTGAAGACGGAAGCATCGCAGCCCAGGGAGTGGCTGGGCTGGTGGAGGCCACAGGGTCTGAAGCAGCCCGGGGCTGTACCTGCCATCTCCGCAGAGACTTCCTGCAGCACCCTGTGGGAAAACACCTCCGCTCACCCTGGCACTGACACCTGCCAAAGTCCTCTCCTGCCTGCTGAGCGGGGCCTCCTCAGACACCCAGAGAAGGTGCTGCAGGTCAGAAGAGCCCCTTCTCCTCCTGCATTGGCTCCATGACCCCCTTCTTGCCAAAGCTAACAGAAAGGTCAGGCTGCAATAGACACATTCTTATCAGAAATCTCCCAAAGTTTACGTGCTCTAGCACAGAGAAAATTTTACTGCAATAAAATATTCTCATTTGGAAAAGGCCAAGAAAATCCTCCTGAGTTAACTGAGACTCTTTCACTTCAGATATAGCATTGAGAAGAATGTGAAGATCATTAAGAAATGAAAATTAATTACTTGCAAACTTTCATGTAATCTCAATTACAAATAGTCCTATCTGATTTCCATTCAAATCCCTTGTGATCTGCAATTTGCTGTGAGATACAGACCAGGAAATTTGTCCATAAAATCCCTGTTACTCTTTGTATAGAAGGATTTATCTGCAATTGTAAGTTAATATTTCCTACTTTGTCATTCGTACTTGGCACACACAGGAACATTTCCCAGTCCTTGAACTAACCAAGCAATTAGATGCATTTGCCTATAAACATGTGCCTAAACTCTTCCCTATCTGATGAAACACTGGCACATGGTTAAATCCTATCACCATTGCTGGGATACCCTTCCTTTTTGCTAATCTGCTTCAGCAAATAGAGGCAGATCCCAGTGCTCCTCTATATGCTTTGGATTTAGATTTAGCATGAATGCCAGATCCCCCGTTTGTTTTTTTTTTTTCCTGTAACACAGACAAAACCCTCGTCTGTCCCATGGGGAAGGCAGTTCCTTTTGTCCCAGGCGCTCTCAAAAACAGAGGCAACTCACATGCACAGAAGTGACCCTGCCAGTGTCCTCTTTGAAAGACCCCATGGCCCAGCAGAGTCAAGCCCTTAGTTCACATCATCCAATGGATCCTGTGTAATTAAGATATTGGCTGCTAACAAAAGGGAGAAGAACATCATTCATGGACTAGAAACACTGATCAGTCTGGCAGGGAACACCTAGTTTACCTGTTACACTATTTTGGATACTGTAACTAGAGTTCTCCTTAAATATAGCTCCTTTGGCAGATGTACTTTCCACGAGCATCCATTCATTTCCTCCCTGCAGTTAAGATGAGCGGTGTACTACCACCTGCAAGGTTGATTATGGATCAGACAGACATGAACTTGCATGTATCGTCACCATAAAAACATGTAACTGCAAAGCACGCTGTCCTTGGCAGCCTACCTTATAAACTTGCCTGTAGGCAGTATGTCCTTCTGAGCACTGCAAGGGAGAAGGGAATATTGGAGGGTATGTGCCCTTTGGTGAAATTAGCTTAGGTGTGCACTACTGAGATGGTGGGTTAATGGCTAAGGAATTGTGCTATTTGTTTATCCTCACACAAGCAGCCACCTTGAATTAAAAGCACAGTCACATTCACGGGAAGGATCCATATCTGGACAGGGTTTGGATGACGCAGGTTAACACAGCAGTAGGTGTACCACATTAGTGGTAAATATACTTCATTAATAAGATCTCTTTCAACACCCAGTTCAAATCAGGATACAGTCCATGAGCTTTTAATCTAATCTTTGGTGAGAAATGTAATATCTTACATTCTTCACCTTTTGCCACAGTGATTAATATGAAATAACATACCTAGGTGAGGAAACCCACCTGGTTTGAATGAATCAAAACTATGATGGAAGAAAGCAAAACAGTTCAACATAAGTGATCTTTGTTGTGATACAACTGAAGGCATCATGTTTTTCTGTCCCTTAAATGGAACTGACTGCAGCGAGCCTCATTTTCCAACATATCAAAAGCCTCCACAGCACCGACTGAAGTCAATGTGGGCTGTGGAGGCTTGAAAACTATGTCCCACCTGCAGTGCCCAGAATTCAGGTTCCACCTGCTCAAACAGGGCTATAGCATTATTGCTCCTTCACAGATTCCTTGTAAAGAGCACGTCCCAGCTCATGTTTTTCTTTCCTGTGAGCAACCATTTAAAAAGATATTTCTGTTTCTACAGGCACTTAAAACCCTGCAGGGAAACAGAGCCCCAAAAGATCCTATATGGAAGCACTACGACAGCATGTAGTGACATCACTTCTGAACAATTCTGGCTGACAAAACAACAATGTACTTGGACTCTTCCCTATGTACAGGAAGTTTTCAAAGTGGCCCATAGGATCAACTGCGTCTTTTTCAGTTAGAATTGCAGTGGAATCACTAACTTTCCTGTACTCCTTGGAGATAATCAGCCCATGAATTCAGCCAACATTGTCAGGCACCAGGCTTCAGCAAGTATCCAGCCATCTGGAGAACTTCTACCAGTAAGAACGTGAGGGCGAGAGGACCAGTTAGCTTGCCTGTCATGTACGAAACAAAAAGCAACACAGCAGTGGAATAAGTAGACAAACTTGCCCTACCAAAGGAGTTGCACAGTGAATCTTTGCATGAAGGCTGGCTAAGACAACAAGCACAGTCAACAGTGAGCACGATCTGTAAACAAAACACTCCCTAGTGGTATTCAACACAGAGTGCTGGGCACAGTTCATCTGTCTGTGCTGATCCATGCTTGCCATGTAGCGTAAAGAGTGGAAAAAGCAGCACAGAACAAATCCGGAGTACATGTGTTAACTTCCATCTGGGTCTTTCAGTGATGTGCACCTTGAGTCATTCCCTCCTCCTTCTTCCTGCTGCTCAGCAAGTGTAACTGTTCCTCGGGACAGCAACGCTCGGCGTGGAGTTCAAAGTCCTTCCTGTTAAATGGGAAGAGTCAGATTGATGTGAGCTGAACCACCCAGGAGACAGATTGTACCTGGGGATCAAGGGCCACAAAATTGTGTCAATCTTCTGCTCCCTCTCCCCACTAAAAATAGTCTCTTCTTCTGGTTTCATCACTAATGAAGGATGGATTGTATTGTCCAGGGTAGATACATGAATGTCGAGATCCAGGCAAACCAGTGTAGGGAGGATAAAGTCCATTTCTTTCCAGTTCAGGATTTCTCAGTCCAGTTGGCTGTATTAGCAAAAAAAACAAACAAAAAAAAAGGATCTTATTCTCACACTCAAATCCCCCTTCAGGGACAGCCTTATCACCTTTCCCAGCAGTTATTTCAGTAGCTAGAAGGAACAACGTGATCACTAATGATGTCCATAACCCGGAAGGAGTTATGCATTGCCTGAAGGGAATATTCTGATGCAATCTAGTTTCGACATCTTGTCAATTAGCAGACTTGAAGTTTACCTAACTGACTCCACCAAGTGCAGTATAAGTGCACAGTTAATTTTTAATCCAAGAGAATTGTGCTGATGAGCTCAGGAATTGAAACAACTCTCATGAAAATGATGTCATCACAGAGCCATACTTAAAGGAAACTCTTCTAGAAAATCAGAGTTAGTGTTCTGCTTTGAGTATTACTTGGGAGCACTTCTCTCCCCATTAACCATAGTTACCTACTCTCCCAACACAGCCACTTGAATTATATGTCAAATACAAAGTGATCTGGCCTTCTTTTCTCTTTCCTTTTCTCAAGTAAAACTTCTGGGGACAGTCAGCTGAGGAACTTTCATGTCTAAGACCAGGACTGTACAATCCTTTCAAGCAGTAATGTGTCTTTGCTGTAGCAGGCACAAAAGGTTAATAGCTAAGCTACAGATAGATACCGAATAATACACATCTGTCATCTGCAACAGGTTCTTGGTGCTTCCGTTCTCTTGCATCTCGATGGTTTCTCTGCCCCATTCCTGTGCCCGTGGGTTCTTCGGATATTCAGCATATGGTGACATCTGGAAATCTCCACTCTTGAAAATGAGTTTACTTATGTCGTTTTTATTCTTCCTGTTTATAGAAGAATGAAGGAAAGTTAAAACATACAGCTTACCCTGCAATCTTGTATGCATTTCAGATTTGATTTCAGGAGATTTATTTCGTGTTATAAACCTTGACTGGGAACAAAATCACTTCAAAAGGGTCATAGTCCAATCTTCTGCTCCAAGGCAAAATCAGATACGAGGCCAGATCATGCTACCCAGGGCATTATCTGGTGGGATTTGAAATCTCCAAGGATGGAGATGGCATAACATCTCTGGGCAACCTGTTCCACTGCCTTACTGTCCTCTTGGTGTCCGAGTTTTTCCCTACATTCACTTTGAGCCTCTCCTGTTCCAACTTATGCCCGTTGCCTCTTAAAGGTGCACGTGTTCACATGAGTCAATGCAAAAGTCATGGAAATCTAGGAAGAAAGAAAAATGTATGGGAGCCCCCATGTTATTCAAGTCTCCAAGTACATAATTATAGCACTTTCGGGCACTATGTTAATTTCTAAGAAGGAAGACCTGCAAGCTGCCTGTCTGAATGAGACCAAATGCCCCTACATGACTACTGAGTCGTATGAGCGGACTTTGGCAACACTTCCACTTCAAAGCAAAGTACCCTCCAGGATGTCACATAACCTGCCAAAAGCCAGGAATCAGTCTAGCCCTGCAGAGATCTGCACTCTGGAGCTTGGAGATATAGTTGCCATCACATGTCCTATCTGGGACTTGCTGGCATGCCTCTGGTTCAAGACACATAGGAAGAAGTGCACACCACTGTGCCAACCCAACCACAACCACATCTACATTACGGATAAATCTAGCTGCTGACTTCAGTCAGAGAGCTTTGAAATCCTAGATTTGGGGTTGGAACCCAGGGCAGAGGGTGTTACCACAAGGCAGCCCTTTTCAGGATTTATAAATCATAAATTAGAGCTTTCTCAGCAGCACTTCTTGCCTCTAGTCTGAAACTACATGCTGATATGGGAACTACATAGGTACATGTGTGTGTGTGTTCATCTGAGAGGGAGAGACATACAGAATGAGAGCACATGCAGGACTTGTCCATCAAGGAAAATTAAAGTAGCCTTAAATACACTCAAACACCACTTCAGCAGTGGCCAGTAACCCCTCCTGTTGCCTAAACTTCTTTCTACTTAGCCTGCAGTTTCGGAGGCTGCTCCCTCACTGCCTTACAGCTCTGAGAGGGAAGGACTCCTTTGCCTCTCCATCCTTAGAAGACATGATTGCCAGGTGCATCCTTAAGAGACACTCAGTCCAATTTTTTAGCTTAGTTGCTGGAAAAAAAAACGATATCTCCCAAACTAAAGCACAACATAATACTTTAGAATCTCTGATTAATCCACCTGCTTAGCTATCCCATGCTTTCACCTATGTTTTGGTCCTTCAGGGTTCACGTGTGGAGCACTAAGTGTGGTGTAACCTAGTGAAAAGATGCCACACAAGCCAGGCCTGGTGGCAGTACCTACCGGCAGCAGGTGACAATCAGCGCTATGCCCATGATAAGCAGAAGTCCCCCTCCTGCAGCCGCGATCACCACAGTGATGAGTTGATATGCTACAGAGGAGAAAGATAGAGGCTCACTTAGAAACAGCGATGTGGTTGTAAATACTGATGTGAACACATCCACGGTCCTCATGCAAAGGGATTAACTGTTTATTTCCAATCTTCCCTCCCTCTGTAAGCAATACTGCCTTAAACTTTCAAGTGAAATGGATGGAGTTAGTGATCTGCTGAAGGAAGAACAAGCTCTTGTTTCCCTCAGGAATGGATTCCCTTCACCGACAGATCAGAATAATTCAAACAATATTTCATGGATTCAACTCCAAATATTTCGCTTAAAGAGTGCTCTCTATATGTGCTATCAGTCATGATAGAGTATGCAGAGAAAGAAGATTGCCTATCCTTAGGAGATAATATTAAGTCAACTTTGTCAAAGGAGGTCAACAAAGTAATTGTCAATAGAAATTAAGAAAAAAAAAAAAAACACTGACAAGAGTGGCACATAACTACTCCATTTTAGGCACAGTAATTTGCAATTACTTGCTTCAAATTTCCCATTTCTGACTCTGTGGAATTCAAAAGAAACAAAACTCAGTACTTACGGTTTCCACAGTTGAATCCACCTAAACCAAAGGGGCAGCTGGTAAAAGAAATTAAGAGGGAGTTTCAGTGGCTCAGTTGGGTTGATAGGTCATCACAGCAATATTAAGAAGGACGATGGGGCAGGAGAAGGGCAGAACGGTCACCATACCTCACACATGTGTCGTTTTCCAGCTTATATCCATCTTCACAGGCTAAAAGCAGAGGAGAGAGAAGGTCCGTGAGCACCGCGCAGTGGTGCCGGGCAGCATTTCCCATTGCTGCTTCCCACCCCAGCCTCACCACAAACCACCTCGGGGACCGACAAGCCGGCACAGCAGGAACACAATGCACTCTGGTGTGATGCAATATCGCCTCTGGTTTAGGCAAAACACCATGCACTTAAATTCACCTCCCGCTGGCTTTGACGGGATCATTTCAGGGCTTCCTGGCTGAGGGTAAGCAGCTGGTAATGTGATTCCCAGCAGAACAATTTTTTTGCCCAAATGGAAACTCACTGCCCACTCGTCTTGCTTCCCACTAAATAGCAGTGTAAAACACCTGCGGGTGTCTCCAAGTGTTTGTTTTGAAATCTCATTTTAACAGTGCTACTTTAGCACTGGATACATGTTATTCGTTGCTTTCAAATGTTAGTGCTGCAACAAAATGTTATGCAAACAGTCCCGGTTAACCCAAGATGATATGTTACGTTTTGCCTCATGAGAAATATCACGTTTTTAAATATTTGTTTCAAATTTGGAGCTAAATCAATTTTTAAAATATCATATTTTACTATAGAAGATAAATTTATTTTTTTTACTAAGCTAAACAACGCAGAAAAACCGCTATGTACAAAATGTGGGTAAAACCCTGAAACTATTGCTTCCAAATAACTGCTGTGCTCAAAGGACAGCAATCTCAATACCTGAATTAGCTGAGAAAATTGTGATGAACAGCAAAGGTGATGAAACACTGAACATACAATTGTAAGCTTCAAACTACTGATAAGATCACCGGTTTTCTCAGCAATATTCCCACCAGAGCTCCTGCAGAACCCCTGCCTTTTGCGGAGGCAGCGAGAGTGATCGCCTGAGACAGCTCAGAGACCTGGGCAGGAGTGACACAGACTGAGTTACTTTAGGCAGAGGGACAAGCCAGGGCCAGCGTGTGCAGGAAATCTCAAGAGTCTGCAAGGCATCACGCAGGGGTCTGGGAAATCCCTGCAACACGCTCCACAGAGGACAAAACTAGATTGTTCAGAAAAATAAAACACGCCTATGGATTTTTTTCCCCTTAAGTCCTTTTCCCTCTGCCTTGCTCTCTAACTGTAGAGACAACACACAGCCAAAAGCTCTGGTGCTCTCTGGCCCCAGCAAGCATGAGGAAATTTTGGGGGAGCAGAGGAGTCTTCCAGCAGAGGTCCCAGATGAGCCGCAGCAAAGCCTGTGCCTCCTCTCCTCCTCCGCTGCTCCCAGCACATCAAATGCCTTTTCCCCTCTGGCATGACTGTGTATTTTCAGAAGCACTTAGCACAGGAGGGGAGGGAGAAAGAAAAGACAGACATACATGCAACTTTGTCTGCAAGGACGGGCTGGCAATATCATATAGTAAACCAAGAGGGAGCACTAGTAGTCTGGCTGGATTCAGAAGTTTATGGGTCTTCCAGCACCAATAACAAATGATATTGATGCCAGCAGGGAGCAATATGACTGTGACCTCCCCCTCATAATACAGGTCATAGAACTTCTCTAAATTTAATTCCAGTTTCAAATCAAATAGTTGAACTGGAGCTACATTTTAGAAAACTAGCCAAGATTGATTTTAATATTTTCAGTGACAGACAATCAACCACAACCCTGGGTCAGATGCTCATAAATTTAATTTCTCCAGCCACTAAAAACATTCACCTTCTTCCTGGTCTGAATTAACCCAGTGTCAAATTCCAGACTTTGGATGTCTTCTTGCTATGCTGGGAAAGGTTATATGATCACATTTCTCCTCCTCACCATCACATCATCTTCCTTTAATATAGCCAAGAGCACTGAGATCTTTGAGTCTCCTTGGTTATTGCAGCTTTTCTCTGAATGTTCACAGGTTCTCTTTGGCCCTTTCGACTTCTCATTCTCAGAAATAGATGTCACCAGCCCAAGGATAACAGAACTTTTCCTCTTCTGCCTGCTCATGCCCCCTAAGTGCACCCAGGGACCATATTAGCCTTACAAGCCAGAGCTGGAGACCTCTTCTTTACCCTCCAAGCTCCCTACACAGCTCTGCCCAAGCCCCTGTGATCCAGGAGACATGACCAACAGTGTGCTGGGCACTCCGCTCTTGGATGCCCAGCCTTGCTTGTGGTCATCCTGAAATGCCATTTTCCTATATCTTATTTTACTAAGCACCTTGTCACTAAACATGCCATTTTGCCTGTGGGGTGTGTGGGTGCAGATAGGTGATGCATTCAAATTGTGAATATTGCAGCTCTGGGCACAAATGTGCTATAGCAATTGGCACCAGTGCTGATGCGGAAGTTGATTTCCATTACAGCTGGTCTTGCATCCCTTTTTCTGCCCTATATAGCCTCACTACTCCTCCACCACCTCTTTTGCTCCATTTTTTCTCCCAGAGCTGCGGATGGTGAGGCTCTTTACATAGGTCCCCTGTTGCAGCTCTTCATGATGCTTTTTGTACTGCATTTATTTCTCTTTCTCTAAGATGGTTTCTTCGAAGTCAAGGGAGAGACCAGAGATAACCAGACAAGAGTTAAGAGCTTCATTCAAACAGCAGCCAGGGCAAGAGCAGTAAATCCCAAAGGATGCTTGCCTGGCTCATTCATAACAAAGAGCCACTGACAAAATGGGACTGGACGGGTTGCTCCTTTCACTCACAAAGGAGACTGAAAACATTATGGAACAAATTTTCTATCAAAGAAAGGCAATAATGAAATCTGCAGTGGATCCCCCCTGCCCCACAAGCTCTCCCAGCCGCACCAGCCTTCCCACGGGGGAGACCGGACAGGGCAACACAATAGCAGTTTCCCTCTTTGCAAATACTATAATTGGAGTTACCACGCCACATTTTCACGACCCACAATGAGGGTTGGATACTCAGGAGACCTCAGTTCCTGTTTAGTCACTAAGAGGACAGATATTTTCTAAGAAGTTGGTATATTGTATGCTATATTTATCAGAAAATAGCCCTAGATATCAAACAAGGGCCATACCTTGGCTTTTGAAAAAGCCTCTAAAAATCTCAACCAGCTGGCTTACCCAGATGGGAACAAAGTGATGCTGAAAATCTGGTATTTTGCCCAAGTGTGGCGCCATGCAGTCGGTGCTACCGTCATGCCACTGCACTGCAGCCTAAATCCCACATCAAATCTATCCCTTGGATACTCTCAAGCTGGTCAATAAGATGTTTCGTACTCCAAGCAGAAATCTGAAGGTGGAATTGAGGCCTCACCGTGTGCAGGCAGGGTTTTTTATATTTTGCAGAGCAAACAAGACCCATAAGCAGGGAGTAACCACATTTACACCAAGTTAGATCTCTTAGCCTTCTGCAACCACCTCATCTGAGTCACACAGTCTTGCAGGTACTTATCTTCACAACACTGCTTGGCAAGGGGTATGGACAAGAAAAAGGGAGGAACTCGCCCTGCATCCCCATTGTCAATGGTGGAACAAGAATTAGGCAAAAGCCTCCAGGGTTTCAGCTCAGCTACGTAGCCCCTCTCTGCCTCTCAAGGGTCAGTGGAGATACTCATAGAAATTCCTCATGGAAATCCTACCCCCAACATATAAGATGAAGTGAGAGAAGGAAAACACAAAGGAGAAAGGTTTAGCCTGGAGCCACAGAGCAGAGGAGAGGCAGGACCATGACACAAGACCCAGAGATGCCCATCTCTGAGATGTCCAACCCAGAGCCTGCAGAACAGGACTTATTTCCAGGCACATTTTGGTCACTCTCTGATGAGATTTAGAATCAACAAAGCATCTCCTCCTACTTCAACAGCAAACCAGCAGACACTGTCAGAAGCAATATATAACCACTGTTGCAATTCTGATGGATATGTCATCAGAAAGCTGCGTTTCTTAAGAAACCCTACAACAACTGCTGGAAATAGGGAATGGACACCCTGATCCTACAGAAGTCATTTTGACCACTGGCACGTAGACAAAGACCTCGTTTAAAATGTAGCAAAACCAGATTTCATTATATAAGGAGCAGCTAAAACGTAACATAAGCCTTAAGCTTAAAATTTCTATTAGGAACCCAGCTGAAAAATGAATTAATAATCATTTTCAGATACTTATTTTAAAAATATCGATGATGTATTAATACAAGCTTGTGAGCTTCAAGCACTTCTCCTAAGTTCGCTGAAAGTTCAGACACAATCAAAACAGGCAAAGCCACACATCATCTCTGCTCTGTGCCACTGAACTGGAGCCCAAAGCAGTTGGGCCCCTTTCACCCTCTCCTTGATCACTGTGACTCACAGCGTGCTCCAGAAAGAGATAATATTATTCCTAGAGAGAGACTGTATCTCCAGCGTCTGCTGAAAAGTCCCCTACCTAAATGAAAGAAACCCGAGCTGCTAATATTTATTCATAATATTGAGCTTCTTGCATGCGCAGACATACTCATTTCCACTGGAACAAGAATCTTTAAGCAAAATTCAGTCAAAACACACACCACATAAAGAGCAATACCTCTGCAGGAGTGGTCCATCTTGTTGTATTTGAAGTACCCACTTTTGCACTGGCAGAGGGCAACCCCATCGAAGTCGGTGCATTCGGATGTTTCCTTGTCGCATTCAGGGTCTTTCTGCCTGCACAAGCTGCCAACTGCCGGGAAGAGGCGGCCAACATCAGCGCAGTTCTCTCTGAACCCACCGTTATGCACATTTGCTTTCCCCAGGCATCACATTCAGCTCATGTGCTGCTTTAATCTCTCTCTTTTTTTTTAATAATATTTGTTCCATTAGGAGCCAGTCAGCATTACATTATGTCACAATTTCTTGCATATCTACCATCGTTTGTACAGGCAAATAGAGGAGGTGAATAATAAATGTTTCAGCTCGGAGGCAGAAGGAGAAATGGAAAAGAAGAATTTGGTTTGGCTCAAGCTGAAAGACATTCACTCCCTGAGACAGTTCAACAAATCAGTTTTTAAGTTCACATCGAGCAAAACATTTTGCTCAGCCTAAAACAATTTTTTTCCATTTTAATATTAAGCACTGGATTTTTTCATTTTTCAAACAAAGAATTTGTCCTTTCATTTACATTACTTCGAAGCGGTGTTTTACTTTAGAAAGTCAGATTTGTTACAATGAGCATTCAGCAAAACTGTGGGTAAATTATGGAAATTGTGTCACCGAATTTACATTTTTTACTAGGAGGTCAGACTAAACAGAATGAACAAATGAAAAAATATTCATGAGAAAGAGAATTTTTTGAAAACATGTCACTCATTTGGCACTCATCTTTTATAAACCACTCCCTGTTAGATACATCTTTTTTGTTTTAATCTAACATCTTTTATTTTAAGGACTTACACAAGAAAATAATTTGTTTCTTATGCTGTTTATTTCACATTAGAAGTAGACTTTACCAGAAGTATTGTGTCAGAGGTAACAACCAGATAGAATCTGAATGGGTCTACCAAAATAATTTAATTCAATCCGTGGTGGAGCGTGGCTTTAAAACACAGCATGTTAAAACAAAAGCACATGCTAAATTTCTCATCTTCATGTTTACTTCACTAAAATGATCTGAGGGGTTTCCCACTAGACCCAGGCTAAACGCTGCCATCCTTCATCCTCAAAGCCAAACCCCAAAGCCTCAAACCCCAAAGTCACAGAGCTCCTTGCAGAGGCCCATCTTCCAAGGATGCTCACTGCCTGCATCCCACTGGTACCTCTCCTGGCTAAATCTCCACTATTGCTCCCTCAGAAAGTGAGGACCAGGAGGTGGAGGACATAGGGCCATCAGCACCAATGGGGCCCACCTAGAGAAGGTCCTGTGCTACACTGGTGTGCTTCTCCAGGTCTCTCTGCTCCGTACCCATGTTGCCCTTCAGCAGGTAGAGGATTCGGTACAGAAATAGAAAGCTCTTAATTGTGAACTATTTTTACAGCCTGCAGCACTGAAATCTGGCAGGCAGAAGAGCAGAGCTCCCCGCAAAGCCTCCACCAGCTCTAATCGACTTGACTGGGGGGTTTTGTCTCTTGGCTTTCACACTGTTTCCCCAGCTCCCGGCTGCACAGGCAGAATAATACTTATGTTTTTTTGATCTGGGCAAAGCCCAGTGTCACATCCCAGAGATGAAAGGCTGCCCTACAATGCCTCTAATCCTGTGCCGTACTGTGTTTTCACAGAGAGGCAGATTTCTCACACATGTGGCAAAGATAAGGCTCGATATCTGCATCCCTTTTGTACTACAGGGGCTCTTAAGATGACTGCCATTCAAATAAGATTAAAAAGATTCAGAGGGGTTTTTCTAAATGCCAAAAATCTTTCTCCCCCTGTTACAAAAAGAGCCAAATAAAACATCCTTTTGCCTTCCCATCACAGTCCCTCCAGATGCCATTTACCTCTGTGGAGCGGTTTCAGGCTGGAGACGAACTGGCAGGCTTCGGTGGGTGATTTGCAGGCTCGAATGTAGCTTTTCACACTGCTGACAACATCGTAGAAAGTCACGTTGGATGCTAAAGAGAACGTGGATTGCACTGAAACATGCACAAAATTTGCCTCCCTAACAGAAAACAAAACAAAACAGCCCTGAGTATCACAGGTCAGTCTGATGTCATCCTTAGCATGTTATACATAGGACTCTTATTAACACAAGCGATGCTTCACTCAGCCACAATATTGCACACATACTGAAACAGCCATGCACTGTGAAAGACCTTAAAAACAGGACAAACTTACAAACAGAGAGGTAAATTTGGGGCTGGAAGGGGTGCTGGTGGGTCACTTTGAAACCAGCCATGAATCCCTCCAATAGCAGCTCACAAGCCCACGTCCAGGCTGCTCGTGCCAAGAGGAGGGTACGGGGTGAGCAGGGCAGAGCAGTCAGGCATATCCCCTGTCCTGCACAACCACCGGGCCAGATTGCATCATGCCCAGCACAGACTCAAAATGAGGAATGTGGATCTCAAGTTGAAGAACCCGAATGCTCGAGTTCCTCACTCTCACCCTGGTAGCCTTCACCTTACCTGGTCACCTTAACCGTGGAGCGGTGGTAGCCTGGCAAGCCTGACAGAGCTGCATCGAGCTGCAAGGAAGGAGAGAGCAGCTGTTAATGCCCTGGGGGACAATGGAGGGAGGCAGCCCAGTGTGATGCAGCACAGGCCAGCCCTTCCAGGTCACCAACATCATCCCCTGCATTCACCAGAGCTGCCTGATAAGGCTGAGGGAGCCCTGAGCATCCCAGCAGTTCATCTGCTCAGTAAGAAAGATGTGCCATCCTGTTGCCAGCAAGGGACAGTTGAAGTCACCATCACATAGCCTTGGAGAAGAATGAAGACCAGAAGCCAGTGGGGAGAGAGCTCTGCATGAGGTTGAGCTCAAAGCAGCACCCTCAGAGACTGTGCATTTTCTGAGGAGCTTCTCTCTCCCCAGATTCATGCAGTTGTTTGTGCTCTCTCCCCAGCACAAGCCATGCAGGTAGCACAGAGACAATTCATCCTGGATACCCCCTCTCCTTTGGTAGCATCTCCAAATCACCTACTCCAAAAAGAGATGGAATGAACTGCAGCCAGCCCCAGAACTGCTAACAGGATGAACTCATGCATGCAATGATCTGGCGAAATAAAGCACAGAGATGTACCTATCCCCATCCCAGGGATATTTTTGGATCAACTGGTGGCACAGAGTATGGGGAAGTCACAAGGTGACCCAGCACTTGTTTGAACTGATCAAGTGCCACGTGTCCATGACAGCGTGGCTGGAAAACTCCACCAAGAGGAAGATACACTTGGTTGGGCACTGCTGCTGCTCCACTTCATCCCACAGGGTTTGGCTACAAACAAGATGGCACCATCTGGAGTCCAGCACTTGTCCCAGCAGGTCAGAACCATCAGATCAACCAGTGGACGATGAAGCCCAGAGTTACTGTTCTAATGTCTGAACTTGGAGGAGCACTAACGCCCTTTCAAGGTCTGGAAAAGACAGTGCAGCCTAAAGGATGGAGGCTACAGAAGTGTGACCCCAGCCTCACCTCTTCACAAAAGGGCTGCAGGATTTTCTGGGCAGATGTGCTGTCTTAAGCCCCATAGGAGACAGATCTCGCACCTGCTGGCTTGACAGCCTGGGCAGGGCAGGAGAGAGAGGTATGCCAGGATTTAAAAATGTACATCTCACCAGTCTTACTTACACTGGACCAGGATAGTTTAACAATTAAAAAGGCTAAATCCACACTATAGAGTCTTGTGGCTTCCCATAACAACCATAGGAGGAACAAAGGGGACCTGCCCATCAGCATTGCCAAAATCCCCAGAATGACACTCACCATCGCCAGGATTTCACCTTCGATGTGGAGGAGCTCTGCATACTTCCCATGGGTAATATTAAGTTTCAGGGGGACCTGGCCCATAAACAGTCTTACTAGAAAGGAGAATAAGACAAGTTAGTTAGAACACACGCCCCTGTGGCATGTGTAACTGCTGTTTCATCTGCCTTACATGAGAGACTGTCTGCATGGAAAACCCCTTCACACAGCAGACAGAAAACTTGCCCCGGAGAGTCGCTGACCCAATAAAGCAAAGACCCCATGGGATTTTTCCCAAGGGTTTCTGTGATGTTCCCACAGCCCCAGTCAAATTCCAGAGTTCAACGCTGCTGAACAGCCAGCGTTTCACTGCAGCATTCATACATTTCTAATGGAAACACAAACTGATTTAAAAGGATCTCTGAACACAGAAAGAGTTGGGTAAGTTTATTAACATAACAGTTTCAGGTACCAAAGCTATTTAAAATAATTTGGGGTAAAGGTGTTAAATCTCTTATCCCTCCCTCCCATGGAAAGAAAGCAAATCAGCAAGTCAAAATAAAGCACTGTAGAAGGACATTTTCATTTTTCAAATTGTTGAACAGAATGAAAAATGACACTTGAAAAGAGGTCCAAAAGATGCATTTTTCCATGCTTAGATTCATACTTGATTCATGGCAGCAGAATGCAATCATCCAAATTGTCCAGACTTAGAGAGATAATATCCCTAAATCTTGGATTAAGTGTCATGAGATACTTGGTGGAAATTAGAACTCAGAGCTCCAGTTTCATGTTCCACCAGAAAAACAAATATGGTTGCAGACAACATTATAAAGACTTCCATTTTTTCCCATCCACAGAGCCTATCTTCACCACAAATTTTATATCAGACAGCTCTAATGTAACAACTCTGGGTAAAAATCAGATAAGAATCACCTTCACAGTATTTACGTAATCTGCCCGTATCCCAGTTCAAGGCATAATCAAAACAGCTCTCTAAATTAGAAGCTGTCACATTCCAACTTGAGTAAATGTTTCAAAACACGCTTCAGGGACGCCTCACTCATGTTTCCTTAGCAAAATTTCCATGCCTCTAATCCTTGCTGATTAAGGGTCAGAAGAAATTCTAAGAAAACAAATTCCCCTTTACAATGGGACATTGTAAGTCCTTGAGATTGAGTGTCCTCTAATTGAAAGGACGGGGTCAAAACCTGAGTCCCAACTAATAACTGTGCTGCAAGAAAAATGCTAAAGGTACAAAACAAGACCTTGATCTTACAAAGACTTTCACGGTTGCTTAACTTTCTGCACATGGCCGATCCCACAGAAGCTCCACGCGCTTCTCCTAAAGGGTTTGCAGGGCTGGGAGCTATGATAAACTGCTGAATGCTTTTTGGGGGTTGTAAAACACATTAGGGACAGAAGGAGCACATCCTTACTAACAACTCTGAGTCCATCATTCTGTTGCTGTGTTTTTAAGACACCTTTAATCACTGCGCCTGCTCTCCGGGGCACCCCAACATGGCAGGTGTTAGACAATGCACTTGTATAAACACTATGAGGTTCTTGTTGGAAGTCGTGGTTGGGAGGAACATTAAGCTCCTGAAGTAGTCTGAGCCTAGGTTAATTTATTTTAGAAGATTAGAGATAATTGTTTCCATCTTTTTTTCCCCTGTTTTTTCACTTTTGTTTTCTTACCTAGATTGCACTTTCCTTTTTCCAGCTCATATCCAAGAGGACACTGACAGATATAGGAGCCACGGGTGTTGTTGCAGGTGGCCAGCGCAGGACAAGGGTTGGAAAGACATTTATCCACATCTAGAAAAGCAGGAAAAAAAAAAAAAAACTATAGTTAAAGAATCACAAAAAATCATCAATGGTTTGGCTAAAAAAGATAAACCTGTCTCCTGTTCTGTGATCCCCTGAGAATTATTGGATGCTTCACTGCATCATTTGCACTTACTGTTTATCCCGTTCTTAATTATTCTGTTGGAGCTGAAAGAATAAATACAAACCACTTTCTCTTGAATATTCATTCAAAAGCTCTTGGGATGCAGTGTTGATTCATGTTAATATGAACACCCAGCTTGCCTACAGCACTGCTCATCTGCACATCTCAGCATGCTTTTCAAAGACAAACAACCCTACAGTTATGGATGGAGAGATCGAAGAATGGACCTTGACAGCAAGAGCTAGACATGGGAGCACGGGCTTCTCACCAAAGTCCTGCCCGTTTCACCCAATGCCTGTTCCCATGATTCAAAGCTAGTGCTTGAACACTGATGCAGTCTGGAGATGACCCAGTAACAGTGGAGGCAGCCCTGGCTGCTGTCACCTCCTCCACCAGGGCTGCAGCCTCCTCCACGCCAGGCTGGGGATGATGACAGCAGCGATATCTGCCTGTGCCACTGCTCATAATGCATCCGCTGGGTGAGCAAGGGCTTGGCGAGCAGACGCCAGCTGTGAGATACGGTGTTTCAGGGGATTAATGGTGGTAGTCTCAGATGTTTCAGAGATTAAGTCTAGATGAGTTAGACGAGAGAATCTCTAGAAGTCCCTTCTGACCACAACCATTCTGTGTGTGTGATTAGACAACTCAACCCGCAAGTTCTGGAAAAGATATCCAGTACCTCCCTTTCAAAAAAAGGAAAAAAAGAAGTCCTGGTCAAAAATGCTTCTCTTGTCATGTGTATGATTCATGTAGGCACAAATGCACATCACACATGCATGTAAGTGCAGAGCGTGGGCAGGACTGTGGACTTGTTGGTGACAAGGAGCTACAGGACGAGCAAGACAGTTTACATGCCACTTGTACCTGTTTTGCAGCTGCTGCCGGGTGCTGCAGTAGAGGCAGGAAGGCTGGGCTTTGAGGTTAAAGTCCGAAGTGTGAGGGACAGGTGTGTATGTGTATTTCTGACAGCACCATATACCCCGTGGCATCATGCAGTCCTGAGCCAATCTCTGCATTGGGACACATCACTTGTCATGACCTTCGTGTCTCAACTAGCCTGGCATGGCTACATCAGTGAGAAGGAGACCTGGCGTCTCTAATCTAAGCAGCCAGAAATGAGGGGGCGTATTTTAAAACGTTGCCTTTCACTTTGCCGTCCTTCAGTCTGCACTTTATTCAGTGGGAAGCGGGGCAGCACCTTTTCTCGTGGCAGCGAGTGCCCACATACAAAGCACCACATCTCAAGCAGTAGAAGGATCTTTTTCATTCTGCTAAAT
The DNA here is from genome assembly GCF_037038585.1 of Patagioenas fasciata. Lineage (NCBI taxonomy): Eukaryota > Metazoa > Chordata > Aves > Columbiformes > Columbidae > Patagioenas > Patagioenas fasciata. The sequence goes on along the minus strand of NC_092526.1, from coordinate 10,874,886 downwards.
GCAAATCTTGGTATTTAAAGGAAAGAGTAATTCGGGAAAAGTGTGAATCAGTTGGTAAAAAGGATACATTACACTAGTTTTTGAACTAAAAAAATCCATTCACTACAGTGAATTATTTTGCTATAATTAAAATCAATCAGCCTGAGAAATAACCTTTAAATACTTAATTATTGGATGGAATATATACTATTGCCAGTATTTCACTGAGATTAAAGGGACTAGCACACACAATATCCCACAGTGGCATGAGGGCCAGGCTTCTGAAATCAAACACAGAATCGATTTCCATTTATATAAAACTTCAGTCAGTGTTTTTACTTGAGAAGATAAGAAACCTGGAGCAGTAACAAATTATTGTACCACCACACTCAGCAAGATTGCAATACATAGCCTATCAGGAGAAGCAACAGGCCCATCAGTAGGAGATTATTCAGTAAGGAGCGGAGAAAACAACCTCACGTCACAACAGAAATTGTTCCTACACAAATATCAAGTGTTGGTCAAGCACCTTTTCTCATGTATTTTTAATCAATATCATTGAGAGACTGACAAATATAAAATTCATCCTATGCTTACCTGGAAGACCAGCCAGCTTTATTTTCTTGAAATTCTCAAATTTCAACCCAACATTTCTATCAGAAATGTTTGCCTTTTCTAGCAGTTCATCTGGATTGCTAAACTTTTAGCTTAAAAATACCAACATGGAGACTGAGTTCTTATCCTCAAACCCTGCTGACAACAGACTGGTCATACATACATACATAACCCTCCAAAAACCCTTGAAGAGGGACCCAGGCGTTTCTGGCCCCCTGGTTCCTGGCCCCACCATTGATGAGTGCCATTAGACTAGTTACCTGTTGCTGGAGATGATGTTCTCAGCCTGGTTGTGCTACTTGACAGAGGAATAGTGGTTGGGTTGGTAGCAGCCAAAGTAGTTGCAATGCTCACAGTGGTCTTGCTGGTTGGAGGGGTTTCAGAAGGACTCATAACAGGGCTGTTCTCCTCAGTGACTTTACCAGGCCTTGCAGTGGTGGGATCCACAGCTTCTGTGCTCTCACCAGTGGTATACGTGTGCTTAGTGGTAGCAGGCATTTGACTTCTGTGAGATTTCGTGGTGCTAGCATCACCTGGGGTTGGCCAGTGACTGGCTGGTGTTGTCAGCACAGGAGGTTTCACTGTGGTCACTGCCAACGCAGGGACAATGAAGCTGTGGTTTGTTGCACTTGGTGAGGGAGTAAGAGGTGCATCTGTCAGCTCAGTCCCTGGGGCATCACCAGTTGTGGTGAGCAGCGACGTTGCCTTTCCAAAGCTGCCTCCCTGGATGGTGGTGGCTCTCAGCGAGGCAGTCTCCGTTACTGTCATGGGAGCGGACACAGACACTATATGACCACCAAGCTGTTCCATGGGCAATGTGGAGAGAGGAGGAGACCTGGGGGAGGTGAAGGTGGTGTTGTTTTGGGGCTGGTGTGTAACACTGTGCTTGTTGGTCCCTCTAGGGGAGCTCCTGGCCACAGCAGCTGTGGAGGGCACCCGCCTGACCACAGTCGTAGCCACAGAGGTGCTTGCTTGATCACTATCGCTGGGCTGTGAGACAGATGATGATGATGAAAACAGAGGCAATAAAGATGCTAATGAGTAAGATGGGGAAAGTGATGAGGAAGTAGGCAAGGAGGACGACAAAGCCTGCAGAGGGGGTGAGGATGCCATCACAGAGGACAAGAGTGGCTCAGATGACTCTGATGATGTAAACAAATAAGTTGGGGGTGGTGTTGATGACAGCGAGCGATGCAGTGATGACACTGAGGAAGAGGCTGGAAATGCTGATGAAGATAGAGATGATCTATCAGTGGTCAACAACTCGGTGTCAGTGTTGAGAAGAGTTGTATTTTGTACACTGCCTGCAGAAGCAGAAGTCAACTGTTTGGAAGTGTGTACCAGCAATGGCTCTGTAGATGGCTCAACAAAACTGCCATCGCTGGATATGTTCCTCCTCCTGTCCTGGGCCACAGAAGACTTCAATGAATCAGAAGGGTTTGAAATTTCAGAAAAAAAAGTGGAACTTTCCGAGGAGTCAGCAGAGGTGCTGCTATTTGAGATAGACAGGAGGGTCCTTTCTCCTCCTCTGGTATATGTGGTTGAAACGTATGTGCCATCCGTATGAGAAACCAAGGTCCTTTTCTCAGCATCGATGCTACCAGCTGGCTGATGGCTACTTGAAAAGCCTGGAGTAAAAGGACAAAATATTAGAAAGACAGAGTAATAGGAAAGCATTTTGATGTCACATTAAAATCACTTGCTAAATACATTAAATGTTCTGTCTGTGAACTGGTCCATGCTCTTCTAACAATTTAGAGCACCATGCAAGCATGGCTATCGAATTAGGAGCCCTCTGCACTTCTTAGTTCATTCTAAAATTGTGAACTCAGACAGACACAAAGCTCCCATGAATCCTGTAGGTTTCTAAAATACTATTCTTACAGTGTTGATTTTCTAACAGAACTGAGCACTTAGCATTCTGTGATATTTTGTAGCAAGCTAAGCAGGAAAACCCATCTGTTCTCTTTATCACTCATAATTCATAAAATTCACATCGTCTCCCTCCTATCCTCTATTCCCAAATAAAGAACATCCATTTACTTCAGTCACTTTGTTTTTAGACACAGCAAACTTCATGCCTCTGCAGGATGAAATTATCACATTATGTTAATTTGCAGCTTATCATGAACTCATTGATTGAAAGCTTTGCAGTCAGGAAATCCTAAAGGAGTACCACATCATTCTGCAAAAAAATCAGTTTACCATAAAAGGTGCAGTCAGTCTTATAATATGAATTTCAGGATGTACAGCTAAGTTCAGCAATGTCTAAAACCGAAAAATAGGGTATTGAAAATATGGTTTAATTCTACGATTGAGTTAGGTCATCATGAAACACTTCTGAAAACACTATCCAACAGAAACCAGTTAGGCTGCAAGAAAAAATTATGTGGCCATCAAAACATGAGAGTTTCCCTGCTTGGGTTCATGGTTTCACTTATAGAATGGTTTGCCAACCAGATGGGGTCTGGCTTTGAGTCCTTTGATGAAAACATCCCACTGAGTGCACTGCAGGTGGCATTACATGTACTAATCACAGAATAATAGAATAGTTTGGGTTTGAAGGGACCTTCTAAGGTCATCCAGTCCAACCCCCTGCAATTAGCAGGGACATCTTCACCCAGATCAGGTTGCTCAGAGCCCCGTCCAGCCTGGCCTTGAATGTCGCCAGGGATGGGACACTGACCACCTCTCTGGGCAACCCATTCCAGTATTTTGCCATCCTCACTACAAAAAATTCTTCTTCATGTCTAGCCTGAATCTCTCCTCCTCTAGTTTAAAACCATTACCCCTCCTCCTATTACAGCAGGTCACCATCTTTCTTATAGGCCACTTTTAAATACTGAAAGGTCATAATAATATCGCCCCAGTGCCTTCTCTTCTACAGGCTGAACAACCCCAACTCTCTCAGCCTGTCCTCACAAGAGAAGTGTTCCAGCCCTCTGATCATTTTTGTCCTGCGTTTATCTGGTCCTTTCTTGTGCCTGAGGGCTCTCAGAACTTTGTATACAACACAGATAAACGCAGGACAATATGAACTTCCCCCAAAAAATGTACACTGGGAGACACTAACTTACTTGTGAGATCGTTTTGGAAAGAAGTGGGTATCTTGGAAGAACTTGTGAAGAGCATCTCTGTCACAAAGCCCACGCTGCCAGCCGAGGTATTGGCCGTCCCACTGTGCTCCACCGATGCCGGCTCAGCCAGTCCTGGAGAGCTGGAGGTCTCGGCATAGGATACAGAGGTCTCCATGCCACCAACCAGCGTGCCATCTGTCACCAGGTGCAGCGTCCTGTCTCCCCCACCAGCAGACATTGATGAACTGTACACAGGGTCAGTGATGGGGCTGGACGTCATTTCCTCGGCACTTGAGCTGCGTAGGGAGCGATGGCTGCTGCCCACAGCTGGAATAGCATTGAAAAGCAGGCATTTGATTCTATCATCTCAGAGCAGAGAGCACTTGTGAGTTCTACAGTAATTCTGTTTGGAAAGGCAGATTAGTAAAATTGCACACATAAACACAGACAAGTACAGGTTAAGAAGATATCACATACCTATCACCTTAAATATGGATTTAACACACGAAGTCTACTCCAAGGAAACAGGACTCTCCAAATACAGTATGACGAGCAGTACCATTAGAGTCATAATAGCATGTTTGTGTTATTTATAATTATTACTCCAACCCAGGCAGGTAGCAGATGTCTCCCACAGCAAGAAGACACATGTCTCATTCCTGAGACTTTTTTTTGTTAAGCACCAACAGCTGCAGACATACAACACCGAAGAGCAGAATCACCACCACTTATAAATCCTGCCCATGACACCCACAGCTGCTCTAACATGTGGTCTTATCAACCCCACAGAAGAGGGGGAGGGAGAGGGAGTGGGTTTTTTCCTAATTCAAATGCCATCCTGAAGTTCAGAAAAACTCACTAGAAGGTTCACCAGCAGCTGAGAAGTAGGTGGAGACCCTGGATGAAAGGGTGACCTCTGGCTCTGGGTACCTCGCACGGCCAGACGAGACGTGCCCTGCTCCAGGCCATGCCGTGGAGGATGGCAGGGGGCTGGTGCGGGGCTCCCCAGCCATGTCCACATGAGATGTGGGGCTTGCTGGACCTGTGCTCCATGTGCCATGGTGAGCAGCAGCCTGAGATGTCCCCTCCTCATGACTGGAGAGTGCAGTCGAGGTGTACGTGGTCTGAGTAGGAGCACCAGAAACTCTTTTTCCTCTCTCTGGAATTTCAAAGCAGAGATACACATACGTACATATATATAGTATATATAAAAGTATATATATTTTATATATTAACAATACAAGGACAAAAATCTGAATGTTTAAATTCCCACAGCAGAGGTGGCGCTTGGTGACCAACATCACTTATTTGCTAAGTGAGGTTCCCAGGTAATCTGTACTTTCCCCATTTACACCAGAAAAATAAAATGGATTGGGATGCATGGCGTGTCTGAAAGAGAATGGTGGCAGGGAGGCAGGATCTGGTCTTGGATATCATGCAGAAAATTCCCTTAGGAGGACCAGCAAGTTTCAAACCAGCACTAGTGGGACCCTGAAAGCAGAGTGGAGGCTGAAACATGTGATACCTGGGGTTTAAGGAAGGGCTAAAGTTCTACTGATGCCTCTGTGGTAAACTGGGAAACCACAAGACCCACCTGAAGCACTTTGTGAAGGCGAAGGCATGGAACTGTTGGTAGGAAACACAGGCAGTGGCTCTGTGGTGAGCTCACCAAGTCCGGCACCACTTTGTGAAACATCACTCTGCCTCCCAGGCTCTGCTGCTGCTGAGGATGGCAGAAGGACCACGTCCAAGGACATGGTGTGGGCTGAAGCAGGAGTGGAGCTCCCTGCCACACTGGATGCTGCACGGGTGTCTGACACAGACATCATGGTCCTCTCCCCACTGCTGGTGGTCATCACCAATCTGGGTGTACTGGTGAGAGGAGCATTGGGCAGGCGTCCTCCTGAGGTGCCTTCTGCTGGGAAAGGACAAAGCAAAATGGATTCATACACACTATGCCATAAACAGGTAGGCACGCCCTCTTCTATCACCACCCTTGGGCTGACAGCACAGATATAACATGGCAGAAGATCTAAACCGGGAGGAAATTGTGAAGACACAATCCTTTCCTGTGCAAGGAAGTGCTGCTCGCAGGAGGACACCCTGAAGAGGGCACTAAGAACAAGTCATGGTAGCACTGTTCGGTTTGCTTCCCTTGGGCACTGCTCCCAGAGCTACAGTCCAGCAATGAGCAGCACAGGGCCCACATCACCTCTGCAGTGCCCACACCATCACTGCAATGCCCACACCACCTCTGCAGTGCCCACAGCACCACTGCACAACCACACAAAACACACCAAATCATAGAATCATAGAAACCCAGGTTTGAAGGGACCTCAAGGATCATCTGGGCCAATCTTTCTTGGCTAAAGCACCATCTAGACAAGATGGCCCAGTGCCTTGTCCAGTTGAATTTTGAAAGTGTCCAATGCTGGGGAATCCACCTGAGGAAATTATTCCAGTGGCTGATTGTTCTCATCATGAAAAATTTCCCTTTTGTGTCCAATCAGAATCACCCCAGCAGTATCTTGTGCTGATTACCCCTCCACTTTTCCAAATCTTGGGGCCACATTATTACAGTGCAGTACTGCAGACTACTCATGCAGTAAGGCTGTTTTTTTCTGGTGACCAAAGGCAAAAAACAGGTAACGCATTAAATTTTTCTCCATAATGCCTGATGCCATCATCCAGCATCTTCTGATGTGCCCTCACTCCACAAAGAGCAGATGTTTGCGGTTTATGGGAAGAAGCTCCACAGGTCAGAGCTCACCTGGAGAAGCACTTTCTGAAGCAGTTGGTGAACCCATGAGCAATGGATCCATGGACAACACGGTGGCATCTCTGCTACTACCACCCTGAGCTCCTAAGGAGGAATGGGTATTGTCTGGAGACCTGGTGGTTCCAGTACTAGTGATGTAAATTTCTGTTGTTTGGGCCAGTCTGGTGCTGGCTGGCAGAGACCTTAACGTCCTCCCTCCACCTTTGGTGACTGCTGTGGAAACTGAGGTGCTGGTGATAGGGAAATCAGTTCTTCTCTCTCTTGATGGGATGCTGAATGACACAAGGCTTCTTCCAGTAGCTAAGATGTGATAAAGAGAAAAATTTACATTTTTACATATGTGAAATAAACAGACAAGCTTTCTTCCAGTGACACGCAGAAGCAGCAAGTACATGCACAAGTAGAAAATATGAGATGTCAATCCAGAGTAAATACAAAATTTCCAAAGACGTGAAACCTCCTTACAGACAGACATTTGTCTCCTAAAAAATGTGGTTTGATGCTGAGAAAAGTGCTGTTACATAAAAACTGTTGAACTACTGATACCGTGCACTTGGTTTCATCATTGTGTGTCTGAATGCACTCCATGCTGCTAGAACAAACAAGTACCGTAACAGCCCAGAAAAGCCTGAAAATCAGTTCAGACAGGGCAAAACACTGAGCAGTATGCACATTTTAGTAAAGAAGTCTGAAGAACGGGGTCAGGGGGATCAGATCCCTTCAGTGATGCAGCAGGGTCTAGGACCAAACAGCAGCATAAAGGACCTCAGAGAATACATTCAAAGTCGCCTTAAATTTGTTGAGCTGGTTCAGTCCCTGGGAAGCAGCATGGTCCAAGGGATAGGACAGAGGGCAGGAGCTCAAGTCTGGTCCCTGGGACTGCAGGGACATGAGCTAATCCTTGGTTGCCAAGTTTTCTTGCCTATAAAATGGAGATAGCAACTGGCGATAGTTAAAAAAGAATCATTATTTGAAAGTTAATTATTTTTCTTGGCATAATGAAACTTTCCACACATGTGCCCTTTCTGTAAAGATCCCAAACCACAATTTTTGGTCAAGCAAGAGCTGAAATATTTCAGACACAAAATATCACACTGTGTCCTTCCAAATAATATATTCTGTATAGCAGTCACATCTTTCGACAGCAAAAAAGAGCCATGCAAGTGTAAGATACAATAACAGCCCTCCTTTTACTTGCAAGAAAAATGGTTTTTCACTTCTAACTTGAGCTCACCTGCGGAAGGATCTTCTGAAGCAGAATGTGTTAGCGAAGGGTCTGCCACCTGCTCGGTAAAATCTGCGGTGTGTCTGGCCCCATGACCTCTGTAGGTCTCTCCCATAGAAGACACGGATGAGGACTGGATTGTGTCCAAGGTCCTGTATGTGCCACTACTGGACGTGAAGACTTCTGCTGCCCATGGGCTGCTGCCCGTGGGAGACCTCAGGGGCCTCCCACCACTGCCGGTGGCCGTGGCTGAAATGAAAGCGCTGCTGGGAGAGGAAGCAAGGGGGTTTTTCTCTGTCATTGAGCTGTTAACTGGGCGGTGGCTGCTTCTGACACCTAAGATACAATAAAACCAGGTTTGATTTATGCATATATACATTTGAGGGATTGTTCGCACAGTCTATATTTGTACACTGCTTGCTGAGACATTGAATAGACCAAATTCTCAGTCTGGGAAAGGCACTGCTCTGGGAAGATGTGAATTTTTTACATTCAGGCACATGTGGTTTACAAAAAGCCATGAAAATCTCAACAAGTTTTATAACTGCAGGCTGTGCACTATACCGGATACATGCATTAAAAGTGCCTTTGAGCCTGTTTAAATCAATAGTATGTACCTTTAGCTTCAAAGCAAATCTAGAGGATGAGCTAAAAAAGGCTTAGTTTAGGTTTTCTAGTGATGGTGCAGAGAGTCAAGCTGCCATGTCAGTGCCAGGCTGATGGCACAGCCACAAGACCTTGCCCCCTGCAGCACTGGGCACCCAGGGCCACGCAGGGTCAGACACAACCTCAGCCATAAGATGCCCAGAAACACCCCAGCACCTCAACCTGGTGCTGGAACCAGCCTGATTTTCCCCATGTTTAGGAGATGTGCTGCCCCAGGGCTCTCCCGAGCTGGGGATGACGATATTCAACAGCTCATCGGGAGCAGGAGCTGCACTGTGACTCGCAAAGTGATGGGCTTAATTGTGAATTAATGGTGAGCTATGGGGCAAAATAACATAGCAGGGACCACTGCAAGGGCACAGGGCAAGTCAGCACTGTCATGGCTGTGGGGGGTCTCAAAACATCACCTGCACAGCAGAGGCAGCACGGGGTGACGGCTGCAAATCCCCAGCAAAAGTGTCTCTGGTAGGGAAAAAGTGCATGCACATATTTCTAAGCAATAGCTGCTTTTCCCATCAAGGAATTTCATTGGCAATGAGGACATCGATGTTTTTTCAGTTTTTCACCCAAAAGCTGAGATCCGCTCCCACCCTTCCCCCCAGCCCCGCTGCCAGCCCCATGCAGCCAGTAACAAAAACATCCACATAGCCAATAGCGACTGATGGCCATATCTGAAGAAAAACAGCATGGGGATGCGAAATCCCATCCAGCCACAAAGCAGCCAACTTTCAGACTAACAAATTTACCTCTGAAAGTACTTTCGGAGGCAGAGAGGGAGCTTGTGAGCAAAGGCTTCTCGGGAGGCGCTGGGAGGTCGGTGGCTTCCCGTGAGCTGGTATGATGGTGAGTCTTGGTCCCCAAGGAGGAGAAGGTCTCCTCAAAAGAGCTGGTGGGGTTGGTGCTGGTGGCAGAGCCCCGTGTCACCACGGCTGTGCTGTTGTTTGCAGGGGACCCTGGTACCCCCGTTGCCATGCTGGGCACGTCAGCACCGGGGGAATCTGAGTTCAGTGTCACCTCTTCTGCAGCTGAGATGCTCTTGGGTTCATGATTGCTGCTAGAGGCTAAACAAAGGAGAACAGAAATGTAGAACTGCATACACATAAATGAAAACAGCTGGGTAGGTTTCAACCCCTTATCAGTAGATTTAGACAATGTATACATGAATATTCAATACGGAAATATTTAATACTGGGAAATCACTAAGACAGGGGAAAAATAGTCTCTATATAGGCACTCCTCAAGTTATTGCTTGCAAAATTCAACTGGAAGTTTTCAAGGAAAATCTATCCCCCTCTTCCAACAAGAATAATATTTATCCATACTTTCATTTCTATGAAATGTTTTTAAATGTACAGAATCTGCCAAATACAATATTATTTCTCTTTTCTTTAAAATAAGAAGGATGTATTTTGTTTATAAAAAGAGTTTTTAAATAATGTTCTGAGTTATACAGCTAGCTATCAAAACTCACTCGTGGAAGCGCTTTCCGAAGTAGACAGCAAGTCCGTGAGCAACAGTTCTGTGGCACCTCTGCCACCACCACTCTGGGCTCCCAAAGACACCCCAGGGGACGAGGTCTGGTCAGAATTGCTGGTAATTTCAATACCAGCAGTGGAAATCTCTGCTGAACTGGCCAGTTTGGTACTGGCTGGCAGAGACCTCAACGTCCTCCCTCCACCCTTGGTGGCTGTTGTGGAAACAGAGGTGCTGGTGGTGGGGAAATCCGAAACTCCCCTCTCCATGGCCAAGATGTTGGACGATTGGTAGCTGCTTCCAATGGCTACGGCACAACAAAAAAAACCCTGAATTTATACATATGAAATTATAAACAGATGGAACCATTTTCTTCCCAGAGGCTTACAGTGCACATACGGATATTAAGCATAGGAAGTTTTCAATCTGGACAAAGTGCTCTTTTGGAAAGGCTTGAATCCTCTTGCCGCAGGAAGATCTTGCACAGAACCCGGGGCTCGCTGCCAGGACAGCACAGCTTTGTGAGAGCTGGGGCAGCTCGGCCGGAGGAAACCCCAAGGGACAAAGACTGAAGGGACTTGACTTTAAATCCCACCTTCCTCTAAGAGTAGTGGAATTCAGCCAAGGCTCTCTTAGTAATTTTTTGGAGTTTGAACACAGCATCAAACAGCAAAGGGGAGAAACCTCAGCATGGCCACATTCCCACATGAGCCTGCAGCTCACTACACATCCCAGGGCTTAATGGGACATGGGGAAAAATGCTTAAGGAAGCACAGAATAGGGTAAAACAACATATCATAGACTAACCGAGCTCATCTGTGCCAGTGCTTTCCTCGGCTGGGCGAGAATGGCCAAGTTGGTGCTCTGTGGAGGGCCCAGGGAAATGTCTCCATGCTGGGGCCATCGAGGAGGGCATCGACACCAGGGGCTGAGCTGCGGAGCTCAATGTTGCCCTTCGGATACCGAAGCTCAGGTTTTCTGCAGCCCCACTGCTGCTCCCAGCATCTGTGGCAAAGGGAATGTCACACGTCAGTGTGAGAACTCTGGAGATGTGTTTGCTCCTGCAAAGCCCTGGGCACCAGATAAGGACTCAGCAACTTAGAGGTTTTCAATAAGTTCATGTGGAGTGGGGCAAAGTCTCTGGTTTTGAGAGCTCCAGAAATAGCTGCTTGCAAAGTAAGTGAGAGGAAGACATGGAGCCCAAGGATCTCAGGTTTGTTGACCCAAACAGGTTACTGAAGCGCAGACATCTCACCCTGTGTAGTTGAAAGCAAACCCACCCGATGTGGCCATGAGTGAGGGTTTCCCACTCTGTAGAAACATGGTGATAAGGTCCAAACATTTTAACCTTTTAAAGTTTTTTTAATGGAAAATATTGATGTGGGGGTTTTTTTTAAATTATTTTTCCCATTGCTTTATGCTGCTTTCAGCAGGGCATTTCAACTAACCATGCATATTTGTAACAAATACAGAGAGCGTACAAAACACAGCATCTTCCTTGTTTTCTTTCAAGAAAGTAAAAGCTATATAAAGACTTTTTAAAGCCCTAAAACAAACCCATGAGCCAGCAAAGCTCACCTCTGAAAGTGTTGTCCGTGGCAGGTGATGCTGTGAGTAAAGAGCTTGTGGGGTCCCCCGTGACATCCCTGGGGTGTAGTGCCATGTGTTTTGCACGGGTCTGGGTACTGGAAGCTTGGGGGGATGACTGGGGCTGTCCTGGAGAGCCAGGGAGGAGGGTGCTGGGGAGAGGCCACAGTGTCCCCCTGCCACTCCCCGAGGGGCTGCGGGAAGGGACTGCGGTGCCCGTGGTTGGGTTGCCGGGTGACTCCGTGCCTGTCCATCCTCTCTCTGGTTGAGAATGGCCACCAGTGCCTGCAAGGCAATGGGGGAAAGTGAATGAGAGCTCGAGATGGGCTGAGCCGCCCACCCAGCATCCTCCCCCTCCGCCCATAGTCCCCTTGCCTGTACTCTGCCTACAGTCACTTTGGTTTTGGGAGCTGCACTGAGTCATTCCTAATTTTCAAGGCCAGAAGAAGCCACATGGATCCTCCTCTCCACCCTCGTGCATGAAGCAAAACAGAAAACTGCCCTGAGCATATCAGTGAGGAATGAGAGCTGGATCCAGCTCAAGAAGCTCTAGTGATGCAGGAAAGCCAGGCTTAACCAGTGCCCAGTTTCTCCAGCAAACAGCATCCACCTTGTTCCTAGGCTGAACTGGGATGGCTCACCTGGGGAACGAGTCTCCATGGATGGAGGCAGCAGCACCATCCTCGTTGCATTGCTGAACCCTGCCACATCCCAGGTCCCTCGGTGCCTGTCCAGCATCCTCTCAGCCGAATTGGTGCTGATGGTTGTCAAAACCCATGGTGTCCCCTCAGCATCTAGAGGGGTGCTGGGAGAAGCCAGAGCCCTCTTGCCTCTCTCCCAGCTGCCTGCAGCATGGTGATGGCTTCCAGTGGCTGTAAAACAATGTAGAGAGGGTCATGTTACCACTGGACAAGTTAATTTTTTTCTCATCTGGGGTGGCAGCAGCATCACCCACAGTGGTACCCAGCCCTATGATATGCAATAGGTAGGGTCACAGCTGCATCCCTTGTGTTCCTTCTATTTAACACAGAGAGTACTGCAAGAGGGACTGCTGGGAACAGAGCTTTTCCATCATCAAAAAATATCAATATTTCAAAATCTGTCTTCATTTGTGCATGACAAAAGAAACACAGATTTAAAAAAAAACCAAACAAACATTAAAAATGCAGAAGGCAGAAAGGAGCTTATGCCATGCCAGCCAGCAGTTGGCAGCCTGGGCATGCCAGCTCCACATGTTAGTCCCTAAGTAAGAAAAAAAAGAGGAATTAAAAAATTAAGGAAAATCTCTGTGGTCATATCTCAGCAAGACACTTATTTCATCCAGGAATATTAAGAAAAAAAAACGAAGTGGGGAAAGGGCAATCAGCACAGCCTTGTCCCGCTGGTGTGGGAAACAGACTTTAATTTCATGCATGCTTAAAAACAGTACATTGGTTTACTCATGAACACAGTCCCACAAAATGTGGTGAAGATTATGAACAAGCCCAAAGGTTAAGTGTTCACTTGCAGGATTTTCACGTGAGGACCTCAGCTACAAATCACTAGGCAGCTGGTCAGATATTATTAACTTGGGTATTTGTTGGGTTCGTGATGGGGTTCAGGTCTCCCTGGGGAGTCCTGGGGATCCTGGGGGTCTCTGCTCTGCCCACAGCCTTCGAGCTCTGTGGATGGAGAAGGACTCCCTGGGATGCTGCTGAGTCATGAATAACAACAGGGGCAGCTCCCAAGAATCACCTTTATTGTAGAGTTAAAAAAACAAAACAAAACCAAAAAAAAACCCAGCTTTCCTGAGATTGGATTTCCTCTAAAAATCTGAATTTCTAGCAGCAGGGCGAGAATACTTCCTGACCATCAGGTACACTCGGTCCACGGGATGGGTATGGCAAATGGAGACTCCCGTGTTGATAAAACTCACCGGGAGGATGGCTGTGGGTGGGCAGCAGGGTCGCTGTCCCAGCAGAAGTGCTGTCTGGGGGTCCTGCTCCTGGTGGGGTGACATCCCCATCACTGGGGGGGTGACCAATGTGTCTCATTACCCCACTCTCTGACAGCACTGCACCACGCCTGGCAGGCAGTGATGCTCGCTCCCCGCTCCGGCCCAGCATCGTCACCAGCTCCACACTGTCCACGAGAGTCCCGGAAGTCCCCATCTCCATGTGCAAACTTCTCGCCTGATGGCTGCTTTTGATGACTGAAAGGAAATACAAGAAAAAAAATTAAAACCCCATCAGTGCCGGACATGCAGGCTCAGTTCATTGCAGTAACGCCGAGGCCAAGCTCTGATCTCATTTACACTAGAGAAAATTTTGCATAATCAAAATACAGACATGAAATTTATTTTTGGATTCACACCAGTGGAAATTCTTGGTCTTTGGGGCCAAATGCCAAAACTCACCTTTGTGAGCAAGATTAATTCAACTCAGCATCCCCATGATTTTGTGTGTGTGTGTCAGGAGAAACAAATCTTTAAAGAAGAAAAAAAAATCCTTTAACAAATAACTGATGGAGATATGTTCGTTGTGGAGTCCATGGAGGAGTGTGGAGGTGTCCAGAGCTGACGGCCAGCTGGAGCCCAGCACAGCCCATGTGCCCCATCCCAAGGGCGTGATGGGGGCAGGGACGGCCCCATAGCTCTTCCCCTCCCTCCACTTGTCCAGTGCTTGCTGGACACTGGCCTCGAATCCCACTGCCTCCAGCGAAACAGCGTGAGGCTGCCTGAGAACTGGAGGGCAAACAAGAGAGTTGACATGACCCATCCAGCCACCACAGGGCACCAGAACAGAAGAGATCGATGTATGGTGTGGATCACACTGGCCATCCAGGTGCTGCAGCATCCTAAGACAATGCACATTTTGGTGTACCTGATGCTAATGTCTACCAGAAAATGAGAAACTAGATGGAGAAGTTTGTGCATCTACAGGTCTATTTTCTGTGAACTAAACACTGCCAGAGTCCCTACTTCATCCTAAAAGCATTTGGGTCTGCTCTCCTGCTCCTGTTGGAAGGCTGCACAGAACTCCCAGCCCTCCCATCACTCAGAATAATTTTCTCATTTTATTAGAAAATGAATAAACACTTTTATGGAATAAATATTAGTTCTCAAGCCAGCATTACCCTTTAGCTTAGCTAGCTCTTCCCTCTGCTTGCTCCCCACCAACCAATCTCATCCCCTCTTTCCACAAGTTTCTCCTGCATTTCTACCACCTGCAGTATCTCATGGACTGAAAAGTAAATTCTCCCAAGGACGTCAACAGGCATCACATGCTTTTCAGTACACTATAAATGTGTTTTCAAATTAGGCCCTAAGCAAGGACTGAAGACATTACTTGACAGGCAGCTTCTCAGCTCAATCATTAATGCTGATCACCTGTAGCAGAAGCAGGATCAGTGCAGTAGCTGTAGCTTCAGCCTTAGGTCTGCCACCCAGCCCCATACCACCTGGAGCAGAGCATCTAGTGACAGCTCCCATGAGTGGTTCCAGTGAGATTTGTTGGGGGAATCAGGGTTTCCAGGCTCTGGTACCAGCCAGGGCTGCACAAGGACTTCCCTGCACATCAGTCATGTGAAAACCAGCAGCGACTGTCCCTGCCCTACATTACAGGCACCGCCAGTCCATTGCAAGTCAAAGCAAGTTCAAATCATGGCTGTGTCATCTGAAATGGCAAGATCCCCATTTTGCCCATCTTCCTTATAACCAAAACACAATTGCTGGGCTGGAAGCCCTTCAGAAAATCGAGAAAAGTCAAATAGAGGGAGGGGAACCCGCCTCATTTTGCAGCTCGAAGATCCACCGGGCTATGGTACACCTCCTGCCCACATTGCTCTACTCCCTGGCACACCCATGGCATCTCAAAACTGGGTTGTAGATGAAACACAGGCAGTGGCTAAAGGCTGTGCCTCAGAGAAAGCCCCAAAGAACACCCGCTTTCCCTGCTTGGTGTCTCCTTTTGGGGCGCTGTACCTGCCACACCAGAGGTGGCAATTTCAGGAGCGGTCTCCTCTCTCCTTCTGCAATAGCTTCAGCAGGAACTCACCAAGAAAAGAGAGTTATGTAGGTAGGACAATCTGCATTTCATCCTGGGAGTCTGAGCACCGTGAGGCCCAAGGAGACAAGAGCTGCCATGGAGCAGAGCTCCCTTGAATGCCTTTAATGACAGCGATGTCCATCCCTCCAAGCATCTTTGCTGCCATTTGGATCATGCCCTGTCCCATGAGCCAACTCCTGTCTCACGTAACAAGCTGCTCATTATTGCCCCTTGGATTAAGGGGTGCAAAGTCTCAGGGGATTCTCACTATGCTCATTTGCAAGCCCGTGCCCAGCCTGTAATTGTAGCCCACAAGTCCATTTATAGCAGCCCTGATGCTGAAAAATTTGGGTGTGCTGCTGGAGGGCGGCACAGTGAATTTCCCTCCACTCCCCTCTCACTAAAAGCTTTCAGCTGTGCAACCCATGCTTACCATGCCTCAGCAGCCAGCTTGGCTGCACAGAATAAAGGAGAAGCAGCAGTTGTTAAAGAAACCCTTAGGGGATGAGAATAGACAGAGGGAAATTTGCTTTCTCAGGTTGCCAAGTCATTTGTCAACAAGCATTCCAGCCAGGCACGCTAAAATATATAGTGGGGCATTACAGCAGGCATTTAATTGGCACTTCTTAAAAATAACCCTGGAAATAGGAGCAAGCAGTACCTTAAGCTATGACCCTTGATTGAACAGCAACTGGTTTGAAAGTATAATGCTGCTGGTTGCTTGTCTGGTTGTTGTTCACCCTGCAAATCCACCCCGGAGTTTTCTCTCTCCTCTTTTGGCTCTGCAGAGCTGCTGGGATTAAAATGAAGCAAAACTCTTTCCCTTATCATGGGCGCCAGCAAACCTGGCTTTGAGTGCAGCCAGGGAGTGGATGGGCTGAATACAAAGGTATTATTCACACGTGTTTTTCAGAGTCAACTGGCATTTTTAACTCTGCCCTGCAAGGTATGCCAGGCCCCAGTGCAGGGAGGAAAACCACATGCCAGCACGGGCTTGCTCTCCAGTTTGGTGGGCACAGAGCATGAGCCATGCTGGAAAACCCAACCTGCAGCATGTATTAAGGAAATTCAAAACAATCAGTCTGCTCAACAAAGTAGACACGTAGTGTCAGCTGATCACAGAGCCATCAAGCCTGCCAGAAGTGCAAGACAACTCCAGTCTCCTCTTCAACTTGCCTGCAGAAATTAGCCTTCAAGGATGGCCCTCTGCTGAAGTCGATGGACCAGATGCAAACTTCTTCCAAAAAAATACACACAGGACCATATGGCCTTCTCTGATACATTAAAGGCTTAAAGCAGAGTGGCCCTTTAGCTCAGGTACTGATTTGTCACTGACAATGTCATCACATCCTAAGCTGCCAGCTGTTTTCCACATTCTAGCTTCTACACAACCACAGCTGCCATGGGTATTATTTGACTTCCAGCACAAAACCCTCCAGCCACCCACCAGACCAGTGTTTTCCTTCCCAGTTAGAACTAGCAGTGATGCTCACCAGACAGGTCGAGGCTTGGAGTCACTTTTTCTTCGTAAGCATAACAAGTCCATGGCTTGCTGGGAGCTGAGTTATAGCACAGCCAGGACAAACAGATCAAGTTTCAGCTGATTTCTCAAGGCTTTGGGGTTGCCTCTGGCAGCCCAGCTGAATGTCTACCTTGTGAGGCTCCTGAGAAATTCCCTTTGCATCACGGATTTTCTGTCTCCATCCCCGGGTGCTGCACAGGCCAGGAGGTGGCTGCTGCCAGGACAATGTCAGGGGGATGCTCAAGGCTCAACCATGGAACAACACAACACCAAAAGCACAATACTGTAAATTTTCGGCAGTGGCCATGATCTCTCACAGACATTTTAGGGCAGGGAGTGAGGAGGGGTGTATGTTGCCAATACCGGGGGAGCAGGATCCCTACAGACAACATTTGGCAGGACCATCGCAGCCAGCCAAAGTACACCGTAAGCCATCCCAGCCCCGCCACTTTCCTGCAGAAAGCATTTTTTTTCTCTTCAAAGGGCAGAAAAATATTCCCTCAACCACGGAACGCAATTTTAATCTGTGTTTGCACACAAGGAAAGTCAAGAGCAGTTGCTTGGGAGGGTGGCGATTCCCTGGGGACCGTTCCCAGTACGGCCGCCCATGCAGTGGCTGTTTTGCCAAAGCTGCGGCCACCTTGGGAGCATCTCATGCTGAGCTGAGCACGCGTGAAGCTAAAGCAGGCTCCTCCCGAGGACAGGCAGCTATAATTATAAAGCCCACATCTGTTAACATTGCATAATCTTAACATCATCCGAGGCTCGCAGAGGGAAAAAAAACTCATCGCAACTTAGAAAACTCCTTCCCCGCTGTAGGTAAAGGTTAGGAAGAAAGGCAGGCTGTGAGGGAGGAGAAGTGGGGAGCCAAGCGGGGCTGGTGGCCCTGTGGCGGGTGACACGGGTGGCTGCCGGTCCCCGCCGGGGCCGGGCTCTGCGCCGTGTTTTGAACGGCTGCTGCGGATGTCGGGATCATGGGTGGAGGCCGGTTCGGAGCCAAGTGAGTTTGTGTGAACAAAAGCTACAGCCCTAAATCTGGACTGTCCAGGGCTCTCTGGGATTTTCAATTTCCTTCCTTGTTCTTGCCCTGAAAGAAGCAGTTCGAGGTGGGGGGAGGATGGGGGGGGGGTGTGAAATGGAGCTTAGAAAAAAAATCATATTAGAGATGGGTCAGTTCAGTGTAAACATGCTGATAATATTGCTTGGGGAAGGTCCCTCGAGTGCACTAAGCACAGGAAGAACGCGAGAGGTTTTTAACCACATGTGGTCAACCCTCTTTGCTAATTCTTTCGATATTAATAAACAGAATTATGCAGGCTGGATGAAGAAAGGTGGTGAGAGAGGGTGGGTGTGGAAGAGAAGAGGTGCAGGAAAGCCCTGCCAGCACTTCCCACTCTGCTGTGGGGCTGAGTTTGGATGGGGTGCCCTAATACACATCCTCTGGCAGAGCCTTGCTGTGGTCCTGCTCCTCATTTTCTCCCCCTCGGGTCCCGGGCAGAGCAGGACAGCAATTCACAGCACATCAAATCATTTTAACCATAATACGAAAGATTTACGCAGCCACCAAAGGTGACTGGAGCTTTAATATGTCAGCTGGAGAAAGGTGATGGGGGTTCAATGCCAGCAGCAGCCCCTGCAAGCATCAAGTGCCAAGGTCCAGGTGGTTAATGCCCATCCGGCTGCTATGGGTGAGAGATGCCCACAGGGCTGGGGACATCAGCATCATCCTCAGCCCCTCCTATGCCAGGCCATGGCACTTTGCTTGCAGTGCTGCTTTATGAGACAAAACCAGACTGCGCCTCCACAACACCTCCGCTCCGGGACCTGTAAAACCATGGAGGATGCTAAAGGCGATTTTTGCTTCCTACCCTTTCTTACTTGTGGTGTGTTCGTGATCCCAGGGCCTGATGCTTGGAGATGCCATAGGAAAAAAAAAAAAAAAAAAAAGAAAAAGGATCCAATTATTGCTCTTAAGAGCAGTACCCTAAAGCAGAGAAACAGGTACTCCAAAATAGAGAGCACACAGAAAGCTGCTGTCATGTCCAAAAATAGTGGGTGCATGCAGATGGCCCACCTGCAATCAGGGCTAAAACCTGCATGGTGGAGGACAGGATATTGTCCTGCTTATCCAGTGGTTTCCAGCCTCTTAATTCTGGTGTCCTAAACACTTCCCAGTGGAGGTGCGGGCTCCCAGATCACCAGCCCAAGCCTACGGAACATCGAGCTTCTTATTCATCTCTCTTGCAGTTTGGGTTCAATGCACAATTCCCTGGGATCGTACAGACCTACACTGCCTGAAAACCACCAGCCCAGAGCAGTCCCCTAAACCTCTTCTCATGAGCTTTTTTTTTTTTTTCAAATACCTTTTGGCAACTGAAATAATAAAAAAAAAAAAGTCTTGTTCTATTGTTGAGTCTTTGGAAAACACTTTCAAATACAAGTTCACTTCCAACAGGAGTCAGCTGTTTCATGACTACCCATACCTTCCCCACCTCAAAAATCCCATAATCATGCAGAGACACTAGTAAAATCCCAAGCGATCCATCCTTACAGCCAGTTTAGAGGCGTCTGAGCCTTCAGCCCCAGAGAGGCCCTGGGACCCATGTCCCTGATGCCTTTCCTGAGCAAAAAGCCCAAAATAGCTGTGTTCACTTGCTTGTCAGCTCATCTATTTCCTACCTCAAATGTGTACTGTCCAGTGTTAATGCAGGAAAAGCCCCTGCTGCCCCAGGGGTGGGAAGGCAGCTCTGCCCCAGCACCCGCTGACAGGCCCCAGGAACACTTACCAAAGGGATTTCTTTCTCACCATTTTCAGCAAACATTGATAAAAATAAGCCAAAAAAATAACCTCCCAAATGTCACAACTCTCTGAGCACTTGCACCTTGTCTCTGTCCCCTCTCCCACCACCCTGCGATGCTGAAATGTCTCCAGCCACCCTGCCCGCACCGCAGAGCCCAAATCCCAGCACCACCTAATTCACTTCTAAAAACCCTCCAGGCTTTTCAGTAACATCCTGCAGAAAGGTTACAGAAACTATCACCGACGCAACACATCTCCTTCCTCTTTCCAGGGTTTTTGAAGTCCCCTGGAAGCTTTACTCGGTGGGAAGGCAGCGGTAACCACATCGGTGCTTGCAAGGGCAGAGCAAAAACCATGCAGGGACCCAGTCTGGTGTGGTTTTAACTGGTGCTCCCATCCGAGGGCAGCACTGCTGGAGACTGTCAGACGGCTCAGGGAGGAAGTCTCCTGGCAGGGCTCCACCAAAGTAGAGTTGCTAGGTCACTGGAACAATAAAAAGGCAAGAAAAAACATCCTGGCTGCAAAAAAAAAGGGGGGGTTGGGAAGGAAAAAGCCATGGTAGTGTGTACAGTACTGGTTAAGTGGAAAGAAACTGGGCTGGAGAGAGCAGGATGATGCCGCTGTTGGCTTTTGTAAGCACAGATTAATTTCTAACATGGACCTTTCTCCAGAGCTCTCACATGAATAACTCCAGAAAATCTGTCTCCAAGGTTTGCAATTGGTAAAAATCTCACACAGGGCTTGCTAGAACAGTATTTCCAGGGAAGCTAGCCTGTCACTGCTATGGAGAGGTTAATTACCCTTTGCACGTTAACTAGGGCATCACAGTCCATCATCGTATAGCCTTCTCGCACCATCAGACATCCCCAGTACCCATGCTCATTTAAACTGGGTAATATAAGAAAACTACCTCCAAGCAGGACTGTATTTGGGTGATAAGGGGATGAGCAGCCTCACGAGGTGCAGAGCGCTGTGCAGCCCCAGGGCTCGGGCTCCTCCGTAAGGAAAGGCACAGGCAGCTCAGAAGCTGCAGGATGAAATCTTGCTTTCTGAAGAAGTTTAATTTCAAAGCCAGAAGGGAGCATTAGCTCATTCTGTCTGACCTCATGTATAACCAAAGACATTCTGTGTAGCTTATTTACTCCCAATACAAGATCAGTGACTTGTATTTGACTTAAACGGTTATTGCAGGGGAAAAACACCCAACAATTGG
This sequence comes from Patagioenas fasciata, assembly GCF_037038585.1. Lineage (NCBI taxonomy): Eukaryota > Metazoa > Chordata > Aves > Columbiformes > Columbidae > Patagioenas > Patagioenas fasciata. The sequence continues at coordinate 10,853,925 of NC_092526.1, read as the reverse complement.
TATTTGTGATTATCTGGGAATGTGTTTAAAACCACCCAAACTACAGGCCAAAGCACATATTCTGCACAAAACCTCAGTGCGCATCAAGAAGTAACGCGCAGCGGTGCGAAGTGCATGTGCAGCAGGAGCTGTCTGCCCCAGGAGCCAAGGGCTTTGCAGACAAAGCAGAAAAAGAGGTGGTATTTTCATGTCAGACACTGGAAACAAAACCACAGGTCTGTGCTCCAAATTGGTGTGAGCCTAGGAGCTGCTTCCCACAGCCCAGAGGGGACAATAAATACTGCGAAGATGGAGGAGGGAGTAGGAAAAGGGGCACTGGCATGGCAAAAGGCCATGCTGGGAGCATCCAGAGCCTGCCATGGGCTCCCAGGAGCAGAGCGATGCTGCCCATCGCTGTGGGGTGGGCATTGGTCCAGGTGTCTTGACCACTTAAGAAAAGCTCCTCAGTGAACTATTCTCCATGCTTAACGCTAAGCACACACCAAAGAGCTCTTTTGGCCAGCAGCCACATTAGGCATGATGACCAACCTGGAAAGTAAGCAACTTCTCAAGGATGTGGTGGGGATGAAGGGTCCTCTCAGATGCAGGAGGATCACAAGGCCACCAAGGGGTGGGTGCGTTTTGGTGACACACAGATACAAGACTCACTGGATTCTTCCCTCCATGTGGCCTAGCAAAACACAGCCTCACCCCAGGGGAAAAATGATAGCAGTCCCAGCCTTATACCCAGGTCTTGTCTCCCAGATGAAGGTGGGGTGCAGGGCATGGTGTCACGGCAGTGCGAATCATGGATCCTCTCATGGCTCCTGCTCTTCCAGCAAGGGATGGTGTGACTTGAGAGGTGATGGAGAAAAAGGCAAACAGGCAAAAATAAAGCAGCTTAAACAGAAATTAATCATCAGACGAGATAAGGGCCCCCACTTCCCTTCCCCCCATCTGCTGCGAAAGGATGATGATCTAAATCGCATTTCCTAGATGACACCGTGCTGATCTGCTGCCGGAAGTGGTGGTGGCAGCGCTCAGGATGGTGCGGGACCTCCTTCTTCCAGGGGATGAGCCAGGTCCTTCCCCACTGGCACCCGCTGGCCGGTCACCATTGCCACCGTGAAGGAGCAGCATGACCCAGGATGGCTGGAGCCGACGTCCCTCCTGCTGCCCCCACCGCTCTCTCGCTGCCTCTGCAGTCACACGTTTCCTTTCTGAGAACCCGGTTGGGGGAAGGGGTTTACCAATTCCAGTGCCTTTCTGCACACGTTTTGGGGAGGCTGTAAACAAGACGCCTTCTTTTGGCTGTGTCCCTGCTCTGCAACTGGCAGCCCCATGGCCGAGCACTGTGGCCAGCAGTGGAAATGGGTGATGGAGAAGGGCAGGATTGGGCTGTCACCCTCCCAGCTGTCAGTGAGGAGTCAGGGTCAGGTCACAGCCTTGGTGCATACAGGCACCACGTGCTGAGAAAAGCAGTGCAGAGGATAACAAGAAGACAGAAATCTGCACCCAAACCCCATCTTACCACACACTGACTCAGCACAGAGCCACTTCACACCAACCACCTTGGCACGCTCGTCTTAACTCAGCATGTGACACACCTTACCCAGCACCAGACAATCTTCAGACATACCAGCAATTTGCAGGACAGGATTATGGGGATATCTGTCTGCACAGTATGCACAGTTCCTGGAGGCCACAAAATTGCTCATACTCCCATTGCCTAGGTCAGAAGCCTCCTGGTCCTCATTTGGATTTCCTCACACATCGTATTTGTTTCATGCCCCTCAGAAAAGACCATCTTCACAATTATTCTGCACTCTCTGATCAAGTTTCCCTCCTAAGAAACATCCTTTCAAAGGGCTTTTATCTGCAGAGTTGGCTGCCAGTCTAATACTGCAGCCCCATTCTGTATTCACTAAAAGAGCTGATAATGTCCTAAAAAGAATTAACATTTAGATGTTAGTCCTGTAACTGAATCCGAATCAAACAATGATGACTGTTCAAATGCCTAAAGCTACTCAGGGGTATTTTCATTTGAGCTCTTCCAAGCTTGTACCAGGGGTATGGAGTTTACCAAAGATGCCTTTGTGAGCACCAGCTACTGAAAGCCTTCTCCTTGTCCCTCCAGACACAGATACAATTATGCCCAGCTCCAGCACAATGATAACAGCTGAATTACAAGAGCAGTATTATGCTCCACAATCAGGGTCCTTGATTCCGATTGACAAGGAAAGCAAATCATGCGCAGTTGGTGTGCTGATCTTTCCACGCCTGGAAATTCTTTCTCATCACAGGGGTAGAAATTAGTTCAATACACAGGGTTACCTTTTGTGTTACCTCCCCAGATTGCTAAATTACCTTGTCAGTTCTTAAGATCTTACAAGTTATCCAGGGTCAAACCTGGCTACCACTTGTATGGGATATCTTTCTTTGCAGAAGGTTTAACTACCAGCTGCTACAGTTTCCCTGATAACAAAGTGCTTTCTTACCTATAAGGGCTCAGATGTAGCAGGCCAGCTATTCAGAGATGCAGTGAAACCCTCCTTTGGAGCAAATTTTTTTAAATGTGTTAGATAAACATCTTCTGAGATGATCCTGCAAGGGGAGACATCTTGAAATCCCTTGGGAGATGTCTTGAGACCCCTTTCGGACCGGCCTTTTGCTTTTACAGAACACTCAAAACCAAAACCAAATGAAAAAGCCCTCAAATATCCAAACTCAAACCTAAATCCCCCCAATATACGCATAGTCCAAAAAGTGTTGTTCTCCCCCCAAAACAGATCTTGCCACCCTGGGTGGGCAGCAGTACCCTCCTGCTCGGCTATCACAGAAGGTATCTTTCTGATAATATATTGAAGCCAAATCTTCAACTTAGTGTGATTCATCCCCGTTTCAGCAAAGTTCAACAGAGCATGATGTTTCACGCTGGTCCTCGGGGCTTAAGAGATTTTCCACAAGAGGAAGGGTGTTAACGCCAGTGTCCTAACAACCGGTGATGTGGGTAATTGTGCTCTATAGATCCAAATTCCTCTTGTCACTCCAGACACAGAAGTGCTTTTTAGTCTGCTCTTCAGGATAAAAAAGAACCCTCCTTTGCTACTCAAATGAGCCTGCCCATCAGTCCAAAACTCCTGCATGGGGTTTATTCCATGGTCTGGAGATCCCTGAGGGAATCTGAGGGTGGTTCTGGTAGCAGAAATGACAACGATGTCCACTTGATTTCAGAGGCAAGAGGTCAGTCTGATTCCTGTAACAGCCTTCAAAACTTCTGCCATCACAGCATGCTGAAAAATGCTGAGAAAAATGCCCTGAATATGTGTGCGCAACACGATGTCCTCTGGGAGATGCAGCCTGGGCTGCACCCCTGGAACAACCATTAACCCTGCCGAGTTAACTCTTTATGCACAGTTTGCATGCCTTTCTATCAGATCACTTAACATTCCTCTTCACTCCTTTCCCAGCCAATTTCACCCCAGAGCTAAATTAGCTCAGGGTTAAAAAGAAAAGGGCAGTTTCTCCCAAACTTCAGCTGCAAGATCCTCGTTGCTATCTAACCTCTGTGCGAAAGGTCCCTCAAACATCTCCCTGCTTGCTTTGGCAAAAGAACCACAAAGGTCATGGCGTTTTCAGAGGACTTTTTGCAAGCGCTGACCTAGGACCCCAAGACCGGGTGTGCATGCAGAAAGGCAAAGAGAAGGACCTGGTCACATTGTGAGTGACACAGTCACCCTCAAACAGCTTAAACTGGACAGACCATAGTCAGGACTCTGCAAACACAGTTTTAAAAGTCCTCCTAGACCTCACATCCTCACAAAGAATGAAAAGGCAGATGGAGTTTGCTTCTCTCAGCAGGGAGTTGATCTGTCAAGGTCAAGGCGCTTGCACAAGGTATTTGGAGAGCTAGACAGAAAACCACTGGGTTTGCACCCAATTTTCCTGCTGTATTGCCCAGCACCTCTTTACACACCCTCTGTTTTCCTAGCAGAGCAGGACGGTTAAAACAGCTGAGCCTTGTTTGTACTTCTCCTGAAGACACACAGGCAGAGCCCTGTCAAGCAATGGTGTCTGATACCACCCCTCTGTCTGGACTCAAAAGCCTCTGGAGATCAGCTCTGAACTACTGGTATTTTTAAATACAGCCAACCTGGACTTCTTGTATGTCTCCTGGATTTGCAGCTCACGTTTTCAGGGAGTTTTTATCTACCACCTCAACAGCTAAAAGCTCTTTTTCTCCCCCTCTGAGCGATTCTCCTGTAACGACAACTCCAGGAGTTGGGGTTTTAAGGAAAGGCAGCCAAATTTGAGGAGGCTCTCAGCACAGATCCTGACTTTTGGCAGCAGCGTTTCCTCACCCACAGCTGAGATGCTGACTGCAGCTCGTGAGATGCTTAAGTAACCAACTGCAAAACTATTTATCAAATGACTCCAAGTCAAGGGCACAGCAGATGCAGAAGCAGATACAGCCCCCCTCAAGAGCCCTGCCCACGCAGAGGACAGGCAACAGGGAACACCCTCATCCAAAGCCATGGCAGGGACTGGGGCAGCAGCACAGGAGCAGCAACAGCATGTACAATAATCCCTGTAAGTGCCCTGCTTATAGAAAACAGTCTGATTTTTCACATTTCAGGCACTTTTGAAAAGACATTTTTTTATCTCATGCATTTTATATGGGCTTCTGAAGAGATGAAGCTCCTGAAATTGCATAGTCTTGTCCTCCTATCTATCCCCACCCCAGCACATTGAAACAAATTAGCCTAGAAGGCAGAGACCTCCAGGACAGCAAGTTCCTACAGGTTCCATGAAGACAGGCACTTTGCTCAAGAAGACTCCAGTGAGTGGACTGGTTGAGAGAGTTGGGGTTATTCAGCCTGGAGAAGCAGAAGACTCCGCAGAGAACTTATTGCAGCCTTTCCATACTTAAAAGGGGCTTACAAGAAGGATGGGGACTGGCTTTTTAGCAGGGCATGTTACACCAGCACAACGGGTAATGGTTTTAAAACTAAAGGACAGCAGAATCAGGTTAGACATGAGGAAGGAATTTTTTAGAATGAGTGTGGTAAAACACTGGCCCAGGTTGCCCAGAGAGGTGGTCAATGCCCCATCCCTGGACACATCCCAAGCCAGGCTGGATGGGGCTCTGAGCAACCTGATCTGGGTGAAGATGTCCCTGCTCATGGCAGGGGGTTGGACTGGATGAGCTTTGGAGGTCTTTTCCAACCCACACTGTTCTGTGATTCCACGATTCGAGTGTCCAGCTTGAGAAGCTGCTGCACCCAGCTCAAGGATGGTCTCTGTGGCCATGGGACCTGTACACACTCAGCACCCACAGAACCCAGAATAAACTATGTCACACGCTAGTGCCACCCACCCTGTGGCAAGCAGAGGAGAGCAAGCCACAGCTGCAGCTGTAGATGGGACTTTATCACATCTATCTCCATTGCATGGGTCTGCCCAAACACCAGCGGTTCTAAAAATGAGCCTCTTTCTCTCCTGGTTTGACACAAACAGACTTTTGACCTCAGCACCCCAGTGAGTAGAAACCTCGCATCATTTTACCTTCTTCCAGCTGATCATTCTCTGCTCACCCTGCCTCTGCATGCCCCTTCTCCAAGCTCTTTGAGACCAGGGGTAACCATCACCCCACCCACCACCCAACTCAGATGAAAAGCAAAGGGACATGACCCAAAGTCCTAAAATTCTGCATTATAAACCTTACAGTATTCAGATCCTACAGGAGGTCCTCATTTTAAGCAGGAACTGGTTCTTAAGTCTCTTTTTCCTCTGTTCTCTCCTCAGCATTTCAGAAGACTGGGTTTGACAGCAGCGTTACTATAACGCAGGCAACAGCTATGCTAACAGCTTGGAGGAGCTGAAGTTTACAGAGCTTCCTTTACTCAAGGGAACTGCATTTTTCTAAGATTATATTATTTCTTGGGCTGGCCACTCAGTAATGCAACATCATTTCCCTTTTGGGTGGGAAAGTTCTCTCCTTGTCTTCGGGTGCGAATGATTTCAGCCTGAAAGGATGAATGCGAACTCTCTGCATAATCAAAGAGCTGTAAACGAACTGTGCCCCTTGCTGAAGCAGCAGGATGTTACGGTATAACACCTGGGCATTAAAAAAATATTTGGTGATGGGTGTACATGCATCAGCTGTACGTACGAGGAAAAGGGTGAGAGAGAAGGGTGGCCAGATGTGACAAAATCATTTTCTCCTGACAGGTCCCCACAGACTTCATTTCTTCACCAAGCCTGTGCTCATAGCCCTCTTGCATCTGCTCTGGGTGAAAATCCCAGCAAAAAAACATCCACTAATATTTACGGAAACAGCAAATTACAATGCAAATGTCACAAAACAGCTCAGAGAAATAAAAATTTGAATTTGTAATCAGGCCTGCTGCCACTGAAAATTGGATTCTGCCTTTTATGCTTAGCTGATCAGGAAAGAGAAAAAAAATATCGTATGACCTACATCTTCAATCAAATGTAAATAACAGGGCCTGTGGTTGGGGTATTAAGGCCTCGTGATGAGCTTGCTCACAAGCTACAGACTATGGATTCTGTATTGGACATTATCAGGGGAATATTATATTACAAACTACCAACCTTTGATTCACTTGGAACACCTTCTGACCCTCTGGCTGGTCAAAGTGCCCCGCAAACTTCTTTGCAGCATTGCAACGGCAGAAAATACACCACAGCAGGTGCCAGGATCTGGCCATGTCTGTTCCCAGGGGAGCTCCGTGCATGTCTGAATACATCAGCCCAGGCATGAGCAGTGCTGTTCATCTGTGTGGAGACACCCTGACCCATCAGACCCTCCTCACCCCCCACACCTGAGAAACTCCCTTCAAACTACATGGGGAAGCAAAGCCAGAATGCAGAGAGTTCACACGGGTTGTCTGTGATCCATCCAATTCTGGATCACTTCTGCGGGGTGTATTTAGGAGGTTGCAGCCCTGCCCTGAGCACCCCATGCATGGCAGGGGCAGCCGGATGGGGTGCAGCACAATGTGCCCCCTCCTGTCTCTCCACAACAACACAGACACAGGCACAACAGCAGCATTTTTGTCTTGCAAAATGCAGCACTGTACTATCCATGTTTTGGAAATAACACATAGCTACCATCGCTGGGGAGCCTGCAGCATCTTGGTGGTGCCTCAGTCTCTACATCACAGCCCTGAAACACTGTTGCTACGCCGACAGGTTTCATTGGCTTGATTAACTTGTTAACTGAAATAGTTCTTTATTCTGGGGTTTCTTTATTAGCTGGGATGAATGCTTCATTAAAGCCATCACAACCAGACTGATGCTACCACGTGTCAGTCCTACCACTGCTGAACAGTAAGTGGGGTAGCAGCAGCTCCCACTCAGCTGTGCACAGCTCCAGAACCCAGCCTGGCCATGGCAGCACCCAAACAAGCAGCCAGCATGCACATACAGTCACCTCCGCTTTCACCCAAGGGAGGGCTCAGTGCCTGGTTTGGTAGCTAGCGCGACAGAGCAATTCCCTGCTCCTGTTGCCCAGACACCTCCCAAAATCCCTTTTCCAGGATTGCCTGAAATGCTGCAGGTTTGAAGAAGCAACATTTTGGTTGCACAGACACAGTCCCAGCCATGGCAGCATCCATTCAAGTTTTTCACTACAACAACACCAAGACCAGCTGCCCTTCTAGCCTGGTAGCACGATCCCTCTGCTAAGTGAGCGTCCTGTGTCACCTGTGAGAGATGTGATGGAGATGGAGCCATCAGCCTCCGCACAACGCTCAGCTGCTGTGACACGTCCCCTGTAGATGAATGGGATGGGGATGACGGAGGCAGCACACAGAACAGCTTGGGAGCTCCATCACGGAGGATTTCTGGCTGCCAGCCCCAAAATTGGGATCTGTGACAGCAAGTGAAGGAAGTAAGTTGTCCCAGAAACCCCATGCTCCTCTAAACTCATCAATATCTGCAACTCTTGATACTGAAAATAATATTCCGTGAGAAAGGAACGCCTGCACCAGCAAGGCTGGCATCAGCCCCTGCAGACACAGAAGCAACTGCCCATCTCCCTCGGCCCCATAGCCATGAGAGAAAATGAAAGCAAATTTAATGATCCCTCTGAAGTGGTGATGGCTGCAGGAGCAGAGTGAGCTGTAAACACCTGACAAACAGGTGTGGGCTGGCTCTGGCAGTTTGCTACTGGGAAATTAAACTGTGCGGAGAGCCCAGTAACAGGCTTCAGCTACAGCTCTCCCCTTACCCGCTGTGCCTTGGTCACAGCTTAACACTCACATTCAGTGCGTACAGAGGTGTAAATCAATAGACAGCACTATGTGCTCCCTGCTAGCCAGATTACACAATTATCTCTTGGACCATACTCATTTACCACTTAAATATCATGCAAAGTGTTTTTACAGACTGATGTGAACCCAGCTGGTCAGTGCATGACCCTCGTTATCTTCAGGGGCTCAGGATGGGGAACAGGCAGCGAAGCCAATCTCCTATCTCCCTCCTTCTCTAAACACCTTTTTTTTTTCTCTTTTCTTTTTTTGCTTTTAATTATGTATCCCAAAGGAGAAAAACTAAATCTATACAATCCCAGGGACTTCACATTCGCAGCACACCAACCAAATCCACTGACGGCTCACAGAGAGGAGCAGCGAAGATGCCCAAGACAGGAAAACCCTGCAGCCTACAGGTCTTTTGACAGCAATGCAGAGGCGCAGGATCCTTCCTTGTCCCCACACCACGGGGGGAGGAAGCATCCTTCCTGCACCACCCACGGTCACCTGAAGTCATACCAAAGCTAAACAGCAGCGTCTCCAACCCAAATGATCCTCTGATTCTACCTTTGCATTAGTGTGACTGCACAGAGAGCCAGGATTCTGCCCCTCAGGAGCCACGAAATACACACAGTGACATTTGAGGCAGGTTTGGAGGCAATACCATACATCAGTGCAAACAAGTATCCTCAACATCTTCTTCCCTCACTCTCAAATTTGCTGCTTCCTCACGCAGAAAGTTTCAAAGATAGAAAGTTAAAAAAAAAACAACAAAACCATAAATAAATGCAGACTGTTCTGCCCCTCTAAGAGGGTTGGGAAAGTTCCTCCTAGCAGCAAGCCTAAATCGCTGCTGCAAGCTAAGCTGATTCCTTCTCGGGTGATTTCACACCTTATTTCCAGGTCCCCCACTGGGAAAGCTGCAAAGAAAGGCGGCAGCTGGCACGAGAGAGAGGGAGAAAGGATAGAAGGACAGACACAGATGGCAGAAAAGCAGATCAACTTCTCAGGGCAAGTCCATTGCCAGTGGCCCTGTGCTGTGCCAGGCAGCATGGCAGAGCATCGGTATGAACAGAAGTAAAGGGGAAAAGGACATTGCAGAAACACGAGGAGACCCCAGCCACAGTGACTTTGTTGAGGGCACAGTGCCACCTCCACTGTCCCTGTGGTCTCACTGGAATTATTCCCATTTTACAGATGGCAAACCTGAAATAAGGAGATCAGCAGGACAGAGGTTGGAACCAAACCCCTATCTGACCTAGGCTGGCTGGCAGCAGATGATGCCCTTTGGCTTGCCCGGTGCCCACATAAAACAGCTGCCAGGAGGAATTGCACAGACAGGTTTGGTGATGCTTTAACTTCACTTTCACCAGCTTGCTTTCTTCCTGCTTCACCTACTTTTTTTTTCCTATGTTCCTCTCCCCGGGTTCAGCCTGTACTTTAAACAACACACAAAAGCCATCTGTCCTCATTTCTTCACCAGACAAGCCCCCGGTGGGTTTGGCCGGGAGGGGCGGCAGATGTGTGGAGGCGCAGGGAGGCGCAGGCAGGCCCGGCAAGGCAGGAGGCTCCGCAGGGCAGCCCGGCTCCCGTCCCAATCCCTCGCCCCACGCTTTGTGAGAGACTCAAAAGCCCCATTTCTACACCCACTGCCTCGCCATCTGCTCGCTAAGCCCTGCCTGAGAAAGGGCTTTTGCCGCCTAACCTCAGACCCATTTCAGAGACGTAGTCTTCATTTCCACATAGCGCCGGGGTGATAGATTCACAAGAAATGCTCTCACCCCTGCATCTCAGAAGGGCAGGAGCAGCAGTGAGACAAACAGGGATTTCTCAAGCATCAATAGCTCAACCTGAGAGTGATTCAGGAGATCCCATCAGCCCACTCCCGTAACACCAAACAATTCCCTTGACTGACAAGCATAGAGCTGTAGCTAACAGCAAGTGAATCGCGGCTGTCAGGACCCTGCGTAATTCATGATGCCGTTTGCTGGGGAGTGAGCTACTGCCGGGTTATTTATCACTCCTTCACGATGCGTCCTCCATTCCTTCTGGATGGGGTTGACATGATTCATGAGCACCTGTGGCTGCCGAGCACGGGCAGCATGGAGCAAATCCTGAGCTGGGCGGCCAGGCGCTAGTAGCCAAACAAATGGCTTTTCCAGCCTGCAGACAGAGAGTTTGAGCTTCTCAGACTCTTAACAAAGGAAATGCATTCCTCCACTGACTCTCAGGAGTCATCAAGGTCACAGGAAAAGATGCCAGATTGAAAGCTGAGATGAAATGAAATAGTTTTTTCTGTCCACCGAGGAACTTGCGCACCTCTCATCAAATAATAGGCGAGCACTTTGCTGGAAAGTTGCAGATTTTATCTTTGTGAGGTTGATAGCAGGTAAGACAGCGTTATTCTCTCCTGGTTTGGAGGGCAAACTGACACTTGAAGTGGCACAAAGAAGTGGCTGACCTGGGAATAGACCCAAATCTCCTTAATTCTGGTGTAGTATCCCAGTTAACAGGCTGTTCTCACACAAACACTGTTAGGAGTTTTCTAATCCCCTGCAGGATACATCTGAGTTGTTATCCCCAACAATACATTTTTTTAAACATGGATATATCTTACAAAGGCATGGTTTTTTGTGAAGAAAACTAAAATATTATAAATATAGTTTTGTCACATTTCCTGAAATTATGTAGCTCCATGAAAGTAAACTTAACCCCAAGTAGCAAAGCATGATATTGCCTTCACATCAGGAATTAAAATATGAAATTTGACAGTTCAGTTCAGGCAGATGATCAATCCTAAAACCTAATTAAAACCTCCACAGGACTAATTTGACATATTGGATTTCTTTATACCACATGCAGACACCCAGCATTTTGCAAACTCATCAAGAATTAGTCATCCTTAGAGCTATGTGTCTTCTTCAGCAAGTAAATGAACCAGTTTACTGGGTGATATTTGAAATGAGACCCGCTTGTTCTGGGAAAAATATGCTTTATCCTGTGCTGAAACCAAATTCAGCATCATTTGTAAAGCACCAAACTAGTCATTGCTCCTGATAGCGACACTAGATGTGACATGCAAAGAAAAATGTGACTTTATACATGACTAATCTGACAGTCTGTAGGCGACAGAGAGAGAGAGGGTATTTATAGAGAGCTGATGGCATCTGTCCCCACACCTGGATGTGGGTCAGCACCCAAGGTGAAATGAGGGCACATCTAGAGACAAACAGTAGGCGACTCAGATCCTGAAGATCACGTACAGGAGCCACCAATTTCCCACCTGGGAAACATTTCAGTGGGTGGACATGTGTCGGCCGTGCCTCTGGTACCCACTAGAGCTTTCCTTAAATTCCACTATGAAGTTTCCACCTTCAAGTAAGTCCACGCAGCTATGACATGTTCACAGTTTCACACCCACGGTTCCCATCCCAAACCTTCACCCACTGAAGTGTTGCCTTTACCACGATGGTCTGGGCAAGGTTAAAAAGGGATTTGGGGGGACAGATGCAGCTCTGGGTGATCTCAGGATGCTCAGCGACCCTCGGTGGAGAGTGTGCGGGGACCCGCGCGGTGTGGGACCCCGCGATCGTTTACCAGGTCCAAATCCCATCCCCACTCACCCGAGCTGCCGGCGAGTCCCGCGGCGGGAGTCGAGCAAGGGCGGTCGAGACGGCTTCGGGACGGAGGAGGAGGCGGAGGAGGAGGAGAAAGGCGCCGGGGGGAAGCGAGGGGCAACGACCCGGTCGGTGGGACCAGCCCCAGCCCCAGTAGCAGCAGCAGCAGGGTGCAGGCTGCCGGCATGTCGCTGGGGGTGGATGGGGGGGGGGGGTGTTTTGGGGGGTGGTTGTTCACATGCCCGGAGCGGGGCAATGAATAACCACGTAAATAGCGATTTTTAATCAATTCACCGTGCCCCCCCCCGCGCCGGGGCGGCGCAGAGGGCGGCCGCCCCGGCTTTAAAAGTGCGGAGTGCCCATAGTGGAGGGGGTGAAGGGGGTGGGGGGGGGGCGGCCAGCAGCGGCAGCAGCCTGTGGCCAAGTGCCGGCGCCCGAAAGTAAAAGGGCAGGCGGCGGAGGCTCCTCCTCAAGCCTGACATCACCCAGCCGCGGCTCGGCTCGGCACGGCACGGCCCGGCTCCGCACGGCCCCCCCCGGCCCGGCCCGGCCCCGAGCGGCCGCCCCCTCCCGCCCCGCGCAGCCGTCGGGCCGCCCGCTCCCTCACCCGGCTGCGTGCAGCATCACTATCATTATAATTGTTACTATTATTATATATTTTTTTTAATTTTTACTTTTACTTTATTTTTCCCGATGCATCTCCCAGCCGCGCCGGGTGAGCAGCAACCCTCCCCCGCTTTGCCCACCACCCCCAGCCGCAAGCCGCCGAGGAGATGTTCTGTTTGCCGCAGCCTTATCACTACCGCGCTTCAACGCAGGCAGCGCGCAAACCCCGCACCCCGCGCAGCGGCCCCGCTCCCCACTCCCCGCCCCGCGGCACCAGCTGCCGCACGAAGCCGCTTTGCTCTCCAGGGCAGCGCTCCCCTGCTCCGCGCTCCAGGCCCCAGGCGCGGCGGAGGTCGAGGGGGGAGAACGGGCCAAACCCAGCCGGCTGCAGGAAGGGAGTCCCGCCCTGCCCGGGGCCCGCACGGAGCTACCGGGAAATCGGCTCCGTTACGCTCCCGCGCTCCTGTTTGAGCTACGGGGAAACAAAGCCAGAGACCGATGGATCGAGTCCGTTATCACGTCTCTGCTTTGCCACCAATACAGCTGCTGAAGCGGATGAAACCCTGGCTGGCTGTTTGCTGCACTGCAAGATTGAAAAGTTTCTTTCCAGATGAGACTGGTGAGAATTAGATAGCCCCAAACTTAATGCCCACCGAAATCATGTCTTTGACAAATAATTTCAAACCTTGTATTGGTTACAAAGCTAACCCTTTCTGGTTTAAATGCCAGCAGCAGCATTTGAGCTTGTAAGTTCTTGCGGTGCTGAATTTCCCAGGCTGGGCTGTATGGGAGGCAAAGGATTTCCCTTCATTGTTCTGAAATTCCCTTTCATAACTTCGTGCTCCTGGTTCTCTAAGAGAACATGCCATGGAGCAGCAGGTCGGGCTTTGCCAAGGCTGCTGGCATCCTGAGCTGAGCTCTCCCTCCCCAAGGAACAGAAACCCATCCTGGGCAGCCTCTCCCCTCTGAGATGCTCCTGGGCCCTTTTCTCTTGAGCTATTTCAGAATGACGCTTAATTTCCACAAGCCAAGTGGAATATGAGCTTTGAAAGTGGGGTGACAAGTGACAATACAGCACATCCAGACAGCTGCAAACTTGAGCAAAACCTGGATTTGGTCCACAGCCCCCCACTCACCATTTCTGCCCTCACCAGAATCAGAAGTCGACAGCTGACAAACACCAACTCTTCCTGAAAGCCTCTTTCCACCCAAAAGGTGGCACTCATGAGCCCGTACCAGCATGTTAATGTCCTCGGCTTTACTCAGGCACAGAACTTGCTTTTCCCTGCTACTGGGCTTTTCTCACAACATGCGGGTCCTTTCTGCACCTTCCCACACAGTTTTGTGATAAGGCACACTGGAAATCTCCACTCTGATGTCTGCAGAATCATAGATGGAAGCCCAGGAAAAGACCACCCTTTGAGGCATCCCTCTGTCAACCCATTCTCTATTCTACTCCCCAAAACTTTTGGCACCTTGTTGCTTCAGATTTGCTTAAACTCAAGGAACAAGTCAAGCTAGTGTCAGTTGGGAACATAAAACACAAACAAATCACGATGTCACTTCAATTGTACAAGGAAGCATCCCAGTCCTGGCAAACGGGGTGACCCGAGTGACCCAGAAACCACAGGCAGCTACCACCAAGGTGCATAATCCACACAGGGCATCTTTAGGCTCCTTCAGCCTATGTCAATGTACTTATCCATTCTTTATGGAATAGTTTGTGTGAAAAAAAAAGCTTCCACATTGATAAGACAGAGAGACCAATACAAAAGTAAGTAATGTGCCATCATGGGATTGAGTTAAAGCTCAGGTGAAGAGCTGTGAAGTATTTTGATACTTTGGGAGGTGGCACAGGGAGCATAGAGCAGCAGCTCAAATACTTGTGGAACTTTACACATGAAACGCAGGACTCCGTGTTACCAATTCCCAAGATAATAAGTAATATCACTAATAATTATGATCCTTCAGAAAGTCTTGTTAGTCCCTGAAACAAAAGTCTTGCCAATAAGCAAATCTGACACTTTTCTGCATCCTTTAACTATGCAATACAGGTGAGGCAGCAGGGGCAGAGAAACCTCCCCGAAATCAATAACACACCATCAGGGCTGTGTGGGGCAAATCAAAGCCAAACCCAGCCCTGCTGTGAAATGGATGCTCTTGTGTCCGCTCACTCTCAAGCGTGAGGGGCATAACACCAAGCCTACAGCTCCCATTCCTTTCCTACCACATTTCCCAAGAGATATCCTCAACATCTCAGCTACATAGCAGCTCCCTGCTCTTACTGCATCCTCCCAAGCTGTAAATCCAAGCAGCTGGAAGCACGGTATCAAATGCTTTTCCAAAAAAATATCAATAAATTCTTCCTACTGTTTTACTCAACAGGCACGCCGAGAGCAATAGCAAAAGCAGGCAAATGCAAAACAAATATTGCTGAAAGAACAACCCGTTTCCGTATCAAATGGCCCCATCTCCCCTTGCTCTTGCGGCACAGCCATAGCACGACCCACCACGCTGTGAGCAGCAAAGACCTGGATTAACCCCTCCTGTGGGGAGCAGCTGACCCTCTCCCAAATTGCCATTAAACCTGCCGTAAGGTTTGGTTTCCGAACCAAACAAGGCATTTCTGACCATGACAGGGTAACCACAAGGACCGCACACCCATACGCAACACCAGAGCCAGGAAGCACCGGCCCTGCACTGCCCTTGAACCGGCCACATCCCGGCAGAGCTCAACGTAGGTGGGAAAACCCACCGGCGGGCTGGGGATCGCCCGCTGCAGCCCCCGGCACACATGGCAGTGGTGAAGCTGCTGCCTTCGCCGGCCCCACCAGGGCAAAAGCTCCACGGTGTGGACCCCTGTGTTTAAACCAGTATTTACCATGAGGAAATCTTTTCTCTTGCTGTCACGGTTCCAGTCGCGAGCAGCACATTATTCACAAGCACCTGGAAAGGAAACACCGATATTTTCAGGCAGTTTCAGGCTTCCCAAATGCAATCCCTTCCCCTGCCAGGTGCTTAATTTGCCAAGGTTTAGCGGCTGTAAATTTAAAGCTACTGTGTTTTCCTGCCATGTTATTTTATTCCAACTTTCATCGCTTCAAAGGAATACTCCTGCACCAAAGAAACAGATTTATTACTGATATTGTTGAGCTTCAGCTTCAATAGCCACATGAAAACACGGGGAGAAAAAAAACACTAACTTTTTTTAAAGATTTATTTTTTTTAAAATCCATTGGGACTGCAGTGGGTAGCATGGTGGGAACACCACCCATATGCCACATTACACACCCTCCTGGGAGGCTGAGGAAGCAGCATGGGTGGTGGGAGGAGGATGAGGAGGATGCACAGCAGGAAGATGAAGGCAGCTGCACAAGAGCTGAGCGACCGCCACCGGCGCTTGGCTTTACCTCACGTGGTCCTGGAGCTGTTTATCCCCCTGGCACCACTGCACGCTCCGCTGCTGCATCCCTCTAATAATCGTTACAGGGTAGCTCGGGGCTGAGGGTGCTCCCCTCCTCCTTCAGAGCACAAAATAGGAGATTTAAATGCATGAAATCATGCCTGCGGACTCGGCCGGACTGGGCAAACGTTGATGTAAAATAATATCACCATATCCTCCTAAAAGAGGCTGCAACCTTAAATGTCTCCCCGAATTATGTATAAAATGCATTTAACACTTTCATCTGAAAGCAGCCAGCACATTCAACATGCAAAGCACAGTATCACAGTATTTTTGGGATTGGAAGGGACCTCATCCAGTCCAATCCCCCTGCTGGAGCAGGAACGCCTAGGTGAGGTGGCACAGGAACATGTCCAGGTGGGTTTTGAATGTCTCCAGAGTAGGAGCAGTTAAAAACAAACCAACAATCAAACAACAACCTGTCAACGCAGGAAGCCTCTGACATAACTGCATAAAACATGGATTAAACATTTGCTGATTAATTGAATCCCACCCATCACCTTGTCTGGGGAGAAAAAAAAAAACATGGTATATTTTTATTTCACCTAGTCTTCCGCTCTCCAGATTGAAGGGCTGGAGACACATGGCTGAATTTGCCCAATTCTGCATTGTTTTGGTCTGAAATCACCAAAAACCCCAGGAGTCTCTACAGAAAAAGCATCTCTGTAGCACTTTGTCAGGATTATATTGACCGGACCGTTCTCTTCGGTTCCGTAGGAGCCTTTCACAGCCCCGGCCAATGTCATGAAACTCCTGCAGCTCCCTTGAAACTCAGCCCAGATCTGTCCAAAACTTGGATCAGGCTCATAAACCTCAGACAAGTTTTAAGTTGATGATGAATTAAGGTACAAAGTGAATATTTTCTACTGCTGGAATTTGTTATTAAAAGTCTCCAGTTTCCAAAGTGGACAGATAGTTCCTAACCGAGTAATTAATTACCCTCTCATCTCCTCTCAATGCCGTAAGCCATCCATTAATGGATCCCAATCATCCAAAAGACACTTAGTACCTGACCATTTTTCTTGACATTTTAGGGGTGGTGGTATTTTATTGATTTATTTTTATAAGAACTGCTTGCCTTGTACCTCCCTTGGAAGCAACTTGTTCCAGATACTTGACATTTGGAGGTCAGGATGGATACAGGTCTTGTGATCTCTTCTCATCCCTCACAGAAAAATGCACAACAATTTAAAATTACGTTGAATTTTGAATCCTGTCACTGGAAACAAATCCTGTATTTTCTGGGGGAAATAAATAAATAAATCAGACGTTTTAATCTAGCTGGGAAGAAGCAATTCTAAATTTCTGATTTATTTCTTTTAGCTCACTTTTCAGCCAGCTCCAGTTTGGAGCGCATCAAGAAAAACTCTGCCATTTCAGAGCTGAGCAAAACACTGAGCAGTAGCACCCTTAAAATCCAAAAAGAAGCCCCTGCCAAAGTTTATGAGCAACATTTGGATCCAATGGAGTTACAGATGCGCTCCTTCACCGCTGTGTTTCTGGGAGTGCGCCCATGCTTCCATTCGCTCTCGCATGAGGGGAGTCAAATCCCAAGCATCGAGAGGTATGTGCATGAAAATCACATGAAAAAAAGCCTGAGAAGCCGAAGGTGGAAAAGGAAGGAGCCCCTCTTGTGCCATATGGGATTTAAAGCTATTTATTTCTAGCCTGCAGTTTGCTGCTAGAGCCTCCGGTCCACAGATTTAAGGCTGTTACTGCTGAGGGCTCACCTCGTCTCAGGTTTATGTGATGCTACATCAAATCTGGGTCTCAGCAACACACTGCTGCAGAATACAAGCAAGTCCAATATGCACCTCTTTTATATGGAATTATCAAATTTATAGGTTGCCTACAAAATTTTCTCTTTTGTCCCATTAATTACCTTTTCTAAAATTTACTAGGCAAGGGCAATAATTCAAATAATCTCGTTTTCCCACTAACCTAAATGTTAATCTTAGGCTGGCTCCTGTGCTTCAGCAAATCTCTTCCAGCCTCAAAGGTGTAGGTACAATGCTGGTTAAAGTTCTGCCTGCGTGAACCAAAGCATACGAGCTCACAGGGCACAGAGAGCCTCCCATGCCTAAATTTGGTCCTGCACAGAAGCATCACTTCATATTTTGTCATCATCCTTTGCTACTTCAACACTGTGGTCACAACTTTCTGCTATGAATAAGTGCCTATGGCAGGCGTGTGATTTTTTTGGCCACTATACACACCAAAGAACATCCAAGGAAACTCAAAGCTGATCAAGAGAGAGCAAAGAGGGCAGAAAAAAAAAATATGGAACTGAGCTAAGCTGTGGCTTTAAGGTGCTTGGTTCTCCCTTTACAGACTCCTAACAGGACACAGAGGCAGATCCAGGTGGATGATGACAATTTATACTGAGCAGCTGTCTCTTAATGCCAATATCACAAGTAAGACCTCACTTCTCTCCTGCCCATTCTTAGTGTTGATTATTTGAGCTGCAAGTTTTTTGAGGCAGAAGATTCTGATTTCCAGACCCTTTTAGAGTTGTGGGATTACAAACACAGCATGAGCTTCCAGGCAATGCTGAAAGGCAAGTAATAAAATATTTATCCTTCACTGCCTTCTTGTGCTTATGTGCTCTGCAGAGGAAGCCATGAAAACTAGGGCCACCAATTTACAGCTGAAATCTTCAAAAAGAAACAAAACCAGAGCTTTTACATCCGTATCTCTCTTGAAAACAAATGTTTTCACACTCTGAGCCATTGTAAAACATTCTCATTTCTTTCATCATCATCATCATTCACCAATGAAATTTCCAACTGAAAAGAAAAGAATTATAGATGCTAAGAAAGTTTACATGGTTTAGAAGATAGGAGCCCTTTCATTATTACATTAACAAAGCTGCAACCTATACAGGACATTGGATGCTCAGAGCTGAGTCCCAAACCCACCTTCAGGAAACCTGAAGCTTCACAAAAGCCGCAGGATCTGGAGTCACATCCTGCTCCTGGGGATGAAGGCAGCACATTCCCACTCGCAGCAACAATCCCCACCTGCATTGCTTCCCTTCAACACTAAATGTGAAGCTGATAAATTCATACGCTTAATTTCATCAATTTTTTTAAGGTGCTACAGAAGCTACAAACATTTTTGACATAACACCGCGATCTTTGGCAATGCAACTGCTTGCTCTCTTGCTGGAAAAGCTTCCTTGATGTGCAAAGCCCTGCATACCTGTAGACTGAATTCACCAAGTCTCCAACTTTACCCAGTCTGTGGGGTTATTGGTGCTAAAACAAGGCTTCCCTCAACTCTTACTGTTAACTACACTAGAGCTAACATTCCAGGAAAGATCAGAATGTCCCTTTTAAAAGCGTTAAACAGGGAAGTTGCTCTACTCATCACCTGCAACAACAGCAAATAAACCAGCCCCATGTGACACGTTCCTCACTTGCAGACAGAGGGAAGGAAAGCACCAGGTAGCAGAGGGAGCTGAGGACCAGGGAACTGGTTCCTGCTGTGCTGGTGGTGCCTGGGGAGGAGGTGGCAGAGTTTCTCCAGCAGCAGCAGCAATAGGAGCCCAAAGACCAGAACTCCCTGGCACGGTCTGTTCTGCAGAGCATCTCTGCCACTGCCAGGCCCCGATGGCAGCTATTGCCACCCAGAGCTGATGCCTGCCTTGCCACTGCCTTTTTCCAGAAATACCAAGGCACGACCCAGCCCTGCACATCAGAACCCACTGGACAGCCTCTCACTGGGCCCCTGCACAGCACGGTGCCTTCCTTCGGCAGCCAGAGGCTTCACCAGCGGGTGAACACAACCAAAATCATTTCAGAGGACGTTCAGATGCAAAGGGCTGCTGGAGCTAAAGGGGCAGGACGAGTGGCGGCAGGGGAAGGGGACAGCTGCTGCAGACTTAGCTGAAGGGAAAGCCAGGGGGCACCTTCCTAATACTGCTAGCCCAAGGGAGAAGCTGCTTTCATTTCTGGCCCATCACATCCCAGTTTTGGGCATGAGCAGGGACAGCAGCTTCGCAGGGGCAAACACTCCCTACCACCGAGTCATCTGGCTTCACCCAGCGCAGCTCCCAGGCAAGGTACGTGGCCAAGGGACCTTCCCCATCCTCCCTCTTTATACCTCCTGATTGCTGCATTTTTTTTTAATAAGGGAATTACATTGTTTAGGAGCTAAAAAAAAAAGTTAACCCAGGAATTTCTGCCCATTAATCACTTCTTTCCATGCTCTTGAGTTTTCTTTTGTTCAACCTATAGATAAATGCATTTCTGGGCAACTCCTGTCTCAGGCAATATTTTGATGTGACAAGACTTCACGAATACAAGATTTTACAGTAAAGGACTTATGGTTGTGTATCAAACTGTAACAGCACCATGCAGCTTGCCAGCAGTAGATCAGCACCAAGGAGTGCTTGAAGTTTGCACAACAGCAGCACCTGCCAAATACAAGGATGCTACAAGCACAGGGAAAGGCTCTCTGGACCCACTGGTCCCAGGGAACACAGGAGAAGCTTCAGTACAGAGCCACATTCCCACAGGAGATCCAGACTTTTTGGAAATCAAAGGCAAAAAGCAATGGAAGGAAAGAACCTTGGAAGGAGCATCTCCAACAGAGAACGACTGACTTGATGTGACTCACAGCTGGCCACTGTAGGCATAACCACCCTCTTGTCTCTATTGACATAATTAAGGTTAAAAACACTTAATAAAATACCTGTGACCTTGAAAAATGAGTATGCTTTCTGCAGCGCACCAGGATCACTATCTTCTTCACTTCAGCAGAAAGCCTTCTTTGCTTCCCTCTGTAAGAAAACTGGAAGAGCCAAAGCTGCAGCCATCCCATGAGATAGGAAGGGGGGTCCCCCACAGCCACCAGCACCAGGATGCCAGCAAGAACAGCCCCGGTGCTCACAGGCATCGAGTGTCGCCACAGCAAGCACAGACACAAGTTCCTGGTGCCTCGAGTTTTTATTGCACAGAAAGAAAAATAAATAATCTGAAATGATGAGAGATGAAAGAAAGTGAAAGGCAGTGATTTCCCCCTCCTTTTAGCATCAGAACTGATTTGTAGTGCTGGGGCTTGCTTCAACCCCGAGCCCTCCTTCACAACTCCCCATGTGTCTGCCAGGACTGCTGCCCGTATGCAGGACAGTGCTCAGCCAGGGGCTTTTCCCCGGGGCGCAGAAGCCATGGTGACTGGGGTGTCTGTGCGAGAACTCACCCCACCCCACAGCCCACCAGCACTAAGGTCTGCGTGGGAAACCCTGAAGCATCCCAAATCACAGCAGATGGAGAAACGGCTCCTTGTGGGAGCTCACTATGGGGTGGGCTTCAAGCAAAATTAGCAAAGATGAGGCTAAACATATTTTGTTAAGGCACTTCTGTATCATCTGTACCTTCAGCCAGGAGATGCTCTATTCAGACCCAGCCATGCTGTCAGGCCCCAGGTGTCACATCAGAAAGGATGTGGCAAATCACTATGAACAGCTTCTAAGACATCATTTAACAGTTTCACAGTAGAGGTCATTATACTGCATTACTGCATTTAAATGTGTGATTCCAGTTGTGAATATACTTCATAATCTTCTTGTACTTGCCACTGATTCTGGCCTATTGTCTAATGCCTTAAAGTACTTTCTAAGACTTTGGAAACTGAAATGCTGAGGTAGAAAATTACTGTATTACAAGCAGGCAAATTCATGCCGAGAAGTGAATTGACCTGGAAGGTCACATCCATCCGTGGCACAGCTGGGAGCAGGGTGCTGGCTCCTGCTGCCGAGGTCACCGCTCCCAAGCACAAAGCATCCCTTGTCACCAAGAGGACATTTGAAATGGGGTGTTGGAAGCTTTTATAGCAGCAACGCTCTTTAGAGCTCAATAGCGCTTATAATTGAATTCTTTAAAAGGATTATATTGTCCTCAGTAACTCATCACTTCCCTGGACTGGCCCTTTCATTTGCATTTTTTTCCCTCATTTTGGATAACATTTGAAACCCAGAAATGTACTCTTCACAAAGAAGCCTCAAATATATAAATAACTATTCACATCCTTTCCATATATATTCAAGTATTTCACAGGGCACTGTGGCAGCCATTTAGCATTTCTAAATGCTTTTTCAAGTAATGGCTTGATATTTTGTGTGTGTGTCTTTTACTGGAACTGATTCCCAAACTCCTCTCTGCTGATAAGCGAGGACTGGTGATAGCGGTCCCGCGAGGCGAAGTCAGCATTCTCCTCGGTGAGCTGTGTGGTCTCCATGCCAACTGTTGCAAAGGACAGTGTCACCACGATCTGCTCCTTGGGAGATGGCCTTCTCCTGCAAACAGAGCAGCACAGGCGCCCACATCAGCCCTTGTTTGCCATCCATTAGTGGCTGCGCAAACAAAACCAGCCCGAATCACTGCTGTGAAGAGGCTAAATCCTTCTCAGTGCCCTTGGGAGGCATGGAGCTAATCTGAAAACACTCTTCTTAGAAGGCACACAAGAAATATATCTCCTTCCCCCAGCAAACACTGGAAAATACGCATTTTCTTAACAAATAAGTTTCCTCTTTGGATGTTGGTTATAGAAAACACTTTTCACGCTGTGCAGCAGAAGAAGGAGCTTGAAGCATTTCTAATAAAAATACTCTTATCATTTCCTAAGCTTTAGTGTACAATTATTTTTGTAACTCTTTAAAATGAATGAGATTTTCCTTCAATCTTTTTATCCCACAGGCTGATTTTAAGAAAAGCTTATTGCACACCTGAAAATCAAAACTGTAAGAGCTTGTAGCACTGACTCAAACTTAGTTTAACACCTAAGAGCCTTAGAGGTATCAAGGATCCTTGGTTGCCTCCACTCTCTTGCAGTTTAATGGGATTTCTTTGTTACCTCTAACTCATTCAAATATCTTGCCTGGATTGCAAGAAAAAAGAGCTTAGGAAAAACCTGTAAATAACTTCAATGGAACTTCTTGCTGTGTAACAAAGATGGGTTTCATAATGCCCACACAATCCCCCAAGCAGAGCCAGAATTGTCTTTATGTCAGCATGAGCAGAAGCCCCGGCATTAGGAGAAGGTGACCAAGCTGGCTGGCTGACCCAGAGATTGCACCCGGTGAGGAGAGAAATGGGATCAGTCTCTGCCCATACTCAGAAACATCCACCGCTCTGGCAGAGACAGGGATGGATGTGACGTGGGAGAACAGACTTGCCTGTTCTCGGCCCTGCCACAAACCTGCCCCGGGCACCTAGAAGAGGTCCCGTCACCCTCAGCTTCTCTCCCAAAACACCTCTGCTATCAAAGGCATGTGGCCACGTTATAGGGACTGTGGGCAGAGGCAGGAGCTGGCAAGGCAGGCGTAGACATATGCCAATGTGCTTAAATGCCTGGACTTTCATTTATTTCAAAGAAGCCACCGAATTTGCCCACATAATGCATGGCAGCTTGTGCTGTACAGTCCTTATTATAGTGCTCACTCACAACGAGAAAGCAACCCAGCAGATCGAGAACCTCAAATCCCACTGCACTGTACAGCGGCAGAGATGGTCACTGCCCACCGTGAGAAACTCAAATGCAATGGAATTAATAACTAATAGGACCAAAACTAATTTAAAAAAAAAAAAAAATACCCAACAGTTAATAACCAACCAAACAAAAACCTGGAGGTCTTCTGGGAAGGAAAATCCCAAGACGTTGCTACTGCAGTTCCATACAGAGTCAATACTGAACGGTTCCTTCACTGAAGATCTTGTCTATTATATTTGTCCCGTAGCTATTGCAGATTCCCCTTGGATTTCCTCTCTGAAACTCCAGCACAGCTTCCCTGTGCTCCTGTTCTACCACTACCACCAGTAATTTGCTTTCAATGGATGGTGGGTGGAAGAGATGTAGGATGGAGTCTCCTGTGCCTCATTTCCTACCAGAATTTCCAGTTCAACCTGAGCCACAGACCTTTGGGGTAGGATAAAGCTTCAGACACTGAGATATGGTTGGCAGCTGATGTGTCCACACATAAGGCAGAGTCTCCAGCTGCCCCACTTATGTGGCCAGCCATATGCCGGGCTAATGGGAGCAAACAGTTATTTTTGCCATTAAGAATTACTTTGAGTACGTGAGAAGGGACTGCGTAAGGTCACAAGCAAGTCAACCCTGCCACCCCTCACTGTGCATATTAGTGGGTCACAAGAACAATGAGCACCGCCCCAGCACTGCCAAGTGACTGGTACCAACCTGCAGGAGGTGATCAAAACCGACTTAATCCAGCTGAAGAAGCTGAAATTTGCTGCTGCTCCTGCAGAGAAAAGGCACGAGAAGTCAGTGTGCTGCTAATTCTCTCATAATAGCATTATGCCACTGAATTTTTGCATAAAATCTCAAAATAATATGCTTGTTATTAGCCTTCAGCACACAAAGATTTCACGATGGTGAGAACAATCCTGCAGTCTCCCCATGCACTGCGGCTTTTAAATTATTGTCAAGAAATTTAACCCAAATTTCCCTATCCTTTCCCAGACCAACAGCTCGTGAAAAGCCCAGTAAAGCCGTGAGCAAAGTGCACACACCCACTGCGGGACCTTCTCCTCCCTGGACAGCAAAGATGTTCCCACTGCAGGGATGGGGAGACAGGAGGAGCCATTCAACCCACCTCAACCAGGGTGGCTGTGGTCTCACCACTCATCCCCTCTTCTCTCACCCCATGGAGAGCTGGCTTAATTTATTACACCAATGCGATTTTTTTCTGTAGAATTAGTTCCTTGCACTGGTTCACTGCAGAGTCAGGGAAGTGCTGGAGCTGGCAGCAAAAGCAGCAGAAGTTAGAGATAGGGAAGAGAGCAGAGACCTGGCAGAAGTGAGAGATAGGGAAGAGAGCAGAGACCTGGCAGTGTCTGCTGGGTTTGGCTTAGGCTGTTGGGGAGAGAGGACAAAGGATGTGTCGAAATCCCAGAGCATTTCTGCTCCCAAGGTCTCAATCTAGTCCTTAATCCAGAGCATCTCTCAAGCCAGTGTCTCCCGGCCTTTCTAGACAGAAGGGTTGTTCAGTCTTCTGGAGAACAAACTCACGGATCATTGGACGCTATGTGGATGCAAAATAAGGTTCACTCACAGTCAAATAAAAATTAGGCAGAACTTTGAGTGTTCATTTCTAACTTATTTGGCGTGAGTTGTTTTACTGTATGCGTGGGAATGCATGAGCAAAGGAAACCAAGAAAAAAAATGTCTAATTACACTGCTGTTCCCCAGATCACCTTCTAAAATCCTCTGCACGCTGACTGGGAAATGCATTCTGAAATCATCTTTGGTAAATATTTCAAAAGCAGATGAGATATCATATGGTGAATATACAAAGGCAAAGTCCAAAGCCTGAAAACCTTATTTGTGTTTTAATATATAAAAAACTTCGTTAAACTGAGATATACCTCAAAAGATACAAATTAGCATGTACTATCCACAGTCTCAGCAATTTTCTACTGCCCCATACAGATAAACAGAAATCAGAGTACAGAGAGAAGCATTGGTGAGAGGTGTTTTGGTCATTACCAAGTAACAACTATTTTTTGGTTTCTTATTGTTTTGGTTTCTGAAACCTGGTCCCTACTTACCTAGAGTCTAATAATCTTTCATCTAAATAAACCCAGGCAGCTATTTCTACATTGCTTAGAAGACAGGAACTCAGGTTCTTTTGACTTTTCTCATCTTGGTTTCTCATCCTGGACAAAAAATTGCATGTACACACATGCAGGTATTTATGTCTGTGTGCATCTACATATATATTTATGCATAAATACACAAGTACAAGCACACTGCGTGTGTATCACCCTCTCCCTTCAGAGACACAACCCAATGCAAACCCCTCCCATGGTCGTGCCAAGGAGCTGCAGAATCTCACAAGCTTCTTTCTAAATGTGCTTCGCTGTTTAATTTTGAACTTGTTTAAGCCGATCACATGCGCAGACATTTCTAATGCCTGCGGCCTAAGAGTATTTTCCCAGATTACGTTCCCAACACATTCAACCTGTTTAGTTCTGGAATCAAAAGGCTCTCTTGTTCTGCAGTTATGAATGCTGAGATTTAATGAGATACTACTCATAATTCCCATTTTCATTAAAGTTTTCTCAGGTGGGTTTAGATTGATTAATTTTATTAAAATGTATTTACAGCAGATTTTTCTCGTTGTTGTGATACATTTACAATTTGCCATCCCTGTTAAGTCTTAGTATCTGGTTTTGCCATTTAAAGTACAATATATTAAAGCAATAAGCACCAGGTTCGTGGTATCAAACACATGCTAGTTACCATTAGAATCCAATATATAATTAAAGAGCCAGAGAGAAAATGTACTAAACCTAGCAATGAAACAAAACCTTATTATTCACTGTGTCACCTGCATATTAAACACAAGAGTCCCGATTCCTAATTAAGTTAAATTAAAGCTTAATGAATTTTTAAGCAGATTTAATAATACACTAAAAAAAAAAAAGCTCACCAAGGGGGAGTCCTGGGCTCACTTGGCCGATGTAGAAATACAGAATAAGAGCAGCACCCAGGCTGACAAGGGTGTAGATCCACTGAATGACAAACATGATGATGAGGGACACGACCGCCTGTTGGGAAGACAAGGCTTGGGGTTACCCCTGCGTCTGTAGGAGAACACATTGATGACAAGCTGACATTCCTTTTTCTGCGAAGTTCAGCAGCTCTGTTGACCTCCTGGCAGTGTCTGGGAAGGACTATTCACCTTCACACACAGCCTCACACCAGGTCAACAGCTTGTTCCTCAGCCTCGCAAGATAAGCATATTTTGCAACTCTGAGGATTAAACTAAAAGGACGTGATGTGTTGTGTGAGTGGGTTTGTTACATTTTACACACAGCTACAAAATCCCCATCCATGCAGCAAAGCCATATGGTTCATTCATTATGCATATCTGACCCCCTCCCTGTCATCTGCCCATTAATCCATCCTCCCAACATGAATTCAAATGTCTTAAACTCTTCAGTGCCTTGAGACAGAAGCTATCGAAAATTTATTCCTTAAAGTGTTTTGCTGGAAGAATGTTCCACTTTCCGCCCTCAAAAGGTGGAATTTCACAGCTGGACTACTGGTATCAGGAGGTCAGCACTACAAAAACCCACCTTGAGCCTGCAGAAAACAGATCGTAAATAAAAGCAAAACAGCTTTGAAGCTGCTGTCTCACTCCATCCCAGGGCAAGAAAAAGCAGGCTGGCACGTGGTGAAAAGAGAGACACTGATTTCTTTTTTTTTTTCCAGCCAGTCAAGCAACTCTAAAGTCCTAAGATGTCAGACTTTTAATTTTAATTTGGCTTCGGCTTTGTTTGTTTGTTTGGGGGTTTGCTTTTGTGTTGGGGTTTGTTTGTTTGCTTGTTTGCTTTTTCCTGGTGTTGTTTTAATTAATATGCCATCTTGCTTCCTCTGAATTTGAACTGCTGGATGCATGGTACCTTGAGTACTTAACTCAGGTGACCTGGAACACTAGAATCAAAAGTTATTTTCAAATATTGGAGTGTATTTACACTGTGGTAAGTGATGAACTTCCTTCTGTTTTTTACAATCACAAACCGGTGCTCAAAATAAAAGAAAATTACTTACACCAGCAAAGGAAACCCAGTGATTGCAGAATTTGGAGTAGAAGGATTCTGGTAATTGTTGAATTCCCAGCTCTGGACTTTGTTGCTTTATAGATGATTCTGTATAGGGAGAAAAAAAAAATAGAAAGGAGCTATAATGTTAGGTTTTGTTCTCCTACTTTACATCACCAGATTCAAAACAAAACAAAACAAACAAAAACAACAACAACAAAGCAGAAATTCTAGCTGAGATCTGCGTAGAGTTAAAAGAAAACCTCTAAAATGAAATCAGAAAAGAAGTTCAAGAAAAGAAGAAGTGTCCAGCTTTGGTGCTGAGTCCATTGGAAGGCCACATCTGCCTCAGTTTCCATATTTGTGAAAAAAAGATAAATAATACTTTTCTCCCCCACAGGGGTTTATGAAGCTTAATTGACTAACGCTGATAAAACACTACAGCACTGAGATAACAAGCTCCAAGTAAACACACGGTATCAAATACCCACATTGCCAACAAAACAAATGCAGACTCGCAGCTGTGGATGTGGAGTCACAGATCCCACCTGTGGCACAGGGACGGCTGCATTTTCATAGCCTGAGCTTTAGACTCACATGGCTCCATTTCTCCTACCCCCTGCCAGGCTGAAGTAAACCCCAAGATACACTCAAAACCTTTTTAATGCACAGCACTAAGTGTGCATGTTTAGAATAATGAGTATATAGTAAACAACCCTACACTAAATGCATTCCTGCCTGCTTTCCTGTGATTAATCTTCCGTAGGAAATTGCATCGGAGCTTCTCCTGTGATGCACTGAGCTGAACTCTACCCTCACCTGGAATAAATGATATTATTGCTATGAATCACTGAATGACAGCCCCGATAACACTGGTTTCACGCCTGCTTCTGAAAAAGCACCAAGAGGACGGCAATTATAAAGCATTCCCCTGTCAGCATGGAGATGTTCATCTCCTACAGCCCTTACCTTCTCCCCGCTGGCCGGGGAGCACCTCGCTGCAGAGCTGCTCCCCCGGTTCCAGCAGCCCGGGAGTCCGCTGGGCATCCATAGCATCCATCCATGAGCACGGACCCACGTCACTCTGATGGATGTGCTCATCCAGGTCCTGCTGGCTCTTGAGGTGGGGCTCCATGGTCTCATTCCAGCTGTATGAAGCCGAGGGAGCATCGTGATGGAGATCCAGAAGAAAGCTGTCTTGTAATGTCTGCTTGGCTGGCTTATTTGCCTTCTTTTGTTTGGCCTTTTGGGTTAAGTTCTCGGCTCGTTCCTTTTTGCAAGTACCTGGCTCACTACGAAATGGTTTAAAAAGCTGGTCCATGTCTTTTGTGAATTCCAGCAAGGTGCCGTTTGATCTGGTTTGAATTATTCCATCTACTGCACGGCCGGAGGGCTTGTTGAAAATTAAAGGCTGGGAAGGGTGAGCAGGTCTAACATTTTCCATCTGGGTCACATGGGGTTTCTGCTGTATGTTGTAAGTCAAGGAGACTGAGAAATAGGAATAGTCTACCGCAATATATGTCAACATGAAGTTGATGGTGACTATGGGAGCAAGAACGTTCACTTGGCCAATGAAGACGAAAGCCATGGTGATGAGACTGGTTAAGCAAATTGCAGCCACTGGAGTCTTGTTGGGTCCTGTCTAGTTCACAAATAAAACAAACTTACATTTAAATTACCATGAGCCTTGCCATGAAGATCCCCCACTTGCTCAGCTGCTACAGGCGGTCACCTGGGCAGTCCACAGTACCTCCTTAGTCATGAAATACGTGCAATGCATGTGCAAGCAGAGGCTCCAGCTTAATAAATTAAAGAACAGGCTGGTAGTCCAAAGTTGCTGAGTTCCCACCTTACCTCTGAGACTGACTCAAGCTTTGTCTTTGGAAAACTCATCCACTCTTACTCTGTACCTTCACGGTAAAACAATGTCATTAAAGCAGCAATAAACCTTCAGAGAGATTTGTGTGGCTTATGGGAAGTCTGGCAATAAAATGTGCTATTGAGAGTTAACTGTTCATCTTTAATTTGTCTTCAGCACTCCGCATCACTGCCCACCTCCTCATCAGCAGCTTCTGGCCCTGCCCTGACACCAGGCTGAGCTAAATCCACCATCTGCTGAGCCTCTGCACTTGGGCTTTCCCTCCTCACACCCAGCCAACCTCAGCAGGAGAGCAGCAGAGACGCTGGGCAGCGAGGATGCTGGAGGGCAAGAGGCAGCCCCAGTGATGCTGGGCAACCAGGAGAAACACCACCTGCTCCTCTCCTTTGGGGTGGGGTGAAGGCAGGGAGGGGAGGAGAAAAAGAGAGACAAAGCAAAGGGCATGGGGGGCAGAAAGACTTGAGCTATCAGCTCTTGAACTTTAATCTCAGGTCTAACGTTCCCTCCCTTGGACCAGGCATGGTCTTGCTGTTTCAGTACCTGAGAAGCTTGTGTAGGCTGCATAGAGGCCTCGCTGGAAAACATCTTACAAGATATCTTACAAAATATCTTAGGTTTTCACTTATTGCATGCACTTCTTTAATAAACACACAGCTCAAATGGAAACTATTTCTATTTCCTCCACTCTTATTTATTAACAAAAAAAGGGACCAGTCCTGGACGTTACACCTTTTCACAATGAAATAGAAATGCATCTCAGAGATAAAGGAACACCATTCTCAGAAAGCATCTGCAGCATCAGAAAGCCATACTGAGATGGGGAACAGATGGTACCACTTCATGATACCTCTGGCTTGGGTTTAACCCTACAGAAAAAATTTGTGTTCTTCACATCAGCTGGGGTTATGGTGACTACACCACTTTTTTCAACCATGGAAAAGAAGAACAGATGTGCAACAGAGTGCTGAGGGCAAACTACATTTATTAACTCTCCATAAACCATATCTAGACAATTTTCGTGGTGGTAAAGAGAAGGATGAGGGAAGTGATCTGCCTTTGATTTCTCATCTCTTTTTGAGCCCTTCCTATTGTGGCACCCTGCCCGGATAGAGTTCAGAGCAGAAAATTTGACAGAAAGACAGAAAACTACCAGAGAAGAGAGGGAATCAGCTTTGCGGTCAAATTTCCTAATTCAATGAGAATTTGCAAAGGATTGCCAAGTGGAGAACAGCCTGTTCTGAGATTGTCTGACAACTGCTGTCGGGAGCTGGGAGGTTTTACTGTTATTGTTCCTGCTTCACGTATAATTACTACTATTTATTATTATTATTATTGTTGCTGTTGTTATTATTATTACTTCAATTTTAGAAAATTACTTTGGGAAACATCAAAAAAGTCTAGAAAATTATTATACCTATACGACATTTAGATACTTAAAACATTAATAAATACCAATATTGTAAAATATGTTTCTCTAGTTACAAACTGCTTTAAAGGAGCAAAACATTGTAAGATTTTTCAAGCTGCTCAGTAGAGACAGGTGCTGCAGGTTATTGAGAGCGAGGGAATTATTTCCTCCTCGTTTGGAAGAAGAGTAAGACATAAAAAATAGTTTGCTCTGAATCTATAGCTTAAGTCCTTAGTGACTGGTACTTTGACTGATCTCAGTGGAACGACTCATGTGAACGAGGATTACTTATGAGGACAAGGAAAAAGCCTCTTGTCGTATTCAAAGCAAGGCTTTGTTTCAAAGCATATCTAAAGCTTAGCAGCCCCTAACTTAACCTTTCAAATCTATTCTTTGTTTTTATTTTATCGTGTCCGAAAGGCACCTTGTCTTACAAAGAAGCGTCCTCCAGTGCACGCAGACTGAATCCGCTGCACTGGGATGAGTCACATACTCAGCTATGAGGTTACCAAAGAGGACATGAACAACTCAAAGAAAAGGGTAGGAAAGAAAAGAAGGAGGAGAAGAAGAAGAAGAAAGAAGGAGAAGAAGAAGAAAAGGAGAAGAAGGAGAAAAGGAGAAGAAGGAGAAAAGGAGAAGAAGGAGAAAAGGAGAAGAAGGAGAAAAGGAGAAGAAGGAGAAAAGGAGAAGAAGGAGAAGAAGAAGAAGGAGAAGAAGAAGAAGAAAAGAAGAAGAAGAAGAAGAAGAAAAGGAGAAGAAGAAGAAAAGGAGAAGAAGAAGAAAAGGAGAAGAAGAAGAAAAGGAGAAGAAGGAGAAGGAGAAGAAGGAGAAGGAGAAGAAGGAGAAGAAAAGGAGAAGAAGAAGAAAAGGAGAAGAAGAAGAAAAGGAGAAGAAGAAGAAAAGGAGAAGAAGAAGAAAAGGAGAAGAAAAGGAAGGAGAAGAGAAGAAAAGGAAGGAGAAGGAGAAGGAGAAGGAGAAGGAGAAGGAGAAGGAGAAGGAGAAGGAGAAGAAAAAGAAAAAGAAAAAGAAAAAGAAAAAGAAAAAGAAAAAGAAAAAGAAAAAGAAAAAGAAAAAGAAAAAGAAAAAGAAAAAGAAAAAGAAAAAGAAAAAGAGAAAAAGAAAAAGAAAAAGAAAAAGAAAAAGAAAAAGAAAAAGAAAAAGAAAAAGAGAAAAAGAAAAAGAAAAAGAAAAAAGAGAAAAATAAAGAAAAAAGAGAAAAATAAAGAAAAAAGAGAAAAATAAAGAAAAAAGAGAAAAATAAAGAAAAAAGAGAAAAAAGGGGGGAAAGGAAAGAGAAAGGAGAAAGGAAAAAAGGAAAAAAGAAGGAAAAAAGAGAAAAAAAGAAAAAATAAGGAAAAACAGGAAAAAAAAAAAGGAAATATATATTTAGAGGCAGCTGCTATTTCATCGAAGTGCTCAGACAAAAGCTTCAGGCCTCTGCCCTGGATGGGAGGGCAGAGAGGAGCTCGGTCCCTCCCTCCAGCATGGTTAGGATCAGCACCAGCATAGATAAGGTGTTTCCAAAAAAACAAAAAAATCGCAGGTAAAGTTATATCGTAAGTGGCTTTAGTTGGTCCAAGGGTGGGAAAGGACCTTTTTTATAAAAATCACTCATTTCCCAGCTTTTCTGCCTACTCTTGGGTACCAGATCCCTAGCCTTCCCCTCCTCAGTTTTCATAGATCACTCATCTCTCCAGACAGACACACAGAAACCCCAGTTTCCTAGATCACTGGTTCTCCCTCAGGTGAAAGCTTGACAGCAATCTCAGAGAAAGGACGACTAACCCCACGTCCCAGGAAGGCGAGCATGGGGATCACGTTCTCCTGGGCGATGCACTGGAGGATCCTGGGTGCTCCGTACAGCCCGCCCATGCAGGAGGCCAGGGATGAGATGTACAGCCCTAGCAAAAACAAGAAACCCACCAAGGATACCTGGAAGAAGCATAAACAATACAAAATTAATTATATTGTTCTTTAAAGACCCTCTGAGCAATCTTAAATGCATGTGTTTTAAGAGATCTCATGTATTTTGTGACCTTGCTAAATGAACAGAGCAAGCCCTGGGAAAGCAGCAATTTAACTGGTCTGTGGTATAAAGTGCAAGTAATTAACACAGGAAAATTATCCCATAGAAGTAATTTAATACTGAACATCCTGTACCGACAGAGCCATTTGACAAGCTCATATCCAAGAAATTCTTTGCCACTTAGAGCAATTGTAGCAAAGCAGCAGCTATTAGATTCCCTTTAAGTAACTGGAAGTGAGTTTATTTCAGGAGAAATCACTTATATACAGAGCACATCATACAGGAAAAGCTGCCCAGGCTTTCAATCATCCAAAACAGGAAGACAAACCCCTGTGTCCCAGCGGGGAAAACCAATCCTGAAAGAAAATACACAGTGAAACCAAATCAAAATTGCCACTTAAACAAATGCCATCTCAAAAAATACGCTCCGAAGGATATAATACAATGACCTTATTTTCCTGTCTTCAATGAGAAAAGAATTTCCTTTGGCCAACATGAAACTTTAAAAAAACACTTTAAAGCTGCAGTGCTAACAAGGCTGGGTTTATTACTGGTTTTTAGTGAGTGCCCTTTCAAATCAGGAGCATCTCCTGCAGGCATGGAGGGCAGCTCAAGGTCTGTCACATGGAAGTGAGGGCTGGGGTCCCCACTGTCAAGAGCTGCAAGCACAGGCACCGTATCTAAAAGAAACCCCCACCCAACTATTATACACAGAACCCCACAATATGAAGAGTGTGCAAGAAAGCTTTGAAACAGGAGTGCTGCTGGTACCCTGGTGTAGGGACGCGGGCAGGGTGCCCTGCATCCCACAAGTCCTTTGCTCCCACCTCTCCTCTCACGGAAAATAAAGTCCAAATGAACCCGGGTCCTCCCAGTTTCTGCCCCTGTTGAAGTCAGGTGGCACATGCTTTATTGGAAGGAATTAGAAAAATCTACGTGGCTAAAGGCAATTCAAGCTACATCTGCCTTTTTCTCATCTATGAAATCCTCATGCAGCAAAAAGGAGAATGGATAAAAAGCCATAAAATGCTTGCTGTTCGGGGAAGTCATGTAAAATTAATGTTGTGGTCCAGAATCACACAAACTTCCTACCACAACCTTTATTTTCGCATGAAAATCCACTTGGCCTTGTGAATTTTATTTTGTTGGATGGAAGAAACTTGAAGCAAAGACGAGCAGATATCAGCTTCCATTAGAACAACAGACAGACACTCGATGGGGAATCTTCCCTTCCCTTGCCTCTAATCCTGATCTGACAAATACTTGGAAGAAACAATCAGTTGTGCCAGACATCATATATTACTTTAGCTGCCAAAAATGCTTGCATTTAAATGTACTACTTGACATTCAAATCAGTGTTAGAGGGGAAGAGTCCTTTTGACCGAGGCTGATGAAATGCTTTGCTGGGAGTTCTGAGCACAGAGAGTGTGAATACTTTGTAAGAAATTGGCACTTCGAGCTCATTAGAAGTGAAATTACTGAATCTCATTTTTATGTTTAAAAAGCCAAACAAGTATTGTAAGGGAGAAAAGCAGCCAAGCCCTCGCTCACCTGTGAGTGACAGAAAGGGAGAGTGTGGATGGGTAATGATCTCTGCCCCCTCCCTCTCTCCAAAGTCATTAAAATCTAAAGCAGCTTGTAATAACTCAAACAAGCAATATGAATATTTGGACTACACCATTGTTTTGTTCCATACTAGGGAAAAGAAAACTGAATCTGCTTTTTTTGGGTTTTATTTATTTGCTTGGGGTTTTTTTTGTATTTAACATTATTAAATATCTTCACATTCTTTCCTGGGAAATTTTTCATTCCCCCCCACCCCCGAGGGTTTTGAAGTTAAAACACAGCTTTAACCATCTCTTTCTCTTCAGCTGATTCATTGAAAGCTGATTCTTTTAGCTACTGTACTTTTTGCCCACTAAGTCACTGACATACAAAGACATTGCCTCAAAGAAGGTAGGCTCATTCTTTTTTCCCCCTGAAACAGAAACGATTTTTTACTTTAGGAGGAAGTGGTAGGAGACATACTAATAAATTGGAGTTTTTTGGGGGAGCTGGAGCTACAAATTACTTAGAAGAAAACAAAGCCAGAGTTTCAAATTGATATTTTAGCTTAAAACCATGTTACAAAGCAAATAAATGACAAACACCTAATTTTAAATTAATCACAAGAAATAGCATCAAACATGGTGAACCCTTGGTTTTGGATAATGCTGACAAGAGAAAATTAGCCCTTCTGTATCTCATCTAAAGGAAGACAATGGCACATACCAAAATCTGTTTCTCTCTTTTTAAAGGCCTGCAACGACAAATCTCCCTCACATATATACACCCATGTGGAATGTCTCGAGTTTAATAATCCTATTGCTCACCCTGCAATTACAGCCCACTAGATATGGAAATGTAAGCTTCGCTTGACTTAGTAAAGATAAGCAGTGGGGTTCTTTAGAGATTTCAATTTGGTCTAAGCTTTCACCAATGAGAAAGGATACAATGAATAAAATACAGCATTTATCATTAGGCCACATTAGCATATTTTAGCTCTTAAAGCTATTGCTGGGTGACTATGCC
Source organism: Patagioenas fasciata (assembly GCF_037038585.1). Classification (NCBI taxonomy): domain Eukaryota; kingdom Metazoa; phylum Chordata; class Aves; order Columbiformes; family Columbidae; genus Patagioenas; species Patagioenas fasciata. Next base: position 10,818,536 of record NC_092526.1, on the reverse strand, counting down.
AAGATTCAGCATTACTGGATATGCTGGTGAATGCAAAGCTATTCAAATCAATTGTACACTGGGATTTGCAATGGGAAAATCCCCCTGAATTTCAATGAGCGATGGGTACCCGAATTCCTTAGGCTTTTGGAAAATTCAAGCATTCAGTAAGGCAGATGACAACCCAAAAGCGCTACTATACAAAACCACATTGGATTATTGAAACAAGTTACCTTCTCAGCTATCATAAAGTCATAGCGGAGTGACTGACGGGTACAAATGGCTCCCAGCAAAAAAACAAAGACCATGTAGAGAAACCACCTGTAAATAATAAAAATAAACTATTTTCTTCCAGCAAGACAAGACCATTGAGAATTCTGCCCATTAGCAGAGCCAGGTCAAGGACCTGCAAGCTGGGTCATCAATCACTCTGCACGGGCTGTTCCTGCAAGATTCAGCCTCAGGGCTGAAATTAACATCAGTCCATGTTACTTACCCACCACAATGTACCAGGGACAGCTGCAGCATGACCATACTGTACCCCTGAAGAGAAGCTACCTGCATTCTTGATGTGTGCATGGGGGAATAAACCAGTCCTGGGAACAGACTTTACAGGAGGCTCTCAGGTGATAGTTGAAGATCATAGAATCACAGAATAGTTTGGGTTGGAAGGGACCTTCAAAGCTCACCCAGTCCAATTCTCCTGCCATGAACAGGGACATCTTCAATCAGATCAGGGTGCTCAGAGCCCCATCCAGCCTGGCCTTGAATGTCTCCAGGGATGGGGCATCAACCACCTCTATGGGCAACCTGGGCCAGGGTTTCACTACCCCCTTTGTAAAAAATTTCTTCCTTGTATCTAACACGAATCTCTCCTGCTTTAGTTTAAAGCCATTACCCCTTGTCCTACTACAAGAGGCCCTGCTAAAAAATCTGTCCCCATCCTTCTTATAAGCCCTCTCTAAGTACTGAAAGGCCACAATAAGGTCTCCCTGGAGCCTTATCTTCTCCAGGCTGAACAAACCCTGAACAAACAAATTCTCAGTCTGTCTTTACAGGAGAGGTGATCCAGCCCTCTGATCATTTTTGTGGCCTCATCCAGACCCTCTTGAACAGATCCATGTCTTTCCTGTCCCTGCTCACTGGAGGGGATTGGACTAGAGGGCCTTCAAATGTCCCTTCCAACCCCAACCATTCCATGATTCTGCAGATACACAGGTCCTCTCATCTGGCAGTAACATAAAAACACAGCAGCAAGCCTGATCTACCATCTCAGTCATGATCTTCCTCTGGTGTCTCTGGCCTTTCCAGTACTCAGGTGGAGGTATAAGCTAGTCTGTCCACAAAGCCCAGGCAGCAGAGATGTGAATGACCACAGTCCATCCATCTGTGATACTTTTGTGTCCTGTGGTATCCCCTCACGTAAAACAAGCACCAACTTCAGCAGGAATCCTTCTGAATTCTGAAGATCCCTTCTTTCTGAACCTTGGTACATAATTAAAAGTAATAATTTCAAAAGCAATCTAGGTGGCAATGAAAACAGGCAGAAAAACCTACTGCATTTTTTTTTTTAATATGTAACAGTATTTTACTCCTGGAAAGCAGCGCTGCTCGGGGCTCCTGGGCTCCTGCATTCCCCTGGCCTTGCAGGTGGGTGGGTCATCTCATTTGTCTTGGCCCCATTTTCCCAATATTAAAAATTATATATTTTTAATGTATTTTATATTTTATGTGTATATAGAAAAATAAAACACTTTGAAGTCAACATCAAAAAGTGACAAAATCACGCTACCCAAGCCTTTGAGAACTTTGCATCCTGCCCTGGGACAGCCAGGTTGCAGTAGCACAACCACTCCAGAACCAACACACATCCCACCCATCAGAGGAAGGACTGATTACAGCCACACTAATGAACCTCTAACCCACCCAGCGTAGGTGGTGGTAACAGATGATAATTTGAATGAGAGCCAGACTTTAATTTTCCAGATGGCTGAGTAATAAAAGGTTGATGGGAACATGAAATGGACTGGTCACATCCAGGGCAGCCTTGAAAGAGTAAATTTTCCTCAATTTATGACTTACGAGGTGGCAATAGCGGCCAGAGACCCCAGGGGGATGTTGGTAGCAGGCTTCTGGAGATCTCCACTCATATTGAAGCCAGCCATTACACCTGTATTTTGTAGATAGAAATGCAATTTAGAGTTAATCTAAGTTATAACATATATAATACACATTACAATATGCAATAAAAATTAATCAGTTAATTGATTGCTTCAGAACAGTAACTATTTCACTTCATTGCACTTGCACACACACGAATATTGGCCCCTATCAGTTGCTTGGTAAGAAACTGTTCATGTCTTCAATGGAGCCAAGCCACCACTAACACATCTATAAAGAGCCCTTTGTCCAGTTTGAACAATGCTGGGAAGAAGGAGAAAAAAGAAGGAAAAAAAAGCAGAAATCTGAACAAAACCCACCTTATCTTAAAGCAAACCCCACAGAAGACAATGTTGTCCAATTGTTGAAAAGAAAAATGCTACCATTCATCAGAGCAGGGCATTCAGCAGGTGGTACAACCCCCCCAGACCAGATCCATTACAGATCCCTGCATTCACAGGGGACAACCGCCGTCACAAAATGTCCTGTCCTGTTCGTGTTTAATGACAATCACATGCACATTTAGCAGAGGTAACAACAGTGCTCAACACGTAGGTGGCACCTTCCAGCCAAGGGATCTGCTTTGGAAGTGGGCATTATCTCTGCTTTGCAGATAGGAAAACAGAAGCACTGAGAGGGCAAGTGATTTTCCCAGTGTCACGTAGAAAACACGTGGTGGGACTAAGAATAAAGTACTGAAGTGTTATTTTAAGCCAGAGTACATGGCATTGTACAATCAGGGACAGTTCTTAGCCTAAAAAATCACCATCTAAAGAAGCAAGAAAGGGAAACAGGATGGAGCAAAGGATTACAGTCTCCACGCTGAGGCTGGGAACCTGAGGTACAAATTGGCTGAGAGGCTTTGCCCATAGTTGAAGGTGAAGTCACACCAGACTTGCAAGAAAACACAATTTCTCTTGTCATATTATTCCAAAAGTGTTTCTAGAAGACTTCAGATACCTGCTATAAATTAAAAAAAAAAAAAAAAATTAAAACCCTGTGATTTAGAATCCTGATGAGAATTTGGCCAATTTGAAGGCAGGACGGAAGAGCCTCTTTAAGACACTAACTTCTGCCAATCACTGTCCCACCCCTCAGATGACAAACTAATATCTTCATAAGGACGCAGTGGCCAGGTGCCAGCCAGCAGTGCTCATGGGATGGTCCCTGGGAGCTGGGATGAGATCATCACAGAACAACAATGAGAAGGAGGACGCCAATGCCACAGCGTTCACAGCATCTGCCAGCCCCGGCAGCAGGGGACCGGCCACACGTCAGCCTGACGCTCAGCTGCCAAGCCCAGCAGTCATTCCTCATTTTCAGGGGGCACAAGAATGATGAAGTCAGCCTCTGAGGCTGCAAAACTGAGTGACTACAGCTCTAAATCAGCAAAAACCCACTGCATTTTAAGGCTCAAACACTGATTGCTGCTTGGGAGGGTTTTCTCCCAAGATGAAGTGTAGACAAGAGCCGTGGAACAAACCTCAGGGTGAAGGGGACAAACCCAGCTCAGTCAGATCAATGTTTTCCCTACAGACCTTGCGTGACCACCTATGGGTTGCCAACAGGGAGCAACGGTTGGGCTGCTAATTGAGGAACAGAGGCTCATGTCCCTCCTCTGCCCCAGGCTTTGCTGTGTATTGTCATAGCTCCATCTCCCCATCTGCTCGATGGGAATCATAATACTTCCTCTCCTCGCTGCGCTGCCGTGGGGATAACACGTTAATGAGCACAAGGCACTCACATGTTGCCAAACACATCAGCTAAACATCCAGGGCTTTATGTATTTATTATTAATTTATAATCTTTTTTTTCTCCCTTGATCATTCCATTCACCGGCTATCTCTGTCCTCCTCTCCAGCACAGAGCCAGAGCCCCAACAGCCGCTTCTTGGTCTCCACAGGCTCTTGCCATTCCTCAGCTCCTGGAAGAGCTGTCTTCCAGATTCAGACCAGATTTGCATCCTTGACACCATACCAAAAACATTACAAATCAATGTGAGTTCTTAATTTTCTCCTGGAAGACTATTCTGTGGATCTATTTCTGAACAGCACTGTTAAAAGCCCATCAACTGGTGTGCTTTTCCCTTAAATAAAGCTTCCAAGTGCTCTTCAAGCATTGCTCATTTTAAACAGCTACACAATAGGCCTAGCTGGAGGTGAGAAAAGTTAGGAAGGCAGAAGTCCATGGAAATGATCATGAATTGTTTAGGTTGGAAAAGACCTTTAAGATTATCAAGTCAAACCACTAATCTAACACTGCCAAGTCCACACTAAACCAGGTCCCTACGTGTCACATTTACACATCTTTTAAAGACTTCCAAGACTCAACCACTTTCCTGGGCAGCCTGTTCCAATGCTTGGTATCTCTAAGTGAAGAATTTTTTCCTAATAACCAATCTAAACCTCTCCTGGTACAACTTGAGGTCATTTCCTCTCATCCTATCACTTGTTACTTGGGAGAAGAGACCAACACCCTCCATGGTACGGCCTCCTTTCAGGTAGATGTAGACAGTGATAAGGTCTCCCCTCAGCCTCCTTTTCTCCAGGCTGAACTGCCCCAGTTCCCTCGGCTGTTCCTCATAAGGCTTGTGCTCCAGACCCCTCACCAGCTTTGTTGCCCTTTTCTGAACTCTTTCCAGCACCTCAATGTCTGTCTTGTAGAAAGGGGCCCAAAACTGAACACAGAATTTGAGGTGAAGCCTCATCAGTGCTGAGTACAGGGGGATGATCACTGCCCTGGTCCTGCTGGCCATCATGCTAAATGAAGTCCCTATGAAGCACTCTTCAGTGACATGCTACTTTGCCAATCAGGGGCAAAGCAGAAAGCTGAGAATACTCTGAATTTTTCTTCCAAAGGGAGGAAACTATTGTCAGAAGGACAGCTGTTAATCTCATGTGCCTTTTGGCCAAGTTTCCCAAACATCTGGCACCACCTCTAAACCTGAGGTTGAGCTTGACTCATCTCTTCCTCATCCAAACTCCTGCCTCAGCAAAGCACTGGGGAAGCACCAAAATTACATTTTCTGGACTGAATATGAAAAAAGTTGAAGATGTGAGTCACCAGCACAGCAATGACTGCACAGTCCAGGCCATCTCATTGTGTCCCTCCCACAGACCCACACATATTCAGGAGCAGCCAGGAGATGACCTGCCAGAGCCCACATAAACAGGATCTTGAGATCAATGACTGACCTCCTGCCCAGCAGCAACTAGGGGTCAAACTCAGGCCAGTGCACACCATTAGCTCTTGTCACAACCACCAGGAGGTCACCAGAGTCTCATGGCTTCCACTGTCAAAGGACCAGGCCACCACAGAGAGAACCAACATAGCTCAGCCACTCAGGCCAAAGCCATCTCCTCCATGCTGCAACTACACCTCTGACCTGACTAGTACAAAAGTATGGACAGTCTGGTAGTACAGATATATGGACAACGCCAAAGACACCTCTCCACCGCCAGCCAAAGAGTAATTTTCCAGAGAGGATGACATCTGCCAAAAAGCAGTACTGAGGAGGTCTTTTGCAAGCAGCAGACTAACCACCCCACTTTTCAATTTAAAGAAAGTCTGATTAATTTTCAAAAAAGACCTAAACAATCTCCACCATCCATAGACTCAGTCACTCCCAGTCAGAGAACTGGTCTAACTTTCCAATAGCCACAAACTGCCTTTCCAGAGACCTCAGCTACTGAACAGAAGAAAAACCCAACACTTGTATATAAAACTCAACGACGTAGGGAAGTTGGGACGTGCCTTCCTCCAGACACAGACCTGTCCCTAGGGAAAGGCCAATCCCTTCTGAACTCAAGCAATCATATCTGCAGATTGTCCATGGAGAAAATTATCCACCTCTCTGCTTTGGTGAGATAGCAGGCAGGATTTTCCACACTGGCTATTATCTCAGAGAGCAGCAGATAATGACAAAGCTTCTGGACAAGGAAGCATTAAAACACAGTCAACTCAGCCAGGAAATTATGGCTGAGACAGTCTGTACATCGCTGCTATTCCCAGCGTAATCCTGTCCTGGGTATCATCCAGGCGGTGGATATGTGCACGAGGGGACCACCTACATTGTACATTAGATATGACCATCAGCTCCACCAGCTATGGGTTATAACTGTAGATATGACCGCTTTCAAACACCCATAGCATTTTCCAGTGAATTTACTATAAAATATAAAAGGGTTTTTTTTTTCCTTCACCCAAGAGATGAAGAATGGAAAATCTTATCTAAGAATTGTAGCTAATTTTTTAAAAGGGCCAAATTCTCCACTGATGTAAGCTGGCACCTCTCCATCGGCTTCAATGGAGTTGTGCCAGTTTACATCATCTGATAACTTAGCCCAAAACTTCTAAATCAATTTGCTGTCATTTTGCTAGTGCCAAATATGGTTTATTTCAGAACTGATTTCAGTATGATGATATTTTCCACTAATGCCGCTTCAAACGTGGTCTTACTTTTTTGTATCACATGACTACACACTTCTTTCATTAGACAGAAAACCTCGGGGATTTAGCAGAAAAAGACAAACATTCTCTGCACAACAGAAACAACGCTTAACTTCATTTTTAAAATGCACTGTCGGTTGCATGGCTGCTGCCAGGAGTTGAACGCAAGATTCCTTCTCCATGCAAAGCCCTGGTTAGATGGGTAGCTGGGTGTTTGCATATCACAGCATGGCAGCAAAATATATGCATTAAGAAGGTATTTACAAACACAGAAAAATATCTGGTTAATGCACAGAACGTTTATAGGCGTACATTCTATAGCGAGTATGTTAGTCTTTTTGACTGAAGCCAGCAAATCCGGGTCTTCCATACCCATGTGCTCGCATTTAGGTCAGCTCTAGATGTATGTTTTGGATCGCTCAGCTACTTCTCTATTATTAAATGACAAACTTGATGGGATAAAGCCAGTTGCACTGCACACCCAGCTGAAATGGTTTAAACAACGTTCACCCAGGAAGCAAACGGGCCAGCCTCTGCTTAGCACCATTCAATTGTAAAATACAGAGAAACAGAGAAAACAACCCAACCTAGAGCATAACGATCCAAGGAGGATGCTCACAGGAGGCAGCATGTCACTGCTGGTCTATGGCAGGCTGGGACAACCATCCCACCTCTCCAGCCAAAGCACAGACCTGGCTGCTCCTCCTGCCCACCTGGTCCTGGGAAGGGTCTCCCTGCAGGTCCTGCTCCCCTTTCCCAAAGTGGCTGCCCCTCTTTGCTTCTACAGCTATCCAAAGGTTCCATTTCACTGCTATTTCTGGTGGAAACGGGCAACTGAAAACCACTTTTCAGCACATCCCAGAGACAAACCGGATGAATTCAGGCAACCATTTCAGAGGGAAAGAGCTTATCCTGAAGAGATCAAAACAGTTTCACTTCAAAGAGGGACATTTCATCTCAGAAAGTCCCAAACATCTTGTTTCATAATTTCCTAAACATTTTTTTTAAAAAACTTCGTTATCAAAACAGCATCTTAGATTGTAAATAGCATATGCTAAAAATTAAAAAGTGTAAACACAACATTTAATAATCAAAGATAAACAGAACATTGCTTTGGGTCAAAGAAATGTTTCAGACTGGCTCAAAGTAAGTCCTCAAAACTAAACAACATGTTGTTTTACTAAAACTCTCCCCAAATTTCCTTTGCATCTTAACACAAAGGATTTTGCTTCGGCTGGATCACTGTGAGGGTCCCAGCAGAGGCAGGTGCCACCTGGGATGGTGCTGGGCAGGAGCACAGGCTGGATGTGACAGCCTGGGGGTGATGTTCAGGTGTCCCTGCCATTCCTCCTCACGTGGAGGTGCTGAGGATGGACACTGCCGCTCGCTCGCCGTCTGCATCACACTGCCTGCCCTGCACCAGAGCCACTGGCAATCCCATCACGTCCCCCAGCCTGCTATGACATCAGTGCTGCCGCCAAACCCACCCCTGAAATATCATCTCCAACCTCATGGACCACCTGTCCTGTCCTCTGCGGCACCAGCATCGCACCCCATCATGGGGAAGGAGGTGAGCTAAGCCAGCGTGGGTCCAGAGGGACACGGAGGAACCAGCCCTCACTCACTGACCCCGTCTGAGGAGATGTGAACTTTATTCCCAGCCCTTCTGAAGCTGCACTGGCCTCCCCATTTGTGACCCCCAGCAGAGAAGTCTTGACTCCCACCTTCTTACAAATTTCTTAACCAAATCACAAGTTCTTCTACGTAGAGCATCGAACCCAACCCTACATTTTATGAGGCTCCTGAACTCTGCAGTGCTACAAATAGCGATAACAGGAGCAATAGCGATGTTATATGGTACTACTGGCACCACTGCTCCAAAGGAACAATTTAAATCCTGTAAATAACCAAGCAATTAAAAAGAACGCATGAAAAAGCTGTTCAGCAACCAAAGTAATTATACATCAGCCCAGACTGTATTTTCAGAGAATGTTTAACATTACTACTGGTATTACTACTGCTAACTAACAAAGCAACAGGCTGCCAGAGCTTTAAATAAATTATATCTATTAGCTTTGGCCTTCTTCCTAGCAGCCAAGCATTAGCAGTGATGAAGAACCATTTAATATGGCTAATCAGGGTAATTTTCTGCACAGCTTTGTCATAACTATTCCTTCTTCTACAATCAGGGAGCTGGAAAAAATCTGCTTTCCTGCAGAGGCAGGGCTCATGGGGAAGGTCTCTTTCTTTGGCCAGGGTCTTGCTTAGGCCAGGCAGAAATGACAAAAGAAGAGGGCAGGAGCCAAATTCTTCATGGTGCCAATAGTTCAGGCAGGTGAGTATTCCAGGAGAAAGTCTACATGGAGGCAATAGCCAGCCTGATAGGCTGGCAGAGAGGATTACAAAGGAAAATTTGAAGTCCTGCACTAGATGCACGTGACAAAGTGACTACTTCTGCTATCAGACCATTCCTCCAGACCCATCTGCTTCACAAAAACTTTTAGTTTGTCTCCCTGTACTGCAGCAATACTGCAAACAACTTCCAGCGAGTTGCTTAGAGCTAATCCTCTGAAAATTCATTCTGTAATCCAAGGATTCATCGCTATGGAAACTGCTTATAATTGGTACTTTTTATAGCTTAAAAAAAACCCAGCATCAACAAAAGGTATTGTAACTGCAATCGATAGTGATTTCATTCCCACTGGAGACTGTCACCTTTGGAAAGGGGACATGGATCTCTCTGAGAATTTAAGGGAATGAATAATATGAAAAAGCATCCAGTTAAGCTCATGAAGGTGAATTCTGCTGACAGGCAAAGATGCATCCATGACATTGTGAAGAGAGTGGTGGGTCAGTATCGTGAGCGATGGCATCAGTCCAATCTTTCTCACCTTCCCAGGGCAATCAAATAATACAGCTTACCTAATAAGTTAAAGCATGAATGGCACTTTTAAAAAGGCTTGATACCTGACAGCACTGGCCAAGATCAGTGCCTGAGCCTTGTCCTGAGTGGGGAGGGATTTTCACCACCACGTCAACCCATGGAGTTGACCAGCAGTTTCTGACCACAGAGACACAGAAGAGCACATTCAGGTGAACAGGAGTGTGCAAAATTTGAGGTGCTGCAGGAAAGCCTGAACATTTGGGATCGACCATACCGAGTCTGCTACAGTCAAGTACAGCCCTGCTTGCCCCGCCAAGCAGTCCAGAGGAACTCCCCTTGCTTCTGCTTGTCTCCATGATGTGACTGTGGAGGGAAAGAGAGAAAGGATAAAACATACGGTACCTGTGGCAGCTGGGAAAAACACTCCAAAAACAGTGAAGAAGGACTCCCCCTGGCTGTAGTCTGGCAGCGTGTTGTTGAACATTAGCTCTTCAGAGTAGCCGACGAAGCCATGCTCTGTGAAGAGACAAAGGGCAAGAGGAGAACCTCAGTAATCATATGGATCGCAGGAGACCCTCCAGTCTGGTCCTGGCAACCACCCATCCTCTAAACATGTGTGATAGCAGTGCCTGTTTCCAGGGATTGTTTGAAAGGGTGACTGGCAGGGAAAAGGTCAGTGTGGTTGCAAGGGTGTCGATGCCAGTGCAAGGCATAGCTGATGATGGGCACAGCAGTGGAGCCCAGCGTGTTGAGCAGCACCGCTGGACTGGGAGGCTCTCGCCAAGCCAAAACATGGATCGTATTGAGTCCTTTCTGCGAGCAAGTGGGATACCTTCCTGTAAAACCTGTCCACAGAGGAAAACTGGCCGCAGGGATCAGCTAATATTTATATGTATTTATCCATGTCACTTAAATGCTCTTTCCAAATAGAGCAACCTGATCTAGTTGGAGATGTCCCAGCTCATTGCAGGGGGGTTGGACTAGATGACCTTTGAAGGTCCCTTCCAACCCAAAGTGTTCCATGATTCTATGCTACCACAAGACAACTGCATCCCTGAGCAAGCCCTGACACTGTACCCCAGTTCCATGCTTCTGCCAGTCAAGCTCCTGCACAGACAAGATCTGAGATGTGCCCATGCTGTGAAGCTGCTACAAACACACCAAATTTATACACTGGTTGCCAATAAGCCCAGAGCCAATACAGACAGTTTGTTAGAGGGGGTCTCCCCTACAAGACGGGTTTCCCAGTGGAGAAGGAATAATGTGCTCTAAAATTGCCCACTGCTCTCTGATGCCACACGGTGCACTTACCCTCCTGAAGCCACTGCTCTCCCATGGCTGTGTTATCTCTAAACCAGGGCTAAACACAGGGCTGAGCATCACAACCAGTTACCCCCATCCCAAAACTCCTGCAGATGTTTCTCATGGTGCAACAAGGAGCTAATGTCGAGAGCTGGGGCTGTACCCTGCTCCCCACAGCAACTCCTGCCAAGTCTTGCCAAGGTCACACACACACAAGTTTTATTTCCCAAACAAAAAGTTTTACAGGAGATGGGAGACAGGGAAAAGCAATGGGTAAGATATCGACATCATGCAACTGGTTTACTGGGTATGTAATGGAGGATCCTGCTCCCTCAGTTCAGGCTGGAAGGAAAGGTCAAATTATTCCATAAACTTGGATTTGTTAGGAGTAGTTGAGCCTGACAGCTGACATGCTGGAAAGGTTTTGGATGCTTATAGGTAGCAAAGATAACTCATGAAAGCAGGTTAAGGGATTAACAATACCTGTACAAAATTAATAATTCAATTTTCAACAGGCAACTTTGCTTGTTAATGTAGTATCTTAATCTGTGGAAACTTCTCCTCCCTGTCAGTAATCCAAATCCTTATGCCAGCTGGAGGTGGGAGGTGAGCAAAGTCGGCTCCTTTTTTCCTCCAGCCACTACAATCTATTTCCACAAGACATGTGGCTGCAATAACTTGCATTTTCTCATTAGCAGGCAGGATGTTGTTTATGGCTGCACAGGGTGACGGCGAGAAATTAAAAGAAAAAAAAAATCCATCAAAGCTGTCCCATGCCTCAAAGACAACATTAATGATGTTTGGACAATAGATTAAACCGGAAAATTAAATCAGAGCTCCAAACGCAAGACATACCCATTTAAAGTCTCAGAATATAACTAACCACAGACCTTTGAAGCTGCCACAGAAAAATCCTATAGATAATCAAAAGTTTCCTACTACATCTGCATTCATTGTGTTGCCTGAACATGGATGGAAACACACTGATAGAAAAGGTCTCCTGCTGCTGGGCTTTTTAGAAGTGCCAGCGATCTTCACCAGGAACAAGTCCCAGGTGAGATTTAAAGGGAACAAGCTCAGTACAGTACACTGACCTCAGGACCCCACGATCTCCACAGAAGGTGTGGCTTCTGGAGAAATAGAAGGGGGGTTTGTGTAGGCTGTACATTTGCACAGGACCAGAGCTGAGCTCCTTCAACCGGAACTCGTGTCCACCTTGACACAGGGGCCGGCTGCAAAGCTCCCACCAAACTGCTTGGGGAAAATGTTGGTCCCTAGCCAAGGGGTTTTTCACCAAGATTGTGCTCCTCATAGAAATGTTAAGTAAAACAAAAGGAGTGGGTAAAATATTCCTCTCGCCCTGAGGAGATCTGCAGACCTTCTCCAACCTGTGCTTTGCAGCAGCAGAATCAAATATATCTGTCACTCTTGGCAAAAGTTTGCCCCACCAATTCCTAAAATTGCCTGTGAAGTGGACTCCAGCATCTTTTGATGGTTTACTCTCATATTTTCCTGGTTTTATCATTTAAGTTTCCCCTACTGTCCAGCCAAAATCACCCTGTTTGAAGCTCACGATGCTATTTCTTTCCTGATCCACCAGCTATTTGCATTTTTAATAGCATCCTTTCACTTACTGGAAACAGTCCCCATTCTGCACTGCTACAGTCAACCATTTCTGCTATCTATAAAATTTCACATTTGCCTTAATCAAACCACAAATCGTCCTTTTCACACAACTTCCCCAGCTTGTGCAAGTTACTATGGAAGTCTGACCTTCTCATCCAGGCTGCTGCGAGCCCTTTCCAGCTGGGGGCCATCTGCAAATAGAATCTGCATATTCTTCTTTCCATAATCCAAACGGTTAAGGAAAATACCAAATAATACCAAACCAAAACCAGACGCTTGCAGAACCTCACCAGGCACAGCGTCCTGCTTTGAGAGTGAACCATCTCCAAACAGGATCTTCCAACCAAGTTTTGAGCTATATAATCCAACAATGACTTGATCCAGGCACTTTGGGTGCCTTATGTCGCCTTTCTCATATCAAAGGATGAGTATACAACCAGACTACACTTTCTGTGATACTGTTTTGGCCATACCATGGCCAAACAGAGACCATGAAACCCATGAGTCCAACATCTGACCCACACCTGTGTGCATCTGGCCCCTATTAATCTGAAGAAGCCAAACAATTCCTTGTGTTCCACCCAGTTGTCTGCTGTTCCCTTTCCCACTTTATTCCCCAAAGTGTAAATCCTGGGTGGAAGAGACAAAGCCCAAAACCATGGTAGATGTCACTAGAACCACAAAAAAAGACAGCCGTGGATTTGTTGAAAGTGCCACAGGATGCACCTACAACTCTCTCCCACTTCTGCTTCCTTTCCTCACGGCTCTGGCAGGCAAGAGGAAGCCCGGCCATTCCACATTTCCCCTTTGTACAGAACCAGGAGCTTTCTTCTCTAATTAAACAAAAGTTCATCCAAATGTTACTTGTCACTGCAACCTCATCTCTCAGTCAATCACCCTGTCATGAAGCAAATCTCACATCCCTTTCGACAGGTTTTACTACCAGGATGCGCAATAGCCATCAAATTAAGCAAGCTACCAGCACGCGACCATGGGGCTGAGAACAGCTCGCTGTGAGCATCTCCTGGTCGCCCTCACGCCTGCCACCAGAGCAAGTCATCTGCGACCTTTCCGCTGTCGTATTAATGGGACTAATTGTGGCTGACAGGGCAATTGGACTGAAAATGATCCAAAACAAAACAGGAATCGGCAACTGAGACCAATCGGTTAAACCAACAGAGCACTCAGTTGGTTGTTCAGAGAGTCAATTATCCACATCCCATTGAAAAGGCACTTCAAAAGGACGAGCTTCGGAAAGAGGAGGGAAGGAAATGCAATAGGGTCTATATTTGGCTCTCTGATCTCCAAACAAGGCAAGATCATTTTATCAATTTTTTTTTTGTGTGTGTGTGTGTGTTAGAGGATCTTTTCCTCCAGTTTACTGCTGGGTACATGAGACCTAAGCCAGATTCCTCCCTCCTCACTCATTACAAAATGTTTGTTTGATAAATTTTGCTCTCAATTAATTTATGCAAGCTCACAGCTTCTAAATCCTGCCTTTAATGATCCTGCTCTCGGTTGGCTTGCAGAGAGCTGGAGCTGAAGTGCTATAAACAATCTTCCCAGTGTCATGCTAGAAGGAAAATAATCTGGTTCCTTCTCTGTGGCGTGTCAGCCTTATGGGAAATGCACAATAAAGAGTGGTAACAATTTATTTTCATCATTAGATACTCAGTAAGAAGCAGGCAAATAATGGTTTTCTCAAGTGGCTGAGCTGAAGTAAATAAACAACAGGGAAAAAATTGACTTAGAGCAACATTTGAATTATTCCTGTGATTTTTTTTTTCAGTCCTTCCAGTTGCCCTTATTAAAATGATGTAATAAACAATAAAAACCACCTAGCAAGTTTCAAATGGAAGAGCTTCCAGGATGAACGTCCTCCATTCACAAGTGCAGGGGGACCACAGGGGGCTGCACATCAGCCTGATGCAGGAGGAAGAGGAGGAGGAAGATGGCCAGGATTCTCTTGTCCCCTTGGACACCACAGATGCATGGGAGGAGGCACCAACCCTGGCTGCCACCGCTGCATCCCCCCTCCACCCCAACTGGTTTCCATATTTGAGCTTTTCTTGCACTTTCTCCCACCTCTCATCCCATGGAAGAGGATGAAAGCAGCCAAGGTTGTTTTCAGCACTTGGGACCCACCTCAGCAAAGTGACCCCTCCGTGAAGCCCAGGGTTTCAGAGCAGGACTCGAGGTGTTTGGAGAAGGGGGTGTGAGGTGAAGCCGTGGTTATGTGGGGTCAGGCCATTATACAACAGCACAGAGGATGACGGTGCTGCCAAGTTCCAGGCAACCTGGAGTTCATTACAGATTAGTCAAGTCTTGGCCAAATTCAATAACCCTGTTCGCAAGCTTAAGGTTAAGTAAACCCTGGCATCGAGGCAGGGGCTAAATAATGCAAAAATGGAAAACCACCTTAAGAAACAGCTCCCAGAAGACAGTCACGTATTGCACTCTCCTAGTGATTAGAGATTTTAATTACGAAGGTGGATGCTGAAGTCTTGAATTGGTGAGATTTTTTTTTCTTTTCCTAAATAAGTAAGCCCACACGTTCCTGCCTGGAAGGTACTTGCTGAGATGTACTTTCAGAGGAACAGCTGGAAGTGTTTGTCTTGCAGCACATTTCCCAGGTCTGACCCCAGTGTTTTCAGGATCCTGTGCGATGTAAGACACGGAGAGCCAAAGAGTAATTACATATCCTTGGCATAATTATCTCCCCTCTCTCTCTTTGCCATTTCTTCTTCCATTTCTAAACCCTCTGGCACAAGCTCCAAAATCCAGTCATTCCCCTTGGACAACAGTTCAAGTGCACGCCCAGAGCAAGGTTCTGGTGCAGGTGTTGGAGATACCCAGGCAGATGAGTATGAAGAAAACAGGAATGGTCCTCACAGCCTGGTCCCACAGCTGCATCCTCACCTGAACACACACCTCTGCAGTAAGATAAAATTTCACTCCTCACCAGCCACATGCTTGCATTTTCCTCCTCCAAACTCTTAGCCGAGGGCAAGGTATAAGCCCAGGAATTCTGAGCTGTTAACTCTCCAGTGGGCAAGTCCAGCCCTGTCAGGTTGGTAACTCTCAGAATTTATGGTCTATCAGATGACAGTTGGGGGGGCCTAAACCAAATTGATTTCTACCCAGACTGAAGCGCTCTACAGCACATAAGGAGTGAAATTCTCTCACCAAAAGCCTGCAGAAGCTTATCCATGGATGGTATGGTGGTCACCCAACTCACCAAAACATACTTACTACCCATCACCTATCACACAAGAAAAGCATCTTCACTTGCCAAGGCAAAGTCAGGCATGCTTGGCTTTAATGAAGCAATATTTTTATGCCAAACCACAATCAGCAATAGGTTTTTCAGCATTTCAGTGTGCGATTGCAGAAACCCAGGACTAACCCTCCACATAGAGACTATGGATGTGAAGAGACGGATGCAACGCCATGAATGTCACCCAAACCTCACGATCTTCTTAACTTCGTTTTCAACCCATGCTATGCAAACACTGAAATTTAATTTGAGGCAACAAGCAGCACAGGATCCTCTGACACAACAGCTCTGAAGGATGCTCTGCACTGACATAGCCATGCTCCAAATGGTGCTGGGCTTCCCCAGCAAAGCGGGTACTCAAACAGGAGGTACAAAGACATGGGTCCAGCTGACTGCAGCCACAGCCCAGCAACGCCACGTAGAACACCCAAGGAAGGTCGCTGAAAATGATGCACCTCTCCAGCGGTCTGGCATCACCAAAGAGGTGTGAAAAGGGCACTGGGGTCATGAATAATGCTTGTATCACTTTTCCCAACACAACAAAAAAAAAAAATCAAAGTGATGCAGTCGCAAACCCCACCCCTGCGCATCACTCTGTGCACACACTTGGCTTCCTGTGTTTGGGCTTGTTTAACACCGACATCAACAATCGCATTTCCAATGCTCTTGCAAGGCCAGGGTGCTTCTGCAGCCCTGCCCTTGCAACCACCCAGCACCAGCTCCAGAGGTCCTCCCAATATTTCTTCCCAGGCCAGTCCCACACAACCACCTCTGCTCCCAGGCACTGCCTGACAGCCTGGGACATGGCAGGCAGAGACGTGTGAGAAAAACATGGAAAAGTTGGGAAGGAAAACAGTGAGAAGGAAGCAGCACTGGAGGTGGATGGACAGTATGGCGGCTTTTCTGTGCTACCAGTCCACTGCTCAGCTTGCTGTGGGCTGACTCTGGGCCTGTGAGATGCATGAACAGATTCTCACCAGAAAGTCCCAGTCCTCTAAGAGACAAGGAACTGATGAGTCATGAAAGCAAAGTGCGGTAAGAGGCAGAGCTGAGCTGGTAGGTACAGAGAATAAACACAACCTTCGCTGAACTTGTACAGGTATACAAAACTGTTTTAACATCTTCCAGGACATCTCCTGCTTCGCTTTGGGATATACAAGCTCTGTCTGGAAGGCTGGGAAGCAACAGAAGGAAAAGAGAAGAGCTGCAGGGGAGCAGAGCTGGAAGAGGATGGGACAGACTGATCAGATTGATTTTTCTGTCTCCGGGACTCATCCACCCAGGGAACTGCATTCACCAAACCCAGGTTGCCCTTTCCTGCAGCCTCAGTGCAACGCGTGTGCCATGTGAGTCAGCGTGGATCAGCAAACAGGACGTCTGCTCTGTGCCAGACTTGCGGGCAGCATCACAGCTCTGTAGCTGGAGATGGGGCACGTGCAGCCCAGCTCAGACGGAGAAAAGCAAACACACAACTTCTGAGACCTGCCCCTAAAGATGCACCCTCCATAGGTCACAAATGTTGTCATGCCTTGGGTTCATCTGAGTTCTCAGGGCCACGTCCTACCTGCTGGCAGCTCCCACAGCTTCAGTATTTCTGCATGGGAGTCTTAAACTAGGCGAGGGAAAAAATAGAGAGGAATTTTTGTTTGGAATACAGGCAGGTCCATGATTCTACAGTGATAAAAACGCAGCTATTATGCAGCGAACACAAAGGCACGTGGCCACGCTGACAGATCAGGGCAGAAAGACTGAAGAGCATCTGCTTGAGCTGCCAGGCACTGAGAGATGGGGGATGCAGGAGCTCCCAGGTCCTGCTCTACCCCACCCCAACCCATGCGGCTGCTGGCAGCCCTAAGCACAAAGTCCTGGGAAGAAGAGGAGGTAGGAACGGGAAGGGACCAAATTCCCTCTGTAATTTCATCCTGAAATACCAGATAAACACATTTACTATCAAAGGAGCTCAGAGCAATTGCAGATCCCGAGCCACAGGCAGCAGGAATGATCGCTGCCTCCTCACATGGCAGGAGGCTGCCAGCTGAAAATTAAGCCCTGGGTGCCATAGCCCACATCTCCCCACCGCAAGCAGCATCTTCAAAAACACCAAACTGAAGTTGAGCAGCAGCAAGAGGGGTGGGGACAGGAGTCCGTTGCTGCTTTTCCAGTGGTGGTGCACAAATAACCGCCTATTCTATCGCTAGCACCAGGAGATGGTTTCATATGTTGGGACAAACAGCACGCTTACGTTTCAAATTCGTCAGAGCTGCAAGTAGCAAAAACCAGATAGCTTTTAGTGAAAAAACAATTTGGCAAGACGGCAGCAGGGGGGAGGAGGATCAGAGCAATTTCAAAGAAAGAAGGAAAGGAGTTCCCTTGTCCAAGACTTTCTCTGCACCCATAATAAGCCCAGCAAACCCAAAATGAGAGATTATGTAAAGTCTGTAATCGAAGGAGTGAAAGCCACAGTTAAAACAATCTAAAAAGGCCGAGCCCTGAGAAAGGCAACTTGAATCCCTTATCTTTTGATGGAAAAGAATGTGCTCCCTGAGATTAATGACGTGTTTACCCGAAAGGAAATCGCCGCCCTTCTGAAGCAGCGAGTGTTTGTTCCTCCCAACCCCTGTTTTCTGCTCCAGAGCTGATCTCCCAAACCTCCTGTTTAAAGTCAACACACAATACGGCTTCCTGCCGCTGACGGGCTCCAAGGGATCCCACCATTAACCCTCTCCCAAAAAACACCCTCCATCGCACCTGTCCGTCCCTGTTACCACTGGCGGGGATGAAAACGGGATGTTTAGATCACACTTGGAGCACCAGCATGGAGACAGGCATCATGCCAATGGCTGCCAGCAACCTTGCTGCAGGGTGATGAATCACCCCCGGGCATGAATATTTCTCAGCTGAGCAGACAGATCAGCAAGCATGGAGAGTGACAGCGCTGTCGAGGGGAAGCAATCGCTGGCTATTTTCCCATCTTGCTCTTCTCCCAAGTCTCTGGACATAGCAGGCGACCTCTTTTCGAGCTGTTGGGGGTTTCGGCAGCACGTCCTGCAGCCTGGTGCTTTCGGAAAGAGGTTTAACACCAACCAGCGCGATGGTCTGCAGTGTTACAGGAGGCATGGAGGAGCATGGGATTTGTGCTCTGAAAATCCTCGAGCGAGCAAGAAAACCTACAGCAGAAGTGCTGGGGGGTGATCTGTTTGAAGAAACCTGAAAAAAACGCTTGGGGACTATCAGTCCTTTGTATATGTGACAAACCCAAGAATCCACATCCTCTCCCTCCTCATCAGGCTTGGGGACGCTGAGGTGGGGACTCAAGCCTCAGGGGTGGTGACAGTCAGTAAATGCACTCACACCCCACACCAATCTCCTCACGGTCCAAAGACCTCCGAGTATCCTGACCATCAGGTCGCAAGCATCCTCCTCCTCCTAAAGCCAGCTGACCTGCAGTAAGGGGTTCTGGCCAACAGCTAAAAATAGGGCACACAGCAGAATATACAAAGGGAGCTGCTTAAATTGGACTCCAAAATTCATGGTTAGCTAATGGAGCAAATTTCCTTTGCAGGATGCTGTCACCCCTCTCAGATCATGAAGCAACCTGTTCTCCCCCGAGCTCGCCCCAGCCACATCACATCTCCTGCGGGACTGGACTGGGTGGGAGGAAACACTAATTTCTGCCCAACTCCCCATGTGCCTGCTCTATATCCACCCTGGCTTCCCAAGAGGGTGGAAAAGTGGAAAACCACCGGAGTACACAAGAGCGCACACAGGCAGCTCCTGATCGCAAAACACCAGCACCTTGGTACTGCCTAAACAAAAGCAAACTCAGAAATGCACCTGTGGGAGTAGCTAGCAGAGCTGTTTGGCACTTATTCTGTCTCTACAGGTTGGTGAGGTTTAATTACTTTTTTGCAAAAGAACCAAAAAATTTATATTTTCTGCAAGTGGAAAATCTGAAATTTTGGTTAGGAGAAAAAAGGAAGATATTTTAACATGCGTATTTCACCTCTATAAAGTCCACTCATGTTTTATATTATTTAAGGCTAAGCACCAGGCTTGTCATAATATATAAAATCCTTCCATTAGTATTTTATTTTTTGATGTGGTATCCACTACCTGGCTTGTTCAGTGGTATTCAAACCAGCCAGCGGAAATGGTTTTATTCATTACAAAGAGGACAAGAAGTAAAACATTCCTTTCTTCATCTTTTTTTCCTAGGAAAATAGTTTGCAGCAAAGGGATATGATTATTAATTATGGAGTAGTATTTCTTGGAAGTCATGCCCAGAGTCCCTGGTTGTGGGAGGTTCTGCAGAACTTCTCTGACGAAAAACCCCCGCCCTGAGAAATCAGAATTTAGGCTGAGTCAAGGCACAACAATTGGAGGAAAATGAACAGCATTTGAGTGGCAGTGACAATGACACACATCCTTCGGGCACACTGGAGTGACCTCCTTTCTAACTAAGAGATACTCCATGTGCTGCTTGGGACACATCCCAGTCCACGTCCACCAAATCCCCATCTTTCAAAAGAAAGCAGTTAATCAAAATAATCCACCAGACCCTGCCATGGTCTACAGAGTCTGCTGCCATACTCATCGCTGTATCATCCCATTATTCCAGGTTATGGATGTATTATCCAGATGACAATGGTTTTTTTCAAATTAAAACTATTCCATTCAGTGATTTTTTGGATTCTGTGTCCAAAATGATAGTTTGATTATTTTTCAGGGGGTTTTCATTATCTTCTATACCACACACAGCTACAGCTTTGAGTCGGACTTTAGAATGCAAATCAAACTGGAAATCAAACTGTTTGATTTGGGAAAGGTTGAGCAAAACTGTTGTCACCTGAAAGGATTTTGGTTTTGTTTGTTTGAAACTATTAATTGAATTCAGTTTAAATCAGAGAATACATTGTTCCTACCAAAATCACATTTTTCAATGAATGTATTTTCCCTTTGAGTAGAATAGAAAACCAGGCCACTAAAGGTACAACCAGGCTAAAATCTCTTACCTACAGCCAAAAAAGGCCCAAAATCGTTAACACAAGCCAGCAGAGAAGATGATGCACAGCAGATAAGGACCCATGCCCCACGCAAAGTTTTCTCTTTAGCCTAGGGGAGGAATGCAAACTAGAAACAAAGCGGTTGGAGAAAGAATCTAATATGCAGAAATCATCTTCATAAATTAAGTACCTGAATAAGGAAAGCTGATTTAGGGCACAGCTGAAGTGTGACTGGAGTTAAACATCAGGGGAATGAAAAAAAAGAGGATTTAAAATATCTCCACCATTTAAAACCAATTATGTAGTGGCACCAAAAAAAAAGAAAAAAAAAAATCAATGCAATTAAATAAAGCTGTCCAGTTTAAACAAAGCAACAGGGAGAGATGGAGAGATTATGGGATGATATATATCTTCCTCGAGCCAGTCAGTTTTATTAGGTCTCTAGCATTAAACAAGTCGCTGCTGAATGGGAGGGTTTTATGGGGGGAGTGGGTGGGAAAAGCCCCTAGGAAGGCAGTGCCTAGCCAGGGACAGAGCCAGCCGAGTATTCCAGGATTTATTTACAAGCTCTAGGAAGACAAGTTTAGCATTGCCTTGCGGGGCAACAGTGAAGAAATTACAGGTTAAACCAACCGCATACAAAATCTCGTACATAAATCAGGAGCAGTATTATCTAATAAGCAAGTTTAAACCTGCAACAGCTTCAGCAAACCCTCTCCTGCTCCAGGGATGGATCCAGGCCAGCCCAGCCCTGATGGCACCGTGCAGTAGCATGTTTTAGGGTGTCGAATTAGACCAGGACCCTCCTCCTCCTCAGCAGCATGCGGCAGCGGGCAGCTCGCTCCCCAGCCCCATGTGGCCACTTGGACAGTGCAGCCTGGAGAAAGGGAGACTGAAGGGGAGCATACAAGGTTTTTCAGGCAAGGTGCTTTAACACAGAAAGGAAGGAAGGACATCAGCTGGTCTCCAAGTCCTTGAGAGACCCAAAGCCAATCCAAAGGTTTTGGCTGCAGGAATGAGGGGCTAGCCTGAGATAGTTGTGACCAGTGCAGAGTCCCCAGGTATGCAGCAGAGGATCCATCACTGGAAATTTTGAAGAGCAGGTTACATGCAGACAGCATCCCCAGCACTGCCCAGTGGGTGCAGGAGGGCAGGACCCTGAGCCTTCCTCCCCTCCTCCTCACCCACCTCCTGGGAGATGCCTCAGGGTGGCAGCCTCAGCAAAGGGGGGCACAGAGATGCAGCTCCGGCCCTCAGTGAGCTGCAGCTGTACCAACACCCCGAGCATCCGCCAGCAAGCAGGACCACAGCTCCTCAACAAAGCCTGACCACCGGGTGTCCTCCAGCAAGGAAACACTGTGAAAACCTACTTCCAAAGAGCAGAACTATCACAGCAGAATTACATCTCAACTCTTTTTTTTTTTTTTTTCTAAATAAGCTGCTTTAAATACGTACTTCAGAGAGCCTGGACAGAGCGGTGTAGCTTTCCTCTCACTATCTAAATAAGGCCCCTAACAATGTTATCACTTTTCAAAACACATCTGTCCCACAGCTCCTAGCCCAGACAATTGGCAGGTAACCAGTTAATAAATGTCTTCGCCAGACTGTTGAATAGGCTGGCCCAGGCTCAAGAGTGATGTCAGGGCCATTCAATGCGCTATAATTGGAAAAACCTGGGGAAAGCAATTCCGTGTTTTTTAATAAATAAAGAGCATATTAGCAGCCTCCTGCTTTTATTCACCATGGTGTCTACCTTGTTCAGTAGCAAAGTGGGATTTTTTTTTCTGCTGCCACTTACTCAATGATTTTTACGTGGAATCCGATGCCAGTTTCCAGATGTGTCTCAGGCCAGGAAGTCAGCAATCAGCCTGGATAAAGCCTCTGGGATTAGCTGCAGATCATCTTCTGACACACACATCCTTCCTGCACCCTCTCTTATGAAACTGGGGCACACCCCTCGTGCCCAAAAATAAAACAAAACAACCCAAAGACAAACAAAAGCCCCCAATTACAATGCTTTGATCATCTCATATCAAATATATGAGTATATATTTAATTAATTCAACCAATCAAAGCCTCTGAGGCACCATTCAATGGATCTTTACAATGCCAGAGTGTTTATATACATAAATCACTTTAACAATTTTACAGGTTCCCTGTCTGCTGGAACAGCCCCTGGCAAAGATCATGTCCCACAGCTTCTCACCAGTGGTACCCACAGGAGAGCATCAGCTCCCCAGCTCAGCCACAGAACACCTGACGGGGATGAATCCTCCAAAGGAAGAGCTGATGAGGAAGAGTGGATGGGGAAGAGCGGATGAGGAAGAGAGGATGAGGAAGAGAGGATGATAAATGAGTTTTCTGGGCTCTGCGTGAGCAACTTTGGAAAGCTAAAACCCAAGTGAGTGACATGAAGGATGTGGTTTGCACGGAAAATAATCCCAAGCAGAAGCACTGTGGCATCAAGATGACTTTTCAAGCCTTCTCGCATCCCTGAGAAAGGAACTACCTGGGTTTTCCAGCCGGGAGGAGAAGGGCTCAGCCCCACATCACTGGGCTCCACGCTTGCCCCAGCCACACAGTACTGTGTGCTGCAGGACTGGCGAGTCCCAGCCCAATGGGACCCAATTATTGAAATTAGTGAATTCCCAACAGATTTTTTTCTTTTCCTCAGGCATTTAAGAAGCTGCTGTCAGGCCCATTTTGCGTGTTGCGATTCTTTTCATCTCCCCAACAAAGCACAACCAAATTAACACCAGCCCTCCCCAAATAACCCCCACCCTGATCGGCTCCCGCAGCCACTTGGCTTCAACAGGGCACCTGAGAGCCACTGCCAAAACAGGAAAGCAGGCGCCTACTTGAAAGGGAGTATTTGGGAGTCACCCTACACAAAAATTAGCAGAGATATGCTAGAAAAATAAAAGAGTGGGCATTAACAGCGGGCTTATCTTCTTTTTCCGTGACTCTAATGTTCGGGACGTGAAAAGGCCAAAAAGTTTCACATACCATTCTGAGGAGCTGGTCACGGAGAGGAGCATCCTCTCCCTCACGTTCACTGCTCCTCCCAAAATGACTCAGGCTGATTTTGAGGTATGGACCTCCAGAATTAAAACACAAATGTACGCTAGCCACAAAACCCCTGCACTGCTACTGTGCGATCCTGTAGCAAGTGCTGTGTCTTGGTTAGGGATTGAGAAGTCGAGCACTGCCCAATTTACCTGTGTTAAGTTTGGTAAAAAAAGTAAGCTGTGCCTAAGGAGAAAGAGAATACAGATGTTTTCCATCCCCAGGAAAGAACACAGGGAAAGATCCCCAGGAAAGAGCACACGCTTCTGCAGATGGGACTGAATTTTAAGGCTAGTGGCCAGAGACAGCTCAATGAGGCTGGATTTCAGATGGCATAGGGAGCCCCTCTCCTCAATACCCACCCCTGGCCAAGATCCCAGCTTGGGACCGTGACCCGTTCCCAGGGGAAGCATCAGCCAGAGCCAAGGGGAGGATTTAGGATTAACTCCAAAAAACTCAGCCAGTCCCACCCCACCCTGCGGGAAGGAGCAAAAGCCCTCGGGGCCAGGCAGAGGGATGCTGCAGCCTGGCAGGGAGCAGGCAGGTCTGCCTGCAGTCTCAGCAGTATCTGGACAAATAACCCAGAGCATCCCCTGTTTGCTGGAGCTGCTCAGCTCCTCCAGCCCCAGCTCCAGGCTGCAAGAGCCTGGAAGGTTCTCAGAGCAGGAGCAACCCATGGCAATTGGGAGGAAAAAAAATAAATAAAAGGAGCAAAAGCAGCAGGGAGCCCTGCTGAGAAGCCCCCTTTTGTGTAAACACGCTCCATCCTCAGACTAAAAATAAAGGCAAACCACAGGAAGGGAGTGAGTGCTTGGACAATATCCGATGTGGTGTGTGCCTGGGTGTGCGCTGAGGGAACGGGGAGAAGAGCTGGAGACTCCACCCAGCCCAACCGCACAAAGGCAGCCGTTTCAGACCTTCAAGATGGACAGGCATTCCTGGAGATTATTTCAATCCAAATAACTGCTGCTTGGCAGATGTGCAGTCCTTTGGTATGTGTGCAGCACTTGGAAATGCAAAGTGATGGAAAAGGCTGCCATGGCAGGAGTGGGAATGGCAGGGTGACTGCACAAGGCCCATTTTACAGGTTCAGAGACCAAGACCTAAGGCTGTGAACTGAAACCCCATAAACCTGTCATTAAACAAGGATACAACTAGACAAGATGTCAGCTGAAATCTTTCCAGCTCACAGGTCCATCCTCAAAAATTATCTCTCCCTGCACACTGCCCTTTGCATTTCAGTCACGGCTGCATCCAAAGAACCAAACCCAAAACAACTGCAGGCAGGTGAAGGCTGCCGAGAGGTGACCACTTGACTGTTCACTCAAAAGGGTCCCAAATGCTTCCCCAGGTGCTGGGCTCAGATGCACTGCACCCCACCATCGCCATCGGCCGCCTCCTGAGGATGGAGTTTCACCCACAGCTGCACATCCCGCCCGCAGCCTCCTCGCAGGAGGGATGCTTTGCTGATGGGTGCAATTGTGCCCAAGAGACGAGCAGCCCCCCACGCCGTGCAGAAAGCGTGCAAGACAGAGTGAGGAGGCTTCTTGAAGGCCAGCTCTCCCGGTTGGTGCTGACACACCACTCAGAGGCCTTCTGGGGAAGTGCAGGACTTGCGAGGAACCAAGTACTCAGCCTGGCTCGTAGCAGTTTTCTCACACAGAGGCGGTCTGTCAAAGCAGAGGAACCCACAGCTCTTCCCAGCCAGCCTCAGGGCCATAGGTCCCACTGTACGGGCAGCACTGCTCTGGGATACTGGCGTTTGGAGCTTGGGTCTCGCCACCATCAGCCTGACGTTCTTCCATACACTGAAATTCCTCTCTTTAGCCAGCCACAGCTAAACTGCAGCATCTGCTATGCTCAACAGCCTCGTTTCCCTTCCTTTCTCTATTTTCAGTGAGAAGAAAATGACAGAGTGCTCGGCAGTGGAGGAAATCAAAGACAACTACATTGACCTCAACTTGAGCTTGCCTCCTGCTGACGTTTGTGTTCCTCTAATTCTCTCCTCCTGGTCCCATGTTTACTTTCCTACCATCAGGTCTTACCCTGAGTATTCATCTTCTCTCTACTATTAGAAAGGTCTCTAGGTCCACATAAAAATTCTCCTCTGAGCACAACCAAAACACTACCTCCCCCCCCGCCCCATTTCCTTTAGAAAACAACTTCCTATGAAACGCAGCTGTTTGGAGCAGGTCAGTTGCTTTCTCTGCAGGACACATCACAGGGACCACAATTGTCCTCACTTCGTTCTCATTTGCAAGTGTCTGCTGGGAATTTTACCAGCTTTCCTCTGGGCATCTCTTTCTTGTTAAGTATAAAATGCAAATGCCTTTCCACAAGGCTCTCTGAGAGGGGAGAAGTGGCTGGGGCGGCAGCTCCTGTGCCCACCCCGATGTCCCTGCACACCGTCCCGGCAGCATAAAACCCCAGCAGTGTGAAAGGCAGCCGCTCCACGGGCACTGTGAACTCCTATGGGACTCATCTCTCGCTATCCCACTCGGCAGCTGAATCATGACTGTAAATCAAAAGTCAAGATCTTTCCTTTAAACTGACTTTAACAGGCCCCTTGCAACCCCTGAAGCTCCTGCTGGACACAGGGGAAGCCAAGAAAAAGGTGACACCTTCTGTTTACTCAGCTAATTACACTTCGTTAGTGCTGAAAGTGGCCGGTGCAGCCCGCATGGACCCCATCCACCGCAACTCCCCACGTCTTGAGATGTGTTTCCCTGCAAACACCTCTCATGGATGAGGATGGAGGGAGGGGAAAGGGGGCTCGAGGTGCAAGCAGGGCTGCAGGTGGGAGCCCCAAACCTCTGCCTTGCTCAAGCTGGAGCAGTTGCTGGGGAAGGTTAATGGGGGGAGACTTGCACTCCCAGCTCCTTAAAACCCCAGCAGTCACCTGCGCCAGCCCACCCAGCTCCCTTCTCAGCTCCCCAGCACGGCCCGGGGCAGCAAATCCAGCAGTGTGCAGTTGGGGACACAGCCCACCACTGCCAGGGTCTGAGTGACCCCAGGGGTCTCTGACAAGAACAGCTCCTTAATCCAGAGTTACAATTCTTCCTTTTTTTGGACACAACACTCAGAGTTAGACAGCAGAAGGCTACAAAGAGCAATTGCTAACACAGCTGCTCTCTGTTGCTAGAAAACCTCCAAGTTTATACAAGCATAGCAAGTGCACACCCTGAGACCTGTTCCTGTGGTTAAACACCTAAATTAATACGGCATTTTCAGTCATGCTCTGGAAATTCTTATTCCTTACAAAATTACAAGTTGCCTCTAAAAGCTCGGTATAAAAGGATGGGGGACATGTCTGGGAGCACTGAACTCCACCTCTGCCCAGATGTGTACCTTCACAAATACACCGAAGGAGAAAGCCCTGGAGGATTAACACCTCCTGACCCCCAGTTTTACCTGGATCAAGATGTGTAAAGGACCCAATGACGAAGTCAAGTGTCGAGACAGCCAGGAGGAAGAGCAGCAGGAGCTGGAGCCTGATGATCCACTTCACCCCAGCCAGGTTGATCCCCAGCAGGCCCAGCAGGACAGCCAGGGAGATCCCGCGCACCGCCCAGATGTTGCTGAGGCTCAGGACATCTGCGATGGACTCCGCGAATCCAGTGATGTACATGGCACCTGCAACGCACTGAAGGACAGAGCTCTGTGAGAACAAGAGGTCCCCATCCACAGCCTTCATGCCAGCCTGGGGGCCCTCTGTTCAGACAGACAGATACTTGCTGTCACAATACAGTCTTTAATGTCACTCTGGCCTACAGGGACTGAACCTTATTGCTGTAAGAGAGCATGCTGCCCGGGCAGCACACCTACTGCCCAGGCTAACAGAGAAGGCTGGTCACTAGCCCAGTAACTTTCCACTGGCTTTAAAATTAACCCTCTATTAATGCTACAGGAGAAACCACACTGGCTTCTACAAGGGATAAAAGGATGAGTCAACCTCTAAGTTTCTTCCCTTCTTCTGTTTCTCTGTTCAACACCTGTCTGAAGAACAACAGTTTGCTTCCCCCTTCACTGCCTCCCAGGGGTTATTTTTAACTCAGTGTTTAGTTTGGATGTAAAGTCTGAGGTTTCACCAGCTCCCCATCTCGCTGCTGGAACAGAGCCTGCACTTTTGAGGAGAGCACATTGTGCAAGCCATGCCTCCCGCACTGCCGGGACAGCTGTCTGTTTGTCTTGCTGCAGGGCAGGACACACGCTGTGCCCTAGGTGGCTGAGAGTCTGCAGGACAGGACATCTGCAACACAGGTTCAGGCCTCAAACCCCACTGCAGGGCAATCCTAAATACCAGAACATTTCCCTCCAGAGGTTCCCACCAGCTGACATCTCAACAACAACCTTTTCCAGTGCACAGCACCCCTGGCAAAACAGGTCTGGGCACATGGCTGCACACTGACACGGGTGGTGTGACCTTGGGTCCTGTCAGCCCACTGTCCCTGTGCAGAGACGAGGGATGTGCAGCACAGCTCCCACACGATGGGAAGGGAGAAAACCTCCACCCAAGCCAGTAAGACCCAGAGCAGCCCCCTCCCTCGCTGCAGAACTCTCTTGGACTGACCCAGCACTGCTCCACTGAGAGTGTTCAGGGCGACCTGACCCATAACCAGGAGCTGTGGGTTCAAATGTGGTTTTCAGCAAGCAAGGTGTGTGGGACTCGCCTATTCAGACTAGGACACGTACAACTTGGAGATCCTGGAGAAGGATTCACCTCCAGAAACAGACACTTAGCACAGATTGGGTGAACTAAAGTGCTGAAAGTCTCTCCTTTTCCTCACTGGTAGCCCCACTATGAACATCTCCACCAGAGAAGCCTCAGACTCTGCAAGGAAGTCCCCAGGCAAGTAGAAGTATTCTTGTTTACTTGTGTTCAGCATGGCCTACACCACCACTGAGTGGATCATGCACGTCCTACACAGGTGTTCTCTCTGGAAAATGGGTTCCTCCTGAGCTGGCAGAGGACAACACCCCACACTGGCAAAGCTCCTCTTGGGGCATCCACAAAAGCTGCACTTCAGACCTGAAGCCAAAAAAACCCCAAACAGAACTGAACTCTGATAAACGCATTAAAACCAGGTGCAGTTCTTGTTTCTCACATGAGGAAAAGCCCTGTGGACAGACAGCGGTATCACCTAAACCCACCTGACCCATGTCAGTTTTTGAAGAAATTTTCTTAACTAAATAAGCTTTCTTTTCTTTCATGCCAGGGACAGCAATGTGCAAGGACACTCTGAAGGGAGCAGAGCAGAGCGAGCCTCTGACACGGTCTCAGCACCACAAGCCACGCTGAAGCCTTTCCTCTGATGAACCACGAGCACCAGCAGAACAGAGGAGCTGGGTGCCCACAAACCCCTCACTGCTCTGCACAGAGACATGGCCAAGCAGCACTGCGACACAAACTACCAGTCTTGAAATGAGAACTGAGTTCTAGGCCTAAATTTGAAGAAATCAGTCCCTTACAAGGCTTTGTAATTCACTGGGTGAGGAACATAATCGATTTTCAACACTCAGACAACCACTGCCACTGTCTTCACTTTTCAGATTTTAGGGCTGGACCCTGGAAAACCTCTGCTTGCACAGATAGGTCTTACTGCAAATCACTATAGAAAAGGAGACTGCGGAGAAAGGCACCAATCCCCAGCCTCGTGGTTAGAGCTGCAGTGACCAAACACATCAGTCTCATAAGACCTGGTAGATGTGTGCTGGATGGTTTAGGACAATCTGATTAAGCCTCTCGTATGGAACACCCCAGGAGGACAGCAAAGCCCAGCTGGGTCTGAGCTCACCTTGACTGATGCAGCACAGAAAATGTTTACAGTGAGGGTGGTAAAACAACTGGCCCAGGTTGCCCAGAGAGGTGGTAGATGCCTCATCCTTGAAAATAAAATACTTAAGGCCAGGTTGAACGGAGCTCTGAGCAACCTGATCTGAGTGAAGATGTCCCTGCTCATGGCAGGGGGTTGGACCAGGTGACCTTTGAAGGTCCCTTCCAACCCAAACTATTCTATGACTCTATGATCTCTGCAGAAGCCTCAGGGCACTTAGCCACCTCCCATCTCCCAAGGCATCAGCAGCACATAGCCAGTCATGCCCCACTCACCCCAGTCAGACCAGGGGATAGGGAATGCCCCCATTGCTGGCCGGACTCACTTCGTGAGGGAGGTTACAGTGCTCCATGAGCATCTCTAGCAGGGGAGCAGCCTGCAGCTGGTGCAGAGCACGTCAGGCAGAAAGCACGGCCAAAGAGAAGGGAAAGGCATCAGCTTTCGGGAGCAGACAAAGCGAGCCTGAGCAAGCTGCCAGCTCCCACCCGCAGCCCCCTGCGCACAGGGGGTGGCTGGGCCGGGGCTGCGGCAGCCATGGCTTTTACAGCCCCCAGGACGGGCTGCAGCCTGATTGCTTTCCCAGCCGGGGTCCGCTCGGAGAGCCAGAGTGGAAAATATGACAGGAAGGATTCTCATGTGTGGCCCATTTCCATATCTTGGCTTGTAACTGCATTCAGTTTGTGTTTTATGGACACTTGTTTTTAATCTGGAGTGAAAGGACAAGAGGGGATTATTTTTGGTTTGGGGCTTTTTAAGGGTTTTTGGAGATTGCTGCAAGCCAGTCAGTTAAAAACAAACCTCAATATAAATGCTTCTCTGCTCACCGCATTTTATACTGTTCATAATATCTTTATAGGGGGAGGGGGTTAAGTTACTGTGAGTTTAAGAGATTACTTTCCATTCTTTATATTTAGTACTTGTGTATTTCGGTGCTTCACCACCATGACGGCTGCTTTCAGAAAACCCAGAACTGTGACTTTTGGATCTCCAGAAGTCACTCAGCTGTGGCCCTCACCGCTGCCCAGCTCTCCTCCCACACCAGCTCCACTTCTGTGGCTCCTGCAGAGAAGCAGCCAAGGCTTGCCCGGTTCTGAGGACACCAGGAACACACCAAGACCAATGTGCCAGCCCACAGCCACCCGCTGGGCTTTAGGTGGCCACCCTGGCCTCTACCCCTTTGCTTTAAATCAAATCTCTCACCAGCAAGGACATGTCCTGGCACTGGGGGTAATTTGGGATGGGAGGGCAGATCCTGCATGTTCAAACACCCAGTTTCTCCACCACTGTGACCCATGCCAGGTGGCGTATTGCCCTGCACAGGTTTGCTTGTGGGGAGCAGAGCAGGGCTGAATGGTCCCTGCACTGCTCTCCCTTGCTGGAGCATTACAGGGATTGTACTTCTGGCAGGAAAGCACAAGATTAATATCATCATTGCAAAGTTTCTAAATTCTCTTTAAGTAAACTTTTTTTGTTGTTGTTGTTTTGTTTTGCGTTTTTTTTTTTGTTACCTGGCCAAAAATATAAAGGAGGCCAATGGTCCCCCCTACTTGACCTCCAAGGACAGTAGAAATCATAGAGTAGACTCCTCCATTTCCAATGCTGCACTTTTCACACACCCCAATTCCAGATAAGACTGTCACCAGGGCAACCAGGATGACAAAGGACACCAGAAACATGCCCATTACAATGCCCGTGTTTCCCTGGAATGAAAAAAAAAAAGAAAACACCCATAAGTAAAGTTCAACTCACACCATGAAGATTAGTCAAGAAAGACCTGTCTGCTCCTGGTCACATCAATGAAACTGGGAGTCACCACAGATCGAAATAAAAAACACACACCCCTACTTATCTAATTAATGTAACCGATTGCCAGATTTACAGATCAAATTAACACCCCTCTGAAGAAGATCTGACTCATCCTGGGGCTGGACAGACCTTTGCATGATCAGGTTCTGCTCTGCCACCAGGCTCTTGCATGAATCACTGATTTTGTCCTCTGGTTCAAAAAGAAGGAGGTCAAACAATGATTCAGCCACCATGGGCAGGGGATCACCACCTATTTGCATGGTTTAGAACAACATGCTTAAAAAAAAAGCCACTGTCATAACGAAAAATAGTTTCAAAATAGAACCTTTGGGAGTTGCGACAACTGATTTATTAACAGCATCAAGCTTGCATTTTAATTTTTCAGAACATTTATCTTTAAAAGCTCTGATACTCCCAAACAATGAGATACCAAAGAACAAAAGCCCAAAAGCAACATGGTGTGGAAGATTAATAACAGTCTCACAAACCAGGACACGCTGGCCCTTCTCTGTAGGACATAAGCCAAGGGGCAGGTGGCTCTCGCTCTCCCGGTCCTCAGGAAAGCTTTGTCCAGAGGATTCACCCCACTGAACAAACAACCATCGTGCTCGGAGTGGAGGGAGCAGCTACTGCACCAGCCATGGTCCCACTGCGGGGTGAGGAGCAAAAGCCTCTGAACAAACCCAGCGGCAGGTCCCTGGTTGGCAAAATCACCCCTATTTTTGGGGTTCAGTTTGCCATTTGGGTCAGATTTTCAGAAAGAGAAGTCGCTTAGTACCTCCAAAAGCATTCAAGTATTTCTTTCAATCTTGGGACCTCCCAACCCTCTTGCACATGGCTATGATTTATTTTCCAGGGTCAAAAGTTTTCCCTTGTGCTCCAGCCCACCTTCCCCTGCTGACAAATCGCTCAGCCCTGTGTACAGCAATTCCAACTGCTCGATCAGAAATCTCGTCCAGTGCCCAGTGCTTTGTTAACATCTGGCTTCCCTTCCCCTGCCTTTACTCATATTGCAGCCCATCTCCACGTCCCTCCTTTCCAACCTTGCTCCCGCAATGCTCATTTCTGAGGTCATGCAAGCCTTGATGGGGTTTGCTTATCGCCAGCACTAAAAGGCTGCTTTTCAGCTTTGGAGTTGGTTGAAATCCCAGATTTTTAATTTTTCTTGGTGAAAAAAACAGAAACATATCCAGGATGTTGCTATCATCATAAAATCCTATTTTGGTTCAGCATCCCGCTGCCTTTGACAGGGGCTTTAGCTGGTCAGTAGGGAATGGAGCCAAGGATTGCTAAAAATGCAGCTGCTGGCTGGGTCAGCACCACAGTCCACTAGAACCCCATACTCCTGTTTTAAAAGGACAATTGTTCTTTTTCTTCAGCAACTTACACTTAGGTTAAAAGGGTTAATAAATACGACATGCTTCAGTTAAAAAAAAATAGCACACATAGGCAAACATACACGTAGCCTTGGGCTTTTCCAGGATCTGCTGGTGGCACTAGGCCATGGCAGCAGCAAGTTAGTGGACAATGCAATGGTTCCCACGGAAGTAAGGGTTAACACAAAGACCAGGGTGGAAGGCTGGACCCACAGCAACACTATCCAGCAGAGAAAGTGAGAATAAAAAGCTCCATTAAACACCAATGCCTATTTATGCATGCGTGCTGGAAGGGGTTAGTGCAGCGTTACAATAGTTGTTGGACATTTCGGCAAGATTTGGGTCTCCTGGAATCGCAAAGCTTTACCAGCCCCGGTTCTGGAAATTTATAGCAAAAGCCTGACTCTGCAAACGCCTGGAGATGTGACCGTCCTCTGCCAGGGGAGCTCCCTGCCAACCCCAACTTCTCCTCCCTTCCCTTTCATGCTGCTTCCAGCTGTTTCAGTTTTTCTTTTATTTACTGGCTTTTTTTTTTATTTGCATTCGCTCCAGCAGTAACTTGCTTTCAATGGAGATGTGGAGAAAATAAGATCAAGAGGAAAAGGGAGCTAGAAAAATCATCCCAACTTCTCCACCACGATGGCCACAGCTCCCCTCAAAGCCTCCAGCAAAGACATTCTCAATACAGAGTGCCAGTGTTTTCCTGCTCCTTTTGGAAGATGTCCACCATGCCTGTGACATGAACTTATGCCTCTGACATGAACTCTGCCCAAAGCTCAAATTCCATTTGTCCCCAGAGGATCTTTCCTTCTTCTAAGGGGAAATTTTAAGGTATAATAAAACATTTTGCATCCGGAGGGACACAGAGACACTCTTCCAGGCTCTGACCCTCAGTGAGATGCTGTTCTGGATCCATAAGTGGACACCCCTTTGATAGCAATGACAATTTACCCTCAGTAAGGATTGTCATTCAAGACATCAGGGACTGCAACACTGCTGTGTTCAGAAGAGATCTCCCTCAGTGGCGTTGCAAAGATGGCAAAGTAGCTCTGACTACAGCAAGATACTACCTGAAAAGCAGTTTTTTCATCTCAACAATGCAACACAAGAGTGTCCCTGTTCATTGTCAAGGTTGGCTGTGTTTTTCTTTCTCTTTCCTAAAGTTAAAATAGGAAACCACTTACAAAGACCACTTCAGCTTTCCATTCTAGGGGAACTTTTCGAAATACTAAAAAATACCATAGGACATAAGCAAAGCCTGAAGTGAGCAGTACAGAATACAAAACACCTGGGTGGTGATAGAAGTACAAAGTAAGGAGGTGAGGAGGAAAATGCCTATTCACACGTTCAACCAAGTCAGCACTCACCACAAGCCATCCCGTCCTCAGGAAAAGAACCACTCCAAAAATGTTGATCATGCAGGAGGTGAAGACACCATCCCATGTTCCAAACAGCACTGGCTCCCACACAAACAGCTGGATCTTCCACCAGGGCTTGGTCTGCGTTTGAGATACCTAGAGGAAAGCAAAGCCTTGGGTTTTACTTCTTGTGCTTTACAGGTAGGCTGCTGAAGAGGTGGAACAGCCAGGCACCAGCAGCGGGATGGCCACCATGAGCTGCTAAGACATCAGTTTGCTGCAAATTATCTCCAAGATGAAGGGGCAGCAGAGCTGTTGGGATCCCTGGAAGAGACAGTTCCCAGTAATATCCTATTTATATTCTCGTAGCAGAACCAGCAAATTAACCCCACTGATGATCACAGAATCACAGAATGTTAGTGATTGGAAGGGACCTCGAAAGATCACCTAGTCCAATCCTCCTGCCAGAGCAGGAACACCCAGATGAGGTTGAATGAATCAAAAACACCATTCAAGGCGGTCCTTCACAAAGCCTGTAGCTGTATGTTGTGCTTTTCCTTCTGTCCCTGCCAAGCACCCCACCAAGACAGGCAGGGTCCTCAGTGCACTGGAGAAGTATTTGAGGTGAGATGACAAACCAGGCTGGACAGACTGGGACTGACAGAGTAGGTTAAGATGGCCTGACCACCACACACAGCCATCTCCCACAAATCTGGGGATCAGGACATCTAGAGGAGATACAGGACTCTGGTACTCAGGACACCAGCAAATTTTGAAGCTGCTGGAACCAAAAGCCGAAACTCCAGAGAAAGTGCAGCTTTCCCACTGCAACTCTGGAGTCAAACCTCCTTTCTCCCTTTCTAAAGTCAGTCCCTCAGGTTTACATAGCAGCAAGAAGAGCGGTCTTGTTATTTCAGCCCTATTTAGCAGTCACAGAGACCAGGAGGGGGTACAGAGACCACCAGAGATGGAAACTTGGGCTATGAAGGGAAATGGCTCTCCAACATACCTGCTGCGCTTCCTCATGGAACAGCTCTTGGACATATCCCTCACTTCTGGCACCATTCCGGCTGAACATCATATCCTTGGTGTTGCCTCCACCTGCCCGACGCGCAGCTCTAACACTACAACGGGTGAGGCTGATCCCAGCAGGTCAGCTATTTTCCTCCATCAAATTCCTGCAGTGCTGGATCCTCCGTTGCAGAAGATTCATTATTTTATTGCAGTCACTGTGAAAGCAGGGAAGGCAGAAGACACCGCTATCACTTTCTTAACCTGCAGAAGCACAAAGTTATTACCCAGACAGAGCTGACAGCGGCTTGTAGCAGAGGCTGAACCACAGGGTGACAGCAGAGCAAGCAGAGAGCGATACTCCCCCAGCACCATCCCAGAGCCTACCTGCAGCACAGGCTCTATCATCAGCCCCACATTTAACAGTCTTTGGTGGCCTTTTCTGAATCTATCCACACCCCTGGCATCCCCAGCATCCTGCAGCACCAGCTCCACAGCCTCACTGTGTGCTGCCTGCAAAAAGTGTTTCCTTTGGCTGGTTTCACATCTCGCACCTGATAATTTCATTCTATTCTCTGGTGACACAGACCATTCACTCCCCAGCACCGCTAAATACCTCACTGCCTTGGTCGTATCCCCTTCAGCTGTACCTTTTGCTGACTAGAGTCCCGCCAATGTAGTCTCTCCCCTGACAAGTTACCTCATTACCCCACTCTGTCCCTCTTCCAGTATAAAGCAGAGCTGGAACTGGAGCAGCTGAAACTCTCCACCACCACAGACCCACATGTTGATTTCTTGATGCTCTCAGCCACATCCCCTGCATCAATGTACAGGAGCATTTCTCCATAGTCATACCCACGTTGGAGGTACAGCCATGCTGTCTGCAGTGGCCCAGCTTCAGAGTTTTATCTGCCACAGGTAGACTCTAGCAGTGGGTCAGGCTTATACACACCACGTGTGTACCAAGAAAGCAGTATCAGATTTTACTTCAAGGACAACTTAAACCATCTTTATGGAAGGGGAAAGCTAACACGAGCATTCCTCTGCCTCAAAATTGCTGGTTCCTCTCCACATGGGGGTGGTTTTTACATGAAGTTCTCTCTCTAATTGTGGAAAGCTGCTTTTCTATACCTCTCTCCAGGTGGCTGCAAGTCTTAACTTTCCCCAAATGGTTCTGCGATGGCCAGCAACCAGTTGCCCATGGTCTCCCATGATAATTGCCAACAGAGCATTTCTGGCCATTTCTCAGCACAGGTACACCCTGCCCAGGTAAGACAAGGAGGGCTGCAGTCAGAGGGGAGCAAGATGTGCTCCACAGCTGTGGAGAGGGCAGTTTGACTGGATCATTGGCTCTCCTGGGGCTGACTGTTTCCCATCCAGTTGAGCTCACACACTTAAAAGAACCAACCATGGTCACACATGGCTTGTACCAGTGGATGGACACCTTTCTTCAGACAAGAGGCCAAATTTACCATGGGCACAGTGTAGGAATCTCTGACTCCTCCAGTTTACAACCTACGGAGACAAGACAACCAAAAGAAACGTGCTTTTCCTATTTCACAGGGACAGACATAGAGAAACTACTCCGGGTCACTCAGGATTTCTCCATCAAGATCCAAAGCCCAGCTCCTAGATTAGCACTTTCACCATCCTGCCTTTATTTCTCTATTTTTAAATACCCATTAATAAATAACCAGTCCTTGCTGCTGCTCCACCACAGTGTTCCAGCTGCAGAAGGTCTCCTGTGGCACAGGAGGTTCTTCTTCACCCTGTCTACGTGGCTGGTTAAGCAGCACCAAAGTCGTAAGGGTTCATTGATTCCCTGCTGCCCCCTCCCCTCTTTTTGAAGCAAATAACCGCTCACAATATCACAAATGACTGCTCTTACGGGGATACTGGGGCTTCAAGCAGGGCAAAAGCAGCAGGAGCAGATGAATGCTAAAGAAACAAAGCTCATGTTTTTATGCAAATAGCTGTAGTAATAAGAGAAAAAAAATACACAACAGGAAACAAGATTATAACAGCCATATCCTCCTAAAATTCCCCAAGACAGTCCTTCCTCAACAGACATTTCCCTCAGTAAAGAACTCACTGTGGCCACTCAAACTCCTGGATGGGCAAAGCCCAGGGAGGCTGCACGGATTTCACACCTGGAACTCACCTTGCAGGAAACTACAGAACCATAGAATCATTTGGCTGGAAGACACCCTCAAGATCATTGTGTCCAACCATAAAATGTTACCCTCCTGGAGATTTAAAACCCCCTATCTCACAATTTCCTTCCATTTTCTGAGCATTAAAACACCTCTCCTGCCCTGTGCTCCCTTGCTCTTTCAGCTTATTCCTGCTTGTGTCAGTATAAGCGCTTCCTCCTCTGCAGTCGCAGGAAATTACCTCTCCACTTTTGCACCTCCACAGCATTTCCAGCCACTTAATACCTTATTACTCAATTCTTCAATTGTTTACATCCCTCCTCAATGTATGGATCCATTCAGCCCTACATGGCAACCGAAGCAAACACAGGAGGGGTGTAAAGCGTAGAAGCGAGAGCTGAGCAAACATGCCAAGACGGCAGCTGCACATGCAGCCACGTCCCAGTCCACGCGACATGCACATATCTTGGGGTCTGAAAGTGGAAAGTCCTTGGGGCAGGAGCCTTCCTCTCGTCCCACGCAGCACTCAACCAGCACAGCACAGTTTTTACACTGCTGCACAGCAGAGAGATGTTTTTGGGCAGTATTACCTATATAGGTCACTGACCCAACAGAAGCTTTTTCTGCTATACACACCAGCCAACCAAAAAAGCCAAACAGGCACAAATTTCCTCTAATATAAGTGAGACTCTAACTCACAAGTTAATTGCATTACTTTTCCTGAAGTTTTTGCCAAAGACACTAACTGGTCTATAAATTAAAGAAGAATGGCTGTTTTAACCTTTCCATACCATTTAGCGCTTGAGAGAGCAGAAGAGCATTAGCAAACCTCCTCTTAGAAACATACATTACACAGGCTCATCTCCTTTTCCTGAGACGCTTCTATGTTTAATTACAAAACCAGGTTCCTACAGGTGAAACTTCCCTGCCCTCCACATCCTTTCAAAACAATAATATTTTATCAATCGTAACATTAAAGCCACTTCTGAGCTAAGTGTCGCTGCTCTGAGCTACTCAACAGCTGGCTGATCTTAAAGACGAAAGGTTAACACCTTCCCAAGCACAACTGCGGGTGGTCCCGCGACCCCCAAAACCCCCGCCCCTGCCAGAAGAGGTGCTTCCAAACCTCCTCCCTCAAGGGACCCAGCAGCCAACAGCACTTCAGCTTTAATAAATCCCCTCAACTCCTCTCCAGGTCAAGTTCTTAAAAACATCTAATTTAGAGGACCCTGAGGAAGGCAGGAATTAAAGGGAAATAAAGCAGCCAGAAGGTACTGCCACGCACAGGAGCGCTCAGTTATTCCCAGTTATTCATTTACTCCAATAGCCACGAGAATTACCCAACTCTTATTGTTTTCACATATCTCTGCAGCGTAACTAACTCTGCGGAACACGAGAGGCAGGAAACAAGTCCCGGCTCACCCCAGGAGCTTTAATTTCCCGGTGCGGTCAGATGGCTTCGGTTTTGCAGAAGCTGCGGTGCTGCCAACACCTTCGTGCCTGCGGCCCATCGCTGCACCGGGGCTGCACCCCCCGCTTCCTGGAGAACACTGCAGCACCTGCGCGCTCTTCCTTTTCTTTTTTTAATTCCTTTTCTTTTCCGCCTTTTTTTTCCTGCCTTTCTGCCTGATTCTTTTGTTTTTCTTGGTTTTTTTTTGTTGTTGTTGTATGCTTGGTTGTTTTGGTTTGTTGTTTGTTTTTTCTTTTGATTTGCCTTTTTCCTTTATTTTTCCTTTTTTCCTTTTTTCCATTTAATTTGCCTTTCTTTTGCCTTTTTTTCTTTTAATTCGTCTTTCTTCTTTTACCTTTTTTCCTTCTATTTTGCCTTTTTTCTTTTGTCTTTTTTTCTTTTAATTCGTCTTTCTTCTTTGGCCTTTTTTTCCTTCTATTTCGCCTTTTTTCTTTTGCCTTTTTTTTTCCTTTTAATTCACCATTTTTCTTTTGCCTTTTTTAATTTACCTTTTTTCCTTTTGTCTTTTTTCCTTTTAACCCGCCTTTCTTTCCTCTTCCCCCCCGCTCCCCCTTTTATTCTTCAGCTTTTCTTTCCCCCGTTTTCTAACCCCCTCCTCCCCCGCCCCGAGCGAGCTACTGCACCACCCCAGCCGGACGGAGCAGTGGCCGAAGCAACGCGAAGTAAAGCAACGCGCGGTGCCCCCGGCACGGTCCGCGCCGCTTGGCCTTGTGTCCCCCGCACCCCCGCCTCGGCCTCGCCGCGTTGGGGCGCGGGTTCCCCCGGCCCCGCTCCCTCACTCACCTGTGCCGCCCGGGCCCGCCCGCCGCCCCGCGCCCGCTGCCCCGCGGCGCCGCCTCCCGAGCGGGGCCGCCCCGGGCGCTGCCACGTCTACCCGGGCAGCGCTGCCACCCCCGGCCGGGCGCTGGAGCTCGGTCCCGGGCAGCCCCTGCCCGCCGGGGCCGCTTGATCGACCCGGTTCCGAGCGTTTCCACTCGGGGCCGGAGAAAGCGCCGGGTGGTTCCTGCAGGAGGGGCCGAGACAGCGCGGTGCCAAAGCGGTGGGCAGCGGCACACGTATCGCTGAGTGCGGGAAGCCGAACTAATTAGCGTTCAGGAGCAGAATTCCACTAAACCTGACATTCTCAGGAGTCCAGCAAAAAATATAAAGAATGAAATTCAGAGCTGCTTGGTTTCAGCAGGAGGGAAAGCTGCCAACCGCGGGGACATGGGGCTCCGGCTCTGCACAGGACCGGCTGCAACCTGGTTTCAATACGAACTCACTTCAGCGTAACTTCCCTATTCACGGCTGCCAAGAAACCCAGCGACCCCGCGTAGACAAAGCTCTGTCTGAATTAAAGTCACGAATTTTGGATAGTCTCAGTGTAAACAGGATTAAATCTAAAGCTGGACACCCTTCCTTAGAGGTTGAATAGCAGTCACGGACTTATTTTACTTCCAAAATGAAGTAAACCAAAATGAGTTAGGGCCATTTTAATTTTCAATAAAGTATCCACACAAGACATCACGTAATCTAGCGAACCCACTTCAATTTTCCAGAGTGTCCCATGGAGGCAACACGTAAACAAGCCTTTACTCTTGGGCAGACACAGCAAGGACGGGCGAGTGGCAGAAAAGGAAAGCAAGAGTTCAGAGAAGACAGGTGCTTCTCAAAGGAGGGTGAAGCCTAACTGAAGAAGTCAGCAGGTATCTCCCCAAGACATTTCTGCAATATTTTGGAAGCTCTCCTCCAGCTTCCTTATCTTTACACTCTTTACAACTATCTGGGAACAGGTTCAACCACATTATCTCATCTTGAGGGACAGTGCAAAATGTATAGTTAAGTATCTTCGATTCGTTGCAGAACTGGTGAACAGTCAGTAATTCACTGAGGACCGAGCCCTGGGACTTGCCCGCAGGCACGTCTGCCCCTACTCACGTGTGCGCACGTTATGCAAGAGCCAAACAGGTAATAGAGACTGCAGGAATCCCACAAAAGGTATTTTCAAGGAACACATCGACACATTAAAATCATAGAACCACATAATAATTTTGGTTGGAAGAGAACCTGGAGATCACAGAGTCCAACCGTTAACCTGACACTGTCACTAAACCACATCTACAAGAACTTCATCTACACGCCCTTTAAACACCTCCAGGGATGGTGACTCCACCACTGCCCTGGGCAGCCTGTTCCAATGCCTGACAACCCTTTCTGTGAAAATTTTTTTCCTAATATCCAATCTGAACCTCCCCTGGCACAACTTGAGGCCATTTCCTCTTGTTCTATCACTTGCTACTTGGCAGAAGAGACCAACACCCTCCATGCTACAACCTCCTTTCAGGTAGCTGTAGACAGCGATAAGGTCTCCCCTCAGCCTCCTTTTCTCCAGGCTGAACAGCCCCAGATCCCTCAGCCACTTCTCATCAGACTTGTGCTCCAGACTCTTCACCGGCTCCATTCCCTTCTCTGAACTCTCTCCAGCACCTCAATGTCTTTCCTGTAGTGAGGGGCCCAAAACCGAACACAGGATTTGAGGTGCAGCCTCACCAGTACCGAGTACAGGGGGATGATCACTGCCCTGGTCCTGCTGTCCGCACCATTCTTCACCAAGTACGGCTGTTTAAAAGCACTTTCAGGAGCGCTTGTCCTTGGTCTCCATCTGATCCTATTTAAGCCGTGGCAATTTTCAACGTTTTCCTTCTTGGCAAAAGAACCCAATCGGCAGCAGTGCTGCAGCGGGGCCGCCTGTGCTCCCGAGGAGCACACTGTTTTTCCATACTCAGCACACGAGCGAAACCGCAGAGTGACATACGCTGTCACTTCTTCAAGGGCCATCAACAAGTGGCAGTTGTGCAAAGCGGTTTGCTTTCCTTAAAGAATGGACTTTGCACATATAGAGGTAACCTGAATGCAAGAGAAGCGGCTCTAAGATTATTCATAACAAATATGTGGTGATGTGGAATGGTATGAACTGCCCCAGCACACGCTCGGGACGGCTGTGTGACACACAGTGGGTTTGGCCACCGCTGTGCTCATGCAAGCCTTCCTCTGCACTGCCCCGAGGTCTACACCACCTCCAGAAAAACCATCACAAACCATTTGAGAAAGTTTTAGAAAAGGCCTAATTAAAAATTCTCTGTCCTTACGCTGCATACCTGAGCTGTACTGAGAGGAAAAGGGGGGAAAGATGCAACTAAAAGCTAAAATTGTTTTATCAATTTATCTTGTGTGCTTTTATGGCTTGCAGTGAATGCTGCAAATTGCACGGACCAGCAGGAATGCCACCCCTTGGGTTACGCAGGTCCTCAGGACTGCCAGATGCAGCATCTGAAGCCTGGCAGACCTCACTACTGTGATTTGAGAACTTTCCATAGTCCATGTTGTGTCACTTGGTGGAAACTTTCCAGGGAATGGCATCCAGAGGCAAATTTGAGAGAGCGAGGGAGGTGACAAAAGCTTACGTGGGATAAAACAGTTGAAGTGTAAAATACCAGAGTGTCAAAAGATACAAACATAGACCCCAGAAACAGAGAAAGTAGCAGCACAGAGGTCAGTCACCAAGAGAAGATGTGAATTTGGAACATGCACAGGTCTGGGTCATCCCGTGAAACGTGGGAAGGATTGATTCTCAGTAGAATGGATTTATCACATACCTCATCACCGTCTTCTTAGTTGCCAGACATGCCCGTCTTTCCTAACACAGCAACAAGCAAGCTGATTCCCATCCACACACACAGCACGAACTGTGAATAAACTGCACTATTTAGCTAATCACATTTCTTTGTGACCTACCGACAAACCCTACATCAACAGTAAAATGGGCCATTACACATAGAGAGTATCTTCCTAGACAGAATGAAGAGCCGGCCTTTTTCGCTCATAGCTATAAACTGTAAAATAATTTGCTTTTAAAATGCATTTTACCTGATTTTGTTCAGTCCATGAATGCAGCGGTTATCGATATAGCACCTGAGCATCGCCACAAACAACATTCTTGTTTGGACTCCTTAAAACAGAGTTCAACGCAATGAGACCGACTCTCAGAGCCAGCACTGCCAAGGTGTGTTTCCGTACCCAACGGGAGCACTCGCACTGTCCTCGTGGCTCATTTTCAATCAGCTGCAACATCCACCGTTCCAGCTACACACTTGGGTAGGTGACTGAACATCCCATTTATTTTGATTTGACACTTTCCTTTAAGCTAACAAATTACCATCTGAAAGAAAATCCTCCTGAGTCCTGTTTTGGAAGAAAAGATCACTTTGGCACACTGGTATCGCTTACCTTGTTTATCCATCTTCTCCAGCTGTAACTTTCTTAGGCTGTTCTGATCTATCATTAGCTTTATAACAAAGAAGCTTTCAGGAACTGGCAAGACAAATGGAAAATACAGGACTTGAGAGAAAACAAACAAGTCATCCTTTGAGCTTCTGGTGACATCCCCTGCTTTGTTCTCACACATTACCGCAGGTCGATTACCTTGCAATTGCCCTGAACGTATTCTCAGCGCTCCTGGTCGTCACTTCATCATCTCTCCTGACTCAGTTTCTTGTGACAAGACAGACTGATTAAGGAAGTGCTGCTCCTGAAGAGCTTTCGGAGTATAAAAAAAATATACTTCTTGTACAGCTGTTATTCTTATTAAAACGCGTAAATATATATATAAATTACACTGCTAAAATAATGGAATCCTCTTGGCTTCACTTAAGCCAGGCTAGTGCTTTTGAACCAATAGCAGCTAGAAAAACTCTTGTTATTTCTGCCTCTCTGAAATGGCCCTAACCATGAAAAAAATTGAAAAACCTATATGTAAATTAAAGTGAAAACATGTTCAGTGGCACAGCCTGCATTTCCACAGC
The DNA here is from genome assembly GCF_037038585.1 of Patagioenas fasciata. Classification (NCBI taxonomy): domain Eukaryota; kingdom Metazoa; phylum Chordata; class Aves; order Columbiformes; family Columbidae; genus Patagioenas; species Patagioenas fasciata. The sequence goes on along the minus strand of NC_092526.1, from coordinate 10,774,940 downwards.
TGGGTCAGTTTACCTTTCTCAGAGCAGGTATTACCTCCTCTCTACACTACCTACAAGCTATTGCCAAATATACCAGCACAGAGCTTGGTTTGGGACCAGGCACCCACCTTTCCAGCTGAGGTGTGGAAGGTGCAGCCGCTGCCACACAAAAGCTGAGCCGTGTTGCTACCAGAAGGCAGCGGGGTTTGATTATCACGTAGGCAGGTAGAGCTGCCTGGGGAGAGGGACTCCAAGTGGCAAAACCAGCAGTTACCTGTTCACCCAGCAAACACCCAGAAGGAAACACAAATAACAGAGGGAAGAAAGGGATGCCGTGCTTTTCGCACAATGTGCACGGTGGCTGACACAGGCAATGGCCAGGTAGTTTGCCAGACTGCAGAAGATATGCACATGCCCCCCCATTTTAAGACAGAACCTCACCGAGTCATCGTGTTTAATTTCTGCCAGTGACTCATGCGTATGTGCATGTGACTGCATTAGAAAAGATGCTGCAGGAGGGATGTCACGAACGTGAAGCCTGGCGCTGATGTGAGAGGGGAAAGGTGCTGCAGATGTACAGATGTACCTGAGCAGCTGGGCAGGGCTGGTGTCTGCGGACAACACGCACCGGCTCCGCTTTAAACCCAAAGCTCTCTTCTGTAAACTCCATATCTCGACAACTAAAGCAGACAAAAGAGCAAACAGTATTCTATAGGAAACTATCCTCTGTTGTTTCGGCAAGTGCAATGTAGAAGACAATCAACAAATGGACACTCTACCAGAACACCTCCCTAAACCAACCCGCCTCCAAATCTACTTTCATAAACTTCTATCCTGGAACTACAGAATAGTTTATCCTGCACAGTGCAAAAAAATACTGATTTCAGAGAGAGAGAGATTTTTGCAGCCCTCTAAATAAACAAATAACCAATCATTTTAACAGAAAACTGTTTCCTTCTCCTAGCAAAAAGTAAAGCTAATTTAATGTTGTTTTTTTTTTTCTCATTCAATAGAAAATGTATGCTCTAGCAACTCTTTTTAACATCAAGATATCGAAAAATGTCGTCTTTTCTCTATCACTTTACTATTCAACAATTTTAATAATGAAATTCAATAAGCAGAAACTATTGGCTTTGATTTCTTATTTCCACTGCATAAATATAAACAAATTAAAAAATCAGTATAACTAATGTAGGCAAACATAACAGAACTAAAGACAAGTAGGGTGGTTGAGTGCTCAGGCACTGCTCACTCAGGCATATTGCAGAGTGCAGCCACAGTCTAGAACTATTAAACACGACACAATTAAAAGTGGCTACTATACTGGCTGGATGTTACCCTACCACAGCAAGTTCTTGAGAGGTTATTTTCAAAACAAGACCAAAACACGGCACACTAGAGCAGTGGTGAAACCAAGTCATATCAAGTCACGTTGCTCCGTGTCAACACCAAGTCACGTTGCCACGTTCGCTCCAGACTTCAGAAGTAGGTAAAGGCGCCACAAAACAGCAACATGGGGACAGGAAGAGGGGGACAGGAGGAGTGGGACAGTTTTCCCCAGGCCAGTCCCAGCAGAAAGCCCGTTCCATCCCTCGCTGCCTCGTGGGCGCCTCTCCTGGGGCTTCTGTCCCCCAGGACACCGGAGCGGATCTCCCGAGCGCCCTTTCTCTGCTCCTCTGTCAATTCTGTCACCTGGGTTAAACCCCCTCAGATGGGGTTTAGGCCAAGCCCAGACGAAAAGCTCCTCAGGCTCAGCCACCACTGCTCAAGGAGCTGGTGGAGCCCCAGGGGCTCCTGGACCTCCTGTGACACACATGGGGAGCCCCTGGCACCCAACGTCACTCACTCTGCACTTGGTCTGATCACAGCTCAAGTCTTAGCATAGAACTTCAAGTTGTTGTTTTGGTTTTTTCCCCTTTTTAAAAGGTATTTTACGACTTTCAACATTTCCTTATACGAAACTTGCTCTCATGCGAAGTAAAATTAACAGAGTCACACACGTCACAAAAATCAAATCTTTATCAGAAGGGACCCTACCAAAAGATTCAAGGAAAACAATGCCTTTAACACACGAATAAATAAAGGTGAGAAAACTAAATTATCAGTAATTGGTGCTAGGGGGCACATTTCTACTTCTGTAAGTGCATAAATGCTACCGTCTTCAAGATTTTTAAAATATTTCCTTCAACGATAGAAAAATTCACGTAACAAATCCTCTATGCTACACAGCTACAAAATGATGCAGTGCACACACGACATGTTGTTATCCAATAGACTTAAGAACTTTCTTAGAACTGAGATCAAAACAAAGTCCTGATTCTCATTCACCTGAAGAGTTGCTGACACCGAGTACGTGCCCTCCAGGGCAAACAGGGATCGCCAAAGGAAAGCTGCTCTAATACAAGGTGTTTCTATTAAAGTGGTTCCAGTGCAATTTTCAAGAAGTCCAGGATTAAAATTAAGATCAGATACTCTGTTTTCTATAACCAAAGCAGGCAAGAAGGATATCCAAAGGGGAAGAAACCTCAGAACTAAGTTTTATATGTCTCAAAACCAGTATTTAAAGATTTCATTTAATTGTTGAAAGTACCCACTTTACTTCTTGCACAACGATCCGTATCCTTACATGCCTTCATCTGTCTCATTAAGATTCTGTTGGAAATTACCTAACGCGAAAAATGCTGCTAAGTCTATTCATAAAACAGTATTCTATATTTTTATTTTTCAAACAGCAAGTGACCACATTTAAAATGCATCATTTGCAAATATAAATTATCAAACTATTAGTTTAATTAAAAATAAAGCAAAAACATAACTTCCCTTAGTATCACAATACATAGAAGGGTATTATAAACCCCAGAATACTAAGTTAACCATTAAGAAAACAATAATGTCAAAAGTGATGAAACTCATTAAGTCACTTAATGAATAAATCAATCCTAAGAATACAATACCATTTACCATGATTATGTTAAAAAAAAGAACAATCTTTCATTGTATTATACAGATAAAACAACCAAATCCTTCATGCCACATTTTGTAAACCATGATATAAATTACACTCACAGTCAAATAAACAGGAAGAGTAACTCCCAAAATATCTTCAGTTGCTTTTAGGGCAGAAATAAAGGCAGAAATAGAATCAGTTAAAATATATCAAGTTTAACAAAAAAAAAAAAAAAAAAAAAAAAAAAAAAAAAAAAAATCATTTGGTCAAGCCTGCTATCCAAATAGTTTTGTTTCCTGCAAAACTATTTTTGTCTTTTTTGAATTATGAAATTTAAATGTTTTACATATTAAATGTAAGCGATGTGTTGAACTACGTTCAATCCTTTTATACTTGTATCATTTTGCTATGAGACCCAAACACCTCTCATGTACCTACATGCACACACACACACACACACACACACACACACACACACACAGTCTTGGTATCAGGAAAATCCTCATTTCACAGGAATCAAGAAAGACTCACGTACTGATTTCTGTCAGAAACATAAGGAATATACAAATTCATACTTTTCAGGTTCCTACAAAACCGTCTCTCACCTATATACATACTTGTACTGATGGAATTCAGGCTACGGTCTTTTGTCTGGTAATAAAGGGACGGAATAGATGTAGGATAAAGAAACGCTGTATAATAATTGAAATAAACCTATTATCCTAAATTTATCTATATGGATTATTTCTTTTATTAATAATTGAAATACAAAGAAGGCATATGGACTTCAGGAAAATAACACTATATCAGAAAATCCACTGTAACAGTGTTCCACTAAATAGATCATCACGTTTTTCCTAACACAGTTTCTTTTGTAACACTAGATTTCGTACTAACTTCTCTGTCTCCAAATCCATATTTCCAGGTCCAATTCAGCACTACATAGTATGCCTTCAAAATAAAAGGAGGTCACTTGCTTTATTGAATACCAAGTTCCCTTCCAGAGAGCATGAAAAGAAAGACAGGACTACACAGACAAAGTCCAGTATAATTAATTCATTTCTGACAATGAAAATTTCAACTCCTCATACCGTTGCAAAATTCCTCCTACTGAAATGCTTTACTACAATAATAATAATAATAATAATAAAAAGCATACATTACATATAAAAGATACCAGTGTACTAAAAGTGACAGAAGTGGACTAGCAAATCCTTCAAAGCACATATTATATAAATGACTAGCATTTAAAAACATTTTTTTTTCTATAAAATGTAGGTCATATACATTTATAAATCGGGGCTGGGGGGGTTCTAAAGCAGTGATGACTGTTCAAATAGTTATGCTGCTCTGTACAGTCTAATACCTATTCAATTCAAACTATAAGTTTGACATTTAGTTTATTTCTCGGAATAAACCCATCTCATAGCTCCTAATTTGAAAAATACACAACTCAAATGGCGAGGTGACTTGTAAGTTCACTGTTTACTGCATATGGAATAAGAAGCGGACTACTCCTTTCTACTGGAGTCCCAAGTCTCATCACTTCAATATCAGGACTTAAAGACTCCACGTTTAAGTAGAGGAATTGGCAGGGATCAGCACAGAAGCAGAACAGTATCTCTCCTCCTTTAGAGACACAGCTATTTGACTTTTGCGGTGTTCCTGGTCCCGCAGAAGTGCAGCCCAGCCGTTCATCTCTTACTCAGAGCGTGCACGGATGGAGCCAGAGATCTAAAGCCTGTCCCCTCTGTGACTGAAATTGTGCTGTGTAAACAGTGTTATATGCTCCAGCAGGAGGACAGCTGAGTTTATTTATTAAAAAATTGATTAAGAATATTCATGAACTCAAACAAGGCTATTAGCTCTCAAAGGTATTTTTGGAACTTATCCTCATGCTACTTGGAAAGTTAGCACTGTCATGTATTATTGCTTACAAACAGGACATCATCGTGTGCCTTCTAACAGAGCGGTACTGTCATCAGTTCCTACACATTTACAGGCTTTTTTGTTTGTCTTTTTAAACAAGCTATAAAAACATTACATACTTTACAGACAATACAAATACTCAAGTCAAACAAATGGAATGCATAACAATAAGAAACGTCATAAAGGAAGACTGACATAAGTCCTTGATTGTCAAGACACATTTATATTTATATATAAACTCTAGCTGTGCAGAATCAAAGATTCAATCATAGGTACATCCTTATTTGATAAATCATATTTACAGCATGATATTGCATAAAAAAATAAAATAATGTTGTTTACACAATATTACCTTTCCATCCATTGGATTAAGGAAAGCAAGAAACAACTCTTAGAAATGTTTGCTTGCCTCAGTTTGTGTTTCCTACCAAAAGATGCCATTTTAAAAAGGAAACATAAGGTTTTATACGCCGAGTAGAGCAAAAGCGACTATAAATGTATTTCCCTGACACAAAGCAATTTAAAACTGAACAGAGGTTTAATTTTAACTTAGACATTTCTTTTCATTAGCAGTAATACTTTCTTAGTACTTGTCCTTTGCAAAGTGAGCTTTAGCTAAACGCATTACATGCCTAACATAAACATGCATCACCGTAAAGTCGAATGAACTTTCAAAGTTACAAGGCTTTGCTTCAGTCAAATGTTTAAAACCAGGAAACCCTAACATTATTAATTTGCTTCAGTACCAACCATGTAATTTGAAAGTTCACATGTGTGCTGGTACCGACTGCACAAGCATTTTTCCGCCTGTTAAAATTTCCAAACGGACTCCCAGGAGTATCAGGATTTTCCCTGCGGTTTGTAATGGTATTAAAACAAGCAAAGAAAGAAGAATAAAAATCAAAGCTCTCAAACGCAATAAAATTTAGTTAGCAAATATACATACATAAAGTAATCCAACGCTGCAAAATTCAGAGTGTGTTCATCCAAATATTCTGGTTCTTTGCAAATAGTTACTACATATGATACAAATACTATAAATATATTCTGAACAAGCATGGAATATAATGTATCTGTCCAATTGGAAAGTTTTCATAGGAGACCAGGAATATAAACTCCAAAAGTTACAGTAGAACCCCAATAATTCGCAGCAATGCCTTAGAAACCCTCTACAAACGACAATTTTGAAAATAGTGAAGAAGCAGGCAAGGAAAGCAAGGATGTCACATCACAAAATGTACTTTGTTCATTTATTTTGACAACTGCAATTTAGTTCTCAATACTTGTTGTACCTCCCCGTATACTCATATAGATTCTATAGTGTACTTGGGCGAAGTAGTACAGGATTACTAACATGAGACCTCGCTACAGTACTTTTTAGACCATTGCAGAGAGGTGGGGAAGAGACTATCGGGATGTATAAACCTATCGGATGCTCTGATTAGCGGTCAGCGAATTAGCAAGATTTTACTGTACTTCTCAATTAACAATGAAAAGCTCTCATCGTCCAAAAAATTGACAAGTACAATACCAAAATAATACCAGTGTTACTTCACGTTAATACTTTCTTGTCCTATTTTCTTCTTGAAATACGATTTTCCTAAAGACAACGCTAAGAGACACAAAATCATAAACATAGTTCTTTCATCATCCAATTCAAATTGTTTATGTTGTTATTAGCAAACCAACATACAGTAATACACATGGTTAAGCCTTCTCTCCAAACCTTGTAATTTATGATTAATTCATTCTCAAATCAAAGGAAGAAAATGTAAATGCCTATTAGTATACCATTACAAGCTGATTCCTTCATTGTCTGTTATATTAATGGTAAAACATATCAAAGGATTCATGCTAAAAGGGACACTGTCAAGTAATTTATGACCAATATATGGCCTATTAATACGTGCATATATATATATGCATACTGTATATATATATAGTTTGGTAATAAATGTCATCAAATTCCTCTTTTTTAAAATCATCATTGCTCTGTCACTAGGAGATATCCCCAAAAATTCCACCTTACACACACAGACACACACAGACACACATACATACATATTCAGTGCTTGCATGACCTTTAAGTAAGAACATCTGTTGGTAGCTCTGGGGAATAGAAATGCTCACCCCAGCCTTATGCTCAGCGACTGAACAATATCAGCACAAGAACAGAACAGAAAGCAAAAGTCACTTTTTTCCAGACATACACGGAAAACTGAAAGAAATGAACACTGACCAGATCAAGATGAAGAGTGTGCATCTAAAGCAAATGAAAAGCAGCAGGAGCAGTGGAAAAGGCTATTAAATAATATAATTATTACACAAGCAAGAATTTTTTACATAGTTTAACCCCCCAGAACTACATACAGGCTTATTCCAGAATAAGAGGGCATGTACTCAGGAAATAAGAGCAGCATATTTGGTTAAATCCTCTCGTACAGAAAGCTTCAAGCACCAGTGGATCGACTACTCACCCCACCACATTAACTGTACAGGAAGAAGAACCCCCCCACGAGAAGTCCCCGTGGGCCAGACTGGGGCTCCACAGCCTGTCCTAAGGCACAGCACAGCTGGAACGGCACCGCACAGCTGGAACAGCTCAGCAGCTGGCCGGGGAACCAGCTGCGCCACGAGGAATAACAGCTCCTCAGATGATTCCCGTTTTGCTCCGGGGAAGAGCAAGTTCCTTTGCTCGGTACAAGGTCTCGCTCACTCGCACCCCAAGCAGCGACTGTGGGAAGGTGGCACAGAGCGAGAGCAAGAGCTGCTCCCTCCTCCTCCTCAGGCACCTTCTCACCGCAGAGTATCAATGTGATAACTTTTTAAAATTAGGCTGAGTCAGTCTCCTTACAAGGAAGGAGACTATATTCCTCTTGCCTCCCTATGGTGCCAGAGAAGTGCAGTAATAATATAGCCTTTTCATTTTTTTTTTTAACTCTTGCTTTTGCTGCTTGTTGTATTTAACAAATAGTACAATTAACAGCCATCTGCTTGCAAAAACAGGACACGAGAACAAAGATGCCAACGCAGCATCATCCAGGCAGCACAAACTAGGGTGTCATGGAAGTGAAGCGCTGAAAACGAAACATGCGTTACAAGAGGTGGCTTCCTGGCATATAGGGGCCATACGTATTATGTCTGTGCAAAACAGAATGGAAAGTCAAAAAACCAAATTGACCGTAAAGGAAGAAAAACAGACACACATGGATCAGTTTAAAAATATTCTTTCAAAGACATTCGTTTACATGTATCATTAATAATCCATAAGGAATTTACTATTCTCCCTTAAGGCTCATTCTTCTTAAGTCAGGGCCAAATATTCAGACAAATTTGCTGGTAAGTCATAGCACGCTGGAACACGTTCCTATATTATACACAGGGTCAATGAATGAGAACAGAACCTGCTTCCTTATACAAAAGTACTAAGTAAGAATTTCACATAAATTGTATTTCTTGTCAATACAAGAAGCAACCTATGGATAAGAAATACACTTTCTCCCTCAACTGCACCCCGTGACGTTAGTGCTGTAATAGTGGTACCGTAAGGGAAAAGAGACAGAGCAGGATCAGTTTCCTAGTAATGTCAAATAAAGAAAAATATTGCTACTGCTTTGGGAAGAGGTGGGAACTGCGGTATGTCCTGCTCAAGTCTTGTCTTAAAAGACAGGATATATTTTAGCCCCTTGAGACGCAGTCTTTTCTCCTAGCTGATGGCTTCATCTAAGAGGTACCAGCTAGCAATAGTGCTGGAAAAGGATGTATGCAATCCTATTAAAAAAAAAAGACCCTCAAAAAACCCCAACTATAAATACATACCTACATATATATATACACGTGTGTGTGTGTTTTTTTCCCTGGTTAATCAGCCTACATTAGGCTTAAACTGCCTTAAACTACCAGACAGTGTCCCTTTAGGGAAGGTGCAATAGAATGAACATACAGTTCAAAAATCTCTAACTTGTTAACTTAAACTACACAATAGTTATGCTACTCAAATCTTACCACCTTAAAAATGCACACAGAACTACTTATCGTACCATACTGTATACTTCAAGACAAAGTACTATTCAAAAAAACATATTCATGGTACAGGGATAAACTTTGTAGTTTATTTATAAAGTGAAATGCAACAAAAACTTTGATCACTCAGCTATGCTGGAAAAAGAAACCCTGTTCACTAGCATATCAGCGGTTTTGGTTGGTAAAACTGTAATGACTTTCACTTAAGCAAACACTAAAAAGAGGGAAATTGAATGCCCACTTCTTCAGCTTTTGGGAACACTTAATAAATTCAATGATCTGAATTGTCAAAATTCTAGACAGAGAATTAAACCAGATTTTACAGAAGCGAAGAATACCCCATCTCAAGTATATTGAAAAGAATTCTTGGAGCTGTATGAGATGAAAATGATGCAACCGTGTCAAACCTAAAAATCTAAACATGGTTTTATTTTTTTTGAGAAATCAAAAAACTATCAAGTTGACTAAGTGCTCTATGTTAATCATTATGAGTATGTAGGGTAAGGTACAATTAAGCTTTTAAATCTTGGAATACACAGTTTGTGTAAGCATTATGCAATTGGGAATGTCATCTACAGAGTATTTTAACTAAAACTTCAAAATCTTGATATCTGCGTATGAAAAAGTCATTAAAAACTTACATCTAGATTCAGCTGTACAAAGAAATACACATTACTTCAGGAACGAAGTAAAGGCTTTAGCAGTTAGGCATTTTGCTTAAAAAAGTTTTTAAAGTATTTTAAATTAATTAGACTTTTAAATAGTAGAGCTAGCCTATCAGAATTCATTTTTTCCTCCAAACACAACTCAAGGTAATGCAAAGCAGAAGTAAAGGGCACATGGTCTAAAATTGATTTTGAGAGAGATGGAAGAAAGATTATTTTTTCTAGAAAATGCCATCTTTTAAAGCCATATTTGCTTGACTTTAAAACGTCTTGTTTATTTTGTGTGTTTAGTACATGTCGATTCCCTGCTGAAGAGCAATGGCTATGCTGACAAGCTTAGAAATGACAATATGAATAGGATCAGACAGCAAATTGTCCTCCCAAAGCATACAAGGAAACCAGCAGGAAACAATCATCGGGGAAAGCCTCACCTGGGGAATTGGTTTTTTTACTTTAAATTTCGTAGAAGATAAAATATTTTCTGGATTCAAACATGTGAATAAAAAACTGCCTCTGCTAGGGGCACCAACATCAGGCAGTTCAATGACTGGTGACTAACCAAAAAAATTTAAAATAAACAAAAAAGAAAAAGAAAGAAGCAGTTATTGGTCTTGCTAATATCATCTTACTTCTGTTTTAACATAGTGCTCTTAAAAGCTGTACAGAACTCCACCTTATACAGAGCAACCCCCTTTTGACAAATGTGTTCTAAAGTGCCAGTATTATTTACAAAGATTTCTTAACCAAAAGTCTGGCCCGTTGTGGCATCAGGTGAAGAAGTCATCCCAGCTCTGCTATCGTTTACATTCACCAAGGGAAATTCTGGGAAATCAGCACTTGTCCCTGGTCCCCGAAGGTTCACCTGTCCATTGGCAGTGCTAAACTGAGATGATATTCCAGCTCTTGCCCCATGGTACTGAGCTCTAAAGGGCTGCTCGAAGGAGCTAATTTGATATGCTTGATGAACAGGCTGTGCCTCTGCTTTCTTCTGAGAAGTTACTTGATCCAAGAAGTCCTGTGTAGAGGAGGAAGAAGAATGATTTGCCTCGTCACCTGAAAAGGGAAAAGGGTGCTGCGAATCACCAACCATTAGTCCAAAATGAGACTTGTCTGGAGTTGTTCTTAATGGAGAGTTCATTCCCGACCGAAAGCTATTGACGGGTATAGACGTGTAGACCTTCTCCATGGAAGGAAATGCTGGCTGGGTTGTAAGGGTCTGGCTATCAGTCACAAAATTAAGGCTCGGGTTGTTCAAGTAGGCATCATTTTGGCTAGTTCTGTCCAAAGCTTGTTGTAAAAACTTTGAATATTCTTGTAGCATACTAGCTTTATCTGATGAGGAAGCTTGCGAGCTTGTTCCGACTGTCTCCGACTGGGTGACCTCAGACACTTCAGAAGAATTGATTGATATACTGGAGGTCACCTCCGTGTCAGCCACACTGAAAGAAATCTCATGCTGTCCGTTAGCCTTGTGCGAATAATGATCTAACAGAGTTTGCAGTACCTCGTCTGGAATGACATTTTTGTCATGGTTACCTTTAATTTCAACATTCAGTGCCTGTGTGTCCAATATAGAGGCTGTAGCAGTTTCGTCAATGACGCTGGCCACAGCTGCCTGCGTTACTGAAGGCTGAGATGCTATGGTACTTACATTCAAGGCATATTCTCTACTGTTATTACTAGCTGCTTGTAGATACCTCTTTTTCTTTAAAAACTGCATTGCATCATCATAATTAGTGCTGCTGTGCACAGGTTTACTGGGCCCTTCCTGTAACGTGTCAACTTGATCAATGTCAGCGTTACCTTCGGAGTCCAGTAAACTTTGCTTATCCACAAGGTCAAAGGCATACTTTGAAACCTTGTTGTCTTCATATGTAGATAAAGGTGAAATGGTTTGACTTTGCTCAAGCGGTTGTTTCAGGCTCCTCTTGCTGTTAACTTTTTTGAGAACGAGCTTAGGTGGGTGTATTTCTCCAGAATTTGCTTCCTCTAAGTGCGACCCACCGACCGAAGAATGTGGCATCTCAACGGCATATTCCGCTACCATATATTCATCTTTTACTTTAGTACTAGAAGAGTACAAAGGCAAATAGTCATTTTTGTCCTTCTTCTGTTCTGATTTATCCGTACTTTCCTTATCCCCAGATTTTGTTTTCTCTGTTTTCTGCCTTTTCTTCTTTGGCAAGGAGTTGTCTTTCATAGGCGTAGAGAAACCAGAATCTTCCTCCGATGGCAAAAAGCCAACTTTGGTGGCACTTCTGTTCGGTTTCTTGTCGCGGTTCTCATGGCACATACGTTTATGTTTCAGCACCCGATCAGTCCTGGAGAAATACTGCAAAAGATTTTTATTATTATACAAAAATAAATACATTAGCGGAAAGAAACTAAACCTTGTAGTCTAACCCATTTACTTGACAATTTATCCACTTTACCGATTTCTAATGAAGTGTCAAACAACAGTACGTAATCAATAAAATCAAGCGCAGACAGTTGTGACTTCGCTTCACCTGCGCACCAAGACGGCCCGCCAGAGCAGAAAAACATTCTTTACACATTTATTTGTACTCAAGTAACTACAACACCTGGAGAAAGTCCCATCTGTACTACTGGGGAATTGACTTGTGGTTTGGGTTTTAATTGCAAGTGATTTCACGACACCATCTTACCTGCAAACAATATTCACACTGGTAAGGCTTCTCTCCACTGTGAGTTCTTTTGTGCCTTTCCATGTGATACTTCTGAATAAACCTCATACCACACTCATCACAATGAAATGGCTTTTCACCTGATAAAAAAACACATAGCAATGTTAATCTAAAAAAAGAAATCAATGTTCTTCCGAAAAATTACCAGGTCATATACTATATTCTCTACTAGAAATAATAAAGAAGAGAATTTAGTCTGTTGCTATTGGAAAACAACATAGGGCTTGCTCACATCACTATTTTCCCAGTACTCGGTGGCTGATGCATTAAAATTATTTTAAGCTTTTACATTAAAAAAAACAATAAAACAAAAAAACCCACAAGCTTTAGAACTAAATTCTTGCCCCTTCTTTCTAATATAGGTGCAGATATCTGCCTTAAACCCAGCCAATGAAGTACTACAAAGGCAGCCTTCCTCAACTGCTACTACATGATCTTTTTGATCAGTACGGATGACTGCATAAAAATTCCTCAGTTCTCTCGCAAACTTATTTAACTCAAACCTATCCCTTCTACAACAGATTTACGCATTTCCAAGCTTTTAATTTAGCATTTTTTGAGGGTACCCTGTATTTTCACTTTTTTTTTTTCCCCTCTTATCTGTTTGTAGAATTAAAATAGCTGCTCTGAAAAAAAATCCTATTTTGGTTGGAAACCAGATTTATTTATTTAAAAAAATAATTTAAAAGTATTTTATTTTAAAAACTAAGCTGAAAACAAGAAATTCCTGTGGCTGAACTTGCATTTGCATACTTACAGGTTTTTCTCTCTGTTGGTTTGGTTTTTGTTTTTCACTGTCATGAAATATTTGTTCAGACAATATTCATCGCCCTGAATTAATCTTCAGCTTTCCCCTTATTTTTCCTCACTCAGAAGCCCTGCAACGATGCTTTCAGAACACGGAGTAACTCTATTTTTATGTTGTTTAACTTTTACCTTGCATCTTCCACCAGTTATTTTTATCATCTAGGTTTCTCTGAAAAAAACTAAAAGTTCAAGTGCATTGACTTCAAGATTTGCTTTGGGAAAAGTTCACTGTTATTTAAGAGAACCCACCCTGAACAACAGTAAACTTTCCTCTCAATATTTACTATGAAATCTTTTGAACTGACAGAGATCAGCGATGGTCTTGGCAACATGTGGCAACATCCTCTTTGTTCTGGATACTGTACTGCACTGATTTTGGGGATATAAACCATTTATCTTTTGTTTCCAGAAACATGCAAGCTATTTCTATTTTTCTAAGGTAGTTTTATTCTTAGAATTTATTTTATTAACCACTTTATTAAATTATTACTAAGGATTAATTATTTAAATGTTAATAAATTTTAATTTATTCTTTGACATGTTGTTAGAATGTATATTTTCCAGTTTGAACAGAAATATTTTGCCACATCCTTCTACAAACGGAAATACGGTACCTTAAAATAAGACACCAGTATTTTTAGAAACTAGAATGGAAAATACCTGTATCACCCACTCGTTTGCTCCCAGAAAGGTCTTTAACACCTAGAGTTTCAACCTTCTTAATTCCAAGCAATTTCTAAATCTCTCTCTTTGTAAGCCTATGCCCTATATCTAATTATTAATTCTTACCTCTCCATGTGGTTTCTCAGCCAATCCCTTTCTTAGATGAAATTACTCCAATTTGTTCTCTTCTAAATCAAATTATCTCCTAAGATTCTCAGCTTCCATCAGTTCTTTTTTCTCCAGGCTCACAGCCTCAGCATTCGAACTCTTCTTTCACATTTAGTCAAAGACTAAGTTTTACCATTTCTTCCTTATTTATAATCATCATAAAATTTTGCTTTTTTGAGCACCCTTTATATATTATAGCACCTATCATATAACCCTCTCTCATACTGTCTACAAGCAAAACCTACTCCCTGGCTTGTTTTTTAACTTGCAAACACCAGTTTCATTCTTCACGTTCTCTTAATCCATTTGTTACCCTCAACACTATGGTGTTTCACTTGCGCCAAGCCTGTCGAGACTTTCTGAATAAAATCCCAACCCTTGCCTTCGCTTTAAAGACAAGGCGAGACTTTCAGGTCTCATTGTTCTCATGTAATACGCAGGAATTTTTCCATTCCCAAAGACAACTACTTCATCCTCTTTTCTTTCCCTTCGCTCCACTATTCTACTTTGGGTCTCTTTCATACCACCCCTTCGAACGACACTCCTTACGTTATCTGGAACTTGGCTTTCACACTCTCTTAGAGGTTTTTCCAAGAAAGGAGCAGCTGTTTGAGATGAAAACTATCCTGAGCCTTACAGAAGCCAAACCGAGCCAGAGAAGCAAGACAGCTTGGTCCTGTGAAGCTATGAAGAGCCCTGCAACAGCCATCCTGCTGTCACGGATGCACTTACCTTCAGCCTCACACCCACTCCCCTACTCAGATGGTCACATAATTCCTCAACATTTGTCTCCTCAAGCTGACTACTTGCTGCCAGAAGACTCTCCCAGCTACCTGTTCCCTTCCCAAGGCTCAGATAGGGCTGCTGAGGTTTTTCGTTGCAGAGGACAACCACCAGCAGCGATTTTGGAGATGCTGAGAGCAGGTAGGAAGGCGCTGCTGGTTGTGCCTCAGCAGGAGAAGGAGGCTGGGGACACTGCCCTTGCCTTACTGGGCATGACACAGAAAATGATATTTTTCAGTAAAATTCCAGAACACTCTGGAAGTGAGATTAAGAAACACTTTGTGAAACTGATACCATACTTAATTCTTGCTTTAATAAGCAAGATAGCATTAGAAAAAGATTAAAAATTAATGTGAAGATAAGCTTCCTATAATAATTTTCTCCCAGCAGAAGCCTGGAACTTCAGAGGCCTTCTGAAATTTTGCTGTACTTTTCAAACAGTACCTATTGCAAATGGAGGATATCATTAATAATAACCCTTTGCTAATGTAGGGAGAATCTAGCAAGTATTTTTCTAAAATATCTTGGTGGGCGGGAAAGAATCAGATATAGAAAAAAAAAGTCAAAATTTAAAAGTGCAATACAATAATTATATGAATTATTTACAAAAATAGACTATGTTTTGTGTCTACATTGGAAATCTATGAAAACTGAGCAATAGAACTACTTACAAAGTGTGGTACAAGTACTATGTGTAGGAAGGCTGTAAAAATTATAAACCCCCAGGCATTTTAAAATTTAAACAGACAAAATACAAATGATAAAACAGCAAAGGAGGCAATAAAAAAGCAGCATGACTGAATAATACGGTGCTCGAATTGTCAGCCCCAATGTTGCTTTATTTTTTTAAAATGTAATCTCATTTTTTTTGTATTTAAAATGGAAGGTAGGGTGGGTTACAGAATTAGGACACATGAATCCATGAGTGGGTAAAGTGTATGGAAGCATCTCTAACCAAAAAGAAAGCAGACATCTCGGGGGAAAAAAACCCGCAAAACAAAACAAACAAACAAAAACCAACCCACAACCAAACATTCAGCATATTCATCAGCCCAGTAAACTAAAAATATGAGAATACTTTTTAGCCGCAGGGTTCCAGCACTGCTGCTTTCCTCTACATACAATTATTTCTAGTAAGTGAATTTTGTATTAATGCAATGTCTGCTTTTAGATGCAACTATTTAATTATTTACACAGAATAAGGCTGTTCATTGATTGCTTCCTAACTCCCTCATAACATTTCATTTGAAGGAGCCCAAACTCACAACACACTGGAACCAGCTGGAGTGTAAATTCAGGGCTTGTAACAGTCATAAAATGGGGTTTCTACGTGTTACCACTGTCTTCCATTGGCTAAAAACAAAGTGGAAAATTGATGTATTATAAAGAGTAAGAAACATCCTGTTCTTTGCAAGTGTTTCGAACACCGTACAAAAGCTGGCGCTAAAGCAGTCATCCAGAGAGATAAAAATGCAAAATAAAAAGGAAAACATATAGTATTGAATTTATAAAGAATATTTCTTAAAAGAGTATGAATAATACAAAGAGATCTTTCCTTTACTTCCATCAAAGTGAGACACAGACCCACCGCTCACCTTCTGGTGAGAGAAGCAAAGCTGGAAATGCAGCTTTTCTGGATGGGTCCAGTTATGCAGCCCTGAAGAACAGCAACACAAGCAGCTATGGCCCGGTAGGGAATATTGTCATATAGCAATGAAAGCACAGACAGGTACGTAGAATGCCAATTAGCTGTACTGTAATTGGGCCAAGTAAAAAATTAAGCAGTAGTCAAATACTTGCTAACCAAAAGGACTTCAAAAAAAGCTTTTTCGACTCTTGGAAGCTGGGCCTTACGTGTTTTTTTCCTAACCACCTATTAGCTGGCACCTAGGAAAACACTCTTAATTCAACAATTTAAACACAACCACCATGTTCAATTTTCCGACAATCAAACTATACCTCAGGATGCTGAGGAAAAGAAGAAAACAGTTATCTAAAAAGGTCAGATAAAAATATGGTTAATTTGTTAAATGGCAGCTTTTCTTCTGCTAAACAAAGACTAGTATATGTAAGAGCTGACGAAACACCCTGTAATCCCCCCCAACACACACAGCCCCTCCCTCCAAAGCTTACAATCAACATGGAATTCTTGTTAGAGCTAGAAGTTGAATCTTAAAAGATAATCAAATCCATTTTAAAATATTTCCAATCAAGACTCTCATTTTCAAAGCCACGTACAGGGAATAATCCTCATTTAAACAACAAAAAAAAAAAACTCCTGAAAAATGTGAAGACTGCACTTAAATTTTTGCCTTTTTTGGAGAGGGAGGGAGAAGTGAGCAGACAGATGGAAGAGAATGAATGAACATTCTTGTCAGGAATAATATCTCCACAAAGTGAAGGCAGCATGGTTCACCAATTCAGAGCCAGAGGGAAGACTAGGAGCAGAATAAAGACACTGGGCAGAAGAATGGCAGACTCTTCTGTGGCTGACTGGCTGAAGGAAACCTACTTAGTCTGGACTCATGGCAACCTAGGATACAAAAATCCCATCAACAACAGGGCATTTGTGCATGTAACTCCCTGTACACTGCTCTGAAAATTCATTTTGCAGAGGTTTTTTTCTCCCTCTCGACTCGTACACATGCACACACTGCACTGCGTGTTAGTAGCTTTCATATCCATTTAAATGCGACAGCCAAGAAACACTGTGCACATTCACCAGCTCTGCTTTTCTGAAAAAGAGGCTGAGAAATTGGCATCTAAGTCCAAAGGGACCATATTACAAAATATTTAAAGAGGGATTGAAAGGCCATGCACCAAAATGCCAAAAACCCAACGAAGCCAAACCTGTTAAAGAATGTGATTTTGTGCAGTGCAAGAAGATAGAAAAAATAAACATGTATAAACTTTAACTCTCTTTGGCTTAAAACTTCGGGCCTTATTTGACCTATATTGCATATTTTTAAACTAAGGCTCTTATTTTTAGAACAGATCTGAATTAAAACTTAACAAAAGAAAGTGAAAAGGAAAGTTGATACTAATACCTTTGGGGTTAGGCATTTTGGCCATTTTAGTCCTGGCACTTTTCCATCAAATTCCAAATTAGTCAATAAATAAATCTACTGAAACGTAATTTAGAAGTCCCCGTTGTCTGAATTAACTTGATACAACAAAAGATAGAACTGCTTAACAAACCTTTGATTTTCATGAATACACAAGCTTCAGGATTTGCTACTCTGGGGTTACTTATAGTATACTACTTTCAGAATTGCTTACTAGACTTTATACTCACTTTACAGCCAAAGAAAAGTGGAGCAAGTTGAAAGCACAAAACTAACTTATTTTGTATCGTTTTATAACATACGTACACTTAAAACAAACTACAACAGGGTTTTAGGCTGCATATTTATTATCAGAAACCTTGCCTGAGTGGGGAAACAGATTTTAAGCACGCCAGTAAAGATACTCAAGGCACTATACTCACCAGTATGAATCTTCTCATGCCTCTGTAGCAGGTACTTCTGTATGAAACGCATGTCGCACTGACTGCACTGAAATGGTTTTTCACCTTGAACAATATAATTCCAGATCCATAAGTTAATAACTACACACTGTTGTTTCTGATAACTACTTTTGAGGAATATTCAAATGTCTACTAAAAAACCAGCATCTGAGCGAATTCCAAAAATACTCTTAATACCAAAAAACCAGCACATTAGCCTTACTATGTATATGAACTGCAGAATTCTTTCCATGATCCTAAGAGTCACATTAAGACTAAGACGGAAGAGTGATCTGAAATGGCTGTAATTTCCTCATGAATAAGATCAATCGTGATGCTGGCATAAGTCTGCATTCAGGATACTGGCAAGCTATTATAATGGTAAGTACCTTTTTCACTTCTCCGAACCAGAGAGATACCTCATCAGGCAAATAAGCAGCCGGAGCACATTTTACAAAGGGGTCAATTTTGGCACTTAGGCTACAAGTCAACCCATTACTTTCTGATAAAGAAAGAAAAGAAACCTTGTAAACAGTTAGGTCTTCAGTTTATTAAACATATGTTGATTTTTTTTTTTTTCTGGTATTCTTTTGACACTTTGGTGCATGGAATCTCTAAGCTTAGATGCCAAGTTAGCTACATTCTTAAAACTGAAATTCGCATAGAGCTGAAAACATGTTTAACATAAGTAAACAACTCTTTATATAGTAGAAAAGACAAATTTGAAGTCAAGCAGTACCTGTATGAATGAAGACATGTCTCTGTAAATGGTAGTTGGTTCTAAAGGCAGCATTGCAATGCTCACAAACATGAGATTTGTGGGTTTTCAGACCAAGTGATCCATCCTCATTTATTGTAAGGATCTATTTTAAAAAGAGTAAAATTTGTTCTCACACTACCCTCTAAAGATACCTTATTAACTACAAAAAAAAAAAAAAAAAAGCAGAAAATTTAAATATTTCAGGTAAAACAATGCTAATTTCTACAAAGCTATGTGTTAGGCTTCTAGTATACATTTCCAATTGCAGTCTAATCCAACTTGTGCCTCGTTGTGTATTAAGAGATATTTTAACAGGACGGACACACAAGCAGCTCACGGAAAATCAGCTTAGGGCTCCCCTATTCACAGCTGAGTCACTTTATATGCCACTGTTTACTTTGTCCGTCTGGTGGAAAGGATGCAAAGTAACCAAATCACCTCTGGGCACTGAACCATGGATAATCATATTTTAAAGCAGAAGTGAAAAGTTATATTCTTTTTTCAAGTCATGATAGCTAACATTTGCTAAAAGGCATTAAAACTTATCCAGGATAGCCATACAAATTCTCTAAATCTACATAATATCAATAGTTTCGGAGACAAAACTATATTTTAAAAAACAAAACCCCAAAACCAAACAATCAAGAATATAATATTTTTTTCTCCCCTTTCAGGTTTTTCACTCAGAGAAGTATTGCTCACTCAATATACATATTAGAGCATCTCCTTGACAAATTCAGCTTGCCACACTCAACTGCTTTGCTGTCAAACAAAGCCGCTATTTTCATATATAGTTGAACAAACTGAAATGAAAAAAATTACATCATATCTACCTTATTCAATAAAGTTCATCACAGGTTTTCTCTAATTTGTCAAAAATAAACTTTAAAAAAGCCCCAACTCTCTACTATCTCTGGCAAGAAAATAAGAAAACCAGTAAACAAATTACATTTCCAAAAGTCTTACTTAACTAGAAGCATAACTATAAAGAAGAGCTTAAGTAACCTTAAACAAAACAGTTTAGTCCCTTGTTATCAACAAAAAATAAGTCTGCTGGGGAAACACAGCTGCAATTTGATTACCTACAATGTTTTAGGCTTTATGATAATGACAGTGATGAGAAAGAGAGAGTCAATAACTGAAATAGTAACTCTACAATAATAGCAAATACTGTAGGATCTACTTAAGCAATTCTTAATTCTGCTGCATCAAAACTGAGCAAGAGTGAAAGTCTTGAGCTAACAAGTTCTTGTGCATTCACTCTGAAGGACAAGCACATTCATACGTTTGTAAGAGTGGTATGTTACAGCTCCAGTAAGTCACAGATACAGACAATTATAAAAGCTCTGTTCTGTAACAACATGCAGCTAATGAAACACTGACTGGTTATTTAAAATAAATTTAAATGCATGTTATGAAATGTTTTTCATAGACTATATGGCAATTTTTAAATAACTGTGCAGAAAATACATTTAATTTCACAGTTATCCTAAATGTGGGCTCTTGTACTGCATCCATTCATTGTACCACCTCTTAAACGAAGAAAGTTAACATTGTCAGTGCAGTTTTCCTAATAAAAGCAACAAAAAAGCTTGTGCGTGTGTGTGTGCACATGTGTTTGCATGCATGGAAGAGGGAAAAGTAGAGAGGATTCATGAAACCTGTTGACTCCTTTTTATGTGATGTCTACATTAATGTAAAATAGAATTCAGAATGTTTCAGCATGTTATTTGACTTCCATTTGTAAAAGTCCCAGTTGCTGTTTGCATGGAAAATCAATCCCATTACTCTGGGAACACTAAAACTGGAGTAGGCTCTCACCTATGTCAGTCCTTCAGCTTCTTCCTGCCTTTCTACGCTGACAAGTTTGGAAAAAGGGGAAGAGAGACTGAAAAAGAACCTGTTTAGAGATACTCCTGATCATTTTTCAATCTTTTGTCATCTCAAAAGACTAACACTGCCAGACTGGGAGGTAAAAAGGAAGCATGCAAATACGAGTCTGTAGAAAGAGGGACACGTAGGTCTCCTACCTCGCCATGTTTCCATGGAAGTGACCTGTGGAGGTGCTCAACCTAGAGCTCCTTTTTCTACCGAAGGGAGAAGTATCTCGATGCAGAGGATTTGGAACTTGCTTCCACACCCAATCTGAAACAATTACTCAACTCTCCAAGAATACTACAGGTGCAACCTCACTTGGCAGTGCTTTGAGGAGGACTGAGGGCTCCCACTCCCAGGCCAACAAAAAGGTGATTTTGGAGGTTTTTTTGGTGTTAGGGTGAGTTTTCCTTCAATGTATACACAGCCTGGGTTGGTTTCAGAGTAGGCTTATTTTAATGCTGCTGTGTGATCATGTAGAACTGGGTTTTGCCTATCAGAGCAGCCTGTATATGTTCTATTTTAAGTCTGAAAATTAATATTGATTTGGGGAATTACTAGAAGATATAACACTGCTACCTCATGAGGTGAAATGATTCTGGTTTTATCTGACGTGCGTCTCAATAGAAGAAAATTGTTTTCAGACATACAGGGATACATACTCTTCATGAATGGATCTACAAAACAAATTTTGAAGTAACATACCAGCAGCTATGGTAAGAATCTTTTGATATAAATAAATACATATATGAAGATGATTATGACCACAGGAATATTCCTTACTGGTAAATTATTTTTTATATATTAGTAAACTTTTTAGAATTTTCAAAACTACCGTTTTAGATTTCTTTTTAAAAACTTTTCACTACTATGCATGAAGCATATAAAATTATCAGGCTGACAGAAAAGCACAACTATTATTAGATAGATACAGAGTAACAATTTATAAACTGTCTACAAAACTACTGACTCATAATTTAAAAAAAAATATTTGGAGAGAGAACTGCCTGGAGAGACAGATGTTAAAATATGTCAAGGGTTCATGTTGCTAAAAGGAGTTCAGAGAAAAACACTGTTATATCAGGTTTTGGTTTGGGTCTCTGGTGAACTTCAGAACTGCATCTTTACTGAGCAAACAAACAATTTCCAGCCTAACTACTTCAAATGCTAATGAAATTAGTCATAGTCAACCAAATCTTCAGGTTCTTTTAATCTTGGTTTTGCCAAATCAATGTCTTACTTTTGCTGGTGAACGCTGTTTTCTTTTCTTCTTTTTCTGCAAATCTACTGGCTCTCGTATTTGTTTTTTGTCTCGTTTCTGTTGTTCAGATGCATCAGTAAAGGTAATTTCTTGCTTTACACTGATCTGTTAAGATACCAAGTGCCAGTTTCAGGTAAGGTTCTCACTACAGAAAAGCAATTTTTCAATTTTAGAAGATGACAAACTGCTGAAAACAGAAAACCTTTTTCTAAGGGAGTTATCTTGTGGCTTCATTCTTTCAGAAATTTAAGTGAAAGGAATAAAAAGTATCTTAAACAAAAAGGGCACAGTTAATTTTTACAGTGACATTTTGATGTATCCTTTCATTCATCTTCCAAAGTCTTTTTTCCTTCTGACTTGTGGTGATTTTGAGATCAGTTCTTATATTAAAATCACTTCCATCTGTAAAACCATTCAGTTTTTCATACCTATTTTACTTTAGTCCATGTGTTGTCAATGCAAGATTTAACGGAATAGTTTATTTTATATTTAAGACAGAAGTATTTTTTAAAAAAACAAGAATAGTGCTGATGAAGGGTTTTTTTCCAAAAAATAATCTAACGTAAACTTTAATAAAGAGCATGATACTCTTACATTTTTCTAACACCTGAATCACCTGATCTACAGCTCACAGAGTAGTGTTTTAACAATGCTACCTTTCTAAAGGTTATTCTTCGCATATACGGCTGTCTACTTTTAAAGTCCTGGTAATTATCTTTGATGTTTGAAGGGTAACAGTGATGATGTGCTGCATTACAGACAGATGCTCTGTTTTCAAAAAGGAAGTCATCTACATTCTCTCTGGGAAAGCTGAGGGACACCGTCTATGAGACATCGAGGAGGGGCAAATTTATGGTCATGTATGAAGTGTCACAGTCCAACCTGCAGCGTGAATGCAACTGCTAAGCGTCCACATACTTGGAAAACATACAAGATGCTTCCTATAGCAAAAGAAACTAAACAGTACTATGAACAGCATAAACAGTATGCACCTTTTAATAACGCTATTTATTCTGGATTGTAGTTACCCTTAAACATTAAATATATTTAAAAGAGCACATTGTAACGCATTAACTCTATGGTAACAGCCTGCTTATAAAATATTTATAAAACAGATACTTAAAGATTATACTTAATTGGCAAAATTTATCCACAGCCAGAGGCAAATGACATTTTCATAAATAGCATCCATTCATAAATATTTTGATAATCAAAATCCAAACAAGCAATTAATAGATTCTTGCCAGAGTAGCACTAGACTACCAGATCAAGCTTCCTAGTAATTTCTCCAATATTTCACAAAGAAATTGCTTACAGGGACATTAACAGCATACTGCATCCCTTGAGGAAGTCTATCTGGCGTATCCATGTCATCATCATTTTTTACCGTCTCCTCATGGACCATGAGTTCATCATGCGAAATCATCTCTTGCTGTCGAAGTTCGCTTTCCTGTAACACTTCGTCTGTCGCAAGAATTTCTTGGTGCGCCATAGTCCGATCTTGCAGCACTGCCTCTTGCCGCTCTCCCGATACTCCGGTCTGGTCAGATACTGCACCCATCCCTACCATAGCCCTGGGTGACTGCATCTGGTCTATGCCACCGCATTTAAGAAATAATCCTCCCAGCTTGTCTTCAATGTTCATTCTTAAGTGCAATTACCTACAAAGAAAGTTTTAATAGTAAACATCTACAACTGGTGCTCTTGCTTAAAATTTTTTACTTAAAAACATTTTATAAGAACTCAGTCAGTACTCAGCACACACACATGCACTCCTAAAACTGGTAGCTAAATAACAGTGAAAAGTTGCATATCTTGGTTCAACAATAAAAGATTCTCCTTTTACACACATGCATGTGTACACAATTGAACACTTTCAAATAAAAAGTTTCAAATCAACGTGCCTTCTGATAACTGGCAAAATACTGGTAATTAAATTATAGTTAATTTCCCCTTCTCAGTTCTTAGAAAACTTTTTTCCTGTGTACCCTTTTCACTCTGTTCCCTTTTTCCATTCTGACTGTCTTTTACAAATGCCTCATTCACGCTGGTAGTGTCCTCCCTAGTTCCTTGTCCTTTAAGTGCCCTTTCACTGTTGCTTGCCCAGGGCACACTGTCACTGCTGGAACATCTTAATAGCCAGAAATGAGAGAAAACTGGGCTGCATCAAAAGGAGCGTGGCCAGCAGGTCGAGGGAGGTGATTCTGCCCCCCTGCTCTGGTGAAGCTTCATCTGGGGTCCTCAAGACAGGAGAGATCTGCTGGAGAGGGGCCAGAGGAGACCACCAAGACAACCATAGGTCTGGAACAGCTCTGCTGTGAGGACACACTGAGAGCGTTTGCATTGCTCAGCCTGGAGAAGAGAAGGTTCCAAAGAGACCTTATTCCACCCTTTCAGTACTTAAAAGAGGCCTATAAGAAAGATGGGGACAGACTTTTTTTGAAAGGCCTGTTTTGATAGGACAAGGGGTAATGGTTTGAAATTAAAGGAGAGGAGATTCAGGCTAGACTGGAGGAAGAAATTTTTTACACTGAGGGTGGTGAAACACTGGCTCAGGTTGCCCAGAGAGGTGGTCGATGCCCCATTCCTGGAGACATCCCAGGCCAGGCTGGACAGGGCTCTGAGCAACCTGATCTAGGTGAAGATGTCCCTGCTCATGGCAGGGGGTTGGACCGGATGAGCTTTGAAGGTCCCTTCCAACCCAAACTATTCTATGATTCTATGAAAATGCAACTTTCTGTCTAAAGGTAAAGGCCAAATAAAGACTATAGAGAGGTCAAATCTCCTTATGAAAAATGCATTCACTTTCACACACACACTAAGCAGGAACATAAGTCAGGAAATATGAATTCCAGTCATGAATAGTAATACCATTACATTGACTTATGGTACAGAGATACAAAATAATATTCCAACAAGTGTCATGACATTATTGTTTTTTAACATAGTGCAGCAGGCTTTTGTGAAGCTGGAAGTGGCAGCATCTTCTTATTCTACTTATTATTTTATATGGAAGACAGTCCTAAGTCTCTTCTCCTCCTCAGCATACACAGCGGGCAGCCTCCTTCACCCTGCTCCCCAGGCCCATAATTCCTACTCATTTCACAGTGCTCTAGTCTGCTCCTTCAGACAGACAGACATCCCTTCTCCACCCCTCTATCTTCCCGCAGCCATCCAAACATTTGTGAAGATTTGTTTATACCAAACTACACTGAGTTTACAAAATAAATAGTGGCCTTTCTTCAGATGAGATCCTAGAGTACTCAGTAAGAATGCAAGCCACCAGTAGAAACAGCTGAAAAAGATCTCAACATTTGGCTACATTATAATTTGTTTCAAATACTACTAATAGTTCTTAAAGTTCTGAAAGTAAAATTCACTCAATTTCTTAAAAACAAACAAACTCACTCACCGCACACCCTAACAAATTAAAAAAAAGGTCCATTAACACCTTCTGGTAGCAACTCATGCTACCGCTGTTCTCTATTGTGACAGCTTCTCAATTTCTGAACATAGGAAGGTGGATAGACAGGATGGTCTGATTTCCACAAGTTTCAAATATTTAAGAGGCAGGTCAAAGAAAAAAGCTTTTCAGTCAATTACATTTTTTTTTAGTATGCCTTCCTCTGCTCTAAGTCCGGAGGACAGAGTCATCATGCTAAATGTGTTTATATATGACCATGTTATTAAATTTATAATATTCTTCCTTAGCACATTCTAGGGACCAAAAAAGCCTGTGACAGGAGGAGAGCATGGGGAAAAATTCTGCTCAGAACATTTTTGCTTGCAATCTGTCCCTTCCTGTTCTCCTGCAATGCTAACACAAAGAAGTTTGAAATCTGACTCTTGATTTTCACAACAACTGTCTTCAAATACAGACAACAATTCCTTAATGCCTTAAGTGAGTTCAGGTAGTGCTAGGTGACAAGTTTACCCCCAAGTTAATCCACTTTATAGTAAGAGAATGACATTCCACATGTCTCCAAGGGAAAACGCACGTACAGTATGCCACACAGCCACCTGTGGACATTGTGTAAATCATGAAGTATTTTTTGGAGATAACTGGGGGACCATGCTCACAGTTTCTCAGCAATAACAAAAACAAACAAAAAGCAAGCCTGGCACCGCACTAAGGCTGTATTTTTTCCACCAATGCAGATGTCCCAGAGAGATCTTGCAACAACAGACCTTAGTGCTCCTCAAAGAAGAAAACGAGGATTAATTTATCATCTTATCAGTGTGGATTATCCTGTGCCAAGTAAGAAATGTGAGAAGGAATAGAAATTCTTAAGAATCTGTCTCCTGTGGAGCCATTATTTGATAAGAGAACAGGCAAAAGATCTAAGGTTGAGACTGGTTTCTTAGGTAGGGCATTTTAAATATGCAGCATGAAAGACAGACTTGAAGGAAAACAAGCAGATATATTTACTCATTTCAGCCTGTATCCCAAGTTAATCCATCCTCAGAGTACATCTCACACAGATCATCATGTTTTTGTTCCACACTACAGAAATGTGACAGCATAAGCTCACTGCAGATTCTTAAGAGGAATGACGTGGACAGGTACTAGAATACAAGAACTCCAAATGCTGAAACACATTCACAAGGGAGAACAAACAGCACCAAGTGTGAGAACGTGGTGGCCCTAATCCGTCTGCTCAAGCCACTGACAAGAACAGTGCACGAGGTTGTTCCACATGGAGGATGCTGCCATATCACTCTGAAATTAGGTATGAATTACGGAAATCCTGGATGTAAAGCTAGTTCCTGGCAGGAAGGTAGGTAGGCGAGTGCAAACAGAGAGGCTGAGTGTTTGCAGAAGAGCCTCCTGCTCTCACCAACAGCAGCGGGAAGACTCGTGACTTGCGGAATCTTAGCACAGCTGGCAAAATCCAGCAGCTGCCCAGAAACGAGGCCAGCAGGGTACTGGTATTTATTGGTCTTGTTAGTTCTCTCAGTTGTCAAGGATATGGAAACGTTTTCTTTCTCACCCTGACTAGTAGGCTTAGTAGAGTCATGCAACTGAAAGCACTCAAGTTGTTTTCCAGTCGTGATCTTGAGTCATATCAGCAGCTGGTACAGCGAGTGTTCTGCTTACTAAACCAGGCCTGCAAACATCTGGCTTTTCACTGAAAAATGATGAGAGCTCATAACTGTTAGGGTGCATATTCTAAGTGATGAAACGCAATATAAGTTCTATGACATGCAGGTACTGTTCTAAAATTAAGAAACACAAACAAAAATAATCTATTCATCCAAACAAGAAGTACTCAAATTGCAATCAACTTAGTAAAATGTGTTATTTGTCAACTGACTCCTTTTGGCTCACATAAAAGGAATCCTATCATTTAAACTGAAGATGACAAGAAGTTTTCTTGGAAGAATGACAGTGTGATAAAGAAAATGTACGTTAAAAGCATTCAAACAAGTTCACTTTACCAACCCTGCAAAGATTAAATAAATATTTTTAAGTGCAAGATACATCTGTGAAATAAAGATCAATGTATTTTGAGACTATCTTCAGGGAAGCTACAATAATATAAACCACATGCTAATACACACAAGCACATTTCTTGGCATAAAACATTGTTGTTCTTATTGCAGAGATGTTTTCTGAAGAATTTCAGCACTTTCATTAAGCTTCACCAAATAATCATATGATTTTTCTTTCAATCTATAGTTTCTCTATGTACTAAGAGGGGGAAAAAGCTGTCAACTAAATCTTCAAACGTGGTAGAGGTTCTCAAAACCTTTACTCTAGGCAAAGCATTTCACAAGAGACATCCACAGGCAGAGCTTCCTTGGTCCGCTGACATTTTGGGGGAGGAGAAAGGGGAAGGGGCGGAACTGCACAGAAAAAGTCTCCCAGATCATCCCAGCACCTTTTCTATCCAGTGCCTCATAGCTGCTTGTCGAACATCTACAGTCAGAAAACCACACACCGCTGCTGCCCCAAACCCTCCGGCGGTAATACAGAACTGTGCATTTCAGTAACCCTGACATCAGCTTTTCCAAAGGTTCCTGGTGCAGTAAGTTGGAGAGCTAAGCGGTAAAGACAATATTCCTAAGTGAAGAAACAGCCATTTAAACAAAAATATACTAAGTGAAAAGTGTGACAGCCTTTCCAATTCAAAAATTAAAATACAATTGAAAGAAAATATTCATGGATCTAAGAAAGCCTGCTGGGATGGTGGCTGCTACAAAGTAAAGCTGAACAGAGACCCTGAAGGAACATGGCAGAACTTTTTAGCCACTGCAGGACAACACATGGTCCAGCTCTTTTTCTCCACTTTGACTGATGGTAGGTAAGGGTTATTGTGTCTTCTCCCTTCTTTTCCTAAGCAAGTTGTAAAGCATTATTTAATTTAATGAGCAAGTACCCAGAGATATTAATTGGGTTCATTTTAAAAATAAAATTCAACCAACCCAAAGGCCATTCCAATGGGACATTTAGTGTGGTTTGTTATTTAGAAAAAGTCAACCCAGCTCTCAAAGATACAGCTGCAAGAAACAATTTGATCCATGGGCTACCTGCCTAAAGTAGTGCCCTGCACCTCTCCCCCTGTCAGACCTTCTTGTTGCCTTCCCTGGGTTGAGCACAGCGTTGTGCAACTCAGAGGGGAATTAGAGAAAAAATGTGCCCACCAGAAAAGCCATGAGGTTTCCCCTGGAGCAGTGGGACAGTGCAGGCAGGGCGGATGGGAGATGCACGAGTGAGGCAGCAGGGAGGAGGGAAAAGGACGGCGGCTTTCAGCAGCAGTCAGTGGTTAGATTAGATCAAAGCCTATTGTGAAACCGCTCCGCAAATGCAATGTACACAACACAAATAAAGGAGGTAGAGCTGCCGTGCAAACATACCTTACAGCTACGCCAAATTAGATCAAGAGAAAAACATACATCTACATTCTCAAATGCCTTCTTCCTAAAAGGAATTATAAAAGTCACAAATAATTCTTCAATACCTAATGCTAATAAAGAAAGAGAAAGCAACATGGCTTAATAACACATTAAAAACTACCTATGTTTAAGCACCACCACGAATAAAACAGCCATCAACACAATCTTCTCCAAAAGAAAAAAATCAGAATTTCACAGGTTCCTACTATACACTTAACAACTCTACCAGACCATGAACCATTGAATATTTTCACATTAGAAAATATATTTGCACTATTAAAACATGAATATAGTCCAATATAAAAGGAAATAGCTTTCATAATATCAAAATTTCAGTTTCTAACATACTGCATACTCAAAAGTAAAAACCAATACCCTACTTAATGTTTCTAAATAAAAAATATTAAATAAAATTACCTCTTCTCCCTACTCAGAAAAATAAGACAGCTAAAATAAAGATTTTGAAATTAACAGACAAGTGTTTGTAAGAATGAATTAAAATGTGTTGACTTGCAAGAAGAAAATAATCAAATATAAATCATTGTGAAAAGGTTCACAGATCATAAAATTAACACATTCTAAAATGTAACATATGATACAAACACTCTTTAGACTTGTTGCAGTTATTTCTAAACGCTCCATGTTGCCGAACATGTGCCAGTACAGGGCCTGATCCCCCCCAAGATTTATACTCGTACTGAGCTGTGAATAGTCCTATTACAATCAACAAGATTACTCACAGAAAATCTACTTATCGTGCATAAAATTACCCATGTGTGAAAATCTTTGCCACCTTGTTTATCCTCAAATCAGTGTTAGATCATCACCAGTATAACCATAATCTAATATCAAACATGTATCAGAAAGCTTTTGACACTATACTAACAAAGCCACAGGTACATGTCAAAATTCACAGGGATGTCACCAGTCTAGCAAACATACTTTAAATATTCTGAAACCCAAAGGCAATGTTACTTTTTAGCTGGAAAAACAGGCCACTGATTTTGTGGCACTAAATTATAAACTACTAGAAAACAGTTAATTCTGAGAATTGATATGGGAATTTCTTTCACTGTATAGTAAACCTCAGAAGAACAATACAGAATTTCTGCCCTTACGCTATGAAACTTAGGCACTCAAATGTGCTCACTCCAGAGATTTCCGACTAAATTTATACACAGGAAAGCAAGCACTACACATAACTAAGGCTACCCAGCATCCTCTAAGCACTTCTAGTAGTTTATAACTTCAGTCCAACTGCTTAAAATTTCGTGAAATTTCATGTATCACATGCAAGCCTCAAGCTGAATCTTTGTAAAAATATTTCAGATACCGGATCAAATGTCTGTTTGATTTTGATAACAGTGCAGTTCCATGACAAAGCCAAGCCAATCTGACAGCCAATTGTCACTGCAAGGGGCAATCCTGCTCCCTGCTCTGTCAAGAATTCACTCTGTCTTCCGTGCCTACTCTGATGCTCATGCCAAGACATATTGGTTTATACATTCCATCAGCCTGGCAATTCTTTTTTCCCCAGTTATTAATTTTCTGCCAGATTAACTCAATAACTGGATTTACCATAAAGACAGTGTGCCAGAAGCAGCTCAAAACAGGGTGCAGGAGTGGGCCCTCTTATTTAATTTCACCTTGAAAATAAACGGAAAAGAAAAAAATGTTGCTTTTTAAAAACTGTGGGGTTTTTTGGTTTTGTTTTTGACAAGCCCTTAAATTCTTTGGGTCTTACCACTCCTCTACTATCTGCAAGTGTCTGTGAAGCATCTCCCCTCGTCACTAGCACTATGCTGCGCTTTACAGAAGATGACAACCCACTGTTGCTGTCAGTTACTCTGTCTAGTGGCCTAAATGGCAAAGGTCTGTATATATAACAGAATTTCTGGTGTTTCTTTCCAGGTTGCTTTTTAAAAAACCTGAAAACATTATACACTAAAACCCCCAGAAGAATACAAAAAGTTGCATGCAAACATACGGAAGTTTTAGGGCTACCACATCTAAAGTACCTTGGTTCATCAAAATTCACCTCTCCAGCCTATTGGCACTGTAATTTTATTTTTAATAATATATTTGTGTATATTTAGATATATATATTTTTTTTTCTACAAAGCGTCATTTCCTTCAGCACACTGGATAGAACTGCTCCATAGAAGCAGGTGAAACTAGTAAGATAGTTTATGATATCATTGCTCCATTTGTTTCAAGTGCTGAAATGTGTAAATGAGACACAGAGAGAAGGAAAAGAAAGTCACGACCATTTAAGCAGTTGAATGCTATCTTGCAAAATAGGATCCTGTCCTTGATCCTGCCAGAGATCTTGCACAAGTCTATACAAGCCATTTCTACCAAACTTGTTTGGGGTTTTGTTTTGTTTTGTTGGGTTTTTTTTTGTAATAGATGATCAATAATTACACTTCCCTTATTTTCTGGGTGCTTACCCTGACACATCTGGGGCAGATTTACTCTAAATGTTGAGTATGCAAGGCTGCAATTAAATCAATGACAGCAACAGTTTGAAATTGCAAAGATGGAGGCAATGCTACAGATTCCTTTTCTAATTTATTTTTTAAAGGCAAACAAAGAGACCCCATGGACATCCACACCAAACACAAATTTTCACCTTACGTCCAGGTATCAATTCTCCAACTATATAATAAGAAGTGTCCATTTCCTCTCCCTGAGACATAGTGGAATACTTGTAAGAATAAGCAACATTCAATATAGGTCACAAGGGTGAACTAATCAGTTTACAGCGCTCATGTTCCTGCGGCCACGTGGCCCACGTCAATGGAAAGGTAAATCCACATCAGTTACTTTGGTAACTACCTGCAGAAGGTGGGCAAGAGGGGTCCAGCCTCTCATTGGACCTATTCACTGATCAGAAAGCACAGTAGGATTCCAGCTAACAGAGAGTAGCTACTTTGGTGGAGAATCACTAGAGGAATGAGGGCACAAAGGGTAGGACTGGCATCAAGAAAAGGTAAGCGTGAGGGTAAGACTGAAGAGAGAAATGGTGGTTATCACCACGATGTCGTAACAGAACTGTAAGAGATTTGACTCCTTTTCTCAGCCCTGCCACTGCTGCTGGGCAAATCTGTTATCTTGGCAAATCATTCCCCACCCTGTATTTCCACCTCCTTGTCCCTGAAATGGGGGCAATGACCTACCTAGGATTTAAGCATGAAGAGAACAGTAGGAACTATCTATGGCCTCACAAGCCTACTGGTAACAGTTATGGAAATTTCACAAAGAAATATATTCATTCTGCCTTCAGAACAGGATTAAGCAAAGCACAGTAAGAGAACACAAGTTATGCAATGAGAAGAAAGTAAATTACAGAACAGCTGCTCAGTTAATGAGCAGCATGTATCCTGTGCAGTCAAAAAGGTAGGGGCTTTTGGAGGGGGAAAATACTCTGTTTGGGTAGCACGAAAGACTACAATATAATAATAAGGCACAATATATTAGTAATATAGTGACATACATACACTTAGGATGGCAAAATCAAGGTGACATAAGTATAGCTCAGTGCTGCAATTTTAATGTTTGCGTGCTTGACTTATACCTAAAACTGTTCATTTAAAAGGGCATGCTTTTCTTGCC
This sequence comes from Patagioenas fasciata, assembly GCF_037038585.1. Lineage (NCBI taxonomy): Eukaryota > Metazoa > Chordata > Aves > Columbiformes > Columbidae > Patagioenas > Patagioenas fasciata. The sequence continues at coordinate 10,742,358 of NC_092526.1, read as the reverse complement.
TGTAATATCTTCAGCTTCATTGTTTTCTAAAAGGCTGTGGATATGTATTACAGAAAAATAGTAAATACAGAAAAATTCAACCAATTACTTAACATGCCCAGGTACACTAAATAACATCGGACAATAAGCTAACCCAAGTATAATCAAGAAAGTTTTGATCCAAAAGATTTGAAGTTAGCAGCAAAAGCCATCTCAGAGATCGTGGAAGACACACCCTCATTTATATACATTACAGTGTAAGGAAAACTTTCAGGGCAATACCAACACTAAACCCCAGGTGAGAAGGACATAGATAACGGATGCAAAACAGATCTTACAGAGTACACAATATTTCTAGATCTTACTTCAGCATTCGAAAGCATTATTTCAACACAGGCTCTCAGGCTGTGAGGACAATGCAAATGTTTTACAATACAGGAAACATTCTCCTAAGCTGCAATTTCAATTTGAGGACATCGGTGTTCACTAAGTGGACATCTTTTTCTCTAATTTCATTAAGGTAAACTTATCCAGGGTTAGAGTACATTCTGTGTAACACCTATAAAAACGTTCTGAGAAATATCCTTGGCTCTCTGTAGACTGACTTTTCACGTGGTGGTACAGGCAAGGAATATTCTCCCATTTAAACCTGCTGAGGAAGTAGTGTCATATACCAGTATAAATTTTTAATGTATATTTATTGCCTTTCAACCATGTTTCAAACATAGCTTTTACCTACACATGGAACAGTAAACTCAAAAAACCCAATTAGTCCAAAACATGATAGAATGAATACCTCTTTATTAAAAGATTCACTGCAGGCAGACCAAGCAAATCCTATGCTTGCTATATTGTTTTTCAAACAACAGTGTTAGCTTCAGTGTCTATCTTTCAAATCCACCAGTGGTGTGGACCAGAAGATTTGAAAGAGCCCTCCCTAAAGCCCAACGATATATATCTGAGTTGACTGCTTCACTCCACTCCTCAAACACCACAGGTCTGCCATCCCCACAATAAAAAAGGCCTTTCAGGGACCTATTCCACAAGACCAATACACCCAGCAACTAAAAATGAAACATGGAAAATAAACTACTTCAACACACATAAATAAGCTTATGTACTTCACTTTGGTAGCATAAACACAAGGCAACACACATACAACACAGTTGATGGGGAAAAAAAGCCCATATAATAACCCTCTGAGGAAAAAGAATCACAGGTGACCATTCCTAATCGTAACGCACAAGACATTTCCATAAGGTGCCCTTCAGAGATGGCAGCTGTATAACCACATAAAAACAGTGAAGTCACAATGATTTAGGTATCGTTAGAAGCAGCATCTCCGGCAATATGCTCTGGTGTAGCCTTCTCCTTCAACACGATAAAAAATAAGGAGCAAAGGATCTTGAGATGCTCCATTAGAGAGACCACTGACCAACAGCGAACAACAAAAAAATTATCATTGTCCTTCAAAATATTCAACCATTTATGAACTGGGCACCAAGGAGCAGTTTTCATCAGTGGAATCAGGGCTTGCTGTGGCCTGACCAGCACTCTTACAACAGCATCACAACTGTATTGAGCATCTTTGTCAAGAATAAGCAGAAGAGTCAGCACATAAAGGGACACGTTAGTATTTAAAGACAGTATGAAATCATCCAGAGGGGAAAGAAGCAGAAATAAACTCTAAATTCATGGAAGTGAGCAACCAGGTCACTTTCTCAAAACCCCCTCTTGGAGCATAAGCGTGTTATAGACCGGGTAAATTTGCCAAAACAACAAAGAAGTTTTTCAAGAGTACACTTCTGTACAGTTAGGATTTTTTTGCCCACTTTGTTGCAACAAATCCACCACCTCCCTACTGATAACTAAGATTTATGGTCAGATTAAATCAACTAAGAACTACTCCTATGCTGCTTACATAAAATTCCAGAACTGTAAGTCAGCTTCTTTTAATCTGGCTGATGCTCACGCCAAAGGAAAAAAAAGTCAAATCAGGTAACTACTATATCTCATGTGTTGCTGCAGCGTATCCTCTTCAAAACACTATCCACAACCTCAACAAGAACTGCCAGGTAACTCTTCACCATGATACTCCAAGAATGGTATGAACAAGGAATCCCGCTGACTTCTATCACATACCCCAAGGTGGTTACTCCTCATTACAGTTCTACATTTCTCAAACAACATTAAAACACTTAAGCCCATCTTCAGATCAAGGCAAGCCAAAACATGAGATGTCTAGAAGCCATTTTACAAGAGCAATAATAACAGAGAAATCCTGGCCCATTAACCAATATTGAAAATAATCCAAAAAATAAAACCCAGACCTCTCAGGACTGTGCCCTTTTGAATAAAAAGATTGAGAAAATTGGATTCTACCTCAATGACTTTGGTACCCTGCAGCTAGTTCTTGCTAATTAAGTGCTAGAATACACTAAAACAGAAATTCAGATTGATCAAAAGATATGCTTCATGTTTATAATAACTCCTGTAATTATTAGGAACAAAAATCTTGAAAGCTTTTGATGCTGTTAACTCACAGGCCAACAATTAAGAGCTGCCATCCCAAATAGGCCTGGAATTTCTGAGAATCCATAGTCAAGAAACTTCACAATGAAGCCAAGTCCTAACGAAACACATTCAATACAACCCATGTTACAAAGCAAGCAGGAAAGCAATCTAACAAGTAAACATTCCTACAGGACGCTGGTAAAAGAAAAACCCAGCATGTCCTGTGTTTATGGACTGCTTTCCAGATACTAATTTCTCATCCAACCATATCTAGAGTCTCAAGTCCTCAAGCTCTCAAGTCACAGGTGCAGCTGCACTCCGCAGGTTCCCTCGATGCACAGACGTGTCCCACAGGTAACAGGGCAGCAATTCTAGGCGCCCAAGATGCAAACACTGGAGCCACGACCCCTGCACTGAACTTGTGTCCAACCAAAGATGGGAAATGAAGAGTTGCCCAAAGTTACAGCAAATTTTAGGCATGTAACACGTAACTACAATGGATCCCATGCTTTCTGGCTTTGCAGCCACGCTCTCGTCACCACCACAACTGTGGAAAGCCCCTGTCCTGTGACCTATAAGGAATGTAAGCTGGGGACAACACAACAACTCACTAGAGAGTAAACTGCAAGGTCATGCAAAGAATTGAGAGATTAGGTTTTCTGTCAGTTTGTCCTTTGACTGCCACTTTTCAAGAACAGCAATGTAAACTCAGACTTAAGTCTGCCTTGTATTAATATTTGATCCAATACGGTGTATATAACATGGAGCACAGGTTCCTAAGAGGCACCAGAAAAGCCAGAGCACACCTGCTTTGCGTGATCTACTTTTAACAGATTACGACAACAAGCCCACTGGTTTTGCCAACAAATTGTCACTTATTCTATATATTCAAGCAATATACTATGACAACTCGATGATCATGCTCTGTGTGCTCCTTTTCTGTAAACTCTATCTTTCCCCCCCAGTCCCTTAATTTCATGTTGGGGATAAATAATTTGTGATCATAAAAAAACATTCTAAATACATAACAATTATTTTCTACAATTCATTTAAAAAATCCTTAATCTCTGGAAAGGAAAAGCAACATTAAAGCCAAGGAGTTTTCCCTTACTTCCTTACACCCCCTAACAACACAAGCTTTCCCGATCCTCAGAAGACAATCCCGTAACTTTCACATCTTTTTGCTGATCTGGACAAAAATTCATCTCAGAGTACAACTGTCAGGTTTACTAGTGACGGAGGAAGCTCCTGAGAACAGCAGCCTAATAAAGCTTTCCTCCTTCAGGCATGACGGCAATATTTCTCCCAAAAGAATGATTCATTTTTGTTTGATATCGTTAAAGCGATATTCACACAGGGAACCTTCACACTAGATTTTACCCCCCAAAAATAGTCATAAGGTCAAAACGTAAGTTGAAAACCAATATTCCACAGACACCTCTAGAAAATCTGCAAGTAATTGTGGTCTAAAATAATTGTGCCACATCTTGGTACCCTGAGGATTGATGGCCTCCCTCTACAGTTGATCTACTGTGGTCAATACAAAATTTTCTTCAAGGTAAGAAGGGTAAGATTACTCTAGCAAAAAAGGAGTTGGTTGAATTTACTAATCTTTCATGAAGAACTCCTTTGTTAAACGAAACATTGAGGACACAAACTGAAAAGATTTTTTAAATGTATTTATATAGCTACTGTTGTATCTAGAAATGCTCAGTGCTATACCCGACTTAAAAGCCTGACAATTGTAATCCTTTTCATATATATTTCATCTGACAGACACTCACATATAACAATGACCTATGTCGGGAACCACTGTGTATGTGGTTAAAAATGGGAGAATAGTACTTCAGGAGGTCAGCAACAGAGATGGTAATTCGCTTTAGAGTACTCTTACTTGAAAAACTCTGAAATCATCTACTGCATCTGGAAACTCTGACTGTTTTAATGCTTACAGACTAAAACTTTACCCATGGATCCCGTGAAATGCACTCATTTCTTGGCTTTAATATTCATTTTGCTCCCTCTCCCCTCCCTTCGCAAAATTGAAGAATGTTTGCAATGCAATACTACAGATTCACTTGTTGAAAGCAAGACTAAGTAGTTTTTACTACCAAAGGAAATCTGCACAAAGCCGGTGAATGGATAAGTTGCGTGCTTGCTCTGCCCTTTCCCAGTAAACTACAAAACGAAGCTCCATCCCAGGCAGCTAACCCACATAACATGTTTCTTACTGTCTGGTAAAATAAACTTCACTTTATGCTGAACATTTCTCATACTCAATGACTACAGCTTTAGGCCAGAGATCACCATAAATACCTTCTAAAAGAGCTTTACATATACATATATACACACACATACCTTTTAGGAGTACATCACCACTTTCTCATTTCAGATCTAACCCCAACAATAGAAAAAAAAAAAAAAAAGAAGTCTGACAATTTTTCAGAGCAAACATGTAGTGGTTAAAATACAGTGTACAAAGATGTTTGTTTTCCCTTTCTTAAACATCACTAGTGAACAATGGCCAATCTGCTCAACATCGGTATTTCTCACTTCACCTCTTGCACTAAGGTAACATGGCCTGGTCATTATGTCACTGGCATCGTAAACCTTTTTAATGATGTCTTTCATACCCACTTTCGGATACATAAGTAGGAAAAGTTAATACAGACTTCACGGGTAATTACTACAAAGCATTGATACTTGTCAAAAATTTTATTAATGGACATTTTTACCTTATGAGTGTAGCTGCCATCTGAAATAACTTTAGAGCAGAAGGCTTATCAACCTCATATCCAAGCTCACACAGATATCACAACAGCTTTATGTATTAGTAATATCACATGTTACATCTAAAAATTGTTTTCAGACATTTTATAGGCAACTTGATTTTTGGTTCTTTTTGTGTGTTTGGTTTTTTTTCCCCTCCAGTACCAGAGATCTAGACAGTTTATATTTGATAGCCTGTTCATAAATTATACCCTACTGCTGTTTGCAGGTTGGAACTTCTTCCCACACAGATTTCATTTTATCAGACTGTTTAATTCTGCACCTATAAAAATGTTACCCTAGTCAGCAGGGAAGAATTAGACAATACTGCCTTAAAGTTTTCTGCACAAACGGTGACAAGATGCAGATAGTGTAATACTAATATGCCACTAGAGTATATCTAATGCAGGATCAGGCCAATATCCATACCCCGTTAAAGAGCTATGTCTTGCTGTTTTCCAAAGTGCAATGAAATCACAAAGTAATAGAAATAAGTAATACATTAACTATATTACAGTATTCACACTGTTATCTCTTGATATTGCAGCCTTGAATACATTAACACACTGATAATATCCTAAGAGTAGACTAAAAATTATTTCTGAGCAAAACCAGTATCAGTCTCTACATTAGCTCCCAAAATAAAGTTCTGACAGTATGGAAGAAGTTATCAGGAGATTTTAATCCTTCTGCTTCTTGTGCTTTCCAAAGTCTTTCTAAAAGACACTGAGTTTCCCCTTACGACACGCTTATAATCAAGTTCTGTGAGAATGTATTACGGATTTTTCCAGATATTTTATCCAACATGCTGAACGTCTGAATATGAAAAATATCTGCATATGAAATCAGGGGAAGACAATTGAATCACTTATAATATTGGAAAATTCACATATGTTATTGTATTTTAATTTGAAATTTAAATAGGTTAGACTATGTCACTTGTGTAGTTTATGGCATTATTGCTGATGTATAAAATATTCTATGATTAAAAATGTTGTACATTTTAAATGTCTATAGAGTACTAATGAGCTAAACAGATGGAGTTGTGTTTTTAACTTCACTGGAAATTACTGTAATAAAGTAACTAACACCGTTTGTGCAAATGAAAATAAATCTCATGGAAACCTGAATGGATTTTCTTTTGTTGGGCAGAAATTTATGCCTGGCATATAGCTATATTATAGCCAATGACTGTGTTCTGCTGACGTGCCCTGTCAATAACTATGTCTGAGCTCTTAAAAACCAGTAAGTTAAAGGTATAAACTCAATACTAGTTCAAGGGTTTCTGCATAAATTCCAGTACATGGAAAAGGAAAAAATATTTAATGAATCTCAGTACTCCACACAAATTAAAGTGCAAGTTAATCACAGTACTTATCCTTCAAATAAGCCCTGCAACCTGCAAAAAGCAGCCACCCATGTCGGCTTAGATCCATGGAGGCTTTGTGGGGCTTCATTTGTCTTTAAACACTCAGTTATGCAGATCAGACTGCAGGCTGAAGGCCTGAATCTATTTCATCATAAATGATGCTGGCTTGAAAGGCGGCTATCAATAAAATGTCAGGCACAGGCACAAAAAGTACTTATTTTAAATAAAACATACCTATTGTTCTGTCAGATCCACTTAAGAGTCTTCAAAGTAAAAAGTATTTCCAACGGCATCCACTTTTCATTTGCTGTCCCATTCATTTAGTATAAAAGACATTGTTAAGTTTGGACAAGAAAGTTGGACACCTCAGTTCCATGTTCAGGGTCTCCAGAACAATAGCAGTATGTTTATTTATCAAAGACGTTATACCAACATCACTATTTCTTATTTAACTTTTGTTACTTCACACAGAAAAATGTATTTTATCTTAGAGCCAAAATTAAATTAAATCAAACTTAATCGCAAATTGTGCTAAACAGTTGAAGTGGTTTTGATAGGTTAAGGTCCAATCCATCAACTTCCTCCAAGCAGCCAGGTCTCTATCTGTAATATCTGCAATGCAACAACAGCACACATAACAGTCCTGACTGGAGGAAGAATCCACAAAGATCCCCGTCACAAAAACATCACAAATCTCCAGCAGCACATACAGAAGAGAATCCCACTCTGCTTTTCCCCAAAATACTAGAATACAACAAACCCTTCCTCCCCATTAGTACATTTTAAAATTTTTTACCCAAATCCATACACTAACAATCAATCCCTTGAACTTCACTACTTGCAAATTTACATTATTGAGCCTGTGGTGCAAAGAATCCTTCTAGAAATGACCTAAATTCTTTTAGGTGTACCGTCACCATCTTTCACTAGAATAATATATTCTTAATATTTTCATAGTTCAACTCTTAACGTTAGCGGTACACAGAAGTTCTTGGCTGGAAGTAAGAACTTCCAACCTGAATGGTTTTATGATACTGTCTCTAGAACACACACACACACTCCACAGAGCCTTAAATCCTCACACAAACTTGTATACACTGAACTGAAAGGGAAAAATCATCTTTTGAGAAGCTACATAATAATATTACAGAACTATGTGTTCCTTCGGGTAAACAATTAAGCCTCCATTACAACTTTTTGCGTTCTGAATAATTTTTCATCCATTGTTTTTAACCATTGTGGTTCTTCAAGTAGCTACTTACTTACTTATGATTTGATTTCATAATCCATTGTATTAGGGATTTTCCATAAATAGAATATGTTTGCAATACAGTAGAAATTAAGCACTTATGGACAAGAAGGACAATAACAGAAACACAGATTACATATACACCTGTTCTCTCAGGCCCTGGACTGAGGAGTGAAGACAGAAAAAGTACATGTGCGCATGACAGTTAAATACAAGAAGTCAGATGCATCTTCTTTAGCTTTACTCAGTTATACGCGCTCACTGGCTAACTATACATATATTTGAGGAAGAGGGGCATGCAGACATCCAGAAACAACTATAAAGAAAATACTTTTGGAAACTGAACACATACACACACACACACACACACACACACACACATATAGAGCTGAATATTCATCAAGAAAGGCCACAACAACAGTTTGCAGGAAATCATGCAACTAAAAATTAATTTTGTAGAGTTTTCCTTAATCATCACCACAACAGCAGGGTTTGCCTGCCTCTGCTGTGAATCCCTACCCTGCACCGGGAGGCTGCAGATGCCGTGAGACCCACAGGAAAGCAGCCGGCTGAGCTCCAGAGCTGCCCAGCGCAGCCAAAGCTCCCGCAGGTGACAGCTGTCACTGGACACGTGCGCGAATCCCAAACACTGGAAGTGGAACACCGAGAAACTAATGCTGCCCAAAGGTACGCAAACTTTTTACATAGCAGGATAGATTTTAAGTTTTAAATCAGACCATTGGTTTATCTTGTCTGATTTTGAGTATGGTATAAGACGACCTGCAAAAACTGATATAGGTTAGGTCTATTTTTCCACCTCTTTCCCTCATAAGGCCTGGCTTCACCAAATACATGGAGAACAACCGCAAAGGTTGTATCACTTACAAGGATGAAATCTGATCTGAATACTCCAAAAAGTTTGAGCATGACAGACCCAGGAACATATTCCTAGTAAGCTGCATTACTGAAATCTGCAAATAAGTATGGCAAATCAACAATGCAACTGAGATCTTACTCAAAAGAAAAACCATAGTCCTCTGTTATTTGTCATATACCAACAGCAAAGATGCTGCTCATCAGAAATAAGGCATCTCTCCCATCTAAAACTTCTTGGACTAGAATGTCACATGTGTGCAGAGAGACAGGTCATGCCACAGAGAGGTTTTCAAAGCCAGACTAAAGCTGTGATCACTGGATTCCACATATCTACTTTTTTCATCATTGTGCAAAATCCCTCACAGCTGCTCTGAACAGTTTACGAAAATGAAGTGATCAGAGAGATGATTTACGTTTGCAACGTAAATGTCTTCCCTTTTTATGAGCCAGCTTCATACAGACATTGCTGCACTCATCTCAGCTGAGGTCTGGCAGGAATTGGGGGAGGAAAGATGATGAAGAGTGAAAGTGTTTAAAGCCCAACTAATTTCTCCTCAACTCCTGCTGGTCCCCCCTGCCCTCCCAGGCACTTCCAGCCTGGCACTTGTTACCAGCTCCCGATGCTGCAGAGAGGTCCCTTGCAAAAGCGTCCCCCGAGCAGCTGAGAGGAGGCTCGGAAAAGGTTATTAAAAAAACCCACAGAATAAACGAAATCTTCACAAGTCGGCACACTTCACCTATGTTACACCAGGAACAATGGAGCGGCGGGCAGCGGGAGGATCCGGCCGCCTGGGAGGACGGGGCCGAGGGGACACGCTGCCTGCCCGCCCGCCTGTGGGTCCGTCCGTCCGCGGCTCCCCCAGCCCTTTGTCTGTCCGTCTGTCAGACGGCCCCGCCGGCAGCGCCGGCCCCGTCCCCACGGCCCCGCCGAGGCCTGCTTGGCCCCGCGGCCCCGGCCCGCCGCGCGGGGGAGGCTCTGACGGGGCAGCCCCGCCGCCGGCCGGGGGCAGCGGCAGGGAGCTCCCGGCGCCCCCCTGCGCGGCGGGGACGGGGGGAGGAGGGCGCCCGCCGCCTCGCTGCTCATCCCCCGCTCACCGGCCTCTTCGCCGGCGGGGCCGAGCGCGGCCCATGCGGGCGAGACGCGCCAGGCCGGGCCGCACCGCAGCCCCCCCTTCCCTTCCCATCCCTTCTCTTCCCTTCCCTCTGCCCTCCCTCCGCGCACCTCCCGCCGCCGCCGCGGGCGGGCGGGCCCGACCGGACCCGGCCAGCTCCCCGCTCCCGCCCGCCGGCACTTACCGGCTGCAGAGCTGCGAAGAGAAGGCGGGCCGGGCCGGGGCGCGGCGGCGGCGGCTCAGAGGGCCCGTGCCGCGGCCCCGGGCATGGCGGGGCGGCGGCGGGGCGCGGGGGAGGGGAGGCGGCGGCGGGGGAGGGGAGGCCGAGGGGAAGTTGGCGGCGGCGGCGGCTTCTTCCTGCTCCGGCGGGGCGAGCGGCGCCTTCCCTCAGCCTCCTGCTGGCGGTGACAGCGACAGCCCGGCCAGAGCGCCGCCGCGCCGCGGTGCAGCATGGGAAACACGCCCGGAGGACCGGCGGGCCGGCGAAGCGCGGAGGAGATGGAGCGGGGCTGCGCCGGGCCGGGCTCCTGCCGGGGCTGCGGCTGCGGCTGGGGCGGGCGGCGCGGGTTACGCGCGGGTCAGGAGGCCGGCGCGGCCGAGCGCTGCCCCGAGCCGGCTCTGCGGGGAGGCGGGGCGGGCGGGCCGGAGGGGCTGCGGGTGCCGCCGGTGCCGCTCCCGCGCCTGCGTTTCCAGCACAGGCTGTGGGAGGAGAGGGGCCGGCACGGCCGCGGCCGGTGGCCGGGAGGAGGTTGGAGCAAACCCCGATCCCTCAGGAGGCCCCGGAGCCCGGTGCGCACACGGAGGAGCGGCTGTGTGACTCCCACAGGTGAATTTCCTGCGGTGTGATCTCCACGATCGTGGTGTTCGCCATGACCCCACAGTAAACAACTCGGAGAGTAGCTGGAGGCCAGATCTTCTGGAAGCCCGTGCATTCCTGGGGATAGCTCTCCACCCAAACCGTCTGCGCCTTTACAGCCTTGGCTGTGCCTTGGTGTCTCTCAACTTCATCTCTTTCGGGGGTTACCAACATTTCTGCATTTCTCTAAATAAAGTATTTAGCCCGGCAATGTACTTAAACGCGTGCTTAACTAAGTTGCTTTATGTCACTTGCTTACAATTAAGCATGTGCTTAAGTGCTCTGCTGGATTGAAGCCAAAATCTGCATAAGCTCTATTGGGTGAAATTTAGCAGCTTCGTGGGGCTTAGCTTCGTGAGTCATTCAATCAGCAGCGGCCCAAAGCTTTTTGCTACAAGCTTAGTTATTCCCAGGTTGTCCTACAGGATCACCCTGTCTCTGCAACAAGGCCAATGCCCTTTGTTCAGGTCCTGTGTTAGAAGATGCATCTGACTGGTGAGTCAGCTTCATGTAGGTTTCTGGTTCCTCTAACAAGATGCATCAATAAGGTTCTGCATCCTCGTGCAGGTTGGAGGTTGTGCCATCCAGTTGCAGTGTGATAAATTGCATTCAGAAGAAAATAGGAATGATGTTAAGACCTAGGTTCAAGGTTTGCCCTGACTTTATGCAATGTGTATATTTCAAAATCATTTCACTGAGTACTCAGTCTGTACAAACAGAAGATGGAGTTAATAAAATGTGGCTAAATTTCATGCAGTCATCTACAGTTTTGCATAAATACAAGAAGTGTCATTAACATGCTTGCTGAATAAAATGGGAAACTTTTATTTTCCAAAAATAGTTTTAGAGACTGAGGGAAGATGTACATTTATGCAGCTTTGATTTTTTTTTCCTTCAAAGACAATTAATTTGGTGACTGTTCATTTTTACCTGTCAAAAAAAATCTTTTGAGTTTCATTAAGTCTGAGTCAGGAAGCTTGGCGCTAAAACCTTCTTTTAAAATACACTGAGGAATTAAAGCTTTCTGCAGGATGAGCACAAGTCTTTCTCCAAGGACACATCAATTGGAACCTGCTTTTCAAAAAATGTTGTTTGGCAATTAACAGTGTAATATGAATAAGAAAGACTGTCTTGTATTTAAAGCAACGAAGTAAGACTCAGCAAATTTGGGTTCTGTTCATTACTCTCCTACTATTCTTAATCAAGGCATGCCCCAGTTTTCAAATCTCAGTTTGGGTTGGAGGTTTCCGTTGGTTTAAGATAAACTGTGCACCTACAAATGCTCAGGTTGAATGAGAATCGTGGAGCTCTTCGTTCACCTGGAAGTCCCCCCAGAGGCAGGAGCAGTAAAAGGATGTGTCAGACCTTGGACCTTTACCTCTTTGCCAGCCACATTTTCAACTGATGGTAATTCCTCACCAAGTCACAACTATTGCTCATATTAGTGTTTTGACACACATTTAGTAGTGCGGTGTTTATTTATATTAATGTTTTGACATAACAAAATAGAAAAGGACTAGATAAAGCCCATAGCTCCAGAAGCCCAAAGGTGTGCTTGCATTTTGACCTATTTTTTTTTTAAATGCTATTCTGTAAATAGCAGACAAATTCTGCTTTTCCCTAGGGAAAAATGTAATAGTCATTAATATAATTTATTCTCCCTTCTGAATTCCAGAAGTTGCCCACCCATGAGAAACCGCTAAAAGGCAACATATGGACAGTGTGGAGCTCAGTACGTTTCGGTTTCCCTTTTTTAGGAGGGCTAAATAACGGAAAGTGAAAGGCACTGTTTTTCTGCCCCCTTTTCTATATAAATTGGGAAACCAAGAAAAGTAGGAAGTACAAGTAGGCTATATATTAGAAAGAGTGGCTTTTGGGGAGTCATTGGAGAATATATGTGTGTTTTAAAAGGTCTTAAAGAGGAAGTGGCTTCAGAAATAACTCTGTAGCACAAGCAGAACCGTCTCATTTGGCCTCCTGCGTGATAAACTGAACCACGCTAAATCTCGAAAGAAATAGACTTTGAGACTATCAGTGAAGAATCTGTGTCAGTAATTTATAGATAAGAGAATACTGCCTGAAAAATCTTTATGTTCTCTAAAAAAAGGCATTTGCAAACAGAAACTTCAAAACCAAGGTAAATCCAAGAGAAAGGACAGGGCATTAAGATGTGGAAATACACAATTCATCTTCCCAAACAATGCTAAACCAGCCTTTTCTGTGCTTGTGGAATCATCAAACAATTGCAGGTTATAACTTTGGTGCAGGACAATTAACTTGACTTTCAGAGATAACAGATGTGCTGTCCCCCACTCACTTGAGTTACTCTCAATGTGAAAGTTTAAGCTTTAGTGTCTGTGTGTCTCACCAGTTTACATTCTGGGCACCACCTGCAATTTTTTCTGGAAACACTTTGACAAAATTAAGTACCAGATCATGACTGCATGAAGTAACAGTAATCATTGTTGGAACTAAACCCAGGATAGAGAGCAAGAAGTAAATATAAACTAGTTAATTGTAAATGGCTTGTTGCCACTGAAGTGGAGATGAACATTACTTCATCCTCATAGCGGATTTATGTTTCATTCCGTGTTCAGCAACAGAGCCAAACACATTTGTAGCTTCAAACATGCAAATATCCCATTGAATTAAATGGAGCAATGAGATACTGAATCACAAAGAAAACTAAATCCCTTCTTCAAATTCTCTCCTCCTTCCTTGGACCACTGAGGTCTGTGTAACCCTGGTTCATACTGGTGTGTGCCAGCAATACAATGAATGATGCTTCAGAATTGACTAGATGAACGCCTGATGTTTTGACAGTGGATGCAATCGGGGAATGATTGCTATTGAAAGCTAGAAAATCTACTTCCATCCTTTTTTTTTTCCAATTCACATATTTCACCAGTGCTTTAACTAGCACAAATATTCAATGCAGAAAATTAAATTAGTCCATTGTCTGAGCATCTACTCATGTTGTCTGTAAAATGCATCTCTTCATTTCAGCATCGCTGATTGGATTTGTGTTTAAATTATTTTTTTTTTTAATAGCAGGCTTGCAATTCATGATCCCACATAAGCCCAACTTAACTGTCTGCATTGCCCTATGGTGATAGCAGATCAAGAATCTATTGTCATGCTCTCAGTCGCAGAGTTGTACGGTATGCTGGTCCTGGCATTAATTAACACAGAGAAACGGGATGATATTGTATGTCTTGTGCATCTGATGCTTGTAAACAAACAGAATTCATTATGGAAAATATTGGTCAGGAGGAGAGGGTACACAAAAGTCACCTGGCTCTGTTCCAAAATACTTTCTGCTCCCAAATCTCTTTCGAGGAGAACACTGTTTAGCTTCCACCTGAGCTCTGAAGAAGCCTTCTTATCTGATTAGTTTCTAATGCTACAAATATACCTGACTTGACTCATTCACTTATTTTACAATAACACAGCAGCTTGAAGTGCTTTAGAACTTGAGCCGAAGTCATCGCAAAAATCCCAGAGAAAATGAAAAGTAATGGTTTGATGAGAGATATACATGTCTGAAAAAAAAAAAAAAAGAAAGTAAGTCAGTGTCAGTCAGGATGGTTTTGTGTAGATGCGAGATATTCAGATATCTGTAATATGTTTGACTTGGTCCCACATGGCATTCCTGTAATACTGGCATTATAAATCTCCAGATTAAAATAAAAGAGCATGTTAAATGTCCCATGCTGAGATGCCTAATAGGCAGAAAAAGCAACAACAATTATTATGATGTAGTACTCTGCCTAACATAAATTGTCAAATGACACAATGAGGCAGAATTTAGAGAACCATTTCTCTGCATTAAAACACAAGTTCTAAGCAGAGCAGAAAACCATCCACTCTTAGATCCACTGTCTACCTAAGACATTTAAGTTGAATTAACTGCAGATGGGAAATTAAGAGAGCCTTAAACCCCAGCACGAGCGTTTTAGAATTCAGCCCTTCAGAATTAAATGTAAAGGAAAACAGGGATGTTTCATCTGTAAAAGAGAGAGCAGCCATCCAGGGATTTGGTGGGCTTCAACTAATGCAATTTGATGTCACACCTTTACTTAATTCATCTTAATCTTTCTCAAGTGTCCCACTGCAGCCGAGTTCTTTAGTTTGAAGCATTACAGTGGATCTACTTTGAAAGATGGCATTAGCTGAACCATTAGCTAAAGGCTTGTCCGCATGGGGAGGTTACTCAGTGCAGAGTAACCAGCTACTTCATATCTGCTCTGTGTCGATACTCTTGGTTTACATTAAAATGTTGTAGGCTGCATCACATCACCTGACATGCACTGAGCATTTGTGCAAAGCAACTACTGCATTTAAAATTCAGATTCACACCTCTTCATGAGTTTAACATTTACTTGATTAAAAGCGAGACTCAAAGCTTTGAAGAGCAGGTAGGATACCAGGCTGTGACACGAAGGAATCATTTCTGTTCAGTCTACATAGCGACGTTACGATTTCAGCTAGAAGTACTGAGTCTGGTTTGGGAATACATGGTTCAGACAGAGAGGACAGTGGGAATGACAAGATCTACAAAACGTGACCAAAAAGGCTGGACTGAACAGCACTTGTTCCTGAGGTGAATGCTAACGGGGAAACATGATGAGAGGCTTCAAATATGCAAGAGGCCATTGCACAGACAAGTGGAAAAAGCTGTTTTCCCTGCCCATGTGAGGTATATAAGATGTAAATTGCAGCAAGGAAGCTTTAGGCTTGGTATTTTTCAGCTTTTCTAATAGCAAAAATAGGATGAAGAACAATAAGAAGAACGCGTGGACATAGATCTGTGGTAAAACCTCAAGCAGACTGCTGTGCTCCAGCCATCTCCAAGACACTGAGAACTTCAGAGGATTCAAAGAAGAGCAACAAGTAAGATGAAGGTCATGGAAATTCATGAAAGATTGAAAAGATTGGGATTATTATGTTCAGAGAAAAACAAGGGAGACCGAGTAAAAGTACATGAAGTAATGTCTGGTACAGACTGATCAGGAACTTCTGTTCTTCCTGTCTCAGACTGTACAATAAAGGAACCTCATCTGAACTATCAAACTAATCTTAATTTTTTTTTAAAAGGAACAATAACAACAAAAAACCCAACAACAAAAAACCCAAAACAAAACAAAAAACCAAACAACAACAGCAAACACTACAGGAAAAACAAACAAAACCACCAAACAAACAAACTTTAAAAAAAAAAAAAACAAAGGGAATTGGACAACACAAGATTAAAATGGAGAACTCTGCTGTGGTATATCCAAAGTATTGATGCTAAAACCAAAACGACTGGGAAAGAAAATGGCTTAGCAACATAGCTATATGAGACACGTTAAAAACCTGTGAAAAAAAGTTGTCTTCTGTTTGCCTGCCATCAGCCCTCTGCACCACTCTGTGCTGTCCCTCCTGGGCCCTTCATGCCTGTGCTCTGTCCCTTCAGAGTTCTCCCTTAGCCAAGCAAGAGGAGTCGCTGAAGGAAGGACACACGGACTTCTGCCACCAGCCACGGTGCTCCCGCCAGCCCGAGGACCGAGAGTCACCAAACCCACCCCAGCCAGCAGCCACCTGAACCACAGAATAAAATGGGGGAAAGCAGCCAAAAAGCTTAAGTTTCAGATACTGCCCTTTTAAAAGACAGAGGAAAGGCCAAAAAGGTGGACTGTCTGTTTTTAGAGGACACTGTTCATCCCAGTAGGCTGAGGACTGGCTGGTTGTACTTGTACATCACTGTAAGAACAGAGAACAGGTCTGATCCAAGCGCTTTCCGTCTGAGATACGTAATGTGTCCTGGACCAAAAGACAGTTTTGCCCCAAAAGCAGTAACTTTGCAAAGTTGTGGCCTTGTTATCATGCTAAGAAAACTGAGTGTATGTATCAAGGAGGCTATCTAGCTGTTTCTGTGTGTCTGGTTTATCCAATAACAAATATACATTGACAAATGATCTCCAACCTGGATGACAGCATCAACAGCACTTATGAAAAGGAAGAGCAAAGGCCTTAATTGCAAAGTCTTACGCAAAGTTAACTTAACAAACCTATTTATTACTGAATAACTCCAACCATTAAATTTTCAATTATTTATACATTTCGGCTGGTGTCTGTGAAGAACTGAGCTCGAAGGCGGGTAAGCTTAAGGCCACATTTCAGAGATGCAATAGAAATTTTGCCAGAAATTTGTTTAAAACAGAAAACAGACATCGAGACAGCAATTTCTAGGAAGGAACATGGTGCTGTGTGTGGGCATTAAGAAAAATGGGACCTTTTTAATGCTGATACATCACAGTATTTTACATAGGAAAAGAGGTCCCTCCTCAGCTTCTCTCCTTGGGTCCACTTTGGTTAAAGAAGCAATGCTGCATATAAACCAGTCTCTCCATAGATGGTCTCATTAGTGGCAGCAGTTGTTTTGTAACATTAGAGCTGATGATGTTGCAACACCAAATTATTTCAAGTTAGCAGCACCAATGTGGTTTTCAAACCGTACACAGTAGCTTGATGGAAAAGCACCATCTCTCCTGGTCTCCTAGAGCTCACAAGCTCCAGAGCATCACAGCTGGCATGGTGTTTTTAAGCCCTGGCTCAAGCCTCTAGATGGCTTTGGCAAAGAACAAGAAGAACAACCTGTGTCCTGGAGGTGAGACCCTGGAGAAGAACAGGACACTGTCATATTTGATGTCCTGAAAGTCTCAGAGGTCTATCAGGAGGCTGAGAGATGTAATGCCAGCTCAAAAAGCCTCCAGAATACCAATTACCGCCCCACCTGGGAAATCCAGGGAGCCTGGGGAACAACATAAAATGGAAGTGGCCAGAAGAACATCAAAACAGTTTGGACGTGGGCTGGGAACATAGCAGACAATAAAGGCTGTTTGCTAAGTGCTGCCTTCCATCTGCAAAGCAGATGAGGGTTCAATGCTGAGGATAATTTAAAAGTGAAATAAATGTTTTAAAATGGCTTTTAATAAATAAAACCATGTTTCTTTGTAAACTGCGCTGGCCTCGTTTGCTGGCTGGATGTGTGCGGGTGAAGAAAAACCAGTCCCTGGGTGGAAGGAGGGACCCCTGCCCAGCCTGAGAGGAGCAGCAGTATATGGTGGAAGAAACTGTCCCATCACTGCTTCAACGGGCAGGTGGAAAAGGAGCTGGTGAGGGAATTAAAGCACATAACCAGAGAGAACAAATATTGCCAGTAAATTGCGATGGACTGGATTTTTTTCTAACCTGGGACCAAGCTGTGTGGAGAACCCTTGTCCCAAGAGCAGAGGCAGCTTTCCTCCTCCTTCCCTTCCCTTTCCTTTCCTCCACAGCCCCATCTGACAAATGCTGCAAAGCTGCTGGCAGTTGGTCCAAACTGCCAGACAAAGTTAACTCCCAGTTTTCAGAATGCAGAGGCACAGAGGAAAATACACCCTAATTAAATATCTACCTGATAACCTTGCAAAATGGGGAAAAAAAAAGGGGGGGGAGCAGGAGATTCTGGGTCACTCATTGAATCAAAGGGCAAAAACAACAAGGTGACCCCAAAATCCATGCAACTTGAGAGGGGAAAAATAGCTTTATTTTTAAAAATCAGCATATTATGTGAGACTCTTAATCAACACCAGTAGACGCAAGCTGACAGGCTGAAATCAATGACAGCTATTGGAATATGAAAGCATGATAGAAAGCTGTGTTTTCATTTGGAAAAAAAAAAAAGAGTATATTTAGATATAGATCAAGGATACTTTCATTTTGTTAGCTTGACCATTTATGATCCACTCAGCATATTTAATATACGGTAGTCAATCTCATTCCTTATTCCATGCAGAGTGGAAATATTTTGCAGATCGGTTTCTGCTTGGGAAATGTGTCTGTCTGTAGTACAGCCCACTTATGTACTAAAATGGCTGCTTTTTCCCCACAGTTTACAGAGAAGTTTACAAAGCTGGAGCTGTCAAAAAATAAAACATCCTGTGCTGTAACTGTGCATACTAATGCTGGTGAATTTTTCATGTAGAAATTAGTAAGTCAATGTCCTTAAAAAGGAAGAAAATCAGATCTTACTCAGTGCCAAAGCAGAGAAATAAAATCATGTGGGGGGGGAAGATAGTGAAAAAATGCAAGCTCAAAACATTGTTTTTCTTTTAACTAGAATTTGTTATTGAAATAATTATGTTAGTAATACAGAAGTGATCAGAATCACAAATAAAAGAACTAGAAGAGTAAGGTGTGGCATAGGGTGAGAGATTAAAATCCTGAACGCAAAAACAGCAAATGGGGTGGGTTAAAAGGGAAAGTGGATGTCGTGTCTTCGCCACAGAAATGCTGATCGCAGGCATATAAAATGGTTAATATTGCAGCTTCAAAGTTTAGTCTAGGGAAAGATGGTTTTCATAATACTTTAGAGCTATAAGAACGTATTCTTTGAAACCAAAATAGAAAAAGACAAAGGTATAATAATTTCACTTGGCTTTGCAGGAGCAGTAACCTGAAGCCGATGTCAAACACCAGCTGCTCCCAGTTACACCAGATCCAAATTCTTACAGGTAGCTCAGGGTGGTACAAACAACAAAGAACAAAAAACCCACAGGTGCTGTTTACTTTTGGAAATGGTTGATAGTCTCAACCTGTCAAATCTTTTAATACATCAAATCATTCCTGACAAATTGGTGTTGTGGCACTACCTGAGAGGTCCTGCTGGAACTGAAACCTGCCCGCACTGGACACTACCATCAAAATAAAGAGGTCTGTCCATCCTCAAGTCTGTTACAGCACATAAAGACACAACCACCAACAGGAATATAATGTACTCAATCTCTTGTTGCTGAATTTGCACATCCTCTTACCATTCCGTCTAAGATGTCTATATTTATAGCTACAGCTAAATTAATGAGTGAAGGAGCATTAACCTTAGATCACCTACCGCAGCTGGGGGATCCAGGGAGGAGAGAGGCAGAGCAGGGAGTTGCCATGGTCCTCCCCATGATGTGCCTGACCCCAGCCAGCAGCTGCTGGTAAAAGCACCACCTTGCATGGTCAGGCCGTCCCTTCATGCTTGCAGAGTTTCTCGTGAGGGTCATGGCTCCTGTGTCCAGGAAAATAAACTTCTTTGTATGGCGGAAGAGGAAGAGGAAAGCCTGTAGCAGCAAAATGGCAGCAACACAGAGCACATAACCTAAATAAATAGCAAGTTTTTGTGATTTGTCTTAGATGAATTGTTCCCTTTTCCTCCTAGTAGATCTTAAGTTTAAAGAAACTTGCATCAGAGTGTGAAAAAGAAATCTCAATTGCCCTTTAGAAAATGAGATACTGGTCATTAAACATTGCACTTCATTTAATTGTCATCACGTTGTAAGAGCAATCACACTGGCACAAATTGCAGTTTAATTGTTCGCAAAACACTCAGACTACACAACATGCCGCCGTTTGATCCTAGAGCCACTGATGCAGCAGCCAAGCCTGGAAATGTGCTCACAAGCCCTGTTTGAGGAGTGAAACCCCTGGAGCCAGCTTTGAAACGCCCTGTACACCGCTGACTGCGCCGTGCCCAGGTCCTGCATACCCCACGTCGTGTCCCGCTCCCACAGCTCCCCAGCAGATGGGAACTGGTCTCCTGCGATGCTTTGCTCCTCTGCAGCTCCTCACAGATGGGCACACTGCAGGGCAGACGGCCGCAGGTCCATCCTGTCCCCAGCCTTCCCCACAACGCCCTCAAATCACTCTTTAAACTGCTTCCTCCCACAGGGACATTTCAGGCCACATCACAGCCCACCAGAAGCTACCAGCGACCCCGATTTATTCCCCTAGGGACCTTTACCAACCAGGGAAAGGTGGGATAAGACACTGTCCACTGTCACACCACTAAGCATACTAACTTGTAGCTGGGTTTTATTCCAGACCCTTGATTTTGCACTTACCAAAGAATACGCATAGCCAGGGTACAGCAAACATGGCACTATAGAATCACAGAAGGTGAGTTGGGAGGGAGTCACAAGGATCATCAAGTCCAACTACTACCCCTGCATGAGACAACCCCACAGCTCACACCACATATCTGAGGGTGTTGTCCAGTCTCTTCTTGAACACTGGCAGGCTCGGCTGCAGCACCCACTTTGGGGATGAAACAAAGGGTTGCTGAAGGTGGGCATGAAGAGGAGGCTGCAGCCAGGAGCTGTTTGTGGAGGAGCACGTCACAAGGAACAAGTGGGTGAATAATCAAATAATTGGATGGGACAAAATTAAAAAAAAAAAAAAAAAGAGGGCTTGACTGTAGCTGATGTTATGCAAGAAGAGGAGGAGAAGAAGCATCTCCCACTGGGCTGGAAAAAGGCAGCACAGAAGAAGGCTGCAGGAGAGAAGAGCACCTTGACTACATGCTCTCCACCCTGGGATGTTTCATTTGGTTTGCTGGGGGTTTTTTTCTAAACAGAAGGTACAAGTCCAGACTCTGCTCTTGAAGTTCCTCTCAAGAGATGGTTCCCAGCCAAGCAGGAGATCCAAAAGGCGTCTCAGAGCAGCTGGAATGAAGTTTTGCATCTGGAGCCACATACAACAGAAAAGCTGAAATCTGTCTGCTCTGAAAGTTGAGGAAGTTTGGATGGGGCTGGAAGCGTCATGGCCAAGATCTGCATCTCCTCTAACAGGTTAGCCACAAGCAAAGGAGTTATTCCTCTAATTTTAACTCTGCAGGCCCAGAAATTGAAATGGTTTCTCTCACAGACACTGTCCAGTAGGAAAAATTTGAGCTGAAAGATTTTGTTCTCATGGTTATAGTAAAGACAATATATCAGCTTGCGAGGCAAAGCCAACAGTAAGTGTGCATTAGATGGCTTTTCTTGGGATTTAGACAACTTTTTCTTTTTTTAGAGGACTTGGAGCGGGGAGCGTTTGTTGTTGTTGTTTTACCTTTCTTTCACAAACCAGTCTGCCTGCCAGGCACCTCTTCCCTGTGAGTGCCGGTGAGGGGCAGAGGTGGCTGTTCCTCCCCTGCGGTCCCCACCACACCGATGGCAGTGGAACAGCTGCCGTTTGCAAACGCTCACCCAGCAACAGCGGCTGCTGCGCAGTGGGGCAAGGTCCTCAGATTTATTTAAATTCCCCAAATTCATGACAAGTAGTCTGATTTTCAGAGAAAAACTAAGGGCTAAGGGCTAATAAAGGCAAAGAAGAAGAAACCCAGAAACAACCTTCATCTTGTGGAAAACACACCTTAAACCTCTCTCCTTTTTCTTTTTTTTTTTTGCTTTGTTTAGTCTAGTTTTGGATTTCTCTGCTGAAGCGCGTTGGGTGAAAAGGCACTTGTTTGAACACGGTGCGCAGCGTGGGTTTGCTCCACGTGCTCCCTGGCTGCACCACGTGCGTTGTCACCAGCGCCGTGCTGGGGGCTCAGCCACCCCGGGAGCGGCACAGGGGTGTGACAGCGGCATCAGTCAGCGTTTGCGCTAAAATGCTGAGATCTGAGAGGATTCACAAATACTCTTGTGAACACCTGGGAGACAAAACAGTGACACGGCTGTGAATTACACGTTTGCAAGGACATCTGGAGAGCAGCGATGAGCAAACCGTGCTGCAGACGCGATGGGGCAGGTAAGCGAGCGCTGATAGACGCGTGAGCAGAGAGAGATCACACTGCAAAACCCCGAATGTGTTGCTTTATCCCAGTGCCTTCACATGCTGGCACTGACCCCCCAGCTGCACCCCACTTGCACAAGAGCCTCCGACACAAGGAACGACGTTGACTTGAGACCAGGCAAGAAACGTGGCTGGTGCTGCAACTTGGCTCCGGCGGGAGCAAATGAGCACAGGTACGGACAAGAATTTATTTTTCTTGTTGGAACACATTCGTCTGCGGATTAACAGCTGCTCTGTGCACACTGCCTCTAGATACCGACAGATAACTCTTCTTGCCAGCCTGCAGCCATCCTGCTGGGCAAAACACCTACACAGCAGCAGCAGCAGCCAGCTCTCCTGCCAGCGTCTGCTGCCTCGGGGATTAGTGTCCTACACATCAAGCACATAAATCCAGGCACCAGAGGCATACTGACCTCCAATTTTTATTTTATTTATTTTATGGAGTTTTTTTAATTTTGGAGGGAGAGAGAAAGAAACATCTCTAAGATAGAGATTCCCTTTCCTAGAGAACAGCAAAGCTGGTGTTTCTGGCCCAAACCCAAGAAGGATCCGTAAAATTCCCAGTTTCTAATTTTTACAGAGAAAGAGGCCAAAATCTTCAAAAGCAAACACACAGCAATCCACTACAGCTTCTATTCCTTATTTAGGGTAGACCACATCTGAAATCTAATTATCTCTCTGCAACTCCCTGTGTAGTCAAAGCAGACAGAAAAGGATCTCTAGGGAGAGATTCCTTAACCTACCTTAAACACCTACCTTTCGACATGACTGACTCCTCACGCCCAGCATCTGGGGATGTGACACAGAAGTAACTCCAGATCCCATCTTCTGCAATGTGTGGGTCAGGCTGCCCCCTTGCACATTGCAGAGCAGCTTATCCTTCCAAATATTAGCCACTGCAGACACTTGGAGCTGAAGAAATATCTTTGACATATGTTGACCCACGGGACTGGTAGCAACAGTGAGATCAGTCAGTGAGAGGAGGCAATTTCACGGTTTGTGCTTTGTTTTCCTCCTCCTTCCCCCAGATTATGGCAATCTAATAACTGGATTTAGTGTTCCCACACAGCCATGCAACAGTTTGCTTTTCTGTCCACTCAATCCAGAAATGTCCCCTGTTGAGGGACAGGTGCCAGGACACAAAGAGAACAGGGCACAAAGAGAACAGGGCACACTCCTGACAGCCAGCCGGGGAAGCGCAGCTCTCGTCTGCTGCAGCGCCCACATCTTCCACCTGCAGCTGAGGAGGTTTCCTCTCTGGTAAGTGAACACTGGTCATTGTGCTACAAGAAAATCGGTGGTTTGGAAGGCAAATGTTGACTCAGCAATTGGAGAATTCTTGGACAATCCAGCTGCAGAGGCCTTGACACCCACTCTGTAAGAATGACAGGGAAAAAGTGTCTGCAAGGGTCATGTCAAAGCTAAGCAGGAGTCTGTGTTTTAACCACAAGACAAAAGGACAAAGCACTGTGGGCTGGAGACAGAAGAGGAAAGGGCAGAAAGACAAATGGTGAGTGAAAAAGCACTACTGAACACGCCTGTTCGACCCAACCTGAGAGGCAATGCATTCTGCCAACAGAGAAAGCTCTCTAGTCACTGCAAAAACATTTATTTCTGGATAACAGAAGAACAGCCTTCAAGCGATACGGTTCCTGCCTCTCTAGAGCCAATGCATATGTAATTAAGCTTAAACTTCCCAGGACACTCGGTTATGGAGCCACCTGTAGAGCAGCAGTGCTGACAGTGCCCATGTACATCCCAGGAGACTGGGTATGCTGGTTAGGACTTTACAGGACTCTGCACCACATGAAGAAGCAGGTATCTCAGATGGGTTTCTTGAAACCCTCTTCATTCTTAATCAATGAAGCTGCATTGTAAAGTAAGAGATGAAGGTTTTGGCACACTGTTCCAGTGGGATGGGAGGCTGTATATCCTGCATGAGCACCACATCAGGAGAAGCCACTCCGATTTTCTGAGCAGCAGGCTCAGGCGGACTAAACAACTTGAAAGGTGTTGAACTGGTGTAAAGGGAGGATGGAAGGGAGCAGCCATTGAGCTAGGCTGTTCAGAACAAAACCAGTTACGGAAATGGGCCAGTTGCTGACACAGCAGTGCCACAGCACAGGTAACGCACAAAACTCAGCTGTTGTGACACATTTGCAGGCACAGACTTGGCACAGCGGCATTACCAACGCCTAGTAGAAAGATTCATATGCCAGAGCATTGACACCAATGGAAGGCACAAAGAGGGGTTCCATCCCTCTGATCATTAGGGCCACAAAAATGATCAGAGGGCAGGAACAGCTCTGCTGTGAGGACAGGCTGAGAGAGTTGGGGTTGTTCAGCCTGGAAAAGGGAGGGCTCCCAGAACACCTTATTGTGGCGTTTCAGTACTTAGAATGGGCCTATAAGAGAGATAGGGAGAGACTTTTTAGTAGGGCGTGTTATAACAGGACAAGAGGTAATGGTTTTAAACTAAAGGAGAGGAGGTTCAGGCTGGACATTAAGAAGAAATTTTTTACACTGAGGGTGGTGAAACACTGGCCCAGATTGCCCAGAGAGGTGGTCAATGCCCCATCCCTGGAGGCATCCCAGGCCAGGCTGGACGGGGCTCTGAGCAACCTGATCTGGGTGAAGATGTCCCTGCTCATGGCAGGGGGTTGGACTGGATGAGCTTTGAAGGTCCCTTCCAACCCAAACTGTTCTATGATTCTAAGAGAGGAAGAGAAGCTACACCCTCTGGCAAAGAGGATAGGAACCACTTTTGAACCAAAAATTGTGTCTACCCTGGCAACTCAATCTGCCCAGGACACCAAAACATGCCTTCTCACCTGAGGTGCCAAACCCCACTCTGTCTCTCAGAGCCAGGGCACCTGCATCCCGTGTGTTGCCCCTTGGATGGAAAAAATAAACCCAGCTCAGCTCTTGAGCCATCTAACTATGGCATGTTCGTGTGCAAGTCAGTCCTGGAAGCCAAATCTATAAATAAACTCTTCCACCTGCTCAGCCTGTGTTTGCCAAACCCAGCCTTACCCAAACCTCCAGCTGGGCTTGCAGAGCTCTGTGGTTTCTTTCCCTGTGCTTATCTCCAGCCCTACTCCTTTTAAACAGCTCAATTCCCCTCTACATCCTTATCTGACTACCCACAGTGGGATCTTGCAAGACAGAGGTTCTCAGCTCCTGAAGCCACCTCCCCTCAGCTGCGTTCCACCACCCTCCACTTGCATGAGACCGGACAAAAATCTCACCAACAGCCCCAAACAGCAACCTGGTGCCCTGTGACCCTCCAGGAGCATCTTCCTTAGACCCAGCTCCCTGATTCTTGTGTTTGCTGGGAATATCCAGTAGCACAGTACAAAAAACACTCTGCTCTGGTAGAGGGGCATAGGGAGGATGGAGAAGCTTCACCTGACTCAAGTCAAAAACTCTCCAGGACAATCTGCTGAGGACCTTCACCGCGGTGTCCGTCCTGCACACGCAGGTTTGCTGGCAAAAGGGCCCTGAATCCCTACTTACCATCTTTTTTTATTTAACTCCAGCACAGGAAGCTCTATAGTGGACATTAACATGACAGAGAAAGAGGAAATGTTTTCAAATTTAAAAGTAACATGAAACCAAGCAACCACTAAATTGCCTCATAATCGCAATCATTGTATTTGTTGGAAGGAAACAGAAAAAGACCCAGCTAAGCACTATGTATTTAGGTTTTTAAAGCTATAAATAGCAGTGACTACATCAGCAGGGAGGAGTTCAAACAGAAAGCAAACGATCGCCAACAATTATTTCAGAATATTTTAAGTAAGTGCCCTGGAATTGAAAAAGGCAACACATGTTAAAACCCTTATCCTGGCAAAACGGAAACAGGTAAAGTGTTATGGAGGAAGGGTAAAGCTAATCATTAAGAGAAGTTAGAGGTTAGGAAAAAATTATCTATAAGGAAGCAAGATGTACTTAGAGGAGATTTAACACTGAGAAGGATTTTAGATTTTGAAGGTGGGATTCCTCATCTCCTCTAATAGTTCAGCTTCCCAGAACAAATGGTATCTCCTGGTTCACAAATGAAACCCTTCTACCAGCAAATATTCCTAACACTTCACATGGTTCAAAGGTTAATTCAGCACTTGGGTTTTGAGATGTCTGAAAGTTTGGTCAAACTTCAGCAACAGCATAGAGTTATAATGTAATAACATGTTAAACTACATAAGGATATTATTTTCACTTCATTGAGGAGCATGCTAAAACCAAATCAAACTCTGTGTGTGCTCTTCACCAACCACAGCTGTGCGTTAGCTCCATCACGAGGGGGTGATTTCTCCTGAGTCCCACCCAGGGTGCAGCACTAAAATGCAGCTTCCTAAATTCCCTGTATCTACAGATCCATACAGCTTCTTCTCAAGCTTATGGAAGTCCCAACATACAAGACCTCTGAACCACAGACACGGATTTTTCAAGTCCTGAATTTCAGGAGAAATTCCACAAGGGTAGAATAAGGCTAACATTTTGCCTATTTATAATAATGTATAATTAGTGACATTGGATTATTACAGGCCTGTCTCAGATTGAAAAATATCCCTGGGAAAATAATAGTTGATAAAGAATTAAAATAGATTAATGCAAATCAACATGTTTGTGGAAAACAGATCTTGTCAAATTGATTCTCATTTTAATACACTACTGCTTTCTTGATAGAGCAATATTGTTAATGCAGCAATCCAACTTACTGCAGCTTTCCTCACTCAGGTAAGGCCAGTTCTGCTCTGAATAAGAAAGCAGAGAGCCAGGTTAGCATTCCTTAAAGTAAACTAAAATCTGGCCAAAGGTTTCAGGATGTAACTGGAAATGGGAGCTCTTTGGGGCAGTGAGGTCCCGCTAGGGTCTCACCTTGGCTCTGCTGGTTGTGGCATCTTTACTAACAGCTGCAGTCAGAGCATCACATGGGTGATGGAGATGAAGAGATGGAGTCACTAGAGGAAGAGGAGGCTGCGCTGCTGAGAAGCGGTGACAAGTCACCCTATGGAAGCAAATGGGCAGCAGCTCGGTGCCAGTCCCAAAGCCGTTCTGAAAGACAAACGCCAGACGTGGCTTGAAACAAGCAGTGACAGCCTGAGGAGCTGATGTGATCCACACAGGAGAGCAGGGAATGCCACATGCAGAAGCAGGAACACTGCTGTGGCTACCGCAATGCCCGCTACAGCTTGGCAAACACAGGGAGAGAGGGACGTGTGGCTCTGCCATGTTGCCCTGTAGGAATCGGGCCAACAAGAGGCAAGAGCTGCCCCCCAAGCACCTCAGGAGCCTACGCACACTTAGTTTGGAAGATAAAGCAGACAAGCAAGACTGGAATTAAAGTCTATGCTTTTAGCCTCTGGAACAACCATCACGAAATTCAGCCTCTCTGTCACCAGAGAGTTTCAAAGCTGGGATCAGAGAGCACATGCTTCAGAAGCAGCGAATTCAAAGCAGCTCTGGGCAAAGGTGAATTTCTCATCTCTGATACCAGAGTGCAGCTTACACAGTCAGAGAGCGTTCCTTCTGACCACACAGCCAGCACCGCTTCCACACCGTTAGTTAAGGAAAAAAAAAATATTGCTAGCTCAGAAACCTTCTAAGTCCAACTTGTAGCAGCTGTGAAAGCTGCCCAAGGAACCTGCACACAGGCTGCAAATCACAGTGTAACATCATTAATAGCAACCTACAGCAAGACATGAATTAATCACCAAATCCTGCATGGATTTCTGTTCCAGGATAACCATCCCTTTGTATTGAAGCATCCATCACGCCACAGCTGTTGCGATGGCCCTTACACCTCTGAGCAGCAGGAGGGGAGTAGGTGGCATTTGCCTCCCTCCTGCTGCAGAGTTTTATCCTGGCCCCTGTGAGCCCAGGCTGGAGACCCACAAGAGGGCGGTCGGGGTTGCATTTTCCCTTCAACTACATAATTTTCCACATTAGCATCCTGGGGAGGCTCACCAGAGAGTCGCTTTTCATCTTCAGAGAGTAACTGTAAGTGGCCACAGAAGAGAATGTAATTAGTGTTATCATATGCCACAATATATACAGATAAAAGAAAACGTTTACTGCAGATTAAGAAGTTAGTTATTAATCATAGTCCCTGGGATGTTTGAGGTATGTGGGGCAACCTGTTTTTAGGGCTGCATCAGCCCACAGGCCTCCAGATCACATGGCTGATCATGCTGGTGTTCGTAGGATAAAGGTGTCTGCAACAGTTATGCTGTGTTTTGATGACTGAACCTTCTTCTCTTACTTCATTTATTAAAAAAATTCAAAGTCATCATATTAAAAATAGATACAAAATATTAGACAAATTAAATCTTTTCTTCTGAGCTCAAGAGAAACATTACAACACCAGTGTTGAACTTGGGTTTAGGACCACAGTCATCATCACATGCTTCATTCAGACCTAGATACTATCATTAGTATCATATACTCATGTCTCTGATAGCTCTTGAATTTTCACTATCTCCTGTTTCCACCTCCCTCCCTTCTCTGAAATGAGGGCCATGCAGTGCTGCTTTCCCCTTCTCCTGCACAGCACAGCCTGCAGGTCCAGCACCTTTCCGTCTCTCACTTAGATACATAGAACGGTTGGGGTTGGAAGGGACCTCTGGAGATGACCTGGTCCAATCCACCTGCTAAAGCAGGTTCACCCAGAGTAGACCTTCTCCAGAGGAGGAGACTCCACAGCCTCTCTGGGCAGCCTGTTCCAGGGCTCTGGCACCCTCAAAGTGAAGAAGTTTTTCCTCACATTCAGATGGGACCTCCCATGTTTCAGTCTGTGCCCGTTGCCCCTCACCCTATCACTGGGCACCACTGAAAGAGGTCTGGTCCATCCTCTTGACACCCACCCTTGAGACATTTATAAACACTGATGAGATGCCCTCTCTCGCCAGGCTGTTTTCCTCTCCAGCTCCTCCACCCATCCCATCTCTGCTCTCCCTCCTGCCTCTTCACTCCTCCTTACCTCCTCACCCTCTTGTGCATCTCCCATCAAAACCCCATCCTCCCTCACATGTATACAGCTTCCCCCCCTGCCTCTCCCAGCACAGTGCCATCTCCCCTTACCTCCAAATACTCTGCACTTTCACTGTCTGGAGCTGTTTTCCTCCAAATCCACCCAAGATTCTTTCCAATTTGGCTTTGTTTTGTGTTTTAGATACCTTCCACAACCAGTCAAAGCAAAAATATTTTTTTGGAAAGGAAATAAAGCAATGGGAAGGCCAGTTTATGGAACCCATTCAAAAGCAACTAAAAGGCAGCAAAAAATAAAAGGGTTTCTTCTCTGCATTTGACCCTGCAGAAGCCACAAAATCCTTTTGATAACTCTGTATCATACCAAGAAACATCAGAAAACAGCAGCCAAAAAGTCACAGCCCTTTGCTCATGCAGGAACTCATAGAACAGTTTGGGTTGGAAGGGACCTTCAAAGGTCATCTAGTCCAACCCCCAACTCAAGGCTCTCGACCTGCCCAAGGCAGAAGAATGCACTCACCACAGTGGGTATGGACATAAAAGCCTCCTTATTTCATCTGGGGGGACACTGAAGCCTCTGCCCTTTAAAGAGAGACATTTCTCTGGCCACCACAGCTGCAGAGAACATCCTGCCCACCCTGGTCACCACCCACTAGAGGGAAGCAGCTCACACAAGTTGCTCTCCTGCAGTGCCAAGGCCTGGGCAGGAGCTGTTTCAGCAGTGAGCATCCTCTGCAAGACACCCCTGCCCAGAGAAACCCCAGCTCTGCTGGGAAGCAGAGTGAACCTGCCGGGCAGGAGCGCTCAGGGCTTGGAGCAGACACCAGCTCTGCAGCATGGGGTCAGCGGACAACAGCAGCTGGTTTTGCTGGTGATATACAGGTGTGTGTACCTGGATCTGGCTCTGAAGCCTGTGCCCCCATTTCACAAGCTCTCACTCTGCTTTGCCCAGCCAAGCATGAGGATTTTCCTTACAGAGAGGTCACATCTCCCCACAGAGCTCTAGGAGCAAACACAAGTCACAGGCAGCAGGGATGCACTGAACAGACAGACATACAGAAACAGAATCACAGAATGTCCTGCGTTGGAAGGGACCCACAGCTATAATCGAGTCCAACTCCTGTCCCTGCACAGGACAACCCCAAAATTCATGAATGATAACCCTGCCTTCCCATTGCATGGCAGGTGTAGGCATACAAGGGAATGACGACAACTTCCTTCCCTGTAATCCTCAAAAGGACATCAGAAAGTACTTCTCATTTCAACATAATTTTGGTGGTAAGGAGAGTTATACAGAAAAAGGAAGTCTCTCACACGCAGCTCTGCCAGGACCTCAGCCCCGTCCTGCCGGCACTGCCGCGAGTTTGGCTTCATCCACCGTGTCCCTCTGGCACACCTGCTCAAGCAGAGCTCCTCAGCCTGGGCCCGAGCCCCAGGATCTGCTCTGCGCTTGCCAAGGTGGTCCCTGCACACAGCCCCGAGGTTAACTCTGCTTTGGCTGACATGCCAGGTACTGAAATAATACAACTTTTTTTAAAATGGGGTTAATAAAAATACTTTATCTTTCCATTTCTGCTGGCTCTCTTACCCCAGCTACATTTAAGGGGCAGACAACAGTAGCAACTAAAATGTACTGACAAGTCAAGGTCCTGCTAGAAACGGGGAAAGTCGGGGACATCTTAAACAGTGATGATCCACCCAGCAAAGCTGCCTGGGGCAGACATGACAGCTCCATCAGCAGATCTGATCATCCACGTAGGTAAACTCTTACACATACAAGCATTTTGTCAAGTTAAAACAGTCTGCCCACCTGCTATTATTCTCAAGGCCTTCCACCATTTTTGATGTTTACTAGATAACTGAAGGCAGCACATTGAGGCAAAGCAGGCCGAGTTACAGAAGTTAAATCTGCATCATAGCTGGAGAAATGCACACTTCACAAGTGTGCTTTTGTCATCTGGACTCCATTAACCACAAGGAAACAGCCATTAACTAGATGATTTCCCCTTAAAGATAAAAAGCTAAAAGAGGGGGAGAAACCTTCACTGTTTCTTAAGATCCACAACTACACAGATGACATGCAATGCTTTTCTGCAGACAGCAGAAGAAATAAACTTATTGCAAATTATCCTTCAGCCACCTTTCACCTCTTTTCTGTCAAGCAACACAAAACCTTTTCAAATGCAACTTCTCTCACCTAAATGAAGACACACGTGAAATTCAGCCAGCTAGTTCTATTTGGGCAAAAACAAAGCAGGGATCAAAGCTGGTTTGTAACAAGTGTCCGAGTTTGGCCTTAATATGCCATTGCTCACCTGAGAGGCAAATAAGCTGGTCGTGGGCAATTTACTTAAATATTAAACCCCAGTTTGGAGGCCATTTGAGAGCCAAGATGAACAAGAACTGATTTCAAGAAATTGAACAGCTGTTGTCAGAATTGCGAAGGGAACACTTCTACAAAAAAAGACCCCAACATAACAAAGATATCAAAGAGCGATTTTATTTAGCTTATTTGGCACAAAACTTACAAGAACTGTTTTGTTCCCTTCTTAAATTTAGTACAACTAGCAAGGAGAAAAAGGCATACTAATACATTTAATAAGCTGTACAGCAAGTGAAATGTGGAAAGAGGCACCAGAAAGATCTACCAAAAATCAAAGTGCATGAAAAATACCTACTCTGAGCGCCTCACGGTATTGTATTAAGGCACCACTCCTTTAGAAGGTTTGCTGAATACATCAAGTGTGCAACTTCTTGGTTTGGAATGTAAGAGTCCTTCAGCCTGTATCAGAACTGGATACCACAACGTCTGAACAGAACAGCACTTCTTGTAAATATCATACGGAGAAACCTCTGTCTGCCCAACGTCATCTCAGCCAGGAGAGTCACTCTCACACAGTTTGAACAAGGTAACATTATCAGAGCAACCAGTATTTAACGTCAGAGTTTTAAGCTGTAGTGTACACCAGGCCTATGAATTCTTTACAATGGTTTTATAGAAAAGAAATGCTGCAGAGACAAAAGTAACACGGGGCATACCAGTAACAAAATTATTGATTATTTATCAAAAGAACTTTCAAGGACTTCCTGGAGTATCTCTTAAAAATCAAAATCTGAGTAGTGTTATAATCCAGAATAATTAAATACACTTTAAGAGAATATTACAAAGCTTCCTCTAGGACTAGCAATCAAGTCTGACAAATTCCACAAGACTTTAGGAACTTTAAGTACGTAGAAAAAGCCCATTATTAGACAGTGGTGTTTTTCATAACTGGAAATATTTAACGCAAGTACCTGTAGCTGCAAATCATGTTATATTGGTGTGTATATATACACATATATACACACACACACACACAGAAACATCATTACAAGAGCCAAACACCTTGGTTCGTTGTGGATTCTGCACATCACTGCTTTTAAGTATGACAGAAGTTGCACCAGGTGTTTGGGCTTTTTTTTCAGCATCTTCATTGATAATTATTCTTTTAAGAACCAAACCACTTCAATTACAAGAGGAGGTACCACAGGCCAGATTCACATCTAGTGTAAACAGGTTCCAAACAACTAAACAGAAGTTGCATCCGCTTCTTACCAGCTTTGACTTTGGTTTTGCTGCTCAGCTGGATCACCAGTCTCCTTTACTTGCAGGAAGAAGTTTGATAAGAAATCAATGCCCATATCAAAACTGAAGTGAGAACCAGTAAATGCAGAATATCGTATCAAACCATCATACAACACCTCTACTGTAGAGAGTTTCAAACATCTCAGGAGCTTGAGACTGCTTAACCTGAACTCTGTAGAAGCACATTTCTCTATGGACATGCAAAGGCATTTAAATATGAACCCTAGGTGTTACAATATTTCATTTTTTGCCCTCTTACAGTGTAGACCTCAAGAACACAACTGTGTGTCTCATTAAAAAAAACAAAGCACCCTTTAGCATTACAAATTCTAAACAGCAAGGGCTGAAAAGAAGGGCATCTGGAAGTGATCTACACATTACAGAGCACAGCATTTCACAAGTCTCAAAACAGTTTGGTTCATACTTTCTGGGATAACTTTCCCTGTACCTTTGCCCCAATACAGAGCTGTAGTTTTCAGTAACTCTTTTACCCCTGAATTATTTGCTACCACATATAAAACATGCCACAGAAGTGGCAGTCAGGGCTTAACATTTAATGACATGTCCTTTTTGTCCTTTATTAACAATTACAATCAGCAGAAAGAAAAACTATTCACTCAACTCATTTATTTCATGATTTATATGTAAGTCATGTAGCAACTTAACATTGGTGTTAATACATTTGTGCTTCCGTTCTCTGGCACTTGGAGGAGGAATTCATTTCCAGATAATCACATCTTGCTGAAGCATTCCTTTGCGTTTGTCCAAACTTGAATTCCCTTTAAAAAAAGTTAAAAATCAATAGGAGGAAATATACTTTGCAAACCTCATCAACAGACCTCCTTCCACAGAATACTCTACAAAAAAGTCACACAGAATACGTCCCACAAGAATAAGGCAGAGACCACAGTGGAATTGGACCACACCGCCTATAATAATACCAACATTAACACAGGACTGAGTTAAAGTGGGACAGAATACATGAGAGGTTTCATGCTAGTGACTTCCAACCTTTTGTGACCACAGTGTTCCTAGTAATTGAGGGTTTGCATCTGATTCCCCGCTGATACGATATGTACACTAGCCTGGCTGTTCACAAACATACCTTTTTGCACATGCTAATCTGCATAACAGCGTAGTTTATAAGCGCCTCCTTCAAATCGTGATTCTTTTGTTCTTTAAACCGTTCAATATCAGCCCAGGCACTTTTCACAAAGTCTCTGGAAATAAAAGCAATATTTCTGTTAGTAACTGGTTTACATTTTCCATCCTTCCTCTGAACCCTCAGCGGAGAAGCCATGTGTGACAAAGCACTCCAGCTTTCAGTCAGTAAAACAAGTTCAGTAGTTATTATGCATCCCACAGTGTCTTCATTTTATAATTGGCATCATCTTCTTTAGGTTTGTAATCTAGAGAGTAAGTTTCACATGTGTTGGGTTCTTTGTGCTGAGGATTTTTTTCCAGTAAGCATCACTGCCCTAGAACCAGCATAATTTAGAATACACTTTTCTCCTCAGATGCTGTTTGGGTAACTAAGTATCTTTATGCTGACATTCAGCACACAACATTGCACATTTCTTTGTCAATTGTCAAGTCAGAATCTTGGTCTTTTCAACCTGAAAACTCACTTGTCATCAGCATTTGAGACACTCAAGTACAACAAACATTTACAATGCAAATTTGACTTGAACAATTCACTTGCAGAATTAATTGTGTTGGCTTGCTTGATGTGCCTTCAGGTCTCCTTAACTAAAACAGAGATGGATTTCTGTAATTCATAGTTTTCATTTGTGCTGGACTATACATACAAGGCAAGTATTCACTTGAAAATTGCTTCCAGAGCTACAAAAGCAGATCTCCACCAGTACTTCTGTCAAAATGATTAAGAAACTGCATTTACTGAGCGTTTTGTTGTTTTGAACTATTCATGAACTAGTCTTATCTTTCCAGCTCTAATCCCAACATATTAGGAGATACCACGTTTAACCCTTGTGTTATATGATGAACATGTTCTGACACCATCACATGGTTTAGGAATGTTAGTTCCTATTTTTCACATTTGGCTTCCTGAAGAAAATTAGGGCACCAAGAAGCAGTTAAACACAACTCACCAGAACTTCTAACATCTTTCAAACAGGAGTTAGTTGTCTCCCATATGAGAAGTTGCAGAATATGAGCTCAGGACCCATACACATAAAACAAACTAAATACTGTGTTTGAATCGAATCAGCATTTGAGTCTTATGCTATTCAGCTGCAGACCTACAAGGCCACCTGCTAAACGTATTACTAGCTGAACATAAAAGCAAGCAAGTCAGCCATGAGAGTGGGCTCAGTCACTGGGAAAGTCATCAGGTTTTACATAAGCCATGCACTCAGCCCAGAAGCTAACTGCATGTACTGCACTTTATTTCACAGCTTGCAGCTGACAGGAGCTTTTATAGACAGCTCATAAACACCAAGAATATATTAAAAACACTTATAAAATGCAAACACCTTCAAGAGCATCCAGTCAAAGACTTCTGCTAAGACAAGCCCTGTGTTTTCTTTGAAAAAGTCAAGCCCATTTACCTGCCCTCCAGATTTTTAGACTTAAGTTGTTCCTCTCCTTCCTGTATCTGCTCTTCCAGAACCTTTATCTTGGCTTCCCTCTGCTCTGGGGTTTCCTGCCCGAAGAGCTTGCTGGTCATCCCTTTCAGCGAGAATGTTCTCACAGTCTACAAAAAGCAAAAGACACTCCAGGTTTGGGATTCTTGAGCACAGCCACAAGTCATTATGTTATTTTTGCCAATGTTTGGGCTTATTCTTATTATTCAGCTGATTTTTGGCTTTAACTTCCATTTCATCAATGTCCCATTGATAAGCAACGATAGAGGTACCGTGGCTCAAATTAGACTGAGCAAAGTAGGGAGGAAGTAATTTCACATTCGAACTCTTAAGACTGGTCTGTGGATTAGACCATAAGTGAGTCATTCCACTGACACAGGTAACCTTTCAGAGTAGTTTTCTTACTCAAGTAGGAAAGAACCCAAGTCTTGCATTCTGTGTCAGAAAGACAAAGTAGTTGCACATAGAGCATCAGGAGATCCAACAGCAATATTAAGAGTTCTAAACACTTTTTTGAAGTTACCACTTTAAGATAAATGTTTAAGTAACATTATCTTCCCTATAAAAAGGGCTACCCACATATCAATAATATCCACCTTTGAAAAGGGAGAGGAAGCCTATCAGAATTTTCATTTTTAGGATAGAGTTGTTTGTATTATACTGCTCAGGTCATATTTCCTGCAACCCTTTACTTGCTCAGTATTCAATAAAATAAATTTGGTACAAACAGCTTGTGTCACCAAGAACCAAGTTACTTTAAACCTCAGATGCCTACAGCTCATATGATACTGCTTCTCATAAGCAGCAGCCAGCATGTCAGTGCCATTTAAATGTCATTCTAAGTAAGCTGGCTTAAATAAAAAATAATTTTGAAAAGGAATCTTGGAAAAGAAAGTGGAAAGACTCACTCCTGTTGCCAGCTCCTCACACTGCTGTTTCTTAGATGTCAGGTCCTGTGCAGCCATTTCCAAGTCATATTGCATTAGTTCATGTTTCCTGCAAACTGCCCTGAAAAGTAAGCAATGAAAGACCTGTCACGTAATACTTTGTTTTGCTACGCTTCCCTCCATTTAAGCTTTACAAATGACACCATGCTTTTTTTCTTTGGCAGGCAGCACATTCAGTTATTTATCTAGCTTGAATTCAACAGCCTTATCACAAAACACGTAACTCTGCAAACGCTGTAGTTCAGCAAGCTTGGATCAGAGTATAAAGAAAGTTCTTAGTACGGCAGCACTCTGCTCTTCTGCTGCTCTTTCCAGACTCATTCCCAGACACTCTCAGCAATACCAGTCCTACCATCTACTTAACACCACCACCGTAAAATAGTTCTATTAAAAATATATTACAGAAAAATGATAACTACGACAAAAGGTACCTAAAGATGGTACTCATCACAGCAGCGATGTATCAGTCAATCAAAATTATTCACATTTTTTAAACAATGAAACAAGAAACTGTGCTCCTAGATTCATATAGTGCCTTTCATCTGGAAAAAGAGGAACATTTCCTCTGACCACCTGCAGTAAGTCCCAGTCCTGTGTGGGCTGATGATGCTACATCCGTACTCCGCTGCCGGATGCACGTTTGTCTCCCAGGAGAGGCTACTCGTGCTCTGGGTTCCCACACAGCAGCTGTCACACTCGCCAACCCAATTCTATGCTGTACTACTGAACCTCTCCAAGAGGTTCAGAGCCAGCCCATGGAGAGTACAACAGCTTCAGGTACAATCTTACAGCATAAAGCAATTTGCTTTTGTATCCACACTTGTAAGGACTGCCCTATGAAGGCTAATGTTAAAAACATTTAAAAACCCTCAGCATTTAGATGCACAACACTGTACAGCAGATGAAAGTTCTACAAGGCACTTTGAAACTTGCTGGAATTTGTAAGGGCTGTGGCAGCTCTGTTTGGCCTATCTCATATGAAAGCTGAAGCTTTCAGCACTTTGGGGCACCATTTTGCAGTGTAATCAGGGGAATAAACAGCATTACCTTTCATAGTATACACACTTTTAACACTTCTGTTGCTTCACTGCTGATCAGCTCAGTTCTAATTTTTATTGCCACCCACTTGGCAATCAAACACAAGCAAGCGGTGAGAACACGCAGAATCTACAATACTGACGTTCCCGCTTCTCAGAGAACAGAAGATACCAAATGAAATTCTGTATCAACCCAATGTACAGAGAAAAGGAGTACAGCCTCCATTTGAGCTATATGCTTCTATACATACCGTAATGCCTCTGCATAGAAGAGATATTCTTTCAGCTGATCTGCATAATGTTCCTCTTCTTCCAGTATGTCATCAATAGAAGCTGCATATCTGGTGAAAAACAGCAATGGTTAAATACAAAGCCCCTTAATTTAACCTTTTAAGGACTAAGCATAGAGTAGGAAAGGAGGACACTTGAAACACCAGTCACAAAGTAAAGCAGTGAAAGGCACTTCCAAAAGCAGTTTTTCCTTTGTTTTTAATTTAACTCTGAATCAGCTATATAAACACTTTTGTTTCTTTGGTTATT
Organism: Patagioenas fasciata; assembly: GCF_037038585.1. NCBI lineage: Eukaryota > Metazoa > Chordata > Aves > Columbiformes > Columbidae > Patagioenas > Patagioenas fasciata. Next base: position 10,704,264 of record NC_092526.1, on the reverse strand, counting down.
ACTACAACAAATCTTCTGACAAGTACAAGATCTACCATAAGTTTCCTGCTGAAGATGAGACAGTTTTAATTAAAGGAACAGAAAACAATTTATTCCATTTCTTCAGTGGACTGTCAATAGGCAGCACCAAGACAGAACCGACATAGTGCAGAAGAAACCCTGCAAGGCCTAAAGCATTAAGGCACAGGAACACAAGCATCATACCTTCTGAAAAGCAAAGAGGCAGTATTTGAAAGGCTGTTTCCACTGCTCGTGATTCAGCCTGAGTACAACAGAACTCACAGTGGTGCTCTGAACACCACAACACTGAGTCCTTCAGCTCCTTGAAAGTGTGTTGTTTTGTCTGCTGTGTAAGTCAGGCATATCAATTCAGAGCAACAAGAAGTTTAAACCTGCCTTTTAGGGAGAAATCTGAAGTACAAAGGCTTGGACCAACTCTGGAGCTCTTGCATTCAGTAAGAGTTTTGTCACTTAAGCTGATGTCTCCTAAAAATGGAAAAAAGCGCTTCCTTCTTCTAGTTAATATTGCTTATTGGACAGTATTTAATAGGGTCTCACTGAGATGACTCTGCTTGGACACAATTGCAGACACAGGTCTACAGCTAAGAGGGAACAGCACATCTCACTTGGCACAGTGACAGAAATACAACATGCCACTTCAGCTGGCAATACAGGGCACGTGCCGCTGGCGATAAAAGAGAATCAATGAGATCCCATGACAAACTCCATCTATTCTGCCAGCTCAGTCTGGATTCTCAAGTATGTGGCAATCCCCTGCAGAGCTGCAGGCGCTCTGAAGAGAGCACATGCCCATGCTTGTCTGGTGACCAGCACACTGTAACTCAAATGTTCATTACAACATCTCTTGGCTTGAAAGATTTTACAAAATCTGAGGTTTTCCCTTTCCACCTGTGCCTCTCCAGTAACTGGTTCTACAGGATAAGAGGGCAGAGTCTCAAGCTGAAAGGGAAATGGTAATATGACCTGAGATAGAACAAGAAATCCCTCTTGCAAGCTGTAAAAGGAACAACAATATCACTTAGACCCCTGGGCATCTAAAGAAGACGCTCCTGAAAGTTATCACCATCCTCAGGCCTGCTCAGGAGGGTGTGCAGACTATGGCTCTTCAAAGAGTGAATGGCTGCTTCCAGAGTAACTGGAAGAATGTGAAGTCTGAGGAAAAGTTGTAGACATGCCCATCTCTTAAAAATTCATACTTGAAGTTTGGAAGCAAGATGAGTTGTTTTGAATCTCTGCAAAAATCAAAGACATGGCACACCCAAGAAAAGCCCTACTAGAGCTATTGGTGATAAATAAGTGTAACAGATTAAGTGACCAGCAACAGCAGATCAGTTTGGGTAGAGATAAAACCACAGGCAGAATGCAAATTCACATTAATAAAGAAGAAGTACAAACTGTTGAAAAATATACTTGGTGTGAAAAAATCCTGCAGCCACACAGGTCATAAGTGGCTTACCCTCTCTATTTTTAAGTTCTTAAGTGCATTAATTTCAGTATAGTGGTTAGATTTCTCCAAGCAGCAGATGGGACATTTCAGTTTCAAGCAAGTTCTAAGTTTAGAGCAGTGCTAGAGCTCATCTGTGGCAGAACAACTCTCCAAAAAACCAAAAAAACCCACCAAACAAAATGCCACCTTATCTAGACAGGGTTTTCATAATGACACTTAAGTTTGATTTGAGGAAAAAAATAGTAAGACAAGCTATATTTTGGGCTGTCTAAGCTGAAGTTTAAATACTGGTTTGTCCTAAGCAGGGAGGCAAACCAAGGAAAATCTTAAGGAGAAACACTGCAGTGAAGGTACCCAATATGTTTCCACTCTGCATGGGAATCATCAACTAAACCCCTGTTTTAGTTTAGACTGCTTCCACCTGTCATGACAGCCTAGTTGATACAGAGATAAAGGACAACTCATTAATAGCACAATGACAGAGTTATAACCATTCACTCGAGCTTTCTCAGCATACTCTCATTTTCTATTACTTTAGCAAGCCTCATCCTGTCATATGACACACACCCAGAGGTACTTTGGGATGCCTTCTCCAAATACTAAGCAGTTTTAGATCATACTAAACAACAACAACTCAAAAGTTTAAATAAACATCTAGTAAAGACCACAGCATATGGAGTAGATAGAGAATAATTAAATCAGCCTTGAAGTTTCACATCTATATTAGGCAACCTTTGTGAAATAGCTTTCTGTTGCAATAAACTCCTGTCTAATGTTATGGGAATGGTAACTGGGCTGTTAAGTTATACTTTCAAGAGAGCCCAGATATGATCCCTGCTGGTGGGAGACAGCACGGGTCACTGAACAAGTTCCTGAACCTCACCGCTGCTGCTTCTTGCTTGATCATCACTAAGAGATGATTGTTGTACAGAGTGCCAGAGCAGAAGAGACGACAGACAAGGAAAGCTACCTCAGACCCCATGCAGCGATTACAGTTACCCAGAAACTCAGTGTCATTGCTCTGGATCTTTAACCCTGACTGTGTCACTGACAGAAATATTAAACATCTCAGATGTCTGGAGGGGGTTCAGCCTCCTGACTGAGAAGTAAGACCTACTTCTTTTAGCTGGTTACGTGTTTGATATCTCAGTGTGGTGCATCTGAGCCACTGAAAACCTACTTGTGTTGCCTCAACTCCTCTATGTTATACCATGTTTTCATAATTTAATGTCTGCATACTGTAGTAGTTACTTATCATTGTATTCCACTTCTACTTCAATTTTCTTCTGAACGCAGAATGCATTCTCCATTTCTTCATTCACACCAGAGCCCTCTGTCTGAAAACTATTATATCATTTCTTGGGATGCAAACCACCATGTTAGCCAAAACACACAAGTGTGAATAAATTATTCAGAGAGGTTCGTATTCTTACAGATCTCATTAAAACATAATTATTCTGAAGAAGAGGAGGGCAGAGTTTGGCATGTCTCCTCATACCCTTCCAGTTGACAAGGCATAACACCAGGTACAACAGGCAGTAGTACATACGTAAATCTGCACTGTAAACTAAAGTGGTAACTTCAACAGAAATTACACTATCAGTAAGAATGGTGCATGAAGAGTAAACAGCTTCCATCTCTTGACGGAGTTGTTACTTATGTGTACTGTGCGATTACAGAAGAGGAATCAGAGCAATGAGAAGTTATACTGTTTCACTTACTATGTATGACTACCTGAAAAGCAGAAAGCACAAGCCCAGAATACCACTTCTGCGAGCCCTCTGAAGTGCTAGACTCTTATTTTGAAGGCTCTGTTTTGTATACTCTGCCAACTGACTCTAAAGATGCAAGCAGGGAGGATTTTCTACTTTATTACATCCAGTCAGTATTTATTTCAAGACTCTAACATTAGCATTTCGGTGCTGATTAATTACATTTCTTAACTTTCTGTAATTAAGTCCAAATCTATCTACCATCTACTGCATGGTACAAAATGTTGCTATCAAAACCAAATGGATCTCATCAGGTCTGCAGTACATTAAAGTTGTATTCCACCAGTTTCTGGCATAGTAGCTTAGAAGAAAAACTGGAAGAATTCCAAACACTTCTACAATTTCAAAATAATAATAAAAAAAGAAATCCCTCTTGTTCTCCAGAGATCTTCTGAGCTACTTAATACAGTACATAGATGCTAAAATTGTGCCTGTATCTAAGTCACAGAAACACCCTAAACCTAAAAACAACGCACCCCCAACTTTCCTGGTACTCTACTCATTATGTACTTTGAGATTGAGGGAAAAGAGAGGAAAGAGGGAGAGTTCTACATCTGGCTTACATCAAACTATCAGATATTCAGTCAGTACTTACACATCCATGTGGTGGCCAGCACTCTGCAACCCATCCCCCATCTCCTTTTCTATTGCACTCCACTCACTGTAGGAAAAACAAACGAGAAACAACATCAGACATGAAGGGTAAGGAAGTTAATAAGCTGCATCCTGTATACAGTTTCTTTCCAGGTGACACCTGAATAGAAATTGCCTCAAAGCCTGGCTTAGCCAACCTCTTTTCTTCCTCTTAAGCAGCAACACTGACAATGTGGCAAGGTGATTTTCAGCACTATTGCCCCTGCCACCTTAACTCATCCTCACAAATCCACTGAAGTTTGGGATTGGTTTTGAGCAGAAAGAGTCATTTAAATAGATACAATTCAATTTAAAAACAAAACAAACACAAAACCCACACAATACTAACACTTAAACGGGGAAAGAAAAAGAGGGAACTTTCTAAACCAGAATTTGGTCTAACATGTTCATCAAGAATAAACTAAGCTTTCTAGACTCACGACACATCAGATAGAAGCCTTTCATTCTAAAAAGCAGAAGGTGAGATTCGACATTTGCAAGCATTTTACTGCTCCTGAAACTCTTTGCTGTATGTCATTTTCTATTTTCATAGTAAATTGCTGTTGAGTTCTTATTCATTAAAAAAACAACTTACAATCCTCTCATTACTGCAACTACCTATTCACATTAGGGAGATCATTTAGATAGAGAAGGAAACAGAGCTGCAATAAAGATAGCAAGAGCCTTGTTCTGGCCATCAAGTATGTACACTGCAATTTTAATGGTGTTCTCAGCTTTGTGAAACCTTATGAGATTTCTTAGTTACCAGAATTACACCCACCACTCTTTTTACAAGAAAAAAGGAGTAAGTCCCCTTATATTTCACATAATTTATATCTAATGCATCTATCCCGTCCTTTGCTTTTTCATCAACATTCCACTCTGCTGATGTTGACATTTGTTTGTCTTTGTGTTATTACAGAACTACACCTAATTTCACTTTAAAACCCCCAACGAGAAAGACATCTGCAATCCATTAACCCTGAGAATTAAATTTAGCACTTGAACAGTGTGTAGAAGCAGGAGGTTTCCCTTAACCAGAAGTTTAGATTCTTTAATTCTCCAGTGAGATGGAAAACTGGAGCACGCAATTCACTCATATAAATCAAAAAAACACTGGCAAATTCACTTTAAAAAGAACAGATATAGTTGTTGATTTTTAATCCTTAAAAGTACCCAGAAGCTTTTCAGAGACAACTGCATGAAAATAGGCAGCAAGTTACTCTCTGAAGATACAGAATGCCAATGTAAAACCAAAAGCCCCAAGGGTCTGAAACACAAAACAAAAAGCTAAAATCTTCCACTTGAAACTAAGCTCAGCAGATCTGGAGATTGCTGTATTCAACATAGAAATCTCATTTGACCTGCAACATGAAGTTTTTCAAGGCAGGCATTTAAATGTTTCAGATATACTTTTCAAAAGCATAACAACATAAACAACATACACAGATCTTTCCTATGTACATATTTAAAAAATGGATTAACTCTTACCTGAATACTCTTCCATAGTTGCCATGGACTTTATAGACACCATACAGCCGGTCTGCTACCCTCTAAAAACATTAGAGTCAATTTTTGGTCATCAATTTTAAGTGCAATTCCTTTGTGAAAACCATATACAATCTTCAAGATAAAGCCTTAATGTTTTTATACAGATAAACAAGGTTAAGCCTAAATTTAATCTAAGCCACTACTGAAGGAAAAAAATCAACAGCATTAAGTCTTTGAAGACTGAAGTCACAATCAAGGCTATATTGAAAAGTAACATTTCACATAATTCTTTGGAGGTGCCCATGTATAGGATATGTTTATGAAGATCACAAATCAAGTTACCTTCAGTTTTTGAAAACCAGATGTAAGGCATACTCTCCTTTACCCAAATAATGCCAAATTTATATACACACTTGCTTATTTAACAAAGATGGCAAAACAAAAGTCCATCCTGACACCAAGAACGCAGGGAAAGCTTCAGCAAAATTGTAATAAGTGACTTGATTTTTCCATCCAGCTCGGTCAAACAAAGGAAACAAGCTATATCCATTGCAGAACTTACTGCTCAAGCTAGATATGTCATTTCAGCTGTTTGGAGAGTCAGTGCCTGCTGCAGCCAGTGCTACAACACTGGCAACATCCTCAGAAGAAGGGACCACAGGTACACTCTGAAGAGCAACTTGTAATCCAGACAATGCCCTTGTAACTGTGATATACCAATGAATGAGACTGAAGCTCGGTAAGACTTACCATTACTGGTCTGTCAAAGCAGTAAAAAGGAAACATAAGCAAATTGCCCAACAGATCTCATGCACATATTGCCCTGAGTAGAAGTCACTATCAGTAGAACACCAGTGATTAATCCTCTCAAGAACCTCAGCTCAACACGGCAATCAATTACCGTCCTCTACACCGCAGTTTCCATCAAAAATTAAATCCCTGTTGAACATACTAAAAAGCAGGATCATGCTCCTCATTATTGGAGTTGTAATTTCCCATTTCCTTTTTGTGGTTTTAAAAAAAAAAAACCCACAACTTCCATTCTCAACCCATAGAGTATCTTGACGCATGACATAATTGTTCTCGTAGTTAGAAAGAACATTATTCACTACAGAGAAAAGAACAAACCAAAGAAAGAAAGAAGTGTGCTGGGAAGCACACACAATTCATACTACAAGCTCTGGAAAACTAAGTATTGTATGTCTGACCAGAAAACAGTGTTTGGGGGCTCTTTCCAGCCCAGATACGCAGCAAAAGCAACTTGTCTGCTGAGTAGAGAAGCAGATATCTCGATTCACTTTAAAACACCTCCCTCTGATACGTGACCATCGGGGAGAGGGCAGATTAGCAACATGTATATGTTTGCTCCTCTGATGACTGTCAAACTTGACCATAACATTGGGAATTCTTCCCCTCCCCAAATCTGTACTAAATCAGCACCTCCTCCTTGCCACCTCCCGCTCCAGAGCCAGACTCCTCAGGCAAAACTGCCCTTACTCTAGAGCAGATACACCAGTTCTCTTGACTGAACAAGAAATACTGCCTCGGAAATGAATTATACTGTTTGTCACGACACACATGGGAAATACTTACAGCTCTGACTCGCAGAAGGTGTGATATGACAGACTGCAGTTCATCGCTATAGTGTTTTAGTTCAGTAAATCTCCTGGGAGCAGGAAACAGATAGTACATCATTAGGCATCATGAAAGCAAGTGTGACAGAACGTCAGATAGAGTCACAATGCCACAGCCAGCGAGACACAGCATGAATTATGCTGAGGTGGAATTATCTGAAGACTCCTAAAGAAGCGACTGCAGAGTTCAATTTCCCTAAAGTGAACAACCCAACACTTGCATAACATTTTTTATGTAAATGGAAGTTTAGAACAATTTAAGAGATACATTTGTATGAACGATAAGTAGTTAATCGAAATTATTACATAATTGTATTGGGTATCGGCTTTTTTAAAAAATAGGATTTATAAAAGCAAGCGTGAGTCAACAGGAAAGAATAGGAAAGCTTAAAATAAGTACAAAGCTAAAGTCTGCTGAAGCATACATATTTCGTAATAAAAATGTATTAATATTTCTGTCCTGACAAAGCTACTTCACTTCCAAGCTGCCATCCAGCCAGTTTTGAATACAGCCTTTCAGAAGTTCACAGAATCACTCACAAATACCACAGCTCCCCTAAGGCTAAGCCGTACAGTAACGAACTAGTTACACACGAAACCCTACAGAGACCTGTACCTGCACAAGAGCCACACAAGGCTAAAAGCGACCAAGTCACTCCAGCTTAGCAAAGCACCGGTCACCTCTGCAAGGGACACACAGGCTGTTGGCCTGCCACTGATGAAGGAAGAGGCCTTTCATCCACCACCCTGGTTAAGCCTTGGTGGTAGTTTAAGTCAATATATTTAGCTCATGCTCATGACAAAGCCGGATCGGTTGCCACAGCTTTGCTAGTGACAGGTAACCAACTAAGCCACTGCAACAGCCTCTGCCATACACACAAACCCTCCCTGTTCCACACAAGTCTGACTCGTGACCTACTTTGGTGCACAGGAATGTGTATTTCATCCAGAGGGGAAGCCACAAACAGCTTTACCTAAATTACTGAACAATGATCTGAAAATAAACAGACACAGAAGAACACAACTCAAATTAAGGAACAGGAGAATGAGATTAGCCGTCCAGGTTGATATCTGAGCATTAAAACCTTCAGCCCTCCCTCCCACAGCAGGCACACAGTCAGGCTTTGTGTTTCAGAACAGTTAGTACCTGAGAGGTCTTACTGAAACATGTCAGGTCACTTGTTCTGTGTGACCAAGTACAAAATTCCAGGGTTTTTCATTTAACACCTCTTCTTCCCCTGCCAGGAAGTCTTCCCCCAAAATATTCTCCTCCTCACATTCAGGAAGAAGGAGCTTTATTACCATTTCTAATATTTTTGATCTCCAAGGAGCATCTTTTATAAGATTATGACACACACAGGGTTAAAGTACATGAAAAGATTTAAAAGTCAGTAGAGAAAGCGTATGGGATAAAACCAGTCATTGAGCTGCACAGTGGGGTTTAGCGAGCAATCTCTTCAGTTTACACTTTATAAAATATGCACTAGGGCTGCATGTTGGACAGCTGCAGACATGCACAGTGAAGATATTTGAAATAATTGAACTAAAAACAAAAGATTAAAAAGCATGCCTTCAGCTCAGGAAGACTCCTCTTTCCACTCCAGAAACTCATAATGAAAACTTTTATTTAGCTTGTTTTATGGCAAGAAAACTTCTAGGAATGCCGTACTCCCTAAAGGCAAGTGTCAGGAACCTAAGAGAACTTCCAGTATCCTGGATTCCAGCAGCAATACATCTCCTGTGCCAATTCCTCCTCCATATAATAATAATTAATAATTTTGTTAATTATAATAATTAACAAAAAAGCCACCACTTCAGAACCGAGCTGTCTCTTTATGGTCTCAGAAAAATAAACCAACGTGATGCTATTTTTTGCCTCACCTTCCATGAAGACTGAAAATTTTACAAATATAATCTTTCAGAAAAAGGGGTTTTAAGAAACTAGTGGTGTTGCAGATCAAAGGTTTATTTCTCAAGTATTTGCTTAAGTCCTACTCATTGTTCACATATAAAAATTACATCATTAAAGTAATTTCAAAGTGAGTTTGGTGAGGCACACCAAGGGCTGTTTATTTCCTAGTGGATCATAACAACTAAAGTGTGAAACGAGACAGTTTTGATATTCAGTACCTGAAGCAAGCCCAGTGCTTTTCCATTGGTTTTACTGATTCTGCAACATTACCAGTCTAAAGATTTAATTGAGCTGTTTAATTGTCTTCAGACAAACGAAGAACTGATCAGGTCACATTTCTGTAGGAACACCACTAGGTTTCTTCTCAAAAATATCTTTTATGGTAACAGCAAAGAAAAGGTTATTTACAGGAGACAGTATTTCAGTATCAGTTATCTACTTTGTGCATTTTGCTCAGCAGAACTCCTCCCTACACCAGGGAGGGCAGCACCACTGTCCCGTTTTGTGAAGGAAGGTATCAACACTACAAGAAAGGGTTTACTAAAGAACAAGCCACTTGACGACCAACCAGACAAATAAACAAAAACAAACAAAAAACACAAACAAACCAAAGTTACTCTTTGTTTAAATTCTGGCTTAGGAAAGGATTTAGTGTTTTCTAGAGAAACTTTTCACCAAAAAGAAAGCTACTGGTCTGACTACAGCACAGAAGGGCCAATATTATTCAATATATTCATTAATGATTTAGACGAGGGAATTGAGTGTACTATCAGCAAGTTTGCTGATGACACTAAGCTGGGAGGAGTGGCTGACACGCCAGAAGGCTGTGCTGCCATCCAGCGGGACCTGGACAGTGAAGATGGAGAGTTGGGTGGGGGATAACCTGATGGAATTTAACAAGGGAAAGTGTAGAGTCCTGCATCTGGGCAGGAACAATCCCAAGTTCCAGTATAGGTTGGGGAATGACCTATTAGAGAGCAGTGTAGGGGAAAGGGACCTGGGGGTCCTGGTGGACAACAGGATGACCACGAGCCAGCACTGTGCCCTTGTGGCCAGGAAGGCTAATGGCATCCTTGGGTGTACTACAAGGGGGGTGGTCAGTAGATCGAGAGAGGTCCTCCTTCCCCTCTACTCCACCCTGGTGAGACCCCATCTGGAATATTGTGTCCAGTTCTAGGCCCCTCAGTTCAAGAAGGACAGGGAACTGCTGCAGAGGGTCCAGCATAGGGCAACAAAGATGATTAAGGGAGTGGAGCATCTCCCTTATGAAGAAAGGCTGAGGGAGCTGGGGCTCTTTAGTTTGGAGAAGAGGAGACTGAGGGGTGACCTTATTAATGTTTATAAATATATAAAGGGTGAGTGCCACGAGGATGGAGTCAGGCTCTTCTCAGTGGCAAACAATGATAGGACAAGGGGCAATGGGATCAAGCTGGAACACAAGAGGTTCCACTTAAATTTGAGAACGAACTTCTTCTCAGTGAGGGTAACAGAGCACTGGAACAGGCTGCCCAGGGAGGTTGTGGAGTCTCCTTCCCTGGAGACATTCAAAGCCCGCCTGGACACCTTCCTGTGCGACCTCACCTAGGCGTTCCTGCTCCAGCAGGGGGATTGGACTAGATGATCTTTTGAGGTCCCTTCCAATCCCAAACATACTGTGATACTGTGAGGATGAGTGCCATGAGGCTAAATTAGAGAGGGCTGCAGTAGATACAAATTTACCTCTGAGTATCAGAATATCATGTTTTTATCACCATATAAAATTCCATCATTAATTGCTTCTCATAGAAGGAGGTTTAGTTTCCAGTCTATATTGAAATATTGGCAGCATCGTTTCAGCTGTTTAAAGCTCCTCAGGCTGCTCTAAGATGAAGGGTGCAGCTCCACAGCACTGCAAGGCAATCTGGACAGGGAGCTGCAGCTGTTCTTCACCTGAACCCTTCCTGGTCCAGCAACTTGAAAGCCTACACTCCCCGCAGTGGTCACATCTCTGGTTTCGGCAAGGTGAGCTTGCTCAACACACTTTACCAGCCAGTCACACAAGCACCAAAGGTAACCGAGGGGTAAGGTGTCAGATTCCGGGCAGCTCAAGCATTAAGTGTGCTGGGCAGAGCACAGCACTATTCTGCCTGTTAGAGCTGCACACACCATACTAAACGCTCTCGAGGAATTAAAAAAAAAAAAGTTATGCTCATCAGTTATTAAACAACTTGTATCCAAAAGTTCAATTTGGAAGCTATGTAGCTGGCAGAATACAATAGAAAGCATGCGCCAGATCTCTTCAGTGCTGTGAAGTCTCTATTGAGAGACAGATACTCAGGGACTGGTTTGGTTACAAGCCCTTCCTCATGTTTTCCTTGTATTAACTCTTTTCCTGCTTTTTACTGAGCCACTTTTCACAACAGCTTTGCTTTCCAAAACATTAAGTTAACTCAAAAGATAACAGTATATTCCTCACCTCAGCCTTAACCAGTCTTGCCCACCTATGCCTACAGGCAGACTCCTGGCTAAGTCTCCCTGCTGTGAAAGCAGAAATGGCTTAAGTCCAAGCTACAGATGAAGACTGAGGATGAAACATTCAAATAAGGGACCAATTTTACCTGTAGCTGAGAGAATTGCCATCTTTTGGTATCATTGGTGACTGTTATCTCTTATATTAAACCCCAGCTAAAAGCTCCCTTGCTGCCACAGAAGGCTGCAAAAGCAAACAATAAAGAGGGAGTGCACCAATTCACAGATAAGAGGTACAGAAAGGTATGCACCCTCTCACATCCTTAATACAATACCCATAGAGGCTAGAGAAGTACAAAGGGAGCAGGCAGGAGAAGGCACTCAGGCATACTGCTGGTCATTCCCTAAACGGCATTTCCTATTGCCACTGTTGGACAGCAGACAAACCCCAAAGGGCGTTTCATACAGGTCTCTATGGCTTATAGTTGGCAAACTGCAACATCTCTTCACCCTCTTCCTGCACACTGATGTTTCTAACTACCACAGAAGTAGAAACTCCTAATTTTACCCTTCTCACATCACCTAGGGTGTGATGAATGTCCCACTACATACCCTGATAACTCTGACCGTTTTTTTGATCCAGCTGGTTGCTCTAGTGCCTGTCCCAGAGCTTCCTAAACTGCAACAGAGCTGAAGTGACCTCCAGGCTTCCAAAAGTATCTGTGAAGAATGGCACCTTGAAGAGAACTCTGAACTGCAACATCAGGGTGCATCATCCAGAATTGCACACTGGTCGATTTTGGGAAGACCTACTATATATCTGTACTCTGTTCACGCTTGCAAAGATTTCTTTACAAACATATTAAGAGGTTCTTCTTCAGGAGTCTGTTTTCATGTAACCCTTCCTTTTAACTCAGCTAAAATGGAAGACTCATTTTGCATAAAGCTATGGCATTTTCCTGAATGTTTCCTACTCCTAGGCACAGGATTTATCAAATCTTTTCACACTACCTCCTTATCGGGCTTCTGTTAAGATTTGAAATGCAGAAAGATATTTTTCTTTTCTGAACTTATTCTGAGGATAGAGAATATTCTGTTATCCGAAGTTACAGGTTTAAGTGAAAAAGGGAAAACACGGGAAGAAGTACGTAGAATCTTACTTGTCTGGGTTTTTCACTCTGAATGTTGCATTAAGAGCTTTTAATCTGGAATCTGCCTGAAAAAAGGGGAAAAAACACTTTGTTAATTTAATGCAATTAAATTTCAGTGACAAAGAAAAATCTCAGCCTTCTGGCAGCACCATTAGAAAAAAGTTCTGCCTCTCTGGCATATTTAAACCTTCAAGCATTGAACAAGTAGCTGCCCTGCATGTCAAAATTTTTTTCATTAAAAAGTAAAAAAAACCCACTAAGCTATTTTTGTGAACTAAGGTATAAACAGTATCAACTAAAATCAAGCTGGTATAATCCAAATCCCACAAAAATAGTCCCCTCCTAAAATGTTACACAAGTCACAGAGTTAAGATACACAACCCTACATTCTTTTTAGATGAAGCAATTGGGTAACATAAGACCATATGGACAAACTACTTTATATTTTTCAAACCAAAATAAAACTAGTGGCAGAGTGACCTCTATATGCTCTTTATTACCAGGAACAGTTCCCCAGTGAAATCAAAATCTTATATGTCATGTTCTCTCTTTATTTTATGACTTGCTTTACAGAAAATATGTAATTTGTATATCAGAATAGAGCCATTTTAATGCAATGTTATTTTCTATAACAGAGCATATATAAATCTCTAAAGTTCAATACCTAATTAAAAAGCTAATTGGCTACTTTGAGATGCTGGTTTACCAATGACTGCAACAGCAGTACGGAACCTCTCTAAGGAGGTGGGGTGTTTTTTGGTTTAATTGAACATTAAACTGCCCAATGGTTATTGACTCTTAATAAGACACCAACACGCATTAGATATCCCAGCCACACCCACAGAGGACCCGTATCACCACAACTTCTAATTTCTGTATGGCATTTTCCACACAGCTCACTTAGGGCTCATCTATACTGCATGAAAACTCCAACCCCGGGAAAATGGCTGGAGTTTCCTTTTGATGAAAACATCCCTCTTTTAGGGAAAGAAAAATAAACACATCTTGTGAGATGTATAGATTTCCTGCAGTGTTCTCTTTGAGCCAGACTGTGCCACAACTGCTGGCAGCCAGTTACTTACACCAGCACTAACAAATATGGTGATGACACAGGAGTATTTTGTGCACTGTTACAGCCAACTCTGAGCCTGAAGAGCTATTTTGAATTTGACTCTGAAGGAAACACAGTGTTTTCCCAAACTAAGACCTGAGTCCTTCCTTTAGGACCCTTGCAATAGCTTCTGCAGAAGAGACAGGCACAGTTTGAGACTGTTTCACCTCCCATGGCATTGAGGCTGAGCAGAAGATCCCATATTTGAGTATCACTGCAAGTTCCTTTCACCTCCATACCTGGAGGACACTTAGGAAAGCATTTAAATTGACAGAAAAGCAGCTTTTTTCTTGCAACTAGGATGAGAGGTACCGATGGAAATCTTGCTAACTTTAGCTGTCCTCCAATAACTAAACCACCAACACAAAATCCATAAACCCAATATAAGTGAATGAAACCTGCAAGACTAGGACTGACCGATATTGGAAAAAAACAGGTGCATTGTCTCTGCCACACGCAGCACTCCAAGAATATTTTGCAAAGGGAAGACAAAGGCACCATGAGGAAGCGTGTCCAGGACAGCACAAGGAACACAAAACACTGCAGTAACCCCAAGTCCCAGCCTTTAGGATCATTCAGAGTGCTCCACGGGTTTGTATGGCTTTGGACCTCTACTGCTACAGCCCAACGAGTCATTACACAAGCCAGGGAGATTCCAGGCTGTGCAGACACACCTATATGTACTCCTCACACATTTCTCACAGTAAAAACAGCACCTGGGTACACTGACTTCAAATCAGAGTCCTTCCCTCTAAGTAGCCATTTCACAAAATACTGTACTTATATTCAAACAGCAGGCAGCAAACCCATTTGAGTTTGTTGGGACAGCATGTACATTCAAGAGGTTACACTTGAAAAGGACCACTTCCTACATTGCATTTCCAGGGCAAGTTTTTGCCTTGTGTTACAGACACACACAGTGCTCTGAAGGAAGAGTTCAGCAGCACACAAGCACTCTCAGGCAGGAACCAAGATTCTGCCAATGCTCAACTATCTAAGTAGGGTTATTTCCTTCTTGCCATTAACAGCACAGTAACTCCCACACATCACTTTTGAGCATTTGCACCAGAGTTACACTGCTAGAAAAACAGCTGTCCAGTCTTAAACTTGATTTAAGGGTAACAGACACAAGCATTTTAGAGACAAACTCCCCATCAAATGAGGTACAGCCGAGGAGTTTTCAGACAGCTAATTTCTACTATGATCCTACAATCATTTAAGTAGACTACAGATAGGAATTTTCTCCTTCCTAAACAAAGGGTTAAAATCCCAAGCAAAAAAAAAAATCCCTTAAAGAACAAAATTAAGTGCTGGAGGCAGAAGGGAAGAGAGGCATGATTGAATCATACAGTTGGCAGAGTAAACAAAGTCTCCAACATCAACATTAACTATAACATGCTACACTGCATTAATGCCTAATTTAAAGTTTAGTTAGCCAGGTTCAAACCCTTTGGGACAAGAGACACATCCTGCTTTAATGCATTAGCAGCAGAGACAGCAGCAGCATGTAAACCAGTGGTCTGGTTCTGGTCTAAAACATGTAGTGAACAGGGGTTTGTTCTCCTATGTAGTGCTAAATAACCTCCAATCTTGACAGGTTTATACTTCAGATGTTGAATAAAGGGAAGATGCCCTTTCCCAGGCTTTTACAAAAAGTTATTTTTCTTTACTAAAGAAACAGGAACTGTTGAAAGGAAACCACACACATGATCAAATAGAGAAGGAAAACAGGACTTGCTCATCTCTCATTTAATCTACTATATGGTTTCAGGTAGTCAAATATTCTCAGCACTCTGCTATGAGTTTTATTTTATGCACACATATTTGTGTGCAGTCCTGAACATACCCTGCCAGTAAAAATCTCCTGAACTCTTACAGTGTAAGCTGAAATAAAGATGTGTTGACTAGGAAAATACAGCTTGAGGGCTTTACACTTTTTATATTATGAATACTAGCAATATGCAAGCCCTACCAGGATGGAAGAGAATTACTGTCCACTTAAGTTACCAACATTAAGTGTCAGTATCAAAGCCCCTTGGACATTGAGGATAAGAACACCAGTGATTTTCTTTAGCTCTCACTTTCAAAATAATTCTTCATAATCCACCTGGTTTTCAGTTGTGATTTCATGAGAGTTGACCACATTACAATGAAACAAAAGCTCAGTATTTGTCCCCAGTGTTCTTCTCCAGACACAGCCCAGCAATCTATCAGCTTCTCACAGATTCTTGTCCTGTACAGACACACGACCTTTGATGACTTATTCCTGCAAGTGTTCCATCAGTTTACCCAGCCACAAACTCACTGATATCAATGGGGATAGTACAAGACACATTCTGTTACAAAGCTAAGGGGCACCAAATCCAACTGCCTTGGTCCCTTTCAGCAACTTATCCTTGGAGATAAGTCCTACAATTCAGATTGCTTGCCTTTTTTTTTTTTTTTTTTGGATACCTTGCACCTCTTACCAGGCTAAATTTGGCATCCATCTTTAAAACAATGCTAAAATAAATTGACAACATACAAAAGCACTGCTATGGCCTCAAGTTCATTAAAGCTTAAAGCTTATAAGGATCACAACTCTACATTACTGCCAGAATTACAAGGTTGAGCATCGAACATAGGTACATATTAACAAGCCTCCTAGAGAACTTCACAACTGAAGTCTTCCCTATTACATACTACAGACCCCACTGTATTTTTGTAGTTACAAGTATACATAAAGCAATGCCTCTAACTCATTCTAACAGCAAACAGTCCTTCAAAACAATAGCCAAAAACACGTTTGCTGGAGTATTTCTGTGTCACAGCAGTCTTGAGACAAACAATTACAGTAATTACCTTTAACTGAAATCCAGTCTCATTCACCATTTCTTTCCATCCACCTTCCTAAAAACACAAGAAAAGAACATTGAGTAAGAGTTACTTAAGAGTGCCACAGCTTTTGCAAGCCCCTGTATCAGTCCGTACATCACAAGAGCTTCTCCAGTAAGCCTGGTTTCTGCCTTGGCTACCTTCCCCACGACTTTCCAAGAATCTGGGTTAAAAATAACATGTCATTATGGTGTGTTTGCATACTAACCTCCCCCCAAAAAACTGTCTCTGCACTACTCAATTACCTCATTCTATCAACTGGGGGCAGGGGCCACACAGCTTTGTCTGAAGGAGTTCAGCTCTTTAAAAATAAAAGTAGTAACCATCTATTGCCTATTAGATAAGCAGCAGCAGCTCCAAGGACCTTTGCAGGCTGAGGCAGAGAGCACACAGAAAACATACGTGTGGCAGCTGTTTACAGTGCCCATGCGGTCACCTCGCTCATGTGTAGTTGGTTGTCCCCTGTTTCCAGTTCTCATACACTGGTTCATCTACATGCTATACTGTGGCACTAAACCTACCTGCTGAGGTCACTACTTGGGAATCTCTCAAAGCACAGAAAAAAGACATCCAACATCTCCTGAAGTTCAAAACCACAGAATGTAATACTTGAGCTGACAATTGGATCACAACTTTCATGACAACATACTATAGTGGTTTTGGACCACGATACATACAAATGGATCACGAGTCAAACCGCAAAGCTAAAGAAACCGTGGATATCCAAAAGTGAATTGGAAGCCAGTACTGTCTCTGCAGCCAGCAGTACAGCATGTTAACTATTGTATTTCAGCTTTAGTCCTAGGGAAGCTTTCCCAGCCAATACACATTAAGTTCCCAATATGCTGTTCCAAAGAGGTGGAAATTCTCTCTTCGGAACCTTCGAACTAGACTGGAAAAATGCCATAAGGTACTTTAGAAGCCCAGTTGTACAATTGTAGCAGGCTGTTAAACAGTCTTCAGATGGACAAGTCTTGTCTACCTGAAGTTCACGCACGCTATCTATCCTTCTTCTAGACACAGAACAGGCTGTGGGTAAACAGGGAAGAGGAACAAAAAGACATCATCTTAAATAATTGCTAATGAATGTATTTAGAAAGCACAACACTTTACTATACCTGTGTTAAAAATGAATAAAAGATTTTGTCTTGGCAAAGAACAGGATGTGAAGCCACACGTAACAAGAAGTTTTCCAAACCAATTCTTCTTCTTTCCACAAAGTCTGGATCCATATTATCTGCTGATAGCTTATGCCAAACAAAGTCAGCCTATTTAAACAGAAGAGTGTTAATAACAAATAAATAGCAAACAAGACAAAGCAAACTGCAGCCTCAGCTTCCTTACCCTTTTTTCTGGCAAAGGGGGAACAACAATATGTGGATAGGTGACGGACAAATAATTCCTCAGTAACTCAAATTCACTGTAACGTCGCCACAGGGAATCCACCGGCACACACTGTCCCTCACTCTGGGGCTCAACAGCTCTGAAACATGAAACAACAAATTCAAGCATTGGTAAGCTATCAACTCCTTCCTCATACCATCAGTACAATTATAGCAAAGGTCCTAAAAATAGTTACCCAGTAATGATTACCACATAACTTGCCTATAATCTAAAGTAACCTTAATTAATTTCACATCCATATATTCATTTAAAAAGCTATTTCTGATTTCTGCCTGATAGCATGCTTTTTTTCTTTTTCAGAAACACAGGCAAAGTCAGCACATTTTCATCACATCACAAACACACAGGTAGGTCACAGTCAAGTAAAGAGCCACACAAGTGACTTAGCTCACGACACTACAGAATTAGACATATTTCTCTTGGAACAGTGTCAGGCTTCAAGCCAGCAGAACTTCCTAAAGCAGCTGAAGGATATAGAATATTACAAGAAAGAATTTACTATTCAATGGGAAAGTCTTCACTTCAGAGGATAAAAATTGTCTTGTCTGCAACAGCTGGAATAGTTAAAAATCTACAGTTTAATATTTAGAAATTCTAAAGGATATTTTCACAAATTTCCAAGCATCTCCAGTTTTCTGGATTCAAAGTGATATCTTTGTATAGTTAAGGCGTATAAACATAATTTAACAAACTAGATAGAGTAAGAAGGTATAAAACTGATGCATCTGAAAAAATTATTGAAAACTTAAAGCCAACATCACCAAGCAACGTGATCTCTCTCAGCCTCTTCCTGAACAATCAGATATTCCAAGCTCATCACCACCTTCATGGCCCTTCGCTGGACTTGCTTTACTATGTCTATTTGTACTGGGGAACCCAGAACTACAAGTACTTACTCACATGATACTCAGAATAGAGTACTAAATTATTTCTTCCAGCAGAAACCAGACTATGCAGCTCTTGAGTTCATCAGAACTTCCTGGAGTAAAGTTTTAAAAAAGTGTACTACTTACATACTTTTAAGCTATTCTTAACCTTCAAGGTTGGATTTCTAATGACCTTACCAAAAAAACAAACAATCCCACTCCAGGGCAGCCCCAATTACTCCATACAGTTAAATAAAACACAAGAAGCCTTTTTCATCCATTTCTGAACTAATTAGAAAAGAACAGCCTTGCTATACCCTCTTGTTTAAAAGCATGGTTACATCTTGAGGTTAAAGTAATTTAATACAGAATTATTCAAAAGGAATCTTATTTAAATGAGTAAGGCCAAGCATTTTCTGTTTATCTATCCTTGCCTTGTGGAAAGGACATTTATTCCAGGTGACTGAATCTTTAGGAAAAAGAAATTCACAAGGAGGAAAAAGAAAGGATGTATTCATAAGCATTCAACACAAACTGCTGCAGAATAAAACTGTTTGAGACTGACTTAGAAAAAGAGGTGAGCACACTGCTGACAGCCACTAAACTGTACTGCCAGCATCTCATAGATTTCTCCCCTACTAAGAGTATTTCAACTCAACAAAGCTGCAACTTGCAAACACAGAGTTTTGAAGAGGGTAAGCTGAGCTTAGTGCTGCAATGACAAGCTGTGTAGCATTCCTCCCTACACAAACACTACACAATTTAAACATTTCAAGAACACCTCAGCTAAAAGCAGGTATCTAGTGTTTGTACTATTGCCAAGTTGGAGGTAAGTTTAAATAGATAAAGAATTAAGCCACCATGCCCTGGAAGTTCAGTTGTTTTGTTGAAAACTGAAGGTACAAACTTCACTTTCCTAGAAGAGAAACTCCCAGAGTTTGGTAAACAATCTGGCCCCTGAAGATGCTCACACGAAAATACTTCAGAATTAGGGACCCTTTTACTCTCCAGCCTCAGCAGCTATCAACCAGGTGCACTGACTTACACCACAGGTTTCAAGAGAGCACTACTTCTGCACAGGTTATTATCAAGACTGCTACCATCAATGCATCAGATTATGTGGGCACTGTCTGAGAACATACTGCACATGCAAACATTAACAGGGAGACAAAGAAACAGAGGGGCCAGGACTGCCCTGAGAACCCAGCCACACACCAGAAGGACCCATCTGTGCTGCAGATAGAGATGTTGCTGCACCAGCAGGAAGACACCACAGACTCACATGGAGGCACAGAGCGAGGCAGACTGCATCCACCCTTGCTCTAAAGGCAGCAAGATCAGAGATCCACATCTCAGACCTAGAATACAGAGTTCTCCATAATATAATGCATGTTCTATCAGACAAAGAGAAGAAAAAAAAAAAAACCTGGAGGATGCCCTCGCCCATTGCTATTAAGTGTCTGTCACTCCAGCACTTAACCGTCTCCTGGCCACAGCAAATGCAACCCTGGGACTGGCTCAGGAGTCACGTTTAACTAGTTCTTCCTTCCAGTTTTCATTTTTCTGTAATAGGAGAGTTCCATTATTCATCTTTTTTTTTAATTTAACTGAAGTTTAAGACTGGCTGCATCACCTTGTAACTAGAGGCAGGCTGGGTGTGCGCACACCACTGACAGGTTATGGCTGCCTACCACTTCTCAGGCAAAGTTACAGAGGCTTAAGTATTTCCGCTAAAGGGAAACTGCAAGAAGAGCATCTACCTTTATTTTTTTAAATATCATTCTTATTTTTCTTGTCAATATGAGCCCCTAAGGAAAAGTACTGCTAGCCACAATTATTTTTCTTCTCTACTTATTCTATGGGCTTACATTGACACAGGCAACTTCAAACCTAAAGTTTTCCACCTCCTGAACACAAAGTAATTAGAAAAGTTCCTTTAGCTATTCCATTTCACCACAGTGTGTACTTAATTGCTGTCTTCTGCCTCTAACCCAACCCAGCTCAAGTCTAATCTTATATTTATCACTTTCTGAATAACCCATAATGTCAATGAGGTCCGTACAGGGAAGAATGAAAAGTTTATCTTTCAAGGAAGTTTCTGGTCCAGATATTCCCATTCTGTTTTCAAGTGCAATTCAGTAGAAATACAACTTCACAAGATGTTAGAAAATAATTATCCCAAATATTGGTAGTACGCATTTGTAAGTGGTCTCAATATGGCACCAACACATCAAACATAACTGCAGTAATACACATTAGCGGTATAAAGTCAGGTAGCTTGTCTTCCATAGTTGATCTGCCTGAACTCATCCTGCTCTGGCTTGTCATTCCTCCACACACCCATTTCTGCCAAATCAGTTTTACCATGAAAAAGTTAATCTGTATTCTTCTTAGAACTCCGAATTCCTGCATTTAGGAGAGTCACATTATTTAGTAAGTTTCAACAGTTTTAACACCACAAATGTGAGAAAACTAAAGAATAGTACTCTGCTATAAACTAACAGGAAAAAAATAAATGAAATCAAGAATGTCTTTAGAAATGTAAAAGTGGTTTCACAGATTCAAGTCCGTTTGGGGAACTACATATATTCTCCTTCCATACTACAGATTACAGGTTAGAAGAGGATGCACTTACATTTCACATTCCTATCCTATAAACAGCAAAGGGAGGGAAATGCACCAATAGAATCAACACATATTTTAATAGTGCAGCAGTTTATTTACCATTTGTAAGGGTTCAGGCCAACATACCATCAGTAAGCTGTCACTGTAAGAGATCACAGTCTTCTGACAAGAGAATGTTCCATTGTAAATTATGCTCTTAAAGCTTCATGACTGTTTTGCAGAGTTAATTATAAACTAGAAGCAGTGACCATGTGGAGCCTTAACTGTGCAAAAAAAAAAATCTCAACATGTCTCCTATATCAGTTTTGTATTTGTCAGAATTAACAAGAACACATGGGTTATTTAAAATATTTTTTAAAACCCACAATAATTGGAATACTAACATCTCAGCCCACACACACAACTATCAAGCAGAAAATTAAATAGGAACCAAAAATTTTTAAAATATTTAGGAAAGTGTGCTTCAGCAAGGAAGGACCACAGCTTTATAGAGAAGTCAAGTGCTATATCAAGACAAACCACCACCACCCCACAACAGAGATGCAGGTACCCTGTTACTTCAAGTTCTGTGTCCACAAGGGTCCTCAAGAACTCAAGGAAGAAGGAAGCAACTGCCAGAGTAAATCATGCCGCTCACCACATCTTCCCTCCTCACACTCAAACTAAGGAAGTTTACTACATCTCAAGCCCACTGTCAATTTATTCTGACAAAACAGACTTCCCTAAGTCTAAGTCAATCAAGCTTTACAACCCTTATGAGGGACATGCAACCCTCACATTAGACCTTGAAGAAAAAGGTTAAATTACTACCAGAGAACCTTGAAGGTCAAACCTGCCTGCACAGTTTATTCTTTAACCAGGCAGAACCTGATGCAGCTTCCTCAACGTAGTCTGTGTTAAGCAGCCTGGTGTTATTTCTCTTCTCAGATCATAGTTACTTCCTTTTTTCTAACATGCATTTATTCTCACTGTCTTAGAATTGAGAACGCTGCCTTTTCTGGTTGTAGTTGTTGCTTTTATCTTTATATAACATAGTTCTTGCTTGGGGTGAAAAGCAGTTCAGAGACAACAGGTAAAGCAAGCAAATGTGACAGCAAAACAGGTAGACAGACACTTGCCCAGAGAAATATCTGGATGTTTATCTTTGCCCAACATCCTCTTGCAATAAGCTGCACCCTAACAGCTGGGCCTCAGCAAGAACCTGCCACCGCACTGTCCCATCTCTGCAGGACAGACAGACATCCCTGCTGCCTCTGCCACCAGCATCACCCACTCCAGCAGCCTTGGCTGGGGTTTTGCGTGGTTGGTTTGTTTCATTTTTGTTTTGTCAGTGCTTGGGGACTTTGCTTGTTTGTTTATTTCTCTCCAACACGCTGTGAAATGTCAGTTTAGCAACTTTTAGTGACTGGAGGGGGAACACAACATTTCAGGAGGGCAGCTGAGTAGCTCTCAAAGAATCAATGACTTCTAGTTAACCCATTTTAATAAATTTAAAACATATTTTGAAGTTACTAATACTAATTTAAGATCCCCTTTCCACCCAGGCATTGATAAAGTAAAAGCAGCCAGATTCCACTCTCTAGAGAGAACAAAGCTGTGGTGGGAAAGTGCTGTACAGCCCTCAGTTACAAGCTTGCGTCCACACCACTGCCTTTCAAACCAGGTAATAAGTGTTTGAAGCTGCATGGATGGATTTGGGACAGGCAAGTAAGATGAGAGAAATAACTTTTTTTAATCACACCAAAAATGTCTCCACCTGGTTACATATGAGACTATAAAATATCACCAATTACAAGAGCATTTCTCCCCAGGAACCCTGTTCCAGAAAGGAAGTAGAAATCCACAAAGGTACTCATTACACTTAATACCTTCATTACCATCTAATTTTTTAGACCACATTATGAACTCCACCATTAAATGCAGGTACTGCAGACCAGTTTCAATTAAGATTATAATCACTTGTTGACATTCAGTCAAACTTCTCAATTTGTTTTGGTTTTAAAAACACAATATAATACTTGTACAGTCTTCAGGCAGGAAAACCATATGTTTCGCCTCCAAGAACAGTTTTAACAATGCACGTTATTCACTGAATGAACCAACCTGCCTGAAAAAAAAATTAAAAGACAAAATTGAAACCTTCAGCTTTTGCATTCATAACTGATGTTATCATATGCGATTGGAAGATTGCATTACTCCAAAAGTCACATTCATTTGCTTTAATTCAAAGTGCCAATGTGAGAACTTCAGTCCATCTAATTAACCTCTTCCCATTTCCCATTTAAAACTAATTATCTTAAACAAGCCATTAAACAATTTTGAATGAAATAAAAAAGAGGAATGGCTGCAAAATAGTAAATCAGACAAGGAGGAAATACATCAGTTATTTCCTTGTAAAAGCAATCACCTCTTCAACCATAGAAGCAGTAACTTTGCTTTCAGCCTCTGACCTTCCAGTGTACAAGAAGTGACACTTCAGTCCCCTACGGCAGACAAGGCTCACTCTCTGCAGAGAAATAACACTGCAGAGGGCTCGGCAAATTTTTCCATTAGCTATTTAGAAATGGTCTCTGTATTTCGGCCTCTAAACAGACAGAAGAGCAATCATTTCAGATCAACTACAGATTTTGTAAACCACCAAAAGTTATCTAGCAAGTTTTCTTGTCAGATGATTTTCACAGCCAGGTGGGGTTTGTTTGGTTGCTTAGTTGGTTTGTGGTGTTTTGTTTGGTTGGTTTTTTATACTGTCACCTAAACAGTTTTCTCTATTTAACTAAATTATACATCCACTAGTCAGGTTAATGATTCATAGTATCAATTAAGTATAAAGCAGCAGTAAATTTTCTTTCCTCCATCTTCTTTCATCTCTTGATGCCGCCGTTTAAAGCTCATGCTGAATTCAGACTTTCTTCCTTTTTACCTAATACCTCCTTTGGAGGGAACAGACCAGTCTTCCTGACCCTCAGTACCAAAATCTGCGTTCTGTTGTTTTATCAGAAGACAGGAGACCTCGACGAGCATTCATTCTGTGCCTCTCCTCAGGAAATGCATGCCTGTGCTCTTCGCTGAGGCCAATGTGGAGCAGAAGACTTTGGGAAAGTAACTTAAAACATAACAAAGCAAAAACTCCTGAAGACCCGTGGTGGAGCATTGCTACCACTGAACTGGCTACTCATTTACAATAGAAGTTCATTTCTCTCACAGAAACTGTCATTAGAAGCCCTTACACTACAGATGCACAATCCAACATCCTATGGGAGAAGTAGGTATTGCTCATGTCACAATTTAACTGACAGAAAACTTTCGAAATACTGAAAGCAGAAATATGAGTTAACTTCTCCAGTCATACTGTGGGAGTAACAGGCAAATATCGTGAGCCACCCTTCCAAATTGTATCAAAAGGAAGATAAGTGTAGTAAGGCTGGAAACCAGGGATCCCACTATTAAGTAGTCAGCTACCATGCCGCACAAAGTTTGTTACTTTTTCCTAAAGTCACATTAACAAAAAACAAAACAAAAAAGAAACAAACAAAAAACCAACACACAAACACCAAAACCACACAAACACAAAATCCTCTAGTTATCAAGTTTCATGACCAGGAGGACCAGGCCAGAGACCTGAAAGTCAGCAGGGAGGGAAACAAAGTTAACTAAATAGCTAAATGGAAGCGTCTTACAACTACAGAAGAAATTGTTTACTTCGAAGGAGAACAGAAAAAAGGTGTCCCTGTATGCACTATGATTAAAAGCCCACCACCACAGAGCACTGAGAGGTTCTCTGCATTCTGGTCAACTTTCAGTTCTGTCATGGAGAACAAAGAACACAAGACCAGGAGTGAAATTCTGGGTTTTATACTGTCTCCATTCTTGAAGTTTCACGCAGACTCTGGTATAAGACAGAATTTCTAAAAAGCAAGAAAATCTGAATTTAAGCGAGGTCCTGGATATTTCAGTTTCCCTTATAGAAAGCAAGTGATATGCTGAGCACCTACATCTCATGAAGGAACATTTAGCTACACATTTTAAGAATTCATATTTGCCTTACTGCCATTTCCCACAAAGAGGTGGAAGTGTTCATCTGTTTGCACAGGAAGAATATAAAAACTAAGTTATTTTTAAATAACTGTTTCACAGCTTCCATTAAACTATACAAACTGACTTCAAGACTAATTGAACGGAAATGGCTCACCACAAAAATCTACTTAGCTAATGCAGAAAGGTGTAAACCAAGAATAAAGGAGATGCTTTCAGGAAGCACGACCCTTGGAATTTGCTGAGGCTCTGCAGTCTAGAGCCGCAGAGTTTGTTTTGTCTCAAAGAAAGAGATCTATGTGGAGGTGTAATGTCAGTTAAAAAAACCCAAAACACAGAAAAGTCACATGAAAATGTGAGAGTAGTTATTTGTATTTTGAAAAGAAAAAGGAAGCAACACCATCACGTGCATTTTGAAAACGGTTTCATCAGCACTAGTGAAACTAACGTGCTAAAAAGTTTAGGTGCCCAGCTCCTGTTCTGTAACAAACGTGCAGTGACTGTAATTGCATCCATCTTGTGCCCCTTATTCACCCAGATGCATGCAACTCCTCAATTCAAATTGAAATTAAATCCTAGATAGCAGTACCAGTGGAACCCCAGCTCATATAAACGTAATACAACTATTATTAAGTGGTCTTCCTTTTATAGTACTATAAACTGAGTTTTATTCTTCTGCTACAAAATATCCTATTACCCACAGACAAATTGCTGTGAAGCCCACCTACAGCTCCAGGCTCAGCAGGAAGCACATTTAATAGCCAGCAATTATATTTATGCAAGAAATTTTGCCTTCTCAGCAAAAGGAATAGAGAACCTTTTTATTAGATATGTGACAAACCCACATTTTCAATAGTTCTGTGACAAACATAATTGGTCTTGGTATTTGCTGACCACAGAATAAATCTTAATGAAAGCAAGCAATCCGAGCAGCAAAATACAGGTTTGCCACTGAAAGAACCACTGGGAAAGACCAGCAGAAGTGAGTCTAAAGTAACATAAGGATGACTGGGAAAGGAGATGCTGCAGTCAGTGTGTTCCAGAGCTGTGTAAAGATGCCCCCAGAGTACACTTCACACCACAGTTAGACACCAATTATTCTGATTTTCTTCTCTTTTCCTTCAGAAATACAATGAAAAGAAAAACATTACTTATGTGAGAATATGTGATCTTTAATACCAATGCACTGTAGAAGTATTTTTTAAACATCTGAGCAACTGCAAAAGAGCTACAATATTTGAAAAATATAATGTATGCCATGTATGTCTATTTTGGATTTTATTCTGAAAGCTTAGCAACATATGGTAAATGTAACCCAGTAGGTCTGCAGTTAGCATGACTGGTGTGTCCCTTCATCAGTTAAACAAGTTAAGAAGCCTTTTAACTAGTAACTAAAAGACTTAAATTATAATATTACAACTTGAACTCTTTGCCTTTGCAAAATGCAACTGCTCTGTTTCAGGTTTTATCTGCACAGCAGATCACTCCTGAGGCAAAGCCCAAAGGTTAAAACTGTTAATATAAAGAAGAGAGAGACAAAACTCCTAATAAAATCTGATTTTGAAATTCTTGCTTCAGCTGAGTAACATGATCCTGCATAATAGGAGTCATCTGTGGCTGTTTGGCAAGTAACTATAGGCTAGAAGAGATTTTAAAGCTTTGTTCACTACTCAGTACCTAAAATCGCAAGCTGTCTTTGTGGTAAAAGGAGTGTTTATTTGTATTTTTTATCTTACTAACACAAGAAGATTGAAAGCAGTAAGTTCTCCAGTGAAAGTTTAAGTTAATATGAAGGAAGGAAGCAGTTAATTAATCCTAACCATTAGAACATCTACAAGGAGTATGTGGTGATCAGATCAAGCAAATCATTTCAAGTATTAGTGGAGCACTATATTTTGACCACATAACTCATGAGCCTTGCTTTATTTTCTTGAGATCCTAAACAAGCCTAACCATTACTTTAGACCATAATGCACAACCTCTCTCACATACGACCTCATACATATGTATATAAATTTATGCAAACCATGTCTAAGAAATAACCAAGCAGTCGCTGACACCATATTAAAGCAGCATCTTTCAAGCACACATTTTTTCCACCTAGCTAAATGAAAAATTACAGTATAAAGTTACACAACACCAGCATTAATACTGGAGATCAGATGCCAAGTTTTCATGGGGAAAGTTCCTCTGGAGTAGGTTGATAATCACATAACAAATCATAAACAAACTAATCCTCTCATCAACTATACCTTAATATTTTTTGGGGAAGGGCAGATAGCTGGTTTAGAATGGCACATCCATGCACTCAGAGTGAGCTCTCATCACCTACCTCGTCTCAATGAGGTAAGCAGTGTATGTTTCTTGCATGTTCATGGCATTCCTCCCAGTCCGTTTTTCGGCTTCTGAAACAGTGATTTCCATTTTTTTTGCCAAACAGTCTTCCATCTTTTTAGAGGAGGAAAATAAAGATTCATGTAACATTAGCCACACAAGGCAAAGGCTACTAACCCTGCCTCCCCTACTCTCACAGCACATTTGTTCAAATAAGACAGGTCTCTACAGGATAAAGGCTTTGGCAGGTCTTTGTTTTATACCTTTGTTCTGTATCACATTTACAAATGAAAACAGAAAGTCTGCTTTTGGAGAAAAAAACAAAAAAATCAAAGCCAACAAATAGATAACTTTGGATACCAAAAGTCATCATGACCCAGTAAGATAGAAAACTAATATTCTTCTGTACAGGTAACAAAGTAACCTTTTTTAAAAACAAACAAACCCCTGCACTTTCTACCCAAACACTTCCCAACTATCGGTGAATTCCTCCTCAAGACACCTGGGACACACGTAACCACCTCTCCCGTTTCACAGGAAACAGAACGCATCCGGACTGAGATGTTTTTCTTTTAATCTCCCGGAGGAGGATCGTTATCTTTCACACACTGGCAGGCAGAGTCGGCCAGGACCGCACACCCACCCTGGAAAGGCAGAGAGAGCTCCAGGAACCTCCAGCTGAATTCAGCTGGGAGGGGGATCTACTTGTGAAACTGGGGGGCGGGGGCAAAAATGTTGAGAAATAAAAATAACAATAGGGCACAAGGGATGAGGGCAGACGGCACAAAAATCCCTCTAACAACAGCCAGAGAGAGACTGGAAGGAAGAGAACCCCACTGCTCGGAGGGAAGGGGTGCACAGCTCAGACCCGGGCAGGTGCTAGGCCCCGGACACGCAGCGTGAGAGCTCATCCCACCTGCAGCCCCTTCCCGCTACCGCCTAGCCCCGGCCTCTCCGCGCCGGCCGAGCCCCGCACCCCTCCCCAGGCTAGCGGCGCGGCGGCCAGGCAGCGCGCTCAGGAAAGCCCGGTGCTCGGCCCGGGCGGAGTAGGCCGCGCAGAGGCCGGCGGCCCGCGGGAAGGACGCCGCCCCACCGCCGCCTTCCCCGGCACCCTCACCGTGGCCGCGGCAGCTACGGGCTGCTCCGGAGGCGGGAGGCCGCTGTAGGGCGCGCCGCCGTCCTCCTCCGGGCGGCTATCGCTGGGCTCGGCCTCGGCGCTCTCCATGGCTATAAGGCGCTCGGCCACCTTCCTCCGCGCAGGCGCTGAGGCCGGCTCCGGCGAGCAAACTCATCGCAGGTCCTAGAGAGAGCGGCCGGCGGGTGTGGTGCCCGCCCGGGGTGGGTGTGTGCCCTCCCGGGGCGGGGGGAGTGTGCCCGCACGGGGGTTGTGCCGCACGGGGGTGTGCGTGCCCGCACGGGGGGGTGTGCGTGCCCGCCCGGGGGGTGTGGGTGCCCGCGCGGGGGGTGTGTGTGTGTGCCCGCCCGGGGGTCGCGCCCGCCCGCGGGGGTTGTGAGTGCCCGCCCGGGGGTTGCGCCCGCCCGGGGCCGGCGCTGAGGCGAGGCGAACCCCGCCGGCCCGCGGCCTGCCCTGGCCGGTGCTCATCGATTGCTTTGATCGAAGCCCTCTCGAGACTGTTGGCGTCCTGCCCACCTTTCTGCCAGAAAAAGTGCCTCGTTATGTCCCTGGGGGGTGGGCACCTCTTCGCGAACACGGGGATGAAGGCACCGCTCGTTGTTAGAGAAGCCAGGCAGTGTGAGCTCCTGTCAAGGCAAGAACAGACCTTCTGCCATTCCTCGGGTGCTCATCCTCACTTAAACACTTGTAAATGTTTATTTCTAAGATTTATTTTTGCTCGTGCTCCTCTCTTAGCTCTCAGGTCACTGAAGAGTTTCTGATGCACCCATGCTGTGTCTTATTTTCCCTTCTTAGCAGGACACCTTGTCATTTTGCTTTACAGAGCCTCTCCCAGCAGCTATTAACTTTCCCGCTGGATGTTGTTAACATTATGCAGCTCGGGTTATTTTTATTTTTAAAGCCCACCAGTCTGTTATTTCTCCGCTCTCACCCCTTTGTGGGCAGCAAAGGACTCGGTCGTGCTGTGTTCGCTTTTACTCGCCCTCCAGCCCACGCTGCCTTCTCCACTGGCCCCGTCCCGGCAGCCGTGGGACACCCGGAGCTGTGTTCTGCCCGCCAGCTCTCCAGCTCACCCAGAAGCCTGTCCCACCCCACCAAGCTTCCCCAGGGGGTACCCGAGGAGTTAAAATTCCCCAGGTTCAGCTCTGGGGAAGCCTCTGTTGTTTATTTTTCCCTGTATGCCAAACGTCACTTTGGACACTCGGGAGCACACCCATCGTTCTCTGGTTTACATATCATTCCCTTGAGAGTTCCCATTTTTGCACCAGTTTCATGTCTTTTGATTCAGGGACTACATTTTTTATATTCTCATGTAGCTTTTTTTGCTTTTCCTGCCCTTTTGAAACCCAGGTTACAGGCCACCTCGGGGGATTAAAGAGTTGATATTGTAGGTTTCTTTGCTTTGCTTTTTTTCTGCGTTGAGTAGGAAATGGTTTTTCTAGTGTTGACCGGAGCTTTATTTGCATACATTTTTCATCCAAAAATTAATCTTTTTCTTTCAACAACAATTAAAATAAATCTCAAAATCCCTTTTGAAGACCCCATGAATTAATATTTGGCGTCTGGTTTCTATTCTGTTGTCTTCAATGTTTATTCAACTTTTTCCTCAGATTGTTTGAACTGATACCTCAATCCCTCCTTTCCCACCCCTCCACCACTGTAGCTGGATGGAGTTTCCCAAGGTTTTTCATAAAAGACTTTCCTAGAACAAAAGTTTTTTTACAAATATGTGAACTGTGATTTGTCCTTTGAATAGGACTGATTTAAGATTTGTTTTCTAAACCCAGAGCCCAGTTTAGATGTTAAAGCATGATTGCACGTTGTAAGACAAAGTCTGTTTTCCATTAGGGTATGGTTTTCTTATGTTTACTCAAGATGTACATTACGATACATACCTTGTATCAATTACACTTGCATTTGCAGGATGTGCATACTGAAATTTTTCTGATCCATATCAGTGATATAATGGAAGTATTTATGTGAAGCTCATACAGGATATCATACTTTGTACCAAATGTTTTTATTATAGAAAATACACTATCAATAAAACACAGTCATATTTTGCATGTCTAACATTCAGTCATTTCAAAACCTATTTTCAGCTTTGAATTTTCTTAACACTTCTAAGAGAGGTGAAGAAGAGTTAAAACACTATGTATGTACGAGGATAATGATAGAAGTGATAATGATGATAGATAGATTCGTGGAGCAATGCAGCTGGAGCTGAGAAGCCACCATCCACACCACATGTATTTTAGGGACTTTTTTAGGATGCTTCTGGCTCACTACTGGGGACTGACCACCCTTTATACCTTTCAGTCTAGCTGCTGCTGAAAAAAGTCCTAGGACTGCCTTGCAGCACAAGTCAAAGTGAGATGGCCAGGAGTTTCCCTTTGAAAGCACCTTCCTGATCCGTGGTTTAGGTTCCTGGATCCTACAATAACTTCATTACTAGTAATACTAATAGAACACAAAGATCATGAGTCGGGCTGTCAAACTGTTCATGCTTCCCTCTACAGGCCAATTCCTCCAGACCAGAAGGTTGTTGCTAACCAGGGGTGACTGGCACCCCAAGTGATGCCAGCTTGTGCTTTTGGTCTTCTAAGGTTGATCCTCACTGAAGATTCTGGCATCTGTTGCATCTGATGTCATTGGTAGGATGGATGGAGCAGAAGACAGCGCTTGCTGAGGTTCCCTAAGAAAACACAGTGGATGAAACAATGTCAAGGAACTGTCAGCATGAGTAGCTGCTTCAGCATGGAATAGACCAAGGGGCAAAATAGGTTCAAAAATAAGAAATAGGAAATCCTCTCCTCATGTAAGTCTGGGCTCCTGATAGACATATTTCCATCATCTAAATGGCTGTGTGAAATGGCCATTAAGCAGTAGAAAAATCAACGTTTTGTTAATTACTCAGGGAAAGAAAAACTCACGGAAAGGTAAGTGAAGACTGGAAAAGCGACCTGGGTGCCTTTCATGGGGAAAAGAAAGCACCCGATCCCATTCCGACTGAAATTGGTAGTGATGGTTTCCATCCATTTCAGCAACAGCGGAACTGGATCCGTGCATACAAACTAGAAAACCAAAACTAATCCACATTTTTGAAAGAATCTGTACAAGCACATCAATAGTATGAATGAAAGTTTACTGAAAGTGGCCTCAAAAGCAGCAAAAAGAGAGCAGTGAGAAAAGCTCAGAACTTCACGGGCAGAAGGCAAGAAGATTCAGGACAGTACTGAACAGGGGGAAAATACCCCCTCAATAACACTGTAAAAGGTAGAGATGAGCAAATTATAATACACTTTTACTTAATCTTGATGCAGCTTTTGTCAAGGAACCTGTTGCATGCAGTCTGAGGGTAGTTAGAATTTAGGCCAGTGTTTCTGGACTACAAAAAGACTCCAGTAAAAACCTGGCATCAATTAGAAAATGCCTTTATCCTATGTGGCTACCAAAACAAGCATTAGCTGAGATGCAGAAACACAGAGAAGTTGGCAGGGCTAAGGAGAAGTGGTTGTGGCCATGCAGACAAGGCCGCCTGCGCCCAAGGGAGCTGTAGCCGTGGCCCTCAGGATGCATTGCTGGCTTTGATTGCACTTGTCTTGCTATCTGGTCATCAAAGGTCACCACACCATCCCTAAGACAAGCTGCAGGGAGAGAATGGAAAATGCCGAAGGTCAAGTCACGATATTTTCCCTCAGGTGATAGCAGGGGCACAAACCATACCGCCATGTACGTGAGCTCAAACACCAAAACACTGTGAAACGGTGACAGCGAGAAGGTAACGAGAGCTTTTTCCAGAGAGCGATGGGCACCTACAGTGTCCACTAGGCAATGGCATTTGAGTTTATTCAGCCCTATCAGGACTGGGTGCAGTGAAACCAAGGCCATGCTTATAAGATGCAGCAGTGATGACACTGAAATTCTTGGGCTTTAATTAATTGCTGGGGCAACTTGGGAGTAGTTTGATACAAGCACACAATATGTGCACATAAATTAAGAGTATGGATTTCTGCTCACTAATCGGCACTGAGTCTGTGATCCTGTCAGGTAGGCATTTTCCTTAGACCTGCCTTTTAAAACTGTGAAGTATAAGGCAAATTCTCTTCACAACAGAAACACTCACGGACCTTATCTGAAGCCCAACATCACTACTGATATCAACAGATTAAAAGGAATGAAGCAGAGGCAACAGATAATAATCCAGTCGTGTAATGTGCAAGCAATCCAGATGGCCAAGGGAACATGTTCTGATGTAGAACTGAACCCCACACCTTTTACTGTGGTCAGTCATTTGAAACCCAATGCCCCTGCTACGTTCTCTGGGGTCTCTGGGGCATGGAGGAGGCCCACGGAAGCTCAGGAGCTTTGGCCCTTGTGTTAGCACTGTCTGGGACATGACTACATGGTTCCCTTATTCCCCTTCTCTCCCTTCATGTCCCCTGTCACATGAAGGTCATCTTTGCCTCTGGGAAGAGTTTGACTCGCCTGGGTCTGGCAGATGTCCATCATGATGTTACCCTGCACAAGTGTGTTTGGTGCTTATGTCAGGAGCTTCAAATCTATTGATTGATTGCAGAGCCTCGCCTCTCAGAGTGGAAACCCAGGCTGTTTGAAACCATCTCTTAAATATATGCTATATTGTTTCAGGTGGCCAATGTTTTATTTTATTTCTCTAGCAAATATCTTCCAGCTCCTAAACGAGAACTTGGGGAAAACTGCTCCTACAATGCAACTTAAAAATCAGCCTGCGGAAACCTTCCATTCCTCAGCCTAAATCCAGCTTTCAGTGTGTCTTGAATTATGAGGTTGTCCAGATCACTAATAGAGGAGCAGGAGAATTTACACCAAAAGGCATAAACAAGCCAACAATAAAAATAACCATTTATCTCTTCTTCCTCCCCAGTGCCTTAGTCCAAAGGTCACTGTGTTCTCTTGTGGAAGCAAAGCTCTATAATGTGAGTTTAGACACTCCAGGCTAAATCCCAGAGTTCTTACTTTTCCTCAAGTAACTTTGGTGGATTTTTAGTTTCCATTTTTCCTTGGATAAGGTCTGAGAAATAAGCAGGGTCTCCAGAACAGAGCTGTTGGTTAGAGAAAAGCCCAGATCAGTGGGGCACATGCTGCCTGGCTCTCTGCTCAACCTGGGGTCACTCACACTATGGTGTTAGGAAAGGAACAAGCTCTAAGCCTCACACTCTTCCTATTTTGCAAATGAGGCTTGCAGTAGCCTCAGCTCAGTGGACCGAAAATACAGATTATGGGAGGATACATCTAGCACTGTGCAATCTTACATGCAGCAAGGGCTGAGCAGACAGTTTCCCTCAGTGCAGGAAGCAGCCTGCAGAGCCCAGAAGGCCATGAAAGCAAACCCTCACCCATGTCACCACGACAGCATGTTTTACCAAGCAGCAGATCTAACACCATCTAGAAATAAGTACAGCTGTTTAGGAAGAGTGGGATGAACATCGCTCCCCAAAAGCTTCCCCTTGCAGAGCTTCCTGTAGAAACTCAACTGCCTTGTAAAGATGCCATTGAGTGGAACAACTACTGCCATTCCTCTCATTTCAGTGAGCTCTGGCTCAAAATCTCTCCCTAAGATTATTCTACAAACAGGATGAAGCATTGTACATGGCTTGATTTGGCCCAGAAGTTGTTTGGGATTGCCTGGGCTTTTGGAAAATGCACTTCACATGGCTCGGGGTGCCTGGCTGCAGGGACGTTGTGCAGGCTTCCTGCTGCTTTCCCAGGTCCTGCCACTAAAAAAACAATATCCCTTGCCTCCCTTGCACTTCCAAATCATACAGCATGTTTTGTCAATGTCCACTGTTGTTTAAAGCCCCTCCGAGCTCCTGCTGGGGACATTATTTCTCTCTGAGTTTTGCTAGGCAGCGGGGGATTCTTCCTGCTTTTAAAGAGAGCTCCCATAGATCATGAATAATCTGTGGTGTTCCTAGCATGAGCCTTATCCAGCTGCCTTGTAACACGCTGAAGAGCTCACATCTGCAAATCCAACCGGCAGTCTGAGGGATCTGCGGGCATCTTGAAATGCTCTGGATCAGAAAGAGAGGAGTTGGCAGGTCACCCGAAGATAGCGCTGTGCACTCAGCAGTTTCAATACGCTGATTGGAAAATAACGTCTTTCTGAAAGCTTGCTAAACATTTGCTCGTCCTTAGTCTGCAAAGGCCATACTTCAGCTGTTGTAACTCAGACCAACCCGTCTCTTCTAGATTAGTACGACATAGCACATAGAAAGATGCCCGGTTTGATGTGAAGACAGCCAAGGGAGGGAGAGCAATGTTGTATCTCTCCTTAGATTCGAGACGATGTTCTCCAGGGCTCCCTGGGTTAGGCAAGTTTCTGGACTCGTTCTTCCAGATGAATGTTCTCTGTGCACCCCAGGTGCTGTCTTCCCTCAGTGCATTCACACAGCTTTCTGCTCTGTTATCCCAAGGACATGTGGCCATTTCTCTATGGAGGACAGGCCAAGCTGGCTGGCATCTGGGTGCCCTGAAGCAAGTGGGAGCAGACCAAGCAGCTTTCTGCAGAGACATGCTGGTGTAGCCATGGCGTTAGGAGAGACGCTTTGTACGTATCAGCTGTGTCTGTACCTCATCTAACACCTCACCTTGCTCCTTTTTAAATACAGAAGGGAAAAGAGATGTCATAATTTAACTCCATAACAGAACGAATTATGTAGTTTACAAAACAAGCAGGTGTGGTTTATTGGAAAGATTCATACAAATAAAGGATCTTCATGTCCGGCAGGGCAAAACACTCATGAGAGATGATGACACATACACATAAGCATATGCAGATACATCATGTACCCACCACATACTGATGAATGAAGCAAAAGATTAATTGTAAAATAAGTAAATAAAAAGCTGGAGACTCATTGAATTAGAATGCTGTATATGCATTAAAAAAGTGATAGGTGTATTTATCAATAGCTATAAAAAATTAGCCTTACCTTAAGGCAGGCATTTTGGCTGCAAAAAACTCAATAACAACATCTCTTCCTCTCTGCCGCACTTGATTACATTGATAATTATTTTAATACATTCTGAAGGGTTGGGGTAGATCACAGGACAAGAGTCTGAGGATTTTGCTCCTCCTTTTGCAACTGATGGATTAACAACCAAGGTCAGTCAGATTTCTGCTATGTTTCGCAGTTTCCCTTTTGTAAATGGGGATAATATTTCTTACAAGTTTTTGTAAAGCAGTTTGAGATCTTGGGGAGAAAGCAGCTATTTAAATGCTCTATGTTATTATTTTAGGCCCTGATTCAGGAAAACATATACGTATATGGTTAAAACCTGCTGCTTTGATGGGTCAAAAGCGCGTACTTTAGGCTAAGTTCTTATTGATGTGGTTATTTTGAAAAAGCTGCCCTAAACTTTCCAATTACCCCTATTAAATATATATAACCCACTGAAGCTTACTTAAAAGATAATTTCTTAAAGTGTGTGGGGGGAAATAGCAAATTAATGGTAGCTCAACATATTGAAGCATTACCTTCCATGTTTTATTCAGATGAAAGAGGCACACAGGAGCACCCATGCCTTTCTGATTAGATGCACGCAGTAGGCATTAGGTCCCCTTCAAAGATCCTTGGGCCGTGCAGAGCAGCTCTGTGTTGTCACAGGGGAAAAGAAAAGAATCAAACTCTTTTTCTTGGAGTCAGGCTTCTTCCCCCTGCCTGCCCCCCTCCCATATTTGTATATATTATTTCGAGAGGAGGGTCAGGCTTGGTTTGTTCATAAACTGCAGTTCCTGGGCGGACCCCACACACAGCTGGGCTTTAGCAGCTGGATCCGCCTTCCCGGCAAGCCGAGTCGGGAGCCTCGCAAAGCCGGGGCTCCGGGCTTGACAGCAGAGTCACAGGAGGCTGGCTGCACCAAAGGAAGATGAACTGGCCAACGCCGTGAAGCTGGGCTTCTGGTCACTGGTGGGATCCAGAAAATGGGTTACTGGAGGAGACCGGGTCTGCTTTCCTTACTGCTGCTCTCCTTCTGTGAGTAGAAAAATGTTTCTGGTTAGACGACGTTAAGCAACATGCTCCGAGAGGTTGTTTATTTTTCCATCCTCCAGCAAAATAGCTGATCTTTGATTTCTCCCCTGACAGCAATTAGCCAGAGGATTGGAAATAGCGGAGAATTTAGCAGAATATGCTGTTGTGACTGCATCAGCTGTGTCTTTCTCTTACAGCGAAGGGCGAGCGTTTGCCTTGGTGGAAAGTGCCGTGTGCTCGCTTGGAGCAGCTCGCAGATGTCAGTGTTTACAGTGCAAAAATATATATAGGTCAGCATTACTTGTTGGAAGCTTTTATTTTATTGAGAGAGCTTAAAAGCAACTGAAGTCCACCGCTGAATGATCTGGCCTCGACAGTGTCCAGATGTGGGGAAGTTTGCAGCTTAGAACTTTTATCTGCCCTGGTTTATGTGCAGAATTAATCGAACTATGAAAGAAGGAAAGAAATGGGGAGAGGGGGAGGAGAAGTGTCTTTGCAACAACATCTGGTTATTCGGCAAACCTTTCCAGCACTTACGTAAAGATTTCTTTGTAATAAGTGCCCTGTTTAGGTTTTGATAGCACTTCTTCAATACCGTAGATAAAACCCTCCAGCAGCACTTGAAAATGCGCCCATCCATGATTTAACTTCTCTTGTTTATATCTTGATGATTGTTTCATAACAGAGAATAGATTTGTATATAAGTGAGTGTTATATACACATCCCCTAAGTATGTGTGTGTGTCTTTCTGTATATACAGTGCCTGTGTATATGTATACACATATATATCCCTATATAGTATATATTTATCTACAGAGACAATGGCAGGTTTTGCAGTGAGCTCTTTTACAAACACAGACCCGATTGCCACCCTATAGAAAACTTGATGCAACAAAAATTGCCTTTTGCTCAAAGCGGTTAAGTAGGAAGATTATAACTCCAGCATTTTTGCATCCAAATGAAATAACTGGGGGCAGGGATCTGTATCTGCATTCACTTTACATGGGTCCCCCTATCTACAATAACAGAGAATGAAGGAATATGATCGGTTGGTAATTCGTATGTAGGCAACTTGGTGCAACTGTTGAAGGAGAGAGACCCAGATGGGGGGATTTAGGACATAAGATCTGGTTGATTTTTCAAAATGTTGTGGAGATATATAGTATTCATTAGTGTAGATAATACACTAAAATATGGTTTAAAATGTAGAATGTTATACTGATAACATTCTGCTAAATTAGTCGCATTTGGAGCAGAACTGAAGGAATAACTCCAAGGTATTATTTAAAGCACAGTCTTGGGTTGGTTTTGGTAAGAAAGAAGACCACTAATTATCCTTCAGAAATACCTAATTTTGGAGTTATTTAACTTATGGTTTCCTTTTTCTGAAAGGCAAGGTTTTAATCTGAAAGAAGCCAAACCAAAACATATCATGATCACTAAGTTCATCTGAAAGGTTATGTGCATGATATGATGACAAAATTTGCCCCTGTATAGGGGAAAAAATAATAAACCAAGGCTCGCTCTCTCTGATTCAGCTCAACAATGGTATATGTTTTTGGGGGCTACATCCACTTCCCTTACCTATTGTGTTAAGATCAACCATACAGCCATTCTGAGACAGTAAAAGTTCCCTGGGAGCCCACTTCACACCGACATTAAGAGAGAAGGGAACAGCAAATGCCCCAAAATGACAGAAAGTACACGTTCAGTTATTCTTCAAGCAACAAATCCCACGGCTCTTCCAACCTCTTTAAAGAGTGACAGCGCTGGCTTGCTGACAGCAGCAAAGTCTCTCCTCTTAGCACAGAGGTTTAAAACTTGCCATAGAGGACACGGCCCAGCTTGCATCTCGGGTATCGCAGAGTAACTCCCTCCAGGCCAGCTGAGCATCTTCAGGGACTTTGCTGCTCTTCCTAGGAGTTTACACTGGGGCAGCCAAGACTATAGTCTGACACACTGTTGAAATTTCAGCTACTAGATTTTCTAGTTCTCCCCGGTCAGCCCTAGCAAAGGCTTCAGGATATCTACCCTTAAACTTCTCCCCAGTGGCAGTGGCTGCTGGAGGGCAGCACTTTTACACGGCTTTCTCAGCAGAAGGCGCAGACAGAAGCTGTAGCTGCACCACTGCTAATGCAAAACCTCACACAGGGGAGCAGGGCAGAGAGCTGGCACAGTTCTGGATTTACCCAGCCTGGGACAAAAGAAGAATACAAGGATCATTCAGAACTGGAAAACCTGTCTTAGAGCCGGGGGGGTGCAGGCTTTCAGTGTCTTTTGTTTGGCCAGGAGAGAGCTGGGAGGTGAGTTTATCATAATCTCTAACCTGGTTACAGAGAGATGCTTTCTGGCAGAGGGCTTCCTCTTCTAGGGCACAGAGGAAAAACAAGATTTACATGCTGGAAGCTGAAACCGGCTGCTTTTGTGTTAGTGCGCAATACAGAGAAGTTGTTCCAGCAGGTAATTACTCAGGCTCAGGATGTGGTGGATTTTTGTTGCTCAAAAGCCTTCAATGACTGCGAGAGTATCTGCTCGGTAGACTATAACCTGGAAGTTATAGACATGATATAGAGATTACTGTATTGTGCACATGGAAACATTCTGGCCTCAAAGTTAATAATCAGGAGTTTTCCTGCCCTGTTTTGCATCAGAATCAGGAAGGTTTCCCTTGTGCTGTCTGTCAGGAATAGGGCTCAGGTCAGGCCGTGCAGGCACAGGGCTGAGCAAAGTCTCTTCTCACAGAGAGGGGAGAAAAGCACCACAGCTCTGAGCTGTTGAGACAACCTCAAGAAAGTGAGCTAAGTGTCACTGCTGTCACAACAGCCCTCAGGGCATGGAGAGCCCCAGGAGCCCAGCAAGGAGCTTTTGGGCATCTAGCCTCCAAGAGAGGACATGAAACTCAAAATCTGCCAGAGCATGTAGCACTTAGCAAGGGAGAGCTGTACCCCATGGGATCTGCTGAAGCTCCAAAGACAGAGAAAAACGATTTGTGAAACAAGGGAATGTTGCAGGTCTGCTTCCCCATAGCTCGATCTCCCATTAAAATGCTGACCCTCTAAAATATCTTGACGTTTTTTGCCGTGATTCTCCTGGGCTCCCCTTTGCCACAGTCCGTCAAAGCACTTTGATGGTCTGCAGAGAGCGTTCAAGGGGGTATCTCTTGGTAGATGATGGCTCTCTGAAGCCACGTGCTCTTTCCTGCTTGCACAAACCAGCCCTGTTCCCCCAGGAAGCCTCTTCAACTAAACATATAGAGCCTATATAATTCATAAATCATTACAGGGAGCTCCAGGGCTGTCAGAAAAACATCTCTGGCTTTTGATCTGCTCATGAAATCTCTGACCTATCCCAGGCTCCTCCAGCAGCTCATTCAAGAAGTCAGACTCTCATTTCCAAGGTTACCAGAGCTAAAAGCATGGGTTGTACTGCCACCAAAATACCAAAATACTCCTTGTGCAGGGGAGCTATAGGGATTGCACCCCGACACCAACACACAATTCAAGAACACGGGGGGAAACCTCAGGTGGTGAGAGGACAGGGGAAGGAAGAAAACAAAGGAAGAGTCACCCTTCACAGACAAATATACCCATTTGCAGAAAGGTGCTTCGCAAGGTCCAAGGCTGAGCTGGGGCAACAGAACAGACCTCCTCTCCCACCCGGGGATACATGGCTGCAGGGTTGGTTACGACAATCTCCCTCAAGTAGTACCATAATTTGCTTTGGTGGTGTTTTAAGACAGCCAAAGCACCAAGGAATAAGTTATCACCCTCAAAACAAACTAAGAGGCTGCAAGGGCTCCACATTGGTTGGGTGTATGTAGGTGGGTTGGGAGCAGGCACAGCATCCCACTGCCTCAAGGAGAAACTTGTGCATTCTACCATTAGGCTAAATAAGAACAAAGTTGCAACAAATTCTCCAGTTAAGAAATGGAAGAAGAAAGTACAAGAAAAACCCCATACAATGCAAAACTGGAGTCCTCTGCAGTGTTGTGAGTGGTATGAGACTCAGCAAGGCAAGTGATGGATTATTTTAAATTCACCTTTACACTTCTCCAAACCTGATACTACAGTTTCAGCCCTTGGTGTAAGCTGGACTAACTGAAGGCTAAGAAAGCTGGCAGTGTACAGCTATGTCACATTTATAAAAACAGGCATTTCCTCTCCCCTTGCATCTCCAGCTTTACTCAGTCTTGAGACAGACTGGTCATCATTAAAGCTGCTCTAATCTGTATTTTAGGGGGGGACTTTGTGAAGGAAAGTCCTTTTTGAAATATAATTCCATGGAGCTTGGAATGAAAATACACTGCTTTCCTTTTCTTTTTTTTTTTTTTTTTATTTTTATTTTTTAAAAAAAGCTGATTTTTACTGGTGCTATCACTATTTAATGCTGGTCACAAAGACATTTTTGTGTATTAGTAGTAAAAGAGTTCAGCCAGCTGCAATCGTGATACTTGTTACTCCCATTAGAGATGGAGTCCTGAGCAGATGTATCCCACATATTCACTGAATTTGCAGAAAGAAAACATTGTCATTAAAAACAGGTGACTGGGGGCTTTTATTCTGAGAAAGTATTTAACTCTACAGCCTGTCCTCCACAGCTTTATATTGTTCCATGTTTTGCTCTGCCGAGTTTATTTCCTCAGGACATTATTTTCCTTTCCCCTTAGCGATAACTCTTTGCAATAACATTTGCTTCCAGCCGGGCTCCACAGCGTTGCAACTTGCCATAAACTAATGAACTCTCCCATAGATTGTCATGTTTTCAAGGAAGAGCAACATCTGATCTTTTTATTAAAAATAAATAAATTTTTTAAAAAACAGTCCCACCAAGGAGACAAAATCAGCAGCTCCCACACACTTTGCTCTTTTCACATCAGCGCTGTGTGCCAAGTGAAAGCCTCGCGCGGGAAGGGGCCTCCTCGTAGAGGGGAGATAACACCGCTGATGGCTGCCTGCCTTATCAAAACGGGGGATTACAGCTACATTATCTCCGTGCCGGACCCCAACTGTGGGATAACATTTCCTTAGGGACCCACAGGGGGAAATGAAGGGGTGGCTGAGAGCTGTCCTGCTTGCATGCACATCCCTGAATTCACAGGCGACCGCTGTGATCCTGCCTCCGGAAAGGATCTGTAAGGTCCATCAGAGTCGTATTTCTTCTTTGCCCATTGGTTCATCTTTTTGTTACAGCCCATGAAGGGTTTCTGGCAGCTGTCAGGCTTTTAGGAGAAGTGGGAGAGCCTGGTTATCGTGCAGTCCCCTCTGCAGCATATGCTCCCACTAGTTACACCACTCCAGGACTTACCCTTCATGGAGCGGCTCCACTGCCGTGTTTTGCTTCCCACTGATAAGCCAGGAACACGCCTGACAAGTGACAGCTGATTTATACTACAGCAAATGCATTTCAGCATCGGGGCAATTAGCGTGTCCAGCTGTACATCCCAGCCTGCCAGCCTGCGCTGGACAGAGGGCTATCAGCCACATGGATTCTAGCAGCTCTGAGGATATTCCTCAGCCTAAGTGTTACCCTTGACTAGACAGGATTATTTACAGCTGGTCTCAAGATTAAAATAATATTTTTTTTTAAATACATTTTGAACATTTCTGCTGTGCAGCTTGTAGCTATCAGCAGGAACAATGGGGAGTTGATACGAGTATCCAGTTATGGCAGCTGCTGGGTGTCACTTTGCAGAGTCCCACACTCCAGGTCAACCCACACCTTGGTAACGGCTCTGGAAGGGGTTGAAGCAGCTTTGTGCTGGACATGATCTGCCTTGGCCTGTGGCAACACTTCTTACCTTGCCATGCTGGGGATGGGGATGTTCCCTATAGCTCCATGTCATTTAGTCTCCACCAGGTCAAAAACTCCAGCTCTTCTGGGTAAGCAGAGCTCCAAAGAAAGCCATGACCAGCAGCTTCCATCCCAGCTCCAGAGTCTGTGGTGATGAGGCCTGAAGGTATTTGAAGGAAATACCTGCCCGTCTTCACTCAGCCTGCAAAGAGCTATTGTCCTCCCCTTGCAACAGATGATGGCAAGTCCTCTGACCAAGCCTAGGAGCTGAAGAGTCCCTGCCTCCAGGACCATCACACCCCAACACATGTCCTGCATGCACAACAGTGCTCATGAGCTTGTGCCACCACACATGGCAGGCAGCAGGCAGGGCTGGCTTATTGCCCTGGTCCAGGGTCCAGGGGGGGCTAAGCCATGAAACAGGCACCTGCAGTGACACCAACTGATGTGATCCGGTCATTGATGAGGCTTCTCCTTGCCCCAGTATCTGAGCACCTCATAATTTTTTCAGTTCCGCCAACACGCTTGTGGAGTTGTTCCCTCTGGGAACAACATACTTGTCTTATATCTTTGCTTCTGGGAGGCTCAGAGACACCTGCTGAAGTTCCTGGCTTGCTGGTTCTTAGACCACTAAGAGGGGCCTTTTCCTTTTTTGACAATGCGAAACCCTGAGATTTTGATAGGGTTCCTTTCTCGCCTCAGCCATCCCAAACCACACAGCCAGACTGTGTCCTGCATTGCTTTGGCACACTGTGCATTCCATCAGAAAAATGATACTGCCAACGTGAATTCATAATGTATCTGGCACTGAAAATCCAGATAAGGATTTCTTCTCTTTTCCTGCAAAGTCAGGAACTCAGACGCGTTTCTCTAAAAAGATCCATTGCTGTTTTCAGGTGGATCATTTAATAAAATGCCACTCATGCAGAATGAATTCCTGTGTCATCTGACAAGTGTTTGACAGAGCAAGTCACCAGCCAATACAGCTGGGACACGATGAGGAACATCTGTCTGATGTTGCTTGATAAAACTTCCTGCCTGGGAGACTCTGAGCACCAGAATCCAGCATGGAAGAAACTGAATCAGCCGCTGTCTTGCTGCGTAAAGCATTTTTTCCATGCTAGATCTATCCCAAAATTAGCCCCAACCAGTTCACGACAGCAAACAGGACCCTTCGTACAATGGGAAGTGACACACAGAGCCATAAGCAACGAGCAGTTAAATGAATCATCCATCTTCAAATAGACCCAGGGTACAAGTGTCCACAGAAATAAGACCAATGGGTCCCCCGAGAGCCCAGTTCCTGCCATGTCTTTAATATGTCAAAAGGCACTCGGTGGTGGTAGAACATGGTCGCATATGTTCCCACCAGAGGCACAGAATGTGTGCTTGAGGGTGAGATCTCCCCAGTGCATGTTCACTCTCATTTTGTATATTTGCCCTGTGCTCACCTGTTTGCAAAAGAGCTGCACAAGCAGCATAAGCTTTTTCTTTTCACCCTCGCTAGGGCTCTTACCTCTGCAACAGGCTGCGGCTTGGAAGGCAGCTCTTGGGCAGAGGGATTGCTCAGCGATATTCAGACCGTGACACGTTTCAGGAGGTATCTTGGGGCAGGACGCCAAGTTGAAAAGGCAAA
Source organism: Patagioenas fasciata (assembly GCF_037038585.1). Classification (NCBI taxonomy): domain Eukaryota; kingdom Metazoa; phylum Chordata; class Aves; order Columbiformes; family Columbidae; genus Patagioenas; species Patagioenas fasciata. The sequence continues at coordinate 10,659,933 of NC_092526.1, read as the reverse complement.
GTGATACTGCAGAATGATGAGACGTCAGAGTGGGAGGTGGTGAATGGAGAACCTTCCTCCTCTTTGTCCATTCCTCTGAGCTGGAGGAGCAGCTTTGTCCCCTGCACCATGTCCCCTCTGGTTGCTGGGGCTCCCTGGAGCTGTGCTGAGCCCTGCCCAGGGGCTGGGACCTGTGGAACCTTCTTCTCCTGCAAGGGGGGTCTCTGGAGGGGCACCACGCAAACACGCAAGATCCTGTTACTTTCATGTGGGCAGAAAAAGCCCTTTTGGACCCTGTCAGCAGGACTCTCGGTCCCGTTCCTGCAAAAATTCCTTTCCAGAAACTTGTTCCCTCTGCCCTCCTGCCATAGCTCACCTCTGCTTCAGAAAAATGGAAAATATTCAGGTTGAATTCAACCCTATTGGGCAGTGCTTTTTGGTAGGTTGACAACAATAGATCCTTGAATGATATATTTTAAGAGATCAAGAAAGAAATGAAATAGAAGAACACTTTAGGAAAGTGGGACACTTTAGGAAAAGCAAGAAAGTTTTTAGAGCCTGTAATACAGGCTAGCCTCAAGTTCAGGTTCCCTCTGACATCACTAATTACTTAATTACTGTTAGATGAGGGCAAAACTTGACTCCACATAATAATTTTAACAGATGTAAGGAACAGGCAGTGCTGGAACAACTTGATGACAGCACATTGATGGAGAATCAACAGAGTGTTTCTGCCCCAGCAGCTCATCACGCAGTCCCTTGCAAGCCTTGTTTCTCCTCAGGAATCAAAATAATACAAATGCGAAAAAATACAGACTCGTCAATCACAAAAGTCCACATGAGATATGAAGAGCAGCTCCAGTCTTTGTGGGCTCATCAAAGTCCTTCTAGCAGATGGTAAACCGAACATGTGCCAGGAATTTCAAACACTCCTCAGGAAGTTCATCTAAATCATCAGTAAACCATTTGCACTTAAAACAGAGCGAACCCTGTTGCCCAAATGTGACCCAGATAATGTTTCTAACATGTTTACCTATTTGGATGATGTCTTCAAACTTCACTTCCATCTGTTCACAGAGATTCAGGATTCCTGCAGAGCCTGAAAAATATACGTGAAGTTGACTTCCAGAGTATAATATGATAACAGTAAAAAAAAAAAAAAACAAAAAACAAACAAGAACCATAAAAATGAACACAACTGCTGTGTAGTAGTTTTACTTGGATTGCAGTAGTTAAGAGAGAGCAACGTCTGTGATCAGCTTGCAGCTCGGTTGCTTTTGCTGTTAGGTTGGTTGCTGTGGCTTTTTCTGTCTAGAGAGAGGGAGTCATCTCTGCTGTATCTGCCTGAGAATGAGATACAGAAGCTGCAGTTAAATAAACCAGATACAGGAGATACTGTTGGTGGCTCTGGAGAAACAAGACCAACAAAAAGGATGGCAACAGCATTAAGGAGTTGGTTGACTCTCACGTTCTTCTGTTCAGCTCCCGGACCTGCAAGTGCTGTTAAATTCTCAGCAATTTCTGCTACGACTTGAGACAAGATGAGCTCAAACCACCCGTGCATGGCCAGGCTGTGACTCCTTCTCCCAAGCAGCATGGGAGATGTGAAGAAGGGACTCATTTTTGAGACCAGCATTTAGTCAAAACTGGATCACTGCAAAGTGCTCTTCAAAGGGCTGAAATTCAGAGCCCTCTGAAAACACTGTGCCAATCCCCATTCGTCAGAAGACACTTTCCATGGGGGACATGTGGAGGTAAACCCTACCAGCAGCCTATACATGCTGTGCCATGGCATACGCTAATGCAATGCCCCACATAAGCAGAGGTGCCAGCAGAGCTGCTCAAATCATTTATGAACATTGCTGTCAGCAGTTTTCCCCCTCCTCAGAGCGTGAGTAAGTTGCTGTGCTTTCCATCTGCCAGGAGAAATGGCATGTTCTCCTCACACACCCTCTGGGCTGGCAGGATTTGCCGTGGCAATGGGGCTGTGGTGTGGTTTTTTCTTGGGCTGACCTGCAGCCTGGGGGGGTTCCCTCTCAGACCCCAGATGTGTTGTCCGGGCTGCACTGTTGGCTTAGCCTGTTTTCTCAGAGCTTCACCAGTGCCACGTGTGGGTGGGAAGGATGGCAAAAGACATGAAAGAGAAAGGAACAGGGACAATAGGTACAATGAAAGGTACTTGTTGCCAGCCGAGATCTTGCATTGCACCTTCAGATACGGGAGAGCCATGAGCCTTTGTTTCCATTGTAGCCCCTCCCGTCTGACTTGCGTAGTCCAGTACTTACCCAGTGGCTGCTGAATGCCTAATGGGATAAGTACAGTTATTACCAGGCAAAATCACAACTGCTGTTGTCTACCAGGGCAGTTTTTACCTGGCACGGTAGCAGCTCTGGAGGTACCGGCCATAATAACACAGCAACCCACAATAGCCAGCACAAACTTAGGGAGGAAAAAAACCCCATGTTAAGCTGCTGTCCTGTGTGACCTGAGGGACTCCTGCGCTAACCTTCAACCCTCCTTCAGGCCACCTTTTCAATAAGAGCTGTAGGGCACCAAGCACTCCCGTAAACCCTGTCCCTACTCATCTCCCAAGGGGATAAGCGAGCTTCTGGATGGTGGACAAACCCCTAACTTGTGGGTTCCCGCCTGGTTTTAGGACAACTTTGCTCATCTAGCGAGTTGGCACAAAGCAAGGTGCGGTGTTGACAACCATGTGGAGCTGTGAACTTGCCCACCAGCATAGCCTACAGGGCTGTCCTGTCCTGTCCATCCACAGCCCATTGCGGGCTCCTGAGATCATGGCTTGGTGCCACCTTTATGTTCAAATTGCAGCCCGGTAAGTGGCAAACACTGTTACATGATCCAACAGCCCATCGAGGCTGAATTCAGCAATTCAGGTTAACTTGAATTTAGCTATTTATCTGGGTGAGACAGGGGCTTGGGTGCCTTAGGGTCTCACTGAAAAATAATGCAAATAACATGCAAACAGGCATCCCCCAGCCACCAACTTTACTGATGTTGCAGTGAAGGTTAAGTGCATCAGTGAAATGGATTCAGAAATACAGCATTTTCAGACATTGCTGAGTGTTTCAAAGACACTGAGGAAAACAAAACAAAACAAAACAAAAGGTACAGGACCTCTAGATCTGTGTTTTACCCATTCCGTGTTCCTCCATCCTCAGCTCAATGTCTCAGGGCGCAGACTGGTGTTAGTGGGAAGGACACTGTCCATAACACCAGCAAGAAGAGCGCTACTGAAAGAGCCTGAGCTCAGAGTCTAATGGGGGTATAGTTTTTGCCTCACCTGGTACTTAGAGTCCTTAAAAGCTGAGAGAGGACAGAGGATCCTCCCTGTCGCACTTGGTCACGTTCTGTTGGGCTTCAGGACCTTGGCACTGCAGGGCTGGCTCAGTTTGTCTTTCAAACTTCAATGCCAAACTTTCTTTGGTGGTTAATTTTCACGTTTGAAGGAGTTCTCCAGCTAAAAAGCAAAAAATATGCAAACGCCACATGTTTCAAGAAGTAGCAGAAATCCATAAGGATGTTTAAAGATAATTAAGTAAAATAAACTTTATCAGAATAGTTTAATGCAGGAAGTAAATAGAGGATTTGCTTGTAACATCCTGTTGTATACAACATGCAATTTTTCCATAACTCTTTTCTGATGGGTTGCATGAGAGCTTGGATGCAAAGCAGCCATGTGGAGATGAGGAAGATCCTCCAGGAATTGCTTTGCATGTGGAAATGAATTTCACTTCAACCACTTCAGAACATTTTTTTTGTTTTCTTTCCACTGACATGAAATCAGCCGCGATCGCATCGCATGCGGGATTGGTTAGCCGGTTACATAATGCTTAATAAATCCAAGAGAAATAATATAAAACACATCACCCAGTCTGGGAAGAGTAACAATATCTCAGCCAGTGTCACTAACGCACCCGGGCCAGGCACCAGCGAAGCATCTGAACCGATGCAGGGGGGGATGCAGGGTTGTGCTGCTGCATGATAGATGAGATTAGGAAAAATGCTTGTGGTATGTTTATAAGCCTTGAGGACAGACAAATTGCCCGGACAGACTGTGTGTAATGGTAAGGGTATATAAAAAAGCAGAGCTCACACTCTGGTAGGGAGGGCAGCTCATCCCATCCCACAGGCACGTGTTGGGCACCCAGCTCCAGTTGCTTCTGCTGCTCGTGACAGGTATACGAATAGTTCACCGTATTAATTTTCCTCTGCATACTTCATAAAACCATAACGGCCCTGTAAACAGAAAGAGCAAGACTTGGTGATGAAATTATTTACTACGGCTTATTTCCGCAGTGGTGGTGGTGGGGAGTAAAGAGGACATTGGGCTGAGATGTCAGCACTGGTGGCCCCAGGAGAGCAAGAAGGAGAGGAGACTGAGCGCAGAAACTGAATTGCTCATGAAAAAATGGGGTGTGCAAGACGAGTTCAGGTACCTCTGGTTTGCAGTGCCAGTGCCCCGGCTCTCCCTGCAGAGCTGTGCAACCCACAGGCGCATCACCCCAAGCACCCTCTTCTGCTTTGCATGGACCAGCCCTTCTCCATTCACATGTGTCCCTGCCTGCTCTGCCCCCCGCTTCACTGCCAGTCTCAGGAGAGGCCTGCTGCCGCCTTCACCCGCACTGTGGTTAAGTACCAACAGAGGAAAAGATGGCGATGAAGGGGTTAATTATTACAGGCTCAACACAAGCCAAGTCTGTAAGTGACTCCCTATTGCTATTTCGAAAAGAGGCTGCCTGGAAAGGGAAAGGGGAAAAAAAAAAAAAAAAGAAAAAGGTTTACTTTACAACCATCATTATTTCATCTGCAGAGTTTATACAATGGAAAATAAAAGCCAGGGTACGCAAAGTCAAATCATTTCTGTTTCATTAATGGTATGGAAATTGCTTTGTTTTTATAGGGGAAAAACAAATGTGAACTTGATGTGTGTGTGTGTGTATGCGCACACACATGTAACTCCCTTCATTGCAAAGGGCAGAGCAGTGAAATCCAGAAATAAAAAATGACTCAGAGGCCGTAGGATCTATGAGTCAGTTGAGCTGTTTTTGTTTTTAAACACAAGCGAGAGCACAATATGGCAGATAATTGCCCCTGCAGCCCTTCCATTGCAGGCGTCCCCGCCAGCCCAGCCGTCCTGAGCAGCACCCCTGCTCCCCGCCAGCCCGACCCCACAAGGGCACCCAGAGCTCTGGGACACAAACAGGGGCCCACAGGGATGGAGGATGGGTTGTCCAGGCAGGAGCAGCTTTAGGGGACAGAAAGTGAAATCTGGGGCAGGAAACTTGAGATGTGGAGGAGAAGCATTTTGCTGTGGGTAAAGGAGGAGGGTCTCTGGTGTTGCCTGATTTTATTGCCTTGGGCATGAGCAAGATGGGCTGTCACGGTGGATGGAGGAGATGAGCGGCTCCAAGGGCAGATAGAGGATCACTGGGTTGGGTGTGCTCCCCATCCTCACCCACAGGCACAGACATTGACTGACCAAACCCAAAGAGAATCCACTCTGGCCAAATCCTCCCCAGGGAGTGCTGGGCATCACCCCACTGGCCCCTGCACTCCAGCTCACCTGGGTGGTGCCAGCTTTGGTGGGCATGACCCTGGGGAACCTCTGTGTGAGCTGTCACAACGCAGAGTCATTGCACTGATGCACAGACAACCTGCGAAAGGTACCCAAAAAATACCGGAGATTACCAAAGCAGAAGGATGGACAACATGCTTCAGAGCTCATCTCTCCCCAGGGTGAAGTTAGATCATGATGTAATTCAAGCATCTGAAAGAGATTGGAGAAGTCTGCTGGTATGATCCATACCCAATTTACTTTGTAATGGGACTAAGCAGTATTTGCTAAACACTTAATATAAAGGGATATTTTCACAAAGGAAAAATAAGTGGTGGAATAAGTCAGTTACCAGCCTGTTTGAAGAGGGTCCAGCAAACCAGAAATGTATACTGCATGTCTTTCTGGCACCAGGAAGCACTGGTGTCTAATGCAATCAAAATCAGTCCTTTTTTATTCACCAGGAAACACTACTGGCTCGTTCCTTGCTCCATACCCTGCTAAGCACAGTATTTATTATGCAGCACAATGTGGACCACATACCTGAGGACAGAGCCTGGTCCCCTGAACCAAATGCAACATGAACACTGCTGGGTTTCCTGTGGGAGCTGGGGACTTGTGTCTCACAGGGACAAAAAATGGGATAATAAGTTTTTTCAGTTGCATTTGATCAGCTCTACCTCTCCTACAGAGATGAAGATACAGTGTTTGTAAAATACATCGATGGAGAACAGTGGCCTGATACTAAAAAGCTCTTTGGTTCAACGGTGGAAAGTAGCACCAGATCCCACCACTGGAGAACAGAACTGAGCCAGATGAAGCCAAGCTCCATTCAAAATAAAAGTACAACAGCTGAAGTCTCATTCTGGGGGGATCCTGCAGAACTGTGGGATGCCACAGTGAAACTGGGCACTTTCTGACAAATCAGATCTAGCTCAAGCCAGAGCTGACTGCGGGAAATCTGGGACCTCTGTTACACAAGTCATGCTGGACAGCTGCAACAGGGACTTCTGACCCTGCAGAGAATCTCCTGGAAATCCAGGACATAGGAGATACCTTGACGTAGCCCATCCATGGCACTGATAGTTGCTTCATGTCGGAGGCAGCTCAGGAGTAACCTGCCAATGGGGAACACCAACAAATGGTGTTCTCACATGGGTCAGCAACACAGCACTGCCCACCAGCCCTGCTGTTGGTTTAATCTTAAAAACAAGTATTATATATAAAAGGGAAAGAATTTGTTTGTTCTCATAATAATTTTATGAGAGGCTCTGTTACTGTGTAGTCATGTCATTAGCCATGGATGAAAGCCCAAGGCAAAGCCTAATCCTGAACTCGGCAGTGGACAAAGGACTTGCCGCCAAAACCAGGCTCACCCAGGTGGGCAGGTGAGTCTCAGCACAGAATCACAGAATGTTAGGGATTGGAAGGGACCTCAAAGCATCACCCAGTCCAGTCCCCCCGCCGAAGCAGGAACACCCAGATGAGGTTACACAGGAAGGTGTCCAGCTGGGTTTGAATGTCTGCAGAGAAGGAGACCCCACAGCCTCCCTGGGCAGCCTGTTCCAGTGTCTGTCACCCTCACTGAGAAGAAGTTTCTTCTCATATTTAAGTGAAACCTCCTGTGTTCCAGTTTATACGCATTGCCCCTTGTTTTATCATTGATTGTCACCAAGAAGAGCCTGGCTCCATCCTCCTGACACTCACCCTTTACATATTTATAAACATTAATGAGGTCACCCCTCAATCTCCTCCAAGCTAAAGACACCCAGCTCCCTCAGCCTTTCCTCATAAGGGAGATGCTCCACTCAATCATCTTCGTGGCTCTAATAAGGTTGGGATTCCATCAGGGCACCTACCTGAGGGGTTTCCAGGAGCAATGTGTCTGCAGGGTTGAGATACAGGTGATCCCCCATCCTGCATTTAAGCATGCTGCTGGTTACAGAAAAACTCCGGGCATGGCAGCAGATCTCCCAGGCCTTGGTCTCTCGAAGTGCAAAGCCTGGGGATTACAGGTTGACTGACCTGCATGGAAGAGATGGTGCGGAGAGGTCCCAGAGCTGCTGCAGTGACAGCAAGCTGGGAAGACCCCTGCAACTGCTGAGCATCAGCCCCACCCCGGGCTGCTTAGAGATACACAGATGAGAGAGGGTAGACCTCACTGTAAAGCATTTATGACCTAAAAATGATCAGATTTTCTTTTTCCTTGGAGAATAAATGCTGAATTGCAGGGCAAATTGCACTTAAATTATGGAAGGTCTCCTTCCACCTCGGGAGGAGAAGAGATGGAGGGGTGCAAGTGCCTTAGTGTCTCACACCAAGCACTTTTCCTTAAGCCCATCTGGTGTTTAGTTGTCACAAATGAGCATGCCAGGGACAATATGTGAGAACTCAAACTGCTCGTTTTGCTCCGCAGCAAAAATTAATTGCCCATACATGCCATTGCTTTGGCTACGAAGCGCTTTCTCCTTCCCTGTAATGACGGCACTGTGCCCCTTCCCCCTGCTCACCCCAGGCTTACTCCTTACTGGTACATCCTCCCTGGGACTGCAGCGTGCAGAAAAACAGAGCAAAAGTGAGGTGGTAGATGACCTACCTGCTACCTGGGGCTGCGTTGATAGAGACAAGAAAATTAGAGCCCTATTTATCCCACCGGGTTCTTACAGCTGCAGTCACCATTGGCAGCTGAGCACCTGGCAAGCGAGTAAAACTCATCTGTTGGGAGCTGACTGCTTCTGTGGCTGCGGTGATGGGACTGGTGTGAAATTCTCTTAGAGAACTGTTTTAGATTATTCTTCCATGGGGGAAGAGGATGGGTTTCTGACTCTGGCGGTGGTGCTTCGATGGGCCTCGCATGTGGCCAAGCAGAGAATGCGGATACTTTGTGGGCAATGAGAGGTTGAAGAGCTGCCCTAGCGCGTATGAAAAATTATCCCAATGTCCTTGGGCGGTGGTATCACCCCTGCTGCTCTTGCGGGAGAGACTCAGGCACTTTTGGTGTATTTTTTTCCTTTATTCCTCTGCTTGAAAATCATCTTATATTCTCTCAGTAACCTCTCTGAGGTCCCAGTTATAGATACCAGAAGACTTGATCTTGTTCTCGTGCACAAGAGAACAAGCCTTCCTATTGATAGGAAGCCAAGCTCACTGTGAGCCTACCTATCGGTGACTTCAAACCATCTTTACAACAGTCGTTCCACAATAACTTTGACTAACTGTACTATTTATTGGCTCACATCACATCCTTATGGCTTCAATTTATTTTTGGAAAACTCAACCCACGTTTAATTAGTTTATAGTTTGTTCCAAGTTTTGCTTATCCAGCTTTTTTTTTTTTCCTTTTTTTTTTTTTTTTTTTTGAAGTTTGTATTTTGATGTTCAGCATTTGCCTTGGCAACATCTGGAACCCCTTTATGGAAGTGTATTGTTACTTTTACTGCTCGTGCAGCTTTATTAAATCATCCGAGTATTAATATTGAAAGTGTTCATCTGGGTCTAATCAAGGCCAAGATGAGTGATGTGGCAGTTAAATTGTACCTACGAGCTAATGGTTCAAGGACACAAAGTCCTGAAGAAACTTGCAGTGGGCTTTGTGATCGACTTTTCAACTTCCTAGGAGAAGGAGGAGGGGGGAGAAAAAGAAGAAAAAAACCAACAGAGATATTCTTTCTCTGACCTTTCTTGCAGAGCAGATAACAGAATCGCAGCCTGAGCTGGTTTAGAACAATTTGTCTCCGAAGAATTTTGTCCGGTTACTGCTATATTTCTGGATCTTGTTTCCACATTTAACTCTTTCATCTGCCCTGGCTTCTCCGCTCCACAGTGCAAACAACTGCCAAGTCAAGATCCCCACCATATGTGCCAGTACAAAACTGCTGGGGCTGACATTTTACTCTGAGACCCTTGATATAAGTAAATAACATACTTGGTTGGTATAAATACATAAATAGCAAACCCCATCGCTCTTCTGCATCAGCAACATCTACAACCCGAATCTGTCCATTTGCTTCTCCTCTACGGGGGCCCCCAAATATCCCTGGGATGATGGTGCTGAGCCCACGGTCCCATACAGCCATGCTGTGAGCACAGCACGAGCCAGGGCATAGATGGGTTGAGCTGAAAGGGTGAAAGAAGAAATAGGATAGTGACACCACCAGAGCACAGCTCTGGGTCAGGTAGGGGTGGGTTTTTGGGGAAAAAACAAAAACAAAAACACAAAAGAAAAAAAAACCAAAACCAAACCACAACAAAAACACAAACCTTTCCATTCTCTGTTCCTGCATAATGGTGTCAATGGACTTTGTAGAGCATGGTGGCTGATGCTGTAGACTGAGAGCCCCACACAAAGGCTGGGCTTAATTTTTGATCCACCTCCAAAACTCCTGTCTTTGAGAGGAGTTTTGCCCAGGGTCCTGCAGGTCCTGCACTGACAGAGCGCGGCAGGGAGGCGAGGGTGGCTCGTGGTGGCTGCAGCTGCTTCAAATCCCAGATGAAGTCATGGTTTTGATAGCTAACCCGTGGACAGATGCGGGGTTTGGGGTCTGTTGTGGTCACCCACAAGAGCCCCAGGTGCCTCTAAGGGCCAGAGCAGCCCCACGGGTGGAGATGATGTATAGTGAGAGGTTGTGGGCAGCATCCTCACCCACTCTGCCCCCAGCTCCCCCACTGCCTTGCACCACACCGTCCCTGCTGAGCCACGTTTTAAGCCTCTCATGGGTCATTTAAACCAAAATTTCCTCCTTCCGACATTCAGATGCAACAGGCTTTTCTTCTGCAGCCCGGTTTCCCTTCTGCCGTTAACCTTAGCCCTACATACAAGGCCACAGGAGCTTGTAAAGCGTTTATTTCTGTGTGGGAGCTTCCCAGCAGCTCTTTTACAGCTGTCTCGTGACAGGGGGTCTGGGCTGGTGAGGAGAGCAGAGCAGGCACGCAAGAAGATGCCATCAGAGCCGGCTGCGTGCCCCAGATTTGGGAAGCAGAGAAGTTAAAATCCCTTTTTGTTGTTGGGACAGTACGTGCATTAAAAAGGAGAGGGACTGCAGGCTTGGCTGTGGCAGGTCACAGACACAAGTATCAAGGATGCAGGAGGTCCTGCAGGATGCCCACAGACCCAGGGTGCTCCTGTATCTGCAGGACCTTGCTTGCAGGGGCTGAGGCTTCCCAAGCCACGGTTGGGGATTTTGCAATTTGTTTCTTGTTGTACGTAACAGCTGGTGATGGAAAACCCCTGTGGCAGCTGTGGCAGACCAGGGAGCCACCACTGCCCTTTCCGCTGGGTGCTGGGAGCATCCAGCACTGCTGGGCAGCCCATGGAAATGGCAGCTGGAGAAGCACAGATGACCCAAACCTTTGAAAAATCAGCTGTTGTGGTTCAGGTTCCTACCCGAACAATCTTGAGTGTATTTATTTAAGTAAAAAATTATAAGTAATTTTAAGTAAAAAAAATATATATTTCTACACAAGCCATTTAGTGGCTTATTTAAAAAAAAAAAAAAGAAAGAAAAAAGAGATACGTTTAGCAGCCTTAAAACAGGAAGTTTAAATTTAGCTGGGATTTATCCCTTAACTGAGCATAGTTCATTCACCCTCTATATAAAAATAGAGATAATTTTATGCCCGTGAGATACACACAGAGCAGCTTCACATGGGCAGCAATTATTCCTGCTGCTGCGGCTGGATCCAGCGCTCCAGGGGCAGGAGAGCAGCTTGGAGCAGCAGAGCCAGGGCAGGAGCAGCCCCTGTTGCTCCAGAGCTCAGAAAGTCTCAGCCCATCATTTTTTGCCAAAAACACAGATTACCAGGAAGTGGGTGGCAAACACATTCCCCAGCTCAGGCTCATTGCACTGGCAGAGGGAGGATGAGGAGGCAGCAGGAGAGGAGAAAGTTGCCCCAGCTTGGTCATGCATCCCCCTCCAGAACCTTTGTTCCCCCCAGGGAGGGGAATAAACAAAGTTTTCAGACAGAGATGTCCCTTTTCAGGCACTGCATGCACTCAGGATGAAGGGCGATGATGCTTTGAGCTGAGATTGTAGAGGAAGAAATAAACTTCCCCTTGATGATAAATGGTACGGGAAACACAGAGGGAAAATGTGGTTCCTTGTGGCTCCCAGGCTCTGCAAAGCTCTCATCTAGCAGGACCTGCCTCTGCACACCAGCATCCCTTCATCTCCTCTAGGCTTGGGCTTTCTGGAGTACTGTGTGCAGTTCTGGGCTGCCCAGTTTAAGGAGGACAAGGAATTACTGGAGGGAGTCCAGCATAGAGCTACAAAGATGATTAGGGGACTGGAGTATCTTTCTTATGAGGAGAGATTGAGAGCTGGGTCTGTTCAGCCTGGAGAAGAGAAGCTGAGAGGGGACCTCATAAACATTTATAAATATCTCAAGGGTGAGTGTCAAGAGGATGAGACCAGGCTCTTCTCAGTGGTGCCCAATGATAGGATGAGGGGCAACAAGCACAAACTGAAGCACAGGAGGTTCCATCTGAATATGAATATGAGGAGAAACTTCTTTACTTTGAGGGTGCCAGAGCCCTGGAACAGGCTGACCAGCGAGGCTGTGGAGTCTCCTCTGGAGACATTCAAACCCACCTGGACACATTCCTGTGCGATCTGCTCTGGTGAACCTGCTTTAGCAGGTGGGTTGGACTGATGATCTCCAGAGGTCCCTTCCAACCCCAACCGTTCTGTGATGATCTAAAGCACATTTGTACAAGTGATGGAGCAAAATGAAATCTATAAACAAATGCATGTAGAAATAGGGACAATTCATGCTCCTTCTCCACTGGTTGTGCAAACTGCTGAAAACGGTGGTTATTTTTCCCTAGTCGGGGCATGCACAGCCACGCTCACCCTCCGCCACCCCTCTGCCCCACAGCCTGCAGTGCCGGTGCCCGCCGCAGCCTCAAGACCAACCTGTGCAAGTGGTGCGACTCCACGCCGCCCGCCTGCGAGGAGAAGGTGTGCTACAGCAACTGCAACCTCAACTCCTACTGCGAGGACCCCTACGAGATCTGCGTGGCCATATGGTAAGCAGCAATCCCCTTGGCAAGGGCACACATGGGGAGAAAAAAGGAGTGTGCAGGGTGGCAGCTCATGAGAACACACAGCTATGCACCTCTGCACTTGAATTATTGCCCATTAAAATAATTCAAGGCTTTCTCTTCCTTCCCATTTGACTCCATTAAAATCAAAGTTACAATTCATGGTAAAAAAATTGTTTGGTCTGCCCTATAATTAGCAGCAGTTTATTTTCTAAGTAAGTTATGCATGTAGATACCCAACACAAAGTGTGGCAAGTTTGCTGCAGGATATCTAAACCCAATAAACACCTGAATTTAACTTTATAGGCTGAACCCACCAGGCAACACCAGCAGCCCTGACCCCAAACCCATGATGTCCTCCTGCATCAGGCTGCTGATGGTGGTGATGCAGGGGTACAGCTGAGGTCCATCCCCACTTGGTGCACGAACGTCTGAGCTCGTACCAAACTGGGGTTCAGCCCACTGGGTTTAACCCAACTCCTCCCCATCCCCTGGGAAAAGCCCTTTCCTGCTTCTGCAGGAGATGACTGGAAGGAAAACACACTCTTGCATTTCAGGCCAAGCATATGTCTCATCATTTGCCCGGAAGAGTGCCTCCCCCAGTTTTTTGGTCCCCATGAGCAAAACTAAAAAAAAACCAACCCATCCATTTTGGGTCTGCCCAGAGTGATTTTCCTCCTCTTTCCCTTTTAATTTGGCTGCCAATGTGAAAGCCAGCCAAGCACTTATCGCTAGGCTTTATCTCAACCTGCTAATTAGCATGAATGCTGCACACCCCACTTTCAGTAGGAGTTTGCCTCAACATAATTGTTGCATTATGGACTTAAAAGAAAAACAACAGCAACAACACACAAAGAAACAAACAAAATCCAATCCACCCCTGTCCCAAGTTCTCCTGTGTGCCTATGGAAAATTCACCTTACATCAAGAGTGGGCAATCCAGCATCTTGCTGGGTTTTCCCGTCGACATCCTACATGTTCAGAAAAAAGCAAGACCCCTGCAGCATAAATCCCCAGGCCAGAAAAGCAAAACCACAGGATGGGATGGGGCTGCAACCTCACCCTTTGTATTGACGGGGTTTGGGTTGAGGCAGCTGCAGCGTCACATATAACCTGCCAGCATCCTCCCAGCGGCTCCCAACCCATCCTAAAAACCCATCCTGAGATTAAGATCCCTGCAAACACAGCTCACCTCCAAGCGAGCCTTGCTGCCCGTCACTCATTTGCAGAGGCATATTTGGATCACCTGAACTTGTCCTGTGTGGATGTCACAGCCACAGCACCAGCTTTGGCCCCATGTTCATGAGGAACATGGTCACGTCCTCCAGTGTGCCCAGCCTGGGATTGCACTCTCTTGGGACTCTTCAGCTGGAAGCTCCTCTGACAAATTACCTGGGAACCCAAGGAAAACATGGGGTCCACTGAAACAGGGGGACTTCCCACCACTTTTATGTCTGACTTCCCAGCTAACCTTGAAGGCATCGTGAAACTCCTCCATACCTTCGCCCTCACACTTCCCACCACTAGGTCAAGACACAGAGGCTGCCCCTGGAAAAGTAATTAATAGTTGTAATTTCCTTCAAATGTCACCAGGAGTATCTGCAATGCTCACCAGCTGCCCGTAGCCTGTATGGGGCTGATCACTCCCTGTCACTTGTCGTGCCCCCAGGGCTGCCCTGCAAACCCAACTGGTGCTGGGTTATCCCACCTCCTCTGGGGAAGGCTCCAGAAACAAGGGTCAAACCCTGCCTCTTAATTACCCACTGGCTCTACAAGACAGGCATTGATCCTCCCTGTAGGAGAAGGGACCATCTCTGACATGGGGGGTGTTACACGTCTCCAGGTGACACAGCGGGTTTCATCCATAGTTGCTCAGTGTCTGTAGCCATGATATAAACACAAATGCAGCCCCATGGTCTGGGAGTCACATCACCTTCATGTTATAATTTGGCAACTCCAAAGGTCAAGCCATTTCTAGAAACAGCCCCAAGCAGCAACTGAAGGGCTCTACTGCTGCAGGTCACCCGAGTCAGGAGCAAATGGTCCTGCAAGGACAGGATGTGACAACCAGCCCTCAGCCCAGAGGGGGCGAGACGGTGCTTCTGGGCTCCATCTGTAAAGGAGCAGGAGGGAAGGACAAGCCAAGCAGTTGCTGGCAAGTGGTCACCATGTCCTGCACTTCTCAGCTTTTCACCCTGCACAGGTGAAATTTGGGCAGCAGAGACTCCAGCCCCTGCTGAGACAGACATGATATGACTTGTGTTGCAGCAAAGGTGGCAGTGAGGTGAGAAGTTCATTTTGGAGAGTTTCCTTAGGACCGTACAGCCCCCAAACCTGCTGGCCTAGCAGCTGGTGCTGGTAAAAGAGGGATTTTGCTCCAAACCCTGTGCAGGGCACTCAGCCTTGGGGTTGGCACTACCTGATCCAAGGCCTGATTATGAATTGGTCACTTACCTAATGGAAACAAGCAGTCTCTGATTCACATCCTACTGTTGGCATGTTCACCATTCGAAAGAGATAAAGGGCTTTAACAGAGACTCTCCAAAGCATGTATAATTGAAATTAGATCAGAGCCAGTGAAAACAAGCCATTCCCTACACAGCTTAAAACTAACGATCTTAAAACCAGGTTTAAGATGGCATGCAGGTGACATGAAGGCTGAGTTGCTAGACTAATGCTTTATAATTCTTTTGGCACACACAGGAGACAGGACAATGAGAGCATCAGGATCAGCACACTCTGCCACAATCCCCACCGCCCCATTGAAAACCTCATGGTCCCCAACTACAACACCTCACGCTGCATCATGTCCCACCAGCCCAGTGAGGATGGGATCATCTACATCTGTGGCTGCGTGGACGAGCAGGAGTGCAACGATAAACTCATCTTTGAAAACCACACGAACGGTGAGTGCTTTTGTTAATGTGATTTACGGGGGGAGAAGCATCCAATGGTAATGTCAAATAACTTGTATTTCCAATAGAGATCCAATGCCAGGAGTTCTTTCTGCATCTTCTTTGACCTTCCTATGTAAAAGCTGGGTAAAATTTGTACCCCATTACTGAGCTCAGTATTTTGCCTGTGGCTAAACCATCCCTCCCAAAAACGCCTCCAGCCTCAGTCTGGAGACATCAGGAGATGGAAAATCCACCGTATCTCTTGGTGGGCTGTGCCCTTCAGTGCAGGGCAAATCAACCAGGGAACCCAGAAGCTGACGGAACCCAGCATGAGTCAATACTCTGGAAGCTTTAAATAAATCATGCCGGAGCAAATCCTGCCCCGACATATCCACGGGAACCGCTGGTGTACACCATGGCTGCATCCCAGAAAGGTGCTGGTGCTCGACACCACGGTGCCTCCCCTGCCACTCTCCTGGGATTTATGCATTCGCATCTCCCCTGGGCAGGGGTGGCCAGAGCCGCCTTGGTGCCATACGTGAGCATGAGCTGGGCTGGGCACACCTGCGGATGCTTCTGCAGGTGGCTGGAGATCCAACAGGAGATGAAAATTCACAGGAGGGAAAGAGGCAGCTAATTCTGTACTTCGGGAGGGTCATATGATTTGGAAATGCTTCCAGCTAGATCCTGAACCTTTGGGGGCTTGTCCAAACCTCCCTGACTCTAAATGGACCAGGTTTATCCAAATGCCTAATACAAATATGACCCATAACAAAAATCAAAGCAAAACCCCTCTGATTTTCCATAATTACAAAGCAATGAAATGCTGCAAATAAGCCTAAGCATAACCTGCAAGTCAGTGGCACAACTTCTGCAACGAAAATAAAAATAAATATTAAAAAAATAGAATGCAAATTCTCAGAACAAACAAGCCGCTTTTAACGAAGGCAAATTATGCTGAATTTGGCAGTTCTTTGCTGCTTCCCAAGCCAAACATAACAGGTACACACACTTCTAGGGAGAGATAGTCAAATCCCAAAGCTGATGCTGGGATATGTAATTTCACACAAAAATGACAACTGGCTCATTGGAAATGCCACCCCCACCAAAGGCTTCCACAAACAGCCTCCTCCTGCCAGCCGGCATGGAAAGCGCTGGAACGCTGTGTGAGAGCAGTGGCAGCCTTCAACAGTTATCTCCTCCTTGCCCAGGTTTGTGGGACCAGCTTGGGAAGCCCCAGACTCAGAGACCCCATTGTTTAACTCCTTTTCTTCTGCTTTAAGGAGTTGTTTGCGTTTTAAATGTTGACTTACGGTCATCTTCGATGGTAGAGATAAACATTGAGAAGAAAAACACCTGGTACAGATGAGCACTTCTCCGATGGTTGAAGCAGGCAGGTTTTTTTTCCCTTTTCTTGATTTCTTAAGCCCTGGCAGGGGTGGAAAGACCCCCACAGCAATGCTCAACCAGGCCTGGGTTTACAGACCCATGGTTACCACCAGAGCAGCTGCATTTGCTCCCTATGCAAGGGGTCTAAGCCACACTGCAACCCCTATGCATCCAAGGGTTTGCATTAGAAAGGGGCATCCTCACAAAGCAATTTGCTGAAGCTGTGTTACCTTCCCCTTTCCAGGACTCACACATGCAACTCCATTAAAAATATCTTCTCTTCCTTCAGTGCTTCAAGGATGGGACCTTAAACACCGGGTAAATCCATTAAAGCAGTAGGTGATATCCAGGCCTAATGTTTTCCAAAATAAACGTATTCCTGAGCTAGTTATTGATTTATATCAGTTTAGGTTGATCTTGTGGTTTGAACCTGATGCCTATTTTAGAAATGCTTTCACGGCCTTGCAGAAATTAGCTGCAGCACATTTTTTTGAAATTTGCCAAAGAAAATAGTGAAACGCTCTGTTTTTCCAGAACCTGAATTATGATTTGCACACACTGAGGTCAAGCAGTGAGAGTTTTGCTTATGGAATGATTCTTATCCCTCTTCCCCTGGGTTATTATACTTGGCAGAAAAACCTCTGAGTAAGATTTTACTTGAATATCTCTACTGAAGTCAGCATGTTTATTCCAGGAATCGTGAACATCAAAGGATAAGACAATTATATGTTGTGCGAGGGTTAGGGCTTTTTGTGTGCTCCCCCCGCCCTGATGATCTGAAAGCTGACGGAGGATTTAAAAGAAATAACACAAAAGCAGCCATGCCTGGGTGGTTGCTGAGGGCCAGTGTTGTAGCGGGACAAAGGAGGAGATGCCAACACTGGCAGACAGCACTGAAATTATGCTCATTTACACTAATTATTGCGCAAAGCATCTCGGTGCTCTCCCAGGATGCAAAGTCCTACACGCTGCCTACCACCCCCCAGCATCCCTCCTGGCTCTTCAGCAAAGCCCCAGCCCCAAACCCCCTCAGAGATTTGCTCCATTTGAGCCTTGCCTCAGCTTTATCAATGTTATTTCTGTCCCAGTTCCCCTTACCGTGAGCACAAGCAGCGCTTGGGGGCCGCCAAAGGGCAGCCGAGCCTTTCTGTTGGCAGCGACAGGGTCTTACACGCTGCATTGGCCCAATTAACACAGGTTGGCATCCTGATAAATCGTTAAATAATGAAAAAAAATAATGATAAATAAATTGATAAATGGAGGTAAATTTGAGCAGCCCTTTTAACAACTGCCCACATCTGGATTCTTTGCTGGGCCAGGGTTTGCGCTCAGCGTGCATTGCAGCTCCGCAAAGGGCTGCGCTTCATTAGCAGCTTTGCATATTTTCCTCCTGTGCGTGATGGAAACGAGCTGTTGCAGCACCCTCACCTCTGCTTTCTCCCCACAGGCTACTCCATGCTGCAGAGCAAAGAAGTCATCCCAGTGGCCGCCATCAGCCTCCTGCCCCCGCTGCTGGTAGCCGTGATGATCACGGTGATCTTCTACCTCTGCCGCACGCAGAAGCAACGCAAGAGAGCCAAGGCGTGGGGAGGGAAACCGAGGCAGCCCCCGGCGCTGCCGGAGCCGGGGAGGTCCGCGGAGAGGGAGGAGAAGTTGTCCGTGCTGATGGACGAGAGCCCAGCTGCCACCAGCCCCGTCTGTGCCAGCAGCCGCCCCGCCGAGCTGCTCCCCATCGAGCTGGACGAGATGGTGGGCAAAGGGCAGTTCGCGGAGGTGTGGAGGGCCAAGCTGAGCCACAGCCGCTCGGGGCAGTACGAGACAGTGGCTGTGAAGATCTTCCCCTGCGAGGAGTATTCCTCCTGGAAGAACGAGAGCCAGATCTTCACCGATGCCAGCCTGAAGCACGACAGCGTCCTGCGGTTCCTCACTGCCGAGGACCGGGGCACGGGGCCCCGCCGGGAGTACTGGCTCATCACCGCCTACCACAGCCGGGGCAACCTCAAGGACTATCTCTCCCGCCATGTCCTGAGCTGGATGGACCTGCAGAAAATGGCAGGCTCCCTGGTGAGCGGGGTGGCCCACCTCCACAGTGACTACACTGCCTGTGGCAGGCCAAAAATCCCCATCGCCCACCGGGACATCAAAAGCACCAATGTCCTGGTGAAGAACGAACAGGAGTGCGTGCTCTGTGACTTCGGCATTGCCATACGCCTTGACCCTTCCCTGACAGTGGACGACTTTGCCAACAGCGGTCAGGCAAGTATAACCCAGCAGTCCTTCCCAGAGGGGACCCTTTCTGAACCACCCCTGGTCACTCCATGGCCAAAGTCCTCACCCACCCCTGCTAACTCCTCTCTCCTCTTTGTGGGCAGGTGGGCACTGCCAGGTACATGGCCCCAGAGGTCCTGGAGTCCAGGGTGAACCTGGAAGACCTGGAGTCTTTCAAGCAGATGGATGTCTACTCCATGGCCCTCGTTTTGTGGGAAATGGCCTCCAGATGTGAAGTGGTAGGAGGTAGGAGAATCACACTGGGGTTGTCATGCTCCATTTTGCTGCCTTCATCCCTGTACATGGACATGGCTCACGCTCATGTGCCCAGCACCCGCATGGGACCTAATCTGGGGAGGTGTGGGCCTCTGCAGGGCTGCTAAGAGCTGGCAGCAGATCCTGCCCCATGGCTGCCTGCCCTGTGTGCTGCGGCTCGAGGGGACCAGCTCAGTGGCAGAGGAGCACGACAGGACCTCAGGTTGTCACTTGGTCCAGCCCTCACCCCAAGCCGGCCCCAGCCACCAAGTCACACCCTGGCCACTGCTGGCAATGCAAAGCAAGCCAAGGAGCAAGAGCCGAAGCTGCGTCCCCCTCCCTGGCCACAAGCACTTTTTGTTTTTCCAGACAATGCCAGAGAGTTTATGTTTAAAGGGGACTCAAACTCTAGCCTCCAACAGAGCCACATCCCCCCTCTCTTCCCAGAGCCACATCCTGGCATTTGAAATTGCGTGTAGCAAACATTTAATTAACTGCCCTGCTGCCCTCTCTTCCCTTTTTAGCTCTCTCTGGTTCCTTCCCTATCCCACGTACTTGCACTATAAGCCCATGGAGCTGCAAGAAGCTCTAATCCTCATCAGGAAAGCTGCCCCAAGTGCCCTCTGTGCCCCACGCCCGGTGGTGGGAGACCCTTGCCTGGGTCAGATGCCCCGTCCAGCCTCTGCTCCCGAACCAGCACCCCAGGCCATCCTTCCCCACTCATACTTTACCTGTGTTTGTGCCCAGGCAGGAGCTGGCAGAAACAAGGGTGGCCTCTCACCCCTGCAACAGGCATTTTCTCCACGAGATGGGGTTGTTCTTCTGGAATGGTCATTTCTCCTCTAACCCGATCCCTGCCTGCAGCAGGTATCTGGATGCTGGTCCATAATCACCTCTCCCACCTATCACCAGCGTAACACATTTTACATGCTAAAAATATGTCTCACGCAAACACACACCAAGTCCTTTGTAGCACATCTCATGGGTTCAGGAAGGTGGCCAGATGATTCCTTGGTCATGTCTCTGAAAATAACCTCTACATGAAAACTCACTACTACATTTTTGTGTTCAAATTCTAAATTGTTTCCAGATTCAATTATTTTTTGCAGTTTGATAAATAAATTTATCCTCATCCGGTGGACCGTACCAAAGCAAAACACCGAATGCATGAAAAACACCCTGTAATGCTGCTGTTGCTTCCTCGCAGAGGTAAAGAATTATGAGCTGCCCTTTGGGTCAAAAGTCCAGGAGCAGCCCTGCGTGGACACCATGAGGGACATCGTGCTGCACGGCAGAGGACGCCCCGAGATCCCGAGCAGCTGGCTGGTGCATCAGGTAAGATGGGAGTAACTGCTTCAGTAAAGAGCAACCCATGTTGTTCCACTTCATTCACCCAGCATAAAAATAAAAAAATCACAGCTGTAATCAAAGCAAAAGCAGACAGAACTCCTGGGCCCTGCTTACAGCTCCTTCTTGGCTGGCTGAGCCAACATAAACCCCACGATATCCAGTTCCCCGATGTTTAGAAGCCACCAGCCAGGGCACGGCAAACTATAATGGTGAATATATTGCTCTGATCAGGAAGCATTATAAATGCCAAGCGATTGTACTCTGTTACCTTGTGGATAACAGCAAAATGGAGCACTTCAGTGCAAGCTATTCTCGTGAGACAAGTACATGGTTTGGGTCCACCCCATTTCTCCCACAACCACCATACCCAGAAAGCTTTAGTTCAGGGAACACACAGCCCCTCGCACAGCAGGGACAGAGGGGAGGAAGATGCACCCAGCCTCCTGTCTGTCTGGTCATGGAGATTTCAAGCTCAAAATTACCTCTAACATGAGAAATCATGACTTGGTCTATAAGAAGGACTTCTGCAAGGAAAACCAAAATGAGAAGCACCTCCTTCGAGTGAAACAAGTGGGAAATGCATGTGAAGCTGAGAGCAGGGAACCTGCCAAGGAGAAGTCTTGGAGCAGCCTTCAGCTTGGAGGGTCTGAAAGCACCATGTTCCAGCATACAAAGCACAACGCAGCACTCCGGAATATAAATACTTCAGCAATGATGAGATTTGCTGTGTAAAAACCATCCTCAAGCACATGCAGACCAACCAGCTCCAGAAACAGTTTCCTCCTGGCCATGACAGGTCCCTTTCCCTCAGGTCCAGTACTTTCTTCCACGTATTGAAGACACAAGGGGTAATGGGCACGCTGACTGTGATATTCAAACCTTGTCTGACTTTGGCACTACTTAAATTTCATGTGTCTTATAGAAAAACACCATCTGCTGATCGATAATTCAGTTCATCCAAAATACAAGCCGAACCATCGAGCCCACAGGCTCAGAGCCTTGCAGTGTTTAGTGCATCATTTTGCAGTATCCACCCATAAAACACACTGCTACTCCTTCCACTCTGCCTGGATGGCATATAAAGCCAGGCTTTTTGAGAGGAAAGATTTAATTTCATGATACAAGAAGGTCATGTTTTCCCTACAACACCTCTAAAAACCATGTTTGTCCAAAGACTCAGAACTGACCCGACTGACCAAAGCTGCAAACAGCATCAAATGAATGTGTGGTTTCCGCTGGATCATCGGTGAGTTTATCAGTCGGCAACCCCATTTCTGAAGTTCCTTTTTCTTTGATGAAGGCAAATACAGGAACTTCAATCAGCACCGCTACACATTTAAAGCCTTTGAGCATTCATCTTGGACATTCACCTCTCAGGGTCTCTGATAAACTTTGAAACCACAGGAAAAGCATACACAGGCTTGGGCTGTGAAAAATCACACTATGATAGAGTCTGACCATAACTGCACTGTTTGCTGAGCTGAAGAAGGGCTGACTGCAATCAGCTCCAGGAAATAACGTTGCTGTAGTTGGGCTGGTCTAGCATGTAAACAGAGCAAGGCTTACAAGGCAGTAACTTTTATTAGACCCCCTGATATTCACCGGGGAAGAGGAACAGAAAAGCCACGTTGTGTTGCTGAAAGTTTGCCTTCGACTAATCTCAACAGATCTAATAAGCATCTCTTCTTGGTTTTAGATGATTTTTCTGGGTATTTTACAAGCGGTCTCCCCGGGATGCAGCACAGGGCAGCACCATCTGCTGGGAAGCAGCAGAAAACCACCGGCTTGGGCCACTCCTGGGCTCAGGGGCTTCCTGAGGGAGGAAATGACCCGAAGAATCAGAGAGTGATTGGGGTTGGAAGGGACCTCTGGAGATCATCCAGTCCAACCCACCTGCTAAAGCAGGTTCACCAGAGTAGGTCACACAGGAAGGTGTCCAGGTGGGTTTGAATGTCTCCAGAGAAGGAGACAGCCTGGGCAGCCTGTTCAGGGCTCTGGCACCCTCAAAGTAAAGAAGTTTCTCCTCACATTCAGATGGAACCTCCTGTGCTTCAGTCTGTGCCCATTGCCCCTCATCCTTTCATTGGGCACCACTGAAAGGAGTCTGGTCCATCCTCTTGACACCCACCCTGGACGTATTTATAAATGTTTATGGGGTCTCCTCTTAGCTTCTCTTCTCCAGGCTGAACAGACCCAGCTGTCTCAGTCTCTCCTCATAAGAAAGATGCTCCAGAAGAAGAAAAGAAAGGGTGGTAAAAAAAGTAGAAGGAAGGGTGACAAATTGCACACCTGAATGGGAAGCACCCATAGATGTTCCCATCAACAAAAATCAGCTTGATGCAAAGCTCCAAACTCTACTTCCACGTTTCAGCCATCAGGATTCCTCTCAGTCAAGTGAAGACCTACATTGTTGGCCACAGTTTCAGGTTTTCAGCACACATGGGCAATAACTGTCCTGACAGAGCTGACTCATCCAGCATGCTGCCCACCAGCAGCTCCATGACAACTGTGTGCAAGGCTGCACAGTAAAGCCCACTGAAGAAATTTATCCCCAAAGTCTCCCAGATAACTTACAAATACCTTAAGCCCATGCTTCCTCCTCATTTCACACCACACCATGTTTAAGGAAAAAAAAGTGGTTATTTAGGCCAGGTAAATTCCTGGATCTGGTTCATGAAGACTGGTGCACTGACACAACCGATGGGCTGGTGCAGGACAGGACCAGTGGGAGCTTAAGCCAATATTGCCACTAAAACACACTTGTAAAACTCAGCATCTTCTGGAAATCTGATATCAAATGTAAAACCCAAATTAAGTCCATGTTGTGAGTGTAACAAGGACTGTACCATTCAAAAGAGCATCGTTGTTACTTACAAGGCAAACTGCTTATAAATATCACGATTTCAGGGCAAAATAAGCACAGAAAATATAATTACTAAACCACATGACAGTGCCACGTTCTGTTTGAGAAAAGGCTTATTTTAAAAGCTTCAGCTAAGCCACTTCGTTTTTTGCATGTTAATCAATTATCCTCAAATCCTTTCAACTAAGCTAATAAATGAGTGATATAAGAGGTACTGAAACACACCATCTGTCACTTCTACTGCACAATCCTGTTCTAATCTGTGTCCATTATGGAAGATTTAGTACTAGCAAGTTCAGAGAAAGGTGCAAAAGGACAGATGACAGAGAGTACATCTCTGTAGGACTTGCATTTTCCTGCTTCATTGGTCCATGTGAGAATTTTGGTTTCTCTTAACTGCAAATTAAGAAATACAGATAAACTACCAAAAAACATTAAGCTTTACTTAGAATAAGGATTTTTCCACTGTGCTGCAGCCTTGGTTGACAATAACACAAAAAGCAATAGCACATGATAGGAATTATATCGGCAAAGAAAAGTTCCAGGTAGCTTCTGGTGCTGGCTGCGTTACTAGCTTCAGAGTAGGAAAAATACCATCTGAATGCTGCCATCTTGGATTTAAGCCCAAAATATTTGGACTCTTTTCAGAGCACCACACAATTGGCAAAAAATTATATATATATATATATATATATATATATATATATCACTGTGAGACATAACCATTGCAATTGAGAGAAACTGAACATGTTTCGGAGCACACTGAGAAGTACCCAGTCCCACCTAAAGCAAGACACTATTTTGTGGTGAGAAAACAAGAGTTCAGCTGCACACCGCAATGGCTATTTGGCACCACAGATCCTTTCAGAAAGCTGCTAACACAAGAAGTCAGATTTAAGATGTTGAATCCCAAACTTGCCTTTGACTCTCCCCTCCACCCAGGTGGCACAGCCCTGAAACACAGAGACCCACCACACAGCCAACCTGAGGGCCACCATCAAATCATTTTGGTTGGAAGAGACCCTCAAGAACACCGAGTCCAACCATAACCTAAATTTAACACTAAACCGTGTCCCTGAGAACCTAATATTTTAAACACCTCCAGGGTAGTGACTCCACCAATTCCCTGGGCAGCCCGCTCCAATGCCTGACAGCCCTTTCCATGAAGAAATGTTTCCTAATATCCAATCTAAACCTTCCCTGGTGCAACTTGAGACCATTTCCTCTTGTCCTATCACTTGCTACTTGGCAGAAGAGACCAACACCCTCCATGCTACAACCTCCTTTCAGGTAGTTGTAGACAGTGATAAGGTCTCCCCTCAGCCTCCTTTACTCCAGGCTGAACAGCCCCAGATCCCTCAGCCGCTCCTCATGAGACTTGTGCTCCATGCCCCTCACCAGCTCCATTCCCTTCTCTGAACTCTCTCCAGCACCTCAATGTCTTTCCTGTAGTGAGGGGCTCAACACTGAACACAGGATTTGAGGTGCAGCCTCACCAGTGCCAAGGAGAGTGGGACAATCACTGCTCTGGTCCTGTTGGACACACAATTCTGGACCCCTCCTCTCCCTCCCAATTTTAGGATGCTCTGAACAGGCAAGGTTGGTAGGAGATAATGGAGGGCCTCTTTCCTTCCAGCCCCATTTAAGTCCCACAGTCAACACAACCCGACTTCCAGGGAGTGCTGAAAATCCTTGGGACCAGAACTCAGGTAAGCTGCTCCGACACGAGCGCTGCCGGTGGTGGTGCAAATGCTGGCACTTGCCACAGCATCCCAAGGCTGTTTTCCTTCTGTGCTTAAGCTTAGCCAGAAAATAAATTAAAAAAAAAAAAAAGGCATTTCTGCAGGAAGCTGTGAAAAATATGGTAAAACTGCAATTGCTTTAGATCAGCTTCCAAGTTGTCTACATTTCGCCTTCTGATCCTAATTTCGGCCCTTCTGCCCGCAGGGGATGCGCTTTCTGTGCGACACCATCACGGAGTGCTGGGACCACGACCCCGAGGCCCGGCTCACCGCCCACTGCGTGGCCGAGCGCTTCAACCTGATGGCGCAGATGGATTGCGACGACATCCTCAACAACAACACGGACAACGAGGCCAACAAAACAGCTTCTCCCGGCGGGGAGCACCAGGACAGTGACGGGAGCAGAAATACGCAGTGACACAGCAGGCAAAACGCCTCATCGTGAGAAACAAGAGGATAAGCGAGAAGCATTTAGCTCATGGGGAAAAAAAAAAAAAAACCTCGCTCCATTTTTTAGAATGAAACTAAGATCTAGCACATAACTTATATAAATAAGATCTGTTTTCTCCCACAGATAGAGTGAACTGTGGAATCAATACTTTGGTTAAAGTGCAACATTATATATGAACTGATTTTGTACTTACTTTAAATGTATAAAATGATGCAAAGCATCCCTTTTATTATTTTTTAAAATAATAATGTTTAATCTTTTATTAATAAGTACCTGAATTCCGCGTCTATCTTTTGAAGTCCTTCCATGTTGCTATCACACGTTTCTCTTCTAACTGCTTATTTTGCAGAGACCAAGACAACTTTTTATTTTCCTTTTTTAATGGCCTCCACACAGACAAAAATCTGTTGTAGCAGCAGAAAAAAAATAATCTTGAGATGTAACACACTGTTAGTGAAAGAAATGTTAGCACCCAAGAAAATGATTCATTGATCAACAGTCCCTAATACATTGTAAAGATAGCAGATAATCCAGTTTGGAAAAGTCTGATTTGCTGCTACTCCAACACACATTTTTTCACTGGGAAATTCCTGGGTGCACTTGATAGTTCAGGTGGGCGCGTGAAGTTTCTTCATTAGAAAAAGAAGTTGCCGGTGCAGATGCTGCTGTTTCAGCTTAAGAAGTCTCCACGTGGGGTATACAGACAACTATGCCCCCATGTCAGCCCAGGTTCCAGCCACCTCTAGGTGACAGATTTGTGCCACAGTAATACCGTCAACACAAACGTGTTGGCTCATTCTTCTTGCAACTCTTTCCCACCCCTCTGCTGTTACTTGACCTGAGGAAATGTGATCAGACAGAACCATGGACCTTTGCTCCCATCACCACCAGACCAAGCCAGGCTGCCTGGGCAGTAGAAAGGCAAGTTACACCTCACTCTGAACCCTTGACACTGTGCAGACCTTAACCCCTCCACCCTTGGGAGCAAAAGGTATTAAAAACCCTTCGCTGCTCTAAGGTTTTCCTGACACTCCCCCACACTGAGGTGTGTTTTCAGGACAGCTGGGAGGAACACGTTGCTCGCCAGCACACAGCTGCATGGGTCAGCCCCTACAAGAGGGAAGGGAGAAAACACAACAGCCTCGAGCTTTCTGCAGCCGAGGCTCTATTGCTCCCACCTTTTGGACTGTTTCTACGGCTAAATTAAAAGACTAGAATAAAATTGTCTCTAATCACTTTGGAGAAGGGGAATGAATTCGGTTGCATCCAATCTAAATAATAAAAACTAACTTCAGCTACCAAGTGTAAGTTTCCACCTGCAACTGTGATCTTACTGTTTTTCCAAGCTAACACCTTTCTCCTGCAGCATATCCTCCCCAGTTCACCAAAAGCCCTTTCCATCCACCTCAGTTCAGTCTCATTTCTCTAATGCATTGACCACTGTTCTACTGTATTTACGGCCAAGAGGAACAGAGAGCATGTGGCAGCTTTCCTGACATGAAGATAAGAAATTACAGGAAAACACCAAACTCCCCCCAGGCTGTTCAATCCTTCCTTCCCAGTGCAAAATTTCCCCAACCAAGTTCTGCACCGAGTTGTTTGGATATGACACTGATTAATATGTTTATTTGCTCTTCCCAGTTTGGTTCAAGAGGCTTTAAAAGACACTTCTGGCCTGTTCTTCTCACAGGTGACTGGGACATGGGGGCATCAGCCCACGGAAACGAGACACTGAAGACACTGCTGATTCCGATGGCTGGAATGCAAATTAACCTGCGGAGTCAGAGACTTAATCCTGGGTTTGACAGTTTACAGTGTAAACACACTGAAAAACTTCTCAGTCTATTCCCCTCCCCATGCCTAAAAATTGAACTCTCCGATTTCCACAATGCATTTTTTTTTCCCATTAAAGGCAAGCCAGAATCGAGCTTTTGGGATTATACGCTTGAATGCCCATGTTGGATAAAAGTGACTTGTCACATTCTGGGTTTTCCACAAGCACCTCTGAAGAGAGACACTGATTTAAGCTCCAAGATCTGTTTATAACTCAGGGATCCTAAAAATAAAATATCATTGAGATCAACAGGAATTTTGCTCTTAACTTCAGCGAAGCTCAATTAAGCCAAAAATGACAGAAAGGGAATATAAACCCAAATCCTACATTCTGGCATGCTCCCTGTCGAACACGCTGTGGTTTTAACAAATATCTGCACAGGCCGCAGTGGTGAGCCCTTCCCTGTTCCAGAAGGTACAAGATGGAAACAACAGCAGTTACGCAAGATAATCAGATCTGGTCAGAGTTAAAAATACACACGTTAGTCCATAGGGTGCTTGCAACTCCCAGAAGAATCACATAAACGTCTTCCAATTTAAGCTGGATATTCAGCGGCTAGAATTTTTTTTAAACTGTTTTCAACTCTGCCCTTTGTTTCTAGAAGTAACTAGAAATTTGCATCATAACTAAATCCAAATCAGGAAGCCATTCCAGTTCTTGTGATCACCTGAGCAAAGGAAGGCCTTGTCTTCTTTTTTTTTTTCTAACTCACACCCATGTTAAAAGAAACGGTTTCATGTATTTTAGAAGACTGTTTCTTCAGTGTTGGTCTATTTTTACGCAACAAAATTAGTAACAGCTTTCTCAGTGTGAAACCACAAGCATACCAGATGAGAGTGGAAGAAAAGAGACTGATAATATTATATAAGGAACACAAATGGGTTTACGGTCAACATGGGAGCTTTCCAGTCTGCTTTACAGCCATCACCTTGACAAATTCCCAAATCAAAACTTCAAGCAGAGCTCAGTGACTGAGTCACAGGTCTATATTTTAATAAGCACAAGTTTGATCCTCAGAGTACACTCAGCTGATAAAGGTTTTCCACTCTGATCACCGCAATATTAAAAGCTGGACCTTGCACCACCGCCCTTGATGTTTGTTAAAAGCAAATCCGCTATATGACATGGATAAAACAACTATGAAGCATATACAGTGTTGTCAATTTGTTTTCTGTCCCCCTACCGCCCCCAGTTTGGTGCAGGTACCGATGAACCACAGCAGTTCAGGTCTTGCCACCACAACCCATACCCCAAACCCTGGAACTGGCCAAGGAGCACACCCCAAATGTGCCACGGTCCCAGAAACAAGGAGGAACTAATCCCACTGTTTTCATTTTTATTTTTATTCCTGGTTAAACATGAAAATGCCCAACGGATATCCAGAACTAACACAACAGGATGGTTCTATAGAATATCACAAACGAGATGGCAGGGCCTACAACATTCTTCTGCCGGAGAATATCGTCACTACTCAAGTGCACAGTGCCAAAACATCCCACTTCCAGGGCCAAGGAAAGCCCAGACAGACAGATTGCCAGCATAAAAATTAACAACAACTTAACTCTTCCTCATCACCTGATCTCTAGGAAAGGAGACAGAACAAATGAATCATTCTGTAGTTTTATTATGCCCACCCCCACTTCTCACAAACAGACTATGACTCGCATTGAGATCTCAGTGCATTTCACAGCAAAAAAAAAAAGTACAAGAGGATCAAAACAGTTGTGCATAAACCCAACTCTCTTTTTTTTTTTCCCTCCACAATTTACAGTTTGTATTGAAAGTTAACACGGTTATTTAAACCTTCTGATGCATTCTTACACTTGGATCTTCTCCACAGAAAACATCTTACCAGGTCACACAATTATGAGTTCTCATGATGCTGGATCGGGTGCCGCCACTGCCATGGCTGGGAAGCGGCAGATAATGTTATATACACTGTCTGGAAGACTACATCAGAAGAAAAAACAGATTAAGGCACCACTGTCGGAAAAATTAAGGTAGCTTGTAGTTACACGAATAACGAAAGCCATAATAAGTACTATTCTTAATTGCCAGCAATTCTTAGACTTCAATAAAATAGTTATAAAAAACCAAAACAAAAAGGATGTTTGTACCTGAATACAGTTTCCTGATTTCTGATTGTGTTTCAAATCAATACCCAGTCCTCAGCATAATCAGCTTTTTTTTATGGTAAGATGAAAAACCAGGACCCACAGTCCACGTATTCACAGGTCACATTTCACTGCTTTGTTCTGAGTAACACCACAGGAGAAAAAACAAAACAATCCGAAAGACAGTTTGTAACACTGATACTTCACCTCTGAGATGATTAGATGGGCAGAGAAATTTAAATACAAAATTGTTTGTTTTTTGATAATTTTGAAAGCCTTAGTCCTTGGGAAAGGGAAGTGGAAGAGGAAAAAAAAAAGGCCAAACCTCATCACACTATAACATGAGAAAAATGAAAGTCACTCAAAGAGATTTAATAAAATTAGGAGTTGAAAAGTTTTCAAATTACTTTTCCAATTCAAGTCAATTATTTCAAGTATATTAAAACGCTTCAGAGGAAAAAATTCTCCATGGTTACAATTCTAATTGCTTTTATAAATCCATAAAAAAGGAACGTAGTCTCTACACGTATCCCATATTCCTCCGATGCATGCACGCGTTCTCTCCGACGAAAAAAGTCAACACGATCCAATTGTTTCTTAACACTGATTTCAGGCACCGCTTCCAAACATCCCTCCAGTTTTTGCCAAAAGGGTTAATCACTGGGTATAAAAGCAGCAGTTTTTGTTGCTGTTGTCTACATGGGTATTGAGCAGCTTTCAGTTATTAAAGAGCTTGACGCAGATTCTCAAAGTTCCCATGTCACTCCAAAATCCAAGGATTCCTTCTTCTCTTAGGCAGCTTTCGCAATCAGATCTACTTAGAAGAATCTTACACAATTCAGATAAAATCTCTTGGATCATACAAAAAAACCAAGTTGCTTGAACGTACCTGGCAAGTTTGTCTCTACAACTTTTGATTTTTTTAATAGCTTTAAAGTGCCCTAGTTTACTTATTTCTTTATGCTCATTTAAACTTTCACAATTACATAAAAAGGGGACACTCGGTGTGATTACCGTGTTTTGAGAGATAGAGGTAAAGGAGAGGAAAAGCAGAAAACTCATCTTAAAGCATCTTTTCTAGTTAGTGTCCATTTGCTGAGTTTGCGCAGCAGAGACTGTTTTCCAGAGGGGTTTATGATAAACCCAGCCATCTCCCTGCAATTTAAAGAGAAAATATGGTTATAGTAAAGACACTGCCCCAGGAGAACTCCCTTCATTTAACTATTAGACTAATAGCTGCAAAAATCAGAGGGACATCACTTATGCCTTTAACTCCCACAGATAAAGACACAGAGATCACTGCCATAGGCTGCTGAGGCTGCTCAGGACACACACGGACTCTGGGAATCCCAGAGAACTCCCTGGAAACTGGCTGTGTTTGTAATTAACCCAGATGGAAAGTCACTCTCCTCCACTCCGCCATCCACATTCCTTTAAGAAGCCAAGCGAGAAGCAAGAGGCAGCTACTCAGGATTTCCAGCTCTAACACAAGCCCAACTGCTTACCCAGAAAGTAGCTCAGGATTACATTTAAACATTTTCTGAGTAGACCTGCACTGTGGATTAGCAAGAGAATTTTACCTCTTCTAAATCAAGATACTAATTATACAAATATCTAAATCTGAGCTAATCATACTAACATGGCTTCAGAAAACAAAAAGCTCTATTAGAGCTAACAGACGGTCCCAAACCTAAAAAAGAGAGAAATATGTATATCTCCTTCTTAGCCTAAGTTTTAAAACCTTACTAGATCACAGATATGGGAAGAAAAAGAGGGGAAGTTACAAAACTGCAGTTTAACAGATGAAGCTTTCACTACAAGGAGAATATAACCTAATACAGCATGAATTTTAGCTGAGTCCTCCCTTCTTGCACGGGGCTCAGCAAAGCTCTGCACACAAGCAGGGTCTCGTCATCTGGATCACAAGGAAAGCCCCTTTCACAGTTATATCAGCAGCCCCCAGTCGTCTCTGGTAGGCTGCAGTTCGCCATGTTAAAGATCTTACTATATTATTGTTACTGAAATACAAGTTAAGCCACTGAACAAGTAAGATCCATCCAAAACATAACGTACAAGAACACAAAAAGTTCTAGGCTGAGAATGAACTGATGTTCCTTCTTGCTACCAGTAATATCTTGAGTTTGTTTGCAAACAACATAAGCAAAATTAATACCACTGATTATTTTCTTTGCGTATTTACTGTTACAGTCTACTTACATGTGCACACGTAAAGCTGTTTTTCCTACACCACTAGGAAGTGCTTGGTAAAATAAAGTGAATCACAAAATAGCCAAACATTTTGTTGCAATGGAATCAACAAACTGAAGTGTTTGTGAAGGGTGAAGTCACAGCTTTATATGTTTGGGAGTGCTCAGGTCACCTTGCTCCTATGGATCTCATGGATTTAGTCTATAAAATCTAAGGCTACATACTTTATTCTGACAGGACATAGATCCATGTGTGCACGTGCTCTCCTTAGAATCTGCCTCTGCCTTAAAAGGCTAACTGCTTGGGAACTTACTTCTTTAAGGAAGTATTTAGTACACCAAGGTGTTTCTGTTTCCGCACGAAGCCTCTCTTCGTTCCTCTGCTGTTCTTCAAGGGCTCGCTTGTGCTCTGTAGCCTTATCGATGTCTCCATCCCGCAGAGACTCTGTTACGTGCTGCCACAGCCTCCTACAAAACAAATCATTAACAGTTTTCACAAGTCATCTCAGCCTGCCACCTGGAACTACAGGATGGCCACACAGAGTTCTCACGGAACAGGAGCACTCCTCCCTCTGCTTCCATGTAATGAACCACCTCAGGCTGGTTTGAGTCCCAGCAGCACAGGTGGAAGAGCTCATGGCCAAGTCTCACAGCTACACGAGCAATCAGGAGCAGATAGAAACGGCTCTGACATTTTGGCTGCATCAATCTAACACCTCTTTGCACACCTTGTAGAGCTGCCATTTGAGTGTTAGTCAACAAGCAGCTTCTTGTGAGGACCTCCCTTGTCAGGAGCTGCCCTGCTGTGTAGCTGACGGTTAAAAACAAAACAAATAAGGAGTATCTGTTCTAGCAGACACTTTGCAAACTCATAAGACAACTCTGTCCATGAATAAGAGAGACAAGATAACCATGTGCTGGCACTTGTTTTTTGCATTTCTTATCAGGCACTTAGGTTTTGTTTTTAAAAAACTAAAAAATTAATATCACTGCTGCTAAGCACTATCCACAAATAATATCTACGTTTGCAGGTTTTCCCAGAGCATTCTCCAGACTGCTCAGGACACAAAAGGGTCAGAGAACAGCAAACACATACTCTACCTCGATTCAAATGGTCCTTGTTTCTCAAGGGGCCGGACTCGTTTTCTGGTCACAGACAGCTTTGTCAAGTCCACATATTTTGTCTCCCCGTTGCTGTAGGTGAACTCAAGCACGCTGTTCCACTCCCCTTGCACTCTGCACACCACCGTGTTTGTCATGTTCTGCTTCACTTCTCCTGTGACTCTAGGAAAGTAATTTTTATTTTAGAAGGCCATGGCTGAAAACGGCTGAGGACTATTCCTTGCATAATCACCCAACTTCACTCTGAACAAGTTTGCAAACTTGTCACACTGTCTTGAAAAGTGTTGGTTACTGGAGTTGCATTTGCACAGAGAAGCTCAAAGAGCAAAGCGACTTCCACTCGTTGCTCTAGTTCTCTTCATGTTACCCAGGAAATCCTATTTTTGGCTTCATCTTAAACTTGTTTCAAAGCTTTTAACAGAATTGAAAACGAAAAAGAAACTAACACAAGAGGGTTCGCATGTAACAAGCACTGATCCTTTCCACTTGAAACATCACATCAGATGCGCAGTTCAGGCTTAAAGCATAAAAACTAAGCTTTCTACCAAGAATGCAACTCACTACCTACTGGCACTTCACCTCACATCTTTACATCTCAATGTTTCCATATGTAGGTGGTCTCATTTGTATGTTGCTCACACAAGTAGCAGACACATAAGGGCAGAAAGCAAGGCAGGGAACAAGGAACCAGGAGAACTGCTCTCCTTCCCTGTTTCTTCCACAGAGACCTCTGCCAACAGTAAGATTCTAATAATGTCTAATATACAATATTTCATTCCAAGTGTTGCACAGATGCTCAAGTATCACCATAACTACACACATTGATGCATATTTTTCTTCTCAACATCAAGATCTGTCCAAAGACCTCCCAACATTCACTTCATCCTAAATGAAGGAGTAGAAGCTCACTGAGCACAGTCAGGCAAATTTCCACCCTCAAACAGAACTTTGCTCCCAGAAAGAAGAAACACAAGAGTCCGCAAACTATGCAAACAAGACTTGAGACATTCTCACTTGTAAGGTGCTGCAGTATTCACAAAGAACACTATTTCCAGCACCAGTTAAACTGCAACTACCCATACACAAGCTCTCTAAAACACACCACTGTCCAGCTCCCCTTCTCATGGTGCATCAGCACTCACACAAAGCACACATCACATCTCCTTTCACGCTCACGTTACATGCAGCTCATAACAGCACACCAGTTTTTTGGTTTGCTCTCGATCCCTTTGAACAGCTACGTGCAGAGAAGCAGAAAGCAGCTCTTCCGTGCCCCCCCGCCCACGCTCAGAGCAGGATGGAGCACAGGACATGTAGGTGCCTCTGATGCTCTTCCACAAGCATCAGCCCCTCCAGCTGTGTCTGCATCTGCCTGACCCCTCCAAGAAATATAAGCAATAAGACCAAATTCACATTAAACTATAAAGCGCTTTTTTTTTTGGTGGATGTTGACAAGTGTTAACAGTTCCTGAAAACAACTGACAGAGCAGGTGACAAGCAAGCAGCCTTCATTTCGTGTGGCTTTTTCATCCTGTGACTACCACATCTCAAAGCCATTGCAAGAAGTGGAGTCCTGCTCCCAAGAGATCTCTGAACAGACCAAATCCAGAGGATGTCAGAGACCAGCCTGTTCAGTTTTTGCAGTTACATCCTCACACGTTTAAGAGTTTAATTTTTCCAAGCGCCGTGTGGTTACAACACAACGCTGACACCGAGTATTTTAACGTCAAGCACAAAATTACTGTCTCTGCTCAAAGTAAACAAGTTATATCACTACTAATGTGAAGCATCAAGCTGCTGCATTGAACTCTCATTGCAACCTACGTTTCTTCAAGTTGCATTGCTCTGTGATAAACAACCATTCCCAGCATTGCAGTTCACAATATCTGCCTGAACTAATATTAGTGATAAAAACCTGCTAGCATTCACATGCAAGCTTGGTTTGATTGATACATGCCTAGCTGCTTGTCACCATCATCTTCTGTTTCACCAAAGAGGTGCAGGACCAAACAGCCACTATCCAGCTGAGGTCTAACAACAAGGGTCACTCTACCAAAAAAATAAATCTATAACGTTGCCATAGCAACTCACTTGCGCTCCACGTAACCATGACAACACGGCTGCTTCCCCATCAAGAGACTCTTTTGACAATGTCCAATCATCACCATGTCACATTTTCAATAGCTACAGTACCTTGAGCAGATGTGTCTTTAAAAAGCCTCTACATCTGTGACTGCTTTCAGAGACACAATAACAAAACAGTTCCCAAAACTAAATCACTGAAGTGAAATTGCATTCTATCGCTTGTTTTTCACAGTATGACAGGAGTTATTGCAAGGTGGAAGAGACACTGTAAGCAATGGAAACAAAAAAATCATAAACTACACATAATTTAAAATTGCCACAAGTGAAACAGAGCTACACGTAATACTTGTTTTTTCAGACGCCATTGGGATAGGGGAGCTATGGTTGCAATTTAAATTCAAAGCGTGTACAGGAATTTATGGGGAAAAGTGCTTTAAGATGGAGGTTTTGATGTTTGGGTTTTGCTCATTTGGTTGTTTTGTTTTGTTCTCCTTGAAGCCACCTTACCCTACCGTTTCAGGAAAAGGGATTTAGAGAAAACTGCTGATTTTTTGCAACTCGTGAGACCAATCCACATTTAAGAAGTTCTTATATTCTAGGCTGTTACGTATTTTATTATTATCTCTAACACATTTAATCTAAGAAAGGTTTAAACAAGCATTGTCTAGGAAACGGCTGAGAGCTGGAATAAGCTATTCTTTGTGCGATCACTACTTAATTTTCTCCTTCCTCAGTTAAATGTCTACTAGCACAAGGTTAATCTGCAGAGGTCTTTCTATAAAATGTCTAAAACCATCAATATTAGCGATTTTGCACTAAGTGTGCAGATACTTCCTAGAATCTGCTTGAAGTATCTTTCCCTGGATCATCTTTCTCTTACCTGCTAGTTTTTGAACATTCACACACGTGAATTACCGCTGCAAGAATATAATTTTTGCCTTTAAAACAAGGTATTTTTACTTAGGGATTTTCTATAAGTTGCTTAACTTGATAGTCTTATGCTTCTTATACAGAAATCCCAAGACAATAAGTAACAGAAGACTATTTACTAATGATCTCCGCAATGCAACGACAGCATGTGTTGCAAACAACATGCAAACCTTTAAAACAGCAAGATCAACCCCATTTCAAACAAGGAGCAAAGAGAAAAAACAGGAAAAATTAACCAACTTCTCTCAGTAATAAGGGAATCTGTGGCAGCCACAAATAAAACCCAGGAGCTCTGTCTACCCACTGGCTTGAACACATAGACAAAGATGGAATTTCCTTACTCTCTTTAAAGGCAACATGGTTTTTTTTCTTTGAGGATCACAAGAGATTCAATTTTTTAGCTATGGTATGGCTTAAGACCATAATAATAGCTCCAAGTATTTATAAACAGGAAAAGCCTACATTTTTTCAGACCATCCAATGAGAACTATTCAGCACACAGAACAGTATTCACACAGCTACTGCGGTTCTAGAGTGTGTGTTACAGGGGAAAAAGAAAAGTGTTCTCACCGATGCAATTTGCCACCATAGAAGGGCTTGGTGTGAAAGTTAATACTTGCAGAATATCCAGTCTTTGCACAGTTAATGTTGACTTTTCCTCCCAGTTCTACCCAGGGAACAGTTAAAATTGACCGAGCATATGCACAGGGCAGAGAGAATGTGTATTCTTCCCCATGTTCCAAAAGACTTAGGAGACCTGTGTGAAGAAATACAAGAATCCCTAAATCAGCACCACTTCAGAAAAGATCAAATGAGTTACTGAGACAGACAGCAAATACTACATCTGACTACTTTTCCTCATAGCTCCTCACATATATACACAAAAAACAAACACCATATACACACGAAATTGAAATTCATTACAGATTCAAGACACAAACATTTTCCTGAAATTACCAACCTGAATAACACGCATTTATGTTTCTTTTGGGAAAATACATTAATCCTAATAACATTGCTCTATGAAGTACAACATTGGGCTGTGCAATATACTTCTCAGTAGCAGGTAAAAGGGCTGGTCCCTCTCTTACTGATGGTTCCGGAACACAGCAGCATAAGACTTATGTTGCCAAAGTGAAATACCGAATGAACACCCTTACCTGCAGATCCTGAGGAAGGCTAATACTCCTTTTTTTCCCCTCCCTGTAACACATCTCACCCTATCTGAAGGCAGGTGGCAGATTCAACCCTTCTCATGGTACCTCTCTGCAATGATAAACCCAACTCTCTCCTAACAGCAGCTTTTGCAATAAATGTCAAGAATCTCATAAAAAAATAGAACTTTCTTTGGTTTTTTCAAGATGTTTCCACATCCTGTCACATATGCAGCAGTCACGCAAGTGCCCGGAATCCCCAGTTACTGGGACACGTACACAGGGGACACAGAACGGGAGATGCTGCCTCATCTCTCCCAGTGAACACTGGTACTAAATGGACATTATGGTGTAAGCGCAGTTACCCTTCTCCCTAAATGACCCAATTTCTGTAGTTCAAATCCAAACTTGGATAGTAAGATACATAAGTGCAATATATGCAAACTGAATCCCACTTCTATTCCATAAACATCTGGTGCAGATTAGTTTGCCTGATGCTTGTAAATTGATATTTACGAATTTTTCCAATTATAGTAACTGCCCTTTAGTTTAAAAGTTGAAGTTTTACTTCCAAATACAATCCTGATTTTTGGTAAAGCATAAACCTATCTAGGTTCCCCCCCCGCCGATATGAAAATTTGCTGTTTATGAGGACTTGCAGTATCTTTTGTACTTTGCCAACAGTAAAGTAAGAAGTCACTGAATAACTGTACATTAAGGTTTTCGGATCACAGAGACTAGAGGAAAAACAAAAGTACATTTGAAAAAAAAAAAGGAAAACCCACAATAGTAGTGACATCTCTTACAGGCAAATTTTTTTTTGAGAAGTCTTTGAAAGAAAACTAATGAGCAGTACTCACCTATATTTCCGCCAGAGGCATACAACATCAAATTTGCCCTCAAACTAATATTTTAACAGCTTTCTAAACTAAATAAAGCACAGAAGTTCCACTTACCCTCACCAACCATTGTCACTCCTATTGACATTCCTAAGAATTTACTTTTTGTCCAGACATGGGCATTGACAGACATCTTTCTCTCTACACACTCGGCGTAAAACCCTGAGACAGGAGGATGGTGGGACACTTGCTCGGCTACAAATTTTACTGTATAATAGTCCAGTTCTGTTTGGCCTTCCAGATCTTTAGAGAGAGTTCCTTGCTCCAAAGGGGAGTGAGCAGAGAAGTTGCTGCCAGCATCAGTGGCCACGTCGCCCTTCGGCAGCCTCCAGGAGCAGTGAAACGTTTCCCCGATGATGGGATTGTACGGTTTCTTTGCGATCGCTCCTTTGCGACCTTCGTGAAATGACGTGAGATAATATTCCACAAAGCGGATCATCCTCTCCTCGGGGGTAGTGCCGTTGGTGATTGCAATGAAGAGGTCTGGATGGGACATGAAGTCCGCGTACATCTCCAACAATGATCGCTTCTCTAAAATAAACGTGGGAAGAACCACCTGAAACAGAAGAAAAAGCCAGAAAGCTCTAGTTAAGTAAAACAAAGAAAAAAGACATTTTTGTAAGGAAAATTCTCAGGTGGAGGATTCTGTCCTGTTTTGGAAACACTTTCAGACCGAACTTTATTCTCCCTCTTCTAAAATGTGAGCAAAACACAGTGATCAGAGGTCCCAGAAAAGCAGTTTACAAAGAGAAAAAAGCCAAATAAGAAAGATAAAAACATGAAAAGGCTGTAGAAAACAACACAGAAAGAGTAAGGTGCAAAGGTGGGAAAGAAAACAGGCTATTATAGGAAAGCCAACAAAGAGAATGTAATAGAAAAGATATGGTCAGCTGCATTAGAGAAAATCCACCCCCTCAGCACATTGCACTTAAAAACCTGTGTCAAACTGGATCTTGAGACCTGAAGTTGTTACAGGTCACTATTTCATATTAAACTCAATATTACTCAATATGGCAGCTGAATTTAAAATGGTACTTATACTGCAGCCGGTTGTCACACATCAGTTACTTACTCTTGTTAAGTCCATGCCAAGTTTCAGCTGAGACAAGAGATGCAAGATAACACTGCGCTGCTCTTCCACTGCTCCTAGATCATCATCTTTATCATCACAGATATCCTCCACCTCCTCCTCGGGATTTATTTCTTCAGGTTCCTGCGATAAGAGTCATAAACATCAGCTCAAAGATGTGATAATATCCAGAAAGAACTTCATATTGTATTTATCTGTCCATGTATGAAGAAAAGACTAAAACTCCTGCAGAGAGCTACACAATGGAATTCACGCCCAAGATAAACAGTTGAACTGAAAGGGACAAAATTCATTTTGGAAGATTCAGGCTAAGTTTTCTCACCATTTTTCAGAAGGGTCAGGGGAGGAAGTAAAAACAAAGAAAAGCTTAAAAGCAAGTATGACCTGTTTTCCTGTAAATTTTGTGATCTAACATTATGGCAAGCATCTAATACATAGACAAAAATAGTGAAGCAAAACCTAGTTGGAATTCCAACCACCTCAGTAACACTCCTCCACCTCCGCCTGACTTCAGGCCTCCTAGTGTTGCCATCATTACTCCAAAGGCTACAGCAAAAGGTAGATCCCAATTGCTTACTGATGTGCCTGGTGACAAGCAACAAACGTATCTACAGGGTGGTCTTCAGTCTTCACAAGCTCTTAGTGTTGCTGCTAGTGCCAACATGTAATAGTAAAGGAAAAGTAACCTGGGAGTGGTTTTATAAAAACAACATACACACATGGGTTGTCTGTTATAACCAAGGCGCCCGGACACACTAGCAGAAATGATATTAGGGGTGTTTTATCAGCCACCACCCCGCAAGCAGAAGGTGGGACGCTTCAGGCAGCAGGGATGGGGTGTCCCCGGGGCTCTGCGCAGCATCCTCCTGGGGCAAACAGCTGGAGGGAGGCAGATGTGGAGAGGAGAGGCAGCAAATGCCACAGGAGAGCAGCGATACATGACCGCCTGAGCAAAGCCCTTCGGCCAGAGGCACCTGCCTCAGCTCAACGCAAACATGAACGCTCAAACCACCAAAACCAGGGGGCCGGGCCTTCACACGGAGCTCAAACCATGATGACAACTGCAGTATCACACAGGTGACTCCTTTCCGAGGAGGCTACACTGTTCTGCTATCATAAATAAGAGAGCTGAAATTATCTAAGGGGAGCCATAAGAATAGTCATATTTCAAACACAGACAATTATATACATTAAGCACTTAGACTCAATTATTATAAGGAATTAAGTTATTTCTTTGAAAGCTCCTGATTTGTTTCATTTTTTCTTTTTTTAATTTAGTAGCAACTACTCAGATTCATTTAAAAATCTATAAACTATAACAACTGAAAAAAAAAAAATCTTTGTTTCGATTTCACCATAAGATAGCACAGTGCTGCTGCAGAGACATAAAACAGCACGTTATCTTTTCACAGTGATAGTGTCTCATCCAAACAACTGTGTGAAACCAACTAGTGTAAAAGGAACGCAATTACGATTTGCTAGCCCAGTTAGGAAAACATGTTCTTTATCATAATCCCTGCTGGTTTTTTACTTTCATATTTTGTACTTGAAATCAATTCTGACAGTTATAATGATACAGACTGCAGCTGTATTTCAAGTAAACTAAGCCATTCTGAAGTGATGAGGGTTGCTCAGATGAAGAAAAACAGACACAGCAAGAGCTAAGGAAAGAAAGACAGGGAGATTTAATAGCTGGAGACTGGCAATTTTGTCTTTCATCTGCTTAGGCAGTTCTTGGGCCTATTTTGAGTGTCATACATTCCAGTCAGGATTTTGCACTTCAGTTTCCAGTTGTTTTTGGTCAAAATGCAAGGGAATACTGCTTGTTTCAACACCTGGCATTATCAGCCCAATTGGCTCCCACCACTTAACAGCCCGTTACAGAAAGCAGCAAAAATTACTGAAAAAGCAATCAGAAAGTTTCATTTATTGCAACTGTACTCACTCTTCCAACACAGCTAATCGAGAAGTGTGAAAAGATTTGTCATTAAATCATTTTCACAAAATATGATTGAAGCATTTATAGGTATTCCTCAAAATAATTCCCCACAGAAATGGGATGTTCACATTACCTTACCCTTGTTAGCTGGCAGGGCTCTGCAACGGGCTGCTCTTCTCTAACCGACGCTGCCTTGTTTATCTCTGCCGGGAAATTCTGCGCTGCTCCATTTTTGAAGTGGTTTGCCAGAGATATCTTCGGATCCAACCAACTGATTGTTGTTCCTGAAGCAAAAGAAAGTTTGCGCTGAAACTTGCTCATTCTCTGGAAGGTCAGCGAGTAGCAGTTTTCACAAAAGAACTATATATATATTTCTTTTTTTAAGGAATCAGCTGAAAGCAGCCAATTCCTGCTGCAGCCAATCCCTTCAGCAGCCACTAAACAAAGGTGGTGCAATGAGACACCACCTTCAGCGATCATTAGCACAAACCCTGCGATTGGTGAGCTGTAATACATGCAACTTGGACTGGAGAAACTAGTTGGTGTCATGAAAGGTGTAATCAGACACCGCAGGAAGAAGCCAGCACCACGGGAATGTTAAGTAACCCGCACATTTTTCTTTAACTGGTACCAAAATAAAAAGAGTCAGTCACTTATCAGGTTCTCAAACTTCTAGATGAAAACGAGCTACAGCAAAAGTTTTGTTGCCAGTTTTTTTTCCTCTGGAGAGGGTAACTTGTCTTTTTTCAGGTAAGCACACAGTGTTGAATAAATAATAGTTGCTCAAAAAAAAAAGCTGCAGGGCTTGGAAAGCTATTACCCAACTCAATGACTCCAGCGTCTCTAGTTACTTTCAGCTAATTTTTCAGAACGGATCGGGTTCCTCATTAATAATACAAACGTTCCACTCTTTTTCAAAGGCTAATAAACGTACAGGTGACTCCAATCCGTTTTTACTGAAGAATACACAAGCTGGCAAACCATCTTGGCCGGGTTGCAAACACAGAAATTATTGAGAAGTCTGAATTTCCACCACCACACGGCAGTTTCCTGTGCTCAGGAACCTACACTGAGGTGTCTGTTGTCTCTTCCTATATGTTCCACAACCCTTTTTTCAAGACATCCGTGACCTGGAACTAGGTCACACCCTCAACCACACAGGCCGAATAAGCTTAATTCAGATCAACAGCAGCATTTCTACCAGGAACATACTGGGGTGG
This sequence comes from Patagioenas fasciata, assembly GCF_037038585.1. Classification (NCBI taxonomy): domain Eukaryota; kingdom Metazoa; phylum Chordata; class Aves; order Columbiformes; family Columbidae; genus Patagioenas; species Patagioenas fasciata. Next base: position 10,617,528 of record NC_092526.1, on the reverse strand, counting down.
GAAAAAAGCCCAGTTTTACTAATGGAACAAGACAACTTTTTCCACAGCAACACAGTTATTTTCATGAAGTCCATTACTCCTGAATCCATTACACAAAAAGAAACAAGAATCCCTCAGCGGTTTAAGCTATTTAAACAGAAGTTTCAGAGAAGTCAAAAAACAAGATGCTCAGAACATCACTGTCATGCTCACCTTTTTGAAAAGGTTTTTACTCATCTTTAAAACCTCTTCACGATACCTGTTTTCTGAGCTGTAACTTTCAACAAAATCATCTCTAACCACATGTTCTAGGCTGCATTTAATCCACATTCACTGCCTTAATATTAGCTTCGATTTAGCAAGTAGCCTCCCTTTTATACTCTATCAGCTACTACTATAATAACCCTATTTATTGTTAAGCTCTGTTTAATTTTTGCTGTTAAATTTAACAAAAAAAAACCCTTTTTTAAAAGTGATCTGTGCTACAAGTTGTTTCAATCTTTATGAGAGGACAGGATAGCACACTATTACTCCTCTTCTACGGGAAGATCATGTTCAAATCTGCTTTTGACTGTTGCAGGTAGCACAAGTTATTCTCTTGCGATTGCTTCCTTCCCCAAAAGTCTTCACCCATGTTTGTTAAAACAGTTTTCAGCATCTCCCCTCTGCTACAACACAGACCTCTGAGAATCCATAGTCTTCACTTTCACCATTTTTCTTCAAGAGTTGCAAATTGTTGTTACAATTCACCTTTATGATAACAAAGTACTTTTTTCTTTTAAATCCAGTACATTTCACCACTTTTGACTTGAATGTAGGTAAAGTTAATAGCTGCAACTTCCCTGTTAATCTTCTAAGTCTGTGATTTATGGTCCACCTTGAAGCTGCTGGAGCAGTATTTTCATTCTTCTATTTTTTTTCCTCTTTGAACAATTTATAGCAACCCAGCACTAATACGTAATTTCTAATCCTTGTTTTTCAAGCCTGACAAGCACTTGCCCAACGCGTTCTTAGCAGTCAAGTACCACTCCAACAGACCTTGAAATACTTTCTTTCTGCATCATGTTTAAATTCACATTCTGTTCGACAAGTCTCCTCTTCATCATCACTTCTTGCAGCATTTCACTTGGACCTAGCTGAAGTGTCCTGACCTGCTTTTTTGATCCTCAGAAAACTAAATAATGCTTTTATATGTTTTATTAGACAGAACAGTCTGTATTCAAGATTTTTTTCCCTACATCATTTGATGTTTTCCTATACTTCCATACAAAAATGCCTCCTGCAGCATCTGCATTAGGGTCACAAGCCTTTTCCATTCTCTATGACCCTCTGATGACCACCTAAAGACTCCAGCAGTTGAACCAGAAGAATAAGTATTGCTCCCAAGTGTGGAGGGAAAATCTAAGCTAAATAGACTTAAAAAGTTAACTCTGGCCCCAGTAATCCAACCTGCTGCTTCTCCCTGCTCTGTCCATCTCCCTATGACACCACCAGAAATCTTCAAGACTTGGACTTGTTAAAGCAATGTTTGTAGATTTGGCCATTAACGAGCAGATACCAACTGAACTGCAGTCAGATGAACTGAGCTTTTCCCTGAATGGTTAAAAAAAAATTAAAAATAAGACCCAAAAACACTCATCAAGGATAAAAAAACTCCCATCTTCTTCACAAGTTATTACAGTGGTGCTCATGGGTTCTACTTATTTCTCCTGGTACTAGTGGGTCACCTTAGTAAGACATGCAAAAATGTCAAAACAAAGAGACTTCTAAGGTGGGCAGAGTTCTTTCAGTGTCGGTAACTCTGAAGTTCAGCCAAAGATTTGGAGTGGTGCCATCCAGTTTTCCATTTTTTAAAAAGGTATTTTAAACTCAAATACAGCAAAAAAAAGTTAATCCATCCTATTCACACATTCTCTTTTAATGCCTGTGGTGATTTAAGAATCACAAACAATATAGTTTTAATACTTTTATACAACGTCTTTTTTCCTCTTAGAAGCTAAATTAATTACAGCTCTGAAATAATACGCACTGGCAAAGCAAGTACCACAAATATGATAGGAATATGGGAAAGATAAGGTAAGATACAACTTATGAGTGTATTTTGTTACATACTAAGCATATCTACCCCATCTGTTGTGCAAGAGAAGCATTTGAGAATCCTCAAAACCTTTTTCCTCACAAAAATCCACAAAGTAAACCCGCGAAAAAACAAAATCACAGTACGATGCAAAAGAATTTACAAACAGGAAAGAGCACATTCAGTTCAGTACACTGCACAAAAATGAGGTGGAACAATTTGCTTACAAGTCTGTTCTGGCCTCAGAATGGAACCTGACACCTTAGCCTATGTTTTAGACTAGGATGTTAAATCAAAATAAAAATACTAATAAATAAACACTTTCAACAATAACCTGTGCAAATATAGAGCTTTGTATTTTAATGCTTAACTAGAAATGAAACCTACACATGTGTAAATGCTTATAACATGTATGTAGTGTGTGGGAAAAAAAAAGTCAGAAGCATTACACTTGACGGAGCTGTACTGGACGCCACACATCATAGAGGCTGCAATCCCATAAAGTTCCCCTTCTACTATTACTGTTCCTGAGCAATGAGTTACATCCCAAAGGCAGCCACCTGGTTGTGGTGCCTTATGTACTTCATTCTGTTGCAAGATGCTCCACAACAATTAGATGCAACATTCATGCAGCTGCTGCCACAGACTTCTTGATAGAATAAGCAATAAAGAAAATACACCATGTGTATGGAGTTCTACCCAGCACCAGCAAGTCAGATTCCAGAAAAATTCACAAGAAACCAGACAGCTGGCACTTTTCTCTGCCCATGTGAAACTGGATTTAGTGGAACAATTATTTTTGCAAGAAGGAAAGGATTCAAAGTGTTTGTTGTAGAGTTCTGCTCTTTGTGAGCACCTGTACCCACCTGCTGGTAAAGACCCCTTTTGCTGAGAAGCATGTTGTAACTGGAGAATATGGAAACAGTCATTTAAGCAGTTCATGGTTGCCATGGAAGTTGCTTTGAGCATTAACAGGTCTTGATCCAAGGATGTAAGGTGACCGGAGACAGGAAGGCATTCTATGCTCCTGATCAAGTCTCTCTGCTGGCCCTCAGCCTGAGACATCATCTGTCAAACAAAACAGTCATTTATCAGGTGATGGAAGTGTGTTCAGTGTGCACACAAAGGATCCCAAATGATTTTATGACAATAATGAAATTACAAGATAACAGATGCATATAATGTTAACTGTACTTTTTTTTGCTACAGCTATTAAAGAGTCATTAAATGCATTATGAAATTCCCACAGCAATACACGGCACTTTACTGACAAGAAAAGAATATCAAAGTGCCTCCAAAAAAAATGAGAAAGAAGAATGTGACCATGGTACTTGCTGCAGTAAATATCAAACGCTTTCATGCTTGGTTGATAGTGACGCGAGGGGTGAAAACCCCACACAGTCTGTGTGAGGAGTAATTAAGCTCCGAGTTCTACACAGCCTGGAAGAAGATCTATGAGGTTTTACCTGTGGGCATCGAGATCTTTCTACTCCCTACAAGAAGAGATCCAGCACTTCAAAGGAAAAGACCTGCATTGCTCAGTCTGGCTCAAACCACACAGGATTCCCATTTATTGCCTGCACTGCCACCACATTTAGCATCACTATCTCACTGGCTACTTCAGAGGGGGATGAAAAATCAGCATATTGCCTGATTTTGAATCACAGAGATGAAAGCAAACTTCTAGACATGCTGGTCCCTTTTCTGGGAGTACAAACAGCATTAACTTAACTGGACAGTGCTACTCTGCAATTATTATGTGTTCTGGCAGTTAAATGAATTGTAAAAACAGACAATTAGCAGAGCAGAAAAATTATTACTTCACGTGTTTAACTGCTATGGCACTACTTAGTTTTTAAATTCACCATTCCTAGCAGTATCTTGATTACTTTTTTCAATACCTTTGCCTGCCTTCCTTCCAGGAAGGTTTTAGGCAATAAATACTTAAGCAATATCTATTTATCAAAGTCCACAGTAGGTATTCGGAACATTTTAGGGCTTGGCTACAGGCTGTGCTCTGGTGTGAATTTACAGAGCATCAGCTCTTGAGAAGCAGAGTTAACTCTGCACAGTCAGCGTCCACATGTCCCAGGAGCGACAGGGCAGAAAGTTAATAAGACAATTATGCAGCCTTGCCCACGCAAACACACCGGCTGCTATCGGAACATGTATCTTATTTTCTTTCTAGTCACGGACACAATATAAGTCTTTGTGTGCAACTCTTACTCCAATACTTTGAAAAACACTTCTGGAAAAAAAAAAAAAGACAAAAGAAAAACCACAGATAATAGTTAACAAATCACCACAACCCTTCTGGTGATTCTTCATTCTTAGTAATTTCCTATGTGGCAGCACCTAAGCACCTTGTTCCAGGATCAGGCCAGTGAGAATCCCAATGAGAGGACACAAGCCCCTGCTTCAGTGTTCCAGATCACGCACTCTCCTCTTTCCTCCCTTGAATTTGGAATGTCATATCACCATTTGAAAAGTCAAAACCTTATAAAGTCATTTCTGGAACATTACCTCACCTTGTCAAACACCAAAACACAACAGATAAGAGAAAGAAAAACTGCTAAGAGAGCTATTAGTACAAATTCTGTAAATATTGATGCCATATTCTGTATTGTTACTATTTTCATGCAATGGGTAGGAAAGTGCAAATATTTAAGTTTACCATATGTTGTAACTATTGTACCACACTAGTAAGAATTTTATCACAAGTAAGAGGCAATTTGATGAATGAAACAGAAAAGCAATTATCTGTAAAGCTTCAGTTTAAAATGAATTTGGAAGAGAAACTCCTCTTTCAGAAGATAAAGCAGATGAAGCAGCTCATAGAAAGCAAAAGCCACAGAAATGCCAGCTGAAGTTTTCCTGGGTACCTGACAGGACTTTGTATGTCTTTGCATTAGCACTATAGGAGACTTTACTGCTACTTGGGGGTACAAACAGGATGGCAGCAGTTACCCTTTGGCAAGACATGTCCAAGAACAGAGATTCACAGACTCTAAGATCTGAACAGGCAGTCACTTTGTCTATCTTCCTGAATAGCTATGCCACAGCACTTGATGTAAATCAAGGAACAATGACAATAACAGCAAACCACACCAAGGGAAGTGCTTTCAATATCAATTTACAGCGTCCCACTGATGAACGTAACACAACGCTCAGCCACATATTTTAAGGTTAATGATGCTTACAATACAGAGCACTCTTCTGCCCCAGTTGGTCCAATTTCAACATCTAACTATTGACATGTCATAAATCCTTATTTACTAAATCAAAGAGCTCTCCATTAGAAACTTATTTGTGCAAAAAAACATATCACACTACACTAATTACACTGCTAACACTAAAATATTCACTGATACCAATACTGCTATTAAGCAACACGGGTTTGCAATTCAGCAACATATTTTGGCTTAGTATGATCTTTAGATTTGCATGATCTACCCCATAAAAACTCACAAGTTAAATCAAGCAGTAGTCAGTCCATTCTGTCAAGATGGAAAGGTAATTATCTGGGTTTTTTCCAAAATACACTACACCTGAAAGTGTAATGAAAAAGTATGCTTCTGAGCTGCCCATTTTATTTTGCTCTCTTTTCAGTCACATCCATCCCTAGACAATTTGTCCATGTGAATTAGCAAACCAGAACATGGTATTAGTAGTATTCTTAAACATCAACCATGACTGATGCCTCCTTATTCATAAGAGATACAACTACAGCTTAGACAATTCTACTATAGCTTGACATGGGAAAAAAAAGTTTGTGATACAATAGTCTCACAGTATGTAACATTATACTTCCTTAAGGATACTCTTTGTCGCCTGTAGTGCTGGACTTGCAAGTATGAGGACATGCAAAATTCTACCTTGAGCATCAGGATATTACTGTGGAGTAGAAAAGTCATACAATATACACCACATAATTCTACAATTAGCCAAGGCTAGTGAGTTATCCTCACACAGCTACGAAATAGTTTAGGACATGCTACTAACAATATATCCGACTAAGAATAGCAGGTTTCTCCGCAACCTACAAATAATAAGACAGCTCTTTCAAAAGATTATAAGGTAATTTAAGGCATACAAACCTCTCTAACATCTACAAGGTGATCTGGCTGCATAATAGGAACTCTTTTTCCAGTTGGCAATCTGTGATGTCCAACACTGAAAAAGGAAACTGCATTTTGACTGGGTCTTCTTTGCACACCAGGAGAGTTGGCACTTCCTTGGGATGCAAGAGAGAAGCTGCGAGATTTCAGAGGAGGGTTGTTCTAGTGAATAAACATATTGAGAAACATTCATAATTACTTCCTAATTAACCAGCAAATATTCCAATTTCAAAGATCCAGTAGAGCAGTTTAATTCTTATCTTTTATACAGCAAGGACAGATGACAAAGCCTTAATAATGTACTAGTAGCAACTGCTAAATAAATACTTTCCACTATCTGCTGACGGTTACCCTGTTGTATAGTTTAATTTTGAACAATCTGTGAAATGAGATTTTTCTATTACAAGACAGCTATTACTCAGAAAAATGTTTCTTTATGTAAATTTCAAGCCCAACCACAGGCCCTTTTGTAGTATTTGTCTTAGATAGCAAGACAGTTGTATTCACAACTGTTTCTACCACAAGCCTAAACCATCTTTGCCCGCAAAAATATCAGTCGCACAATACCTTTCCAATAGCTTCCGTGTGATGCTGTGTGCATATCTGTAGTCTGCTAACCCAGTGTTGCCGTTCTTTAGCATCAGTAGCTAATAAAATCAGAACAAAAGGATTATGTAAAAGATGACATTTCAAAGTATGGGCAAAAAAGCCTGCTTAATTCTTTAAAATAGTCAGAAGACTTTTTTAAAATCTAAAACTTGTTCAGCTCACCTGTAATTGTATCATTAATTCAAGTTCAATATAAAAGGCATGTATTCTTTATTTAATTTTGTAACACAGAAATAACTTCTACAGACAGCAATTCCCCTCACACATATTTTAATTCAACAACATGACACATTCTCCTGGAATAAGAGTGAGGTACCCTGAATTAGAAAATGACAGCAAGGCTTCAATGGAAGAAATACTAGAAGATCTTAGCTCAGATTCACATAGCCTACAAAATCAGCTAATGGGCTTTTATAACCATCACAAGAAGGTTAATAAACTGAACATTAGGAATAACATAGTTCTCTGCAAGCATTAACACAGCACTGTTACCTACAATGATTTAGAAAAGTTTGAATCAGTACAATTTAGGGACACTGTGCATGAACATTAAACCCCATCTTAGACATCTGAAGTTCATGGTCTTCTGAAAGTCAAACCCAAAGAGTATGGAACCACATATAAAGGAGGACGGTTCCTAACTGAAGAGCAGGACAGAGCAATGTTTCACATATAACTCTCATTGCAGCAGTTTGCCAAACAAGTTCTGCTTTGGACCCACTGCCAAGACCAGCAGAGCAGCCATAGGTGAGAGCCAGGAGTGTCCTCTAGTGGAAGACACCCCTGTCCAAGAACCCAGGTCCTACCTCTCAGTTTATACTGCTCCCCGCTGGCAGCGTTGACCGTAAAGGTGTGAGAATCTTCATCGCTGGGCGAAATCACAGCTCCCGCCAGCTGCAGGGTACCTCTGGGCTTCAGATGTCTAGACTGCTCATTCACAAAGTATTCCAGCAGGCCAGCATCATTGTTTAAAACAAAAAATCTGCAATGATAACAAAGCAAATACAATAAATAAAACCAGTTCATTCTTTTCCTTTATTTGGGGATGGAGAGGTGGTACTGGGAAAAGGGAAAACTTCGGTTACAAGCTGGCACAGATGGGGTTGGGACTTAAAGACGTGAGGTGATAAAAATCCCAAACATATTAATTATATCTCCAAAAAGACTGCATAAAAATTCAGTTCTTACCAATTTTTTCTCAGAGATCATGGATTGCATAACAGAAAAGCTGCACCCACAGAAGAGTGCTATTGCAAGATTTTGGGAATCAAAAGAATATCCTGAATGTCTAAGGCTTAATACATCCTTAAACTCCATAAATTAAGGATAAAACAGCCCCTCATACAAAATAGTTGAGATACAAAACTGTGAAACTTAAGCAATTTCAGATTAAAATAATAATAATGAAATGGACATTATGTTTCAGCTATTCAAATGAGTATTGAAACAAGTCACTGTATGCTGGTGGTAGCATGGTAGGAATGTGGGCAGCGTGGTGCGCTAAGGACTCGTTTCACCGACAGTCATTTGGTTGCTCTGTGTTGCCCTAGGAACAGCATCGAGCAGGAAACCCACATTTCTTTGGCCAAAGAAATGTGACTTATTCCAGGAGAGGCACATCCTGGAGAACTAAAGGGAAAAACTTGCTTGAGTTTGAATTTTCAGTAAAGACAATTTTTTATATTTTTTTTTAAACAATGGTGTGATTTTGTATAAAGCTGAAAACTCAATAGAAAAGGAAAAAGGAAAAACAATGCTGGTTTGTTTTTTTGTTAGTTTTACACAAACAAGCACAGTTATAAGCCACCAAATGTGTTAACTGCTTCACACTTCCTATGCACTTTTTTCTTATTCATGCCTTAATACAAATATTATCCACCGACACATTAGCTTAATCTATACTGAGAAAAGCATAAGGCTCTTCCATAAAGTTTGCCTAATAGAAAAATGGAAAATCCAAGTATTATTAATAAAATCTGAAACATGTTCATCTAGATGCTTCAAAAGACCAACATCACTAAAAATCACCATAAAAGACTTACCGATATTGCCAACCAGTGACAAGATTGGTGTATTTCATTAAGTAGCCACAAATATTTTCCATGTGATCACTATTAAGAAAAAGATAAAAGCAATCAGACAATACCAGTTAAATTTTAGATCTTCCTTCCCAGCTTTCGATCATCATTATCTACTTTCAGAAAATGAATTTTCACCTTCATTTTCAGACTGGTACTACTATTTTAATCAAACTACCAACAGTTAACAGATTCTTTTTTCAGCCTCATTTCTAAAATTATTTCATAAGACAGTTTAACGAGACTTACTGAACCTCAACTAATTTTGAGTCATAATTAGTTTCACCAATACTTGGGTTTTATTCAGCAGGCTCTCCTGGACATATCTGCACTAGTTTTGGGTAATTAAAGACTTAGTGTACACGCTGCTCCTGCTTTCTGCTTCCTCCAAGTTTTGTATTTTTAGACTCATGAACAAAATTAACTTTCACAAACTTATTAACAGAATCTTGATGATGATGACTAACTAAAAGCAGTCCCTAGGGACTCCTACACCAGTGTGGTTTTATTTATCCTTAATGCCCCAAATCCTTCCTGACCACATGAACAATCACGCTCTTGAATAGATGTTCTACAGGACACAACATGCAGGTACAGGTCACATCAAGATATTCCAAAATGTAAAACAGAAGCCAAAACATCTCCTCCTCTGGCCTGGCAGGAAAATCAGGTAGTTTCTCTTTCAAAGCCTCAACTTGCAACATCCAATGAAAGTGAGAACCCATCAAGAGTGTTGGGCACGGAGGCTTCATCTCACTATAGGCAAAATACATGACCAATCGTCCTAAATAAGGCCTGCAGGTCTTATGGCTATGAACTAATCATCTTAAAACCACAGCTTAAAGGCCTGCTTTATATTGTACATTCCCATAACTTTAGAATTGTCACCTCAATGCCCTCGCCTCTTACAGTAGGGCATAATCCTACACTGAAGAACACGCTCTTGATAAACAATTCAGGTCCAGCATGAGAAAAAAAGTTCCCATTATTCCAATCAAGAATTGAAACAATGACCCAGATATCAGGCACTATTTGCTTTTTAAAAGAAAGTTGTATTTGAATCATTTTACTTAGATTTTTAATTAAAAGTTCTGTAACTCATAGTATGCTGAAGATTAAATTAAAATCATTTCCAGTCCACTGGAGAAGCATCTCTTTCAGTTGTTAAGAGGCCAAAGTAGCCCCATATCAGCAAAAAGGAAAAAGGTGGTGAAAAACATAGAACTACTAGAGCCAAAGGATCATCCCCATTTGTGGAGACTAAGCTGGACTAAGTATTGGGGTAAAATTCAAACCAGTTGAAGCTTCTGCCTACACCTCATTTACAGACAGTGTCAGTATCACCAGATTAATTAGATACCTGACAATTTGATAAATATAACATGTTACTCTAAGGTTCATCCTCAAGTAAGCTATTTAGGATGCCACTAATGAAGATAACCTCAGAGTACATCACTGCCATTCAGTAATACTAGTCAAATAAGAGATGTGAGAAAGTAACTTTTCAAAGAAAAAAAACAACCAACCAAAACAAAATACAAGTTGCTGATTTTTAATTTTACATTTAAAAGCAAAAATATGTGTTCTAGCTACTACTCTGGCAATTAGTATTGCAGTAATATCCTGCAATGGAGAGCAGCCAACTGGTCTATCCAGGAATTTAATTTCTAACAGCTCATTAAGTGCTACTACAGATAAAAATAAAAGCAAGGAGAGCAGAGGGTATTCAGGCTATTGTATATTTTAAGTGTACAAAAACGCTAAAGGAGACATAATCAAACTCATCCTGTGCAGACACCTCTCTTTTGTTATTACTGGCATACAAGGGAAGTACAGTTTAGACTTGCTTGCTGTCTTAATTTAGCTGAAAATTATGAGACTGCATACTCATAAAAATGTATGCGCTTGGTTTTTAATCGTTTGAAAATTGACCCTAGTCACAACTAATTGCTTTTGAGTTTCAGTGAATGTAAGCTCCATCCTAGCTTTTCAGTTAGACATCATCCAGAGCCCTGTGCACCCAGCCACTAACTCCCTCCTTAAATCGAGGTGTGTTTACCTGTTACACCGGACTGCAATGAACACAGTAGTAATACATGTATGACCTTGGAAAGTCCATTCATTAAACATTCTTCAATTAAAGTTATTCAACATGTTTAGAATCATAGAACAGTTTGGGCTGGAAGGGACCTTCAAAGGTCATCTACTCCTACCCCCCTGCAATGAGCAGGGACATCACTTATTTGATTGTGACTGATGAGACAACTGATCTTGTCACTCTTAAGAAGAAAAAAAAAAAAAAGCCAGCCATGGAAGGGAACACAGCCCTCTTGGTGACGTACTTCCACAGCAAATGAGCACTTAACTGCATTTCTCCTTCACCTCCACTCCTTCATCTTCACTTTGACTAGACCCAAACTTCTCCAAATGCCTCTTCTTCAATAAGTCCTATGCCTAGCCTTGGTAGTCCCAAAAGGTGACGGTTTAATGGAAAAAACTTTGAAAACAGCCTCTCAGAGAAGTCTAAGAAAGTGACCAAGGCCAAGCAAGCCAGTCACCTCCAGCCCTGTGGACACTGCTGGTCTGGCAGGCGAATGTTGCAGCAAATGAGCACAAGGGTACAATGCTAAGTACACTGACCAGCTGCTTCAGGATCAGTAACTTTGCACATAGGTGTCCCCAAATCCAGCATCTCCCACAGAAGAGCCGCATCTCAGTGTCGCAGGTAAAGCTCGGGAGTACATTTAGCAGGTATCTCCCGTTCACAAGCAAGACCGCTTTATCTACCACACAAAGATGATGGAAATGTACTAAGCCCTGATTGCCAGAGCTAAGTGAGAAGAGCCCAACACGCAGCAGCAATGGGTGATGCAAGTCCCAAGGTCCAGGTCACTCAGCTGAGGGGGGTTCCTGCACAGACCAACCTCTGCAGCAGGCGAGGAACATATAACAATATGTTGGACATTAGGAAAAGACTGGACATAACAGGTTGGACATTATGGAAAGGTTCTTCACCCAGGGAGTGGTGGAGCACTGGAACAGTCCCAAGCCTGACAGCATTCAAGAAGAGACCGGACAACGCCCTCAGACACATGGTGTCAACTGTGGGGTTGTCACATGCAGGGACAGGAGTTGGACTCAACGATCCTTGTGGGTCCCTTCCAACTCAGGACATTCTATGACCTTTCTATAACACACCGACTGCCAGCGATGAGCCCAAGCCATGGTTTACCTTTGGGGAGATGAGAGAATGCGAGAGGAGTCAAAACCCAAAGAGATGGGAGCACGAACAGACCTTGCAAGCAGTAATCACACTCTCGCAGCACAAATTCCAACACCGTGTGGGCCAGGGCATTTTCAACACTGGAACTAAGGCTTATTTTAAAATAATTGACAATTTTACACACTAAAAAGAGATTTTAATCCAGTCTGCAGATTCCAGTTCACAAAAGGTAGATCCTATAACTGTACAAACCCATTACAGAACTACAGTTAACATAATCTTCTGGGTACTTTCCTATGAAAGTACTTTCCTGTGAAAGTCTTTCTCAGTATTATTTATGAACAACAAGGCTGTGAAACTATAACTAGAGCATTTTTTCAATGATTTTCAGGTTAGTGCTTCCACAGCAAGAGTTAAAAAAATAATTGTTGCTAAATCAGTGCTGTAAGGCAGTTAAGAGTGCACAAAAAAAGAACGCACAAAACTCCAGTAATATTTCACTAGTATGGAATTAACAGCAAAGCTCTTCAGAGCACTACAGAAAGCTTTTAAGAGGGTAGATTTTGAGAACAAGAGGTTCAGGACCTGGCTCTGCTCACAGAAAACTGCAGTAAGTAAATATGAGTAAGATCTTCCAACATTGCTTCTAATAAAACAGGTTTTACTGTCATTTCAAAGCCACTTCTGTACTTAAGAAGCCCCCGCAACTCTCCACATTGGGGTTTTTGACTTCCAGAAAACAGATGTCACAAGTGAGTTTGACTTAAACCACTGAATAACTTATCTCAACGTTGACAGCACAGCTTGGCTGCACAGGGATCCTTCCCAACTTCAGAAAAACCTTTGCATTCACACCTACGTGCATGTACATGTACCTACGGGTACGGGTACATTTTCATAGCCAAGATGCTGCTGTTGTTGCCATTCAAAATGCTCACAGCAGTCTCAGATTGTCAAAGGAACAGCAACAGCTCAGCAACGACGAGTCAACAACCCCTGAAGTCCATATTTATGCAGAAATTCACATGTCCTTCTTTCAAAGAAGGACAGAAAAAAAAAAAGTTTAAGTGTTGCAACAGATTCATCACATCCTTAAAGATGTAAAAATATTTTAACTTTAAGTGAGGATACTGGGTAAGTCTCAATCCAGGAAAAAATGTGTGCACAAACTCACAGCTCAGCATCTGAACTCCAGCCCAGCCCATTTACCAGCCCCCAAAATCTGGGTCGTTTTGGTTTGGGTTTTTTTTTTTGGGGGTGCTTCTGGGTTGGTTTTTTTTTGTTGTGGTGTTTTGTTTGGTTGTTTTTTTGGTTTTGCTTTATTTTCCTTTTTCAAAGGCTGAACACCACTGAATTGGCTGCACATTTATCACACTTTCTTAGTTTGTAAATGTTATGAGATGGACTGTAAGCAAACGCCTGAAGTCGATAAATTACAAACCAGTTCACATTCTTTTCAGAAAACTACCCCTCCCTGTCTTCAAAAACATCTACCACAAGCCAGATTTATACATATCCAAGTGCTACTAAAATACAACAGGTATAAAGCTTTTACAAAGGATTATTGTTAGTTTACTCATCCTTCTTTAGTCTTATTTGTTCTTTTCTATTACACCTCTTACACTGCATCAGCTGTCAGTGCCTTGTGGGCTGGTCTCCTGTCCTGGGGGAGGAACATGAGAGGGATATTTGGGCCAAACTCCCCCTGTATCCTGTTGACATGCAGCACCCAAGCCTTGGACGCAGATGCAGAGGACCAGCAGTCCCAGAATGACGTCTCTCAGGAGCTCCAGCCAAGACACGCAGGCTCACACCTGCCGAGCACCAGGCCAATACTTTTTCCAAGAACAAAGCCCGATGCAGAAGTCCTTCCCACACCCCTCATGGTGCAGCTCTCCCCAAAAGCCCCACATAAAGAAATCACCAGCAACAGTGGCACAAAATGACACCCATCTGGAAAGCGATCGTCTTCAGATTACAAGCTAGTAGAGCATAAAGAAAAGAAGAAATCAGGATTGTAACAGAAAAAGCCAGTGAGTGGTTCTGACTACACAGTTTGAAAAAAGAAGTAACCATTTTCACTGAACTTGGTCACCTCTATCTGCCCATAGGCTTGCCATCTGTAATAGCTTGTTTTTTCCCTTGCTGCCCACTTCAAAGTGTACTGATTCCTCTTTTTGTTACATGGAGGGAAAGGGCAGAGGAGAAGAGAAAGAAAAAACCTATGTCAGCAACAGCAACTTTGGGCACATCTGCAACTGTAGAGATCACTTGCTCCCAGAAAACCACCACGACACACTCCAGTCCCACGGCTTGTTGGTGTGTGGGTTCTCCAGTACACCCAGTAAGGTAAGGAGGAAAGCCCCTGTGTTGTTTACAGAGTATCTACATCAATAAATCAGTTCTGCTTTAACTACCCTTGCTGTGCAATTCACAAGCAGTGCCTTTCCAGTCAACTGTAAAGCAGCAGCAGCAAAGCCTCTGCTCTTCAGCTCTTGTGTTTGACTATTCAATTATAAGTTTAGAAACCAACAAGGAAAACAGGTCCAACAACATGACAAGAACATTGACAGTAGGCTCTGGGGATGCTTCAGAACACCTACAACTTGGCCACAAGCATGCAAGCAACACACACATCCTCATGAGAGACAAAAACTCACCTTACCACATACTCCTGTAAACCTGTAAGAGCACAGACAAGCACTGGCAGAGATGCAAAGGCTTCTGACGAAGGAAGGGTGCAGCAGAGCCAAAATAGGCTGTCACCCACCTGTGAGCACAGAACAACGCAGCCCTGGCTCCCCATGTGGGGTGAGGGGCGCTCTCACCCCCAAACTCCCCCAGCTACCAACAGAGTGCTTGTGTTTGCACCCGAAGTTTCCATCAACACAAGTTCTCAAGGGGAATGATAAATCAAGCTTACAAGTTTCTTTTAAAATCATTTTAATTAAACCTGCACTTGATTCTCCTCTTTTGTGCATTAATGCCACAGGTCACTTACACGTGAGTGAAACTGTATTGTAACGTTTTTGCAGGGTAGCAACAGAAAACAGGGAAATACACAATGTTTAATCAATAAGTAGCAAAACACTGCTCTCATTGGACCAGTGTAAAGCTTACTATTTAACTACTTTATCATTTAGAGCTCTCTAACTCTCAAAATACATCTGCCTGGAAAAAAACTGCAGCAAGTTTCAACTAAGCAATTTCTCTTGCACATACGTGAACACCTCAAGTCAGCAAGAACTCCACTCACATCCAATTTATTTGTGGATTTGCGTCAGTGTAACGCAACTGAAGCTGGACCCAAGAGTCAGTAGCAAGCCTTGCAGATTTTTCCGCAATGCTAACTACTACTCAAGCTACCCCTGGAAAAGTATAATAACTGCAGATTTAGACAACAACATTTTAGAGCTGGAACATATATAAAAAGGTACCTCAAAAGATCCAAACTCTCCACTACAAACCTCTGGAGCATGATTGCTGCCTGCAGCTTTGCCACCATTTATGTTACCAGTTTACAGCAGCACCCCGTAACACCTCATTTCACATGTTATTGTTGCTTAAACCCCAAACTCTCCCTGGCAGTACTTTCAGATAAGGTCAAGCAGTCAAATGAACACGAGTCTGCTCCACAAACAGTACTGGCATAACACAGGTGAGATGAACACACTGATGTATGAGCATCTTTGCAATTTTGGATGACCTGTGACCTACCCCACCCCGGAAAGGAGCAGCTCCCTGTCAGCACTACTCACAGACAGCAGCCGAGCAAACCTTCACATCACTTAGTTACTCCAAGCACAGCACAGCATGGTTTAGCTTACTACATATTCCATCCCAAGGTATTTTGGTCTGCTTCTAATCTAGCAGCTCTTATCCTATCAGAAATATAAAGATATACCCTCCCAGTTCTAAGACTTGTTTGTGATTATGACTTTAAAAAGACTATATTGACAATTACATGTTGCCATCCTGGACTTTGCAGTAATAAAACACTGGCTATTAAATGGAAGGTAAATACACTGATCAGCCACTCCAGATAAGCCTCTTGCCTTTTTGAGATTATTTTTGAACCATTTGAGACATTTAATATAAACAGAGGATAGCAATTACCACTATCTTCCAAGCAAGAACACAGTTGACTACACTATCTAAACATTCAGAAAAACCACAAGCCTGGAGTGCAACAACACATGCAAAAACCTGTGTGGACCACCAGGCTGCAGAAGCAGCAGCCAACGGTTTGAAATCCAACTGGCAGAGTCACAAGTGGTGCAATGCAGGGGTCAATACTGTGAAATACCTCTAAGCCGGCTGCTGGACCAGCACACACTCCCTGCAACCTCCTAGGTGAGACCAAATCTCAGGGAGCAGGTGGGACATGGGAGGGTGGGTTGGACTTTTGGGGGACCCTGACTGTCCAGAGGAATAGGCTGACCAACACCACCAGAACTTGGAGAAAAGCAACGCAAAGCCTTGCGCCTGGGATGGACTAGCCTATGGGCCAGTACAAGCTGCGTATGTCATGCCAGAGAAGAAAAGGTTGATGGACCTGGGTCTGTTCAGTCTCCTTCAGGGGAAGGGAAGGTTCCATGAGGATCTCACCGCTGTCTCCTCTACCTATGGAGAAGATGGAGTCAGACTCTTCTCAGAGATACAGAGCAGAAGGGTAAGAGGTGACCATCTCACCTTGTGGCAAGAAAAAATTAGTGTTGGACACAAGGAAAAATTCTTCACAGTGAGAGGGGATAAGTACTGCACAAGGAACCCAGAAAGGCTGGGGGAGGTCTCTGTTCTTGGAAGCACCCAAAACTCAACCAGAGAAGGCCTCAAATGACCTGTTCTAATTTCAAAGCTGGCCCTGCTTTGAGCAGAAGGCTGGAGTAGAGATTTCCCAGAGGTCACTCCCAATCCAAATTATTCTTTGATATACATAAATTAAATGAAAATATTCCTACATTAAGGCATAAGTTACTCAGGTTTAAAAACTAATTAAGAAAGCACTTGTGTTAACCACCTATCGTTATGACAATACATAGAAAGAGCAGGACTACTTTATTGTTCAGCATTTTGGGTGGACAGCAATTCCCAGACAAGGAATGGTTAAAAATGTCTCCTTTTCATCATGCAATGAACATCAGGTACTATTAATTTGGCATTCACACTCTTTCAATAAAAAGTTCCCTTACTGTTCTCTTTTCTTGTGATCATCATCAAGATTAATGAAGGTGTCATGTACCAAACAACACAAGGACACAGACATTTATCATCCCATTTTACAGATAGGGAACTGAGGCACAATGAATTTTCAGCCTCAGTTGTGGCCCAATTTTTATCTTCTTCATACATTCCAGTCACAGCTTCTGCTTATTTCAGCTGCAGCTGTGACCCTGTAAAAGTTATACAAAATCAGAGCAAACTGTTCCAAACTAGGCCTCCGAGAAAAAAAAGAGGAACACGCAGTTAGTGATTACAGTAGAAACCAGTTTAAAGAATATGGCTGCTACCCGAGAGGAAGCCAGAGACAGAAATCAGTTCCTTATTATAGCATTCTGCAGCTCTGCCCTGCAGAACTCTGACTTCCTTTTTAATCGCCACTGCAACAAACTAAACCAACTTCCCAAATCAAACTGGGCTCTTCAGGAACCTGATCTGCCAAGCTCTAAGCACTAATCAAGATTTTAAAGATTTCCAGCCTCATCGAAAGCTCAGGAATTTACACCTGGAAGGAAAAAGAGCAAAAAATGCACACCCACAGCAAAAAGCCTTCCCTCAACATGGATATTCTTGCTCCAAAGCAGAGGCATTACTGGTTGTCAAATATATAATAGCTTAACACACATGAAGTAACAGCACTTCAGCCTGCACTCCCCTCCCATATCACAGAATCACAGTACATAAAGTCTGAAATGGTATCAGCTTTGCAAACACCCTGAAAAGAAAGTTCTCCAGCAGCATTACCAGCAGGCGGTGATCCCCCACAAGATGAATTCATCGGCACTGGCGGGTGATCAGAGTGCATGTCCAGGCAACATCCTTAAGTAAACACACGTCCTTGCACACGTTCTTTAATTTTCATGGTACCATGAGCACAGCACAAGAACCTATCTTGTACAACCTAGCAGCAGCAGCTGGCACCTTCTGCATTAAGCAATGTGATTAGGTCAGCCACATGCAGTTTGTTTTTCATCTTCCCTCTGGGGAGAGAAGGTGTGCGGCAGAGCAGGATGTTAATGTTGTAGTCAAGTTTAATTAACTTGCTGCTATGCAAGTACATTAGAAAAGGTGAAGTTGAAAAACACCCTTTGCACTTAGTGACAGGCAGACATTTGTAACGGTCATTAACTCCCACAGAAATCTATTCCATGGAAAGCACACATCATTTGATATTTAGAAACTATTCAAAAGTTTGTGCATCTTCAGTTTAGCTTAATTTGAACGCTAAATGAATATCCCAGTATTAACACAGGTATCCCGCAATGCCAGAACCAACCCCCACATTGTCACGCCTGCCCCAGCGAGTTTTCACAACCTGCCTGTTCAACATGAGGATGCTCTGAGAAGCAAGAGAGACACAGTGCTCTCAACAACCACTCGCTGAGGAGCCACAGGGCTGGAGAATGGAACCCAGACCTTGCTGACCTGGTTCAGAAGTGAGGTTCAGGTTCCTTACTAGATCATCAGCCATCATGAAGCTCCTGTTTAAATTAGCCAAGCCTATTTCCCCAACTCTATCTGCTTATTATCCCTTGTCTTAATTTACAATGCATTTGAGCTTCCTTCTGCTCCAGCTCCATTCTTCCAGGTCATAAATACCTGTGTGAACATGAATGGCTCACCTGCCTTGCGAAAAATGCTTGGGGCTTCAGCAAGTGTTTTAAAATCAGCTTGATAAACAGTGACCTCAACATTTTAATAACACAGAATGGATCCTGAGGTGGATATAACCAGCTGACCACTTAAAACACAGGCTTCTTGTCTATTTTAATGAGCAAATTCGGTAAAGTGCAGCATTTCTAACTTGGTGTTGTGAATACGGTATACTCCTTAAGGAAAGACTCCAATGAGAATAAAGAAATTCAGGTAGCAGGTTTTTCTGTCATTTCCCTCCAGCATGTGAAACAAATGTGACAGCCATCTTAATCTGATTTTTAGTAAAAAAAAAAAAATGTAAAACAACTTACTAAATCGCAAAAATAAATTCTGAGTTTCCCAGCAACCACCTCAGAAACTCTTTTCAGCACCCAGTTCATCGCATCTCAGAAAGCCAGCGAAAGTGAGCAGTGAGGGCTTTCTGAAGGCCACGCAGTGGTGAGGCATCTCCATGGGTCACCAGCAACAGAAGCACGGAAGATTGGGGTTCACTTTGATGCAAGCTCGACGTCAGAGCCATCAGCCAATCCAAAAGCAGCAAAGGTGGCAGAAACTCCATCCCCATTGGTGGCTGGCGCCTCGATGTCACAACGCCGGCAGGTTCCAATGACAGCAGGACACGGGGGACGTGGGGTGAGCTGCGACAGATGGGGAGCAGCCCTCGCCAGACCACCCAGGTAACACCCTGAAATTACAGCCTCCCTCTGCAGTTGTGCACAAGGAAGCAGTTTGCAGTCATTGATTACAGTAAATATACAACAATTCCACGTGGGATCCCTGAGAATTTCATGTTAAGCAGTGAAGGTAGGAAACAACAGAGATGGGTAATAAAAAGAAGTACCAGGAGTACCAGTATTAGAGAGAACTGCCCTAGAGTGACACTAATATTTAAATGAAGCTCTGGGAGGTTTCTTCTACTTATGAAGTGATACGGACTTTAACTTAAATTCTGGCCTGCTCTTGGGGGTGCAGAGTTAATTAGGTCAGCTAACACACTCTGTTCAGCCTAAGCAAGAATTAAATGCTTATATTAATACTCAGATGAGAAATGTTAAGTTCAGAAACAAGAATAGGAGAGGACCAGCAATGGAGAGGTTTGCAACACAAAGCGCTGTTGAACCCTGTGCTGCCTTTACCTCCTGCATCTGTTTCTATCAAGCTGGTTTCAGCTTTAAAGGCCAAACTGATGTAGTTCATCCTCCTGAGATCAAACATTCTTGGAATGTGACTAAAATGCACAAAAAGTACAAAAAAATCTATACATTTTTCTAGAAATTAAGACTGACATCAATGCCACCCTCAAAAAGGATTATTATCAACACCCACTGAACAAGATCGTACCAATTTCAAGACACCTCCTTTTATTATTATTAATTAGATCCTTTTTGCAAGATAGCATGAATTAAAGAAAGAAAAAAAATCCTAAACATATATGCCTAATCCATAGTAAGCAGATGCTAAAACCATTTCCAAAACAAGGAATGAAGGCAGTTATCTACAAAAACACCCACACAAGCAAAAAGGAAGTACATTTTGAAATATAACTTGTAAGCTTAAAAATAAGCAATCGTGGGAAATTCAGGAACATCTTATGTGTATTTCTACCAGTAAGGGAAGAAATGCTGGGAATCCTTTTAATAGCAGCTGATTTATGTATCTGAGAGCAGAACCACTAAGAAAAACGTAAGAGGACAGCAAATTAGCATGTCTCCAACTGGGTAAGACAATCTTGTTTCTCTAGTCAACCACAGTGCTTTGAACTTTCAATTTTGCAATAACTGGTTTTCATTTAGCTACAAGTCATTTCTCTCAAAATTATCCAAAAGCCAGGCTGAAGGGACTTGTTATACTTCTCTGGCACATATTCTGACCAACTCTCTATTTAGCTCATAGATACACATTCTGCTTTCCGGTTGCGAATTTTTTGTTATTTGAATGACTATGATTCACATGTTGAGAAGCACCTGCCAAGGCTGTCTCCTTTCACTGATTTGAAACTACTTATTTCAGTTATATCGAGGCAAAACAAAATTAAGATGGGCAAAAATCGAACTGCTGAATGCAAAAAATTCTTTATACAGGCAAAATTACACTTCCTTCCTAGTTTTGGTTACTGCTGAAAACAAAGAAGCTGTTTAGAAAATGTTATAATATTAAATTACTTTATCAAGTCATCTTTTAATAATTTGAAGTTATTCAGAAGTCTCACCTCATGGTAAATGTTTCTCTAAATGAAATGGGGGTAAAGAGTTTAGGGTGCAGCACAGCCTCTCGGGCTCTTTTTATTTACTGAACTGCACATTAATGTTCATGTTATTCCTCACCCTGGCCAAGAAAATGCAGCTGAGGTTTGGCTGCTCTCAGACACATTTTAATGCTGATCATATATGCATACATGAACAAGATCATTTTGTGTCAGATGTCTAGAAGAGCAGTTTCTCAAGAATTATTAAGTCCAAAAAGTATCTTCCTGTCCTCTGAAGAAACAGAGCCCCTACAAATAGTGAAGGAGGCACTGCTGTCCCAGCTGAGCTCGCTGTGCGTGGGCTACAGGCAAAGTCTGCAAAGAGGTTCAGCTCTATCTCTGCATCATCTGATGTGTCCAGCAGCCTCTGGTTGCCTCTTGTCCACCCTGATAAACATCTGGTCTATCACAGCTATTTAAAAATCTCCCTACTATTGCCCTACAAAAAAATATCTGGTTAGACTTTCTGCTTCATTTTTTATTTTCTAGACATGCACTTTACCACAAGTATGTGGGACTTTCTAACTCTTTGACAGATTCAGTTTTCATTATTACAGATTCCAGCCATGCTGGAGGTTTTTTATTTTTCCATAGTCATAATTCCCCATTTGGAGCATTAAAGTATCAAGTACCTGTTGTCCCATTTGTCTGACAACTATGCTACAGCTCTTCTGACAAATACAGAGTTATACATCTGCACCGGTGCAGCCTACACTGAGTGTGGACTTCAGGACCCTGACAAGCTGCATCACCCCACATTGCTCACACTCTGTGCTATAAAAGTTGAAAAAAAAAAAACATCAAAATTCCACAAAAGCTCCCAGCAAATTCGTTTCTAAACCCCATCTTTTACACATTGATTTATCGTTAGAGGGGTCTGTCCTTTGTCAAATAGATTTTAGAATTGAAGTAATCCATAAACTGAAAACTAAGTTACAGCATAACATCCAGGAGTACTTCCTAAGGAGGTGGGGTGAAAGGTCATATTTTGCAGGTAATTAGATATAGGGACAAATGTAGGCGTAAATAATTGTTTTCCAACAGAGTGGAGATTAACAGTGAGGTACTTCAAGTGTCCATAATAATATAATCAGTATATTAAACTTGTCCAAATGATCTAGGAAAAAAAATAATTTGCACTGGAGTATTAGAGCATATTAAACTAGATATTCTCAGCTGCAAGTAATAACGTGGACAGTTCCTCTTGCAGCCGTCAAGCCACCAAACTGGCACTAAGTGAGTCTGTTCAACTTTCGCTCTGTAAGTCACAGCATTGAAAGAAGAAACAAAACACTTGAATGGATAATTTTTAAAAGTGAATTCCATTGCATAGCACTGACCTGTGACCACCATCTCAAACATACTATAGCAAAGAGGTGCAGGCAAATCAGGTGTCTCATCCCTTTCACTATCTTCAATTCCACATAAAATAATTCCATTTTGATAGCATAAACTTACTCCTGTGTTTCACATGTGAAATACATGGACAGTAAGTGCTTGGTCACAGCAGTAGCAATTTTCATTAGAAAATTCATAGTTATATTGAACCCAGGGTTTAAAAAAAAAAAAAAGTTTAGGAGTGACTAGAAACAGCAGATAAGGCAACCAATAACTGAATCAGACAAGAAACCTCCCCTATGTAAAAGCTTGAAATATTTGCCCTGAAATCACCACTTCTCTTTCAAGCACTAGTCACCAGAAAAGCAAATTACTCATGACCCAGATTCTCAGCCATGACCAAGCTCCCTATTAAAACCACGGGGCACTTGGTGCTTGCACGGCCTGGGCGCAGGTTTCCCTAAGCCATCTGACAGGCCCCCATCCCGTGCAGCACACACAGATGTACCACACGCCGGTTCTGCTGTCTCCGCACGAAGGAAAACAGCAAGCCCGTCCATCTGGGCTGGCAGATGACGGCTTTGGAGAGTCTCCATTTGTAGGAGAAGTGTGCAAACTTCACATAACAGCAGTATTTCCAACAGCAACATGGCAGAACTCCAGTCAAGGATGAGAGACCTAAAAGCAGAGATTCTGAAGTCTCTCATGCGATGCCTGAGAGAGCTCGCTATCAGCGTGAGTGCAAACTCTTCCAACCACAAAGCACGTCAGAAAAAAGTACATGAAATCCCCCCAAATCCCTCAAACGCACAGGTAGGTCATTCAAAGGAAGGATTTTAGTTTGAATCCATCTCAAAATAATGCTGTGTGCTCAGCTTCTCCCACTTGCTCTGCTCTTTTCTGCTGTATTTGTTGTACTTGAGTAATCACCCCGATTTCTGCTAAGTACAGCCATCCCTAAAATAAGTCAGATAATACATGAACTCTGTGCATGTTTCACTATCAGCAACTAACAGCATCAATTGGAAAAAAAAAAAAAAAAACCTGCCATTAAGCTCTTCTAAGAAGACACACGGTGCTAAAATTTGGCAAAGTTTAGCTTTTTAGAAAGGCTGGAAAGCGACGAGCTCCCTCCGCTAACTTTACACGGGTCTCCACGTTCCGTGAGGCAAAAATACGACCCGAAAGGACGGAGAAAAGGCGCGATCCCCGGCAGCATCTGCCGGGCTTTGTGCTCGTACCCAAACACACCAAAACCAGAGCCAACTGACAGCCCCCCCGCCCGTGCCTTCCCGGGCCGGGGAAGGGGAGAGCGGGCGGCCGGGCTCAGCTGCCCGCCTGGCCCCCGGTACCGCGGCGTGTCCGCCTGCCGAAGGCGCCTAAACCCGGGGCGGTTGCTCCACCGACCCGCGCTCCGGGCAGCCGGGCCGGGCCGCCCCGGGCGGGTGTCCCGGGCGCTCCCATTCCTGCACCCCGCGCTCCGCAGCCCCGACAGCTCCCAGGCCCGCGGCCCCTCACCGCCCCCGCCGCGCCCACCTGTACTGCCAGCCCTTGGCGCCGCGGCCGCCGCTGCTCTTGCCGCCGCTCTGTCCCGCCGGCGGCGGCTGCTGCTGCTGCTGCTGCTGCTCCGGCTTGCCCTCGCCCTCCGGCCCCTTCATGGCCGCCGCGGGGTCCGCGCACTGCATGGCGCCGCGGCTCCCCGCCCCCTCAGGAGCGCCCCCGGCCCAGGGCGGGCCGCCTGCCTGGGGAGGGAGCCCGCCCCAGCGGCCCGCCGGCCACCGCTCAGGCCGCGCCGGGGCCCGGCCGCGTCCGCCCCATGCGGGCTGCGATGGTGGCGGCTGCCGGCACCCCCGCGCCCCGCTGGGCTCGGCTCCCCGCACAGGACGACGACGGCGGCGGCAGGCTGGGGAAACCCGCCCTCCCGCTCCCTCACCCCGCGGCCCGAGCCGGCCGCCTCTTCCGGGTCAGCGCCACCGCCGCCATATTTAGTGCGGGCAGCTGTGCCCACGCTAGGCCGCTCTCAGCTACTAGCGCAGTTAAAGCAACAGCAAACCTTTAAAATAGTTCTCCCCTCCAGAAAACAGAGAAACAAAGAGTATGGGGATCCCAGCGCTGTTGTGTGCAGATGGTTACGAGCAGAGATGTGAAAGCTCTTGGCTGGGATCTCACTGAATGTTGTCACAGAGGCACACAAACCAGGTCAATTAAAGTAGTTAATTCACCAAGCAAAGCCATGGCACACCCTGGGCATGAGAGAAAATACATATTTCCTCCTATTTTTCTGCTAGTTACTGCATAGGTGCAACAGCTAAGCAGGTTTTTTTCTGCCACAGAATGGCAGCAGAGCTAACTGGGAGAGATTGGTTCTGCTGCATGGAATCTTTTAAGCCGGGCATGGCTTTAGGACAAACAAAACTGAACTGACTGCAGCTGTGTTATGCCTTAAAACCAGGGGCAGAGGATCCTTGTTTTGTCCTTAATCAATCAGAACCTGAAGAAGAGGAGGGTGGAATTGGACATGCCTGTGGTTAGTGAGGTTGTGGTTCTGCTCCCCATCCTGTCCTCCCTGAACTTCCCCTCTCTCCAGCTCTTTTGTTACACACCTATAATATTGTGAGCAACCATAACACAAAAGATGCTAAAAATGCCTTATGTGAAAATCTACATAGAAGCAAAAATGTAAAGGAGAACATTTTTTCAGACAAATTGTTTATTTACCCAGAGCATCCCTCTGCTAGGTGCTTCATACCCCATGAAGGCTGCGCTGGCTTTCCCATCTCTTACAAGCTCCCACTTTCCCAGTGGCATACAAAACATCTTTGCATTTGGCCATCAAATAAGGATAGGATGTTATGAGCAACATGCCTTTAAAATATACTTCTAAGCTTTAATCTGTTTCTACATCAGCCCATATCCATCCCTCCTTGCCAAGCACGCACACATAATCTCAGCTAACAGATCCCAGGTGAGGACTGCCTGTTGCACCTACACCAACAATCTCTCTTACAGAGTCATAATATATTACCACTGCACAGGCATAAAATTCACACTTCTGGGTTTTTAGAAGCACGCTTGTCACGGCAAGAAAATTAAAAAGAAAAAAAAAAGGGGGGGGGGGTGGAGATTCAGTTGCATTTTTCTCCTGTGCAACCACAAGAGAAGAGATTGGTAGAGTCAAGGTTGTCCATTGAAGAAAATTTTGGCCAGAACGGCACTACTCGTGTCCTGAAAACTTGTTAGTTCCTCCTCTGCCGATCACTTGACTTTGTAATTGAAGATATAATATAATTGCAGTGTACTGTAATGCATGCCCCTCAGCATCTGCTCCCTGAGAAACTCAGATTTGCTGCCCCCATGCATTTGATTTTTTTTTTTTCTCTAAAAGAGGTGTTGCACTCGCAGTACCAGAGGGCGTCGTAAGGTGGCAATGACAAAATACCCAACAGCACAGAAAGGTTAGCAGAGCATAACCACATTTGCTAGCACTAGCAGTTCAGGCTGCCTTTTGTCTTTAGTTTACAATTTCTACTAACTTGTGTTCGGATTGACTGCTCTCAGTCTCCTTCCCCAGTTATAATTTAGTGACTCAAAATTACCAAAATGCCACTCTGGCCCCTGCAAGCACGGCCAAGGACGAGCGCTGAGGTCCCACAGCAGTGCCCTGCCTGCACCTGGCATCTTGCTGTGATTTCTAGGTCTGGAGTAGGAACCCAGGAAGAGCTGGAGGAGGGAAGTGTGAAAAGGACAGCGTGCATTTATCAACATTTGTCAAATCAAATCCTTGTATGCTCTATTATGGCTATGAACTGAAGTCGATTGTATTTTATTATAACTCATGTTAAAGAAAATCTGCCAGATTTGCCATAATTTATCATCCTGTTAATTTCAGAAAATTTTCAAGGATCTTATCAAAAACATGTAATACTTGCTGATTTCTTCCCAAGCTTATAGTCTGGCATGCTTAGCATTTCTTCAGGTCAGTATCATTCCTTCAGAGCAGCAAGATCAATCCGTATTCAAAGACTAAATTTCTAAAATCCAGCATACTTTTTATCACCTGCATGTGCTTTTTTTTTTTTAATGTATTTTTTTAAAAAAAGAAATTATTATACAAGTTTTCTACCACTCCTTCGTCAGTTGGACAGTTGTTTTTCTTCCTGATCTAAAAAGTATCTTTGGCTGAGATTAAGTTTAACGTAGTTTTAAACCCGTGTCCTTCTCTGGTAGCTGGTCCACAGAAAATCAGCAGTTACGGCTCCTCTCTGCTAAGGGAACTGCATCCTCTATAGGCGCATAGAGGAACAACATCAATCCTGGGAAAGGAAAAAAGTGCAGCCTGCCTTTATCACAGGAGGAGTGCGACTTTTCATAAATATTGCTGAACTGGGGGAGCTGCTGGCTGATGAGAATGTGACCAGAAAAAATAATGTTGCTTATTAGCATTTCACATCTGCATTTGTTAATTGTACAATCAATGGTTCTTAGGGCTAGATTCCTTTCTCAAGACAACGCATACTTGAGTCTGTTAATAGTCTGGGAAACATTTTATGTTTTCTGGGCTCTTCTAGATAATTAGCATGAAAGAACTTCCTGTTCTTACTAAGAATAAAATATGCCTGCCTACTAAAGCTGTAGGTGTTGTGATACAAGAACAAGAAAGGAAACTTGGTTAAAAAAACAGCCTTTCTCCTTCAACATATTGAGCACATGGCTGTATACTCCTGACCATATGTGAAAATGGCCAATAAGGTCAGGTAAATACACTGCAAATTATTTCAGGTAAATGTACTACAAAGTATTTCAAGTTTATATCATTTGAAAGAATGTCTTCATTTTGGAGGTTTACAGATATCACTGAGTTACTGGCTGTGTGGCTTTGCTGTAATGTAACACACATATGAAGCACTGCTCTGTTTGACCTGCAGGACGTCTTATGCTTGCTTTTAATGGTTATGAATAATTCCTTTTGTAGCCTTAATGAGTCAAACCCTTTTTTCATTTGGGCTTTACAGTCACAGTCATCTCCTAATTTCCTTGCTCTTCTCTATCAATCCCTGTGCATCATATTCTGCTGTAATGAAGGCCCAGCTGAAAGCACCAGACTCACAGACAGCAACAGATCACATTGCCTACAAAGTTTCCCTCCCCATTGACAACCCATTCGTCTCCTTCACACTCACATTTGGCACCATTTCCAGTTGCACTCAGTGTGACTTTGTGTTGAGTCATGCCCCAGGCTCCAGCATTACATCACCCCAACATGATCCAGATGTGGAAAGGATCATGCCCTGGGAGCTGCACTCAGCACTAGTGAGGCCCCACCTCGAATCCTGTGTTCAGTTTTGGGGCCCTCACTACAGGAAAGACATTGAGGTGCTGGAGAGAGTTCAGAGAAGGGAATGGAGCTGGTGAAAGGTCTGGAGCAGAAATCTGATGTGCAGAGGCTGAGGGAACTGGGGGTGTTCAGCCTGGAGAAAAGGAGGCTGAGGGGAGACCTTATCGCTGTCTACAACTACCTGAAAGGAGGTTGTAGCATGGAGGGGGTTGGTCTCTTCTCCCAAGTAACAAGTGACAGGACAAGAGGAAATGGCCTCCAGTTGCACCAGGGGAGGTTTAGATTGGATATTAGGAAAAAATTCTTCACGGAAAGCGTTGTCCGGCATTGGAACAGGCTGCCCAGGGAAGTGGTGGAGTCACCATCCCTGGAGGTGTTTAAAAGGCATTTAGACAAGGTTCTCAGGGACATGGGTTAGTGCTAGAGGTAGGTTAGGTTATGGTTGGACTCAATGATCCTGAGGGTCTCTTCCAACTGAAATTATTCTATGATTCTATAAGGACCTTGTGTCTGCCTCCAGGGCAGATTCTTTGGAGTTACTGCCTGTGTACAGCCATTTTTCTTTAATGCTTCTGTGTGGAGAGGGGCTTGCCACAGCCTGGAGCTGTCATCCTCATCATGCAGCCACAGGAATGCAAAAGCAGCAGAAGCAACACTGCTCTGCAGTCATCGCACAAGAGTGGAGACCAGAGCAGCCCCATCCCTCTCCACACCAGCATTTTGGGATCACCATGCTCATCTTGCCTTGTATCTTTTAGACATTGGCAGCCTATGGTTCTGCCCACCACCTGGGCACAGTTAAAGCACTTACACCCCATCTTGGCAGGGAGTTCCAAGTCTCCTCACAGACTAAAACTTGTCCTAGAGAGGGAGCTCGCCAGCAGCAGCAGGAAACAACCATGTTACGGCCAGACTGGAGACACTTCGACAGCCACAGCACTGCTGAGCACTTTTGCTTCCGCTGCAACAGCTGGATGTGTGTCATGGGCCTTCGCCAAGCACCAGCCCTCTGCTTGCTCAAGTCACCCATGGACACATTTCTTTGCTCTCCAACCCATGAGCAGGCAGAGGTCTCATGGTATTGCCTCACCACCTGCTGCAGCAGTGCAGGCTGCTCTAGAGCAAAGGGTGATGGCTGGAGCCCATCACCTCTGTCTGGTCCTTCTGCACCACAGGAGGGCTCACCTTCTGGCTTGCCTCATCCATCCCTGGGGAACTCTGCTTCCCGAGCTCAAGAGGATCTTGCCCCAGTAAAGAGTGAAACAGAAACTTCTTCAAGATATCCCGCTAGTCAATCCCTTTGTCTGGGTAACTCAGAAACATGCATTCATCTGCTTAGGGCCTGACTTTCTCTTCCATAAATGTAGCCACATGTGAGCCCACCACCGAGGAGTCGGTCCTGCAGCACTGTGGGACCACTAAACATGTTCTCCACATGGGTAAAGTGAGTGGATACCAAATGAGCAGGGCTGGGTCACCTCCTGAGTATGTATGGACTTGATGCAGCGGGAGAGGAGAAGACCAAGGAGAGCACATCCCCTACCACCAGCCTGGGTCTGGTACAGGCTCAGCAGATGCAAGAGGAAAACACACCACAGTTGTGGTCAAGGGCCTTCTCAGCTTTTTCATCTGCCTCATGGCCACCTCCAGCCTTTGTCTGAAGACTTTTTCTGTCTTACCCTATAGCACATGGCATTGTAGCCTACAACTGTTCTGCAACTCATCACTAGAACCCTTTCCTCCATGTTTCTCAATTCCCTGAAAAACTGATGTGTTTTTATTAATGTCTCAACTAACCTTAACAGCTGCTGAGTGAATTCAGTCGTTCACTTACTAGCCACTTCTCCTAGAAGCTTTTTTGTGCCATGCTTTACTCCTACACACTTTTCCTGCATGGTATCTATGGCAACATGAGTATCTTTCCATCTGCTGTATATCTCCATTATCATCTTTAGCTGCTTGTTATCTCAGTCAAATGCCATTTCCAGGGGTATCATGATAACACGAATAGTTTGGAAATCAGTATGATAATTCTGTAGGCAAACCTGTCCTTCATGACTTGACTGCTCTGTTCCTATGTAAGTTCTGCTGGTGGGATACTGATACTGAGCCCTTATTACCATATCTCCCACTTGTAGCTCCACTCTCTAACCAGTTCAGCACCTGCTTCATAATTTCCAAATGACATGTTTCCATCCCATTGCAGTTTGTTCTGCCTATAGAGTAGATATATCCAGATTCTGGAAAGCCTTTGTAGGTCTGTTGCCTGGGGTTTGACATCTATTTTATAGAAAATTTAGTTACCAGCGCTGTTTTTCTTCCAGCAAATAAGTTTTTCAGTTCTGCTATAAGCCTGTAATATTTCACTTCTCCTGAAAACCTTCTCCACTGGATTGCAGAAAGCCCTGAAGAGTACAGATGGTTTACAATTGGCCTCTCACTCTGTTCTGCTTGAATTCCTAAAATTTCTTGGAATTACATATAATTTCTATAGGGCTAAAATCCAGTCTCATCTTCTGGTAAGTACCTTTTTGAAGAACTAATTTAAGTGTGAAAAAAGTTCTTCCTATATGATGAAGCAGAGAACTGAACTAAATAGAATGAGAGGTGTAAAAACTTCACTCTTGATTTGTTTTCTAGATCCCATGAGTCAGTAAAGGCAGACTGCAAGAAGTCCACATAGAAGCTGTTAAGCTGTAAGTAATTTGGACTGTCAGCTCGTAGGGATGTAAACTGACATTGTTTATTTGTATCTAACATTGTGCAGGAGCTGCTTTGAGATATTACATGCTACCTCAGTATAAATGCTTACTATTTACTACCTATAATTAAGCAAACAGTAATTTAGTATTTATATATGTACCTTTAAAACCTGCAAATCTTCAATTTAAAATATAATTCAGGGAAAGCTTATGAGCAAAAATTATCCAGTGGAAAACAAAGAGGCCTGAGACATACGACTAACATTGGTGCTAATGTTCTCCATCAGGCTGCCTGGCAGAAGGTGAGGGTCCAGTGCGGAGCTTGCACTTTGGGTAGATGTGAAGTGTTGATGGTCTGCACACCTTGGCCTGGGGAAGGTTTCTGTGGACACTCACAGCTGATGGGCTCCTCTCAGAGAACCAGGCTGAACCTGGAAGTCCTTGCTCTAAACTCCAGACACACCCCAGACTACCCCATGGCTCCACAAGTGAGAAAACTCAACATTCACCGTTGAGTCCTGCTGGCATCAGCCCACCAGATTCAGTAAAAAACAAGACAAAACAAAGCTTGATTTTCAGCTCTTCTTTCCCTAAACTCTGAAGCCTGCATTCCTAGATTTGCCAAGGAGTGATGCTGTCAGGTCACTACTCTGAGGATTGCAAAATTTACATTCTGCTTTGCTTCCAAGTAGTCACAAGACAGAAAAGGCTCTCTGAACCTTACTTCTCTCCAAAGAGATCACACAAAATAAAGGCAGAATATTACCCATAGCTCCATATGCCCGCACAACTGTGATGCAGACAGTACAGGACATGTTAGGAATATGCAGAAAGTCTAGCAGAAAAGAAAGGCAGTGATATGCAGAGAAAACTACCCTTCAAGCATCCATAATTAAAGGTACAGCTCAAAATCAAAACAAATCATACAGGCACTGGGAAGGAAAACAAGAACAAAAGGTTTTTAGCTGCATGATTACAAGGAAAACAAACTAAAGGATCACCAACAATAACAACAGGGTAGATAACTAAAAGCTAAAGGAATATGTTGTTTCAATTTCTAGAAGGAAGAAAATGCAAACCCAGAGAGCAGAGGCAGCACATTTAATGGACAAAAGGACATGGATATGGAAATTAGCACATGCAACACAGCCACTGAACTCAAGAGCTCTTTACCCTTCATTTCTGAAGACTAAATAATCTACATCATTGAAATCTACAGGCTTTTTAGCACAAAATCTATAGGCCCTTTAGAGCAAATGTTAGCCATGAGTAACAGAGGGCATGGAGGGAAGCAGAAAATGGGTTAAAGTTCAAGCTAGGCATGATATGTAGACTAACCCTGATATCTTTCTTTGATAAGATAATTGCATTTGTGAACAAATGAAAAATTATCAGACTTATCAGCCTGGACTTTGGCAAAGCATTTGATTTGGTAGTATCTGCATAATTATTCATTAAACTCAAGAAGATGAGGATGAACAGAAATGCTATAAGATACCAAAGGAATCTAGTATTGGGGGTGAAAACTGCTGATGGGGCTGGTGGCAAAATGATAGGACTGGAGGAACTCGTCTTACTGAATAATTTCTTTAGTTATCTTGTCACAAAAAATGACAAGTGGGGTAATGAAATTTGCTAACACAAAGTCGGGAGACATTTTCAATAGTAAGAACATCCTACAAGAGGAAGTACATGATTGTTATGCCATAGAAACAGACATGGGATGAATGTAATGGTGTGAAATGCAAGGACATGCACTGCGAGACTGATAAAATTTTTGCTGTAAATTCAAGTTCATCCACTATGAACAACCAAGAGGAAGTGCCACATGCCTGATGTTCTTAAAAAGGCAAATGCAGTCTTACATGTAGCAAGCCACGTATTTCCAGGAACAATGAGTAAATACATACAAGACACCGGGTAAAATTCTGCTGAGGTTTTAGGGCATCATTCAGGTTATCAGTATTCAGCAAGCCTGAATTCATGCTGGAACAGGTGCAGAGAAGTGCCATCTGGACAATCAGAGGAAGAGAACAGAAAAGAGACCACAGAAAATATAAGAGACCATGTCTTGCTGAGCTTGGCAAGATGAAGGGATCCTATTCCTCTCTGTGATACACTTGGGGATAATAGGGGAAGAGGGGAAAAATTAACACCAGGAGAGAAGAATTAGTCACATTTGTAGACAGTGGTTGTGCTGGAGCACACAGTTAGAAGTTGAATATGGGCATAAATTGGATAGGAAATGAGGAGAAAGGCTCTCACTGTGAGAGGAGTAACAGTCTCGGACAGCTTCTCAGTAAGAGAAGAGGGGGCAAAAAACCTACCCAGTTTTAAGATGGAGCATGACAAGGCTGAGAGCTGGCAGCAAGAACTGGGCAGAGTCTCCTTCCAGGCCCAGCTCCTGCTCTCCTGGGGAAGGAGAACACAGGACTGGCCCTATCCTGCTCACCCGGTTTACCCTTTACACCAATAGTACAGGGTGCCCAAATGTCACCAGCCAGTGGCCAAGGAAGCACAGCAGGTGATGACTGTATACCTTGGGGCAGGGCGTGCTGCCCTTTGCCTTGCCCTCAGGTCCCTCTCTACAGAGCACTCAGCCCCACCACTCCTCCCTGCCCATTGTCTGCCTGCCCACTTTGGCATTTCTCGGTCCCATTTTTCGGTATGTTCAAAGACTGCATTGCCACCATGGAAAAAGCCACACCTGGTTCAAAAAACTGCCTGTCAGCTGCCCTGGCTTTGCAGCACTGACAATGAGGTTTTTCTGTTTGCAGCAGCTGGTGGGCAGAGGAGAACAGTTAGGCTGCATAACCTCAGCTGCTGACACGTGCATGACCCACTAGGTGCAGAAGATCAGGTGAGCTTGGGTGGGGGTGGCCTTGGGAAGGCTGTCTTAACCCTCTCTATGAAGCAGCCTGAGCTTTTATGTCTGTTATGTGCTAATGACTCACACTTGGGGAGTAGTGCTCACGGGCTTATGTGAAAAACAAACATTGTGCCTTGTTGGGAAAGAGCAGATCCTTTTCCTTGCCTGATAAAACAACAGTCATCACCATCCATCAGTGTGTGCTATATAGCTCTGGGGCTCTGGAATCTGCCAAAGGATCCATTTCCCGAGGCCATGCTGTGTCCCCACACAACACTGACACTGAGAGAGCCTTGAGGTTTGAACTTGCCTGCAGATCACCTGGAACAGTCCTTTGTGCATGAGTGCTCTCCTATCCATCTCCACAAAGCAGTGACTGTACAAATTCAGAGGATAGTTCAGCATGGCCAAGCATTGTCACAGGTGTATAAGCTGATGTGTACACTCACAGTCACGAGCTGTGTTCTCTCCTCTTCACAAGTGCTGCCATATCCATCTGCCTGCTCGACTCCTGCCAGTCTCATCCCTGCCAGTTTCTGTGCACTGACCAAATGGTCAGTGACACCTGAATGTGGAGGACACATAAATCCATCAGTCTTGAGGCCACCAAACTGACGCCCTTTGTAATGAAAAGCTTCCACATTAATTTAAATGAAACCATTACAATTTGCAATACTTACATACTATATAGACTGCATGCATTATTTGCAGAAGCCAGTGCTTCAGTTACTGTGTCCTCCCCTTGGGGCCTGGGGACTCAGCAGGACAGAAGAGCTTGCAACAGTCAGAGAAGTCTCAGGGGCTGAACAGGGCAAGAAGGATGACACTCCTTCTCACCTCCACAGTGGATTTTTTTCACAGGGGGTGGAATAAGTTAAAGGGATAAGAGAGCTAAGAAGCACAGAGGAGCTATAGAGCCAGGGAAAGAGCAAATCATGGTGAACAATCAGGAGACTGGAAGAAATGCACATGAAACCTGAGAAATGCTCGTGTGCCTTGGCTGTGCTCAAACTGCACATGGGAGTGATGCCTCTGCTCGCAGAGCTCCCCATTAGGCTTCATATATGCCCAGAGCCCCAGCTATACCTTCCTTTTCAACAACCTGTCTCAGTCATTTTCTCAATATACTATTTTGCAAGATTTTGCCCTAGTTTGTTTGTTATGTCCTCAAACACCCTCACCTCCATCAGGGTGTACTAAATAGCTGAGCCAATGAAGCTGACAGCAGGCAAGCTGAACATATGTGTACCTCCAGAAACACCCACGGGCTTCTGAAACGCTGGCAGCCAGCCCCCCTCTATGAATCACGGGGTCAGGCATCCTCATCACACAGTGTCAGAAACCCACTGAGCCAAGGCCTGGTGAGAGGGCAGCAGATGTGGTCACCACTCAGCCTACAGCCCCTCAGCAAGGAAGGGAGCCTGAGCACGGCAGAACAAGGCAAAGCTGGAGTGCAAGTGCAGGGAAGGTGGCAAATGCAGCTCTTTGGCTTAAAAACAACAGAGAAGGCTGCTTGAAGAGGAGACAGGGTGTAATGGAAGGCTGGGAGGTAAAGCATGGTAATTTCTAGGCCGTTATGCATGATTAGGCCATGTAGGGGAAAAGGAACACCACTGTGTTGCATCCTTCTGTGCAGGTATCTTTTGTTTGATGTCCCATACTAAGAACTGTGCTACAGTCCATGATTTATCAGCTGAATTTGGCTCTGGAAATGCACTCATAGACTTTCCCTGGTATGGTCCTCATCAGAAGAAGTCAAGCCAATTACGCATCTGTCTGGCAGGACAGGTGGGACCTCAGGATGTCACTGCCCCTAAGGGCCCAGCTTGTATCCCTCCCAAACTGCCACTTCACCCACCCTGTGGAAACCCCCTGGGGCTGTGGATGGGGAGGAAGGTCCCACACCACGAGGAGTGCCGGGGTCTTCCCCACGCAGGTCCTCATCCCCGTGGATTTCGGTGACGGCACCGTTTTGCCCGTTCCCCCTCCGGGGCACTGAATCTCCCCGCTCCCAGCCGAAACCCGCAGGGGAACCCCTCGGGGGAAGGAGCGACCTGGGCAGAGAAGCCGCCGGGGCTGCGGGCGGAGCCGGGGGGGTGGCTCTGCCTCCGGGGCCGCCGCCCGCTCACGCCGGTTCCTCCCGCAGGCGCCGGGGGCCGGGCCGGCAGGGGCGGTGCTGGCAGCGGGCCGGGCCGAGCGGAGCCGCCGGCAGCAGCGGGAGGGCCGCCCGCAGCATGGCCCCGCTCCGCGTCTGCATCGTGGGCTCGGGGAACTGGTGAGTGCCGCAGCGCGGGGGGGGCACCCTCTGTCCTCCCGCCTCTCCCCTGCTGTCCTCCTTTTTTCCTATTTATTTTTTTTTCTCTCTTTTTCCTGTTCCTTCCTTGTTTCCTTCCCTCCTCCACAGCACAATCGCGCCCCACGCCGGCTCCCCCCGCCACTGCCCGGGGCTCCGCAACAGGTCGGGGGCTGGAGCGGCGGGAGCGGCGGGGGCGGCGGGCGGGTGCCGCGGGGTCTCCATGGTCCTGAAACCGCAGCCCCGCTCCCGATCGTGTCCGGCATCAGCCTTGGGGGAGGGACTGTCTATCCCTGAGAGATGCACCAGGCAGTAGAGCTGGAAGAGACACGAGGCTCCGGCATCACTGAGGGGTATAAACTGTTTAGAGGCAGGTGACAGGACAGTGAGTTGCCAGAGAGGAAAAGAGCTGTGCCTCTAGCTGTGTGTGGCAGGGCCCAGTCGGGTCCAACGCAAGCACTGAGTAGTGAGGAGAGCAGTGATGCTGTTTGTATCCCTGTGAAGGAAGCAGAGCACAGGTTTCGTTTAAAGACATGACTTACTGACAGCTTTCACTTCCAGCCTCCTCAGCATGTTGTTTTGCATTTTGGGGCAGATGGACCTTGTACAAGAGTTGTGTTCAGATCCCCAGTGTATCTTTAGCCCCATTCATAAGGGTGTCTGCTGCTGCTCAGTCCTTTCTAGTACAGACAAAAGCGCGGCTCTCTGGAGCTCCTTGGGTCTGACAGACCCCACTGAAGTGAACAAACCCTTTCTACTTTTCTTAGAATTTATATAAGCTGAGCACAAACAAAAAACATGTATGTGCTTGTGCTTGGGATTACCAAACCCAGCCTCCAGGTAGTTCTGTGGATTACTTTTGTACAAGAAGGGCAAGGTCCTCTAGATTTTAAAAATATCTGACAGCTAAGTGGAAACAAATGCCAAAAAAAATCAATAGGTGAGGGAGTGGTTGCTCTTGAGGTGCTGAGAACACGGCATAAAGCACAGCTCTTTGCCTTCCTGCCTTGCAAAAGCAATCTGCTGCTTTCTGAGCCCCCCCACGCATGCTGTCTTTCCAGATCACAGGCTCTCTGTGCACAACATCTCGCAGATACAGCCTTTCACTTGTAACTGCACAGCTAAGTCTGCTTTGGGAGCTCAACATCACACATCTGACTTTCTCTGGCACTGACAGACTCAGTCCTGCCCCAGCATTTCTGCACCAGCATTTCCAACTGCCACTTCCCACGCTGTCCCCTTGCCATAAGATGTTCTCCAAAGCCACTTAGTTGTCTTCCTTTGGATCTGTACTCAAGAAAGTTCTCTTTTCTTCACATGTGCCTACAAAACTTAGAAAGAGTTACGACACAGAGACACAGAGACCCCAGCTCATTCAATACTATCTACTTGTATTGCCTGTCTGCCTGAGCCCATCTCTTGCTTCCTACCACATACATAGACAGTAAAATCTTTGGGTAGAAGATAAACATTGTGCTCTGATGTGTACATCACATCTATTCATAGCCTCTGTGGCAGAACAGGTTGTCTTAGCACAGCACAGAAAAATGTTTAGCCTTGGCAAACATTTTTTTCCTTATGTTCCTCCTGAATATTTGGGTGACAGTTCATATCGCTGCTGTTGAGTCTTCCTTGCAGCTCAGAAACATGGTTGACATGTGACACAGCGTGTTGTAATAGCTCGTGTCAGCTGCAGAAGACTTACTAAGTCAACACTGCCAGGAGACTCATGAGTGATGTGGTTAAACGAAGTAAGTGCTGCGTCGCATTTTGTGGTTGCCAGCCAGGTGCAGGAGGGTTTGTGTTCACATTAATCACAGTTCAGTTACCTGTTCTTACAAACAGAGGCTTAATTCACTATCTGTCCCTTCAAAATCCAAATACTCTCCCAACCTTCTTAGGTTCATTTGGACTGAGAGCCATCAGCAAAGATCCAGCTTAAGCTAGGTTCTTGTCTTTAGCACAGACAGATGGCCAGGCTTTTTATGGAGGCGCATGGAAGAAAAACAAGAGCCAGTGTTCATAAATTGAGCCAGGGAAGGTTCTAGCACAGTATATAAAGAGAGGAGGAAAAAAAACCTAAACCCCTATAAGAATAAGAAAACATTGGGGCAGGTTGCCCAGTCCTGCAAGGAGGTCGTCCTTGGAGAGTTTTCAAGACTCGGCTCAACAAAGCCCTGAGCAACCTGATCTGAAGCCAGTGCTGGTCCCACTTTGGAGACCTCTCATGGTCCCTGCCAGCTTTGGTGATACTCGAATTTTAAAAAATTGGGGTGGCTGGCTAAGAAAGAGACTGGAGGAAACATGATCATCTTCAAGGATCTAAAAGAGAAAAAAAAATATTCCCCACTTCTGAAATAGAAATAAGCTTAAACTGCAGTAAGAAACACATTAAACATGAGGATGGTCTTTCTGATGCTAAAGGTAGTGAAGTCCTGAGATCGGCTGGTTGAGAAAGTGAAGAGACCTCCAACTTCTGAGGCTTTAAGACCTCCTCAGAAAAACTATTAGGAATGGCATAAGTATATCTGGCTGCCCTCTGCAGAGGGAAGGGACTCAGTGCTTTGTGGGGTCTGTTAAGCTCTATTTTTCACTGGATCTGATGTACACCACGAGCACTTTCATGTTCACATATATAAATAATGGGTCTTATTTGAGTTTTTCTGCATCAAAGCTCTTCCATTATGATAGGAAATCTCCAGATGAAAGCTTTATTTTTCTCAGCATGAATTAACATAATTGGGAAAAAAAACACACCCTGATTGGCAGTTTTCACTTGCTCTTAAAAAGTATCTAAATGGAATTCTCAGCCTCCTATTAATTTTCACTAAATTGAGTTTTGGAGAAAAAACCCTACTATGTCAAAGCCTTTCTACGTGAGCATCCTTAATTTTGTTTGCATTAGCAGCCCTTTTCTGCCAAGCCTCTGTAGTCTGTGAAACATGACCTCCAGAGACAGACCAATTCTTTTTCCCAAGGCTGATCAGTGGTGACTGAATTTTAAATGGACTAAGTAAAACAGAGCATCAGGTTTTGAACTGTTTGATGGTTTTGTGGTGAGATATTTTCCCTGATGTCTTTTAAACATTAAACCCTTTCTCCTTCGAATCCTCTTTCATCTAAAGAGAAACAAACAAAAAAAAAATACTGACATTTATGGAGTTACTTTTTGCCAAGATACCTTCACTGCTGTCTTGTTGATAGGAAAATACTTGGGTGGCAACATCCAAGCACGGTGGTAATGACAGCTCTGTAGGAAGGTCAGATTTATCTACTGAGAGTTAAGTCCCATTCAGGATTTCAGAGGTTAGAGCTGGAGTCTACGTCTTTCAAGAGAAAAAATCATGTTAACTTGATACATAGCTAGAAGGGTTATTTTTATGGGTAGGCTTGAGACCTAAGTTCACTGCCCAGGTTGTGCAGGAAACTCCAAGCAGAGGTTCCTGGACAATCTGGATGATGAATTTAGATCCTCAGCTCAAGCCTTGACTGTGCTTTCTGTTGATAGCAGGGCAAGAGAACCAGAATGTAAGTCATTTTAAAGATAACACTTCTCTTACAGTAAAGGTTCACCCCTAAAACATTTTAAAGGACAAAACCAAATCATCTCTTTTTAGAAAGCAAGCATTACGGCAGCTCAGGATACATTATATAGTTAACAGTGAGCAACGTGAAACCTGATCTCAGTCGGATTTCTTTATCGCTAAAGTCCTTATTCTTTTATTACTTCTTGAGCAATTCAGCCTTGTGCAAACCTATTACATCAAAAATATGGTTGACCCAAGCAAAGCTGTTACAACGTGGTTCACCTTGAGCCATTGACAGCACAGACATACCTGGACTTCGTCTTGAATATAGTTGAGACCTTTATCAGTTCGAGAAAACATACAACAGCTAAATCCTGTCCGTGCAGGGGCAGAGCACAAGAATGTTGCAACTGGAGCTTCTCTTTCAGTTGCGTTAGTAAAATGGCCAGTACTTGAGAGATTAAAGTAGTATTAAAATGAAAAGAGGGAACAGAGGAATAAAAATAATCACCCCATAAAATGTAAAGAGCACTAAGCAATATCTTCCAATATTTTCTGCAGGGTTTTTAGTTCTCTCTTGCCAAGAAAATAAGTGAATGTCTGCAAGGCTGCAGTGGTGATGAGAAAATAAAATTATTGTCTGAACTGAGTACGACTGAAGAAGAGTGAACTGGATAGTTAAAATATCCTCAGGCTGCAACTCTTCCAGATCCTGTTACAGTGATAATTAGAACAAAAGATAAACTGTCAGGTTGAAGTTTTGTTTGTTTGGATTGTTTCTATTTAAGAAAAGAACCCTTTCTGAGGATTTATCTCTGACGTAAAATCCTTATTGCAACTGTTTGGTTATTAGTAGGAAAGTGGGACCCATTTATCTGTCACGTTTAGGTTGTTCAGTGCTGCCTTGCCAAATTTGTTGGTCTCCAGAAAAAGAGAATTGTCTGAGGAGCAAGAGAGATTTCAACGCCAGACACTGTGTTTTTTTAGAGCTGTTGATGGTACATCACACTTTCACTGGATAATCTTTGATATGGCTTCAGATCCCTTATTACAGCTATGTTTTTCCTGGTTCTACTTCCTGCCGTTTTAAACAGCTTTGCAGCACAGGTTTCTTATGAGTTATTATATTTAAAGTAATTTGTGTTTCCAACTCACAATAAAACTATTTGTTTCTTATTAGTTATTCTGATATTTTTTTTTCAAGGGGATCAGCCATAGCCAGAATCATTGGCAAAAATGTCCAGAAATCCAACAGATTTGATCCTACTGTCAAGATATGGGTATTTGAAGAGATCATCAATGGAAGAAAACTCTCAGAAATAATCAACCAGGAACATGAAAATGTTAAATATCTGCCTGGATACAAAATACCTCCAAATGTGGTAAGTTGTGGGGAAGGGGAGAGAAATCACTGAAATATATATATATATATATATTTTTTTTTTTTTAATAAAGGAGGCAACATCTGGCAAAATCAAAATTAGGAAGTAATTCTTCACTCTGGTTTCCCACCTAACTCGCTCCAATATTTTAAGTTTGCTGAAATACAACTCGCTTCTGTGAATTCCGCTTGTCTCATATGTCACACGCAACTTCAAACACCCAATTGGGTCAGGTGCTGATAACACCCCCTCCTCCTCTCCAGCAGAAATCAGCATCTCTCTGCCTGCCAGTGCCAGAGTTATGTCTGCACAGACCTGAGATACTTCAAACCCACAGCATCTTCTGGGAAAAAAAATGTACATATATAGGAAAGCTAGTGCTCTCCCCTTTTCTAAAAATGAAAACAGCACAGCGAACAGCTGAGATGACTAATGGGCAATTTCAGGATAGCAACACACTGCTATAATTAATAATGCTGTAAATTCCACCAAAAATATATGGTATTTCATTTTCATGGACATTTAAAATACCAAATTATGCATCTCGACTTAAATTAATCAGCTTAGATAATTTATTGCTACTGAAGCAAACAAGGTGAGACTTTGGCTGTTCAAGATTTTGCCAAGTGCCAGTGTTCTGTGAATTAAAGAAAGTAGCAATGTGTTTCTGGAACAGCTGCACTTGTAAAAGGAAGTTAGGATGCTGCATGTGGTGGGTCTCCTTGCTTGCAAAGTGCTTATATTTAGCACACCATTTAGTGCTGTGATTGCATATTTGCACTCTCGTGGTTTGAACTTGGCACACAGTTTTCCTGGGTTACAACTGACTTGCCACTGTTATTTTTATAACCCTCTAGCAGAGCAACAGGCTTGTCAGCATCACTTGAGATCAGCCTCAGCCTGTCTGTAGCAAAGTCTCACGCTTCACCAGCAGAGATCAGCTGGAGGGACCCTCACATCTTCATCGCCAACTGGGAAAAAACAACAAAAAAAGCCACACAACCCCAGTTTCTCCCTTGCATTGTTCTGTGACATTTTGGAGAGCAAGGAGCACTGTCTGTGCAGCGCTGCCAGCCTCTGCTCCGCTCCTGCTTTGCTGTTTGCTCAGAGAACATGCCTTGCTGGCAGTAGCTCTGGTTCTCCCACTTGCTCCAAGGCTGCATCCAAGAGTGATGTTTTCTCTGTGAACTGCTTGTGATGATCAGAGGCCTGGAACACCTCTGGTATGAGAACAGGCTGAGAGAGTTTGGGTTGTCCAGTCTGGACAAGAAAAAGCTCCGGGAAGACCTTATTGCAGCGTCTCTGCACTTAAAAGGGGCCCATAAGAAAGATGGGGACAGGCTTTTTAGCAGGGCATGTTACAACAGGACAAGGGGTAATGGTTTTAAACTAAAGGAGAAGAGATTCAGACTGGACACGAGGAAGAAATTTTTTACACTAAGG
Source organism: Patagioenas fasciata (assembly GCF_037038585.1). Lineage (NCBI taxonomy): Eukaryota > Metazoa > Chordata > Aves > Columbiformes > Columbidae > Patagioenas > Patagioenas fasciata. The sequence continues at coordinate 10,575,434 of NC_092526.1, read as the reverse complement.
GTGGTGAAACCCTGGCCCAGGTTGCCCAGAGAGGTGGTTGATGCCCCATCCCTGGAGACATCCCAGGCCAGGCTGGATGAGGCTCTGAGCAACCTGATCTGGTGAAGATGTCCCTGCTCATGGCAGGGGTTGGACTGGATGAGCTTTGAAGGTCCCTTCCAACCCAAACTGTTCTATGATTCTATAGCAGGCTCCAATTCACCTGCCCTTGCCTCTATAGCCTGGCTTGAAATATTGTTCTGAGTGACATCGGCATTTGGAAGAGGATACAGCTTGATACTTATTAAGCATATTGCATAGCTCTTTGTAATTATTGGTTAAGTTACTAAGACACATACCTCCCCCAGATGATGATAATCTCTGCCTTTTGATACAGTTTATTCCTGAGTAACTATCAGCTGGTGACCTATGGAAACTACAGACTGCCATAGGAGGCTCTGTGTCACCACCCCCGTTTGCTCCCCTGCTCCCCAGTGCTACGACTCATTCCAGAAAAATCATATGGGGTTGCTCAGTACCTTCAGGAACCATCTGAAGAAGTTGAACCAGCAAAGGGGCTTTGCAGAATGCTGCAAATTCAGAAAGTATATCATCTTCCCCAGATTATCCACACAGGGCTGGGATGGAAGGCAAATTAAAAGCAAAACTATAAAAAATCCAAACCTAAAATAGTTACACTGCTTTGGATATTTCAGAAGAGGTCTGTAACTGTTCACATGAAGAGCTAGCAGCTACACCACAGTACCAGTTAAAATTAAAGACATTAGCAATGCATCTGCAGTGGCTTCAGCATGTTGCTGTCTTGCAAGGTGTGAGGATTCCTACCTGGGGCTCATTTTGGTTGTCACTCTTGTCCCAGGTGGCTGTGCCAGACGTGGCTGAAGCAACAAAGGGAGCAGACATCCTAGTGTTTGTTCTGCCACATCAATTCATTGGACGAATCTGCGAGCAGATTGCAGGCCAGATAAAACCCGAGACCTTTGGGATTTCCCTGATCAAGGTAAGTTGTCATCTCCAGGAGACTCAATCTGTACAGAGTAAATAAATAACTTCAAGTTAAGGGTAGGAGCTCCAGCCCTCAGCTGCATGCTCTGCATAAACACAAGTATTTTTTCCTGCAAGAATTAAAATGTACCCAGCTTCTGCTGCTCACGTGGCCACAGAAAGGATGGGGCAAGCCAGCCGGGCTAAGAGTATCCGCCTTTGCCAGCTGTCTTTAGCCTGGATCCGTTCCCACTCGGACCAGCACAGAGGTGAAAATGGACAGAGGGTGGGCTGCATGGGCTGGTGCCACTGCCAGAAAAAGTACTCATCAGACAACCGCCTCAGTTAACTCTGAACTGGGAAGAGCACTGGGTTGAAGTGCTTATTCCAAGTATATGCTAAAGCTGTTCTTGGCAGCATTAAAACAGCACAGTAACACTAATAGTTTTGCAGAACTGAAGCAATTTCAATCTGGCATGAACTGAAGAATAGGGTTAGAGGTACCAGATTATCCTAATCTTAAAAGGAATAAATATTTTAAGAGAAGCTCAAAGTAAAAGCCAGAGGAAAAGCATCGGAATATAGTCTACTGCTTCTTCGTTTGATTGCATTACAGGAAATATCCAATTAAAAATCATAATGAAAGAAATGTATTGCAAGTTTTCAGACTACAATATCAGCTCTTCCTCCCATTCCTTTTTTATTTTTCCCTTATAGAAATTATCTCTACAAGCAGCAGTACGCAGAGGAAAGGAAGGTGGAAGGAGGAGGAAATTCCTGCAAATTTACTTCTTTCTTTAGCTCAGAAAAAACCCCAAGACATTTCAGTATACTCCTTAATGCCAATGAAGCAGATTAACACTTAGATCTTACAAAGAAAAGCCACCGCTTGTAGGCTTAATTTAAAAGTCTGGTTCTGTACTACAGAAATTTAGCACAAAGGAAAAATACAGCATCAAAGAAAGCCTCAGGACAGCAGCACTGGATGTGAGGCCTCTTGCAGATTTACCTCGACTATCGCTACCTTCTTGCTGAACTTGCACTGAATTTGCAGTTATCAAAGTACAAACCCAGAGCATTTGTAGTAATGGCTAATGCTAGTGAATGTAAGAGCCAAATCCTTCCAATTAACACCAGAGAGCTGCAGGCAATAAGACACCTTTTGCTTTACTGGTGCTCTTTCCTATTCTAATAACTTGGTTTTGACTGTCATCTTTTATTCAGGGGATTGATGATGGTCCTGATGGCCTGAAGCTCATCTCTGACCTCATTCGAGAGAAACTGAAAATAGAAATCAGTGTGCTTATGGGGGCCAACATAGCCAAAGAAGTGGCTGACGAGAAGTTCTGTGAAACCACCATTGGTAATTACTGCAAAGAGCTAATTAAAGCAGCTGTGTTTCAGCAAGAAGAAAACCTCTGGAGACAGCAGGGGGATGTGAATGTCCCAGGTGGTTCCTGAGCGGTGGGGTAGGTGCTGTACCCCTGAACTCACTCAGGAGGCAGCGTGATTTCCAGGGAGGCTGGCACTGGCAGGACCGGATCCAAACCAACAGCTGGGTTTCAGTGCTGAGAGCCAATTTCATCCATTCAAACATTACAGCTTAATCCTGTTCCTGTAGGGGCTGGCAAGAGCCACCTTTTATGTCTGTACAGCTCAATGCTGAGCACATCAGTGGCTGATACACTCTACAGTCTAGACAGAGAACTGTAATCAGAAGCTTGTCTGTGCTCATGCTCCCCGAGGTGTATTTCTCCGTCTTCAAATTTCTTTGTTTAAAAACAAAACAAAACCCAGTAACATTCTGTTCCTCCCTCTCACTCAACTGCTTGCCCAGGCGTAGCCTCAGATGCCCCCAGAACTGGGTCTGACCTGACTGGAAAGTTCATCCAGTAGTTTTTATAACTCACTGATTTTTGAAGTCAGCAAAAATTTGTATTATAACACATCCTTTCATAGCTAGGGAAAACAGCAAAATAAATCATTGTTGCACACTTGTTCCTTTGCCCTGCAAATGTTACAGTAACAGTGAAAAGCGTACCCGCTGGGCATTTGTGCTGGCAGAGCAACTAGGCACAAGTAGGACTAGACACGATTAGAAGAGTTAAGCAATATTCATTTCCTTGGAGAGAGTTTAACTTCTGCTGGCCCAGTTTTAAACCACACTGTGATGATGACTGTGCAGAGAGCTTTGCTCCTTGCTTTTGTCCTCGTGGAAAGACACACAGCCCAGAAGCAGCCACCTCCAAGAGACTGAGTGTTCCCCAACATCAGCTATTGCCAAGGAGGAGAAGCAAACCCAAAGTTTCTTGCGGGATGAGGCAGAAGCCCCACAGCTACCAGGGTGCTATCACCCAGACTCTTTCATAGCACCAAAATGACATGATAATGACCTTGGTAGGGCTGATACCACAAATGTTCCAACAGTGCCAAGGTTCAGCCTCATTATCTGTGGATTTCCCTGTAAGTGGGAACCAATTGAGCATTAATCATTTGCACCCCAAAATAATACTTAGCAATTACACCAGTTTACATTTTCAAAGCAGCAAGTATACGGTTGTGCTGTACAAAGTGATCTGTAAATATATTTTGTGGGGTTTGTGGTTATATGACCTTTCTCAGGCAGAAAGCTGCATTGGGGCTACCTCCTTCTGAGCTCTTTAAAGTGCTCGGTCAATGTCCTGGCACTTGCATACGTTTCACACTGGCTTCCAGCAGGAGGAACTGCTGTCACACAAATCTGTTGTTTAGCATCACTCAGGTTTTGTGGTCCCTGGGTCCCTATTTTAGGTTTTAGTTAACTGTGTGTACTGCAAAACATTACAAAAACATTCTAACTTTCATCCTTCCTTCCCACAGGGTGCAAAAATGAAAAACAAGGGGAGATCTTTAAAGAATTAATGCAGACCCCCAACTTCAGGATTACTGTGGTGCCTGACTCTGACACAGTGGAGATTTGTGGAGCCTTAAAAGTGAGTAGTTTCAAACCAAAATGTTTTTTATTAGGGCCAAATTCTACCTTCACCCGAGTCTCTGTAAGCCATTGGGTCTAACATGAGTTCTGCCACCCTGTTATGAGTGAGCACAGACAAGATGTTCATGTGTCAATTTTCCAATCTGTTAAAAAGGGAAAAATTACTTTAAAATATAACTGCTGGCAAAGCATTTTAAAATAGCTTATTTTTACCTTTCTTTGAGCAGGGGCACCTCTCTGCTTCTGAGGGCAGAATTTAGTCTGCTGTATTTTCTTGTCTAGGTATTGCAAGTGCGTGGAACAAAGACTTACGTGTAGTAGCTCCCACTAATAACCTATTTCCATGGTTCCAGTAGTAACCTACTAGAAAGTTTGCATCAGAAGCAACGTTCTGTGTTGGCAGCACATCTGTGCCTTTTTCAGCGATGCCCACAGAGATCTCAGACCAGATCAGAGCAATAACCAAATCACCAAGTTTCCAATGAGAGGGCGCTTGAGTGAGATTTGGAGATTGCTTTTAAATCTGCCAAAAGTGACTTCAGCTTGTGCTCTTTTGTACTTTTTTTTTATTACATTCAATCATTTGTGCTTCAATAATTCACCTTTCCTTGGGGGGAGGAAGATTACTGGCTAGGAAAGAATTTTAACTTTACATACCGAAAGTTTCTTTACATACAAAACCAAGTATCTCTGAATTTTGCTTTTGGCCACAGACTTGAACTGGGGGCAGGCACAGAGGGGAGAGAAGTTGTTTCTGCTTTGTGGAAAATCTTTGCTCTTTTTGAAATCACTTGCTTTGCTTATATACATACATATATATGTAAATTTGCACTGAGGCGTGTGCATGTCTGGAGTAAACACTTCAGCAGCAGTACTGGGTACATATTATTCAAATACAGTGAACTGCACTTATTTAGAGACTTATTTAGGTGCTGGGAACTGGGAAGTGGGAAAGGAGGTGTGCAGGACAATGGTAAGGATATGTGAGGATGTTTAGGATCCTGAGAGATTTGTTTAGAGCTGTAGAAAAGGGCAATTCTATTGACCTTTTTTTGAAGGGAAACCCCAAATTTAATCTACTGCAGTACCAGTATGTAGAACCCATGTCTGTTTAAATTAGAGGCCCACAGGGCCTGGAAAGGCATGACTCCGTCCAGGATATTTTAAGTAGTTAAAACAGAAAGGTCAGAGAGCTCCAACTTGGAACTAGCAGAAGAAAAACCCCAAACATTAATTGCATACGTGCTATGCATTTGCACCATTACTATATTAAACAAGCTGATTTGATTTTTGCCCATGGGAATAACAGAGGATACTTTATAATAATCTTCTAGAAGCCCAGGTACTTTTGTTCAACAGTAATTATCTGTCTACCTTCTTCATAACAAACTCTTAGCCGATGGGAATTGAACCTTCTGGTGAAGGGGTGAAGACAGATTTATAGATTTGCTTAAAGCTCAGTGCACGCTAACGAACCGCACATCTTGCCTGACCATTTCCTTTCCTCCTCTGTATTTTGCACCGGACTGTTTTCAGAACATCGTAGCAGTGGGAGCTGGGTTCTGCGATGGACTGAACTTCGGCGATAACACGAAGGCAGCAATTATACGCTTGGGCCTTATGGAAATGGTGGCCTTTGCCAAGATGTTCTGCAGGGGGCCGGTATCAATAGCCACTTTTCTGGAAAGCTGCGGAGTCGCTGATCTCATCACTACCTGCTACGGGGGACGCAACAGGAAAGTAGCGGAAGCTTTTGCTCGCACAGGAAAAGTAAGGAGGATTTTGAAATATTTTGTAGTAACACATGAAGAAAACCTTCTGTGTTTTACAAAAGCATCATTAGCTGCTTACCTTCTTGATAACTGCTGGTACTGCAGCAGTATCCCCTCTGATCCAAGTAATGAGTCTCTTCTCTTCTAGTCCATTGAGGAACTGGAAAATGAGATGCTGAATGGACAAAAGCTGCAAGGTCCTCAGACCTCAGCTGAAGTCTACAAGATTCTGAAACAGAAAAATATACTTGATAAGTAAGTGCTTTTATTTTTTTAAAAAATGGAATCAACAACAAACGATGAGTGATTCATAACCTCCTGTATTTAATCATCTTGTTAGTTTGTGCAACAACTGCGTTCTACATCTCTGGCCACTGTTAGAGCTCAGCTTAGCCTGACTCTGCATTGCCATGGTCAGTAAAATGGGATGAAGCCTAAACAGCACTGGAAGAAACAAGCCACAGACATACAAGAAACAATAATCCAGAGGAGCTACCCAGATATCCCCATTCCCTTAAACAAGGCTGAAGGCCACATGCAGAGTCAGCTTGCAAAGATGATCTATGAGTCAAAGGGTTCCTCGTTCTCAGTGCATCACCATTACAGCTTGCAGCAAACGTTAAGTGGGTTATCTCAGTATAAAATTTGGGAGTGTAATCCTAATTAAAAATTTTTACATGCATCGAATAGGTAATATGTGCTGATATCAATGCTTTAAGCACCACAAATAATGCTGAGATAAAGTACTTCTAATTGTTTGGGATGATGTAAGATTATTTATAATGTGAAATCTTTATCTCAGCTTACAGAATAGAAAAGCTAAACTTCCCTCTAAACATCCCATCCCCTCTCATACATTAGCAGTCCTGACAGGTCAAACACCACTAAATTGCTTAGGAAAAAACATAACAAAACAAGAAGATTCAAGTAGCATTATCTTTCAAAAATGAGAGAGAATAGAAAAGCTCATTTTGACGATGTGAACTTTAAATCCAAACTTGATGTAATCAGTATCCTATGATTGCACTTAGTTACACACGCAGCTTCAAGTCATTCAGTGGACTCATTTTTAGCACATAATGACTAAGCTTGCAAAAGTGAAAGAACTCTAAGCTAGGAAAAGAAAATAATTACTGATTTTCATCCTTTTTTTGTCTTTTAGATAACAGTAATGAATGAAAATAACATATGCATTTGGCACACAGAAGGAAAAAGAGGATATGCAATTCAAGGGGTTTTTTTAAATAAAAAATGATAGAAACTTTGTCTCCAAAATAGCTCTTCTCTGCTGACATCCCCGAGAATTGCCTCTGGCTCCTCTTAATTGCCCTATATAGTCTTCCAGTAAAGGCACCTCCAAGTTAAAAGCATATTGGAAAGAGAGAAAACCATAACAAACAAAAACTACACAAAAAACCCTACAATGACAACAAAAACTTCATTATAAATGAAGTAGAAATGTTTATATATAAGCTTTAAAAACTATTTTAATTGCTACATGTTTCTTCCAGGTTTCCGTTATTTACAACCATCTACAAGATCTGCTACGAGGGTCAGTCGATCCAGGATTTCATCGTGTGCCTGCAGAACCACCCGGAGCACATGTGAGACCCCCTCTCCTCACCCGGCTGCACCCGCATCTTCCCAGGACTCCGGTCCGCTCCACAGCAAATAAACAGGTTGTGTGACAATACTTGCTGTAAAAGCAAGGAAGAATGTATTTCAGTATCCTCATTTCTGGGGGTCAAAAAATCTGCCTTTCATTTCAACCTTAAACCCAATGAACAGGAAACAAATGTAAAATTTAACAGTATTTGATTTGAGTTGGTAATGTAGGCATTTCCCTAGAATGACTTTCTTGTTGATTGAAAACAGTTCCCTTCGTAATTTCCATAACTAGAGCTCAGTCTGGCTCACGTGAATCTCAGCATTTTGCTTGCTAATGTTACTTACAGAACAGCACAAGATGCAGAAGAATTGAAGAACTCATCCAAACAGAAAAAATATAATGATAGTTAAAAAAAGGCCTGACAGCAATAAGATGCCGTCACATGGGCAAATGTTGGGTTTCCGTAATTCTCCTCAAACAAAAATAACATTTTGTATTTTGTGACATTTAGTCCTTCCTTAGTTTTGTTTCCCAGTGTAAGCCTCTTTTAAAAAATAGGTGTTGTTACTGTGCTCGGACACACATGAATGTTCAGAACAGTTTAAGGGCAGAGAGGTGTTTGTTTCCCATTCAGGAAACGACGAAATCCTCAGGAGCAGTCTGACCTTCGGTAGATTTATTCTGTTGAAACACAGGAAAAAAATTGGAATAGCCAAATACATGTATTCATTAATTGGTACTAGCTGAGAGGGGAGAACCGAGGCTAACAAGGAGGATGTGCCCACAGCTCAGCTCACAGCTTGGGCAATCCTGTTATTTTGAGGACTTCATGAGCAACAGTGAAAAAGCCTCTGTGGTACTTGACTTTTTATACACGCGTGGAAATGACCGCTCTAGACGCACAAAAATCCTGTAAAATCGCATTTGAAACCGGGCTGCATCTTAACTCCGGTGGGAAACTCCACTGGCCCAGCCCCAATGCTGCTCCCATGTTTTTCCAGGCTGCAGTCTCAGGCTCCAACCCTGCTGTGGCTTAAGCAACACACATTACACTCCAGAGGAGAGATCTCCCGATCTACTCCTGAATTTTAAACACAAACTGGTCCATATACCAGTTTTTTTTACTTTGTTACCAACGGCATTAACTTTAGAAACATAAAAGTTTTTAAACCTTATAGCTGTACTTGGGTAGCTTTACATACCTGATGTTTTTTAGCATTAAAGCCATCTACGAAATGAACAGTGGCACATTTTATAAGCTTTCATACCCTTTTGAAAGACTCCTATTTTGAGACAAGGCAAACAAAAATGAAGAGTAACCTACTTTTGCTTTGCTTTATCCCATTTTCCAAAATAGAAGAGGTGAAGGCAAATGTTGTGGGTTTTTTTTTAATCTATGTATTTGCTGACATATTGCTTAGGAAAAAACAAAAACATGCTAGATTATAAAATTGTCTTCACTCTGCATTTGATAGGAATGCTGTTCTGTCTTTCTCATTTATAAGAGTAATATATATATATATATATATATATAAATGTATTGTCATTATAAACGTATGGTAAAAACCCCAGTCTCACAGCTGGCAAAGCTGGTTCAGTACCAGAAACGGTGGCTGCAGCATCACGGATCCCACCGACCAGTGCTGGGGGACACTGAGCAATTCCACAGCCGCTGGGTAACACCAACATTCCTCCAGCTGAAATGGGAATCGGGTGGCCAAATCCTTCACACTAAACAGGGAATTATCATCTTCAAGTGGAAAAAAAGAAAAAAAGACTTAAATATTGCACAATTTTAAAGTATCACATATATGAAGATGGGGTAGAGAATTCAGGAACCCACTCACTTCACCGGCAGACTGAACTTCTGAAAATCACCTATGAGCTAATGGTAATATAGAACATTTTACCTTCAAAGTGTGTCAAATAACAGTTTAATAAAGCGATTGATATGCAGACAGTGTAATTGCATTTTTCAGAATTCTCACAAAATAAACCACTGTTGTAATGGTCCTTTATTGCACTTTGTCTTGCAGTTAATAATTGTCAGTGCTCAATGAAAAGGACAAGAAGACTCAGTTTTCTACAGACATTTTATTGACATAATTTTTTCTTTTGTATGACATACTCTTTTTTACACAGTAAAATATGTAAATTTTTACTCCATAAATAACAAAAATTAGCCCTTATATCTCAACCCAGTCAAAAATCTATGTAAAATAGTTTGTTCTGTATTTACATTCTGTACTAAAATAAGAAATGCATGTTCAAGGTCAGCCAGTTCTCTCAAAACAGCTGTTTTATCTCCAAGGTAAGCTTCACATTAAAAAGGCAACGTTTGCACTTTGGAAGTTTGGTAGTGTAAAATCACATTATTTTTGGAAGCCTGATAATGTAAGATCACATTATTTTATACAGAAACAGACCCAAACCCTGAAGAGTGATGCATTCAGCCAGGCAAAAGCTGCTTGTTCAATCTTGCAGGGAAAGCTCTTGCTCTGCTCAGCTGGCTGGAAATCACTCCGAGGAAACACGGGGAAGGACGGGCACACATCTCCCTCTCTACAGAGAGATACTCAGGCTGAAAGGTTTGCAGGACAGGAAGATTTCAAACACAACCAGCCCCCATCAGGGAATGTGGATATGGCTGCTCGGTCTTCCTAAATTACAAGTGCTCAGCAGAAAGACTGAGCTGCATTGGACCGACTGCCAATTAATGGGGGTCAAAATTCTCTTTTGGTAATTAACCTTAACTTATTTCAAGAGGAATGAATTGTCTGCTTTTCAGTGTCATTTTACTTGCTCCATTCTCCAACCAAAAGCAATCCTTCCTCCTTGGAATTGTCCAAAACGCTAGAAAAATGTGTATCTGCAGTATGACTTGCCTTGACTTCTAACTGAAATGCTACAGATCTAACTACTGGGGTAAGAGAAGACCAGAAGACTCATTTGCTTCCACAAGCAAATATGGAATGTTTTTAAGAAATCAAAACTGTGGACATGATATACCGAAAACATTTCTGCTGCAGACAAGCCAACTCATTTATCTCTTAGCCCTGTTTCTAGGGCTCCTGCTGCCCCATCTACCCTGGTGAAAACACAAAGACTTATTTGGGCTGTATTTCAAAGTTTTTGTGTGTAAGAGATGCAGCAAGATGGACTTGCCACAATATATTCAGGACACCCAAAGTAGCTGCCTACAAACCCTGTATTTATCTAAAACTAATACTGACTTTTACTGGGGAAACTACACTTAAGGCTACATAACTGATTGGTTTAAGCTACAATTTCAGCTGTGTTCTACACTCAAAAGTGGCTTACGCTTCCTACTGTATTTTGCTCTTAAAAACCTGAGATATGTTTCTACATCTTAAGATCTGGAAGTTCACAGTAAGCTAGAAGCTTAACTCAAAGACAAACAGAACTGAGGTAGTCAGGTTTACTCAAATATTCTTTTTGACAGACACCAATTCATTCTCACTTTAAATTGAACTCTACAGACTTCTTGGCAGTTCCAACACGGCTACAGCTGCGAACACGCCGATGGGATAAAACATGCTGGATTTTGCTGGCTGAAGCACCTTACCCCCGACTCCCCAAAGTCATGTCCAGTTCTGCAGTTCCCAGCCGGTGGAAGGGCTGCACATCAAAGAAATTACAACTGAAATTTCAGATTATTAAGGCAGTAATAGTTTTACTTCAGTGGATTTGCTGATGCAGCTACTCAGCAGGTACCGGTGGATCTGACCACAAGCGCTCTGACAGGCAGGCAGATTTTTCCCTGTATGTACAACCTGCTACAGCCTCTGTCTTTAATTAACGCATACAGTTCAGAAGTAGGTAAGTGTCCACTTCTTAAGCCATCTTCCAATTATTTCCCAGGAAGAGAGAATAAAAGAATAAAAGCCCTCAAGATAACGGTGTAGAAGATAAAAATATTCAATATGACAAATTTCACACTTACACAGACTAGAGACCAGCATATCAAATACCAAGCACAATAAATTAACACCAGTAAAAAAGTTTAACAGTTATAAAGTCAACCAGAAAGTTCAGACAGTGCAAATATTTCACAGTAAGAAAAAATAACCAATAATTTCTTTTCAAGTATCAAAAGCATTGTTGTTGAGTGATACCATTTAAACTGTATTATTGCACAACAGACAAAATACAATATCAGCCTCTGGGACCCAAGATGTATTCGCAAACCTTTATGTTTTCAAGCAATCAATTTTGCACCGACTGTTGATTGTGCATATATTAAAATAATCAGTGTTCACTTATTAATCTGAGTGTTTCTTAATTCAAACTTGTACACATTTAAAGCATTTGATTCCTAATCTGTATTGCTTCTCAGAAACGCCTATTTAAGTCTAGCCTAGGCCTTGAAGAATTCAAAGCAAACTTAACCTGCAGGTCAGAAGGGGAGCGAGCCCAGTGCAAGGTGCCCTCTCACCTGTGATACCTCCAGACTGTTCTAGGTCACCGCTAACCCACCTCAGCAGCATCCCAAGAGTTTCTTTAAATAAAAGAAGTCCAGTAGGCACAAATATTTTCTTACAATTACAATGGAAGTCCCATTATTAAACAAGTTTAATTGTAGTGAAATAAATTTTACTCCGTACCCCTTCCATCCCCTACCTTTCATTTTAGAAAGGAATCTAGACACAATTCTAACATCACAGCACATTTAAGAAGCAGAGTAACATCATCTTTCTCCCTATATTTGCATTTTTTTAGTGTACTGGGCACATCTGCTCCCTCAAGTTCAACACTTAGTCCAAGAATAAAAACTATCCTAGCAGGACAGATGACAGACTGGACCATGTAAGAGTTTCTTTTACTCCAAACAGGAATACTTGTAAGACATTATAGAGTCAGAAGCAAATAAAAACATCCCCACAAGTGTCCTATAGAGCAGCTACCCTTAGCTACACAGACTTTGCTCATTTTCTTCCTCTCATATATTTTGTCTACCAAGTGATTAATTTTGTGCCAAGGTGTGCCCTCATGTGGTTCAAAATGCCCAATTCTCAACTTATTACAAACGATCAAATAATCCACAGTATTTATATGTCCAAGGAGTAGTGGAGGGGAAAAAAAATAAAGAGACAGATTAGACTTTTCTTCACACATTCAATATAGTTTTTGGTCTAGAGAATTCAATATGGTCCTGTAAGCTTATAGCTGCCATCACTACTGGTTTGCCCTTCAACAAAAAGTGAGAATAGCTGCATTTATGTTCATAATATTTAAAAAAAATTATAATACTATTATTTAAGAAACTAATGAAATTAAAAATAATCAGAAATCCTGTTCCAGTTTTACAAACTGTGTGTCAGTACTGCAATGCATTTGCAGGATTTCTATACAGTTGTCTTGGTTACCAGTCTGAAATTCCACTTTGTGCATGTAGGAAGATTTAAGTGAAACCCAAGAATTAGATGCTCTACCACAAACTAGTATGAATTCTGAGAAGCCTGCAGAATCCAGTTATGGAGACAACTGCCAACCACTGGTCTATCCCATTAAATTATATCTTCCCCTCATAAACCATAAGAATTGACAAAATAAATACAAAATTCCCACACCTGTTTAGGCCTGGGTTATTAGCAGTGATGACAACTCATTTTTACATGGTTTTTGACTAAACCACTGAGGTATATTTCTGGTTTGAGGATGCTTTGCTACCAAGTCACACAGAGGACATAACAAAAAAACAACCCTCAGTTTCATTACAGAAGACGTCTCCTTTCAAATCTTGACCGAGTTGCCAGGCAGTCTAACACAGTTGCCATAGTGGATATTGTTACTGTGTCAAAAAAAATCAAAGAATGCAATTCAGGAAAATACTGGCACTTATTGAGATGACAAGGTAAATTTTCCTCCTCTCAAACTCTGGTTGCTTTCATCAGTACCTCCCTGTCTGCACCGATACTTGCCAGGAGAGATGAGGTTCAGCAGAAGACTGCTCCTGCAGAGACAAAACTCGGTGCTCCACAACAGGGAGTGCAACATGACGGTACATCATCTCGGAACATCATCTTGCCCCGTGCTCAACTCTATGCGCAGAGAAATAATCCCGTTAGCAGGGGAACTAAGTTAGCCATCAATAGCCAAAGGGTTACAACCAGGCTGGACGAGCAGGAGCATAGATCTAAAATAAAAAACAAAACACCATAAATCTTATAAATTTTATATTTCAAGAGAACATGAAATAACAAATAGAACACTAAAAAGAGCTAAACCACATTCGCAGTAATCTGCACTAATTTATTCTAGCTTTCAAGGCTAGGAATTCAAACCAACCAAGTAACATGATGATTCCCTTTATAATTAAATACATTTCTGCATTCCTTCACTAATAGCAATTAGGAAAACAAATGAGAAAAATGTATCTGTATTGCAAGAAAAGAGCAGGAAGTTTCTTATGGTATGACCAGGGAAAAGCAGCATTTCAAAACCACAGACTCTCAAAAAAACCTGTTTTATGAATACCTTTGATCCATATGGCTGCAAGTCATATAAAAACCCAAGCCACAAAACACAAAGCTGAAGAGAGAAGAAAAAAATTAGGGATGGGGAAAACTCAATACATGAATCAGAGAGTTCGTCTGTATGGTAGGTAATGGCAGTCATGAGGCTTAAGAAAATCAGGGACACACACGTAAACTTGCACAGATAAAAACCTTTTTATACACATATGCACACACACACGAGAAACACCAAGCACGTATTCAAATAGATGCTAGAAGATGCAAATCTCCCAAGTTACAGCTTTCTCATGCTAAAATCTAACCTACAGGAGTCATTCCACCAACCACTGAAAGACCACTATCTCTGAGACAAAACAAAACTGTGAAACAGTACATACAAACCCCAGTGCACCACTTGGAAAAAATAATCAAGTGTGTAGGTAAACTAAACAGGTTTATTTTTCCCTTGAAAACTGCACATCCAACAATTAAAGAATTAGTTAAAGGCTTAAAAATGAGGCACTAGTACAAAATACTATAAAGATTGTTCTCTTCATCAACTGTTTTTTAGAAAGCTGTTTGTTCTTGACAGAGCATTAACTGGTAGCCAGTGATTTAAGTTTTTCCCTCCCTGACACTGACACTTACCTTTCATGTTACGGATTACAACACTATCAATGGGAAGTTATACAAGCAAGAACTCACTTCCCACCAAGGTGATAAATTTTGCAGGTTGTAAAAGTGATACAACCTTCAAAACACAGATCAGATCTTCTGGTAAGTTACTAGGCCAAAGCTAGATTTTTGGGACAACTACAAGAAGGAGACATGACACTTGTGTTTCAGACATATTTCTCTTATGTTCATCACTATCCTGGTCCTGGAAACAAAAGCATAACTGCAAAGCAAAAAGCAGGGCACCTCTGCCATCTTCATTTAACTCCTACACCTGGGATCTCCGAACAGCCAGGCCACGGCTCTTTTCCTGCTCCCCAACAGTCAGAGCTGACACAAACCTTCAGTGTTTTCAAGATGCTTAATATTAAGTTTCACTTCAGCAAATAAGGCAACCTACCGATTGGTGCAGCTCTTGTTACGTTAGAAGCTGGCGGATCCCGCTCTGGTGGACAGGAGTCACAGAAGTCCGAACATGCTGGACAAATCAGATTCCCAACATGTATCCAGCCGTTCATCTGAATCCTCACAGTTAACACCTGACCAGAGCGGCTGCACAAGTACATGGTGTCCTTGACCCAAACGTGCAGCCCTTGTGGAGAACAAGAAACCTTAAATAAAAGAATAAAGTCAAGTCTGTATTATGAATTATCAGAAATATGTTTGGAGGTTTGAAGGGTCTTTCAAATAAATATGTAAGCAGTTGGTATTACAGTAGAGATTAACTGTGAGTATTCTACTGCACTCAGAGCAATGATTCGGTTCAAGAATACTTTAAAGCACTGACTGTACTCTTTAAGTGTAATCATGTAGATCATCAACTGAGATCAAGTAAAATTCAGCTTCTGCTATTGACTACTGTTTTTGAGTTGTGCTGTTGTTGGAAGTGACACTTTTAGTGGGACTGGTGTGAGGAGAAGGAGGACAATGGAAAATAAGTGATGTGTACAGTGCTTTGCACCTTCGAAAAAAATCAGACTGAATAATTAACATTAAGTTTCAACATTAGAAGATTCCAATATAAGTATTCCTACCGAGTTGTGAAGAAAGTGTCACGGGGTAGAACAGATGAAAACTCTGGCAAGCCTGAAAGTAACACACAAGCCATCCCAGTGTTCACACGCTTAACTGGATGTGTGATCTACAGAACAGGCTTATGGGTGGAAGGCATTTCTTTTCAAAGCATGTCATATAATATAGTAATTTAAGGCAGAGAAGATCATGTACATTGTCCAGGTGCAAAGTTCTAGCTTACATTTTATGACTGACTTTCCCCTTTAGTGCTATTTTGTAAGAGAATAAAATAAAACCCCGGCACATACTTACTTGGTAACATCCACTACCCCAGTCAGGGTAACTGAGTTTCCTCCTGCACTGTTCCATGACAAAAGCAGATTTCTGAATAAGACATACAGAGTTTGGTCCGTATTTTTCTGCACCATAGTTTTTGGTAGGATCTAACACAGAAAGAATATAAGAATATACGAAACTGCAGCTTACTAAAGGAACAGAAAGTCCACATAAACTTAATATGCTATCATTAGTCAATATCTCCATACGCAATTCAAGCTTCAGTTTTTGAATCTTTCAGACCATTAATCATTATTGATTTGGGAACTATACTGTCTTGAATATAAAATGGGAAGGAAGCCAAGGTTAAACAAAACCAAAACCAAACCAACCAAACACAAAAAGCACTTTCCATCAGAGGCATGTGGTTATGTTTTCCCCCAGGGAGTGCCAGCTGTGACGGCTGGCTTGAGGGCAGACAGTGTTTATTTGGTTGTTTTCGAGACAATGGAACAGGCAGGTAATATCCTGTAGCAGGGGTGTCAGACTCATCTTCACCCGCGGCCACAACCGCCTCGCGGTTGCCTTCAAAGGGCCGAATGTAATTTTAGGACTGTCCTACAGCATTCTGGAGCTCCGCAATACTGAGTTGATGCACTACCCTAGGAGACAAGCCCACGTTCTGGTAATTCGCAAAGCTCCTTGTCTTGAACAGGAAAAACAAAAACCAAACCACCACAAACACCAAAACAACCCAAACAACCAACCCACACCACACCAAAAATCACCCCAAAACCCCCAAACAAACAAACACCATCTACAAAGGTGGAAAGTGGAATTATTCAGAAACTCAGAAAACAACCAACTAAACCCCACCCTTTGTCAAATATTTGGATAATTCTGGGTTAATTTCTGTTCAGCTCTTATACAATTCTTGTGCTACATGTCTTTGCTTCCTAGGTGTATGCAGTACTTGTGCTGTGCTTCTCACCCCAGCACAGCTTTTACACAGCTAGTTACATAAAACTAATTTCATATCCAATCAGTTTGGACAAATAGCAAATCCACTTCAGATTTAAAAAGTCATCTCTTAAATACTATGTTGAAGTCTTGAAAACTGACCTGGTTGGTTTTCAACGATTCTGCAGTCTGAACTGCGTTGAAATTCACCACTTAAATGCCAACTGAATTCTTGACTAAAGGGACAATAGTCAGCAATTTCTACTGAGCCACCATAATACGGCAATTCCTCTGCTGGTACTCCATTGAGATTGTCAAAATACTGCAAAACAAAATAGGTAGTGAAGCAGTCTGCACAGAGACACACATACAACTGGGTTTTTAAATAGAACCAATCACTACAGCTGTAAGGACATCAGCTATGACTACTCAGGAATGCTATTAACAGCAGCTTAACAATATCCAAGAACCAGATGAGCCAGAAGTATTTAGGAATACTTAAAGCAGTGAGATTTGCATTTGCATGTATCACTCCCCACCCCTGCCCCCCCGGCCTCTTTGCAATCATAGCACTCTCTGGAATGAAACAGAACAGACTTCCTAGCGTGCAGTGACACAAGGAAACAGATTGTGTGAATACCTCAAAACATTGAGGGATTTCTGTCCTACTACAACGTCTCCATCTGATACTTGGTTAGATGGCCAAGCGGCATCCTTATTGTTAAGATCGCTAGGCTTTTTTCCAGATTCCTTATAATAAACTAAGCGACATTTTTCACAAGATCACAAAATTTTCACAAGATACAACGAAATATGCTCACCTGGCTGCAAAGCACAAGAACAATAACAACTACTTATTTGGTAAAGTAAGATCCATGATACCTGGTATTCCTGAGGTAACTGTTTTGGAAACTTCTGCAAGTTGCACACTGCTACTGCTCTTTGGTCCTGTCTGCAGGTTAAATGCAAAGGATTACTCCTCAAAGTATCGCAGTATGGACTGATTAATTGCCTCCTCAAAAAGGAAAAAAAAAAAAAAAAAAACAAAAAAAAGAATAAAAATCACATTCGAGCACTTTCACTGCATTTCATAATTTAAGTAAGCAATCTGTCAAGACTCCACACTCTCCCCCACATTTGATCAATCACACAAAGAAGCACCAGTGGCTTTTCTGGAGGGTAATTATTGTTATTTTTCTGGTTATGACATTTCTAATTTAAAGAATACCAACCCAGCAAACAAAGTTACAGTGCACTCACCAATTTAGTTTTAAAGACATTGCTTTGTAAACTTTAAACAATAAAACCACACAAGCAAAACAAGTGCACTGTGCAGCTGTGCCCTAGAAATTTATGAGCACTGTAACAAACAAGGAAGGTTTTGTTTTGAACACAGCTATCATCTCCTGCTGCTTTAAGTACAATCCACTAATGCAAAATGATATAGGCTGTATTTTAAATTAAAAGGGATGAAATACAGCAAACGCTTTTTGATTTAGTCCCTTCCCTCCTTTTGAAGCATAGCTCTCTTACAGTGTAAATGCATTCTACCCCCAAGATGTTTGGCTCTATATTTCTTGGGTGGGATGCTCTTGCTCTTAATACATTTGGTGGGCTCTTTCCTGGGTGCAGGTCCATAGGACACCATTCCTTGTTAATCTGTATCTACCTCTATTTCCTTTCACAGAGTTGCATTCGAAGGACAAATTTAAACAAGCACCAAGTTTTCTCTTTACTTTCCACAAAGATTGTATTCTTACTTTTGCCTCTTTTGGTCGATCCAGAATTTGCAGCTCTTCATTACAAAGTCACAGCCTTTATTGCGTCCCCAATCTAATTTCTCTGCCATGCTGTAATTTGCTTTATACCAGCTGTAAAGGAATTTTGGAATAAGAATGTAGTTACTTCAAAAATTAGTGTTCTGATTAATAAAGCAGCAGTTCAGAGAACTTCATATTATGCCTTAAGGTCTTCCAATGAAGAAAAAGGGCAACTGTATCCATTTCTGACTATGACAAAATGTATTACAACTTCAGTATTTTTAAAGTCGCAATAAACTAAAAGAAAATTTCATTGCTCATTTGTTCAACAGCAATGTATCATGATCTGCAAAGGAACAACATATAAAGATGAAATTTTACACAATTTTGCTTTTCCTCCACATAAGCCTTCCATCTGCAAGAGCTGAAAAAATAATCACAATGTACTGCATGCAACTGAGAGAACACTTACAATAAGTAAACAGACATCACGAACAGCACTATATATTGCAGTGTATGGGTTTTTTAGGCCTAGATTAAGAACAGATGGATTTTGAAATACATGAAGAAAGATTAACATACTAGGTATAACACCTTGGCGAATGTAATGCTAATTATGTCAATTATCCACTGTGTTGCAGACAGATAAGCACAAGTGCATCAAATCCAAATAAAAGCAAGTACAATGAAAACCAAACACAAATGAACAAACCCCTCCATTCTTATTAATTCTTACCCTGTGTCTTCCATTAATGCTAAGGTGATCCTGGAAAAGACTCGATTCTGCGTATGGGATCCAGTCATTGCTTCATTCTGAAAGTTACCAGTTACTATTAGCAAGCCTCTGAAAATCATTATTGTAAGAAAATGCTTTCAATGAAAAAGCACTTCATTTCCAGTCCTTTCTTACTATTTACAATCAAACCCCAACCTTATTCTTAGAAGAGATCAAAACTGCAACTCCCTTCCCCACTCCACCTTATAAAGCTTCAGAATTCCAGAAGTCAGAAACCTCATTCCAAATTCCAGCTAAATCTTATTCATGAACAACGTGTACTCATTTTTCTTCAGTTAAAATGAATTTCTTCCTTCTCCTAGCATATTTATCAGTAGCCATCACACCCTCTTTTCTGTGTCCTTTTGATAAGATAAAAGCCAAGCTTGCTTAATTTTGTGCCACACAGATTTTTCTAATTTCCCTGGAATTTCTAGCAGTTCTTTTCAGGAGCAAGGTACACAGGACACAGGACTAAATGAACACAGCACTGCAAAGGAAGCTTTATTAGTGTGGCAGTGGAATTTTCCATCTCATTTAAAAATATGCAAGTTCACATCATTCTCAAAGAGCAACTCCAGCCACCTTGGAGTTTCCTAATCATCTTATAACTGGTAATGGTAGCACTCGTGTCTTTTCCCTGCTGTCATTTCCATCTGATAAACTTCAGGCTTACAGCAAAAGTCACTCACCCTTAATTACACAACTCTGGGATTTCTGTTACTGAAGTTCATCTAATTTCTAGTATTTCTTCAAAACATGTAGTTTTCCAGCCTTGCCCCTCCTCTAGTGTGGTTAGGAGCAGTTAACAGCACCAGATCTGCTGTCACTACAGCATTTAATGAGAGTTGGATCAAGACCAAAACCAAACTATACATGTTATTTTCCAGATAAAAACTTTCTCTGAAAAGGTGTAAAGCAGACTAGTAATTATCTCCTTTTTGCTAATCCTATTCAGTCCTTACATTATCCTCATTCTAATGGCAGTCTTTCCAGTTGGCTTTAAACTACTGCTCCATACCAAAGGTTACTGAAAGGCAGGAAAAGCTAATAACTTTGGTCTTGAGAAATACGCATTTTTCAAGATCACTTCCACAAAAAGATCTGTCCTGAAGCATTTCCCTTCTTGTCTACATCACTGCATACAATAACTAGTAAGTGTATCTCTGCCAAAAATACCACACAATGCAAACTCATAAATAAAAATAAGATTAAATCTCAGGAGGGAAACAAGTGTTTCCTCAATCAGATGAGGTTCTGGAGCAGAGACAGCATAAAGCTAACCCCAGGGCACATGAATGAATACAAAGATAATGAACAGACAGAATGATCAAATATTTGATGTATAAGAGGCAGAGGGTAACAAAGTTGAATTGACTCAAAGGAACACCCCCTTTCCCCTATAAAGGGAGCACACCTTCTCAAAAGGGTCAACAGCAGACAAAAGTAAGAGACATTTCGTTTTTTAGTAATCAGCTTATCCCAGACTCATACTCTGAGACTTGGCAATAAAGTAAAAAGTGAAATTGGACATCTAGGTATTTGTAGTTTAGTATTCTTTGTGATATATTTCAGTGAGGTTTCATACACCTGCATTTTCAAGGCTCCAGTAGGTACCACCATAAATCTAAAAATAAAGGTGGGGAAGCAGACATTCCCACATCCCCCCTGTTCCCTGTATCAGCACTAACCTCCAACAATCTCTTCTCCCAGTGATTGAGCTCAGTACCCATTCCACCCTGATTTTCAAGCTCCATTCCCTCTAGAATAGGACAATTAAAATGTTTTCGAGCTTCTTCCTAGAAAGAAAACATTTCAACACAACTCTTCAAATATTGAGACAGATACTCGTATGCACTCCTAATCATCTAGAATGATCTTTTAAAAGTCTTCCAGCATTTAATTTTCTACCGTCTTGTTTTCCTCCAAGTGTAAAACACTTCTCCCACTCTGCCGCTGAGTAAGCCAGCAAGTACCCTAACACCAAGCATGACAATCTGTCTACTTACGCTCTGGAAATCAACGATGGAAGTTTACAAGAATAAAACAGCAACAGAATTAGCTGAGAATAGCACGGATACATCAAATACCATACACAAAAAAAAAAAAAAAAACAACAAAAACAACAAACAAAAAACCAAACCACAAAGATGTAGAAACATTGCAATCCTGCTTCCGTCAAACACTTCGGAGCAAAAAAAAAAAAATAAAGACACTTTTCTATTAGGAAGTTCATGTGTCAACTAGTTTTGTACAGGGAAGTGTTTTCTATAAAATAACTGAAAATCTCAAGAGGCATCACAACACTGCTGTGGTCTTACGGCCAGCAGCCCAGACTTTGCCAGTGTGGTACAACCCAGGAACACCTTTAATGCTCTGAACAGATGGACCAGCATGGCCAGTTTTTGAAACAGGGGTCATTAAACCAAGATTTAAAATAATAAAGAGATTATTTGTGGCCAAATATGATTAACACTGTAACTTCTCTTCAATACCAATTTATTACACTTAGGCATATGTTCTGCTGGGGACATGGGGAAGCAAGAAAGTTTTCCAAGAATACTTGAGGAATTTATTTTTAAACATGACAAAGTACTAACTGCATTATTTTGTAATCTATAAAATTTAGAAAAAGATTAAACCAACCCTTTCGAAGACAAAAGTAGAAAATAGGATGAATTTATAAATTATAGAAGCAGTGATGACACAATCTGCTAAGGCAACAGGAGTACTAGGTGTCTAAGTCTGTAGGAAAACTTCTAAAGAGTAGAATTAAGGAATCTATTCAATATCAACACTGCTTAACCTTTTATAATTTACTTCCCAGTCCCTTTATTGCCTCTTACAATGTCAATTTATTTATTTCATACTGTCTCTGTCAACTGCTTTCCACTTTACTTTGGATACACCCTCTCAACTAACAATACCATTTTAATCACACAGTCTTTGAGCCATACTTTAATGAAAAGGGTATTCAATATTAGGTTATTACTTCTTAAAGAATAAGAAATATTTATGACTCGAGAATGTGATGCTAACCTTGGCATACAAAGCATAAAAGTTTAAGTTAGGCACACTTACAACTACACGAGGTGTTACCAGAAGATACACAGCATGACGCAGCATTTTGCCACCACGCACATCCCATAACCTCACTGCTTTATGAACGACTTTATTGCTCCACTGATACAAACCGAGACTGTAAGAAGAACGTTTTGGTTACAAATCTTTCCCAAAAATACATGCTACTGTGCAAATATTTCTCTCTGTAAGAAACAGAATAATGAACAATCCCCATACTTCCTCATGCTTTCTGAGGACGTATAATAACATGCAACATTTCTCCTCCATAAGATTTGCATCCTTTACATGCACAACCGATTTAATAAGCCAAAGTAAGATTATTAAAAAGATGTCTGTAGGCTCAAGACGTATTTTCTACAGTTACCAAAAGTGTAAGAAATGAAACAAAAATCCTCAACATTCCTACTATAAGATGGAAGGTGAACAAGTCCAAAAGCTCCCTGCCCTTCTACCTCCAGAAAATCCCTAGAACATTTCTACAATATCAAATAAATGAAATTTAAAAAAAAATTTCAAACTGTTCATCCACTAAGTCAGAAAAATCACACACCAGACTGCACACAGTCAGTTCTGCGTAACTATAAAACTCGCATGTCTTAAAAAAATGAACTGCACTGACATTAGACAGAATACAGAACATAAAAGTCTTGATTTAGTAAGGCATTCAGAAAGCATCAGAATTTAATCAATTTAATGCTTAACTTGAAGCCTCCTGATAAATTAAATCCTGCCTTAGTTTGTAATATATGTGGATAAGCACTTAATGCCAATGTAAAGAAAGATTACAGAAAACTACACACCAATGTTTGAACATAAAAAGGGTAAAGCATTCTAATAATGGAATCGAGTTGGATTTTTTCAACTGGTAAAAATACATCCTAAAAAGGGAACGCGAAAACATCCTCCAATGGGAGCACCAAGAGGTACAAAAAAATAAAATACCTTTCATTGAAAGGAGGGAATCCATCTGCATATCTCGTTGTCAAAGGTTTTCCATCATCATCACGATAAAATGCAAAGAGTCCAGCAGAGAAACCCTTCAGGTTAAAAACCAAGCACATGGAAACCTTTGGTGAGGTATTCACATACAAAGTCAAATGCCATGCAAGCTGTCGCTCCCGCAGCAGATGCACTGGAAATACTGCACTTCAAGGTGATCAACACACAAATTGAAGGAGGCAAAGCAAGAGCTTTCCTCCACCAAACACCCTTCTCTTGCAACAAGCTAGAGGTGTGTGAGGAAGCAGGCACAAATTTCAGGGAAACACATGACATCAACCCTTACCAGTGCATGGATAATCTCATGTTTCACTGTAGATAACATGCCGACAAATTCCTGAGCTTGTGTTGAAATCATATTTGGACACAAGTTAGCATATCCTGCTATTGGCCTAGAAGACAGTTTTAAAATAAAATTTTAAAATAAATTTTAAAATAAATTTTTTCCAGTAAAATACTAGGATATTCAAATCATATTCACTTGAAGAGGCACAATATTTGAAAGAAAATGGAGGCTAATATAAAAATAAGTCCTTCCAAACTACTTCCTCAGTCATCAACAAACTGTCTATTAGCAATACAGTGGCTAGTTTACTGTTGAACTGGGAGGGATGGGATCAGCGTCTATATTCAGTGTTCTGCCCAGGTGTCACTGACAACAGCACAGGAGATCTGAGTTTCAGGTAAGACTATAGAGGTACAAAGTGTCTGTTACAACAACTACAACCAAACTAGAAACAAAAGCCACATTAAGTAGGGCTCATTTGCAACCTCCTTTAAATTTGTGAAAGTACAACATTCGCTTCAACAGAAGCAGGATCTCAAGACAAAGTTTAGGCAATACCAGTGGAAGATCAGCTTTGACTTAAGTGCCTCAGCTTTGCAAGTTAAGCACTATTTGATTGGTTTGTGGTTTTACTTAAGTAGAGTGCTTGCTGATTCCAACAATGACTTCCACTTTGCTATACTATACAAGACAGGCAAACAAGCTCCATATCTAAGCAATTAAAAAACTCAAAAGTTTAGTTTAAAAAAAAGAGTTTGTACCAGAACGAATACTTGCCTGTCCATTTCAGCTTCCAGTTGACAGTAGGCTGCATAGGCAATGATATTTTCATGGCCACACCGTTCAGTAGTGAGAGCACTAACGTAAAGTACAAAGTCAGCATCTCGAACCCCTTCTTGCTCAGGTAAGCCAGTGGGTCCCCAGTGCCATTCGTTCTTATCGTACACTCTGCATTGCTTTGACATATTCAAATGGAACAATTAAATGCAATAGCTACAACGGAAATGTCGCATAACAAAATTCAGTTGGCTTGAAGGCAAGAATAAATCCCATTATAAAACAGTGGAAGATAAGAAAACTCCCTATGAAGACGGAAAACAAAACCAGATCCAAGGAATAATTTTCAAATGACTAGCTTTTTTGATGTAATAGACACCAGAAAGGTGGCAGCTTCGGAAAAAAAGAAAAAAAAAAGGGCCTGCCAAGCTAGATATCCCAAAATTACCACCCTTTATTTCCTACAAATTAAAAAAAAAAATGCCTCACACAAGCAGCAATTGCATTTCACATGTAATCTGATACATTTTTAATACAGTAGTTGAAACTTCAAGCTAAGAGAAAGAAATCTACTGATCACATACTGTAGTTGAATCAAAAAATTCATGCAAGAAATCAAGTTAGAAGAATTTTCTACACCGTGCCGCTGGTTCAGTGGATAACCTCCAGTAAGGTGTCCAAAAAAACCCCAAAAACTTATTATTAGTGCTGTGAAAATCTGACTCATTGATCATGGTGAATAATGAAGTGACTAGTAGCAATATAACAAGCTTCCAATCTCATCTCCCCTGTTCAATTCCTTATAACACAGGCTTAGAGAACAATAAACAGGGCAGTTTTACTGGACTTTTGGTTCATCAGCACAAACTAAAGAAGCTCCCACCAACTCAAGATGTTCTATTCTGGCACTCAGACTCAGTGATCACCCGCAAAAAAGTCACTTACGCACAGTTAGTGATATCAACTTTTTTATTTATTTCCACAAACACTAATATTTCAAAGGTTAAGAAGCACTTGGACGGCTTAGCTCACCTGGAGGTGCTCCTCAGGAACTATAACGGGCCCACATCTTGTATGGTCTGCACAGGCTCCTCGGCAGTATCTGTGAGGGTCAGCTTTCCTCCTCAAATATTGATTTGTTGCACACTGCCTTCAATCCAACATGAAAGACAGTCAGCACTGTTTTATCATTAAAAAGAAACTGTAGAACACTCTTACAGTAATACAGATATTTAATGTAACTTCCATTATGACAAATCTTATTTACCCTGCTCTGGAAGACACAAGGCTTCCAGTTGTTAGTGGAGTATCCGCGGGTTCAAAGAGAGATTAAGAACAGGTTCATAAATGGGGGCACATGTAAAATGAAACAGGCAGCATGTGCACTCTAAAATCTCTGATATAACAAGTGTAATGTTGATTGTGGAAGGTTGGCAGTTTTCTGTATTCTCCCTAAATAGCACCTGTTACCACCACTGGGTCAGATGGATCACTAGTCTGACCAAGGAGGGCATTTCTTACACGCTTATTCTATTCTGATTTAAAAGGCTTTACAATGCAATGTAAAATATCAAACCGAGCATGTGATTTTCAACAAATTTTCACATACCTGCTTAGTAATATAGTACCCGTGGATTTGCGCACTTGAAATGTCTTCTCCAGATACGATATAGCTTGTGGGAAGAGTTTGTTCTGAATAGAGCAAAAATAAAAGTCACCCAGTAGCAGTGCAGACAAAGCTCACCTGAAAAGCATTAACTGTGAAATTACATGAAACTTGATGGATGTTGGGGTATAGCAGAATAAGAAAAATCCAGACTTCATAAGAAGTCCAATTGTTATCAATAAATTAGGAAATATTTTGTTTCAGTACGTCCACATTCTGTTATTAGAATAACAAAATTAGAAGGCTGAGAGTATTAATTTGAATGTACAGCTTCCAGGAGACTACATACATATTGCTCACCAAAACCTTTGCACATAGAGATACAACAAACACCTGCCAAACAACATTCAACAGACCACTGGTAGTACTTGCAATGGAGCCATAACCTGCAGACAAAGCCTTGGTTTTCCCAGCTAGAGGATATGAAATTGCTCGTATTCAGAGCCTTTCACTAAATTGGCCTTAAATTTAACTTCACCCATGTAATAAAATATGAACCAGCAAAAAGGAGGAGCAAATATGACATACCTTTATGAGGTGTCTTTTCTCAGGTAGCAAACTATATTTAAAAAAACAAAACAAAAAAGCTTTCATTAATAGCATTTCCAATCTCAGTCATGGAGAACAAAAAAAGTTGCCACAACATTATACTCACTCCTCGACGCTTCCGTCGTATACAATCTTAATCCTCAGCTGCTGATCCACATTCCTCTTCAAGACGTGATTTTCCTTCAGAGGAACCTGATAGACAACCTGGCGGGGAGGGGAAGGGGCCGCTGGCTGAGGCAGCTCCGGGCACACACACCGACCGGCGCCCCCGGGCCCTCCGCTCCTCACCCCCCAGAGCCTCTTTCTGTCCGTTTTCCAGCGAAGCCCCTTCCCGCCGCTCCCCTCACACACCGCTCAGCCACACACCACCCCGCACTCGGTATCGGCGACACGGGCCAGACCCCGCACAGCTCGGCCCGGGGCAGCCCTGAGGGACCGGACCCAATCATGGAGGAGCCCCTGCCGCCCCCCCACCTCCTCGCCGCTGGGCACACGGTGACGACAGGACGAGAGAGTGGAGGAAGAGAAGGAAGACAGGGCGGCGTAACGGCCGCAGCCCAGGAGCAGCACGGCGGCGACAGCGGCCAGCAGCGGCCGGTTCCGGCGGCGAACCCAGGGGCGCCCGCCGCCCGGCTCGGCGGCCATCTTGCCCTGCGCCGCGTCGCCATGGAGGCAGCGCCGATTGTGGCGGCTCCCGCCAATAGCCGAGCGGGGAGCGCGAGAGAGGGTGGGGCGGAGGCAACGGGCGCTTCCGATTGGTTGTGGTTCACGGAGGGGGAGGGGGGGTGAGGAGGTGAGCTGAAGGTGACGGGGCGGCAATAGCGCGCGGTGCAGAGCGGTGCGACGCGATGCAATACAGCGCAACGCCGTGCAATGCTGTGCAATGCAATGCAACGCAACGCCATGCAGTGCAGCATTTTGCAGGGCAGCAACGCAGCGTAACGCAGCGTTTGCAGGGGCAACGCAGTGCTGCACAGTTGAGCCGTCTGCACAGTGGTGTGGGGCAGCTGCGTGGTGGGTGCGTCTGCAGCCATGCAGTGCATGCAGTGCTGGGCAGTGGAGTGCAGTGGGGGACAGCGTGGGGTGCTGGGTGTCTTTAGCTTGGAGAAGAGCAGACTGAGGGTCAACCTCATTAATGTTTATAAATATGTAAAGGGTGAGTGTCAGGAGGATGGAGCCAGGCTCTTCTCTGTGACAACCAATGATAGGACAAGGGACAATGGGAACAAATTGGAACACAGGATGTTTCATTTAAATTTGAGAGGAAACTTCTTCTCAGTGAGAGTGACAGAGCACTGGAACAGGCTGCCCCAGGGAGGTTGTGGAGTCTCCTTCTCTGGAGACATTCAAACCCGCCTGGACACCTTCCTGTGTAACCTCATCTGGGTGTTCCTGCTCCGGCGGGGGGATTGGACTGGATGAGCTTTAAAGGACCCTTCCAATCTCTAACATTCTGTAGTTTTGTGATGCAGCACGTGCAGTGCTGTGTGGTGTAACCCAGTTTAGGCGCAGCATGGCGTGATGCAGTGCTGTGCAGTGCAGTGCAGTGCAATCCAGTTACAATCATGCAGTGCAGTGGGGAGCCACATGTGATTCAGTGCCCCCCCACAGCACTTGGGTTGCCTTGCCACTATGAAAGCCAGTTTTGGGTTGGGGTGCCAGCTCCCCAGCTCAGCCAGGTCCCTCATTCCCCTGCCAGGACCCACTTCCCTCTCCCCAGACAGTCCTGCGCCTTGAGGAGTTTGCTGCCAGCTGTGAGTGTGAAATCCTACAGTCTGAAAGCAAAAGTTCTCCTTCAGCCAGACCAGCCCAGAGCTTGAGTTCAGGGTCAAGATTTCATTTTTCATATGCAACAGCTTTTTTTCCAGCCTCTCAGCCCACAAACATTATACCACAGAGCGTCCCCGAGTTTCTGGTACAGAAACTAGTAAAGAAACTTCTACTACCACCACCACTGAGGATAAAAATTGTGGTTTTGTAGTGCTTCATCTTGCAGCTCCTGCTGATTTCCAAGGTACTCACTGATAATGAGATGAGGGCCACACACATGGGAAGTGATGTGACCCAGCTCCCTCGGCAGCTCGGGGACCGCAGCGGGAGAAGCCGGTGGGTGCCTTGTGCTGCCAGTTAAACCCAGTGGTTCTGGCTAGTGCCGCATTTCCACAATATAGAAAAGCACCTAAAAAAGCAGAGAAGGGAGAAAAGCTTCCTCACCTTTCCACAGGGAGCAAATGTCTATTAAAACAGGAGTAGGTTAAACTCAGTTTTGCTTTAAATAGGAATTCACGCAGGACATTCATCGATAGTGTTGCATGGGCCTCTGCTGTGAAGAGCAGAATTTATTTATGTTGCCACCTGCCACCTACAGATACTGTAAGCACTTTTCCCCTTTGCAGGCAACAAGAACATTCCAGCGGGTTTTAAGACATCCCAGCAGCTATTTGCAGCATGGGTCTCCTTTGCACTAAGGCAGAATAATTTCAGCTGGAGTCTGTATGCACAAATCTGTCACTCAAACAATACAAGAAAACAATTTTGTCTTCTAAGCCTTCTCAGCTTCTCACTAGTTGTAGCATCACTGTAACATAAAGATATTCAAAGGTAAAGCAACACTTCTACTGAAGTGCGCTCCTTTGTGAAAAGAACGACTCAGTAATGCAACAGCTGCTTGAAAATACTTTTATTAAAGCGATGTATATGGCTTTTGATTGGCAGTTGTAAGATTATCACTGTATTTAAGTGTACAGCTTGCAAAGATGTACAAATGCCATTATCTTCTTGCTTTACAGAACTTTAAAAAATTTAAAATGGTTGAAGCATGGTAACTGAGTTATACTCTTGTAAATTTCTCTCTGCAAATTGCTAATTCTACAGAAGGATTAATGTTTTGGTGCTGGACAGAAGAAATTAAAAGTCCCTCTTTACTGTCTTAAAAACTGAAGCAAAGACTTTGTACGTGGAAGTTGCACGTATACAATGTGAGGGACCATGGAGAATTCCCCTAAGAAATGGGTACGAATATAGGTTTATATACCTAGGGAATAACAAAGTATGCCACAACAGAATAAGGGGGAGTTCAACAATGAATGCAAAGTGTAGGTTCAATACTGGATTTTTTTTCTTCAGGACTCTTAACACCAACGAGGATGAGTGGATGTCTGAGAATGACTGAAAACTCTGTTGGTGAGTGAAGTTATTCTCCCAACATGGTGTATTTTAAATAAGTCCTCACAGGCAGCCAGCCACTTGGGGCTTTATGGTGAATACTGGAAACAGGAACATCCATAGATGCACTGACCTTGCGTAGGAAGAGATCGGGGCTGTTCTCACAGTTCTTGCCTACATCTCTCAATAACTAAATTTAAAATGTGAATATTGATATAGAGTCATAGAATCGTAATATTTTCTTATCCTGGCCTCACTGTGTTGATAATTTCAAGACATATATAAAAACATAGACAAATAACCACTTTGTTTAAGACGCCTAGATGCAAACAAGGATCAGAAAGTGCCCCGTTAATTCCCACATGTAAAAGGCACTGAAATTACCCCAACTAGTAAGAATATTCTATTTTTTGAAAGTAATAAGGTACTCAGGATATGCCTCATGGTCATTAAATACGACAAACATTGTTGGATTATTCACATCATCAACCACGCTGTCATAGCGGTCTGTAGGATCTGCTGGGTTTTTTGATGGGGGCATGATTAGTCCTTTGCTCCCAGCACAGTACTGCCCGGTGAGGACCCGGGCCAAGTACATGTATCTTCTGTCATTCGTGTCCGGTTTGGAATAAATATCCTGAGCAGAATAACATGCATCAACAGCAAAGTAGGTTCCATTTCCAAAGTTCGCAGCTGTTTGGAAAAACAACATTTGCAAATATAGTTAGTGTTCTTTTTCCCATAAGAATCTCTAAAGCTCCCCTTTATTTTTTACTCTGCAGAAATTATAGATTTGGTTAGAGTTTAAACAGCAAATTCGAGTAATAGTCCTTTCTATCAGAATCAAATACGAATCCACTTAGATGTTGGTTAAGTATCGACACCCAGGTTTTGACTGCCCTTTCCTACAGCGAAAAGGGTTCCTCTCTCCATTGTTTAGCCTGCAATCCATCAAATTGCAAATCTGCAGAACCTCTTCAACTTAAAATGACTAAATCATTGTCATTACAGTTTCCTATTTACACTTCACAGCAAGTTAGAGCAAATCTTTGTCTGAGACAGAGCTTTTTTTTCTGACATTGTTAGAAAGCTGTTCAAGGCAGGCAGGTCCTTCCTATCTGTCTGCTCTGATCTTTGGATGTTTTGGGTGTTTGAGCAAAGGGAAGCCATTCCTGTCATAAATCGTGGCTGAGATGAGAGGTGGATGTCAATCCTCGCAGGCAAAGAGAGCACATGGGGGTCTAGGGCTCTTGCTTCCCAGGTAAATCCAACCTCCTGGTACCACCAAAGAGCAAGGAAGCAAAACTACATCTCCTCTAGTCACTTTTTAAAAAGAAATGGTGGCTGCCATTTCTATTTGTGCACAGCCTGATATATTTTGTGTATGTTGGGCTTCATTTCCTCAAGAAAATATCAGCGTAAGTACTTCCAGAGGATCCAGACAAAGAAATGTCTACTTTCAGATCCAGACCACACTGAAGTATCAACTAAATCTGAGTTAAGTTGACTGTCTCTCTCAAGATTAAGTCAGCCCTAGGCATGTACAAGTGTGTCTTAAGTAAGAAAACATTAAGAAAAGAAAGTAAGGACTTTTGAAGTAAAGTTGCAGGACCTCTAAGAGCAACTGGTGCCTCAGTTCAGCCCCACTTCCACTTCTTTGGATCCTGTATTTAATCTTTGAATGCTACCAAATGATTAACATAACATGACTGTACTAGAGGAACTGGACAAAACAATCTCTGAACTAATGCAGAAAGTCTTTCTGCTAAATATGTAATAGTTGTGCTTAACAACTATTAAAAGGGAAGAATTAATTCATTAATTTCAACTGATTTTATGTGCATAAAAATGGCAGGGGTGTGGGATCTTCTGGCTGCTTGTGCTGTCTTTATCTTTGGAGGCAACAGGAGAAGTACCTGCATCTTGACTTTGCTACCTGCCCTTGTCTAAGAAGAGAGGAGATACCAGCAGCTAGCCATTGGTATCTCAGTTGAGGATGTTCAACAGCAGTCCTTGTTGCCTTCTGTAGGCAGATAGATGATACAAAACATTACTCAGAAGCTGCCCAGGCTTGTTTTCAGAGTAGGTGAGCTGCTTCTAGATGGTGGAATTCATCAACAAGAGATTAACTTAACAGGTTAATTCCTCTGACCATATACATTATGCTCTGGACTCGTTTATTATTTTGTTCTCCAACTTGATTCAGTCTTCATGTTGTGCTGACAGTATCGACATTCCCTAGGACCTCATATACATCTAGGAAACTAACTGCTTTGGATAATGACTCACCATTCTTTCCAGCAAACCCACGATTAAATCCGGAGTAGTTGATCGTCCTCAGTGAGGATGCAGCTGTCCCATGAAATAGCAGCCTCTCATTAACTTTGTATTTGTTCTTAGCACAGACAGCTATTTTCTTTGTTTGGTATGTCTGCCAGAGGATGGGATTTTGTATTCTTTCAATCTGCAAAGTTACAAAATAGAACCATATTTATACTGGTAGGGACCAATATTTATCATGGCAGAAATACATTAAAACCAATCCAAACTGAAAGAATGACCATAATTTTCACTGTGCCCTGGGGGAACTGAACACATGAGCCTCCTGAAAAATCAGAAACTAAAGTAGCTTAAAAGCAGTTGTCAAGCTTGGTAATTTTCAGTATACTTTTGTCTTGTCTCATATACCAGGTACAGAGGAATCACAGTAGCTGTGCACTGTCAGTTTTAGAAACATGTTGTAGCACTGCTATAGGCAATGGTGTGAGATGTCTTCTGTGCATCCTAAGCATCTTTACTGATGATTTTCTCACTAAAGGACAGACTGTAGCAATAGCATTACATTGAATTTAAGTTTCTCTTCCAGATATCAGCTTGGAAGTCAAAATTACTTCCTCCTGTATAAAAATGAATTGGAGGGAGGATAGATGTTGCTGGCTCCCTCTGCCAACAACCTGAACAGAGCTGAGGGGCTGTGGTGGTACAGACTCCCCCAGGGCCACCTGGCAATCTCAAGACAATCCAACATCGTGTTCTCACCTTGGTTACAAGCGTTCCTGCTTTGATCACCAGTGGAGTGAGTAGAAATGAACTGGGACTCCTTGCTTGGTGATCCCAAGACAGGTCAACATGGCTCTTGAGAGTGAGATGGGACAACCAGGTGCCCCGTGATTGCACCTGAAACTCCTGCTAGTGAAACATTACCCAACTTGGGAAGTACCAGGTGAGCCTGAGTTGTGGCCAAAGTGGAAAAATACTGACCAAAGTCAAACACTTTGCGACCCAATAAATAGCGATCCTAAAGCCAGACCCTTTGAGCTCTTCTGGATGGCATCAGGCTGTGACCCAATGTCTCCTCCTGACCAGGACACCTCCAGGGTGGATTTTGAAGATTCAGAAATGTCTACTGATGATTTTGCAAGGTTCCAAAGGCCTAATTCTGCATGGTCTGCTGATGAATGTCATGACATAAAGGTGAGTAATTTATAAAAACTCATGAAAGGGAAATTTTAATCAGGGGCTCATCTTTTTGTGTGTGATTTAATTTTAGAACTGCTTTGTCTGTTTGTTTGTCTGTCTGTGTGTGTTTTAATTTACTGTCAGGTGTGTGTGTTTGTGTTTTTTAGCCAGGAAAACCCTGCTGTAAGTTTAGCATGAACCTTGCCATTTATGAATCTTTAATTAAGTCACTATTTTGATTGATTATAACAAATGTTATTGAATCACTCTGTTAAATTGGCTGATGATTAAGTGCTATTAGTAATTATAAAACCTAACCTTGTAATATACCACAAAGTATTAATAAATCCTAAATTGCTGCTAAATCAAAGCCATGTAAAAAAAAAAACATTTGCAACAATGGGAAACAGTGTATCTGCAAAGTATAATCTTAAAGGCATCAATGTAATAGGTTTCCATTTTCAATGGAAAAAGACTTCTTGTCATTACCTGATTTTTTTTCTATTGTACACAAATATTTTGCTCTATTTGTGTCTTAGTGACCATGCTCATGGAATCTCATGATGTAAGAACATTTTTCAAATATATATTTTCACTCTTAATCTCATAATATTTTCTGCTATTTCTCACTCTTCCTGACGCTGAATAATTCCATCTTCTCCCTGGCAATTAAATCTCTGTGCCCTGTGTTGCAGCCTTTTCAATATGCGAGATCAGACCTTGATGCTTTGGTTAAAGCCAACAATCTAGCGTGGAAGGCTCTGGGACTGACCAGGAAGAAGTGGTAAAACAGTAAAAAGCTTTATGGCCAGTCTGCAAGGACTTTGTGTTTTCCTCTGTATTCTGAATGGGTTTCCTCATGCTCCCGTTTTCAATATAGAATTTCCTAATTGGAAATACCACGTTAACTAATGAGTGCCACATCAGCTGAACACAGAGTCAGCCTGAAGCCTGACGGTCGCTGGTTTTGCATTATCAGAAGGCAGAAATGGCAGGGCAACTCTTAGGAAATGTGATTTGATTCATATCCACCCTACACAGCACTGACACACCAAAGGTGTATTAGGGTGCAGACACCTTCCAGACAAATATGTAGAAAGTATATTAATGTTTTCGGCCCAACAATTCACTCCCCCTCCCCCCCCAATAGGATTTCACCTTCTCTATGACATAGTTGGGACAAGTTTTCTTGAATTTGTCCTGAACATTCAGGTATTCCTGACATGACGGCTTGAGATCCACCAGTTTGACCTGTTGTGCTTGCATGTCTTCCCACTGCACAGGCAGTTTATCTGCAAAACAGAGACTGCATTATTAGCATGGATTCCTAGCTCAGCTTTGCAGGCACATTCTATACACTGACTGCATATAGAGGGCTGAGAGGACAGTACCTTATGCAATAATTTATTCCAAAAACATTCTCTTCAATCACTGGCTCTGTAATGCACCATTAAGACCTTATATTTTCTCTAGTCTAATTTTCCCCATACCAATATCTAACTAAAATAAGTTTGAAAACCACACAATTTTACACATTCTTCATAGGCTACTTTGTCAGACTTGAGCATAGTCACATATGTATGGATAATATTTGTATTTAAAATAGATGTTCTGATTTCAGTCATCCCTGACACTGATTATGAAACTAAACCCGCTGGCTATGCCATGGCCAGGGGAAAAAAACTGAAAAAAACCAAAAACAAACAAAAGGGGGGAGGGCAAGGGGAAAGGGAGGATTCAATAATCTCTGTTAGAGGGGGGTTTTATTAAGCTGTAATTTACCTTCATTCTTTGATACACGTTGAATGCTTATAGTTTCTCCTTGGCCATCATTAGCCTGTAGAGTATTCAGATCCACCCTGTAGTTCTTCTTTTTAATTTTGACAGTCAGATGTGTTTTGTTAGACATTTTGGCATCCTCCAGCTGCATATTTGTCAGTTTATCAAAAGTGACAAAGTCGTCATTGCTTCCTGGATACCTCCATTCTACCAGGTTATAAACAAGTTCTGCCCTGGATCGTTCTTCTTCAGTATCCTTCATTTCTTGGATCATTTTTTGAACTTCCACAGAAACAAAACCAACATCCCTGCTAATACCAGAAATTTGAATGCAAGGGGGAGAAAGTTCACTTTCAAGGTGAATGGTAACATGATTTCTTCTCTGGATCTCTGCCAAAGCAGCAATTTGCCTCTCATCAAAATTTCCAATTAGCTCATCTGAGATAACATTTTCAAACTGTTCCTTTAAAATTAAATCCTTTATCCATGTCTCAGTTGCATCCACATTTTTCTGGCTTTCTCCACAAATTTGAAATGTGGCTAAATCAACTTTCTTCTCCAAAACCACAGGCTTTTTCTTCTCAGTGGATTTTTTGGGCGGCCAAAAAATTGCTGTGAAGAAACAGATGGCAATTATTAGTTTTAAATAAAAGATCTTTACTTTCATGTGTCCATGCACACGGAAAACACACTTACATTTCAACAGAGACATCCATGAATCTGTTGTGGGTGACTCTGAATCTTCTCTTGCCTTCATGCTTTCATAAAAGTCACTGAGCATATTTGTCTGGAAGATGACAATTTTGATTTTTTGCAAATGCTGCACTGATCTTTTGCTTGCAAATTCCACTATAGCATCCAACATGTCATCAGCGACCTTTGCTGGCTTCTGTCCTGCCCGACCTAAACAAAAATAAGAAGTACTTATCAGTGAACAGTACTTGAAGGCAGCATCCAGAAAACAGAGACCATGTCCCCAGCTCATACAGACTGGTGTCCCTCTCTCCTCCCCCCATTATGCTTTCTGGCCAAAGCCCCAGGTTTAACCTCAGCTTTACACCTAAGCCTGTGACTAAGAAGTTGACACCCTACACAGACCTGGGAAGTCCTCTGGAGATTCTCCCCCTGTTTACTTCGATGTTCCAACAAGCACTTCAGCCTCAGCATCCCCCCGGTATTTTTAAACCCACACATCCCTAACACTATCCCCATCTTTAAAATGGGTACCAAAGTCAAACCAAATAAAAATCAGTGGAGGATTTTGGCACAAGCCTGTTTGCATTTCAGCACACAAACAGGAACATCAAAGTCAAAACAACTGCTTCATTCCCCTACAACAAACCTGAAGCGCAACCTAAAGCTTAATCTGAAATGTTGGTGGGACCCCCGCCCGTTTCAGCCATGGCATCCCTTGGGCAGCCGTCATGACACCAGCATGCAGATGACAATGGCCATCCCGGAAACCTGCCCTAACTATTGCTGTGGAGTCCAAACACTGACCCACACACCAGCTCGCACCCCACCCTGGCACGCTGAGCAGGGACCAGCTCGTCATTTCTTTTTCTGGTCAAGGGGAGCCTTGGTGTGAGAAGGACACCCTGCTTTCTTCAAGTTGTGCTCTCCAAGATAAGCTTATTTAGCTTAAGCTTTTGGTTGAGTCCCTCCAGCCTTCCCCTGGAGCGGGCAGGCTGAATAAAGGTGTAAACTGCAAGTATTCTGTGCCCAGCCCACAATTTATGTAGTCAGGCAGGTAAGGTCAGGGTTTCAGGACAACTCCAGCTTTCTCCACCTACAAAGCCCAGCTCCAGCCCTCCCATGTGGCTGAAATCCCAAAGCAAGGTCTATGGGATTGCTGAGTGGCCAGCTGAGATAAACTATCTGTTCACAGGCAGAATATCTTTTATGGAGCAATACCTTTTCTTTAGGTGTTCTTGCTCAGTCGATATTGACTGCAACATTTAGACTTAAAAAACCCCAGCATTTTTGAAGTGTGCAGGTGGTATTTGAACTGACTACAATGAACTTTAAGAACTCACAGTTTATGGAGTTTCTTGTACAAGTCTACTCTTATCCATATCAGAGGTATCACAATAACTTTGTCCCAGTTTCTGAACTACCCCCACCACAGCCCTCATCGCTCTCCCAAGAAAATGCAAACCTGTTCCAATTGCTGGGAAGGCGACAGATTTGTACATCCTTAGCTGACACTCATTAAGCACTTTGGTGACCTGACTCTTCACGTTGTTGTTGTGAATCAAGTGGATGATTTTACTGCACAACAGGTTTCCACCTTGTGTAGTAATAAAGCCGCTTCGCAATTGCCCAGCTGGAAGACAGAAGATAAAGGAGGAGACAACATTTTCAAAGTGGCTATCTCTTCTGATAAGACAGATGGTTATATTCATGCTAGAAGAGAAGTGGAAAAAGTGGAAAGAAATCCACTGCGAGCTGTATTATCCTGGTTTTAGTTGATTCCAGTTTTCTCTGTAAATATTCTGATTGCAGAATTTCTTTGAGAAAGCAATTCAAGCAATCGTGTGTTCTCCAATTTCCTGACATCTCTGTGACAAAGTAGTTTCTTATTAAGTAC
Source organism: Patagioenas fasciata (assembly GCF_037038585.1). NCBI lineage: Eukaryota > Metazoa > Chordata > Aves > Columbiformes > Columbidae > Patagioenas > Patagioenas fasciata. Next base: position 10,537,805 of record NC_092526.1, on the reverse strand, counting down.
AATTTAAAATCTATGTTGAATTCAAATATAGCTCACTTTCATTTAAAAGCATGCAAGTAGAACGTGCACAATTAATTTATATGACAAATCCTTTCTTATTCCACTTATTCCTTGAAAGCTCAAAGTCTTATTCTGCGGAAGAGCTGAATATGTAAAATAATATCAAGATAACGATCAACTGATCTAACTGTGGTACGGAATCCTTAAAACAACATTCCTGTTGTTCCAGAGCCCTCATGTTCGAATACAAACACCTCAAAATTGAATGATATTGTGAGGATGAATGGACTGATGGACACAGTTACACAGCACTTCACTGGTCACAAAGGTAACGACCGATTGTAGGGTGCTCTCTATACACTGAGATTTGGCTGATAAACAGGGAGAGCCTGCAGAGCCAAAGGCTGGGAAAAATATCCAGGAAACTCCATCTTAAAAGTTATGTGCTGGACTCAGAGCAGGAACAGAATGCAGACTACAGAAGAACTCGTGATCAGGGCAATAAGCAGAGTTACATTATCGCAATAAAAAATAATTCTGTATTTGTGAATATAAGCCCAGATTTGCTGATAGCTTTTAAAAGCCAGTCCTGCATGTGCTTACACCAAAAAGGCAGTCTTTCATCACTTTGATAAGTTTCAAAACTTCAGCTCTCCTGTAGCTGACAGCAGACGAGCTTAAAAGTTATGCTCAATGCGACTGTTTCTGGTTTTTAAGTCAGGAACACACTTGAGTAGTTTCAGGGGTAAAATCTTAAATGACATTAATTTCCCAACGCTTATTAGCATCAGAAAACTGTATCTATCTTCTGTTTAGTCGTGAAAAGAAAAATTGTCAAAGTAGGTGTGAAAACAACAACATGACTTTTCAAAATTCCTAAAAGTGAAAGCTATTTTTTCAGATAAAATAATTACACCAGAGTAGAGGATTATAGAACAAATTCGAGTTTTCAGAGAGAATAAAACCACCCAACCAAAACATAACAAAACCAAAAAAACCTACACACACAAAACAAAAACAAAAAACAAACAAAGAAACCACAACCACACACACACACAAAACCCAAAATAGTATGCCTTAACATACCATATTGACGACATTCCTCTTCTACCTGGGAACCAGCAGCATCCATAATTGCTTTGAAGACCCCTTAAATCATACCAAAAAACCATACGCATTCATTAAGTCAAATTAGCTATTTCTAGCCAAAACTCTGCCCAACTTCTGTGCTCTACAAATACCACAATTCTGGTATGGGCGGACCACACGAAGTGCAGAGCCTTGCCAGTTCCCCCGAGTACCTTCCATGCATCCTCTCTTTGCACTGGCTGCAAAGAGAACACTGACTTCATTAGTGATTAGAAATCATTAAGGATAATTCCCATGTCATCATTTCACCAGCCAGTGGTATAGCCCTCAGCAAGCACTCCAATTGCTTTGAATTACATCATTTGATGTCTTTCATGGTTGCAATTCACAATGTCACTGAAGAATCTTCTGCTTCTTACAGTTCCCATTACTTAACCAGGGCTTTGGTTTACAGTGAAACATACCAGAACCAGAGCAGTCTTGCCAAATTATATTTGATCCAAAAATTCCCTTCTATTTAACCATTTTTTTTATTTTAAACAAGAAAAATCTGGTCTGATGCCTTCTGTTTGAGTAGTTTGGAAAGGACATGGAATATTCAGGACACATTAAAAAACCTGTTTAAGACCTGTTTCCAGACTAATCACAACTCTCTCATCTGAAAAATCCTTCACAGAAGTTTCACAAAAGGACAATTTTTTCCCCTACCCTCTTCTAAAAACCAGCCCAAATTTATCACTAAAGAACTACATATTCAATACAATACCTCCTTGGGCATCAAATGTTGGATTTGATATGTTTACAATAACCTCTGTATCTTCCTTGGTAATATCTCCAGTAATTACTTGGACTGTAATGGAACCAATCTGCATTTCATGAACTCCCAATCCTTCAGTTGAAACAGGCTTAATGAAACCTGCAAAGGAAACAAAAATATAAACAAACAAACAAACAAAAACCAACCAACCAAAACAAACACAAACAAACAAATAAAACCCCCAAAACAAACAAATAAAAAACCCCAACCACACAAAAGAAACAAACCAACCCAAAACCTTAAAACACTTCTCTAGTTTGGGGTATTGTTCTCTTCTACTATTGGAAACTTCAACTTATCCTTTTAAGCAATGTACTTTAGATCAGTGTGACGGACGTAGAGTCTCTGCCTTTCTCTTGACTCCATTTCCAAAAGCAAGGAAATGCAGTTTTCTTCCTGTTCAAATACTGTGAAAGTGAAACAATTTCTATTCCTGTAAATGCACACTAAATTAATTCAGAAAGGACTCTTGGGGTTATCTCATCTGACCAGCTCTGTAACAGAGTTCCCGGAATTAACTTTTACAAGAAACGGAGTATCCAGCTTAAGCATTGCCAGTGTTGGCAATCCCAGCAAACTACTCTTGTAAGTTATTTCATTGTTACTCTCACAGATATAAAACTGTTCCTTACTTCTACTGTAAACTTATCCAATCCATATTTTATCTGTGCACTCTTCACTTCACTGATACAGCAACAGAGAAGAAAGTGCTATATATTCCTATGAATAAGCCTCTGCTGTTGACGCTGTTCACTCATAGGTTTTTGCTACTATGTCACATTACCATCAGTTAATAATTGGCAAGGAAATTATCCTTTCTGTATATCTCTATATAGAAGATTAGAGGTACAGAAATACATGTTACTTATGGCTTGTTGGGCAAAGTGATACCAAGTTCTTGTACCCTTTGAGAAGGTGATAAGACTGGCTTCACTAAGAGATGAGCATGCCCTCAACAAAAGAAATTCCTCTTAAAGATTTTTATAAATGGAGTTTAAGAATACCAGTCCATTAGGAGGAAAGAAAAATGCTCTGTCTCTTGATGGCATTTCATCTGTTTCCTGATAAATATAAACCCACTTTACAGCAGTTACATTCTCCCTTCCATCCCAACCCCTGCCTCTGCACAACTTACCGGACTGCGGCGCTGCAGCATTGTGACTTTCAGCTACCCTACGTTCCAGTTCAGTGGTAAAAGCCTAAGAAGAGGAAAAAGGTACCAAGTTCATCTACTGAATATTTCTCTAATGAACATTAACAGTCATGTAACTCTTGCTGCTGAAGCATTTTACAGTTGTGTTTAGGCATCATTAATAGCCGTGGAAGCCTCAGTGTGGACAGTGTGACAACAGATCCTGTCTTTGCGGTGCCAGAACTCCTCTGTCAGAAGATGGGTGAGCACCTACAGGTGTCCACAGTGCCAGCAGTGACGCAAACTTTGTCTGCAGCTTGTGCTTGCTGAGAGTTTGTATATCAGAGACACTGCATAAGCCACTGGAGAGATATAACACTGTCACCAGCCCACAGCAGTAAGAAAATGCTAAATTATTCCCTTAAGAAAGCAGTATAACTAAAATGTATTGTTAAGCCATAACTAGAACAGCATAAGACATAAGCAGCTTTGTCCCAAGAAGATCTACCTGAATGTTATCCGCATCTGATGGATTCAAGAAAAAATGAACCTCCTGAAGAGTCTTGTGAGTGTGACTACTACTGAACTTGAATACCACGTCAAACATTAACTTAGAAACAAGGAGATTAGGAAATTTAAATCCTCCAGTTCCAATAGCTGGGAAAGCAATCGATTTCAGTCCAAGTTCTTCAGTTTTCTTCAAACAGGAATTGATTATATCTTCTAGGGTCTGTAAAACACAGCAAAGATCCATTTCTTTTTTTTTAAAAAAGGCATCATTTATTTTAGTTCCATAGAGACTATGCTGGTATGAGAAAAAGCTCTCAGTGCATCAAGACATCTTCAAAGTCACTCCAGTAGAAATAAATGGAGTTGAGTCATCTAAACTAGCTACTCTAAATCCTGAAACTTCAGGATAGCATGCCATGTTTTTCAAAATAAACTTTTAAAAAAAGATAATCAAAAGGTACCTTCAGGGCCTGTCCTTTTCCTCCATCCCACATGGGAAGTATGGCATGAAGCACGGACTGGCAGGCCAGAGCACAACCACTGGTGCAGAGCACGTGCCCCTGACCAGCAGCCTGTCTTTGTTTTTCTTCGTCAAACTCTACTTGGAGCGCTGGTCCAGCCTTTTCCAGCAAGGCTTTGCAAAGAGCCCCCACGCCGAACTTCAGGTCTGTGCCAACGCTGTTGACAATAACGTCTGTCTGCAACAAAATTCCAATGAAAATATCTGTAGTCACACTTCAAGTAAAAATATGCATCGAGACTAACCACACTACCGAAGCAATGTATAGCATGAAAATCAAGATGCCAATGGAGAAAAAAACATATTTTCAGTGCAGCTTCTGCATCCTGAGTATTCCTGGACTTGTAGGAAACCTATGATAGGTAGCATCTGATCCAACTGTGAGCACCAGCACCACAGGTACCCTACACGTGAGGAGGTCATCCATCCATCCATCCATCCATCCATCCATCCATCCATCCATCACTGTCACACCCTCAGTGGAGGTAAAGCTGTGACTCACCTTGTCCCATGCAGCTGCCAACATCTGGGCAGGTGAAATAAACCCACCCTCTGGAGTCTGCCTCATCCCCTCTCCTCAGACCCAGCTTTTCCTACATTTCCTTGTAAAGAAGTGCTGCAATGTTGTTCCTTCTTCTCTAGTATCGTTGCAGGATGCAAAATATATGTTTCATATAAGGAATACATAATGTAGAAAGTTTAACCTTCCTTTCACTAAAGTGCGATTGTCTACACTTTATCAGAAAAGTAGCACCTCATGCACCAAAACGACGTGAAGTGAGATGGTTGTACTTCCATGAAGTAACACAGGCAAAACCCCAAAGCCTGGTGTTTGCTTTGCAGCTCCACTGGAGGTCTTTTAATTATGAAGTGTTTTAAATACGTGTCATATTGAGATTTTTTTACATCTTCTATTGCTCTTTTATTGGAATAGGTTTTTACAGGCAACAAAATGACAACAGAACTAATTAATACTGAAAGAACAGGATGATAATTATAATGATTTAGGGAGATTTTAAACTCTCAAAGCAGAGAAATCAGGGGCAGTAGAGAGAGAAATTTATTAAGATACACTTTTGATCACTGAAGGAAAAAACATAAAGGAAAGAAGCTATATCAGAAGTGTAAATTTTGTCTTGATGGTCTAGAGTAGTAATTCAACTCTTTGATAGCAAAAGAAAAAAAAGGAAAAAATAAGCAAAAATAAGTAGAATGAGGTCTAGACTTTGTCAAAACAATCTAAGCATGCACTCTTCTATGAGGTTGCTTTTCTGCGTCTTTAACCCACCCAAAGAGAAAGGAACTAAAACCAATAAGCTACGTCCTTCCTGACTTGCAGCAGCAGCCCAGAAAGTTGCTGATTTCCCGTAATATCCAACCTGGGTAGCTACAGATCATATAAATACTTTCAGAAAAAAAAAAGCAGAATGTTTAACATGCTACCCTCAGATCTGAAGAACAAACAAAACCTAGCTGGGAACAAAACATCCTGAAATTCAAAGCTGCCCACAAGAAACAGCTGCAGAGTGACAGATCCCAACCTGAAATCCATCAGTTTTGCAAGCTTGCATCCTTGTGTAGGTAGCATGCAGTTGTTGTTTCTTTATGTAGCAATTGCCTTGTAAAACAATTTAATTTACCAACATTCCTTTTCTATTTACATTTAAAGAAGATCTTTATATCGAGCTAGAAAGGAACCGGAAAATTAAAGACCTACCGTGGCCTCCTGAATGTTTTTCTCTTCTACTCGGATGCGCAGTCCTTCATTTGTTGTAATCATCTTCAGATCATCTCTGGCTATCTGCAGATCCTCTTTTCTCTTCTCCTGGCTTTCCCTCGGTTTATGGTTCCCCAAGCTCCTCACCAAGGAGGAGGATTTAGCTGTAAAGACTTTTTTTACCGTCTCACTCAGAACCTGAACTGTTTCTTCCACATCATCCACAAGATGAATCTCCTTCAAGCCATAATCCCCCATGGATTCTTCCAGGGTCTCCTTGATGGTGGATACAATTGAATTTGCACATGTTTGCAGTGGGAAGCCAAAAATCCCTCCACTTATAGCAGGCAGAGCTATGGAACGATGATTGTATGTTTCGGCTAGCTGTAGACTCTTCTTCACTGTCTTTCTTAACACGAACATGCACTTTTCTGCTTCCTCCTTCCTCCACCTGGGCTCAACAGCGTGAATGACGTTCTTGCAGGGCAGCTTCCCAGCGCCCGTGATCACAGCACACCCGGGCTGCAAACTCCCGTTCCTCCTCACCAGCTCGTCACACTCCTGCTGCAGCTCCGGGCCAGCCGCTTGCAGCAGGGACTCAGCAAGGCCACTGATGTGCTTGAGGTCTTCATTACATGCGTTCACCACAACATCAACTGGGTAATTACATAAGTCACCTTTATATACTGCTACTACAGCTCCATGTGGCAGCACTGTCTTGTAGTAGAGCTTTCTTTTCTCTGTATCACCAACTTTTTCACCCTTCTGTTGTTGTTTTTCTTCTTCCAGCCTAATCAAACAGCTAAATTTCTGCTTTGCCTCTAGAACATATGAATCTTTCCTGTCAGTGAAGAATGCTTTGGCTCCAGGTTTATCAATTGGCACGTCTTTCGAGTAAAGGGATGAGAGAATTTTTTCAAATGTGGTGACTGCTTTTGCCATTTCTGCTCTTGGTCCGCTCAGGGCAATACAAGGTCTCTTGGTGTCAAAACATACTGTCACGTCTTTCTTCCTCAGTTCACAATAAACATTGGATTTTTCCTCCTCTACAAACTGCACTACCACTGCTGACTTAGCCAGGATTACTTTTTCCACATGTGTATTTCTTTCGATAAAATCATTAAGTTTCTGATAAACTTCTGTCACAGCCTTAGAAAACCCAGCAATAATCACTTTATTTTCCTTTCCAACCGGCTCATTAATAACTAGAGTTTCCCGAGAAGAATTGTACTTCTTATGCAAGGAGGCAAGAAGACTCCTCCACTGCTCCTTTTTAGTGACCTCACCATCCTCTACATTAATGCACCTGTATTCTAAACTTGCCTTTATTTGCTTTTCTGCTTCTAAAATGTCTTTTGGAGCATGTCCAAATAGCAACACAGTATCACCCTCAAGCTCATAAAAAGCATTGATTTTTTCCCTGCTGAATAAAGTCTCTGAGATTGTTTTATTATCTACCCACTGTAGATAGCAGAAAACATGGGGATCAATGGCAACCGATGTATGTGGCATGTTCAATATCTTTTCCAGTAAGTCAGCTTTGATTTTATATACTTCTACAGGTAATCCACGCAACTGAACAGTTTTTTTTGTGTCATTGTAAAAGACCTTTAAGCACGGATATTCTTTGTGAATATTCTCTTCCAGCCCAGCATTGCGCAGAATGGCATACTTGCTTGGGATCACTTCCACAGAAATTTCTATGCTTTGTTTCTCCCTTTTACTTTCCTTCATGGCTTTTTCCATGCATTCCCTCACTTCTTTCTCTGCACTGTCCACTGCTGCTCTCTTGCCTGCAATCACCACCATCTCCTCAGAAATATCAGTTATGATCAAAGCAACATCTTTCACCAATCTGTTTTTCACATCTCCCCAATCCTCTGAATTCACTTGACACTTTATAGCTATGTAACGTGACATGATGCATGAGAACTCAGTAGAAGCATATTGCTTCCATGTCTTGATCAACTTAATCATTGCCTTTTTCTGCTCGGTGAGAGATGACGATGGGCACAACGTAATTTCTGGGTGTGCGCAGCCTGTCTGTGGCCATTTCAGCTCACAATGGCAAACTGCCATTTCCTGGCTGATCTCTTGGATCAGTTCAGGGTGCTTCTGCAAGAACTGCCAGACGTACGGATCTAGTGGCACCCCAATGGGGTCTGGCATCTTGATAGCTGGTCTGTCTCCATAGAGAGCTGTTCCCAGGGAGTGGTAATATGGATGCACAGAAATTGGTGTTTGCTCCAGAAAATGCTGCTTTTCCAAGACAGTGTTTACATCTAGAAGTTAGCGCATATACATACAAATACATGTCATTAACTTCAAATCAAGAAAATGACTCTGTTCTTAGAACTATTACATTGAATAACTCTTTTTTTTTTCTTTTTTAATTTGAAAGAGCTATTTTTATGTCTTTCTGATTTCCAAACCACTCCATAAGGGGCAAGGTAAGAGGCTTAGCTCCAACTACTTGGTAAATACGCTTGTGCCTGTATTTACCTGTACAGCTACACCTTGCTCTCATTTCCTAAGCAAACCTCTCCACAGAGCTGGGCCATATCAATGTACTACTAAGAAATGCTCCTCTTCCATTTCAGTTGGCAATGGGCAGAAGGGCCAAAGGAAAGGAATTATAATGTTGTCAGGGACTTAAAACCACGGTACAATGATCCAAATTATATATGAACTTAATGTACAAAATATAATTAAGCAAATTCTGAGAGTCAGAAGAAAAACCATCTCTTGGCATATATCCTTAATTAAAGTAAAAGAATTTACTAAGCCTGGAGTCTCCTAACACAGAGAGATATCTACTAGAGGTTGCGCTGGTACAAAACCAGGACAGTGATTCCTCACCAGGAATAGTAACAAGATTGTTCTTTAGCTGTGTTCTTCCCTGATAATGAAGATGTTTGACCTTAATTAGTTTCTGAAAGCTAACTGTGAGAGCTGAAGCCATTGGCAGATCCTGCTTGCTGTACCTGTAACTACAATTCATGTTGATAAAAAGCTGTGTAAATGGGGGAAAAAAAACATCAGCAGGAACAACCCATGCACAAAGCAGGTAGTAAAAAGAACCTTTGGCAACATAAAAAAAGAGACATGCAGCAGAGTTTCTAATTGCAGAACAGAACAGTGTACGCTGGCTTTAGTGACAGCAAGCCAGGCTTCCCCTAATGCCCACATTTGCAGTAATTTTCTTTCAGGTCCTCCACCTGGGAGCAGTTTGGCCAGGTGAAGGACAGCGTTACCTTTGTGATCACAGAAAGTAATGATGGCCGAGTTCTCCTCGGGGAAGAGCTGGATGTCTGACACGGGCCCCCCTCCGTTCCGTGCATTCTCGAAATAAATGGTGATGAAATCTGCAGAAACGCCGTCTGGCAGGTTTTCAACCTTGATGCTCTGGGTCAATTCAAGAAGCCTGGCACTCATTTTGAATGCTTTAACTCTTTTGTTTTGTGAACAGTTTTTGACAAATTCTTCAGTATCTGTAAACAGAAAAGCAGTGTGAACTGACCATTTTCCTGCGTTGTTATCAGACCCAGCTTTCACTTCTGGCAAAGAAATGAGCTGAGTCTACTTCTCACTGTAGTGGAAGCAAAACCATCTTTGGTGCCAAATAACTCTGTGTTGGAACAAAAAAGGGTAAATGCACACAGCCATGTTACTCTCTGCTTTTCATCACTGTGTCTCTGTTCCCCCCTTATTCACCTCTTGTATGGGCTAAGCACTTCTCACTGTTTCACCACCTTCTCAAATAGAGACTTTATATACTTCAATAATTTCCAGAACTCATCTCCACACTCCATCTATTTCTAAATCTTCTCCATCTTAACTCAAAATAAGATAGAGACAATTTCAATTAATGAATATGGCACAATTTTCTTTTTTCAGTGTCACATTTGAATCACAGGCATTTTCATGGAGCTCTGGGTAAGACTTATATCTTTCTTGAGAGACTACAGTCCAGGTACATTTTCAAAACTGGCTGAATCTCTAACAGGAGAGGAATCAATCTCTGAAAACTATTACTGGTAAATAAACATGGAAATTAATGAGGGTGTTCATCCTGTCTTACCAATACTTTTTATAAATCTGGCTACAGCAACATTTATTTCAGGTATCACTTCCACAGTGAAGTCATCATCTACTGACAGGTTGCTGATGTTCTCCAACAGGATACGTAGGCACTTTAGACTGCAGTCTTGTATGTTTTCAAACACCACTGAAGAAGAGGCCTTTGCAGGTTTTTCTGCGATGTCCCCTGCACAGCCAGCTTCCTCCTGGAGGTCACTGTTTGGAACAAGACTCCTCGCCTTCTGCAAGGCTTTTGTGTCACCTTCAGCAGAAAGAGAAATAAGCCATATGACATATTGGTACACATTTCCTGGAATAAAGAGATTTTGCTTACCCTTTCTCTCCCTTCCCAAGAAAAGAGATCATCTAACCAAACAAATACTGCAGGGTACCCTGGAACATTCTGGGATCCAAAACAGCCCAGATGTGATATTTCGCGGGACTGTAGGCAGCTTGTTTGGTGGCACAAAATGAGCCATGTATAAACAGGTCCAAGGTCACTGGTATATCTCTGAGTCATAGACACAAATAAAATCAAAACCCCAAAACTGGCCACAGCTGCTCAGCCTCTGTATCAGTTTCTTGGCCCATGTGCAAGCACAACAAGCCTGAACACAGCTCGGGACATCCGCAGGGACCACAGGCCACCAGCAGCCCTGCACGACTCGATGCAAAGCCCCCTGATGACCACGGTCTCCCACCACCAGTGTGGCACCACAGCGATGAAGGACCCACGTGCACAGAAGGCTGGCAGGGATGTAACAAATTTTTGCAGGTAGAAAATATAACAAGGGTGCCCACCGAGTACCCCAGATGTCCAGTGGCTGCTGGAGGGAGGAACGTCTCCAGCTTTGCAGACAGACGAGGGTGGAGGCAGGCAAGAACATCCTGAACACAAATGACTTGTTCCTCTGTGTGCCTCGAGTAAACTAGGCGTGTCACCCAGGTATGCAGGGACACAACCGTCCAGCAAGTCACAGAAGAAGATGGTCACAGAGCCCTGCAGGGTGGCGGGGCACTGCACAGGCCAAAAGGCACCCCAGGGTGCTCAAGATGCCCACACTCACCAAAGGCAGCTCTCCACTCTTTGCCCTGACAAATATGAGCAGGAGCATAAGCCCCACTCAGTTTGGTAAACTGGTACATCCCTGTGCCATGGTGGGGAGAGGAGCATCGAATGAAACCCTGGTGCTCACCACCCTCAGTGTAAACCTCCAGGGCCACCATCTCTGGCCATGGCAGAGGACAGGTACGAGTGAGGGGAAAGGAGCTCTGTGGAACAGTCACACAACTGATGAGGGGTGTGAGGGTAAGGTCTCTGCTTGCTTTTGCTCAAGAACACCCAAAAATCCCTCAGTGCTGTGGCAGCACCCAACAAGCTGGCCGGGAGGGGCAGCCCCAAGGAGAGAGACAGAGGCGTGGGGTGGGGAGGCTGGAGCAGGCGGCAGCACAAACAGGCTGCTCTGCCCACTCGCAGCTCTCCCGAGGTACAACAGCAACTGATACCAAACCCACAACATCTACAGAAGACAGCTGCCTTTGAAGGTCTACCAGCATAAGCCAGCCAAGAAGTAACCAAAAGAAATAACCACGAAAGCAATAGCTCTACAGATGCTAGTTAATTGTTTCCGAATCACTGACAGGAATCCTGTTTCACTGTGTCCAATGAAGAAAGTACCAACAAAACAAAACTGAAAGCTAGACTGATCCAACAAAGAGATTAAGAGCAGCATCTGGAGATTTTCGGGGCCCTCTCTAGTGTAACTAAACAATAGTAGATGACAACTTTGAGTACCTAATTTTGAAAGGGGGAAAACCACACAAAATAGCACCAAACAAGACTTCATATAGGAAGGAAAAGACATGGGGGTAATCACTGAAGAATTTCTTAACTGGTCTGTCTTGGGGCTGAGTACTTACTCTTCACAGAAGTGGGTATATTTGGGTGTGCAGTACTGTTTTCTTGATTGCTTTCTGAATCAGAAAGCTTAGCAAAATATTGCTAAACGAGGGCCCAACCAAAGTCACTGGGGTGCTGGGGAGATGCACCACTTGCCTTTACAGACTCTCCTGGCTGCAGGGAGCACAGAGACACCAGGCCTGGGATTAAGACCTTTGATCTAGGTGCTTCTATGCAGATCTTATCTTAGAGCAGTTATGCAGGATAAGGGAACTAAACCCCCCTCTGCAGATGCTCTTCTGACTAAAACGGCTATTTTAGGAGTTAAAACCAGGCACATGGTCTAAGTCTGGCAAGGTGAAGTCCATCCTTGGTGATCAAGTCTACAGTGTCTCTGGCCAGACACCTTTCCTTCCCTCTATCACCTGAGTCAGGCTGTGAAACTCAGAAACTTTCAGCACAACTCCCCACAGAACTGGAGCTGAGTGTGGAGAAAAGCACCAACATGTTTGTTTAATGAAGAATCACCTTTTGTTTGAAGGCTGCTCATGGCATCCAGAGCCTAAAATAAAATGAAAGCAAAATATCAGTAACTGATTTGAAACTCTCACCACTATTTCAAAGTGCTTGTTACATTTACAATTTTTATTCACCTTTGTGGGAACTAGTTTTTCTTCCAATGCCTCCTCTTGAGCAGTTAGTGCTGTTTCAGGCTCTGTGACAATCAACTTCAATTTTCTTTTTTCTCCCAAACAAAGCTCATGAGACTGTCTCCCAAGAACTCGTTGCCTCACTGAATAAAACAAACAAACCCCAGTGACAATCTAAATAGAAATAAAACTTTACATTACGTATCGCTTTTCCACCATTACATTAAGACACACATACTGCCCCACAAAATGAAAGCGCTTTAAACTCATGATGCTACAACAGCAAGCATAAGGCATTCCTCTTGAAAAGGAAGAGTAGCACAGGATATTATTTCTGCCCAAAAACCCCACCAGAGATGTGAAGGTCGGCTCTACCCAACATTTCCCAGCCAGTGCTGGGGCTGCAGCACCGGGGTGCTGGCACAGCCTGGTCCAGTCAGTGCCGAGACTGCATGTCCTTGACTTACCAGCGGGGGAGCCCGCAATCGGGAAGCATAAGAAAGAAAAAGAAAGTGTATATATATATGTGTGTGAGTGTTTATGCACACATATGTACATCCATGCATATGTATACATTTAACACAACTGCAGGTAAATGCTTTCCACCTTGCTGCAAGTTTATATAGATAAACGCACATTACTATCATATAGAATCATAGAATCGTTATGGCTAAAAGAGACCCTCAGGCTCATCAAGTCCAACCATAACCTAACTCTAGCACTAAAATATGCTATATATGTTAAATATATCTCTGTAGTTAAAATACATATTAAGTTATATTAACATAAGCATTACTAATCCAAGTGCAATCTAGACAATACTACTGTGCAGCAAAAAAAATATGGATATATACCTGGTAGGACAGATTTATTAACTTATAGCCTAGTGTTATTCAAAATGCAATCTACAGGCTAGTACTAAGTACCGATTTTAAGCATATAGAAGCAAATACATATTATATATGCTACACTGCATATTGCAGAATGCATATGACATCGCATACTATAGATGTGTATGTTACATACTAGATAGCATACATCACATTGACTACAATAATTACATCAGTATGTATATTTTAACTTGCAGAAAGTTAAAGGTGTAACTCACAATACACACTCACTTCTATAGGAGCCAACACACAAACCCCTTTCCCGGCCACTCCGCCCTGGGTTAGACGGGCAGCCCGCGGCCGCAGCGCCCCCCCGGACCCGCCGGACCCCTCACCCGCCCAGGCCCCCTCCCCGCCCCGGCCGCTCACCCTCGGGGTGGGCGAAGCAGACCAGGAGGTCCCCGGCCGTGGTCCCAGCCCGCAGGTCGCACTCGCCGCCGCCCGAGCGCTTCTGGCTCTGGAAGTAGCAGAGCAGCTTCTTCCTCAGGGCGGGGGGCGGCTCGGCGGCGCCCCAGTTTCCGCGCACCAGCAGCGGGAAGGCGCCCGGCCCGTGCCCCGCCATGGCCGGCCGGCTCGTCTCCCCGTTGGCTTTCACTTTTGTTTCCCGGCGGGGCGGGCTGCAGGCGGCAGCCGGCCGGGCCCTGCCCGCCGGGGGGAGCGAGGAGCGAGGAGCGGGGGCCGAGACGGGCGCTGCTGCGCAACCAAGGTCCGTACCTCCCCCGGCTGTCACCACACACCTGCCCCGGGTGGCCGGGCACGGCTTCACACCCGCACCCTTGCGCTCCTGTCCCCGGCAGGATTTCCGAGAACACCCTCTGCATAATGTCTCTGTGCCGGGAGCTGGAAACCGTCACGCTGCTGGAGGAACAAGGTCCCCGCCGTACTCTTCAGCTTCCTCCCCTTTAGATTATTGCAGCCTTTCACTATTTAAAAGGGGCCTACAAGAAGGATGGGGACAGACGTTTTAGCAGGGCCTGTTGTGACGGGGCAAGGGGTAATTGTTTTAAACTAAAGGAGAGGAGATTGAGGCCAGACATGAGGAAGAAATTTTTTACACTGAGGGTGGTGAGCCCGGGTTGCCCAGAGAGGTGGTCGATGCCCTGTTCCTCGAGACATTGAAGACCAGGCTGGATGGGGCTCTGAGCAACCTGATCTGGTTGAAGATGTCCCTGCTCATGGCAGGGGGTTGGACTGGATGAGCTTTGAAGGTCCCTTCCAACCCAAATTGTTCTATGATTCTAATAAACTCACTTGGAGAAGCAGCATCACCTGCACAGACCCTAGTGGTACAGGTTTCTGCTCTGCACCTGATACCCAAAGCACCTGTAAGGCAAGCACTGGTGAAAAACCACCATGGTGTTCTCTACAGTTTCTTGTGGCAATGGAGAAGCTGAGAACAGATGTGCTACTGTCCTCCTGGGGAGAAAGTTCAGACCAGTAGAGCTGCAGGGAAGCACACTAAGACATCACCTCTGACTTCTGTCATGCTGATGGATTTGTTACAGAGATCAATTAAGTTTATTCATTTTAAAAGCAAAACTTATAGACTTCTGGCCCCCACACCCATCTCTTGAATTCAAGCTCTACGAATTAATCAGTCAGCATTTTTCAACAGTTAGAAAACTGACGTAATCCAAAGCAATAAAACCCAAAACAAGTGGTTCCAGCCACTTGTAGAGGGAGTGAGGGGGTGAGGTGTGAAGGAAGAGCCTGATGTGCAGGTTCATAATATTTGATACCACCTGTCCTAGAAAACATGTGCCCCAGCAATGCTTACCCTGCAATGATTATTGCTCACGTTGCCACACTCACCCACAGAAAAACTTTAAATAGCAAATTATGTAAAGCAAGTATTGGAATATTTTCTCTTAATCATCCAATCAAATAAGTCAAATCTAGTACCTTCAGAGGAGTCAAGGGTTTTTAGAATTTGGAGGTGCTGCATCATGAAGAGCTATTGTATTAACAAACAAATCCCTATTTGAGATGTCAACTTCATTGGCTGAAAACCAACACTAAGCATTTGCAGAGGTTTAGATAAACACAAGCCATTAACTACAGGTAGTTCATTTATTGAAAACCACACAATGCAGACTGTCAGAGTGTAAGAAGCCATCAGAAATGCAGCACTGACCCATGGGTGGCTGAAGGAAGATCCCTTCCAACCTCCCACCCGTGTTCCCCACTTGCAAGTGCAACTAGGATGAGCGTAAGGCTGCAGGGATAGACTAAACACCCTATAAAAGCTTGATATGTAATCAAACACAGGTTTTCAGTAGAATATTTAGATCAAGAGTTAGAGTAGCTGTGCTATCAAAAATTACCAGAGTGTAAACAAACTTTAAGAAATTAATTGCACATTTTGGTATAAGTGTTTGTGCCCTACAGCCAGACTAAAAGACATGCAACCTTGGCTGCAATCAAAATGCTTATCTCATGAAAGTGATAAGGTATTCTGGGTAAGCTTGAATGTCATTAAATATAATAAACATGGATGGCTGGTTCACGTTATCAGTTGAACTATCAAACCGATCTGTAGGGTCACTGGCATTTTTTGCATCTGGAATAATTGATCCTTTCGTCCCCAGACCATATTCTCCCACCAGGACTCGAGCCAAGTACATGTGCTTCTTCCCATCCACATCTGGTCTAGAGTAGGTGTCGTGGGCAGAATAGTTGGCATTAACAGCAAAGTACGTTCCATTTCCAAAGTTTGCAGCTGTAGTCAGAGAAACAAATGTTAGTGAACGTTTCAGTAGCAGCAATCACTCATCTGCCATCTTCAGAGCCTGTGAATCTCTTGACAATTTTGCTTTTTATTTGCAATAGAGAGATTTAATGATACAAATATTTTTGCATACAAGGCAGGACTATAGAGATGGCAAGGCAAATCAGTCCTAGCCCTAATCAGGAAAACAAGAGTTGTTTTGAAATTCACATTACCGTGCATTCCAGCATAGCTCCGGTTAAATCCATGGTTATTAATCAAGTCTAATGACTCCTTATTTGTCCCATGAAACAGAAGCCTCTCATTATTTCTGTTACCATTTTTGTTATCCATTTCACACTTTTTTATTTGGTAGGCCTTCCAAAAGAATGGGTTCTGTATCCTTTCAATCTGCAAAGTTTGAAAGTAAGACATTCATTTTCTTTAGATTGGTGTCATGAAAAACGTTAGTGTTATCAACAATTCAATCTGCTTCCAAGATTCCCCTCCTAACTCCAATGCACATATACTAGATTATGAAACAAATTAGCCAGATCACTCCAAACTTTGACATGACAGACAGCAGAACCCAGCCCCAAACACGACAAGACTCCATGGGAAACAATATGGGCCAGTTATCGCAGGTTTCTGGGGCATAGTTGACCTGCCTACTTGCAAAGCACACATGGCTTAAGTGAGCAAATGCTGTGCTCTACTATGGCAGAAGTGATTCCAAGAAAGAACACTCTCACTGGATGCTGAAGAAGCAACTGCTTAAGACTTGCTCCAAATATGTTAAATGCAAATTAAACCAATGCAAATTAAAATTAGTGACAGCCATAAAGACTTGCCCAACTTCAGAAAACCCAGTGGAATTTATTTTTCCATTGTTATTAGTAATCTTCATCACTTGTTATCAAAATATTTATGCTCAGGAATGCTGACATGTTTTCACCTTTTCAATTCTGAAGGAGTGACAGGTCTTCAGAAACTTTTCCTGCACATCTCTATACTCCCGTGTTTCTGGTTTTAGTTTCACTATTTTGAGTCGCTGGTTTTGCATATCGTCCCATGTTGCAGGGAGCACTGTTGATTCTTGATCTGCAGAAGAAAAATAAATCATATTTACGCAGATCCTCTGCTTAACATGAATATGCTCTGCTACAGACACTTCTAAAAGTCCATACATCTAGCTTATCACTAGTGCCTACTGGTCTTTGTCAGCCAAGAGTGTTTCATGGGTCTTTTACCTGAGGATTCAGGCGCTGTAGTTTCTAGTTTGCCACTGCACTGGCAACTGATGTGCCTGAATTGATAGTTCCTAGAAAAATCTATTCTTCACAGCTGAAGAGGGAATCTTTGCAACATCTTTTATCTCAGAACACATTACCTACATCTCTAAAAATTTAAAACAACAGCCAGATTCTTTCATTTTCATTTCCCAATTCAGTTCCTTTATACACTCTCCATAAGTGGATCCACACAAAGTTCCTAATAATATTTTGCATATTCTTACAATTTCTTACCAAGCTGGATTCAACCTGGTTTTAACACGGAAACATCCATCTGTCGAGGTGCCTTTACTTACCTTCAGATTTATCAATACGTATAACAGGTATACGTTTTCCTTGGCCATCCACAGCATATCTAGCGTCTACATTCACTGTGTATTTTTTCTTATTAATGGTGACTGAAACATCTTTCTGCTTTGCTATGGAAGCATTTTCCAACTGCATATTTGTGAGACTGTCAAAGGGCACATAGGAATCCTTTTTCAAATATTTCCACTCAATTAAGTTTTGTAGAAGTTCTGCCCTGATCTCATCCTGTTTAGCAGCTTTTACCCTGTGGATCATTTTTTGAACAGTTGAATAAGCAATCCAGACATCTTTCTCAACACCTGAAATTCTAATGGAGTTACTATCCAAACAAAGACATATTTTTAACTTCTTTTGTAGGTAACGCAGTTCGTCATTCTCTGCTTCGCCAAAATTAAAGATAGCCTCATCTTGGATTTCTGTGTTAAACTGTTCCTTTAAAATTGCAGTTTTCAACCAGTTTTCAGCTTCTTCCACTTTCTTCTTGTTTTCGCCACAAATCTGCACAACAGCCACGTCGATTTTATTTTCCAAAACTGCTTTGGGTTTTTCCTTTGGGGAACGTTTCTCAGGGCTCCAGAATGCTACATCGAAATACACAAATGTCATCATTAACAGTTATCAGCTGGTGCTAAACAGATTGATCTATAACCTGTATTTAAGTGACATCTACTTACACGTTAACTTGGAAAGGATCATGTTGGCTGCTGTTCTAATAGGCCTTTCTCTTTTCTGCATGCTTGCATGGAACACACTCAGCAGATGTGGCTGAAAGATGACAACTTTAATAGTTTTCACAGATGGAGAAGAGTTACTTCTTGCAAAGTCTGTTACTGCATCTATCATGTCATCAGCTACTGCTGCTGGATCACGGCCTGCCTCGCCTGAAACAAGTCATAAACATTTTGCCTTTAAAAAGGGTTAATAATTGTTACAAATGGTTAAAACACCTTTAGACGAACAGTTATGAACATACCCACAACCACTTGCATCACAAACAAGTCAGAAATAACTTCAGGCTGGCAGTTAAGGAAGGTTTTTATTTATTAGGAGGTTTGAGACCAGCTTTCCAGCAAGGAAAAAATATAAAATGGAAGTTTACTTTTGTTGACATGGCGACTGATCAGGTTATGATGTGGATGATACACCCTGGTCACCTAACAGGCCACAGGCCTCACGCTCAGTGGCCCAGTGATCAACTCTGCTCAAAAAGCAAGTCAAGTTGTATTCACACAAGAGGTCCCTACATGCATGGGGCCCAATTCCAGGTTCTCTGACTCCAGGGACTTCTACTGGTCTAACTAAAAATAACAAAAAAAAGGAACAATCTGGCCTTTTCAACACTTTAACCTTCCATCTGTATCAACCCTACCTGTGTGGCTGCTAGCCAGAGCTGCATTGTCTACTGACTTCAGCAATGGAAAAGTAGCTCCCTGGGTATTCTGCCATGAGCTGCTCACACATATCAGGCTGCCGTGACAAACATTTATGGTTCTTCCGGAAGCACAGATGTACCTTCGAACCCCAGTTAGCAAGGAAGTGTCAGCTCTAGAGCACTCATACTCTTCACATACTACCTGATGCAACGAATGAAGCTTTCTAGGTCTTCATAAGCTTCTAACAACAGTTTAAATCTGCAGTTTCTGAATATATTTTCACTAAAGAATAACCCCTCCAAATAAATAAAACTCATCACTTCAACCCCGAGATCAGCAGAACCATATGCACTGAACCCATTTCAAAAGGGAGACACAGACCTGTTCCAATTGCTGGGAAGGCGACAGAGCTGTACTGCTGTAATTCACACTCCTGAAGCACTTGGGAGACTTGTGACTTGATATCCTCTTGGGCAACAAAATGAATTATATATTTGCATGGTAGGTTTCCAGCTTGGGTGGTGATATAGAGCTGCTTGGATTGCAAGGCTGAAACATTAAGTAGGAGAACGTAATCAATCAACAATTATCCACAATACAAATGCATACTAATTCTCATTAGGAAATAAGAAATGGTAACAAATATGTCTCAGGATAGGCTTCAAGACTCCGTCCACAAACTGTGCAACCCCCACTCTCTATTTCAACTTTCAAGACACAAAGATTCTACTTGTGTTTGTAAAATATTTGCCTCATTTAGCAAATAAATTTTGTGGCCCTTTAGTTGTCAAGTTTGCTCTGCCGACTTGAAGAACTTCATGCAGACTAGTGCTACACCCTGTTTTCATGCACACGCAAGCATGCTATCTCCCCTCGGGGCGTCTATTCTGAATTACTCTCTTGGCCTGCCCAGAGGTTTACCTCTAATCACTTCCACATAATTATTTTCCTTTGGTTGGTCTTCCAAGCTGACCTCCACACCCTGCTTCCCTTATTTCGTGGGGTTTTAAACCCCATGCTTGTCCATCCCTTCTCCCCCTTCATTGTATTTGCTGTTCACTAGCTGAATCTGGTCTACAAAAAAAAGCCTCTTCTGAGGCAGGAAACCAACGTCACTCGTGTTCCCTCTTGTTCACACAGTGGATGTGGCAGTGGGTTGCTAGTTAAGCCAACAGCAAACGTTATCTTTTTGTTGCTTGGGAATGACAAAAGGAACTGCAGGTAGACAGTTGCTTCCAGTGAGGTATGGCTTCTCTATTAAAGTTTCTGCCAACAACATCCCTTGCTTATGGCTCTGTTCGAGGGAGACATGATCAGTTTTCATCATGGAAAGCTTTATTGGAATAAGAGTATGCAATAATGAACAGATTTAGTTCCTTACATATGCTTATAAGCCCTCTCTTGTTGAAGATTTTCCTTTTCCTTCCCTCATTAGATGTTTTACAAATATCACATTCACTGATTAAAAACAAGATGATGTAACACAGCTCATAATACAGATGGATGTACAATAGGCACTGAGAAAGTATTGCAACAGATGCCTTGTCATGCACAGACACTTTCAGAAAGTATGTCAGAAATATCATACCATACCTAGTTGAGCACATTCATCTTCAACTGCTTTTCCAGCAGCATTCAGAATTGCTCTAGAGACACCTTAAATAAGAAGAGACATAAGAACCCACTGTTACTGTTAATGCTGTTAAAGCCTCATCTGAGGCAGAACTGTGTATCACATAACATCTAAGATATCTCAATCCTGGTAACAGTGAAGGTTATGATTGAAAAGCACTGTTGCCTAAGTTTTAGGCTTACGCTTTTCAATTCAAAGTGATGTCTAAAGTACCTAACAACTTTCACTGAGGTCAAGACCTCACTGAGGTTTGTCTTCTCCTTTGGTCTGAGAGATGTTCTATAAAAAAAAAATTAAAATTATTAGTTTCCCTTTCTGCAAGTCTTAAAAATGCCATCCTGTGGCACAGATAAATAAGAAAATGAAAGTTTCAAACACTGCCTAATTGAACCTTTGTGCCCTAAGAAACAAAACAAACTACACTGTGAAACAAAAGCATTTGAAACAATGAAAGAAATGCTTCCTACTCTTCTCACCCAGCCCTTCCAACCACACATACTACCAAATAAAATACCTGATTTGAGGTTAAAGGTTTGGTTTGTTATGTTTACAATGACATCTCCGTCTTCCTTGGTAATATCGCCTTCCACCACTTGGAACACAACAGAGCCAATCTTCATTTCGTGTCCATCCTGTGTTGGGGTTGAAGAAGCACCAGATGCAGCTTCAGGAAAGAAATAACAGACGCTTAACAGATGGGACGAATGAAGTGAAAGATAACGGACTTATTCATGGGTGCAACACCTACAGAGACCCCAGTTTGGCTCCAGACTCCGCCAGTGCCTGCCACATCAACTGAAAATCATTCCTTCTCACAGCAGTCTCCGGCTAACCATCACCTATTCCCAGCATTGCTATTCGTGCTGAGATGGCAGAAAAAAATCCTTGTTTTGCTGCACACCTGGTATACAGACACTACTTTGCCACATTTTATCACACTATACAAGCCTTTGCAAAATTCCAAGGTAAGAGAGCCACAGACTTTCCAAGTTTCACTCCCTTGGCTCCTCTGTCTCGCAGAGTTTTCAGGCAGGTTCTCTACTGTGTGACAGGAACTTTGTACCTAAGCTTTATTGGTAAAAAACTTAATCAAGTTTTCAACATGTAACTCATTTTCTACACTCTGCATTTCCATTAGGCTGGATAACGCCAAACATATTTCAGTTTGGTTTTGCTGTTCATCTGAACATGTAAAAGATTTAAGACTATTCCAAAGAGGCCACTTTAAGACATATAACCAGGAACTCACATGCCTTCCCAGGACACAGGAAGACACCAATCTGTTCATGATCTAATCAAGTACTGCAGCAATAAAAGAAAAAGCCCCACTATGCCCTCGGCAAATGGTAGCTTCCGCTGTCCTGGTTTGTAGAGGCACTATCCACATAAGGAGTCACAGGTACATTTTTTTTCTTAGTATCTCCAACACTGTTTCAGATATTATAGACACTCAGCCTAAAAATACCATATGCTGCCTTTACAGCAGCCCCTTCAACAGCTACTTGGACTTCAGGAACAACATTCTCACCAAACAAACACCTAAACATCCATAATAAATGCATTCCCTGGAATATTTAAAATAACTTAAAAGAAATCTACTAGGCACACAGCTGCTGTGGAACGAGCTTACCTGTGCCTTGGTTAGCCTTACTGGGAGTAGCCTTCTGCACTTTCGCATCTACAGCATTTCCACATCTGTTCTCAAGTTCATAAGAAAATTCCTAGAGAAGGCAATCACAATCAACCCCTATAGAAATCTAGATTATGCAGCAGAAATGAAGGTTTGAAAAGTCAAGTAAAAAAACATGAATTACTTCATACCATCTGCTTTAACGCTGATGGCAAGTTCTGACACATGGTTGTTGTCGGACAGCAAGGTTATTTAGTGCGAGCAACAGACAGGATTGATAAATAACTAGTAGAACAGCCAAGGTACCATTCCAAGGGATACAGTAACAAATGTCATCCTTACACTGAGGGGCCAGTGTACACTCCAACTCAAGTCTTGCAGCTAATGTCACCCTTATCTATGCACAATAGCTCAGTCGCCTTCAAGTTTCACCTTTCAAAATGTATTGACTACTGTGCAATACAGTAGAAGTCAACAAACGCAGAAACGCTTATTTGGACTTAATTCACAGCATGACTGCTCTCTTTTGAGAGATTAATGTGTGAAATGAATAACTTGAGCGTGGATATAGAGAATTTGTGTTAACATGACACTGAAGAGAGGGGGATGCAGAATATTGATGGACTTTCTACTGGAGAAGTTTACCAGCACAGCAATGCTAGCATAATTTTTATTCCTAAAAAGGCATCAGCATTCCATTGAAGTAGTCCTTTTTCCAAGAAGGAAGGCATCTATGCAGGAATTGCAGCAATTTTATCCGTAGGCAAGTTTTATGTACTGAAGAATTATGTGAGATCATGAGATAAATAGTAATTACACTGTTGTCTATATTAATTACCAGGGAACAGAAAGGGCTGTACAAGACAGGCAGGTGACCATGAGGGGCAGAACCAAAAGGACAACTTTCAGTACAGACAAGCAAGACTGTCAGCAAACTTCTTCAGGATAAGAACAAGAACCCTGTGGATTTTTTGGACGTGATCAGACAGCCAAGTATTATGAGATCGGCCAAATTAAGACAGCTTGTAATAGAGACAGAAGAACACAGTAACTCACCTGTATATTAGCTGTGTCTTTTGGGTGCAACAGGAAGTGAACTTCCTCAAGAGAATTGACTCCATTTTTACTGCTGAATTCAAACACTTTGTCAAACAATAATTTTGCAACAGCAAACCTCGGGAATCCTAAATTCCCTGTCCCAATCGCTGGGAAAGTAACTGACTTTACAGATAGTTCCTCAGCAATCTCCAGGCATTTTGTGATGATATTGCCCAAAATCTGTAAAGAACAATTATTTTTTCAATTACTGAAGGTAATTTTTTCCCAGTATGTGAAATGTAGCACTTTCCCTTCTAGCTGTCTCTTGGTATTAAAATACAATAATTGCATACATCACAAGGAATAAATTAGTCAGTGAGGGATCAGACACACAGATTAAAAAGAACAAGTCAAGTTTATGACACTGTTGCCCATTTTGAAGGAAAAGTGGCATTAAACCCACTATAAAGCCCAGTCAAATTAGAATTCAGCCAAATAAAACCCTTTATACCTTTAGAGATGTCTGTTTCTGGGACCACGTGGGTACGACAGCATGAAGCACAACACTGCAACCAAGATTGTAACCTTTTGTTTTAAACACAGAACCTTCCTCGGCTGTTTTTCCCAGGCTTTCTTCTTTTAAGCCCATCTGAAGCATTGGCCCTGCCTTGCTCAGCAGAGCTTTAGAGAGCGGCCCTTTGTCAAGCTGGAGATCTTTGGTAACACTGATGACAACGACGTCTGTCTGAAACACACGCAAGCAAAAACTCACGTAAGTATCAAGTTTAAATTTTGCACTGATTAATCAAATGCAGCCTGTCTGCTGATTTACAAAGTAGAGATTTGGGACAGCAGTCTGAGAATGAACAAAGTTTTGGAATAAATCTGAGAAGTTATGTTCAGTTCTAACACCATGAGCCTGCTTGTAGCAACACAGAAGCTGAATTAACAGTGAAATTAATTTCAAGCCAATAGTAGAAAGTTAAAATTCTGCATTCCTGGTGTACTCATGCTACCTCCATTTGAAAAATGTTTATGAAGTTTGTTCTCCAAGAGAAGTGCACAGACCAAAAATCTATGTTCACTGAGGTAAGCAGGACTTTGCCATACATGACTGGTCTAGAGAAAAAAGAGGAGGTGAAACAAACACGACTGGAGGAAAGCTATGGAGAAATGAAGGCAGTAATTCAGAAGCAAGAAAAATGCAAAGAGCCATGAACATTGTGTCAAGCACTAAGCCCAGCTCCTAAAGAAGGACCTCTATACACATTGTAACGTATATTCTACCCCGGCCAACGGGAGGAGCCGCACACATGAGCTGTGGGAGGCATCCCCTCCTGAAGCGATTTGCCGGCTGCTGTGGAAAGGGCTCTGAAAGGAGTTGCTTCCAGTATCAGCGACCCCAGTAAAGCAGCTGTCAGCAATTCAATACAGGGGATCTGCTATGGCGGGGTACTCAGGTTAACCAGCACCAAACATCTTTAGCTTTTGTGCTAGTACCACTCTCTTGTAATCAAGACTTCTAGGAAGGTCAACACTGCTTTCATGTGGTTCCTGCCCAACAAGGTAGGATCAGGAGGATTTTGAGCCCAGAACCACTCCTGCTGTTCCCAGTCACTTCTGCTAAACTGCAATGCACTGTGTACCAGGGGAACCTGTGTGCCTCTGTGTTACCAGACGACAAGACGCGGTGCGGCACAGCCGTGTGTATCTATCAGGTACAACTGCCACCTCACAGCAATTGTTATGATCAGCAGTGACAGCCAGTTTTAGTAACATATCAAATACCTTACAATAGTGACTACAGATAATAGTCTGAGGTTGGTTGTTTTTTGTGTTTAAAAAACAAAACCGAACAAACACCTACCCCATCCCACATCCCCACCACCACACTTGATATTTTAAAAGCAGATAAACACTTACTATAGCGTCCTCAATGCTTCCTTGTTTCAGCACAATGTCAAGACCTTCCTCCGTTGTTAGCAATGGGAAGCTCTTACTGCTCTGAGAAGTTTCCCTTTTCTTATGCTGACGAACTGTACTGGTCTGACCCAGTGGCCTGTAGGAAGATGAATCATCTGAAAACACTTCTTGCAGTGCATTGCTGAAAGCCTGAATGTTTTTCTGTGTAATATCCACAAGATGAACCTCCTTCAAGCTGCTGTCTCCCATGGATTCTTCCAGGGTCTCCCTGATGGAGGATACAATGGAATGCGTACACAGATCCAGCGGGAAGCCAAAAATCCCTCCACTTATAGCAGGCAGAGCTATGGAACGATGATTAAACGTGTCAGCTAGCTGTAGGCTTTTCTTGACTGTCTTTTTTAACAAGAACATGCACTTTTCTGCTTCCTCCTTCCTCCACCTGGGCCCAACAGCGTGAATGACGTTCTTGCAGGGCAGTTTCCCAGCACCCGTGATCACGGCGCAGCCGGGCTGCAAACTCCCGTTCCTCCTCACCAGCTCGTCACACTCCTGCTGCAGCTCCGGGCCAGCCGCTTGCAGCAGGGACTCAGCAAGGCCACCAATGTGTTTGAGGTCTTCATTAGATGCGTTCACCACAACATCAACCGGATGAGTGCACATGTCAGCTTTATAAACCGCTATTACAACTCCACCCATGGTCACCTGCCTACAGGGCTTGTCTACATTACTGTGTTCCTGCTGTTCTTCTTCTTCTTCTTCCAGTCTCACCAGACACTTAAATTCTTCTTTCACACTGGCAGCAAAAAACGGTTCTCGCTCTTTGAAATACGACTTGGCTCCCGGCTCTTTAAATACCACACGCTTATAATGCAGACCGGACAGAATTTGCTCAACTAAGGTGACTCCCTTCAGCACTTCTCTTCTTGGACCACTCAAGGATATAACTCTTTTTTTCTTCTGGGTGATAAAGTCAACTTTCACGCATTTATTCTGTAAATCACCCCAAACATCGGCCTTTGCTTTCTCAAAAAACATGATGACCGCCACAGGCTTTCCTCCTATAACCTTTTGTACTTGTGTGTTTTCATCTATGAAGTTTGAAAGTTCTGTGAAGACTTTTGCTACTGCTTGAGAAAAACCAGCAATGATGACCTGACTCCCTGCCTGCGTGACTCTTACAGCTTCATCAGAGCAGTTTTGCTTGGTGAGCATCATCCATTCCTCTTTCTGGAGGACTGACTCATCCTCCAGACTAATGCTTTTGTGATCCAGTTCCTTCTTTATTTCTTCTTCTGCTTTTTGGAGATCTTCAGGAACACTCCCTTTCAAGAAGATGGCTTCTGCATCAAGCTCATAAAAGGCATTAATTTGTTTTGACATAAACAGGCTCTGTGACAGGGTTTCATTATCAATATGCTCTAAAAACTGGAAAATATAAGGGTGAATATTAATCATTTTCTTTGCCATTTTGCGTATATTATCTAGTATTTCCCCTTTTACTTTATAAACTTCCTCACGCACTCCACAGAGGTTAATGATGTTCTGCAAAGGATCATAAAATATCTGCAGGGCTGGGAACTCTCTGTGAAATTTTTCAAGACTAGTACTCTGCAAAATCGCATATTCCCCTGGACCCATTACCACTAATTCTTCGGTTCTTTGCTTTTCTCTCTCAATTTCTATGGTGGTCTTTTCTACCAGAAACTTCAGCTCTTGTTCAACGTTCTTCACAACGTCTTTTTCACCCACTAGAACAAGTAAATCCTTGGAAAGACATGGAATTATCAGAACGTCACTGTGGGTAAAGCTGCTTCTAATGGCTTCCCACACCTCTGGGCTTACTTGACATTTAATTGCTTTGTACTTCGATACACTGTGCGAAAATGCTGTGGAAACATCTTCATTCCATGTCTTGAACAATCGAGATACCAATCTCTTCTGCTCAGGCAAAGCAGCTGAAGGATGCAAAGTAACTTCTGGTTCTGCACAGCAGGGGTGAGGCCACGTTAGTTCACAGTTGCATTTTGCCATTTCACAACTTATTGCCTCGATTAGCTTATTATTTTTCTGCAAGTAATACCAGATATACCGATCCAGAGGCACTGTAATTGGATCTGGCTGCTTTATTTGTGGCCCTTCCTTTCCGTACAGAGCTGTTCCCAGTGAGACGAAGTAAGGATAGACAGAGATGGGTGTTTTGTTGAGCGAATGCTGCTTTGCCAATATATTGGTTACATCTAAAACACACAAACAAACAAAACAAAGACCTAATTAATGCTAGCCCTTAAAACCAAGTATCTTCTGGTTGCTGTTTTATTGTTTTAACTTTGTTTTCTATATAATAATGTTTGTTATGCCTAAGAGTAGTTTTACATGAATTTTATCCCCTTCCCAGATAGAAATAAGTCCAAATTATTGAATAATTACTGGTTTTAAACACCAAAAACTAAGAGAGAGGCAGTTAAGAACAAACACTGACCACCCCCAGGAGGCGGCACACACAGCACTGTTTCTGTCCCCTCTTGTGTTATGTGCTGTACTTGAAGTGCCCAACTTACTAGTTGTCTGGGCTGTTACTCAGCAGTTTCAAATCACAGCTCCTCCATTCCCCCCAAAAAGAGCATCTATTATCTTCAACTTTTCTTCTCTCTTGAGCTCATGCTGTGACCTGAACTGCGTAATGAACAAGGCCTGGGTAAAAAAACTGCATAAAAAGGAAAAAATTCTGTGCCTCACGCTCAGCTGGTCCAAAAAAGCTCGCACTCCAGTTAGTGGAGACCTGCTCACAAAGCACCAGATCTTCTGTTTTAGGGAGGCAAAACAGTCATTTCTCTAGAAAATCCACATTTTGATCTTTACGCGAAAGGATCTCAGAGAAATAAAGGCTTCATATTTTTGCATTACCTTCATGGTCACTGAATGTAATGATGGCTGCATCTTCATCAGGCAGCTGCTGAACATCCACCACTTGTGCACCTCCATTCTTCTTGTTTTCAAAGTACACAGTTATATAGTCACTGGGTGTGTTAGGTGGTACGTTTTCAGCCCTAACACTTCTTGTTAGCTCAAGGCACCTTGCGGTAATATTTTGTTGCTTTGCTCTGTGGTTTTGATTAAACTTTTTAGCAAATTCCCCTGTAGCTAGAAAGAGAAAGCAAAACAAAAAACACCACACAAGGTCAAACTAGTAGCTCACTTTTCTACTATGATGTTAGAAGATTGTTGCTGTGTGCCTTGATCGAAGCACTGAATTACAAAGCATCTTTCAGCTCAGAGGTGCCCACAAAGCTACTTCTTTCCACATATTTGGTATCCATCACCCAATACATACTACATGGTTGATCGCAGTTGTTGGCTACAACTACCATAGCCAGAATTTGTCACTAGTTTTCCTACTGAGTAGCACTGTGGCCTTTTAACCCAAAAGAAAATAAGATCAGGTTCATTTTTGGGCTATGGCTTTATACACAACTAGTTAGACGTAAGTCAACAGTTCAAACTTGGATTCTTTCAGTTCTATGATAAACACATTCTATTTTTGGCTATTTCCCCCCCACTAATCATCAGAGTAAAAGATAGTCACTTTTACATGCGTCAGGCAAACACACATTTAAGTCCTAAAGAGATCTACTTATTTCCTAAAGGCTACACGAGAAATTTGGGACTGGACCATGATACGAAAAGCAAATAATTTCTGACTTCTTAAGCAGAAAACCCCACACTTTCTCAGAGACTAAAAACTTATTCAGTTTAGTTATACCACAGACTAAGCCCTTCATAACTTCAAGATTCTGAGCAACTTCATTCTTATGTATTACCAGGATTACAACTATACCCACAAAGTTGATTTCAAGTGGCATTTAGCATGTTTTCACCATGTTTGGCCTTCTAATGAGATTTACAATTTTTCCACAGCTTTCTCTCTTTCCTGTCTGATCTCCTCACCCAGAATCAAACACACGTAAAACCACCTTGTCCCTAAAAGGACTCAGGTTCAGCAGCACTGGGAAGAACCCTGGAACCAGTTCACTGCTGTCAGTTTAATTCGGCTCTCCTGGTAACATGGGGCCATTATCTCTACACCAGCTATACACTGGCTTACACTGCTTCTGAATCTGGTCTTATCATACCACTTACTGTTGCCCATGTCCTGGGATGGAATTTTTTTAATAATATCAACCATAAGTCAACAGGAACTCCCCCCAGCTTCTCACTGGTGAGAAGTGAGACACGTCTCTGCCTGGAAGATGCCTTTGTCATCTACCGCTAATAAGGCAGAAGGGTATGGCGTCAAACGCACTAACAAAAAAAAAATCACAGCGGACATGCAGTAGCTTGACAAGTAGTTGGTACCACAACATCAGGCAAAGCGTATGGTGGTAATTCCACACTCCACATAACTGAGAGCTGCCACCCTGCAGAAGGACAGCGGGACTTGCCTCAGCATCCCAGGGTCCAGCCGGCCCAGCATCCCGGCTCCAGCAACAGCCACAGCAGGTATCTAGGGAACAGCTGTGAGAAGATGCTGCTTCCCTCATCCTCTCCCAGCCTCTGATCTATTACAGTAGATTTCCCAAGCCTGATGTGGTCTATTTAATAGCCTTAAAAAGCTGTGTTACACACACTTGTTCAATTTTCCCTCAAATCCATACAAAATTACTACACATGCAGTACTTTTGGGCAGGGAGAGCCTTTATCATCAATCTGTTCTTAGCCCGACTACACCCTTTTGTTCCGTGTATAAAGTTATAATTTATTTTTAGCCCTACCCATTCTGCGAACTGTCCAAAAAAGAGCTTGTCCTCTTACAACTTACATTTTATCTGTAAGGTATAAAGGCCAGTGTACATCATTAACTTTAGTACAGTAAATCCTCATTTGAAATGACACAATATCAGATTAAACCTGTGACAGAAAATAATCATTTCCTGTTTATACTCCATCACATGCAGAAGTAGCTAATAAAAGAAGATTTGTAATTCTGCCTCCTCCTTACCAGTATCTCCAGTAAAAGTAACTACAGCAGCACGTATTTCAGGTATCATTTCCACACTGAAGTCACCATCCTCCTCAGACAAGCCACTGATGTTCTCCACCAGCATAGTTAACATGCAATCTTTTACTGTCTCCCGCACGTTTTCAAGCGCAACTGAATTGGAATGCGGGGATTCTTCAGAGTCCTTCACTTGGCACGGCTCCTCGAGAGCCTCCACTTGCCAGGGCTTCACGAACAGATCAATTTTCTTCACCGAGTGATGCTTCCTCTGCAAAACTTCTTGGGCATCTAGTTCCACAGGAAAAGAAACAAAGATGTAATCTTCCCTTCCCCTCCTGCCACAGCAAACCAACATGGTAAATTACACTCTACTTCAAACTCAGCCCAGTCCTATTTCTTGTATCACTGAAGAAACAGAAAAAAAGCAGAGCTACATCAAAAGTTAGGGTCAGGATAAAAGCTGCTCTATGATCTACATGTTCCCAGTCTGCACAAAGGGGAAAAAAAAGGTAAATTACTTTTTGAAGTAAGTGCTCTCTCCTTTCTACTGCCCTCAAGTGCAAGAAACTCTTCTCCAGATTAGTAACATATAATACATAGCAAATAAAAATAAGGTTTTCTATCCTGCTTATCTTGTGTATTTAACAAATATTTAACTATTTTTCTTGCATAAACAGTTTCCACTTTTTGCATACATCCTTCATACAGAGAGCCAACAGCACTTTGGTGTAGAGGAAAACAGAGAAAAACTACAAGTAAATTGAGGCTATTTTAAAATAATTTTCTCCACAGAGATGAGCATTCACCTGTCTTACAAATACATAATATATACTACCTCTTTTCCTCCCAGTCTCCAAAATCCTGGCAATTGAAATGAATACAAAAGAAAATACAAGAAAATAATATTTACCCATGATCTGCAGGTAATGCTGTACTATGCTTTATCCAGTCTCCTGAACTAGAATTAAAGGTTACTTATTCTGCAGTGCTCCTGACATCACTTCTCCTGCATTTTTTCCTGTGAGCCTTTATCAAGCATTTGGGACAGGTCTAGAGAACCACTTCTTTCCCTGGGCGTTATTATAAACACTGTCAGAAACCAACAGCTGCATTGGACAACACAGGCACATTTTCTCCTTTTATAACCCGTCACTCTTTGGGAATATTAAACATTTTTTTTCTGGAGCAATGCCCACAAAGGGATGCAGCACCAGCAAAGGCTTATTTTTAAAAGGGAGCTTTAGTAATATAACACCCAAAAAATACAATCATACCTCCCTCATCCTGAAAGGTGATGATCATTTCCTGATCCTTTTTGATGTAGGACTCGATGGTCCCCCCACCAGACTTCTTCTTATTTTCAAAGTACATCTCCACAATCTCATCTTCTATCTCCTCCCCAGAGGCAGTGGTTACTACTATGACAGATTTCCTAGGTGTTGCTCTTTCTGTCTCCAATTTCTCACGTGATTCTGAAATGAAAGATCACATCCTAATGCCTTAGGCAAAAGTTAAGAAAAAAACAAACCAAACAAGCTTATTATCTTCCAAGCTTTCACACCGCTTTTTGATCAGATCACAGATAAGATCAGGGAAAAGAACAGGCAAATAAACAGTAATTCAGGTTTGTTGGTTTTTTGTTTGCTTTGGGTTTTGTTGTGGTTTTTTTGTTTGTTTGTTTTGTTTGGGTTTTTTTCCACAACAGCCTTTAAATCCCAAAGAAGCTGATCATATCACTAGTGTGAGTTGTCTTATCAATAGTTGAGGAGGAAAGGCTTCCATTCATTATCAGGCAAGGTCAGCAGAAGTAATGGCTATGAAAGCTTCTTCACAAATCCATGCTAAGGGGAAACATCATCACTCATCTGTCTACGTACTGTCTCTATTTATAGTTCCAGCCACTGATTTTGGTCCTTAAGTGGTGACACTGTGGGCCTACATACGCTGGCTGCCACAGGGCTCAGGTGCAGCTGGGCTACCCAGTTCCTGCTGTTGTACCACAGGTCACCCTGGGGGGCTGGTGGTAGCTGAGAGGTCTGGGTAGGGACAGCCTTACCCAGCACAACATTCAGCATCCACCACGTACTCTCCCTAAGGAACTGACCTGAGGTAGCCAGTGAAGTGGGGAGTTTCCAAAGGGACCCGTACAAAGAAAAAAATACATACTTGTATATACTTAGTTCAGTCTGAGAACACGATTTCTACGCAACATTAGACAAATACCACAAGCCACCCCGATGACCAGGGCACTATTGCAGCATAAAGTTAATGAAAACAAATGAAGCAAGAACGTGCTGGTCTCTGTTTGATCAGTGGCTCACTTACCTGCCTTCTGCTGTCTGCACACAGAAGTCTCTGTATTCTGGCAGGTAAGAAGAGACACCTGGGGATCATTAACTAGAGACAAATTACAACATTTTATCAGTTACTGGGTACTTCAAGAAGAAAAAGGTCACACTTTTGTAGACTCAGGAGCTAACACAGCTCAAATTTAGTTTCATTTGACATGGCTGTAATCACAAACTTCCATATGTTCCTTCTTTTACAGCATATGTTGAATGTGGTTACAGAAACATTCTATAAGCTCAAGATGCTTCAGGCATAACGTTAAAAAGCAAACTAGCACATAGTCATGTGTGAAGCACTGCGAGTGGGTCCTCCCATACACGGCAGCACAAAATACTGTTGTCAAACCAGAGATCTGTCAGGGACATCCCTCCTCTGGGGGGAAGTGCCTTTGGAAGCCAGGCATCTCTATAAAAATGTCTGTCGTGGTGTGTTCTGATTCTGCACAACATCTCTACCTGCTGCTTTAAAACGACAAGGAACACGGCTGAATTAGAAGATAATCATAATGTCTGCCAGGCTGCTTTTCTAGTCTGTGCTCTCAGTCTTCACCTGTGCCCCACCCTTATTCACGCAAGTGAGTAACTTGCATGTAGACATAAGTATGTGATGTACAATTAGCAAACTCCTGCCCACAGGGAGAACACACACAACGTCAGCTGGAACCACAACAAAAACTGTATAGGTAGTTCATTCAGCTTTTATGCACACCTTGGAGTTTACTTAAGGGCCGTGTTTTACGAGTGAAACGAATTTTACGGCTTTAAAAATGAAGGCGAGTGCTGGAGCGGGGGAAGAAGGAAGCACAGCTCAAGGCCAAGCTGCACAAGCCCCGGACGAGCGAAGTCACCGGTTCCCCACGCAGACCATACCTGGCACCTCGGCCCCGCCGGCCCGTCCCGGCTCCTGGAAGCGGAACGAGAGCAGAGCGGTTACCGGCGGCCCCGCTCGCCCACCCCGCCCTACCCACCCGGCCCCCGCCTCACCTGACCGGCTTGTCCGTCCGCGGGCAGCTCGGTGACGAGCAGTGCCAGCCGCCCTCTTTGGCCCCACTCGAGCTCATGGACCCGCCGGTCGAGCACCCGCTGCCTCACTGCACACAACAGGCACCGGTGAGGGGAGGGCGGCGGCCACTCCCCCTCCCCAAAACGCGGGCACCGGTCATTAGCGCCCCCTCCCCCGCCCCGGCCGCTCACCCTCGGGCCGGGCGAAGCAGACCAGGAGGTCCCCGGTCGTGGTCCCAGCCCGCAGGTCGCACTCGCCGCCGCCCGAGCGCTTCTGGCTCTGGAAGTAGCAGAGCAGCTTCTTCCTCAGGGCGGGGGGCGGCTCGGCGGCGCCCCAGTTTCCGCGCACCAGCAGCGGGAAGGCGCCCGGTCCGTGCCCCGCCATGGCCGCCTCTACGCCTCCGCCGATGCCGCCGCTTTCAGTTTCATTTCCTCGGCGAGGAAACCAGCGGTGCCGGCTCCGCCCTGCGCCGGGCGGCCCCCCGGCGCTCAGCCGACGTCCCGGTGCCCGTCGCGCCGCCTCAGGGCGCGGAAAACACCGCGGGTTCCGCACACCGCCCTGCTCGGGACATCGCGAATTGCGCTTAAGCAGGGGCGGACGAGAAGCCGATTTTACAAATGCGGCTATTTTAAATACCTGAACTTGGCACCGGATAATACACACTTCGCTTCTCGCTGCGTTGTGTTCAAATCGAGTCGTGACACAAAGCAAAATCACCCGCTTCCAACATTCTCCATCGGAATTACTTGTACTGCTGTGCAGGATTGCAGCGTTAAGAATATTTTCCCCAGGCCAACCTTGTCAGCTAGCTGGGACATGGCCAACGAAGGACTCAGGTTGCAAAAGGTTACAGTTTTCAGCTGTTTCTTGCTGTGTATTTTATTAATGTGCCCAAATAGAAGACATTGAGATAGCAGTTAAATGAACATTTTACCCCTAACTTCACTGATATATGGATATATGGATAATAACCAAATGTCACTACATATAAGCACAAGTGGATGCCAGATAAATACAGGTGTCATCAGACACTGCTGAGCAGACCCATGGAGATGCCTTTTTTCCTCAGGGGTGGATTCATCTTTTGCTTCCTAATGCACCATTCCCTCAACAGTTACCCAGGTGCATGCTCTCCTCCCTTGCTGTAACCCAGGCAAAATACCTGGCTTTGATAGCAAATCCGGTAGATTTGTTCCTAAACTGACTGTCTGAGATTAGGAAGTAAAGGTCTGTACGGTTAGTTATTGGGTAAAGGCTCGGGAGCTTTCAGTGACGCTTAACAGGACTTTGCCGCAAAACTCAGCCTGCAAAACTTTGCCACAGATTAAACTGGAGCTGGTGAATTGTCAAACATTGTCTGACATTGTTGAACTGGCTTTTGGGGACAGAAAGGGAAACAAAGGACTGAAAGAAGTTGGGGAAATTCGACCTTCACAGCTTGTTTCGGCATGAGGAAAAGAAAGGTCACTTGGAAACAACTGCAATGTTGGTATCTGACTGCACAGAAAAGGGAGGAAACTCAAAATAGTATAAAATGTGAAAACAAATACAGGAAAACAGAACCACAGTGGAAAAGTCATCCCAACCCACAGAGAAACCAATATGAAGAAAACTGAAAGCGAAGGCGGTAAAGCAGCACTGCCTGTTCACAATGTGGGATTCTTAAAAAAGAAAAAGGAGGTGCCACGGGGGCCAAATCACCCCAAATCATGACGTTGCTGGGAAGCTTCTAAATTTAAAAATAATGTACAACTATACATATCTAAAACAGGAGGAATAACCTGTACAGAAGAATGCAGAACTAAGCAGATGGTATTTTATATTTTATTTATTAGTTATATTGAATAGCAAAACAAAAACGGTTTAACGCACTAACAATTATGGCTGCATTAAGTGAAAGCTATTTGTTTCACACCACCACCAAAGTAATCAGCAGGCTATTTAGTGCAGAGTAGTAACGAAGTATCTTCATAACACAATTTAAACCACATATTGGAAGCAATGGGAATGTCATTTCTATCCTGAAAAGAAGCAAAAGATCACAGCTGCAAACAGCTGATGCTCTAACAGCTGCATAAAAACCTTCCAGCAGATGGGTTACATGATGGTACACAGGATGACAGATGGAACAACACAAAGCTCAAATAAGCGTTTGATCAAATAAAAGCCAGTAGTGGATCTACCTGTTTTGGTGGTCAGGCTGAAGACTTGTGGAAAAAAGTGCACATCAGATTCACTGGTAAAATATGATACACAATTTGATATTTGACAAGTGCAATAAGTACTGCTGCTGGACTTACAAGACCAAAATTCCGTAAAGGTTACACATGTAGAGAAGCACTATTCAAGGAAGCAAATTATGTGTAAAAAGAACATATATAATTTGATGAGAAAAAGATTGTGGTTTTTAGCTGACGGGAAAATGACAAGTGATTTAAGTACAGCAGCAGAACAAAGTAACTTCTTTCTCCTTAGTGCTTGGATAGCAAATTAATTGCTACATGTTCAGCTATTATACTTAAGAGCTGGCAGTTGACGAATTTCTCTATTCAATTCCTCTTGCTTTCAATTCTGATCGAACCCGCCGCAGATAATCAGGATCAGGGTAACCAAAACTAGGAGAAAAAGAAAATAATTGTTTGGGCTACTTCTGCAGTGAAGCCCATGACAGTTCTACCGAACCTTCTCATCAAAATCTCTTAAAACACTTTACAAATTGGATGCACTTAATTCTTACTCTATGGGGACAACAGAGCCTATTTTACAGGTCAGAGAGGTGGTACAGAGAGGGTAAAACCATAAACTTAGAAAAAGCAGCTGCTGACACTAAGAACTTGATTTTCAAAGCTGCCTGCTGTCTCACTTGAAAATGGAAGGGTGCTTGGGTGTGCTTCTTTCTAAAAATCAAATCTGAAGCATAACCAAGTGAGCATTCAAAACACAAACGTAATGTCCCCCCCTGGATTTTAAGTAGCGTATCACCAAAAGCGTGCATGAAGCAAGTGATAAGTATGGAGAGTACTTGGACAGAGGAGGGGATAAAGCAGAACTGATACTTTTTTCAGAGCAGTTATTAACTGAGTAGGTGCTTTACACAACTCACTAGTGAATGAGTGGCCTGAGGGGCAAGCGAAGACTCAGGTCACCCTTGTTCCAACTCTCCAAATTGGTGAATATGGATCCACATGTCTGGGTCCATAGGGCATTCCACAATCACTTTGCCAGTGACAAAATCAGAAAGCTCTAAGGCGGAAAATATTCAGGGTAGCCTTCCTGACACATCTGAGTAGCAACAAAATTACAGAAACAGAAGACTACTTACTTGGTAGGTCCTCCAGTTTTAGAAGTTTTGTGGTGAATATCATTCCATGTGATAACACCTTGTGCACCAGTAGTACGTGACTGCCCCACTGTGAAAATCAATTTTTGATCAAAAGCTCTTTGGAGGAGCTGCAGAATTTCTTGCCCTTCCTTATTGTTAGGTAAATATGCTGTTCGAGAAGTTGAACCATAAGGTTTCCCTGGGTTTGGATGGTTCTTCTGTTTTGTAGAAAAACAAAACAAAACAAAACCACATTGTGTATCATAAATGCTTTGAAAGTGTGAAAATTACACATCCCAGCTTTCACAATACTTTTTATCCTGTCTTTGATTCAGAAAGCATGACTGATGACTGTTTTGAGGAGTTTCATGTAAGTTTCAATCACATTTTCTTGTCATCACTCATGCATCCATTGTTATTTAAAATATTTTTTTCCTCTTTGCTATTCCAAAGGCATGTCATCTCACCCCCAACTTTTTCATTTATCGCATTTTCAGTCCCCATCATGACTCTAAGCACATAAAATAAGCTGATTTCTCACCTGGAAAGCTTACAAGCCAGCCCACTATTCATTTCTGTCCAATGCCTCAGAGAATTCTCATTATACTCACAGAATTTTGTTTATATTATATCACTCCATAGATTTCAGTTCAGCTATTCCTAATGTACAAATTAGAGACAGGTAGCTCTGTCCTGGTGCATTTCAGATGCAGGGCTACCATTTACTATTTAATTCCTGCTATATTACTTAATTGCACCCCAAAATGCTGAATTCAGTACCTGCAGATTTGGACAGAAAAAAGAAATGTCTCTCCTAGCCATGCATTAGAATGATGGAAAAATAGTTAATTTTATACTCAACATGAGTTTTGTTGTGGGAGAAATATCTTTTATGAATCTTTAAATATACTTACAGTTTGAATACCACCGCGCATACTATATGTAATCTCAATAGTACCACAACTGGGATAACCAGGGAGAGAGGAAAGCATCGTTCTAACTGACATTGTTCCCTCTGGCTGGTCTCCTTCCATGAGTCCATAGATGGTGTTACAAACAGGACAAGCTTGCTTATACCTCATGGCCAAGTCAATGCAACTTTTACAAAATGCATGATTGCACTTTCTCAGTACTTCTTTATTATTGATTCTCTCCATGCAAATAGGACACATATCTTTGTCGTCTTCTTCTGCCTTTGCCTTAGCCTGTCCTTCAGAAGAAAGATGATTCTTCTGCCTGGTGTTGTATTTCTTCTCAGGCACTCTTGTAGATTCTTGATGGCTGAGATCAGAGAACGGTGCTGCCCTGTTTTTAGTTTGCGTTGATTCTTCAATGTTAAGACGACTCATAATGTGCTTTTCAGCAGCATGAAGTTGTTTTGGTAAACCACTTAGGATTAATTTATCTTCCTTCTTCTTCAGTTTTACATGCAGATCTTCCAATTGTTTTCCATTAAGTAGCATATTCAATATTTTCTTCTGATGTTCTGAAAGCTTCAAGCTGATGAGTTTTTCTCTTAACATGGCAGAGGCATTCTGAAATGCAGTGATGAAACTTTCAGTAGCATGTGAAGACATATCAGAAGTTTTGATCTTAGGGACAAATGTTATGAGCATCTTCTGGCCACACAAGCTGTTCTTTTTTATTACGGTATCAAATTTGTCTTCAATGTCTTCAATTTCTTTGCTTAATATTGTTTCCAACAATTTAAATACAGAAACATCAACTTCGATTCCATTCCTGTATTTGTACAGCTCAGATGATATTTTCATATTCTTTTCAGCTTGGCTGTTCTCACCTTCCCCTGCTAGAAATTTTTTGGCAGCTAAAATCTCATTGACTGGACCACGCAGTAGCAGTTGTTTCCCTTCCTCTTTAGCAATGAGATTACTAAACCTAGCATTTAATTCCATTACTGTCTTGTTTACTGTGTAAGGGTTTGTTATGGGAATTATTTCCTGTTTCAGATCTTCTACACTTTTCTGAAAAGCTCTGATAAAATAATTATTAGCTTTTTGTATCGACGCAGAACTTCTATCAGAAATCAAACGTACTGATGTGGTTCCATCGTAACAATCTTTACTTCTTATACATGCTCCAAATTTTTCATGTAGCTTTTGGATTTCTTTTTTGCAGGTATGACTGAAATATTCATAAAGAGCTGACTGAACTGTAAACTCATTCATTTCTTCAGTATTCAGACCATTTTGATCTTCCAAACCATTTTTACTTTCAGAACGTGAAAAATCAGGGTTTGGGTCATTGCCTGCGAGGATATCCTTAAAGTAGCGATAAGCTTTTTCAATATCTGTAAAATCTCCTGTCAATTTCTCAGAGCCGTCAATATCAGGATTTCCTTCTCTTTTTAGGTTTGGGCATATAATGGTAATTTTTTCCCTTTGCTGCTTAGTGAACATACTGGTATTCAAAGTTGCGGATACCGTAAGAAATATCTAGAGAGAAGACAAGAAGTCAGTATTTGTTTTTTGTAAGGTTCTTTGCTTGTTGCTTCTGTAGGTTGAGTAAGGAAAAGCTCTAGATGCCTCAGTAGGGCCAGACTACAATAGACATAGTGTTTCTTTTCTGTCATGTATACTGACATTACACATATAGGCAAAGCAAACCACTTGTAAGTCAGCAACAAAAATGAAATTTGTTAATATTATCAGCACTGCAAGAACAAAGACAATAACTGTGCTACTTAGTTTGAGCCTGTGATCAGTACGCCCCTGCTCCTGACCTCTGGTAATACAATTACCACAACTAACACCATTTTATAAGGCAAACGGCCATTCCTTCTGACTGAGCCAGTCACGTATTAGTCCCTTTTCCCCTCATTATCAGGCCCTGAAGGTCTTGCGCACCAAGCAGACAAAGCAAATGGATTTTTTTCTTCCCCTCCCTGTCATCCTCAAGGCTCCTGGGCACTGGGCCCACTCCTCCGCTCCCTGCCGGCCTTGAAGGCCCTGGCATCCCACCAACCAGGTGGCGATGACCCCTCCACAGAACTGGGAAATGTAACAGCACATAGAGCGCTGTCTAAAAAAAAAGAAAAATAAAAGAGTCTACAAAAAAAAAAAAAAAAAAAAAAAAAAAAGTCTAGATTATGATTGTTACATCGATAGGGCAAGCCAGGTGTTAAGATTTGACAGGACCTGCAGAGGGTCCAGGTGATTAAAACCCATAAGATAAGCTGTGCTATAAAATTCTCTGCTCTGCTACTTATAAAATGGAACTACACTGATTCTGCATGTAGAAATCTTGTGCTATTCTGATCATTAATTCTATGCTAATCATAAAATCCTGTTAAAAATAAAAGAAAGCTTTAATTGTAACCAAAACTTAGTGCTGTCATCATTCTGCCAAGGAACTCCAAATGACCCTGTCTGTCCCCTTAGCATTGGGTGACACAGACACAGCATGTTTTAACAGCACATGTAAGTTATATGACATTGTTCTTTAATTGTGTAAGGCTTTATAGTTATCTCTACTATCTTTCCTTAAAAGCTTCTCAAAAGTCACATTTCAGCAACTCAGGGTTAAGGCAGAAAACAGGATTCTGAAAAATATTAACAAACATGTTCACATTGCTACTTTGCACAGAAAGAAACTTGCAGTATACTGCTGCACATGTCAAATAACCAAATAACTACATTAGCACATGCTCAAAAAGCCACATCTATGCTACTACGTAAAGCAGGGTAAACCCTCTGGGCCAGGTGTGTCACAGTAGAGACACATCCACATCTTATAACATGTAGCCTGGTCCTGCTCCGTGTCCCTAATGCACAGCTGATCTTTTCTGCATAACTTTTAGTTTAAAGTGTCTGAAACAACGTCATATCTCACTGGAGCGGATTTTCTAGCACTGAGATAAGGGATGGAAGTAAATAGGGCTGTCTGAGGGTGCAAAACATGCTGAAATAGTGTTAGAGGGATCCAAATCTCATACAACCCTTCCAGCTTTTGGGAGCAGTCCTTGGTGCATGGTACCCCGAAACCTGCCAGGGCTCTGCAGTTGGCACACGCCAAAGCCACGCTGGAAAACACGCTGCCAGGTAACGTGTGGATGACCTGTGGTCCAGCACCCAAAAGTTGCTCCTCACCCCCACTCTACTGACTCATATAATGTGACTGACATTTGCTTTACATCAAATATTGAAGTGCAACATAAAGCAACACAAAGGACTTGTGGAACTACAATGGGAGAGGTTGTGACACTGCTTGTTACTGCTCTTCCCCATGTACCTTGTTGGTAATCACTTCTCTTGCCGTGTCCCCATGGCCTTCGGCTGCCTGCTGCTCCTCCAACCTCTGCGGCGGTGGGGAAGCGCTGGAAGGGTCTGAGGAGCTGGGGGACACCTGCTGTGTGAGCCGGCCCTTGCCCAGGTCCCCTTCTCCTGGCTGGATGACTATTTTCAAACGCATGCCACCAATTTCCAAGACGTGATCTGCGCGGGATTCCACGCTCTTCTTATCTGCAGGAATTTGGGGACATGCAGAAAAGGCTGATGAAGCCACCTGACAGCTTGATGGCTAGAAGTGGCCACAGTGACCACCTGCCCTCTGCCCCGCGACCTTTCCCCGCCCAGGGGCGCAAAATGGTTCCCCCGGCGGTCATTTCCCGCCCCTCACAGGGCTGCGGGACCTGCGGTGCGAACAGCCCCCTGCCCCGGGGCTCTGGGACGCAACCATCCCCGCAGTGCCGGCGGCGGGGGGACCCGAGGCCCGCCCGTCCCAGCCCCTCACCCCCGTACCTCGCTCCTGCTGGAAGGCCACCCAGTAGGTGCCGTGTTCGGGGCCCGCCCGCACCTCGCACTCGCCGCCCCCCGACCGCTTCCCTGACTGGAAGTAGCTGTGGAGCTTGAGCATCGGCTTCTCGCCGGCGTCGGGCGCGGGGTAGAGCCGCACCAGCAGCGGCGACGCCGCCATGATTCCCACCGCTGCCCGCTTTCGCTTTCGTTTCCCGCTCCGCCGCTCGGGGCCGCGCTTCCCCGCCCCGGGCCCGGCTCCAGCTCCCGGCGCTGAGGGACAAACGGCGGCGCCGCGCAGCGCTCGTCGATGGGGATCTTCCAGGTAACACAGCGGGGCGGCGGGGCCCGGGTGGTGCCTGCCCCCGCGGGGCGGCCTCGGCTGGGCAGCCGCTCCCTCACCGGTCCGGGGAGCGGCGGCTGGAAGTGCCACAGGCCGGGCCGGCGCCTCCGGGACTTAACGCGGCTGGCGGGTTTGAGGTACTGGGGAAGGAAAAAACGAAACAAAACCGGCCGTTCTCTGGCCTGGCTCTGGGGATGAGGTGAAATTTCCCGGAGGAGACTGTTGCTAACTTCACCCGCAGCGGTCCGGTCACCGGCATTTCACCTCTGAATAGCATTTTAAATACTAGAAAACTTAGTGCAAATTTTTGAGAAGGTGG
The DNA here is from genome assembly GCF_037038585.1 of Patagioenas fasciata. Lineage (NCBI taxonomy): Eukaryota > Metazoa > Chordata > Aves > Columbiformes > Columbidae > Patagioenas > Patagioenas fasciata. The sequence continues at coordinate 10,495,510 of NC_092526.1, read as the reverse complement.
TGCTGCCGGTTTTGCTTGCAACAGAGCTGCTCGAGTAAGAACAGAGCCCATCGGGCATTAACGTGTCTTTTCTCTTTTTTAAAATTTATTTTTACAACAGAGTTACAGTCCAGGGGCCTCCAAAAAGAAGCCCGGTTTAGGTAAGCCTCCCATTTAGCCATCTGCCAAGTGCGTTCCTGTGTTTAAGTTGAAAATTACCAGCTACAGCCAGCAAACAGGAAAACATCAACGTGGAATAGCCAAAATCAACCTGTATGTATGAATGAGATACGGTTGTGAATCAATATTATTATTCGTTACTTCAACAGGATTTCTTTGCGTTTCTCTTTTAAAAGAAAGAGCTCACAAGTGTTTGGATGAATCAGTGTGTATACCTAATGAGTTCAAATCATTAGACTCTTTTTACAAGTAGATAGCAAACCCCAGAGAAAAGTTTGATTTAACTTGTACAAATTGATTTACACTGGTTAACGTAGCTACTGCATGTAGTACTGCTGCCATCTGCCAGGAGAGGGCTGTATAGCCATAGTGATAACATAAAAACTATGCAAAGTATAAATACTCTTTACTGTTATTTTTGCTTCCTAAAAAAAGTGGTTTAGAAAGTACTTCTGAATTTTTAGTGTCCTTACAAAGAAGGAACTTGCTCATGTGCTTTAGGAAGAGCCACAGAATTAAAGACAAAACTCAGCATAATATCTCTGTGTCACGGGTTAAAGAATTTATCGGCAAGTGTTCCTCTGCCATGAGTTACTGACTCCGCAAAGGCCTGGGGTACCCACCTTTGGACCTTGCTGGAAATTGATAACAAAATACTATGAACGCCCTGGAGAGGGCAGAGTCCAGCTTCAGCCATCTCAGCAAAACAAGCTCAGAGGGGAAATAAAATAGTGTTTTCTGCTTTTACAAGCATTTTGAAGTCCTGATTACAGTGTGGCTTTTCACATTTGCTTTCTCAGCTGGAGTTTTAGTGGCAAATGCAGCACAGCATCACAGTGGCACTGCGGCCAGTTAACAAAGCCCTGTAACAGCATCTCTTTTGGAAGATATTCCTCTCCTAGCTGTCTGCTCCGCTTTTTCTCATCACCTTTTATTCTTAGCCCACTCAGTTGTGCTGCTGCATCAGTCTTTGAGGTTGGTGCTCTGAATCAAATTAAGTTTTGTGGTGTGGTGGTTTTTGTTGTTTTTTTTTTTTTTTTAATTAAGATTATATCACCGATTGATTTAAGAATATGTCCCTGAAAATGGTTGTGTCAGCCTAATGGTGGGGAGAATAAACAGTAGGAAAAAGAGAGGTCTGACATCTGCTGGGTCACAAGAAGATAATCTTGAAGACTGACTACTTCAGAGGAGGGTGAGGACACTGACCAGCAGCAGCCTTTGTTCAGTTCCTAGAACTGAACTGGTTGTTGATTGAGAAGATGAAACTGAAAGTATTTGCACGCTTACAGGAAAGGGTGTATAGCATAATACTGATTGTTTCTCAGAATCCCAGTAAGTTAAGCTGACAGAGAGCCCTTGAACTTTTCACTTTCCTGAAACTCATACCGCTGTGATTTATCAGGCATTGGAAGGAAAGAGGAGGTCTTGAGGAAAGGTGGGAAAGGAGCCACTGTAATAGATGGGGAGGTTAATTTGAACAGAATAACGAACAGCACTTGAGGCCTTGATTTCTTTGCTTAGTTGGGCTTTCCAAGGCTATGAAAAGGGGAGAGAGAAAGTGCAATGCCAAAAATATTAGTAAGTGATGACAATAGGATAAAGTTGAGAGCTATAAACCACACTTCTATATAAAAAGCAATGTTTTGACAGCAGTATCTTGGATTTCACGTTATATTATTCTGTATCCTAGAGCCAAGCATCGTAATGGATGAGGACAGCTTGATGATCTCCATCAATAAAGATGCCTATGAAGTTCTTAAGAAAAGAGAGAACTGTCTAAGTAATCTCATTTACAAAAAGTTTGCTTGTACATTGACCTTCAAAAGTGCAGGGTGCACCGTTGAAGTATACAGGAAAAAACTAAAGCAGGGAATTGACATTTGTGTTTGTAAGGATGATCTCACAAGACACAAGGCTGATGCTTTGGTGAATGCAGCCAATGAACGCCTAGATCATAAAGGAGGCCTCGCTTTAGCTCTTGTGGAAGCTGGAGGGCCAGAAATACAAGAGCAGAGTGCTCTGCATATTAAAAAGCATGGAATACTCACAGCTGGCAAAATAGCAGTGACAGGTGGAGGGAAGCTTCCTTGTAAGAAAATTATTCATGCAGTTGGTCCAAGGTGGAACAGTTATGAAAAGGAAAGATGTTGTGACCTACTTCAGGAAGCTATTGTGAATGTTCTGAAGTATGTTACTGCTCCAGAAAATACTATAAGGTCTGTGGCTATCCCAGCAGTGAGTTCAGGTCTTTTTGGCTTCCCGATCAATTTGTGTGCTCAAGTGATGGTGATGGCTATAAAAGAATTTGTTGAGGCAAGTCCACCATGCTGTCTCAGGGAAATCCGCCTGGTGAACATTGCTGAGCCTACGGTTGCAGAAATGAAGAAGGCCTGTGAAAAGTTCCTGGGTGATACCGGTTCACTTCAGGAAACTCTGCCAGCTTCACCAAGCCAGCCTTCAGCTTTCGTCAAAGTTGGAGGCATTCGCCTGCGTATCATAAAAGGACTCATGGAAGAACAGAAGGTAAGCCTGTCCCATAATATGTTGAGTTTGGAGTTGCCCCCAAGTCTTTGCAGGATTTGGAGCCCAAGTTCATAACACATATTGTATCAGTTCACTAAATAGTTATCTTCTCATCCCAATGAGAATTTACAAATGGTAAATAAATTATAGTGGCAAGGAGTTAAGTGTGTTTTTCTGAATGGGTATTAAACATAAAAATGTGTTTCATTTTGTTTTGGTTTTTTTTGTACACATGCTGTTATGGGATTAGAGGAAGCAGCTAAAGATTGGATGGTTAATAATAACATATCCTTATGTTAATGTTTATTTTATTATAACATTATGGGAGTTCACATTTTATTATGCATTCCCTAAAAGTCTACTCTTATTTTTTGCCTTGCTTTTTTTCCTATAATTTATGTTCTCACAGGTGTCACTACTGGAATTACTCAGCAAACACTAAAACGGCTGAAAATAACTTATACAGATGAGATGCACCTTACCTTTAAACAGTGCATCATTAAAACGAATTCATTTAACTTTTTAGATAGAAAATCTGATACAAAATATGAGCTTAGTCATAGTAATCCAGCAGAAGTCTTAGACTGGGAGCTACATCACAGGGATGGCATTTGCTTTTAGCAAATACTGTAACTTTAAAACATTAATAACTTTTATTTCAAAGAAGTATCTTCATTGAATAGGAAGTTCATTTTTTTTGAGGTGAGAGCAAAGGATCACAAAGTTGACACTGTGAGGAATTTGATTAACCATTTCTACAGCAGTGAAAGATGTCACATGCCCTCAAGACTGAGGAAAATATGCTCCAAAGTCTCGTATATTTAGACAATCTTCAACAACTAAAGTTAGAACAATTACTGCTGTTACCAGCATTCTGTAAAGAGTTTTTTTGCCTTTTACATATTTAATTTGAAATACAGAAGACCTGCTATGGGAATCTGCTGTTTCCATTGGGAATTGGAAGGAATCATAGCTTTGCAGTTCCCCTGCATGCACTGACCCTGCTAGTTTGGTGACGGGTGCTTGCTGCCCTAATGTGGGGGGCTTCTGCGTGGGCTGGAATTACAGACACAGCCCTCCTTCTCTCCTGCTCGGCGATAACTGCCTGCAGAATTGCATTTGGTGAAGTGCCTGTGGGTCACTTCTATAGCTGCGGAAATAATTCTGTTGAATATATTCTGATGACTTGAACAAGTCTTACGCACGCTGTTGGCTTCCAAAGGTGCGTACTTGGATGTATTCCAGCAACGCCCTTAGAAGTAGTAAGAGAACCTTTCAAACACGTGATGTGCTGCAGACAGGCTTTTTGAAAGGATTTGTTCCTAGAAAGAGTGCTGTCTATAGTAGCAAAGCTTGCGAATAGTAAACTTGAAGCATACTCAAACTTTGCACTCTTTTCTTCCAGACTACAGCTATTGTTAATTCTGTGACTCTGAATGGCGACCCTGACTCTCCAATTTCAAGAGGAGTGCTGGAAAAAGCAGGCTCAGGTCTTCAGGATGAACTTAAGACTTGTCTTAGATATTCTTCGTCTTATAAGCCAGTCGTATTAACAAAAGGACATAATCTGCCATGTGTGTTTGTACTGCACATCGTACAGCCACGATACCGCCACAGAGTGTTACTGTGTGAGGTGATGATCAGTTAGATTGGATTTGAATTGATTTTCATGTTGAGTGATGTGAGGACTAAAACACTTGTTTTTCCTGCAGGAATTAAAAGATGTTGTGACAAGATGCCTGTGTTCCTTGCAGGACTGTGAGTCTCCCTCAGTTTCTTTTCCAGCAAATGGGATTTGGTCATTAAAGCTGCCTGTTGATATAGTGGCAAAGATCATGATTGAAGAGGTTTTCAGTTTTGGCATGGCTCACCCTGAGATAAAGATAGATGTGCAGTTTGTCCTGTGCCAAGATGACTACAATGGCTGTCAGGTAACAAATTTGCTAACTACCAATAAGGAAAACCCCAAACTAAAAATATTCCCATAGCTGACTACAAATTAAGATAATCTGAATTCTGTACTACTTATAACATTTGTGAGCAGCAGGTCCCTTTATGAATTTATTTATCTCATTAACAGCTATTATTAATCTTTATTTTCTCTTCACTAAACCAGAATTCTTCACCCTGTGATCTGATAACGAGGGGAGGGTGCTCTGAAATCCTCACGATTGTCACAGAATTTATAAGAGCCTACTCCTAACTCATCAGGGGATAAACTTATTCCTCTTTTGGAATTTTTTTAACCTTTTTTTTTTTTAATATAAAGTTCCTAGAGCAAAACACTATCAGCACATTAGATGACCTAACTAGATAGAAGGGTTGCAAACATAGAATGGATAATTTCAACTGCAGAGTGCCATTTTTCAGCTTTTGAATGTTTGGCTGATGTGGCTAATACATAACTATTTTAGAGAGTTTAGCCATCTATTATAAAAGCACAGAGTTTGCTTTTGTTCCCATATAACTTCAACCACCCATTCTTTCAACAGATGCAAGAACTAGGTGGAAGGGGGTTGGAACTAGATGATTTTTAATGTCCATTCCAACCCAAACTATTCCGATTCTACAGTCCCATAAACTCTAACGGAAGCTGTATGACAGCAACATGCTCATCACTTGATCCCTTGATAACCAGAGCACAGCAGAAATTCTTTTTGCTGAAAAAAGAAGGCAAGGCAATTTGTCAGATGCCAAATCCACTGCCTAGTAGAGTTGTGCTTCTCACCAGCTTTCCATGTGTGGTCACAAAGAGGAGCTTTAGGGCAGGGGAATAGTCTGGGTTTTAAAACTGAGTAAGGATTCACTAGCATTAAACTGCAAATAATGGAGACCTTTTATCTATGGTGGTTCCATGAACTCTAGTTATGCCACAACCACAACGAGGTGGCAAAGGTGCCATTCAGTGTGTAAGGTGCCTTACCGTAGGAGATGTAGAAGAACAGGAAGGCATTTGATATTGTCAGGAATAACATTTTGAGAAAAACTGAAAAATGTCAGCTGTTAACATAATTTCAGAATTTGGGGGTGGTACTGTTATAACTACAGCTGAAAACTGCTTATCTAACAAAGTTCTGAAGAGATAAATTGCGTATTTGACAACAGAGATTGCAAACTGCTCCTAAACTTTTCTCTTTTAAGGTTTTCCTGAGCAAATTTTATTCAGCAGCAGACAAACTAGGAAAAAATCAACACTACAACAGAAACGATCATTTGAGTAAGTAATGCACAGAAGGGGCATTGCAAGTAAACAAGCACTCTGGATTTGAGAATCTGAAATCACATTCCTTTAAAAATAACTCAGTATTTGCAAATGCATCTTGGGGGAAGGGGGAGGCAAAAATGTATGAGTGCTTTGCATTTTTGCATGAACAGGAATGGAACTGGCCAGTCCCTTATAAGATTTTGAACCATAAAGATCATCACCAGTGCCTAACTTGTTGGAAGTCATTTAGTGGAAGGCAAACAAATTTTGCATGTGTATGTGTTTGCTGTTTTTTTTTTTTTTTCCCTGGAAACTTTATTTCCAGGTATCTTCTTACATCTTTTTTTGAGCATACCAGAAGACTAGTGTGTTTCTTGCACTGTACAACTTGCATTACATATAGGAATTCATGACAGCACTTGAAAGCACTTTGCTCTTCCAATGCACTTGTATTAAACAAAATATAATAATCTTTCTTCCAGGTCCAGAGTCAGGCAGTCAAAGCATAAAACAGACTGCAAATAATGAACCGGCTATTGAACTTAAAGGGAACACACGTACAGCATTGGAAGCAGCAGAATCGTGGATCCAAAGCATGGTACAAATTCAGGAAAGGCACTGCGCTGTTATTGAAAACAACTATATTTTTAGCCTTGGTAAAAAAGAGTTTGCAGAACTATCTCGAGAGCAGCACTCTAGCGTATGTGTGTCAGAAGACGTGAGAGATGGGAAAGCAACACTGGAATTTCATGGCCCTCCCAATGCTGTGATTGATGCAGTGCTCACAACTGAGAAATTGCTCCTTCGTATGCAAGAGAAGACCACAGCCAAACAAGAGGAACTGCTGTACCTAATGGGTATGTAAATAAGTGACTCATTAAGTAAATAAGTGCCTAAATAAGGTCAAGTATGAAGCAACACATACCTATATTGCTGAGAGTGGACAGAGGTGCATTCAGTTCACACACATAGAGTGTTGCTTTAATTACTGACATTACTGTACTTCTATCAAATAAACCCCCGCAAGACCATTTGGTAGCTTTGGTTACTCAGTGATATTCCCAGAAGGGCAGAGTTTATACAGCGGCTGGTGTTGCTGTACAGCCAGCTGTAACACCAGCCTCCTCCAGGACAGCTTCACTTCAAAGTCTGGCCACTGGAGACTTAGAAAATTTGCATTTAATTAACACATACCTTTGCTGAGCCCTCTTAGCTACAGCTGGACCACTGTTCCAGGACCCACCAGTGGACTTGTTCTGCGGAGACCTTGACTTCCATTAACAGTTGATAGACGGGTGGCATTACAAAAAGCTACTGAGTGATCTGTTTTTCCTTGTGTTTGTATAGTCATTCAATATAGATATTATTATATGAAAGCTGGGCTGTGGACAGATGTAATGGAGAAGATGAATTGTTTTTCTTTGGTTCCTTCTCTCTCTGGTTTCTTTAATAAATGTAGAAAAAATGAATAAATTAATATATATCTATCAGTCCTGTTCAATATTAGCCTCTGGCATTACTTTGGAGAATATTTATCATTCTTTGTTCTTGACTAAACTACCAAAATAAAGTATCCGATTCCTTCTCTTTGCTTTTGCTTCAGATATTATGATACATGAAAATTGTACTCCATTATTTGTATGCAGGCCAACCAGAAGCAGGTCAGCTTTCAGGAGGACACCTCCACAAGACAGATGCTACTAAATGTGTCCAGATTTCACTGGTGGAATCGCACCTTCAGGAATTTAAAGACAGACAGAAACAGTTTGAAAAAGCTGGGCTTCATGTTCTCAAGGTAATGAGAGTATTCACGGAAAAACTAAATCTTAGCTAATATATTTGAACTAACATGTTTAACATATGCTTAAAGATTAACTATTTCCATGTATTGCTTTTAAAAGTTAAGATCAAATCAGCCTAATCTTTAAAATAGATATAGTCTATACTCCTAATAAAACATGTTTTAAACATAATGCAAATAATCACTCAAAAAGTGTGGTTAAATTCTGAGAAGTCCTTTTAACTGTACTGTATATTCTTTTGCTTATTTCATGCTGCAAATGTTCCTTTATAGGACTCTAGAGAAACATAAGATTGGTACTTTAGAATGCGTACAATACTCCAGGACACTAATGCAGTGTCTCTGTTCTCTTGTGAGCTTGAAGCCAAAAATTAGCAACTGAATTTGTCAGAGTTATGATCTGATTAGTAGTGTGTTACAGTTGGGATCTTGCTTGGATATCAGGGCTTTACCACCCGCAAGGAGTAACACAGTAATACAGACGTTTGTATGCAGGGATTTGTGTGCCTAGTAGTAACAGTAACTGGAAACCAGACTGCCACATGCCCAACTGCCTTCTGTACGGGAAGGGTATTAAACATTGAAATAATGGCAAATACCAACTGGATGAAAGCAACTGCTTCTTGATCTGCAGAACTAAATACTTTGTTGAGTCTCAATGCAAAAGCTACATCAGAATTTAGAACAGCGCTACAGTCAGGATTGCTCATAGCTCAGTTAAATGACTTTTAGGAGAGCAGAAGCTTGATGGTGCTTCAGCACCTGCCTGTTTTTAGCTGAGCAGCCAAAGGTCTGGTGTGAACGGGTTGCTGGAGAAGGGCCTTGCAGGCCCCTGGTGCTGACTTTTGCCAGTGGCACTCAGGTGTGCGGCGAGAGCTGCAGTGTGGCCAGTTTGCCTGCAGTTCTGTGTTACACTGCGCCCTGCCATGCTTTCCACACACGACCTACCGTAAGGGTCCTCTTATCTGTGGCCGTTTTTTCAACCCCCCCTAAGAGCTCTAAAGTTTTGATCAAGAACTGAGGTTCTCCGCACCTCACAGGACACTTGCGGTTCTTTACAATAAGCACTCACAGAGTTTATTCTCTCATATGTTTGATAATCTGTTCAGCACAGCTCAAAAACTGGAAATCAGTACACTAGGACGTATTCCCATAGATTTCAGTGAGAGGCATGCGACAGTGCCATGGTGCTTTTTCTGTCGATCAGCTGCACGCTTCACATACCTTATCCGCTGTATGGTCAATGTATATAACCTAAAGCACATGTTCTTACATTGAAGAACACAGCCCGAACAAGAGCGCTCACGGATTTCATGAATATTGCTCTCCTTTTGCTTATGCTACACTATTATTTATGTTACAGATTGAAAAGATATATAATCCTCTTTTATCTGCTGCATTCCAACAAATGAAAAGAAACATAGAAGAAAAACACGGTACATCCAAAATAACCTCCAAACTGTACCAGCATGTTCCTGCTCAGTTCTGCAGCTCGGTGTGCCAGACTGGCTTTCACAGGATGTATTCTCCACCAACAGGTAATAACTTGCTTTGGCATCTTTAATCAAAATGAACAGTGACTGACTACTAAAGCTGGATTAAAATCAGAAAAAATGGCGTTCCTAAACAAGAACTGTTTCTTACCTGCATTTAGAGTCACATGAGCTTGCTTTTTTATCTACAGTAAGATTTTCCTGTTTTTCCTTTTTGATACTGTAGAGTCAGTAAGGCTCTGGGAAGATAAGCCTGGATTCTAGCCTAGTGCAGACACTGATAGAGTTAATACACACATAATGCCATGTCCAAGTTTTATTTTGTTGCGTTGCTGTTTAAAGACAGACAACATCCTTATTTACTTACTGCAAACATGCATTCAGCAGGTTAACACATGTTCAAAGGAATCAGAGAACAACTGACGCTTGAAGGTATTTTAAAGGTTATTTAGCGTCACCCTCTGCTCAGATCAGGTGCGATCAGAGACAGCAGGTGATCTGACTGAGCAGGCTGCCATTGAAACTGGAGTGCGCTTAGGAAGAAAATTATGGTGTCTATGAAATACTGTAGTAGACACGTTTTCAGAAGCAGAAGCTTCATCCTGCAATAAGTGAAGAGCATGAATTGGGATTTCAGGCAATAAACTGTTCAAAAAGATTTGCCTTTCTTTGTCCAACATACATGGCACATTTTCATGCTTTCAAAGTAGTAAATAGCATGATAGTCGAATTTCCACGATACAGTAATAGCATTTTTATGCAGCATTCTCTTTATAAATACTGAAGGGGTTTTGGGTGGGTGTTTTTTGTACTTTGCATTCTTAAAATCCTACCTTCGCTGGTGCTTATCAGAGTCCTTAGTACATGATGACAGAAGTGTTTCTATAAATACATTATATCTTAACGTTTCTATCACCGGATTGAGTTAAATCCAAATGATCATCAATGGAATAGCAATTAAAACAGAATGGCCATCAGCTGTCATTGCTTATTATTTCAATGGGAGGGCAGTGCTAGCATATTAATGCAGATTACTTCCAAAAGGTTGGCACGTGTTAAGCAGTAACATAAAATGTCATATCGAATCAAGAAGCAGTCTCTTTGTACTACCACCCCAAAAGAACCAATTGTTAAAGGCTTCTTTCTTTTCTCCTCCCTACTTCTGAAACTTTTTTCTTTCTTTTTTCCAGAACAAAAATACGGCGCTGGCATCTACTTTAAAAGGAACCCAAAAGGCCTAATTGAGGGTAAAAACATGTGGGAAACAAACTCTAAAATGTATGTGTTTGAGGCTGATGTATTAACAGGCTTATACACTGAAGGCAAGCCGTCTTACATTATGCCACCTGCAGCAGAGGGTGATGCCATTCAGGTCTATGACAGCTTAGTAGATGATGCAAACAATCCTGAGACCTTTGTCATTTGCAACGGTGTTGGGGCCCTTCCACAATATTTGTTGACTTGTTCCCCAGTGAGGGAGAGGTATGCGACCTTCTGAGGAAACCAGCAAACTTAAAGAGGTGAATGTATCAGGTGAAAGCCATTTCCCACTTAGGGACATGCTATTAAATACACATAATTATGACAAATGTGAGGCAATACTTTGTGATTTCTAACAGTAGTTGCTGGTACAGTTTTCACTAGTTAAGGGATTATGAGCAATGCAGATAAATGTATTAAAAAAAAAAATTTGAATGACACTGTCAGCTAACCTGTTATTTTTCCACATAGACTTAAGAACATGACTTGGACTGTATTTGAGCTTCAGATTATTCAGTGGTGTTCAATCTCTTTGAAAGGCTACAAAATAGTAGAGAACTAGTTCAAGTTACAGCTTGAAATTGCTCTTCAATTAAGCTACCTTTACCAATATCTTTTAAAGATTACAGTATCAACTGTAGATATCCTCACATTGCTTCTGTAGTGACCTAAAGAAAAGCCTAAGAGCTCTTACACTAATTTGAATGTAAATGAGGATTCAGTCCAGCTCTCAGGTACTTGGAGACCTTCTGTACTAAAGCCTGAAACTATTTGTGGCGGTAGCAAGGTTTAAAACAAATCTGTTGCCTCAAACTAAGAGCTACTACCAGATTTGTCTAATATGAAGCATTTAAAACCACCAGTTATGGCCTAAACTGAACACCTGAACAGCTTATAACAAGTGTTGTCACACAGAAATAAAGGCTTATCTGTCAAAATCACGTCTTCTGGATTGAAAAGTCATCCATGATTAAAACTGTAATTATCTGGGGAGAAAAAAGTCTCACATAGAACTATTAAAAAACAAAGACATGGTCAGATGAAAAGCATTTCATCCGCATGTAAAGCACTGTGCTAATGGAGAGCAGTCTGAACCCCAAAACATAGATGAAATGAGTATTTAAGAAAACTTTTCAGAATAATTTGTTAATGAATTCCCAGCATTTTTGTGCTGCATCTGTGACTCCCAAGATAATAGTCATAGTGCTAGGAACCACTCATGTATGCAAAAGAAATTGTTATAAAAGTCTAATTCTGAACTGTAAGGGAGGTTGCTAGTGGAAAATATTTTTGAACCATTGCAAACTAGTCTTAATATAATATTGTTTAAATTAGTGTTAAGATTAGCTGTTGTTGCTAAAGGGTACCTTTTATAGTAAGTGTCTGCTCTAGTGTAGTGTTAAATGAGAAAAAACCCACACCAACCAACCAACCAACACACCAATCGAAACCAAGACCCATGAACTTGTAAGAATCATCTAACAGATACAAGTTTGTTTCCACACAAATCCCAAGGTTGCTTTTAGATAGTATGCTGGAAGTTTGAAAACAATTATTCTATTTCTACTTTAACATTTCCATTTAAGCAACCAAGTCTCCTCTATTTCTGTCCCATTTTTCCTCATGTTTCTTGATTCACACGTTACTGCCAGAAAAACACACAGCTGCAACTAGCATCAGTTTTCAGAAAACCTCAAACATTTTTTATCCTACTCAGAATAAAGAACAGTTTTCATAGCACCCTATTATTTTAATACTGTGACACAAGTACTAGTAAAAATGTATTTAATTAATAACCTTTTTATTAACTTTGTAACTCTTCTTAACTGCATCTGAAAAACACCGGTAGTCAGTTTAATAGAAAAAAATAATTACTGAGAAAATTCTAACAGCTTACATGAATGCCCAGTATGATTTCTCCTCCCTCCATGTAAACCTGCAGTTTATAAGGATTCAGTCTTTCTGAATATTTATCTTGCATTTTATTATAGCGAGGATTTTTCTTCTAGTACATAGTTTCTACTTAAGTTCACCTGTGCTCTCTGCACTTAGTGATAATATATATTCTATATGTATACATAGTTTTTTAAAAACTGGTCATGTAAGAGGTTATATATAATTAATTTCATCTGGTCCTCAAACAGAGTAATTTCATATACAGAAACTAGAAAAGAAACCCAGCACAAACTAAATGTACCAAGTAGTACATATTAAATAATTACAACAGTAATTGGAAATTCCTGATCTTAGTCCTACACTAATCAGTCAACTAGGGGCTACTCCACAGCCTCTGGGATTTCTCTGTCATCCACAATCAGGGTATGAATAATCCCTTCCTTTCGTTTTCCACTGCTGACAGCCTTAATGCAGCAGCTGTGATCTCCAACACTGAAGTGAGTTTCAGTCCCATCTTCTACAAATTCACCCTGGCAGAAAGGAGACAAGAAAAAAAAAACCACAGATGTGCTATTTTAGTAAAATAAAAGCTTGAGTGCATCAGACTGTTTCCAAAGTCAAGATCCCTTGTAGTTCCCACAATTAGAACAGTGACAAATGCAGCACAAATGCTGAACAAAGCTGGAGGATCTCAAGCGGGGCTTTGCCAAGGTGTCCAGTTAAAGCTTTGTGGGTATTAGATGACAATCAAAATTCCACATAATCAGAAATGGTAAAGTTAGACTTTGTGAATTAATGTCATTCATCCCTGTAAGTAAAACAAAACCAGAAAAGACAGTTTCCTTCAGAATTGTGCCGGACAGCCAATAAGTACCACACAAACCCATGCTGAAGTGGCAGTAGAATGTGAAGTAGTTAGTGGTGCTTTCTACAGAAGGACAAAGAGATCCCTGAACAGTTGTGTATTTTGGATACCCAGATCCTGCTGCAGTTATGTCATTTCCTGTTATGGATTTTGCCACACAGGGCTGTGTTTTTGTCATCTTTGGGAGAGGAGAAAAATCTCTGCACTGCTCTAGTGCAAGCACACTTTGACAACTAAGCATCTACTCACAGACTGCACGAGTATCTCCTAGTGCATTTGTTACACTATAGAAAAGGCTGAGAACCATTAAGAGCAGAACTTCTGATTCACTGAGAGAGGATGTTTCTTCCACCAATTACCAAAGAAACATCTGGTGAATCTTTTCATCCTGTTCTCAACTACAGCAAAACTGTTGGTTTTACAATTTGCCCTCATCCAGAGGCTTACTTATGGCAGTAGTAATGCCAGTGACAACCCTCTGGTGAGAAAGCACATCCTGCAAGGATGGGGAAGCCTACATAGTATGCATATTGAAAGCCATCATAATATAAAAAGAGACCAAATAGATCAAGCCTTCTAGCTGTCAACCTGCTCTAAAAATTAAGGCAGATGTGACAGAAAGACAAAAGATTTGATTAATTCCAACGAGACTCTTAAGCTCCAAGTATTAGGGACCATCTGTAGGGGGAAAAAAAAAAAATTGTGAGTCATAAAGAGACTTCATGTATTCAACTTTCAGGCACCACTAACATGAGCAGGTTTGGATGAGGTAGCTCTACACACTGCATCAAACTCGAGTCCCTCACACTCCCCTGAAAGTTTTCTCACTAAAAACACTGCACAACTGACCCAGAAGGTTTATTTTGCTTGTCTAAAATGTGTAAACAAAAACATTCTTTATCCTTAAACACACGGATGTTTAGCATCCTAACTGAAATAGTGTCAGTTATAAAATACAGCAAAGGACATTTGGAACAGACTAACAGTGCCCTGGCTGTCTAGGCGTAGGCTCATACTCTGTGGTAAAGTGAGGTTACATGCCTCTCTGGGGCTTATTTTGCTAAGCTTAGGTTATCTACCCACAGCCTGTGAAAAGCCTTTGGAAATGATCACATACCGCTGTTTCCATTTTTTGACCATTGCACCACACATCCATAGTGTCCTTTTCTGTGAAGGGAAAAGAAAACAAAAAGTAGAAAGAACAAGATACCTTTTTTCCCCCTACAGACAAGAAGATCTAGGAATTAAAATAAAATATTGTTGACTTTTACTTTCAATTCCCAAAAGAAGTTCCTAATTAGCTCTAGTACCTGGGCTACAGGGTTTGTATATTGGGGAGATGGGAGACTCTGTCATCAATGGGCAAACAGCTTTTGCTATGAACATACATTTTTACGGTTCTCTAGCCCTGACTATTGTTGTTCTGAATATTGTCAGAGATATTCTGACATTTTTAAACTGAAAAACTTGAAGACGGAAAAATGAAGTAATTTCTGCTAATTATTGAGGGCTGTTTATTCAAAGAAGCTGTAACATTTTTTCCATGTCAGTTTAATTGAAAAGCAGCATTAGTCAACATGCATCTACCTGTTTGTATTCTTAAAGTCTCCTTTAAAACTCAAATACCACTTTAAATACGAGTCTTAGATTTTTTTCATTTGAAATAGAATATTCTTTTACTTCTCCCAGCACATTCTCCTTAAATTACTTTGCTCTGGAATTCACATTACTGACAGTGCCATCCACAAGACATTAGTAAAGAGCTAAACACTGCTTGCTTTTTAAGTAAGCATAGGGAAGTTAAAAGTCTGAGGAAACTATTCTATTTCTGGCATTAAAATTGTCTTTCATCCACATCTCCCTTCATCTTAGGGCAGTTTATTCTGTCTTGAGGCTTAAGAAGAAATCACAGTTCACTGTCTCTTGTCTCCAGGTCTAACCATGCAGCAATACTTAAGTGGAAGTTTTCCCACTAGATGCCACAGACGGCATCGGTTCCTCCCATCTGCTTGTAACACATTTGGGAAAGCAGGGCACAGAGGATGAATGTACTGCCCTACTATTAAGAAAATAAAAAAAGTGGAAAGTTTTAGATTAAATTTGTAGTTAAGAAGTGATGCAGAAAAAAGGATGCTGATTAACCAAAAACGTAGAATAACATTGTCACACTTCATCAGTTAGACTCCTTGACTTTGGCTTATGATTTTTGGAAGGAACACCTAGTTACGAAACTCACACACACAGCACGTTTGATCACAACATGTATAACACTTGTACAGCATGCTTCACCTGGAGAACTGCCTTGCTAGGGCAGCTCTATGAATACAGAAGCCAAATTCCTTCCAATTTTTTCTTTAAATTTCTTTATTTTTTTTTAAATCTAGCCCATGCTGCTGTAGAACAGAACACTGACACCAGCCTCACACATGTGTAACAAGATAATTATTTTTCAGACTGTCTTTCTCATCTAATTCCAAATTTCCAGACTACCCAGGATTTCACACGCTAACCACTGAACTGTGCTTTCGAAACACACTAGTCTATTCAAAAGCAGCAACATGAAGTCATTCAATGTTTACTTACCTAAAACAACTCTATAGTCCATACCACCCAAGCTCAATATCCAAGTGTTGGTTGTTTTTGACCTGTTCTCCATATATTTCTTGAGACTCTTTCCATTGATCTCCAAGGTATATTCATATGCAAAGCCACTGACTGCATCAATGTTAATAGTAGCTTTTGTTTTGGATGCTCCAACAGTGAATGTTTCTTTACCCACTAATTTAAACATCCATTCTTTTCTTATTAGTTCCTGTAGAATAAAACAAAGACAATGGGTGTTAATTGATAAACTTGAATGCATGTTTTAGTATTAAAGAATTGAACTAGAACTCAGGAGTTAGCTTATTTCAGCATCAGTAAAGACACAATATTCTGTATTTCTAGAGTGCCTCTGCCCAAGGACAGCAAAGTATTCATGAATACTCACACCTTAATAGTGACTGAAAACAAAAAGAATAATGCAGTTCATTAAATTAGATGAAGTTAATTAACTGAATATACCTCAATTGCATTTATTAGTCTTTTGTTTGTTCTGATGCCTGTTGCATGGAAGTGCACTTATACAATCTGTATCACAGTGAATTTTGAGCACATAGCAATTTCACCTTTCCATCAACATAGACAACACGTTTTCCTGAAGTGGTCCCATGTTCAAATTCAATCTTATGAACACCATCACTTAAAGCTACTTCCCAAACAGCCACCAAATCTGTCATCTTCTCTAAGTGGCTGTACCGAGACCTATGGAAACACCAAAAAAACTAAATTAATTGTCATTGAAAGAGTTCAGCTGCTGATGTCTATAGTTCAAAGCTTTACTGCTTCAGGGCAAGTTGCATTTTACAAATGAAAAATGAGACTTGAAAGAATATGCTTACAGAACTGCTTATATTCAAATATGACAAAATATGAACAGTTAAACAGGCTCACTTTGACAAACACCATACAAAGATATATATACACAGTATATATATATAAAGACATATGTAACCTCTAAAACATCCATTTCAGGTGACAGTTACAACATTATACTTAGAATTCAGATGCTCCTGGACAGTTCTGCAATTTCTTGGCAGATGTTTAAATACAGTATTTTGATTGGTCTCCAAGAAAGTGGTTTAGCTTTTTAAACTTGAAAAATCATCAAGATGAGCACTTTAACGATTATCTGTTTGAACGGATTTGTCTGCAGTTTTTCTCCTAAACATTGCCTACATCATTCAGAAACACAATTCTACACACACAAACACGCACAGAAGAGCAAATCTGGCAAGACATCCTTTCATTTAAGTAATTTTAAAAGTTTAGTCATAAGTGACCATGGAAGCCGTGGCTATCTTTCCAAATCTGCTCATACCACAGTCAGGATTCTTTACCTTACTTCATCTTCACAGATAGTAACCTCCTCACGGGATGCCATAGTAACCAAAATGGCTTTTAATCCAATGAGCAGCAAGAAATAAAAAGAAAAGCAGAACAGCAGCAAAGTGTTGAGGCCTAAATTTCCCTGGTTTTCTCCATTTAAGACAAAGGCCATTTTTAGAAGTGTCATGAACTATCATGCACTACTGCATATATGATGAAATACAAAGATTATTTTTCAGTTTAAACAAAAAGGCAAATTTAAGTCTTCTTTTACAAAACTAATATGTGCAATTTATCCTAACTTTATTAACACATCAGATATTTGTCAGTAATTTGATGGCAAAATAGTTCGTCTTAACTTGTGAGCAAAAGCTTAGAAACTAGCAACTTGACCAAAGCAGGAACTAAATCCAGAGCTGCCCATCCCAGTCAGAAACCATAACAAACTGGGGACTGTTGCCACCTCAGGGAAAGTAAAATAGCACAGGCAACAACAATTTAAACCTACTAGGTTTTCTAAACCACTCTAACAGTTTTCAACAAATGTATTAGCAATTTGACCTGGCAATTCAGTCATACTGTCTAAATGAATCACTTGCTTCTTAGGTTTTTAGGCCATTACTCTGTTTTACAATACTGCTGACTTATTTTCAATTTTTTTTCACTAACTTTAATTTGTGGAGAGCTATCTTCATTGTCTGTGCATATCATAAGCATAATTTAAGTGCAAATGAGTGAATTTTTGATAAATTGGACTTTTCAGTGAAAAAAGAATTAAGTTGTAAGTTCTAGGGTCTTGTGCCAGCGTAACAGAGGAGTGTGAGCATTTTAAAATCAAACCTCCTTCACTCTGACTTAAGCTTCTATTTTAAAACATACTCAAGTACACTGCTGTATTACTGTCTGTGGTTTTATCAGTAATGACACACATCTCTGTTCACTGAAAAATAAGCTTTAAAAACAGTGAAACTGTTTTGGGGACACGACAATTCACTTCTCACAGTAGTGAGCAGCGTACACCACCTAATAAATGCCAGGGAGGTTGGGCACACAGTGACAGGTTGACTTCTGTGAGGGCTGGTGTCCCCTGGCACACAGGTGGGGTGTATTTCTGTGCTTCCCCCTTACCCTCCTCCCCAAAGCAGCAGGCACCAGGGGCTCGGGACAGACCCACGAGCTCACGACAGATCCATGCTTGTCCCCGCCACCTCATCCACACAAGTGGCCTCAGGCACAAAAAGAAATGGCAAAAGAGGTGGCAGCTGGCGCATGTCTACAGCCAAACCACAGAGACAGCATCACCCTTGGCAGCACACAGCCCTGCTACAAGAATCTTAGCAGGTAATTTAGGATAAATGTTGAAAGGGTTAGGAAACATCTTTCTTAGGAGGAGAGACTGAGAGAGCTGGGTCTGTTCAGCCTGGAGAAGCTGAGAGGGGATCTCATCCGTGTTTATAAATATCTCAAGAGTGAGTGTCAGGAGGATGGACCAGACTCCTTTCAGCGGTGCCCAACAATAGGATGAGGGACAATGGGCACAGACTGAAGCATAGGAGGTTCCATCTGAATATGAGGAGAAACTTCTTTACTTTGAGGTGCCAGAGCCCTGAACAGGCTGCCCAGAGAGGCTGTGGAGTCTCCTTCTGTGGAGATATTCAAAACCCACCTGGACACATTCCTGTGCGATCTGCTCTGGGTAAACCTGCTTTAGCAGGTAGGTTGGACTGATGATCTCCAGAGGTCCCTTCCAACCCAAACCATTCTGTGAAACATCCCAAACACTCTTGTAATACATTTTTTTTTTTTCTGAGCACAAAATCCAGACTCTAGGCCAGCTTTGTGTTCTGAAGGGCAGTGGACACGGTCTGAGTGTGAAGGTCCCACCGTGCCTCCTCCATCAGCAGATGCTGCTGTCTGCTCTCAGACATTCGTTCCCTGGCTGGGACCCAAGGGAAAGGATTTGCACTGACTGCCCAGTGCCTCATTTCACCGCATTTTGTGTTAATCAACTCAACAGCCCAAAATGAGATTTACTGCTTTATACACAAGGACTAGTCCTGAAAACAAGAGCGGGATTACCGCTCTGCACCCACCTAATCCACGCCTGCTGGCAGACACAGCCAACGCTGCACTGGGAACTGCATGAACTGTATGAACTCCAGAGATGGCAAACGTCTCCCTAACACTCACATTTGTTGCCAGCAAAGAGCCTTTATTTAAAAAAATAAAAAAAAAAAAAGTCTTGACAGCGACATTTCTAAATCTCTCCTCAACCAGCTCATTGCATGTCGCCATGCCGCCCCGCACCCAGTGGGAAGGCACCCTGCCCTCACACAGCCCTGCCAGCACCCACAGCCCTCCCATGGGCAAGGCCCAAACACAACGGAATCACATAATCACAGAATGTCAGGGATTAGAAGTGACCTCGGAAGATCATCCAGTCCAATCCCCCCACTGGAGCAGGAACACCCAGATGAGGTTCCACAGGAAGGTGTCCAGGCGGGTTTGAATGTCTGCAGAGGAGACTCCACAACCTCCCTGGGCAGCCTGGGCCAGGCTCCGTCCCCCTCACTGAGAAGAAGTTTCTCATATTTAAGTGGAACCTCCTGTGTTCCAGTTTATACTCATTGCCCCTACCATTAGTTGTCACCGAGAAGAGCCTGGCTCCATCCTCCTGACACTCACCCTTTACATATTTATAATGAGGTCACCCCTCAGTCTCCTCTTCTCCAAGCTAAAGACACCCAGCTCCCTCAGCCTTTCCTCATAATGGAGATGCTCCATTCCATCTTCGTTGCTCTGCGCTGGACTCTCTCCAGCATTTCCTTGTCCTTCTCGAACTGAGGGGCCCAGAACTGGACGCAATACTCCAGATGCGAACAGGCGGCACCACACGCGCTCTGCCGCCTCCTCCTGCACCGGCCAGCCCGTCTCCAAGGAGCCCGGGGAGACGCTTTCCCCGGAAAGGCGCCGCGGTGCGAGCAGGCAGCTCCCAGGCGCCTGCCTCTGCCTCCCGCCCGGCTGTTGCAGCGCCTGAGGAGCGCGTCAGGCTCCCGCGGGCCAGCCCGGCCATGCCCGCTGCTCCCGGCCCCGCTCCTACCTCCGCCGGCCCGGCCTCTCCTCCCCCTCAGCTCTCTGCGCCTCAAAATGGCGGCGTGCAGCCAGCGCCGCCCCGCGGCCGCCTGCGTGTCTTCCTGCCTCCTTCCCTCCCGCCTCCCCGCCCTCCCCTCACGGCCGTTAACCTCCGCCCCGGGCCGCCGCCCTCCCGGCCGGCCTCGCGCCTTCCCGCCGCGGGCAGCCCCGTACGAAGCAGTTCCAGCTACCGATCAGGTTCTCCTGAGGCTCCGCGTCCCGGTAACCGACCCCGTTCCTGTCCCGCCTCCCGGGGCCGGCGGCGGCGCGGGGCCCGGCCTCTGCTGGAGCGGCTCTCGGCATGACGGAGGTACCGTGGTGGAGCTCAGGTGGCGGCTGGTACTGCTTGGTAGTTGAAAACAGAGCAAAAAGAAAACAAATAAAATAAATCCAAATAAACCCCTAAAGTCGGCACCCGCGGCCACTGAGGGCTTCTCTCGGGACTGGGGCAGGGGGTCGGGGCCGGGGGCCCATTGGGGTTTTTAAAAGGTAAATTTTGGTCATTGCATATGTTTGCCCTTCGAACAGGGATCAGGAAAACTGAGTATACTGTTAAGTATGCTTTTTCCCCAGCATTTTTGACCAATCCTATTGGAAATTCTCACAGGCTCTCATATAGAGGCTGGGACTTCTTGGGGCTTCGGGGTCGGTTTGTTTTTATTTGGGGGCATTTGGTGTCCCTGCACGACAGGACGGACAGCAGGCTGTGAGCCCGTCTGACAACTCACGTTTCCGTGTTTTCTTCCCCTTCTCCAACTGCAGCAGGAGAGGGCAGAGTGGGAAAACCTAAACAAGCTGTTAATGCGCCATGGGTTGAAACCTGTGAGTCTTGCTGCCCCTCAAAGCTGCAGAAATATATCAGGTAAGGAAATGCCCATTTTACAAGTTTTTGTATTTTAAAATATCAGCCTTAAGTTCATAAGGCATCTCTAAAGCTGTTGCTTCCATATGGTAGCAGAGATGTGATCTTCTTCAGCTGTTAAAAGCCTTCAATGACAACTTTATTTATTTTATGTATCTCCAGATATGTTTGTCTTAGACATTCAGTCTTCTCTAGGAATAAGACTTGCATTAAAAACACTGCTGGAAGACACCGACCGACACCAGAGAATGATGCAGGGGCTTATGGAGACTAATCACTCTCTTAGGTAAGACACAGTGGAAGGAACTTACTTGCTAATGTAAAGTGTTATCACTGTCTGTCTCCTACCAGGTGGAGCTCATGTCACACCTGAGGCCTAAGACTTTTGTCTTGAGATTTTTGTCCAATATGCAGCAATGCTGGCCTAGTTCCTTTTCAGCTCTTATGCTATTTCATCTGCTGCGCTTATTCCATCCCCATACCAGCCTATTTCCTGTACCTGCTGCCACTGGCTATTATTGACTGTCATCAGATAACGTTTGTCAGGCCTGTCCTTCCTTCACAGGATTTATTTTTTTCAGAGATGAGATACGACAGGAACGAGGTCGGGCATCTCGACAAGAACAGCGGGCTAACGATTTGGAAAATGTGGTGAAAAACATTAAGTCCAAAATTTGTCAGCTGGAAGACGAGACAATAGCTAAAGTTTGCCAGCAACAGAACCAAGTCAAAGAACTTCAGAAAGATCAAGAGGTTTCCCAGGTAATTCAGACAGTGCTGTCTGAGGATTCAAACTTTTGACTTGTTTTAAGAGCTCTAAAAATATTGATTAAAATAAACATGCGTCATAGAGTTAGTATACTATTTATAGCTAGGATTTTTCGATCTATACAGAATTTTCTAGTGATACCTTGGAAAAATATCTGTACTCTACTTTCACTGCCTTTTTCGTATGGTTACAAAAGAAGTATTGAACTTCCTTGGGACCAGGTGCCTACTTGAGCATGTACAGCAGTCTCCAGCGTGTGGGTTACAATAATTTCATATTGCTCCCATTATCTCTTCTTAGGCAAAATATCAACAGCAGCAGGAAAAGCTGCAAGAACAGGAAAAGATTATTGCCCGTTTACAGAAGGAGCTCTGCAAAGTGGGGATGGAGGAGCAACAGCGTGTGGCGAGTCAAAACAAAATGTTTTGTCGGTTTTGCAAAAGAGCTCCGAAGTCTCTCCTAGATCAGCAGTAAGCAATTTTCTTACATTGGCGAATGGTCTGTAATGTTAAATGAAGAAGAGGATTTTAAAGTAACTCAATATTTATATGAAAAAAAAGCTGGAGACCTTAGGAGTGTAAGCAGAAATATGAATTCTTGTAAAGGTACTTCAGTGCAGTAATTTTTTTCTTGTATAACAAATGCGAGCTATGGCATAAAGTGAAAAATTATCAGCCTGTGTATACACTAGGTGTCAGCAAAGAGAAAGAAATGATCCACTCTGCTCTGGAACTGCAGTATGGGCTGGGGTGATCTCATCCTGGGGTTCTAACGTTTTAAATGTAAATTAAGAAAACCAACAAACATCATACTCCCCCCCAACAACCAACCAACCAACCAACCCACTGACAACCTGTCCAGTTTGCAGTCACTTCTGGTCACTTCTGAAGTGCCACTGGTCTTTGCAGCTGCTGACTGCAGGTTTGCTGTAAGGCTTCCCAGGTCCTTTAGTGACAGTTCTGAGGAAATATTCTGTGCCTGTCTCTTGCAGTACAATCTCCATAGTTCTTCTATAATCAGAGATTTACCACTTCTCAGGCCTCAGGTGGCTGTCACTTTATTGTGCTGATGTTGCCTGGTTTTCCAGGCACTTTTAGTTTCTTAGGAGACAGATGTTCTTGCCTCCTGCAGTGGTCGCTGAGTTTGGGACTCTGCCTTACTTGTGTGGAGGTCATCACAAGATGGGTAGGCTGTCAGGAGGATTTAGCTTTTGTCTCCTCTTGAATAATTTTGCCACTTTTAGTCTAGTACTGAGTTAACGTCTGAACTTTTTTGGAAAAACTATATGTTTGATATGAGAGAAGCCACTGTGATGCAGTCACTCTGAAGTGCAGTGCAGTTCTGTAAGTTGGCCTGTTCCTGCGGGGTGGTCACAATGTCTTTTGGGCATGATTTTTTTGAGAATATCTGAAATTCAAAATACCATTTTTCCTTTCTTCAGGTTCCTTTGCCTAATTGATTATTATGAATCTCAAATTTGTCAGATGAAAAAGGAGCTAAGGTAGGTCTCACCTAGCGCCTTATGGCTCTACTGTTTAAAGTTTTTTTATTCCCTACTGTTCTTAAAGCTTGTAATGGTAAATATTTTGTGTTCCAGACATCATTAGCATGTAAGAAACAGCTGAGAATTGTAATGGTCATGGAAATATGGATTCATCCTGGAAATAGGTGTCAGTCAGGCTAAGCAGCTGCTCTGTCAGGAGGCCAGTATAGCTAGGAAACTGGGGGTATTTAGACACTTGAGATATAATTCTCTCATTTTTGTTTTTCCCCTTCCCCTTTTTTCATGGTTCACAGGGAATTACTGTGTTAGCTCTGTTCAGTCAACTGATAGTCCTAAACAAAATCAGCTTTTCAGCTCTATTGCAGTGCCTATATGGTACAAAGGAACTAGGAGATACCTGAGACATTCCTATAATTCGAGACTATTATCTCAAAAACTGAAATGGGATTTGCTTGTACTGGAATTTATCTGGAGGAATAAGTGCACTTAATTAGTACATGAAGCAGTTTCCCAGAAATAACGCTGTGGATCTTAAGGCAGATTTTCTATTCTGTTTACTTTGCAGTTTATGGAAACATTCTTATCATACCTAACTACTAACTAAACCAGTTTGGATCTTTGAGATAATCAAATTACAGTAAGCTGAAACAATTTATTTTTCCTAATAGGCAATACAGAAAAGATGAAGACCAGGTACAGAGAGAAGCAAAAAGCAAGGAAGAATTCTTAAATCTAGATGCTACTCCTAATTATAGAGCACTGCTCACGGTATGGAACTGCTAAGAATAAGTCAGTGCAGATCTCTAACTGGTGACCCTTCGAGAGCAACATAGGAACATATGCGTTTGATTTCTATCCCCTTGTTCTTATCGTGTCTTCTGAATTGTGTTTGCTGTCTTCATGCAAAGGTTCAGTACAGCGTTGTGAGCCATCGTTGCTGGGGGCTCAACAGACCCTCCTTCATCACAGGTTCTCCACCTGTGGCCTAATACAGCAGGCTCTAGATCTTGGTGAACTAATTGCTCATCTGTGCTGTCTTGCTATATAGGCACATGGGAACCCTTAATCTATACACATTTTACAGTGTTCAAGCTTGTTGATTATGGAATGAGCGAAATAAAAGAAATAACACAGTCTCATGTTGCAGTCTTTCCAGAAACAACTTACTGAAACAAAAGCCAGGAATGAACAGCTTTTGCTTGAAAATATAAATCTCAAGAAAGACTTGGAAATAAGGTAAGAAAAGACACATATCTTCCTTTGTAAGAGCACTTCAGTAGGCTTGACTTTACAAAGAAAGAAACTGAAAGCACCAGCAATTGTAAAAGTGTAGTGTGAAATCTGCCTTTAAAAGCAATTAATAGAAACAAGATACGGCAGCAACAGTCAGCCATCCCTCCCCATACTGTTAACAGCAACTACTGGTGGTTATTTTGCTGCTGTCACGTAGAAATGTTGCAGAATTTCATTCCCAGAATGATGTTGCAGCGCTGGCAAAGCTTTCTTACTGTTTCTCTTGGCTGATTTTTAAAGACACCTTGAAATGGAAGGCATATAACACAGTAATTTTTCTTTTTAACAGGCCAACTGTACAGGAATTAAAACTTTACAAGCACCAGGTGAAAAAACTAGAGAAAACTTTGAAGAAGACTATCCAGTAAGTATATTTCTTCAGTAACACTCACGAGTCCTCTGAATTAAGGCGAAGATCCTCTGCTACCAGTAATGTCGATTGCAGCTTATGAAGTGTGTACTTTATCACTGTTTCTCAGAGCCTGGCTATGGGCAGCAAATGCTGCTGTATCTCTGAAGACACCCTGTGAATCTCAACGGGTGGCATGGACCCCAAATAGGGGCACAGCAAGGGGTCTGTCGTTGTTTCATTTTGTCCTTCTGGATTTGATTTGAGTGCTATCACAAGCAGTATGGACAGGACCAAATTGTGGTGTTTGCTGCTTCCATGGGCTATAAAGAAAGCTACTGGTTACATTACGGGTTAAGAAAGGGAAAGTATGAGTTGGCAAAATGACATAGCTACTCAGGTTATGTCCATATTATTGTTCTTAGAAATTAACTTAGTTTTTTTCTGAAACATTGCTAAGAAAATACATTGAAGGTATTAGAGATCCAGTACTGACAAATTGTTTTTATCTACAATTTCACTTATTTGTGCATATGTATATTGAAGGCTAAATATTCTATAGCATAAAATGTAGCCGGAAAAAGACATCACTTAAACTTCAAATGTTCAGTTGTTCATTTTACATTGTGGGTAATTAAATGATCTTTTCTCCTATGCAGTGGATGTGATTCAGATGGTAAAGAAAGTCATCTTAGATTCTGCAAGAAGGGTAGTGAGCTATACGTACATAATAAGCCAGGACAGATGTTCAAGCAGACGCAGAAAAAGACTGTAAGGATGGAATTTGACTCTTTTGAGTAAAATTCTGAATTTCAACTCTTCAGCCATAGTAGAATCTCTGGTAACAGAACAACTGTACATCTGGTGGTGTCCCTTCTAAATCAGCACGCAGTCTGGAATAACCTCAACCTGAAGACTATCGATAAATTAATTTATTTAGAAACATTAAGATATTCTTCATCTAGTGCAGTTTGATGGAATTCTATTCGCAGGCATCATAAAATGGAGACTTGACTTTGTAGGTGTAAGTGTATGCGCAATATACCTGGTTCTCTAATCAGGTTGAAAGTATTTATCTCCTGCTGAGGCTATTTGTGTAAGCCCTGTGTGTATTTGGTGTGTAGATCTTCGGGGAGCAGTTCCAGAGAAAGAGCAGAAGAAAAGAAAGAATCTGAGAGTGTGGCAGGAGGAGACCAGCTGCAGGCAGTTTGCCAGCAGTACTTACAGGTGTGCAGATTTTATCTGAACTACCAGTATCTAACAATCTCATAATTCAATATAACACGTGAGTTTTGTTTCACTATGTAAACCGAAGCACATGATTTTGAATCTAAGCGTTCAAATAAAGTTCTCTACGCAAGATGCATAAAGTTCTGCGCTTGGCAGTTCATGTAGGCTTTTTTTCAATTGTTCTTGTGTATCTTGGTGTAAACGACCTGAAAATACAGCCAGGAAGCAGAGACTATGTTGGCAAACATCAAATCAGTGATTTTACTGAAGTCTTTCCAGGATAGGGGATTTGTTCAAGGTCTTGGGCAAAACAACAGATCCTTGTATTACAGTTTTAAATATGCCTGAGGAGATAGTGGCTTTTATTTTTCCTTGAATTTAAAAAAAACCCACTAATATAGTAAAACGTGGCAAAATATAAACTGTGGCGGTAACAATGCCTCAGGTAGATAAATATTAAATATCCCTCAAAGGCAAGTATATCTGCATTACTTTTACATATCTTGTAGCTACTATATTTTTAAATATTTGAATCTATTACTTATTAATAGTAACTTATTGTAGTTATGATTTAATGTTTAAACAATCATGACTGTAGCGGAGAGGGATTTTATTGTAAAATGTCATATGTATTTGAGCAATAACATTGGTTATTTGGTGTTGAAGGTTTTGTCCCATATTGATTCTGTTTTGCGAAGTCCAAGAGCTCCTCCATTGATATACAGGCGCAGTAAAGGGCTGGTGCAAAATTCTATTAAAGAAAATGGACAAGAATGTGGATTTGAGCACCTTCCGCTTACGATAGAAATGTGGGCAGACCAGCTAATGGCCCTAAAGGTAACGCGTTATTGTACTTGGCTTTACGTTCCTCCTTTCATCTGCTGACCACACCTCTGTCTCTCCCCACATGTAGGGTTCTCTTCTGTGTGTGTAGCTTTTGTTATTGCCTGCCTTGGCGTTAAATTTGAAAAATAATTCTGCTGTCCATTTATATACTACTTTAAAACCATAGTAAAGTGAAAAATGTGCAGTGTGCCTACACACCAGAGATATTTCTCAGTGTACATTGTCTACATGTGTTTGTTCACTGGCTGAGTTCCTAAGAAGACACTTAAGCTTTAGAGTCTCTGTACGTCACACATTAATGACAATAGATTATGTTTCTTCATTTTGTCTTGCCAGAACAGTAACTTTTTGATCTAAATACAAGTGAAGAAATTTTACTTAAAAACAAACTGTGTGACCAACACTTCTTATTTAACTGACACTGTAATATATGAAGTACTTTAATTTTTAGACTGTTCTTTTTAAATCAAGGAAGGTAAGCAAAATACCCTTCTTAAATTCCATGAAAACGAAAACCTGTCTCCAGTACTACAATGTTTTTGCATATAAGAAACAGAGAATCTTCCCATTTCTCTGATTAAAAACAACTTTTAGAAGTTACTAAAATAAGTTGTGTCCCCTCCCTTCTTTGAAAAGGATTTGCATAAGTCCCTGAGAAAAGTGTCTCTGGAATTGGTGCCCTGGCACACTGCAGGTCCACAGGATAACAGAGAATCCGTACGAGTTGAAGACCTCCAGTTCATGGTAGATGCAATTTTGGAAGAAATAGAAAATAAAGAAAAGGTAACTCTTACCAGGGGTTTATAACCACAAGTTACTGTGGAATTCTTAAATGCGTTCCTTGCATGGTGATTAGATTTGCATATTTGAAAGCCTCGCAGGGTTTAAGCAATGGCTGTTTGAAGATATTCAATAGTCAAAGACTATTTTAACATAATGGATAAATTCACCTTGGGGAAAACTGCTTTAATCAGAGTCATTTGACCAGCACTGAATTTGCATTGCCCTGTAGTCTTGGGTGTTATCCTGTTCTGTCTGTTCCTGAGTCAGCATTGAGAGCACAGAAACGTACTTAGGAGAACACCACTTTCAAAAGACTCTTTTGGTTTGCTGGATATTTGTGTCTGAACTCTCTCTGTAAAATGTCTTCAGATTTAAGAATATTTGAAATGTCATGATTTAATAAGGGAAGTTACACATGTTTTTCTTCCTAGACCAGTTTTAAGAATGTTTCACGGTTTAAAAGCCTCCTTGCTTTGTTAAGCAATAACATTGACGAGTTTTTCTTTCTGCTTGCTACAGAGCAGCCAGACACCATCCTTGCCAACGCTGTTTGCAATAGTCTCTCACTTCCAGAAGCTGTTTGACGTGAATTCTCTGAATGGTGTTTATCCACGAATGAATGAGGTTTACACAAAGCTTGGGGAAATGACCAACGTGATGAGAAATCTCCACGAGCTCCTGGGACTAGGTAAAGACTGACCACCTAGCGTTTGTTCAGACCATTCCAAAAGGAAGAAGAACACAAGTGAAAGGCTGATGTCTTCACAGAAAATATGTGGAGCGGCTGAGAAATGAGTAAACTAGGGATATTCTTCACTGTGAAGATAAAAAGAGGTTGCTGTTAATTAGGAGTTTAAATAGCAAAAACCTATTATTTGTAAGCCTTTAGCAGTTGCTGGGGAATAGCAAGGAGGCAGAAGAATGGAATAACAGATGAAATTGATGATTTTTTTTTTCCCCACAAAGCTTTTTCTTGTGAGCTGATTTCATAATTCTTCTTTACCATCTTTCATTCTCTACTTGAAAGATGATGCGTTGAAGAAAAAGTAACTCAACCTCTGCTGTAGATTTCTACTCAGTAATTCACTCCAGTGTAATTATGTCCAGTCCTCAGAAACTTCTATCTTAGGGTGTTAAACTTGAAAAGTTGTTGAATGTCAGAAACTGAGTGCCAGTAATTGGGGGCAGACTTGGTGAGTGCCCAGTGCCTGTTCCCTCCTGGTTGGTACTTCTGGAGAGCAGCAGCTGCTGCTGCTCCTGGGTTTAAGGTCTGGCTGCGGTGCAGGGTACACAGCCAGAGAGCTCCTGAGCCCGGCTCCAAGCCTAGTTTTTCTGAAATTGAGGGAGAAAGGGACAAGCAGCCTGTTACCTTCAGTCACAGCAGCCAACGCAGGTAAAATCCAATACCAAAATAAGTTCTGGCTGTTAACAAGGTACTTATTGAGCAGGTTCCTTGTTGGCCTAGCCCTTAACGCTGTGCTTCTGCTATGCTGTGGCAAGCTAACATCTCTCTCTATATAATTCCAGTTGGCTGATTTCCACTGGCATTGTAGGGTGCCCTTTAGAACCATCTCTGCTGTGAAAATATGCAGCTCTGACAAGTTTTTTAGCCACTAAAGGCTTAGTGAGAGATTTACCATTCCTGCTAACATTATTTCTGACTGCGGGCATGGTGTTTTCTGTATGCCCAGATGTGTGAAATACAAATAAAACCTGTGCACCTGCAAGAATTGGATTGTGTCTCAAATAATTTCCTGCCACCACTGTTGTAAGAAACATGATGTGTTTGTTTTTCCACAGACAGTTCAGCTCCACCCACTGTGGTAGTGGATACTGTTGGGAAACTGTGTGACATAATTAATGAGAAGGTGACTGAGCAGGTACGACAGCTTCTGGGGACGCAAGACATCCACAGGTATGTGGGGCTGTTGCACTGGTGACCATTCTTCAAACATCCAATTTAGTAAAATGACACAACTGGCTAAAATCAATACTGAAAAACTTGAATAATTTGTTATAAAGTTGGTGACCAGTGACAGTAAAGGGGGTGTTACCATCCCACCTGAAAGGAATCTTGAATACTTTCACAAGGATAAAGCTGGCAAAGAGAAAAATTAAGGCCAGAGGATTCCAAGCCATGGTGTTGGCTGGAATGGATAAGGTGATCAAAGCAGCTTATTAAGGATGTGTGTTTCATAAGGAGACAAAGCAAACACTGCATGTGGGTGGGGAGGAGAAAGTGTTGCAAGGTTTCAGCTGTAATATTGAAGTGTATTAGTTGCTAAGACAATGTATGCCTCAAACTGCCTACAAATATTTTGGGAACTGGACAAATCTCATTCTATCCTCAACAGACTAGTAGCAGACAAAGAGCTTGCATTCAGCACGTGCTCTGCAAACACACTAAAGATGAATTGCAGCAGGCAGCAAGTGTGACACATGCTGAGTGAACCACACAAACTCTCTCACCCTTTCTGCGCTTGTCACAGTTTTAATTAGAGAACAGCTGCTTATAAAACAGTCCTTGCTCCACCTCCGAGACAACTCTGTCAGCCACCCTTAAGCAGTATATTTAGCACACACAGACTAAAGTTCCAGTCCAAAAATTACCCAGTGCCATGTAAGGAGGACAGAAAGGATGTATATAGGGCAGAAACAGTGACAATAGAGATCCTCTTTTGATGGCTAATGCTTTTTGGGTGGAGGTTTCATTTTTGGTGTAGATGGTTTTACATACTACTAAGTAGCAGTGTTTGCAGAAAGTCATGACATAGTATGGCAAAATAGCCAAGGAGATGGACTTAAAATACCCTTGCACCTCTTATCTGATGGTCTCACTTGCATGTTTCAGTATAATCAATAAACTAGAAGAGCACGAGTGCTTCTTGCCACCATTTCAGGCTCTCATTCAAGATTTGCTCTGTCTTCTAGGTGAGTAATATTTGCAACAGCTATAATTATCTTCATGCCAGTGCTTCCTCTTAAAACTTCAAATAGCACATCACGAGTAAACAAAACATGTGTTAGCTAAAACACAAGGAGCATGTGAGGGAAGGTGCCAACTTTTGCCTTGCTCTCCTTTCCATCCTTCCTCAAGAAGTGACCAAAATACTTTATGTTGCATATATTCAATCATATAACTCCTAAGATAAGCCAAATCGAGTTTATTCCAAAAGCATTAAATGTGTGAGGAGTTCGTATCATTTCTTAGCTATATTTCTAACATGTAAGTTAGAAATTTGCTGAACATGAAGATTTTCTGAGTACATACACCTTACCTTTTATGCTTTTCATTCTGTTTCAGAGATCAGTAACCTGGATGATATTTTACCTACTGTACAAAATTTGAAATTAGTAGCTAGTTAAGAGTTACATCTTGCTAGAAAAGACCAGACTGTCTTACCTGTGAATGTACCTGTGGATGCAAATGACATTACAGCTACCTCTCTTTCCCTAATGAACAGTTTCAGATTTTTTTACATAAATAAAAGCTACTGCATTTTAAAATTTTTCTTAGTTTTTGTTTCATGGTCAATTTAAGCAAAACACTCTAAGTGCTATCAACTGGTCTACTCAATCCTGGTGTGAGAACCACTACACTGAATCAGTCCAGGAGACTGAACCAGCACAAAGCCAGATGTGCTATCGCTACTGAGCGCTGTGAAGGCTGCTGACACAGGCAGGATGAGATAAGGGTGCTCTGACTCCCTCATAGCCATAATGCTTTCATCATTTTCTTATCTTTGTTTTCTGGAGATCCTATTTTAAAATGCTGTTTACATCTTCAGATAGGTTCGCGATGCAAGCAAAGTGTTACTCAGTGAGCATTCCTTCTGGTTATGGACAGAGTAGTCTAGATTAATGTAATCTTGGCCAAAAATATTTGGAACTTGCTTCAGGTGGTGGTTTATAGGTTTCTGCCTAGCACAGATTTGAAGTTACCATGGTCATATTTCAAAAGTCAGTTTTAGAAATGCATAGATGGAGTTTCATATGCAAGACAATCAGAAGTTTATTGTACAGAAACAAGTACACCAAGCTTCCAAAAATATTTTGGTATATTTTGTTCCAACACTACTAAAGCTTAGTTTGCAAGACTCTGCTGTTCCTCAGGCAGAGTGCTTTGCTCTCAAGATTTACAAGATTTTTGAAATGTACTTTAACAAACAAAACATGTTAAGGCATCACAAAATAAAACCTTTATGACAACTTGGTAAACTAATCTCCCTGCTTTTGGAAGCTCATTATATACATACCTGCAGCCACAATCTGCTAAGAGACCTTTGAACAGCAGAATATCAATTTCTTAGTTTCTCAAAAAACAATTCATATTAGAGTCTTAAACAGTTTCTTTCAACAGGTTCTGTAGCCCTACAGATGAAAAACGCTGTTTAAAAATGTATTCTTTTAAAAGTACAATGAATTCATGTTAAAACAACATGAATAGAACCTTGGAGAAACGAGGCTGCCAAGCAAAGTAATGACACTCAGGCGACAGTCTAAAATATCTCCAGGTTCAACAGGTCCTTAAGAGAGGATTCATACTTCAGGGTTCTTTGGGGAGATATGTCAGAAACAGCAAAAACAAAGGACTTATTTTTTAGGGACAACTTACTCCTGCGTGGGTTTTTTTTTTGTTGTTTTGTTCTTTTACTTCAGTGAGAACGACTTTCTAAGTAGGATCATTAAATTTACACATCCTGAGCCACAGACTGCTTCAAATTTGCAGTTATTGTTCAAAACACATTAATTACAAAAGAGATATATACATTCATATAAAGTTGAAAAATTAGTAACTTATGTACTCAAGAAGAAATCAGTTTTTCTTGCGTCTACACCTTGTCAGTTCATACCTGCAAGACAGATACAATAAGTCATTATAGTAGTTTCAGACTTTCTTTAAAGTTTTAACTGGCACAACAGAGAGATCTTGGGCTGCTTTGCTGAGTGTGCTCCATAGGCAGCATGGCAAGGGGGGGTGCGGAGATGGCCTCCAACTGCAGCTCTTTACCAGGAAACTCTGGATGTGTCATTTTTCTCCTGCTCCCATAATTGCCGCATCCTCACATGGGACACAGACGTGGGGAAACCCACGTTTCCCATCCTGCTGGCCAGGCCTGGCTTGCTGCCCATGAGGAGGGAAGCTCCTGGACTACCCACGCTGCATTCCTTGGCCTCCAGTGAAGGAGAGAGAAGGAAGAACTACAACTACTGCTATTAACTACAGACGCAGAAGGGGAAAAAAACCCTTTGTTCTTAATCTTTGCCTCGGACCAATGTTTAAGCTGTAACTCTGAACCACAATGAACATACAAGCAAAACTGTACGTGGCTTATAATAGTTTCTATAAATGCTTTGTAATGAAAGTTTTATCTTATATATATATTGCTGATCACAGTATTAATTTAGTTAAGATCATTATCCAAGTTAAAATTTGTTGCAAGGTTGCTTTAATAAATATAATTCTTTTACTTATGTGTTCCAGTGGCTTTTATGGTAACTTAAAATATGCTGAAGACTATAATTGACACAGGTCTCTTATTAAAACTGTTTCACAGGGCAGATGTTGCACTAGCAACTGGATTAACATACAACTTAGATAAAACTACCAGATTAGTTCAAGTTAGTACTGTGTTTGCAGGTCAAATATTATTCTTGCTCATTTACCCGCACCCAACAGCAGCCATGCAAACTCCCAGCAAAGCAATTAGCATGGTTGGAAAGCACAGACATGGAAACTTACCACTGTGCAAAACCTTTTATTAAGTCCTCCTGTGACAAGTCAATCCGCACCTGTAAAATGGGAATTTTTATTTCTTTCCATATTATTCAGCATACCAATGGATTGGCTACACTGGCTCTCCTCCCAAGGCAGACCCACTTTCAAGTCCTAGGGCTGCGGCTCACGCTCAAGGGAGAACCAGCTTCTTACAAAAAAGTTGTTTGCAGATTGTGAGTCCTGTTACTGAGGCTTAGTTACTAGAACCGCATTTCGGGATTACAGGAGTTGCTCAGTGTCCAGCTCTACTAAATCAGCTGTGGAGCTTCTTTAAACCTACCTTCCCCAGCTCCTTCCTCTCCTGTGAAATGAATGGCCGGCTGTTTTTCACTGCAACATCCAGTGTCCTTTTCTTGACATCTTCCAAAGATTCAAAAAATTCAAACCTAGAAGTTGTGAAAGGAGAGACTTCAGTCAAAAATTAAGCACCAATAAGCATCAGTGGCCAGAATACAGTGACAGAACACAGCATTCATGGCCAGAACTGAACAGAGTAGGAAGACGCAGAAAAGGCAATTCTATAGTTAAATTTTATTCACATTCTAAGAAATCTCTTCAGGCCTCGTGAAAGACGACTACACTGTTGTTCTGGCTGTTCTCCATGCCGGGGGAAGGAGGAAAACACATATCCATGATGAAATGCTATTTGCCATAATTTTCTTTCCCCATCATGGAATATCAGCGTGTTCTCCATGCAACCTTTATTACTCAGAGGAAATAGCTGAGCCAGCCCCCCAGGTTTACAACACAGGCTTATACCACTTTAAGAGAAGACAAAGGTTGAAACCCGTGGCAATTAGATTCTTAATGGCCCTGACTCATGCCTCTGGCACACAGGTCTAGTGTCAAGTGAGCTCTGTCCAGGCTAAATCACTTAATTTCTGCCCACCTGAATAGCTTTTCCTCAAGTCAGAGCTTTAGAACAGGTAATGTGTTTTGGAGCTGAGCATTGCTCAACCTACTGTACTTAATTGAGGATGTGCAGCACATGTTGATACTGAGGATGAGGAAAAAGGGATGTTGTTCCTAACAGCTGTGCTGGCACTAAATTGGCAGAGTACATGAGAACAGGCAAAAGCAAATTCCACAACTCTAGTGTTCTAAGTGTTAAAATGAAATATTTATAGTCTTTTCTCCATTTCCGACCTACACTGACATACACAGAAAGGACCCAACACAGGAAAAAAGCCCTTTTGTTATCGGAACTATTTCAGCAGCAAGCATAATTAACATTTTCTTACTTCTCATCATATTGGGGGTTCAGAGTTTTTTTCTTAACAGAAGTCCTCTTCCTGCTTGTCCATCTTCTATCTGGAAGCAGGTATATACGAACATATGGATCTACTCCACGATTGGAACAGGGTACTAAGTTTCTGTTAAAAGAAATACAGTGTTGACAAGCAACACAGGTTCTCCCACCGTGTGTTTTAATAGCTCATCTGCCTTAGAATCTCACCAACCCATCATCATCCATGGGCGAAAAACATTTATCTTGGCAGTTGGGAACATAAGCAAATAAAACTTTAAGGATGTGAAGTTGAAGAAAGTTTTAACTTCTGAGTGTATGGCCACTTATCTGGGCTCCTAAATTAACATTTAGCAATTCAGTTATAGTGAGGCTGCACGTGCTGAAGTCATCAAGCGTTGAGGCGTCTCAGCTGGGCGGCTTATGCTGCATGTGGTTCTGCTCCAGCTTTGCCAAATGTCCAACATGAACCCAGAGAGCTCGTTCCCCTTTTCTTTACAGATGTACGCAACCGTCAGCCTCACCTGCAGCCATTCACCAGCACGACGAGACTCTGCCGTATCGACGCGTACCGCACCGTCAGCTGGATCTCGCCCAGGGGCATTTCAGTCCCGCTGCAAGACAGTTGCGCAGTCAGAGCTTTGCAATACAGATACCAAACAGACCACGCGCAGACCTAGCAGCATGGAACAGGACACGAGCTTCAGAGGCTGGTGATGCATTTTCAACCAAAACCAACTTTCACAGCACTGTTTTTCTTTCTGGCATCCTGTTTGCTATCTAGAAAGCAGCTGAACCACAGAGGTTCTGCAGAAAGAGCGCTCCCATCAGCACCAGCACTGCCCAGCCTGCCTTCTGTACAGGTACCTGATTTTGGTCTCACAAATGGCCAAAAAAGCACCTACTTGGTGCACTGCAGATGGAGCAGCAAAGTACAGCTTAGCACATTACACAGCTCCTTCAACAATGTCCATATATGCAAAACGGGACATTCTTAGTATTTCATTCTGCATGTTACTAAAGTGGTTTCAAATCCAAAACACTGCTTAAAAATTATTTAATAATGGTTTATAAATGAGGCCCTGTTCAGAGCTAGAGAATTTGTCAATCCAGAAGTACCAGACTCAACAGCTGGAGCTGGGTTTGATGTTTAGGTTTATAACTGCTCTGATACTTTCTTAATTGAGATGGACTTTCTTTGCTACTTCAGTTCATTAAAGATTCTACCAGCTCTATTCTGCGCCCCAGGAGATTTGAGACCCAAGACTCCAAATGACTTACCAGTCTTGAATTCAACTGTATGCAACAGTGCCCTATAAAACCTAAACCTTCCCAAGAGAAGAGTAATTCAACTGGAAGAACCACCTACTTATGAAGGTCCAGATTGCTGCTACTTAATTCAAAGCAAGAAGAAGGCAGAGAACCCAGCGAGGCAACACTGGGCGCAAGCCTCATTTCTTGTACGACGGGCAACGTGGGCACTACCGGTGCTCTGGTGTGCAACACTGACGATGGGTGCTGCTCTGGGTTTTGCTCATGTTCTGTCTCATTAAGGCCAGCAACAGTTTCACTTGGTTCAGGTGCTGCTGAACTGTCCGTTGTGTCCAGGTCTTCTCTGCTGTCCTTTTTTGGCAGGGATTCAGGGCCTGCAGAGTCTTTGCTCACTGGAGGTACTTTTAAGACTTCTGGTTTTGGTGGGGAGGGAAACTTCTGCTGGTTTCCACCCTTCTCCATGACATGCATGGGACCTTGCTTCGAGGCATTGACACCAGCCTTGACTCTTTGTGGATCGGGTTCTTCAACATTCAAGGCCTAAAAATCACAAGGGAAAGAAATAAGTGCTGCTCCCAAAGCACCGGGGCTAATGGCAGCATTACCATCTAGGATGAAATTTCACCACAAAACTACGGCAGCGAGAATCTGCCATTAGAGATGAAAGAGGCCTAAGGGTTTAGCTGTGACATTCTCTTCCCCTGTCCTACTGTGTATATATTTAAGTGTCTAAACACTTATCAAGAGTACAGTGAGAAAACCATTCTTAAGCATCAGTCTCTCTTACTGTTTAGCAGCTTTGATTTCCCAGCTTAGATTTTCCCAGTCCAGCTCTTTATTGCCATGAGAAGATGTTCAGCAATGGCACAGCGCTAAGTTTTAGGTAGCCTCAGGGATACCCCTCAGCACCACCATGCACTCTCAATTGTATTTAAAGACCTTGGCACACTTCTACTTTCTACTCCTCTATGAAGCAAAGCTGCATTTCTCCTCTCCCACCTTTCATCTCTTTTGCCTGGTGAGAATTGGATGCTTCCGCTGGGGAAGCCAAGTGAACACGGCAAAGAACAACTTACCCGCAGCACAAGTTTCATCTTAATGAAGCTGTCTGAACTGGAGTGATCCAGCTGAAATCTCTGATCCAGAGTCATGTTTGGGTCCTTAAGTAGGTGGGAGAGACACACGACTGACGTTCCCAGGGCACTATCCCGATCCTTGTCTTTTATCTGGGGGATAGGGGGAAAAGTTTTTATTAGACAGCAAACTGGAAAGAATACCACTGGGAACAGCAAAGCAAGAAGGTATTTCAGACAGAGATCAAAAATTAGCCTATTTACTTCAGGACACACTATCACATATGGTTACTTCCAAATGGGTGATGCTGGTGTTTCAGGAGCCTAACAAATTGTTACATTTGGAGTAAAAATCCCATTTCTACCTATGCAGAGAAGGAACTGCCTTAGCAGAAATACTAGAAATTTACTTGACTTTCCTTACTTTGGGGAAAATGTCCCAGCCAGCTGGGATGACAACTGGTGTAAACCTTTACAAGCTTTTTAGGTAATATTTTGTTTAGCCTATTTAATCTCAACAGATCTTCTATGTTCAAATCCACTTCCGTAGCTGAGTAAACAGCCATGGAACTGCCTGTGACCGCAAGGGATGCTAGTGAGATACAGGAGTTCTTAACGAGCCAAAGTACCAAGGCAAAGAGAGGTGACTCTGGTTGAAAATTATGAAGGCTGAAACACCTGACAGCAAAACATTCATGGCTTTGCTACACAGAGACCTGAAAAAAACCTGCTTTATACTTTGCAGCCAGAAACATCTCATGTTTTGAACTACAATATTATGTGTTACATGATCCTAGAGCCAAGGTAGGTACCAGCATCACCTAACAGAGAATTGCCTGTACAACAACAGGTGCTTTTCCACCTTTTAAGCAGGAGGGCCCCGGTACAAGCACACAGAAACCACCAGCATTGAGATCACATCCACCATAAAAGAGTTTTCTTTCCTATGGATGTGCACTCAGTCTTCAAAGGAAAGGCTTTTCTCTCACCTCAACGTGGAGCGACTGGGAATGAGTACTGTGGACAAAGAAGGAGAACGCCTGGCCCCACGTGGGATCTTTGCTGAAATTGCAGGTCTGCAACAAGAAGATCGCGGCATGTAAGCTTATTCTGAAAGCAGCAAAGAATGCCATGACTCTGGTCACCAGAGTGACTGTCTCATTTTATGCAGTGATGCTACACCCCAGCTGCATAGAGAGAGTGAGATTTCCAGGTCAGAAGCATGCAGAAGCAAAGTCTCTGGCACAACCAGAACAAGTTCTGCGGGGTGTGGAAATGCTGCAGAACGAGTCCGGTGAGCTGCAGCTGGCACCAACCAGTGCAGCCTGGACCAGCAGCTGCCTCCTCTGCAGCCAGGTACTGCTCCCACCCTCCCGCCTCTGCACCAGGGACAACCAGCGCTCCTGCCAGCCTGCGGCACCCAGGGCTGGCTCCCAAAGCTGCAGCGAGCTGGTGGGGAAGGGTAGGAAGGGTAGGAAAGCTAGAGGGGCAGTTTGAGGAGTGAAGCACTCGTGGGATGAGTTGGAGGGCACCAGCTTCAGCGCCATCTGCTTCAAGGATGAAAAAGCATGGAAAGCACCCATGGGGGCTGAGGTTGAGGGTGTTTCGTAAACCAGCTGCTTCCACCTGGGCACAAATGCAAGGGGAAAGGAGCAGGGAAAGCTGGAAGTCTGACCTAGCCTGGGAGAGGCAGGTGATGTGGTGGAGAAAAGGGAAAGCCAAAAAGGGTAAAGCTGCAAGCAGAACCCAATTTCTGGAGGGAGAAGGTGGAAGAAACAAAGGAAAATAAGTGTCAGTCCCATATGCTCATGTGTAGCCAATAGGATTCATTCCTATTTGTTGGGAGTCCACAAGAACATAGGGCCACTCTGTTCTGTATTCAGCTGTGGAGCAATAAACTTGGCAGCTACTGGGGGAGCAGAACTCAGCTGTTGCTCATACTCATCAGGGAAAAGTAAATACTGAATAATGAAAAAAGGAACTCAAAGTGAAGTGCAGGAAATCTGGATACATCTTGTCCAGGTTTTGAAAAAAATACATAAGTCATCAGTAAAACTGTGAAACACAGGAGCCGAGAGACTCTGATGAGGGAATAAATGCCACTCTGATGCAAATGACACTCTGCCCTGAGAAAGCATGAGCCAGATTGGAGAACTACGATTTTCATTTTTTCCTCTTCAACCCTCATAGCATATCTTGACCAACATGACTTCATGGCCATGAGCACAAAACCACACGTGTGTACAGCAGCTGACCAGACAGCCACTAATAAAGCCCGAGTCGGTGACACAGTGCTTCCACGTGCTGGTTGACCCTCACCTCCTGGCCTCTGTAGCTCTTACCATAACTACAGGGCGTTTCAAAAAGATGGACCCAATTTCAAATTGAAATTACGTGGAAATTGGGTCCATCTTTTGCAAACACCCTGCACAGCTCTACACACCAACTTCACTAGTCCTGCCCTTCCTAG
This sequence comes from Patagioenas fasciata, assembly GCF_037038585.1. Taxonomy (NCBI): domain Eukaryota; kingdom Metazoa; phylum Chordata; class Aves; order Columbiformes; family Columbidae; genus Patagioenas; species Patagioenas fasciata. The sequence continues at coordinate 10,455,770 of NC_092526.1, read as the reverse complement.
GGGCTACTTGGAGACAGTCACTCATAAAACAGAAAGTATTTAAGGAAAGCAGAAGAGTCAAACAGCCTCACCTTGCTTTTCTGAGTCTTGTTTCCTACTGTGAGCAGGACAAAGGAGGAAGGTTCTCGTTCCATCTTCTGCCATTTAACACAAGAAAGCAGGAAAAAAGACATTTATAGTTTACAAGAAGCAATATCACTCTGAAGAGTGCAGTACACAGGAAATACTCCAATCATAACACAGCACAGTCTTACTCTCTACCATCAAGAGTACACATTTAAGACAAAGTTTTATGTATTTAGGTTTCAATAGGTGAGCAGTTAAAAATTTGTCAGAAGCTGGGAGGAAACAGAGGAAAGAGCTGAAGGCTTGGTGGGAAGCCCTCAATGAAACAGGACTCTCAGAATTGGTTCCCAAGGCTCAGGACTTGCTGTAAAGCAGCTAGAAGTGATTCTTCGGCAGCAAGTAACAATTCCTTTCCAGAAACAGTAATACTGAGCCTCTTGCACTCTGCTTCTCTGCACTAACGCTACAGAAGTTGAGGCTGAGGAACCGCTCTTGGCACAACATAGTATACAAAGTGGATAAAGGTCCAGAATTAAGGATTAGCAAATGTGATGCGTATCACAGTGCGGATAACTCATCTAAATTGTAAAGATTCCATTTAGGAGGGGAGTTACTTAGAGAGAATGGGAAGCTTTATGCATTGATCAGAGCTGTGATTGTGTGCAACTTGTTCAAGGAAACAGGGAGAAACATTCTTCCCTACACCCACCGTTTACATCACAGTAGCAAAATGCAGTATTTGGAGAAAAAAGTCATCAGAAGCAAAAAGAAGAGGCACAAATGACAGAGCGGCTTCTGAATCCCTCTAAAACTGAGGGGGAAGGAATCTGGTGGCCAGGTCTCCAATTGACAGAAAGGTTACCACAAACAAGCATATTCTTCCCATCCTAATGTGGGAGATCAAGCTGGAGCAGCTCAGCATGGAAAGAACCCCTGTGGCAGCAGAAAGGATAACATGGACTTGGTCTGAGTCTGGAAGCCCTTTGTCCAAAGTGCAAAATAAAAATAAAGACAACTTCACACAATCATATATTTCTGTGCTGCACTCCCCCTTGGACCCCTTAGGCTTTCACTGGGGTGGGTTGTCAATCACTATTTTGAACCCCTGGTCACTTAGATTCTGACAGTGGCAAAATTCTTTCTTTTTAACCACAGCTTGTCTCAGTTGCTATGATACCACATAATCCAGAATGTTGTTTTGCAAGCATGGGAGAAGAATATAAATCTTACCTTGAGGTACTTGTTATTTTTGATCTTCTTTGCTCCACATTCACCATTCGAATACTCAAAGTGGTTTTTCTGAATTAGTAAAAGAGTATTTAAAAAACAATTAATTTGTTAGCTTTAAAAAAAAAAAAAAAAAAGGTTACAAGTGAAGGCTGCCTGCATGTGGTTTGTACTTACTGGAAGGTTGAAGGCACTGTCCAAGTAGACTATCAGAATAGCTGTAGACAGACCCTTCTTATCCTGCGAAGGCCAGCAAAGATAAAACAAAACAAAACACAAGGTAGGAATGATCACCCGTCAAGGACAACACAACACAACTTCAAAGGACAGCTTCTGAAGGCTAAGCAGCTCTTCACCCTTCTCCTAAAACTTGCAATTTAGAGGAGCACAAGCCAACACAGCCTGACGGTTTTAAGTAGACCAGTATGAAGAGGTGTAAATCTTTCCAATTCACTGGCCTTAATGCTCTTCAATCTCTCTCCTGCAGAACTGGTTGGATTCCCCAGAGCAGCACAACACCTAAAACTGTGCTCAACCACATACATCAACATCACGAATCCAGTGCCACCAGAACAAAGGCTGGAAACAATTTTATTCAGTTCAGTGGAACTTAAACGCTTTTGCTTGGTTATGAAGAAACAGCATCCTTGGGAGATGGGCTTTATCCAAGCAATTCTCCTGGACAAGACAGGCACCATCTGGAACCATGGCCCTACCAAGCATCAGTGCTGGATATGTGTCTGTAACTAGTACAGGTTAGTAACTAGTCTGTAACTAGTACCGGGTCCTACACAGACCTAGCTGAAGAGGAAAGTGAAAAATTATCAAAGAAGGGAACTGTGAGAGGCCACTTTGCAGTGAGTCAAACAAAGCTTGGCTAATTCAAGCAAAAAGAGCTGCCAGATTTGAGTCACTCCTGAATTACCAAGGGACCTGGGGCAGCAAACGCCCTTCTGGCAGTGGGGGAAACTGCATCAAAACTTTGTCAGACAAAAATAAACTCCCATGAGTTTGCCTGAGGCTCCTAATTTTACACACTCCTTTGCTGATCGCTGGACAGGGATCAGAGTATCTGAATCCTCTAAGCAAATATACTCACCTCATGTAGCTTTTCTTGGTCACTTACTAGTGAAAGCCACTCCAGTTTTAAATGCAAGTGTCCACTTGTTGTCTTACTTAAGGGAAACCACTAAATGGAGACAACAAAAAGTAACTTGAGAACCGTGAGGCAGAATAACATATACGTAAGTTGCAGTCTGAGACTTAGGTACAATAGACCATATGAATTGTACTCTGAGCCCCTTAGCTTGCATTTTTGACATTTAGATTATAGCATGTCCATCTACTTAGAAACACAAGCCAGAAATAACAAAAATAAGATACCCATATACATGCAAAGCACATGGATATTTCCAGCCAGCAGCAGCACAAGACAGGCATCCTGGCATTGTTTGCAGAGTGCTGGGTTGCAGGATGAACCACAGCAAGATCAGATCATTTCTTCCCTCAGTTATCAGGCTGCTTCACCAAACTTTATCTGTAGCCTTGTGCAAAAACATTTGGTACATACAGGACACGAGATATCTACACAAGATACCCCACTGTCAGCTCAGTGTAACCTCAGGGCTGTCTGAGGTTGCCAGCTTGATTGTGAAACAATATTGTAATGGTTACTTTAAGTTTTCTGAGTAAAGGCATTTTCTTTTTGTGAAAATACCACAGTGCAAGAGTGCAAGGAAGCTTCAAGCACACAGAAGCAACGTAGCAGCAGAGGGAGAGCTCAGCTGAGTACCTGTAAGCCAGCACCACCAACCACATTTAGAAATAAGATGTGATCTTTACCTCATCAACAGTTTTGTCATTCATTACATCCACTAGGTTTATAATCAAGCTGAAAGACAAAACCCAAACATTTCAGTATATATTTAGGCATAGAGCATACAGGTGTTGGTGGGAGAAGAAACCACCACCAAAAAAGTCCACACTCAAATCTGTTCCAAATAACAGCTTCTCCAGTTTACCTGTGTGCGTGTGTGCTGGAACGCACTTGCACTTCCAAAGTCTCCCCCTTGAAATACTTCCAGAACTAAAATAAATTTCAAGTAAATATCAAGTCATGTAGTAATTATCCCTGCTAATGGCTTCCTAGGATGCCCTGCAGGAGTCTGGGACCATTCTTTACCTTGTTCCAAGTTAGTTGCACTAGGAATTCCTAACTTGCTATCAATATCTGGACAAAGGGAATAGCTTCCTTCAATATTAAGTTTCTGGTATGAACGATCTGTGTGTCCCATTGCAGAGGTTACTGGACCTTGAGCAAGTTTCATGCTAGTTTACCTGCCCATGAAGTCATCTTTATCTGGATCTTCATCGTACAAGTCCACTTCTAAGTCCTGACCAGGCAGTTCATGGACAACAAACTGGAGGAGAAACAGGTATTGATTAGAAAGCATTCGCAAAGGTTCATACAGGCTCAGGCTGAGGACGAGAACATGACACTTCACAGCTATATAACACATGAAGGACATTCCCTGCTGTTTTGTGGCTACTCACATAACAAACACAATTGATTAGAAGTGAAAATTTTTCAAAACCAGTTTGCATGTTTTTGAATTACAAGTTAAACCCCTCAAACTGGTATCCCTAATAAGCAGGGAAGAATCAGTGCTAGAGCAGACTATAGCTGCACAGACTGCTGCATTGATTGATATTTAAAGCTTTGCACCTCCTCCAAAAACCCACATATGTAAATCAGATCAACCTGAATGACATTACAAGTTTGCAATGTAAATTTGAACTTATTTAAGGGACAGAAATGCCTCAATCAAGTAACAAGGAAGTCCACCTGCTCCAGCGCAGTCAGCTATGAGAAGGTCCTCCAAGCACAGGGATGTAAACAACTGTGCATCCTATAGATGGAAAGATCAAAAGGTTCAGTACCTCAAATGTCTCGTTCCAAATGGGATTAAGATCTCGGGAAACTGTCTTGCTTCGATACTGCACCGTGCCAAGGCGAAGAAGAGCATAGGGGTCAGACTTCCCCCTGATGGCACCAAGGAAACTGTCTTTCTGGACAAGGTTTTCAGCTTCTAGCAAATGAACCCTTATTACTCCCTGAATAAAATAAGATAGAAAATTGGCCATGAAAATGCGATCTTTGGATAATTATAATATGCTACCTCCTAAAACTAGTTATTTCAGGCAGCAAGGGTTGTCATCATGACAGGTTTGCAAAGACATGCATTTTGATGCAGTATATTTCCAGTGACAGCTGTATTGAAACACTTTTTCCAGCATTTATGCAGAGGAAAAAAAACCCTTCAAACAGATATACAATCCAATCTAGGTAATTGTATAGGGGATATTCTGCAATTTATTTTTAGATGAGAAACATATACATAGGATTACAGCCACAGTCAAATCCAGTGTAAAGGTCAATTCCCACTGATTGAACGAAGAACCAAGCACCCATTCGCAGGTTCTTATTTTATTGCAGGGTGGCCATTCAATTTGGTGATGCAAGTTTGCAATAGGGAGCATCCCTCTGTCATTCATTTATATTTACCCTCATTAATAAGTCTATTAGGTATTTGACAGATGAAGGACATCGAAGATCTGGATATATCAGGTGTTTAGGAGATTTGTTGTTGGGTTTTTTTTTAACTGATTTTTTTTTTTCTGTAACAAAGAGATGCCACCCTCTGAGCTTCCTATTTACAGTTCTTCACAGTGTAAGAAAGAAAATTAAGCAGCCTGACACTCATTGCTCACGTATCTTCTCTAACTGAAGATCTGTGGTATTCTCAAATGAGACTAAAGGTTTAAATTGGTAAATGAGCTCAGTATCTAGCCAGAATTCTTATGCCATGTATAGAGGGTAGGAACCCCTCCAGATTATGAACTATCCAATGTCTGCTTTTATATTTCTGAAATATTACCCACAGAAAGCTTACAATCCAGGCTGAAACAGCTGATGCAGGAATCTGAGGCACTAAGCTTGCATGCATCCACAGCGTGGCAAATGCGCACTCAGATAGATTAACACTGTCACTGGAAAACAAACAAACAAACAAAACACTCACACGTGGAATAGGGAACCTCAAGTGGGCAATGTTCATGTTCTTCTTGAGAGGCACTGTGATCCGATTTGGTAGAACCAGCCGTGAAGCAATGAAGTCTTGAATTAGCGAGTCTGACATTACACTGCAGGTGGCAGGAAAAAACCAACTTAAATCTCTACAATCGATCATAGTTTCCAGTTAGAATGAAAAAAACGAGGCACAGTGCAAGAAACAGGCAGTGTGAACTGGGTGATAGTGCCTACCTTTCCCCAGCTGCACATGGGCAGAAGAAACTCATGCCTGTGACATTTAGCTTAGAACAAGAGGAAATGGAGAGGACAGTTTAATGCCAGAACCAATCACCAAGGATGGATGTGGATCCCGCTGGAAGGTTGGGCTGTCTCCTGTCAATAATTCGTGTCCACTTGAGCTGCTGCAGAGCAGAAGATGAGCACAGTGCAGCCTCTCAATATCCCTTTCATCTTGTTGCCTGTCATTCTGCATGTAATCACCATTGCCTTGTGGCAGACAGTGCAGTGCCCACTCGCATGCAGGGATGTCCCAGTCCAGGGTTACAGGGGCTGGATGTGAATTCGGTTCCAGCAGATTGTAAATGATGAATGGGAGCTTACACCATACAGTGAAACTGTCACATACCAAATAAGTCATACGAACTCATGCGCTTTCTCGGTTTCCTTGGGAATGCTGACACAGACAGGGAAAGAAGGGAATCTGGAATTTTCAGCGTTTCACAGGAGGCTCAAGACCTGGAGGTGATTTGTTTCTAGACTCAGAACACGGCCCCAGCACACACTGCTGCCTGCTCTGGGCCACATGCTGAGACCTTACTGTAAAATGGAAGGGAAGCCAGCTACATTCAAAACAAAATAAGTTTGGCTTTTTTTTTTTTTTTAAAGAAAACCAAGCAAAATATGAGATTCTGTATCTTGGCATATTTTGCACTAAGAAGGAAAATCTTTTTTGAAGTAACTAGACCTCTGGCACACTGGAGATCACAATGACTGAAGGTACCATCTCTCTTGGAGTTTAGGGAACTCTTCAGTCAAATTAAAACTTATACATATTTAGATTTTCAGTTTTATTTATATATATACATATATATATATATATATATTTTTTTTTTTTTAGAATTGTTCTATTTGTATGGCAGGGGCAAATAATTTGACCTGTTTCTCCTGAGCAACAAGTTTATGGCTTTCACAGATGTCTGGTACTCCCCAGGTGATTAATGAGAGGATTTCAACATACTACTACAACTCAGCATGAGCAGAAGACAATATTAAGAGGAAAACCCAGGAGCACCAAACATCTGAAGGACTTTCATCCTCTTGATAAATTTAGTGCTTGTAAGGCAGCTTTCTCAGGGTAAGGCTGTGCCAGAAAATAGACCCAGTTCCCAGATGAGGTTGGATTCGCACAGAGGGAAAGTCCTCGCTTACTCCAAATGTAAAACCAGGAGCCTGAAAGCCCTTGGTCAGGCTGTTTGCTTTCCTGTCAAAAAAACCCCACAGGAAGGTCACAGAATTGCCCCTTCTCTCGAGTCTCAGGGTACACCCAACTAAACACAGCTTGTAAGTGAGGACAGACAACTGCATCCAGTCTCTCCACTCCCTTAGGTAAGCCCGGTTCATTTGAAAGGGAGAGCTCTTGTTTGACCTGCACTTCAGCCTGGTCACGGTCAGGTATGTTGTGCTCCTGGCTTAAATGAGCAATGCTGAGGAATAAGTGAGCGCTTCTGTGTTCAAATCCCTGTGAGAGAACCAGGGAGGGAAAATTTAGGACAGCAAATTTGCACTTAATGATATGAGAGGCTGTAGGTTGGAACACCTACATACCTTCTCTGTGCAAAGACTGAGGAAACCACTTTAGAAAAGTACAGATTAATTACCCTGATAAAAACTGGAGCTCTCAGGGCAAACTTCAGGGCAAAAGGCCAGTCAGGCCTCTCATTAAGAAAAAAAGAAAGCTTCCTCTCACTCAACATCAAAGGACTTCAGAGGCCCTTTAATGCATAAACTGGCACCTAAAGTAGCCAGCCACTTCCTATGAGTCTGCAAACCAGGAGCTGCAGGGCTGGGGAGAGATGGGAGCAGAAGTGTCTGTGTTTGCATTTAAAGAGAGAAAGGCAATGGCTGAGTAACCAAATATATTTTGTTCTTGTGTAACAGATTTTCTCCTTACACTGAGGAATAAGGAAAAAGCAAATCTCCAGTCTGGAGAAACTGTTTGAAACTTATAGTACTGAAAACTGCTAAGATTTTAATCCTTGCTGTGCAAGTTTTATGTACAAAATCAACCCAAGAGGCACTGAGGAAGAGCTACGTTTTCTGAAGAATCTAAAGGGTGAGTAGATTACACATAAAGATAAGAACTCTTTATAAATCTGGTGCATTTTTCTTTATCATGGATGGTATTTCAGTTTGTCAGAGGGACAGGAACTCTACCATACCTTGCCATTGTCTGCTTTAAGGTAAATAAACATAAGCACAGATGCCAGTCACCTATCTCTACCTCATCTGCCTTTGCAAGTAACTGGCACAGGAGAAACGGAAGGGCTTGGGTTTTAGTTTACAGACCATTGTAGTTTTGGGGATTTACTATTTCCATCCTAAATCCCAAATACAATGACGCAATCAAAGCAATTTTGACAGAATGTAAAAAGCACCCTCCTCAGGTTTTGCAAACTCCACAGCCAGATATGATGGGATGAGTATCAGCACATCTTTTACACAACGCTCTTGAGAATAGCTTTGATGATTACTGAAGAACACCATCCCAACTTCCAAAGGCTTTTTACAGAAGAAGAAAGCGAAGCAGGACACTCACTTAATCCCTGGGACATCCAGGAGGTTGCTCATGCCTGCCCAGTTGATTTCCAAGTGCTACAACAAGATCAGGGAGAAAAAAATATACAGGACCATTAAAATTTATTTCAGAACAAATGCAGATTTTAAAAGGAAAGCAAATACTTCTAAAACAAAGCTAGTTGTTTAAAAAAAAGCAAAACCTGCACCAGTAAGTAAGTGACTGCATCTGTACATTAAAACCAACACCTGGTATCAATTCCCTTATCTATTTTACCTGCCATACCTGAAATGAGGGTATTACTGGGACCTACCCTGCAAGCACAAGGGAAAACAGCATTCAGCCCCTAGCAATGGCCACCGGCTGACGCCCTGGGGTCATGCACAGTAAATCTGACAGCTATGCCTTGCCTTTGAAGTTATTTCCTCCTCCTTTCACTCACAGGTTGGCCTGTGTCCTCAGGCAGGGGAATTTACAAACACCGCCTGATTTCAGGAGTCTGTATGTCTATTCACACAATAAATAAAAAGGTTTTTTTCATGTGCTAAAATAATGCTACTACATCTAAACACAAAAACACCTAATTCAAGATCAAAAATGTATGACTTCCATGAACTTTAGCAGAACATAACCCACAAGCAAGCAAAGCCGTGTGCTTTAAGATAACTGGTTCTTACAAGACTAGGTGGTTTCTCATATTTTATTAAACCACAATTCAACTACAAGGCATGTGACCTTAAACAGGCAAGCTTTCAAAGCACAAACATGACTGAATGGTCTCCAAGATGACTGCATTTAAATATCTATGAATGGGAAAATCCACCTGCCAGGAATCTTGCAGCAAAGGCCAAGAAATGGCTGCTGTGCTGTCACCATCAAAAAGTCCTCCCATTCTTACAGTGAAGCAATAACTTTCTAGGCACTACTACAAGAGAATAGCACAAATTCAATCCCATTCTCTTGAGGTTCAAGAGGAGCATTGAACAATCAGGATTTTGCTATTCAAACACCCACACTGTGAGGCATTCACAATCACACAGTCTGGGTTACTGGTGATGGACAGCTTGTGTCACTCACTGAAGACCTACCCAGGCATTAAGACAGACCAAGTTCCAAGAAGGCTGCAGAGTGCAATTTGCTATTGACTCACCGGTTTCTGCATAAAAAACAAGGTCACTGCTCCAATAAAAGGGGCATCGGTTAGAAGAGGTTCCAGTATCACCCGCAGTGTCCCATACAACTGCAAACAGAATAGACCAAGGAAAACGGGTCTGAAGGTACTCTCAGGATGCAACTTCAGAACTGTGAGCTTCTCAGTGATGGAGATAATTTCAAAAATCCTACTTGAAATAATTTAACTAAAAATTATTAAACTTATTAAACAATAACTCCCTCCTCCAAACCATTGCTATTGGTATCAGGCAGTGTCTTCTGCATTGGTGGAATCTCCCTGCAACCCCAACAGCTGTACAATGGAGTGATCTGCCTATTAGTTATCAACATTGTATGAGCAGGTTGTTGGTCTAATCTAAACCAGTTTATGAATACCCCGACAGAACTGGCTCTTTTGAAATTCTTTACCACCCTGCAGTTCCCTTGAACGCCAGTGGCAGAAGCTGGCCTATATGAGCTCAATGATCTAGTGCTGACCCTGTTTAAGAGTCACACTAAGAAGCTTAAAAATGGTGTTTAGGTGCTTTCCAGGGAAGGCATCATTTCCCCAGCCAAAACACAAGGAGGCAAAGCCAAGCATTCCAAGCCTGCTAGTTGGTGGTTTCCCACTTAAGTACCATGACCTCCCCACCGGGACACGCTACCTCCCACCACACACAGCCTCAAACAGACAACGTTGGCACCCCACTCACCTGTATGCCTTTCACTCCGAGATTAAATTTCGATATGTCCATGTGAATCTCACAGTCCCCTACATAACTGAAAGAAAATTCTCGTGTTATTCCACAGTTTGCAATAGTCCACTGCGAAATTTTGGGCTGTACAGAGTATAAATGAAATTAGTGTAATGACTGACAATGTGACCCAACAGGCAGAGAGATATTTTAAAGCAACTGAAAAGGGGAATCTGAGCACATTGAGCAATGGTCAGGTCTTCACAAGAGAAACTCTGCAGTCAGCTGGGATATTGATCTACCTGCAAAATGTCAAGTGACATCTGTATGTCAAGGTTTCTTCTCTGTTCTTCAGACTGGCAGTTGGCTGAGGCAAACTTGCTCCAAGGAGAGCATCAACAGGTGCATTCAAAATTCATAGTACCAAGAGGACACCAGCCAAGTGCCCTCTTGCTCCTCTCTTTGCCAAAGGCCTGATCACACTGCACAACCTGGTGACCCAGCTCCCAAGCTGATGCAGAGCCATCCTACCATCATATATGGGGTCCTCCCCCTTGCCCACAACCCAAAAGTCCATAGACCACACCTGCCCACAACCCAAAAGCCCATTTGAAGGACAAATTCATCACTAAATAACCTGGTTTCCTTGAGGCTGAATTAAAAGAGCACAACTCAGATCAGATTTTGGTCAGTTGCCATGGAGAACATCAGGCTTTAAATAAAATGAATGCCAAGTGCGGTACTTCCACAATTTGGAAATCACCTTAGACTTTAATAAAAGTACAAACATCACCTTATGCAAAAACCAATAGCCACTCCTCTGGGAGCAGGACCTAGCAGATTTGTTGGTGCCTCTGGCAGAAAGCAATTGATGGGAGCTACCAGGTTCCCTTTCGGTGCTCTGAGAAGAGCTGTTTCTGGCTGCAGACACACACACACCCTGCACGTAAAGCGAGGTGTAAAGGTACCGCAGCACAGTCAATGTGCTGTGCTTGCTGCCTGCGTGTGTAATTCCCCCCCCGTAATCAAAGGAAAAGAACAAGATTTTTGCTCTGACCACAGGTATATGGGCAAATAGTGCTGCAGTTGCCACTAATTCACACTGCAATTTGCACATAGACAGATGCCTCCTCCCAAATAAACCTGCCAAAAATGTGTAACCCTGTGACTTCATCTCCATTTTTACAAGTAAATTTCTTGAATATTTGTTTACAGCGTCACTTAGCAGAATTTAAAAAGCACATAACACACAAATTAAAGCCTTTAATGTCAAAGCATTCTGATTTCTTAAATAACTTACCTCAGAGGCCATGCCAAAATTTACATAATCTTCCTTATAAACTAGTTACATAATTAAACAAACTTATTTTTACGTTTATTAAGTTCTACAATTTTGACATTATCTTACATCTCATTACACCAGGTGGTAATAGAGCTTTGTCACAATAAAAGCCTGAATGAGAAGCCAAAATTAGTTCCTCAGTTTGCAGTAATTAATCCAAGAGGATTTAATTCAGCTGTTGCCAGTGTCCAACACAACAAATAATAGTTGTGGTATTTCAATGTATAACTTTTATGCCTTCCTGCACAGTCCAAAACTCTCCCTCACTCACTCCTAGATGTCTCTTTTCTCCAGTAACACCTCAATACATGCAATTGTGTTTAAAAGTGTGGATGTCAGAGGAGTCTTCACCCCTTCTATAGAATCACAGAATCGTTTCAGTTGGAAGAGATCATCAGGATCATCAATTCCAACCAGACTGTCTTTCCAGAGTTGAAAATTTGCCAGTTAGGAACTCCAGAGATTCTCTTTTAAGAGCAAACTGCAGGACATGCATATTTTTTTTATTAATGTATACATATTAATTATTACACTATTCTTCTGTGACATCTCATGTACTGTAAATGCCACAGAAGAGCATGGAAATGAAAATTCAGAACACTTCCTGTGAAAAGTTATTATGAGTACTAAATTGGATTAACAAAATAGGAAGCAACTGGATTACTAGATATTCTCTGGGAGGTAATAGTGCCTTCAAATACTTCGAAACTCTGGCAATTACAGCCAATTATTATATGGCTACATAGCAGCTCAGGCAATTGCAGAATTAGTAAGAGGAATAGCAGCTGTAGGTGGTCAAGTGGCTGCTCTTGAAATGTTCCCATTTTGAAAAAATGCATTTCTGGAGAATATTTCTGGAGTGCTTTGACATTAATTCATTTGTAGAATGCAACTGTCAGTTCCCTGTGCTCAGGGGACAGATTCATGACTTGGATCCAGGGCAAACTGTTTGGGTATGGCCAGTTCATTTCCAGCTGGGATCCTGTATTTCAGATTTGGGGCAGGGATCTCTTATTTCGTTTAGCCACTACAAGAACCCCAGTACTTTCTTATGTATCATGTAAAAGCTGTAGAGCAGGTATATTTGTGCAGGGAAGTGGACAGATGAGAAGAACACAGACACCACGATCCTCAGACAGATAAATGACAAACTTTGTTTGTACAGAAGACCTGAGGGTAAGCAGTGATGATCTCAACGTTTCTGCTCGGTCCTATAAGCCGTGACAAAATTTATACAACTCAATTTACATCATCTCAGGGACCAAGCAAAAGATTTTGAAAGGAGACCTACGGTCTCCTTCCCTGCCCTTGCTAAAGGATCTCTGTGCCTCATAAGTCAGCTCTGAACCTTGGTTTTCCTGTCAAAAACTCAAGTAATAGTCCTTTCAGGTGGGACAGTCAGGACTGTAATTAGATAGTGATCTACAAAACCATTTCCAATGCTCTGATGGTATGGACATGTAAGTTGTTGTTAATAGATTTAATTAAAGCAGCTTCTCAAGTTCCTTTCGGTGATTTCATGCAATACCAGATCTACTGTATCACTGGTTCTGCTGACAGTTACTGCCCATCCAAGCGAGGGACCACTAAGTGCTATTTTTCACACTTCCCACGGAAATGATGCAAAACTAACACAGAGGAAGGGGAGCTCTTCACATGGCACAGACTTGAACCACTGTTCAGTGCCACATCATATTATGGAGATCAGAAGCACAAACCAATTAAAAAAAACATTTGTTGTACCATATGCCTACAAGGGACTATTAAAACTACACAAATGATTCCATACAGATCACAGAAGAAGGCTAAGAGAGAAAGGGTTTTTTTCTACTCCTGTCCTTTTCCTGTGTTTTTCTCTGGCCAAATCAGAGACTCTGGGCTTCCTAGTTGCCTCCTTCATAAAACTGGAGGAAAAAAAAAATCCCTCCTGTGCTGCTGTGAGACTGAAAGCATGAAGCATTTACAGAACATGCTGAGACTTCTGGATACTGGCACTGCCTAACGCAGAGGGTAACTCGGAGCGGAGCAGAGCCGCTGCCAAGGCAGGAGAGCCGCCCACCCGGCCTGAAGTGGCTGCTCAGCCTTCCCGCTGCAGCCTCCCCAGCCAGCAATGTGTGCATCAGTGAACCAGCCACCAGGCCACGCTCACGTGGGTTCCCCAGCAAGGGAACACCCACAAAATTACAGCTAGGAAGCACCGAGGCAAAGGAGTCATGTTCATAACATGCAGACACATTAATCCTTTAATGTCCACTGGAACATAGCTACGCTTCTCCGAAACCTAACCCAAGAGAGGGAAGCCAACCACTGTGGTTCTGGCATTGCAGAGGGCACCACACTGCACCCACAGCACGTCCCTCTTCTCCAGAGCTGTGACGCCAGGACACAGCTCTGGGGACAGGTCCAGCCACTGAAGCCTCGCTGGCACGCTGTGACCAAGAGGCACCGCCAAGGGCAGCAGCTCAAGTCCATCTCCTCTAACCAGCTCTTCTCCCAACCCCAGCTGCACTGGTGCAGACACTCGCTGCTGTTCACATACCTAAGAGAGTCTATTTGGTTACAGGGGTTTGCCGCACTCTGGAAAATCGAAGATTGCCCATTTCTTTGATTAAAGAAAATTTAAAAAAGAAAGTTCCTTTGGTAATCCAGAAAAAAAGCATGTAAATAACACCATTGTTCATAGATGTGCTTCTCCTCATTCCTGGAAGTAATACACTGCCTCCTGCAGACACTCTACAATGCACAACACCCAGCTTCCTCACATAAACTTAATTTATTAACATCAGAGAAGCTGGATCCTTAACATAGCCCAGGAGAAGAGACCCCCATCAGAGAGACCAGGTAGTCTGAACACTCCTGTGTGAATACAGAAAATATTTAGGTTATCAGATGACAGTTCAGGTTAATTTACTATTAGGATGAGGAACAGAAGTGTTTGGCCAGTTTGGAGATGCTGATAGGACTGCCAGAGGGACAGGAATGAGGAGGTGGGGGAATCCCTCTGCAGAGGATTGTTAAAGACACCAAAAATGAATATGTAGGAGAAGCTGCCTGGAGAAGTTTAACAGAGAACAGCAGCAACCTCCTGCAGAGTCTTAAAGGCATCAGATCCCTCGATCTCAATGGGGAAAGCACAAATGATGTGCCAAAGGCCCTAAAACTGGTCTGGCTATTACAAAGAGCACTTCACTGACAGCACTAAAGCAGGACGTGTTCTGGTGGAAAATCACACATGTCACTTTGCAGGGAGCAGCGGTGCTCTGCCAGGGCTGGGATGTTGCCATGCCATTGCCACATTAAGCAGCAGGCACAGTTCAGAGCAGCTCTGTGCCGTTGCCAAGACACTCCGTAATTTCCCACTATTTTTTTCTGGCAATGCCATGAAGAAAAACCATTTAAATTAGGCAGCTCTGTCACCCACTAAATTTACAGGGACATAGCAGCATGCAAGTGGTAATTCCCCGAGTAATTCCATTCTCCAGGCTAAACCAGGAGAGAGTTTAGGTCTGCAGCAGCTCTGATGTTAACAAAACACACAAGCTCATTCAAAACAGCCTGGGAGATAGCAAATGTTTTATCTAATTCTGTTGTTGTTAATAAAGCTAGAGGCAGTTTTCTGCTCAGAGAACAGCTGTAATCAAAAAAAGCAAACCTGTTGGGTGGCACATGGAAGAAACAGTGAGTAAAACAAGAGGTTTCATCTAGGGGAAGGAATTAAAAAATATATAGCACAAATAGTTCTGGAAGAACTGGAGAGGCTAGATTGAAGAGGAGCCACAGTGGAGCAAGACAGACCAATCACCTCCATGCCTGAGAGCTGTCAGAGCAGGAAATACAATTGCAAAATCTGGGTTCTTACTGCCATGAATGGCAAAGGCAGGGGACACATTCCTACACACATGGCAATGATGGGCCAGAGCAGGTAACACCTAGACCTGTGCAGGTAACACTGCTTTCTGACTTAAAGGTTGATGCACAATATCTCACCTCTGTAAGTATTAAGGACATCCAGCTGGGGGACAGATTATCTCATACCATTCTAGGCTGATATAAGATAACGACTGCTCCCCTTCATGCTGATCTTAGTGGAACACATGTCCAGTCCAGCATGACAACTCACATGCAGGTGTCAAATGGGCCCCAAGTTAAGAACAATCTACATAATCAACGACGCAATGTTACCATATCTGCAGGTCTAGGATAACTCGTCTTCTATCAATTTCTTTGGTGTAGGCTTTTATTCCGTTGATTCTAGGGCACTGAAATAAAGACAAACACGATATGACATAATTAATACCTTTCAAGTTAAGCCCAAGTGAAAAGTCCTACTCACTTCAATCAATTTGAGTACAGAAGCATTCATTAAAGACTCTGCACAACCGCATGCAAAGTAGGAGTCAATCACACAAGTTTTTCCCTTAAAGAGGTAGTGTGAACATCCTTGGCAGTCCTCACGCACAAGGGTGTTTGCAAGTAGTTCATGCTGCAAAGCTTAGGAAGCACTGATTAAGTCCTGTCATGGGTATAACAGAATGAAAAGTGGATCATGCCCCTTTTTCTATCTCCAGTCCCATGATACTGACAGCTGATGAGAAGGGATACATGTGTTTCCCATATGAGACACCTCTTTGATTCACAGTGAAGGCACTCAAGTCAAGATGAGGAGGAAACAAAGGAGGCAGCAGTGTTGTGGCAATACCATTTTGTTAAACACTCAGAGCAATTAAAGAGCTGAACATCAGGCTCCCAGTGTATCTGAACTTTTGCAACACTTGCAGTTCAGTCTTTTCTGAAAAGATTCACACTACCTTCTCGCCAAAGTGGATCTTGGTAAAGGTGCATGTTTTCAGATGTACATTCTTTGCTCTGATTTTTGGCTCAAGAACTTCTTTAAATGTTTTTTCCATGATTGTCCCAAAGTATGGCCAAGCCTGTACGAGGACCTAAAGAACAGCAAAAGCAGAAACACACTGATGATTCTTTGTGTAATATACATTTGCGGAGAAACAGACACACATTACAGAATATCTGGCTATTAATGTTTGTCCTTTTAAAATACCAAGTCACATTTGGGCACTTAAGTCATCCTTATGGAAGGATCCATCTCAGTTTCTCAGAAAGAAAATCTGTTTTAGGAACTGAAAGGTGAGTTTTCAGCAGCACAGCATGAGAGGAAATGGCCTCAAGTTGCATGATGGGAGGTTTAGATTGGATATTAGGAAAAAATTCTTCATGGAAAGGGTTGTCAGGCATTGGAACAGGCTGCCCAGGGAAGTGGTGGAGTCACCATCCCTGGAGATGTTGAAAAGATGTGTAGATGAGGCTCTAGGCGACATAGTTTAGTGTTAGAGCTCGATTATGGTTGGATAGAATGATCTTAAGGGGCTCCTCCAACCAAAATGATTCTGTGATTCTATTGACTGATTCTAACCACAGAAGCTGAGCCAGCAAAGCCCAGGGTTAAAGTCTCTAAAGCAAAATTGTCCATAATTACTCTAAAGTGTGACAAAGTTCCCTGGAGTCAGGTTTATTTAGAGAGAGACGAGCTTTTACACCAAAAAGAAAGTTTGCTAAAAAGAAAACCTGGATGCTAATTTGCAAGTTCAGCTGTTTTACTTTGAATTCCATAGAGTCCAGCTCCAGTGAGAGCTTGACTACACCTGCTGAGGGGAGCACCTCTCTGGTAAGGGGAGATGCCACTACTTTTGCTAAAATAATAATAACACATACACATGTATGTATATACACAGGCATACACATATATATACTTCTACATATATACACAAATACAAACACACTCGCCTTTTTTTTTAATCTCAGAATGAACCATTGTGGTCAAATTCATCAAACCTGTATCAACCAGGCACACATCTGGCTCTCACCAAAACCTCAGTGGCAACTTTATACTTAAATGGCATCAAGACTTAAGTACAGACTCTGATAGGATTGAGACATATTGTAGTGACTTGGTAACTTTCTCAGACTTGGCCGCAGAGTTTGTGCTGCGATGCGGCTCAGAGCAGATGGCCTCAGAAGCTGGGGTTAAAGCTCCTCACCTTGTTCAGCCACTCCACTCGTTCAACGTCAGGGAAGTGAACCTGGATGCAAAGAAAAATAAAGTGAGTGCCACATGCCATCCGTTTTGGCATACTGCAACACATGCAAAAGGTAACACTGTGCCTAGAACAGGTGTTAGAGTAAGCTGAGATCCCTCTGCCCTCATACATACATCCTTTATAATTTACTGCTTCCTCAAAAAAATCATAAAAGCAAATAAAGTAGTAAAAAACAGTAAAAGACAAAAGAACACACGTGCACAGATGTACCCGTATGCCTCTGGGCACATTTATATTATTAAAGCAAGTGTCATATCCTGTTGGTGATGTAAAGTAGCATTAGATTTCTCATCCTCCTCTCGGTCATGACTTGGGAAGCCACGAGAACCTGCTTCCCTTTAGATCACGAGCTGTGCAGGACCTTTATCCTGTACTGGCTCACATCAACCAGGACACCACACTTCGGAAAACAAGAACCTGCTTGGGAAACTCCATTTATTGGTTTCAGTAGCATTTCTCCACTAATACACAGTGCCAATGGCTTCAGGGAAAAGCAGCACTGTAAGAGTTCAAGCCTATCAGCATACACTACCATGGGTAACAGTCCAGTGTTTTAACCTCTCAGAGCTTACGATGCTATGGACAAATTAAAATGAAGCAGTCACTCGTGTTTTCAAGTTGGACACATCAAATGCCAACAAGAAGTCCATCTGTCCATTATGAAACCCCTCCAGTTCCCTGAAGTGATGGTTGATTAATCACCATCAGGACAGTCGGATATGAGTCCACTCTCACATAACTGATCTCTCAGCCCTCACCCAGAAGCTGTTGAGTGAAGAGCCACACTCCCCTTACTACAACCACACACTAAAGACCTACAGATGTGGTATTTTCAGCTGGTGCTACAAGCTGGTAGTAGGTTATTGCAGAGGGGAAGGACAGTGCTGCAGCTTCTCAGAATGGACACTCGGGCCCTGCTCAGCCTCATAAGAGCACCTGAATACAAAGGGACTCCTTCAGCTATCATCTAGGCTGATAATAGTAATTGGGTAGGACAATATATTACCTCCTTATACAAGAGCTGCGAATTACACTCCTCAGTCAAAGGCTTGCTGTTTAAGTCTGCAGCTTTCAGAGAGGTGCCCAGAGATGTTCAGATGGAACAGACAGCAGTTTGATTTTTATTCTAGCTTCATGTATTGTTTCAGAGCCCATTTCCCTTGCTCAGATAATGCTTCAAATTATCTTCAATTATTACATTAAAAAATCCAAATTGATATTACCATATTCTTTATAAGCAATTTCTTTTGATGCTCTAAGCAGCAACTTTTTGATTGAATAAGATGATGCAAGTTCACTGAAATATCAGCCAACCCAGCTCTATTTGCATGACAAAGTGAGAACACAGCACCAGGAGGGACAAATAATACTGATAAACAGCTGCTGACATTTTACAGTAAGGCGTATTATGTGAATCTGGAGACCTCCATTTCACCTGCCAGCCTTTCATGTTTCACCAAAAGGTCCTCTAGCAGGACACATAAACCCTGGGTAGCCCAAAGGCAGCTGGTTCCCTGCTCCAACACAACTGCCAAGTGCCAGTGTCCTGCAGCACTTGTTCCACAGCCCCAGATCAGTCACAGACAGGGTAGAGCAGGGATGGAAGTAGCTTGGTGAGCCATTCTTCAAAAGATATCACAGCAAGGAGAGGGATGTGACCCAAAAGAATGGATAGACCAGGGCTCAGGGGCAACAGTTAGGTTGCCACATCCCAATCAGAAACGCAGCACATGTGCGAGATCCACCAATGTTAAGGGGAGAAATGTAGCACAATATAAACCACCAAAGTTGGCTGGGATTATTCACTCGAGCCAAAGCTGCTAGAGATGCAACAGCAAGAGTCGTCCAAGAAGCAAGCTGGTGGCCAAGGAGAGCTGGAACAGCACATGGGAGCATCAGGAAACAGGCAAAAGCTGTGAGAAGGGGGTGGCAGCTAGACCCACCTTACAAAAAAGGAAAATAAAATTAATTGTTTGAGCCACAGGCACCCAAACCGGACAGCCCATGGCAAACTCCAAAAGCAACCGCAATGAATCGCATATGACTGTCACACCTCAGATTGCTGTGATAGGATTAACAGCCACTGGTGGTACATTTCCATCCCGCTTGACAACCTCTCATTTATATGTCTGCAACACAGCTCCTACCTAGACACTCTGTGCCTCAGTTTCCTTTGACAGATGTAAGAAATATTAATATCACTGCTGTAGCTCAAAGGTACCGAAGATCACCAGGAACTCCTTGGCTACCACAACAGGGTTCTCACAAAGGCAAACACCACAGAAATTGGTCGACTGCATGTCTCTGGTGAAAAACAGCTTTCTACCTATTATAAAAGGCCACCAAATTTCAGTAGGTTCACAATACCAAAGGTCAGCTGCACTCAATGGTATGTATTCAATGAGCAATTCTGCAGAAGACACAATTCAAGTGTGTCTAGATTATTCACTGACTAGTAAGACACAAGGTCCTGCCCACAGGGTATACCCATAACGTGCATGTCCCAGTAGCAGAAGATGAGCTCTGCTCTAGTTCGGCCCAGTGACACCACCAAGCTCTCTTCTTGACCCACCAGCTTACTCCCAGAACTTACTGTTTCCTAATACTTCTCGGAAAAAAAACCCAATCATCTGCAGTTCCATACTTTTTAACCATGTGCTCTGGACTTCAAGACTTACTTCTGACCCTTGTTATTGGTGAAAGCCCTGGGAGCGAGGACTTGTCCTCAAGTTGTCATCAGTACAGCACAGGTAACAAAAACTCAAAACCAGCCACCAAGAGTTGCCAAAATTAACACTATCTCAGAATAAGATTTAATCCTGTAGCCTTGGGCAAGTCACACTATCAAAATCAGTTTTCCCCATCTACAAAAGCAGGCACACTTCTTGCAAATATTTTAGGAATGCTGAAAAAATTGCTTAGCATTTGAAAAGAGCTTTGAAGAAAAAAAAAACACCAGGTAAGGGACAATTACTAGCAAGTAAAGTAAACGTATAAGTTTCTGCACGGCTCCACCTTGCCCTGGAGCAGATCACATCAACGTTCATAGCAAGAGCAAAACCCATATCTGGTACAACAGTGTCATTCTGTTCAAATACAACACAGGAATCAATGCATCAAGGGGGTTTTTGTTTGTTTGGAGTTTTGTACAGGTTTGTTGTTTTGGGTTTTAAGGGACAGGTTTTTTTAGCTCCCTGTGCCGGGGCGGGGGGGGGGGGAAAGAAGGTCTAAACAAGTGTTTTGCATTAACAAGGAATTAACAGGCCAGGTTTTTTTAAAAGGACTTTCCTGTACCCAGTAATATGAATTTCTCTTGGTAAAAGTAACAACATCAGGAAGAAACCCAGCATACTTGGATGTTCTCACCTGCAACCTGCTAACACCTTCAAAAGCAACATGGAGAGGTCACCGCCACGAGCCACAGCAAAGATGGAATCCCAGGTACCTCTTCTCCAGCCACTGACTGGTTCCACACAAGTCAGGCTGAAGGCTGCACAGGCTGAAGTCAGAAGGTCTCACCTCCCTGAGACACAGATCTGACTCTGCTCAACATGAGCAGGTTTCCAGCCTCAGGAAAAGGAAGCACAGCCTGCCCACATAAGCTGTCTAGAACAGGAATGCCTCTATTCCAAACTCACTGGCTGGTTTCAGCCAAGAAACTGCTGCTGCAAAATAACCCTGCAAATTCCCTGAAACAGATGGTGAAGTAGATGAGGGAAACCCTCCCAGCATCCCTTCTAAAGGAAGGGCTGCAATGGAATTACATCTCCTAACAGCTGATATCAGGACTGAGTGGAGCCTGAGCCAGATTTGAAGGAGCCACTGCGCTGCTCTTGGGGAGAACGGTTTTTAACCAACTAGTGCAACCAAGGAGTGGTCTTAACTCTTCACTGGTCGGATCCTCCTCAGGGTATGTGAAGAGACAACTATCTACCAGTCCTCTAAGATGATGCCATTGTTTCACACCTCCAGAACCTTTTCTAGAGTTACAACACTGCAAATCCAACCCATGCTTCCCCCCTAGCCTGAATTGTACTCCTACCCCTATCTCAGCATGTCAGGAGAGAAGAACACATGGGACATTTTTATAGCTGTTTCAATTGAAGGCTCATGAATACTGAAAGGCAAAAATGAAAGATAAAAAAGGGTGACACCACGGAAAATAAACTGAAGAGAGAGCAGGTGAGAATCAGCCTCCAAGACTGACACACGAGAGAAGGAAAAGATCGAATTGAAGAAGGGGATAGAAGTAAAATTAAAACTGAGAAGTTACAAAACCATCAAGTACAGTGTGAAAGCAAACACCAACTGATGAAGAACAAAAATTACCAACAGAGAAAATGAAAGAAAGATAAGTGGCAATGTGGATAAAAGCTAAAACTAAAAGCACACAGTGCAGCCTCTTTATCCTTAGGTCCTACATACAGCCTTCCAGCAGCCAGCTCCAGGAATTCACAAGTTGGGAGCGAGGCCTCTGTAGAGAATCTGATTCCAGCTTCTCTGTGAAGATGCGCCAGGCAGCGGGCAACAGCGCTGAGATCCCTTAAGGGTCTCCTGAAGGAGGGCGAACAGTCCCAGCTCCATCGGCCTCTCCTTACGTGCTCCAGCCCTTGCCCACCTCAGTGGGCTCTGCCAGAATCTCCTAATTTGTCAAATCTTCTCCTGCACTTGGGGGACACAGCGCTCTTGGTGTGGCCTTGTGAATGCCAAGTACAGGGCAACCAATAACCCCTTCCATCCACCGCCTGCCCATGTGCTAATGAAGCCTGACACTTTCAATCACAAAACCCCAGAACTTCTGAGATTGCATTTGTGTGTATTGCAGAGGGGTGATTCTGATTTTTCAGCTATGAGCAAGAGACTCAATCTCTAGTTACGAAGACTGAGGGCACTTGAGGATAAAACACAACACTATGCTCACAGCATCAGGGAAAGAGCTGAAAACGCCACACTCATTAATGCTCTGAGTTGTTTTCAATGCTCCGTCAATAAAAACAAGCAGAAACCTCATTCAGAGACAGACTTCTGTGCCTGGCAGGAGGGAACACGCGCAGGGAGCTGCACCAGCTCTGCTAGGAGACCCTGGCCTCGCTTCGCAGAGGTGCCGAGTGCCTTTATTTCCCACAGAATTATGGAGAGCCAAGTGCTGCAGGCTATATAAAACAGTTTGCTGACTATAAATGTTTCCATGCAACACTCCTTACAAATAGAGCTCTTTGATATTCTCTTTCTTACAAGAAGAGTATTTCCCTACCAGTTCCTGACGTGTTTTTAAATGCTAAGCAAATGACAGTGAAGAAAAACAACCCCTCATAATCCTTTACATTAACCAACCAAGGCTACACAACAAATAACCAGAAGATGCAGAATAAAATGTGCCATCAAGAGATAGGTCTTTAAAGTTAAACACTTCGGTTTTAGCAGGCAAAGAATGTTTACAGGTTTGTTTGGGTTGGGGTTTTTTTGTTTGGTTTTTTTTTTTTTTTGAGAAAACTTTCTGGATGAGAAAGTCTAAAATAAGCATTCTCTACACCAAAATAGCTGCAGTGCAACAGCACATATTTGAAAGAAGATTTCTTGGGGGATACAGCAGTCTATTTTATAAGCATGGTTACTGCGACATGCACATTTCCTGGACTAAAACAACTTCCAGTCTGGTCCTCACTTTACTGAGCAAGACTTCAAAATCAGAGACGTTATTACCGGTCCAAGGCATCACCGCCAACTCTTTTCTTTGGCCCTTCGGCCGCTCTCTGTCCCACTCCAGCCGCACCACCCGGCGCTCCCCAGCCCCGTCTGCACCGTCCCCGTTCCCAGGGGCGCCCGCCGCTGCCGCGGGGGAAGCGCGGCGGCGGGCGGGCACAGCGCACCTGTGTCCCCCGGTCCTCACTCACCCAAGCCGGCAGGTGCCGGGCGGCCAGGCCCCGGCACACCGCCTCCCGCTCGTCCTCCAGCAGCGCGAAGGCGGCAGCCAGCCGGTCGCGCTTCCACTGCCGGTTGTGTCCCCAGCACAGCCACAGCGCCAGCCCCAGCAGCACCCAGCTGCCGCTCAGCCCCAGGTACCCCGCCAGGTACACGGGACCGAGCCACAGCAGCGCCCGTGCGGCGGACGAGAGCAGCAGCCGCGGCAGAGCGCCCGACCGCCGGGCGGCGGGGCGAGAGGCAGCCGTGGGATTCATGTTGTGCGCCGGAGCCCCCCCTCGACTCCGAGGGGTCGCCCCTGCCGAGTGCTCCGTCCCGCAGCGCAGCGGCTGCCGCCTCCGCCCGGCGGGAGGCGAGACGAGACGAGACGCGCCCCGCAACGCCGGGACACCCGCCCGGGCCCGCCCCGCCCCCCGCGCTGTGGCGCCCCCCAGCGAGGCAGCAGCAGCAGCAGCGGCGAGCGGCCACCGAGGGCAGCGCCTCGGGCCGGGCTGCGGTGCCCCGGCGCTCGCACGCAAGGGGCAGGCAGCCCTCCCGGCTTCCCCGAGGGTCACCTGGCAGCAGTGTTACCGGTAGCCTGCTGGTGAGGGGATGGTGTGAGAGCAAGGGAACTCATGGCACACACGGCAGGGTGGGGACCAGCTGATGAGCAGCTGCTGAAAAGGGATCGCTCCCACCTGCCCAGGGTTGCTCTGCTTCAGGCTGTGAGATGTGGGATCACCCACCCCTGCAAAGGAGGCTGCCCCGAGGGCCCGGCTGGCTCCTGCCGTTTCTGTGCTCTATTTCTTTCAGTGGACCTGACCAGATCCCACCATGATTACTTGCTGCTTAGAATCACAGAATCATTTTTGTTGGAAGCGACCATCAAAATCATCAACTCCAACCATAACTTAACTCTGGCACTAAACCATATCCATAAAGAACCTCATCTATACACCTTCTAAACACCTCCAGAGATGGTGACTCAAACACCTTCCTGGGCAGCCTGTTCCAGTGCTTCACAACCTTTCCCATGATGAAATGTTTCCTAATATCAAATATGAACCTTCCCTGGCACAACTTGAGGCCATTTCCTCTTGTCCTATCACTTGTTACTTGGGAGAAGAGACCAACCCCCTCCATGCTACAACCTCCTTTCAGGTGGTTGTAGACAGTGATAAGGTCTCCTCTCAGCCTCCTTTTCTCCAGGTTAAACAGCCCCAGTTCCCTCAACTGCTCCTCACCAGACTTGTTCTTGCCTAATATATAAGGATATGGGGCAGAAACAACTCATTTGTTCTGGACACTTGCTGCTTAGAAGAATAAGTGTACTTTTTTCTCCTCCTCTTTTGATTTTGATGGGGATATTGTGTGCGTTCAGATTTTGAAATACTGAGAATTAGGCATTAGGGAATGCAGTATTGTTTGGGGACCATAAGACACTTTTTGAGATGCATTTTTATTCCCAGCAATATTAATCTATACCTTTCTGCCTATATCTGCCTTAAGAGACAGGCTATAACTGTATGGTTCTACACTGTGTTTTCCACTGCTGTTTTCCCTGGATCAGGCAAATGCTATTCTTTGTTCAGTGGATAAGTCTGGAACATCAGTGAATGATGCCAGCTTTTATTGTGGCCTTTTTTTGATATTGGCTGCACAAGATAGCAAACGATGAGGCAGACACAAACATCCATGAAAAGGCAGTCGATCATGACTGGGGAGAACTAGGTTTGGCCTCCATTTTGCCATGGAATTGGTATTTAATTATGGGTCAGTCAATAAATCAAACAATACTGCAAGTGATCCTCATTTGTATGTTAATCATTGCGCATGACTGATCTGGGATAGAAATTTGTTCAGGCATCTGAAAAAATCAAGCCTCAAATGCCTCATGTTAGACAAACGCAGGCATGAGACATCTACTGTTAACGGGTCCTTTTGGGAACAAACCCTCTAATATTTCCCTTCTGTCAAATGAGGATGAATATGCTCTTCTTCTGGGGGTGTTGCAAAGATAAATCATTATAAAACACACTTAAGGAAGTACTTCTTTACACAGTGGGAAGTAAACCTATGGAACTTGGAGGAGGCTGCACTGCAGACGGTATCAGCGGGTCCGAAAAGGGATTAGATAAATTCATAAACAAGTCCCCTAAATGTAGACCCCGACAGCCTGGATGCAACAATTGTGGGTACTGAGGAGGCTGGGAGGAAAGGACTTCAGAAAATGACTGGGCTCGTGCTCTCTCCCTAAACAGCCACTCCTGTCACCACTGACAGCAAGTGCAACAGCGGGCTGACCCCAGAGGGCATTTCTGCTTGTAAAGCTGGGAAGAAAGACCAGAAACTGATACATTTAACAGCTGAAGGAGTATCTTGATATAATACATTAAAAACCACTCAATGGTTTGTTTGCACAATTACATATATCAGGCGATATGTTTACATGCAAAAGCACACCTGGTTTTGTTCCGTGACCGAAGGCTGAGGCTGAGGCTTTATTTTTTCCCACTGCCATTTAAAGCTTCGTAAAACATTTTCAGTAGGACATTTCAGCCATGGGGTGAAACTTCATGTGGATAATCTCAGCCTCAAAGTCTGAGCTTTTAGAAAAGCAGAAGCTTCTGGGGAAAAAAAAAAAAAAAAAAAAAAAGGTGGGCTCTGCTAGTGCTTTGAAGACTTGGAATGTCGCTTTTCCTACCAGGAGAACCTATTACATAATAAAAGGTAGATCCAGTGTTTTGCTCCTTCAAATTACTATTAGTACAGCGTTTGAGATATTTAGCTCAAAATCAGGCAGCTATGCAGTTTAGAAACATCAATATTGATTAGGAAAAACAGTGGGGCTGCAGTGCAATACATACTGGCCCATTTCATAAATAAACTACAATTTATTAATTTTTTTTCTTATTCTTCACTCAGCTGATCACAAAAATCTAGGTTCAGGTTAAAGGGCGGTAGGAGAGCTCCCTCTGTCCAAATTATCTTTCAGTCCTGCAGCACAGCCCATAGCTGCTGTTTAGTGAAGGAGATGCTTCCACTAAAGCAGAACTCCATGTCCCGTTGTGCACTGTCCCCCAGGACACTGAGCTCAGAAACATCCACCCTCTTGAGCACAGCTTGTTCCTTTGCTACCAACTCCTTACCTTGTGAAGAGACAATTCCTTTACACATCTAAAGAGGTTCTAGGAATTTTAAGCAATTACAGGAATAATATACAATTTCTCTAAACTTAACTTCATACCACCTAAAATTTTAAAAGTTGAACAAAAGAAAACAAGGAGTAGAGGTGAAAAATTACTCCTGTTGCAACAGGTTACACAGAGAGCTGTTCTCAAACCAAGAACTGTGCTCATGAGAACAAAATCAATCAATAGCTTTTGAGACCCCTGCTAATTCTGTTTATGACAGATTGTAGTTACCCATCTTATTTCCAATTACAGGGAAATTCCACAACCTGTTTTTGCCAATATACACGAGACAGTCACTAAGGTAATGACCCCAAGGCTATTGTTCTGCCTTGTGACAACCTGCACCTCTGATTTAACTTGACTGGACTTCACCAGTGTAGCTTAACACTATGACAAAAGCATATGTTGTAGCTGATTGACATAGAGATTTTACAGAAACTGCAGGGCTCTGAAAATGTATTAGTACCAAATTTGCTGTCTCTCAAGCCGGCCATGGTAACTAAGGCAACTCACTTTAAAGGTAGGGAGTTAGGAAAAATCACTGCCAACGCTTTTTCTTTTAACTATAGAGAACGTGCAAACGAATTAATCTGAAATATCCATTCAAGTGCATACCAATGTGATATCTGAAGATGACTTTCTAACTTTCTTGTGGCTTCAGGGTTTGTGATCAGTGTGAAATTCCCCCATCGATGCTAGTAAATACTAGAGGTGCAATATGTTTTTCCTCTGTGCATCCACAGAATAGAAAACACTTATGTAAGGATAAAATCTTATTCCTCGTGTTAACAGAATGACTTCTGTACCAAGACCTGATTAAAGCAGATGCCCCTTTTGGCACTCTTTGTCACTTGACAAGGAATTATTGTTTAGTTTCCTTAGGGTTCATACTCTTCATCCATGCACTGTTCACCCTGCCAAGGAAAGCCATATCCAGACTGTACTTCTCATAGAGCAAACCAACCCCTTGTATCTGCTCCTACTCTCTACTCTCAAGCAAACACTCCCACCAAGCCTCGAGTGCCTTTCCTCAGGGAAAGCTGTGGCTCTTCCATTCTGTCTGGTTCTGTCCTGGAATTAAATATGAGCTGGGCAGCTAAAATGAGTCCACGTTACATTGTTCAGCTGGGTATATTATTCGGGCTGGAGATGTGTAATTTGGCCATGAACAGAATTCTGTATGTCCTGTTTTGGGAATCATTCCATTGGCATAAAACAATACCAACCTCAAGCCTAGCTGTGAGATATTGACTGGCTAAACCATGCCTCACCTAGGACTAACTGGTATTATCTATAAACCTGGTCTGGACTGGTAAAGCTAATGAAACTTCTTCTCATGAGGAAAATAATCCCATGTGGAAGACTGCAAGGCAAAGGCTTTAGCTGGAAAGCATGACCAGGGCTTTAGCTGGGAATATGTGCAAAGCCAGGCTGGGAGTACAGGACCCTTGCTTTTAAAGGCTCTGCTTTGCTGTGCTCACTCCCTCATACCCTGGCTTGTGTCTGCCTTGTTCATGGCTTCTCACTGCTTTTCATGGGCAGTAGAGGCACTGAACAGCTGGTACTTTTGGCAATATAACAAACCTAGCAACAGCAATTTATTTCATACATCCACTTGTTCTTTCTACAGAGGGGCCATTAATGCGAGGGCAGTGCAGGAGGATGCAGAGTATCCACCAGAGTGGGTAATAGGGTGGTGTGGCCCTTGCCCAGCCTTGCCCTTCCTGCCAGCAAATCCCATGCTGCTCTGACACGGCGAGTCGCAGTGGACATCTGGGATAGCAGAGCGCTGAGAAAAGCTGTGTCTTGTACACGCAAATTATGTAACTGCACAGATGAGACGAGAGAAAGTGCAACAATACAAGGCGCAATCTATGAGAGAAAAAAATAAACTTCCCTTGTGGTGAGGACAGCATTTTCCAGTGCTTTCGGAGATGGCCTGTGTATTGAAGCTCTCACTTTCCTGGCTCTGGGGACAACTCAGATTTTCTCACAAGACACATCAGCGCACCTTTGTGTCACGTCACTGACCCATGAGCAGCTGGTGCCACCTGCTGAACACAACAGCTTTTACTTCAGGAAGGCAGGCTATGGAAAACAGAGCTAGAGCAGAGCTTATCTGAGAGTAGTTAAGACCTGTCTGCCTAGGACAGATCCCTGGATGCTGTCTCAAGGAGGTTCTGCATCCTGTCATCAGTGTTATTAATAGTATGCAAATCATATTTATTAGGTAATTTATAATCTGGATTGAGGAAAAACAATTTCTCAACTGAAAAGTCAAATCTTGCTGAAATTAGACTGTATTTGACATATAACAGAATCAGCAGGGAACTGCAATGCACGGGGGAACTTCAGTTTATTTTAAAACGTCTATGCTGAGTACAACTTCTATTATTGTACTACACATTTTAAGCTAAGAAGCACAGCCTGTTAAATCAGTTTGTTTTAAATTTTGTCATTGTTATAACATGAATTTACCCCATTTTTCTGTTTGAAGAATTGTGTCTGCAACAGGACCTGTGAGAACAAGATATAATGTCTTCAGTCTAAAAATAGCATAACACATTTCTTGGAGGATGAAATATTTTATAGATTATGATATGTCAGTTACTGAAAGACAAGCAAGAAAACCCTAGGAAAAAATGGTCTCTATATCTTTTTAAATCCTTTTATACTGTGCTGAGTGAAAGAGCATGCTAGTACAGGCTGCTGACACATATTATACTGTAAAAATTGCCTTTCAAGTGCATGATGAAGTTTCAGAAAAAGCTTATTAATAATTTATAGCTTAGTCTGTAATCTGTACAATTTACATCTTGCTGTATTTTTAGTGCTTAAAGGACTTGACCGAGCTCACAGAAACCTCTTCTTTAAGGAACTTGAGTGTTCAGCCTTTGTGAAACACATTAAAAGTGTCAAGCAGTGGAGGAAGATAACTGATGAACTACAGAACTGCTGTCCCAGCTGACACCTCCCTATCAACTGTGAAACCACAAAGGAGAAACTTTCCTGGTTAAGTTTCTTGGATGGCTACATGCATCTTGTTCACCTGACACTTCCCATTTGAAGTGTCACAAAGCAAAGGGATTTCTTGATAAATTGTACCTGTTTTACCTAATAACACCATCCTTATGAAGCTAGTGTCTTTACACCCAGGCTTTGAAAAAGTAATGGATATATTATCTGCTACACTTTCTCTCCCCAGAAGGATGGAGATGAAAACTGACTTTCTGTTCCTTTCTTTCTGCTGCAGGGCTCAGTTATAACTTCACCTTTATTAAAGTCCATTTGAAGTGCAGATTTCCCTGTGCACTCTTCATGTCTGTGGTCTGTATTTGACACAGCATGGGACACAGATCAGATTCAGACCTTCACAGTAACAACAGCAGTAACACACGTGAAACTGTGAGGAATGCTGTTTGCATTTTTGCCTGCTCAGACATCTCCTCATTGTAATGGATCCTGACACAGGAACACCTGCCTGCCGTCTCCTGCTTGGAGCATGGGCTGCCAAAGATGGCACAGGCACAGTTTGCAATGGCACAGCCAGGCTGGCACAGGGCTGGGAATTCAGTCAGTTAGAAGCCACTTTTGTTGAGCCAAGTTATTGCCAAGGAGCAATGACAGCATCTTGCCTCTCTGCGAGCTGTGCCTCCCACCTCCTGCTGAGTTTCTCCTTAGTGTGCTGAGACTTTTCTTTGAGAAAGGAAAATGTAGACAGCCTGACTGAAGAGCTCTCTCTAGAGTTCCTACCACCTTTTTTCAGGGTGTGCTTTCAGCAAAGAGCTGATGCTGTAAAATGAAGACCTGAATTTGGGCAAGCGCTGCCTTCAAAGCTCCAGGAAGGTGAGTGAAAAGCCTGTTCACAGCAGAAGCGGTTCTGAATCCAATAGTGTCCTGAAACCTCTTTGAGCAGGCAGAACTGCTCTGTGTCAAGAGTTTTGCACTTGAAGACATGCACTGGGTGAATTTTCAAATGACTTTTCTTAGCTTGTCACGAGCAGCTGCAGCACACAAACACACTCGAGATTTAAAGGAATTGCACAGTACTGTGGAAGTAGGTTACTAAGCCAACTTGGCTTCTTTTACCCAATGCTTCTCCCTTCACGATGTGTACCCTAGAACTGAATGAGTTTACTCACAGAAGGATGAATTGTTTGAACTGGGGAAAGAAGAAAACTTCGGAGTAAGCTAACACTGCTGCTTAGAAACACAAAATCCCCTTCTTTCCTCAAGTTTTTCTCAGTCTTTCTAGGTTTTATAAAACCCACCTCGTACCATCATGTCTTCCCCCAGTTCAAACAATTCATCCTCAGTTTACTAAAGTTTACTAAACTCAGAAGATTCAAAGCACACTTCAGCCACTTCACTGCATCCCTGTGACACACGCAGCTGGGCCCCACAGGCACCGGAGCTTTTACTGCTGTCCATCCAAAAGATATGACGGGTGACATCTCAGCTTGACCATTAAACCCTGACACAAGCATGCCAACAGTCTGTCTTTGGCTAACTGTACCAGACTGCACAGTGTGGATACTAAGTCCTCCCTAGCACTGTGTGCAAATAGAATCATATCCTGGATCTCTTTTTATAAAGAGTTTTCCTTCTGCACCTGCTCCAGCTCATTGCTGGCGAGTACCAGACCACTCAGAGTGCACACCAGCAGCAAAAGCCATATTCATCCCAAGATTATTTTTAAAATCTTGGAAAGTTTGAAAATTCTCAGAAGATACCTTCTTTTTAGTAAAAATCCTAATCCACAGCCCAGATGCTATTTCTCCAGCAGTGAGCATGCTGAAGGCGGCCTCCAGCCTTGTACAACATCTCTTCCTATAATCTCCTACTGGCCTCTGCTGGCCAGGACTGAGATCCTGGCATCTGTTTAAGTGTTAGCAGTGCTGAATCCAGCTAAGATTTACACAGATATTTTATTGGTGACAAGAGCAGAGACACCATCTACAGCACTACATCTGCATCCCACCTGATGCTGAGCATGTTGCTCAGGTCAGTCTCTGACAGCAGTATAATAGCACAGATTTTCCAAGTCTTTCATACTTTA
Source organism: Patagioenas fasciata (assembly GCF_037038585.1). Lineage (NCBI taxonomy): Eukaryota > Metazoa > Chordata > Aves > Columbiformes > Columbidae > Patagioenas > Patagioenas fasciata. The sequence continues at coordinate 10,424,131 of NC_092526.1, read as the reverse complement.
CTTTTGTATATTGAGATCAGTCCTCAAAGGTAGATGTCCTTGATTACAGATAAAAGAGAAGTGTAGAGAAAAGTAAGCAAATGCTTAACACCAAGGAATATCACAATAAGTGATAAGAAACACATCATTGGCTGTTGCAAACTATTTTGGCTCCATTACATTTAGTGGAGCCAAATCAATACAGAGCAGCTGATTGTCTGACCTGCAGTCAACACACAGAACACTAGTGCTATCAAAGCCCATTTCCAAGAGTGGAAACTGGGGTAGAGAAATTAAACAACTGGCTCCGTAATACAATGAGCAATCCCAGCTTATCTCTGGTTACCAACCCACTGTTTGCAGTGTACTCCTGGTCTCAGTCTTATTCAGAAAGCAGGAGAGATACTGTTATTGAATCAGTGAAGCCATTGCTACATCTGGGCTTGTGCTAACTACAGTCATTGTTTACTGCTCTCGTGATTAGACGTCTAAGGTTTAAAAAGCACCCAAACATACAATCTCCAAATGAAAATCATATTTTCTTTAGGAAAAAGGTAGCAGTTGATATAACCTTGCTCTTTCATGAGTTTCTTTTCAAATGGCAAACACCGTTTATTCTCAGGGTAAATTCAATTCTTGCATATTAAATGCTAACAAACAGGTTTTTAGGAAGCAGCATTTCTGTGTGACCACTTGGAGCTCTAGACATCAAATTCTTACGTTTTCACTGTGTACTTGCACTAGAAAAACAATTTGTCTGGAAAATGAGCTAGCTTCTGCCACTCAACTTCTAAAACTTGAGGCTCACTACCTTCACTTACAATCATCTTTTACTAGGTCAAATTTAATACACGGGAAATTTAAGGAAAAGAACTATCTTTTTTCCTGAGGAAGAATTTGTGAATGAGAGATTAAATTCTCCCCCCGCAGAAAGAAGGCACAAGTGTCCGTAATTTCCCACAAGCGGGGAAGGACAGACACTGTCACAAACCGAGACAGTTTCCTTAATCCAGACAGGGCATGTTATTAGCAGAAGGACTACACTAATTTTTGTATTCTTTACTTTTTGTACAGTACTATCCTATTGTATGTTTTAGTACACTCGAAAGGGCTTGAGACTGGGAAAAAAACAATAAGAAATAAACTACCCGCTGCCCAGCAAATAAGAATTTGTGTCTCTGTGTTATAGTACACTGTGTTCCAGAGGAACCATGGGGGAAAGGACTTTGCATCTCTTGATCCTGGTATCCTCAGTTTTGTGGCTGGCAGCTGGCGTTGTTCTCTATAGTCCCTTTTTTGGCACAACAACTGAGATACCAGTAATGCTTTTTCTTATAGAAAATTTAAGTCAGATCAAAGTGCAGACAATACATCCACTGGAGGGCAGGCCTGAATCTGGCAGAATGTGCTGAAAAGGCCCAGAAGGAAAGATAAAATATTTATGTTATGCTGAATGCAACCTGTCATGAATCAATCAGGACTCAACTATTGAGAAATAAGAGATGGTCTTTTTTCTGAATTAATAGTTTCATGACTTTGGATGTACAATCTATGAAATGAAAGCTTTAATAAGAAGGGTCTAATAAAGGTCCATGTGTAATAAGAAGGGTCCTAGATGAAGCCTCTGAACTTGACTATCATTAAAACAAACCTGTCATGACAATTATTAATTGAAGTCAGCAAATCCCAACAGGACTTCCAGGTGATCAGGCAACAACCAACTGACTTCAGTGGAAATGAATTCCAGGGCTGAACTGGGCCCAACATGGGCACACAGGGCTTGTGGTGTGAGCTGGCGGGGGTGAAGATGCATCCCAGGAGGTGCTTTCTGTGCCTGTGCACACAGTCCAGAGGCACGTCTGATGTACACAAGCAGAACTGGTGTGTGGCTCCATCTCAGACTCACAGCCAGACCCGAGCCTGGGGATGCTCAGGAAAAGCGTTCTGGGTGGGCACCTGATGTCCCACTCGCTGGATCTGCAATCTGTGCACTCTCTGCTGCCAGGTCCCCTGCTACCATGGAGACAGCTCTGCCTCAGAGTTAATTACATGTGACTGGATCAAATACTTCATACTGTACTTGTTTCTAGCAAGAACTGAGTTTAGCTCAGCAGTTTGAGATGCTAAACCTTTGGCAATCCAGATACCATGTTTTGGTGTGAGTGCCACCAAAATCAGAACAAAAGGAAAGAGTTCATGTCATGTGGCAGCTGAAGATCCCTTACTTAATGCTGCCAGACTTTCTCAACACTCAGTTTTCTTTCAGACAAACTGAAAACTCAGTTTTATCTTTGCAGTTTTCCTGGGAGCATATTAAATGAACTTCGTCCGTTCATCAGTGACTCACTCCTGAAAGGCTATTTCACAAATAGTATCTCCATTCCAAAGGAAACAAGCTGTTCCCTTTTACATTACTCAAGTAGCTGCAGACAAACTAAAGTACATTAAGTCAAAAAATTTCCAAATGCATTAGATACACAGCTTGGAGACAGCTTTTTGCCAAGTAGTTTTCTGATATGAACTGCTGCCTTTTAATGAAATCACTCAAGCCAGTTCTAAAATTGACTAGAAATTCTGAGTGCCTGGTTGGAGACGCTTTACAATTACATGGAGTCTGTAAGTTCATACCCTTCTTGTGGGGTCTAAGGTTGGTCACACAAAATATCACAGCCTTTTCTGGAAATCTTGCCCATACAGAATGCATCTAACAGGGTTAGACAGAAAATAAATCGATTCTATAGCAATTCTTTCAGCAATTGAAAGTTGGTCTAAATCAGAATCAGGATCTAAATCAGATCAAAATCAATGTGAAATTGCTAATAGCCATTGAGGCATCTGTTGAAGTCTACAGCTGCAGATTTTACGCAAATTAGTGTCTGTTTTCTGCAATGTGAACTTAACTGGAGATGTGAATAAGGTGACGATATCGGTCCTTCCATTAGTAACAATCATCAATGTGTTTTAGTGTAGAGCTGCTGTCAACAATGTTGTCAAATAACAGATGATAAGAATTCCTCAAACAAACACTTAAGTCCCCAAATAATCAATTAGAAACAGATTATCTTGAGCATATGAGTCTGAAAACCAGGCATTTCTTGTTGACGAAAATGAGAAGTATAATCATATCTATAAGCGCAGAGAAAAGAGATAAAGACTTTTATAAGAAATGAAGTATCTCCCTGGCAATGTCTAGTATAACATAAGAAAATGCAAAACTGCCATGTTACATGTCAGTCACAGGAAAAATGTATTTGAAAAAGACTCTTATGGGGAATATTTGTAAAAGGCAGTACTCCTTAAGGCGTTCAGCGGTTCAAGTCTTAAAAGTGACGAGGAATCTTTCCAGCTGAAGGAGAGTCAAGCAGCTTTCTGAGATCTGGTTAACATGGGTAAAGACAAAGCACAGTAGGTCCAACATTACATTAAATAATAAAATTAAAATGTTATCAGGTTCTTCTCCATGGAACTCCAGGATTGTCCTACTGTTGGCAGTGTAAGAATTCGCCTCAGGTATATTATCTGTAAATAGGCCTTCCAGGAGTGCTCGATGCCAAGAAAGTGTTATTCCATTGCTGTCAGTGGAAAGCTTTGTGATGTTAAGACTTCTCCTGGGTGTTTATGGACATTTTTTCTGTTATACCTAGCGAGTGCAGCAAATACTCAAAGGGAACAAGATAAGAGATGGGCAAATGTAGGAATTACAAAACAAAACAAGAGTCTGGACATATGCAAAACTTTCTAGTGCTGAGCTGTATATAAATGACTTCAAACTGATCTAAGTTCTGCCTGCAGGTTAAACAAATAATTGCTGATGTAAATCGTTATTTTTGTCTCTGTGTCATCATGTCTGGATTTCTTTACTATCAGGGAACTCAGGTTGTAAACAGCACTTCCTCACATTTGCATACTTCAACAGAGACAGACTAGTGTACTCGTCTTGATGATAAGAGAGACTATCACAACTTCTTGCATGGTCAATGTGTTCAGTCTCATCCAGTAACTTTCACTTAAAGCCAAAAAATCCAGAGATCAATCACAGGCACCTCTTTCCATCACAGATGCCTCCCTTTCATTTTTTGTATCAACATTTTATCAGACATGGGTTGTTCCAATTTGATGGAGAGGCCCCTCTGGAAAATATTTTTCAACTGCGCCACTCTCATGGACTTTATCTATTCTCAGTTCATCTTTTTTGGAAGCACTTTCTTCCAGTATCTATCCCTCCTACCTTGTATATTTATTTTAATCTAATACATAAAGTCCACATTAGCAGTGACATTAAATTGTGTATCAGTCTCCAACTCCTGGAACAGGTGTTCTAGATACTCAAATAATAACCGTAATCACAGTAATAATTCATCACTTCCTTCCCAAAAGTACATGAACAGCTTAATTTCTCCTGTGTGAGATGTCATCACTACCCAGAGTGGGAAACTTTGACATCTTTCAGGGTACTTACAAAGTTATGTCACCACGTTTTGTTGAAAAGCAGCTTTTCACTGTGATCTGGTATGTTCACAGGGTTGTGAGAGCAAATAGGATAGTTGTGCTTTTCCATTGCCTCCTCCCCAATATTTTTCCACAGCTTTTTGTTTATTTTTTTGGAGTGATTAGTATAAATAAGTAATGTTGCTCTGTCCCTTTGGGAGTTTAACACACTCCAGAGCAATAGGCACAACCAACCTGTGGGGTCTCAGAGACTGTCCACTATGCAATGTCTGGGGTTAGAGATCCTTTGTTTGCATTCTGGCACAGTTCTTTGACTCAAATCTATGAAGATATTCAGATGCCAGGGGCTTCAAAGAGAGTTAGATACTTGGATTCCTTGCCATCTGCACCCTCAGTGATTCGCAGCAGTGTCTGATGCCATTATAAACACGCAGGATTTAACAGAGAGCATTTAACAGCATTTAACAGCAAAACAAAGCAAAGGCTTTCCAAGGAAAGCAGGCTGCTGTCAAGCCCCTCCTGGGTAATCCCAGCCTAGCAGCATGAAGTGGTCTTTCCGGCACCAAATTCTAATCTACCACCTTAAAAACAGCATTATGTGAATGGTAAATGTTTAATGTAGCAAGAAACACCATAATGTAAAAGGGCTAATATTAATGTCATTGATGCCAGTGACAAAAATGCCTTTTTTTTTCAGCCAAGGCAGACAGAGCCAAAACTCAAATCTTCTGAAGGAAAATATCAGTATTTCACTTTTGCAAAACTAACTTTCCTTTTATCTGCCTATTGGTATAAACAGAGTCTTCTAAATAATACATGAGGATAATGAATCCAACAGTGGCTAGACAAAGCCACAATTACCACACCCGGTCCAGATGTGACCAGGAATTTCTTCTGACCAACTCAGTGCTTGATTCGCCAAAGGAAATGGCAGAAAAGTAGTTTTAATGTTAACACAGACACTGCTGTTTACAGTTCAGTTCTTATACAGGTATTCTGCTGATGTTTTATTGAGTTCTGCTACTCCCTTATTGCAACTTCTTTGGACCAGAAAGCATCAAAGATGACAGCCAGTAATTTCAAACAACACTGACAGACAGAAAGAATCAACTATAGGTATACATGGTGATTTTTCGGAGACTCCATTATTCCTATACAAACAGGACTAGACCCTAAACCAGACTTCAGGTGGAGCTGGTTCATCTTTGTTGATACCAGGAGAGAAATTCCAGTTTTAGGACACCAGCAGTATCAGTCTGGAGTCTCACAGTGTCTGGCACTGTTATAAATATAACCTACAAGCATACAAGCAGCTGGTGAAGTGCTTGCAGAAGAGATAAACAAGTGACCAAGGAGGGCATTACTGTCATAGCAAACATAGCTGCTTTGTTCCTTTTTAGCTGTTCCACAGTGTTACCAAAACAGCTACTACAAATGAGGCTGTGTTCCAGCAGTGGATGGCAGGACATTGACATGGAAGGGTTATTAGCAGGAAGAGCTGAACTTCAGAAATTTGAGATTCCTTGTTCTGTTGACTACAAGAGGAAGCAGAAGCTTTTCACCTACCAGCTCTGGTGGTGGACATTGTGCATCAACACCACTTCTCAGCATCCTGAGCTGTATCTGGCTTTCCTGTATCACTATATAAAATAACTGTCCATGACCACTGACAGTACTGCACAGGGACATCTATACCTGCTGTGTCACCAGAAGTACCAAGTTTGTAAACAGAGAAGGACTTGTGGGTGATGTGGTGGTTGAGGTTGTTTAGTCTGGAGAAAAGGAGGCTGAAGGGAGATATTTTCACTCTCTACAACTACCTGAGAGGAGGCTGTAGTAAGGAAGATGTCGGTCTCTTTTCCCAAGTAACAAGCAATAGGATGAGAGGAAAAGGCCTCAAGTTGCACCGTGGAAGGTTCAGACTGGATATCAGCAACAATTTCTTCACTTGAAAGGGTTGTCAAACACTGGAACAGGCTGCCCCGGGGAAGCGGTGGAGTCACCATCCCTGGAGGTGTTTAAAAGACATGTAGATGTGGCACTTAGGGACATAGTTTAGTGGTGCACTTGGCAGTGTTAGGTTGAACTCTATGATATTAAAAGTCTTTTCCAAACTAAACAATTATACGATTCTGTGGTTCTAAGTTTGTTGAAACATGATGCTTCCTGCAGAGAAAGGTGCTTTAGAGGCAGGGAAGCAAAAAGAGAATTGTTTGAAAGAAATTATCTCTTGATACTTGATGTCCATTTTCAGGGAAACATACAGAGAACTAATCATGCAAATCCAAACTCAAGGGAAATAAGCCTCTGTTTCTTCATCTGGTGCTCTGAAACTCAGCCAACAATACATACAACCAATATCCCTGAGGTGACAAAGGGCATTGTTGATTTGTAGGCAATACATATTGGATTACTGGAGACTCCACACTGTGAAATTATTATAAACCAGTAATTAGATGGTGATGGAGGTATAATTTGGTTCAGAATTCTGAAGACAGATAAAATAAACTGATTAAAAATAATATGCTGTTAACTCAGTCTCTAGTGCAATTAAAAACTCAAGAGAACCTGATTGAAGTAGTTAGAAAGGCCTTCTAACAGCAGGAAAAAAAGTAACTATTTAAAAATGTGCTCAACTAACAGTAGGACTGGGTCCTGAAAATGGTATTTCTTTAAAGACAGAAGGACATGCTATTGCTCTTCACCCTGAAGAGCCCTCAGCCACTTAAATGCAGCTTAACCTCTGGCCATGAATGTACTGGAACTAAACAGTGCCTGGCACAAGTGAGCAGCTCATCAGATGATTTTTTTTTATGTACCAGTGCTTTGGAAAAATACTTCCTGCAGGTGTCTGAAATCACCTGGAGTTTTTCAGGAGTCACTTTATTTAATTTTCAAGTCCCTGCTGTGGTCATACAGACATCACCTGGGAAGTCCCTCACAACCAATTAGCTTCTGCGGGTGTTAAGTGGCACAAGACAGCCCTATCAGATGTGTCTGGCTTTTTTTGGCCAAATCACGTGACTTCTGGATCTTTTTTGTACCTGAAGTTATTGCCAGGATATTGCACTCATTTTGGTTTTGATGAATTTAACTTTCTTTGAGGACACAGAAGGACAAATACTGCTCAGTACAGCAGTATTTATGGGAGGCTTATGACAAATTCCAGCTTCATAGAAATGATGTGTTACTGGAGATGTCCGTAATGATGAAGAATCACTAGGACAGTTTGACCAAGTCCTTCAGCCTGTGGGAGCAGTATGAGTGGGACTCACTCCTGGGATGGCAGGAGGTCTCTTCTGAACACACGCTGAGACCCTGCTACTGACAATACACCACACCACAGGCCCAGAGAAGAACCGTACGTGACTGTAGCACTGTATCTCTGATGGCTCTCCAGGCCCTATGCCACAGCAGTGACTGCTGACCACCCTCTGGCAGCCGGCAGAGCTGGAGGAGGCCCAAGAGGTTGCTCAGGCTGGATTACCTGATTCCTGTACCACCAAACCAAACAGCTGCAGACACTGCTCACTGCTTTAAAAGTCCTCTCTGAAGGCTTTTTTACATTTCAGCCAAAAAACAAAACAAGATTTTGAGAAGGCTGTCTTATCACTGTGTACTGCCAGCTGCAACTGCTCCAAGAAGAGGACCAGTACTCGGTGCACAGGCTGGCAGCAGGAGAAGCAGAAAACAGAGGAGGAAAACGTTTTTTAGACCAATTCTGCCTTAAAATAACTCTTGTGCAAAACCTAGGTACATCTGTGTCAGTTATGGTTTTCAGAGGTCATAGAAACCTTCAGATGTTTGGTGTCTCTGCAGGAACCATACGAATTATGCACCTACTGATTGCAGAGCAGCACTTCACAGTTACAAAGAAATTTACCCACATTAGTACACAGAGAAGTCCTTGTTCTCTGCCTTTATCCAGCTTTCTAAGGAAACAACACTGTTTGGGTATATCTCACCTGATAAATTCTAACCCTGTTGGCTATGTCCAACCAAACTCAAGCAGAAGGAGAGGTCTCAGCAAGAGTTAAAATCCTCCATGGTTAAGCAGCTGGAGAGAAGTCTTCATGGTGTTTCCTTATGGCAAAGGATGCAGTCTGAGCACAACTCTTAATAGACACAAGAAAACCTGTGCAGGAGAGAGACCAAATAAATGCCCAGACCACAAGAAAAACTTTACTGGAGCTTGGAATAACTGAACTTCGCATTACAAAGACAAAGACAACAAGGTTTCTTTGTTTTGGAGTTCATTAAACTATTGTTATGAACCGAAAATATAATTTCACCCACTTTACATCAGACACACACTGCTGTTTTTCTCCCAGCCTTCTTATAAAGTATAATTAATTTACATTTTAAAGACCTTGATGGATTTTCTATCATTGTGCAACAGTAAGTGAGATTAATAACCCAGTTACTGAGCATTTAAGTTCATAGATCATTTCCATATAAAAACATTAATATTTTCTTAATTCTTGAAATGCACCTTCTATTTGATTTAGAAGTTAATGCTCATTTCTTATGTAATAAAAGAAAAGCTCAAGCATAAGTCAGTGTTTATTAACCTTGCTAATAAGACAGCCTTTTTCAGGCAAGATAGATATATTTTAATTGGCAAAACTACTGCACTGTGATTTAGCCAATTAATCCTTTCCTAACAAGGGAAGCAGCAGCAATTTTATTTGCAGTGAATGGAAATAAACTTGTCACATTCAGCATATCAATTTACACTTTCTTACTTACATCAGTAAGAATGCAGCCCTTTGATTCCCAAAATAAGGCAATCCAGAAATTAACATTAAAATGTATGGAAATATGTCTATTATATAACATATTAATTGATCTTAGTTTTCAATCTGTATGTGAACTCAATCTGTGCATTCATGAGATTAATCTAGAACTGAATGCTACATTTCCTTCAAAAGACTGTGATTTGCATCCTCAGTAGAGGCATAAGAAAGCACATTAAAAGATGCCTTAATAAACTGTTTTCTTCAGTTTGTAAAAACACAGCCTTAAGGCTGAAGTTTGCACTAATGCTATTTTAAATAACACTGGTGTTGAATGTCAACATTTCACACAACTGCTATTGAATCCTTAAAAAAGACCCTGTAAAGTATCCAAGTATTTATTAACAGGTATTAACAGTCTGTTAGAGACAACTGTATATGTGTCTTTCATACATAAAAATGCACTCCAAAATTTATGCACTGCTTCAGTACATTAGAAATGATAATCCAGATAAAAACAACTGTCAGAAATATCCCAGTGCACTGGATAATGTTACAACAAAAGTACAATTTCCATTACATCATTCCTTTTCCTTCCTATTTATTTTCTGTAATACTTCAGTCCTTTTCATGAAATACTGAACAGGCACAGGACTGTGAATAACCAACTGCAGTTTATAATTTTTACAGTTTATACCCCATTTCTGAAAGTGTTCTGTAGTTGACCAGGAGAATACTTAAGTAGCCTCACATATTAAAACCTAAGATTTCTAATTATTTAGCCAAATATCACGTTCTTAGACACAGCTGCATTGCCTCTGATAGTTTATCACCTTGAAAAGAGTCAGCCTCATACTATGAGGTATCCTGGAAGGAGACAATGCACAGAGGTCTGTGCATTACCAGCTGTCCCTTTGGATTTTAGGAACAATTTAAGGTAAGGTAATAGCTTTTTCTTACCTTCTCTGCACACTGAAACTGGGCCCATAAAAATCTTAAAACACAGAATGGAGGATCACTTAAATAGAAAGGAGGTTCATTTCTTTGAAGGCTGGTGCCTACTGCTGGAGAATGAAGAAGCATCACAAATTTCCATTGGGATGATGAGGAAACTCTGTGGAAGAGAAGGGAGGAAAGAGGCTACAGCTGAAAAGAAGAAGAGATCAACTTTGGTTAATCACCATTGTTTCTGAACACGTATTTCATCTTTACTAGACATTGAAATTTAGCTGATGAATAAGTTCCTAAGAATTACGGATGCTTTGTGAATTAAGAACTGTTAATGCTTTCACTGTAAACTGTGAGAATGTTTTTGTCATGGTCATGTTACTATAACAAACATGCTCAAGTCTTAGTACACCTCTTAAAAGATCAGCCGCTTTCTTCAGGACATACAGAATAAAAAAGCAATGTGTACATATTTAAGCCGTTGTTCATAATCAAAGAAACTCTGCAGATATCCAGACCTGCATTCTGAACAATCCCTTGACATTAGACAGTTAGCAGAAACTTAACAGCTTTTTATTTATTTGAAGTGAGCAAAGAGTGTGTAGCTAGCATCATACAGGCTATTCTGCAGCTTTATCTTCACTCTGCTTTCCCACTTTCTGTTTCTCTGGGCTTTTTACAGCTTGTCTACACCAACCTCCTCTCTCTAAAATGAACTTATTTTCTTAGGGGTTTTAAGTACATCTGTAAAGGAGTATGGGTCCTAGGAATGCAGCCCGTATTGCTGCATTTTCCATGCCTTTTAGTACAGAAGATATGCGCTTTTCAGTACAAATACCCTGGACCACTCTTCAAAATGAACCATAAACTCATTATGGATAAAAGCAATTTTGTCTGATGTCTAGCTTGCCCACAAGGCAGTAGGAGACATCTCAGCTGAAAAGTGATACGCTGAGAAATCTCCTTTCTTAGGGAATATACCTGAACATTACAGGTCTCTCATGAGGCTCCGGAGTTCATTGCCCCAAACCATGCACCCTTTTGCAAAGAGAGCTGTGCATCAAATTAAACCCCTGAACGGTTAATGAGATCTGCTGGGACATTATCTTTGTGAACACTAAGTGTTCAATTATTCCTTTTCATTAACAATTTGAAGTATATGATTTACAGTCAAGTCTGAAATTTAGTGACTTACCTGCAAAAATTCAAGGACAGGTCATAGCTAAAAAACCAAAATCAGAACAATTTGGTCATGAGGACTTTTCACATTTTATTTGAAAACAGTGGGCTGTAAATTAATTACCAAACTATTTACATGGTAGTACTGTGGATTTCTGATCCACCACACCAGGACAAAACGAGCAGGTACACGGCTGAGGATTCTCATTGTAGCAACTACCATGTTCGGAGTAATGGTCACAGTCAGAGTCCTTGACAAAGGTGGCACTACTGGTGGTTCTCTCTTCTTTGCATAAGAAGTTACTGACCTTACTGAACATAAGTACATGTAGCTGGGACACAGAAGGGCCTCACACATTAACAGGATAAGCAGTACCAAACCATGGGTTTTGTAAAATTACTCTTATCCCAGAATGAGGGCTTTATTAAGTGCTTTCTGCTTCATTTTCTCCACATGTTTTTGAACCTTCTCTCTGAGCTTGTTGTTTTGGGGTTGAAAATGTCCATCTGGATGCTTGTGCGGGTCTCTGCAAGAAGTTTAAAACATGATTTGTGTTTATAATAGCCAGGAGAGCTACTTAGGAATGCTGACAAAAACAGAGGAAGAGACACTCACACATAATTTCTCTTTTTTTTTTAGAATGAACACAGAGGGTGTTCCATTGCTTATGCAGAAGTAGGAAGGGGGTGAAACTGTGAAAAGAACACTCACTCCTGGCTAGGCCAGTTAGGAAAGCTAACCATCTGATGGGTAAACACACACTAGACTGAGTTTCACATTTTATCTATGAAGGAACACATGCTGTAATTGCCAGAACAAGAGCATCCACATGAAAAACTGATTTGCCTTAACGATAAAATACTGAAACTGCAGTAGAGGGGCAATGCGTTCTCTGTCATCTAGTGAAACACCACCGCATCAATAACAAGAATGAACCTTCCAGTGACAAAATAAAGGATTAGGACTTCATTGTTTGCTAACAAATTTTTGCTTATCTCTTTACAAGGCAAATCAAATAGGGAAGTTCTCAACAAGTAAATATCAATACCCAGGGGTGTTTAATATAGAAAAGTATTTTCATTTTTGAAGAAAACCTCTAAAACGTCAAAAAGAAAGAACCTTATGGCTATAAAACTACTTACCCAGGAAAAGCACCATCCAACACTGTCTCACTGTGGAGAAAAAGGTCAGTCTTTAGTTAAACAAACTATCCCAAATGTCAGTGTTCTGACAAGTGGATTGTCATAAAATGCAAAAAGCAGCACTGGGTCCAACACACCTGCGATTTTACAGCAAACTATTTTCAATCAGTGCTGTAGTAATGACAATAAAACAATGAGTGTTTTGTCAGAGAGCTCATAGTACACAGCACTGTTTTAAAGTTTAATGGCTGACAGTTGTACAGGATTTGAATGTCCATCACGTTCTCCTGCGTTGCTCTGCAATCACGCTACCCATACCACCTGCTGCTCCAGCCCACTGCCCCCAGCTCATATGCCTCCTCACATCCTCCCCGCAACATCACATACCCCAAGGTTTCACACAGTGCATCCATTTCTCCTTCCAGCCCTGCAGAACTGCTGGGCAGTTCTGAAATGCTGCTCTGAAACCATGGCAGTAATCATCAACCCCTTCAAAGACCCATTTGTCCCTCAGAGTTTTCCTTGTCATCCGGTTCCTCCTCAAGGTTTCTCTGCTGAGCTGCAAACTCAGGACACTGGCCTTACAGCACTGGAGGCGAAATGCAGAATTTGGCCCTTACAGTGGCCAGTTTAAAACATTTCAGGGAGCAGGTAATTCTGTGTTTATGAATGCAAGTTGTTTTACATGCTGTGCTGTATGCCTAAACCACAATGCCTGCTGGTAGAGTGTGAAGCTCAGATAGCGAAGCAAATGTAACCTGCTCCTAGGAAGAGCCTGAGAAAAAAGCACCATGTCAGGGGGAAATTCTAAGGGGTCATTCCTCTGTCAGTATTAATAAATATCTAACAAAAGTGTCACTAAAAAGGAAAATTCACTGGTTTTCAGAACACTGAATATCCCTGTGAAGGCATAATTCTGCATAATTCTGAAGGCGGTGCTTATCTTCACATTCCTTCCCATTCCTCTCCCTTAATTTCATATTAAACCTACCTTCCATCTTTCACTGATTTCTCCTTGCCTTCTTCTGAGAGTGCCTGCCCAATTTGTGGAAATTCAGCTCTCACCATCTCTGGAGTAAGAACCATTTTGAACTCAGTTTCATCTGTCTCACTAAAAATTAGTAAGACAAAGAACATTTGGGCTCTATCCTTTTAAAAGCATTTTTTAGCCAACAAAAACAAAAGTATGTTTTATGCAAGACAGACTTTGTGCTTTTACCTTTGAGGATCTTTTAGGACAGGTTTAGACACATCCATATAAGATGTTAAGACATAATCAATCACACTGGATACAAAATAGAGACGAAACTTACTGGTCAATTATGTTCTCCCTGTCTACCTCAGGTAGGTCATGCAGCACTGGTGGTACATCTCTTGGAAGCATATCTAAACTGTAAGGATCCCTGTAGTGGAAATGGTATTAGTTTAAGATGGGCAGAGAGTAACCGCACTCATTGCTTTAATTTTGAAGCTTCACAGTGGTTGTAGTTACAATGAAGATATTTAAATATTTTAAATATTCCTGGAAAATGTAAGTACACCAGAAACTGCTGTGAGCCTGTGAGATGTTGGCTACCACTAGGTGCAGGTGCCCACATGTTAAATTATGGTTCATACTTTTGCAGGACACCCAGAGTTTGTACCTCCCAGGGTCTTCTAGCACTGAATCCAAAAGCATTCCGGAGAGGTGTTATTGGAAATCCAGGCTGGACTCTCCTCCCAGGCCTAGGTGTTTCATCTAATGATATTGTTCTTAACCTACTCTTCAAGGAGGACGGTAGGGGTTTTCCCCATTGGTTTTGGATTTCTGAGCAGCAATTAAATCCACCCATAGGCCCACATTTATCTGTGGAACTAGTTATTGGTCAATGTAGTCACAGACAGCAGAAACTGCTGCAGGGTAGAAGCACTGTATATTCAAATTCTTTCTTACCTAGGTGTTATACTTGTCGGTGACAGAGTGTTTGAAAAAGTGGAATACACCACTGGTAAGAATCTTCTCCATTCCATTACTCCACAAATCACTTCCTGAAATGACAAGTGCTACAGTGATCAGACCTCTAATCCACATTGCAGTGAGGAGGGAGGTTTGCAGGACAGAGCACCTCACTTCTTGGCTGGGAAGCTGCAGTTCTCCAGATTTAAAAGATGCTTCCTCCACAGCAAGGTAATGAAAATACAATAGCGAAAAGAAGGAAAGAGCAGAGAAATATTCAGGAATAAATAAGAGACATGGCTAAATCCTAACAAGCACAAGTTATTCCTACCCATGTACTGACTATTTAGGTGCATGCATAATTTATATTTGAAAATGTTTTCTATCTAGGATGACTCTTCATCTTTCTTTTTGATTCCTTGGAGCCAATTCTCAGCAAGAACATACCCAGGTACTCATACAGCCCAAAAGGCCATACCTTGTGATGCAGAAATTTCTTCTGTGTGACTGGAATACTGGATCCTTTGGGGCATTCCTTGGTAAAAGTATATTTTGGATGAGGACAAAGATGATATTCAATATTTGTTTCAGAATAGGCCAAAGGACGTAAAACTGGAATTAGTCCTGGAGTGGGGTTCTAAAAACAAAGAAGATACTATTTTAAAAAATCATTCTGAGCACGATAAAGAATTAAATGGATGAACATTCAGTTCTTACAATTAATGTAGTCTCCCCAGATTTACAGCTTTGTCTCACTGTGACTGTTCTGTTCGGTGTGACCCTTCATCTCCTGTTTCTTCCCCTCATCACAGGGCCAAAACCTCCCTGGCTTATCGATGCTCTCTGCTAAAATACAGCAACTTAGGTGTTATTTCCAAGTTTGGAAGAGACTCCAAAATCCATTGTTGATTCTCTGAACAGTTCCAAATCCAAGAGCGGGAACTGGCCTCACTGTGCTGGAAGCTAATGAGCATTTTATCATCTATTTCACGGTGCTAGCATCTTTTTCTGAATCAAATCTAATGCTGGGTAGTGTGGGATCAGGCTGTGCCTGGCTCTCACACTGATGTGACAGAAGGAAGACACACACAGAGGATCTCATCGGTAAGTCCACCCGAGTCCTGGCCGCATGCAGCGAGGACAAATCTATGCCATATACGTTATGCCAAGACCACCAGACTAGCACACTGGGCTCTGGGCCGCGGCAGCTAAGTAATGCTGAAAGACAGAGCCACCAAAGTCGGGCACAGTGCCACGCTGCCTTGGAGACGCTGCCTGTGCCCACGCACAGCCTTTCATGGAGCTGCACAGCTGTGTCTCCCTGCTCAGAGACTCCTCAGGGACACCCAGCCTGTGCTGCGCTGTATGGGAAATACCTTCTGCAGTTGGCACAAAGTGGTACAATCTACATGACAATTTAGTAACAGGATATCCTCCCATGCACTTGGTTATGATTTTTTGAATCTCTGCACCTAATAATTTGGAAACGTGGTTTTGGGAAGCTATGGGAACTAATGGAAACTATAGGGCAGCAGGATACAAAGTGAGAAAATAAACTGACTTCACTTTACTCAGTTTACCTAATGATCAGGCAGAACTGCAGTCCTCTCGCTGAACAGAAGGTAAAGTGTGCATATGTCCTGCCTACCTGGGCAAGAGCATGAGGCTATGGAAGGACTGAGATGCCAAGATCATATTTTGTCTTCTAACATCCAAATTGGAAACAAATGGAGAAGAAGGGAGGGACCTCACGGTGTTCCAGGGAATCTTGGGATCAGTGACCATTTGTGGAGTGGGAGACTGGAAGGGTTTCCAGTTCTCTGCCGTCACTGGCACCTTTGCCTTGTCATCCCTCCCATACATCAAATTCTGCCTTAACGTGAAGTGGAGGCTCTCTCAATGGGATGAGCTCCGGGACTCCTGCCTACCAGGGCCTGAACCTCGAAGGATTACTCTCAATCTGGACAGTTTTATATACCGATCTTTCTATTATATGCCAATCTGAGTCAGAAAATTGCTCACAAATTCCACATCATGTTTCTGATGAAACAAACACCTTTTCCCCTCCCCTCCTGGGTTCTTTGTGGAAGTCAGCTTCTACTTACAAAAATGCGAAGCGGGTTGGTCTCTACAGGGTAGACTAAAGCTTGGGGAGGAACCAGTTTTAAGAGGCTGATATCCTTTTCTGCTGCTTCTTCTGGCGATGGTTTGTGAAAGTCTGTCCTCTGGGACACCAGGTTAAGCTCATCCTTGAAAAACACAGACATCAAAGGTTTTCAGAGTGCAGTAATCTGGTATAAAATGCTGAGACATTTTGTTGCAGAAATATAGGGCTGGGAGTGACTTCAGCAAAGTTTGTATTTGAGATGACTTATTACCTGGGCTCCCTCCCTCAGGGGTCGGGAAAGTTTTCGAGTTTTGTAACTTGTAGCTGCATAATGTGTACAAAATGGCTGATACTTCATAATGCTGAAATGTTGAGGAACCTAAGTGCAAAGAAAAAAGATGAGTGATAGGAGATTATGATAATCCCTTTTGATTAACTCATAGATGGAATGGAACATTCCAGTTTTATCACAGACACATCATATCTCTGTGGTAAAAGATATTTGGATCACCATTCTGGAACATGGCATATGACCAAAATTTGCAGAAGCCGTACTTCACCGGGACAAGTTGAATGAGTGCATAAAGGAATATTTCCATTCTTGCTTTTCTATGCAAGATCATGGATTTAACAGTTTCTTGACCAAATATACTGAACTTAATGGGGTAGAGAAAAGCTGTGTCAAGTAATATATGAAACACTGACAGATGAACCAATGTGTAACAAGGGGAAAAGATGCTACAAGAAAGCTTCTAGACTCATTATGCCGTCTGAAAAAAAGAAAGTGGACATTTTGCCAAAATCTGCTCTGATTTGAACTCAAGGAAATATTTTTCTTTTAGGGGGTGTAGAAATCGATCTTTGCTATTCAAAAATTGAAGAGCAAAGGATTTGGAAGTCAGGAGAAAAAAAATGTTTCTGCATTCATAAAGTTGAAAAAACATTATGTATTTTAAGAAGGAGTCACTTGCATTTCCTATGCAGGAATTAAGGAATAAGCATGCAGACCTGTATGCCAAATAAACAGAAGAACTTCCATTACTTTCTAAAAGGAAGGATCATTTTATAGTGTTACTTTTATAAAACTCTAAAATCAAAGGAAAAACTGTGGTGTGCAGGGCTTGCAGTATCCTCATTCCTAGATGGATTTTTGTTGTTTGAGATATAATAACTTCAGCTGAGGTGATTCATCTCTGTCTGGAGAGAGGGGACTGTTGCTGACTATAAGTTTGTTACTTATGGAAACAGGTGAGATCTGTTATTAATAAAAACATTCTAATCATACAGCCATATTAAGGCAACATTTCTGCTGGTTTGCACACTGTAGGCACTGATCAGGCAGAAAACATCTAACTGGACTGGTAAAAGAGAAAAGTGATACAGCTGAGGGAGCTGCACTGACTTACCTTCAAGTCATAAAAAGGAAGAATGTGTCTGACTTTCACATCTACAGATCCAACAGGAACTAGGCCAAGAGCATCAGGTGCCTGAAATAAAAAAAACAGTATTTAAAACCCAGGAATACAGTGGGCATTTTGTTATGTATTGGCAGCAATCCATCAGCACAGCCACTTGAAAACATATGGAAATAATTTTGCAAATATTTAACTTGATATTTCTCCTGTCCTTTCTTGGATTTTGGCATTTCAATTATTTTTTTTTCTTTTTTTCTGCAAAATCATGGATGTTAACTAACTCTGTTCAGTAATGTATCACTCAAAATTTTAGAGTGCTATTGAGAGAATGCAAAGATTTTTTACTGTTTTCAGCAGCACCCTTAGGAAATCTGAAGTCCTGAATTAATTTGTTGGAACCCCAGAACACCAGTCACATTGTGAAATTTTAATAAAGGCAGTAGTGGGCCTGGGACCAATGTCTTCAACAACCATTTTAGTTACTATACCTACCAAATCACGGTCCAATTCATGGGAACTGAAAAAGGGGAATTCGAAAGGCAATATAAGGTCTTCAGATATGTTGGAAGAAAAGCCCTTACATTCTTCACTCTTCTCTGTTTTGCTGAAACTCTTGCTGTCTGTCACGAATGGAAAGCAAATATTAAAATTTTGTAATATATGTTACTGTGCTGTTTCAAAAATAGAATCAAGACACAAAATATATTTAGCATCTTCCTAAGATAGGATGTGTCTAGTAATTTTAATATTAAAAAGGTAATATTTCCTAAAGGCATTAAATGCCACATCTACAAGACAGCAGGCACAATACTCTGACTAGCAGACAGATCTAATTTCCCCTTTTCTAAAGGACATTACAGTCCACTCATTCTGGCACGGTCCTCTATCTCATTCTGCTCAGCAAGGCCATTTCTACATTTTAGTTGGGTCTGTTGTGATAGGACAAGGGGCACTGTTTTTAAACTGAAAGAGAGAAGATTCAGACTAGATATAAGGAAGAAATATTTTGCAATGAGGCTGGTGAGACACTGGAACAGGTTGCCCAGGGAGATGGTAGATGCTCCATCCCTGGAAACATTCAAGGCCAGGCTGGACCAGGCTCTGAGCAACCTGATCTAGTTAAAGATGTCCCTGGTCATTGCAGGAGGGTTGGACAAGATGACCTTTAAGCGTCCCTTTCAATCCAAACTATTATATGGTTCTGTGATTCTACCTTGTCACACTTCTCTTTTTTGCTGGAAGACCCTGTTGTAAGGACTCTGTCTTTACATTTATATGTAATGCACTTGACACACTGTAGTACAACCTTAATTATCATAATTCATGGCCAAAATATCAGTTTGTTCTTCTTCACCTTACCAGACACAGAGCCTTCCTCCAAACCTCTGGCTTCTCTGGTTAGGCCACGGAACAGAAGCAGTAAACGATTTAGCCGAATCTGAGTCACAATCTGAGAGAATGATTTTAAAGTTCAGTATTAATCCCAACACTCTAAGATTTACAGCCACAGAAATACACATACATTACAACTGTATTTATCCTACAGAGCTCACTCAGACATTTCTATTTCAGAAGTTTTACTACAGTTTTCTGCTCAGGAGATGGAAAATAGGGAAGGAGAGATATAGAATGGATCTCAACTCTACAATGTCGTTACACAACAAAACCAGTTGAAACCATCATTTAGTCTTACAGGTTAATCAGACTTTTTTGGCTAGTTCCTAATCCTTCAGCTGTGTCTATTGGCATATACACATTTAACAATGGGTAAACAGTCGGTTGATCAGGGCCATATGAATACTTGTGGCTGTGTGAATGATGAGAATAAGCAGTAACCTGCACTGTGCAATTTGCCTACTGCCTTATATCACAGGGTAACGATGAAGAGCCCTCGGTTCTATTATCAGAAGGGGCCATTTAGCCACCTCCTTGTTCATGCAATGCAGGAAAGAGCATTTCATTCCAGTACCTCTGTATCAAGCCTAATATTGTGAATGGATCAGAGAAGAATATTCAACTGGATACCAGGAGAGCAGGAAATTTCCACATCGCTTGCCACATTTAGATTTACTGGGAAAAGAGCAGTGGAGATGCAAGATAATATTTAAACACAATGAGATCAGTGATTTTACTAATAAGTCTATAGCTTCCAGGTAGGAAGGGATCTTAGGAGGTCCTAGTCCAACCTGCTGCTCCAAGCAAGGTCAGCGATGAGATCAGACTAGGTTACTCAGGGCTTTAGCCAGTCTGGTGTGGAAAATATCCAAGGATGTATATCATATAAGCTCTCTGGGCAACCTGCTCCAATGACTGGCTGTCTTCATGGTGAAAAAGGGTTTCCTCATACATGGTCTATACCTCTCTTATTTGAATTTATGCCCATTGTTGCCCATGTTCCCTCCATGCACCATTGAAAGATTCTGGTTCCATCATCAAATCTCTTCAGAGGTGGTGGAAGGCGCTGTTCTTTCATTTTCCTCCTCCAGGCTGAGTAAGTGTCTTCTCACAGAGCGAGTGCTTCACACCTTGGCATCTTGATGGCCCTACGCTGAACTCACTCCAGCTTATTGATGTCCTTCTTGTACTGGAGGCCCAAAACCGGGCACAGTATTCTATATGCATTTTGAAATATTTTATGGGGGGGGGAGGGGGTAGAAGTATTTTTTACTTTAAAAAAACAATCTAAATTAATCTACACTTGTTTAGCATTGATTGCAATACTAAGCACCAGCAGAAGCACCAGCTGAAGCACCAGCTGAATATGAAACTTACTCTAGAACCTTATTTCCTGGTGAAGTAGGGACATATTTATCAAATTATCAAATCCCTGGCTAGCTGTGAAGAATCCCTACGTGCTAGTTTGCAGGTTCTTTTGTGCTATTTCCAAGATGTCATGTCATCATACAGCATGCTGGTTGTTCATGTTACCTTGTATGCTGCTTGTTGGAATTTCCTCAGCATTCTGTTTCTGCTGTCCCAAGGGTCATTATGGAGCAACTTGAATGTGGGGCTGATATTTGGATGCTGCATGGGATAAAAAAAAAAACAACAACAACAAACCAAACAAAAAAAACCAAAAACCAAATACCTTCCAAAAAACAAAAGCCAGCCCCCCCAAAAAAACCAACCAAACCACAAAAAACCCCAACCAAACAAACCAAATCAAACCAAACAAAACAAAAAACAACATCAACAACAAAAGCAGAAAAGAAAAAGGACACTGCTTTTAAAACTAGACAAAGGAGAAATTTTCTCCAGCCCAAGCCATTCCTTGGCCTGAATCTGTGTGTTATTTCTAAACACTGAAGTTAAGTGAAAATGTTTGCAGTATTGGCATTTAACCAGCGGCCTTCACTGCAGGGTTTAATGGGAGGTAATCACCAAATATTTGCAGATGCAGTATGGGGAATGCAGAGAGAATGTAGTATGGTCTGCATCCACACTAATGACAACCATGTGCTACAACTCAAGTGCAATACATGGGCAGCCAGACAGTGGAGAGAATGGACTAGGTCTCTACTGAACACACACTTCATCTTGCACAGATGTGAAGCTGGAATAGCTGTAAAGGCTCAAACCAGGGGCACAGCAAAACCAGTATCCTGTCTCCAGGAATGGCTGATAGCACATACCTACAGAAAGGCAGAAGACTGGGGTAAACTTAAGAGGGATAATCCCCCAGAATAACCTCCCCACAACTAGTGATCTCTGGCTCTGGACATATTTGAGGCAGAGATGATGTCTCTATATTTAATGCCTTAAATTGCTGGAATATTCTTTGAAGATCAGTAAATCTCTTTCTTGATGCACTAATCTCTTATCTGATTTTAAACTGATGTGACAGAAGAATGTGGCACCAGAAGAGACTTCTATGGCCCCAGAGTACAGTATCTCTCAACAGCAGGACAGCGGCTCAACCTGCATTTAGATTAGGAAGGTCCTCAGAACACCAGCTCCACATAAGCCCACACCGTGCCTCAACAAACAACTTTCAGCACTTTGTAAAAGGTTTAAGAATACAGTAAAAGACCAACTCCCACTCCTATCACATTCCTCAAGAAGAAGGCAATTTGTGTTGTTAACACTCCAAGTCCTTCAGTAGCAGGATATCTATTAAACAAAGCTCCCAATAATCCTAGGAAATGGATTTTAGGAAGTACCTCACACCATAGAGGACAAAAAATGTAGAGTACCAGAAAGGCTCCTGTCAATCTGACCTGTAAGCAAAGGCTGCAGATCTTGTGATATGCTTAACCTTATTTTTGGCTATGAGAAAGCTATTCCTGAGAGAACTTTCAGAAACAAGCAATATGAATCTCAGGTTAGGCCTGCAGATTGCTGCTTGTCTCTCATATTCAATCAGGATGTCAAAGATGAGTGGTGTATGTAGTACAGTGCTTGCTCCACTGTACCAGAAGTAAAATGGGAAATAAGACACTGACACAGAACCAGGAAAATTAGGAAAACTAGGAAAATTAAGTAATCAGTGCTAAGTATCTATGGCTGTTAGTTAGCTTAGCAGATGATAATAACACATAGCAGGCGATAATAACATAAACAAACCTGGTCAACAGGCCGGATAACACGTCTGAAAGAAACTTCTGCTTCGTTCCTTTGAAACTCATGTTCTATGATAGGATCTCCTCTTTGGATCTGATTTGTCACCAGGAAGAACAGTCACATTAGTACAAAGCATCCAGTGAATTCTTTCCTCTGTTACAATTAGTGGAACTCACTCACAATGTAACGTTCTGGAGGTGCTTGACAAAACACAGATTTCATTCCCTTCTAGCGAGTGATTATTGAGCAAGTCAAACAAAATAAAATAATGGGTTTTTTGTGTCTGAGTTTCAATCAGTGAAATACAGTTCACTTTGCATAGCCAGAATCAGACAGAGAGGGGTTACAAAACACCACCATAAGTTAACACCTGAACAGATCTTCCGAGATGACGGCGTTACAGTTTTCCCATGTTCTGTGAACATCTTGCTTGTGGTTTCCAACGGCGCCAGCTCTTAAAACATGTGTGAAACAGTTTACTATCACTATCACTTCACTTCTTTGAGACCTTCTCAAAGTGTTCAGGCATGCTGGCTGGATACCAGTGCTTCTTTTCATCGTGCTTCTTCCATCTCAGTTCTACTTATCTGATGTTCCATTTCCAGGGTTTTTTTATATCTTAAACAAAGACCTTAGAGTTATTTGGCAGAGTGAAATTGCCATGATTCTCATGGACTGAGGTTTTAGTTATAGCAGTTAAAGGTCTCCAGGACAGCCTCTCCCAGGCTGTATAACATAGTGGCCACTTGAGCAAATGATGAAGGGATAATAAATAATTTGGCACTTGTGGTTTAATCCCAGACAGCAACTAAGCACCATGCAGCCACTCACTCACTCTCCCCTGCTGTGATCGGGGTGAGGATCAGAAGAGCATAAGTGAGAAAACTCATGGACTGAGATAAAGGCAGCTTAACAGGGAAAGCAAAAGCTGCGCACACAAGCAAAGTAAAACCAGGGATTCATTCGCTGTCTCCAATCAGCAGGCAGGTGCCCAGGAAAGCAGAGCTCCATCACACATAATGGTTGCTTAGGAAGATAAATGTCATAACTCTGGACATGCCCC
The DNA here is from genome assembly GCF_037038585.1 of Patagioenas fasciata. NCBI lineage: Eukaryota > Metazoa > Chordata > Aves > Columbiformes > Columbidae > Patagioenas > Patagioenas fasciata. Next base: position 10,400,616 of record NC_092526.1, on the reverse strand, counting down.
CCTTCTTTCTTCCTCCCCCAAAATATATACTGTGACTTTATATGGTATAGAACAACCCTTTGGCCATTTGGGGTCAGCTCTCTGGGCTATGCCACCTCCCAGCTTCTTGTGCACCTGGCACAGTGTGAAAAGCTGAGAAGTCCTTGACTACTTAGCAACAACTAAAACATCAGTGTGTTATCAGCGTTATTCTCATGCTAAACGAAGAACACACCGCTATACCAGCTACTAGGAGGAAAATTAACCCTACCCCAGCCGAAACCAGGACAGCACTCCAGGTAAACAAACTGACAGCATAAGCAGTCTCTCTGTCAGAAAGTCATGGGGGCAACTGTGAAACCAGCCAGAGATCTCCTCAACCCCTACAGTCAATAGGGAATTAAATAAATGTTTCTAAACAAAGTTAACATACATCTAATTCAGTGATACAACAATCTCACATTTTAGAACCTCTTTTTACTCATTTCCTTCTTTGTTGGTATTAAATATAATTTTGGAATTAATTCACAGTGTCTAATTCAGTAGATAAATTAAAGCCTTTGCCCTATCTATAAATAATTTCACTTCCATAAACAGCTCCTTGGAAGTCAGTGGGACGTCAGAAGCTACTTGAATATCCAAGAGGCAGGATTAGAGGGACAAGCCCCACCTGTCCCTGAGGGCTGTGCCACATGGGGAAAAATATTTCCTGCCACCAACTACGGCTGCTGTCACCTCCACGGAAGAAGATCTGCAGTCTGAGGTGACTGAAGAAAAACAAAGAGAGGAAGGGTGCAGATATAGAACAACCTGATGAATTATCTCCCCATGGCTCTGTGTGAGAGTACTGACTGCGCTTAGCTCTTTGACTGTGAGCTATTCAGGTTATCAGCTCTTCAGAGAGGCACAACATAAACTGAAGGCTGGACACAGTCACAGTGCTGACAGGATTATGCTGCAACATTGCCCTGTGATGTGGCTGGGTGCAAATCTGATAGACTGGGCAAATATCTACTTACATTTCCATCAATAACTTATCCTTCTCTCTGTCTGCGTCCAAGATACAACCACCTCAGAAACACTGATACACAAGCAGGAAGTAGAGCTAGTACAGGTTTGCATTGAAGTATGAAGAAAAATTGAAGATGTAGAGAGCTTGACACAATTCACTAGTGCACTGCACAATCCGAAAGTATAAATTAGATCTTAAATTTCTAGAAAAAACAGCAAAGACTAACCTTGTATTGCTCTTCTTCCCTCTGTCGGTTTTCAATAATCTCTTTTTTAAATTCCACAGAGATTGGATCTTTGCCTTTATGAACTTGCCTGCATTTACAGTGGAGGCAAGAAAAATGCTTAATGCACAGTTTGCTTTATTTAAAGGCTATCAGACTGATTCTCCTCTTCCTAAGGTGTCTAGAGGTCCATAACATTCAGCATAAGACCAGATCTGTGGATTGCAAATGAAACCACGGTGTGCTTACACACATGACTGCGTTTTGCTTTACGCCATTTGATGTACATGTGCAATTCTGTTCACTCCATTATACATTTTGGCCTTGATTTATTGACAATCATGACAAAAGCCTCCTTTGCCTTAAGGGCACAAGACTGGATGCATGAGAACAAGGTTAGGTGAACAGTGTTTTCAGTAGGTTTCTTTCTGAATTGAACCACAACACAAAGACCTCACTGGATACTACTATGGGTTACAACTGAGACGGTTCCTAGACTGAAGAGAAAAAAATAAAAGAAAACAACAGGAATTTAGCTGTAAAACAAATCTATCAGGGTATGAAATGGCAGCATTATGTGCTAGTGGATATTGATAGATTCATAGAGGCCTTAGTTACAGAAACCTCAGTGTTGTTATTGTGGTTTACTAACACTTACCAGCTCAGATGAGTTGCTTCCTCTTCCTGAATATTTTGTTTGACTTTTAGTTGAAATATGGCTTCCTTCATCTGTCTTGTTTTTATCCCTTCACTGCCTTGGCAAAGGGCTGCAGGAATAGCAGAAAGATATATCACACCTCAAACTAGATTGAATTGGGAAATCCACCATTATGATAACTGAACTCATTAATACATAAAGCTAAGGTGAGATTTCTTGCAGAAACCACAACCACATCACCTCAGCAATTCTGAAGCTAAGTTCCTCATCAGAAACCTATAAATAATGATAAGACCAAGTTTATGCTGCTTAATTCTGTTACCTTCTTTCAAGTTCTTAATCTTCAATTTGCCTGGTTCCTGATTCAAAACAGTAGCTACAGCATATGGATTTGACAAGTCTGTGGGGAATCTGAGGTTCTGGTATTCAATTTCCTATAAGATACAAATTAATAGAAAGAAGTAGAAGCAAGAAGGATTTTCAGCCCAGAAAAGTACTTGTGATCATTATCTCTTCACACCTTTACTTTTTGAATAGGCCTGGATCGTGGTTGGCTGAATTTGTCCCTTCTCCACACCAGAGATTTTCCTGCAGATGCAGTTTTTTTCTCTGTATGACTTCGTTGATCTTCAAATTGTTCTTTTCTAGGTGTCAGAATGACAGATATTGCTCCTATAAGTACTCTATAAATGGCATCTAGATCCAGTACACACATTTACACCCCCTTTAGACATACAAGGAGACTGGAAATTTCTCTCCCATATTACAACTGGAACCAAATCTTCTAATCTGTGAGTTTCACAGCTCACAAAAAGTCAGTTACAGCCCAAAATACCTTATTGTTCAAAACACCCTATATATTGCAAGGCCTCAGTAAAACAAATAACATAGAGCAGGCATGACAGAAGCTGAGGATGCTCAACACTTCTTTAAGGATATGTAACTTCTTGTTATTTCCACATTGGTACAGTTTCACTTCATACACATTAAGAGTATTCTGAGCAAATTATGTAAGAGACCCGGTACAGGTATTAACAGTCGAGAGACATTAGTGCAATTTAAGTCTCCATAGATATAAATGCATGAAGTGATTACAGCAAAATGGCATGAAATCTTATTACACAGGTATTTTTCTAGAACTGGGCAAAAATACTCAAAGATCAATCAGCCACACATACATTAGACCCAGATGTGGTGTTGATGTTCCTGTGAATACACATACATAGGGTTTTGAATGAAACTGTGAAATCCATAACTGCATTGTCATTTGTGCTGTTCCATACTCAAGTGGCAAATATTTCACAGTTAATTCCACTTTCCCATTGCCTGGAATTATTCCTGTGATTAGAGGAGAAAAACAATAAGAGTCCATCTAATGTGAGGCTGCTTAAGTATGCTGAAATTGATTCTGGACTTTTTTTTTTTAAAAAAAACAACATTAATGTTTGAATGGATGGCAGCAGACATGGAAAATATTTCAGGTCTCAAAGTGTCTTTCAAGAACTATCTGTTGCCAGATAATGGGAGGTATTTTGCAATAACAGAGAGTTGACAGCAAGACTACAATGTTTCCTACTGATGTTAAAATGATTGACTGTGTATGTAGAAATTCTTCACTTGCATCTGCTATCCTTAAGTCTTTGGCACTTGGGATTTTATGAGCAAAGAATTATAAACATGTTCCTATGTGCTTTTCCAAGTTTGGGGAATCATCTGTATTTGATGCATTACCTGTCTCTACTAGGTCTTGTTTCCTTATTACCTATTCTATTATTTTCTCAACCACTTTAACACCCTTCGTATCCCTAAACTTCCAGTGCAATTGCAGGATACAGGCCCTGATGATCCTCAGCATTTCTGCAAAAAGGAGTTTATTCAGCTAATCAGAAATATTAATTTATCATCTCTGCCTGGTTTTCTGCATCTTTTTGACTTAAGCACTAGTTAATTTTATTGTTTGTTTGTGTTTTTGTTATTGCTGTTGTTGTTTGTGTGTAATATGTTTAAGTATTTCATCATTACTGATCTCAGAGCACAATGGCTTGAGTAGGAGCTGAAACCTCTTAGTGCTGCTTAGACAGCCTTCAGCACCTTAGAGTTTCTGGCTACCAAAATTTCTGACTTAACTTTTACTAGGTAAATTTTTTTGTTTGTTTTTGTTTGTTTGTTTGTTTGTTTGTTTGTTTGTTTCTGGGATATTTATGTTCCACTTTCTCCCAATAACTAAACCAACTTAGAAAGCATTAAATAGTTTGGTTATGACCATGTAAAAAACTAAAAGCTTCCTGATTAATTTTACACCTTCTCTCTAGTTTTACTCAATTGTAACATTGTTCCTTTCCTTCCTTGATATATAAAAACTTCATTAAGCACAAAGAAAGACTATTATCCTGAAAGAATAACCCAAAACAAGGCAGCAGCCTAGTTCATCCTTGTGAACCACACATTTCATAGAATCCAACAAGACAGGGCAAATTAATTTCATTGTACACACAGGAACAACAGCAAGTTTTATGAAAGCCCTTAAGTAATCAAACTTTCAATTCCAGTGTCACAAATAGCATTAGGCACTGGATTTATGAAGGTTTTTGTTTATTTAGATCCTGCTGTATTTTCATGGAATTGACCAGACAGCCTAAGTGAATTATGCGGCCAGGTCTCATTCACTCACACATTTTTGTCAGAACATCTGGGCACTTATATGCATCTATTGGCAACTGGCAAATGTAACGCGAGCAACTGACCCACAAACAAATATGTCTGTCTCAAGACACAGCCCTCTCCAACACTGAGCAAGAAAACAGCTGAGCATGCTGTAGCCAAAAGCCCCTGGTTCTTGCAAAGCCCATACACAGAGCTCTACACTGAATCTAATAGCCCCTGCCATCCCATGGAACACCTGCAGCAGTGTGCTTTGTGCCCAGCACTCTAATGGCTCCTGAAGCAGCAGACTCAACCCCTTCAAATCACAGAATTATTTTGGTTGCAAGAGACCCTCAAGATCACCCTTCCAGACTGCTAGGAAAAAACAAGCATGGGGATACGTCTGACAGAGCAAAGGTCACTTTTTATTTTCTCTGTGCCCCCAATCAAGTAACATGATGCATACCTGTTCCACAAGCACAAATATCTGTTCTTTTAACGGAGGAGAAGCCCAACAGCCCTTGGGGACGTGTATGATAAAGAGGTGAATGCTGGTCTGCTTGCCCCTCTCCTTTCCAAAGGCCACACGGCAAAGAGAGAAGACAAAGGCCGGATGGACTGTTTGAGACACCCCATATTTTGCCAGAGGTCTGCAGCTGGGCACTGACAAAAGAAACCTACCAGTCACAGAGGGCCGTTTGCCATGAGGTTGCACATGACTAGTATTCACCAGCCTGCGTTCACCTGGAAACACTCTGAGACAAAGATTTTTTCTGTACAACACCGAATACACTGTCACAAGTAACTACACCAAATAAATAGGGATTTAACATTTAGAAGTTTAAATAAGTTCAATCTACCGAATGTTGGCTGGACAGTGAAGGCTCTGTGAGGCTGAATAAAATCAATGTGGAATTCAAAATCAATTGGACAGCTGCACTGCAATGGGATAACGTATTCCTTGCTGAAAAGAGAGAAAGGAAGAAAGAAATTAATGAAACTGCAGTTGATCATCAATTACAGGCTGGAAAATCATATTACACACAACATGCACTGAATTTATCTGTGTTCAGAGGGATGTGTTACTTATTAACATGAAAATATTAATTCCTCGTTGTTCCAAAATAGCGAAATATTTCAGATCTTTCACTCAGTGAGGAAATAAGAGCTAAATTTTGATTTGAATGCTGGATACTTTGCATCTTGACTTACTTTCTCCTACCCATAGAGAATCTGATTATGGAAAAAATTATAAAATTTACCTTCATAAGTTATTTATGTGTATCCTCATATTCTTATAAACTGCAATATCTAGCAAGTACAAACAATCCAAAGTGGAGCAACAATAACTACCAGAAACCAGCCCCCGCCCACGACCCTCTTTGTGGGAGACGATGAGAAAAGACTCTGTGCAGTTTTCAAAAGTGTTGAAAACTCCAGCACATCAGAATGACTGGACTTAACCACTGTGGAACTAATGATGCCATGGCCTGATTTTCATAAAAGCTCTTTATGTCTCATGCAGGTTATGTGAGGGGTATTAACACACACCTCTTCAAGCTGTTCTGCTTTTATATGCATCTATTTTCATGTATCAAATTGAAGCACAAAAGCATTGGCGTAGCACCATTCATCATCCTACAAATGAAGACCAGTTTACCCAGGCTTATTTCTGTTTTTTTGTAAACTGTCTGACTGAAATCCTATCCTGCTGGTTAGTAAAGAGTGAATGTTATTACACAGTGTTTCTTTGGAAAGCACATTTTGAGCCCCCTAAGGAAATAAACAACAATAGCAAAAATTATCTGCTTTAATGTGACCTGTTCATGAAAAAGGTGTAATGGCAGACTGGGGAGGTAATTTGTTTTAAGGTATAGTGCAGCTTCTACAGTAACCAAAGTGCATCAGAAACCATACAATTACACCATCTGTTGCCTTATGGATCTTCTGTACCTAAGGACAAACCTGGGTAGTAGAACATAGGTCTCAACCTACACTTATGGAAGTAAAAGGAAGATTTTTGACTGACCTCAGTGGGGTATGGATTGAGCCCATGGGCCCTTGGGTTCTGAAGATTACCAGGCATCTCAGAGAGCTTTCATTTTTAGGAAAGTTGTTAATAGCCTAATGAAGAAAAACCCTGGTAGAAATTAAGGTTTGAACCACCAGTTTCCTCTTCAGGAACTCTTCCAAATTCCCTCAGGGGCATTTCTGAGCATCCCTGCTGTGTTGAAAAATTTTTTCATTATTTAAAACTGGATTTTGTACTCTGTCTAATCTGTATTCTGAGAGTATGAAAATTCTGCCTACTTCAGCACTTGTTATAAAAATGAAGCAAATAAACAGAATCACATCATGCCTAGAGGCAGCCAGAAAGTCAGGAGTTATGTTCAGTCCTGTGAGAAAGCTGTAACGTCACTTCTGACAGATCCACTAGAGTTTAACAGATTAAGAGGGATCAGAAAAACAAACAAAAAGACACAAGTGTTCATTCTAGAATGCTGGGCTCATTCTTACCGCAGAATTTTGCATCTTCCTTGTATATGCCTTGCCTATTTGTATTTCTGTACTTCAGTAAAATTTATGAGTTACTTCCAACTCACAGGCTAAGAAAAAACGTCCCTGCTAAAACCTTCAGTTCTGAGAATTCACTCAAATATTTACACTAACACAAATCACCATAATAACAACTAACATAGTCAACATACTACAGAACTAGACCCTAATCAACAGGATCTCCCTTCTCCTTTTCGTCTTCCTAGTTCCTATTAACAATTATTACCAATGACTTATGAGAACAGTCAGTGTTACATTTATGCAATAGAGTAAGATGCAGTCTATGCCATTTAGAGCTGCACATCAAAAGATCACTTTAAATATTTTACAACAGAAGTAAATCTAATGACCAGTCAATGTCTGGACTGAGGTTAGCTATTTGCTGTCACACCTACCATTACCAGCTCATACCTTCACTTCCAGAACCCTTCATCTTGAAAGGGAGATCCATTCGATTAGGACTTATTAATGCTAAAACAACATAGCACTTGGGAGCGCACAGGTTATAAACACAAGCCATATTGCTTCACCATACGATGAAATAAGTGAGTCAGCACCAATTTAGACTAGCTGAATCCCCACTTCCATCTATGTATAAGTTTAGTTTGTGCAGCATTTGCTTTCTTGTGAATGTGCCCCTGAAACAGTTCATATATGGAATTATTTTGCAGGCCAGATGGTAGCTGACTTCCTTTGCAAGACACTAAGGTGTGCAAATAGAGGAAAAGGAGATTTTCCAGGTTTTTGTACATGTCTCATAAAATGTGGAAAAATGCCTGTCCTTAACTCACCTCTGACCAACTGGTACATCAGACAGGTTTATAAATGATGGAAATTCTACAACATTCACTGCAGGATAAGCATGCATAGGAACAAGTAATGTATCTTCTCCCTGAAAAAAAAATATAAAGGGGAGGGGGGTAAATATTTGTTTCTTATAATGATTAAATGTTAGGGAAAGGAAACATTTCTGTAGTAGCTGGCCAGTAAGTGGGTGCAAAACATCTTCAAGATCAACACTGTTGCACCTCAGATATTGATATTCTACCTGCTTTCAGTATCCATCTGTCTTTCCCTACTTCCACCAAATATCCAGAGCACCTCAAAGCCTATTCAGTTAAGACATTACATCAGTGTGGCACAAAGACTGATCTACTGGCAAAGAATAACAGAATAGGGAAGATATTCTACCCACAGCCCTGGAATCTTTACAGAGAGAAAAATTATAAATGCTTAAAACGAAATACTCCAAACCAGACTTACTTGGAATAAACCCATGTGGCTCTAAGAGATTAACTGTACTTTCATCATTATAATCATGTCCTAATAGTTGTTTCATTCCATTACAACTGTAAATGTATTTTATAATAAATCCTCACCTGAGAGTGAATTCGGATACAGTCATAGTAATATCGCCACTCATCAGGACAAAAATCAACAGTAATCACATAAGACAAGCCAGGGACAAGCCGGTGCTAAAAAATGACCCAAAATAAGATAGAAGGCATGTAAAAGATGCTTATATGACACAAAACCAGTGCTTCACGCAAAGAGCAGTGTGAAGGTTTTCTGACACTTACTGTTTTGTTGTATTTGATCTGAAAATATTTTGTCTGGGGTGGTATTATGTGAAGGTTTATTACATTGCCAGAAATATTTATCAGCTTCTGTAGAACAAAAGAAAACCAAAACCACAAAACACTTTACAATATAAAAGATCAACTGAAAATGCCCACTGTTCTTTTTGTAGCAAAGTAGTAATAATTTTTACTTTAGTAGAAATAATTCCAAATATGCTCTGAATTTAAAAGAAAATTACGTAAACCCTGCATCCTGCATTTTTATTCTTTGGAACCAAGTGACATTTCCTTACTACTGCAGTTGAATCAAATTCTGGTCCTATTTTGCTTATGTGCAAAAGGAACAAAAAGTTAAACCACCTATTGACCTCACTTTTACAGAGGTCTGAAACAATGTAATATTCCATGGGTTTGTTTTGCATCACAAAGCAACAAACCTTTGGATAGTGACAGTTCAGCCCGTAAAACCTCCTGATATACTTTTGTTGTATCTGCAGGACATATATCATAGAATCGCAACCAGTTTGGGTTGAAAGGGACCTTCAAAGCTCATCCAGTCCAACCCCCTGCCATAAGCAGGGACATCTTCACCCAGCTCAGGTTGCTCAGAGCCCCATCCAGCCTGGCCTTGGATGTCTCCAGGCATGGGGCATTGACCACCTCTCTGGGCAACCTGGGCCAGTGTTTCGCCACCCTCGCTGTAAAAAATTTCTTCCTTACCTCTAGTCTGATTCTCCCCTCTTTTAGTTTAAAAACATTAGCCCTTGTTCTGTCACAACAGGTCCTGCTTAAAAGTTTGTTCCCATCTTTCTTACAAGTACAGAAAGGTGGCAATAAGGTCTCCCCAGAGCCTTATCTTCTCCAGGCTGAACAACCCCAACTCTCTCAGCCTGTCCTCATAGCAGAGGTGTCCCAACCCTCTGATCATTTTTGTGGCCCCCTGAGACTATAAAGGACAGTGATGCAAACAGCACAGTACTCAAACAGCACAGTACTCATCTGTTTCGCTACCGCAGGGCCACTGATTTTAAGTGCTGCTTTTTAGAGCACTCCATAGAGCAAAAGGCCTCGTGACCACAAGCAGCTTACTCGGCTTCTGTTATCCTTTTATAAGCCCCAAGAGGATCCCTGCTCTGACACTCACCAGCGTCTGCTGATGATGTTTTCCAAGTTCATACCCTCCATAGTGTAACACGGCCGGCTCAGCCTGTACAACTTTGCTGCTCTGAAGTTCTGAATAAATCTCTACAGAGACAGATCATAAAACAGGGAGAAAAGGAGACCAGGTGAAACACACATGATGACTGTTACTTACATTGACTAAGTATATTTATGTTGCATCCAATGTATTATTGAGAAGAAAAACAGAGATTATTTCTCCTGTTAAGCAGGCATGACTCTTTAAATGGAAAGTTAAGGCAGCATCAACACAGCCATAATCCTGTCACCAGTTTATCTCTTGGCCTCAACAAGCCACCCCAAAACTTTTAGGGTCAGCCAGGATCAGTACACCCACTACTTCTTTTCTGATGACCTCTCCTATGATTTGGGCTCACAGAAAGACGAAATTTAAGCAACAAGATAGGAGCTTTGCCTTTGAATTGCAAAAAAAAAAATAGAGAAGTACCTCCCAGGATTGCTTCAAGGTTGGGGAACAGTCAGAGAACAGAAACTTACTTGATTCCAGAAGGTGATTGGGGACAGCATGTCTTTTTTTAGGTTCTTCCACTAGGCTGTCCAGAAGGACACTGGGTATTTTCTTGAAGGATTGCTTAGCGGTTGTGATTCCTGTGGCAGCTGATTGAACTACATCCATGTCAGGACCAAAATGGAGTCTAAATGGCACTAGAATTCCTCAGTGTCTGGAGTCAAATCAAAATAACACAGTGATCAAAATGTCTTCCCTTGCACTGGTAACATTTGTTGCCTAAAACATTTAGGAGAGAGAGTTACCTTTTTTTTTCCCTACTGAAGTAAATTACTGTATGTGTGTTACGTACAAGGACAGAGGGATTCCAGGAAACTTCGCTCCCACCACAAGCTCTAGCACTTCAGGCATATTCATCCATTCTGAGGCTTATCGGGGTCATTTGGCTTTCAGGAGTGTGTAAAACATCTCTCTCTTCCTTCACGTCCCCCAGCACGTACAGAGAGAGAAGGTTCTGCTGATAATTCCACTATCCAAACTGATTTCTGCAGAGATGTTCTTCCAATCCCTCCTGAGTGTTTGGGTTGTTAACTTGCAGATTCGTTTTTAATTTTTAAATATTAATACAAGGGATATGAAAACTGGCATTTGAATCTTTTGTTTGGATAGCATCATCTGGCTTATTAGTTTAGTGAAAGTAACTGTAAATCCAGAAGGCCATGGGTATTATAGATCCTCTGTTATGTAAGCACAGTTGTCAGAACATAAACTTCTCTAACAACAAGTGAAAATATTACACAATAACGACACCAGACACAATCCATCCACAAGCAATTATCTTCATAATTATAGCACATAGCTCTTGGCTCTCCTAAAAACCAGAGAACTGTCTGGACAAAAAGACAAGATACTTGTGGGAAAAGTACCAAGTTCAAAAGCCATGGTGAGTTTTTCAGCCCTCAAGAGGGGGACTGAAAATCCTTAGTTTTGTATTTGTTCTTCATAAACGGGAAGGTAGGTGAGCAGCTCAGGATGGTGCCACATTAGTATCAATGTACACTTGAAATCACCCAGTGCTGGATGATACAGACACCTTCTGTCAGGTCGTAAGGCTCCCTCCTGCTCCTGGAGCAGCAGCACAAAGTCTGATGAGCTGCTTGAACAACAAGGTTCAGTTGTATGATTCACACTATGGCAGCACTTTAAGATTCAACAGTACCAAAGTTGAATCATTAGTACCAGGAGCTGTATTGGTTTGCTAACACTCTCATGTTGGCTTCAATGACCTTAAAGGGCCCCAACCTAAAATTAACACTGATCAATAAAAGTTTGAGGGAAGAAGGCCAGAGAGGAGCATCAAAGCAATGTTCAACATACCTGGATCAGCACTTTTGAAGACTGAAGGGGTCCACCTCCCCCATTACATTTTATGGTCTCATCTCTGGTATTAGTTCGGTTTTCTAGTCTGCTTTAGATCTTTCAGGTAGAAGTTGAGGGGTGCTTCAACCTCATAAAGTGCTGGTATGAGTTATGGTCTTGTGCTGTAATAAATAATAAATAAGCAAGAAGCTTAAAATAATGTGCTACCAGTACTCTGGCCTCAATAATAGTTTCCACTCCATGGCTCCAAGTACAAATTTTCCACTTGAAACAGAAAATCTGTAAGTGGAACTGTATTATTGTGCACTGCGGTAGCTCTCTTCTGCTGTAGCGAGACCAACCAAACTCTGACAATAAACATGTTAAAAAAATTCTAAACATAAGGCTTACATTCTTTCCACTCGTGTTGTTGAACTTGAATTTATACAAGTGCCATCCTCCTTCTCTTGGTCAGCATTCCCCATCAGGAATACTAGTTCAAGTTTTGAAAAGCTGTAGACAAACTTACCTTAGCAAAGGTTTCCCAGTGCAACTTTGCCAGTAATGTGATGTTACCATAACCACTCACCAAATTTAATAACGCACTGCAATATCCCTCAAAGGGCTAATACAGGATGAACGTTTACGTGCCAAGGTCCAGAAATCTCTGATTGATACACCGATGTTCTTAAAGTTTTCCAGGACACTGCGTCTATCCATAACTTTTTTTTTTTTTTTTGTGCAAAGCCACCAACAGGAGAACTCTGGGGTTGTGAGATCCTGGTTCCCTTGGAGACAATGGCAAAACTCACCCCAAATTCCCCCAGATCAGGGCATCACCCTTCTCCTGTTAGCACCTGGGCTTTCTAATCTCTTTGTCTCACAGAGCTCCTGGACACCTCACCACCAGAAAGGCGTGCAGTTCAACGCCATTTCACACTGCAGGAGACTTGCTGAAGCATCGATGTGCTTTAGGAGCAATAGCAAACTTGCTTTTAAGGTCCACTCCGTACAATCTGGCCAACGGCGGGCAGAAGGGCTTGTATCTTCACAGCACGTACCCTTGCCGGTGCTACATCCTCCTCACCCTCCAGCCCGGTCCTGCCCCAACCCCGCTGGGACTCTGAGAGGGACGTGACGCACGTAGAGAATCCTCCCCGTTCTCTGCCCCACGCGTCCTCCCGGCCCGGAGGGAGCCCCTGCTACCGCCGCCCCTCCCCTCACAGCGGCTCCCGGGCCGTCCGGCAGCCGAATACCCCCCACCCCGGCCCAGTCCGGCAACGGGACGCCCCCCACCCCACCCAGGCCCGGCCCGGTCCAACCCGTCCCGGCCCTCACCTCCGCGCCGCGGCGGGCCGCGCCGGTTGCTGGGGAACGGGGCAGCCCGGCTGGGCGGCACCACTCGCGGCTGCGGGGGGAGGAGAGGGAAGGATTTCTTTATTTTTATTTAATTTTTTTCCAAAACCACTCATCTTAACACATAAATTGTGTTAATTTATAAGGCTCAAATAAAGGTTCTTTTCCGAGGTGAGGCTGGGCAAAGCCAACCAGGAGCGCGTTGTGTCTGTCAAGGTCCTGCGCTGGCTTAAAACAGACTTTGAAAGTTTCGTTACCATACTTCAGAAAAGAGACCGTCTCCTTTACCATTACCTATAAATTCTCACTTTTCAGTATTAAAGAGCAGTCCCTTGAAACATCACCCTGAAACATTTTTCAGTGTATTGTTGTTACTACCAATAACTTTTTTTTTTTACCTGTCTGTGTAGAGGGGGGGAGGAAAAGCACAATTTTCTCCTTTTTTTTTTTTTCGTTCTTTCTTCTGACGTACAATCTGGAGAGACTGACAAGACTGAGAAATACTGAATTAAACACAGCAGTTTTGCTGCCTTGGTTAGACACAACCTCTGTTGCTGAGAACACCCTGGCATCCCTTGGCAGTGCTGTCCCAAACCTGTGAGCCCTCCAGGCTGCCAATAGAGTCGGTGGAGGAACCAAAGAGAAAGATTTAACACCAAGGAGACCTGCACTGACATCCTGCATTAGCCAACATCAAAAATACATTTGAGAGTACTGACTGCCCTGGCTCCTTCTCCCATGGATGCTTTATGCTTGTCTTGGGCATCAATATGCATTTGGGACCATGTGCATTTGAGACCATGTTCACAACCCTGCTGCTTTTTTCACGATGTCTCATGGACATTTAATATAGAAAGCCAGAAATATTTCCAGAACTTTTTTTCCTTACGTATTCTAAGAATAAAATCCTTCTCTTTCTGCATTTCTAACTCAGAGGTAAAATGCGACTGAAAGCAATATGACACTCAGTTTGAATGAAAAAGAAAGGAAGATAAACTTCAGCTCCCAGAATGTAGTTCCCATACTTAGTAAAATGTAATTGCTGTTGATTAGGAAAGAATGCCACCTACACCCTTGACGAGGCTGGGAAGAGATGCCCAGTGATGAGAGTATTTGAGCTGGGTTTAGGAGAAAGTTCGGGACCAGCTTCTACAATGGCTTCATGTGAAGTCCAGCAGATCACCACCCCACCACTTCACAGCACATTTTCTGTCAGACCTGGTCCTCACCTCACCTCTGTATGTGCCCCAGTGTGCTGCGTCACTCTCAAGACATGTAACCCCTCAGAGAGGTACCAAAACCACCTCCTGCCTGCCAAACCTCCTGTCTCAGCCATCCTCTCCTGGGTGCATGCCCCTTGTCCTCTTCATAGCTCTACACACGCCGCTACCTGCCTTTGGTGGAGCTTTGACCGTTCCAAACATCATGCAAGCCAGTTCCTTTCCAAACAATCCATTTGCCTCGGTTGAGTAAACAGTCATGACTAAGGCAGACAGTTTATTCTCCACCTAACAAGCTGAGGAGATGGTTAAAGTTATTTTCCCTTGCAGAACAGATCTGCTGGAGAACCTTTGGAGGGGAATGAGATGCCCGAATCAGCTGCTGGGGACAATGTGCAAAATGCTATATTTTTTGTGTGGCAAGCTTTGACACTGAAAATGGACTTTCTAGCTCCAGCACTTAATCACAGCGTCCCACACTGAACTTGCTTAGGTCCATGGGTTTGCTGTTTTTTTTTCCTGTTTCCAAGAAAACAACTGTGGGAATATAGTGCAGCAATTAGTGTGTTCACATATTTCTCCTCCCACAGAAACACAATTCACATGTACATCTGTCTGTTTGCACAGTGATAGTCAAGTGTAAAACAGAATCCATCTCCGCTTCCACATCAGAGGAGCTGAATGCAAGGAACCTCTGGAGAAGCGCTCTGTAAGGTTTACTGAGAGGCAGCAAATCAGTGGAAAATGTAGGTGAAAAGAGAGTATTATCAGCCAACAAATCTGCAGATTTTCTTGGCATGGCTAGTATAAATATTGTGAACTAAGATTTATATATGTGATTTTCACCTTGGTTTTATGACTGTATTCCAAATATCAGTTGAAAAATGTGTGGCCTGATTGTCAAGCTGTAATAGAGGCATTGCAAACAATTTAATTATTTAGCAAACGAAGGAGAAAAATGACTTATTAGACCGAAGCATTAATGGAAATTTTAAGTAATAATAAATAAATATTTAACATCAAAGTTGGTCAGCATGTGATAAGTAAACAATTCTACAATCAGAGTAATACAAAGCAATTTCTTTTATTTACTCCTAGATTTATGATTAAAAGTTTTTCCAGACTGCATGAACAAATTCTCACGTTTAATTTCTGATTTAGATTACAGACTAGCAAGAAATTCCAGCTGTGACAAATTTAAAATGAATACGCTGAGTAGGAATAAAGGTAGATGCACACAGCCAAGTGCAACGCTACATTGTTTAATTAAACAAACACCTCATTTCAGGATATGTGAATTCTTGTTAATAATTCTCTGCAGTCTGTGGCTGCTCTTGGGTTTCCCAGCCCACCGTGTTTGTCCTGCTGAGCCGACAATCTGCTGTGCTACGAACCAAGCAATGGTTTGCACAGGTGAGAATTTTTCAGGTTTTCTTTTGCATTCAGCTTCTTCCAAATGCTCAGGCTGTGCAGGAATACAATGGGGGGGTCACAAAATATTAGGGTCTTCCTTCAGACCCTTGGTGTTTAAATGCAACATCGTTTCTCCAAAAATGCTAGGCAACCACCACCTATTTCAGAAAATGCCCCACATTCAGAAGTACATTCAGGAGTAAATCTCCCTCTATTACACAAATGCAAGCAAGAGTGGTGGCTTTCAGGGGAAGCTGTTACAATATAAATGGAATAATAAAATAGACCTTCAGCCAAAGGAAGAGAGAGAATGACTTGGCACCCCACTGAGATGATGCAGCATTGCCAATGTGGTTTCTTCAGACTCCTGTAATGACATTGTCTGGTTGCCTCTCAGACCTCCGTTTAACAATTTATTTAACCATTTGACCAGTTTCAACCCAAACCTATGGGAAAGCAGGACTCTTCAAGAAATGAAAGTTTCTACAAGTTTAGTCTGGATGGGGGCAAGGAAGACTGGAACATTTGCCTTTTGCAAGGGGAAGGATGTTGTCTGAGTGTGGCAGCAGATGCAAACCAAGCAGCTGGGCAGGACAGAGGTAGCGCACAGGCAGAGCAAATCCTGCCCTGTGCCTGAGTCCTGCTCTGGAGATGTGGATAGACATGAGGATGGTGTGTAGGGAAACAGAGAGCATTGCAATTCGACTGTCCTAAGGAGCACATATAGAGATGAGCTGGAGTTATTGTGGTCAGAGTGGGCATGGGAAAAGGCAAGACTCGCTAGGAAGGCTGGATTCCTCCATTGTGCAGCTTGATGAATGACTTGCTCAATCCAATGGTTGGATTTTCAGCACACAGGTAGTGAGCCAGAGGTTATATGGCCATAGTCATTGACTTTACTGGTAAATCTGGAGCACGCCCTCAGCAGATCAGAGGACAGAACCTGCATTTCGGGCAGACCCTCATCACATTTGACCTGCCTGGGGCGATGTGTGACAGTTACTTGGAAAAGATGGTAAAAGATGTTTCAAGACACTGCTTTGAGAAAGGGCACTAGTGCACAGTGCAAACTTTATCGAGGCTGTATTCATTATTGTGCTACAAGTGCAGTAGGCAAATAAGGGCTGGGAGCGCCTGCCGTGGCAGCTGGGAGCCCACACACAGAGTGAGCACACAGCCCCTTACAATAGATTTGTCACAGAAAGAAAACCTAGAAAAGCAAAGAGCGCTCTGCTGCCAGGGAAAGGGACTGCTGCGGAACTGCCTACGGGGAACCCAGGACGGCTTGAATCGACATCCCGCCACGAGGTACCACAAGGATCCAACCATGACAGCTTCTTGCAACCTATAGCATTGGGACAAAATGCCGACTGGCTGTTTCTCTGGATGTTGGATGAGAATGTGAAGCTCAGTGAGCATTTAGGGTTCTCTTTGGAAGGGGTGGGAAGAGCAGATCCTCTGTTTGCCCTTTCCCTGGTTCCTACCCCAGACTGGGGCTGGGTGGAGGCACGGGCAGCCGGTTCTCCTGCCGCAGCCTCCACCAGCTTCCTGATTTCTGGCTCTCGGGAATGCGTGCTCACTGCGGGAGACGTGCAGAGCAGTGCAGGCAGCCTGCATCACATTCCTCCAACCCTCTTTCTCAGCAGGTCTCTTATTCCAGGGCTGTGTTTCCCCTTGATTGATTACCTCTGCCATTGTGGGGCTGGCATCTTACACAGGAGTCCCGCTTGGTCCGTTATCACAGGAGCATGAGGAATGATCATTCCCCAGCGACTCCTGTTGATAATAGTGAATAATAGCCGGGAAGGGACGCAGATGATAGTAGGAACATGCTCAGCAGAGGTGCTGCTGTTCTTGGGACAGGAGGCTTCTGCAGAGGAGGAGGAGAAGTTGGAGGGTGGATGAGGGGGTGTTCTGTCATTACTGATGCTCTTTAGGGCTCAGCAGCTGGACAGAAACATTGGCTAAGGATGGTCAAAGCTGGAAAGGAAAAAAAATCAAGGAGGGAAAGGAATGAAGTGAAAGGAGCTGAGAGCCGTGCTGGAGGGCACACAGACTGATGCACAAGTGATGAAGGAAACACACTGTGATTGACTATGTGGACCATCTGGGCGACCATCTTCTGGATTTCAATTGTCCTGGTAGGTGCTCAGAACTGTTTATTCCCAATTGCATGGAATCACACGTTGTCAGAGTAAGTGCACCTCTGTTCCATGAAGTCGTGGTGGCTTTGTTTAAAAAGGTCTGTGTAGAAGGTGGGATTTTTTCATTTTTATTCTTGCATTTGTTGCTTCCTACATTAATTGACAGTGGTCAGATGGCTAGATGCTGGATGCCTCCATTTCCTCCTCTATGTAAAGACAGTAGCATGCCTCAGTTTCCCCATCTGTATAAAGACAGCAGTGTTACTACCCTGCTTTGGTAAACATAGCGAGTTCTGTGATGAAGCAGGAAGGACTTAATACCATTTGGAGCAGCTTTGCTAATTTACACCAACAAGCAACACCCTAAGGGGGAATGCCCACTGCTAACAATGCTTCCCTTGACATAGATTGAAGGAATGCAAAGCAATGTTTGACCCAAATAGTTTGGTTTCTTTCTTTTAGCTTTATCACTTTACGGGGAATTTCTGTGGCAGATTGTCACTGCTGAGCTCCGGGTGCTCAGACCGGTTGGGAAGGACAGCTGAACCTGGGCTGTGGTCTCCAGGTGCTGCTCAGTTCATTCAGATTTTGAAAGAATGTAAAACCAAGACTGAAATACATCCAGCCTGTGTGTGAGAAGTTGCGAAAGGATCAAATTCTCAGCAAATGCAAAAAATCACCGTTTCATTGCAACTAATGGAAAAACCAATCTATCTGTCCCAGCAGGGGATTTGGTTCAAACTCTGAGAAAACCTGAGCTCTGCCTTGATATTTTAATTGCAAAGTGAATGCAATCTGCAAACATTTTTGCCTTTTGATTGTCTTCCACAGTAAAAATAGTAACTGTGATGGTTTTCTTGTAATTTTGGTTTCTCATTCTCAGGTACTACCTAAAGGACTGTGAAAGGACTGTCATTGCTCAGGGTGGCACTGAGAGCATCTCCTTCTGATTGTTCTTTTTCTAATCCTTCGAAACACCTATTTTGATTTTGCCGGGCATATTTTCTTCTTTAAATCCTCTCGTTCAACTAAAACAACTTACTTTCTATTTAAATGGCTGGGAATTCTTGGTTGCAAGTATTATTTATATTTATTAAATAGTGGTTGGATCCATTCATTTCAAAGGTTAAAAACTAGTTGGTTGTTGCTGTCATTATCACAAACTGCAGCTTTCTGCCCATTTGGGACATCTGGTTATCGCAGTTATTTCTGTTTGGAATGGTTTTGGTATCTTATATTTTCTTTAAACTAAATATGAGGATGTCTTGACCCTTCATCAAAATCTGACATCTGGGAGCTGTTTCGGGGAACTGTTTAGGAAGAGATGAATAAAGTACACTTAGAGGAGCTCATTTTCCTCATGGATTTCAAGGTGCGGGAACAGCATGTTTGCTCCCAGTTGAGGATGGAAAACATGAGTGAGACAGTGGGTATCTAAGTGAGGATATCTGGCCATAGCCCGGGAACTGGGATTTCACATCACTCAGCAAACAGCCATGCCAGCCCCGTGCTGGCCCCACTTACACTCAGTGTTGGCAAAGACTGGCCAAAGGGCAGTGTTAGTGGGAAAAAAAACATATTTAAACCAGCACCCGGAGGCTCTCTGCTTCCTCTGTGTTTAAAATCCTGTTACCCACATGCCTATTACTATGCAGCAGTATAAATCTGATCAGAAGAATAGGACGGACATCACTTGGCAGGGTAATAGAGTAACTGTAAGGTGTTAACCTACACCATATTCCTGCTTAAGCAACACATTCTATGTAAGAAAAAATATGCTGTATCAGATCATTGGGGTGGGTGGTCTTCACAGCAGAACGTACTAAAAATGTGGCCATAAAGAAATAATGTAGGGTTTAAATCTCTTTCTAAAACAAAAGCTTTCTTGGGACCTACATTTCTCAAAAGAAAACCATTTCCACAGAATGTACAGCCTTTCTTAAGGTGAACAATTTTCCTGTTTCTGAGATTGTTACTAAGGTGATTACTAGCATTTGTTATTACATATGTCCAGTATAATCTTGAATGATCCACAGGCAAACCAAATTGGTTCTGTTGACCACTTCAAATGCTCAGCACCGACTTTTTAAATGTATTTTCAAGGCGACATTCGGACAGAGATACTACAGCAGAAGCATGTTGTAGGTCTTAACTGTCACATTTGTACTTGTGAACTATGAAAATATGCTAAATTGCTTTACTGTTGGTAATAAAGTAGATAACTATAGATAATGATAAATAATGCACGTTTAAAAATTCTGTCAGTATTTAGAAATTATCAGTTAAACTTTCAGCTAGCAACTGAAACTCCTAAATACAATTACATTTCTTTAGACATGTTACTCCACTCAGAGATTTATATTTTTTTCAAAGACTAAATGGATTTTCTTTTTTCAAATACTACATGGAGTAAAAATGCATTTAAATCCTGACGTCAGAGGATAGTTTATTTCATCTGAATTCTTTGCATATTTGATTCCAGAAAATTCATTACATTATGCAACCACATGGGTTTTAGTGTAGTTATTTCATGATGCGCAAAGACAAAGGAGAAAGATGCTGAAGTCAAACACAACAGACCAGTTAGATGAGGAATGATACACTGCTGAAAAGATGAAACTTTGTTCAGATATACAATAGCCGGAAAACTTCCAGGCAAAATTAGTGGGAATATAGTTGCTTATGTCTGTTAGGCTAAAATTCAATTGTAGAAAGTTCTTATTACAAGCTTTTCAGTGATCATTCTTTCTCCTAAATCTAATCTAGAAGTGATCAGCAATGTCACAAGACTGATGAGGTTGAGTAGTAATTTGATACTTTCCCTGCATAAAGTATATTAAAAAATTTTATCTGATACTTTTCAAATAATACATCCTGATGACTTGCTTTTACATATGTATGTGTGTCTATGTATGTCTACTGGCAAAACCAGTAAAAGTGCTTTTCTACTGCAAGACACAACAACTTGAACCTTGTCCTGCAAATAATGTTGCCATTATTTTTACTACATACCATTTTAATGGTTGGTAGCTGTTTTGAACTTTCATTTTGGTCCAGCTACATATAACATAAACTGCACATCTAATTGTTACATCAGGATCAAGTTAAGACTAACATTTCCACATTGCTTTGTGAGAAAGGAAGAGGCAGCAAGGTGGGAAGGGAAGAAAATTACCTTAGGACAAGTTACCATCAAGACTCTCTCAAAAATCTGCTTTTGGGTTGGCTCCTGCAGCGGTAGCAGTGAAACAGGCTTGGGTGGCCTGAAACCAGTGACATATTTGGATCATTTGTGACCTGGAAAATTACCTGCCAGGTTGATGGTTTAGCACTGCCAGGGGCGAGTAGTTAATTCTGTGTTGCTCTAGGAGAGTCCAGCAGTGCTCTGGATGTTTCTGCAGTCTTTTGGAAGAGTATCCTGCTCATATACTTAATTTAGCAGAATAACATTCATTTTTCTCAATAACAGTAACATCAGCAAAAGGGAGAAGGCAGAAATTCAGTCTGTGCTTGCCTGCTGCTACTATAAAAAAGCAGACTTAATTAGAAAAATTGACTGTATTTCAAGGAAATATTGCCCACAGCCAGCTGTAAGGGTTGCATGGGGAACGTGAGCATGAGAAGAGTAAATCCTGTCAAGAGGATGTAAGATTTAAGAGGAAAAAGTGATTCCGCTACTTTTACAATTTGCAGGGCAGGGCTGTCCCACCCATCTGTGACCTCCTGAGTGTCCTGAAAAAAGAAGAAGAAAACTGTGCTGAGACTCTGTCCCTGGAGGCAAAGAACAGAACTCCTGAAAATGATCCGCTCCTGAGCTCAGGTAAATGCTGGGTGAACACGCACAATAAAATCTGTTCTCAGATTATCTGGGTGGCTTCAAAATCAGATAACCCCACATTCCTTCCCGTAGGAGGTATGCACCTTGCATACATCTCTCATTTAGGAGCAGAGAAACAGGTAAGATCTGTTATAAGGCTCCAAGAGTGGGATTTTGATTTTGTGACAGCAACAGTTGTAGGAGCTTTCTAATTCAGCTGCTGAATTGCCATCCTCACAACTACAGAGCACATCAGCAGCAAAATCTTGGAAACTGCAGAGGATTTGGAATTCTCCTCATATTGTACTAGGATGTTTTTATAAAGCCAGCCCAGTAAATGCAAATTTAATTAACTACATTTGCCTGAAAATCAATGAATGAATACCAGCAACCAACATTCAAATCACATGGCTTGAAGGTCCTCAGTGCATCCTCTTTGCTCTAACTTACTGTCACATAACAGAGTTCTTGTATTTCAGAAGGGATTTCTCATCATATAAAGGAGCTTTTTGCCTGTGAAGGTCTTGTGATACTGATTCCTCATCATACAGACAGCTTTCCTTCCACCGCTGAGCAAGTGTGTTCATGTGCAGGAGGTCTCAGACTGATAACTGCAAGCAATTATTGAAGCTTGCCTATGAATTGTTGTAAAATTGCCAGGTCTTTCTGTGCACTGAGTCTGATGTGGGAACTTTATGCCAGTGGTGTTGGCATGAAGTTCCCATAACCCAAACAATTCAGCACAGTTAGGCATAAATATCTCCCAAGGTGATGTTTCATTTACCGTTTAACTATCGCTTTGAAGTAAATGCTTACCAGGTCCTATAAACATTGGCACAGGGAGGACACCAGAGCTGAGGTGCCCTGGCTGTGAAAAGCTCTGTATTTCCAGGCACTAGGACTGTTGTGCAGGAGGAAATCAATGCATTTCTAGAAATGTAAATGTTTTAGTCAGGCTAATGGAGAGAGACCTTATAAAGCATGAAGCGTTTGAAGAGAACACTCAGCATTTCCTCCCCTCGGTTTTCAGTGAGCGTGCGGGTCGTGTGGCACATGTCAGGACCTGCCAGGTGCAGGGTGGTCCTGGCATGCTCCAGTGGCCTCTTTTTTCCCTGCCATGTTACAAATTCCACTGACAAGACTTTCCTAAAACCAATGACAGTTTGTGGAGGCAAGAAGGGACACAGCCTGAATAATTTCAGGAGAAGAGCAAAATAAAAAAGACCGGGATGGTAGTTTCTCTATGGCACAAGGGGCATCAGCTGTAGGTCTTCTCTATTAACACTGCACTGCAGGCCAAAATTCATCCACACCAGCTTCAAGCACCAAAGCTAGACTGAGATCACCCTCACACTGTGCTCCATTGACCATCTGCTGCCTTTCTACCACTCCTACCAGAAGGCAACACAGTCAAGCCAAGGGCACAGCTGGAATCACACCCTGACTGCAGGAGGGGACCACAACAAGCCTGTCCTTCATATAAGCAGCTCCAGCACCTAACTGAGGGACATGGGGTGAATCTGAGCAGTGTCAGTCGGTCCCCGCAGCTGATGGAGGCCTCAGGTGGCAGAAGGTGCAGAGAGGGCAACTGAGCCACAGGCTTGTGCCTGCAGAGAGCCCAGCAGGACTCCAGGTTCAACGGTTGCTCTGAGATAGATCCTTCAACAAGCAGGTCACACTGTCAGAAGCATGGCCACAAAAAACAAAACAGTACAGACAGATTGTACCAGCGTATTGGTGTGAACCTGTGTTTTGCCCTAGTCTGTAAATATGATGATCTTCCCTTTGTGGTCCCACGGACTAACAGAGCTTGGCAAAGTTTTGCTCTCCTGCAGCAGAAAAGCCACTGAGACCACAGCCAAGCCCCGCAAGTGGTCTGTTGGCATTATTCACTCCAGCAGAGTCTTGGCATAATGAAAGAGATGAAGAAGCAGAAGAGTATTTATGGTGGTACAAGGATTACATTGATACTCTTCCTCTCTGCCCTTTCCCCAGTATCATTCTGAAGCTTTTTATACTCCTAATCATGTTGTATCTTCTTCTGTTTACAAAAGGATTATGTGAGGAAAATATCAGAGTGAATCAAAGTGGGAGCTTTAGAAAGACTGAAAAGTGGGATAAAAATTTCACATCTGGTTTCCTTCATCTTTCCAGGGCCGTTCAATAGTTACCAGAAGACAGAGGGATAGCCAAGGGCCTGATGCAAAGTTCACAATGATCCAAGTTCCTCTTTATCTGCCTAGTAGAGACCAGTGGAGCCAAGGACCAGAATGGGATGGCCCTGGAGCTTGTTGGAGCTGGTTTGAAGCAAGTAGGACCTGTTCTGTCCTATCCAGGTCTCAACAGGACTTGCTCTGTCTCATCCAGCTTGCTTTTCAGAGAACCGAGTGTTTATGTTCCTGTAGCTGTCTTGGGTCTTGGGAGACATGGCATGGTGTTTGGTTGCTTGGAGATGTTTCACAGTGTTTCATTGTTAGGAGAAGTTTCATGGTGTTTTGTCACTGGGAGATGGTCCCTGGTGTTCTGTTGTTGCCCTCCTCAGGTAGATGTGCTGGAATGTGGGATAACATGAGCTGCTGGCCTTCGTCCGCCGTGGGACAGACTGTCAACGCTCAGTGCCCTGGATTCTTCCAGATGCTAACTGGGAAAAAAGGTAATACTAAAAACATGCTTCTCTTACCCAGATGTTTTTTAATTGTTACTTTATTTTTAAATATATATTTACAAATATGCCACTGTCAGGTCTGAGCTTGAAGTGAAATCGTGTCCTTGCTTCTTTTAAACACCGATGGTCACATAGTTGTTCCATTTCCAACACTAAGGTAAATATGTGAAAGCCTGGAATTAAAGCACCAGGAAGTTTTAAGTTTTTATTTTGCTTAGCTAGGTAGAGAAAAGTGCAGGAAGCAAATGCTATCCGGAGAAGCAGTTTTTTAGCATGGTTTATTGAAGGAAGGAGTTTTCTCCACTCAGGTTCTGTGTTTATATATTTACGTCCATCTTTCCCCTTCTGATAACTACTAAGAGTCAGTGACTGATCTCAGCTGAGCTTGACAGGGACAAAACTTCACACAGTGTTACCTTCATACAGGTTTTGGCAAAACAGCCAGCCAGGTAGGGGGAAAACATCCTTTTTTTCCCTCCATCAAGAAGAAATCTGGACTGGAGGTTCACCCCTTGGCTGGTGACAGGCTCCACACAAGTGACACAAATTCATGGGAACTCAGGTTTCATGGCTCTTCAAACAACTTGCTCACAAAGACATGAGTTCAAGCAACATTTGTTGTCATTTCACTGGGATTTCTAAGATAAAAATGGAGTGAAATGTATTCCCCGTATACTACAGTATCATGAGACATTAAATACGAGTTTCTGTCTGCTTTCTGTTCACTTATACTTTTCAGCAATGCCCAAGAAATGTGCCTACATTTCTCTTTAGTGAGTTAATGGTTCGAATCAGAAGAGGGCTTTGCATTTTTTGGTTGTAGGACATGGACTAGAGAGGTCCAGTACTTACAGAAAAGCAGACAGATTTATTTTATGGAGGGAGGAAAGAGAAACAAAGCGCTAGATTGTCTAGTAAAGATGAGATAAATCAGAGGAGAAGGACTTAGTGCTCTTGGAATAAAATCAGACATGAGCTATTAGGATTAAAATAAATACCATGCTACTTTCTATATGCACAAACAGAAGCTGCCCAATGAATCCTATAATCTGGTTTAAAGACAGGATAAACTACACGAAGACAAAGGTCACTGAAGAAATCATCATTCTGGCTCACAAATCTTTAGCGTAGTGATGCCGGCCCTTAAATGCATTAAATGAATCCCTGCTGGTACAGCCACTAGAGGGAACTGCTCCCTGCCTCTGGCCTTTGCACTGGGGACGAAAACAGGAATTTGTACATCCAAAGGTCATAATACGTCTCAAACGGGCCTTGCGTTATCTTGGAGACAGTCTAACAGCTTTAAACTTTAGTTGCTCACTTTATCAAGAAGCTGAGACCTGACCCACTTCTGATAAGCTGTAATCAGTGACAGTGTTCAAAACAGAAACCCAAGACATCGTCTATGAGCATTTGCATCTTATTTTGGTCTCTGCATCTGGCATTTTGGGTAAAGTCAGCAATAGTTTATTCTCATTCTCATAGCCACACTCTTCTTGGGTTTTATCCTGCGGTTGGCCCGTGACTCATGAGTTTAATCACTGCTACAGTCGTTGACCAGTTTGAAGCAATTTTGCAGAAGAAAACCAAAGATCTGTTTGCTTGAAAAAAAGCAGAAATTTTCTCTCCTCACCACTTACAAAGCAGATGGGCAGCCACAAATGCCAAAGATCCATACATTAAGGGATGCAGATAGCCCTGATCTCTGACCAAGCCTCTGTCTCTGTGCTGTTGAGCTTTGTGCTGACATCTAGACTTGCATTTACAGCCCAAACTGTCTGCCCCCTTCCTGCATAACAAAACAAAGAAACAAAATAATCTGGAACCAAATAACATAACTGAAGTTCACATCCAGACTTGCACATCGTGTCTCAGGCAAGAAATGAGGGAAGGTGTGATGACTGTGGGGATTCAGAGGCAGAGGAGAAGGCCACATCGGATGGTCCCAGTTCCACAGCCACCCCTTTAGCCAGCGTTCCCCCTTGCCTTGGTGACTCCAAAAGCCTCCAAAGCATCAATAAACACGAAGCACCCATCATTAGACTGATTGCAGACCCCAAACCTGTTCCGAGCTGCAGGTTCCCCACTATGTGTCACCCATAAGCAAGTAGCATTGTTAAAATTGTGCTCATGTCATCAATATCATATGCCCTCCACAATCTCCCATGCATTGCATATAATGCAATTGCACACGTGCACCAACACCAAACTTCACCTCTTGTCTGATCCAATTTGATATCTTCAGGTAAAAACCAGTTACAGGCATGTTTACAAGCACAACACTTGATCTCAGTTAAGTACTTGTGTCTTAATAATTGAAAGTGAAATACAGAATTTGTCACCACACCACTCCCTTGCTGGGTGCCAGAACAGGTTGGGGAGAACGGTTTGAAAGAGCTGTTCATCTTCTGTCATTGCTGCACTGCAACAGGGTATAGAAAACCTGGTTTAAAAAGCAAACCTGGCCCTTCCAAAGATGCTAAGCTGGAACAAGGTGTTCATAAATGCATCAGAATAAGAGTCTGATACTGACACACCCAGAGCTCTCCCTGCTTGGAGATCTCTGCATGTTTGCTGTGCTTTGCACTTTCACAGAGGTGAGTTCAAATCAAGCACAGACATGCTGTCAGGCCACCAGTCAGCCAGTCCCAGCAGGCTTCCAAAGAGCATAAACCAGTGCCAAGCACTGCTGCATATGCATCTCCCTCCGTTCCTTCAACACTGCAGGGATTTTTTGCAGATATGGAGTGCCCCAGAGTCTCCATAGCTAAATGTGTGGGCAAAAGTAGACTTTTATGGTACCTTCTGGACAGGTTTCTACTATGAAGCACTGCTGATTTCAGACACTCTCCAAATCTTTGCTAGCTTTGCCATTACTGCAGCAAAGCCAGGATTTCACTGCATGTTTCTAAGGTGTGGCTCCTACCTGACAGATTAATGTGATGAGGACAGTGGGCAGTGGTTTTACTTCTTTCTAAAAGTTTCTCATCTCTTCAGCACATGACCTACATGCCTGGTGGGGTCATTTTCCTCCAGTGAGACTGTAAGGTGTGTAGGACAGGACTTCCCACTTCCACTTTAGTGCCAAACATGAATATGGATGTGTTCAAACCTGTCCTATTCAACCATGTGCAACTTGCTGGGGATTCATCTCGCTCAGCTTTAGGATTCTAAAAGTCAGAGGTCCCAGCAGAAGTGGGTCAGACAAGGTGCATTCTGCAGATGTCTCTCTGAAAACGAGATGAATTCTACAAATGCCTCTTTTTTGCCACTGACTAGGGAGACAACCATGAGCGACACAGCCAGACTCAAGCATTTAGCTTTCAGAAGTCACAGTTAAGAAGGGGAATCCAATCCAAGCCTTTAATTTGCAAATAAACAAGAAAATCAATAACATAAGATAATGTCCAGACCTAGTTGTGGGGATAAATCTTTTAATTTTCATTTAAATCTTACAAAAAATCTGTGAGTATCTAAAGTTTTATGTTCTCTTCAGACCATGACAAACCACAGTAAGGAGGTGGGAGCATTCAGGAAAGTATCAGGTTTGCATGGAGTATGAATCTGTGATTGAAAAAGTCATGTGTTTGCTGCTGATCCTGGAACACTGGCCAAGAAACACCAGATGTACTGAATAGCCTTATTTATGTTGCAATTAATAAAAACACATCCATCACAGTCATCCCTTGATTCGGCAAACAATATTATGACCCACACAAGCACACTGGGCAAGTATCAATATCATTAGCTCAGCTGCATTTCTCCTCCACCAATGCAGAGTGCACTGCCTGAGGGAAAATATTATCTTTGCTCTTGGAGCAACCCCTGCACATTGGTGACTGATGCCAGAGGACAAAAAAGATACACTTGAAAATGAACACACCTGTTTTTGTCTTTTTTTTTGCGTTGTTACCACACAGGTTTTGTCTACCGAAACTGTACAAGTGAGGGTTGGTCAGACCCATATCCAAGACCCGATATTGCTTGTGGCTACAATGTCAATGACACAACAAATGAGGCAAGAGTAAGTCGAAGTGCCTGTGACCACAGATCTGCTTCTTTGGGGTCCTGGGGGAAGGAACATGTTAAGGAGAAACTGAATGATGTTGTGATTTAGCTCAGGTGGGGTTATTGTTACAGGTGTTTTTCAGTTTAAATGATTCCTCCAGATGATCAGAATGGGTTCCTCACGGTAAAACTTCAGTAGCTGATTTTACAAGAAAATGTGTTCGTTAAACATGAGGGGACTCCTTTTTCTTGGTATGGGCTGATTGCTACCAGACAGTCAAAGGTAAAGACGTCAATCTATGTTCCCCTACAGCGTTCCTATTTCATGACTCTGAAGACTATGTACACCATTGGATACTGCACCTCTCTCGTGACGCTGATGATAGCCTTAGCAGTCCTGGTCTCTTTTAGGTGAGGAGAAGCATCTCTGGTTTGTATTTGGCCAGGACTTCTGGTCATCTCAGCCAACGCAGATCCATCTGTTGGCTTTCAGGGCAAGTTAAAAATTGAAGAATTTCTGAAACTCTTCACAGAAATCCGTGATAAAAATGATCTCTGAGTCTTGACTCCCAGAAAATGTCAGGCCTGCTCCTCATATTGTGTTCTTCTGTCCTTTCCAAAATGGAGCTGGACATATTTTGCAGACAGGTGTTTGCACCACCTCCCTGCTGAGGTCTTCCCATGACTTCAGTGTCCCTTGGGCAGAGTGTCTTTCCCACTGCTGTTCTTTTCCCCACTTGAGACTGTGGTTATAACTTTAAGTGCTGCTGTACTGGCTTCTGGGAAGGTGTTTCAGGTTGATAGCAGCAATCTGACAGTTTATTTTCACATATCCTTATAACCTGGAATTCGTACTTTGCTGCTTATTCAGTGAAATTAATTTCTGCTACAGTAAGTGTGAAGGCGGTGCCTCTGGGTAGAAGGAACCCCAACTACTTTGCAAACTCATCTTCAGGCTGCACAGCCTCCAGACCCAGATTATGCGGAAATTTAATACTGAAAACATTGGCAGGCACCAGTGCATTGTGCAGGCAAACCAAATAAGTGCACCCAGGTGTGGGTGAACACCTTGGGTTCATGTTACTCCAGGAAGGAGGGAGGGATGCTAGACCAAACATACTGCGTGAAATCGCAATTCTGCTGTCTAAGTACCTGACTGAAGCAGACGTGACTTTAGCATTTTAAGGTCCTGTCTAGGATATCTCTCTTGGGAAATGTGTTATTTTTCCTTTCATAGACAGAAAAGCTATGTTCTTAGTTTGTGAGCTTAGCATTAACAAGGATTGAAACCTGCTGTTGACAGCCATAGGCTACCTGCGTTGGTTGGGAATGTAACTTCATAGGATCCCTGTCTTTTTGTAACAGAAGACTTCGCTGCACGAGGAACTACATCCACATGCACCTCTTCACATCGTTCATTTTGCGAGCCTCATCCAACTTCATCAAGGATGCTGTTTTGTTTTCCTCTGAAGACACAAATTACTGCGGGGCATACACGGTAACCCTCTACCTTCCACCTTGCTCCGTGGCTCAGTTTCCCAGCAGGATCCCAGCAGTAGTTAGTGTGCAGGGATGGAAATCTCTGTCTCAACTTTCCATTCAGCATGCGAGGTTATGGGAGAGTAAAAGTATGCTTGGTCCCTTCTCCATCGCTCCATCCTGCGCGTTGATTGTTCCCGGCTGAGATTCCTTTCTTTGGGGGGATTCTGCATGGGTGGTGGTGGCATGAAGACACAAAAGCAGCCCAGGCTGGAGCAGACACACAGAAACCCAAGTGCAATTCCTCGTGGCTATAGATGCCCTTATGAGTACAGGTCAGTCTGAAGTAGGCACCTGCATTGATAATCTTGATTGCGTTGACTGGGTGACCACAGAAGACACCGGGAGCTCAGTACGTTGACCCAGAAATACCTAAACATGGGTGTCTCAGGCTGTGAACACAGGATACAGTACCAGGGTGGAGATCCATATGTGGATTTTAGATCTTGGTAGATGGGGCTGGCAGGAAAAGTACAAGAACACATTAAATATTGCTGAGTTATACTACAGTATGAGACCTGATAGAAAGATATGGGTTTGCACCCAGAACGCCTGGAAACGGAACCTCCCAAATTTTGAATTAATTTTTTCCTTTTTATTGGCAGCAAAATATTTTTAAAACCAGGGGCGGGGGGAAACACTGGAGACAATGATCAATGCTTTAAATCAAAATAGAAGAGTTAGGGAGTGGGGAAAAAAAAGGTGCTTTTTTTGTTTGTTTGTTTTACCTCCCCAGTTTTGCTGGATTTTTGTTGCTGAATAAGAACATTTTGAGCAAATCTTGTCTTTATCAACACTTTTTCTTGGGAAAAAAGAATAACAAATACATTCATGTGCTTCTTTAAGGTGATATCAGTGCTGCTGATACTAATAAGGCAGTAACAGTGAAACTCCTCTCAGCCAGTAACCCAAACCCATGCATCCATCACACTTTTGGTTCTTGCTATTGAGGCAGTTGATAAATGCATTTATGAGTGTCAGTCCTGCTTTCTTGTCATGTGAACGCCTGTCTCAAGGTCATGCATTTAGTTCCCTAATTGTTATAAAATCTCTATTTGCCAAGATTTATTTACAACTGCTTCTCTGTTAGAAGGTAGATACAAACCCAGGCAGAAGCTAACTATCCTCTCTTTCCTCAGGCAGGGTGTAAGCTCACCATGGTCTTCTTCCAGTATTGCATCATGTCTAACTACAGCTGGCTCCTTGTGGAGGGACTGTATCTCCACACTCTCCTGGTTATTTCTTTCTTCTCGGAAAGTAAATTCTTCTGGTGGTTCACCGCCCTGGGATGGGGTACTGGTTCTCCTTTCAGTAAGAATAACTGTGGGTTTGTTCTTCCTTTGGGGTGGATTTGTGGAGCAGTAATTGCCTTTTCCAATCACAGGTGCCCCAGCTGTGTTTGTGGCCGCATGGGCGACTGCTAGGCAACTCCACGAAAATATTGGGTAAGTTGTGTGAAGGAGGGAAGGTGTCACACCAGGGGGAGCACGAAGCCCCTGCACAGGCTGCTCCATGGGGTCCTGCTCATTTGTACCTACTGGCAGCCAACCAAACCCACCATCACCCCACTGTTGTGTGGTTGGGAGTAGAGGTCCAGCTAAACAACCGGAGAAAGAACCTCGAATTTCATTTGAGCATTTTCTGGAGCACTGCATCCAGTTCTGGGCTCCCAAGTTTAAGAAGGACAAGGAATTACTGGAGGGAGTCCAGCAGAGAGCTACAAAGATGATTAGGGGACTGGAGCAACTTCATGAGGAAAGGCTGAGAGAGCTGGGTCTGTTCAGCCTGGAGAAGAGAACCTGAGAGGGGATCTTATAAATGTTTATAAATGTCTCCAGGGTGGGTGTCAAGAGGATGGACCAGACTCCTTTCAGTGGTGCCCAACAATAGGATGAGGGGCAATGGGCACAGACTGAAGCACAGGAGGCTCCATCTGAATATGAGGAGAAACTTCTTTACTTTGAGGGTGCCAGAGCCCTGAACAGGCTGCCCAGAGAGGCTGTGGAGTCTCCTTCTCTGGAAACATTCAAAACCCACCTGGACACGTTCCTGTGTGATTTGCTCTACCGAACCTGCTTTAGCAGGTGGGTAGGACTAGATGATCTCCAAAGGTCCCTTCTGACCGCAACCATTCTGTGATTCTGTAATTTTCAAGGATAGGAGGTAGCCTTCAGGTATCAATTCAGCCTGCAATGTCTTCAGCATCTGTATCTGACTTTTTGATGGGTAAAACTTTCCTCCTTTCTCTTCTCCCTTCCAAAATTTTGAGCAGTGGTTGTACTTTAAGGTGGGACATATTTTCATCCTGTGCAGGTGAATTGTTTTCTGTCAGAAATGTTGTACAGCTAAGTGAGAACAGGAAATTAATTTTGTAGAAGGGAACATGGGTGTATCTGAAGTGTAAAACAGACTAAACTCCTTTGAAAAGACACCAGTGTTTTGATAGCTGACTGCACCTTCTTTTCTATTTTTACAGGTGTTGGGACATTAACACTAATGCCAGTACCTGGTGGATCATTAGAGGCCCTGTAGTTTTGTCTATTTTCGTAAGTTTTTGTCTGGGACATGCAGATTCAAACTGTATTTTCAAATCTTGTGAAGTCAGAGATCATCTAGTCAATGTGCTTTAGAAGTGTGTTAATGAACTGATCTCAGACATGTGCCTGAACTAGTGTAACACATGAATTACTGCTTAAGCAACTTCTGCTCGGCAGGATTTAGTCAGTAACTAAATGCCCTGAAGCAGAGTTCACAAGGGAAGTTATAGGGTCCTCCCCAGAAGCAAGAGCCTGAAGAAGATCAGGTTTCCACATCCTGTTGATTTCATATGAACTTGGCTGGCTTGTGGAAGCTTGTTTTGGACTGTTTCAAGGAAGTCTCTAGAGAAATGCAGTGGCCGTACATTCCGGTACAATTGCCTTTGTGTCTCCTGGTCAATGCCCCTCTCAGCAAAGCCAAAACCAACTTGCCTTACATGATCATTAGCTTTTGTTTTTAGCAATGAAAGCAGCTCACAGGCTGCACGCATCATATGTTAGTGGGCTGGAATTATATATACTATT
Source organism: Patagioenas fasciata (assembly GCF_037038585.1). Taxonomy (NCBI): domain Eukaryota; kingdom Metazoa; phylum Chordata; class Aves; order Columbiformes; family Columbidae; genus Patagioenas; species Patagioenas fasciata. The sequence goes on along the minus strand of NC_092526.1, from coordinate 10,367,734 downwards.
ATGGCATTGCTCACTGCACAGGCACTGAAACTCAGTGTGAACCTGCCCAGTCCAGCAGCTATGTCATGAATGATTTGGTACAAATAGCACTCAGCACCTATGGTTTGAGCATTTGCTGGTGCTCACCTTCAGAGCCTTAGGTACCAAAGGGATGGAGCTGCTTCTTGGAGACAGATGTTCTGGCCAGCTGTGATGCTCTGAGGCAGAGCACACTGCAATGACCAGTCTGAAGCCCTAGTACAGAAACACTCAAGCTGCTAGTTAGTCTCGAGTAACCTGCTGACACTCCAAGTGAGAACTCAAGAATTGGTTGAGGGTTTTGTGTTGCAGTAGGAGCCAATCACAAACTGCAGCTGCTCTCTTGGGCAGCCAAGCAGCAGAGGTGGTCAAAGTTCTGCTCCCATTTAGCATTGAGTGATCCTTCACCCCCACGAGACAAGCAGAAGACCACAAAAGAGATTCAGGATTAATTTAATGGGCCCATAGCATCTATTTTTCTTGATGAAATAACTCTCATGCTCCAGGAGCCACTCAGCAATGTCTAAATGACAACAAGGCCCAGGCATTCTGCAAGGCAAAAAGCACAATCTTAATTTATCTATCTCCTAGGTTTCCTCAAAACCCTGATCAAATCTAGCTTAGCCGCTTAAGGCAGGAGCCGCCTGCATGGCTCTGCCTCTTTACCTAAGAGGCTTTTCTCAAGACCATAGTCACAGACAAACAAACAACCCGTCCTTCAGAATTCAGATCTAATCTCTTTATTCCTCACAGCACACAGTCCTTAGCAGTTCAAAGGGCAGAGAATCAACACCCATACACTTCTTTGTGCTCCTGGGCTGACATTCATTGCCCTGCTGCCCAAGGATTGTCCCTCCCAGCAGGAATCCCTCTATCCCCCTTCCCCAGTAGTTCTTCATCAGCAAACATTCTGCTCAGCCTACACCACTCATGCCTGGCCTGCTGGGTTAAAAACCCCAGAATCTGCAGACCTGGACCTCCTTTTTGCCCCAACACCCCCAAAATATTTCAGTATTTCCTGTATGTTCCATACCCCTCACTATTCCCAGTTCTGTTCCTTTCCTCACCTGCCACCACCTCCTCAAACTTCCAGCCCTCTCCAGACACCCTCAGCAGCCCAGACCGCACAGCCACAGTTGCTCCCTCTGCATCCAATAATTTTGGGAACGGAGGGACATCCCAGGTCTGTCCTATCTAGCAGACCCGTTTCTCTTAGGGAAACCACCCATCACTCAGGACCCTGCTGTGGCACCCACAGACACGTCCAAGCCACCACAAAGAGGATGCATTGCTGTGATGGTGTTTCCAGGCACAGGGAAGGGTTGAGAGCCTGCATAGTGCAGGATGTCACAAAAGGGGTTGGGGTGCAGGTCAGCGGGCAGTGCCGGGGGCAGGAGGGGTGCAGGGCAACGTTGGAGCCCTGAAACAAAAGACAGATAAAGCCCAGGTTGGTCCCTGATGGCTGTGAGGTGCTGGGGTTGACTCTGCTTCCCCTGACTCCTGCTCTTTTACTGAGGGTCAAATGAGCAGAAGCAGCTATTGTTTCACCTCTGCCCTAGCTGAGCAGCAGATCAGCATTTTTATCTGATATTCACACTTGGAGAGGGGGAAAATGCAAAAGAAAGAACTGGAGAGTTTCTCTTATCACCACTTTAAACTACTTTACCTCCATCTTCCCAAACCACACTGTGTCTTTGGCAGGGATCAAATGACATTTGCAGTCCCAGTTAACAAGCAATAGCTCTGGTGTTGCCCCTTTGCTGGCATGCAAAGTGGGGCCAGACTGGGAAGAGTTTGTGAGAAGGACACTGCCTGAAGGGATCCTACTGATGTGCCTGGTCTTGCTGCAGTTTGGTAATTTGCCTGGACAACAAGCCCAGATCGTGCCCATAACTAAAGCTGCAGCAAACCAGCAGGGAAATCAGCCAGCACCAAAGCCCAGGGTGGTGGGACAGACTGGAAGGACAGGGACCGGGATGGGGACAGGGACACAAGCAGGCCAGCCCCAGCCCCTCTGTTTTGTCTGCTCAGCCCAAACACTCCAAACTGGCTCTGCTGGTACCTGACAGCTACATAAGTGATTACTGGGCATTTGGTTTTCTTGCTTGGTGTTTGTTTTCACTTTTTCTTTTTTTTGTTTTTCAGATTAATTTCATTCTTTTTGTCAACATTTTAAGAATCTTGATGAAGAAGCTCAGCTCTCCTGAAGGACGGAGCAGTGACTTCAACCAATACAAGTATGCCCCTTACATTGCAACTTTATGCCTCATGAGCCCACCCGGATCCCCTTGCTCCTTCTACACCGTCTGTCCCTGCTGTTTTCGTTCTCAGGAGACTTGCAAAGTCAACGCTCCTCCTCATCCCTCTCTTTGGGGTCCACTACATCATCTTTGCTTTTTTCCCTGAAGACACAAGCAGCGGCACAATGGAAATACAGCTTTTTTTTGAATTGGCTCTTGGATCATTCCAGGTAATATTTGACAAGCTATTATTTCTTTAAAGTAAGAAAAAGAGGTATAACATTTAACTCTGCAATGGAACAGAGTCCCAATGGCAAAACCAAGTGCTCTGATTTCCCTTGAGGTGCTTCATCCCACTTCAAAATCTGAAACTGGAATTCTAAATCTGTGACCATGGTTCTTTTATCTTTTAGGGCTTTGTCGTGGCTGTGCTTTATTGTTTTCTTAATGGCGAGGTGAGTTTCATATATATAACAATCTTTTTTATTGCTCAAGCATGCCTCATTAACCAGTAGGATACGTTCTCCAATGAGTTACATGTTTTATCTCAGGGTTTTCTTCCCAGCTACCTAACGTCACTTGTGAAATACCTCCTAGACCTGGCAAACCCAAGTAATTGTATGCCAGATGCACACTTCACTATTGCAGCCCTTTCTTGAATCAGATAACATCATTACTGTCTGGGAATGGAGGGTGAGAGTACCATCCCGCACACAGTCACACTCACAATCAACTGGTTCTGATGTGTGGTACTATTATCTGTCATCCCATTGCTATTTTCTTTGCTTAATCCTTGGAAGGAATTTATCAAAACCTGTATCCAGTCCAGCTTTATTAGGACTCTCATAAGGTAAAGGTTTTGGAAGTGGGACCACTTCCTTTGTAGTTGTATTATGACTCTCAGACTTCTGGGCTAGAACTTGCAATCTGAAATGCTGCTGCTGCTAGAGCTGGGGGTAAAACGTTGTCCAAACTTGGGAGATCCTGAAGTTATTGGAAGGAAGGAAAAAAACTTTAGTCCTTAAAGTTGGAGGAAAATGTCACTTAGAAATGGAGGAGGTGTTTGAAGTGCTTTGACTGATCTTTTAACAGGGTTCAGAAAAAGCTATTTTGAAAAGAAAATCTGCATTTTTTTTTTTACCTTAGACTGCCAAAATGTCCCAGTTTTACAACTGAAATAAAGATCTTGGAAAAATCTAAACCAAACACTTAGACCAGCTACAGTCTGTGAACAGTTTCACCTGCAATTAAACAGAAAAACAAGTTAACAAAAAAACTGTGTGGTTGCAACGACAGCATCACAAGAAGTGACAAGAATAAGGCCCCTAGCCTAACCCCTTAAACTGGGGGTTAAATAAATAAATCCAAACCTTGGCAAAGGTAACCCACTCTCCTTTTCCTGTTATACTGCTCTCCGCAATGCTGGGCTCCAAGATAAACTAGCTGAACGAAGTATTTTGTGACCTTCCTACCTAGGTTCAGCTGGAAGTTCAGAGAAAATGGAGGCAGTGGCATCTAAGCAAACAACTGCGTCAGCATCTTAGCACCTCAGCGAGTAACGGGGGAAGCGGCTTCACTCAAGAGATGAAGATGGTGAGGTCCAGCCCACCGGAGCGCAGGAGAGGAACCCTCCAAAGATCAAGCGCGCTTTGACGCCGTATGCCTAGAGGATACCTCCATGCCCAGATACACATGGTTAAGTCCCATGGACTGTGCTGGGAGTCTTGTGTGTGTATCCAAAAGCGGGACTTGGCTGTAGGTCAATGTTTCTTGAAGCACATCTGTTCGTTCACATCCTGTGTAGCACCTGAGTTATTTTGCAAAGCAAAACGGGCCAAAACATTCTGCTCTTCCTTGGGTTTCTGGCCACAGTCATTTGTGTTTCTTTCCACGCCAATATTTTTCAGCTGCTATTTCTGCTTTAAAAGTGACCTTTCATTTTCCATGTGGCTCTCCAACATGTTCCAGGCTAAGCCCAGCTAGTGAGTATTAGATGTTCTTTGTTTCTTCTGCTGTTGATGATGGGAGGACATCAAATTTCATACAATGAAGGTTACATGTCATCTTTTAACATAGCCCATGGGTTAGAAATGAAAGATTAATTCATCCCTAAAATTTACCAAGACTCAAAGTCTCTCTGTTGTGGTGATGGATGATGGACACTAAGAACATAAAGCACAGCTGAGCTCCTGTGTCTTCTCTAGCTCTATATCCATTGCTCACATATGCTCCAGTGGCAGGTTCAAACAGTTTTCTTCCTTTGTGTCTTCTAACGGTGGAGATTTCAGAAATAGTAGTGGCCCAATTTGGATCTTTGTATCTGTTTGAAATGGTAAAAAAGCTACTATAGCATATTCCAAGGGTGGCCAAAAGAACTTCATGAAGATAGGTCTTCCCTATTGGGTCTGAACGTGAGACTTGTCCAGCTAGTCTTTGAATGGAAGCAATGAAATCCCTTGAGAGGTTTAAATCTCAATTAAACTGGACAGTACAAGGTAGCTTGTGTAAAAAACCCACCCTAGTGGCTGGCAAAAATCTCTTCAGAGTCTACAAGGACTCAGCGTGCTGAAATCTGCAAGGCTGCACACTGTAATACACTATCACAAGGTATCTGAGCTTCTGTTAACAGCTTTCTATTCTTAAACATAAAATTGTTAAGAAAATTTCCCTAGTTTGAGTAGAAAAGGGATAAAGGAATTCACCCAATAAGTGCAACCAGAATTCCTTCTTGATTTTGTGTGCGCATTTCCCCAGTTGGGGTAATTCTCGCTTTTTTTTTTTCCGAAGGGCAAAGATAACTGACAGAAAGCAAGTGGTATTGACCATACTTCTCTCTCCTCCTGGTCACCTACAAGACGCTGGCAAAACACGTGTGGTATGTCAAATGCTACCCAAGTAGAGCGGCACTCCCCTACTCTCCCAGAACTGCTCTAAGGAGGTTTTATTCACACCAAACCATCACAGTAGACTTCTGCCATTTTACCAGAAGGCAAACACACAGAGACACTCAAAGGATGCTTTCAAAGTTAAAGCACCTGTGCAGAAGCAGGTTTGAGTGCTATTAGTACCCTTTCAAACCCTGAGATTCTGGAAAAATGTATTTATTGCCTCTGCTGGTGCGGACAGGCGGCACAGCCTGTATCTGCCCTGGCTAACAGACACTGCCTGGGCCAGGATGGGCACCGCAGCAGATGAGAGGGTTTTGCCTTCACCCCAGCTCCCCTGTCTGGTTGGCTTTGCCTTCTGATACCGGTCACCCAGTAGCGGGAGAGCTGAACCTCTTTAAAACCAGGGGGAAAAAAGAAATCAAATACAAAGCAGTGAAGTGGCAAGGATTTCCAGGAATTAATTTTCAACTTTTTATTGAAATTGCAAGGCTTTGAGTCAACATCATTCTTTAAGACTCAGCCAAAGCACGAGGAAGGAAGAGCAGAAGCAGCATCAGTCCTGTGACTGAGAGAGAAGTGAAAAATATCACTTTTTGCTGACTAACCCAAGCCAAGCAGAGCCTCCAGCCTTCTCAGGGATTCACTCTGTCCCAATGCATTTAACAAGTCAGATACTTCCAAAAAGATACAACCATTAACCTAATTTTCTCTCTGGCCTAAAAATAAGACCAAGAAGAATAAAACAATCTTTATGTTCCCTGAGAATTAAACATGTACCAGTCAAGCCCAAGCAGCTGTTTGTTTTAAGGGCAAGTGCCTTCTTTCAGCATAAATGAAGAAATATAGATTCAGAGATACAATAACATGTAATTAATTAGATCTGATGCAATTATTTGCTCTCCCATAAACCAGCATAAGAGCTCAACCCTGCGGTGAGCAGTCAGGACTAGCACTGGTGGCACAAGGTCAGGCGGAGCCCAGGCTGAGCGTGATACCTATTTGTACTGTAGCCCTGGTGGAACAGGGGTGAACCACATGCCCTGAAACAAAATGCTCTTATTTTTTGTATTTAAAAAAAAGTTCTAGCATAAGTTGCTCTACATGGCTATTTTTGTTTTATTCGACCTTCCTGAAATAACAACAACAAAAAAACCCACCCCAAACAAACAAACCCCCCAAAATAATAAGGAAGTATTGCCAGGTTCTCTTTTACATTTGCTTCTGGCATCAAGCACTGACCTGGTTTGTACGAAAAGCTGAGGATCCGTAAAAACCCTCAGCTGTCAGCTGGCATTCAGAGTCCTCAGCTCTTTGGGAAGACTAAGTCAGCTCAGGCAGGTGGTCCCAGGCATTATGGTGCTGTGACCTGGAGGTAGAAAGGTGCTGCCAACCACCACCAAAGTGGTATGGATTCTTACCTTGCCCATCTTCTGCACAGGTGACGCAAAATCACCCTTCCCTGCTGGGGATCTCTCGATTAACTGAATGGAAGAATATTGAAGAAAAGAGCTACTTAGCTCCAGGAATGTTGATATGTTTATAAGCAGATGAAGAGGAACAGGGAAGTAAATCTCAGTGAGCAACACAGAGAGTGGGAGATCACGGGGTGCCAGGCACAAACCCAGTGGCCTGAAACAACTGACACAGGCTGAATACAAACTCCGTATTCAGGCTTTACTGACTTCCCTTTTTCTGTACTTGTTATGGGTATTCAACATAAAGCAGTTTATCATCAGGAAAGGGGACTTGAGTACCATCTTTCAGACAAGTAGTTACCCTTGTTCTGGGACACTGGTGTCAACCTCTGGCCATTCAGCCCCGGTCCCCTGGGGAGCCAGCCGTGCAGGCAGCAGCTCCAGCAGCTTGAACATCAGTGGTCAAAGATCTAAGGCTGAATTTAAAAGGAAGTAATTAATGGATTTTCTCTCCCAATACAGCAAACAAGGAAGTTCCCAGCAAAACTGTCAGAATCAAGTCGCAGTATTGTTGTGCAGTGAACAATTACACTGTGCAGTGAATAATTACACTGTGCAATGCATTGGGGGACCTGAAATGAACCTTTTCAGAAGAGGGTGGTGCCAATTCAGAGGGATTGGATCCACATGAAGGTGAGAGGCCCCAGGAATCCCGCCAACACCCCTTCCAGAACACCCCTCAGGGCAGACCTTTCTTCCACCCAGAAACAAGGCCCTTCTTACAGGTGCAAGCTGATGGGAAGGTTTAGAAGAAAGGCCATTACTGGCTTACCACAGGCCCCAGCAGAGGGAAAGAGAAAGCAGATGAGGAATTGTTTTTCTGTAACCACCTTCCCCTGACTCACAAAAGCAAGCAAAGCTCAACCCCCAAACCAGGTGTCCCTCCAAACACAAGCGATGAAGGTACTGTAGAGCTAAAAATCAAAGTACCAGTAACAGTCCAGGATATCTTTCTAGTTAGTATGCCCTGTACCATTATTTCCTTATTCTCATCCACAAGTAGTGGTTTGTGCACAAGTTTCCAATTAAATTTAGTAACTGAGCAAGTTTAAACAGCTCATTAACAAGAGGTGACATTCATTATCCTGCTTTCAAGGGATATTAAACCACCTGAGACTGACCAACGGCCTCTCCCATCAGAAAGAACACCAGGTGCCAATCAACTTATTTGAGGTTATATAAACTAATTAAGTGGTGAAGCTGGAGGTCTGTTTAACTACATTTAACTAAACCTGTCAGCACAGTGAACTTGGGGGAAAAGTGTATAAACACCTTTGTGCTCAGATACCACTTCTGCAAAGCTGGGGAAAAGAGCAAGGATGTTTTAGACCCAGGGTGCAGTGTGGGGAGAGAGAGGTGAAGGACACAGGAAGGAGCTCTCTAGCTGGTAAACAGAGCACATGCAACAGCAGGAAATCATTAAGAGCCTCAAGGTTATCTCTAATTCCCACGAAGCAGCACAGCTGACTGTCCCTCTTGTTTTTGCAAGACAAGTAAGCAGTGCTGGCTGCTTGGGTTGGTGTGGAGACCCTGGAGGGGAAAGGAGAGGGGAATGTGCAGCAGCTGTAGGGTCTTGGCTTCCTTGGTTGGAGCTCGGCGAAGTGCCAAGCAGTTGTTTCTTCATTCATCTAGCTGGATAAACACACAGAATTGGTGCCGCAGAGATTACATAAACCCTGCTCATCCCCTTAAATCTGCACCCTGATATCTAAATGTAAAAAGAAAGAATTACAGTTATCTAATTTCAAAGAAATTTATTTAATAAACTTCAGGAATGTTGCTTGTTACTTCCACAGGCTTCAGAAAATGAGCAGTTACCCGTTGCTGCACAAGTTGCTCTATATAAGGATGTTTCCAAGACAATCAACCTTGTTTTGTAGTATTTAGCCATCAAAATGCATCTCCCAGCATCAGTAAGTAGTATCACACAAAGCCAGTTGGAAAAAGGAATTATTGTATTTTCCATGGAGGATTCCCTACCCCCAACAAAAGGCCTCTTCAGCTAGCAGAGGACATCCTAAAATCATTCATATTTCCACCAAGTCTTGGGTGAACTCACTGGCCAATTATCTGCTGCCTCCCTCTAACCCGAATGGGAAGCACCAGCCTGGGGCTCAGTCTGGCACTGCTGCCCACTAGCAATAAGGGGAACACGCATAGAGAAATTATTTCCAGTTCTGAACGTCACCAAGAAGCCACTCTGAAATTACATCCATGTTTCTAGACAAACCACGGACACTCTTCACCTAACATAGGGGAACTGTCCTGCCTGGCATGGGCATCCCCAAGCACCATAACTGATTTATTGGTTAGTTAAGGCACTTTACCACCTGGTAACACCAAAGTGAAACAGTCTGGGACCGGACCTTGCAGAATCTCTCTGGATTAAGTGGCTCTGCTAAAGCCAACAGCACTGTTCACACAAGCATTTGCAAGTTCAGCCCACCACCATGTCCTCAACAGTGCAATCTGGCAAATCAAAAGCACCTTTACAGAAGCAGAATCACAGTGCAGTTTTCCAGAAACAGGCTAAAGGCACAAGTCCTTGTCCTTGAGAGGATCAAGAAACCATAACAGAGCCTCAAACATGGAAGAGCTTCAGGAGTTGGCTGTCTTGCACAGCTTTGTGCATTATCTCACCAGAAAGATGGGCAGATGCACATGCAAGAGCACAATTGGCACAGTCCAGAGCTAGCCTGGTCTGAAACTGCATTGTGAAACAGCCTTAGGAGAATTGTCTTGAAAAGTTACAGAAATCTGAGAATGAATGGAAACTGTCCTCATGAAGGTGAACCCACAGGAGCACATTCAGCAGGTGTGGATGTATGCTCAGGCAGGACTTAGGATTCTTCACTTTCAAAGACAAAGTTGTTTACTCATAGCTCACCTACACAACCTTCCCAGCCCTTGTGCTATGAAGCTTTTGTTTCAGGTAAAAAACTCTGTCAAACTTGCTGCACAGGAATTGAAAACCTTGTTCAACAGCTATCAGACAAGTTACAGAGATGAAACACGTAGAAACATTTGTCCTCACAGAAAATTACAAGCAGTCTTACCAGAGGATATAAACCAAACATTTAATCAGAGACCCTGAAATGCTCCAAAGACACTTTAATCTGTGGTCAATGGAGTGCTGTATGTTGGGCAAGGAGGACACATGTGGGGCAACCCAACCCCTGAGGTCTTTTCTTATTTTACATCAGACACCACAGGGACCTTAAAAGCTGCAGCAATTATAGAGATCTTGACTCAGGCACTGGCAGGAGGAAGACCAGCCTTAATATAATTTTGTCTCAGTGTCTTTGCATTTCCATCAGCTGTGACAGATTACAGCTGTTCCCATCAGACCCTCCTTGAGCAATCTTGGGCTTCTCATCCCAAGCCCACTGTTAATCAGGGAAGAAAAGGACTTGGTCTGGTCAAGAAGATCTAGAGCTTTATCCTCCCAGAGGAAATGCTACAGGAGACTCAACTACAGGATGAGTTGATTTCCCACTGCCCCAGCAGGACACTCTGAGAACCAAAACACACCCCAGAAGGTGCAGTGGTCTCAGCATGGTCTGCCCAGTCACGATGCCCAGCTTCAAGCCCCTGCAGACCTTGTCCCACTTGCCCAAAATGGGTGAAAAGGAAACCAGGAAGAGCAATGCCCCAAGACAGTGAACTTTGCAGGGGCTGTGAGGGAGTCAGTTTGGGGGACTTATTGGCATGTGTTATACAGGCAGCTACATCTCCCTGCACCTCTCCCACAGGAAAGAACAGATACAGGGAACATGCCAGCAGAAAACAACACTGGTGACCAGATCAAGATCTGTGTGCCTTCTCTTTTGAAAGGGGAATGGAGGAAAGATCCAGTGAAGACTTTCAATACTCCATACCAGTGAGCACGGCCAGGGACAAATCATCTGTCCCTGAGACAGAGCAAAGCCATGAGACACGCTAAAGTTGCGTTACATTCTTCACAGGCTCCAGAGTAGGGGAAAAAGCCCAGCAACACCAAACCTCCAGCAATACAAGCTTTGTATAAGCCTCAGAACTGAGCCCACATGGGTAGGTTGTAGTCTGCCACCCCTTTACACATTTAATGGGACACCATCTTCTTGAAGCCACTCCTTCAAAAATCCCCACATTTCAACAGCAGCCAGTCTCAGTCTGTGCTTTGCTCGCGTTGGGCAGCCCTCAACGCTGACCAGTGGGTGGGTATGTCTTCTACAGGCACCAGGACTGACTCATGCTTCCCCTCCTTGCACACAATTTAAGACACGGTGTACTTTTCAAACTTCATTAGACTCCCTTTTTTTCCAGTCTAATTGGCAAAGCTGATTACACAAAGGCCTTTCTGTACATGCTTTGCACCTAGATTTTGCCTACCCTATTCCTGGGGTGTGTGAGGCTGTTGATGTGAAGTCCACTGATCCCATTAAGGAAAAAGAGAAAGGCAGCGACGAACTCACACCAGTATGTCAGCGCGAAACCCGTGAAGGTGAGGTGATCCTTCACAAGGATGGAGAAGCTCAGAACCCCAGTGGCCGACAGCAAAAAGGAGCAGAGGATGAGAACTGAGCCCATTGACCACTTCCGCCTTGCATTAGCATCCTCACAGACTTGGGACACCATCAGGAGCTCCAGGCCAAAGATGGCAACCACAACAGCAAAGGCGACCATGCTTCTTATGGGAATCATCCCCACACTCAACCCCTCCACGTTGGCCAGGCTGAGGTCAGTGACACACTTCAGGACAGTGCCATTGCTAACGGTGCAGAAGTGCCACAGTCCAAAGAGCTGCCCCCTTGCAAAGAGCCAGCGGCCATCGCAGACAGAGATGGATGACAAGACCACCGCTATCGCCACGCACAAGATGATCAGGCTCCTGATGAGAGTCTCAAAGAAGGATTTCTGTGGTCTCCGGTGCACCAGCAGCCTCTGCGCCTTAAAGGATAAAAGGGAGGGTGAGGAAAAAAAAAAAAAAAGAGTTAACAGTACTACTTTAGGGTAAAATGAAACCAGAGAGACAAAGCTGTGGGACTTGAGCATTTGATGTGATTTGCTTGTGCACATCAAACTCCTCAAGTAAGAAAGCAATGTAGTTACAGGCTGTATCCAGGAGAAAGGAAGGGTGGGAGAAACACTCCAGGTTCCCTGGCTGCAAGAACAATACTCCCACGTCAAGGGCCGGGTTCGGGATCACAAAGGCTCCGGGCTGAGCTAGGTCCCTGCCCCAGGGCTCCCACAGCACAGCCTCCTGCGCTGGCAGGGCTGGAGGAAACCGTCGGCCCCTGCCTGGGAGAATGGAGCTCGACGCCTGAGACGGGGGAGGCAGCAGAAACGGGGCGGGGGGTGCACCCAATTACCAGCACTGCCCTTCTTTTCCCACAGCCTTATTGGGTGGCAGCCAGTCGGACTCCCCCCTCCATTTGCCGGCGGCAGCTGCGGTCCGGACCCGGCTCCTCACCCCACGGGCGGCACGGCTCGGCTTCCTCGGGGCTGGCGGGGCTGCAGCCCCCAAGAACCCGCGTGGGCAACGCGCGGCCCCACTGCTCCTCGAAACCTTCCAAGAGGGCCCGAAATGTAATTAAAATAGAAGCCAGGCACACCGCAACCCCCTCCAGCCCCGCACGGCAGGCGGTGGTGCTCAGAGACCCAGGTGCGGGTAAAGAGCGGCTGCAGCCCCGCCTATGGGGAGGGGAAATCCACGGACACGGGGGAACTGCTGCCGGTCCGGGGAGGGGGGATCTGGCCGGCTGCGGCCCGTGGCTCCAGTGAGGGTTGGGGTGACCCTGGCTGTGCAGGCACAAGCCGGAGCAACAGCCCCACGGAGGGAGGATGCGCGGTCGCAGAGCCCGGAGCCTCCCCCGCGGGAGCAGATCGGCGACGTACCTGCGCCCCGATGGCCGTCATGGTGCCGGCGGCGCAGAAAGACCCGGGCGGGCTCCGGCCGCGGCCTTTTATGTCCCCGAAGGGCGGCGGGCAGCCCGTCCGCCCGCCCCGCCTGGGCGCCCTGCGGGCCCCCCCGCGGCTGAGTCAGCAGCGCGCTCCCAAAGGGCGGAGCCGGGCTGAGCCAAGCCGGGCTGCTGCTCCCAATGGCCCGGGATAGCGGGGAGAGCCATCGCTGCCCGGGCCCGGGACACAGGCTTGTCCGTGCCCGGTCTAGAGCCCCACCGCTCGATTTGCTTGGTGTCCCGGGCGGCAGCGGTTCCTCCCGCCGTGCTGCAGCCTCATCTCCACCCCTGGGTGCCCGTGTATCCCCGAACGGCTCCAGGTTTGTTTCTCCAGGCAGCGTTTCTGGCCCCGATGCCAGGTCTTCCTGGGACGGGGAGCAAGCCTGAGACCTTAGAATTAGATGATCTCTAAGGTCCCTTTCAACTAAAACCATCCTATGATTCAGTCTCCTGCTTGTCCTCCCGTGGGTCCGCAGCCCTCTGAGAGGCGAGTATTACGCTTCAGCAGTAGCGTGTTGCAGGGGAGTCCCTCTGCACTGCTCTGGAATGGTCCCTGGGGATGTGGTGCTGTGCACAGTGATACTCAGCCAGGGAACACAGACGCCAGTTCTGCGCTTCACTGCAACTGCCCAGCAGCGGCTGCTCCTGGGGTTTGTGTTTCCGAAGCCACTGGGACACGGGCTCTCCTCCTTGCCCGCTGTGATTTTGGCCTCTCACCTTAGACTGTGTGCGGCTCTTATCTGTTACCAGTGTACTTAGCCTTATGTATCTCCACCTGTACTGTCAGCAAAACTGTCTCAGCTCATAAAGTTTTACGCCCTTGCTCTTTTTCTCACTCATGTTTTGCCATCCTCTAATGAATTACTGATTTATTTATTTTTTTTTTAATGTCAGAAACAGCTTAAAAAGGAAGCTCAAGAAAATTTGCAGTGTCACCAGAAACTCTTGTTTTGCTGCCAAATCCTGATTTCAGTTCCAGCAGAGAGGTCTGCACTGACTCCACAGGCTCCAGTGGATGGACTCGCAGGCCGGAGTTCCTGCACCTTCCTCCTATGAAGTCAGGCTCAGGACTCAAACATTCCCTTTCTAGCCAAAAGGAGTTGGAAGGATTTCCTTCTCCAACACGGGGTAGTAGAAATTATTGTAACTTTACCCTTCCTTCAGCTTCCATTTCTGAACAAATCAGTTGCCTATACAGAGAGTCTCATTATCTTAATCTCTACACAGCTTTACAAGGGCTTTCTGTGTTTCCTTTTAAAACAGATATATATCTATATCTGTTCTGATTTGCCTGGAGGTGTTTTCTGCAATACTATTTATTGTATTTTTATTCTAGAGAAAAAATAGTGTTCTGAAAAATATGTTTACTTTGGTTTTCATACTTCACATTTTAATGATCAATTCTGACGTTTTTCTTTCTCTCCTCCGGCAAAATCTTTTGTCTAATTGTTTTTCTTCCAAGCTGTATACATTATTAGATTGTATTTCTATGGAACACTGAATTGGGATTTTCTGCTTTTGTGACACATGGCAAATATTTGCAAGGTCTGTTGTTAAAACTACTTTTGTGGGTTCGTGGTCTGCAATGTTTTTTGTTTTCTGAACATGTTATCCAAGCAAGCAAACTTGATGCTTGCCACATTTCTTTTCTTTTACGTTCATCAGATGACAGAATAACTTTGTGAACATCCTGGGCCTTTATTCCACAGGTTGAAGAGCATTTCCCCATTGCAGTGTTCAGACTGATCACATGCATTTGCTGTTACACTCTTCCACTTCCAAGCTTCAAATTTAACAATGTTTATGTGTTTTCAGCTCAAAAAGCACAAGCAGGTCATGTTGTCTCATTTGCTGCATGAACAAACACTGTTTGCATGTAACCCTGCTGAGCAAACGCAGGCTCAGGCCAGACAAAATACACCAGCTCTTATCTAGCAAGAACCTCACATGACTTATGCTTTCTGTAACATAGACTCAATCCTGCACAGCATTAGGCAATTTGGCTCCCAATTAGTAAAATTATTAAGTGGAGATCTGCCTTTAAAACATGTGAGTCATCCTAGTGACTTTAGCAATTAAAAACAAATAGAAAAGTGAGGTATATGTTGCTGAAGATCATTTTTCAAAAAAGCCTGTGGTAAGGCTCACATGAGCAAACACGTGCGTGAAAAGCTTTGTAGAAAGAGGAAGTTAAAAGTGGTTTTGAAACCAAAACTGGTCCCTGTCATACTTAGATCCTTGAGCAGATACATAGCTACCTGCCAAGCTAGTTCTTTGAGGAAAATGACGCTTTGGGGTGGTACAAAATTGCTTTAATATTTTATATTTGATTCAGCTTTCCCAATTATAAGATATAAACCAGAATTAAACTTGACCTGTAATTAATACCAGCATTGAATTAGTACTTTCAGATTCTCTCTTTACTGGAGGTGCTGAGGGGAGGATGATGGTAACAGTTGTGTGAATAGAGCAGTTCCTAACAGTTCATTAGCACTCAGTTTCTGCTGTTGCTTGGCTGGAGATACCTTCTGGTAAAGATGTCTGGATTTATGAAGCCTGCTGGAACTGTGCACTTTTTTCAAATGGACACGAGTTTATCTTCATTGTCTCATAACAAAACAAACCAAACATTCTCCATCTTTTAAAGGTAAAAAAATAGCAGAATTGCTTGCAGAAAAGACAAATTGTGTAAATATGACTTGAGATTATTATTTTGGAAAATCATATGTGAAAACAGTGCTCTACAACAAAAAGTGCTCAGTACTTTAAAAGCAAAAATATGATTTTTATTTTTTTCTGAAAAATACATTACCTACATCATAACAACACAGTAAATGACCTTTAAAGCACTTCAGATGTATTTTCAGTTCAGCTGTATTAATGTAGAGTTCTTGGTATGTTGCCAGTTTCATTATTTTGTTTAGAAAGTCCCTTTTCTCTATTGTTTAAGTGGGTTTTTCACATCCTATCCCTGGAGAGAAAGTTTTCAGGGAACTGTGTTCATAAATAATGGAATTTACCAGAGACTTTTGTTAAAACTTTAGCACTGAACAATCTGTTCCAGTTTTTCTCCTGCAGAAGCCCAGAAAAGGTTCAGGACTGAAGTCTGAGGTGCCAGGGGCTTAGGGAATGGTTACCTGAAGAAGTGTTTCACTTTGAGGTAAAGCAGAACACAAGGGATTGAGTCACCGCCAGCCCAGGTTCATCTAATCTTGAAGTTGGTTACTTCTATAAATGCATTTGCCTGTTGAATAAATTCCTTTCTGATCACATCTTTAATTCTTGACATAGCAACTGATCTGGCTGGGCATTTAAACCTTTATTTTTGCCTCATCCCTGTTTCAAGGTGTCTTTCTGGACAGACATCAAACTGATCTTAGAGACAAATAGATCTTCAGTATCTTGCAGACCAAGACTTTTGGAGATGTCCAAGGCCTGTATGAGGGGCAAAATGGTTTTCTTTGTATCTTTCCCAAAAAGCTGTCTCTTGTCACTGCTCTTTTGCATTTTTTTTTTTTTTTTTCTTTCTGGCAGTAGATTGAAAATACAAGTTGAAGTTGCCTTCAGCTCAGGCTGGGTTCAGCCTAGTTGGGCTGAAACAGAGCTGCTGGAATGGGGCAAAAAGTCAGCAAGTTGCTAACAAGCTCTTCAAGACCGGCAGCTTCTGGGAAGACATGCACAGTCAACCTCTGTGAATAGTGCCCCAGGCAGCATGTGGAACATCGAGAGGGGGGTTTGTGTTGTACCAAGGCCTATACAGCTCAGACCAACCCCTTGTCACAACAATTTTACCTCATGATTTTCCTCCCATCACTGCATGTTACTGCAGCCAAGCAGACAGTCTGGTCTTGGCACGTAGGAGAGGTGCAGTTAAGCATGTACAGAGGAGACAACTCCTGGGCCAGGTGGTTTCACTTTGCCTCCTGCCTGGACACCTCTCTGGTGCTGCTGGCAGGCAGATTGCTCACCCCACCTGGGGCTGGAGACTTAAAGCAGAAGGACAGACTTAAAGGAATATAGTTTGTATCCTGGAAAGAATTTATTTCTATTTTTCTTAATTTCTGATCAGTTTCTGGACCTACCTCAGCATCACATTGCAGAGACTCAACACTGGGTGCTCACTTGTTTTGCTTTGGATTCAGCAGTTTCCAGTGACCTCTGGCAATTGTTGCACTGGCTTAGGACATACCTAGAAGTATTTGTATCTGTCCATTGTGACAAATTGATGCTTTGAAATATACATTCAATACAGAAAATGAAACTTTAGCCCTTTTAACACTACTAGAAAAACTTGGGTCAATATTACAATACTAAGTAAGCTGGGGGAAATCATATTCAGTTTCTTAGCTGTCATATGTATGTTTCTTCTTGCAGTAGAATGCAGCTAAATACTCAGATTTAAATATACCAAGTACATTAAGCTGCTGAACTCACCTTTCAGATCAGAGCTTATTCAAATAAGCAGTGTTTGTGAGGGGGCAATGGCATCCCACTATCTCAGCTTTTTGGGGAACACATTCAAGTCAGTGTCTTTGCACATTTTGGTGGAGACAACCAAGGTGTCTCCCTGGCTGTGTTAGCCAAGCAATGCCATTTTCATTCTTTCCAGGGTGTGGAATCACCTGCCTGAGGCAATCTGGGCTTGCAACAGACAGTCCTGGCTGGGCAGAGAGATCATATCCCAGTGTGCCAGGGCCTTGGGCTCTTTCACATAACAATAAACAGCTTGTCATTACAGTGGTAGTACTTGGAGCTAAAATAATCCTTGCTAACATAAAGATTGGAAGGAATTTGTTGAACCACTGATTGATTCCACTTCCAGGCAGTTTTTTGTATCACTTCTTTCCTAAGCTTAACAAGCTCCAGGACTTCTGAGCAGCTGTTCCTCCCCAGACCCATGCTCATTCATGACACTGGATTTTTGAATGACTTCTCCATTACTTGAGACAGTCTAAACTACAGGAACACTCTCAACCATTAGAGACAAGACACACTGAATGGTTTTGAGAACAGCTCTGTATGTCTTCAGGTATTCTTTAGACAGCAAAGGATTGCTCTAAAACTACACTGGCAGGCAGGATGGTTGTAAGAGATGAATTAGTTCTAACGAGCATTGTATCAGACTTTGTCAAATAAAAGCATGTGTACAGGGACTAACCAAAAATCCAGTAGCCACAGGTGAAAATGGGAATGAACATTAAAAGGCCACTGCAGCCAAACTCCACATGAATTCTGTTCTAGAATAACCCAGCCAAGGTGTGTTTAACTTTCACAAATATGCTGGTTCTAGAGGCAATACAAGCTCATTTTATAAGCCATGAAGACAGACTCATGCCAGGAATGGATCTACGCTATTTGCACTTTAAATGAGCAGCTGAAGACTGGCTAATTTATAGACCAGTTATCTGAGTCTGAAGATCTCATACACCTGTGTGTAGGGAAAAAAAATGGATTCTATCTTCTGTTCTATGAACTTTTACACTTGCAAGTTTAATACTGTAACTCTCATTCAAATGTGTTACATCTATGTATTATCAACTTATCTTGCCTCTAACCAGCTTTGACAACTTGGAAGACACTTTGGGTAACAGCTGTGGTATTTAGAAACCTATCCAAGCCAAAATGCCTTATATTTTTTTTGTCTCCTCCAATTCATAATCAATCCCACAAGACAGTTCAAATGCCCCCTCAACTCCAAAGTGGTATTGCCCAATATTGTTTGCCCTGAACACTCGGGGCAGAACAAATATTTTAAGCAACGGCAAATAGAATTGTCATTTATTTTGGCAGCATCATCAGGGTCAAATAAGTTCAAAGGTTAAAATACTTGCACTGTTTCACAAGATCATTCAAGATGAGGGCTGAATAATTTTGACAGAAAGAGAAGTTGCACACTGCAGTAAACCTCAGAGCACTTTTTAGTTGAACAGAAGATGAACTTTGCAGGCTTGACAACTCCTATGTGCCTTAAGCAGCACATCAACACTGATTTGTTAAATCTATGCTAGGGGTGTTGCACTTTCTCAAATGTTTGGTAAAAGCAAGCGAAAGCCACAAGAGAAAAAAAAAAAGGAAAACAACATCCCCTTTACGGCTTACCTCTAATCACACTGGGTACCAATCAACCAGTTTGTCTGCAAAAACTAATAGCAGCAGTATGATAGAAGGAACAGTCTTATCACAGATGCAAGTTAACATTTATTATTGCCACATCCAAAGTCCAGATTCCATCCTACACACTCTGCAAACTCAGCAAACCAGACCTGAGTGCGTGTGTGCCAGCTGGCCTCTGACCTCCTGCATGCTGGGCTTGTTTCAGTGCACGTCTCTTCCCCGGCACAAACACTGCAAGGATCAGGATGTTGTTGGCCTTTCTTTGATCTAAGGCTGAGGAAATGGCAGCAACACCCTGAGTGGGTGTCAGAACAATCCCATTTTGCAACACTGCCCAGCCAGCAAAACCATCTGTTCCTCCATCCAGAGTACCTTACTGCAGACATAGTAACAGTTCTGAAGTTACATTTTGGTTTGAGGCTTGCTGCTTCTGTTTCAAATCTCAAGGCTGTATACCTTAATGGCTGTCTATTTTTACCACTGTGTTGGTATAATAAAAGCAATTACCTCTATCCACAGTTAATGGCTACACAGCCAATTTTTGTGTTGCTGCTTTGTCACAAACACTGTGCACAGACACCAGTACCTTTGTTTCTGCCTGTTTTGGAGTCTCTTCCACAACTTGAGTTTTCCAGCTTACTCCAATTAGTAAGACTAATGTTACTGTCCTAAGGAAGGTAGAGCTGCAAACATGAAGAAAGTGTTACTACAGTGAAAGTGCTCAGGTAAAGATATTCAAGGTGGAGTTCTCTGTCACTTGTAGAGAATGGCAAACAGAATTATTTGTAAGTAGAAGGCAGCATATAAAAGCCTGGCCAAGATCAACCCCTCTCTGGGATAAACACTGTGTACTTAGCAATGTTTCCCTAATGCCAGACAGGTATGAGAAAGGAGAGCAGCACTGTAAAAATTAGTTAAGTCTCACAGGGGAAATTAGAGCCAAATAAGGACTAGGACATAGAACTTGTTACTCCCAGCCCACTCTCTAGACAGAACCCAATTCCACTGCTTTAGCAGTCAAAAATTCTGAAAACACCTGTTTTGATAGAAAGCATGTTAGCAAAGCACAGCATACTCACAGTACATCAGCTCCCAGCAAACGGGCAGAAATGGAAGCATTTCCCAGTATGAGTTACATTCTGCTAAAGGCTGACAGAATCCTCCAAGAATAACCAGCTTCACAAAGCACAGCTTTGGAGTCTAGGGCTGGCAAAGAGCTAAAATAATCTCTTAGGCTGAACATCTGCTCTCACCCCTCTTCAGCAAGGTGAACGTAGTTAACACGATTTCCAATAACTAACAGGGTACAAAAGGAAGTAAAACCCCTCACATGCTAATATTACACAGAACAACAAGAAGAAACCACCTTTTTCCCTATGAGACTAGGGAACAAACCCTTCTTTATCCTAATACATTTTAAAGAGTCAACAAGTAGCTCCAGGAGCATTTCCCATTAAAAGTAGCAAAGGGAAAGGTTCTAATTTTTGAAAACACATAAGATAAAGTTATCTCCATCTGTCACCAGTGACATAAGGACAAGCTAGATACTACACACAGTCAAGCCTGTGTAAGTTAATACTGAAGTATGCATTTACCTGGACAGATATGTAATAACAAGTCTCATCCCTATGTATTTCTGTAAATCAATTGTTTATCTGAAGACTGTTTGGTTTGAGGTCCTCACCTGTTCAGATGTTAACTGGTACAGCAGGAATTCAAATGCCTTATTCCCATATAGGGTTGGGATTTCATTATCAGATGCTCTGTGCTGGAGTAGTTCAGTGCCAGAAGTTAAAAGCAGTCTCCCTTTCTGGCCTCAGTAACTAACAGTCTATGCAAGGCAGACTGAAACAGCTAAAGGCCTACTAGAGATGGTCACAACTGCATGTTTTGTATAAAATTTTGCTGATTTCCACTGTAAATCTTGCTGTTTGAGCAGCTTTGTAAGTGTTAAGCTGGTCTATGCTTGATTGACCCCTCACAGCAGCTTCAGTACCTGGCAGCCCCAGTGCTCTGTATTTACAGCAGTACAGTATCAAGGCCATCAACAACTTGGTGTCTGCAGAACATTTTCTTTCACAGGGGAGGTTTTGTGTTCAGTTGCTGAGTATTTACCTTCTCTTCAGAACCCTAACATAGTTGTTGGGGAATAATATCTCCAAGAAGTCTTTTATGAAAGTTGATTTAGCAATTGTTAACTAAGTCTCTGAAAGCTCCAGATGACAAACATCAAGCACCTTGTTCTTCATATACACAGCACTAGACCTAGCCTCGTCACAATAATCTTCGTCATGCATTTGCTTTTGTGGGTTGAAATTTATCTACATGAAAAAAATAGTATCAGACATGAGCGGTTAGGTTTGAACACAAGTCCGTGCTGCACAAAAAGTGAATCACTGAGCCCCTCTAGTGGCACCACGACTGGAGAGCCTGGCTCACGCCTTACAGCATGAGTGACAGCTGCAACTCTGCAATGAAGGGATGAGGTCAGAGTACCTCTAAGGGATGACCATCACAACTGCTAAGTACCAAATGCACTTTAATGAGTTCCAGATTTTATTCCCAGAAGGAATTTATAATGTGTCAGTATATTAGGCAGGTACACAGCTTCCCCTGGGCTACAGGTATGAGGAGAAGTGATTACAATAATCTAGGTATATAAAACCATTATCAGAAACCAGTTTTCCACATTATTAGAAATAAGGCATGATTCAGGTATGCAAGTGGCTACCACATCCACTCCTCAGATGCCATATTTGCCCTTTAGTTCTTCCACTTTTGCTATGTAAGCTTTCATCGCGTCTTCTTTGGACATTCCTGAAAGACACACAGGAAGCAGATTAAGATACCTTTTGCACACAAATCACAACTCCTTGCACACAGCAGCACGCTCCTGGAGAGCAAAGAAGCCGAGATCACTTGGCTCTGAATCTAGTATTAAAGTTTCAAACAAATGTATTCAGCAGTCATAAGAAAACAGTGTTTCAAAGCAAAGCTACACTTGTATAAACAGCAACTAAACAATGTCTATTAAGGCCATTCACAATTATTACAGGAAAACATCAAGCAACTTAGACTGCATTTAGATGTAGTGCTCACTCCTTAAAACACCAGAAAAAGCTCATTTTCACAGGTTAGATCACTTGTTAGGCTCCCCATTTAGAGCAGAGAGCCCAGTTGTATCTTCCAGTTAGGAAAGCTTTAGAAGAAACACAATAACTGGAGGGAGCGCTCAGTCTTTGGGGTACTAGGACCTGGAAAACAAAAACTTGGGTTTCTGCTGCTGCTGCTGCAGTTCTCCTTTGTGTGACATCTTGAGCCAGCTGGGCATTTTGCACCTTATTTCCCTTTGAGACAGGCTACATTTTTAAGGATTATTTCTGCCTTGCAGAGATAATAAAAAATAAGAGTTTATTATCACAGCATTTCAAACTCCTAGAACTCTTGTCTTATAAGGCAATACTATTTTACCTCTTTCTGAACCACACAGAAATTTTTTTACACTGAGGGTGGTGAAACACTGGCCCAGGTTGCCCAGAGAGGTGGTTGATGCCCTATTCCTGGAAACATTCCAGACCAGGCTGGATGGGGCTCTGAGCAACCTGATCTGGGTGAAGATGTCCCTGCTCATGGCAGTGGGTTAGACTAGATGAGCTTTGAAGGTCTCTTCCAACACAAACTATTCTATGATTTGCTGACTAGTTTGCATTGGTTTTATTTATTTATTTATTTTAAGGGGACACTTACCTTTCAATGCATTCCAGGCATCCCACTTTGCTTTGCCTTTGAAGTCCAGCATACCAGGGCGGTCTAAGAGAGGCAGGATGAGCAGCAGAATTAATTTGTGTGCTCTGGGTGTAGGTAATACCTACTCCTTTCCTGAAGGCTACTTAGCTCTTAACTATGATAAAATAGAATGGTTCATCTTTGCAGCTATTACTTATTAACCTGTAGTCATGAAGTCAGCTCAAGGGAGCATGTTGGAACACTACTAGTGGCAGAGATTGTCTGTTGAGTTCCCTCAGGACAGCAGCATTTGAGCAGAAGAGCACCAAATAGCACGATTTGGTTTTATCGTACTTTCTGAAGAGACCGCTGTCATACAACAGCTATGTTGTTAAAAAACATCAGCTCTAAAGCAAAGTAGAAGCATCCTAAGGTCCATTACATGCAGAGACATAAAAACAAAAGCTAGTGGCATATAGCTTAGAACTTATTATCATCAAGTTAATGTTATGTTTCTAACCTGTAACTCTTCATTTGTTCTGTCATCCAGGGGTATAAGCTCTGAATTCTAACTCACTTCATTGCAGGCTATGTTGTGGCCAAACAGAGAAGAAATTAATGAGATACGTATATGGTTATTCTTTACATAAAGTCCCCTGCCTATTTTACTTCTTCCCTGTCTCCTTAGACAACTCTTAAGATAAACAATTAAACAGAACCAGACAGTAGCCTGTGCATTAGCCAGAAAAATACCCTTGTGTTGCTCCCATGGCAATGTGACCTGCAGAGCCAGTTGGCAGCTCCTCTTCAACAAAAAACCTAATAGCTCACTTTTATACAGATTGTTTTTCTAGCCAACTCTTGTTAGCTACTGCTTCACAAGAACACAGCAACTTACAAAAACGTTATTATATTAACAGCTCTATAGCACTACTGCACCTTGGCAAACATTAGTATTATTAATGTTCAGCCACACCAAAAGGATTGTATGTTAAAACCAAAGTCAGTTCTTTCCTCCATCCAGGCTGCCCATTCTAAGGAAAAAATAAAGACTGCAAGCACCCACACGTTTCCTGAACACTGCCAGCTTTGAATTCAATCAACACCCAATAAACTTCAACAGCAACTGGGTCAGGAGGCCAGCGCTCAAAAAAAAAAAAAAAAAAAAAAAAAAGACCTTTTTCCTTCCTAACTCTAGTTATTCAAGAGTTGCAAGTTGCAGAAGGTCAATAGAGACAAGCTTCGTTCTAAATGTTACTCCTAGGCTGAGCCACCAGTAACAGAAGTAGCAGGAGAGACTTTGCACAGCTTATCTGCAGAGATATTTCTGCTACAGTGCATCCAAAACATGATATTTAGTTGCAGCTCCTATAAAAGGTTCACCTGTTACACACATCTGTGTCATTTTGTTCCGTTTTGGCTTTCCAATACTATTTTTAGCAGTCAACTGAGTTTAACTAACCACACTCTCCCCCTCACCCCCCCAAGTGTTGCAATTCCACACTCATACAGTTTGCCTTGCTATTAAAGCCTGTTCAACTGAGAAGTGTTTGCATTAAAGCAGCATTTCGTGACCTAAGCAGCTCCCTATTGACAGAGGTCTCCAAAAATCCCAAACCCAGTACTCGCACAAAAGCAAACACAAAGGATCCTCAGACCATTACCATACGATTTAGGAGACAGCAAGTAAAAACCAGAAGTTGCAAAAACCCTTATCAGGTCAGCTTCTGCCTGCCTGCATACAAATCCCTGCCAACTCGGTATTGAGTCATTTTTGCTAAGCCACTGGATTGCACAAAACGATGCAGGCAATAGGGGAGAGGCTTTGCCTCCTTAAGTGCCTAGGCACTTTGGCTCAGGCCAAAACACCACCGCCCCCACTCCTCCGACCAGCGCGGGGCACAGGCGGTACCCACCCGTGTTCACGTCGCCCACCGTGGCCTGTTTGTAGTGGCTGTAAACGTCCAGCATCTCCTGGTCCGTAGGCTGCGACTTGAGCTGCTTCACCTCCTCAGCGGCCTTCTGGAACGCGGCCTAGAGGGGGGCAAAGGCTTCAGGATGGGACGGGGGTGAGCACCCGTGGGCTGCTGCCGCCAAAGACAGAGAAGAGAAAGGGAGGGAGATACTCCACCGCCCCTAACCCCCCACAGCCCCACCGGCACAGCCCATACCTCAGACATGGCGACGACCCCTACGCGATCCCGGCCCCCTTGCCGTCTGCCGCGCCCCCTCCACCGCTCGGCCGCTTCACCCCTCACCAGAGGGTCAGCTGGCCAATCGCAGCGCCGCGACCGACACGGAGCCAATCGGCGCTTGCCAGGGACCGAGAGAGGCCAGGCAAAGAGCCAATGCGGGGGCGGCACGGGATGGGCGGGCGCGCCAGCCTGAGGACATCGCTCAACGGGAGGGACTCGGAGGGCGGGGCCTCTCTGCGTCTCGGAGGCGCGAGGAAGGGGGCGGTGACAGAGCGCCTGGCAGCCAATGCTTCGGTGCGGTGGGTGGCAGCGAAAGGACGTGATTGGTGGGGCTGCGTGAGGCGGGGCGAGGAGACACCCGGAAGTGTCGGCGGGGAGTCGGTTAGTAAGGCCGAGGCCGTTAATGGTCTCTGTTGGGTGGGGCGGGGTGAGGGCTGGGGAGAAGCCGCTCGGTCCTGGGGAGATGTTCTGGGGTAAGGGGCGCTCCGCCGCGGGCCCTGGTGCTGCGGCCGGTTAGGCCCCGGGAAGGTTCTTCTTTGCAAGAGGTGTTGATCATCAGCGCCTCTGACCTGGGCAGTGCCCTGAGGAGAATCTGCCGCGTTGGTCCCAGCCCTAGGTGGGATCAGTCTGTTAGGTCTGTATAAAAAACGTGGAAAGTGGGGATTTCTAACTGTCCTTCCCCAGTCTGTATCCCTACGGCATTCTTTGGGATACAAACTGAAACACAAGAGGTTCCACTTAAATACGAGAAGAAACTTCTTTACAGTGAGGGTGACAGAGCATTGGAGCAGCCTGCCCAGGGAGGCTGTGGAGTCTCCTTCTCTAGAAACATTCAAACCTGCCTGGACACATTTCTGTGTAACCTCATCTGGGTGTTCCTGCTCTGGCAGGGGGATTGGACTGGATGAGCTTTTGAGGTCCCTTCCAACCCCTGACATTCTGTGATTTTTTTGATGGTGCTTGGGCGATGGTGCATCTTTTTCTTACCTCTGCTCTGTGCCCTTCAGTTCTTGAGCCCTTGTGGAATAACATCAAGAAAATACCCATCTTTGCAATTGTGATGTGGAAGGCCTGTGTCCCCATTCTGCAGAAAGTATTTGAAGAAAATATTGTTGGTTTATTTTGTCAGGATTTGCTAGGACAAATATAGAAAAGACTGGGAGGTACTGGCATGATGGTGGGGTGCCTTAATAATTTCCCCCACAGAACACCAGAAAAATCACCCAAAAAAAAAAAAAACAGAAAGGAATGTGCCCCTGACTGATGTTGCAGCACTTCCACTGCAGTCTTTGTTCATTGCTGCAGCAGCCACAGCAGTTTAGCATGTGACCAGAAAGCATGGCTGCTGAGGAGTGTCCTCCACCAAAAACAGAGGAGTTTGCTGAGGTAGGAAATAGCTCGTTTTCCCGTGGAAAGAACCCAATGGAATAATGTGTGGGCTTGTTTGAAGAGTGGCTTGGGTTGATAAGGCGAGTCCATTATAGGTTCTGCTCTCTATTACAGTAGAGTAACCCCTGTAGAGCAATTCTAGAGACCTGCTATTATAAATTAAATTATCCCCCTTAATTATGTCATAGTATACCAGGAGAATTATATGCATGTGGATGTAGGGGAGGTTTCTCCATTTTCTGTAGGTAGGTGAAAATGAGTGTTGTGTAATAGCTCAGGCATTTTTCATGGTATTAGGCTCTCTGCGACATAAGCATATTAAAAACAGTTTGGTTTTGTTCATGTTAATACATTCTTTTAGAGGACAATGTTACTTACCCAGCAGGTAAAACCTTCAGTCACTTAAAACCCAAACAACATATTTGTATTTATCCGTAACATTTTTGTGAGTTTAGTAAGGGGTCTGGTGCTGTAGTACACAGCACAGCTACAAATTCTGGACTATTTGGTGTGCGGTATCAATAATATACTAGGTAACCCTCTTTGTTTTGAGATCCTATTACTGCTTCTATAGAAATACAAAAAGTGAAGTCCCAGAAGACAAAATGCTATTGAATTTATCACTGTGTTTTAATCTTTGCATGAGGCCCACCTGCACCTTGTTTCCAAGCGGTGCTTGTACATAGAGAAAAAGCAATAATTCCTCTCTTTAATGTTTTCCAGGTTATTCAGAATTAATTCTCATGTCAGCAGAAAGCTCAACCATCACAGTCCGTCTTGTTCGCTCTTTTGAACACCGGAACTTCAGACCTGTGGTGTATCATGGGGTTAACTTGGATCAGACAGTAAAGCAGTTCATTAATTTTGTGCGGAAGGGTAAGGTGCAGTTGTCTTATTAATTCATTTTAGACCCATGTGTTGCTGTCTCTGCAGGGGAGAGTGGAGGCGAGCAAATGAACGGGAATTCTATGGTGCCGGTAAAGATGCCAGATTTGTGTTTACATCCTCCGTGTCCTCTCCTCCATTGAACGAGCGGTCTGGAGTTAGTAAGAGCTTCCATTGTCAGTGTGCCATGCCAAAATTTGGGAAAACTGCTCCCCCTGCCCAAATCCCCATGTTTAGTCAAAAAGAGAGGAGGGCGTTTCTGCATTTGGCTCAGTGCCTCAGGCTCCTTGAGTGGTGCTGTCAGGCAGCTATTCGTAAATTAACAGGACTAAATTAATAGAATTTAGAGAGCCTTTGATCCTTAAGTACTATCTCAATATGTGGAATGTGGGAGTGCAAGTCTGTTTGCTATTTGTGAGAAGAGAAATATTGTTTTTGACACCGAGGTCTCACCGTGCCTGTTTGCTTAGGAGTTTCTGTCTCCATCTTGAGTTTAGTGGTACAGATTTACTCATCTATGTTTTAGAAGCCTGGTTGAAAGTGACAGTCTATCTAAAAGTTAGTTCAAGTAGACCAGCCCATGCAGCAACTAAGTAGTTAGGGTGTTTGCCATACTTTTGCAGGTGTATTTCTATACACCTGAATGGAGATATTCAAAGGGTGCAAATAACATCATGTGATTTTTTTTGCACGCAGTCAGCTTAAACAAGTCTCGAACTGTTATAGCTGATAGCATTTGAGCAACTCCTAGGATGTTGCCCTGGGCCTCACAGCTGTATTATGTTTTCATCACCTTCCCTGCTTCTACGCAATGAGAGACATGGCAAAATCTTAGGATGCTTTTAGAAAGCTACAAGCACTTTCAGAACATACGGTACAGCTGCTGTTATTAAGAATAAAATAAAAAAAAGTGCTAAGAAACTTACTTTTGATGTGTGCAGTGCTGCAACTTGCTGTTATTTGAGACAAAGCTAGTGTCTTGAATGAGACTTTTTGGAACTTCATTCCACAGATGGATGGGTAGTGCTGTTCCTGGTCCAAAAGGAGCCATGTTCCCTCCCTTACTGTGGTCTGTTTTGAAGGGGGAATTTGAGATAAATTGTTAAACTACTGACCCTGCAGGTGGCTGGACCTTCCAAGGCCCTGGTTAAATCACTGGGAGCACTGGCACCAGGGAAGGTGTTAGTGTCTTGCAGTTGTTTATGGGATGTGCCCTGCATGTGGCTAAAGAGCTAATTTTCTAAAGTTTGGCTTCCTTTTTGTGTCTGGTTTGCATGGCTGTGTTTAGTGAACAATTCAGTTATGAATGACAGTTGTCAGCTGTTTGTATAAGGTAGAGAGAAGTGCTGTGCAACTGTTTAACAGAATGTTCCTGGCAGATTTCCGAAGGATCAGACTCCTGCGATCATAATCCTGTTTGCATTGACTCACTGTCCTCATAGGTCGTTTTGTTCGGAGGGACTTGATGCTCAAGTGAAGTTAATCAGATATGGAGTAACTATAGAATCTGAGCCAAAGGCTGTGTTTTAGTATTTGATGCTCAAACAAGTCTCCTGTGTTGTAGATTTATTTTGATGTAAAGGATGTCCAGGGTGCATGCATAAAATAATGGAAAATAAAGTAGTGGAAATACTTTTGAGAAGACAACTTTGTTTTAACTTGGTGCTTTTATTTTAATAGATGTGCCTTCAAGAACAGGACTTCCTCCTCCTTTCAAAAATTACAAGTATGGTATGTAATTTTTTTCCTTGTTTTAGTTCCTGTAAAATGCAGACATAATGTTTTATACCAGTTTCTATACAATTTAGAAGACAACTGCTGTAGAATAGTCATGCTGGTGGCAGTGCCTCCTTACGTTTGCCAATCTGTCCAGCTCCTGTAGCTGAGGTTATGCCACTGGGGTCACAACTACAGAACCTGACCATTATTTTGAAGTTCTGTATTATTCTTTGAATTAGACTGCATGTGATACATTATTTGCTAATTGGTACTGATGGTTTTTGGTATTAATTTTTTATTGCTTTTATAAAAGTCTTTTAACTGTTTTTACTCTAGTGAGTAGCTTGTGATCTTAAAGGCTTTGAAATTGTAGTTCTCTATGTGTTTATGTATTCCAGTATCTATTTACTAATTGTGAAGTCAGAAAGGATGGTGAAGTGGGGGCTGAAGGCAGTAAATGGAAAATGCTTAACACTTAAATAATTTACACAATGTAAGAGAAACAGGGTTACTTGGCTCATCGTAGATTTGAAACCTCCTAAACACAAGCTGACGGAATGGAATAGCGTGGTGTGAAATCTAGGCTGACTTTGTCCTCTAATGTAAAGCTAAGTGTATATTTCCTTTTTGTAAAGATTGTCATGAACATGTGCAATTCATCTGTTTGGGACAGAATATACTTTGAAAATAGACTAAATGACTTTCTTTTTTTGAGTTTGTTAACTCAAATGTCAGCAGCATTTTTTCCTAGGCTTAGTAGTTCTGGAAGTTCCCTTGGAGTTTTGCTGTAAGTCTTCCTCTGTCTCCCTTGTTCCTGGAATTGACAAACTCCTCTTCAGTGATTCAAAGAATTGAATCAGGAACCAACTTAATGCATGTGAATGGTAATAAATTCTGTTTGCGTATTTAAAAAAAGAAAAAAAGCCAAGCATTTCGTTCTATGTTCTTGCTGATGGTAGAAAAGATAGTGCAAAATGAAAGCAGAAGAGCCATGATACATCAGTGGCAAGGATTTGAATGTTATTATTTTAAATACATGATTTAAGATCTTAAAATCTAAGTAACTGTAAGCTTGAATTTGGAGGTGCCCTTCCTCCCACTGATCCCTGTGGCTTTGGCCAGATGAGGGAGACCTGTCTGGGACTGCTGCTGTCACTTGTATTCCTGGTGCTGCCCATCCCCTTTCATCATTTAGAGCATCAGTTTAGATTTTCCTAAGGCAGATGCTGTGGCTGAGCACCTGATGGTGCTGTGTAGGACTGAGCATAATGTGGGTGCAAAACACTGCAGAACTTTAAAACCTGTTATACCGGTTAGTGAGGGCCTGCTTCTAGTGGGATGGTGTTAGCTGCATGGAAATTTTCACACAAATATCAAAGCCAAGTTCCTCACCTTCCCCTCAGGCTGTGAATCATCCAGGTTCATGGTTTTGGCTTCTCTGTGTGCTGTACTATCTTGTATTTTGATGATGAAAGGGCAGTGAGACTTATGCATGAATAGTGCTAGTCAGAGTTTTCCTTCTGCTTTGGTTGGCAGCACCAGAAATCTCAGTTGGACCTGGCTGGCTCTCACCTTGCCTGCTTTGGCTTATTTCTCTCCGGAATTCGGCATCACTTTATTCTCTCAACATCATATATAATGCCATCACGTTTTTCCTCTTGGCTTGGCGCTCTAACTCACATCTCAGAGCTTGAGACTTTCATTTTCTCTTCCTTTCTTTGTACACATCATTCTTGTCCTTGGCCTAGAACTCTTCTCAGTCAATCTTCTCATCTTCCTACCCTGTCATTGCCATCTTTTCACTGATGATGGCAGCCTGGGTGCCAACTTGTCTCATAAGCTCTTTCTCTTTCTTTTTTTTTTTTTTTTTTTTTTTTTTTTTTTTTTTTTTTTTTTTCCGTGAATGTGGGGCAATGTGGTAGATACTTCACAGAATCAGACTTAGAAAGTTGTTTCTTATCTGTTGTCATGGAAGGTCTGTTACCAGAAAAGGAAAGGTAAGAATCTGGCAATATGATGAGTGGAACTAAATTGGGATGAAATTGCAAAGGCAACCGAGAGGATATAAGGCTTTTTAGCTGGCATGCGAAGAGACTGTAGTTTCATCTCCATAACAGAGCTAGAGAAGCCATTTAATAGCTGAAAGACACGGTAAACTGCTGGATGGATGCCTGTGGTGGAGTTGTGAAGACGTAAAATTGAGACAATAGTTCAGAGAATGAATGAGCAGAGACTAGAGAAAAGGGGATGTGGCAAAGTAGATGGAGAACCTTAAAAACTAACAGGATTGGATTTGCTGTGGTAGAAAGGTTTCATGATTGCAATATATTTTTGCTGTGATTGTTTGGTCTTTTTTGCAATGCTTCTGTGCAAGATGGATCTAGGAACTACAATTGAATGTGTGTCTTGCTTCTAATGCTGCAGTTAGTACAGAGTGCTAAGACTGCCTTTCCAGTGACCTCTGCAGTGGAAATGAAGAGTAGTTTTGACCTTCCGTAATGTTTTAAATAAAATGTTCAAAATGGGCCAGAGTGGAATGGAAACAAATTTCTGAATGGGATTGTGATCTCTGTTATTCTGAACATCTGAATACTTGCTCTCAATAGTTTGAAAGTCGTTTTAGCCTATATTTAATTTGTTGCATGCTTCTCTTACCAGACTGTTTCAACACATAGTGCTCAGTGAATGCATAAAACCAAACTAGAATAGAAAATGAGCAGGCAAACAGAATTGTTTTTTGCTTCTTTGCTGGGAAGGCATTGATACTTTATTCTGAATTTGTTCAAACACAGAGGCTTTGGAGTTTTTTATTTGCTTGGTTTTGGTTTTGTTTGGGTTTTTTGTAGTGCTGCATGAGCATCTTCTGACTTCCATTCCCTCTGGATCTTTGCACTCATTGGTTGCTTTAGTGACCACATTATTTTCCTCGTTTTTTCTCTTCTCTTAACAAAGCCCTGCCCACATTGCCAGAGGAAAGTGATATTTCTTTTTTTGTGTAGCATAATTTCTTAAAGACCTACACTGCACAAACATATCGAGATAAATATTACTGAAGGGGGTCTGGCGTTAGAAAGAGGAGATGCTGTACATGCTAATGGAAAATGAACTTACTTAATAACATTTCTACATGGGTGGTTTTTCATGAGAAGGAAAATTTCAAGGAGTGATCTAAAGTGGTCGGGTTACTGTGTCTTAATCACTTCCTGCCTATCAACTTAACTGCAGTAGTTGACAGGTGCATAAATGCTGTTTGTCCTGCCCCAACTGCAGGTGTAAAACCTGTTAGGTTAAAACACCCTAACTGGCATTTGAATTGATGCGTTTTGACTGGGAATTGGGATGGTCATTAGTTAATGTAGTTCAGCCAGCAGACAGAAGCCCAATAGGATGTGGTACCTTAATGCTGGATTGACTGGTTTAAGACTGTGGCTGCAGGGCTGTGAAATTAATGTGTTTTCTCCTCTTTTAGACTGAATACACAAACTTGTTGTTAAGAAAAGATTTTGAACCTTACCCCTTTGTTTGTGTCTCTTTCCCTAAGTACAGCTTTCAGTGTTACCTACCTATTAAGCCTTCATTCTATTTTCTTTCAGACACAATGAAGATTATTCACCAAGCACACAAATCTAAGGTATGATTTTTAGCTGTATTCTTCCCCCTTTACTTGCTTTAATGCAGGCAGATCTTTGCCCTGTCAAATAAGGCTGGGGCAGAGACAGTCAGTAAGTTCTTGTTCTTATCTTTGTATTCTGGTTCCCTGATTTGCAGACTGGTGAACTTGTAGTGAGCTTGGAAGATGATGACAAACTGATTTTGAAAGAAGACAGTACGCTGAAAGCAGCTGGAGTAGGTAGGAGTACATTTGTATTGACTGAAGGCGCTGTTCATTGTGGTTGTCATTAAACTGATAACTGGCTGATTATGTTTGGATAGCCTGCTGAAAAGTAAATGCTATTCCTGATGCTCTTTACACTACTTGATAATTATTCAGGGAAGAAGGGGGGATAATGTACATTCAAATCATTGGACTGAGGGCAGCAGGTATCTGCACTCCAAATGTTCAGAATGCAAATTGCGATTTTTAGAGGGTATGCTTATAATTCTGCTGAGAGTAATTTTAAATGATTGACAGATAGGTTATTAGTACCGTGTCTGCTTACTCTTATCAGTAACATTTAAACTGATGTTTTGGTTAGAAATATAAGTAGTGGAACCAGCATGGAATAATGAAATAAGATTAGATTTGTTTAATGTGCAGCATACAGTGCTTGATAGCCAGATTGCTCAGGAAAGCTCAAGCAGTATCATTTAGAGAATGTGCTGAACATAGCAAAGAGTCGAAACTTGACCTGATTTCTCACATTTTGGCAGGGGATTACATATAGGGCATGTCTTTTGGTAATAATGTAAAGAAATGTCTGTCATGATAAAATTGATGGTCCCTGGCTGTCCTTTGGGCTTCTCATAAATGTGGCTGAATGACTTTGTGGCAGCAAGGTACTTAAGGGATGTAGTTCTATTCCACCTTGATATGGACATTCACTCGTTCGAATCTGATTTGCCTGGCTGGAACCATAACTGCCTGCGCTTTAAGTGCAGGGGTGTCGCAGAGAGAACTCCCTTCTGTTCCCCATGCCCTCTGATTGCTCCCCAGCTAGTGAATGGGATTTCTTGGCTTTTTGTTTCCTGACATTTACTTTCTGGTTTGAAGTGACTTGGGCTGTCTCTTCAATGTTTTTCTCTCAGGTCCACTGCAACCGGCCTCAGTATACCTTTCCTAAAGGTCTTTGGGTGCTCCTATAATAAGAATTATACTTATTCTCTGACTGTACTAAACCACATATTTTTATCTAGAGAAAAAAAAAAAGGTTCCTTAGAAAGGATTACTGGCACTCAAGTCTTATAGATTTGTAATTTAGTTAGCGGAAGATTCATATAAGTGTGATTTTATCTACATAAGGCATAGAGGTAATGCAGTTCAGGAGAGGGACTGATGACAGTGCCAAATGTTGACTTAGAAATTGCATTGTCCAGAGCTGCCTTCTTTCAAAAAGGTATTGGTAAATATTTGTATATATTATTCATCTTTGAAACCAGGTTTGTAGCTACAGCAGTGAAACAGCTGGATGTGATCTTGAAAAAGGTATCAAAACATCAGAGTAAATGTTATACTGAAGGGACATCAGAATAGATGAGCCTGTCCTCTGTACAAAGAGAGAGGTGGCTTATTCAGGACAGAAAACAATTTAAAGCTGCTTTTAATTTTTTTTTTTTTTTTTCCAGAATAACAGCAGTTAGTCATTAGTATGTAGTATTTGTAATAGAAAAGAAAAACTCTTGCTTTGTAGAATGCAGTGTGCTGTTATACCATTTTACGTTTTGATGTGTTCCAGGCTATGATGATGAAAATTTTGTAAGTTATGAGTGGAGTCTTTGTAGTAAAATCTTGAAGAAGTCCTCCTTCTTCAACAAGAAGTGGACAAGAGTAAACAAAGGAAGTATGATAGCATATGCCACTAGTCCTCATTTTGTACGGTTTAAATCAGTAAGAAGATTTGAAATCTCCTGTTGGCATATTACCTTGTTCCAATATCCAGTCTGGACAAGATTTGCTAGAATGAAACAGAGAATTGCTGTTAGGAAATCTGGGAAATTTGGAGACACGCAGAACATTTTTCCTAAGGTGCAGCTGATTGCCCTTGGCACTTCACAGGGTTGGGCTAGAGAGTTATAAATTATGAGGACATTAGATAAGTATCCTCAGGAAAGCCTCTGTGGTAGTGATTATTATTGCAGCCATTATCTAGTCAGCAAAGTTAATGCTTGTTTGTTTTTTTCAAGAGCAGGGTGTATGTTAATAAAGTGTTCAGTATTCATTGCAGTATTGTCTGTTTTCTGGTTGAGATTCTAAACCCCCCTTTTTTTTTTCTTTTTTACAAGACAGGCAGACTTCATTAACTTCAGATTTAATATAAAAAAGAATGTGGAACTTATTGGCTCAGCAACTTAAAGAATTCCATGTTTAATAATTGTGAAGGCTTTCCATCAGATTTGTCTCTGTTCTGAATTAGTAATGTTGCTGACTTATTGTTTTAGAAGAGGAAGTCCTTGACCTACTGGGTTGAAAGAATTGTGACTGCTCTGAACCTTTGTGGGTCCTTTAGCTCTGCCATATCCCCTGTGAATAATTAGAGGTATTTGAAGGTATTGCTGGAGAAGCCAATTTGTGTCTTTCACTTTGCATATTGTTGAAGCCTCATGAATTAATCATCAGCAGGGCAAAAAATTAACTTCTTCAGACACATATTTTGATGGGTCATGAGGGAGAATGTAAAGTGTTCTGTAAAATATTCTACTGATCCTCTAAGTATTAAATTATTATACCTACAGGCTAATTTAATGGAAAAAATAGTTTCTTTTTTACCTTTCCTAACAGAAAAATGCACAAAGGAAAAAAAAAAAGAGAAAAGCATGCTTTGTTATTTTTCTAACATTTGAAGGCATTAGAATAAAATCGCTTAATTTGCTGAATGCTTATACAAACAATTCTGAAGGCTGTGTTAAACAAATCTTGAGGGGTCTTGTGTACATATTTCCTTCTATATATTCAGGTTACTTCCCCTCCACCCCCCCACCAACAAGGTTAAATGTTAAACAACATCTTTAATACTGAATTTATTTATTTTTGGAAAAAATATGAGGGGGTGGAAGAAAGGAGTGTGATGATTTGTAATTGTCTTTGACCAAAAAAATTGCCAATTGTCTTCTAAAATTCTAAATAGCTGGCTGTTGGGTGGTTCATTTACTGATGTACTAAATATTTAATTTTTCATTTGTTCTAGCAAATGAGACCGAATTAGCATTCTTCTGTGAGGAAGATTACAGAAACTACAAAGCTAATCCTGTTTCAGCCTGGTGAAGATCCCAAGAGATTGTTTTGTTTTCCCATACCTGTTGTAAATTTTCCTTATTCCGCTTAATGAGATTTTTCTTAAAGATCAATAAATCCTAGAGGATTGCTTTGCAAACAGTGCAATTCCCTTCCTATAGAAATTAATTTCTGTCAATATGCTAGGACTGAGAGAAGGAAAACTGGGGGACATAAATGACTTTTTTTTTCCTTCGCTTGCCTTTGGCGATGCAGGCAGTGCAATCTCTGACCTGTGACACACGTTCTTGGCATGATCCTACAGCAGACATTAGCTACATATGGAGATTATACAATGCACAGTAAGATCCCACCAGAGTACTAACTTCTAATGAAAATGGAAATGTTTTATGACCAAATCACTGGGTGTTTTAGAGAGCTCGAGAAGAGAATCTCTCTGTTTCAAGCCATAGCTTTACTCCTCTCATTTTATGTTTGGTCTCTTTTGTTCAAATGGTGCAGACTGGCAAGTGTTTCATGCTCTCCACTGGTGAATGCTTTTCTTTATACTATTTTCCAGCCCTCTTTAGCATGCTGATGGGGACAAGTGACTGTTGGGAGGCTTTTGTCTTCAAGAACCAGCTTGCCTCTTTCTAGCTTTACTTCACAGAGATGCCTTCATGTATGAGGAACCTGAGTTCTACCAGGACATTAGTGTGCGTAAGGAAGAGTCGTGGATTTTTCCAAATGGAGCAAAGCTTGTGGTTTCGCTTTTAAGAATAAAACCTGAATGATTGCATTTTTGCAAGGAGAGACCCAATCTGCAAGCCGCATGTTTTCAAGACTGGAGTTGATTCTTTCCTGTTTTAAAGAGCCAAATATTCTGTTGCTATATGTTAGTTTTGGCTTTCCTACTACCGTAACCAAATCAAGAGTATGAAGAAATAGTAATGTGTGCAATAAAGTACCTTTGTGTAGACACTGCTGATGAAACTGCATTTTAGGAGTTACAGAGATGCAACACTGTGCCTTTAAGCCTCTCTTCACTGAAATAGAAATGATACTGGCTTTCTGCCTTAGCAGGCTTTTGGAGCATAGACTCTGTTAAATCAAATGAAATTTCATGTGGAATTGCTTTAGACCCACACATATACCCTCAGCTCTGGGTGAGAGCTGACAACACCATTTCCACTAGAGACTTTCCACAGAAATAAGCTTACCATTTACTAGAGCTTTGATCTTTTTTTTTTTTAAATTGACATATGATAGTGAAAACAGATGTGTGAGTATCTAAATAAAAATTGTCTTTGCTTTAGATGTAGGGCCAAGGAAGCCTCTATGTATTGTTCCCACCTCATTTTCTTCATCCTTCCTGACAACGCTCTGCTTTAGGCTGGTTTCGGTAGCTGGTGTTACTCACCAACAGCTTCGCTTTCAACAGAGTTTTATTTTCTTGTGAAACTGCATCACTTTCTCATCCGCGATTAAAAGAGTGGTAGTATTTTATCTTGTAAGGAGGAGTCCTGTGTCACTGAAGCCACCTGTGTTCTTGGGATTTAGATGCTGTTACACATGCTCTGATGGATTTGTGAGAACTTACCACTTGCCTCTTCTTTCTGCCCAGGCCACCTTTCTGATGCTGGTACCTGGGCCCATGTCTCAGCCACCTTCTTAGGCAGTCTGTCAGGTTTGCCAGATTAATCTGGCTAGTGTGAGTTTGTACCTTTCTCCGCAGACAGTTTAAGCTGATGCATTACACTCTGGAGTCCACCAGCTTTGTTCAGCCAAATTTACAATCATGAAGGTAACTTTGTAAGAAGCAGATGGCACACTGGAGAGCTCAGAGTCTCAGACTGTCCTACCAAGACGCTGAGATCATATCCATCAGCACTCTCAGGCTGAGGAAATACTGTCATTCTCTTCCTCCTGTTCTGGGGATTTGAATATGCCCTTTCAGAGAGATTTGGATTGGTTTTGTGATCTCTTTTCCCACCAAATTTTAACAGTTGTCTTTTTTGGGCTAGCACAGTTACAAATGTTTGGTGCCACATCAAGTGTGGCACAGTGAAAGAGCAATTTTATAGCATCAACAAGAAAATGATAAATGTTTTAATGCCAGTATCCCAGAATGATGTGTCTGGCACTCCACATTAGCTTCTCTTTCCAAGGGAAGAGTTAAACGACTGCTTTGTGATCTCTGTTCGACTGCTTTGTGAGCTCTGGTTGCTCTGGCAATGGCACTTCATGGGCTCCTTTCTGCAGCAGCACAATAGAGCCTTTTGTAATGTTCTCAATGACCACACTTGTAAACTGGATTCTTCCTGAAGTGTTTTTCTGCTCTGTGTGTGTGTGTTGTGTTTTTTGGTTTTTTAATTTTTTTATTGGACCTTTAATAATGCTTCTTTTGAATAACCCCCCAAAACCATAGATAATAACTGAGAAATTAAGAGAGATGCTGTTCCAACATTTTTTGGTGGAATATGGTATACCCTTGTATCAAAGTAGGTTTAATTCCAGGGTTGTCAAGTACTGAATGAAATCTGTGAACACTGGCTAATAAATTGCTAAAGACTGGGATGTCTTTGCCCATGTTGTTCTGAAATCCTCTATTTAAGCAAACCACCTACAGAGTTGGTACCGTGGTTTGTTATCCTGGCAGAGATCATGAACTGCATCAGTTTACAATTACTGTTACTTAAAGGTGGCTTCTCCATAATGTGTAGTGGGGTAAATCATATAGCTTTGCTAGTGTTCTTAGACATTGTGGGGTCAATAAGGATTCATCTTTCAGTATGATGTCCTTGGAGCCTTTCAATACCCTTCTTTTTCAACAAAAAGAACAGCATCCAGAGCGGATGCTGAAATAAGATGCAGCTTCTCCTGGGTTATTGCACTGTAGCAGGGGCAGGGCAGTTAAACTGGAAGCCCGAAGGGTGTGCGAGGCTTGGGTGTTTCTTGGGAAAAGAAAATAACTTCAGAGAGACTGGAGGTTTTGTTAGGAAGTGTGAAAGAATAGCTACTAAAGGAGAAGAGAGGAAATTAGGAAAGGAATTACCATGAAGAGGAAGAAGAGGTAACAATGTAACTGAGCAAGCACACAAAATCCTGACTGTACAGACTCTTGGCACAGCAATAATGGAGTAATGCTGCTTTTTAAAACAATATAGGTATGAAAATGGTGCATTTTAATAACTTTTGGAATTAAACTCATAAACTGCTGGAATAGGCTTTTTTTTTCTGCCTGGCTCTGTCATGTCATATTTTCTGCATGCAGCTGTTTTTGTGTATTTTTCTCTCTAGAGGTACTTATGTTGCCTCTTGAAGAAGCAAGAGCTAAGAAAACTGCTGACATGGACAGCAGAGTTAAATGTTGACAGTTACTGATGGCCTAGAGGAGTCCTTAAAGATCTGATATGCACTACCGTTAAAGCTGGGGAACTGCTTTATCAGATATAAACATTCTGTCTTAGAAGGTGATCCAGTGATCAATTATAAGCGGTGGTGTTTCGTTTTTGCTCCCTGGGACTATTCAGCACATCTGCTGACATCATTTACTTAAAAATGAGCTGCAAGTAAGAGTCCAGCTGTGACAGGACATCTGTGGGTCCTGCCTGTGCAAGCTGATAGCCACAGAACCCCAGAGTGTCCAGAGATCAAGAGTGAGAAAACGGAACATGCGATAATCATTCTTGATCTCATATGACCAATGGGATCCTGGCTTCAGAGGAACTTCATTGGGCTGGAGGCATTACAAATGCTTATGGCAAGGGCGCACTTTTGCTTATTGAACAGTTTGGGCTGAGCTCATTCTTGCTGGTTGGCACCAATCCTCCCCTGATTTCCTTTTCAAAGTGCTGCTTGGCACAGGTTTGCAAATGATTAATTAATCAAGTAACGATGCCCAGAAGAGAATTTTACTACTTTTCATCTTCTCAGGGCAAAGACTTTTCCCTACTGCCTACTTTGCAATTGAATTAGAGAAACAGGCGTGTTTTTTGCGTGCTTTCCTGGATGCTTCCCTTTGCTTCTTGCTGCCACTTCTGCTGCTTTGCAGTGCTGGGATGGTTAGGTCTACACCTCATCTGATATGTACCAGCAGCATTTCCTGTGTAATGTACATATATATATATTTTATTCATGAAGAAATACACTTTGAAATAAAGAGGAGACCTTTTCTACACTATTGCTAATAGCGCACAACAAAAGGATCCTTTGTCGCTTTACAGGAGGACTTGCACAGGACAGCACCGTCCGCTGGTCAGTGGAAACAAAAATGTTTTTATCCTAATACTTTCTATATTGGAATGAAATGGGAGAAGTGACATCGAGAATGGAAAAAAAATGCAGTGAAAAGCCAAGACATATTGCCATGAACTGTCTGCAGAGAAAGCCACCAGATGTCAGCACAGCCTGTTCTTTCATTCTCGGGATCCTCTGTAAGCCAAGAAATATGTAATGTTTATGAAAAGTGCTTATCTGGGAATTGGTTTAGCCTGCAAAGTCTGTACTAGGGTTCTGGTGATGAAAGCTGAATCTTTCCTTGCAGAAAGTATTTCTTTTTATATTAAAATCAAAAAGCGGCAAATTGAACTGGTATCAGCGCTTAAATTCCTGTTGTTAGAGAGCATCCTTTGCGGAATCAGTTCCAGTGTATCTAAATCTTTGCATGCTGCGAGGAGGCATTTACAGAACATTCATTTGAAGAATTGTCTGGAAAAGATCAGTGTTAATTTGCTGAGGTTTTGTAAAGTAGACTTTAAGTGTGCCTATTTTTTTTTTAAACGCAAGGAAAACCACCCAGAACAGACACACATGCAAAGCAGAGCAAAACATCTTCAGCAACACAGCTTAAACACACAACAAATGTGTTCTCCATGGTTCTGGCCCTAAGCTCCTACTATTTCTTGCTTGTAGTGCAAAGTCTGAGGAGCAGCTGGCGCTGCTTTCCGGGCCATGCTTTCTGAGCTGCGATGAGATTGGATGTCATGAGTTTTGGATCCCAAACCCAGGCACTGCGCACAGCTTTATGCTGTGAATGATTGAAGTGTGCATAGATGTTGCCTGGTTGAAAGAGTAATTTTCAGTTGTTGCACAGGGACAGGGTGTGACGGAGCTTTCTGCTGAGATCCCTGTCGCTTTTCTTGCAGCAGCTTGCAGATGCTGGGGCGACTATTGAAGAGAGGGAAGTTAAATGATGAGTAGAGCCTGAGTGACCTAAATTCTTCCTTCCCTCTGTTTTCAGCTGTTTCTTCTGGCCTCATAGCCCTGGTGTCATGCTTGGGGTTTACAACAGCTTCCTGGGTATGAGAATTGCTTATTAATTCCAAACTATAGCTGTAAGCCTCAAGCACCGTTCGCACTCCAGAGGTGAGGAACAGGAGCTGGCAGCTGTGCGGTCTCATGCTGCTTACGTGGGTGCAGCTGGCATAGTGCTGCAGGTTGTTTGGGAGCTGTTATTCTCACTTCTCTTCCTCCTGCACAGCGCCCAGTTCTGCTTCACTGAGGCTCAGGACCTCCTCTTGCAGCACAGTGTGCCTGGCAGAGCATTGAGAGGACAGGAAGGTGTTTGGGCTGGTGATACAGTGGGAGAGGATGTGGCATAGAACTTTCATCTTCCTGTAGATACCTTATTTTTTATCAGATATAGATTGTACCTTTTGTTTGCTAGCATCCTCTCTCTCTGATAGCCATAGATTCTTTGTAGTGGGCCAAAAGCAGCGAGCCAGAAGAGTGTTTCAATTGGTAGTGAGTACATTCAAGAGTTCAGTATGGCAGATTAATGTAAGAATTTACCTTGGTATGTCCATTTCTGATCTCTGGCAGGTGACTTACATTGTTATGTACCAGGAATGCCAGCAAGTACTATAAGAATTGCTGCTGTTTGCTCTCATTTCACATATTGAGAAGGTTTAATTCTGCTTTTTAGCTAGAAGCTGAGGGAACATATTCTTTAAGGCTAGTTTGGGAAGTCCCTTTCTTTCAGTGAACGGAGATTTTAAATATAGAAGGTATTATATCAGTCTGTTTTTCACACTACTTTGAGGTGACACGGTTGGCTCTCTGTGTGTATGTGTCCATCCAGCTGGAGAACATCAGTTGGTTTTAGACTCAAAGCAGCAATCTAGAAACAAAAGCTTATATCCCAGCAGTTAGTATCATGGCTATTTCTTCACACTACTCCCCTGCCACATCTTCCCCCCACAAAGCCAATAAACCTGGTTTTGCAGAAAGCAGATGTGAATCTTGCACAGCAGCTTTGTTTTCTGGAGGGCTGAATGAGGCAGGCACTGAAAGGCAGACCTCTGATGGGAGCTGGCTCTTGAAGCAGCAGCTGAAGGTAGCTCATTGGAGAACGGATATAGGAAACAACAAGAGTAACTAACCAGCTGAACAGCAGCTGTAGTGGATCCTCCAGTGCTGAGGTTTCTAAATCTAAAGCAGATTATCTTTCTAGGAGGAGTGCAGTAGTGCCACTTGAAGTCTTCGAAAGATTCCTGTAATACTGTGGCTTGTAATACACCATCCTCCTGACTGGCCACACACAACAGTTATTTTTAATCTTTGATTATGAAAGTCCCGTGCACGCTCTGCTAACAAGAACTGTCCCTAATCACAGACAGTATCTTCCTGCTTCCTATTGTATGCTCAGCTTTAAGATAAGCATGGGTTTGATTTGCACTAAAAAAAACTTGTGCAGAAATTCTGCAAAGTTGATGCTGCTTATTAAGCCACAATAAACA
This sequence comes from Patagioenas fasciata, assembly GCF_037038585.1. Taxonomy (NCBI): domain Eukaryota; kingdom Metazoa; phylum Chordata; class Aves; order Columbiformes; family Columbidae; genus Patagioenas; species Patagioenas fasciata. Next base: position 10,325,538 of record NC_092526.1, on the reverse strand, counting down.
GATAAAGTAAAACTGTCCTAGTGTAACAGATCTCATTCCTCAAACCTGAGGCACAGTCTGTGGATCCCACTAGCTCAGTGCCTGAAATTTCAAGGTCAAGGGTAACACCGAACCTGCGTTGCTGTTTGTAGCAGGCCATGCAGCTGCGTTGGCCATTGTGCAGAGACTGGAGGAAATACATTGCATAGAGGTGCTGAAGCAAGTGCATCTCCCTAAAGGTTCAACTGTACTCTGACATATCACTTTGTAAGTAAATCCCTGAAGAGCAAGAAACCAACTGCACTGTTAAAAGCCTTGTATTATGAAACAGAAGAAGTGAGAGAACTGTACCTGCAGAGGTTAATCTCCAGCACAGGAATTTAAATGAACTCATTAAAATCAGCTTACAAATTAGCTCATTAAAATGCAACGCCAGAGATCCAGAAGTTGGTTGATCTGGCATGCCACTTCCATGAAGAAGTAACTTAAGAAATGGAGAACAAACTGATAGTATTAAAACTTTTTTTTCCAGTCTCATAAACCCACATCTGTAACTCCCTCTTCTTGAACTCTCTATCAACAGCACTTTTTGTTTACTGAACTGAGGTTGTTTGATCCTGGGGGTCCTGGAGGACAGCAGGGTGACCTTGAGCCAGCACTGTGCCCTTGTGGCCAGGAAGGCAAATGGCATCCTGGGGTGGATTAGAAGGTGGGTGGTCAGTAGGTCAGAGAGGTTCTCCTGCCCCTCTGCCCTGGTGAGACCGGATCTGGAATATTGTGTCCAGTTCTGGGCCCCTCAGTTCAAGAAGGACAGGGAACTGCTGGAGAGAGTCCAGTGCAGGGCAACAAAGATGATTAAGGGAGTGGAGCATCTCCCTTATGAGGAAAGGCTGAGGGAGTTGGGGCTCTTTAGCTTGGAGGAGACTGAGGGGTGACCTCATTAATCTTTACAGATATATAAAGGGTGAGTGTCACGAGGATGGAGCCAGGCTCTTCTCGGTGACAACCAATGATAGGACAAGGGGTAATGGGTACAAACTGGAACACAAGGGGTTCCACTTAAATACGAGAAGAAACTTCTTCTCAGTGAGGGTGACAGAGCATTGGAGCAGGCTGCCCAGGGGGGTTGTGGAGTCTCCTACTCTGCAGACATTCAAACCCACCTGGACACCTTCCTGTGTAACCTCACCTGGGTGTTCCTGCTCCAGCAGGGGGATTGGACTGGATGAGCTTTCGAGGCCCCTTCCAATCGCTGACATTCTGTGATTCTGTGTGATTCTGTACTACAACTGCTGTGTAATATCACTGCCCTCTTGCAATGAAATGTATGTACACACTTGTGCCCTCCCACACGCACAGAGTTGGCACTGTAGGTCGCAGTGGTGATAATTTTCAGACATTACCTTGCTAAGGAGACTCTAACAGCTGCTTACTGCAGTGGGGTTTATTTCCTAGTGGTTAATTCTAGATAATCACACTACTACTGCCATTAAAGTAATGGTATTGTTTAGGGGGAGGAGAGAAAAAAGACCCAAACAAGTTCTGATGTAAATATATAGACCTGTTAAGAATATCTTTTCTGTAACTACAGATGCCATTGATTAAAACTGGCCTTATCTTACAGCTTTTCAGTTGGTTCTTACATATCCCAGAGGCACATAGTAGGTAATACAGAAAATAAAAATATAGAGAATTTACATTCCAGCTATATATTCTGCAATTATATATATGTGTGTGTACATATATACAGAGACAGAAACTTCAAGTACAAAACCAGCTAACTGGTAAATTTTAACCTCACTAAACCCCCCATCCACATTAAAAGAAAAAATCATAGCAAAAAGATAATTGAAAAATTCCTCAATTCACTTTTCAGCATTCCAGAATCAGAAGAAATTAAACAGTTGTGTCAAAGGCTTGAAGGACCAGATGCCTATAGAGCGCACCTTTTGAAGCACTGTTTTGCATTTCTAGGAATTGTTTTCAGTCTTTAAAAGAGATGGTGCCTGGCTGGTCAGGATGTTGGCACAAGCATTACCGGGAGACACTTGACCAGCCTTTTTTGAGATGCTGTGGAGCTGCGGTAGCTGTGGGGGTTTTGAGCTTGCTCGTCTGTCCATCTGGGCTTGTGTCCATCTGAAAAGCACCGTGCTGACTCAGTAACGGAGCCAGCTCCTCGGGTAGGCCCAGGTGCCTGATTCTGCTCATGAAAACTGTCCCTTTGCCATGGGTGGGAAAGGGTATGCGGGCGTCAAAGTCCTGAACAAAGCCATGGCGCAAACCTTGCTTCTGCTGAGCAGAAAAGCGAGTTACAGTAAAACTGCATCTCTCCCCTTGAAGGCAAAGCCTGTAAACCTGTATAATGTTCTTTCCCTGCCTCATAATATTTTTTCTTCTTCTTTTTTACCACCAGGCAGAAGTCTTGCCTGACCTAAAGACACGAAAAGAAGCTTAGGTGGGAAAAAGTGGCATTGGAATTGTAACCAGAAATTGTGTAAACTGGTGCTTTTATGATGACTTTGCTTGATGATGAAACGGAAGAGAAGACTAAAAGAACAAACTTGCTGAATCCAGTTTTCCGTCAAGGATGAGATAAACTGGAGCGGGTGGAATTATACTCAAGTGAAACTGCCTCAAGTGCATGTGGTATCTTAACCTACCATTCAACCACAAATAAGTAGTTCTGGGTGGGTGATGTGATCAGGTGCTGATGTGGGCTGGGTTGTGGAGGTGGATGGGGAAACCTGAATAACCACAGCTTTCTGAGGACAGTGGGAAAGAATGGTACCTTCCCTGTGTTGCCAAAAAAATACAAACCAAAAAAATCAGCAGCTGATGAAATCTAGGCATTTCCCTCATGCTGATTTCTTTCCATTCAGTCAAAAGAAGTGGAGTTTGGAGACTTTCCTGTAAGCCTTAGGCAAGAACTGAAATCCCTCAATAGCATTACTGGCACTGTGAGCAATATTTGGAGAACATTACTCACTGTAGTTACTTGAGGCTAAACAGGGAATTCTTTAGATTCTCTGTATAGAAATCATCCAGGTTACAGAAGCAATAGTGCCTTTAAGAAGGGCTTATGCGCCCCAAAGTTGATCATTCCCCCCCCGCCCCCATTTATATTAATTGGTCTAATAGCAAGTACTTTCTTGTCCCACAAACTGTACCTCATTTGATGCTGACAGGTGTTGTTTCTCAAAGCAACACTGAGTGGTGTCTTTTACTTAACTGTAGGAAAAAGAGGCTATTCTAGCCATGGCCTTGTACCTGACCTGAGGTAGTCTTCTTGTGTCATCCCAACTGAGCTTTTGTGGATGGCTGTCCATTCTCTGGTCATTTGGATATCCGAAACCTAAAGAATTATTCTGATCAAGGGCTTGAAGGGATAGAACATGACAGGTGGAAAAAGAAATTAGGACAGAAATTATCATTGCCCTGTACCTTGTCCAAAGTGGCTGTGAATTCAGAAGAGCATTTGATAACCTGCTTTGTGATCTTTTGTGACTTTTTGAGGTGCAAAGCAATGAAGGGCTGTGCCCAAAATTTATGACTGCTGTATTTTCATGTTGTGGTCAAGACTTGCTGTTCCCTTTGTAAGACCGTTCATATTACTGTGAGTGAAACCAGTGGGTTTAGAGCTGCTGTTTTGTCTGCGTAACTGGGCATGTTCAGGTGACAGTGATTTCTACAAACTTCACCCTGCTATTTGATCTAACACCAGCTGGAAGGCCTTGGTTTTCTCCATGCAATTTTGTGAAGCAGTGGGTCTTTCCGATAATTATCTTCACTCTATTTCCATCAAATCCTGGTTGAAACTTTGGCTTAGTAGAACAGAGAACGTGCAGCAGGAGTGGCTGTCATCTCAGAGCCAGCAGTGCAGACCAGACGTGTGATGACAGGGACATCTCTCTCTTCAAATGCTCTTATGCTGCTGGAAAATGTGCTTTATTTCCATAGTTTATAAATGTGCACCAGGCACGGCTTACAGGACCAGAAGTGCTGTCTGTATTTGAGAGAACAGGGATACTTGGACTTGCTGTCAGGTTTGGATGCTTTTAGTAGAACCTGCAGATGCTGCATAACATGGATAGTACTGTTCTTACTTGTTCATAGAGTTCAATGAGGAGACCAAAACCAGTGACACTTCGTCTTTCTAAACCTCACAGCCGTGATTGATCCAGACACTGAAGAGGCAGGATATCTTTGCTGTCACAAAAAAAAACAGGAAATCTGTGCTACTTCAAATGAAAAACTTATGAGAGCAGCTAGGGAAGCAACCAAGAAACAGTGGTCCAGGGAGCTGCCAGCCAGGACCTCAAGTGACTGCTCTGACTAACATCATAGTCCATTGTTTTCCCATGTATATCAGTGCTGCTAGCTTGGCTTTCACAGTCATTTTTAAGGCAATAATTGTCCTAGCAAATCAGCAATATAATTTAACTACTGCTGTCTAAACTAGTTTCATGATCATCCATTTTCTAAAGTCGCCAAATTTTATTATTTACCCACAATACAATTATACCAAAACATACATATATGTAAGAAAAAGAAACACCTTTCTAGAAATGTTGATAGTGCTCTGAAATCCTCTGTCACAGCTGGGGCTCTGTTAGACATTGCTAGAGGTCTCCCCGCTTGAATATTCCTCCGTTGTGCTGGGCAGAACAAACTTCACGTATCGCCCCTTCTCCCAGCCCCTCCTGATTCGCAGCAGTCTGTGCTGGATGCAGGGCAAGCTGAAGATGACTTTGGCGAGGATGACAGTACATGGAACGAGCAGCGTGAGGGTGTAGGTCGGGGGCAGGTAGAATTTGTACTGGTTCTCATCGAAAGCCCGCGACCATCCGTACGTCAGCGTGTGCAGCGTGCTGATTACCAAAGCAATAAATCCAAGGGTGGACTGAAAGGAAGAGAAACACACGCCAGTTAGCAGAGGACCTTGTGCCTGGCTATTTTGCTATATTTTTTTACACTGTTTTGTGAGTGTACACGGCACAGAGAAAGCAATGAGTATTCCTGCGTTTCTTGACCAGAACAAAACACGACTGGAAACCTTTCCTGGGTAGCATGCCAGACTGCTTTTTTTCTTTTTCTAATCAGAGGTTAAGTGTGATATTAGAAACCCAGCAGGAGCTTCCCAGAAGATGCTGCCAGCTCGGCTGAGGGGTGGGCTCCTGCCCCTGGCCCCTGTTGTGCATGTCACTGTCGGCAGCTCCCAAACGCTCCTCCCCAGCTGCAGCTGCCGGCTCCACCACCTGCTGCTCCCTGGATGCCGAGAGGCTGCTGGTGGTGGGGTGAAGCATTGGCATGGTGACTTTGGACCAGCAGTTGGCACCAACACAAGTTGGTGAAGCTGCAGCTTCACACAGAGCAAAGACACCTTCGGGTAACTGGCCTCATATATAGGAAAAATGAGACTGTGAAGAGAGAAGTGCTCTGGTCTGAGGTGAGCACCAGCCCTAAAGGGTTTCCTTCTCTGTCTCTGTTGGTTTGTGAGCCAGACCTCATGATGGACTAAGTCCCTGAAATGGGGAGTCCCTTTATCCACTCAGGGAGGCAGCAAGAACCCAGCCCCTGTTCTGCAGAGCAGAACTCCCATTTTCAGCTGATATCGTGGCTCCTGAGCACTCACAGAGACGATGTGTTCCCTGAATATTTCCAGCTTACTCTGAGGGCTGCTCTTAAGAGGGGTTTTACTCTGTGGTCCCCTCACTGGTGGTCTCCTGCCTGGATCAGAGGTGGTGGCTCCCAAGCTTGTATCTTCCGCTGCCCATGGGCCCTCACTCCTGAAGGCATCTCAAGTACAAGCCTTTGCTGCTGTATTTTCAAAGAAGAGCACGGGTGCAGCATAATGCTCTGCTGCCCTTCTTCAAATGCTTGGTGTAAGCCTGCGATAACAGCCACATTTCAAGGTGCCTAGACAGGGAAAATTTTCCAGCTGATGTCCCTAACACAGGGAAGGAAGCTTTTGCAAGCCAAAATATCTGGCTTGGTGCAGCTAGTCAGATTGGCAAGAAACATGGTCTTCTTGAAGATACATCCAGGAAAGAGGACATAGCAGGGAAATAAGGGACCAGGGCAAGACAGGAGGAAGGACTCATCATTTTCTCTTGAAAAAATAATTGTAGCTGGAAAACTATTTAATTCAAAGCATCCCTTCCTGTTTTTGATTGCTGGGAAACTATTTAAAAACCCGGACAACTTTTTAAAATGTACCACATCGTTACCAACTCACTAGACCAAGGCTCCTCTAACCTTCAGAGCAGATCATTCAGGCAGCTGAGGGGACTTGGCAGGGGAGGGAAGGAATGCTCCAAAATGTGCTACCAGATCCAGGTACTTTCCTTTTACAGCACTATCTGGCAGTCATGCGGGTGTCACTGGGTCCTGCCAAGATTTCACCCGTGTAACACCCAGTCAGGCTGGGGAACTCTTCTCTGTCTTACAGCTGAGCCAGGAGTTGGGACCAGACCTGTGAACTGAACCTCAGTCCTGCCTGCATCCCCACATCCATTCTTGCTTTCAGGGACAGCCCTCCTTCTTACAATAAGCCACGTGTGATTCCTAAGCCAAAGAGGTAATAAGCAGCAAACCAAATAGGGTCAAGATAAGTTTCACTTGGAAAATTAAGGATGAGTTTGCTGGAATATGCCAGGATCATAGTGGAACTTAACAGCAGGACCCTACCTGTCGCTCATCCGTCATTTACCAATGCTGAGCTTCTCTCCAGCAGGCAATAAAACCCCTGGGTGGCAAAAGGTTGGGAGTACCAGCTTGAGACTCATCTGGCAGAGGAGAGAAGTAAAGCAGGGCAGGGGCAAAGGGGACAGGATGACGTCCAAGGGCAGCAGACACTTTCTGCCCTGGGCAGAGGGGGCTTCCAGACTCAGCCCGAGTGGGGCTCTGTGCACCGCAGTGATGCCAGAGCTGGAGATAATTAGTTTGTTCTTCTTTCAACTGCTGCTGATACCAGGGGAGAGCAGGAGTGCAAATTAGTAGGACAAAAGGTGATGAACCATCACAGGTGCTCTGTGACCCATCTCTGCGTGCAGACAGTGGGGCCCATGAAATAAAAAGGCTAATTGGCAAAAGAACACACAGATAAGCCATCAGTGGCAGGAAACAGTGCTGGCAGCTCCTCAGACCGCAGCAATGGGCTGATCTGCTCCCAGCACAAACAAGGGGCTGTCTGGGGAGAGCTGGGGGTGTCTGGGGGGTCCCAATGCTGGCTTCAGGACCTGTGGACAGCAGGGCCCCGTGGCTGCACCCACCAGACAAGCTGTCACCTGGGCACAGGTTGGTCTGTAAGTGCACGAAAAACAAAAGTTTCACTGATCACAGCTTGGCTCAGTATATACAGCTCAACATCTGCTCAGTGTATTACAATGCAGAGCCTGCTGAGCACCCACAGGGGCTGAATTGCCAACGTGCTGATCCCTGATACCATACTAAGTTCTGAAGCTCTGTTCTTGTTTATCCTCTCAGTGCAGTTTCTAGCTATGCAACTGTTTTTTTCTTATTTGTTTTGTTTTAAACAGTGGCAGGTTTATTTTGTTTTATTTTGGTGGATTTTTTTTTTTTTTTTGGTTGGTTGGGGTTTTTTTGTGCTTGTGTGGTTTTTTTTCTTCACTATCACAGCATGGGGAATGTAAGACCACCACCCCTGTAAGGTGTTAAAGCTCTCTGAAAGACGGCTGTATGAAGATGGTATCATCTTCCTAAAGCAGGCTTTGCATCTGTTTTCTGCTTTGTATTAACTCTTACATCTCCCTCATCACCTTGGTGTCTGTGAGGCTCCCTGTAATGCATCAGCAAAGGTGACTCGGTTTCTTGTGGCTCATTTAGAAAAGTCTGAGCAGTGCCCAAAGCCGACAACCCCTTCCTGACCCAAATATGTTTCTGACTTCTGCTGCTGTCATCCCATGAAGTCATTAGCTCCATGGAAGCGGCTCTGGCTCGCACTTCGTCGACAGGAGGGTTAGAAAAGGTCTGATGACAGATTCTTTGTACCTTGCAATACATGAGCTAAGGAAGAAACCAGGTCAATTCAACCTTCAAACTCCAGGAGGACTTCTCAGGGTGGGAAGGTAAAGGCAATCATATACATTTTTACTTCTCAGCCAATTAGAGTTGATTTGTAAATCACAGTTGAGTTACATATGAATCATTCCTGTTATCCAGTGTCAAGATCCCATACATTTTCTGTTAATCAAAACTAGACATATAAGGGAACTGTGTATCCAATTCAACTATATTTAATTGAATTTTATATATGTGCAAGAACTACTATAAAAAATTAACTGTGGGGTTTTTTATTTATTTTTTTTTTATTATTTTGTGGTTTTTGTGTGTGTGCATTTTTTTGTTTGGTTTGTTGTTTTTTTTTTTTTTTTCCTAAAGCCTTAGCAACAATCCAAATGGGATTTTCAGCCTTTCGGGGCAACAGAAGTGTATTTTAAGAGCATGGCAGTATCCCATGACACTAACACAGGTGCCCACCCTGCTGCTAGAAAATGTGACACCTGGGCAGCTCCAGGTAAGGACGGGACTAAAGTGGCTCCTGGATTTGTACCAAGGCTCAGCCCTCTCTCAAACACGGCTTTTGGTGCAACGTCTCTCAAATACACCAGCCAGTTCAACTGAGATGGCAACGAATTGCTGCATTTTCTGGGACACGTTGGGCTGGGATGGCAGCACTCCCCACTTTCCCTGTCTTTTCACTTTTGCCAGGCAGAGGAAGCCACGATGCGTCTGGTGCACTGTAAATGGCCAAGTGCTAGGCATCCCAAATATTTGAGGAAGCAGCCTCGCGCTTCACCTCTTGTATTTACATCGTGCTGCTGTGCATTAATTTAGGGAAGATCATATCACGCTATGTGCATGTTAACTGCTGGAGCCTGGGTAGCTGTATTTGCTCTCAATTTTCTCAAGAAAGGCATCACCAACTTACTGAAGAGTAAATAATTTAAGAGAGTCCTCCTTAAAAAAAAATAAACGGAAGCTAATGTTCTAAGAGATCTGCAACCTGCTCTTTTTACATGGTATTTCCACAGTAGGGCAACAATACCAGCCGTGCCTCTCCTGCATGTGATCAGCTCGTGTCACACCATCGTGCCTTATCCCACACAGACAGAAATAGGTGTATTTTTCCAGGAACTAAGCCAGCCAGTTCCCACGTGGGGCAGCCAAAAGCTATTTTGGAGCTGACCATCACATATTTGCCTGGTCCCAGCGCTGACATACCCTTAGAAAAACGCGGGAAGGCATCCCAAAGGGCAGATGCGACAGTCGTGTTACAAGCGCTGGTAGGAGACAGCAGCAGTACCTGCCACGATAACATATATATTACATGACATAACGCCAGCACCCTCCAGGACAGCTGCCAGGCTGCCTGGGGAGCCAAGGGGAAATGTAGGGAGTTTCAAAGCCTCCTTCCAGGCTGTAAGGGAATTGTTCCCTTCATTTGGGATGCCTGCTATGAGATGCCTAAGCCAGGATCGATTTATCCAACGTCCCAGCGGCTGCAGCCCTCCCCTGAGATGTGATGGCAAGAATTAATAAGCTTCAGCTGTCCGATCCGAAAGAGAGGTTTAAAGCCAGGTCTCCCTTCTCCCTGAGGGACAATCTCTTGGGGTAAGGCTCTCCTGGTGAGGCTCTTCTACTCAGTGTAAATAATTACTCACTAGCCCACTGCAAGAGAGAAAAAAAAGAGACAAACTGACTTGCTTGGCTGGTGATCGAGGGCACTTGTGGGGGAAGCAGGGAACAGGCTTCAAACTCCTGCTCTAATGAATATTGAATTATTTATATGCTGCTGAAGAGCTTCACCAGGAGAGGCTGGATGATAGATATTCATCTCTGCATCTGTGAACCCTGCCCTCCCCTTTTGAAGGGTTGGATGTGATGAACAGGGGAGGCTCTGCAGTGGGGATTGTGGGGGGACGGGGTCCCACGGGGGGTCACACATGTCGGGGTGCCACGTTGGTCACTGCAGTGGGACTTGAAGCCTGGCACATGCTATGCAGCAGCAATGTAGGAAACACAGGTAACACGGGGTTTCAGGGCTATGGATACAACGCTGACATGGTGAGCGGAATTTGGCCTTAAAGTGAGCACTAATGTGCAGGGAATACTTGAAGGTTCATTCCCTGCTATCCCTGTTAACTAGTCCTAAGCCTGGCTCCAAGCGCATCCCTGAGAGTGCTGCACCCCCTGAGCTTGGGGTTTGTGACTGTCCCATGTGGTGGACGCAGGTCATGACAGGCATTTGGCCTTTGGAAGCTTGGACATCGCTGCAAGTGGGAAGAAGGCTCCTAAGCCACGGAATGATCTTGGAGAAAGAAAAATTACACTCCTAATTCACTTTTTAGGATCAGACATGGACTTTTCTTTTAAATCCCACCCAGTTCTCTGTGCTTCTTGAGCTTGGGTATTTTTATAGAACCGTCTACGACTTTTCAAACCAGTCTCTATTCAGTATTTGGGTGCATGCAAGCTCTGTCAAACCTGACCCACCCCTGCACAGTCCTCCCAGGTGCTTTCCTAACTGCTAACTTTTCAGAAGCTCACTCTCCCTGAAATGCAAGGGCAGACCTGCATTCCCCAGCCAGCTCTCTCCACGGTGGGTTGCCTGCCTGCCCTCCGCAGCCTGCTGCAAACTGCCCCCAGCAGCTCACACGTGTCATGCATGACTGACACGTGACTGGCTCCAAGGGGGATCTTGCCCACGCGAGGGAACAACCCTGCCCTCTCCAAATGACCCCAAGGCTTTCTGCCTTTCCACCTTGTGTGACTTCAGGAGGTTTTTAGCTGATGGGGAAAAGGATTCTGCAGGGGGGTGTCACATGAGCAAAGCACAGGCTGTGTTTTCTCAGCATGTCTAACTAATGCTCCTAAATGCAGGGTGAGAAAGAACTCCAGCCAACACATTTAAGACTCCCTCCTGCAAAGCCTCCTGCTAATCCTTGAGCAGATGCCCATGACACATCACATCTTCCCTTTCCCTCGAGACAGCAGCACCCTCAGCAGCCCAGGCGAGCCCTGTCTAAGAGCCATCTGACCCCCCGGGACACACCACATCCCCACCGCTGCTCTCCATGTCACCTCCTGGGCGGGGGGTCCGTGGCTCCGGGGTGCATGGGGATGTGGGGACTGGCAGGGGTTGCCCCTGACACCGGGGCACAGCTTGTGGTGGCTGTGCCGGAGTGGGGACACGTTGGGATAGCAGGTCAGCCTCTGGCCCCTGTGGTCTGCGTGAGGGCCTGAGTCTGCAAAATCACTCTCTGGCATTGGCAAATGTCGACTTTACCTGAATGAAACTGAATTCCCTCCAGTTGAGAGAGTTTGCGATGGATGGAAGTGAAGTGATGGCAAGTAACGACAGCAAGCCCAGGGCAATTATTCCAACAGAGATATAAATCTCCATCCTCCAGACTTCCTCCTCTACCCAGACATTCATCTTCTTCTCCACAGCCTGGTATGACAATGAAGGTTTGTTAAAACAGAGTGCTTAGGAATAGAGGAACTGAATTTTATCTGTATTCGTTTTGGTTTTGGAAGCAGCTTTCCTGGATGAACACTGGGTCCTATTCACACCTCCAGTGTTATTTGCCCCTGCATTTTGGGAGGTGTGGAAATGCTCTTTTATCCCACTGCTGTTTGGCCAAGCTCTCAAGCCTGCTGGGAAGAACTGCTGAATGCTTTCAGCTCCCACAGCCCATAACCACAGCAGCAAGCCCCAAAGTTGCATTTGGAAAGGTAATTAGAATTAGAAGTCGGTTTAAAGCCATGAAAACAAATACAGATGCTTGAATATGCAGTAGTCTCCTAATAACCTCCATTTTAAGTGCATTTAGGGGGGAAATTGTTCATGCTAATGGAAGGGAAGATGGGTTTTATGCTGCATGGCAAAGAACAACATTTAAAATCCTCCTCTTTAGCCCATTAAATGGCCTTAATTTACTAAACAAAGATGTTGGTAGAAAACAGGAGGTAGAGGGGAAATGAACACAGGATGCTCGCCTGAGATTAATGTGTGACTGTGGCAATTGAGAAGGACCTGCTCGAGGCTGGAGCCGAGAGGCTGGGCATGTGGTTTGATGGATGCTTTGAACAGGCACCATCACTGAAAGCAGCCGTCCCACTCCCCACTGCCCCTTCCCTCCTCTGTGTGGGGACAAGCATTTGGAAACACCCGGGAAATATCCCAGTGCAGAAAACAGACTGATTACAGGACAATTCCTTTATCGGGTTACCCGCTCAGCTGTACAAGGCTTGTGCCATCCCAGGAGGGAGTGGGGTGGAGCAGCGAGAAGCCGGGGGCAAGAGAAGGGCAGAATCACATTTCCTGTGGCATTGCCAAGTTACAGAGCTGGCTGAATTGCCTGTAGGTAGCAATCTCACACTGCATAAACACTGCCGACAGTCTCAATAAGGCAAAAGTCCTTTTCCATTTCCTTGTTCTCCTAGACTATGACCAGTTCTTCACCATTACTTTATTTAACTCCTGGAAGCACACTGTGATGAGAACACATCTACAAAACAAACCCCCTGGATTATGATGTGGTTACTCCAGCGGGCACCTACTGTGAACAACAGTGTGGGCAAATGGGGATCTCCCAAAGTCTAAGGAGAAAAGTTGAGGGGAACTCTGCTCCCTCCAGTACCAGATTTCTCCCCTCCTGGCATTTTTCCTGCCTCTGCCCTAGTCTCAGGCACAGCAGGTGCCAGGCAAGGCTGGCTTCAAAGGCTTGTCTGTGCTTCTGGGGAGCAATGGCGTGGGGCAGTTTGACCCCAGCCCTGGCTGTAAACGCACAGGCAGCACCCTGCGAGACGGCTGGTCCTCTGTGCGGATGGGCGTGCAGTGCACTCCTCAGTGCGGTATGTGGTGTGCAGTTCACAGAATCATAGAACAGTGTGGGTTGGAAGGAACATTCAAAGCTCATCCAGTCCAACCCCCTGTCATGAGCAGGGACATCTTCACCCAGATCAGGTTGCTCAGAGCCCTGTCCAGCCTGGCCTGGGATGTCTCCAAGGATGGGGCATCGACCACCTCTCTGGGCAACCTGGGCCAGTGTTTCACCACCCTTAGTGTAAAAAATTTCTTTCTCCCATCTAGCCTGAATCTCTCCTCCTTTAGTTTAAAACCATTATCCCTTGTCCTGTCGTAACAAGACTTGCTTAAAAATCTGTCCCCATCTTTCTTATGGGCACATTTTAAGCACTGAAAGGCTGTTCCCTCATAGAAGTGCCTGTATAAATAATGGCTTATTCCCACCATCCCATACATGCTTTATAAGTGACTGCAAAAGCCAAGCTGTTAAGCCCACTACCCAAACCTGGATGTGTGTAGATTACTACAGGTGCTGACCTGAAGAGCACCCCCATTACCTGCTTGACGGCCATCTCGATTAGCTGGTAGCGGTGGGAGCGGCGCATGGGCAGACAGAGGCTGTACACGGCGTGCAAAGCCGCACAGAAGAAGCTGAGGAGCCCAATCTGCTTTCGGTGCTGGAGCCACTGGTCGAGCCAATCTGGAAAACGCCTGTATTTGGTGCCGTAGTAGAGCTGCGAGCAGGCTGCCAGCACCCCGGGCAAGTAGACGAGAGACAGCATGACATAGGCCACACAAGGCAGTGTTGTGTTTACCACCTCGATTGGGATCTTGTACAACTTGTTCTTCTGCTCCCTGATGTAAGGGTGGATGACCTGCCGGATCAGGTTGTAAGTGAAGAAGCAAAGAAAGAGCCCCAAAGCTAAAAAGATGGGGATTTTCCAGGCTGGTAAGAGGCGCAGGGGAATGTTCTCGATCTCACGAGCTGATGACATGCAGCCCATGTCCACAGGGGTGAATCCCATGGCTTGAGCAATTTCTGCTACAGTGCGCTTGGCTTCTTGGTTATTTGAGCAAATCAGAACCTGCAAGGAACAGAAAGATACACGTGGGGCAAAGAGAGACCATGCTGCTGGGAAGGAGTGTGTCAGGAGGGATGCTGTGCTAAAAGGAGCCTACATTATTTCACTGAGCATCATGCCTCCTGGCCGGCTTTCTGATGGGGGTTTACCATGGCTGCCAAAGACCTCTCTCTCTGGACAGGTTTCGTTTCATGTGTGCACCACCAGTTTGTTTTACTGGCTGTGTTTAGATAGATAAACAGACAATTAAATAGTACTTCTCACTTAGGCAGAGGTTTTAAAGACTACAAAGCATGAAGCAAGCGAGGGCAGTTCATTTCTGAGTGAAAAAAAATGCAGAAGCTATGGGGTGGTCTCTGGATACCCAGCCAGCACTCAGACCCCTTCTCCTGGGGCATCAGGCTGTTTTGTTGATGCTGCCAGACCTCAGCTGCTGAAACGCTTGGGATTTGGCTCTTGTCAGAAGAAAACAATACCTGCTTATTTCCATCCCTGGCACCTGACTGCAGTGTCCACGCAGAAACCACATTAAACCCCTTGACCACAGTGCAAGCTGGGAACAGGGAAGCCAAGTACTCGGCATTGGATTCTTTGTGATGGTTGAACTCGGAGTTGTTACTAACGTCCACCAGGATCTTGCCCGCCAGCAGATCAGCCAGGTCACAGAGGGTGGAGTAGTGTTCCCTGAAAACCGCCACAAAAATGACATCCGTCTTCTTCACCGCCTCAGCCTGGAAGGTGACTTCTGCTGCAGAAGGGAAGAGGCCGGCTTTGCGCTTCGGGTTGCGGCTGCCAACCACCACCTTGAACCCGGAGCACACCAGGCGGAGGGCCAATGACCGGGCGAAGTCCCCGCTCCCCAGCACCCCGATGGTGCGGCCAGCTGCAGGCTTGATGCTGGGGTCACCCTCCATGCTCTGGTGACCCAGGAGGGGTTTGGCCATGTCTCCTCCAGACATCCTGGCAGGAAAAACAAGAGGAAATGCAGGTTCATTGGGAAGCTCTCGCAGAGACCCAGACCACATGGGTAAAAATGCCATTTAGGCCACTTGAACTGACGTGCACGTGGTTTTGGGTGAGAAGGGAATTCCTTGACACCTACAGACAGACATACAGCATTGGGTCCCAGTAGCCCAGGACGCATCTGCCAAACCCACCTGCAAGTGTGCAGTAACGTACAAGCACCATTGGAGGGGGACAAAACACCATGCTGGGCCAGAGGTGAGGGGTTTTAGGAAGGTTTGTGAGATCTGACACCTCCTGGCTGCACTCATCCATGCTTTACTGTTCCTCATAGAGTAGTTTGGGTTGGAAGGGACCTTCAAAGCTCATCCGGCCCAACCCCCTGCAACGAGCAGGGCCATCTCCACCCAGATCAGGTTGCTCAGAGCCCCGTCCAGCCTGGCCTGGGATGTCTCCAGGGATGGGGCATCGACCACCTCTCTGGGCAACCTGGGCCAGTGTTTCACCACCCTCAGTGTAAAAGGTTCCTTCCTCATGTCTAGCTTGAATCTCTCCTCCTTTAGTTTAAAACCATTATCCCTTGTTCTGTCACAACAGGCCCTGCTAAAAAGTTTGCCCCCACCTTTCTTATAGGCTCCTTTTAAGTACTGAAATGCTGCAATAAGGTCTCCCCAGAGCCTTCTCTTCTCCAGGCTGAACAACCTGAACTCTCTCAGCCTGTCCTCACTTAGCAGGGCTGTTCCAGCCCTCTGATCATTTTTGTGGCCTCCTCTGGACCCTATGCAGGCACCTTGCACTGCCAGGGCAACCCTAACAGTGGCCAGGACCAGCAACTCTCAGACCACCCATGGCATCTTTTGAAAAGGCCAGGGCCAGGGGGTCTGTGGGCATCCCTGAGCCTGCATTTGGGAAAGCCAAAGGGGTACTTCTGATTTGCAAGAGCAGAATCAATGCCGGGAGTTTAAGTTGAAATGAAAGTGTCCTAAAAATGGTAAATGACGAGAGTTGCAGCCTTTGCCTATTCCAATATTTGGGTCTGGTAAGTGCTGTTTGCTTCAGCTCTTCAACAAGTAATGAAAACTTACTCGTGACATTTAAAAAATGTATTAAAACATGATGGGATTTGCTCATGAAAGATCTTGATGAGCTTTACAAACGTTAATGAATTTTGCCCTGTAACACTCCCGGCTCTCCGTACCAGATTGGATATTGAGGCCGTGGAGAGGTTTTGAGCAGATCGATAAATGCAGGGGCAGCACGCCAGCTGGCCCCAGAGGTCAGAAGAAACTCATGCAGGGAACTGCCAGACTGCTCATGGGCTGTGCCACCGGCAGCTCAGGCAAATTTGCTCCTAAGGAATGGCAAATTTCTTAAGGGTGGATTTTCTGAAGGGCTCAGGATGTGTCCCAGGGACGTACATACCAGGACATCAGGCTTCTCTATTGGGTAGACTGGTAGAGATTGTAGTAATCACCATAAATTAGCAGACTCGTGATATATTGGCAATGAAAACAACTTGTTTTCGGCGGTATACAGTTTGCCTTACAGCTAGTCAAGGTCTTTCAAATAGAAGGTGACCACTCTGAAGCGGTGACCTGGTCCCTGGTGCAGGCTGTGTTTTCCACAGCCTTTTGGAAATGTCCTTCACCCAAGGCTTTTCTGGGCTTGGAGCAGTAGTGGTGCAAAGGGAAGGGCACTTCTGCATCAATAGTTGCCAATGGGAAACAAAGGCTAAGAAGGAATAAATAATCTTCATAACAGGAATAGGCTATCAAGGGATTTCCCTGAGGATCTGTATTGTTCAACATGCTCATAAGTGATCTGGGAAAGGGAGTGAACACTGAGAAGATGGAGCTTGTGGGTGATGGTTGTTTAGGACAGTCAATCTTTATTGATAAGAATCTGCAGTAGGGTCTCCTCATTCACAGTGCCTGAGCACCAGAGTTCACTACTGACACATGCCAAGTGCTGCCTATGGCCATAACCTCCCCTAACTATACCTATACTTTAATGAGCTGTAAATTTGTTAAAAGCACTCACAAAAAAAGATCTGGGGATCCCATTTTTCTGAAAATATCAGCTTGTTGCTCCCTAGCAGACACATCAAACAGAGCCTGAGTTGCTGGGGGAGATCTCTCACACAGCAACCACCATCTCTCACTCCTGCTCTGCATGGAAAGAGGACAACACCTTCAGCAGATGGACCTCGAAACTCTAATTCCCTGTCCTGGATACAAAAAAATCATGTCTTCAGTGACAATACTGTTTCTGTGGCAGAGGTCTGTCTGATTTCCTCGCCTCTCACCAAGCACCCCCTTGTCCCAGAGACCAAAGATGCGTGTTCATGGATGAAGCTTTCTCAGGAGAAAACAAGTGCTAAAAGCAGGCAAGCTGCCTGCTCCCCTTTAATAACACCTTTCTTGTACTCCCCACATACCAAATAGACTTTCTTTCACGCTCTAGATGATCAAGAGATTCCTGTTAAACTCAGAATTACTCATCCTTCACTCTGAAATTTTATGCTTCTGTTCCAGATCTGTGCTGCAAGGCTGATGCGGTAATGCTGGCTGTGTCACCTAGGTATATTCCATGTATATCACAGTCACTGGGACGCTTCCTCCAGGAATTGGTGGGAAAGGCACAAAACAACACAGAAAACACTACTAGACCATGGTATAAATCCATATATTGAACAATATGATGCAGTTCTGCTTAATTCACTGAAAAAAAAAAAAGGGAATAAACCTAGAAGAGGGTCATAGAGAGATGACAAGGGCTGTCAGCTTGGAAAAGAAACACATCAATGAGGAGGGAGAAGAGACCACCTGGGGTGAAGAGCAACTTCACAAGTGGAGCTCAAGGAATGCTGGAGAGCAATACAGACAGACCATCCTCTTCTCCCACAACCAGTCATGCTGCCAAACCCCTAGTCACACACAGAATCACAGAATGTTAGTGTAAAGTAATGCAGCTTTACCTGAAAAGATTTCTTTTTCATAGCTCCTCCTTATCAGATGCTTTATTGAAAGCTCACTGCTTTACTTTTCAGAAACCTTCTTGCTCCAGCTAAATTTATTAATGGCCAGAACTATTTGTTCTAGGACCAACGCTATTCTTCAGCCTAATGAGCTTTCTTTCCTACACCCCCCTGCACCTTTTCCGCCACCTGCACACAGAAAATGTTATCCCAAAATAGAGACACATCTCTGGCTCTCAGCCAAGGAGAGAGAAATCAACATTAAGTGTGACAAAGTAGTTGTTACCTGCAGATTCATTTCATAATCGATCTAAAGCACCTCAAAAGCTCTCTCTGTGCTCCTACTGGGATGTGAATTTTGCTGCAAGCAGATTTTCTTGCAGTGTGTTTTCTCTGTCCTGTAACTGCCACTGAACATGTAGAGAGATGCTGGCAATGTTTGCAGATAAACAGCTTTGCTGTCTTCAGTTATTTTGATTAAAAGGATGACAGAATTAAACGGCCTTTGAAGTCAGCAGGATAGTTGAAAAGTAAGAAGCCTCAAAATGTTTTATGTGGATTTTGGTGTGATTATTTCAGTCATGTTCTCACTTGCAGGGCTTTGGAACAGGACCCACCCTGCTGCACAGCCCTCGGTGGGATGGCAGCTTGGTCCCTGTCATGTTGCTGTCACTGCCACACACTGAAATCCTCCCAAGGAACAAGGAGAAAAATCCCACTGTCACTGTAAATGCAATTTACTGAGACAAACGCTGTGGTGTCTGCCTAGTAGATGCCTGGAAATGGAGCGCCTGATTAGGCAACAGGTTTTTTCACTCCTGTATCTCTGCCGAGCACACAAACCCACCCACAGTTCCCGCCGCCACCCCGACTTTCCATGTCCACTCTGCTTTTTCTGCACCTATGGACAATGTGCTACCTGCTTAAAACTCTCCCCTCACAAGCTAATTCTTCATGGCAAGGTCAATCCACCAGTGCAAAGTGCTGTGGCCAGGATGCCATGGAGTCACCTGGAGACAGAGGAGGCCAAGAGCGAGTAACACGGCGCTCGGACACATCTTTAGTGTGCTGTAGCCTTAGATAAACCTTACTTATTGATCTTCCCTATTAAGGAAACCGCACTCCTGATGAGTTATGGCATGTGCAATTCAAGGAAATCGGTTTCTTATCAAGGAAGCTACAAGATGATTTAAAGCACAGTCTAATGGAAGAAAACTAGCTTCAATCCTAGCTGGGAAGCAGTTCCCTAATTAAAATATCTAACACAATGTAAAGTTGCCCTTCAGCTAGTCTATTAAACGCACTTTTATATCACTGCATGGGGATCCTATGTCCAGTTCTAGCACGCTCATTCCTTTGTGCAGTTCACTGACTGCATTGCAATTACTGCTATTATTTGCGGGACAACAGCAGTGATGGGCAATGAGCAAGATGGGGAGCTCACCTCTGCCAGGCACCCTACCAAAACTGGCCAGAAGGCCACTCCTGCCCCAAAGAATGGGATCAGACAGACAAAAGCTGGGTGAAACGAGGCAGTCAAATTTCTGTTGCCCAGGCAGAGGGGTGGGAGGGTCTCTCACAGAAGAAAAACATGGATAATTTGACATATTTTGCACCTGAGGCCTGGCAGAGCCTGTTAGCTTAGGCTCAGCGCCAGGCAAACAAGGTTTTTCTGCCTCTCTGCCCACGATGAGCAGCCTTGCTCATGTTTGGCAGCCCGACAGCCATTGTGGACGGAGCTGGGGTGCAGGAACCCGCTCAGGTGTCTCTGGGCTCACAGCAGAGCCAATCTGCCCAGCAGATCATCCCCCACCGCTAACGGGGACCCGGCTCCGTTGTTATCCTCCTTCCACAGACGTGGGGAACCCAGATATCAGCGATAACAAGACCCCAGCAAGTTTGCCTGGGAAGGCCCAGATATCCTTGGCCGACTCTTTAACAAGGAGACCATCTTTTGGGGCCCCTTTCACTTCCTCGGGTACAGGACAGACTGGCTGGTTCCTGTGACTCACAGTCTGGCTGTGTTCGAGTTGCAAACCCTGAAGGAGGAACTGGGGTGGGAAGGCATGGGCTTCAGTTCTGGCCAAAAAAATCAAGACTCATTTCACTGCCTTAGTATTCAGATTTATCAGATAAAAGATAACTTAGTTTTACAATAATTCTAATAAAAACCCCTCTAATAAAAACATTTCTGAAGCAAACTGTGCCGAAGAACACGGCAGCAATCTCATAAGGAGCTCCAAGTAATGGTCCTGTCCAGTGTAACTGCAGTTGTTCCTGTTGGCACAAAAGCTCATCTCTGAGCTCAGCCCCACATAGAGTCTGAGCCAGCAGCACCTTGGCTAAACCAACCACTTTTGTATCTTCCCCCGAGGTCAGGCTTTGTTCAGACCGACCACAACTGAGTCTCCAGCAACTGTGGATTCAAGCTGGTGCAGGTCATCACAAAGCCTCCTCTGTGCTTCAGCTTCTGCGTTGAGAGTTATTTGAGATAAAGCACATGATATTATCTACATCTCCTAATGAGCACATGGGTTGAAAGACCAGTGAGCCACATGAGGAATCAAATGATGTAGCAGAGCCCTTGGTCAAATAATTGCAGAGGAACGTCCTGTTTTCTGCACCAGGACGGTCCCTTTGGGCTCTGCTGCCTGTGGAGCATGGTCCCACAAACACACATACTGGAGGGACGGGGTGATCTCTGCCCCCAGGGGACTTTCCATCTGCATGGAGAGACCTTTGAACCACAAAGCTGAAGCCCTCCAGCTTCTGTTTGCAGAAGCTGTGCCTGCCGGCATCTCCTGCTGTGTTAACCATCGAGAAGCCCCAGCTGGAGAGGAGCATTCAGTGCATGAAGTCTCCATTCAGCACTTGCTGTGGGCAGAAATACTCGCTTTTTGGCTACAGACATTTTGCTTCCAGGGAAAAAAAACATTAAAGTCTCTTTCTCACACCCAGAGTGTCGCACCAAGGAGCACAGCAAGCACAAAGGGCTTATCCAAAGCTGCTTTAACCCTAGCAGACCTTTCAGTCCTTCCCAGGCTGTCTGGAAATAACCCCTCTGCTCTGCAGGCAAGGGAAGGAGCAGGGGAAGAAACCGGTTTGCTGCCTTTTTCCCTCCTTTCTCCTTCCAAAGCAGAGTTAACTCCCTTTGGTGCAAACGAGGAACTGGCAAGGGGAATAAATCAATCATCTGTATTACTTCAGCCAGAAAAACCATGCTGCAAACCTACCCAGGACGCCAGCCAACCCGTGAGAATGAGGAAATGCAGGGAACTGGTCTCCCTGCTCTGCCATCCTTCAGCCCCTTCGCCCATGGGGCAAGGAACACTGGTGGGCAACGGGGGCTGTTTGCCCTGTGCCCGTACTGCCGGGGTGGGGAGGTGGGACAGGGACCTGCCCCGAGCAGACATCATTGGGTGCTGGGGCTGTCCCCTGCGACGTGGTGGGGACAGACCTGCTGTGGGCTCCTGGGGTTGCTGTGACCTCAGACCTACTGTGGGACCCGTGGAGCTGCTGCATGTCCCCCTGCCACCTTTCCACCCCACTGCACTTCGCATTCAGAGGTCCTCTTCCCTGCCCCAGGGCAGGTGTTTATCTGATTATTCCATTTATCAGGTGTTTATCTGTGAAAACCATTTCCACAACCCCTGCAAAGTCTACCTCTCAATCCAATTAACCTCACTACTTCCTCTCTTACCCCCAAACGTCATGGAAAACAATTTGCCTCCTCCTTTTCTGCAGATACATTCTGCATTTTGAGAACAGGTTTCACATCTTCCTTGAGTTTTTCCTGCATGAGTGAAACACAACTCTTTCCTCAGAGCTGCTATTTACTGAGTGTCCAACAACTCAGCCTCTCTTCCTTGCTCTCATTTTTCTTGGAGGATGCTCAGAACTGCATTTTCCAATGCACTACCCAGAGCAGAGACACCACTTCCCCAATGTGCCACTTCTCCTTCTTCATCCCAGCACACTGTTTGCTTTTGCACAACTGTGTGATATTGTTGACTCATGGGCCACAGTGCCTGTCACCCTGTTCTCTGGCTCCACATGGCCTCTGCCTGACTGGTCACTCACCTGGTGTCCACATGGTCAGTTAGTCTACCACACAGGACATAACCTGTTTTTTTCAGACCATCTCTCCAATTTGTCACAATCTTTAATTCTTAGTCTCTCCTCTAGAACATTTCCAGTTCCTCCCACTTCGGTGTCCCCTACAAATTCAGTATGTGCCTCCCAACTCCATCACCCACTAATGAAAACACGGGCTGACAGGCACTGACCATCCCCACTCTCTACACACTCCGGTTTAAACATTAACAAATACTGAGGATGTTTTTTCGGAAGCTAGCGGTGAAGCCAAAGGCATGTCCCTGACCATGGGATGTTCTTCACCGTGACCAAAATTCAAAAACATCTTTCAAAACAGGGGAAAGCGGAGGAGAAAGGGCTACCAGAGTTTCCCACCAGGGCAAAACAGTCTCTTTTTCCCAGGCAAACTCAGACATTCTGGCTACAGTTATCCTATAGAAATACATCAGCCTGTGGTCACTTTACAGGGACAATATCCCTTCCCAAGGTTAAGCAGGCAACATTAACACTGAGCAGAAAAATCACCCACCTGCGATACGGAACTGGAAAACAAAACTCTTTGCCTCCTTTCTTCATCAAAACTATGTACTTCTAAGCATAGTTACCAACAGGTTCTGCCATGGATAACCCCAAACTCTCCCAAATTTGTCTCTGAAGGCAAGTGGCTTTGCAGCTACCCCTTCTCTGCAGCATAGTCCTTGTCTGAAGAGCTTCCTGTGCTCTTTTGCAAAAAGATCTTGCTTCTTGTGCCTGCTGTGTTGATAATCAGAGGCTTGAGAAGGACCTGCCGGTAGTAAAACTTCATAAAATGGGAATCTGAAAATGTGGGAAGCCCGGAGGTTTTTTATGATAAGACTGAAGAGAACGCAGACCTGAAACAAGATGGGGTGCAGATGCTGATCAGAGCAGTGCTGATGCTGACATGATGTGACCCTGAATAAGAAGGTTATTTTTGCTGTTTATCATCTCACAGTTCTTAAGTAACATAAAGAGGTGGTTTACAACAACTTTAGCTGCTGTACTTAAGTCTTATGTGGTTTATCTGGCTTTTTCGGGGGGTCTTAATTCACTTGCTGCTCTTACCAAGTTAATGACTATTTCACAATGACTCATCCATGTCTGAGCCTTCCCCTCCTGGAAGTGTGGGAAGCAGCCAAAACCCCGGGTGGTGGAAGCTTCTCAGGTAGATCTAATAATGCCCTCTGGCCAGAGATGATGGGAGGAGGTTCTCCTGCCTGAAATGAGCCGGGGAAACTCTCTTCCCCTCTTCTCCAGGCAGCATGTGCTATTCTGCTGGGAACTTGAGCACTTCAGAGATGGTGAGACCTGACTTCAGCAGTCACCGCAGGGAGCTGGCAGGCTTCCGCTGTTTAAAACTTCTTTATTTCTTTCCAGGAAAGACACGGAGGAATTGTGCTGTGTGTGCATGAAAATATTTGCATTGGCTATTCCCGCTCTGTGGTGCCTGTTAGAAGGGTCTCCAAGATCAGCACTCTATTGCTTTTCTGATTTTGCCTCTCCCAGTGACTCAGAGGATGCGCAGGACCACAGCTGGGGGAGAAGACACAACTGATGGCATGGGGTCAGCCCGGCTCCTGCTGATCTCTTGCTTTCCTCCCTGTGAGCCCAGGCACAGCACACAGTGCCCGGGGGCAGCTCTGAGCCAGCCCTGAACACACACAGCCATAAAAACAGGGTGTTCTGCCCAGAAAAGGCAAGAGAGCCAGTGTAGGGCCACACTCTGCCTCATGTGCCTTTCCCAGCAGCTTCTGGGAAGCCACCCAGAGAGATGGGCAAATGTGACTGGCTGAACAGGTGCCCCCGTTTAGGGATCCAGATGGGTGGGAGAGATGCTCTCCACCAAAAGGCCACTTGCTGCCCTGAGATGTCGAGACCTCGCAGCATTCTGCCTTCCCCTGCCTGTTCCCAGAGCTTAGGGCTCTCACTGGTCAGCCCAGGGAGGAGAATTCACCCAGTCCCTTCTGTTGAAGGACACCGAGCTGCTAACCCCTTGCTGTGTGTGTGCCTTTCTGGCCATCTGTTTTACATTTCTCTCTATTTTTCTGCACTGCTTCAAGCAGGTGATGAGGCCAACAGGAAAGGAAGAAGAGGGAGTATTACTGACCTGGGAGGTACTGGAATAAAAGGAGGAGAAGGCAGCAGGTGGCTTCAGGAGGAAAGGATCACAGAAGAACAATGACTACGATGATCATTTTTCCTTGTGAATATAGCACTTGCTTTGCCTGAGCACACTATATTCCTGGGGGCATGTTCCAGCTCTGCTGGGCAGCTGTCATGGGCAGGAGGTGAGTCTGGGCAGGAGAACACTTTGATATAAAGCAGCAGCAGAAGGTACCGACTCAGTGTCATGTTCCCCAGGATGAGGGAAATCTGGTGTGTGTATGTGCACGTGCCGGTGTGCACAGCACGCCTGCCCCCAAGGTCACCAACGACTTAGCGAGACCCACATGTCCTGGATGAGTACAAATACCATGTATTTCACCACCGCTCAGGAGAGCCATCCTGTGCTAAGCTATGCTGGCTGCTGCAGTGGGAGCTGATGCTGCCTGCCTGGTCAGTTCCATCCATCTGGGATCCTCCTTTGATGGCCTTTAATGTGTTTTTTAAAGCCAGGTCTGCTGGAGTGCTGCCTCCCGCACACACCTGTGGCAAGCACGCTCTCACGGTAAGAAGTTAATTTATTCTAAGCACCCGAAGTGATGCACATTGGTATCTATTAGTGCTTACCCATGATCATTAGTTGGTATCAGCATACTTTTGTGGGGGACATTCTATCAACAGACCCTGATTCTTGAAGCCTACAGCCCATGGGGAGCTCTTAGGATTATTTTTCCCGAAGACTACAGTGGTGTATTCAATACAGACTAAATGGAAATACATACTCAAGAATTACCACAATCAAAGCTTTAGCGAGAGTAATGGAAAATCCGAGAACCTGAAAAAAGGATGAGAGGAATTTCTGTCTCAGTTCCTTAGACCCTGGGAAAAATTTTCAAAATGTTCAAGTGATTTAGGCTCCAAAGTACCTAAGTGCTTTTGGAAATGGGACATAAGCTCCCACATCACCAACATGCTTTCAAAATGTTTTATTCTTTCAGTTAAGCTACATTTCACTTACACTTAGACGAAGATGGGAAGCTACTTAAACCACTCTAAAGCTGTGGGGAAAACTACCCTCCAAAGAAGCAGTAACTTAAAATTTGGAAAACATTAGCATTTGCTTCCATCATGGGTTTGACAAAAAGCTAATTCTAATCAGTGATGGTAAACTTTGAGATAACAAATTAGTGGGTTTTAATTCTTGGTATGTAGCATCTCTTACCACAGCTGCCAGCGCCTTTCCCACCTCTTGAGAGCGCTGGCCTGCTTCTTCCACCATCGGAAAAAATGTGTTTCCCCTGAATCTAAACCGACTTCTATTTATGGGTGTGATGTTACAAGGTCACAGCCAAAGCATACTTCCTCACAATAAAAAGTAAAACAAACCAAAAACAAAAATGAAAAGCAAAGCAAACAAACAAACAAACAAAAATGCTTTCAAAAAGCACGTTTTCCTGAGGCTCGGTGTGTTTCTTTTAAACAAAGACTTGTTGAGTCATCAACATTTACTTCATTACAATTATGGAGGAAATCAAATATGTGCAGTGACTATGGGATCTTGTATTACTGTACATTTGTTTCATAGCAAATGTGATTTTAGAAAAGGAGAAAGCTTAAGCTTGATGTAGTATTTAAATCTTGTTAGCCCTCTGTCTCCTCAGCCCACAGGAGTATTGATACTGTAGGCAATGGCCTTCTTCTCTGGCTGTCTCTCAATTTTGGTTTCTTGCCATGGGAGGTATTTTTCCGTGCGCTGGTTTCATTTAGAATATACTGAGGGAAATGATCTGGGGTCCTCAGTAACCGTCCATCCTCTGCTCGGCTGAGTGGGGTGCAGGCCCCACAAACCCCCGAGCAGAGGTTACACCCTGGGCAGGGTCACAGGACAAGGACAGTCCCACCCCAGGTCACATCACCTGTGGGATGGTCGTACCACAAACTCACCTCTCCAATTCCTTCACAGCTTTCACCCTCCATTACTCTGACACGAAATTAAGTGCTCAAGTCCCCCCATAGAGCATCCTACCCATTTACCTTTTACAAGCCCCTATATTGGTACAAGAATCACACGGCTGCTCCCCACTCGCCTCTGCAGGACTGTGGGCCCTGGCCAAGATTTTCCCCAAGATTTGTTTTATCTCAGTGCTGATTTCTCCTCTGCTGGAAGAAGCCACTTGTTTTCCCAAAGCATTTGGAGAGCTGAGAATGAAAAAGTGAAACCTAAGCGCAAACTGCTCTCTGAGGGACACAACCTGACTTGTGTCCCGGTCTGTACCTCACCACCTCACCGCGCTAGAGCAGAGCACATCACGAACCTACTTTGAACAGCAAAAACCGCCCCGTTTCGGGAGGGTTTGTGCCCGGTACCAGGAATGTATTGTACCTGCACAGCCGTGTCCGCCAGCCACGGGCAAGTGCTTCCAGCACCACCCGTCACCGCAGCGCCGCGGACCTGCCAGGGACGAGCGTCCCACTGGCCTCTTCCTGCTGCCCGCCCGGATTTGGGACACACCGGCCACCTCGGAAATTTCTGACCGGGACCCGGCCCCAGCCTCAAACCCAAGACTGGCACCGAGGCGGCCACGACCGAGACCGCCCCGGGAGCCGCTCCCGTTGCCGTCCCGGACCCCCCTGCCCGAGCCCAGGGGCCGACCGGACCGCGGGGTGGAACCGGTCCCCGGTCCCGGCGGTGCCAGTGGGACGGGGTCCCGGGGCCGACCGCTCCGCAGCGAGGGAGCCCCGGTAGACCCCGAACAGTTATCCCAGGCAGGGGTAACCGCGGCGTGCCAAGCCGAGCCGCCCCCGCTTTGCACTGTGTGCCCGGCGCGGCCCCGGGGCTGCCGGTTCGAGCCCCGCCACCAGCGCCGGGCCCCGCTGCGCCTTCCCGGGCAAAGCGAATCCCGCTGCGCCCGTCCCCCCGCGGTGCTCACCTCTGCGCGGCGGCGGCGGGCGGCGGGAGGGCAAGCGGAGCCGTCCGGTAGCGGTGAGGCGCAGCAGTGATGTCAGGCCGCGGGCTCCGCCCTCCTGCCCATGTGCCCGCCGGCGGCCGCAGGCACCCGCGCCGCTCGGCACGGGGCGGAACGGCACAGCATGGCGTGGCACGGCATGGCACAGCACAGCAAGGCCAGGCTCGGCACGGCACGTTCAGGCCTGGCGCAGCACGGCTCTGCACAGCCAGGCTCACCTCATGGCACAGCACGGCTTGGCACAACCTTGCCCGGCTCAGTACTGTCTGGCCCAGCACACCCCTGCCCAGGGGTGAAGATGTGGGGATGGGGGTGAAAATGTGACCACGGGGAGCCCTCCAGCCCTGGCCCCACCACCAGCCCCGCTCCCCGCTGCTCCCGCCCGGGTGTCACTGGCGTGCCGAGGTTAAACACACACGGGCAAGGGCGCGTCCCTGCTGGGGCTGCACCAGACACGGTATCCATTGCAGGCAGGAGGCAAAGGCCGATCTTAATTTTCTATTTATAAGTGTATTTCAGAGCCAGCCAGTGTTTCATTTTAATAGGAGGGTGCGGCTTGGTGTTCCTCTCCCTGTGCTATCAGGGGCTGCGCACCTGCTCTTAAAAGCTGTGCAATGGGGCGTGGAGCAGATAATGCTTCTTACTCCCGGACCAGGAAAGAGTTGCCGTGTTGCAGCCAGCCCTAACACAGCCGTGCGGCCCCGCTCCAATAGACCAGCAGTAGTTTGTTCTCAGGCTGCTGACACCTGGCAATAAAAGTGGTGTCTTCAGGCAGAAACACTGGGTCAAACCCACAAGGACTGAAAAAAAAAAAAAAAAAACAACCAAAAAACCAACTCCCTCTGGAGCTTTGATTTGCTCACTCAGTAGAGGAGAGGAGCACGGAGGGGAGGGACCCGAAGGGATTGTTTCATCCATCCCCGAACCAAGGCAGAGCTGGGGAGATGCTTGTGCAACCTCTTTTTGAAGCCTGCACGGAGGGATGTGGAGCCCCTCTGAACGAGCCTTATATGCTTCACCGCCTCTGCAGTTAGGAGAGTTTTCCTAATCTGATCTTTGCTGACTGCCATCCCCTCTGTGCACGCCTTGCACATGGGATGTGTGTTCTTAGGATGAAACCAGCCCCACTTCTTGCCCCTCTCCTGGGCTGACCATGATTTTAACCATTCCTGCCCATTCTCACTGCTGTCCTCCAGCGATGTTCCCCCTCTGCTGCCTCTGTGCTACCTGCAAATGGATGCAGCTGCCAGCTGGGGCTGTCCTGGCTCAAGGGAGGGTACCTACCACTTCTCACATCCACTATTACATCCGTGGGTGAGAGATACAGAAACCTGCTTACATCGGGAGGCTGCAGCAAAGGTGTGGGATTGCTGGGGAAAGTTTGCGTTGGTGGCTCTCAGTGGCTGGACCTTGGATAAGAGAAAGCTTCAGAAGCTACAGAGGTTCAAGCTGCAAACTTCGAGATGCCGTGAGTTGCCTGTGTATTGGGGAATACTAGAGAGGTGAGAAAATGTACTGGCTTGGTTAGGAGAAGGTGGATTGCTGGGATATTCATCATGCCTCCATGAAGTCCATCTGTGACTGAATGCAGCCGAGAAACCCAGGAGAGACCCAGATTATTGCTTACCCCCTTCTTCTCTGTTGTGGCCTCTGCCTCCTCATGCATATTTTAATCATGCTTAATTTGTATACCACGATGAGCCCTCTGTGGAGTCAGAAGGAAAGAAATTGTTGAACTTTCCTGTGGTTTCTGTATCTTGTTACCTGCAGTCCTGCATTATGTAAAAGGAAAAATTTTGCCTTTTAATTTATGTATAGAACCCATAGTCGTTGCCTTGTTTGCCTTGGTCATTGCGATTCATTTGGCGTGACTCCTCTTTGATCTTTCAGGTCTCTATAAAACTGTGGTTACATAGTGTGTGTTTCCCTCTGTACCTTTCCCTTGCATGGGGCAAGGCTACTGTTACGGGTTTGTGATCATTTCCTTGGGTAATGACCAGCCCTCTGGAGTTCCTTTATCCTGAAGCACTGAAATACACTTTATTGGGTTTTTGTGTGGTTTTTTTTTTTTTTTTTTTGAGAGAGAAAGATTTAACTTCCTTTTCATAGAATAACAAACTTTGGAGGTTTTCCCCATCATTTTCACCAAAATATCCTCTACTTTTTCACCTTTCTGTCACAAAGAAGCACCTCAAAATGAACATCCATTTTATACCTGTCCCACTCTTCTCAAACACGTGGCCAGTCCTGTCCAGACCACAAGTTTCCTGGATGGTTTGAGTCCTGTAGCTCAATTTTTTCTGCAGCTGTCTCAATAGGGAGCTAAAACCTCCCCAGCTCCTGGTCCTTTACTGGCTTTATTTGTTGCTCAAGAAACACCCTCTGGAACTGCCTGCTGAGGTGACCTGATGTGGGCTTGCGAGGTGGCTTCATTTCATTCTTACCCAGAGATACCCAATGTGCCAGGCTCGTGCCGCACTTGGCCAGTGTTTCTGTCCATTTATCTGATTTTTTTTATTTTTTTTACCCTTTCTCCTTGCTGGTCCTGAGCAAGGATTTTCGCTGTGTCAAATGAACCCTTCTTCTCCCAGTACTTGTTTTTCCTGCTCATCACTTGGTGGCCAGAGCCATGGCTCTCTGGTAGCACCATCTGTGTCCCTGTACCCAGCTGGCCATGCCCCTGCCATCCTCTTGGCTATGGTGCCACCTCCTCCCCATGCTTCCCTCACTCTGGGGCCAGGCAGTGCTCTGGATCTGCTTGTGACCATGGCTGGCAGGCTCTGCCGGTGCTCATGTGCTGGCACAGTGTGGCATGGACAAGCAGATGAACCTCAGCACCTCCTGGCTGGTGGGCCAGGGAGCTATGGGGAGCCCCCACCCCTATGCTGTGTCTTGGGGCTCCATCTCACCCTGTCACCCACAATGTCACAGCAAGAGAATGACTCTGCTTTCCCCTGAAATCCAGGGGTAGTAAGTGGCAAACTTATTGTTTGCAAACAAAACTTTTCTGGCAGGGCTCTCAGTAAACATAGCTCCTCCTCTGGCCTTTCCAGAGCTGTGTTTTAGGCTAGAAACTGCTTTCTTGGGGCCCAATGATTCTGTTTGGGTTGGGAAATTTGGTTATAAGCACAACAGGAGCATCAGGTGGGTTTGCCAGCACGGCACTGCGGACTGGCCCGTGGCACGTGCCGAGGGAATGAGCCTGGGGCTGCAAAAACAGACATGGGGGGAGCTGCAATTGGGTTGGGTGAAGAAGTAGTAGCTCGTGTTGTCCCTTGATTCTGCTGGGGTTATCTGGAAGTACTGGAGTTGATGCTGATGATCCAGAAATGCCAGTGAAATGCCTGGGTTTTGAACCAGGATATTGAGGTGAGATGTGGCCAAGTGTGGGTGGCTGCACAGCCATGCTGGACACTCCAGCCTGAGCATCCTCCTGAGCACCCTCCTGAGCACCCTGGCAGCACAGCTGAGCACAGGGTGCTCAGGAGAGTGCTCACGAGGATGCTCAGGCTGGAAGTGTCTGTACTGGGCTTATGTACACCCAGAGTATCACAGATCCCGCTTCTGGCTGGACCCCATGCCCCCTGCTGGGGGTCTGGCAGCATCCCCTGGTGAAGTCAGTCAGAAAGAACAGTTAATGCAGCACTGCCAGAAAACGACTTCCTGCTGCTAATCAGCTCCCGGCAGGTTATCACTTTCACAACTGCTTGGTTTTTCAGAGAAAAATGTAATTTATCAGCACTTCATGGAGGAGACCTGGTAGAGATGCTTCACACTGGCGCTGCCGGACTCATCTCCGCCTGTCATGCAAGCGCCATCTAGTAGGAGAAGGAGAAAAAGACCAAAAACGAAAAGGAGAGTGGGTATTGAAACAGTTTAATCCAACACAAAGCTGCTCTGGGGCATGGCTCTGGTGCTGAGCCTGTGGTTTGGGAACCTGCAGCAGAATTCACTGTATGGGAAATGATGAGGTATGGAGATATCCTGAACTGAAGCACGGCTTGCACTGGATGTATCCTGATTTATTGGATCTAAAACCAGACTTTCACAAAAAGGATAATTTCCAGGCAGCTGCTTGGTGACATTGTCAGGGTTGGATTTGGTTAATTAGCTGTGTGTGTTAATTGCAATACGCTGTCTTGGGCTGCTGCCTTCAGCTCCAGTGAACAGCATGTGCTCCTGTTTCCAGCACCAAAGTCATCCCATCAGCTGGAGGCTTTACTTACAGCTGAAAACCTCCTCTGTCATCCATGCAGGTGATTTTAAGTCATGAAGGCATACGCTTTGGTCATACGTCATGATTTTACCATAAATTCTGCACTGCTGTCACCATCTAATGATGATTTTCGTCTAACATGGATTTTCAATGTGATTTCCCAGCCCTCGGTTCCACAATCAGCCCCTCCTGGGGTGAAATTAAAGGGGGCCATGATGTTATTTTGCTTCAAACAAAAAAAAAGTCATGATTTCATACCAGTCCTATGATTTTTACCCAGCTTGACTCACCCTTTCCAGTGTGGGGAGATGATAACGCAGGGTGTCTCTTATCTGCTGTGCATGAATTCCTGCTGGCAGGCAGTCTGTCCTCTGCTGTGGATACATGGACACACATCCCTGTGCAGAAGGTCCTTGTGATATGCGCGTGATGTGGCAAGTCGTACTTGGGGCACATCTCCCTATGGCTTTTCTCCTTAATTTTCCTGAAATACTGAGAACCAAAGGCTGGGGATGCTGTAGCATGAAGGATATTGCCCAAGTCCTGGGGTCTGGTGACTTCACCCTGCCAGGGATTGCACAAGAATCATTGCACTTTGCCCAGAGTAGAACCTTAATTCATCTCCACTTTCATAGATAAAAGCCCTGAATTAATTAAAGAAGAGAATAGAAACCACTTTGATTTCCAGAACACCAGAAACTCCTAATTATCACAGTGCCTGCAAGCACTGCTATAATTGAGACTATTGCTGTTTCCACCGCAGACCCAGTTTTTGCAGGGATTTACAAATGGCACTTAAATTTTTTGCTTTCAGAGAAGTACAGCAGCTTGGGACATGGATTCTGGCTCCAGGTACATCCTTGTAAATCAGCCACAACACCACTGAAACAGCATCTAATTCCCCCATGGATTTCTCATTAGAAATACAGAGTCCCCAGTGGCAGTGTGCTACAGACAGCGTCTGCTCTCCAGTTATACAAAATAATAAAATTTGGGGCCTTTTTTCTTTGCCTTCTGGTCTTTCCATCTTTGAAATACACTTGGGGGCTGCTTCTAGCTTTTTATCACAACCAGAGAGACTAAACATTTATTAGTATTTAAAAAAGATGGTGGAAACTGAGTTTCTCACCTGCTCACTGGTCCTCTGGTTCCTGTAACCTTTCCAGAAGCACTGAAAGCACCATGACGACATCGATGGGGAAACAGCCAGGCTTTGCTACAGCCTAAAAGCAGCAAAACACCCCTAATGCGATAACCGAGCAAATCCCACAGGAGCATCTTCCCTGCCAATGCAGGGTCTGGTGGCCCCTGGGCAGGGCTGGAAGCTCCCAGCTGCCTTTTACACTCTTGCATCGGAGAAGTGGTTGGATAAAGATGTGGCTGACAATATACATCACCTCCTTATATGTTGAGGTTTATCCTTTGGTTTCCTGCAGGTTTATCGACTTTATCCATTTCTAAGTGTTGTCCAAAGTCTGCCCGCTGCCAACCATTTTCTTGATGGGTATTAACTTCACCACCTGCAAAGGTAAGGGCCTCCCAGCATCACCTTGTCACTCTGCTCCCTGAATGCTTCACAGCCTCGGACAAAACTATCCCAAAAGTTCTGCTTCCTGCTGCCAGCTGCTTTCCCTCTCTGGCAGATGGCCCCAGTTTTCCTCACGTCCCCCCAACCTGACCAGGGGTGGGATCTGGCTGCAGAGACCCATGTGGCACTTCACTACTGGTGCACAGCTTGCAGGAGGGAAGAGTTTGGACCCACTGCGGGACGGTGGGCTGTGTTCATGTGTCTGGAGTGCTGGAGAAGGCTCTGTGAAAGGGTTTCTTAAGAAAAAAACACTTTATATGTAGCTTGGAGCTACCCTGCGGCTCCATCACATGTGTTGTATTGAATATTAGACGCCTGAAATCAAGAATCTGACCTGGTCTGAATTCCCTGGGTACTTGTAACCCATGTTTAACACCATGCTTTGCATGAAATACTTTTATCCTTCTAGAAAGGCTAAAGAAATAAAGGCTGTGTTTTGAAGGGACACTTCAAAAAGCAGAGGGATGTTCTTTATTTCCTCTAACACAGTTCTGGCTGATGCAGGGGGGAAGCCTGCCCCAGTGGCACCACCCCACAGCTCTGGGGCTCTTCCCTCCCCATGGGGAGCATGAACGCCCTGACATCAAGCAGAGGCAGCTGTATAGTGGAAAATACCTTCCCCCTGCCAGCAGCACCAGTGTAGCATCCACTGCTTGCGTGTGGGCAACACAGATGTGCTTCAGGACCAGAGCTGTGGCTCTTACCCGGTTGTCTCTGCTGAAAGATGGTTTCATTATGCAAAACGTCACCAGCTTGAAAAAAAAAGGAAAGTGAAAGGAACAAATGCAAAATTTTTTCTGTATTAGGCATGCAGGAAAGCATAGGAAGTTAAGAAGATCATAGACAATTGAATTTAATTGAAAAAGAAGATTAAATAAAATGAGAGTTGAGTATGAAGAGCTAAGTTGAATTAAAGAAACAAGCTGGTTGCCTGAAGAAAGAAGTTAAAGAATGAAAATGATTTTATTCTGCATCTGGATTCCAGTTCTGTTTACATCAGGACAGCTTAAAAAGAACAAAACCAAACCAAACCAAACCAACAACCACACCCCCAAAGTGGTTTTACACTTGAAATTATGATTTTTTTGGAGACGGTCGCCATGCACAGGGAGATAAGACTCTCATCTCATCTCATGGGATAAGGGGAGATTTAACTACGTATGGTAAACTATGTGGGCTTGATCCGAGGCTTACGGCTTCCCAGCATCATCCCAGCAAGGTCTGCAGCTCCCCCTTACAGGGAAAGGAGAAAAACCCAAACTGCAGAGGGCAAACCAGGGCGTCAGTGACAAGCAGGCCCTTGACTTGGGAAAGAAAGTGGGTGGGAAAGTTTCCAGGACCATAAAAGCCCAGTGGAAATGGCTCTGAGCAGAAGCCACGGGGGCCGGCAGGACTGAGGCTCATGCATGGCAGTCATGGCTGGGCTCCTGAACCAGCTTTTGAAAGCAAAATGGCTAAGAAAATAGTTCAGGGAAAATGAATAGTCTGTATTCACAGCACAAATGGGAAAATTATATACAGGCAAGTGGTACAAATGGGAAGAATAAGAGCTTAATTTAAAGTATTTTTAGAGTTAGAGACATGTTTATTCCAAGGAAGTTCTCCTGATGGCCCGAAAGTGGTTTAGTGCGTCCCCTCACCAGCTTTCTCAATTTCCACTGGTGCTACAGCACATCCTGCCACCTGCACCCTGCTCCCCACTGAACGGTCCCTTTGACCACGGTACCACAGTCACGGACATGTCCCCCCACTTCCCATGGGCAGACAGGGCCCAGCCTCGGTAGGACAGGCTCGGCAGGAGCCCATGCAATGCCATCGATCGGCTGCTGTGTAGGGAGCAGCCAAAAGGTGCCGTGGCCGAGCCAGCAAAGGTCACTCCCTCGTCACCCTGTGGCTGGGGGGAAAGCCTGAGAGGGGAGGGGGCTTTGGGAGCCCTTGTGCCAGGGATGGGGGTGAGTAGGAGGGGGACCTTGGTGGGATGTGGGGTGGTGAGTTTGCTGGCCCTTTTCCAGATGATAATTTTGACATTTTGTTGCCGCTTGAAAATTTTGAAATAGGAATAAATGCAGCGGCAGTGCTCATTTGTAGTGACTCTCGCTGCCAGACTGGGGTCTGACCTAAACGTGCTTTTAATGTTTATTCAATGTATACACTAGAAGCTTGTCACCCTCTTTAACTGCTGCACAGCTGCACTTTGCACGTGCATGAGCTGATCACAGTGCATCTGTTCCACACCCCTTTTCACCCATCCCTGCCACATCCTTCATCCCTGACCTTCCCTCGTCTCCTCTGGTCCCTGCCCAACTGGCATCTGCTCCATCCACCTCCCATTCTGAGAAAACCCGGACAAGGATGTATTTCCTCCAGCACTCCATGCAAGAGCGTGAGCTCCTGTGAGCTGGTCTGGTGGCACATCCCAGAGCAGGGTGATAACCTGCTCTGCACCCCAGAGATTATAATCTGCCCCACTATTGCATGAGGATCTCATTTATGAGCAAAATCCAGCTGTGATTTCATTAAGGAGGCTCTCACTCATTGTGCTCAATATTTAATTTAGCACAAGTGTGTGTGTTGAGTTCAGGGTGTTGATTAACCATGACTCTGAGATAGAGGGAAATTACTAATATGGGAAAGTGCAGTCAGTATTTCATGGCAAAGAGTAATTGAGCTAACAGTTGACATATGGAGTTGTGTGGGCAAACTAATTAAATTTTACATCTTCCCAAGCATTTGTGAGTTTTATAAGCGTTTGATTTATATATTAATTAAACCTCAGAGTGAAATAAAGAGGACATAACTATTTGTACTGCAAATGTGTCCATCAAGAGGAAAGACTTTAATGTATTTTCAAGCAGATACTAAAGTACCTCTGCGAGTGCCTGGCTCAGCCCTGCAGTGGCAAAGGAGACAGGGACCATGTCCCAGCCCACGAGGCTGGTCCTGTGCTGACACAGGGTGCTGAGCACCCAGCTCTTGGCACACTGCTGGACACCCCTTCATCCCCTGTGGTGCCTGCTTCTCCTTTCCACTGTCAGGAACAAGCTCTGTGCTGCCCAGCGGGTTGGTAAATCCATGGTGGGCTGCAAAGCTCAAGTTTCCTGCTGATCTGGGGGCTTTGCAAGCAGCTGGTGAGAAAGCTAAATGTGATTGAAATTTTTATCCAACCCATTAGCAAGGGACTAGAGGTGGTTATGGCAAGTCCTGGGATGACCTTG
This sequence comes from Patagioenas fasciata, assembly GCF_037038585.1. Classification (NCBI taxonomy): domain Eukaryota; kingdom Metazoa; phylum Chordata; class Aves; order Columbiformes; family Columbidae; genus Patagioenas; species Patagioenas fasciata. Next base: position 10,289,504 of record NC_092526.1, on the reverse strand, counting down.
CTGAGGGTTTTGGAGCAGTCTTATTTGTGTGATTTCATCTCTGGAGGGAACCCGTGTTGTGCGTTTTTGCATCTGGACTAAAGGACACCCAGAACATTTATGGTGGTCAGCATTGTTTTCAGCCTGCTTGATGCTCTGATGGAAGGGAATTCCTGAAGTTTCGGGATCAGCCCTGCTCCTCAGGGGTTGCACCCCAGGATCTTGGGTGAGGTGCCATTTCTGCAGCTGGGAGAAGATGGTATTTACGTCTGGTGACAGTGAGGTGTCCAAAAACGCCCAGCCCTGGCCCTGATTTTCCCTTTAGGCTGTGGATGCACTCCTCATCGCTGACACATCTCTCTGGAGGTCAGCACACATCTTGCAGGTCTGTTTAGGTGAGCCCGGAGGCTGGTGCTGGGCTGATGTCAGGCCAGCCCTGGGAGGTGCAGGTTTCGAGATGTGTTGGGATGCGTTGGGAGCTTTTTTGGAGCAGGAGTGCTGAGGTTTGTTCCAGGGCTGAGTGCTCAGGCTGCCCCAGCCCGGGGCAGTCTGGCTTACTGCTCCAGCAAGCATCCCTGCTGCTCTCTGGGGCTGCTCCCGCCGAGCCACCGGACTGCCCCTTGCTGCCCTGCACAGTTTATTCCCAGTGGTTATGATGCCTGATTCCAAAGTAAAAACATACAAACCAACCAACCAATGAAAAACAAAACAAAAAAACCTCAAACCAAAACAAACCCCAAACCAAACTAAACCCAAACCAATCAGACAAAACAAAGCAACCCCAAACAAACAAAGCAAAACAACCACAACAATAACAAAATCCACCAAACAAACAAACCCAATTAAAAATCAGAGAAATGTTCCTATTCTGCTCTGTGGCAATGCCTCCGAGGAGCAGAGGCAATGGGGCTGTGCCATAGCACTTGCATCTGTTTCTATATCCTGACTCCAGCATCCTGATGCTAAAAAATGAATCTACCGTTTATATCTCCTGTTATTGATGGGCTTTTTTTTGCATCTTTTGAATGTCAAAACAGGAACTGTTTTTGCCAGCAATGACACAGAGGACATTTAATTTTGGTAGGAAAATGGAATTACAGCTAAAACATGGGTACTAAAAGTCCCTTAAATTTAGTAAACTATTCATAACAGGTACACAGCTGATACCCCAATTTATCAATACTGTGAAATAGATGGTAGCTATATTTTAAGAGTCATTCAGTGTACCACCTTGCCTTCCCACCTATCCTTTGGGGACTCCATCAATCTTGTGGTGGCCAATGATTCCCATTTGTGGCATCAGTGATTAATATCTTGAACCACTGGAGAGGAAGGATTACGAAAGCTTAGTGCTTGTGTGCAGTGTAAGTTACAGGTTGCGAGGGCAGGAGCTACCAGGACCAGGCTGGAATTAAACTGGTAGGGAAAAGCGGGGCTGGTTCTCAGTGTCAACTGGTTTAAGATTCAGTGCTTTGCAGAACATCTTTCACAGAAAGCTTGGGGGAGGTGAGATGCGTATGACATATATGCTCAATGTCACATGGCACAGGGGAATCCTGGTGCCTCCTGAAATATCGCATGTGGAACTGTTCCTTCTGCTCATCGGATGCTCTCAAACCCTGTAAAAATACACTCCACTGCAGAATATATCCTGCAGTCCCTGCCCTGGCTCTGAAAAGGATTCACTGTGTGAGAAGCAAACACCTTCTGAAGCCCATTCCCATCTACCTGGATGTGACTGAAAGGTATTCATCATGCAGGGACAACCTTATGGGAAATCGAAGTTACCTGGGAGCGCACTGCTCTGAAACTCGTGTTTTTCTGCACGTACATGCTTGTGTTTGGAGACCAGAGACTAATCCACCACCAGTGATTAAGCATCCATAATTAAATGGTTGACAGCATCTGTAGCAGGACTCAGGGTATTGACGATCCCTGGAAAACCTTGGGACAAGCATGCTCTCGGTAAGGATAATGTCACCCGTGGTCAAACAGACCAGCATTGTTTTGTCACATGGGATCTCAAGAACATTCAGCAACAAACACACCAACGCCTTTTCCCCCAAGCTCAGCCTATTAATACACCTGTGAACAGCTCATGTATTTCTACACAGCTTTACCTTTCATTGGCATTTTCATTGTAATGTTAGAGTACAGTGTGCCATCAACTTGTGCATTTCTCATCTAGGAATCAATGTAGCTAACCCAACACGCAGCATCTTGTATTTGGTGAGCTCTCGCTGTTTTGCTGGCAGTACCAATACATTAAACCTAGGAATGTAACCAGTACAAAGAAGTTTAATTTCATATAATAATGGGACCTGCAGATCTCCTCTCCACGTGGTATTAAAGCAGAGTATTAGAATAGGGTGCTGTGTCAATAGCTACTCTGTGTGATGGGGAGGTGGAGCTCGCAGATCACCTTGAAGCAGATCTAATTTGATGCTGCTGAAGTATCAGAAATCATCCTAAATGGTGCTATAGTCGATGGGGGCTTTTGCATAATGTCACAGGTGGAATCAATAACAAACCTGGAGGACTAAATAGATGAAGCAATGTAAGATCCAAGCAGCCTCTGTCCTCTGCTGGCACTGATTTTGAATGGGCATGTGCAAGGCTGCTCTTGGATGTCCTCTGTAAGTGCTGTTTGTCCTGCCGGAGCAGGTAACCAGGCCGATGCTGCAGCTGGTCCCAAGCTGGGGCTCTACAGGAGGTGGGGATGCCCATCCTGGGATGACTCTGCTCCTCAGCATCCCTCAGTGGCATTGCTTGCCTTTCTCTGTGTAGTCCCCCTGCCCCCAGCTGGTTTCAGGGAAATGAAGACTGGAAGAGATCCGTTTCTCCAAAATAACATATAAATTGGAAGTGAAAGGTCAAGGCTCCCTACGGATTAATTTTGCCCACAGGGAGTAATTTTGCCCACAGCAGCAGAAAACGTAAGGGACGAAAGCCTGGTGTCATGAAGCCACTGATCAGCTCCAGGTAGCACAGCCATGGCCTCAGGCAACCTTCTGGTTTCTCTTTCCTCTCTGGTTTTTGCAAACTGGCCTGTCAGATCTCACTTACCAAAAAGACCCTGTGCAATTTTAAAGAATGCTGTTAGCTGCCCCCTATTCCTCCTCCATCCTAATGTGATATCTGTCATTGCACTCTATCAATATGCCTTTCTGCCTGGATTGTATATGAACTCCAGATTGCTATTGATAGGCTGGATAGCCACGACAATCTTTAGGAAATTTGTGATCTGGACCTGGCAAATTTGACAGAGAACACTCGAAATACAAATGTCAAAACACATTTAGGTTTTTTCCCTTTTCTAACTTGCCTTGAAGAAAATGCAAACACTTTTTGACAGAATCAGTTCAGAAGCCTCCTCTAAGCCAGGCCCTGAGTGTTAGGAGAATCTGCCTCTTAAAGCCGTATAGATCCATTGCTGTTGTATAAAAAAATACTCTTTACCCTGAGGCAGAATTACTTAAGAAAATCCTGACATGATTAGACACCACTCTCCCTTAGAAAAAAAAAAAAGTAAGTATACTGTTAAAGGATAACTGAGATGCTGCATAAACTGTCATTATTTAAATGACTTGATATCACGGTTCTGAAATGTCAGTTTGGCATGAGGGACAAGGAAGGACTTTGAATATTTTCTGGGTACCACTGTGCAGCTATGCTGTTGCTTGAACATGTTCTGCTGGAATCACTTGCAGGTGCTGCAGCAGCCCTTGACCTGCTCATATTTAGGCTATGGGCTGGTAAAGTTCATAAACACAGCCTTGAACAAGTGATAGCAATTAATGAATAAATTGATAACAACTTATGCACATGCTTTAGCAAGCAAGAAGTCCTTTTGCCTTAAATCAGTATAATGATGTCAGTTGAATGCTTATCTTTCTTGTAGTGCGTGGCCTCACCATTCTGTTAGAGGATACACAAGTTAAACACAAAGCCAAGGTCTGCCCCCAGAAGTGCATAGGGCGAGTGTGAATGGAGTAGGTCACACACATGTGACTGCTCTAGTCAGCATAAGTAATTACACACATTTAATTTTATTGAATCAACAGATTTAAGAATAGCCTTAAACACCAAGCCCCATCAGGGACCGCCAGCAGTGGTAAATTGAGAATTTTATATGTAAATATTATCAGGTTCAAGCTTAAATCAGAATATTTTTGAAGTCAAGACAGTGTGTTAAATAATGCTCCATGCATGTATATAATTACACGTCAATAGCGTAGAACCCTTCAGACTTCAACCTTTAAGCATACCAGAGAGAAAGGCTAAGCCTCTAGCACACGGATAACCACAGCCCATGCTGCCTTGTGCAGATTTTTGGGGACAGTATGAGTATTTTGCATTAGATCAGATCTCACATCCAACCAGCTTCGATAGCTCTTGGGAATATGTGTGATTAACCAGCCTAGCCACAATATGTCACCAGCACTCCACAGAAGCAGCTTCTACTGCCAGAGAGCAGGGACCCTGTGCCAACGAAGAGGGAGAGCATCACACCCTGCAGCCGGGAGAGGGAAAAAGAGGATCAAAGGACAGGAAAGAGACTTGATGGGAAGATGATAAGGGAGGAAATGGAAATTTGTGGAAAAATGATTGCAGAGTCCATGAGGTTAGTGGCAGGTAAGGTGGGACCTGCCCTGCTTACTCGTGGAGCTGCATCCTGGTCTCTGGGGTGCCTTGACACCCCAACTCTGGCCTTTCCAGGCTGCATCCTAAAACCATTAATTTCTTAATCTTTGCTTTCCATTTTAAAGGACTGTTTCTCCTCCCGATTGTATTAAGCCTCACCTGCTCAGAACTGAAACCACTCAACACACTAATGAATTCCTGGTGCTAGAGCAAGCAGTAGGGGTGGCAGAGTCAAGTGCTGCTCCTGAGAATGGGCTGAGCTCCCACGGGTCTTTTCGTCCAAGGTCCAGGAGGTCTCCTCTCTCCTCTCTCCTCTCTCCTCTCTCCTCTCTCCTCTCTCCTCTCTCCTCTTTCCTCTCTCCTCTCTTCTCTCCCACAGCTGCAGGGAGGGTGGTTGAAAGCTGTGCTCAGCACCAAGCAGTGAGTATTTACCAACAGAAATGCTTTGTCAGAAATAAAATGCATGGCAAGATCAGAGCAGCATTTGAGTACAACAAGTGGGGAACCCTGACAGAGCACGGCATTCATTGGGGTTTAGTAATCATTCCTGGCAAAGTTTCCTCTTGAGGATTAGGAAATGTGGGCAGCCTGTTAACCTGTGCTGATCGGGATCCCCATGGCTGAGCATCATGAGCACGGAGGGGCTGAAACAGCTCTTACGGCTTTTGGCTGTCTGCTTTGGATCTCACAGCACTGATGGGGATCGGGGATTTTGCTCGAGGTCCTGATGGGTTTGAAAGGGCTGGGATGCAATGCAGCCCTTTCCAGCTCTGTAGTGCAGCTCCCTCCTTCCCACCATGGCCCTGGCAAAGTCACCAGCTCGTGTCACTGCTTGTCCAAGCTGCACACGAGTCAGTCAGTCCTTCTGCAGTCATATGGAGTTCTGGGCAACTCAGCTTTGTGGGTTTGCATGATGACATTGTACATGCTGGTACCACTGGAAACACAGCTGGAGTAATTAGCAGGGATTTTGGGGATTTAAGCAAGCACAATGTACTGAGACACAGAAAAGAGGTTGCATTGCTCTGTGGATTTGTTTTCTTGGTGCTATCGGGTTAGAGTGAGAGATATGTAATTGCCAGTTTATAGGATAACATCCAGTTGACCTATAGATGTGCATCAGTTTGTTCAAAATATATAATTTTGTGCCTTTATCTGGGGAGCAAAGCTGAGCGCAGGGAGAAGGAAACCATTTCTGGCAGACACTTAAAACCTTAAATTAGTTTGCTTGACACCATACAGATTTGGAGATGTTGAGGAAATTGAGTGTGATTTGGTGAGAGCTGTGATGTCCAAGTACAGCCTTCAGCATGTGTGGTGCCAGGGGAGTCTCCTTGGGCAGAGAGGACCCTGGCAGCCACCCCCCAGGAGGGGTGTACATCCCCTGGGCAAACCCCAAGAGGCCCAGTAGCAGGGTTGTGTCTGGGCTGGGGTCTCTCTGTATAGCTTTCAGACACATGGTGTGACTTTTGGGGTTGACCTACTCAGGGATAGTAGTTTGGCTTGATGATCCTCATGGGTCCCTTCCAACTCTGGACATTCTATGATTCTGTGTAGCTGGAGGCAAAGGCTTGGCCAGCTAAATTTATCATGCAACATAGCCTGAGATGTGTGAAATGGTGTTCTGGCTCTATTTTTATATAAAACTTTTTCTCTAATATGAACTACTAAATAAAATTATTTACTAAATAACAAAGTGATGGACATGGTAAATAAAAACCTAGTGGCTATTCATGCTGTCTGATTTCAGGCTCCTGATTTAAAGGCTTTGTTTATGAGTGTCTCTACAGGTCATGGGGAGAGATGTTCCCCCAGAGCACAGCAGTGCTGCATGTGCTCCGAATTATCCTCCTTCTACCCCTGACTCCATAGAGACACCAGTTGCGTGTGATCCCTGGAAGGAAGTCGCTTGCTTCGTGTCCAGGTGGATGCCCTAGTTTTACAGCTTCTGAACTATTTTTAGCTGTTTGCACGCACCCTGATGCTCAGCCCTCCAGGCTGCCCATGCTGTGTTGGGCTTGGTTGGTGTGAGTGTGGTGGAACATCTGACATGAGGAAGAAATTTTTTACAATGGGGTGGTGAAACACTGGCCCAGGTTGCCCAGAGAGGTGTTTGATGCCCCATCCCTGGAAACTTTCAAGGCCAGGCTGGATGGGGCTCTGAGCAACCTGATCTGATTGAAGATGTCCCTGCTCGTTGCAGGGGGTTGGACTGGATGAGCTTTGAAGGTCCCTTCCAACCCAAACTATTCTATGATTCTATGATTCTGTGCTTCTATGACATGAGCCTGGGAGGCTCCATGCTGCCAGCACAAGGACATCAGCCCAGAAGCAAAGCCGGCTTCCAGTTCATGCTGCCAGAGAGTTAAAACCAGAGCTTTATGCAATGGTAAGTGCAGCAAACCCAGACCAATTAACTTGGAAAAGGATTACTGGTGTGATGCTGGGATGTAGCTGTGACAAGTTCAACCTCTGATGGCCACTGCATAAGGTAGTGCTGATGCTAATATGCCAAGCTTCACAAATTGTTGATGAATTAACAAAATGAGGAGGAGGAACTCCATACCAGTGAGTAAAATGTTTAAGTCAGCATTGATTTAAGGCCAACATCTCTTATGGGAAATGGGAAAAGGAGTGGAGGATCTGAGGTCCGGGTCCCTGCAGTGGCTGCAGTGCAGGAGGCACTGGGGCATGTTGCTGTGCTGAAGCAAAGTGTGAGGCAGATTGTACAGATGAAGAACAGGCAGTGACAAATTTAAAGCATTTTTTTTTGTCTTTTTATATCTATGTTGAGGATGAGTTGTGCAGCTCGGCTCACGCTACAGAGCTGTCGCTCAAAAGGAGCCTTGTGCGGCTCTGTGTACAGGCTGAGTGACATGCAACCTGTGCCTTCGGACATGTCACGGTCTCCTGAGCAGCGATACAGGGGTTTTGCTTTCTTAAAACAACATTCAAGTCCAGGAGAAGTTGTCCAGTGCTAGCTCGACAGCAGGATTTTGTCTTTCTGTGGCACCTTGCAAACACAGCTGGTGGATTGTGTTCACCTGTGCCCAGCTCCCTCCCACCTGGAGCAGCCTTTTGTGTACCCTGTGCCCCTCGGTCACCTTGCTGACAGCCAGTGGGCCAGGAGGCTGAAATACAGGGGATCTGGATCATAAAACCTCTTTTCCTTTCCTCCTCAGGGTCGTCCTGTCAGCTGAGTGCCAGCTCTGCCTCCCATGTCTGTCTGTCTGTGGGGCTGAGTGTGAGCTCACAAAATTAAAGTGGCCTATGAAATGTCTGGTGACTGCAGCAGTATTTATTTGTTTGTTTCTCTGGTTTTAATTATTTTATTTCAACCTCTTATTTTTTTAATTGTTGCAAGAGATTTGTAAAGAGAGTGACTATCTAAATGATCCAGCACTTAAACCTTCAGATCTTTATATCAAAATACTGCCTTGAAAATAAATACTCTCAAATTTGGGGGGGTCTTCTTAATTTTTCCCAATTCTCCATCATTAGTTAGGGTGATTGATTAAAGCTGTTTCTCACTTCGATGCTCAAGAACCAAAACCAAGGTTTGTCAAGCACATACATCACCTTCCTGGAGAACTGTAGCTGTAGTTGGATCTTCATTTGCTCTGAGGACAAGGGCAATTTCACCCATCATAATTTTGCTGCCCCAAACCCACAAGCAATATACACAGAAGAGCTAAATGCTGAGGTTTTGCCCTTCTGTGTTACAGCACCTACAAGCCAGCAGCTGCAGCAGGACCACAATGCAGCCCGGTAGCCGGGATGCTCACGGGGAGGGAGCTGAATAACCCAACAGCAGCAAATTGCAGTGGGGCACAGAGCAGACCTTGGAGTCTGGAAGGAGCCAAAGGCACCGGTTAAATCCCCTCTGTGAGCTGCTGTTGACAGCATAAAGATGTCCTGCGCTTTGCTGTTCTTCTGGCTGTGCTGAATTGCTCCTTGTTTATGCCCTCCAGTGCAGTTATGGCTCCTGGTGCAAGCCCTGCTGCCATGCTTAGATTTTGTGTTGACACATTTTCCCCTTGAGTTTCTTAGGAAACTCCACACTGAGTCAGGAGAGGGATTTGGCTTGTTATTTTTGGGAGACAGCTACATCGACACCAGGAGCCGTGGCAGGTGGAAGCAAGAAACATGCCTTGCTATGAAGGCTGAAGTGGGCTAGATAATTCATGCATGGGTGAAGAAGATAAGATGAATGAGCAATATATATATAATCATACAATATATACAAATATACAATAGGAATGTGAGGAGGAGTAAGAGTAGAGCTTTTATGAAAAGTGTCACCTGCCTGTCCCCTCACTGGAGTCACTGAGTGATGGGATTTGGTGTCACGGCCTCTACATCAAATGGGGCAGGCCCCCTGCCTTGGCTTTACACGTCCTGGAAAACACTGCCTAAGTCTAGAACTGTGTATAATGAGTAAAAAGATTGGTACTGAAACCAGCCAAGAGGTCTCCATGGACCCCACTGGGCTGTCAGCAAACAAGAAAGACATCAAACAAACTTGGGAGCAGAGCAGCTGGGATGAGATGGACTAGACGTGAGGATCTGATCCCACATCCTCGGAACAGCTGAAGTTTATTTTTACACCATGTACTACACAACCCCTCTGATGGGTAAACAAGAAAAGCCCACTATATCCTTTCAACACCTTTGTTCTACACATTTTGTTGTTAATGGGGACAGGAGTTGAGGTGGGATTTTGTGGTGGCTCTGTGGGCTCAGCAATGGTGCTTCTGCAGCAATGAGCCCCCTCCATCCCTGCACAGGGTTGTACCACCATGCCAGCAATTAAAACTCTTCAGTAACACAGATGGATTGCTTATCACATTTTCCGCTCTCTTATTTTCCATTTTTATAACTGTTAAGCAGGCAAATGCAGCTTTTGCAGAAGTCCTGGCTGGGAGTCTGTAAAAGCCATCCTGCCCACCCATCTGTCTAAATGTGTTTGTAGTGAAATGCTGGCATGTTGGCAAACTCGGAGGATGGGAATCCTCCAGGCATCTCCCCTAAATGACACTTTCAAAGGCAGATCTACATACATGCCACATCAGATACAATTTAGAGAGCATGCGTAAGATCCTGGTTAAAAGAATCACATTTACTAATATTTTCCTTCTATTTATTCTGGGTCAGTGTGCATTATAGAAGAGGCAGAGATGACCACGTTGCACAGTTTGATGAGATAACGGCAAGGGGAAAACAGATAAGTTCAGAGAGATGAGAGATGTCAGATGTTGATGCGGTTTGGTAGCACAAGATAGGATTTGCAGAGCATAATTTGAAATAATTGTGAAAAGTATAACTGAAAAGATGGAATCAGAACAAATCTGAAGATCCTTTTTTTTGTGGGAAAACATTAATTTCATCTAACATTGATTTGACATGATGGGAAGTTTCGGTGGAGTGAAGAATAAATGAAATATGAACATTGTTTTCAGACTTCTCTGTGTTACAGAATGATGTGGAAATTGGTCCTTACCCTGTTGTAATAATACAGACTGAAATGTCTACAGTTAAGATTTATAAACATTTTTCATTATAAGTCTCTGGGTTTCATTTGATTATAAATTTGTCAGACATTAGGTCTTTGCACAGATGTTTTTCAGCTTGTAGCTGATACATACACATGGTCATATTATATTTGCTCATATGTAGCAATGCAAATTTTCAGCTAATAGAATGCAGTTATTCTTGGGAATTAATTTAGAGAGAAGCTGGTGATTTACATCTATTATAGAAATTGCTACAGATGTTTTGCCTAGAAGAAGCTCCATGCTTTGGAGTGGAAGCTCCAAGTTTGATGGCAGAGATTTCCAGGCTGTATCAGCCCTATTTAAAACCTCAGACTGGGTGAAGTGACAAGCCTGAAAAATCTCAGTTCACCTGTGGATAGCAGAGAGACAGCGTGGCCCAGCAGCTCCTTTCCTGAGGGATTCTGCCAGTGGATGAAGGAGGGATGAGCCACAATGGGATGCTGCTCTAGAGAGGTGTGTGGAACAGAGGGATGAAAGTGTTCAATGAGAGCTGGGGGTCAGGCTGGGTATAGGGGACAGATGTCAGTGGATTTGGACACAGTGGGGAAAGGCGTGGATCCCGAAGAGCTGGGATGGGAACTGGGGTATGAGAAAACCAAAGCGGAGGTGGAGCAGAGGCTGGAGAAGGGAGGACAGGAGTGAGACACAGGTCAGGGAGGGCAAATGGCACCAGATGAGGGGCAACAACAAAGAAAGCAGAAGTCCTACTGATGAGGGTGGAGGAGATGGTCCAAAAGCCTGGTAGACAATGCCACTTCAAACCCTAATTTGCATTGACTGGAGAGAGCAGGGAAACCTGCTGGGAAAGTCAGGGTCCACATTGTGCCATGTGCTGCTCACCATCACCCAGAGTGGCAAAATCTGGGTTCTGAGGCTCAAATTCCCCCTCCTGCTGGCTGCCCCCACCCTGGGCTCTCCCCCACCCCAGGGAGCAAGGACAGCTTCTCATCAGGGAGCTTTAAAAATCCTTTGCTTTTAAAAATCAGAGGAAAAGACACACTGTTTCACTTCAAACTCATTTCCAGGGGCAAGGTCTCCAAAGGCCAGGCCAGAGACTCTCTGCTCAATGTCATTTGGTTTCTTCCTGCATTCACATTATGCCCTGGGCTTTGGGAATGCTGACTTGCAAGTTTATTTTCCAAGACATCAGCCTCTATTGGTGCTGTTTCGCCTGGTTTTGGGATGTGGGCTGGGAAGCTTGGAGGTGTTGGGGACCCAGCCCCGGTTTTGCCAGCTATGCAGCAGTGACTTCAGGGACAGGTTGAAGAAAATGAGTGCGGTGCTGGTGTCAGAAGCCACCAGAATAAGATTTGCTGGAGATCATTTATTGTCACCTCCAGTTAATAACCCCAGCTGACCTCAGAGGGGTATTTTAAGGTTGCATTCATTAGTATCTGTAAGAAATTAAGATGCTTCGGCGATACAGCTACAGAAAAGTACAGGATGAAATTTGTGCAGGATTTAGATCCACTAAGATGCACTGACTGATGAAGAACAGAAACCTGTTTTCCAATGTATTTGTGCAGATTTTTTCCCCCCGTCCACCTCCTTCTTCCGTATTACAAACACCGCCCTGTGTGTGACACCCCTGGTGCTGGCTGAACGTGTCCTCCCTGGCTGGCCAGACCTGCCAGAGATGGTGTAACCCTTGGGGAGACTCTGTCTCCTCTCACCAGAGCACTGATTTATGCCTCTCTGATTAGTCATGATACTTGTAGGAACATAATTTTTTGAAGGACATTGTCACAGTTTGAATGAAACTGTACATGTGGGGTAAGCACTGGTGGAGAGACAGTGTGGTTACTGAAGTGACATCTTTTCTTGGTAACCTAGCTAAACATCATTCTTGCCACCAAGGAGAAATCACCATCCCATTCTGGAGGCCACAGGGAAAGTCCATTGCTCTCACTGAGTCCTGCATCTTACCACTTGCACACAGGCAAGGATGGAGGAGTGTTGACATATATTTAATGTAACATATACAACAAAGGTAAGCAGGATATGAAGCAAATTTTCTAATGCTCTTTGTTGCTGTAATTTTTTTCTTCACATTGTTTTGCTCACTATTAGCATCATTTTGGGGTCAACTGATACCATAGTCCTGGTACCCATTCAACAGACTCATGTAGATAATTTTGGATTGGGCCCAGTGGCTTCAAATAATTTTACTCCTGATGTAAACGAGCAGAATATAGCTGCGAAAGTCTATAAATGGCAAGAGCTAGGTTCTGACTAAATCTATAGCATTTTTTTCTGGCATTCACCTTGCATAAATTAAGATATTCCCATAAATAAGGAGAAAACTTAATAAGCCTCAGAAAGGTTAGACTATTTCCACTGGATTTTATGTCTGTTGCATAAATCCTCCCAAGTAATTCCATACTTTGTTCAGAGATAATTTTTTTTGCAGTATAATTTCCATTAACACTCTCATGACATATCTGCCATATATTAAAGTGAGCAGCCTCCTGAACTCCCAGTAAATCACTGGCCTCCATGCTTACTTCCCGATTCCATTGGCATGGACCCACTGGGCTGGGCAGCATAGTAGTGGGAGGTCCCATGTGGAGCCTCGGGACTGCATTCAGCTGCAAAAACAGCCTGTCTGCACTTCATCCCTGGCTGTAGTATGATCCTTCTGTGATGAAAGCTGATATACTTGCTGTGATCCCAGGTTGAAGGTGCTGGACTCCTTGCATTGGTTTCTCTTCTCTTCTCTTCTCTTCTCTTCTCTTCTCTTCTCTTCTCTTCTCTTCTCTTCTCTTCTCTTCTCTTCTCTTCTCTTCTCTTCTCTTCTCTTCTCTTCTCTTCTCTTCTCTTCTCTTCTCTTCCCTTCCCTTCCCTTCCCTTCCCTTCCCTTCCCTTCCCTTCCCTTCCCTTCCCTTCCCTTCCCTTCCCTTCCCTTCCCTTCCCTTCCCTTCCCTTCCCTTCCCTTCCCTTCCCTTCCCTTCCCTTCCCTTCCCTTCCCTTCCCTTCCCTTCCCTTCCCTTCCCTTCCCTTCCCTTCCCTTCCCTTCCCTTCCCTTCCCTTCCCTTCCCTTCCCTTCCCTTCCCTTCCCTTCCCTTCCCTTCCCTTCCCTTCCCTTCCCTTCCCTTCCCTTCCCTTCCCTTCCCTTCCCTTCCCTTCCCTTCCCTCCCCTCCCCTCCCCTCCCCTCCCCTCCCCTCCCCTCCCCTCCCCTCCCCTCCCCTCCCCTCCCCTCCCCTCCCCTCCCCTCCCCTCCCCTCCCCTCCCCTCCCCTCCCCTCCCCTCCTCTCCTCTCCTCTCCTCTCCTCTCCTCTCCTCTCCTCTCCTCTCCTCTCCTCTCCTCTCCTCTCCTCTCCTGTCTTTCTTCTCACAGCTAAAACAGCGAGCTCCATCTTCAGGCAGGCTGGGGTTCACCTCAGCAAAGTCCCCACCAAAACAAGCAGAGGGCCCTGAATGGCAGCCTTTAAAGACACAATTTAATAGATAGAGAGCAAGCTGCATCATACAGACACCTGCTACACTGAGCCAGTACAGACCCCATTCCCTCCTGGTACCAGCCAGGGCTGGCGGCAGGCTCATGAGCTCTTCATCTCAGAAAGATGCTGCATGGGAGAAAGCAAGATGGATCGGTAGAATAAGTATTTCCAGTTTGGGCTTTTTGGCACTCTGGCCTCTAAACACCTAGAAACTGAGCAAACATACATAGATGAGCAAGAGATAGTGTCTATCTACTGCAGTGAAAGGTTTGCATGTCCAGCCATTTCCATGGAATCAAGGTCCCAGATCATCCATGTCATGCCAGATGCCTCAGCTGTTCCCCACTCATGGAGCATTTTCTGTGGAAATGTTGAAGTTTATATTAATAAACTGGTGTGCAAACAATTCCTTTAGTGTCCTGCTGTTCTAATATCCTGAGAAATGGTAAAAGAAAATGCTCTTCTTTATCCTAATCAAAAGTAATTAAGAGTACACTTAAACAGAGCACAAAACTGTAATTAATTCCAAATGTATTGGATGTATAAACAACATTAGTTATTACTAACTCTTTGGTTCCAGAAACAAAAGCACAGCTCACATTTTGCTGCCACAGGTGCTCTGCAAACATACAGAGACTGTCTGTCTGGAATACTTCAGACTGAGAGCAGTCTTCCTTGTGTCTGTGAAGATCAAAACTCCATAAAATAAGATAAAGTTTCATTGCTCACCACAGCCAATGATTTAGCACTTTTTAAAATGGGTTTACTTTGCATGTCAGGAACAGTGCAAAATGCCATGTTTTCAGCTACTGTGCCTTTCAGTCTTTGTGTTAATGCCTTTTACTCATTCCCTTCACATAACTACATCCTTGCCATTTTTCCTTCCTTTGGACAGAGCTCTTGGCTTTCAGACAATTCCTGCAGACCCTGCAGCAGTTGTGTTGCCATAAGATGTGTCACTCATACTGGAGGCAGTCAGGTTTGAAAACCGAAGAACTGCCTGACTTGCATCCTAGGTGGAGCAGACAGTGAGTGAGCAGACAGTGAGGGGGATGCAGACAGATGATGTCTTTCAGCCTTAAGCAAGGCTTAATGTGGTTAAAATCAAGACTTCGATATGGCTCTTGATGATGCCAGTAATAACTACTTGTTTGGGACTCCTCAGAAAGAAGTGATAAAACAGCTTTGCAGAATGAATACTCTCCTTTTCCTTAACATTTCCATGTGACATCTGATAAGAAAAAAAGCTGGTGTTTTCTTTTTGGGAAAAAAAAATAAGATTAATTACATTGCGAATTTCTTGATACAGGATCCATCTTTTGGTTCTGAGTTTGCATAGCACTTTGCACAAGAGGGTGCCAAAGCACAACAAGCTTCCTGGCAGCTACCAAAATGTGTGGTACTTGTATAATAAAGGGATAAACAATAGCCAGCACACTTTTCTTTTTGGCAAGAATTGGTTGTGTCACACCAACATAATTTTCTTTGTCTGTGTAGCAAAGCAGTAAATACTGTATATCTTGGCTTTTAAAAAGCCTTTAATACTGTTGCGCATGGTATTATTGTGAGGAACTAGGGAAAATTGTTCCTAAAATTGAGGAAACATCCAAAACATTGTAGGATGGCTACAAAACTGAGCTGAACAGAGAAGGTATCAGCTGGCCATTGCCAAAAGGGAAGATGGGACTCTCTAGGGGTCTGGTACTGTTTATATCACCAGTAAAGACAACACGCGGACCATGGGAGAGAGTCCAGGGGTCACAGTGGGAATGACCAGAGCTCTAGAACAAAATAGTGATGGAGAAAGGTGGAATGGACTAAACTTCCGAAGAACAGACTGCCCAAGGAAGCAAGGTAGCAATTGTCAAGCATGTGAAAGGCACCCACCAAAATGGAGGGAATCACCTCCTCTCTCTGTCTGTGGTGGATAAGATGAGGCATTCAAGGTTTTAATTGCAGGAGAGAAATTAAGATCAGGTGCTGGAAATGTTTTTTTGAATGGTAGAGATTATGAAGCATTGCAGCAGGTTTCTTGGGGAGGTTATGAAGTTTCCATCCCTGTAGAGATTTCCATGAGCTAGACATTGATCATGCCCAAAGTCAGAGACAGCGGTGGAGTACCTGCTTTCTACAGATGCCATTGATCTTCTGCTACTGTGAATTACAAGAGGCTGGCCTTGCAATCAAGGCAGTGTCAAAAAAAATTAGATTCAAGCTTAGATTTCAGGTGTGGCAGACGCATTTTGTGAACCTTCCCAGACAGAGAGCAGTGTCTCAGAAGCCACCTGAACCTCAGCGTCTGCCTCCAAGGAGTCTTGTTTCTGTCTTATAGAACTTTTGGCTTTTCAGAGAAAGTTTCTGTTGTGTCAGTCACTGGCACATTGAGGACTCATTCCTGGAATAGGATGTAGGGTGTTGCCTGAAATAAGAGCCATAATAGTAAACTTTGTGTTGGTGAAAATATGTGGCCAGACATCTGTGATGTTACTTTTTCTGCTTAGCATGAACTAGATGGATTTAATATCTGTTTCATCTACAGCTTTGCCTATGGAGCGTAGTTACCAGAGTCAGCGGGCCTCAAACCTACCACATAGGGTGGACACTTCTGGCTCACAAAAGTCCATTAACTCACACCAGGCTTTTCTTCCACACCAAGTATGGCGTGGAGAATGGCTTGCAACCCTGCTGCCCTTGGAAGAAAGAGACCAGCCGCTCCTTCTGTCATTGCCTCTCCTTCTTCTGTGTCCCTGTAGTCTGCACTTGGCCCCGCTTGCTTAGCAAGAGATGGCTGGAGGTGAGCACTTCAGGAGGGCTCTCCTCCTCCTTCCACCTGTTTTCTTTTCCTTGACTCACTGGCTTTAAGCCGTAAGCAGTGACGTGACAGCTGAGTCACGGACGCGCCACCTGGATGCTGTCAGCATCAATCTCTCTTATAAGGATCATAGAAGAACAAAATAGAGAAGACTGGTTGGGCTTCTCATTCGTCTTCCTGCCAGCGGGGTACCGAGCCCTGCAGTGCGGGCTCTGGCTTTGCCCAACCTTACTCTCAAAATCCCAAGCAATTGGTTTCCACTGCTCCCCACCAGGAACTGTTCTGCCATTTAATAAACCTCCTCACCAAGGGAGCAGTTCTTTTCTGTGATTATTATTTAGCCTAACTTTTACTTATGTGAGCAAATAACTTCTGACTAATATCCACACTCAAGGTTGTGGGTTTTTTTTTTCCTCATGAAGAAATTCAGTAAAGTTGCAAAATCCAAAACTAAATGTTCTGTTTGTTTTATTTAACAGTTTTTAAAGTCTGCCTGCTGCATGCATTGTTGTACAGAGCAGATATAAACAACAACAAAAAAAGAGAGATGCAGTCCTATGCCCTGCAGAGCTTACACTTTTCATCTAAGCAAGTTACAGTGACTGAGAATGACAAGTAACGAGAATGCAGGACAAGAGTCATACGAGAAAGGTCGGGATGTTTCTAAATAAAACCCATTGTCATGCTTTTAATTTGGGTTTATATAGAAGTTTCATCATAGCTGGCTACATATTTTGGGATAATTTCACCATATTTTAATCAAACTTTTTTTTTTTTTCACCTCACAAAGCCATATTGCAAACTTTGGTTTGGTGCTTATTTAAAGCTTTTTTTTAACAGAAATCTATGGGGTTTATTCACGGTTACTCTTTCTCTCATCTTAACCAGGATTTTTCAAAAACATTTGTCACTGTTAGTACCTGAGTACCCCAGAGGTACGTGACCTTGTCTGGCTGATTCCACGCCACTGCGCTGGCACCGATTCTCCTTGACCTTTGTCTCCAGCTCTCTGTCTCCTCTCCAGCAACATCCTGAACTGCCCTTACTCCAGAAGTGTCTGTCAAGCCTCTTCATCTGTGGCTGTTTGTCTGAACACAACAAACAACTTGTCTCTGCACAAACCTTATAGCTGCCTCTGCTCAGCAGATCAACTTCTCTCCACTGGACACCAGTAAACCACAGCAAAGCATCATGGAGCTGGACCATCTGCCCCACCTCGTCCATATGCCTTCCCCTGGCTTTTACACCCTCCTCACTGTGTGTTTTCTACACCCAACGGAGGTGTAAAGCCAATTCCTGACATCCTTAGCTTTGGCTCTCCAATCCTCACATCTTCCTCTTCATGCTACATGATAAACAAAGGAACAGGTTTAATTCTGGGGCCACAGAGTAAAAGCTTATCATGGTAACTGAATGTTATTCCAATAGATGTCCATTCAATGCCATCTGTCACACCTGTGGGTTTGGCTATTCTTACTAATTTTATTCTTGTCTTTGCCTTCTGGGAAAAAATTCTCTCTGGTACCTGACTGCAGGTTTAGTAAACTCCCAGAGGGAAGCCCAAATGCACTTCAAAAGCATTTTTAATGTGTGTCTTTCATCCTGGTGAAACCAGCTGCCCATGCACATCAATTCCCTGCAGCATTTTTTCCCTTCACAAAATAGAAATAGTCAGCCTGTAGTTGGTTGTCGAAATTTTGCTAAGACAAGGAATCTGCATAAAGAGACTGATTTCAGTACTTGGACCTTCCAGCCTCCCCCTTCCCTCTTCCAGAGTTGTGAAAGCTTGAGAGTTGAGTTCTGCTGGGCATTTCAGAGGGTTCAAAAGGGAGATGAGTGACTTTCAGCTGGAACCTGCCAGGGGTTTGGTTTTATACACACACACACCCTTTGCTAAGCAGCTTGGCTAAGTGCACATGTGTTATGTTCAGAAAGCAAGGGGAGGATCTCTTTCTTCTACTAGACCTCCAAATTTGGTTTACTGTTATGTTTACTATAACTGTGCTTAATTATTATTTCAGCATCTTTTCTTTTTTTGAACAGAAGGCCCTAGCTCAATTTAAAAAAGCAGATTCTTTGTTGTATAGGTAGTGCAGAGTTATTCCAGCAGTCACACTGGAAAAGCATTAGTTATCTAAGGAGACAAATTGAACAAGACAAATCTGGGGCCAATCTGTTTCTCCTCAAGCGGTTTGTAAACACATACCGCGAAGCAGAGAATTAGGAAAGGAGAGCTGAATTTGCTCTCACTGTGACCCAAATTCCAGACTTCAGCTGGTTAAGGGCAAGCAAACTCAGCCTCTCACTTCATTTTAATTTACTGTTTTTAAGCAAGACATCGTTCAAACCTGATCGTTTGATAGGTGATGTTTCTTGGATCCTGCCTTTTGTTAAGGACAGTTTTGATTCTCTCTAAACCTACTTTAGCTCCAGCTGAAGACCTGTTCTGGCAATGGGGAGCTCCCAACCAGCCTGGAGCTCCTGTAACTTTTCCTCCATCACCCTGGCTGCTGGGGCCAAGTATCAGCTGTGGCTCCCGTATGGTTCCAAACAGTTTATTGGAAACACGAACAGCTATGTACATTTGGTCCAGGCACCTTCAGCACCAGCTTCAGACATTGTGTCAGATTTCTCTGTTCCCACAGAATTTATTAAGCTTTGATGAATTAACTTCAGGGTATGACCTTGCTCTGACAGAAGGCAAGGGTACAAGTCCCACTGGGTCAAAAGCAGGAAGCAGGGATCAGTCGTTTTGATTGATCTTTTCCAGAAAATACATATAGAGTTCTCCTGAGTTTGGTGAATGGCAGCTGTTGGAGGGATGCAAAGGCATTTGGATTTCACTGATTCTCTCCAGACCATTTGGTGTTTCTCCAAGCAGTGCCCTGAAGGCTGGTCTGGGGTTTGCGAACTGCTCTCTTGTAAAGAGCTAAACGTATTTACTGAAACATTCCCTTGCAAAGAGAAAGACAGCAGATTTTGTCTTCCATGCACAGCAAGTGGATATGGTAAAGTGCAAACAGCAGCAGTTCACAGTAATCAATACCTACAATAACGCCTCTCCACCTGCAGTGTCTGTTTGGGTTGTACCCAAACCTCTGCTTGTGCAGAATCTGTAACAGATACTGTGTCAGTACAGGGGGGCTGATCCTGCCCATATGGACCAAATTTTATGTGTTGCTACAGCAAGACAAGCTTCTTTGACCATGACGCAAAAGCCAGCTCCTGTTGAACATCCTTGTTCTATGTAATAAAATGCTGTTTCTGCTGTGCAGGACCACATGTATCTACTGGGTCCATGTGGTGGAAGGAAATTCAACATTGCGCTGTTAAAATAAGTCCTGTTGGAAATCCCAGCTTAGGTCAAAAAGAACTGCACAGTATTTAAAGAGAATGATGTCAGTTAACACAATAAGCCTAACCATTTCTAAACTTTTCCCTCCGTTAAGCAAAAATAATCAGTATAATTATATTTTATATTTTGTGAATGGAAATAATATTATACACATTCTGAACATTAACAGATGCAAATTTGCTTTCAGCAAGAAATGTGAACATTTTAGCATGAGGACTATATATATTATGTTTTACTAGATGTTGAATACACAGAGTTCCAGATAGTTAATTCTGGCAATGAGAAATATCTGTGAGCCTTGTGACGTGAGAAAGGCAAAGAATGAAGCACATCAGAGGGTGAAGTTATCCATAACTTCCATCAATCACAACAAAAGATAGCAAAAAAACACTACTCACTGAGATGGGTGAGGGTACTGACCCAAGTTCTGCACTTTTACTCACGGTAATCTTGATTTCAGCTTCTTAAAAGCATTTTACTATGGCTCAGGAAGTCCTTAAACCATGGATTGCTGGAGGCTGAGAGAAAATACCAGGGAAGTATCACCATAGACTTGCTTTAATCTTGACATTTTTGTTAAATAAGGGGTTTGAGCTGGCATGTCTCTTCTTACATTTTCAAGTTAAGGGCCAAATCCAAAAAGGATCCAAAGCAGAACTTAAGCACCTACATTTGAAATAAAAATATTCCTTCAGGTCCTGTCTAAGTCTAGAGACACCTAGCTGGGGAGAAACCCAGTCTCCAAGAACCTCAAGATATACAGAGGTCAACTTCGACATGTGCCCAGAAGCCCCATCACCTCAGTGATTCTGAGTCCCACTGGGTCCTGCCAAGGTTACATGTCGGGTCAGGGGATGGTCCAGCTCTTGTTGGCTGTGCAGGAAACCACATGTTTCAGTTCAAGAGCTAAGTTTGTGCTGGGGATGTGTGGTTGAGAAGGGGAGAAAAAACAAACTTGGGAGAAAAGTGAGACAGTAAAGTCTTTAGTTGGGGTGGTGCTTCAGGAAGGGGAATTGTGCATGCCAGAGCCACCCAGTCTCCTCATTGCAGCTGTACCTCACCTTCCTGGCTGCAATTCACAAACAGCTCTTGTAGGAAGACTGACCCTCACCACTAGAGTAAAAATTGTACTCACCTTTAGTCTTCCTCTCCTCCTAGCTCAATGAATCTTTAATTCTTTTTTATGCAAAGAGGAGCAGATTCAACATAAGGGCACACGGTGCTCTCCTCCCTGCTCTTTCCATCTCCCCCAGGTATCTTGCACACCAGAGGAGTGTGGCGGCTGCCTAGGAAACACAGGTTGGGATTTCTCAGGCAGTGAATGGAGCTGAATCCAGATCTCCTCCTTGTCACCCTGCTGACAACATCCTTGTGAAATACAGATGACCAGCCACAGCCTGAATGAATGTCCTGGACCAGCAGACTCTGGTCATACCAGGTAAGGTGGCTCAACGTTGGGGGCAGGTGTGGTTTGAAAGCTCAGCCGTGAGCTCCTTCAGTCATCTGCTTACTTTCCTTGTGTCTCAGGAGGGAGCCCTAACCAGCCCACAGAATTGTTCTTCCTTCATCTGCCCTGTGAGCATGTCACTATTTTTGCAGCAGAATAAATCTTAGTGAACAATCTGAAAAAGATCCAGCTCACAATACACTGCAGCTGGAAGGTTGAAACAATTCTCCTGGAAGACTGGAACGACAGTTTCAAAAACCTGCTCCAAATCCGATCGTGGTGAAAGACTGGAACGAGTCCCCAAAATCCCAGGTTGGTGTCCTCACCACCACCTTGTATATGAAGTCAAATGCATGTGAGACGGGTGAGAGACCTGATCCAGCAGACGCTCACTGGAAATGCCTGCAGGAGATGGATCTGATGGAGCAGATAGATCTGATGAATTTGGTGGAGCAGAAATATCTTTCAAGAGTTACTAGCATCCTGAGCTAGGTGTCTGTGCCTTGAAGCAGAAATTAAGGAGGAGGTAACTCATGGAAATCCATGTGCCCCTGGAATTTTGAAGCTTCAATGTGACGTGTCTGGGTTCTTGACTGTCTAAATTTGGGAATTGTGTCTGGCCTGTCAAACACTTCCCTGAGCAGTCAGGTTCTTGAGTCCTTACACCACATCTGAAAATCGAGTTTCAAGTTAGATTCATGCAAGCTTTTAGGTGCTTAGCTATTGCTTTGGCCAACAACAGCAATCACCAAAGCTTCCGCTCAGCCACCATCTGATGCCAAGGTCCAGACACCCTTTGTGTTTTACCAGGGATGCTCTGTAGATGTCTTTATCTCTCTGGGCACACTGCAAGACACTCAAGTCTTGCCAGCCCTGAGTAGCCTGCAATGGAGCACCAACCTGACTCACATTTTGAAAGATGTGAAGTGCCTTACTCTAAGAGAGGTTTTGGTACTTGTGACCTAAAATTAAGAAAGGCACCTCCTTGCAGGGCAGGCGGTACCTCAGACACTGATTGATTGCTAATCTGGTAATTTTCTGCTCCTTGTACTGCTGTGGTGCACCCCATTGTGTACAGTAAGCAGCCACCTAACAGGGTGCACAGCCTGTATCGAAATTGTAAGGTGAGTGTTGTCATGTACCTTTCTCTGACTGTATTCCCATATACTTATTAGCACAGGATCAGTAGGAGGCGTCAGCTGCCTCACCAATCACAGTGCTTCTTCTTGGGCACAAGATGCATTGTATCAGTCAGCCTTTGACACCAGGTCTCCAGGACCATAGAATGCAAATCCTACTGGAGATGACGCGTTATTATAGATGTTGAAGTCACACTGTGTTTACCTTAAAGCAATCTGATGGAGGGATTAAGTAGGTCATGAGTCCATCTCATGGTATCACAGATAAGTGATTAAATTACTCCCAAACAAAATTGCAAGAATTTGACACAACCTAGCTGCTGATGTCTCTGTAATCTTCCCTGCTGGTTTGTTCCAAGTGCTCAACCGTCCTCATTAAGAACTGTGTCCTGATGAAAGTTAGAATATGTTTCTTCTTTTTCATCTGTCCTTGTTGATCCGTGGGAATAACAGACCCTGTCACAGAAAATTATTCTGGCTTTGCAGAAGGGGCTGATGAGCTTCTGTTTGGACTATAGTTCCCAGTATTGGTCACCTCATTATAAAAGTGAGTTACTGCAAATAGGGAAGTTGCAACAGAGCCCAAATGATACAAGAATTTAATTATTCCGAAAAGGTTTAGAAAAACTACAGTGTGGCTGCTGCCTTTGGAAAACAGGAGATTAAAAAGCGACGTTAGAGGGGTTTGCAGAGCTCAGAGGGAACAGCAAGGATTCACATACATAGGGAGAGCTGAGCTAGTGACAAATACCAGAACAAAAGGGAAATTAACAGAAGCTCAAGTAGGGATGATCGGCAAAGCACCGTCATTTATTTGTGAATTTATTTGTATTTAGCACTGTTAATATATGGAAAATTATACTTGGGCTATAACAGAAACAACAATCAGGAATAACTTTACAAGGCTTTAGACTGGTGTAGGGGCTTACAACACCACTGTGGGATGCATCTGATAATTCAGGGGTGAGAAAAGGATTTACATCTCTGTCACGATCTCGTCTCTTAAAACATTTAGCTGCATTTTGGTAAGTAACAGACATCATTACTCTAATACGACTGTCTATACAATTCTCAGGGAAAGGTTTTAATTTACAAGATTAATTTCCCTTCCAGCTTCAAATACATAGATATGAAAAAAAAAAAAAAATCAGGGAGACGTGAAGGGCCAGGGATGAATCCTGATCTCAGCAGCAGCAGAACAAAGCCTGAATAACTCCAGGGAAAAATGCTGGACGCACACAGCGATGTAGCTGAGGTGAGACCAGGTCCTGAAGTGCGTGCATCCCAGGCGGGAAAGCCTTTATGTCCCCTTCTTAAATTTCAATGAAAGCTAACAAAAGAGTCCCAAGTCCTTTTAAGGCATTTCTACAGCTCTCGAAAGAAGCCGTGTGTCAACATTTGCATATGATGCCTCCAGGCCATCAGCTTCAACAAGCGTCGGATCAGGCTGAGCGGCTCACTGCCTTCGACCCACAGCTTTATCTGTTTTAAGACAAAACAGGCTGCCTGCAACTCGGGTGAACCCTCTGGAAATTCACCCTTCTTAAGCACCAAGGAAGCGGGGGACACCGAAATGTTGCCCCTAGGAAATCTGTGTAATCACTCTACCACTCTTCTTCTTTCTTTTCAGGACGGCTGCTTAACCCACCGCTGTGAAATGCGTGGGTAACATCACAACATTATCTCCAGAGGGGAAATTCCTTTAGGCAGTTAACAGTGCAAGAACTTCCGCTGTACTACCACCGTTTACTCAGAAAATCAAAATCAATTAATAACAATTTCTCTATTGGGGGAAAAAAAAAATCTTGATTTGGACCCATCATTAGACAGAGAAACCTACAAAATTTTGTGCTGTAACCCAGCATAAACTCCGCTAAAGGTACTTCTTCCCAGGGCTCCCCTTCCACCTGGCGAGCCCTGCCTGGGTTCGAGAAATCGTAATAGCTGTAACGAACTTGAATTACACTTGGATGTCTTGCGGATCAAGATCCACCCGCGATATTGTCCCACTCGTCTTTGTGCCGCCGAGGCCGGACGAGGCCAGGCTGAGCAAGCCACGGAGAACACGCCGGGGCAACTTGTTGCCTGCGCGGGGCTTTCCCGACCCACTCCCGCAGCAAGCGGTGCGGCTCGACGGCGGCAGGGAGCTCACCCGGCGGGACTGGGGGTCCGTCCGCCCACCGAGGAGTCACGCAGGGGCCATCCCGCCGAGAGCAAGGAGGCACGTAGGGATGGTAAACTAGAGGGATGGGAGAATGCAGGAAGCAGCTTCGAGCGGCAGGTGAACGGGGAAATGCGATGCGTGCCCGACCGTCCCGCTTTCAGAGGGGAGTAGTTTAGGCGGTGCTCTCACGAACTCGGCCGGTATGGCGGGCGGGGTCCCCCCCACACCAGCGCCAGGTGTCGTGGGGCCGGAGAGCCCGGGGGTGTGCGGGACGCACCGCCGCTGATCTCCTCCCCACCGCCCGCCTCGCCCGGGGGGCCGCGCCGCCACCGGCGATCCGCGCTGCAGGCGGGCCGGTGCCGGCAGACGGGCGCATCGCAGCCCGCGGCGGCGGCGGAGCCCCGAGTCCCCACAAGGCAGCTCCCCCACGGACTCCGCGCCCCGCACCCGGCCCCGCAGGTGGGTCCACCCGCCCGCGCTCGCCCCGCTCCGCGCCCCCCACGTCGGGGCGGTGAAAGGGGCGGGCGAGACCGTCCCCCCGCGGGGGCGAGGGGCAGAGCCGGGCGCCCGCTCGGCGCGGCGACGCCCCCGCGCCGGCCCAGCCCCGCCGGGCGGACGGGGCGCCGCGTCCCCTCGGAGCAGAGCGGGGCGGCGGCGGCTGCTCTCGGCGGCGGCATGGCGGGGCGAGCGGCGGGCCGGCGGGCGGGCTGAGGCGGGGGCCGGGCGGGGAGGTGCCGGCGGCGGGGGGCTCACCGCCTTCTCTTGCCGTCCCCCGCAGGGAGCGGCCGGCCCCCCGCGCCACCATTGCCTCGCACGGCAAGGAGGACCTGCTCGCCGTCGCCGCCCGGTTGTGGCAGCGGAGGAGGCGGCTTCTGGCCGCCGCCGGGCTCGCCCTGGCCATGGCCGTCGCCCTGCTCGTCGCCGTGCCCCTGCTGCTGCTGCAGGCGCCCGCCGAGAGCGGCGCCCACTACGAGATGATGGGCACCTGCCGCATGATCTGTGACCCGTACAGCGGCGGCCGGCCGCCCGGCCCCGGGAGCACCGCCGCCGTGGAGGCTCTGCAGGACCTGGGTGCCAACCCCGCGCCGCCTTTCGTCCAGGGACCCAAGGGGGAGCCAGGCCGGCCGGGCAAGCCGGGACCCCGCGGACCCCCTGGGGAGCCGGGTCCGCCGGGTCCGCGGGGCCCACCGGGGGAGCGGGGGGACGCGGGGAAGCCGGGGTTGCCCGGGCTGGCGCTGGCGGGCGCGGGCGGCGGCGGTAGTGGCGGCGGGGCGGCGGCGGGCAGCGAGGCGGCGGGCGGGATGAGCGCCGCCTTCAGCGGGCCGCGCATCGCCTTCTACGTGGGGCTGAAGAGCCCTCACGAGGGCTACGAGGTCCTCAAGTTCGACGACGTGGTGACCAACCTGGGCAACCACTACGACCCGGCCAGCGGCAAGTTCACCTGCCAGGTGCGCGGCATCTACTTCTTCACCTACCACATCCTCATGCGCGGCGGCGACGGCACCAGCATGTGGGCCGACCTCTGCAAGAACGGGCAGGTGGGTCCCCGCCCCTCCCCCAATCGTCCTCTCCGCGCCGGGTCCCCCTTCCCGGCTCCGGTGCCGCCTGCGGGCACCGGCCGCCGCCGCTCCCGGGGAAAGAAGCAACCGGAGCATCCTCCGCGCCGTCGGGGCGGGGGTGCACAGCGGGGAGCAGCTTTAAAGCCGCGGCAAACTCCAAACTGTCGGCTTGCAAACATTCCTGCCAGGCTGGGGGAAAGGAGAACCGAGGAGGAGGGCGGTAGGGAAGGCATGAGAGTAGTGGAAAGGCTGAGGAAGAGGGGTTGGGGGGGCTGATGTGCCCCGTGGCTGTGTTGGCAGGTACGGGCCAGTGCCATCGCACAAGACGCGGACCAGAACTACGACTATGCCAGCAACAGTGTGGTGCTGCACCTGGACTCCGGCGACGAGGTGTATGTCAAGCTGGACGGAGGCAAAGCGCACGGAGGCAACAACAATAAGTACAGCACTTTCTCTGGCTTTCTTTTATACCCCGATTAACACAAAACGAGCGACGTGGCACAACTGACCCCACCAGCGATGCGTGTGGGGCTGGTTGTCATTTCTGTACTCCATTGTGCCACTGTTCCTGCTGGTGTCCGCTGTCCGCTGTCTCCGCAGGTCACTTTAGCTTCATTATCACTTTGTATGTTTGTTTGCTTTTATTTTCTTTTTTTTTTTTTTTTTTACCCTAGGGGAAATGAAATAGAGGTGAAACTAAGCAATCCTTACTCTCCCTCTTTTGCTCTGAACCCTCCCCTCCCTTTGTCAGCCTCAGTGTTTTGTGTGTCACACGAGGAACTTGGCAGCTTGAAACTCTTGAGTGGGTTCCTGGGGGCCGTAAGAGAGCCCTGAGTTCGGATTGTGCCGCACAAGAAATTTGAACCAGTCACGGTTTTTTGTCAATGGGTATTAATTATGATGATGAGTTTTCAGATCAACTGTTCTTGAAGTGGAATTGAACCATAACTGTTTTTTCCACTGCTGCTTTGTTTGTATGGGGTCAAGTGTAAACTTAACTTTTCTGTGCAATGCAATGCTCGTGTGAATGATGATGTCATTAACGTCAAACCTGTTCCTGTCTGCAAAAGAATTCAGTCGTAGACCACAATCACCAAAATATCACATTAAATTATGTTTTTAGACAATACCTTCTTGGTGTCTGTCTCTTCCAGTGCTGTAAATGAGCGCTGTGGTGGTGCCGTGGGAGGGTGGGAGGTAAAAGTGGGGGTCGCTTCTGTCCTTTAGGTTCACAGCAACATTTAAAGTTAGGATGGAGCACTTTGGCTTGGTCTTGATCATTGTTCAAGGGGGCTGGGAAGAAGCAGAGGGAGAGGAAAATGCACCTTTATCCATTTTTGGAAAAAAGCAGCACACAGTCATCAAGAGGTGAGAGTGGGGATGTGAAGCAGATCTCCTAAACGGATTTACTGGGTATGAGCCTGATCCAGAGGTTAGTGAAGTACAAGAAAAGTGGTTAAATCAGTGATTAGGGAAACTCATGTTTTTGTAACATGCTTAACAAATGTAAGAAGGCAGCAGGGGAGAGAGTCTGTCTAGACCTCCACACCTGCAGTGTGTATACGGGTTAGAAATCACACCCGACCTGCAGGGTCCCTGAGATGGGCTGGGAGAGAAAGCTCTCTGAAGACTGGCAGATTCAGGTCATTTGGAAAGGTTTTATCCTGCTGGTTCTCAGTAAATCCCAGCCACCCCGGATCCTTTTAAAAGGGCAGGAGTGGTTCTGAGCCTTTGGTGGAGGAGGTGAAAACATCATCACTGCAGTAGGTAACCTCCTCAGTTTGGCTAAACTGAGGTTGCTCTGCTGAAGCTGAAAGAGCTAACTTGATTTATAAAAGCTCTTACTTTAATTTTATTGTCTTGTCATTTATTTTTTCCCTCCTGAAGGTCTTACCTTCCTATCAGCTTACTGCCCTTTGTAGCATAAGTGCAGTTTCCCAGGTATGAGAGACAGGACCCCGAGTACAAAGGCTCTGCTGAGGCTGGAGCTTTGCTGCTGGCTGCCCTGACATTGCAGAAGGAAAGGGAACCACAGCTGGGATGAACTTGTTCCAACCCCACTCTGGGGTAGCCCAGTGACAACCGAGTTCTTACAGTCTCCCTGTCTCCTACCTAGTCCTCGGTAGGTATTGTCTTCTTGTGGGCCAGAAGAGGAGGGCCAGAGAAAGAAAGCAATTCCTCCCTTCATCCTGTCCTTCATCCCCCACCTGAGGGAAGCAGAGTTCATAACCAGGTACATATGTTAGACACTTATCAATCTCTAACGTCTAGTCAATTCGTACTATTTAGAATATGATTTAAACTGGTGTCTGAGACCCAAATGAAGTATAATTGCTGTGGATCCTCGGTTCCCCCCGGATCCGTAATCCTTTTTGACTATTCCTCCCCTCCCCTCCGATGAAATGGAGCTTAGACACAAAGCTCTCGGTTTAAATTTCAAAAAATTAAAATTGACATGCAGCAGCATTAGCAGGAGCCAGGAGGAATTCTAAGGAGGTGCCTGGGCTCTGCTTTATCCTTTGCATTAAGAAGCAATTTGTACTTCTAACAAAGACCCAACTGTTCCCCCTTGGCAAAAGGGCAATGAAGATGCCTTGCAAGGGAATTGCTGTTCACAATACTTAAACAAATTTGAATCTTAGATTTTTAAATCTGTATTCCCTGGTGGAGCCTGCTCCTCGCAATTCAAATGCAGGGCTGGCCGTGTGTGCCTGCCAAGGTGTCAGTAGCTAAGCGGATGATGGATTGATGAGGCAATGGGAAGACACAGGCTCACAGTGGCGGTTTGCCCCGACAGTGATCTATGTATCTACACATTATCAATGTCATGAGGGGGCTTGAACCACCCTCACTAGATGTCTCATTTTCCACTTATCTCTTATGTACTAATTATCAGGCTGGATTATTCCCCAGGATAGAAACAAAAAAAAAATGCTCATTGCCACTCCACTGACAGTTTACACAATCGATAGAATGAACGTCTCCCTCAGCTGCTCTCAGGCTTTGTTGTTTCCTCTCCTCATTGCAGGGACCGCCAAGATTGCCTCTGTGGGGGGCTGATGGCTCTTACCCGGCAGATGTGGTGGTGGTGCTTGAACAGGCTCCTCCAGCCCAGTCATCTTGGTAGTAGCTCAGTGTGTGAGTTTGATGGTGTTTTGTTTTTTTTTCTTTTTTTTTAAGTAACACGGGCAATTGAGAGATGAGAAACTTCAGTGCTGGGTGGTGCAGCCATGCAGAAAGGCAGAGACAGGGTTGCGAGGGGGATGGCAGTCTCTGTGCTGTGGGTGGCTGCAGGGTCATGCACAGCCCAGCAAGCAGCCTGCAGTGGCATCTCAGCCTCTGGGCTTCAACTGGGTCCTCCTCTGCTTAGATGTAGTCCATGGCTTATATATATTTTGCACTGCACAAAAAGAAGGGGCTGTTTATAATGGGGATACCCTGGTCCTGTGGTTTGGATTGGAGAAGGAGAATTAATATGTCCTCAGAGGCCGGCTTCAGCTTTCTCTGAGACCGGCTTTCCCAAACGATAGCGGCATCTCAAACAACCATGAGCCAGTGTCTGTTCTAGATGTCTGACTCCGTCTGTTATTTTACTTGAAGAGTAAAGTGAATGCCTTGAAGAATTGTGAGGTGACCAGATGTGATACGAGTTGGGAAACCTCCCTGGAAAGAGTGGAAGGGTGGAGTTTCAGACAAAAGGTACTTCTGTTTTGTGCCCAGCTGCATGCTCAAGGTAAAATAATAATAAAAAAGTTAACATCAAAAAATAGACATGTTCATGCTCTCAAAGCAACTTGGCTACTGTGATAACAAATCCCTGATCTTTGCGCTACTGATGTGAATCCTTGACCGTTGTACTATGCCTGGGTAGCACCAGCTGTGGAAGGGATCCCTGGAAAAGAGTGGAGCGGGGAGACATCCAAGCACACAAAACACCATGAAAGGGGAAATGGGGATGCTGCTGAGAGCCCCAAGAGAGATGCCAGCCACACCTCATCTGTGGTCGTTCCCTGGAGAAAGGTGTTCAGGTTACTCTGCTCTCCTGCAAGCCAGTGGGTTTTTGGCTGGGCACTTGCTGTCTTCTATTTTGACCTGCATTGGTTTGGGGAGCTCCTCGCCAGTCTCTAGGAAGATGGGTGAGGAAATTCTGCTTTGGCTTGAGTGAAGCAGTTTGACTGCTGGGGCTAAGTTTTCACCAGTCAGTGCACAGAAGGAGTTTTCTGAGTTTTTTTCTTGTAGCACAGGTGTTCGGTGTCCTGTCCAAAATCGACTGCCTCTGTATTTTCTAGGGTCTGGGCTTCTAGATTTTCTCCTTGATGCTCATCCTTTTGTGGAGTGATGCTTGGGTTGATGGGGGCACACTGGCTCCCAGCAGGGCAGGACAGCCCCACGTCTGGGTTCTCTTCTTTCCCAGTTGCTGTTAGAAAAGTGAAGTGCTGCTTTTTGTGCCTTATGGCTTTACACACGGGCATTGAACCAAGCTTTGGTCTTGGGCTTGCTGCTTTTGAAACTCACTCTGGGCATTTTTCTCAGTGATTTAGTGCTTGCTTATCTCCTTGCTTGGCTCCTTCAGTGGCTTATAGTACCTGGACAGGTTTAATCTGTGAACTCACGAAGCAGAGAGCATGGATTTGGTGGATGCTCATGTGATCTTTTTCTGTTTATGCCACAGACTAATTATATTAAAGGGGTCTGTGGCAGATAGAGGCAAAATGGTATATAATTCTATTTTAAATGGAAATGTTTGTGTTTAATACCTCTTTTTTTTTTTTACGTTCCTCCCCCCCACGCCCGGCTTTATTGCGATTGTACTGAACTCTGGGAAAAATTCCTGCAAAGATACTGTATCTTGGTATTGTCTCTGGGATAAAGGAGCCTGTCAGAATAAAATAAAGACTAACTGAGTCTTCACTGACTTTGAGACTGCAAGGAGTTTGGTCCTTTTTACAGTGAACGTCTGCATCATGCAGAGTCTTGGAAGATTAATTACAGACAGGAGAGGTAAACTGTTACCATGTGGACACCCTGGCACTTATGAGTGAGAGCTTGCTCTCAGCTGGTTTCACATCAAATGGCATAAAGAGGTTGAGCTTGATTATAAGCTGTGGCTAACATGCAAATGGGGCCCGATTTCTCCAGACCAAGCCTGTGCAGGATCAGAAGTTAATACCTTGGTCACGTAGCAGATGCCACAGCAGAAGTTGAGGAGACGCTTCACTATTTCTTCAGCCCACTTGTACTCGAGTGAGCTTCGTTTTTGGAGGCTGCGTGGGGGATTAAAGCAGGTGGCTGAGCCGCTGATTCCTCTTGGTTTAGGACCAGTTTGTTACTGGGCTTACCGATGAGTGACGAAGAGGCCAGTAGAGGGCAATGCTGGTTCCCTGGAAATCGCCTGTGGGACAGAGGCATCACCTCCCGGGGAGGCAAGAAGCTGAGGCCGCGTTATCATTTGATGTCTTAGGCTTGAACATGTATCGGAATTCCCCGTCTTTCCCCCTGTGTTTCAGGCTGAAGACCTGAGAGCTGGTGGTTTCAGGTCACAGCTTGAAAGGTGCTGAGCCACTGCAGCATCCTGGCCCGCACTGCAGTGTGCTCTGCGGGATCTCGCTCTCAGGCTTTTGCAGAGTGTAATTCTGCAGGAGCTGGGAGTTATGGTCCTGTTTCCTTGTACAGAAAGCCATAAATGACCATATTCTTTGGGTTCTTCCAAATATAAAATAGTCTGAATTAACCGTTACCCTGTGTGGCACAGCTCTACATTGTAATAAATGGGAGTAGATTTTCTTCACAGGGGGCTGATGGCGTATCTCTCTCTCTCCTGCATTTGCTTCTGTTTTGTTTATTTTTTTATTTATTTGCCTTTGGCATGAGCTAACGTAGAAACCGAAAAGGCCTGTTTGGTCCCTGTGATCTGCTGCCCTATTAATGCAGGATTATTTCCTCCAGTGTGCTGTGAGCATGGTGACATGGCTTGCCTGCAGCCTTTGGCTGCGCTCCTCCCAGCAAGGGGACATTCGCATGGTCCTGGATCTTCTTTTTGCTTACAGCTGCCATATCATATCTAGAAAATGAAACAAAAGTATCCAACCTCAATTGTGAATGCAGCTGAAATATTTTCTTGATGCCATTTCTCTTTGTCAACAAATTGCTTATTCCTTAAATGTTGTGATGTGATCCCCATCCTAAAGAGGAGAGATCTGCTGCTGAGAATGGAGGGGAAGTATGCCCAGGAGAATGACCTGTTTGAAGATGTGAGCACAAGCTTTTATTCTTCATACAATCTTAGTTTTAAGATGCAGTTTTGATGGTATGGCAATGCAGAAAATGTTTTATCTCCTTGGGGAGGAAGCTGCTTTTCAGGTAGTGTCTGTCTTATCCCTCATTATTGTAATGTTGTTCCTGAAACTTCACGTCAGCCGTGCTGTGCTGCAGCACGTGAATGTTTGAGGTGATGGAGATCAGATCCAGGTGGGTTTCTCTCTGTTTTGTTTTGGCATACTGTTGAATTCTTGACGTTTGCTTTTCCTTCTCCTGGCACCTCATTTTTCGTGGAGCTGTCCTTCCTGGGAGCTGGTAGCCCAAGGGCTGAAGTCTGCTTCCAGGTACACAGATCTAATTCTTCTCAAACTTTGTTTTCCCCACCATCTGTGGAGTCACAATCAAGCCTTAAATACATTACTTGTAGCTACCTTCAGATTGCCAGTGTGGCAACAGGTTATGTAGTCTTTGGGGATGAATCTCAATCTTTGTACTCTAGAGATGGAAATGGTCCAGGTCCTTTTTGTGTCCTGCCCAGTAAGTGTCACTATGCAAACAACTATGCATTTACAGAGAGGACAGAGTAGTTCCTTTTCACAGAATCACAGAATGTTAGGTATTGGAAGGGACATCTAGCAACCTGCTTAGGAAAGAGAGGTGTCAAATCTCTTTGAAGCTGAACTCCTCCAAGCCCCTGCTGGGTGAATTGCTGCAGCTAAGAGAGCTTGGATCATAAACTGCAGCATCCTCTCTCAAAAGGTAAAGTGTTCTCAAGGAGTAACACTACTGCTATTTCTCAATTCGTGTGAGAATGAAGCCTGAACATTATTAGAGCTGAGCATTAATTAAGCCAATAAATTCCTTTGTCTTTTTGGATGTGTTTGCAACTAACATGCAAAATCCCATTGATTCCAGCAACTCCATAATTCACAATGCATAGTGTTATTATATATTGATGGCGTACCCTCTGAAGTCTCCAAAAGACACTGGTGTGCATAGTGAAAAATACTGTTGTGATCCCAGTTAAACCATTACAGGCTGGGTGAGTCATGGTGCTGTATAAGGTTCTACCAAAGCCTCAGTTGTCAGCGTGGGGTAGGAAGACCACATGGAAATGCGTCTCTGCTGAGCATACGCTGTGTCTCAACGGCTGTTTGCACTTTATATAGCTTTCAGAATTAAGGTGGAAGAGAGAGAAGGTATTCCAGCTGCTCCTAAAAAAAGAATTCAAACTGATGTGAAGAGAAACTGATTGTAAAGGAAATATGTATTTGGATCAAAGCAAAGCAGGTCTTTAAAACACTCTGAGTTTGAATTCACATCTGATTGGGGATCTGAATAATCGTTCCTCAAACAAAATTTGCTCAAAGCTAAGAGAAGGGAGATGGAACATGAAGGGTGGCTCAGAGCCATGTGTCCTCTCTTCCAGGAAGACATTGTTTATGCACCCTAAGACAGGACAAGTGTCCACAACCACTGAACCATGCCATTTCTCTATGCCTAAAATTGACTTTTGCAGCATCAAAATAGGTTTTGCTCAAATCTTCTCCAACATCTTTTCCTATGGCAGCAATACCAGGGGGACACTGTAAGGAATAATTGGCTCTTAGTCTCAAAATGCTTAATTGACAAGGTCATCTACATGAGATTTTGTTGCCTGTTTTTCCTTACATTTGGACTTGTTAGCCTCCCCAGATCTGTAACAGCTCTGGTCTCTGGGTGGAAGGGCTCAAGAAAAGGTATGTGGCTGGTGGGCTAGATGTTCTCTCTGAGCTTGGTCTGATCCCTATCAAAGCTGGTGATTAGTGGCTTTAATGGGGCAGAATCAAGGTTAGGTTTGATCTTTGGCTGGGATTTTGTGGTGCTTGTGCTTTTTGTTACTGTTCTCCATTCTCATAAAGTTATTTGATTTGGACTTGGCGTAATCAATAAGCCTCTGTATTGATATGTACAGTCTTTGAAGACTGTGGAGCACAGCATGGGATGGATGTGCTTTTACTTCAGAATAGCACAAATCAAATACACAGCTGTTGAATTGACTTGTGTTTGGTGTTTTCTGAGAACTACAATTCACATTTTCACTCTCATTTCCCGCTACCATCCTTCCAAAGAGAAAAAGAAGAGCCAGCAAGGTAAAACTGAAGCAACTGTAGAAGAGTGTTATCCTCATGTATGCAGAGCCTGTATGATGGTTTTAGAGAAAAGCAAACTGAATGGAAAATGAACAGTATACAAGATGCTATCTCTGATTTCAGAGATCCTATCTTTGATTTCAGGCACGATGCCAAGGCAGAATTCTTGATAGCTTGTCCAATTTTCTTTTGAGTTAGTCCATTCGCTACCTACCTACCTACAGCTAACCACAAACTGGCTTTTTCTTTTCTATTAGTGGACTAATAGGACTGCCAAGTTTTACTTTCTTAGGTGGGTCTTTAATGGGAAATGGTTGCTTCATGGAAGCATGATGCCTGGAGGATGAATTTAGGCTACCTTGTAGCCACAGGAAACCTCCGTATTCCAGCAGAAATTAAATTGAAAAATGGAGCTTGCTTCTCATATGATATTTCTTGAAGTACTTTCTCCAAGGAACAGAAAACCAAACTTGTCAGGTAGGCAGGGATTCACTGCAATAGCGAAATTTTGAGGTATCTGTAAGTGTTTATCACTTGATCCACTCCTGGAAATCTCCAAGAGAAATACGAGAGCTCGGACTGTTTACAAAGGTCAAACAAGGTGATTATAATGGTCCCCTCTGGCCTGAAAAATTCATGAACTGTGCTGTCAAATGGAAGTGTGGACAAAGGCAGAGCTGAGTTTTTAAAAATTTGTCTTAGTCATCACAGACTGGTGGTGTTTTTCCTCACCCCAGAGCGAGGAATGTGGCCCGTGGTTCACAGGGGGTTTTTGGGATAAGGCTGAGCGATCATCCCTATCTGC
Source organism: Patagioenas fasciata (assembly GCF_037038585.1). Taxonomy (NCBI): domain Eukaryota; kingdom Metazoa; phylum Chordata; class Aves; order Columbiformes; family Columbidae; genus Patagioenas; species Patagioenas fasciata. Next base: position 10,254,214 of record NC_092526.1, on the reverse strand, counting down.
AAACCGAGGTCAGTCACTACCCTTGGACATCTTAAACTCACCTTATCTCCAAGGTACAAACACAAGTTTCTAGGGGCAGAGTGACCTGGTGATTTCCCATGTGCTTGCCCCTGGGCTGCTCCATTGGTGGCAATTCCTTGGGCAGGCACCAGAGTCGGCATCAGGTAATAAGGAGAAAACCGTGGATTTAACGGATGTGAAACTGTCTTCTTCCTTTCTCTCCTTCTCTCTCTTATTGCTGAAAAATGACAAAATGATACACAACTGTAGCAAATTACATTAAAAACAGCTGTGTGAATATTACAAATGCTGGTCATGTGACTTAGATGACTCTCCTATCCAGTGATTTCTAAGCCCATTGGGTAACACACTATGAGACCAGTTATGGATGATGCATTGCCAAGGATGGTGCCAGAGTCTGTCCAGCGCTCTGCTCTATTCAGTGCCATCATCAGCGCTGCGACTGATGAAGTAGAAGACCTGTCTGCTAAATCTGCAGATGACATGAAGGCAGAAAACACAATTAAATTTAAAATGACCTTGACAAAGCAGAGGAAAGGGATGTAAAAAAACAGGAGAGAGTTAAAAAGCTGTGTGTTACCTTTACCGAGAGGCAGTCCATGGCATGAACATGTGCCGGGAAGTCAGAGGAGCAGAGGGGATGGCTGGGAATAGTGGTCAGAGAGCTGCTTCTCAGAGAGGACATGGAGCACCACTGACTAAACACGAGGTGACTGTGTATGTTGTGGAAAAGGCCAGGGTACATATTGAAATGTGGACATATTAAGCTGTGCTGGAGCTGGAGCAGAGCCTCCAAATGATACGAAGTAATCCCACTCTCCCGGGCTCTGGGAAGATCTCACCTGGAGCAGTCTTTACTTGTGGGGATCCTGCAATCAGAAAGCTGTGAGATGGGTGGGAATGGTTCAGGAAACCACTGAATTTCCAGTCTGGCAACCTGGAAAATGCAGCCTGAGAGGAAAGAGGGATGGATTTGGCTGCTCAGTCTGTAGAAGGGGCTGTAGGTGGCACAAAGGGATCATCCTTAAGAACAAGAAAGGAAGGGAAATGTGTTCTCTGTGCTCATTTTAAATATGAAGAAAGAGAGCCTTGATATGCAATAGCAAGGTTGAACCGAAAGAGAAGCTTTTGGATGGTGAGGCGTGGGAGCAGGTTGCGTGGTAAGGCTGTGAATCTCCAGCACAGAAGGTGTCTAAGAGTGCATTGGTCATCCATCGGATTTGGCTGTAGCACAGCTGTGTTAGGATGAGGAGCCAAGCCAGATGACTCCTCAGGATCATATGCACTATTGATTTTTCCATCACCCTTTCTTTCTCTGTGTATCTGCAGAGATATATACACCCATCTGCCTGCCTGTAATATAACCCTCTCAAAATGAAGTTTGGTGTGTCCGTGCCCCAGGCCATGCTGTCTCCACACACCAGAGTGGCTGCATCTCTGTTGGTCTGTTTTGCAAGGGTTAAAGGTTCCTTTGAGGGTCTTCCCAGGTTGCCTCCAACTGGGACAGCACCCTGCTGGTGCCTTACACTGCTTGGCTGCCTGCTTCAATGTCACAGTAATGAAAAGCAGCAAGTCACATCCCTCCCAGGCTCTGAGGGTCAGGGGTTTTGGGGTGAGGAGAAGGTGGATGTGCATGGGGTGATGGGGTGGGTGCAGAGTGATGCTGGTGGAAGGGCTCTTGCCAGGAGTGATCCCCTGGAGCTAAGCCCTGCACCATCCCTGTGTTCATAGCTCTAGGTTGCTGCAGCTCGTGCTGCCCAGGATCCTCCCTCAGTCCTGCAGAGTGACCATGCGAAAGGTGTCACCGCACTGGATGCCCTCTCAGCATTACCTCTACAAATCTGTCTGAGCACTTTATTTTTGCATCTACAATAAGAAGATTGAAACCTGGACCTGCTGTTCAGGTTTCCAAAGGCATCTAGCATTTGGATCCCTTTGAAATTCATGGATGTGAGAAACTTCTATATCTCTGAGCTCCAGGAGCCCTGTCTGTGTGTGCCTGGTGCACCAGAGCACTGTGGGGCTGAGCCCGAGGGGGCTGAACACTCACTGTTTTCACCGTAGTGCCCGCTCAAAAGGAGGATACCTCAGAACTTTTTACTGCACTTTTTATTTGTATAATCTGCAGGTTATCTGTTAAAAACCAACCAACACAACCCCAAGACTTTTGCCCATGTAATTCACCATTAGTGGTTGCGTGTGAGTGATGCAGAGGTTTATCTCAAAGCTTTGTCTCCCTGGATCCCTGTCACTTAATTTCTCTGTTCCTGTAGCCCCTTTGCCCCACACCTGTGGTTTTTGGGGGACTTGCTGAGATCTCCTCTTCACATCCTAGTGTTATTCAGATGTGCCAATTCTAAGAATGGAAAATATAATGTTCATTGAAAGAAAAGCTTTGAAATATAAAAAGAAAGGGGAGAACATGGCATAATTAGGGGATCTTGCTTGTGGATTTTTTTGGTTTTCCCTCCTATCAGCTGAGATCACAAAAGGGAAAAATGATAACTTGGTCAGAAGGAAAAAAATCATCCCACTGTAAAAATGTTCACATTTTTCAAGTCTTAGCTTGAGTTTGTTTCTACTGCATTCACAACAGTCTGACTATCCTTGTTTCTATCCTGGGCTGGAGTTTCTATATTGAGCCTCCACAGGACACAGTTTACGCTGGCAGTGCTGACTCACTCTTCATTAAGAGTGGCAAACAGTGACTCCTGTGATGCACCAGCCACTGCCAGGACCCATGGTCCCCCCAGCTGAGCCAGGCAGAGCCCAGCGCCGTGCAGGGCTGAGCCCATCGCAGGAGGATGTCGCGTTATCAGCCACCTCTGGCTTGACATTCGGCTGAGCCGGTATCACCGGCTTCACGTGATGGGGTGATGGTGGGATGTGTGACAGTGACTGAAACGAGATCATTGGAAAGTGAAATCAGGATTCAATTGTATTAGAGAATCATGTCAGATAAAGCTGGCAGAGGTACTGCTGAACTAGCAGACCATTGCTGGGCTCACTATACAGCTGGTTAATACATTTATTACATATCTCTCTCAGACTGACTATGGGCTTAAATTAAAAAAAAAAAAAGGTTTTGTTTTCCTCTTCTTGGTTCCTCATCTGGTGGCTTAGCAATATTTGGCTCTTCCCTGGTGTTTGATTGGATTTGTGAACTTATTAGTTGTGTCAGTAAAGCGATCAACAGAAAGATGGAGCGAGGCTCAGTGCAGAAAAATAGCTTATCAGGTTTTCCTGCTTCTCCTGCACACCCTGTGTCTGATGGCACTTGTGGTGCTGGCTGTACTGACCCACTGGCAGCCAGTTTGTATGGCCCAACAGTGACACTGATTAAAATCTGGCATTAGCTGTGTAGCTTGGATAATAGTCCAAGGCTTGCAATATGCTAGTGGGGTGCAGGTATAAAGGCAGTCTCCTGTGGTTCCTGCCTTTTCTGCCCATCAGGGGTTTCCTCCTCCAGCCTCCCCTGGAAGCCTCTTGCTGGGGTGTCACCTCCTACCCTGCTCCTGGCTGACAGGGCCTACTTTTATTTCAGTGATAACAACATGCATGAGCCTGAGGGGGTGACTTTGTATTCAGTTTCCTCCATGAATTCATCTGCTTCCCAAACCACATGGGGTGTTGGTGTCCACACCATTGTCCTGCAGTGATGAGTTCCCCAGATTTGATATCTGCCGTGCATGACAATTCCTCTTTCTCTTCATTCGAGCTGCCACCCCCATTGCTTCATTCGCTGCTCCACTCCTGTACGGTGAGACACAGCCTCCTAACCTCCAGGTTTCCCCAGCTTTCTCATGCTCTCCCCCTTCAACTCCCATGGAGGAAAGGGGGTCTGTAAGTTTGGAACAACACAAGTCACCTTGCTTTGTCTTTGGGGATCCCTCTGCTACACCCCACGTTTTAGAGCAAGTAGTTGAGCCCTGCCCTTACAGGTACTACAATACCTATAAAAAGAGCAAATCTGGAACAGAGAAGTCGAAGCATCTTCAGCCCTGAATAACCACACTGCAAATTTGCATTTTTTGGTGCAGTCTGGGCCGTCTGGGAACAGCCCTGGGGGTGTGATCTCCATGGGACGGGTTTATTTTAGCCTGTGCGGGAAGTTGGAGTCCCTGTAGCCAAAGGGTGAGGAGTTGAGGCTGTGCTTCCAACAGAGCAGGTGAAACCCTGGCAAAATTCCCACCTGCTTCAAAAGGGGTCTGTAATCTGTTGATTAAAATGATTTTAATTCAAACCAACGTTAGCCAGTTCCTCATCGTGTGGAGCAGGGAGGAAAAGACAAGGATTCAATGCTGTTCTTTTCACTGTCTAATTCTCAACTTTTGGTGCACGGTTGGTAAACATCTGCTAATAGCAAACCTCAAGGTTAAGCTTTTTATAAAATACTCCCCACAGGCTTTCATCCAACTAAAGTAAACCACAAAAAAAAAACCCAACAAAAAACAAAACACACCCCTTTATTCGGTGCTTGTACTTCATGGTGGGTATCACAGGTGTAATTTCATCCTTGATCTCACCTCAAAATTAAAGGGATAAACAAACACATCAAGATGGAGACAAACCAGCATGATCTGGACAGATCAGAGCAGTGAGGTCTGTGACCAGCAAAAAATTGGCGTGTAAAGCAAGTAATGCTCTGTGTGTAAGGAGTGCTGAAGAGTGTGGATGGCGATGGGGGAGAAGGGTACATCAAGAGTTACCTGTTAATGCAGACACTCACTGGGCTTGCTTGGGTAGCGGTTTGTGCACATACTGACTGGGCTCAATGGTTTCGCCCCCAGTTATTTCAGAGGAAATCTGCACGCTGCCTCTGCCGAAGCTTGGCAGATAAAAACTTGGGGAGGGATGATGCATGGTCAGTGTGAGATCAGGTAGTGTTATGTCATATTATGTACCACCTACACCTGAATGTTAGTTTTTGCATTATCTTCAAGGGATGCTGCTAAATGCAAATTACTTCACCACCACCAGAGAAGCTGGTAAGGTGATGGTAAAAAAAATACAGAATAAATGGTGCTAAGTAATGCATTTTGTTGGAGAGAGCAGGGGGAGGCAGAGGGCATTGTAAATAACCTTTATGTACATGCCTATGTAATTGCAATGGTGTAGAGCAGAGGAGGGCACAGAGCCTTGGGGTTCACCCAGGCACTTATATAAAATAAGATGCTGCAATAGCAGCAGGGTGTGCTAGAGTTAAGCCATAATTAAACACCCCCAGATAGTTTAAATGAGATGTGCACATTTAGAAGATAGTTTTTAGTGGTTCATGTCATCATCTGACTAGCAGAGAAAACAAACAGATGTGGCACACACTAAAAAAAGATACGGAGGGAGAACAAAGTAGCCTCACAAATTGATCTTTGGCCCTGCTCTATGGGGAGGGGACAGGGACTGCGAGTGTCTGCAGCACCCTTGGCAGGGGTGAGCGCATGCCACCAAGTTTATTCATGGCTTAACAATGAATTCCTGTCTATCGCTTCCACTTTCCAGCACTGCCATTTGCATGATGACCACAGAGGGTACATTGGTTGTGGGTTCAGGGTTTGTGCAAGGATGTCAGCATGTTTTGAGGGGATACTTTCTGCTCTCCTTCCTGTCCTGGTGGGTGTCAGTCACCCTCTGCTCTCCCTCTGTCAGAGCAGCGTGACTGGGATAGCTGGGGCTGTGATCCAGAGCCCCTTCACTCACCAGCCATGTTTTTTCCCTGATGAGGGTCAGTACTTAACAAAGAGCAGCCAAAGCCCCAGACATACAGCTGCTGTCACTGAGCCCATCATGTCATGGATACTCTTGATAATGGCTGAGGTTTAGCTGTTTGATGGAGGTCTGGGTATGGCTTGGTGATTGCAAGCAGCTGAACCAGGCTGATCTAGGAAGCAACTGCCCCTTCATTTGGGAGATCCTCCCTCATGGCCAGTGTTATTTTAGTTGAAAAGTTAAATTTGTGTTAGCTTGAACCTCTAGGAAGATGATTTCCTTAGGACTTGAGCCACTGAAGCCAGTTGAAGCTGGGCTGTTTGAGTTTTTACAGCAAGAACAGAATTTGCATGTGGCTACCACCAATCAGATGTGAAGAGGAAACTTGCAGCTGAAGGAGCAGTTGCCCTCATGCCCAGCCTGGCAAGCTGTTAAATTGCTCCAGCTCAATCATGGGGAACTGCCCAAGCATTTCCAAGGAGAGTATGTGATAGAATGTGCACAATGCTCTGGAATTCAACCTCAAGCCAAAACCAAAGTGAGTAAAGTTCAGTTCCAGTGCCTTAAGCTCCTGGTGAGACTCAAAATGGCTAAACCTCTTGTGGGGGTGCTAGCAGCCTACTCCAAACCCACTGAAGCCTCCTCATCCACTCCAGTGAGGAAGAGGACACCAATCCTGTTGGTGAACATTGCCTATGTGCTACTGGGGTGCTGTATTGGTGCTGACCTGCTGGGACCTTGCCAAGTCCAGCACTTCATCACTATTTGGGACAATAGACTTTGGCATGGTAATGATCATTATTTTAAAATCCTTTAAAGGATGAGTAATTTCTCTGTAGGAATGAGGATTTTTTTTCCCCATCCTATCTTCTGCAGAGCCCCTGTAGTAGAAATCTGCAAAACAAGAGGCCAGGTGATGTCAGGGGACACCAGGGGATGTTGCCTGGCTTCTTGTTTTGCAGGTTTCTACTGCAGGGGTTGTGCAGAAGACAAGATGGGGGAAAATGCAGAGTCCAACCAGCAGTCAGCCGCTTGACGTGGCAGTGGTACCCTTGGTGCTGGGAGAGCATCGTCCTTGCCTGCGGAGACAGAAGGGAAAAAAGCCGCTGCTCCCAAGGGCTGTGCTGGAGATGCTGACTGGAGTTAGGACTGGCTTGACAGCTCTTGATGGTAGCGGGAGGGGAGCCTGGAGGTGATTTAACTGTGCCTTTATTGTTCATTGGGACTGTTTCCATGTGCTCCTGGTCATCCTGTGAACTGAGGAACACTGTGCTAGGATGCCAGGTGGGGAGGTCTGATCAGCAGGAGCTCATTGCATCCCAGCCCTGTGACTGCAGGGAATGCACTTGGCTTCCCTGCCTTGGAGCTTTGCTTCAATATTTACATAAACATTGATACATGTTTAAAAAGCTTCAGCTGGAACAAGCGAGACCAAACACTGCTTAGGGAATGTCATTGTGTCCTTTATTAGAGACAAGAGTGGGGGACTGGCTGTTGGGCACAGAGCTCTTTTGAGAGGACAGAGGTTTGAAGGAAGCAGGGTCTGTAGCAATGAATGAGCTTTTACACGGGGCAGAGGTGGGAGACATAGAAAAAAAGGGTATGATCAGATCTGTGGTACTAGCTTGAAACATGAAGCCAAGGCCCAGCTTGGGAGGCTTTGTTAGAGCTGTCCCAAGGAAAGGAAAGACCAGTTTGAGACAGAAACCAAACTGGCTTCAGGTCTGCCAAGGAGGCTTTGGAGATACAAAAGGGCACCCTGAACAGGAACAGCCCTGTTCCGCCAGAAGGGATTATCTAAGGGGACTCTTGGAGCCACTTTTCATTAACTCCTTGGGCAAACACTTTGTCCCAGCATAAGAGTTGCTGTGATTATTCTGTGCTGGAAAAGCTTAATTTGCCTTGGCACTATGCAGGCAGGTGAGTAAAGGGTGGTGCCAGCCAAACACTTCCAAAACCCCTTGTGGATATTTTAATGGTGCTGTGGACTTGTTTTCCAGCTTTCTCTGAAAAATAGTTTGGGGTGCATAAACACACACCTGTGTTGAGCTTACTGTCTCTCCAGAGAGGCAAAGGGGCTAGAGCATCACTTTGCTATTCATTGCCAAAGACAGGATGTACAAACAATATCAATATTTATTAAGCAGTTTTGTTTATCACAGGATTGTAACAAAGAAAGTGACTTAAATTGTGGTGTTTGTCCTCTTTGCAGTGTCCTATTCCTCATTTGTGATTGTGGGTCTTTCCTAATGCATATTATTTCCCTTTTCTGAAGACAACCGTAATCAGAATAGCTTAAAAAAGGAAAGTGGCACTTAGTTGATGGCTGGCTCAGTGGTTATATCACTTCTGCTTTTAAGAGCCCCTCTCTGTGATAGAGAGAGCAGCACTCACCACCCAGGCTTACCACAGCAGCCTTCTTGCCAGATTTTGCCCTTCCACCCTTCTTTCCTTCCCCTCAGTTGCTTTAAATAAACAGGGAAGTTTTAAGTTACGAGACCATTACATTTACTGAATCTCCACCTATGAATGGCTTATTTTGTTCACTTCAGCTTAAATCTGATTTCAAGTGACATCAAGAAGAAGCAAAAAAACCCACAACCCTCAGCTCTCTAAACCCCACTTATAGCATCATGAAAGTGCCTAGCCAGCAATTCCTGCAGCAGCAGCTTTGCTGGGGGCTGTTTGCTGTGCCCCTTGCTGATCAGCCCATGGAGGGAGCAGGGAAGGAGTTCTAGGCATCTCCTGAACTACAGAGGTGAGAATTTAGGTGTTTACTCTTTATTAAAGATGCAAAAAGTCAGTCCCACACACATGGACTCTCTGCTGCTGCTTGTTGCATTCTTACGCACTATAAGGCACGGTGCTGCCGCCTCTGAGACCACACGACTGTTACCAGCTGCTCCCTTTAAATTAATTTCCCCAAAGTCAGTCACAAAATGAGTAGAGTGACGATCCTGGTGACACTTCCTGAACAATTAGCACCGGGAGCGAGCAGCGCCAGAGGACTCATGCCATGTTCTGCGTTGCTTGTCTCTGGTATAAATAGCCTGGCTGGAGGATCTTTTGCCCAAAACGATGACAGGAGGGTGATTTTATGTTAATTCAACATGTCAGATTTTCTACAAGCTGTGTTTGAAACCAGGGGCTCCAGAGCTCTGCCTCGATCAGGAGCACCAAGCTGATTAAGCTGAACATCGGGCGACATGAGGGTTGTTTGTAGCTGGCTGGTGGGCACGAAGGCTCTTGGTCTGGGCAGTGTTGGACAGGTAGCTCCTAGGTGCTTCACAAAATTCTTGCCTGTGTTGAGGGCCACTTGCTTGAGGAGAGGCTATGCTCAGTGTGGTGGGGACACAGCTGGGATGAGGAACACTCCTTTGGCACCATGAGGGCAGTGACCTTCTGATGAGATGCCAACTAGGACTACAGAGATGTCCCAGCAGGAAAGGTCCAGGATGACCTACCAGCTGGGGGTTTGAATGTGCTCAGCAACAGCCTGACTCCAACTGTAACTGCTGACAAACCCAGCTCCTGCCTGGGGTTTTCCAAGCTTTGTAGACCATGCTGGCAGTTGAAGCGACCTGCTGCTGGTCTGAGGAGAGCCGCTTCTACGGGAGAACACTTGGCCAGAGCAGGTCCTATGCCATCAGTGTCTTCCCTGGGCAGAAGTCAGTGGAGGGGTTGTAAAGCCCTTGGGATGGAAAATGTTACTTACAGTGCCAGGAGATTTTTTGGGTCCTTGACAGAGGTGTGGTCCTTGCTACAAAAGAATTAGCATCCAGCTGAAATGACTAGAAGTGCTTCAGAAAGTCCCTTAGTGGATAGTTTTCTTCCCCTTCTGTGTTTTGACCAGCTGTGAGCAAGTGGAAGGAGAGATGAGAAAGTGTGTGAACCCCAGGGAACGTCACCATGCCCGAAACAAGGCTCCCACCAGTACTTCAGAGGGGGTGTTGAGAAAAGTGTGTGAAAAGTTGCACTCCAGAAGACACGGGCAGATCCTCACAGTGACTTGTGTTAATTAGCTGACTGAGCAGCCTATTGGAGGGAGAGAAACGTACAGACCACTCAGTCTTCACTGCATGGAAAGGCCAGTTGTAGCATCGAGCTCATGAGTCAGGGTCCACCCTGAGCTGTGGTAGTACATGAAGCATTTGGGGAAAAAACCCCAAAGACTGATAATGATTGAAAGCAAGCACTGGTGGAAACCAGCCCTTGACTCCTTGCAAGGCCCCCAGGAGGTTTTGTTTGAGTCATTCTGGTAGGAAAAACATGTATGAATGGAATGCAGCTGTGGTGTGTTGGAGCTCAACTCTCCCATCGAGGGGGGCTCCTGGCTTCTGCTCTTCAGGCATCTGATCCCTCCAGCTCATCTTTTCAACTTGAATAGGAGATGTCCACGTGCTTCCCCTTCCCCCCCAATACGTTACATTTTCAGATCAATTTTAAAAGTAACCTCTTTAATATTGAATTATTCCTGATCTCTATTGTCACTTCTAGCTGATTAGTTTAAGGACTGTGCTTGGTTTGTTTAATAACCTCTTGACACTAAACAATCAATCTTGAAAAGGGAACAATTTGCAAAACAGAAGGAAAACAAATAGCCTACAAGGGCACCCTCTTCAAAATAGAAAGACTGATTACATTAAAATGGCAAAATAATTCCAGACATTAAAAGAAAGTATATAGATATTGGCTTATCTACATTCAAGGAAGATTTAGAAACACCTCAAAGTTAAAGTTTTCATTAGCAATACAGTGAAATCTCTCAATTAGAATTCCTGGAGCATATTAAATGGTATTTAGTTTCTAACTCAATGCATCATTTTCTGTTAAATAATTGATTGTGGTGCAGAGATTGTGTTTGTGTAGTTTAAGAAGGCGATTAGACCAAAGAACATTTGGTAGGAAAGTTGTGTCAAAAGCTCCAGCACTGGTCCAGCATGTTGTGGAGGTGCTCTGGTAGCAAGGCTGTCCGCTGAGGTGGGCAGGCCTTGGGGCTGAGGTGACCTGGGGCAACGAGAGATGTACTGGAACACAAGGAGCTTGTCTTGAACACAGTGAGTAGAGCCTGATGCCTTCGGAGACCCAAACTGGCCAGGAATGAGGTGGACCTGGGAGGAGGGAGAGTCCTTCACCCCAAAATCACACTGATTAAGTGGACGTAGCAGAGGGAAAAGGGTTGAAATTCTGGAGATGCTTGAAGGAAGACCCAGTGAGGAGCCCATAGGAGCCCCGGCAAAGGCTGTGTGGGATGGGGTTAGGCTGGAGGGGGATGAAACCATCAGGGACTTCACTGGGCTCGTCCACCTCTGTGACCAGTGCCTGAGCCCCCATGCTCATACTTCTCTGTGTGATGCTAATCTACCCTCTACCCACCTGGTGCCTGCAGCAGGGGAATACAACGGTGTTACACCTCTCTGGTGTCACAGCATGGAAGACTCTGTCTTCAGGTGTGTATGCTTACATAGGATTAAAAAATGCTTATTTCTGCCTACCACTCAGCTGTGTTTGGAGGGGGAAGTTTTTAACCTTCCTCTGTGGCTCTGTCATGGCTGGAATGATGCAATCGTGGCTGTGTGGAGGCAGTGGTGGAATTCCCACCTACCTGAGGTTAAAGCCAAGGTACATTTTGTGCCTTTTAAGTGGACTGTTTTCTTTGGAAACTTCAGTCCTAGGTGAGCTAAGCCTTCTGGGCTGCAGGAACACCACCCAGCTCTTCAGGGCTTCACTCCATTTTACAAGGTATTTAGACTGATTGAACGGCACAACACAAAGCCCATGATGCTTAAACACTAAGATTTTGAGTAGCACTTCGCTCCCTCCTGCTCAAGTTTTTAATTTTGATTTGCTTATATTCTTTAATGAGATACAATTACAGTTTCAATGTAATAGGTAGGAGGCTTTATATTTGTACTGCTTTGTAGTAAAGACATAATTACTGCATTTATGAATCAAATCCCTTTATGTATCATAAATACTTATTAAAACAGCCACTGGCAATTTTAGCTCAACATGTTTCTTCATGAAGTAAGATTTATTGCCTATATAAAAATGCCAGTCTTTCCTGGATCTTCCTCCCCTACAATTGCTTGGCTTGCAGAATCCCTGTGGCTGGTTTGGAGCGGTTCAGAAGGCGAGACAGTTTATTATGCACTTAAATAGCTGTGTGTGTGCACATACAACTCATGTGCCCTGAAGACACCTTCATGATTATTGTTTGTGCTCCAGTCGACCAGTACAGATGACATCTACAGAGGTGTTTGTCCAGTGTATGCGATGCACTGAGCAGGGATGGGTGAGTAGATGTTCCAGTGGGAATGTCTGCACAAGTCTTTAAATTCTCCACTTTTCTGAATGAAGGTGGATTTCATGCAACTGAAGGAAGTTTCCCTTCAAATTCTTTTTCTTTTGAAAGGCAGGTGTCATTTCCTTGTCTTTTCATGTCATCCTCAGACTGGTTGAGTGTCCTCACCATCTTTAGGGGGAGAACAAGGATGGGGTGGGAGGTGGCACCACACAGGGCAGAGATCTGGGAGAAGTTTGAACATGACAAGTTAGTTTGACACTTCAGAAGCTGCTGACAAAAGGAAGATTTGATCCAAGGACTATTGAAACAGTAGGAAAGGAAGATTTGGTTTCTGTAGAAAAAGGATCAGAGCCCCAAATGGTTTAGAAGGAAGGTTGGTAAGGCAAAATCCTGCGAGGTGTTGCCAGAAAGTTCATGCCAGATTAACCTGATTTCTCTCTCTCTTTGGCTAAGTTAACAAAAACCCTCAAAACAAAGACAATAAACCTCCTCCCTGGAAACATACCCTTGAGAAAGTACTTTACAAGAAGTCCTGGGTGAAACTAGAAAAGTTGGTTCTCAAAGATGAACAAATAAGTTTGACAGTGAATTAATTTGCAGGTGGACAACGCCAAGCAAAGAGCTTAATAAAGACTTTTCTTAATGGTAAGTCAGGGGACAGATTTTTTTTAATGACTTTTCCTTAGGGTCCCCAAAATCCAAAATTGTATTTATTGCTTTAACCACTGAGACACATTCAGTAGATCTGCTCTGTGGAGTGTGGAATCAAAGTATTTTGTTCAAGAACCAGCAGAAATCGAATGAAATGTTGTGAGAAGTGCAAAGTCCTGCATTTGGGCACTCGAGACAGTGCCAGGAGCTTGTGGTACATGCGAGGGGCTGGGAGCTAGAGAGGATAACCACTCTGTTTGCTCCAGGTGTTAAACAGTCAACTCTAACTTTAGGATGGCATGGGCTTTCCCCAGATACAGAGAAGTGAGATGCTATTAACAACATACAAGGTCTGTATGAGCCCTTACCTGGAATACTACATATTTGGGTCACACATCCTCAAGAAAGATGAATTATCCCAGTGTGGCTTCCGAGAAAGACTGATAGAAACAGAATGGATGGGAGAGCTTATCCTGCAGAGAAGGCTGCGTGCTTGGTGAGCAGGGACAGGAGTGCTTGTTTTTGGGTGCTCCCTCTGATAAAGTCATGGAGGTGGAGAAGGAACCACTTGAGTTGGAGGACAATGCTGGGTAAGTAAAAAAGTGGATATAACTTCATGTAACTATAACTATGAAGAATAAGGGGGTCGAAATTTTCTACCTACCAGCAGAAGAGCTTCTGGAATGCCTCCTGAGAGGACATGAGGAAGGACAGAAAGCCCTCCTGGTTTGCCAACAGGGTGTGTATCTCAAACACATGTAATAGCAGAGGACAGTAATCCTGGGTGTCCCTTTCTGTCATCAAGTCACTCTTAATGAACCCCTTCATGGTTGGTCCTTCACAAGACAATACATGCAATTTAGGAGCACCATGATGGTACTAACAGGCCTGGTCTAAGTTATCTGATGGTTGTTATTCCTTTTCCATCAATAAGGACTAATGACACAATGAGGCCCTGTAGTTGGATCATTAATTAGAAGAGTTTTCACCTTCACATTAAAAAAAGCAAGCCAGATGCCTCCTGGATCCTTTTGCTGCGGTCCCGGGGGAAGAGAGAGGTAATCACCCCACAGAGGTAGGGAAAACAAGGAATTTCATTGAGCAACACGAGGTGCCATCTCCAGAGCTGATTGATTGGCTCAGGAAGGTCATTTAACCTGACATCATCTATCTTCAAGACTAATCAGGTACAACGAATAAAAAAGAAGAGAGCTGAGCATGTTAGTAAGAGTAGGCTGGTGGCTGATAAACAGGTAATTTCACAAAGCAAAGCCATCATGGCAATAAAGGTGTTTTAGCAAGAAGTGACCTTGTGGGTCACACCTTGTGGGAAGCACAGAAGAATTTAAACCTCACCATCATCCAGGGATGAGAGGGATGAAGGTGGATTTGCCACATGGTAATCGGTTCTGGGATTTGTCATGGGATATATAGAGGCTCTGGACACTGCTTCAGCAAGTGCTGGGGCTGATGTAGGTGGTTGTTTCACAGGTGTTTGATCTGCAGTTCGGTTTTTCAGAGTTATCACTGGCCCTGGCAGCTTCTGGAGTTATTGAATAGACCTGTTCCAGGGCAGCTGCGAAGGGAAACATGGGATGCTCATGTCCTGGGGAGTCATTGGGACCCCGTGCTTCAACCTGCACTCTTCCTCAGCTCTCTGGGGAACCTTGGTGGGCATCCCTTTGAGCCCATCTCCACCGGGACATGAGCTGAACCAGGGCATGCAGAGGCTGAATGAGCTCAAGGGTGAGCTGGCTGCAGGGCACATTTTGGTAGGAGCAGCCAAGTGTTTAAATGTGCTCTCCTGCATGGCCAGAAATGGAGGGAGAGAGCTGCCATGCAGGACCCTGACCCACCCGTGATGGAGGCCTGTGAGCCTCCTCCATGCTGGCACTTTGGGGTGGCTCAGTGCTCCAGAGGTGGGGTTCTGAGGAGGTGGCAGTGCCAGGTGGTGTCGAGAGCTTTCCCCAGCTGAGCTCACTGGTCCCCTTCTCTCTCCACAGGGTGGCAATGCCTGCCTTCAGCTACAGAAGCCAAGTCCTGCTGCTGCTGCAGCACACGTCCTCCTGGGGAGCAGACAAAGTCCCTGGACAGAGGGTCCCTGGGCACCCAGTACTGCCGGGGGCTCAGGCATGGCCTCTGGGTACAACCTGTGGGGACAGGGACATGGGGCACCAAGGGCAGGAGATGTTGCTGGCTAGGGTTGGCCCCTCCAGCTTGGCACCTCTTCAGCATCACGAAGTGTTTCTGCCACTTGCTGCGCCTTGGGGTGGCTCTTGGTGATGTCCCCAGCCATGTTTCTGTGTCTCAGTGCCCACCCTGCTGATGCTCATCTCCCCCAGGGTGCCACTGCTGCCACTGCTGGGACGCTGATGCACATCAGCCAGGCTTGGGGGGAAATCTGCTTTGTTGTGATGTGTCTACAGTAAGAGTCAAGACCTGCTGCTCATGTAGGATAACCTCTACAAAAATCCTGTCATACACTTGGTGGGCAGCAAGCTACTGGGAAATATTTAATTGGGCCTTCTAAATATGTGTGTGGCTCTAACTTCAAGTCCTCTCCTGCAGAATCTGCCAAATGATGCATCAGTGGCCAGAGAAGTATCGGTTGGAATGGCAGACATTAAATAGACAAATGTTAAACTTGCAATGTAAAGATAAGCACTGAAAAAGCAGGTGCTAAAGAGAGGAGCACCTCTGGGGCGGAATTGAAATTAATTCCTCTGAAGCAGCTAAGACCATTTTTTAATTAAAAAACCACAAAAATACGCACATGAGCAAGTGTTGTGGCCAAACACAAGCTCACACCGGTCCCCTGGCTGAAGGCTAAGCTGTAAGATGGTCAGCAGCCCCTGTGAGCTGAGCAGCAACACGTTTCCCTGCTGAAGCCCCTGGAGCCGACACAGATGGGGCTGGGGTGGGATCCCCCAGTGCAGCTCTGTCCTGGGTCCCCCACTTCTTATAACTCAATATTCGCAATATACCAAGCCAGAGTGCAGAGACAGATGTCGCATTTGAAGGCATTCAGGAGGCTGAATAAATTGTGTGTATAATTGTTCTCGGCACTGGAGTAGAAAATTTAACCCTGTCTCTATTTCTGCCATGACAGGATAGCCCAGACACATGTCCTTTAATGATATCATGTGTCAGAATTTCTTAATGATGTTTTCCCCTCTGATTTCTGTTTAATTTGCCCTCTCTCCTTCTGAAGATTACTCCCTTTTTACAATCCTCCGAATAAAGAGTCTTTAGTTAGTGGGGAAGAAAAGATTGCCATTGAGGAACTAAGAAAAGCACTGGATTAATTCTCTGCCTGCAGCTAAACTGAGAGTTTGCCTCCTAATAGGCCATTTCAAAGCAGTTAGATTTACTCTTTTAGACTAACCATACTGTCTGAACAATATTTTATGCCTGTGCTAAAATGTAATAGGCTAGAGAGACAACTCAGATGTCAAGAGTAGATAGTGCTGTCAAAGTAATTTGTCTTGGGTAATAGATAGACTGACGTGACTTTGAAATATTCTGAGAAAGAAATCATTCCACATATGAATGGTTTGTTTCTTTCCCTTTAAAAAGCTAAGAATGTGTTATTTAAATTGTGTCTATCAGAAAGTCTTTATTTTCTGTGAAAATGACATTGCTATTGCCAGTGATACGGACATGGGGCAATGGGACTTTGCAAGGCTTGATAGAGGAATTAAGCAACACAACATGGTGCTCCCAGAGCATCTTCAGACCACCCATCATAGCACCTCGATGCTGCCAGTACTCAGTGTAGTTTGGGAACGTATTAAACCCAGTTAAACCCAGTGCTCTGGGATGTGGCAACAACGCAACTGAGCTCAGGAGAGATGCTTTTCGGCCAAGCCATTTCAAAGTCTCTTAAGGAATGTGACACTGCCAGTTGTGCTTCTCCCGCATTAACCATTTAGATCAAAAATGCTACTAAATCACAGGGGTAACTGATGAAGACATATAAGTAACATTCCCCACATGATGTTTGTCACAAGCCTTCTCACAGCAAAAATGTTATTGTTTCTCTTTATAACTTTTTAAAGCTTTTATCAGCTTCCTCATAGATAGTCAGCAAATACATGTATACTTAAGGGATATGGACGACCTGTTATCCAATCTTGTCATTTGTCCAAATATTCTAGAAGAAAAGCTTATTTTTTTTTGCTAAGAAAGTATATATGAGGACTTAGAAAAAGTCAGAAAAGTCTTAAGAGAATTCATTGTCTTCTGTTAAAAAAAGATAAAAAGTTGGTAGGGTCTTATTGTGCAGCATACAGAATGGGTAAGATTTTTAGTGTTTACTTAGTCTCTTCACACCACTTTACTGGGTGAAAGAAAGGTTGAGGAAGGAGCCAAGTACCTTTAATTTCCCTTAAAAGCCTGTTTCCACTGCAGGTGTAAATGGCATCAGCTGGCACAGCTGATAATCACCATGTTTGGTATCTTCCCCAGTGCTGTGCTCTCCTGGGCTTGTACTGAGCTGTCTCCAGGCTGGGGGGATTCTGTCAGGGATTCTGCACAGGTAGGAGCAGGGTATTGTCCATCTGTGGTCATAGAGGTTGGTTCTGTCCCAGGCTCATAGACATGCCTGTGATGGGGAAATTTTAAAGGAACAAAAAGACTTATGGGTTAAAACAAAATAAGCACATGGTGTGTGTAAATACTTCAGGAAAAGGACCATTTCATCTGGAAATCAGTCTGTGCAAACTCAGTGTGGAAGTACTGTTAGAAAAATGCTTTTTGGTTTGACTCTACCTGAGGGTAGCGCGGTGTGGGGATGGGGATGGGGACCGGCTTCCCTAGACATGGGGATGTTCTGTAGGGCTGAGCCCCACTGCCTCAGTACCTACCCTGTGGCAAAATGTCTGCAAAACTACCCAATGCTAACAGCGTATTTTATTCCCCAGCCCGCGTGCATGGGTATAAATGACCACCAAAAAAATGTGGGGCTGTAGCAATAAATTGCCTCACTTGGAGTTTTCCCAGGAGCTTTCTGTAGGAAGAATATCTGGCTTTGACATCCCTGTTTTATGGGTGAGTACACCGAAGGGTGGAGACTTGCCCTGCTGCGGCTGGAGGCAGTGCTGGGAACAGGGTGTAGGTGTCAGGCGAGGGAGTCTCATGTTTTAGTGATAGAACTGACACTTGTGGATAAAATGTCCCTTTTGTATAGCTGATCTGCTGCCATTTGCCACTATTTCTATTCAAGATGTGTTATTATCAAATCTTGTGGGGAGCCCCCTGAGATTTGCAGTTGATAACTAAAAGAATCTCCTTTATGTTCATAATGATAAAACAAAGCATCAAGTCATTCGAGTTGATTTTACCCAAGACATTTCCTAAATTATTGCTCTCTCGCAGCTGTCATGGGCTTGAAGCTTTCAAAAGCCCATTTTGTTTCTGCTCGTAGCTCTTTCATCGGCAAAGACTGGTGCCGTACCCCTGGGTTTGCTTGTGCAGCTCAAAGAGGAGTGAGCGACACAGCTCCTCAAAGTTAAACAAAAAATCCTCATGGTTAATGAACTTGTCTAATTTTATGCAGAAAATGCTGCCATCTTTCCTTTTAAAACTCACTCTAAATTCCAGGTTGATACCAGTGGGGATAGTTTCAAAAGCACCTCAGATTTGGATGCAAATCCCTTTGACTTTCAGCCAAACCTGAATGCTCCTATATACTTTTTTTTTTTGGGGGTTGGGGGGGGGGAGATTTTCAGTTGTCAAAGCCTTCTAGGCAGCATCACAAACCCACCTGGCTTCTGTTAAGTGCTGTGGCCAGCCAGCAAAAATCAATGCCTCCCTACTTAGCTGTGCAAATCCCATTTACGATAATTACCCATGTAAGAAAATGATATGGCTCTACTTCAAGGACCTCCAAAGTTGCTTTATGATCTTCTTGCAGTATTTTATGCATGTTGTTGTTGATTTTTTTTTTTCCCTTGTATTTTGAACAGTGAGTATGAAAATAAAAAATAATCAAACAAACAAAACCAACCCATATACAAAAAGACAAACAACATCCCTAAAATGATTAAATTCCTATGCAGGTGAGTGGGCAGAAATGCTCTTGTCTACTCTGAAATCAAGTTGACCTAAATTATACAGTATAGATTATTGCATTTAGAATAATAGTGGTGTGCTGGATATACTGGAGTGATTTTAAATCAAGGACATGAAGCCTTTGCTGAGACCCAGACGGGTTTCTTAATCTGATTTATGATGCAAAATTTAGGTCAGGTGCATTGATTCCTAATAGAGATATAATGAATCAAAATTCCTAGAATGGCTTTATTTTGCACAGAGGTGTCAACAAGCTGTACTTCTCTATTTGTGCACCTGGCGTGTAATGATTCTCTTGCAAAAATCATAATCCATCAAGTCCTCCATTCAAGAATATCAATCAGTGCCAGGAACAAGACTATTTTAGCCAGGAGTTCTCAGTCATTTTGTTTTCCTCTTCATGAGCACACAAGGCAGTGTGACATTTAAATTGTGCTTTGACGTGTAATCATTAAATGTTTGAAAATGTCTCATTCAGTTTTTGTTGCCTCATCCATTTGCTTACACCGGCTTCTTGTTTTGCCTTTGTTTCTGAGGTTTTTAGCGTATGATACCCATATTATTGTTGCTTTAGAGGCAAAATTATCTCAGTTTTCTGACAAGAAACTTGCTTTTAGTATTAGAAAGCTAAAATTCAAGCTAATGGGATGTCTGCTCCTGTATTAATGGAAATTAAAACAAAAAAACCCCAGACAACAGACCTTCTTTTTAACATATCTACCTTTGACTTAACAAGCTAACTTCAAGATGATCATCATAAAACTTGTAATATAGGCATGAATGTAGATCTACAGGAACTTCTTGCTGACATTTATGTTCTACCTGTTTTCCTGTGTTATCATGATTTTTTTTGCCAGCTTTCTGGCTGTATGTGAGGAACTGATACAAGGGTTTTGTCTGGAAATGCAAGAAATCCCTTATACTCAATAGCAGTTCTGGGCAGGGCTGGGTGTGACAGGGTATAATTATACTGTAAGAAAATGTATAGGCACAACACCATCTGTTAGTGCTGTCATTAATCGTTATAAACAATATCAGTGATTCCTTCTTTCTCTTCCTGCTGAATCAATGTTCAAATGTCAAAGTTAAGACAACAGCCTGATGGTGTGAGGTGCTGTGCAGACACCCATGAAGAAGAAACGGCTTTCCTAGACAGCCAGACTAAGTGACCACATAGTTTTTTAATTTTGGCATTGAAATATAAAAATCAATTTAAAATAGACTTAAGGAGGAGACCTCTGTAAAACATGTTGAACAAGTGCCTGGAAATGGCATTAACACCCTAGGTGTTCCTGACAGCGTGCTGATGAAAAAAGCTGCTGATGATATGGCAAAGATTGTTAAGTTTGATAGTTTCAGCCAAAATTCAGCTTGGTAGTATGATAAGGAATGTCTTACTTTAGCCTCCACTGACTGCTGCCACCAACCTCTTCTCTGCAGCATCCTTTGGTGTTACACAGGTGGCTGGGACTAAGGAAGGGCTGGAGATGACCTTCATATCTCTTTTGCCTGGGTGAGAAAGTTGCTGTTTGCAGGTTGGTTGGAGACTCTGAGGTGCAGGAGAGCCCTATCCCCATTGCCCAGGGTGGAAGCACTCACGGAGGTTCAGCTTTTCCATCTGTACCTGTCTCCAATTTAAACAGGTTGAAAACAAGGGGGTTGCTGTATTAAGTGCTGCTTGCCATGCTGGATGCAGGCAGCTATCGATAGCTTGTAAAATGGTTGTATCTTTACTGCTGGCCCCCACAACACACACAAATCCAACTGCCCAGCCTTGGGAACACCCTCAGAAACATCCCCCTCCAACACATGGTGGGCTGAGTTGCTGCCTGTCCCCAACCTCCCTGCAAATCGTTGTGGTTTGGTGGTGGTGTTTTTTTTTTTGTTTCTTTCCTTTTCCCTTCTCTTGTAATTCTGGTGTGTAACTGAGAAAATTACACCTCATTTCTTCCTTGGTGTAAATTGATGCAGCTGCCTTGGAGTCGATGGGGCTGTGCCAGATTGTACCAGCCGCGAGCCTGGCTGGGAACCAGCGCTTGGCACAAACTTGCTGAAAGCTGTGTACAAACAAGGCTTGTCACTGTGTATGTTATTGCCCTATTGTTTAGGATATAAATATGTCCCATACATGCTAGCAAGCCTCTCGTTTGCTATTTCAATGGAGAATCCTGTAAAGCAGCTGTCATGCTGTTTCCTGTCAAATCAGCTACAGATGCGTGTGTCCTTCCCCATAATGAACAGGTATGAAATTGTCTTTATGCAATGCGCCAGCCCTTATCACCAGGAATGCAAACGAGGGAAGCTCAGAAAAAAAAAATCTCCCTGAAAACCAGCACTCTGATGGAGTACCGTGAAAGTTCCTTGGACCCCTGCAACGAGATTTACAAGCAAAATGTTTTGGGGCATGAAGTAATGAAGCAATGGTGATGGGTATAAAAAAGTGAGGTGAACTCCTAGCTTGTCCATAAGGTCATCTTCCCACACTAGCTGCAGGAAAATGGTGGCAAAGCAGCCCTTGTCCTGGCCAGGGTCAGAGTCTGGTTCCAGGGGACACTC
Source organism: Patagioenas fasciata (assembly GCF_037038585.1). Lineage (NCBI taxonomy): Eukaryota > Metazoa > Chordata > Aves > Columbiformes > Columbidae > Patagioenas > Patagioenas fasciata. The sequence goes on along the minus strand of NC_092526.1, from coordinate 10,232,901 downwards.
CTTCCAACATCCAGCAAGATGGATGCATGCTTGGAGTTGATGGCTTTGAGAATAAGTGTCTGTGTAAGAGGGTACAGAGTAGAAGGAAAGGAGATGAGCAGGTTTTCAGGAGTGTTATCCCTTTTCTAATTCTTGGACCCATTAGATACTTTGTTATTGTGATGGATGGCTGCTAATGTTGACTGTGTTTTGTCACTGTACGACTTTGGGTGAGAGCAGGCTACCATATCTCCTGCTCTGAGGGACCTCTAAGCACATACATGTCCAAGAGACTGAAAATGTCTTGTGACCCTTGGTGTAAAACTCTACCCTGCCTTGCTTCCATGACAGGCCAGCATCAGTTTGGAAAGACCTGAGCAAGCATGGGTCATCTGAATGCCCAACTTTTCCCTCACCTGTGTTTGATAAAATCTCAATATGACACATGTCAAAAGCCACTGAAGCACTGAGCTCTAACCCAGACATGCTCTTACACTAAGTGTTACTCAAGGGAGAGCCATCTTCAAAATGGGTGGGAAATTGAGCTTAATACTTTATCATTTCTGGGCCCTTTTGTCTCTACACTTAACTCCCACCTTGTACACTATGTTTTTTATGGCATACTGTGCTGGTTTAACTGTAAATTAGTTAATTTACTTCATGTGATTAGAAACCTTTCTTTTTCCTAGCTAGCATGGTTGTTATTTGGCCTTAGTTGGAGAACAAGAGAGAACACCCAGCTAAAACACCTGGCTCTCAGTCTGAGAGCCAAGGACACTCTGAGCACCCTGCCCGCAGGTGTGAGGCAGCTGGGAAGGAGGGCATGAATGGGGCAGAGCTTGAATGATGTCCAGACTGGTCAATAAGAGTATTCTATCCCATTAGCATCATGCTTCATATTTAAGGAGAATCAGGATCTTCTGGTATCTCTCTCTCTCTCTCCCCCTCTCTCTCTCTCTGGCTTTTCTCTTTGCTCCCAGAGACCTGTCTGGGGGAGTTCTGTTCAGGGCATTTAGTTTGGCCTTCTTGTCATCCAGCTGTTTTGCAGAGGCCTCTGGGCCTTTCTGCCTCTTTCTCTCTTCTCTCTCTGGGATCGACTGTTCAGGACCAGGTGCTGCTTCCTGGGACTGGCTGCTCAGTGTGGATGGGGTTTGTGAGGAACTACCTTGAGTATATTTTATTTTATATTCTATTTATATTTTTATAGATATTTACTAGTAATGTATTAGTATTTTGTTATTTTATTAAACTGTGTTTATCTCAATCCAAGTTTGTCCCTTCCCTTTCGATTCTTTCCCCTGTTTAGGGGGGCGAGGAGGAGGGTGAATGAGCGGTTGTCATGGTTATATTGCTAGCTCGGGTTAAACCGTGACACACACCTTCTGTTTTTGATGAAGTGCTGCTTTCCCAGTGTCTGACATTGGTCCTTCATATGAGTTAAGTGTCAGATCATAAAAAAAGTCCCTCGCACCAATGGAGTTAATGAGACAGATTTGCAGAGATGAGGATCTGACCCATACATTTTATTCACATGTTCTTAGGCAACGTCTCTGAGGTGGATAATCAGGAAACTGACAGAATCAAATAAATTGCCTGTTAGGTACAAGTGTCTAGTTTCATACAATAACAATAAAATCTGCTTACATATAACAGCAGCATGTGGAGGTTTGGGACGTTTTGGGGACCAATCAGGGATATTTTTTGGCAAAGACACTGTAGTTCAACAACAAATAACTGAGGTCACGCCATGAATGTGGGGTGAAAAGCCTCTCAAGACAAGGCTGCTCAGCCTCTTTTATGGAGCACTAACATAGTAATCCATACCAAGCACGGAAATAGCAATATTTTGTGGCTTGGAAACTCTCTGCAGCTAATGAATTGCCTGTCTCCTCCCCACCTCAGCAATGTGCTGTCAAACTCGTAAAACTCTTACAAAATTCTGTTTGCACCTGAGCCAATGATGTTGAAACTGCATGGGGTACTACCAGGTCTGCTGGCCATCCAGCGATTAGTTGAGTGCTCCTGGGCTCAGCAACCACACGCAAACCAAAGCTCTGAACAGGGCTGCTGAAAATAGAAGTGCAGTGAGAAATCGGAGCAAGAAGACCCATTTTGAAGAGCGTTTCTAAGAAACATTACAGGAAAAGACGTTTAAAGAGGTTATGTGCACATCACTGAGGACTGAAACATTGCAGGGAAGGACAGGATGTGTTTTATTCTGGGCTTGAGTGAACGACAGTTTTAAGGAAATGATTACAACTCTTTGAGTATGTGTATGGCAGGCTAGGTGGGAGGAATTTGCCTCACAAAATCAGTAGGTATTCATTTATTGGTATGGTTGACCAGAAGGGTGCTGGTCAATGAAAAGACCAGAGGCTCAGCAGTACAAGGAGGAGAAACTATTGTCCCCAGCTTCTCTCCTTCCTGCTGGCAATGGGCAGGGATGTGTCCTGCTTCAGCCAGCACAGCTCAGGTGATGGGATGCCGCTCCTCACTGGCTTCACATTGGGCAACATGATCACAAGACCCTAACCCTGCTGCTTGGGCAGACTCTGTTTTTTGCTGCCCACTTCAGACACGCCTTTGACAGAAGCTCATGGTTGTTGGTGATAGTATCCTACTGTGCTGCAGTTAGCTCTGCCCTCTTATTTTTACCCTTCTGAGATCACTTTACCAGTAGTTATTACAACCAATCAAGGCATCATACTCATCAAACTCACTCTTACCAGGCAGGGAAAACTTGAGCTGTGGGATGAAGGTGTTTGCATGATATATTCATTTTGACATGACGTGCTAATCCATGCAGCTCTCAGTACAGGAGGTTGGGAACAGTGTTGTCAAAATGACGTGGTTCTGGCCAAGGCAGGCTGCAAGCTCTGAAATCCCCAAATTATAGGCAGGAAGTACACAGTGACACTTGCTGACATTTTGTACAGATGCAGACAAAACCAGCCGTCCTAGTAGAGGAGGACATGGGAGTTGGTACAGACTTGCAGCTGGAGGGAGAAGGCAGCAAAAATAAAACAAAAAGTCTTCAGACCAGGGAGCTGCCACCCTTCTCTTGGATGCTTTTTGTGTCAGTGGTGGAAGTAACAGGTTACTACATTTATCCCCTGTGTTATGTTAGGGACAGCTGGTGGAGCACCATGCCTCCCAATACCAGGAAAAAATTGTATTACTGTGTCTTCTGCAAGGACACAGTTGGGATGAGGGCTGCCTGGCAGGTCCATGCTGCATCATCCCACCCTCTCTTGGTCCTCCTAGCTCAGGAGATTGCTGGCTTCCATGTCAGCTTGTGGGACATTCCAGCACAGGGATGTTCTAGCACCCACTGTTGTGCAGAGCGCCCACCTGCTGGGGGACCACAGGCAAGAAGGGAGGGCTGACCAGTATGCTGTTGGTGATATTAAAACAAATCAAACTAAACTGACTTAATTGCTGCTCCGAGGGTATTTCTCCCTGCTTTGCCTTTGTCTGGAGGCTTCTTTGGTTCTGAGGGCATCAGATGGGGGCACGGTTTGGTCTCTCCTGACTCATGGTCAAGCTGATGTGTGGGTCTGGCTGCCCTGTTGCAGGGCTGCAGCGACGCTGGATGACTCCCTGCAAAGCTCCTGAGCATAACACATCTCTGAATGGAACGTGCTTGCCACAACAGTAACAGTGTGCCTGAGCTTATTGGACTAACTCTGGTGTTTAATGTCTATAAGCCTCAAGCTCAGAGTCTTTTTATGACTTTCCCTGAGGATCTTTCCCTTTCTCTGAAATATTGCAATGAGTGGGCTTAGGTCCAAGCAGGTCAGCTGAGCTCTTCCAAGCCTTGTCAATGGCCAAGCACCCAGCGTCCCCGCAGCTCTGGCTCCTCTCCCGCCTGGGTCCCACTATCAGGGCAGATCCACCTGCTCCTCCTGTCCCTTTGCCAGGGAAGGACACTGCTCCCCAAGGACTGGTGGTGAAGGAGTGGTGGCACACCAGGCTATGAGCATCAGCTCTGGACCACCCTTGCTGTCATTCCAGCTTTATGTCAGAGCTCCACATGGCTTTATCCTTGGGCCCTTTCTCTTCTCCCTCTATTCCTCTTCAGGTTTCCTTATCTGTAAACTTCAGTTCAGCCCACGCTGGTGACTCATGGACCACCGTCGCTCTCACAAATCACAGTCCCAGCTTGTCTTTTTGATATATCCTAGTGGATGTCTGGTCACTATCTCAAGCCCTTTGCATCCAGGCTGTGCCTATGTCCTACATGATATTTCTGTACAGCAGCTCCAAGCTACCACTTATTCGTCACCCTCCACAGCTTTATCTTTCCTCTGGCCTTGCCTGCACCCACCTTTCCTCTTCGCTTTACAAATGCAGCTTGATGGGCTTGTGGAGAGCTACCATGAAGATCTGTTTCTGGGTTGTCATCGACTGTCTTTTCCTCCCAGTAAACCTCCCTGTACCTTAGTGCTCTTCGGCATTGCTTCTTCAGATAGTCCCACCCCAAAATTGTCACTTTTTGGTGCCGCGAAGTCCACACAGAGAGCCCTTGGGCTCGACCTGGTTGTCTGTAGCTGTCTTTGGTCTTAAGCTGGAAATGACTTTTTAGTCTGTATTTGCTAAGGATCTGGCATGGAATGCTCCTCATTTCTTGAGCAAAACCTAACACATTAAATTACAGCTTTGATTACAAATGCAAAAATATCCATCCTCTGCCCTAAAAGCAAAGGGTTGGTCTGCATGTTTCCCAAGAGGTGAAAAGGGGCTAAAATAACCCTTATTTACCCTGCTGCAATTCAGATTGCATGAGCGCAGAAGAGAAACCACTGTGTACCAATATGGGCCTCCCGATAGCCGCCAGGTTTGCTCTGATGTTTGGGAAGCTCCACTGTGGCAGGTCCATACATGAAGGGAGGGGATTTAATCCATCACTGACTGGGTTGAGGAGAGGAGAGGAGAGGAGAGGAGAGGAGAGGAGAGGAGAGGAGAGGAGAGGAGAGGAGAGGAGAGGAGAGGAGAGGAGAGGAGAGGAGAGGAGAGAAGAGAAGAGAAGAGAAGAGAAGAGAAGAGAAGAGAAGAGAAGAGAAGAGAAGAGAAGAGAAGAGAAGAGAAGAGAAGAGAAGAGAAGAGAAGAGAAGAGAAATTCAGGGAAGGAATCAAAGGGCAAAACAGCTTCCAAAATATGTTTTGGAAATTTGCAGGAGTTTGACGCTTGTTTGAGGTTATTTTCATTTGTGCAGACAGAAGAATTGCTAGGACAGAATAATTAGATAATTAGCTAAATATAATGTCTAACTTTTTTTTTTTCATCTTTATCCCAACTTTATTTTTAAACTCTCTCCCCTCTAGCCAAAAATCCAGCTGTTTCTCAAAATCACCTCATGATTAATCTTGGTCTTCATTGTAATCAAGAACAAAAATCCCCTTCATTACACTGTGGCCAAGGTTTCTGCTAAGAGGATTTTAGTCAATGTTTTTTCGCATTGCACATTTAAATAAACATGAGTTTTTACCTTAAAAAAGCAATTTGGACAAAAAGTAATCCTATTTAAAATATTATTTCTGCAGATGTACTACTTAGGATAATCCTTTGTGGAAGGATCATTCTTGGTTTAAAAAAGTCATTCTCGATTTAAACAAAAAGTCTGGAGAGAAAATGGAATTATATTGTGAATATTTTGTATAAAAATAAGGAGTTGCCCTCACCAAATGCTTCCAAATTTAAACAAAGCAAGCTTGAAATTCAGCACAAAAATGGGTTTTCCCTCCTGTTTGTTTTGACTTTCCTTCTGGTTGATTTATTACCCTTGGCACCCCACAGCACTGTCTGAGCAGTCTTTCATTACCCTGCTCTTTTCTTTCGGACATGATGAAACTTTCTGGCTCCTTGTTGTCATCCCAGCGGTGATGAAGGTGGAGCAGGCGCCCAGCTCTTCCCAGCCACTACCCCCAGCTCTGCTGCCAACCACCCACCTTCGCTGCTGGTGTTTGCTCTTGTCTTGCTTCTGCCAGCAGCCTGAGTTGCACCAGTACATGCCTGGGAGGATGGGAGATGGCTGCGCAAAAAAACCCAATTAATTAAATAAATTAATTAATCAATTAAAAGCCAAACCTATGCCCCAAACCTTTCTTCCTACTTACCCACCAATTTTTTAAAAAATTTGAAGGGCTTCTATCTGCAGTGGCCACTGAATCATGGGAGATGTGAGGGTAGGCAGAGGTGCAGCAAAACCCCTGGGAAAAGGGAGGTCATGGCAGCACCCCAGTGAGCAGAACTCCTGCCATGTGGGGTGCCAAGGCAGCCAGGCTGGTGGGCAGCTGTGGCAGGCCTGGTGAGCCCAGCCTGCTTTTAATCAGGTGTGTATTTTGTATACACCCCAGCTTGTGTTTTCCACCTTCATTTTGCACCTCTCGCCAAGAAACTGCAAACTCAGAGCAACAAGACCAGGGAATTTACTATTCGGCAGTGTTGTTTTGAAATACCTAACCTTGTGATTTTATTTGAGGCTAGTTTCATGATGATTGCTTTGTCCTGGCTTGTCAGCTGAGAGCTGCTGGAGCTGGCACCAAGGCAGAAGAGGTGCGTCTGTGTGCCATGGGCTGCGCTTGCTGGCAAAACAGAGAGTGGATGGAGCCCTGAGTATGAGCACTGGTTGGGGACAGCTGGAAGTGGCATCACCTACTGTCAGTTATCACACCTGTGAAAAAATAGAAATACGTGTTCAGGTGTGTTTGTATACACATACTTGCGATATCTGGACTGGTTCTTTGTGAGTCCTGCCATAGACACTGCCTGTCTCCAGTGGTACAGGTCATGAAATCCATGGCGTCTCTGAGTTTTTCCCTTGTGGCAACCTAGTTTTTACCAGTGGCTCAGTACACTCAGTTAATGAGGCTGTAATTAGGCAGAACTAGTTGGGAAATTTTTTTTTCCACTCCGTCAAAGATACTGAGATCTTGAGCGTTGCCCTGTTCTGCAGTGGCATAAACAGGGGAGGTTACAAAAGTGGTTTCATTTGCATTTTTGGGGTGGTTTTTTGATTTTTTTTTTGTGAAAATCCCACCTTGGACGTCACAAAATACCCACTGCCATGTTGTTTGCCTGTGCGTGCTGTGAGAGAGTGTGTGCAAGGCTGAGGTGGACACAAGGGAAGTGACAGGAGGGAAGAAGCTGCATCAAAACCCTTGTCATAGATTGAATCACCATGGGGTACTGAGATATCAGCACAGAGAGTGGCTAATCCAGAAAGCCTGGAAACATGAGCTCAGCAGACCACACAGGTTCAGAAATCACAGTTTAAAAAAGTCCCTCCCAGAAGAAAATTCTGCCTGTACGTGTTTTCTGGAGGCAGGATGGTGTCTAACATGAATTTTAATGCTTTGTTTGGGCAATATGAGGTCTCATTTCTACCCACCAGCAGATGTATACAGCCAACACTTGATTATGTAAATTACAGGGTATAAATTAAATTACTATTGTGAAGTTCAAAGGCATGTATTGGCTGTTACATCATCTAACACTAAGATCTTGCTAGATGCTGATTGATCCAGATAACTGTGTCCTTGCAAAGGCCGTGCTTCTGCAGCTTGTGCACTGGACACATGGTGATCCAGCCAACACTTTTTCTCATCCAAGCCAGTGTCACTGGAATTATGTGAGTGCATGTGACCTTTGAAGAAATCAAAACCCACACACAAAACCAACAAATTCTTAACTAAAAGCTCAGCTTCAAGCTTGTCCTAATTCCAAGGAAGCCAACAGTATTATCCATCTATCAGGAGAGACATGGAGAAAGGTAAGAGGGATGATCCAGGACATACAATCCATATGCCAAACACTACACAGACTGGGACTTCTCATCTTTGGAAAGATATGACTGCAAGGAAGATGAGCTAGAAGTTGTGATGTCTTGAAGGTGATGGATGGAGTGACCAGAGTATTATTCACCATGCTGTTGAACACAACTGCAAAGGCCATCAGTGATTTTTTTCAGCAGCATGTTCAAAGCAAACACAAGAAAATGCTTCCTCATCTGCCTTCATGGATACTTTCATGTCTCAAGTGTCCAGCCAAGTATTTTTGTTTGGTTGGTTGGTTGTTTTTGTTTGTTTGTTATTTTCAGAGCAAGTAGAAAGAGCTGTTTCATCTATAACAGGAGTAGTATTTGGTTGACAAGAACACATCACAGAAAGTATACTTTAAAATATTTAATCCACCAAAAACTTCATATTCTCATTCTGCCGCTGACTAATTTGTTAGCCCAAGAAGAAATTCAGCAGCTCAAGCACACCAGAAAGCAGCGGCACCTGGTACCTTGCATGGTGTCACTTGCCAGTCTGGAGCAATCAGTCAACTGCTTAATAAGCAAAACACTTGAAACCTTTCATGGTATTTTTCATTGCTAATATGAAGAGGTGACACACAGGTCTAAGCAGCACTGACTTCCATTGTGCTACTTTATATGAATTCATATAACCACCCGTGACCTGCCAGCCCCTCGTTTGTCAATGGGGAGCAATCATTCAGCCACTTAACAATTGCCAGGAGAAATGCTTCAGAGCTTTCCAACTGGAAATTAAAGCACAGCACTTTGGTGAGTGATTGCACTTCCCTGAAAAAACATCCTCGAATCTTAAAAATTGTGATGATTTTTCGTATATGTCTGTAAACTGTTGACAGTTGATTTCTTATTTCCATTTCTAAGCAGGCTGGGTAAATTCTGTAATTAATGGTCATTAGGAATTTAGAAGACAAATGAGTCATTCATTAGCTTTGTGTCCAAACTAATGAGCAATAAATGCTTATGAAAGACATGATTTATTTAGTATCTAGAATCCATGTCACTATGTGATACTTGATGAAGATGCCAAGAAACAGAGATGACCCATGCCTTGGAGCCGTGAGGGACAGCCAGCTGCTCTACAGGACCACACCAGTGCCAAGTCTGGGGGAGTCCTGGGAAGTCATCAGCCTTCCCCTGACTAACAAGGGTTAGTTTAGTCAGCCAAGACCAAGTTTTCTCCTAATGTTGACTGCTTTCCTAGAGGCTGGGTCTGGGAGGCTCATCCCTGGCTATTCTGGACAGCCTATCTGAGGTCTTCAATACACACAGGGGACCACCATGAGCTGCATGTCCTTGTTCCAAATCCCTTTTGGGACTCTGGTACTGTTCAGATGAGCATCCCAGCTGCTGTAGGAGAAGAGCCCAGCTATGCTGCTGCCCCTGTACCATTAAGCTTTGTCTGTGATTTCTCAAGAAAACTTCCCATCCACCCAGCCTTTCTTTCCCACAGCTGAGAGCTGGAGATGTTGATAGTCCAGAACAATGCTAATGTGCCAAAACATCAGAAATAATGAAAAAATAACATGACAAAATGAGCATAGTTACAACTGGTCCTAAGAAAAATTTGCTCTGCATTTTGTTTAAGTGAGCATTTGAGACAAACTAGATGCCAGGGGGACAGGGAATTATAACACTAGCAGGTACTTAATGCAGGTAAAACTGGAATTGCAAATGGCAGTATTCACTGGTCCAGGCTTATAAAACCTGCAGGGGCCAGGAGGAGGCCAGGTTTGCCCCAGCAGAGGGAGGTTTGTGGTCAGGGAAGAGGACAAGTAATGGGTTTCAAAAATTAGTATAAGCAGACATTTTAAGGAACAGATATTTCAATTCATTTTCTTAAAAAGATCATCAAACCGCCTGGTGTCTGTTGGGGGAAGAGTCTATACATCTGCCCTGTGACACATGTGCTGCTATCCTTCCAAGTTCTGAAAATCCGGCATTTAATTAAGACATTTTTTGAAAGATAGATGTCACTGAAATGTGCTGAAGGAGACAATTAAAAAATCTGAAAATTAATCCAAAATAAAAGAATCTCTTCAGATGTGTCATTTTTGGCTCAGGAGTCCTCTGAGCTACAACTAATTACTGTAGAGACCAGAGGCAAGACTGAGGTGAGTTCATTTTTCTCCTAAACGAGCTTCACCATGTCCCTGATGAGAGTAAGGAGACCACTGGCACGTGGTGCTCATCACTGCCACTGCCTGGGATTGGGGAAGGAAGCCAGGAAAGCATTTGGCTTTGTGGCACTCGCATGCCTGTGAGAGGTTTGGGGCTGTTGCCAGCAGGAACAAGGTGGACAGCTGGTGTCCATGTCACCTCCATGAGACTTCCTGCAGCTCTTGAGCAGGGTCTGGGAGGCCTGGGACTGGCAAGAAGATGTGTCTGCCCACCTTGCCTTGCTTCAGTTGGGCACAACAAGCATGTGGTGGGTTCTCCAGACCTCAGGGTCTTGAGGGAGGTCCTTGAAAGGACCAAGGATCATAATTATCCCAAGGGTGGGTGTCAAGAGGGTGGGACCAGGCTCTTTTCAGTGGTGACCAGTAGCAGGATGAGGGACAACAAGCACAGACTGAAACATAGGAGGTTCCATCCAAACATGAGGAGAAACTTCTTTACTTTGAGGGTGCCAGAGCCCTGGAACAGACTGTCCAAAGTGGTTGTAGAGTCTCCTCCTCTGGAGACATTCAAAACCTGCCTGGACACATTCCTGTGTGATCTGCTCTGGGTGTTCCTTCTTTAGCAGGTGGCTTGGACTAGATAATCTCCAGAGATCCCTTCCAACCCCAACCATTCTGTGATTCTCCTGGCTTGATCATTACAAAGCTCAACCTCCAGAGACTCATATATTGAGCTATAAATGGTAAAGTGTGTGTGATGGAGTGGCTTTCCCCTGTGGATGTCCTTTAGCTGTCTAGATGAGCTGTGCTGGGCACTCTGAGCTGGCCCTTCCCACTTCAGAGCTGTTGAGTTCGTCTTTTCTGTCACGGCAGAGCAGCACAGATCTCATCCAGGAGCAAACAACCTGACACTTAAATAAGATAAGCAATTTGTGGCTTCGTGAAACATCAGCACAGCTCAATCTATGCCATTTGAGAAAGGTACTTATTGTTTCCTTGCATAAGCACCAGCAAAGGTAATGCATTCTCCCTTGCTGTTTTTTGAAGGAGGTTGTAGCCCTTTTTAATGTGTGACCTTCAAGCTGTACAAAAAGCTTACTAATGAAAAGCTCCTGTGAGTAATCCCATTTGTAGTCAATATAGTTGCCTTCTGCAGAGGTTTGGTATAAGTCTCTCACTTCAGAATAGCAGGTGATAAAGCAATGGTGGTTTTTTTTTATTTTTAATAAATGGGTTATTTGGCATTCAGAAATCCTCCCTTAAGCCCCAGGCTCTGAATTACACTATTGCAAGAAATGTTTTTAGTTTAATTGAAGAGTAGTTCTTAAAGACTTGCAGCTCTGGCCGTGGTGGGCACGTTTTGTCACAAAGCCAGTCCTTGGTGATGCTGCCCACCTGTGGGGCTTGTGGGAGTGGGAAACCTGACGTGCAGCGTGGGCTGGGTTGCCTGTGTCCTTCTCAAGTGTTTCTCATTAATTTCATGATGAATGAGAAAGTGGGGGAAGAAGCGGTATTTTTCTTCCTCCTGTCTTAGTTGATTCTCTGTAAGAAAATCTCTTTCTTGGCAGCTTGTAGAAGTACATGAAAAAAAAAAGTGTTTGAAAAGTAAGTTTTTTGGCAGGGGCTGAAGTTGCTCAGTCTTGGCAGGTGTCCTCCAAGGGCACCTGGGACTGGGGTTCAAGAAGGCGTTCGGACACCCAGCCCTGGCTGTGCGTACAGATGTGGGCTGCTGAGGGGTTCAGCCTGGATAATTAAAGAGGTGTCCAGGTCTCTTGGTGATTGAAGGGGCTTTTTGTATTTGCCTTTCAGAGCATTGATTTCAAACCTTGGCCCCTCTAGATAAAAGGGCTAGCTGACCTCTGGCTTTTTAATTTCTTTTTTTTTGTATGGGTGGGGCTGAGATAGCTGGAGAGAATCTGTGAGGGATAGCGAGTCGACCTGGCCTGCTCATTCTGCAATACGAGAGTGAAAAAATTATCATTTTTCCTGTAGCAAACAGTCATTGCAATTTTTGTTTGTTTGTTTGTTTAACATCTGCACAGACAAAGCATCTGAGGGTAGGCAAATGAAACCTGGCAGGGGAATGGGTCTCCTTGATGTGCACAACTGGGTGCCTCTGTGAAAACTGGGACTGATTTGGCTGCGTTATGAGCACTGGAGAGATAAAATTTGTTTTGTTTTTTTGTTTTTTTTTTTTTTTTTTTGTTCATGAGGCTGCCTTAGGGATGTGACTCACAGAGTTTCCAAATCTCTGTGTCAGTCAAGTAGTGGCTGCAGCCCGATGCACAGAGCTGGTTTGAAATGGAGGCAGCAAATTCAACCTTCCTTTGCTTTTGGGGAGACGGCTTCAATTGCAAGGAAAGAACTTCTTCCCATTAAACAGCAGATCTAAACAATTTTCTTCCTTCTATTTACCTGTAGATATTAGGGATACTCCTCATCTCTCATCTGAGCACTAGAAGAGTAGCTCTTCCTAGGGCATGGCCATAAAAGTGAGCAAATTTCAAGCCCTTGGCAGATAATGGGGATGCTGGGATGCCTCAAGCCATGAAGCAGCTCCTAAAGGCTGAGGCTGCCTTATTTGTGGTCAGCATTCAGGGCTAAGCTGCAGAATACTTGGAGGAATGATTTTAAGGATGCTTTCTGGGGAGTCTGAGTGCAAAGGGTAAAATGCTCTTCTACAAAGCGGCCCAGAACAAAACCTCTGTATTCTGCATATTTCTTGGGCCAGAGCCGATTTCAGACTCCTCGAATGCTTGTTCTAGTTCAGTGGTTAGGAGGCAGGAGGATAGGATGTGGGCCAAGACGACGTTGGGTTACTGTTCTGTGATGGGCAAGATGTATTATTTTGGTCTGTTCTTAAAAACAACCCAGCAACCCAAAGAATCAAACAAAACCAAATTTGTAAAATGGTGCCCATCAGCAGTGGCTACACCAGGAGGCTCACTGGGATTTGGGGCATGTTGTAGTGGTCTTTCAACAGTAAGCTCCTCTGTGCATCTTCTGTTCATAGTGAGATTTAGGCAAATAATTTTATTTTCTTGTCTGTTAAACAAGCCAACAGGAAATTTGGCTTCAATCAAACTGAAATGTACATTTTTGTCTTTTAGTGATTTGAAGTATTTGAAATGTTTTCAGAATGTTTGGTTTGATTAAAATCACATTGCAGTTGGAGTTGTTTCACCTGTCTTATAAGAGTCAGGTCAACATTGAAATGAAAAGCATTGCTCTGGAGTACAAAGTCATCTCATTTTGAAATGAGAGGTGAGAACAGAAAATGAACAGGCTGATGCTTCAGTGCACTGAAATATTTCAATAGTTTAAATTTAAAGAAACTCATGCTTTAGTATTTCTATAGTTAAAGGTATAGATGCCTCTGTACAAGTCTTTGGAATTTTTCCTGAAGCTATCATTACTGTCAGTATTTTCCACTCTGCCAACAACCAACCAACCATTCTCCCTTCCAGGCGAGGACCACAAGATGCCTCAAATATTGTTTATTAAAACTTTGAATAAAAGTAGCTTTCAAAGTTGCAGATGTTCTTTTATTTATGGAAAAATCAATTCGAGAAGAAAACAGATTTTAGGAGCATTATAAAAATCATGGCAATTTGCAAAGAGAGCTTTTAAGTTTCAAAAGTGATCACTATTTAATAAAGACTAGTAAAAGAGTCATTGGGAAAAAAAATCCCAGGAAAAGGCTCTGTCTCAAGGCTTGCCAAAGCAGATACAGCTTCGAGGCTTTGCCTTTGCTTCCTGAAGGCTTTCCCCACCTGCTCTGGTTTTTGCAGAAGTCGCTTCCACAGGTGTTGGCCAACCTGAAGGACAGTTTCTGGAGGAAGATCAGGTTAGGTGCTAGCACCCCCACCGTGGCCCCCTAATCACCTCCCTGCTTGAAATGAGCTCTCCTGGGGCCTCAAGGTCCTGGCTGTGGGTAAGTTTAGAGACTCATGCTGCCATTTTTTGAAAAATTAATATGAAAACCAGTTTGCCTGCCCACAGCATCTGTTAACTGCAGGAACCCAGGCTTCCTCCTGTCCCAGACAGAAGAATAACTGGCTTTAACTTTGCTTGTATCTACCAGTGTTGCCAAATCCAAAGTACCATAGATGGGCAAGAAGTGATAAAAGCAGCACTTTCAGAGGATGAATTGAGACTGTGTTCCTGTTCCACAAGGAGCACTGTGGCAACAGGGGCATTTTCACCCATGTCACAAGCATACTGGGGCAGTAGCAAAGCGTGGGGCAGGTTTTCACTCTTATTTGGGGCCAAACAGCCTGACTTTTGTCTGTGGGATCAGTGGGGCACTCGGGGTGCTCAGGGCATGCAAAGACACTGTGTCACAGCTGCAGTGACACCAGGAGGATTCTACTGCAAAATAAATACTATGTCTTTCAAAGAAATTAAGGATTTAGGTCTTTATGCTGGGTTTCTCTAACATGCCTACCACAAAATTAGGCACATGGCTTGCAAGGCAAGGACAGCATGTCAGAGAGTCCCAGCCTTGTGGGCAGCAGGATTTGCCCATGTTTGAACTCAAGCTCTTTGGAGGCAGTGTCAAGGCTCATTAATGTCAGTGGTGCTGGATCAGGGTGTCCTGGGGCACCTTCCCACCGAGGGCAGGAGAACCTCTCAGAGCAGCAGCATTTGCGGTCCTCAGTAGAGGTTCATGTCTTCTCTGTACCAGGCAGCCAGACTAGAAGCAGGCTTATGTTTGGCCAAAGTTTTGTCAGGATATTCTTGGTAAGTGGAAAATTTATCTAAAAATAAATTTTAAAATTGCCTGCTTAAAACTTGCAGAAGGCAAAAAAGCTGGTCAATATTAATCAATGAGTAGGTGTTAATTAATGTCTTGTTTCTCAAGCCAAACACCATCAAGCTGGTAAACCACTTTTAACCTCACTTCCAGGTAAATTATGTTTAGTTGCCCTTTTATCCACCACGCTTTGTGTACAAATGAGTAGCAGCTCCCGGTGGACTCCCCTGAAAGGTTAGCAGCCACGCACAGCATCTGAGATGAACGTTTGAGATCTCCTCAATACAGACGAGCATTGCAGCAAAGAACACTTGGATTTGATTAATTGGGACAAATTTTACTTTGATGGGAATCCGGAAGATCTAGTGGTAAAAGCGGTTGTTAATCATGGTGCCTGCAGCTCAGTGTTGTGTACTCAGGCATCGGAACTATTGTTATGACATCAAAATACATCTCTGGGATGGATGATGCGTAATCCATGTGATGTTTAAAGACACACAGGAGAGAGTGGGAGTGTAATGAGGGGCCAGACCCTCATTTACAATCTTTTCAGGCTGTGGATTGTCAAAATATCTCAGAAGAAGTTTGGCAGCTTTGTCACTTCCCCTCCCCTGGTGCTCGGCTCTTATTTAATTTTTAATGTGCGTGGCTGAGGGTTGTCTCAGCAGGTGGAAGAAAAGTCTCTGTTAAAAGTGATGGGAGTAGACTTCAAAGTCTCAGTTGCATGGTCATCATGTAGGGCCTTTTGGAGGAGTACCAGAGGATAAAATGCTGTGAAAAGCCAGATCCAAAGTTCACCGAAGTCGGTGAAGTATTTCCATCACGTCAGTTATCTTCAGGCTTATCCCCAGAAGACCCAGTGAGGAGAGCAGAGAGGGACAGGAGTGATCCGAGCCAGCCACCTCTTCTGTGGATCATACTCTTTGCCTAACATTATCCTACTAATTGCAGTTCAGCTGGTTAACGAGGCTTCATGCTTTTCCCCCTGCTCTGGGGGAATTGCTGGTCCCTATGTCTGCCTCGGCAGTGACATAGACCCCTTCCTGAGCAGCAGCCCCCAGTCAAAGCCTACTGTGCACTGGAGACTTCTGCCACAGGAATGGCTCTTGTGCTGCGATTTTAATGACATCTTGATGCTAACAGGAGCAGCAGTATATGGATTTACACCAGCTGAATAGTGTGTCTTCTTCCAATGTGGGAACGGGAAAGGCTTTTGCCAGCAGAAGATACATCTGCCTTCAAAAGTGCCAGCAAACTCTTATTAGTGCAGACAACATCTGAGGAGAGCTTTCCTCCCCGGTTGACATTTCTAGCAGTTTTCTGAATATTTTCTCCTTCTGCGATGAACATGGACTTGAAGATATTTTGACCATCAGCATTTTAAACATAAAACTCTCTCATTGGGATTGAGACACTTTGAAAATCTTCTCATCTGTGCAACATTTTTCTTTTTAATTTGGGAAGCAAAATTACAGAATTAAGTTCCCCAGTTAGCTTTTCCAAGAGGTTTCTGCACGCTTTCTTTTTTGTCTTAGTCCCAGCAGAAATGGTTTTAGATTCCAACAAATAAGACAGAATGAACTCATTAGATTTGTTTCTGAACTGGACAATTGACTGTTAGGAATAGCAGTTTATGGTTCCAAGGGTAATAGAGATGCATCTGTGGCGTTTAGCAGCAGCAGATACACGCAACTCACATGCAGTGATGGTGGCAAATGCGCAGCAACAGAGGAGGAGCAGCCCCCAGGGGAGATCCCCCAAAATGGTAGATTTATGCCCTATAATTAGTTTTCTCGCTTGCCAGCTTTTTTTTTCTTTTTCACCAGTGAGGCAAGGAAAAAAAAAAAAATCAAAACCTCAGGAGAATACTGTGAAATTTTTTGCTCTTCCTTTAATTTCAAAACAATATCCTCATTGTGTTTACATCTGTCCTTGGTAAAATATGTTGCCAGTTTTCCAGTCTTCCCTGCCAGGCTGTTACTAATCCCCCTTCTTGTGTTTTCCCAATGACGGATGGTTGCCATCGACAAAGTTTCTCGAAAGTAGCTGGGATGCTAAGAAGTTCCTACTAGCAGCATGGGTACAGGGACACTGGGATTAAATTGGTGTTAATGTGGCACAGATAAACACCAGGCCAGGTGGGCTGACCTCCTCTTTTTGGCCACTTCTGCTTGGTTTACATAAAGCTGCTTTCCTTGCTGTAGGAACCACTTCGGAAGTGCTGTGGATTGACATAAACGATACGCAAACTTGGTGAAATCTTTAACACTTGCTTTCTCTAAAAAACAAAATATTTTTGCATTTAGTTTTGGCAAGAAAACAGAGAAACTTGGGTTTTGGCTCAGTCTAAAGGGTTCATTTATTTATTTATTTATTGGTTTGCTATAGAACAAAACCAGCCTCTTAGTGTTCTCGTTCCCACACCTGCAGAGTCGACACTTGATTGTGGTATGGTTACTTCTGAAACCCAGAGTCTAATTTCTGACTCCAGACTCCCTGAAAATGACCCTTTAGTTTCACATTATGGACATTTTTGATGGTTTTATGGAGGTTCTCTACATTTCTACTCTTTCCTATGGAATAAGTTTGCATTTTCTTTTCCTCTGTCCATTTTGAAAGCTGGATGTTCCTCTCATCTTTGTACTTCTCCACTTTTCCATCCAGGTACTTCTCATATCACCTGCCAGGTAACTCTCTCAGCTACTCCCAAAGTGACAGATGGGATGCTTCAGCCTGGGTATTTCTTTACTTATCCCAGTCTACCTGAAATGCGGCTGCCAGGACAAACACCCTCCTGCTGTGTCAAATGCAGAAAGGAGAGGTTTTGAGCTCTTTTCAGTTATATATTTAGTCTGTATTTTTAATGGGGAGGAACTTGCGTTCATTGATTTACAGCCATTTTTGCCTTGAAAGCTACTGATAGCCTGCAATAACTTGGGTGGTCCTCTCTCAGACTGCTAATTGCTCTTGATTTTAGCGAGAACTCACCCACTGAAGCTTGCTGAAAATGACTTGATAAAGGATATTACGTGTTCACCTCATTCATAAAAAATAACTGTGGGTGTAAAATGTAATGACCTTAACGGAGTTGAGTTCATTTACATCAGCTGAGGATCTGCTTGAGCCTAAGCAAGTCTGACATTGATCTCTTCCTTTCTCAACTGCGATTGAAATATTTTCTGTCTTAACCAACATTAAAGGCCTGCTCTCTACTACACACCTTTTTGTGTTGGCTGGGGCTAATTTATCATTAGTGTTTCGCTATGTAAGACAGATGAGGTGCTCCTTTTAAATTCAACAAGACTTTTGCTGATTAACAGTATCAGTGTTTCTAAATACTATCAGCTATCAAGATCCTATTTGAAAGAGATTGAATATTTAAAAACTAAAGGTCAGAAATATCAATAGACCAGTACATACGGCTCTGAAAACAAAGATTAAGGGTTAAAACCTTAGAAATCGTACACGAGTTTGCCTCCTTAAAGTGAAAATTATAGCTATCAAATGGTTTATAAATTCATATCATATGTACCTCTTGGAACAGTTTACAGCTAAACAGCAGAAGATGTGTGAATGAATAGGAGGAAAAAAACCCTAAAGATAGGGGAAAGGATCCACAAAGACTTAGACTTAGCTGTGATACTCGAAGTTAGCTGGGGAATAAGCTCTTCTACACTGGAGTAAGAGTTTCTCCTATCCAAATGTATCTTGTTAAAGAAATTTGGATAAAAACTCCATGCAACTCTCTTCTGTGCTTTTGCTTCGACCTTTTTTTCAGGCACTTTTCTAACTCTGTGTCCCTGTGTTGCTCTGTCCTGGGCCAGAACCCATTTCGTCCTTAGGTGCACTGATAAGAAGTGAAGGACTTGGATCATTTGATGTTGCACAGCACAAACCCGAAGCATGGCTTGGGACCGCATCCATCATAATGCGGTGAACAGATAAATAGCAATAATCAGCGTTAAACTGCAGGAGTATCAAAGTGGGAGAAAGCTGGAACTAGAGACATTGATGAAGTGCTGTTCATGGCAGGTTTACAATGCCTTTGTGTGCCACAAGACTGAAAATTGCTGTGCTTTCTAATAATCAGTGCAGCTCAATTTAAAATGCCCTGTTTAAGTAACCATTTTGGGTGAGTCCTTACTGTTTTCTGCTTTAGAAAGCCGGTGGGTGAGTCTACTGCTGGGCTTGTGAATGGGTTTTGTGTGCTGCCCAGCAGCTTGAGAGGAAGGCAGGAGACCCAACCCCCAGATTAGTTCACAGTAGGAACAGTGAGTCCCTCCTCAAATACCTGGGCAACCAGCAAAAACCTGCCCAAGGTGGTGAATCCTGACTCCTGAAGCATTTCACACCTTATTAGTTAATTCATCTGCCTTGAAGCTTTCTCAGTCCCAAGTCCTCTCTAATCTCAGTAGTACCACCTGCTTTCCAGGTGATGACATTAGTTCTTGGACCTTTTATTCTCTTCTGTCTCACCCTGAATCTTTTCACTCTGGGTTTAGGGAGCAGCTGGTTGGGGATTTCAGATCCACTTTCATATGGGGCTGTGTGGGGAGCGGGCAGAGAAATGAGACTGGGTGGGTTTCTCGATGAACCCCGCACTGGGAAACCATACCTGTCAAAGGGTTACCAGTGGCTGGAGAATGGAGGTAATGAAGGATTTATAAGTGTCATCCAAACTCCAGAAAGTCCCTTAACGTCCAGATGTGGCTGCTGCTTCTGGGCTAGAAGCAGCTCATAGAGCTGATGGGAATTGTGCTGGGTGGCGGATGGGAGGCACATGGCCCTGAGTGGTCTCTGTGTTTGTGAGGGGAGGTAAATAACTGGAATGGGATTTCTTTTAAAGGTGAAATAGCTGCTGGGAGGGACTCAAAGGAGCAGAAAAGTTTGGGTCTAGGAGGCACTTAGCCTCTGACTCTTTGCTGGGCTAAACCTCAGAAACACACTCTAAAGGAAGCTCTGAATTTTGCAAATAAATGTCAGGGAAGGAACCAGCCAGTCTACTACAACCAGAAGTGCTAAATGAGTTCCTTGAAGAAGACAGACCACCCCCCGGCATCACTAGCCTTCTGCAGGCGCATGGGGCAAATGTGCATCCCACACCAGCCAAGAGCAAGCTCGATCTCTCCCTCACTCAATAGCCTCATGTGTTGCCAGCTTCAGAGCTTAACCCACGTGTCCTGCACAGAGACTACATAAGACAATGTTTCTTTAAAGATTTTTTTCCCCTGATGTTGAGGGAGGTAAGGGACATCACACACCCCAGCTTAGGTTTAGGAGCAAAAGAAAGTAGCTCTGGGCTATCAGACCAAGCTGGAGACCCCACCTGGGATCCTGGGAGGGGAGGTAGGTGCTCTGAAGTCTGTGTCTGTAAGAACAGCAATCCCAGGTCTGGCAGAGGTCCAACCTGGATTAATAAGACTGCAATCCTCATTTTATTATCTAGCTTGCACAAAACACCTACAGACCAGCACAGATATGGTTGGTGTTCACATGGCATTTCTCTTTCTTTCATTTGTCACAGATGGACTAGGACTGGGTAAAATTCAACATAGGATGGGGTGAAATTCAACGTAGGAACCATTTATATCTTTTCATCCCAGCCAGAAGATGCCTGCTTTAGCAGAATGATCACAGAAATATTTCCATGAGAAACATGGATATGAACATGGTGATTTTTAAAAAAAAAACCCCAACCCTTTATGCTGTTTTCCCATTACATGCATAGAGCTAGTGGGAAAGGCATGTTCTGGTGGGGTTTTCATCTGAACCTCCTGCAATAAAGAAAACATAGCCTGAAGATATACTCACTTAGTCTAGTGAACACGGGAGAATGCTAAAGTCCACCTTATCCCTTACTTTTCTGGTATCACCCATCTCTAGATGAGGCAATTTTGTGCATCTCCCAAGGGATGTTTGTTCTAGGGACTTTTCCTTTGCTCAACAGCTTGTCTGGTTTGTCGTGTGTCTTATATATGTGAGTTTCTATTTTCTCATGTACCATGCAAAGGCTTTCTTTTTGGTCTATATGCCAAATTTTGCTGTAAAAGGAAAGTGCTCATCCTTCCCTGCACTCATATTTGTGGCCTTTTCTTACTGCAGAGAAATGGCCCCACTCCACCAAGATGGTTTTTGTAAGTGTATTATAGAACATACTGGAGAAAAAAGAGCAGACTTGTAAAATATATTAACCACTTAAGTGCATATTATTATAACAGCTTTTACAGGAGCTAAGCAGCATTTGAGAGAGCTGAGCAAAACAAAAACAAACAAAAAAAAGGGCTGAATTATTAGCAGGAGCAAATCCATGTAGCTGCCCCGATATCAACAGAGCTATGTTGATTTATACCAGCTGCAGACATGACCCAGGTCACAACTCTCTGCCTCATCTCCCGTGCTGGGTGATGCTTGGAGGCCTTTCACTGAAGTCTCATCACCGAGGACCCCTTCACTAAGCTGGACCCCACATGTTCACCCAAGACTGTACATTTTATCCCTGCATCCTCAGTGCACTGTGTCTGCCCCACGGGGTCACAGCATGTCACACCAGAGCAGGTCACAACTGACATGCTGGCCTGTAATTGAAAATGGCATTGTGCATTCGGGAGCAGCAAAAGGAAAATGTTGAAAAAGTGACTTTTTTTTTCAGCATTTCCTAGTCCAAGAAGTGAAAAGTCAGAGTGCCCCCAGAGCACTGTGGTCACTGCAGACCTTGGAAAAGAGAGATGCTTCTCTCCCATCTTTTGTCTTCCCCATGCCAGTTTGCACAGGGTCCTCAAAAGGGCCTCTAAAGCAAATAAACTAGGAGTAGGGGACTTCCCTTCTCATTATCTTGCAGTTTGGTAGTATAAACACAGGAGAAGCAAAGGGTGTTCTTCCTCTGCCCTTCTATCCTTCAACCACAGCCAGATCTGTTCATAGTGTTGTGTAGCTCTTCCAGGCTAAAATAGATTCTCAGAGACAGGGTATTTCCCTTCCCTCCAGCGTTGCTGTAGGAGTCTGTCCCTGCTTGTTACTGGAGAAATTTTAAAGCCCTGTAAGTTGAATCAACAGTCTTTATCCATGTCTGGAAAATAACACCCTTGTTCTTGTAGCCCTGGGATTCTCAGCTGGCAGCCCTGGGTAATCAGAGTTAGCTGTTACTCATGCAAACAGTGTTACTTTAGTTTGATCTCATTTCTACCTAAAGAAAAGGCATTGAGGGCCTTAGAAGTGCATTGAGGGCCTTCTACCCCCACCGAGCTTCTTACATCGCTAGTCAGAGCAATCGCACAATCAGAGCAATGATAGAGTCCTGGTGCTTGCATGAGCCCCAACTACCATGACAAAAAACCTTCCAGTAGTGCTCTTTCAGATGCAGAACAGGAGTAAAATCATCAGGGTCACCTCCAGTTTGATCTTGGCATGTGCCAGGCATTCCTCTTTTCTCTTAACCCCAGCTAAGGTGTTAGCATCTCTCTGTAGGTGTGCTGCTTGCCCTGTACAGCACGTCTTCCAAAACTTGTTTGTGGGCTTGTCTCTGCGGGTGGAGTTTACTGTGTTAAGAAAAACTGATTTTCTTTCTTGAACCTGGTCTGAACAAATTTAAGACAATAACACTCCAGGACCTCAGCTGGCTCCTGGTGTCCCAGAACAGGTTAAGAGTGGACTTACTGGGAGAGAGCTAGCAGGATAATTAACATAGCAAGAACGTGGCGGTTTTTCAGGAACATGATGCTATCTATGCTTTCAGAAAACTTCAAACCAAGATGAAGCACTTTCCTGGAGAACAAGCCGCAGTTTCAGTATGATACAGAAACTCCTGTGTGAGTTTTTCTGCCCTGCACCATGCAGAAGGTCAGATGAGATTATTACAGTGGTCCCACTGGTTTTAACATCTGTGAAAGTTTGCTGTGGTTCCTTTGAATAGCTGCTCAGCTTAGCAGGAGATTTTTTTTCTCCTGTTGGCATGTTATCAGAAGAGATCGGACTAATTGTGCATTTATCTGGAATTACAGTTATGAAGCTGCTCTAATAAGGCAGTAACTCATATCTGGAGTGATTTATGTCCTGAACCTGAAAGCCCTGTGCATCCACTCCCTCCAGTGAGATTTCCTAAGGCAGTGAGATACAAAGTCATTGCAGAACCGCGCTCTGTTGTGCTGCTCATACCCTGATGGCGTGGAACCAGCACCCTCACAACACTACTTGTTTGTTAGGATTTACACAAAGCACCACAAAGTGGACCCAGAATAAATGTAATTTGTGTACTACTTTCTTATTTACACAGCTTACTTATTTAACAGCTCTGGAAAGTCCTCTCCTGCCTTCCCCTGCTGTGGTACCTAGACGGCTTAGGAGGAGTTTTAGGTGGTAATTCTTCTTCTCTCTGGAACTTGTATTGCTAAAATTCATTTAGCTTCAACAAAGGAGAGCAATGAGCTTTTATAGTCTCTGTGAAGTGGTTTTAACCTAGGACTCAAAAGACAAAGACAGCTGTTGAATAGCAATGTTTATTTAGCACTTTAACTTTTAAATCTTACTCCATTTGGATGTGTCTTTCCTTTTGAACTGAAGGCACAAGTTCCTCTGTTTGCCTACAAAAGTCTTTTTTTCATCTCACACTGAATCCCCAGAAAATCCTCAAATATTCTCACAAATCTCAAAGATATTAAGGCATTAGCCCCCCTTCCTCCCCATTTAGACCTTTGAAGGTTGGTGTGACTAGAATGATTTTGGAGTTACAGCTCAGAGTCTGAATAAAAAATGAAGGGAAGCATTTTGCAATACTGTAGTCAGTACAATAACTAATTACTTATAGATTTTAGGTCACATTTGAAAAAGACAAATACTGAAATAAGTGGATAATCATTCGGAGCTATCACGAAGAGTTTGTTTAAATACTTTGGGTTAAATTAATCTCTGCGTCACAGCAGAGCAGCTGCCTGCATTGATGCATGCTCCAGCTTCCTACTGGTGCCAGTGAGAGCCAAACTGGCCTCTTTGCTCAGATCAGAAACATTTGTAGCTTGGGCTTGTGCACTGCAGTGAATGGTTGGTTGGGCCTTTGCTGGACCATGCTGGTGGGAAGAGAGTTAACCAAGGAAAACATGACTGGTTCTGACACCAAGTGAGACAGAAAAAAATATCTGAGGATTTTGAGGCTAGATTACGATGTTTAGCAGAAAAGCCTGAGAAGATTTTTGGCGACACGATCTCACTCCACGAACAACAAAAGACTTCAGAATACAGGGGTGAAAATACGATTAGTGGCCCATTCATTACGTGATGAGTTTAGTCTTTAGATATAGCCAGCATGCATATTAAAATTTTCACCTGTATCTAATATGAGCAGAGAAGTAATTCCTTTATTACAGTTGACATTTAATGTGATGGCTTTAATATACTTTAAAGAACAACAGCCCTCAGACAGAACAACTTCTCGGCTGTGAGCCAAATGAAATTGCCTTTTTTACATTTTCAGCTCGAATCATCAATAATTTTGCTAGAGTGAGGTGTGTTATGGATGCATTCAGCTTAACCTTCAGGCTTTGGAAACCTGAAGACCTGACTTTTAGTTAGTTAACATTTTGTTCTTCAGCATCTCTTTGTGCCTGGGTGATGCTTCAAATTGTGCATGACTTCTCTTGAGGACATGAAAATCGCATTCAGCCTCTCAGCAGCCTCCACTGGCAAGCTGAAGCCTTCTCCTCCATGCTGTTTTTCTGTGGTTTGACATTAATGCCAGTATCAAGACACGGCAATGACTAGGTAAATACTCCGTATTTATTAACACACATTCTCAAGAGCATCCTCCATGAACTAAAGTTCCAATGCTGGGAAATTTGCACCTCGCTGCAGAGCTGAGCTTTCTGGATCTGACACTGAAGGTGTGGTGGTGGGGATCAAATGTCTCCACAGCACAGAGCTGGGAAAGCAGCAGCCTGGGTGCCTGCCTGCGCCATGGGCTGGGAGGGGTGGCACGTGTCTCCTCCCTTCCCAAGGGACACCAGGTAGGAAACTTCACTTCAGCTGCTTCCCTGTGGATTTTGGTAAATCCTTCCAGCCACAGTACATATTCTACACTCTCTGGCTGTTCCACATTCCTTCACAGTTAATAGAAAACTCAGTTTTCTCCCCAAAAGGCAAAAAGTCCCAGCTTGGTGCTGGATAGCTGGATAAAATGCTCATCTTCTTGGAAAAGCAAGGAGAACAGTGACAGATACATTGGAAACGATGTTTTAGGGCTCCAGAGAAGATTTGTGTCCTCAAGGGTCTTGCTAACTTACCTCAGAAACACATCCAAGTCAGTGAGAAAAACTACCTGAACCCCCTAATTCTCCCCACCCCAAATGTCTTCAGATCATGAGGAGTGGTCAGGGACAGGGACGGGAGCATCTGGAAATAACAGCATTCCTAAGGGAAAGAATGCCTTTTTAATTAATTGTATCCCTTTTATCCATGACAGTGTAATTGCATTTTGCTTAGCTAAATCTTTTTAATTGGTGCTGGGAGTGAACAATCAGCAAAGCTGTACAATTCCTTATTAGCTATTATAGATAGCTATTGTAGGGCAGTGTAGGATAGTTAGTTAGGAGACTTAGAAGCTGGGGCTGCAGAGCTCCAAAGTGGTATTTCAGGAGGGAGGTGGTGTGGATGTGCAAGCCACAAAGCCTCTACATCTCAGGGCTGCCGTTTTTGTAGGCGCAAGAGACTTTTTCATAGCTCACTGGTTATCTCTGTGGTGACTTGTGACACTCTTCCTGCCCCCATGGACCTTCCATTGCATGGGAGAAGTGGATACATGGGACACAAGTGCCCTCCAAACCTGCTACCTAGGGTCCCAGTGCTGGGTTACAGGCTGCAAGGGTCACTGCTGTGACTTGTGTCCTGTCCTCACAGCAGCAAGGCTGGGGTGAGCTGTGAAGCTGTTCCCGCTCTGTCCCTCTCAGAGTACACCTCTGACATGCTGGTGGAATCTGGGGTTTTGCCTTAGAAAGAGTGTTTCTAGCTATTAAGAGTGGAGAAAAAAAGTTGTAAACCTGTCCTGACTACCTGGCAATCTCTCATAAACCAGCAGGCACAAGGAGCTGAATCACAAAGGTATTTTCCACTCTTATTTTTCAAAATAATTTCTGGGAGGACTGGTTGACGGCAGCTGGTGTTACTGAAGGCTGGGAAACCACCACAGCCTGCCTCACCCCCTTAGGCTGAGCACCCTGCTCTCGGCTCTCACTGCCTGTGCCCATTGAACTGAGTAAACTGCGTCTTTGTCCTTTCCCGTGACACAGGTGGGTATCACGGGGACCCTCCGGCCACTCCCGGGATGTGCAGGAGGGACGGCTCCCCGTGGGAGAAGGCAGCAGGACAGAGGTATGCGCTGCTTGAGCCACAGCCTTCGCGATCCGATCTGATCCCACCCGATCCGACGGGACTCCACCCGATTCGACGCGATCCCACTCAATCCGATCCGGGGGCGCGGCGGCCGCGGAGCAGGTGGCGGCCCTTGAGCTCCCCTTAGTGTCGGGAAGGAGCATTTTTAATAACACACGTCCCCCGTGTGGGGAGGTCCCGGTAGTTCAGCGCTGTTGGGTCGCTGGGGAGGTACTCGGGGATCGTCCCGCAGGTCCTGCCGCGCCGGTGACAACCCCGTTAGCGCTATGTCCAGCCGTTGCCTTTGCTGGAAAGCGTTTATTTACACGAGAATTGACATGGAAATAATTCAGGCCTGGCTGTCCCCATGCTAGTTTTATCCAATGGTTTTGAAAGAAATATGCTGTGGGGTTTGTTTTGTTGTTGTTGATTGGTTGGTTTTTACTTGTTTGTGTTGTTTTTTTTTTTTTTTTTTTATTATTTTTCTTGTTGTTTTGTTTCGTTTGTTTGGTTGGTTTTGTTTATTTGTTTGTCTTATTAGATGAAGGCTTTTCTCAACTCTACCAAAACACAGCATACATGATGACTTTCCCTTCAGTGGCAGTTTTACATGGTGAAAATATCAAACATCTCAGCATTTAACTTGAAAAAATTGTGAGAAACATTCCTTACTAGCAAGGAAAGTGAGAAAATGGGAGTTGCAAGCACCACATGCTAATGTATCAAAACAAGAATACAGCTTATAAATCCTTTATTTCCTAACAGTGGCAATGCTTTGTTTGCATACTACCACACACGCACACACACAAAAAGATGAAGGAAAGCTGTGCAGGCTCAGCATAGTCCATGGGAACCCTACAGAAAGCTGCATAAGCCCAGGTGCTGGTACTCAGGATGCTGTTTGTGCTGGTGGGGTTCCTTAGCAGAATCAAAAACTTTTGTCTCTTCTCATGCAGATGAGCTGCTGTCTGTTTCCACCAGCTCTGAAATATTTGTCATTCATCAGGTTTTACCCATGGTTTGTGGCAGATGATCCTTGCCTCCTCTACACCAGAACCAGGAATGGTAAGTGACTCTTTTAGTTTTCCTGCTGTCAAAGGCATCGAAATTGATACTAAAAAACTCTTGGGATTTTTCAGACTTCTTTTCTGAGGCCTGAGACCCCATACCAAACATTTCCTCTGGTTCAAGACAGTGATGATCTTCGTTGCAGACTGCACTGTCACACCCTGTACCGCCCCAAGTCTTCTCACTCCCATCGGCCCTGGATGCCCTATCACCTGCTGCTCTTACCAGCACTGCTCTGTTTTTCCACTTATATCTGGATTTATGAGCACTAAAAGCAAATTTCAAAGCTGTGTAGACAAAAGTAATTATGACTAACATTAAGGCAGGGATGTGGGGGTTGCTTATGCATATTTCTGACATTTTAAATAAAATGTCCACAAGCATGTTGTTGCAATGTGCCCAGCTATATGTACATAGGCTGCTTGTCACCTGCTGAATGCCCAGGGCTGTTGGAAAAGGGTAAGACTTAGGCCTTAAGAAAGTGAAGCTTTTCAGTTATTATCTCGGACACATATAAAACTGTCAGTTAAGGTAGAAGCCTTTGGTTTAGGGTCCATATTTTCACTATGGAAGTTTAATTAGATAATACTTCCACATTGTTGCTTTTATTCATTATCCTTTTGCTTTACCAGAACATCTCTTTTCTAAAGGTATGAAAATGCTTAGCTTTATACACCAGATAAGGTAAATGGTATTGCTCCCAGGGACAGGTTAGGAAACACTGACAGAGAAGACAGGTGACTTGGCCAATGTCAAAAACAAGGTCTGTGCTAAACCAGGATAGTGCAGCACCTAGATCCCAGGCATTTTAACCTGTCATCAGCATCATTTCTAGAGAACATTTATATTTCAATGCCAGAGAGATCATCTGATGATTTCTGAGCATCTGCTATCTTGGGTGTATGCACTTCACTGGGGTTTTTAGCTTCAGATTCATAACTGTAACAAACATGCTCAGCTGCAGTAACTGCTCAATTCTGCATGTTTATTCAGCTCTCTCTTACTGCGCTAAACTAAAGGGGACTATCTCTCCTCCTCTGTGGACCTAGAGGTCATAAATATGTGAGCTTCTGCAGATGAGCTGATGTCAGGTAGCTAGAAAAGCTGTGAACTGGCTCACGTGCCTGTGTTGCAGTTGTTTTGTGACAATTGGAATGTTTCAGGTTACCTGTGGGTCTTGCAACCATTATCAATTTACAGAAAATTCAAATTTCTTAGTCAATATTTTTCTGACCTGGTAAAGAGACTATAAGCACAGCCTGACAAAATTAGGTTTGCATTATGAATAAGAGCCCCATAGCGAGCAGAGGCAAGCAGCAGCTCCCAGGGCAGCCTCTGGGTCCCATCAACTGCACTCCAGCCCAGCGTCCTCGTTGTGGTTGCAGTTGTGCACACCCCAGTTGGACTTCGAACAGTCGAAAATTGAACTTTCACTCCCTCTGCAATTCACATCATCAAGCCAAATTGGTCCAGTGCCTTTGGAATATGAATTAAACACACAAAGAAACAAAAAACAGTTGGACAAAAGAAAGAGGAATAAGCATTTTTTTTTTTCTAAAGACACCCCTGTGCACAGCAGGTGTGTGTTGGGTTGCATGATTGGCTTGTTGGAAGTCAACTTTTTGGGCACAGTTCAAGCAGCATTTGACATGCAGTTCCCTCATCCCAAGCGGAAGAGGCTACCCCTTTGAGGAGACTCTATTTGTTCTCCTGCTGCTGGTGTAGAGGACCTTACTCTCATGCTTTCTGGGTGTGTTTAACCTCCTGTACCAGGAACGGAACATCCCCCCAGCCTGGGGAGGTGGAAGACTGTTGTGGACTCACCTGCTGTGGCTGTAAATGCAGAGGTGGCACGGCTGTATCCCAGCATTCGGCAGACCACAGTGGCATCTTCGGTGCTCCAGCCATCATCACATATTGTTCCCCAGGACCCTTGGTAAAAGATTTCCACGCGGCCCCTCCTGCTGCTGCCCACGATTCGTACCAAATTATAGAAGCCGCCTGATAGTTCAAAAGAGAAGAAAATAACTATACTTTTCATATGGGCATTAGAAAAAGTACATTGATAGACAGAAGCAGTGACTGCCCAAACTGGACGAATGTTCCCATCTCCATGGCTGTAGCCAGGGTGGGACCAGAAGTTATTGGTAGCTCAAATCTGACAAACTCAGGGTCCTCTCCTGGGTCTGGAAACACCAGAGTGTAGCTCAGTGTATGGACCCCTCAGTTCTGGTAGCTGTGCTGTGCATGGGGGACATTGGTCCTGATCTGAGATAGCTTCAATATCAGAAAGCAAGTGAGAGAAGAAGAAATAAAAGTCCAGTACCTTCTCCCTTTTCACCTTTGCTCCCTTTCGTTCCTGGGGAACCTGTTCCAAATTAAAAAACAAACAAATTTTTGGCAGCTGTTAGGGGGAAAATCCAGCTATTAGCTTCTTCAAAATAATTGTGTGAGTCAGAAATATGAGGACTCTGTCCCCTTGCAGACTCCATGAAGTGACTAAGGGTATGTAAAAGAAATGTGGTAAAACAAGTATGATAACATACAGCCAAACCTTCCTAACATGTCACCCAAGAAAAGGACCACTTGCAAAATCCCATCCACTCACTTGTGGGAAATGTATCTTATTCCCACGACTACCTCTAAAATGACATCTCTGATAGCCTTTGGGCTCTCCAGAAACAGGCACGATATCTCCCAAAGAATTGGTAGACAGACCTACATCATGGGGTTTGCTTTCTACGTGCTGCCATGGGACAGCAGAAAAACGTTCCCAACCGTCCTCTGTATTTCTGCGCAGCATCCTGGTCTTGAGAGCAGAGGTGGTTGAAAAAAACACAGCAAGCTCTTCCCCCAAAAGCTACCTCCACAAAGCACATATTGCCATCTCCTTCTGCAGACCAGGAGCTGAGATCCATCTGCAGGGCAGCCCCCAACCTGGGCTCACCCTCGTTATGCCTTTCATCTCCTCCAGAGGCAAAGCTCCAGAAGACGAGTCCATGGAGGAGACCCAGATAGGCTTCAGCTTGTTTTATTTCTGAGGGCTCTTGTACTGTTCAGTGTGAACAAGTGAAAAAAAAAGCATCTGGAGCGCTGTTTGCTTCCTGTGGTGTGCTGTTATTATTGTTTTAGATTATTTTTTTACTACGCATCTTAGGGATTTTGGAAGCATTCAGTAATTGAAAGGGAGGGAGTTGAGGCTGGGGAGTATCTGTAATGTTGGCCCTTTTGAACTATTTTTGTGTCCTACGACTGGCGAGACATAGTTAAGTAGCCCTGATGTTTCCAATTCTGCATTCCTGTCTGCCACGTTTACGTGGGGTTTACCCCAGTGGTGTGGTTTGCTGCAGGATGTCTCTGTAAAAAGCAAAGAGGAAACCAGGTTGTTCCAGTTTTCTGTGAGATCAGGGCTGTGAGACAATCTAATGCATCTGTTTACTTGCATGTCTTTTAGCACACCTCCCAAGGTGTGAATGTGACACTCTGCACATTGATCTTCTGGGAAGACTGATCTGCCTGTTGAGTTCCTCCAAACGAGCTCTGCAAACACGACCCAGAGCAGCTCGTGCCAGTCTGTGACACAGAGTCCCAAACCCAAACGCACCATCAGCTCATAGACCCTGGGGCAAACAGCCTTACCAGAGGATCCACGGTCTCCCTTGTCTCCTTTGACTCCTGGATTTCCTTTTGGACCCGGACTGCCATAATCACCCTTGCTTCCTTTTTGACCAGTTAGGCCTTGAATGCCTGGGTGGAAAGCAAGAAACTCATTGCCTTTGTCCCTTTCCAATAAAAGAACATGATGAGCATTCACATTGATGCAGAGAAGTGAAACATAGCATTTAAAGTGCTTTGCATCATCAGAATATGTAATGCTGTCAAACAAGGGTTTACCTGTCAAGCCTTGGTCTCCCTTTGTTCCCTTTTGCCCTGGAGGACCTACGATCATCAAAATGAATAAACAAAATTTATGACAGATATTTATACATTTATAAAAGCTTATGCAAAGTAGTATTTTTGATAGATTTCAACTTGTCTAGTTTAGCTATCTACACTATAGGCATTTATTTCTGAAGTGAGTATCTCATTTCCCCTTCTACTTAGTGCAGAGCTCATCAGTAGAGAAAATACAGGCAGTGGAGAGCCGTGTTCTCCTGAAGTAAATGAACTTTTGGTCATTTATTTAATATCAACTCCACTAATGAGATAGAGACCCTCCCTCCAGGTGGGTCTTCACTGACCATATAGAGAACCTAGACATGTAAATTTAGGAGCATCAGACATGCAGGCACATAATATTGGGCCAGGTTGCTCCCATCCTTATCATCCAGGTATCAATGAATGCAGAAGGGTGCAGCACTTGGACCTTTGTCACCTCCTGATGGAGCTGAGAGGTTGATTCAAGAGAAATACACCAAAATAGGCTTGTACTGCAGAATGTCACCCTATGAGTTGGGTGTCTGGGACAGAGAGGTGGTCTTCTTCAGATGGAAGGTCAGGGGAAAGTCCTAGATTATGTGCTCTAAGTTGGCCTGTGAAAATACTTCTTCCTGCAATGCCACAGTGGAGACCAGGACAGATACTTGCTAGTGAATACCTTTCCCCATCAGATTTACAGCCAGTAAAATTTGTCTTTAGCTCTAGGGTAAGGATGTTGTTGCTTGGTTCATCCCAATCTGCTGCTTTGTTTATGCATTTACTATTTATACAAAAATACAGGCAACATCAACTCCTCATGTACGTTACAAATGGCCGAAACAACCCCTCCAGTGCGTAGCTGACCCCTTGCCAAGCTGTCAGAGGCCCAGGCCAACCATGGCATCCTGGGATGCATTGGGACTCCAAGAACAGGACCCAATAAATCTTGCTGTTGCAAATCTCTTTCCAGTGTCTGCATGATGCACATTGTTGATCCCAAACCTGTTTGATTCTCCTTTACCTGTTACTCCACTGTCTCCCTTTTCACCTTTGAGTCCTGCAATGCCTGGTGTTCCTAAAATTAAAAACAAATCAGTAAGGACAAAACTGTCACACAAAGTGAGGCCAGAGTAGGAAACCAGTGAGTTACGGGTTTGAGTAGCACTGTACCTGGACTCCCACTGGTACCGTGGTCCCCCTTCTCCCCTTTCTGACCAGGTCTGCCTTCTTGGCCAGGAATTCCTGCAAGTCCAGGTAGTCCAGTTGCACCTTAAGGTTGAGCAAAAGCATCATATGTGAAATGCAACACAATATATGAAGGAGAAAAAAGAAAAACAGTTCAGTCACCAGCCCCTGGACTGCGCAGATTGAGTTGACCCCATGAAGGCAAAACAAACGCTGGGTCTCTCCGAATTGCAATCCTTCCCTGGCAGTGCTAATCTTGGTGGTTCGGTGAGTGATGGTCTGAATGAAGAACTGTATGGTCCCAGGTCCTTGCAGACTGTCAGCCTTGAGATGCACAAGTGCTTTCCCAAAAAAGCAGCCAAATTCTGCCCGTGTGTGTGCACATGTCAGGAAGGAGGACATCACCCTCCACGGTACAGAACCCTTCTTTCTCATTCTCCTGCACAGTGAGTAGGGTCCAGATGAGACAGCTGAGACTGTAGGATTGGTTTGCACAACATTGGCATGTTTTCTCCATCTAATCGTCATATTCTCTTACCCATACTGGTATCTAGCCTAGCTGCAGTTTTCCTTGTCATGAAGCACCATCTAAAAGAGCTGAGTCTCACATCTCTAGAAGAAATCACTCCTTCTGTACTCCTTACCTGCCTCTCCTTTCTGACCAGGACGTCCAGGCTCCCCCATGCTACCTGTAACAACATCCCAGCATCAGTGCTAACAAGCCTCGGCCAAACGCTTCAGTTAGGGCAGCCCTCCAGCATGGCATATTTGTGCTGATGGTGGGTTGCTCTGCATCATCTGCACTTACCATTGAAACCCGGCAGTCCTGGGACTCCCTGCTGCCCCTGAGGACCCATGGGTCCATGGGGCCCGGGGTCTCCCTTCTTGCCCATTTCACCTTTTGGTCCTTGGAGACCTATCAAACAGAAGAGCACATGCGTAAAAATTCAGAATAACAGATTCATTGTCTCTGCAGCCAGTGGAGCACCTCCATCTAGCTGCACCAGTAGCAGAGGTTGGCCTCACACCTGCATTCACCACTCAGTGGCATTTCCACAAAGCTGTAGAAGAACAGGGCTGAATGGCACCTCAAGAGTCTGTCTGAGCCAATTCCACCTCTGCCAGACTGTCTGTCCAGATATTTATCAGACCTGCTCTTAAAGACCTGCAGTGGTGCCATCACACCTCGCTGGTCTGTTCCCCAAATTACCCTACCACTAGAACGTTTTCTTCTCTAGTTAAATATCTCTTATTGCAGCCTGAACCCTTCTCTTCTCCTAGCCACAGTGAAGATGGAGGACAGCAATTCCACTTCTGTGCTTCCAAGGAATTGCCACATCTCCCCTTAGCCTTCTCTTCTCTGAACAGGTGGTCGGCATGCTCCAAAAGAGCCGAATTAACTCCAAAGCCAAATTACTCTAAAGACTGACATCTCCTCCACCTTTCTGCTCCAAAATTATCCCAAAGCCTTTGCCTTTCGGTATTCCTCCTACTTTCACTTTTATCTTCTGGAGCAACTTGTGCTAACGAGCACACAGCAGCTTGTGGTATCTGATGGAAGATCTGAGGAAGCTCTAATCAACCTATCTAACCATCCTCCTTGGTCTGCACCACACACATCTTCTGGTTTTCCTTTGCTGTCCTGCTCGCAGCCTTTTCTCTCTGGGTGCAGCCCTCGAGAGACCACTGAATAACAACTATCCTGAAGATACACACTAATACATGTTACGTAGGAGAGGCACAGTCCATAATTCTTCTACTTAAAGCATACAGAAGTCAGGCTTATATGGGATATAAAGTCCTCAGAAATAAATTTCACTAAAGTGAGCATTAGCATCCATGTGCTTGCACATATAAGTTATATTGTATTATTTAATACCATGAAAATCCTACTGCAAACATCACTGCTTTAACATAGGATAGGCTGATAATTGAATACCTGTGGGGTTTTTTTTAAACAAAGGTCATTTTATAAAGATACTTCCATGGTGCAGACTCAACATTTTGCATGTCTCCTTTCCCCCAGCCCTCCATTGGGAGCTTTGCTGGAGCACGACATGAAACAAAATCCATTCAGATCAGCCCAAGTGTCCTGTTCATTCAGCTCCCTCATTGACCAGGAAGCTGAACTTTTATGAAATATCTGGCCTATGAAGACTTTTTCTGGTATTTTAAGTAGAATTAATTTAAACATGAAAACAGGAGAGGATCTTTAAAAAGTTGAGGTAGTGTCTTACCTGTAAGCCCCATCTCTCCTTTTTCTCCTCTCACACCCGGTTCACCACGTGGACCGACAAGACCAGGATCTCCTTTACTCCCCTTTGCACCGTTCAGTCCATGTAAGCCTGCAAGGACAACATCACTTCTCTGATGCTTCATCAGGTGTTGTGTCTGGTGAATGCCAGCAGCAGGACCAGGTGTCTCAGCTGAGGGCGTGAGCCAAACTCTGCTCTCTGTGCACTTGAGAGTGGTGCTGGGGACAGTGGGGCATAGACCATCGTGACCAGTGCGCATTTACTTTTACAACAGAAATTTTTCCAGCTAAGTTTGGCTCTTGTTCATGTTAGTTTTACATAGGCTTATTTCCTTCAACTCCAGTGACATTCCAACTGACTTACACCTTGACTGAGGACAAGATTGTCCATAAAATCATCCATAAAGCCACTTTATGTTCATCCACAGAAATAATTCAGGTGTCAGAAAAGCCTTACCTTGGATTCCTTGGTCTCCCTTTGTTCCCGGTGGTCCACGTAGCCCTGAGATATAAAATACATATATCAGCTGATATACACCATCTATTCACAGTAATGGCTAAGAAGAAGAGATTAATTTTTTAATCATCCTTTGCGCATGTGCCTTCTGTCACCACTGAGGCCAATTTTCAGCTGGCAGGGACCGGCACAACCACTTGAGCAAAGTCTGTGGAGCTCAGCTGAGTGCATGGCTGGGCAGGGGCCAGCTGTCCTCCAGCCAAACTCAGCTCGTGGGAACCTTTGGGGAGATCTTTTCTGAAAATGCACTGAGCTATTGGACTCTGATGTATAATAATGGTGCTTGGCGGGAGGTGCTCTTTCAATGTTGTAAGTGCAGCCAGGAAGATATGAAAACATGATTTAAAAAAAATGTATTAATTTTTTTTTTCTTCAGAAAAGTTCATCAGTGTAGCCAAGAACTAGAGATGGATGAGGTACAGACCTGACCTAACTAGGGTTGCAACTTAGATCATCATCATAGGATCATGGAAACCCTGTTTTCTCTGGATATTGCCTAGTCCAACCTCAGCTCAAAGTGGAGCAAACATTAGATCAGGGCTTGCATCCTCAAATTCTGGAGACATTTGTCTCCTGCAGCGGGAGTGCTTCCACCCAAAGGCAGCAGCTTGTGCATGGCTGTGAAGGAGACTGCTTGCACCCAGTTCATTCGCAAGTCTGTCCAGTTGTTTCCTCAGGAATAGAGTGGACAAGGTCCCAAATCCATCACTGTTGCATGCACCGTTCAGCTGCAACCCTATAGATCAGGGACTAAGGAATTGTCCTTGAATTGTCCTGGAGTGAGCTGGGCAGCAGGGCTTGATATGTCTGGGGCAGAAATTCCAGCTATCCACTGGTTGTGGGATGCACATAAAACCCTTCAAATGGGGGTTTGGGGTGGTTATTGCAGATAATAACCTCCATCACCCCTGAGCTTTTCTAGTGGGGTAGCAGTGAGGAGGCAGAGCCAAAATGCTCCTCCATGGTGGTCACTGACCTCTGCTGGAGCACTCAGGCAAGCTGAGAGCCCCAGGGGATCAATCAAAAGGTGCAGAAGGACTCCTTATGGCCATGGCACTGAGTGTCTGCCCATTGGGCAGTACCTGGGTCTAGAGCCTGAAATCCCAAATCCTCACTTCAGGTCTCTTAGAGGGGAAAAAGAGAAAGAGGAAAAGAAGAAAAGTTGCTCATGGCCCGTTTACCAACATACCTGGTGGACCAGGATCTCCTTTGCGTCCAGGAGGCCCTGAAATAAATATTTAATGGATATTTTTCAGTAGTTAGCACTCACTGAGGAACATAGCAGTATGAGGTTGATAGACTTGAGGTCTGGGCTGAAGATGAAACCCTTTTGAAGGGCATTCAGAGCCCAAGTCTACAAGTTACGGAAGGGAAGAGCAGCCCAGGGCCACGTGTGCAACTGCAGCAGGATCCAGGGGCAATGCAGAGGGCTGTGATCCATCTTCTCCAGGTGTGCCCAGCTCTCCAGCCAGGGCATCCAAAGCCAGAGTCCAATCCAGGGCACCAGGGCATCACTAACTGAGAGGAAGACCAAATCTTGTCCTAGTTATTTGCTCATCTGAACTAGGTTTTTGAGCCAGCTTTGCCAGTGGTACAGAGGAACCAGCTCTCCCCATTGCAGAGCCAGCATGGAGAAATGGAGCCATACCTGCAACTAGGGTGATGTTTCTCATCATCATCATCAGGTTTGCATTGCTGCTTTTAATTATGGTGACTTCTTTTTCTAAGCTTCTCCTCCAGTTTTCTTCATGTTCCATGGGATTCTCTATAAAGTTTCTCTCTGAAAGCAGTTTGCTGGCAAAGGAGCTTTCCAGAATCTCTTCTGTATAGGTTTTATTTTGTTCTTGAAGTTTCAATATCTCTCTCTGCATCTTAAACACTGAGGAAAAACAAAAGGCCCATGCAGTGAATATTCCCTGCCTGATCTAGCTGGGAAATGCCTATTTGGCAGAGCATCACCTCAGCACCCATGAAGGACACCCAGGGTTAAACACCACCACTGTTTGACCCAGGGAGGTGTTTTTCATCTGCTGACCCTTGCTGCAGCCAGAATTGCTTTTGCAAATGCAAAGCATATATACGGGGTGGGAGAATGTTTTCCTGCAGTGGCTGCTTTGACCTGTGGTGTGCAGAGGAACATCTGTACTCCCTCAGAGGTTTCCTATTTGTGTGCTCATCCTTGCTCACCCACACTCCCAAGAGCTTTGCTGTCAAGCCCGCAGTAAGTCTCTGCATTACCTTTGTAGGCCAGCAGTGCCTGGACAGCTGTCAGCAGCAGCAGGTAGGTGATGAGAGCCACCTGAGCACAGCATGTGGATGGTTTCCTTTGTTTCCGAGGCTCTAAAAATCAACAGAAATAGGATAGACACCCTTTCACATCCCTTCCACTACAAATTCTGGTCTCTTCCAGTCATTTCAGGCTTGACCACAACAAATAAGCAGTGTTTTCCCATGATGGGGTGCAGCAAGGTGCCTCGTGAGACTGCCAGGTCCTGCAGGCAGGGCAGGCTGCCTTCCTCTCCTCCAGGCTTTGCACTGCTATTCACTTGGTCATCTTGACTAATTTAACCAGCTCACTTCCATCAAGACTTAATCCACACTATAACATAATGAAAGTGGTAGTTTTCCCTTTCTGCATCAAAAAACTCCCTATTTCCATCACTTTTTGTTGTCCCAGGCTGTCACTAAAAGAGGGTTGCTCAAAGCATGTCCTCTCCATCCAATATACCACATACATGTGATTCCAATAGTGGTGCATGTATACAACGAAACAAATGAAAAATCAATAATAAACTGAACTGCAGAACAAATGAAAACAAGTTGTAACATTTCAAAAGAGTTGTCACCAGCAAATGTCAAAGAAATAAACTGCTTCATCCAATTTTGGCCTTTAGGGAGAAAAAAGTATTTCAGAAGCATTAATAGATACTTCAGACACTCAGTAACTTATCCTTAATAGAGTTTTTTCAAAGTAATGTAATAATGAGTTTAAAGTCTTAGCTTTAAAAGTGCAACATTTAATTAGTTTTACAATAGAACGATTTAGTCAGCAACAAAGTATTTATATTCAGCTAAAAATTCATAAACTTACATTTTTTATTGAGTCTGGCAATTTCAGTATCTTAACTATTAAGACATGAAAGTTTTACACAATGAAATTAAGCATTTTCTAAAACAGGAAAAGAACTCATTTTTCTCTGATGCTCAGCATCAGTTTTGGGCTGGAAAGGACACTTTCACATCCTTCTCTTTTTAAATGGTCAGTTAATTTAGTAGCAAGATCACTGCAAAAGCATTTAATATGCAGTACAAATACAGTATTTCATTTTTATGTGCTGCTTTCTTCATAGACTAGATAAAATCCATATCAATCCACTTAATAAAAAGAAACCTTACCACTTATCTGGAAGGTTGTGGTAGCAGCTGAGGCAAACCCAATCTTGTCTGAAATACTGAAACTGTTCATATCACTTGAATTTCTGTCTTCCCCGTGCCTGTCTTCAATTTTCATGACAAATTTATTGTGGCTAAACTAAAGCCTTGTCAGATTATGAACAATAAGGAACTGAAGGGACTTCCTATCTGCCTCTTGATTTTATATGCTTTCTGATATGCTTTTCCTATCTGCTCAGTTTTTATAGAGTTGTGAGAACTCTGATGTGGTAATTTGAACAGTTCCTCAAAAAATCCCTCAGCTAAGAGGTTCAGCTTCTCTTGTGTGCTTGCTTGGAGACACCATGTCCACGGAGCCTCAGGAAGGATCCTGCAAGAGGTTAAACTCTGAGTTATTTGACATCTCTGAACTTTAGCAGAGTTGGCTGTGAGGTGGCCATTTTGCTCCTAACACAAACAAACCTTCTCATGTAACCAAGAAGATCCCAGGCTCGACATTATCTTGGGGATCCATCCCTTAGGAAGGGAGGTGAAGCACTGTGTGGCAGTCAAAAGCACATTAACTTGCACCAAGAGGACAATTTAGTGATGGTGCATGACTGAAGTGCAAGGAGGGAAAGAATCAGGAGGAGCTACAAAGACAAACAAATGATAGTGGGATGGGGGGAATGCTGAAGCCCGAATGGGTTTGGGATGTAATGGAGAGGAGACACTTGCAGCCTCCTTGTCAAGGCTCTCTCCAGCCCTTGCTTCCTCCTTGACCCATGGGCACAATTTCTTCCACCTTACCATTTCTTTGCTCACGTCCTGTAAAACCCACTCTACAGACTTCACCATGGTATCTGGTGTTTTGGCACCTCCATTTGTGCTGGGGTTGATTTTGATTTTGCAAAGTGAAGTGACTCACCCATGCCCACAGGCAAGAGCTGTTGGTAGGTGCCGGGCAGAGCCCAGTCCCCATCGCAGGATCCACTCCTGGGCTGCGAGTCTGTTCTCGTTTGTGGGGCTGCTGGGTCCTTGACACTTTCCATGGCCGTGGAAGAAAGTGCAGCTTAAGCTTCAGGTAGACATGAGATGGAAACCCACACCCTAATGGCCCAGTGCAGAATGAAGCCTTCTGTACTGCTCCTGAGGTATAGCTCTCTAAAAGGCTTAAACCAAATATATGTGGGGATTTTTAAATCCATTTCTGTGCTCTCCTTTCAAATGTGCTTGTGTAGCTGTGACCTGGTTTGGCACCAGCAGGAAGGAAGAGCGGTCCTCCGTTATCATATATTCTGCTATACACTGCATAGGAATCGGGATAATTTGCTTTGTTGTGAAGGACTCAGATTCACCCCTGAATCAGGGCAGCTTGAGTGGTTACCACCCATCAGCTAAGCCACAGTAACTATCTCTGCATCCTCTCCCTTCAAGGCATCACCTCCCCACTGGGGTAAGGGGTCATATGCAGCCCGTTTCTAATGGTTTGGGTGGTTCAGACGACCACCCTGTGCAAGCCTGAAACCATTTACTCTTGCTGGGCCAGGTGATGAGCTGGGCATGACTGCACATGTGTTACCAAGTGGATGTTAATAGGGATGGAAGTGATTCAGGTGCACACAGAGAGCAGATTTACATCAGAAAAGCTTTTAACACCACATCTAGGCAAATCCATTTTGTTTCAAAAGTATTAGAAAGAAACTGGCAGCTGTAGTTCTCAAAAAACCCTTCTGAAAAGCAAAAGGTGCAATGAGATCTCTGTGTCCTCCCTCCCTGAGAAAGAAGTTCAGGGGTATGTTTTCCCGTCTCTCATGGTCATGCTGTGGCCATGCCATTCTCAATGGCCCAGGTGGCATGGACACAAAAGCAGGGGTAGAGACCCCCAATTTTGACAGTCCGGATCTGCACTGCTTCAGGGTTCAAAGTACAATTTTCCATTTGGTTATTTTAGGAAGCTCAAGAGCAAAAACGTGATCTCACCCAAATTTACCAATCAGCAGTGGTTGCCTACTTAATTTTCCCCTTATTACTAGCTGATGTAGCCCCGCTCAGCTCTGCGTGCTGCCACATTCCCATCAGTCAGGTGAGCACCTGGCTGGCTGGGAGCGTCGCAGTGTGTTTCCGTCTGGATGTCAGCCTCTGCAAACACGCAGCAGATTTCCCCGTGCACGTGGCACTGGGGGCTCAGGCCATACCACAGATGTCAGAGATCATGTACCGACATGCTCGCTCAGGCTTTGTGTGTGCTTGGTGCTGCTGCCCACACCCTGCTTTCTCCTGTCTTTCGTTCCGTGCTGCGGTGTCATCGGCTGCAGCAATAGATTGGCTCTGATTGTGCAACAGGTGTTAGTAAATCAGGAAAGAAAAAAAGAAAAACTGCTGATTCAGTGCAGTCTCTCTAGGTTGAGAGTTTGCTGAAACGATGGAATTATTAATAGAATAACAGTTTCCAGTACATTATGAGGCATGTCTGCGGGGCCATCAGCCTCACCCTCCAGGCTTTCTGCTAGGAAGCCCAGGCCCCCCACCCTTCTGTTGCTCGGCTGCTTCCTCTGAAATACTCTGGGAAGAGCCTGAAGTTCTCTGGTTCATCCCACCCCATGGTTTGACGTCAGTGGCTTGTGCCAGGCAGAAGGCCCTCCTCACACTCTCATTGCACAAGAGCATCACCTCAGAACCAAGTTTTATGAACAGATCACAGCTGCCTTGAGGTCACAGGTCCGTGGGTAACTGCTGGAGGAGGGAAAGGGAACTGTCTGGTCCCAGGCCATCCCCACTACCTTTCTTATTTCCTTTCACTGCTGTTGTCAGGTTCAGGTATCTGTCACCACCAAAAGCTCAAAGCAGAGTGAAGAGATGTAATGCCAAACTCCAATCCGGTATTAGCTGAACAATAACACTTCCCAGCAGTGATACCGGCAGGGAGCTTGGACAGATGTTATCCTCCTCAGGATAAGAATTTACCCTGAAAAAACTGAATTTGTGATTTTTTTAAGGTTTTGGTTTTTTGAGTTTTGCTTTTTTTCTCCCCACATGAGAAGATAACCTAGCTCAGAGGTGTTTCTCCATTTATCTACAATATGGTAATTTTTCCAAGCTCGTCTATTTGATTGCAGACTCTCTTAGGCACAAATGGGCAGGTTCTGGTGCCCCTCCAAGGATGGGGAAGAGAAGAAGTGATGGCACAAACAGGTCCGATGTTGGATAAGCCAGGACAGCAACCTCCACCCTTTCTGCTGTCACCTCTGTACTGAAGTGAGAGTGGCAGCCAGAAGAGGTGACAGTCTACCCCTTATCCCAACATCTGGTTCAGGTAGGCTTCAGAAAAACTGAGAAGTAATCCTGCTCACAGACCACACTGCTCTCCCACAGAAGCAAGTAGCTGTGGTTTGACCTGGGACACAGATGACAGACGTACACCACAAAGCCATGAGCAACTAGAGCTGTACAATTGCCTCTGCAGTGCTAGGTTTGTTTATAAACCAGCTTGGGGCTTTTTTTTTTTTTTTTTTTCCCTTTTCACCTTATTTTTTAGTCTTTTTCTCTTTTTGGAATGAGCAAATTTGGCGAATCATGACATACAAGCAGCTCTTGTGGGAGAGTGACCCCGGCCATCAGCCAAACACCCATGCAGCTGCTCATTCAGTCCCCTCTCCCAAAGTCTGGGGAGAAAATAGAAGAAACTCGTGTTGATATGATGGCAGCTTAATAAGGAAAGCAAAAGCTGCGCTTGCAAGCAAAGCAGAAAGAGGAATTCGTTCTCTACTTCCCGTCGGCAGACAGATAGGCGGTCACTCTCTGGGGAGCAGGGCCTCAGCACATGTGATGGCTGCTTGGGCTGACAAATGCCCTAACCACGAACATCTCCCCTTCCTCTTTCTTTTCCTGAGCTTTTATTGCCATGCTCGACGTCATATGGTCTGAATATCACTGTGGTCTGGGTCAGCTGCCCTGGCTGTGTCCCTCCTAGTGTCTTGCCCACTGCCAGCTTTGACACTGTGCAAACCCTGCTCACCAAAAGCCAAAACATCGTTGTGTAATCAGTTCTGCCTTAGCTACGAATCCAAAGCACACCACCATACGTGCTGCTGTGAGGAATGTTACGTCCACCCCAGTCAGATCCAGTACAGCTCTCTGATCTGATGGTGTTTATGCTAAAATACTTTGTTCTACCTGAGAAAGGAACAAGGACTTTGATACCCATGGACATCGGGAGACACTGCTGAACTCAGGGGATGCTGAAGCAGGTTGTGAGTGATGTGCCCACCAGCAGCCCATGGAGATGTCAGGACTGTGGTCTCCCTTGTGACTGTCCCACGGGCTGCTCAGCTCAGTCCTGGTCAACATCCCCTAAAAAAAAAGCAGATCCCACTCTAAGGGCAAGAAATTATGTAGTACCTGGAGAGCTTCCATGCAGAACAGAGAGTGAGGCCAACACACAAGATCTGAACATTTGTGGTTTGTGCCAGGACATAAAAACAAAACTTGAGCCCGAACCCATATGGGAGCAGCAATCTTTTTGTGAAGCCCCCCACGTCCCTGTGTGCTCAGGGCCATGGAGGACTGGAGAGCCTCAGGAGGTCTGGCTGCTGCGGTAGCACCTGGGCACTCCTGGGACCACTGAGAAGCACTTGTGCTAAAGCAATAAAATCCCCAGACCTGCCTGGCTGACATTTCGTCTTTCTAGCTTGATGTGTTGCTTGGCTTTGTTGTAGAGATTGAAACCAGATTTTCTTTCCCTTCTATGAGTTATGTTAATTTGTGTTTCATCAGAACTTGCCTCTTCTCTTTTTCTTCTCCCCCCTGGCCCCCACCCCCTTTAGGCTGGATCCAGCTGCACCATGAATTCAAGGAACCACCTGCAAAATATTTTAATGGCTTCAACCTGCTCTTTGAGGTGAATTAATACCAGGGCAGCCTCTGCAGCATGG
Source organism: Patagioenas fasciata (assembly GCF_037038585.1). Classification (NCBI taxonomy): domain Eukaryota; kingdom Metazoa; phylum Chordata; class Aves; order Columbiformes; family Columbidae; genus Patagioenas; species Patagioenas fasciata. Next base: position 10,189,629 of record NC_092526.1, on the reverse strand, counting down.
TGAAATAGTCAGGGTTGGCTAAGCAGGCCACCCTCAAAGCCAAAAAATATGTTCTGCAAAGCAGCTGCTCCTGACAGGCAACTCTGTTTTCAAGGACCCCGTACGGTGTCTTGTTGCTCACCTTGAAGACAGTTGTCCTCTGTTCAAGTAAGAGCTGATCCCAAAGGTTGGATGTATCCCAGACCAGCTTAGAAACAGAAGGGATAATGAGATGTGCAAAAACCAGCCACACAAAAGGCACATTAGATCTGTTAATGGCTTGCTATAAACAGCACAACTGCAGCTGAAGGGAGGCATCTCCCTCAGTTCACTCTGCAGGTAGCAGCTCTGCACTGTGGGAGGAGATCAGCTGCTCCCTAACACTCCTGTTTGCTGAGATCCTTTTGTTCCTCTCATATTTTCAACAAGGCCAAAATCTAAACACAGCTCACGATGTAGCCAGGTCCCCACTTTCCTCCATCCCTTGGGCTTTTAAAATCCCAGAGTCATTTTAGATTTGCTAAACAGCTGTCAGCCACATCAAAGGACGTTGCAAGTGTCGCTGTGGTCGCCTCTGCCCAGGTGTGTGCCCCACAACCAACCCAGCCAGGCAAGAATGTCCTTAACCTGCCCTCTTCTCTTTTTTCAGTAAAATCTCTGGGATTATTTGAGGTTCAGGGTCATTGCAGTTTTAGATATTAAGTTAAGCAGGTAGTCAGCAGATCGTTCACAAGGACGGTCCTAAAGAGTATTGTCCTTGCACTGGGGCAGGTCCCAATCAATTGCCTGCACATCAATGCGTTACTCTGGATTTATCTCAGGGTAAACAAATTAAGGAGCTAATACTTGGGCTTCCACTGAAGGATGCCACAGGATGGTTTGTCTCTGATAAGGTTTCTGGACCAAATTTCCATGTCCTGAATGCTACTGGCAAACACTTCAGCTTGAAAATCCATTAACCTGTAACCACCCTGTGCCCCTTGTTCAATGAATGCGGAGAGCAAACGTGTGTAAGCAGCTATGTACACAGACTTGAAACCATCACTGACAGCAGTCCATACAGAATTAACGCAAAACAACTGTCCTGTCAAACACGTGTGCAGTGCTAGGCATTAAAGCTCGGCCCCTGAGGATGCTTCAGACTCCCCTGCCTTGTGGTTTCCAGCTGTCCCTAGAGACCAACAACCAGCCCTGCTGTTCAAATCATCCCACATAACTGCTATGGTGACACTGGGTGTTTCAGGGACCCAAAGTCACAGCTTTTTCCCTTGAATTTCCTTCCTTCATCACCTTATCCTCTTTTCTGATGTCCTTTCGCTTCTGTGGGTGCTGACTCAACTGTGCTGCTCTCATCTACTCGTCACCGCTCTGCAAAAAGCCTTGATTCCCTTTCAGTGACTTTCCTGCTTACCAGTGACAGCCACGGAGGACTGAGCTTGCTCAATCTCTTGCTAGGAAATGATAAGCTCGAGTGCGAAACCTGCAGCACCAGCACATGGGGGGGGAAAGCGACAAAAAAATGAAAAGGCACCTTTACTAGGAGCTTTATTGCCATCCTCAAGGCACAGCACCTACAAGAAAACACAGCCAGCCTGCAATCAGTGCATTGCTTCTCCCAGATCTCCCCTTTATGTCAGTATGGATTGTTTCCCTTTAATTCGGGCTGATAACTGATGGCTGCTTCTCCATTATTGTCTTCAGCAATGATAACTGATTCTTAATTCATTCTTTGGATTCTTCAGTATTTCTCAGCCTAAGGAAGTATCCTGCGGAAAGAGAACAAGAAACCATAGAGTCATAGAAGTAGCAGGAGTGACTTAAACTGGGATTTAAGGAGCAAAGCAAATTACTTTTTCTTTGCATGCTTTCCTTCATTCTGCGAAACTGAGTGCAAGTGTCCAAATGCCTGGAAAGCACAGGATGCTCGAGGTGTGGGAAGTCTTTCTAGGGAATGAAAAATTCCTTGGTACTGACCTTCAGCTTTTTGTGCCTTTGTCCATAATCAACACACAGCTTCCTTAGGGAACTAACTGGGAATTCCCTTCCTTCAGCTATGCTGACAATGACAAATCAAGCAGACCTGAAGGATTTTGATGAATTAAAGTGAAATTCACCCCACAACCCTGATGCTTGTCTAGTTCCAACCTTTCCCATTAAACTGCTTTTTTTTTTTCCTCAAAAGTAACTGGAAGCAGCAGGTCTCTAGGATTCTTACATTTGCATAAGAGTTAAAGACCCAAAAGGCTTGGGCAGAGCGTCTGAAGCCTTCAACATCATTAATTCAGTGGTAGTGTTGTTCTTACAGTGTTTGAGCAGAGTTTTGACAGAAACAAAAGGGCTTTGGATGCCACAGCCTTCCCATGTTCCCTACATGTTGTGTTCCCTACGTGTTGTGTTCCCTACATGTTACCTAGGAAGACAGGTCCATACAGCGATGGTGATGGGTAGTGGTAGTAGAGCAAAGAATAACCAAGTGCCATTGAAGGCTGGTTCAATACAGAGATGGTAATCACTGAAATTAAAAAGTAAGGTTCTTAATAAATTCCTTCTCTCCTAACCACCAGGGAACCTGGCAGAAGGCACAATTTAAGCAAAAACAAACACCAAAACCACACATGTATAGGTACTTTAAAAGAAACAGACTGAGGAGGAAAGGGAGAAATCAATTAGAAATAGGTTTCCGTTATTGGTCAAATATTTAACTCTAGCCAAATAAAATAATCAGATCCACTTGGCATTATTTACCTTTATTAATGAGTCAGATGTCTTTAATTCAATACAGCACTCTTGATGGCATTGAGAAATCCTACATGTAAGTCGCTGATTTACATTCACTGCTGTGTTTGAATGAATTGACCTCATGAAAATGTCCACACTGCAGGCTGTTCAACCTTCCCAAGGTGTGTGAAGATGTAGGGTCTAACTCAGAGGGTGCTGGTCTCAAACAGCAGCTTTTGGGAGATGTCAGCGGGCTTCAGGTCGGACAGGACTGGGGAAAGCCATGAGAAAAGCTGCAGCCATGGTGTTGATGAGAAGCATTTCTGTACCTGCCATTGCAGTCAATGGGGCAGGAGAGCTGCAGGACATAGTCTAGAAGACCTCTGGAGCTGTGGTTGTCTCCAAATCCCTCCTTCATGTTCCTCAAAACCACCTCCTCAACAACATTTGGACCACCGAAGGACACGGCCAGTGCCTCAGATGCCCCTTCCTTCTCAGTATGGCTCCAGCAGGAGCCCAGGCTGACACTGTACCTGGGTTTCAGGGCTGAAATCAAGGGCTCAGGTACATGTGTGTGGCTCAGGCTGTCTGCCAGCCCTGGGCTGGATGAGGGCTGATCAGGGAGGTCAGCCCAGCCCTGGTGAAGCTGAGCCAGGCAGCCTGGCTCCCGCTCCTGCCACAGCTGAAAGGGATTTGCAGAGTCCTGGGGGTGAGGCTTCGAGACTCTTTCCTCACCAAAAATATTTGAAAGGCGCTGTGAAAAATCAGAGATCTCAGTGTCAATAAAGCATATGACACTTGTGGTGGGTTTCCAGCTATCTTAATTTCTTTAATTAAATTGCACAAAGTGAGCGAACTGGTAAGCAGCTTTCACTGCAATGTAAGTACATAGCTGAGTGAATTGGACCGAGGTGCCACATGTTAATCATTATAGGATTTTGTCTGCACAACATCAGTCTTGCACAGATCTGCTTATGAAATCATACCTTTCCCATTAAACACAGTTTGAGTTTTGAAAGGGAATTCAGATTGGCTTGGTATGAACCTTTGTATAGGGCTAAGTAAACCTGGGAGGGATGGCCCCACTCTATATAAAGAAAAAGGTAATTAACCTGACTTCTCTTTTGTGGTGCATTGAAAAGTCTCTGCTTAAGGACCATGGATTGATGGAATGGCCTGAGGTGGGAAGAACATAAAAAAGATGTCAACATGCCAATAAGTATGTGTGCCAGAATCAAACACATTATATATTAGTCTGTCAGAGCAAGCTAAAGAAAAGTGTTGTTTTATATGGAGAGAGACAGTCCAGTTGCTCACATCATTAAGGAAAAAAAAGGTCAAAGAAGAAATGAGCTCAAGTTTCCAAATGTCATCTCACCTTCAGAGTTCGTTCTCTCAACCACCTAAGGACCGGATATTTGACGAATAAGATCCAAGGGGGATCTTAACTCTACCTAGAGACTTGGGTGTACATTTTTGTTTAACTGTCCACTGCTTTCCCTACATAGACAGCATGAAGGTCTGGATTAGAAGTGGCCTTTGAGAATTTGTCCCAAAACTTTTTTCCAGGCCAACAAGAATAATAGCAAAATCCTAAAGCAAAATGAAAAGAAAGTGGATCAAGGTCATAGATTTCATTCTCCAGCTTGAGAGCGTGAAGATCCAGACTAATGACAAGCAGATGGAAAGTTAGGCACTAATCTAAGTTGGCTGCCTTTTGCAATAGCAGTAGGGCTTGGTCTATAGTGTGAAATGTTTCTGGTGCAGATATGCTGGCTGGAGAGCAAAAAACCATCACACCTTCTGACGGAAAGCTGAGACAAGAAAACTTTTGTTGCAGACAGTGTTTTGTCAGCCTAGCAACATTGTTAGTAGAGATGATATAGCTCTGCTGGCAAGAAAAAGTGTGAATTGGTACATGCAAAGGTCTGGTGTGATGTCTCCAGTGGCATGGCCTTACCAGGAGAGGATATATCGCGCCAACTACCTCTTCCTTGGTGGTCCATGCATAGCCTCTAGCTGGGGATGAGCCTGACTGGCTGGTGGCAAGAGGAGGGAGGACCCGCACCCGTCCCTGGCTCTCAACTCTGTCCCCTGGGGCCAACATGGGCAGTGGGGTAAGAGGTGGGGTCTTTTGCTAATTTGGCACAGATAAAGACCTCAGTGAGGATAAGTCCTAATGCTTGTTGGCACACGAATGACTCTCCAGCACATGAAGCCTCTCCAGCACACCAGTTACCCAGCACGGGAAGGGAACAACAGTTGGCAGCTCACAGCAGGTGTTGCATTGTGTAGCCTCTGCTTAAAGTTCAGGTTCTCAGTGTACCAACAAGCACCTTTAAGGTTCATTTGTCACACACAGACATCAGAAAATTGGAGAAATATTTTTTTACAGAAAAGACATGTAGAAATATCTCCTGTCCCAGGAAACAAACACATCCCCGTCCTGTGGCAGTGCCCCAGGCTGGCAGCAAGCTCACATTACTTAATTCTGATATGTTGCATATACCAAGCAGCAGGGGACAAAACCCCTCCTTTATTCTCACAGTCCAGCATGACTATGTCTGCCTTGCAGCTGTTCAGAGCACATATATCAACACTTCTCAGCATCCCAGTGCAAGTGGAGGTACTGGAGATGAACCCTGGAGAGAGAAGCTGTAGCCCTGGAGAGAGAAGCTGCAATGGGGAAGTCCGGAATTTATCCTTAAACAGTGCAAAACTGTTTTCTTCCTTTCACAAGCTGATTTCCTTCTCTTTAAATGAAAATTTGGTTATAGTTCTCTGCAAGGTTTTTCCCCTTACAGCACCAGCTGCCCTTTTGCCTCGACATCAATTCTTCCCTGTCACCATCCTGGACGCAGTGCAGGGAGGATCAGCTGCTGTATTGCCACCAGACAGGATTATGTGGACAGTCGGGGAAAAATGCCAAGAAATTTCAACACCTCTGGGAAGTCTGACCTTGAGCATCCCAGGCACACACTCTTTTTCTCCTGGCTTTGTTTTCCCTGGTGAAAGGCTCAATTATACCTCCCAGCTCTGCACTGGGCTGGGGACAGAGCAGAAAATCCCCAAATAGCAGAAAATCTCCAAATGCAATATCATTTTAAAAAATACAATTACTTTCAAAAATAGAGAATATTTGGGGAAAAAAAATGTATCTTGCACAGAGTGCTGAATTCCATGGTCCCATGGGAAGGAGCCCGGGAACATACCTCCCAAGCTCATGGTGCCCAGAGCGATGGCTGCTGTGCCAGGCAGACCCAAGGAAGACCAGGATAAAAACCCAACCAGGGAGTCTGGAAATGAGAGTTTCCCAGCGTTCCTCCTGGCTTTAATTAAGCTTATTGTCATTTTGGTCAACTCCCACACTCCTTCCCTCCCTCTCTCTGTCTTTTTGCCCTGCAAGTCTGTTCAGCAAGCAGGCAGCACCCAGCTCTCAAAACTCAAATTTTAATTAAAGTAATTCAGTGGCTTTGAATGACTAATGACCTCTTATCAGGTATTGTGCTACAAATAACAAGCAAATGACCTTCCCTCTCACTCTTCATTAATATACTATTATTGTTTTTTAATTTCCATTTTGTCTGTATTCCTGGCTCTCTCCCTGTTAAGCTGCTGAGAGTCTTGATAGAGGAGGAAATCCTCTGTGATCACTGTCTGGACCAGCCCTAGGCCCTGTGTGAGAAAGAAAAAGAGCTGAGATGAGCAGAAGTCATTGGTGGGGCATTTGCTAAAGTCGCGCTTTTTGTCAGAAAAAAAAAAAAAAAAAAAAAAAAGAGATAGTGAGAAGTAAGAAGAAAAAGCCTGAAAAAACAGTTTCTTTTCCCAGTGACAGTTCTCTTTTCAGGACATGGGGTGGGGGTGACACCTGACAGTGCTACCTCCGGGTAAGTGGCTCCTCTGAGCAGCACTGCAGTGCTTTACTTGTTCAGAGCAATTAAGTTTCATCTTCCTTCTGTGCTTCTTCACGTCTATCAGTGCCAGATATTAATGTTTGACGAAGTTCTGGTCAGTGTTTGAGGCATGAAATAGGAGCACGGGAGACATCTGCCAGTCTCTGTCTTCTCTGGCACCTTGTTTCCCTGGCAAGGTCCATTACAGGTGTCCAAATCTACAGGTGAGTGGTGAGCTCTTTGCCACAAATTGTCGCAGTTGAGACGAACAAACGACATAGACCAACTTCTTCCAAGATGAAACTAGTAAATGCCATTTATTGCTACAAGTGCATTTTTATACAGTTTTATCAATTCATGTGACTGTCCACTGTTGGTTACAGGTTACAGCAGTAACATCTCATTGGCTATTTTTGCTATCGTCAATGTTACTCTTTCACTCCCTTCTCTCTCACAGGTACATCCTTAACATCTCTGGATACTCCTTTGCTCCCATCTTTCTCACGGGTAGGCCTTGATACCTTCAAGGCTAATTTCTGTCCCCGTGCCCTCCATCAGGGAATTCACAGACTCACCATAGACCCACAACAAATTTGCAATTCTACCGTGATAAGAATTGGAAATATACTACTAGGATTGCTGAAAAAATGTTTTTTTGTCTTCTTGAGGTTGTGTTATAAATAATTAATAAATTAAAGAGGTGACTTCATAGGATAAACCCTCCCCTATAAATGACACTCCAAACACCAGCAACAACTTCCAGCCATAGGTCACAACTTGGGCTCATTTGCAAATGGTCACCTTGACGTAGAGTCCTCAGACTCGACGTTTGATATCCTTCAGGTCAAACTTGGGCCATGAGCACAGGTTAAACCCAGACACTTTCCAAAGCACTAGCCATGGCACAGTCTCTAACTGTGATTTAGCTCTGTCCCACCATGGCAAACTCTGCCTGAGCTGGGCAAGAACTGAATTTGCTGCTCTTTTTCAACAGCTGCTTATTTCTTTGTCAAATGCTCAGCCTGCTCATGCACACACAGCTGCCACACTGCGATTTGCTCCGGGTTTATGGCTTGAAGCTGTGGCTTTGTCTTGATGCATTTGCAGCCCAGGGTGGGAGACCGAAACATGGAGGCTGGAAACATCCCAGCAGCTTTCCACGGGCCTGGATTTCCCCCATGTGAAGCCACAAAGCCATGGTGGACCTGATAGTGTTTGACATAGGGATATGATGGACATTTTAGTGAAAACTACTTTCCGAGCTCCACTTCTGCCATGGTAGGTGGTGGTTACACCATGGCGGGCTGCTTAAAGGAAGTTTAGCAAACCCACCACATTGCCACTGGTTTCTTGGCCATCCCAGCTGTAAGGAAGTCACATCAAGTCATCTTCTGCTTTGTGCAAATGGACAGTGCTGATATATTTCCACTGTTGATTTTCTGTACGTTTAACAATAAAATGTCCACATAGCAGCTCTAAACAAGGGAACAATGATTGAACTTTTATAATAACAGCAGTAGCCCTGCAGCAGTCACTGCACAGACAGTGTCACTCTGCTCTCAACATCCTCTTCCCTCAGCTGGCTAAGTCGAACAAAAAGCAAATTCCTACGTTTCCTGTCAGGTTTCCTCAGAGATTTGCTCACTTTGGGATAGTTCCAGGCTGGAAAGCAACTGGGCTGTTTGGGTTCTACATGAGCCCTAGGTTTCTGGAGGGGGTGAGCTTCAGCCCTGTGGTCCCTCATGGCAACACCTGGCCTTGGGTGGGACATGACTTGCCAAGGATGAGAACCCTCTCAGGCAGGTGGAACTAGATCTGCCAATGCTTCCCAACCTGAGCAGGATTGAGGGGTGCGCTTCCTTTGTACAAGCTCATGGGAGCCCCTCCTCAGCAAGATTTCTCTGCTGAAAATGTATCTTTCATTTTCTGACCTATATAAATGGCCTGGGATAACTTTATAACAGTATGGCAAAGGAATCCCAGTTCCTGCCAATGGCATTAGTTCCAGCCATGACGTTAATGTTTCATACCACACAAGTGAGAGAAAGAATAGAGAGAAAAAGAATTAACTGCTGTTTCATCTGGGGATGGTTGGACCCAGAGATAAAGCAGTCACAGACAAACACCACCATCTCCTCAACTGTGTATAGATAAAATTGCAGGTAGAACTAACTTTCCTCATTGTTGTTCAGATGTAAATTTTCTATCACATCCGCAAAATAAAAACTCAAACTATGGACATTTTATTATCAGTGTGAAAATATTCATGACCTTTCTGCTACATTGCCCATGTTATTTCTTTTGACTTCAAGCTCTCCTCTTCGTCCCCATCCAATTCACTTGTGCATGCTGTGACCGGGCTGTAAGTCCACTTGCTTGCTCTCAGCAGAGCACTGCCTTCCTTTTCTGAGCCGCTGCTGTCAAATATCAGCTGCCAGCTCTTTCGCTGGGTTGAAAATGGCCAAGGACCATAGTAAATTATTACAATGCTCATCCACTTACTATTTCTGCAGGTTTCAGCCTGGGGATCTGTGGACCACATCCTACTGTCTCTGAAAGTCAACTAAGGAAAGATAGCGTTGCCAGAGAGTTGAAGCACCCGCTTCCCACCAGGGCCTGTGGGAGGAAAACCTGTGCATTTAGAGGAATATAATGCATCCTGTAATCTGCTGAGCCCTCTTCAGTCCCATTCAGCCCTTCTTTTGACGAAAGGCTATGAGCAGACACATTGGCTCAAATGGACTGATGCCTTAGGTAGCCCACCACCCTGTCTGAGGTTTGTCAAAAGTGGGTGCTAGGAAAGGGTAGAAGAAGGGGGTATAAGAACATAGTTATGTTTTCCAACCTTTTGCTGGGCCTCAAGTCATCTTCAGCTCAGCGATTTCCTGGTCTGGCTGGATGATACTCCCAGGTATTTGATGTTTCTTGCTATACTTCTTTTTTCGATGAACTCATGCTGTCACTGCTTGAATCACACTAGATTTGCCATCTGCTTCCTTTGACCAAGAAATCCCAACCCAGTTGTCCCAGGGTGATGCTGTCCCAATGGCCCTGGGGTTGCCAAACTGCTCCATGAACCCCCAATTCAAGGAATATTTTCACTGTTCCTAACCCTGTTTTAATACTGGGCTGAAATAAGTTGGTTAAGCAGAGCTATGGGATCTTACTCACCCTCACAACTTTACTGGGGTGGCCAAGGCCACTGCTGAACTGGCCATGTCCCAGCCTGTGTTCCTTTATAGCAAAAATAAAGTCCACCCTGAGACAAGATCAAGCCTTGCTGCTTTCTTCTGAGAACTCCTAAGTCCAAGAAGGATGTCTGTACAGAGAAACCTTGAGATAAAACCCAAGCCTGCTCCTGCAGGCAGAGATGCAAGGAGTTGAGACATTGAGAGTAGAGGTTGCTTCCGGACAGCAAAATGGAGGTGGGTCAGAGCAATGTATTAACTAAAAGAATTGGATGAAGAGGTTGAGACACCTCCCATACTGACAAAAAGGCTTCTGGAACCTTGTCTAGGTGGATCATGACCAGGCAAAATGCTGCCCATACAAGGAAATCCTTTTGGCCAAGCTTCGCCCCTGGGTATATGACATACAAGGGCAAGACCTCAGGGCAACCTTAAAATCACAAAACCAAGAAATATTGGTCTGGGAGGTCTTAAGATGATTCCTGACACGTTTGTATGATCTGCTCTTAAAACTCAGAGGTTCCCAGCCCTTCACAGATAACCTGTCTTGATGTGTAATTACCTTCACAGTTAGAAAGGATATATATTTTCCCTGAGTGCCTACTACTGAGTTTTGCTGCTAAACATTGAGCTCATTCTTTTTTGCCTCCCCCTTGATAGCTATGGAAACCAATTGACTGATGCCCTCTTCATAATAATCTCTTGAATATTTGAAGACTATAATCAAGTTCCCACTTCTCTTTTCTAGACTGCCAAGTGCTTTGTTAAATCCAAGAAGTATCATAGCTATCATTTGCCCATATTCATTACGTCAGATGTCCCAGTCCTGGCAGAACAGTTGCAGGGAGTGGTGAGAGGTATCATATTCACCCATCCCCAAATGTATGGAGCCCACAATGCCTGTGGGGGTGTAAGGCAGAGCAGGTTGCCCATTGCTGACAGGCGATGTCACAGGCATGGCCCTGAGTCTGCCATAGTTTTGCTGGAGTAGGCAGTGATGGTCTGTGTAGATGAGGGAAATGCCTCCATGTTGCTGGCTGGCTGCACGCTGTCCTGCAAGGCAGAGCTCCACATCTTGTCTTAGAGTCTTTAAAGAGCGATCATCCCCTGCCTCTGAATGGGAATTACTCTTGCCGTGGCATCTACCTCTTTCTAAATCAAGTCAAACTGAGTAGGAGCATGAAGCGCTGAGTTTTCCAGCCCAGCTGAGCCTCTAAAGAAAGAAATTCCCTTAATTGCTTGAAATCCATCACCTTTCTGTGGCAGTGGTGTCACCCTACTTCTGTGTAAAAGAAAAAAAAAAAGAGGCAGATCTGATTTATCTGGTTTCCCCTCTGTGCTCTGAGCCTTGCTGTGACTGACTGGCTCACTCCAGCCCCAGGAGCAGCCCTGGTGCTGGCTCTCCAGGAAAAAGCTCTGGGGTCCCTGACACCGTATTTCACTTGCACCAATGTTTTACAAAGCCTTTAATGCTGCGATTATGCAGGAGATGTGATGCAGGGTAACTTCCCCGGGGCTTGGAGCAAGGTGTACAGGGCTAAGCACCAAAGAGACGGCTTGGCTTTGGGCTATCGTGCAGAGATTAATGCGATTCATCCGACGGGAGCCGGCTGCCATTCAGCATTGTAGCATCCCCACCTTGTGGTGTGGTGCCGGACTGCCTGCAAGCCCCGGCCTCGCCCCCTCCGCGTTCCCCGGGGCTCTGGGGACACTGGGACACCAGGTTTCAGTGTGGGCCAGCCCCAGACCCTGACTGGACCCTCATTGCAAACAGATACATAAGCATGTGCTCTGCGTTTTCTTCAAGGCAGGTGCTAAAATGTATGGAAAAAGTCCTGGATAAATGAGGAAAGTTGTTCGGTGCTTTTGTTGGTTTGTTTGTTTGTTTCTGGGAAGATGAAACCTGTGATTCTGATAGCTAAATATGTACCATGAAAATTCAAAATATCACTAAAGATTTCCCAGAGGTGTTAGACAGCTCGCCAGTACCTTGTCTTTTGCTGCTTTTGCAAGAAAGGTTCTCAAAGGCAATCTGTGAGCTTTGCTAAAATCTATTTTACAGGGGAAAAAGACATAGCCATTTGTGATTCCTCAGTTAGTGTTGTGAGTGGTCATTGGACTTCAGAAAAAACAGATATTTCTAAACCTCACTGGTTACCAATCAGCTCAGTGAGATAGTCCATCATTTGTAATAAGGCGATAGTGTAAGATCTCCTTCTAGGGGTAACAATTTAGAATAAACCAGACATTTTTTCTCAAAGACCTCGATGTTCTTCAGTCTCTGAGAACATCTGCAGGAAGATAATTTGAGCCTGACCTCTCCCAGGTCCAATGCTGTGATGGAAACCTGGCAAGGTGGGAACCCAGCATTTTCCTGCCCTGTATTAAGATGACACAGATTCGGTCCTTGTTCTTTGAGGGAATGTGGCATAATATTGTACCTTGCTAAAAATAAATAGATAAATAAATAAATAAATAAATAAAATATATGTGTATTTGTGCACACGCTGACCATAACAGATCCAGGCAGATGCCTGGTACACCAGGGCTGCATTTTCTCCAGTGATCCTCAGCCCCTTACAAATAACAGAAATTATTTATAACAACGTAAAGGCATCAGTGAGTTTGACTAGCCCAGAGCCCCTTTATCTTTTGCACTTCTACCTTGTGTATCAAGGAGTGAAGACTATTCACATCTTCTTGATGAAGGAGCTTATGGCTCAAAGGAGCAGGAGGCCACCTCCTCCCTCTTTCCTTCTGTGGCAAAGAGAGGACAATCTGCAGGGTCTCTTTTAAAAAGCTTCTCCTTGGACATGCTGACTTTGCAACCTGCTGATGAGTTAATGTGAAACAGAGCGCTGGAAAAGGCAGGGAGTGAGAACAGCAAGGCATCCCAGGGTGGATAAATCATGGGCACCCTGGCTAGGAGGGGAGTCACAGGCTGCGAAGTCGTAAAGGCTGAGCTTGCTCCATACGCCTCGGCCGCTCGCCGGGTTGCTCCGGAGCTAGTTGACAGAACTCTGCCTTACAAGCCCCATCTTCAAAGCATTCCTCTCTTTACTGTCGAACGCACCAAATGTCTCCCACAGCTGTTTAGTTGGTTTGCGAGCCTTGTTAAGTGCCGGGTTTATCATAGCTTTCCCAAGGAATGTGTGCTCCCAACAAGTAGCTGAAAGATATTATCTGCTTCGGCCAGCTGAGAACTTGAGGCTCCTTAGATCAGTGGAGGCTTTTTGGAGACTAGCTGGGAGTGTACAACTAGTTTCTTTACCCAGGCAATGCTGGGCAGATTGACATGTTTAATTGAACTTGATTGTCCTTTGGGTTCTGTTCTGCTAGGAAAACAGGTGTGGGGTGGAAAAGCACCAAGTATCACTTAGGAAACTATTCAGGTAGTCATAGTTTATCAAACATGAAGCCTTTAGTCAGTATGTTTATTCATATATCATCATAGATACATATCCATCACCTAAGGCTTGTCCACAGCCAGCAGGCAGATCTGACATTATTTGCACCTTGCGTCCTCTCCATGCTGTAAGTCAGAAAAATTATCCTTCAGTAGCAATAGATACATCCATACCAGGATCTGTTTTCCTGTTGGAGCGATATCAAACAATGCTCACTCTCCTGGAGTAAGGCAAGAGGGTTTGCAGCCTGGTCGGGTGTTGTACCTGAACACAACCGGCTTCCCCATGGATTAAACCTTGCCCAAGCTACTGGCTATTAAAGATTTCTCTGCAGCATTAAGTAACTCTAAGCTTTCTTTGAAGTTCACTTTAAACATCTCTCAAAACCATAATGGGTAATGGGAAGGTGAGATATATAATGGCCGCAATAACCTTAAAAAGTGTACGGAGAGACAGCCAAAGTACTTGAGTACTGCGGAGTACTGAGCCACGGAATAAATGGGCTTAAGAGCCTGCCTCTCTCATTTGCTTATTCAGCTGATTGATGTGACCATAGGCTCCCCATCTGCAAGCACTCTGGGCTCTTCCTGAGGTGGGTTTGTCCATGACACACAGTTAATCATATTAATTATTGTCTCTCTCATCTCCAGGGAGAGTAGCCCTCTCCAAGCGAGTGCAGAGAAGAACCCCCCCGGTCAGTGGGGCACAGCGGGCAGAAGTAGAGTAAAACAGGGAAGTGAAATATTAGGGAGAAACATGCCAAGATGGGGTTTCCCCTCCTTTTGTAACAGGTAGGAGGAGGCTTGCACGTAAGTGTCATGTGACCTTGGATGGAGGATACTGGGCAGAAACTAAGCAGTGATTGAAAATCTTTCACTGGAGGATGATAAAATTGCAGTATGATATGAAGGCATGGAAAAGTAAGAACTATAAACTAGGAAATTCTACAAAACAAATCATGAGACAATAAAGTAACTTTGCTTTGAAAATGATAGGCAGTTAGGTTGCTGATGAAAGTGATAACACGAAGCTCAGATTGTACAACACACAACTCTCTTCAGTGCTGTCTTAATGTTTCAAATGTGAAATATAGAATCAGAGATATAGATTTGCATAAGCTGAAACAAGTAGTTTTTAAAAGATAGACTGAAGAACTGAATAGCCATCCAAACCGAGACCATAGCGAATATGTGGAAAAAAACAAAGAATTCAGATGAAAGGAGAAAGTGTGGTAGTGCAAGGGGCAGGGAGGCACACTGGATTTCCAGCAAAGTGAGAAGAAAAAAAAGGTTTAAAAATATGTATGTGTTGCAAAATGCATTCACTGATTATACTTTTTCTCCATTCACCTGCCAACGATGTGAGCACTGGTGGATGGCAAAGCGCCACCAGTTCAGGTGTCTTGTGCTTCCTTTAGGAAGCTGCTGTTTTGGTGGCAACAAGAGGTTGGGTGTCACTCTCGGCCAGACCCCGGTCCCGGCCCTGCCAGCCTGGGGGGACATCTTCCTGACAGAGTGGCTGAGAAACTGGAGGCATTTTGGCTTGCACTGGGGTGGCACCATAGGCACCAAATGTTTCTTGTGGGGTTAAAATTACATTTTCCTCCTTGGGGTTAGTTGGTTTTAAATTGCAGCTTGAAATATCTAAATGAGAGAGGGTTGTTATTGGAATTTTTAGAATAGAATAGAATAGAATAGAATAGAATAGAATAGAATAGAATAGAATAGAATAGAATAGAATAGAATAAATTTAAATTAGAAGGGACCTACAATGATCATCCAGTTCAACTGTCTGGCCAATTCAGGGCTGATAAAAACTAAAGTGTGTTGTTAAGGGCATTGTCCAAACACCTCTGAAACACTGACAGGCTTGAGGCATAGATCACATCTCTGGGAAGCCTGTTCCAGTGTTTGACCACCCTCTCAGTAAAGAAACGCTTCCTCATGTCCAGTCTAAACCTTCCCTGGCACAGCATTCTTTACTGTATGGAGCAAATTAAGAGGAATTGAACCAGGTGCAATAACTATGTCGCTTTTCACTTCAACCTAAACTTAACTATGGTTATAGAAATATTTAGTCCTTTTTTTGGTGGTCTTAGCAAGCAATATTCTTGACTTAAAGGGGAACTATGTTCACAGAGCCAGCTCTGCTGTTCATGTCCCACCCAGTTCCTGTCTCTGAAGCCCATGAACAAAAATCTTCTTCAGCATGACAATTGCGCAAAGAAATAGTTTGATTTGATAAGTCAAAAGTTTACCCAGCATCAGCCCAAGCTGACAGTTTCATTTCAGCAAAACCAGATTATTTTTGATATTTATTAAACTGGACTGACTGGTATTCCCATTCCTATGTATATATACACATACCAGGCAATAATCTCCTTAACAACCCGCAGATGAATTCCTTAGCTTATGAATCTGCCAGAAAACACATAATTTTCCTCATCAAGGAATGTTGCTTGGAACATCTTTAATATATCACTTACACAGCCCTCAATCAACCTAAGTGATTCATCTAGCAACATCTCTTAGGCAAGGCTTTACGTGATTGAATGGTTTATCCTCACTGAAAAAGCATATGCCATTCAATCCCACGTACCAACTATAAAAGTTATTAATAACTAGGAATTATTTAGATAAGAGCCATGAAGCTGGCTTTAGCGTGGGTGTCTGCAGCTGGCCTGCTTTGAGCTGCATCAGTAAAAATCAGCCAGAATTTGCCCTCATGGGAACAGAGGCTCACATGCTCAACACCAACCCATGCATCATATTTTATGTTGTGTTTTACAGTTTATCAGCCTTCAGATTAAGATTTATTAGCACTGCCTTGCTATTTAGTGGTCATAACTCATGATGTGCTTGTTGTATTGCAGTGTTACTGTTGCACCAGTGCCTGTGATGGAATGGACTGGTTCTTGCTGTGGACATTGTACCAAACTACAACCGCATGCAGAAAAACCACTTTAAGTAGCAACACAGCAACACCAGGTCATTTGTGTCTCTGACAGGCTGCTCGTAATGTCTACATGGTGCCTCATGTCCATAAGAGGCCAGAATATAGATCTCTTCACCCACCACTGTCATCAGGTCCCTAGCTGTCATTCCAAAAGCCATGTTATGGGCTTAACCACCTCTTGGATGGGGATGCTGATGATTAGCTTGAGGACAGAGCTCAGCAAGCTGTCTGAGCCAGCACAGCCAGCACATTGTCCAGGGCACCTGGGAAGTAATATTTCATTTGTGATATCTTCTCTCCTCCAGGACTGGATGAATTACATAAGGTTCCTTGGACCTCAGAAAGGCAAAATCGGGTTATAGCTCCATGTGTTCTCAGCTACAGTTCCCAGGCCAGCGTCCTGATGTCACACACAGATATGGTAACTTGGCTCCTTTCCTGCTTGAAAACATTTGTTTGGATGTTCTGAGACTTTCTCAAGGTCGTGGACCCCCGCCATAGGGTGTTACATGGCTTTATATAAGAAATCTCCATAGAACTGTAAGCAATGTGTCTTCTGCAGTAAATCTTTCTTCTTAGTCAAGAATGAAACAACCACATTACATTTCCTTACATTGCAGCCCACCTGTTGCAAAGAAAGTGCCAAGAAAATTATACACCAGTGGGAAAGTGTAGATTGCATAGATGGCCTGGACTCAGCAAGAGTCCGTGTGGCTATGGGATACGCATTAAAAAACATCCCCCATCTATGAAGTTTTCTTTGTGCAATCGGAAGGGAATCCCTGCCTGGATAGAGACAAGCAATCTGCTGGCTCAGACACCATTGCCATAGCTGCTATCTCCCCATCAAAAGGAGGCAGGATTAACTATGTATTGGGCAGACAGATCCAGCATAGCGTGGCACTGTGGTGATCCTTGGGGTGCCTGTGGCTGGAGGAACAGCCTTCATTTCCCTGTCTGAAGCCGGCAGCTCCTCCCTGTGCCACACGACTGGGAGCAAGGAGCCGTCTGGCAGCACTGCGTCTGCTCGGCAGTGTGGGGCTGCCCATGCTTACTGGTACAAGCCACCCTGGTAGACAAAATGATGGACTTGCCATCTAAAGAAGAGGTTTACAAGTCCAGAATAGAACAGTTGACACTGGGTAGTTTAAATGTCCTTTCTTTATCTAGTGAATAATTATTGCTGATCCATTACTTCTGAAAATATTTTAAGACCAGCAGTGACTTGTTCTCTGCTACCAGGGAGCACTTTACTTTTGCACCACCTCCTGTGCAGCCAGCATGGGGATGGATGGGACCTTCATGGTCATGGGGTCCAATCCCCACTATTTGTTTTCTGAAAAGGATCGTCTTTCACACACCCGTGGGCTTCGTCCCTCCCATTTCAGCTGAGGAGTTGCTGTTGGAAGTCTCTGCTGCAAGGACTGGAGGCAGCCCTTCCACCTACAGTGAGCGGGGATGCCTGGCCAGCCCATAGCTTCTGCCCTTGTACCAACACCACCCTTCTTCTGCTTCTCACAAAAGTATTTTTGCTTTATATTTCTCTGTCTTTGTAGCACAGTCATTAAGGGAGCTAGTGACAAACACCCTGTGCTGCGTTATCTGCTGAGGCACCAGCGCTGGCTGCTGCGTTGGGAGCAAACACTGATCTGTGGTGACACCGGTCTGGGAGGGCTCTCACACCAGTGACACTTCTGCAGAGGTCTTTGCTTCTGCAAGACCAGTGCTTACACCTGTACCCCAGCCTAAGCTGTATGTGAGAGGGGAGTCCCACAAAGCCAAAAATACACATCGGGGGGCTGGGAAAAAAAAAAAAAAAAGAAAGTTCTTGAGGGTGCAAACAGCTTGTGAAACAGTTTGGCTGTCCAACAGTCCAACACTGAGGGAGGAGCAGCATGCTGGGATGTGGAGCATCTCAGCTGTGATAGCTGGCGAGAGCCACAAGATGTCTCTGGAAACCAGCATTTGGACAAAAAAGGCATTAATAACACCAGGAAAGTGGCCTGCCTTGTTTCCGTCTGCAGTGACTGCTGAGCCCCGGCAATGTGCAGCACTGGAGCACTGGAGTTGGGACAGCCCAGCTTGCTGAAGCTCCCTTTCCATCACCATTTACTCCAGGTGAGAATCCGGTCTGTGATGTTGCACCCATGGTGTTTCCCCACTGCATGGATGAGAACCGTGGATCAGAAAACCACCATCGGATTAAAAATTGTATTGAATTCTGAAGTGAGGGGACAAACAGTAGAGAGTGTACACTGAAAACCGGATTACAGAATAATCACAGGGTGGCAAGAAACAGTAAAAACAGAAGCAGTCTTCTCTGGGAGCTCTTCTGCCACATGTTCCCTGCACACCAGCACAGTGTCTACACGGCTTGGTACCCATCGGGGTCTGCAGTCTCCACAGGGCAGCAGTACCTGCAGTGGGACAGGGTTTCAGCACTGGCTGTCTCAGCCCAGAGCAGCAAGGGACAATCCCTTTCTCCCTTAGGGTCCTGCTTCTGCTGTAGGTCACTCCTGAGAGAGCTAAAGGAGATATTTTTCAGCTTCTGAGACATTTGCTGTTGGTAGCATAGGCCTGGGTTTATAACCTCCAAATGTGCTAACTCCTACGTGATTTCACTGCCTTCAAGGATTGATGAGTACAGAAAAATCCCACTGTGGCACACCCATGGACAGACATTATGGGAATGAACCGTCTGTCCCTGACGCAGGGAAAAATCCTGTTGAATGTGACTCAGAGCTCAGCAAAATGCCTGCAGGTCCTGATCCTGCATCCAAGTCAGTCACTCAGGGAACTCCTCTCCCTTCCACCAGCTTCTCTTGGCTTCCTAGTAAACAACTAGAGAACTGTGAAGTGGAAAAGGCCCCTCTAAGTGTAAAGTTGTTATTAAGAAACAGGCAGAGCACAGTAACTAGTGACTCACAAAGTTTAATGTGAGAAAACAAAGCTATCCTTCGGTGGACCACATAGAGAGACAGAAGTTACTGTAAACTGGAAAACCTCTTTAGCATACAACTAAAAATGTGTGGCAAACAAAATCCCTTGCCCACCAGACTCAATGATTCTAAGTATCATTTGGTTCAGGATTTGGTTTTCTTCTTACAAATCGTAAGACAGTAATTTAAATTAATTAGTTATGGGCATAAGGGGATTTTTAACAAGCTGTTTCTGGTTGGGGGGTTGCCTTTAAAGAAATTCATCTACTGCAGTGCAAATGCCAGTGTTTAGCACTAATGCAACGTGGTGAAAAGCCCATTATTCTAAATCTACTCGAACAGAAGTGTCCAAATTTGTTCTTGTAGCGTGTTTAGGAAAGTTCCTCCAGGACTGAGCTGCCATTACATCACTTTACTCAACGAACATACATTCGGACTGAGCAGGACAAGAAAGAAAGTTATAGTTGATATCTATGGCATGATTAGAGGAGAGATTGCTCTTGCTGTACAACCAGCCAGCAAAGCCTGCCCTGCGCAGCTGAAGGTCCTCAGCCTTTCAAGAACAGGTTTAAAGCTTTTTTTTTTTCCCCCCAGAGAACAGCAAATATCTGCTTAGTGCAACTATTTGCAGGCTGAGCCAAGAGGATGCTGGATGGTGACATGTGGGTGATGGGGTCAGACTCTCTGCAGCACCCAAGCAGCCCTAGTAGGGGAATCACAACAGAAAGCGTGGCTTTGTGGCAGAGCTGACCGACTGTGCTTCAGCCCTGCGTGTGAACCGCATCCTCAGCATCCTCAGCATCCTCAGCATCCTCAGCATCTGCACCCTGAGCCTCCCACAGCCACACGTGAGGTACTGAGAAAGGAAGATAAGACTGCTAAAAGTTTTTGCGTGTAGACTATGAATACAGGAACTTTTATCTCACTACTTTCCAGTGAATCAGATGGAAAAAAAAAAAAAAGAAAGAAAAAAAAAAGAAAAAGATGGTGCCAGGGTAGCTTTTCCTTTTGTTACACAGATAGGGAGCTTGAAGTTGTTCTTATTAATATGATTGTGCTGTGGAGCTAGAGCTGTTATTGTGGAAATTCACCAAGATTTAGTGGGACAATTCTTGATGACATTTAGCTTGACTTCTACCTCCTGTTTTTTCTGAGGTGATTGCTCTTTTTGGTCCGAAAGCACCGATCTCCCTCCAAAATGTGCTGTAACTCAGAAGCAGACCTGTTCCTAAATTGCTACCCATCCAAAGAAATGCTTGCCCCAAAGGACCAAAATCCCATAGGACATTAAATTTTCTCCATGGAAAAGAAAAACAAAAAAGCTGTAGTCCTTCATTTGGGATCTGTGTCTCTCAGGATGTCTGGGCTGAGGCCTCAGGCGACTGAGGGATGTTGTGTATCCAGCTAGAAGAACCCACCCCAATCCATAACCACCCTTCCCACAACCAGGGCTTTGTGCAAAATGACAGAGAGGGTAAAACAGCGAATGTGAAATCTCCTGAGTGAAAAGGAATTAGTAAAACCCCATATTCATGAAATATTGAGAGCTAATTATATGTGCATCGGAAACCTCTGGGGGAAGGGAGATGGAGGCCTTTCATTACACAGTAACTGGAACTTTTTCATCATTTGTCTAGCTCAGGAATGTAAGGCTGCTGTCTGGAGAGGGATGTGGGATTTGGCTGCAGGGCTGGGTGTGCAGGTGAGGTGCCATGCTAGTGAGCATTTCTATTGTACTCTGGCATGCCTTGGAAAAGGCTCTCAGCTGTAGCAGGTCGGTGGGGCTGCATGCTCCTACATCTTAGTGCTCTTGCAAGACAGCTTCAGTCTGATGCACCAAGAGGAATTGTCGCTCCCAAATAATTTTTCCGTCTTCCTCCTACCCAGCCCCCAAATAGGTCCAAGTCCTGTCTCTCACTTCAAACCTGGTCATGGTTTCTCCTGGAGGGTACAGACCCCAGTTTCTGAAAGTTCTGTTTCTTTGCTTTCGACCTGCTGTCTGCTTTTGTAACCGAAACAAACGGCTAGTTATTGCCATTGTACCATCGACTAAATCCAAGACTAAGACTAGAACCAGTGAAGAAGGGGCAAGTTTCTATCGTGGAGCCAGAAATAAGCATGCAAAGGAAATCGCGCCTGCTGCATGGCCAGAAGTATCCGGCAGCCACAGCGCAAGGGATGCAAAGTAGAAAGGGGGCAGAAAAAGTAGCCTGCAGTGGGTGACTAAAGGTTTTTTCTCTCTCAAATCTTTGCAGTCACTTTAGGCACAAGACGGCCCCGAGAAACGCCTCCCAGCTCTGCCTTTTGCACCTTGCTGGGAGGGCAAAGGCACCCGGGTCCCCCCTAACAGACCCCTACCCGCACCCACTGCCCTTTTGTAGCCGATACTTTTTTTTTCTTCCGTGAGCCCTTGGCGGGGACCCCCACGCAGGGCAGCAGCCTCCCGAGGAGCTCAGGGACAAGCCGCCTCCCGGCAGCGGCTCCTCTTCAAGTCGCTGCTCCGGACCCTGCCCGGGGATCCCTTCGACCCCGTCGCCCCCTACCCCGCCCCGTGGAGCCCCTGCGGAGCCCACGCACCCGCGGAGCTGCTCGCGTTGCTCCCGCGGAGGTGGCGCTGCGCCCCGGCCCGCGGCACATAAATCAGCATTAAGCCCATTCCCCCCTCTGATACCTGGTGCCACCATCTATTACTCCCCCAGTGCGTTTTCTATCACCTTTTGTTAGAATTACACAGCCGGAAACTTAATTTACCCGGAGCTTTAAAGACAAATAAATGCAGGCAGGCCGGTGTCCCTGCGATATGCCTATTTACTCCCGCGATCCATAGATTATTATGAATTGTTGTGATTTTCAGGCTGCTGCTCTTTTAAATACCTTCTCAGATACTCTCTCCCGGCTGGAAAAACAACAACAACAACAACAACAACAACAACGAAACACCACAAAAAACACGCCCACCCTTCCCGAGCAAGGGGCAAAGAGCGAGAGACCACAGCGCTTGCTCTGGCCTTTATTTACTTTTGCTATTATTGTTATTATTATTTTCCAAATCTGGAGCAAGCGAGGTTTTCAATTGCTGAAATAATTGCCTGGGAGAAAGGTTGCTTAATCTGTTCGTATGTTATTGACTCGGGCTCCGATATTTGGCTTGCTGCTTTTTATCGCAAGAAGATCACGTACGAGGGTCTTTTGCATAACAATTTTTAAAGAGGACACATCCTTATAGCATAAGTGGACGTGACTTGAATTTTGCTGATGTTTGTCCCTAAAATGACCCAATTCCGGTTACTGCCACTGGGCAGCAGTAACATTGCATAATTTCTCCAGGCAATAGTCTTATTTTACTTTACTCTCTGCCACTTTCCCTGCCTCCCCAAGCCAATACGTACTTTTGAAGTTGATTATTTTGTCTTGCTGCGTTTTAGCCCTACACACAATTCTCTCTGGGAACGGATGAGCAGAGAGGAGCCATCTCAGCTCGACCAACACGGCTAATTAATGCCGAAAGTTCCCATGCAAGGCAGAAATAGTGCCTTCAACGAAATTTTGCTGCGAGCCGCCGCAGAGACCCCAGCGCCGGTGTCAGCGCCTCCAGCCACCTCCCCGAGCATCATTTTCCCTGATGAGGATCAAAAGAGCCCCCCTCTCCTCTGCTTTTTCAAATCGAAATCGTGCTGCTTTCCAACTCCACTGGTCAAGTTAATTCTAGAACAAAGGAGGACAAAACCACAAAGGAATTATCTTCCCTTTCCCTCTTTTTCTCCCCGTCTCAAACTTTCCCGGTGCCTGTACCCCGACCCGGTGAGGGCCGGGACCCCCACTCTGGCATCGCGTCCCGGGCACGGGGCCTTGGCCCGGAGACACGGCCCCGCGATGGGGGGTGTGAAATGACAGAAGGATTCGCTGTGGTGAAGGGCGCGGGGCTCAGCCCTCCTCCAAAACATTGGTAGGGAGAATGTCCTGAGCTGCCTGCACACTGGGAGGGGAGAAATGATGATACCCATGAGTCCCTGGAATCAGTGCTGTTATTTGGACCCCGGGGTAAAAAAAAAAAACAACAAAACAAACCACAAACAAAAAACAAAAAAAAAAAAACCCAAACAAACAAAAAAACCAAACAAAAACAAAAAACAAAACCAAACAAAGACTGGATCATCTTTTCCTCCGCGGGGGAATATCTGCACAAGTCGTTGCTGGAGAGCCCCAGCCATCCAGTAAGGAAGGTACCTTCAGCGGACTGGGAAAGACGAGCACCTGAGAGATGGGGCGAGGACCCCAGGGAGCGTTCTGCCATACAGAGAGATAAGCAAACTTCCCACGGCCACTGTCCCTCCGCTCCCGGTCCGGGGACGGGCACAGGTTTTGCAGGAGAAGCCCCTCACGGCGCTCTTCAGGTTGATGGGGAAGCCGGGGACGGAGGGTGGTTGTGCCCATGTGCACCCTCTGAAAGCTACAGCCAGTCGCACAGGGGTGTGTGCAAGGGAATAGTCCCCTACACGCTCGCTGCACCCACGTTCAGACGCACAAATGAACGCACAAACTCTCGCACGCAAATATGCGCACAGAAGCGCTGCCCGCGTGGGCTGGAAGACGTGGCGGGTCTGCGTGGAGCTGAACGCACACCCTCCCTGCACCTACACCCACGGCAAGAGCAGCGGGTGGGCGACGGTCCTGCGTGTGCCCCTTTGTCAGCCAAAAATCCAGAAACTGGAGAAGGGAAAGGCTTTGCTGTCACGAAGAGCCATGCTCCCACTCGAAGTGGGAAAAGTCTTGGGGGCCAATTCCCAAAGCCCGGGTAGGGAGCCCCCCTCCTCCCGCCCGCCGGAGCCCCGCGGAGCGGCCCCGGCCCCAGCCCCGCCAACACCCCGCGGGGCTGGGCGGCCAAAGTATCCCCGACTCTTCCTTGGGCTGAGCGGCTCCCCGAGCAGAGATAGGAGCAGGGCGAGACATAGGTAGGGAGAGACGGAGGAAATTGAAAACATATTTAAAAATGTAAATGGGTTCGAGCCAGTCCGACATCGTGTGAGGGGGGAGACAGGGCGCACGCCGGGACCAGCCCCATGGAACAGAGATGGGTGCGGACCCAAACTCTGCCACAAAACTTTCAGCTCCTGTTCGTAACGTATTTAGCGAGGGGACAGGAGTATCTGCCCCGAAATCGGGTAGACCAGGGCTCAGAAACATCCACTGTAACTTAAACCAGATTGTCAGGGAGGCAGACGGGGCTGGAGAAAGCCGTCTGGACTGCTCGCCTGTCGAGAGGATGTCGCTGCCCTTCTCGGATGTATTCCTTCCTCGGTCAGCTAGCGAGAAACATCGCCGGGAACTGGGAGTTTTTAAGGCAGCCGATCCAGGTGACTTGTGCTGCTCGCAGCGAGGTAGGGTGGGCTGCAGATGTGGGTGGGAGGCGGGAGGGAGCTTGGGAAGCAGATGGGAAGGGGTATGTAGGGAGGCCACTGGAAAGCAGCGAGCTTTTCTTCTCTTTTCTTCTCTTTCCTTCTCTTTTATTCTCTTTTCTACTATTTCCTTCTTTTTTCTACTCCGTTATTCTCTTTCCTTCTTTTTTCTTCTCTTTTATGTCCTCTTTCATTTTCCTTACTTTCATTTTCTTTTTTCCTTTTCTTTTTCTCCTTTTTTCCCCTCTTTCCTTTCTTTATTTTTTCCCGTTTTCTGTACTTCTTCCCCTTTGTCCGATATTTTCTGGTTTTCTACCCTTTTTCTTTTTCCTCTCCTTTTTTTTTTCTTTCATTGTTAAAATTCCTGTTCTTTTTACCTTTCCTCCTTATTTTTTACCTTTTCTCCGTTTTGTTTTTATTTCTCCTTTCTTTTTTTCCCCTATTTGTCTTTTCCCTTTCTCTCCTTCTCTCTCTCATTTTTTTTTTCATTGTAGGAAAATAAACAAACAAAAAACATCATTAAGAATAAGAAATAGTTTTCTCTCCCCTCCCCACAAAGTTCTGCGGGGTGTTTTATTCTCCGTTCCCCTTGACAAGAGGGGGACGGCAGGCAATGAAGTAAATAAATTTAAATATTTCCTACAGTTTCCTGTGGCTTGAAAGTCGGGCTACATTGCCGGGGTGGGGGTGGTCCTGGATGGTAATTGATTTATAACTGTACACCAGGACACCAGGGCACAACATCGCCGGCGCTCCGGGAACTTCTCGGGGGAGCGGGGCGACCGCGCTGCCCGCCCGGGCCGGGGTGCGGGGGCTGCTCTTTCGGCCGGCAGCGCTGGGGTCTCCCCGCAGCCGGGCCCTCCTCTCCACTAAAAACCAGTCCTTCCTCCCTCCCTGCTCCCACGCTTGTACCCGGAGAGATTTCGAATCCTGGAGATATAAACCTGTGCCCCGAAAAAAGTTTCGAGCGGAGCTGCTTCCAATACCTATTTACCAACGAATTACACTGCTATTATTGCTTTCAATGAAGACTGAATCCCCAAGCGATAATTGAATTAGTCTATTGAAGAGACTGTCAGGTACAATGACGTGGTATATCCCGCGCATTTCCCAGGGTCTATAGGCTTTGGGGACCCGGAATGTATAGTCTGACCTTACAGCTCATAATAATAATGCTGCACTTGTAGCAGAAATCTATTCGCATTCACTTTTAACAAAACCTCTGGTCAGCCAGTCCCTGTAGGAAGGATGAAATCTATTGTATTAGAACAACTCATTTATGTCCTTCAGCAAAGGCCCCAATGAGATCTGATCTAGACCTAGAAATAGGATTACCACAGCGTATATTAACCACGTTTCTATACTTCCTCTTTCCTATAAGGGTGCAGAGAAAAAAAAAAAAAACAAACCAACACAAACAAACAAACTGCAAAGAATTTTTTATCCGATTTTTTTTTTTTAATTTCAATTTGATACCCTCCTTCTTTTGATAGCCTTTCTAAGGAAAAAAAAAAAAAAAAAAAAAAGTCAATACAACGAAATCGGAGAAATCATTTCTTCCGATTTGCGAAGAGGCTGTGGGCGCCGCAGGCTGATGTCGTGCGGCGGGAGCAATGCAGAACGACGGTGGGCACCAGGGGTCCCGGCTCTGCTCCCCGGCTCCGCTGCCCCTCGGCTGCTCCCCGCCTCCCGGATTTCATTCTCTGGCTCCCCACGCCAGGATGGCTGACCCAAGCCCCGATGCCAGGAGGCGGTGGGGACAACATCCTCTAAGAGACTCAGACAGCACCGGGCCACTCCCGAGGGCTCCCGAGGGCCAGGGAGCGCCGCAGCCTGGGCCCGGCCACCGGAGCCCTTTCCGGGGAGCGCTGGATGTCCCGGCCTCGCTGGATGCATCGGCAGCTCCGCGGGACCGATCCCCCCTTCCCGGCAGCGGGCGAGGGTCCGCGGGGCTGCGCTGCCCCGACGGGCGACTCCAAACCCAGAGGCACTCATACGTTGCAGAGGAAACTTTTTCCAAAGAAGGGCTTATTGTTTTTTTTAAAGCTTCCGTCCGTAAGACACGGTGTGGACATATTACCCCGATTACTGTAACTATCTACTAGCTTGGAGTAATATTGGTCTATTTAGATAGGAACGGTTGCGGTGGAAAAAACATCCAGCCTGGAAATATACATCGTCTTTTCCTTGAACCCCTCCTCATTCATCCAGCCGATCCCCCACCCCCTCCGTACACAGACCTACTCAATTTATAGAGAAGTCTTTAAAATCCAGAACAGTTTCTAGAAGAAGAGAGGACTCCGGATAAAATAATCCCCCCCCCCCTACACACACACGTACACACACACACGCACATACACACACTTCGCCCTCCCTCCCCCCGCCCCGCGCTCAGGAAGGCAAATTAAATAGTTAAAGCCTTCGATTTCTCTCTCTCTCCCTTTTGTTACCCAATTTTGGAACATTTAAGGATGGGTGTGTGTATTGTATTCAATAATAAAAGCTATAGGGCCGCCAGGACATTTATCATCCTATTACTGTAACAAATCCGGGCTCCCAATACATGAAAGGTAAAATGAATTACCGACGTTAAGCCGTCAATAAAGTCATTTCTGTAAATGGTGTCTCCGAAGGACTGCAGCATTATTCAACTAGCTTTATCAGCAGCTGGGAAATTACGTGAAGAAGCTCGCAGCGTGTAATATGGCCCTGCTTACTTTGATTAAGCGTCTTGCCAGGGAATAGTGACAGTGCTTTTGACCAGGTTTTATTCGCCGTCCTGTGATGAACGCCAAGCTGATCAGGCGGAATGAAGAGTAATTAAAACCTATAAATTATCTTTTGCAGCCCTTCTCAAGGCGTCTCTTGCAGGAGAGATAAGGCAGCGAGCCCCCATTTACAGCTCTGAAAGGGACCGCGGCTCACAAAGGCTACGTGGCTAAATGGGATATTGATAGTGTCCTAATTAGAATTTAATTAAGTACCCACGCTCGCTTTTGGGATAAAGATTTCAATTTTGCTAACTTAAATATAAATAAACCCAATTTCGGTGCGAGTAAATGATATGATATTGTCAATGCGGGGGGGGGGGGTTAACATTCATTTAATTGCGGATGAAGCTCTTGATGCCAGGGCTGATTGTGTTCTGCCAGCTATTATTTTAGGGGATTATTGTGCGGCTGGAGGTAACAATTCGGTAATGTTTCCCCGATACGGAAAATAACCGAGTGTGCCTCGGAAGTGTGGGCACCCACACATCGCTCGAGCATCCGGGGAGCTGCTACCGGACACCCAGCCGTGTACCCTCCAATTCCCGGCGCCGGTCGCAGTCCTGAGAGCGGAGCACCGGGCCGGGCACTTCCCCGAAGCCGCTCCGGAGGACTGAAGCGCATCCAGCCGGCAGCGCAGCTCAGCCCGCGAGGAAACGCACAGATACAGCTATAGGTGTTTTTTGAGCACGCACCCATGCACATATAGGATATATAGGTGGTGGCACGTGACGCGGCCCGGCCCCGCGGAGAGGCGCGGAGCGGTGCGCGGAGCCCCGCGGCCTCCACGGCCCGACTGACCGCTGGTTTTGTGGGGGGAAAGATGGGGGTTTTCGGCTGCGTCAGCAGGAGAAAAAGCCGGGAATTGGCCTTCCCGCAGTCCCGGGAAACGTCCCCGGGCTGGAAAAGCGGCTCCAGCCCGGAGCAGGTGCCTGAGGCCGGCCGAGATGCGGTCGCAGCGCCGGGCATCCAGCTCACCGGGACACCCCCGCTGTGCAAAACGTGAACTGTCGTGGGACCCCTATCCCCTCGTGCCTCTTCGTGTGAGCACCGAGACTTCCCTTCCCCGGAGCAGCTCTGCTCTGTGCGCAGGGAAGCGCCCGGGGCCGCGGTAGAAGACACAGCGACGGCAGAGCCACTCTCCCTACGGCACTGGGCTCCAGCCCCCCAGCAGAAAAAAAAAACCTAAAACAGGGAGCAGGGTTTGTTTGTTCGTTTGTTTGTTTCCCCTGTAAATTAAATTTTAGAAAGCTGCAGCAGTTCTCGGGAAGTGTCTTTTTCTCTCCACCCTTCAAAATCCTTAAATTTCCCTTCTGTCTAAACTCACGTCTCAAGGTGCTCGGTCTTTGCTGGGGAAAAAAAAGGAACAGAAGAGTAAAAAAAAGGCAACAAACCGAACCCAAACAAACAAACATCAAAAAGCAGACGAAGAAACATGATCCGAATTCAGCTATGAGCTGGCGGCTGATCTGCTTCATATTCCGAAAAACAAAACAAACCAAAACACCAAGCAAATCAACAATAAAGGAACAAACCAGCCCAGTGACTGCAGCCGCACGCCCAGCTCACCCCGGCAGTGGCTCCTGCCTTTATTATTATTTATTAGTATTGTTATTTTCATTTTTTATTCCTCATAAAGAAAGTTTCGATTCCGGGCATCCCCTACTCCGCTCCCCACCTCCCCTCACTTGCCTGACCCAGCCGTGGGAGAATAGAAAATAAAAAAAAAAGAAAAAGAACACAAACAGTTGCGGTTTTTTTGGTGGGGGGGAGGAAGGGGGGGTTTATTATTGGGGGGCAATAGGAAAACGGCCTGTGACCCAATCCCCGCCACCCGCGGCGGCCCGCGCAGGACACGGTGGGGATGCGGCGCGGCTGGAAGAAGTTGTTCCCGGGGCTGGTTGGGGGTGGTAAGGCGGGCCGGGGAGGGTGCCGATACACGCGTGTAGGTGCGGGCGCAGAGCCCCCGCCCCGTCGCGGCCCGTCCCGTCCCCACGCGGTATTTATGGCGGCGGCGCCGTCGGGCGCCCATTGGGTGCGGGCGCGGGTGTCAGCGGCAGCGGCCGCGCGCCATTGGCCGCCCCCACGTGCGGGGCCGCCTCACGTGCTTCCGGTGCGAGTGAAAAAAGTGTGGCTGAGGGATTTTTTAGGGAGAGTTTGTTGCACGGACCGGAGCTGTCAGAGATTTGGCCTTTTTTAAAAATTATTATTATATTTTTTTTAAGGAAGAAAAAAAGACAACAAAAAAGGGAAAAAAAAAAAGAATTACCAAACAAAAAAAAATTGGCCCGGGCGGCGTGCAGCTCCAGGCTGGCGGGGAAGGGCTCCGGCAGCCCGCGGCGTGGGCAGAGCGCAGCGTGACAGTGGGGCAGCGCGGAGCCGCCGCGGCGGCGGCGGGGAGATGGGCAGATTTTGACGGGTTTTCGGGGGGCGGGATTTTTGGGGGGGCTGCGGTGTTGCCGCACACCTTTTTGGGTCTGGTGTTGCTTCCCCCCCCCCCTTTTTTTTTTTTTTTTTTTGGTGGTGGAAATATAAGCTGATCGGGGGAAGGGGGAAAGAAACCCTCGAGTGTCTCTCCGGTTTTGGATCCGTCCGTGCGAGGGGGAGAAAAAATTCTCAGCTCCAGCCCAACAAGTGGATTTTATTTTTTAAATTTTTTTTTCTCTTTTAAATTTTTTATTTCTCCCCCTTTTCCACCCCGCCACCCACCGCCAAAGTGGGGTGGGCGTAAAACGGGTGGGTGGGGGGGAAAAGAGGCAGCGATCTCCGTGGCGGGGGCTGAGCATGGAAGAGCCGCCGGAGGGGCACGGCCACAGAGACGCGGCGCCCGGCCCGGCGAGCAGCGGCAGCGGCAGCGATGGCGAGAGCGTACCCGTGTCCCCCAGCCCGGCGCCCGCCTCCCCCGCCGCGCCCTGCCCCCTGCCCCTGCCCCGCCGCCGCCACCCGCCGCCCCCGCCGCCACCCCCGCCGCCGCCGCCCCACCGCACCACCAACTTTTTCATCGACAACATCCTGAGGCCGGACTTCGGCTGCAAGAAGGAGCCGCCCGCGCCGGCCAGCGGCGGAGGAGGAGGTAGCCGGGAGCGGGACGGAGATCGGGGGCAGAGCTCAGGTAGAGAAAACGTCAACCCACTGCTGGCCCGGCCGCCCAACCCACCCTCCCTCCTCTGTCCGGACTCGAACTGTCGTCCCGACGGCTCCGCGCCGCCGCCGCCGCCCGCAGCCGCCGCCGCCAAAGCCAGTCCCGCCGCGGCGGCAGCGGCGGCGTCGGGGGCTCCCAAGTCTCCCGCCGACGGGGGCGAAACTCACCCGGCGAAGTACGAGGAGCACGGCAGTCCCGCCATCCTCCTCATGGGCTCTAATAATGGAGGACCTGTTATAAAGCCCGACTCGCAACAGCCGCTGGTGTGGCCTGCCTGGGTCTACTGCACTAGGTATTCAGACAGACCGTCCTCGGGTAAGGAACCGCGGCGCATCTGGGAGCTGTTAAAATCGTGACAAGGTCGCCCCCACCCCCCTTTCCTTCTTCCCCCCATTGCTTTGGCTCCAGGCCTGCTGAGGACCTCGCGTGGGGAGGCGCGGGGAGGCGGGGGGGGGGCGTCCTGGGTCACCCGGGGCGAGAGGAAACGCGTTCCCTCCACCCCCACCTCTCCTTCCTCCTCCGAATCTCCCAAATTTGAATGGGATGCTGGGCCCCGATTCGGCCGTGTTTCGTTGCGGACCGCCGGCGGGCAGCGACCCCCTTCCCGTGCCCCCCGCCCGCTCCGCCTTGCCGCATCCCTTGGTGTTCTGCAGCGCGGCGGCGTGGAGTGGAAGCGCTGCGAAAACAGGCAGCGATTCGTCTTCTCCCTTGTTTTGGGGCTTTTCCCCCCCGTATTTTTGCTGGTGGCCTTTCGGGGGTAGTGGGGGAGACCTGAGCCATGAGTCGAGCAGCTGCTGGAGGTGCGGCGTGTGTGGAGTGTTTTGTCGGAGGGCAAAGAAAAAGGGTTTATTTTTAGGAAGGTGGTGGAGAGGCTGTTTATGGGGGCCTCTGAAGCGAGGCAGAGCCAAGCAGGCCCTTAGGCCGCGCATTGCTGCGGGAGCCGGTGTTCTATGCCGTGGTTTGGGGCCCGGTTCTCGCGGGGGGTGACGTGCCTCTGACTGGGACTACCCCGGTGGAAGCCGCCTGTTCGGCCCTCCCGGCCCTCGGCCCCGTTCTGCCGCCCCCTTTCACGCTGTTTACACTCTCCTAGGTGCTCCCAACAGTCCCTTATTTTATCACCGTTAGTTTCTATTTCTAGTTGTAATTTTTTTTTAAAGAAGCAGAGGGTGAGGAGGGAGGCTTCCCCTGTGGCACCCGCGGCCAGCACCCAGCGATCCACCAGCGCGGGCCGGGGCCGGGGTGGGTTCCCCTGTGCCGCCCCGGTGGGCACGGGGCCGGCTGCCCGGGGGCCGCTCCGGGCCGCTGTAAAGGCGGCGCTCCCCGGCCCGGCTCCGCGCTGCCTGGCCTGGCTGCTCCCCGCCGGCGGTCGATGCGGTGCTATCGGCCGAGCCATCTCCATCTCCAGTTATTGACACGTCCAGCGACTTGAAACTCAGAAAAGGCATTTTGATTGACTTGGGTGATTGATTGAGTGATAGAGCTGTCAGACGGCGCGGCCCTCGCTCCCGGCCGGCCCGGCCACGGGTGTTTTTCTACCGATTCCCAGTGCCACCGTGCACCAGGCGTTTTACACTTGTGCCTTTATTTCCTTTCCTCCCCTTTCTTCGGGCAGAGAATTAATTCTGCATGTGCTCCCCGAAGCTCCCTGCTTACCCCAGCCCGGAGGGTAGAAAGGGCGAGGGGAAACTAAGCTCGGCTCGGCCGCCCTCTTTGTTGTGCTCGGAGCTTCCCGCTGGTCCTGACCGCTTCTCCCAGCTCTGGGTACGAGCGGGCTGCGGCGGTCGGAGGCGCCGACACATCGCCGCAAGGTGCCGGGTCAAAGCGATTCACTCCCCGCGCCCTCCGTCCCTCCGCCGGCCGAGCTCGGGAGCATCCCGCCGGGCCCCGTCCTTTTTCCTGCCGGCAGCCGCCGCCGAGCCGCAAGGAAAACCCCCGCTCTGGGGAAGAACTGCGCCGGGAGAGCAGCTTTCGGCCTACTCGGCGGCCAGGAGGCCTCACGGCTCCGGTTGCGGCTGCTGCTGGCGGGGTGCTGCGGGCCCGGGGCCGCCCGCCGAGCCCGGCAGCTGTCGGGGGATTTTCACAGATCCCTTTCTCCGGGGCCCACTCCCCTCTCCACTCGCCTCCGGCCGGCGTGCACAGGACCGAGTGTAGAACCCCGAGCGGGCGCTGCCTGCGGGATGCACCCCGGGCCAGGCTGCTTCCCGGGCGAGCTCTGTAGCACTTCACCTGATCCCATCCCGGCCTGGGACTGGGGAGGTGTGGGTGCACCGCTTTCGGCGGGGGTTCATGGAAGGAGCTGCAGGCGGGGCCGAGGGTTCCCGACAAGGATGTGAGAGCCCGGACGACCCGGGTGGCAGCGGGGTTCCGAGGTGGCAGCGGGGAAGGCACTCCCGGGTCTGAGCTGTTGCTCCCCACAGACTGGAGTAGCCCCCGGCCAGGCTGCTGCTCCCGGCGGCTCCTCGATGCCTGGCCACGGGAACCCTCGCCCCCCGCGGAGCCGCTGCCCGGCCGGCGGACCTTGATCCTGGGCCGTGCAGAGGAAGGCCGGCTTGTCCCGCAGAGACGTCCCGACGTGTTTCGGGGCAGGGGGCGAGGGGGGCAACAGCTCCCGTCGGCGGGACCGGCTCGGCGGGGTAGCGGGGGATGCGCGGGGGGCCTGGCCGGGACCTCTCATCTCCCTGCCCGTCCTTCCCTCCACCGTGCCGGGGCGGCGGTGCCGGGATTGGGTGTCTGTGGGGGAAACACACGGGACCGGCAGAAATTCGTTCGTCGGCCATTTTTCCGGCGGTCGGCGGGGAGGGGGCGGCAGTCGGTCGGTCTGTCGGTCGGTCGGCGGCGCGGCCCTGCCCAGTGGCGTGTGTGTGCCCTGCCCGCAGGCCCCCGCACCAGAAAGCTGAAGAAGAAGAAGACGGAGAAGGAGGACAAGCGGCCGCGGACGGCGTTCACGGCCGAGCAGCTGCAGCGGCTCAAGGCGGAGTTCCAGGCGAACCGGTACATCACGGAGCAGAGGCGGCAGAGCCTGGCCCAGGAGCTCAGCCTCAACGAGTCCCAGATCAAGATCTGGTTCCAGAACAAACGAGCCAAGATTAAGAAGGCGACGGGCATCAAGAACGGGCTGGCGCTGCACCTCATGGCCCAGGGACTCTACAACCACTCCACCACCACCGTGCAGGACAAAGAGGAGAGCGAGTGAGGCGGCGCAGCCCTCACAGCCCTGCGCCGCGGCGCCGGCCCGCCGGCCGGGAGGCGGACAGGTGCTGTTTAAAAGCAGATCTATTGTCTATCCATAGTATAAGGACTCCGATTAAGAAAAAAAAAAAAGTAAAATATGAACACTTAAAAATTATCTCTATATAGCCAAACAGCATATGACCATGTATATATTTAATTTCAGGTAAGAAATACGTGTAGCGATCTCTATTTGCTGGACAGTTTCTCTCTCCCCTTGTCTCTCTCTCTCTTACCTTCTCTTTTGTTCGTTTGTTCGTTTTTTCGTTTTGTTTGCTTTTATTTTATTATTCTCGATGTCCGTTGCTCTTGTTTTACAGTAAATGTCTTACTTTTCTGTTCTTTCGTTTGATCTTATTTGTATGTGTGTATTTCTGTCTCTTTTTTTTTCTGTTTTTTTTCTGGTTTTTTCCTTTTTTTTTTTTTCCCCGAGAAAAAAAATAAATCTGATCCACAGACTGCGAGACTGAATCTGCCGCTACAAGCCAAAGATTTTATTATGTTCAGAAATCTGTAGTCTGAAATAAAGTGTAGACTGTGTTCAGGACCCAGGCTGACTGTAATTCTTTATTTTAGTGTATAGATGTTTGTATATATATATGTACATATATATACAAAACCATAAAAATTAAATATATATATGTACATACATTATATGCTGTGCATATACTGCCATTTTGGAGACGTATTTAGGTGTTGTTTTTGATTATCAGCGCAGCAATTTTTAAACCGCCCATCCCTTCTTTCAAAGCCTGTCTGAGACCTTCGATTTTATGGTTTTGTTTAGGGTTTTTGTGTGTTTTTTTTTAATTATTATTTTTTAACTCCTTTCAAAAAATAATTCTCTTTGGCTGTTGCGACTGTGCCTCACCTCCCGCATCTCCCTTTTTAACAAAAAATAAAAACAAATAATGGTAATAATGTATCACCAGCTTCTGCAGGAAAAATGCCTGAAACCGTCTGGACGTTTAAAGCTCCGGGATGTGTTGAAAAGGGATTTGACTTCACCTCGTTCCGAGAGGTTCTGCTCCCATACCGAGTTTCCAGCGAGGAGATCTCCCCGGGCAGGGCAGAGCCGCGGCGAGGAGAGGACCGGAGAGATTGCCACTCGGCACCGGGCGCTGCGCCGCGGCTCCCCGGGAGCGCTCCCTGCCCCTGCCCTGCGCTTCCCTTTTTAGGGCTCGGGCTCGCGTTCGCCCGTGTGCGTGGGAAGCGCGGGGTCGTGGAGGGCCGGCGGCACAGCGGGACTCCCGGTCTGTCGCCTCCGCTCCGCTTTTCCACCCACCCCGGTTAAATTTGGCTGCGGCTCTCTTCGCGGCCGAACCGGGGGCACCGTCTGGCTGGGGTCGGGCCGTGCCCGTACTTTTGTCCTCAGGCCGTCGAGGGTCGCCATGGTCGGACCTGCAATCCACGCGGGCCTTGCGTGGGGCGCCGCGGAGCCGAGGACGAGCGCTGGGGGTCCGCTCCCCGCGGTCCCTGCAGAGACCGGGCGCCGGGGTGGGTGGATAGCCGCCGCCCCCCCCCCACCCCGCGACGGGACTGCCTGTCTGCTTTTCCTCTCCTTTATCTTTCTTTCTGCTCCTCTGAATCCCTCCCAGAGGCCCACAGACGGCGGGGAGGAGCAGAGAGGCGGGCAGAGCTGGAGCTGGGGTGAGATCCGAGCCAGGGGAGCCCCTCTCCTGGATCCCAGAGGATGGGGCGACGCCGATCTCTTGCCCCAGGGGTCAGGCGGGCCCGGACGTGGACGAGCAGCAGCATACCCGGGCGGCACAGCCTGCAGCTCCTATCAAATCTGCAGCTTCACCCATCCTTTCCCCGTCAGAGGCGTTAGAGGTTTTCCCGTCTGTGCGAGGAGAACGGGAGCAGAGATGCAGCGGGAGATGGCTTCTGGATTTTTCTTTATTTTTTAACTATTTCTGCTTAGCACTGCAGTCAGCTGTCACCGACCGGAGATGGAGGCGCAGGCCGGGGCTACTATGCCCAGCGACAGCACCGCGCCCTCCACACCCGCGGCCGCCGGGGCAGAACCGCTCCTGCATCCCATCACATCCCACCCCTGCGCATCCCACCCCACTCCCGCCTAGCCCAGCTCTGCTCTGCCCGCCGAGGCCTCTACTCCTCTCTGCAGGCCGAGGAGTCGGGAATACTCGGAGGGTTTAAATAAATGTTGTACAGCGCCATCTAAAGTTGTGCATTTCTTTCTCTTTTCGATGGGACTGGAACATAAAGTCTTCCGCACCGAGGAAAAGAAACCATCCTTCAAAGCATGAATCGCACCACTCGGGGTGGAAAGCGGCCACCCCGCCGGGGGCAGCTGCGGGGTTTGCGGGACAGAGGCAGAACCTCCTCCGGCCCCCATTCACTTGCTGCTGCCTGGAGCCGTACAGGCGATAAGTGTAATTTCTTCTTAAAAATCGAGTAATGACGCTCTCTGAAAGCAGGATCCGGCACTGCCAAGTCGAGGGGTCCCTCGCCTACCCCTGCCCCACCGACAGATCCCCGCTACCTACCTGCAGCCGGAACAGGCTCCCGGGCGCGGGGATCACCCGCAGGGTGGGGATCTCCGGCGAAGGAGGCTGAAGAGGGATTTCCTCAGACACAGGGTGTCCAGCCAAGCTCAACTGAGCTGGACAAGTCAGGAATAAAGACGACGGGGAAAATATAGGGCAGATTAAGGAGAGCCTAAAGAGGATTATTTAAACAAATCAGGATTTTTAATGTAATTATGCTTCTAGGATTTCTTGGCGAGAGCAGCTGAGCGGGGCATATGAGGGGCCCGCTGCAGGCCGGCTGCCCTCGCTGGCTCCACGAACGACCTCGGTCTTTCGTGGGTGCCGGGGAGAGACAGCCCCGCGGGGTTGCTCTCCGGCCGGCAGTCGAGGGGGGGACTCCCTCCGGGGCTCAGCAACAGCCCCGTGGTCGGCTACGAGGAGCCGAGACGTAAGAGCATCCTCCCCGTCGGAGAGGGACCAGGTGTGCGCGGAGCGGCGCGGGGAGGCGGGGAACACGCACCGGGGACGCTGGCGGAGAGCTAGGGGCTGAGAGGATGGATGAAACCGGGGAGCCCAAGCCCCAGGAGGGGGCACCCACAATCCCAGAAGGAAAAGCCCTGGAGGAAAAGCAGTACCTTCCCCTCCCTCCCTGCCTTGGGGGTCGGCTCCCCCACACCCCGACTCTCGGCAAGCAGCAGGGCGTTTGTGGGGTGTGACTCTCAGTCAACACCAAACAGGCGACCCCCGACCCCACTGGTGGAAGGACGCACCGACGCTCATTTCTCCCTCCAAAGTACCCCGAGAGCTGAGCACAACCGCTTCCAGGACCCCGGCACCGGCCAGGCGACCCTCGGGGGGGTTTGGCCCGGTGACCTGCTGCTTTGCATATGCAAATGAGTCGCGGGGGAAGGGGGGCAAGGCCACGCGTGGTCCCCTCGTCACTCCCCTCGGGCCGGGGTGCAGATCCCGCTGCCTCCTGTTACGGAGCTTGTTCCTTTGTGCTGCCTTTCGAGGAATCAAAGCAGACACGGTTGTGACACGTAGCCCGACGGGTCAGAGGTCAGATTTCACAATCCCAATTACAATGATTTCTAACGATGTTTATCTTGC
Source organism: Patagioenas fasciata (assembly GCF_037038585.1). Classification (NCBI taxonomy): domain Eukaryota; kingdom Metazoa; phylum Chordata; class Aves; order Columbiformes; family Columbidae; genus Patagioenas; species Patagioenas fasciata. The sequence continues at coordinate 10,152,414 of NC_092526.1, read as the reverse complement.
GGGCTTCGACGGCTGGGAGCTTTACAAGAAGGCTCTGCTCCCCTCCCCTGTGCTTGGAGGGCCGTGGGTGCGGGGGGCCCTCGCTTCGGCTCCGTCCGAGGGGAGATGCACTGCCCCTGGGCACCGAGTGCCGTGTCCGAGCCGCCGAAGGGCGCTGGGAGTCAGACTGCAACGACAAGGGGGGACCTCGGGGGTCCGGCACCGGTACCGGGCTCACTCCGCAACTCCCTGCGGTGCTTGAGTCCACGCCGGAATTAAGTGAGTGAATATCACAGTGGTTTACAATGAACATTACCAAGCACTGCACTTCTCTCTCCCCGTCGGGTAAGGTCCTAAGCAGCGCTAACAAGTGACTAAGCGGAGGTACGAGCTCCACTCGCCAAACAGGCGAAGCCTTATCCGAAGCCGATCGCGGCTGAGCGGGGCGGGGGGGCTATAGAGACGGGTCTTGCCAAGGTTGTCGCCCCCAGGACGGCCGCCCAGCGCGTCCGAAGCCACCGTAGGCGTCCCGGGGGATGCGGCGGGCGGTCCCGGCGGGGACCTCACTCCGCGCCGCCTCGCCCCCGGACTCCGGCTTCTTGCCGGTGAAACCGATTCGATTTAACTTTTATTTTGTCTTACAACAAATAAAAGCAGAGCTGCGGTCGGATCAAAACACAGCTCAAACGGTTTCCGATTGAATCTAAAACCGTTTGGAAGAAAGCTTTGCTGAATGGCGAAGGGCTGAAAATTGGAGAAGAGGGCTATAAATTTTGAGTTAAAAAAACCTGAATCTGCAACTTTCCCTCTGTTGGGGAGTTGAACACGTAGCGGCCGAGCCCCAGCTTCGGGCTGGCCGTTGACAGCAGCGCGCAAGGTGCATCTCTATGCTCTACATCAAATGCCTTTGAAACAGATTTAAAAGAGTGTATGTAAACGAGCTAATGGAGCTCTGTCTTCCGGTTGAGTAAGCCGAGGCACCAAACTTTGCTGGAAGTAGAAGTACTTTGCTCTGAGATCTGATCTTTACTGCACCAGGTGAGCAACCCTTACATTAAAAAGAGTTTCTTTGTTTGTTCTTGGTCAGTTTGTCAGTTTGGAGATAAGAAAGGTGAGAATAAAAACTGCGACAGCAGCATAACCATCGCGGGCCGGGGGTTGAGGTTTAGGGGAACGGGACGGGGCTGCCGAGCCGCCCCCGCTGCGGCCCATGGCCGTGACGATGCTGGTGCTGGCCGTGCGGTCGTGGGGGCGGGCGATGGACGCAGCCTCGCTCTGTCCCCGGGCTGCGGTCGCAGGGCTCGGCTCGGGCAGGGGAAGGAGCCGTTGCGCCGGGGTGGTGCCAGGGAACAGACGGGCCTGGGCATCTTTCGTTTTTCTTTTCTTTTTTTTCTTTTCTTTTTTTTTTTTTTTCTTTTTAATTTTTATTTTCTTTTCCCTTTTTCATCCTCGGTTGGGCTGCTTGGAACCGCCTGGCCCAGAGAATAACAGGGTCACGCCAGAACTAAAGGCAGCCGCAAACCGGGCGCAGCCGGGGTAGCATGGAGCACTGCTCCCCCTCGGCGACCGCATCCGAGCACTCCCCCTGCCAGGCAGGTAGAGTCCTACACAGTCTCCAGCAAAGCCCCAGATTTTCTCGAGGCCAGGCAGACCCTCCTGGCAGCAGTCACCCGGGTACACACCGGCCTGGGGGCCGGAGGTGGACAGGGATGGAGGGGTGTGGGGGGAACGGGGGCAGGCAGCACCCAGGGGGGCCGGGCTCGGGGCGCCCCTTGGCATCGGTGCCCCACCACCACCTGTCACCCGTCCCAGCTGGCGCCAGCGGCTGCCCAGCCCGGGATCTGTTTGCGCGGGTGGGGTGAGGGAAACGGCTGCGCTTGCAGTGGGGCCGTGCCGGGCCGTGATCTGCCGTGTCTTCCGCCAGCCCCGGTGCCGGCGGAGCTGCTCCCGCCTGCTCCCCGGTGTTTCAGTTTGCGAGGGCACGCTGCTCCCCGAGAAAGCACAGGAGGAACCCGAGGAACGGTGGCAACAACGGGGCACTTTTCTTTCCTCTTTGATCTCTCCCTCTTCCTTTTTTTGGTTGTCAGATAAAAAAAGACCCCCCTTTCTATCCTGTCCACCAGCCCCGGGCTGCCCAGGCTCCCCGTAGGCTCTCCGGCCGGGCACTGGTCGCCCTCTCGGGGACCCTGCGGGGGACACCGGCGTTCTCAGGTGTTCCATTACGACAACAGACCTTTACGAAATATGTGGAGGAGGAGACACACCTGCATGGCCTCTCCGGGCCTGGGAGCCAGGCTGGGGAGAGGTTAAGCTTAAGCCCAAAAATCTGGAGTGAAGGGAGCCAATGAGGACTGTGCGCTGGTGAGCCCCCTTAGTTATGAAAAGATTGAAGAAGGCATGGGAAATAATATTAACTTTAAGATCAACCTTGGTTTTGTGTGTGTGGGTTTTTTTTTCGGTGTTCTTCCAGAGAACAATGCGTGCCTTATCTCCCTCTGAATAAATAAATCATAATTGCCCGACAGTTACCCGTTACAATAAACTTGACCAGATCTTCCAACAATTAGTTACGCGTTCTCTCAGCTCTGGTAAAAGTCTTGTTAAATATGATGAATGTTAAAATAAGCTACCCTTGACCGTACTTTGCAAGATCTTTATTGGAAAAGTACAAGTATTTAAGCCTCTTAAGGAGGCTTAAATGAAAGAGGATGGCTGGTAAAAGATAAGGCTAGAGATACCACTCGATTTTCAGATACCAAATTAAATACTAATTGGATCGTGTCTCTTTAACAGGGATTGGTGTTTTCGTGGTGCAGCTTTAAAAAACAAAATAAAACAAAACACAAAACAAAACTTGAACGTGCACCCTTTGACTTCAGGATCTCAGCACTGACCCCAGCAGCCGTTTTGCCGTCAGCTTGGCCCTTTCCACTGGCAACTTCAGCTGCCTAAAATGTTGCCTGGGAGTATAATCTCGAGTGCTGCAGCGCTCTCATTTCTCAGGGCTGCTGCAGCAGCACCTGGACCCCAGCTGGGAAGGTGCTTCCCATTAGGCCAGGACGAGGGCAAACACATGTTGTCCATCAACCCTTAGAGATAACAGTTAGTGCTTTGGGTGGAAGAGAGAGGTTTAATGAGAGGTTTGCTCCTGCTTTCCTAGCAGAAAGAGGTGAAAAAGGGTTTTGAAGCTTCTTAACTCCAGCTCCTCGTCTATCAGATGTTAGTGCTGCCTATGAGAGCCCTGGGCCAACTTTGCAGTCTGGGACATGCCCCAAAGACATGGAATTGCAAGGCAAGGGCAGAGAAGAAGACTTGAGCACCAGCATACAAACAACCCCAAGAGCTGGCCCCAGGAGATATCCTTCTGGCTATGAATTGAGGCAGACCTTACCATATTTGAGGACCTTTAATTGGATTAGAAAAAATGATCAGTACTTCTGTTGTTGTTATTTTTCTCTGGTAAGGGCTGAATTTTTCCTGGGAATCTCCCCATTTCTGTGTTCCGAGGTTATTGACCTTGTTGTACGTGTGTGATGGGTTCTGGGCTGGAGGTTCTGCTCCTCTGTTGTGCAAAACAAGCAAGGACTGCACTGAGCCCCTATCTGCAGGTACTGTGAATCAGAATCAGGCCCTGGACTTGGCAGAACAACTTCAGATGCAGAGCAGGGCACTGAGATGTTTCTACTGAACTGGGCAAGGCTGGACCTACACACCAGGAGACAGCACGAGTGAATTTCTTGCACATTTTATAGGTATAGCCATTGCACAGTGATGGATGTTCTGGTGCAGCCCAGGAGTGGGTATTTATATCACTGTGTTGTTGCCTTCAGTCCATGCTACCAGAGCAGCTGGTGAGGTTTCATGAGTGTGGAGAAGCCGATAGGGAATTGGAAGTTTACAGTTTGGAGTGAGAAGGGAGCTAAATGTTAGAGCAGCAGCCAAGAGGTTTCACATGCAGCCTTTAACTTCTATAGGTCTTTATACATGCAGGGTCATATATTTAAAGTGGATTTCTGGATTAATTTAAGGTTGTTTGGGGCTCTCTCCCTTAAGTGAAAACACACGAGAGCCATGCTTTCTTGTGGAAATGAGCATAAATATGGATCTGTTTCTGTAGTGGTTTAACATGCAGCTGAGTTTACCCCAGAACATGTCTGTTATGGGATGCATCATATAAATATATATTGAGTCACAGTCTAGATACCGATCATGTCCTCCATAGATAATAATACAAGTTTGGGGTTATTACAGGTTCTGTGATGTAGCTGTTTCATATTTGACTTTTAAAAATATGTTCCACTTACTTGTAGACCACACAAGCTCTATCAAGGACACCTGGTATCTATTAGATTGTTTCAGTCTGTGGAACAAAGCTAATCTGATATGACTAGCGAAGTTGGGAGTTTTGCCATTCAATGGCAGTAGAATGGGACTCGGAAGGTTGAACTGTAAAAAACACAGCTCCATATGATTTTATTCACATCTAGCCTGTCAGGAATAAAATCCCACCAGTCAGAGGTCAGAGGACCTGCGCTGTGCTGAGGTATGTGCACGCAAGATTGCAAGCAGAGGAAAAACCATACCCACATGGATTTGCCAACTTTCACCTGAGGTTTAATTTAAAAATGAGCATTACCTTAGCCTGAGTTACAACAATAGATTAGTGGCCTGGATATTGTTGTAGATAAATCTTTGCAAAAATAACAGGCATGTAGCAGTGCCAGAAGAAAGTGAAGTATTCCTCTGTGCCTTGTATATTGTACCTTTCTGAGCATCCAGGTGAATGTGTGGTTGCTATTAGCGGTGCCAAGAACCTCCATCCTCCCACCCAGGATAGTTCCCGAGCACTGACCCTGGTCGGAATGCCAAGTCCCTGTCAGCTGGCTGAGGTGCAGGGCAGGGACAAGCTCTGACTCAATAGCTCAGATGAAAGGTTTTTCCCAAAAAGAGCGAAGCCCAGGGTGCTACGGAAAGCTTCAATATCCTGCAGATCCCTGTTAATCCACTAGCTCTTGATCGCTGCCTGAAATTCCTGGGTGCACTCATTGCGGTCCCCCCAAATCCATCCCAGACCTAATTTTGAAGGCAGTGCCCTCAGTGGAGGTCTGGTTTAAAATGGTTTAGCTCTGCTGTTTTCAGTGCTGTGTGACCAGGCGAATGAGGCAGCGCAGGCTCCTTTCTGTTGGACGGTGGTTTACCCCAGCTCCGGAAAAATCCCTGCAGTGGCGATACTGAGTGAGGAGGAGACTGCAGCATCCAGCCTGTGCTTCTGCCTTCCTGGGTTTTTGTACTTAGATATGCATTACTCAGTCAGTGGGTTTCGCTGCCCTGAGCTTGAAAAGTTACTTGAAAGTTTTATTTAAAATTACAGATACTTGTCACATGTCAAACTCTTCTATATGTCAAAGAAATTATTAAAAATGATTTATGAAAACATGTACATGACTGAACATGTATGATATTATTGTTATTACTGTATATTAGAGGCCAAATATATTTTTTAAGGACTTTTTTATTTTGGGTTCTTTCTAAATCCAGAGTGGATTGCACCCACAGTTCTGGGAACTGAACTTATTATTTTTGTATGTCTAGCAAAATCATCCTTGAAATCAGTAGGAATTTTGTAGGTATGAAGCTGGAAGTAAATCAGGGCTTCAGGATCTGTTTTCAAGCAATTTGAAAGAGTGTAGAGATTTATTTAATTTGGATGGGGTGCACTTGCAGGCAGAGTTCAAATACTGAAAATAAACGACTTTTCCCCATGCATAGAATGAAACAAGATGGACTTGGAGACAACTTCTGGGGTCATTTGGCCCAGCCTTTTGTATCACACAGAGTAAAGGTTGCACTAATCCAGCCCTAAATTTTTCTGTTCTTATCTTGTGCACCTGTACTGCTGGTGCTCTAATTATCTCAATAGACAGTAATTGTGTTTGCCAGGGAAGCAGTGATCAACCATACTACTGCAATTCTTTTTGTGCTTTTATTTCTGCAATGATTCTTTCATTTACAAAAAAACCCAGGAAAATGTTTCTGTGTTAACTGGGTTTTATGGTCAGTTAAATTAATTTAAAAAATAGTTACATATGAATCTCAGCCTTTAGTAAAAATAATAGAATTAACTTTGTACTAATTTTTTTGTCAGTGTTAAAGCATGCATTGAATTGTGAATGATTTCTGAGTAAACCAGGACAAGTATTAGAACAGACCTGCATATCACATTTGTCAGAAATTCCTATTTGGAGCTGTATTTTGGGTAAGAGAATATAAAATTAATCCAATTTGAGCTTCTGTAAGAGTAGCAAACTAATTACAAATTCATGTAATTTATCATTTGTCACAGAGTTAATGAAATTATTATGTGACTATTTTAAATAGCTCTAGAAGGAAGAAAAATCTCTAAAGCCAGAGATCAGAGCTGTACCAATTCTCAGCAATCCACAGGTCCTGGGAGTACAAAGCCATCCCCAGAGCCAGCTTTAATTCAGAATAACTACAGCTCCTGCATTCCTGGCACACCACAACAAAAGACAATAAACGGAGTCGGGTTTTGTCGGGTCCAGTCAGCCCTCGCTACCGTGCTGTGGGCTCAATGGTTTGCTTCGCACAAATGCAGGACTGGACTCAATATGTACCTACTTTTTTTTTTCTTCTTCCCTCTTCTTTATCCTACCCCTCTATCCTCTCCTTTTCTTTTCAAATGTATGTAGAAAGAAAAAGTCACTCCACAGTTTTCAGGATCAGCCCTCATCTTACGGTGCCTCTTTGCCGTATTGCACATTCTCAGCCATAAATATGTCCAGAGCACATTAATGTTGCTGAGACCAGGGGGTCTGCAATATTTTTGAGAGGGATGTTACAGGAGAAAAGTTCAAAACCTCAGGGCCTGATCCTGACCCCTTTGAACTTAACAGTAGCTGTTGCACAGGCTCCAGTGGCAGCAAGCTCGTGTGCTATATGTGCAGAAGCATTACGCTTATGAGCAAGCTGTTTAAAACGCTGCATTATTTCTTGCTTGTACTGATAGTTTCTCATGTAAAGTTCTATATATTCTTTCACAATAAATACATGAAACAGTTAATCCAATGTTATATTGTTTAGTAGTATTTTACTTGCAAATGACCATTATTTCTTCTCTGCTCTGTTTGCTCTTCTGAATGTCTGTTTTATATCCTGGAAATGGAAGAGCTATTCTTTTAATGCCCATTTCTTTCTGATGATAATCGTTCTTTCTGGCAAATGCTGTGACTTGCAGCTAGTCTATATTTTCGATCAGTAAATATTGAACCACAATGGCAAAGAAGGTCTGAGCTATGATACGGCCAAAACAAACAAATAGAAAGCAACCCACCTTCTTTTTTTTTTTTTTTTTTTTTGTTATATTTCTATTATTTTCTGGATGGACATACTGTCCTCTAAGTTGGTTCTGAATGTAAGCCTCAGGTTTTTTTGATAGCAGCTACAGTGGGGAGCACAGGAGCCTCGTGGGTAGGTGGCTAACACCCTGCCTGTTGTTTTGGGCTCCCTGGGGTGGCACTGCATATCTGTCAGGGTGGTGGTCCAAGGGGTGATGCAGAGCATCACCCAGCACTGCACAGTGAGGCACAGGGCTGGCCCTGACACTGTGATTGGATTTTTTTGTTTGTTTGTTTTTTTTTTGGTTTTGGGGTTTTTTTGCTACTGTTTTTTGGGGCTAGAGGGAAGGTAGTGCCTGAGGTTTGGGGCAAGGCAGTCCCTGCTGCTGGCTTGGTGTCTCAGTAATCCCTTTCTCCTGGCGATGCCCAATTGCAAAGACAACCACTGGGCCAAATCCCCAACCCTTATCAAGTAAAAAAATGTCATTGATTTTAATGAGCGTTTGCAGGGAGATTTTGGATAAGTCATTGTGGACTTTTGTCTGCGTGAGGACTGAAGGATTTGGCCTACAGTCTTTTACAGTATGAGGTTAATCAACATGCGGGAAATTCCCACACCCTCTAAAGGGCCCTATTGTATCTCTGTTCAACAGAAATCTCTGCTAAATCACTTGGTCCTCAGCTAAAAAGCTGCGGGTATGATATGAACCAAAGTAACTCCAAGTCAGTTAACAGGATCCTTCCAGGAATGTATTAAGAAAAAAAAGCTCCCACAGAAAAAGCAACCTGGGTAATTCAATGGGAGCCAGCGGTGGAAGTGCCCGCTCCTGCCCTCATTAGCATCAATGAGAGTTTCCCCATTGATGGAGCCCATTCAGTAGGAGAGGAACTGGGCTCTACAGTAGCATTTTAAATTATATTCAAAGGTCACTTAAATTATATGGTCACTTTAAAAGCGCTCTCCAGAAACCTGAGTAATATTCAGCTATGTTGGGCACTTGCCTGAAAGTGTCAGTTAGGATCTCTTTGGATACATTCGCCTTTGAAAAAGCCAGTTGGCATCGGCAGCTTGTTGTAGGAGCTGCTGCCGTCTAAGGTGTTAAAATGAAGCATTTGTTTTTGAAATGACCTATAAAGCCTGTCAGCATTTGCAATCCAGCTTGTGAGCAGTTGTGCAAGGCAGACTGTTTGATGTCCAGGCGGATAGTTTGCCACCTTGGGTGAGATCCAAGTTTTTCAGGGAGCTGAAATTATCACCGGATGGTATAGAAATACTAGCATTTGGCAACATGAAGTATTGATAGAGACACCACCCTATAAATAATCTATTCCTCCTCCAGTGGTGTGAGATCCTGGAAATAATATTCTCTATTATGAATGAAAGGTGTCGAAGAATAGGTTGGAAAAGGCAAACACTTCCAAATGGCTCACCTGCCAATGCAAGCACAGCTTGTCTCGTAAATAAGTTAGCTATGCTTTCCTTGTCTGGTATTAGATCTACAAGAAGCAATAAACAGTCTGAATAAAGCATTAATTCTCAGCCTTATCACTTATGGATCCATTATGCCTTCATATAATTTACTAATATTTATCTAGATGAACTAAATGTTACAGAAAATTTAAAGGTGGCAAACATGCTGTCTGCAGAATTATTCTGTGCATGCTGGGAAAGTAGCTCATGGCAGAATTGAATTATTTAATATTATTTTCCAGTATCATGTAGACGAAGTATAAGCTTCATTTTTGGATTATGATTTGTATTATGAAATGCTTATCAAGTGTTTTCTGAAGATTAGTTTAGTTTTAATTAAATAAACCTTTCTCAGGAGAAAGCTCCCAACTACTCTTCGTACCCAGAGGCTACCGTACTTGTTGTTTTTAATTATTTTTCGCTGTTACCCAAACTGCTTTGGGTACTCCTGCCCAATTAAATCAAAGACATGGGCTTCTTATACACAATATGTTTAATATTTAATTTTAATTAAATTAATTAAATTGTTTATTTAATTTTATGTGCATTATTGTGCATGGAGCAATGTAAAATTTATGATAGGAAGAATTTGTGGGAGCTTTCAAACAAGCTAATTACTGAGGTAAAAAGAGACTTCTGTCTTTCTAGGGAATAGGCATTTGACCATAAAGAGATAACAAAAACCGAAGTTGTTTGAATAAAATAATAGGTGGTTGCACAGCATTAAGAATTATTTGTTTTACCTTATTTTATCTTGTAACCATTACTTGGTCATATTATAATAGTTTTGACAACAGCCTTCTCCCCCAGTTGTCGCAGGCAGGTAATAAAGTATTTATCAGGGTAAATAAACCTAAAGCTACAATATAAATATGTTGAACATTAAAAATCAGCAACTCACATGCCACAGATATACATTTTTGGCTACACCCTGAGTCTTTTGCTTCCAACGGGCTCATTTATCTCACAGGTACTATTTATGAGAACCTACTGTTTATTAAAAGGAGTAGCAAATAAAAAAAAAAAATTAATTTTTTTTACTAGGTAGGTGTAGATTATTTGTTGTGATAGACTTGTTTTTTCTTCCTCTCCCCTCTAATGGATGTTTCTTTCTCATCTGAAATGAGCAGCAGAATATTTTTGATGGTGTTTTAATCTAGTAGTGTATTGTTTTGAGAAGGTTACTGGTGCTACGTGTAGACAGAGGCAGAGAACTGTTTTGCATGACCGCGATGCACATTATTTCTGCAGGAATTTAATAAGCAAGAAAAACACAAAAATGCTTATTTGTAACACTGTTTCTTATGATTTATATAAAGGTAGCTCACATGCCTCTTCTCCATGCGTGGATATACCCATGAGGAGCCTATGGGGCTCCACCTAAAACCCACTTGACTCCCTGGGGGTCTTTCCATCGATGCCAGAGGGGTAGAAACAGGCCCTCTGGGGCGGATTTCTTAATACTTGAGGAAGCAAACCTACTGCTGCGTCTTGGCTGCATTTGTCAGGGATACAGCCCCGGGGGAGGAGGGAGCAGGATCAGGCCCCCGCACTACTGCGCATTGCAGAGGTCCTGGGAACACGAACCAGACTCCTGGCCAGAGCTGCGCTGGTCACTCGTGCAGCTTTGCAGTTGCTGTGCTGCGTGTGGTTGTGAGCATGGTCATCCCCGCTGAGGGAGATGCAGGTCCTTATGAGGGGGGGGAAAAAGGTGGAAATTGTTTTGACATCTTTCCCTCCACGCGCCCCCCACCCCCCCCGCCTCACCATGGAAACGTAGAATGCATTTTATGAACTTTATGGGTGCAAAGTAGTTATGGGCATTTTCTGTTTCCCTGTTTAAGGGTTAGAAGTGAGTACATAGTGAACTATAGCACCTTACTTCTCTGGGTATTGTGACAATTTAAACAAATATAAATAAATATATTAACAGGAATTATTCATATAATAATTAACAACTCAGCCCCAAGAGCAGAATAACTAAAAACAATCTTTCTTGAATGTTATATTCATAGAGCAATAGTTTTATTTCAGCAGATTAAATAGTATCATAAAAGTAGCTGATGATGCAGTAAATTAAAAATGAGACTGAGGTCGAATATACAGCAGCTTTTTTTTTTTTGTCTAATACAATTACCCATTACTGGCTAAACATTAGTTTTAAATCAACACCGGCTGTCACAAAGAGTTTTCTTTTAAAACTATTACTAGGAGAATTTAAAATGAGAGCAATATTACCACATATACAAAGCCTGAAGAGATCTTAATACCGAAGGAACACACATCATAAAGACTCATCTAGATCTAATTTTTTCCCTGCAGTCTCTATTCCTGCGCAGACCCAGGCAGAGCGAGACGTACGCATAATATGCCTGCCTAATGCACATACATACACCGGGAGGGGAACCCGCTTGAATTCATAGAGATCCAGCCTCACCTCGGCGTGGTGAGACTTCAAGGAGAGACGTGAATGAGCAATGAGGCTGGGGCTGAGCCCGGTGCCGCGGTTCCATGGCACATTGGGTTTGCCGCTTGTTCCCGAGTGTTTGGTGCTACTTCAGATTTCCATATGCCCGAGCGTACTGCGCTATCGAGGCAACAGCACCCAATTATTTCCAGCCCCTTCTTGAAGATATTCTGTGTGCACAGGAAAGCTCGAGAGTTCAAAGTCTTTGCGTGCTGATGGAGAGAGGTTTTGATGCCGTGAATAAAATGGGAAAGGGTTGTGTGATGCTGGAGACTGGGGAGTCAGGGGGAAACTGGGAGAACTGGGGTGCTGTGGGGTCCCCAGGCAGCGTGGGGGGGGGATCCTCTCTGTAGCTCCCTGTGGCCAGCATCAACACAGCCCTCAGACCAGATACCGTGACAACGAGAATGGGTGCAAAACAGGCATTTTGGATCCCTGCTTTTCTTCCTCTTCTTAGAAAGACCTGAGAGAAAACTGGAAAAAAGGACAAGTGTACCAAGCTAATGTGGCATATTTAGAGTGTGACACTTTTCAGGTATAAAGAAACATTTTACCAGACACAAAGACTTGCAGAAGCTGTAGTCAGTGCCCCCGCACTGGCAATAAAGCGGGGAGAGGCTCGGAAATAAGGTTCATGATGTAAATCGGGGCAGGCAACTGCAAGGAAGAAGTAGCTATATGATTTACAGAGTAAATTACTGGCTTCACTAGATTTCATTATCTTCACCAAACTGTTCTTTATATTTCAGTGTGTTTATATTTTATTCAGAGATCTTTTCAGGGAAGGAGACTGAGCACGCACGCCATTGCCATTTCCTCAGATGCGTGCAGGGTTCCTGGAGTTATTTATAAAGGCAAACTTTGACTTTTATAGGCAGGGCAAGATTATTTTCCCTAGCTAAATATATGTTTTAGTAAGTGTGCTAAAGGTTCTTTAATATATGTGCCTGTTATCCGATGAGCTTACTGCAACAGCTGCTATTTATCCATGACGGCATACTACCCTAAGATTGATGGGTGGAGGACTCATAGGAGCCAGCACCCGGGAGACCCTGCCCTGGCACCCCAGGCTCTCCCAGCTGCTGCCCCGTACACGGCCAGCATGGCAAATACAGACGAGTCAGTCCAGTTGTGCCGTCTGACCACACTGCTTTGCTGTGGCCACCTCCAGCCGAAATGGACCCAGGAAGCTGTGGGAACACTTCTTGGTGGGTCCCAATGTTATTGTTTAGTGCATAGGGGCCCAAAGCGAGCTGATGATTGAGGGGGTAGGATTTGTACTGACCAGTGGGAACATAGATGCTGTGAGCTTTTTTTCAGGTTCAGGATTTGGGTAGAGACCTCACAAGAAAGGAGGCGAAGCAAAGGGCAAAAGAGATGGTGGAGGGTTTGGTGGCAAAAACCTGCACCAGCTTTTGCCTTACTGCTGGGACAACTCACCCCTCTGTGCTGGTTTCTGCCATGAGTGAGTGGGAGTGTGGTGATGCTGTGTTTAATTTCTTTTTAATCCAACACCGGTCGTTTTCCTTCCCTTTGTCCATGTTGTTGGCCGCAGTGTTACCAAACTCTACCTGTCTTTTCTGCAAATAAATCCTCTGCCTTTGTCAGGACCCATATACCCAGGCTCTCCTGCAGTTGTGGCTTCACTCCCACAGCAACGGTCGTGGAAGGGGGGTCATCTCCTGGTGCATTATCCATCTAAGTGACAGGATGAACTTCCAGGTCTGCATCCCAGAGCCACTGCATGAAGCTTCCCCTTCCTCTTGCTCTGGGACCAGACCCTCCCTGGCAAGAGGAACAGGGACACCCTGGTGCTGGGGTGCCACAAGCCCCAGGCACAGTTATTTTCTGCCATTCCTTGTGAGGGTGAACAAATGTTGTGTGACTTGGCATCTGAGTCAGGAGTGCAGGTGTTCAGGTATGTTGACCTGGTAGAGCAAAACAGCTCCATCAGTGCTGTTCAGATCCATCATATAAGCCCCATCAGCTTGTGTGGCCACCTCAAAATGCGATGGCAAAACTGTAGACCATCACATGTGAGGTCTACACTACTATTTAATAGGGCAAAAAAAAGTACATTTTTTTTATAGAAGAATCTATTTGATCGGTGTTTTTATAACAAAATAAACTTTCAAAGTAGTTCAGAACAGCACTTCTGTACCTAAAAATGCCATGAACTTAGAATGGTAACAAGGCTCCCCTTCCTAGCTCTGCATCTCTCTGTATAGCAGATAATATTAATCACAGACATTTTAGAGCATTTCATAGTGTATTTATTGTTACAGTTGTTTGATGAGGTAGAGCAATTTAATTGTTCCCATTTTTCAACGGTGGAGCTGAGGAATAGAGAGCTAAATGATTTGCCCAAAGTCATACAAGAAGTCTGTGGCAGAGAAAGGCTTTGCCCTGGGGCTTTCCTGCAAGACATTATTAAGACTCAACTTCAAAGATGGGACATTTTGATACATAAAACAACTCCTACTGCTCAAAGATGGAGTTTTACCTCAGCTACCTCAGCTTCAGGCCAGTGCGGTTTGTGGTGGGTGAGTGTAAATTTATTATTCTTGGCAAAAAGCAGAAACACTCAAAAAAATAAAAGGAGAGACTGAGATTAGTCCAAAACCTGAGGAAAGTGATGGGATGGAGTCAGAGGCTCCTGATGAATTTATTTCCTCTCTGTGAAAGCAGTGTAGGTAGGCATGTAAAATCTATCACATGAGATTGCTTACACATGTATGCACATATATGCCAGTGTGTGTGTACGTGCACACATATATTGTATTTATGTATTAGATCTATTTCGCTATTTGGGACATGCTTTTTGTATTTCCTGCAACAAATAAAAGGTGGTCCCATAGGCAGAAGTCTTGCACACCGGGTTTGAGTCTAGAAGTAATTTTGTTTTGTTCACAGTGAAGTTATTAAGCTCTTGCAATACAGGTTTACAGCTGAACCACTGACAGGCTTTATTTCGAGAGCAATGTGATTAGGGCAATGTGCAAGGTAGTGCTGTACCAGTACTTAACTTTATTAGCTGTGACAGTGGTGTGAGCTCATCCGACTGAGGAAAAAACAAAACTAAGGCAAACAAACAAACCACCTCCATCAGCAGACAACTTCTGGTTTTGGAGGCATGCATTAGGGGATGTGTGATGCCAAGCAAATTCCAAACCAGGAGAGATTCGCAAGTACTTTTTGTTAATATTTATTTTTATGACACATTATAAATACTGTGTGTTACTGTTGCTACGAACCCTTGGGAAATAAGACGGGGAACTGCGTTGTGGTGAAAGCCAAGAGGCCACAGCTTTATTAAACAGGAAAGCTGATGTGTAAGGTGCAGGCAGGAGCTACTGGAGCTGGCCGAGGGTGGGCAGTGATGCTGCCAGGCACCCTGCCCGGCACCGCCGTGTCCTCCTTGGAGGGATGGGCAGCACCGCTCCTGCGGGTCACGCTTTGCACCTGCTCGTGTCCACCGAAACCAGCGCAAATGTCACCGTGCCAATATTAGCTGCGTGCTTGGAGCTGCACCCTGATCAGCTGGAGAACAGGGATTATTCGCAGATATTGCTCTGAGGAAAGCTGCGGAAAGGACAGGAAAATTAAAGAAAAACAAAGTTCTCCATAAAAATTTCTCTGGCTATGCTAATCAGCTGTGTGTTTTGTTCTCAGTTATTTGCCTGGCTCTTGTTTCAGGTTGTTTTCTGCTTTGGTATCACAAGGCTGGCAGGACTTGTGATGTCTAGGTGTGCACCTCATCACAAACACAGATGCTGGTAGTGTGAATGTAAGCATAAACCCCTTCTTCAAAACTAGTGGGTATAGAATGGGAAAACGTCCTTCATTTTTAAATGGATGGTAAACCCCAAATCTAACGAGTTTGTATAGTCTGAGTACCAATATCGTTAAAATTGCCTTTCATCCTTCTCTGGGTTCAAAGCCTGCAGTAGTCCATCCCTAAATATTAATAATTTGTCTGCTGGGGCCATGTTCATTTTCCATTTTGCTCTCCTACTAGCGTTTTTAGAGACTGAATAAGTACTCTCTGAAAACAGTTATAAATCTGGTTAACTCTTTCCTTTCCCATCTTTTCTCCTAAGTGCATTACTTTTTCCTGGTTTTAAGGGACATATGAGCCTGGGCCCTCACTCCCTCATTGTCGGGGGACTGTGAGGTTGTATAGGGAGAAAAGAAAAAAAAGAGGAAGTCAAATTAATTCCTTTTTCAACTTTTTTGAGGTCAGTGAATTTCTATGGGACAGTAGAGTGAGGAGAAATGTGAGGCAAAGGTAAACAGCATGCAAAGACTGAATGGTTGGACTGGTGGACTCCTACTGATACTTATTTTTAGATAGGGTACATAGGTTCCTGTAGTCAGAGCATTAATTTACTTGTGGGGTTTTTTTTAATCTACTACATAAGACAGTGGAGATATTTATCTTTTCTAACTCAATGGATGCTCACTTCTGATCTACTTGTGGAAAATTACTCTCTGTTCAAGAGTCACAACTAGAAGAGGATGAGTCACGAAATTACATTTTGAATATTACGTATGTCCAGAAGCAGAAGACATAAACTCCATCCTCCTGTCTTGAATTTTCAGCTCTAGTATAGACATATTTCCCCCAAAGTTACAAGAGAACAGCAGTGTGAATGATGATTTGGTGGTAAAGGTCTTTGACTGAGTGATGATAAAAATATTTTGCTAAGAAATAACACGGTTATTCCTTTTCCTTTGCTGCCGCAAAGGCACGTGTTTTTTCTAAAAGTGTGGAGTTAAATGCCCAAAGTGAGGAAGTGTGTAGCAAAAAGCACTCTGAAGTTTCTGGCTCTTCAGGGGTCACGTCTTAGAAGCCAAAACTTGGATCCAATAAAGGGAATTAAGAATCTCAATACTAATGAACTATTGTGGGATACAACAGTCAGCTCCGGGGGTCCTGCTATCCTAGGGCATCAAAGGATATTATAAAGCTACTGCTTTACTTTTTCTTCCTATTAGGAGAAGGGTATCTTTGCATTGACACTACACTCTTTTGATATTTTGATTAAAATTTATGAAGTTCTGTAATCATCTGTTCTTGCCACTCATTGCCATTATGATCCCTAAATGGTCTCTTCTGTGATTTTTCCCTTCTCAAAGGTTTCTATGGTGTTCAGATCATCTCTGTTTGACAAAGTGGGAGGACAGAACATTTGTGAAGGCACTCTAGTTCCTAATTGGAGTTATGGTAGCACAAAGGGCTCTGGAAACAATATGTTGTGCTTAGGAATGAGGCCAAGAATGGCTACCGTGCCCTTCACCATAGTGTCAGTGAAGTTGTGAATAGCTTGACGGCTGTGAGCAGTAAACAACCTGGCTCATCAAGGCTCTTTGCACATGGTGACGGTTGAGCATTTCTTACTGTGGAGACTTTTCCAGTTACTGTCCCAATAAGACCATTCAGCATCACACTGGGTTTTCACTTTCTTTCTGGAGGTTAAATAAGTTCTTGATGGTCAAATACAGTCTTTACTACAATTTCAGACCATAGGTCTTGCTGGAGGTCAGGCAATACTTGGGACACTGAGGCTCTGTCCCATCTGAGCCCTGTGCAGGTGTCATGCAGGACCCACCACTTGCCAGAGATTTGTCTTCTTTCAAAGAAACAGTTGCTAAATTCTTTCTTACCACCTTTCCTCACCTCCTTGGAAATTCATCTTGAAGGAAGACTTTCGAGAAGACTGTAGCAGGATGGCTGAATCACTTTTGACTACTTGGTTTCTTACTGACACTGACAGGTTAACCTGGTAGCTAGGCAGCAGGTGAACTTGAGAGATCAAACCAAGCTGCTCTTGTGTGCTGAGGTCTCCTCTCAATGTGGCATTTTTGGCCAGAAGAAGTCTGTTTTGAGATCCAAACCTCAGACCAGACACACCAGCCTCAGGTATTGCCACAGTGAACTTGAGCAGCTATTGGCAGTGAAGTGTAATGTTGGATATGTTGTGGAGTCTCCTACTATGGAGACATTCAAAACCCACCTGGACACATTCCCGTGTAGCCTCATCTAAGTGTTCCTGCTCCGGCAGGGAGATTGGACTAGATGATCTTTTGAAGTCCCTTCCAATCCCTAACATTCTGTGATTCTTTGATATGTAGACACAGGTATTAGAGGTGGCTGATGGACTTGCCAGTAAAGATAGACCTAGGAGAAGCTGGCCAGTTTTGTAGCTCAGTTGAGGACTTCTGTCTGGTCTCTTTTCTTGCTTAGATGGGACTATCCAGGATGCACTGAAGAGGTTTTGGGCTTTTGCAGTATCCAGCTGATCCTGTAGTAACAGCAATGTGCATGGCAAACATGCTGCATCCTTCTTCTTTGTTTACAGATCCTGTCACTAATCAGACCTTGCCTTGACTACTCATATATTTGTCTCCTTAAAAACAGATATTTTTTAATGAGGATCAGATGGTGTGTGTGGTCCAAACTTCAGTGATACAGGAGATCTGGTCTGGAAGCTGAGGAAGCTTGAAGTATTTGGTCAAACTGTTTTAATGAGGTACAATTGAGCAACAGGACACTCTTTACCAGGAAATGTTGGCATGGGAGTTAATTTTCCCCTAGATCTTGCAGCACCCACCTTCAGTTGTCTGACGTCTCCCAATCCACCAGGATGACATGGATGGTCTGAGCATGGCTTGAAGACCTGAGGGACAGGGGAAGATTTAGCTTGACAGAACTCAGTTCTTACAAACCTTTGAGGAGGAGCAGGTAGGCTTACAGCTAGCAGTGGGTATAGTCCTGAGGCTGTCCTGTTAAAGGAGGAACATTTTCAAAATCAGTTGTCTCACTTCAGCATTCAAAACCGCTAACTGTTTAATAGACTTTGTAATGACTTTTATGTTTATGAATATGGCTTCTAGAAAATTATCTCCAATGGCATATATTTCTGGAGCTGCTGAGACTTAATGCTTGCCTCTGTATCATCTACCTGCATCACTGCCTGTTGTTATTTTCTCTTAGTCTTCATGAACAATTATTTCAGCGGGTTTTGCTTTACTTTGGTCCCACATTTCCATCATTTTCCACTATCTTTACCAGAAGAGTTGACCGTCCTCTCCTAAAACTCTCTAGATCTAGACCTCATCTAGCACAGCCTGAATATTCATCTGTGGAAAACAAGGACAAACACTACCAGTTCTTGTATTTGAAGAAGGGTCCTTTTATACCACATCAATCTAATATTTAAGATAAATTAAACCCTGATATTACTGTTTACTTTTTTTTTTTTTTTCCTCCAGAATCTATTTAGATTTTTTGTTTATATAAATCCAGTGATTTCATGGCTGTGAAACAAAGAAATGGGTGGTGCTGACTCTGTGGATTATTGGAATGGGTCTGCATGGATCATGTTTTGGGGAGTATTTCAGTCTCTATAGCCATTCAGACTTTAGCTTCTCTGCAAGACTTAGAAGATCCCAAATGTTGATTCTGCACACATAATAACTTATTCATAACTTCTTTATATGCTGCTGTTCTTGCTCATAAATATACTAATAAAACTGATTATAGAAATCAAAGCCAGCTAATATAATATATCTGATGGACAGCTGTCTCTGGATGCATGAATTATAATTACACGAAGCGAGTTGGTCTTATTATGCCAGGATATCTTTCTCTGAATAAATTTCTATTACTGGTGTATAATCTTTTGACTGAAGCCAGATGACAGAAACTTGCCCAAACAACTCTCATACTGTATTACTATTGAGCTATGCTTTCCCTTTGTAGAATTGCAATTAGATAAGTGATGCTGGAAGTTGTGTCTTTGAGCAACAGTGGTCTGAGTGAGGTTGAGGGCTGGGGGGAACAAGACGCATACATCATCCAAACTGGTCTTACCACTCCAGCCTGCTTTCAGGCCATAACTTAATGCCATACACTGATTTAGATGTACCACTTGTCAGCCAAGAATAAGACTATAAGACACAGACATTCTAGGACTTGACCCATACTTTATTGTGAATACGTGATTGAACTCTGAGCTGACAGACAGACAGAGACAGCCATTAGTGTGGGAAAGAGAATTTGTTCTGCCATGTAAGATTTCAAAATATCTTAAACTCTGCTCTGTAATTTAAGCTTAGGACTGTTAGCAAATTTCCGAAGAGTATTTGACAAGCTGAGTGATTTTTCTGAACTTTTTTTTCCCCTTTTCCTTTTGTACTTTGCTAATAAAAACGGCAACACCTATTTTTAAAACATCTCTTGGGATTCTCTCTTCATGACTGTCTTTATTTCGAGAGATTTCTCTCCTTATACCTCCAGTATTCATATTAACTAGAACAAGCCTTTACTGAATACTGAAGCCACAAACCTTTACTGGATTCCTTTGCTTTAAATTTGCATAGTGTTTGCATGACAGGGAATCCTGGGTATCTGCTTAGGCTGAGCTGCAGGGTCAATGGCTAGAAAAGGGCAAACTATCTGTGGATATTTGCATTTCTTTCCTTGAAACCGTTCTGACCCTTCTCCAGGAAGCTGAGTTAGCAGTGAGCAAAGCTGACTTGACAGACCTGGAGGAAGAGTTTGTATCTTCCAGAAATGTAGAGAACACCTACAGATAGGAAACCTTCTCTGAAGAAAAGTTTCCTTAGCACTATGCCTGGTCTGTGAAAGTGCAGCGTGTCGTGCTGGACAGTATTTTCTGCTTCTGATCTGCTGCAGATGACAAAGTAAAGGAGGATCACAGCTACTATGTGAAAGGACAAGAGCAAATGAGCATACAACAATCTCCCTCTTTTACCTTGGAAGATTGTCTTGCGTATCAGGCAGAATTAAGAGAATTCAAAGGACTCGAGAAGTAACCAGAAAGTAAAACAGAATAGGAGAAGAAACCCCCTGTTTCTTGTCTTTAGGAATGATTTTTTCAGATACAGTTCCCTAGTCAAAGGTTAATAGATCAGAATTATATTTAGGGGTAATGAAGGCATCATATGCACAGTGAGAAACCTGTCCCTGTATTTATGATATGTAAGGTTTGATGTAAGTTATTTCTGCTTCACGAATGTACTTAGTATCAACAAGAACACTATTTACACTGATTTTTTTAATTAAAGGAATTTAGTCATCTTTTATGCTTGCAGTTTGCCTGCAAGCAGATTTTTTTTTTCCCTTCAAATTTGTTCTGTCAAAATGGTAAGACGAATTGTTTCTCCACATGTATTTGGGTTGTGGACTATTTATTAGTCATCCACAGCAAGATATTTGCTGTAGATAACTAAAAGTTAGGGATATACCTAAACTTGTCTTCTGAGTTCCTTTTATTCTCAAGGGGAGAGAAATTGGTGTCTCAAAAAGGATGAGGAAGGAATGAATTCCCTTTGGTTGTACTGATCTCTTTCTATTACCTATGGAAAAACCCTTACAAACCTGGAGCTTAGTTTAGATGGTTAAAGATACCTGAGATATTTTGTGACTGGTTATGTTAATTCAGATACCATTCTTGATCCTCAACAAACTGATTTAATATTTATGAACTATTGCTGCTTCTGTCCCAGACAAATTTGAACTCTTGTTTAAATTGTTTCCAACTTCAGGGCAAAATGCGCTATTTGTGAGCATTTGTATGAAAACATACTAGGAAGCATGGCTTGTGGAAAGGAAAAGGGGATAAAACAAATTCTGGCCTGGTTTCTAGTTTAGTGCTGGGTTTGTGAATGCCATCTTATGTAATTCAGCGGTTCAAAGGAAATGTGATGTCATTGAAGAACAGCAGTGTGAGACACCGATGCAGCAGACAGTGTGGGTCTTGGAATAAGATATTACAAAAGGGAAAAGAAAAAATAGGGGAAACTCAGAAAGCTGCCTGATGCTGGAAAGTTATTGATACTCAGCAGGCACATTACTTTTCTTTGGGGGAAAAAAAAAGAAAATTAAAAAAAAAGAAAATCCAAGTTATAGTGATGGGTGAAAGGAAATCACTGGAAATTGTGTGTATTGTTTTTGGCGTGGATTGACGCTAAATATAGAGAGCACACAAAGCCCAGCAGTTGCTGGGAGCTGCAGGGAACAAAACTGGGCCAGTTGCTCTGCCTGGAGCACCCCACTCCTGCAGGGCTCCCTCTCCCATGCCAGAGGGGCTCAGCCGTGGGATGAAGGGTGAGGGATGGGCTGACAGCTGTGATGCCTCCTGACATCTTTGCCAGCATCCTGATTTGTGCAGAGGATGGAGCTGAGCTGCTGTTTCCAGGATTGCGATGTAAAGCACAGAAAAAAAAAAAAGAGTGTTTTACATGCTTTTAAACACAGGGACTACTGATACTGTCACTGCCTGGGTTTGCCTACAAACAACGCATCCAGCTGAGTAATTTATTCTCGGTGCATAATCTTTGACGGCTGAAGAGCAGAAAAGCTGTTCAATATGTTTGGAAATGACTGCAGCTACAAGGTGCGAGAGCAGTATTTAATATCTATTTTGAAACCAATACTGGAGAGACCTGATAAACTGCCAGAAGATGGTGTTTGTAACACACAAAGCTAAATTTTGAAGTACTAACAAACACTGAAGGCACTCACAGGGGAATACAAAATAGTGTGGAGTTTGGACTCAGTTTATTTTTCCCTTATAAAACACAGTTGTTTGAGTTGTTTAAATCTCTTGGGTCAACAGGTGTAGATTGAAAATTTCACAAGAGTGGGCAGTTTTGAGCAGATCCTTCTCCAGGCTGTGCTGCAGAGCATGGGGCTCCTATGCTCTGATTTAGCCCACTATGAGCAGCAGCATGAAACAGTAAAGGAGCAAAGCCAATGGCAAATGAGGAACCGAACGCTTTCAAGCCTCAAAATAAGTTGTGTTTGGTTATGGTTGAAGCCTCAGTCAGTGTTGCCAAGAGTCCTAGTTCTCTCATTCGTTATCCTTTTTTGAAAACAGGGAGAGGGAGGCTTAAAACAGTAACATTTAAAAAGGGCATCAGTAGACACAGAAGAGTTTAATAAATGTTATTTTCACAGTCACCTCTGCATTGATAGGATGGGCATTGCATCAAGCATAAGACCTGGAATAAACAAATAACTAATAGGTTGATATGGCAAAAAGGTAGGTTAAATCTCAAATACTAGTCACAAATCTGCGTGGTCTTAAAGCTTGATGGTGTTGTCTTAAAAGGTCTACAAGTACAATATACAGATGAACCCTATAACAGGCAGCCTCATGTGGCAAAGGAAAAACCTTTCTGCACATCAGGTCTGACAGATTCAACTGCTCAAGCAGCCTAGATCTGGGGACATTTTTCTCGCCTTCAGGAAGCCAGGCTTGTTGCTCCTGGGCTGAATATGACGTGATGAGGCTTGTGCCCCAGGTACCCTAGATGAGGAGCGGGGCTGTCCTGGGGGACAGGGACCCCCTATGATGGGGAAGTCTCTCTTGCTTTCCTTCATCTGTGAAATGGCATCATGTTTTCTTACTGATCCCTGGGCTTTTTTTGAGTTCCATCAGTGAAACACATCAAGATCTTCAGGAAGAGGAGAGTTCCAAGCCATCTGCTGCAGCCAGGCAGGAGTTGCGAGGGCTGGGGGTGGCCCAGAAAGAGCCGGTGCTGAAATGTCATTGCAATGAGGGTTATCAGGAGCCGTGCAGCCACCTCTGAAACCAGAACACGGTGGTTAGTAGAGTGGCAGTCTTGAACAGCGAAAGAGATACCGAGGAAGTTTGCTATCAGACTAGAGCTTGAGCCAAAGTGATCAGAAGTAAAAGAGAGGCTCACCCAGCAATGGGCAGAGGCTACAGAACCAAAAGATGAGGATAGGTACAAGGTTTTGACAGGTGGGGAAACAACTGCAGCTTTATCTCAGCTATCAGTTGTATTGCTCCAAAGATTAATGAGGGGAAGGATTTAAGAGTGTTGTTTTATAGCTGATAAGAAAGATCTGGACACACAAGTGGGTATCTCTAAGTTGAAGGCAATTATATTATTGCAGTGGAGATGAGAAGTTAGACTTCTACTGTTGCAGCACAGTCCAGGCGACAGTAAATTATCCTGGGAAGAATATTTATAGTGCTAATGTAGACTTGGCAAGTCCTGTGTTCCTGCGTGTGAAATCAGCTGTACAGCAGCGTGTGCGACCTCCAGCCTGGTAGCACCGGCATGAGCAAACAGGGGCAGGACTTCTGCGGATGAGATATCATCTGATCCCATATCCAGGGACTGTGTCTCTACCCAGAACGCATGCTAAACCAGTCCCACCAACACCTTCACCACATGTCAATCCATGCCATGCTCCTGTTGGTGTCCACAGGAAACTATTCATAAAATTCATCATGCGTACAAGCACTCATAACATCCTCTGTTAATATGAACAGCTGCAAAATTCAGGCAGAACCAGCAAATGCATGATGGGAAAGAGGAAAAAGGAAATTACGATAGCAAGCAGACAGCTGTGAAGACTAGCAATGTGCCCAGCTGATGGTATTTCAACTAGAATTTTTAAAATGCATAATAAGGGGTAAATAAGCTGATAAATAAAATCGACCTCAAAAGACCACATGGGAAAGACGCACAGTCTTGATTACCTAATTACGGAAGGAATATTACAGAAATGGAAATAGTACAATGAAGTCCCATAATGACTTCAAGATTGGAGGCTCCAAAATGGTTAGTGAAACTAGGTCTGTATCCCTCGCAAAGAGAAAAGATTAAGAGGGGACCTCGCAGAGCTGCAGAGGGCTCTGGGGGGAACCCCAGGGAGCAGTGCCACAGTTATTAGAGCTAATGTGAAATATGAGGACGAGGGACATGGCTCCAGTGAGGTCTCGCACTGTACAAATGTAATACTTATTTTTTTTTTCCAGAGGGTATATATTATAAACTACCAGATGCTGCTCTAGAAGCGACCGATCTGACCAGATTTCAAATAGAGCAAGAAGCATATGGAGGGAGAGGGGGAGAAAAACAGTATATTATGGAGAACAACTGTTAACCGGAGGAGAGGGTAGGCCTAGCTGGGCTTCCTGGCCTCCTGCCATCTTAAGATTTTCTTATGTCCCTGTGTAATCTTCTGACTTTTGATTTAGATGTTTCCTAAAAATGTGGCCCAGTGGTTGGTACATACTAGGCATTAGCCCAAGAAAAGAATGAAAAAAAAATGCACTGTATCTCATTAAAGAATTTTTAAAGGGAGACTTTGAGGCGCCATTTGCTTCTTGTTACTCATCTTTGCAAATGTCTCTTGTCTTCCCAGGCTCTGTCCTGATGTGTAGCGTTAGCAGCCTGTGGATTTCTGAGCTGTGCTGAAATGGGAGCTCAGCAAGGCCAGCCTAAGTTGGTTGGGCAGAGATGGCAGCATAAAGCAAAGAAGGAAGTCAAAAGTAAAATCAAGTGAAGTAAATTATACAAGATGTTTTTGTGCGCATAAACAGTATCAGGTGAAAAAAGTTGGCTTGTAATGGCTTTTCCCTGCTATTGGGAATAATGATCACTCCTATATTTGTAATATTTACGGTTCAATTAACAGCATTTGTTTCTGTAAAATATTTTAAAAGAGAATAGAATTAAGCTTTAATTATTTTTCATTTTCTTCAACACAAGATTCCAATATAGATATTGCTGTAGGCACAGGGAGCACCGAACACCAGGAAGTAGATTTCGTAAACAATTTCTCAAAGCACTACAAAGTTTAAATATTAATTTGCCATAATTGTCAGAGAAGCAATTAAAAATGCTACAAAGCTGACTTTCTTCCTCCTTTACTTTCTCCTCCCTTTTCATTTAACCACAGTATAGAAAGTAGATGTAAAACAATAGGACCCTGAGCTGTACGGCGTTCTAAGCCTAGCTTGCCTTAAAGCTACAATATGGATTTAATTTATATGCAAATGTAAGCAATAAAAAGCCAGACACTGTAGAAATTATAGTATTTTTTCATAGATGCTTTAACACTGGCGCACAAGCCAGCACTGATTTCAAACAAGGAGCTAATTATTACTGGTCACTAAGCTACCTTTTTCTTTTAATATCTCTCTCTTTCTCTCTCCTTCCCCTCCCCTTTTTTTAACAATGTGTAAATTATTTTCTTCAGTAAGGAAGTGGGGGGGTGGGGGGGGCGAAGAGAGAGAGAGAAAGAAACTCGAATATTGGGGATGAGTGAATGAAAACAGCCAGAAATATCTCCTGTGAGATTCAACATCAGGATAATTTCACAGTCTCGCTTTTTGACTGCTGTGTCCTGAAGCTGACCAGCACCATGCAAGGCTGATCAAAGGCCATCGGAAACATCAAGTAAGCCTAAATGGGGCTAAAGTATGCTAATAGAGAAGCTAAATGTACTTTAATCCTGTTATAATACAAGGTAACTTAGAGGCAGTGAAGGGCCTTGTTGCTTTTCCCTACTGGGTCCAGGACCCCTGCAAATCTTGAATAGAAGTTGCTTCCTATTCTTCACCGGTCGGGGTTTGCCTTTCTCAGATGCACACACAGTCCCCTCCTCCTCCGTTTACTAAGTGTCAACAGTCGGCTGAGCAAGACTTCTCCGCTCCTTAGATCAGCACCCTGTGACCTTCCACATTTAAGCACAGACCATTAAGCTAAGCTTTCCAGCTGTTGCCTGAATTATGAGGGATTTTTTTTTTTCAGAGGAGGGCAAAGCTTAGAGGAACACTAAGGCAACAGTTTTATATTATGAACCCGCTGCCACCCAACTTGCTATGCAGAGCAGTGCGCTTTCTGCAGGGGCTGCGGCAGACGGGGGACGTTTGGTGAAAACAGGGGGCTGCTTTGAAGTGATTCAGACGCGGGGTTGTCCGGCTTTGGCATCATTGTGCTCGCTCGGGTAATCATAATCTAATTTTAGGAAGAGGAGGAAACAAAGTAAATGTGACTGAACTGAGCTGCACTGTACACACCGTCTGGGACGGCATCTCCAGGAATGTGCGTGTTCATCGGGCAACTTTCTTCTTAATTTTCCTCCTTCTTTTTTAGACACCGATTTTGGTGCTTCTTACACAACAGGGAGCAAAAGGGTGGTAGTTCTGCCTGTGAAATGATATGCTTTGGTAGATGCCCCAAACTAACCACTGCTTGCAAACCCTAGATTAAAAAGAAGACTGATGTAATTTTAAAGCCAGACAACTGCCTTAGTGACAGTATCAGAAGATTAAAAACAAAGGTTTCATTGAAGCACTACCTCCCACTGTGCAGCTGAAAGTCTTATGGCTGAGGCAAATGGTCCTAAATATCTTTCTGTTAAGTACAAATTACATACTGGATATATTAAGTTGTAATGGTGCATTTTCAAGAGTCACTCTGCTTGTGTGAGAGCATTGGTAAAGACTCAAAAAATGCTGACTGTATGACACATGGAAACAGAAAGGAATCTGCCTTTCACAAAAAATGTTTTGTTCATATTAAATGCTGTTTTTCCTCTGTCTCTCCCCATCCCCCAACTAAGCCCGGAGTTTCAAATGCCAGAACCAGTATGTACAGTAAGTCTTTTTGAAATCCATGGCAGAGAAATAGTATCCTGGTCTAGCAAACTTTTATTTACACTTACATTCCTAAGCCTTAGCCCTCTGTGCTAGTGCTGATGGGAGCCTTTTAGATCAGCTGAAATATAACTGAATAAAGATGCTCCAAAAATGTATTTTTAATGTGGAATTATCTTTCATTTACTTAGGCAGCATCCCTTTACACAGCACATGTGCTATACGCCTTCATGTAATAGAACCATTCACATAAAAGTTAATGATTAGCATTCATTCTGCTCCCAAATGATCAATAAAATGCTAAGTTAATACGGAACATGCAAAGGAGTCTATGAGTGTGCATAAAGTTGCATTACGGTGTGGGGTGTAGGTAAATAACATCTGTAGGAGCAGAAGAGACCAGTGTCGCACTGGGGAAAGCAGGCGGGGGAACTGGTGCTGCTCCCGCCACCAGCTCCTGCCCAACCAGCCTGGGCTTCTCCTGGTGTCGCACACACACCTCCAAGTGTGCAAACACCCGTGTGCACAAGATCACGCACACTGTTACAGCAGGTTAAAAAACAACAAAAAAAGAAAAACACCAAACAGAAAAATAACAAATACAAAACTCTGTAACATCCCCTTTTTGTATTATGTGTGCAAATAGCGAGGTGATGTGATTTTTCTATAGAAATAATTTGCAACTACTGAATAAGAGAGAAGTAGCATAGATGGTAGCTATGGTTAAAAGTTAAACTAATGTAGCAATACATTTTTGCCCAGATACCTTTCCATCCAGTTGTTTGGAAGACCTTATTCCAGAAAATAAACTATGTAGGGTTTAATAGACTATGCTTGGGCAGTACAGAGTTAATGTTAGAAAAATAGCTTTGTCAGGGACATGCTTACAACTCCTGCTGAAATATTCCAACTCTAATCTGTTCCTGTTTACCTCTGCTGCAAATAACTTTCTCATTTTTAAGTGTCTATCTACCCATCTGTTCATCTTCAAACAGATATATTGTTTGTCTGTCTTTGCAAGATTAACTGAATTGCAGTTGTGTTGTGATTATCAACAGATTTTGAAATGAAAAGCATTTGCAAGACTCTTAATTTCAGCTGTAATTTTCTGGTTTTGTTTTTAATTCAGAGAGAACCTTCCCAACCCATACAAAACTTCACTCAAATATTTTTGTTCTCAGAAATAGCCGTACACTACTTTCACTGCACAATACCTTTCCAAGTCTATTCTTTCACTGTTAAAAATAAAAACTTAAAAAATCAAATGATCAATGGAGAGTGGGCCACTTTAGTCCATAAAAGATTTGGTGATAGCCTTTGAAATTATTAGAAGCTTAGTAGTTCAGAGATATTGAATGAAAAGATAGAAGAGATTCCACCCCTCCCGCCCCCCCACAATGCAATCTAAATTTAGGAACTCATTTTTCAGGTGCTCATAATTTACAAGGTAATGACCATTTGAGTTAAAATTTGACAGCTCAAATACATTTCTACTCAACTTCAAATTTTAGTATTTATTTAGTTCCTAATATATCTGATTATTTCTACCGCAAGAAAACTCTACATCATAATTACAAAACAACCATAAAAATAAGCCAAATGTGAGCTATGTATTAATAGCAATGGTGAATTGCCATAGGTGATTTATTTTGCTCTTTCACATTTTTGTGATTCTTTGTGTGATCTGTGTTTACCATTAAACTCTCATTGTTACTTCAGACATCTATAATTTCGTCAAGATAGACAACTAGTATTTCATGTAGTTGTTTCTGGACTTGGTAGTTAATGCTTCATTCTCATTTGGAGAATTAACGGAGGTTCTGGCAAGAGCAAAAGCCACTGGAAGGCAAAGTGCAGCCTTGTAGCGGCACAAGAGCTTATAAACATGACTGCGTGACAGGAATTGTTAAAGCATGTAGCAAAGCTAGGAAAATGACTCTGTCATTACTTATCTGTTCAACTATATGCACTTTATTAACAGAGATGAGGCAGGTGCACTGCCCATGCAATCTAATCTGTAGTTAATACATACACAAAACACACACTATGTGGGAGATATTGTATTTATTGACTGCTAAGTTTTCCTACACTAAATATTTTCGTCTTGAAAAATCATTAAAACTACAAAGAAGAGATGAGGTTGTGCCAAAACCCCTCTTTCCTATGTTGCGAATTACAGTGCACAAATCTGAGCTTTGTATTTGAAATATTTAGTCCTATCAAAATTTCCTAAGCCATTTTTAAACTTATTTGACTTTCCTGTCTCCAGAAATATGAGGCTGATTTACATCATGGAAAGGTTGGCAATGTCTTCTCCTGTTCTCATACTGAGATTTGAACAGACTCAATGTGGCTGCAGAAATGCAGTTCTGTATGCTGTATTATATGGGATTTTATACGCTTTATTAAGATACCCTCTTCAGAAATTAAAAAAAAAAAAAGCAGAAGAAAACCAGCCGGTAACACTGAGTTTGCTTCCCCATGTTATGAGCTGGGAGTTGAGCTGTGATGTTTATAATTTAGATGGGTGGCAAATTTTGGGAGGAAGTCACAGCTGATCATTTTTCTGAATGATGCTTTGGCCCCAAGTCTGAGATAGAGTCAATATATATTTGCCTGTGGAGTAACTGATTAGAACAATTAATCTGAGAATCAGGACAAGCTGTGAGACTATGAGCTGATCCAGGGACGCCCTCTACCAGCTTAAATTTTGATCAATGATTAAAACTCCATGGAAAGGACTGGAAAGGGCTGGAAAGGACTGGGGTGGTGTGTCCCAGTGGCTGAGGCTCAGGTTCACCATCCGTACCCCTGTTGCTGTGATGTGGGGTGAGACCTCGGGCAATGCATTTTCTTCTTGTCTCTGAAACAGGCCAATGCCGTTCACTGCCACATTGAGCTTTGTGGATATAAGAAGCATGTTGTGAATTAAAAGTTAAGCACATTTCAAAGCCAGCCAAGACAAGAACTGCATTTTTCTTCCTCATATCTATTAGCTCAGAGCAACGGAAGAATCCCAC
Source organism: Patagioenas fasciata (assembly GCF_037038585.1). NCBI lineage: Eukaryota > Metazoa > Chordata > Aves > Columbiformes > Columbidae > Patagioenas > Patagioenas fasciata. The sequence continues at coordinate 10,122,670 of NC_092526.1, read as the reverse complement.
TTGCTACCATCTCCCTCGCCTTGTTTGGAGATGTGGAGCCAGCCTGATCATACCCAGCAGATATTTGCTTTCAGGGTCACATGAAAGTAGAGCAAAAGAAAGATCTTTTGTGGGGATGACATGCTTAGAAATATACTTGTCCAAAGCAAACAGCTCTGGTTCTTTCTTCAGCTAATTCACTGAGCAGATATTATTTTAGTCAAGAAAATGGTATAAACTCTCCTCCTTTTAGGGAGGATGGTGGCAGGTTTCCCATGTTGATTTGCGGAAGGTACAATTTTGACAGGAGCATCTGGCTCCTTTGTAAGCTTCACAAGCAATTGTGTGGCGGTGGCTTTAGGTCGGCCTCTGGTTGAGCCATGTGGGCAGCCCTTTGACATGTCTGCGTTGCTTTTCCTGCTGCACTCGGTTTTGTTTTGACTCTCTTTTGAGCTTCCCAAATATGCAGCCTGGCTCTGCAGTTTCCCCAGGACAGTTTCATTCATGGGTAGTGACAAGAACTGCGGTTTTGCCAGGCTCACGGATCCATTCTTACAGTGGTGCTGTGTGTTACATTAGCCGACAGCTGCTTTTGGCAAGGTTTTTTTTTTTTTAGAAATCCTCTTAGAGAAGGGAGAAGAGTGATCTCTGGATAGAGGAGCTTTCAGTCTTCAAAATAAACCGTGCCAGGTTGTTTGAGAATTTATAACCACTTGTGAGCCTCCCTGGTACAATAACACATAGTGTGTACCTTCTGCCCTCTTTAAACAGACGATGTCTGGCTTTTATCTTCTGAGTATATTTACAGTACAAAAAAAAAAATTCTGAATTTCTATTTTTGACTTCTCTGGGTATTGAGTGACGTGAAAATGTTTTTTTAGCCTGATTTACATGGATGCAGTCACAGCAGATGTTTTGTCACCGAGACTTTGCCAGGTTCGAATGGCAAATCCATACCGAGGGTGCAGGATACCTCAGCTTCTGCTGTCCAGATCCTCTGGGCAGTCTGGGCATCATGCTCCAGACATGTGCTGTTGCTCCCACCACTGTGAGCGACCCAGCAGTGGCCACCAGCTGAGCTGTTGCTGAGCTTGTCCAGCCATGAGTGTCATGGATGAGGAGACAGGCAGGTGGGGACAATTCAGCTCCCAGCTGGGAGGACAAGGACTACTGAGCTCAGTCCTCTCTTTGCACATCATTAGGCTGTGTGAAGAGACTCAGCTATGTTGTACGCATTGATTGGTGACATGGAGAAGACAGTCCCTGTCTTCTCCTGGTGAACCATTCCCTGAGGGCAGCAGGAGGTGGTTCCTGTATATTTTCAACACCTCCTGTGCAGGGCTGGGTGGGTGTGAGTTCAGGGGAGGTCTGAGCTACGGCGGAGTTCATAATGGAAATGGGTGCTGGGCAATACAGATCTAAATCCCCAAAACATGTGTTCAGAAGAAATCTGTCAACTAAAAGACTATATATTGGGGAGGGAGGATGGAATAATATGGAACCGGTTGTTTGGACAAATTTGATGCCACTGAGAACAGCTTACAAATAAGTAACCTGAACTGTTTTGGAACAAAGTAGTTCATGTCCATTAAAATTAAGAAAAAGTAAGGCTAAAGTCAGTGTTTAAAGGGGAGACCGTGGCTTTCTTCAACATGAAAAGACATTAGAGACACAACACAAGTACAGGAGGGGGTGTGCAGGAGATAAGATGGAGGAAGGAGCCTGTGTCTTCAGCAAAATAACAGTATCAGAAACATCAAAAACCAATTCAGTACTATTGAGAAATCCAAATTAATATACCGGGGAAGGTGACAGCCCAAGTACAATATAGTTGACCTTGTAACACCAGTGAAAAGGAAGAACAAAGCAACAGGTTCATTTGCAGCTAAAATGTTGAAGGAAGAGCTATTACCAGGCTCTTTCCATGTGATGATAGATTCCCCAAAGTGCTTTATCATTTAAACATCTCTGAAGTCTTCACAGCTGTTTCTTTAGAGAGTGGAGCCGTTGCTGGTGTAAGAAACATCAGCTGAGTGTGTCAGTATGCCCAGCAATGGAAATCTTATCAGGCAAATGTAGATGCTCTCACACTCCTGGTTCCCTCCCACCAGCACAGAGTTTGGTTTCACACTGCTTTTGTTTTCTAAATTGATCTAACTAATGTAATCAGTCAGAAACACCCTGCTTCAATGTCACTAATGCCTTCCAAACTAGATGGCCTGATTAAGGAGACTAATTTCATTGGCTAAGACAATTTCTTGAGAGATGTCTAAGTGGATATTAGAATAGGTTGCATGATTCTGTAAGACAATTAGCAGAGAAAGGCATAAGAAAACACCCATGTCAACTAGAAAAAACAAACAAACAAACAATTAACTTTGGGTCTTCAGAATTTACAGAGAGTGAAAACATAATTATAATGGATGAAGAGTAAGGTGAGAACAGAGAGAGCCAATTCCCAGAACTGAAACTATTGCCTGACTCAGAACCTGTGGGCAAATAAAAGGTTTGCCCAAAGCCAACACATCATGGTGAAACGAGTACCTGGGATGATGCTCATTTTTTCACTTTTGGAGCCTACATTTGGTTGCTGGAAGATAAAGCAGATCAAAGAAGAAATAGTACTGACCTGTATTAATGGGCCACAAAGGAGGAGGTGTCCAGTCACACCCTAAGCCTATTTACTTGCCTCAAGATGTGCTTCACAAAAGGAAGATTAAACCTATGGTGGGATCTCTGGGGTTGCAGTTAAACCACCATAAAACACTATGGCTGGAGGCAAAGTAAAAGCTAGATGAGTGCTTCATATCTGCTAGTGAACTATTTTGGTTAGAATCAGCACAGAACCTAATCTTCCTTTGCAAAAACAGTAGCCATCCCAAATACAAAGGTACTGAGAAATCATGCTGGGATAAAAAAAATATTCCAAATAAGTAGAAGTCTCAGCACTAGAAAGAGCTCTCCTTAAGAATCCTCAGGCACATTAACCGATCTCATATGACCTCATATAAAGAGGTAATGACTGAAGCGGGCATGCTGTAGTTAGAGTTCTGTGAGCGACATCTGACCAATGGCTTCTCTTGTGCTGCTGTTGCATATGGTTTATATCTGGTAGGGCACGGCAACACGGGAGACTCAGTTGAGGTATAACCTCCTTTAATCAAATCCAGTCTGCCTTGGTCACTGGCAGAGGTAGGAATTGTGGGTGCAGGACATCCCCATGAATGTTTGCTGACCTGGGAGAAATGAGCGTGTCAGCCCTCAGGAGGTCCCATGTGAATCCAGTTGGTACTGACCATCTGATTTGAAGAGGCAAAAGATGTATGCGACTTGAGGCACACTAGCTGAAATCCTTCAACACGGGAATAAAGACAAGCACGGGGCAAGATAAGCAAGAGGACATTAGATACATCTAATCATTTCCATAATGCATAGATTGCTTACAGTAGCATGTCTGAAATACTAAGGATACAATGGATCTTTGTTATCTACTATTTAGCAGCATTTATATCGATAAAAAATGTTTGTGTAGTAGGGCTCGAACAAAATCAGTTTAAGATGGAGAGACTGAAAGAAATGCAAAATCTTCTAGACCATTTCACAAACACAGTGTCATCTTTGTCCCATGCAGCAAGACCAAGTATCAAACAACAAACTAACACCTGTAATTTTAGCTATGACTGTTTTCATACCACCATTCACCATCATGATGAGATTTACAGATGCAAATAAATAGAAGAACAGCTAGTGAAATGCCTGCTAGTGAAAGTGAGTGTGGAGCTGACCCAAGCCACCAGACGACTTGGATCTCCAGAAAGATTTTACAGTATCATTGACCACACTTGGAGTTTGTTTCCAGACAATTTATAACCACCAGAGTACATTACAATTCAAGCCCTTAATTTATCCGAGTTAGTCATCTTGCAAAACCATAAGTTAAATCCTGACATTTGTAATGAAATCTGTCCCCTCACTGAACTCCAAAAGCAATTCTCTGACATTTTGTATTACAGAGAGCTTTGAGACAGATATCTGGTCATACAGAATATCGAATATCTAGGACATCCTAAATTGATGATAGTGGTAAACTGGATAATTTCGTTTTCTTCTGTAGGTCTGTAACTCTGGCCATCTTGATAAATTTTTCTCAATGACACTGAAGTTAGAAACCCAGTACAGACAACTGCTCAGTTCCAACAGCGGTGTCCAGTTCACTATCAGTTAGACTTGCTTAAAATACATCTCATTAAAATAGTGGTAGGAATGGCTTCCAAGGATAACTAGCTGTATATCTCATGACCTTAAGTTTGCTAAGAAAGTGAATGCCAAAACTATGTTAGTAATGAGAAGGTTTTGTAAGAACGGTATATTGTAAATAACCCCATGACTTCTATTTTAACTGAACATACAGGCAGCTTGGTCTTGGGAGAAATGCTTGTGAATTAGTATTTGTGCAATTATTTTCTGAAATTTTGTATTGTTTGCATAAAGTTCACTAATTCATGATCTTTAATAATTTCATGTCACCAACATGAACAGAAACATTACCAGAAACATCACTTCCATTTATACAACACAGAACGAGTTCTCTTTGTACCACTAAGAGAGGATACAAAGGGAACGGATCAGAGAAAAGGCCAATGGTCTCCCGTGCCCCGAAATGTCTCAGATCTTTCTACTAACCTGACCCTAAACATTTCAATGTAACTTTTAAAAAAGCTACTGCAGTCTTAAGTGTTTCTTTGGCTTTCATTAGTTTCCAGCATACCCCAAATAACACAGCATTTTATTCCCACCATAAAGCACCCTAAAATCTGAGCTTATTTTTATCTTACAAAACTACCAGAGATGCTTTGAAGCATTCATTTTATAACCATGACTGACCTTTTTTTCAATTATGTCATAAGAAAAACCTCTGAGAGCACTTCAAAAATGTCTTCAGACTTTCTAGATGCTCTTTGCGCCTGAAGACCCAGCCAAGAACAATCTCACACTCTCAGTGTTTGTCAGTAGCTTTATTTTGCATTAAGATTTTTTACCAGTCTATCAGACTGGTAAGTGAAAACGTGCTGCTTTGCATGCATGAACATAGACATGACTTTTAGCAAATCTGAGATCACTCTTGCCAATAGCCCCGTTAAGTTGTTACTATTGGTCTTGTTGACTGGAATGTTAGAGTATTTACAGTAGACTCAAGAGTATTAGGCTGAAAGTCTTTCTAATATACTACCAATTTAGACAGGGCTGAACAGTTGCATAGAAATTTTCAGCTGCTTTCTCCAAAAGAAAAAAATTTAAAATTGACTTGTGGCAAAAAAAATCTCAACAAATGTATTTTAATTCATAACCTTCAGGATTTTCCCCTCCCTTTTGCTTCCTGTTGGCATTCTGAGAAAATGGACAAAGAAGCAAGCGATAAGTCATGTGGAGCTCTGTACCCATCTTAAATCTACCCTTTTCTCTGGAGGCTAAGCTGCCTTTGGTAACCGGGTGCTCATATGGGATAAGAGCCAGTAGCTGGACTGTTCCTGAGACTTGCTGCTGTGCTGCAGTGGTGGCTTGTTTGCACATCCATCCACCCCCTTAGTGTTGAAGGCACACATCTGGTCCTGTGCACTGTGTTTGTCATCTGCCCTCCCATGACAAGATGGTTCCCAGAAGCAACAGAGGAAAAAGTTTAACTGGGATGGGAAGAACAAGTGTATGAATTTGTTTTTAGGGAAAAAAAAAACCAACTACAAACCAAACCAAACCAAACCAAACCTCAACCAACTAACCGACCAACAAACAAAAAACAAAACCACGAAACAACAAAAACAACTTAACAGCATTTAAATAGGAAAAGATAAAGGGTGGTTAAATAGCACATTGCAAGTGATAGAAACTGGAGAAAAAGTGGAGCAACAAGGTGAACTGACTGGTCAAATGATGTAAAAAAAGACTGAGTCACGAATGGGGCTTGATCTCTGGAATTTGTTGGGTCTATTCTCAGGGCTCATCCATACAAGACAGTTGTAAATTAAGAAAAGGTCTAACTAAAAAGCTAAAGAGTTATTTGGGATTCACTGCATGTTTAGATATATATATATATATATATACACACACACATATGTACAATCCCTTTCTGGAATAAGAAATATCTTTTTTTCCTTCAGGCTAGGGTATAATCTGGGGGAAAAATCCCTATCCCTCTCATTTCAGCCCAGGACAACCACAAATGGCATGTTACTACTCCAAAATATCCCCATTTTCACCCTTGGGTGCACAGAGGTAAATCTGTTCTGCAGCTGGGGCAGCAGTGGCTGATCACACTGTAGATGGCACAGCTACACATGGTTTCCATCACCTCACCTAAGACGCTGCTGCAATTAGTGGTTTAAATTAGAGTAGTTTTTAATCTCCTCTTCTGACTTTTTAATGAGCTTTTGCTTCCATCTAAGTTGTGTCCTTGAGCCCTGATAGACACTTAGACAGGGAATGTCTAGGACTGGGCCGAGGGCTTGGAAGAAGCGTACTCCCCAGACAGCTGGATGGCCTTGCTGTGTCAATATTAAACCTCTTGGTCAAGTGAGTATGCTGGACACTTAATTTGCTGGTATTCTGAGGAGAGAGAAAGAAGGAACAAGTCTGCTTTTGAGTATTACCTGGCCACAGGTCAGTTCCTTAGAACTTGGCAGGAGGAGCCCAGCCTCTGACCAGTTTGAGTCCTGAAGCCATTTCTCGCAGCAATTACATCCTTAGCCCAGATTATGGTGGAAATAGAGACCTTTTAGGAGGGGTTGCACTTGTTCAGTGAGAGACATCTGTGCAGGAGGACTCGTGCATCTTGGGCAGCTTTTAACGCAGGGAAGCGTCACACCACTCTGGTGCAGCTTGCATCAGCTTGCAATTAGCTTGCATGTGAAATTTGACTCATCAGCACTGCTTGGCTTGAGGTCTGGCATGACAGGATGCTGTTTACTTTCTCAGTTCTCTTTGCAGAAGCTGTTTGGGCAGCACTTGAGCTGGAGATCCTGGTACAAGAATGGGAGCTTTTCCCTGTTTTCTGTGGAGCGGGGAATTTTCTCTGCCCGATCCCTGGGTGTTGGGGCTTGCCAGTGGACACAGCACTGTGCTCTGCCACCGAGCCTCCCCATTGATGTGGTGGGTGAGGGAAGACGTGCGTGGGAGCTGTCTGGGATTTTTGTGCTGCAGGTGTTCTTCAGTTTGGGCAGCGTTTGCCGCCTATTTGTTTTCTGGTTTGTTCTCTTGTGTACATCAAACCTTCATGAAAGGGTGCAGTGCTCTCTAGTAGGGCAAGCAAAAGAAACATAAACATATACACACAAGTTGAAAGAAATGTGGGCATGTACTGAGGCCTGAATCCACCAGGGTTTTGCTCTGCTGCTTTGCTATGCTGGGGGAAGAGGCATCTCTGGAGAGAAAAGACCTCTCCAGTCCCACCGCATCCCTCAGCGGGAGGGACTGCTGGCTCCCTCCCTTCTGCACCCCCATCAATGCAGCACACACTATGTTTCTCAAATCCGATCTGATGCCAGTCGTGGGATCTGAATCCTACAGACCTTGTCTGAATCCAGCACCAGAGCTTTCTCTTTTGCTTTCACCATCATTTTAGCAAGAGCTAAAGAGAAGTGATCCTCTAGGTGACATCACCCCACATATGCTGCTCATTGAGACAGTTGTTAGCCAGAATGTGATATAGATTGATTTAGATATGCTTAGGGTAAATGCAAGTCAGCAGGCTCAATACAGGAGAGACTGGATGAAATTTTATGGCCTGACTTGTGCTGGAGGTTGGACCAGATGACCTAATGGTTCCTTCTGGCTTTAAAATCCACACATGCAGAAAAAATGTTTGCATTAATCTTGACAATCTTATGTATTTCTTTCATTTGTGTTGGCACAGTGGGTGTCTGTCTTACCAAGATGTTGGGAGACTCTGTGTATCTGTAGAAACTGAATTTTGGACTCTGCTGCCTTTAGCAGTTTACAGAATTAGATTTTTCTTTCTGTTTACTGATGCAAATATCTGCAACAACCATGCTGAGCTCATTCAGTCCAGGGCTAGGAACAGCCTCATGCAACTCATTTGTCCAGTCATATTAGAGCTAATAGCTTTTTTTTTTTTTTTTGCTAACTTGCAGGAGTGAAGATTGTAGAGGGGAAAAAAAAAAAAGCAAACAACCCCAAACTACCAGATAAATCTAAATAATGAATATATTTGGGGAAAAGGTTATCTGTTCATGGAAGAGCCATGAGCAGAAAAACAAGCTAAATTAGTCAGATGATTTATTCATTGTGAATGATTCATTCCATTACTGGCTGCTTCATCCACAGGCCGTAGAAGCTAATATATAAACTGATAAAAGAAGGGTGGGATCGATCGAGAGCAACCTCTCCCTCCTCTCCAGGGAAAATGGGTCACCTGTCCTTGCTATACTGCTCTCTGGGCACAAGGCACATCTCAATAGACTATGCATTTGTTTTCAGCTAATGAAGTTTGGGTTTTTTTTAGGGCAAAATTTTCCCGAGGAGAGTTTCTTTTCTTTCCATCAGCTTTCTAGTTCGGCCGGCTCCCTTCCCCCGTCCTGACAGCTCTCATTGTTCCCAGATGATGGCTGTTTGCCAACCTATGCAAAAGAAAAAGAAAGATGTTGTGGTCTAAATTCAGTGTCCCTTACACAGCTGGTGCTTCAGAGGAAGGAAATCTCTCGGTGGCATCAGGATGAGCTCGGTGTAGGACGGGCTGTGTGCTCCTCAAGCGGACCAGGATGGAGGTGGCCCCTCCATGTCCAGGGTGGGACTGGGTGGCAGGGGCTTGGGCATGCTCTACAGGCACACTGGGGCTCCCCGTGTGGCTGTAGTGACTTGTACCCCATGGCCATGGGATGTGGGTTTTCCTCCTCGCCCCACATCCCACGCCAGCCCTGGTACCACCCTGGGTGCTGGGAAGCCCGGCAGGGAGATCTGCCGTGGTCCTGCCTGCATGGGAGGGACTGATCTGCAGAAAGCTGCCATGCTGGGAAACATTTTTGAGGCTTCTTTTAGCTCCTCATAAGCAATGATATACTCCGTGGTGACATCTCTGCTGAATTTCCTCGCACACAGCACAACCCACTGTTTATCATGTGACTATTTATAAACTGCTGCTGAAGCTTCATAAATAGTTTTTGCTCATTGCAGAAACTGGAGCTGAACAGCTGGAAACTGTATCGCAAGTACAGCCTGAGCTGAGTCTACACAGAAATTACGCACAAGACTCCTATGGCTGCTATTTATTAGGGAGCTGGTGGAGAAGAGCTGCCAGCTCTGGATGCTGAACGCGTTGAGAACTTGGGAGTGCGGGGTTTATTTGCCAGTTCATCTTTAATTAATTACAGAGGACAAACAAGGATTGGAAGAGGCTGCTGGCTGGACTACCTGACTCACAGGGCAGCTGATGTGCTGATGGAGGTATTTGCTTCTGTGCTGCAGGGCTGAGCCCGTGCCAGGCACACGGTGCCATTCCCCTGCCGTGACTCTTCTGTGGCCCACGCGAGGTCAGGCACCCATCTCCAGCTTTTAGCAGACAAGTGAAAAAACCCCAAAACAAAGCACAAAGCAATCAGCACATCATGCAGCAGCCATTTCAGGGAGGTGAAGGGTGGATGGGGATGGGGATGGTACGCTCCTGACAGTGGTCCCTCCACATGCCCTGACGGGAGTTTTGCAATGTTGTTTACAACTGGTAGGTTTTTTTTGTGAGTAAACGTCAGTCTTTATGCTTTTGCTATAAACTGATGGTTTCTAAGCAATGTACTTGCAAAAAAAACCCAACCACCACCAACAAAAAACTGGATATAATGTATACTTATATTAAATGGTCAGAAATAAAGAGGGTTCTGTTTGTTTATTTGTTTCCAGATTTAAGAGTTTTTTCAGTCTGAAGAAAAAAAAGAATTTCAAAGATCCTGTTTTTTAAAAAAGTGATAGCAATGAATTAAAGGAAGGTTTTCCAGGCATCTCTAGTATACAATGTATGGTCTCACAGGTTCTGGAGACAGTAGAAGTTCTCGCTGTAAATGAAAGAGGAGAGTGTGTTGGGTCAATACATTGTTTATGGAGTCAGATCTTCAGTGCTAATGTTGCGCAAATACACAACTGCTTTTGATGACCACAGCTTGGCTACTAAAAGACATTTGTCATTATTAAACCATGACTGGAGTTGAGTTTGACTGGGAAGACTGAGGGTAGATGTACTGAAGCCTGCTGCTGAAAATCAGGAGAAAGAAGTCATCTGTTGCAAGGAGCGTGAATTGTGCTTGGCTTGAATGAGATCCAGACCTAAACCAATAGCCTACCTCCCTTTTTTAGAAAATTTAAATCCAGAGCCACGCTTCAATTTTATAATTTCATGGCCAATGTGAAGAACAAGGAAAATGGTTAATACATGTATTTTTCCCCCCCCTATTCTTTTTTTCCTTCTTCTTTTTTATTTTTTTTTTTTTTCCTTATAGACCCTAATGTTAGAATAGGTTGTATGGGCAGAATAGGAATATACAGTTGTAATACATGACAATGTAGCAAAACCCTGGACTATGTCAATTACTGTGGTACCGTATATTTTCATTTTATTCCGTTGGGGAAATACGTCATTCAAGTAACAAATCATTTGGACAATGCAGCTACATGGAGAGTATCCAATGCATGAAGACACTACTTTGCAATGAACTGCATACAGAGTGATATGGAAAACAGGATGAAACTGAGGCAAAATTTCCTGGTCTAATTAGTCATACAGTGCTGCCAAACGAGTGTCTCTCTAGAACACACTTGCTGGCATAAGTCACCTCCGAGATCACTTCTGATATCTGAAGTTACAAGGGACACAGTTGACTCTTTTCATAGTAACAGTACTCTGAAGCAGTGGAAAAAATCCATCACATCAGCCAAATTGAGTTGGGCAGCAGAAAGCTTTGTGGCTGGGAGCAGAAGATGCTTGGAAAAGGATGGAGCAAGGCTGAAAACCACCTCTAAATTATTGTATTCAGTACTAGAAGAGCTGCTCAGTAACATGTGCTAGGCAACCTTGAATAGATCAGAGCAAATGGGTTTTGAAAGGAGGAAATTAGCCAAAAAATGCATTTTGGTTATCTTACAATGACTTCAGAATTAAAATGGAATTATTTTGAATTGCCTGGTTGGAGATTTTTGAGAGCGTTGGGAGAGGAAAAAAAGAAGACATAAATAAGGAAGCAAGGGATGGCTTGTCAAGTCAGGTTTTTCTACTCACCAACCCAAACACAGAGCCAGGGGAGGGAGATCTCAATTGCCTCCTCTCCCTGGGGAGACATGACCTCTGTGCTTTGCTCCTGGGGGAGCTTCTGAGCCAAAGGCAGCGACAGGGTTGCTCCCCCAACCTCTTCCCATGCAGGTGTGATTTGCACAGGTAATTAAATACCTCTGGATGCAGGGTCCTCTACAGACTTGTCAGCATGGCCAGGTTCATCTTTGACGGGGCTTTCATCTTGTTGACAAGGTTTGTTTTCTACCAATATTTAACAATGGGAGAAAGAAAAATCCCCAAGTAGTGGGATATTAGGCTTGAGGATTTCATTTTGGGTGGATGACACTTTTCTTCCTCAGCTGACACTGCCAAGAAAGGATCAGTCAATTCCCATCATTCCTTTAGCAATTTTGGTCTTCCATCTCCATTTACCTTCATATATTTTTATTAAAAAGTAGGCACTGTAATAACTTTTGTATCTTGAGACATACGTATGAATTGTGAATGACTGAGTTTAATATAGCATGATGGTCTATGTCTGTCCATGCTTCTAGAACTTGGTATCCAGGTCTGTTTGCAACATGTCAGTTATTTTGCCTTTTCAGTATCTATTTTTTTTTTTGGCTTATACAATATATTATTAAAAATTTGGAATGAAATATATATATTTTGCAGGCAATAAATTAAACAGATATGACTCTGGAGAAAATGTTGTGCATTATTTTAACTGCAAAATAAATCCCAGTGAAGATGATGTGTTTTCTTATTCAGGCAGGTAGACCAGTTAATGTATCTAAAAATACACTGAATCTTTTAATTATATGTGGGCTTTCAGTAGCCATTTCTTTAATGATAATCAAAATGTTTCAACACAGAGAAATAAAAGGATGTACCTTTAAAAAATATTTTCCTTTGAAGAAGAGGTGACCAGATAACCTGGATCCTCAGATAACTGGTGGAAAATGGGCAGCAGGAGCAGGATGGGCTGTGGGAGACGCAGGCGGTGGGTGCAGGTCGGGGCTGGGCAGCTCTTTGCAAAGGGAGAACTCAGAACTAAAGTTTCCCTCGTCTGCTTTGCATATGCATGCGATGGACCTGGCTGCTGAATCACAGTTTTTCTTTGCTTTCTTGACAGATTTCACCGAGTTAATGATGTGGAAAATTTGGTAGCAGTGTATATAGCATATATCCTAACTTTTCTCTTGTAATAAATTTTAAAATTCTTTTTAAACTCTCATTATCTTGTCCTTTTCAAAAAAAAGCTTAAAGGTAAATGTTATTTTTAATATGGTTGTGGTGATTCTCCCTTAAGTTTTGTGGATAGAATACCAATGTATCTTTCAATGAATACTCATGAGCTATAGATTAAAAAAAAGTAGTTGCAGAGCTTGTGGTTCTAGATATGCCTTGCATTTGGGTGGGTGTATAGACATCTTTATATTAAATGTATTCACACCATCTCAAAAGATCATGCTGGAACTGTAAATTGCAACCCTCTAGCAAAAGTTTAATGTTTATTTAAAGGGGGCATCTTTCTATTACGTTGTTTGAACAGATCTCCTCAGACAATGATCATAACCTCATTCTTTTCTTCCTTCACACATAAGTTATGATATCTATACTCTTCCTACCGCACGTGACTTCACTTTTATGAGCTGTCTCTGGCTCTCACCTGATTTTATGCTTGAAGTCAATAGGGATAAAGCGAAGCCCTGAACGAAACGACAGCCTCAGATTTTTGAGAACTATTAGCAACGGTCAAATGTTTGAGCCTGGGCAGGGAGATGGGATTTTTTCCCCTTTTCCGCAGGGTGGCTGTAACCCAGCTGGGTGGAGGGGGGAGCGGGAAGGGCCCCGCTCGCTGCCGGCGCTGCCCAACGTTACACAGTGCAACTTGTGCAGGGGGACAGCGTCTGTGTGCCCCCGCGTCCTGGGACCTTTGTTTCTGGGGTGGGATGACCCTGACACTTTGCAAAAGGCTTGTGCTATATTGCTGGGTTGCACCCCCCTGTTAGGCTGGGGTTTAATTCGTCAGATCATGCAAACACTCCCAGCTAAACACGCTTGTGTTGCTGCTGCTCAGGCAGCCCACGTGCTGCCGAAGTGAGTTACGCTCCATACAAAGCTGCCTATAGAAAGAGGCGCATTTTCCCATGCAGAAATATAAGTCCACGCTGATTTTTCATGCACAATTTAGAATCTTTGCTTCTGAAAATGTGACTTGTGGTTTGCTAATGCAAATATACGTATTTTTTTCACCCTGAATCTAAAAGCAGACATTTTCCAAAATACTGTTGGGCAGAAAAGCTTCATGGCAGATTTACACGTCAGATTTTTGTTTGCCTTTTTTTTCTTTTTCTTGACAATGCTCTTTAGATCTGCAATTGCCTATAACTTATACATATCATGGAAAGGAGGCTGAAATATGCATCTAAGCTGAATGTGTTATCAAAGATGAACCCACCAAAATAATTCAGTAAAAAGTTCAGGCATTAAGTTGGCCACTGAATAGCTGTTCCATCCTATGTAAAACAGCTGCTATCTACTGCATGATCACGAAAGAAAAATATCTCCAGCATCCTGATACAGAGTTGTTAATATCTAAGCTTTTAAAAATTAATAATGCTACCCTTTAAAAATATTTAGGAACATATAAGCAGGTTTTTACTGAAAGTGTATTTGGGCGAGAAGAAATGCTTCAGTGAGGAGGTGAAAAAGATCTCAGTCTGTACATCTCTGTGTGGACGGGGAAGGCACGTAGGATCCCGTTCCCAGCAATTCCCTCTCACTCGCTGTGTGTTTGGCGAACCTGCAAGGGCGGCAAGAACAACCCTGCACCGCAGAGATTTCATATCCTCTTCTCTCTATCTAGGTTCTCATGCTGCGCTCTCAGCACTGGGGTTTTGCACCTAGGAACGGCTAATAGGTACTAATTATGATTAGAGCAGCAGCTATTTTTGCTATACTTAGTGTGGTCCCATATGCTTAGGATTCTAGAAGACAAAGGGGACAAATTGAACGATTTTGGATGTGAAATTCATTTGCAGTGCTTTACTTCTTTAATCTAAGACTAAAGGGTGTATTGGATATGCTGGCCTAAGAGTGAATATGCGCTGAACCTCCTGGGGATTTTGTCTTACGTGGACTGGCCCCAAAACCTCAGAAATAGTAGAAATAAGAGAAATAAGATTTTTCTCTTATTTTTCTTTTAATTTTCCTTTATTATTTTTTTTTTTAACACAGTTAAATAAAATTTTGCAGTCTATTCTGCATACGTAAGGAACTGAGGGGCATGCGTAATGTTATTGCACATTTGAAAAATGCACATGATAATGAATAATTAAATTCTCCACTGAAATAATTCCACTGATTTCAGTGGAGTTAGGCCAGTAGAGAATTTGATCCCTAACCAACTTGTTTAAAGCCTACTGAAGTGTCATGCTGAAACATATTCACAAACATCTAGCACACCTTACAAATTAAAAAAATAATAATTTGATTAAAATGTTTATATACTGCTTTCACTAGATACGATTTCATATATCCTATAAAGTATTTAGTATAAATTCCTGAAATCCTTCGGCAATTGTCTAAAGGCATATAAAGAAGAATGTGATACTGCTTCAAGCACGAAAAGAAATGAATTAAAACCTAGAATTAATGTGGCTAATTCCAAATTAAGGTATATTTTAAAAGAAATATTTTGCCAGGATAAAACTAAGCTAAGGTTCCATATTTGTGTGCAATTTCAATTTTTCTCTACCTTTTTTTTTTTCTTCAGGCACCAGCATAATCTTATAATACTAATAAATGAAAAAACACATTGAGGGAATCAATACACTGATTGTATGATGGTTTTGAACAAGGTTCATTTTGTGGTAGCAGAGTAATTGTGTTTTACTTAACATAAAATTGTCTTTAGCCTTAATTCAGAAGTAAATTGCTCTTTTAAGTCTTTCGATTTTGTTTTTAAATAATTAACAGAGCAAAAGGAACTTCAAAACAGTTCAATTAATTTAACAACAATAGCCCTTTGAGGTACAAATACAATCACTTGCTCCCTTCAAGCGATAACATTAGCAATAAATGTACAATGTGAAATAGATTTTAGTATACATCTCAAACGAGGGACACGCCATCCTCACTGCAGCAGGGAAACGCTTGAGCTTTCAAAGACTAAATCCCAAGAACATTCAGGTTTCCTCAAAAGCCTCTGCTGCTGAGCAATAATTTAAATCACAAGTAGCTACTAAAAAACAGTAAAAGAAATGTGGAGAATCCTTCACTTAAGCATGAGGGGAACTGATTTTTAACGTTTCCTTTTCTAAAACAGGTTTTGGTTTTTATTTACCTTCCCCTCGTTCCTGCCGTAGTGTTCCTATGGAATACATGCATCACAGCTACTTAAAAGTTCAACAGTAAGAGTACAAATGTCAACCAAAGGGCATTATTCAGCATGAAACATCTGTACCAAGTTGTGAAATCATGGTAACACTGTAAGGAATAAGCTGAGCAAAAATTCCTGTGTCTAATATTGTTACACAATTTTATGTGATAAATAGCCAGAACAAATGCTCATCAGAATTACGTTTTTGTTCTGTCTTATTCTGCAAAACTAATCTGAGAATGGCCTCAAAGATAGATGATTTGTTAATTTGCAGATGTCTCTCCACTTTTCTCTCTGCCTCTGGTTGTTTCAGGAGATTCTGCATTTACAAACTGTATGTTCCTATATAAAATATCTCTCTCTTAGGCTTTTCTCAATCACTCATCGTACCATGTTTAAGTGCTAAATATATGTATTAGGTACACACATGCCCACCCACAAATGCGAGATACATATACATATCTACTAGCTAGACATTCAATTAAATATGTATTGTAAAAGGCAAAAGTGATTTCAAAGATTTGAAGACAACTGTGATGACAGTATATATTACTGTTAAATTCACCAAGGCACATCTGCAAAACAGACTAGGGACTTATCTGTAAATCTTTTCTAGGAAGCTAAAGGTAAACATTATCGGTTTGCCAGAACAGTGTGGAAAAAAATATTTAAGATTTTGAGAAACAGTTAGTGAAACATTTGCTGAGGGAGTATTACATTTGCTTTTGAAATGAATTCATCTCCAATAATCAGGGTTTAGTTAAATGCACTAATGCCACTGAATGTTTCAAACTGTCATTTGGGGTGTGAACGCTGGCACTTAGAGGATACCTTTTAAGCACAATACATTTATAGACTCATTTTTTTTTGCCCCTCAGGATTAAAAAAATAATTCTTATGCACAGTATCAGTGGCCTTGTTTAATAATTTCCTCGCTGCTGCAGCTCGCCTTTACAAGAGGTGGAGAATTTAACCACATATGGTAAAAGTTTTAGCCCTGGGGGTTTTGTTATAGCAATATTCTTTTTCAATGCGCTGTCCACCATAACAGGTCTTAACCTTTCCTCACCAGACAGAGAAGCAGAGAAGTACAAGAATGAAACAAGCTATGTTTAGCAGAATTTTTACATACCATAATCTCTTTACCATGGTCAGGCAAGGCTGGAATTTTCGAGATGATCTGTTATGGCACGAATCCACTGCAGGACAGAGCTGATTTACAGCTTAGCACCATTCTCCACTCTTCACTGAGAGTAAGTTAAATGACCCAAGAATAACATTAATATGTACTATAACTAGACAGAATGGTGGTCTAAAGGGTGGTCTAAGGCATTAGCTTTCACCCAAGGAAACTCAAGCTCATATATTGCCCAGAAATACTAATAAGGGTCAAGTATCATTACTATTTTAAGAGGTCGACAATGCGGTGAGTTATGGGGTATGATAGCGAAGCAGGACTCTTCTCCTGCCTTCTATCTGCCCTCTTGTTTCCCCACTGCAATGTTTTGAACAAATCTTGGTTAAATTCAGGCTCGTTATTTTGCATGCTGTTACGTGGCTAACTTGGTTTAAAAATACCTGCTGACCAATTTTTTTGCTGGGTTGGGCCGATGTGATTAACCTCATCTGAGTCTCACAACAAACTTTTTCTCCCTTTCACTATGGCAGCGGCTCCAGAATTTAAAACAAACAAGCAAACAAACAAAAACCAAAAACAACTGGGGAGAAACTAAAAGCTGCAAATTTAAAATTGAGTTAGTAGGGGCACTAAAATATTTCCCCAGTAACAAGAAAGATCTGACAAAACAGTAAATAGAAAAGTAAGATGTTGAAATTATTTTAAGACAGATGCCTTTTTAAAGTGTATTAAGAACACCTATCATGGAGCCTGATTCCAGCAGTTCCTCACACAGGAGGTATTTTATCTTCACAACATCTGGCACTGTCAAGGAGGTACAGTTGTAGACCTTACCAGATGCAGACACTCCATACATAAAAGTACACTAACAAATCATACCATTAATAGCAGCACAACACAAGTGTTTCTTATACATCCATGAAGAGAACTATTCCATGGCTATGGGAAAGCTTAGAGAAAAAAAGCCACAAAAAAACCCAATAACCCCTAACAGAAATTTCTTGCAATTCTTAAAATGTAAAAAATAACTCTGAGAGCTTTATTTTCAGATTTTTTTTTTTATAGATGACTGACAAGAAAGCTTCTTTCTTCAGGGTGAAAAACTCCTTGTCCCATAAATCTGTGTGGTTGACATATCTAGGTAAATTTGTATCCTTGCTCAAAGGGATCACTGGTTTTATTCTCTATGGATTTTTCACTCACTCTATTGTGGAAAGTGAGTTGAGGCAGGAAAAAAAAATTGCTTGATATTTGAAGGAAGGTTTACATTATTTTATATCATCCACACTGTTCTGTTGTCACTTGGATTCTTTTATGAACTGTTTAAAACATGATACTATACTATATAAACCTCACCCATTTTTGAATATGTAGCTTGTTCCATACCCTGAAGGTCCTGAGCCTGCTATTTCTCTCGCATCCTAGTCTGTTAGCTGGACATAACTACATTCAATACAACATAAAACATGAAGGTATTTGGAAGCTATGTATTATATTTATGCAAAACACATGCTACGATTCCTAATTTAATGTTTTATCTTTCTCTCCCTCTTTTTTTTTTTTTTTTTTTTTTAATCAAGGTGTCTCTGATATTGTCTCTAATATAAATGAAGTCTTTTGTGCTTCAAGTAAGCCTCCCTTGAAGGTAAATCTGAACATCAGTGATATTGATGTAATTGCTGCAAAGCAAGGATTTAGTTTGCATTTGTTTCACTTGATTCTTCCCCTTTGTATTTCACCAGCAATAATCAATAAGCTATAGGACTTGTCAGTACTATGCGTAGGACTTCACGAGAGGCAGAATTTCTATTTCTGATTCATTTCTCCTCTCATGAACAAAGCCCCCACCCTATTATTAAATGATTAAGTACAATAAATATGTCTCAGCTAAATACTCTTTTAAGATCAAAGAGCCACCTGATGTTTTGTATAATATTATCATAACAAAATGCACAGAACAGCAGCAAGCTGCAGTCCCAACGAATTCTTTTAGTATACTTAATACCTCTCCTTTCGAAGCTGGAGTCATAACATGTTGTCAAGACCATGTTTTCTATTTCTGCAACATGCTTTAAAATTTAATTTTCTCCAAAACGTGTGTTGTTTCCTGGAACTGAAGTGATTTTAGCTGCCTGCGCTGTGTTATGACAGCAGTGCTGGTGGTGGTGCACGCTTGGCAAAGGGATTAGATATGGGTCAAATGTTTAACCATCTGGATTTACCATGAGCTAAACCTTATTTTTGATACCTCTGTTTAGACTTCTTCCTCGCAGAAGTTTTTCTCCCTGTCTCCGGGCTGGTGTGGCCGTGGAACCGCACTTCTCCTACCACCCTGTGGCAATCTCCTGCCATGACAGACGTTCCGCTCAGCCCAGGCTCCTCCAGTCCTTTAACCAAGTTATTTGCCTTCCTGTGATTCATTCTAGGAACAATTATGTATTTTTGTTTGTTTCGATCCAAATAACACACACGTAGGGGAAGAGTGGTGAGAGCAAATCTTCTGTGAAAGAAATTACTGCTGCTGAGCTATTTTTGGATATGTAACTTAAAATATATTATTGTAAAATACCGCTTAAATGCTGCAAGGAATAAACTCTGGTTTTGTACCCGAACTATTGATGTATTATAGAGTTGGAGGACCTCAAAGAAAAAAACTGGGTAGTATATTAGGCATGTCTATTTGCTTTAACACATCAGGAGATGATGAATACAAAAAGTTATCTTGATCAAAAAAGAAAGGTTAATACAATTAAAATTTTCTCACTGCATGCACATTTCACAAATTCTCTGAATTTTATATGTAGCAGATGGTGTTCAAACAAATCAAGAAGCTGAAGCTAAAAAAAACACACCAATGGAGAAACTCATATATTTCTTCAAACGATAAGATGAACTGCAGATGTTTGGTGCAGAGTACTGCTGACGCAGGAGACCTGAGAAGGAAAGGCTTAAAAAGAAGAGTCCAGTTGTGTTTAGCACTGGCCAACCACACCAGCTGTCATGGTGTGATTTATGAAGGTTGCTTGCTAGATTTTATGTTGACAGAGAAATTGTGATTTAAAAAAAGTCTGCGAGGTTACCTATGTTAATAGGGAACATGGCAAAATAGTGGCTGGAACATACCTTGCACTCCACTTGCAAATTTAGCTTTTCTGGACAGACAAAGATATTCAAGCAGCATAACTCAGTTCCATCAATCTTTCAAAGTTTTGACCAAAGTGTCTTCATGCTTCTGCATTTTGTCCACATGGTTCTCTGTACTGCTGCTAAAACACTGTGCTTATCTGCCACCTGCAGTCAAATTAATCCCAAATTAAGCCTGACGAAGTCACTAAAGTGAAAACAGTTGTCTGTTTAAGAACTTGGGATTCAGACACAAAACCAGCTGCTTGATATGTGGTTAAAAATCATTACCGAACATTTAAAAATTAATTTCAGGATCACACTTGGTAATGTTTGCAAAACCTACAATTAACTCAATGTTTTACTGGGTGAAAGTCGCACCCTTATGTGTCAGTGTTTCACTCAGAAAATCACATATTCTTAGAACTTGTTGCAACTTGGCTGTAAATATTTACTCTAGACAGCAGCTTAGTACACAAGGTTACAGCCCAAAAGCGAATATTTTATACTAAGTTTCTAATATATGGATTTTCCCATTTGTAAATGATTCAGGCAGCCTTTCCCCTCCCTTAGAACTTCTAACTCAATCTATAAACATAAATATACCATTTCAGAGGAGAAAGGATGAAAATTACACATCAGGGTAGGAGTCCTGAGGGAGTTTATTATGGAGTAATTGGACCAAACAAGGGCCAACTTCTGGCCTGATTTACAGTCTCAACATGTCTATTGACATCAGTGGAGGTCTAAGGCAAGGAAGAATTTGGCTTTAAGGGGTTGGAAAGAGTTTTAAATTATTCCAGCTTAGCTTCCCTGGGCTAACCTGCTCTGAAGGGGCACCATTAGAAACACGACTTGCAAGAAACTCAACTCACTGCCTTCAGATGGGTGTAACTCAGAACAAGGCTTTGCCTCCTAAACGATGCTTACTCATCAATTTTGAATTTGGCTCATCTAAAACGATTATAACCCTCTGCAGATATTGAGTAACATCACCGAGCATGTGTGGTTTTCTTATGTAATTCCTTGGGCTGCTTGCAAAGCAAAGCTCCAGGCGAGAAGCCAAGTCACACAGAGTATGATCAGCTTCAGAAATAACCACCATTCAGGTTTGTTCACTGCAAGAAGCTCAAGATGGAAACCATCACATTAAGGAAAATGAAGTAAGTAACCAGATTGTGTTAGCGTAGTGTTTATAAACACTTCCTAAGTCACTCATGTTTCCATGGGGCATAGAGAAATGTTAATGCAGCTACTGAATTGTTCATTGCTTGGAGTCTTCTATGCTGCGTTTCTGTGTTGCCATCAGACTAGTCTGCCTGTCTCAGAGTGCATTGGAAAGGTTGCAAAGCACACTGAGAAATGAGAGGACAAGAATGTAATTGTCAGAGGGTGATGGCTCTGTACGGCTGCAGCCAATGCTGGGGACATCACCTCCCCAAGTGGTGAAGGGCACCCAGGTGTCATCATGCTTGCATAACACTTAGTGAAAGACCATTTTGTAAAGTTTGCCTGGGAGTTTTGAATCATCAGTGAACAACCACTCAGCTACAACTCAAACTTGAAGTGACCCAGAGTGATTGTTTCATAGGCCATGGCAAATTGCTTGGGGATTTCAATGCCACATGTCCATATTGTTATGTCATACATATATTTCAAATCAATACTTTTGTGGTCCTAGAATGGTTAACAGAGACTGAAGGGCAGCAGTGTCTTCATCTCAGGGCTGATATGAAGTAATGAGGACATGAGGTCTACCTTTGTTTTAAATAATTGTGTAGATCAATGTCTCTGAACTCACAGTGAGCATTTTTCTCATTTATTCATGTACCTTAATTGCCGAAGGTATCTCTCCAAACTTCCAGTGGTTGCTCCCAGCTGCTTCTTGGTTCTGTGATTTTTACCAGATTTACCATGGAAACAAACACTGGCAGTTGAGTCTGAGTCAGATTCAGGCCCTGCCAGGCACAGAGTTTATGAATGTACCTACTGACTCAGTTTTCTACCGCTCTTGAGCAGTGTGCCATCAGAAATAAGAGAGATGTTTATAGTGCAGTTACGGTTATTGTTAAACACAGGAAATATTTGCAAACTTGTCTTAAAAACTCAAGGAAGGTTCCTGGATCTAGAGAGGCTGTTTCTGTCAGTCTGCAGCAACCACACAAGGGTGCCGATCTGTACTTAACTTCTTCAGATGTTCAGTGGCAGCAGTGGGCAGTGGACTGGCTGGACAGAATGAAATTTGGTGTGCAATGGGACTATCCTACATGCTTTTTGATAAATTTGACATCCAGTTGAAAACTAAAATTCAATCAAAAACGTTTCATATTATAGGATTGGAATCTCTGCTTTGTGCACTTACGCCGTTGCCTGCCTGGAGATTTTCCTTTGCTTTAGTGTGTCCACCTGTGAGTATTGTTCTTTGTCCTACACCTCCTCAGCACAAAAGGTTTAGCTTTTTTTTTTTTTCTGTTTGTGTAGGACCAAAGAAAGTGGGATACTGGTCCAGTTAGAAGAATAGCCCTCATTCTCCCAAGGCTACGGGTGATGTTATTGCTATGTGATACACTAATACCAGAGAGGTATCAAAACTCACTTTCAAGGAATGCAAAATATGCAAAAGTGACTTAGGTACAGCTAAAACTTTGCATATACTTTCTCCCCTCTTGCTTTCTTTACTGGAGAATGTGATGCCAAACTGCTTTTCTGCCTCAGACCGTGTTAATTCTTGTCTCCCCTCTAGTTCTGCAGGGCAAGCATGTGTCAGAATCTGGCTTTACACACTCTTGCCATTCTTGGTAATGTCATTCCTTTGATAAGTCACTGTATTAGAGACCTTGCCTGCATTTCATATGTCATTAAAACTTCGATTAAGAAAAGTCATAAATAGAAATAAAGTATTATGCTATCCCAGCAAGCTACAATGGTGTATATTTAGTGCCCGAAATTGTTCACATAACAAACAGCACTGTAAAACTATTGTTGGTAATCCTCTGTTATTCTTGCTCCTGATAAATGCACTATTGAAATAAACTGGCTCTCCCAGCATTAATGATCATTTGATTAAAGAAAACTTTCTAGTTAACATTTTGTAACAATGTAATAAGTAACTTTCAATTAAATTTTTCTATATGCGGAGAAAATGTGTAATGAATAAATCAGTAACAACTACATAATGGAAGCCTATTAGCGGGGTGAATATATTCTTGTAACTCAAATTTCTATACCACTTTAGTATTATCTTCTATCAGAAGAGAAGGTAAAATTACCAATTTTATCTTATCTTAGGCTTATTATTAAAGAGTAGTAAAGGAAACTTCATTCCAGAAGCTATAATGTGATTTTTGATTAATGGTGGGATTTTTATGTGACAAGAATATTTCTCCTAGGCAAAGTATGCAGATGTATCTTTGCCTGAACTGACTTGTTTCTGGCAAGCTTTTCACTGTCAGGAAGTTTTGCTTCTCTATAAACATATGTATTTTCTTTATGTATAGCAGATTTAAATGTACATGATCTAAACCAGTCTGAACTGAATCTATGTTACATTAAAGGACTTAAGACTTTACTTCAGATTTTAATCTCTTTAACTTTAACAAGGCTCACTAAACAATAAACACCTCCCACTTTATCTTACTAAATGTCAAAGTTGTGAAGAGAAACATTGCAAATATGAGCAAAATTAATCATCACTTGAAGTGTTCTAAACAGGTTTCACACTTATAGGTACATGTACTGGTTACTGTTACTGGAAGCCTTGTGCACAGAATGATGGCCAACAGGATGCCTGAGACATTATTGAAAATGCATTTTCAACTTTTAAAGTGTTTCTTAGGTTCCTTTGTATTTGATGGAAAGAACATCAATTCAAGGTTTGCTGTGCTTCAACTAATGTGCATGATACTTCTAAAAAGGCAGGGTTTGAGTGTGTTAAATGAGAGCTAAATCAGGCTCTCACTAAGATCAGATGAAAGAACTGGATTGGATTTTCAGTTTGGTGAACCTTAGGATGTCAGCATTTGCTTGCCAGGTCGCAGCTGATATCCATCTGTATGCAAGGGACAGCAAGTAGTCCCAGCCTATACAAGACAGTATGTGTAAGGAACAGAAGTGCACGTGATTAATACGTTATTTTCTATAATTCCTTTTTCATGCACAAATGCATTAAGGAACACAAGACGGCAGACCAGCACACCTTGAAGGCAAGACCTGCGTGTCTGTCAGTGTCTGTCAGCCTGCAGCCTCGGGTTGTCTTCTCAGTCCTGCTTTCCAGCATCGCTTGGCTCCTCTGCAGAGAAGGGAAACAGCTCTGTTTGAGGCAATGGTGGAGAATCTTGCTCGGTTAAATGTGCTCTGCATCCTACCTGTCCTTGCAAAGAAGGATATTGTTGGCTCCTGAGCTTGGCATGTGCTCTGCTCCCCACACTAGAGGACACTTGGCCAGAACAGCACTCATTGTAGGTCAGCAAGTCCACTCTGCCTCTTTGGTTTTCAGGGTTAACGAGAACCAAACCTCCTATAGATTCATTCTAGTATGTGACTTGATGTTCTAGTAATTTTGCCTCTACCAGATATATATATATACGTGTATATATATATATATTTTTTTCAGATATTGTTTCTATTCCTAGCCTGAACCACTATTAAAACACTCCATTTTATTCTTAGCCAAACTTAAGGGATTTGCTCTCAATTTCAACAAAAGAACCAAATCAGTTGAATTTGGCCTGGCTTCCCCTCTATTTTCTTTTTATTTTTCTATCAGTTTTTGTAATCTGGGTTTTTTCTGTTAGTGCACACATCAAACCATTTCTCCTGTTCCTTTTATCTTTTCCTTGGAAATACCAGATTTGTTTTTCCTAGATTCTCCTTAACTCCAAATAGTATAAATGTTACTTTGATTTCCCTTTCAATGTATTTTGTTTTCTCACAAGCACACGCTTTCATAAAAATTCATATTCATGTATTTATATACATAGATTCATAGATGAGTTCATGTAGTCAATACATAAATATACATTCATATATATCTGTATTAATTCATATGTATAAGTATTCAGATGGTAACTCCAGGCTGGCTCTCCAATAAGCTGGCACAGACTGGCATATTCTTTGCTATCCCCTTTTTTAGTCTCCATTGCCAATATAAATTTTATAGGTCACTCAATGCACAGAGTCCTGATGTGTGATGCTGCTGCTATTTACACTATTCTGAATATAAGGTTTGGCTCAAATCCTGCAAATGTCAGTGGATATTCTTCCACTGAAAACAAGTGTTTATGTCAGACGAGACATACATGTAACTCCTGAAACTCGTTCAGTTGTTCAAAACAGGGGTGTTTTTACTGATCACTTCAATATCGATGGGTTCATTTTGAAGAGGGACTTCTACACAGTTTTAATAATCTGAGATTTGTTTCCTTTCTTGAAAATACAGAGCTGAAGTCATGTTCACACTTTTAATTCCATAAGACCGTGGAAGAATCAAATATATAATGTCTGCACAACCAAATAGCTGTTTCTGCCAGACTATATGGAAGCAATATTGTTTCAGGTTGTACCAAAGCTGGCTAAGCGAACATGCCCAGCAGTTTCAAACACTGATGTTATTGCATTCAAAACTGCTGCTCCTGTTGCGTTCTCCACAGTACCTGTAAATATGCACAACATATGAAACACCTTTGTAAAGACTCCTCCAGCTTAAAGACCTTCTTTTGGCACATAAACAGCCACTGTTGACTCAGATGCAACATGGGCTACCAGCGTATTTTCCAGGGCAACCACAGGACTTATGAACTCTGAAATCTGACATTCAGATTTCCAGTAACACTCTGAACCCAGTGCAGATCTTTATACTTCCCTTTTAAAAACAGAACAAAAAATGGACCTTTCAATTAAGCCCACATTAGTATAAGAAAGATGATAGCATAATTTCAAATGTGTGTTACCTTGCACAAAGTTTCATGGCTGCACAGAATAATTTCCAGCTTCCCCTGTCACTAATCTCTGAAAAAATGCAAATAAAAACCAGTAGCAGGTCAGAGCCACTGTAATTTAATCATTTCCCTTCCACTGAAATATTTTACAGTCCTTCATTTATTTGTAAATTTTGTTTTAAAACAGAAAGCCCCTTGAGATCTGGCCTCTTGTTTTCTGGAGTGTCTAAAGGGAAAACAAGGCTGACGGCAGCCTTGAGAACAAAAAGGCTAAAACGAAATGGAAGGTGCCATCTTCAGCTTATACAAAGTCATTTAACCAAATTAAAATTTGAAACCGATCCTGCTATATTGGGCAAAATGCAGATTCTGGGGACATTTCTCACTCTAGTGAGGGTGCTCACATGTAAAATCTCTGTTTGGGAAATGCTCTTCTTCCTTGCCACCCTTGTTCCAACAGAGCCCAGACTTCACCAGGACTTTTGTTTGGGCCTCCCTTAAAGTCAGGTGTTGCGCCACAGGTAAACCATCAGCAATGTTTTGTGAGTGTGAAAAATCTTTGCAGGATTTGAGACTTTCACCACTCTGTGAGCAAAACCAGTGTCCAGTTCAAAAAATGAAAATGCTTTTAATGAGGTTAGAAAATAAAAGCCGAAGTGGTCTGCAGTGCCCTGGCTCAGACATGTATCTCTTCCCTGCATGCACAGGATGTTGGACACCTTTTGGGGGACAGAAAAAAACCTACAACACTAGAAAGTAAGAACACATAAGTTCAGAATAAAATACAAGGGCACATGTGGAAACAGACCATAAGGCCTGTGAACTATTACACTGGGTGTGATCCTCCTCTAACTTACAACTGGTGTAGATCAATTTACAATTGATGTAGGACTGATACAGACCTGATGTGGTGTAGATTAAACCCCTATTGAAATCAGTGGAGTCAGACATTTATAAAACTTGAGGCAAAGGAGTGGAGAACTAATCTGATTATCTCAGAGTTATGAAAACATCATTTATTTGCAGAATTGACATACTTTGTGGTTTCTGCTGCTTGACTCTCCAAATGTTCCCTTATACTGAAACACACTTGAACACTTTAAAGATTTATTGCCAGTGTTCAGTTTGGGTAGGTAATTAATTGTGATGACTATTTATTTTGGACCTGCTTTTATGTATTTTTGGAGGAAAGAGGAAGTTTGCTGCCAGGCAAGAAGGAATCTTTGTTTTGTTTCTTTATAATTTGTGGCTATGTCACTGGCTGATGCATGAAGTTATAGGAATAGCTGTAGTTGCTTTTTCTTTGTGAAAATGCACTGAGCATTTTGTAGTCCTGAGTTTTTTGTTATTTTTTTTCACCCCCCAAGACTTCGGCATCTGTTGCTGTCAGATAATTTGTAGTGAGGCCCACTTGACCCTTAGTTCATAGGTCATCAGAATCTATATGAAGGGGGCTATTCTCTGCTATTGTCAAGCAAGGGATTTACATCCCAACTCCTATTAATGCTTGTAAATCTCTCATGCATCAATGACGAGAGGAGGCCTAAATTACAATCATATTTGCTTATGAATACTGCTAGAGCACTGACACAATACAAACAGGCATGGAAGCGGAATATTTGAAGAATATGAAGTTTCATGTCAAGTCTAACAGGAATCTGATCCTGAAGACTTACAGGCGTGCAATTAGTGGGATACCTGGAAATACATTATTAATTGTTCTGAGAAAAATGAAATGGTCGGGAGAGGTGTTGCAACCTCATGGTAACCAAGTCATACAGTGGAGAAACAGTTGCCTGACCAGTATGTGTTAAAAGAGTGAATTGCACCAAGTATTAGACTTGTAGCAGACAGCTACTGAGAGGAGCTCATCATCACAGGCAGTTAAGTGGTTCATGATATAGTCCAGGAAAGTGAGCAAGGTGCCATCAAAACTGTTTATAAATACTATAAACAGGCATGTTGAAGTCCACTTTCTAAGACTGATTTTTTTTTTATAACCATCTCCAGTCTTGATTTCAAGCATTTGAAGTAAACCAGATATTTGTTTGGAAAATCACGCATCAACTCCTTTTCCTTTTGACTAACACTTTTAAGGGATGTCACTGATAGTTTATATCCCTTCGATAAGAAATCAATAAGTGAGGTGTGTCACGGGATCATGCAGGTGGCATCACCCAAAGTGTGCTGGGTGTGTACACTGTGTGTCGCTTTCCTGTGGCTGAGCCATTCTTGTCTCTTGCTTGGCTTGTGTATTTGTCCAAAAGCTTCTCCAGCTTCCAGTTTGAATGGAGAGATTTACTCGCAGGAACTATCTCAGTGGCACCATGTGTCAGAGTTACTGTGAGCACCACGCCAGCTGCCACATCCCAAACTGTCCTCTTGAAATGTAGTGTAACAGAGTTCTTGTTGTATGGAACTAAATGAGGGAAATAAGCTAATCCTTGCATTGAAGAGGGTACTGTAATATGAATGTGCTCAAGACTATTGCAGTGGAAGGCTGTCTGTATTCTACTCAGCTATCTGAAAAGAAATGCAATTTTTTTCTTCTACATAAGTAAATTGTCACATTTCACCTTGATTTACATCAAATCAGATGTACCTGTATATTAAAGGTATTAAAGGCTGTTGTTAAAGATATTTCTTCAAATGGGAATAAATCTTATGACAAATTCATCAAATCAAAACTCATCTTGATTCCTTAGAGTCAGCATTGAGGAAGGAGTTCAAAATCTGGATGACAAAATGATTGTGAGTGATTTAGTCACTCTGAATGCAGAAAAGATCTTCTTAACCATAGGAAAAAAATCATCTCAACAAGCCAGAATTCAATCTCAAGTCTAAATATTTATATTAATTCTGCAGATAATTGTACACATTTGTCTTCCAGTTTTTAAATGTCAAATTCAAAGACAGTACAGTCAGTTAACCTGCAATTAAAACCAGTGTATACTTATATATTCAACTCTTTCCATGATAAAATTAAGATATCTGATGACTGCACAAATCAAAAGAGAGCTTACAATTTTATCTCTGGCTTTATCTTGTCAGAATTATTTACTACATTTTTCATCCTGGAAGAGCACACCTGCACATACTCGACATTTCCCGAGATGGAATATAAAGGACATTCTCCTCAGGTTACTAAAGTGAAGCACTAAAGGCCTGAACAAGCAGTCTTGACTCATGCAAGTGGTCTCTTTGACTCACATGAACTAGGGTTGCTGGATCAATCTGTTCTATATCACTTCATTTATTGCTACAAAGGTTACAGGTTCAAAAATGGAACAAATTTGAGCAAGCACTATTATTTTTAAAAAAATCTTTCACAACAGTTTTCTTGTGTGCCTAAAAAAAGGTGGGGTTTTTTTGTTATTGAAAAAGCTGGAATATTGTATTAAAATTGTTATTTATAATCATTAGTTATTTATGAAGGATTTTATTTCTTAGTGAGAAATTCACAGATATCTGCTGACAAATATTTTGGTAGCTCGTTGTCTCATAACTCAGGACCTATCTGTTTCGGTTTAGATGTTCATCAAGTGGATGTTTCAAACAACAAAACGGATGCACCTATTAATGTGCGTAGCAAAGACTGAACCCACTCTGGACATTTTATTTTATTCTTGATGAAGTATATGTTACCTATATAGGGATGTATGTACATATACATAATATATCCTATATTGCGTGATACATGCTTAAGCCAGTATAATCACAGATAAACAAACAAGGGATTTCAAAGAAATACTTATAAACCAAGTACTGTGCAAGATGTATACATGGGTTTAAGACTGTCCATTTTACAGTTACTATGCCTCATCATTTAATCTTCAGGTTAAGTATCAGACCAAATCACTCTTTTGTGGGAAATTATAGAAAAACAAAGAAATGTAACTTAAGCACAATTCAATTAGATGCAAGGGAATTGAACACCTCAATTCTTACTGAAATTAATGATTTTTTTAATCACAAATGGCCAGACCTTAATTTTACTTGCTATTTAAAAGATGACACCTAGAGTAAAGTCATGTCCCATAAACCACTGAGTGTCTCTGGGATTCAGAAAAGACTGTCCCTTTCTGGATTAGTAAAAGAGTGTCTTGACACACCTTTAATGCTTCCCATACCAAGACAGCTCAATTATGACTCCAAGATTTTGATTAAAAGGTAAGTGGAGCATCCCAAAGCCAAATGAGATCAAGCAAAGGACACTCATTAGCTTCGGTGGAATACGGCATCTGTCTAAAAGTCTTATCAACAGCCATTGTCATGCATGGTTGCTCTGAATTTGTACAAATTTTGTTATAGATACATCCAAGGTAACAGAGGAGTGATTTTTAGATTATGTCAAACTTAGATATATATTAAGATTTTTTTTCCTACTGTTTAAGCAAGACCTACATGTTTCTCTACAACCCCATTACTTTGTGTTAACCAGCTGAAGAACAGCTTGTTATAATCTATTTTCCAGCTATACTTTATTAATTTTCTGGCTATTATCTAGCTCATTTAGGGTCTTATCAAAAAGAGTTTGAAATAATATATTGCAATAGTCCCTCCTAGATGTCTTCAGACCAGAAATCTCTCCAGCAGCAGCTGACTGAGTTAGCGTTGGCTTCTGAAAAACAGACTCTCCCAGACATAAAGAAAAATACACGAAAGTTGCCCCAAAATTTTAGTTCCTGAAGTTGAGAGGACAGGTATTCTTGTGCAATGTAGGACTGCACAAAAGGAAGAGACCAAATATCCCAAGATTCTGATTTGACCCAAATAGCTACAGACATGGTATTGACTTCCAAGCTTGTGCAGAAGATGTAAAATGAAAAAGTGAATGAAGCAGTATTAGAAATGGCAGTGTATCAGAGGCCAAACAATAGCGATATTCCAGCAAAACCTCTATCCTATTTTCTGAACCATGTAAGCTTACTAAACTGAGGAATAATGACTATTTCTTCATAGCCCCTCATTATACCTTTCTTACAAATAGTTCTTGACAGTAGAGTCATTTTCCAAAACTTCTAGAATAGAAAAAACTATATATATTGAGAGACTCTTGTTCTTTCCATTTGACCCTCACATTATAACCAGATGGTAAATCACTGCATTTTTCCTCTTAAAGGGCTGGGAAGTTGTAGCCCATACTGACTTAATCTGAGGTTGATGAAGTGGTTTGTATTTGAGACAACAAGATTAGATTATCACAGTATATTAGTTTAAAGTCTTTCTGACAGTGCCTTGTGTTACCTGGTATTAAACTATGAATCATCTCTGCATGCATACCGTGGGCCAGGTTCTCCCCTGGCATAAAATGATGTAACTCCGTTGATATCCCTGGACCTGCCCGTGCCAACATCAGCTGAGGATATGGCCCTTATCACACAATATGCTATTGAAATGTCAGTCTGTAGAGCAATTCACCAGCATGATCTACCTCACCAGTCTTGGTTAGTCATGCCCTGGGGGTAGTTGTGATAATCTCCATTCAATCTGTGCTTCTGAAATGGAATTGTTTGGAAATAATGCTTTCAGTTGCACACCTTGCATTTGGGAAGCTTGCCAAGAGGCTTTCTTCTCTGTTTTGAAATAAAGACTCACATCTCTACTGAGATTTTGGCTCTATTCCTTGTTCCAGAATTTTCAGTAAGTTATTAGGTGCATCATTACCCCATTTCATTTCCTGGCTGTTCTGACTACCATCCTAATGCTGATACACTGAAACTGCCAAGATCCTTTCCTCAACCCTTCCCGTGACCGCCTGATCCAAATCCCACAGAACTCCCCTCAAAGTTTTCCAGCCAACTCACTCAGATTCCTAGGAAAAAATGGTGGAAGATATCTAAAGTTTCTGATCATTAGGTCTTTTATGCCACTGGCTGAGATGCAGAAGTAGAGCACCTAGAACAACAGTGAGCTGAGATTTTCATTCACACAATGTCTTCTACAAGTTTTTCCTCTGTCTCCGTACCTGCAGGAACACAATCCCTTGGGGAGGACCTAGGTGTGGACTTCTTTAGTTTTCTTTTGCAGTACACTGCTTGCTGCTGTTAATGAGCAACTGCCCTCACTGGAATCCCTCCACAGCTTCCTCATGTTTGTGTTTCTGAAGTAGAAGGAAGGCTCTGAGGATGTGAAATTCGTGGGTCTCTAGGGTTACTGTGGGTCTCTGTAGTTCTTCTATAATATCCTGGAGTGCACTATCGTGCTGATTCATATTTCTGCATTCTCAGTGTTCAGTGTCATATAACGGTGCCTTATTAGGATCAAGAGTAAGATAAAAGATGAGCACACATCCAGCTTTCTCCAAATAACGCACATGGTTTCCTCTCTGGATACAAGCAGCTAGCTAAAAAATTCTTTTTTTTCTAGAGAGAAGGAAAAGCTGAATGCACTGGGAGCATGTTTCCTACAAATCTGCATATTTTGGAAGGCTGATAAAGTCTAATTTTGATGAACACAAAGCAATCAAACAGTATGAGGTATTTCCTTAGCCCACACCTTGAGCTCTAGCGAATAATCTCTCTTCCTCTTTCTGGACCTTGTGCTTGGTATCTGCTCTGTCTCTGTATGCCCTCTGCTTCCCTCTCCTCACCCTACCAAGCCTTCGTATCTACGCAATTCACATTCCTGATTGGCCAGGCACTTGCCTTCACTTTTTGGGTGATGACATGTTTCTTGGGTTTGATTTGGAGACTGTTATAGTTTCACAAGTGACTGTAACTGCTTCTTTATGACTATCTGAAATGAAGGACAGGTGTTACACCTCAGGCTTCAATAACATTTTGTCCAGCCAACAACAACTTCTTCATCACCTCATTGAGCCAGCTCTGGTCCTAAATACCCTCCGTGTTGTCTTGTTCTCTGGACACCAACATGCTCCCTAGTATGCTGTTTTCCTCTTCTCCAGCTGCTCTGGTATTTCCTTCATCTCATACAGACACAAAAGTGCTCATGCACAATGTCAGTGAAATCCTCTCCAGAGCTTGCCTTTCATTTGGGTCATAAAACTTGACTGTGTTTGGGATGGAGATCGCTGTTGTTTCAGCTGTTTGGTTCCATAAAGAGCTTTGCTGCTATTTATATTAACTTTTTAAAGTACAGAACAATCATTACTCCCAGAAACTCACTTGAATTTGTTTCAATCTCTTTGCTGGGTCCTAAGCAAGTTTCACAAACCTGCCCCCATGTTACATGGAACACATTCTCTAAAGTTGTTCTCCTTAATAGTCTTACAGAGAGAATCCCTGAAATAGAAGTAGGCAACAGGAGAACTTGTCAGAAATCATGTATATCTGGTCCATCTAAGCACATCTTTGCACATCTTTAAGGCTTCTGTCAGTAGGAGAAGCTCAGGAGTTGATGGAGCTTTTTGTCTCTGACCTTGTAGGAAGCTGTTAGAGGGCACATAAGATGAAGAGAAATTTAAGAAGTTTTTTCAGTAAAGTATCAAAACCACATTTGCATCAGACCTGGGAAATGAGACACTCGGCACTAAGAGATTTAATATTAATCTTGTCACGTACTAGGTTGTCTTGCTGATCTTCGAGCTGCTCATACAATAAGCACCCTATCAAGTTACTGCTGAAATCTCTTCAATACTCAGCAGGATGACCATGCAGTGGAATATACAAAAGAGTTTTAAAACTCTTCCTTGAAAAGAGGAAATGAATTTTTTTCCCCAAAATTTTGATACAATGTCCATAGATAAAATGGTAGAATGCAGTAAATATATGTTCACATGTATAATACAAATATTCATCTTAGAAATTTTTTATTTAAAAATTTCAGATATTGAAATTAAAAGTTAAATGCTCTTTCTGACAAAAACATATCCCAAATATAAATGAAATTTTGTTATCTATGTGTATCCACCTTTGCTTGGAATATTGTCAAAGATCCAGACTATTTAAACAATAATATTTTTGACTTCTAGAAAGCCTAGCAGGGCTTTGTGACTTTAGAGTCATTAATTGAACCTGTGAGAAAGTCTGTACTATTCATACCACTTATACCTATTTAATACTAGCTCACAGGCCATAAGCCATATCTAAGCTCAAATAGCAAACCAGTAGCAGAATCAGAAGCAGAACTGTGATATCAGCACTCCTGAGACCCATCTGAGCCGTTGGATATTGTTTTCCACCAGCCCATACTATCAGTTGCAGAAAATAACTTTTGATGGCTCAGAGAACGATACAGGCACAGTAGCTGTTACTACCATCACTATAACGCTGTGTGAACTTCAGCGAGTGGTTTTAAGAACAGATAAACCCAGACTGAAGGAAAAACCCCAAACTTGTGAAAGTGCTATTGATGGGCAATTTCACTAAAACTGGTTTCACTTTATTTGGGTTATATATTCAATTTCATAAAAACCTTACCATAAAGATCTACATCTATGAAGAATGACATTAAGCAATTCTTTATTACCTCTGTCAGTACATTAAAATAAATTACCTCTATCCCTTCCCCTATTATTTCAGGGAGTTCAAGGACTTTGATGTATTTTGGCATAATTACGTTGGTATCCAAGGTTTATTCTGCAATTGCTGTTGTGCAAATAAGACATTTAAGGAGCAATCAGCTTTTTTCTTTTTAATACGACCCATCACCATTATACATAAGCAATGTATTAATCTGCATATTTTGTAATGGATGAACTTTTCAACAGTTTTATTTACATCTTTTTGATAAAGACAGATGTTGGACTGCACCCAGTTTATCCATACACTGTAAAGTGTTCCCTGACTTCCTAATTTATTAACAATAGCTGTTCATTACAACAACAACTTAGAAAAACAGATTACTTGGAAGTTGAGATGAGGTAATTCTGCTTCTTGGAGCCTCTGTAATGAATCACTATTTTTCCCTCCCTCCCTTGACCTAATTTCAAAATCATATACCTGTGTAAAATATTGTGATGAGGATTGTGTCTAATTATCTTCTAAATTTTTCTTTTAATTGCTAGAAGGATGCCCATTCGTGAATGAGGGAAGTGTTCATGATGTAATAGTGTTAGAGAGTCCTTGAAATCTAGATTAATTATTAGTTGTGTGGACTTCTGAGAGTTTTTGATGTATTCATTTGCATTCACAAAGATGGCTTTTTAATTAAAGAGA
Organism: Patagioenas fasciata; assembly: GCF_037038585.1. NCBI lineage: Eukaryota > Metazoa > Chordata > Aves > Columbiformes > Columbidae > Patagioenas > Patagioenas fasciata. Next base: position 10,087,722 of record NC_092526.1, on the reverse strand, counting down.
GTTTCTGAACTTATACAAATCAGCCTTTTGTGAATGTTCCTAGAAACGTGAAAAGTGTTGAAAGTGAGAAGAACCAAAGTTTTCCTGAAACATAACCTCCCATTACAAATGCCAAATGACCAATAACATTGGAAATACCAGACCTCATGTCAGCAGATCTATCTGATCCTTAATAAAAAAGTAGAATTATTAAAGTTTGCATTTGTTATCTTAGAAATGACTTGCTTTCAAATTCCATAGAAATGCTTCTGTAGAAAAGAGGAATATAAGAATATCTGATTTTCCTTTGACCTTCCATCATGGCACATGTTTCTACCTTTACCTGAATGCTTGTTTTTTCCTCTTTGCAAATGAAAGCCTCTTTCCCAAGGACTCAAATTTTAAATGTTTCCTCATTGTAACTTCTATGATCCCCTTTTGCCACCTGAGGCTTCTGGGTTTTCTTTCTTTGAGATGAAGAGAACAAATCAAAAGCTCTCAGTCTCCAGGTCTGTTTCACAGATTTATAAATAGTACCATATTTTATGTATTATAGCCATTCACTTCTTAATGCAGCCTAACATCTAATTTACAGTTTTGACTGGTGCTACATATTGAATTTGAGCAGATGTCTTTACTGAGCTGTTCACAGTGATGCCTGAATCATTTCCCTCAGAAGTTCACAGCAAATTCAGATCCCATAAGAGTGGATAGATAGTTTAATTTGTACCTTCTAAAGGAAATTGTTTTGCAAATAAAGGGAATTCAATTTGACAGAATACTGTCTGATTTCCTTCACTTTGTGAAATCTGCCCACAACTGCTTATACATCTCTCTGCCAGAGCTGCCTAATTTCATTTTTCATCACGTGAATAACACCAGCCCTTCTCCACAACTATGATCCCATTCCAGGACTGTGCCATGGGGAGAATGGGACCTTCAAACCTCCTCCATGGTCCTGTCTTCTCCACAGTTCCCAGTTACACACAAAATGTAATCCAGATTTATAGGTCTCTTTAACTGTGTCTTCTGAAGAACTTTGTCAAGAATCTCTTTCAAGTCTGTATAAAAGACATCTATCAGTCTTCTCGTGTCCTAAGTGTTTGCAAAGACCTTAGTTGGAGTACAGTAAATAATTTTATTTTTAAAAGTGATACCTCTGTATTCCCATGGGAAGCGGGGGGGGCTTCAGGATGCCCACCATAAACTTAGTAGGTTTTTTTTGTATGTTTAAAACAGCTACTATAACTAGGTATCTGGCAAAGTACTATATTCATTTAGAGCACGTTTACTTTGTGTTTCATTTCCAGAAGACATTTACATAATTTCTAGGAGAATTAATGTTTGATCTTAGTTTCCCCAAAGCCAACTAAATATTTGACTGGATCAAGAGGGTTTTCTCTTTATATTGTTGTTCATGTCCTCTGTTTTGAGGTATTTTGTGTCTGATGATGTTTTACCTTCATGACATGTACGGGTACACGACAATGTAAATATTAATCTTTCAGCTTGACGGAAAGTGACCTCAAATGCTACTTTGGTTCTCATGCCTCTTCTATATTTATTAATGTTTTCATTTTTGAAAGTGATCTTGTATTCTGAAGCACTCAAATAATTTATTTCAGCATCTGGTCACTTGTTTTTCCTATTTGCTTGCAGTTGGAGATACCACCATATATTCCCACCTTGCAGAATCCTTTCCTTCTTGGCCTCACTGGAGAAAAGTTTAATTTTCAAATTATATTTTCTTTAGCTTGAGTAGATTTTTGCAACTTGTATTTTGATTGTTTCTTCCCTCATGGCTTTTCTGCTCTGTGATTTTACTTGGCAATGAAATGTAAACACTATCCATGGGTGCACCAGTGTTTCTTTAAACTTCTGAGTGGATTTCCTCTCCTAAATTCTCCCTTTAGTATATTTCTATGGAAAGAAAATATTTTTTTTCCTTTCTTTTTGCATACATACGCATCTAGGCATAAACTGCATAAGAAACAAGTCATGCTTATTTATATTACAATCATAATGCTGCTTAGGGTTTCACTTCATGACCAACTTGTGTCTGACAGGTAGAGTTCTGAGAAGCAGCCCCTCATGTCACCCAGTTATTGCTCTTCCTGACCACCTTCTAAAGCCATGCTCAGTCACCCTAAGCTGGGACACCCAAAGACATTTGTTCTTTACCTACCCTTATGTCATCCACCTCCTGGTGACTCCCAGTGATCTCAGTGATGGAAGAGCTGCCATTGCAGTTTCTGCTGCCACTGCTCTCTGTTGTGCTCTGGAGCTGGAATTTTACCTGCAAGGTGTCTGTGTGACGATCTGCACAAAGGGGACCCTGAGACCCCTCAAGTTCTCTGTGAAAAATGAGAAGAAGGAAAACACATGCCTGAATATTTAATAGCCCAGTAGCCAGGACTCAGGGGATGGGACCCAGAGGTCCAAGTTGTGATTGCTTTCAAGGAGCAGCTTGAACCTGCAGTTCTGACAGCCGGGTGAAAGCTGCAGTCAACAGACTCCTGTGGAGGCTGTAGCAGAGCTGTGTCTGCTTCTCTTTTTTTGATATAAAAGTAAAGTATCATCAGTGTAAAATGTGAGCGAGTTAATGATCACTGGTGTCTCCACTACTTTTTCTTTCTCCCTCTCATATCCTGGTAAGAGATTTATTAAAATTGGTGTTTTTCCACAAAAGATATTGCTTTCTATGAAACATACTCAAGTGGGAATACCAGACAGTCTAAAAATTCCATAAAACATGCAATTCCACCCAGTCACCTTCTTTTAATCTTCATTAGTAAATATCTGCACTCAGCTTCAGAAGACATTTTGCTTCCCCTTTGAACGGCAGACATTTACTCATCTCTGATTTTAAATACAGACTTCACTCATATGATTAGACCCACAGTTGGTACTGAACCAAATTACTTGATCTGGCACTTTTATTGTGTTTAGAGTTCATCTGGTTTTAACATTTCCCCAAATCTTCGGTTTAAATAAGTCTTCCGAAATATTCATGATCTTCCTTGAAGGCAGTCTGTTTTCATGTTGCTTAAAATGTAAACCATCCGTGCAATGTAAATGTAAACCTCCAGGCAATTCATTTTCTAATTTGTTTTCTCCTGCATTGGAAACTCAAGAACATGTACTTCATTTACATCTATTATTACTATATTATAGATATTGTTATTATTATTAACATTATTATTATTATTATTTACTCTGGGGGCGATAGGTACCCTCAGGCAGATGCATTGTAAATTGAAACCAGATGTCCAATGAGTTGATGACACATAGATTTCCAAGCAGAACTGAAATATTTTCTTAAAATTCACAACGCTGCAGATGAACTAATGTGACTCTGTGTAACAAACCAGGAACAGACCACCGCAAGTATGAAATAATGTCACGTATCATCTTGTGATTACACAAAAAACTTTGCACAGTATAAGTTTGCTCTTCAAACAGAGAGTGAAAATATAACAAAACAAGCAGGGAAGGTAAGAGGCTATTGTAGGATTAATAAATAGGTAAGGTACATTCGGAAGCCATTAACAACCCAGTGCTACTAACTAAAGCTAGCTTTAAGATAGTCCCTCCAGGGAGGATACTTCAAAGATACTCAAATGAAAAAGGCAATTTATTGGCTAAGTGATCTTAGAGGCCCCAAATTTCCTACCCAGCCCATTTGTTTTTCATTCCTCTTAAATTTTAAAGTCACCTTTGCAATTGCTCAAGATCTTTAAGGAATTTTTTTTAGAAATTATACTAATTGGCCTATTTTTACTCCCCTCTCTTTGCCCTTAAAGACTATGAAGCTTGGTGCCTAAAAATAAGTTGGAGTGAGCTGAAGTCTGTGATCTCCAGATGGCTATCAGCAAGAGAGTTCCTTTTACACCCTGTGCTTTGAGCGCAGTTACCTGCGCTCTCCTGCACCAGAAAATTTAACCATTGCAGTGTAGCTGAGAACAGTAACACCAGAATGTAGGGCACAAACAAGCCCCTTGCTCAGGGTATTTCCTACTGAGACAGCCCCCTTTACTTCGATGTGGTTCAAATCCACTGTGCAATATGAAATGCAGCAGTGATCTGAAGAACTGAACGAATCCTCCTGCAAAGCTCTCATTCTGAGCTAGGGACTAATAACAACATTTAACACCTAAAAGACCTATTTTATTTTTTATATTCTGTTAGAAAGAAAAACATTGAAAGTGCAGAATCTGGAAAGATAGACCTATGATAATGAAGATATAGATGCTATCCCAAGAAGTTAATGTTATGTGCCTTTTAAAATGGTATTTTAATTTCTTACAGTGTTTTCAAAAATATTGTGACCAGTATTATGCTATGGAAGGAAAATGGCAAATTATATCACGTGAAGTCAAGGGGCTGTCTCCTCACCCTGTGCTAATGGGACTGTGTTGATTTTCTGCCTTTCTTTTGTGCCTTTACACACCAAGGAGACAAAAAGCACCATGTCCAAGACATCCAGCTGTCAAGGTGGCAAGAAGCTGTATCTACTAAAGAAATTGTGTGCTTAATATTAAATACGCAAACCTCACTAAATTTGTATGGGTGAAATGGTGACATTTTTATCAGACAGTGGAACATGTTTAGGAGCTGAAAGCTCTCAGCATAAACACAGACTTCTGTTCTTCATGGGACTGCTCATTTGTTCATATTTCTTAGAATAGAAAATGGAGAAATGTGTTAATTAAACTATTAAAAATTACTATTTAACACTGTAAATCTTCCAAAAAATACAAACAGGCTTAGCTTTAATCATGTGCACTGTTACAGGTTGCTAATATATACAAATGTTTGGGACATTTAAATGTAAGTCTGGACATGAAGGCATTACTGTGCTTTTGAAATCTGAGGTAGAGTATGGCGTTGGCAGGGAATACAGCATTCACCTGCCACCTTTCACCTATGTAACACTGTTCTTATTCTCATCAGAGCCTTCTCATGAACAGGGGGGAATGGGTTATTAAAATATTCAACCAGCATTTTCATCAGCTCACTATCAAAAGGGGGATTTACACATGATAAGCTAAAACAGTTGTACAGCTATAGCAAAGGAGAGCTAATGGCCACAAAGTGTTAAATCTGTTGTGGATTAAACACAATTTGTTTCTTAGATTTCAAAGGTACTGTAATGTCTGTAATCTCATTTATTTATACATTCATGAACGGCTGTAGCCCCCATGGACATTTATTCCTGCCTTTAGCACAAGGGCCGCAGGTTCACGCACAGCCCCACGCAGATGCCACCGTTGCTGTCGGGCATGGGTGGGTGGATGCCCGAGAGCTGGAGGATTTAGCCCCACTTGACACCATTTAATCTAAGTTCTACCTCCTATCTCCTCTTGCAGATGACTGAAGAGGAGGGGGACAAAGCAGGATCAGGACCAACGCAGTGTCTCCTAATATCAGGGAGAATTAAGAATGACATTTCAAATGAAGAAGAAAAAGATCCCACTTGTCTAGCTTGTGGTGAACACTTTTCCTCTATGCTCTTCCTCATATTTAATTTTTAGTCATTTGCACTCTGATAGAGATCAAAGACTTCCGTCAAAATACAGTTTGTACTGAAGTAGGTATTCTGTAAACATATAGGGAGATGTTTTTCTCCCCTGGTGTCTTAAAGTTTAAAACAAGTCTGAAAATGATTTGTGAGAGGAACAATTCCTACAAACGTCTGCCTCTTGATTGCTTGGATTTTTCACAGAATTATGCTAAAAATAGTCTATTTTCAGGTTATATATCTATAAAATGCACCTTCTTATAATCCTTGTCTTGCAGAGTAATTATCAGTAACAAACAAACATAGGAATACTAGTTAATAAGCTGTTACACAAAAAATCAGTGAACAGTTTCAAAAGATTTAAGCTATCATTGTATGAAGAAATACTATTCTCCTGCTAGAAGACATTTTATGGGACAGAGAAACATGCAGTTGCCTTTGATATTTTTGTATAAAATTTGGATGACGTAACATAATAGACTCAAAAATTATTAGGGAACTGAGCAAAAACTCCAAACCAAACACATCTAAGACAGAAGAAATAGCTTAAAGCACTCAGGAGCAGAGTCCTCAGGTATATCTCTGTATCATTTTATTTGCATGAAGGAAAGATGACTTGCAGCTTGGCAGCAAGGAATTGTAACCTCAGGAGAAGGGAGTCTTTCCTCCCTGAGTTGAAGAGAAATATCATCTGATGTATTAACACTTCAAGTCTCTCTGCTTTCTAAAGATAAGAATTTTCCTGTCTTTATATTTTTAATAAGGAAAAAGGTAAATCACCAGGTTAATTTAAAGACAAAATCAACCTTGACTTCCCAAGCTAAAAGAAGGATGTGTTTCTGTCAAGACAGCCATCTGCAACACTGATGAAATATTTCAGTGATGTTGTGTGTCCATCCACCAAAACCAAACAGGCCCAGTTTTTGGTTTGCAGCTAAGGTCACCCTCAGGCCTGTTTCCCCATAGCTTGTGGGAGATACTGCCTCTGACCTCCACCATTGCAGAGGTCCACAACACAGAGCAAGAGGTTTCTCCCCCTCTCACGTCCCTGAGCTTTACAACCCGCTGCACTGACAGCAAGCGGGATGCCTCCGCACCTGTCACCGACAGCAGCTCGATGTGTCCTGGCATGGCCACGGGCAGCGATGGTGCACAGGGGCTCCTGGCAGCGGGAATCCCTCAGCCCTCCTCTATCAGAAAGCACCATCCCCTCCATTCTTTGTTCTAGCAGTTCCTTCTCAAAAGCTCACCCTTATCCCTTGCAAGCACATTTGCCACTTCAGATCTGTTTCCCCACGGGATGTTTTTCCCTTATCGTAACAACCTGTTTGCATTTTTCCAATTGTCTAGGCTTTTTAACACAGCTTGGGGAAAAAAACCCTCCACCTTTCCCTTTCAGATTCTTATTTCTCTATCTGAATCTTTCTGCCAAAAATTCCCCATGAGGATGTCGTTTTTATTGCTGCTGTATATTTTTATCTTGCCATTTTATACCAAACAAAATGCAGGTCCCCCCCATGCCACCTGTTCTCACCTCTGGCCAGCGCTTCCTTCCATTTTTAATTACCATTTCACTTACCTGTTATGACTCTACGCAGAATCACTGCCACTAGAAAACACGCTGCACATTGCTCTGTCATTGAGATACTGGCTAGACTGGTTGTTGTCTTGGCCATGGGGACAGGATTCCACCCAGAGACCCTAAGCAATTATCTTTCTCATTCCCCTTTGACGTCGGAGCATAGTATTGGTATTTAAATTCATACTTCTGTTTGTTGTGGGGTTTTTTTCTATATGTTTCCATTTCCCAGAAACCTTAGGCGAAGGATTTTCTACCGCGATGAGGAAACAGGATCTTAGGCTGGTTTGGTTTAGCTCTGGAATTCAGTCTGAATTTTAAAGTTACACGGTGAATCACCATGTTGTGTTTTTTGGAAAAAAAAAAAAGAAAATAAAAAGCTCTAGATATTTTGCTGAGCAGTTGAGAATTTATTAGGTCACATTCATAGTTTGCAGCACAAGGACCTGCCTGGAGCGCATTATTTTTTAGGGAAAGTTATTCAGAGTCCAAATTGAACTCCCGGCTAAAACCAGCAAGCAGCGGACAGGGGGAAGGGAAATTCCCTGGGATGGGTCCTCTTGGCTAGAATCATTAAGTCTGCTTTCTAGTCAGTCAGCCAGCTGTTCTTTTCTCTTTTGCATTTCTGGGTCTTGTTTGCTACTGCACACTACAAAAACAAGCAAACATATCTCTCTCTCTGTATTTTCAGGTCATTTGCCAAGCTCCAGCGCTGCCAGCTGCCAACCCCTATCTGAGTTTTCAACTGCCTAGTCCTCTTCTTCCTGCCAGACCACTTTTTTCTATACAGCCGTGCCATCCACCTCCACCACTTTCCGATTTGTGTGTCTACAAAAACGTTCATTATTCCTGCATTTCATTTTGCTGCAGAGGTCTGATCCAAGCCCCATTGAAATGTTTCCATCGACTTCAGTGGGCTTTGAATCAGTCCCAATGCCTTTGTCTCCTCCAGGTGCCCTTAGCTGCCTCTAGGTCAGCCTTTCTTCTCTTTCTGCAAGGTCTCTTTTTCCCTCCTCTTTTCATTCAACAATGCGATATGCCATGAAAACCCTTCTCCTCTGCACAGGCCACCCAAGCTGGTGAAGGCAATCTGAAAGCCATCAAGTGAGAGGAGCTGGGGAAAGGTGTAGGCATGGCTGTACATGAACATTGGCTGAAGGTAGAACAACCTAAACATTGGCTGAAGGTAGAACCATGTTTTAAAAGGCTTAATGTTTTCAATTTACTTTCAAGACAGCTATCATATTTCGCAATATTTCTTGGTTTTATCATGGTTTTATCATGGTTTTATGCAAATGAAACAATTACCAGCTGCATAGGAGTTGCTGAGGTTAAAGACGACCAGACAAGCTGAAGGGTCTGGTCTTGCATTAAGTTGCTGCTGAAGGATGGGAGTTTCACAAGTATGCTGTGGAAGGCAACAGCCTTGGACAACTTACACCTCGGCTGAAATCAAAGTGACATTGGAGATTTAGAGCAGATAAGTATTTGTTCTTGAAAATGCAAACAATAAACAAACAGACAAATAAATAAATAAATTGGATTCAAACCTTTGCAAAGAGAAATCCCAATTGCAATTATGAGTGCAATGAAAATTTCAGCTTATACTGGTTTTTTTGTTTGTTTTTTTTTTGTGATTACATAAAGGAATGTTAAATCATTTCTAGAAAAGTAAAACCATAGATGCAGGAACTGGTCTTGGTCTATTCCGATAAAACACAGTTAAGGATTTTCACTACAGGTAAATACTTTTTTCCTGCCATATATTTTTTCCTCCATGTGGAAGGCTTACTTACCTTTCAAGTAGCCTGCCGCTATAGCTATTTGTTTATAACAAGGTCATCTTTTAATTGCAAATGAAAGCCTTTGTGTTAAACTCTAGGCTAACTATTTTCCCCTACCTGCTGTGCTGACAGCCTGGTACATTATTCAGGTCCAAGCCCATCTCATTACTCTCCCACCCCTCTGCGGACAGGGAAGATCTGTGTCGCTGGGAGCTGAGACACACACAAGTGCTGGATGTACTTGTATGATGTGTAGTGATATGGGGTGGACCATATCAAAGAGCAAACTTCATCCCTTTTGTAATGCTTTTTCTCTAGTCTGAAAGGCGGAGCTGGTATTTTCCCGTCACAGAAGCGTTGATAATTTGAAGTGTTAATTTAATCATTCTTGCAAATACTGGGATTGTCTGGGATGCAGTAAACACCCTCTGAGTTTGTGACTGCTCCAAACCCTGCTGAAACCAGCAGGAGTCTTTCTGAACTATTGAATTGCAGACTCTCCTCGGGGTTGTGTACCATGCCACAGACTTAATTACCATGTTCCTGGCTGGGATAAATATGCAAATGGACTTTTCAGCTGGAGGGCCTTAAAATACAGGTTGGACACATGGCAACTAATGACTTGATTTGGGCTATATGCAAACATTGGCCAGCCAAAGGCCTGAGCCTATTCCCATGGAAGCAAAAGGCACAATTATTACCAGCTCCAGGGAGAGCAGGACTCGCATGCTGCCTTTAAATACTGGCCAGTGTTTCCAAGCGGTTCAAATCTGTCAGCAGCCTTTCCTCAGCCTTTCCTCCTTCTCCTCTCCCTGATCTGCTGTGATAAGGAAATGTTCACTACACAGATTTTATCATAAATGTTAGAGACTTATGCACCTGTAGGTTTCACAGCTGCAGGGCAGGCATCTTATTGCAAATGCAGCTCCAGCTATATTCACGGCACAGGTTGTTTTCACAAAGAAATGGGAGTCTGTGCCCAGAAGGAAGAAATCAGCATCTTAAATTTACCAGCATAATCTCTCTCCTCAGCATCTCCTGCATGGTACCACCACACACTCTCTGTCATGGGGCCAAGCATGAATTCAGGTTCTCTCTCAAATCATTAACGCTTACTTGTGTGGTTGATGGTGAAGGGTAAGAGAAGATTCAGCCCTGCAATGCTTGGCTTGCTGACTCAGCTCTGCGGGGCTCCAAGGCCAGCTGTAAGCAGACTCGTTAAATCAGCTTCTGTTATGGGACAAGAACATCTGCTGGAAACCTGATGTCCCTAATAATTCACAATTCACAATGTATTGACATTCATAGTCTATTTGTGCCTTTTTTTTTTTTTTTTCCTATCAAAGAGCTGCAATCAAGAAAAGCACCATTTCAGTCATATGCTTTTGAGAAGGGTCATGTCTGGAGACACAAACCGTGATTAGCGCATTGCTTAAGCACCTTAATGAAGTATTTTTCATCAGTGCAAGAAAGCCTTGAGTTTGTACAAGGAAGGGTTTCACGCTAACATCTCTAACTTCTCTAAGAACTCCACAATGTTCTGTGCTGAGACACAGGGCAGAATATTTCAATATCTCCCAGGATTACTATATGATCATAAACTGTATAAGGTGCAGCACTGTGGTACAAAATGCACCATTTTATACTGATGCTTTGTATCTTGATTTTCCGTGTGCCTGCAATCAAACCTTGAGCTTTCCTATGCCAAGAAAATAGCTCCTACTTGGATAATCAAATCTGAATACTAACGAGACCATTTTTTTAGCATGAAGTGAAATATCACGAGTCCCCTGTGACTAGGAGGTTAAAAAGGACAGGAGTTTGATGGTGCTGCTCCACTCATGTCTGCAAATCAGCAATTAAGCAATAATAATAAAATACAGAAAATAAGTTACTTGTAAGTTCCTTTTAAATTACTCCAATGACAGTAACAATTTCACAGCAATGATGCAGTGCACATTCCAAAGAAATTGCAAAACCTTGTTGCAGTATTTGACACCACAAAATTACCCTGGGGAAGGATAAAAGTTCTGCAGACAGAGCAACAGGCAATATGAAGGAATCAAGAATAACTACCAATTAATTACCTGTATTCTGTTTTTGTTTTTGTTTTTTTTTTTTCCTTCCCCTTCATATATTTATTCCAAAGCAGCACACAACACTAATTAGACAAAGAGGTGGATGATAGACAAGTGAAACATTATTTATGAGACACATATGGAGATAGAAGGGAATTAACAGTCCAAGCATGAAGAAGCAATGTGCCTATGTGTGTGTCCATGTGTGTGTTAGTACGAATACATGCATAACTATATAGACACACGTGTTTATTTGGGCAGTGGCTGAAAACAGTAAGAAATAAATCTCTTTTTGCCTCTTTAATATTATGTTTGTAAAAATAATCACACACAGTCATGGCCATACCTCAGTACTTGGATTGCTGATGCAGCATCTAAACAACAGACTATTCATTAAAATATAATTATTTCCTTATCACTGCTGAAAATTAATAGACATATATGAAAGAGGAGAGCTTTAGATGATCACAGGAGAATAATGTAATTTAAATCCAGGCAATGAGAAGACCAGAAGAGGAAAGCTCAAGATAGCTAGAGTTGGTGAAAGTTTGTTTTATTTTTGTGAAGTTGTTGAGGACAATGCCTGCCATGCATTAACCTGTTTGGATGAGGATTCACAGCAGGTTGCTTCAGTATATTGGTGTCCTCTGCAAATCATCTGGACAGCTGGGAGCATGAAATTTACCCAGATCCAGAAAAGGTTGACCCTCACGACACCTCAGTGCCCTCTAAGGCCATATGTGCAGACCACTTCACATTTTGCACTTGTTTTGCCACTGTGGAATGACAAAAATGCTCTTGTCAAGTGGACATGAGATTTTCAGGTCCTTCCACACAGAAAACATGTCAGCAAAACTCATCAGATATTTTTAAACTACACCATTATAGACACATTTTCCTTAGGTTTTTAATGTAATCTTCTGTACTTTGAAACAAACAAACAAATAAATAAATAGAAAGTAAAAGTCTATTTGACTCAATTTTCTGTTTCTGAACCAAGTATAATCCCATCAGTTTGGTTCCATCATTTGTAGTAAACTATTCACTAATCTAAGACAGGTGCCCCTGGGTGTTAACATTTAGTCTTCTAGTAGAAAAGTGGGTGCAAAGTTAAACCACATGTTCTACTTAAAAATAAGTGAGGTGTGATTAGGCAAGGTCTTTAAAACATGCACTCAGACACACACACACGCACGCACGGTTTGCAAGGAAAAGATGCTGACACGTACTGGTTGTATTGTGCGGTTCTGGTCTGCACTTAACTCTTTGCCAGGTGGATCACTCTGTAGAAATCTGGGGGGCAAAAGGTTATGTTGAGCTCATTACTGTGGACAGCTTTTAAAACAAAAGTGATAATACGGACATTCCTAGGATGATGTGTTTCATTAATGTTTGCCCACTGCTAGGTTGTGTGAAGGGCTTTGCTCAAAGGAAACCTTACAGCTTATTAGAGTGGTATCTGTTGGAAAGGTAGATAAACAATGGATGCCTTAACAGACCCATTTAAAAATATGTATACATCTATTTTCAGTTTTATGAGCAATCTCTGATCAGTTGAGTTTAACTTGTAATTGATAGGAGGAATTGTCTAGAAAAAGTCTACTAACTTTCTAACAATTGCTTTTAATGTCATTTCAGATTGAAAGCGGCACTTCTGAATGTGGACCAATGGTGCTATTGCCTGGGTGGGTTACAGAGCAGTGGAGACTCACGGGCAACATGTCACATGCAACAGCATCCAGGAAACTGTTTATGAAAATAAAAAGGGGACAGAGTACTCTTCTTGTGTTTGATTTAATTATTGAATACTTAACGACATTATTTTGAGAGGCACAGCACAGGAAACATAATCAGTTATTTCTGAAAGAATGCATTTGAGGCTTAACTTGCAAACGTTTCGAAAGAAGGTAGGAAAGCAGATTTTTTAAAAAAATTGAAACCAGTTATTGCAGTACTGCTAGTAGCTTTAAAGTCTGAACCATCATAGATCTAAATGTCTTCAAATGTTGGCAAAAGAGCAATGGAAAATTAATGATGCAGTATTTCAACAGAGATGTTCACATCATCCGTTATTTGAGGATCACAGCATTCCAGGGAAATGAGCAGCTTATCCCCATTTTACAGACAACGAGACAGGGAATTTCCTTGACTCACCTTCAGCCATTCAGCCATACGGTGACAGTGCCATGGGAAGAGCTGCTTAATATCTGCTTTCATGTCTACGTATAGAAATCCTAGACACACAGCAAACTATTATGGTATATTGGAGGCCTTTGAGTGCTGAATTATTTACATCTGTGCTTGAAGCCTCGTTTCAGAATAAAACTATTAAAATTTTAATGTTCTCTCACTCCTCAAAATTGTATACTAGATCTATACTCTGCAAGCATAAAGAGAAACTTTGCTTATTTTTGAACTCAAGTACACATTCTTATACTGTCTTATTACAAAACAAGAGAGAGTTTGATCTAGGAAAGGAGATGAAGATGTTTTTTGTCAGTAGTGAATAGGAATATCCTTTAGGAATAACTAAGATATTAAAAATGGAAGATTTCAATGATATACTAGATGTAGTATGTCAGTAATATGCTTCTGGAAAGCTTTACAGATGATGCAGAAAGTAAAATAAAATTGTTAAATTGAAATTGTGAAATCAAAATTGACTAAAACCAATCTTTTTCACAATTCACTTTCACTGGAAATGGGAAACATATTTGCTTTTTCTTCAAATCTGAGAAACTCCTACCAGAAAGCCGAGCCATCTCATGAAATTCAAATTGAGGCATCATTACTTATCCATCCTCACTAAGCACACTGAAGACCTTGGAGCAGAGGCGCACCTCTGCTTGCCAAAAGAAATATTTCTCCTTCCCTAAAGAGGAGACTGCAGCGCACTGCAGTTCAGACTGCTGCTGCGTCCCTCCACCGCGCTGAAATGGAGCAGGAGTGGTCCCCAGGGCTTGGTAATAGCAAGAAATTCACTCCAAAAGTGTAAACAAAGTCTAAACAAGACCTATGAAATATGAATCTATTACAGATGGGTGCTTTTTTTACAGTACAGATTTGGATTTTCACCCCTCTCCTCTTCCTCCTATCATATGTTGCTTGTTTCAGTGGTTGGCAGGAAGGAGGGGGAAAAGGAACTAACAACATGTGTGCCTATCATCACCCTGACCACTGTTGTATGTCTAACTCGCTCCCCTGTTCTTTTTCTGCTTTTTGTCTTCATCCTGCTCATCCTGTGAACACTTACGTGTGCATAAGTTCTGCCTGCGTAGACTTCAGCTGGACTACTCATGAAAGTAAAGCTGCAAACATGATGCTCACAACACAGAGTCCTTTGATTGTTTCCTTGAGGGAGATTTGCCCTGCAAATAGGTTGGTGCAGAAAGAACAGAGGCAGAAGAAATCTTCTGTCCCTGCCAAAAACCTCAACAAAACCATAACTCCTCCTTCTGGAACATCAGTACAAGCAATACTTGTCCTAGAATCTAGGCTTTTTGGAGACAGGGTAAATGGGAAGAAGGAGAAAATGTGTGAAAGAGCAGAGATGGAAGATGGGTTCTCCCTCTTGCAGCTTTCAAGCTTGCTATCACCCAAAATTGGGGTGGTAGAAGAATTAAAGTGAGTCCTAAAGTGGCTGATGCCTTTCCTGGGAATCAGGCTGCCAGCTGCGCAGGAGGTACCTGCATCAAATCTTCTCTCTCCTACCTTGACCCCGAGAGCGAAGCTACATCCGAGACCTTCTGCAAGGAAAATGCATCTTATTGTAATTATACAACATCTAGCACAACGGATCCATGAGACAGTTCAAGAAATGTTAAAATGAAAGTAGTATGTATTTCACTGAGACTAAATTGATGTAGTGCTCTCTTTGCATTCTAATTAAAAAAAATAAACAAACCCTACATTTGTACAGCCTGTACTCAGGTGCCCATATTAAACAGGCTAAGGATCAGTTAACGGGCAGGTTCTCTAAAAACAACTCTAAATGTGCAATTAGCCCTTTCTTAAGCAATGCTATTTATTGTCTGGATTACTAAAAGCTTCCCAGTTTATCTCGTTTGTAGTAAAAATGGGGCCTTCACCAGACATATTTTATCATAAAAGTGAAAAGAAATGTGAGAAGAAGTGACTACTGGAAAAACAAATGAAGTCAAAAGCTTTGAGTTTTTGTTTTTTATTTTTTTATCCAAACAAATCTAACTACTGGTTCAGATGACCATTAACAAACCCATGGTTCCTGTTTTTCCTTTCCTCTAATGG
Organism: Patagioenas fasciata; assembly: GCF_037038585.1. Taxonomy (NCBI): domain Eukaryota; kingdom Metazoa; phylum Chordata; class Aves; order Columbiformes; family Columbidae; genus Patagioenas; species Patagioenas fasciata. The sequence goes on along the minus strand of NC_092526.1, from coordinate 10,072,515 downwards.
TCTACTGCCAAATATTGTCAAGGTGCACTCCAGCACCTTCCAGGTGAGGAACTGAAAGCTCTTTCCTGATGTGCTCATTAGAAAAAGTATAAATTGCCAGCTGTCTGGATCATGACAGAGAATATAAGAATGTTTGTGCTATATGGGACTGGTCTGTGTTAGTTAAATGACACACATTTCAGTAAAATCCAACAAAGGTTGTATGCACAGCAACAAAAGGCCTAGATCACTCTTATAGAATATGTCAAAGAATGCAGAGACACTGAAAAAGTCTTCTAAGAAATGGAAAAAAATTCATTGAACCTAAGCTGTAAGTGTAGAGCCATAACTAAAATGTCAACATGGTTATTGGATGGTGAGAGGGACGATGAGGAGATGCAGAATTGGAATTACTTCACAGAGCAATCTAAGGACCTACCTCCACTGGAAACAATGAGGTAATTGTGGATGTCTACCTTCATGGCCAGCAAGAGTTTTGTCACTGAATCCCTCAGGAGCTGAATTAAGTGCAAGGTGAACACACAGGGCCATGGAGAAGTTAAAAGAGAAGCAGAGGACTCATCATCCCAGTTGTTCTTGCATTGAGACCACAAATACTTTATTGTCTGGGAGACTGAAACTCAAGCATAACACACACAGCCATCATAGCTGCGTATAAGATTAGACAGAGAAACAAAACTGGCTGGGTGATTCAACCAGCTAACATCTATACATACTGGTTAGAAAACTGCTGGCACATATGAAAAAGAAACATGCATTTATCTTTGAAATTAAAAAAATAGACTGATGGGGGCTGCCAGCATGCTTTTGAGGAACTATCTTTAATGTGCTCAGGCTGAACTGGACCAGCATCTTGACTTCAGCAAACAACTCAGCTGTAGAAGCCCACAGCCAAAACCACAGGGTTGTGACACCGTAGCTGTTATATAAAGACCCTATTCCTATAGCACTATAAATGCAAATGATTGTGAAAGGGGACCCAGTGAGATTCAGTAATAATTCAAATCACAAATCCTTTTGCCATGCAACTCATATAATACGATATTTTTATGGAAGCCCTTCTCCCCCTCCAGAAGGCATTAAATTGTTATTCATATTTCAGATTAAAAAATTCAGAGAGAGTATTAAAAGACAGACAGTGATAGCAAGATAGATTCAAGGCTTGTGCATGTGCCTCACGCCTACTATAGTAAGTGCTCCTGCTCTAGAAATATAAAAAGAAAGTCAACTGAACAGCATGAAAATGGATGTAAACATGGAATTAAAAAGATCAATCTCCAAAAGTACAATAGCATTTTTAAGGGAAGGGTGTGTAATTTGAACAAACACGGTTGAAGGCAAGAATTAGCACCATATGCATAATCACATAAATCAAGATAAATAAGGCTGGCAGAATTACACGACGCTTGTTTGCTCTGAAGAACAGAAGGAGATAAACAAGAATGTTTCAGGCTACACTGAGTGGCAGCATTGGTAGACTGCTAGTGCTTTTTAAATGCATTACTAAAGAAAATAATCGTGCTACAAGAATCAGTGCTACTGAAACTCTGGCTGTCGAGCTCCACTGATAGACATCAGTGCATGCAGGTGCAAGGGCAGACATGCTGCTCTTAAACAGCTCATTCATTTTAAGTCTCAGTTCATTTGCTACTGGGGCTGCTCTGTGCTACGAACTGGAACACAGTAGGTGAGGTCAACTGCTTCCGAAGTGTGCTCCAGACCACAGCTAAGATGCCAGCGCAGGCACCCAGGAGGGGTGTCCAGACACACACTGCCCAAGTCAGCGGCCTTTAGGGGAACTGGATGAAGTTCAAACAGCCACAGTCCTGGGAGAACTGAAGTGAGGAGAAGTCCTACAAGCACACAGAACCACAAAACAGAAAACAAACTTTGTAAGCTTTTTTTTTTTTTTTAAGTCAGATTAATTGCTTTCACTTGGAAGTTATGGAGAATGAAGAATTGGAAAGATCAAGGCTGCCTAGGTAGGAATGTTATAATAATGTTTCTTCCATGTGGCTAATGAGAAAAGATGTGAAAAGATGTGCAAAGCATAAGAGGTAATGGCAAAACGCTGTTGACATTGATAAATTTGAACTGATTTGGCTTTGGTTAGGTCTCCTCCAGCTGTCACAGAATGGCTTCTATTCGGCATGACTATATTTTCTGCTTTTTTGTAAGTGCAATACCATTAGCTCAGGAGGTCTTTTATTACCCTAGAAAAGTAGTGGGTTTACAGTCATTAACTAAATCGCTGGGACCTTTTAGGGCTACAATTGCCTCTTCAGAAGGAACTGCCTACAGCATTATTAAATGCTTTCTTGCACCCTTAAGTCCTTGATAAGAACTGAGATATTGCTTCCATGAAACTTAGTTTTTACCGCTTCCAGCATTTTTCAGTGGTCAACTGGTTAGGTGCAAGAGGCTCTCTGCAGTGCTCCGGGCTGGGGCTGGAGGAGGAGGCTGGGGCTGGTAGAGAGAAGCTCCCTCTGTGTCTTGCTTCCCCTACAATTGTCAGAAATAAAGAGGAAAAAAGGAAAGAAAAGACACAGGACCGCAGAGATAAGAGGCAGAGCTCAGCTTCTCTTTGATCTCCCTCTCTGTTGCAGGCAGAGGAGATCAAAGAAGAGAGGCATAACTGAAAGCACGTGAGACATGCATGCCTGTAAGACATTGTCACACGGAGCGCCTCAGCCCTGTGTTTTGGGAATATGTCTGCCTGATGGACACCACCTCTTCTGCAGCAAGAGCTATGGAAGCCGGACCAGAAGGCAGGACTTAGTTTCACTAAATTGCAAAGTTGCAGCAGCTTTTCCTCCGGCCAACCTTCCAGCTCACCAGTCTACACCAAGGGTGGACACGACATTTGCTGCAAGGCTGTAGTGGAATTAGACTCGATTTAGATGAGCCTAATTCAGTCCAGGCCCGTGCTTGGAAGGCCTTGCTGGGACAGAAATATCCTCTCGTTATACTGGAAAAGCAACTTGTAGCAGCAAAACTCTGCTGCTGATGCTATAACTTTTCTCAGTCTTGCCAAATGAAGTAGAGTGGAAATGGCAATAGGGTATTTTTGCCAGTTTACCTGCAACAACATTGAAAGCTTTTGCTTATGTCAGTCACAGATCACACCTCATTCTACCCTTGAATGACACAATTATGCCAGAAAAGTCTGCTGTGCAGGCTTAAGAGGGAAAATGTGGTTCCATTTTATCACATTGGAGCTTTCTCATTAAACTTATTTGGACTGGGATTAGGCTATTAGAGAAAATTTAACCCCAAATGATTGAAATGGAGAGAAAACCAAATTAAAATATTCTCATATGTTACAAAGGAAACAGCCCCCAAAGAAATTATGGAAAATATAAAAATGTATAGATTTATAGGGGTGACAGGTAAAATTGTAGAATAATTCAATAAGCTATCCTAGTCAAAATAGCAAAACCCGAAACAAAAAGAAAGAGGAAAAAAAAAATGACAGTTTAAAAAAAATATTTGAAGTACTTCCTGTACTCAGATGATGCTTCTTTTATTGCTAGGAACTGCACTATGTATACTTAATAATCCACAAGTTAGAGTCAATAGGCTTGTTCTAAAGTAGTACAACTTTGATTTTAACAAGATGTTGTTACCACATATAAATAAGATTCAAGGTGAAAACTACACCACTGCACTTTAATTAAATATCTGTGTGGGGTTATATTGAATATATAAATAATCAGTATGGACTTTCTTTGCATTTTTGGCTCCTAAGTGTCTGTACTACTCGGAATTCTTGATTATTTAGTATTTTTGGCTACTGATTTTATTAGCTCTTTTTAACTCCTCTTTTCCCTCAAACTTTGCTTTTACTTGAATTTTGTAGATTTTTATAGATGCTGAGTGCTCCTTAGCACCGGTGGTACACTGTCAGCAGAATGGGGATAAAAAAAATCAAGACAGTTCTGTAGACATTGACTGCCAATAGTCAGGGTGGCCAAGAGGGTGGTCTGGGAGCAGCCAGGAGGCCCCAGGGGATGACTCCATCAGGTATTTCTTGTTTAACTAGTATGCCCTCATTCCTCATCATCTGTAGCCTTCACTCTCTTCCCTCTGTCTTTCTTCCACACCTCTGTGTTTTGTTTTGATGACTTCTCTTTTCCTTCTTTTAGTTTCTTTGCTCCTTCTTATATCTTTATCCTTTCTTTTTTGAACCTGTTTTTATCTCACTCCTCCTCTTGGCTTCTCCATAACTGCTCCCATCTCCTCACACTATGGTAACCCTCTCTCAGCTTCACTCTTTCTCCCAGCTTTCCCAAGTTTGGGATTTGGACTATTGCTAATTCAACCATCCTGTCTTTTCATCAGTGCATGGAACTATTATTTTGGATTCAGCTGTCCAGCCTAGGCTGGACCACCCAGAGCTGGTAAAAAATGATAGATTTACCATCATTTACCCTGCACATTCAGCACTCTTACCCTCCTGTAACAGAAGCATGACTGCTTTACTCCTGCCTTTTGTCTTCATCGTACCCCTTGCCTTTACTCCTGATGTGCTATCATCATGTTAGCGCAACACAGTCCAATATTTCTCCTGTCCAGCACATCACTACACAGATGGGCATCAGACTTCTGTTGTCTCTATCTAGCAAATGTAATACAGAACAAAACCGTTTCTGCCCATCTTACAGAATTGCAGAGCGCTTGTAGATCATGTGTGATGTCAAAGTGATGCAGAAGACTGGAGTGGAACAAAAAAAGTGGCCAATAGAAGGATCAGGCTCAGGAATCACCTCTTCCAGGTCCTACTGCCAAGGTCAAGGCACAATAGCAGCAAAAGTCAACAATTCCATTCATGTCCCAGCCCTGCATCTGGCAATAATCCATTTGGCAACTGGTCTATAAGGCTGTGATATTTTTCTGTGTTGCCAATGCTGGTTACTTGCATTTGGACATCAGACCTATGGCACACATATGTTAGACTCCCAGGTATTATGTGCTGCTCTTGGACATCAGGGTGCTTAATGTTATTGAAAAATCAGTGCCATACTGTAATGAATTGGACATGCAGCTGAAGCATCTTCTGGCTGGACAAGTTAATCCTTACTACCATAGAAATGAAAAACGCTGTTAACTGAGATAACATACTGGTCAAAAAGGGAAAAAAAACCCACAAAAACAAACAAACACAAAACCAAAAAATAAAAACAAAACAAAAAAGAACCAAACCCCAAAACAACAGAGATGGAAAGAAATAAATCCAAGCAGCAGTAGTTTTGTGCATTATGGAGCTGTTTAGACACTGTGTTGATTTTTCAAAGAGTACAAACCAGCAGCCCTTTTGGCTTTGAAATGTTTTAAGTAGCTTTTTATATGACAATACCATGAGATATTCATTTGTCTGCAGCAGGCTGAAGGAAGGAACGACTGGATCTCCCAGACAGGAAGATATAAACAGACCTTGAAGAGGTCAGATGAATTCATGTTTCATAACAGCCTGAAGGGAGCTGTTGCAGAGAGGTTAAAGCTGGTTAAGCATTTTTCCCTATGGATACAGAAACAGAAGTTTAAGCCTCACTCTAGACTCATGTCAAAGGTTTCCCTAATCAACCCAGATGTAAACGGCTATTTAGTACTTCGGACTAGGAAGCCAGAGGCAGGTGGACAGAGCCCTAGATACATCGCTGCTTGTGTGTTATTGTCGACAGAAAGCTGACTTGCTAGTCTGATAGGTTTGTGTTGACATTTGGCCCTTAACTAAAAGTGAAAACGAACTCTGAAGCATCAATGTAATCAGTCAGACCTCTAAGGGATTGCTGTGCTTATACACAAGGGTTCTTTAGTAACATAAAGGACATACAATGCTTTAGAGTCTAATTGATATCTCTCATGGCTAGGGAATATTTCCCTGGTGCATATTTTAATCAGTCCAGTTCAGTGAGTGATGAAATAATATATTTTTGTAGAATTTATTGCAGGTTGGAAGAGAAAGGACAGTCAACAGTCAGACTGCCAATATTCGTAGCAAATCAAATCCACATTTTGGCTTAACATTTTAAAATATTTATGAATACTAGTTTTCTGCCTCTTAACTCTAGAAGAGATTTCTAAAGAGCAAGAGAAAACTAAATTATTTTATAACGCCAGCAAACAATTGTAAAAAATCTCGTCTTGCATAAATGCACTCTTTTTGTTTTGCTTGCTGGGATGACTGGAGAGTTTTTCTAACATAGAGGTTTTACCCATGAAGCAGAAAATACAGACTATTTTGTGGTGGGAAACATGCTAAAGGCAAGCAGCTGTGGCAATTTGAAACTATTTTCAAACAGTCATCTTGCTGCTGTATGTGCAGTTCAACACATTTGACAATTTAAAGTTCCCTGCTCAACTGACTATACAATTTGTTTCCTTCCCAGCAGCAGCATGGTGTACTGGAAACCACCTATTGCACAGTATCCAAAACAAAGTGATACCAAAGACTCAATCTGGGAGAAGAAATGAATTCTTCTCATGCAAATACCTCCTGGACATCACAGGCCAGCTAACCAAGCCTACTAATTACTAACACCACTTGATTTTTCACTTTGATATTGCACATGCAGTTCAAACTACTGCCAAGTTCAGTAGCCACACAGTGGCTGATAAACTTGTAAATGTGTGCAGCAAATTTGGGGAAAGAAAAAAATCAGATAGTTTCGTTGATACTTTCCCTGCATCTGCAGTCCTTATGTTTGTGTTAAAACTGGACTTCAAGCTAAAAGATGAGCATGAAAGGAAATAATTATAAATTTTCTGCATAAAATCTGCAACAAATTACCTATAAAACTATAACTATCTAAACAGGATGACATTTACTTTATAGGTTCATGACTTCCTTTCTTTAAAGTTAGCTAAGAAGAGAGTAAAGTAATTACAGTTCTCTTTTGATTGATTAAACATGACATATATGCTAATATGAAAGTAACTTCTGTCCTTTGTTACCCAAGCTTCTGGTTTAAAGCGATTTTGAAGATAACAGATATAATCTCATCAGTGCTGCCATTTCTAACGTATATGCCAAGAATGTAATTCCTCTGCCTTTTTTCTCCAACAGAGAAAGCATATTTTATCCTTCATGTTTTAAATTTTGGATACAGAAGTCAGATGATATTACAGCCATAAATCCTCTGTTTCTTTGCCACGATATGTCAGGAAAGGTCTGCACCACCAGTAGAATAAATAGTTCTGCCTTTTCACAAAGGTTGTCCCACTGATTTGAGGGAGGTTGGTTGACTGAACAAGGTTGATGGCATGTAGTCCAGTAGGGAAAAAAGAAACACCTGCTAAATTTCACTTGGAAGTACCACACACCGCACAACAGTGCCCATCAGATTCACCTTTACTTAGGTCTGGCTCCAGTGTCAAGATACTATCACTGCAACTGAGGTTTATGGGATTCAAACTTCATAAAGTTTTTCCCTAAAAATACAGTTTTAGCCATCCTCTAATTCCCTGCCTCAGTGCCTTTAGGTACTCTACATTGTTTCACTGTAACATCAAAATAACACTTGTATTTATAGCGGGGATATGTCCCCTCTTTGCCACATCCCAAATAAATGATATAGATTCAATTCCTCAATTTCTCAGAGGCTCTTTTTGTCATTGTCTACTTGTGTCCCTTTTTATTCTCTAGCTCCATCTTGCCTTTTCTGTAATTGTTGAGACCAAAACAGAGTGTGACGTTTTACCTGTGGTCACACTAATGCTGAAAAAAGACCAAACTTCAAACTCTCTGAACTTAAAAGAGACATCCCCAAAAATACATTCACCGAATAGATGTGCTACTTTTTTTCCCAACATTGCATTACATTTCATACTTAAATTAAACCCAGTGGGCCAAATCCCTCCCTGAATTTAGTTTAGTAATGTCTGCGGTGTCCAGTGAGAGTGTTTGGACCAATAGCTGTGAACATTTCCACTTGACTCCCTGCAGCAATGCTCTTTCACTGAATATTAACATTCCCCTGCAGCTTATTAACTGCATGTAGAAACTTAGTAGGAATGTGATCCCAATATTCAGTTTCCATAATTCTCCAAACAAACACACTTCTCTGGCAAAGGTCTGTTCCTTTTCTATCCCACCCTCACATTGCCCCACCACAAAGGTTCCTGGCATTCAGGTGAACGCTGGAGCTGCAGCAGATCACCACTAACACGTAGGGAAAGTGGATTCTCTAATAAAATTGGCTTTGGAGATTATGACCCTCAAGAAAAAGTGCAACAACATGTCAAATTATTTTCTGCCTTGGATCACATGCAAGCTGTAACATAGGCAAAATGGAAAGTGGGGAGAGCAGCGTGTGCAGGGATGGGGAGGGAGCAAAGGGCTGTGGTCCAGCCTGCAGCAGCCCCCTGGCCATGGGGGGAGAGGGGGCCCGCAGAGGGCAGCAGCTCGGCTTTGCTACCTGAGAAACTACAACCTGCAATGTACTTCCTTAGGTGCTCCAGCAATTCAATCTCTTTGATTTTTTTAATGATATTTAAAAATCTATACAGACAGCAGAATCGAACACAGCCCTACATCAGAGATTTCATACATGCTGTTATGGAGGTATCAGAGCAGCTTGCAGTATTTTTGCCTAAAGGCAAGGACGGGATACACAGGGGCTCTCCCCTCTGTATTTCTGTTTTTCTTGGCTAGCTCTACTAGCATTGCCATGGTTTTCTGCTTGGTGTGTTACACCTGAAAGGTATAACAAAGACACAGCCCAACTTCATTGCAAGCTACTGGAATGGCTTCCAAGGAATAAAAGCCTGTGGCTCAAAGTGCCGTCTTGCTACTAGAAGAGGAGAAAAAGGCTGATAAAAATCTGATAAAATACTGAAGAAGAAGAAAAGAGGTTGATAACAAAGTTATAGAAACACAGATGAAGTTAGAGAAGAAAAAAAAGTTTTTCAGTTTCTAGGTTTTTCCCTATTAGTTGCTAAGGTACAAACACAAATCACTTAAAATAAATCAGTATTATCAAAACTGCACTAGTCATAGGGCACTGTCTTAGGACAAAAGAGAGATTTGCCAGCAAAGAGGAAACCTTTCATAAATAAGAAGAAAATGTTAACTTTCTTATTGTAAATTATCTACTTTATATAATCCTTAAGATCTATAACACTTATAAAAGGCTCTGTAGTAATAGTGCCACAGAAATTCAGTGCTGGGTCCTTGACTTTTGTACAGTATTGTATCACCTCAGTTTTTTCTTGGCACGGTGCTAATTTACACTAGTTAAAGATCCAGACCAGAGCAGTTTTCAGGAGGAGATGACTGATTCATGAAGTCTAAGTGACTGAATACAGAAGTAATTCATTAGCTCAATATTATATATGAAAGCTTGACCAGAGATGACGGCAAAGTACAGCATATGCACATTAAAACAAAAGAAAGTAAAAGACAGAATAAAATTTAGGAAAGTCCGCAGCTAACTTTCCTTGAGTTTAGTAATAGTTTTATAACTTTATTTTCGCATAACTTTAAATAGTGCAAGAGGAAGAAATGCAACAGCAACATCCTAGCACTGACCATGCACCTTGATTTTCTGGAAGAAATGTGTTTTATACCAAGTTTACTTTTCTTACATATTGTCCAGATAAACTGTCCCTGTCTAGTGTGCTTGTTTTCAGTTAAATGTGTCTCTAATCTGAAGCAGAAAACATAGCTGTTTTCTATGTTTCTATTTTGGGTTTAGCTGTAGCTCCTTTTGACCATTAGTAGTATGGACAAAGTCCTGCTGGAAGGTAAAATCAATAAAAGCCATGATATGTCCCAGGTGAGTTTATATTGATTCCAGCTGGGGACATCTGAATGCTACAAATCTCTGCTTCCTCAGTCTACATTCGAATTAATACTGGTGCTTTAAATCCAAGGTCTTAATTATTACGTAATTACATAAAACAATAGTACACAAAATAATCTCTTTCCTTGCTATGACTTCTCCAGGCTTCTAGAAATCATTAATTTATTGAACAGATTGCTTAGCTCCTCCCTTTCCCATCCAGGTCTTCCTTGGTGAAACATCACTCAACTCATTTCCAAATCGCTCTTTAGGAGCACCTGCAAAAGAAGGCAAGAAGTAACCCACTGTGTAGTGCTTGCAGACCTTGTGTAGATGAGCTGCTGGTGTCTTATCTTTCAAATAATTGTGCCTGCTTTTCTTTGGCTGCTTCTCAATAGTCTCTTTTCAGAACATTGTCAAAGGTGTTTTAAATTATTTTTTCTTGCTTTGTGAGCAACGTGTCTGAAAAGCTCCAGCAGATTAGGGAGGCATGTTTTTCTTTGCTAGGTAGACACTGTCTTCATTCTATTATGGTTCTCATTTATTTATTTTTGTTTCACAATACCCTTGATATTAAGAAAAGAAATTGGTGTTCAATTCCCAGGATCATCTGTAGCTCTCTTATTAAAGATAGTCACTGGTGATCAGGCACAGTAGTTGATTTTAATGAGACTGAATTTTAGGGGTTTTAGCAGTTCAGCCATTTCATTCTTAAGCTCCTTTGAAACCCCTGGAAATGTACTCTCCTATTTTAATAACTGGTGGTTCTCTAATTTTTCCTTCTGTTCCAGCATGTCCTCTGTTACTGCAGCCTCTGACAGTACCTCACCTTTGTTTCCAGAAAAGAGAAGATATGTCACCCACCACCCTCTGTGGTAAAGACAAAGGCAAAGCAATAATTTGATTTCTCTACAATCTCTGTATATTCCTTATTTGTTCCCATTAGTAGGAGCCCAACAGATACACACAAATCTTTTCAGCGACTCACTGGGCGATCTGTCAAATCAAATTAGAATATTGCTTTAGGTAAGATGCACATTATTATTTGACATATGTTTTCAAATTTTTCAGAAGTAACTCACTGCAATCTTGGTAAATAATTTTGTACAGACAGTCTATATGTGGTATTTAACTTGGTCTGAAAGCAGCGCAGGCCCTATTGTCTCTTGTCACAAATACCTCTGCATGTTCCTGCTATTAGTAATCCCTGATATTTTTCAAAGCTTTTTGTGGATGTAGGTAGACATTATTATTTCCAATTTCATAGGTAGGAAAATGAGTGATACACGGAAGATGTTGGTATTACTTATGACTTGTCCTGCTGGTACCACTGGTAGACCTCTCCCCACCTTCGCTGGACCTACAGTTTCATTTGATCTCCCGGCCTTCAGTCCCAGCCACACTTTCTTAGATCATCAGCATAATCTGACAACATGGCCACATCCTTCTCAAAGATAACTCTTTTGGCGAAACGAAACAAGCTGCATTGTTTCTTAATAAGTGGTAAAAATATTTTTGCCATAGACAATTATTAAGGATTTGTAGACAGCACAAGAATAATGAAAAAGAAGGACTGCACTCTAACTGTGTAGTCATAAATTACATGAAATACATTTCATTATAAAGCACTACATTTTTTTCCAACCCTTTATGAATTCTCTTCATTTACCCTAGGGGGTTGTAATGTAAACTGACATCTTATTCTCTTCTCAAAAAAATCCCTAGTATTGTCTAAGAACATTTTGTCTAGGAAAAAAGCAAACAAACAAACAAAAGCAATGCAACACTCAAGAGAAAGAAAACTTTTTTGTTTTTAAGAAAAACTATAACATCTACATGGTAGTGACTGAAAAAGCTCAAGCATCATATGTACAGCAGGAATGATGACTGTCCACCTATCTGTTTAGTACTATGAAATGGGGTGTCTGAGTATTATTGTTGGTGTATAATTCCCCTAAAGAATGAGAAACATGCAGAAGCATTAGCTACATTCTATTCATATATGATGTGTATTATTGTTATGATTTACATTGCCTGACAAAGAAATAAGTTTCATTTTCCTTAGCTCAAATAATTGTGAAGAATTTTCATCTTTTCTTCTTATTCGAATCAGTTAAACAGCTCAAAGGCAAGTTTTCTTCTCTCCTAGTTTTGAATAACACAGAAAACTGGCTTTGAACCCTTGGGCTACTTGAATTTAATATCAAATTCTTACCTTGCACAAGGTCAGAAAAAAAAAATAAAGCTTATAAAATTGGACTCATATGAAGAATGAGTTTCTATCTTTTAATACCACCAAACAATCTGCAAATTATTTAAATTAAGACAACCAGCACTCCAACATCTGCAAGCAAAATGCTTAAATGCCAAACGCAACTTTACTGGCATAAGAAAATAATAAGTGGAGTTCAATTTGTGTCAGCATAGCTCAGGAAAATAAGATATCATGTCTTGCTGTCTGCTTGATGTCAGCTTCTCAGATTCAAACCCTAATGCCTCATCTTAGGCTGTCCTTACTGGAGGCTGCCAAATAGCAAGGTTCAGCCAGAGTTCAGGCAGCTACTACAAAATAGGTTTTTTTTTTCCTTCTCCTTTTTCAATCATTATGAACCTTCTGCTTTATATTGTACACACTTGATTATATCTATCCTTGAAATGTATACAACTCTATTAGCCTCTTCTCCTATTCTTTTAACATACTGTAAATTCCTTTCTGTTCTTAGTTTGTTTTATAGCTTACAGAATTAGGCTTTTAAACTTTCACTGCACAGAGGAGATTAAGTTGTGCGATTTGCTGCAAGAAGAAAACAAAGGAACAGGAATTTATATTAATATAAAAAAAGAGAAACAAAAGTATTAATACTTTTCCCACTTTGTAGACTATTACCACTTTTCTACTAAAATAAGAGTCATCATCATAACTAGGTCTCAAAATAGCTGGAAGCCAGTTAGCCCTAGAAAAGGATGATTAGCACCTCTGTAAAATGTCCATTCTTGTTCATCCTAAGAAGTCTAAATTTCTTTCTGCCTAAAATCTCATCTCTCACTGATACTGAGATTTCAACCAAGACATCATGGAGGCTTAAATGAACAATTTCAATTGTTTCATTTTCTTAAATTGTTCTAAACTGGCTGCATATAAAATTTCTCTGACTGGAAGTTAGGGGACAGATAAGCCAAGAATTTTATGATAATGTATGTAGTTTAGTGCCATCAAAATTTCCAGTTCCATTTGAGAGAATTCAGCAAAGCCTGTTGTAATCTGCTTCTAGTAAGAAAAAAATAACACGTGCGGGCTGGAGTATTAGAGTCATGATACACTAACACATATATTTTAAAGATAACATGATCCTTCCATATAAAAGTGACTAAAATTTTCTGAACACTTCCATCATAATAAATATGCAGACACACAGATGCATCCATACACATGTGGAAACACAGAGTGTAAAAAATTTCTGTTCGTCACAGTGCTGCAAGCAGTATAGTTTCAGTAATTTTAAATTAACTGATGAGAACTTAAGAAAAACAGCTGCCTTAATATTTTCTGAAATATGATGAATATTTAAAAAAAAATGTTTGGGTCAGTTATGTTTTCTTCCATTCCTGACTTGCTGTCCTATTTTAAGGGAAACAAGTTTCTTCACTTAGGTTCATTCGTTGTGGACTTATCTGGTATGAATTACTGAAACAGATTTGCAATATTCAATGTCTGAACAGATGAAACACTTTAATACCTTAGATGGCTGGTTTCTGGAATCAGCCGGAGTGGCATATTCCCCGAACTTTAAAATATTTTTTTACAAAATTCAAAGGCGATCAAGATTAAAATTCCCAAATGTGTATTCTGGATCTCCTCCAAAAACATTCAGTCATTATTGGATATTGTCTTGATTAAAATTCCTGTTGGTTTGTTCTATGGTTAAAGAGTAATCTCGTATCTTAGCTTTTGGAATGTATTCCTATCACGTGACGTCTATGAAGTCCGAATTAATATAAAGAGGTCTCTCTCACTACCCAGCATGGGAAAAGGTTTAAAATGTTCAGATTTCAGCAAAAGCAGTTCACAGAATGTATTTAGCACTAACATCACCACTTAGGTACTTCAAAAAGTCCTTCAGGAATAGTGGAAGTTTCATTTCTAAAGATTTGCTATAAAGTTTTTTGGAAGAGTACAGCTGAGAACGTGTACTAGCCAGTAATTAAAACAAAACAAGAATTATTTTTTTTCTCCTTTGTAGATATCCTTTTCACAGAACTCTCCTTTTTTTTATGGAGAAGCTACAGCCATTCCTGACTTAACTGAATCACTTTGCTCAGTGTTTTCCCCATGACCCAGGAGTGTTTTCTCCACAACTACCAAGTCCCAGCCCCTCAAGTTGAGAGTCTTGTGCACAGGCCACTTAGAGGAGGAAAGGGCAGATCAGAGATCCTGTTCTGTCATTTTCAAATCTAAACCTATACCTTTAAGTGCTATGTAACTATTGAAGCGCTATTTAACTACTTTACGGTGTTTATCTTTCATCCCTGATATGTACACCTTTAACGAACTGAGACGGAATCTTGAACCTGAGCCTCTGGCATTTCATGAAGTACTGCGGAGAGATTTGGTTTTCAGGTCTCCTGGAAATAGTAGAACTAGAAAATCAATTTTGGATCCCTTGAAGCTGTCCATGCAAAAGTCTCATTAACACTCACCAGCACAAGCTGGCAGCCAGTTTTTCAAAAAATGAATATTTTCCTCCCTGAAGTTATAAACTTACAATATCCCAACCAGATCTCCAGGTCAAAATTGCATCTACTTTAGACTTGTTTCCATACAGGAATTTGAAAAAAAAAATTGTTGTAGGGCAGCAAAGAGGAAAAGAAACATTTTCCAGTGTTCCCAAGGGACAGTTTTAAGTATATAGCGATCCTGAAGAAATTGACTTGTATGAAAAGTTCCCTAAAACCTGCAAGAGATATATTAGAGCGAATTAGAATTAGACTCAGAACCTGCCTACAGAAAATTTGACTTAATCCACAACATGAAAAAGCACTCCCTTCTTTCAGAGCAGAAATTCTCATAATGCATAGGATTTTTTTTTTTTTTTTTTACAGAAGGAAATACAATAAAAGTAAACGTATTCTTGTACAATACTTAGAGTTACCCAGATTTTCAGGAATCCATGTTGTGCCCACAATATTGTGTCTAAAGTGAACTGTTAGCACTCTGAGTGATGGACAGGTGCTTTCTTGAGATGAATTTGGGATCTATGAAACACTCTTTCTTTGCAGAGACAGCTACATGGCAATACGCAGAACACACGGAAATCCCAAGCTGAGTCAAGTATCCTTACCTTGCCTCAGTTGTCCTTACATTTAAGGTACATCCATCTGTCACTTTAAAAAATGACTTGTATATACCAGAAAACCTGAAAGACGGCAAGCATGTCAAAATCTATGCTTTATAACCTTCTCCTTCTCCTCCTTTTAGGTGTGTTTTGAGATTGCCTGTTGCCTTTTTGCAGTCTGTCTGCCTATTTATCTAATTACAGTGCTTTGTTTTTGACCAGAATACCATGGAAGGCATATTGCCCCAGAGGAGTTTTCTCATCTCTAAAATGTCACGCTCTCAAGGTGAAAGGTCTCCTAGTTTGAGCAGGTAGGACTCTGATTTGAGAGGGACAAGGGCTGCGTGAAGAAGACAGAATTCCCTTTTCATCTTTTAAATAATCTTACACGCAAGACACTGGGTTATGATGGAAGCACTATAGATATTTATTTTCATGCTTTTAATTTATGGGTATTTTAGGTATCATTCATGATTTGTTGACTTATGCACATCACGGTGTGATGAGATATCATTCTTAAAGCTTTCTGCATTTTACAATGAGTCTAACCACATCTCCTTCAGTCTGTGGAGAACTGAGAAACACACAGTAGCAGTGCCCTATTTTTTTTTTAATCAAGTATATGCTTGGCCAGCAGGATCTACATCAAGACCTAAGTACATGCTGGGGTGGTTAAGGAAGATAGATGTTTTTTCTAAATGTTGGAGCCGGAAGAGTGAAGGGCATTTGGCAGTTTATAAGTTATCCTAATAATTTAGTAGTCTACCTTTCAGCACACGTGTTCCAAACTGCAGATTCATGTTACTCACTCAAGTCAGTTTCATCGACTGCAGAAATAATACTCCTATAAGTAAGACTTTCACCAGGCTTTTTTCCTTTTTTAAAAAATATATTTTTCTTCATACTTTGAAGGTATTTTTAACACATTTTGGATCTACTTTTTCATGTACAACGAATTATTGCTCATTTTACTGCTAAGTACTTTGTGGATCCTGGGTGGCATAGCTTAGCAAGACTAAAAGATTTTTAATATGCCAGTGAATGGATGACAAGGGACTGTGAGCTAGCTTTTATCATGTTGTTTCTTTCTTCCCTTAACGCTCACCAGGTCTTTAGTAGCACTGTTTTGATCTTGTTGTTACTCTGTTGAGAGTATTCACACAGAATGTGCAATTAGTTAAGTAGTTAAGTCTTTGTGTTAAATATTACTGCCTTCAGGCCTTCGTGTAGATGAAATGTATGTTCTGATTCCAGCTGTAGTAAAGAAGCAGCTGGTGCACTAGCACAGAGAAAGTGGGGACATTCCTCAAGAAAGCTGAGAGTGTGTTGAATTAGGATCTAAGTCCTGGGTGTTCCTTTAATGGTACACAGACATGGGTGACGGTGATGAAATGCATTAAAGCCTGGTCACTGTCTGCTGTACGACAATCAACACTCCAGTCGCTGCCTGCTGATTATAAGGGATATACATGAAGTGTAGTGGTTAATGCACCACAAAATGCAGAGGAAGTTTCAAGACCTGTAGCTGGAACAGGCTCTAATCTCAGCAGAGATTGGGTTTGCAATTAAACAGAAAGTTTGACTTTTGAGTTTTCATTGTAAATTCAATATTTGTCCCAGGATTTATGAAAGTTTGGTTCCCTACTCTTTTTCTTCTCCTTTGTGATGCAAAGAATGTGTGTGCACCTACAACCACTGAAAAATAGTGCTTGCAAATAGGAACATGACAATGACTGCACCAGGTCAAATGGTGTAAACAAACTTCCAACATCTGGTTTTTGCTGAGGCAAGGAGTTCCCACAGCTTCCTTGTGCGTTTTATGAAGAACCACTTCTCTCTGTTTGTTGGAAAATACCATACGCAACTGTCTTCTATTTATCCTGCTCAAGCCTCCATGAGTTTATAGACCTCCTCAGTCATCTTTCTTCCTTTCTTTAGTAATTTCATAATTCTGATGGCTGTTAATGTTCTCTGAACCTTCTCCGGTTCTAGGATAAGCTTTCATTACATGAAAGAAGTGGGAATAAGGGGCCAGAGCTACATAAAACATTTAAGAAGTGGGAGCACAGTGGATACACAGAGGCATAATGATGACGCATGTTTCATTGCCTTTTCCTTTCCTAATAATTCCTAGGTTTTGATTTGCTTTTTGGCCCCTGAGTAGTGAGCTGATGTTTTTGCAGAGCTGTCTGTCGTTCCTTGGCTCCTGATTTGTAATTACCAGAGAGAGTCCACCAGCAATTTTGCATAGCCAAGATAATTTTTTCCAAACATACATCACTTCACACTTTTTTACAATGAATGTAATCCAGTGACTTATATTGGCCAGTTACTCAATATCCTAAGTTCCTTATGCATTTATTACCCTTCTCCTTATTGACACAACACTCAAGAATATTTATCTGTTACACGTTCCCTTTGCACCCCAAAATGGACCTTCAGCTCTGTGTTCCATGGAGAAGCACTTCTCCATGGCTTGCGTACAAAGGATTTTCTTCATTGAGTAATTAATTCATTTTAGTGAAAAAATATCTTAGCACAGTAAAAGTGCCTACTGTAAATTTTGAGTTTCTGTTCTAACTGTACTTATATCTTCCCTTTTGTCTACACAGAATAAGTTGGTTCTGTTTGTTTATAAACAGCCAAAAATATTGTGGAGCCTGTTAGCTGGATTCTCTAGACACTACTGTATTGAACAGAATAAAATAAAGCAACAACAAAATATATTACCCCGGTGACAAAGCAGTAATTCCTTATAAGTACTTTGCCACTAATATTAGGAATGTATTTGTGTAATTTTAGCTGTTGCTAGGGAGAAAAATGTTTTGATCTTTTCTAGAAAAGAAAAGATTAAGCACTCTGTCTACATTTGATTTTCATTTCATCTTCCCCATATATTCTATTTCTTTCTTTGGAAGTCAGCCAGCAACCCAGCTCTGTATAACTACCTCCTTCCTTCTAGGCCTCTAAAAGTATTTTGGCTGAAAAAGATGTTTATTGCGCTTGTTGTACCGGTCATTCTGTGTTCCTCTTTCCACTGCATTGTCTGTTCAGGATGTGAGTGATGGGTTATTGTTGCGTATTTGTACAGAGCCTGACACAATGCAACCCTACTCTTGTGCAGATATATAGGTACTGTGCTAAAAGATATGAATTTTCATTGCAAGAAATATTAGTGCTATCTGCTATAAACTGTTTAATTAAATAATATATATCTCAATTAAAATCATATATATATCAAATATAAATGATTTAATTAAACCTCCAAATTGTAAAGGCTTTAAGGTTTTAATTAAAACCCCAGACTTGAAAAGGCTTACAAGTTTGGAGAGGCTCTGTTTGAGTTCTTGCAGAACAGGATCAAAACTTAGAGACAAACTACTAGGGTTATCCAACTAGTATTCTGGATGTCAGTTTTAGTCATTTGCTCAAAATGGTGCAATCCAAAGAGAAACACATGGAAGCCTGAGGCCTACAAACTTCTTATTGATTTTAAGAAACACAAGCTTGAAAGATTTCCCACACAATTCAGTTCAGTCCCACATTGGTAGATCATCATAGTAAGTGTATGTCTTCCTGGATGTTGTATGCTCTCTCCAAGGGCAGTCTTGCTCATCAATTACTTAAAAATAACCCTTGAAAGGCCTGAGACTCTTAAGTGAAATAATTGCTTTGAAATTTTGAACAGCTCATGATGTTCTACGCTGAAAGACAATACTAATTGGCACACAAAGATGATCTATCGACTCTTACATTTGTAATAGCACATATTCAAAATCACTATACAGATTCTCAGCTGTTTTCCCTGTGTTGTCACTTGGTAAGACAAAAGAGAACCAGTTGACTTTCTTTTCTTGTATGGCTTGAAAGCAATGTTGGTGATGATCCCATATTTTGTAAGTGTTCTGGACATTTTGAATCTATTTGCAAACTTAGTCTCTACATTTCTGTTATTTTTTTTTTAAAGTTATGTTTCTACTAGATGCTTCATTTAGAAATCTGGTATTTATTACTCTTTAAGCTAAGGCAAACTGCATTTTCAGTTTTGAATCCTGTGTGATCACTTTAAAAATGAATTAAAAAGAAAATAATTACTTTTTAAAATATGTGTGTTTGGAATTCCCTTTGGCTTTAAAGTATTTTTGAAGCCATGTTTCTCACCACAGACATTAAAAATTATGCATTTTCTTTTCAGAAATACATTCAAGGAATATTACATGTGCAGCTTCATTGAACAGTGGGTTTGCCACACGAATTTTGGAACAAGAAGTATAAAAGCCCAGATTCAGTACACTTATAAGCCTTTAGAATGTGTATGAGGTACATATACAGATGCCAAATACTAGATGACACTACACCTGGAAAAAATTTAAAAGTAACCTGCTTAAAGATAAAAAACTAAGAGAAAATATAAATAAAATATGTAATTTTTTCTATATATTTAAAATTCCACATCTATAATAATGTAAAACATGTAGGCAAGAATAAAGTGAGATGAAAAGCCCCCTAAACTTGTAGATAAAGATATTTTTCTGAGCTACTGTTTGGATTTATGAGGTTCTTAAGATAAACTTCAGTCTTTTAAGCATAGTTATCACTCAGTGTTAAATCTACGCTAAATATGTTTGCTTTCACAATTATTTCGCTGTTCAACCATTGAAATGCATGGAAAATAAAGAAAAAGATCCTGAAAGAGTAGGGACACTAGGAAGACTATTCTAAAATATGCAGAAGAGATTTTCACATTATATTCAGTTTGTCCAGCCTGCAGGTAGTGAGAAGCGCAGAGAATCCCTGTGCGAGGCCTGACACTTTTCTAATTCACTACTGCATCATCACCCACATCCCACCGTTTCTCTCTCCTGCTGCTGCTGGCAGGCGGTTGTGGAAGCCGAGGAGTTTGCGTTATTGTGTTTTCTCTTCTGGGGATACGTCCAGGAGAGAAATCTGCTCCAGTGCAGAAAGCCCATAAAAAATCCAGTGCATTAACCTCCTAAAGGTTAACCTCCTAAAGCGCTGCTGGGTAAATCTCTGCAGCTTACAAGTGATTCTGTCCAGCTGTATAGGGAATCTGTATTCATCTTTCCCTGAAACACTCAAATAATTGCACCATCACATCAGTTTTCATCCTCTGGGATGGAGCTGGTTCTCAAGAGCAGTTCAGCAGCTCCTTTCTAGCCTGGGAAGGATGATTCCTCCTCTGCTTCCTGATACTGTGTCTCCTAAATAGCTGGACCCTTAGAGACTCCTAGATATTGGCAATAAACTGCAAAAGTGGGTCCATGAAGAGAACCTTTAGCAACAGACCTACACATAGTGTTTTGAGGACAAAAAACACAAAGAGGCAACACAATCTGCAGCTCAGACACAAATACACATGTTCCAAATTGTTCTTCTCTCTCTGCAAAATCTCCAGCTACTTCAGTTCCAGAAGGTTATTTGGTGAAGACAGAGCAGTCTGAATTTTAAAGGCTGATGTCTTGCAAAACCCAGACCCAGAATTTTTGAAATGCCTAAACTTTCCTAATTTTTTTCTTTTTCCAAAGAGATCTTAAAGATCATTAAACTTTAAAAAACCCACAACATTTTGTGTATGTGTTTGTGTGTACACTAACATGACACAGATGCAACTGCTGCTGTTGGAAAAGTCAGCGTTGTGCAAGGACACTACACAGTGACCGTAGCTCATTTCTGTGCTAAGTGTATTGGGGTAAAGAGTGGAACATCACATTTCTCTGGTTTAACTTAGCAGATGCTATGTTTTCACAATGAGTAAACTATAAATAGATTTTGCATTGTACAATCATAGATATTCACACAAGTTGGAATGTTTCCTAATTCCTGCCCAATATTAAACAGCAACAATACAGATCAAAGGTAATGCATACAAATTCGATATTTACAGTGACTCCATGCCTGCAAAGAAGAGGAAAAGTGATATGACTGTGTATAAACAAGAGTTATGGCATTTTCAAGGATCAGCTACCTAAATAGTCAACATGTGCACAGATATAAGTTTAATAGCCGCTTATTAAAAGATGTAGTAAAATATGAGAGTGTACTGGCAGTAAATAGATTAAAGGGCTATTAATCTATCTTCAGAACAAAAATATTTCATATGCAGGCACTATTAGATGGCTGGTGTAACACACTTATCCATGTATCACTTTTTAGAACTGCATTTGTTAGGTTTTAATCATGTACCATACTTCCATTAAAATAGCCGTTCTGTGTAAATAGACAGCAGGAAGTAATAAACACCCAGTCCAAACAGTGTTTCGATATCAAAATGTGGGTGACTGATAACTGGAAAACACATTTACCAGTCTCTGCAAATAAACACCAAAATCTGAGCTGACAATTGGGAAGCAGAGACATTTGATACCTTTAATGGACATCAGCAGGACGCCTGATCCCAGAAACTCAAACAAAGTGTTTGCTGGTGCTTAAGATAAATATTGTCTCATCATCGGTGTAGCAAGGTAGAGAAATACTCAGAGAGAAGATCAAAAGCAAGCAGTGGATTAGGGCTATAATAAGAGCACTCAAATCAAAATGTTGACGAGAATCAAAGTTGGCTACAGTTCAAGTTCATGTTAGACAGATGTTTATCATTTTGCCTTTCTCTCGTTGCTGCTAAACAGCAGAGCTGGTGTTCTCCTAGAAACCTAAGAGAAAACCAGGAGAAATAATCAGAGCAGAACTGTGAGAAGTCTCTTCTCTGGAAGATCAGGTAAAAGACAAGCTGTTCACAATGGTCCAAAGATTCAAATCCTTTAGAAATGGAGCTTGCCCTGAGTTAATCCCACCAGATCAGCAGTGGATGACTGACTACTCTGCTCTGCCTCTACTAAAGCAGAAACAAAATCCTTAAAAACTGCTTTGCTACCTACTAGTGTGGGGATCTACCACACAGACAGAGGAGGAATGCAAAAACTTTTATGTCTCATCCCAAACCACATTCCACTCTGAGCTAGCGAGCCTTTGGAATGATCACCAGGTTTATTCCAACAAGAACAATTCGCATTAAGTAAACCAGTTTCTTAAGTCTGTTGGGAGACTGTTATCCATAGGGCCATTATGGCAGGAATACTATGTTCATATGGAACGAGGATTGTTTGGTTCACTGTCTTCAATGCCCTGCTAAATGTTCCCTGAAGATCCCTTAGTAGAAATTACCTTGAACACACTTTATTGTGACCAACCTTATGCTTTGAGACTACTATTATTTTTTTTATATTCAGTTTATTGGCTACATAAAGAAATGCTTTCCAGGTGCTAAAATTTTCCTGAACAGTTTCAATCCCATAAAGAACATATTTGCTTTTATTGACTTTCCATTCATATAATTTTCTCTTCTAGCCTTGAAATTAATCTTCATCATGTCAGCATGTGTGCCTTTGGCCAGAGGTGAACCCTACTGCGTTTAGGAGGGAGACCACAGTCCACAGATTTACAGGTATCACCACAAAACTATGTGAAAGGTGGTAGAGATACCTGTAGGGACTGGTGAGTTTGAAAAGAACATTGTGCATGAAATATAAATGTACAGAATTAGTGCTCCAGATTTGCTAGACCAGTCATCGTGTGTTCAGGAAAATTTTGTGCAGGGTGTGATGTTCTCCTGAGCTGTGGTGTGATGACTAGCAGCTTGAACAGGATTTGGGTGATAATGTTTGCAGGATATGGACCTGCAGAATGAAGATGCAAAAACCTCTTGCACACTTATTCTGTCAAAAAAAGGTTTCAAATTTTTGAGCATGGAGAACCACAGGGAGACACCAGGCACTCCCATGCCAAAGTCTACCAGATACAGAACTTCGTTGTTTTGTCCAGCTAAATGGTCTTCTTTGATTTAGTCCAAAATAAGATGGAAAAGATGCCAGGATAAAGTGTGAAAACTAAAAAAACCCAACCAAACAAACTTGTTTAATTGTGAAATGGATAGCTAACTCAAAGCAAACAATTTGCACTTGACTTGCTCGTCTTTCTGCATTTTGAATACTGGGAGTACCCTGTCTACCACAGGTACTGTCAGCCAGTTTATGCTATTGGGAGGACACTCACTAGCAAACAACGTGGGGATGTGGTCCTACACAAACATGTTCTTGATGCTCTTTCACGTTCTTTAAATCAAAACTATCTGCAGCCTACCATTTTCAGAATGGAGGGAAGGAGTAAATAATTATTGCTGTTCTCCATATGTAGGACCTTGTCTTCCTTTCTTTAAATTAGATATAGGTTATTAAACACCAGAAATTATAAGGAAGTTAAAGCCTAAATATCTCAGCTGAATTTTAAAAGACCTGCCTCCGACCTGCCTGTATCTCTGATGTGCTCAACAACTTCCAGAGCCTTCTCCTGAGAGCTGTGTCCTGCAAAGGGCTGGTCCTGTCCCTGACACACCAAGGGCCTCCAGTTCTCACCAGTCTCAGGTTGTCACTCAGCCCCAGCAGGATTTGTCCCTTGCTCTCTGCCCATTCCTCTGCAGTCTCCCATTTTACAGGGAAATGAAACGTCATACAGTGCTGTGCTAATACTGGTTTGACCCCTTCACACTCCATATACAGTTAATTAAAAGTTTGAAGCAGTTTTGACAGGTATTTTCTTCAATGTCTATAATCTAGTTTTAAA
The DNA here is from genome assembly GCF_037038585.1 of Patagioenas fasciata. Classification (NCBI taxonomy): domain Eukaryota; kingdom Metazoa; phylum Chordata; class Aves; order Columbiformes; family Columbidae; genus Patagioenas; species Patagioenas fasciata. The sequence goes on along the minus strand of NC_092526.1, from coordinate 10,048,766 downwards.
TTCTTTCACTGCAGTACATGTTTTCACTGGGGTCTCACAAATCATCTGGTCATTTCTGGTGTCCTGATTAGCATCTTTCATGGGAGTGGACTAAAATGCAGGGAGGAAAGAAAATGGTACATAGTTTTTGCCAGGGTATTAAAAAGAACTTCCTCACTCCCTTTTTAGTTTCTTTTTATTTCTAAAAGTACACTTAGAGCCTATGAGTCTCACCGGAGGAAAAAAAATATATATATTAAAAACCTATCTTCAGATTTAGTGCGAAATAAACTAAAAGTTTATTCTATTTGAACTAGAACCAGGAAATCCATTAGTATTAGTGGTACCAGCTGTTCTTTGTATTAGCCCAAACTCTGCAGGGGGACACTGGAAGTCCTGCACTACAAGGTCAACGCAGAATGGATAACTTTTATTTTAAGTAAAAGAAACAAAGAATAAGAAGGAGTTTCAGAGAAACAAAGTGCTGCACTTGCAATTCTTGCAAGAACATTTCAGATATCCTGTATTGCACCTCAGATTTATAATAAAATTCAACTAAAAAAGACAAAAATCTGAAATTCCTGGTTCAATCTGGCTAAAGCTACGTGTTGGTCAGAGTTGGTGGAAATCTGAATAACACAGAGAAAAAAGAAAATAAAACTTGTGATTTTCCAAAAGTTACCAGTCTTTCACACACAGTGGTCTCTTTGCCCTATATGTTCTTTCAGCCTGTTTCTTCTATCCCAGGGCAAAAATATAAATATCCTGCTACAGGGTAACTACCCAATAAAAGGAAGCACCAGCTTGAAAAGAAGGCAACAATTCCATCGTCCCTTACCAGGCAATGCACAGAAAAAATGGTAGTTAAAAACTTGCACCTGTTCCAGTGATAATTTCAGTGACTTCCTAATTCTTTACCAAATGTGAAACTCATCTTTCGGAGTTTGTATTCGGTGTCTTACCTTATCAGGTGTAAATAGTGGCTTCAGATTTTGAGTCCTCCAGAACTGGGGACTGGATTGAATGTATTAATATAATACTAATTCAACCTCAGCTCTTCTAATTTATTTTCTTCTCTACTGATACGTTAAAGAAACTGAACTGATACATTGCAAGAAAGATTAAAGACACTTCACTTCCCATTTGCTTTAAATGTTTACTACTAAATAGTGCTGATAAGCAGAGATACAGCCTAAAGCAGCATTCAGATGACTAAAAGGTTGTGTTATCTCCCGAAGCTCCCAGTGTAGTGTCTTAATTTACATTTTCAATCAAAACTTTCCAGTTCTACACAGTAATAAATGTGCAGGAGTAAAATTCACAGAAGGGAAGAAAATATTGGCATCCATCTTTACAACTTGGACAGCACAGTGATAAATATAATCTTCTATTTTCTGCAAATTGACTATTACACAGATTCCCCCATGGTCCCTCCTCATAAATAAATAGTTGAAATAAACACTCTTGGAATTACTTCTCACCAAAAATACATAAGGATTCAGGGCATATCTACACGTGCTTGACATATTTCAGATGTGTAATTTATGCAGCTCCCATAGTTTTGGGACAGAACACGTGTTTCACACATGGACTGTGCAGTCCATATTAGCTACGGTCCACCTAGGAGTAGGGAGTGGGCAGGCAGCAGATGCTGGGTCATTTGCTCAGCCTTTAGCGTGGTAACAGTGAGAAATCCTACAGGAAACTTTATTGCTATTACTCAGTAGTGGGAAAAACTCTGCAAAGCCTTCAAAAGGGAATACCTGGATGTTGCTCCCCTCTGCATCTGTGTGTGGACATGTGTCTGAGTGCCTATCTCATATTCTACTAGTGCTGCTTACCCAGAAGTTCCTTTTCTGGCAATATGCTCACTTTTCAGACTATAATTGATTAATTGGAGGGCAAATGTCGGAGGTCATCTGAACGGAAAGAGGAGGGAGAACCTGCTCTCTAGGTCCTGGTGTGCAAATGCCTTTGCTCTGGGAAAGAAGAACATTCTTTTGTCATAGGACAGAAGGGACACTGAGAGGTTTTCCTCAACCTTTCCCCACTCCAAGGCAAAATCAGTGACTCTTTTGCAGTTCTTGTTGATGTTTGTCTAGCCTTGGTTTAGAGCCCTCCCACAAGGGAAAATCCAGTCTTCCTGCACCTCATTATCCTTAATATTGCAAAGCCTTTGCTAACTCGCAGCTATATAATTACAATATGAGCCCAGTACTTCTTGTCTTGTCCAGGATGGACATGGAGAAGAGATTATTCTACTCCTTGGAACAACAAAAACTTGAGGATCGTACTCCTGTTCACTTGTTCAGAACTGTACCAACTGAGAATTTGCCTATGTAGCCAGTAAAACGTTTTCTGTATAACTTAATTCACTTTGAAGATCCTACCTTGCAGGTATTGCAGCATTCCCAGAGACACAAAGACTCCTATCTTTGGCCCAGAAAGTTTAAGGTCAGAAGGGATTGTACTCATAATTTCCTCTGGTTTTGAGATGCATATCAAATTATGACTCCTACTCCCTCATTTGACTTCAGACCTGCTTTTTACTAATTGTGTAATTTTTCAGAAAGATAATCACTTTTTATCTAAATAGGTATAAAATTGGGAAGTTGTCTGAATTCTAGACAGCATTTCTTACAAACCAGACCTTGTAGCGTGTGTTTCTTTTTGCTTGTTTGTTTGGTTTTTTTTTACAGTACAGTTGCACAACAACAAAGAAAAACTGTCCATACCAACAACAACAAAAGGAGTTCTCTGAAACCTATTTCACTTTTTGAATGCATCGCCACCTTCCCAGTATACGGTATATAGTAAATAGACCTTTCCACTCTCAGTAGTCATCATCATAAAGAGCCGCCCCACCCTGTTCACAAATGAAGGTGAAAGATGAGTACAGCTTGTCGTGATAATCAGTGGAAAAAATGCTCTTCTAGATCCGTTAGGTTATGGAAAGGCTTATGAAAGTTATTAAGGATTCTCATTCATCATTAATTTTGTTGCACAAATTTGGACACTTTAGGCATCACTTATCAAAAGCATTGCTGCAAGAGTTTATCATGACAAACTCCCGGACTAAAGAGAAAAGTTTTGATTAGAATTAGGGAAAATTTGGACTAATTCCCCTGGAGAAAAAAAAAAAAACAAAAAGTCAGAATATCAAGCATGTTACACTGAAAAATATGTTATCAAATAGGACTTTAAACTACAAACAACTACAGGTTTACTGAAAAATCATGAGAAACACTGTTCTTTCAAATCCAACTGAAAAAAACCTCTCTGTGTGCTTTCTTCTATACTGATAGTTCAAACAAAACTTATGGTGTTGGGTTTCATGATAAAGACACATACCTTGTCTCATGAAAAAATCTTCTCAAAGACTGATGAGGAAACTGGTGAATTCATTCCTTCTAACTGCGATTACCTGAGCATGCAGAGGAAAGAGAGTGAGAGCGAGTCAGCAAGCCAAGCAGGTGGAAGGATTGTCTGAGGAAGAAACAGGAACAGAAGAATCCTTAGACATTTAACTAATCAGAAAGGCAGGTTTACAGGTTTCTAATCAAGCTAATTGCCTTCTGGTGGTGGTTCTTTTGCAATTAAGAAGACAGTAAATAAAGAAGACTGCATAAAAGAAGGGTGGTTTTGCTTCATTGTTTGCAAGTAAAGAGTCCTGCTTATTCATTTCAGTAGTAATCCACTGGGAGATAGTTGATGTTACAGAGAGCTTGCCATCCACTTTCTCAAGTATCATTTTGTGACTGAGACTGTAATGAACCAAGGAATCCTGCTATCTGGTTGCACTGATGCCAGGTCCTGGAAAGCTAATCTGAGAACTGCAGAGGCAGCATGTGTCATTCCAAGAGGGTGTAAGATTATGGTGGGTACAAAACACTGGATAAGAGTCTTGCTGTAATGCTTTAGGTGCCAAACCATCCTGTTGCTTCTCCTTTTCAAGAAGGCATTGACTGTGTTTGACTGGGTTGGGTTTTACTAGGAGCCTTTTGAAGACTTCACTTCTCATGTGAGTCAGATGAGCCTGAGAGTCATCTCAAGATCTTCTGGTTTTTACTTGGTCAACATTTGGAGTAAGAACCTCCAGTACAGACATTACAAGAGCCAATTCAGATAAACTGAGGTGTCAGCAACTTACTAATAGGCCTTTTCTCTGAGGTTTACATAAATTTATAAGCTTTATTTCTGCATCTATCTTGCCACTGTCAAGCCCATCTTGCCACTGTCAAGCCCTCTCTTTTCTTTCTCCTCAGTAATGTCTCTTGCCGGTTCATATGACCCTGGGAAAGCAACAGATTTCTTACTACTTGTTAAAAAGAGTTAGCAAATGACATATTTTCCAAGTGAAGTCGGTGGAAATCCCCTGTCAGCTGTGAATTGTACTATTTAAATTATACTACTGTGCTGACAGATTCAGATTTGCTACTAACCATGTTTGCAAGAAAAATTCAGGTCTGGTAGAAAATTATTTATTTCAAGCAATGCTTTACCTTGGAACAACTACAGAGAAAGGCTTTTGGCTCTGTGAATCACAGATTTCAGTGGCATTTCAGTTAATCTTCATGATTATCCATTCACATAAACTGCGAGTAGGTTTAAACTTTCCACGCTGCCCATGAAGTAACCAGATGAACTTGTCATGGTTTGTGTTTTGGCTTTCGGTTTTCTTTTATGTGCTTTCAAGTAATGATTAGGAACCAGGTTCTTCTCACGTGGCCAGAGGTTTCTCCCCAGGTTGAGGGGCAGCCCAGTACAGGGTGGTGGTTGCTGCCTGCTCACTGATAGTGCCAGGGATTAGGACAGCAGATTATGGAAAAACAATTTTATGGCCACAGTCTGGAGTCTTGAAACAAAAGTCACTAGCTGGAGTGATTACCAGCTGCCTGGGTACCTGTCCCAGCTAGTGGCTCTGGGGCAGGGGACACTATACTCCGTGCCCCCGTAAAAAAATGGTAGATTGGGAGACATGGAAAACAGTATTAGCAGGATCTTTAGGGAGATAAAATGCAGCCTTGCATCTGCAGTCTGCACATGGATTAAGTTTTGATTCTTCTGTAAGATGCGTGGATCCTACCCTTTCCCAGGGGTAAAGGTAACTGCAGCAGAAAGCTGCATTGTCTATAAAGAGGCCAAGACATCACCCGTCCAAACCAAACCTGCGATGATTGCTTTCTTACAAGAGGATATGGTCTCTTGTAAGTGTGGGCAAAAGAAGGTGTCCTGGGTTCCACATCTCCAAACCACTATGTGATCAGGCAGCTGGACCAATTTGTTAAGCTGGAAGAACGTCAGGAAGAGGCTGTGAAAAGACTCCCGCTCACATCTAAACCATGGTCCGGAGAGCTGAGTGTGTGTGCTCTGTCTGGTGTCAAGGACCAGGGTATGGCTTCAACTATGAACAGTGGTTGTGTGAATGGTAGATTTTATGGACCCTGCTTTCCTACCATGTGCCTTCTCTGGTGTCTAATAGAGCTGCTGTGCCCACGCCATAAGATGTCCCTCTGGGAGGGTCACTCTTGTGTCTCTCTCTCCTGCTTGTCCTCTCCTTCCCCTCCAACTCATGGGTAGATAACACCTTTGAGTCCTCTCTGCCCATGTCAGAGGAGGTGAAGGCTGGCTAGCAGGGCTGGAAGCTGGGGCTAGAGGAGGGACTGACTAGCAGACAGTATGTGCTACTGCATAAATTTTGGACCTGTAGGACCTAGGTTTTAAAACCAGAATGAAACTGGAAGTGTTTTCAAGATCATAATAGCCTGATCCTCGTGCCAGTATAGATAATCACAGTTTGCTCATTGCCTTCAGTGTCCTTTGGAGCAGGGTCAGAGGCCCTCAGGGCTGCCCCCGTCAGCTGTCACAGCTGTCTGTGGAGAAGGGCGACGCTAAGCAAGCCCAAGTGCCTGATGCCCAGACATTTTGTTTCTTGATATAGTGAGAGTGGTGTGGGGTGGGGAGAAATAATCACGGTGCTTAAGCTATGTGTGTACAGTGGGGGTGTCATGACAGCTTCTCAACATGGAGAGTGCAGGAGCCGGGGTCTGGCAGCTGTAGACACTAGGTGGTCTGAATTGCTCATTACCCTCTTGAACTTCAGTGCGATAGCAGGCTCTTAATCTTGGATGCTATAGTTGGCAGCCTGTATGGGACCCTTATATCCTGCTGCTTAAGGAAAGACTCTAAGAATGAGAAGTGGTATAATGTAATCCACAAAGAGGGAACAGGAACAAATATTTAGGAATCAATCTTCTTTATTTCATAAGCAGTATCAAGTAACCAAGAAGAGCTCAGAAGAAACTGGCCATGGAAGCACCAGAGAAATTTAATTTAATTAGTTCTCAATAGCTTCCAGAAAAAAAAAAATCTCTAAACCTGCATATATTTAAGATAAGCCTTTTGTTCCATTTGTAACCCACAAACTGACCAGGAATCTAGGTCCCTTCCCCCTTCTCAGACTCCATCCTCTTTGTATTTTGTTCCCCAAGTCACAGAACTTGATGCTGCTTTTTCTTTTTTTCCCTGCAGTACTTTTCTTTGACCTCATTCCCCCCTCCAAGTAACTCTATCCTGTGCCGCTATGTTCATGCCCAGCCAAAGCTTTATAGATGGCTTAATTATTTTCTTTTCTCAAAGAAAATTCAATCTGATCCCCAGTACGCATAGGATAAAATAAAATGAATCAGCTGGGAAGCTGCATTATGAAGGGGGAGGGGTAAAAGAAGTTATGTAAAATTTCATGTCGCTGTCAGACTGTTTTCATAGAATTTGTGTTTGAGATTAAATTAAATCCCTAAAACTGCTTTGATAGCTTCATACTTAGGGTGAAATGAAGCAGATGCATTTTACCCCAATACCATGCTTCTCATCTCCCCTTGCAGAGAGAGAATGAACTGCTTTGTGGAACAGTTCTATATACTTACAGTATTAAGCAATTCTTCTTTTCCCCTGGCATTGGTATTCTTTTATTCAATTTATCTGTGCTATAGCTTGGATAATATTTACCAGATGTTAAATAAATAATTTAAGATAACACAGTCCTGCATGACAGTTGTAACATTTTGGGTCACCTTTTTTTTCAATTTTTTTTAAAAAATCACTTTGGTTCAAGATTTCAATATAGTTCAACTCAGTGGTGACACTTAATACTTTTTCCTCTCCTTTAATTTGAAAGTAGTGTTCCCCAAATAGTTCATTTGCCATATTGTTTTTATCTTTAACAAGATAAAATAGACGTAGTGGGTTTACTATTTCAGCCTGATGCCAACAAATATGAAACCAAAGAATATGAAGAGCCAATGTTTTGTAAAAGCCAGTGTTATATAATGAAACCAAATGCACGGCTTGGAATTTAGAAAGAAATCCTAGTGTGAAGATAAAAGGACATGAAAGATAGTAAATGCTGAAATGATACACCACATAATGGTATACTGTCAAGAAAGAAAGATAACATGATAACTTACAGAGCCATCTCAAAGCCTACATAGGTACTAGACCTATAGTTTGCAAGGAAACAATCTTTTTGTTTCATCTGGCTCATATTAAAAATAGGAAAAACAAAACCCTTATTTTTTTTCCACTCTCACACATATGGTTTAAAATCCATGCAATTTTTAACTGTCTAAAATTCTTTTAAGCAATTTAAGACAGAAAGAATTATTAAATCACTTTTCCATTTCATTTAATGAAAAACTGCACCACTGCCGTTGGTCTATGTACTATCAATTTTAAAGCTAGTAGGGCTGCAATTGGTCCTATGTGCAATCCATCACGAGTGGCATCAGATTTGTATTGCCCAAGTTGGGTGCTGCTGAAGACAGAATTGAATAAAGCCAAACCCAATGTGTAAGTTAACTTTGAGCAAAGCTTATAATGCTTCCCTTCTCCATCTCTTCCCAGCTTTTGAAATGTGACTCTTTCTCAGTCCTATCTCAAAGAGACTCCAAAACCCAAGGAACCTTGCTGTCCTCAGTCCAACTGCACACAGAGAACTGCTCTTTTTTGCAGGACTGAGAGGCTAAAAAGCTATCTATGAAATTCACTTTGTTATAAGAGGAGAAGCAACATACCAACCCAAATAATCTGGTATCCAGAAGCTGCAGGTTCAAATACCATTAGATTGAAGTCAACCTTTCATCTATCCCGTGTATACAGTTTTAAACATCTGTGGTCTGCATATAAATGCTCACAGGTCTGTGTTGCAGCTGAGACTGCTTGAGAATCTTCTGTCAATAGTTTTTTTGATAGCAAATTGAGGTTTAGAATTTAATTCAAGTTCTTCTGAATGTTCTTCTCTTCAACATTTTAGGAAGTGTCCACAAAACACAAGAAAGAATCGCTTCAAAGCTTTCTACCAGTTGTGCTGAACTTATTCAGGTCTGACACCAAGCTTTTGGTTTTCAGCTAAAGAAAATGATTTTTATTTTCTGAAAACTAACAGTCTTTGGGGTTATCAATTAAGGATCTTTAATCTTCAACTGAAATCTCCATGACTATGTTTGTTTGTTTGTTTGTTTGTTTGTTTTAAGAAAACAAGGACTTATCTGTCCTGCAGTTAAAGTCTATTGAACAAGCACTCTTGTAAGATGAACTTGTCCCAGTTTCCTTGGCTATAATGCTCATATGCACTGAAACGATTCAATAGGTTGTTTCTCAGGAGCACTGCATTTTTTTCACCCTATTCTAGAGCCTAGATGTCCTAAATTTTATACTCTCATCTCCTGCTCGTCACAATAGCAAAAAGTAGGCATATTACTTTGTAGAAGTCACTCTTGAAAAAGCAGGTAGCTAGAAGAAAAGGAAACCCGTTATTTCTGGAAATATACCATCTCTACAATGGGAGCTGAAGGTTCTCAAAGCCTTCTGAAGCCTTCAGAGTTTACTTGTGAATCCTGTTTCAAAGTGTTATTAGTGACCCTACAGCCGAAGAATATAAATCTGTATCCTAAAGAGATGACTTGCTTTTTCACTGGGATCACTGCCAGGGAATAACCTCAGCACGACGCATTTCAAGGGCCTAAATATAATGGGTAATTGCTCACTTAATTGAGAATTATGTGTTTAGCTGGCAAACATGATATCTGAAGGCCCCCTCACAGTTGTCCACAGGTGTGCTTTGGTGTTCATGTGCAGATATTTCTTGCTGTGGGAGCCCGTTGTCAGCTTCTGGCTGCTGCCTTGCAGCTCAGGGTACCTGGGAGGGAGGGAGTGGAGGAAATGTTGCTCAGTGCTCATCGTTAAAGCAATTCAGGAAATAAAAGTGAATGTCTCTCAGCACAATATATTCCTGGGAGCCTAATCTGAATGAGCAATTCATCGGCATGTTTCTATTTCCAGCAGGGGCTGTGCCAATTAAGAGGGCTGCACATAAACCCTTTTAGAGATGTACACTGGGAGGTAAAAATAATGATAAAATATGGGTTTATTTTTTAGCTATTCCTTTAGTAATAGTGGGAATGGAGCAAAGTGAGCCTGCTGGACTCTCCTTTCACAGGTTGTTTCCATAAGTTTCTGGCCAAATAGGAGATAAATTCTCATTGGAAGTGTAAAGAAACTTGTCTCTTACTTCTCCTGCATCCAGATGGGAAAACACATTTTCCACTGCAGACAAGATTTGTTCCCGTATTTGCAGGATTAAAGGAAACGCTCACATCTTTATATTCAGAGCGTCTTTTTAGCTAAGCATCTCTTGCTGGCTGTGAGAAGGGTAGGGGATTGTGGATTAATTGTAGCTACAGAGAGTTAAGTCCTTCTATTCTTTTAATATGGAGATGGGATGGGAGAGGACAGCATACCTGAGGGAGTCAAACCTGTGGGATTCTGCTCTGCTGAGTGGTAAGCAAATAAAGAAAACAGCTGAAAGGGCCCCAGCAACTTTGAGAGATGAGCAACTTTGGGTTTCTTTCTGTGTCACCTCAGTCAGAGCTGCAAAACTGCTGTTTTATTCATCCATTTGCGGTTTTATGCTTTTTCCTTTGCTACTTCATGGCTCCAATGATGCCTTTACAGCAGCTCTGCTGTAAATCCATGAGCCTTTGAGGGAGGATTTCAGCCACAAAGCAGGGAGAAGCTCCTCCTGACCTGGGAGAAGCAGCAATTTGGCCTCCACTGAGCAAAAGACAGGAATTCTTTAAACAACACCATTTTCATAAGAAGGAGCAGGGAATTTAGGTACTTTTTGCTTTTCAAAGAGCTCATCCTGGGAGACATCAATTGCTCCCAAATCCTGGTGACCTCCTGTTCCACCGGCTGCACAGGACAGCTTGGTTGCAGTGGGCACTGTGCAAACCCAGTATGATGGTTCCTCAAGCCTAAGGTTGCCCAGAAAAAATGAATGCACGTCCAGATTGCTGAAACATTTACATTTCCAGCTCTTGTTTTCACTGTGATGCAGAATGAACCCGAGACCTTTAAAAATGTTCAGTATAAGAAAAAACAAACAGATGGTTTTTGCACTACTTTAGTACAGTAAGCGACCTTCATTCAAAACCATGCTCTAGGGACTTAATTTGAAATTTCTTCTGCATGAAGGCAGGTGCCAAACCACAAAACTGTTTGGTATCTAGTAGCAGGAGGGGAGTGGAAAAAGGCAGAAAACATCTCTCTATTTCTCTTCTTCTAAGAGGAATTGTGTCAAAAATAATTACAGCCCTGGCCAGTTACAATGTCACAAAAGCTTCTTTAGATACAAACCTGAAAACTAGGAGAGATCCCTGATTCTGGTGTGTATCACACATTAACTGGAAAGTGTGTTCCTTATAGCACTGAACAGGCTTGTGTTAAAAGTATTTAAAGAAACATTTTTTTAAAAGTACCAAAAGAGCAAACAAAGTAGTCTTTGGATGACCTCTTGTTTCTCTTGACTAGCAGTAGCATTCATTAATCTACAGCGTATGATAAAGTCAACTGTTCAGCTGGCTCCCAGTAAATTAGACTCTTTTAATTGACAAAGCCCCTGCCATCTAAGAATTTGGTTCACTTTTTCATATAATGCTAAAAGACTAAATAAAATCCAATCTTCTGGAGCAATATTGAGATATTACATCCAGATGAAGGGTGGGTGTCATGAGAGAACAGGCTGCTAGCAATATTCTCTAGGCTTCTTGCCATCAGCTTGGGTTAAAGTAGTGAAGCCGAGGTAAAAAGTAAAGCAGTTTTTATTCCTGCTGACATATGAAAAAAAGGAGTAGAGGGCACTTCATCAAGTTTTTTTGTTATATGATTATTGACCTGGGAGTAAAATGTTTATTACATTCTTTGCTTCCTAATACAACACTTGTTTTGTCTTAGAAATACTGTGCTTTTTAGAGTAAGTATCCATACTTTAAGATGAGAGGAGGGAAAAGAAATAATTCAGATTCATACTCAGATCGGATTCCAAATGTCCATGAATGTGTGTAATGGAAGGTGGAAATTTCATATTTCTCCCCTGCTAATTTCATCAGGATGAGGCTGCACTATCCGTTCTGCTTTTCAGAGTGTGTCAGTCCTGCCTGGAAAAGCGTTTTATTGTGTAATGGCAGAATGTTGTCCCTACTGTGCTGGGTTATTGAAATAAGAAGCAGAGTTACTACAGTTAAACAAACGCAAACCTTTGTACCAAACTGACAATGGCATTTACAGTTCTCTTCAACTGATGCAAAAACATTTACGCCATGTGAAAGCTATAAGGTATTAAATGAATAGCACATTTATATGATGAGCTGCACAAAGAAGTCCACCTAACAACAACCTGCTCAGCTAGCACGGCAGCGGCTGCAGGGTTTTTGCAAAGATGGGACAGATTACACTGCACAGCTGGGCACACAAAGCACAAAGACCCACTTTAAAATTAATTTTTCCACATCAGTCCTGCAACTGCACAAAGCTATGGCTTGGGTGAGTGCTGGGGACCCTCTGGCCATGTAGGCTGTATGATCACTAAAGCATATACTCTATATGGTGCAGTGTGGCTCAGGGAAGCATTTTCCTGATTTATGAACCCAGTTTCATGAATAGCTCTCTAGTTTTTGTTCCTCTCTTCCCATTGTTATTCTATTTTCTATTCTGCTCTTCTCCTCCCCACAGCAGAGAGGGGACTTTCATAACACAAGAGACACCCAGGGAATACTGAAGCAATGGTAACTAAGGCACACCAGGGAAGTTGAGGGCAAATGCTGTACTGACGGATATGTGCAGGAGAAATATTCTGTATATTGTTAGTTCCATCTTGTCCTGACCTTAATATTCCCTTCAGGGCTTTCTTCCCTGGCATACAGCGCAGCAGATCCCCAGGGAACATTGCAAAAAAATGAGGGAATATTATCTAGTTACCTAAGGCAACTGAAAAGTTTTCAAATTGACCAGTGTAGTTGTGTTTCACAACTTCCATTTAACAGACAATGCCTGTCTCTCAAAATATCCACATTGAAATGCAGAACCAACAGGGAAGTTTGACTGCTCTGTCTGTGTGTCCTGCCTGCATCCAATTAACAGCCAAACTATTTGAAAGGAAAGTGATCAAATGGAATGAATTAATTCAAGAAATAAAAATGGGTATAATGATTTTACAATAGAGATTTACGCATTTGCTGAAATGGGGCAATTTCTAATCTTTTGAAAGCTAAGCCCATTCCCTTGGGAAAACAGTGTCTTTAATTCTGTTTATTGTTTGTATTAGATTTGGGCCTTCTAGGGCCAGTAAGGAATATTTTGCCATGTGTTGTACAAGCACAGAACAAAAAAAAACCTTCTCAGAAAGAACTCAGAGCCCAAGTATAAGATATAAAGCAGGGAGCCACAGCGAGCTACAAAGAAATAACTCAACAACTTCAGCTTAGAGTCTCCAGCTTCATCTTCCATCTTCTGTTCAACTCTCCACACACTGCCCTCTGGCAGATGCCCTGTTTAGTCTTTGACAATGCTGAGACCTTCCAAGTACGATTGGATTTCTTACATGCTGTAATGAATGACAAGTTGGTTAGCTACGTCTCTGTTTGAAACAGCATGTTTCTTGGCTTCAGGATACACAGAACTTGGTAGAGAAATTCATGTGTCATGGATGTGGTTTCAGGCTCTCTGCAAACTCATACCAACATTGCTGAGCTGGTTACAGTTGGGCCATGTCTCCAAGGGTGGTTTTTATCCTTTTTTTTTTCCTTTTCCCCTGGAACTGGAACAGCTGTATTTTAAATGAAAGGCTAAGCTTCAGGAAAATTAATTAAGAAGTTGAGTCTTTACAGTCAACTGCATTGTATGAGTGCTCCTCAGGCCAGTTACAGATACTCTATCTGGCAATAATTTGTACTCTCAACAATTCTATTTATTTTTAATTTAGCAAAATTATTCTATTTAGCTACCAGAGTAATAAAACCAGATTAAAACATAAATCCTGTTAAATATATTTAAGTGTGCATTTAATTTTATGCATACAATTGCTTCTATTGACTTGTCTTTCCACGTTTCAAAAAGAAGGAAATACTTGTGTTATAACACACTATGATTTTACTACAGACAACAGGGCCAATGGAATTTCATCAGCAATGAATTCAACCCACTGCATTGAAAAAAGGTGAGAAAAGCTTTTAAGAATTCAAGAAGATTCAAGACTTTCCAGCTCAGTCAAAATATTGCCCAACAAATGCTCCTAGCTGGACTACTACTGTTCATTTTCTTTGTCCTGTTTTGCATGTTTCATCCTGGCTGAGAGGATGACCCAGACATCTTACTGCTTGCAACAGAAATAAATAATAATTGAAACCATAAGGGAATAAGGGATATTTAAACATTTACAGTCACAATGGGGACAAGCCACACTTTGCTTTGGTGAAATGGCAACTCAGATGAAGCTATTCAGACAGAAATAAGAAAACAAAGACTCTTCTAGATTTTCAGAACCTATTTTTCTTGAGGGAGTCAGCAAAACTCTAGCTTCTGTGATGTTTCTTTCCATAGCCTATATAGCTATTGGAGAATAAGTCATAATTAAATATGTATAATAGGAAAACATCATGTTACATACATATTCAAGAGCAACTGTTAATTGACGGGCATAAGGGAATTTCTAGTGCAGAATCTGACCCTCAGAGATGCTGTCTTTGAGAACTAGCTATCTAGATACTTATATTACTCCCAGCACTATGATATCTGGGGGCCATGCAAACGTTAATGAACTTATCCTCACAACCACCTTGTGAGGCTGGGAAGTTTTAGCATCGACTTTAAGGGAGTACAACCAGGCCCTAGGCATGCAGTAGCAGCCACAGAGGAGCTCAGGAGGAATCATGCTTGCTTCAAACAACATTAACTACTTGTTGGATAATAGCTGGGGATAATGGCGCATACAGCGTCTGGTGGGTTGCCCCTCTCCCATAAATAATTTGGAGGAGAGAGCCTATGAAACTCCAGCGAGAGAGGTTTTGCAAGGAAGTAGGGGAAATAATACTGCTGAGCTATGGATTCCCTTCTCTCCTCTCTTCCCATCATGAAAGCCTGATGGCTTCCAGTCAATTGCAGTTGTAGAAATATGCGTGTGAGTGTGCGCATGTGCTTAGAAATCAGGAATGATGTCAAGGAGGGAAAAAAAAGAATATTAGACACATTTCCTATGGGTTCACACAGATTGCTCTGAATGAAATAAAAATACAATACATTTTTAACTTACTTTGCATCCAGTTTCAGTTGTATTGCCCACTGCAACAGCCATCAAAATGAAACCTGCCAGGTTCAGTGTGCAAAAGGGCTCAGCCCATTCATGTGCAATAAGCAGCCACCTTAAATTTCTGAGCTCAGGAACTCAGGTGGGAATCGCACAGGCACCTTTGGTCATTTCTCTCCACCAGAAGGTCACATATCCCATACAGGTGTGGCATACTGCTTGAAGGAGAAATGACTTTTGCACATATCCAGTTCACCTTTTGGGATGTAATATAAGAAGGGACTTTTTATAAGACACGGTGCATATTTGGGCAGAAAGGAGGAAGCGGCCTGACAAACTGAACAAAGCAGAGATGTTTTCTCTTTCTCCTGAATGTAAAAACAGGGAACTTGCAAAGCACAAGAATGCTTCATGAATTCCAGCTGCTGTCACTCAGCGCTGGGGAGGAATACAGGGGAATATCTGTTATGAACAGGCACCACAATGGTGTGGCTTTTTTTTTCTTTCCTTCCTGGCAATCCAAGGCAGGTTTGTGTTTAACTTTACTCACTGTCAAAAGCCAGTGGCCAAACTCATTTTTACTGCTCGGGGAAGGAAATGTGAGTATGCAGTAAACAGCCTCAAAGCACGTTGGTGAGAGGAAATCCTCCAGTTTTCTGCTTCTGCAAGGTGGAGGCCTGGAGACCTCTGCAAAGTCATCTCAAAAATCAAGAGTACATGTGCACAACTGCTCCTCTCATATTCAGAGGGTCTACAGTAACCTCCAAGGATGTCTGATATTGTCATAGAATTATAGAATCATTTTGGTTGGAAGAGACCCTTAGGATCATTGAGTCCAACCATAACCTAGCTCTAACACTAAACCATGTCCCTAAGAACCTGGTCTAAATGACTTTTAAACACTTCCAGGGATGGTGACTCCACCACTTCCCTGTCCTTGTACTACAGAGAACCTCTCAGTGCCCGTTCCTGCTAAAGTGCAAGTGTTTGTCCTCAGAAATTTGGTTGCACTGAGTATCATAACCACAGTCTAATCAGCAATATCATTTCTACTCTGCAAAATCATAATCCAAATGAATGATTTCTGTATTTTTGCAGTCAGACCCTCTGAGTTACTTTTTCCCCTTGTCTTTCTACGATGGGAGATTTCAAGCTGTTTCAAGTGTGCTTCTAAGCTGCACTTAATATATTATACATATGGCACAGAAATGGGAGAAAAGGAAGCTACTACTCCCCGTGAGCAGTTTGCAAATTCACTAAGGTGCAGCAGAAAGCAAAACACAGCGTTTGAGTTTTTCGTGTCAGGGAGGAGAAAGTTGGAGGTAACACACAGGGCAGATGTCATTTTTCTGTGAGCTGTGTTGTACAATTCCTTAAGGCTCTTTTTCTTTTGTTTGTTTCTTTTTAGTTAATATGAACCCTGCTACTGACACACTGACTGCAGTTGGAGTTACACGTGTGGAAAAATGATGGGATGAGCAAACAGCAAGAAATTTGACAAACCAGCCTGCTTAAGGTTTCATTGAGCTTTGCAGCACCTGCCTGTCTGGCTCATGAAGCTGTTCCCTAAGTGAGGAGGAATTATCCCTCCTTCTTCCCCATGCTCTTTCCTAGACATGCAGAAAGGGACGAGGTCAACAGCCTCTGTACTGGGATGTGGGGAAAACCATGCAAATGAATAGGAAAAAAAATTAGACACCAGTGATGACTCTGAAGCCAGAGAAAGGAACACACCAAATAAGATCCTAGGTCCTCACAGAGAAAATTTGGGAACTTAAAGTATTGTTTAAAAATTGGCTCAATATTTAGAAAGTGTTTAGAGGTATCTCTAAAGGAAGATAGTATGCAACCACATTGTACCACATAGGGATTTCATGTACATTTAAAAAAGAAAACATAAACTAACATATTTTTTTATTCTTTGATGGGAACCAAAATTTTGTGCTTTTTTATTAAGTAGTTCTGTTTCCATGAAACAAACATTTTTGCCACTGTTTAGGACATTACAAACAGCAGCCTGTGTTAGATCGGGCTGTTCAGTCTGCAAGTTTATTTATCAGAGGCACATTGTTAAAACAAAATCTGACTGAAGGTCTGACAATTTCAACATTGGAATAAATTGACCATTAGCTCCTAAAGAAGTGGAAAGGCAAATTCTGTCTCATTTAAATACATAAAAGCATATGAAATTATTGCCATATTTTTCCACAATGAATTTGTGCTTTATTATATTCTTTCTTTTTGGAGATGAGAGAAAGGATGTTTTAGTTCACACCGGCTTAAACCCCTAGAGCCTAAAATGTTGATGAACACGAAAACAAGTTTTGCTTACAAAACTGTATTGTGTTAGGTGGTTTGAAATGAAACTAAATCTCTACTCAGATTAATATGGTAAAAGTGAGCTTGCTCAAAACATAACACAGATTCATTTAATTCACAACAAAGGGTTGACATTAACTCTGACCATTTTTTGTTTTCTTTGAAAAAACTGCAGATTTAGCAATACTGAAGTCCTTTCTAAACTCATTGTAGCTTTGCCAAATTGTCTGGAACAAAAACATAATGTTGAAAATGCTGTAATGCTTTATTTCATCATTTTAAAAACAGAATGCTGGAAATCTAAATGACTTTTTGTTTTGAAATTTCCTTTAATACACTTAAAAATAAAGCTACTAAAAAAAATTCTTAAATTTGGAAGGATTCATTCAATGTGAAACTGTTTGTTTTTTTTTTTTTAAATTTTGATTCTGCAAAACCACTGGCAAAACACAAAACTGCTTTTTTTCAGAGAGTTTTAATTCCTCTGGCTTTCATGAGAAATGCATTATCTACTTAGAGAATAAAAGGTGTGTTCCTTACTAGCATTAGTACAAAAAGCGCTAATAAACATAAGCCATTTCCTGGGCACAACAGCCAGCAGGTCCAAATAAAGACAATGTGAGAACCTAGGATCCATCTTGATCCGCAAATCTACATGCAAACTGTCCTCACTAGGATTTTAACTTTCATCTTGTATAGCTGCTTTTCCCTTCACAATCGCTAGGCCACATGAAATGAACTTTTTTTGTTTTTATTTGTTTTCGAGGACTGGGCTAAATTTAAAAAAATGCAGCTTTAAATCTCGATTTTGAATCTTTAAAGTCTGAGGCCAGATATAGATATTCTTTTGTTAACTAAAATCTCCCCTGCTTATTTAAGCCCTCTTTGGCTCTCCCCCTCTCTCAATCTAACATTATCAACAGTTTTATAAGCCCTGGTCTCCTCCTCTTCTTTATCAGGCTGTGGTTCTCCGCTTTATTTACTGCATGGCAGTATTTCTTTTTCTAGGTGGGGGATGTCTTCACCCTCCTCTGCATCTTTGTTTTCCATTTGGGGTGTTATTGAACCTAATAATGTCTGTCTATAAGCAAGGTAAGATGCATAACCTGGTAGAGCACTCCTGCTTTCAGGTTAGGACACCTCCTAATTATTCTTCCACCATTATCTTCACAGGAATGAAAACGTATTGTTGAGGCATCCTTGCAGTCTGCATATCTTTTGCATATACCACCAATATGTCAGCCTAACCACAGAGGAATTGACAACTATACATCTTTTATCTCTTCTATAAAGGGAGGGAGTGAGACTAATAGCAGGGAGGAAGAGAACAAGGGAAGGCAAAGTTCTGAGGAGTAGAGTTGTGAAAATAATATCTGAAGAATATACAGACCAAGGCTATAATTACAATCTCAGCAAAAATAAGAGGCATTAAGCCAGATCTTTGCCTGATGTAAATCTGCACAATGTACAAAAATCATTAACAGAAGGAAGGAGCTGGCCAAGTGCCTTCTGCTTGAGGCACAACATTAATGATTCAGTAATCTCTGCTCTCAATGGTGGAGCTGGGCTGATATTCACCAGGTGAGAATCCAAGACCTCATCTTAAATCAAGATGGCTATTGCATGCCTTGGGTAAATTCTGTGCAACTATTGTTTGGAAAAAAAAAACCACCACCCAGTTATTAACTGTTATTGTTTCACTTGTGCCTCAAATAGAAGTGTATAAATCTGCTTGCTTACCCTGGGCTCAGTTTTCAGGAAGTGCAGTGTATTATACTTGCTTATGAGTGGTTATCTGTTGCTTTCTTGAATTGCTGTGTGATATTTTATTGGCCACCCAGAAGGGTAACAGAGCAATTAACGTGCTGATATTAAAATGAAACTCTGGAATAATATTTTGGTTTGTATATGCGCCTGGGTGTGCACAATGTGTGTTTGTTTACAGGAAAACCTTCACAATGAGCATAATAAACACAACTGGACCCAGAAGACAGAACTGTGAATTCAGCCAAGGGTTCATTATTTTCTTCTACAGTTTGGATTCATGCTGAATGACACGAAAGCAAAAATGCCCTACTTGGTAAAAGGCTGCTAAAATTTCATTTCAGAAGCTCAAAACCCCCATGTTTTCTAAATAGTCCAGTCTCCCTGCATCCTTCAGGTGCTCAGCAAAATTGACACCAATGTCACCTGAAGAAAGCAGCATCAGGCTCCAGCTGTGCTGTACCCAGAACCTGGATCCTGCCCAAGACCAGACCTGAATCCTGTTCTACAGAAAACCTGGGAGAAAATCTGACTCCACATGAAATTCTCAGTGTTTCTTGGGTTCTGGAGCTGCAAAAAGAGGGTTTTTTTGGTAACCAGGGCATGGGCGTGGAGCTGAATTCTGTGTTGGTTTGGGAAATATTTCTTTGGATCTTACAGGCACCATGAACTCCACCATTTCTATTAAATGTCACCATTTCTGCTGAAACTTTTTTCATCAGAAGGTTTACAACAGCCTTTCTTACATCCAAACTCTGAATCTGACTGGCTTTAGCTGTTTAAGTTCACTGCCCAAATCTCTGTGCTCTTACAGAAAGACACAGCAACATCTTCAAGTCTACTTTGCTTAAAAACATTTTTGACAAAATATCATGTTTTAACAACAGTCAAATTTTCATGCATATTTGTATTAAACATATCATATAGAAAATAGCAATAATTTTAGCATATGTAGTCAAGTGCTAACTGCATATAGGACACATATGAAAGCATTTTGGTTTAATTTGAAATTTGCTCTGTTCAGGATCAGCTGGACTTTAAAATCTGGGATCACTTTGGGTGTTCCTCAGCTGAACTGGAGCCATGGGGAGCACAAAATAGCAGGGGCTGCTAATATAGAGCTTGTGAATATTCAGTGCACTTTAGCCTATGTCAGTGGATTTAAAGGCAGTTTGTAAATCAACTTCCCATTCTGTGACTTCCATTGCTGAGTCCAGAAGTTTAGTCCAGGCAAAACTTCCAAGAACAACAGATACAAATGACTTATTCTAGATATTTCAATGGTAAGTAAGAGATGAAAATTAAATCTAAATGTTTTTTTAAAAAAGTTTTGCAGTGTATCTCAAGGTACAGGCTGCAAATGAATGAGAATAAGGGAGGCAAAATCAGACATTCAATGTATCAAATGTAATAAATCCTCCGAGGCTAATCAGCCCTCCTTCCCCCACTACCCTCAGCCCCACGCTATGCCAAATAGTGAAAGCAGATGTCTTATGAACAGGTAAAAAACAATCTGAATTCCCATTCCCCACAACTAAAACAAAATGTAGGGTTTGGGGTTTTGATTTGGGAAGCTTCCAAACTGAACTGCATGAGACATTTTATCCAAAGCTGTTCAAAGAAACAGCCCAAAAAGAGGAATTCAATTTAGCTGGCACAAGGAGAGAAGATCTATTGTAATATGGAAGAAATTCAAATGCTATAGGAGAGCAAAATGACATCTCAAAATGCTGTGATTTATCTTGCCTTGCTTACCTATATTTCTTCAAAATAACAAGCTAACAAACCCAGTTGTAATGCTTCATACATAGAAATCCTCCCCTTTCCCTGTCCCTTCTTTCCCTCTAATTTTCTTTTAGGAGTTGCAACTAAAAATGCTCCATCTTTGGACTTAGAAAGCAAAATCTTTCCTCTAGAATATACTATGATCCCCAATTATTGTTCTTGGCATCAATCTGTGCATAAAGAACATATTTTCAAGGTACTTGCCTCCTTGAGAGAATGTAAATGAAAGAAGGAAAAACATATCTTGGAATAGCTGAGACAATAATTTTTCAGGTCTGTATGTGTGCGTATCACAAGTTTTCCCGACTAAATACGTCAGGATATTACCAGCATGATTTATGTCCATCACAGAGATGAGTTGGGGTAACACAATATCATTCCTCGTTCTCCGACTCGCAGCCTGGTTAGCTGGTCTGAGATGGGTCAAATTCAGCAGGCACAAGCTGACGTGTTCAATAGCATCGCGCCTATTTATATAAACAGTGAAACTGGGTGGAAAGAGCTGTTTCCATCTAGTGGCTTTAGAGTGACTGGTATGAAATTCAATAATCTCAATTCACTACCAATTAGCCGGATGGTTATATCCAGTGTCTCCTAGCCTGCTTTGAGTCTGATGCAGCCTGCTCTTTGCTCATTGCTTTGAGGCCAGGCTTTGATGTACCAGAAAGGCAACTTTTTGCCCAGCCCTTGCCAGTTTCCACCGTCCAAACCACACCATGCTTGGCACCTGTCCCTGAAGTACGTGTTTGTGGACAACCCGTTTCCCTTGTGCGGAAGACCAGGGGCAATATGTGAGTAAAGTGGTGCTTGTGTCCCTCCTCTGGGAGCACCTGGAAGAACAAAATCACCAGGTGAGGCTGCTTTTCTCTGCCTGAATTTTATGTCTACTTGAAGGTACTTTTGGATCAAAATAATGCCTTCAGGAACATGATTTATTAAACGGCAAAGCAACACGGCTGCAAAAAGCTTAAGGTGACGACTGTACCATTTCCAGCCCTTTTTGTAGGACTGTGGAACCCCAGTACACTATTAATCGAGTTTTGCAAAGGGATGTTGAAGGTATTTTCAGAAAATGGTTGAGGAGAGTGCCTTTTTTTCCTTCCTTTCTTGTCTAATACCTGCACCACTGAAACAGCCCTCATCACTGGAGCAGGTCTCATACCTGCATCTGCACAATTGTCTCTACAATGCCTTCAGTTGTTTGGGGAGCTGCGGGGGAGATAACTAGCAGGAAAGGAATCTGATCTCAGTGAGTCTTTGCGGGAGTTTTGATGCAACCTTTAGCTAATTAGTTTCATTTAATATAAATTCTCATGGCTGAAGTCCTCAAGAGATGGGAGGACTGTTCTATGAAAGGAAAAAGCTCTTATCCTTAGCAATACTTCTGTATGCTCTATCTTCTTGGGGGAAAAGGGGTAAGAGGTAGGCTGTGAAAAGCCACTATTGCCAGAATATAGTTGGAGGGTTGAGTTTTGTCATTCTTGTGTGATATAAGAAACGAGTTTGCAAAATGCATATCCATAAAATTCTCACTGATTCCTAGAACAAATTGAAATTACTAATACAGGCATAGAAACTCCACCTAGTTGAACTGATGCTGCATCGTAGTAAACTTTTAAAGTTATATTGACCGTAACATTGTTATGAAATGTTTCCCCATTGTGGCTTCCATTAACCACAGCCCTTGTAGTCAAGAAACTAGTTCAGAAATGGAAATGAGAATTGAACTGAAGCCTTGAGAAGTCAGAATTGTTGCAGCAGTCGCAGGGAGCTGAGGAGCTCAGGGTATTCCTGTAGGCAGCTGTGTGGCTCAGGCCGAGATCCTCTGCGCTGGCTGTTTCAGAGGAGCCCTACGAGCAGGACATGTTTATGTAGTATAGGTAAAGGAAAAACAGAGAGCCGCATTCCTGTCTGATGCTCAGAATATAAATCTGTCAGAGGAGCCTTCGGAAGAGATTTTGGCCGGGGAGTAATGAAGTGAAGGATCCGTAGGTGAGTACAGATGACTTAGTAAACTAACGTAATGGCTGATTGGGGAATTAGCAGCACTGGGGAAATTTGGAGTGAAACAAACCCTGAACTTTCTCTGTCACTATGCCACTCGAGTTTACCAAACATGAGTTTTCCTTAGAATTAATGGAGATACTTTAGAGAAAATTACCTTTTGCATTTTGGCATTTTGTTTTGTGGGTTTTTTTGCATCACTTGCAAAGCTACTTCTCTCTTGCTTCCCTCCAGCTTTGGGTGATGTGAGAGCTGTGCTGGCTAAGCGTTTGCACAGTGCCTTGTATGCAAGCGCGGTGGGGGTGGGAAAGGGCCAAGAAGAGAGACAGGCTCTCCTTTCCCTATTGAAATTCAGTCTGCCTTAGTGGAGTGTTGGCACAGGGTAAGCCTTGCTCAGTAAAACCTGGGGCAGCTTGGCAAGCCAGAGCCCAAACCACAGGAATAGGTTCCTTTCCTACTGCAAGTCCTCTGCTCCAAAGAACTGGGATTTAATTGATTTAAAGTGAAGCTGCATTTACTTAGTTAAAAAGGAAGTTGATTTGTAACTGGTTGAGAAGCTAATCTTGATGATCTTAAGATAAACTGAAAAAGAGATGACAAAGACATCACTCTACTTCATAAAGCCTGAGCTTCTAGGCTAATACACAAAGCTGTGAAAAGGAACATATTCTGCCTTTTTTACTGTATTGCTCAGAGATTTTCCAATAATCAAACACAACTAGAAAATGGACATTGCCTTTGCAAAAACTAACACTGTGCTATAACTTATATTTGAGTGGCTGTTTATCCCTGTTTGTTCCCATTGCTTTTTTCATCTCATCTGCTGATTTTTTCATTCTTCTTTCCCCATCTTCTTTTCACTCATTTCCTTTACCCTATGCCACCGAGTCCCTCTGTTCATTTCCTCCTCCTTTACTGTTATTAATTCTCCCCACCCAACTGTTGCCTGGGTTAACTATTCTGGTTAAGCAGTGGGGTTGGAAAGCCAGTACTTATTTTGAGAAGACCTTATGGGGAAAGAGAATTCATACTGTAATCTCAGATGAGGGTCTAAACATTTCCCAAATTCTCTGACCCCTAAATATGAATATCATTTGACTTTGAATAATGAGCTATTCATTCATCTCTATATAAAACCTCATGTATCCTGACAGTTCCCTATTGCCTTCCTGTCTGAAGTGGCTCAGGAGTATAAATTATTCTAGCGAAGGTTGGCAGTAATTTATGCTCAATAAATTGACTATAGATCTGCTTGTTTCAGTAGGTAGCATGGGAAGGACTTATACATTTTGCTAAATTCCCTCATTTGTTCTCAGACGGACTACTCGTCATCCTGGGGCTGACCATGAGTCCCAAAATGCTGTGATAGGCAGGCACTCATATGCCTTCAGTAAAACTACTCCCGTGAGTAGTAAGTTAGTGGTGTAAGGAAGAAGAAGCCAGGCTGGCCATTGAAAAGTCATTGGCACAACAATGCGGAAGCTGGAGGTCATATTTTGTAAAGGGAAACTGATGAAACAGAGATTAGCAATGGCTGTACATAAAAAAAATCATACTCACTTTAACTGGCAGAAATTTACTGTATCTATTTAGACTGATTTTTCCCAAAAGATCATGAAACTGATAGGTCATGTAGTTTTCATTTTCTTTTTTTTCCTTCTTTTTTAAAAAATGTAAAATGGACTAGTTCCTTTGAAGGACTTCTGCAAAAAAGGGTGATACAGTCCTTTTGTCCAAGGTGCAAAAGACAGAAAGTAATTCATCACCTTTCAAGTACAATTTATTATGGGTCAGAGAGAAAGGTTTCACTCACAATCATTAGGTTTTAGCAGTGCAGATGCTGGACATGATGAACCAATGAGGCTTATCAGGTGTGATAATCAAAACAGATTTTCTTTTGTTTCTGCTGTCATTTCCTCTCGCTTGTAGAGAAAACTAGGTTTTGGACACTGACTACCTTTTCATAAATATAGACATACTCCTTTATTGTTCTGTGTGGAAATTATCACCTGATATTTTAAAGTAGAGTACTGGGAATGATTTTCATGCCTGAAGTTTGATGCAAGTTTTGATCCTGCATTTCTGGGCCCCATGGGAGCAGCAGGGGCAGCTCCACCTGCCTGGGCACAACCTGTCCCCTTTTCCTTCCACAGCACCTACAGTTGTGGCAGCCGTGCTAACGTGAAGCAGGGGGTCGGGCAGATGTGTCCCATGGCCCATGTGTGACCAGTGGGCCCCAGGCTGGTGACCTCAAATTAAGCATATGTGCAGAAATTTAGGGCCATGTCCTGCTGTGAACAGTGCACAGGCAGATGATCCCATGTGGTCTCACTGTAGACAAAAGGCTTTGTGTGGCTGCAGGGATCTGTGTGCAAGTGAAAATCTGGTTTATGGTAATCAACATAATTAAATGACCAAGCTTGTAGTGCAGTGTAATTCTGGCTCCACTGAATCAATAAAAATGGGCTGTTGAATTCAATGAATCCAGGTGCCACCTCTTCCATCAGTCCAGCTACCCACGTAATTCAGCTTGCTTTGCAGTTTTATAAATTTCACCATTAGCACAGCACCTGAATGCCTCACCCACTAACAGCTTCGCATCATGGTGAGATGCTCACAGTGACCCTCACTGAGAGAAATGGAAAAGCAAAATACAGCACGGATGGGGTTTGCTGACAAAGTGTTTTCAGTACTTGTCAGTCACATAAACTGAGGCACCATCAGCTCCAGGTATCTCAACCAGCCCAGACTACTGTGGGGTAAAGGCGGAAACAGATTCTCTGACACCTGAGAGCTAAACTTACAGATTAATATTGAAACCTCTGAGTGTCCCCAAAGGCAAAGAGTATAGATTTTGCTGCACTAGATGCCTCTGTACTCCTGTATCTCAAAGCCTGTTGAACAATTTTCCAGTAGGGACTGAGTCTATATATCTACACACATATGTGTACACTATATACACCACACACATGCACCCATATCCATATATACATATACATAATCTGTATTTCACAAAGCTGCCTGTGGTTGCAGTGACAACTGGGGATTCAGAAGTAGTGTTCCAAATGCCAGCCTGATCCCAGTCTTCTGGGAAATCAAAGAATTTGTTACTACAAAGCCTAATAGGACAACAACAATATTGGTCCCATTCTGAAATAACATCAATAAACATTTATAACAAAACGAAAATCAAATCAGTTATATGCAAAATCAGTTGTGGCAGGTTGTTGGCAAGGGAGAATTGCCACCTCCTTCTCTCCTCTCTCCTCTCCTCCTCTTTTTTCATTCTCTCTTTTGTCTCTCTTTTTCTTTCCATTCTTATGGGTTGAGTTCAAATTACACTTCTTTTTCTCTCATTTAAAGGATATGCTACCTCTACAGAGTGTATTCTTTCCATCGGGAATGTCATGTGGGCTGTAATTTGGGTTACCTGTAAGTCTGAAAATTTGAGACTCTAGCAGACAGATGTGAGTATTTCAAGGGAATAAAAAGACATCCCATATTTTTCCAATCACTTTACAGTGATTGTTGCTTTTTTTTATGAGCAACAAAATCAAATGAGTAATTTCCACTCCCTACCCGCCTCCCATCTTTATCTCAGTAGCTCAGACATCAGTGAAGATGTGCTCTCCTGCGCCAGAATAATGGTCAGCTTTTGCTGCCACAATGTCAGAACTTCCATTTTCTGCCCTACAATCAAAAAGTTAACCTCAGAAAAAGGAAAGTATCTGTTCTTCCACTGCCTCTCCTCCATCCATCAAATAAAGTTCTGTTGGATTAGTCATATTTAACTCACTCAAAAAGTCTAGGATTAGGCGTCCTACTTCCTACCTCACACAAATAAGCCAAGTTAGGTAAATGGTTGCTCATCATTTTGAGTGGGAATGAACTTAAACTGGACATCTACTATGACTCTGCCTGAGCTTTGGGCTGTGTTGCCAGGTTCTCAAACAGATATGGCCTTCTTGTTCAGAAGCTGCTGCAGGGACCAGTGCAGGGAGGTCCAGTCTCCATCCCAACCAACTCACATGAGCTCTATGTGCCTGGTACCTTATTCAGCTGTTCTTGGGGGTGTTTCCAAGTGCATAATACTTACCAGGTTTGAAGTCTCTGGAGCTTTTGCGCACAGCCTAAATTCAATCTCATCTCTAAGGACTAATTCCATATGTACTGAGATACACTTGTCTAGATGATGCTGATTCATATAAAGTCACCTGCTCACCAAGCCGTATCAAAAGACCTCACTTTAATCCCCAGACCATCTTTACTCATATTTTTTACACAGTAGTTCAAAGTCAGTGATTCTTTGACATTTCCTCTTGATAATTATCTTTTTGTGCCTTTAGTTGTAAAACAGGCACTAACATGTTCTGGCAGGTTTTTTTCCAAATAGTTGGCCAGCAACTAGTATAAAGTATTATCAAAATACCTTCAATGAATGGACAGTAAGACAGGAAATGTTTTGTCAGGAAAAAAGGGGAGGGAAGAAGAAAGATAAGTTGCTGTCCTTCAAACTCAATATCAGATAAGGATGTCTCCTAAGGAAAAAAGCCTAAATTGTAACAGGAGCAGAAGCATTACATATTTAATTGCAGCAGCTACTGGTCTTTCATGAAGGGAGCCTCTAATCAAAGGCTTTGATTATAAGGGACACAGCTGAGATAAAAATCTTATACAACATTTTCAAAAGGAAAATTACTCAATCTGGTCTTTTAAGAACACATTAGGCAGTACAAACTGCAAGTGTGCTGTGAATCAAGTCTACTTTTCAATAAGGATATCCTTCACTTTGCTTACCTATAATATGAAACAGTCTATAGAAAAACTAGTTCATCCAGACAATGGCACAGGAAAATGCTTCAGCAAACAGCAAGGAAGGTCATTAGGATTAAGCCTTATAGTTAAATAAGACATGCACTAAATGTGTTGCTGAAGTAGACCCACCAAGCTGGTGGCCTCTTCCTTCAGTGGGAAAATTCCCCAGAGCCACAACACAAGGGTACCTCACTTCTACATCACTTTCTTTCCTCATTTGTTTCACCTCTTTTTAAACTGAAGATTCATCTTGCAAATTCTTTAATCATCCTGGAACTTCACATGTATAAATTGTGTCATTCTAGCAGTATATGAGTCCATTCATGTAGAAAAAGTTGTGGATGTTGTTAAAAATAGGTGGTATTCTCACGGAAATTTAGAAAGTCAATAAGACCTAGAGCCCAAAGGAAACTTGTACAGCTTCTAGCAAAAGAAGTCTCCACCTGTGGCTAGTGTCCATATGTGTTATTATAAAATATTGCAAAATTGAGTTGTCTTTCAATGGAAGTATAAAGCACCCATTTCTAGGTGGGGTAGGTTTTTCTTTGTTTGGTTTGATTTTGTTGAGCTTGGGAATATTTAGAGGCAACACAAAACATATATTTGAGAATAAATCAAAACAAAATTGGAGCCCATAGTTACTCTACAGGCTCCCTTTAAAATGTAAGCTACGAAGCAAACTCTAAACTGAGATCAGTCTAACCACCTAAGCTTTACATTGAGGAACAGTTCTCCATCTGTCATCTATTTTGTGGTCCTTACCCATGACTCCACATGAAGTCCTTGATCACATCCACTTCCTTTGCTAACCAGCTGCAACTTGGAGAGTTTGGCCTCTCTTCAGAGGTGTTTTCACCAGTTTCAGCTTCATTTTCTTCAACCCAAATCTGCATGGGTTGTGTATGTCTGGTTTTGGGATCATGAGTCCAGGTATTGAGTAGCTTATTCTGTCTCCTGACAATCAGGCTCCTGTGGCTGTAGGATTTGTGCTCATGTGCCGAAAGGGGCTTGTGCCTAAGTGATGAAGGAAATGTGCTTGAGCCTAAACAAAACCCAGTCCTTTGCTGCCAGCTCGGCACAAGGTAAACACTGGAAAACCCGAACAGTAAAGCACAAGTGAAGTGCTGCATAGCAGTAATGCTGACCCACAGTCAGAAGATGAATTGTTTCCACACAGGGGCTGATTCAGGTTGAGCGAGCTCAGTGGGACTCTTTCCAGTGGAAATTAATTCTGGACTTCACTGTTTTCAGGAGGTGACTGTCTGGACGCCACCACATCTCTGACTCATGAATGAGAATACAGGATGGCTCCCAATGTTTTTACTGACGTGTTCTGTCCATCCATCTGAGCTTAGAACAGAATTGTTGTCTAGACCCTTTAGGTTCACTGAGTTAAACCCAGCATTGCCATCACACTTTGCCTTTGCAGCTGTAGTTAGTAAGATACTGACTCAATAGATTCATTCAATGTGCGGACCCATTTGAATTGTGCCATATCTACTGAATTTCCTGGTAAAACCAAGATTTTACTACTGTACTTAGCATACAGCCAGTCCAGCTAATGGAAAGGGAGTGAGACTCTCTTCCATCATCAACAAAAGTCTTCTCCGGCCCAATCCTTACTACAGGTGATGAAGTGTGAATCAGACAGAGTGCAGCTCAACTTTCACGTGCAGGATTAGCTGGCAGCGTTGCTGGATAGAAAAATAATCTTTTCACCATTCAAATGAGCAAATTTGATATGGAGTCAAAGGAGCACCCTATAACACCATTCTTCACAGAGTGGCCTTTTCACACAGGAGAATGCTTGAGCCCATTTCCTAGTTGTTAATGGAAGAGCAATTCCTTTCTTCCCTTTAATACGTAACAACAGAGACTGGTCTGTTAATACTTCTTTTGCCCAGTTCCTTGATAATTCTAGCAAGAACATTTACACTGATATTTTTTTCTTTCTTCCTCCCTAGATACCCATGGCAAAAAGGAAAAAATTAATAGTTTTCTTGACAAAGACCCCTATCTGTTGATTTACAGGCAGTAAACATTCAGTGCCAATCTAAACTATGAAAATAGGGATCCCTTTATTTAACTTCAAGGATGGTTTCTCATTGAGTTGGGAAAAAGAGAAGAAAATGGAAAGCTGTTTGTAAGAAACACCTGAATGTAGTGGGACAAATTCTGCTATCATTTCTGAAAAAAAATGGTTACAGATCTTGGCCTAGCGAAAAAATTAAAGAACATCTTTAATTATTAGCATGTGAACAATTATTTTTGCCCTTCTTGGAAGGGCTATATGATATAAAATATGCTTGTAGGATCATCTCTACTTCGACACTCTAACTACCTGCCTATGTGTCTTTCTGGAAAACAGTCAGTTCTTGATGGGCTAAAATTCAGAAAAGATGTTGACACCTAAGTATTCCTTAAGGAAACGTGCTTGATTCCAGTGGTTTTAAGCCACGGATTTTCAGCCAAGGATTTTAAATATCCTTTAGAACCAGATTTAAACATTCAAATCTAGACTAAATTATGGGCCTTTAGCTGATTTTGTTTCTCACTTGTTTAAGTAATTAAAGCTGGAAAAGATCAGCCTCAAACTCACATTGTTTGCATAAAAAAGAACAAAGATCTTCAAGGGAAAAAAAGCACCCAAAACCATCCTAATCCTGACTCAATTGTTTTATCATTGAGGAGCAATTTCAGGCCTAATTCAGATATTTAATATGAAGCTGCACATCACAGCATAGCTGATTTTTACCAGAGAAATATCAGATGCCTCTGAAAAGATGCACACCACCATTGTTAAACAAGAAAAGTGGAAATATATAGGCAAGCGAGGTACAGCCAATTTGTAACTTTACAGTTCAAATACGAAAAAGCCAAAAGCCCTCCCTATAGCATTTCATGCAATGAAGCATTGCACGGAGAAGATAGGGCTTCTCTCATGTTAGTTAATGAACTGTCTCCTCATTTTCAGCTCATTTGACTAAGCCACTCATTTCCTTCATTTTTTTTTGTATTAGTAATCTGAAACTACTGAAACAGAGACATAACAGGTTGGTGTGTTTTGTTCATTTTGTTCTGTTTCGTTTTTTTTCAGGCTGGATTGTACTCTGTAAAGGAAGACAAGTGTCTATGTAAATATTACTTGTTGCTACACACTTACATTTTATGCCTGTGACTCACCACACTTCACACATCTATTTGGCCTAAGCACTTCATATGACACTATTCCGTGGCCAGCTAAAAATGAATTGTTTGGATAAAATACGTAGGAATCTTTTAGAGAAAAAGAAGACAACTCATGTCTACTAGCTGAAGCTGTAGCGAACCTTCCTCATCATAGCTCCAGGATTCAGGATAAAACTTTTTTGTTGAGATCTTTTTCCTGGTACCATCAGTATGATCTTCTGTTTGAAGCCAGTCTCAGTATTTCAGCAGACTTGGTTTCTATAGTCCACAACTCAAGCCCTCTGCTTTTCCTCCACCGAGCTGCCCACAAAAGAGTTGAAGGAAATGAACTAATAAATACACCCCCAAAAACAAATTTCCAAATCATCAAAGTAACAATAGTCATAATCAAATAAAGTCTTACAGCAAGTAGATTTCTAAATTGATGAGATTTCATGAAGATTGCCAGAGACTTCATGTTGCTAATTGACTCACACTGTCAGATTAACATTAGAGATAGATCTGCACCAAATCTTTGGCCCTTTAACATACCAGAACTTCTAGAGGATGGTGGGCAAGTCCTAGATATGAATCTGTATCTCAGCATCCTGCCTGACACTTGCCAGACCTGAACATGCATGTGCAACACATGCGAATTTTGGTGCTGTGATTCATTTAGTAGAGACACCTTCTCTGACTAAAACACTCCATTATAACCTCCTGCAGGATTTTCCTTAATCACAGGAGCAGTTGACTGACATAGAAAACAGGATATTTTGTTTAGGGTAGCTGCTGTTACAATATGATTATATGATAGAATCCACCAGAATATATTCAAGCAAACTCATTACACCAAGTCCGAGTTTTAAAAACAAAATTCCTTCTACAGCTGCAAAATTTGTTTGTCCTCTGAACACGCGAGCTTAGAGTGCAAATTCAGTCTGACTCATACAAGGAAATACCTTCTGGCAAGACGCATAATCGCTTCAGGGAACTCAACTGCAACGAGGGATTACTGTGTTGGTCTGAAATCGCAAAATAAACATTTGATAGGCAACAAGAGTGTGTGGTATGCTTTTATGCTAGATTGGATTAAACTACTGAGATGAATGTCTCAGTGGCATCAGCAGGAATTACTGGAGCCTGAACATGGTAGGTCATCTGTGATTCTGCTGTTCTGTGAGTTTGCTCTGACATAACCAGAAACATCTTCAAAGCTAATTAAAAAGAAATACTTAGCCACCACCACGCAAGAGTATTTTCTATCGATTTCATGGGAATAAATTCGACCAATAATTATATTCCCTTTCATTGTGGTTGGGAGGATAAATAAATAAAATTATTTTCCAATAAAGTACATTGATTGTGCAAAGGTTGGTGGCATAGTAGATAACCTGCAAGAAGAGAGGTATCAGGAAAACTAGGCAAGTCCAAACAACGCACACATCAACAGGTCCAAACGCAAACAGAGACATTCAGAGACAAGAAATGAAGGCCATGTTTGAAGAAATAAGGACCTGTATCCTGGAAACTGGTGATTCTGAAAAGTTTCTTGGACAGTAACACAAGAAACTAAACCTGAGCTCCCAGCTCAATCCTGTGGCAGAGAGGGACAGAGCAATCCTGGGACTGATGTGTGTCTTTACAGAGCTCAGACTTAAAAGCAGAAGTCAAACCCTTTTCCTAGAAAGGCATTGCTATATCACCTACAAAATATGGCCTCGTGCCTTTAGAGTCTATAGTTGTCATGTCCATATTTTTCCAAAGATGTTAAAACCAAAACTGACTACAGAAGGAGTAGAAAAATCTATCTAAAATGCTGAGAGTGACAGACTTGATTACCCTATCACTTGATAATAATATATAAAACACTTTTTTGGGAAACTCAGGATTTTTAATTTGCCATAAAATGAGTCTGAAAGATGATTTCAAAATTATATCAGAGAAAACTAATAACAATTATAAAACTCTCAACCTAAACAGACAAAACTTCTTGGTGCTGAGAGCCATGAGAACTGAGGGATTCTTCATTTCTTGATGTCTATGAAATAAAACTACATTTTATCCTGGAAATGATGCTTTGCCAAAAAAAAAAAAAAATGCTGTCAACAGGCTCAAGTGATTGGTCTCAATGGAGGAGTAATTGGATGAAATTTAGTTGAATGTGATACTCAAAAGAATAAACCAGACCATTTAATGGCACTTCTCCCCATAACTCAATGAATATTCATATGAATTAGGCTCATGAAAATGCAGTAAAACTCGGCTATTTCTTTGCCTGTGAGCTACGTTCACATATATCTTGTGCACTAATTTAAAAAATCTGAGCTCAAATGAATCACTGGATTTCCCCTGGTTACGTAATGCCATCCAAAACCTGTAGGCTGATCTAAATCAGCTCATTTTCTTTATATATATATTTATATATACATATATATATTTTTTTTCCAGGCGATTTTAACAACCTTTATGGAAGTTTGCAATCAAAATTGATCCTGTCAAGTTTTAGTATGTGCAATTTTCAAAGTGCTGCTTTTAATTGTATCTGCTGTCATCATGTCTTAGGGCTGGAAAGTGGGCTTCTGGATACTATAACAATACACACCATTAGAAAAACAAAGAGCAAAATAGGAAGCTTTGGGTCACAGCTGCAAGGCTGTTGCCAAATCACTAACCTCCCCCCACTCCAAAACAGCAATAAAAAGTCATCTCTAGAGATCCCAGCACTGAAGGCAGCAAAGTACAGTAGTTACATTTTGAGATGGAATCCAGAAGCTGCCAAAATGAAGATATGCAATCTCCACTAGGGAAGAGGCGATGAAAACCCAAGTACATAGTCTGACAAGTGAATCATGTCAACAAAAAGAAAGCAACAAAAATCAACTTGTAAAAAGCATCTCTGTGTGTCAAATTGTTCAAAGCAGTGGACACACTGCTGAAATGAGTTCAGTAAAGATGAACATCTCATCGCAGCTTTCAGGAGCTGAAACTGCATGCCAGAAAAGGAATTAAATTCCCTATCGCTTTGCAGCTGGTAACACAGGGGTGATAACAGTGTGGAAATACAGCTTGCCCTGGATCCAGATCCTCTGCCCTCAGGAGAGCAATTGTGTTTGATATCTCAAATAAATATGAGTATGTTTATTCTTAGAGGTGCACTAAGGAGTCTATATCATACCCAAGGATGTGGGAAGCACGCAGGCTGGCTGCTTGTGAGGGTGGTGGGAGAGACAGGGAGATTTCCTAAAATCTTTGCAGACTATGTAACTTCTGCATACCAGCTCAGTTTGGTAACCTGATTGCAAGATAGTATTGGTAATTTCTGTAAATTCTACACCCAGACCGTCTAGGATATTTCACTGGAAAATAAAAATACCTGTATGCTTTCTGAGAACTATTCATTACCATTAGGACAATTGTGTGCTGAAAAAGTCTTTAATATTAACCAATTACTTTTTGCTTTAAATAACAGCTTCAGTGAGCCAAGAAGCAGAGAACTGAGTTCTTAGTAATCTTGCACAGTATCTAGTGCATGGCAAATGTGTAATAAATTGGATAGATTTTTCAATAACTTTGAGAAATTCCACTGCAAAAAAAAACTTAGTGGTGATTGTTTTGAAAAGATGTAGTATGTGGACTCAATTCATCCATCATGTAATGGTGTTGCCTTCATCCGAGTAACACAGATTTTGGTTTGTTTTCTTGCTTCACAAAGTAACTAGATGCAAGAAGGTCTGTAAAGGTGGAATTGCAGAATCATGGAATGGCTGAGGTTGGAAGGGACCTCTGGAGATCATCAGTCCAACCCACCTGCTAAAGCAGGTTCACACAGAGCAGATTGCACAGGACTACATTTGAAAAATACAACTAAAGCAAAATGTAGTAGCTACACAGAGATAAAAACCGAAGATGAAGATGAGCAGTGATTTGAGACAGTATTATTATGTATTGGGGACATGAGTATTTTTCAAATGTAACTTGAGCATTCAGTAGTGCTTGGCTTACTGACCTAAGTGCTGTTAGGGATAATATGCCTGTTCCATAGATATTTGCTCTCATATAATTTATTTCAATTCTGAATATCTCTGACCTTTTATACAACAATATGAGAATGCAAGTTACTAAAAGTTATGTAAATGGAGCTAATCAAATTACACATAATGTGGTAAAACATGTTAAAACTTAAATTAACAATACGGAAGCCAAAGATGAAATCATTTCATGTAAAAAATGAAACCAAACTAAAACATCAGCAAAGAGAAACACATTTTCAGTTGATATGGATTAAGGAATAATAGTGCACATAATTAAACCCTCTTCTTAGTAAAGTTTTTGCAAGTAAAGGAACCTTTTTCTATAGTTCCTGTATTCTGACATCATTCATTCAGGAAATTTTGCGTGTTGCATTCAACAAGCAGTCCTAGAAACCATGGGAAGAGCACTTTTGCAAGCGACGTTAAGAGACTGGTTGTGCCAAGCCAAATGGAGGCACGTCAGATGGCACCAAGCCCAGCAAAGGCTTTTCTGTGCACCAAGCAACATGAACACCATGGGATCGCCGCCAATTCCAACACGCTCTGTTTCTCCTGAAAGAATAGAAGCAAATGAGAATTTGTTGCTCCTATTACTCTCTCTTATTGCTCCACACTATGCAGTGGACAAAGTATTCTGTTTTATTGCTGTTGCATTTAAGACATATATATAAGTACTACCATTCAGCTTCTTTAGCATAGGCCTGATGGCATAAATAGTCCCAACTGAATCAACAGGAGTATTTAAGCTTTTAAAAGCAGACACGGGTTTAGTATTTTTACCAAGATGAGATGCTGATTTCCATTTTTTTGTGGCTAAGTTATTTTCTCTGTCATTCTTCTCTTTCACTTCTTTTTATTCAGATAAACTACTTCTACGTAAAATGGCAGTTACACTGATAAAAACTGTGTCCCAAAATGTGCAACTTTCTCACTCAGGAGTCACCTTAACTCACATGAATAGTCTCATTTGACTTCAGTATTTTTAATGGAAGTAAGCAAGAACACTATATGTAAGTCAGCGAAACACAGTCCCTCAACTGTCATTTAGTCACTGCTACTGATGACTGATAGACCATGGAGCAAGAAAACAGAAATTGTAAACAAAAAAAATAAACATAGCCCCATTTCCATAATGAGCTAAGAAGCTGGGTGCAAAAGGTCAAAATCTAGACAGAAAGAAGATTAATATTTTCTCTGTGTCCTTCTGTTGTCTGTATCACCTGGAGCAGGCAGACCTGGACTTTGTTACAGGTAAATAATTATAGTTGTATCTGCCATAAATATCCACTTGAAGGGGCTACTGCAAAAAAATTGAGATTGTATCTCCAAGCAACTGTCAAATGGCTAGAATAAATTTAAAGGGCTTGAAATACTGATGTACACTTTCTATCATAGATATCTCTTGGTCTAGACTTTCAGGCTGCATTTTGACAGAACACATTGGATGACTGAGAAATTAGGGACTCAGGGCCAAAAAAATTACACACTGTTGGCACTTGTGGTTTGTGTCTTCTTTACCTGTGGTACTAGAGAACAGGAAGTCATTGCTTCACAGCAAAACCAGAAATATTAGCAGGACATATCCTTTTGCATTTAAAACACAGAAAGCAATAAATCTTGAACAATGATGGCAAACCTAAAGAGGTCACTGAGTAATGGTAAGCATAATATCTGTACTTTTCAGTGCTATAATAAATCTGACAGTGCCCTTTTAAAAGTTGGGATGCTTCTGTACAGACAGAAGATCAAAAGTTTCTTTGCCCCCCAAAAGGAAAAAAAAAAAAGCACACACATGCACTCCAATCACCTGTTTTTCATTTTGCATATTTGGCGGAACATGGAACAATAGAGAGTGAAATAATATGCCTGTCTCTTTTAGTGTGGGTGATATTCTCATAAGTCCTGACTGAATGAGAAAAATCTGTCTCTTATTTATAAGAATAGATAGGAAAGTCATTCAAACTTTGAACTTCCTTGTGTGTTTACCCCCCTCTCCTACTTTTCCAAACACACACTAAAATATCATTATAGGGGCTCCTTCCAGGGCTGACCTGAAAGCTCTGATTTCAGTTCAGATTATCACCCCAGTGAAAGCAGCTCTGAATTCCTCATAGCTGTATCTGACCACACCTGTTTTCAGAGGTCATCCTATGCCCACTCCAGAAGACTCCCCTCGACAGTTCTTAGGTCAGATGCTCTTGGGGCTACAGTCTAAGACATTAATTCTTCAGAGCCTCCAGTTCAGAACCTTTTCCTTAATACATAACATATGTAGAAATGCTGTGTTCCTCGGAACAAACAACTTGCAGACACATAACAATTTTACGAAACAGACCTATTTCCACCTGCACTTGAAATGTTGTTGCTGCCCCCCTCCTGAGGTTGAACTTGTCTGCCTGGTAGTGCAAAGCTATACAGACGCTGTGTTTTTGTAGCAGCTAGTGTGAAAGTAAGCAGCAGACAGTATACACTAAATTTTTTCTTTCTTTGTGTGTTTAATTACGGATCTAGCCAAACTCCAGAGACCCTTTCTTTATGCTAATCGCAAAAATGAAGTATGTTAATAAAATATAAGAGAAGTAAAATAATGGGAACTCTGTTTAAAATGGCAGCCATATAGCATCTTGTAAGATACTCCCTTTCTCTTTTCATTTGCCACTTGCCATGGCACTTTCCTGAGTCATGACTTACCAAGCTTACAGGTCAGGCCGCATGTTACTGCTTAGCAGAACATGATAATCAAAGGACGAAGAATAATCGAGGAATATTCAGCAGGACAAGACAAGAAAAGCAGCACCACTGAGCTACCAACTGTGAAGAACAAGAACTAAGACGACAAGAAACCCGACAGTTCGAATGAGCTGCCTGTGGGATGTGTACATAGATACCCATTGGCATAACTGGATCTTAGGACCAGCTTTGGGCTCAGGTGATGGGGAGTTTTCAGCCCTACTGAAGCTGAACTGCAGCCTGAGTATTATCTGTCAAGCCATCTCACCATATGTGAGACTCTGAATGCATAAAAACAGGGCAGAGATTTTTGTCTGCAGCCTTTATCTATAGTTTGGGAACTATTTATACTGCTCACTTATAGTAATCTTTTCCCACTTCTATGTTACAGCAAACAGAAATCACCTGTTGTAGGAAACCATCTGTGTACAAGGTTCCCAGAAGAGAAAGCTGTAACCCACCTCAGTGGCTCATTTTTCGTATTGGTGTCTGGTAAAGCCAACCCAGTCTCCTGGGCTCTGATGGTTGCTGATGAACTTGCCCTCTTCACTGCCCGCGTTCTCCACAGCCTGGTCATCTCCTCGCCTCCTCTGAAACATCTGCTTCTTCCACCTCTCTGATTGTGATACAAATGATAATTTTTCAGTCTTCAGGCAGTTATCTTAGTGCTTTTTCTCATGTTACCATTTCAGGGCAGAAGGAGCTCCCTGGGAACAGCCACCAAGCCACTAAATCTGTCTTCATGACACTACTATCTGCAGATGGTGTGTGACAGACTCGGCTTTTCAAAATGAGCATTCATCCTTGGTAAATTGTTTTGACTGTATCTGTGAAGTATATCCACTATTCTATAACTAAAGATAGAGTATAGATTTATATATTATCTGACCTTGTGGACTAAAATTCACAACTGAGATTAACTATAAATATTACAATAATACTTAGTTTGACACTGGTCAAATAACTGTTCAAAGTGCACTGATATAATAGGAAAGATTCTCATGGGCATCACCATGAGGTGAAAGATTCTTGATCCAAGTCGTGATCTAAATTAGCATAAATTTTTATGCACATGAATTGAGGTTGACAGAATTTGTACATTACTCATTTGCCACTGCTTAACAAAGGGTCAGCTCTTTTTTCAGCAAGTAGTGATCACGTCTTCAAAATCATGTCGGTGACTGTGGAGTCTACAGCCAGATGTCTAAGGGTTCCCAAGTCAGTCAGAAAGTTTTGCAGCCTCAGCTTCCACTACATTTTGAAAAGAACACGCTTAATTCAGGCCAGGACCACATGAAGGTTAGTAACACTCTATCTGGGAATACTTAAATTATTTTCAACCTCCTGAACTCTGTTATTCAGGAGTATCTCCAATTAGTGAGTGTAAACAACCTAACAGACTTACTTCCCCCCTCTCTTACCATGAGTAATATGTCAGTATAATGCGTGAATACTAGGGTAGCAGAGGATACAAACAGACCCTGCTACAACTGTTTATTTAGATTTGCAAGGAAGAAAGGAGGCAGATTTAATTCTATCACCAACAGTGAGGCTTATAGAATGACTAGAATAAAACTCAGCCAAAGAATACACAAGAATAAGCAACTATTTAAATGCTATTTCTATGGTATTTTCCAATTCAGAAAGTTATAAATAATTTAAACAGATTTAGGTCTTTATGTATGAAATGGGGAGTGTGGAGGAAGTCTCTATCAAAACATCCAGCTGATGTAGGTTGTATTAACACCTACGGACACCTAAATGTCAATAATCACCAAATCACATACCTAAATGCCACCTGAGGGTAGTATGTTAGCAACATAGACATACTAGTCCAAAGTAAATCTATCTATATATATTGACACTGTGCGTACTTTTCTAAAATTCACAATTTACAAAGCCAATTTTACTTTGTAGACAGAAGTTTTCCAGAGTAGGACAAGGACATCACACAGTCTGAGAGTCCCCTTCAGACATCGTTGTCCTCATGTGGGATCTGTAAAGCTCACCAACCACTCCAAGGGCTGTACATGCACTTTACTGAAGCTGTCACGGTGCATTTGTTGTTCCTGTCAGGTTGTGAGTACGGGGAATAAGAAAGACACACGAAAGAGTGTAATTTCTGCATTCACATCCAGAAGTGCAGGGCACCGAGGCCTCTAGAACTCAAGTTCTGAGCAGAGACAAGAGGGTAAGACTATGAGGAGCACCAGCAATTGTCTGGTAAAATAGGGTCATTGAGTTCCCTTCTTTCTCGGGCCATTCCAGACGTTTAAGGCCACTGCTCTGGAGCTCACTGAAACAAAACCAGTCCGACATAGAACTCAAGGTAAAAAGTAATTTGCTACCTCTCTAAGAGACTGAAGAAAGGATTATGTGTACATCTACGAGGCCACTGATGTGGGGTGCTCTCTTCTGTTGATTCATTAGCCTATGTCTGGCTAAACTTTCCTAAAAGCTTAAAATAAAACTTACAGTAAGCCTAAAATTTCTGGTTTAGGAACAAATGAGGATAAAATATAGCACAGGTTCTATTAAATACAAATGTCTGTTGATTCCCAAGTGAGCTTAATAAATTTAAATCTTTGACAGATTTATTTTGTAAAACAGCAAAGTTTTGAAATATTAGCTAAGCTCTGTTACGGATTTCTGAAGATTTCTACTCTGCCACTGGAAGAAGCTGAGGAACAACCTGTTCTCCCCAATGGAATTAATGGAACTGGGGCCTGGAAAAGTTTCATCCTCAGCACAGAGCCAGGCCTGGCACTCCCTTTCTCTCCAGAGATCCAGCATCCTATAAAATATGCTATTTCTTTGTATTCATTAGGGCTACTCATTGCAGCCTGTACCTGGGCATTTTAAGCCTAATTGGTAAAATGGAAATGGAAGGCATGAACCTAAAGGAGCAACCACCGTTCATTGCTTGGGTAGAAGATTGGTTGCAGAAGCTGTTCTCCTAACCAGTTGATCAAAGCCCTTTTCTTGTGTTTTCAGGCTTCCAGAATGTAGGAATCACAATGTAAGAGTTCAGTCTTGGCCAAAGCTTGAGTATGGAAATGTGAAAGTCAGCTGCTCCCAAAATTACATGCAGGTTTAAAGACAGAGATACTCTTATTGCCTACTTTAAGGATTTCATTTAGGAGCTGTTGATCACCCTTGGGAAAGATGCTGTCCTTTTTTTCTGCTGACTATGCAGCCTGGGAGACAGCTTGCACAGAGCACCCTGACTGGCTTCCATTTTGAATTTCCATGGTGAAGGAGCAGAACAGATACCCAACATTTCACTGCAGGGGTTCCTGTACTGAGCCAGAGCACAAAGCAGAGAGAATATCTCAAATGTTGCATCTTCAACATTTGAAAAGCAGCTACTAGATCCACTGCCCTTGCTATTCCCCCAAGAGGCAAAGCTTAGGCAATAGACTACTTGTAGATATGATTTTCATAAAATGCACAGTTCTACTTCTGGAAAAAGAAGTCGGGTGCAAATTGATTACAAATGTCTTCTTCCATGCTACATGATTACCTCTGGTACAGATAGAGTTACTTATAATAATACTTTGCACACAAGCTCTTACAGCAAGAGCTTTTTGAATTCACATAGTGCTGTTCATCCAGGGTCGCCAAAATACTTTATCATCATGACTTATATTATTTTACAAAGTGGAAACTAACGGACAGAATATTCAAGACATATGCCTATGGTTGTATTGACAGTCAATAACAGAATTGGGAACAAGCCCCATCTCCCAACTTAGGGTTGTTTCACAAGGTCACAGATAACCCTGTGAAGGGAGGCATAAGAGGATCCAATGTTTCTGCACCAGCTACAGTTTTTGTCATCAAATATTTACAAAGCCCACATATGTGAAACCTGACAGAAATATGAACTCTGAAGTGGTCATTACCTAGTGCACTGAGATAAGTAATACTCCTGCTCAGTAAATTAGCACATTCATGAGTTACACACTTTTGTTTGTCAGCATTTTTTCTTAGCGTGCATAGACCAGATTTCCACTACATCATTCAGAGGTTAGCAGGAAACAAAATTAAACCCACAGTGTTTTCATGACCATACAACTTGCAAACTCATTTTTCAATGAACTTAGCAGGTTATCTTGGAAAAGACTAATAAATGGTGAGTGTTGCCTTTGACTTTCCCTTAGCAGAACTCATTGTTCATCTAATTTTTATGACAGATTTCCTACCTCATTTAAAACTTCAGCTAGAAACATTTTCTTGTTCCATATTGCAAACAGACATATACAGTGACTCAAAAGCTTGGATCGGGTTATGTAGTCAATATAGTTTTTGGCAAAAGACTGGGAAGCCAGTCTGAAAGTTTCTGGCTGAAAGTTTAGAATGATAAAAATAGATCCTGATTTTACAGTCACTGTCACAAAGCGGCTTCCAAAAGTTTCCCAATAGCACAAAGGGAACAAACTAGCAAAAGGGAAGAGAGCTGGAAAGAGATATATTTTTCCCCAACAAGACTTGAATTCACCATCTTTTGAGGTTTACAATGATCTTATATCATTGCATATGGCATGTGCTGCACAATGGCAACCAAGAAGTCAGCTTAGCTTGCAACCAGCCATTCTTTACCAAAGCTTTTCTTCTGTGAGCTCAACACATTTAATTCACATCACTTATAGAGCTTATACAACCCCATAAAATAACCTAGTCTCCTGAACCACCTTTTACCTACAAGATATAATTTTATTCTATTTCATATGATTTCATTATCTTATTTTTGTCACTTGATCTCATTTTTCTTGGGGTTCTACAGGATTTAACAAGGAATGATAAGAATAAGATTATCAGCACAAAAATAGGCAATAATTAAATGTCAGTCATGTCTGTGACAGAACAAATGCAATTCTGTATCTCACTACTTTTGGTGCTGGCTAGTGCAATACTCATTAAACATTTTTACTGTAATGCTGATAGTTTTGCAGTTATTTCAAACAGATGAAACACATTTCTCTTACCTACCCTTCATTCCCCTTCCTCTGCAAATAAGTTTTTTTCCAGTGAAAGATTAGCA
The DNA here is from genome assembly GCF_037038585.1 of Patagioenas fasciata. Taxonomy (NCBI): domain Eukaryota; kingdom Metazoa; phylum Chordata; class Aves; order Columbiformes; family Columbidae; genus Patagioenas; species Patagioenas fasciata. The sequence goes on along the minus strand of NC_092526.1, from coordinate 10,006,486 downwards.
TAGTTGGTACCGGCAATTTCAAATGGGATTGTTTATGCATCAAAGAGTAAGTATTAATAACAAAAATGCACTCACAGTATGATTGCTTTGTGATGATTAGAATATAAATTGTTAGTTCTATATATACAGACACACACACACACACTGAATTATATGCCTTGGAATGGTATGTCTTTTGCATTCCTCTAACATCTGATAGTCAGATGCCATGTCACACAAACACTTGTCAATTTGTTTTATCACTCAAAAGTTTGTCTGTGATGTTGCATGGAGCTGACAATCCAGCACTTTCAGAATCCACCTGAAAATGTGTGCCCAAAGAAATATTTTGCACTCATAGGGATGAGAGGGAAGGAGACAGCCCCTGCCCTAGGATCAAGCAAGCAAAAGCATTAGCTTCACACAGAAAACTAGTTTTCTCATTGTTGATGATGAGAGGTACACGCTAAGCAATAAATTAAGTGAGCACAGTCAGTGGTGGACAGAAATTCCTTTCTGCAGGCTCCGCTCCACCACTTATGAGTTATGGGGTCATCTCTAACTTGTGAAAATAACTCACATATCACACTCTCCCCATCTCTATGCTTCTTTCTACTCCTGCCTATGGAGCTGGTGCAAAAGCGTTGAAGCCAGACGGCGAAAAACAGTCCCTGCTGCTCCTACCTCTTCGTGTCACTTCTGCCCTTCGTCTGACGGGAAGATGCTCCTGAGCACACCACCACATGGTTGGACAGGGCTGAGAGCGGCTGAAACCGCACCTGTGCTGCAGCTCTTCGCAAAACCCCTGTTGACCTTCAGAGGAACAGAAATTTCCCAGGAAAACAGTGAGCAAAACAACCAGATAAACAACCAAGCTGACCGTGAAAGGTATGGGAATAAATAACACGGTGTTAAGCACAGGCTAGGCTAAGCATGTGAACCTTCAGTCAAAGTTTTGACCTCAGCTTTTGCAGACATACCCAGGCTCACTTTAATTGCCTGGTTTGCAGACTGGAAGCAAAGCAGCTGCTGCTGCTCAGAGCTTGGCGCGGGCTGCAAACTCCCCCTGGACGGGCAGTGCTGAGCTCTCTGCTGCCGTGCCTGGGTCAGCCCCGCTTACCGTGCAAAACAAATCTGCCCATCGCATCCACCAGCACTGCATGGCTGATAACTGAGCGGTAAGAAAATGCGCTGCAAGGAAAACAACCCCTCTGGGTTTGGTAACGTGGGCAACTGTCCCGTGTGTCCCTGTGAGGGGCTGGGGCTGGCTTTGATCAGTTACACTGTTATTTAGCACCCAAAGCAGGTAGTGCATAATGTCCTTCTCACTCCTTTAATAGGAAAGGGCTGCCTTTATCCATAAGGCAGAATCATGCTTATTATCATCTTAATTAATAAATTTCTAATGAGAAATTCTTTCTCCAGTTTACACAGAGCCAAAGTGAAAATTGAAATAGTTTTCCTAATTTAAAAAGAAATTATTTAAAAAATAAGCAAGGAAAAATTTCAAAGAGTCAAACAAAAGGAAAAATATTGGAGCTAATGAAATGTTGGTTAATTATCCTTTTGTTCACTCTTTTGTATCTCTTCCCTATTCTTAATTGTCTCATCTAATTAGATTACAACTACTTGCAACAGGAATTACATTTTACTCTGTGTTGAATATGAAGTCTTCATAATACAATTCAAATAACTACTACTAATAATAATTAGTGAAGAACTTCCTTTTCTGTCTTTCCAAGACAGGGAGCCAGCTTGTGCATAACATCCAAATGTAACTGTCCTCTTGGCTTGGCTGCATCAACAATAGAGGAACAGGGCTGGCGACTTTGCAGACTTGGTTATTTCTATTCTTCCTGTGACAGGCCAGCTTCCTTACAGCCTAGATCACCGTTCTCAGACCTAAGATCATCATCTCCAAGGAAATGTTCTCTGTAGGTTAATCCTCTTTGGTACTTGCTGGAGGAAACATTGCATTAGGCATTATCAGCTGCTATATTTAGTGGGGACCTTTCCTTTCTGAAGCTGTCCAAGAAAAGCTTTGTCTGATCTCAACATCACCAATGCCTGTTCAGAGTCCAGGAGAACAGTGATGCCATCACATTTCTGGTGCTTGAAATGTAACGCATTGGGTCCTCTGCACAGCTACAGCTTCTTCTAGGAAGGTTAATGGTCCCTCCCCATTCCTGAGAATCTTTCTTTTGGGCAGCTTAGTGTTGCATAATAAACATGTTAAGTAACTTCATAACGTATTCTTTTCCATTGTAGTATGGCAGGAATGCTTCAATAGAGGCTGAGGGCTGAGCCAGTGGCTCCATGCACCCAGAGTCAGAGGCTTTCAAGAGCTAACAGAAGACAGATAACAACATTTCCTTTCTGCCACCTGTTAATTCTTTTTAACAGATGGAGAACTGGAGAATGGAGAGATTAAAAGCCCTGATACAGGAAACCATATTTTTTCAAGACAGTGCTTAGACACATGCTTCTGCAAGCACAGGCTTCTGTCCCAGTGAAGTTAAGCACGCACTTAAATAGTTTTCTGACTCAGGATCTAAGTGACTCTTTAAGGGTCATAAAAGCAGTGGAATGAGCTGCCCCTAAAACTCCCAATTCACTTCACAGCCTTGGTCTTTCTTCTCACAGTACATTTCCAAAACTGTACCTCTGGAGAACTCTGATAACCTCTTAGGCTCTTTAAGCGAAGGGTGATGGACAAAACTCTGTGTCAGCTACTTAGGCAAAAAGGTTACTTCAAGTTTGGGTACAAATTGCAGATGTGAAATCAGGTAAAGGTGAGAAAAATAGGAACAGTAATTAATTGAATTAAATTTCAAGTCTCCTATGGCTTAAGCTGCCATAACTAAGAAAACAATGGGATTTACCTGTGTTTATGATGTAAGTCGAAAGAGAATCAGATCCATCATGAGTTACAATATTGTGCAAACCTTTGTGGCACTTCTACTCATTTAGCATTTCATTTCTTCACTAATTTACCATGAAAATGATAAAATGTTTAGAGTTGAACACTGAATCTCTATCAGTTCTCAATAGATTGCTAGTTTAGAAGGCAAAATGTTGCTTGTGAAGCTGAGAAGGTCTTGAGGGAACAATAATGGACTGAAAGTAGGGAGAGGTCTCCCACAAGCTGCTTCTTTCACCTGGGCAAGAACCTTAATTCCCCTGTGTCTTACTCTCATATTTGTATGATCAAGGAAACCTCTCTTCTTCCCAGGCTTTGGCTGACCTGCCTACTTCAACTTACTTTTAGAAACACTAACGTAATGCTGTTTTTAACTACCACAATCCCCTTCTTTATCTCAAATTAACTCCTTGCAGAACAGCATTTATTCAAACTTTCCCAGAAAGCGTTATGCAGAGCTGTAACCTCATAACAGCTGTAAGTCAAATCTGCCAGTAAATTTTGGAGAGTTTTCATAAAAGCGTGCAGTCTCTTGCAGTATGATAAACAAGTAATGCACACGTTGCAGGTACTATAAAAATAATCCACAAAGCCTTCCTATGGAGCTACAAAGAGATTTTAAACTGAGATAGGGAGTGCCATAGCTTGTACCTGGGCCCTTCCAGATGTGCTGCCCCGCTCTCCAGTACTCACGCACGCAGAGGTGAGGCCTCTGTCCCTCCTCTGTGCTTTATTTCTCTTTGGTGCATAAGCTGCCTGGAAAGAAGGGTGTTTGCCACACTTCCCCATACAAAAGGAACTTAAGCCTTGCAGAGGACTTTCATTACCCCTGCTGTATGTTTAGCAGAAAACGTCTTATATTTATTTCCAAAAGTCTTTGTATATTACTGTACATAAACTTAAAATTTAAAACATTAAAGCTTTTTTTTGTAAAAAATAAACTACCACCTAAGCCTTGGAGAAGTAAAGCAGATGATGTGAAGGGTAGGGTGTTAAACAGCATAGTGCGGGGAAAACAGTTCATTTACCAAATGGATGCTCTTTAGGTCCTTATTTCATTAAAACCTATATCTGTGCTACTTTCATGGAGGATGTTTTGCTGTTACATGCAAATTCCTCATTTTTCAAGAAAAGCTTTACATAACCTGCCTATTTGGCCTTTGTTAGTCATGCTACAAAGATTTAAAAGCTTTGAATATTGTCTTAACTAAAAAGAGCCACAAGAACAAAAATGTACTTTCTTCCAGTCACTGATCAGGCTTCTAAAGAGTAACTAATAATGGGAATTTTAAAGAGCAAAAGGCAACAAGAAAATATTTAATGGTACAACTAATAGCATAGCATACCTTCTGCAGAAACCTGTCTGCTTTACTTTCCTTTTATCAATATTGCCAAGAAAGTAAATTTGTCACTGTACAGTTGAGAATCTCGCAAAGATCTACTTTAATGTTTCACGCTACGTTTGCAAAACAAGAGTAATAAAAATAATGACACCATTATTACTCTTCCCTCTTTGTTTTCAGTTCATCACTTGCATATTTGAATAATGAATTATATTCACATTATCTCTACACTTTTGCTCTTGACTTCCTCTGCTGGCTGAAAGTAAAGCTATTATCCAGTTGTCAGCTCTGAAGAGCCATTCAACACAGCAGCCAATGATCCTGACATGTAGATATACTACTACGCAAAATTATCTGGAGTACAATTTCAAGCTATATATGAGAAAATTACCAGCCAGCGTAAAAATGAATCTTCAGCTTAGGTGAAATATTAAAAATTTCATATAGGGCCACTTTAGAACATAAATAAGTAGACAACAGAATTAGTTGTGAATTAGGCACGAAAGGCTAATTAACACTATTGTATCATCTTGATTGACTTAAAGTCTATTAAATCACTATTTTATTGTTTGAATCTCCGAACCTTAAGGGAAAAATAGAACCTTCTTCTAGTAAGAAGCCCCTGTTCATTCTCAGATCTGCAGCTTTTGGCTGAATTTCATTAGGACTCATTCCACTAACCAATACTTTGCACATGTAATTTCCTGATAAAGGAATGATTGTTTGTATCAGTTGATTTTTACAGCATTTTTATTAAGTGCCATGTTAAGTTGTAAACAAATCACATAAAACAAAACCCATGCAATTTTCCTTTAGTGTCACGTCCTTTCATGTAATTATAAATATAACTGAAGCTTCAGTTGAAATCCGATTTCCATCATGCAGTGAGGGGCAAAGAAAGCCTAGTGGTAAATATTCTCAAGGGCAAAGACTTTTTTAGACCTTTTTTTTTCATCATGCTCAGGTGTTTTTGTCAGGAAAGAATAACTGGAGCTTGGGAAGGTGAGGAGGTGCCCTCTACCAGAGAGAAACTGGTGTCCCTGGGAGGATATTAAACAAAGAAGTACAAGAAGAGGTGGGGAAGCAGAGCAAGCTACTGTGCTTGCTTTGAAGAACTGTCTCAGACAAGAGCAGCAGCTGCCTCAGTGGTCAACATTCATTTTTCTAAGTCAGCTACTTCAGTCCCTTTTCTACTAATTAGACACATTCCTGTTCACATCACTATATTGGAAATATTCTTCAGATTTTTGAGAGGGAAGAGACAAAAGCCCAACTAGCCTTTAGTGCAATACAAGGTGGAAATAATTGGTTTTCTATAAAGACTGAAAAGTGTGTCTCTGGGATCTCCTTTGTGGATGTCTTGGAGCCCATGAGCTTTTATTGAAGTTTAGCGATGGCTGCAATTATTTGAAATTTACTTTCATGGATTACAGCTCCTCAAAATTTACATCTAGAAGAATTTTAGTTCTTTACCAACACTGTTTCATCTCATAATAGCACTTAGTGTAACTTAGGATTGTAATTGCCACCCCTTAAATGTGGGATGTGTGAGCAATCAGATGGAATTATTTATCTAAGATCATGGAGTGAGGATAACACTCTATCCTCCTGGAAGTCTTGTTTTTACAGGATTTGAGGACAGTAGCCATTCCTGGATATCTGTAACATGGTAACAGTACCTCTTTCTGGTCTGTGGACATCAACCGCTCCTGGACAGAGGAACATCTTCTACATATCAATTGCACAGTGCAGGCAAAATGAGTAGGGTGCGTTCATGAATGTGCCAAAAAATGCCGACACATGCACAATAAACCTGATATGCCTGGCTTACTGCACACTGGGAATCCATCTCCATAATGCATGCACGCATATTTCTGTCTGGGAAATCATGGACAGCAGCATGGCAACCCTACATAGAAAGTCCTCTTTGAAAGCCATGCTCTCAAGTCAATGTTTAATTCATCAGGTTAGCCTTCCTTAATCAGTCATTAGTAGAACTATTTAGCTCATGATGCACTAGAAGAAAGTCTAAGACACTCCTTCCCCCGTGAAAAAAAAGTATTAGTTCACATGTGTTATGAAGAAGGAAACAAGATGGAGGGAAATTAAAGTAACGTATTCAAAGTTGGGCTCAGTTTTTATTGTTTGTAAATGAAAATCAGTGTGGCAGCGCAATATGGGATGTGGACTTATTTTTTTTTTAGCTGTAGGATGTAGTAAAATGAACTGCAGAAGTTGAATAAAAGTTAGATTATGCTGATTCTTACTCTGTTGATCTGCTGTGAACCATAGCATTGTCCACCTGGTAGAAACAGCAATCTGTGTTGTGGCTGAGGTCTGGCCCACCTCCGTCAGTGATCTACTCTGTGCACTTTTAGATCCAGAGTTATCGTGTACTAAAACCTTTGCTGTGTGAAAGGCTAGAGAATTGAGTGGTGATTAGAGGCAGTCTGTCCCATGCTACATGATCACTCAGTCATGGCTTGTGTGTCTTTCCAGCGGCATCTTCTTGTGAGAGCGTTGATAGTGAACACACAGATGGGTAAGAAATGTTACAGCAAGCACACGTGCTAACTTGGAAACAATAATCAAAGTTATCTGGGAGTCCTCCTACTTAACTTCTGTACTGCATCAGGCATCCAGATACTATCTACAGGGTGAAGGAGTTATTTCAGAAGTGTGATTTACTTGGCCCACCTCAGAAAAAAACACCCTTGAAATGTCTTTTTATGGACTGAAGAAGCAGGAAGACAATCAATTCAGATGTTGTCACCTACAGCACAGACTTCTTGAGTTAGATGAGAAACTCCCACACCTAGAACCTACTTGTTACACTTACATTTAGATATATACTTAGATATCCTTGGCACTGAGAATAGAGGAGCTCTAATATTGGTTCTCTGCCTTCAGGGTTGTAAAAAAGAGCTAAGGGCCATGGGGAGATTTAGTACCATAAGAAGAGGCAGGGGAGTCCTGCTACTTGGTGTTGTGCTTCTCTGGGAGCTGGAAGCCTTATTTCCAAGCCTCTGCCTGCCCACAGTCTTTCTGCAAGTGTCCTTGAGTACGTCACTTAATTACTTCTCCGCTCTTACCAGCCTGTAAAGTGAAAGCACCAGCACTTAACTACTTCACATGGAAGTTACCAGAACAAATGTAAGGAAATTTGAAGAGCCCTGACAATATAATAATGAGAATCAGACAAATGCCACTGATGTGGGAAAGAACGAAGATCAAAGAAAGGACAGAAGTATGCAGTTGCATCTGAAATTAGCATATGGACACTCTAAGTTTCAAAGGAAATCTTTGGGATCATTGAGCATACCATTCTACAGAGTAAACATTTTTCCTTATATAAATATTCATATGTATTCCTAGCTTAATATGGTATTTTTTTATATTGAAAAAGAGTATTACTTTGTTTTCCTCGTGGGTAAGAAGTTTTCTGCTATATTGAATTGAATATAACTTAAGATTTCATTATTAAAAATGAAACAATATGCAATTAATAAAAGAGCTCAGGCATTCAGTGACAAAGGCAGGACTTATTTTCATTTAGATGGGCATGACAAAACTTGCATTACTGAGCTCCTTTGCCAGGAGCTGATGCAGTATGCCAGGAAATTTTACATGGAGAAACAATTTTGGCCACACCTGTCTTTGGAAGTCCAGAAATATTGAATACCAGCTTGACTATCAAGGAACAGTCATTTAAAAATTATCTTCTTGTCCCAATGTTCTCCTTTTTTTGTTGATATCAACACTGATGTGCTCAGATCCATCTGAGCCAGTTGCACTTCATCCAGATGCCAGTTTTATCCAGAACATATGCAGCTGGAAAGCTGCATTTTAATACAAAAAAATCACAATACAGTCAATATGATCCTGGTAGCTGAAGTCTTCCAAAAGAATCCCTTCACTCAAATCAACAATTCTGATTCAGGTTCTTCTGGTATAGCTGGCATTTAGAGTCTCAGGAATATTTAATTATATAGAAAGCCTTAAGGGGCAATAGCAAGCTGGTTTATGAGTTAATGGGAGAGAAAAGAATACGAGATTAAAATCTAAAAATTAAATAGAGGGTCATTCTTTTTAATGACTAATAACTCTCAAAGAATTTAAGTTTCAATTAAATTCTGACTCCAAAGGTATTTATGTAGTCATGAAACTATTTTTAAATACTTCACATTCAGAGTGCTCCAGTTTCTTCACTGATTCTGCTTGATATCAGACACCATTATGTTATTTGATCAGCTTTGCAGAAGTGTTGTTTTTTTGCTTTTTACCTCTTGTCCAAAGTAGTGTTTTTATTTTCTATACACGTCTTTGGGATTTTTCAGGATTTCTTAGAAAATTCTGCTGCCTGCAGGATACATAGCCCAAAATTTAGGCCAAACCAGGTTACTTGCACCTTTAACTACTGAATGAAAAGAATAAGTGAGAGTCTGGTAGGAAAGTAACATAAGACAGGTGGCTATAACTGGACATTAGACAGTTTTTGTTTGTCCTGGAATAAAGGAAAAAAGGGACTCCTTTCCCTTGCATGTCAAAACTGCTTATATAATACAGTTGCAGAAAAAGGAAATGCAAAAAGCACTACTTTTCGTAACAGGACACACAGCACAGTGCAAAGTAGCCACTCAAACAGTTCTAGGAATGCATAAATATACAAATGTTCTCATTTGGCAACATGCAGGCACATGACTATCAGACATTAAACCCAAAGCCTTTCACACATGTTAAGAACAGAGCTGTATCAGCTAACATCTTGTATTAATTTATATAAGTGGCTCAGGGATTCCCAGGTTGCAAAGTATTATGGTTTTCTAGAAAAACAAACAAACAAACAAGCAAACAAACTACCACTTTCAGTTAGAATCCAGCTAATGTTGTAAGTAGGAGCTACAGCCTGCCCCACACTGAGGTCCTCTGTGCAAGCAGAGGTCTCCTCTCACCAGTCTGGGAGCGGCTCTAGCAATTACGTCTCCTCGGAGCCCTCTATGAGTCTTTCATAATTTTTTGTTTTATTAAGTGCAACATTGCATCTTCAGAGTCTACAACCTAAACCAGGTTTCCTTTGCATGAGACAGACACCTACACTTTCCTGTAGGATCCAAAGCTTAGGCACGCCAGCAATTAATCTCCTCTCCCTCTCCGGCATGAATTTCTGTTATCACTAACTACCCCAAACAGCCACCATTTCCCACTGAGCTGATGCACAGCAAGAAAGAAATGCAGCTCATGTCCATAGTACTTGGGGCTGCTTCTGTTGCTATCGGTGCTCCAGATGACCAAGATACCTTATATCTTTTTTTTCCTGTTAAAGACCAAACTGCAGGATATAGGCAACAGGGTGTTCCAACCCCGTCCAGACTGTGGTCTAACACCAAGGCCATTTTTCAGCCTGTCAATTGATGGACATTGTGTATCAGGTGCTTACATGGTCCTCTTCCCAGCATAAATGCTGAACAATCAAAAATTAAGTAAGAGTATACCTTGAAGATCCCTAATTTTGAAAGGATCTTGTTGATCAAGGATGACTTTTATATTATAACCTGCATAGGCATCCCTGGTCTGGCAGAAAACAGCACATGGTCTGAAGCTCTTGTTTCTCACAGCCCAACACCTTGATCTGGTTGTCTTTCCTTTTAGGACAACCTCATGATGAAGATGTGCCAGGTCTGTCCAGAGAGCATTGAGAAGGGGTCAGAAAGGAACTCTTCCTCTTTCTCCTCCAGATAAACTGAATTTGTTTTGGTTTGATTTTTTATTTTTAGGCTGAATCGTACTAGATTTAGCTGTAAGAGATTGAACGAATGGATGCGAATTCCTACTATCATTAAAATGTAATTTCTCAACGACTATTAAGAAAACAGTAGCAAGAATACAAAGCAAAATTATGGAAAAATGCATTTAAATCTAGAATATAACTCCATCACTAGTCCCAAGCATATTGACACTTTTTTTTGTGTGCCCTATAACAATCTGGACCAGGCTTCTTTTTTGTGTAGTCAATATCTCAGACCTTCTCCAGCCTGTCAAAGACAGAAGACAGCTTATATTCATTGCTAGAAAAATCCTTAAAGGAATCTCTGTAATTTCTTCAGGAATCTTTAGTTCAGAACTTGTATCTCTCCATCAAAATTTAAAAGGGAAAAGATGGACAGGAAATTAAGAATAACTTGCTCCTATGTCATTAAAAGTATATAGAGCTAGATACTATAAATTTTTACAGTAAGAGATCCTTGGATCCGATGAGTAAGAAACAAGAAAATACATTCTTATATAATTGTATTTTATGTGTATATATTTGTAAAATTTTATATAATTTGTCCGTTTTACAAAATGGGAATTAGGGATTAGACAAACGCTCTATTTAATAAAGGATGAAGCTAGGTGTTAAAATTTGAGACGTAGGAAGAAAGCAGTTTGACTCCCTGTGAAATATTTGGAGAAACAATGGGCTCTTTACAGTAGGAGCAATTAACCCTGTGTGTTGGGCAGTCAGCCTTTTGGAGAGCCAAGGGATGTAGAGCGTCCCTGAGCAGCAGGCTTATATGTGGAAATTCGCTCCAACCTGCTGGAAGGGGCTTTTTCCCCTGGACTCAAGCTGGGATTTTTTCTGAGCATAGACACATGTAGCCATTGCACCAGAATTTGAGAGGGGATTAAAACCCCAAACGGCTGGAGCGCCTCACCTCCCTGTCCTTTAGGGTGTTGATTTGGCTTCTTCCTCAAGAAAAGAGAGTTGGTCTTGGTTTTGTCCACTGTCAAAATAACATTGTATTGGAATCAACCACTGCCATGAACCGTATTCTACAGCATGTCTGTGGCTAGAGACACCCAGCTCAGAACAAGGTACCAATGCACCTCAGTGCCTACAGAGTTATGTGGCAGTTTGGAAAGTGTTTTCAGGTGTATGACTGTATATAACCTCCAGATTACACCTAAATGCCACATCAAGGTTCTAGACTGGGTTTCCTAGCAGTACCAGCAAACAAAAATGAAGAAATCCTCACTCAGAAACTCCATTAGTTTGCAACTACATGCAAGCACCTCAGCTTTGCACTCGCAATCCCATACTGCCTCCTTCTTCTCTTACAGGGGTACACTGGAAGTGCAACCTCAAAATTTAGCTTTGGATTTCGAAATTTAAGGTACAACTTCTAGAATCCGTTAACTTAAAAATATATATAAGGGTACAAGGGGAGCAGAAATACTGTAACACATCTGTTCAATAGATTAAGCAACATCATCCTCAGCTGGTGTATGTTGGCATAACCATTTACACCAATGAAGGGTTAGCAGGATTTATTTTATTCTAAGAAAGACTCTGCATCTGAATTTCTAATTCAGTTAGTTTTAAAACAGCAGACTTGATAGTGTTTCTGCTCTTAAAGCAGCTTGTGATTTTGGTTGCGAATTTGATGCAAAACAGGGGGAGATATAATGATTATGTCTAACACACACGTGCACGTGTTACATACACACAATATACACATATATTAACATATCTCCATTTTCTTCATTCCCCACAAATTAAAGTGACAAGCTAGATGTTAGTCCTTTCTGAATTAATCCTGTCTGAATCGCATTAGTGTCATCTTCACTATACACCAGTAACCGCTAGGCTATAAAATTTATGATATAACATTCAGAATTAATCTGCAAATATATACTAATTACCACTGACCTTTTTTCAAGCTGAGGCCTTTTTAGCACTCACCATAGGTTTAACATTGCCCTACTGAGTGTTATTACGAAGCAGTCAATGGTTGTCCATAATTACATCATGCAAATGACATTTGCTTTTTTGTTTGAGCTTATTCCCTCCGATGTTTCCTTCTTTTATCACACTCTTCACACATCTGTGTCCCTGAAATGGCACTGTAAACTCCTCCTCTTTTGGTCCCCAAGTTGCTTTTTCTGTCTTGCCTGACTGTCACGCAGCCACCGCCAGCAGTTCGGGCTGGTGCGGCGGTGACATCTCCCTCTGACACAGGTTATGTCGCCAGCTGGTTGGAACAGGTGTACACTGATTTTACCATCAAATGGCAACACGAACTTGGCTTCCTACCAGCGCACAGGCATGAAAAACCTGTTCCCTTAAAATTTCTTCCGAGATTGATGGGCTGTTCTTTGAGACAGCATCCAGCAACAATTTCAATTCCCAGATTATTTCTCACCATTCGGGCTTGTTCTACAATAGCAACAATAGAAAGTCCTGGAGAACTTTGTGTCAGTGTAGGCACATTACTTGGTCTTTTCTTCTCTTTCTTTAGCAAAATAAAATACAACTTTCGCTGGAGCAGCATGAGTTTACAAAACAACACTTGATGCCAAATACTTGCCTTTTAGAAAATTGTGCAAAATATGAAGGAACATTTCGTAAAATTCCCATTAAAAAGGCAAACAAGGTAGCAATAGTTCTTAATATGAAACTGCTTAATCTGATTAAATAAAATCAATTCTAGGATATGCATCTATATCCATATCTGGTCATGGCTGTGTCCTGTGAGTCCTGTTAGTGAAAAAACAGTGAAATTTGGGATACAAGGCAGAGACTACACCTACCAGCTGATGATCTTCATCTTCCCAGTGTCACCCACAGTGGCAGTGCACTTATGGAAGTACAGGGCTCAGCTCTGCTCTAAAGTACATTTTCAAGGCTGAGATCATCTTCTTATTCTGTTCCCAGAGTAATAAGTAATGCTCTGATTAATTCTGCAATAGAAAATAATCTAATACTAAAAATATCTCAACTTCCATTAAGTCAATTCTGCAGCCTTTAAAAATCCAAAGCAACTATACTACTTTATATCTGACAATATGTCTTGATTTGTGGATACTTTGGGAAACCCTTGTTCTTCACAGCTGAGAAATTACTCTTTCCATTAAAAGCCATTGCTTGTATTAACTTGTTAGGGCATCCACACAAAACATTGGATGGGGAAGCAGACTTTTTAATGACAACTGACCAGAAGGTCAATGGCTGCAAGTCACAACTAAGGTAATCAAGTTAGTAAGATAATGTTATTTTAGTCTAAAACCAGCTGAAAAGCTGAGGGGCAGGAGGGAAGCAGTGCACAGTTCAGCTGCTCCTGTTCTTAATATTTCTTTTCCTACCAGGATAATTTTAAAATTCTTTTTCCACAGCTCCTTTTGAAGTAAAATTTTTCCCAGGGAAATTCCACACATCACATTCCTAACAAACAGCCTATCAGATAAAATTGCCTGCCAATGTATTTATTAGAACTATAAAGAGACTTCCTTAAAAGGCTTTAATATTTTTTTTTAAAGTGTTTGTTTGTGTGGAGTATTTAAGCCCCTGTACTGATACACAGCACAGCAGGGCTGGTGCTATGGTAACTACTGTGTTGTTTCTTTAATTGAACTGCTGACTTTCAGTAGTGAGCAGAGCTCCCCGCTTCCCTGTTTCCTACAATATACCAAGGCTCTCTCCCAAGGAAAAACAATGGATTAGGAGCTGTTAGCATGTGCTGACTTGACAGCTATGTTTTGTCAATACAGTTAAGTGCAGTTCACATAGAACAGGTCTGCAAAACCTGTCACAGTGCATACACATCCTTCTTCAACAACTTGATTTGAAATCAGCTTACATTTCTTTTTCCCCTTGGCCTGATATTAAGGACAGGAGGAGTTTGAAAGAACTCATTATGTCCATATACAGACTAGTATAGGAAAAGATGTATGTATTATTATGCGTTATGCATAATTGTACCATAAAGAAGACTTTTTCCTCCAAATAGTTAATTGGGATGCAATACTGGTTATTTTAAGTTTTACAAAAGAGTTCTTTACATAATAGAGTGGCTGTTTCGTGCAGCTCCTATGATAAAATTCTCACCAGTCTTAAAATGACAGATGTAATATTACCTTTAATAAGTGTCTACCGATGCATGCAAATTGAATTAAATAGTGGGAGTACAAATTTGTCCGATAATTAAGATAAAAATTCATGTCAGCTTAAGCCCTGGTGTATATTAGTAACCCTGTATACTACTTTTTCTGCATTCTCTACCAATTACTTTTAGTGTCAAACTCCTGATTACTGTAATATGTAGTCCTTTAGGAAAAAAAAAAAAAATTATATGTAGAAAGTATTAAACAAACAAAAGACTTATTTTATAGCACCCTCAATGCAAAATATTATATCCATAACTTCAGAGAGTCTTACAAATTGCTCAAAGTTCAAAACACATCACATTTGAATGAATAGTAACAGAGGGTGATAGAAACGTGAAATAATAAGTACAAATGTACAACAATAAGTAGAGCAAGCAGTAAACAATTTCTCCAACCTGTGAAAATTGTCACTATTTTCAAACAGGTCTCTGTTTCATGTCAGGGCAAAATTCTGTGATCAGTACAAGCTCTCCACAAACCAGTTACGAAATTTAGCTATTGGACTTTCTTGTTAGTTACTCTTTGAATAAATAATTGGAACTGGAAATTCAACATTTTTATAGTTAAGAAACTCACCTAGAACGTGAAACAGGCAGCTCAGGTGCTTGAACCGGGGTTTAAACACTTCTTGTAAATGTTCTAAGTCATGAGCTGCTCTTGGATAATCTCTTATGTGCTATCATTTTTGACCTGAGATGTTTTCTTGGACATGATGCACCTCATAAAAATGTTATTTAAACTGCTACAACCCCACATAAGTTGTAATTACAATAAAATGTTGTTTTTCAGCCAAACCCCATAAAATCTATAGTAAAAAAAATTAAAATCCCTATCAACTCTTGGCATAAATGGATGTACTAAAATTGCCTGGAATACGAATTTACATTTTTTTTAACATTCACTTGAAATCAGAAGTTTCTTATGTAAAATATTTCTATATTAGGAATGTCACATCCTTAAAGCAAACCAGAGTCTGGGGTCATTTGAGGCTAATCATTATAGAATTCATACTTGACATCCACAGTGATGTTTAAAGTAAAAAATTCAAATTTAGAGCACTAAAAGCCTGATTGATGCTTTGGAAATAAGATAAAATTAGAATTTCATCCTGCAACACCTCCATTTTATTTTTGTGAGGATCTAGAGCCAAGATTCCCAGGTCTCAATGTTGTTACTATTCAGGGCTGAACTCTGGAGCAAAGGTCCCCAATGGCTTTGCTGATGCAGTGAGGTGTCCCACGAGGAGAACCCACCTGTTGGTCCCAACCTGATGGGAGTCTCCTGAAATTAGCTGGTCTTCCAAGTATTACAATATTTGAAGACAAGATACAAAACCAAGTCTGTTCCAATCTTGGATTAAAAAATGTGCTTACAACTTCAGTGCTCACAATTGTGCTTACAATTTTAGTGCTCCTTTAGCACTGCGTACCAGAAAATGCAGTTTTTTATACTCTTGAGGTGGGTTTAGTCCCTTTATTTGTAAGATAAAAAACTGTGTGTAAGCTCCAGTGGTGGATAAACACCCCTAACAAACTTTTTAGATGTTTAATGAAGTTAAACATCTGTCAATAATAAATATCATCTGGTCTGAAAATCCAGTCACCTTTGATTAACTGCTTTGTTATCACATGACAAAAGCAGTCAGTCATCATATAGGCTTGCAGGCCACATAGGTAGAACAGGCACTTTTAACCCCACCCTCAGACTGGGACCTCAAGCTCATTCTGCTGCAGGCTCACAGCATAGCTCAAAATAACTTTAGAGGGATCTGCAGGAAGCTATAGCATGGATCACCCACCAGTTTTGGCCATGACATTGCACTGAAGATGTGTTTTTTTTCTTATAGGAGCCTGCCCTGCTGAATTCTGTGCCCCTAGACATACCCTTATTATTGCTCTGCCCATCTGTAAAACAGAGATAATAGCACTGTACTGGCTCAGAGGGATGTCATGAGGATAAATACATTAAAGATAATGAGGTGCTCGGATACTACCATAATAGGAGCCATATGAGTAAGCTTTGTTTAAATTCGTGTATGTTAATAACAGTGTTCGTTCCATCTCTGCCATAACACCATACTTGGCAACATTTTAAGCGTTATAAAGAGTCATACTGTATAATGAGTGAGATTATAGAGCTGAATGGATTTGGAAGCCAAGACTGGCCTAATAGAGTGAATAACACAGACCCTGTCATTAACCCTCGCCTCCCTTTCCTGCCGCACCCAGCAGCACCCCGGCCAGACAGTCCGGGCAGCACCGGCTCCTGCTTCACGTGGCCCAGCCCCGAACTGCCAGGATCCGCACCCAGCAGAGATGAGCGTAACGCCAGTCAAAATATTGGTTTGACCTTACTTAAACCAAGATGGCCTTGATATTTCAGTGTACCAGAGCGCGTAAAATCACAACCCACGCTAAGAGATCTCTTCTTGAAAGAAACGGCACTAGAGCGGCTTCTTAAAACTATTCCTGAAAATGCCCAAGTACTATTTTTTTTCAAGTCCTCTTACAGTAAAAAGCATTTACCCTCAGTATATAGATAAAATGAGAGACGCAAGATAGGATTTATGACCGCCCAAAGCTTCAGGAGTCAGTTAGAGTTTTACTTTAATCTCTGTAACCTTGTGAAGAGTTCTGGGCTCAATCACTAGAACCCATCAATAACAATAAGAACATCAGTGTTTCAAGTAGGTGTTGCAGTAAGAAGACACAGAAACAGTTTTGCTGTAACTGTACCAAGAGCAGCTGGAAGCGAATGTCTAATTTAATGCAATCTCCCAATGCCTCTTGCCACCACCGTAGGTACAGTCAGATGTTTGGTGAATTTATTTGGTTTATCCATTGACTCTTCCACTGGCCTTCATAAAATGGTGTGGGGGAGAGATCTCTGTACCACAAAACAACAACGGCTCAAGAGAAACACAACACCAACAAGCCATGAAGACCAGTGTAACTAATGTTTGCAACAGGTATCATAAATAGTTTCCTCAGACAGAAGGAGTTACAGCCATCATCTTACCAAAGGGCTGAAACAAAAGGGTTTTGGGGAATCTGGAGTTCCTCCTACCCTTTCCTGAAAAAGGACAGAAAAATACCTCTTCAGGGTCAATACCTTCCTGTTCAGCATTTCTATAAGGGGCTACACTGCACAATATACAAAAGAAGTGTTGCTGTCTCTGAAAAGAAACAACATGTGATAGGAGATATGCTTTTAACTGGACTGAACAAAGAGGGGCTGAGTCTCCCCAACCCTGAGTGATGTAAGGAATAAAGTCACCAGAAGGAGCAGCCAGGGTTGTTCCTGGTGTTACCCTGTTTTGCTTTTGATTGACTGTAGCAGAAGCTCTACCTAATTACACCTGTGATTGATTTGTCCTCTCTGCTGTAGAGAGTACTAAGGAGTGTTTATTACAGACTGGTATGTGATGGTGTCTTCTCCGTAATCCTTACAACTAGGTCCCATAAAATGTGAGATGATGAAAAGGATCAGCCTTAGATTTAACATGAAGCTGGGCTTCTTATAATTTCTTTTGAATGTAAGGTAGCTGGTGAGTTAATATACACAGGTATTCAGAACTATAAATGACTATTTATCCTGCAGCTGGCTAAAAAGGTTCAAACTATATCACAAATGAGAGCATACGGGGCAAATGGCTAACTGTGGTCTTTAATTTGTCAATAATGATTTTAGACCATGACCCTTAATAGGACACTGTCACTCGTGCTGTGATTTATGCCTAGTGTGATGACATCAGTACCAATAGTGCTGATAAAAGAACACTTATATTGAAGCAAACAGGATGATGAATGGAGTACAAGTCTACTTACTCATTTCATTACTGACTCTTCTGTTCACCACAGAGCTAATGTAGCGAGTCATTGTCTGCCTTGGGAGTATTTTGCAGGTTGAATTTAATGGCACAAGTGTACGATATGTACTTCAGTCCTGGTGTTTGAAATGGCACAATCATAGATTAGAAATATATGAGTGTTGGATAGTTTATGTATCAAACAGAAAATAACTTTCTGTCAATTTTTTTAAAACAGAGAAACAGCTAGGAAGTATTTCTCTTGTTTTTACTGCAGAATTTCCAAGGTTTATGAGAGCACTTAATTCTCCAACAAGTTTAATTTCTGCATATGTTTTATAGAATGGGCAAAACCAGCAAGAAACATTACCAGCACAGTCAAGTATGACATAGATGCTTTTTAAAGGTGCACAGTGTTCTTTTTTTAAAAAAAGTTTTCCACTGCAACCACAGAAGCATTAACATATACCCACCTCTAAGAATGCTTTCATTAGCAAACATTCAATACTGAAGCTTTTGTCGAAGTAAACAATGTAAATGTTAACATTAACTTTAATCAGACCTATTTCCTGAGATATAAATACTATACTAATGAAAGAGTCTGCCAGCATAATCAGGAGAGCAAAGAAATCCCCTAGGACTCTTCAAGCATGCGTATGTCACCAATAATTCTGCTAACCCTTGAGTGCTAGTGACGTTGAATGTAGAGAAGGGGAGGTAAATGCAGTTTTATTAGTGCAGTTTTATTGCTATGGCCAGCTGCACTCTTCTCTCTATAAAAGGTAATTACTTCCAATAGTAACAAGCTAATTGATTGCTAATTAAATCAATTGGCACACTAACAGCTGTCAGAAAGTGACAGATTAGCTGGTCACATGACAGTGTGTTAGTAATGAAAAGTGGACATGGTCTGAGTGTGATTGACACAGCAGATGAAAAGTGATTTGGGATCTCCTAGGTGGTCATGAAGAGGGCACAGAAAACATGATTGATTCAATGGTGACTGTCAGGGAGGAAATGAGAATTGAATGGGATTCAGTGTTGCCCTGGAACCTCACCACATGATGCTCCAAGTTTTTTCACATGTAAATAAGCTAGACAGTGCTTTTGGCCAAATGAAAAGCAGGATGGGGGAGGAAAATGGGTGGAACAGAAAGTGAAACTAAAATCAACAGAAGTTATTTAGGAACTTCGGCTTGCTTTGCAAAGTGGAAAAAAACCTCACCAATATTTAATGAGTAAAAACTTCTTAACATCAGT
This sequence comes from Patagioenas fasciata, assembly GCF_037038585.1. Taxonomy (NCBI): domain Eukaryota; kingdom Metazoa; phylum Chordata; class Aves; order Columbiformes; family Columbidae; genus Patagioenas; species Patagioenas fasciata. The sequence continues at coordinate 9,987,252 of NC_092526.1, read as the reverse complement.
ATTTCAATGACTAAGGCTATGACCCAGTGCATTATTTTCATTAGTTGTGAAAGTTTATGAACTAGTTTAGGAAGGCCTTTGTAAAAGGAATAATAATTTTTAGTCTGTTTCTTTAGTTTCCAAGAACTCTGTATACTTTATAAAACAGGAGAGAAAAATTGAAATAATTCGATACTATTAATATTGCATTGAAAAGTGGATATACAATTACTTCTATATAACCCTTTCTCTGTGTTGCTCTGTCTCTTTTAGGCATATATGCATTTTTATATGAAAATATAGAAAGGTCAGTATCACAAAAATGAATTGGTTTCCTAAAGATTAAAAGCTCATATCTAATGTTTAACATGTATTTGTTTCCAAAAACTTAGTATTGTGAAGCAGTCAATATCCATATCTCTAAGCCCAGCCTTTTAAAGCAAAATGAGAAAATGTTGCAATATTTTTGCTGGAAGACATTCCATACTTCCTATATAGTAATTGCCATTAAACTTGAGTAAGACTTTCCAAAATGCCACAATGTTTATGTAGTCTTTGAATAAGAAACACTCAGTTAATAGCAGCAGCTCCTGACAAATGCTGACATTTAACTGTACCTGTGAAGGTATTATCCAGATACATCTGAAAAGGAGACAATTATTACTGTTTTATTAACACATAAGATGGTATGAGCCAGGGCTTGTATGCTTTATTCATCTTCTCAGAGAACTGGCACCATTAAGGACAAGTGCTATTTGGGGACGCACCCAAGCTGGCAATTCCTTAGGGTGTTCCCTATTAGCAGAACCCAGACCCAGCATTGTTGTACAAGACTGTGGACACAGTAATTAAAACCCACCATTTTTTTTAAAGGAAATGGGACTTACGGCCTCATCCCTTTTCTCATACTCCCTTAGTCAACCACTTTCAGGATGGTGTGGGAAAGAAGTGCTGCTAGTTATGACTGACTTTGCTTTCTGTAATAAAGAAGCCAAAACAGAGATGTGCCTCTTTCCAACACCATAGCAGCTTGTCAAGTCACCAAATGAGGCCGTGACTGGGTGAGAAGAGACATATACACCATCTAGAGGCTTTTGTTTTGGCTAACTGATGAAAAGTGTGATTAGAAAGCTGCAGGTGATATCTTGTGCCTTAGTTTTCGGCCAGACTGTTCACCACTGCAACTCAACGTAGTCTCACTGCAGTGAGTGGTGGGATCCAGATCTTCAACAGAGCAAAAGGCAAAGTGCATGTTCTGCCTCCCTTAACTCCTGCCGAGTCTCCTGTGGCTGCCACGCTCTCACTTGCTTCCCGTCACTTTGCATTTTTGCTTCTTGCTTTTCCTGGTTTTGAATGGACATGAACTGGCATCCCTTCTAACATGTAGGTACCACCCCAGGCGAAGGGAAGAAGGACCTTCATGCACAAGAATTTGAACTCATTTAGTACAAATAAGCCTAGATTTCTCAGTTCAATTCTCCCTTAGATGTGAAAACTAATACAATGGGGAAAATGCTGGAAAGAATCCTACCCATACAAATTATCCTAAGACTTAAATGCTGTGCCTGGATCCATGAGTTTTTATGTAAAATTATGCTTCAGATGACACTGTAGGCTTAGAGGACCAATAAGCACCATGCCTAGTTGGGTAAAACACACATTGTATGAATATAACAGTATTTTGCCAGAACACATTATGGGGTCAATACTTCCTGTGAATATTCATTTTTAATTCCAGTTTATAGATTATGAAGGATCTTCCTTGTCAAAGTACTTCCTATTAGGATGGGTAAATAATTTCACCATCCTCATGGTGAAATTATTTCTTGATACTTTTTCAAGGATGTCAATTCTTGCTCTTATGAATTATCTTCACACTTTCACGTGTCTATTTTTCAAACACACAAATGAAGACAAAGTTCATGCACACAAGTTATTAGATATTAATTTCTCGAATACTCTTAAACATGCAGCATTTTATCTTCTATTTTCAGCCAAGTCTTTTATATCCATAAATAAGAGTGAACATTACATATAGATATGTGTTTTGTCATTTATCTCAGTTGGTGAACCAAAACCCGAAAGTTATGAAATATTACCACCAAAAAAGTCATGCAGGAATTTTGGCATAGAATTTCAAGCCAGGCTGACTTCTAAACATGACAGCAGTCAGCAATGAACCATAAAAATCTTCCCTGTTGAATAGCACAGTATTGCAAAATGCTCTGGAAGTTCCACAGAAAGCATTAGAATATATCTGTCAACTTCGTAATGTGTATTTTTGTCTTTTAAGGTGAACTACTAAACTTTCTTCTCTTATAAGGGTGGCTTTCTCCCACCTGATCACAAGCCCCAAATTCCAGATTTGAAAGTACACGTGAAAGAACAGCTCAAATCCAAACCAAAAATTTCCTGTGTTCCTGCCTCAAAGAATGCAGACTTATGAGTCAGGCCATACAGAGATGCAAGACTGGTACAGATACAGAGAAAAGTCCTTTTTATGTGTTTTCTGTCTTTTTGTCTGATCCATTAAATCAGCTTCCTTACTCTGGGATGTATCAAGCCTTACATGTAAGTGTGGATCACACGCACATAGCACATGCTCAGGCAAGCGGAAGTTCACAGGTGACAACTCCATCACTGCAGGTGGAACCTGGCTGGGTAGCAGCCTGGTACAAGATCCACCAGTGCCAGAGGTTCCTCCCCATTCCCATCTTCCCACTGGGGCTGACTGGGATTATCCAGCGACATCTGTGACAGCAAAGCCCCACTGTTGATCATGCAACACGTGCGTCCAACTTGGAAAACGCAGCCAAGCCTGTATTGGAATGTGGATTTTCTCCAAAACAACAAAAGCTGAAAAACTAATTCAAATACTGTTTAGTGGTTTGTTTGTTTGTGGTTTTGTTTTGTTTGGGATTTTTTGTTTGTTTGTTTTTGTCTTCTAGGCCTTATTCTACCAGCTCTCTTGAAACAATCAGTACACTGATTTGCAGACCTAAACATGAGCTCAGTAGGCACAAGAGCATGAAAACCTTGACCCTAGCTATTTACCCAAAATCCCAAACAGAAAATTTGTCTTGTACCTTGAGAGAGAAGTTATGTTTCTTCATACTCAGTCCAATGTTTAGGATCATATTTCCTCATGATTAATTAAATTGCTGTACAGGAAGAAGTTGTAGCAAGGGTCCTGCCATTCAGTGTGTTGTAAATATGTCCTTTCAGCAAGCTAACAAGGGGGTGGGAAGGGAAAAATACTATCACAGCATGTCATGTTACCTCACTGATAGAAATAAAATTGAATTAAACTTGTGTGGATTCAACAAGGCTGTCATTAATGAGATAAAACTAACCACACTTATGACTGGGTTATTTTAGGTCACAGAGCTAATTCCTTAATACAGTGCTTAAATAAATCAAGTGGAATCTGTACATTCAAGGGGTTCATATTGTTTGGATCAACATGGTATCTGCTTGCCTCCTTCCATGGGTGTAACTATCCCGCTCTGTCAATTATAACCAATGGCTTGTCTAGTTGAGGCACTTGGGAAAGATAAAGCAAATCCTTTAATGGTGTGAAGTCAATACAACGTAAATTAAAGCATGTCAAATCCCCATGTAAATGCTCTCAGCTAAAGGGGCTTTAGATCAGATGAAGCCTTCATACCCAGATTAAGCACTTTATCTTAGACTCGTTGACATAATAAGTTTTCTTTATTTGCCTTATTTTTTTCTGAGTATCCACAAACAGACACGTTTTCTTATGCCCACATGCTGTAGGGAAAGAAAATCCTATGATTTATATCAAATACACTATTTAAGCTTCACAGTGATACCCTCCACACGTTTAGTGACAAAATTCCCGTTGACTTCAGTGGAGTCACATCTTTTACCTCAACCTGTTTGAGTTTATTTTAGTAGAAAATAGTCTGAGGAGTTGCCAGACCTTATCTACTATGTATTGTTCAGCATGAAAAGAATCTGACCGTGTTTATCTGACTGCTAGGATTGCCTCCTGCCGATGATATGGAAATATATTCTGAAAAGATTCCCAGCCACAATCTTAGGTCTAATCTGACTTTTTTTTTTTTTTTTTAAATATATGATTTCTTAGACAGAATTAGTGCTGCCTGGGCATCACTGAACACAGCAAAACCATATCAAATGTCTGTGTCTTCTGAGTAAAATTAATCCCAAAAGGATAACGCTGCACATAGGTGGAGCTTCAATATCACTCTTACCCGTTCCCAACCTGCTTTGAATTCTGCCATTCACTCTCTGTTGTGAATTTCAGTTTTTAATTCTTTGGAGCTGATCCAAAACTCATTAGAGCCAGAGTGAATTTAAATGAATGGACTTTGCATCATGTCTTTAATTAAAGCATTTTACAACCCCAGCCCTCCAAATGTTTCACCCTTACTGAAACACTCTTATCTTTGCTTCTTCTGCTATTAATGACACCAATCTTATCCACCCCTGCATAGCCTGTTCAAAGATGACTTTTTCAATTACCATCAACTGCCAGCTCTATGCTAATAATTCACTGATCTACATCTCTCTAGATCTATCTCTGTGCCCAAATTAAGGTTTTGGTCTGCCTCTTTAACATCCTCCGGTGTTTATCACCTAAAGCTCAGCACGGCAAAAACATAATTCTTAACCTTTCCTTCCAAGCTTTCTCTCTTACTTTGTTATTATCAATACCACAATCCTATCTGATTCAAACCATAACCCTGGCATTAACGCTGATTCAAACCAATCCCTAGATCTTTGGATGCTTGATTTGCCTAAATGTGGCTGGTCTAGAATCTCTGAAATACAGGGTGCCTCCAAGTGATTCAAGTTCTCATCATCTTACCTCCCAATGCGATATCATTTTCTCACTCCCCAAAAAAGTGCAAACTTATTCCACTCATTTCCAGTGAAAATGTTACCAAAAATAACATTTCTTCTAGTCTGTTACTTCGAGTATATGAACCACATTTCTTCACTTTCCAAGCCCTTCACAGACTCCTGCCACTGCATCTCTTCCTCACTATTGAAACTCAGCCCACAGCTCAGTCCGCTTATAAACTCTTCATCAAGCTTTTTCTGTTCTTTCACTTCTGCATAATTGGAAAGTGCTCACTATAAGTACGCACAGAAATATCTCATTCTCATAAAGCTCATTTTTGCTGGAAAAAAGAGAAAAAGTTGATAATGGTCAGACTGCTTGTGTTTCCTTGCTTCTTTTTACTTCTTTTTTGACTGTGTCCAATCACTGTATCTTAGTTCATAGCTGTATCATAAGATCTTTGGACAGTACCTGCTTTTTACTTTTGCACTCATGCAGCTTCAAGGCAAAAAGGTCTTTAAACACTGTGATAATATTAATACGTAGGAATATTTGTTAAGATTTTTAAAAGGTCAGAAAGCACATGATATAAAAGAACATATTTTTGGTACTTAAAATCATTGGCCCAATGAGTTAACATGACTAATATTTAAAAGTAAAATAAATAAATGGATGTTTGTATAGCACCCAGGTGATGAGTCCCTGATCTCAGTGTGTCTTTCAGGTACCCAGGTACAGTTAAATAACAGAATCATCTCACCACTAAAAAGTACAAGATTTTAATGCCAGTGCTTTATGGCAAACGGTATGAGAATGAATGAATTATTTGCTTAATGTAACTTCTGTAGAGAACTGATTTATACCAATGTACCATGTTGTCTACATTTATGTAAGGCTTTGTTCATGGCTTCACAGACCGGCTTTAGGCTTCAACATTTTGTGGCACCAAATCACTAGTTTTATATGTTCCAATATACAGTCCAGTCCACACTAAAGGGGGACCAAATGTTAATTTTAGAGATACCCAGTGATGCGTGGACAACGTCCCTCGGGCAGGAAAGCTGGGCTTTCTTTCTTACTCAGGTTTTAGAGTCAACAAAGGAGAAGCCCTAGAACAACTGAATCACTTCCGTGAGTTGCTTTCGTATCTGAAGAAAACAACTTGGTGAGGAGGAATGGAATTGACACTTCTAATGATAAGAAGTGAAACTGCCACCTCTGTTCAATCCTTATCGATAGCTAGTTTCCTTATAGCAAACACTTTCGGTGATTTTTCTATTAGGTGCACAACAGGGAAATATCTCCACTCTGAACTGAATTAAGTGCAGATAGAGCCTGCAAAAGTTTCTATCCTTGTTTTATATCCCCTCCAACACCACACCCAGAACAGCCTAGTCTGTGTAACTTGTTCCTCATATTCTGTGTGCCTCATCTTCCTTCTCTGACCTTTTCCACTTTCTGCTTTATGGTCTCTCAAATACAGCATTCAAGATATGGGAGCACAGATCTACACGAGAGGATGAAGATGTTTTGTGGTTTGTTCTCTGATGTCTAATAAACTTTTCACATTCTTGCTCTTTTGATGTGGAAAGACTATATGAGTTCCTTTTTATGTGCTGTAGCTGATACTGAGATAAGAGTAAGAAAGTGTATGAAGGACATTGCCACAGGTCAGTCCAGTCTTGAGCTCACTTGGATACACGACAAGGGATCGAGAGCTCAGACACCATAACGATGGGCACAGGGTAAAATCTAGACTGAAACGGTACAGAGATGAAAGTAAGACAGTTAAATTTTTGTACTTTTCAGCGAAGATAGAAAGTAGTATGGGTTAGTCCCAGGCATATGGTGAACAACTGATGCCTGGAGTCCACGCAGCAGCTATGCCAGCCCTGCACGGCTGTATTCCTCCTGCTCCACTGCTGGGCATCCCCTGGGCATCATCTGCCATTTGTGCCAGACAGTGGGTGGTTTTCTGTGACACAGGCAAAAAAGCCTGCCAAGGATCTAACTCCACAAACACTTCAGCAGAGTCCCAAGACAGCTTTTAAAATTAGATTTCCAGCAATAAAAGGATGAGGGTGTAAATCTACATAAACTTCTTGCTTCAGACTTTTATTAAAAGTACAACGCATTGAGTTCACTAAAGATAACTAGATTCAGTGCTTAGGCTAGAAAGTCCATCATTCGTCCTAGAAAGCATGCTGCCAACAAATCTATTCATTCTTGGGATGAAAACATGCGGAAGACAGTTTGGTGAAAGCTGATTTGGAAAGGGTTTTGGGCTGCTTTGGGCTGGGGTGAATTGTAGGAATTTTGTTACTTAGAGAACTAATGGCAAGTTTCATTTTGGAGAGGTCATCTGGTTTTATTTTGAATCTGGATTTCCTTGGCCTAATGGCTGCAATACATCATATGTTCCATAAAACAAATTGCACAGGTTGAGATGGTCTAAAAGTCAAGATGACTGCATCTTAACAGTGAACATTTGAGTTCCACATCCAAAAATCTTATCCTCCATAGATCTGGACTTAGAGATCACTAACAGACTCCTTTACTATTTTTCCTTGTTTTAAGCTGGGGACCTTAATTTTACATTCCCTCTATATCTAAGTAAGTGCTAGACTGCTGAAAAGCACCAGATATTATCAAAGACTTCAGTGCAAACAGATGACCTTCTGAAGATCTGCTTTCAGGCACCTACCTCCATAAACCACCGTTTACATGGGACTTCATATCAGAGGTAAATTCCTTTCACTTGGGGAGATATTGGCCTTCAACCATCAAATACGCAAAATGATGACAGAGCACAGATGTGTTAAGAGCATCCAGAGAAGATGCTAAGTGAGATATGAGAGAGCAAATTCTCTCTTCTGCTTGAGAGGTTTCAAATCACCATTACTGCCCCAGCCATCTTTAGCTTAAACTGCCAGGAAAGTAAGGAACTTTTCAAAAACAAATTTGGGATTAATTTTACCAGGGACAGAGCATGCAGTAGTGAATGGACTAGGGAAGACAATCTATAACTGCTGCTAAGAACTTTTTTTTAATGAGTGGATGAGCTGCAGAGCTTGTAGAGTTCGGTGATAGTTGAGCAGGAGGATTCAGGATTACAGGTTTGGATTTAGGGCTCGGGTATGTTCAAATACAGACACAGGTAGAGCAATAAAACAAACATTGGAGTTTTACACAGCTGACTTCTTAGCCCACTGTAAATGCAAATGCAATCAAATGAGGTTGGCCTTATTTGAAGGTGAGGAAGAAGGCTCTGCAAACGTGGTGTCCGCAGCTGTCATGAGATGAAAGCACATATGTGGGCAGTTGTCACAGATGAGCTGGTGTTCTGTTATTGATTATTCTGTGTCATGTTTGAGCACTCTGGCAGGTAACCTGCCCCAGTCTCTCATGAGAAGGTCAATTCTTTTATTTGCAGGGAGCCATCAACTACTGCTTTATCTCTGTCGCAACTAACCAAGAAGTTTGTGCAGTTAAAGGGCAAATTCCCTTTGTATTTTCATACAGATGTTTCTCATACTTGTTTCTCATTTTGTGACTCTTTTTTCTTGCCATATCTTGAATTTCCACTAAAATCTTATTTTAAATAAATTTATTGCCTTTAGATAAGTGACTTTAGTACGGTTCATTCATTACTGTTAAGATTTTCCTGCAGTCTACCTGTATCCAAGGCAAAGTCATTTTGTGATGGCAGAGAAGTTGTAATGATCAAGAAGATACCACAGCTGGCATTAGCAAGGGGGTCAAAGATTAGACACTCATTAAGAGCTGGTTATGAAGCTTTTCTTGAACATGACATTCAAACCCTAAATTGTGATATTTATTATCCTTATCTGATGGTGGAGAATAATCAATAACATTTGTTTATTGGTTATCTACCAAGATTGAAAAGTTTCCATTCATGAGGGATAATGAATCACACACTGAAGATGTCCCTCTCCCCTGTGAGTGTAATTAAATATTGCATTAGCCGATCAATAATAACTAGATTTAGACGGGATATGGGACACTATGCCATTAGCCTGATGACAGGAGTAGTTTAGTCTTTTTAAAATTTGTCTTTGAGAAAAGATAGAAAGATAGTAAAGATTTTCCTAAAGATAAATCTGCATACTTTTTTAAAAGATCTTTTTTAAGCAGGCAATTGAGTCATTCCTCAGGATCAAACTGGCTTAAACAACCACTTTTTAACAAGAACTAAATACCAACTTTTATTTTGAAATCCTTTCTCTATTTTTAGAAAAAAAATAAAGGAAAAAATTACACCGCCAGTAAAAACAAAAATTAAATTTCACTTTGTGCCCCCAGGAGGGGCCCCTTCACTGCAGAAAGGACTTGCACCTGCTATGAGGACTGACAGCAATGCCAAAGCTCATGCTCTGCACACCCCAGTGAGGACATCTCAGTCCAGGGTATTTTTGTGCCCACAAGGATGGAAGCAGAGATTCACTTTGCCTGGCAGAGGTTGCCCACACAGACCCACTCCATCCCCTGGCCTTCTGAGATAGGAATTGCCTCGCTTTCCAAAGCAGACTAGGTCATTAGCCTTATCAATGACCAAATCAATTAGCAAATTACCATTATATCAGGAAAATACTAACCACTGCTGAAGTGGTATTAAGAAGGAGCTGAGAAGTTTATTGCTTTAACTTCCAATTTTAAAGTGTTTGGGTCCTTTTTCCACCCTCTTTATGCCTGGGACGGTGTTTTATACCTTCCTCTCCTAGACGCAGGCATACAGGCAGGGTAGAAGACAGACCCAAAAATCTCTTCCTGCAAACTACCTCAGGTTATTGCTGATAATGTCACCTAATAACATGACCAAAAATTTTCTTAACTGAAGAATATACCTTAATAAAATAAACAGGAGATGAATTTGGGTAGCAGGGAGCAGTAAGTTGCTGGAAGCAGAGTTATAAATCTTTTTCCTTTTTCCTTTTTTTTTTTCAACTTGATTTGATTTAGAGTCTTGTAAAAGTCTTTTGCTTTTGGAAACACAACTATGCTCCCATACTGAAAATAGAAAAGTCATTTAGTGCCCTGTCTTGTTCAGCTACAAATATTCATCAAAAGCATCATCTTCCCTTCTTCACTTTCTCTTGCTTCTCATAGTCTACTGATAGACAAATGGTTCATCTCTCCCCTCAAGTCTTATCTGCCTCTTCTGTGCGCTATAGTCAAAAGATAAGATTTAGTATCACAGTTGCATAATAATTTAATAAGCAGACCTTGGAGAACAGGAGAAAGAAGAAAGAGAAATGCTAAAATATTGCTCAGAAAGAGAAACTGATGGAGCTGTTCATAAAAAATAATCAGCCAGGGAGCTCTGAAAAGCAATACAGACTGAAGACAATAGAGCTTCTGAATACTGCCTCAGCAGACTCTCCAAACAGCTGATGGTTCCCCAAAACAGGGGTCCTTAAATTTACCCAGCTAAGTGTTCTTGTAACCCACAGATGACTCAGCATACACCACTTTTCTCAAAGTGGGCCTTAACATTGACAGTTTACCCAGTGGTGTGCATTAAAGTGAATCCTTGGGTCATGAATCCCTAAAATCATTCTGATGTTACACCAAAGGAAGCCAGCATTGCAGCTGCAACCCATTCCTGATGGAAACTGTAGCTTAAATATGTGGAAAGAAAAGCTTTCTGCACTTATCTCTGCTGCTTGTGGCTTTTTTGAGCAAGACCATGACTACTAAGGTGTTGGTTTTCTGACACATCATAACCAGTGTACCCTCTACTATCCCAGAAGCAGGTCCAAGTGTTGGTGACACCAACTCCGCAGCAGCGGATTTGCAATGTGTTTTTGCCTCTATAGTGTCCTGAAAAAGTGCAACTGCTGGTTTTGGTGAGGACCGTTAGTGTAATTTACAGTATGCAGGATTAATCAGAGTGTTGCATCTCCAAGCCTACAAACCATATCAAAACAAGGCTTTCCAGTCATCAGATGCTCTCCCCATCTTCTCCTGTTTCTGCTGAAATATGCGCCTCCATTACTTTATTATTCACGCAGTCGCCTTTCACCCTCACAGACATCCGCAGGACTGCATTGCAGCAAGTTAAGCAGGAATCACATAAAACAAGGCAAACGATGGTGTTGATAGACACTTTGGGTTTGTCATACCTGCACGGTGCAGGAGTTGCTCTTCCGCAGATCTCCTCGCGTTGCTCACATTTTCAGCTTCCGTTTCACTTCAGCCACAAACTCTCCAGGCTCAAGGGTCGGTACCTGTCAGAGAAAGTATTTTGTGATGTTTTGTGGCTTCCTGTTGGTTGAACAGTAGAAGCCCAAACATTCGTTTTTAACCCATGAAGTTTCACTCGTAATTTGTACTCTCAGGGTGCATATTGCCTCTCTGCTCCTCAAGTACTTGCAGAGGAAAAAAAATTGGTTTGAAACACCACAAAAGCTTTACTTATTGTAGTACAACATTATCAGCATGAGCAGTGTTCTCTAAAACACACCATAATTAATCACCAATATTAGCTAGAGATAAGCCTAAACTGTGGACTCTGACTGAGCTAAACTGAGCTCCAAGGGCTTTTAGGTGTCTGATTACAGTTCAAGCTTTCTAATAATGTGAAAAAACAAACACACACACCCCCCACGACAAACAGCACCCACCAAAACCAACCAACCAAAACAAATCACCCCCCAAAACCACCAAGAAACCCCCCAAAACTCCAACGAACCAACCAACCACACAAGAAAAAAAACACAACACAAACAAACAAAACAAAACACCGAAGAAACAACAAAACCAAACACTTTGAGCTTCAAAAGCACAGGCTGTGCATGCTCAGAGCTCGAGGGTTTCAGAAAAATGACACTTGTGCAGATTTATTTCTTCTACATAATATCACAGAATGGTTAGGGTTGTATGGGACCTCTGGAGTCCAAAATGAATGATTTTTCATCCACAGATTAAAAAAAAAAAAATCAATTTAAAACCAAAATGAGGTAAATGGCCAGTCTTTAAGCATATCCTTCCAATACATAAATGATTTGCTTTAAGTAATTAAATTCCATGTGTACATTATCTTTCAGGCATAAGTTTTCACTTTCATTCAGAATACCGATGATTTTGACAAAATAATTGATTCCTTTTAAGTTGCAACTGGTATTTTATTTGGAAAGGATTAAAGACCAATTTTTTTAGTAACAAAACCAGCAAAAATGAAAGTAAAATAAAATGTGCATGAATTTAATGGAAAACATTAAGGGCTCTCGTAAACACTGTTCATCTTTTAATTTACTGGGATTACAGAAGACGGTAATAAGTTTTATGTTTTTATTATGGTTTTATTTCGAGAGTATTATAGTTCCTTTTGCTAGTTGCTTGCTTTCAGGGCATCTTCAGTACGATTGGGTGGGGAAAACAAAGGAATAAGCCTTATCAGTTATTTAAGCTGATATCTTGCACTACCACTGAAGAGATATTTTGATGATACAGTTTTCATTACTAAAATGCTATAGCATAATAAATTAATTCAATGTTGTGCACTTATCTATTAGACACATTACTACAGAAAAATAAAAATGTTAATTATTCATTATCATCTCTCCGATTATTTGTTGTGGCTGATAATTACATTGAATGTATTTTATATCAGTAATAACCTTCTGTCTACATTTACAACATATCATATCTGGGGGGCTTGTCAAGCTTTTTCCCAAAGCCTTTTCTTTATTAAGACACAGACCTCATGAGTACATAACCTTTATGTTGAAGGCTGATTTTCCTCTTTCATATAAAGAACAAATATTATACATTAATTAATCCAACGTGATTATAATTTAATCACCCTTCTTCTGCAGTCACAAGGGACTTTGTTATTATTCAGTGGCTCATTCATATTGTTATGGAGAATAAATGCAGTCATAAAAATATTTGTGTGTCACTTAATTCATACAATTAAACAAAACTCAATATCGGTAAACAAGTCCCACTATTTTTCCTTCAGCGTAGAAGCTTTGTGGCCTCACAGGCTCTTACTTTCCACCTCTTAACTATTTGTACCGGTTCAACGTATTTTTCTGTGCAGCCTCCATTTCCAGAGTAACACACACTGTTCCCTTTCCAAACAGTAATTAACTTGATTTTTTAAGAAGCTGACCTAAAATTGACACATTGAACAAAATTCTGCTTGCTCCAGCCTATATTTAAAGCAATGACTTACACATTCCACTCATGTCTAGCATATTGCACTTGATTTTATTGTCAGTGAAAATGATTGCTTATTAATCTAACTTCTCTAACATTTGCTTTTACGCCATTTCCTTAAAGTGTAGCTGGACCATGTTCTTATCACCATGGAAATCCTTTTGGATTATTTCCATGCCAAATTCTATGAGCTCTTTGAAGGCCAAATCCTCTCAACATTTATTTTAGAAGGACAGGGAAAAAAATGCAAAAAGAAATTTCTTTGCATGAGACCTTTGAACAAAGTGTAATTTGAAAGTGTGAATGAAACTACTGTTTAATAAAAAACTGAACATTTGAGCTACTTGGCCTTGGGACAATGTTGTTTAAGTAAATTAATAAAGTTTATTTTTTTACTGAATTTTGAGAAACTGAAATAATAATTCACAAATACACTAGATGGAAGCAGGAGCTGCGAGAGATTCAACCCTGATGTCTCTTCTGTCGCATCTAGGAAGTCTTAGTAAGACCATTAGTCAGACATTGCAATGCCATTGTAATTCTATATAAGAATAAATAAAACTACTGTTTAGAAAACAAGTGTTGAGAGTTACATAAATAATACTAGTCCAAATTAGTCAATTAAAAAAATGCAGCCAGTTCAGGATGAGGTTCAATGCACAAGAATCACACAAACAACTAAAATAATTAATGAATAATACAGGAATATGACATAAAGAAATTCTTGCATCTGTGCAAGGTACTGATAGTGGCCTTATGGTTGGTTAATGATTAGAATCAAACGTTTTTAAATGAATCCAAAAGTTTTCATTAGACCATTAGACATACTCTGGACGTTTCAAATCTCTTTTCTCTTCATTTCAATACTATACTTTTCTGTCTTGAAGTTCCCATCTACAGTTTTCTCTTGCACTACCTGTGAAAATCCAGGAAACTCTGGATATTGTTTCAAATATAGTTCTAGTTCTACTGCTTTCTTCAGAAAAAGCCTCGGTAAGAAAGCCTTGGTACGGTTGGTTATGTCAGGAGTTGCTGAATTCAGTGGCCCAGGATGGGTGAGGCTGCCACAGCTCCATGCTTGGGCTTGTTCCTCCAAAACCACCTAGATGCTGGCTTACAGACCAGGCTTTATTCTTCCCTTTCTGTCTAAGGCACTGAAGTTCTTCAAGCCAGTGGAAGGAACTTACAGGCATGGAAACAGAGAATAATTTCCATATGGTGGAGTTCCCTAGGCACAAACTGATTTTTCCTCCAGTTTTCTTCTCTGCTTGTGGGATACAAGTATGAGCTGCAAGGAGCCTGGACATGACCTGAGCATTTAAAACTCAAATAAAGAACATTGAAATTGCAGCAGCTGTGGGTTGGGACTTTCCAGTCTCTTCACTGCCTCAATATGGAAGTTACATGGGTGGTCCCCCTCCTTGTGCTCTCTCCCAAGCACTGGGATCAGCCAAGAAGCATTTCCCCTATCGCATCTGAGGTTTTAGACACACATTACGGGATTAAATGAGCAGTTTTTGCACAACCAGTTAAACAAGTATCCTAAATATCAAACTATAGCTTCAACTAAACTAGGTGGATCTTAGGTCACCTATGATACGCAAACATTACATGCACAAAAACCTTCCAGACATCATCAGAAGTGAGTGATAAACATAGATGGGAAATAAGCCAAGTTGAAAATATCAGAAGATAGTATCAGTAGAAAAGTAAGATTATGTTCGAGTGTTGTGTAGACAAGATTTCCTTTGCACGGGTTTACTGCTGAAGACAGAGGTTCTCAGCTACTGCGAGTTCCACGTCATGACCTTTCTTCGTGGTATTTTGCAGGAAATTTTGGGATATTGGTTTTGAACACTGAGTGCAATAACATGTCCTTGAACTAGCAATTCAGTTGCTACATAGAGAATTTCAGTAAGCACCATCTTTCTCCTGTCCTTCTAATATTTGCTTTTTACGTGTCTTTTTAATGTGATCATGAGTCTCCATTTGCCACCTACAGGACTCAAACCTGCTGCAATTTCTCATGATCTTCAGAATCTACTTTTAAACACAGATTTTAAAGGACAAGCCTCCTATCCTCAGCTTAGGTATCAACTTGAAAAACAACCTCAAACTCCAACAGGTTTAGGAATTCAACAGCAAAATATAACATATACTCTTTGTTCCGTTATTATCTTTACACACGGGCTATCTGGACAGAAAATGTAGTTATCCATGCAAAACTAACAATAAAATAAAAGCTTCATATTCCAGCTGTAATTGTCCCATGTAGTTCTGAAAACACAGAAAAATGTCTTTGTCATATCTAGAACATAAAGTCTCTGTGGTAATCTAGTTAGTGGATGAGTCAATTATGTCTCGATCTCTTTCTCTTAATATCTGTAACATGAATACAAAATTTTTATATAGAAAAATCAAAGACAAATCTGGAAACTCAAATTCCAATGCATACTTAAAAGTACTTACACAAGGTATTTTCTCTAAATTATTCCCTCTCAAATAGGCATACACATGGTGATTTAAAACCACTTTTGTCCAAGTACCAGGAAAAATGGATCTACCTGTGAAACTGAGAGCTTTGAGCATACAAACCAAGGGAAGTACCTTATGTGTGGGGAAACGCAAACCATGTCTGACACAGACAGACCATAACTCTAACATCATCCTTCACACCCCTCCCTCTCCTCCTGTTTTTCAGCCACATCCACTGGCAACACCCATGCTTAGGATGTAGATTGTACATTCTTTGGGGTAGATTTCTTTGCTTTCAGTGAAGCTGCATTACACACTCTGGTGGTATGCTACATTAATAATTTTACTGTGCAAAGAATTAAGAGATTGTTTGCTGACAGTGAGCCAGCTTTTTGCTTTAACTCATGCTGCAGTAGGACATGAGGACAGTTCATGGGCTCCTCACTCTCAGTGAGTGTACCAAGGTGGAGTAATCTGAGTTCAGGTGGTTTTATTTTCTTAACCATTAGCACAATTGCCTGTTCTCCCATTTTAGTGACAACCCGGCCCAGCTTTGTTTAGTGGCTGCAGCCTGACAGGATCACAGCTTGCAGAGATGTGTCTGTAAGGAAAATTGTGTCACTTTTCAAGTTTAGTTTCTTTTAAACTACTAGCATGAGAAATGTTTGCGGGTGAACATGTTTATACAGATCTCTCACTTTCAATATAAAAAGGAAGCTATTGCGATGGTACAAAAAAGAATGGTAAAAGTGAGGTCCCCATGAATACAACTGGTGGCCATTGTAATAACAGTGTTTTGCAGTTACAGAGTCTTTCATCTAAGGATTTCAAATTCCTCGCAAAGATTGATTAATTAAGGCTCACGGTGAGAGTTCTGTGAATCATCAAACCACAAGCATTTCACACCTCACTGACTTGCAACTCAGAGAAGCTCTTGATGAACATGAGCTAAGTTTCATGAGACTTGAGGGAACCTAGATCAACTCCAGTGGGTTGGCGCTGAAGTCATTTTCAAGATGTGCAAATTTAAAGGGAAGCCAGGTGAGCAATCCAGAGCACCTCGTTAAGAAGCACAGGGAGTGATCCTTGGGAAAAACCTCCTCCTAGATACTGAAACAGCTGCATGCTTGAAGTTGGTAAGGTGCTAGCAAAATCAGTAGTGCATTCTCATTGAGAAGAATCCTTTGATTCTATTAAAACTTCTTAGTCTTATTTAACTGGTACTTATCTTACATCAATATAAAGTTGAATGTCACTTCTTTTTGCAGCACTTGTAGCCATTGTCCTTGACTCAAAGCAGTATCAGACTGAAGGGGCCTTAGTCGTGGGCCAGTCCCTCTCCTGCATGTTGGGTGACTTGCACAGCACGTGAGGCCTCCCAGTAGGTCTCCCATCAATCCATTCCTTCCCACTGACACCATTACCTCACCTCTCTGGTTATGCACCTCTCTGGAAGCTATTAACTTCATTTTAAAGAACATTTACAGGACTATAACTACAGACGTTTAACCCTCTGATTAGTATTTTTCTCTGTCTTAAGCTCTGTTGTAAAATATTTCCTGGTCATGTACAGCTTATAAAAAGTGTTTTATAGATAAGAATGTGGACGCCTATTTTTTTTAGTTAAAAATAATGATTTGGTTAGTCATATTTTACAGTTGCTAATTACTCTACAAATGCCATAACCTGTCTGAATGGTAACTGCTCAATAAAAAATTTTGTTTTAAGAGATGCTAAGTAATGCCAATATATTACAAAATTTAAATGTATCATATTCATTTATTTCTTTCTTTCTGTTGTTGTTGGCTGAGGAGGTCCATTCCAGTTGAAAGTAAAACCTTTCCTTATTTTCTCCAAGCTCTGAGCTTTTTTTTTTTTTACTGTTTATTTAGATGTAAATTGAGCATTAAATCTGTGGAAATTATGGTGTGAGTGGACCGTTGGGCCTATTGCTGATTTCAGTGACAATACCGACCCTGTAGGAATACCAAATGAATGGGAACTAAGTGAAATCTGTGTAATTCCTTTGAGTAAGGTCTTTTCTGGCATATATCTGGCACAGTCACACACTTTGCATACATACATTGGAAACGTGTTTGGCTCCACATTACTGCACTATAGAGTTGCGGAGAAACACACAATGTGCTTTTTCAGCCGCTGCTTCATCTTCCTTTGATTTATAAACTCACAAAATATGATCAAAATGTTTGACATTGGTGATACAGAGATCATACCTTGGGCACTCTGCACTTGGGTAGCAGCTGTTCTCTCCAAGATGAACCCAGCCTGCCTGGCCCCAGCTTAGCTTTGTGGTATCTTCCCAAGCCCAGAAGCAAGACCCTGTCCTGCATTCTCAACCCCTTTCCCGTTAGCAGCTCAGCTCAGGTTCAGGAGGTGGCCACAGCCAGCCGGCTGAAGGTGCCTCTGTCACTACTCTTCCCTATTCTCCTCCATCTTCTTTAGTCTTGCCTTCAATGAGCCCTTTGGAGAATCCTTCAGATCTTGTTCCCCAGACCCTTCTTTGGTTGTCTTCTCCTGCAGGAAACCTCAGCAACAAAACAGGAATTGCAGGTGCTATAAGAGCAGCTCATCAGCTCAATAGAGGAATCCAGTTTGATTATCATCAGTCAGTTGAGGCAATGTATCTTCATGGACAGAGAACTAGACAAAGGGATCACTGTTTCACCACTGTTCACCACTGGTCTACCAACTGACTTTGAGCAAACCACCTCACCCTCCAGCAGCCAAGCTTCCCAACATGAAGACAGGAATTGCATCAGCTCCTTATATAATTCACTAAAAGTTATAATGAAAATCTCTAGATATTGTTAATTATAGCAGGAACCCAAGAGGTAAGGAACTTTAACTGTCATAAATAGCTTTAGCAAATAACATATTACAGCATTCCTGTATTCTTCCAGAAAAATATTTTAAAATCCTTTTCATTCTGGAGGGTTTAGCGAGCAATGACAACAATGAAGCATTCCAAAGTCATCCCGAAGTGCAAAAACAATAGCGCAAAAAAAGTTGTAGTAACAGAATGGAGGTAAAAAAATCCCACAAAACCACCCCTTCAGTTCCTCAGCCTAAATCCAGTCCTGCTTCTTAACTGTTATAGGTTTCCTTCAAGATACCCCAGAGTACAGAGCAATAGCCTGTGTCAGCCAAAGCTTATGGGAAGATCTTGTCCTGAATGAACCTTTTCAAATCAGCTGAAGGACTTGAAAAGAAAGTCCCAGCAATCTGTAGAAGAGCAGAAATAATTCAAACTTATTTTCATATAAGACCAGAAGCCCAAATTAGCATTCACACTGAAAACATCAGTAATTACGCTTTGACAGACTACAGCTAAGTTATACGGTATCAGACATTTTTAAGTAAGAAAAAGGCTTTGGGCAATTTTAGGGGAATGAGGAAGGGTTCAGGCTTTCAACAAAGATCTAGTGGCTTATTTTCATGCTAGGTGGAAAAATACTGCCTTGTCAGGATTTCCAGGGCTCTTCTCCTGGGAAGCAGTTTTGATTTAAAAACAAAATGGAAGATATCTGCACTGTTTGTCTAGAAGAGCTGGTTAACCAAAGAGTTAGATACCCTCCTGTCACCCACATGCCAATGGTGACCGTAACCATGAAGCAGTGCTGGCTCAAACAAGCATGGTCTAAGTAAAGAGTTACCTTGACACGGAGGAGGATCCCACAAGCACCCTGTCAGAACTGCAGATTCAGTTCAGCATAGACATGCGTGTCACAACATGTAAGACCGCTCTGTACTGTATTCTGCCACCAGATTTGTCATGACTGATGTCAGCAGCATGGCCAGCTCTCAGTCAGTTAAGTTAAGCTTATTGTCACTGACTCCAGTAAAGCCTATTTCAGCTCTTATTCAGTTTCATTTGATCTCCACATGTAGAATCCCCCATTAAAGGCTGGGTCCTATAGTTGAATAAAGTTAGATGATCTCTTACACTTCTGTCATGTGGAATGACAACCACCTGCATTCACCAAACAGACCAAATATTTCACTGGTGCAGCACCCATTAATCTCCTGGGATTATGCCAAAGGGTGGTCTGCTCTTGCTCAATTTGGTCAAATTCTGCTTCATGGGAAGGAATGTTATTCACATTGCTCTGAACCACCCAGGTCTTCAGCATCTGTGGGAGGCTGTTCCAAAGGGAAGGCTGTTCTCATTTTAAGATGTTCTCAGTCTTATTTTCATGCTGGTTTTATTCCCACTGGCAGTGCCTTACAAGACTACTTTGGCAAAAGACACATGAGCAAGGCATTGCCAGTGTCTGTGGTGAGTGGAAAACCTGTAAAACAAAAGTATTTTCTCCTGCCCACCTTCTTTCCCAAATTTCAGTGGAAACCAGAAATCAACTTTCCATTGTTTTAATTTTCTCCTTTGTCCTATTTCTTGTTTGCATACACTGCCATAGTTCCTAATGCCTTTAACAATAACATTACCCCCAGACTGCAAGAAAAGGTCCAGTATTATAAATGTCTCAAGACGTCAGGTCATTATGGGAACCATAAAACTCTCAAAAGCCAGTGTTACTCAGTAATCTCAGTTTTCCAAGGAGGTTGCAAATACTCTTTGCTCCATGAATTCAAATCATATGTGAACTTTAGCTATCATCTACTTGTCCCCTGCAGACACCAGGAAAGTTGGCTGCCCCAGAATTACATCCTAACATTGTTCAGAGTCTTTAAAGGATCAGAATTTGTTCTGACAAGAGCTCCTCTCCAGCTCACATAACAGGTCCCTCAAGCTGGTTGAGGAGCAGTTGCACTTGAATCATTTGCACCACTCTTAGTAGCGTTAGTAAACATGGAGGAAATGGGATATTTTACACTATATTAAGGCAGAAGACAAAGGCATTGTTGCTCATAGTAAGAAAATCAGGTATGTGTAAATGATTACTTTGTCTATATTTCCTCTTAGGCAATGGCTGACACAGAGAATCAGATATTTGCAAGATACAAGGCAGATATGCAATTTAATTAAAATAAATATTCCCAGAAAGATATCAAAAGCCAAGCAAGGTCCCCATTCAGACAGATAACTGTATTCCATTGTTAATAAGGTCCATGATTCAGGGCCTCAGAAGAGGGAATTAAGTTCTTATCATAGGATAATTTTTCTCTACTTACTGCTATCAACTATGATTTATAAAAACAGAAACTCTCTAAGGTGACAGAATGCAGCATTTTTGAAATGAGGTATTTTGGGTGTTTGTTGAAAACAAACCTTATTAAAAATACTTGATAGGCGGTAGATGTAGTGACTTAAAGGTGACATTTCCAACAATTTTTCTGGTTACCATTGTCCCCAGTTTTCAGCCCTCAGAGCTGCTGTGCAGCCAGGGGCTCCCAGCTGGTCCCACCACCTCCTTGGTCCTCAGACCAGGACCCAGTATGGAAGTATTATGTTGAAGTTACTTATACAGGTAAGAATTTATTTATATAAATATAGGATAAGGAGACACCCTTTGCACCTGTGACATGGACAGAAGTATTCTGGTGGAGAGTAGCAATAACTTTGTACTATTACATGCCACCACTGGAAATAGCTATGAATGAATATTTCCTCAGCACAGATGCCATTTTCCTGAAGAAAAAACAACAGAAAACCAAAAACCCAATAACTCAAACCAAACCAACCAACCAATCAAAAACCTACAGCAAAAAAACAATTCTGTGTGGTCAAATCCATGGCTGATGTAAGTCTTGATAGTCCCTGGACTGCAAATCTACATGCAATTACACCAGATGGAAGCCTGACTTTACAAAGCAATGGCTGGAGGCTAGATGATATTCTTGAAAGTTGCAAAGCCTTGGATTATGAAATCTCTCTCAATATATTTCCATTTCAACTCCTTCCAGTATCATTTGCTCACAGCAGTCTGAAAGCAGAAGAAACATCTATTTCATTACCTCAAATACCTTATAAATGCTTTTAAAAATTTCTGTTATTTGCACAGTGTAAGGACAACAATGCACCCTAACAACTGTTTGATCTGAATATATTAAAAATATTGTAATGGTTTGTTATGTATCCCAAGGTAAAAAAAAAAAAAAAAAAAGAAAAAAGATAAAAAAATCAGGCTATGGCTTATTAGTTTTCTCTTCCCTGCTTCTTATAAAGGTTTATTTGACAGAGCATAAGAAAGTGGTAAAATCCTAAGGTAAAGGTTAAACTCTGTTTTATTATGTTTACAGGATTTAAAGGGTAAATCAGGAAGTGCTTATTTAACATCAAGTGAAAGTGGTGGATTAGTAACCAGACCGAGACTTAAAAGCATCCTTAATCCTTAAAATCTCTGAGGGTGAAAGGTCACTCTTTAACACCAGGTTGTGTAAAGAACGAAGCAGACAGAAGCTTCTGTTTCATCATTGCCCAGTTAATCCACTGAGGAAATGAGCAGCATTGGTTTTTGCTAGGTAAACTCCTCCTAAAACCAAGGAAACAGAGGAAAGCCTGAACAGGAAATAATTAAAGTAGGTTTATTCCACCAACACAGCAGAGCAGCACAGGAGATATTTTAAACTCTTTTAAAAATGACACTTCTGTGACTATTAATCGTCTATCTTGATCACACTTTTATCACTCCTTATTTTCATTGTTCTTTTAATGATTAAATTAATGCTTAGTATTTTATTTGGAGATTGATGCAGAACAAGACAAACATTTTCAGAGGCACAATGGGTCACTTCCAATAGACACTGTTTTATGTTCTGTATCTTTTGGCATCTTGTGGATTAGAGAACACAAATGGGGCTCATAAATACCCTATCTCTTTTAAACTTATGAGTTCTGGAAAAATAATTAAATGCAGCTCTTTCATTCTGTTACCACAGTGATGTGTGTCAAAGCCATAGCTGCAGGAGAATATAGTTTGCAACATTTCTCTTCTTTTGCTCTGTAATCTCTACCAAGTGATAGGAGGCAAGCATTCACTAGCTGTTTCAGCTGAGATTAAAATGGGTTTTGAAGTTCCCAGTAGCTGGGCTAAAACATAGCTCAAAGCTTTTCTCTGCAATTGCAGTATATAGTGTGTTATAGAAAATGTTTTGAGCCCACTAGTTAGTAAACAGACCCACTTCTTGTATAGACAAATCTTAACTTTTTCTTTGCACGATCAATATGAAAAGACAAAACTCTCACATATTTCAGCTACTAGGGAAAAGAGTATTTTCAGTACTTGCAGTCTTTCAATATTTATATTGAGCTTACCTTTATTAAATCACTGGTGAAAAATAAGAGGATTCACTCAAGCTGTAGTTTCATCACATAAAACAGTACAGACATTTATCTTATAAAATTGCAGAAGTGTAGCTCCATGTAGACTGATGGAGCTGAGCTGCATTTGGCATTAGGATCTGATTTTCTTGCCGAAGGTGTTTATGACGCATACAATTTCTAATAGCTTGTGCCATTCATTTTTTACAGAATCTGTGGTTTAAGCATAATGCTTAGTTACTTCTGAAATGTTACTTTTCTTTTTTAAAAACTGCAGAGTGCTTAACATGAATTATGAAGAAAGCTTAGTTGCACACGTTTGAGATCTGCCGCAAATTTTTCATACTATTCATTCCTACCTTTGTGGTTCCATTTTGTCAAAACATTTTCTTAATTAAGCAAAAATAAAAGCAATCAAATTACATTTTGTAAATTGAAGTGAATGTTTGGGGTCTTTGGAGCTACTTTCCAACAGACAAGTGTGCTTGGAGCACCAGAACAGAGCTGAAACAGCCTTTTTGAACAGAGGGATCAAATGTAGGAAAAAACACTTTTTCATGCAAATAAAGGGGTCAAAAAGCTCATATAGTATTTATTGTATCTTTCTGGATATTTTCAGCATGATTTACTAAATAAGTGGTGTTTGTGTGACTGCTTTTATGTGCGTTTACCCCTTTTTTGTAATTTTGAACCCAATGGCCACATCTGAACATATTTGACAAATTCACAATAATCTCGAACTTCCTAATTGGATTCCTACAAATTTCATTAGAATAAAAGACTCCAGAGATACTTAAGTTACCCAATTCATGGCAAAGTTGAAGCAAGTGTTTTTGAGAGTTCATCGTGGAGAGAAACCTCAGAAATAATTGAATTGTGAGCAAAAATTCAAAACAAAAGTAGCAACCGTAAATTCATAGGAAAGCAGGATTTGTCAGTTCAGAAGCTCATAAAACTGTATATTGGGTTTGCTGAGATACTACAACTTCCTGGCCCATCAACACACATACGTATTTGGTAGTAGTAGTACATAGTACTGAGCTGCAAAACAAAACGATAACTAAAATACACTAGTTCCAAGCATCAAGAAATATGTCTAGGGTCTGTTAATTTTCTAGGTGAGCAATAGTTGGCAGTTTCAAATATTCTGCTCCAAAGCTGTATTTGAAGAATAGAAAACTATTTATATACTATGAAGTATTAAATTAAAATTTTATTTTGGGAAACAGAAAGAACATTATTAATTCTTCTGAATAAAACAAGTTGTGGAAAGAGGTAAAATAATCCCATGGCAGCTTTTTTTTCCACCAGAATTACCAACATTTAGCCTGTATGTGCTACCTGACACTCCTAAAAGGCTTTGCAATTGCTTATAATAAATCTTAGTACTACTGAGTTCTGAAGTTGGGTCTTCAAACCACCACTATTGTAAAAGTTAGAAAAGGAAGAGTAAACTAACAAATGGGGTTCACATGGTCTGGATTCTTGCACCAACCATGAGGTAATAAAGCCTCCCAATTAGAGTTTAAAATCACAAAACCATCACCTTGCCTGATTTTATCTACTTCAGCATGTTTACAACAAGAATGGGAAATGAAGTATAAGGCCGCTATTTTCAGACATACTTAGTTTGTAGTCCATAAGCTTTGAGGCAAACAGCTTGTATCCCTTTATCCTGACTCCTCTTTGTTGAAAGAAATCAAAAAATAAATTGGTCAAGCTGTGCGATGAATTACATCAGAGCCCAGTACACAAGGAATTCTGTAGAGTTTCCATGCTTTAATAATCTGAGAATCAAGAAACACCCAGTACTACTTTTATACTAGAATCAGGCATGTAAAAAATTACTTCTGTTTATAAGTTATCCCTCCAAAAAGTGGTGAGAAAAATACACATCTTCAAAGGAATTCAGCTTCAGCTGTGTCTTCCTCATTTCTCTTTAAGTTACTCTAATACTGATGCAAGAAGAACATGGCATTTGTTAGTCATGCAACAAAGCAGAAGTGGGCAACATTCTGTTTCTCTGATAGCAGACTTCCAGATACGACTGATAGCAAAGTGAATTTCAGCATCAGTTCACACTTCAAATTGTTTGTCATTTGTATGTTTCAAAAGAAAATAAGTCTAGGTTTTCAATAAAGAATACTTTTATATGATTTCCTAAATGAGATCTCCTATTTGTAAGTAGTGATTCAGAAGACATTCAAAGCATATACTTGGAAATTACTCAGTTATTTTATAGGATTTGTTGCACTACTTATGCATTTCAAACAATAGCTCCCCAATATTTTTTATAAATGAATGATCGATATGAATAAACAATATACATCTATTGCTTCAAATCTATTAAATTGAGAAGATGCCCCAAAATCACACCTGAAGACATTTCCACATTGAAATTCAGGAATGTCATAGTCCAAAACCAGTGTACATTTCAGAAACAAAATCAGTGTAACTTAGGGATTCTGAAAGACAGCAAGAAAGTCTGAAAAAAAAAAATAAGATGACTTGTACGAATTCTTATATGAATATATTATCTGAGTTCTGCACTACCACTTATATGATCAAGAGCTATTTCTGGGAACCCAGAATTGAAGCAGTAAGAATGTATTTCCCATACTAAATACTTTGTTAAAAGACATAAATGCAATCCCTAGAAGAGATGTTCTTGTGACACTTCAAAAAAAAAAAAAAAAACCAAACAAAATTAAAAATAATTGGAATCCAAATACAAACGACCAGTGTCTCAGACAAAGAAAAATGTTCTGCTTCTCATCCTCAGTTTTTGAAGTGGCAAAGTGAGAAACTAAACCACAGTTGACTAGTGTTACAACAGAATTCATTTGTCCCCAAATACTTTTCCCAAATGTAATAACTGTTCAAAGTAACACGCTCTGGAATCACGCATGCATGCGTGCACCTCATGTACTCAGTGACCCATCTTCCAGCACCCAAATTCCACTCAGAATGAGGGTCACAGACACGTATCTGTGCCAACATCCCACTTCTTCCTCCAAACTCACGTGGAGCCCCATTAAAATTTATGGAGCTCCACAGAGGTGTACACGTCTGCCTAGGTAAATCACTGGCAAGATTAGAACTATAATTATCATGATTAGGAGTGTCTAGTACATTTTACATGCTAGCAAAATCCGCCAGGTATGCTGGCAATTATGTGAGGACCTTGCCATGCAATATGTAGTTAGTCTGAAGGGCTCTTCAAAGTCTGGTCCTTCTTTTCTTTCGCAGTTAACACTCCCCTTGAATTCTCCAGTATCTCTGAAGCTCAGCTATTTTTAATAAAACACTAGATGAAAACAATGAAAACTAATCTTTTTTTCATGATTGCTTCTAGCCATATAGGAGTGGAGGGACCAAAAATCATAATTTGTTTATACAGGAAAATAGTTACAGAAAAAGAAATCCCTGATGTTAATTTGAATGGAATTACTGGGAAAAATAAATCTATATGACCTTTATCAAAAAAATCTTCCATGCTATTCAAAGTCTTTAATTTTGGTTGTCTTAATGTATTTTTCATGTAAGCCATAAAGTATAATTTTTATGTTTATTATGGCTTACACACAAAATTATATCCAAAAGCTTTATGGGTACTAAAGTAGGACATCCTTTACTCCACCACACCCTAATAGTGAGAAGAATAATTTACTCATAAAGATTGATAGCTGGTGTTTGTCTTGAAGTTGTCCAATGATTGCATGAGAATTAAAATAAAATTATCTTCTCACCAAAGGAGTTAGTTATCCCTTCAGGCTAGGGCTGAGGTGAAGTTATGATGAATCATGCTTTGGGAGGATCTCTAGCTTTCAATGAAATTAGTAACTTCCTTGCAAATGAATTTAATTACATCTAACAAAAATCTCTGTTCACAAAACATGCACCTTTGGAGGTCTAAAAATAGAAGATGCACTATTCAAGTCAACAGAAATCTCTATTTCCGCCCCCCGCCCCCTCTCTTTCCCCACACATTCTTGCACACTGTTGTGGATGGATGAAGGACAAAGTGGTGTTTTTGTAAGAGGCGACCGAGAAGTTAGTCCACAACTTCTCCACCCTAAGTTGCTTTCTCAGCATGTATGAATTCATACAGTGCCTTTAGCTTGAACAGAGCTACGCTGAGTCACACTGACATGGGACCTGACTAAAAGTCTAGGCTTCTTCTCATAAAAAGAGTGAATTAGAAATTTTGAAACAATTTGGCTCCAAGCAACATTTCTTATAGGTAAGATTTATGAGGTCCATAACAACTACTGGAAATTTTAACTCAAAAATTCATTAGCAGTGTACCATAAACATGGTCTTTTTTCCACAGACAGCATAAGAAATACATCTCCTTAAATACAGAAAAAGGACCTTCTCCTTTTCCGAACTTTGCATCTGCAACAAGTCTTGGCATCATCTGCAGAGGAGGTTTTGAGCTCAAAAGCTTCAGTGGTTGGTTCTGGTTTAAAGCAAGTGATCAACACCTCCGGTATAACCTTCCCTTTGCTGAACTTCTTCCAAGATGAGACACATTGCCCTATTTCACTGCATGCAGGTCACAGCTGCATGCACAGGGCCAGCGGGTTCTTCCCTGTCTGATACCTCCCACTTGGAGGTAGGGAGGATGTTGTCTTTCTTCTAACACTTACATTGAAAACTTCATCAGTCATCGAAGTATCTTAATGGGGACATTCTCCAAAACTCATTTTTCATGGGCAGATTTGCTCAGTAGCAGAGTCTCACCTTTTATCATATCAAACACAGCATTATGGCAAAGGACTAAGCTCGGTGCTAGGTGATGAGTTATAAAAGATTTGATAACAAGAGATAGCTCATCTATTTCCCCACATCTGACTCAGGTCAAGACTTAAGGAACACTGATGAGATTTCTTCAGTCTGGACAGAGAAATTTACAGATGGATAAATTACAGAAGTGTATGCTGATATATACATATCATTGAGCATATTGTTCTTATAAAAATACACCTTTTCTGAAAAAGGCACTGTTCCTATGCTGAAATGCATCTGTAATTATCTGGAAAGTATTCAGAAGGACCTACTTCAAAAGTATGGCTTATCTACAATTTAAACTGAAAGATACTTCCCTTTAGGCAACACAGGCTTCATGACACATGAACAAACACATCTGGCTTCCTCCAACAGCTTACCATCAGTACCAGAGCCTTTGCAGCATTTTCACCTCCCTTAAAATAGAGACGTTTTCCATTTACAATACCCAGAGGAAGACAGTCTTGTTTTTGTAAAGGCAGCCTAGCAGTTTTGTGCTAATCATCGGCAGATAGGCTTTTTTTCCTTCTGCCCCAGATGGGATGCCACAACATGCAAAGATGACGAAGGAGAGGCACAGTGCTTGGAGGAGGCAACATGGAGTTGGTCTGCAAGCACAAGGCTGAATCCTAAGATATAGCTGCAAAATCTCAGGAAATCCTTGTTCCAGAGCCAGCTTTGCCTTAGAAGTAAAACATCCCCCTTGCTTTATCACAAAGCATCCAAGACATGAAGCATTGCCAATACTCAGAGGTGGCACCTAGGTAATTTAAGAACATCAAACTATAAGAGGTAGAATTTGATTTATAATGATGACTAACCCAATAAAATGGTAAAGCAAGTCAATACGCAGGCTCAGAGACTCCTCCAATTCTTTTTACCCCTTAGTACTTTGATGATGCATTCATCGTAAAGCATTCCAGACACATCATGTTCAGTGGAAACTATGGAACAACAAAGCCTCACATGTATCCTTGCAAAGATCAGGTCATTCTTCATCAGAGCTGCATAAACCTATTTACAAGATCACCTTTTTTTTTGGTGGTAACAATGAAAGGAGAGAGCGAAACCCCAACCTCTTGATCATACCATGTATGAAAACAGTCCCTAGTAAGAAGGATATTTTTCCATGAAAGTGGTAAATTTTCAGGTGGAGCAAAAAAACCCCAAGAGTTCAAATCCTTGTAAATTGACATTGCTATGCTGATTTATGCCCACTGAGAGCTGTCCCTTCATAATTTGTTCCAGGTTGGAATTTTACTATGGAGAAATACACACATTCTTGCAAAGGCAAGGAAAAATACACCTATCTAAAAGAATAGTTTCCATGTAGCTCTATTTTTGATCACTTTAGATATTTTAGGCTATGCCTTGCAACCATCCTGTTTGTGGGATCAAAAAGAAGTAACCCAGATATGTGAATAAAGTTAGTAAAGTCATCGGTCCAGACAGGACTCAGGCTGCTAAGTACATGATGATTGATATTGGACACATTTCTTTCTTGGCAGGGAGTTTTGGCTTTCAGCTACACCGTACTGACATCAGGCACATTTAAAGTGAACCCGAATATCTGCTGAAATTCAGAGAGATGTTGAAACATTTTTAACTCTGAAGCCAAAGATGTGTCAGCTGAGAAAGCTGAAGTCTACCTTCGACTTCTTTCATTCTAATTTGGGGAAGAAACGCTCAGCAAACTTGTCAAGTCTAAGCAAGCTCTTTTACAACCCACTTCTCTATTTTCTTGTGGCTTGAGTCCACCAGGAACAATCTTCATAAAAGCAGTAGAGAGGTCAGCTGTTGCATTCGTTTGCCAGCCCTAGGTACAGTCCCAATGCACAAAAGTAGGTTCAGAACCCCAACTCATATTTTACTTTCTGTATCAGGCAAAGAAGACAAGTTTTAGGCCCATCTTTTGCTGAGGCAAGTGATTTTCAGAGAGAGAGCGAGCCTACTCGCTCAAGAGATGTATTACAGAACAGAGCATACTCATTATCTTTAGGCAATATCTTCTCTCTTGCAGGGCTCTATAACTTCCTACTCTCACTTCTGTTAATACATTTTCTGCTTTCGAGTTCCCTTCTTATTGCCACTGTGTTCAAGCGCTGACCAGGCCTCATCAATCGGCTACTGCGCCATGAGCTGTTTCAGGAGATCCAGCAGAGAAAACATAGTAAATACCTGGAAGCTTTCAGACTAAGAAACTGCAAGTCTTGATCTATGTGCAGCTTAACCAAAAACTGCATTCAAGTTGTAACTGGTTCCTTAGTTCGGTATCTGCGGTAACACATATTGCTCAGTTGAATTATTTTGCTCTTTGGTGTGCAGGTTCAATGCAGGAGTTCTACTGTTTTCCATTACTTCAAGTACTTCCAGGGTTTCAATAACTTGCTTTTCTTTATAAACTTTGGATAAATTAACATATACAGCCTTTTAGGACCTTTTAAAGACTCAACAAAACAATTCCTTTATCCTTAGTGGACAATTTCATATGCACTGGAATGACTATAAGCAAACTGCTTTCCCTGGACAATATCTTTTTGGAGAAGCTCAACATCGGTATGGTTTTCATGTAGGTACTTTGTATTTTATAATGGGTTTGGCTTAATTAATCAGTTATATGTTTATTGGTTTCACCCAAATTTTGCATTTTAATGTTACGAAGAATCATTTGTACAAAAGGGCTTTTTTGGACCACACCATGGTTTGTGTTTTAAATAGTTACTAAAGCAGGTTGAAAAAAGAATTACAGAATGAGTTCTAAATTATGACCACGGTTATTTAATTAAATTTTTGGATAAAAATGTATTTTGGAAGAGAACCATGTTGCAGTCTTTCCTCCCTGCCCCTCTGTATGGATGGGGTTTCAGATGTTCTTTTGAAGCTCTCAAGCACACACAGCCGCTAACAGACACTAATATGGCATTGCAACCATGTCCGGATGAGGCTACGGTAACTCCTGGTGGGGGAGAGCCAGGTCTGCAGAAAGACCTCACCAATATGCCCTTACAAGTTGTTTTTTGGGCTGCATGAGGTTGCACTGAGCCCCCGGTTCCAAGTTTACACAATGGTTCATGCGGGAGTATCTTCTCCCGAAATCAAGTGCTATATACAATTTCTATTTGAGGTATAGAAATAAAATTTAAAAAAATAGTATCTTGCTTTCAACAATTTAAACAATTCACTGTTTCTATTTTCATTAAGATTTGAAATTAAAGATGGTTGAAGTAGCATTTTTTTTAAATGTCCAGAGAAGAAATAAAGATTAACTGCCTGCACAAAGATTTGCAAAGTAAATTTAAAGACAATTTAAAGACATCTCTGTGTTAACCTTTCACACAGAGTACCTCACGTTGTACAACGAGCAGAAAAATCCTGCATACCCTAACAAGCATGCTAGCCCTCAGTTAAAAGCTATTCAAACAGCAAAGTGCAATTATTTAATTTAAAGGTTTCACTCTAAGAGCCTCATTCACATATACTGTTAAGAGACAACATGTATGGGTACATATACTGAGATAAGAGACAGTTTTGCTTGTGGAGTCATGGAACGTCCTGAGTTGGAAGGGACCCACAAGGATCATCAAGTCCAACTCCTGTCCATGAGTAGGACAACTCCAACATTCACAGCATGTGTCTGAGGGCACCAATGTGAGATGGGAGAAAGCCAAAAAGTGAGAAATTTTTTGCAGCAACAGCTTAAGAGTATTATTGTTCATACTTTTTCCCCCTTTTTTTAAAAAAAAAAAAAAAAAAAACAAAAACACACAACATCAAGAGGTTTTGTTGCTTTTCTGAAGACCAGCTAATTTTCATCAGGAAAAGAAACATTGACCTTATTGTCAGAAAATAGTTGGATACAAACCTGTTTCAGCTGACTTCTTTAACTAATGAAAATGTTTCAAGCCACATAAAGAACACAGCACATATGAATTAAGACGTGTACTAAGAACAATGGGAAAAAGAGGCACTGAAAGATAAGACATTGTTTAATGGGTTGTGTAATCTGATCGTTCATGTCATGTGATCTAGAAGCTGCATTTTGCAAGGTTAAGATATCAGTATAAGAAGCCAGAACAAAAGGAATACTATAAATAGCCTGTAATGCTGACACCTACAATGAATAGCTAGAAGTAACTTTCCAAGAAAGAGCCCTTAGGAGCTCCCCTTCACTACTGAAGCTGAGCTGAACTCCTAAGGGAAAAGTTTTCCAGCAGCAATGAATTTCTGAAGCACACATCTGCACTTTGCACAGGCACAGAATACAAAGAACGTTTTGCTGCAAACTCAGAAGTGCATTTTGCTGAAAGTGATGAGGTTTCCCAAAGCCAACTAGAACAGTCTAGAATATCTGAAGATTTATCTGATAGAAGATCTTTTTTGCATACATAATATCAACTAGCCCAAATGAGCCTTGGATACTTACATAACTCCAGAGTTTAAGCCCAGGCTTTGTCCTATTCAGCACAGACATCTGAGGCAGGTACAGCTGTGCCTTATCTAAACCAACTGGCCACCAATTATTTTATAGTGGTAATGAGAGGCAAATACCTTTTGAGCAAAAAATTCCTTTTGTGACCTTAGAAGTTCTTTGTAGAATAGTTCAGTTCCAACAAAACGGCATTTTCCAGCAAAATACAAGGAAATCCCCCAGCTCCCCCCTCCAGCCCAGTCACTTTGGATGAAAATGTTACCAATAGAAGAGTAAATGCTAATGCTTAGCTTCTGGTCTCAATCAATTCATTGATCAACCTGAGCAAAAACTTGATCAGCCCTAGAAAGAGAAACATTTCTGAAGTAATATGACTCATCCTGCACACCTGGCAGTCCCAAACACAGAATTAACTAACACAAGAAGTCTTTCAGAGTTGATTTCATCACATTATAAAATTTTTTGTGGATGTATCTCATCCTTTTTCCCTTCTTTCTCATGAACATCACAGAGGTTGCAGCCTTTTAGACTAGAAAAATGGAGCTCTTTTAGAAAACACAAGCATGTTTTGTTTGTTGTCCTTCTGTAGAACACAAGAAATAACAGCAATAATATTGATACAAGTCAGATTCATGCATTATCTACTTATAAGTTAAATGTCTATTAGTTCTGACACAACACCAGGTTGTCCCTTAAAATAAGGTTAACAGATAATGAAAAATATAATTAACTGAAGTCAAACGCAAAGATATTAGGTCCCTCATGAGCCTTCGTCATTCGTCTTATCACCCATACCAAGAAGTCAGGAACTGTATGAAAGCAAATTTTTAGTTAGCTAAGGTGTTTTCAGCAAAGGAACAAATTGTTTATCAGGATCTGAAGTCACCTGCTCCAGTAGCTGGAGCATTTGCCAGTTGCCATGTGGGAACCAGGTCATTTTTGTTTATATCACAAACCCTCCTTGCCCACAAATGGCCACAATACATGTATCACTTAGATTTGCTCTCCTATGTAGTTTCTTCAGCCCAATAACAGTTGCCACTTCTGTTTTCTTCAATAGCTCCCCTTGCCTGTGCATTTCCTTCCCTGATCTACATCAGTAAGCTCCACAGCGTGAATATCTCTACATAGTGTTTAATTTGATGACGGTCTTGACTGGAAATCTGAAATATTGAATTTCATATCACAAGGGAGAACAAGCATGTGAGGGTTGTTTATGGTAAAAATAGGATATGGAACAAACTGAAATTTTGGCAAAAAGTAATTTAATAAATATAGACAAAAAAATAGCATGACAGGCTGAGTTTGGGGATAGCAAAACCCCCACAAGAATCAGAGTAGCTAGATGTAAAGAAAAACAAATTTTCAAAAAATTTCATCTTTCCAACCACTTATCAACTCCTTGAGATCCTGAAACACTGATTATCACAGTGGTGGCTTCATAGTAGAAGAGGCACAGAAAAGAATAAACCAAACTTAAACTCACTTACAGGACATATATTTTTGCTGCTATGGTCTTATGTTCCCTATGGCACAAACTCCCTCACTCAGATTGGGAGTTGCAAGGGAAGGAAATATCTTGTCTTTGTTCTTCGGTTTTGGCTGAACCATTTCATATTTCCCTCCCGTTCTCCCTCCTGCCGTTCCCAGAGGGCAACCATGGACCAGATGTGAATGAAGCAAGTCACAAATATGACCATAAATACTCCACCATGCAAATGCAATTTCTTCAGCCACGTATAACAAAACTCTGTACATGTCAGACTGCTCATTCACACTCCAGCTTGCAACTAATCAGCACTAATCAGAGTGATCAGATTCACACTTCCCTGAACTTTCCCAGATTTATGTTGCTGAGGACTTGGATTTCAACATGCAGAACAGAAGTAAGTGTACGCTCATAAACAGAGAATCATCGGCCATATGGGGCTCTGAGGAGAACGAGCACTGAAAGTGTAAAGTGAACTTCAAAAAAAGAACAAATTGATTCCTGATGCCATCTTTTCCTCTTAAACCAGCGAAGGATCCAGAAAATAAAGCAGCGCCACTCTTCATCACTTTCACATGATAAGTGGAACAACAGCATAACGTTACCTGATGTTGCCATATAGTCTATGTAAAAATTATTTGTTATTGATAAATCTCTTGTAAGGCTTTGATCTCCAGGTCTCATGAGTCATATTACAGAGGAATTTACTGTATTTAATTTAGAAACAATTTGAAAAGGTCTACCACTTTCATTTCTCTCTGTACCCCTCTGAAGGGAGATCTCCAAGTGAAGAAGGTAGGGAACAGCGAACTCTGTGTATGATCTAATTACACATAATCATTTCTTCAGCATTAAAATATATATATCAAAGTAGACGGAAACAATTTAAATTCCATTGCTTTAAACATCTATTAGATGTAAAAGGTATACAGAGTTTTTAAAGGTTTTGCATTGGTTAGGAAAGGAGTAAAGCATTGGTTAAGGAAATTGTAGGAAACAATGAATGTTCCAGAGGCCAGGAGGCTTTAACAACCTTCACATATTCACATGTGATTTTCTTTGCTTAAGAAATCAATGGGCAGGCTCGGTCTGCGATCACCCTCCTTCACCTCTATTCTAATTAATTATTCATCTCATCTACTTGTAATAACCTAAAATTTGGGCATTTCATCTATTACAAATACCCTTTGTAGGTAAGAGTAAAAAAAAATGGTGTTGAAAGGCAACTGTTAACCATTTCTGTGTTATCTGTGGGACCTGAGCTAAAAGAAGCCTGACTCAGACAGTCAACTAAGCGAGACAAATCTCAAGTTTTCTATCTTTAAAAAGGATAAAAGGAAGTGTAAAACTGATTTGGGAAGCCCAGGTTCAGTGCTGCAGATACTCTGCATAACATTGGACAAGTCCTCTGGAAAGGAAACTAGTAATACTACTCATCAAATACTGCCTGACAACTACCCATAATTTTTGTATGTTAAATACTGGAGCTGGTTGGACACTTAGGCTTGTGAAGAATTTCTACATTATGTGAGAAAGAGGAATAGAAGGAGATAGTTCAAAATCTCTGTTTTAAAAGTGTTCTTTTGGTTTGTTTGCAATTTTAGAATAATATTTGCTTTTGTTTTCGTCTAAAAATTATATTATGACATCACTGTTTCATTCAATAAAGTAGCTGGTTTTGCTAGGGAAAGAGGAGCACACTGGAAGTCATTCATTTTTCTCTGAAATACAGGTGAAACACCCAAATGCTATAGAAGTTGAAGGCATTCCTGTGCTTAACTAGATGTATTCCAGGCCTGTATTGGATTAATATGCTCTAACTGGTATTTATTTAGATATGATGTGTTAACTTACACCATCTTCCCAATACGCCTTGGGCAATTCTTACATCCTTACTGAGCCACGATAACTATAAAATTGGCAGTCTTCCTTCAAAAACTTCAAGAGGTATTACTGAATTTATGAACTCTTTATTGTACTTATTTAAATCTCCATGACAAGTGTTAATGGAGAACTTAGCTGTATTTAAGTAGAGGCAAATCTATCAAACATTTGCAATCAGGTGTAGAAGTCATGGCATCAGAGCTGTTAAATGCCACCACCACTAACCATTTACATTCTTCTACGAGTTGCTACACAGAGGAAGATGACATACTACATTTCTCATTTTGAGGATTTGAATTTGATATTTCTTCTGCTTTAAGGAAACCAAACAAAACAAACAAACTCGCACACCAAAAAAAACCCAACAAACAAACAAAAAGCACCACCACCACACAAACAGAACCAGAATCAATGTCAGGTTTCCAAAGTAAATTACAACATATGCACAAACCTCTTTTACAGTAAGCAGAGTTTTCATTTAGACCTTTTACTCTTACTAGTGATCAGATACCAAAAAATCAAACCAGCAATTTCAGTACAGAAGAGTGGAGCATTTCTGTTGCAAAACATTTATCCATAGTGAAATGCTTACTTTCAGCATTTCTTTTTAAGTTTAGATCCTGAAGCCACAGAGGAATTTAACCTTAGGCAAATTAACAACTTCCAGTAGGAAAACAGCCTGCCTGAAACACAGATGCTTTTCAGAACTGACCAAGCTGATCATCATTGCCATGGACACAAGCTACTACTTTCCTGAGGAAAACTGTCGGTGTCCTAATGCGATTGCTGAGGATTTACAGGAGTATGTCAGTGGGGCACAATGATTCATGATAAGAACAGGACACATCCCTTCCATGCACACTTGAGACCCAGGGGGAGCTGGGAGCAGACAATTCCAGGCAAAAGCAAAAGAAATCAGGTGAATGACTTCCAGGTTGCCAGGAGACTACCCAGATATGCTGGGGTTTTTCGGCAGTTCATAAACAAATGGATTTTATTTAGGAAAAGCAGGTGTTCTTTTCCACATTGCAGCCACCTAAATAGATCTCAAGCTAAACCAAAGCCAAGATAGCATTTGCTTTTCAAGAGGGATACAACCCAGATCATCCTAAAAGCATTACCTGTACCCCATACTCCCTGAACAGGTCCCACCAGCTTGATAACCCACTGAGGCAAGGAACTGCAGCAGTGCCAGGAGCCAGGACCATGGGAGAGGAAAGGTCACAAATCATAAATACCAGTCCAGTTGCTTGTGCCAGAGCCTGCCTCCCAAAGAAACCCTCACCTCATATGCAGGTCAGGACGGCACTAGCCCCATCCATCCACTGGTCGGACTGGTGACTGCTTTAGCATTCTCAAGTTTGTCACATAATCCTGCTCTAAACTTATGTAAGTGAAGTGGTAAAAGTGTCCAGATCCTTCATCATCAGGCATAACAGGACTCCCTCCTGGGTCATCACAACTCAGCTCTGACAGCCCCTGGCAGAGGCCCAGCCTCATCTGAATTAGCCACTAATAAAACATCATCCACTCTCACCTTCACCACAGTGCAGATGCAGCTCTAGCTCTCCCTTATATTGACTAAACCTGCTAATGACCCCCTGCTAATTATATCTGCCAATGGCCCCTGGAGAGATAAGCTAATGATATCTACTAATGAACTGCAATTCTCCTCATTAAAGGCCAAAGCCCATGAACTTTACTGCCCTTAGGTAGAGCCTTGGTCAATCTGCTCTCCCTAATGTTAACAGGACAACTTACAGAAGAAAAAGCTTTTTATATAAGAAGGTGGCAGAAGTGGCACCTGTAGGTTAAACAGAGGGTTAGACCTTCCCATCTGTGGGGTTTTCGAGAGGTAGTTTCCCACAGGAGGGAAAGATGATCCTTGGATTAATCCAGGGCAAAAAACCCCTCAACTGGGTTTGTGCTCTATCACAAATGTGAAACACTCTGAGATGTCCCTTTTTGCATCAACTTAGATTCTCCAGCTCTGGACTATATCTTGTCAAAAAAGTATGTTATTTTCTGAACATGAGCTATAATCATCAACAAATCTCTGACTGAAAATATCCCATAAAGGAAACATAGGACCTATAAGATAGTGGAGAATTGTTCTGGTGGAGCAATTTTCTAATATTTAGTAAGCTAGGGAGAACCTTTACAGGCTGCGGTGATTAGGTTTTTAATCATTAGAAAAAGAATTTGTAGAAAGAGACTGAAACTGAGTGGAAAGGTGGGGGAAAGCCAATACATTATAGTCAAATAGGAAAACTATCCAAAGGTTCTGTGATAATGCCATGATAAAGTGGGTTTCTTTCCAATCCAGGTGAGTTTCAGGATAATTC
Source organism: Patagioenas fasciata (assembly GCF_037038585.1). Classification (NCBI taxonomy): domain Eukaryota; kingdom Metazoa; phylum Chordata; class Aves; order Columbiformes; family Columbidae; genus Patagioenas; species Patagioenas fasciata. The sequence goes on along the minus strand of NC_092526.1, from coordinate 9,949,602 downwards.
TTATTAAATATTCCATCTTTAGGATTATGAGTCATTATCTGCCTGGTAGATTTAACCTGCACCTGGGGCTGCTCTTGGAGCAGGGCAGGGTGCCTGGGAGGTGATTATCTCTGGAGCCATCGCAGCCCTGAGCTGCATGGTCATTGCAGTAAACTGAAATCAATGGCAATTTGTTAATAGCTGGGGAGATGTGGACACACCACCATTCCCTGTGCCTACTTTTGGCAGCATCAGCCTCCAGGGTTGTGTGTGTCTGAGGGGACAGAATAGAGCCTCTTAAAAGGTCTGTAAACTAGACAGACAGTCTGATCACTCTGGACAAGGTACCCCCATTTGTTCTTTGTTAATGATCAGGTATGCAAGTAAGAGCTATTTAATTTCTACAAATCCACAGCACCCAAACCACCTGGAAACAGAGGGGTTTCTTGCACACAGCCTCTTTAGTCTAAGTTCTGCCATTTTCAATGCGTTTACCTTGTGCTTTTCTGATACTGATAACTCAGGTGACTGAGACTTCTCCATAGCTCAGCTGTATAAATGAGAAAATGAGAACACAGGAGGCTCTACTCTCCAAAGACAGACATGGCTGGGCAACCGCATATATAGCACATTAATATAGAGCGAGCAACAGTGTTTATTTCAAAATGTATAAGCAGGCAGGAGTGGTGGGAGGGGCGGGGAAAGAAACCCAGAAATCCCAGAAAACAGATATTTACTGTGCTTCCCTGCCATAAACATTCTAGCAGCCCTGCCCTGGGATCCTAGCACCATTATACAGCTCATATTGCTTGATTACCCATGCACCACCACAGCTTCAGCCTCCCAAGAACTGAAATCGAGTTTTCTATTCTTAGCTCATGGTAATTTAAGCTCATTATGGAGGTGCTTGTATTCCATGAGCACAAGAGATAAAGGAAGCAATACAACTTTAATGAACAGCTGAAATAGCAACCACGGCAGGCTCTGTAGGCAAAAGAAAAATATTAAAAAAAATCTTTTCTCAGATGCTCTCCTGATTTCTGTCCCACAGGTCTGAGTAGTTAGTGCTCTCTCTATGTTTTATGAAGATATTCACACACACATGCTTAACAGGAGCAAATATGATATGCTATTTAATAAGAGCAGGTACATACTAGCCTGGAAGGTAGAACCATTCAAACTACGGAAAAGGAAGAAAGCAAAAGTGACAAACCAGATCCAAGATAAAGAATGATAAATCATTTAAAATAATATTCAGCTTATGCTAGATAGTCATGGATTATTTCTTTTTACATTAAAAAATGCCTTATGTGTCTAATGATTCTCATGTAGACTGAAGAAAATGGATGGATGCAGATGTAACTGTCAGAAGCAGTAAGTAGAGGATTAAATGCAAAGCATTCTGGGTTCTTTCTGATAAATGTCTGCATGCCCCAGATTATTGATTCAGTGCTGCTTTTCTTTCACTGCTACCCATTAAGGTTCTAATCAAATCATGGTGAAATCCTGCAGCACCCTTGGAGGTGGTGGTTTTGTTTGCTGAGGGAAGGGTTCAGAGAGAACATGAGGTAGGCAGAAACCACAAGTTTGGAGCTATGGATTTAAGGAAACCATCACCTTTCAGCAAGGATGGCAACTAATGGACCACTTCACAAAAAACCCATCACGTGGATGACTATCTACCTGCATTCAGGGCTTCTCCTTACTTTGTGCACTCACTCTGCCATGAGGTACAGAAAAGCATTTACTTCCAGAAGTGAAAGGAAGATCTGGAGGCAACTGTGGAAGAGACCTTCCTTCTTCTCAGCATTAACATTTGTCCTTCTAACTATTTGAATTCCTGTCTCATAGAATAATCACACAAAAATGTTCAGAAGCTAGTGTAGCTGGCCAGAATTTGGTATACTTTTAAACAAATTTGGAAATTAAATTTGATCCAGTAGTTTCAAAACAGAACAGTTCCTCATTAACTTATTTTTCCCTAACAAAATAATTTTTCTCTGTTTTTCACATGGTTTTCTATTTTGCTTTGGCACACACTCATCATTCCCTCCAATGAGGAAAAAGCAGAGGAGGGAAGAGTGAGGAGAGAAAACATCTGCTTAGGATAAAGGGAAAAAAAACCCACACCACTTTGTCTATTAAGAGTTTGTGATTTCAAAATAAAGGCAATATTTTGTTGAAAAAAAACCTGTGTCTGAAAAGCTTCTGATATTGGTACACAATTAAAATTCAGAAAGTGTTCAGCCATAATTATTGCCATGGCCCAGAATCTTCTCATAATAAGTACCTATACAACACCTCTGAATGTCCCTGCACAGAGTCAAGGTTAAATTTATCTCAGGGGCATACTTCCCCTTTGTGTTTTGGAGAAGGACTCTAACATGATTGTATATAAAACCTGATTTTTGTAGCTGCTGGTAATTATCACAGCACTAATTTGGAATGCTTTTATTACCAACCTTATCCAATGTTTAAGTTAACTTCTTCAAAATAGTCTGGAATTAGGGTTAAAAAGAAAATCCAGCATATTTCTGGACCAAAATGTGCTAAAGGCAGTAAAACTTCAGCATCTCTTTGAAAAGTTTTTTGTTCTTCCATTTAAAAGAAGGAGTACTTGAGGCAAACATTCTCCATAATAACAACAACAACGTTGTTTTTGAAGTATCCTGCTCTGCGTTGGAAAAGTTCAAATGGAGAATTTCCTGCCGCCTCTTTTGTTCACCCACATTCCTCATCTGTGTCAGGGAATTTCATTGGTGCCAGTAGAAATGCAGGATTGAGTCCAACAAGACCTGGGATAACACCTGAAAATGACACCTGAGACCTTTACAAAGAACTGTCATTTACATTTTAGAAATGTGGGTTTTTTTCTACCTGAATTGACACTGAAGATTCAGTTGAGGCGGGTAGAGAAATAGGGTGACAGCAGCTGGAAAATGATAACAGAATCATGTTTACGAAAATATTGCTGTGGCTTTAGCCAGTGAGACTACCCTTAGCATCCACACTACTGAGCATGCTTTTAAATGCTTTATTTCTTCCACTCTGTGAACTGAGACAACGAGATGAACCCATAAAAAAAAATGCATGGACAATCTTCTTTCACTACCTGTTATCCACTCAGTGCTCTGATAGGTGAGAGACATGGGAAACTACAGGGTGTTTCAAAAAGACAGACTCAATTTCAAAGCAAAAGTGATTTCAAATGGGGTCCGTCTTTTTGAAACACCTGTATTTCCACAAAATAGAGGAGACATAAACTGAGTTCTCTGGCACATGACCTGGAGGTTGCTACGTTTGTTATGAGGTAGAGTTTTCCAGGGAGCTACTGTACAGCTGTTGCACCACAGAACTGGATTATAAAATATTCCCCCTGTTCCATTTGTTTTTGACTCTGGAGAACATCACTAAGAAGCAGAGTGACCACCAGATTACAGTGCTTGGATTTTTTTAACCTCCTAGAAGGACTTTTGTCATACAGCAGGATTGAACATTGCTTACAAACACAGCAGCCAAAGACAGCAGTGGCTACAACCACGAATCCAGGTGTCGGGGACAGGTGTAGGAACCTACCATGGTCCTTGCATATGAATCCAAAAGAGAAATCTCAAGCAGCTGACTTTCACCTTTTTTGCAGGTTTTTTTTTATGAAAGGGCTTTACTCCAGTCTCAGATACGGTACAATATCTGCTCAACGTGCCCTTGTCTTCCAGTCTTCAGAGATATTGACCTTAAGGGTTATCCTATGTCTCTGAGCCACAGTCAACCCTGGACTGGACAGTCAATTCAATCAAACCTCATGACATTTTCTTCTTTAAGCAAGAATGAAAGACCAGGCAGTTGGTTGGTTTCTTATTCCTTGGCTCAGAAACCTCTTGCTAAGACATCTACAGAGATCAGCACTCGCACTCAGATCACTCAGCCTAACACCTGAGTCACTGTTTTCCTTTGGTCAGTTGAGTTCCCAAACCACGTTGCAGGGCTAAGTGGTGGATCGACTCCTCAACCTGGTCCTTTTCTTATCCCGTCCCATGTTTTCTCCTGTGAATGGGGAGAAATTGAGATACAAGTGACAGATGAATCCAAGCTCCATTTCATGGCCCAGCTCATATTTATGCTCCCAAGCAAGTTCATTGTTTTCTTTCGAGTGTTAAAGAATCTGATCCAAATTTAATGCCTTTGCCATGAAGTAACTTCACTTAGGGTAATCAGACTGCATTTGCAAGCCATAAGAAAGGTCAGTGACACATATTTAAAAATCTATATTTGAATGTCTTGAATCTCTTGAAATTTCCTTCATGGCTTTCTATGGCTCCAGTCAAACTCCCATTGATTTCCTTGGGAACTGAATCAGGCCTTCTGTGGTGCCTGCCAAAACAAAAACCAGAATGCAGTCAAGTGTGTGCATCAGGAGAGCTGCAATAAAACCTGTTTAGATGAAAATGTGGTTCTGCTCTGAAGACTCTCTGTCAGTGTGGTTGTGCCTTTCCTTGATTGACTCTTAATCATTCCCTTATCATCAGTGTCAAGTTTAATATTTTAAAATTTGGATTTTTTTCATGAGCTATAGCCCTCTAAAATCAACCTGGGATTAGGAGAGGAAGTGTGGCCTTGTGGTTAAGACAACAGACTAGTATTCACTCCCATTTCTGCCACAAACACCCACCACTGACCTTCAGCAAGGTGCTGAGGGAGTGATTTTCGAAAGCACTCAACTTTGGCCTGACTTTGCTTTCCTAAGATTTAAATGGAAACAGAAATTTACATTAATGGGAAGAGAGATAGGTCAGACCTAAGCATCACAGGAAAAAACTGTTTTCCTTCCTTGTTTCCTTCCATTTAGCAGTATTAATCCTTCTTACCCATCACATCCTTTAAAACTGAAATTCTTCAGCAACACGAGACACTCCTACACAGAGATTGTACAGTGTCTGGTTTAATAAAGCCTCCATTTTCAGCCTCTAGGATGACGTCAGGTTGGGATAGGAGCAAGTGTCCACCTTGACTGCTATTCCGCCGCTGGCTTTGTCCACCCAAAGAAGTTTAGACATAATGGAGCATGTTGAGAGTGCTCCTTCTTCAGCTTCTTCCCCTAAACTTCTAACAATATGCTATTTAATAAATGATTATCATAACTATAACGAAAGTTAATAAATAAATCTGTCTAATGCCAAAAATGTAATCTAGTTCACATGTTTCTGTCTATATCAGGAGAAAAAAACAGAGTTTTTAATAACACGGCCAAACAAGCATCTGCTAAATAAGTTGGCATTTTCCAGTATATATATCCTGCAGTACCCCTAGTTTAAAATGTGTCCTTGGGCAAATCACTTTCCTCTTTCCCAGTTTCATCTAGATAGCTGTGAGTACTTTGGAGTGGTGACTGGCAGTCCACTATTGTTCCTGCAAGGCTTCCCAGTGTGGTCCCTGGTCTTGAAAGGAGTTTCCAGGTGCAATTTTAATGCAAACAAAGGGGTATATACTATTCATGAAGCAATTCTATCTGGAAGTATTTCTACTGGTCTGAGAGCATCATGGGCACTAGAAAAAACGGATATACTTCTCTTATAGCTAACTTGGAGGAAATACATTAAAAAAATTAGATGTCCTTTTCTGTTTTAAGTTTACCAAGAATTGGAACTAAGCACATGCCTTCTGAAGAAATCCCTTTCTCCCTCCAGCCATCACACTGAACTGAAATAAAACAGATGTGCTCAAATAAAAAAAATCTGTGTTTACTTGTTATTTTTTCCCTAGCCCTTATTACCAACACATATGACTTGCACCAATACAGGTAAAAGCAAGGAGTATTCTTCAGAAGTTTCCCATTGCTGTATTCTGCCAATACCTGCTGTGATTCCATTCCTATAAATAATGGGTTTCTTGTGCTATATTATCAGATCCCAGCTGCACAAAAGCCAAATTCAAAACTCAGACATTCTTAAAGATTAAAAAAAAAAGTAAAACAACCCCCCGAAATCCATACAAGTACATGCAAATTCAACCAGAGATGACTATTTTCAAGATTTGTGGTCAATTAGTACTTATTGTATGAAGACAAAAACGAACTCTTTAAAAAGTACTGGGTTTGATATAGGAATATACAGTATTGTTTAAAGCATCATTCAAATATCCTTTCAGAAATAAGTTCTCAGGATGGGGTTTCATAGTTTCACCATTACATTAAGAAAAATAAGTTGTTTGTAGAACACTGTGCAGTTCATAAGTTACCAGTTATAAACTAATCCTCGATATCCAGTCCAAATCCTAAGGGAGGCTTCAAGGCAGCCACTTCTTTTTGGCAATACAGTGATGAAAGATATATTGTTGAAAACGATAAAGCCTTGGGAAAAAATTTAGCAAACTATCTGCACAGGAATGAAATGTTGAGAGCTTGGCTCATCAGCTGGGGCTTTCTGGAGAAGGAGGGGCTGCAAATATTTTTGTGCAGGGATCTGTGGGTAAAGATTAGGTGTTAAATGAATATAAACCATGCTTTTGTAAATTCTTCATAGGCATTATTACCTCAAATGAAGTTTGCATTCAGAAAAGATACACGTGGATATATGTTTACAAATTCCCAGGAATCTCTGTTAATAAGGAGGGTCCATCACTAGCAGAAAAAATTGTATACAAACAACATGTACATGGCACTGCACAAGCACCCACTGCCCCTTCCTACACCAGTCTAGGTGAATGTGGAGGAAGATTTCTCCTCCATAGTGCAGAGAATAGCAGAGAATTGCACCAGAACCAGCCACCCTTACCCTCACTTCTTATCAAGGCAGAGCTCTGGCTGAAATAAAGCCTACAGGATTCAGCGATGCACCCAGATGCTCCCTTCAGCAAGTGTAGGAGAAGCCAAGGCATTTTAATGAGAACAATTCAGTGTACATGGCTTTGTCACAGGTCATTTTCTAAACCAGTAAAATTTTCCCAGACAGAAAGAACAGTAGTAAAATGAGGTTTCCTAAAACTTTTGTACTAGTTCAAAAAGGCTTAATTGCCCTCTCTGATGGTAAGAAAGTAACACCCTGAAACAGCCTGTGAAGGCCTTCATGCTGCCGAGGCCGCAGAGTCAGCAGGATCTGAGCCAGCCTGAGGCTCTCCTTTTTCCCAAACCTTTGTGCATCCATTTACTCACCCGACAAATGCTTAGGGCCGGCTCCCACAGCATGTCCCGCGTGGGAGGTGCAGCGACGGCGTCTGCGCCCACTGCCCAGGGCAGCCCAGCACACAGGACACAGACCTGGGCTCTGGGGCACCGCTCTGCAAACACAGACCTTGCTTGAGCACATCCCACCAGCAGATATGCCATGGCCACGACTAAGGGTGGTCAGCTGGGCTCTAGGGACCTTATTTCCAAGTAGAGCTGACCAACACAACATGCCTCACTGTGGCTGGAGGCTTCTGAGTGCTGGTGTAGTACACATGGTCAGATAAAGTGAGACTCACACCCAGGCTTTGAATCTAAACATTGGAAGTGACATGATAATTTTATCGTGTTAACACCTCAGCTAAGCATCAGAAGGAAAGAAACCAAAATCCTGGAGCTGAGCAGTCCCAGAAGCTGAAGAACCTGGAGTCAGATCTGAAGTTTGTGGCAGTGTGGGTTCTGAACAACTTCTTTACAGAAAATGATTTATTTTTAATTGCAGACTAATTCACGGAAAGTCTTCAGAAAGCACTTGATATTTTTGGCAAAATCCTGACTTCAGTGAAGCCAATGAAAAATTGCCCATGACTTCAATGGGACCAAGCTTCATGACTTTGTTCTTCCCCTCTCAACACAATAGGACTTTTTGCAATTGCAGTAAAAGCTTTTGGTTGTTACTGAAAAGAGACATTATTAACAGAAGAATCTTCTCAGTGGGTTCATCAAATGATTGTATTAAGGAAAGTCTGATATAGTTCAGTGGCCACATTCTTCTGAAAACACACTCAGTGGCAGTTAGAAACATATGGTTTTTATAAATTTCTCATTCAGAGACAAAGACTGACAGTAAAAACCAAAAGCTTTGATATTTATATAAATTGCTAAATGGTTGCACTGGAAAGTACATTTCAATTAACGTGTCACAGTGCACCACAGTTTTAAAGTTTGCCGACTCGACTGACTTCTTAGCTCCATGTAAGTAGTTCAGGTCTACTCTAAACCTGTGATACAGAAAACAGTTTGCTTCAGCTCTCCAACAAGTGGAGGTTTTTTAGATGAAATTATTTCACTCAGATCAAGAAAATGCAATAACATTAGTATCATTTCCACCGTGTTACTTATTCCAAAGTTATGCCAATATTCCCTTTTGGGTTTTATGTCAGCACTATATCCTAGTAAAGCACATTAGTAAGATTTTATGCAGATTAACTACTAACCAAACACAACTTTGCCCATTTGTGTGTTAGCTTTTTTTTTTCTTATGTACTCTGCTGCCGCCTCTAGGACAGCACTGTAAAACTAGGTCTTGTTCTATGGCGAGCAGAGATGAAAGTTACTTCTATATCTAAAATAATGCTATAGGAGAAAAACTAGACAGTTCTAGCTGTATTTTTAGCTAATTTTGGAAACTAAAATGAAAAAGTGATAGCAAGTTAATGTTCAGTTAGAGAAAATCAGGTCTTCCCAGCAAAGACACAATTGTCCTATTTTAATCCACTGCCTTTTCTAGATTTAGCTAATCTATTCAGCTCTTGGGTCTGTGGGCAAATAGGAAAATTGTTTTTAAAACTTACCTATCTTTCAATTCTTCCACACATCCAAGAGTCAAGTAGATTAGCGTGTATAAAATGCCCCTTAAATGTCAGAAATTGCCTGCGAACTGGGAACCAGACAATGCGCCCTGGTTCTAAACCTATCGCTCTTCTAGGAATACATCAAAATGCATTGACCAGCTCACATCCCAAAGGGCGCATATATTCATGGAGAGATTACAGCGTATTTCCTGATATTGATTGTGCTGGGCTGGGGGTTGGTAATCTCAGAGAGGAAGAATAGTTGCCCTTCAGCACGAGGAAAAGAGCGTGTGTCATCCCATGCTCCTGTCACCAGCCTGCACAGGTGACCTGGAGCAGATCTTGCGTTTGCCAGTGTATCTGTCCTGGCAGGTGTCAGTAATGTTAGTACCCAGGAGACCCAAGATAAAGAAAATTGGATAAACAGTAAGGGAAGGCTAAAAAAGGTCAGTTTGGACTTAGAATTAGCTAGCAGAAAGCTCAGGCTGCACATGCAGTTCTCATTTCCCTGCAGTCTTTAAATAAAATAACTACCAGTCCTGAGAAAAGCTCGTTTCTGTTGGAGATTGTCATCTCCACGGCGTCACTTGCCTGCCGAAGATCTTTACTTGCTTGCTTGGCTGCTCTAGGCTAGCAGGACACATCCGGGGCAATGTGACCTTTTTTACTTGATTCGAAAAACAAGAGGGATTTTACCATCATATTATAGCACATCATTGGCCAAATGGTATGAAAAATTGACTAAGAGGGGGAAAAAAGTGCTTACAGGGTTTTTTTGGGAGGTATCTTATTCAAAGATGTAAATCTGCTACATCTGAATTCAAGCGCCAATCGACATTTCAGTCTCCCTTCCCCCAAAGTCAGAGCCAGCCACAGTTCCTGCAAAATGCTATTACCATGTTAATACACTCTGGCAATATTGACTCCTCTGCAAAAAAACCACCCACTAATTAGTAAAATTGACTGAAATGGAAAAACATGTATACACAGTTTCTTTCGCCTACTTGTGCTTCACTCACCAGCACTTTTGCCCTCCGGGTGCTTGTGTTTTCCTGATTCAAACTCACCCTGTCCCCACCACTGCTCCTTGCACCCCCTGCAACCATCTGTCTGGACTTGCAAACCTACCCCAGCCTCCCAAATGTTCCTCTTAGCCCATGTACCTGCCACTGCCACTTCTGCTCGTTAGCTAGTGAAATAAATAGTTTTTGACCTTGCATGGTAGCTGACCATCCAATTAGGCTGTGACCAAAGCCTACAGAAGTCAATGCAAGGTTCATCATGGTCTCCACCAGGCTTTAGATCAGTCTCTTACAGCCTCACAAGGCCAGCGTGCCTTGCCCATGTGGGAAACAAGTTTGACCGTAATGACCATATTGACCATTTGTCCATACTGACCATTCCACCTATCGACCATTCCACCTAAAATGAAGATCCCAGTTGACTTTGCTTAGGCCAGGATCTCATTCTGTTCAACTACCTACAGGCAAGCTGTGCACTTATTGTACAGCAAGTAGGATTATCGAGGCACTGCTGTAGCCAGGATTTCCCCATGGAAAACAAATAGTTTATTGAATCCAACTTCCCTCAATACTAAAAACAGAAACATGTATAAATCACATTAGCTGAAAATGTGTGGAACACCTTCAAATCTTTTTTTACTTCTTATCCAACAAAGATTTCCTACGTACTTTGGTCTTATTTGAGAAATGCTAAACCTCTCCATTTAAAACTGAATAAATAAATTGCTACCATCAGGGAATGATTATGGAAAGTTGTGCCAGAAATGGGTGTCTTGTGGTCACTCCACAATAAGTGATTGCTTACGGTGTTATGTTTTGTTTCCCTTTTCATTATTATTTTAAAGGACATAATTATTTCTGAGGTCATATGGAAAAAGTTTGATTAAAAGTATATTTATACAAATGAGTATGTTCCCAAACAATGATCCCTTCTGAATAGGGGCAAGTCCATTTTGGTTTGGATGTTATATTTATTTATTTTAAAACTTAGGATTGTTCCTTCAGAGTTTTCCCATTACACTAAATAGTGATGTATGAGCAGTATGAAAAATGAAACCTGGCAGAAGCAGTTGAAGAAAAAAAAATCTCCATAGGAGTCTGGATACAAAACGACAATTGCTGTAAGTGATGAATGCAAACCAGCACTCTTTTCAAATGCTAGCCTTTGAAAAATGCGTATTTGAGAAGAACATGTTAAAATGTTTCATGCATGAAATATACATTTTCCCTTATTTAAAAATTATTTAAAAATCTAAGCTTTAGGCATCTTCTGACACTTTTACCTACTCATAAAAATTATTAGTAGTACTCCATTTTTATGCAAAGGCTTTAAAGAAACTTCATATTATAGCGGTGTAAATGAAGAAAAAGAAGAAAGTCACCTCCAGGACTATTCCCAAATCTGCCACAGGAAAGAGCAACCAATGGTCTCTTTTAACACGCAAAGAGGGAAAGAGGTATAACATGAAGAGGAGGCAAATAGGAGCCAGGATTCTTTGGTCAGATTTTGTTCATTCATTTTTTAAATGGGAATAGAAACAACTTGCATCCCCTGGGTATTGCTGAAGACTTAATTATGGTTTTGGTTTTTTTTTTTGTTTTTATGATGCTTCAATTACATTTGCATGGAATGATAACTGCATCCTGCCACACACGCACAATTATTCATTTGTAGTCTGGTAGCATATCCAGTGCAGTCTTATCCTCTGAGAAATGACAGACCCCACCCTACGGAGATTACAAAAATAATAATAATTCATTATTGTTAAAAAGTAAGATAATCATATCTACCAGATGGGCAATTTGTAGGAAGCTATTTGTTGCTTTTCATAGAGGAGTAGTTTAATTTGTACATACTTAAAGGCTAGTTTGTGCAAAGTGCCAGTAGATGGAGCTAAAGAATATAGGCACATTTTCAGGTTTTGGGGGTCAACAGAAGAGAGAATGTTCCTTTTGTAATTTGCTTTGTAATTTGTACCAAGATACAAGGGCAGTTCAGATGCTGAACCTGAAATCTATCCCTAATTATGCTGCCAAGTTTGGTCTCAGTTCCCAGTCTGACTGGAGCATCAGCTCTGGAAGGCAGCAGTAGGTCACTGCACGCCCTGCAAGGCTCCCTGAATCTGCATCCTTCTCTTGACTACCATAGTCCTCTCCCACCGCCTGTCCAGATACCTACTGTGAGGAATGGACTGGGTACACAAAGAGAGAAGTATAATGTGGTAAACCTGGACTAAATACAGACAGATCTTGGAGGGAGAGTGAAGGGATGGGGCCAAGCAAGACCTGGGAAAAAAAAAAAAAAAAGAAAGAAAAGAAAAAAAGAAAAAAAAAGAAGAAAAATAAAATATAACTATTTTTTTCCAGTTAATTTTGTCAAGAGAACCCTAAATTCTAGTTTGATTACCATTAAGCAATACCATGCTCACCTAATGTTTCCACATTCATTGGTGATGGCCAGAAAGTTCATCTCTCCTTTGACATAAATATTCTGTGAAGCTTTTAGTTCAATGCACCTCAATAAATCAAGAAAATTGACAGCTAATACATGAATTTTAGAATTGTGCAGGGCAGGGACCTCCCTCGCTCCCTTTCTTCAGGTGCTGATATCTTTCTGCTCTCACAATGTCCAAGTTGGACAAAAAAAACTATGGGCAATTCTTCAAAGGAGGAACCTGAAGTGAAACCCTTGTTATTCAAAGGCAAACTTTCCCATGTACTTGAGATTTCTCCTTTCGTTTCAATTTTTTGCATATACTATTTGTAAACAGAGGATACTTCTAGAAGAAAGCAAGGGGATGGCTGCTGCACTCAGTGTTCACTCAGTGAATTCTTACTCTACCAACACCTGTGCATTCAAAATTATTTTAAAAGTAATCTGCTGTTACTCTTTATCTTTCACAGCTTTCAAGATCTGGCTCAACAAACCATCTTCCAACAGAAGCTGTAGCGTGACATTTATAGGTATCAGGAACTTTTCCCACTACAATCAGCAACAGATTTTAAAAAGACAGACATTTTCCTCCAAGTCATCTTGTTTATGTCAGTTTCTCTTTGGCACAATAAGGGAAATTTAACAGAGCAAGGAAGGCAGAACTTCTCCACACCTCAGTGCATTGCTGGCACTGGGCACCAGATGAGAAGCTGAATTGGGGCAACGCAGAGACCAGGGGCCTGGGGAGCCCCCTCGGTGCAGCTGGGAACAGGCTGGAGCCAGGTCTCAAAGATGTGCCTTTGGAGCTACAGTTGCCTCAGGTTGTTAGAAAAAGAGCCAAAACTAATGCTGATTTTCATTTTTGCTTGGGGTGATTTGCTTTACCTTTATGCCATCCTCTTGGAGAGAAACAAATGCATGGAAACTGCTGGCTTCTGTCCCCACGGTGAAGGTTTCTGCCCCTGGAGTCAGATTGTGGCTATGCACAAATTAATCTAACATCCAGCACAAGTGAAAGAAAAAAATTAACATCTGCAAAGCGAGAAGTCTGTGGACATGGTGTGAGTGGTGTGAAGGACACTGGGAAGCTCACACAAATGGGTCTGATGGCTGTGAAGAAAGGTCTCCATCCACGGGCAGCAGTTGCACGCTTCTTCCCTGCTCATCGTCCTTTGTGCCTGCCCAAAGCGTCTGCCTGCTCAGCCACACAAATTGTTTGTGTCTCAGCTGGCAGCTAAATAAGGGCAAGAAGCTTAGGTGGAGTGATTTTTAACAGGCATTTTTAGACAGATTGCCAGAGGAGTTTGGGGGTAAAGTCCCCTGGCATTAGCTGCGTGAAAGTTGCTGCTGCTGCTCCACACGCTGCTGTGTGCTGACCCAGCTGAGAGCTCTTCACAGATTGCATAAACCAATAGTTTATTTATAGCTATATAAATACGTATAAACTTCAGTGGGCTTAAACCAGGCCATCGATGACTGCTAAAGGAGGACATGGCAACTTTTTCCAATGGCAGTTCCTAGGCCACGAAAGTCTTTAAAGGCCAAAACCCAGAGTGAGAAAACCAGAGACCCTTAGGACAGAACTTTTGAAGCAACAGATGCTAAAAGATGAGCAGACAGTACAGTAAAGGCAGGACCTTTCTACTAAGTGGTATAATTTTCTTGCCAATTAGGATCACAAGCCAGTATCATTCCCAAATTTTCCTCTTGGTACCAAAGATGAAAAGGAAGAGAACGAAGAACAGAAGGCTGAGTGAACAGTATCTTTTTTCTCATGGAGTTGTTCCTTGCATTCCTCTGCCCGGGAAGGTGTATTAAGAAATGCTTTTCCTCTCGCTATAGTGCCTGCCTCAAAGACGTAATTAAGTGACATCCTGGTAACTGCTTATGAGTACAGAGGAAGATTTTGAATGCTGGCACATGGTTCACACTTTACTATGGCAATTGTGCAAGCTCAGATTTATGGGGATGGTTAGTCATATCAGTCCAAAGACTGTCACATCCCGTTTTCACTTGTGTCATGTAATTAATCTTCCCTTGACTCAAGAGTCAGACCTCATCATTCTAAATACCATAATAGATTTTTAAATGAGAACATTAATAACAAGGTCTCTCTATTATTTACCTTGGCTAGAGTAATGAAAGCCCAAAAGGAGATGGCTACTCCCAAGGGCAGGCGAGGAGAGGCGTAAGAAGGAAATGAAGGTTGCTGACCTTCCTGTAGAAGAACCCAGGGAAAGAGTGTGATTTGCAGAGCCTCAGCTCATCACTGAAAAAGAGGTTGTTGTTGTAATTTCTATTAAGTATTTTGGAGGCACTTCCATACGGTGGTGATGAGGGCCATAGTCATACTTAGATATGTCTACTGAACAATGAAAACATAAAGGTATAATGTGTCAGTCTAATTTAAAATAAATATAACTACACTGAACTGGATTTTTTTCTACCAGTAATCTGACAAAACTATTTATTTACGTTTGACAACATAATAAAGCTGAGCAAGTTCTTTGCAAATCAGCTCTAGTTTTCAGGTTGCATTACAAGAGTTTAAGCAAAAAGCCAGAAGCAACAATTTCTTCCAAACTTCAGAAAGCTGTAAGGATGTGAGACTTTGAATTCTGTGCCAGTATATTTACTCTTTCTTAGATGTATGTAAAATGCAGATATTTCTATAGATTTTGGAACACAGTACACAAGGCAGTGAAATAGTGACAACTCATTCACATACCAAAGGAGAACAGAAGCAGCACAATATTAATCCATCTTCACAAGAATCACTACAAAGATAATAAGAAAGTAGAAAAAACACAACCACATCTAAATAACAAGTTTAGAACTGGAGTCTCATGCTACTTTTCTGCCTCCACACTCCACTAAAATGAAAGGGTTAATAAGAAATGCATTTCAGAGTTCAGTCCCAATTACCCAAACACCAGAGAGGACACAGAGTGAATGCAGATGGAAAATGATTACAGGACAATGTGCTGGTCCTGATTACTTTTTACAGGTGAATCCTCAAGACATAGTAGAAAATACCTGAGTGTTTTATTGTACATGCCCTTACAAATTCTCTATTAATAACAAATTCTCTTTGAATAACAATGACAACAGTACCACAGCTGGGAAAGTCAAAAAAGGTGACATAAAATATGGCCAGTCAGAATGACACACTTTACTTTTATTATTTCAAATGACAAATTTGATTTGAGAGCTTTTGGGGGGTACTATTCTTAATTTATAACAAAAGAGGTTGAAATTGATGAATACCATAGATCATTGTATTCCAGAATGGCACCTTGAAATGTTAAAAGTATTAATCTAAAATGATATACTATATCCAGAAACTGAAATGGGTTAATATACTTTTCTTCCTTCTAAAAGTTCATTGAATGGAATCCACCACAGGTGAATACAGCCTTCTAGTAGAACTAAAATTTCATGTAATTTCAAAGTTATTTCCCTTTTGTCCTGTAACTTACCAATAGCAATTAACAGAGCCAAATTATTGTACTAGTATCATCAATATGGTACATCTTCCTATGCAATATTTTCTCTGATGATTCCTAGAGAACTTTGTAAACTAAAAGTGGTATAGTCGAGCATGCTGCCAGTTCATGTCAACCGCAAAAAGGGTTGTCTTGCTGAAAACACCTATTTGGTTTCACATCTGTTGACCAGAATGAAGAACAACCCGTGAAACAGAGTAAAGGAAACAAACACAAAATAGTCAGGACAGGGCTATCTAGCATGAGTGCTTGATTACCTCAGGTCCAGTATGGATAGGAGATATTAATAGAAGAGAGAAATTTACTATCATCTTCTTTTAAAAGCACCCAAATACTCTTGCTGATCTCAGGAATATCTGTATGAAATACACATACCACAAGGGACGCAAACTGTCCTGAGGAATTTTCAGTCTAAATTGACATGACAGTAAGAGAGTAGGAGAGGAGAAAAATTATCATATCCAGTCATAGATAAGGAATTGAAGCACCTACAGATTATGTGCAGTCAGGCTCATGCTTATCACTGGAGAGAGATTAGGGGTATTTTAGCTCCCTCGTGTGCCACATGCCCCTGTGTCACACGTGGTGGTGGCCCTGTGGTGATATCGATCTCCGTCCTCTATACAGAGGGTGTCTGTGGCAGATCTAAGAAAATAATCCATCTTCCAGGCTCAAAGCACTGAATGGAGCCACAGGCAAAGCAAAAAAAATCCCGTTTGTATGATCCACCTGCTCCTATAACAAATATTCACTGCCCAGATAACAACTCCGGAGAAATACACAGCACTTGTGACTGTAGTGACATTATCATCACTCCTCCAGTTCTTCCCAAACCTTTGAGAAGTGGCGGGTCTTCCCATGCAGCTTTCTTTCCTTCTTAAAGTCCAAGTGAAGTCCCCGTAGCAAATGGCATTGGGATGTGGGATCAAGACTGTGTGTTTTGAATGATTCCTGAACCAAATCATCCTCAGTGGGACTAACTACTCATTTCTTTCCACTATAAAAAATGGGGTTTAGAGCATCCTGATAACATACTGTACAGACACGTATACACACAAGGCTCTGTCCTTCAAGACTAACATCCTCCAAAAGTATATATCAAAGAACTACAACCCTGAAGACACTCCAGCAGTACAATGTTTTGTTCTTGCATGCCTCTTTCCTATTACTCTTCTCAAAAGCTATTGCACCTTGTTCTTTGGCCTTCTTCAGCATAAAAAGTGGGTGGCATATCCCAGAGCAAGAAGCAGAAGGAGCAGACCTGTAATAGTGATTTAATGAATGCCAAAAATGATCCCTTGCCTACATGAGCTAATTTATCATGCCAGCAAGAACAGGAGTGACTGCAGCAGTGGTACCGCTCTGAGAGTGCAAAACTGATCTTTTTACCAAATTCCCCAAAGAGAAAAGAGCAGCTCTGTTTAATGGATCATGATAAGTCGCAATTGTCATTACTGCATTTCAGGGTAACATGCTTTATTTAGCTCTTTAACCTTGGCCTATTTGTTATCAGCACAGTTGAGAATAGTTTGTATTCATTAGGAGACTTGTTTATTTTGTAACATAATCCTTTTCTTTGTTAACATGAAAGCGCAGAACATGAAGCACTGGAAGGATAGTTCATCCAGGTCTGCAATGTTGTTCCATAAAAAATGTCTCTTGATAAATGATTACCAGGATTAGATTTTATGGGCTAGATTCATAAGAAATTTCAGTCTTGTTCCCATATGTTTCTTACATAATAGGAAACATGCAAAAGATACTTAAAAGTGCAATTCGCGGTCATTCATTAAGTGCTCCCCTTCTCTCATATTTCTGGGCAGTATAAGACATTTTTGTATATTTTGTGGATTGACTCATCTTAGAAGAATTTGTTTTAAGCATGTCAACTTTTTCACACAATTTGAAACCAGATTTTTACCTGCATTCCCTAAGGATCATTTAAAAACCAAACCAAACCAAACATGTTTTTTGCTCCTCTCTCATCTCGCTCATACCCACCTACAGGAAAAAATTCAGCGTGTAGAAGAGTGAGAAAAATGCACTGCAACAGGTGGCTGCTGTTTGACTGCACCTAGGTCTTGCATTTCCACAAGTGGCTGGTGATTCCTGCTGCCATCCTAAGGTTCTCAGGTCACCAACAGAGAGAAAAAGATAAAACCTACATAAATTTGATACTGCCCCAAAAAAATCCAACTTCTCTAAGCCTCAGGGCAGGTTGGAAGGACTGTGCGAAAAGTTTCTAGTCTTCTTGAAAATTTATATTTAGTTTACTTCTTCAGTAACAGACACATTTATCAAGTAAGTGAAAATGTCTCTGTAGCTAGACTAGATACAATATTGATATGAAACATCAGAGTCTTTCGAGAGCATTGCCCTGGTTAGTCCTTGGAGCCGGGTTAATGAAGAAACATTAACTCTTAGAAATACAGGTATGTGATCAGGGGGATTTAATACAACTTCTAAGACAGAAAACCTAATTTCCTCGTTAAGTGCTCAAATGTCTTTGTGAACTAGTGCTGCCCCATATTTGCATTACACCAAAAGATAAATGCATGTTTTTTCTTTCACTTTCTTGATGTGGATCTTTAAAGTTAGCAGAGGCAGATCAAGTGTGGCTGTTTTGCACCTCTAGAAGGGTTTTTCTGTGTGAACTATGAGCTTTACCCTCCTTCCTTCCTTCTTACCTCTGCAGAGGAGATAGTGCCTTTACATTTCAACATCTTTGCTGTGTTTGGGCATTAGCAGACATTTGTCCTCTGAGCAGAAGAACAGACCGAGGACCGCCCCCCCCCCCCCCCCCCGCCCCAGTCTGCTGGGCACATTTTACATGCAATAAGAAAGAAGTATCTGTTTGTTCTTTGTGTGTGAAAAAAAAAATCTGCAATGTTCATATTAAAGCTGCTGAACTTTTGAACCTGAAGTGCTCAAGTTAGGCGTATCTTGTTCACCTATTCCTCTCCTCGAATGTTTTCCATAAAGCTTTATGATGGAACACATAGTAAACAGAAACAATCTTCATCATTCACAATCATTTAATCTTGCTCACAGCACACAGTTCATCCAGGCTGCAGTCTGGATTTTGGGTTTGTCTCCCCCTCCTGCACTGGACAGATGCATTTAGGTAGGCAGTGATTTGCTTGATTTCTAAAAGAGGCAAGGGGAATGCACCTGAAACAAAGTCATTTATGTTTCTGCAAAAAAATATCTCACGTATGGTCAGGCTACTGAGTCTTTTGAAAAGAGGAAAAGTAGGATTCACCTTGTTTAAGTCGTGGATATTTTACACTAAAGAAAAAACTACATAGCTCTTTGCCTCATAGGTCAGCATGTATTGCTCATACTACAAGGTTATGAGATTAATTTCCTAAATGCGGGTTCAGTTAAATTGAGTATGGAGTAGGCGGCTCATCATGCAACTGACTGTTTCCAGGAGAGACAGAAAGAGGCTATAAGAGACCAAAAGCTCATTTCAACTGTTCTTCTACATAAAAAGCACTCTGATTACAGCAGGACTTGGGTTCCACGGGAGGAGCCATCTGGAGCTGTAACCACACTTGAGGATCTCTGGAAGTGCCCTGTGGGTATTCTTTGTGCTTCTGGAAACCCAGTGCTAGAGAGACTTCACAACCTTTTGTTCTTTAATGGAGAGCATAACTGTGTTTGACAGAGTGCTAGCAGGCCCAACGGGCAGCTGAAGCACAGTAGCTTCTGTAGCTGGTGACCCACAAGAGAATATTGTGTCAGGCCCAAGTGTCTGACAGCTACTTGCTCCTGACACTGGCCAGAGACCCATTGACAAGGACCACAGGGCTCGTGCCTGGTGCTGTCTCAATGCTGGAGCACACATCTCTGGGACACCAGCAAGATGCTTTAACTATGCTGCCTCAGGAGCAAGAAAACCATTTTTCACAAAGCATCCTGCACTTCCCTCTGGGACAAAAGGACATATGGTCCTTAAGAGGAGTGATTTATGATCTGTACATGAAAAGCTATGGCAAAAAACCTGGCTTTCTGCTAGGATGGCACTCACTCCTGAGTTTTTCCAAGTCCAGTATTGTTTCCATTAGGTAAACCTCTAAGTTTGGCGTCATTTAACAAAGAACTTAATAATGAAAATCCACTTCACATGGGAACTTGGCGTGTGCATTCTTATGCCCAGGAGCCAACTTCCCTCCATATGTATTTTAATAGGTTGATCTGTTTTCAGACGATAGGGATCCAAATGGGTCAGTGTTTATTTATATATCTGAGAGTTAAAACAGTGACTGTTCCAAGGTCACAGCTCTTTTTGAGAGTTTCAACAAATTAGCAGCTATCCTTAATTGCAACATTTCAAAAGGACTCAAGCTCTTGGGTTTTTTTGAGCTACAATGCACCTGAATGACACAGTGGCATATTAAAATTAAAAAAAAAAAAAAAAGAAAAAGAAAAAGAAAGATAAGACTGTGTTATACACTTGAAAGAATAAGGTACTGTGGATGTTTTGATATTCTGTACTTTCCTGGATGAAAAAAAATATTCATTTAAAAGTCTCCTCTTCAAAATTAATTTTTGTTTCATAAAGCATGCCTGGCAATCATTAAGTATAAAATGAGAGAATTATTTAAGCCAGCAAGCTTGGAAAAACCTATAGAACCTTTTCTCTGTTATAATTCTGCCTATATTTAGCATTACGGATCATAGTACTTTTTAAAACCACCTTATTTTTCTCCATATTTGGAAGTGTGTTCAAAAGCAGCCATGTCAGAGTAGAGCTATTATGCATACTTTCCAGCATCCCTACTTTGTACATATGGTATAGCACAACCACAGTTAGGCAGCTCAGGCATGTTGAAAACAGTATTTTGAGGATGGATCAGGCCAAAGGACTCTGCACAAAGCAAATAGGCAGCACCTGCAAGGTCCAGGGCTTCCAAGAGTTTTCAGGTTTACTGTGCACAGGTGCAGCAACATGGGTGGGAAGTCTGGTCTTCCCTGAAAGCGCTGGCCTTGCACCACCAAGCCACTGCTCAGAGCAACATGGTCCTTGGCCTGAAATCCATATATGAATAAGCTCTTGTGGAAAAAACAAAGAGCCCCAACAAACGAAAAAACACAGTCTGCGGCTCTTTCAATAGATAACATGAGCACAGGACTGTCCAAGCTCTCATAAGGACCTTCACAAAACCCATACAAGTCCAGTTATGGCTGGATTTGAATTACTGGCTCATTTAATGGCATTCTTCCCTCTAAATCAGTTTGAGCAACATGCAAGTTCAAGGAAGGAGGTAATGAGATCAGGGAGTGATAATGCGCATCAGATTAAGTGTGTGGTTAAGGGAAAATGCAGCAACCAAAAAGAAAACCAAACCCAGTTCTGGGCTGTGTGACAAAGGCAACAGCTCTTTTTCTTATACATGGGTGAAGCTACTCTTAGGATATGACTTGAGTGTATGACTTGAGGCCTGTCTGCTAAGAAGAAAATTATCAGTCACTTCTTTCTCTTAAACCTCAAGAACATCAGGGTCTTGAAAGGACAAGAAAAATAAGTCCAAGTGCTTGAAATTTAAGACAGTTTGGTAAAGCCTTACCTCTTTTCTTACTCCTCTGTCCTTCCTTTGGTTCTCAACAACATTTTGTGCTAGACACTTTTGCTATGGCAATCACCAATCACAGAACTCCCACGGTGTGAGGGAACTTAAGATGTGGCGTTTAGAAATCCCCTATATCTCAATTCCCTAAGCCCTCAGAAGTCAAAAGAGGCATTAACAACTGATAACATTGAAAAGGAGATTCTGTTCTACCTGGAAACTTCAACCATCTCTAGATTCAGGTAACATTATGGAGACACAAAGTCTATCTCCAGTATAAATTAAAAAAAGTAAAAAGAGTGAGATTTTTTTTTTCCTCTGAAACAGCTGACATGTTTCTTTCTTGGAGCAAGGAGAGGGAAAAAGAAAGGAATTGGGGATCATGCTTTTGAAACAAAGCATTTCAATACGATCTGAGCCAGGTCTGCCCATTGCCTCCTGAGTGTCACAGCCTGACGTCCCTCCCACCTCCCTCTGTTCAGCAAGCTGCTTTCCCAAGAGACCCCACAGTGCCTGTCACGTGTTAAGTCAAAAGAAAAAATACAGATACTAATGGCCCATAAAGAGCACAGGGGCATGAAGCATCCAAACCACATCTGCCTCAAAATACTGCTATGGCTCACACAGATTCTTGATTGTGTTAAACTACTTCCAACTCAATATTCCAATTCAGTGCATTTAGAGTTTTAGATGTGGGTCAGCTGGACTAGAAATGATACATTTTATAAGATGTAACCCCACTGATAATTTAAAAGACTAGCAACACTGAAAATTTTCCCCCAGCTAAAATTATCAATTTTGCAAAAGCTGAGTGTTGCCAGGAAGTTTTTTGGGACTTGTCAGTCATAGAAGAGAAAACAAAAGATCATATGACCATACCAACAAAGAGCTCGAAGATGCAATTATTGGTCTGCTGACCTCTTCTTCACCCTTTGCTTCCATAAGAGGAAGATGAATGCCACTTACTGCGTTAACAGGAGAGGTCAGACTATACTTGGCCTGAGAACAGAGCAATCAGGAGAGTCTAGACTTTCATCTGCATTGAAAGTTGAAGTTGGGAGAAGAAAACATAAACAATAAAGCTGAAGGCAAATCACAGCTTGAAAGTCATGTTGGGAAGACTGAGAAAGAACAACAGAATCACAGAATCATAGAATCATTTCAGCTGGAAGTGACTCTCAGGATCATTGAGTCCAACCATAACCTAACTCTAGCACTAAACCATGTCCCTAAGAACCTCATCTAAATGCCTTTTAAACATCTCCAGGGATGGTGACTCCACCACTTCCCTGGGCAGCCTGTTCCAATGTCTGACAACCCTTTCTGTGAAGATTTTTTTCCTAATATTCAATCTAAACCTTCCCTGGCACAACTTGAGGCCATTTCCTCCTGTTCTATCACTCGCTACTTGAATCTATACAAAGCATCTGTTTTTATTCTGCTACAAGGCTCATTTCTATTTCACTGGCTATCCCAGGTCCTCTTTTTCCCAGCTCATTGCTTTTGTACCTTCTGCTGCTTTCCACTAATTTTGGTTGAGCAAAGCCATATCAGCAATTTAGCAAAGGTTGCCTTAAACTGAGGTGAAACACTAGGTCTTACAGATCCTCTGTGCACAGTCATACTAGTAGTAAGTTTGACTTCAGCATATTTAACTGCTTTGCTAGACTGCACCCTGAGAAAGGAAATGCAGGGCGAGACAGGATTACTTCAACAGCGGCCGGGAACCCTTCCTTAGTAGCTTCTCTGATAAACATCTACCTGGTGTGATGTGCGTCCCCAGAGTCAAATACTGATTGAAGCCATGCAGCTGCCAGGCTCTCCTGGCCAGGCAGCATCTCCAGTGCTGTGCTGGCTTCTTGGAACTGCGATGGTGCAGTGGAGAGTAGGAATCCACGTGGATACAATCTTGCTGACCTGGTCACAGCTCCTCCTGCTCACAACCTGCTCTGGGGACATTTTTATGCTGACAGTGTTATTTTTTACTTATTTTCATTTGACTGCCATAATGTCCTCCCCAGTGGACAAGCTACAGCATGAGGGAAACGAATTTTTCTTGCACATGGCTGTCTGACACTAAGATACAGATGTCTGAGTACTTGCGGTTCCCTCCACCTTTCCTCTTCCCCCTTTCATCTCCCTCTTATTTTGTAATCTTGCATTAATTTGGCTAGGATTAAATAGCTCACTTTTCTTGACCATGCAGAATGTGTAGCTAAAGACTGCTAGCAGATGAGGGCAGCTGACATTTTACAACATGAAAACCCACTCCTAGTAAAAAAAAATCCAACCAACTAACCAGAAAGTCCAACCCTGAAACACACAGCATCACCCAAGGTATGGTCCCATACATGAAGTCCAGATAACAACCTGTGGCTATTTGCTGTCAAATGGCCCCACATGCCCCCAACCATCAGGCATGAAGAAGCTGAGATGTCATCTAACTGTCTCATAAATCTGTTCTGTCATCTTTTGGTGGTGGCTTTGCTGAGGAGAGCAAGGGGAAAGTTCTTCTGCTTATTTTATTTTTCAGTGTTTATGAAACTTTTTGCTTTTTTTAACATAGTCGATAGAATGACCTTTTGACTTCTGCAGCTATTCTGCAGTAAATAAAGTGTAAAATCTCTCTTGGCGGGCAGTCACTTTGGATTTTTCCCTATCTATTAGGACTTCAGAATTTCAGAATATTCTCACACCAGTTAATCATATGCTAAGCAAAACCCTCCAGCATTGTGGTTTTTGCTTATCATTTGTCATCTGCAAATAGAGTAAGAAAGAATCAGCTTCCTAAAAACAGCAGCATGTTCTGTGTAGAGAGCAGTATTGCTAAAAATACATGGCAATAAGGAAATGCAGCATATTCCAAAAGCCTGTCTGAGAACTCTCCAATTCTAAGGTTGCTTTCACCATCCTTTCCTGCAGCCCTTGGCTATCTGAGAAATCCAGTGAAAACCATGAAGAGACTCACCTGAGTGGGGACCTGGCACCTTCTTGCAGCCCAGGACATTGTGCATCTGAACTGATGCTGCTCCAAGTGTGCTCAGGGAGAGCCCAACACACTCAGCTTCTGGGCAAAAAAGAAATAGGCCTTTTGCATTTCCTTATTCCCACTTGCTTTAGCTACAAACAGGCTAAGCTGCAGTGCTGAAGAGATGCTCCCAGGGCCCAGAGAGCACAGAGACACTTCAGCTCTGGTGTTACAGGAGGCACTGCAACAGCACAGAGTCCTTCCGGAGTTTCCCGAAGGACAGTGCACTCCTCTGCTGCTCTGTGGACAACTAAATCTGTTTGTCACAGGCCAGAAGTTTGTCTCCATTCTCAATATGTAAAGTAAGGATAACACTATTTATCCCATGGGGAAGTTCTGAGGGCTTAGGCAAGTGTGTATACATGGCTTTTGAAATATAATCCACTCCAAGGTCAGCCCTTCGTTCATCTTACAGAGCTGCATTTGCACGTGTGCCAGCACGTTTCAGAGGAAGCTCCAAGGTCACCCCAGAGGTGGCCACCTCTCACCAAGAGCCACCCCCTTATCAGCTGGTGATCAGAAGGGGAAGAGTTGACCTGATGGGTTATGCTGGCGCGACAACGTGCATGTGATGAATAGCTGTGTACCAAGCAGCATCACCCATCCCAGCCTATTAGAGCACTGAGAAAAGCAGTGAATTAGCTTCATGCTGAAAATGAATGGTTGGTCCGGACACCCTGATAAGGTGAGACGCACATCGTGGTGATTAGCTGGGTCGGTACTAAAGAACATTAGGAATTCACTTCTGCCGCTCTGATTGGTAATTAAGTGACTCGTCTACTGGCCGACAGTCCTGTATGCTTCCCCAGGCAGTTGTTAGTTCTTGGAAAACCACTCCTGACAAAATGAGGTTTGCCCTTGGTACACAGATAATGAGACTCGGCTTGACAGGTGCGACACGATTAGAGCGTCGCTACACCCGGTTCTCGCTGCTATAGCCACTCCGCAGTAAACACACTCATTACAACCCGCCGGTCCCTGGAGGCAAAGCATGTTTGACATTATTAATTGGCTTTTCTGTATAAGGAGTCAAATAGATGAAAAGGTTTATCAAGCTGAAATAATTAATTTTGCCTGAATTCGCTGACAGTTCAGTTCTCTCGCAAAAGACCATTTTAAGGGTTTGGTTTCTTTTTTTTCTTTCCCCCTGAATTTCAAAGTTCAAAAGACATAATAGTGGTAAAAGTGAAGCTTTTTAGTAAATTGTAATTAAAGGGAATTTAATTAATTTAGACCTGAGAAAAGGGTGTGTGGGGGGAGAACTCCTATCTTTGTCTATACAGAGGTCTAGATGGTAGAACATATCATGGCTTAATAATGCATTAATTTTAATCTAATCAAAATATAATAAAAGGCATAATTATGTTTAAAAATTATCATGCTCCAATATTGGTATATTTAAACATTTAATACTTACAGTGTTTCCAGTTAGCAAAAGTTGTAATTGTTGCACTCAAATTTAGCTTATTTAATGATAGGGCTTATATTCATGAGGTTAATTGAATAAATCATTGTAATAACTCATGGTGAAACTATGATTATCTATCAGGTTCTAATTTCACTTTCAAAAGGAGAAAAAACTCTCAGAAGTTATTTTGCTTGGTCTCGCTCCCCAAAAGGCCATAGATATTCTCCTCAAAAAAACTTCAAGCGAGCATTAGATTTAAAAGAACCAAAACATACTTTTCACTTAGTTTTCAAATGACACACTCTGCAGTTTATTTAGCTTTTTCAAATATGCCAATGCCACTTAGCTGATGTTTTAAACCTTCCACATTAAAGCATCTAGATTAATACTGTGTAGTTATGTGTATTCAGTCTGTTTACAAGCCCTTCTGCACTAATGAAAACATTCACCTTATAATTGCAAAGGCATAACATTTGAAATTTCAGATAAGTATCTGTAATATGGAAGAAGAAACAGAAAACCCAGGAAAAGTGGATCTGCAGCTGCTTCCAAGTAGCTGTTTTTTTATACATCTGCTGGTGCACTTATTTGGAGATTTTAAAAGGACATCTTCACACCCATCTTTTAAAAGTCCTTTTGACCTTTTCTGACAGACATGCGCACACCACTGAGCAAAGCAATGAAAAGAGTTCTCTAGTAAACCAGCTATTTTTGCTGAAGCCTCGGTGTCTCGTAACCGTGAGACCATTGCACTTCGTAAGCTGTGTGGACCCGTTCAAAACACTCAAAATGTTTCAAAACAGCAACAAAGGAGTTTTTGTACATTTAAAGTAGATTTTCTACTGTCAAACGCTCTAATGTTTGTTCAGAGTTATAATTCATCAACATCTGTTTATTTGTCCCAGTTCAATAGAGACATTTAGGAAGCCGTGATTATTCATCTAGCAGATGCTGTTTGAGAATATTTGTAAACTTTATAGTCTTTCGTGTCTATATAAAGGTATTTCTGAGCAGACTGATGGGAATCTGTAAAGCCAGTATTACACCTGTAAAAGTGAAAGGCAATGCACCGGAGAGTTTTGATGGCAGAGGGTACAAGTCCCGGTGGAGAGAGCAGTAGGAGGGCTCTTGGGGACAACCTGGCAGTTTGTAGTGTGACCCACTCATCTCTATGGGCCCACATGGGCAGGAGAAAACATACGGAGAGACGGAAAAGCAGCAGGACCCTCTGTAAATTCACATCCAGAATAACAAACCGAGGAGTCCTGCACAGTAACAAATCGTAATATTTACCAGCAACTTAGCATTTGGATCTAGAAATGTCATCTTCCAAAAATGCAAACAGCTGTGCACTCACAGTGGAGCAGTCAGCAAACGCAGCAAAGGGATGAGAAAATAAGACCATTCATTAACAGCATCATTTTCTCCCTTTGCCACACTTAATGATACTTATCATATTTTCTACTTGCGTGTACTATATTAAACTTACTAATTGGCTACAAAATAAAGCTCAAAGGATGTTATGTTTCAGTAAGTGGGGAACTGGGAATTGGGAGAGAGGAATGGAAAGGATGGGTATGAGCTGATCTATGCTTATTGACCAAGTTTTTGGAATATTTTAGTTGACATTTTCCATCAGTATGTTTAATTTCTGTGTCTTACAGAAATGAATTCACATGCTAATTTTAAAAGTAATTTATTTGGGATTTGTAATGACTTATCTCACACTAACACTTCCTGTATTAAAAAGCAACCATCCCCCCCCCCAACTAAAGCAAAGACCCCAAAGCCATAAAACGCATTATTCTGCTAATAGAATTAATAATTCTACATCTTATAATTCTTGTTTTCAGTAATTTTGTTTGATAAAATTCTCCCACCTAGAAGGATTCTGTGTCAATGTGGTCAGTAGAAGAATATCCTGGGGGAAAGCACATCTGCCCAGCACCTCCCTTTCATTCATTAACCCACCAGGGGCTAACACTAATTAGATCAGGCTGCTCATTTTAAGCTGATAATTGATTCAAATAGGTTGCTCATTTAAAATAGAATAAAAACCTGCTAAACATTTGGTGCTTGGGCTTTTTTCATCTGCAACTTTCAATTGCTTGTGCAATGTAGCATAAAATGTAGAGGTCTCCCTTTACTAAAAAGGCCATAAAATTAATTACAATGAGTATGAATTGTGCAGGGTGAGGGGGTGGAGGAAAAGGAGTGCTGGATTTAACTAGTGATCACTAACTAAGAATCAAAAGCCAAGAGCTTGTTTCTTTTAAGCAGATTTTTTTAAAAGTAACTTAGATATCTGAACTACTCAGTGTTACAGACTTTTTTTGACCCTGTAAGACAAGGAGCAGTTTAGCCCATTCAGTGATGCTTCATCCATCTTCTACGCTGGCATTGCTGGGTGCACAAACATATACACATACTGCTAGAAGTTTCCATTGTCTCTTTTCAACTAATTAATATCTCAGCCTCTGTCCAAGCATGCAAATACAAAGTCTTCATTTTGTTATCAAGCCTTGGTCGACATAAAAACATTCACTTGGTGAAGCTGCACATCATAAACTTTAGTTGCGTGTGTCTGGCTTACAATGTGTTTCTTCCAAATCTAAATAAATCATTACCTTTTCAGCCAGCTATAATGACTTTTGTTTGCACAAGGCTCAGGCTTCAGCCCAGGCGAACACCCAGCCTTTGCTGTTTATTTAGCATGCAGAAGTGTCTAAATCTACAAGCTCGCATGCACACGCATACAAGGCAAAACAAGTAGCAGCAGGTACAAGTAGGCTGAACTAGAAACTCCTGACAAAGCTGCAGATCTTTTAAAGCAGGATTATGAGCCGACAGAAATAAAAGTGGCTGCAGAGAGTGTCAGCACTGTTATTTTACTTTTTAATCCTGCTTGATAAAGCCAAGTCCCTGCCAGTCTGTCTGCTGCTGCTGCAGCCCCGTTTCTCGGCCCATTCAGGGAAGTCGCCTCCTCACCAGTGGCACCATATTTCCCTCTTATAAATCACATTCTTTTTCCTGCTCCCAACAAATTCAAACCAGAGATTCAGACTTTGCAGTTTAGGGGGGGGTTCAAGGATTGTCTGCCTTGAAAAACTATTCAAGAGCACTCACTAGTGGCTGCAAACTAAAATAGCACCTTAACAGGCCATTGCTCAGCCTGTTTCGTTCATGTCTTTTTAAATCTTAGGGAAGACAGCAAGAAGACAATAAAAACCTTTTTGATAATTCTGTGTTCAGGCACCAGATCGTTTTCTCACATAATGGTAAACATTATATACCAGTAAGCAGTTTTTCAAGGCAACCAGTTGTGAAATACACTGAAAACAATAGCAGTTCCCCAATCACTATCAAGGAATATTGAAGATAATTCAAGTGCTTACATTTTACATGAATGCTGGAATTTCTCCATTCAGTTTTGAACAAAACACATGTTAATAAAGCAAGCTTTTTTTAAAAGAAAATGTTAATTTATTCCGTTGCATTTCAATTTGTCACTGAACACATGCTTCTTGGATTCTCCTGTTAGGTGCACTAATATCTAAGCATGAAGCACACGAAAATGCATGTGAACGATCAGTTTAATTGACAGTATGCTGTAATGGAAGCCCACAAATAGGATGAACTTAATGACAATAATGACCATACCGTGGCATTGCCCCCCATTCAGTTGCACTAAAATATCCAGTACAAGGAATCTGAAAGCAGATAACCAGGGTAACCAGATAAAACTTCTGCTGGTGCCCAGAGCGGGTGATTTTACAAAGTTTCCCCATCACACCTTTCCAAGTGGCAGCAGCCCTGTGTGGGTCACCTGTGAATGTGGGTGATGCCCAGCACCCCTGTGCACCAGGGTTGAGACAACCACTGGGATCTGGGCATCTGGCACCACGTGGGGCTCTCTGACCAGGGACTGAGGGTGACGGGCTGGTCTTTGAACCTCAGTGCTGTAGAGGAACAGATTGCTGGCTAATATGGAAAGCTGCCTGTTTCCTAGGTTAACGATGAGGCGATTTAGAATTTACATATGTGTGGAGAGGGATTGTTTTGATCCCAAGGTAATATATCTGTGGCATAATAATGCGGGTGGTAGAGAAAAAGTGAAGCAAGGAGGCCAGATAAGAGGGAAGCAAAGTGTCTCTGGTGCCAGTGCCAAGGAGAGACCTAACAAAGCACCAGATCCAGCTTAGCATTAAGCAGAGGAGTTGCTGGAACAACAGAGATGCGGCTGAGCTGGAGAAAGGCGAGTGCACAGCAAGGGATGTTGCAAAGGTCAGTGAAGCAGTTTGCACAGCTGTGCGGCCAAGTGGGCTCCTCCAACCCCAGGTCCTCGCCCCTGACATTTCAGTAGCTGAAAATCAGGCTTTGCCACTGCCTTTTCGCTTGCCTCAACACCTTTGAGCACCACTGGGAGCGGAGAGGTTTTAGCCAAGTGAGGCTGAACGCACTTGACTCCACCTTAACCCTGTGTTTGAGAAGCTTTAACACATTTGCTTCTACAGCAGCTGGTTTGGGTGCTGCCTCAGACCCAAGCCCTGCAGAGGCAAAGGGATTTGCCCGTGGTTTTATGGGTGGTTGGCAATGGAGCAGGGAATCACTTCTGATCCCGGGCAAATGTTTTGAGCAACATAGCATCCTCCCCAAGCACAGGACTGGGGCTGGAAACAGAGAAAACAGGCTTGCATTCATCCACTAAACCCTCAATGTGAGGCAAGAGCTGACGGCAGAGAAGCGGTCAGCTGCACAGTGAAAACACAGCATCGTTCCTGAATCCCTGCATACAAAAAATGTGTCTGTTTTTAACACTGGCTGCCCCACTTTGACTGGCATCTGTTTGACACAGGAGTTCTGGGGTTCAGGGAGGAAACTGCCATAATATTTCTTTTACATTTTGATTAAGATTTGTATCATCTATCCCATTTGGAGTAGCAAAAATAATTACATTGCCAAAATATAGTACAAGAAGACCCCTGTTCTTTTGTACCTCACATGACCTAAACAGAGAGGTAAGTGGGAGTAGCTTAAACCTGAGACACATTTTCTTCTCCATTCAGAAAATCCTCACATGCTGAATTTGCCAGTGTTAAATGCAATCTGCCAATTTATGTCCAGAGACGTTATGTATAAGTGAAGGTCAGTATATTTACATTTGTGACAAAAAAAACCCTGTGGCATCAAACTTCAGCTGAGTGTTAGAATAGGCGATCATTCAATCCCTATCTCCTTTTCTCCTTCTTCTTAAGCTTTCTACCATTTTGCTGTCTGCTTTTTCTCTTTGGCATGTTTGAGCATCTGCATTTTTCCTTAGAACATTTTTTCTTCATATATCTTTTAATTTTGCTGTAATCTCTCTCTCTACGTGTGCCTTCATCTTGAGATGTAATTTCTTGATAACTAGATATCACTGTTATTTCCATTTGCCATCTAATAAAGACCATTTCTAAACACAACTCCACTGGTCTTCAGTGGGGCTGTACTTTCTCGTTTTCCTCCTGCAGTGGTAACTCAGAAGAGGACACACTGTCCCTTCTCTGGGGAGCTAATAAACCTTTCTGGGCTTCCGTGGGGGAACCATCCATATTTCTAGGAAATCCAGTTAGATTCCTTTATTTGGAAGTCCAGTGCATCATTTCTAATTTAGGACACCCATTTGTAGTCCGAGAAAAAGGCTCCTGCCCAGGTCACAGTACTGAGGTTCATTAAAGAGCACCAGAAATGGGGTTTACAAAGAAACCCTCACGGTCATTTCAGGCACAAAGTTTGGAGAAGGTTGCCTCGCTTGCGAGCAGTAATCTTGGTTGCATAGAGGTCCACTGTCCTCTTGAGAGGAGGAAAGAAAGTATGGTAAGTGCTGGGCAGAGTTCTACTAACACTGCAGTTTGAGCAGACATGAAGGGCTATGAGGATTTTTAAGTGCTTCACAGTCATAGTTCTTAGTCTCAAGAGCACTTAAAATGAATACCTAAAAGAATTTTCCTTTCTGTTTCCTCTTCCACCAAAAAGGAAGAGATTATGAGGAGCTCAACTTTCTGTTTGCTTGTTTGTTTTTTTTTTACTCTAAATCCTGGGGGATTTAAATTACCTGTATTTTGGGGGCCAGCTCAGCAAAAACATACAACAGGAGCAGTGTGCTTGCAAGCGGATTGTACAACTGTTTCTTTTGTGGTGTGTTTTCTTTTGTATCACTGCAGTCAGTAACTGCTCTGGATCCCGTTCTAGGACGCAAGCCAAGAATGAGAAATAGGGCTGCGAGCGAGACAACAATTCACAACCACAGTATTGTTTGACTTGGAGCACTCGCCGGGGTAAAACTTACAACAGGAATACAAGATGCTTTAAGTAGCAGATGCTGATTTGAATCTTTCTGGTACTTAGGAAGTCCACCTTGCGGAGCCGCACACGGCCCACGGAGCCACTAGGGACCTGGCAGGGGGATTTATTCCTGGTTATGTCAGCGAGGAAATGACAGCGGGAGAGAGTGCTGGTGAGCACCCAAGGTGATCAGACGAGTAAGTAGGATGCATATGAATATATGCTTTGTTAGAGAAAAGGACTGTGCTATCAGTGAAAATAAGCAGGAGCAGATTAAGAAGATGAATGGCCAAAATGGGGGAAAAATACCTGTGTCCTAGTTTGCTAGAGTTTCCTTAGCTAAAAACACGACAGCCTTTGAACACACACACACACACACACACACACACACACACACGCACACACTGCATGAAAAGGAAAAAGTAAACCTGTTTTGCTACAATTTGGAAACAAAAACCACGACAAGGGAAAATAGGCAAAGTACACAGAGGTTTTGATTCTGCTTAAAGGGCAAGAAAAATATCAAAAACTGCTGCAAAACTCCAATGTCAAAGTAGGGTAAGACAGCAACACATAGTAACCATAGCAGTGCTACGAAACAGTATAGCCTTAGAAACAGGAGTTGCACAGAAATATATTTTTTGAGGTAATTGAAAGCTGTAAGAAATCACATCATAATTGTATAGTTTAGAAACATGTGTCTTACATTTTAAAGGAAATCAGTGTAATATGAAGTAAACTCTTAAAGAAAGCTCTTCTTTAATTTTCTGATAATGGATAAGGTTTGTGATGAAGGTTTAAAATTATTCAGAAGACATTGCAGTATGAAATCTGAATTTGGGAGTATAGCACAAATTGCTGTACAGGATGATATGAACTAATTTCCAGGACAGTTGTTGTTTGAGCTTTTCAGAAAATGTTGACAAATTTGAATTTTGATGAAATAGAAAACATCTCTCAAAACTGTTTGTAATTTCTTCTTCCAGCCCACAATCCCAGTTCCCACTCATCTTTGAGAATACTCTGGGTGGAATCCAAAGCCTGTGAAAGCAATGGACAGGATCCCACTGGCATTCAGCAGGTGGGACGCGAATGCCAAGTCAGTGTCGAGATGGCTCTTGAAAGCCATATCTCTCGCTGCAGGTCCCAAATATTATATCTAGGCCTGAAACAATCCTCTGTAAAACAAGCTACAAAGGCTTTGGATATTTTATGGTCAAACTTGCCAGCACAAACAAAATGGCAAACAGTAAATTTGTAAGGGTGGCAATTACAAAATGAAAATAGCCCAGGCATATTCAATGGGAAAGTTATGTGCTATGCTGTCCAAGAAAGGAATGTAAATTTTGCTATTCAGAAAGGCTCAGAACTATCAGCTCAGGCAGCATTTCTACCTTGGTCCTGCATCAGCTGCAGTTTTACCATGGGAGGGGGGGTGAAGGTCTCCAAGCATGGCTCTGCATGGAGTGCACAGGCTCCCCCAGCACACACCACGGTGGCAGCTGTGTGCCCCTGCAGACCCCGCTCCGCTCAGCTGAGGTTGCTCTGCTTGTAAACCGCAGTGATGCACACGTAGAATCATAGAATAACAGAGTCATTTAGGTTGGAAAAGACCTTTAAGATCATTGAGTCCAACTGCTAAGCTAACAGTACCAAGTCCACCACTAAACCATGACCCTAAGTGCCACATCTACGGTTCTTTTAAACACCTCCAGGGATGGTGACTCGACCACTTCCCGGGGTAAGCACAGAGCATATTGCAGGTGAAGACAAGAATCTGACAAAAACATTTCCCCTCTCCATTAAATGAGTGTGTCATTAGAACTAAGAGGGATGTGAAAAGAATCGGGGAGAATCACAATTTGATTTTATTTGTTTACTGATAATTTCCATCAAAATGAGGTGAGAAAATTATTACCCTGCTGAAGGAAACATCAAACCCCTGCAGATATAAACATTTCAGTCAAAGCAGGTCAAATGGTGGAGTTTCCAAGAAAGTCCTCAATTTTTAACAACTACATTTTTAAGCAGCTTCATAATTCATGTCATAAGACATGGAATCACAGGTTGAAAAAAGACATGGTCAACCTCCGGACCCTGCAGATTCTCCTTGAGGCACAACTTGCTTTGGCTGTGCCAGAAATCAGCTGTAAGAGCTCTGTATGGTGGGCATGGACACCCAGCCAGTGAGAACGAGACTGCAATCCTCCACTGAGTGCATAGCCTGGGCTTTGAGATTCTTTAACTGAACATCATCCTGCATGTACAAAGCAGAGATACAACACGTGAAATGCCAAGGAGCTGAAAAAACTCCTGTAATTTTAAAATAGCAAGTAAAATTTCTAATGCTATTACCTCGTGCGGTAACTTCCTAAACTAGATCCAATCTATAGCACTGATTGCCCTTCTGGGAGGGAAAAAAATGCTTTTCATTTATTCTTGTGCTGTTGAGTGTTTCTCACTAGCAGTGCCAGCAATCATCCGGTAGTCCAGGACCTGGACTACAGAAAACTTGCAAATGAAGAAAACACAAATCAACATCATCTACCATAGTCAGATTTAACCAGCCTCTGATATGCGCTAGGGCAAGAAGTCCCATAAGGTTTGGATAAAGCAAACGGTACAGATTTTCTGTCTCCTGGTTTGCCACAAGGTCCAATAGCCCTTCTCACTGGATGAGGTTGTTTTAAGTCTGCCCTGTTTGGGTTTTCTGGTGTGCTGCAGACCCCCTGAAGCCATTCTCCCTACCAAGTGCCTTTGTGGGGTATTTTTTCCCTGTCATTCTACAAGTTTTCACTGACCTTCATGGAAGATTTATCTCCTCTCAGATTTAATGAAAGTGGGTCAGATTCAAAAACTCTTGGTGAAGAAATGGCATACATAAAGGCAAGAAGGTACACACATGAATATTTTTCTACAGGTTTGTTTTTGTTTTGTTTTGGATTTTGGTGAGGGAATTGGTTTAAAATGCTGTCTAGCAAAATGAGATTTCCCTCCATCAGTCATAGCGAACACATGTGCTCCTATTTCATTCGTAGTTCCAGGAAACAATAATAATTTTTGTAGTAGAAAAGTTAATCTGTCAGGATTATAGTATTCAAAATGAGCTGCAAAGAGAAGGAAAGAACCATAAACGATAAATACATGTAAACTAATTGCTGGCTTTATTTTATCAAGCCACAAAAATGTAAAATACTCAGCTCCAGGGATTCTAAATGGATTGAACAATATTTTTTAAAGAAATCTTTCATTTGTTTTATTCCAGGATAATGAGTAAGTGCCCCCAGGATAGTCTTGAAAGGAGATAATGCATCTCAAGAGCTGATTTCCTTTCTCTGGCAACATATTCTAACTGCAAAAGTATTTGGATTAAGCAACTAGACTGACTGGCTGTCAATACCGCAAAGCAACTTTACAAAGCTACCTCAGCAGCACTGCTCGGTCGCGGTTATCTTTCAGTATTCAAAACTGTCAGGTGTATTTTCTTCTCAGGTGAAAACACAATTTTCTCTTTGGATACATCATAGAGAGCAACCCAGGCAATGAGCTGCTCGGGAGTCCAGAGGTTTGTCCCCCTCAAAGCCTTGGCAGCTCATCGTGGCTTCCAGCACTCACTGGGGGGACAGTGTGGGGCAACTGGACCCCCACAAAAATCCTGATGACCTGCCCTTTCTGCGGGAGGGAAGGAGCATGTGTATTGTTTGTGGCAGACTGTCAGTAAGTGGAAGAGCAATTATTTTTTCCCCTCTTTCAATTTAGGGTGTATAATCGAGTTAGGAGATCAGAACTTGCTCAGTATGAATAGGTGGGGGGCTCCCAGGGAACTCTGGAGAAGGGCTTAGGAAATCAGCTGGATAGACATACAGGGAAATTTTTACCATGTGAAAAAACCCAGAGAAGTAAGATTATAAGAAAGGAGGATAGAAACAGGCTCAGGGTGATGGAGTGCTGATCCTGAGAAGGCATCGTTTTTCAGGCTTGAAAGAAAAAAAAAAGCTCAGATGTTACTCAAGTGTCTAAATTAATACGGAAAGGAGAAATTCAGATATTCAAAACCCAGCTACTGTAGTGCCTGGGACCTAAAATTTACACACAACTGTGTGGATCTGAGTCTCACAAGTCTGTTTTACTTCATGGTTTTTTTCTTAAAATCTCATTGCAGATGCAACACACAGATGCCTTTGACCGGCTGGTGTCTCTACAACTGTTAAAACTTCTGCACG
The DNA here is from genome assembly GCF_037038585.1 of Patagioenas fasciata. Classification (NCBI taxonomy): domain Eukaryota; kingdom Metazoa; phylum Chordata; class Aves; order Columbiformes; family Columbidae; genus Patagioenas; species Patagioenas fasciata. Next base: position 9,913,372 of record NC_092526.1, on the reverse strand, counting down.
ACGATGAGAACAAAAATGCAAAGCCAAATGGAGGAGGCAATATGAGCAAGTAGATTAGAAAATGAATTGCTGATTGATGGATATGGGTTTACACACAGCTCTGCCTTGCTGAATGATGGCAAATCAAGCTCGTGCTGCTTTAGAACCCCAGCTAAGCTGAGTGGTGAGCCTTGAGGACCTCAGACAGGAGTTGTTGACGTGCTGTGAAACCAGACACTGCTGCAGCTACTGCAAACTAGGAGCTTCAGCATTGACCTTCAGCAAAGAGGTCTGCACAATAACCAGACAGACAGATGTTGCAGTCTCATCTTCACCCCCAGACTGAGGACGCTGTATTTTCCTCTAAACTTGAACTCCCAAAGAGGACCACCTGGTAGCAGGGTGGGCCATAGCGAATAGAAATAGTCCCAGTCTTCCGTAAGGAGAGAGGTGAAAAGGGTACACACAGGACAACTGCACACCTGCGGGTGCTTCAGGTACAGCAGTTATAGAGCTATGTTTCATATTGCTCCAGTAAAGCCACGGAGCCTCCTAATTCTCCTGGCAGCCCCATTAAAAAGGCAGAGAAAATGTTGAGGAACACACCTAGTTATGTGTTGAAAGAGCTGGGGTGTTCAGTCCTCCCAAAACCAGAACTAACCATTGACTCAGTCCAATGATTTTTAACATCTCTGCCAGAAATACATACATCTGGTACTGCAAAGTCACTATTAATGCTTATGGAACCCTCAGAGACACCTATGTCACTGCAACCTTTTGACTTCAGTGTAAAGTCAGACAAAACTCTCTGTGGTGGCCAGTTCAAAACAGAAAAGTGAACCTGTTCTCTAAAGCTTAGGTGCATTTGGACCGCTATAAAAATAAAACTGTCAATGAGATTGTCAAAAAACATGGGATCAAAACATTTTGCTGTTCTCATAAACATCAACTACCATTTGTTATGTAATGAAATTCACAACCTAATTATGGTTATCCAGTATACAGTACATATATATTATCTCTCTATATATACACACCCCTGCAAATATTCCTTTGCTAGTATGCCTCAGATTCATTGAACATGTTTATTTTTATAGCTTCCTTTTAAAATCACTAAACTTCAGGAGAGAGAAAACGTACAAGTACCTTAAGAAATGTTGATTTATGAACTATAGTGGTCTTTATTTTTCTTGTAAACCTGGGTGGAAAATTGATCAGTTATAAGCCTGCTATAGATCTCACAGGTTTGCAAGATGTATTATTGTATTTCAAGATTATCTGATATTGCAAAAGAGATTTTTTTTTCCCCTCTTTTTTTTCTCTAACATGGTCATACGTTTTCCTGTCTTCATTATTTTTCTACTCTTTCTAGTTAGGGAGGCTATCAGAAAATAAAACTAAAGAGGAAGAAATCATCCTAGAGAAAGTAGCTTTGGGCCACCCCAGGTTTCCCAATCCATCATAATGTGGGTTTTATTTCATACCCCACTGAGGTGGAATTTGCAGAATGTTTCTTGAATTACCATGAGTCGCTCTTATAAGACAATTACTGTCTTTTCCCCCCACTGTTGCTTCACTCTGCTTTTGACAGCTGTTGGTGTTTATTATACAGCCAACGGACCTGGCCCTAATTTTCAGTGAAGAGCCCTTCTGTAGCAGACAGATCAGTTAAACTGTGAAGTAAAATGTACAGACTAGGACTGCTTAAAAGTAGGATATCCATCTTGAAGAAAACAAAAATACTTCAAAATCTTTCAAAATCCAATTTTGGGCAGAAAGATGAAATATGAGAAAAATAATGTTTTGACAATGTTAGAATAAATAAGAAAATGCTGACCTTTTAATCAGAACAAAAATGTCATTTCAAAATGCCAGCAGTTTTGATAGTTAAAAATCCAAGTCTGTTGTTCCAGCTTTTTCTGTTTGGGCTACTATCAGGGAGATAAGGGACCTCGTCATAATATTCCCCAAATGTCACCTTTCTTGAGAATTTCCCAAAGAACTAAGTTTATCAGTAAGACACTATCATCAAACATTTGTACATATACCCAGATAAATTATATTCTGGGTTACTTTATTATTATTTACTCTAATAATCTGCACAGATTCAGATCATATAAAAACTCTGGTGTGTATAACATCATATGCTATTTCAAAAAGCACATTCAATGCATTTTTTGAGCTTTGGATCCTTCAGTTGTTCCAGATTCCATAAAGTATTTGAGTGCTCAGAGTGAAAACATGTCCTTTCTCTGACTGGGAGGACCTGAAACATCTGACCTTCTATTAGAGAACAGGTTCTGAGCAACTGGTCCTCAGCTCAGTCACCCCAGTAGTGCCAGACTCAGCCATAGACTGTTTTTTGGATCCTAATTCTTGAGCTGTATTTCAGCAAAAGCAACAAACAATAATCACTTTCATGACACAGCTCTGTAGGTTTGCCAGTTCACTTGTGACCAACCGTCAGCTCTCTGTCCAGATCATCTGCATCTTTCCTGGTCCTTTTCCATGTGCACTTCATGCCTTTGCTGAGACGCTGCTTCCCTTTTCATGTTGTACTTAAAGCACTTTCTAGGAGCAATTGTTTTTCTCTTACCCTTGAATCAGGAGCTATCAGTAAGGCGAAAGTTCCTCCTGCTCTTTCTAACTGGAAGGAAACCTTCTCATTCTGGGCCAGAATGGAAATATACCGCTTCCTAAGTGCTCCCCTACTAAGGGTCACATACTAATTATTTTGCAGATGTTGAATTTTGTGGAATCTCCATTGAGTGATGACAACAAGGTTTCTGGAAAACTAAGAGGTTATTTCATTCTTAACACAGCTGTTGTAACACAGACCAAAAAGCTGAGGTGTGGACTGAGACAGAAGTTTGGGACAAAAGCTTCAACCAGTCCTCACATTTTGACACATGGGGTTTTGTTTCGCATAGGCAGTGATTGTCTTCAGGCCTCAAATTCATACTCGTCCTGAAGAAATTACTGAAAACTTACAGTTGGAAGAATATGCATCAGAAGTAGTCTTCTACTATGAGTTTTTATATTCCCGTGTGAAGTCCAGTATGGTCACTTACTGCGTAAGACCAGGTCGGTCAGATGAACCTCAGATTCAACCCAGCTAGCTCTAATATCCTTGTTGCCACCTTTCTATCAATATTATGATAATTGTGCACACTAAACAAAAAATATCATTGAAGAACTCCTTAATCAAGAACGTTACTGATACAACCTCCTGCTGGAAACATTCTTCTCCCTGCCATGAGCAAGTTTAAGTGTATAACACCATGATTTGTTAGGTGGAAGAAGCTGTATGACAAAACGCTTCAGGGATGCAATGCTTTTTGCCAAGCAGCTGAAACTGTTTTGTTGATAAATGTTCTTGTCTCACACTATTAACACTGTCACACAGGTAAAGTTTGATCTTCTGACAAAACCTCTTGTGGCTGTCTCTTAATCTGTTCAGTAATCAATATTAACACTGTCAAATGTCTCAAAACATTCCTTTTAGCTTGTTTGTTTCAGTATGTACTATATACACATATTTCACTCCATATATTCATTCTGTATGTGTAAATATATTTCATTCCAAGCGATAATATAAGTTTTCTTTGGTAACTGCAACAAGCCAGAATATAACAAAAAGATGAATGCCCAGATAACCTGGCAAAGAGAACATTATTAAAGATTTGGGAAATAAGAGAGGCAGCTGCTTAGACAAACCTGCAGCTCGTACCGGCCTTCAGGCTCCATCGGGATCTCAATACAGTCGGACAATTTTCTCTGCTGTCTTAGGAATCTGTTTGGCTTTGTAACCTACTGGAGGCAGCCACTCCTCTCGTGGCTGAGCCCAGCATATCTCAGATAGTTACACAGCCAAGTAATAAAAGATGCACCCCTATGACAAACGATAGGTGGATTGCCTATCCAGCTGCCTCATAATACTTGAAATAACCTGCGATGATGCATAAACCCAAATACTCGTTTGTGCCCTCACACCTAATCACTCCACTCCAAATGCTAGTGAAGAAGACCTTTCCAGATTAATCACACCAGACACCTGAACTCCCTCTCAATTCAGCAGATTCCATTTTTCTCTTAAACATGTATTTCCTTAAGGTTGTCACAAGTCCAAAGTTAAAAGCATGTGTCTTGGCTTAACCGAAACCTGGAAGGATGGAATCATTATTTCTTGGAGACCAAAAAAGTGTAACTTTGCAAAGTTTGAGTTTTCACAAGCAGACACTGCATTTTAACAATTTATCTTCTCAGAGGAGCATATTGTACCTTGAAGTAGAGCCTAAAAGGTTTTACCCTGTAGGGAATGCTGTTACAACAAAAGAAAACCGAAAGCCACTTGGCTGCTTGTGACCAACTCAGAGTTCGAACTGGCCAAATTCCATACACAAGCTCAGAGAGAGACACATACACACAGCGGCTCCAACCCGCTCTCAGTGCCAAATTGCAACCATATTTACAATCCTTTCAAAACACTTGGGTCCATTTTTGTGGGAACAACAAACATAAAAATAATGAAAAAACATTATTTCTTTTAGGAAGCGAAGTATCCTTTCTCCCACGCACCCAGTAATAGCATTCATGTTGCATTTCCTGCTATTAAGCTGAACAATAACAGCCATTAGCATTTGTAGTTTCTTGTAAAGATTTACTTTGAATAAACATGCTAAAAAATAAGAACCCTTAAAGTTTTGAAATACATTGTCTTTTCTGACTAAATCGAAGAAAAATCCCTCATATCTGACTGTGTGGGCAAAGGTTTTTCCTAATGTAAATTATACTTGTTCTTCTGAAGCTATTGCTTGAACATCAGAAAAACGGTTTACTCTCTAATATGCTTGCAAATTGCATTTAGTAGTGGCACAGAGTGAGATTTTGTATCTTTGCTATGTGGGTGTTAAACTTGCAATGGCAGCAAAGAACCTCTCTTGACACTCAAATACTATTGTAAAGAACAAATTAATTCTTGTTGATACTAATATCTCAAAATCACAACAGCATATTTGCTTATGATGATACATATATTCAATATATTAAAATATTCCACATTTATACGTAGCCAGGCTTGGGGGCAGTGACATTGACCAACACCATTTAAAATTTATACCACATTAGAGTCTCTACTTTGCTGTTGTTCTGTGTTGAAATTTAAGATTTTCTCTTTGAAGAGACTCCCACCATTCTGAAGTTTCAACAGAACAGCTCCCTAACTGCTGTAAATCAACCTGCAATAACCAATTTCATCCTCAGAGGATAAGTCCCACGTGACCCAATATTTCTAACAGCATCAGAATCCCAGACTGAAAGCTGTTTTCATATCTGAAGTAGCAAATATTTATTGAAGTGAAGGTGCTGATCTGGCAACGAAAAGGAATGAGACAATATTTTCCACTGCAATGTGGGGCAAAAAAAAGGAAGGGAGAAGAGGGAGAAGGGCTATTCCCTGAAACTGGGCAAATGTGGATTGCACGATACCACTTACAATTCTGAAGCATGAAGCAGAGCTGCAGTAAAATGACATTAGCAGCTTTCATATGATAATTCATATAGAAGAGAAGGTTGTTTCAGAGTGGAGCACTAGCCAAGACCAAGCTCACTGAAGCTGGCACATCATTCATTCATTCATGGAAAAAAACAATGGGAGACAGAGATGGGGGAGAATTTTATTTTGACTTGGTAGCAGATGTGAAGGCAAAGGGCGAGTATAGGGAGGGAAAAGTGTGCAAAAGTGAGAATTCAAGACAGCTAAATATTTGAAATGTCCCTGAATGCACATATATTATTTATAACAATCAAATAACAATCATTCCTGCTTTGACGTACAGGGTGGCAAACCAAGGAAATGCAGATTTATAAGGTACGTGTAACATATGAAATAATGAAGGAAGGCAGTGGCAGTCTGCCAAGTCTCCCCCTCCCCAGTCATTGACTTTCAAAGAGGAAAATATTTCATACAACAAAATCTGCCCTGACTTCCAGGAGACGCAAAGAGAAGGGATTTGCACTTAGTTGTAGCTTCTAAACAGTCACTTATAAATTCAAGTTTCAAGTATTTCCTTGCAAGAAATAAGTCTTTTTAGCTCACTGGGACAGACACACAAGTTGGGATTTTCTTGCCTATGTCTTTTAGCTAGGATATTTCACTCCTTTTATTTGCTGTCTTTTGACACATTATTGCTCTTATTTTAAAATAAAAGCTACAAAAGGCTGTTCTATTTTCATGGAAATTGCCCAGCAGTAAGAGTTTCAACTCATTTCCAGAAGAATAATCTTTGTGCTGGTCGATTCAGGCAAAGTAGTTTGCTAGCTTTCACACAGCAATTTACTAATTAATTACAAATTAAATAGTGTTCTATATGAAGACAACTTCAGAGGTGATGCATAAAGTTTGGAATTCCTCGAATATTATCAGACTGGCTACAGTTTATTTGCATCAAAATATGGCTGTTAAAATTGTGTTGAGTTTTTATTTGTCCTGCCCAGCACAAAATAAACCCTTTTGATGCAAAAGCGCCTTTCCTTTAGTCATATATTTACATTTTATTCAATACATTTGGTGCGCCTTAAAACACGTTCATAATTCAAAGCCACAGAGCCATTATATTAACACTTTGCTGCACTCTTTGGGAAAAGCCGTTCAGGCTGCTCTGTGAGATGTAAGCCACGCTATCAAAATGCATTGCTTTACAGCATGGCTTCATTTTGAAGGAGCGTGGGAATCGTTCACAGTGCTGCGCTCCTCAGGGTTTCTCACCAGGGTCATCATTTCTGAGTTAAGGCATTTTCAAGCACTCAGGGTTGGTATAATTTTAATCTCACTGAAACAAACAGGTAGCTTGTGTTTGACTTTAATGGGATCTTGCTGTAATACGATACTCGTGAAAGAGCCCTTGAATTCCCATGCTGAAAGGCCTCTGAGACCCACAGGGTCATTTCAGGATGCCTTGGCCTTTTCTCCAGCAGCATCAACCTCCCTTGAGCCTGGCCACACCAGCAGAGTCCAGTGTTTCAGGTAGGGTGGGAGCACAGAGCAGCTTAAGGAGCTGCAAACCTTCTGCACCATGCAAACAGTGTACGCCAAAAATTCAGGCACGACCTGTCAGACACTGGATGCACGTCTGATGCACGTGTAGTAGCTTCTGACTTTGTAACTTGATGCACACTGTATTCCCAGGCTGGATTTACAGGAATATCCATCAGAAGATCAGGAATTATAATATTTTGACGTCTAATGTTAGAAGGGACTGGGAGGCTGTAGGGTGGCAGAGAAGGCACTACAGTGGACTGTTGTTTAGGGGGAAGAAGGATGGCTGAGGACTCTGTATCTGAACCACATGTTGGCTATTTTGTCTAAAGAAATTTTGGTTCCATCTCAGCTGCTTTTTGCCACCACAGTTTACCTGCACAGCTTCCATTAGGTATTAAACGATCAACTGTAAGAGCCCATGTTTTCTCTATTGGTGGATGGTGCAGCTATGGGGCTAATCTCCCCAGACCTGGGGAAATGTTCGATAAGGCAGGAAGGGTTCAAGTTTTAAAATAAATTGAATGTTTGATCACAAGTTAGCATTCTGCAAAGCTGCGTGCTATTACTATGACAAGTTCTTAAAACTAGAGCCAGCTAATAAGAGAATTTTATTGATTGTCATGCCACATCAGGTCAGAAATTCATTTAGTGTTTTATTGCATTTGTAGCAACAGATGTTTCAGAGGAAGGTGTGAGACTCCCATAACAGAAAATTATGCAATAACTTGCTTATGAGAGAATCTTCTTCCTAAGCCCAACATTTAATAGTTAACATTATTGTTCTTCTTCCTGCATACTATTGCCCTATTTAAAGTGTCTGGAGCTGCTTTTTCCGCATATAACTAGTGAGTCTTACGGTCTTTGTTACATTATTCCATTGTTGTCCATGCACAATGAGTTCCATGAGTTAACATATGTACAAACCATATTTCAATGGTTTTCTGCCTTTTTTTTTTTTTTCCTTTTTTAAATAAACTTCCTTTGAAGTCATCCATGACCAAAAAAAAAGTATCTGTCCTGCGCTAATCCTTGTTCAGGATATTTCTTATGCGTCCCTCAGTGTTTTGCTCTCTAAACTCAAACTGTTTCAGTTGCAAGACAGTTTACAGATAAGAAATAAATCCTCTACTTGCAGACTTTTCCCTTCTTTGCATTCCTGTGTTAGCTATGAACAGATCATGATTTATTTGAATTTATTTGTTGTTTCTGTGAAAGATTTCAGTGACTAATGTATGCTCAGTGTTTTATTTAGCAGCTTTTACTCTGGTTTATCAATACAGATAACTCAAGATATATTTTCATAGTATATAAAGAAGAATGAGCATGTATTAAGTCCATGAATGAGAAGACAGGTTACAGAATCAAAATAAAATTTCTGCAATTGTTTTTGCGTGTCTACTAAAAACCACTACTTTCATAAACTTTCCTGACAGAAACTCCCTTCCAAGAAAGCTAATGAAACCGAACCCAAAGCAGATGGGAGTACAATCAAGACAAATTTGTTTTCCCATTCCATTCAGTTCTTTTGGATATTTTTTCCCCAGTCTTCTACTTTCAGATTCCTCATCCGTTTTATGGGTTGCTCCTACTTACTTTCCCCTTAGTGAAAGATCAATACATTCATATTTTTAAAGTATTTTCAAATCTCTGAGTGAAAGGGGCAACTGTATTAAATTCATTTTGTGTTTATAAAAAAGAAACTTAAAAGTTACTTCCACAAAGCCTTCAAAATCCAGATCAATACGGATCTGATAACTGAATATAGTGAGTCCAAATACAGTGTTATGTATGTGTAACTCAGTTTGGCTCCAACCCAAGAAAGCACTTAGATGTGTGCCTAGTTTTACACACTTTAAGCAGCACCATTGATCTCCCAGGCACTACTCAGCCCTAAGTGCTTCACTGGATTCGGGCCTTCTTGCCACAGGGCAGAAAGGGAAGTGCCACAACCATTAAGATACGCAGGAATCCAATTACATTTATCTCCCAATAGATCTACCTATAAACTCTCTGTTTATCACACAGACTATATTTTCTGTAGTCCACAAGCAATGCTATTTAATTTACCAGCTTCCATAAGGGCAAGTGTTATGTGAGCATTCCTTTCAGCAGCTTTGACATTCTAAAAATCAGCCACCAAGGTTTTAAAGGTAGGCCAAGAGAAACTATTTCAGAAATAAAAGTCTCCAAATTAAGTGGTATTCAGCTCACACTGGAAAATCTTAGTCAGTCTAGGTAGGTGCAAGGAGAAAGTTTGCACAACAAAGCTTTTTGGTGCTACCGAAATACCACCCCTGGCTCTTTCTTGCTGCAGGATAAGAGCACACTCATGTTTCATTAAGGATTTGAGAAATGTGTCTCTGTCCCATTTGGAAGATGAGCATAGGCTAAATTAAGAGCTGACCTTACTGGTAAATACTTTTCATCAGTTTCAAATTCATTTGGATTCACCTCCTGGTTGTCTTAACTCACAGATGTATAGGAGTTTATGCTCCTTTGACTGAATGTGTCATGTACCACCCCGTTATACAGGGAGTTTATTTTCTGTAAGGGCAGTAGCTAGCATTTATTACATTGCTTCCCACAGGCCATAGGCAAGTCTGCATTAGTACTTCAGTTGGCACTAGGAACTACAAAAGGAAGTTTCCTAATTGTACTGGCTTACCACACCTTGGTTCACAACAGAGAGCAAACCCAGAGGTCACAAAGGCTCCTTTTTGGATGAAGCTGATGTGGAAGAAGTGCTCCAGAGGTCAGCTCATACCCTCCAGGCACCAATTGGCCAAGACTGGACTTAGTCCAGAGGAAAAAAATCCAAAATGCAGACTGTGAACCTTTCATGCTCTGCACCAACAATATCTCTCTACAGATCTGCTTTAGGACCGCACTGCTCAATAGTATAGATAACAGTAGTAGGCCAGAACTTACAAATGGAGAACTGAAGAATTTACAAAGTGAGAGAAGAATTTAGATTTTCAACCCAATGTCATTCTGTTCTCTTCTTTCCAGCCCTGCACCTGGCAGTAGTGGAACTCCATTTCACACACATGGATGGGATTCCTGTTCAATCCTCTGTGACCACACTTTTCTTGGCTTTGTGACACAGAAGGCTCCAGCATTGCAGTCAAGTTCCTAAAGGTGATCCAGACACATATGTCCCGATAACACAACAATTTGACTCCCGTGATTTCGATCAGATCAGCAACCTGCCTGCACAGGGGCTACGTTCAACTCACAGGACAAGGGAACAGGCAGTGTGGTACAAGTCTGTTCCTCTTCTCACTCAGGCATAACACAAATCACTCTCACTTGGGTTTGCAAGTGTCACCTTCCTCCAATTTTCTCCCCTGCACTGCATGCACATAAATACCACCTGCAGTATAGATTTCCAAGAAAAGTCTTGGCTACGTACATTATCAAAATTAATTTCATTTAAAAGCTGTTTAATGTACTGAAACATTTTAAAGGGTTGCTATGAGAAATTACCTTACCTCCCTAAAAGATCCCATGCTGTGCTTTGTGGAGGGGTACACCTTCATTGTGGCTCCTCCCTGGTCCCGCAAGAGCCTTAGAAACTCTGAAAAGCAAAGCACAATTACCAAAGCATTATGCTTTATTCAATATTATTTTCACTTCTATTTACACAGAAGTTTAATATAAAGCTCCAGCACCTAAAACGTTGTACTTCCACCAACATCTTTTACCTGCCTGCTTTTTTTTTTTCCAATTATGTCATTAGAATATGTTCACAATTAAGCCAAAACAAAGGTTTGTTGCTTTTTCTTTCCCCCCTGCACGCAACATACAAAAATATTTACTTTATACTGTGAAAGCAGATCTCTGTTCAAATAAAAAAATTTAACCTGGGGGTATTTGCGGTAGAAATGTGTCTTTTATAATTATCCCCGTGTGTTAGAACAATCCTAGTCAGTCCAGAATCGGTCTGGCTGTGGATTCCTCTCTCTCTCTCATGTAAGGATGAGTGGAAAAGCAAAGATGAAAGCAAGGAGGAGGTTTTATAGTTCCTCTTGCAGTGCTTTCTTTCTCTGGCTAGAATATGATTAAAGATACCTCATGTAAACCGAAAACAGGCAACACTTCCTAGCAGCTATTTCAAATTCTGCCCTTGAGGATAATAAAAAAAAAATAAATCCTCATTCTTACACAGCATTTTTCACCCACAGATTTCAAAGACATTTCTTGTCTCACTACTAGGGTACCCTGCACCCAGGTGGAAAAGTTTCTCTCTCCTCGTTTGCGAACACCCCTGAATGCCTGGAGGGGCATGGGGTGGGGGGGTATGGTGGAATGTATGGCTGAACATGGTCAGAGAAGGTGCCAGGAGAGACCTTTCACCATTATATGGCACATGGCACCATGATGGCTGGGCTGCGGTGAAGCCCGGCGAGGCTGCCCCAAGCAGAGGTCGTGCTGGAGCATCACGGCACCAGAGCAAACGGGCTCTTTATCTCGGCGATACTCCCTGGACCACTGTTCTCACTATACTGCAGCTACAGTGGTGACTACTGGACTCTCCAAAAGAGAAATCTTTTGTTCATCATATTATAGTGCAATTCCTTTTTCATCTGTCTTCTTCACTTCTAAATCAATTCTCACTCAATGTATTCATTTCTTTGTTTCATTAACTGATGGTTTTAAGGACTCTCAGTGTTGCATAGTTAATAACTTTTCTGTAGCTTGACTTTTTCCATCAGTTCACATTTCCAAGCCAATTAATTCCTTGCTGTTTTCCAATGGTTATTAAAAGGTAGAAAAATCCAGTTTAACCCAGTCTACCATCTGAGGGATGCATCTATATGCTAATTACTTTTCCAGTTTGCTAGCAGAAAACTGCGTGATAGAAAGGACCATTTTCTAAAATTATCAAGGGCCCGACTTTTAGAGGTAGTTAGGTGCTTAAAGATGTATAAGTGCCTAGTGGGGTTTTTAGAAGTGCCCAGAGATTTAAATGCTATTGAAATCAATGTGATTGAATTAGGGGACTGAATACCTTTAAAAGCCCAGCTCCACGAGATGCAAAAAGAGGGTTTGAAAAAAACACAGTATTTAAAAAAAAAGAAATATCTAGTCATATAATGAGAAAGTTAAATGTTTAAAAGAGTGAGGTGATTTTTTTTTCTTCAGTTAATTAAATTTTAGGTTAATCAGCAGGATTATTCAATTCATGGTGCATTCAGCCAAGTGACTTCAGCTAACCAAAAAAACTGAAAATATTTCATTATTGCTGTTTCCAAAAGATAAAATTTTTCCTGTTTTATTTCTTAAACAATGCTTACATTAATTCTTAGAAAGGATAATAACCTGTGAGCTAAATAAAATGATATTGTTTTCCTCTGTTAGTGGGAAGAACTACAGAAAATGTGTTTTCAACTGAGCTTGACTCAGTTGTAAATATACTTGATTTTTTATTTTTAGTTTTCCAAGAGCTACGCTTGCATTGACTCATTTATGTGTAAGAGGCTCCAAGGCTGCACTTATGGCCAGGCTTTGTGCCTGTTCATGTTGCTTAACAGAAAGGCACCCACTGCACTCGTTCTGGCAGCTTTTATCTGTCCCATCTACTTCTGCAGCAACATCACCTGAACACCACCAGACAGCTGAAAAACAGCCTGAGGTCCTATTAGCACAGGGAAGAAAAGGTTTGCAGGTGACCTGAATTCCAGTGGACAAATTCAGGATTTGTACACAAAGCACCAGATCTCCGGAGAGGACAGAAATACAGGTTACTTCCAATGCCAACGAAGTAACTTTATTTTTACAAATAGCTAAATTTTGAAGATGAATTCTCCTAGGTGTGCAGAAGAGGATACATTGTCTTGCCTCACTCTTAATGCCCTTAAAAATGAGACTATGGGTAAAGTTTGTAGAAGAGTCTCCATAAGAGTTTTCCGAAGTGACATATATCCAAGAGTCTGGAAGCCCCAAAGGTGCAGGTGTCGTATTAAGCTATAGACAACCAGATACCTCATAGATCTTGTTGGAAAACATAGTTTAGTTTATTTTAGAAATGGTGACCAAAAGGCCTGCTTGTTAGAGATGGGATTGTCTCTCAAAGGAGTTTGGTTGAAATAATCTGAACAAGATCTGCCATCTACTGTATAAAGAATTTTAAAAGCATTTTAACACTTTAGGATAGACATCATTGCCAAGGCAGTAAAACAAGGTTTATGGCCTCAATCTGTGGTTTCATTTTGTTCTAGGACACAACGACCATGCATCTCTTAAGTCTATCATCTCATAGCCTTAGGAGTGCAACTACACAAAAACACGGTGGTTCACTGCTTGTTTATCTGATTTGTCCCTTAATCCACAACTTGTATTTATTTCTTCTCTAGAAATATTGCGAAATTGCTTAAGGACAGGATGGCTCAAGGTCTGGTAATGGGATTTTTAGCCTTTCACACGCAGCTCATTTATCTGAGCATGGGTAGGTCTGCAGGTCAGTGAGTTGTTACCCGCTGACTCTTGTCCAGTGGCCCCTGAAAAAAAATATGAGTGAGCAACTTTCACACGGTGAACAGCTGTCTACCCAAAAGTTATCTGCCAAAAGGGGATAGCAACAGAAGAAAAAACATAGGAACACTAGAGTAGAGCCAAAATTTCTTTATGAGCAGAAAAAAGGGTTTTTCCCTGACACCTCTGAATTATATCGATAAGTAGACTTGAGGAAGCCAGCACCATTCAACCCATCTCTTCTGGGCAGAGATATATTTTACTGATCCCACAATGAATCAGATTTCTGCTAGACTTGCTTAGTACTTTTTGGGAGCAATATATTTGGAAAAAATAGGAATTCCCATTCTTTGAAGAAACCTTCCACATTATGAAATAAAACTTTGAGAGATCAATAAAGTCCAATATTGTGTCTAGGAAACACTTATTTTTTTATACTGAACACTGTAATAAAACCAGAAAATCATAAGCCACATACAAAAAGAGCTGAATATAATCTTAAATTAAGGACGTAAGAAAGAAAGCAATAAAGCCATAATGATTCAAAAGAATAAAGCTCAGGTAAGATATTCTATTGTGTTTAAAACTTCTTGGTTTATTTTTCCTATTAAAAGCAGCTCTGAGCAGCTCTTCCAGATACAGACTTTGAAAGAGAAGTGTCACAACTGAGTCAGGACTGCAGGACCTGATCTAGCTGGGATTTGTAGCTGTAAGTTTTACCTTTTGCTTCCCACCTCTACAAAAATATCTGCATAGTTTAGCCTAATCTAGAGCTTTCCAAAATAAATCAAATTTTACTCTTTATGCTATTTCATCAGGTCAAGGATTAAATAATATTCTAATAAATAAATACATTTGTTACTTTCAAGCTACAGCTCAAAACAATCTTTCCATTTACAGGTTGGTTTTAGCAGATGACCAGGGACAGCCTTGAGCAAGCCAGACCTGTCCCCTGCATGATCTTGATGCTCTTGGGGCTGCTGCAGAGACCCGCCTGGGCCAGGCACTCCCTAGCATGGTGGTACAGGCACTTCCAGCAGTTCTCCAGGGAAAGCCACCTTATTTCTTCCAAAGCCTCTACCTCACCAACATGGGGATAACCTCTATTCATAAAAATGCTCCTTCAGCAAAATGGCATGCTCTAATTAGCCATTCGAGTACTACATACTTTCAGATCAAAATAAAACCTCCTCTGACTGTATATATCTGTTTGTCAAATACCATCCCCTATTGGAATGTGCTCTGAAAATCATTAAGCAATTATTACCTATAGAGAAAGGCAGCACTATTCTGAAATACATGCTCTTAGAGCACCAGCCCAAGTGCTGCCTTTGAACTATGGTCATGCACCACCAAGAGACAGCTCATGGGCCAGCCAGCCAACAGGCAGCTGAACAACATAATAATAAATGAACAAACACAAAAAACATTCACACTTCAGTAATAAACACCCATGAGAGTATGCACATGATGGTCCTTCTGAATCATAAGCCATGATCTACTTCAGCCAATGTCAGAAAATTAATTAAAAAAAAACAAACCATACCCACACTGGATAAAAATCAAATAGGCACAAAGTAAACAATTGTTGATGAGCAGAGATTATTTAAAAACAGGTGCTTTATCTTGGTTCTCTCATTCCTGATATGGAAACCATCATGCCAGTACCTGCAAAATACAACCTCAGATACTACAACTCATAATGCTAAAGACATAAAAACCATCCTCCCCAGAGAAGATGCTTTTACCATATATTACTCTTTCTCTTATGTCTCAGTTCCCACTAAGCCCTAATTGTTCCATGGGAGTGAATTACATAATTTCTAATGATCTAATTGATTTGCACAGTTAAATTAAAGTTAATTATCACCTGATATTTAGTTGAAGTTTGCTGCTTCTGTTTCAGACCTCAAAATGACCTCAAATGTGTCAATTTTTTCCCACAAATAGATTAGCAATTCTATAAAAACATATCTCTAGATCATCGTATCTGTATCAATGCCAAAAAAGCAGCAAAAAAGCAAGGTACCTGTTTGATGATTCTTCATCTGTAATTAGCAAAAGTCATGTGCAAACTTGATTGATAACTGCATGTATAAATAGGTATGATTTGGTCTGCATGGGCACTTGTTTGTATATACACCTAAAATCCATGCCTCCTGTGAGTACAATAACATTTGATAAGATTTACTGCATACCAGGTTTTTACATCTGAAGAATATTGCAGTGTGCTACTTATTCAATGTATACAGACAGTTTTCCTAGGAGACCAAATGTTAAATGTTTAGTATCATCCATGATACCAGGCAATGTTCTATTACATATCTAGGTATTTGGTTTGATTGACTAGAACAGGTAGAACCACAGAATAACTTGGCTGGAAGGTTATCCAGTCCAATGCCCTACTGTTTTCTGGAAAAGTATAATGACTATAACTGTAGGTTGTCTGTATGAAGGTGTTGCAGATGCATGGATGATGCAAAGAAATCAAAATGCAGAATGTGAAAATCCAGTCCTATGTCACAGTGTTAAACAAAGAAAAGACAATTCCTGACAGTTTAAGTTTTACAGACATCTGTATCATAAATGAATTTCCTGTGCCTTTGGAAACTTTGGTTCATTTGTTTTGGTTAAACCAATTCTTAGCACATTCAGCTAAATCGAAACAATCCCAATTTAAATTTAAATTATAGTATTCATGTTGAGATGTGACATTAGTTCCACAGTTTTAAAATGATATTTCGAACTAAACCAGAAAGTTTTCTTGTGTGGTGATAAGAAAAAATACCCAGCTGATATCTGGCTTTTACTCAGAACCTTGCACGTCTCAGAAGGTAAAGTCCTCAGAACAAAGCTGTGCAGGAGTTGAGACACTTCTCCTGTAAATCAGAAAATTAATTTCCTTCTAACAAGCCTTGAGTGAAGCTCAGTAAATCACCTGCTGACACTGTCTGACACCAGTGGGGGATTTGGTACAGGCAACGCAAGGTATTAAGGAGGGATTGCCTGGCTGTGTGCAGGTGCGGGGCAGCGCCCCAGCCAGCAGGTTCTGGGCTCTCTTCTGGCATCTGCTCCTGCTCCACACTTCAGGAATGGCCCAAAGCCCATCAGAGGAGCAGTACATATGTAGCACCGTACATCTGCTTGGCCACAACATGACTTCCAGATATGCTGCGCCTAGGGCTTAAGAAGCAAAAACTCTGAGCATCCATGAACAGCTACAAGGAGAAACTGCTGAAATCTGCAGAGCTGTTGGTCTCTTTTGAGTGGAAACTCCCTTTGCTGCAAGTACACAGAGCAGATGGCTTTAGGCTGAAACTGGATGTTTTCATTTGCATTGAGCAGCCCACTGCTGAAACACTGGTGACATCGAGGTCAGCAATGAGCATCTGGCACGGACGCGCTATGGCAGATCCAGCGCCTGCTGCGATCAGACCACACTCATGAGGGCCTTGGGTAAGAGAAAAGCCAATTTAACAGTATTTCAGCAGTGTAACATCAGAGCAAAATCACGTGGTGTTGAACGTCCATCCCAATGAAAAGGCATGCTCAGAGCAGGGTGAGTGTGTGGGTGGGGATGAGAGAGAATAAGTGTTAGAGATTGTGCCAGGGCTCCAGATCAAAACATTCTTCAGCCTTGGAGAGGATTCACCATCCAAATGTCGATGCAAACCTGAATCTCATTGCTACTCCTCTCAGCACACTGAGCTAAATCAAATTCCCATGTGTGAGACCGAAACACGAATCCCAGTTGCATAGCTTGGCCCCATCTCTAATTTGTAATATTATCAGTAATAAGCTTTCTAAGGAAAAGTGAAGGGGCATCACACATCTGTCACTCTGTACATAAAACATGCTGGACGAAACTCTTGCATTTGCATTTTGCTATCAGAGCCTACAGAAAAATGTTGATTTAAGCAGTAGGGGCTCTGTGCCTGTGTCTCCCTGCAGATATGCATGTCGTGTCTGTGCCAAAGCCAGAAATGAAGTCTTAGGGTTATTGAGGCAGAGGAAGCTATTGAACTCAAGAGAGACTGGAAGAAACTCGAATCCGAGCGGTTTTACTATGATTTCTTTCACAGTAATGAAGGCTTTTGCATCAATGATTTTTCACACAAAGGGGTGGCCAGTGAGGATACAAGTGTGTGTGTGTAAGGAAGGAGAAGGGTAGAGGTAAATGGGAGTAGCTTTACACTAAAATTAAATCAGTTTTTTTCTAGAAAACAGACGTTATAGTTCCCTTTGAAAATAATTAACAGTGAACAGAAATGTTCAGGAGAAGGAATTTGGGGTTGGGATTTTGGCATTAGTAATTCCCTTCACTTAATCCATAAGTTTTTTTTTTTTTAATGTTTACAGAAGGGGGTTAAAAAAAAGAAGCAAGTCTGTTACTAAAGGATTTTAAGATACAGTGGAGATGTGAAAGGCACAGAAGATTTTCATTTCCTGTGTTATAGGGTGCAAATAATATCAGTATGAAAAACCTGGCAGGAAGATTTAAGATAGCAGTTTTTACATTGATAAGTATTTGTTCATTTCCTGACAACAAAAAATATAAATCTCTTCAGAAATTAAATACCCTGGCTTGTTGAAGCACTTTTGTGACGTTCTGTGGTAGACTGGCTTCCTTTCATTGGAAATCCACAGCTAGAATAATAATCACAGCATCAGTTATTATACTTGTATCAGTTCTGTGCGGCAAGAGGCTAATACAGTGTATGGCCGAATTCTCCTACTTTTGTGTCACTTATTTTCTCTGTGGGCCAGATTTGCATTTTAATGGAAGTAGTTTATAGACTTCTTTGCTGCCTTCATAGTGCCACAAGTGGCATCATTAAGTGAGTTAAGCCGGATTAATGCTGATAGTAAAGTCAGATAATACAATAACAGAGGCCTTCATTTCCATTTGGATTAGGTGAAGAGAGCAGGCCTGTCTGGTGCAGGGTGATAATTTGTAAGCGCGATATGTTGTACTTGAGAGGATAAGATTAAATTTAGTGGGTTTAACTGTCATCCCAGTAAGTCAATTACTTCATCTTTTCAGGCTTTGAATTTCTTTTATAAATAAAATAAATGGAATATTGAGCTGCTCCACAGCCATTTTGAGCTTCCATGAAGAAGAATTACACATGCTGGGCCAAAAAAAAAAAAAAAAGGAGAGAGAGAGGGGAGGGGAAAAAGGGTTTCTGATTCGGCTCCATAAACAAAATATAAACTGCATTCAAGTGCCAGCATGGCAACAGTTCAGGAATATTGTCCATCTCTCATATCACAAGCATGACAGATTCCATTGTGACTTTAGTTTATCCATAATAGGAAATATTTTTATTGTGCCTAGCCTTTTCTATTTGCATCTACTAGATTGTGGAAGGAATACACTAAAATACTGATCCCTGCTATCACTTAACTCTTTTACTTTTTTTTCCTCTGCTTGCTGTCTGCTGTATATTTAATGCTTACACCTTGCTACTAAGAGAGTCTCAAATGGAAATAAATAAAGGAGATCTGTTCGATTTTGATCTGTATCAGATAAAACCTTTTTTAATTCTCCTGTCTTCTCCCCCCATCTCTACACACGTTGGACACCAAATCCCTGTAATACCACTTCTTGGGCATGGAAAGTTTGACAAGCTTTCTGTAAATTAGATACAGACAGATAAGCACCGACATCTTCATTTCTCTCCATAGACCCAGACTGAACACAGGTGATGTCAAGGGATGCTGGGCATGTCAACAAGGGAGTGCTTATCCATAACAGGAGATGATTTTAGAAGACCCCCAAGCTCAAGATCCTTTCATAACATCACTCATAAGCACTTAGCTCTCTGCTTTGGTTCCTGCTGTGGGGTGTTACCACATGCAAGTTGGAAGAAACCTCTGCTAGTCTCTTTTAAGCAATTGATAAAGCTCTGCACTACAATCTACTGAAGCCTGAAGGCCTTGTGTGGCAAGGTGCTAGGCAACATGACTTCCCACTGATGCTGAGAAAGAGCTGCCATTGATCTCCTGGGAGGGAGGAAGAAAGGACATGGTTAAAGGCTAAGGAAGGCACTCTTCATTCCAGTAAGAACACCTGGTCACAGGTACCATTAGCTAATTCAGTCAAATGAGCATCTGAGGACCCTGGCATTAAATGGCAGTCTACAGAAGATGCCCAGCAGCCTGCAAGACTAAATCCATTATATGAGCCCAAATACCCCAAAAAGGCAAACACCCGAGAGCTGACCAAGAGTGATGGATGGATTCAGACAGGTCTGCCTAGGACATGTCTTTCTATTTTCCTGCAGCTCTTATACGTGGCACTTCTCCAATTTCACTGGGAACTAAAACTGCGAAAGATGCCCTTCTGGGTTGATTTGGGTAGGATAAATATATACTTTGACACTCATTCTGTGCCAAGGAGTAAGATATTTTTCACACAATTAAGCTGACACAAATCATAATAACTATTTACAGTGGGTATTTATGGTATGTTTGCCTCTTTTATACTAATAAATATCACATATAGCTTCCCGAAAGTCAGGGGAATTACCCAACGACCAAACCTGTAAGGCAAAAAACTGAGTCTTTTTATGATACAAAGGTATATGAAATAAAATGGGATGTATCAAATCACAGAATCTGTATCTTAAGTAGAGGGCACCATTTAACACACAAAGGTTTATCTGCAAGGAGGAGATATTTAGCTAAGAAAGTTGTGCTTTGAAAAGTGTTAAATAATTCCAATTTCATAATTTCATGCCACAGTTTGATGGTCACTTTGACTTTCAGGTATCTTAAAATTGGACTAACCTCTTTATTTTTTTCTTAATAACTGACATTTACATCTTCCCATCTCATGTTTTTGAATGATTTCTATAATTACTTATATACAGTTACTAAATAACTTTAATATTCACGGGTTTGTTTTGCTGATATATGGAGTCTGTAATCAAAATCCCAACCCTGAGTGTTCTTACAGATATCACTGTCCCATTTTCTCTCAAATTAGCAATGTCACGCAAGCTTTGAGAGTCTGTAATTACAACCTCAACAGAGCAGAAAAGCCCCAGCAGCCAGCCAGCCTCATTTTGCTCAAAAATGAGTCTTCCCTTGTCTTTAACACTGGGGAGTTCTTCCTTCTTGCATCTGAGTGTTGTGACTATGATCCAAATTCTGCCTTTATTTGGACCCAGCAATGCCACAGTATTTTTGTGCACATGTCACCATGGCAGAATTTGACCAGCTTGACTTTAATCTGCCCTGATTTGTCACACAGTTCTGCCAATTGAGTTCCTTAGATGGTATGGAAAATTGGTACCGCTTTTCTCTAGAACACGTGTTTACACACTAGTCAAGTGTGCAGTAAACAAAGAGCACAAAAGCTCAGCATGTTTGTCTTAACCAGCTGAGCTACCGATCTCTAGTTACTAGGTTAGCTAAGCAATTTCAGAGAAATTAGTCCATGTGCCAAAATTAGGTACCTAGATGTCTTCCTTTGCTGTGCTATCTGAGCATCTCGCTAATACTGTGGTTAGCGTCACCACAAATCTGAGAAGGCAACACCAGCCTTCATTTTCTAGGAAGTGAGTCACAGAAAGAGATAAGGGCAGGTTTAAAGGTGGTCAAGGTGATAAAAAAGGCAGAGAAGTTAGTAATAAATGTAAGTTAAGAAACCTCCTTTGCTGATTTTTTTCCCTTGCTTTTCTCAGGGCTCAGCCAACCTGTTTAGACTGTGATGTAAATATCTCAGGGGACACCTACATTATATCTTTTGCTATTTAAATATTTTTTTAATCTATTTTTAAGGGATATTAGCAAGCAGTAGCCCTTATGTCCAATGAAACAGCCCAGTCACTGTGTTATGTTGCTGTTGGTAAGGCTGAGCAGAACCTCTGTGAGTAGCTTGGTGAGGATAGAAGGATTTCTGCAGAGTTCTGCAAAGCTAAATCCCATTGAATATTCTGTTTGATTAACAGCTTGTTCCAAAGCCTTGGCAAGCTTGAATCAGTAGCAGAAGCCTGTATATTTGTCATCCATCAGTCTTAGAGTATATATGTGTTTTAAAGAGAGACAGAAGTGCAGACAGAGACGGAACCCAAAAACTCCAGTTATATCTCAACTGGGTTTTAAGTAACTCTGTATGGCCAAATATTAAATTGTGTGACAGGGAAGGTCCTTCCCCTGCCGACCTTAAGGCAAAATCAGGCCTCTCCTTACTGTGTTTCTGTTCTGCACAGCAGAGGTGGTTTGTTAAGTTTATATTAGACAGCTTTGACAAACAGAAAATAGTTTGAGCCTCCTAGACACATTATAAAGAAACATGTACATTACAGATGCCATACAAAAACGAGGCTTCCCAGGAGCTGAAAGCAGAGACCTGTGCCAACAAGTCTCAAAAGGAGAATTTCTACCCATGAGATCTTGTTGTCCCATTCACAGTGCAGAACAGAGGAAAAGTTTGGGAATTCAAATGCTTTTGAACATCAGACTGTATCTGCAATAGGAGGGACAGATTTATAGATTTGTAGAGTGGTTAATACACTCTTGTATTTAGCAAAGCATCATGTCTTGTGCATCAGGTCAACTTCTCCAGTGTGAAATGGTCTTTTTTTGTCACACAGTTAATAAAATGCAGTATAAAATCCATTTCAGCTGTCCCAGTGAGGATCATTTGACACAACAGACTGCAAAGTTGCCTCCTCCAAGGCTGAAGGAAAGCAGCTATGGCAAAAAGGGAAAACTCCCCTGCTGGGTGTGACCATGAGCTGGGTTGTGCTCTCCTTTGACGTTGGTATCAATTAAGGAAGCCACTGAGCAGCTCTGAAAAGAACATAAGGGATCGGCCTTCAGAAAGCAGCACAAGGGTTAGGGGAGGGGGAAAATGAGTTTTAGGCAACCGCAGGTAGCCATCCCATGAACTGCTGAACACTGCATATATATGAGGTGTTAGCAGTAACTTCTGAGTCGATGGTGGGCTAAGACCAGTAAATACCAGGCCCATTGGCCATGGACATCATAACTTTTTTCTCTTCTTCTACCTCTCCTTTTAACATATATTCTTGTTTTAATATGCAGAATACACTGGTTTAAGAAGAGGACTAAAAAGAATTCTTTCAAAGAAAGAGGAACAGATGGGTGCCAACTGGGTAACATGGTCTGATTTACATGTCGGGGAGGGTCAATAAGAGGGTAGCAGGAGGTATGTGCAGCTACAGCACTTCTGCAGCCAACTAACTCAATCTCTAAACCGCATCTAAGAAAAACCTCCCTGCCAGAAGGAAAAAAGTGCAGTGCACTGCAACTGTGTAATGAGGAAGCTAATGGAGCATTTTACAGATGAAAAAAAGAGTGCAGCAAGCCTAGGTCACTAAAGATGGGCTGAACTCCTGAAAGGAAGTTAGTGTAAATATACAGTAATAGGAATAGATATTATACAATAATCCATTTGTGCAGATTTGGATGCAGAAAATAACTAATATTATGATATTTCTTGAGCATGTGATCATTCACCTGGTGACTATATTATAATACACATGTACACTGTTAGTTTTACAGTTGAATATGTTCACTTTTCCTTTGAGTCTTTCAGTGTTTGAAGGTAGAATCACGACTTTTCAGAATACAACTCTGTCCACATGTACCTCATGTCATTTCCGCATGCCTCACTGCATGTAATAGAAAGTCTTTCAGAAGAGACTGTTACTTTAAAGATTGACTTGTCATATATTAAAATTATATCTGTCAGATTGCTGAGATTTAGAGAGACCTTTGGACAGAAGGTCCATGAATTGACACTTACATGCTGGTTTAGAGGATTTTCTCACATGTTCTACATGCCTGGCATCAATTTAACCAATTCCCAAATTTTGTATCACACTTTTTAACACGATTTTCTTTCTTTATGAAGAAGGTTGAGGTAATTTACTCACCATGTTTATTACATATGAAGTTGTTGAAATAATGAGGGCAATAATATTGAGTTTAGCATTGTCTTCATTGGTATGAAAGTTACATTCACAAGCTTTGTTTGTTTTAATAGGTTTATTGTACAGTCTAAGGCATATGCTATTATGCAGGGATGGATATGCTTTGAATATTTTTGTAATTGTGGGTAGTATAAAAGTCATTTTCTGTTAGATTGCACAAATCCATTACATTAGTAGAAAGATACATTATTGTAATAGGATTAATGTGCAACACATAAACATGATCAGTAATATTCTTTTTGATAAATTATCTCATTTTAATCACTTGGAATGCAGAGAGATTTCAGGATAGTTCCATCTTTGATTTGCATAATTGTATTACAGACAGACAAATTGCATTATATTCTTCATTAACAATAGATGGCTTGTATAACTATTGTATTTTTGAAGGCACTGCTTTTATGTTCATCCTGTAATTTGTCATTTTATGACACCGCTGTTTAGCTTAGTTTGGAGAGAATAGAAACTCAAAGATTATTTGATTTTAGCTGAGTACAGTAATATCTCTGCATTCAACTGAAATGCGGTAAGCTATTGTTTGTTTTTACGAATTATAATCCAACAGCTAAAGTTAGTCAAAAAATACTCTTCTCATTTGTGGCAGATCCCATATTCATGGCTTTTCACAGTAAAGTGTCAGCACTTGGAAATGAACTTCAATATAAAAAACACAACATAAAATTAAAGTTGATCCAGTAGGATGTTTTCTACATCTCTGCTTGAACTTGCTCTCCCCATTTTATGTTTTTCCTCCGTATACACACACACAAGCACATGCTTTGTTCAGCTTTCACTGAGTTCTTTAGGGTTTCGTAATTCCAATTGCTGAATTGCAAATTATATCATAAAATATGTAATTCATTTTTACAATGGAAAATCCTTCTCTTTTAAGATTATCTGCCTTCTCTATGGAAAGCTCAATATTCTCCAAGTTATTTTAGGATAAAACAAATTATTTATTTCATTTTCCTGTAACTAAACCTTTTTCAATCATTTCTAACTGCTAAGAATACCAATAAATTAAGAGTTAGTAGCTTGAGACAGGTTTACACTCCTATCAAATCAAAACTAGCTTCTTATTTTAGAAAACCTAATTGTTGCACTCTCTTAGGGCACCTTGAGCATTGTGATCCTTTAAAAAGAAATTTCATTTAGAAATAAATTAGTACAGCTAAATCACAAATAAATACCTTTGTTTGATAAAGAAACAATTTTGCAATTTAAACGCAGGTCAGAATTTGGGCCTATCTCACTGAAGTTTGCTCTGTTAAACAGAATTTTAAAAATCTGAGCCACCATTCTTATAACTTGATCCTAAATTTAGGTTGTTAGTTTAGGTCCAATCCTACAAGGGTGTATTTGTTACCGCATGTAATAAGCAATGCTATAAATGCTAATATAACCGATCTCAAATGAAAGCCTGATCCTATAAAGCCAATTGGAGTATGGCTTTGAGTCCAAAAAGGCAAGAATTTTATTCTCCTTTTCCTCCTACTGAACACCCACCACAGCTCTGGCCTCGCTAGTAATGGGATTTTTTACTCCAACACACACTGAAAATAAATATTACAGAGGTGGGAAAAGGAGAAAGAGTTTGGAACAAATTCGTGTTTTCCTTCAGCAGCTATAATACATTACTGCACCACTTTGGAGGCTTATAACATGTTTCATGTTTTATGACTATTTTTATGAGAATGGGTCAAAAATAACATAAAAATCTACATCTTGAATTTTTTCTTTCCTCAGAAGAAGAAACATATAAAATTGCTAAAACGCAAGTTCATACAGGTTTGGTAGAACACATGCGTCTTCTACCAAATAAAAATGATAAAACTGGTACAACAGAAGTAAAAACATATAGTTAAACCAGCTGAATAAAAACTCTTGATTTAGTTATGCTTTTTAAGGTGATTTCCTGTAATTTTCTCAAAATAGCATTCATACAAGTTGTGTTTACCCACCCTAATGCTGAAAGTATTTTGAGTTATTTTTGCAAAAGGCTGAGGGTTAATATTTTTCTACACATCTTCTTGAAATCTCTTTGAGTGTCTCCACTGTGACTTGGTAAAAACTTAGCACTCCAATAAGGGAGGATAAACATTATCTGCAGCACCACGTGGCCTCCACAGCTGACTGCACACTGAGAATTAACAGTTAACGAACTGTGCGTATGCAAGGCCAGTTTCTGAAACAGACTGGCAAAAGGAGATCACAGCCTCGTACAGAGTCTCCTTGCAGATAATTCCCAAACACAAAATGGAATGACATTTGCGAGCAATTTACGACCAACAAATTGCCAAGCAATGTGTACGTTTACATCAGCTCTGTCAAAAGTCATTTTCAAAACTGTTTCAGCACTGATTTCCTCAGTTGACCTCCCCAACCCACACAGTATCATACACAGCTGATGTGTCAAACTCAGAGGGCTTTATAGCACTTGACACCTCAGATCAAACACAGAAACATACTGTTTTTTTTCCAGTTCCAATATTTTGTGTGTTTTGTAAATTTGCACATTGCAAGGCAATTGAGATTTAAGGTTATATCTATTTAACACTGCAAAGAATTCCAGGAAATAGAACTTTGCTGTTTTCCCTAAATAGCTAGAGGTCTCACAAAACAAGCAATGTGAAAAATACACTGTTATTTGCCATCACAATAACTCCTCTAATCAAATACACACAGGCCGCACTTTCTCAGAACCCCAATTTTTTAGCTAGTTTGGTGAAGGGCAAAATAATCACATCCTGACCACTACATCAGTTGCACACACCAGGGCTCACTGCCAAATAAGATACTCCATATTATCTCTTTATATTCTCCAGAGGAAAAAGCCAGACCACTCTGAATGAGGCTTCACCCACTCTATGTAGTCAGCATGACTGGGACAAACTGAGTTGGGAAATGACTATGAGGAGGCTGGACTTCTGGCCACCCCGGACTCATCCCCTGAACTGAGAAGAGCATCTTCTGCTTTCACCTCGGCATGTGGTGTTGGTTCTCTCCATTGAGATGTCCCACAGTGGGTTTGCCTGCCTGTGTGGTTTGACCATGGATACTGGAAAGATAGATAGGGAGCAATATTTTACGATATGTATTTATTCTTCACCTAATAGCTTTCCTTCCACCATTTAACTCTTATTAATGCTGTTGAGGACGTTCCCTCAGAGAGTATATATTACAGCATTGGTGGGTTTAATTCATAGAAGTTTTCCTTGAGCATCAAGAGGATAATTACAAATACCAACAGAAATAAAAGCCACCACATGTGAAAATATATATCAAATAGAAAACAAAACAAAATACACACACAAAAAACCACAACAACACACCAAACCAAAACAATGTAACAACACAACCCTGAACCAATTCCTCCTTTTTTAACATGTTTCACTTAAGATCATTCTTCTCTCCTCTCTCCCTCTTTCAGGGATCCCTCTGAACAGAAAAATAGGATGCATATGCTGTATTCTCTGTGTGGAAACTAAACGTAACCTCCTTCAGGAATTAATAAGATTAAGTTACACTTCAGTGGGAAATCAGTGTACATAAATTAATGAAAATTTCCTGTGGATGGTGGCGAAGAAAGCCACTCACTGCGCCAGTGAACTGATGCAAACAGACATTTTATGATGAGGAGATTTACCAAAGAAGAATTAATAGGACCCATCTACTGTCTATGACAGAATATGAGTGACCTTAAGTGTCCCCTGTGAGTCAAATGTTTTCCATTGTGTCTGTAAATGAATCAGTGAGTATGTTCTGATGTTTTCTATCTTCGACATCAGGTAAGGATTTTTTCCAGTCATGAAAAATGTCTCTTTTAGGCAACCACATCAGTGTTTGCTTAAAGGTAAGAATGTGTTTAAATGCTTTTCTGATGTTTGGCTTCAACTGGCCAAGATCTGCAATTGTCTTACACATACTTCACTGCAGGAGAGCACCAGCTTCCGTCAAGTATGCAGTCATTAGAAATTCTCGCTTGTCCATGGATATCATACTGGCAGTTGTCTCTCTTATTCTCCTTCAGAGCTGAGAAGGTTACAAGAGGGCAATGCTGTTGTCCTCTGGGCTCTCCAGAACGTCTCGTTTCAGGTTTATCATTCCAAAATTTTCACAAGGGTGCTATTTCCTTGTTTACTAAAACTCACTCTCAAAAAGCATTTTGCAGCATTTGTATTCGCCGATATTTATTCTATGACCCCTAGTTATGTTGTACCTAAGATCACTAACTACTAATTCATTTTGATGGTTAAAGCTGACTCAATAATTTTTGATCAAACAGTCATAACATATTTAAGATCCCCAAGTCTAAGATTATATTTGGTACTTCAACATTTATTGTAGCTATTGGACCTCTCAGTACTTTTAAAATTCTCTTTGCGATGTGCAAGTCTTATACAGAGTTCAAGATCTCACCACCATGTGAAGTGATTGGTTTAGATACTAGAGAAGTATCTCAGAGATACAGAAATACATCGTTGCCCTCCTATTCTTTGCCCCAAAGTGTCCTAAGAAGTTTCCCGTCACTTCAGACAAGTGGACTGATGTGCACTAAAGGACTCGAGTGCATTTAGAATTCAGACCTGAATAAATAATTGTTTATAACTGTGGGAAACATGAAGAAGTTCTGTTGGTCCTTTCAAAGTTGTGTTACACACACAGATCAAAATAAAAGAAAACCTCTGAAATGGTAAGGTAGTGACATCCTACAGGGAATAAATATAACCTCAGGAACAATAGGTATTTTTTCAGAGCTCCCGTTGGAACTAATACTTAGCTCTAGATCAAACACAGGGGCTATTCTGGGATCTGAAAATAGGCTTCCAAAAAAAAAAAGTGCTCACAGGTTTCTTGTTTCCCTTTCAACTATCAAAATAAACATTCCATAGACTTATAAGCAATGGGCATATTTCAAATAACAGTAAACAGCCTTCTAAGGTCAATATATGAGTTTTTCTCTAGATATACAGTTTCAATAGCAAGTGATGCATGAAGTCTGTTAAGCCTTTTGAATTGTCTCTCAGTTCTGGGAATTATAGATTTTAACCCATACAGATACTTGGCTCAACCACAAAATGAAAAATCATTAAGAAAAAAAGCATTGTATATTATTACTCCAATATGTATTCGTGATTTAGAATTGGCATTTCAATACACAAAGAAAATTCTTAGAATCATCCAGCTAAATGCAAATGGGTTCTATAAATACTTTAAATAACAGGACCAAAAAATCTCATCAGAACTTACTACCCATCCAAGTGTATATAGCTTTTTTCTATTACACATCCGTAAACATTCTTTGTACTTCTACAGTTGATTGAACCAAAACATGGGAAGATCTGAAAACACTTTCATAGCTTTCTTTAAGTTGTACTACTACTGTAGTATCTTCCCCATTAATGCACAAGCCATATTCTGTAAATAAATGTGTGTTTCATTTTCAATTGGAATTTCATTAATTTCATTAAAAACACATTTCCGTAAAAAGGGAGTAGAATATGCCAGCAAACTACTGATACAGGTCTGCTGCACAATGATTTAAACCATCTGAGGAGATGGCCGCCTGCTTTTGGATCTCATGACAGTCTGGGCTTGAACTTCTTAGAAGTTCTCAGAGCAACTCCAGCACAGTAATGAACTCTCATATCTCCCCTTCTGGGAGACAAACATGTAATTCTCCTCCTCATTTCAAGCACAAAGGGGTTGGTTAATGCACAGGTGCCATACCTATGAATCAAACCAAGGGCACAATAGGTTACAGTGACCTACCTTTAGTAACAATATCTTCAGATGTAGTAGGTAGAACTACATACGGCATTTTATGTCAAGTTGGAAAAGTATTTTATGGGTGAAGATATAGGAAAACTGAGAAGAGAGTGGCACAAAAATATCCTCAATTTAGTGGGCTGGGAACAAACACAAAATATGCAGTGTCCAAAACCTTTGCCTCCACCTTCAGAAAGGAACAAGGGGGAGTCAGTAACCTGAACCCTCAAATGCTATAAAACGTGAATATACTGCAGCAGCAAAGTCATCACTAACTGTTCCCTATATAAAGGTGGGTTGTGCATGAAGCTTTCAGTAAAGGTCTGGGCAGCCAGAGCACAGCTGCACAAAGACTTTCCTGATTCCCAGGAACACCTGTGGCCTTGATATTTGCAAATTGAGTACAGAAATCAACACTATATCCATTAAAACCAACTTGTACTTGCTATCACCTTCATATTTTGGTCCTTAATGTGGAATGCTGTAGGTAGAGAGAGGGAAGGAACAAAAGAATCTCATGAGGATTTCAGGCAGAACAATAAAAAACTAAATTAACTTATTCATTTTAATCACCTGATGAGCATAATTAGCAAACAGTGTATAATGACAGCAAATAATGGTTCTTTTTTCCCCCATTAAGATAGCTTAATGACTGTATTTCCCACAGTCTTAAAGCTGTGCTGTATTTACCAGTTATACATCCCTGAAAAATATTTTGTCTGTCAATATTGAAGTTAACAAAATGCTTAACTACAGCACACAATGATCCTAACACAAAATAGGATTCAAGCTGAGCACGGAGGATTTTGCTGCTCTCACTGTGCTGAAACCTCTGCAACAGCAACTCAGGAAAGAAATGTGATGTAGCAAAATTTAATCATTAATTTCATCTTCCCTGTATGATGACTAATAAGCAACCTTCATTTGTCATGTGCTTCTTTCTTTTATGTGTTTCACCATCCAAGTATGAATCCCAGAATAACCATCTAGAGAAACCGGATGGCAGAACTGCATTTTAATATAAGCACTTTAATATAACGGCTTCAGGATCCAGGTATCCTTTGGTAACATTGAACTATCCCTTTGGGTTTCAAGGTTGTGAATGAGGTTATCAAGCTGGTTTGCTCTATACTCTCACAGAGAGATCTTGCAATT
Source organism: Patagioenas fasciata (assembly GCF_037038585.1). Lineage (NCBI taxonomy): Eukaryota > Metazoa > Chordata > Aves > Columbiformes > Columbidae > Patagioenas > Patagioenas fasciata. Next base: position 9,882,988 of record NC_092526.1, on the reverse strand, counting down.
AAACCTGGGGAAATGGATTTGCTGAATTTGCTGGTGTTGATATTAGCTTTTTGCAATGGGAACAAGAGGCAAAATGTCTTGTCCAATGACAGAGTTTTCATGCTATATCTTCAGCAGCAAGTGACACTGATTGCATTGGCAGCTATTGCTTCTTCCACCAGACAAAACAAATTCAAACTAATTTGGATGGAGTATAAAATATACCACTCTGCAGGGCACAGTCTTGCGAGACCCCCAGAGACTGAACTCCCATTGATTTCCCTTGATTTAAAAGGCACAAATGATTCGCATGACCAGATCCCGAATGGATAAAGATGGAGAACAGCAGTGATTCTGATATCATCCCAAAAGTCTCTCTGACCCTCACTGTATGGCCATCCTTTGATTCATCTATCACAGCTGTACCTAACAGAAGTATTTAGTTTCAAAGATCTTCCCAGCTTATCCTATTTTACCTACTGTTTCCCATTCACAGACTAAATGTCAACTTCTGTCTCTTCCAGATGTCCATATTCCTCCAATATCTTGTCATATGAAAAGATCAGAGATGTCTCTTAGTTATCTTTTTCTACAGCAACTCACCCGCCATGACAACAGTCTGTAAGCAATACTCCATGGTCAATTAAAGCAAACAATATACAACAGATAAACCTACAGAAAAGAAAAAGTATTATTCTTCCTTCTCAAATCAAGTGTTTTGGCTACCTGGGAAATAAAAATAATATTAAATCTAACTTTGACCTACTCTACCTGATTCTTTTGAGAGATTTAACTGACTTGAACAATAGATCAGTGCCCCTTTTTTTTTCCTTTTTATTCCATTTCATGATAATAGTCATTAAAATAAAATCTCTACAGCTTTACAGAAAGAGCGCATGGCACTTTAACATCACCTAGGTGATTATGTTCGTAGTCTTTCTGAAGTTTTGAAATTCTATCCATACAGTCGTATTAGCTGGATGTACATCATGCTGGTGGATGTACGGCTTCACTGGTGGAAGGAGCTTTCCTCATGCCTAGTACAGTGTGGGAGAGAGAAATATATGCCAGGAAACACAGTGTGTCTTGCCAACCCTGGAATCCTGATGTAGAGGTCACTACAATCTAAAAATCTAATTGCTCTTATCACTTCTTCCATGGTTTTGTTTTACTTCTTTCATCAGACATCAACAAGGTGTGAACTGGTGATGAGAGAAGACTTGCCAGCCACTCACACTTCTGTTACAGAGCAAGGCTCTGAGCGGTAGACCCAGACGTTGAAAGAGTGGACTTTACCACACATGGCTTTTCTTTGTGGGTAGAAAAGACAGACATTGCACTTTATTAGATCTGTTGACTCTGTCCTCTCACTACATGTGACATTGATGATCTTACTGTTTCTAACAAGACCCCGCTAAAGAAGTTTATTTAACAGCAGAGGATAATTCAGGGAAGAATCTCAGAGGAGCTCAGTCCTTCAGCAGCTGGATTTTATGTCAACAAATAATCTGACAAGTAAAGAAACCTTGTCAAAACTGAGCTCATACAGCTTGAAGTATCTATCGTACACTCATAGTTGTGGGGTTTTTTTTTCATCCTCATCATGGCTATTTCTAAATAGACTTTAGAACTAGGGACAAGGCTGATGGCTTCTGGATCAAGTTTTTCTGGGCACACTGAAGATCAATATGCACTTAACTGCCCCGTGTCCAATGGAATATTAGTACCTATTACAAAACTTGACTTGTATGTTGTAGGTACAAAGGAGAGACTGGAAGAATGCATGAGGATCCTGTCTATGTAAATACATACTTGCAAGTACACACACAAAGGCTTCCTAATATTATAAACGTTATATAATATGCTGGCACTTGTTCAAAACTTTGAGGCACTTGCATTATTTTAATCATTTTTCCATTGAAGTAAAGAAACTGCATGTATAATTAAATAGTTGTATTGTATTGCAGAAATAACCATGTAATGACATAGTTAGAAATTCTTGGTTTTTCATGGTAATACCAAGTATAATTACCATGTAATCTGCAGAAAGCAAACAAGGCTGTAATTATTCTGTAATCCAATTTAATTACAGGGTAACAGATTTGTCATTTCTTCCCAATAAAACATACATGTAAAGGAAATAAGCTGGTAGAGAAAAGATATTTTTTTTTTTTAAGAGACTTATTTAATTAAACCAAACCAAACCAAAAGATTTTATTAGCACTTCTATGTCAAAGGACACAAATGAACCTAACTGCGGACATTCTTAAGGCCAAACCTTGAAGTGTATAATCTGGCATCACTCCACAAGGGAGACACCTCCTCTACTTCTTTCATTTGTTTGTGGCTGCTAAAACTGTAACCCTTCCATTATAGCCAACACGATATATATGTATTATTGTATAGGAAGATTCTTCATTAAAAACATAAGAAAAGGAAGTCTTATAAGTATTCCTAAAATAGACATCATGTGAGTTTTTGAAGTCTTAGCTTCTGTTTGCCACCTGCTGCAACCACATGGGACCCACAGAGGATGAGCTGACTGTGTCCGTTCCACCCTCTGCCCCAACAGCATCCACATCGTGTCCCTGACCTGGGCTCAGATTGTTCCTTTCATTTTTGCAAAGTGCCCACTTTCAGCTACTCAGAATCATCTTTGTTTTCCCAAAGCTAATCTGTAACTGAATCAGCTCCTTCTACCAAAAAAAAACCAAACCAGCAACAACACCAAAACCAAACCTACACCTGTTAGGGATCAGATTATCCCCTAGGTAGAAATGGAATATTTCTACAAGTTGTACTCAGAGGATTTTGTGACCCCGCTCACATTCCCATTTCAGTTCTGTAATTCCAGTCAAGTTAAATTTTCTGATTTTTTAAAAATAATTTTTTTAATCATATTTGTGAAGCGTGCCACAGAAATCTAGAAGAAAATCGGTGGAAGGCTGTGCTGCATGTACAAAGGGAGACAGGAATACAGCAGCTTCCATACATCCATCCATCCCCAGTTTGAATGACTGTGCTCTATATTCAACAGGTTTACAGCCAGCCTGAAACTTCCTAAAGAGCTTGACTATCATATGACAAAAAACATTGTGTGCTTTTACATATGATATAAAGACACTTTTTGAAAATGCTGGATCTGGAAAAAAGAAAAAACAAAAACAACAACAAAAAAACCCACTTTGATCCTGTAAAGTATTTCTACCAATCTGCTTCTGCTCCAGATATTTATACTATCCCACCTAAAATCCTAGCCTGTGATGACAAGATCACGTCCCTAAGCCAGCAATTCTCCACTTTTCTGGACTGTGTACATATATACATGAATATACACAGTCAAAACAAAGTCACCAGAAGTCAAACTGTCATCCTCAAGTGCTTTGCTACTGTCTTTCTCTGCTTCAGAAGCTTAAACAGGACACCACCAGAGACAGCAGGTACCATTTGGCCCAAGAGGGACTGAACTCAAAACTTGGGGCTGGCCCCATGGTCCCAGCAGCCCTCAGTCCATAGGTGCAGCCCCACATCCTTTTGTCTACAGTGCGATTTTGTACAGAGCCACAGTCTTGCTCCAAACAAGAAGCTGCAGGACTTCGCCAGCACCATTAGATCAGGAGGGCACTAAAGAAAGCTATGATCTACTCCAGTTTACCATGCAAGCAACAACAGTCACGAAATTCAGTGGCCACTGGAATTATAGATTACTGTGTTGCAAATAACCACTTTACCCTACACTTGTCTGCCTGGCTTGCTCTGATCTCCTTTTCTAACTCTGCACCACTCTAATCCTCAGTGTTCATTCCGTTGTTAATCCTTTTGAGAACAAGATGAAGAGTGGTGCAGTAAAGCAACATTTGAGGGCACGCAAACAATTATACTTCTGCCCTTAGCAGGTGCTGTTGCTATTTCTGGAAAAATGTTAAAAGCTCTTCGAAGTATGAATAGATGGAGAGTACTCTTTCTGCTCTGTTTCCTCATACACAGCACCTTCTTAATGAAGAATACATTCCACACTAAATGAGTCCTGGGGGTCAGGTTTTCACTTAGAAAATTTGGGCACTCATCACTAGATATTAAATAAAACCTCGAGACATTTCTTCTATTTTGATGCAAATATCATTTTGAATGTGCATAGTGTTCATTTTTAGAGCATGAAACATATACACCACTTGAATGAATTGGGACAACAGACTTCTATCTCCTGGAATATGTGTGAATTTCTGGGGAGGGGAATAGGAAGAAGCAAATTTCAAGGGTCACACACTCCTGTAAAACTGTTTTCCTATTTGCCTCCTGAGACAAGTTTAGAAGATTAAAATGAGGAACGGCTATTACACAGTAGTACTTCTAAAAAGGAAATACTTATGCCACAACACCCATGGAGAAGCAATTTAGACAGTCTGTTAGATCTACAGAGGCTTCTGCCCCATATTTTGCATGTATAGATATTCATTTTTTTTATAAAGTACATCAGCTTGAATGCATGGAGCTGATTTTTTTTCCCTTGGTCACACCATTGTAAAAGTTGCAAGTGGGAAACCACATTGGTGTAGGATGGGTGGCAAGATCCATTCCTGCTTTAAGACTACAAGTCTTCCAGTGAGTGGCTTGGCAGGGTTGAGAGGCAGTCTCTGCTTTCTGCATGTTGCTTTTTCCCTTTTCTCATAAGGGAACAAAGCTTACACAATCATGTCATGTCTGAATGTTCCCTCATCCTTTCACTTCGCAAACGATTTCTAAGCCTGTCAGGAATTGTCAGCCAAATTTGACAGAAGGGTAAGTATTGAGTCTCTACAAATTTCTACAATTTTTCTTTTTTTTTTTCTTTTCTTTCTTTTCTTTTCTTTTCTTTTCTTTTCTTTTCTTTTCTTTTCTTTTCTTTTCTTTTCTTTTCTTTTCTTTTCTTTTCTTTTCTTTTCTTTTCTTTTCTTTTCTTTTCTTCTCTTTTCTTTTCTTTTCTTTTCTTTTCTTTTCTTCTCTTTTCTTCTCTTTTCTTCTCTTTTCTTCTCTTTTCTCTTTTCTTCCCTTCCCTTCCCTTCCCTTCCCTTCCCTTCCCTTCCCTTCCCTTCCCTTCCCTTCCCTTCCCTTCCCTTCCCTTCCCTTCCCTTCCCTTCCCTTCCCTTCCCTTCCCTTCCCTTCCCTTCCCTTCCCTTCCCTTCCCTTCCCTTCCCTTCCCTTCCTTTCCTTTCCTTTCCTTTCCTTTCCTTTCCTTTCCTTTCCTTTCCTTTTCTAAATATATCAGCTGAGAAGCATGAGAGATTGTGTTACTACCTCTATGGAAGGTAAGACTACAGCTTACACTTTTTATTAGCTGTGGGAGAAGCCGTTTGGGTGAGAGACGTTATGAGTATCAGGGCTAGAAAAGCATGGAGTAGGTCTCACATCAGTGAGAACAAGTGCAGCGCGCAGGCCCGCAGGGAAGCAGGTTTCATTGATTCCACTTGCACCACAACTTCTTGATCCCTGCTACGGCTCAGGTTTCAGTCTCACACAACAACCTGTGAAAAAAGCCTCTTGGCATTATCAGAACAAAGCTGCACACAAATAGATGCACTGAAACTGCTAACAAATAACCCTATAGTGACAAAATCAACCCCTAAAAACGTTGGGAATTACAGTTGATTCAGCATGTGCACATACATGGACTGTAACAATACCAGTACACAGGATCTGGCTTCATTTTGATTCAATCAATCTTTTTACTTCCTTATTTGATACTGTCCTACACTAATATTGTCTATCCATTCAGTAAATAATTGTTTTTTCTTTCCACTCTGTTTCTGTGTTGCACTCTCTAGAGTGACCAGTAGCTTCGCAAACATGAGGCCCATTGCACTACATAGCACCCCGTGGAACAGATTTTATTACCCCCATTTTACAGCTGCAGAACAGAGGCACAGAGCAGCTAGCACCAAAAAGTCAAAGTGTCCACTAATCCCAGATATCTGAAGTCAGTTTGTTTGGATTATTTGCTCTTGGGTGTTCTTTCTGAGTGTCTGGCATTGCTACAGCACTTTCAAATTCAAATCATAGCTCAAGCTGGCTTCAGTTACAGCTGTGAGAATTCGACATCTCTTTCAATTCGGCCACAGACAAACTGCGCTGGGCACTCAGAAAATAAGAAGCTTCTCCTAAATGCCCAGCTGTGCCGAGACTGAGGATCTGCCCAGTTTTACGGGACAGACAATGTGAGACAGCAGCAGGGATGGAATCCAGTTTCCTTAACCACAGGACGTGGCTTCTCCTGCTATCACCCCATTGCCTCCACCATATGCCTTCCAGCAGCGGAAAAAATGGGACGTCACAGCCTGACTAAAATTCACAACTTTCTTAAAGTTCTGACACATAGGAATTGTTCAAAGCTGTGCCAGGGGAGGTTTAGACTGGACATGAGGAAGCATTTATTTACTTAGAGGGTGGTCAAATCCTGGAACAGGCTTCCCAGAGAGGTGGTTGATGTCCCAAGCCTGCTGGTGTTTAAGAGGCATTTGGACAATGGCCTTCACAACACGCTTTAACTTTTGGTCAGCCCTGAATTGGTCAGGAAGTTGGACTGGGTGGTCATTGTAGGTCCCTTTCAACTGAAATAGTTCTATTCTATTCTATTCTATTCTATTCTATTCTATTCTATTCTATTCTATTCTATTCTCTCACCAAAACTGGGTTTCTAATAAAATATCAGCCACATGAGTTTTGCTGGTGAGTTGCTGGCTTGGAGACCCATTTTTTATTTTCATTGAGGACTTCTATACAGAAGCAAAGTTAAAGATTCATTTTGGGTTCAGTGGAGTCTTAATTCAAACAGCATTCTCATGTGCATACCCTTCAATTTTTTTTGAACATCATTTGTTTTCATTGCATGAGAGCACATGTACACACTGCTGTGGGGAGAAAGCAAGGGAAAAATTGGTTCAGTACCCTTGAATTCTTCTAAATCTAAACATAACATTAAAATATATTCCTATGTTATTTAGATGTAGCACTCGCCCAGACTTTCAGGAGAAAGAGTAAGGAAAGGGAGGGTAAAAGATGTGAATAGAGGGTGTAGCAAAAAACCCCCCGAACAACCAAAGGTAAACAACTGAACTCCCTCAGAGCCATCCTAATCTTTGATGTCAATGCACACTAGTAGAGATCCTTAACTGATGGATTATTGACACCACAGGAGGTAATGGCTCCTTCGGAGTTGTTACACTGGGTGCTGTTAGCATCTATTTAAGGAGCTTTAACCTGCCAATTATTGACATGACAGCCAGCAATGGCTCCTTGGAAACCATTGTGTTGGATTGTGTCAGGGCAAGGTTTCCTGTCTGCCCAAACCCATACTCTGTGCAACTCCATGCTTTAATGATAAGTAAGAGTGCTGCAGATAATATTAAGAAACACTGCAGCACCATAACTTCAAAATCAATACTATAGGTAGCAAAATATCCACCAATGGATTTCAATAATTCATGCTGTGTACAGTTTCATCTGCCTGTATAGTGAAAACAACATAATACCAAAGGAAAGATCAGTATGGGACCAAGTGTGGAACCTTGAAAAAAAATCTCAGTCTAACAGATCCTGTGTTTGAGTTCTTCATCCCAAAAGTTCCTGAGCAAGCACAGTGGCACTTAAAGTGCTCAGCATTTCTCAGAATGAGATAGGGAGCAGCTGGTTACCGACAATACAGTGTGTTAAGCGAGTGCCTGTGATTGAAACTTGGATGCAGACAATTCTCTTCAACATCACTTCTCTCATGCCAGCACTCAGGTAGAAGGTCAAGCACAGGCTTGGGGACCTCTTTCAGCATAGCTATTCTGCTGTCACCATGCTGTATCATTGTTTTTACAGTAGAGCTTTGCCTGCATCAGGAAATTTTGCCAGTGTGTTTATATCAGTCATAAACTGTACATCGCAAAGCCTTTAATTAACCTCATGAAGATCTGTGCATCCGCAGTGCAGTCCCACCTTTCTTCCCCAAGCCTCACATTCCCATCTTCTCCCTTCTGACAGCACTGATGATCACACATTTGACTGTGAGCAAAAATTGCTATTTTTGGAGCTGGGTAAGATTTCTTTTGAGCTGGATCAGCTCACTGATCCAGTCAACTGCACAGCTGTCCCCTGTTAATGCTAATACAGAGGAGAGGGAACACACAGCAGGACCCTAAGCTTCATTTGACTTAAAGTCCTTCATAAACACAACTCTGAGTGGTACAGAGAATGATATCTCATCCAGCATAAAGATCACTAGTACAAAGTCATCAGAATTGACAGCTTTGGTCTAACAGAAAGTCTATCCAGGCTTGGTGCTTCACATCGTTCCATCACAAAATGTTTTGATCCAGTATTAGAAAGTGAATGTGTTATATCATTGAACTATGGCCTCCGTCTGTACCCCAAAGTACTTCCAGTCTGAAAAAACAAACAAAAAAAGGCCCAAAGAAAGGATGTATTATCTACTTACTTTCAGCAGAAGAGGTAAAGTCAAGTGACCTGACCAAGACTGCATGTCAAATCTATGGCTGAGTGGGGAATTTAATCTGGATCTTCCAAATCTCACTTTGATGTCTTAACCATAAAACCATTCTTCCTCACTCTTATGCATATCCTTTTCATTCCAGAGACAGAAAATTATAAGGCAGGGTTTTTTTTAAAAGCCTTACCCTTTTGAAGTACCACAAAATATGTTTGAAAATCAAACCTTTCTGCAAATGCTTAAGTGAAAAGGAAAAATCTGGCTCGATTTACACATGTCATGCATTTGGAAAATTAACACAGAATAGCTCCTTTATGGCTTCACTGCTTAGGTAAAACTTTGAAGATGACCAAAACTTGCAAATCATAGAGCAAAGTAGTGAGTATCCTGCTTTCTTCCATTTCTAATTGTCAAATATGGTTACAACAAAGATTCAAGACCTGATTTCTGACTATGACAGAAGTGGTAGAGTTTTCTGGGTTTCAAAGTATTGGCATTTCTTAAATTGAGGAAAATTAAACATAATTGTGATATAAAATTTTCTTTTCTGATACAATTATCTGCTGGCGAAACTATCACTTTGTACACAATAAAGTTATTCTAATGAATCTATTCAATCTAATCTTCATAATCATAGTATCTCCAAGGCAGAAAATTAATTGAATGAAGTTAAATATCCCCTTTTCATGTCAACAAAATGGGTTTTTCTGGGGATTAAAGGATTAACGTGGTCTTAAGTCCCTGAAGAGGTTAAAACACTTTATTATTCATTACAAAACACGAAGATCGGACTGTTATTTTGTTCTTACATCACTGTTTGTCATTTCATTGAAATAAGAAAAACAGGATGGGAAAACTGTAATGATTAAAAAAGCCCTAATGCATAATTTTTAAAAGGGTGTTGAAATTAGTAAGTTTTTTGTCTATCACAGATTACCTATATTTTAAACAAGAATCTGCAGTTTCCAGAATATATTCAATGCATCTATAGATGAGGAACAGGAGACGATACAGAACAGAGTTGCAGTTCTGCATTGATATGTTAGAATTTCTGATAACTCCTCAAGTATAACCAAATTAATGTTTTCTCTTAGTTATCTTTCTTAGAGCTATAAAATGAAGAAAATGGTCCATTATCTCTGTGTTCAGAAGGAATTCTTTCTGTGGGGAAGGATCTTTAAATAGAAGTATTAATCCTTACAAAACACTTCCCTCATCACTCTGGAATTGATCTAATACCCATTGAAGTCAGTGAGAGTCTTTCCAGTACCTTCAGTGGGCAATGGATCAAGTCCTAAAAACTATGCTTGGTCAACATCATTAAAATCTACATGTAAAAATCTGTTACAGAAGCAAAACTTTGTACTAAGGTATTCTTTTGATTGGCATCCTTTATTAAATTTAAATGAATAAAATACTACTTATGTTAACAGCTGCTTCTGCTCATTCTTTTTGCCACTCCTACTCTGGCCAAATCAATGCAGTAAATAGCTCAGAGTTTAGCAGTGCCAAAACTAGGATCAGTGGATGGATTTCCTGGTGGAATCCAAAGATGGAATCCTACAGCCTGTGAAAAGTCAAGGACACAATGATGCACATGATTTTAAAACATCTAGATTCATGATGGCCTCTCACAACCTTTAGAAGACAGTGACTTGATTCACTGACATGAGCCAAGTGTCACTTGTGGCGTCATCTAGCAGCATCTGGAAGAATCACCTTCCATCGTCTGTCAGCCAGTAATCAACACTTCATTAATACGGAGCACTGAGAAGAAGTGCATGCATGTAGGCATGGCTGCGGAAATACATCCCATAGCTAAATCTGGTCTTCTTATTTGTTCTGAACTGGAGAAGGTTCTTGTACATCGAGGACTGTCTACACTGGAAAATTATAATAACCTGATTGGGTTGATTTCTGTTTTCTCTTGCATTGAGTGTTTGGCTCAATATTACTCGACTAACAAGACAATGCTGGAATCCTTGGCACTAATAGGCCGTTCTTGGAGGAAAAATGCCTTACAGCAGTACTTTACCTTCTGTGAATGCAACCCAACTTTTAATCTATATCATGTAAGACAGAGATCATGAACCCCACAATGCACTACTGCATACAGCATAGAGCCAGCCAACATGTAAGTTAAGCCAAAACAGAACAAAAGCCAGTTGCGTAATGGGTATTTTAGAAACCAATCAATACTAACCATAAGGGAGAGCAAAAGAGAATTCAGAGGCACAGGCTGGGGAAAATAGAAAATAGAAAATGTTTCCAAACAAGATTTGAAGAGAAATGGAGATTCACAGGAAGGTTGTTCCAAACAGAGGGAGCTACAGAGAAGTAAACCCATGTGTATGATCACAGAGCAGTGGGAGGCAAATATGTGGACATTTAAAGGTGTCTAAGCACCATGGATCATGTTGAAACAAATTGTCTCCAGTGGTCTGAATGTAGAGATACCCATGTGCTTGCTCAGAGATGCTCAGTCTGAACACCATGTGGTTATAACTCCATCAGTGGTTTGGGTACAAAAGCACATGCTACAGCTGTGCTTTCCTCCCTGATCTTGCTGCTGGCTGTGAAACTGTCCCAGTCCCATTTCCTCAGCTGATGCCACTCTGATAAGAGCAGTAAATTCTTTGAATACCTACACCTTAAGCTCTTCTCTAACCTCAGTGTCCAGGCCAGCCAGCCTCATCTTGCCATCTGCTCTACAGAGGTTTCAATTCAGATTTCAGGTAGTGAAAAAGGGATGCCAAAGTACAAATAATCGAGAGGAAAAAAAAGTTCAAGAATATCAGTAGAAAACTGATCTTGGAGCATTTCCAGGCTGAACCAAAGCAGGAAATTCTAAAAACATCAGAGTTGATATTATCTTCTTGATATCTCCTGCTAAATTTTAGCAGTTCAGTAAACAGGAATAAGGTGACAAACTTTGAATGCTTATCCACTGAATGCAAGCTTTGACCCATATTAGTTTTACCCGTCTTTAGTCAAAACCGATCTTCACAAACCCCCTGGGGTTTCTTCCAGTCCCACCACTTTGATGTCTGTATAAGGAAGATTTATACTTGGAGCTTCTGGAGTTCCATTTTCAGCATTGAAAACCACCATCTTTTCTTTTCCTAGTTCTCACCTCATTTATTATATTAATGAGGAAATCTTCTGCACTGTTACTCACTTCACTACAGAAGAAAAACTTTCCACATCTTTCCCAGCAACAGAGACCCTCTTTACAGCTTTGTTTCAGGAGTCTGAGATCTCAGGGAAAGGGATGAGGCTCCATGGAAACTTCCCTTTTGCTGCCCATTGTCCTCAGTGTGGGTGAGAGCTGCATCCCTGACACTAAAAATCCCATTGTTGCAATTTCATCACAGTGTGCTGTATTACCTGGCACAATATTGAAACAGATGCTGACGAGCATGGCATGCACTTGGAACAAGGCAATTTCAATATTCACATCATTTAAAGAAACAATAATTTCAAAGTGTGGGGAAAGAATAAAAACACTGATAGGTATTGAAGGTAATGTACATTCTTTGGCTCTTTGTTGTGCTCAGCAGGTGGTAATCAACAACCTGATAAGATTAGTGAGACCTTTAACATTTCAGAAAGGACTGAAGGAGCCATGAAAAAGTCCCATAATTGACAAGTATTGCAGCAAGCTCTCCCAGGGCAAAAGCGTACTGCGCTCATTTTTTGTTTTTCTCATCCCTGACAGTAGATATGAAACTTGTAATGCATTTTCTGAAAATAATAAAGTATCAAGACAATACTCCTACAGGCTTTTTCTTTTTGGCTAATGATGGATACTCTTATTAAATCACAGACTATCTGGACTTGCAATGGAGAAAAATAGAAACCCAGAGAGTTGTCACTTGATTTTAAAGAAGTTGTGCTGGATTCATCTAGCAGTGCTGATTTCACAGCAAAGAATAAACGCTTATGAAAGAGATAAGAAATTTTGAAGGTTAATATATTTCCTGGTATATTTAATGACAGCAATATTCTGCAATGATAATGGCTGCTGTAGTTGTCACAGATTAACCCATGGATCAGGTGGACTTTCATGCTGTTTTTCCCAAAATGTAGCAAGAGCCCTGGACACAACCAACCCTTTCACTTTTTTCAGTTGCTGTATCCCAGAATCAGATAAATTGGAAATCATCCAGTATTACTTTTCCTTGCAAACAAGTGTCTACAGTGCTACAGGAATAATATATGAGTATGAATAGAAAGTAGGTAGTTTTTCTGGCTAGAAATAGAAAAGCAGAATTGTATGGGCTAACCTATTTATAGCTGCTTTGTGTGAGATTGGAGTGCACTGATTTCAGACTAAAAGTCGGATGGTGAAACTCATATAAGATTTCATTCAGGATTCAGAGATGCAAATTTCTAACTAATAACTCCAAAAAGTTTCAGTACCAAAATGGAATAATTCTCACGAAACTCATGATCGCAGTCATTTATGGAATGTGATCCCACTACATTTCTATGTAGAGTCAAAACTAGTTGCAAGCACAAAACAGGTGTCAGCTGCTGTCACCTGAATCTATGAAATGTCCTGCTTTTGTCCATAAAAGATTAGGATTTTATAGAAACCTTACAGCCCAAACTTTTGTAAGCTTATGTCTAATTATACACTATGCATGAAATAATTGCCGTTGCAAAAGCAAACGGACAGAAGTTCAAAGTTTCACTCATGTTAATACAATGATACTGCCTCACACCTACTGTAAATGGAAGGGTTTCAGCCCCCTATCGTGCCAATATAGTCTTCATCCTCACCAATATCACCCATCTGCAGGCGTGTCTGCTGAAGCAGTTGCCTCTGCTGTGGTAGTTCCAGACATTTTCAAGCATACATTAGCAAAAGCTGGATTTAATGAACAGCATTTTCTTTATGTGTCTGTGTTATATAATGCAAAACTAATTTTTGTGTGGTCAAGGGAGTAAAGTCTGATATTTTCTTAGATTTTATTTCTACAATTGAAATCTGCATTGCTTTTTTAATTGAGTTATTCATGAGTGTGGGTTTGTTCAATTATCTTGTGTCTACAGGTTAAGCCAGAATCTGGGCTCTGAAAACTACAGAGGAAGGTAAAGGAGTACGATGCAGCAATGGTTGGAAGCACTTTTTTGTTTGTGTGAGTGTTAAGTACAGAGAGCTGTTGAACTAGAGGTAGACACAGCTTTATTCTGGTTAGATTTATGGTCTATAAGTTTAATTTTGGACAATTTTCTGAAAGGAAGGGAAGAATGTAGCTTTTCTCTCTAATTTATGCAGAATCAGCTTCCAGCCACCTGGAGTTAAGACAGTGGATATGGTTACACCTCTGGTATGTGACAGGATGTTTGGGGGAAAGGGACTGTATTTGAAACCCCAAAATGGGACAGAAAATGAAGACAGACGGAAAGATCAGTACAGAATTATTAAGTGACATGAATGCAAAAAACAACACATTTGGGAAATTTAGGAAAAAAATAAGATTTGGACTCCGCGCAGTTTTAAATTGCATTATTGGCCTTTTCCCCAGCAAATAAGCCAGAAAAACCTCACTGAGTTTGCCAGAACTCAGAGATAATTCCCTACATGAAAGAGAAGACCTCTCACATGAGAATAGGCTGCTTCCTCCAGAATTAGGCCCTTTGATTTATCTTTCTCACATAGTGACAGAGAAACCACTTTGGTCCTTGGCCCCATATGAGCAACTCCTATTGAAGAGTAGAGATGTTGGACAGACAAAAGCAGGTCTCAGATCAACACTTTCACTACCAAATGGAGTAAATCTTATTCTGTCCTGTGAGAAAACTAAAACATTAAAAGACAAGGCAACGAGCCCAGGCACTATCCGCTTTGTTTTGCAGCTCCTGCAGGCTGTGTACTGCAGCACAGCCACACGTACATCCATAATCCTTAGCATCAGTTGTATACAGGTTCAAGTGACTATTGTGCCCGAGATGTGCAGTGTGGGCATCCCTAGTTTTGAAGCAGTTGGAAGGAGTACTCTTAACATTATATTAATATTATATCTGGAGGGTCAAGACTCAGACACGCATTTCTCCCCTTTAGCAGATTCTTATTTTTGTCCCAAGTCCTGTGCTGCTCTGGGACTGAAACCCATACTTGTGGCCAGAGAACTGAATGCCAGTGTGGCTGTGCCCGTGCTGCACTTCAGCGCTGGTGTGCCATCTCCACCTTTTTTATCATGGCTTCTTTGGGAAGGAAACAATGGGGAGAGCGCTCCAGACTGCATGAGCTGCAAGAGCTCCAACATGATGTATTCTGCTCATGGCAGGGGGTTGGGTGAGATGACCTTTAAAGGCCCCTTCCAACCCAAACTACTCTATGACTCTATATCTTTTCATGTCACGACAAATGAGGCAAGAGAGAAGCAGGGCTTAGCAAATTCATGACAGATGTGAAATATCCTCTCTCTGCACTAAATGGCTTCACAAATTCATGCAGAAGACCAGGCTTCAACCAGATTGAGCCACAAGGTCTCTGGAACTGCCTGTAAGGGTGATGGATCAGGGTGTATTCAGGGGTCATCTGTTTGGAAACTGAGTGGGACAGTGACACCTCTGCCTCTCCCTGGCATGCTCCCAGTCGTGGCTCTGCAATGCACAGCTCAACCGGCTTTCAGCAACTGTGACATGAATGGAAGTATTTTAATTAACTTCAAAAGTCCTTGAATCTGGATTATAATGTGTAACTGAACTTTGAACAGTAAAATCCTTAGGGCAGGAGCATCAAGTTTTTATTAATCTGGCAGTCACTTAAACCTCCACCCACTTTCACTTAGAGCACTACAGAAATGTTTAGTATGAGATATCAGCAGTGCAGGACTCTGCCTTTGAACATTACTGCCTCTGACCACTGCTCAGCTGAGTTAAAGGTTCACTAAAGTCAAAACTTGGCCATACTAATAGATCCCAGGCACCACAAGTCCACCTGCCACAAAAACAAAACAAAACAAAACAAAGCAAAACAAAACAAAGCAAACAAACAAACAAAACAAACAAACAACCAAACCAACCAAACAAAACCAACAAGCAATGACAGAAGGAAAAGGACTTACAGCTACTCTGTGCTGCACAAGGAGAAAGGGAGCCAGGTGGAAAGTGGTCCCAGAAGACAATGTAACTGAATCTCCCTCTGCACCAGCTCCTGGAAATCAGTGATAGTGCTAATTTTGCATGCGTGGTTATTTTGCTCAAAGAAGCATGTTTTTCATCAGAGGTTGAATCACAAGCCTTCGAACTATCAGACAAGATGGTGCCTGTCAAACCCATACCAGTCTCTCAGCTTTGCATAGGGAACCAAACAGAAGCCTGCTAACAGTGCCCCTGACACCATCCCTTGGGGGAAAAAAGGGAACTGTCCTTCTGAGCCTACATACCTTGAAAGTGTCACGTACAATACAAAATATCTAACATTTAAATTAAATTATTGCTTTTTAAGGATAAAATAATTAGTAAGTCACCTGATTTTACCTGTTATTTTAGTGTTTTAAATTTAGGAAATAACATATAAATCTAAAAGAAGTCCCTCTGATAAAAACAGCTTTGATACTCATCCATAGATTTAAAGCTATAAAGTGTTTTGTTGGCCAAGGAGAAATCATTATTCCAGCCAAGCTGTAATAAATTTCTGTGTTGTAGTTCCTAAAATATTTTCCTGGAATTTATGGCATCACTGGAACTTATTCCTTACATTTTTAAACACATAACGTTATTATTTTGCCAGTAATTTTATGTTTTACACTAAATCACTGGGTTATGAATGTTCCCATTCTTTTTTAGACTTTGTCTTTTGTAAACCAAATTAATCACAATTTAAAAGTACATAAACTTGATAGGACATTTTTATAACTTTGTTGAGCATTTCCAACAGTGTGTACACAAAAGGAATTAGTATAAAAAATATTTTGAATCAATATTATTTTAATTTATTTATCAGTGGTATAGAATAAATTCCAGTTTCCAGAATCTGATTTAGGCCACTCTGTAGCTACAGTGACAACCACAAATCACGTACAAGCACACAGATTTCCTTACACCTCCCCAGTCTCCTCTGCAAACAAATCTGTTTCCTTTCTGTTCACTCAGCCTTCTCAATTCGCAGTCTTTCCACACTCTGAGCCTTTGTTTTCTATTAAAACAACATGCTTAGCTACTCAGCAGCGAGCACTAAGAGTGAAGAAGTCTGTGTACTCCTTTGGTGCTGCCCTAGAATTATCTTTCTGTACAAGATGTAACTTTCTCTCCTTCGCCTTCTCCAGCTATAAAATGCGAACCCTCTGCAGCCGAAGAGAGGCAGAGATTTATTAACCTGTCTAAACCAGGCTTTGAGAAGTGCAGAGGAAATTTCTGCAGAGCAGATGCCCTGCAGAAGGCATTTGCAACACTTAAAATTAACTTAACATTCCTTTTCAAGGGACTGAGCGGCCCATAAAACTCAGACCAGCTTTCAGTTCTGCTACTAATGCTATTTCAGTTATAGCTCTTGCTTACCCCACATGGGTACCCCATATACACTACACTCAACAGTTACAGCAATCGGGAAGAATAACAGAGCTTAGAGAGCAACTTAGAGAGCACAAGCCCCACCATGCAGAAGGGCTGCCAGGGAGGTGCTGGAGATACAGTCCCAAAAAATTGACTGTTAGTCCACCCTGATCTTCTCTGATTTCTCAGCAACAGTCCATTTCAGTCCTTCTAAACCTCACAAAAACGCACTTTGAGGAAGTCCACAAGTCCCCTGCAATTCCTATGGTCTTTCTTGTCTTTTTGGAAGAGCAGCAGGTTTGACAGCATGCTTTCCACAGAGCTGACTCTGTCCCAAGAAACAGTTATGGCCCAAAGTTAATTTGATAACCAAACTATAAAACCTGAAAAGAAGGATTTGTACACGACAGACTGAGAGACTTTCAGCAAGGACATCACAGCAGCAGCTGGTGTAATAAAAGGAATACTGAAAGCTTGTTTGAAGAAATAAAACAATTCAAACAATTCACATGACAAGGAAAAAATGTATTTCACCACTGTAAATCTCAGTGAGCTGGTTTGAAATCAAAAACAAGTAAGATTCTGAGAAATAAATAAACATATTATATATAGTTTATACTATATATATTTTTACAGATTTATACTTATGCGACTGTTTAGTCAGATCGCCCAGAATAAAACATTTGAATGGTAGTTGCAGAATGAGGCCCTTATTACAGTAAGTCTACAATAATCAAAAATCTGTCAGGCTTAGTATTTATTATCAAAGGGCTTGCCCAGCAGCACCAGAAACCTACATATGAATAACATTTGAGGCATTGCCCCATCTAAATAAGGTCCTAGGTAGTCCCAAATAGGGCCATTTCCCTGGTGTGGCAGGTCCCAGAAGTGAGCATGACACCTGGTAGCAATAGCACCTGCAGAATCAGAACCAGAGAGCAGGCGAGCGTTGTAAGCTTTTGTTAAACCTGACAGTTTAACCTACTGCTGAAAGAGGAATTTATGGACTTCTAGTTTTGATTTAAATCACTGATTTATCACTTTCATTCTATCCCGAACTTTTCCCAGTGAAAGACTTTGCATTAACTACTCCGCTTGTCTTAGCAGAGTTTCTCGGTGGAGATTCCTTATGTGAAGTATTAATCGGGCTCTTCTTTCAAAATCCACTTTCTGCAAGTGTTTTACAGTCACACAAGGTATTTCCAACACTGCAGGGTAAAATTTTTCAGACAAATAATATACTCATCAGAAAATGTCATGCTGTGACAATATGTAGAAATATTTGAAAGTTCAGGTTAAATTCAGCAAAACATTTGAAAATATGGATGTAGAATGGACAAATAAAGTCTCAATATTTTATTTAAACCTTTGATAGACTAAACTTTTCAACTGCTGATGTCAATTTTTTTGCCTCATCTCATGATATTATCTATTTTTTTACAAAACATTTTAAAGACGCTTTAACAGTAAAGCAAGCAAAAAAGAGAAATTGATTATTTTATATTAAAGCTGTTGACCTCAAAAAAATTGTTTTAAGCAATTCCACGAATTGATTAAGTCACCATTGATTTGGTGACTTAATAGGAGGTGGGGATGGGGAAATGCTATTTGCCCAGCTCTGATTGTTACCACAGGCCTCCCTTTGTTGCTGTACCATGCAAGCGAGGATGGGTGACCATCACAATTCATGCTGACACAGCAATAAGGACCATGATCTATCTGAGGTTGGAAAAGTGCATGAAGCTCTAATCTAGGGACTGGTGCACATGGAAAGAATTTGAATTAAAAAACAAACAAACAAACAAAAAAAACCAAAGAAAAAACAAACAAACAAACAAACAAACAAACAACACAGCATTAAGCATTACGCTTAAGTTTTGTCCTTGTATAAGTAGTTTCACATATTTCAGCTACCCACAATTTCTGAAAAAAAAATATTGCATTGTGAGACTGCATATAAATGATGTGCAATACCTGGAATGAAGTGCAGGAAATGTCAAGGACATTTATTATAGCACTGCTTCATAGGATACCTCGAGAAGAGACATGAGTGAAAATCTGAGGTCAGATAGGTGCATGAAAAATGGACCTGCACTTCCTCCTAGTTCAGAAATCCTGAAGCACCGGTTGCCAGCTCCACCACAACTGCTCCTGACTACATGGCAGTAAGCAAAAAAGATGTTGAATGAGAAGAACAATGTTCAGCGGCTGTTTATTATCAGAGTTACAGCTGTTCTGTCTCGTGTGTAAAAACTCAGTCCTAAGTTATGTCCTTTTGTCACTACCCTAGAAGATTGACTTCTCATACCTACAAAGACACTGTACTGTCCACAGCACATAGCACACATTTGGATATCCTGACTCTATTCTTGTCTGAATACTACCCAGAAAAATCATCATTTTTTAGAAGTTAATGAAAGTACAAAAGAAAATAGGGAGGGGGAAACCAGCAAATCTTGGGAAAAAAATCTAATGCCAAATACTGTGCAAAGGCAGAAGGGCTTTATGCTATTTGAAAAATCCGGGCACTGGTAAAGATCCCCATATAGCATCCTTCAGCCTATGTTACGCATGGTTTACCATGCTATCAGCAACACATCTAAACATGAGGGGAATTTTACCCTGTACACCACAACACACATCAACTCCCTAAATTCTTAAAATAAACCCTAAATATACATTATCTTGCACACTCTCTCTGCATAGGAGCATTTCACCCAGCATAGGTGTTGTCTGGCACATAATCCAAAGGATGTGCCTTCCCCTTTGCAATCTTCCAGTTTACCCATTACTGAAACTTTGTCTACCACCATAATTCCCATAAATCTAATTACCAATGTTCAGACTCAACTCAGCTAAGAAGGCAGGTATGTCTGGCAAAAGAATGAAAACTGAAAAAAGAGAGAAATAAACTTTATCTAACCCACTGACAATGATTTGTCAAGCTTACCCAAGCCTTGCTCTCACTCAGTGGTAGGAAGCAGCTAGACAAGTCTTATACTGAATCCAGCCTTTATTCCGCTCTTGGGTTAAACAATATATAATATACCTTGAAAAGGATGCTTATGTAAGTAAAGATACAATGGACTCACATTTCATATGTAGAGAAACAGCTGCTTTTTTAATTTAAAAAATCTAAATTAAATCATAACTTAAAAGCTGTGTTTCGTCATCTATAGAACATGCCAAATCATATGCCTGAAATATAAAACTGATGCTGAAATTCTGGTAATATTTAACATGTTCTTTATGAAGAAAACATTCTTCTTGAGCTTGGAAACTGACTGAACAATAGCAGCTTTAGGACCTCCAAAGCCGAAGGCGTACAAAGGTTATGAGAATGTGTCTGCCCAAAACTACAAATCAAAAGAGTAACAACAATACCATATGTTACAGAACATAAAGTATCCTTCACAAACACTATAAAACCCCCACATATCTCTGCCTCAAGAGTCCCACTGGCCAGTGGAAGGTTGTGTTTCATTACACTATCACCATATAAGAACATTTTTTCTCCATTTTCAATGGCATGCCAAAAAACCTAGCAGTACCACTGAATGACCTTTGGAGGGTTAAGA
Organism: Patagioenas fasciata; assembly: GCF_037038585.1. Classification (NCBI taxonomy): domain Eukaryota; kingdom Metazoa; phylum Chordata; class Aves; order Columbiformes; family Columbidae; genus Patagioenas; species Patagioenas fasciata. The sequence goes on along the minus strand of NC_092526.1, from coordinate 9,862,456 downwards.
TTAAGTAGTAATGACAGAAGATAGTCTTTGGCCTAATTCTCCTTAAAAATGCAGAAGCTGATTTCATGGAGAATGGCTCCAGCTGGCTTTAAACTTCAGCCAAAAGTAGCCTTTATTGATGCTGTTAGTTTGTTTTATTTAATTTAGGGGAGTTGTATAGATTTGCCCACTCCCATAAGACTTTTGCCAGAGTATTTATCTTCACACAGAAGTACTGTAGGTGCCTGTGCTCTGAGGTATTACAACTAGTAAAGAAACGGACACATCTAGCCTGGCACTGAGCCCCTGCACCCAAACTGGGAGGAGAGAGAACCAGTGACCCTCCTTGTTCAACTGCACAGAGCCCCCACATAGATACGGACCCACCACGTCTCTGGGCAAAGAGTGATTCAGGAGAAAGTCGGCTTCTCCCACAGCTCATTTTAGCAAAGGGAAGATTGCACTGGAGGGCCACCACTTCTGTTAAGAGATTCTTTATTTTCTTCCTTGCGAGAGAAAAGAAAGTGGCATGAGAGAGATGCCTTCAAACATCTCTTATACACGCCACAGATGTACTGGAGCTGGCATGGTTGTGCCTCAGTAAAGAGAGCAGAGAACTTGTTCAGTATTCCAGCACGGATTCCTGCAGCAATAGGATCTTTACGAAACCCTGAATTAAAAGCAGTAGATGTGGAGATATACCTACAGTCCTTTAAAGACCGCTCTAAAATAAATGAATTAAGCTTTACAGCAGTCCCAGGAGAAAGCACAATGAGACACAGTGGAGTTCAAACTTTGAACTGTAAAGTGCACCTGGAGCCTGGGTTGAAGCGTCCACAGACACAGCCTTGTCCTGCACCTAGCTTTTTGCTGAAGTTCGCCTCTCTTTTGAGAAACATTAGCATAAAACTATCTTAAGGTTCACTAAACACAAACATCAAACATAAACTTTATCAGTAGCTCCCCCAAATTTTAGGAAGTACGTGGAATACTGTTATGCAGCTCTTTAAGTAGAAGATAATGAACAATAAAACTGTCAGCCTCTCTTTCCTGTGTTGATTTCGGAGAGATTTTCCTTACCTCATTAAAATTACCTTTACAGATTCTCAGCAGGAACATTCAATCTTGTTCAGCCAAATTTAATCGCAGACTATGTCTGGTTTACATGGACGCTTAGATAGACCCTTTCAAGATGGTTATGGAAAGAGAAATTCCCTGATTGCCTATATAAATTCTCCAGTCTCATACTAACCTGTTTATTGCTTAGTAAACTTTGTCTAATCAAAAGGAAAACTACAGAAAGCCAAGATGGTAAATATTTATAACTATGTGAAATGAAATATAATAGAGTGGAGCATTCCTGCAGAACATTTCTCAGTACAAGACTCTTTTCCCCCCAGGAGGAGGAAGGCTAAAGGAGGTATTTACAGATATTCCCTGTACTTAACTCTTATATGTATTCTTGGACATAGCAATATAGAAGATTAAAACTTTAAGTAATTAACAGTAATTAAAAGTATTGTAAGTGTGGTGGGTTCTAGATTGGAAAGTTTTGCTTGCCCATTTGGAGATGCCTGAGATCTAGGAGGTGGGCTGTAGATGGCAAACCATGCACAGGTTTCCCTGCAGCACGAGACATCTGGAAGGAAATTTCTGTAAAGTTCAGCCAAGCCCAGCACTCCTCATATCCAGAGGAGCACAACCACCAAACAACATCCCCTTTCTTTGCCTCACGTCACCCGAACAGCTTCATCTGTACACAGGGCTGAGGAGAGACAGTGACGACAAATCTTTCCAGGCTAGGACTTAAATCCTCGCATTTCTGACTGAACTGCAGATTACTGTGGCCATATGCTGCCTTCCCATAACAGGTGGAATACACTTTCTCAGATCTGCCATTGCCAAGACAGCTATCATTTTACTCATTTAAAAGATTTATGCCCAAATTGTCCTCTTTTTCTCAGACGGAGGGCTTGTCTATGTGGGAAATTTGGTGTGCAGTAAGCCAAGCCACAGATTTTCAGCAGACATGCTTTTCCACAGTAATACTCTGAATGCACACTTTTAGGGCCTTTTTTTTTTTGAGGCACTCTAAAAGGATATATGGTTGGAAATTGATGCAGAGAAGCCATGTAAAACTCACAGCCTCTCATGCCACAGACTGACTCTCTGGTGAAAGTGTAAACAAGCTCTGATAAAACTAGATGAGAGAAAAGAAAATGGAGTGCAAGATCTAACCTTCCTCTTCCTTGCTCTTCCTTTGTCCCTCTGAGAGCTTTAGTTGCGACTGCTTCAGAAGTCTAGCAGATCTGAGGCTTATTGCTGTGGTCTGTAGTCTGATAAAGCAAAAAAAAAAAAAATGAAAAACATATATATATATATTTCACACTAAGTTAATGGAGCTAAAGAACTTTGGGCCTACAAGGAAAAGGGGAGAGTACGTCCAAAAACTCTGATAAGACTGTTTCCATTGGAAAAATGCGGTTTCATCAGAATAATGGGCTCACCCATGTCTACTACACTTGTATAGTACAAACAATACAATACTTGGGAGAGTCATCAATATTATATAAATTGAGTATGTTCAGAAAAGATAACAGAGAGCAGCGCAAAGTGAAAGGGAACTGGTACCTGCTGCTCAGGCAGGTGATCTCCCAAGCTTATGAACCAGGTCAGTGTATGTGAAATACCTCAGAAACAGATATTCCCACAATTCCTGTTCCACCAGCACTTATTTTTGGACTAATGTCCCTGTCTGGCAGTTCACCTCACGCAAGAGGGGAACTGGGAGCGGGGCAGGCAGCCCCAACATACTGAGGAGCAGGACAGTCCATGGCGGCGTCAGGGCCAGCCAGGGCTGTGAGGGCGGCAAGGCCATGGCCAGCATCCCCATGCACTTATCTTACTGGTACCGAGGTCAAGCCAAACTGTGTGCAATCCAGACTGAAGAACTGGTTATTCTACTTTTTACTGCTTACTCTATTTTTTAAGCGCCCTTTTCCTTGCATCCTGACAACCTAGCAGTCTTTACCCCTTCCACAGAGAGGTTCCTCCATCTTAGAACTTCCCTTTGGAACCTCCTCTTGAGTTTCTACCTGAACCTGCCCACTTTCTTGTTCAAACCTTGCAGAAGAAGAGTCATCATGGGACGGAATGTGCAGCCTTCATGAGGGAATGTAAAAACGGGTGGCAAGCGTGAAGTCTTGCTCCAAGCCCGGCTGACATAGAGTGCTGCAGCCAGTCCTGGGATCAGGAAACACCAAGGGATCCATCACAGAGGGCAATAAAACAGCTCTGCCGTGTCATGATCAGACAAATCCTTGGCAAGTATCTTCTTGTGTTTGCAGCAGAAAAGCGGGTAGTTTATCAGAAAAAAATCTCTCATTCTTCACTTCAGCTAATTGCATAAAGAAAAGCATAGACCAGTGTGGGCAGATTTATCATCAAGAGCACCTACATCCATTTAGTTTCAGTAAGAGGTAATTCTCCATGTTGACTGGAGGTATTGCAATATCACATTTATGGCGGTACCACATATGGAGAGCATAAGGTGTTGCTGTGCCAGGTACTGCACATTATTATTATTTGTACTAGCACCATGCCAGGAGCCAGGTGTTGTACAACATAAAGCAAAAAGTAATTCTCTCCTGCAGACAGGTTACAGAATAATAGCAAAGGTGACCACTCCTGATCTGGACAGTTTAGTCTAGATCAGGACAGAAAGGAACATGTATCAGATGTCACAGTCAAATAAAATATTTGTTTTCCTCGTGGAAAGGGTCTTTGTCTAAGAGGAGTCAGGATTACAACACTTGGAGACAGTCAGAAGGTAAAGTCAGAAGAGGCACTTTTATCAAACCTTGTTTATTCAGAGTTCTTTTTGAAATATTTCATCAGAGACATGAAACTGCTGAAGAGCTTGACTTCGAAACTGGTTGTGAAAAGTGTAGTCCTGCAAGTAGCAGAAATAGCCACGAGTCTTAGCTCATTAGACACCAGCATTTTGCTCTAAGTAAATTCTTTATCTGTAAACACAGATACAAAGCACTGCCTAGCTCATACACTAGAAAAAGCAAACATAAATATATCTTAAAAGCCCAGTAATGTTTCTTCTGCCTATGAAAATGGAAGAACACATCTCCCAGCAGACACCCAAGTTCTGGCTGCACTTGCATGTTGGGTCAGGCCTCAGCACTGCCAGCAAGCTTCTCCGTGGAAATGGACTGAATAATCTTTAAAGAAAAGGGATTTCATCATGTTAGACTTACAGCTCTTTTCTGAGGCCTGAAAGTTAGGAAGGGAAAAAGAATTCCAAATCAACATATTAGGTTTAGAGCTGCTTTTAAAGTCAAAACCGTAATTTATCAAGTGTTCTTACAGCAGTGACTGTGGTCTCACCACCTGCAGCAGCCAGGAAGTAAGTAGATCCAAAATGACTGCAAGGTATCACATAACAAGTGAGATCCGAATTTAAACAGGAGCAAAACAAGAGAAAAAAAGGGAATTATTAGTTATTTTTATGGGAAGGAGGATGCAGTGACATAGGCTAGTACTTCAGACTTGGATGGAAAGCTAATGGACAAATGACATCAGGAAACCAAACCTGCCTCTTCAAGGACTTGACAGTGACACCAACATCAAGTTGGTAGACCTGGCTGAATGAAGGACATGAAACATTTAAAGAATTTCTTGACCTTTTTTTTTCTTGTGTATGCAAATTTCAGATTTTTAAGTTCAAATGGATAGTGAAGATTCAACATGATTAACAATAAAGTGTGGAATTGGAACTTGATTTTTGCCTTCTTTGCCATAAAGACATTTTCCTCCTTCACAACTGGAAGGCAACATTGAAAGCCTCTAAGATAATTTCATCAAAACAACCGACCTTAAGAAGTTCTGTTAAGACTTGCTTTGCCAGAATGAAAGTCTTCATAACACAGGTTTTTCAAAGGAAAACTATAGCAAAGAAAAAACAACCCCTTTTTTGAATCATAGAAAGCATGCCAAAAGCCTCCATCAAAAGAAAACTAGAATTCATAATAAAATATGCATGTAACTCCAAAATCTGTTCCAATTTTTCACACCATGTTACACTGTATTTACTAGGAAATCTGAGTAAAAAACAAACAGAAACCTTGTAAAGACCTTTATAAAAAACTGACTGGCATGCCTATCTTTTGATTTGGCTCAACACAAACGGGAAGTTCGAGAAATTTGGATTTAGGGTAAACATGCCTAGGAAGATCTATTCAAAGCCCATTACAGAGGCCCCTGGGTTTTGCTATATGATCCCTTCCCCAGCACTCCCTTCATCTTAGTGCTCATTGTCATGTATCTCAACTCCACACACAGGGTCCAAACCAATGAACTGCAGTTTTGCCATTGTCCCTGTAGGTTGATGGATCACGGTCCTAGTCTTTTACCTGCCTAATCCTTTCTCACAGAGGGATGCCCCTAATTCTCATTAACTAAGTGCCTTTGGGTCCCTAATCTATGCAAAATCCTTTTCAAGATTGGTACTGATAAAAGTGCCAGGAACGTATGTATGTGCCAACATCCTAAATGGAAAATATTTACTTACTTATCCACACGCAGTCCTTGTATTTCTTGACATGTGTGAATCTTGTATATTTAGTATAGAAACTGCTAGGTTATTTGAAAATGAAAGTGCCCTGTGAAAGAATCTAATATTGGTTTCAAAATTATGAAGGCATACTTTGGCTACAATCAAAATGTTTTCTGGAGAAGGGTGGAGAAGGCGAAGACTGAAAATTCTGCTTGCTAAAGTAGATTCAGAAGTGGTGTAGAGATGGTTGTAGTAGCTGACATTATCATCTAAGCAGCAAAAAAATGAGCACAAGGACAGCAGTCAAAAGAGATCCTCCCAAGGACAAGGCTTCAGGTGCCGTAACTTGTCGTAACTTGCACCTTCAGCACACAGTTGCCTTGTAAGGTGGGTTGGAGCTTGCTCTCCGTGCCTGCAGAGAGGACACTAAAAGCTGTTGATAATGCAGCTCATGTGACAGCCTCACCTGCTGTCCCTCTCCAAAGGAGACACTTCAGAAGCCTGGTTTTAGGGAAAAAAAACAGCTACCAGAATGCAGCCCTTTTTAAAAATAAGTTTTATAATTCCTGGAGCAAGGTCCTGGCATGTTTACTCCCAGGATCTTGCCCTGCAAGAAGTTCCACATAAAGCAATGTTCCTAGTGAACAATAGATAGAAGAATTTGGTTGGGAATGAAATGTATAAAGTAACATCTATTTCCTAATCGATTCCATAATCAGTGAAAATAACTTTAACAAAATACAGGTCCCCCTCCTCCAGCAGTTCTTCCTCTGCATGCTGAATATTGTGGATTTACCAAAATCCCCTCTGCAAGCTGAACAAGAGCCCCAGCCTCTCCAGAGTCTCCCAAATCAACAAAATGCCCCCGCTAATTCTTTCTCCATTAGAATTTGTTTTGCATGGAATTTATTTGCCCGTTTTGCATGAGCTGTTTGGCTGTAGTCTCGGCAGCATGCAGCCTTGCCAGATTTCAGAAAGATGAGTAAACTTCTGAATCTGATAGCAACTTCAACAGAATACCAAAAAGGGGCTTCTTTGTTCTCCATAAACAGACTATTTACTTTGATCTGGTAAAATGAATTAATGAAAGGAAATGACACCTTTCAGTTTCATGTGTGCAGGAGAAAGGGAAGTTGGCTTAATTCTTTTTTCTTCCCTTTTCCAAGGATGGAGTAGGCTAAGGGACATCCTTTCGAAAGTACAGAACTCTTAGACAGATCTTTTTTCTGGTAAAACATCTCCTCATAACACTGTAAGGTCCATGTATATGCAAGCAGTTCAGAGTTATTACAAATCGAAAATAGGAAGCTATTCACTTGATCTTTTGGTTCAATCCTATTAGGACCCCCCTGGAGCTCTAAATGGATACCAGCCTGTCACAGGCCTGTTGCTGTGACGACCCAGTCTTTGCAGAACAAGAAAAAGAAATGATAGTGATTGGCAGACCTTCGTTGCCCTAGTATGTAACACAAAAGGAGACAAAATGAAGAGGAAGTCAGACTCTTATTATAGGTTTGATGCTTCTTAACCTTACAGCACCTTACACCTGGTAAGTGTCACCCTGCAAACTTAAACCCTCGGAAGGCTACTGTTCCGTTTCAGCCTCAGATGTGAAGAGCTAAGCCAGCCATTAATTTATCCGTTTTCCTGTTTTAGTTGATTGAAACGCAAACAGCATTCCGAGCAAAACAGCATCCGCAGAAGAAGAAATAAACACAGAGGACCAAACCCTGCTCCCCGTGCCCTCAGAAGTAGCTTTATGGGTGTAAAAGCACTAGGTCAAGCAGGATTTAGCCCACAGCATAAATGGCCAGCAAAGCAAGGACTGCAAGAAGGAACTGTCTACGGCCCCTCTTTGCCCTGCATGAGAAAGGAAAGAATTTGATAAATTCTACCATATGGTGCCATAGTGTATCTTGCTAGCTATAAATAATAGTCTTTCTGTTTCTGGTTTTCTTTAGTTTTCCTTGGTAGCTGTGACAGAGTTTCCACGATGGTTATAAAAAGCGCAAAATGCAGTTTCTCCACTTTCTTACTTTCTCGGTTTGTGTGTGTGTATGTGACCAGCTAAACAAAGAAAAAAGATCAGAAGAAAGGGAATAAAATAGGAAACTTCCCATTAGCTTAACAACATGAAGATCCAGATAAAGTCATTGTGATGTTAGAACATTTTGCAGGCAATTGTTGCTATCGAGAGCTGTCAAAGAAAATGATTGTTTAAGGATGATATAGACCTGCATACACAGTGCCTGAGCTATATCTGTACCTGATGCCTGTTTTTCCCAAACCTAATTATAAATTTTGTTACTATCACATAATAATCTTGAAAAAATCCCATGAGCCAAATAGATTTCTCATAGCCCCACAGAGAAAGTTAACGTAAAACTTTTCTATTTCCATTCTTTTCTGGGTTGTCTTAAAAGAAACCAAGTTCTTACTCATAAACTTTCAAACAGCATTTCTGATATTTGTAGTACAACCTCGTATTTAAGAGCATCACTAAACAAATGTTTGCTTGAGTAGTCAGATGAAATCCAATAAACCATGATTTTAATGATGGTATAAAAGTTTGCTGCAATTGCATGTTCGAAAAATGGCATTCTCTAAAGATAATAAAGGGAAGTTAAATTACCAAGAACAGAAAATCTGGCTATATTCTGAAATGGCTTTTTAATACTCTAAGTGACAGTTCAAAACATGAATTTTCTTGAATAAGCAAAGCTGAACTTTTAAAGGTTTGCAGAAAAGGACTTGTGCTTAAAATAAGATTCAAAACAATAGCACAGGTTTTAAGCTAATATAAGCCAATATAGCTCCATTGACTTCAGGGAAGTTACAGTGATTTAAAGTGACAGAAATTCTGATCCAACATTCTAAAAGCTTTTAGATCTGAAAATTCGAATAATATGCTATTGACTCTTTTCGGATGATGTGTTGGATATTTACATTTACAGCTCTCCATCACTATTCCTCCTGAACCACTCACTTCCAAAGTGACACCCACCACCAAAGCAAGATGCAGAATATATATATATGTTATATATATATGTTATTTTCAGGGTATGGATTTAAAAAAAAAAAATTGATCAATCGATCCAATATTTCTCAAATTTTAAAAAGCAAGGAAGTTAGCACAAATTTAATACTATATTTTCTTTTAACCTTTATGCAACTTGATTTCCCACATACTTTAAAAAAAAGATATTTTAATAGCATGCTTATTACAATATGTGTACATACTGCCAGATGAAGTCTACATTCATCAAAACAATGTGAGCTTTTGTATCTTGAATATATGCAAAATTTGCATGAAAAATATTTGTTAGCCAAGAGAGGAAAAAAGTTAAAGGTGCCAAAAATATATTCTAAAAATATTATATTTAATTTTGTTCCAGAGAAAGTACAATGAAATATACTGCTTTTCATATACTGGCTGTCTAAACTATCCCACAGTAGGCATTGCCGATTGAGAAGCTGAAATGAATGCTTCTTTTACACACCCTTATTCTTCATAAAAAAAAAATAAAAATAAAAAAAAAAAATTAAAAAAAGAACTTCTATAATGTGAGGGAAAAAAACTGAGGTAATTTTTATTTTCTTTGTAAGCTGAATTCATGTCCATATATTTTTTTCTTATAGTGTAAAACAAGTTCTCGTACGGCAGCTTTATAATCATACACTGAGATTTAAAAAATTAAATAAAAGCTTCAGTTTACCTGAAACTAATGTATTTATTTCGCTAATGTTTCAGTAATTCAACCATCAAGACATGTTTTACACAGTTTTGTCACAAAGACAAATTAGTTGTTTTGTTGAATTAGCACCAAAGGCCACATAATGTATTTACAAACTACTTATTACTAATGTACAGTACTTCAAGGAAGGAGAAGGAAAACGTTTCACAGTTCGTGTTTTGAGTAAGTAATAACTGACAACACACTTTCATGACACACCTTTTGATTTGGTTTTAATTAATAGAGATGGAAACAATGGGTTGTGAAAATCTATTTATTTTTACTCTTATTTATTTTCAGCATTATTTTACAAAAAAAGTTTACAAAATAAAGAAGAAAGCAACTGTACAAAATGCACAAATAAAACAAAACACAAGCACAAAGAATCAAAAATGCGATCACATTTTTGTTTGTATTGTTCACAGCAAGAATTGTTTCTCCTATAAACATAACGCTTTAGAAGTAATTTGTCAATACCTTTATCTTATTAGCATTATTGCAGCACGATACTAGCAGTTAGCAGTATAAAGTTCCTCTGCATTTTCTTCCTCTCGCACGGTTAATATTTTCAGCCTTGAACACATACCAAAATACCAGAGTTCATGCTGGGAAGGGTTAAACCCCCGGTATTTTGCCCGGGTGGCACAAGTTGCAGAGTTGTCCCTGGCAGAAGGAAATGCGTGTCCTGCCTGTCAGATGCGCAGGGGCTTTGCACCACCTCCTGGTGCGCTGGGGAACAGCCGCACTCCGGGGCTTCCCACTGCTCATCCCTTTCTCTTCCGTTTCTGTCTTTCTTTCCCCACTTTCACTCTTACAATTTTTTAACCCTTCTTTAAAACTTAGGGCCCAATAAAGCAAAAACTCTTGACCCTGCCCTCCTGTCCCAGTTCCCCCAAAACACAGGGATGAAACAAAGGGTCGTTGCACCCAGCCTCTTGCTACCCCATTACAAGAATATATCTGCAGCTAAAGTCATCAGTGTGTACACTGTTGATTTAACGCAAACCCCAGTCTGGAAATCATGGAGACCCCAGAGGGATGGAAACCCCCAGAGCTTGCACTGAGAGGTGCATTCCGGACCGGTGGTGATAGGCAACATTTCCACTGAGTGTCAGTTCAAGGCGGAATTGTTCAAGAGGGGCATTTGTCACAGCCCTGTCCCCTTGACCATAGCTGCTCTCAAGCTTTCATCATCCTGGGCTGCAGATTTCTAGGTGAGCTCCCAACAGTCTGGTCTGAGGGTTTGCAAAAATGAAACGAAATATTCCTGGGGGTTCCGGTGGGCTTTGAGTCAGGCCCAGAGCTAATAAGCTCCCGCAGCTGAGCTTTCCTGGGACAGGCTGGTCCTACCTCTGTTTACGCTTGTCAAACAGCATCCTGGATAGATCTATGAGGTTTCTAGCACAGAAAATGAGTTAAACAAAAGGAAAAGATACAAAATCCCAGAGCTCCCGAACTGAATCTTTGTCTCTTGTACTCAAAGAACCATTGTGTGATGGGGATTTGGCCCCGTAAACCTAGTAACAGTCTAGAGCAAAAGAGAAGAGCTAATAAAGGGGTTTCATCATCTGTTTGGCTTCACACTCCCAGCTTTAAAACAAAACAAGACACTACCACTACAATACCAGAAAAATAAATGCTTTTCTTTCTTAGGTTCATAAAACACTCATTACCCATAATTAATCATAATGACATGGTGTATTCAAGCTTCTAACTAGGTTCTGGCTGGAAGTGTAAAGAATTGGCTTCTCATAGCTTCCAGCCCTTTACCCAGTATTTTCTTCAGGATGCACAATTGATTATCCGAAATAGAAATCTCTTTGTTTCTGTTATTTTTGTTGGGTTTAAAAACCTATTAGTTGTTAAGTCTCTGCATTTGCTACTTTCCTTTAACAGATTTACACTACAGTGAAGTTAACCTAGCAGCTACAAAGTCATTAAACCTTACCAAAGAGTGACCAAAACTTGACCTGATCCTCACTAAAGACTTTGGGTCACTGCTGAGATCATTAATAAATTATGGATGTCTTCATACTATCTGCTCACAACAGACCCCAGGACATAATATGTAATATTGATTGTAATGTGATCTCTCCTTGTCAGAACAGCAATTGATACTATTTATAAATACGATTCTGAAATTGAAAGTTTAAAAATAGATAAATAAATACTTTAATAATAAATTTCCAAGGTATATAAGCCTATATAAACATCTTTGATTCTAAAAGTAAGAGTGGAAGGAGAAACCAAATTCTAGTAGATATCCATCACGCCTGCAGACTATGACATTTAAACTAAGAGTACAATTCTGCTGGAGAGATTTTGTTCACCCTCACATCACTTACACTGAACTCTGATAAACGGGAGGTTGGTGCTTGATCCAAGGTCTATTTTGTCAGCAGTTTTCTACTCATTTCAGCCTACAGGTCAAATTGGATCAACCCCCAGGAGACACCACGCCTATTGGCTTCCTCTGTTCCATGTGTGATATCAGGTCAGTAACAAAAAAACACCCACTGGCTCTTGGAGTAATTTCTACTTCCTTCAAATTGGCTCCACAGAAAACACATATACCTGACCAGCCTGCTCATACCAGCAGCTCCCTTCCCCTTGTCCTCTGAGGATGGATGGTCAGTCTGAACAAGACAAGTTCTGAACATCTCTGATATGAACTAGGTTATTTTTCCAAAGCCCAGGGAACTGAACAGACAAAAGCTGTTTGCATGCCTAAGACAAGCGTTTTGCTTTATTTTTTTGACAAAACTAACCATGAAATGTGTTAGATGTTGCAAAAGTGATCCCTACTGTCTGCTTCTCAACAGGGCATTTTCACATCACAAGAAGGACACTTCCTTCTCACATGCCTCAGAAAATGGGTTTGCTCAGACAAAAGTGGCAAACCTTCAGAAAGTTTCCCAAGTCTGAGTGGACGTCATCACAATTTCCTCATAGAGATGGTCCTCAGATTTTAATAAACATAATTTTTGATGAGTGTGCGAAGACGTGTGTAAAGGATTATGGATTTGCTGGAGAAATCTAAAACAGACTTAGAAAGAAAAACTCCAAAGAAAATCTCTCAACAGAATTCTGTGGGCCAGGCTGTTCTCGCGTTCTGCTGAGCTCTGTGCGGTGGTGAGGCTGTCAGCTATGGCTCCCTAACACATCCCCATGGGCTGCTCCAGCTTTCACCAGATGGCAGTGGTGCCTCAGGGACTATCCATCAGATGAGGGGAACAGCAGGCTCTCCTCCCCTCTCCTGACATGCCTACTAAATGGAGGACTTTGGGGAGCAAAGCATTGCACCTTCTGTTCCAGACTCTCCTATGGTATCCACAGCAGAACATTATAGGGAATCTCTAAATCCATAGGACTACCTGAAAAACAAAAGGACCAATGCTAAAAAAATAAGAGGTCTTGGTACTTTTTGTAGCTATATCTATAGACTTCTGTGAATTTCCATAGATATCTTCTGTTACTAAACTCAAAGGGACCTTTTCTATAAATACAAGGACAAATAATAGTCACACAGAATCAGAGCTTATGGATTTGTTTTTGCCATAAGATCTGTATTTGGGCTAAGTCATACAACCTTTCTATTTTTCAGTCAGCGTATGAGCACAGCAATTCTTCTTTAAATAATGTGTGATGGGGTTTAATTCAGTTGTCATTTGCAAAGTGCTAAGGCTGATGAATATCATGGAAATGTCTACCTGAATGTTTGTACAAAGTGCACATTCTTGGAGTATAGGCAATATTTCTATTCATGATTGTGGAAACAGACTGGAGTTTCCAGCAAAAGATTTCCATGCACTTCTCCTTCCTGCCTTTCTGTAACCCCCATCACACTTCACACTCATTCATACACTCACATTTCTTTTGGTTACAATTTATTTTGGTTATTTTGGCCTATCATTCCTCCTGTATAGCAATCGGAGCAGTTTTGCCAGTTCCATTCTCACTTTCCTCAACTAGTAAGAATTTGTGGCAGGTGGAATGGAGAGGTTTCCAACAGCAAATCCTACCTACAAGTAGCAGGCAAGGACAGATTTTTCACTGTGGTATCCTTTCACATAATGAGCTAAAGGGGACATCGGGATATCATGTGGACGAACTGTAGCAAGAAACTGTCAGTCACTGCATGAATTTGCTCAGAAGTGACAGAGTCCAGTCAGGAGGTGCAGGCCAATCCAGTTGTCACAGAGAACAACTTGGGAAACAGTACCTCAGCAGCCAGGCAGATGGACACGAGCCACTTTCTTCAGAAAGTTGCCTCTTGCCCTCCAGTGGACCAAGAGATCAAGTAGATGTTGTTGGAGCTGTTGATCTGGTCAAGGAATATTAATCTATATGCGTTTATACTGAGAGAGATACACTTGTGCATAACGGTACACATACCTACCTTAGGTGCACCCAGCAGAAGCACATTTGTGATCTGCCACAAGTCTCCTGTTTGTATCATGGCCCTGGTAAAGGCTGAAGGTTTTCCATGCTTAGAAAAACCAGTTGTACTGCTAAGAGAAATATTGGCTCCGGTGGCACTCCCCGCTTCTCTAAGTGGTGGAAGGTGAGCAGAGGACTGCCTGTGGTACATGAGCTCAGACCTGGTACCACCTCAACCCTCCTGAGATGTGAGAAATGTTTATTGTCTTCTGCAAATAAAATATGTTCTGAGGAACACGAGACGTCTTGTCTGCTACAAAGAACCACAAAGCAAAAGGAAAGGGCTGGCCAGTACAGGTGCTGTGTGCATGCTGAATTTATATACTTGCAATGCTGAATTTTTAGCCACAGCTTCATCTCCACCTTGCCACAGTCCTGCAGCTGCACAGACCTACATGCCGTATTGCACGAGCAAGGAAGAGACACATTTTTAATAAGTTGTTCTGACATTTCTACACTATGGCATTTGTATTTATTACAGCAGACCATCACTGTGCACGCTGCAAATCAATAAAGTGAATGTGAAACCGTTCGTAGCACTCAAAGCCTTGTCCATTACTGTAATATCCAGTTGTTTACAGTGCAGTAATGAGGCACTTGTAGGCCTCACTCAAATCTGGCTTTCATTCTCCAGCACGATCAAATGGCAACATGCTGTACAATGGTTCCTTTGTGGATCAGGTATATCCTGATTTAGCCTTGGATAACACTACAGAAGTCAACAGGGTTGTAGTTCACTCACATCATCAGGTAAAGATAAATTAAGTCAAAACCTCAGACCCTAGCAGCTTCCAGAATTGGGAAACTTTTGGCTCTGATCCCTTTCTATCAGGAAGAAAAATTTAAAGAGGAGAGTGGGAACACAAGGAGAAAGGGGCTGGGGAGACAGGAAAAATATACCATCTCAGCCATGCATTGGCAGCTTCCATAAGAGAGGTCTTGAGCACTGCTCAAAGACCAATTTCACAGCTTCTTTGGCTGAAACAAAGCCTGAGCAAATGTCTGTATTCCATTTCCTGACATTACAGACTGATTCTGTACAGGACAGACTGCAGAGATACTGGTTGATTCTCTTTGCCATGTCCCTTGTCCCGTCACATCTCCTGGGTGTGACTTGTTGAGTGATCAGTTAGCAAATATTCTAGAGAGCAGCACTTCATCTCTACAGAAACCAGCAAACATTCAATTGAGAAGGTTTTTAAACTATTATTATTCCTCATTTTCACATGAGAAACATTAACCCTTGTGAGAAAGGGCTCACTGACTACAAGCAGAGTAATTTCATCCCAGGTTTCCAGGAAGGAGGCAACACATTCTGAATATGACTTTTTGGTTTTTTCTCGCTAGCAAGACAAAGGGTCCGTAACAGGTATGAAGTTTGAACAGTTACAGTTTTGGGGGCAATCTGGTGTTGCACTGGGAAACTCAAAACCCGAAGAACTGGTTTTCTTGCATGTCAGAGAAATTTAGATGAGATGCTATGAGCAGCACAGGCTTACTTAAAATGAGGCTTTGTCCTTCTCTCAAGCACCTTCAACAGTCATATTAAAGGCAAAAAATGAAACTTGCATTGGGAAAAGGAATAGATGGAAGATAAGTATTCCAAATTCTCTCAGTTTGTCCCCAAATGCTCATTTCCTTCTGGCAATTACTAATTTCTTCAAAATGTTCCACTTTATCTCTTTGAATTTCACCTTTGTTCCTCTATTTTTTTCAGTCTTTTTTTCTGTCTTTTTGGTCTCCCTTTTCCTGCCAAGGATTTCCCTTTTCTCAGCTCCCTTAGCTCATTTCTATCACCAAACAGGAGTGGCCCTTCCCTAATGCACCTCGCTCTACTCCCAACCCTCTGTTATCTCCCTGCAGCAGAAGGGTTTATTATGCTGCTGTTCCCAATCCCAACTCAAACTATCCGTTTTGCAGCACCCCAGCTCTGGTGCAGGACCAATTTGGAATAAACAACCCAAACAGGATACACCAGCAGATGCTCACAGACATGGCCAAGGAAGCCAAACTCATCTACCCAAGTGCAGAATGGGAATGACTCCACCTGGATCAAGGCTGTAAGAATTTTCCTGTGATGAAAAGTAACAGGGTAAGAGAGCAGATCTGTAAATTATTACAAGTACCTCTGTAGGGAAAGTGAGAAGTTTGAGGAAACTGGACAAAGAAGCACTTTCACTGGGATAGTCATGGTTTCAATTTTATTTTTTTTTTTGTGATACAACAGTCAGTTTTCACCAGGTTATGGTTTTCACATGTGCTGAGAATATACTTCCATAACAACATGCCATTTGACCTTTAAAATATGCAGATTGATTTTGTGAATCCAACCCAAACCATCAAAAAAAAAAACCAAAACCAAATAATTTTGTTTAGTTTTTCTTCTGGATCCAAAAAAGTCTATGTTTGCTGCTTCGTGCGTGCTCAGATTTAATGCACTCCTGCAGACCACCTGCTTAGCACTCAAGTGGCAGGGCTGGTATATCCCGTATGCCTCAAAGTAGCTGCACATGCATCATCTGTCTGTCCAAGACTACCAGCAGTCTGGTCAGAAGAGCAACAAAAGCCTCGAGCCCTGTTTAATCTAAAACACTGGGCAGAAAGAGGACACGGCCTGGCAGGTCAGTTGCCGAGCTTCATTCAGCTTCACAGAGCTGCTACAAGGCATGTGATGTCCTTCATCCCCAGCTCCTCCAGATGATCTATGACACTTGAAGCTATGACTGGCACAAAACTTGTTCATGAAGATGCAAAACCAGCCCTGCAGTAGAAAGGTTGACTGATGTGTGTAGTGAGCAGCACTTATACAATATTAAACACAGGAGGTTGTGCAGCAGCTTGAGTTCTAGAGTATTGTAATTATTGCCATCGTGCAGAGTAGAGACTGAAGACTTGTCTCACCACCAACATACTAAATAGGTTATTACAGCAGCAAGGGTAGGGCTTCAGTGACAGCTTCAACCAATGAATGACATGACTGTCCCCATGTCAGCTCTTTGTCTGAAACCAAAGTATTTCTCAGAAGTCAATAGCTTGGTAGGGTTGCCTTTCCAAATTGTTACAGGATACTTACAAGGAATCCCTGCTTTATTTGAAATTACTGTGCTTGCTTGCTTTAACTCTTTTTTTGCCTTACTTGCTATTCTGCATAATAAAGTAAATAATTTCTTTTAGCCAACGGAAAAAGATGTGGTTTTGGAATCTCCTACATATTTTTAGATGTATAATCTATAAAATTTACATTTTATCCAGCAGCTGCTAATGAACTGCCTGTAATTGGTGTCTGAAGTGAAACTTATCTCAGCCACTGCAAAAGCTGGGTTCTGAGTGTGAGGACCTGGTGTACCAGATAGGAATCAGCAAATCCTTTGGCTGACGGGTTTCCCGTGTTACATCTACCCTGACTTAGCACGGTGACATGAGGAGGAGTGTTACTGCCTCAGAGCCGTGCTATTCTGTTTCGCAAATCCACACTTCTCTAGTGTGTACAAATAACAAACTCCCTCGCTAGCGCTCCAAAAATATTTAACAGCAGTGGCTCCAGGGATCATTCACATTACTGAAATGTAATTAGTCCTACAAGAAGTGTAGGAACATTTACTAGTCTATTATATTGGCATAAAGAATAATTACACTGCATGGATTTTTTTTTTAACACAGCTGTAGAAGTACATATTTTGCACTGTCAGCACATGGAAAAGCAGAGAGATTTGGTAAGCCCACAGACAAGCATTTATTTTACTCATGGGAAGAAAAAAATATCCAAAGTTTATAAGTATCCTGGAAAAGGGACAAATGCGCTGCAGCAATTTAACAAAGTGCTTATTCTAATCCTCATAAATATGCACCACATGTATCTTTTATAACTGTTATGTTTTGCAGCATTTAGGCAATAGTCAGTATTGAGGGCTTTGTCAGCTATGCTTCAACAGATTCATAAAAGCGCCTTCCGTTTAAAGAAAGAGGATTTCATAGTAATGGGCAAAATGGTAAGTGCTGTCAATGGCTGCATTTCATCTCATTGATTTACACGGTGTAGGGTGATCACCTGATCTGAATCACACATGCCAGAGACATGCTGCATTCACTCCAAAACAACTGGATTTCACAAAAGAAATGAACTACTAAAATCTGCTGATACTCAAAGCGGCAACACTGTCTGTGGAAAGCTCACTGGGTTACGCAGAGATGCTCTCAACAGTGAACAGCGAGTGGAAGACTAGCACAGTACAAGTTTTCAAATGATGTCTTAAAACTGTCCAGGGCCAAAATACACTTACTTAATTAGCGGGTGTTCTTGTTTTAGAGCAGAACACTGTTGGAAAGAGGCCTCATACTGGGACAACCCCTAACTAGAGATAAGCAGAGATGAAACTTGCAGATTGGGGTGGCTGGCACTGTGAGCAAAACACTACCAAAACCTAACTGTTTGTGTTTGCCCTCTTTGAATTGTCTGTAAGGAGGGAGGAAGCACTGGATGGGTTATAACCTGACCAAGGCAAGGTTTGTGCAGGAAGGCGGAGGGATGTTTCACGCCATAGAACTGGTGCAGCCCCACATCTTGGCATATCAGCTTTATTTTTCCTTCCCTCTGGAAATTCTCTGTGCAATATGTATCAAAAACCTCAGTGCCTTTGGAGGGTTTACTAGTTTAGGCTTGAACTTTGCATGCATATCACATACCTTTCTTGGACTTTGTTATGGTCTTCACAATCAATGATAAGAGGTAACACTCTGGCAAGCTACTCCACCTAAACCATGCTAGCAGCAATAAATCAGAAGGTCGATGTTTGGTTTGCCTTGCAATTCACGCCACAGATCAGATGCAGAGAGAGAACACATTTTCTCTCCTGACCTATTTCATATTAGTCCCCAAAAGTTACACTTCTATTCCACTATATCAATAGATGAAATAAGAGTCTGGATACTACAAGAAAGATTTAAGTTTTATTTTCTCTCTCAAACAGGGATTCAATCAGTGCACTCAAGTGGAGTAAATGCACAGCTCTTACACCTAAGTAAAACAATAGAGAAAGCACAGAGTGAGGTTTTTTGATCACTTGTAACAGCTTAAAATTTCAGCTTAGAGATGGGCTGATTATTTGAAGTGTGCACTGCACAACAAACTTTCCACAAACAAAAAGCATCATAACAGCAGGACACAAAATACTTTCAGCACAACTAAAATCTTTAGCATAGGAGAAACTTGAAAAAGTTGGCCTGGATTTAAACTACAGGTTATAAGCCTAAGCAGACAAGAGGTTAACTCAGAGTACAGAAGAACAGGACAAAGGAGCCTGAGCAAGGTCAGAGGAAGGTAAAACCTCCGTGCAGCACAGCAGAGAACCATGCTGAGTTTGAGTCCCAGAGGCAATACAGATGCACCACTGCACATGTTAATAAGCTTCATCTCCGTAAAAACTATTAGCAGGGACACAGCCTCCTGCTACACCAATTATTCTGCTTTGAGCACTAGTTTAGTTTATTCAAGGTGCTCCATTGCAAACAACAACATGCCCTCTGCTCCCATCCCCTACACAGCTACTTTGCTAGCAAATAAATCTGTGGTATGCAAAAAAACGGACATGGCTTAGTTGTGGCTTGGCCTTGCTTCCAGTGCTTGCTTTGAGGATCCCAGAGCTATAATAGCTTGGACTGTGTTTATGGAGCTCCCCAAGGGCATTTTCACCTCAACACGCTGAGGTTAATGGAGAGTGATGAGTTGGGAATGGTAGCAGGGGCCCTTGAAAACCCCAGAGCCAAGGCTGGCTGGAGCAGGGGGCTGGCAGCAAGGAGAACCACTCACCTTCACCCTCACCTGCACATGCATGGGCAGCCCTGGCCAGTGTTGGGTTTACTCTGTGTGCTGAAGGCTGGGGAGACAGGATTTGCAAAAGATGGTGCTGGGGTACCTGGCAGTTGCTCTGTGTCTGTAACCTGTCCCCAGAATTGTAATCTGCCCCAAAAATGGTTTGGCTGAACCAATTACTTCAATGCAGCTCTGATGTTTCTGCCATCTCCCTCATATCTTTGACAGTGTCAGCCCAGGGATTTGTTGTAAGGTTGTGAATGTCCCCAGAGAAAGGGCTGAATTCAGAGGGTGCACCATGGTCAAGCATATTGGAAAGGGCTGACCCTCTCCAAACGCCAAACCAGTGACAGCTCCACTGCCCCATGGAAGTCACCTGGGGAGGTGAGAGATACAGCCAGGGGAGAAGACAAATTCTGAAGTGAAAGAAAATAAAGCTTTGATCATACTTATAAGGTTATCGCATTACATCACTTTTGGTTGTTGGGAACTTTCCAGTGTCTTTCTCTTAAGAGTTATTTTAACTGAGCTAACTTCAGCTGAATTTTCTATTAAGTATAAGGCTTGCTTGGGGGACAATTACAACCCTTTGATGAGCTTTATGCTGATGTGATTTATATATATATATATATATATATATATACACACCAGCCTTAACTTCCTAATGCAGGGTTTTTGGCATAGTTCAGGAAGCAATTCTCCTGGTCCCACTCAATTTACCTTTAAATGTGACAGCCAGTACTAAAGAGATTTTTCTTGCACAATGGATCAGTTGCAGAAGCAGGTCTTAGATGTCTGAAATTAGATTTTGACACTGAAATTTAGATCCTCTTGATCATTTGACAAAGCCTCTGAAGTTCGTAGGATGAGGGACAGGGGAGCAAGCAGGAGCAGCAAATGGCTGATGTGTCAGATGGCCTATGGGTTTCAGGTGGGTCTGGTAGAGGCATTTCCAAAGGATGCTGTGAATCCATCCCAACTCTGCTGCCATCCATTTCATCCTGCCCTATCCAGAGAAAGCTTTTTATCTCTTAGATATAGATCTAGGCAAGGAGCAGTATGCAAGTTGGATGTCAGTGCAAAATGGTCGCAGCATCCTCTGCTGTGTACTTGTTTTGGCCTTGAAGGTGGTAGTTTCTTCCCCCACCCCAGCTGGTGATGCACCACGGCTGAGAGCAGAGTCAGGCTGAAGACCCATGTGGTGCCATGAGTGAGTCCCACATGTGGGTCACAATGAAGATCACTCTGACTTGGTAAGCAAGTGGAGGAGCCTCACTTCTTTGGTTGGGTTGGATGTCTGGTTCACAGCTGTTGGTGGTGGAGCCAAATGCAGCTGCTTGAGGAAGCTGTGGTTTGTAAGAAAAGCATGAAAACTGCTAGATATTGAGAAGGACAGTGAGGAGATAAGAAAAAACATTAACAGAAGAAAATAAAGCTGGTCTAGTAACCGGAGTACTAATAACCAGAGTACAGTATTTAGGGACTGGGTGCCAGTTCCTATTATCTGCCTCCCACTTTCATATGTCCTGGGCAAGTCATTTTGAATCCCATCACCTGAAGTATTTATGCATTTCATGAGCCTTCTCGCCTCAGTTTCCCTTCTGTAGCAGGGAATAATACCACTTCCTTATCCCTCAAGCAACTTACAAGAATAAATATATCAAGGAGTATCAGGAGCACAGGTATGGGATGATGCAAATTAGCAAATACGCCTCGGCTTTTCGTGTTTGAGAAGCACATGTGCCATATGTGCATATGGGCACTGGAGGTGTAGAGCCCAGCTAGGCCTGGGGGGGACACGCACACCCCACATGCACCCATAGCATATGTGGGGAACTGGTGCCACAGCGCCAGAGATTTACACTGTGGCTGGCTCCACAGTAATGTCCTTGTGCACACAAGTCCTCACTGTACCTGCAACATTCCCTGCAGGGATGTGCTATTAATTCACACCCCAGCCCTGTGTGCAATAATTTTTCCAGAGAGACAAGGCCCAAGACAGATTTGAGAGTGGAAGTGTAAGGCAGAGTGAAAATTAAGGCCGGCTGGAGCAACAACATGGGGCGAAAGGAAGGTTATGTACCCCTGCTCCTCTGCCACATGCAGGACTAGCAAGGACTCCTGTAATCCCTTTGGTGCTCTCTCCCCCCCGTGCCTGAATATGACAGGGAATCAAACCTTGTGAGAGAAACTTTCATGAATCAGTGTAGACAACGTGGAAAAAGGCGGAAAGATTTGTTTTCTCCTGGCTTTTTAGCACAGACCAAGCTGAAGATTGCTACAGAACAGAGCGGCTGGCTGTGGTTCGTGCCCATGGACTCGCATAGCAGTACGAGGCTGGGGGGAGAGGAAGCAAGGGCGTGTGAGGGGGAAACGCAGAGTAAAAGCACGCCTGGAGAAATGCATATGAGGCCAAGAGACCATGGCTGGTGTGAGTGAGTGTGCGGCTGGGGAAAGGGGCACGTGTGACACAGAGGGAGAGTAGATGAGGGACCTGCCAGCGGCAAGTGCGAAGATGAACACCCAGTAGTGACAATGATGTTCTGGCCAATCAATGATGCTTGATGCATGGGGGACGGGAGAGATGTCATTATTCTACAAAACCGTATACAAGGAAGAACAAAGCCATCTTTTTTAAATGAAAATGAAAGAGTAATGGCAGGGGAAAAGCAAAATATTTGTGAAATGATTTAAACAAAGAGAAGTAAATCCAAAGAATATATTTTTTTCCCAACTAATATGATGTACTGTATAGTTTTCGAGAGACGAAAGGAAAAAAATCAATCTGTGGCAATATCTGATGTGCCTCTGTGCAATAAACTGCTCTGCAATTATATGAACAAGGTGGTGGTGGTGAGGAGAGGTAAGGGATTTTTGTGTCTCCAAATGTGCTGGGTTTGTATCATCCTGTCACCAGTTGTTCAATATTGTGGTACTGGACAATCTCCAGTGTTTTTCCCAGTAGGTTAGTGAACTTATTTTCTTATCAAGCCTTAAGGCAGGTGCAGACATAAGGAAGGCATTTGCCTTTGTTTTTCTCCTTCAGCCCAGCACAGCAGCTCCTTAGTATGCAGGGCCAGTGATACAACCACACAAGTTTCCTCCTCCCAGTATTTTCTTTACAAGGATTGCAACGAAAAGCACAACGGGGAGAAGTTTTCTCTCCCCCCGTAAACGCAAATGAGAGAAATGTCTGATACCTGTTATAAAAGATGGCATTTTAATTACCACACCGCATTACAGCAGACATGCACATGTCGAGGTGCACACACACACAGTCACATAGACACACACACCCTCGTTGTACCTCTCCCCCCTCCCCGGGATGAAGAAGCTCTTCTTCCTCCTCCCATCCCTTCATAACCTCCATGCAACCCAGGGAACATGGGTTGATTGGAAAGGTCTCTTTCCTTGATAACAACAATTCAATGCGCCTTGACATTTTAATAGCCTGCCGTCCTAGTGAACACAATCGAGCTGAGCAGTGAAGCAAAAATCATTAGGTAAGCAAGATAATCTAAACGAAAAATCAGCCTCAACTGGCTTCCCACATCTGGGGCACATCTGGGCAGAGGCTACCCTTTCCCGCCCACTTCCGAACAGGAATCCTCTCCTGGGAAGGGTGTCAGGGGAAAAAGGGGCGTCCACGGATTTATTGCTGGGGGAAATCCACCCCCTCCTGCCCCCCCACCCCTCCCACCTGCTGCCCCCTCCCTCCACTCCCCCTTTCCCCCCACCTCCCCTGCATCGCAGCGAGATGCTGACTTTGCAAGCCGTTCGCTTTATGAATATGACCCTCGAAGGGAAGAAACCCTCTCACAAGCCCAGAACTATGTTATCATCGTTATTAAGGAGCTTAAAAAGGAGCCGGGAAGAGGAGACACCGGTGGAATTGCAGCCTGATTGTGATTGATGTGTTCCTATTAGCTCCTCACTGTTATCTCTCTGGATGGCAAGAACAGCCAGTGGCTTGTAACACAACAGATTACCTGAGTTTTCAGCCCTAGACGGATGTTTAAATAAAATATAGTCCCTTTTAGCGAGAAGCTCATTTTCTCTCTGAGGCTCCCAGACTATTTCATGTCAGCTGTGATTCGCTGTGACTCTCCTCAGTAAACATGTCTTATCATTAATAATTCTTTACAGGCACAATTTCATGGAGTCTTTTTGTATGCGTGCGTGGGGGGAGGACGGGGTGTGCATGCGCAAATGTTGGTCCCAGCCTCATCTCGATACAGTTTGGGAACCCAAGGTGCTTCTCTTCAGAATTTCACCTGCCTTGCCAAAAATGATTGATTACCCCTAGCAGACTGGGTGTCCGGCTATACCCAACAAATGACTTTGGCCCCTAACAACAGGCCTTGGCCAGATAGAAATCAATATTTCACCATTAAAATCTATCAAAGAAGAGTTAAGGCACCATCTGTCCCTGCCGCCTTTCCATGGTGTGTGAACATTAAATCCGACACTTGTAGTACATGAGTAATCAATATATAGTAGTTCACAGATCATTTGTGGTCCCCTTTTAGCAGTGATGGATGCTTGGAATAGTTGTGATTCATTTTGTCACACCATTAAACAAGATTCTGTCCAGTTCCTTCCTGATTTCATTTAGAGGATCATTCTTCACAGTTCATAAGAGAGAAACGGTTTTACCAATCTGCTTCTATTTCAATAAGTCACTTTATAGAGATTTTGTGTCCTGCAGACTGTAAAAATTCTGGAGAGATAGTACAAACATACCTTTAAAACTATTCACTGCATGACATATGCATAAAGTGTGAAAAACTGAATGTAAATATGTTTACCTCTTTATCTACAAATATTGGTTTTAACTCTCCCCTTGCTAGAGGGGTCTTTAGGCAGAAGAACATGCAAATAGAGCCTTGCCTATGGCAGATATAGTCAAGTTTGAAAATAGGTTGTAATTAAAAATATTAATAAAACAAATGCAAACTCAGTGATAGAGCTTTACTTCTGAAATTAAAATGGGAGAGGCCTCAGTAAAATAAACACCTTTCTTAATTGCTTCTGTTAATATTCACCCAGCTTTTTCGGAATTGTTCATTTTATGCTGACAATAATTGCTAAGCATGTTTAGATTATTATAAAGAAATTAATTTCTTTTTTTATTTTAATTTTTGTTATAATCGCCATTATTATGCAGACTTCTGCCTTTTTGGAGGAGGTGGTGAATTACATATTAATGTTCCATAGATTATGAATCTCATTAAAGACCTGCTCTTTCAGTCCCCCAATCATTCAATCAGATGCTCAGACGATGGTGTAATTGAGCATCGTGATGGCGCTTCTCAGATTTAAACACTTTAGGCATTGACCCTGTCTGGACTTCCCCTGGCTGCAGTAAGAGATGTAAATAACAGCAGACTTGGATGCAGAGATAAAGTCAGAGGGAGCACTAAAGATCTGTTAGAAGACATCTTCTAAAACCCGCATTGTACAGCAATTTTCCAAATTAATTGCAATGATTCATGCAACTAGTAGTGCTAGCCTGTCCTCTGTGGAGATCTTTATGCAGTAGCTTTTAATCAGGTTGATCGTTTATAACCCATACATTTTTAAGAATCCTGTTTGGCTGCTGGAGCACTCTGACCCGCTGAACACGGTGGTGGAGGAGAGGGCAGAAGCCCATCCTTGGCTGGATGAGGTCCCACCAAAGCCTTCCTGGCAGTAGACCAGACCTCACAGATGTTTAATTCAAGTATTCCTTGGAGGACAGCCTACTTGCTAGAGTGCAAACCGCCTCAAACTGGGGTTCCCCCTTCTGCATGTGGTTGTGTCCCAGCAGCTCCCAGTGGCCCAAGGTAGATGGGAACAGCTGGGATGAGAAGAGGTCTGTCCTCTTCATTGGGCTCTATGGAGATCACCAGGAGCAGCAAGCTGGTGAGTTCATAGCCATACAAGAAAAAAGTACTGGGCCAGTATATTAATGATAAAATGGTACAAACTATTTGTGTTAGTAAGGTCAAGTTACTGGAGTAGAAATCCATGATGAAGAATTCATGGGATCAGGCCTGACTTTATCACAGCTCCTGGGTGCTGGGCTCAAGCACTTAAAACTGCTCCAAGAAGGAAAAAATGCCTCAGTTCCACATGCAGTTGGACTGGAGTCCCAGGAAAACTGCCTGGGGTTCCACGCATGGCAACGGATGGGCAGGAGCAGGGGACCTGTAGCTGAGACATTGGCTCAGGCTCTAGCTGTACCTTCACTTTCTTCCTTTATATGCCCGTCATTCACTATTTCCACAAAAAGGGCTGTGCTCCTGGGAGATAACAAATGTAAAGTATTATTGCTGAAAATGAGCTACTTAAAAAAAAAAATAGGGCCAGAGCCTCGGCACAAATCAAATTTCCACCTAGATTTCAGTGGAGATGTGCTAATTTACACACATGGACGTCCTTGTCCCTTATGTTTAGGCTTACTGTATTTCAGAGAACAGAGATGGCAAAATAATTACTGTTTTCCAGAAAAAAACACACTGAGTCATTGTATGAAAGCGGTTCCTAACTTCAGCCATACGCCTGACATCCTGGCACTGCAGTTGCTGAAGGCATCATGGTTCTCCTGTTACCATCAAGCAGCTCTGTAGGTTCAATGCAGAAGCCAAAGAAAGAAGAAAGAGATTAAAAATAAAAAATCCAGCAAGAAATCTGAGTTATTACCTGCAAAAACATTGCATAGGGAAAAGAAGGAAAAATGAAAGCATTTCTACTCTTCAAATACTATGCAGAGCACCTCCTGTTTAGCTGAACCTCTCATACATGTAAACAGATAGAGGTATTGATTTTGGGGTTTTTTTGCTAATAAACTGCATAGCTGTGATTCCCTTATTATAAATCTTTTCCTAAGCACAAAAGTGAGCAAAGGGAGGGGGAAGGGGCTGTAGGGTAACAAGACTAATCAGGACTTCACCATCAAAGCAAATACATCCAATTAACAGCTATTAAAGAAGAATTTTATGGCACCGTGCACAGTGAAGGCCATTACATCCAGTGGAATTAATCTTAATTATTTGTACCTGTGTACATACATGCAAAGGAAAGCAACTCGCATTAATCTACATTAAACTTAATACACAGTTGGTGTATTATCTCCTGAGTCAAAACTGACTGCTGGTTTCTGCATATGTATCCGTGATGTTATCTTCAGTAATTATAGTACAGCATGTCTAAAGACACAATTTGCTCCATATAGAGCAACTGAGCAGCTAAAATCTTTCCTATGATTTTTAAAAAGACAAGAAATAGAAGAGTACAGGCACATATTATCTTTTCAGAAGTCTTTCTTAAGAAAAAAGGAGAGACAAAAAAAAAGCCCACAGAAGCTGTACAGATTTATTATCCAACTTAAAGGGAAACCGAACAAATATAAATCTGTGGCTTTCTGAGGTTTAAATAACAGCAATTACTACCCCCAAAATATTGCATTTCATGCACTGTGGACAACGTTGTTAAAACCACCCACAATACTTTGAACTGGAGGGATTTTTTTCCAGGTTTTTACAGAAGTTGACAGTAAATTACATCGGTTGGTTGTTCACTTGGTTTGCATTATTTGATAGGGCTAGCTGTGGAGGTCTGTGCTGTGGTAACCATAATGAATGGTGCACTTTTTACATTAAATCCCTGCCTAATGAATATAGACATAGGCAAACAGCTACTTAGAATTCCAAAATATAACTAACCACAATGCAGAGCTCCAGCTGCTCTTCCCTCCTAGTGCATTGTTCAAGGGCATTTTCCTTATCAAGAATGAGCTTCTGAGTCCTGAGAAGCAAAAGGAGAAATTGATGTCCAGTGTGCCCAGCAAAATCACTTCTGATGTGATATTGATCAAGTATGCAGCTGCTTAATAGTCTTATAAATGTTTATACCAAACAGCAGGTTTTATTCACACCATAATATGCAAAGTCCTGATCATGCAGAAGTCAGTAGGTCCCAGTTTCATGCTGTGCCTCTGGTCAGGATCTCCAGGGGGATGTTACCTACTTTATTAAACATAGGTCAATGCCTTGTCCTGTGTGAAAGCCCAAGCACTGGATTTTAGCTATGTTTTAACATATGTTAATTAACCTTCGCTAGCTATCAAGATTTTAAAATCCCATGGAGACACTATACAAAACATTTCTCTTAGGGCTAATCATAGCTAACAGCAAGTTAAAGTCCTTCCCGCGCCAGCATTTGCAGATGTGTCAAAATATGCATCAAAGTACTGTTGTGCACTTCAGTTGCTATTCATAAGAATTTTGAGCTAACATTTGTAACTGTGAATCTCTGGTAGTAAAACTGGCAGATTCATGAAGATTTACAGAAAAGGCTTGCAAATGTCTCATGGAGTCAGGCTATTTTCAGTCCATCGGCAATGTTTAGTCTGTTCTTGAATGTTTTAGATGTTATATTTCACTCTATGCTTCTTAAATATTGATGAAGGTTTATCAGCTGTTGAACTATTGTGGCTGAAGTGGTTACTCCTAAACAACCTGGCTGCTCCTGAACTGCTGTGCAGTCTGGCATTTTAGCATGAAATCTAATTCTGATGTGATTCTTAGGTTTTGCACTGTCAGCGAGTATCAAAAGGGGTGGTGTCACTTTAATCTTAATCACTTTAATTCAGATGCTTACCAAAACCTGAAGTGACTATTCTTTACTCTGCTAACATAGCAGACACAAGGCTTTTTTCCCAAGCCCACATCGCTTTCGTGTCTTTGCACATTAACCATCAATCCAGAAGTTGTGTTGCCTTTGGATTTCTCCATCAGGAAAGGGTGACAATATAAGCACAATGAACTAGAAAGTCTCCCAGCCCAGGGGCATCCAAGCAGCAAGGAAACTAAATGGAGAAGTTCCTGCAAAGGTGGTAAGTACATAAGATTAATGGGGATGAAAGGAGACAAACAAACTTAGAAGAAAAAATGGGAGAGTTACCTGGCAAAGACCAACGTGCTCAGAATGACTTCAATGACTCTTTCTGAGAGGATATTAGAAAATACACTGTCCACCATGGTAAAACAGTAAGATAAGACATCTGACGCTCTTCAGAGCAATTCTGTGCTGGGATGAGTTTGCAAGTTAAGATGGTGCAGGTGGTGGTGAAACTCTGAGAAAGCCAATGGGCCCCATGAAAGAATGAAGGCTGGAGGCAGATAAAGTATACATCAGTACAAATACCTTCATTAGCTACATTTCTGAGATCTGCAAAGTACAACACAGATCTCTGTTCATGCAAAAAGTTGTTACCGAGCCTCCAGCCACCAAATAAGCAGGTGGGGATAGAGAAAAGATTTGTGTACAAATCTGTGTCTTTGTGAGTAAAGAAAAAAATAAACCACAAATGGATGTTTCTGAAAATATCTCAATCCTGAAAGATTAGCCTCAGCAGAAGTGTCACTGCAAAAACCATCTGCATGTTGAAGAGGTTGCCTAGCAAGGGGTTTTTTTTTCCTCATTATTATTTTCTACTTAGATTG
This sequence comes from Patagioenas fasciata, assembly GCF_037038585.1. Classification (NCBI taxonomy): domain Eukaryota; kingdom Metazoa; phylum Chordata; class Aves; order Columbiformes; family Columbidae; genus Patagioenas; species Patagioenas fasciata. Next base: position 9,833,440 of record NC_092526.1, on the reverse strand, counting down.
CTAAGAAAAGATCTCTCAGGAGAAATAACTGTAGGATCTTAAAAATAGTTCCAAATCTGCCATTAAAAATTCAACACAGATATTTTCTGAGCCATCTGTACTCATGTCGTTTTGATGCCACTGCGTTAAACATGCTGAGACTCTCTGCTGGGCTTCTTTTTCATTCTAAGCAGTGTCTGAGTATTGCACAGAACGAGGTGGCCAAAGAGCAGTGCGGTGCTCAGGGAGCAGCTACAGGCGTTGGAAGGTGCTGCAGCATCATGGGGCAGCAAGCAGGCTGTGTCCTCCTCACGAAAAATATAAAGGGACAAGGAGTTGCATTGAAACTAGAAGTGACCCAGAGGGGTTACCATGAGAAACCTCAGCAATCAAAGTGAAAAGAGACTGGACTCAAATGCAATGTTTCCTCATCTCTGCTGTGGGAGGTGTGTTGTTATGCTGTGACGAGCACTGTTGCATTTTGCACTTTTCTGAAATCCAACTAACAATTTCTGCCATGTACTTTTTTTTTAATCATCTTTCCTCTCTGAAAACCAGGTGTTCCCCATACAAATTTGTTCTCTCCACATCTAGCCTTCCTCTCCTTGCTCTTTTCCTTTTCTCAGTGCCTGCCCCATCAAAGGCCTGCACTGCTCTCTTCCCCTCCCCTGGACCTGCTGCTTCTCTGCAGAACACAGAGAGGTCAATGAAGAGCACTCTTGCCTTGAAAACAGGAATGGTACCAGCTAGCAAGTTTTGTTGGCTATTGCTCTATTACACAGTTTGTGTATGTGACATCTTTCTACTGTCATTTGTGTGCCTGAACGATGGCAGGTGGTACAAGCTCCAGTGGCAGAAACACCCTCTTAATCTGTTCCTGAAGTGCTGTGTTCAACTGGAGCATCAATTTGCTTGATCCTCAGCCATCACACTCGTACAGAGGAGGATGCAGCACTCTTCTGTCATGCAGATGCTTATTTATATTACTGACGGAAGCAAATGTTATTTGGCTACAAGCAGGCAGAAACCTGTGTTAAATTATGAATGTCTACATTCGTAGGAAAGTAAGTAAAATATCGACATTGGTTAAGAATTTTCATATTTCATCTTATTCTGTAGACTATAAATGGAAGTGGGTAAAACCTCAGCCCTATTGAAGCCAGTGCAAAACTACTACTGATTCCTCAAGATACCCAGCAGAGGTCATAATTTTAGGTGGATAGAAACACTGCAAAGATTTCTTGTATCCTACAATAAATTCTCCATCAGGATAGCCTCTAAGCGCTTCTCAAATAATATGACTCATTGTTTCTCTTGACCTTCCCCTGGGGAGAGCAGAGAATGCACCATGAAAGGGTTTCTTTTGCCACCAGTTGCATTTTGGGGTGGCGTCACTGCACGTTCTATTTGTTTCCACAAGAGAGAAAGCAAGCCGAAGACGTCTGCGCCTTGCACCAGGAGTGGCAGGTCATTGCACCTCTGATGACCACCCATCTCCAGAGGAATTTGCTTCCCAAGCTCAGGCTGGCCCCGCAAACACCCATCCCTGCAAAGAGGGAGCCAGGAAATTAATTCCAGTGTGCCTGAGGCTCAGGGAGGCGCTGCCTCCATCTCAAGCCTTGAGCCGCTCTGTCAAACGCCCTGGTCACAAGTCACCAAGCACTTTCAAGTCTCAAACCTGTTTAATAACGTCAGTGAGCGCGTAAAATCTTTTTTGTGATCCCACAGAAATAATTAAACTTCCATCAGTGCTGCTGATCTTGCCAATATAACAATACCAGCTACTGCATGCCAAAATAAAATAGCTGTTTCCATGAGCAGCCAAATGCAATTTGAACTCTTCAGTTCTTTCCAGTTATTTACAAGTATTGTATTTCACAAACAGACCACCTCCTTTGTAATGTTCTTTAGGAAAGCTGTGTATTATATTGGCATAATAGTCTTCTTCAGGGAGAGCATTTTGTTTTAATAAAATGTGCGCCACCATATTTAATCAATCAGATTGATTGACACCAGCACTAGCTGCGTCTCCCAGCAGATGCTGCTGCTACCTCATTCTTATTCCAGTTTCATTTCTCAATCAAATCCATGTGTAAAAAACATAATGTGCTGCCAACATAATGTAATAAAATTTCACTGAAATGCACACCACCACAACTGAAACTGATAAGTCAAAGTATGGGCAAAGTTAACTTCAGCAAAATCATTTTTGACGTGCAAATATTAAAGTTTTACAGTTCAGATATGCCTAGACTAACCCTAACATGAATGCAGAAGTTTCATGAGTGTTAAAAAAATCCTAGAGAAAGAAACCTTCCTAAAAGTTATTGAGCTTTTAGCTCGCTCCCAGCATTTTCTAATCTTTGGAGTTTGTTTGTGTCATTCCAGTCAGATTTAAGCACAGGCTGCCCAAGTGAGGTGAATTATAACTTTCATCCAAACAGCTCAGGTGCCCGTATTGAGGTGAGGACTTGTTAGTGGTGACGCACGGCTCCGTGTCAGAGCCCGAACCAGCAGGTTGGGAAGTTAACGATTAATACAAGCATGGAGGGTACCCTCATTGTTAGATGTCACACATGGGATGAAACTCCCCTCAATTTGATTTAAAGTTCATTCTAAATAATCTTCCCACCTCGCATTACCCACAGGGCACACACGGCTCATGGAGCAGCTTCCTGGGGAATTTGTTTTTATTGTACTTCCAGGAGCTGGTTTCAGACCACTGAAGCTGAGACCCTTCTCGATACAGCTGGTCTCTCAAGCGCCTGTGGAGGTGACACCTCAAAACCCTACAGTTACCTTTCAGTTGCCCAGCAGTCCCCCAAAGCCAGGTAGGGATCAAAGCTAAGCATCTGAATGCTGGACAGATTATATGCTACACATGTTTTCATGTGTAATTACTGAAGGAGATATGAAAAGAGCTCCACACCAGTTTTTTAAGGCCCCACAATAGCTGACTTCCCCTCTATTTATTGTATACATCTCCCAGTGATGATATGATAGGAAGCACATGCCATGAACTCACGTGCTATGGATTTCCATACTTCTGTTTTAACAGAAGAACAGAGGTTTTAATCTGAGAAAATGCTTGATTCTTCAGAACACTTTTTTTCCCCATTTTTTAAGCTAAAAGGTTTAACTAAATGCAGTCCTGCTGGATAGTGCTTTGGACAATCTATGGAGCAACAGTGGTGACACAAAGAGGGAGAGATGTGAAAATTTTAGGCTGCCTGGAAATTGCCACAGCTGAAAGTTTTTCAACCACTTCTTTAGGCAAAACGCATGGATGGTAAATATACAAATAAAAATGACACTTGAAGAAACTGAATGTCTCAAGTATGATCAACCTCTCCGATTTTATCTTCCCAGAACAAAACAATCCCAACTGGCAGGTGGGCTGAGGGACATCCCACCAGCAGCACTGTGGGCTGTGCTGAGCTGTGCTGGTCAGTTGAGATCCCTCCTTTATTCCTGTTGGATTCAGCATGTTATGCTGCTGAATCAGCCCATTTTGCTTAGAAATAAAGTGTTTCCAAAGAACCACAGAATGTCAAGGATTGGAAGGGACCTCAAAAGTTCATCCAGTCCAATCCCTCTGTCGGAGCAGGAACACCCAGATGAGGTTGCACAGGAAGGTGTTCAGGCGGGTTTGAATGTCTCTAGAGAAGGAGACTCCACAACCTCCCTGGGCAGCCTGGTCCAGTGTCTGTCACCCTCACTGTGAAGAAGTTTCCTTTAATACAGCCCAAATTCTGGGGGTGCTCCAGCCTCACAACACACGGGTGGTCACACGTAGGCTCACCACAGGGGTGCGGATGGTGGCAGGTGTTGTTCAGGTAGACCTCAAATCCCAGAAGTGAGGCTGGTGGAGTTTGACTGCTTGATGCTAGAGATGGGTTGATGTTTTCCCTTGCCTGTCCCAAACTGGGGCTCATCACCATGGCTACAGCATCAAAACATTTTTGGGTGACAGAAGGGGTGAAGCCTAACAGTGCTGGAGCTGCCATCCCACCACCACTGTCCTACTCTGGTGCTTTCCCAGGGCTCCCAGTCCACCAAACACAGCAAATCCACATGGGCAGCCTGAAATCGATTCTGAAAAAGAGCCATGGAAATGATTCAGCGTTTGGAAAAACCTGTTCTGTGGTGCAAAGTTTACTCCATGTAATTTAGTAAAACTAAAATTCAGCAATAGTTCAATTGTTGCCTACACATAATATAGGGGGAGGAAATTTCTGACAGTAGAGGGCTCTTTAAGCTAACAGGCTAAAGGAAGGAAGGATCTGGTAGCTGCAAGCTGAAGCTAAACACATTTGGCCTAGAAAGAAGCTGAAATTTATTAGTGATGAAAAAAATAAACCCCAGGACTTCATTGCTTTAGAAAAGAGTTGGATTCCATAGTCCTCGAAAGCAGATTAAATCAGAGTGGAAAGGAACGTGTAGTTCCAATTGGATTGTAAAGATAATTTTCATTTAAATTAAATACAGTTTTTTAAAGAAATAAACTTATTTAAAACTGCTTTTGTTACTATGACAAGCCATAATAAAACCTAAGCTTACTGTTAGCTTGGAATAATTCAGATACATAAAATAACACACTGCATCAATGAGATAAAAATGGTGTGAATTCCATAATCTTTGTTTTCTAACATGCAGTCCAAGGAAGCATCCTGAACTTCTGAAAAGAGCTCAGCCTGCAGAGACTTGCCACAAAACCGTGCAATGCGTTGCCTGAAGCATTTTTGAAACAATGTAATAGTCCTCAGAAGTTCACTATTTGCCCCCAGCCCATTGCAGGACCCTCAGCCTCCCCACCCCGACAATGACCCTGTTGGATGGTGCCAACCAGAGGTCCTTTGGTCATCTCAAAAAAACACATGCCCTCTCCTTTTGCTCCAAGAGCACGGGCTGGCTCTGCAACATTTAAGTGCTCAGCTCCAAAGGCCTTGTCCCTATTCATCAGGTCCAGGAAGGCTTTTCTTCCAGGAAAAACAAAGAAAAATGCCCGTTTTGTGAAAAGGACACCCTGAAGCGGGTGATGTATTGCATATTTAAGGAAAGGTAGAGCTAAATGGAGCCAGAGCTTTCTTGGAGATGGTACAGTGAAAACACTCCCATGTGGAAAAAAAGAGAAACCTTTGGAAGAAGTTTTCCTCGGCGCTGCTGCTGAAAGGAGCGTTGTGCCTCTGCCTTAAAAAGTCAAGGGAATGGTGCAGGGTTTTTCATGGCATTTTGTATGTGCCTGAAGCAGAACCTGGCTCTCACACGGCTTCAGGATCTGTTGGTCAGATCCTGGGGAGAAACAGCTCTATCAAAACACAGATGAGAGAGAAAACATAGCAACATGACACTTCAGCCTAAAATATTTAGATTCAATTTAATTCAAATCTGTGCTAAGCCTTTCTCTGGCACAAGCCTAGCAAGGTCCTTCCAGATAGTCACGTTACCTGATATTCTGAATAATGCCAAAGGAACATAATTATAACCAGCCTCAATAATGACATTTTCTGATTAGGAAGACAGTTATCTTAGTATCTTGACGTGTTGTCTTCTCCTAAAGGTCATGATTTGCACCAAAGATCATAAACCCTCATTGTTACTGAATTAACCCTCCCAGAAGCTCTCCGAACAAGGCAAAGTTTGCCAATGTGTATGTGGAAGAATTAAAGCCGAAAGGATGAAGCTCAGCAGCTGAAATTAAAGTCTCTAACACCAGGTGGGATGAACTGGGGGACCTGAGACATCTATATGGAGTGGGCAGATAGGAGAGATAACCTACATGAGACCTCGTCTTCTGTGGAGGTGGCCAGGGCTGGACAGGTGAGTGAGTCCAAAGGAGCTTGAGGCACATGTGTTATGACAAATGAATCCCCTTAAAAGGGATTAAAACTTGCCCAAGCTCTCCTCCGATGTGAGAACTGTTTATACAGCATGAGGCTGCTCTGCATCAGCCTTTCAGAGAAGAAGCTGGACATGAACCTCAACTGCACATCTGTCCCTACACACCTGAGGCACTGATGGGCCCTCAAAACAGAGAATGAGAATCAGCATCCTCTGCAGGAGGGATGGACATTCCTGTCTGACCCGGACACCCTGCAGTCTCTGCCACCTCCTCATGAGGATGTTTGTTGGACTAAGACATTTTCTGTGAATGCCTCTGTCACTGAAATGCACTTTTTGCGTGTGCCTTTGTCTCTAAACAACCAAGCCCATGCATTCCAGCCTTCCCCTGCTGTTACTTGGTGTTTCTTGGTTTTTTTACATGCTTTGTGTTTTTTAAAAATTATGCATTTTTTCCCCAACACCCTTTCTTAGTGTACATAAGGGCAAGAGCGCTTCTCCCATCCATGAGCATTTAAGCCCCGAAGCAGCAGAGCATGGAGAGGACACATTTTGTCTTCTGCTCCCTCTCGCTGCCCTTCCCTGCCATCCCCCAGTGCTGGGCCACAGGCTGTTGACTCATTCTACCAAAAGCCCAAAATCTCTCACCCCATGATTTGACTCCGGATGACAGAGTGACCAAAACTGAGCCGTAGGAGCAGGTGACGAGGGCACAGGAAACGGTGCCGCTGCCCCCGCCGCGCTGCTCCGCCACGGGATCTTTGAGTTCATTTGGTTTTGGCCACTTTCCACAATTTCCTTCAGGAATGCAACTGGAAGGAGGGAAACGGCAGTTTTTAACACCTCATATTTCAGCCCCAGAGGAACAAAATCTTAGCGGAGCACAAACACGGTGGTTGAGCAGCTCCGCAGCCCGAGGGCTGTCCGCTCACCAGACACCGCAGGCACGCCACCGTCCCAGAGTCGGCATTGTGAAGGGAAAAGCCAGAGGACAGTTTTTAGAGGGGAAGTGTTTGAAAAGCCTGGAAAAAAATGTTCATTGTACACCCTCCTCTAATACATCTTAGAGAAGTCAAAAATAAATGGGGGCATTAATGTTTTGGAAAGTTTTGAAAGTTCAAACTAATAGAAATATCCCCAAATTTTGGAAATTTTTCAATTGCTATTCAGCATCCGTGGTCTGACTCCACTTCTAACACATTTATTACTTCATAGACATTAAATGGCCTGTCTGGCTTGTCTTCCACATTGAGCTGTCTCCTTGACACTCTGGCGTTTCGCAGTTGGATTGCAGAGCCTTACGCACACACTGTTCACCCAAAAGTTGGCTGCGGGGTTATTTACAGCTGCCCCCCCATCATACCAGGCAGGGTGGCAGTTGCCAGCTGTGCTGGTGGCTTTTGTGATGAGGAAACTGAACGTTCTGAATTTGGTTGGAAACATCTAATTAATTGCAAGTAAAACTATCCAGAAAAACATCAGATGTGAATGGTTTTAAATGCCCTGCTCCTTGGCACAGATTTCTCCTACGTCTACATGAAGAAGCTGCCTCACGGCCCAGGACTATGGCGGAGATGGAACAGCAGCTGTGCTGTCATCATCATTTTGGAAAATTGCTGGATTTGAGGCTAAATTTACAAATACTTTGGCAAAGCATAGGGAGGAGTAAACTCCAGGGTGTCTAGCCAACCTTGGGAACATCCCTCCAAGGAGAAACTCTTCAGAAGGAGTAGTTGATGATGAATTAAGTTGATTTTATTCAGATTCACACTTTCCCAAGCAACACAAGCAACAGTTGAGTCATACCAGGAGAGGGCAGGGATCAGGGGTTAGATGAGTGTCCCCATCCGTGCCCATGGACAGATGTGAGTTGTGCAGTCAGCTTATACTAAGGACTTTTTTTAAACTGAAGGTTCTGTTTTCTCTCATCCAAGGCATCTCTCCTGATGTTTTTCTTGCTTCATCCAGTTGTTATGGCTTATTGTTTATATTGGCAGACTGGTTGGGACTAAAGGCATAATAATGGAAGTGTAGCAGAGACATGATGTGGATAAAAATGAAAGGTGCTGCCATGGCATAAACCAGGAATTTCCTCATTCACATCTAAGGCAAGAGAATATTTTGGCCAGTAAACCTCTCTATCAGGTATGACAAGTTCCTTGCCATGACATTGCAGTCTTCAGAGTAACCCAACTGATCTGATTTCTTCGCTCCACAAGGGAACCCATATGAAGTGGGACTTGATGGGAGCCATTCAAAGGGACAATCTCACCTCTGTTATCCCAACATTTGAATAACGCAAGGCAGAAGGATCCACATTTAATCAAATGTAGGATTTCATTTGCTCTGGACTAACAGCTGAGGAAACTGGTTTAATTTCTTCTGTGAGAAAAGTGAGATAAATGATGTGTACATGTGTCTCAGGTAAAGTATTTGATCACTTACCCTCTTAGTCATCACTGGTCTTTAATGGCTTATTATATAATGTTACACCCAATACAGATTACATTGCGGGGCGGTGGGAAATCACAACCACGGAGCCTGCAAAAAACAGAAAGTAATTTGTCTACAGGAGGAAGGATGCTCTTTTCTGCACACTCTGTGTACAGCATCATTTATCATCTAGGAGAGTCGCTCAGAGGCAGCAGAACAATGTTCAGCTAAAGTCACATCAGGCCAAGTGGCTCCTCAAAGGCTCCAGTCCTGATAGCAGCCAAATCCCACCACTTTCCGAGGGCAAAGGCCTCTAAAGTGATGCTGTATCAGTCAGCCTAAATACGTTTATAAGACTTTTTAAACTCTCAGACACTGCTGTAGCAAAGTATGGTCTTTTCTAGGCTACCTCGGTGACAGTGTCATATTCACAGACCTATTGTACTTGCGAATTGAAGACAGATTTATTTGGTAATAACAAAATAAAACCAAAAAAAATGGAGAGGAGAGGAGAGGAGAGGAGAGGAGAGGAGAGGAGAGGAGAGGAGAGGAGAGGAGAGGAGAGGAGAGGAGAGGAGAGGAGAGGAGAGGAGAGGAGAGGAGAGGAGAGGAGAGGAGAGGAGAGGAGAGGAGAGGAGAGGAGAGGAGAGGGAAGGGGAAAGGGAAGGGGAAAGGGAAAGGGAAAGGGAAAGGGAAAGGGAAAGGGAAAGGGAAAGGGAAAGGGAAAGGGAAGGGAAGGGAAGGGAAGGGAAGGGAAGGGAAGGGAAGGGAAGGGAAGGGAAGGAAAGGAAAGGAAAGGAAAGGAAAGGAAAGGAAAGGAAAGGAAAGGAAAGGAAAGGAAAGGAAAGGAAAGGAAAGGAAAGGAAAGGAAAGGAAAGGAAAGGAAAGGAAAGGAAAGGAAAGGAAAGGAAAGGAAAGGAAAGGAAAGGAAAGGAAAGGAAAGGAAAAGGTGGGGGGGGGGGGTAAGGAAAGAAAAAAAAAAAAGGAAAGCAGGAAAGAAAAATAATCCCAAAGCCAAACCTTCCAAACAAATTATTTCCTACTGAAGAAACTTTTCTGATCCTATGAAACCTAACTACAGTTTGGCATGTTTTCCCAAACACAGCATGCAAAAGTAGTAATATTTTATGTTGTGATTATAGGACATTGTGGGTTGCAGCCATCTGCTAAGAGAGGGACATTTCGCTCCCTGAACATTCTGGCTGTAATTTGCACAATGTTTGAGTTTCTGAGAGTTATCGGGAGTTCTAACATGGTGCGGATACCCATCAGCACTAACAGCACATAAAACATGGGAGAGCTGACTCTGGGGTGACAGTGGATTTTGGCACCTCTGGATTTTTCCCCAGTCAGTGGAAAACATTCCAGCATCAACTAAACATGTAAAAAGGTTTCCCTGAAGCACGCGCTGCCCCTGCAGCAAACTGAAAGCACGAGGGGGTGTCTCACGCAATAACATTATCCCCCTTGTTCAGAGTTACAGTTGGGTTCAATTTTCTATTCTTGCAGATCGTTGGGGTGGGATTTTTTTTTTTTTTAAGCCTTCAGTCTTGGCCTAAATCCTGTCCTGTTGGAAACAATGAGCGTCCCGACCCCCCCACTGCTTTAATGGCAGACGAGCACAGCCAGGGCTGAGCCCTTCGGGAAACCCCTCCCCTCGCACCCCGTCCCGCACAATGGGTCACACGTTTCATCCCTGCGTGAAGCCCGAACAAACAGGCGTTGCACAAGGAATCGTGGTGGGGAAGTGAAGCCTTCATGCCAAGGGCAGGCACTGGTGCCATGACTGCTCTGCATTAACCATTAAAGCTCACAGGCTGGGATTATTCCCTAGAACGCTGCTGCCATCCCATGGGAGCCTGTGTGCCCCTCGTTGGGTGACTGACAGACACCTGTGAAGCTCTGCGAGAGGTGGCTGAAGGCACCAGGCTGGCCATGGCATAGTTCACGCTTCCATATCCTCCTACAGATGAGAAAGACAGCAGTTTCTGAATTTGAGGGTTATTTATTATACGATTAATGTTGATTCCCTTGTTGCAAATTTTGATGCACGTTAACGTTTTTGAAAATCAACCCATTTCGCTCATTAATAAAAGAATAATATGGGCACAAATCATTATGTAGGACCTTCAGAAGGAGAAGATGACTCTACTGTTGGTTTGAAATAGCTGACAAAACCATGCTGATCACTCAAAGAGAAACTAAACTTGGAGATAAGGTTTATTTGCCACACCAGTCACATGCAGTAATCAATAGAAAAAACCTGCCTGAGAGCCAGCTCGTCTTCACCCACGCAACAAAGACAACCTGTGCCAAAAGACCTGCAAAGTTCACCCCCCTTTTTCACCTTGGCCCTCATGGGCAGGGATTGCAGACGGAAAAGTACATTCCTAAAGCAGGTGGGATCCTCTTCACCCATGGGCTACCTCGCAGGAGAAGGCGGCATAGAGGACTAAATATGGGCTCAACAGCCTTGAGCCTTCACGTGTAGCAGCCCAGACAGGAAACTAAACTTGTATTGGGTGAAGAGTGTTAATTTGCTGCTAACACATACTTTTATATGAATATTTCTTCCTTATCTGGAGTGTTTCTTGTGGGGTTCATCCATGTTTTGCCCTGAGTCTCACAATATATTTCTGTAGGCCAAAAGGTATAAATAGCTTTTTCTTCTGCGTTAGGTGAACAGGCACAGTAAATGGATGTTCTCAGTTCACCTTAGTCGAGGATCTTTCCCATTGTCTTCAATGCCAAGATATCTGAGCACTTCCTATCGTCTGCCTATTGAGGTGGCTACAGCAAAGGCATAAAATACTTTCTTCAGGCAGCCCTGTGAACATTGTGCTCATTTCAGGGGTGAGTAAAGAAGACATCACGGCTGGGTGCGTGTCCTCTGGTAGCAATCACTGCGCAGCACACACTTTTGATGAGCTTAGATAACAAGCATCGCATGGAGTGAGGAGCACTGAGCACATGCAGCCTCCTGAATATGTGGCAGCAATAAAACAAGAACAACAAAGGCAAGCGGTAGCTGCCCACTGTAGGATGTCTCATCTAGTTCGAGTTCAGCTGTGCAATACAAGCCCAAGTCTCTGTAGTTTGATAAAAAAATCCACCTTAAAACAACAAAAAACACAACTACTGCTCTGAAGGATTAGCACAAGGATGTATCTTTGTTCACCGAGCCCTTTTTAGTTTTGAAAAAGGAGTTTCTTACATCAAAAATAGATAATTCTTTCATGTTACTGTCAGCTCCATCGCCCACCTAAAATTGTGTTATTACCACTGACAGAAAGACAGGTGTTAACAGCTGGAAAGAAAACAAATGTAGAGCGCTGTGGCAAAATGTGAGCAGAAACAGATGTGTGAGCAACTTTGTCTTTGATATTTATTTTAATGGTGTTTCTCAAATATGTTTAATATTTATGCAGCTATAGTTTCAGCTTTCACTGACACCCTAGAGCCAGCACACGGCATTATTCACCTCTGCCACCACTTATATTCTTTCCCTGCCTTCCTACCATCATAAACCAGCATCTGTAAATCTCTCAGGAAATGCCAGTTTATTCCTCCTCCCCTCCCCCAGTATAAAATGGATAGAGTTTTTTAGCAGTGGGAGTTCAGTGTGATTAGTATGCTAATACAGGAGAGAGAAAAGGAAATGGAGATGAGAGATACAGTCCTGTAGCGAAGAAAAGCAGGAACAACAGAGAGGAGGATCTCTGCTAATCAATTAACCTGCAACGGACCTAATGCCATAAGAAGCTATTGTGCATAAAGGGACAAAATTCTCGGTGACAGATGGCGCTTGGGCTCATGATATTACGGGGTTACTGCTTGAGAGCTTGTTTACCTCCCATACAGGGGTAAGCAATAAAGCAATAAAATTGCTTATTTATTTTAAAGAGAGAAGTTGAAATGCTTATTTACCAAATCAATCAAGGTTTACTAAGGCAGAACAGCCACAATTCTCACAGTCCTACAATGCTGGATACTTCAATGATTTCAAATAGCAATTATCTATTGCAGTTTCTTGAACCCGCTCTGATTGCAAAGAGACATTTAATTTGCAAATTTTGATGAAAATTGTCATTTTTTTAATTGCCTATTTCACCAATTTGAATTATAAAACAAACGATTAACTAGAAGCTCATTTTTACTTGCCTTGGGCAAGCCCGGAAAATATTTGTCAAGACCCAAGTCTGTCTGCTTAGCATTTGAGTTGAGAAATGCACAACTGCCTTCAAGTCAACATGAGCTGTGACAGAAGCAAGACTATTATTTAACAGTAGCTGAAAATGTCAAAAACAAGCGGTGTCTGGCATTTTGACAGGACGATGTTGAAAAGGAACCACTTTTTTTTAATTCCCCAACAATTGGTTCACTGTAAAACAAAACTGTACAATTATCACTCGGCTCTGAGTATGGCTTTGGTGGGTCCCTTTGAACTGGTGGCGATGAAGGAGACAGGTGGGTCTCCATGTCCTGCTGGCAGCCGCCTGTGAGTCCCAACCATGGGCCAGACCTTCCGTCCTTCAAGCCAACCCACGCTCTGCTCCCAGGAATGGACACGGCGTCATCTAAAAATCCACATCAGGCCTCAGGCACATCGACTCCATGAAGACATCTGAAAAATAAGGACATAAGTAAATGTTTCAAGGTATATGTTTTAGATGTTGACTGGCTGTCAGAATAAAACGCAAGCATCTTTTTAAAAGTAGGTATTGCACCTGGGCATTAATCAGCCTTTTTTACATTTGAATTCATCACAAAGGGGCAGCAGATCTAATTAAAAATAGTATTGTGATGAAGAGAAGCCTGATATTGCAGGAGTGCAGGAAAACCAATACCTAAAATACTTTCTTCCCACAGGGAGATTAAGTTGGAAGTCATCATTTTAATCAATTGTAAGATGCAACAGTGCTTACAACAAACAGTATTGTGAACCGTGTCAGGGTAACAGTGCAACAGGCGATAAGATATTGTTTTCAAGAATTTTATACAGCAGAATGAATAGGCCTTAATAATTTAAGAGATCTTCATGTGATGATCTTCATTGCACACACCAGACACTCAGTACCCTTTATCTGAGCTTGCGTAGAACCATTTTCTAGTAGCTTTTCATACCTAAGTCCCTTTAACATCAGTCAGTATCAGATAGGATGACAAATCCCATGAAGATTTGTCTGTACAAGTGTCAGCTGTCTGTTTATGTTCTTCCTGAGGGAAATCTCAGCACGTACCTCACAGCAGTTGTGCAAGAGAGACATCAGGAGATATGATGTGTGGCCCCTGTACTAGGTTGCCTCCCTTAGTAATCTGCTATGTAGCAGGTACATGACCAACCTCACCACATCTCTCAGAGTTTCATTAGTTACTGTGACCTTTGAAATCACAAACTATCAAAGTTTAACAGTTTGTCAAAGCGAAGGTATTCCATGAAAAGCTGCTTCAGATGACGCCAGAAAGTACGGACTGTCCCCCACGGCTTTGAAACTTCCCTGATGAGATAGTTTGGGGGTTTCTGGTAGCAACCCAATCTCTTTCTTGTTGCACAGCATCTCTGGTACCTCACTTTTATGACCAGTGGAAGGCAGAAGAAGCCAACACTGCTGACAAGAGGCCTTCCTTTTACACTCACCATGCACTGGTGCTGCGATGGAAAGGAGAGCACTGGGGAACTGCTCCTGCTTCAGCTAAGTCCACTTTATTTTCTGGGAGAAGATTAAGGGACTGCATTTGGCAAGCACAGGTCCCAGTAGCACAACATCTTCATTTACCAGTGAGCTGATCCAGAATGGTGAAATCCAGTGGTTTTCAAATTCCAAGCAGCACTCCACATCCAGGGACATGGGGTTCAAAAAAGCACCTGAGAGTGGCACATGTGGGTCTGAAAAACCAACTCTTCCTCTCGTCTTTAGGTATACTCCCACAGAGGTTAAGGTTTAAATGCAAATGCGACTTGTGATATTTCTGTCTGTCCCTTGATACTTCAAAAAGGCAATTCTTCTTTATAAATTTACATTAAAAAGAAAAATCAAAACCCCAGCATGTGTGGGCTATACATATGCCACTGGTATTTATCTTTGTGCTGGGCATTTTGACCTGACATCTAAACTGAGCTCTGTTTTTTATCTACCCAGCTTATCAAGTGACCCGTTGTATCACTGCTCTGCACTGTCCCAGAGTTCATGCCCTGGACCAGGGCAATGATAAAAGTCTGCAGAACAAACCCCCAGAAAAACGTTTCCGGGAATGGGTGTCTCACCTTCTGCCAGCTTCACTACTTCTTAACATGGCACCTCTATGTTACTTACTTACATGATACTACATGTCTATCATTTCTTATATCACTTATCACCATCATGGATACATCACATCGATTCATGTCCTTGAAACATCAGTCTTAAGGATCTTCCAATTCCTCTTTTCCAAGCCACTATTCCAGCTGCATTTTTGCTTGTTGCACTGGTTTGAGGAAACCGATTTGTAAGAGGAGCCTGAAACCACACAAAGGAGTATTATAGCTCTCCAGTTCAATCAGAACAGGCACAGGTCCAACACAAATCCTCAGCTGAATTACCTACAAGCAAAATACTGGATAACTAAAAAAATAATGCAAGATCACGGCAAGCATTTATGACAACAAGCTCATCAGCAGCCAATGTTGGTGATGCATTTGCATTTGCATCATTATTAATCTGATCTGCCAGATCTGATTCTTATATATCAGTCGTCCTGAAGAGATACCATAAAAACCACACATTGTAAATCACAGAAAATTATTACAGTTTTCACCAGTGGTGAAAGAGAAGGAGGAAAGGCAGATTCTGCAGTGTGCTGCTCTTACTTGTTGCACAAAGCAGGAATTTTTTTGACCTGTATCACATTAGAAGAGAAGTCTAAATAATTTCATCCCTTCCAACCAGTGGGCCGAATTCCCGACCAGCATGAACTGCTGCACATCCACTGGAATCGATGGCACTACGCCAGTTCAGCTGAGAACTTGGCTTTGCATGTCAGTTCATTCAGCAATGATTGCACTTGACACGCAGCACAGAACAAGCATTTATTTTTAAAAAGAAAACAGTGGAGTCTTTCAGAGCTAACCCAGCCTATAAACAGTCCCGGTTCCAAGAACGGGATTAACTGTCCTTAGCTTAGGTTCCTATGTACTTGTGCAAAGGACGAGCAAGGAGAAGCAAAAAAGCAGGTCTCACCACTCCAGACAAGAAATGCTGGTAGGTAGAGCAGCACAACTTTGTTTTTCATTAGAACTCATAATTGACATATGCACTTAATGTCCTTACAGGGCTATCACCCCACCTGCCCACCTCCCTCGCTTTTACCAACCAAAGTGCCCAGGGACAGATCACTGGTTTCTCACCAAGTTCAAAAGGACCATGTCAATCTCAGCAAGAAGTTGCTACAGCCATTTTCCTGTGAATTCTCTGGTGGCACAGCCAGGTTTATCCCAGGCATTCCTAGTCACCGGGGAAACAACTGGCACAGCTGGGTTAGAGGACAACAGATGAGCCCAAACACCCTGGTGATCATGGCCAATAAAGTGATGCTTTTGGAGAACAGCTGAAAATCAGAACAAGTCAATACAAACACACCACATCTGTAAGGCTTCCCCTCGTTTTGAAAGCCAGGATGAAGTCAGAATGATCAGAAGAGGTCTACAAAGTTGGTGAAGGGTTTGGAGAGGGAGTCGTAAGAGGAGCGGCTGAAGTCACCTGGTTTGTTCAGCCTGGAGAAGACTGAGGGGAGACCTCATTGCGGTTACAGCTTCCTCACAAGGGGAGGAGGAGGAGCCCGCGCTGAATTCTTCTCTTTAGTGACTGGTGACAGAACCCAAGGGAATGGCAGGAAGATGTGCCGGGGCAGGTTTAGGTTGGACAATAGGAAAAGGTTCTTCACCCAGAGGGTGCTGGACACTGGAACAGGCTCCCCAGGGAGGTGTCACAGCCCCAAGCCTCACAGTGTTCAAGACGAGACTGGACAACATCCTCAGACACATGGTGTGAACTGTGGGGTTGTCCTGTGCAGGGACAGGAGATGGACTCGATGATCCTTGTGGGTCCCTTCCAACTCAGGACATTCGATGATTCAATAACACTTGTGTCCTTTTCTTTCTTGCAGCACTATGCAAAATGTTGTAGCTTCTCCTTACATAACTTCTACTCAGCAAATTTAGTTGCAAACCTATTTCTCCAGTTTTATTTTAGTTCACATTTTTCCCTGAACAATGGCATTAAGCAAATCTTGCTTTGAGGTTTAATTACCAAAGATGTATAAAATATCTAAAATGTTGGTTTATCTCACATAATACAAGGCATACATTGAGCTAACAAGAAAACTGAAATAGCAGAATTACGCTGCGAATTCAGACAGCAACATATTCATACAGATTTTCTTTCAACAAATATTTTGCCGTATTTGCTTTAAAGGCTCAATTTCAGGGTTTCTACCAACAAATTCAAAAAAACAGACCTTACGGTTCTACCTGCGCACTATCCCATTGCACATACTCTGCAATGTGTACACATAGCCCTGTATAACTACAGTACAACAGGACACTCCCTGCAGGGAAGTTTTTAAGTGCAAAAGTCAAGGGGGAACTACTGCCAGCTCAGAAAGCAAATCCTGTGAACTTCAGAGTGGGGACATCGCGCATTGCGTCTGATGCTGCCGCCCACGGCACATTGGGCGCCACCGAGCTCCCAACTGGCTCAGCCCAGGGAAACTTAGCAGCAGCCCTTGCCCTTCATATCCTTAGTTATGTTGTTTCCTGTCTGCTGCAGTGCTCTTCAGGCTCAAAAACAACATGTGAAAGTGTAACAAGAGCTGCTAAACTTCTGCACTTCAGAAACAAAGAGGAAGAAAAGAAAACCTCAAAAAAAAATGCAAAACTAAGTCGAACTTGGACTTCGGCACCAATCGGATCAAGAAATGAGCCCCACCTCTTCCCCAGCACGGCTTCTAAGCATTCCGAGCAGCAACTCCCAGTATGCTGAAAAGCCCAGGCATTACGTTTATCCTTTAATTTGAAGCTTTGTCATTTGACCAGGGGAAGGTAATCAGGACAAAGCTCTGGATCATGTTGCTCAAAACATGACAACAGACACACCAAAAACCCAAGCTGGCTCCATGCAGCAATTAAAATAGTGTTTACTATTCCATGACAGTTAACATGTTGGGCTGACCTTTCATTTACTGTTTAGTACTGAACATTAAGCTGCAAAATTACTCATGCTTTGCATTTAGCACTGGCATCAAAACTAACAGCATTAGATAGATATTCCCATGGCGAGGCACGCGTTCCCTCTGCCCAGCTGTGCAGGTACTTCTATAAGCACCGTATTTGATATTTAACATCACTTCCACAGGTTACATTCATCCGTTACCATTAGGAATTATTGGTAACACTGCTCCAAAATGTAAAAAGCATATGCAAAATGTCCAGGGTGACGCAGCTGGTAAAATTCTGTCCCTTCCTTACATGCTGGGAGAGATAAAAAGGGAAGGCTGGTGTATGCCCAGAGGTCCCTGTGGCAGCTCCCAGCCAGATGGCAGAAACACAGCAGCTACAGAGGAAAAATTTCTTTGTTTTCTCTTCTTTGAGCTGCTTACAGCAGCCACATTACACAGGGAGGCACAAGATGGGTTCCACAAGAGCCTGGTAGCGGTCGGAATATTTGCCCTGAAATGGGCAACTTTCCATTTGACACCCTTGGGCTGGACGTGGGCAGGGAAGGACACGGAGTTTCCATTCCCCACGGCGTTGCTCTCGTGGAGAGGCTGGAGATGAAAGGTAAACTCTCCAGGAAGGCAGCTTTGCCAGTGTATTTTTGACTAAACTCAGTGTTACAAGCAGGTAAAATTATGGTTATTCCCGTCCTTGGCTGTAATAAGCCTGGTCAGACACTTGGCACGCACAGGACTCTGCATTTTGACAGCAGAGTTTGGGGTTTTGGGTCACAGATTGCCCCATCCAACACAAACACACATCTTTTCCATTCACCCCC
The DNA here is from genome assembly GCF_037038585.1 of Patagioenas fasciata. Lineage (NCBI taxonomy): Eukaryota > Metazoa > Chordata > Aves > Columbiformes > Columbidae > Patagioenas > Patagioenas fasciata. The sequence goes on along the minus strand of NC_092526.1, from coordinate 9,815,159 downwards.
TGCACTCTTTCCGGCTTTCACTTGCGTTTCGGTCCCGCTGTGGGCACTGCATCACAAATACTGCCCGACCGCTCGCAGTCTTCCTGCACCTCTGCCTGGAGGCCTTTTCACTGCACATTTCTAACCCTCCATTTGTTACATCCTTTTTGAGACAGTGACGGGCAAGGGGAGAGTCTGTGAATCCCAGAATAACATTCAGTTCATATCCAGACCAGAACATTAATAAATACAAATATCATTTATTATGGGGTTCCCTGCCATTCATGTTATTTCCATATTCATAGGGCCTATTTATATCTATATCTCTATTTTCTGTATTGCAACTGAAGTTATCTGGCTTATTTTCCCCAGCTCAAATATTCCCATTGCAGATTCAAAAGGGCAAATTTACAAAGGCTGCTCAGCATGCTAATTGTGATAGAATCACCACTGATTTGATCTTGCCTGCTTATTTCGTAGTATTTCTAGATGGCAGTTTTGTGCGATCAATAAGCCAGCTCAATGGTCAAAATTATTAGGAGATTGCTGATAGAAGGTAACTCAGGGTATTTTAAAAATCAGTATAATTTCTTAAAGAAAGAAGAAGCCTATCAAACAAGGTTGTAATTGTGTTTAATGTACATTTTGCTTTTAACAGCAATTTGCCAGTTTAAACAGCATAGACCTTACAATGCTTAATTAGTGAAGAGGTTATCGTGCTTATAAAGTTGTATCGAAAATATACCTTATTCATTCTCTATTGAACAACATCTTTAAGACAGTCTAATGTTATAATTACACACTATACAGTAGCAGCATGTTCACACCACTACAGTTAAGGCCGTGTCAGCATTCTCATCATGAATGTTTTTCAAGGTTTGAACACACCAGCCATAAAATTACAATACAGTTTGAAAAAAAACGTGACATCCAAGACGCGAATCTTGTATCAACTTTAGTCAAATAAGAATAAAAATAATAAAACACATATAATAAAGGACTCCACCCAAATTTATTTTGGATGATTGGTGCCTTTGCACAACATGCTCAAAATTTCCAAAATGAAATTTAAAACAAAGGTAGCGAACAGCGCAGTCTAATCAGGTTTAGATGAATCTGAGTGCAAAGTGCTGCAAAGTGGGTGCCACAGATGTACAATAACCACTTCTGACATACTGCACATTTTAACATACACAAAGCTTCTTTTGTGTAAATATTTAGGCTGGCAAGTAAAAGCTGCTCTACCACCCCGTGAATAATAAAAATTACTCATCTCCAGTTGCAGACACTTACTGGTCGTGATGAAAGTAAATTGTTTCTCAAGTCAGCACACTGGCTACTGAGGTACCACGTTGTTCCCTACAGTTAGGATAAGAAACATCTGAATTTTTATGCCGTTCATGTCCCAATAATTCAAGAGAGACCAACCACAGCACCAACCAGGCTGAAGCCATTTGTTTAAGTAAAGAAGATGGACGAGGCCAAATACTGCACAGCTTCTCCAGTGAAATGCCAGAACCTGCCTAAAGAAACTCACCCTTAGTTCATGCCTTAACAGCTTCTTGGTTTTATCAATAAAATGCTTCTTATTGCCATATGGATTGATTAAAAGAAAACATCTAGTCAGGGATCTACTCAAACGTGTTCTACACCTCTGGTTACGGCAAAGCGCATCTGTTAGTGCGATCCTGAACCATCGCCCAGTGACAGCGTGCTTCAGGTGCTGAGTTGTCATGGAACCAGGATAAGCTGATGAAACTTTGTGGAACTGCAGAACTGAGTTCTTTATACACCATTTGCTTATTTATTATTTTTAAACTTGCCTATTCAAGACGTTCTCCTTTTGTGACTACCTCTTTTGTTACAACACTTTTGGAAGCACTCCATTGCATACTTTTCAGACTTAGAGATAAGCATACAAGACTGAAAGAGTTGCCTATTTCAAGCTTCATGTACAATGCATACACACATTTATGAATAAAAACCTGTTTAAACATCTATTTGTTCTTTGGACCAACTCCAGCCTCCCTGGGTGACTGTAACATGTCTTATAAACCTTTCATGGAAGATTTAAAAAATAGTACTTCAAGACAAAAAAGAAAAATGAATATATTAAAACAACATTAACACAGACAGAGGGGGAAAAACAAAGTGGAGACATCCCATGCCAAAGTCACTGAGGGCACAGGTTGGCAAGTGTCCTCTCAAAGTCTGCTTTCTGCCTTCTTGTACAAGTTCTTTTATCTCATGGTCTCAAAAGGGAGCTGCAAAACCAAGAGGAAATTCCTTGTGTGCCCTCAAATATGGGTCACTCTAAAATCCTCCTTCCAAAGATGGGACCCGATTAGCACACAGCCTATTTCAGACCTGCTGTGCACAGGCACCTGTAAAATAGGGGTAATAGTATTTCTCCACCTCAGAAATTTGCTATTAGAACAAATGTGTTTCTGGTTGCCTGGACCACAGTCACAGCACTAAGGGCTACATCAGTACCTAAAATGCAGCCTTGCCTCCTCCTGCCAATCCCTGCAGACAGAGCAGGTAGCAGACAAGAACTATCAAGAGTAACATTGGTAATGGAGAGTTTTATGACACCATTTGGTAGAGGCTGATTTAGTTCAGCAAAATTAAGTTTTGCAATAAAATCTCCCTATGATTTTTTTCTTTTTTAATAGGGGATTAACACAGATCAGCTTAAGGGATTGTACAAGAATGACCCAAATTGTATCACATTACTCAACACAACAAGTAGTTTCAGAATCTGTCCACATTTGAAGATGGTCCACGTAAATTCATGTACAAACATGTATACTGGTTGTACCAGGGGAAAAAATAGCAAATAATTTCCAGCCTTGGTTTCTACTTCTGAATTCTGTGATAGTGGGCAGGTACCACAGACAAACTAAATGATACAGCAATAACCCGTATGATCCATATTAAGTTTCCTCACCTGTGATGTGAGAAGAATTATACAGTGTGTTAACAGACAGAAATCAGTTACTTATTGCATCAAGGCTCACCTGTAATCCACGAATTTCGTAAAGATATTACGGGTCATCACCACAGAAAAATAAGATCTTCATTCCCAAATCTGAAACTCAACTTTCACTGAGCTATAAAGAACAAATTCCTCAAAACTTTCAAGATAAAGTGAAGCAGAAGTTTCAGCTACAGAAACGTAGTGCAAAGGTTCAGTTTGGCACTGCAACATTATGGACAGACAAGAATTTATGGTAAACTCAGTTTAGATTTGGAAAAAAAGAATCCTATAATTGAACCAATATTGTCAAATGTATTGCATACTATTTAACTTCACAGTAATCAAAATCAGACGTCAAGGTTTCTATAGAAGCAGCAATCACAGATTGCAGTAAAGTATACCACTCAAGGGAAAAAATTGCATTTTGGCAATTCCAGAGTCAAGTGTTCCTTATGCTCCTCCAACAGTCAGCTGTCAGATATCTTCCTGTTTAAAAGGTGCATATTGTTTCTCCTCAGTCCTCATGAGACTTCTCTGCAATGACTTTGCATTCATACTGAAAAACACAAGTTGACAAAATTAATAATACTTACATAACTAAAAGACTGCTACGAGGGGGGGGTTTCTACAAAATGGGTGATAAAATAGCCTAGCTTACACTTCACCAAGGTAAGTTTGGTCTCCTTAAGTTCTGTGTACACACTGTTGGTTGCTATTTATGTCTCCTTGAGCAGCAGAAAGAGCAATTTAGACTTAGGGGATGGTCTGACTTCTCCCCAAACATGGGAGCTCTAATTTAGCTGTAGGTCCTGAAAGGACTAGAAGTATGAAACAGAGTGTACAAAATCATGGGCTGTGCTTCTGAATAACAGCACAAAGGTCTCAAAAAACAATGACTAATGACATCTAGCTTATTCCACAACCACAAGTCAAATAGCTGATATGAAACTCACCATTGCCAGCTGCCTGCCAATATTGCCCATAGTTATTCCACCAGCAAAAAATATACATGGTAACCAGGAACGAACATAGAGGAAATCTGGAGATGTGTATCTGGAAAAGAACACACAGTTTTGAGTTCAATGTTACACAACACAGAATCCTCCAATCATATGGCACGAATCCACAAACTTAAATATTAGGACATTTCAACTCAAAAAGGCATGTATTACAGAAATTAAATTACTTGTGGCAAATAACAAAGAAGGCTCGTTATTGGTTATAACCTCATTTGTTCAACTATAAAAACTCACATTACGCTCTTGGTAAGGTAGCAATTTTATTGAAATATGCAACTTCCAACTAAAAGTCTCGCTTACAAACACATAAAAGCTTTCATGATCAGTCCAATTTATTTTTCCCGTAAAATTAAGTGCTGGCAACTTTGGAAATCATGTCAAATTCTACACTTTCGGTTATTCTGATTTCATGTTATAGCTTCAGGGGACTATCATTTAACATTAAAGGAGTAAATACTTACTGGTAAACTCCATTGTAGACCAGTAGTTGAGACACCAACGTGGCCAGGAAAGCAATTCCTACTCCAAGACCAAAGCCACTTCGTGATCTATCAAAGGTCCACCACAGGCCAATTGACAGGGCTGCTAACGTGAGAGACAACTGGATATTGTTGGCAAAATCCACTTTCTGTGTTGATTGTTAAGGATAAGCTTGGAAATATGGTGTACAAATGCAAAGCAGTTTTCTGAATTCTGTTTATCATATTTTGGCACAACATAAAAAAATACCATGAAAAAATACAGCACTAGTTGTATCAGCTCTCACACAGCTATCAGATACAAGGAAATAAGCCTTGTGAGTGTTGCCACTATGTTAGGAAACTAAACAATTATGATACTTCTTCACATTTTTAGGGTCTTAGCACTGTGCCAGAGTGAAGAGTCTATACACCTACCAGATAATGCAGGCATTTTATACAGAAATACAATGCACATGACGCTGTTCAGAGTAAGGACATCTCATCCTTACCTGGTCTTTTATCACACCAAGCATGAAATCTTAAATCTAGCATTAGACTCCTCCAAATGACAGGGATTTACTGAAAAAAATGGTATTTCTTACTCTTACTTAATTGTAATTTTGTTTAATTTACATGTTAGTTTACATTGAGCTAAAAAATTAAAATTTTAATTTTTTCTATAAAATGTAAAAAATATTACTGTAAATGTAATAATGTAAATAATATTACTGTGAAAGTATTCATGTAAATCAACATTGAAAATCAGTTCTGTCAACTCCGTGATAAAAGTGTGAAGTCACTCCAGAGATCTTTGTAGTGTTTCACATTCTTCAACATTTTTTTGGAAATATTAACTCCTCCTCACTACTCCTGCCCAAAACAGAACATCAAAAAGCCTGCCAAGCTTTCTAAGTCTGAAAGCAGACTTATGGGATGACAATTAAAAAACCCAAAACCATTGCCCTATTTTGTTACAAAGACCTGAAAAGAGACCTAGAGGAAATGAGCAATAAGTTCAGCTAATTGAAATAAATAATTACGGGATAAAAATCAATGGCATCAGAAAAATATGAAACAAGACCAAAAAAACACACCAAATATGGTAACGCGAAGAACGTGTAATACGCTGGAAAGAAAGCAGCCTGGAGAGCTGTCAAGAAGGAAATACAGACAGTACGTTAATGTTGTCCTGGAACGTGTAACAGCTGTTAGAAAACTGCAAGAAGGTTTGCTGTAAATAATATGATCCATGCAGAGAGAAGCTGACAATCCTCTTGTACTTCTTAAAAGTGGTGAAGTTGCACGTGCTTACACAGCAGGTACAGTGCAGGTTGGTGAGGACCACAAGACCAGACTAATGCAGCTTTGCCAAAGAGGAGACAAGGTTTGTGAGGGACAGGGGGAACGACCCTGAACCTTGGCAGCTCCTGCTCATCCAACCACAGGGGACAGGATGCCTGGTGCAAACAAAATCCAACAATTCCCACTGGAGGACCAAGCCATCTCAGGGAGAATTCAGCCAGCTCTCCCATCTTTCACTTAACTTGTTCTCATTTCCTGGAAATACGGAGATTCAGTAGTACACAATCAGAATTAGCATGGTTTCTGCAAACCATGTTGGAGCTGACACGAGAGACGAGACGAGGAGACGAGGAGACGAGAGCTGCAGAGATGATCAACTTTATTTCTAATTAGTTTACAAGAACCCAGTTTTCACAGCCAGATCCTGGTTTTACCTGAAAGAGGAGGCACAAGACTCGACTACACAAAACCATTAAGACTCCTAGCTCTGCCAGTAAGGTGTGTCAGTCCACGTGAAAAACACCCTGACACTGAGCATGTCCCAGCTGCTTCAGAGGGAAGGGACGCCAGTTTCGAGCATGCTTGTGCAAGGATGTGTATGATTAGCTATACAATTAGGAGGAGGATAATCTACTGCAACATGCAGACTGTCTTCTAATTGCTCTTACTGAATGACCACAGGAATGATAAATATTCACTGGGGCAACAACGCTTACTTGCCTTGAAACATGTTTGGTGTAGTCCTGGGTATTACCAGGTCCTGGGTTTTCTCCATTCTTTGCAAAGTGCACGTGCTTAACTGATGACCTCAAGACTGCACTTCAGCCTCTTACTATGGTGTTAAAAGGACACCAACCCTTGGAATGTCTCAAAGCACTTTTCTGTAACACCTTCCATGTATTTCCCCACACTTACTTTAATCACTCAAAGAAAATAAAGCGTCTAGGTAAGACAGAGCTCAATATTGAGACATTTCTAATGAAAACATTTTTCAGAATGAAAAGACGTGAGACAGCACCTCCAGTACTGGTACGACAGTTTAACACTAACACATACTCTGCATTTCCCTTGCAAAAATGCAGCATGTTATATCTTTAACAACAATTCACCATGACTGACTATGTGAGCTTTGTTTTAGTGGAAACCCATTTGTTATCGCCCATTTCATTAGAATATAGGATACAGCGCTGGCATGATTTATTCCCACAAAGACTGCTACACATCGCATCACACTGGACCATTCTCTCTTAAATTTATGTGGCTCTCCCAGATGCCTGTCCATGCATGGGTACAATAACCCAATCACAGCTGTGGAGACAGGAAAGAAAAAAGGCCTGTAAGTTAAAGCACTGGTAATATTTAACTATAAGGAAGACTATCTAGACTTCGATAATTACTGTGACTACCAAAGGATAAACAGTACAAAACATACATTGTAAAAGAAGAGGAATTTAAAACTATTTAATTATTTTAAAAAGCCTTGAAAAACTTTGGCAGCATCTTCAACCACTGCAGCAGTGACCTGGCAGAACTGGCAAAACACAGACAATTTGAATGAGGGGCAGAGGACGAAAGGGCTCTGCACCCTGTCGAGATCTGCAGTCTCACACTGCAGTTCAAAAAGAGCAGTAATGCCTTCCAGGCTGGGGCTTCTGAAAACCCCACATATCAAACATACATGTTTAAATAACTGCAAAACAAACACACCGCAGTAAGAGCAGAATGTGGTTTATAACATCAATATTTTGTGTCTTCTTCTGTTGTTGTTACAAGCAGTTTTTGTTTGGATACTGTTTTTCTCTTCTTCAGTGCCACTATAAAGGCTCACACAGAAGAAGGAAAGCCAAGAGCCGAGAAAAGCTGTCGAATACAGAAAGCAAACAGGACTTCCAACCCCAGGGAACTGCCATGCTCTTTGAGCATTTCTTCATGTGTTCTCTACTGCAATGGCAGCTAAAAAGACTGTTACCAACACAGCTGAAGAATAACACTGGTGCTTAATGTTAAACTGGTGCTGCAGGAGGGGGGCAGAGCCCAAGTCAATGGTACAGACCGCAGTGCCCTCAGCCTGGCAAGCTGCTGGAGGTTTGTCATGGCAAATGCTCTTTATTCGGCCAGAGAGGAAACATCTCCAGCATTCATGAAAATAAATCACCAGTAAAGCTGGAGAGGAAAAAAAAACTCCCTAAGCAAATCTCTTGCCAAAGGCATTGGGCCAAACTGATGACTAAAAACAGTGACGGATGAAAGGGCTTCTCTGAAAGCAGCCTCGATCACCACTGATTATAAATATGCAAAACACCTTTATTCTGTTCAGAATAATAAGCCATACTGCAGAGAAATGTGTGCATCAATTCCGGGAAGGCTGTGCAAATATGAATGGTAAGAAAATGGGTGAATGAGCAGCATTTACAACAGAGGATCCCTGTATGTATGCTAGCAGAGAGGATAAGAAAAGAAAATGAAAATGACTGACAATGGAAAAGAGAGAATTCAAACACCTCAACAGCGGTCACTCCTGCTGGGAAAAGTCAAATTAAGGCAGTAATATCTTCAAATCAGGTGTCTCAAGACCAAGTAGTGCAAATACAAAGGAGGCAACTGACTACACTTCACAAGGCATACCCAGTTCTCAGACAACCCCGGTGTGTAAGGTGCAGCCTGATGCAAACAGTTCGCAGCACAAACTTCACAGTGAACATTGCAAACCTTATGTGTAGCTGCTGCAAGTTGGGATTCTGTCACTTCAGCCGCCACTACTCCATAGATAAGAGATCAAACTTTACCAGACATGTTTGTCAAGACAAGCAGTTTAAAGTATAAAAGAAAAATGCAGTATACAAACCATAAACTAATTTACGATCTCAGCAAGATGAAAGAGGACTAAGACAACTAGCAGATAAAGGAGGTATGTAACTGCCACCATAACATGCCAATACATGTCCACAGGAGAACAAAACTGACAGATTCAGAGAAATATTTGTAGAGTTCCCTTTCAGAACAAGCTCCTTTATGACATCTGTAGCATTTTGACAAAGTACAAAAAGAAAAGCAATCAGGTTACTAGAAAAAATAGATTTAAATATTATAATTAGCAAAATAGTGATGCCAACTCAAAAGCTAGTTTATTCACTAACATCAATACCCAAAAACGTGAGCTTCTCAATCTTATTAATACTGATCTCTGTGAAGATACTGCCTTACAGTAAAGGTCTGCTAAAGCAGAATCTTCTGGTACTGGCTGCAAAGAATATTCCCTCAGTAAAGTGGAAAACTGAACCATGGATCAATCCCTTCAGGGCTAAGTAGAATGACAAATCCCATCAGGCTTGTAAAACAGAACATGTCTGGATACTCAAAGATGAAAGAAGAGGAAAAAGGGATATTTCTTACTACCTACAGTAGACATCTCACCTAAACTAACTCCTAAATCACACACAAAAGGCTCAACTCCCTATGTAGTCACAGGAGAAATGGAGCACATTCACATCATCTGACTCAAAACACTAATCTAACTGAGGTGTGCCATTCTGCAATGCACCTCTACAACTGCAAACTGTGTTCTTGGCCTTGAGTCCCTGAGACACAGTCACATCTCCCAGCTCTATGGAGCTAAAGTGAAAACTTGAACTGAACTACAAAAGGCAGCATTACTCAGCGTGGTTAGATGTGCTCAAAACAAGTACTGCGTCCTACACCATCTGCCACTTGCAGGGTATTTTCAAGAGCTGCCTGCAGCGCACGCCCCCGTAATCCAGCCTCAAGGTTCCAAGTGGCACCACCTTCTAAAGTCTGTTAAACCTGTACTCTAACCCAGCAGAAAAAAAAACAAAGGTTACATTCTGCTAACATTATTACAGTATAACAAGTTAGCAGAACAATACATGCACATGTATTTGTGTATACATGGGGAGATCAAAAGGATAATGGTATCTCAGAAAGCGGCAGTGATACTGGAAATTTTTATCTTCTACACCTTTCATACAGTTTTTTGTCATTACATAACTACCTATCCAGTCTTTCACCTATGTACGCCACGCCAGGCATACATACACGACTGAACTTACCTGATGCTGTGCCACAGCAAGGTGGCACCCACCAAGCTGAGGAGAAGATGCTTGTGATCACATCAGGGGGGAAGAGAGTAACGTTTCTCTGGATCTGAAGCAAGTTTAATACTAATGCAAGAAATACGCCAATAAAAAACAGCACTATACCACGAATTACCAAATTCATGCCATGACTGGTTACAGATGAAATGTATGGGCCACACTTTTTTGGTAAGGTTGGCGTTGCATCATTTTCTGCCATGACTTCTTATGTTCTCAGAGACATCCAACTGGCTGACTGAAGAGGATTCACTTGCAATCAGTATTTTGACTCTCCTCAATTAGGAGATACCCAAAACCTGAAAAACAATGAAAAAGGGTGAAAAATGCAGCTATAAGAAACATTCAATATATTTCTCTTCAATAAACTGGAGATTGGGTTAAAAAATATGGCTATTATGTCTTTCTGAATTTTCTGAGGAGGCAATTAGTCATTGGAGAGTAGAACCAACCACAGCTGAAAAAAACTTACAAAGAAAACAGGTTTTACAAATAGCTTTGTCTACTAGGAGACAGAGGTGGAGGACACGTGGGATGGGACAGCTAGGAATGTGAAACCACAGAGGTGAAGAAATGAAACCGATATCAGATGGAAAGGCTTGCTTTGCACTAGTAATAAATAGTTTTCTCTTGTTCTCTAAGCAACAAGTGGAGCTTATGTAATTCAGAAGCAAGTAAACACAGCCCTTAGTTTCAAGTCAGCCACCGCAGTTCACAAACCTCTCTTCTTCAAGAGACACCAGAAAACGCTTCTCAACTGGAAAGTGAAATCTGAGAAATATTTTTCAGGATGGAGTCAGAACTTCAGCAATCCCGCGGCACATCCATTTTTGTAAGCCCAAATAAGAGCAAACAACTCAGCAAAACAGAGAAGTAATCTCAATACAGAGAAACGTTTACTGAAGTGACACATCTTCTGAAAACTGCTGATACATTACTACAAACTGTAGCGGTTTCAGGCACAGAAGAACCTGAGACGGAAGGCAAAACAGAGCTCCCCTGCCCCGTACACCAGGTAGCATCCTACACGAGTAACTGTCGGCACTACAGGAATGGCAGTGCTCCCATCCCAATCACTCTACTTGAAAAAAACTGTCCATCAAGAGTCTTGTTATACATGGATTCAGTGCCACACTCATGTATAACAACAGTTTTGATGGACAGCTTAGCCACCTGGAACTTTAGAAAAAAAGCCCTGACATTGTTTTTAAATTTGAAGCTGCCAACTGGTGCTGGATTTTCTTAACTCTTACTTATGGCCATGCAGGCGCAGGGGGATCCAAACCAGCGCATCCGTCCCCCATCCTCCCTGGCTCCAGCAGATTTCGAGGAAGCTCTGAAGATGCAGCAGCAGTGCAGAGAACACAGCATTGACTTCTGCTCATCAAAAGCCAAAAGGGAACTTATATACATCTGGGCTGGCTACGATACTACAAGTAACTGCACAGAAGACGCAATGCCAAGCCATGGCATACTCGGTCTCTCAGGAAAAGTTCCAAGATGCAAAACAAAAGGAAAAAATAAAGTTCTGATCACAGGTAAGTTCCTGTTGGCAGTTCAGGGAGGCAGCAGAGTCCTAAGAATACAGGATATCTTTTACACAGCCGATTCTCCGCCTTATTTGTAACCATGATCATGTCTTGGGTTGGGGGAAGAGAGCAACCACGGTGTCTGGCTTCTTCAGCAGCTTCCTGACTCACACTGAGCACCAAGATGTCTGCATCAAGACCGGCACTGGCACCACAACACACTTCCCTCAGGCAAAAAGGAGGTGCTCCTGACTTTCTTTCCTCTCCTCCGGATTGCACGGCAGTGGAGCTTGGAGAAGACTTTTAGCCTCCAGAAAAGGAAGCACAGAGTCATAAATACATCACAAGTTCAGCTGAGAGTCTCCCCTGTCCCTGGGGGCTTTGCTTACCAGGTGATCACAGGAATTCCCAGAATTTACAGGAAAGTCTTTTTTTAATACTTGGCCTTAGAGACCGTCGGTGTCACCTACAAACTCTGCAGGAACACCCTACCTAATGGGGGCTTTTAAACTGTTACGTCCCTTCTTCGCTTTACCTTTCATATGAAAAAAGCTGAACTCTTGACTCTCCACTTACTTCACCATCCCAATAGCTCTTGGCACTTCCCTTTTTGTTAATGCACGACTGGTACCAATGCATATGATTTCAAGTCTGGCTGTCACAGCCTTGCACAAGGAAGTTCACACTTTTGTATCTCTCTTTAAATGAGCTCTTCTGCTGCACACCGAGGACCACAATTCCTTTTTCTCACTGTTGTTAATTGGTTGCTCGCATCCTGTGATCCATTACAACATCCAGGTCTCTCTTCTTTCCTATTACTGTACTCCTTTGTTCTTTGGTACCAGCCCCAAACCTTGCAAGAGTAATTTCAGCCTGTGGGTATTAGTTATTCTGACACTCAACATCACTTCAGTTTTCCTGTAGGATATCTCACTCCTCTGGCTCTGCAAATGGTTCCCAGCTTTGCGTCAGCAAACATGATCACTGCATCCTATTTTGTGCACCAAGGTCATCAACCAACATACTGAGCAAGATCAGCCCAGATCCCTGTGTTAGATGAAATCTATTAATAATTTCCCTGCAGCCATCATTTTCCCATTTTATAACATCTCTTGATATCTCCCTTTGACAAGATTCTGCTTCTTGTAATTCTTTAAATCCAATAACCTCTGACTTAATTACGAATCATCAACTGTCCCACATGGCCATATTGACGTAAACACTAATAGGAAGTCCAATTTTATTCTCGCATAAACCAGTTTCAGAATATAAACCCTGCATTTACCCCATTTCCATTTATTTAACATGTAATTCAACAAATATATTTTATTGTGAAGGCTTATAAAAATGTAACAGGACCTTGCTTATGCAAGGAAATCACTTACTGTTTTTATACAACCACTGCAGCTGCAAGTCATTCAAGGTACCAGATTTTTACTGCAAGGTGAGCATTCCAACCACAGCAAGGGCACTTGCGTGCATACGCATCAGTGAATGTTTATAAAGAGCAACGCAAGGTCCCAAATTAGTGTGATGTAGTTGTCCCAATTTTCCAAATTTTCTCCACTCCTTGACTCTGAAACCTCCTGGCATGCCACAAACAGAGCAATGGAGGAACGGAGCAAGGTGACCAACACTTACGTAAAGATTCTTCAGTGCCTCGGACAGCCTGGGTTGACAATGCTCAGGCAAGGCAAAAGGATTTACTATCATCACCTTTCATGAAATCGGGAATTAAGATCACTAAAGAAGACATCACCTCCTTGTTCTGGAGGGGGAGGATAGCGTGCCTGCAGACAGAGATGACGATGCCTCTTTCCTTCTGAACCTTGTATTTTACTGAACGTTTCCACTCAGATGGGAACAGTTCACATGTTGCACCAACACTGCTTCTGAGCCTTCGTCTCTTGGGAGTGCGTATTCAAAACTGTCACATCACACCGAAAGCTACAGCCTTGGCTCTGCCACAAAACCTCAGCCGCACATCCCCTCCTCGGCGGCACACAGTGTCAACCCAAGCTGTCTAACACAGTGTGCAAGAGCGCTGTATATGATTCGCAAGGCAACCACACAACATCTGGCATTGCGCAAAAAGTTAACAAGTAAGTTGTCACCGTAGACACCTTTAAAACACTTAGTCACTTAACTGTCTTCTAATTAGAAGATCCGTCCCGCAAGCGCTACCAAGTGCTCCTCATGCTCAAGAGCCTTCTGCTGTGTGCAAAGCACAACTTCTGACACAGTACAAACACATAAGGAACAACGCAGCGTAGCAGGGGCCAAGAAGATTTATTTAAGACGGGAGAAATGGTGAAACGACCCCCCCCCCCCCCCCAAAAAAAAATCTGCCTTGTGTGAGGCAATGCCAAAAGCCAGCCACCCCACCACTCTGGGCACCTGGCGAGGCAGCTCTCCTGGCCGGGCTAATCCAGACCCTGGGGCTCGGAGGAGTCCTGGCCGCCTGGGCACCAGGCCACTCAGCTCCGGTTGGCCCGTTAACCAACGCCCGCCCGGGGCAGCCCCGCGGAGGGGCCGCAGGCCCGGCTGCTCCAGGCCCAGCCCGCAGGCAGCCGGCGGCGCCCCGCCTGCCCGGAGGAGCCTCGGCAAGCGTAACCGCTGCCAGGGGGAACGGCTCCCGCCGCCCTTCGCCCGCTGCGCCCGGCAGGCAGCGCCGCGGCTCCGCCGGCACACACAGCCCGGCCGTCCGCCCCGCGCCCCCAGCAGCCCGGCTGCGGCGGGGCCCGGTGCCACCCTGCCCCGGGCACGGCTCCGCCGGCGGCGCTGCCAGCGGCTCGGCCACCCGCGGGGATGACTAGGACGGGGCCGGGGGCGCCGCTGCCCGCCCGGCGCGGTTCGACCCCCGCACCTCGCACAGCGCCAGCCCGCGTCAGCCCGCCCGCCCCCGAGCGCCACCGCAGCCCCTGCACTCACTCGGCCGCCGCCATCTTCTCCCTCGGCGCCAGTCCCCGCCCCGCGCAGCCTCCGCAGCGCCCGCCGAGCAGCTGACGGGGCGGACGGGCAGTGGAGCAGGGTCGGGGCGGGCAGTGGAGCAGGGTCGGGGCGGGCAGTGGAGCAGGGTCGGGGCTGTCGGGCGGAATTTGCGGTGTTTCGGAGTGGCGCTGCCCCGGGAGCCGGCCCGCTGGCGGGGGATCGCGCTGAAACGGTGAAGAGCGGCGTTTGTGCAGAGTAGATGGAGTAACTCACAGGGACTTCGGTGGGAGCCTGTGCGATCTGTAGAACGCTGCCCTTCCGTGGGGAGGGGTTTTGTCAGCACAGTAAAAACACAAACAAAAAAACCCCGTATGCCCTTAGGCTTTTTGTACCACGCTTGAGCTTCCAGCTGGGCTGGGTGTAGCGATGTTGTGCAATATCCCTGTGACACGTTTCGGCCAGAGAAACGGAGGACATATTAATACTTGTTCCCGGCTCTCCTGAGCACCTGGTTCTGTGAGGACTTTCACATGGGCTGAAGTGTTTTGATAGGGGTAAAAACGACACAGCTCGTTAGGCCAGAAACCACGTTCTCATCACCAGTCTGGTGCTTTTGGGGACGATGTACAATGCGAGGCAGAAAACAATTTACTTCAACCTGTTTTAACGAGTAGTACAGACATCACAATAAAAAATACTATTGTATATATGTGGGAAGGTTATAGGAGAGTAATCCTGTTATATTCATTTATATATCATACATACATTCATCATAACATTATAATCATTATTCTTTTGTTAGTGAACTTTTTCCATTCTTATTGCAATGATAATGAATACAGTTTATTTAAAATATTTGCACATTGCATTCCTCCAAGCTTAGCATTTCATTGCAAAGACTTTGCCAGAGCTTTCCAGACTGCAGGCTCTGCTGTGATTCAGTGCAGCTCCCATTACAGTTGCCAGAATAATGATTGGATAGGATGGAATTTGTTCCTGTATTTACTCTGGTGGCATCTTCAGTGGCAACTGTGGTTTCTTCATGCTGGTACAGGTATGTTGTGAACAACAGTGTCACCAAACACAAAAACTCAGAGGAGAGTATATGGGTCTATAACAGACATGTTAAAATGGAACAGGGAGATATTTACAGGAGCAGAAACCCATTGTGTTTTAAATAAGCAATAAATGATTTTTCAAATCATTCGACTTTGGTTTTCGTCACACAGGAAAAAATCTTTTGTTCTCAGTAACTCCTACGGAGCTGCCTAATCTGCGATTTAGTTGCTTTGCTGTACTTGAACTTTAAATTTTGAATCGAGAAAGATAAAAGGGTTTCTTTAAAATCGCTTTCCATGATGTCAGATAAATTCCTTTGGCCGAGGGTTTTTTAATCAAATAAACTGGCATTCCATGATGTCAGATAAATTCCTTTGGCCAGCCACATGCCTGAGGCAAAGTGCCCCTTCTCTTTGTGCCTTAAAGACCAGGACCATCCGAAAGCCTGAGAGCAGAAACTTTGTGAATATGAAGTGTGTGTATTAGAGAGGAAAGTGTGGCATAAACAGATGGAGACTGCAGATGATTGCTGGATCTTTCCTTCTCTAGACATGTGTATATATATTCAGTTAATGATTTGTCTATGATTAAATTCAGAGTTACAGCCAGGTCTGCTGCTGTGTTTGGTACTATAAAATTACAAGAGCTTAATTCTTAAAAAAAATAAACTGATCATATGAGAAATATTTGCTATATTAGTAAAAGGGTATTAAGGCTAATATGTGAGAAAATAAATAACCGGTGTTGGTGTAAATCAGTGCAACTTCAAGGACCCAATTGTCTTTGCCAGTTTACACCAGCTGAAGACTCAGTCCTTACACCCATCTGGTTATCCTAGAGGGTACAGGATCCTGTTGCACAAAAACAGGAGAAGCATGAGGGAAAGGCATACAAAAACATATCTGAATTGGAACTTGCCAAAATAAATACTTCAGCAAATAGTTTTGCACACAAAGGAGAGAGAAATGTCATTTGCTCTGACTTTGACTGGAATTGCTACAAAACGTCATGGGACAAACATCTTTTTTGGAAAGCAATGCGGAGTTGTTTCATTGCACTGCAGAACAAGACAATATAGAATATTCTGGATTTTATTTTCAGACGTAAATATTGCTCTGAAAATGATAAATCTGACGACGAAAAATTCAGCAAAGCTCATACAAAGCAGAGGAGCCACATCAGCCACATACCTATAAAAAAAAGTGGAATTGCTCTCACATCTGTAACAGTGGCTTTTTGAAAATTGTACTTTTAAGGGCCTTCGGAGCTGCCTGGTACACTGTTTGCATCAGCCAAGGCCAGTCTGCTTAGGTGGAGGTGTGTCCATAGCTGGACAAAAAAGCAAGAGTGAGAAGATGATGAATGGTTGGTTGCATTGGCGGATGGAAGAGAGACAGTAAGAGAGAAGGTCCAAAAACCTCACCTGACTCTTTCTGTGGTGATCCATGATAAAACCACCTGAAGTTTCTGGAATTATACGCATGTGTAACTTAGGAAAGGCCTATGTGTATGACAAGAAGAAGCCTTCTGTAGAAGTCTGGAGCTGATTCCTGGTAGGACTTCCAAAGTTTATACAGATAAGGACAGCATCAGGCCAAGGTTATGGTTCTGTCCCTGAGAGTGGCTTTGCTGTGTGGAGCAGTGGGGAACCACAGGGTGCATTCAGGACAAGATGACTGTCTGGATAGCACTCTTGTTCTCAGGGGTTAGGCCAAGTTTGCTTTCTGTCAGGTGTAGGAATTAATGTCGGTAGAGCTCTTCAAGCACAGTCTGCAGATCCTGAATATGGATGGCATCCCCTTAGCAGGGCTTCTGAAGAAGCCTCTTTGTGAACTGGGCTGAAAGATAGCTGATGACCAACAACAGCTTCACAACAAGAAATGCTTGTCCCTTCTTCATTCCAAGTTCCAGACATCAAGTACTGCTGTTATTTGGGGCCTTTAGCTAGTATTGCAAAAAAATGCAGTAAATTACAGAATTTCCTTGATCAAAATATTCTTCAGGAATATAACTCTCTTTCAAAGCCTTCTTGGAAGTTCTCCATGCATACAGAAGGCTTCTGGAAGGCCTTCAGAAATGAAGAATTATGGAACTGGGCACATTTTCCACTAATGCCTTTTATTTCACCAGCTGAGGCTACTTCCCTGTCTCTTTTATTATCTGCAAAAGACAGCATAGTTGCCATCCAAGTTAGCACACAGCTGGGTCACCAGCAAATATCAGCACAGCTGATGAGTCTTGCAACATATGGGGAGCTTCTCAGGCACAAGAGGCAGTGTACTGTGAATGGGTTGGGGGTCTTGGCAAGAGCATAGCGTGCAGTGGGTAAGTTCTATAAAATTGATTTTACAATAGTGTTGGCATTTTAGAGAGGGAAGGAAAAAGAGACAAGAGCAATGTGAAACTGTCGATCGTGTGCGTTCTTAGAAACGAAAAGGGCTTGTGCTTATCTCAGGTGAGCAACAGGATATGCAATTCTAGAGCCAGTACCAAAGACATTTTAGTTTATTTATTTAGCCACTTGCAAAAGGTGCTGGGTTGTCAGCTCCAGAGGCTGAAGTCCTTTATTTATTTACTGAAAGGTGCTTCATGGTCAAATGCAGCCTGAATGTCCCTGTATCTCTCTGCCGGCGTGGCTCAGTCCTGATCTAGTTTCCATGCTCATTCAGTACTTGCTAAAATAGTTACCTAGGGAGTAAACACTGCCAGCCACGGTCGTGGTTTCTGAGATATGGAGTCCAGCCCAGTCAGAAGTTTACCAAGATAACCTCATTGCATCACATGCCAAAGAGCTACAAACAGCTGTAGAGCTGAAGGGCTATGATATTTAAATACGTTATTGAAAATGCAAGGTAATCATCATGTAAGAATGCATCCAAATATGGGATTTGGAAATTAAAGACTTCCTACAGTGTTTTTTAGAGCCACACAATATCTAGATTTAATGGGCGGACTACATTTCATCAGGGCGTATTTTTCAGTGAGGAATTCTGATGGGAAGCAAGGACAGTATGGAGCCTCAAGAGACACAGAGAATGTATATGAATGCATTCCAGTCCTAGGTGTGTGTGCATGTGTCGTAAGCGTGTCACTCACTGGGAGTCAAAATAAGGTCAGTGCAGATGAATAAGTATATGCAAAAAGGGCAGGAAGAAAATTCATGTCAAATCAAGCTAAAAATAGGTGGCTGAGTGGATGAGGAGAATGACATAAGAAATTAAATAGGAAAACTGCAGTGTCTGAGAAGGAAAGCAGCCTTGCACAAGAAGTTCAAGTATTCTCTGAACTCACCTGAAAATATTTTAAATATATCTGTCATTGAAGATAGAAGGAAGTGGTTTCTCTATTAATATATTTAAGGTTTGGAGGTTCACAATTTCTCTGAAGCCATGACATTCCAATTCCCTCCCTCCCTCCCTCCCTTCCTTCCTTCCTTCCTTCCTTCCTTCCTTCCTTCCTTCCCTCCTTCCTTCCCTCCTTCCTTCCTTCCTTCCTTCCTTCCTTCCTTCCTTCCTTCCTTCCTTCCTTCCTTCCTTCCTTCCTTCCTTCCTTCCTTCCTTCCTTCCTTCCTCCCTCCCTCCCTCCCTCCCTCCCTCCCTCCCTTCCTTCCTTCCTTCCTTCCTTCCTTCCTTCCTTCCTTCCTTCCTTCCTTCCTTCCTTCCTTCCTTCCTTCCTTCCTTCCTTCCTTCCTTCCCTCTTTTTCTTTCTCTCTTTTTTTTCTTTCTCTGTTTCTCTCTTTCATTCAATTTGTGGCACCTGAGATTCACAAAGGAGGAAAAGGTTCTATCAACTGCATTTGAAAAGCTCATTCCCAGTACCACAAGGCTTGCCATGTAGTCGTTAGCAAGCAATTGCAATGCCAGTTGCATTTGGCAATAATGTTGACTGAACTTATTTCAATTTGTGTTATATTTGTAGAGATACAGACCTTATATTTATGCCTACAAAAAAATGGCAACAACTCATTTTAACTTACTTTGAGATAGGGCAATAACCCACCCTATTTTGGTATTCACTGTACAAATAGAGAGTGTGAACCCGCCTGCCCCTGCAGAGTTTACAGTCTAGAGAGAGCAGCAGATTCCTCTGCAGGTGGTAGAGAAACAGCACATACGCATGATCCTTCTGCTTATTTGATGTATCTATTCTAAGTTTAAAAACTTGTCTTTTGCAGAAGGCTGTTTCTTTCCTTCACCTGTTGCGGATGGAAAAGATGCCCAACTTCATATAGACATCTAACTTTTAGGCCTCAGAATACGGAGATAATGATGTTATCTGGTGTAATTTGTTCAACAGCGCAGGTTATCTGGGTCAGCACTGAGGAATGTTTGTGTTGCAGCAAGGCTCAGGCACGGCTGTGTTGGACGGCAATCACTGCTGACATTCACATTGCTGGGAAGGACACACAGATCAGTTTGAAAAATGTCTATTGCTCTTAGGCCACAGAAATCTGCAAATTTACAGTGACAATTCAAATACCAGAAGTTCTCGTTTCCAACAAATATTTCCATTTTGCAGCATTCAGCTTCCTCTCAAATTTGACCTTTCCCTAAGAAAGCACACAGTGCAAAATGCAAAAATAAAGAAACCAAGAGCTCACTTAGAAACACAATTGTCCATTAAAAGCAGTTTTAATGAAGTATATTCCATCAGCCTTAGTTGCTTTTGACAGTCAGTACCTAAACATAGGATTCAGGGTCTATCTTAGAAACCCTTTAAGGCATCCAGAACACCTGCACAAAGCTGGGGATGTGACAGCAAGACTCTCACTGTCTGAGGCTGCAGCTGGGGAGGGACACTGAGGTATCTAGAAGAGCATCACACACGCTCGGTGATGCTATTAGTCTCCAAATCTCTACAGAGCTACACAATTTCACATAATAAAACATCCCATCTGATATTGTTATTAATGGGGTGTCAGAGCCTGCTGAAGGAGAGGGGTCAGCGGCACAGGGCTCTCGAGTCACTCTATATTCACAACATTCTTTTGGCCCACCCTGGTTGTTTTACACCAGAGCAGCCAGAAATTCCTGCGCTGGCTGCTCTGTTCCATGACCTCCAGCAATGCCAAGAGCAAGAGGCCGATTGCAATCCAGCAAAGACCCTTCTCCTCGGGGAACCCTCTGAGAAATCTGGTGTCTGGCAACCTGATTGTGCAAGGAACAGAGATAATCAGAGCGATAGCAAGCGAGCAACTCCACATAGCAATTCCTGAAGCTATAGAAAGAGAAGAAGGATTGATAATTGTCTGAGTCAGCACTATTATTGTTTTTTCAAGTCGCAGAATCACAGAGGCAACACCGGAAAGCCACATGTTGGAGAAGGAAAGAAGAGAAAAGAACGTAATATAAAACAATACAAATAGAATTTGTATTGTAGAGTTTTCAGGCCTAAAAGATTGAAACCCTTTTCCTCCTTCTTCATTATTTTATGGCTTTGGCTATCATCTTCGTGAAAATATGAAGAATTGTTTCTTTTTTTCACGGAGATCCACCAGTTAGTGTCAGCAAAGAGTTGTTAGGCCACCCTGGGATTTCTGCTTCAACTTGTCCTTTTCAGGTGAAAGCTGGGTTTTACTGTGTTGTGTAAGATTTGATGTCATAACCAGAACACGGGGTATGAACTGTCTGAACTTAAATGGATATGATAACAGAATTAGTCATCTTTTTCTTCTACATATTTTTTAAGGTTTAATGAGGAAGGTTTAAGAAGGCTTAATGAGGAAGATTTTTTTACATTCTTATCTGTTTTAGTAGAATAATTACACACAAGTTGAACCAAAGTACATAGGACTTTACATCTGTACCCAGCTGCATTGCTGATGTGAGTCACTGAACTACAACCAGCCTAAACTGGCTCCTGAATTTTGTCTTATCCCTTTACTCCTAGGCTATGCATTTTGGACCTGAATTTCTGCTGGCATTGTAAATTTACCCCAGTGAAGAATTTGGCCTTCACATTACAGAGAGATGAATAAAATCTCGGTATTGTGTTTGTGTTTGGATTGTCCCTAGTGGTTTTTTTGTAGGATTTTTCTTTCTTTCTTGTTGCTTCAGTGATTCATTTATGAAAAAAAAAATATGAGATTCAGGCTTCTGATGGTATTTCCATTACCCAGGAATTGAAGTAATTTGAGCAGGTCAGGACTTGCATAAAGATAAACATACATACCCAAAGTGAATGCTAATACTTGAAATACAGAAAACGATTACAACTTGTGCCCCGTGTTACTTACCCAGCAGACTTTCTGCTGTGGATTTATGGCTGTTGTCACAATACTTTCTTCTCTGGCTTACCTTGAAAGAAAGATTAATCAAGAACTAAATTAATTAAATTCAGAGAGAATGCTTAAGTAAAAATATTGTCCATACGGTTACACACATATATATAAATGCATGTATGTATAATTGGCAATCTGTTTTTGTAAAGATTTTATCTAAATTCAGCAGATTGGGTTATCTGATAATTACTTTGTTTTGAGTTGGGATCTCCAGGGTAGATGCTGGACTCCAAATAACATAATTAGTTTGCAAAAGGGCACCAGCTTCTCAGCAGTTTTCTGGAAAGTGCTTCCTGAGAGGCGTATGAAGTTCTTCCATTCCAAACAGATTCAAAGCCATGTGACAGTTGCCAAATATGTTATAAAAATAGGGGAATTTCATGCACCGATCTTGTTGAGAGTAATCTGCTTATGCAATTTCTTGACTGTTAGCTCAATATTTTCCGGAATTTGTGGTGCAGCAGAATAAAGATCATGTTTTATTCTAGTTATGACATTTTTGCTATATATTTTTAGAGACTTCAGAAGTAGTTTGATGTGCTTGTAACCGGAACATGGGCCAAAATGAGTAATGTTTTGTGGTCAGTGAATTTCTGCTGCTTCAGAAAAAGTGATCTTACCTTCATGACCAGCAGTGATCTTACATCTTATATCTTCAGATGAAACTTGGTCTCCTGTGGCCGTGCTAGAAAAGTGATACATTTTCTATTTGCTTTATAAGCTGAATTTCAGTTGCCCAGGCTTTCACTTTTGCTGCATAATAAATAAGAAGTGTCGTTCAAGTTTTATTTTTCCTATTCATAAATAAGAAATCTCGTTCTCATTTGGTGTAGAGATGCTTCAGATGCTTTACGAACATTTTATTGTCTGCCTCAGTAACAAACACACTGTCTATCTAGAAACACTGTGGCTTCCATTAGACTGTTCTATTAATTTGAGTCAAGAGGACAATAAAACATGCTGAATGACAGCGTGTCACTAATGACTAAAAAGCTTTAAAGAAAAACCATTCTGCCTCTTGCCTTTTCATCATTTTCCCTATATCTAAGTGCACCCCCACTGTATTTTAATGGAGGCATGGCCCTGTTGGTGTATTTCTATTACTTTTTAGTGATTAGCCGAGTGTAAAGCCTTGTTAGATAAAACTGATTACATTATTTTTTCCAAAGGGGAATGTGGGTCTCGAAGATCAGTAAGTACCCTGCTGTTGGAAAATGTTGGTTAAATGTGGTTCTGGTAAGTTCTTCCGCAGTACTTAAAAAACATTCGAACACCAGGTGAGGTCCTTCTTTAAACAGAAATGTATGTATGTCCATCTGCTCTGGATATAGATGGAAGAGATGACTGAGAATCAGTGCTAAAAATAGCTAATCTGGGATTTATATTGGGGATATAAATTGGTGGAATAGGTGGTATGGTAGCAAAAGACATTCCTTCCACTCAGGTTGGCGTTTACCATATTGCAGAAGCCTGGTACAAAGCCAGCACTACTTGTGTTCCTGTTTGACTATACAGTGTACAGTGTATGTGCTGCACAGGGATGAGGTTTTAGTTACTTGTGTTTTTTTAGTCCTCCTAGTCAAGCAGAAGTATTAGCGATGTAATCCTTCTCTCCATTAACTAGACGTGACACTTGGGCAACTTCTGCCTGACATACATCTGACTTTCTGGAGTCCATCAGAGGTCCCTTATCCTGAGGGATCACCTGAACCTTCAGATGCCCTCCAGGTTTTAGACGTCAATATGCAATTTTAAAGGAAACCCAGGAAATACTTATTTCTTTCTGAAATGCAAGTAGGATTTTTTTTTTCCAGTTTATCACTTATTTTTTCTACGAAGAAGGAGTATTCCAAAGTATATTGGAAATACCACCTCCCTTCCTGAATAATTACATTCTGTTCCTTAATTAGAGAGTCAGCAAGGGGCTAGAGGCTGTAACTTGGATGTGCTGCCCTTCTTCCAAGAAATTGGTTCTTAAAAACTTCGTCACAAGCACTTGGCTAAGAGGGTTTTAATGTGTGGGGTTTTTTTAAGGTGGAAGACCTGAGATAACACTATTCCAGAAGCAGACAGCACTGCAGCGAACACGTCCCTCATGCTCTCCGTGATGTCCAACCTTGTGTGCAGCCATGCAGACCTCAGCCTTTGCCTGGCCAAGGTGAGATCTGTGGGACAGCAGCTCTTTGGGGGAGGCAGCATCTTATCATTTTGTGGGAGCACAAGATGTAGCATGTCTGGGACATCTAGAAGCCATTGCAACATTTCCAGGACCAGACTGTGACTCTCCTAAGTTGTAATAAGCCATTGCTTACCCAAATGACTGCTGTGAAAACAGAATTATAGGATCATAGGATCACAGAATCATAGAATCGTTTCAATTGGAGGACACCCTCAGGATCATAGAGTCCAACCATAACCTAACTCTGGCACTATACCATGTCCCAAAGAACCTCATCTAAATGCCTTTCAAAACCCTCCAGGGTTGCTGACTCAACCAGTTCCCTACGCAGCCTGGTCCAATGCCTGACAACCCTTTCTGTGAAAAATTTTTTCCTAATATCCAATCTAAACCTCCCCTGGTACAACTTGAGGCCATTTCCTCTTGTCCTATCACTTGCTACTTGGGAGAAGAGACCAACACCCTCCATGCTACGACCTCCTTTCAGGTAGCTGTAGACAGCGATAAGGTCTCCCCTCAGCCTCCTTGTACTCAGCCTCCTAGTACTTGCAATATGGACCATAATAAACAATAATGATAGAAATAATAATAACAGTGCACTTCTGTGCTGCCTCCCTTTTCTATTACATGGGAGACATTCTGGTACTGCAAGATGGATACAGTGTAAAATATAAATGTATGGAGGTTGTAATAATGGGAGCACATGCGAGGTAACTAAATGAACTATCTTGAAGAGTGATGACAGCGTACGCTCAGAAAATTATGTACACTATTTACAACAGCTCTTGGTTGAGTTGGGATTTATTTATGTTGCTCCACATCCAACTAAATGTTAAATATGACGTCATGCAGTAATGGTCCATCTCTGGTTGAAGGTACTAGTGGAGAGATATACAGAACTTTCTTCTGTGACATTCTCATCTACAGATACATGTGAATTGATAGAAATAACCTTTTGTAATACCCACAATTTTCTGTAGTTCTAATTTTTATTGTGCCTGCTGCCTGAAGGATGATAAGACTTATTCATAGAATTCACACTCCAGTGGTTTGATAAATATATAATAGTCTGAAAAGGAGTTACTTGGTGCAGTGCATGTTATTCGTCAGGTCTCAGTTTTCCTTGGTTTTGATACTAAGGTTTATTTTATTTATTTATTTTTTTAAATTTCACGTTTTTGGTTGACTTCTTTGATCTTCTTCCTACCAGTAGCCACAAGGAAAAATAGCACTTGGGAAAATAAAACTAAATCTGGTGTGATGAAAAATACGTTTATATACCTTTATTGTATTATCTCTTATTCTCTATCTGACAAATGAGGAGGCAAGAATATTGTAAAGTGATATTCTATAGCAGGCACAACACTTATCAGTTATTTTCCTTTGACCTTCTGCCTTAGAAAATTAATTCACTTGAGCTGCTCATGCACTAGAACATTAGGGAAAAAATAATGTTAGCACTAGTGAATATAATCTCTGCAGGAAAGCTGGGCGATTATTCAATGGTCTAATCTTATCTCTTGTTTCATTTTTATATGGCAAGTCTACATTTAAAGTATTAGATATACTGTGCTTCTGCTCAGTACCATCAAACCACAGTAAATAAATGCTGCTAAGTGCCACCATGAGTGAAGGAGCTTATAATGAGAAGTGTGAGTAGACGTGTGCGCCATTCATCATTCTGTTCAGCCCGATATTGGGGCTCTTTTTATCAGCAGTATTCGTGGCGGTGTCATCACCTCTGGTATAAATCTTCTGTCAGTGGCTGTCGTCCCTGTGCCCTATTAAATTCATGCTCTCACATAATCACCGAACGACCTTTGGATGTCTTTCATTAACCTCTGACCCGAACCCTGCTGGCTTCTTGTTGGTAGGTAAATCTATAACATGACATTTGCTTATGACTCAACCTTTATCCTTGCTTAATAGTCGTGCCTTTCAGTTTTTAGGTTTTATTTGTCCTGGAGCGAAAAGATAGTTACAATCTTAAAGCACAGCTTGGATTTCAAAGGTTGGAATACAACATTCACCTAAGTGTTTTCTAATAGACTTTCTAATACTTCTCCAGCGCTGCCTACTGAATCTTATCGATTGTAAATTGATGCAGGATGTTAGCCTCACAAATAATATTTTTGTTTCTGACAGAAGTTTATTTTCTCTCAGATATTTTCTTCTTGCTGTGTTCCCCTGATCAGGGATTAAGGATTCATTAATTAAAATTCAATTCGGCAGCTGTGCCACAGCTTGGCCTAAAATTTCTGGTGCTGGAGATGGGCAATAATAATAAATATAAAACAAAACTTTATTTTCATGAGGATCAAGTGGGCCGGAAAGTACTTACACCCGTGCTCTGTGTTGCCGATGTCTTACTGCAATGCCTTGGCCAAGCTACTTAATTTTTCTATGACTCATTTACCTGACTTGTAAAGCGGGCCATGGTAGAACTGTACTCTGCAGGATAAAACATGAAAAATGGTTTCTATTTACCTCTCGCGTGCTTGGGAGCCAGCCTGATACTCTTATTAACCCTGCTCAGCTAAGTGTGTGTACAGAGCTGAGAGCACACTGAATTATCTTTCTCCCTCCTTCAGCCCTACCTCCCCCTGGGAATGCACCCCCCATTACAGTTAACTGTAATTAGCACCAATTAACTAAAATTCTTAGTGGTTGTATTCCTGCATACCCTTTGATATAAGGTGCTCTCGGCAGCGGAAGAGAAAGTAAGCGGAGAGGATTTGTGTGGGCATGGGGTTCATGGAGAAGTTCGGGACTGGCTGGTGCTCCCTGGGTGAGCGGCTATGGGAACGTGTCTGCTGTCTGGGCAGGGAAATGGGAGTGAGGACATGGATATGGGAACACAAAATAGAGGTGTTCGTAGTGATGGAGGTTGTGGGGAGAGAATGGGGCAGGTGGGTTTGATGAGGGGCTGTTTGCAGAGTGGGATAGTCCTGCTTTGTCATTTGAGTGACCATGGAAAAGAGCGTGAGGTTTCCTGCAGAAAAATTAAGGTAAAAACCTGAGTAAATGTGCATAGAATGGCTTTCGCATTTTCTGCTATAGCTCTGTAAATCATCCTGAAGCAAAGTTACAGTAAGAAAAGATTGGATGACATTATCTTCCCCTCAACTTTTTATATATTTCTTTAATAATGGCATTTTAGTGGACTTGTGTGCTTAAAATAACTTCAACTAACTTGTGCAATGGCAACAGTGTTTCCTGAAGTGCACAATGCACACATGCGTGTTAAATCCATATCTTGATGATTTTGCTATCCAGAAAGCTACAGCAAAATGCCAGTAATTTGTTCCTGAGTTTTTCTCTCTCCATTTCTTTTTACTGTGTTCAGGAATGGCAAGTAGATTGTACTTCTGTGTCCTGTTTTGGTGTGAGGCTGTACCCTCACAGCTGGAGGGCCCATCTCAGCTTGTGACCAAGCACTATTGAAATGGGGGAAGTTTTAGGGAACTGGGGATGGACAGATAAGCATTTTGTCTCTTTAACTTACTGTGTTTTGAGATAGCATTCCTCCCTGGTTTTATCAATGTTGTCCCCATTTCTCCTTTTTGCCTCATTTTCTGCTATGGCTGGGCAGGTGTCTTCTGACAGCAAAGAAGGGCAAAACTTCCTAGTCTTGTTATTTTGTGCTTCATAAAATACCTGGGACAAGTTACTTGGAGAGCAAATGAAACCGTAACAAACCACAGATGTCAACCCATAGCCATCCCTGGTGCTGGCTGAGTGCCAGCACTCAAAGAATAATTCCTGCCCTCCAGCCAAAACGTCTCTAGAGGTAGAGGTCTCTGGGAAGAGAGGTTGTTCTGGCATCAGCTGTCTCCCCTAGAAGGTGGCAGCTCCACACATGCTTGAGACCAGCGTCCTGCGAATGACTTGGACATTGTTTGAAACATCATCGGCTTCCTCGTGTTGTCTGAACTCAGGATATGGGAGATATCGAGGGATGTGGCTACAACCCTTGGTGGGGAGCGGAGATGACAGCACTGGCGTCTGCTTCAGGTCATAGAATGATCTTCCTTGTTTTCAGGTCACCACAGAGAAACACCATGTCATACAGATGTGGAACAACTACAAACTCAATTCCTGACACCAGGCTCATTACATGGATGGTATTATCAAACAATACAACTTATGTGTAGACAGTTTGATAACACTATGCCTTTTATTCAACATACATGTACTTTCAAAAAAATCTTCTGTTAAATCAAAATGAGAAAAGATAAGGATAGGGTAAGGAAAAAAAAATCTATTCACATCTGATAAGCCATACATCCGAGCTCATTTGTAAGCACCTTGTCCTTCCCAGTTTAACACACAGCTGTTTTGGAGCTCACAGACAGCAGCATGGGGTAAACGTTGAGCAGTGCAATGGGATTGGTAGTAAATGAAAACAAGAGCTGGTTAAATGCCAGTTCCAAGAGAGAGTGTACACAAATGTCCTGGTAAGAGGCTGTTGCCTGGGCACTGTCTACGTTCATTGACAAAAGGAATAAAAAATGGGTCAACATACTGTGTTATACTAATCGCCCAGCCGTTAAGGCCTATTAGTGGCCTCAGAACACTGACAGGAAGTTTTGCAGTGGCAGAAGTGCCCAGAGGTGCCTGGTGCCAGTCTTCACATGAGTCCCGGCATCGCTGGTGGTGCCTGTGATGTGACCTGGTTCCTGGGCACATGTTGAATTTGGCAAAGTGCAGTTGAGAACCTCTGGAAAAAAGTGGATTTTGAGAAGAAACAAATAGAGCAATGACTCTGTCCTTTAGATGGCTCGGTCCCACAGACCTGAGTGGGCTTTTAGTCTCGTCATCGAAAAGCAGATTTTCAGCTGATGATGACAACTGAGAGGACTTGGGATGATGGCAGCAAAGAAACACAAATGAATGGTTAATTTTGTGACCCACAGGGAGCACTGGAAGACATTAATGGGTATAAAGAGGCCATATTTCCATAAATGACCATTAGTCTTCTGCAAATGTTCCTTGAAATGTAAAGGAATGATTTTCTCTCTCCAATTAATCATCCTGGAAATCCTCCTCCGTGTAATCTTGAAAACACGAGAGAGGACTTAGTATCAGCAAATGTTGCCAGATGTACAAAATGGCAGAGTAATGTGTTGTATTAAATGATTTTGGGTGGCAGAATCTGGATAGGAAGCCAAGAATACTGCACCAACATTTGAGATGTTCTGCAAGAGGCGTTGCCAGCCTCAGGAGGGAGCACTGGATAATTTATAGGTTAACATTTTCTTTTTATGTGAATAGCATTTTTTCTCATTTATAGTTAATTAGGTTAAGCATGCATGGGGAGCGAGGGAGGAAAGACTTTCAGAGAGAATCTAAACGATTAGTAATTTGAATGAAGTAAAAGAATCTGCTAAAAGATGTAGCTCTGGAATTAAATATGTTGCTATAACAAGTGTAAGTATCTGATAGGAATTTTAAAGGTTCTTACATTAATTATAGCAGCAGCATAAAAAGAGGTAGAGCATATTTACAGATTTGGCACATGGATTCTTTTCATAAGTAGCTGCTGCTTCATTTTACTATAGGAGGAGAAGCTATTTGTCCCACCATTTCGCAGGTTTATATCTTTTGCACACGTCTTATCTTGAGGGTTTTGGCTCACATAGAAGATCAGTTAAGGTGAACTACAAAGTAAAATGAACATTGACTTAACCACTGAGTTCCTTCAAATCTTTTTTTTCCTATATGAAATCCTCTTGACACTCCCTGGTTGGCTGAACATTTTTTTGGCAGATTCTGTGTGCCCGTCTACACACAGGGAGCCAAAGAGTTTCACTAAGGCCCATCTGAAAATGCTGCACTGCATTTAGACTGGGGCAAACTTCTAATGCAGACACTCAGAATGGTTCAGGGCATTACAATCACTTGGGCTGCAGCTGGATTACTGGTATGCAGAGTTGTATGCTGCTAGCGAGGGTCACACAGTGTGCTGTCATCTCCCATCTCCCACCACGAGGGTGACACATCTCTCCAGCAGCTCTGCACCGTGGGCACTCTCCGGTCCTGGTGCCCCATCTCCCAGACACAACAGGCTGGTTTCCCCCACATAACCGGTTCTTTGCTCCTTGCCTCCCTTGGGTGATCCAGCACATGGCTGTCCTGGCCAGAGCTGTCACGTTCCAGGATATCTGTGATGAACATGACAGAATTTTACAATAAGGAGAACATTTGCTTTGATTCTATGATTCTATACAACTGCACCTCTCATACCTCCCCGGCCTCTTGCTCAACCTTGGATCCCACTTTGCAATAGCCTTTTGTCCAGAGAGGTGGTCGATGCCCCATCCCTGGAGACATTCAAGGCCAGGCTGCTCTGAGTAACCTGATCTGGGTGACAATGCCCCTGCTCATGGCAGGGATTGGACTGGATGAGCTTTGAAGGTCCCTTCCAACCCAAACTACTCTATGATTTGATTCTATGATTTATTAAAAATGAGTTAAAACGCATTTCCAGCTGGAATGCCTTCCACTATGTAATTTTTTAAAATACTCAGAACAGTTTTTAGCTATTTTTCAGTTTTCTTTCCAGATTACTCTTAAGTGTTGGGTGAAGTTTTTAAAGGTAAGCATGTCAGTCCAAATTTAAGCACTGTTATCCAAGGGGTCTGATGCACAAGTTCTCCCAGCTGAAAAGCGTGCAGTACTTCCGAAAATCAGGCAGGACTTTGAGTTAGATACTAAATATAGATTTAACAGTTTATCCCTTGAGCTCAAATAATTCAAGAAGTGAATTATTTATGTTTTCAAAAAATGAATTATTATTTATACCGGAAAACACTGCCGTTTTTATTGCACATGAGCAGTTCCACATGGAGAGTTATTCAAAGTAGTTTAATGTTTGTGCTGCGCCCATAAAAGCCAGTTTCTTTTTCTAGACAGAGATCTTTAAAATAGCCTATAGGAATTGAATGCTGAGCCCCAGTGAAAGTCAAGGAGAAGTAAGCACCTAATTCCCTTATGCCTTTTATAACAGAAAAACCCAGTGTTTATTGTCTTACCTCCAGTTGTAAATTAAGCCCACATGCTGCACCAGTTGTGTGGCAGCGGTGCAATCTGCAGTCATCTCTGTCAGGCAGCTCAAATGAAGACACACCCAGAGTTGTTCAGATTTACTCTGGCTGCACACTTCTGTCTGTTTAAAAAGAAGAAAACAGACCCTGCACAGATTGTGTGTGGCTGCTTCACGTGTGGGATGTGGTCAAGGGATGCCCAACTTTGGCCAAAATAGAGTGAAGCTCAGTGGAGCACAAAGCCTAAAGCAGGGGACCCAGGTCCAGAGCCAGCCAGGAGCAAGCAAGCACAGCCTTGAATTGCACTGCGCTGACACAGCAACATTTGAGAAGCAATTTTGGGCTCTTCCAACATGACACGTGTGTTGCAATGAGCTTAAATGTCTTGCCTTGGGTCACGTCAGGAAGCAGTAGTAGACATGGTAGGAGAACAGAGGTGCCTGACTCAGCCCAGTCACCTCCTGAACTGCTTCTGTCACAAGCCAAAGGAAATGCTTTCACACACACAAGGAGAAATGTCAGAGGAAATAACAGTTCACCCAAGCTCATAGTGAGTTTGAATAAATAGGCTTGGGTTGAGCAGCCAGAGTTGAGGACCAGAGTCCAGAAGTTTGGTACCTGGCTAACTGCATCGGTGCCTCTGGGAACTCCTGCAAGTCCTTCCCTTCCCCACCAGCCTGCAAAGCTGGGGCAGGAATTACTTACAAAGTGATTGTGAGAATTAGCTAATTAACACTTGGCAAAAGCTCTGACAGAGAGCTGCTCTGCCATCAGTGGAAGAGACTGCGATGTGTGCTCTACCCACTGACTGCTCTTCCAGGGTAGGATTTGATTGCACAAGGGCTCATCTGTTGCTAACATGACCATTGGGAGGTATTTTGACACACCGTCCAGCCCATGTATAATACTTGCCCCAGCAGCCCCATTGAGCAGCAGGAGGTGAATTTAGGCACTTTGAGCATCATCCAGCTCCCACAGAGCTCCTTAAAGAAGGCGCCATGAAGAGCTGTGCTGCAGCAGCAAAGGAGATCGCAGGTCTGGAAGGGCAGTCAGAGCTCTGCCATACCTGGTTGCTGCATCTCTAAAGCATGGCCACACCTCTCCATGAATTGATTCCAGCACAGCTTAAAAAGCTAACAGGGCTTGTCTCTTTATCCATCTGTTGGTTCCTGCACATGTCTGAGGGGCCACAGCAGAAGGATCCAGGTGAAGAACCGCAAGACTTTTCATTTCCTAATGTCCCTTCTGCTTAGAGAGTCAGGTCAGTTGACAAAGGGTCAGGGGACTATGCAGCTGCTGCTTTGTGTCTCCCAGCAGCATCCAAGTGTCTCCTCTCTTCATCTGACAGTAAAAGGAAGGGAGGCAGGCAGGCATTTTGCCATTGGTAAAAACTGCAATACCTAAGGTGAGGGATCAAGAAGGGATAAGAAAGTTTGATGTGTCATTTCTTCAAGACCCAGACCCCGCCATTGTCAGGTGAAATGCTTCTCCCTGGACCAGTTGGTTTTCCCATCTTTGGGAAGGGCTCCCTGCCTTGCACCTGGGCTGTGTCTCTGCTCCGCTACTATCCCTGGCCATCAGGGCTGGGGGGTACTGGGATGCAGTAACATGTTTCCTGGAGAACTGCAGAGCCCTGCACAGCATTTGATAGTTCCCCCTGGTATC
The DNA here is from genome assembly GCF_037038585.1 of Patagioenas fasciata. Classification (NCBI taxonomy): domain Eukaryota; kingdom Metazoa; phylum Chordata; class Aves; order Columbiformes; family Columbidae; genus Patagioenas; species Patagioenas fasciata. The sequence goes on along the minus strand of NC_092526.1, from coordinate 9,782,620 downwards.
AGTCCTGCAGCCTGTGCCAATGTACCAAGCCTCAGCTCATAGTAAAGTTCCCTTGAGAAATAATGATTTCACTGGAAGAAGTTGCCAGTATGTTAAAAATGTAAGAAAGACAGCATTTTTCATGCAAACCCTTGCTGTCAATATGGATAATGAGCTTTCTGCTGCTAGTTGCCTTCTTTTTGGGGTGAGAGGTAAAGAAGGAAAACTGCACTTTGCGTAGAATGGACAGTTGTAAGAAGCTGATACTATTCAGTCATTTGCAAGCAGCTTGCAGACATCAGGAGATAAGGTTCGTTACATCTCTAATTTTTTTTTGTCCTTTGGGCAGGTGGCCTAACAGCCCAACAGCTGATCCTATGTTTTAAATTTAATTTTAATTGAATGCACTGCTAGAGATGCCTTAAATTGACTCTTTTTTTTTAGATTTCCTAAGGGAGATTGCACCAAGACCTATATCCCAGTGATAACTTATTCTGGCCCATGGAGCCAGTGTGTATTTATTGTACATCTCTCTGTCCCTTCTCTGGCTTCTGCTACCATGAACACTGCGGTTGCTGATGACTAGAAAATTACTCAAGTGTGAACCGTTTCACTGTCTGTCACCTTGCTCATTAGGTTAGTGAGAAAATGTATCTATGACTCTGTCACACACAGCCCTCATTAGGTGAGCAGCACATTGAGATCATTGCCTTTTTTAAAGATGGCTGCAGGAAAACGGCTGGGTAGTTTGATGTTCCTCAGTAATAAGTGGAAGTAGCAAAACTAGGGCTCAGTGCACTCTCCTCTGAAATAATTGCATTGTTTGCAGAGCCTGATCAATGGAATGAAGTGTTACTGCTGGGGAAGTCAGATGGCAGCACATAATCTCACTTCTTACCTCTTACTCAGAGGGGAGAGGGCAAAAGATGCTCGAGGTAAGATTAATTGTGCAAAAGAGACTTAGGGTAAGAACACTATCCATTTTTGGCATCTGCTTCTCCTTGTGCTTGTTAAACTGGAGGAACTCTATCGAAGGTGCTGTATTTTGTTTTGTGTGTTAGTACAAGCAAATTTAGGTCTATCAGCTATAGGTCTAACTGGTAGCAGTGGGGGCTACCAGTGTGTTCCTAATTCCTACCTCGAGCATTTAGCCAAAGTAGCACTAATCAATATAGACCCATTTTAGCCATTCCCAGAAAGCTGGATATAGAAACCCTCACTGCCAAATATCCATGCTGGGTTTCTGCTAGAAAAGATGTGCTAAATGACTGCATCCCTTCTCTCTGACTAGTGCGACTTTCTTTTTAGTTCACTTCTTTTCCTAAGCAAAGAGTGCCACTGCTTCCACATGGGCATTTACCTTGAAATTGGTCCATTAACTCCTATATGCTTTAGAAAGACAGGTAACTATTTTCATGCCTGGATGTCTTTATTTGAAGAAAGAAGAAATTAAAAAAAAGAAAAAAAAGGAAAAAGAGGAACAGTAGCTACAACATATTCCAACCACCAGAGCAGCTACATAATCCCACTTGCAGTAGGGCCAAAATGCTGAATAGGACCATGGTATTGACGGGACCTGCTACTGGTGTTGCTGGAAAGATGCTTCTGAAAATTGCAGCAGAGCCTTCTCTGCTCTGGCTGTCACACACTTGCTTTGGTGCAGTCCACTGGTGCACTGGTTTGGTGTGGACATGGTTTAGCTCACTTACTTACCAGACGTTGTTGGCATTGGTAGGTGAAGGTTTGCATGTCATACCACTCATAAAATTGCTCAGAAAAGTTATTTAACATGAGGAACTTCTTTTATGCTTTCATTATAATGTTATTGCTACTGATGTTTGTTTCTATATAGTGATCCCAAAGACCTGAAAGGCAGTTAACACAAAAACATTTGCACCCTTGGTTTTGATAGAAATGTGTAGGGCAATATCTGGTCGCCACGTCAGACCTGCAGTGTTGCTGGCACATCTCTGTTCTGCCACAGGAATGTTCAGCCATTAGCACTGGTGTAGAGGATCAGTGATGTACTGTAGTTGATTAAGTTCATAGCAGATCTGTATCCCCTAAGGATAAGAGGATGAAAAAAACTTACAGGCTTTTTGCTTATTTAAAGTTGATATCCAACTCCAAGTCAAATTGGATATCAAGTACTTGACTCACTCTGCATATATTCTCTTCAGTTCCACATACATATGATTCTTCTCATTATCTGCATTTACAAATTCAAAGGCAATTAGCCCTGAAATAGCTAGAAATGTAGAGGAAGAATGTCTGAATTTTTTATTTCCCATAAAGTTCATATTTTCTTTTTCATTTAAGTGTGTCTTTAGTTTCTTTTGAAGAACAGAAGACAAATGGTAAAAAAAAAAATGTCTCTCATGGGACTGAGGGCTGAAAAGAACCGTTATCATGAAATAGAATATTCACTTCCTAGGCTAGTAATTCAAATATTTTTTGAGAGGCTGAATCTATACTGGCAGGTAGCAAGCAGCCCCTGATCTGTCGTCCACATGTCAAGACTCACACTGGACTCTGGTGGTTTGGTGGTTCTTTTTCTCTGGGCAGCTGCAGCCCAGGCTGTGTGTAACGCCAAGTGTTTCTAGAGGGCAGCCTGGTTTGTCTGCTCAATACCAGCCTGCAATGTCACTGTGAAGCGTTGACAAACCTGCACACGCCATCTCTGCCCTGAGCTGGCACCCAGCTGGCTCTGCAGTCACTAGTAGGAGCTCAAATCTTCACCCAAGCCAAGCTTTGGAGCTGCCTGTACAGGAGCACCCATGTTCAGCCAGGTGCTGAGGGGATGTTAAGGAACATGTGAACTCAAGAAGAGGCTCAAACTCACATTTAAATTAATGTTTACAGATATATAAAGGGTGAGCGTCACGAGGATGGAGCCAGGCTCTTCTCGGTGACAACCAAGGATAGGACAAGGGGTAATGAGTACAAAATGGAACACAAAAGGTTCCACTTAAACTTGAGAAGAAACTCCTTCTCAGTGAGGGTGGCAGAGCCTGGCCCAGGCTGCCCAGGGAGGTTGTGGTGTCTCCTACTCTGGAGGCATTCAAGACCTGCCTGGACGCCTTCCTGTGTAACCTCATCTGGGTGTTCCTGCTCCGGCGGGGGGATTGGACTGGATGAGCTTTCGAGGTCCCTTCCAATCCCTGACATTCTGTGATTCTGTGATAAAGCATAAGCCCAGTGTAGCCTATGTGAAGTAAGCTATTCCAGTTCCAAAGGAGTAGGTGTCCTCAAACAAAGAATTAGCAAACGGAGAAGGGTCATCTCTCTATAAATCCGGTCACTAAGCAGCCATAGGATAGGAGCCAATTTATTGGATTTCAGTCTTTTATGTCAGAATCGCAGTGCTTTGGTCAATAGGAAAGCTTGAGTTGAGACTGCAATGCCTGTTTAGAGGGCAGACCTGGGAACCTCCCTCCAGCTCTCTTTGCCATCAGTACGTCCACCAAAAACCAGGTTGTAACCCTCAAAACAGGCAGTATTGCACGTGGCTCGTCCCAGCCTACTTGTGCAAACAACAGGTTCACGCTCTGTGTTAACTTCATAATTGCCTTCAGTTTTATACTAGCAATTAGGTTCCCTTCCCACACATAACTCAGCTTCAGACACACCGTCGAGGAAAATAATCCACTTACAGCAATATTACTTAGTTCATCCAGCTTGCTGATTGTGCCTTATTAATGTCCAGGTACAAGAATGGGTTTTTTCTTCATTCTGACAGGGATTCTTGGAGTCTCAATGAGCAATTAGTATAAAAAAGATGTCCCAGGAAGACAGAATTAATACTAAAAAAAACCATCAAGCCCTTTCTTAAAGGTTTTACGGGTTAATTTTAATAATTTTTATTTCAAGTAAAAATATCACATTCTAAGAAATAGAAGTGTGTCCTGTTTAACAGAGGATGCTTCAAGAGTTGTTGTTTTTTGTTTGTATTGGCTGGGTTTTTGCAGTTGTTTGTTTTTTTTGGTAGAATAACATTTTCATGAAGAAATTTCCCAAAGCATAATTATCACAGGAGTTTTCGTTTGGACCTTCAAAGAACTGTTGGCAGCATCAATTTCCTCTTCTTTTTATTGGATCTGATGGGAGCCAAAACTAGATTATTGTTTTTTAACATCCATAAACTATGGTATACCTTCTGCAGCTGGAAAAATAAATAAGTAACAGCAACACATGAAGACATTGTATGTAACATGGCCCAAACTAGTATCTCACTAATGTGTAAATAACCTGCTTTATAGAACCATATCTTAACCAAGCTAAGGGCTTAATTATTATTGATTAGTTCTGCCCACTGTTCCAATATCAGTCGTTATTGTAATAATCTCCATATCCCTCATTAAACATGCATCTGTTTCCATGGGAATGCATTGTTAAATAAGAAGTGCTATTTGAATATTATTGGTTTCACTGATTGTTCAGGCACTTGGTACCGTGGTCGCCCAATCTGTCATAGTTAATCAACTCTCATCTCTTAACACTGGCTGCAGTTATCAATGAGTTGAGGATTAATATTCTGGGCGAAGCAGATGATAAATCATTTGTATATAATTAGTGTACAGCAAGGTTACAGCTGACATGAATTTTTATCTTAATTATGAGAGAAATTTGTTCCATTAATTTAATTTAGTTTGCATGAGTGGCTAGACACCTAACAAAGTTAATCTTACACCTGTCATTACAACATTAAGGAGAGTCTCATTTTCAAGCTGTAGACACAGATACTCCAGCATATAAGGATAATGTTGCTCATTCTGATGTGAAAATAGATGATCGTAGACAGAAGATACAGAGCCTACTCTTTTAAAAGTCTTCCCAAAGGATTTATGTGAGAATATTACAGAGATTCAAATCTGGTTGCCGCTGTTCTGAGTAGACTAATTTTCCTTCAATCTTCCTTCTATACCCCCTCATGAAAGAAGCACCCGGTTCTTACAAACAAAGGGAAAGATTTTCCCCTTATTTTTATAGAGATGTATTTTGATTACTTTAGCTATATACATATAGTTAACATGTGACAACGCCGTAACACTTGTATGACATGATATCTGCATTAATGGCAAGGGGTGAGGAAATACGCGCTGCCTGCAATCCAGCCTTCATATTTATGTGAAAAAGAATTATTCATAACTTCATCTACTACACAAATGGCAATTATGCAGGCATTTCTGAGGTTTCAGCACACTGAGTAAACCTAAATTCTCTGTTAATTATCCAAGCAATTATCAAGTCTGATAAATCATACATGATTGATAGATAAGGTGGGGCTGTTTGGGTAACAGGATATGGTGTTAGTTATTTTGCTGATAATTAACCAAGCACCTAAATGAAAAAAGACTATTTGCGGCATCCCTTATAAAAATGTTTATCTTTATAGATTTGTTGATTATAGTTATTTTATTCTGGTAGGATGACTTTGGAAAAAGAAAAGCCAATACCCGAGCCTTTTTACAGCTAATGAGATGAGACTGAAAACAGTGGAGACAGAACTGGAAATTGCATTCTGCACTAGCTGAAGTCCAAATACATATTTGTAATACAAGCCACAGTTTCCTGCACATTTGCAGCATAAAAATAACCCTCAAACAGAAACATTAATTGAACAGTAACTCAGATTAATGTTTTGTAATATTAGTTCACAATTATTACTCTCAGCTAGGGTCAAGAAGTATATAGTTGGATATTCACAAAGAAATGACTGATTTAAAAACAAAGAGCTCTAATGGAATTCAATAGTGCTTTTCAGTCATTCCAGTTGGCATCTCTATTACCTGAAATGATTCACAGTCCATTATGGGAGCTTCCATGCTAATAGAATGTCTATCTTCTGTAATACAGACACATCAGGGCACTAACTGAGAATCTGTCACAATGAATTTCATCTAGATTTCACTTCATCTCTTCATGGACTGTAAAATTTGCTCTTGTACAATGCCTAAATTTACTGTGGGTAATTGAGAGAGATCTATAGATGCAGCACACGGCAAAAAGCGGTTTTCCGAAGATCTATTGTAAATTGTGCACATTTGGTTCAGCTGGGGAAAGATGATGAAGTGCTGGACACTGCTCTCTGCTAATTAAATGCTTTTGGTGAGCTCTGAAAATATTTTGAATGGATCACGGTGTGAGTAGAAAAGTGAAAACAGCAGCCTGGTTAAAATGTCTCTCTTGCAGCTAGAAAGACAATGGAAAAGCTTTTGAAATTTAAGAAAGCCCAAAAAGAGATAGGCAAACGAGTGGAAGTAGGCTCCATTACCCCCTGTAAGACTTATGGATCATTTCAAGTAGACCTATGATATGTTTTATCTGTCTTGTGTTTACATAGTGCAAAGTGGGATATTACCCACTTAATCTGACTTCCTCTAGTTCTTTAGAAAATCCTCCTTAAATAGCGCAGGCCACTCCATTTTATTTTTGTGACTGAGATTATTCATCCTAACTGAAAATGTTGCTGTTAAGTTCTATGCATAGGCTGTTGATAAAAAATTAAAATAACATTTAATGCGTGGCTCATTTTTTTTCCCGGCTGAATACTTACTGCTCTGCTCATGAAATAGATATGCTGAGCATTTGCAAACATTTCTTTCTTTTATTTTATTAAAAAATAACCAACCTTAATATTTTTTAGCCAATTACAATTGTCATATATGCTATAGCTTTTTTTCCTAAGCCACAAACAGAATAATAGCATCACGCTCCGCTGCAAGTGAAGTGATCTCAGCCTTTACATTAGGAGAAAATCAGAATGGTATGACTGCAGTTCATTACTGAAATAGGTAACTGATGAACTGAAAAGACAAAGGGCATTGTTAAATGAAATGTCATTATTAGAGCTGTTCATGTTTAACAAATGTACTGTAAGTTAATTCAGTGGTGTTTTCTCCAAAGTTCTCTATAGGATGTTCACCATTCCTGCTTATGGTCTTTACATGTTCAAGATACTTTTATTTTCTTTGTGGAAACCATGTGAACTAAATCTTTTAATTAAACACCAGTTCAACTGTTGAAAAAAATGTTACATCAACTTTTGTCCAAGGTTTACCTCCAAAACTATCGTTCCCCCAGCAATCTCTGAAAGACAAACCTCTTTAAATATTTTTAAATGTTTATTTAAATCATATTTGAATAAATGCCTTGTTTTCCTTGAAGGAAAATGGAAGGTAAATTCTGAGTTTCATGGGAAAAAGATTCGGCCTTTAGGCTCCAATTCAGCAATCTACAACTATTCAGCAAAGCACTTTGGCACGTGTTTAATGTCAGGACCTGAAGCATCTGTTTTAATATGTTGCTGAACTGGGTCCTTAAAGCACAAGCAGAATCTTGGACCTCATATTTTAAGAGCTGTGTAAAAGTGGTGTTCTGATATTAAATTAAAAACATATCATACTTTCAGCATCTGTGGGAAACTGCATTGCCTCGGAGGTGATAAAAATAATTTATGGATCTCAGTATTTTTCACAACAAGGAAATGACCTCAGCTTTGGCAATCTGAGGTAGTTAGTGAAGCTTTTCTGCTACATTTATGGATTTACTCAAGCTACATATGCTTTGACCTGTATTTTAGATTTATTGGCAGATACATAAGTCACAGTAAATAACCTAAAAAGCAATTGATGCTCTGTGCATTTTGTGCATGGGCTGATTGACAGATTAAGAGTGGCTGCTTCTCCACAAGTGACTGAAACTTGTGCCCTCGCTTGTTGTAAATACGTCTGCTGCGGTGTCATGCACATTCTTTAACCAAAAATTCTAATATAACTGGAAGAATAAAAGCATATTCAGACTGTCGTATGTGTAAATATAAGTTTTAAAAGAAACGATGTTGTTACACATGCTGCAATCAGGGCAATTAAACTCCTGAAGGCCTCTCGTTCCCGCACGGTCCCACTGGCTCGATGCCCCTCAGGAACGGGGCTGCAGGGTCCAGGTCGGTGTTGCAGAGCGTTAGTGGTTCGAAAGAAGGAGGTTCCTCCTGCTCTCATGGTATGGACATTCAGCTCAGCACTCTTAATAGCTGAGGACTTCAGCCCGAGCTTGTTAACATCTTGAGCGGGTTTTGAAATAAAGATCTGGGCCTTGAGTGCCATATGCAGGGCAGCGTTCGAGTGCTTGCACAGTCATACAGGATTGAGCAATTACTTTGGTATGTGATGGAGGGAGAGTTCCGCTGGGTTTCCTCAGGTGGTTCAAGCACTGAGCAGTAAATAAGGGAAATAGATAGTGTGTATTTGATGGTCTAGCATCTGATTGGAATTCACAAACCCCGTGACACAGCTGTAGAACTAAGATATTAGTGACATTAAGTAGACATCCCTAATATCTTTTCATCCCTTTTTCACTTTAGGCAAGGAGCTTAAAAGTTGCAATCAAATATCTATACTGATATCTCCATCATTTGCCTGCTGGAAAGTAGAAAACAAACGTCTCCCTCTCCCATCCTTCCACCAAAAGTGAGATGAATTTAAAGTGTAAGACAGGACTGTAAAAGTTTACTCTCCATCTCCTTGTTCTTGTGGTTTTAACCTGATCTCTTATTAACCCTTTCACACAGCTTTTTAGGCAGTAAAGAAATTTACATTATAAAAGTTCTAAAGCAGCCCATGGTGATATGTCTTCATTCTTTCAAAAGTAGCACAAGATACGTAATAAAGAATAAAAGTTTACTCACTTGAAACTGAGCTTCATCCTCATCTGTTCAGATATGCATAGGTTTTAAATACGGATGTAGGGAAAAAAAAAATGATAGCAGATTCTATCTATTCTACTGTTTCCGTAACTTAAAAACATCACAAACAAAATAAACGTGACTTGGATTACAAACAGCTATGGATGAATTAATATTTTCTGCTACCTGGCTGTGCCACGGGTGATCTGTGCACTGGAAATAAACCTTGCACGGTCTGAATATGCACGGAGCTGGATGAGCTCGCTGCAGGAACACCAGCCAGCAGGCAAAACACTTTTCCTCTCCCTCTATATATACATATATACTTTTTTTTTTTTCCCATTTGTTTAACTTCACTGCCATCTGCTGCTCAGGAACGGAACCTGTACCGCACGCCCAGGAAATATCTGTGGTGTGCACAGGTCTTGATTGCCATAGAGCTTCTAACTATTCCACGTTTTAATGTACCGTGAAGGCCAGGAGGGAAATATTTGGCCTTAAGGCTTGTGCCCCTGGGGACACTGTGCTACCACTACCATTGCCAGGAGTTCTTCTAACAGACCAGAAGATGCTGAGTTCCTACTAAATTATAATAAGTGTTTAAATGGACGTATTAAATCAGAAGCAAGCCCGGCCCCTCGTAGAGAGAGATTGCTGCTTGATGTCCTCCTTTGTGTGTTTATATGTGCCCAAGGGAGTGTTTCATCACCATCACATCTTAAGAAGGCTACAGCAACACCAGCCTATGTAACGCCATGGTTCTTTGTGCATGGTTCCTCTTCTGCATCTTCCTCCCACTTCTGCTCTAGAGAGAAAGCCATCCTCATGTTCCTTCTCCCAGAACTAGTGCCATGTGTTCTTTCAAGCAGATCCTGGAAAATCCCATCTTTTCCATCTGGCTTAAAAGAACCTAGAAGAACAGCTTGAGCTATAATCAGTAATTATAGCATCTCTCATTCCATGCAATGGAAGCACCAGCAGTTTATTAGGCAGAGAGGACCAGACCAGATGGATCATCAGCTCTGGTCATTCAGTGTGTCAGGTAGTTCCTTCCAGTCTGTTTACTGCTTACTGGTATTTTCACTGCATTTGACAAAGAAAGGACACTCAGAATGGGTGATGGGTTGTGTCCAGCAAAAACCAGGGCTATATATAATGAGTATGGCTTCAAATAGTAGAGTTTGATCATGCAAAATACGTTAAAAGAAGAAACATTCTACCACTGATGGGTGCAGTTAGAGATAGGAGGTCTGTAAAAGCAAGGCATTTTCTATCACTTTCTATGTACACTTATCCAGCTTTGTCCTGACTCAATATAAAACAACAGAAAATTCTACTGTGATGTCAATAGGCTTTGGAGGAGACTGTCAGTAAAACTACTGTGCATGCTAAAGTGGTATTCCAAGATTAACCTAAATATTTTGTTTGTTTAGTTAATTTGATGGCTTTGAAAGATAAATTATGATATTACACAGTTATATACATGTATTACAAATAGTTTAGTTTTCCCCTGAAGTGTCAGAGACAGGCTCTTGTCAGAAGCAGGTTACTTTTCTAGTATTAACCATTTCCCCGTGGCAACACCTACTGTCTCCTTTCTTTTCTGATTTTTTTTTAATTTCTAAAAGGCTTGATAATCAATACAGCTGTAGAAAAAGCAAGATACAGCCTGTGTGCCCTTATGCTTTAGCAATAAAATGGTAGTTCAGTCCTGATCTCAGAATATCTATTGGTATCAAAACTAAGTTATGAACTACATGGCAGAAAAAATGTAGCTTGATTTTAAGATACTCTGGTCAGTGCAGACTTGGCAGTGAGAAAAATCTTAATTTGCCGTAAAAATTGAGCTAATTTGATATGGAACTCAGTGAAAAAGCATCAGAAGAGAATACATGCCAGTTCCCAAGTAGAACAATATCCCTTGGGACAACCAGATTTGTATTAAAAAGTATTATCCAGTATTTGGTTACCTGTTAGAATTGGAGCATGTTCTGGTGGAGAGAATATACTAACAGTCATACTAAAGTCCAGGTCACCTGAAAAACCTCTGTGTGAGACAGGAAATAAAATACCTCTAAACCGAAAGAGTTTAGTAAAACACTTTGGAAAGAGGTTTCTCTAGAGCTGACCAAGGCCAAAGGCCACAGATGTGGGGGAGCTTGTGCTTTATTTCTCTATAAAGTGTTTTAAATAATTGTTCTGACTCCAAGCCTTTCACCATGCATTTCTTCTTTTCTTTGGTTTCTCCTCTATGAACACCCACTCTTTCACACAAACACCCAGCATATATGCAGGCAGACTTTCAGAATCTCTTTAGAACTGGCTTATCATTGAAAATTTTGCCTCTGCTGCAAGTTCATGGGTAGTCACTGGTATTTCTAACTTATTGCATGGCATGAGAGCCACTGCTTGCCATCTGACTTGGGCACCTCCAGTTCATTATGTATTACTGGGTTTTTCTCTCTTTTGCAGATCAGCATAGACCTGTTTTCTCTGAGTGACTGTGAAGCATGCTGCTCCACTCTTATATACCTCCAGACATAAAGGCAAGTGAATCCTGATGTGATATTCTGATACAGCATATGCAGCTCACTTCATCCTACTTTCTAGATCAAAGAACTGCAGGATGTTTTCTGCTATAAAAAGAGAGAAGTATCATAGAATCATAGAGAGAAGTATCATAGAATCATAGAATAGTTTGGGTTGGAATGGACCTTTATAGGTCATCTAGTCCAACCCCCCTGCCTTGACTACAAGGCAGCCAGCTAGGGAAGCAGAGACTGACAAAAAATAAAATGCATTGTGAGATTTTTCTTTAAATCTGCAGTAGAAAGGGAGCTGGAAGGGAGTCCAGCCAGAAGAGATGAAGACAGAGAGGTGACTTTAAGCTCAGTAGAACAATAGTCAAGTTAAAAGGTTAATTATTCTCTCTGTGGAAGTTATAGTTCCTGAACTAATGGTGGCAACTCGATTGCCGCCCAGAAGCAGCTACTGGATTGGCTCATCTCTGCTCCACATGGATTTTAATAGCCATTCTATGATTTTAATAGCCATTCCAAACCAACTAAACAGGACAGCCTCTGGCATAGCCCAGGTGTTTTTGTATCTGTAGGAACTTATGCCTAATTTCAAACGTCATGGAAGTTACAAGTCATCCTTTCCCATCTTCCCATGCCTTTCTGGAAGGCATCGTTGCTGATAAGAGGGCAATGCTTTAGGGATGTGCAGTATACCGCCAAACTTATTCCAGCCTTTCAAACTCAAAAGAATATGAACTACTGCAGACAGTGGAGGAAATGCTAGGAGAATTCTACAACAAAAAGAACTCATTAGCCTTGAACTATAAAAAAAAAAATCCAGCATAGTCACTGGAGTCAGCCAAACTGCTGCTTTTGAGTTGACTGATAAGAAAAACGCTAACAATCTTAGAGGTGAATCTTTGTCCTAAGTGGCCCTGCATAAAGGATGAGAAGCCGTGTAATAATGCATTGCCAGTTCTCCCTGTTTTTATTATGGGCCTTGCAATATTCAATGTTTATTTAAAGCCCAGCTCCTGGAATCAAGAGATTACGTGGAAGTCTCTGTTTTAATTAAGAAACAAACAAGAAAGGTTTTATTCATTTTGTGGTTGCTGGGAAAAAAACTCTCCAAAGGCGCAAAAGCCAAAAAAAGCAGATAGAAAAACCTTCATATTAATATGTGATTTAGATATATTAATCACCTGATCTAAGTTGATTACATTATTTGTGGAGACTGAATTTTTAATGTTCATTGTTTGGTTGACACTAATGAAGCCAAACTCAAGAGGAGGTTTCTTTTTAAATGTCCCATCCTTTAATTAGCAACAAAACAGCTTCAGCTCAAGTCAGTTGACTCCTTTGTGACAGCACTTGTGAAGGTAAAAAAAAGCAGGTAGCACTGACTACTGGTGTTACCTATATGACTGGAACAAAGCAGGATCTGCAATATAGAGCTAGAATATGCAGCCATGGCTGTTAATGAACCCAGCTGCCACTTGACTGACATTAGATGCAAAAGGTATTGGCAATGGTATCACTCTGCCACACACAGAAAATGAAATAATCTTGTCTGGAACATGTAATTCTGCCACAGAAGAATTTGCCCTTTCTGGTACATGACATTAGACCTTTGGCAAGACTGGATTGCAGAAATGCGATTCTAAAAGCAAGAGCCCCCATTGAAGTTGATTCTTGGTTGTAAGCAGTAAACACCTTTCTGGCCACAATGGGCACCTTGTCCTGCCATCAGAAGAGGACAGAAAGCTCTCTGGGATCAAGGTGGGCTGCTGATGGTCTCTGAATGAGACAGCTTCTTCCAGGCCGTGGAGCGCAATGAATTTGATGAACCTTTGCTATGAATGTAACCCTACTAGGTGGCTTTTTAACAACTGAGCTGGAACCTGAGTCTTCTGGTCTTGAGTCTCTCTTGCTTCCTATATTTGACATTTTGCCCTCTGAGAAGCCTTAGAATCACAGAATGTTAGAGGTTGAAAGGGACCTCAAAAGATCATGTAGTCCAATCCTCCCGCCAGAGCAGGAACACCTAGATAAAGTTACACAAGAATGTGTCCACGCGGGTTTAAATGTCTCCAGAGAAGGAGACTCCACAACCTCCCTGGGCAGCCTGGTCCAGGCTCTGTCACCCTCACTGTGAAGAAGTTTCTTCTCATATTTAAGTGGAACCTCCTGTGTTCCAGTTTGTACCCATTGCCCCTTCTCTTACTATTGGTTGTCACCAAGAAGAGCCTGGCTCCATCCTCGTGACACTCACCCTTTACATATTTATAAACATTAATAAGGTCGCCCCTCAGTCTCCTCCAAGCTAAAGAGACCCATCTCCGTCAGCCTTTCCTCATAAGGGAGATGCTCCACTCCCTTAATTATCTTCATTGCCCTGCGCTGGGCTCTCTCCAGCAGTTCCCTGTCCTTGAACTGAGAGGCCCAGAACTGGACACAATATTCCAGGTGTGGCCTCACCAGGGCAGAGTACAGTGGCAGGAAAACCTCTCTCGACCTACTGACCACCTTCCTTCTAATACACCCCCAGATGCCATTGGCCTTCCTGGCCACAAGGGCACAGTGCTGGCTCATGGTCATCCTGCTGTCCCCAGGACCCCCAGGTCCCTTTCCCCTACACTGCTCTCCAACAGGTCGTTCCCCAACTTATTCTGGAACTTGGGGTTGTTTCTACCCAGATGCAAGACTCTACACTTGCCCTTGTTATATTTAATTAAATTTTTTCCCAACCAACTCTCCAGCCTGTCCAGGTCTCTGGATGGCAGCACAGCCTTCTGGCATGTCAGCCACTTCTCCCAACTTGGCGTCATCAGCAAACTTGCGGACAGCGCGCTCTATTCCCTCATCCAAGTCATTGATGGATAATACTGGTCCTAGTACTGACCCTTGAGGCACTCCACTAGATACAGGCCTCCAACTGGACTCTGCCCCATTGACCACGACTCTCTGGCTTCTTTCCTTCAGCCAGTTCCCAGTCCACCTCACTACCCGATCGTCCAGACCACACTTCCTCAGTTTAGCTGTGAGGATACTGTGGGAGACTGTGTCAAATGCTTTATTGAAATCCACTGCTTTGCCATCATCCATCCACCTTGTTATGTCCTCATAAAAGGCTATGAGGTTGGTGAAGCATGACTTCCCCTTGGTGAAGCCATATTGACTGCCCCTAATGACCCTCTTATCCCTGATATGCCTTGAGATGGCACCAAGGATAAGTTATTCCATCATTTTCCCGGGCATGGAGGTGAGGCTGACCGGTCTATAGTTACCCAGGTCCTCCTTCTTGCCCTTTTTGAAGACTGGAGTGACATTCGATTTCCTCCAGTCCTCAGGCACCTCTCCCATTTCCCATGACTTGGTGATGGAGAGAAGTCTTGTATAAACTGGAAGCTAAAGCTTTTGGAGATGTAACTATTTCCTCCCTCATTCGTTTGAGCAATAATGGATCTGTTTTTTAAATTTAACATTTAATATGAGTGATTTTTCTCCAGCTCATCAACTACCGCAACCTTTCTCAATATTCCTTTCTGCAGCAGATTTACCAGTTGGATGTTTCTGCTACAGTGTGTTCAACATTGAAACAAAATTAACACTTTTAAATGGCATCATAGACTAAAGATTTATCATCCCACTGCTATGAGATGGTGGGAGGAAGCAGGGCATAGACATTTCTTACAGAATAATCACCACATGCTGTGTGCAGACTTAGACATGCTGCACAGTTTTATGCTAGGTGACATTCTGATGATTATCTTTACACTTTGGAGATGTAATGCTTTATTATCTTAATAAAGGATTAAATCAATATTATGTGGACTGGGCTCATATGATAAATTTTAAAATAACTTGGTAAATATATGACCATGTTTTACATGAGTTATATACTTAAGCCCACATAACAGTTAAGAACTTCCATGGTTTCCACATTCTTGACCTTTATCTAATTTTTGGCAATGTTCCCTGAGTTTCAGGGATTTTGTATGGCTTTTAGCTGTCAGTCTGCACAAAACACAGCCTTAGAAATCTAGCTCTTTGCACACTAAAACTCCAGAAAGTCTTTCCTAAGCTTATTATAATTACTAACTGCTTTTATTAATTCCTAACTAAACTCACATTAATTTGCCCTTCAACTTTAATGAAGTGGGTGTGATCATCATTGTGAAAAAACTTATTCAGAAAAATAATGTCTTTTATTTGTTGGCAAATCCAGGTTCAACTTGTGCTGAAATTAGCTATAATTTGCAAATAATAGTCAAGTTAAGATCTATCCTTTTTCCCTATCTCTGAATAGCTAGAATGGCAAAAGGTAATTCATTTTTCTTAGTAATTGCTTCTGTGGAAAATCTTTGAAAAGACAGCTAAGCTAAGTTTCTTGACCACTGCAAGAAAATACTTGGATCACACACAGAAAAGCCTTGAAATGTCCAGTGCAATAAAACTTGGGACTGCATTTCATGGTACCTGTAAAATCTGCTCCAAAGCCCCCCCAAAAAATGGCTCAGAATAATTCAGAAAATGTTTGATCCAAATTACATGAACTTCTCAGTGACTTAAGGGACAGTAGAGATGGGATCACTGTCAGCTCAGATTTATTGTCAGCACGTTCACTCTTGTACTCCTTTTGCATAACTGAATGATGGATTAAAACATATTAAACCACACTGAGATGGGGTTTCCACAGCACAGGCTGTACACCATGAACATATTCTCCAATGGCAGAAGAATATAGTGATGTGCCTGGTGTCACCAGATGGTGCTCTTCCACCATTTGTCAAAGTGTTTGCCTTAGCGTGAGCAAGATTTGATTCTTAAAAAGATAGGTTCTTCTAATGGCGGTTTTGGATTATGCCAGAGCCTACTTCCTTAGAAATGGCCTGAAGATGGAAGGAATAGACTGAATGGTAGCAAAGTTTCCTTTTCATTTATGGTTAACTGGCTGTCAGGCTAAAATTCCTAAAAAACATTGCTCCATGGGAGTGTTGCATTTCAGAATTGATACATGTATAAATTAATCAAATTAACCCTGATGCCTACCCAGGCAGTATACAGCTGATTTCTTCTGCAGAGAAACTGCATTGTAAAGCAGCTTGTAAATGGCCCCAGATATCTTAAAGGTGTGATGTTAGTGTTGTAATAATGAGATATTAGTAGATAAAGAAGATGAAGGATTTATAAATGTTAACATTTTTAATCCAATTTTTTTCACAAAAAAAAAAAAAGGCTGTAGGTTATTTAAAAGTTAATGAAGTGAAATAATTGTTGATGCAGTGCTTGTAATTCACAGAAAAGGCAAAGTCCTGTTTACTTGAATAGATCAGGAATTGGATAAGAGGTAACTTTTTTGCTCAGTACTTCACATACCTTTGCATCGTGTCTTCAGCTTTTTGCTTAGCTCTGCTCAAGGTTACACTTTAAGTCCTCACCTTCTATCTCTGCATTTCTGTCTTTTCTACCTTGACATCACTGATATTTTCTATTCCTCCCCTTACTATTTCTGTGCCTTTTTCAATTCTGTTTCACAAAAATTAACATGGAAGAAGAAAAGCCAAAAAAACTCCACCTTAGATTGTCTTTCTCTTGGGAGTGACGTGTACCTGTCAGAAGTCTGTTACTGTTTCAGATTATCTGGCTCCATTGAAGCACTTAACTGTTCATTCTTACAACTATTTTAAGTGAAGGATGTGCCATACTATTATGACACGTAGAACATAAAGTCTAAATCCATATATTCTGCCTAAAAAAAACCACAGTGGAAATATACACCTCTCTGCCCCTTTGTAAGGATTTGTTCCAAGACAGCCAGTGATCTAACAACCTCTGTTCTTTAGTTCTTTGAATATCAAATAAATCTTAAAGCATGATTCTATTTGGAAAAGTTTCACCTTTTAAAGGTATAATATATGTTCCTGGGCTTTCTGTTTTCCGACAATTCCAGATCAGATTTGCTCAGTCACAATATAAAAATGAAACAAAACATTTATTCCTGGTTCCAGCATCACAGACACAATTTAATATCCTGGCCCAAATCAAGGACTGTGTGATGCACTTACAATTGTTCACATTTTCTTTGTACCTTCTCAGGTAAAGGCTCTATGATTCAGACTTAATTAGTTATCCCATGGATGATATGTGAGTCAGAAAAACCCACTTCATTCTCCCATAGATTATTTTCTTTTGACTGTAATAGCTACAGATGCCCTGAGACTTTGGGAAGAGATGATGTGTAACAGCACTGTCCTGAACAAACTTCATGTGGGTAATTACACTGTGTCAGGTGTGCTGTGCCTGTCCTTGCCTGCACTTTGCAAGGTGTTCACATGGAGAGACAGAGAAACTCCTCAGTACCTGATCTTCACAGAGGGCACACTAGGCAGTCTCTGAAAATCAAGTCTCATAAAGTTGCTCAAAAATCAAAGTACACAAAATGACTAGTTACTTGAAGATTGACCATAAGCAGGAGCTTCTTCCATTTTCTAATCTACTACTCCCACCTGTTTTACCTGTGTTTGCCTTGGGTTTGGTTTGGATGAACTAACAGCTTTGTAAGCGAGCTAAAAAGTTTTGTGTTAACATTGCCAGTCTTAATAAAACCATCTTAAAAATGACACAAACATGCTTTTCAAGAAAAATGTCTTCCTGTCTCCCTGTGTGTTTTAAACTACTGAATACTGAGAATAGGGATTGTTCAAAGGAGAGACTGAACAGGATCTTGGTAAGCTTGTGCCTTCTACATGTCACTTATGGGTGTGATAGTGAGCATGTTTAAAACATCACTATTTAATGTTATATGTGATTGCTGAAAGGGCACTATACCTTGCAAAACATGTTTTATGGGATGCAATGGTCTGCTGCAGCCTCTAACACGCTGGCTACTGTAACAGGTCTGTGGCTTTTTCATTTCACAGTGCATAGAGTCTCACTTCCATGGAAGATAACTGGGAATTTGCAGTTGCCTGCCAAATGGTTCCTCATGCCTTCTACATCTCAAGCGACAGATGAAGGGGGCTGAGTAACTGTAAGGAGATGGGATTCAACCAAGACAACAAATAAAGAAGAATAGTAAATTCAAACAGAGGAAGATACTGCTGCTGTGCCTGGCAGCCTTGCTAATTCCAGAAATCTAGATGAAAACCTTCATGGCAGGAAGCATTTTGTTACGGATCAGCATGGAAGTGATCTCTGTGCTGGGTTGCCAAAAGAGCTCATCCAAGGTGCGAGCCACAGAAAATGCAAAAACCGATCCTGACTCTGGAAGGCTTGAGTTCAGTCCCCTACAGCTGGCTTCAACTTCTCCTGTATCTAGGAATACAACTCAGAAGATGCAGTCATGGCATTACCGAGGTCCATAGCCCAATGCAATCACTGAAATTATTTCCATTTACTCCAAGATCTGTCCAAGACACTTTGTTGTATGGAATACATACAAGAATGTTGTACCTTAATAAACACTGTACAAAGGACTGTTATGCAGGGAGTTATACTTACATTATTTCATCTGTCATGCAGAATTTTTGGAAATAGATCTATCTTTTAAGCCTTCTCAGCATTGAGTACATTAGAAAATTACTTAAGTATGTTTATTTACCTATTTGTGCCTGGCCAACAAAGAGTGAAGCCCTTGCTGCTGCTGTCATAATCCCATCTCATGTTTTCACTCTTACTATGAGAAAAAACAAATATGTGCTAAAAGATGCAGTGAAACCTCTTGCTACATTTTCAGTGGTGACCACGTCTGACGCTATCAGAAGTTCAGTCTGAACAGCGAAGTACATGGTATGGTTATAAATACAGAAGAAGCTCTTCAGCTCAGCTTCGTGGAGTGAACATTAATGACACTGAAGAATCAAGAAAGGATTGTGCAAAGCAGCTGCATCAAGAGCCAGAATTTGGGTAACCTTCAGGGATTAAAATAGAGCAGGGAAAGGGAAAAGAAAGACTAAAGCTGAACCTGCTAGACATTTGCAAGCACAAAATCTAAAGATCTGATAGAAATGAGGTTTTTCTCTTTTTTTAGACGGTACTCCTCTTGGGATTTTTTAAAAATCTAATTGGTATTTAGAAGATTGATTATCTGAATGTCATAGGGGGGAATGGCTCTGTCTGGATAACTGGGTGAATTTGCATCACAATTAAGTATTGGGAAGCAATTTCTTTATGGAGTATTTTATTGAGGTTCAAGTCATCAAAGATGAGTTATAATGACAGTAGAGATATATTTTTTGTATTTTCATGCCTTTTCATTTCCTAACCGTATACTGTAAAGGATAAAAATATTTCCAGTTCTTGTGATTGCCAAGACAAAAAGCAAACTAAAAGAACCTATTACCTTTTTGTAAGTATATTATTTTAGGTCAGTTTTTTGAGTTTGGGTGCCATTTGCATGAGTTTTAAAGTCATGGGAGTTAATTAGCCTCATCTCCTTCTTTTCTTTTAGTGTGCTTTAAGAAAGACAGAGAAACAGCTAGGTTTTCCAGGGTAGGTTTGATCCCTCCCTGGTCTGCTACTCAGTTACCTCCAAAGCCCCTATTTTATACTGTCCTTGACTTTTTATTTAACCTTTTTCTTTAATGTGTTTCATTGAAAAGGAATTTTATGACCATATTGTGGCTCAGGAGGCTTTTTTCCAAGTTGATGCTTCTTTTCAGTAGTTATCTCACAACCTGTGCTGGCCGCTGCCTCTGAAGGTCACATACATCCTTTCCTAGCGCTCTTTTGTTTCAACTCTCCTTCTTGGCCCTGTTTTTGTTTGTTTCAATCTTCCCCTCCATGACAATCAAATTAGAGCCATGCAGTTCCCTGTGAGGAGAAGGCAGTCCAAAAGCAGGAAGCCTGCATTGCTCTGGTTAGCACATTAGCCTCTGGGGCTGCATAACTGTTTTCTGCAACTCTAATTAAGACGTGGCCTGTGGTCACACCAGTACACAGCCTGAGCCAGCCTGGCATATTTTTGCTTTTATTATTATTGTTTTGATCACGCCATCAGGGCAGCCGTCGGTGTGTACGGGCTCGTGTATGCTCTGCTGCCCCCCAACGGGTGGAAACAATGCTCTCACCAGGCTTTTCTTGCTCCTTCACCTCCCTGAGATGTCCCTAGTCGTAGCCTAACATGGAATTTAATATTTGTAATGCTCTGTATATGGTGAAGAGCCTAGAAACTGGATGAGAGAGACCACTGCTAGGTATTACTGAAGCCGCCATCAGCAAGAAAGGCTCCTCTGCCTCCAAGCTGTGGGTTAGTTTGTTGTTACCACCCAGTAAAGCCTTGTGCACTGGTGTAATTTTATTCCTGAGTCCGAAGCATGGCTGAGCTGGAGCGGGGTGTTGGTGACTGCTGTGCGTGCACAGCTTTCCAGGAAGGCCCTGTCCCTGCCAGCATGCACCCCTTGCACCACAGACTGCAAATGTGGGTGCTGGTGGATGCGGGGTGGAAGGCTGGGCTCCAGCACACCCAGCCCCTGCTGCAAACCCACCTTTCCAGCAGGGCTGTGCAGACACAGCCCCAGGACAGGCTACCCAGGGGCAGCACAAGATTAAGGGGTGCAAAGGTTCCTGAGCATGGGACCTGTGTGCAGGACATAAAAAATCCAGTTAAATCCCCCTTAGCTGTTGGGTGACCCAACCGAACACAGCTGCTAATGAGTGTGGGTGAGCTGTGGGCATGAGAGGCTGTGAGTCATAGAATCGTTCCAGCTGGAGGAAACCCTCAGGATCACCAAGTCCAACCATAACCTAACTCTAACACTAAACCATGTCCCTAAAACCCTCATCTAAACACCTTCTAAATACCTCCAGGGATGGTGACTCCACCATTTCCCTGGGCAGCCTGTTCCAATGCCTGGCAACGCTTTCCATGATTAATTTTTTCCTAATATCCAAGTATCTCTTGGGTCACAGAGCTCTCAGTAACTTCTCCATACCACGGAGAGGCCTCAACTCCCCTAGTGCAAGAAAAAGATAGAGAAAAAAGGGGGGCGTCCGCACAGCAAAAGCCCAGTGCACGGCACCAGTGGGTGTGAGCGGGAGGACCTGGGCGGTCAGGAGCCGCCTCCACCGCCCCCCGGGGCACAGGGGCAGCATGGGGGCCCAGGGCCGCCGGCCGCGGGCACTGCGGGCGGGGCGGGCCAGCGCTCAGGCGGTTGCGCTGCATGCAGTCAGTCACATGAGCTGCCGGGGAGCCGCGCAGCCCCCGCCCTCCTTCCCCCACACCCCTTTGGCCGTGAATGGCACGGCCCGGATGCGCTTGTACGCAAGGAGGGTGCGGGCGAACCATTGAGCGGGGGCGGGGGAACCCGGCAGCCGCTGGCTTGTTAACACCCCTTCGCCCGGGCGTTGCGGCGGGGGGAGCGGACGTGACAGGCTGAGCGGCCGGGCGCCGGCTGCCGGAGACGGAGGGCGATGGTCGTCCCCAGGGGACAGGAGTACCAGGCCCCCCAGGAGGTACCGTAGTGGCGTCTCTCCCAGCCCCTCCACCCTGCGCAGAGCGGTGTTGGCGAGGCGCGGCCGCTCGCTTGTTCCTCCGGCCGCGCTGCACTGGCGTCCTGGGGCTCCCTGCAGTCTCCTGCCCCTCCTCGCCTCCCCGCGGACTGGGGCTCTGACTGGCAGCCCGGGGGTCACGGCCGTACAGCGGGCTCGGCCCTGCACCCTCCCCGGCCCTGTGCGGTGGGTCCCGCGGGGGCTGGGCCCTGTGGGGCTGCGGGCAGCGCCTGTCGGTCACCGTCCGTGCACCAGTGCCTGCTTGGCCCCTCTGGTTGCCAGGCTTTTCGGGTTTCCGTGGGAAGGGGAGGAGGAGACTGTCCGAAAGATTTTGGGGAAGGGTGGGGAGGGTGCGTGAGTGGGTCCCTGGGTCACCTGAGGGGAGACCTGAAGCCCGTTTGGCCGTCTGGGGCCTAGGTCTGAGGGGCTGGTGCTCGGACCCCCTACTCGATCGTGCGTGTCCGTGGAGCTGTGGGGCTTCATCCCAGCAAATGGGGACAAAAGCCCTTTTCAAGGGTGCTGAGCTGCTGAGACTTCGGGGCACCGAAATATCCAGGCTGCCCATCAGAGTTTACTTTTTGTTACTACCATGCTTTGAGTTAGCTTAAAATCGTGTTACCCAGAAAAGTGGGATTCTTTGTGAGTTTATCCTCCAGGTTTTGTAAGAAAGTCCTAGAAGCGTTAATGTGAAGTGTAGGATTTTGTGAACCCTGAAATTGAAAGAAGTGTGCAAATGGAGAATAAATTAGCAGCGTTAGGGCAATAAGAGCAATCTGTCTAACTGGAGGCAAGCAGTAGGGCCAGGAGTTTGAACAGCAAAAGCAGATTAAAATATTTAACAGCGTGAAAAAAAAAAAAAAACAAAAAACAAAAGATGATATTAAATCCACATAGAAATGCATTACCTATTTCTTTAATGTCTTTTAAGTTAACAACCAAGTTGCTAATAGAAGTCAAGGTTTTCTGTGATGTGTATTAAGGTAAAGTTTGGAAAATGTTCATTTGAAGAATGAGATAAAAACACTGAGTGTTTTATTTTTCATTTATCAGGTTGAAACAAGAGAAGATGAGGAACAAAACATCAAGTTGACTGAAATTTTGGAACTGTTGGTGGCTGCTGGGTATTTTCGAGCAAGAATCAAGGGGTTATCACCCTTTGACAAGGTGAGACCATTTCAATATTTTTAGAAACCTTCCTTAAGTATATGAGGATTACGTATTTTTTTGACTAGTTAGTTTAGCAATTCTAGGTGACTTAAAAAAAAAAGAGACACTTGGAACACATTAAATTTTCTTGTGTAAATAATTCTGCAAATGACCCAGTTTCAGGCAGATAGTACTTCCTCAGTCTTGAAAACCAATTTTGTGCAGCAAGGCCTGTTTTAAAGCAGACGGTCGAATGCAAGCTAATTGCTGGTGTGCTTTTTTGTGCATGTTACAGCCTAAGGAAGGGTCAGATATAGGGAATTTTGCCCCTCTCTCTACTACAGTTAGAATAGCTACAAAGACTTGATACTTGGAGATAGCGTGATCATTTTAAAAAGGAGTTTTTATTAATGAGAAATGAGGAAGTATTTGTCTTGAGAGGCTGTGTGAAAGAAGGGAACAGTTAGCCTAGTGAGATTATTTTGGAGCTGTTTTTACATATCTATAGAATGTCATGAATATTAACCTTTCATTGTCCTGGACAGGAAGTGTGTGATACTGACAGTGAGCAAAGTTCAGGTTGAAAAGAGGCTTCTGAATTGTGTTAGTGCTGACTCTGTGACAAATTCCTGAACCGAGCTTTGAAAACACACAACTGCGGCAGCCTAGAAATGGACTCTACTGTTTTCTACTGTGTCTTTGATCATAGTGCAGCCTTACGTTGCAATACAAAACTTAGTTTCTTCAAGCTGCTTGGCATTACTGGCCTCAGCTGCTCGGTAGGCTGTGCATGCAGACACAAAGTACTTTCAAGGAGAGCGCCTTAGGATGTAATATTGTTACATTTATGTGTAGAAATGGATGCAACATGTTTATACTTGCCTAAATACTATGGCAAAGTTACCATTTCATGACAATGCCCAACCTTTACAAAAATGAGCGTTGCTGTAGACAATTATCTAGCTGGTGGTATAAAAGGAATGCTGATAAAGTATTTCAGAGGGGAATGTGAGAGAGGTAAAGTGTTGCAAAAGCTTGTGTAGAACACCCTAATTTGCTGTATGATGTTGGTAAGGTATTCCATATTTTAATTCCTTTTCTCTGTTCTTTGCTGTTGCATACATTTAGGCTATCTTGCATATGTTCATGCAAGGTTATCTTTAAATATTTATGTAATGTATGTAAAGTTGATGAAATGGCTTAGGAGTTTAAATATGCTGAAGGATCTGTAGGAGTAGGGCCTGAAATAGAGATTTTCATAGAGCTGGTGATATGCATTACTACGTTGGTATGGTGCTTAGCAAAGATACATATCAAGGTAAATAAGTGAATACAGAAATTATGATCCCTGAGAAAATTTAGATATGGCCACTTTTTAAAGATCATGATATTTAACATACTGTCATGCTTTATTTATTTTTTAATCTGAGAGCTATTTCAAAATTAATATATGAAGCTAAGAGAAGAATATGGAATGTAACTAACTGTTCTTTTTTCTGTCTTGTATATGTATATTGTATGTAGAAGTTGATATATGTATTCTATATCTATTTCAGTCTCTATATAAGAATACTGAGGATGGAGAAAATACGAAGATGTAGTTTCTAAAATAAATAAAACCTTGAAGATGTATTTGTTTTTATGTCTTCAAATTGAAATGGAACTAACTGTGCTGTTGCTCCTTTGCTAGGTGGTAGGCGGCATGACGTGGTGTATCACTACTTGCAACTTTGATATCGATGTTGATTTATTGTTTCAGGAAAACTCTACTATTGGTCAAAAAATGTAAGTTGATGAAATGGCAAATGTGGCATTTCTTTCCTTCTTAGAAAAGAAACGGATGGGGGGTGGGAAGTCACCTGATAGCTGCTTGTTTATAAGAAGGATTTTTAGCCCAAGCTTCCTGCTTTTCAAGACCACTGGTTTGCAAAACTTTGCACTGGTTTCTGGGTTTCTCAGACTGTAGTTCCACAATCTATAAAACCAGAAAGAAGCTTGTTCCAAACAAGGCAGTGCTGTTCCCATCTAGGCTGCCGTGTTCTTCTATCTCTACTAAGCAGTGAAAGCATTTGTGTGGCTCCACATCGAACTGGATTGGGAACTGATCCAGATTAAAACCTACGAAAAAAAGGAAAATAGCTGTAACATGAATCAGTTCCTGGATCCAGTTCTCTATGCAGCTGCACAGATGCTTGTGCTGGCACAAGGGGATGATGCAGAGGCCAAAACAAAGGGCAGAGGGAGACCACGTTGCTGGAAACTGGAGCGCAGCATTAGAAGACCTTCCTTGAGTTCTCTGTGTCTGCGATTTTGCTGTGTAAATAACCTCTGATTCTCCTTTATGGTTCTGAGGTGGAATTGCAGGCATCGGCAAACAGAATTTAAAGCATGGCGCTGTTGTCAAAAGAGTTAACTGGCCCATGTGGAGGAGCGGGAGTTCCTTCCTAATGGTGACCCAATGAGACCATTTTGGTTTGATTAATTTCTTATGCGTGGAATTTGCTCCTAAGCCAGCTAATTGCTGTATTGGGGAGGTTTTAAAAATTGTTTATGCTGAGAAAGGGATTACATTCTAAACTACATTATTTCTTTATGCATTTCTGTGATAGAAAAGCCATAATTAACATTTCAGGAAGTAGGAATGTCCTGTCAAATTACAGTTATATGAAGAGACTTTATTGCTCAATGTAACTGAAAAGAGCGTATTTCTGTGCTGTTTGATTTACAATCATTCAGCATTGGCAAGACTGTAACACATTTAAAAATAAGAATTTGTGATTATTGCGATTAAATATGGAGACACTTAAATCATCAAGGATAATCAAGTACATAAAGCATTGCTAAGTGCACAGAATTAGTAGAGACTAGGAATGGAGATGATGGTGCTAGATCTTAAAATTGCCATCTTTGTTATCCTTAAGAACAGCAGAATAGGAAATAGTTAAGTTGTTCTGAAAATGTTCTGTTATCTTTCCAGCTGACTGGCAAAACAAAACCCAGGCTCCTCTCCCAAAACAGCAACAATGATTTATTTGTAAATCTAAATTGCTCAGAGTCACACAAGCATGGGCTGTTTTGATGTCCATGTAATGCTTATATTGGTAGTGGCTCAGGGCTTCTGTGATTTGCTCAAGATAAAGCTGTTTTCTCAATATTATTCCAATTATTTAATTGCTCAGTTGAAATAAACATGGAAACATATGTTAGGAGAGGATCTTGCATCTATTGGATAAATATATTTATTTTTTTAATTGCATTTGTGTTGATTCTGCTGAGAGATGCTGCTGTTTCCGTGTTGTACAATATTACTATGGTGGTGTAGAGGAAATTGCCTTATAAGAGTTATGGCAGAGTTTTCACTTCTGTTAAGAAGTGTAACTTTTCAAGCTCTGTTCCCAGACTGCAGTCTCTTGTCTTGTATCTCTTGCTCCCCTTTTGTTCTTCCAGAATATCGGTTGTCCGTTTCGGCAGTACAAAATAGCACTGAGGTCAGTACTGGACCAGTTAATTTCTTTCCTTCATGGAAAGATAGTTTTAGTTTTTCCAGTACAGTGTTCATCCTCAATGCTGACAGCTGCTTTAAAAATGTGCTTAACAGCATAGGCAGCAAAAAAAAATTGCCCTAAAATAAGGGAGTCAGTGGAAACAGGATGATATTCTTGTAGATTAATTCCTTGTGTTTGGGTAATCCTGTCGTTGTACCAGCTTTTACCTGAGCTGTAGAATAAGACGTCTGCATATGCAGTTTTACCTGCTTCAAAATCATGTGTAGTATATTGTGTATTTAGCTTTTAGGTGTAATATATACTTAAACTCATAAAGTTTCAGTAGTAATGCCAAGCTATTTTTTTGGGAGTTCCACTAAACAAATTCTGAAGACGTTACATTTGATTATGGATTTGGTATGACTGCGTATCTTTTACTTAGTATAGCTGTACTTAAAGATACCGTTTCCTCATGGGTACATATATTATGATATGCTACGGTGTTTGTAGATAGAGCCTATGTGGGCATTTCACCTGAACAAACATGCAGATCTTAAAACGGCGTGTGTATTATTATAAATTAGATCACAAGCTAGGAGCCTGCAAGAGGGGTTTAATGACCTCTTCACAGACTAATAATATATGTAGTACAATGTCTAAGCTATTTTGTAAATGAAAGTTTGGCTGCTTTTTACAGCTGTGTGCAATGGAAGCCACTAGAGGGAACCTTTCAACTACTGACTGTGTTTGCAAAAATAATTTCTAATTTACAGACAAATTTGTAACATATATATATGTGTGGTTTTGTTGTTTTATAATAGCGCCTTAACTGAAAAAATTGTGTCGGTATTGCCAAAAATGAAGTGTCCTCATCGTTTGGAACCACATCAGATCCAGGGACTGGATTTCATTCATATATTTCCTGTTGTACAGGTAATAATTTTGTGATGTATTGATACTTTGCTGAAAAAAACCATAAAACTTGCATGAAAATTGTAATGAAGATCTGTATTGTTGTTTGGCTCTATATGTGACTTTGGAATGAATAACCACAGAGAAAGTATTTAGAATGAATGTTTTTAAAGAATTGAGTGTCATTATGGATGATAGAATTCTTAAATGTTGTTTGATCCGCGTTTAAGAAAAACAGGAAAGAAACTCCTTAAATTATTTGAAATAGATTCTGCCTTTTATGGAATGTGTCTGCTTAAAGAAACTAAAGTTTAAGCTTGCTTTGGAATCTGATAATCTACTTTACCAGGCTAGGAAACCAAACAAAAATCTTACTCCATAGGCTTAAACATAGACTGTAAGTTATGGAGATAGTCACTTAATCAAAAGGATATGTATGAATAAGGTGAAAGCCAATTGGGGTTGTTTCTTTAAACATAATTCATCCTTCATTCGTATCACTTGAAAACATCCGGGTGGAAAAATAAATCGTTCTGACGTGTGACCCTGTTGCTGTGTGTTTGTTGAGCAATACTGGCTGACCATGTGCGTGCTCCTAGTTCTCCATTTTATTAAGGTTTAAGCTAACACATGATGTGTTCCAGTTGTGTGTGGTATCTTGAGAGTCCTTGGTGCATCGTTACCATTTTTTAATTTTACTTTCATCTGCACACATAAATTTATCCTTGATAAATAGGGAAAATGAAGACTGTTAAGCAAGATGCTTTTTCATTAAGTATCTCTTTACCTCCTGCCTATGAAGGAATTTAGCAAGTAAAAGTTTAATCTAAATTGTGGTTTGTGAGAAGTAGGAAAAACTTCCTGCTGTCTCTTTCTTGTTATCTTCTAGTAGGAGGCTCCTGAGCAAAACCCACTTAACTGCACTCCCCACAAAAAGCTGTGTGGTGTGTGCTACCATTACACAGCTTTCAAGCTGTGCTGATGCTGCCTACAGGTGGAAAGTTTGTATCTTGTTAATGTGAATTTTTACTTCTAAACTTGTATTTTCCTACCACAAAAAAAATCACAACCCAGGTTAATTTCTTGCTTGGGTCATTTGATCTTAATGATGCTAATGAATGGTTACATTTATCAAATATAAGACTTCTCTCACAGGAGAAATAATTCCTCTCCTGAAGTGAGAACATGAACTCCTGCTGTAAAAACTATAGCACTGGGTATTATTTTCTCTGACCTGTTTCATCCAAATTCGTGATTTGGGATATTACTTCTGGAGAGGAGAAACATTAATTCTAAGCAGAAAGGAAATGGACTTCTAGATTCCTCTGAGTGTGGTGATTCTCAGTAGCTGCCCAGTTGGTGGTACATCTTGGTGAAGAAGTCATAGAATCATTTTGGTTGGAAAAGACCTTTAAGATCGAGTAACTGTTAACCTGACACTGTCAAGTCCACCTCTAAACCATGTCCCTAAGATTTTTCTCTATGAACTTAGTTTTTTGTATGTAGATATTTTTTAAGAAATTGTGGCTTTCTGTCAGGTCCCCGTGAAGTTCTGCCTGTACCAGGTACTGGTGCCTCCTCATTTCATCTCAACTGAGATGGACTTTCAAGAAAACTTTTGTTGGTGTCACCAGTATGCTGTGTTCTGGAAAAGACCATGCAGGAGGCTGACAGCACCATGGCATGTAGGAATTATATTTTGATAATGACACTTTACTCAATACCCTGTTAAATTCAAGATTTCACTTGCTATATGTAAATCTTAAATCAGTCTCCAAGTAATACAGGAGCTCTTTTTTCCACCTGGCATGTGTGCCAATAGCTCTTGTGCTGTGCAAGTCAGTCTGGTGAACTTGACAGGTGGAATTTAGATGGATCCTTCCCTACAGGAATAAATTAGATTGAGTTGGCTCACTGCCAGATACTGTAGCAGAATTTAGGAAGAAAAAGAGTAAAAAATATTCCAGTGGGCAGAAACGGTGCTGTTCTTCATAGTAAATTCTGCTTACGTTCTTAGAAAAGTACATATGCAATGTAGTGATGAGATGTGCTTTGTAATTAATCGTCTGCATTTTCATCTCTCTTGTTGTCATCGTCTTCCCCTCACTTTCCAGGGGTTCATGGTTATGGCACAGAAAACTGTTGCTGGTTCAAACTTGGATCCAAGATTGATCTGATCTCTTATGTGACCTCCTGCACAGGCTGTCAACAGCCCCCAAGATTTATCTTCTCCAGCATTACTTAAAGTGTACTTCAATCTCTTGTGGCTTTTTGTGTGGTCTCATAAATGTCAGAAATCGTCTTTTTTGTTATGTGGGCATGTGGTTCTTCTTGAACACTTCATAGGCTTGCAGATACATCTTTTCACAGTGGAGCTGTAGTTTTTGAAAACAATAAGTGATCTATAGTAGGAAAATTTGATATAAATACATGTGGCCTAGCTGTAATGTCTTCTGTCTGGGGTACGGCCAAGATTAATGAGATGAGGTTTTGCTCCAAGTGGTGTCTTCTGTCAGAGTATAACGGACAAATGGTACAAGACAGGTTCGGTGCTGGGTCCTGGCACTGAGAGCGCAGAATATTTTCTATTCAACTTCTAATAGTTCAAATGCCAGCAGAGTTCCTGCCCATCTCCTCCAGCTCAGACTGATCAGGGGTGGGTGCTGTGGACAGCTCAAGTTTGCTTTGTAGATGCATGACCATACCATAGCCCATGGACTGTGTAAAAACCACTGTTTGGTTTAAAGTCTGCTCCCAAGGACTTGTTTGGAGAAGAGAGGGATGAACCTGTATGCATGTAAAGTACAAGCACATTTTTGTGTAAGCGCTGTAAATCCCACACTTCCTAGAACAGAGGGCTTTATTATTTATTCTGTATGGCCTACTCAGTAGAAAGATGGCATTGATAGCTTTTAAGGGTTCAGTAGTTTTGATTTTTTGGAATGTGGAATGGGATATACGTTGTGCTGGATGGTACAGCTGTGCTATTGGTCTGGTGGGCTGTGAGGCGTGCTGGCTCTTCCATGGTCTAGGTGAAAACAAAAAGCCAGAAAATGAACGTTCCTTTGTTTTGTGAACTACTGCTGTGGTTTTCTGTGTTATGTATTATTCTGTATTTTAATAATGTAATTTTCTTAATGCTTAACAAGTAATAAAAACTAATACTATAGATAAGTACTTAGTGTGGTAAAGTGCACTTTGTTAAAATGTATTTTTAGCTTAAGTTGTGGATTTCTTCTCCTAGGATGTAGTCTTTATGCAACTCAGATTTTTGGGAAGGCACTTCAGGGTTTTTTTGGGGGGGTGTATTTTCTCTCCCCGATCCTTAGAGATGCAAGCTAAAAGAATAATCTTTGAAGTGGCACACATCCATTTCTATTCCACATATGCTCTTCATTTCCTTTTTGGAATGATTTTGTTGAAGATACAAATATTTGGATTACAGAAATTCATATTGGCCGAATTCCAATGAACTTTTCTTATGCTTCTGGAGGTTTCATATGCTTTTGTGTATAAATTAATTTGTTGACTAAGAATTTCTAGTAGTTGAAATTTGCAAGAGAGTTTTCTTTCTATCCTTACTATAAGAAATTAATTAGAATATAAAAGCAATTCAGTATATGAGAAGGTACAATGCAAGCTAAATAAAGGGAAGTCATGCAATGAAATTACAAATTTTGCAATACACTATTTACAAATAGCATTCAGAAAAGAAGTTTTTTGGGATACCAGACTCTGATTCAAGGAGCTCGTAAGGGAAGGCAGTTTGATCTTTCTGGACTATTGAATCCCACTGTAGTTTGAATGTTATGGCTCATTGAGGTTTGGATGATACAATATAGTTCAACAGGATGAAGAATATTTAGGTTTGATTATAAGAAAAACCCTGTGGTTTCTTAGCTTACAGGTTATCTGATTGCTCTAATGAGCTTGTTAGTATGTAGAACAAGAGTAAATGTGAAGTTTATAAAATAGCTAGTACTGCATCATTTTGTCAGTAGGTCCCTGAGTTACTATGTTTAGAAATAAATATTCTTGTTTGTGTGCTTAATATGTGCTTTTAGCTTTTATCATGTATTAAAAAGAATTAAGCAGTAGTTTGGTGTTTGCTGCTGTTGTTCTTCCCTTCCCACTGCTACAAACTTTTCTTTTTCTTTTTTTTTTTTTTTTCTTTTCAGTGGCTGGTGAAACGTGCAATAGAAACAAGGGAGGAAATGGGAGACTATATCCGTTCTTACTCCATATCACAATTTCAAAAAACTCATAGGCTACCGGAGGTAAGATCAAGTCAGTTCTTGTTTCTATTATGGCAGAAGCTGAGGTGCAGTACCAGCTTCACAGCTCTGAAATCAGCACAATATCCCAGAGTTGCTTTTGCTATCATTTTGTTAATCAGTCCTAGAGGAATCCATGTACATGTTCATCTGGGGAAAAAATGTAAATGTTAAGTTGTTATGACAGAGAGTTTATACGTACTGGTTAACTTTTGCTTAATAGTTGCTTTGGTTTTCTGCAGTATTTGGTACTTCTCTGTCAGTCCATCTTGCCAGGTAACTTCCTTATGGAGCTCTGTGCAGTGTATCTGGGCTAACCGTATGACTGGAGCTACATTGCCTGAAATGTGTTCAGAAACACCCACTGTTTTGTAGAGAAGCTGATCTAGCTAAATGGGAATTGAAATGCTGTTTATGTTCTATAATTTGGGGTTTGTTTTAGAGCGCTAAAACTAGATTCCTAGAAAACTTCATTCAAAAACTGAACTTGGGGAAAGACAGAGAGGGGTAGGTTTGAGTTAAAAGGAAATACATTTGTCTCTGTAAAATACGGTTGCCAGAGGAGTGAGAGGTTCGGTTTTATCTGGAAGTGTAGTGGTAAGAGTAATTTTGCACTGTTTGAAATGCCTTGATCACATTCCTTCTCCATCTGATAACAGTCATGTGCTGCCCACTTTTGAAGTTACATACTTAGAACAGTGTTGTCATCCTCTCTTCTTCCTATTCTGCAGTAATGATAGGAAGTTTCCTTGGTCTAAGAGGACAGATCAAATGAGCTTGGATTTGTGCCTGTATTGCAGAGCCATCAGTTCTGTTCATGCATATCTCAAGGCAATTCCAGTTTGGAAACCTAGAACCCAAGTTTTGCCTCTAATTCAGTAACAGCATTAAAGGTAGATTTTTGTAGTGTTGGGAAACACAGAATTTATTAGCTTGGGGTGCTTTGGAATATTTTTTTAAATTGTTTTATTGTTTTTAATACCTAGAAATAGTAGGGGAAACTTTTCCACATTAAGTTGATTCCAACTTCATTTCTTCATAGTGTAGTAATTATTTGAGATCCCAGTAGTGGACTGGGATTACATTTGTGTCAGGTAGTGTATGAGCAGAGAGCAGGGGGACTGCTCATCTGGATACAGTTTGAGAGACCTACCTACCAATCTGACAAGAGAAGCAAATACTTTCCTGTGTTAGAGAAAATCACTAACATTTCACCAAATAATTGGGCAGCACAGTTAGAAACTGACAACTGTGTTTGGTAAACTGATTACAATGGTTTTTAATCTCCATTCCTGGTATTTTTAATCACCTCTATTAATGTCTTTCAGGATGATGAATTCATGCAAAGAAAAGAGAAGGCTATCAAAACTGTTACTGATATCTTTGTAAGTATGTTAGATATTTATGATCAAGAAACAAGCGGTTTTAGTAATGAAATGGTGCTGGTTAATGCTGCTTGATGCAGCCAATCCTGAATTTTCTCATGAGAAAGTCCCAATTAAGTTACATGTCAAGCTTCATTCTTACAACAGGTCTCAAATGCCAACGTATCAGATTGAGAACTTTTAGGTGTTCACTGTATGACTAAGTAGGTAACCATATCAACTGCTTGCACAGAGGGTGTGGAGTTGCACTCTATCAAAGAAAAGTCACAAGGTAGCTTACAGGCTATTAAACCCTCAGCAGACTGATTATTCAACGCTATCAGTAGTTGGACTATTTATCTTGAAATGAATCAAAATATGCATGATCTCTTTAATTTGAATGTTTGCATTTCAGAAGTTGTCTTTTTTACTTCTTGTAATTAGCAATGAAAATACACAGTGTGGTATAATTTGTTTTCTTCCTCTTAAGATGGGCTCTTGACTAAACTGCTTGTTTATATTTTTTGAAAGTTTATTCATTAATACTACCAGGAATGGTAAAATACATAGGCAGTGTCACTGTCTCACCTGAACTCAGATGCCTAGCTAGCAGCTTGAGGTACTGTCCGTACTTTCTAATTTCCCTGTTTGTGACTTTGTCACTTCACCATTTCTGATGCGAAGAGTTTGCTACTTTTTAATTTTTTTTTTTTTTCTTTTACCATCTTGCCAGCATTTGCGAAGTGATGGGAAGTTTGGGTATGCTTTGAATGGGACGCTTCCAAGACTTTTCAATAGGTTGTGAGACCGCAGTCTTTAAAGTTTGATAGTATTTTGCACCACTCAGCTTGCCAGTCTAAATATCTCCCAATCTCTCTCCTGCCTTTGAGCACACTGACTGCTCTCCCCAGTTTGGATCCATCTGCAGGGCTGTTAAAAGTGTATTCTGTCTTCTCCTCCAGATCACAGATCCCAAGGTGCATCTTCATGGTCGATAAACTTTTGACACTTGTTCGTCACTGCTGAGGGTATAGTTAGGCAAACACCTGTTCCTTAAAGATACGAGCTCTGTCAGGATTATATCCCCTATAGCTGACGCCAGATATTCTTAACGCAAGATTAGTTCATGAGATCTCTTAAGGCATGAGTGCAGTCTAGAAGAACACACAGTGAATTTTCAGGGGAGAAAGTGCACAAGCTTTCCTGTCTATGTATAGGAACTCGAAGGAGGAGAAGGCAGCTATAAGATGAAGGCTCTTTTTCAGGCCACCTTTAAATCATTATGCGTTGGAATTGGAAGAGAAATCCACTTTCCTAAAAGAGGACCAGCAAGTGTGAAAGATTAGTCTATTGTCTGAATTCATTATTATAACAGTGGTCTAAGGACTGACCCTGCTCTCAAGGGGGAGATACAATGAGATTAATGGTCATGATCTGACCCAAAGGCTAGAAAAAGGAATATTAAATATCAATAATGGGTTTTGGAGTAAGAAGTAAAGCCACTGAAAGGTGACTATCTAGTGAACTGAGATTATCTTGCAGGGGTTTTGTTCAGCTACTCAGTTATCTGATGCCAAGACTAATGCTTATGGTATGATGCCTACAAACCACATAGCACAGGTATAATATAGAATACCACCATAAAAGCTGTAATTACTTTTGTGACTTACGTTGCTTTTGTGTAAGTGTGAAAGCACATTTTGTGTGAGACTCTTGATCATAAAAAGCTGTTTCGTGTTACAGGCAAAAATGCAGCAAGATTTAATAGCTGGACACAAAGATGACAGAAATTCAAAGTAGAAATGAAGTAAAAATTGCAAAGGGTAACTGACAAACTCAGGACACGCTTGCCAAGAGTAACTGACAAATACAGGACACACTTGCCAAGGGATACTCTATTTTCATTTGTGTGAAATCTCTACTTTGGGATCATGTCTTTGAAAAAGATTGAAAGCTGTTTCAGCAGTGTTATGGTGCAGGAATTGCTTGTTGAAAAGAATAGTTTGTGTTGTACAGAAAGTCAGATCATCTTCCTTTTTTATTTTCTTCCAGAATCTTTGAAACTTGCATTGAATTTTTGTCCCATGTGAATAGGATTTTTTGAAGTTAAATGTATATATGGAAAGCCCAAGTTTTGATTTCAACTATTGTTTTTGTAATGTATATTTTTTAAGCATTCTGGGCCTGGCCCTTGAAGTATTTAAAAGATACAAATGTAAGGCACATCAGAAGAGTGGGATGTTGCTTTTTTATGCTGGTTATTTGGTGATGATGTTGGAAAGGGAACAGTGTATCTATTACTCTAGACAGCAATTCTGCATTTATTATAGAAAAGCCTTTTACGAACTCTGAATTAATTCGCTCTCTTACAGGAGATTTACAAACCCCAGAGAAAATATAAACGTCAGAAGGGAGCCGAAGAGCTGCTAGATGAGGAATCAAAGGTTCATGCTACGCTTCTGGAATATGGCAGGTGAAAGGCTGCATTTGGGATTTGTGTTATGTGTGTTTAAAAGCATTCCATAAAAAATTTGGATTGTGGGGGTTTTTTTCTGCTACTTCGACATCAAACTGTTTCAGATTTACTCCTGTCTGGTTTCAGATTTGATTTGCTTAACCTGTACATTCTCTGGGGACTGGACAGTCCTTGTATGCGGGACCAATGTTTTGTACAATGAGAGCGCAAGTTCTGACTTACGCTGCTATTAGGGTATGTTTATTTAACATGCTTGTTCTTGGCCTCACAAAAATGGCTTGAATTCATGATGCTTCCAGGCATCTGTCAATCAATATTGCCTCTTTGCAAGCAGTCCAGGAAAGTGGGGGTAAAAAAGGAACTGAAGTTTTCATTGCTTCTTTTTGTAGTTCTAATGTGGTTGCTACATCAGGAAGCTGAATCCTGATTTAGTGATTTGTCTCCTTACTTCCTGCAAACTTCCATATACAGACAAAGTTACCAAGGTTTGCACTTATCCATTATTTTTGAAAGTCACTGTGGTTTGCTGAGAGCTCTCCAAACGCATAAAAATAGTTTTCCAGAGTTTCTGGTTTTAGTTTCTCTTTCCAATTCTCTTTTAATAGTTTAGTGAAATGAAGAGCTTGTCTGCTGTCAGAGCTCTTAACAAGTGCAAATGATGTTACAATTTGATGGTGTTTTGGTGGTTGTGTGGTTGGTTTTTTTGGTCTCATTATTTTGAGAACCTTCCTTTTACCGTTTCTACACATTTGTCTTGACACACAGTTGAAATCAGTGGGTGTCCTGGTTGCAGATTGTTTATAATCTTCCCCTTTTTATAATCTTCCCCTTTCATTCATGGTGGTATTTTGTGAGGGCAGCATGGACAAATTAACATAATTCAGTTTATTTTCCATTGAAGTGGGATGAAACCCTCTGTGTGTTCATGATGGAATGGGACTATTGGGAGACATCTGGGTGTCCTGTTGCTCAGCAGACCTCTTCTGACATTGCATAAACTTCATATACAAAAGATTAACTTTTAGCCATAAAAGGCTAGTAAGTAGTCCTGCTTCTACAATTTAGACAATTGTAGCTATAAGTCAGTTGGAAACATCGCTTCATATCAATGTAATTTAGTGCTCTGTAATACTGACGATAATTGCTCGTATCTGAAATTTCTTTCTACCTGTTTTTTCTCTAAGATAATATTTCCAAACAACATAACTCAAATGTCGGTTTTTCCTCTCCCTGAACAACAACAGATGTAAACATGTTGATTTGAGTATATATTTAAAGCTCTGAATGTCATGCTTCAGGAAGAAATTGCAGACAACACACAAGCATGAATGTTTTTTGGGTGCAGAGATTGCACTGACAGTTTCCTGAGGCACTTCCAGAATTCAGGAGTATATGGCTAATAGCTCAGGATTGACTTCCAAATGGAAAGAGGGCATCGCTTTTTCCTTTCATGGGCTTTACGTGACAATATTTTATGTCTGGATTTGCAAATTGTGATTGAAGGATTAGATGGAGCTGAAATTATTTTGTAAATATGCTGCAGTACCTGTTTATTTGGTTTATTTGAAGCATTCCAAAACTAACTTGAACGTGGCTGTTGGTTTTCATAATTAATTTTAGTTTATTTCTTATGTTGGCAACTGATAGAAACAGTGTATTTGTGGCAGTTGTAAAGAACAGTGTATTTATTTCATGTTACTGTTGTTCTTTTAGGAGATACGGATTTAGCAGACAAGCAGGAAAAACAGAACAGGTAAAAAAATATACTAATTTTAAATACTCGAATTGTGGGAAGAACGGCATTGTTTTTATTGAACTGTTGATTAGAGTAAGATCTTAAAGGAATACAACAGAATAAACAGCTATAACTTCTGTTAGTAACATCTCTTAAAAGTGGCTAACTGGAACTAAAGATCTGCATACCACCAAAGATGCAATTGATTATTGTCTCCTTTTTTAGAGGATTTCATTAATCTCTACTCAGAAATCACATTTTGCAAAATTTTTTCGCTTAGGAGGGGCTTTGGGTGTTTTGTTTCTTTTTTAATGTGTGGTAATGACGTATTTTGTCTGTTTAGTGAGTATCTTTTAATTAAGTTTTCTATAATGTCCTGTTAAAGGGTTTTTCCTTTTCTTTTTAAAGAGCTATTCAGCTTGGTAGGAAATTTTGTAGGCATTTATTACATAACAAGTTATTTAATGAGAGAAACATGAGAACATGCCACAAATAAATCATAGTGCCTCTTGAAAAGTAGCATCCTTGCTGTGCTTTTGATGACTATAGAATCATAAAATGTCCTTGTCAGAGTATTTGCAGTTTTATTATTTCAGTGCAGATATTACTTTGGCTGAAAGTTTTTATTACAGGCAGAGATAATGAAGAAGTACATTAAGCATGTCATAGACCCAGCAATACATTGAGTACATTAAGGTTACCCTTCTTCATTATGTGAATATTCTACATACAAATTTAGCATTTAAATGTTATAAATGGAGTTGCTTCCTAATCTAGGCATACATCTTTTCCCCCTCAAAATTACTGCCATGCTGCAGTGATGGTCATAGAAATAATTTGTTTCTTCAAAAGTTTTACTGACTTTAGAATATGGTGTATTAGAAGGTAATCATATTTTTGTGTGAATTGAGTCACCAGTGAGGCGGAAGTGGAAGATTAAATAGTCAGGTTAGTGGTGCAGTAGAGTGACCTAGTCTGTCTGTCAGTAGTTCTCTCTGTTTTAGTGGTATGAATTCTTCTGCCTGAACTAGGCAGTGTTACACTTTTTAATGTTGTCATACCAGTAGTGAAGTATATTAAGCTATAAAAAAATGATTTATGGAAAAAAAATCATCTTTCACATGTATAGCAGACATCATATTTTGGAGTAACCCGTTGTCTTGTGAGGTTGGTAGTTCTTAGAAGGTTGTGGAATAAGGGATCTTTACACCAGATGTGTCTGTAGCAGCCAGAGACGCTGACTTGAACAGCTGGAACACGTAGGAAATCTGTGAGGGTTATGCCTCGGTTGGCATGAATTGGAATATGAGGATGTTCCAGTAGCTGAAATATTTTCATGAAAACAGAACAGCTGTATTCCAGTTTTCTACTTGTTACCTTTCTTTCTACTTAAGAAAATTTTATCGGTAGTTCTAGTAATCTAAATTTTTCTTCAAAAGGCTGAAGATAAAAAAATCACGCTGCCTCCAGGACTTGGAACAGCAGGAAAATCTGAGCCTTGTGATGAAGATGACCTTCAGGCTGCTGAAGAGGTCTGCCACGCTAAATGTTTGTTGATGTTTAATACCAAAAATTCAACTTTTGTTTTGGAATCTGAGCATTTTTAAGAGATCAGTTTCCAACTGGTAGTGGGAGCTGAATAGTCTGAGCAAACCTGTACTGTTAGAAAGAATTTTCCTTTGTTTGGTAACTTTAACCACCTCTTCTTTAACTTTTGTAGGCTTACTGTCCCATTACATGCATTCAAATACATGTTATAGGATACTAATTGTGTACGTGTATCCCTGTCACAAGACAGAAATAAGTTAAATAATAAAAGATAAATTGTTATATGTAATTCCTCATATTTTACTCTAGCTTCGCATTAAAACTCTGATGACTGGAATGGCTGCAATGGCAACAGAAGAGGTAAGCAGCATTTAAAACTGATACAGCTTTGTTTAAATGATGGTTATGGTAGTTATTCCTAAAACTGGGTTAATGGTGAGTCTGAAGTCTGGGAATGACTGCATTTGAATTTTTGTGAAGGGGGTGCAAGAAAAGATGGTCAAATTAAGAAGACAATAGTTTTCATGAGGCTGATGAATTAATAATTTGCCTTGCAAAGATTATACATATATGTATATATTTATATAAATAAGTGCCTCTTTCAAATGGTTTCTACAAGGAGAGTTTCAAGGGGAAGACATCACAGTGCCGCTATCCAAGATGCAGTGTGGGCTTACTTTATTCATCTTGTGAAGATGTCCAGAGGAATAATCATTTTAGTGGGGAGAGTGGAGGAAAATTGTATGTGTTTCAAGGTGTTATTCAAGGCACTGATAAATACTTATAAACACTACCATTAGTCTAGGACACAATACTGGATATGTATCTTGTTTTCGTAATTGGTTGTAGTTAATGATAGAATGGAACTTGCAGGCTGTGGTAATTTTGAAATTTCTTACATTTTGATTTCTGAATGAGAGAACTGGGAAGAAATTCAGTAGTTAAGCATTGTTCCTGTTTATGCTGAAGTCACAGAAGAAGAGGTAATTAAGCTAGTCTCAAAGTTGATTGACATGCTTTCTACTGAAATCCACTGTAGAATTCAATTCTACTTGAAGGTTGTTTTTTACATTCATCTGATTTGAAAGGTCCATTCTTTCACACGTATGCATTGTTATAGTGTGGCTCAAAATATGGTCTAAAAGTGAGTTTTACTACTATGCATGAAAAATTCAGTATATAGAATACAAGTAGAAGTAAGTTTTTGAAAGTCTGAGTTCAAATTTCCTAAAAGGTTGTGAGTGAGAAAATTCCATCAGCAAAATTTTTTGGGGGGAGTGGAATGCTTTTTTGTTTTTGTTTTTTTTTTAATCATTAGAGATTTTTACTCAGTGTAAAGGGCTTGTACATTTCTGTTAAAATTAGGGCTTAGGAAAATTGCCACATAAAAAGCACAGGCAGTTCCAAAACTCCAAATGTTTTCTTGACACACTTGCAGGGCAAGTTGACAGCAAGTACAGTTGGCCAGATCGTTGGACTCCAGTCAGATGAGATCAAGCAGATAGTGTCAGAATACGCTGAAAAGGTAAGTGTGTTACCTGCTTATGTTTTACCAAGTTGTGTTTGGTAGCTTGTGAATTTAGGCCTTAAACTTCCAACTTAACTGCCATGATTCTTTTGAAACAACATTGTTTCACATATGCTGTAGATAACAGCACAGTCAGGATTCAAGAAAGTGTCTTAATGAGATTTAAACATGCATAAGATTCTGGTTTGATAGCACATATTTGTGAATTGCATTCATTAGTAGTTTGGGTTTAAGCACCTGCTTAAATATTTTCATGAATAAAGAAGGACCTGAGTTGATACCTGTTTCAACCAGAGGCCTAAACTGAATGCAGTTTAAAACGTTCAGTGTTAAGCACAGAAATACAGTTCTGTGGGTCAACCCAGAAAAGAATCTTGGCCTTCTCCACTCAGATGTTCAGACACAGGGATGTTACACTGGACTCCAAGTATCAGTTGTGCCCTGCATCTCTCGTTCGAATCTACTATCATCAAAAACAAACCTTGGTTGCTTTAGAAGTCAAGGCAATTAACTGTGTACATTAGCTCCCCTTATTGTGTTCAGCTGTGATTGTTTTTACAGTAATGTGAAATGAAAATCTGGCTCTTCAAACAATTAATACATACAATACATCACTGCCAGATATGAGTTATAGGCCGCTCTTATTTGTCCAATAGTCTTCTCATATTTCTTCCCTTTTGTTGACACGTATGAGGCATGGAGCTTTCCCATTTGGGAGATAAACCCTATAACTCAACAGTCTATAGCAAATTCTTGGCCTTTCTTTATTATAAAGGATTGGAAGAACAGAAGCCCAAGGATCATATTTCAATGTTACATTTCTTCTGTTCTGAGAGAAGGCAGCAGGACCTTGACTATTATAGTAGAACAATGATTAATACTCTAGAAAGTGAGAACTGATTTAAGTCAAACCAAAAATATATCGCTTTTCGAGTCTATTGGATGTGACCAAAAAAAAAAGATTTCTGTGTGTGCATGCATACACTAGGAAAAGAGAATTAAGGATGTTATCAAATA
Organism: Patagioenas fasciata; assembly: GCF_037038585.1. NCBI lineage: Eukaryota > Metazoa > Chordata > Aves > Columbiformes > Columbidae > Patagioenas > Patagioenas fasciata. Next base: position 9,741,463 of record NC_092526.1, on the reverse strand, counting down.
GTTTAGTGCAGCATCAGCAATGATTGGATGTAGTTCCAATAGTTTTAATCCCTTGTAACTTTACATAGTCTGAAGAACACAGCAGTGCTTATTTGTCTACCAGTCTTAATAGAATCCACAGGCCCAGTGAAGATACTGGCAAGCAGTATCTGATGTTGCTGTGTGCCAGGAGCTTCCTTACAAGATGGTGTTTTTGCAGAAGATCAATGCACACAGTTTTCTGCATTCGCCCCTCCTTTCTGCTGCTGTGTTAACTTGCTGGCTAAACTGGAAGATTCCAGTGTTGTTCCTTGCTTCCCAAAAATCCTGACAGGTCAGACTCTGCACACTAGCACCCGAACTAGTTGAAAGTTAACTGTATTTCTGACAAAATATTGGAAAACGGATTAACTGAAAAAAGAAGTTTGAGTATATGAGGCAAACTACCAAAACAGGTGGATGTAAGTATTAAAGTGAAGACTTTCAAAAGGTAAAAATAATGTTTGGGCAAATAATCACATAGGCTTCTCTCAGTGGTTTTTAATCATTCTTTTGCCTACTGCAAATGTACATTTTCTGTTAAAAATGTTACTCCTGGTAAAGAATATTTTTGGCAGCTTTCCTTTCACAGTTCAGAGAGAATAGGAGACTGGATGCAGATTGCTGTGTTCATTATGTGTTTGTGACACTTTCTTGGCAGTGCATGCTGGATCGAGTACTGTTCAAAGACTGGTGTCCATAGCATGAACACACACACAAAAAAGCTTGGAGCGGCAAATGTATCTACCACACTGAGTATGTAGTTGTCATTCAGCATAAAGATGCATCAAAGCCAATATTTCAGAATCTAAATACACAGTAGTTCAAGGCCTTTGGAAGTTCTGGATCTACTTCTTGGAGTGTGGACCATCTCTGATTCAAGTTCAGTAAACAGCAGTGCTTAAGGTGTTTTTTAGCATGCTTGTATTCTTTCCATTTAAGGACTCTGCCAGGTATAACTGTAATGCTGATGCAAAAAATTATTTCTTTCTTCTAGTATACACTAGTATTTTCCACCCATCCCAGGGCACCTGACTTTATTTTTAGCTTACTTTACTTGTTATCTTTGGGATATAACTCGGTTGTTTGGCTACTTCCTTGTCTTGCTGCAAGATAAATTGGTAAGTCATTCTTTCCTGTTGGACAGTGGGACATAGTCCTTGATAAGGAATATCACAGGCATGTCCCACTTTGGCGTTGTCTGAGCTACCAAAGAAACAACAAGTAATGGCAGGAGGTTCAGCGGGCTGTTGTTTTGGTTTGTTTTAGCAATCTGAGCTTTCCGCTGAGGAGCGACCAGAAAGGCTTGGAGCTACCCAACAACACAGAAGGAAGGTGGCATCTCTGAATAAGCAGATTTTGCAGAAAACCAAACTCCTGGAAGAGGTAAATATTGCATGTCTAATAAAGAAGAAAATATCGATGGATGTGGTTGATCACAAAGTTTTTGCCATCCAGAAAAGATTTGCAAGCCATCTTCTGTACCGGCAATTTGTCATGCTGAACATTCATCTCAGCATTTCTGAATGTCTTGCTTGCACATTTATTACTAAGACAATGTGGCTGGTTTTATATTCAAAAAATTGCGTAGCCCTGTCTATGAGGAGGGGGCTAGCTAAGGAAGCCTTGGTTTTCCTTTTCTTTTCATACATCTCTTGAAGAAAAACAGAGGAAGTGTCTCCATATGACTTGCTAACTGAAGTGCTGAATGCTCTTTTCACAGTTTCAAGAAACGATTTAGGGGTTACTCTAAAGTGTGCTATAAATGACATTTTATCCCTTCCTGTCCTTTTAAATGAGCCACTTTGTCTTAGTGACTATGGTGGGGTGTGTGTTTGTTTGTTGCAGGGGTTTTTGCACAGTCACTGCTTGGTTTGCATCAGCACATTTGTTTTAAGGGGAAAAGGCCTTTGAATTTGTGACTGTTCTGTTCATTATATATAAGTAAGAGTAAGAACTACCATTCCTGTATTTAAACCTACTTATGCTATTGGCATTTAAACCCAGAAGAGTATAAAAGTGGAAAAGCTGTGTGGTTAATGAAATGCTGCTTTTAATTACGCATACTGCTGTAATTGGCACCGTGCTATCTTTAGCTTGCAGAATCTGATGAAAACATATTGCATCAGAGTCAGAAATGGGAAGAGCTTGCCAAGAAACAAACAGTACTTGAGGAAAAACTGTTGCTGATGACTTCTGTGGTTGATACTCTGTCAAGTACAGCATTGTTCCAGCAGCCTTCAGCTGTTTTCTGTTTTGTTTTGCTCTGCTCTTGTCAGAAACATCCTAACCCCTCACATCTTAACTGGTTTTACCCATTGACTGTTTGGGGCCCAGGGGCTTCAAAAGATAGGTGTCTGTATGGTGCATCTTATGAGACAGTGATGTGTCCAGTCTTACAAATAACAGAGGTAAAAGAATGATGGCTTTGAAAGCTTAACCTACTATGGCATAACTATGAGAGCATTAGATGTTAAACCTGCCTGCTCAGCCACTTACCAGACCTGTCTTTGTGTTTGCTGGTTTGTTGGATTTTTTTGTTTTGCTTTTAAGGAGAATGAAATAGTCTCTAGCAGTGCAATAAAGTCTTTACATATTAAGGGGATAAATGTCCTTGAAATAAATCCCCTTTCAGTAAAGCGTATACTGTGAAACATTTTTTGCAGTCTGACTAGCATTCAGGTGATACTAAGTTTAAATATAAGGATAGAAATAAAACTTATGCACAAAAATGACTAGATGTCTGTCCTGTTCTGTTTCTGCCTTCTGTTTTTTTCCAAGCTTGATAAAAAACTTTGTGAAGAATGAGTACAGGTTCTTCTTAATTTATTTCTCACAAAAAAAGGACCTTGAAAGGATAGACTATGACAGTGTTTTAACTGGTACACATTAGAATGTGTTTCATTTGGAACATGCTGGTCTAGTCTGTTGCTTCTTCAGATGCTTTCCTGTTTCTTTGTTGCCCTCTGGCATGCCCCATCTGTTAAAAATAGTGGTTTTCATAGTAACTCTACGATTATTATTTTGTATGTTGAATGTAAACCTCGTGTGTGACAATTCATCTCCATTCTAGAGTGAAATATTGGAAAGTATTCCGATATATTAGAATTATGATACTATGCTATGCTGAAATTAATCATACTTTTTTTTTTTTTTTTACTTGGGTTTGTATTCTTTTAACACTTTGATAATATGAATTTTCTGTGTTTGTTTATGTCAAAAACAACTTTGGTGTCCTGCCAAAATGATGTCTGTTAGTAAGAAAATATTGACAATACCTGACATTTAAATGCAGGCTGAAGTGTCAGGCTTTCAAAATCATAATATGGACTTTTACAGACAGTTGAATCCTGCCTGAATTCCCACATTGGTTTGAGGTTTTTTCCTGAAGTAGAAGGACACATTGCTGAATGAAATCTTTGGAATTTCAGAAGTGGGGGGAAAGGAGGATGTTCACTATATCCTAAGTCATTGCAGTACATTTCTGTCACACTTTAACTCTTCCTTTAAAACACCAAGGCTATAAGACACATACATACGGAGGGAGAAGCAGATGTGCTCTGTGTGTGTTGTGGAACGAGGACAGATGTGGATCTCTCCACATCCCCTCTGAGCCAGCGAGTTGCAAACTTGTCCCAGATAAGGAGCTTTGTTGTTATGACCAGCAGCAGTTTATGTTCTGGGAGGCAATCAGCTCAAGCTTCATTTTGGGGAGGACAACCTGGGTACAATTGTGTAGTAATAATAGTATTATTACATTATTATGACTGCAACAGCTCGCTCAGGTTTCAGAGTATGAAAAGATTCGATGTTGCACTAGCACGCTTCTCTGTTTCCTTGAGCTTTCTTGCCTAGCTGAGGAGTAAGAGAGGCTGGTAAATGAGCTGAGCAGTTGTGGGTGGCTTTTGCAGCTGTTCTGTGTTGTGCTGTTATGATCTGGGGAGCAGAAAGGATCTGCCAATTTCTGGATGCAGTCTCAGTGGCTGACAGGTTCAAAAGTATTTTTTCTATAGCAGATGGCTGTTACTATGCTACAATTCTGTAGAATCTATGGTTGCTGTATTAGAAATACAGAATATACCTGTAGCTAGATATACATTTGGTGGATTCCGTTTTCATGCCTGGTGCAAGTAATTTCCTTTAGCATTTCCCCTGGCATATGAATGAATATATTTGCTTGCTTTCCACATACTGCTGAGAAGAAGAAATCTGTTCAGGGTGGGGAGGAAACATGGTTGTAAACCGCACAAAAATAGTAGAGTTCTTACTTCATTACAGATCTGCCTTTAACTGCCAAACGAGCTTCATAATCCACAGGAAAACTTAAGTATTTTCTAAATCTGGTATCCTATTACTTGCCATTTGAACAGTTGAGGCCCTTTAATTGTGTTGCTTGTTTACCATACATAAGTCTCAGTGCGATGTTCTTGTATGGAAAAAAGTACTGGCACCTATAAGCCAGATATAATCCTTTTATCACTTTAGTGAAGTAAAATGTCCTGGTTGGTGTTTGTGTTTTTTAGTTGTTTTTCCCCACTTGCCAAAGACAGCTTTTGAAATGAGTGACAGTCAAGACCCCCTTTCAAAAATTTTTGTGAAGTTCTAGCTTCAATATTGCAATAAGTTTTGGCAAGAGTTCTCCTAACAAGTACTTCTCTCTATGTCAATTTTCATGAGAGGAGGACTGCAGGATTAAGTTGTAATTTTTTTTTTTTTTTTTTTTTTTTGGTACAAGTACTTAGATTTCGGCTTATTGGTGAATAATACAAAAAAAAACAATGAAAAAGCTTTCTTTTTATAAATTCGGCTGCACAAAGAGATGAGTGGAGTATTGAGTCACAGCTCTGTGTTGTGAACAGCAAACTCAACCAGCATGAACAGAAAGCCGAATGTGCATTTCTTTATTTGCAGCACTTCTGCTCCACTTTTGTAAGCCATGTCCTGTTTTTGTTCTTACTGTTCACAGCGTTATCTTAAATCATAAGGACTTTAGAGAAGGATGTTCTTCTAAAGTTAACCTCCATAAATTATTTGACAAGTGAAATATCCAGTGGTGTTTTGCTAACTGTCTTCTTATTAGATTTCTCATAATTAGACAAAAGAAAATTCATAAACCAGCTTGTTTATTTGGTATGGGTATGACTGTTATGGTGCCATGGCACTTCTATGCAAGTCTTGAGTCACGCTGACTTATTTGGAGAAACACAAAATGTGGCTCTTCTTAGCCTGAGGTGAAACTGGGCTGGTGTAACAAGACTAAATAACGTTGAGTAATTTTGCAGAGATCTGTCCAATAAGTTACCATTCTGTGGGCATCCGTTTTGTAAAAGCTGCTGTTTATTCTGAGGCCTAACACATCTAGAAGGTTAGGTGGAAAATGTTTGCTGTTATTAATTAAATATTCAATCAGAATTCCTGCAATCAGATGCTCTGAGAGTTGGTGACAAGCAAAGACAGGGTTTGTGATGGTTGACCTATTGTTTAGTAGACAACCACTGTTAACAGCTCCAATATTGCTCTTCTCCATTACAGGTGTAATTAGTGTGAATTTAGAATCAGACTCTTTTCTTTCTCTTTCATAATAGTTGCAAGCTAAATGTGCTGATCTGCAGGCAAAATGTATGGAAGCAAAAAAGACATTAACTGAGGTAATGTTCCTTTGTTTTTCTGTGCACTGGTTCAGCTGATTCATTTTTGAGAAGTTTGGTGTGTGGAAGGATGTACTAAATGGTGAAGGTGTTTGACAACTCACTGATGCTGTGGTGTGGGAAAGCTGAGTACAATGAATCATTTGATGTGTGGAAGTGTATTTCAGTTTATTATTAATTGCAACCCTTAGGTTAAGAGTTACAGTGAAAAACTGGACAAGGAATTGGCAGCCTTAGAAACAATAGAATCCCAAGCAGATTCTAGGTAAGTTTCTTTCTTTGTGATCCTTGAAATTCTGGAAAATTGTGGGTTTAAAATGAATCATTCAATGTTTCTTTTTTTTTTTTTTTTTTTGGTCAATCTAAACAAATAACTAGAATTTAAAAATTAAACAATTCTCCAGCTTGCTTTCCAAAGACAGGAAAATACTAGCATAGTATTCAGTCAGAATGAAAAGCATCAATCTCTAGTTGAAAATAATTGTAGGTGTTTAAAGAAGAAGGATCCTAGACACATATGACAAGTAGATGAGGTCTTACTGGTTTTATTCATATTTGAAGCCTTCATCTCACAAATATTAAATAGAACACTGTCTCAAAACTTTGGCTGTAATGAAGTCAGAACATCGCAAAACCAGCTAAATACTCAGTGGAATACTGCATTTTTATTGTGAGCTTGGTATATTAGTGGTGATACTTTTTTTTTTTGGTTTACACAGATTTTATTGGAAATGTATTTAGAACTAAGCTTGTTCTAATGTCTTTTAGTTCTCCATCTGTTTATATTAGAACTAAAAATCTAATGTGGTTTACTGGATCTTCAAACTTAGCGTATTACAGAGTCTGCGAGCACTGGTGGCCATGAATGAAAACCTAAAAAGCCAGGAGCAAGAATTCAAAGCACATTGTAGAGTAAGTTCTAGTTTCTTATATAAGGATTCATGTAAAACTTGGTAAATAAGCATTATAATTGTTCCTGATTTGTCATCGTGTTATCTGTCCATCATCTGTTCCCTTTCTCTCCCATTTACTGGTATTTCTGGGTTTATATTTTATATTGCTACAAGCACGATTTGTGGCAGAATTATAGACAGTTGCCCAGTCCTGCAGTGGATCATATCGGCAACAAGGTTGATGACCAAGAAGGTCGGAGCTGGATTGACCACCAGGCCTTGCCCTCTGCCCGGAGTCAGGGAGCTGTAAGGAAGCTGCCAAGGCATCTGGATTACCGTGATGGTCAATGTTCTGTTGTGCCTGGGGCTCTTTATTAAAGGGCAGTTCCTAGACACAGAATGCCATATCAGCCCTTTGCTGCTCACAGCAATGGCTCTTTTCATTCCCAGTCTGCTGAGAGCAACTTGGGGTGGGTTGTTAGGGAGCACTGAAACGTAAGGTTGAGATTAGGCTGTGCTGAACACCCTCCTGTGCTGTTCAGTCTGAAATGGGTTGTTTGTGCTGGGGTAGTGCAGCCAGCAGTGAGCTGGGGTGGGGGTTCAGTGCCGAAGAGGGGGGTCCTGAAGGCCCTGAGCTTTGGAGCAGCCGCCATAAGGGATGAGACTGAGATGAAGCTATTGCAGTTTGGAGAGCATGTTTCAGTTTTACTGCTTAATTACTATGTTTCGCTCTCTGGTTTATTGCTGTGTTTATGGACTGCTCAGAAATATGATCAGAGCAAATTGTTTTCATTCTCTTCCGTTTAAACAATAATGGATGGGATTTAATAGAATGAAAAGAAATAAACAGCGCCTTGAGGCAGAGACTGAGCACAGGAACCTCGTCTTCCCATACATAATCCTTTGGAAAGCTCTAAAGGGTTGTAGTGGAAACTAACTTGCAAGTAATATTGTTCATTTTTACAACTGCCATTGTTGCAGTGCCATGTCATGCTATTGCTGTTGTAATATTCCTTTGCTTCCTCAGTTTAATTCTCCATGTCACTCATTGGTTGTCTTAGCTGGATCTTATTTGCAAGTAAGAAATAAATCTTTTCCTATGTTTGAAAGCAGACAGCTTTATGTAATGAGTAATAACGGATGCCTTACCCTTAAGCAGGAAATGCTGTTCAGTCTTATAAATTTAAAGTGTGGTTTTTTTTTTTTAAAGGAAGAAATGGAGAGACTTCAACAAAATATTGAGAATTTGAAAGCTGAGACAGCAGAAAATGGGGAGGAACAGGTAATAACAAAAATCTAGTTTTTATTTTCAATTTGTGTTCTAAAATACTGCTTTAGGTCCTTCTGACTTGGCGCATTCTCATAAGCATCAGAGTATCTGTTGCAATCTCTGAAAAATTCTATTCTCCCGCACTGGTAAAGTGACAGTTCAGGCTAATAAACGTAGAAATACAGCAAACTGAAAATAGCTGTAGTGTTCTTCATTATTCTTGCAGAACCCATGGGGCTAACTCGTAGATGCTCTTGTGCCTTTTATTTACTTCTTTGTAGTGCTGGAGAAGAATCTTTGGATGTTAAGAGCAGTGCATACCTCTGACAAAACCAGGTCTTCCTCAGAAATCATGTTTGTTTTGGTTGTGTTTTTCTTAAAAGTGAATTTATTTGAAGGATGAAAGCACAAGTTTTGAGTGGCTCAGTGCATTGCATGCCATGAGCAGCTGTCAGAAGTTAGGCTATGACACAAGTGCATCCAGACTGATGGCAATGAATAATGAATGAACAGAAAATAAAAAGCTTGAATTACATGTATTTTCAGTGAATAAGCACTTGATACATTTATGCCTCTGAAATGAGGTGGATTACAAGTTCCATGAGTCTTCTGTCCTAAACACAGCATGAAAAAATTAAAATGTAAACCTAAAGCTTATTTTTTTAAGAAGAAAGAATGATCTTAAAGTTTACAATTCAGGATATCTAGCATGTGTGTCAGGGCGTTTATGTTCTTTCCTGGACCATGTTTATCCTTAGCCCCACCACTGGATCAAACTATAAACATTCAGACAAGGAGTACAGACAGTCTTCCGCTACATATCTTCATTTAAAGTGGGCCTGTTGTAAAGCAGAGGAAAAACTAGTGACAAATCTTAAAAAGTAAAATATCAGAGGCTTAAAAGCTAGCAAAATGCACTTGCTTATAGTAAAAGGTTTCAGGTTTTAATACAGATTATGAATCATTGTTAAAAAAAAATAACAGCAAGTGGTGGTGTTATTTTTGGAAGCCATTAAATGGAAGTCAGGCAAATACAGAAAACAAACCCAGTCTGCACATTTTTGCACTGCAGCTCTCATGTGTTACTGTAATGCACAGTTGTTTTGGGTTCTCAATTTCTAGGAGCTGAATAAGATTATAGAACGACAGTACAAAACTGAGAAAGATAAACTTCAAAAGATCCGCCTGTTATTGGTGAGTAACTCTGTAAATGTTCTTGTACAAAATTATTGATGTTTTCTTGTAACTTCTAATACCTTTTTGTTGTTCTAATTTAAAAAAAAATTCTTTCACAAATCAATTAAAAAAAATGTTGAGCCTCAGCCAACACTTTTTAAAATTAATTATTTAGTAACAAAATATTGCTGGGGGGGACTTCATCCATTTTAAGAAGAGAACAAGAAGAGGCTTTCTTTTCTCCCCTCCTAACTTTCTATTCAGGCACGAAGAAACAGAGAAATAGCCATTTTACAGCGCAAGATTGATGAAGTACCGAGCCGAGCTGAGCTAACACAGTATCAGAAGAGATTTATTGAACTTTACAGTCAGGGTATGTATATTAAGCAGGACGATCCTGCTGAAGGCTAAAGCCCTGAAGGGAGGGCAGTTGCATTTTAAGCATATGGCATGTAACAACAGCACTTGCTAATTTTGTGGTATTTTAAGGGTCTTTTGGTATTCATGTTATAGACCCTATTTTCAAGGTTTTATAAGCTGGCGATAAGAATTTTCCTGAGGGTGAAACTTGAATGCACAAGATCTCTGGAGTAAGTTTTGTCTGCAACAGGTTCAGTCACTTAGGTTAATGACCAGTGTGCTTAGAAAGTCCTTAATTCACCGATTACAAATGAGATTGCTGTAAATTTGAGTTTAATCTATTGCTGTTAACATTAGAGTGCTTTCCTTGTTTTTATTGACCAAACTGTATCAAAAAATACAAAGTAAAGGCAGTTTCTTGAAGGGCTTGTTCTCTTTCATTTTTGATTATTTATAAATAGCAATATCTTCGTAGGATCAGAGTACAGATTGTCTTTAACTTTTTTTTATGATACAAAGTTATAAAATGAGGAAGTGTGCTTGGTTGACTTGTTTGCTGTGCATGGATGGTATGGGACGGAACATGCAAACTGAATAAAATGTTAAAGTTGTTCCATTAAACTGATAACAGACCAGTATACTCATCAATGTATGTTTAATGTAGCATATGAATTTGCATAAGCTGAAATAAGTTTCTATCAAGAGCTAGCTAATGTTTTCAAGATATTCTGCATTTCAAATATGTATGTGAACTGAGCTCTTGAAGGTTGTGCAGTTCTAAAATTGTTATTTAACTCTAATTCAAACCCCTTGTCCTGTTGAAGCGTCTCTAGTGACACAGTCTGTGCTACATTCCGCACGTGTTTTCTGACTCAGTGCATGGAACAGACAGATTTTGCAGTGACTATAGACCCAGTACTTCCTTCTCCCGCTTTCCTTCTTATGTGCCATGCAGTTTATTTAATCAAGTCCAGCTATAAAGACATCTTTGCTGTCTTGCATTCAGTTTTGTACAGATCATTTTCTCTGTCATGTCGAAATGAATTCAGACAAGTAATCTGTGGTCAGAGCATCTACTTGCTCAGAAGATGGGGGCTTCATTTATGTGTGAAGTACAGAAGGATTATGGTCAAAGAGACTTGTGTAGATTTAAGATGCTTTGAATTTTAGGGGTCTTTGTTTTCTATAGTGCAAAATATGTGTAGTAACTTAGGATAACACACAGCTCAGTCATGGCCGGGAACCTGCATTGCACAGGCTAAGCTTTTGGAAAAATGAGCTGAAAATCTCTAGCAAGTCTTTCTGTGAATTGTGATATTTTTTAGAGGCTTTTCATTTAGTCAGACTCACATGATCTTCAGAGTTGCCAAGACCTGTTTTTTTTTAACTTTGATCCAAGCGATGTTGGACAAAACAGTCTTCAGCATTGCCTTCCAACCTCAGCAATTCTGTAATTCTGTAATAGAATGCTTTTAAGTTCCAACATTCCCTGCTTTGTTTTTGACCTAACTGAACCTTGAAAACCTTAAGCTGTGGTTTCAAGAGAATCACTGAGTCAATTGGCTGCTTCTTCCTATTCTTTCTTTGCCTGTCTTACCTTACATGGGCCAATACGGCTCTGTAAGCTGGTACAACTTTCTAACCCAGGGGAAATCCTGTAAAGCTTTCTTCTGAGTTGGTATATGGAATCCACTCATAGAGGGTCTGTGACTCCCAGAGGTGCTGCAAGAAAGGGAAGAGCTACGTGAAGGAAATGGTTTGGGAAAAGCCTCTTCTATTTGGCAGCAGTCCTGCCAAAACCACACCAATTAAGAGAGGATGCCTGAAGTAAACTTGTTGGTGATCCTTGTGTTCATGCAGTTTTCCAGGAAGAAGCCTGACTTCAGCACTTGGAAAACCTTTGTGGAACACATTGAACAGCCTATCTCCGGCTTTCCTGAATTTCTCAGTGCTTTCAGGCTCCTGGTACTTGGTGTGGTTCTCGAAGCTACAGCATGTGCGGAACATGTGTCAGTTGTGCTGTGGTGATGAGAAAGCTCTTTGGTCCCAAACATCTCACTGCTGCAGAAGTAGCCACTGCTGGGTTTCTGTCACTAAAACATTTAACTTTGAGCTGTGGGTTGCCTCTGGGCTTCAGCTGGTGAACAGGATTGTACAAACCAGAAGCTGGGATTTCTTTAAGCATTTGGATGTTCAGTGATGTCATGATGGTGGTCATGCTGTTGGTAAATGGTTCCATTCAAAAGCTTAGTCCAGCGTGTCAGTTCAGGAAAGGTTTTATTTAAAGGTGAAAGCATGTTAGCCTTTAGAGTTTAATAAAATGAGCATGATTTCGCTCAGGTTTATCTTTCTTAACCCATACATTTTCTTTTCCACGTTCAGGATTCTAGACAGTGCTTAGTATGGTAGCCATAATAATTTTTGCCAATTGTCCTTCTCTGTTGAACTCCTTCTTTGAAGCATCTTAGGTTTCCTTAGGCATTGAAGTACTAAAGAATAGATGAACACGTAGCAGATTTGAATATCGGTCATCATCTTGTAGGCCCAAAGGGAATGCATGTCTGAGCCTTCCCTTCCCCACTGAGCTATGGCCAACATCTTCTATAATCACCTAAACCAGAAAGTGTTATTGAAAAGAAAGTAGTATTTAATCCTATCAGCATATATAAATTCAAGAAGAGAAAAAAGGCTCTAAAACAGTAAAAGCAGTGGAATCTATCAGATTATCTGTGTCATATCTGTGTGGTGTGAGGATAAAGCTTCTGAAGGAAGGATGAACAGACAGTGGTGAGAAAACCCAGCTGATAGTGCCAACATATGTTCACATAAAGGACTGTCAGCAGCTGAGGCTTAATTTAAACACTGAGCTGTGTTGTTCTCATAAAACCGGAGAGCACTAAACCCTGCTGGAGATTTACATGCGGAGGGAATACTCTTCCAGAATGCATTAAAGCATGTGTTCTGTTACTGATAGTGGAAAGTATATAAAGCCTGCGATGTATTTTTACAGATTCCATTTCACCTCATGCTCTTTTATTATTCTACCCTTTTTTGTTTGCAGTCTCAGCAACTCACAAAGAAACGAAGCAGTTCTTTACTCTTTATAATACACTGGATGATAAGAAAGTATATTTGGAAAAGGAGGTAAGAAAATGTTATTACTGTTCTCTAAATATTCAGTCTGTGGAGGAGATCGAGTTTTTACTTGGCTTTCACCATATTCAGTCATGTCACAGCAGAGTTAACAGTCTTTGTAAGTAAATATTAAACACTTGATTCCTAAGAATCATTCTAATGTTGAAGGCGAAATTGTCTGTGGTGTAAAAGAATTGCTGTTAGTACAGCCTGCTTAAACTACTCATTGTGCTCACAAAATGAGTAACATTTGATTAGCAAAGATCTCTGTCTTGGTATCACAGGACCAAGTTACCCTCTTTTTCTCTTTTTGGTCAATGTCTTTTACTGGTTATAGCATTGGCTTTTATTTCCTTATTCATAATATATGATACAACAGTTTGCAGATAACAATATACCAGATTTAAAATACTACGTGAAGTAGCAACTGTGGAATTCATATAACTTAAACTTTTCCCCTAGGTTGGAGTTCAGTACATGTTTGGTTGGGTTTTTTTAATTATTTCTTATTCTGAGGACAAGCCAACAAATTTGAAAAGCATAGAGATTGTTTTTGAAATGGGCATATAACAAACAGCTGACAGAATAGACAGCAGATGTATTGCATTGTTGTATGAACTGGGAGTACTCTTGCTGGTATAATTCAGTACCTGCTTTACAGGTTTTGGTTGGGGTGTTTTTTGGTTCCAAGCTTCACTTCCATGAATATAATTTTAAAAGGCAAATAAATTGATCAAGGGATTCTTTTATCTTGATGTCAGTCACAAGAAAGAGAAGGCTGGATGTCTTCTGATGCAGCCTTAACTTTGTTAAATAGATAATATAGATGAGGTTTCCTTGTGTTGCTTTTAATATTAGAACCGAGGTTTCAGCGAGTAAATATTATTAAGTAACATACAAAAGATGCCTTTGGCATCTGTGCCTCACGAAGACCTGTGGAATACGCTTGTGCTTTTTCTTACCCCACCCCTCTCCTTTTTCTTTTCTTCCCCCAAATAAACCCTTTCATAAAATACACTGAGCATAATTACTTTAAAATAACAAGAGCAGGAATTGTTATACAGTGGAATTTCGGCTATAAAGGTTATAGTTCTGACATGAAAGGCCTCTGTGCATATGTTTGATAGTTTTAATAATATTTTTTTAAAGATTCACTTTTAAAATTATTTTAAACTCATTATTTTCATAGTGCCTTTGATTTTTAGGGTTTATACACTGATTTTACTGTTTGTAATGTAACACATCAGTACTCTTACTATGCAACAGTTGTGTAGTAGTACTTTTCATTGCATGAAAGTGTTGTTGTATAAAGTATAATTAAGTCCTTAAACTTCCTTATTGGAAGTATGTTGAGGCAAGGATGTGGGCTTAGCAAATATTGGTGGGTCATGGAAAAATTTCTTTCCTCTAAGTAACAGGAATTCTTAAGGAACTTAGCAGTTCCGCTTTCCAGAGCAGGGGGGCAGGTGATTCTGTTTGCAATGCTCAGGTCTGTTTAGTGCAGAACGCTTTCAAATATTCATCAAAAGGAGGAACTGCTTGGAAGGTTTAACCACAGGAGACTTGCGAGAAGTATTCAAAGCCAAGAGAGAGAATCACATTAATTGCAACTTGGTGAATTTTAGTGTTCTCAGCAATATGTCGAAAGCAATAAAAAAAAAAAAAAATCAAAGGTGGTTACACAGAAAATATTCAGTATATAGTTTAATTAGTATGGGCAGTTTATACCAAGAGCAAAAAAATATTCCTGTGATGTTAATACATTTCCATTTCTGTTTTGATTCAGTGCAATGTTAGTAACTCATAATAGAAAACATGTACATGAAGTGCCATTTTGGACTTTTTAGGAGTTCATCTTTTAACAGCCTGTAAAATACATATCAGCAAAGTGGGTAATGATGTGTGGCTGTTGGGGGAACCTGTAAAACTCATCGATACAATGAAAGCAAGCAGAGCAGGAATTCCCTTGCTGCTCCTGCACTGCTTCACAGCACTGGATGGAGATGCTAGTTCCAGTCTCAGAGAAAAATTTGTGTGTTTGTTGTTGTGTTTTTGCTATTTTTTGTGGGGGGCAGGGAGGGAAGGGGTTGTATTTTTTTTTTTTTCATTATGCATTGTTTTGCTTAGGCTGCTGAGCTAAGTTGCAGCTCCTTGACAGAGCTATGCTGCTAATAGCTTCAAAACTTGTATCTTCAGTACTGGTAATACAATCTGGGGTTTTTTGTTGGGCAGTGGGGGAGTTATTGCTGGGGGTTTTGGTTTTTGTTTGGTTGGGCGTTTTTTTAAGGATATTTCTTCATTTGCAATCCTGTCTGGCTTGTAAGCATGGTCAGGGATATACCAAAGTGAAACTGTTCTTCTTTATCCCTACAAGTAAGTCTAATTATGCAAACCTGACATAGCCACAAGATACACTTGTGCACCATTGCTGTTGAATGCTGGATGATTACTTTTGGAAGTTCCTTGTATATCAAGTTTCAACACATGTTGAACAGATGTATACACTGGTTTACTTCATCACTTCAGTTTGGGAAATCATCACACTGCAAAACTATCAGTGGTGTAATTGGGCATCCATAAAATTAAAAATCTCAGCTGTGGTCCAAGACTTGGTTCTGCTTTCTGTGGCTCATTCACTGGCATAGATTTTACTGTAATAATACAGAGGGATCATGATTTCTCTCCAAAAGAAAGCTCATGCTGATTTTCACACAGCTGACTGCTTGTCAGGGCAATATCTATATAGTCATATTTTTAACTTGAATTTAATTTTATTTGCTGTGAAAACTCACACCAGAAAGGATAAATGTATCTTTTCTTTCCCTAATTCACAGGTTAACTTACTGAATTCCATTTACGACAACTTTCATCAGTAAGTAATGGTCATTTTTCTCTTGATAGTTTAAATAAGTAACATGGTTGGTTGGAAAAATGGGAATGGGCATGAGCTATAGAATCTAAAAAACCTTTTTTCTTAACATAAAATGTTTTTATAAAGTAGTTTATTAACTCTGTTTAAGCCAATGTTTGGGAAATCAAAGGCTTGAAATTACCAAACTTTTATAGCCAACAGACGTTTTTAATATCTGGCTCTTCAGTTGTAGTTGTGGAAAGAAACCATTCAGTCATAATATTCCTGGCATTAATTTAAATAGATTTCTCCAGTTTGTGAAGTTGTGGTTATTACATTATGTATAAAACATCGAACTCTGACGTATTTCAGACATGTTTATTATAGACTAACCCTGTATTTAAAGGTTTTGATGGAAGTGTGAATTCTTTAGGTAAAATCATGGTTCCCTTGGAAGCTGGAGATCGAATATCAGTCTATGATGCAGCCTGCAGGGGGTTTTTTCCTGTGTTTTTTTTTGTCTTCACAAAAAAAGCTCCAGTATGAATTTTTGTCACAGCAGTACAATTCATTAGAGTCATGGGAGGAGGAGATGGCAGTTTAACAGTTTTAAACAATTATTCCAATTATAATTCTGTTGTGAAATTACAAGCTTCTAGGTTTTTTTTCAGAGTAATTACTTATCTCTTCTATACACTTGTGTCCTGTGATATCCGAAACTTTTAAGTAAAATAAAAGGAGTTTCAGATGTTTTCCTTCATGGCAGGGACTGTAGATCTGTTTTGCTCAGTGATGAGATCTTTTGGATTCTGTCCAGTCAGTAGAAACCAATGCTGTAATTGACAGCTGGGGTTTGGATTGGTTGTTGTTGTTGGGTGGCTTACTTGGGGGAGGGGTTATATCATCTCTGTTTTATTTTTCTTAATCTTTTCAAGATACAAGTCTAAAATTATTTCTGGGCTTTCCTTATTAGGGCACAAAATTATTTTTTTTAATAATTACTGATCTATGAGTCCTCTGTTCACCTTCTTAATATTCACAACAGCTGCTTTTCTTAAAAGTTTGTGCCTTTGGTTAGTTAGTAGCCATTTATTTCTGTACAACACGTGAGAGAAAGGAGCAACTTGAACTGATAGGGGGAACACTTGTGATGAGCTCCGTAATCTCTCTTCTCATCTCTTTGATAATTTATACCAGCTGAAGAGCTGTGCTGTTACCTGAAATCAGTTTTTACATAGACCACGAGCCAATGTGGGTAAATATGCAAGACAACTGCAGATGAGTCACGTTGTCCCACATCCCTGTCAGTTGTTCTCCTTTTTCCTTTCCAGAGCAATGGCATCTTCTGGTTCTCGTGAGCAGTTTTTACGGCAGATGGAGCAGATCGTAGAAGGCATCAAACAGAATCGAATGAAGGTCTGAGGCTCTTCTCACAACCTTTGCTAGAACCTGGGGATGATTTCACAAAAGCCTCTTAGATAATAACTGTGCGTGGAAAAATCCATTACGGGAGGTGCAAATTAAGCAAGCAACTAACGCTTATTATTTATTTTCACATCCATAAGAAACTGCTCACCCTGGAAGTGTCAATGAATAGAGTAGAACAGAGGTATTATAATGCTTCTCTCTGGGCAGGAAGCTTATGTCCCTTAGCTCCATTATTGGCAGTGCAGTGATGTAGATGCTTGAAGCAGCTGTATGTCACCTCCGTCAAGGAAAATTCTTCCATTTGGATTGCATGGGCGCAGTCAGACTTATGTTTCAGGCAGCTGGAGCTGATAAAAGCTGCTTTCTACTGCTGAAGAGGGTCCAGCATTTCTGCATTAACACATGTAATGCTTTTGCTTTTTCAAACATAAGTTTAAAAACCTACTAAGTTATGTTAGAAGAGATTCCCTGATGATTTGGAGAGCAGCTGGCTTTGTAAAGGAGACGTACCTTGTTAGCAGCGTTCATACTCAGGCAAAGTCTGGGATCTGCTCTTTTCCTTTAGGCGTAATCAATTAAATCAATGCTGATACATAAATCTAGAAATGCAGCAAGTTCTGCTGTTATACCTGCTTGTTTGGGCTTTAGGAGATTCTTGCAGTTTTTGGAACTGCAGTTTTCCCTGTCACAATTCAGGAGGCAAAAGCCTGTCAGAGAGAAGGCAAAAATAATTTTGGGGGAGTGGAAAACAACAGGGCTTTTTTGATGTGGTTGTGCCCAGCACCAGAGGGAGGGAAAATTTACCCTCTAGACTAGCAGCAAATTTGTCTGTGATGGAAGAACTTCATTAGAACTACCCCTGAGAGGAGGGCAGTCTGTTCTAGAATAAAGAGCCAATCCTCTTCACTTTTAGGGTGTTAAGCTATGTTTGGCACAAGGAGGAGAGAGATTTCTAATGAGTGGGTCTTGAGCAAGTACAGCATTGCACAGGAAGGTAAAGATGTCTCCTGCCCTCCCTGTTTGATACAATTAACATGAACAACTGAATCAAGATCTGTGTTGCATCAAAACCCTTTTTTTTGTTGTTGTTAATTAATTTCAATTTAATTTTTGAGGGAGGATTCTTCAGTGCAAGATTCTTGGCTGGCAGAGATGTGAGCCTCAGTTTAATTCTGAATGCTACCTATAGTGCCACTGGTACTGAGACTTTAGCATTAGCTTTTTAAATTTTTTTAAGAGCTGGCCTAAATGTTCATTGTATTTAAAGCACAAGCCAGGGATATCGTTTATGAAGCATCTTACTCCCGTTGTCTTTATTAGGTAGTTGTTCCTTATACAGTATAAGCACGTGTGTATTCCTTATGCAGTGTATGATCTCCTCTCTTGCCTGTATACCAACAGATGGAAAAGAAGAAGCAAGAAAACAAAATGCGGAGAGATCAGTTGAATGATGAATACTTAGAACTTCTAGAGAAACAACGGCTTTACTTCAAAACAGTGAAAGAATTTAAAGAGGTAAGAACGTTTTCACTAACATAAACCGGCAAATGTTCGGTGACCCCTTTTGGTTTGACTCATGCATTAATATATGTACTAGAGTTCTAATACGATGCTTATGACACCGTGTTTGCGCTGTCTCTTGGTGGTTATTGCCACATGATTCTCGGACTCTGAGTTTGGATTCTGAAAACTTTTCTCGCTGATGGACCAGCACCCCTCTGTGGAACAGGGGAAGGATGAATTAGTTACTCAGCAAGCTATGTATTTAGGTTTCTCTTGAAGATCTGTGAGCAGTTAGGTATTAGAGCAAAGAGGGTTGTGGAAATGTGTGTGAATAAGGGAGGGAATTCAGTGCCAGTAGTTAAAAATACCTTTAGGAATCAGCCTTGTTGTCTAAACACTGTGAAATCACTGTTGAACACTTCATTGATTCAGCCTTTTCTGTGCTTTTCATCATAATGGAATTCCGTTGATTATTGTTTCTGTGATAATGAATGACAAAGTAGTTCTGCAAGGCAAAATTGTCATTTGGCTTTGGATGTCTGAGGAAAACCATCCTCCTGTAATTTGTCCTGCTTTGTTCCGAGACAGTTCCTCCCTATTTCAGACAATGTACTTTGGGAAAAGGACAGGGACTGTTCAGCGACTTTTCTGACATCCAGAATTTTGTGTCCTTGTTGCAGAAGTTAGGTAGAATATATTTTTTTTTAAAGCATAAATAAGCCGTTTTTTATTTCACTGCCTTGGGAGGGAACTTCTACTCAGCCTTGCTGTCCTTAAAAATAAATCATGTCATGGTTGTGATGTTAAAAACAGGTAATATATACTTAGGTAAATACATTTCTTGACTTAGAGTTGTTCCATGAACGCTGACTTTTTTGCAAGCTGTCTTGTGGAGTTCCAGATCACCTAAAAGTAATCTCAGTTTCAGATTTATTCAATATATAAGCAAAAAGGTGGATTTGCTCTAGCTACTTGTAACAACGTTAGACGAATGGTCAAGCACCATTCCCTTTGGCTTGAATGTCATAAAGTTTAATGAATATTGCCATTGGAATAACATTATGGATGAATCTTCAGCTCATCACTCACTCCAGACTACAGGATGTTTTAAAAATGTGGACCCAGCATGTTACAATTACACAAAAATTTACAAACAGTTTAATGATTTATCAAGATTTAGTAACCTTTTTATAAATGCTCTATGTTCCCTCCACCTGCCGTACAGGCTGTAAGAGTTTCATTCACGGGCAGGTCGTGGTTGCAGAGATAACAGTGATTTCAAATTGGGTCCATCTTTTTGAAACGCCCTGTACTTTGGATTTTGGAAATCTTTCAGAATAAAAGGGTTTGGTTTTGCTGGTGTGAAGATGTAACTAGTAGAGTTAAGAGCAACTACCTCCTTACTTGTATCTATTAACAGGAATGCCGTAAGAATGAAATGCTGCTGTCCAAGCTGAAAGCCAGTTCTTCCTGAAGAAAGAAGGCCAGCTGGTGAAGTTCACATATGATTGTTCAGTCCCTTGAACCTCTTTTGTGAGGTGACAGTTACAACTGCAATGTAGATATATATATACAGATAGATATATATATAAATATATACACACAGCTGTAAAAGTCTGTTCCTTTCCAGTATGTATTCAGTTTTACATTCCTTCAACACATGGCTGTATTATTCATTATTGCCTCCACTACACAGTAAAGAGTTAACGCAGTACAGCAAAATAGAATATTGTCTAATTTTATTTATTGGGGTTTGGTTTTTTTGCCCACAGTAAGGACAATGAGGATGCTTATTATTTGGGTTTTAACACTGAATTAGGTCGGAATTCTGGAATAAATAGGTATGTACTGTGTAATATGTCCAGTACCATGACATGAGCACTGCAGAATGCAGTAGTTTGTTAATTTTGGCCAAAAATACCCGCACAATGAGATTCTTGAAACTTTCATCATTATCTAGTAACTTCACATTATTTTCATTTACACTCTAGACATAGATAAGGCTTCAAAGGATAAAAATTAATTTCTAATGGTTAAGACATAAGGAAAAGGAAACTTACCTTGGATAATTCTTCATGTAAAATTATAAATCTATATTTTTATAAAGTCTAGCTGTTGTATAAATTTCTTTGAAATTTCATTTTTATATATAGAGAGTATGCTTGTTAATAGTTTCAGAAAAAAACACCTTTATCACTAGGACCATCATGTTATCCCTGGCTGGGATGAAAATCAAAGTCTGTGTCACCTGTAATATTGGAGGATAAAGTTTCAGACATTTGGCTCAAACAAACGGATGCTCACCTTTGAAGACAACATCCTGTTTATCCTGCTGAGGATTTGCCCTTGGAAGTTAAGAAACTTTGAACACTTTCTGAAACATTTTTATATCTGTATATACAGTATTTTATAATTCAAACAGTTTCTTTTTGTACTTAACATCAAGATTTTGGACTGACTTCTTAATGTACATCACATCTTCAGGAGAAGAAAAACCTGGTTCTTTTTTCCTCCTAACGCTGGTGCCAGTGCTGATCCATTACTTTCTATGGCAGTGAATACAAAATAAAGAATGTTTGGAATCCAGTGGCCTTCTGCTATTGTGTTTTTAAGGTGGCACTTGCTTTAGGAGCATTTGAATTACGAGTGTATTTTAAAGATGCATTGTGTCAATATTCATTCATAAGGATGTTTTTGTGTGACATGTAGCAAACGGTAGCGTTTTCTCTTGCTGCTTTTGGTAAGCTTGGTGTTTTGGTATTTGGCACAAACTATCAAACCTGGTACATGTGGAGGAGATACATGGAAGGTTATGTTTGTCTTCCATAGGCATCTACTTAAGCTAGAGAATTCTCAGTACAAGTCCATCACCCCACAATACCAGATTCCACTCCTTTTGAATGCAATGGAAGGTTTAATATTAGCATGTGAATTTATGCAGACTCTGTAGCATTGAAAAAGGAGAAGCATACGCATTTGTTAAGCCTGTATAAGGGGATTGTTGACGTTCTGTCCAGGTAAGATGCAGTGAGCTACCAG
Organism: Patagioenas fasciata; assembly: GCF_037038585.1. Taxonomy (NCBI): domain Eukaryota; kingdom Metazoa; phylum Chordata; class Aves; order Columbiformes; family Columbidae; genus Patagioenas; species Patagioenas fasciata. The sequence continues at coordinate 9,720,142 of NC_092526.1, read as the reverse complement.
ACCTGTGGTACAGTAGGTTCAGTGAGATCTCCCTGAGACATAAATGGGTTTGTGACCACCTGAAACGCTCTTCCTGTTCCTTTAGTACAAACAGAAGCAAAATCTTTCTGCTGAGCCAGTTTGTACCATATCTGCCACATTAGTTGGTGACTGAACAGATACAGGCTGCTCCTGCTGTATGTGTTCAAAGAGTCAGTCTTCCTGGAGCTACTGAAATAATGAAGGCAAAATTCTGTTCCAAATACTTTCAAAGAAGGAAATTTTCAGTGAGCGCTACTTGCAGACTTTCTCTAGTCACCTGTGATATTAGGAGACATTATTTATGTATACAGACTTTGTCCCCTATAAAAATGATAATTCTCTTTCTAATTTGTGAATTGGATAATTTAACTTTGGCACCAGGATTAGCTCTTTGTGGATTCAAGCTGTGATATATTTGCATACCATGCACTTCTTTTTAGAAATTTTATTTTTTTAAATAACTTGAATGGACATTTCAATTTGTGTTTTATGGTTTTCATCAATATTGCTTTAGTGTCAAGCAGAATCTCCTAGGCAGGGTAAGTAATTAAGTCATATGTAGAATAAGTGATGTTATTATTTGTTCAGTATAACGTTAAACTTCATGCTTACCTGTTGTAAGCACAGTAACCTGGAAACTTCAACTTGGAATATAAAAACATTAGAGCCATTGCTCTGGCTAGGAGCTAGTGATTTTTGATTAAGATATAAACCTGGGGCTTGTGAAGATCCAGTTACTGCTCACAGAAAATAAATCAGTGTCGAGATTATAACTACCTGTAACAAGGCCATTTCTTTCTACAATAGATGGAAATGCAGGCCAGCCAGACAGTGTCTTTGCTTTCAGATCCCAGTGTGAAAGTGAGAGGAAAGAAGCTGGAGAGGTACGGAAAAAGTGATATCAGCAGTTCCTTTCTGTCACAGGGTGTGTATGTTGGGGGCACCACTTCTTCTCATACCTGGGGAGGAATCAAAATGAAGGAGACACTTCTGCCAACAGCCAACATCGTTCCTCCTCCTGCTTAACTTGACGATTGTCAGGCTTAACCACTAGATCAGGCTGTCCCCAGTAGGTTTTAATGTGGAGGAACAAGTACATGTCATGCTGTGGCTACTCATGGGAAGGTGATTTTGGAGAACTGTATCCAAGATGCTTTGACACTATAAACATGACTGTCCTACTACACAGAAACAAGTGAGTTAATTTTGGCTGCCAGTAAAACGATGACAGCTATTTGTCCAAGTGAAGGGCAATGTTGGGAGGGAAATTCTAAGTAGAGTTTTCAAAGAAAGGAGGGCAGTGCCTTAAAGCAGTTATTTTCCTATAAGTCAATAAGCTTCAATGGGTACCAAGTCTTTGCTGGAGGTGTAAGGTCTGTTTGCATTAGTTTTTTGATCTACAGAATGAAAAATATTTTTAATGCCCACAGTTTGGTGACTGAAGCTGTGCAGCTGAGGCACTAAATTCTGCGAGTGCAGATGAGTGTATGCAAAGGACTATACAAACCTGTAGCAACAGAATCTGTCTAATTCTCCATTTCAACTGGTCGCAAGGTAGGAGCCAAGAGTTTCTCAAAATTTTATTTCAGTATCACTGAATTTCTTTGACTGTTTAAAAAGAAAAGTCTTGCCCTGAATTCATTTGGTGTTACCAGGCTTGTAAAATAACATTTACAGGACTCGTAGCAAAAACTTTTTTTATTTGATAGAGTACGCTCAGAGCTTTAATTTGCATTTCAATAAATCATTTTGATATGCTAATGAATAAACTGCTGTAAAGTAGTCTGCACTTTGTTTCAGAAGGTGAGACAGTCCCGAGCTTAAGGCATACACTTACCTTTTAGACCGTGACAGCTTTCTCTAGATGTAGTTCCTCAAGTGCACTTGTAAAATATCTTTTGAGATTGAAATTGGTGATATATATTTAATCCAAGCATGACAGAATCCAGCCAATCTTTTTGTTACGGTATCTCAGAATGGATAGAGTACTGCACCAACTCACTACTCATGTGAATAAAAGAAAATCTTTGAAGGCAAGTTAAAATGTGACCAATTATTTTTTTTTAAGCTTTCTTCTCTTTATTTTGTGAAAAATCTGCTTATCGAAGTGTGACCTTAATATGTAGGTTCCTGAAGTAATCAGTATTTGATGGCAGAGAAATAGATGACATGGAAAAGCATTTTACTGTGCAACAAAGTATCATGTTGCACTCTTTGTGGAGGCACTATGGTACAGGTGTACCCAGCATTTTCTTAAAAAACTTAAAATCGCATGAGAGAAAGGGTATTACCTCCTTTAGGTCCTGCTTTGTACAGCTCCTGGCACTCATGCAGAACAGCTGGAGAACTGTGTCGGGACACCCATCAGCTTTGCTAAATCCGAGATGGAGGTAGAGTGCTTGTACAAGGCATTATCCAGATTTACTCACTTGAGTGGTAGATGATGTGCTCTTAGGATAGTCTTAGATCTAAAAAAAGCTTAGGAACACGAGCCTGTTTATTCATGTGGTGTCTACAGCAGCATGTTCCCATCATCAGCTGCTGGTCATACCTGGTGTCTTGTTGACTGTCCTGTAGCCTGAGGTGCTGCTACAGGGGTTTGTCAGCATGTGTTCTCAGGGCCAAACCCTTCATCTCTGTTTGCAGCAATATTCATGAAGGAAGAGTTTGGGAATTCTCATGTCAAACAGCTATTTGGAAGGAGAAACTGAAGTCTGGTTGAAAGATCAGGAGTCCAATAATATATTACAGAAGAGCTTTAATTGTGGAAGCAGTAGCATAGATATGGGTTTCATGGAGTGAGTAGCATAGAAAGTTCTTTGTGTTTTCTGTTCACATTCATCTTCCAGAGCCTTTGGATTTCTGCACAACCTGTGGATTCCAACAGATCAATTTCATTACAGCTGCAGGGTTCTCCGAGTCTTGCTGCAGGGTACAGCAATGCTTTTCTGCTGAGGCTCCAGTGAGGAGTTCTAGGAGCACATTCAGTGTCAAGATACAAAACTAAAACTAGTAGTCCACTGTGTGCAAGCAGAGATGACTGGTGTACTATATGGGGAAATAAATGAGTGTACATATAAGCACTGCCAAATGATGTTTCTTTAGAACACCTGATTTTTTTTTTTTTTTTTCTATTTGGATATTCAAGATACTGGATGATTTAGTTTAGTTCACCTGGGAGTTGTACCTTCCATATTTTCTTTGGTCCATCTTGAAGCCAGGAGTAATGTAAGATCTAAACTCTAATGCTTTAAGTGCCAGAAAGGGGAATGCTTGTGTGCTTGATTTTACTCTTTCCTCTTTTTTCTATCAAAGTTGCAAGCTTTAATAATGAGAGTAATTAACCACAGAAATAAAGTACCAAGGGAGGCAGAAAATTATCCACAGTTCCAACTTTTTTTAATCAAGGTTGATAACTATATGCAGCGATGCTCCCATTGCATGAAGTTCCTGGGTCTGACACACAGAGCTGTAGGTAAAACGCTCTGCGGTGCTCAGAGGCTGCTAATGCTTTTCCTGGCTTTAGGCAGGAAGCAGCAGCATCCAGTAGGTCAGACCAGAACCCCAGATACTGTATTTCTTCCTCCCATGTTAAGTTCAGATTTTGAGTGATTGAAGGGATAAAAATCCAGGACTTTAAATTCTGAACACAGGTGTGCGTAGAGCCAGTGGGGGAAGCCGATTTTAAGAGCTTTCTAAAACTGAGCTGCAGTGAAATGAAAGCTCCACTTGTTTCTTGTCGCCTCTGGGTGAGTATGAAGCCAGGCTGGTTTCGGTGGCAGCCTGTCAGTCTGTGACAACTTGCTGCTGTCACAGATGCTTGGGTGGGCAGAGCACTAAACTAGTTATCTTGAGAGCTTCTCGCCGTAAAAGTACAGAGGCTCAGATTCACCTCCTAAGGAAGCTAAATTCGTCTTTGAGGAGGTGGAGGCTGCGTCAGTACCCTGCTACCAGTTCTCAAGCAAGCTGCAGACAGTTCCGCTGGATCTTCAGCATTTCCAGGAGCACCAGTGCAAGTGTGCAATCACACAGAACTGCACAGCAGCCTTCTAGTTTTGTGGTGTTTTCTCAAGTTCCAGATACCAAGCCATAGTAAAACATACCTTCAAATTCTGTGTCGCTTCTTGGAAGGGTTCCTGCACCAGAAGCGGAGCCTGGTGTTCCACCAGTCAGCTGGCATGTACAGTTGGAACAAGCATCGCTGCTGTTGCAGCTGCAGACTGTGATGTGCCTTCACTTTGGCACAGCAGGGCTGGCATTGGATCTGCATGCTTGCAGTGGCTTCTCTTACCTGGCAGATGTGGTACAGGCACTAAAAATTGGCCAAAGCATGATTATCAGAAACTTCGGGAGTGGCCATGTACAGGTTTGTATGCTCTTCAACAACCAGCTTAAGATGACCTCTTCATTTTCTCCTTCCATGTCATCTGTTTAGATTTTGAAGTTTTTAGAGCACTGACTACCTTAGATGAAAAGTTCCATTCACTTGAAAAACGTATCAATGGTTCCAAATAAGGCCTGCAGGGTTTAGTAACTTTTATACTCTTACATATGTGTCTTTGTTCCAGTTTAACTAAACCTCCAAACACCAGTCTGAACTGTAGCTATTCCAAATACAGGCAATTGACATTCACAAGGGAGTTATTGAAGCTGGCATTTAAAAGTCAGAGCCACTATATAACAATTTTTTTAAATTCTGGGCTATTAAAATTTCTTAATTCCTATGGAAATTGAGAGAAGTAGCATTTTCTGCAGGTACTTAAGGTACACAGGTGGCTGTGGCTGCAGACACAGCAGGTCCTACTGGAATTTCACAGTACTGCAGGGTGTGAAGTGCAGCAGCACCTGATCTCACCATCTCTACCAGTGAGATGAAACACTGGAGGGATGCACGCCTTGACAGCATTTGTTAAAATCACTTATTTAGAAAGGTGCTGGAACTTGCCTTGGTCTAAGTTGCCCATATACCTGACATGAAGTGCAAACTGACATCACCAGCTACATGAATCATTTTAGGCTTCACTGCAGAAAATTCTGCTTTACAGTTAAGCAAGTAAAGGCTGCATCATTTTTCTGTTTTTCAGAACACAAGAGGCTTGATAGTACCTCTCTGACGTGGCTGTTAAGTGATTGAAAACAGCCTCTTTGGTGTTTGTAAAACAAATGCACACTTAGTTTTATGCTAGAATTAAATAATAATGCACACAGTCCCTCTTGGAGCAATCATGTGTCTATCTATCTGGAGCTCACCTGGCTTTCAGAAAACATGGACAGCTTGAGCCCTGCAGAGTGAGAGAGTACAGTGCAGGTGAACACTCCACGCTAGGTCCTTCTCCTGTGCAAGTGATGTGAACACATTCTCAGTAGCTTTGAATTATTTTACATTTAGCTCTAAAATTTCACTTAACCCCCATAACTCACCTGTATTTCCCCAAGACTTCCCATCAAGGACTGCTGCTTGCTAGAGAACACGCAGCCCTTCAATCACACAGGGGTGTGGTTTTGAGCTGCTGAGTCATCCATTTTAATTTCACACCAATTCAACAACTGATTGAATACAGCATGTTTATTCCCTTCCAGATAAATCTCAAAAATGAAGCCAGTATCCTGCCCATACCACAAACATTTCAGTATTTCTCAATTAGCAGTTCCCACTGGTGCCTTTGCTAATGATGAGTGAACCACAGAATGGCACCTGCAGCTGGTTAGATGACATCAGTCCAGTTAGATCTGCCGGTCATGGTGTCAGACACCTACAGCCCTTCCCTTGCAGACCTGAGCATTCAAAGAGCAGACGGGAGGGATTCACTGCTTCCATCTTCTTTGCCAAACCCTGGAGCAGCGTATATGTTTCCAAGGGGGAACTGTAAACTGTCACTAGGTTTATCTCCAAACATGTTCCATCTTCTTCTTCATTGTTCCTAAATCCCCTCAAGAAGTTCTTGCACGTAAAAACTGTACATATCCCAGGCATGTTTCCCTCAAGAAATCTGTTATGCAATAATAATTTTCTCCTGTGTCCCCTTTTATCTCTGCTTTACAAAAAGGTTCTTGAAGGCATTGTTGTAATTTTTGTTAAATGCTGTATAAATGAGAGGATTAAAGAAAGAATTGGAGTAGCCAAGCCAAAGAAAGATGCTTTTCCAGACGGGTGGGATGTTGCAGGAACAGAGGGGACTTATTAATTCTGTGATGAAGAAAGGGATCCAGCACAGTACGAAAACTCCAATTAAGATGCCAACCATCAGAGCTGCCTTTTTCTCTTTCTGTTCTCTCCATGTTTCTCCATCTGTCTGGAAGGTGATAGCTGCATGACGAGCTGTAAACACCATCTGTGGTTCACACGAAGCTTCCTTCACCTCAAAACAAAAGCAAACATGAATTCTTACCAAGACAATTTGTTTGAGTGAAGTATTACTTTTAAATGACAGCACGACATCTGTGCACCTACCACAAAAGGCCCCAACTCTGTTCCTTCCATGCTAAAAGAATGAAAATACCCCAGAGTGCCAAAATTACCAGACTTCTCATTATGTTGGAAAAGCTGCTGACTGTGACTGACAAACAGAGCTAAATAAAGAGTAACTGATACCATGTATTTTGTAGGCATTCTTTTTCATTTTGTTTTATCAGATGCCGTGATACCTAGTGGGAAATGGAGTTGCTGAGGCAGGATAACAAGGGCACGTGCCTTCTGCCCATTCCTAAACCAGGCTCTCATATGCTGGTATGTGACCTTCACAGTTTCTCCAGCCTGAATCATAAATTAATTTCATTCCATTGCAGGCCCTTTGGGTCCTTTCCCTAAGGTATTAGGGAGCGATCTGCAATAAATGTCTTGCTCTTTGACAAGATAAAGCTATGTTCTTCAGCCTAACTGCCTGGACACAGAACTCAAAATCTCATCCCTGGTGGGTGCGGCAGCTTGGTACTACCACTTGTTCTGCAGAAAGGGAAGAACATGCCCCAAAAAACTCAGCTATATCTTCAGGAAAAAATTTCCATCAGAACCTTTTAAAATGAAAGAACAGGATTTCAATTAAAGGAAAGTTTTAAGAAATGTGCCTGATCTATGGAAAATGCCAATATTTCATTATCCCCCCCCCAAATCATAAATGCCTGAAATAAAATTGATACTTAGGAAATCTTTCAGTGGAAAGCAAACCCATCAAGAGGAGTCCCTTATGAAAAACAGAACACATGTACCTTCTGCTCTTTCTTGACAGAAGCTACCTCATCACAGGCACTTCTCGCTCCTGGAGAGGGACAGAGCAGCGTATCACACCAGCTGCAGTCTGCCCACAGTGCCAACACCGCATACGACAGTGGGAGCATAGGGGTGCACCTGGAATGACGTACGCCCAGGCACTGTGCAACCATTTTGAATTAGCTTATAAAATACTCTGGTAGTAATCAAAGAAAAGCTTTGCTGGAGAAGCAGCATTTTCTGGTACTCATTTTCTCTCTTCTGTCAGCTGCCCTTTATTTCACTCAGATCTACTCGGTATTCTCACAAAAAGTATTCCGTTGCCAGAAAAACTCCATTTCAATCAGCCTTCAGTTCAAACTCTGGCTTCAACAGAAGTTACACAAGAGAGAGGAAAACATCAGCTCTTGCCCCCTCTCTCAGGGCAAGATGTTCATCTGCATAGTGAGTACAGCCCAGAGCTCCAAGAGGCAGTGGGACTGTGGCAAACAGCTTCTGGGCACAAGTTATTGGTGTGCTTAGAATCTATCCAGAAAAACATTATACTCCCTTGTGATTTTAATCTGCAGATTAAGGTATTTGTGAGTTTAAGGTTCTTCTAGGCACTACAGTTATGAAGACAGCGCAATAAAATAAATAGTTAAAGGATGCAACCTGAGGCTCTACAATTTGCCTAAGTGCTAATCCACAGGCACTGCAAGACCTTGACACCACTCCAAAGATGGCTTGTTGTTAAATTAGCTACATATTCCACAGGCGTGTGCCACCTTTGTGCAAGCTTTATAATAGATGGAGAGCCTCTGTTTAATATGAGCAGAGTAACGTGGAGACGGAAACACTGGCAATGACTACACAATCACTCTTCAAGATGGATATCCCTGGCTTCAGCCTCAGACATGAGACATGGCTGCAGAATGTAAGAGCAGCAAATTATGGGCACAGGCAAATAATGGAGGAAAATGAAAATCACATCTGTCCTGACAATTAAAATGGGACACCCCTCATGTAGCAAGGATCATACCATTTGTCTGCAGAAGGACTTGCTCTGCACATCCTTAATCACACTCTGCAAAAAGGGATGAATGTATGGCACGAGGACAAATTTGTGACAAGCAACCCTGAAAGATTACATCTTGGCCCTAAGGAATAGCTACATAAATATGCCTCTTGGGAAGAGCCACACAAAGGACTTTGTCACTAACACTGGGCATAGTTTGGTGTGATATTTAACATTCAACTCTTACTCGAAAGATAGAGCTTGCAGTGTGCCATCATCAAATCAGACCCTTTTCAGTACTTCAGGTTTTAGAAGGCTTGTGACAATTGCAGAATTTACTAGTAGGGAGTCTTACCACTTATTTTCATATTGTGAGAAAAAGTTATTTATTTGGACAGAAGGTACCACAGTCCTTTGGTGTTTTCCCTAATGAAGCACACATTTACAGCCTGGTCAAGCCCCTACTGAAATTAGAGTAATTTCCACAAACTCCACAGGTTGTTAGATTAGGCCTCTGAATAATAAACAGCAAGTGAAAACAGATCATGTTATCTTTGTAAATTACAGGACAGCAGTTGTCTTCCTATCTACATAATTGCTACTTTATCTGTTGTTATAGCTGTTGTTTCAATTAATTTGACTATTTCTGCCTAGGACTTCTGATTAATGTTGTATTAATAGTAATAATAATAAAAGTGCAAATAGCAGCCTGGTGCTTTAGGAAAAGTAATGGGATCTCTCATGGAACCTTTCATTAAGTAAACTCTGTAAATATCCCTGGCAGACTGGAGATATTTTGCTTCATTTCCCTAAGAAATCCTTTGAATAGGATACACAAGATGTTCTTGAAAACACAACTAGTATCCCTGCTCAAAAAGGTCTTTCAGCCTGTGCCTTCAACAGGACTTAGAGAAGCATTTAGAATCACAGAATCATAGAATCATTTCAGTTGGAAGAAACCCTCAGGATCATGAAGTCCAACCACAACCTAACTCTAGCACTAAACCATATCCCTAAGAACCTCATCTAAACGTCTTTTAAACACCTCCAGGGATAGTGACTCCACCATTTCCCTGGGCAGCCTGTTCCAACACCTGACAAGCCTTTCCTTTAAACCTTGGCAGCTGTGTGAAAGCCACATAAGCTACAAACAACCCTCACTCAGTTGGCTCTCCACCATCACAAGAGGACCAGACTTCATAGAGGGTTTCTAGCTAGGCCCTGTACTCAGTGCCCCTGGGAACGCATCAGATTTTCCATCCTGTGCTCCTTCCCTGCCTGGTCACCACATACACCTGCTACAAGGACTGCCGGCATCTCATCCCTGCTGTGGGGACTGATTGATCAGGAGACAAGTCCACTAGATTTTTAAAATTAAACATGGATTTAATCTGAAGTGCTGTTCATATCAGAAAATATGTATCAGCGGCAACTGCAAAGCTGGGGAAGTCCAACCTTTCATTATAATTTAAAATTATTTCCATTGCTTTCTTTATGATTTGCTGCAGACCTGACTCATCTTTCTGGCCTGGTTGGTGCAAGATTATCCTTGCTACAGCTATCAGCCCCCAAGACAACGTCAAGGCTGTTTGTTATGAGCCAACCCACATGAAGTACATGGAAAGTAAACTGTAGGCAAATGCTGTTGTGGTACACGGTGCTGGCAGGGGAACTATGCTGCAGGATTCCCCCCTTACGCAGGCATGGTGTAATCCACTGTAATTTGGCACTGTCTGAACAAAAGCACAGGCCAAAAAGATTACGTGGCTGCTTCCCAGCCCTGCCAGTTGTGATTTTCTTGAACTAAACACATCTGACTATACCAAATCTGCAGTTTCCAGTGCCAGTCCTGGAGGCTCTACATTACTCCTGTTTCTAACATAAATCACAATATGTGACCATTTTCTCTGTGCGACATGAAACAAAGGACAAGCCCAATATAAAACCTTTCCCCCCATTTTGGGCCTACTGGTAAGTGCCAACAAGCAGGCTGTGCTGTATAGGGGTCACAGACTGTAAATTAAAGCAATCCATGAAGATGTCCCAGCTTATCCTGGGGACATCTTTCATATGTGAGCATTTCTTCACGGTGTTGCATGCTGTTCCTGCTCAGCGGCTGGCAGCACACTCTGCCTTGGGCACAGACTTCCTTCCCTCTGCAAGTCGGAAGCAGCAGGGAAAAATGCTGGTATGAAAGGACTTCTCCTCTAAGGCCAGAATTAGGTTCTGAATTTGTGACATCAGCTATTTCCAGGACAACAGGCTCTGAGAAGTGCAGAGACAGCCGCTTTCCAGTGAGAGTGTCATAGAATTAAATGAAGGAAAAGAGCTCTCAAGTACAAATTCTTCTACAGACACAAAGGAGTTTGGTTTAGTTTCAGATTCATTCTTCTGCTCCTTGATCAGCAGTTACAGTTCAATGCCACTTCTGTTGTTTGTCTGTCCCCAGGAAATTACTAGTATTGAGTGGCTGTATGTTCCTAGAGCTGTATGTTCCCAATTTCTGTGTTCCTAACAGCGCTACAAAAAACATACCACCAAGGAGCTTCTGATGAAATCCCTTCATTTAAAATGCTTTAATGATCGTTATTACTGTTCCTTCATGGCAGGTACTGTGTATGTGTTTGTACTACACCTCCACAGTCTACAATAACTTCTGATTTAAACAACAGTAAAGATGATAAACATCAATCAAATCTAGCTTACTACCCCAAATTCAGAGTTTTGCCTGTTACAGTGTGATTCAGCAAAGAAAAAGATCATTACTGCCTCAGAGTGCAGCTTTGGCACATTTCCTGTTCTTTGAACAAGAACACAAGAAACTGAAATGCACAATGAAGGATCAAAACACACGAATGTCTACACTTTCTTGGATGCTCCACCAATATGACAAACAGTACATTTGATAGGGAAAAGAACACCTGCTTTTCTGCTGCTGCAAACAGGAATAGCTCTGCATTTCTCCCAGGAAATTGCTGCCCACTCTATTTTGCTTCCTGCCTCACCTTTCTCCTATCTGGTATCTTCTGCCACTCTTGCACTTTGTTTCCTGACCCATCCCTTCTGCTTGTACAGTCAGAGGTAGAAATAAGAAATAGAAATAGAAAGCCCGTGACTTCTTCAGAGAAGGAGAATCTGTTTTCTCTCCCATATTGTCCTGACTGGTTATGTGGGTTAGAGAGGCTGAATGGTCCAAGATGCAGAACAGTACTGCACTGTTGGACCTCTGGGGCTTGATACTAAGTAGTGGGAAGGACTCTCACAAAACTGATAAAGCTTGGGTCAGACCTAATCACTCATATACAAGGTACTTTGAGACGGGAGAAAGACAAAAACAAACCAACAAAAACCAGCCATCAAGAGAACTTGATTTTTAACTCCTCACATGGAAATTTAATCCTGACCCTGTAATTGCTACATGCAAGTAAACCTGACATTCAGATTCTGCCATCCTTGTTCTTGCTGGGCAAAACCTAGGCTACATGTGACTTAACTGATTTAAAAGTATCTGCTGGTTTTCAAGCAGTCTAATTTATTTCAATTGGGCTATTTACAGAGAGAATTATTACCTACTGTCAACGAAGTGTGACAATATAGCTGTCAGTGATGCTATGTCACTAGGATTTTTACATGAATTTCACTGACATTGGTATTGACTGTAGAATTCACTTTTTAAGGAGTTTCATTATTAGCAAACAAATAATTATAAAAGCACTAGCCTTATTTAAGAGTTCCAGTTCTGCAATTTTTTTGTTTCAAGGGAAAGTAAGAAACAAGCTCTTATTAAAACTAGAAAGACCTCAGAGGTTACATGTCCATCTCCCTCACCTGAAGTTTTTTCAGACTTTAAAAAGTGTTTTTCAAAAACACAACTAAAATTTTAACCAAAAGTTACTCAAAATAGTTATTTTGTAACTACTCTACTCTGTACCTCTATGAGAGTATAGAAACATAACAAACATATGCCAGCTCTCAGCTCAAAGACAACTGCCCTTTCTATGTATATATATAAATATACATATATAAACACAGGGGCAACTTTCAAAGCACTTTGGCACCAGTCTCTGTTGGCTGAAAATCACTGCACAAAAACATCAAGGTATCAGCATAATTGTTCCACTTGGTGCGTCAGTTTCTTCAAGGCATTTCTACTGGCATATGAGTACTATGACCTCGTATCTTTTCCTGCTTCAATTAACTTGCTAGTATTAACCAGCTGCACTCCTGGGTATACCTCAAGCCACAAATCACAGCCCTGGCACGCAGTTCCAACTCAGCACTACCTGACAGCTGATTCCTGAGCTCAACACAGACCTGTCTCCCAGCTGCTGCTTGTCTCCAGCCTGGGAAGCACTGCCAGCTTTTGGCATCAGCTGCAGAAAGCCGCTCTAACGTTACCGCGATTAAGTAGCGCAGGACATCTGGGGTGAGAACTGACATAGATATAGAGGGCACTTCACACCCAGAGCCAGAGTGACAAAAGCAAAGCGTTGCAGGGTGAACATTCTCGGAGAGGGGGGATGAAAGACAGACATTAGGTGAGAAAGAAACAGAAAATTAGAGTGAATTGATGAGCAGAACAAGAAAAGTTGAACAGAATTTGCCCCATCAGAGTGGACAGGGCTGACACTAATTACACACCTAATTACCCCTGGGTGTGAGGAGCAAAGCTGGATCACCTCCCTAGGTTTGCCACTTACCCTGGCAACATTATCGTTGTGTTGGCTTCTTAAAAACAAATCAGTTTTGGCAAAGGAACAGTAGTGATGTACCTGAAGATTCTTTTCCAGAATTCACTGGGGAACTGCCACTGTTTCTTTGAACATGATGGATCCTGCTCCTATAAGCTTAAATGGGATCAGGATAAAAGTGAATAAGTCTCAGTCTCTTAACTTGCAAAAACGTACCGTGAATGACAGCTCCCTTGATTCACAGGTTTATTTCACGTATACATGTGCAGCTGGGCATCAGCTCTCCCTTTAGATGCCGAGTAAAGGTTTGCATGTGAATCGCAAAACTGTTTTAAGTCAGCAAATAAAGGTGCTGGGACAATGGGGAGGGTTACCATAACTTACCAACTGCAGATGCAAAAATCACTGTTATAAAAGGACAAGTTAATATGTTGATCACAACCAATATAAGGAAGATGAAGAACTACTGGCTTGAGCATGTGCTGGTATTGCAATAGTTTTATACTGGCAATCCCTCCAAAATGAGTATTCAGCTCACAGTGGCAGGAGCTCTTTTGTCAGTACAGCCTAAACCAGTTCCTAGACACTGCATCAGCAAAAAGCACCTACCTGCCAGCCCAGCTGTGCCCACGCAGGAGCTTTTGCAGACCGAACTATGACAATTAGGAGCCAGACTTTTTCTTGTTGAAACTGACATACCAACAATGTGTCTCTGAACAGGCTAAAATTTAAGCAGCGATGCCCCAGCTCATTTAGCTTCTCAGAATTTTAGATTCCAACTAGTCTGTATGAGTATGTGTGTATGTAAAGGTAAGGCATGCAACACCAAGCTTTTGTGCTTGGAAAGATTATGCATTAACTCCAAGCAATACATCCATCATACTTATAACAACTTGGAAATAAATTTGGTGCAAACAAGGGGAAGAAGGCCACAGGGGAAAAAAAAATGCCACTAGTGGAGACATTCTCCTTTTCTAACACATTTTCTGCTTTTGCAGAGAAGACAGCTGCATAGATCAATTTATATTATAAACATCTTCAAGATTTCAGGACACAAATCTGCAAGTCTGACCGCCTATAATTGCCAGTGCTGTTATCTCTTGCTAGAATCAGGGGACACAATCTACGGATTTTTATTCATGACCATAATAATTTGTTTCCTACCATGACTCCAAATGAAAGTTAGAGGGGTTTAGCAGAGGAGTGAGGCTCTGGAGGTTTAGCCCAAGTTGAACAGAAAATGCTCCATGTCTCTTCATGTATTTCTAACTAATTGTCACAACTTATCTTTTGTCACTGAGAAGGGACTGGACTTACCAAGTACAACATGCAATTACAAAACCATACTGTTAAAGAATCATTTTCACAGACAGGTGTGAGAGTAAGAGTATGTGACAGAAAGCAGAGTTTACAGAGACTACTACCGAGCACCTTGGTGACATGGCAGGGGTAACAGCATCATCATGCAGAGACTAACTTAACAGGACAGAAGGGGCTGACCCCAACCCTTCTGCAGGGACACAGCCTTCCCTTCAGCAAGGTGTATCCCCAAAATGAATGAGGTGTCCCCCGTGAACAGGGCTTTGTGGGATTACAGGCAATGTTCGAGGTAAGGAGGAGGAGGAGGTTGTTTTTAAGAGAGGTAGTAATATAAACCAGAAACCATTACTCATTGCTTCAGTACTACACAGTGAGCAGTACATTCCCAATACTGAAGGTAAAATAGCCCAAGCATATAAATAAAGTGTATAATCTGCTTATTAAAATCTATTCAGACAGCAATAGACCCCACACAAAGTCCATGCTGGCAGATAAAAGTGCACACATTTACTCTGTACACAACATGGTGATCTGTTTATGTCTTCGTTTACCCCAACACCACCATCAAAAGATAAAGGGGGAAAAGAAAAAAACAAACAAGGAATGGTAAATTCAAACTAAAGAAATTATTTTTAAATGGGTCTTGAGACTGGCGGTTAATGCACCTGCCACTACCTCTTATAGCACATTTAAAACAAAAAAAATAAATAAAACTCTTCTCCAAGAGTGGTACTTTCGGACTGGCTAACTATGGCTCACGTCTAGTCTGTAGCAGAGCTAAATTCACAAGAGAGCCCCACGGCACAGTCTCAGTTCTCTCACTGTGCCGAATCCACCCACGCAGGGGTGACAGATAAGACGCAAGAACACAGGTGCCTGGGGGGACAGTGGGGACCCTTCCCCGCATCCCACCCTTACCTGGGCAGCCTCGGGCAGGGGCACCACGGCGTTCCTCCTGTGGCCTCCCACGCGGAACTTAGCCGCTTTGTAGATCTTCCAGTAGACGAAGAGCACCACGCAGAGGGGCAGGTAGAAAGCCCCGCCGGTGGAGACGATGGCGTAGGAGGGTTCCTGGCTGACCTGGCAGCGCTCCTGCTCGGGGCTGTAGGTCTCCCCCCAGCCAAAAAGGGGAGCGAGGGAGATGGCGGCGGAGAGCACCCAGGTGAGTGCGATCATGACATTGGAGATGCGGCGGCGGGTGAGCAGCGTGTAGTCCAGGTTGCGGGTGATGGACCAGTAGCGGTCCAGGGCGATGGCCGTCACGTTCCAGATGCTGGCCGTGCAGCACAGCACGTCGAAGCAGACCCACACGAGGCACAGCTCCCGGCCCAGCCGCCACCGCCGCCCGGCCGACAGCTCCTTCACCAAGCTCAGCGGCATCACCAGGGCGGCCACCAGCACGTCCGACACCGCCATGGAGGCCACGAGGTTGTGGGGCACCCGGTGGAAAGCCTTCACTCGCAGGATGGTCGCCAGCACCAGCAGGTTCCAGAGGAAGGTGGCCACAGTCAGGAGCACCAGCAGGGTGAGGATGAGGATGGTGAAGATGGAGAAGGGCTCCCAGCCCCTCCACGTGCTGCTGCCCACCAGTGCGGAAGCAGCCGAAGAGGCGTTGGTGCCCACGTTGGCTGAGGAGGTGTTTGCACCCATGTTGGCCTGACACTGGCCCCGTGGGGTGCAGGGGCTCAGGGTCTCCGCCATGCCTGGCACAGAGAGGCAGCCCCTCACGGCACACTGGCGCTCTCCCCCTTCCCCGTCCCCGGCGCCGCTGCCGGCGGGTGAGAGCCCGCACCGGGCCGGCCCTCAGCGGCCGCCCGCCATGTGCCGTCGCCTCAGCGCAGCCCGCGCCCCCCGCTCCTCACGCCCATAACGAGCGGCTGCGGCGCCGCCGAACAGGCGAACAGACTCGGCGGGACCGCGGCGAGGGCGGCACCGCCGCTCCTGCTCCGCCCCAGCGGCCGCCTCGGGGGCGGTAGTGGAGCACCTGCGGTGCGGGGAGCGGCGCCGCCTGCGCTGGGTTCTCCCCACGGCCCCCGTGGGGCGGCCGGACACCCGCGGCTCCTCACGGCCCCGCCCGCCATTTTCCTCTGAGCGCTGCCCCCGGGGCGCCGAGCACCGCCGGCAAGGTGAGTGACGGTGCTAGGGCTGAACGCGAGCTGTTTCCAGTCTATAGCATTTAAATTGATTTTTTATTTTCCAGTTTAAAAAAAAAAGAAAGCATCTCTGAAGTTCTCTGAAATTTTCAAGTGGCCGGGTACATCTTCACCTTTACGTCAGTTTCGGGGCAGTTTCATGGTTTCTTTACTAAGGCCTCTGAAAACACGGCTGCCTCCCTGCACCTTGCAATCACTATCTTCAAAATCGGGGTGTTTCAAAGATAATTTTAAACCTTTTACACAACGTCTTTTAAAGCCTGTAGTGGATGTTAACAGGGTGATAGAAGGAGACATGGCGATGAGCCTTGTCACCTCCTGACTAGAAAATGGTGAAAAGTACTGTGACAGGATCATATAGCAACCTGGGTATTCTTTTTAAGGTGTGCTTAGGGGATTGTATCTAAGGTCTTTGGGAAGTACCCTTTATCCCAGCCCGATTTTATTCCTGGGATCCTTTTACAACCAATAATAAGCATTTCCACCCAATTAGACCATCACCAGAACAATTTCAATTGGAGTTACTGGACAGAACACAGACTCTTTTCCCTTACCAGGTCACATGGTGCTGTCAGGAGCTCTCCAAAGGTGTTTGAAGTTGATCAAAATGCTGATGATGAACATAAGATCAAAGGTCAGTGACATTTGTTTCCTCGCAAATAGCACATCTACAATCACAGGCTGTGACAAAGCGGAGTTTGGGGACAGGAGGTTGGTTGTTAATTTTTGAGGTAGAGGAGGAATATTTTTGGGGTCAGAATAGTCCCGTCTAAATGCATGCTGCTCAAATCAGTGTTCTTCACTTGCATTCACATTCACTGAATAAACAACATCATCTGACAAAACACAAACCTCTCACAGCACCACTACGTTACCCAGAGCAGGCAGGGTCCAACTGACCTTACTCAGAGGGCCCAACTTCAAAAGCTGGCGCAACGATGAAATATTACAGAAGACAGAGACAGAATAATCAGGCTACTTTGTTTGGTTAACTTTTGGATGCTGCTTCACTCACCACACGAACAATAAAGCAACAAATTATTTCCCAGGCTCTTAATGCAGACATTATTTTAGTTTTCCTTTCCTAACAAGCGCTCTAGTGTAAGCCAGCAGCAAAGAGTAAATTATCTGCATTACTTATCAGCTTTTATTATTAGAAGAGAAGGACTTCTGAGTGCTAAATGTCTTGTATTTTGCCACCTGCGCTTCCAATAGGCAGAATCTGATAGCGCTTGTCAAGAAAAGCCTTTTTGCAATACTGATGCAAGTTAAGCCTAAAGCAGCATCTGAAACAATAGAACGCCAGTAAAAATTTGTTGGAGATGGCAGAGAGCGTGTGACTGCTTCACAAGCAGCTTTGCATGCTTTGTCTTTATATTGCTCCTTTCTAATTTGTGTCTCTTTTCGTTAGTTAATGCCACTTTTAAAATGGCAGCAAAAGAATTACTGAACAACACTTCATTCCTTTAAAAGGCACCCAAACGCAGTTTAAACAAGCCCTTTAACTTCTAAATGTTTCAACATTTGTCAATCCGATTCTGTGAACTTAATAAAGGAATACAAGAATCTTGTCACAATTTGAATAACTCAGCTATGAAAGAAAGACTTGCAAACAAAAAATACAGAACTCTGCAGAAGTTTCATGTTTAGGGGCCCAAATGGACCAGTTTGCTGCTGCAGGAAATGAGGCTTTTTCTGATGTAAGGGTACTTCACGTGTGAGTTGCAAACTCTGTGTGGGCCACCATTAAAGCTGCCCATGATCTCAAAATCTTACTTTCCTAGAAGCCATGTGTCCATCCTTCTACTCCTGCTTATTATGTGTATGTTATGTGCCACATCCAGATAGTCACATTCCCATTCACACATCAAATGCATCAAAATCTCCCACTTCTTCCTCCCACTGGGCTGAAATAACCTAGTCCTGTGATACAGAGGCTTGAATAAAGTCTCAAAGGGATTTATTCTTTCTTCATAATTACCCCACTGCTGCTTGTCCTGTGAATGCAAAGGCTTAGTACTCCTCAAAGATTGCTATGGCAACATGTTACAGTGTCTTGAAAACCAGGACATGCTTTGGAAAAGAGAAGAGGGAATTTTAAAAAATGAGGAGACTTGCAGGTATTAATGTATTCTAAATAACAGAAAAGCAAGTAAATACTGCATGAAATGAGTAAAAACAAACAACCAAAACCAAAACAAACAAAACCCCAACCAAACAAATAAAGACAACCCAAAGAAACAGACAAGACAAAAATACACTTTCTAAAGGACCTAGTTTACTTTTATTTAGTTACAGTGTTACAAGTTGTTGTCCTGTCAAAGCGAAATGAAAACAATGAAAATCCTGTTTGATTCACTGATACTCTTCAATGACTTAAACTACAATCTGCATCTTCATAGTGTCTTATCTCAACAAAGTACAGCAGTGTGTACCCTCAGAAGATATCACCAGCTGTTTCATTGCTCTTAAAATAAGCAAATAAATATGTGGCTAAGGACTTGAAGATAAATGATGGAATTACTGGTAAATACAAAATAACTTAACTGTTCCATCTGGATGTTTGGAGCTTTGTGGGCTGAGCAGCCCGAGGGATACAAAACACAAAAGGAATAGTAATCTATTTATAAGTCGAAGAGTAGAAATACTTCACATCTTCCTTTGCAACTTTTCTCACTTTTCCCTGGTTACCTTAAGAGTTGCTGAGAAAAGGGTTTCTGACAGAGATGAAGAATTGCAAAACATATTTCCTAGTCCTTATCACCTTACCAAACACCGCCTGCAACACTCACTCTTCTGGCGGCCAACATCAAAATTAATCTCCTCAGTCTCATAATCTTTTTTTTGTTGTTGTTGTTCTTTCTGCCAGTCTGAAAGATCTTAATTTAGCTTAATCCTCCACACATCCTCATAATTCCTGTCCAAGCTTTTCTCTGTACAGTTATGGTAAAGAAGTGGTCATCTTCACCAGCCAGCAGCTTCCCAGGCCCATGTCATTACAGCTCTCAGTTTTCAAGCACTTTCAAGGGCAGAATGCTGCTTAGGAACAACTTTGGAGGATGATGATTCATCCAGATAACCAAATTTCAACTCATTATGTGAAGTGTTGTGGTATTTTTATAGCAAATATATAAAATTTAAATAAAGTTTACATTTTTCAGGAGTTTGCTTTTATCTGTTAGAGATAGAAGCAGATTATTTTTAGACCATTATAAAGGGGCTGAATGTGACTGTTTTGACTCATTTTCCATTTTCTGTTTCTGATATAAGTCCTATGAGAGATTCTAGAAGATGCAGTTTTATTCTGTCCTCTGTTCTCTGCTAGCTCTTTAATGAGAAACCAGCCCCTTTTATAAAGCATTTTTCAGCAAACTCATTTTTATAAATCCTGCAATTAATTTGATAAATAAATAGAAAGATTTTCAGCTCAAGAGAAGACAAACCCTCAGAAGCCCTTTGACAGCTGGTTCCCTATTTTTATGATTGAAAATGTGATGGTGAATCTAAATGTCACATAAATGCTAGATAGTACTGATTTTATTAATAATGAACAAATCTTTGACAGAATGATCTCCATTCAAATATCAGTTTTATGTAACCTATGAGGATGTGGAGCCACTAATCACAAGGTTTTCTAACACAAGAGGTAGTCAACAAAGATCTGTGTACCTGCATGAATTAGGTTTACCACTGGGGTGTGTGTGTACATGTTAACAGATAATAAACCCTAATACGGCTAAGGCAAACACTTTAATACAAAGGAGATTTAGTAGCAGATTTGCTAACATTAGGTTTTCCTCCTGTTAGAGCACCCACAAAATACAAAACCCAGCCAAACCAACCCCCTCCCTAAACAACAAACCAACAACTAATAGACCGTAATCTATAATTGAGTAAATCTTGTTTGTTGGACCTTGACTACTGGTTTCTGCTACCACCTATAATCATGGGGAGACAGACTGGTTTAATTATTGACTAGGTACAAGACATGTGCTTTCTACTTGTGGATTTTAATATTTCAAAGTGTTAGATTCAAACTTACTCAGGAGTCCACATCTATTGAATTCTATTTTAACTGGTGTCTGAGAAAGTTGTGGCTCACAAATGCCTTTGATTCTCAGTCTAACTTACTACAAACTGGTGCAGCAACTCTTCACATTTGTCTCAAGTTTCTTAGAAACAGCCTTCTTCCCTTGGACAAAGTGTTCACAAAACATTCCCCATAGGGGCCACCTATTACTACTAATTAACTCCACTACCATTATAATGTACAGTGAATGTAAAGCAAGGTCTTGATGAGTACAAGTCTAGAATATATGTGTGTGGTTTATTTATCTGTGTAATTCTTTTGAACAGACAAGTTTCATGGCCGTACTCAAAGAAAGAATTATTCAAATGAGTTTAAGATTAATTAAAACCTGTATACATTATTGATTAGATCGCACTTGAAATAGCATTGGTGTGGCCACACCTTGAGTAGATGATCAATGTAGGTCCCTCTCAACTGAAAATTATTCTGTTCTTGTTCTTATTCTGTTCTTGTTCTTATTCTGTTCTTGTTCTTATTCTAATTCTGTTCTATTCTATTCTTATTCTAATTCTGTTCTATTCTATTCTTATTCTAATTCTGTTCTATTCTATTCTTATTCTAATTCTGTTCTATTCTATTCTTATTCTAATTCTGTTCTATTCTATTCTTATTCTAATTCTGATTCTATTCTATTCTTATTCTAATTCTGATTCTATTCTATTCTTATTCTAATTCTGATTCTATTCTATTCTTATTCTAATTCTGATTCTATTCTATTCTATTCTATTCTTATTCTAATTCTTATTCTATTCTATTCTAATTCTTATTCTAATTATTCTATTCTATTCTTATTCTATTCTATTCTATTCTAATTCTTATTCTTATTCTTATTCTATTCTATTCTATAGAAGATGCTCAAGATTTTTCTGGAAAGGTGAATGCAGTTTCTGAAACTGGATGACACCAATATAACAAAAAGAGCGTGTGTCTAGACAGCACCCTGATTTTCCATTTGTCTTCCATTCTCTTAATGGTATCCTTCCTCTACCTCTCCTCACAACTCCATATCAAATGTTTGTTGTGGTGGCTACAAGGAGAAAAAAAAGGTAATATCTTCCTTATGTGTCTGTGCAATAAAGAGATTTGACACAAGCAACATTATAGTATTTATGATTTTGATGCAAGCCAGAGAATTTTTGAGAAGCAAAGTGCTGGATTCTTATTGCCACGGCTCAACACCTCCTATAAATCTGGAGCCAACAAAAGCATCAGAAACAGTTGCATGAATTCTCCTGCTAAGCGAAGCAGGTAAAACCCTGAGGAAATGAAGCTGGTAGGGCAAAAGTCAAGAGCAGAGGCAGATTTTATTCTATATGTCTAGCCAGTTGATTCTAGGCTTGAGAATTGTTATTTTAGGTTTTTTTTTTTTTTAAAAAAAACAAAACAAAATGAAAAAACAAAAAACAAAAACCCACACCTTTTAAGGGCTAATAACTGGCTCTTTTCTACTTGTGAGGTTTCTAGATCTCTGTAAAATCCCTTTTAAGTTTTGGGGGGTTGAAGTAACTGGACAACTATGTCCTAAAGAGGGCAGTGGTACAACTAAAACCAGAAGTCACAGACCTTTGCTGTATCCTGTCAAAACTGTGCCTTCCTTCACAGCGGGAAGAAACTGGAGACCTCTATTCAAATGTTTTGTTTCTTTTAATCATGTAGACCTTTTCACCCTTCCTGTGAGAGCCTGCTTCCCCGAGCTTAGCGTACTGTGAAAGCAAATAATTACAATATCTAAAGCTTTGGTAGCTTACTTAAATTATCAACTCATACATGAAACAAAAAGGCTAATTACTGCCAAAATATAAATATACTTATTTACAACAGACCTAAGTAGGTATTATCTGGTTCTCAATTATTCTTGCTCTACAGCATCAATAAATGTGATACTCACCTTGAAAAATATGATGGTGACACTTTCTGACTAGTCTTGTGCTTGTCCATAACTCGGCAGCATCACAGTGCTGGAAACTCACATCATGACAAGATTTTTCATGATTATGAGCAGTAGCTCAGCAATGGAATTCTCCTTTATGGGCCTGTTCCAACAACTGTCAAAAAAATCTTTCAGTTCAAGCAGGACAGTTCTGATCACCCCCTTAAGTGGTTTAGAGAGTCCAATTTCTTTGTCAAGGTTCTCAGAGAAAGACGGCAGTTTCTCAAGGCACGTGGTATTAGTTCCCAACCGATCAGTCACTGTTATGAGACAAGCCTTGAGAATCTGATGGCTGAGGTCTATTAACTGCTCACAAGATTGATAACAGCGTAAACTGCAAAGGAAACGTTAGATTTCCAATCCGTTTGACAATCTTTTAAACTTCTTGCAATACCATAGTAGAATAGATACTGCCCGATACACACAGATATTTCATCACAAGCTATTTTTCATTTATGATTCCATAAACAAAGAGAAAGGTAACTACATCTGCACAAGGCAGGATGCCAAAGTTCTTCTCTTTCAATACTCAGTGTCAGCTTGGGAATTTCTCTTCTGCTTAACCAGGAAATTACAGTGTGAAATAGCAGACTATGTAGTTACTTCAGACTGTTGCAGCCACTATACATTAATAATGTTTAAGTAACAGTGTTAGCACTTGCTTTTCTTTGGGGGAGGGGGAGGAGGAGGGGCAGAGGGGCAGGATACTACTACTCTAGAACAATATCATTTGGTTTTTTCATCTCTTGGATGAGATTATGTCAAAGATTTATTTGTATTAGGCTATGTAAGAAAATGCAAACCAAAATTCCCAGGGAGTTGTGAAGACTCCTGCCAAACCTGTTTTTCTGTTGTCCTCCTATCAGACTTCAGAAATTGGTAGTGCAACAGCTCTCCCAAATTAAAAAATGAGGTGGAGGTTCTCTAGCTGCTAGGAAAGCAGTCAGCCTTCTGTTCCCAGAACAAAGAGAAGTGACAGATCAAAACAGTTCTCCGTGAAGTAGATTTTTACCTGCACAGAGAAGCAGCAGGAATTCTGATTCGCTTCTAAGCCCAACCAGGTCTGGCTGCGCAGCACATGGTCAGACAGGTGGTCACTGGCTGTGCCCATCAGCTTGGCTCAATCCTGTGGTAGTACCTTTGATTTTGCCCATCACTGATCTGATAAATTAAGACTACAAAGCAATTCAATTTCCTAACTTACAAGATACAACTGCAAAAATTCTCACTGAAGTGATGGAGCATTTGAACAAACATTATCTGGGCTGAGTGCTTCCAATTTATGCATCTGCTTTTCTTAATTTTCTTTGCATATTCATAAGAGAGTACACTAGCCATTACGAGAC
This sequence comes from Patagioenas fasciata, assembly GCF_037038585.1. Taxonomy (NCBI): domain Eukaryota; kingdom Metazoa; phylum Chordata; class Aves; order Columbiformes; family Columbidae; genus Patagioenas; species Patagioenas fasciata. Next base: position 9,696,387 of record NC_092526.1, on the reverse strand, counting down.
TGATAAATTCAGGTTTAAAGAGAACATGAAGGAAAACCAAGCATTTCACTAGAATGTTACCATTTTATCACATTAAAAGTGACAGTATTAAGCATGTCCCAGATATGGTATAAGAGATTTTTTTTGTTTAATGTTGGACACTGTACTTGTTATACAGATACCATGACTGAAATCAATCACAAGTTCATACAGCGTTAATTACTCATAAGTATGTTCTGTTCTAAAGGAATCTTCCTATATTCTTCAGCATGTTTGATGGACAAAGCAGAGTTCTGCAGCACTTAAAATGCTTGCAATGATTTATGTGAGCAAAATATTTTTTAATCTCACACTATAATCTGTCCTTGCATTTATTTAAAAAAATTTCAGAGGTGTGCACAGAAAAAAGGATAAACATAAAGCAAACTCTTCTATAAATCCTAGAAGTATTTTTTCTTTAATAAAAAACTCTGTAGTATTGACTTCAGATAATTACATTCAACCACCTTCCTTACAGCAAGTATAGCAAAATTAGCAGGCCATATTCTCCATTTCTATCTTTAGTCTCCCTTCCAAAGAGTCTTCCCAAACTGAAGTCTATTCCAATGCTAAAAGGCATTTTAATGAATGTATGATTAACGAGAAAACTGGCGTTTGTCCGATTTCTTGCTAATGTGTTTGAAAATTTTAGCTTTGTGGACATTCTTCGATTTCTGGTAACCAAATCCTCCACCTCCACCTCTTTTCTGTAGTCTTCTGCCGTGGTTGCTGTGCACATCTGGAATTTTATTGGTTAAAGAACTTACAAAGGAATCATTTGAAATGTTGCTTTTTAGGTGTGAGTTATTAATGTGAGAAAAAATAGCAGCATTATACAAAAAGTTGAGTTGCATAACCATGGGCAAAACTAGAACTTTCTGCTTGTGGTTCTAAATAATGCTTTCATTTCTCCTGTTGGCTGAATTGGCTAAAGTACTACTGCTTCAAATTCCATCCGCTAGCAGGCTTGACAGTAATCTAGATGGAGTTTTTTATTTCATGCTCTTGCCCCTCTTTTTCAATACTCCATGATTATTAAACTTAAGCCTGTACCTTTCAATGAAAATAATTTTGCATGGAGGAGAAAAGTACTCTAGAACAAATATGAATTCCAGTATCTGCTATCCTGCAGCAACTAAAGCACGTACAGCATGTACATGCACTAAACCATGGACTGTTGTTGGCCACTTCTGCAGCTCTAATATTTGCTATTTAACATTTTCTTTGATAAACCATGACTCATTTATGTGACTAATAGAAAAAAAAAATCAGAATTTGAAGCAGCATAGGCACTTCAGTAAGTTGCATTTAACATTTATAAAGCAGAAATTCAGCTTTCAAACACTGCAGTAAAAGGATACTGAGGTCAACAAATGGAGGAACTTTAAAGCCAAATGAAAGGCTGACTTTGGGAAGATCCAAGTTATTGACATCATAGATCTGCTTCAGTGAATGGGAGTCATAAGCTCTGATGTAAGCTTTGTACGCTTCCTGGGCGGACTTGTGAAGGAAGTAGTTCTTCTCAATCAGTTTCTCCAGCTGGTGAGGGAAAAAAAGCCAAACCCAAAAGACATATCCAATTATAGCTATAACACATGTATAAATTACATTCAAACAAATTATTTGCTGTGTGGGTTGCAGTGACATTTACTATTCACTTCAGAAAAATTGCCCCATGATGGGTGAGTGCACATACATATATCAGAGCGCTTTAATAAACAGAAGGACAAAAAAGCCTGAAGCTGAATTACAGCACAAAGCCTCAGCAATATGAAAATTCACACAAATATTAAATTGGGTTGTCCCAAACAAGTTAGTCCAGAAGAAATATACAACTGCAGCCACACTATGACGCCATGTGTATTCAGAATTAACAGATTGCAACAGTATACTTTTAAGTCAGACATCTAAACTGCACCATTCCATGTAAATCTACGTATAGTCTTATCTATTATGAATTGTAAAATGTGCAGTATTAATTCTAAGACAAAAATGCAGATTCAGTAGTGTTGACTGAGATGTTTTACTAGTTTTGGGCTGATTTCCCATTACTCTTTAGATCCAAATGTCTCATCTGATGTTTAACATACATTAATTCAGCACACGAAAAATAAGTTACATTAGACATCATTATCTCCTAATTATTCTTAACTAAGAACCTCTTTCTGCAAGGCCTGTCACTGCTGCTTGTACTTGTTATTTCAAATTTAAATTAATGCAAAGAAGCTTTACAGTGCTCTTATGAAAAGAATGATTCATAGAACCAAACAATGGAAATTCACATCTACAGAAATGTCTAAGTCATTCTATTCAACTTCGTGCTCCATGGCTGTATTTATAGCACTGGAACACAAAGCAGGTGTAGCTGATACTGGACTTTAACAACATCAGGCAGTTAAAAATCCAGCTGGAGTATCTACTAGCATCTGCAAGTGTTGATATGGGATCTCGTTCTGCTCACTGAAGTCTTTGATTAAATAATCTCATAAAGCACATGCTACTTGTGATTAATCTGAATATATGTAACCATGCAATAAAAGCTACTGAAACCTTGTTTGCTATGCCAGAGAAGAACAATCTGTTCAAAAGTTGAAATCGGGTTTATATCACCATGGTTTTGGAATGCCATGCAAATAAAACCAATTCTTACAAGCAAATTCATTCTGTATAATTATGACAATTTACTACTGGATATTAGAATTAATCTCCAATTTCAAAACATTTTCTCTCTTTACTGTCATCAAGGGACAATACAACAGGAGGATTTACCGCCCCATACTCAACTACAGGAATTTTTCCAAACAAGCATGCATATTTTTAAACTGCAGTCATTATAGACTAACATTCTCCATGTAAATTATAACACTGATATTCAGAGCAGCTGTAGTATTAAGTCATTTCATACCTGAGACTGGATGTCTGAAATTTTTGACCACGAAAATTCAAATTCACTTAGTGGTACCTTAAAAAAGAAAGAAATAAAATACCAAAATTATTTATACTGTGTAAACAGCGATGTTTTTTAATACCATAGCTGTATCTGTCAATATGTAATTACAACTCTCAAGTTCAAGGATGTTTTTGTGAATTAAAAGCACACTTGTACATATTTTTAGGTTTTTGGCACAATCTTTTATTCAAAGCAATGATCACACTATTTTCCATTATTACTCTTACCACAAAGTGCTTTTACATCAATATGCCAGTATTTTCACTTCCTTTAAACTAGAATAACAAAGACACTCTTACCCCTTTATCTTTTGCTTTAGAAGCTTCACCACTTCAGTTACAAGTGGCAAAACTCTGTAGTGCAAACAAGCCCATACTTCTTTTGGAATTGAACAAAATGCAATTAATTCTTTGAATAGAAAAAATAAAGACTGCATGAGCAACCTCTGCGTTTTAATTTCCTCTGGATGGTCCACCTCCCAGTATCCTTCCTGAGACAGGTCATAGCACATTTATCCTTTAATAACACAAGTTGCAGTTGCAAAGCAACTATAAATACACTCAATATTTACCTTTGTGCTGCTGACTTCAGACTCAAAGTCTGATGTTCGGTTGAATATTTTTTAAGAAACAGAATGGTTTTTTTGCTTAAAAAATTACAATGTTGGATTAAAGATTACAGTTTTTGCCTTTAAAAACCTATTTCACAGTTAAAAAAAAAACCTCAACAACTAGACATGAGCTTACCCTGGCTTGCTTTAGGTAACGAAGAAAGCCCAGTTCTTCTGGTCGTAAAATGAGCAGAGCATGTCCTCTACCATTTATGCCTCTGGCAGTTCTACCAACACGATGAATATATTCCTTTTGGAAAAAATAAGAAACAGCAAGTCCAATCTGTCTTTCAAACACATAACAATCAAACAGCTTCACAAAAAAACCCCACCAAGTTAGCATTAGTGTAATGCATCACCCATATTTTTTAAGACTTCTTAGCAGCACTACATGGATGAGGGAAACCAAGTGGTGAAGATGTAAAGCATAATTAGGCTGAGACAGAATCCCCTGATTAAAAGTATTTTACCTTTTTCTGAAAAAAAAAAAAAAATTTTATGTCTACTGTAAATGAAAATTAAACTTTCCTTTTGGTATATTTGCTCTGTGTATTTGTGAAAACTTCTGAGTTTCGCTTGTTTACACTGGGCATTTATTCAAATAAGAATGCTGATTTTTAATAAAAATCAAATTTCCATGGAAAAGCTCTTTAAGAGACTCAGGGATGCATAAGCTCATATTCCTCCTGAGAAGTGTTTTGTTGCTCAGTTGGTTAGATTTAAAAAAAATAATCTTTTTGAAAGCAAATCTTAAAAAGGCACCAAAGGCCTCAGTAAGGTGCAGCATCTCCTATGAGCTGGTGAAGGGAAATGGAAGGAACGAGCTGCTAGATACAAACGTGGCTGAATCCTGACCTGTCAAGCAGCAGTTTCGGCTTTTCTCTGTAATTATGTTTTATCTAGGATTTGATTTGTTGCTGTGACATTTCTCTGTTTCCTCAACTTACTTTTGGATCATCTGGAGGGTCATACTGGACAATCCAGTCAACTTCAGGAATATCCAGTCCTCTGGCAGCGACATCGGTGCACAACAGTATTCCAGATTCTGCATTACAGAACTGGAAGAATGTTGTAGTACGTTTGGTTTGTTTCTGCTTGCCCTAAAAGGGAAAACACACATTAAGCGTGAAATATCAACTAAAAATAAAATAAAAATCTGCCAACTTGTAAGCTTAAATCTAATTTCCCATTTCACATATTGTATCACTGACAACAATATGAAATAATTTGGGGCATCTTTCCATATCACAGACTTCTACAGACCACACAGGACCATTTTGCAGTGAAGAAACAACACTATCACAGTCAGCAGCACATGGCTATAAGAAATAGCATCTCTATCTTCCAAAGTATTTAATATTTGGTTACCTAAGCATTCTGTTCAGGAGGGCTGCATAAATGCCTGAACTTCAGAAAAAGGATATTTGCATGTCTAGCAATAGGTTAAATAGATTACAGGTTAAAGTATAAATACTTGTAAAAGTTCTATCAAAGTACAGCAAAAAGTCTCCAAAATAACAATATAAAAAAAGGACATTTGTGTTCAGTTATAACTATTTCATATACATTCAGTCCACTCTTTCTCCTGGACTATGCATTTTGTGGTTTCAATAAAAATTTGGAATACCTATCCAAATGGTAACAATTGGCTTAGTAAAACCAACCATCACCCTGGCCTTAGAAAAAGCAGCCATCACTCCAGGGATTAGAGAATTTAGACTCCCCTGACAGCAGCTTTGCTCCACAAATTGAGTTGTAGTGCGTATGAAAGGCAGCCCCTTGGAAGAAAACAGAAGGCTTTCCACACACAGAACATAAATATCAGTGTTCAACCCTGGTTTGGAAAATAATAAGACTAACAATATTGAAATATCATTATTACATAGTCTTTGCTTTATCTTCTTCCTCTACAGACTTACCAAGACCATTATCAGTTTGTGAGCAGCAAATCGGTTTATTAGAAACTGGACTGAAATAAGGCCAATGAGAGGTCAGTAACAACTTCAGGTACTATGAGATTAATTAATCAATGGATAAAATACTTACATGAATGGCCAAAACAGGCAGATCAATGTAGTTGAGTAACTCATAGTGGTACTTCACTGACATACATGAAGAAAAAAATACCATTAGTTTCTTCTTCCGGTTCTTCTTGAGGAATGTGAAGAGCAAAAGGAATCTTTTTTCAGAAGGACACACTACATATCCCTGGAAAAAATTTAAGTACTGTTAACTAAAGTAGTCTGGAACAAACTTCTGTTTTTTCAGCAATACAGTTAAACAGAGGAAGTGTTATGCTGTGAAACAAATAAGCCAAATAGTTAATTTTTCCAGCTATACTAGGCCAAACCATTTGATTTACTGTCTGTCCCTCACCTTGGTATGTGAAATTCCTGAAGATTATGAACTTGGCAAGAAACTTACTGTACTAACTTGAAATTTGAAGAAGTAATTTTTAATTAATTATCCAAACTAGTTTAAATTCAGTAAAAAATTATATTATTAAAATTCATTTCAAGAACTCTGAATTATTGACATCAGGCATGAAAATAACTGCATAGGATTCTTAACATTTTTTTTATGATTGCAAAGATTTTTTTATGGAATTCTTGCTACTGATTTACTTTAGGGTAATACAGTTACTGGTAATTTTACAACATTCACCATGTCAACTGCACAAACCCAGAAACTGCTGTGCAACTGCATTTAGGGCAACAACAATGAAACATATCTGAAGTCTTTATCTCTCTACTCAGTAATACGGAAAATACAGTTAAAAAGACAACAGGAGCTTAGATATATAATATAAATAGGAATAGACAGGTTCAAGTAACCGTATTACTATTCCATGAGGTTTTATATCATCTGTCCTGCAAACATCAACTGGATGCATATAATTTACTGCAGTTAGCAGACTGAATAAAGCCCCTCAGGCAACCAAAAGCTTTTGCCCACTAGGATGGTAAACAGCTTTAAGACAGCACTTGTACAACCCACTTAAAACACATTGGTATGGTCACAGATCAAACCCTTTGAATAACATTTGTGTTTTACCTGTTCAAGGCCATCTACTGTTGCTGTCTCCTTGTTGTCATCAACCCCAACATACAGTGGCTCTTTCTTCAGGGAGATCTTTGCCAGATCTTCAACCTTTCTGGTTTGTGTTGCAGAAAAAAGCATCGTCTGTCTGCGCTCTGGAAAAAATATTTGAATGACAGCCTCATTTTTTAAAGGAGAATTCAAATAGCAAGTTCATGAAATCTCTAGTTACAAACTTCCCTGAGGAAGTCTTCTCCTTTTTTTCAATTAAATTCTAATTCAAACATACTGCTAACAACAAACAAAGACCAGTGTAATTGTATTATGGGTTGTACAAGACGTTTACTTAAGCTGCCCCCACCCACAAAATCCTAGCATCTATCAAAACACAATATTGTTTCTCTCTGGGAAAATATTAATAATCATTTGCACTCCAATTTAGTAACCAAACAATTATTTAGATAAACACCAACCTTGTAATTCTAACTATAAATTGATTTCATTCCCATGAATACAAAAATCATTCTAGAGGTTGTACAAGAAAAAGCTTAGCAAAACTCAAATGCATAGTTACTGTTCGTCTTGAAAAATCAGTCTAGACCATACGTGTTTGTGCACGCTGTTGTTCCCGTTGTGGTAAATCTGTACCAAGCCTCAGTGACTCCAATGGTCTTAGAACAGCTAGACAGAATCTCCTGCCTGCCCACCATCCCACAATTCAAATGCACATCCTGACCTGGTAACATTTTCTTGTTCCATGAGTACATGGAAACACAGACTTGTGTTTCATTTCACAACTGCAAGAACAGTGGCAGGCGTTCTTGCTAAAAAATTGGTACCACCACCTTTAAAATGCTTTTTGCTACTTTGAAGTGTCTGTTTTAAAATATTATTTCCTTTCTAAAGAGACGAAAACAAGTTAAATTCATGTAAAGTAAAAATATATTTAATCTGTAATTTTCCTATTCTTCCTTCCCTGTTTTTAGCACTGCTCACTAACATTCTTCACAGGTTTTATTAAATTTATCTATATGCATTTGAAACATGCAGATCTGAATTTTAATATTTATTTATATACTATTTCCGTGGTTTTGTTCCTCTATTTTGGAAGTTAAAGGGAGAACCGTGTTGACTCTGAGAACGTGTTTTATGCATTCATTACAAAGAATAACTGAAGGAAAAATTAGGAAAAGAAAATGTTAAGGTAAATACACATACAAGATTTCTGTAAGATACTTTTCTTCGAGACATGAAGAAAATTTGAACTGCAAGTCAGAAGACCTTTTTCCTTATATTTCAGCCTTATTATTGTAATAAATAGTTGTAGGAAATAAACAGGTAGAGAAAAATGAATGGAAGAATGTAGATGTTATACTAAAAGGATCTTGTATGAACACAATTATATCCCTAAAGTGCATATTAAGATTCTGTCCTTCAGATAACTGATTTTAAATAAAATAATATATGCTAGCTATCAGGAAAAAAGAAAAGAAAGAACAGAGTAAGACAATCACAGTGAAGTGCATTTACAGAACTATAAAAATTAATGACTTCTCTTATAATAATCGAGTCATAAAGAAGACAATGTTAATCAAGTGATTTCCAGGACAGACAGATTTTTTTTCTTACTTGGTAGAAGTTTTATGATCTGTTTCATTTCTTCTTCAAATCCAACCTCCAAGATCCGATCCGCCTCATCAATTACCAAACACTGCAAGTTCTTGTACATGAAACCTGGAGTGTTCTAGAAGATTAACAAATTCAGAGTCAGACAGGGACAGCAGTTTTATGATGTTTTAATAATGCAGATAAGCCATCAATATTTTATCTACCTGCATATGATCCAGAAGTCTTCCTGGTGTTGCTACAATGACATTGATTCCATTTCCAAGTTTCTGTGCTTCTGCTGATCTGTTACTGCCCCCCATTATCAGACCATAGGTGTGAACATGATGATTCATAAGTTCTTTAAGAACTCCGTAGGTTTGCATAGCAAGCTCTCGAGTAGGAGAAAGAATAATAACACCTGTTCCTAAAAAATACATCAGACACAAATAAGTTACAACTCGTCCAGTCTTCCTCCTGGCTACATTCCTAAATTGATGGCCACAGTAAAATTCAAATGTGAAATGAAGAGCCTTACCATTTCTAGGCATGAATTTTAACTTGTAGATGAGCTCTACTGCAGGAATAAGAAATGCAAGCGTTTTGCCACTGCCTGTTTTTGCAGCTGCTAAAATATCCCTGTGTGCAGCAAAGTTAGAAAGAGAAGTATTCAGTTAATTGTACAGAGAACAGAACAATCTTATCTTGAATGCCGTTGACAACGTAAAAACATAACGGGGCTTCTGCGAAAACAGCAGAGCTGGTATTAAGAGCTCGGTGGCAGATGTAGTCCACTGCAACTTGTCACCACAGCTCTAGAGACTCTTTGAGACACCAGACTAGCGAAAACAGACTTCCCTGCTTTCAAAGCCACACACAGAACAGTTTCCATGAGCTTACCCTAAGTATTTGTTCACAGGCAACACAGACATACTTTGTTAACTTGCATTAATGTCTATAAACAAAATATTTTAAACATACAAGAACATATTTTTAAAAAGCAGTTTAGCTGCAGAAAGTCACATTTCATGCATTCAGCTTGCTACCAAAATGTAGACAATATTTGGGGTCAATATAATGATTAAAAGGACTCTTACCTGCCTTCCAGAAGTGGCTTAATACTTTTATGCTGAATTTCAGTCATGTGTGTAAACCCCATGTCATTGATGCCTTTCAATGTGTTCTCACTGACAAGACCAGCCAGCGAAGTAAAGGAATTGTCTTCAAAAGCACCTGGAGTGAAGAAGGAAATAAAAAAGAAATAAAAAGTCTTCAATTCCATCTGTCCTCTGAGACTACACAGTTAAAATTGACCTAGATGGAAAAAAACAAATCAAAGCAAAGGACTTTTTCTTATTCCTTTCTACTGTAAAATGTGAAGACACTGAGGAAATACTGATTATCATGTTTCTAGGAATACTGCAGAGCTATTAACAATGAACGTGAATGCACCACTTCTCATGCCCAGCTTACTAGTTGTACACCTGTGCCTTGCTCTTCTTGGATTTTTTCTTCTACAGTTACACATATGTGTGTATATTTTTTAAAACAGATTTTCACTAGTCAGTTTAAGACTAACAAGAGTGTGTATGTAATGGAAATTTCAAAGAACGGTAACTGAATAACAGCTGTACAGTTGCCAGTGTCACCTGTATTCAAACCCCTGACTTCTACAGATAATTTCAAAACTGCAACTTGCTCTGGAAGAAAGCACTAGACCTTGGATTTTTGCACACGTGTGAAAAAGAGACACAAGATACCTGTTACACCTAGTGGTAAACTGGGCACTTCATCTTCCTCCCCCTCCTCCTCTTCCACTTGTTTCTCTCCAGAATCCTGCTTGTCTTCATCTTCTACCTCCACAGATTCATCTTGTTCGCATTTTGCTTTTTTAGGTTTTGTATCTAGAACATTATTTTACAGAAGACAAGTCAGAGATATGAAGGACGTGTTCATCATGAAAAGTTGTTCCACAGAGTGAATTTCTTTAGTCTGTAAACCACTTTAAAATGCCTTACGTTTTTCATGGGGTGGGATGCGGGCACAAGAAAAGAAGGCAAGTTTTCTATGGGAATTTTTGAGGCAGAGCGCAAAAAATTCAGAAGTTCCTTGCATACAATCCACTTTGCACAGTAAAACAGTGAAGCTTAATGTATACTATATGACATTTTCTACAGAAATATGGAACAAGTTACAAAATTCTTTCCTATCTGTAACGCAGCCATAAAGCTTCCAACAAGGGTTGTACTCAGGTCACATGAAATGTAATCCGTGTGCTGTTTCGAGTATGTGAATCCTCAGAGAACTGCATGAAAACACCTCTTAATTTGCATAACCATTAGAAGTGTCACAAAGATCAAACACGTAAGAGATAAATGTTTCAAATGTATATATATTTGTTTGTATATATAAGTATATAAAATCAAGCAATATTTGCAGGACACTATTTGGGGTAGTTTCCCAGTATACTTTAGTTTCATAATATACAGATGTCACCAAACGCTGAATGTGTTATTAAAAAGACATAATAGCTGCACATGCAAGCATTGAAGGCATCTGTCTGTCAAAGCTCTGCTTTGAAAGCCAGCATACATATTTGCACAAAAAAAGCAAAACATTTAAACTTATCGTTGCGAAGTAGAATCTTATGCAAGAATTAAATGGGTTGCTACAGGTTTAGTACACATTAGAGCTCAAATATTACAGCTAGAATAAGAAAACGAGTAACTGAGGATCTCCAGAGTTTTAGAACATACACCAGGTCAACACACGGTGCTTCTCATATCCAGGTGACAAATCCTGGTGTGGCCACACCTGGAGCACTGTGTGCAATTCTGGGATACACAGTACAAAAAAAGATATAAAACTACTGGAGAGCATCCAGAAGAGGGCTACAAAGCTTCCTCAAAAGGGCAGGCGTCAAACTCTTCTTTCTGGTGACCAATGACAGGATCTAAGGGAATGGCAGGAAAATGTGCCAGGGGAGGTTTAGGTTGGACATTAGGAAAAGGTTCTTCACCCAGAGGGTGCTGGACACTGGAACAGGCTCCCCAGGGAGGTGTCACGGCCCCAAGCCTGATAGTTTTCAAGAAGAGCCTGGACAACATCCTCAGACACACGGTGTGAACTGTGGGGTTGTCACATGCAGGGACACGATTTGGACTCAATGATCCATGTGGGTCCCTTCCAACTCAGGACATTCTGTGACTCCTCTCCGACAGGGTGGAAAGTGAAAGAAGGCACTTGTTGGGGTCTCCAAGAACAATTCAGCCCTGAGAGACAGGCTGCGGTTCGGATAACGTACCATCTCCCGCCTCAGCTGCCGTCTTCCTCTTCTTCTTCTTCTTCCTCTTCTTCTCCTCCCCGCCGCGGGGCTCGGCTCCCTCCGCACCCTCCGCGACCGCTCCGGCCGCCGCCGCTTCTACCTCGGGGGCCGCCTCCTCCTCCGCCGCCTCCTCCGGGGAGCCCCGCAATGCCGCCTCGCCTGGCGGAGGCACCGCACGGCGCGGAGACACGTTTGGGAGAGAGAAAGGGAAACCAAAATCAGCGACCGCTCCGCCAGCGCTCAGCCCAGGAGAGGCTCCGCACGCCCAGCTGTCCCCGGCCCGGCCCGGCCCGGCCCCGCCGTACCTGACCCCTCGGCCTCCCGCAGCTTCAGGTTGCGCTGCCGCAGCTTCAGGTTGCGCTTGTGGATCTTCCTGCGCAGCAGCCGCATGGGCAGGTTGCTCGCGGCCACCGACACCGACATCGCCGCCGTCTCTGCCCGCTCCCGCGACCACACGTGGGGACGGCGTTGCGGCGCATCCGGTCCCACCGGAACCGCGACCCCCGCCGTCCGCGAGGCCTGACGGGCGGCCCGCAGCGCCCCCCGGCGGGCCGGCGGAGACATTTCGGGCTCCCCGTCCCTGATGGGGTTGACCTCGGAGATGGAACCGGCTGTCCTGCCCCGGGCCGGTGTGTCCCCAAGCGAGGGTGGAAAACGACCCTTTTTACCCTCAGGAGGGCAGTCACCATCTCCTCCACAGGCGTCCTATGGCCCCCGGTGCCCGTTTGCCCGGTGGCGTTGTCTCCGCTCACTGTTACAGCTGTTTAAATCCAACCGGGGAAAGAAACGCCCCCGGGCATCCACCTGTGCGGTCCTGAATGTCGCACCTCCGGGAGAGGTGGATTTGGGGACACCCTGTGTGTCCTGTGGTGTGCAGCCGGAGGGGCTGGCGACACCCGTGTGCCCAAAGCGGGGATCCTCGAGCTGCAGCACCGAGCGCTGGAAACTTTTGGTACCGACTTCCAGCGGTAGAGCTGGTGACACTTTCAGACTTGCAGAACCGGTGACCCTGGGGATAAAGGACACAGCGGTGCCTTCAGTGAAGTCCCGCATCTCTAGTAGCCACCCGATCCGCTGACTGTTCCTCCTGGTGGGCATGAAGAACATGAAATCCTCTGGATTTTCAGCAGCCTGGCAGCGCTAAAAAGTGGGTCAAATCTGGGAGCTCCTCATTTCCAGGGCTCAGCTTCTTGGAACTCTTTTAGGCAGCGCTTTCTATCTGGCCACCTGCAGCTGCCAGCTGCTCCTCCATCCCAGTGACAGACCTTTCCTTCTGGTGTCCTTCTGCTTTTTGGCTCTGCACCCTCTGCCCAAACAGGGTGAATTCCTGCAGGCTGGAATGCACCGCCCTTCAAATACTTGGTGACCAGCAGGTGGCACAAGCAGTACGGGGATTCACAGCAGCCCGCTATCTTTAACAGGGAACCAGTGTGTTAAAAGTCTGAATGACTGCAGATTGTGTAAGGCTTAGCCTGCAACACCTCGCTGTAACGCAGAATAAACTGCAGAACTACTCATATTACTATATTAATTTTGAAGTGTTTATTGCATGTAACTTTTTTTTTTTTTTAAGCTACTAATGTTAGAGATGAAACAAAAATAATTTGTCACTGTCTGTAATTATTGTCTTGCAGAGATCATATGGGGTCATCAGGAAGAGAATTACTTTTTTTTTTTTTTTTTTCCCAGAACTTCAGAGAATGAACCACATGATCTTGTCCAGACTTTCTCAGACTGGATAACAGGTATGGCCACTGGCTTATTAAGTTGAATGAACAACTACCATCTGCGTCAGCGGTGTTTGAAAATAAACTGAACCATCTTCAGCGAGAAAAGCTTTTGGTACAAAATTCCAGGTGAAGTCAGTTCAAGACCTGTAGACCTCATCGTGGTTACAGCTTCCTTACAAGGGGAGGAGTGGCAGGCATGGAGCTCGTCTCTTTAGTGAGTGATGACAGAACCCGAGGGAGTGCTGGGGGAGGTTTAGGTTGGACATTAGGAAAAGGTTCTTCACCCAGAGGGTGCTGGACACTGGAACAGGCTCCCCAGGGAGGTGTCACAGCCCCAAGCCTGATAGTGTTCAAGAAGAGACTGGACAACGTCCTCAGACACATGGTGTGAATTGTGGGGTTGTCACGTGCAGGGACAGGAGTTGGAGTCGATGATCCTTGTGGGTCCCTTCCAACTCGGGACATTTTATGATTCTAAGGCTGAATTTTAGGCAGGTAAAAGTTCCTTACTGCAACTCAGTGTAATTCAGGTTCTGGTTGCATTTGCTTCCTGACTACCTTGTATTGTGTCTGGAGGATATGTTTTTAAGTATATATGAATTTGCTCTTCTTAGTTTGTACTGATTTATACGTATGTGGCTATGTTTGGTGTTTGGATATGGAATTAACCAAGGCGGTCCTCCTTTCTGGAATATGTTCATTGTGTGATAGAGTGAATCAAAAATCTGGGCAGGAGGGAGCTGACACTAATACTTAAACTGAGGGTAATCACACTGAGTAAATACACAGATGTTCCTGCGGCATGGCATTGTCCACACGTTACTATCTTTACCAGTTCTGCCATGTTTGTCATTATTTTACTTTCACCCACACCATCACACTCCCATCTCTGCCAAGAATTAGGACCTGGAAACCCTGGTCAAGTAAAACCCTAAATGAAGAACTCACCTCTAGCATCCATGTTGGGTCCTGGCTGACTTGGCAAGTCTTCTTGAAATTACATTAGTGTGGCACGAGGCCCAAATTGATTAACTGTCCTGAAAAAGTATGTTAGATCTCACTGAGCAGAATATGTTGGCTTTGTCAATTGACCGTTATCAGCATTGCGCACATGGAAAACTTTGTTGCATTTGCAGATAAATGACGATCTTGCATCTGTGCAAGCAGATGTCATGACATTACGTATAGGAATTCAGAAATTACAGATTTCATTAGGTGGCAAAGTATCATGTGCTCTAACATTGCTTTGTCTCAATATCTTGTAAAAGATGTTGCTTAGAGTTAGAAAAGAATTGTGCTTCTCAGGATATTTCAAAACATGTTTTATCATCTTATTTCTTTTGGTCTTAATTTTTTTTTTTCAAGCTGCAATGGTGCAAAATTATTAAAAAGAAGACTCAAAAGGAAATAATGATAATTTTATTGTGACAGGTCTAGACAATAGTTTAAACCACTAGCTCATGTTAATAGTTTTTCTCTGAAGCTTTGCATTTCTTAGACATCATATGAATTTCCCTGGCACATGTCTCATTTCTGTCCAATAGATTCATTCCTAATTACTTGATTTATCAGGCAATCATTACCAACAACAGGATTTTCTCAAATAGTTATTGAATTGTTGTCAAAATGTTTCAAATTCTCTACACATGATCATGCAGGAAGGTTTGTAGGGAATCCTATTTTGGGTTAGCAAAGCCTTTATAGAGCTGAAGAAGTCTCTATTAGACACTCTGACTTTATTTCTGAAGATGAATTTTTTAATGGGCTGCCAATGTCAGTATTTTATCTACCAAAGTAAATACCTCATTAAAGCCAGATTCAAAATCTTTTCTCCTACTTACCATTAACTAACTTCTGTTGATTAACAGCGTATCACAAAAATAGACATTGATTTCAGTTACATCATTTCAGGTAGATGCTGACACTTGGCTTCATATGAAGTATCAGATATCATTTTTTTTCAAATATGTCTAACTTATGTAAAAAAAAAAATCTGTATATGTGTGCAAGTGATGGATACAAAGGTATCTGCAGAAATAATCCATTTTCCAATTTAATTGAGACATATAATTCTGAAACATGGACTTCAGAAGAGAAAAGTTGCCCACATCTGAAGTGGTGTAAATGGTATAGAGACAGATATATCAAGATATAGCACGTAGAGAAGAGATGAGTTGATTTATAGAACATGTTAGCAGGAGTTAGAAATCACTGATGCAATTATCTCCATAGGGTATCTTTGAATTCCACTGGGTCTGTGTGGGAATTTAAAGTATGTCTTTGAGTTTAAAACAAGGAGAGTAACATATGTGTTTGGAAAAAGCAAGTTACGTTATTATAATCACATTTTTAAAGTGTGGTGTTTTTTTTTAATATTACTTCCAAAAAATGTCTTACTTGTGTCACATGGAGGTGTTGTCTCAGTTATAACATCATGAACACTTCGTGTGGCATGTGGAATACAGCTGTGTTCAAACCACATTTGTGAATTTTTTTAGGAAATTTCTCATTTACCCCATATTTTTTGACTGAAGCTATTTGGTGTGATGAGTGTCAATGCAGACAGACATTCACCTGCATGTGTTCCAAATCAAAACTTGTGTAGACCTTCAACTGCGATGAGAATGTAAAGATGGGTTGAATTGCAGTTTATTGAAGACCTTGTAGATTTTTCATAGTTCTTGTGGATTTTCTGGGACTTAAAACTACTGAGGTGTTTCTGAGCAGCAGTTTAATATCTCAAAGTGTTAGGCCATCTTAAGTGCCCTTATTAGCTCATTAAAGGGAAGGCGATATTCTAGTGTTGGAATAATCTGGATCTTGCCGGGGTAAGGAACTGAAACCTTTTAAATTGTTCTAATGTTCTCTTCTTTTACACACATAGAGGACTGAAGCCTAATCTCACTCTTTTTAGACTTCTCTGCAGAATTCAGCATGGCTGATCGTGAAATTCTGGTGTGCCATATAAGCTGGTGGCAGGAGTCCAGTTACTGTACTAGTCTGAGCCCTTCCTGAAGTGATGCATCCAGCAGATAGTGATGATCCACTGCCTGCTCCACTTGAACCCCAATGGCTGGAAACTCACAAAAATCAACTTCCTTGTGTCCTTTTCTAGCATGTGGAATTGGCAGCTGGACTCAGATGCCAGCAATTTGCAGATAATACCTGGCCATATGTATTTCTTAACCATCTGTGACTACATTATCGACTCTGCTACTACCAAGGTGATCAGCTAATTGTGTGAGATCGGCTTAATTAAGCTGAAGTGAGCTATATAGCTGTGACTACAGCTAGACTATGTGACTTTTATGGGCAAAAAGTCTTCAGTGTTTAGGAAATGCCACCCAGCATAAAATACTGTAGTTCTTCCCTGCGGCAACAGAGTTTGTGCTTTGGTTTGCCAAAGAAATTTGTGCTAAGGTCAGTATTTTTGTTCTCATTGCCAAAATACCTCATCACTAGGTCCCAGCTTATAAAAAATATTGCTTACATCCCTCTGAAATGAAGAAGACAGTCCAATTCATAGAATCACAGAATGGTTGAGGTTGCAAGGAACCTCTGGAGATTGCCTAGTCCAACTCCCCTGCTCAAGCAAGATCAGGTAGAGCAGGTTGTTCAGGACCCTGTCTACTCAGGTTTTGAGTGTCTCCAGGGATGGAGACTCCACAGAAGACTTTGTCTTCTTTACTCCCTCCCATCAGATATTGATACACATTGAACTTTCTCTTCTGATCAGTCCCAGCTTTCTCATTTTCTCCTTGTACGCCAGATGCTTTAAACCCTTTATCATTTCTGTGGCCATTTGCTTAACTCACTCCGGTATGTCCATGCACTTGTACTGGGGAGCCCAGAACTGGTGTCCAGTGCTCTACATGTGTCTCGCCAGAAGGAAGGATCATCTCCCTTTTGTTTGTCACAGTGGGACTTTCTCTTATAATTGTATAACTCTTTTTGCTAACAAAACTCTGCCATTTCCAAGTTTTAAATATATAGTCATTTTATATTTAACACCTACATTGTGCAAACAAAAAACAGGAAGAGCTAGCACCGCTAGGAAAAGTAGGTGCTATACACATTTTTATCCTCACAGAGGCAACGAGACAACAAACAATACATAATACAAGAGCAGTGCACAATTTGTAATATACTACTGGCAGGCAGGAGGGTACCATGAGGATAACTGTAGTGTAAAGGCACGTGTGGCACACAGCTGAATAGTTTAGATTCTATTTTATTTTATCAATGCAGAGCAAATTGTTTCTGACATTTGTAATTTAAACTTACACAATATTTTTGGGGTACTTGGAACCTAATTTCCTGGTTTATTTTAGGAAGCTGTTTATAGCTGTTTGTTTCAACTGTACCACCATCCCTTGACAGTGTTGATAAATAGCCTGTTTTGCATATGACAGTAAGGTATTGTCACTTTCATTAAGATGGCATTTAAATTCATGATATTCTTTCTTTACATAAGAAGATCCATTTTTTAATATTTTTCTGTTTTATAAAACTTAGTGAAGGTCTTTCAAAATACTGCAATGGCTACAAGTAGGATCAAGTGATTAGTTAACTTATTAATCAAAGTGCAGGTATAGCAGCTAGCTTATAACTTGCAGACTGACAGGTTCATGATCTTTAAATTAATTTTCTCAGGCACAAGAGGCTTTCCTTTTACAACACCCTCTTCAATTTGAAGAATCCTAGTAAATATATTACTGTCTCCTTTTGAGAAGCAGTGTGTCTTTTATATTGCTTTCTCATTTACATACCTTCATTTAAAATATCTCTGTTCAAATAATATTAAGTCAAAATTAAAGAGATTATGATATCTGAGATGGTAAGTGAAACACACAGGGTCAGCTAAGATTCTTTGTAACTAATTTGAAGATAAAGATTGAAAGGGAAGGATAGAGCTTTGGACATTCTGGGTGCATGGCAGCTGGATGGAGACAAATCTGTAGCGTTTTGTGGATGGAATGAACACAAGATGTCACTCTAGCTGTAAAGTAGCTCCTACACAAGGATACCATTAGTTGAAGAGGAAAGGGAAGGAAGGATTAATTACCCCCTCCAACCTGTCTGTCACGTATTTTCCTACATTGACTATCACAAAACACTGTTTCACTACAAAATTTTCTACTCATTGCCATTTATGATTTTTTTCAAACTGCTCTTTTAAAGTAGTTTCCTGAAGTTTGAAGTCAGATTTTACTTCCTGGAATCATAGCCCTATGTTTCTAATACTTTGAGTGAAAAATATGGTGGAGGATGCAATGCAAGACTTTTCTGAGTTTTCTTATTCATTTTCATACCTGTATTTAGAAGTGTAAAAGCTTATAGAAGGATGCAATGTCAAGTATTGTGAAAAACTTTCTCGTAACGTTACGTAACATAACATTACATAACATTACATAACAAACATAACCATAACATACACAACATAACACAATATGTTAAATTGTTACGTTTCTTCCTAAACTGTGTAAACCTTAGAATCATAGAATCACAGAATACTGCTCTTAACTGCCAGAATTTAAATAGGCAAGTGATAGTAAAATACTATTTTGTAACAAATTATACATCTTAGGGGACCAGATTGTCATAAACCTGGACCCTTTCAGATTGCCATTGTAAAGGAGTTTTAAAATTCCTGAGAATGAGAATAGTTAATTATTAGTCTGTTGTGTAATGTTGCAATTTTCGATTAAAACTCAGTGGGAGCTCGGACCGTCAGCACTGTGTAAGAGAATGATCAATAGCTTGTGCTATTGGACTCGGAGCTTTTATGGTTCAAGCCTTTATAAACTGTGTCAAGCTTGATAGTTATAATTATTGCACAGGTTGGCTTGACCTATATAGTGTAGTCATAATGCATTAGCCTTTCCAACTTTCAGTTGCCTGTCCTTTATTATCAGTGACATTTTCCCTTAAAGGTTCAGAGCAAGTGTGACTTTATGATCAGCTGTAAGCTTTAACTAAACCAACTCTTTTTTTTCCATGGAAGACTGTTGAAGAAACCAGGAGATGGCAGTCTTTCTTAATAGATCACAGTTAAATTATACTGATGACCACAATTTCTGTCCTTGTGCCACAGAATAGCCAAAAATCTAAAATGAAGTGAAGGAAAAGCCACGTGTCTTGTTGGCACAGCAAGTCATTGAGTGCTTAACCCCTCTGGTATCTTCCAGAGCCTTTTCTTTCAGGTGTCAGATCTTGAACAATCACGTAAATCCAGGAGGAATCATGGTCTTACCTGTGGAGGGGTTTCGTTAGATGGAGATATGTTGTTGAACTAGTCAGGCCAAAAGGAATCTCAAGGCCACTTCGAGAAGCTGAGAACAGAATCTGATGTGAGAAAGAGGGGCATTTCTTCATTAACAGGGCCTCAGCATGGCGTGAGTCGTCGGACCTATCATCGGTGGGGCTCCAGCATGTGGACTGCCTGTGATACTCATTTAGCGAATCCATGCTTGGAGCGTGGACGCGTGATTGGAGACTAGTTGTGTATATAAGGAGGCTTGTTTCTGTAATAAATGGCTTTGCGTGATTCACATTGAATTGGAATGCTGAGTCCTTCATAGCTCCAACACTTACCAGTGTTCAGACTGGCCTTAGTGCAGCCTGGCTGTTTCAATGTACCTGAACTACAGTTCTGTCTTCTCTTCTAATGCTGGTAGGAGAAGTCAATGACTAGCCAGCCTTCCTCAGGCTGGGTGCTTCAGCTGAAGGCAAGCTATTTTGGAGAAAACTATGTTAGAAACAAAACACAATTCATTCATCTATGTTTTATCAGTAAAAATGTGGTCACCCAGAGACTGTATGACCCATTCTGTCTCTGTTAGTTTGCACCTTAATGTATCTGTCACCATTCTTTGACAACTCAAAGACTCCACAGGTGATCAATGTGGTTTTATCTGGCTGTGGTGGTTTTGATCTCTGTTCATGCCACTTGACAAACGGCAGCATCACATCAGCTTACAACCTAGTAGGATATCGCTGTACTAAAATATGCTATTGTCTGTTCTTACTGGAGAAATAATTACTGTGTGGCAGTATTAGATATCAGTCTGTTTTGAGCTGTTGCCTGCAAGCATGAGCAAAAACTTCTTACCTTTCTCTGTGTTTTTCTGCAGAGTAGCACCAGAAACTCTGAGACAGGAGAGTGTTAAAGCAGCTTAAATTGGCTCTCTGTCCTTATTGTCCCAGTCCAACTCAAACAGAGCTTAGGAAAACCATGATCTGCCTTCAATGATTTACTAGAACCAACTGATAGATTTAATTCTAACAAACTAATAATCTTGCTTCTCCATAGTCATCATAGCTTTTGGACTCCAAAAACTGCTTCTCAGTGTTAACACTCCTTCTCTTAAACTGCAGTAATGTGCATGGGAACAGCAAGTGTATAGAGACCAAGAGCACATATTATTCAGGACGATGTCAGGCTTCTACCTTGTTTGGACTAACACTTTGTCTTCTATTTGGGCAAATTCTTGCTTTGCACCTCACAACCTTTTCGAACGGTCTTAACCTCTCACTGACTAATAATGATAATAACAATAATAACATGAAGAAATTCTTTTAGATGATGCTGAATGAGTAGATGTAGAAGCTAGCTGATGTTTATCAAGTTTTCAGGTTGCTACCTGAGATAATTGCAGAACCAGGCAGAGGAGGAAAACAATAAATTGTTCCAAATGTCCAGCTATATTCTCACTTGTCATATGTCAATATTTCAAGGGATTTTTTTTTGTTTTTAAAGTTAGTGATAACAGACCTCCATGTCATGTTTATGTGTAAAGGTCCTCAACCTTTCTTCTGCAGCTCACCGTATTCAGTTTGATGCACATTACTCAATGTCTTGCCACTGTTTTCCAGAGCATTTGTGCCTGTAGACATCCTGCAGATGACTGATTCTCACAGCAGAGCTCTATTTCTAACTTGTCATGCAGGAAGTTGAGCTGTTCACGTCTAGCAGAAGGCAAATGTCTTTGGGCTTTCATGCCAGGATTCTGCAGGTGAGAATCGTGTACATAGTATGGAGTATCTGGCTATAGGCTTGCAATATGGATCCATTTAGATTGTGAAACTCCTTAGTGTTGCAAAACCGCTTGATATACAAATGACACTGAATATATTGACCAAAGTTTGTTATTTCGTCCCATTCACAAAATCTCATCAATAATTCCCAGATAGCTATAATGGAATTTACCTGAGCTGTGTATATGAAGTTTCAGTTGCTATGCAGTATCATAATGCAAGCATCTAAAAGCTATGTTAAACATTTAGCATGCACTTAATCATCTGCCAAAAATGTCTCATTAATAATTATTAAGTCATTGAGTCGTGCAAAGAGAGATGTTCTGTCTTTACTTACATAATGGTAAAACACAGATCATTTACCAAGCATGTAACAGCACATCAGATATTGGAATTTTTGAAGGGAATTAACAGAGCCTTATTAGATGATACGTATTAGTAAAAGAAGGAAGCATTCAATGATTGAAACAGTGTTCAGCCACGGCATGCAGTCTTGTTTCTACACTCCCCCATACTCTGACAGCCTAAAACATTGTAAATTGGCAAGGTGTAAAGAAATAACATTAATAATATAACAAAAATGATTGCAGAGTGTCACTCTGTTATGAGGCCGGGACTCTAAAAATACATGTAGACCTCCTAGCTCTGCCACAGATATCCTGCGTGACTGAAAGAAATCAGTTGTGCTGACATTCCTGCCGTCTAACTATGGACATTAACAAAGGTCCTGTATTAAAGCACTGGCTTCAGAAAGCAGTTCAAATGTCACATGAGCTCCACAGTGGTGTCTGTCTCCATTGACTGTTGGGAGTACAGTGTGGATGGGCTCTGAACACAGTCAAGGTCCTTAAGTGCAGTTTTGGAAATAGTGCTGGATGTTTATCTGGATTTGTTGGCTTTAAGTAGTACCTGGTTGAGTTGAAATGCTGTACATCTCTAGAGGGTTCCTCATACCCTTTTGTAAAGAGTTCAATAATTATGCTTGCTTATCCGTGGTGACAATGAATCTTTGCCCCAGGTCCAGGATATGTAGGGTATTAAAGCTCCTGGTTACTGTCAGAGATAGAGTCTGGCCTACAGCTGTTCTTGTGTTCTTCTGGTGAGCACTTGATCTCCCAGAGAGCCTGTTCTCCCTCAGCCCTCTCTGCACAAAGCATGCGGGAGGCCTCGTATTCAGCTTGCTTTGCAGCAGGGTTTGCACCTATACCTTCGTTCCTCTTCTAGAGGGTACAGGGTGAAAAAACAAAACAAAACAAACACAAAACCAAAACCAACCAACCAATGACAACAAAAAACAAACCAAAACAAAACCCCAAACAAACCAAAAACCAAACAAACAACAAAAAATAAGGCACATCCTTTGCATTAATAGTGTGTTTTACATTTTCCCACCCATATCCATAAGGAATGAAGATAAAGTTAAAGAAAAAGAAGCAGCAAATCAGGTATAGGTATAGGTAAGCTCCAGAGAGAGCGCAAATGTACTCACTCTGCAGTGTTTAAAAGGGCAATTTAGGGCTTTAATTGAAGCCTGAATTACTTCAACCTTGAATGCAAATTGCATTAATATGTAATTACGTAATTTCACAAAAGAAAGCAAGAAAAACAAGAGATGCCTTACTGATTTACATGGCAAATAGCCCCAAAAAGTCCTTGGCTAGGATTTGAACATTTCAAGAAAAATAAAGCAAGGTTGCAAATGGAGACTTGGAGCATAAGACAGATATATATTTTGTAGATATTCAGCAAGTTTGATGAATGAAGCAGATCTCTGTGTGAATTCTTAGCCTTAACTCCCCAGCAAGCATACACATTCAAAAAATGTCTTCTGTCTAGATACTAAATGTGGAGCAAAATTTCTCTTGTAAAAATGCTATTCCAAGTGCCATAAACCAAAACTTTAATTAAAAAAAAAAGAAAAAAATGATAGTTGACTTCAGCAAAAAGATTTGGGTTTGCTGTGCCCTGGAGTCCCCTGAGTGTGCCCTTCTAAAGGAGCACATTCACTCACTGACCCTGACGACAGTAGTGGGACAGTCCTTTGAGGATGTCAAAATGCAATATCTCACATCCAAGCACACACCACATTTCAGTCACCACCATCTGCGTGTTGTGTATCCTCAAAGATAAGCTTGTGTTTTCTCAAGAACCCAGTTACATCCTGACATTAATGGCTCCTGATTGATCATCTCACATCAGAAGAACAATGAGCATCTCTGCTGATGGGTGGTCCTTACTAAGAACAGTGGAGACGTCTTTGGCATGAGGCCAACTGTGTTCCTTTGCTTAGAGGCTGCCTCATCCAGACCCGTATCTTGCATGGTGCAGTATCTGGGGAAAGCTGGATGCCATATCTCAGCTTCCTCAGTTGTTCTCCCTGAATTTCATGAGCCTGTTACAGGATTCTGTCACAATAAAGTCAGGAGAAATCATTAGGGAGAGCAAGGAGCTGGCAGAACACTTCGTTGGACTGTGTGAGGTGAGGTGGTAAGGACATAAGTATTAGAAGGGCAATGTTGGAAGCTCAGTCAGGACAGAGTGAGTGCTACAGGTGTTATTTAAAATAAATCTTGCTGTGCTAGCAGCTCAGACTTTGGACACACACAGATCTTGTCCTCCTCAGAAAATACATGTTCTGTGAAAATAGCATTTTCAGTTGTGTTTTGCCTTTTTTTATTTTTCAGTACTCCCACACTGGCTGATGTTGTACAGCTGTTTGTTGGTTGCTCTGAGACTTTCACTGGAATCTGATTGCCCAGGATAAGAATTTACCCACAAAAGTAAAGTCATTTGTGCTGTGCCATGGAATTAGTGTTAGTCACTTTTTTTTTTCTTTTTCCTGACAGAAGAAGATAAAGCATTGAATAAGTCTGGCCCTGCAGGTGATGCTGAGAGACGCTGGGAGATATCACAAATTGAATTCCCTAGCCAGCCTGATATAGTGTAGAATATTTACTGCTTCCAGGGCTGTTAAGCCTCACCTCTACCATGCATTTCTAAACATTTATATCTTTTACAACTTTACACTTTCTAAGTAGTGAACTATCTTCAAAAAGGATAAACAAAGTAATTGAAAATAATTTTAATTACATAATTTCCAACATCATATTATCTTTCTGTGAAAGAGTGCAGCTTTAGCAGAGACACAGACCCAGGAGACAGCATGTACAGATCTCTTGAGCTCTCCTTCATTATTAATGTCTTGTTTTCATTGGTTTTAAGACAGATTCCTTCAGTCACATTTTCAAAACCATCTAGTTGATTTGCATACATGATTTTAAGTGTGAATTATTTGGAAACTCCCAGTGTCCCTACCTGACTTCTGAGATTTTGCCTTTTTATGTTGCAGTGAAGGTGCTGAGTGAAGAATTGATCCTACTTCAAAATTATAAAATATCTCTGTCTTGTTATATTACATTTAATGGGAAAATGTTTATAATTTAAGCATGTAATTTTCCACTATTCTCAGACGGCTTCAGTGGTATAAGCAGTGCTCAGGGCGTGTTTGAGAGATATATTTTGATTAATAAAGAACAGACTAGTGAGCTACTATGAAGAACTGGATAAAGATTAAGATTTTCCTATACTGTTGGAATAGAAAGAGACTCTTGGGTAAAATATTTTAGGGAATAAATCCAATAAGGGTCCAATTTAAAGAAAAAAGTCCACTTACATGCATAAGTATAAGTGTCTGACTTTTCCTCTCTTAAAGAATTGCCCCCAAAGTTATAAAATAAGAATAATTACTCTTAGCAAAATTTTCTGATCATTTATTCTACCTGAGTTTTCTGGAGTACATCTTCAGATCATGGATTGTATGTGAATATCTCATTATCACTAATGAGAATTTCAATGCAGCATGTAATTTTACTGTGCTATTTTGTCTGATTTGTATTACACCTGTCAGTCTGCTTTCCTTCTGCTATTTCATTAATATTTAAATATTAATATTTAAAGGTCAAACTGAGCCTGCAGTGATA
This sequence comes from Patagioenas fasciata, assembly GCF_037038585.1. Taxonomy (NCBI): domain Eukaryota; kingdom Metazoa; phylum Chordata; class Aves; order Columbiformes; family Columbidae; genus Patagioenas; species Patagioenas fasciata. Next base: position 9,671,093 of record NC_092526.1, on the reverse strand, counting down.
TTAAAATATATTATTCGGTTTCATCTGACTTGAGGAGAACATCTTTAGAACAGTGCTCACTGGATAGGGAAAAAAGCAATCACCATACAATTTGCTGCCTTTTAAATGCATTTTTTTCCTTCTCCCTCCAGTAGAAATTGAGCAGCTTCCATATGAGAGAGATTTGAAAAGGAATGAAGCCCAATTCATACTACAGTCAATGGGAGGGAGGTGTGTCTCTTCTCCTGGAGAGTCTTGTCCTGAAGCAGCTGCAGAGCTGAAAGTCTTCACAGGACAATGAAGCAAAACTTTGTCCACTAGAATTTCTCAGTGGAAGATGCATCTGTCAAGCTCGATGCAGCTCTCATTCTGGTCAGTGAAAAAAGGTGAGTGATGGCAAGATCTGGACCAAAACTTTGCCCCTCTGTGCTGAGTTCTCCAAATAAACATGGAACATGTTTCAACAGCATGGTGTGCTGGAATTAAAAGGAAATGCTAAGTGTTATGTACAGTGGTGTGGTAAAGGTAGTGCTCCAACTGAAGCAGCATTTGTTTACATAGATATTTAGATAGGCGAACTGTGTTCCATAGATGGGATTTTGCGTTATGAACAGAACTGGATTATCCCAGAAGCTGCTTATCTGTGTAAATATTTGTGACATCAGAATTGAAGGTTATAAGGTCAGGTTTGCAAAGAATTATAGGATGTAAATTCCAATAAACTATGTTATTTGACTCAAGACTATGCTAATGCTAATATTTTTTGTAACTAAATCCTCCTGAAATCACCAAGGAAATTATATGGCCTTTACTTGCTGTGTTCCAGAAGGTAGCCTGGTGCTACAGAGAAACTGGAAGAGATTCTACAAAGAGTGGAATTGATTTCATAGATAATCTTCACTGTATCAAAGCTGCTTCTCTTGTGGATTTAAGGGAGCCTGCCATGAGAACACCTATAAAGTAAAATTAGAGCTGTGCATATGCTGTGTATGTAAATTGTTGCCTATAGCATGCACTTGCTTGAAGTGCAGGAGTCCTTACAATACTTATTTATGTGTAAAAAAAAAAAGGTCCCAGGAATGACCTAATAAATGATGAGTCTTCTTACCAGTAGCCATACGACACTGCTGCAAGAGCAACTGGATTATGTGGTAGCAGCCAGGTTAGATGTAGCCTGTCTGTCCTATCCACACTGTGGACATGGATATGTTTGGTCTTGTGCCAAGGAAAATGAGAGATTCAGCTTTTCTCATTGTCTTGTCTTGATACACATCAAGGGATTATTCAGAACTAAACCAAAAATTGTGTCCATACAATGTGGACACAGTAGTAGTTTGGACCGAGTAAAAGTTTGACCAGGTGTTGATTATACAGAAATACCTCAGGTGCTGGGAGGCTGTGCAGCTTGGTTTGTTTTGTTGTAAAAGAGTACGAAGCAACAGGGAAACTCTTTAGTCAAAGTGTCAAATCTCTACTGTGAATGTGTTTAACAGCCTAAACAATACTGAGCTGGCATCCTAAACCTGCCTTTGCAGTTGTTCATCACTGTTGAATGCCAGGCTGTATGTGTGGAGGTTTTTTTTGTTTGTTTTTTTGATTGCTTTCCCACATATCTACATATTTTGGCATTTGAGAACACATTAGTCTTCCACAGGCAATGTAAAGAAACCAGTTTTTGAGTCTTTGAACTTGTTTACTCATGTTGTGGCTGTGAGGTCATAAATTAACATGGAATGTATTTCTCTTTTCTGCAACACTTTACCTAACCCAAGTATCTCAGAACAGAATTTTCCATATCTGCACAATAAGCTGGTGATTATAGCTTTTGCTGTCAGACACAAAAATAGAAAATGTAAATGCATGCACTTTTAATAGGAAAGGTTATCTTCAGCTGTATAGCTGTTTATCCAAACCCTAATGTCATTCTTGTGAACTTAGGGCTACCTGCTTGTAAAGGTCTGAGGTAAAGTTATAATCAATTTTTTGTCTCTCCTGAGCTTAATACCATTAATCGGTGTGATTTTCTGACTTCAGCTCGTGCTGAATAATCAAATGGTCTTGCTGTATCTCTAAATGCCTCTTTTGAAACACAGAAGAGCAATAAGAAAATACAGTTGCAGATATATCGAAGGAAATGTTTAAAGTGGGATATGATATAAATAGCTTAACTTTTATCACTTTTGGCATATCACCCAAGAAGAAAAAGTATTCTTAATGAGCTAAGTGAATCTTCTTAAATTCAATAGCTGAATAGTTCCTCTGGGGGTGTGCGTATGGGAAAAAACAAACCCTTATTTTCTGGTGCCATAGAAACCAGCCTTAACCAGGATGTTGTAAGTAAAAAGAGCACCCTCTGGCTTCATATTTATGTTGCATATGTATTCCTTTCTAAATATGAAAAATGACACTTAATTTCTCAAATAGGTGGTCTGTTGATCCCCTTTTAGATTTGACTGTTTCCAGAAGCAAGCTTAAGAAGTAATTTTTGACTAAGAAATGAAAAATGCACAGACCCTGAAGAGATTACAGAGGCAGCCTGAGTCCATCGACTTCTAACGCATGGCAGAGTGTGTTGAGTGGAAGGACTCAGAATGTTCCCACTAAGTCTTGGCAAGCGGAGAGACAGCAGATGTGCGCCTCTTCCGTTACTGTGACATCACCCTTCATATACCTCATCCTAGATAGTGGGTTTTCATCATTTCAAGTCTTTTCTGTAAGAAATCAAACATTTTGTTAGAGTGGGGCAAGTGGTACAGCCATTTCCTTGTAGCTCAGTTCTTATTTTCAAAAACTGAGACTCATGCTTTCCAAAGCAAGGAGCCAGTTGGCGCTTTCATTGATGGCAGCAATATTAGCCTTCAAAAGGAGTAAGTTTCATTATAGTCTCACAAGCTTAAAACCCCAGAATGAAGGCACTGAAATTACACGACGTGCTGTCTCTATTGACATGGAAATTTTGGCAGATATCAACAGCTTCCTGTGGAAAAGAGTACACTAGCACATTTTGTAAATATTGTGTTCCGAATTGAAGAAAACTTAGTTTATGTTAGTGTTGAACGTGCTTTTAAAACCAAACCCCTTTTTTTTTTTTTTCTAGAAAACAGCTGAAATTACCTTGTTTCTCAGTGTGATCCTGCTCTAGCACTCTGTTTCTAGAGACAACTTTAAAGTATGCTAGTTTTAGGAGAAGAAACTGTATACTATCTTCTAATACATCTATGAACTGAATTAGGAGCTAGAAGTATTTTTCCTCACACTGTGTGTTGCGTGTATATCTGCTTTTGGTGTGCTATGAAATTGCACATTGCAGGCTGGGAACTCCAGTGACCTTTTTATCCTTGACACTGCGGTGGCTCTTCAAGGGAAATAAGACTGGGCTATACAGGGAACATGGCTCTGTAAAGTGAAGGTCAATCTGTCTGCTCGGTGCAGCTAAACATTTCCAGCCATTTCTTCAGTTTCTACATTTAACTTGAGGAAGAATATATTTAATGACAACATAGGTTAAAAAGGCTTTCTACTGCTCTCTCATGCTGCCTCAAGAGGGATGCCCGTCTGATTGCTGTGAGTCTGTAGAAAAAGAAGCTGAAATGTTCACTTTAACATCTGTGAGAGTGAAACCAAAAGACAAGGCTGGGTACAGCCTATTCTGGAGACCTGCAGGGACATTCCTATGTATGTTTTCTTGTGGGCCACAGGAGCCCAGCTACACCATTGGAACAAAGAGACCTGGCAGAAAACACTCTTAGGAAGGATCCTACACTGTTGTTTGTCTGATGTCAGTCATATGGCACTGCCACGAGGATAAACAGATAAGTGAGAGCAGCCAGATCACAGCCTAGTTAGTTCTGCATATTTCAAATGTATAATGGAAAAGCAGTCAGCCACCCATTGGCTGGGTAATGACGGGGGCTGACTGTCAGTAGGTACAAAATACTGTGTCTGCTGCAAGAAATGTAGAAATATCTGCAGTCAAATCAGGGTACAACTAGTAATATTTTGCATGGAAGCCTGCTCTTCATTTGGGTAGGGTCTGGGTCAGCCCTCAAGGCTTTGTGAAGGGCACACTGGAGCTGGATATCCATCGTAGTCCTGTCCTTTTTTGCCATTGCTGGTTTCATTCTAGCATATGCTGCGTTTCTTTCTTCTCCAACTGGTCTCTGTGTTCTCACTTTAGAATATATACCTCTACCTTAAAATGTATTTGTAGATCAAAAAGTATCTATGTAAGGATAGCTTCTTCCTTCCCAACAAGGCTGCACTCAGAGAATAGTACTCACTGACTAGTGTGACAAGAGACAGCTCAGAGTAATTTTTTACTCTTTTAGCAGAGTGTCTGCGAGGTTTGCTTAGCCATTACCACAAAGAAAAACACTTCTTGCCTTGTCTCTCTTCAGCATTAGACCCATTTGCTAAGTCACAGCTGTGCAAATATGCTGACAGTCAGGGTGTGACACAGGTGGAACTGGGCAACTCATCTGACCTACACAACCTTCCCCCTTGATGATAATGTCATACAAGAAATAAAGAGCCAGCAGAAGGCTTAGATCTCTCTGCCTTTCTAGGCAACAAGAATATTATTTAATAGAAAAACAAGGCTTATTTCAAATAACAATTAAAAGAAGTCTCTGGGACTTTTGCAGGTGCTAACGGCTGGTGAATGATATAGGATGTAGATACTGGGACAGGTGTTCAAGGGATGCATCCAGGGAAGAAGCAAAGTTGGGGTGATGCAAAGGCAGCATGTGTGGGAGAAAAATAGTTGTTATATTCATTTTAGCTTCTTGAGAAACACTTGTTTGACTAGGGGCCTGGGAGTCTTTCAGGGCTCAGTGGTACCTTTTGAATCCAGAAGTGGCTTCAGGCCAGGCCCTCGTGGCACGGGGTTGTGGAATTAGCAGATGTATCCACAGAATGACTAACAGATTGACTATGGGGATATAAGTTTGAGACCAGATAAAACTTTATATTTAATTTACGTTATTCGTATTTCTTCCTACTTCAAAGCGATGATTGTCTAGATGTCTACTTTTTATCTGGAGCAATACAGTTCATTAAGAAAGTTACTTGGGTTGTGAAGTCAAGTATTTTGAGCCTTGAAAATGCCAGATTTATGGTTGGCAATGCAACATTAAGTATATGTCCAGTGTCTTAAATTATAATAACCTACTTTATTTCTCTGAAGGGTACATGCCTTATTCAGTGTGCGGAAGGGACTTAGGGAAGAGAATCAGGGCAACTGAGCTGTCCTTGACTAACTGCTGTGTGCTAGACTTTGTTCTTAATGGCTCCCATTTTGCTCGGTTTCTGTTGAATACAATGGACACTTAGTATTAATCTGATGATACCAGACTGCACTTCCACCTGAAGACTTCAGGTCCTTTACAAATGGTACCTTACCTTTGCAAGTCTTCTGCAAAATTAAATACTTCATTTTACAAAGACAGCTAGCTACACAGATGTAAAATTATATGCTCGGTCCCACAGGCACCAAGACTCACCACAGAAATAAAACCTGGATATATGGGCTCCTGAGCTTCCATTTTAATAACAAGTCTATTTGTCTTGCTTTATGCCTAGTAGTTATTGATCTTCAGTACAAATGGGAATCAGAAATCTATGGTGCCTTTCAATAGGTCTGCAGCAAACTGCTGGAGTAATATTTTAGAAAATTTCAGGCAGGGTCTCTGAAACAGGTAGAATTAATCAATTAGAACCATCTGTAGATCTATTTATGTATTGCTAAATGACGAAGTCTGAAAGTGAAGTCTGTTGATGCATCCAGCAATGTTGGTGGAAGAAGAGACTTAAATGGAAGAGATTTTTCTTCTCACAGTAACACCATGTGAAACTACAAGTTGAAATTTTATCTATAACTGTAACTTGATTGTTGTTCCCTCTATCTGCCTTCCGCAGTGCATGCACTTGCCATAAATCCTTCAGAAGAAATTGTATTGTTACTCCTTCCTATCAAATTTCGTTTGCGTTTACGGAGATTAAACTAGGATTGTGACTGCATTCTCCCCCTGCATTCTTCTCAGTGTGGGACTGGGAAGGATTTGGATAATGGGAATGCCAGAAGAGTGTGGGGAGAGAGTGTGACAGTCCCTCCTGTGGATTGTGCATGGGGACAGTCCAAGCCCCATGGTGGATTTTTGCTTGAAAATGTTAGTGCTTCATTAAAGGCACACACTACCAGTTTTTTTGACCCAAGTGGAAAAAAAGGGGTGCTTTAAGGGTGAATGTATGTAACACAAATATATTAAAAATGTATCTATAATCCTCCGAAAAACATGGCTTCATTGCCACCCATAATTACAGGTTTGTAGAACTTGGAGACAATGTTAATAGCAAGCATACTAAATACTTTTTTAAAATGCCATACCAGGACCATAGGTGCTTCCCAGCAGAGACCAGTGATGTGTGTACTGCATCGCTGGAAGCTGTGATTGCAGCACAGAAAAGCAAGTCACTTCGCTGTAGGCAGATTGAACACTAGTAGCAGTGATACTCTCGCATCACAGGCTTCAGCGTGAACTGCACGTGTCAGTCACAAATTCCAGGCGGATCTTTGCAAATACGGAGTGTCAGCTGGTAGGCACTGGAATTGGTTTGTTGTCCCCTGTGGCCACTGACACCAAAAACAGATCTGGCCCTGGGGTGCTGGTAAGACCTCAGCTACCCCATGTATTCTTTGCTCAAACGAAAATGGTGTTGTCGCAGGAGCATGGAGAGAAGAAGAGAATAAGAGTAGATGTTGTTCTGGCTGTAACGGAGGCCTGTTTACAGAGTGAATGATTTGTGTACGTGTCTGTGTGGAATAAAGGTGCCAAAATTCCTGTCGAAATGTAACCACCAAAAGTAAATATAATCATACTAGTGCCTTTGCTACATACTTCACCAATTTCTTAGCATGAAGTGTGTAAGGGGATATCCATTAGCATGAAAACCCACTGTGTAATTTGAGAAATAATATTTATCTTAATCCGTCTTTCCCTTTATCTCCTCTCCCTTTCCCATTTGTCTCCTCCCTGCTGCAGTTTGATGTAGTGCTACTGAATGCTGATGAGACCACATGAAGCCCAACCCTAGCCACTCATTATTTGCCAGCTAAGTTGGCACCATAGCAGCATTTAATACTTCTGACTGGGAGAAAATCTGTGGAGGAGGCTAGACATGATATGGAAATCTCTAGGGTAAATGTGGTTTTGTTTTATTTTCTTTTGCTTTTTAAGATATTTATTCAAGTCTGACGTGATTACATTCCCTCCTCACCATGTTCATCTCAAAAAGGCAAACTCTTCCTGTGTTCCATAACCTCAATCTGTTTTCTGAAGATGCACATACAGAGAGAAGCCAAGACCTTCTTCCAACATGTAGTGAGAGGGATTTATTGTTCGTATTTCCTACTGTTTCTGCCGCAGTAGTGCCTGTGTGTCTTGGCTGAACTGCTTCTTGCTCTGAAGAAGTTTACAGATGAGGCAAACAGATTCAGAAGGAAAACAAAGTCAGGGAAGTACCAAAATAGATGGTGGTGTTTTGAAATTTAATACTTAATGCTATTTGAGACATATATAAACTAAACTTAGGTAAGATTGATCAATACAGAATTGTTGTTGAGATTATACTAAAGCTAAGAGGAAAAACAGAGAGGCAGTGATTACTACTAAGCAACAAGTAGGTGCCTGTGGGTGAAACAGCTCTTCTTCAATAAAAAAATCTAGATGGATTGGAGGGGAAAAAAGGTGATCCTTGTCTCTGAGAAGTAAGTTCCTGGACTTAGAAGTTATAAGTATAATCAATAACATGTAAGTGCTGGTATATTTGAATTATAAAAGCTTTGAAATATATAAAATATTAATTAAAATTTCTCTGTGTGTTACCGAAGAGACTTGGCTCTTTCACAGATACATTACTTTGGGAAGAGCAATGTCATCGGTTCTTTCAGGTACTGCCATCTAATAATGGCACCTAGGCAGCAGGAGCTGTCACACTAATGCATTGCAATATAAAGTATACTTTAAAACCATTTCCCTAACTGCAGCTATCAAACACACCATCAAACATGTCCTGCCTAGTGGAATGCATGAAGTTTTTCAGATAAAATAATAGAAATCTCACAATTTTGTTGAGTTACCCCACTGAAAGATACGTAGAAAATTAATCAAAACGGTAAATGGTTGAGGTTGGATGGCACCTCTGGAAATAATTTGGTCTAACTCCCTTTCTGAAAGCAAGGTCAGCTAAAGCAGATTGCTCAGGATCCTGTCCAGTCAGCTTTGTAATCACTCCACAGATGGATACTCTACAACCTCTCTGGGAAGCTTGTTCCACACCATGACCACCCTCTCAGCTTTTTCTTACATTTACATGGAATTTGCCATATTTCAGTTTCTGCCCATTGCCTCTTGTCGGGGCACAGGCTGTTGCTGACAAGAGTGTGACACCATTTTCCTTACTTCCCCCATCAGGTATTGATACACATTGATAAAATCCCTCTGAGCCCACCCTTCTCCAGCCTGAGGAGTCCCAGCTCTCTCAGCCTCTGCTTGTATTCTGAAAGCCCTTTGTGATGTTTTGCAGGACTCACTCCAGTATGTGTCTGTCTGTCTTGTCCTGGAGAACCCAGAGTGAGACACAGTGTGTCTCATCAGGGATGAGTAGAGGGAACGCATTCTAAAATATTTTAACATGTGTTTGATCTCTACTTTCACACCTGCCTCCCACTGAAAAATGAATATTTCGTTTTCAGGTAGAACAATGATTTCACATGAGTACGCTCTACCCAAAATACCCAGTATTGCAATCCAGCCTGTCAGGATAATCCAAAATGTGATCTCCTGGTCTGGAAATGCAAGAATGTGGGTTATACCATTCCACGTTTCTCCTTCCTGGTAACTGCAGTGTGAGTTCCTGTGTAGCTGTAAGCACCTCTGAGCTTAGCAGCACATTTCATTCCCAGAAATCCAGCCTTAGAATCAAAACGGAATCATTTATAACAGAGAGATAGAGCAGATATAAGCCTACTGCCTAATGGTGGTGTGCTGCGTGGTACACGTTCTAGTGCACCGGATTATGCTGAATCATTTCCTCTCAGAATGAGATGAGCCTATACTATCTATCTACTTTATATCTAACTTTTATGATACCTTGTGTAGAGTCCCCCCAAACTAGAGAACAGGCAGATGATTGCTTAAGCAACTCGAATTTCTACCTGTGTGCTCTGCTGAGAGGCAAGCACTACAAACCAGATGATCTGTATCTGTTTATATTTTCCTTTTTTTCCCTGGGATTATATTTTCCTGATTTTTCCTTTTAAAGGAAAAGTGAAATGGGATGCATGATGCTGTGGTGCAAAATGCTTCTGTTGCTCCTGAATCAAAGCTACATGCAGCTCTGGCTGAGGCTTGTGAAAAGCAGAATTTAACTTGATCTGCGTGCACTAGTTACCGGTGCTGTGGCAGGCAGCTGTTTCACTCCACGTCAGGTTTCTCACTATTCCTGTAAGAAATCTATGACAAATGATTCGCAGGCCTTTCCTTCTAGGTCAGCAGTTTGCAAACACTCTTTCAAAACTCAATTAAAATGTTCCATTTTCTCATTGGCATGAGGATAATAAATGGAAGAATTTCCAGGCTTAATATGTCTCTCCCTCAGAAATACTTCAGATTGCACAGCTGTGAACAGAGGTGCTTTATCAGAGATTAGTTTGTTCAGATTTCCTCCATGACTGAAAATTGTTAACAAAATTCAATTACTGTTGTGAGGAAGTAACCTAGAAAATAAAGGCTATTGCTGGCTATTTGCTGAAGGAATCAGTTAAAGTAATAGTATCAGTTAAAGACAGTTGATGCTGCTTTAGAAGTTTCTGCTAGCTTAAAAGCAATCTTTTTCTGATGTAGCATCAGGTAAAAATAGAACTGCAAGATGTCCTGCACTTTAAGTTATTTATATGTCTTGTGCTGTATCTTATGTGCACTGCCTACAGGGGAGATTCAAAATAGGAGAGTGATGTTTGTGCTTTTCACCAAATGTTCTTGATGGCGCGTGGCTGCCTGGATGCTCATGCAGGAGATACTGCTCTCTCTTCTGCCACTCTCACATTGTTCTGCAGAACAGCTGGCAGCAACCATGTGTCCTCAGTAGTCCCTACAGATGAACTGTCTGTCTTTTCATCCACTTGCAGCATTTCTGCCGGTAGCCATGGCTTCATCCCATAGGATTTTATTACTCTGTACAGCTCACTCTGGCTCAAAGACTAAACACTTAGACATAGAGGTTTAGTCCAGAGATTGGGCTCAGGTAGTCATCCTGTCCTTCAGCATACGGACTGTGCTTTTATTGAAGAAAAGTTAAGTTTGTATTAAGTAGAAAAAATCCTGTCATTTCAGAGAATCACAGAATGGCTGGGGTTGGAAGGGACCTCTGGAGATCATCCAGTCCAACTCACCTGCTAAAGCAGGTTCAGCAGAGCAGATCACACAGGAACGTGTCCAGGTGGGTTTGAATGTCCTCAGAGACGGAGACTCCACAGCCTCTCTGGGCAGCCTGTTTTAGGGCTCTGGCACCCTCAAAGTAAAGAAGTTTCTCCTGATATTCAGATGGAACCTCCTGTGCTTCAGTCTGTGCCCATTGCCCCCCATCCTATCATTGGGCACCACTGAAAGAGTCTGGTCCCATCCTCTTGCCACCTTTGAGGTATTTATAAACATTGATGAGATCCCCTCTCAGCCTTCTCTTCTTCAGGCTGAACAGACCCAGCTCTCTCAGTCTCTCCTCATCAGAAAGGTGGTCTAGGCCGCTCATCATCTTCATAGCCCACTGCTGGACTCCCTCCAGTAATTCCTTGTCCTTCTTTAACTGGGGAGCCCAGAACTGGACACAGAGCTCCAGATGCGGACTCACCATTTACTGCTTTCCTCTGTCCCCTACTGTAAATTATGGGACTGCTCCCTGTTTACCCCAACTCTTCTCACCCAGATGTTGGCATTTTTCATATGGCTTTCCCTAGTTTTGACACATCTCACCTCAGGGTGATTATACTCAGCCTCCCACTGTTTTCTCCTGGATTGCTTCCTTCATCAGAGGAATTGTCATGCTCATCAGTTCTTGCTGCTCTTTCTGAACTTTAATTAGCTCTGCCCTAAGGGTTTGTGAGCCTCAGGAGCTCTTCTTTGACAACAGTGGGTTTGCTTGCTGGTCTAAGTGCAGATTTTCTGAGGGTTTCAGAATACCTATCCTGCCTATCTTTGCATTGAGTTCCTTCATCTATAATTAATACATGTCAGAGATGAATCTGTGCTATAAACTTTTCTTATGAGGATGAGTTCTTCCATGAAAATATTTATCAAGTTCTGTTCACCTTGACCATAGCAGTGAATTCCTTTGTTCAATTATTCACAGTCCTCTGAAGGACTGTGCTCTAATCTATCAGGCCTAACAGAACTCAGGACTAATACCTCTTAAGTCTGGATCCAAAGTTCAAATAGCATCTTAATCACAGATCGGGTGGCATGTTCCACCTCTGAGTCTGTCTTCAGAGGAATATGAAGCATTTTTTTCAATGTAAGTATTTGAAGGCCTTATTTTTATTACTCAAAGAAGAAAAAGAGGAGTCAATACTGCCTCAGAATTACATTTAAATATGTGAAATTTTGGTGCAGGGATATTAATGACCTGACTTTTAACAGTGTGCTTAGTCTCTGCAGCTTTCATTAATGTCAGAGAGGCTTGCAGTCACCTGAACTTCTGACCATAATTTTCCAAGCATACTTGACTCACCAGTGAGAATGGGAGAATGAGTCGTATTTATCATTAATGACTGGTGATTTTGAATACATCAAGGTTTTAACTTCCAGAAATCTCACAAGAGCCCTTTTCTTTTGCCTTTCTTCCCTCAACCCCCCACCCTAACAAGATTGCCAAAGATCTTCCTTTGAAAAGTTCCTTTATTTCCAGGTTGCAGATTAAAACTGAAAATGCAAAGTTCTGAAAAATGCCTGTTGCTCACAAAGGTCCTGGCGATAGCATCTTTCATCTGCTTTCATCTGCAGCATCCCTTACAATTCTCTCTGCCACTTCAGTGAAGCCAATTCTAGTATTTTCATCCCATCCTGTTAAATTGAAAAGAATATTTCTATTGATTCAGAGAACAGAAGAATTAAGCTCCAGTGTGTGCTTCACTGTGCTGTGCCATAGAGTGCCTTATAACCAATGTATAGCATATGCAGCTTTAGTTTACTGAGTGCGGTTCCAATATCTCACTGCCTTTTTACACCAAGGCTGACATCCTGACACAGATAGTTACTTTATGAAATAAATGATATGGTATTTCTGGATTTTTGTTGTTGTTGTTGTTTTTGCCTTAATAAAAACCAATCAGTTTAAAGGCATCTCACTCACTTGATCAAGGTTCAGCTGGCAGAGGCATCTATTTCTGTCACAGAGGTGGAGAAGAGTCATTAGGTCACCTGGCTGATCCTCTTCTGGAGTGGTCTGTTCTTGGAGAGCTTGATTTTACATTTTGCAATATTCTGCCCATTGAAACAGTATGATGTTTAAAGATCTGTCAAACTGATAGGATTAAGAGCAATGCTTTCCATTGTGTATTTGTTTATCAGACAAAAACTACTCACTGTGCTGTCTCTCAACTCTGAGTTTCTACAGGTCTGGCAATCAGACAGGTGAGAAATTGGTCTCATTAACTACTTTTTTAAGGCTGTGCTAAAGGACTTCACCTCAGTTTGACTATACTTAGCAGTGTGTATTTAATCCAAACAAAAATTAAGTTAATACCTGAAGTGAAAGTGAAACTGGGCTAAAAACCCTTAGACATCAAAACACATGGTTCTACTTGCAAACATGTTGAAAAAAGAGATCAACAGGTGTGATCCAGCAGCCGTCATTCGCTGTCTGGGCCATGGGTCCATCACTGATACAAAGGATTTGGAAAGTGCTTTTTCATGCTTGTTCCTTATGGTACCTGTTCTCCCCATTCCTATGGGTGTAGGTCCTGGGGAGCTGACAGTCTAGGTTTGGTGGTCAGCAGAAGCATGAGAAAAAATGAGAGCAATCATGCACAAGACCACATGTGGAGCTTGTCATTGAGCTTGTTCTCTTGAGCCCAAGAGATGAAGATGCTTTTGTGCTGCTGCTGTACATGCTGAAATGCTGCTGTGTGTTTGTCATGAACACAGTGCTGCAAGGCAAGGCTGTGTCTCCTGCTGCTGATCCTTTCCAGTCGTGACACTGGGACTGGAGACCTGCAACTGAGTGGGAGGATTGGTTACCTTTTCCCCATAGACAACAGGACTATTCCTCTGCTTTCTGCAGAAATGGGGTTATGCAAGTCCGTGACTGCATGTAGCCTTGCAAATATGTCTATGAGTCCCTCAGTTCACTACCTGTTAGAATATTCTTCATCCAAGCAAGAGCTGCCAGTCTTCCCTGACTTGATACAGGGCTGTAACATCAATGCTGTCCTCAAGTATATACCTTTGAAGGCTTCTCCTCCCAGGCGCGTTCCTGTGCACATAGTCTGTGGAAATAGCAGATCACTGGACTTCTCCTTGCTCCTGGGTGTGATTTAGGTTGAGCCTAATGTCAGTCTAAATGAGAGGCCATGTCTGTTGCTGCTCTGTGGAGTTTCGATGGTGTGCCATGTCTAAGGGTGTGCTGGTGTTGCAAAGACCCAATGTTGTGGGCTATGCCTGCAGTCTCATTACACCTGTACGTGTATTTTTGCCTACAGATATTGGACGCACAGTCTCTGTGTACCCAAAGTATCGTGAAAAGATGTTACCCTTTGTTGATGGCTGTGCTTGAAAAACAACATATTAGCATGGAAAGCACTATAGGATAAAATGGCAGAGACTGGCACTTTGCTGCGCTGTAAACTGAGTTTGGAAAATAGATTTTTCCCAGTTTTGACATCTATTTAGTTCTTTGCTATTATTCTATACATTGTATGAGGAGAAGAAAATGGGACAATGATCAGAAAAGTTGCCTAAATACATTTTAATACAAATTTTAACATAAAAAGGTAAAAAGTAATAATTTTGTTCAAGTAGTTCATCTCCAGTCAGATGATACAGAGGTTACTGCAGAGCTCATGCCTTTTATTTCTTACTTTACTTTGGCTTGTGTACCAACCAATTCTTGTTAAATATTTATGGACAAGATTAAAGACTATAAAACTTAGCAGCTGGCAGCTGTCCTCGCCTAAAGGATAATGCAGAGTTTTCATTTTAATTGGATAACTATGTGACTGAAATATGCAAACCCCAAGGGAAATACAAGAATTGAAATATATAAAGTATTTTTAAAAGAAAATACCCTTTTACATTCGATACTTTCTTTGTCCCTTAGTAGCTTTTATCTGAAGGTGAAACTGCCATTTCTTTTTCAGTTCTTTATTTTTAAACTTTTATTTCAGTTGGTTGCTTTTTCCTTTGTTTCTCTAGGAGATAAACTTTTCAGATGGTGTTCCTTCTGTTAGAAGCCAGGCATGAATTAACCTGCTCTTATTCTTCTTTCTCTATTCTTCCTTGTCTTCCTACATTATTTAATTTTTTTGTGTGTTCTTAATTACTGCTATTATTATGTTAGTGGGAATCTTCATATTCCAGCCTTTGAAGATTAGTCCATCAGTACAATCTTGTAGGCTGTAATCTTAGCTGTCTATACATATATTCTTCTCCTTTATGTCAATACTTTGGATACACCTTGCAGTTCAACTAAAAGAAAGGGCAGCTGTAGCTGAGCATAAACAGCATGTCATATTTCAACCCTTTTTCTCACCAAACCCCTTGATTCTGTCTTTCTAAAACTGTTTTCCTCAACACCTTAAACTGTCTTGTGACTACTGGAATCAGTAAAGCTGGGGCTATCTTTGTGTCAATGTCTGCATGGAGGATGGTAGTAAAGCAACAACAGTTTCTTTCTTCACTCATTCAGCAACTCATAATGCAGGGAGCCATGTAGAGAAATAATACAGGTCCTGACCTCTCATTTTCTCCCTGCGTGGATGCTCTCATGTTTCTCTTCTTGGACTCATTTTATGATGAACTGTTTTCTTTGATACTTTCCTTAAGATATTTTCAGATATATTAGCTGTGCTGTACAATCTGGTTTGTTGTCACATTAATAGTTTAAGGCAACCAATATCTGTGAATTTGAGAGTTATGTGTACCTGTGAGTATTCACTTGTTTTGTGCTGAGTAATATTTGCTTAGACGGGCATTTGCTGTTATGGTCAGCTTAGCTTAGTTTTGCCGTTGAGTTGTAGTTTCTTTAAAATTACTGCTAATGACTTCATCGAGGACATTGTGACATGAGATAAACTGGGCATCTAATGTCTCCATCAAAAACACGGGCGAAAACAGACACTTCCTCTCAGAGCTCAGCAGATTCGGACCAGAGCACACAGACACATTGTCACCTTGGTTATTTCCCAAGAAGGGGGGTGGATAAAGGCTACAGTAGATCCCAGAGGTCAATGGTGAGACAGCTCTGTCTGCTTGAGAGTCACAGCCTTGCTCCTGGAATAGTGCTACAAAACCCAAGCAGAGGTCCTTCAAAATCCAGTTGGAGAAGGTTCTCTCTGTTTAGCCAGTCGTTGACTGGTTAGAAAGGTGAGCCAGTTTATAGGAGCTATCAATTCACACCTCCACTGACACCTCCACTGTGTGAAGAGACAATACCTCCTCAAGTGCAAGTTACTGGGACAACTGGGATGGAAGAAGAAAGTCACTGTCAGCTGCAGATGCAAGTTTATATTATATGGCAAAATTAAAGATACATGACATTAGAAAGAGAAAGTGATGTTGATCTCTAGCCCAGTGTTGATGCTTTTGTAGAAGGACTTTTTCCTTGAGTATGTATACTATTGACATGTATCTTTGCAAAAACTCTGTAGACTCTGGTTTAGAGGAGGCTGAGCTGAAGTAGATTGTTTCTGAACACTCCCAGGAGATGAAATTTTAAAAAGGTTTTTTATCTTGGGTAAAAAGCTTTTCAATATAAAAAGGTTAAGAGTATGTGGAGTGACAGATGAATGGTAATTGTGAGGACTGTAATTTGGATTTGCATTGCTCAAATGGAAATCAGTCAGGACTTTGGAAGCAAAGTCTTTCTTCAGATGTCTTAAAATGACTCACCAAAGATCACAGGTGAAGTCCTGATCAGAGAAGAAAACCCCAAAATGGCTTTGTAAATGATAAATTAACATGTCCATAGGGGGCCTGATTTTCATTTCCAGTGTTACCTCTCCTTTCCCTGTTGGCACTTCAAAGCATTGACATTTTAGATTTGACACATAAATGTGTTGTTAAAATGACCTGCAAAAGGAGACTATGGAGCTGCATAGAAGCAGCTGGACCTATGTGCATTTTTTGTGTCCTTTCTCGTCTACCAGTGACAAGCAAAGAATAAGTTGGGGTATTTTATTTTAAGGATGAAATTATTTCCCAGACTTGCTTCATAAAACTATATGGTTGCCTTGCATCTGTTAAGAAATGAGTACTGATTAGAGTATTATAGTGAAGAAATATCTAATGAAAATTACCTTTTTTATTTGTTTCTTCTTTTCAGTGTAACATTACAAGAATCAACAGATCATATCATACTAATTATGATTTATTTTAATAATGGCCATAATAAAAGTATAATATCTCCTCTCCTATAATAATAAAAGTATAATATCTAGTTTGCTTTTTACTGAGATAGTAAGCTTCTTTGCATACACAAAGGACTCTTCTGTTATTAGAAGATGCAAGCAAGATTGGCTGATCTTTTTGAAATTATATAAAAATTTTAAAAATACTCTTAACAATATATAAAGGGTGAGTGCCATGAGAATGGAGCCAGGCTCTTCTCAGTGGCAAACAATGATAGGACAAGGAGTAATGGGATCAAGTTGGAACACAAGAGGTTCCACTTAAATTTGAGAAAAAACTTCTTCTCAGTGAGGGTGACAGAGCACTGGACCAGGCTGCCCAGGGAGGTTGTGGAGTCTCCTACTCTGGAGACATTCAAACCCACCTGGACACATTCCTGTGCGACCTCACCTAGGCGTTCCTGCTCCAGTAGGGGGATTGGACTAGATGAGCTTTTGAGGTCCCTTCCAATCCCAAACATACTGTGATACTGTGAACAAGTGCTGTATTAATGTATCATGTTTCTGTTCTTAAGTCTTGGACTGGAATCTGTAATGCCAAAATTCTAATCTGGATGTAAGGATCTTCAACACCTGTAAAAACAGGTCAGTCAGTGTTTGTGTATAACAAATAACTATGGTCAAGGTCCACCAGAGAACGCTTATGTGCCGTATACGCTTCAAAAAGGAACACTGATGTCAAGGTTTAGTAGCATGCAGGGATTTTGTCTTTTCCTTCACAGGAGAATTTTTAAACATTCTGAGTAGTACTTAAGTCCCCTTTCTGTCATGCTGTCTGACATGGGCCAGTAATTTCCACTTTCATCCATCTGTGATTAGCTTACACTCTGCTTGGAAGTACCTGGAGATCCAGGCACAGAAACTTCTGGTTTAGCTCCTGTAAGGATTTCATATCAGTCATTTCAAATAAAGACTCTTGGCATATACATTAAACGAGTTTTATCAATACAGATTAGATGCGTTAATTAGCTACACTATTTGTTTTTCACTTTACGTAATCTCTGTGACAACATCTCTAATATATCATTTTTTTTTAAATGTCATGTTAGTATAATTTTTCCTACTTTTTGACCCACATGCTGCTGAGAAACATACTCATCCTTGTTTTTCTTTGTTTTCTGGTGGAATCTCTGTGATTAAACAAATATATTGCAAGAAAAGAACATACGTCATCCCTACATTTTCTTAATCTCATAATCATGTTAGTGCTACAAGTAATGTCATCCAGTAAGAGTCACTACCATCTGTCACATTTTTATTCCTCTAATATGCTTTCTGTGACAGTTCCACAAAGAGGATAAGGGAACTATTCCTATAGGAGTGAGTTTTCCATTAGTTCTTCTGGTTAGTGTTCTGGATATATGATAGTTTGCAGTTTCAGTTCTGTCTCTTTTCATATGATGGAAAGTGTTTGTTGTATATAGCATCTCAAACCTCTTACATGCTGGACATCTAACCTGGATGTGACAAAGTGATAAGAAAAGTCTGTTTATTAGAAATGAATCCAAATCCCATCTTGAAGCTGTTTTGATATACCATTCTGTTTTTGTTCTGCCTTTCAGAGCTCAGTTCTAGGACTGTGTGTCTGTGTGAGAGATTGCAGGACCACAAGGCGTTTGATAAGACAGAAATCTTTCCTACTACATTTTGGGAGACTCCTGCATCGGCTAGAGCAGTGTGCATCTCAATGATACCTAAGCCACTAGCTGTGAAGGGAAAAATGGGATCATGCTTGTAATTAGTTGGGTTTCGTTTTTTTTGTTGTTTTCCACTCTTTGTGTTAAGTAATGCTTTTGGTAGAGTTTTAAACAGGAAAAAAAAAAGAAGCAAATGTTGAAAACCATTATTAAAACAGCTCAAAACATTGGATGGGTTTTTCCCCTCCTCAATTGTGGATTTGCCTGCACAATTCAGTGTTTTGATACTGTAACATAAAGGGCAGGGAATCTGTAAGACCAAAAAAATGAGGGAAAAGCAGAATATTTTGTTACTTGGCGATGCTATAATAACAATTGGCTCAGTATAAGACTTGCATGAATTAAGAAGGAGATTCAGTATTTGCTTTGTTGCTGCAAACAGAATTTCTATATTACTTCAACTCTCACGTGTTGCACAAAGGGCTGTAACACACTGGTGAGCTGAAATAGAGTTGTAGTTAAGAACTTCACAGAGGAATAAGTTTTGCTTGAGTACTCTTCAAACACCTGTACTTTTAAAGATCTCTGATGTACACGGCAACTCACAATGACCAAATAGTCAGAAAGGATCCACATTTGTGGGTGGTTTGCAGGGAGCAGATGTTAAGTGATGCTCACTACCTGCAATTCTTCTTGACTCAGCCTCTCCACATTGGATCTATTCTCCATATCTCTGATTCAGTCCCTGAAGAACATCAGTTTTACCCTGTGGGATGCTGTAGTTCCCAGCCTGTCCTCATGACTCATTAACTCGGCAGCTTGTAGGGCTCAGTGCCAGCCCATCAAAATCTAATAATAGACACATAGTGCTCATCTTCTGCACTGCCGTTGCCTTTAAGTTGCCATCTGCATGTGCACATCTATGTCTTGCTTGAACCTCACCTTTGCAAACTGGACCTTTAGTCTCAGAGTTATTGAACAATATTCAGAACTGAAAAGAAGTCTCTGATACACAGCTTTTCACTCTCCTTTCACAAGTTCTTGGGCCGGGCTGAGTACAGATAGCTTTTCAGAGATCAGTTGTCTGTATGTGAAATGTCATCTCTGAGGATCCCTCTTCACAGTTAAGCAGTACTCAAAAGTGCTGTGAGGAAACCAGGTTCAGGACTGTTGCAAAGCAGCACTGGTTTTGAATTGCAGAGCAGAATGTACTTTGAGAAGAAAAATGCCAGCATAGACTCCCAAGGAAAAAGAAAAAAAAAACCATAATGACACTAAAATAAAAGAGTTGGAGAGATGAAGCTGCCAGAGGAGGCAGAAATGTAAAAAAGCCTTGTAAGGAAAAGCAGAATAGAGTGACAAAAATGGATCAATGAGATTGCAAACCCCCTGCATTTTGGGGAAGCCTTTTTATCTGACATACAGCCCTCAGCCTACAAGAAAGCTCCTCACCTCTTATAGGAGTGGTATAGAAGCTTACATGATCCACAGCAAGGTTTAAATGCAATTGATAGTAAATTGGTCAAAGGGAAGAAGAGAAGGCAGGTTTTCGACTGTCATTAAAATCCTTACAAATGTACTTTATTTTTCCCATAACTTGCAGCCTTTGCTTTTTTCATTCTTATGTTTAGGGTTTCAGTATTTGGCAAATTAAGCATATTTCTCTTTTCTTGATCAGTTTTTCAAGTGAAAAAGCAGGACCTACTTTTGCTCTTTTTGAAGACTTCACCACTGAATATCCTTTAGGGCTTAAGGAAAGTTGCAAAAGGCCCACAGAAAGTGATTACTTTTCTGTTCTAACCCTTCTTATTTCTCCTACCCTGAAATTTTAGTAGGCATTTGTCACTGAACATTCAGATTGAAAATGAAAAAAGCAATTAGAAGAAATATGCCATGTTCCCTTGGGTCACCACAACCTTATTTATCTGCAGCCTTTGGCCTCAACATTAGAAGCCCAATATCTGCTTTCTGACACAGTTTCCAAAATGTCTATATGCATAATAGCACTGGCATGGGGAAACTTCTGAAAGAAGCAAGGAACTATGACTAAAGAGCCTCCTAAGGCATTAATATTGCCTTGAAAAGCAAGCTCAAGATCAAGTACCTAGTTGCTCACAGTTGGAATAGCAACACTTAAGCTGTATAGCATTAATTTAATCAACATTTAATTTTTTTTTTTTGGTCATATTACATTGCTGTAGGACAGCTCGGTTTTTGTTACTCATGTTTCCCAGGCAATGTTTTATGAGTATTTCATAATTTTCAAATGTGCAGTAGAAAATATTCTAGATACTTTGTAGATTGAAAGGAAGATACGGTGTTAATATCAAAGGCAATGCCAGTAATCAACACAGGCAGACAGAAGGGCGTATGCATTTGGGACTTTGCTCTTCTGGATGTTAGTTTTAAATCAGGGAATTGTTTGTCCTGAAAGCTGAAATGGGACAAAAAAAATAACAAGCAGTCTGATGATGAGGCATTCATTCTATGGACGGTGAAAGGCACAAGTGGAAAAACAGAATTAGGAGTTATATGTGTCATTAACATCCCCAAAGAATCTGTGGGAAAGAACGTGGGATGTAGGGAATGATTTTTGTTTGTTTTTTTTTTTTCTTCTGTTATCTCTCATTTGTGGTGGAGAACATGCTGGGAACAATATGCCCAGTTCATGACTATTACCAACTATATTTCTCAGTTGTGCAGTCCAGTGGGACAGCAGAGACTGAACGTGTGCTTCACCTTTTCCTCGCTGTCTTTCTCTGTTAGGGTTAAGCAGAGGGAAGTCAGATTTGCTTTCCCCTCCTAATGTCTCCTGGAGAAGACAGGGACTGGAGAAGGCTACAGAATGGCACAGGCGTGGGGGCCTTGTTCCTAATTTTCCCTTTTTCATTCACCTAGGATTAGATCTTTATCTGGGATAAACCAAGCAAGGCTCCATTAGTTACCTTCTGGAACTTAAACACATTAAATACTCCACTGGACAGCTGCTAAGACAGCTTCTGCAGAGAGAACAGGTTTCTGTAGAAGTATCTTTACCAGGTCTTGGTTTCCTACTGGGATTCATCCCTCTTTTTTTTCTACTTGCTGGTAGTAGACTGAAGTTGTTTGCTGTGTATTAAGCAGTTGATGGACAGCATTGAAGTCTAGAAGGTAACATTCATATTTCTCCGTCATCTATTCCTGATGAAGAAATTAGGTTTCCTTCATAAGGAATCTTTACTTCCTAATTGCTCTCTCTGGTGGTCCAGACTCCTAGTCAATGGAAACACCAGTCCTGTGTGGATGAAGAACTGAGTTCTTTGTCCCAGAAACAGGAATAAAATTTATTGCAAGGTGGGGAAAATAGGGCTGTGAAATGATTTGGTGTGCTCTAATATAACCTTGATCTGTGGATTAGAAAGCTAAAAAGTTCTGAAGGGATGTAGTATCATTATAGAAAGTTTATAAGAAAACCTTACTGAATGTCTATTTTGTGACAGCTTGTCTGTTCACTCTCATCATATGTTTTTCCTTGCACACAAATCTGACTCCCTTCCTAACCAGACATCCCAGGTGGTCTTGTGCATTCTTGCTGAAGATCTTGCTGCTAGACAAAATAGTCTTGGCAGCTGCACTGGCTCTAGTTTGGGTAGGTCTGTGCATGATATGTGCTAAGGTGCTGAGGCATTTTACAGTTTGCACACCTCCAGTGGGTTGTTATTACCACATCAGACAAAGCACTGTGTGTGGGATTTGATGGGATTACTGAACAGACCACCCTCCTATCTATAAATCTGGTAGCCCCAGGGCTCAGACAGCATGTCCTTACAGCTCCTCTTCCATCCCAGATGGGTTTGGTCCCAGCCTGAAAGAGTTAGCAAGGTTGTTGAACTGCTGTGTGTTATCCTCTCCCCAGGTAGTTAGGAAACAGGTAAGGATGCAGTTATGGATTTTATTTGCTGGCCAGAGCACTGGCAGCTCGACAGGAGATGAGTTGGGTATCAGGATCAGATAGCTGTAAACTACCTGTCAGGAGGAAGAAGTAGGAGAGAGATTATGACTATGATGAGGTGTGGATTATAACCCTACCTGTTATTTGGGACTGTGCTTAATGACAAGATGCAGCTCTGTGAAGGCTAAAGAATAAATATATAGCCAAAAATGTGCACAGGGGTATATATCCTTGCATGCCCCCTTTAAAATCATAGGCATGGGGGTGTCAGAAGACCTTGTTTTAACCCAGCACTGAGGAAGGATTGCAGCTCAATGATTCCCTTCCTCCTTGAGCGTCGTATTTTTCTGGTCTGTTGCGGCAAATAAACCAGCAAAGTTAAGCAGGCTGGAGCTAATGAGAGGCCACTGGAAAGCAGTATGTGAATAATGTAAATGTCTTACTATGATAAGACAGTGTATTTTCATTAGGCTGGAACAGCATTGACAGGGCAGCTGAAGAGCCCTTTGGCAATATGAAGGCTAATTACTTGCCATGAAGAAATGAAAACTTGTCAAGCGGGAGCTCTGTCATTGCTCAGTTCAATAAATCAAGGCAATAAATCATACCCAGCAGAGTCCTTGTGCCATTTTAGGCTATCGGTAATGTGTGTGGGAGTGGAGAAACCAAACACTGGAAACATAGTGTCATCTTAAATAGGCGCTGATTTTATGTAGTTTATGAAAAATTATTTCCATGCTTGGGTTTTATTGGCTTTTTTGAATAATGCATATACACCGAATGAGGTGGAAAATGGTGAAGAGGGTGCATCTGTAGATGAGTATGAAGCAAAAATGGATTTGCAGTGAAAGAGGTTTATTGTTTTCTTTACGCAGGTGCTCAGGATAAGAACTTTAAATATGCTATTTGGTTCCTATTCCCCATTGCATGGCCTCCAGATTAGCTGATCAAGAGTGGTTTTGGAGGTGCAAATAGCTCCTCAGGGCAGAGTGGTTCTCAAGGGGTGATGGTGCCTCTGTTTTCTGATTGCCTTTTAGATTAGGGGACCACCAAACATTGTCCTCAGCTGGGCATTGCCGTTCCAGCTCTGCTGTCAGCCCTCCTGACCGCAGGTAACCTGCTGTTGCTCTGTGCCATAACTGCAGTAAAATGAAGGAAATAAAACTTGCCTTATTCCTGAACTTCCCTGAATGTTACATATTAATATACCCAGTAAAAATCAGTACCTAAACCTTCTTTATTGTTGCTTTTGTTGTAAGAGAGGTTATTAAATCAGGATACCTAAAATAGCTTCAACACTGCCATTGAGCTGGATTTTATTCAAACTGGAGGAGGCTGTTACTCCTTTGCACTTGTTCCACGATCTGATTTGCAATTGTAAATATTCTCTGAAGAGATCTGAAGAAGTCCTTCCTGATCTCTTTGAGGTGGTCAGCTCTGCTGCATCTGCCTGTTAGTTTCTAATTAAAACAAGCAATCTAGGACTTCAAAGATAAATCTTACTTTTGTTTGGTTTTGGCTTTTACTTTTATATTTGTTCCGAGCAAATAGTGGATCGTGTATTGTTTTTCTCTGCCATTCATCACAGCAATTCAACTTCCTCATAAATTATGTGTGTAATTAATATGTGGGTTCTTTTACTTTTGTGATAATATTTACTTCTTTTTAAAAATTGCTACGGCAGGAGATGAGAGGATTTGGGATTAAAAGTATGTAAAAAATGTAACTGTCTGAAAATAGCTTAGATTAGAGAAATATTTCTTTCTTCTGCTTTGATTTTTAAATATAATAAAATATTACTTATTTTTCAGCAGCAACTGAGGTGAGTGTTGAGATTCCCATTGGATTTTAAGAGGGACGTGATAGACGCCAGATAACAATTATTTGTTATTCTGTGTTTTACAGTCAGCGGGAATACCCACAACAGCCCATTCCCACACAGTCCCATCTTCCTTCTTGAGGAAAAGTTGTGGAGAAAATGAGCTGGAGAAGAGGAATTGTAGTGACAGCGCTTGATATGCTACTGGAAAGCCCCAGGGTACTGTGGTAGGAGGGACCTGCGTGTCGCAGAATAAGTATCCAATCATACATATTGATAAATGCCCAACATATTGATAGCGACTTGGAGTCAACATCAGAAAATGTAGATCACCTAATCTCATTCTGAGATTAGACAATCCTTAATCTTTCTGAGCAGCTTAAAATAATAAAAATGGATCAAACAAGTTAAATGGAGGGTGACAAATGGCATTGGTTGATATTTTGTTTTCTTGAGATAGGCAGAAGACGGTATAAAAGAGGCATTGGCTGCATTGATCTGCTGCCTGTGTTTACACTTCAGTGTAAATTTACTAGGGAACAGCAAGAACTAGTAAATTATTATTAAAATTATTTCAGCAGTTCAGTTCTCATGGGCAACCTTTCCTCCACTTGTGAGCCTTGTGGAATTCATCATCCTTATTCAGCAAAGTTTAAGTAGAAGTTTAAGTCCCACTGACATCAATACATTTCAGTATATGCTTAAACACTTTGTGGAAGCTTGGTGCATTTTTCTGAGGAGTTTAACAAAGCTGAGGTTTTCATCTCTTCATCCTTTAAGATACTACAGACATCAATATCAATGACACATGGAGGTCTACTCAGCTTCAAATAGCATTCTTAACATGCAGATTCAGCTTTTTTACCAGTATCTCACTACATGAAACATTTGAATGAGAAGTAGTGCTAGGTCATGATAAGCTCATGTGACACAGGTATGCTAACAGTAGAAAGAACAACAGATTTTTTTTTTCCTTTTACTCAAAATTGCATTTTTGTAGAATGCATTTCCTGTCTTCCTCCTGATATTTCAGCATATGCCAGATTCCTTCCCAGAGTTTATGGATTTTTCAATTGCAAATTACTTCTGAAACATGTATCATAACTCTTTTGCATCTGTGCTTATTGATTTACGTAGTTCTGATATTCAGTTGGTATTTTTGCTGATATTAACTGATCGTCCCAAAAAAAAAAAGAATTTATATAGCAAAAAACCCAAGTAAAATAACTCTTTTCAGAAACAGATATTCCTCAATACCAGAAATATCCCAGTATACCTGGCCCTTTACTTATATCTATATTTTTTTTCTTAAAAATATTTAATAATGCAAATGTAACAACTTATCAGTATGTGACAGAAAACTTCTAAAATGAAAATAATATTTCCAGTGTAAAAGTCTTGCAGAGCTGAATAATAGTATATATCTACATAAAAATTGTCTTAAACCAAGAATTTTCATTGCTGTTCATTTTCATTGTCTGACTATTTTCATAAACTCAGTAAATATAGCTAAGAGAAATGATCTTTATGAAAAGGCATGCGTAAGGATGAAAAGAATGCTCTAGTCAGAGATCTTCAACACTACTTACGCTTCATTATTGAAAGCCTTTAGTTTTGTTCCAGAAAAAAGAGACATTAACAAAGCTTTTAAATGTTTTTTGAGTCAAACACAACCCAGTCATATTGGCAGCACAGGTGGCAACTCTCGTGCTTGTGCCATCTGATGAAGTGAAGGTAATATGATTGATAAGGTTGTATGATTCAAGTCCAGCTTTCACAGAAACTCAAAGAACCCATTACTGTGTCAAATCTGATTTTTCCTGTTTCTCAGGCTGCCACTTGGTCCCTGTCCTAAGCCCAAAGACATTAGCTTGGGTGAAATATTTTACTGGCTTATCTGGCAGAGAGCAGGGAGCTCCAGTGCTCCGTTCCTGCAGTAGAACAATTTCAGTTCCTGTGCTGAAGAGACTTTTCTTTCTCTCTCGCCTCCACCTCTCACAATCCTGAACCCAAATCTGTATGATCACAAACCTGATAGCATGACACATTGACCAAACCACGGAAGGATGAAGATTCTTCATGACACCTCTGATCTATGAATCTGACTGTGCCGAACCTACCAATGTCCAGCCTCAGAGGAGAGCAAATCAAGCAAATACACTGACAATTTGGGGTGGTGGAAGTGGGAGGAGGTAAGAAACAGATCCCATTGGATTTTCAGGACAAAACGCTCAAGTGTTGTAACTACATGCAAAGCTAAGACAAAGCTGTGCTTTTTGTTGATTTTTTTTTCATGAAGAAAGAAAAGCTGCACTGAAGTTGTTTTACCAACACTAGCAAAACGTGGCACGTGGAAGATGCATCTGCTTGGTTGACTTTCAGTGTTTGGAGTAACAAAGTTTTGCTGTTGAGAGGAAAGCATAAAGGTGTTTTTGTAATTCGCATTGTAGAATTACAGCAAAAATTATTTGGTCTAACTTAGTTCTACTGCAAAACCCTGAAGAACAACCGATGTGTTCATGGAGGTGTATTTAGTTCATGGTGATACAACAGTACTTGTAGAACAGAAAAAAAGTAATCCTTGTGTAATTCCCCCATCCTCACTGGGTAGTTCATTAAAATCTCCTTAATAGAAGAGTTCAACTTTTGTCACGTTCCTTGAGGCAGATTTTTTTATGAAGATAGTGATTTTTTTACCAGCAACTGAAAGGTGAATTGCTCTCGGGTAACACGTATATGTGGAAATACCCTAAGATCTTTTCGTGATGAAGAGACTGTATTACTGCTCATGTTTCATTTTTTTTTTTTTTTTTTAATTAGATTGCAAGTGGGGAGTTTTAAAAGCACTAGCATATAACATATTACAAAGAGTCCATCAGAAGTTCTATGATAAACTTCCATTTTTAGGTTGGGTTGTATAAAATCTCATTTCAGACTGATAGTCAGCAGTAAAAAAAGTTGGAAACCATGCTGCTGAGGAGCTGAGGTGTATTTATCTCGTATTTCAAAATCACTTCTCAGAAATTGAAATCTTGTATTTATGCCATCAGTAAGGTCTTCATGTAAGCTTTTTGTAACTGAAAATGATAGTTCCTGGCATAGGAACTAAAACCTGAAGGGCTGAAGCTACAAAAAGAACACTTACAGTATCAAATTTTCAGAGGTATTTAAGCTCCTGACTTCTTAATTGAAAACAGTGGGAGGCATCAATGGAAATGCCTGTGGAGATCTGAGTCCCAGGTACAGTAAAATTACTGATAAAATGCATTGCCTGGTGCCTGCAGGAGCTTCGGGAACGGTGAGTTAAGCACAGGAAGGGGGAAACACAAAGTCTGAGCATGCTGCTTAGAGAGCTGCCTGAGCCTGGGTGGACACAGAGAAGTGGGGTGTCTTTACTCTTGAACTCAGACCTAAAAAAGGGTTTGGGGGAAGGTTTCATAAGACTGCTAAACTGCTAAGCTCCGCTCTTAGTCCAAACTGTATCTTCCTCTGCTCCCTTTCTGTCATCTCGGGTGATCTTCTGGTCCCATTATTGAGACCTGTTTGCTTGCTAAACCCACAGAAATCAAACTTGGGGGAAGAAAAAAAAAAAGACTGATTTCTGTGCAAGTAAATAGCATTCATATTTAATGAACTGCACTGGATTTCTGTGGGATAAGACAAGTGTTAGAGCCAGAGTGTGTGAAAAGCATATAGCTAAAGTATGGGAGAAGACAGTGAAGCTGAATTTCAACCTTTTGAGGCAAGAATCCCATAGTTCAGGTTGATTCATAATAACTAGCACAGCTATGGTGCTGCATTGTGTTTTGTACCACCCAGTGCCTTAGACCTTCTCTTAGTATGTGACCTCACTTTCCAGTCAAGGAGGAGAAGGGATCATGAGCACTTTGACCTCATGCGTGGGCTGTACATACCAGGAAGCCTGGCTTAGCAGGTCGCCCTTTGTATGCAAAAAAGGTGGTTTATGTCTGTATCTCCATTTCCCAGGAGAGCACTGTAGCCGCTGGACTCTGAAGGTACCCTTTCTCTCAGCCTTTCCTGCTGAAGCCACGTTGATGTTCAGTGGAGAATGTGGCAGTGCTGGGGATGATGAGGAAAAGCAACCCTGGGTAAGCTGGTGAGAAGATCTCCAGCCCTGACATAGGTGGGGGGAAAAAAGAGGCTTTATGAGTCTGAGCTAGTGGCCTGAGACACTTTGAAAATCCCACCCTGGACTACTTTTGCCCATCCAGGCTTTCACTTTCCATCTGGGATCACAAATAGTACTTAATATGAGAGATCTTGAAAAGTGGGCAAAGCTGCTCACTAGGAAACTTCAGAACCTCCCGTTTGTTTCAGATGGGCCACCACGCAGCTATAAACCAGTAATAAAGTAAAACCCGGATTGATTACCTAAAGAAGAAAGATCTATTATCTCTGAGATGTTATTAATCCCAGCTCCTTCAGTCTAAATATATTTCAAACTGATTAATATTCCAAGCTGTATTTGTAGGGACACTCTGTACTCGTCTCCAGCTTTCCATTTATGAGCCTGCTAAATTTGCATCCACAGTATGCAGCTTAACGGCAGGTGATTTTTCCAGTGCTAACAACAATTTTGTAACTAGTTTGCATTCACAGTGCTATATAAAGCCCAGCCAATCAATGCTGGCTACTGAGAAGCACTTTTAGAAATGCATCCTGAGGGCTTTTTTACAAAATTTATGTAAAAGGCATTATTTTTTTTTCTCCTACTTAGGCTATGTATTAGGTGATTTTTGTATATTGTGTTTTTGGAGATCTCTGATGTGCAGGTATCCATCCACACATACTATTCCCTCTAGCACATGGCCTGGGAAGTTTACAAGATCAGCAGGGTCCCCATTTCTCTGATCACTCTCTGTGGATATAAGTGCAAATACAATTATGAGAATAAGAGATCAGCTGCTTTTTGCCATTGAAGGCCTTATTGATCCATTTGTAGAGAGAAGGTTTTAGAAGTCAATAACCTTTGGGGTTTTTTGAGCAGATACTTTTGATCAAACCATTGAGGAGGTAGAGCAGGGCAAGCTTTAGAATATGTCTGGAAGGGAAGTTAGGATGTGGGCTTTTCATTCTTTTGGGCAAGGTAGATTGGAAGAAGAGGTAGGAGGTTTTTTCTCTTTTTTCTGATAGGTGGTCCTAACATTGCTCAATCCTTCATGGCTTATATCAAGAAATGTTTTTCCCCCATTCTTGAAATGGAAGGGTTTACTTAAGAATGGAATATACATAAGTGAATAATTTCCATATCACACCATTTTCTATATAATATTTTGAATGTGGATTGTTAAAAAAGTGATTTCTCTTTAAAGAAATGATAGATATAAAGACATGAATCTTTACCTTCTGCCCCTTACAAATCAGCTTACTTGTGTGTCTTGGGAGTACCCTAACTCTGCTCTGACATATTAATGGTTAGTTTTATACATCCAATTAAGAGGTTCCAAGGATCTCTACAGAAGTAGAAAGAGACACTGGCCCTTGAGGATCTTGCTGTCTGAAGCTGGCAGTGACTCTCAGCTTCTTTTCCACATTTATTTTTTTTAAATGTCTGGTCTAGAGTGAAAATCCAGAATGAAGACAAAAAAAAGGCTTATAATCAATACTCTGCAAATTTCATTTTGCAAAATGAAATAGAATCATAGAATCATAGAATGATTTCAGTTGGAAGAGATCCTCAGGATCATTGAGTCCAACCATAACCTACTCTAGCATTAAACCATGTCCCCAAGAACCTTGTCTGAATGCCTTTTAAACACCTCCAGGGATGGTGTCTCCATCGCTTCCCTGGGCAGCCTGTTCCAATGCCTGACAACCCTTTCCATGAAGGATTTTTTCTTAATATCCAATCTAAACCTTCCCTGGCACAACTTGAGGCCATTTCCTCTTGTCCTATCACTTGCTACTTGGGAGAAGAGACCAACCCCCTCCATGCTACAACCTCCTTTCAGGCAGTTGTAGACAGTGATAAGGTCTCCCCTCAGCCTCCTTTTCTCCAGGCTGAACAGCCCCAGTTCCCTCAACTGCTCCTCATCAGACTTGTGTCTCCTATGATCTTCAAGAGACTATAACCAAATGCTATGTGGTTCTTCCCATTTTAGGTGAAACCTCCAAAAACCAGCAGTACAACTGAATAATTGGATCTTGTGACTACACAATTGCAAATACAAGTTTTGGTAGTCCTGAGATTTTCAAATTTTGTTTCACATCACTGTCTTAGAGTGGAAAGATTGTCATTTTCAAGATCACAGTTTTGTGACAGAGAAACTAGACATATTAAATCCCAAGCACTGCTTTGATCCTGAATTGTTTGATTCATAGCAGGTTTCATAAGGCTTCTCATTCCTTGGGTGAAGCTTTCTAAATATTTGCAAGTTGGATCTGCTCCAAAATTGAAAAGCCTGACCTAGGTTCCCAGAAGGAAAGCTTTATAAAATTTGCAAAAAACTGAGCCTTCACCATGAAACATGCATTTCTTTTTCAGTAATCATCCTTTTCCAACTGAAATCTGTTTCATCATAAGGTTTTGTCTGCTTGTAGTCATAACACCGTGAGCGGTGACAGACAGTAGCAGGGGAATTATTTCTTTTACAAGGAAAGAAAAAGCATATAAACGGAGCAGAAACCACTCCATCTGTGTGAATGAATGCTCAGAATCTCTGAAAATAAGGCCATTTGGTTTTAGGTTCTTCAGTATCTTTCTAGCTGGAGTAGTAGAAAAAATGACCAGTAATTTCTAAAACATTGTGGTTTTTATTCTGTTGAGGTCAATTACAGTTCTTTTTCTTTCTTCTTTAATATTCAGGATAATTTATTCCTGACTCACATCCAAATCCCTCATTATTATATTGCCTGGCTTATTTCCAGAACACCATGGACTCACAAAACTCTGTGCTGCATGATGGTACAGGGTAGCTATCATACTCCTGTGCTTGCTAAAACAGCAGCTCAGTGACAAAGCTGCAATGTAGTAAATTTATCTTTGTTTTTATTATTTTACAATTATGCCAATGTTTGGAATACAGTATAAAAATTTTCAATATAAATAATCTTATAACTTCAAAAAATTTGTTGTGATTTTTATCATATCAAAATCCTCATTTCGTGCCTCTTCTTTACATTCCTTACTCCAAGTAAAGATAAATGACACTAGAAAATCTCTCATTTGGCCATGAAAATGTTCTCTCAGCTTGAGTACAATCAGGTATTGCCTTCTGAAAGCCCTTTTGCAAAGTATGTGACACAATACACAGGGGGAATTGAACTGCAAAGGATGTTAGAGAGAGGACTGGAAGTCTGCTGAAATTCTAGGCAATACTGCAATGCTATAAAACACTTTGGGAAAGTTATTGTACCTTGGAAAGCCTTGGGTCCTTATCCTAATTAAGCTGTGTTCCCTCCAGAACTGGGTACCACAGTGTTTAATGACCCCTTAATCCTCCTGTACCAAGTAGTCTATGCTGTGCTATTGCACTGACTCTTACCCAAGATGACTATCTTAAGATCTAGAGGGAATTGCATGTAGGGAAGATAATGCATTAGAGACAGCAGAAATTAGAGTTCTGTTCCATTTCAGGTTGTCTCTCAAATAAATGTGAAACTTTGCCTTTGTTACCACATAGTAATAGTAGCGATACTGTATCATTCCCTTCTCTGGATTCTACCAGCAGTAACTGGTGAAGCACAGAGATAAGTAATTATCCTAATTAAAACTGGAGAAAGGCAGTCACTGACTCTGGACCCGAGGGACCAAAGTTTAATGCACCTGGCAGAAGGTTGACATTTTCAGTCTGCTTCAAGACACGCTAAGAAAAGAGGATATTTAAATTTGTGGTCTTGGAAGAGCAAAATGCGATAACCTGTGGTAAATTGAAGACAATAAACAAGAATTTTAGAAATAAGTTAGTAATGGGAGAGGATGAAAAACGCAATATAGAAGAAGCAGACTGAAATAATTTATTTCCTGATACAGGTATGAAGACTAATAGATACACTGGCATTAAAATCAGTAATGCTGAGGATGTGTCTGACTTCTTCACTAGTGTTTTCCCGTTCAAAATTGACAGATCAAGTGGGGTGCTGATACCCAGTGATGATAACGACATTAATTTGTTCTTGAAATAAATTGAAAATGGCACTGTTAATAACGCCTGAACTGCTACAGCATGTCTGCAAATCGTAAGAATGGTTCAGTGTCTTTGGAAGAAAATGTAAATGGAATAAGGCAGGTAATTTGATGGTCCCCATATATCTAAATATGAAAGATATCTAATGTTTGTCTATTTTACCAGTTGCCAAATGTTAAAACCTTGGAGTTGGAAGAAGAATTGCCCCTTGGAGAGGACTGTAAAAAAGTGCACAACCCAGTCTGAATCTTACTGTGCTGTCCTGGCCTTGTACACAAAGGGAAATTTCACTGAATTTGAACAAAAGCAATATAAGCCAATGAAAAATTATCAGTGCTTAAGAGAGTAGTCTGGTTATTGATGTAGAAGAATTAGAAAATATTTGTTTATGGACAGTGCAATCAGTAAATTTAATAAGTCACTCCTGTAGTTAGTCAAAGTAATTAACATGAGGGCGTACAGGGCAACTTGAGCCAGCAGACTCTGGCACTGGAATAACTGACTGTAAGAGAGCCACTAGCTCATGATTAAGTAGTTTATCATCAGAAGTCAGCATATGTAGTCATAAGCATTTTTTTATAACTATTTCTGACTATTACTAGCGTTATATAGGTGTATTCCATAGCCTACTTCTTTAAGGGAAAAGGAATATACTTGGTATCATATAGAAAAATTTTCTGCTTTGCTTGTTTCAAGCCATCATGAAGTTTTTGTGTTCCTGAAGAAATGGACCCTGAAGAGAAGTGCATCCATGGATCCTTGACTGTAAGAGCCCACTGGAGACAGAGCAGTATGAAGTAGCTGGAGCAGAGGATGGAGAGCAGAATCTTTCTACAAAGATACAAAGTGGAACCAGGAAGGGTGGAATCCCTCCAGCAAAGAGGTCCATGGGCATGGGACTACAGAGGTAGCAGGAAAAAAGGGTGTGCTGTTAGCAAAAAGGAAAGATTGACATCTGGTGATTGAAGTAGGAGGTCAGCCAACTTCACAGGCAGCATTTTCATTTCTAGGTTTTTAGTTTTAAAGCTGCTGTCAAGAGGACAGAATAGAAGGCAGGAACGTGGTTCGCAGATATGTGTCTGGAAAAAGGTTCTGCATGTTCTGAGAAATAGAAGTTATTTTGATGAGCACATTTTACCATTATTGACGAGCACAGCTGATATTTGACTGGGATATAGCAAGAATGGTGTCTCCAGAGATGATGATATGACACCCCTCTAAAATGGGTTAGAAAAAGCTGAATGCAGGCTTTGAATGTAGGGAAACTATACTGAAATTCAGGAGCTGCAGTGAACTGGAGTTGAATAAGATCATACAGTGTTTTTCTAAGTACAATAATCTATTATATGCAGGGACCTAATCTACTAGAGTGTGGAAGAAATTTTATGACACAGAGTTTGTCCAGGCTTATTTAAGCAGTGCTCCCTTGTCCCATTCGCCTTTCATGTCTTGTGAAGACGTCCACCTCTAACTTGAAAATTCTGATTCAGGATGTATACATTCCACTACAAGAGCAATCTTTGCATAGGCTAACCTAGAGTTTCACACAGAAGTAATTTTTTTGACATATATGTCATTTATTGTTTTATTTCACTGTAAAATGCTGGGAATTTCATTAGTGGATGTGTCTATGCTAAAATGTAAGACAGACAAATGGTGTTTACTTGCACTATTTCTTGCCTACATATAACTTCCTTTCCTCAGTTGTGGATCTCTTGGACAAGTACGTCTCTCCGTTCTGTGCTGGTATAAACAGATCTTCCAACCTTCCTCTCTTAATTTCCACATGGAGTTTCATGTGGTAGAAAAGCATGAAGCTGGGGAACGTGCTATGTGGCAAGGTCTCTGAGTGTACAGAGTGACAGTGCCTGAATGTGGGACAGTGTGACTATATGTTTCATACTGTGACTTCAAACACCACTTGGATTTTGGTGCAAATCTGCAGATCAGGACAACAAAATGTACAAAGTGTGAGCCTTTCAGTTTTACAGGCCAGTGTTATTCAGAATTTCCTAGGCTAGTGGGATTACTGTTGCTCTACTTTATATTGTTCATACATAAGGGAGGAAACAGATTCCTGAGAGCAGAGCTCATCCGCAGAAACAGACCTGAGAATTTGTCCCACATCTCGTTCAAGTTGAGTGTTTTGACTGTGCTATGTATCCTCTGAATTGTAGTGCTATCTCAGACAACACTGCTTATCCAAACCCGAGTCTTACCAAAATGCAGTAACTCAGTCATATATCATAGACAAATCATGGGAAGATTTGTGTAGACTGACTTAGAAATTGCTAGTCCTAGTTAGAAAGACTTGAAACAGAATGAGAAATAGAAAGGAGTGGAGGTGGTAGGTACACCAAGCTGAGAATGCAGAATAAATGGTTGGGGAAAACTGAAAATATGAATAGAAGGTGGCAAGAAATGCCTTGTCTTTACTAAGTATTTGGTAGTAGTACTTTTAATAAAGGAAAGCTATGTAAGAGACCACATGGGGGCAGGGCTAAATCAAAGATCAATACCTCTATGAATATTCCTGATATTTATGTTGAAATGGTCATTTCACAGGAATGGATCTCACCTGTACTGGATCTACTAGTGCAAATGGGTAAGTAAAGTCTGATGTAAACACAGAAAGATCACTGATCAGTCTAAAATAAGTATGTAGCTTCTAATGAGCTCTGTTTGATTAGAGATCCTCTCTGAAACTTCTATAGGGTTTTTTCAGTGCGGCATGTGCTCTAGTCATTGGTCTCTGTCTAGTATAGGAAGCAGAGCTAGACTAGATCATGCTTTTGCCAAGAAAGTTTGGACCGGATGATCCTTGTGGTCCCTTCCAGTCTGGTAGTCTATGATTCTGTGATTTCTTTGCCTGGTTTTGGTTGTCCATAAAAAATGGCTGATTGACATCATCAATTGAGTTTCAATAGCCCATAGTTCATGGCATATATGTCACAAAAAACTTTGATACGATATGAAAGTAGTAAGAAAAAATATAAATTGATAGTACATACATTAGGGATTGCAGATTTGTGAAGTTCTAGAAATTGAGCCCTCAGGATTAAAACAAGAGATATTGATTCTTGGGAATTATACTGAGTGATGTTTGAAGACAAGTTATCATCATTCAAGCTTGTAGGAAGTGAAGATTAATTCCCCAGATTTATTGTTGGAGGCACAGTGTATGTTAATGAACTAACAAAGAATACGTAACATGAAACCTGATACTGTAGGCTTTCCATAATACAACAAACTGACTAGATCCAGCCCCCTGAGGCTATTTGGATTGTAAGGGATTAAAAATTTTGGCTAAGGGTATTCATATTATGAGTCCTTTTAATTGCTGTTTCTGTAGCTTTTTTTGTGCTCAATGTGCATCAACCTGTAATAACTAGGGATATATACATTCTAAGGCTGTGGTCCTCACTAAAAAGTCTAATATGAGGTTTAAATCACCAACACAAGGCTAGTGGCCTGGAGGCTAAATCCTTAACCTGTACCAAATCCTTAAGGGTTGCAGGTGATGACACAAGCTTGTAGATAGAGCACATGCACAGTGGAGAGTGCTGCTGCCTTAATCAGCTTCATGCATTGTATTACTTAATTGAAAGTGCTAATTACATAACTGTTAAATTGTTAGTAATCAGGAATCAGTACATCATTAATCTGAAATTGGTATAATTGCAGGATACACAAGTATGGGATTTCGTTGGTGAGGCTGAACAATTAATTTAATTTCCTAATGACAAATGTGTCAGAAATTGTTATTATACAAATAATAATTAAGTGCAAAAGTATGTTTCTTTGATTTCAATCATATTTGCTTACTTTTTAGACAAGCAAATACTTGAGAATTTTTTTTTTTTTTTTAATAGTCTTTCTGAATTTCAGATATAAAGATTTCCATGACTATTTTACCCCGGCATGGGTCTTTCCTAGGGCTGTCCTAGCTTCAGAAAGAAAGAGGGAAGCAAAATAATCAGCATTTCCTTACAAATGGAGCAAGACTCTCTACTGGGCCCAGTCAGCCAATTTTGCATTACCAAATGCATCTAGGTTATAGAAACTCAGTCCTGGTCCTTTTCTTATACAGGAATTCAGTATTCCTTTTAGGTGCAAAAAACCCTGTCTATGGACTCGGACTCAGTCCAAGTCTCTGTGGGTATTTAATGCCTGTCCTTGCTGCACATCCTTTAGAAGTGGTAGTTACTAATATGATTTTTCTATGGACGAAAGTGAGTGCACATCTGTCTACATAATACATGATTCTCTGTGCTACGTTCCTTTGGGGGGACAAGCAGTTAAGTTAGAGGTAATTTTCTTAATTTTGTAAACATTTTTGTAGTTTATATACCTTGTTTGGGCATGTGCAACAGTTCCTTATTTCAAGGGATAAGCAAAGCTTGGCCTTACTGCGCACTGATCGCATCCATCAGAGGACAGTGAAATATCACTGGTTTTACTAGCTGACTTTGCAATGCTTCAGTATTAATTTTCAGAACAGCCACCTCTGATTCACACCTCAGCTTCCCACCCCCCTCTTCTATCAAGGTCTGGTTTGTCCAAACTGAACTTGTGTCCTTTGCTATGACAACCAAGGAAGGGAGATATGGCAAGTTTCATGTGGGTCCGGGGATCTCAATGGCTTGAAGTCTCTTTGCTAGGTATGAAATGTTTTCTCTCTCTACCTAGGAAGATGCCATCACATCTGTGGAGGTACCGCAATGCTCAATAGGCCCTGGAGACCAAGGCTGTCACGTTACATTCATCTCATTGAAGCAGAACAGAGACACACAAACTGGCAAGAATCAAAGCTATTTGCAATAGCTTTTTAATTCCTCTGACTCCTGTGGAAAATCTAGTGCATCGCTGGATAGACAAGTTTGGCTGTATCTCTTGATTCCTTAGCTATTGCTTTAAAGCTTGCTGTGGTTTGTTTCCAAAGAGGTTATACACTTCTATAAGGCAGGTGAACATATACATGAATGTGTCCATTAATATTGTGCCACACTGCAATTTCTACTTCCAATTTCATCAGAAAAACAGAATGAAAACATACACATGTAAATTCAGTCTTGTTCATTGTTAAGCCTCAAGCCACAGTGGAGTAAACTTTCCATGCAGCATGTGAGAAATTAGGCATACCGGCAGCTGTGAACATCTAATTTCCCCTGCAGGGTGCTGACAATGTTCTCCAAAGTAATGTGTTTCACTAATTACATACTGCACTGGCCATGGAAGCCTTCCACTATCCCATGGCAGAATAGCAGGATTCCTACGGCTTTTTCATTTAATTGAAAGTGAATATGAGAGACCATTTCTGTTGTCTTCTGGGATCAAGTGAGGCTTCTACAAATTGTAGAATTTTAGACAACTGGTTAATACTATGTTATACCGTTAGCTATCCCTTGCTTCCATTTGGAAACAACAACATCAACAACCAAACAACAACAAAACCCCAAAGAACAACAAAACAACCAAACTTCAAATAAAATCAAAGAGAATGTTCTGTAGGCAGGGTTCTACAGAGGTGTCTCACGCTGTCACTTATAAATTAGATGGAAAAAGGGGTTGCCCTGCCATTGCTCAAAATTAAAACTGAATAACAAGAGAAAACCCAAATTACAAAATAAAACAATGAGTAACTTCCTGAAGCGTTAGTTTGTTTTTTTTTTTTTTAGTATTGTAATACAGCTTATTGAATAATTCTTTTGTATTCAACCAAGAGTGATTGTTTCACTGGATATACTATGGTGTTTAGGTTCAAAATGTGTTTTCACCTGCATTAGTTAATGCTTAATCTTCCTACCTGTGAATTAGCTTTGAGAAAAATAGGATTAAATATGCAAAAAGTAGTCCTGATTAGAAAAGAAAAAGAGAAATCAAGCTTTCTGTATAAAATTATAGTACATTCCTGTACTTTATATTTTTAATGGGTTTATGTTGCACTCTGTGAATTTATAATATGTGTCTTGAAGCGGTGTCAGGCAAGAACAGACTGGAACACATGGAGTACAGTGGGTTTTAATAGGGAATGTGCTTTAGCTGTGTCTGTACCTCTGTGAAATGGAGGCACTGAAGCCTGCACTGCTCTGCATCTCTTTCTGGCAGTGCAGGGTGTTTGAAGTGCCAATTTTTGAATATACGGCAAATAAAACAAGGTGCATGGAGGTTACTTTAAATTGCAAGCCTGTGGAGCTGAAGACGATGTTTATTTTTTGTCTGTGCTGAACTAAAAAGAGATTTGCTAGAGAAGCCGTTCTGTGATAGCAGCCAGAAGGCAAAGGTGAATTTCACTGAGAAGAATCTAAGAAAGAAGGATGAGAGGGGCTCCATCAAACAAGATGAGCACGAGTTGCATAACTAAGGAGAGAGCAGGGTTTCTTGCCAGCAGAGACTAGATGATATTTGTTTGTTACATTTTTGTGAATATTTGAAATTTTGTCAGGTGGGAAGGAGAGAGTTTTTATTTCACAGCTTTAGCCGAATACCTATTTATATTCATAGATGTGGGAGTCGCAGGCAGTGCAGGTACATGACTTTGACTGGGATTTCTTTGAAGACTTTTAGACTTGTGCTTGTTTCATATTTGTCTCTCAAAAGAAGTTAAATACTTTGAGCATTTGATTCTGTGAGTTTGTTGTCAGCTGGGTCTTTTTGGAACAAATTCTGCCATTTACAAGGACAAGTGGAATAGCTTAAATGAAAGAATATTTTAAAAACCTTGAAATAAATTACTTCTGCATTGGAGAGATGTTTTTAGAAGCATCAAGAGGAGTTAATCTGACAAGAATGCTAAGGTTTTAATATGCTAGTTTATATGCTTGAGGCACTCAGTAATCAAATGCCCGAGTACCGTATGTACTGACATTTACAAATCACAAACAGATTTATATATTATGATTCCAGAACTTTATCACTGCAAATTCACACTCCACTGTTTAAAACAGATGACAGAAGTAGAATTAAAGATTCACACTTATGAGAATGTAAGCGGCTGTCTAGTGTTGATTATATGGGACAGATAGTAAAAGAGGAATGCATTTCAAATAGCTCAAATAGCCTTCTGGATGGCTACCCAGAATATTTATACTGGGCAAGTCACTTTACCTCTCTGTTTTCCTCCTATCGTGGAACAATTATTCTTTTTCTGCTGTTCTTCAGCATCCTTACCCATTTAGGCTGTGAGTTATCCTGTGCAGGAATTAGAGCTGCTTCAGAATTTTTTCTTTTGAATTATTGGATTTCTTATGAAGCAACTCCTGTTCCCCCTTAAAACATCGCTGATTTGTCAAAAGTGAAAATATCTGGAAAAGCCAGCCCTATCTGAAACTGTGCAAGTTTGAATAATCTTGTTTTGGGAAAGCAATCTCAGGACAGAAAGTTTCTAAAGTTGGCTGATGTCTCCCAGAGCAGTCATGATGTTCTGAGCTAAGACATTGAACTGTGATAAGTGAGAGACCAGCACAGCAGAAAATTAATCCTGGATTTCCTACAACCCGGGCAAACATCCTCACACTGGACTCTCAAGGAATCTGAGATTTCTTCTTTCTTTTATGGCATGTCTGTGATACATGCGAATATTCAAAAGCTGTGTGTGGTTCTTGTTTAATGCACACAGGGAGCACAGTCACCACTCAAAGAATGATGCTGACTCTCCTTTTTTGCAATTCAGGTGTTATTTAGTTAAGAATTTAGTCTACTGTGAAATAATAAACATAATATGAACTAATATAATCCTAAAAATCATGGATAAGATGTTTTTAAATGGCTTAGTGTTGAGCAGTCTGTGGCATCTATGTGGTAGCGCAACCTGAGAGCATTAAGTGTTGGCTTGGCTGGTGTGGAAACATAAGAAGTTTCATTTTTGACTCGTGGAACTGATAGGCATAATATTTAAGTCGAGCACTTAGATGACAGTATGATTTCTGAGAATTTAAAGGAGTTAATTAAGTGAAGATGTGAGTGAGCAGTTTCAATAACGGGAGTTCTGCACTAGTATTCAAGCTTCATGTCACAGAGCTGTACCATTCAGCCAAATGCATTCCAGTTTTGACTCTATTGATCTCATTCTTTCTTGAGATGTTCTCAGCACCTCGTTGCTGTCTAAGTTCAGGTTTTCATACAAAATGAATATTGCCACATTTATGAACACCACCAATTATGAAATCTACAGCACTTAAAATACTGCTAACATTTTCCTAGTAGTGGAAGAAATTAAGGTTTTTATATAAGCAGTGGGTGGTTTTTTGTTTTTTTCTTTTACTTTGGCAGATATTCTCTATCAGTCTTTTCCTACAGTAACTCAGTTTTAGTATTTTGTAAAATTTTGATGTATTCTGAAAGATTCTGCTCTCCTGAGAATTGCGAAACATTATTTCAAATGAAATAAAATCTATCTGTACTCCTGGCAGATGGGCCCATCAGCAGTCATAAAAAAAGAAATGATAATAATTATTATTGCTATATAAGATATTATAGCAGAATTCCTATCTAAAAAAATATTTAAGATCTCAGTGCAAGAGTGGAAACACAGTGCACTTGGTATCATTTAAACCAATAGAGAATATACCTGCAAGATAGACAGAAACAATAAAAGCTCAGACTGTTCATTTGCTTCGCTGAATGAATAAGCTTAACATGCTAGACCAAAGTGCTGC
This sequence comes from Patagioenas fasciata, assembly GCF_037038585.1. Classification (NCBI taxonomy): domain Eukaryota; kingdom Metazoa; phylum Chordata; class Aves; order Columbiformes; family Columbidae; genus Patagioenas; species Patagioenas fasciata. The sequence continues at coordinate 9,630,248 of NC_092526.1, read as the reverse complement.
TGCACCTGCAGTTTTTTAATTTACAGTTCTCCAGAAAGAGACACGGGGAAAAAATAAAGAAGAAATATGCAATTTTGAGACAAAGCATCCTGTATGTTCAGTTTTTCCTTCTTCCACCTGAAACGTTACATGTTTATGGATTGCAACCTGGTCCTGCTGCGGCTTGTCAGAGGACACCCCACTGATGCCCTGAGGTACATGATAAAATGGTGTTTAAATAGTTGTCCGCATCCGCTGCACTTTTGATCGGTAGCTAGAAAATCAATCCTGTAGCAGGAGGAGCAGGAAAGGATTCCTGCAGAACAGAAGGAAGGCTCTAATGTACAACGCGATGTCAGTCATGTAACAGTATGCTGCTTCTTGTACAGAACAGACTACTTTATTTCCATAAATTGCTATAATTTGTGAAAGGCTTCCACATTTTTTACCTCATGCTTATTTTCTTTCAGGATTAGAAAAATGTTGAATACCAAACTACTGTCCAATTGGAAATCAGCTTCAGGTCTGAGATACCCTTTCGGCTTTTGTTAACTTTAAAAATGCGGGTATTTCTGGAGAGCAGATTTTTACTGCACTATCTAATCTGGGATGTAACTTTACTGATCTCAGGAGGAAACCTAAGAAGGAGATCACCACATTCGGTGAATATTTTGCCTTTCCCTTCCCCCTTCCTTTCTGAATCTAACTTACAACTTTCTAACTCTGACCCAGTATTCTTACCTTTCAAGCACAGACAGCGGGGTATAATGTGCATTGGTATTGATTTGGCAGAATAGGTTCCGCATGGAAGCAGCCAACTCATCCCTCCATTTTAACCAGCTGTTCCATCCTTAATCGTGTTATAATTTCCAATAACTAATTGCTTGGAGGTGCTCTATCTCTTTCCATGCTGAGGTTCTGGCGGAATGTGGTGAAAATTTGAGGCAAGGAGTTTAACTGGAAATCAAAGAACTTATGAACAACAAGCCTTGGGCAGAAATTAAAATTCACTTAACTGTGCACAACAGCTAAGTAGTCTGACATGGCTGGGTTTTGGCATATAGGTATGAAAAAAAAGAAAAAAAATCAAATTACCTGTGTACTTAGGTAAGTGAGAAGCGAGGAAAATATAAGATTGAAGGTATATACGTCTTTTCACCAAAGCAGTCTGCTGTGGTGTAGAGAAGATTTTCAGATAGATTAGATATAGAGAGAAATGTGGAAAGAAAATGACAGTGGAATAAGAAGGACATAAATCTCATGTGCTGACTGCTTCATATCTAAAATTGGAGCTATATCCATTGACTCAGTTCTACTCCCACAGATTGACTTAGATCTTTTTACCTATAGGCAGGACACCTCACCTTTGTCCACTCCAAACTAAGAAGCGGGTGTAAGTTACAGTAAGATGGAAGCTGAGCTGCAGCTTCTTTTGTTTCAGAAGCCTGGGAAGGAGTCTTAAGTTGTTCAGTATCTATATGTGAATCATAGGGCATCTGAAGCTCTCCCAGAATTGTCTGCATGATTAAAAATGCTAGCACTTTTCTCGTTGTTTAATTCCATGTTGGTTAAACAGCGCAGTGTCAAAAGCTGCAGGCAAAGAGGAGATAAAATATACTTGTGAGGAGAAGCCCATCAGTGCCTGGAAATAGAGGTGTCTAGAATATTAAAGAATATAAATACTAATATGGGAAAAGATGACTTACAGTGAAGCAAAAGCAAAAAGATATGGTTGAATAAAAGAAAGGTACAGATTAATATCAGAAAGCAATTCCTAAAGAGTAACTCTCTGTTAGTGTTTAGTGTGATACCGGTGGGAAGTTGGTCCTCTGGTGAGAAGTCACGGTCTGTAGCTACAGCACCGCATGCAGAATCATGCACCGTGGTGAAGGTGCTCGGGCCTTTTGGTGCCAAATCTGTCTGCCACAACATTCTTGGTCACATCAGCTCACACATTGCTGCAAACAAATGTCCCAAGCCAAATCCTGGTGCAACTGCCACCCAGGTTGTTTAAAAACAAGCAAAAGGTTAGCTCAAACTTTGAATGCCTGCTAAAAAAGAGCCTGAGTGGTGTTGGTGCTCTGAGGCAAACGCAAGTATCAACCCACGTAATTGGGATGCCTGAGACACAGGTGAGACCATGGGTGCTCAAAGCAAGTCTGCCTGGGTGATATCCTCAGCTCAGCTCTCCTTGAGGACAGGGCAGGAGCAGGGAGGAGGCACCTGACTGTGCACGAGACATCACCTTCATCCATAAGATGGGAAAGTGACAGGATGAAAAGCACCACTTTGTCGCTTATCTGTATAAACTGGGCCACATACTAAAAGCCTAGAAGACATATTCTCTCAGGTGAACTTCTGGGGGGGCTGTGCACAAAACATTTATGAAGCAGCAGAAAATGAACTGTTTGATACATTAAAGAAATAGTCCAGCTTAAAGCCCACAGGAACTGGCCAAACCATTTCAACATGTATTTGTTCATCGATGACTAAATCCATCAAATATTAATTATGGAAGGCTATAATCTACCGATGCCAGTGCAGTATGTACTCCTACTCAGCTGCTTTCCAGGTTGCGTCTTGCATTTTTCCATCCTTCCCTAAGCTGAAGGCGACTATATACAACTCCTGGAGAAAGACGAGCTCTCCAGCTGAGGGCTGCTAGTGCCTGAACAACAGTCATTTTTGTGTCCCTGCATTGCTATCAATACGAATCACAGAATTGTTAATGACAGTGGCCCTGAAGGATGGTTCTCTTGATCAGGCAGCAGCTGTTCTAGTGTATCCTGGTACTTAAATGTGCTTGTTGCTCTGTGCGTGAGTCAGCCTTTGATGTTTGCAGCTGTAAATACAGGGAAGGCAAACAAAACAAAAGGTCTCTTTAATTCTGATGTTGTGCTGTCAGCTTGAGAGCTTCTTGCATGAGCTGTACGTGACCTAGATTTGCTGTTGTCTACCTTTGTTTTTAGAAACAGGAATCACTGCAGGCCAGGCTGGGGCTATGAGGCCATTGTAGGCTGTGACTGATGTGGTGGTGATAGCTGCTTGCTACAGGGTGAGGCCTTTCCAGCTGTCCACAATTCCTTCCATACACACAGGACAGAAGGAAGATGGCTGTGGATTAGCTCACTAGACCAGAAATGACATCCCAGGAATCCCAGCAGTGTTCCTGGGCAAGGCCAGCGCTAGTGTAACTCCGGTGCATTAGTTCAGGCTTGGATTGCTCTAAACTGGAGACTTTAATAGGAGCACTGGTCACCTGTGAAAAGAGGAGCTATCCATTTGTAATTTGCTTCTCATTTTATATTGTGAATGTAATTTCTTTGTGCTACTCACGCAATGTCCAGCCCACCAGCGCTCTCCGAACTCCCAGTTCAATACAGCCATTAAAGAGAATTTTTGTGCATGTTCTGGCCACTCAGTGCGTATGCTTTGCTGGTTTACATTTCATCGAGAGTGGAGGATCTGGCCATATCTGCTCTAGAACAGTTTGTGAATGAATTGAAATAGCTGCACTACCTGTAAAAGTGCTTAAGTAACAACAGAGCTAATAGCAGAGGGCTTAACAGATACTGGCCCTGACATGGTACTTTATTTGCACTAAAAGCACAGATCTTAAAAAAGCAGCCTGACACTGGGTCAGCTGCTTTGATGTCAGTGTAAGCCCTTAGATTTATACGTCAGATTTACTGAGCAGAGGAGCTCTGATTGTTTAAGATGTGGCATTTCTGCAGCTGTTTGCTGTTAGAAGTGGAAAGCCAGGCTGGGCTTATATGACTGGAACAGGTGCATGGTATTTGCAAGGGCTGCCGCCAGTCTGCGGCTCAGCCCTCCCAGCCCCGCGGCTGCTGCCCACTCACCCACCTTCACCTGCCTTGCTGCCTTTCCCAGCCCCTCTGAACATGGTCTGCTGGGTCCTGGTGGCAGGGCAGAGCCCTGCCTCTGCACAGCTGCTGGCAGACAGCCAGGGTGGATTGTCACCCCTTTTAGTGTCAGTCACTCCCACAGTGTTAGATCCTCCACAAGGTACCAGCCACCCCACAACAGTGGAGCTCGTCCTCATATTAAGAGGAAACATGTGTCGGTCCCTTGAAAAGTGCTTTCATGGCTGCATCTCTTGCTATTGCAATGTGGATTTTCTGCCAGCACTTGATTACTCTCCACTGTGGTGTCTCTCAAAGTGGGAGCGCACAAGGGATGTTGGTCAGGCTTGCTGCCTCAGGACTCCATTGCCTTTGGTGAAGGTGTACAGACAACATATAGTGCAGCTCTATCTGTTTTTAGAAATTGTCAGGCTAGAAAGATTAATCATAGAATCATAAAATCATTTTGCTTGGAAGAGACCCTTAAGATTATGGAATCCAACTATAACCTAACTAGTACTAAACCATGTCCCTAAGAGACTCATCTACATGTCTTTTAAACTCCTCCAGGGACAGTGACTCCACCACTGCCCTGGGCAGCCTGTTCCAATGCCTGACAACCCTTTCTGTGAAGAAATGTTTCCTAATATCCAATCTGAACCTTCCTGGCACAACTTGAGGCCATTTCCGCTTGTCTATCACTTGCTATTTGGGAGAAGAGACCAACACCCTCCATGCTACAGTCTTTTTTCAGGTAGTTGTAGAGAGCGATAAAGCTACCATTTGGGAAACAGCAACAAAAAAAAACCCAAAAACAAAACAAAAAACCCCAACAACTAACTGAGAACTGCTTAAGACAGAAGGATAAAAGTCAGGAAACCTTCTAAATTGAATAGCCATTTCTAGATGGCTGAAAAAAACAATGTTGATGCAGTGCCAAAGTTAAAACAAAATTAAAATGTACACATAACGCTCTTCCCAAGCAAATGTGATCAGTGAGACCAGCAAGGTAAGATGTGCATATTGTATGTGAAAAGAGAAGACAAGCACTCTGATGAGCTGCAAATGTTTCTGTATATGCTGTCATAAATATCTCTGGAGTATAGACAGTATCATATTTTGAGGTTTTTTAAAGGTTATATCTTTTTGAGAAGAAAAAGAAACAGAAGAAGCAATGTCAATCTAGGAGGCTGGGGAGGAAATAATGGTGTTCACCAGATCTCCCTGATGTGCACACCAGAAAGGCTCAAGTAAATGATGTTTTTATTAGACGTTGCTTCCCGTCTAGTCCCCTTTTGGCTGGGACGCACTGACTATGAATTACAACAGCTACCATGGTGGGATAAAAGTCAACCATCTCTCTTTTTCCCATGTCAGATGTAACCTCATACTGGACAACAGCTGGGAGATGAAAGTAAGTACATTCATCTTCAAATCCAAAAACCTAGTCTCCAAAATCTCAGCTTTATTTTAAGTTTACAATGTTTTCCATCAGCTATAATGCTGGCTTATGAATTCACATACACACTTAGGACGTGGAGAGCTGAAGGGGGAAACACAAGGAACAAAGCCAGACTGGGCCCACTCCTTCTGTTCTCTCTGGCAGTGTAGAAGGGGCTGTATTCATAAGGACACAAGTAGGTTCTGCAACAACAGTAAAAGAGCACTCAAAGGAATTTATAAAAATAACTGTTTTATAGTAAACATTTTTTTTTTCTTTAGCTCTGACTACACAACAAATGATAACATAAAATCAAACATGACACCCTACCTGCAGGACTTGACTCTGAGAGATGGAGCTGTGTTTAAATAGCACCATGTTGCCAGTTTCAATAAAGCAAAATATACAAAAGCTAAAATCTAATGGGAGAACTGAGAATGTTCAGTTCTTGGAAGTCGATCAGAAAAAGGTGAGAGCAAAGAGCATGCCAGAGAAAACTCTTACACCAAGATCAAAGAAAAAAGCTTGTCACCAAAGCAGGAACATAGAAAGACTGAGAAATGCATTTCTGAAGTGCTGGGACTTGGTATTATCAAAGGAAACTCAAATATTTCGAGACAAGCAGGGTTAACGTGCAGATTCATTTAGATCCCACTTCGTGGATAAAATTGTGCACTTCCAACACTCTTGTTAGCTCTGAACAGAAGTTTTACTGAAGATAGCGTGTCCTTTTTGTAAACTTTGAGATCACCTTCTGGTGTCAATCAACACAGCTCCATTAAAGTCACCATATAAATTCCCTGTTGCTTTCAGTGGGACTCTCAAAGCCTGCAGCAAGAACTAAAAGCCTGAGAGTAGCTTTGAGACACTTGTGTTAGCTGAGAATTTGAATCATTAAGAACTTCTGAAAGTTTAGACATAAGCCTGTTTTGGACACATGAATTGCTCAGACTTCACAGCTTGTTTTTGTGAAAATATTTAATGTTCTGTTATGGTCTCAGTTCCCACTTCTTGGCATTTACATGAGAATTTCAGCTTCTGTGAAGCTGCTGGGATTGTGAAAAAGAAACTTGCAAGTAGACATTGACTGAACTGTGAAGATGAAAATAAGTGTCAGAAGGCAAGGAGTAAAAAATTGGAATTTTTAATTGAAATCTCCTGATGGCCCTGAAGCTTCCAACTTAGGATTGTTGAATTCTTTGGGCTGGCAATACCGGCACAATGCTCAGGAGAGCTGAGTGACTAGTGCTTGTTCAACAAGAATAGCCAAAGCTATTTCTCAAGGCATATTAAAAGCTCCGAAATACACACCTTCTACAGACTATTAATTACATAATTTTTTTTTCTCACAAATGTGTGAAATTAAGTGATATAAATTCCAAACACACAGAGGAGAACAGAGCAAGTGACTTCTGCCCTTCACCTGCTGTAAATGTTCGATATAAGGTGCTTTTAAGCACACCAGCAAATCTTCCTATCCTCATGTATTGTAGGCATGAAGATACACTTTGTTAATGATGGTACACAATTAAGCACACAACCATGAAACAGAAAAGGACTGAAATTGCTGGTGCTACCTTTCTAGTTCAGACGGGTGAGCATCTTTGGGATGTTCAGATCACCAGAATGAAGCACAACTCACCAACTTACTTTGTCCACCACGTTGCACACAGAGTGCTCTGCTCTCACTCATGTGAAACATCTAGGGCGTCTTGTGATGAGTGACTGATGCTTATGGCATGTTATTTATCATTATGTAAAGGCCTTAGGCAGGTTTTTTTTTGTTTGGTTTTTTTTCATGAAATATGAGAAATCAGGACTGTGAGTGCCATTTAAGCCGCTATCTGCCACTATCCATCATAAACCAGAAGTCTTGATCATTTAGTATCTACAGGCTGAGAATGTTTTTGTTTTAGTTGACCAGGACTTGCTACCCAAGTCACCTTTTGGTGAGATAGTGCTTGCCTATAACATCCTTTTTTGTAAGAAGAAAAACCACATTCCTTTTGGTTACATCTTTTTGTACTTGCTAAGTTCAGATAATATTTTTGTACTTGCTTTTTTTCCACTGACCTTTATTTAGAAGGCTTACCAGTGAAATATTTTAATCTGAAGGATGTGCTCTGTTGTAATTCACAATAACTTTGTGGGATCTGAAGTATTTACTGAGTTCAACTAACAGTATTAAGCAGTGCAGCTGATTTCATTTGCTTATGACAGCAACAGTTGCTGGGGGAATTCATAATGTGTTGGATAACAAATATCTGACACTGTAGGAATATATGGCACTCCCACATTGAATGTATAATAACATGGGGATGTAAGGAGATACTGATGCTTATGTCCAGTGGCAGCTGGCACCACTTAAGGGTGATTGCTGGGTGCCTTGAAAAATTGGTATCACCTGTGCCTCGTGGAGGGAGGGATGGGGTAAGTGGTCAAGGTTTATTACAGGATGGGGAGAGGGCTGGAGGGTTTGGTTTAGAGGAACAGTGGTTGAGGTGTGAGTAGGGACTGACCTGAAGGTCTCTTTAAGATTTGTGGTTGATCTTGCAATCATCACATTTGATAAGAGGAGATAAAAGATGCTGCTTGCTACAACATGAAGGATGTGTCTTATGCTGGATGCTGTGAGCTTACACAGAGGTACCTTGTCTAATTGTAAAATGTCTTTCTTGGCACTTATTTGTACTTCTACACCTTAAAAGCGGATTAAAGTAGGTTGTATGTTTGTTAGTGATTTAATTGCAAGAGCATGCAGAGCCAATCTACCAAGAGCCAAAAGCTCTTATGCAGCAACAAATGAGATATGAAGCTTAGCTTACTGGAACTAAGTGCTTTATCAGGAATGCCAGAACAGCTCACAACTATATAATAAACAATTAAGTTTCTAAGAAAACTTCTGAGCTGAGAGGCCTGGGAGATGGGGAACTTCCAGGCTGCGCCATGGGGTTCTGGATTCAGTTAAGAAAGTTGAAAAAATCCCTTACTCTTTGGATTGGACTTAAATGGTGTTTGTGAACTTCTGTGTCTCTTGAGTTGCTGGTTCTGAGATACAGCCAGAGCATGGGCTCCTCTGTCTTTTTTTTCTTGTATCTATTTATCTCTGCTCTATTGCCCTGACTGGGACTCCAAGTTGTTCTTTACATATTAAGTGACCAAAAGAGAGTGAAGAAAAGAGGTGGAGTAAGGGCAGGTGACCTAATGAAAGTAGCACTTTTCTACAGACTTCTGTGTGGCGGTAGCACAGTCACGTATTTCATTGTATTAAGTCCTATGTCTCCTTTGTGTGAGTAGTTATTGCTTTTTGGCTTCCCTTAATCTTGCATTTCTCTTTCTGGTTATTGTAAATAAAAGCAGCTGATGTTTCCCTGTGCATAGTGCTATTTTTTAGCACGGTTAGGTAAGTGGTGTATTCTGGTTTTTGTCTTTGTGGGCTTTGTTTGGTTGGGCTTTTTGTTATGGTGGTGTGTTTTGTTTTGTTTAAGTCACTTTTATCTAACAGTGGCATGCTAGAAAGAGACAGGGGGAACAAAACAATTTCACTGTAAACGCTTAGCAGAAACTGATGGAAAACACGATATGCAATCATCCAACCATGTCTTGTCAAAAGCTGACACAGAACTATCGTCCTGAAGGCTTTTCTTCTATCTCTTAATACATTATATCTGCTTGTTATTAAACTTGACTTTTCTTCCAGAATTATTACGTTGATTCATTTGTTCCTTTCCTCTCACCTCTAAAAATCGCTCACTAGTGGAACTAATAAAAAAAAAAAAAATATTTTCTTGGACAAAATAAGAGATATCACACCCTTTAAATCACCTACTGCTTTCTGTCCTCCCATAGAATGTCATGCTTCTATTGATAGAAACCGTAAAATAATTGAGGTCAGACTTCAGGCTTTTTTTAAAAACAGTTATTTCATCTTTGCTTTAACTAAAGACTTCTGTTGAGTATTAGCAGATCTCCCAAGATTTTAATGCAATAGAAATGGTTAATGTTCAAAGCTGATTTTTTTTTTTAATTGTAAAGAATACTTTCACTATAAGGATGGGTCAGTTGTAGCCAAATATGTAATTTTTATGAGTTATAAGTAATTTGTAAGTTTTCATTCTATTACAGTTTCCTCTAAGGTAGCTTTGCTTTACCATTATCCAAGTCCGAACAGTCTAGGTAAAATAAAACATGACGCAGGATTTAACATCTAGAATATTGCTGGCAATGTGGGAGGAAACCATCCCACCATTTCCCTTCCTGTTGATTATTGTGGAAATCCCTCTGGCTTGTGGTGCAGCTTCCTTACCTTGCTGGTATCTGCTGGCAAACGATTCCTGTTGCACACTATACAGTTTCTTCCAGGCTTCTTAGAGCTTAAAACTTATGCTTTATTAAAAGCCGAGTCTAGCTTCTTGGCTGCAGTTTTCCTTTCTCTATTGTCCTGGTGCACGTTCTCACAGGGAAGCAGGTGCAATTTCTTCCAACTCATTTCCCTTTGTTCTAATTTGTCACCATTGAAAGTGAGATTGGTTATAATAATTGCTATCATCTGGTTCTGGCTTGCAAGATATAGTGCATATTACACAATGCAGCTGATTATTGAATATTTCAGTGCACAACTGATGTGGGAAATCTGCCCATTTAAAGCTTATAACATCTGTTTGATATTCTGGTATTTCCTAAAAAGTCAAGGCTTACATTTGTAAACAGCTTTTATGAACGTAAATAAAATTCAAATAGGAAAATTTGGTATGAGTTTTTTTCCCCTCAATTATGCAGGTTAAGTCAATACATTGGAAGGTTTATCTAGACCTAATAAACATGAATCATGAGTTATTTCGGGGGGATTACCGAAGCAGTCTGATCTGAGTAAAGGAAATCTATGCAATCAAAGTACTGTATGACAAATTTTGTGTTATCTAGAACAAGGGTTTTTTTTAAACTAAGCTGCATCTGTTAAATCAAATTGGTTTGGGAAGTAGTTGTTATTGATTCCTTCACAACAGAATTCAACACACCTTTCCAAGAAAATCCGTTAGCCATGGGTTGACCCTTATCAGCCAAGAGAGTCCATGTATTTATGATGGTGTCTGTGTGCATGCTGAATAGAACCTTGTAGACTGCTAAAGCAATTGATCAGGATAAAGAAAGCTCAACTCTGAGAATTGCTATCCAAGAGAATTGAGGTTTTCTGTCTACGAGGAGTTATCTATCAGATAAGGGTACTATAGTTAAACCAGCGTTTCTATGGTCTCTTCACTTTTAATTAAATCTATAATGGTACTTCAACAGGCAAGTTGTGTTAACTAATTTAATTCTTTGCTCTGTCAGTGAAATTAAACAAACCTGCAGGAATTCAAGGTCCTGATGTTGATGACTTAAGTCATAACAAATGCTCTCCCTCACATGTTGAGTCAGTAGCACTGGTGAAACTGCTCATGACTTGAACAGCATAAGGAATAAAAACCTATATGAGTACTGGAATTGATTAACCTCTTTGTACAACCTTAGATGAATATCCTCTTCCGTTGCAACTCTTCGAGGCTGAATTCTTTACACAAGGGCTAGGAATGTATTTAAAAGCTGAAAATCACAGTTGTCTTTTTCCTCTTCTATGATTCACCCAGGCTGGGTGCAATACAAAGAACCTTTTTGTGTCTAGGCTTGGAGCAGGAATTTTGCATTGCTTTAGCCTTTAGCAGGTGGTGCTATGTGCCTTTGTACCCATTGAGCCTTTTGGGGACTTCATGGCTTAGTGCAGATGTACATTATTGCTGCTCTTGATCGACACATTTCTTTTCCGAAGGTGTTTTGAAAGCCTGCAAAGCTCTGCCTAATAGAAGTTCTGCCGGATGTGTGAGTAGGATGATTACACTGTGTGCCAAAAGAAAAAAAATTGGTCAATTTTACAAAATGTCTTCACTCTGTCTGCCATATCTGGTATAGAGAAACATGCAATGTCTCTTGCAGGGAAATTACGAATCCAATTTGAAAGCAGTCGGAAGGCACAATTCTTATGCTGCCCAGAGGCTGATGGATAAGTGACTGTGCTGAGGAAGGTGCGTTTAGGTGTTTGCAAGCTGACAACTTTTCTTTTGTTGCATCAAAAAGGGAAGATTAAAACTGAATTTCTTTGGGTGGAGATCCTGGGGGAAAACATGTTCCTAAACAGACAGTGATACTATCTCTGTCACAGCAGTTGCCCTAGTTTCCATTGAATTAAACAAATTTTGGGAAAAGCTGGGTCAGCCTCTCAGTTGTCCTCATCAGTACCAAGTCTGTGCAGTTCAAGACTGTGATTCTTTGCAATGAGCCACATTAGCTGGTTAATTAAAAACCGTATTCCCTTAGTAGGAATTATTTTGAACTGTTTAAGCAGTTCTATACAGTAGCTTGAGAGGCCAGATGAGGTGAGTCCCAGAGCTCAGGCTGTAGCTCGGGGAGGTGCCCCTGGACTGGATGGCCCCATGCAATGTCACTGTCCCTCTTGGTAGTGTGGGGCAGTAGTTGTTCTTCCAGGAAAGGGTTCCTGCCTGATTGGTGACCTTAGGCCTGGACGAGTAGCTTCTTTTGCACACAGGATTGCAACAGGGGGCTGGGGGGGAGAAACATTCATGAGGTATTTAGGACCTAGGGCTCAGAATTTGGCACTGAGAAATGACTAAGTTAATGTACTTGTAAGCAGGTGCTTCAAATTTCAGTCTTGTTATTTTGAAACTTAAAAAAACTTAATTGGGATGTGTAAAGAAATCTTTTGTAAACAACTTTGTCTTAAAAAAAAAAAAATTCTGCCACTATTTATACTGAGAAATCCTGCTGCAGTCAAGGTTTGGTTGCTGGACAAACTGACAATTGAATTTGGACTGCAAAGAACAGTAGCAATTCTTGGGCAAAGGGGAGGTAGTAGGAGGTTAGTGAAACTTAACTTGGTGTGTGATGAAGATGATGTTTTCAAAAACCAAAAACAAAACAAAAAAACCCACCACACCAGAAACACCCCACACTCAGGGTTCCAGAAGCATAAGAGATCCTTCCTTAGTTGAATACACAATTTTATGTACCTCTGCAGCATCTCTCCCAGGTACTGTGCCAGCCCTGCTCCCTCCCTTCCCAGGCAATCACAGCTCTTCAAATGATAAAAGGCAAATGTTACATAATGCATACTTCTGAATATTTATAATTTGCTTACTAGTTAAATCTGCAAATCATTGCTTTTGCACTGAGTTCCTTCCAGCAGAGGATATGGAGTACTTCTGTTTGGTAGCTCTCGTTTACCCTCTTCACTGGTGCCTGAATCTCTGTTTGCAGAGGCTTATGAACTATGCCTGTGATGCGTGGTAGAATTGCAGGGTTTTGGCAGATGCTTTTGAGTAGTGTCTCCTTTTACCTGTGCTGTGAAGATGATTTTCTTAACAGGAGGGTGGTTCTTGTGTCTCTCAGCTTCAGTGAGAGCTAACCCAATCCCCTGTGCACCCTGTACTATAATGAAGAAAACACAACTTGCAGCACCAGAGAAACTAGCTCATAAAGGTGTCTTACACTCATATTTGGGAGTTCCCAGTTTGTCTGTATTTGCTGAATTCAGCTGAGAAATTGTCCTCAAATATTGAAAAAATTGGAAAAATAAAAGGTGCTGTTAAGCATTCATTGTGCAAAGTTGATATTTGAAATGAATGATGATGCATTGCAGAGATTAGTGATGACACAGGAGCATTCTGGGGAAATAATGAGCTGTCTAAATGGTAAGGAAGAAATTTTCCTTCATTCTGTCACCTCAGATGTACAGGGGAGAAAAGTGAAATAATTTACGACAGGGCTGTGCACCTCTTAACACTGTAATACATTAGACTGTGATGTTGTGACACTAATCATCAGGAAATTCTAGGGCTATGTCATAAATTAGATTATCCTGCATCTGATTGGGGGTTTTGTGCTTTATTCACATCAAAAGGCAATTACATTTTGTGCAAACTTAATCCTACTGGTTTAATGGCATATGTAAAATATGCCTTGTAAATTGTCCTTTATTAATACTGTATATATGAGTTTTCTGTAAATGGGAGGCCACTAATTATTTTGATTCTTGGATTATTGGGGTTGCCCTTCAGGATATAACCTTTATTTAAATTATTTAAATGTATGTGCAAGAGATATTTTGTTCTTTTTAAGGGCTCAATCACACACAGTACTACTCAAAGAAATTATCTTAAGAGTCAAATAACAGTTAAAATTAACTCAACAAGCCAGAGTTCAACAGAGATGCTTATACTAAACTGGAGCAGACTCCTGTTTTTGTGCCTGACTGTACATTTTAATTGCTCCTTATAAAATATGATTAAGAAAGCATGAATGCATGTGAACTTTTTAAATAAATGGATAATATTGGTACTGAAAGAAGGTATAAACTGGCAAGGGAATGCATGTAGGCAGGTTTTTAGAATTATAATTTAAAAATTGGTTAATGAAAAGCCCTTTAATGGGAGTACAGGGAGTAAAACTAAAGGTTACAAAGGAGCTGTATGATGCTGGTTGCAATAACAAGAACAAAGTGAGGTGACCCACACAGCTTGTGTTTAATTTGGTCTGTTAATGGGCATGTTTGTGTGAAAAGGGGCAAGGTATGCCTGTTGTTTCCAAAAGTCTGTAATCAGGAAATCGGTTTAAAAAAAAAGGCTGAAGACAAAAGTGGCATAGCTGACATGTCAGATAGGGTCTGGGATGGTCATTGTTTCAGAGACTGAATACATATGACAGATCTCATATCTAAATTCCTGCTAATAATTTAAGCTCATTTTACAAGTTGGGAAGTGTAACTACCTAATGCAACAAACTTTTTGTTAAATGAAAAGCAGATTCTCTACTTAAGTTCTCTATAAAAATAAATGTTTCTTATTAAATGCACAGTTCTTTTTCCTTTGGAAAACTGATTAAACAAATTATTTCCCCAACTTTTAAAAGGGGAAAAAATGTTTTGTCCTTTCTTTCTTAAATAACAGAAATTTATAAGGAAACCTTAAAATTTTATGAAGCTTTTTCTGATAAGATGGTAAATGTTTTTTACTGTGTGTATTAGAAAAAACGCTGGCTATTTTTCAGTGGTTACTGATTTCTGAATAACTACAACTGAAACACTGATTCCAGTTTGCAAGCAGTATGCATTTGACTGAATTATTATTTTTAGAGGACATACATGTCATCTCCTCTAATGAAACTGAGCTTGATAGTAACTGAATGTCATTCAAAGCGTCTATTTTGGTCCAGTCAGAAGCCACACGTGGTCTACTTATTCTGTGCAGAGATGGTAATAGAGATCAGTCATGTTGTATGTCAGCTGTAATAGTTGAACAGGAAAGAGGGATAATTTGAATACACACTGAAAATGAAGATAGCACTGCTTTCCTCATTAAAATGTCTGCAGGACTGATGCATGAAAACAGTTACTGTTCCTTAGCAGTCTCAGAGATGCTGCATTTCAAGCGTTCACAGCAACTTTATTTTTAGAAAGCATTTGAATCACCCAGTGTGATCTAGTTGTTGTCCACCTACAGTAACGGAGACAAAAATGCTATTATGTGTGACATTATCTCTTGTGAAACACATCTTACTGATATGTACTTTTAATTTCTGTGCAATTTTCTATCTAGAGCATTTGAACTGATATTTCTTTATAATATACAGATTAGTATCATGGGCAGAATTCCAACCAAGAGTCTAGAAAATTAAAAATAAAATAATTTGGTGGCCTGGGGCTATTTAAGACAACAGAAATGAGCTGAGAATTTCAGATCTAGTTGTAGTGTAGCCACCCTAATCTGACCTCAAACTGCATGTGCTTAGACTACAAGTGTTGTTTTGGCTGTGAATTAATGCAAAAAGGGTAGCAACTACAACATTAATGGACTGCAAGGCCAGGGAAGGGGATTTGTGTGGGTAGACCTGGGCAGAGCTCAGACACTTCAGTGGTCACAAAGCTTCATCCCTCCATTTACCCACCTTTGATGTGCTTGCCAGGAGTCAAAACTAAAAGAATACTGGATTAGTTCATGCTTATTCTATCCATTGGGTGGTGATGGCTGGGATGCCAAAAAAAGTTATAAAAAAAAAAAAAGTAGCAAAAAGTCAAACAGTGACTTTATATTGGAAGGCCACAAGTGGACACAAGGTAAAATTGATAAAAACTGCTATTAACAGGCGGTTGGAATAGATGAAGACTGATGGTATCTTCTGATTTCTGTGCTGCTTGTGTGTGATAACCATTTGTGGCTTAGAGCAACATGTTCTGATTTAGGTGCATAAGGAGAGGACACCAGGGAGTGCCTCTGTCTAAAGCATCTTGGCCTTGT
This sequence comes from Patagioenas fasciata, assembly GCF_037038585.1. Lineage (NCBI taxonomy): Eukaryota > Metazoa > Chordata > Aves > Columbiformes > Columbidae > Patagioenas > Patagioenas fasciata. The sequence goes on along the minus strand of NC_092526.1, from coordinate 9,614,622 downwards.
TTGTGCACCAGTCACTGTCAAAGAAGGAAGAGGAGTGGCATGAAAAATAGAAGTTCAAAAATACGGCAGATTGCAATACTGTGATATGAAGCAAAGTGCTTATTAACTGACAAATATTAATGTAATAATGGTAGCTGAAAGCTGGCCAAGAAATTAAGGTCAGTAACAACTAGACATTTTGGATCCCTCTGTTTTTAGTGTCAATCTAATGAGTTAATAGGACTTGAATTGCAACGTGTTCTATACCCACCCTCTGAATCAGCTGTTTTCTCCAGTATGTCTTGTTTGGGCTATTAAATGAAGCACCCAGAGACATTCGGCTATCTTGGTTTACATCCCTAGCTGAGTCAAACCAGCGATTTCACTGACACCAGCTCAGTTGAGTTGGGTTTCAAGCTCAGTTCAATAAATGCTAAAATTGGGACAAATTCTGCTTTGATGAAATAAATGGCAGAAATAATTTGGCTACTTAGGCCGCTTTAGGCTCCTCTGGCATCATAAAAGAGGAAAGAATTACGCTGTGATTCATTTTAAAGCCCCTTTAGGCTGCCAGGGTGATATTGTGTCTTTAGAGTAAATGAAATTTCAGGCTAATTGGCTTTAGTGTAAATGAGCATCAGGGCCATCAACTTGATTGGACTGAGTCAATAATGAGGGATGTATGTGAATGAGTCGCCCAACCTGGTGTAGTTGCTGTGTGGTTGAAGTGGGTCCTCTGCAAAAGACAACAGCTGTTGGTTTTCAGGGCACTGTGTGGGAGAAGGAGAGGCAGGGATGAGCCATTCTAAAGAGTATAAAGCTAGCGAGCGAGCATATGAATTATGGTGGAGAAAAAAAAATCATTTTCATTCTGACCATGCATTGTCACAGTGCCTGGGGTGAAAATTGGAAAGGAATACAATCCCTTGGGAAAGATTGGGAAGGGAGAAAAAAGTTTTCCATGTTTTCTAGTTGGCACATTAATGGTTTGATAAAGTGCTGCTGATGGCACTTTGGACTGATGGGAGCTGAAGTTCTCTGCGTACTTTCAAAGTTACTTTCTCTCCTCTGCCCAGAACAACAGCAAAGTCCCTCAGAAGTTTCTCATCACAGGGGACTTGTTTACGATTTTGCATTTCCATCTGCAGTCTGGACCTCTCTCGTGGTTGCTGCCGTGTGTGGTGTGCAAGGTACTTCAGAAGCAAAGCACTAAACCAAATCAACCATTTTATAGCTATATTGCAGAGTTAAATGGGAGCGGATTGCTGAGACATAACAACACATATATTTTGTAAAAATTGCCAGAAATTTAATTCCTTTCAGTGCTTGCAATTAAGGGTTTTTCAGGAGAAGGGTGAAAGAAAAGCTGTTCAATTACAGAGAGGGTTGCAGAAATGCCATTGAATGAATAATTTAGTTCTTTTTAGTGCAATCACTTTCAAATTTTTACCTATTTTGGGCATTTCCCACCTTATATGACACATCCAGGAAAAAAAGCAAAAGGTTGGTTATAGCATATTTTGTGCTGCCAGTCAATTTGCTACTGAGCAATATCCGAATATGGCAGTAAAACCCCCATATTCATATACTCCTATATGTATCTGACACACACCTACTTGCGTCTCTATATGTTGTAGTTTATTAAACGTGTGCAATATGCTTTTATTAGGTATGTTTTGTGATACCTGTTCTGTTGTGTGATTGTGCTATTTGATTCTCTGTGCCTCACACTTAATATTTAGCCAGATGTGACCAGCATAATAGCATGCATTTAAATGGCAAGGAAGCAACAAAAGAACAAGCAACATACAGGGAAAACTTAAAATCATCTTTTCCTTGCATATTGTTGTCTTTTTTCCTATTCACCTACTTACAGCTCAGATCCAACATCAACAGGTAGCAGCAGCACCAGAAATGGGCTCTGGAGGAAAAGGAAACTTTGAATTTTCAACACTTCTGCAGGTTTTCTCAAGACAAGGGAGTTTCCATTAAATGTAATATTTCTTTCCCTCTCCCTCTTAATGTCTGGCTTCCCAGTTATTCTGGGGAATGAGAATTATGCCTGAAGTTGGTATGATCTTGGTAATTGTAGTATAGGATGCAATTAATGGATAGGCTGCTTGAAAATGACTGCTGTGTATATAAGGATCGCTTTCTTGAGATATTTTACTTTGGTTTGCAGGTTTTTTTAACCTACTCTACTATGAGTTATAGATTTTTACATGTTGGTGCTTATCCAAATTAGCTTTTATTTTTAATGCAACTGTGACAATGAGTACTTCAATGTAAACCATTTCTTAAAGAGATTCTGCAAATTTCATTTTTTTCTGATTTAAGGATGTACCTTAGGTTCAGATCATGTATTCCCACTGAAACTTGCTGTCAGTTCTTCAGCAGAGGTCATCCAAACTGTTTCCCCTTGTTTATGGAGCTGTTGCTTCAGATCAGAAAATCAAAGAGAAAAAATATTTTGTCTTTAATGAGAATTTCAGACTGTGTTTTCTGAGCTTGCTCAGCTTCATACACCTTGGTAGCAATTTTTGAGGTATTATTGGTAAATTACCTCACTTTATCAATTATATGATGCTTTTGTAGCAAGAAAGGAAATAAGTGGAAGTTTGAAAGGCTCGATCCCCATGGAAAAACAATACTAGAGAGCATATAGGATCCCATTCTAATAAAACAGCAGCTGATTTTGGGTTTTTGGCCTTTTAGGGATGCTTCAGTAATAGTTAAGAATGTGAGATTGCCTGGTAAGACCTCAGTGTCCACAAGCAGGTAGTGTCTGATAGATTAGGGTTTATCTAAGTAGGAAAAACATTTCCTTCCCAAGCTGCGAACTCCCCAGGGAGGTGCTGCTCAACTGATGTAATGAAGGAAGCAATAAATTCATTTTACTCAGGTTGCTGACACAGAGCACACAAGTGGCCGTCTCTGAAAATTGTGTATATGTGGAAATAAGATTTATATCTAAGGCTGTTTTGACACTTTTGCTGAAGAGAGAGTGCCTGCTGTAGCTGTGGATTTTTTTCCAAAAGCAATAAGTATGTAAAAGTAAACTTCATAACAAGAATTGCTTACAGATTTTTTCTACAAAATATTCAGTCATCTGTTTTATTTACGCTTCCTGTCGCTGTCTATACTTGAATTTATAACCCCTGCCCTTTGAGGTACAATGAATACTGAGACCTTTATGTAATTTTTATCTAATTTGCCTGTGTTACTATATAGTTATATCTGTTTAACAAAACCACCTTAATAGATGTGCTGGGACTTTCACTCATCTGAATGTTTAAGTCCTCTGTACTGATACTTTAAATTTCAAAGAAAATGTGTGAGCTAAATCTTATTGTAGTGAGGCTAAATTGACATTTTGAGAACAAAATTTTAGGATGTGTTGATTTTGTGCTTCAATGCATGTCCCCACATGCTGAATTTTGGCATGTACTTGCATGCCTTTCTGGAGGGAGTAGTATTTTGTTTACTGCATGAAGTGAAGGTAAATAAAAATTTGTATTCTATGGAAGCACTCGTGTGAAAGCAAGGACAGTATTTATGAGCAGTTTCTTATTAAATAAAAACAAGATAGTATACTGGGTTGTACTCCCTTGTACCTTTTCTTGGTATATTGGCTGGTGCTTCCCAAATGACCTGCTTAGGATTGAATGGCTGTTTGGAGTATGAACTGTATGAGAGGAACTGAGGACTTAAAAGAAGTTCCACACCCTGTGTATGTATGTGTGTGTATACATTAAATATATATATTTATATATAGTTACTGGTGGGTGTGTTGGATATCCTTCTCAAAATAGAGTCACTGCAGCAGACTTAGTCCAGGGTTTAAGCATGAGCATCACAACACATACAATGCATTGGTCCAGATACTTCCACTGGTGTCAGAAAGGGAAAAGAATAAATTGATGTGGGGAGAAAACAGGCTCTTTTATAATCTCTTTGTACTCTGCTTAACATTGAAAGTTTCAGGTTTTGTACAGTTGCCTGTTGGCTCAAAGGGACAGCTCTGAATGGTGTGGGAAAACATACCTTTTGCCCCAGGTGCTCTGATGTTTTGTGGCATTACCTGGCATAATAATTTTTCATCCATCCTTGTTGTCTTTCTAGACAATTTGACTTCTGGGACATTTGCTTAGAATTGATTTAACTTCATTTCTGTTAAAAGAAAGTCTGAGAGGACTGTCTCTATAGCTGTGCTATAAAAATTGAATATGCCCAATATCTGATTAATACAGCTGAGAATTATATTTTTGTTTAACAGTCAAACCAATAATCAGGAAGGGGAACAAGTCAGACTGAAATGAGAGAAGCTTATCAGGATATTTGATTCAAACTTGGATCAATCCAAACCAACTACAGAGTAAAGCATGCCTTTTAAAATTATTTTTTCCAGTACAATTCTTAGAGAAAAAATGCCATGTAGTCTACATGAAATCCTAGCTCAGCATTTTGATATTTCTTCAAGCAAGTTGATCTGCTCTTAAGTACTAAAACAACTTTTAAAATTTTTTTTAAATTAAACAATAAATGAGAATGGAAACAAAACAAAACTCCAAAATCAGTTTAACTAATACTGTTTGCTGAATTAGGCTGAGCCCTGTTAAGAGACCATCAGCTGTTTATTTTCTCAGTTTGCTCTGGGAGCAGAGCTGAGTTGTAACTCTCCTTATGCTGGAGGACTCCCCTATTCACATCTGTTGGCTCTTACGGGTGGCACTGGCCAGGGTGGGAGGAGTCCTTGTGTGTCAGGCAAGGCAGACAAAAACTTGTTAGGCTGCTTCTTTGAACAGGGAAGAAAAATATCATTAGCCCTAAAAAATGGGGCTTTCTCCAGTAGGTTTGAGGGTGCCATTTTTCTGGTGCTATTCAGGAAGATGGGCTTTTGGAGGAGGTTTAGAGAAGCTGTTACTGTAATACTGACAGGTGGTGTGAGGACATTGTCCAAGCTGGTCTGTATTGCTGGGAAGTCAGATGGGAAAAGACATCTAGATTTGACTAAAAGTTGTGAATATCCCAGCCCTGAGGGATGGAGGATGGAAATGAAGTGGATAAGTGGCTTGCCTGCAGTGCAGAGACAAGATGATACCCCCACCATTACTGGGAGAAGTCTGCAGAAAGGATTGAATTGTGTATGTAGACCCTTGTTCCTGCAGACACGTGGCGGAGCTCGCATGTGCTGTCACCTCCTCATGGCATCCGCCTTGTGTTTATTGTCCAACACAGGCTGAGAGATTCTCTTGCCTGGCTAAATGGAGAGCTGCACAATTATGTTTTCTCAGCGGGGGCGAGAGGTATCATGGGACATAGGAGGGGGGATCCTTGGTGACGCTGGAGAGAGCACTACCACATGGGACAAAGACATCCTCCTCTCAGATGCCTGTGGAATGATGAAGGAACGCCAGAGCGCACAACTGTCAGAATATAAGCAAGCTGTTTCTTATTTTTTCAATTTTAAATGTGGTTTGTGTCACAGCATCCCATCGCTTACTGTTCCTTTTGTGCTTTGAAGCAGATCAATAGGTTTTGTTGTTGGGTCAAGACAAAGGGCTTGGCAGCACAGAAAACAAATTGCTTGTGTTTCCTCCGCTGTTCAGGCTTGCTCCGTCATGGAAGCTGTTAGCTGTAGAAGGTGACTATTTTATGTTTTTGTCATCAAGCAGTGTTGGTGTAAAAGTATCTGGAACAGAAAAAAAGTACCTGTTTATCTCCACATATTTCACAGAATCATAGAATGTTAGGGATTGGAAGGGACCTTGAAAGATCATCCAGTCCAATCCCCCTGCTGAAGCAGGCATCTTTACTGGATTTAGCTTGTCTTCATAGTAATATTTTGATACATTACTGGGATGTCACTACTGTTTCTTCTAACACCTGCCACTCTGCTTGACAAATAGGTAACCAAGAAAGGTCTCCTTTGAAAAGAAGGACTATGTGTTCATTTGTGAGCAGCTATAGTAATAACAGCAGTAATAATACTAATAAGCTCTTACTTCAACTTTGTAGCAGCCAGGTGTGTGCTTATTGAAGCAGAATTCTTAATTTCTATAGCGGAAAACATTTTTCATATCTCCTTTATATGGAAGGCACATCAGAAATCATCAATTTTTGTCATGATACTGACTCTTATTTTCCATTGGGTCCTTTTAAGATCTGTATTTTACTGTCTGTGTCAAAGACCAATTCTGGTCAAGACTTACTGCACACAGATGAGCTATAAACAGAGTTATGAAAAAGGGCATTTGAGGCTTCTGTAAACATACATCACACTGCACTTCTGAAAAGCCTGTACCCCATGAGTTTCTCGGTCTCTAGTTTCATTAATGTACCTTCTGCTCTCCTTTCAAGCAACTCTTTAAATCTCTGCTTTGGAGCTTTGAGGTACACAGTTACCAGCCAGGTCTTCCTTCCCAAAGCATGACTGTGTCAAAGCGGTCTTGGGCAGTGCAAAGTCTGATCCACCAGGCAGCACGATGGTCCACTTCTTCTCATACCTGTGTTCAGGTGCCCTGAGCACAGCTTGTTGACTCTGGTTTATACTGACAATAAAGTAATTTCACTTGGGTTTGTGATTTACTTCTACAAAACATGAACGGGAAAATATCAGCTACTTTCTCTTAGCCATTTCACTTAATTTCACAGTCACCTCTGGATTTAACTGCGGGTTTTTATCTTTTAATTCTTTCTGATATTCAAGCTGCAGTTTTGGGAGGACACACTATTCTTTTTACGTAGCATGGTAGAAGCAAAACTAAGCTTTGCTTTAACCATGAAATAATAACTAGCATTTTCCAATCAGTAAAGCTAGTGCAACTTGAGATAATTTCCATCTATCAGGATATTCTTGTTCTTCAAGGTCTGTTTCTTTGTTCAATATTGGAGAAACTTCAAATGTTTAAATTCCGAGTGTGTCAAAGCTCTTGCTGAAATGCCTTCATCTGGTTCTGAACTTCTGGGGTGAAGGCTGTTGGCTGGACAAGGATGCGTCAGGTGGCTTGTGGCTGCTTCTGTTTCTGTGCACAGAGGTTGATCAAGCAGTCCAGCGCCTTGGTCAAAATCAACAAGTGATGAAAGTCTTAGTCGTGGAAGTCCAGACCTTGGAGAGAAAGGGGATATTTGCATCTCAGAACTGCAGCTGTCCTGAGCTGGAGGCAAAAACTGACTCCCAAATATGTGCCTTCCCCTGGGATAACACGGCCATGATTAAGCATCTAACAGTGTGTTTGAGGGAAGAGCGATGTCTGGTCCCTTAGTCGGATTCACCAGGTACTACTAATTTTTGAGGATGCTTCTCAGGATGAGCCCACAGTGAGACTTAAATTTGAGCTCAGTGTCTGTGCTATGAAATTTAAGCTTGTCTTTTATTTTTTCTCCTTTCCTCTTCTCTGCCATGTAACTGAAGTTACAGTGCCTTCTATTCATTTCAACAGTAAAGAAAATGTTTCTCTGAGAAAATGATAATGTTTGGGAAACCAAGTTTTAATTGAAGGGTGATGCTGCTTCTCCCAGCACACCAAGGTGGGAAAGCAAATGTGGTAATGCTGCATTAAATATAAGGATTAATGTCATGTATTGCTGTCATGCATGTTCACTGATCTTCTCCATGTTCTGTGTGCTTTTATTTGATAAGTATGTGCAAAATTGTCCCTGTCATTCTCTAGATGTGTGCTCTGTCTAGTTGTGGTATCTTTGAAATTTAAACTTCTATGGAGGGCTATCTTTATTCATATGGAATATAAATTACTATGCCACTTATGCATATTTTCCCCAAAATTGTACTAGTATGAAAAAAACCTGAAATCCTGCTTTAAAAGGAGAGTTGTAGTTTTTTATAATCCTCAGTGCTTCATTTCCACATGTGCTTTTTTTTTTTTTTAATCCTAGTACATCACATTTATTTCCCCTTACTCATCCTTTCTATTTTATGGACCATGAAAACTCTGAGGGCCACAGTAACTATTTGGTAGCTGTCAAACAATACTCTGTGGCATTTCATATATGGTGAGGGGCATCAGTATCATGCTTGAAAGATCAGCTTGATAAAGGGGACACAGTAGAAAGGTTGCACAGATGTTCTGGGATCTCAATTCTTGAATTTTGTAGACCAAGAGTTTGATCATATTCTGAAATCGCTGAAGCAAAGAGTAAATATAAAGCTGTGACCATAAATCCCTTCAGCAGAGATACGCTGTGTGTTAAATCTTACAATTAAAACATAGCGGTGCAAAGCCTGATCTGTAGAATTTGATGTTGGTTTCTGAAGGGACCATCTGTAACACCCCAATGCCTCGAGCTGGGGGGTGGGATGGCTGTTCGGTGCCTTTGCTGTGGCTGGAGCAGGAGAGTCTTCCTTTCTCCTTCCACAGCTTCCGTCAAGCTTTGCTGGCTCTTGATAACCTCTGTGTTTGATGTTGAGCATTCCACACAATTTCTATTACTTAAGTATACCTCTTTTCTGTATATTTGAAATTGTTGCTCATTTACCCGTGACTAATAGATGGCTTGGGCAGAGAACTCTGAAGAGAGACTATTCAAGCTAAAAGCACACAAAAAAACCCTCATCTAATCAGCCTACACGTATAGACACATCATCAAAACTTGCAGTTGCATTTCCCCACACAGAATCCCTGCTTGTCTGACAAAAAGATGTATTTTGGTTCAATTTTGGATTAGACAAATTGTAAAAATGAATGTTTTGCTCAGTCTGATCCAAACAAGACAAGCCAGAGTGTCTGAGGGCTGCATGTCAAATACATGTTGCAATAGAGAAGAGTAAAAATTAATTTTCATTTAGCTTTTTATGTCAATACTGCTTGTGGTGAGTGCTGAAGTATGGAAGAAAGTTGCTGTGAAATAAAGTTGCTGTGAAATATTAAGTGGTGTGAGATATGACACTTGAAATAGTCTGCCATCTTAAGACAGTGCTGAGATTAAGTGATATTAACACTATCTGCTATATTTGTCCAGTTGGTTCACATGGTTGTCATTCTTGTTTTATTGAACAAAATTATGGCAAATCAACTTCACACTGAAGCCTGTAAAGCTCAAAAGTATCTCTATAGTGAGGGAAAAAGATGGCAGTTTCCTATACCTGATGTTTAATCAATTTGACTTTTTTCTTTCAGCTGCCTTCAAATATAGTGTAGCCAGCCACAGATGTTCCTGACTGTATTGTTATTTTGTTAAATAATGGCTAATGCACTTGTAGTCTGACAGCAAGATACCCTTGTTAAATAATTGAGCAAATAGATTTTTACACTTGGGTGTGTTACTGTACCTAGTGGTGGTTTTATGGCAATTGCAGTTTTCCTCAGTTTTGGGGAGGTGGGGAGCTCTCTTTAAAATGAGTTTTCCAGCATTTTCTTGTACCTGAGGGGCAAATAGGTGGTCTTTTTGTCGTCTTGTGTGCTCCTGTGTTCACTGGTTATTGCTGTTCTGTTTGGGTATGCTTTGTCTGGAAGATGTTGAAGCTACTTGGAAGAATAGTATTGACTTTGCCCATCATGACTATGTAACTGGTCAAATGCTTCCTGGAAGGAGCACCTGTTGGTTTCTGCAGCAGTGGAAATAGCCTAAAAATACAAACTTCATGTGGAGTCTTTCAGTCCTTACAAGGAATTTCTATGGTTTGGGTTTTTTTTGATTGTTGTCCACATAAGATGTTAAGTGGTTTACAATGGCTTATGTCACTTCAATACAGGATAAACACATAAATGGTGTTGATATTTCGTGGTGCTGAGAAACAATCAAAACTCAAAGCGTATTTATGTGCTGTCATTCCAAGTGGGATGTTTACATTGGTGACAGATGCAGAGAAAGAAAAACTGTTAGATAAAAGGAGTATCCTAAATAGTTTTTGTAATACTATAGACTTTGTTTTTTCCCTAAGACCAGCTAAATAACAGTCAACATGGTTCTCATGCCCTTCTTTCATTTCCTTTCTAGAGATTTCACATGGAAACTTCTCCAGCTGTTCATACCCTACTTGTTTTGGATTTAGACACGTGTGAGCTCCTAGGCATTATGTGGGCTGTTTGTATGTGTGTGATTTCTCTGTGTTTTCTGCACTCAACAGCTAATCATGGAATACAAATACACCGCGTCCTTTTGGTCATTGCTTTTGATATATTAACAGCAAATACTCCTCACTTTAAATATGCCAACCCAAAGGCCATCACTTGTTACGAGGTGGTTTAGCATTGGGTTGTCTGTGTGACCAAATCTCTCCATGAAGGTGGCAGCACATTCTTGTTTGATGGGTGAAAACTTGGTTAGTTTACACCCTGTTGGTTACAGCCACAGTGGAATGATTTGATGAGCCATTTTAATAGAAGACCATTGTCAATTAGGTCTTCTCCCAAATATTGTCTGCTGTGGTACTTACCTCTCCAGTATTAGGTTAGTGAGACCTTGCAGCTGCAGACCGTGGAAAACAGCCTTTGGACCTTTCAGGAGGGTGTCAGCAGTGACAGGTAAGGTCCTCCTAGAAGCCTAGTCATGGTTCTGTTAGATTCTGTAATACCCAAGTCTTGCTTGGTTCATCTCACAGTGTGACTATTCTGCACAGTGTCATGGACAAGGTCTCCTTCTCTATAATACATTGCTCCCAGCAGGTAGTAATGGAAATAGTATTATGTATTTAATCCATAATCATAAATATTTATATCCACTTTTCACCTGTGTTACATTAGCATTCCTGGAAGTGTAATGGAACAGCAAGCACCGCAAACTAAATATTACTACAATCATATTGATTATTCAAAATTACCAAAAACCTGAAGTCTTATGCAATTGAACTTTACCTTTCTTCCTGGTTTTCCTCTGTTAGAGATGTAGTTGACTTGAAATTATTTTATTCTATCTGAAGCGTTTTTGTGAGGGAGGGACTTTGTGACACCTGTCATTATATACCATTTAGTGACAAGGATACAAAATTGGCAAATTGTCAACTTAATTGATTTAAAAAAAAAAAGCCCTAAGTTTTTGTGCTGCAGTGCTACATGCCTGTATTCTCTGTGTTTTCTAATATATACTCTCTGCTCTTTCCACCCCCTTCTTTGGGTTGCAGACTCTTCTAAATGGCATTAAAATACTAAATGTTGAGAATGTTCTGCACTCTGTTTGACACTGGCATGTTAATATTTTTGTGAGTTTTTTTTTTAAAAACAACCAATCAAACAAAAACCCAACAAAACCACACACACACACAAAAGCACCCCCACCACCAAAGCTTGAACCTCACCAAAAAAGCCCAACCCAAACAAACAATAACTGCTCTGACCCCTTCAACACACCACCTCAACAAAACACCAGAACATGTTTTAAATGTTGGCTGGACAGCAGTTAAATAGCAACTTTTGAGCATTTGTCTTGCTTGTATTTGTCTTCAGAACTATGAGGAACCGACCTGGAACATCTGCTGGCACCAGTGAGGTGGCCAAGAGTCCCTGAGAGGGACTGAGGTTTTGGGTGACTGCTTTATCTCAGTGATGTAGGAGATGATCTGCAATTTGTGGATAATTAGTGGTGCTGTGACTGTGAGGTTAACAGGTTGAAATAGTAGACAGGTATCATTTTTTGGAGAAGAAAGCAATTTGGCAGCTGTCATTGCGCATTAGGTGATTTTGTGTATGTGCCATAAATGTGGAGCAGGAACACTTTCAGGAGGAACTAATGTGCTTACTCATGGAAGATACTATTTCCAAACCAGACAGAGCAGAGATAAGGAAATGGACCACTATGAAGAAAAAAGATTCCTGTCACTGTGTCTAAGCTCCTCCTTACAAGTGAACTGTACTCGCATGTCTGAGATTAAATCCTGTTGTGTTTCCTACGGCTAAAATTGCTGCTTGAATGTGGTTGGTAAATTCTGGTCTATTTACATTTACATGCTTTAATATATAAACTAAGTAACAATTATTCTTTTGCAAATACTGAAGAACCCCTTCTTTCCTCCTTGCTACCGTGGCTATGAAATTATTGCAGTGCATGCAATTGCCATGGTTTAACACAGATATCTGCTATAGCTTGGTTTGTATAAATGCTTAGTTCTCTCTCTTTTTTTTTTTTTTTTTTGTCTACTGGTGCTGCTTTTAATGACTATTTTCTGCTTTCGGAGGAAAAAAAGAAAGAAATGGTTGTGGAGCTGTGGTGGGAATTGTGAAATCAGGACCGTGTAATGCCTTTAGTCTGCTGTCAATTAGTCTATGTGATGCAAAACCATGATGAATCCCATGATGTCTTCTCCCTGTTGAGCCTAATAAAATTCATTTTCAGTCCACAACTCATTAGATGGCCCTTCTGGTCTAAGGGAATAACAAAAGATGTCAAGCTATATGTCAAACTGAAGTAGTGAGAAAGTAGAAAAAGGAAAAAAAAACCAAACACTCTAAATGAAACAAGCTCAGAGAAAGAGACATTTGTGGTTGGTTGTAACTGCCTTAAGAGGTAGGAGTTATATAATAAGCCTCAAGTTTAGTATAAGCTCATCATGGTAGACTGTGTTTGCAGTTCATATATCATACTTAGTGTTGTCTCTTGTTAAAGAGAAAAAGAAACACCTTGGCAAGGCTTGGAAACACTGTGTATGCAGAAAGGAAAATACCTTTTAAATTTAGAACAACCCAGGTGAATCCTTGAGTGAGGTAAGCCTGGCTGGTCTGAAGAAGCCCTTTGGAAGTCATGGGGAGAAGTGTGTGTTTAATGGGAGAGCTGGATGGCGAGGTACAGTGCAGAGCAGGTGGCAGCCTGCAACATCCCATGGAGATGCTACCTCTGTTGTCTTGAGAGGTTGGCAACTGCTTGACCCAGGTCACCCCTGCAGGGATGCGGTGATTTTGACTGGGGAGGTAAACAAGACCAGGGTGGATAGAGAAGTCAGCTCTGATAAGATAAAAAGCAAATGCTATATTTTTTCTTCTTCCCAAGTCAGCCTGGTATGTGTCTATTCTAATTATTGAGTTCATTATTAAAAAGTATGAGAGATGAAATAATTTGAAAAAGGAGTGTTTCTGTGGGGAGTCCTTTGTTGTCATATAGGACCACATATAAGACGTTCTGGGATGGACTTGTTCAACGCTCGGCTCCAAATATCTTTAGGCTGAAGGAACACACATATTCTGCTGATTTCTCTCCTGATCACACTTTGTTTTATGGATGTTGATATTTTAGATATCCTCCTTTATTCCCCTACATAGAAATCTTATTAGAAAGAAGATAAACCTGGATTTCTCTAAATAGTTTAATTTTACTTTCAGTTTCTGGGTGGGCTCGGTTAAGCGTAGAAGGTAGATACACTATATTTGTGATAGAGCAAACAACTATGTAGGTGAGTATATCTGAATTTACATGGCATGAAGGTTTGGAGGTATATAGCTGTCTGTTTTTCCTGGAAAAGGGTCCAATAGTCAATGAGAGACTAATTCACCTTTCCAGTACCTCTAACTCTGTGACTGGAGCTGTTTGACACGTAATGTCATAACCTGAGCTATTCTGCTGTTTGAAAAAAATGCTCAAATAGTGTTGAAAGTCAGGAATAGGATATGGACACAAATCTCTTCAGAAATGAGGCGTTGATTCTGTGTTGTAGAAAACATTGAAAGCTGGCGTACTGTATTCTCCCTTATTTGGCCAGAAATCTTCAGTGTTTATAGAGGGTGAAATTCATCCGTGTGCTGTGAACTATGTGCTCCAAATGAAGCTTCAGTGAGCTTTTAATGTTGGGTATATCATATGCTGCCTTTCCTGAATAAGGATGAGTTTCTCCTTGAAACAAAATCAAGACTGAGAGCAGATAAGGTAAAATACTGATGGGATGAAATAAAACTGGTCTATCAGAATAAATGACACAGAAATTCAATTTGGGGCAGTAAAATGGGCGTACATATTATTTTCTATTGTATGCTATTTCACATAAAGTGTGGTTACAACAGGAAATAAAAATTGCATATAGGACGAGCTGCTAAAAACCATGAGGCTGTACTTTCCTGTTCAAATTGAAAGGTAAATGCAAGAGGAATAATATATGGGTTTCATATCTTCAGGTTTTCTTCCTTCCTCTACTGATTCATTATCTTCAATTTTATTCTCGTGACTAATTTGGTGGTGGATGTCTGTCCTTATTATACAGTGAATGCAGACAAATGTTCTGTATGAGCATTTTTCTATGCTATTTATATCTGTAACTTCTTATTTTCAAGTTATAAATGGCTTTGGAGAAAGTCTATTTCATGGCATCAAATTTTTCCCATATTTGGACGGATCTGACGCTTACAGCACTCCTGTACTTCACCCCTTTGTGCCACCAGTGTTTGTTCTTTTTGTTTTGTCTCCATAGATCATGGTGAAATTAAAGCAATTTGTGTGTCTCTGTCTTCAACTCCTCAGATACAACCCTCCTTTACAATCACAGCAAAATAGCTCATAGAAATAAGAAAGCTATTTAGAGTATGAGAAGTTCTTTTGCTCCCTTACGTCATATGAAAATGGCCGAAGTACTTTAATACTTTATAGGAAAACATACTGTTTGTTTTACACATTAGAAACTTGGTTTGGGTCTTCGTTGGTAGTTCCCACGAAGGAAAAAATAGGATTAAAATTCATGAAACTTTACTGCTAAACTCACGGACTTATTGTACATAAAAGGATTTCTATTTGGTAACTTTTTTACTCTGAAGAGGGAGTGAGGGGGAATCCAGCAACCTTTAGGGAAGTTAACTGCTGAAGGGAAGAACTGAGATTTGATTAATATCTTTTTAAGTATCTTTGTCCTGGTTCTAAGTGTTCTTGTGAAGAAACTCCATAGTTTTCCTCACACTTCCTACATCTTTCTTTATATTTCTCTTGCATTTACAGTTTTAAAAAATAAATCTCCTTTTCTCTTCTGCTCTTTTTTTCCACTTGACTGAATCCCCGGTGGCCCATTACCTGTGGTAGAGTAGCTCTCACTCTTGAGCTGCTGGCTCCATATGAGGAACTTTTGAGGTTACCTTTGAAATATTGGGAAGTAGCAAAAATCAGTTAAGTGTCTCAGTCTGAGTTACTGTGACTCCAGAGCAGATCATTCAGCCATCTGGAGGTGAAGATCTGCTGGAATTTGAATCAGTTTATGAATACTTTCTCTTTTCTACCTTTCTATTTAAGTCAAAGGAAATTTTCACTTCAAACAAAACACAACAAACTTAATCCTGTTATAGTCAGCCAAGTGCCTTACTAAGCAATAATTGAAATTTTAAGCTTTTGACTATAGTGATCAAGACAGCTCTGTGCTTTTGAGATTATAATTATTCAGTAAAAACCTTTTGAGTGCTCAAGACTCATGAAATTCTCCAAGATGTAAATCACAAGATCTATGTAAAATGTATGAAGTGGAGACTCGTCACAGACAGTGACCCATACAATTTTTCTCTTGGTTTACTTTGTCTCAGGGAGTGTGTGAAAGTTGTTCAGCATGCATATAAAGGTATTCATTAGTCAGAAATTTGACTGATGAATGAAAGACTTATTAAGGAGCTCTTGTCAAATCAGTTTTTGGCCTAGCATTTTTCAGTTTGCTATAAAACTCTGCCTATTCATATTCAGTGGAGTTTCCTTGGTTGTCTGAGACTGATTCAGCCACATTATCTGCTCTGGTGTTTCCAAGAACACTGGGTGTCTCCTGGAATTAAAGCTGCTGTTCTTCACTCTAATTACTCTGTTATCAGCTATGCTGGACTGGAGTTTGGATGATGTTGGATTTTTTTTTGACATGTTTATATGTAAATATGTGACCAGTAACCAATAGAAGATGAATCTAACATGAGACCCAGAAATACTTCTCAATTCCTGATTCCTACTATGTGTCTCAGCAACATCTCAGCTTTAAGTTAAGACCTAGGTATGGATCATTCTGTGATTTTCTTGTAGAGGAACATTCTAGATGAATATAAGAGAGGAGAACTAGACATGGCTGGAACACGACAAAGTAAACAAGCTGTTGTTCAACTAGAGAGCAGAACTGTGCCAACAGACCTTCTGGGAACAAAAAGCTCTTTTATATTTTAACAGTAACAATTTAAAACATTTTTTTAAGAGAAAAGTAATGTTAAAGAACCTGTTTTAACTTCTATACCTAAATAGGTTGCTGTGAGCTTTGCTGTAGCTTTGACAGTCTGGTGCTCCAGTTCCCATTGTATTGTGTCTTACATATGCATATAATTGAATTATGCTGTGCTCTGGGGAGGTTGTCATTACTATATGTTTTCTGTTGTCCTTGTTGCTGTAGGATCTGGCTCTAATGCCTCTGCAAGACTAAGCTGTGTCTTGCTATACCTCTCTGTGGATTTATTTGAAAGGGTGAGCTGTCAGGATGTCTCAGTATTACACCTTGTCCTGGTTTTGGCTGAGATAGAGTTAATTTTCTTCCTAGTTGCTGGCGTAGTGCTGTATTTTGCATGTAGTATGAGAAGAATGGTGATAATACACTGTTGGTTGTTGCTGAGCAATATTTATACCAAACCAAGGACTTTTCAGCGAGGAGGCTGGAGGTGCATAAGAAGCTGGGAAAGGACCACAACCAGGACAGCTGACCCAGACTGGCCAAAGCGATATTTCGTACCATGTGGTATCATGCTCAGGATATAAATTAGGGAAAAGTTAACTGAAGGATCGCTGCTTGGGGAACAGCTGGGCAGCCATCAGCAGGTAGTGAGCGTTTGCACTGTGTCTCACTCATTTTGTGTATCCTATTATTGTTTTATCTTCCTTTTTTGTCCTGTGAAACTGTCTTATCTCAATCCATGAGTTTTACTTCTTTTTCCCCATTTCTGCTCCTCATCCTGTTGGGGTGGGGGGAGGAATGAGTGAGGAGCTATGTGGTGCTTAGTTGCTGACTGTGGTTAAACCATTACACATCTGCACTTGCAGCATTTCACAGCTGCTCCGAGCAATAGAGGCTCAACATCAGTTGACTGGAGTTGGTGCAAAGAGATTTTTTCCCTCTGAGTACTTAGTAATATGATGTTCTTTTATCTGCATTCTAAAACGGTGTTGGCCTTTTGCTGCTAACTTTATGAGGATGAGCTGGACACAGTTGTTTTGTTTCTGCAGTAGTTTCTCTCTTCTCTCCCATTCATGTTGCTTTAGCTACATCACGCAGGATATTCTTTGCATATTTTCTGCTTGTGAGGGCTATTAGCCCTTCCCAGTACTTGATGATTCCTAAACACCAGTGTGTTTCTTTCTGTTCTTACCCTCCCTAGGGAATTAATGAAACTATGAAATGTAAGCAATCATTAAATTCTCAAGCTAGGATAGTAGTGTAGGACTGATTCAAACTGTACTAGGTCTGGAGGAGCACAGAGCTGTATTGAACTGCTTTGGTATTCCACAATCAGAAAGGACTTTTTCAGTCACAAAAGGTTTCCTACATGTTGCAAGCAGCAGGGGTTTTTCTGAACTCGCAGCCTGTGACTGCAGAAAACCCAATTTCCAGTACTGGCTGTTGTGTGAGGGGGCAAGTCTATCAACACTGGGCCCTGCCCTAGAAACACCGAGGATTTTGCCTGGTGGGATTTCTCTCCCCTATGGATCATGACCTATTTCCATTGCCTTTTCTGAAAGAAATAATGTGCTTTCACATTGTATGTGCCAGCATATTTTTTTGTCAGAGAAGAAGGGAAGGGAAAAAATATAACTGATTTTTAAGTATTTGCATCTGTTAATGGTTTTTATTTACTTTAAGAAATACTTTCAATTCTATTTACCTTGAAGTTAACGACTGTATTGTCCATTCTACATTGCTCACAGCTGCAGAGATTCTTGTGGGCAATTACTCAGGACAGCAGTTAATTATGAATACTTACTGGCTGGAGTTATGGAAATCCTAATAATAATTCACATCTCTTGTGTTTGCTGTTCTATGGAAATTAAATATTATGAAGCAGAATACCTTGTTCAGGAGCTTTTTCTCCTTGTACATGTGGGAGGTGTCATAATTGAATCTTGGTTTGTACGTCACTGGAAGGGGAAAAGTGTTTCATCCCTGGTGCATGTGTGTAGTTTCCAGCTAACAGCAGCACCTGTAACTTAAAGTAGAAAAATGTACATTTGAATGGGAAATAAGAACCAATTTAATGGAAATTTTAAAGTTTAATTTATGGACATCACTTAGTGCCTCTAGCTTTGATGAAGTTCTTGCTCACTTCCAGCACTGAAGCACTGCGTTCTCCATACTTGTGAAGAGATGCTTAGAGATGGGAATTAAAGGATTTTCTTTTTTCCTCATCCTCCTTAAGACATTATCTGGTGACTGGTGTGAGAGACTGAGGGATTTTGCCTGAGTTTGAATCGAGCTCTGCTGAGAACACTTTGTGGAAGCGTAGGAGCCAAGCTGAGAGCTGAGTACTCCTGTCTGTCATGTCTTTGCTATGATAAGCTTTCATGCACAAGTTGCTTTTCCTAGCTATGTGCTCTGCACAGACTAAATTCTTCTTTATGCTAAAAAAAGATGTGCTGAAATGTCTTAAATCCTTATGAAAACTGTTGCTCCTGAGCTGGATAAATAGCAGTATGCTTGTGACACGTGCTTCTGCAAGACCACAACCACCACAGGATTGTAATAAACCTGTTCCCATTTGCATTCTCAATAAGAGCTTTATTGAAACAGGTTTGCTTTATGGTTAGTCTCATGAGCCACCAAGGCTGATATTAATGTAGGCATTAACTGTATCAGAAATGCCTCTGGTGTCCCTCAGGCAGGTATTTCTTTGGCACTATCCCGTGTTTTGAAGGGATTATGTTCTGTTCAGGCCTCCTTCTATGAATTTTATTAAGAAACCCAAGTCTCATTTTCCTGTTTATTGTTCTTTGTCTATACCATACTTTGTTTTTTTTGGTCCCCCTTCACTTTTGCTTCATTTTGTAAAAGAATATCTATCTTCCTCCTCACCTTCATATCATGTTTTGGGGGACTAGGTTTGACCATTTAAAACCTGAACCTTGAGACACTTTGGGAGGTGACAGCAGTCAGATGGGCAGAGGGAAGGTCTACCCAGCCCCACCACTTTGCAGCTGCCAGCAGCATGTGCTTGGAAGAAATGTACAGGAATAAATCAAACCTGCAGCTCTGATGTGCTCTTCTAGCTTCTGGCAATCTGCAGTTTGGGGACTTTGAGCTGGAGGTTATGTTGTATCTTTGTATTTAATCTCCTTGATGGTCTTTTCCACTATAATGGCCCCTTCTATCATTTTTGAGGAAACTAGTGATGATATGAATGCTGCAAACAGATGAGTTATCTCAAAGGCATTTGTAAACGGGATTCAGTCCCACCTCTACATTTCACTGCTTTTTATTCTATACTTATTAGAATAACACTGCAAAATGTGATTTAGCAGTGTGTGTTCTCCTGTGCTATTGCAAATAATCAGAAACGGCTTTTGTTTGTTATTTATGTCACTTTCTTTTTAATTCTGCTAAACCCTTGTGAGCTTAGATCAGTGAAAACTCTTGTGGGTCACAGAAACATGCTTCTCTGTCCTCTTTAGTTTTGAGACACCACCTTTTCAGGTGTTCTACTTGTCGTTTGTTTGGAGGGGTTTCTTTCCCTTCTTCCAAGCACGACTCCTTTCATATAGGAGAACTAAAATGGCTAGATTTCATGCATAGCTGTAGGCAAATATGTATATTTCTGTAATTCTTGTGCTGATATCTACACAAGATGTGATAGTTTGCTAGAAAGTAGGAACAAAATTCCTTATTTAAGAATAAATAAATCACACTCAGTGGAAAGTTTGTTGCCAGTTTTAAATGTGGTGTTCTAACTGGATGTATTTGCAGAGACTTTATTCCCTGCAATGTGAGCCAGTCGTTAGTCTCTTCTCTTTTTGACACTTACCTTGCTATACTCGAAAGCTGGTTACCTTTCGGCAGCTGACAGGACAATCACTCTCGGGTGCAATGGTGAGAGGCAGTAACTCCCACAGCACCAGGGCAGGCACCTGGTCTGTCAGCTCCTTCCCACTGGTTTTGTGCTCTTTGGCTGGTAAGTGCGGAATATTCATCCAGCTCAGATCGCAAATCCAGCAGTAAGTCACCCATAGCAAACCGCAGCAAATAATTTGGTGTCAGTGGCTTTAAAGATACTACTTGACCAAGACAGGTAGATGTACAATGTTGCTCCTAATATCCTTCCTGAATTTCTTTTCCTGCAAATATTTAAGATTATGTAGCTATGAAGTCATAAGATCTATTTTGATCCCTTTCTGCATCTGTAGTAATGGTGCTCTAAACAACATCCTTGAAACATTAGATGCACATTTTGTCATCAAAGGACAAGTATATGACAGTGGATATAAAGAACCATAGAGTCCTTCTAAACCCTGATACCATTGTGCAAATGCAGTCCCCTTTCCAGGAGCGCAGAGTATTCGCCCTATTTTACCTCTGCAGGGTGGTAATAACTTCTGCAGCATGCAAGATGAAACATAAATAACCTTTGTCATTTTTAGAAAAGGTACTTGCTGAGAAGTATTGTACTCAGAGCCTTCCTGGGCAAATTGTGAATAATTTGGTTGTCAGGCCCCAGGGTTCTGCCTTGCTGGACTCTGTGCTCTGCTGAGATGTGAGCTGAGCTGCTCGGGAGCAATTGAGGCATTTGGAGGATGGAGATGGCTGCTGCTTAATAGCAGTGGGCTTCAGTCTGTTCCCATTTTGTTTCTAATAAACTTAAATGAAGTGCTCAGTACCTATCTGTAGTGTCCATGGCGTTTCTCATCAGAACAGCTTGCAGGATGTGATAATAGAGGAGTTTAGGGCAAGGAGGAGAACTCTGGCTGCTTTCAGTGGAGAAACCACAACTCTAATAGCCATTTATTGAGGTTTTCTGAAACTTTTATGCTGTCCAGCTGCTAATAGCTCCTGATTAAGCAGCAGCACTGGTTGTCTGTTTGCTTCTGTCAGGGTTTAGCTGAGTTACTGGCAACTTAAAGCCAGGCTCTCAGATGCCATTTGTTGTTTAAATTGTGGTCAAATCCTGTTCCAGGTACAAGATTCTCAGTGATAATCAGCTTTCCCATTTGCAGCCTTTGTGAGAAAGGGTTGTGATTCTCAAAGACAGTTAAAAGAAAAAAAGGCAATTTTGGGTACGTTTCTGTCCTGCAGGTGGTGAGAGGAAAGGGCTACCCATGATCTGTGATGTTGGACATCACCGAGGGAGAGGATTTAGATGACTCATGGTGAACTCCTGGGAAAAATAGATAAACAAGTTGCACAGAGTAAGGCAAGTCTTGGACTTCAGTTTGCTCATTTTGCTTTGGGTTGGATAGCGGAACTTCATTCAACTTAAGCTGATGAGAGACTTGGGATCTTCCATGGGCTGATCGTGTCAAGTATAGTGCTGATGGTGAGAACTTGAGGCAGGAGGTCCCTGCTATCATGTGACACAGCCCAGATGCTTCATGCTCTGCTAACAGTGTTTGATCTTGATTTTGGGTGAACATCTGAATGGTGCTCTGTAGGCTGGTATGTTGGTGGGACCCTGTCCTCAAACCTGGAGAGAGAAAGAGATGCTGTTGTTGTCAGGACTGAAAACCACTTATAAGAAGTCCTATTTCCTCTTTTTGTTTTCATTTGAGCCATCTACTCATGATCTGAATGCAGCAAAATAGATGTTCTCATTTCTTCATCATGCCATATCAGTGGGAAGTCATGTGTTAAATAGAGTTCAGCTTTGTGGTCTGAGTGTACGTAGGCTCTGCAGGCATCACAGTTACTGTCATTTCTGTGTTATCAGTGACTGACCCACCAAGTGCAGGATGCTTAGAAGTTGCACATTTGCCAATGGGTTTTGAAGCACAATGTGGGTGTCACGGTAGTTTATTTATTTTGGCTGCTTGATGAGCTCTTAAATTGCTTTAAATGAGCTTTAGTGAGGGAGGCATAAACTGTTCCAAATAGATTTCTTGATATTCTGAGGCATGGTTAAGTTGTGATCTAGAAAGAGGAAGACATACCTACTCTTTCACTCTGTTATTACCTGGAAGCCTGTTTGCCAGGAAACTTCAGGAAAGGAGGAAAGAGGAGAGCAGAATGGATCAATGAATCAGATTTTTGTGTGTGTGTGTGTGAGAGCTGGTTAGCTGTGTGTTTGTGCTGTGTGTTTGCAGTATGTGGGTTGATTTGTGGTGGTGTGTGTTTTGTAAGGTTTTTTGTTTTTCTTGTAGGTCAGATCTACAGATTTATTAATTCCTCCCTGCTAGCTTATTTACGTATTTGGAAGCTGAACACTCCCACTTGATTCAAAAACTGAATTGTATTTAATAACCTTATTACCTTGACTCATAGAGGCATTTTTTGGAGCTCTGAGCTTCCGTTTCTCTAGGCTGTTACTGCTTGGTCTATGATGGGTGTAAGATGATGATGTCCGCCACTTTAAAGAAAATATTTTATTTTTTTAATACCATGTCACACTAAATATTATAAGAAAATGCAGACTAAGTAAATATATGAAAATGCAGATGAATTTTGGATCAGCTTTCACTTTGATTTCAGTAACTAATACAAACAATTTGAAGGAACATCAAAATATTTGGGTTTAAGAGGAGATACAACAAAATGTGTTTTGACGCAGTTCTTCTGAAGCTTCCATTTTAATGAAAGATTAATTGCACTGTCAACTTTTTAACATAATATTAAAAGAGAACTAATGCTTGGGGTATCAGGATTCCAAAATGCCCTTACATTCCTCTCACCTAATGAACTCCAGTTTGAGTGCTGACATGTGACTTCAGTGTTTCATAGATCTAGAAGCAGAAAACTGACTAAAGCATCATCACTTGAGCTATTTCTGTTCCTTCTGATGTTCCTTCTTAAAACGTACCTGTTATCTCAAAGGTCTTTGTGCATAACTAAAGGGTACAGTGAGGAGTTAGATTTGTGTGGCAGCTACATGATCATCCTTCTTCAACACTGGGTTGTTTGTCCTTCCTTGATAGCTGACTATATAGCCTAAGAAGCTGAAAATGATGACAGTCAAAGGGAGTGTGTGGGGAGGAGGTGTTTGCACTGAGACTATCCTCGGGTCTTGTGCTCAGCTAGGGGGGACAGGACAGGGCAGGGGCTCTGCTGAAATGGTCTGGCTGAAGCCACAGTGGCTGCTGGATCACTCTCAGGTTGAGCTGCTCAGAAGAATATGACAAACAGCTGGTTGCTGTTTTCTGAAACAGAGCATTTCAAAACTGCCGACTTGACATAGTAGCTACACTGGATGGAACTTTCAGGGAGCGTTTTGCTTCTGAACTTCCAAAAACTCCTCTGAAAAGCTGTTGGCTACAGCAATGACTTTTGTAGTGACATTAAAGAGAAATTTATTGCGCTTAAGTTTTGCTTCCTTCCAATTTATGGGGTCCTCAAGAGCTGAGATCCAGTAATTCCTTCTGAATGGCTATTTCTACTTTTGAACAAAGCTTCTTAAATGTGATATATTACTAGCAGTGAGTGCGAACATCCCCTCTGTTTCAGAGAAGTGCTGTATGGGTTATCTTGCTGACAGGAAATTGGAGAAACATAAAGGAATCAAAATCTAGAAAGATTATAGGTGGACTTGTATTAAGTGTTGGAAATTCCCTTTTCCCCAGTGGGGGATTTTGCTGGGAGTGGAGATGTGGATTAGAAGCAATATTATTGGAATGCCTTTTATCAGGCTACTCTTAATAGACTAAAACTGTTAAAGGCAGAAAGCTCTTTGCAAATCACACTGACTTAAGCATTGTGGCAGCAGCTCACAGCTCCCTGGCAATTTGCTCAGACCCTCTGTGCTTTACTCCATGCGTGTGGCAGTTGCACATCTCCCCTGAGATCCGGAGCTGTCAGTGGGGCAGTTGATGACCCTTTAGCACCTTTTGTGCCCTGCTCTATGTCCTCAGGTGTGGTGCTGAGGTGCTGACAGTCCCATACCTGAACCCTGGGCACAGTGACTCTGCATGCTGTGGGGCAGGAGGGGTGGGATCCCCATAGACAGGGTCCTCAGCCAAAGAAGTGTCCAGAGAAACCGAGAAGCTCCTGGACCATGCTGGTAATGACCAAAGCCAGATCCGACTAGGCTATAAACGTGGCCTCTGCTGATGAACCCCTTGGAGCGGTCTCCTGTGACCAGAGACCTCCTCTGATATCAGGGAGCATCTGAGGAGACTTCCTGGGATTGAACCCTCACCTTTTCCTTGGTGAGTGTTTTTTCTTCTGGAGCCCTTCCCATCCCAGGTAAGTGATTATTTGTTCTGGGTACCACCAAAAAAGTAGTTTTTGTGGGTGAGTACCTGCAGGCTGTGGATCCTCCTTATGTGGTCATGTGGTGATAATATCTCCAACTGGTACATCAAACCTACAGTTTGAGTGTTGCTGGAGTGCTGAATAATTTTGAAAAAACCCTGTTTCTAGTTGTTTTTTCTGCATAAATGGTTCTGGTCAGAATAAAGTCTGTTAGGAGCTTATCACTTGCCTAAATTGATTTCTGGGGTGCCTCTGTAAGAAACAATCATCTTGCCAATATAATAGGCCTAGGCAGGATCTTTCAGCAAAGCATACTTTAACAATTTTGCAAAACTGTGTATCCTAGCTAATGGTAAGCACACAGAACAGGGCAAAAAGCCACTGCTCATATTACGCTAATCCCAGCTGCAAATTCATTCCTGTGTTCCCTAATGGTTGAGTACAGGGTTCACAGACTGCCTGATGCTTCTTGGGTGTCCTGCCTCAGTTTACCTCACTACTCTAATTCTAACTAGCTCAAGACTTTGAGAACACCGTATATGTGGTCTCAAGCCAGTCTTCCTTCCAGACACCTCGCTGTCCTTTGTCAGTTATTCAGTCACGCAAAAGTAAGTTTCGAATGTTGATATTTAGGTCTATTAACCCATACAGAAACAACCTGTGCATTTTGTTGCCTTCCCTGGGCTGTGTGTTTTCACTTTTTTCACTTTCCCATAGACTGGGTGAACTTGTAGTGTTTTCTCTCAATTCTGTTCATTCTCTAAAGGAAAGTAGTGATGTGTAACAGTGTAGTCTGCTTGCTACTTTTCAGTCTTTTTACTTTTCATTGTTCCTTTTCACTTCCTCTCAGCTTTTCTTCCTGACTGAATTTTCAACCTTGACCAGAAATTGTGCATGCTTTTTTCCTCCCACTCTCTCCTAGTGCTGTTTCCCATACCCTCACCAGCTCACTACCTCTGTGTTTGGAAGAGGGATGTATTTCTGAAAGTGGGGTTGAGAATAGGAGCCTCTGTCTTTCCTGAGGAAGATTTCTCTTGATCAGGGTTCACCAGGGATTAATCTTCCCTCCCAGGAGTGTTAAACTGTAAAATACCATCAGCCCCATCAGCTGGTGGTGGTCAAGAGCACCTACTATTGTACCACAGCCTACAAATGACTTCCTAATCCACAACTCAGACTAAAGCTGTGTGTTATTCTAATAGCTTGGATGTTTGGAGGCACAGTTATACTCCAGTAGAGGCAGAGAAGTCATCAGTGCTATTTGCAATGCACTAATTCACTGCAATAGGTAGGAGTTCACTTAGAAAGAATCCTTCACAGTGCAAGAGTTTGAATATGGTATATAGTAGAGAAGACAACAGTCCCTGATAAGGTTTAAACGCCTGATGTTTGATGTCCTGGCTTGATCTTTAGATTCCTGGGCCTGTTGGCAAAGTGAACCAACCTGCCTCCTAAGAAATGTATAAACTTCTATGTGCATCTCTATAACTTGCCCTAGCTGGATCCCTCTTACTATTCATGTTATTAATATATAATATCTTAATCAGAGCTGATTTTAAGAGCGAAGGTTTGAATTCTAGGTTCCATTTTTTTTTTTGTCTTCTGAAAAATTTTATGTCTTGGAAAAAAAGAGGAAAGAAACCTCTCTGCGTTCTGTTGTCATGAAGCAGGAAAAGTGAGGAAACGAAGCTCTGGAGAGTTGCAAGGCAAGTTTAAAGAGAAACTGCCCTTTTATTTTTAAATCCATTTTGCTTTCACAGAAAAACCAAATCTAGTCTGTGGAGACCATTAAAGTAGATGCATTTTTAGAATCAGATCTTTTATTTGGCTTCAACCCTTTCCATTTATTTATTACAATTACTGAATTTTCTCCTTAAACTGCAAACTACTCAATGGAAGCATAGCTGGCAGGATAAAATTATTATAGGATAATTTGTGTTTGCCAGACTGAATGAAATGACTACTGTATAGGGACAAAAAGCATTGAAGAGCTGTGGGGTATTTCTGGACTCTTACAAACATTTTTTTTTAAGAACAGATAAGGGAGAAGGTTGTCTAACACACTGAGGTGGGGTTTTGTAATTTTCAAACTTGCACAGTGATATGAACAATATTTACAGAGGGAGTTATCTGTGGGGTGTTTTGTTTGTTTATTTAAAAATGAAAAAATCAAACAAGACAATATTGAAATTTGCTCCAGTTATACAGTATATTCTTGTCAGGCAAGAAGTCATAATGCTTGCATATAAAAAAAATAAGAACCATGTTTCATGAAAATATGTATAGTAGAAAATAAATACCCATTCTGTTTCCTAAACAGTGAAGTATGGACTGAATTAAAATGGAGATGAACAGATTTCACTGATTACTTTTTTCCAAGTTCTTACTATCTTTAATGGATTATAATGTGATACTTATGAAATGTTTCGAAGGTTTTGATGGTTGCCCCTTGCCTCTTCCAAGCCTGCCAGCTGGTTGCTCAGGATGCAGTGCTGGGTCCTGCTGGAAACCCCGGAGGTTGTTCCAGAAGCTGCAGTCAGTTGTCTGGCAGGTACCAGGAAAACTTCAGCTACTGGTTTTTACCTGGAGCTGAGCCCTAAATATGTGAGTGGAGAGAAAGACAGAGATGGATGGTGAGATTAGGAGGAAGAAGCTGAAGTTGGGGAAAACTGGGAATCTCTTGTGCATGTTCTTAGGAAAAAGGGTCTGGTGCAATAACTAGTAGTGAGTTAATTGACTCTACAGAAAAAATAGTGTAGTATTTTTATTTTGAAAGGGAAGGATGGAAGAGTATGTGCTATGTGTATTACTGACAGTAAATTAAGGCAAAATGAAGCACAGGTGGAGATTTTGAAATTGACTAGTAAAATTAGCCAACAAGTGCTTCCAAAAATTGATATTTCTTTAAACATAATACCCCTTTGTTATTAATCTCAACTGAGTCTGATTCAAAGCTTTATAACTATGTAGAAATACTGTTTTGCCACTCCAGAGGAGAGAGAGAATAAGAACAACAAACCCCACACTTTTCCTGGGGCTGGGGAGCTTTCTGCTTTGGTGTATTGAGTTGATTTTTCTCTTTCAATTAGGGTTGTAATTTTTCTTACCCTAGTAGTCTTGCTGACTGTGCAACCTCCTGCTTTCCCAAAGCCAGCTCATATGATCTTTTGTACATGAGGTTACTTTTTAGATGAAAATCTGATTATGTGCATGAATGTTTTAGGTCAATTGAAGGGGCCTTTTTTTTCCACTCAAAGGAAAAAGAAATCCAAATTATAATAATAATAAACCCAATATTAAAGAAAAAAGAGGTATACTCGAGAAAGTGTACCAGTACAAATAGATGTAAACTTCATTTTAAGTAAAGATGCTAACATTCCATACACTGAAAAGCATATTTACTTATAAACTGATTGATGGCTGGGTTTGCCACAAATTCAACTGTTCATGAAAGGAATGGATGTTAATTTATGGCTTACTCAAAACCAACAGGATATTTGTTTAAAAAGCAAATGCTAAGTTCTTTCATGTAGAGCACAGCAGTACAATAGTGGTTCATATTGAACAAACAAACAAATCCACCCCCAATAATTGTTTTCAGAAGGTATTTGGTCTCATTTAATCAACTCCTAGTAGTATCTGTGTATCAGTGTTCTGAAAAGCAAAGGGTTACCAGAATTCACTGTATTGTTCACCACCTTAAAGGCAATTGATGTCCATGGGATCTCTGATGTCCACGCCTCCTTGGTTCTTCTGTCAGCCTCTGCTACTGTTTGACCATTCAACTCTATTTCTGTTATGCTGTTGGAAATCTAGTTCTGCTTATTATGGTAATAACTTAAACCAAATATCTTAATATTCTGTTGCTTCTTGCATACTTTGTCTATGGAAAAAAGCATGTGTTAACAAATGATTATATTATTCCATCTTCTTGCCATCTTCTTTCTTATGCATTGCTGCTTTCTGTGCCACCAGAATTTTCTTTTCTACCTTTATCATTGCCACCACTTGATAGCACTTCTCTGTGGGCTGTTGATCCTGCCTTCCACTGTCACAAGGTAAAACACATGGCAAAAGAAGAACAATGACAACTAAACCTGCATTTTTCTTGGAGTCTGGCAGGACAAACCTGGGGCTTGTTTTGGTGGCTTTAGGCTGAGCGTGGCCCAAAGGCAAGATTCGTGCCTTTGCCTATTGCCACCTCAGGGATGTGCACAGTTCAGAGGTGAGTTATAGAAGAGCTACCAGAAAGATTAAGTGAGTAGAGGGACCTGATTTATAAGGCGATACTAGGAGTGCAATATATTTAGACTGGATATGCAAATAGAGCAGAGGACATGATAACTATCTTGAAATACTTGCTCGATAAAGACCAATGATGGTAAAGAATTACTATGGACAGGAACAGAGGGGTATAACTGAGAATAATGGATTGGAATTAAGAAAAATGTGGGCTGAATGCCATGATAAAGCTTCATAACACTAAATTCAGAACGTAAAAGAGAGAGAATAAGTAGCGGTGAAAGACACATGGTTTAAGACAGTTTAAAATTAGATGTGGAGAAAAAAAAAGTAAAAAGCGTACTCTAGAGGGCAATGCTTCACTGACACAGGGAGAGAGTGGATATTCCTTTCCATCTCTAATTTCTGCAATTCAGTAGTTCACAGTATCACAGTATGTTTGGGATTGGAAGGGACCTCGAAAGATCATCTAGTCCAATCCCCCTGCTGGAGCAGGAACGCCTAGGTGAGGTCACACAGGAAGGTGTCCAGGCAGGCCTTGAATGTCTCCAGAGTAGGAGCCTCCACAACCCCCCTGGGCAGCCTGTTCCAGTGCTCTCTCACCCTCACTGAGAAGTTTTTTTTCTCAATTTAAGTGGAACCTCTTGTGTTCCAGCTTGATCCCATTACTCCTTGTCCTATCATTGTTTGCCACTGAGAAGAGCCTGGCTGCATTCTCATGGCACTCATCCTTTATATATTTAGAAACATTAATAAGGTCACCCCTCAGTCTCCTCTTCTCTGAACTAAAGAGACCCAGCTTCCTCAGCCTTTCTTCATAAGGGAGGTGCTCCACTCCCTTAATCATCTTTGTTGCCCTACGCTGGACCCTCTCCAGCAGTTCCCTGTCCTTCTTGAACTGAGGGGCCCAGAACTGGACACAATATTCCAGATGGGGTCTCACCAGGGCGGAGTAGAGGGGAAGGAGGATCTCTCTCCATCTACTGACCACCCCCCTTGTAATAGACCCAAGGATGCCATTGGCCTTCCTGGCCACAAGGGCACAGTGCTGGCTCATGGGCATCCTGTTGTCCACCAGGACCCCCAGGTCCCTTTCCCTTGGTAAAGCCATGCTGACTGCCCCTAATGACCCTCTTATCCGTGATATGCCTTGAGATGACACCAAAGATAAGCTGTTCCATTACTTTCCCAGGGACAGAGGTGAGGCTGACCGGTCTGTAATTACCCGGGTCCTCCTTCTTGCCCTTTTTGAAGACTGGAGTGACATTTGCTTTCCTCCAATCCTCGGGCACCTTTCCCGTTTCCCAAGACTTGGCAAAAATGATGGAGAGCAGTCCAGCAATGACTTCAGCCAGCTCCCTCAGCACCCACAGATGCATCCCATCTGGACCCATGGATTTATGGATGTCCAGACTATTTAATTGCTCCCTAACCCAGTCCTCATCGACTAAAGCAAACTCCTCCATTGACCTGGCTTTATCTGGGGTCTTAGGGGTGCAGGGCTCCCCAGGACAGCCTCCAGCAGAGTAGACAGAGACAAAGGCAGCATTCAGCAATTCTGCCTTCTCTGTATCTTCTGCCACCAGGGCACCCACCTCATTCATCAGTGGGCCTACATTGCCTCTGGTATTAGTTTTATCTGCTATGTATTTGAAAAAGTTTTTTGCTGTCCTTGACCCCTCTCACCAGCTGTAATTCTAAGGAGGCCTTGGCTATCCTAGCTGCCTTCCTACATTCTCTAACAGCAGCCTTATATTCCTCCCAAGTGGCCAGTCCCTGCTTCCATGACCTGTAAACTCTCCTCTTCTGCTTGAGCATACCCAACAGATCCCTATTCAACCACACAGGCCTCCTGCCTCCCTTCCTCGACTTCTTACGTGTGGGGATGCTCTGATCCTGAGCATGGAAGAAGCAATCCCTGAATGCAATCCAGCTCTCTTGGGCCCCTTTTCCTTCACGCAGTCTTGCCCATGGGGTTTCCCTCAGCAATTGTTTGAAAAGGCCAAAGTTAGCCCTACCAAAGTCCAGGGTTGCAATTCTACTTGCTATTCTGTTCCTGCCACACGAGATGCTGAACTCCACCATCTCGTGGTCACTGCAACCCAGGCAGCCCTCAACCTTTACTGCTTCGACCAGACCCTCTTTGTTAGTGAGGATGAGATCCAGCAGTGCACCTCTCCTGGTCGGCTCCTCCACCATCTGCATGAGGAAGTTATCATCAATGCACTGGAGGAACCTCCTGGACTGTGGCTGGCTGGCTGAATGGTCCTTCCAGCAAACATCAGGGAAGTTAAAATCACCCACAACAACCAGGGCCTGTGACTGTGAGGCCACTCTCAGCTGCGCATAGAAGGCCTCATCAACTTCCTCAGCCTGATCTGGTGGCCTGTAATAGACACCTACAACTGTATCACCCCTGCCAACCTGTCTCTTGATCCTGACCCATACACTCTCAACTCGTTCCTCATCCGCTCCTGGGCAGAATTTAGTACATTGCAGTTGCTCTCTCACATAGAGAGCAACTCCACCACCACGCCTGGCTGGCCTGTCTTTCCTGAAAAGGGCGTAGCCATCCATGACCACATTCCAGTCATGTGAACTGTCCCACCACGTTTCTGCAATTGCCACCAGATCATAATCTCCCGACCGAACATAGGGTTTTAACTTCTCCTGCTTATTCCTCGTGCTGCGCGCATTGGTGTACAGGCATTTCAGGGAGCGAGCAGAGCACACCAATTTTTCCCTAGGGGCACAGGAGGCCACCCGGTCGTCATCTGTTTTAGAATGCTGCCCCACTGGGGCAAGCCCAGCTACAACCCCATCTCCCTTCGAGCCTAGTTTAAAACTCTCCAAATGAGCCCAGCTAATTCCTGTCCCAGCACCCTTTTGCCCCTGCGAGATAAACCTTTCCCGTGTAACACTGCTCGGACTGGAGTATTACAAAAATTTTCCCATTCCACCCCACATCCTCACTTGAAGAGGGAAGGAGTGAAGAGAAGATCACTTGAGCCCCTGAGTCTTTCACCATCCTTCCCAAGACCTTGAAATTGTTCTTCATTCCCCTCAGACTATGGGAAGCAGCTTCCTCCCCATCTGTCTGGAAGACCAACAGTGGGTAGTAGTCTGTAGTTCTGTGATTAGGTGATTTTTTTTCTTGTGCAGACCTAAGATGCTACTTAATATTTCAAGGGAACTTTTAAAATAATCTGTAGTAGCATTGAGATTTAGCTTTATCAGATAAATTGAGCTACAGCATTGTGAACCCTAGGTCTGTCATGGAACATTAAATGATTTAAAAAATAATTTAAAAAATTATATGACAAAATACTTCCTGTGGCTTCCTCCCAGGCATTCTGAAGACAGATGTCAGCTCTAATGGAAATGTTCTAAGCTCTGTTGACATCTCTTCCTTTGTGAACTCCAGTGGAGTTTAACTGAGTGCCCTCCCTTCCATCACCAGAGGAGCAAAATGTCAAAAATATGTTAAATGGAAACTTGAGCCCACGCAGTTGCTCTCTCTTGTGCACCATTCAAAAGAAGCAAAGAAGAAAGTCGAACAGATTTCAGAAATGGTCCTTTTTGACCTTTACAAAAGTACTGAATTTAATCCCTTTAGCCCAAAAGATCCTGCTGGTAGAAAGGATAAGGAAGAAGGGAAAAAAAAAATCCTGTATGTCAGAATTGGTCAAGTTTTGTGACCTGGCACTTGCAGTGCATTTGTTCAGTCTCCTTTCTTCAGAAGGTTTAGTTTTGTGGTATGTTTTAGACTAGTATATGAAAACTGCAGGTCACTTATTTTGTGTTAAGCAGCAATTTTTAAAGGGCTGGTGACAAAAAAAACCTCAACAAACCCTAAAGAAAAAGCCCAATAGACTTCCCTCTGCTGTCTCTTCCCGTGTTGGTATACATGAACTTGGTCTGATGGAGCATGGAACATTTTGTCCAGTTTCTTAAGAGATAAAAGACAAAAAGGCTAACAAACTGCACGTTTTGGTAATGGAAATAGTTGTCCATAAGATCCCAATGAAAACTAAAATGTTTTTAGAGAAGAGCAGACGTCAGATGAGAACAAACTCTTTTCAGCAGCTGTCAACACTACCAAACAAATTCAGTGACTGATCGAGTTCACAGTGCTCAGCTCAAATTAATATATCCTACTTTCAGGGAGACTAATTAGGGGGTCTGAAGGCTAATGTACTGTATATTGCTTCTAGTTCCCAGGCTTGATTACTAGAGCAATCTCTAGCATCATTTTGTTTTGCACAGACATATCGCAAAAGAACCTGTGTCAGTGTTTAAGACCAGTTGATAATCTCTCTCTTTTCTATAAAACTGATTTTTTTCTTTTTTTTTTCCTTCTGGTTAGAGGCTGGAGCCTGGAATTGCTTCAACTTTATACTAAGTGCTTCTCTGATGGCATCTAATGGTTAGATAGTATTGCAAAGACTTAACTCATTTTGAGATGTTTGAGGACACTGGAAATTCTGATGCAATGTTCACTGAGCATGTCTGCAGGACAAACAATCATCTTGGCACCTCTGAAGTCAATGAGGGTTTTGTCATTAATTTCACTTTAGATTAATGTAACCCATAAGAAATAATGTATGTTCTTCTGGAGTTATTTCATTGCTTATCTACATCAGACAACACAAAGTGAGGTAGAAAGAGGAGAGAGATGTGAGGGTAAATGAAAAAACAGAGTGAAAAATAAGTTATGTATGTTTGCATGTCCATGGCAGCTGTGGAGATAGCACTGTGATTTAATAACCCTACAATGTGCCATGTGTCACTTCTCTACTGCACACTGATGTAATAATGCAATGGGAAGTTGAATTATTTGTAATGTTATCTATTGTAAGAATGAGCTGCTCAGAAGTAAACAGCTGAAAATTGTCTTTATAACAAATTGTGAAGCTAACAAACAGAAAGGGAAAATGGCAAAAATAAATTGCTACCATTCTGTTGTCCCTGGTAAGCTGATATACATTATTTTGAGCAACTGTACTGCAAAATGTGGTATCTCCAGTAATGACAATGTGCAGCGCAATTGTGCCCAGTTATCTATAATGGTTTGCTATAAACCATAGCACTCCTGCACTTCATGGAAATGAACAGTGGGGTAATGTTATGTTCTGAGATTGTTTTAAATAGGTTTGAAATTATTCTATTGAAGCTGCAAATTGGCCCAATTTTGCATAAGGATTTCACCTATTTTAAATGCAATTCAGGTTGTTAGAAATGCCCATAATCACCTTTATAATCTCTAATTTGTTTCTTACTGGGTCATCATTAAATCTAGCCTGATCATACTTACTTTATAGTGACACCTGCAGCTGCACAGCCACCTGCCCCTATGTTCGGATTTATTTGTTCAAGGTGGTGGCTGCAAATAAAAGAATTACAAGTTTAGACATGTGTATCTTGTGTAGCCATTTATGAAGGAATGGCAGCTTCTGGAATGAAAATTTTTCGAGTGGCAGTTCCATTCCAATTCATTGGATGAGGTAGAGTTAGCTTCTAATTTATTTTTATTTCTAGTGTTTTGTATTGCCATATGTTATACAAAACCTAAACTAACAAAAAACCAACCAAACAAAAACCCCCCAAAACATTCAACAACAACAAGCCCCCCTGAGAACTAAACCTGCAAGCTTGAATTTACAGCAATATGAATTTACAATGTAGAGTGAAAGGAAGGTAATAGAAATGCTGCAATGGATAAGTTTTGCAGGCTGGAGTTGTTGAATAATCCACCCAGGAGCTTGGCTGCTTATTGCCTTTGAGATGCAAAGTGGTTTAGGATGAAAACTGCTCTAGAAATAAAAAGACACTTCCAAAGAGGGAAGGGATCTGACTATGGGGTTTTTCTTTTTTTTCTTAAGCCAAAGTCCTGAGGAAGCTGGTTGACATAACACTGAGCTTTGTGGGAGTTAACGTTTAATAGTGGTAACATACAGTAGAAATCAGAAGATGTGTTGTTACCCTGTCTGGGGAGATGTTGAATATTGGAAGAAGAGCACAGAGGATGGTGCTTGTGGGGTGTGGGTGTGTTATAGGAAACAGGAATTTACCCCCATGTGAGGAGATCAATGGTACCTACTTCTGGGTGGTTTATACTTCACAGCTCCTGCAGTGATACATTCAAACAATGCTGATAGCATGCCTGCCTGACTACTAATTTACACTATTCTAGGTACATAGTAGTTGATGTCTCTGCCCAAGCTTATTTAACTGTGAATGATGTACTTCATATTCTTGCAAATACTGACTTACCTTCTGAAACTTCTTTGGGTCATTATTATAGCCACAGTAAAACAATACTATATTTTAAAAAAAAAAATCATTTGTAGACATATTGCTCTGTCTTACACTGTTTGGCAAGTGAGAGGAAAAAATGTGTATCCTGCCTATATATTTGTACCCAATATTTGCCTACTTGTTGTCTTGTTTCTAGTATTTTTTCTTCTAAGAAAGTTTTTTTTTTATTTTAACTGAGTGAAACTTGTCCAGTACTCTGTTTCTAGAAATTGTGATAAGCAAAATCAGAAACTAACTCAGTGTCAGAGTGCACCTGAAACCTAAGTAAAAATTCTATATTTTTAAGGCTGCTTTTATTCATTTTTAATAGAACTTCATCTCTAGCTTTTTGTCATGGAACATCAAACAGGCATTTTAATTGGGTTGTCTGCAATGACATACGAGCAAATTGTCCCTTTACTACACTTCTGTATGTTGAGAAACCTTTGTCGTTATCATCACTTCAAGGAATACTTAATCAAGAAAGTACTTTCCTGGATCATGTTGTGTAAATGATCTGTCTGATGAATCACTATATTTGTGAGACTTCACCAGTCTCTAGAATCTGATGTTAGAAAAGGTTACCATCTTACTGTATGCACCTTTATTTTTTTTTTTTGAGGTTTTATTTACTTGTTTTTCATTGTGTATTTTCTTCCGCGTGTTTAATTCACACCTACAGCTTTTAAAGCAAGATATACTGTGGACTGAAAATTAGGCTATAATTTGCATTTCTTGTTTTGTCTTGAACCGATGTCTGATTCATTGATAGAAATTTACCTTTTACCTTTTGTTATTATTTATTGATTATCCCATTTTGTGTTTTTCTGCATGAAAAAGTCACTTGTTTTCTATAGAACAAAATAATTATAAATGAAATTTTCTCTGTAATCAACACTAAGCTTATGCATATAGAGAGATGTTATTCATGGTAGATACTAGATGCTTGTATTTTCACAACTCAGTGGATGCAAGTTAGTAATTAGGTAATATTGACTTTGTACTCAAGTACTGCTGACATGTATTATTAATTAAAGTAACAGAGCAGAGGTCAGCCTCTCCCCAGTATCCTGGTCTTTTAATGGTAGAGGGTACCAATTTCAAAATATCTTACAATTTCGTGTTTATTTTATTTTGTAACAACTGAAGATCTCGCAAATAAAGCATTGTGGCTGTTGATGCATATAATATTTTATGTTAAAGAGGAATGGTTGAATGATTGCATTCTGAAATTGGGTGGGTTTTGCATGTCCTTGGCAGTCTGGCTTATTAAATGTTTTATAGTTAGATGGAGCCCTTTCCAGTATAATTTGTGTTATTATCTTTTCAGTGTAATGCATCTTACACTTTATCAAGATAGCTCTGTCTGCAGCTGATATCAACTTGGTTCAGATACAAGTTGATGTGAAATGTGTTATTTAAAAAAAATAAATAAATAAACCAAAACACCACCATCAATAACAACAACAACAACAAAAAAAAACCCACAGCGCAAAAAACAGGGCAAACAGTGGCGAAAATAGTGCAGCAAAAAGACAACCTCTTGAGAGAGTGAAGAGACACCGAACTGATTTCATAAAAGATTTAATGAATGAGAAGCATCCGTTCTAGATAATGAGTTAGAAAAGAAGAATGGGTCAAACTCTTAAGGGAAGAGATTCGGCTGATATAAAAACATGCGTCCGGGAATCCATGGACCCACCGTAGTCTTTATCTTGTGTTACCTTTGTGAAAACAAACAAATCAAAACCCAGAATGGTTGAAGAAGTCTTCCTCTAAACGTGTGAGACAAGGACCTAATAATTCTGGTGCTGGGTGAAGCATGCAAAACCACTTGGAACTCTGTATGGTGTAATGTAGCACTCAATGCTGTGACAAGTCCAAATCCTTGGCATTTCTCTACTCTTACTTGCTACTTCTAGAATTCTTGGTAGTGACCAAGAAATGTTGCAGGTAGGCTCTGAAATTGTATTAGCTCGATATGCCTCTGCATGTACAGACTACAGTAGTCACATAACTACAGGATATTGATGTAACATCAAACATTTCTCAAAGCTGGGCCCTTGATTAATCATGTTATACCTTATATGCATATATGTTATGCCTACATACATGAAAGGCTTGATTGTTTTTTTTTCTTCCCTTTTTATATTTTTTTGAGTGCTTACTGTTATGGTGGTGCCTTGTAGCATGAGGCGATCTTTATGTAACCTGTCCTTGAAACTACAACCTTCCTTTGACTTTAGTTATAGCCATTCTATGAATAAAACTAGAGTGTTCACAAGGCTTTAAAGAGGTAATACAAAAGTTTAGGTCTGCTTAGGGTTTAACAATGAATTCCTTCTGTGGCTGCCTGGCCCACTTGCAAGCATAGAAATGGAGTCAAATCTTCCTTCTTTAAGATGCTTGAAAACGCCTCCTTTTTGTATGAGATGTGGGACTTGTGTGGTTTCTTTTTTTCCTCCTTCCTTTTAAGCTGTCTAGTTCTGCAAGACCAATTTGAAACCAATCTCTATATGATAACCATTAGTGAATCGTGGATTAGGATGAAAATCCTGCTAACATTGTTATTAGATGAAGCTAAAAGCCCAAGTTTTATAACAAAGAGACAAAAAGCACTGGGATGCTAATGAAAAAGGGGGAAGCTAATATTCTTTAAAGAAAAAAAAAAAACCACTTTCATGAAAAAGCATTTAAAAGATGTACAAGTCTATAACTTCTGAGTTTAATGAATGAGGAAAAGTAATCTGCATAGCTTTTCCTGTTGATGATCTTTCAGTAATAATCACAGAATTGGCTAGGTTGGAAAAGACCTCAGAGATCATCAAGTCCAACCCTTGGTCCAACTTCAGCCCATTTACTAGATCATGGCATTAAGAGCCATGTCCAATCTCAGTTTAAAAACCTCCAGGGACGGTGAGTCCACCGCCTCCCTGGGCAGCCATTCCAATGCCTGATCACTCTCCGTAAAGAACTTCTTCCTAATATCCAGCCTAAACTTCCCCTGGCAGAGTTTAAGCCCATGTCCCCTTGTCCTATTGCTAACTGCAATGTGGAAGCTTTAAAAAGTGGTTTTCATTCTTTTGTCAGAGGCATTTTTTATGTGTTTAAAAATACTTTCCCACCAGGAAGCAGGTAAAGTTGCAAGAAAAAAGCGTTATAAGAGAAAAGACTGTGCTGGAAGGGTGCCCTTGAGTATATTTTGAGTGTATTCCCTTTCCTCATTCAGAAACCATCCATAACAGAGATGTTAATAGAAGAATCAGGGTCTTTGTTATATGTTTGAACTGAACGTTATCTGTTTAAAACCTTCAGAATTGTAACTTTACTGTAAATGACTTGGATGAAAAAAGTCTTTAAAAGAGAAATAATGCTATGATATTCTTAAGAAGCCAAATTAGGAGAAGCAATAAAATTTGTTTTTCGCAGTTTTCTTGACTTAAAATAATAGGAAATTATAGAAGGTAGAAAACTAAAGTAGACAAATTTAATGATCTCACTTAATAGTGGATATAACCAGAATATTGAGGTTACAGAAGTGAGGGGAAAAAAAAAGAATAAAATAACAAACTATTTTGGGAAATACATGGAACCCTGAATTGGTACCTACAAATAATGATTTTTAATCAGTGCTTTTAAAGGAAACAATTATTAAAATTTCATATTAAGTGGTGGAGGTGACTGTTGTAATTTCAATAAATAAATAATAGGTTTAAAAATGTAATAACAAAGAATTTAAGTGGAAGAATGTAGACTCAAAGCAATATTTAGAAGAGAATAAAAATGCTTGTAAAATTAAGATTAATCAATCTGGAGCAGGGATAAATTGTACCAGTCATTTATTGTCTTTCTGCTCTCAATTGTACATTCATCCAACAGTGTCCTTCCCTCTGCCATGCCATGGGTCCTTACTCAACTGTATTTCTTGTCTATATGTATAGATTTTCTGCTTAAAGTGAGGTATGACCCTTTCACATCAACAGATTGAATAATATGAGCACATACAAGAAATTATTGATGTCTGTCATAAATCAGTGGAAATTATGTGCATATAATTTGCTTGTGAGAAAGGTTGGCCCATATATGCCATAGCATAATAATTTTAGTGGCAATAAATAATAGAATGCACTGGGAAGTTGTACCAAGGCTTAACTATTATATCACTGATGCAAAACAATACTAGAAAATGTTGATTTTCAGGAAGTCAAAGCTAAAGAATCACAGAATGGTTTGGCTTGGAAGGCCTATATAATTCCAACCCCCTGCCATGGGCAGGGACACCTTCCACTAGACCAGGTTGCTCAAAGCCTCGTCAGCCTGACCTTGAATGCTTCCAGGGATGTGGCATTCATAGCTTCTCTGGGCAGCCTGTTCCAGTGCCTCAGCACTCTCATGGTGAAGAATTTTCTTCCTTGTATCTAATCTAAATCTTCCCTCTTTTGGTGTAAAGCCATTGCCCTTTGTTCTATCACTACATGAGGAAACCTTGTACTTGAGGAGTTTGTGGGAATGAAGTTGGGGTAACTCAGCCTTGAGTGCCAAAAGGTCATTAATGACAACGTAATATTCAACTTCAAGTGTCACTTTGTGCAATACTTCCCATCCTGTGAGAAGCTGCCTTGTGGTCCACCAGGTCCCATTCCAGACAGAGATCAGATGTGTGGGAGGGACCCCAAAGGGGAGAACTATATATCTTTCTGATGAGCTCCTTGAATACCCTTCAGTTACAAACCACCTCTCTGATATGGTCCTTGGAAAGACTAAAAAATTTCATTTCCTTTCTTGGTAGAGGACCAATTCTCTATTGTTTCTGGAGCACATTTGAGTTTTATTGAACTTGGTTTTGTTACAGAGCTAAAAGCTGACTTGAAAGAATAGTCACCAAGAGGAAAACTGAGTAGCGGTGCCAGATGTAGTGTTGATAAAAAGCCTTGACTTGGCTTGCAGCACATTTTCCTGTGTTTGTCTTGATGACATTCTTGCTCAGTACAGGCTCCATAACTCACTTTTTTTCCTGGGAGCAACAGAGTTGGATTCATCAAGAGGCTCTTTGGATTATAGCACAGGATATCTTAATGTCCTTCTATCTTAAATGATTTTTTATGTGAATCTAGGAATGAGGTCTGTTATTCTCTCACTGCCATTTGTTATTGAGATTGCTTTTTCCTCTTCCTTGGAACTTTTTTGGAGAGGCTATTTAACTTTCACTCACTAGTCTGTTCTATTTGGATCACTTTTCCTTCTCTTTGCTGAACTTTCTCTTCACCTTTTATTATCATTAGGTATTCCATTCTCTGAATGCTTTTCTCATTTGTAGCCTTTCACTTCATTTTATTATTTCAGTCTCTTGTTCATATTGAGTAATGTGTTTTTTTTCTCTATCTCTTCACGAAACAGAAATATAAGAACAGGATGCATGAGATTCCTTTTTTGTGTGAAAATGAAATCCTCAGCTCAGCTACCTCCATCTATCTCTGATTTCTTCTTCATTATCAGAGTGCAGTGGCAAGTAATACTTCAAATATGATAGTCTGCCTCTGGAGACCACGAGCATGGCGCAAGCAATGTTTCTTATATTAGTACCAGTCGCCTTAATCCCCCACTTATATCAACCTTTTTAAGAAAATTAATTTCACATGATTATGCTAATATTTTCTTAATGAATTAGAAAAGAAACCTGTGCAGAACATTAATGAGTCATTTATCTATCCCTGCTGTGAGATTTCAAGATAATTCTTTCTGTGAAAGTATATGAATATTAATATGCTCCCTGGTAATT
Source organism: Patagioenas fasciata (assembly GCF_037038585.1). Classification (NCBI taxonomy): domain Eukaryota; kingdom Metazoa; phylum Chordata; class Aves; order Columbiformes; family Columbidae; genus Patagioenas; species Patagioenas fasciata. The sequence continues at coordinate 9,574,072 of NC_092526.1, read as the reverse complement.
GGTACAAAGTTAATTACTGTAATTCTGCTATAGTAAAAAAAAAAATATCTATGTAATATGGAGTAATAATTATTAAGACAGAAATCTTAAAGGTAAAATACTGACCCATACATATGAAGTGAGGAAAGAATAATAATTCTGATGTTGTAACCAGATATTTTAAAGAAACATAATTTGGCTATTAATTTCATTCAGTTTCTGTTAATAAATATTCTACACAATATAGTCATCTTTACTTCAGTGGATTTTGTCTCAATTTTGTACTGAATAGAAGTGGGATATATCTCTTCTAATGTCTGGGGGAATGGTATGTGTACACATGATAGAAACTGACTGTGGAAATTAGAACTAGCAAATTAATCAATGTTACAAATTTTGATACAAGTTTGTGTTATTACTTAGCTCTTGACAGGATAATTAAACTTGCCTAACTTTTTGCAAAACAATGAGTAATCAAAGCATTCCAATGACACTCAAGTAGTTGCTGTTTTAGCACTCATAAATATATATATTTTAATTTATAGTTGCCTAATAAATATGTATTGCTTTTCCTGTGCTTATGAGAACAACGTTGACTATTTGCACTGTTCCATTGATGAAAAGTTGTTTGCCATGCTGCAGACACTTGTTGTTCTTTCCCAGTCTGGGAAGGGGAGGAACTGGTGGCCTGGCCAAACCCTGAAACCCAAATTCTGCCAGAAGCTCCAGGGCAGAGATATAAAATCCCCTCCCCTGGCTGGGCACCACACCTGCTTTTATTTCCCTGTGTTTCAGCTGTGTCTTCACTGCCTGTGTCCTTCAGGTTTTTCCATGCCATTTACCACATATGGAAATGATATTTTTAAGGAATGTTTTTTCTGGAATGGGAAGAAATGTGAAGTGTCTTATAACTGATGTTAGAAGCCTTAGCAGTTGTTAGGATGGCTGTTCTTAAGTGTATTATTACTTGACACAACCTTTCTGTGTATCTCAGAAAAAAAACTTCATCCTTACAATAGTATAACTACACAACCATTTCATTTTACAGCAGAGCTAGTAATATACTTCTAGCGAAACAGGACTAATATGCAGCCATACACACACACTGAAATTCTTATCTGCAAAATTGTTATCCAGGCTTGTAAGCTGTTTATTTTTTTTTCCCAGTGTTTATTATGTTGCTGTCTAGCCTAATATTTGTGCAGATATTCAGTGGGAATTTCTGTCCTGAGAATGCATTAAGACATGTAATTGTTAACCAGGCCAAACTGCATAAGATGCTTCCTTTTCATCTAAAGACTGTATTATCTACTCCCACTATTGCAACACTCAGATTTATTCTACTGCAGGCTTTTTAGTTGTGCCAAGCCTACAGTTTTCACATCACTATATAGACTGTAATTGAAAAGGAATAATCCTTTCTTAATTTTCTATTAGAGAAAAATCAACACATAAGAAAATCAAGACATAAGAATATGAATATCAATAGGGGAAATAAAAGCTCTTTAAAAACGGTGTTCAACATACTGAGTATAAATTGGAATAATACTCCCTAAGCAATCTAATATTGAATTGTCAGGCAGTAATAAAATGGTGTCTTAAGTGATTTAAAGAATTAAGTAAAGATGTGGTTTTTCTCCTCTGTAGTTAACACAGAAATTAAGCGAATATATGTTATTTTCCTTTATATGAAGAAAATAACTAGCTGAGCACTGCAAATCTTCAATCATGGAAATATGTGTAGGTTTGTTTTCCTTATGTTTATCATCTTCTAATACTGCACTATAGTGTATGTTTTCTTTTTGATTATTGTTTTAGGTGAAGGTTTTATATCCAATTAATATGAAATCAGGAGAAAACATGATGTATTTAAGAGAGTTACCCTGGAAGTAATCGTCAAGTCAAAAGCCTGTCCTGGCTTATCAGGACAATGTCAGGACATTACTGCTCCCAGAAGTCAGCAAAAAGGAATGTGGTGGTGGGTTTATTTCTTAGCCTGAATGATCAGGTATTAATTTCATGTGTGTCATTTTGGAAGGGCAGGTGTTGATGCAAAGCCAGAGAGGAAATGTGAATTCATGCCTCTGTTTTCACAGAGCCCTACTTTAACTTTGGTTAGAAGTGAATTTCTGGCACTTACCAGTGCCCAAAGCAATCTTCTACATTGTCTTATTGTATTTCCACACTGTGCTTTGATGGGAAATACACAGCCCATGTAATAACATGATGGGGTTATGGCTGCAGCCAGAGTGTCCTCTGCATTTTCCTGCTGGTGATGTTGAGTTCTGCAGGGAGCTGGATTCATTGGTCTGGATTTCATAGCAAAAGGGTCCTGTGAATTCACCTCTCTCACTGTTTTCAGGGAGGATGTAATGCCTTCAGTATTTAATACTCACTGGAATTGATTTTGAAAAATGACCCTTGTAAAAACGGAATTTCTCCCGGTACCTGTCCTGCATTAGGAATGACTTCAAGTAGCCGAAAGGAAAGGTAAATATGTGGACCACAACCTCAAAATGAGAGAGAAGAGAAATTGCAATTTTTGGACTTCAGTGAAATACTTCTGGTTTCCATTTAAGGAGAAAAAAAGTTAGATTACAAAAAAAAAAAGCTTTATTTGAAATTACTCTTAATTGAAGTTCCCATTTGGCTTTGCTGGAGTGTGAATGTGAAAACTCATGTGTTTCAGAATGTGAATTCCCTTTGTGTTTTCTGTTGTATTCCTGCTCATCTTGTTCAACAGTTTCAGGTATTTTCCAGGCAAGCTGTGCATCCTTCTGTGTTTCTGTCAGGGTAACTATCAATTAGAACTGAGCCTTGGATAAGTTTGGTTTTCCATGCCATGAATTTTGTTTTGCTTTGTATAGGATTTCTGACTCTTCAAAACAGCATCAGTGCATGTCATGACAGATATAGCTCTTTTGGGCTAGAAAGAGTAACTGTTTTTCGTATGTGTCAATATCAATAGGTGTATAGATGAATAAATTGAGTTTTAAGGCCAGACTCTGGTCATCCCCACTTCACGTAGCACATAATGTCAAGCAGTGATTGTTGTACCAGATCATACAACCTTGTTCCCGGATAAGCAATTACCTGTTTGAAAGTAATCTCCTGGTTATTTAAATACTCCAGAAGGTAGATAACCTGTTATATCTCCAACAAATAGTTAGTGTTTTAAAATACATGTCTTACTTTCAGTTTGAATTCCAGCTTCTAATCATCCTATCTTGTTACGCTTCCTCATGCTCTTGACTTTTGCACTGCTCAGCAATGCAATTTGAAATTTGGGACAATGAGCTGTAAAATCTAGTTTTTTTTTGTGCTAATATCTAGGTTTCATTTTACTTTTTTTTTTCATAGTTTCCGAAGACAACAAGGCTTATTCTATCACTAACTTTGTCCTTCCTTCTGACTGTGACCATTGAACACTCATTTGTGTTTGGCACAGAGGAAGGAGCCTTAAAGATAGGTGAGTTCCCCCAGGTTTTGGCAGTTGGGTGACAGAGTTTGGAATGACTGTGGTGAGGCTGTGGCCGGGTGTGGTAGTGCCTGTGTGCAGTGGATGGCTTTTGCACAGCCCTGAACCAGCTTTGTCCTTTTTCTCCTGGAAAACAGGGTCTGGTGAAATCAGAGGGTATTCTGTGAACAGAGAAGGGTGTTGGGGAGGATAATATGGGTTGGGGAGGGGGAAATGTAGTACTGCTGTGGTTGGGGGAGAGTGTGGAGTCTGTTTTGGGGTTGTGTAGCAATGACAAAAACAAATGTATGAGAAACTGAATTTCATTAGTTCTGCTGCTATTAGATGTTATCAATCATAATGTGGAGGTATTGTTCTATGAAGGAGCCTCATTGTAGTGCTTATTAAATCTAATTCTTCATCCTCATTGTCCTTGTACAATTTGGAAAAATTATTCATGGCTAGGTTCTATTTTTATGGGCTCCCCAGACTGCCTACAATCATGTTTAAGAAAGGTTTCCAGATATCTGCGGCTTTAAAAGAATTTATGTGGAAGGAAAAATGATTTTTCTTCTGTTATAACTCTCCTGAACTGCAAAAATTATCAGTGGGGCTAATTCTGACTTAGGCCTAATTTCTTTCTCTTGAATTCCTACTCTTGCTTTTTCAGATAAATTAAAAAATAGTCTGGCATATACCTGGTCTAACAGTCCAGATGCCATCATGACTAAGGTGCTGCAGGATAAAGCTGTGTGGTTGTCTTCTGAGCATTCTTCTTCTATTTCCAAAATTCAGGATCTGTCAAAGATGTTTGAAATTCAGAGAAGCTACTGGCTGGATGTTGGTAGTGTTATTTGTAGTATTTGCAGTGGTGTGGATGGCCCTGCAGGACAGGTGAAGGAGTTTTTTGTAAAGCAGATTGTGTGACTTGAGCAGAGTTTTATACATTTCCTAAATATTTTTGAGTTAGACTGATAGTTTATGAACTAAAATATCAAGACTTGAGCATAACTTGGTGGCTACTACCTGAGATATGCTGCACTTGCATGAAACTTAATGATGGTGACTTAGTGGTGAATCCCTGGATCTCTGAGGAAACTTGGATGAGATTAGATTGGAAGACCACAAAGGCGGCTTGAAGCCACTGCAGCTTGTGCCTCTTTGTGACTGAGGAGTGACCTGTTTTTTTTTGTTATTGGAGAAGGAAAAATACCTCCACTTTTTGTCAGAGGGTATAGTAGCTACATCTTATTTTCAGATGTGTAAACTCTTCATTTTGTCTAGAATAAATTTTTGGTTTCTTAATATTTTGGCTGTTACTTTTACCTGAGCGTTATGGAGACATTTTATGAAGACCAAATCACTGAAAACAACATGATGATTTTTGCAGTTAAATTATGAAAATCAGTGATTTTTTTTTTAAGGCATGTGACAGATAAAATTCTCTGATTTTAGCAGACTTTGACAATGATATTAGTTGAGAAAACATAGATTGACTTAGCTGTGAGAGCTGAAACATGGATGAAAATCTTTCTAAAGTTTCTAAGAAAAATGTTTGTTATTAATTTATCATCTGAGAGGAAGAAAAGCAGTTTAATGATATGAATTACATATTTACCACACACTTGGTTAGGTGTTGAAAACAAAAGTTAAAGGTAGCATGGGATAGAAACAGCAAATACACATTTGAGCTTTGAGATAGCTTTGCCTCTGCTACAGCCCTGTAATTATGGGAGCTGCTTTCTGTGATAGGCAGTGCAGGAATGTTCAATATGAAGATTAGCAGGAGTATCGTATTAAGATTAAATACTGCAATATGCTCTGAAATTGAAAAGAATTCTAGTTCTGAACTATGGATTTTGATTTTGATGTTGAAATATGTAATTTGGAATTTATTTTCATGGGTAGATGTATGGTTTTCAAGCTATATTGTTGAGTCTACACTACTTAACAGACCCAATAAAAGCAACAGCAGCATGACAGAACTTTTAAAAATAAACCAGCGGAACAGGGAATGTACAACAACTTCAACGAAATATTTTTGGGCAAATCTGATCAATTACTCATATGAAAATTTGTCAATACTTTAGAATAATAAATCCATTGGAGGCTTCTGCAATTTGTGTGCAGACAATCTGCAGAGTGTTGAAATCCTATTGGTGAATGAGTCATTTATAATGAAAACTATAGTCCTGGAGTAGCCAAGTAAATTATACAGAAAACATGAAATGTTTCAGATATATGCAAGAAGCAATGCGAAGGTTCAGCAGACACAAAGTCATGACAAGTTTTGGAACAAGGTGAACAATACCTGAAATGAGGCCATACAGAGCACACACCAAACTTCCAGACAACATCAGTTTCTCCCTTGGGGAAAGTCCTGATTGATGAGGCCAGATAGAAAATGTTTGGGATGGCTTTTAAATTCAAAGTATCATTTCCCTCCCTTTTTGAAGATCAGACTAAAACAAATGTTAGCAAAAATATAACCTCTGGATATATTTCCTCCTCTGCAGAAAAAAAAATACAGAGCACAAAATTATGTGAATATTTGTGTGTAAACTGTGGTTTATCATGAAATTGGACAGGTGAGTTTTGGTTGTTGTCAGAGTAGTTCTTTTATTGGTCTTAAACTGTTATATCCAACAGATCAAAGCCTCATCTTGTTTGTTGATCTGCCTGGGGAACTTAGTTACCCTGAATTGTCACTTTGCCTGGTTTGGACATCTCTGCTCTTGGATTCTGACAGAATTATTAAGAAACAAACAAACCCACAAAACCAAAACAAATTAAAAAAACAACAACAGAAAACAAACCAAACCAAACTGAAACAAATAAACACACACAAAAAAACCCCAAAACCACGATGGTGAGAGTAAATATTGGAGGCAAAAAAAAAAATCTCAAACTCTCAAAAGAGTGGCACGCAGACAGAGCTGGGAAATCTGGTAATAGGAACCATGGCAAAGATAAGTAATCAACTGAGACAAATATTGTTTTAGTCTGTCAGCTCATACAGAGATAGTTATGATTAGAGTTTTGGATACTCCTGAGCACAGAGAATAAGATCAGACATAGGAATCTTTCTTGTCACAAACAGATGCTTTTATGCTGAATTGACACTCCTGGTTGCATAAGCACAAAAATATATCCCTATTTAATTTCTTTCAGATATGAAGGACTCTCAGGAGTCCTGCTTTGGGTAGAACTAGTTGTTTTTCAATAGAACTTACTCTAAAAGACAAACAATATCTTCAGCTTAGATGGAAATTCAATGAAAAGAATAGCAAATGTCTAATGTAGCTTGTGCAGTCCTATGCCTTGAAGCGTAATATCATTTTATATGTCTGTTGGTGGTCAGGACGAAGAGCATCTCTCTATGCAAAAAGACTTGCTAGGGGAGAGGGAGTTCCACCAGGATTCATTTTAAAAATGGGAATAGGGTGGGGAAGCGAGGAGGGGTAATGGGAAAGAACTTGTATGTAGCTGGTTTAAGGTATTTCAAGTTTTTAAAAACCTAATATATTTTAAAATAATGGTCAAGAAAATTATGTTCTTTTACCTATGACAGTGGGTCATCTTATTTCACAAGGCACTCTGAGGTGATAGAAAAAAGGACAACAGAAAACAAGAAATGGATGAAATACTCTTTAAAAAAGATTGAGGTCAGTCTGTCCCAGAGCTACCCCTCTACTCTGGTTAGTAAACAGTGAATTAAAATCTACCATTTGTATGGCCTTGGGAGTCCTAATAAACATAGGGTGGTATATCCTGATTTTCACCAGCATGCTGTGATGGAGCTTTAGGATGCAATAAACAATAAGGAGGAAATTAGAAAATAAGTATCATGTAGCATAAAGCTGTGAGTGAAGAAATTGGAGTAAATGTCTGGCTCTGCTCTACTTGTGCAAATAGTTTCTTTGCTCTTGTTGTCTAGTTTCTTTATCTGTGAAACGTGGCGAACAGCACCCATCTTCCTTACTGTCTTTTGGCACTGGTGGATGAGAAAGGTATGGTATAATTACAGGAGGTAGGGGCTCAGCCATATTGGTTTTCCTGACCACAGTCTATATTCATTTGATTTGTTTGTAAAGGAAAAGGTTGAATTTCCTTTCAACAGCTTTGTACTTTGCTTTTGTAGGGTTTTAAACTAATAATAACAAGGAAAATGTCTCCATTTCATCTGATCTCTTTGTATTGAATAATTCATAACATTTGTACAATGTTAAAAATAGCTTGAAAAAAGGGTCATAAGAAGATGGTTATTTAGTGGTATCCAATTGGAAATATAGTAGGAGCAAAATGATCACAGCTGAATTCAAATATGCTTATGATATCTGCCCAAAGCACAGAGTAAGTGTTAGTGAGTGTTACACATGATTCAGAAACATTCTCTTTGATAGGCTGGCAACCAAAGAGATTTATTCCTCCAAATCCTATTCTCTGTATTTGAATTCTCTCAGATGAGCCACAATAGCGAATAAACACAGTTTGTTGGTATTTGTAATAGACATGAACTGAAAGATGTTGGCCTGCAGTATTTCCCAGAAGAAAAAGGAATAGAACTCCCAAAAGATGATGACAAATGCTAAATAAGAAGCACCCTTAGGAAACACAGCTTTTTGTGCCAAGGGAATACCTTTCAGATGTTTTCAGCATAAGCTTTCTCTACTAGAGGCCCTAGAAATTTTACTGTAAAATTCAATAAAAGGAAGATAAAACTGATACTGTGCATATTCAAAAATACCAGCAAATAGGCAGGGAGAAGTTTGAATCATGCTAACTTAAATCTAAACGTATCAAATTTTAATTTGTTTTAGGTTTGGAAACTTTTGTAGGGTTTTTACATTATTATTATAAATTTTCTTGATCATTTTCGGTGTATTTTTTCTCTTCCCTCTCCCCTCTGTCTGTCTTGTTATCAAAGTATAACAGTATTTGCCAGCAGCCAGAGCTGCATCTTGACTTTCTTGCCTCAGTGTATTCTAAATTTTAATAGCGTCTAATGATCTTTGTTCCTTTTAACTTTTTTTTACTGTTTAAATGAAGCTTTTATTTTTGACCAAATTAGTTCCCACCATAAGAAAACATTAAGCTCTTTTAAATAGCTTTCTCACTCTTTTCAGAGGCTGTATAGTTTTGATGTCATATGGTGCTAAACAACCAGGAGTGGTGTGTCCGAGATGCCATGGATCTGACAGCTGTGCTACTCTTCTGCTATTGAAAACATGGCAATGTCAACAAAACTGCAGGAGTGTTTGACTACCAGTTGTTACCATTTTCTCAGAAGACCTTTCAAACCCTTTTTGATTAGTGCATGGGGTGATAGGTTGTTTGCTTCTAAATTAATTTGCACTGAACTGCATTCTCCTTCTGTTTAACCATTTACTGAGGTACTTACAATCTGTTTGGTTCTTAGTATTTTGTCTATAAAGTTCAGTAGTTCATGCAGATTTGGGATGAGCAATCCAGCAGTGATGCTTATGTTCTCTTACCTCTGTTGTGGCAACTTTTATATTTTCCTGTTAATATCAGCCAAACTTATAGTTTAGAAGTTTATTTGGGGAGTCATGGAGGTCTTGCTGACTACTGTGCCACAAACACAAGCCCTTTTCATCCAGGTAGAGCCATGGTGTGCTACTTAAATTCACACATTTCCTAAATATCCTAAATTAGAGAGTCTCCCCAGGCTTCTTGGAGTCAAAAGAAAACCAAAGTATTTTCAAAAAGTGCTTCAGAGTAAAATCTAAAAGTGCTCTAAACCTTCCCCTGTAGAAACATGTGTTTTTTCCACTGGCCACGTGTAGGGAATAGGGAGAGAAACCTTCTCATGTAGGTTGCGCAGACCCCTCTGACTCAATGGGAGAAAATGAGATTGGAAGGCAGATCTTTCCTGTAATTTTACTTTAATCTTGGATGAAGAATCAGTCCTTCCTAAAAAATTGGCTAACTAGTTCTTAACTTTCCACTGATGAGACTGTATGTCAGTATTGATTTTTGGTGTCTGATTACACTGTCTATTTTTCTGATGGACAACCTAAGTATTTCCTTTCTGTGGCTCAAGCCTATTGCTTCAATGTAATCCATAGTGGAGAGTACCCTGTTATGGCACATTTTTTTTTCTTCTCCTTCCTTGATGACATGGTATTAGTGACTTGTGCTTCCTTCTAATCAGTGATTAGTCTTTTCCTAAAAAACTGATCAAACAGCTTCTCCCCATTAACTTCATACAGATGTATATTTCTCTGGTGTACTATTTTTTACAGTTCTTTAGTGAAATTGTGTACTTTTTTTTTGACCTATTCCTCATTATATTAATTTTCTCTTTCCTCATCTTCAGCCTTTAACGCTTACAGCCCTTATGAGTTTGTACCATCTGGTAATCTAATAACTGTGTTCTTTACTTTACCATCAAGGTTACTAATGAAAACGGCATAGGGGCCCCAGGCTCGGAGGACCCCACTTGACATCCATTTCCAGGCTGATGCTGAACCAGTGATGTTGACACTTGAGAGATTTGTTAGTATCCCACTTGTGTATATCTTTCAGATGACCTCATTGGGTGAGACACAGTGGTGGCTGCTCCAAGATGTGCCCCACTGCTTGTACTTCTACTATTTGGGTGGCAAGTAGCTAAGGTAACCCATTCCCCTTTGCCACAGGGAAGACCATGAGGTCTGCTACACTAGCTCTGATGGTACACAACTTGAGCTATATGGCCTTGTGCTCTTACAGTGTTTGGTGGAAACCAAACAACAACAAACAAAAACCTCCCCAAAAATGAAACAAAAACCACAACAAAAAGCCCCCACAAAACCTCAAACAAACAAAAACCTCTAACCAAACAACAACAAAAAAATAACCAAACCCTATGAAACAAACATTTCTTTGCTTTTCTCTTGAGAAGTTGATGTGGCCTGTTAGGTATTTTTTTCTTGTTACTTTCTAGACTTTTTAAAATCATTCTTGTACTTTCCAGAGTTTTCTGAACTGCGAACATGTTCCTTCCTGCTCCTGAGCTGTTGCCTGTCGAGCCGAATATCCTAATTAACCTGGTGGTTCCCAATTTGCTAAACAATCTTGAATATGAAATCTCATTGGAGTACCCTTTGGAAATCTGAATATGCTTATATTTCCACTTGATTTCTGTTATTTAAAGTGGCAGTAGTATAAACCTGTGGTAGATTAGTTAGTTAAGTGCAACCTCCAGTGCTTTAAGCCTACTTTTGAGCTCTGTATTTATCAAAAAGCTCCAACAGATGGAATATAGTTATAACATCAGCTTAGGATCACTGGGAAATCTTAAGTGACAGTGTTTTACTAAACCACAGACTGTTTTAATCGTCTTGAGTCATTTAATCTCCTCATTGCCTGAACTCCCTTTTTGTAATTTGAGGTAAAAACACTTGCTTCTCTTTCTTTCTTCTCTTCTACTCCAATTTCAAGGACAAGGACTTTGTTTTCTGAAACATTTAACAATGTGGGTAAAACAAAAAGTCTGTCTCAAGCACATTAAGTGTTTTTCTCATTTTAGATTTTTTCAGCTCATTGAATTGTTTTCCCTCTTCCCTTCCTAAAATCATGCTCATAAGAGATAGTTATAGGTAGTCTGATCAAGGAATGCTTCCTGCAATTAGAACTTTATCCAGTGACAGGTTACTATCTCCCTAGAACAGCTTTTCTGGCCAACTCAGGTGTGGTATAGATTTTCCTCTATTGCTCCTTTACTGAATGTTTGGCCAGAACAGTAGTATTTTTGTTGCATAATGGAAGGATTTTAGCAATAGAATCCCAATCTTCATAAGAACAAGAAAGTGCTATTTATTATAACTAGGTTACATACTGTGTTACAACCCTGTGCTCAGACTTCAGTTAATCTAAGGGGTTGATACTCTACTTTGGATAGATGTGGAAATTCCTGTTGCAGTGTTATTAGAGAGGAGCCTGATAATGCAGATGTTAGTGGCACTGTCCCTCAAGGTTCAGTCTTGGTGGTGGTTGTTACACCACCTAGAGACAGAGACTAAACTGAACTCTGTGTTGCTCTACTTCAGTATAGTTCAGTGTTTTCAATTACAGTTTTCAGCTCATGCTTAACTATGTGCTGACAGTACAGGAGCCAGTGAGTTAAAAGGAGGGCAGCTGGACTAGGTGGTTGTTGTAGGACTCTTCTAATTGAACTATTCTGTATCAGCCCTGTAATTGTTTTGTATTCTGTCTAGAAGGGTTAGTGGTCAAAGGCAAAGATTGTACAAGTCTTTGTCAGTCAACATCCCACAGAAATAACTTATAGAATTTTTATTTTTATCACTACAGAGATAACAGACTGCTAAAGGAACAAAAAAAAACCTTGGAACTTGATGCTTATGGGCAACTCAAATTCTAATGAAATTGACTTTCCCCCTTCCTCCCCTTCAGAATACCTAGTCACAGTTGCTGATATTGAAATAGGCTGTTTTCAGCTGCTTTTGAATTAATTTCAGAAATAACCTGGAGATAAACTTTCTGGTAGGTGTTCGAGAGCTGTATAGTTTCTGTTGTGGTATTTGCTTAGCAAAACCTGGTGTTTTAGTTATGACCTTACCATTGTAGTTTTCAGTTAAGAGTCATTCCTGTAACTGTTTCTTCTATTGAACAGAAGAGATCAATAATAATAGGTTTTAGGACTTAGGTTGTATAGACACAAAATACATCTTTATGCAATGCTATATTTGAGTTTTCACTGTGGGGATTATATTGGAAAACTAGACTGAAAATGGATTTGTTTTAGCAAGCAGATTTCATAGAAGTTTGAACTGTAAAACTGAATGCATTTTTTCTGGTGAAGCTAAGACTTTCAATGATGATTATCAAATCTGAAATGCAAGGAGCAAGTGCTGTGTTGGGTGCTTATTCATAGTGCATAGTAATCTTTACATGATGAGTTCCCTTGGGATGTTTTACAATTCAGGACAATGTGTAAGAGCTTATAGCTTTTCTCATCAGCTACTCTTTCTGCTTATAAATTCTATGTGGGCTATATAACCATGGGAGAATATTAAAACAAGCTGCTAGATTGTGCTGGTTTTGGCTGGGGTAGAGTTAGGTTTTTTTCATAGTAGCTAGTAAGGGGCTGTTGTTTGGATTTGTGCTGAAGACAATGTTGATAACACAGGAATGTTTCAGTTATTGCTGAGTGGTGCTTGCACGAGGTCAAGGTCTTTTCTGCTCCTCACACCACCCACCAGTGACTGGGATGGAGGTACACGAGCAATTGGGAGGGGACACAGCAAGGACAGCTGACTCCAACTGATCAAAGGGATGATCCTATACCGTACGATGTCACACTCAGTATGTATTTTGGGGGTGATGAATGAAGGGGGGATGTTTGGATTGATGGTGTTTTCTCTTCCAAAGTAATTATTATGAGTGATGGAGACCAGCTTTCTTTGTCTCAACCCATGAGTTTTCTGACTCCTCTGATTTTTCCTCAAAAATGTTCTTTAGGAAAATAATTTCAAATTTGTGCTGCTAATTCCTCTGCTAGCTGAAGATCCCTGAAGTCTTGGTGACCTGTCTGGGTGGTATCCTGCAAGTGTTCGCCTGTGTACTACTGCTGGTGAAGATAGGAAAAATGGCTTCGTATTCCCCCCCACTACATCTGCACATTGTATAAAGGAAACATATAGTGGGTTTTTTGTTCTTTGCTGTATTGTATGTCCTGTTCTTACAAGTCTGCTAATGGCTGTGTGTTGCAGTGGTTGTGAGAGTTTGTTGGGTAGTTGTGTGCTCCTCCTTGAGTATGAGTTTGTCTCCAGAAGCTCTGTGCTCAGTTCCTTCAGTGAGAAGTGCTGCAGCACCTGGCTCCTGGGTCAGTAATTCTGCTTTGAATGCCAGTTGATTCCTTTTCCCTCTGTCCCAAATTACCCATGATTTTATTTTGCTGTTTCCAGTTCCTGCTCTCTCTGGGTCTGCTTTAGATTGGGTCCATCTAGCTGCTGGCACTCCATGAGCCCCTAAAGTAGTTCTGCTCTTTGACACACACAGAAAAAGGAAAATACTGGTTTTTCACAGTGTCCGGTGTGGACACAGTTGTACACCTCACACTGCACTGTAGGTCCTCTGCTAACGCTAACCCCTGTGTTTTATCTTTGAGGCTAATATAAACTGCCCTTAGGTGCTCCTCAAGTTTATTCAAGCAAATAAATCCACAAGACTGTGCAAAAAAATATTACTGTGTATTGTATATACACATGATAATTTAAAACTAGTATTATTTTCCCTATGACCACACTCTGTCACAGGTCAGTGAGTCTGATCTCTCTTTATAGTTGTAATTTTAGTTTCTGACTTTAATAAAAGGCTAACAGAATTCTTGATGGCACAAGTTATTTTCATAAATAGGTAATAATTGAGAGGGCATCAGAAATACAAGATAAAGAACACAGTGCCTTCGAAGCAGTGTAAGTTATGGGCAGCAGTAAATAAATAGCCTGACGTTATAAATGGTGAATTTACTTATAGTATAAATATCATATTCCCTGCAGACGTAGGTGTTCAAATCCTACTTCTGAATTTAGTTGGAATGGTAGAGGAATATTTCAGGCCTGGGGCTTGGTATCCTGGAAGTATTTTAGAAGAGGCATGGTGAGCAATTTATAGACTGTAGTTATATGTTGGTTTTGAGCTACTTGGTTAAAGATACATATTCCAGTGCAAAGTGAAAATACGTACTTCATGAGCCATGTTCTCAGTGCTGTGTGGGTTGTTTTGTGTTTGGTGTTTTTTTTTTTTTTAAAGAGGTTTGAGTTGGCTGTTCTACAGAAGCAGTCTTGTTCAGATACCAGGGCAGACTGGACGTGACTCTGCCTGAACTCTGTGGCCACTGCTCACAACCAGTTCTCATGACCGTGATGTGTGTCCTCAGTCATATGTTAGGAGGATAGAGGGGGGCTGGAATTGCCAACCGTGTCCTGATAAATTGTCACTCACACAAGGATGATGTCTAGTCACTTCTAATGCAATCTTAGGATTCATTCTGCACTGTGCTGAGATCAGCAGCTGGATTTTTCATTGTTTGTTGGGTGCTTGCTGTACTGAATAGGCTAAAGGGGGGAAGGGAAGAGGAACAAAAGTCATGTTCCAGATCTTGGTTCTCTGCTGCATGTCAAGTCAACAGGGAAATCAGGATATCAGCTTGTTCTGAATAGTTAAAACACAAGGTTGTTCAGCTTTATGGAAACCATATATCTAATAAGACATTGAAGAACTGAAATTCTAACATTGAATCTTTTGGCGATGACAAATGATATAAAGAAATATTATTATTACAAAAATGAAGTATTAATCTTTTGATATTTCAGACTTTTTTTTACCAAAGTAATATTTGTTTTATTTTGGTTTTTGATGATATAGGATATTGGTTTAAAAAAAACCAAAGGCAATGAAATGTTTTTTTCCTCTCAGAAAGTCTCTTTGAAACAGATCTGCTGCCTGTGCTGATTTAGTGAAAATAAACAAAGCTAAATAAATACAAAAATAATTTTGGGGGAACTCCCCCAAACACAAATTTAAAACTTCTATCAATGAAAAACAAACAAATCCTGAAGGTTAAATATGAAGGAGAGAAATTTACTAATAAAACTAAGAGGAATTTTGCTCACATGACCTGTCTTGTTAAAGCTACTGAAGTGGAACTTCTAAGAAGACGACTACTCGAGTGCGTAATTGTTTGCAGGACAAACTCTTAGTCTATAGCACACTGCGTTTTGTTAGTGTACTGTAAAAATGCATAATGATATAAGCATACAATAATCTGTAATTAGGTTCACATCAGGCATAATGTTTTTTCATTAGAAAGAACACTGACTGGTTATAATAACGATTTTTGAAGCATATGTTTTCTGTGTGCTCTCAAGCTAACTAACAAATGTCTTCAAGCCTTGCACAGAAAAGGAATAAAATCTTCAGTCCTATATGTGACTTAGAAAACTGTCTCATCAATTTGTTACAGTAATTAACATTTAATATAATCTTGACCTTTGATCAGCCTTCTCATTTAAATCAAAACTTGTCTAATTCCCACTTATCAGCAGATTAGTAGATTATTCAATTCACCTTAGAAATGTGTCTAAGTATTGGCTCTGAATCAGTCTAGTAAATGAACATTGTAAATTTACAGTTATAAGTCTTATTAATTATATGAAGAAAAAAGCGTACATGTTCATAAGCAGTTGATAGTCACAAGCAAGATCTGTAAAGTCTTTACCAGTACATGCACATAATGTGGTTTTTTTTGTTTTTGTATATGTATCTTCCAAATAGAATAAATTTGGGTACAGCTCCTGGGCATGAGCGTTGCAGATGTGAGGCTGTGGCTTTTTTGCTGCTGTTGTTGCTTTGCTGTCCCAGGAGATGCCAGTTCTGTACTAGGTCTAATGTATGGCCAAAACATATTTGTTAGTTCACGAATGCATCTTCCATTTTACTACTTCTAAGAGAATTTCAGAAATTCAAGTGAAAGTCCTTGGTGTGGACTTTTCTATCTTACAAGTTCTAGGTTTGCAATTTTCTGTTAAGTGTATCTGTAAACAGAAGAACATTGTATTTCTACCTGGGATGATTATTTTATCTGGAATATGCTGGGAAAAAAAAAAAAAAAATTAGAAATAGTTTCAGCACAAATGTGCCAAGAAAACATATCATTCAAATGTTTCAAACTGTTGCTAAGAATCTAAAAACAGGAGGAGGAGTAAAGGAGCTGAGTGGGATATTAGCAAAACTGCAGAGAAGGGGAAATGGAGGCTCCCTCATTTCAATCATTAGTTCTAAAAATAAAGTTGTATTTTTTCCACTAGCTATCAAACTTTATTTTAGCAATTAATGAACTACCAGATGGTATGGATGTAAATGAAGCAAACTGAAACCATCTAAATTTCTGTCTTAGTCCGAATGAGAGAATTGGATTCCGGTGTTTGAAAACTAAGTTATTTTCCCCAAAACACAGTAAAACAGGTAGCAGAACATGCTTTATTCATAACCAGATTTGTGAAAGGCAACACTAACCACCAAAAGAACATTTGTTTCAAATAAAGTAGGCAGCGGTCTGGAAGTGACAGAGGGAAGTATCTGTCCACGCAAACATGCACAGAACTGTTGCTTTAAACTTGGGATCAGAAGCTTTAGTGGTGAGACGGTTACAACGGGAGCAAGAACAAGTTGCTCACCTGACCATAGTAAATCTGTCCCTTTGTTACCTACCTGCTGAAACACTGCAGCACTGTACACTAACACCTACATTGAGTGCCTTGAGCGCATAGTACTCCAGTTTGCATCATAAAATAATAAATTAATGGTTCTGCTTCAGTGAGGTTGTGAAATGTACATTATTAACATAATATTAATGACAATAAATTGTCTTCTGTATCTCCCTCACCCTTGGTTGAGTTGCTATAATGTTGTAATTGCTTGATGGTGCCAGTAAAGATTACATGTCTTATGGGTAATGCCCATTAAATCTTATTTGCTATTATACTCTATTAAAAAGATACTAATATTAACCCAGGAGTCTGAGATCAGTGTACAGTTCATGAATTTGTCTAAGCACAATTGTTTCTTGTACATATGAATCTTTGGTTACTAAAGGCATGAGTGTGTTTCCCCACAGTGATTCAACTTCTCTAAATCTTGAGTGTAAGCATTGCAAACAACATTATAATGTGTTTTGGAAAGTATTTTGGAAAAAGAAATTGTTATCAGTGTCATGATTCTTAAGGTAAGCTAGGAGGATGCAAATTCAATTGAGAAATCAATAAAGCTCTCAGTATATTTCATTATTGACCTCAGCAATCAACAGTCAGTTTTCCATTGACTGTATTGAAAATACAAGAAAGGAAACCTACATATTAGTGTCTCCACTGCAGCTGTCTTTCATGTTGAAGTTCCTGTAATTCTGTGTTTTGTTTTATTTTTTTTTGTGGTCAGATGGGAAACAAAGTAGTTCTGTCACTTCTACTGGAAGAAATACAAAGCCAGTGTACCAACCACATTTAGTTTCCTGATTGCTTTGTCTGGAATATAACAGCAATTAGAATTTTAAGATGCTGGTTGGATCCCATAGTCTTTGATTCAGTGCTTCTTGTCAAGTCACACCTGACAGAAACTACATTGATTCACATACCTAAAGGTATTGACCCAACTTCTCTCTTGGTGAAGATTCATTGATTGAAGAGCCCTAAAAAAAAAAAAAAGGATGAGTTTGGCTCACTTCTATTGACTGCATTGAATTTGCATGACTCAAAAGACAGTGTTCAGATGTGTCCATGAGAGTGCTGACTATTATATGTATACAGGAATTTTGATCTATTTATGCTCTGTCCGAGGCAGTGGTAAATGGTGTGGAATCAATGCGAGCAATCATATGCAAGCACATCGCAGTGCTCTGGCTACTTGATAGCATCACCTGTTTTACTAAGTCAATAACAGGCCAAAAAAGGCTTTGAAAGCAGTTTCTGACAACTACTTGCTTCACGTGTTGCATTGCTGATTTATGTATTGCTGAAATTGTAGTTCCTATTCTATTTTGCCAGTAATGCTGCTGTAACTATTAATGGCATAGTGGATTCACAGGGGAATCACAACCTTGAACATGCCTTCATGGACAAATTCAGAATAAAGTTCTACAGTGGTATTTTGTCTACCTTTTTTCGGGTCACTTGACAGCACTTGATTTTATCAGTCATTCTGATTCTTCAAAGTACTTCTGTGGTTTAGTTAGAGTGGATTTACTTAGATTTGAAAATGCTATCTCGGATGAAAAGTTAATGTCATTTTTCTTAAATGACAGTTTAATTAGAAGTTGTATAGTGCCCTGTTGGATCTGACTTTGCCCTTCTTTACGGTGTGCAAATACACTCCCTGTAATGTACTGAGGCTGAGTTTTATGCTTTATTTTTCCATTGCTTTGTCTTTGCTTTGTCCTTTGTTTTAAACACTGGACACAAACAATAGATGTTGAAAGATATATATATATATATATATTTTTAATACATGTAATCTCAGTAATGCTGTCTCTAAACCCATTGTATTAAGTTAGGGATTAATGTGGCCACACATTTGCCCCCTAGTCAGGGACACACTAGGAATGACTTTGTTTCTGTCTTGGTCCTTATGGTCACTTGGTTAATAAATACCACATAATTTGTCTTGACCAAGCAAGTGTAAGTTTTCATAGAACTGCTAGTTAAAACAAGTTATTTGTGGAACACAGGAGAAGCATGATCTGACACACTCTCTCTCTCTATATATATATATATATCTATATGTATATACACACATGATTTTTGGGCTAAAGTTTACCTATTGAAACTGGCAGTAGTAGAAGTGACTCTTCTGAATATACAGGAATGGTTGTCTGATAGTAGACAGCTTCCAACACTGTGAGAAGAATTAAAGAACTGATGAGTGTAGTCTCACTTTCTGTTTTGTTGCCTTCATGTCAGCTTTCTCAGCGGCTTGTTTGGTAAGAACTTCAAGCAAGTGATCTCTTCTGTTTGTGTTTGAAGAGTGCCCCATCTATTAAAGCCCTAGCAGGGGGCCTTATGGGTTGTTATGATAGAATAATTGGATTTTGTTTGTTTTTGTTCTGAGTGCTTAAAAATGAATAGCTATGAGGGTGAATATTCACTCATAAAAGTAGATTTGGCTTTTACTCTACTGATAGAGTGCATTTTGAGCAGGCTGGTGTCTATCATGGTATTATAAGTGTAAGCTGTGCCTTATGCTGTTATTTTGAGGCTTCTTCCTAATTTTACTGGTAACAGGCTCTTCTTTTTTTTTTTCCTTTATGTTAGTGACTATGTTTTCTGTTGTCTATTTATAACAGTACTGTATTAAGAGCTCCAACAAACCTACCTGAATTTGTGTACTTGTGACTTGACTTCCAGAATTTGGTCCTAAGGGTAGTTTTCATCTTGCCTTCTCAGGAAATGGCATTTAAATTTTTATACCAATGTAACTAGTAATCTCAGGGAACTGAGAGGATTATTTGTGTGGTGCTATCAGGTTACTTCAGGCCATCTGCTTCTACGGATCCAGAAGAAGTGAAAATGGCATGGGTCTATAAACACTTTTGGGATGCGGATGTGTAATTGGAAGGACACTGAATGAAATGAAGTCACAGATTCAGAACCAAAGATGGGAAGTAATTTTTTTCTTAGATAATTAGTAATTAAACTGTTAAGCTTACTACCACAAGGTATTCTGAAAGTCAAAATCACAGTTACATATAAGAAGAGGTCTGTATAAATTCATGAGGGTTAAGTCCATTAATGGTTACTTAAAAAGATGACTCTTATTTACATTTCTAATTCAGCAAATCTATTAACAGTTTTTTGGCAGAGCATGTGAGAGGAATGCTGACGTTATCTGATGTTCTCTTGCTCTTATACTCTTTCCTTAAGCAGTTTCTGTTCATTACTTGCCAGAAATGCAGGTCTGGATGGTGTTCATTTTGCTTTTAGCCAGGATGGCAGTTCTTCCTGTCCTATATAGGGCAAGAGCACAGATCCTTCATGGGTTTGCCTAACCAGCTATCATAGTGCCTAATTCACATTAACCTTCAGCTGGCATGTAACTGGGATTTTTTTTAAACCTAATAGATGAGTTTTCTTGGGGCTCTGCACCTGCAGAACATTTGCCTGTGTGCTAATGTATATTATGCTGTTCTGTTTTGGCTGGCAGTGCCTGGTAAGGGCTGTCTGCAACCTGACTCATGTGAACCACCTTCTCTGGATGTCCCTCCATGTTGCTCTGACTGTATCTGTCTCCCTGATCACAGCTTATCTTTCCCATGCAGTTCTCATCTTTGCACTTTATATAGTTGTGTTACGTTCCCATTCTTTCATTGTCCTTGATGCATCGAAACCAAAGTCATTCAGTTTGATCTTGCAGATAAACAGCAGATTTTGATTTATTGAGTCTTGGGAAGAGATCTGGCCATAGTAGAAGAAAAAGAAAAAAAGACCTTTCTCAATGCAATGTTGAAACGTGTGAAATATTTGGCATGTTTAAAATCAAAGTGCTCCTTCTGCTTTAATTTGTGTATACAATTGGCTAAAAGTAATAATAATGCATTTTAAAAGCAAGACTTCTCTTGCATTTTAATCTGTATAATCAATGTATAATCAAGAAATAATTATGCTGGCCCCATGTGTTCTTTGTGCAAGACAATAAGAGTAATCCAGGTATGAACATATCACCTGTGTCTGAGTCTGTTAGTGTCAGAATAATTACTGTTTTTTAAAATAAAACAGTTTCAACTTCTGTGGTATGTGTCAGCCCTTCCTGGAAGGGGATAGCACCAGAAACCAACAGGCTGGAGGGTTAAGAAGGGCAACCACAGCTCATGTGAATGGTTTCTCAGGTGAAGCCAATTAGATCAGACTTCTTAGGAACTTGTAGGAGCTGCTGCCAGGCAGGGAGCAGTTATCAGTTGTCTCCTGAGAGTCTGAGAGATCTCTGGGGTGGATGAGTGGTGGGATAAACTGACCTGGTGGTCATCAGGGGTTCCCTGCTGGGGCAGCCCATGGTGATGCGTTGTGTTGCAGGAGGGCTGTCAGAAGCCCAGACAAGGAAAAGCATCTTTGGACTTCCAGAAGCTACAGCTAAAGGCAGCTCATAGGACAAGAGAGTGAAAAGCAGCGTGGTTTGATTTGCTCTCTTCTCCAGATGCAGATTGGTGGCACAGGGTGAGACCGAGGCATTGAAGTGTCCTCTCACCTATTAACTTTTCTCAGGTGGGAGCAGGATGGGGAGGGAGGATTCTCTGCAGAGGGAGCTGTGATCAAGGTTTCTCCTGGAGCTGTCAAAAAAGTCTTGAGGGAATGCTTAGGAGGGGAGTGGTGGCAGCAAAAGGCAGTGAACCTAGAAGTTCTGCTGTTGAGAGTTTTGAGAATTATGTGCACGAAGGAGCACTTTTATTGGTGGGCAACTCTGCCAAGGAGTTTTGCAGAATGAGCAGCTTTGACTCCTATTGCCACATATTCACTTTTGGGAATTTTAGTGTTCTCCTTGTGCAGGGCCAAAACCAGGAAAATACATAAGTGATGTCTGGGAAATTGTTTCTCAGTGAGTGTTTTGCAGGAATATTTTTTGAAAGAAGAAATACAGTTAAGCCTTTATTCATATCCACCTTTATAGTCTGTCTCCATCTCTTAATGCTTTAATTACTTGGATTCCAGACTTGGCTCTTAATGTAGTAGTTACAATTCAAAAATACCTGTTGAAATGCTACATTTCTAATGGTATACTGCCTCAGACTGTGGAATAAAGAAATAAAATTACTCCATTTTAATTTGAGAAGCTAATGTATGTTTTTAATCCATCTTCTTTCAACACTGAAAGCACTTCATTTTTAATAAACTTGATGGTGACTGAGGAATCATTTTGTTCCTGTAACTACTAAGGAAATGGCTTTCTGTCCTTTGAAATGTATAATCTATATACAAATAAAAACCAATTTTCAACTGGGAAACAGATTTATTCATGCTTTAAAATGGAGTGAGAATGGCAAAGTTCCTTAAACTGAACCCGGAGAAAGAGATGTGTTGTTAGTTTTAATAAGTCATTTCATTGACAGTGACCAAATTATTAGTGTAAACTGTATATGTAACAATATCCCTGAATGTTACTCATTATGAGTAGTTAGTCAATAATGCGATAAGCTAAAAACACAAGGTGATAAGGAAGGTGGTTCATTTCAGTAGTGACTAATTTCCCACAAAGTAGAGTATCATAATTTATATGCTCTGCAGCAATTGGAATTGTAACAGTTTTGTAAATGTTTTCTGCAACCAATGATTCTTTCACTAATGGAAAACACACATTCTGTATATGAACAAATCCAAAATGTTATTTTGGATTATTTGAAAAATATTGTATATTAAAACCATCAATGTGCATTAATAAATGAAAAAGCACTCATGATCCAAGAACACAGTGAAATTTAATGATATAACACTACTGACTTCATTAGACAAGCAGGAAAAAACTTCTTGGTCTGTACAATGTGTTCTTAAGTTTCCCAGTACAGTTAACATGTCGGCAAGATAAAGCTTGAATATGTGCTGATGCAAGCTCAAAAAATTGGTTGGATTTGCTTTTGTTTTCTTTACAAGTTCTAGGTGTCTGTTCCCTTTCAAATATTTGCCCTTGACTTCCATCAGTGATTCAGGTTGTGAGTGCCCCAGCTATTCATATCTCCTGTACTTCAGAACTACTTGAGGTCGCATATGAAGTTCCATGTGCAATATTCTTTGCATGTGCATTGGCATAGCAGACCTTTGAGCTGTGTCTTTCTGGCTTTGCGCTACCAGAAATGGAACATGCTGGAAGGAAAGGCTGACAAGGATTACCACAGCACTGGTTATCTGATGCGCAATGTAGTGTTTTAAAATGCACGTTCATTAAGCCAGCAGTATTAGCACCGTAAGTAGTCAGCAGAGGACTCTGTAAAATCAGTCTTGGGTTGTCTTAGGTCTGATTAGCGTCTGCTTAGTGTCCCGAGTGATGTGTGCCACAGCGCAGAACTGGCTCAGGAGCAGCTGTGGGGAAATGAGATTGTGCCTGGGAGTGGACAAACATCTGTCTGACCGTGACCCACGACAGCCAGTTACACCCTCCTGGGGATGGGCTTTGGTCTCATACCGCAGGCACACACAGTACACTAAATGATACACCCTGAGAGCTGTAATTACAGCACAGGAACAAATCCTTTTCATCCTTCTGTCCTCTTCAAAGCCCCTCTTTCATCATTTGCCAAGCCTATGTAGGAAGAATAGGAGGATAGGATTAATACCTCTTAACTCTCTTGGGCACTGACTTAAAGATACCCACAAGCTCCCAGCCTAGCCTACGCTTTCTCATTTAATGCTCTGACTAGGTGCAATTAAATTCAGTACATATATAAAAGCTACTGGTTTCTGCCTGAACTTTGTCTAAAGATTTATCATTGTAATAAGATTATCCTAATGATTACATTTAGTTTGTCTGAGCTCAAAATGGTTTTTTGCTAATCAGAACACTGTTTGCCAACTTGGTAGATTGCCTTCTACTTGTATTAAATGGAAAAATTATGTAAACTGAAAGCATGGGGTAATAACTGTAAAGAACAATTTCAATGACTTGAACAGAGGTGACCGATTGCTTAATAACTTCTTCATATGGAGAGGGACTCTTTTGCTAGGGACCTGTTAATACCCTCAGGTTTAAATTGTGTGAATTCTCAATTGTCCTTGAATTAGACATAGAAAATGAAAAAATTATTATGACTAAATGGGAGCAATATGTTTGGGAAAGACTGTATATAATAATCCTCTAAAATGAAAGACTTTAAGACATGATGCTTAACTAAAGATGTCCTTTTCATGACATTAATACCTAATGCATGTTTAATTGAGCAAGAAAAAACTGTCACCTGAATTTTTTTTTCAGAGAAAAATAGCTTTTTTTTTATCAAAATGGGGAACTTGGCAGAAGTTTTGTTTCATCAGGGTTGTTTGAAAATACCAATCTTTTTCTATAAAGAGTTAGATCAAGGCTAATATTTTCAAATGTGCCCAAGTGACTTAAAGAATTGAATTTCTGAAGCTAACATATGCATTTTACATGTTTCCAAAGAAGAAGGCTTCCAAGGCACCTGAGTAATTTTCTTTTTCAAAAAAACCACCTACGCATTTATTTTTGTGTTAAATAGGGAATATCAGGAAAAATTTCTTGTCAAATCAGGTATTTAACATTATCTAATTTTGTGACTAGTAATGAATATTAGATTTTTTTTTTTAAGAATAAGCATTAAGAAAAATAGCTTTCACTTTTCTTTTTCTAAAGGCAGTTTGAAAGGCTGATTTAGGATAAGAATGTGATGAATATCATAGATACTATCAGCTCCTGCAGGCCCCTGGGAGATGAGATGTCTTCTCCCTGGTCCAGGTCCAGCGGCTGTAGTGCAGAGGTGAGGATTCTGTCCTGACCTGCTGGTTCATTGTCTGGCTGTTCTCACGCTACCTGCCCCACAGTGCGCCCATGCTAACTAAAAAATGTATGCCATCCTGTACAACATCACCAGGGATAGTTTCCTTGTTCCTTCACAGGGTCTGCTCTGCCTGCAACCCTTGCTCTTGGCTCAGTCCCTTGCCAATAGGTCTAGTGGTCTCTGCATAGGAGTTCAAGCTTTGAGCCACTCTGAGCTACAGGATTATGATACGTCCTCCCTATGGCAGGCTTGTGGGTGGCTGTAGTTCTTTGCAGCAATGGAAAAAAAAAAATCCATTAAACTTCTTGTGGACTTGTTTCAAGAATTCCCTGAGGTAACCTAATGCAATAATTTCCTAAGGCAGTCAGGATTTATATAACGATGGGGAAAAAATGTAGTCACTTATTCCTTTCTCTCTGCTTAGGAATGAAAAAATAAACAAACAATAACACACTATTGTTACGTTTCTGTGGCATGTGACCTTTGTGCAAATAATGGTACAGGTAATAGAATGGATACCAAATACGTGTGTATGCAAACATATCCACAAACAACTACTCCAGCAAGAGCTGGATTAACATTATTTACAGGAACTTTCTTAGAAAAGTGTTTTAGACACATGAGGTAAATTCAGCTACTTCCCTCAGACCGGGTGTTCTCACAAAAATAATGAAATAATTCATGTTTGAACTCAGTAGTGATCTGCAAATGGTAAAGCACAGAAATCATATGAGAAGCATCAGGAAATAAAACAAAAAGGGACACAAAGCAGTGATATCTCTGGAAATGTGTTGGGTGAGGTGGAGTTTCTAGGAGGCCTTAGAAGGGGACAGCTGGCTGTGCGATGGGGAAGAAAGGACACAATGTTGGCAGGATCCAGCCTCTGGCTTCACATGGATGAAATCTGTTTCAACTTTGTGTTGGGCATTCAGAGCATCTGCTTTTAGTTCTTCCTGGGGGCAGTTGTGTGCCAGACTGGTGGAAGGTGACACCACTAGAAGATCTGTCCATTGCATGTAGGTTAACTTTTAACATGGATTTAACTAGTTTATGTTCATTGTAAAGAAAGAAGACAATGCCTGTCATTTTCAGTATGTTTTTATTAATGGTAAAAAAAAGGCATGTGCTGCGTTTTGGGTACTGATGGCATACGCCACTCACCCGAAAACCAAAGCTTTAATGTCCTTTGCTTGTTGAGATACTGCCGGTGGTATTTTGCATTCAGAGGTGGAACAGGATGGATTAGGATCAAGTACAGAGCTGATGAGTCTCTAAATAATGCTATATCAGGGGAAGATCTTGTGGGAGGAGGAGCAGAAGCAAAAAGTATTGACGTTAGGTCAGCCAAACATTTAAGAATGCCTTTAGTTGGATGTTGTGGTAGTTTTGCAGCTAGACTAAGGAAGGCTAGAGATTGTAACAATAAGCTGGAAACAAGATAAGGTACCTAGACATCAATAACACTTACTGCATGAAAGATTTATCAAAGAAATACAGTAGATTAACAATAAAAGGCAAAGATATTTTTAGTGTGGGTTTTTTTTCTTTTCCCCTTAGCTTGCACAGTTTATAGTCAGTGACCTTCTGTCTTGTCTTTGTGTGCAGTAAGAATCTCATCTGAAAAAGAAATTGTTTTAACTTGCAGCTTCCATTTGTGAATTGAAGAATTTCTGTGGAATAACTAGCAGTTGCCTTTAAAGAAAAACACAAAATTAGGTCAGTTATTGATGAGAAGATGCTGAACTTTAGACTGTAAGTCTCA
Source organism: Patagioenas fasciata (assembly GCF_037038585.1). Taxonomy (NCBI): domain Eukaryota; kingdom Metazoa; phylum Chordata; class Aves; order Columbiformes; family Columbidae; genus Patagioenas; species Patagioenas fasciata. The sequence continues at coordinate 9,547,864 of NC_092526.1, read as the reverse complement.
TGGCTGAAAAATGTAAATGTATTAAATTGCAGTGCCACCCACATGCAGTGATATCATGATTATTGCAATTAAATATATTCTTGTTAATGTAAAATATAATTATAAATTGTTAGAATGGTAATTAATATAGCTTTTACTTTAATGCATACCTGGAAGTTAATCATCTGCATATGAGGGGGTGTATTAGCCATTGGTAGAGAACCTCTAATTGACACTATAATATTAGATATACCTAACAAACAACAGCATCCCGTAAGAATAAGGTCAGGAAAACAAAATACACAGCAAAGTGGACTAGGTCTTCAGTGAGATGTCTTCTGTGCTGAAACCAGGGGCGATGTGTTCCTTTCTCTCTGTGCAAGCACCTACAAAACATGACAAAGTAAGTATAATTCAGAAGGATTCTAGGGGTCTCATTTTTGTTGATTTTTGGAAATGGTTCATTGTAGTATCAGTAACTTAAAATGATCTCAAATTAGGGTATTAGTATAGTGAGTAATCATGTTTGACTGTACTAATTTGTTGTGTGCTTGATTATATCAATTAACAGAGTAATTCCTATGACTCCTAGCTGCTGGGCTGGGGATGGACAGTCAGCACGGTTACCTTCTGTCTAACCTTCAGGTTAGAGTTGAAGAAGAAATTTTTTACGCTGTGGATGGTGAAACACTGTCACAGGCTGCCCAGAGGTTGATGCCTCATCCCTGGAGACATCCCAGGCCAGGCTGGACGGGGCTCTGAGCAACCTGATCTGGGTGAAGATGTCCCTGTTCATGGCGGGAGGTTTGGAGTAGATAAGCTTTGAAGGTCTCTTCTGACTTGAACTATTCTGTGATTAGATTCTATGATTTTTACGGCATCAGGGATGGAGAATGGCCTCAATTGAAACAACTGTTACATCAGTACATCTCCATTTCCCACTGTGGAAATAAAACAGGAGTTTAGAAGTCAGTGAAGAGGCGCCAAGTGAAAGAATGATAAACAGTCTTCATAGCAGAAAACCTTCTGCGGAATTTTAATGCAGTAACTTAAAAGCGCAGTCCAGGTGCACAGCTAAATGTTCCTGCTGCTGTGAGGGCATCATACAGTGGGTGGTTGAACTGTAATTAACCTTATACTGTTAGTGCATCCCTAAGGAAAATAAGCAGCTACGTGATGATTATGGTTTTCCTCCCCTTAGCCAGGCTGTTGAGCAGCCTTTCCCATTCATCTACAAGCTTCAAACCTCGAGAAGAGCTTGCATAGGTCCCAGTGCTCAGATGGAGTGATGAAATGCAAAGATTATGCTGTACAGTTCTTTTTTCATGGGATCATTGTCACAGCTGCTACCTTGAGTGCAATTGCATACGGAAACTTTGCAAGAGGCCAGATTTGATAAAACCATGAGTAAATAATGTTAATTTATTGTTGACATAATATTGTATTCTGTGGGCAAAGGACAATGGATTTGCAAGACAAGATTTTTAAGTTTCAGACAGCTGTTAAGATAAATACTGTTTTAGAAGGTACCAGTCTTCTAAGATTATTTTAGATACGTATTTGTGAAGCAATTAGTATTAAAGCACCACTCCTGTTACGCACAGTGCATATTGATTTTAAAGCTGTGTTTATTCAATACCTGTCTTGATACTACATGAAAGATTCAAGATCGTTAGAAAATGGGTCCAAGTGTGTCCATCCTGAGGTAGTCCAGAGGTGGGAATGATGTTGCTGGTACCTGACCTGGCAATAGTATTTGACAGAATCCCATGCTGCGACTTCATCAACTTTACACAGAAACTTAAGATCCTATCACAAATAAAAACTCAAACCTTTGCCCTGCATTCTGCTCTTTATGGCCTACAGGCTTGTGCAATTAATCTGATTCTGCAAACATGGCAGGAGGTGGAGGTTTCTTCTGACTAAAGCAGTTCATATCCTGACAAAATGCATTATCTGATGAATTATTTCAGTTTCTGATTTTATGTTTGTATTCATGTATTGGCAAGTTTGTTTTCAGTAGTGTCACTGTAAGTATTGATCCTGAGATAAATTTCTTATTAGTAGTCAGTAATAGTAGTTCAAGTATTACTTTGAGTGTTCCAAAAAGTGGCATTACTGGAACTGCAGAAAGTAATTTTTCACTGACATATTCTAAGTTATTACCTGAACACTTACACCATATTATTCTTCAGCAGGAACCTGAAATAGAAGACTTGGGATCAGCCTCAGGTGTTTCAGTTTCAAAATGAATAAATAAAAGTTTTAGGGCTGTTACAATGCAAAAATTGAGGTTTTCTCAAAGCAAAGACAGGTGGGCTGCAAAGTTTTCTACTAGCTACTGAGTAGAGAGGGATGATCTACTCCCATCCCTTCCACCACTTGTATTCTTGTTTTGGACTGTTCTTTCTGAGAGTTGCTAGGTTTTGCTTTTGTTCTGAAGGCTCTGTTTCCTGTAGCAGTAAGCTCTGGAGAAGATCACTCTGATGGACCAGCAGACCAGTCTCATGTCTATGTCCCTCCAGTAAATGGTACAACATTAGTTTTAAAAATAAACTGAAATCTTGACAAAAAATGTCACTCACTTCTAGTCAGTGAGATATTTTGGTGATCTCCTTCATGAAATGGATAGGCTGCTATGTTTATCTGGCAATAGAACATGAACTGGAACAACCAGTGTGAAAGTCATTAGTGCAGCACATAATGAGGTGAGTATCAGTCAGAGCAGACGGAAATATGGGTGATGCAGAGGAAAAATCTAGAAAATAGAGAGAGATGATAACTCACAACGTCTATTTCGTGTACATCAAAAAATAACTTCAAGCCTTGTTCCAGAAAGTTGATGGGCTGTCTTTGGTGACAAGAAATGGAGCAGTTTATCTCAGCAGGACTGCAGGTCCCTGGCTTTAATTCCCTGTTTTGGTACACTTTATTATTTGACTAATTTCTGTCCAGATCTGTAAAAAATATTTAAGAACTCCTGTTTTCATTGAAGTAGATTTTGTTTAACTTGCTGAGCTCTTAAATATGAAACTTGCTTTAGCTTTCTATCTGCAAAGTATGAACAATAGTAGTATATTATCCTCCTCAGCTGCTAAATGTGAAAAGAACACAAGTGAGAGATGCTTCAAATCATGTAAGCTCCAGAAACTGAAAGACAGATATGACAAAAGAATATAGCCTAGGTATGAGTCACTCCTTTGAAGATGTTTCTGCTTATTGCTTTCAGACAGAAACACATAGTTTAGGATACTTTCATTTTGATGATATGTCTATTCAGTAGTTGAATGGCTCTTATCCTTTCATTGTAACACCAAAGTAAAAATCATAGGAAAATGTTTTAGAGGAATTAATCCTCATAAGTCAAACCTTTTGTCTTTCCTAATTGCAGGACTCTGACAAATCAGTGTTTTTCTAGATTCTCTGATTGCTATTGCAAAAACCCCTTCCCACCCCTGTTAATCAGCATTATGACTTTGGTAATGACTGTTTCTAGGACTTTGAAAGCAATCACCAGACCAGGTTGTTCTCTGGGGAGGAAACAACCATGTGAAATCAGAGACGTATTACACAGGACTTAAAGAATATATGAAATTCATTTTTCATTTTCAGAAGTTCTGATTTTATAAAAAAATAACTGGTTTATTATGACATCTGATGTTTTAATATGCTAAACTTTCAAGTGTTTAGAAATATTTTGAATGTTATGGAAGAAACACATTCTTCTTTGCATCTGACTTGACTTTGATAGTACTTAGTTTAAAAAAATAAAAATAAAGTAGCAAACGAAAACTCAAATCCTAGTATAATACTAAAATATTTTTAAAGCTATGATAAGAATGGATTAAACAGTCTGTCCCTATGAATTGCTTTGGAAATTCAAACCAAATGCAAGGGTAGTAAAATAACCAGAGGCAGGCAGCTGTGGTAGGTCAGCAGAGCATGTGGGACAGATTGGTTCTTGTACTGGTTAAGTCATGGACTGCCCAGGAGGCCTAAGATAAGTTGTCTCACCTGTCTGCCCTTGCCCTCCAACCATTGCTTTCACAGTACTTTGATGCAGAATTTTGACCTCAGTCTAAGGGCAACAGGGGTATAAAAGTGTTAATTCATGTGGACATGATGCATGGCTGTCCTTCTTTCCCTTTTCTTGTACTATTAATCTCAGAGATGACTTTGAAACCACATCATTTTTTTCTTTTAAGCTACTGTAATAAATTTGATGTTCACAGGGAAGGCTAGATTGACAACCCCAGAGAATAAAATTATTCATGAGGTAGGTAGTTATATGCAGGGATCAATCTCATAATTATCATACTTATGACTTTGAAGACTTCTGTTTGTGGGACATCTGACTCTGAATGGCACAACCAGAAACCAATCTGATTCCTTACAGTTGTCCATAAATTAAAAAAATCTGTAAGAGACTTGAAGGTGCACTTGAAGGCAAAATACCAGACTGTCACCTGCGAGGAGAACACATGGCACAGGCACCACCAAAGTGGGATGCCTGTAGTAGCTACATGGAGCTAATGCTCTTGACCTGGAAAAAAGGCAGCCCAAGAGCTGTTCTACCTCAAAATGGTCTAAAATGCCCATTGATACCTGGCACTGGGGCTTCAATATTGGAGACACCGGGGAATCTTGGGTATGCTAAAACCTTCCCACAACCACGCTTACCTTTTGACTCCACTGGCAGCAAGGTGAAGGAATTGCTCCAAGAGCACCTGCTCCTTACCTTTGCCAGGACTTTTTTAATAACATTATTATTTTTTTTTGGCTGGTTAAGCTTTTTTAATGAACAGATTAAAGCACAGTAGACTCTCATCACTGTGTTACAGCCAGCCACTGCAATGCTGGAGGAGACTAAGAGCTCATGTTTCTGTTCCGCCTTCACTGGCGTTGTTTTTGCTTGAGCTGTTAATAAGAATTTATGATGTTGTAAACTAAAAGTGCTACTTCTCAGAGAGAGATTCTGGTGTGCCTGCCTATTTTTTTTTTTTATTATTTTTTGTTTTAAGCTGTTAGGGCTTTTCTGATTTCAGTTATGTAGGCATAAGGTCAAAGTAACTTCCTAGTAAATTAATGTATTGAATTGAAATGTGTCTTTGCATAATATGATGCTGCGTAGCTCATGTCTTTGTTTTGTTTATGGAATAATCTGGAGTGTAGAATGAAATTAAATGAGAACTTGAGTTACAGTTTCCATCACACAGCCTGAGCTTGGCCTACTTCAGCACATAATTTTGCAAAAGCGTTTGGTCAGTGGTACATCAAGAGGCATATCTGTGCATTAGCCACTTATGGTATGCAGCTTACAACAGCCATCTGCTCAAATCCTCTTTCTTCTCAGTGTAGCCAGTGTAAAATATTGGTAAACAGTCTCTGCTGCTAAATTAAGACTAAAAGAGTAAACAGGAGAACAAATGTAAGCAATACATTTCCCAGATATCTGTGCTGCATATGGTCCTGTTAATAAGAGTGATAAGGAACCATTAAAAATCTGACACATGTAATTATTGTTTTCAGGTGATATAAAGGGTAAACATTTTGGGTAGACTAGCACAGAGGTGATGAAAATATGCTCCCAAACAACTCATCTATTCACAGACAGCCTAGTCACTGTGTTGTAGTCACTTGTGTAGCTGTAAATAAAACATACTGCACTGTGTTAGTCACCTCAAAGTGTGTTACTGAAGATAATATTTCTAGGGGTAAAGTGAAAATTGTTTTGTTGCTTTTTTTGTAGCCAAAGAACCACCACTTCTCAATAGCTCCCATCAATGTTCAGAGTTCAGAAGCAACCTTCTTTGGCAGTAATGAAGAAAGGTTAAGCAAAAGTCTTTGTTTTCTGCCTGCTCTTCATTGTAATCTCTCTAGTAGATCTAACAAGGTAGAGCTTTGTGAAGTGCAGTGACTTACAGAAGACACAATTGTTTTCTGAACTGATGTTGGGGCCAACTCAGCTGTCTGTACAGAAACTGGAAGAGGAGGGCCAGTCTGCTGGGCATGGAGCGGTGAGGGTTCATCCGCAATGGAGCAGAAGGATGACACATCAAAGCAGGATTAAAGCTGCTTGTTCTGATACAGCAAGTGCTGAGCACAGCAGCAAGGAGCTGAGGGAAAGCTGTAGAAACCTGTATAGGGTTTAAAGTATATACTTAAAGCAGCTAGCCAGAACAAGTTCTTTGTTGTTGTGGATTTGTTGATACTGGTACTCAAATTGGATATTTTAAAGCTACCTGGGGGAGTTGCAGTTTTATCTTTTGCTCCAGGGTAGACATATGCAGAGGCAACACTTCCAACTTCATGTATCTTACTGTTCTAAAGTAAACATATGGTAGAAAGAAGAAAAGAAGCAGTTCCTAGAGTTGGAACAATTTATCCAGCTAGTTAAGAGTGTTTGAAGTTTCACATGCAGTTGTCCTGGGTGCACATAATAGGTTGGCTTTAGATATAAACAGTTCAAATGAATCTTTGCTGGCATATATTGAGGGTTGGAGGAGGACCCCAGTGCTAACAGATGCCCCAAGGGGTGCTGTGTGCCTTGTGAAATCCTTGCATCTGTTGATGGGTGTCAGGAGGATGCTGTCACCTTCTCTGCTGGAGCTGATAATCTGTTGCTCTATGAGCAGAGCCCATGTGCTCTGTCTTCAGAGTTTAGCAGTGCCTGAGACACCAGAAAGATCTTCTGATCTTAAAATATCAGAAGGGGAAAGGAGATACAAGAAAAATAAGGCTTGGACAGAGATAGACCATTAAGTCTTTAAATGGGAGGTGCAGGGGGAGGACTCTATCTGCAAACCTTTTTTGAGAAACCTGTACTTACCACAATATAAACATCCATTTCCATAACACTTTTCTGGCTCAACAGAATGATTTGGGACTTTTTTGTTACCTTGTAATTCCTCTCTAAATTCACAACCCTCCATGAAAATTTTAGATTAAAAACACTGCTCCCCAGCCTTCCTGACCAAGAGCATCTGCCCTTTCTCCTGGTAAAACAGGAATCAGCAGATCTCTTGTTATCTTCTGTTTGGTGTTAAATCAGTGGAAATCTTGTTTCCAGTATCTGTTTGATAGTCATTTCCAGCTCTTCCCTCCTTTCAGCAGGCTCTGCTGCCAGGCCAGTGGTCATACACTGTTGTGACATCAATTTTGATAATTTTGTCCTCCTTCCTGTCTCTCTCTTACTTTCTCTGCTCCTTACATGTTCAGCCATCCTAGGATCTCCGATGGATTGAGTAGTCTGACATTCAGGGAAGTTAATTAAACTCCCAGCCTTAATGCTGCTTTAATATTTGCTGGTTTAATTTGATTTTTATGTATGTAGCTGTCTCCATCAAAATGCCAACATTTGCTGTAATTTAAACACAGTGTCTGATGCTTAGATTACCAAATGACTGCAGCATCTTAGACGCTACAGTTTCACATAGTGACAAGAAATGCTTTAGTTCTTGACTCAATGTAAACAGTATTTCATAAAACCATGAGGGTAGGGAATTGCATCTTTTTACCAAAAATGAAAATATATATCAAATCTAGGAATAAACAAAATATACTTTTTGTATAGTTGGAAGTTATACTTTTATTTGGAGGTCTCAAAACACTACTCTGAGATTGATGCTGCATAGCAAATGCTGATCTGAAGTACTTGTTATGGAGATATAAATGTATTTTTTTTATATCTTATTTGCAGTGAAACAGCTAATTGGAAACCATAAAATGTGACCATAGGGTTTTTGCTTACTGCCTGGCTGTGGGCTTTGTCTTTTTAAAAATACTGTTTCAGCATATTCCTGGTTAAGAAGGATAGGTCTTTTACATCATTTTAGCAAAGTGGAACATTGGAATTATATTACTGAAAATCTATATTGCCATTTTTCATTTTCGTTATTGCTATTTCATAGTTAAGCAATTAATATAAGCTATGCTGATCTGTATGATCATGGCAAGCTTTCTTTCATACTGCAAAGAATAAGAGAGTAGATGGAAAAAGATTTTTGGCTACCCTTGGAAAAATAGAGAATTAATCTTTCAGTATGTTGCCTGCTTATCTTGACCTTGTTTTGAGCTTTTCCATGTATGTTAGCGGAACCAGTGTTGCACTGCTGGGTGGTTCATTTAAGGGCTGACGTAGACTGCACATTCTTCCTTTCAGTGTAACATTGACTTGAAGATGTTCTTGTGATATGCAATAGCAAAGGTAAGGAGTACAAGTACCACTTCTGGCAAGAGTGAAAACATCATCTATTTGCCAAACTTCAGCAAAAATATTTAATTCTTTCAAATCTTAAGCAAATTAATGGTTGCATAGGTGAGTGAGGCCAAATAAAGCCTTGAGAGCAAACCAAGAAGGTACTATTTGCTGTTCATTTAAAAAGGAGTGTTGTGGGGTCCACATCTGGCTTAAACCACGTGTGCTGTGTCCTTTCCTTTGTGGGGACCCAGCAGATATGGGATGTGTTGGGAGACACTGAGGCTGTGACCCCACCAGAGGTGTGGGAGAGAGCTGAAAATGCTAGAGATGGGAGCTAAGGTGAGGGGACCATGTGTGTTTGTGCATGTCATGTAGATCCTGGGTCAATTGTGCAGGGAAGAGCTGGGTGGGTGGAACCAGGTGGAATGGGAGGGGAGAGCAGGACATGGGTAACACTCTGGGATTAAGGGAGGTGAGGCTCTCAGAGTGATGGAAAGAGGTGTAAGTAGTACAAGAACCAGCTTCTGCCTGCCTGTATCACCTTCTGAGAGTTGTTTGGTCATCATCTTGGGACAGTGTGTTTTTGTAATTTAGCACATCTTTGTGTTTGCCCAATATGATCTTAGTGTTCAGTTCCTGTTCCCATTCATCTCTGTTTGTCTGTTTTTTGTTGTTGCCTGTATGTGTGTTGCTGTCCTGCCTGAAGTTAGGGACTTGGTTTTTGTTGCCACTACAGTTTATTTATATTAATGTTTTAAAAATTGCTGGCCTTGAGCATGCAATCATTGTAGGTCAAGAGTGTGTTTGGGGCATGTGACAAAAAAAGAAAACGTGATTGTCCCCCAACCATGTGTCTGTAAACTTTTCTAGGAAAAGAGAGCTGAAAATTATCCTTTAGCATTTTTTTGGGGGGCAAACTGCCTCTACTTACCTCGTTGGTGTCACTGCAGTAAACAGGGGATGTGATACGATTGAATTCTGTAGACTGTAAATCTTGTGACCATCTAATGGACTAATTTTCAGATATTTTTCTAAAGAAGGGAAAAGAAAGTAGATGATTTTGCTTCTATTTATGGTGTTTTTGAAATCTGGTAGAATGTAAAGGGCAAAATCATGTGAGCAGGGTAATGTCAAATCTCCACTCTTTATTCCATCGGAAAAGAGAAAGAAAAGAAAGCGATAAAAATAGCAATCTGAATAGTGAAATATCTGACTTTGTTATTTAAAAGTGATTGTGTAAGTCATAGGGAGCCATAATTTTGTAAACAGGTGCAGTGGTTTCTGTAGTGCGGAGAACTAATGAGGAACGGTGAGTCTTGCTTGGTTAGAACAACAACACTGCATTGCAACGCGCTGTGCTGAGTGCTCTGAATGTCTAAAGCAATAGGCCGGAGTTTGGGGAGTTTTCATATACTAGATGATCTTTGGCAAATCATTTCACTTTGCACTGCTTCTGTTTCTCCATCTGTAAGACAGGGAGAATAATAGAAAAAAGCACATTGAAAGCTACTGATGAAAGTCAGGTGGCAGCATTATTTATCACATTAAATGTACGTTCTGTGCAATGTTGTTCACGATTATGGATGTAAATTGTTGTCAAAGCTGCAGAAGGCCGTTGCTCCTCCTGCATGGATCCTCTCTGCCAGCTTTTCTGCTCATCATCATTAGGACTTGAAGACAAATCTTCCCATTGCTCTCTATATAAAGATCTGCTACCATGTTACAGCATTACAATCAGACTTTCAGGCTTATTCTGATCTGTTTAATTTATCTTTTTTCACTTGGTTTCCATTACTGTCACAATTTCTCAATTTCAAAACAATTTTGTCTTCATAACTGTGCAAATCTACAGATAGCTGTCTATAAGTGTCCTTATGTTTGCTTTTATCTCTGCTCAGATGAGGTAAGAATGTGGGGAAAAAAATCCATGTGTGTTGTACTGTTGATAAAACATTCTCTTTTAAAAGCTTTATGCTTCTTCTCATTAAAGGTCTGGCTAAATGTTTTCTGCTTATATTTTGATTATTTGGATTCAGAGTTGTATTTGTAACTGAGAAAAAGCATTTCAAATTGTCTTTCCTCCTTGTGTTGATTTATGAGGTGATCCTTTTCTTTCCAAACTAACCTACATTTGGCTTTTAACCTCATTTGCTGAAATTTGAAGGTCTGGGATATTTCAGACTATAAAACTGTTTTATTGAAACTTTCAAACTGGACCAGCTGCTTTCCTGGTAATCATGATATTCCTAATAAGTCTGGTAGTAACTGAATTAATTCTGTGTTCTTGCCAGTAACAAAGATCGGTTTAAAAATGTTATTTTTGAAGACCTGCTCTGGGACCTATGCCATAGTTCTTTACAGGACAAAAATAATTAATATTAATTAAAATGTTCTTGAAGTACCAGGGCATACAATAACTATAATAATTGTGTGACTGAGTTTCTTACAGTGTGTCCTGGTGCACTCTGTTCAGAGGTAAAAAAAGAGAATAAGAAACCCAAACCTTGTTTTGGGACAAAAAAAATCTCAAACTCTCATTAATGAGAGTTTGGGTCCACATGGGTCCACATTTTTAAAAGGTTTTGTTGTGTTGTGTCACTGGCCATTGTAATACACAGAGATTTGGGACAGTAGCAGGTTGTTTTTTTCAGGATGTTGTGACTTTCACTGGCATTCCATCCTCATTTCCAGTTTACTGCTCAAAATATGGAACTCATTATGATTCCATGAAATATTTCCGTATCAGCAAATTCAGTGTCTTCTGATGAAAAGCTCTTCAAACTGAAATGCTTGTGAAATACTCTAAATGCCACAATTTTTCTTGTGACTGTGTAATTACTACTGCTTTTGTCATGTTTACTGGTAGAGACAAAACCACTTGCTAAAATAAATTATTTGGTTGTAGACAATCGCAATTAAATAAACTATTGATCACTGTGGTAATTTGTTGCCCTCCAACATTTTTCTATTTCTCTTGAAGACCTTCTGGGAGATGTGGATTACTGTGACTTCCTCTCTGGATATAATTCCCAAGTCCCTCTTCTGATCTGGGATTAAGTTACAGCAATGCCTTGTCTCTCAACGTTATATATCTAATGAATTTAATACATCTTGAATGCATAGGATCAAATACTACATTTTGAAATGTTTAGTGTGATATTTATGCTCCTTCTTTATTTATTACTTTGTAAGCTTCTTAAACCAGCTGAAAAAAATTTCTGATGATTAATTTGGAAAACACAGAGGCCATGCCAAAGGAACAGACCTTTAACTGCTATGCTGAAATGTCAGACAGCAATTGGAGATCCTCAGTCCCAGCCTTTCATTTAGTATGACTTAGTTTGGCTTGTTCAGATTGATGAGATAACAGCTTGGGACAATGAATATTTCATTAAAGTCCTCTTTTGCTTTGTTCCTCCCATTTATTTGAAAGGCAGCCAAAACCTGATCCAGTGTGTTGTATCATATGTATAAAAAATAATTATTTGGATTTGCATTTAGATCATCTCATGATTCTGTTGCATAGTTTTATTATTTTGCTATAGATTTTGGGCTTGAATTGTGATACCTTATGCTTGAACTCAGCTATGTTATTGCTCAAGCTCATCGATAACTATATTATTTGAACTGTAAACCTACAAGCTTCACCCGTGCTGAATTTGCAGTATGGGTATGACTCCGTTGCATTACTGGCTGGAGCTTCCCAAATCAACTTATGCCAATGATGCTTGTGTCCCAGGAAGAATTCATAGCTATGGTTGTTTGCATTCAATCAAAGAAATTATAGTTATGTTACAAAATCATTACAGACATGTGTGTTTATGCACAGGTAAACTGCTGGCGCAGTAACTCCTGTCCAGAGCCCCTTGAACTCTGAACAAACCACAAACCAAGTTCAAAGATCTGGAGGAGGGAAAGATGCTTAAATAAACCATTAATTACTTGCTTTTTGCACAGTGAATGGGACACATTGCTTCATGCATTCAACATGTCAAATACTCAAGCTACAAGTCTACAGAAATTTTGAATAGAATTTCTAGACAGAGTTTTTTTTTTTTGGTGCTTTGATAATTTATGACTGTCAGAAAAGCACTGGTGAACCTGTGGATGAGACAGTGCCCCTAGAGAAATGTGCATGGTGAGGTAATAGAGGAAAGTCATGTAAAAGCATCTTTAAGGACGCAAGAGGGAGATAAGAGAAAGGAACTGCCTTTAAGTTATTCCCATGTAGGCACAGAAAGTTCCAAGGATAGCTTGCTGTGTCAGTCTGAAACCACTGATCTGGAAGGGGAGAGCTTTGTTACCCAGGCCCAAAGAACAAATAACTTCAGCAGTTAAAACATGCCAAGCTAGGACTGAACCTTGGGTTTGGTACAGGCACAGCACATGGCACTACTGTACCCTCTGACACTGATCCTGTAACCGATCACCAACCTTTTCAGCTTCCGAGCTGTTCCAGAAACTCAGACTTGCTCTGTTGGCTTTGAATCCAGGAATCCATGATCAGCTTTCTCACTTTCTCCTTCCTGAATTCTTGCTCTTCTGCTCTCTACTGTGTGACTCTGAAGCCTGTAATCAGGAAAGCACAGTGGTCTACAGGCTGATTTCTTCCAGGGTTTTAAGTCACAAGGCACAAAGAAATGTCTACCTTGTGATGGGAGCCATCTCCATGTCACACTGAGGATGTGAATGCATGCAGGTGGCTGAAGTGGAGGCTCTATGGTATATAACTATATTATATTGTATTTTTCTTATATTTCAGAAAGGAAGGAGCAGCTTGTGTGGTTGAGACTAATTTAAGGGAACCTCATGACTAGCTCTTACTATGGGCAGATACGATGTTTTTTTTAGAAAAATCTTATGGCTTTGTTTCTTGGATCTGCGGTCTTTACAGATACCGAGCTATTATAATGGTTCTGTTTCTGCAGCTTCTACTTTGAGAACAAACCAGAGCAGTCCTTCTGTGTCTGCTAAGCTCAGAAATGTGTTCCTCTCATGCTTTGAATAAAACAACCATAAAATGGCTTCCTTACGGATGTTTTCTCCCACTTTTGTGGCATCAAGTACTTGCAAAGTACCACTGGATATTTATTGCCTCTCCATCTAACTCTGCTTTGAATTCACTTGATCAGAGAAACTCTACAGCTCTTGCTGGTGTTTCAGCATGAAGCCACGCTTGTTTAGAGAAAAATAAGGTCAGAAACATTTCAATGAAATGCTTTATTCCTCTGAGAATTTGGCTATTTGTCAACATAAACATGGACCTGACTGATGTGGTGCCTCTGCAGTGTAGCTCCTGCCCTTAGGTACATTCTTTTTGGAAACTTGATGGATTTCATCCTTTCCTCTCACCTCATAAATATCCTTCAGTGCATTCCCTCAAGGGCACTAATGCCTCTTTTTGGGTTCTCAGTAACATCTATATACCAGGGAGTAGGATTTGCCCTACCCAACTTTGAATATCATCCGGACTGTAGACAACAGGAAGATAGGTAATGAGAAAAATAAGCACTTTTGATTTCTTCACAGGGAAAACTAAACCACAGCATAGGAGAATCTGTTTCTCTCCATTATATGGAATGGGAATGCTTAAATGCAGCCATCTGCCCTACTAATATCTAAATCAGGTGATTGTACCTCAGTCCTTTAGTCAGCTCTTATCCAACTTCATTGATAACTCCCTGATTGGTAATTAGATAATACCTGCTTACAATGTTCAAGTTTCTCCAGTTTTATCGCCTTTTCTTTCTTTATTAAACTTTTCATTGGAAGATACACCATTTTCTTGCAGAAATTCCTCACACATCAGGGAAGGAAGTAAGGCATAGAATGCATTGGATATTCCATTATTCAGAAAGAACTGGTGTGTTTTAATTCTCTCCATCAGCAAATGGCCAATTTTCTTGAATTGATTTATTTCCAAAGTCTTCTGTGTCTGAGAGCTTAAGGTAGCAGAACAAAGACAAGTGGCAAAACCAACCACTGCAGAAGTTTTTAAGGAGCTGCAATTACATTTAAGGTTGCAGGGTTTTTTAATGCAAGTTCCCTATTTTGTGGTCAGATCACGGCAGTTTAATACAAAAAAATTACTGGGAGTTTTGAAAAATGAGTGGCCAAAGGCAATTGTCAGGAAATTCCAGGCCCATCATAAGAGCTCTTCATGTTCTTAAAGCTCTGCAGATTTCAGCAGCCCTGAAGAGTTTATTACACACATAAGAACTGCAAGCCTGTGGAGGTTTATTTAGACCCTGGATCCAATTGCAGAGAAGGCTGAAAGGGCCTGGAGCTGTGAAATGAGCAGGACTGAAATCTTTTCTTTTCAATTTGCCATTTAACACTTGCAACCTGTATCTTCAGGGACTTCAGCCTTGTGCAGTGACGCACAGTCACCGCTGCCGCTCCTTGAGTGCGATCTTTCATGTACAGGATGATTCAGCTGGTAAAATTATGTTACTTTGAAATTAGTTTGATACTTAGCATTTAATATTCCTCCCTTTTGCTCTGCAATTAGCTTTTACTAATGCAATTTAATCTGTTTGTAACATTTCTTGAAAATCATAGTAGACATGATCTGAAGTGAAGCTAAATCTCTTGAACTTTTCCTTATGTTAATTTGAAATGCCAATAGGGCACCAACTGCTGTGAAAATTAATGAATGAGCTACACCAGACTGTCTTTCATTTAATTTGAATGACTTCACACTTAGAGAGCATATGTGACAAACAAACCATTCTCCAATGCCACAGATGATGCTGGAGCAAGAAGAATTTTTCGGCTTTTGGGTAGATAGTGGGTTCTGATTTCTTTGCAAGGGTATTATGGAGTACAGCTCACAGGAGAGTAAAATTACCTCAGAAAGATGTTTTTTCTTTTACAAAGATGTTATTTAAAGTGTGTGAAATATAATTAAACTGAAAAAATATTCCACTGTGGTAGATCTTTCTCTAACAGTGCTTTGCTGCTCATTTAAAAAAAAATCTCAAACGCAGCACTCAGTTTTCTTAAGAGTGAGGGCAATTTGTCTGTGTTACTTCTTAGACATTAAGATGCAAAAACTGTATAATGCTACTGCAGATCTGAGCTGAATTAAGTTATACTACGAAAAAGAAATTTGTTGAAAACTGTATTTTGCACTTTTTCCTTGTCCTGAGCAGCTGGGAAATTGGTTGGTCTTCATAGTTAAAGCAGACCTCCTATGCAACAAAAACACATATTTCAAGAGAAAATAAGTATTTCTAAGAAGTCAAGAAGTTTTATGAGCCAAAAGAAAACAAACACATGCAGATAATTTTTTTTCCTTAGGCAGTGTCAATCACATCCTATGTATTAAAGCCTAATTGTGGAATCTAGACTATTTTTGTATGGTGATCCAAAGTGCTATATTGAGTGCTTGAACAACTCTGCCATCATTCTCTGCTAAAATTTCCTTGGCAGTTTAGGAATTTGACTTTCCTTTTCCTTCAGACACCACAGTACTTGCCTGCTTCTGTTACTGCTAACACAGTTTAAATATCTTTCTGTTTAAGCATATGCTGATATTATGCTATAATCTTAACACCAACACCACACAAGCTCAGTGCTTGCTGGGGGTGGTTTCTTGACTCAGGTGAGAAGTTTGGCTCTGAAGTTTTAACTGGAAGCAGTAAACACACTTTTTTGTTCCACCGTTTGATGTCTCTAATAACAAATGAAAATAAAATCAAATTGTGTGATCAGTAAAACTGTGACACAATGTTTGTTCCTAGATAAATGATCAAATAAGCAATTTAACTTACACCCAGATTAAATAACTGGCACCAAAACCAATACATTACTTTTTTATACTTCGCGTTGCAGACATGTAATGAAAAGACTAATTGGATTTGGACTTGGAAAAATGCCTCTGCTGTGCTCCAAAAATTGAAACATTGACTAAACTGCAAAACAAAATAAAAGTATGGAGCAGATGTACTCTGGCTATTGAAATGCAAGGATTCACCATTTATTTTCTGACTTAGGCTTGATATTTAATGGGCATAATGGTAATGTTTTGCAAACAGATACAAGCTGCAAAGTCTGTTTCATGGAAACAAAATAATAGAATGTTTAAAGGCATGCTTTAGAAATGGGATATGGAAAGACTTGTCAACAGCGAGCCCACGACAGAGCAAGAATTGTTGATGGACTCAGCTGGATGCGAAGCTGTTCTCTCTTGGTCAAGCTGGGGCAGATATTTTCACTTTGCATCACACAGGGTAGTCACCTCACTGAGTGTGCCTGTGGTGCATTCAAGGACAGACAAGGTTGTCTTCTGTGTTATTTTTCATCACTTTGAGATAAGTGACATCCTCACTCTCTGCTTCTCGTCAGACACCAAAGCGGTTTCAGACATAATTTATAGGCATGATTTATACATCAGAACACCTGTCAAACCAAATGCTTAAAAAGTGAATTTTATAAGTCTGGAGAGGAACGTACAAAAGACACACATTATGGTGTGATTTCAGGACTATTCGTTCACAGAGGTTTTAAACTGGCATCTGATTTGTGCCTCCTGGAAGCAACAACTGTGCAGATTATTGCATAGTGGACAATCTGTGTGTCAGAGTCAGTGGCTGAGATTCCCAGCTACAAGGAAAGATGAGTATGGCTTTCTGTATCAAAACTGCACTAAGAGTTCCTTTAACTACTTAGAACTGTTATTCTGTAGGGTACATGGATTATAAATTCCCACATCATGTATACTTAGTATTGCTGAATAAATTAATGGATAATTAAATATCTTATAAAATTGTTGTGAATAATATTTTATAAAAGATTTGTAATAGAAATTTTTAGGTCAAAAGTGGCATGGGTTTTAAAAACGGGTTAGAAAATTTCACCATTTTGGGATTTCTACAAAACATCCTGATCTGTTTTTATGTCATTTGGCTCAGGAAAGTTCTCAGTCTTGGATCACCAGGCCCTACATGTGAACGCTATGTTCACCATGTTCATGTTCTGTTTCTCATGCTTTTCTTTCAATATCTGCAATCTGTCACTTATCCTCTTATTATTGCTGTGGTTTTCCAAATGACAAATAAATTGTTTTAGGCTGATACATTGTTTTAAAAAATATTTTTCCCCCACTGAAATGAAATACGTTTGATTTGTTATATTGTTTTTTAATTATTTTTTTAAAGATAAAAATTCAAGTATTGTATCATAAAATGTCAGAATGAACTATTTAAACATTTGTCTGAAGATTTTTTTTCAGCTGCATGCCTGGAACAGTTTCTCTGAATTTCTGAATAGTATGCTTGATCCAAACCTGAATTAATAAGCAAGAAATCAATATATATTTAATAAAACTATTTACTGTCCTATAGTGTTTAAGAATGTAAGCCAAAATATTTGAAGTACACAGACAGTATTGCAGTACTGTCTGTATTGAAATCTACTTTGCAGTACCCTGTATGAAAGAAACAAACAGGAAAAACTACTAAAGAGGGAATTGTTGTTCCTTTAGAGTTGGTCCAAGAGCTGGGAGCTGCTGAGTCACTGCTGGGCAAGCATGACATTTCAGTTGACATCGTAGCATGTCGCAAGTAGGGATCTGTCAACAATTCCTTCGTTAGCCTTGGTGTTCAGGCAGTCAGTTACCAGGTTAAAATTTCATCCTCAAACAGCACTTGTTAAGTCCTCTTGGCTCACAAAAATACTTCGAGCAACTTTGTTTCCAAATTTAGAGCTGTAATAGACAAAAGAACAACAACAAGAAATAATGGGGTTCTGGCTCATGCACATGCTGCTATGTGCTCCTACTCTGAATTTATCAACTTGGTAGTTTATATAACATTATTTTCCATCTGTTGTGTTTAACACATAATATTTTGCATGAGAAAAAGGAGCTATGGTGTTGCTTTTTATTCTGAGATTCTCAGGGTGCTCAGAAAGGCTGTTAACTATTTTTCATATTGACTGATCTGTTAGGTTACATTCTCTGCTTTGTGTCTGTGCAAGACTCATACAAACCTGAATAAGAGCAAATTATACATCTTTGTTACAAGAGGGAGACTGCATCTTCACCTTAAATTATGAATCTGTAAGACTGAAGTGAGGAATTATTTTAGTCTTGCATAATATGAATAATGCATGTAGCACCATTACACACATCCTGCATGTTGCAGAACCAGAATGTACTGTTATGTTAATAAACATTTATTACACCCGCCATAACCATTCTGAATGTTTTATTGCCAAAAGAAATTGTGATCCCAAGGACATTCAGAGATGTCAGTCTTATTACTATATCCAGTTATTAAAGCTTAAACTTATAGCTGTATTATCCCCTCTCTCTATTTGACATGGGCAATTAGTCAGAATCTCTGGGTCTTCTAAATTGTTTCTGTTATGTTGGTAAGGGAGTTGATTGTTATATCCAACATTAATTAAAATTAAAAAGTAAAAACTGTTTTTCTGAACAGAGGAGAATCAGATGGGAGGTGTATTAATCCTCTGCAATTCTCAGCTTCTTTTAAGCTTGATTTGAACCCCAAATATTTCTCTGTTGTCACTAGTGTTTCCTAATGTTGTGGGAGCAACCTGCAAGCTGGTTTCTTCATTTCCTTTTTCTTTGCTCCTGCAGTTCCCCTTGCTTGCACCCAAAAATGTCTGCCTTCAACCTAGTTTCTGGCTACGTCAATATTCAGGAAAGAGAGATGAGACTTTGTGGTTGGTTGTGTATCCCAATCCCATCTTGTTCTCAGTGGTGTTCCTCTGGTTTTTGCACAAGAGGCTGAAAAATTCTGTTGGAAACTGGTAGAGGAGCTCTGGCCCAATGTGGTGCCACATGGGTAGCTTTGGGAACTACATGGAGGTTAGTTTGCTGATTTGTCTAATTATGGTCAATGAACAGTTAATTTGTGGTTTTGAATGGCTTGGAGGCTGTCTCACCCCTCACATGCATAAATTTGACAGTAGAAGAAAAATCAGGTGAGTTTGAAATTAAAAGCTAACAAAGATGAGAGACAGAGGAGGAGTCTGTCAGCAATCCCTTTGATAACAACAGAGACTGTGGGGGGAAAAAAAGAATCTGTCTTTAGTTGTTTTGATTGAAAATTGAATAATCTATTCTAGAAGGTATTGCAGGCATTTTCCTTAAAACAATTGTTTTACAATATTTAACTAAATTAGTTAAATCACCTGTAATAATTTATTCCAGGAAAAGCCACCTCTTTTTCTTTTGTGTGTATGTGGGTATTTTTTTTATCTGTTTTGTTTCTGTTTTAAAGCTGTGTGCAAGTTAGGATAGGTTCACTTATAATCTTTGTTGGCGGTTTGTTTGCACAGAGAAGTGAAAATCTATCTGTCAACAAAGTGAGTTTATCAAAGTTGCAACAAATATTTTCTGTGGTAAGAAAGGTGAGAATAATTAACTACCCAGTTATTTTAACAACACATTTAATAATTTTGTTTGTATGTTTGTCTTAATCCATTAGTTCTGGGACATTTATTCTTAACTACCTAATTGTTGCTTTATCAGGAATGTAGTTGACATTAAAGGGGCCGTTTGTCTTGATTCAAAGGTAAGTTTAGAAGATAGATATCTTTGGGTATGAGAAGTGGAAAAGTAGACTTTTAGCCTCACCAGTGTAGAAAATTTATGTATTTATTTCATTCCATTGCTTTAGAATTAATGCTATTTATGCAATTGTAGCTTTTTAGGACAAACTGTGGCATTTGATCTTTTACTCTGATCCTGTGTAGCAGGATGGAATTTTATCTTATGCTGAACCTGTTAATTTTAGTTCCATCACGGTACATATTCTACAGAGTTCTTCAGCCTTGATTTGAAGTCAACAAGACATGATAAACTTATGGCTCTTTATGGTAATGTGTTCCATAATTAATCATCCATATAAATACAGATATGTGTGTTGTTTCTTAAATTTATTTATGCTGATCCCTAGACTTTGGTTCCCAGTTTCCCTGCTAAACTAGAGACTTCTTCACACGCTGCTTCTTCTACCCATTTCTGAAAGATCTGTTTTCTACCAGAGCTCTTCTGAGACAGTGTTTGCATGGAGGACTGCTGAGGCTGCAGTACATCCTCATGACAGTGAGCGATAACCAAAGGTTCCGCATAAATTTGTTTTATGGTTACATGTAATTGTTTACTAAGCTGCTTATCACCCTTGAAGGGCAATGTCATTAACTCCAGAGATAGAAAGTAGATAGAAAACCTGGCCAAGTTTTAGCTAGAAAGTTCATCCTGACATGACATTATAAAGTGTGCTCTTAGGTGAAATAGAAATAGCAAGGAAGTACCAAGTGAAAAAATCAGCAATCGGAGAATTACTTTTATTAGTTTCTCTAGGCATAGTCTCCTGTGTAAAATCCTGGAGCTCTACCACAGCTCCCCAAGGTATAGGATGAGCATGAAGGTGTAACTGACTTTTTCATGTGCTGGTTCGTTTAATTTCAATCTTTTTTGTTCATTCTTTAATTCACTCTTCTACTTCTCTTTTGGATCCACATGCAGTTCCCAAAAGTGTGTCTAGTCTAAGGATTCGTCACCCATAATGGCCATGTCAAACAAGGCTGTTGCTCATTTTGGCTTCCATCAGTGGTATGACAGTCTTCATCTTCCTAAAGACATGTTTTCCAATAGAAGAATACAGGTGTGTTTTTTTGTTTTTCTATACTGAGTACCCTCATAAGTAATTTCTCCTATTTTTTTTTCTCTTGCATGAAATTTTATCATGTTTTCAGGTCTTTTCAGAACACAAATCTTCAGACAAAATAAGGGTCTTTATGCTTTTGTAGTTGTTGCGTGTTTTTTACGGGAGATTTCAAAAAGGGAAACCACACTAGAAGTCATTTATTTATATTCAGATTGGTTACTATTCATTAAGTCTGCAAGACCAAGTGTATTCCTGGCACGTGACTTGTTAAAACTTTCACTCCTGGTGATGTTACTTTTTCTTTATTGCTTAAAGTTTTTCTGCTTTCAGTCTTTAAAGCGAAGAAATAGAAACTTGTCCAATTGCACCTTTGGTCACAACCTGTCTATTGTGGTTGTTGCTTAGCATTAATATAGCCTTATATACCATTTCCCCTGTGATTTCCTTTCCATGCTGCTGCATGGAATTCAAACCTAACAAGGTTCTAATTAGAAAACTGAATCTTCTCTGTAAACTCAGTTTTTCTAATTAGGAAACAAATTCCTTCTCTCTTTTTCCCTTCAACTTTGTGGTTGGCTCTTTCCTTTCCTCTTTTATTTTTATTGTTTGTGAGGTTTTGTTAAATATTTCTCTCTCTATTTTACTAGCAATTCAGAGCCATTAATGATGGGCATGAAATAGTGGCTAGCCCGACATCCAGCTGGTGGTGTCAAAAGTCCTTAATTGGTTGACATACCTATTTCCAGTGAGAGCTTGCTTATTGGTGTAATTATTAGAAAATGTGATATTTAGAGGCAAGTAAAAGAAAAAGAAAAATGTGCATAATTTTCCTGTATCCTGACCTGTCTTTATAGCACTTTCTCCTGCAGTGCATACTGTAATTCACTCTCTTTATCCACTTGTTCCAGGAAATGGCTGTTCAAAGCTGATGCTGAGAGAAAGAATGGCCTAATAGTTACTACTTATAACGCAGAATCAGAGACCTCTTGCCTTCTAATCTATCCAGTCTTCCCTGGTTTAGACATAAAAATATAAGGCTTACAACAAGAAGCACATGAGAGATCATTGGCTGGCATTTCTCTTTGTTTCCAATATGAAATGGCTTTTCTCCGACTATTTCTATAGTCTCAGTTTCTATACCTCAGCAAGTTTCCTAACAGCATGTAAATTAAAGAAATAACAGTAATGGGTGATGATATGAGAAGAGAAACAACTCATTTGGTAAGCTGCATTTAAAGTCTCCCAGTATCTTAAGAAGGTGCAGAAGTCTTTTGCCCCATGTTCAAGGTTGCTGCATGCCTTTGAACACAGGCTGTAATAAAAATATCCTGAAAGACAGCAAAAAAAAGCTCTCTACAAAGAATTAAAGTAAAACTTAAAGGATATAAGGGCTTTGGACTGGTCTTCGTGGTGTTACCATTCTTACTGTGTGAGCTGAGCTTGCTTAGTCAATACACCAGTAGGGCAGCATCTTAAAAGACAAAGAAGAAATGTTGGCTAATCAGGAAAATCCATTAGCAGACTTCTTTGTAAGACTCAAGATGCTGTGTTCGCTAATTAAGGTCTCTGTTTTGTATATGTTGAGCTTGGCCTTAGAGATAGCAGAGTTTATAGTACAACCAGCTACTTCCAAATTCTATCATCACTTGCTCAAAAGGAGACGCAAATTTTCTTGCTCATTCATTGTACTGAATGTCAACCTCAGGCCATTCTTCTGCTCCTCACTTTGAGAGAATGCTAATTACTTTTTAATTGCAGCAAGCTGGCATCAAATCAATCTCTACACAAACAAAATTTCCATGCCTGTCAGACAATAAAAGACTTGTATGTTGATGAGCTCCTTTGATTCTGCTTAGAAGTTGCACATTCAAGTCTCCTTTAAAACATGGTTTCCATTTGAAGAAGAAAAAATATTTTGTAAACCTAATTATACTTAGATATCAGTCACTGAGAGGATTAATTCCTTTTCCCATTGTCGAGGGTTAAGATTGTGGAGTGACAACCAAACCCTGGCAGATGTATTGTTAACCTCCTCTCCCGCCCACTTCCCCCCTTTGCCCCTCTCTCTCCCCCCTTCCCACTCAGGACAGGCGATCGGGAGGGAAAGAAGGACGGAGAGAAGAGAGTTGGAAAAGTTAAAGATGTTTTACTAATGCTACTAATAAGAATAGAGAAAATAATACAAAATATACAAAACCAATCTTGTAAGTCTCAGCAACTGCAGAGCCAGCACCCAAAGTCCTGGATTAGACTCTGTAGCCAACCAGAGCTGGATTCAGTCTCTTACTAGGCCTCCGTTCGCAGGGATGACTAGCAAGGTCCTCTCCTAATGTCAGCCATGAGGAAAAGAGGGAAAAGGGAAAAAAAGGAAAAAAAAGGGCCGAGATCCTCATGGTCTCCCACTTTTATATGAAGTATTCACGTGAATGGAATGTTATACACCATTGGTCAGTCTCTCGGTCATCAGTTTCTCGTTGCCCCTCTCGGGAGGTGTCCATCCATGCTTATCAATAAGTTTGCATTCCATTGCTAGGTTTAACCAAAACATGTGTTGGGTTCTCCAGGAAAATGCAGCTAATGTGAAGACTTTAGCTGACAGGCAAATTCAGTAAAAGAGAAACTTGTTTTTAACAAAACCAGGACACCCATCAAACAGACATCTCTGGAAAATATCTTTTTTTTTTTTTTTTTTTTTTTTAAGCTGATATTTTCTTGACAACCAAAAAAGGCTCAGAACGGAAAGATCTGAACCGTAAAAAAGTAATTCATTCAGACTTTTCAGTCTTTTAGTCAAGACTTTGAGGCAATAGAAGTTAGAATTCAGCATGATACAACACACTAAGGTGAGGGTCCTATTATGCATACCTTGTATAAACATGGAGTGAAAGATGTCTTCAAAAAATGTCCAAAGCACGGACAACTCAGACAAGATGAACTCTGTACATGGAAGGCAGAATGTAAATCAAACAGCTTTTCTCTAAAGTTTCTGAAGTAAAAAATGGTGTGAGACAAGGTGATTTTCAGTCAGAAAATACAGATTGGGACCTAAGATATATCTTTGCACTCATTCAGACATAAAGTGGAGAAAATTGCAAACCTGGATCTAGAATTCTGCAAACCTAGATTTAGTATTCAATACACAAACTGTAGTGTATGTTTTTGAATCCCTAGATCCTCGCCTCCCCTTCATGAACCTAAATTAGTTCTTCAGTCACCAGAGGCATCCCTGCCACAACAGTACTGCTGTGGAACATAAACTTTTCTCTGCCTTTTGGTTTTACTGGGTTTGTTCAGTTTTTGCTGGTCTGTATTTATCTTCCCTCACAAAGTCTCTTGTGTTTTTCTGCACTTCCCTCTCTTTCCCTCAATGTAAAATATGGAAAATTTGGGAGAACTCTTTGAAAGCATCACTATTGTTTATGTGCTCTTGGCTTTGTCTTGTTTCCTTGTACATTTCCAGAAAGAATTTTTAATGTACAAAAGGCTGTCTGGAGAGCTTGCCCTTGCATCTTTTGAGTACTTGCAATATTTAAAATCATGTACAATGTGGAGCCATGCAGCGTGGTCTGGTGCACAGCTATAATCTGTTGGGCAGTTTATTCTTCTGGCACGTTTACAACTTGTGCTAAGAATGTCAACACAATAAGTCAAACAATTTGTCAGAGTTCTTCAGGTAACGGTGGCTTATCGACCACTTGAGCAATTATGTACCTTTATGCAATGGATGTTAAGAAATGACTATTAGAATAAGTATTTTGTGACTGTTGCAGAATATCTCTGTAAATGCTTCCTAGTAGGTTTGTGTATTGAAATTACTGGACACTGGCATGTTTACATTTGTCCAAGTGCCTAGTTCATTAGCAGAAAAGAAAAATCAATATATTGAGAGGAAAGGAAGGAGAACTGCATAATAATGACATAGATCTGACTTCTAATTTAAAGAGGAGGGATAATTTGCTGGGTTTAGTTTTCATTATGTTAATAAAAATGTATCTCATCCTTTCTGGTCACTTTTGCACTTATTCAGCTTCACATGAAGCTCTTAGATGAAATTTTACACTCCACCTATGCCTAAAAAAATTACATGTTTTATTAGATAATATGTGTAGCAACTATTAAGCATTCTGTAGAGAACTGGGATTTCTCCCAATGGCTGCAGTGATTTTACTGTTAGCAATAGCATTTTTGACAGTGGTCAGAGGTCCTGTAGCAGTTTCTTTTTCTGGATACATCAAAGAGTTTGAAACTGTTTTCAAATAGTAGAGAGAAACAATGATTTTGCTGCTGAGCATCAATTCTGCTGCTAGAGTTGCTGAATTCCTTCAGCCCTCAAACATTTTTACTGCACCTAGTCTCTGTAGTATCACTGGGATTAGGTGGAGTGCTCTGGAGAATTCCTGTAAATTATGGTCAGATTTTTTTTTCTTAAAAATAGAGAGACTTTCCTGACTGTGAAAAGGCAAAGGAATATTAACACAGCTGTACAGTGCCATAATATGGCAATAAAGACATCTGTGTTTCATAAAATGCTGTCTCTGCAGATAAAGTATCAAATTTTCAAAACCTAATTCTTAGTTATTTCCATTCCACTTGGGTAGAACTCTAGTTTTTTGATACACTCAGAAGTACCAAGCAGCTGCTTTAGCTGTGTAAATTCATCACCAACGATCTTGAAATGGTCACTCAGTTGCTCCCAGGTGTCTGACTTTGGGGTACCTGGTTCTCCGCCTCCATAGCAACTCAAAGACCCACAAAAGCTCACGCTGTTTCAGCAACATAGCCTGATTGACGTGAAGCGAGGTCATCAGAAAACCTGTTGAGTTTTTATATTTAATGTGACCAGCAGCACCATTTTGGATCTTTTCATGGGAAGCAAAGGAGACTCCATTCACCACTGGCAGGTCCAGTAGTCAGAGTGTACTTGGAAAAAGGCACAATCTGGCTCAAATACCTGCTCTGGGCACACAGGAGAGCTGGAGACCGTGTGCTACTTTTGCCCGTTCTCTAAAAGGGCAATGCAATGACAGTAATTATGGACATGCTCAGGATGATTGTAAAAGTCTTCTCTGAAATCTCAGTTCTCAGTGGCTTTGATTTGCTTTAAACTGGGTCCTTAGAGAGGTATTTTATATTTGGGCAGAAACAGACTTAGAGCCTTCATGCTGGTAGCTTTAAAGGATTTTAAATAGGTAATTTTCCTGGCCTCGTGTCCTTTGATCATGCAGATCTTCCCTCACTTTTCTTCACATCCTTTTCTTTGAAGCTTTCCTACGCTACCTGCACACTACCAATAGTTTTGCTAGCTGTCATAGTTTTTGAACCTGATGAATGTACTAGTGTGGGTTTTTTATTTTTGGTAGTGATATTTTATTTAAACCATAAATTTTGCTCACAATAATGTCAATTTTATTTTTGCATGTCTACATGCAGTCTTGAGACTGCATATTGAGGTTATAACTTCCAATCTCTTTGTAATCTCTAAACCAGTTTGAAATTAAAATGTTGGTACATATGTGGTTCATTACAAAATTGACTTAGGATTTCATTAGCATACAGTGTGTTGCTTAGTGTCGTCTTGTAAAGCTAACTAAGTGTGATGCTATTATGAAAGATTGTCTTTTATTTTTTCTTAGCAATACAGTAGACTGCTACAGGGAAGAAATAAGTGAATTATCAAGAGCATAATTTTGTGTTTTATTTAGCTCTTCTGCACTCTCTTTTCATAATAATAATCACCACAGTGACCAGACATATGAATGTCTAATTTACAGATGCAGCAAGCTTATAATGCTCCAGCAGAATTCAGTAGTTCTGCAGATGCTGAGCATTTTGAGTCTCAGAACTGCAATGACTGTTATTTCCTGTTGTTAAACAAGTCAGTGCATCAGCCGTTGTTTTTAATATAAACCGTATAGTATAATTATGTTGTCAATCTACGTTGCCTACCAACATCAATGGCCTACATCTTTGAGCTTTGTTGAATTATAAAAGACTGCATGGGATAAGCCTGGATTCTCCTGCCCCAGTGACTACTGTAGTAGGCTGTACTGTTGTTGAAAAGGATTACTTTGGGATTTGTTGAGTTCCCACTGAGATCATCCTTAATGGGTTGCATCACCTAAATCTGGACTCAAATCACTCTGAAGAGATTTTCAGCTAGTATTTGTGAGCACTTCCCAAGGTCAGCAAGTCTATCCCTCTTCCACAAAAATAAAACCAACTTCAACTTCATTAACCTTTCCAGGCCAATGTCTCCTTAAATTCTCCTTAAAAGCTTTTAAGATTCGGGCAGTCTCTTCCAGTACTTCATTCTCTTAAAGTTTGAGCTCATATAATTAATAGTCTCTTCCTAAACTTAGCCAAACTTTGTGAGGAAACATCAATAAAATTAATGTTACTTGTACTTCTGATTTTTCTTGTTGTTGGCTTGGGATGATCCCACATGAAGCTTCATGCATTTTGCCTTAGCATCGATGTGTCTATACCTAATTTCCACAACTTTTAAAATTGAGGTAACAACATTACCCTTGGTATCAAGGTCTTCTGAGGATACATTCATAAAAGATTATGAATCTCTTTAATAACGAGTCTTGTAAACACTGAAAGCAGTTAGAAAGATGAGCATGTAACCCTCATACTAAATAGCAGGTTTAATATGCATTTTACATACCCTTTATGAAGTTAAATATGTAAAATTATGGTGTTTGCTTATGTATGTCTTTGATAAAAAATGTTTGAGTGTTTTTTTGGCCACAGGTTAGAGAGAAGATCCTGCAGCATCTGAGCAGTTCTCACCCAGGACTGGCTGGGAGGCAGCAGGTGTGACTTCTGGCACATGGCTGAACCTCCTCTCTGCAACCAGGGCAGGGACTTCTGTGCCATGTTTGGTCTTATGTCCCAAAACAAAAATAGGTATATTTAGTAGTGGATTCAGGATCCTTGAGTGAGATATTCTTCCAAACTACTTGGGCTCCAGGTTGCTCATTGCATATGTGCGCAGTGGAGTGAACACTGAGTGTTACAAAAGCACAAATTCTACAAGTGTCCCTTGATATCGGATATAAAAATCTGCTCTGAAAATGTACAGATCTGATTTTAAAATAGAGGGTGAATGCAATGTTCGAGAGGCATGAAATATACATGAATTGAGCATAAGCCTTACTCATGTTACTTGAGGTTTCTCAAGCAGTCCCAACTTTGTTATTCTTCAGCTTTTACCTGCTACTGTGATGCAGTGTAACACCACATTTCCCTGTTTAACCGAGTGGAATAACTGTTTTAGCAAATACTGTTTTTTTGGTGATAAACACTAGATTTACTTTCTGAAACCAGTCAAATCCTACAGTTGTTGAAGGGAACCCAAGTATGCTGAGCCATGTAGTGCCCCTAACAAAATGTCAGACCCAGAATAGGATGAAATATCTACAATCTTACTGAGTTGTTCATCTGAGGTAAGGATTCGATTCAAGGCCATAGGATGAAAAGCTTTTAGATCAGCATCCTATTTTACGTAGTCCCCATTCTGTGATTTCTAATTTGCACTTTTATTTTGCAATCCTCACTGCATAATCTGGCCATTCTTCAATGGTATCATAGAACCAAAGAAGCAACAGAGAAGAATAATTTAAAAACTGCAGAAGTTGCTTGCTGACTGATCGTACATCCTTTATGAAATGCCATCCTTGCTGACATCTGAAGAGCCAGCATCAAAGTCCAGTACCCTTTTGGCATGACAGTAAAAGATCAAGAGGGGAAACAAGAGGAAAAAGAGCAGCGTACATGATTCTCTTGGTTCTTTAGCAACATCACAAGGTTATTCCTTTCCTGAAAAACACAGAATTAGCAATTGTAACACAACGGTGGCTCTGGTAGAAAAGTCCTGTGTTCCTTGGACATTAGAGAGCACATTACAGTGCTCTGTAATACATCTTTCAGTAAACAGCACTGATAACACAAGATCCTCACAAACTTCCTGAGCAACTTTGATACCACTCACAGCACTGAGAAATCACACCAGGCACTTGCTGTGATATGAAAATGGACACACTTCTTCCACTCCTTTCTTTTAGGAATCTCTTCTAAACATTTTAAGAAATCACAATGTAAACTATGCATCAATAACTGGGGTTCAACCAGGTATGTTAAATATAACTTATCGAGGGGTTTTTTTGTGTGTTCAGGAGTATACATGTTTCTAGACAACTTGCTTAGGCACAGGCAGTGGTGAAACTAAATACGGAGGTACTTGATATTCTTTTTAAAGTGTTGGGGTTTTTTTTTAAATTGTTTTAAGTTTTCCCCAAAACACCAAGACTAAAGCTGACAACTGGAAATTTGTGACTGAAAGGCATATAGAACAGTTGGGATTATGTTCATTTGTTGTCAGCCAATGTTACAAACCCAAATACATTACTGCAATGAAAGTGTTAAAAGAATACTGTTCCTGGGCTTTTGCATAACTCATGACATCGAACAGCTGCTGGACAGGTTTGTCATTCCAGTTAAGTATGTATTCTGATTTGCTAGAAATTGGATACTTGTCATTAATAATTCTGAAAATTTGGGAAGAAAAGTATTCAGGAATAGAATTTTCCAGTTTTGAGGATCATGCTTTCGTGACTTCACCCAGGCAAACTATAATGTTTCTTCGTATCTGCATACAGAACTGAACATACACTTGACAGTCAGCTGTTTGTTTGCTTACTGGCATTTCCCAAGAAGTAAATAAAAGTGCATTTTCTGTGTGGGTTGCTAGATTGTCTTTGCCCTTGAGTACAAGTGGCATCATGATACAGAAACAATCTTGAGGGTTTTCCAAACTTGCTGCTTGTGCATCTACACTGCAAAGTGGGCTCTGAGCTCTTCTCCCAGCACTGTAAGTTTGGTGGCAGTGCAACGGATGGGAAAAGGAATAGTATGGCAGGTTTCTGTGACACCCCAAGAGCCCACTGCTTGCCCACAGTGTTGAGTGTCTTAAATTAGTGTCATAATTTAAATGTGCCCAGGAGGAACATTGCATTATCTGTGGGTGTTGGAGCTCTCTGATACTGTAGACATAAAGGAGAACCAAGCTCTCAATGGGTCTCAGCATATGTCCATTAGCCACTGTTGGGGGTTAACTCTGCCCTACCAAAACTCATATTTTTATACTCCTTCTCTAGTCACTTGGAGAGAGAGAGGTGACTCAAAGCAACTGTATTAGGCTTCTGACCTGAATTGTTCTCTGGAGAGACTCATCTCACCCCAGCAAGTGAATAGGAAACCTGACATGACCCACTGGGCTGAAGCTGGCTGTTCTGCTGCTGCCAGGGTCCCTCCCAGCTCCCCCCTGCCCCAGTTTGGTGCTTCCCTCTCCAAGCAGCCAGGGAGTGCCCTGCTCGGTGAATGAAGCCATGGGAAAACGCTGTGTTTTGCTCTACAAGACTGACACAATTAATTTGTTTTAATTTTGTGAGCGTATACTTATTTCACTAATAACAAATTGAAACATTCTGGTACATGCCAAGCAGATACAGATTTGCAGAACAAGCTGACAGCCCAGAAACAGGGTTTTCAAGATATGTGGTGATGTATGTTTGAGACATTATGATTGTAAATGAGCATCTAAACTGAAAATTAGTAAGCTAGTATAATTTATTAAACCTATCTATAGATTTAACACACACACACACACCTGCTGTTAGAACAATTACTGCTATGTTTGTTGTAGTATCATAAATTCTGTACACTGATTAACTCCAGTCTTCTCATTTGACGTAATACGAAGCTTTATTGTAACATCTAGAACAGAGTTAGCCCAGTTGTGATTTCATATTAGATATAATACTTTATATCTAATACTACAGTTTTACATGTAGTTTAGGGCAATCTAAAGTTAGACAGGAAGGAACACTCATTTTCATTGCCGAGTAATTTTGAAAATAACCAAGTTCAAAAAGTATTTCAATTACTTTAAACTGACTGCAGAAATTAGTGATTTCCATTTTAGAATATTTGTGTTGCAATGGATTTGTTTTGATTTCTTTTTTACTGTTGCTTTTCCACTAGACTGGATCAGAATTCTGAGAGAATTGTTTCATAATTACTTTTTTCATCTTTTTACAAAACATAGTCATATGCGTTACCATTGGGGATTCATGGTGGTATGGACTAACCTCCTTCTGGTGGCTGGAAGACTACTTATCAGTTTTGGCAGATTTTTTTGAAACACTGTTTTGTCCCTAGCCTGAAACTGAGATCAGTTGAGTATTTCATGACTGATGTTGGGGAAATTATTGAGTTTTGTTGTGTAATATTCAGTGTCACTGTGTCTTATTTAATTACACTGCAGATAATGGGGATAAAACATAGGCATTGCACAGATATGTATAAACATAACTTCTTTTCATAGTGTCAACTGGTTTTAAGGTGCATGTGTGCCCACCAACCACAGTGATGCCCTTTTGATGAGGGCAGCTTGGGCATTAGTATCCACAAAATAAGTGTAACAGTAATGAGCAATACTTCAGTTTAATGTGATCATAGTACTGCTGTAATTTTAAGTTCTGTAAATAAAATGGTAAATAGGTGTGCCATGTGGTTCCACACTATTTCTGTTAAGGGATAGCTGCAATGCAGTGTCTGCGGGTGATAGTCTTCCAGATGCTCTGAGGAAAACCATGATCTCAAAGGCAAAAATTATGAGTCCTTTTACTGGAATGAAAAACTCAGGCAAGGAGTTAAAGTGATGGTAACTTAGAAAACAATGAAGTACCCATGAAGTTGGTCTGTACTAAGTTGTAGTAAAGGAGAAGAAGAAGATTCTCAGAACTAATTTCAGTCACTCCTATTCTGTATGTATGTATTTAAGCATTTACCTTCTCTGTTGTTTGTGTCTTTAAGCCATCCACTGATCTGAAAAACAGTGAAAGTAAATGAGAAGATTCCTGTGATGTTCAACAGCCGTGATACCTTAAAACTAAATAGTAAATCCAGGATTTTCTTTCTTAGGCTATTGGGAGACTTTCAATATGGCTGGGAAGTCTGACAATTGGAAAGATTTTCCTGAAGTGAGTAAAAATTTCAGAGTGGAATAACCACACCTGAAAATGTTCAGATTTCTAATTTTCCATATGTTTGACTAGCTTATTGCTTTCACTACAGTGATAATCTCAGTACCAGGAGGTTAGCAAACATTTAAGAATTGTGTGTAGCTTAGAAAAACTCTGTTGTAAGGGATGTATAGTTCCCCCACTGTCTGCCTTTTTGCCTCTAACTGCAATGGTGGATGAAAGCATGCGGTTGTTTCTTTGCAAATACATTTAATATATTGTCTGCATAAATGTGATGGGAACTTATGGCACTTGGAATAAAAACTGCGTATTTATTTCCTGCTGACAAATATGGGATTTTCTGTATTTTTCTTGTTTCAAATATATAATAATCTTTTAGTAATTTTTAAGAATTTATTCTCATTATTCTCATCCTTTCATAATTGTTTGGTACTATTTACAGAAATTATGCTCATATACAAATAGTAGTCAGGACTTAAGGAGGAGCACGTGAAAAGAATAAAACCAAATTATTGTATGTAGCCTGTTAGTTTAAGGAGAAGATCAGGGTTTATGGGGACCCAGGGTGGCAGAGAAAAACTGAATCTTGGTCACTTCTACCTGTGGAGACTCTGCCTTTGGCAAGATTACTCCATTAAAAGAGGTTGCAGCACTTGTGAATGCTGTCAGTTTGGTCACTGTTTGGAGATGCTTCCTTCCTTGTGGGACCCTTGATGACTTGGACCAGGTTCTAGATTACACTCATAATTATCTAATTAGATTTGTCTGTAAGTGAGAGATGCTTAGGGTAACGTGGAATTTGCGACAGAGAAACTGAGTCCTGATCATAACATAAACCGAAGAGAGGTCATGGTGTTTGGTAGAGCTGGAAGCAGATAAACTTACTAAGTGGCTACTTTTATTCAAATTCATTTATTCTTAAAACAGAAAGTTGGTTTGAATTCTTTCAGTTTACTGAAACTGTATTAACTGGGTAGCAGGTTAACACTGGCGAACTCTGCAGAGCTCTCTTAATGTGGACAATCATCCCATTCATAGACACACATGCATCACAGTGCCACGTATATTTCAATCCATCAATAACTTCACAGAAGCCTAAAAATTATTTTATTTTAAAACCTAATTTAATGATAGAAGGATAAGACTGTTACCCTGAAGCAATGAAAAGGTACATTTAGCATAAACTGTTATTTCTTAGCCAACTGAACATTAGCTTATAAACCCAATGTCAAATTCACATTGGTGATGGTGGAATTTGATGGTTCTGGAGGATTGGTGATGAAGTCCTGTGCTTTTGCAGCAAAAGGATCTCAATTAATCCCTGCTATTATCATTACATTTCTTGTGGTTTTACAAGAAAGTTTGCTAAAAGAGAGTAGGGAATTCAAATGTTTTTCTGACATTGTCTTCCTTTTTTCTTACTGCTCCTTAGTCTCCTTTCTTTCTTAAATCTCCTCCGTCATTAATTCTGTCTCACACATTGACATGAAAGTGTCTTTTATGCTATGCAATGTAGCGCCGTGTAAAGATACTCAAGGTAGCTCTGAATGAGCTAGCTCTAAAAATGGGACATAGGATTTCACGTACTGGGTGTCGTCTATTGTATTCTGCTTCTCATTAGGACTCTTGCAGAGCCAGCTCTGATATTTTTTGATTGATGCAGTACTGAGCCAAGTAAAAATCCTCTTAATATTATTGTGGAAGTAAGATGTAGCTATTTCAGGGTGTACAAATGCATCAAAAGACATACCCTTAAAAAAAAACAAACAACAAAAAAAAAACCAACGAACCAAACACAAACCCCCTTATTTCCTCATTTTAGAACAATGTTATTTAACAGAGAAATGTCAGAAGAAATGTAAAAGGATAAGGATACAAGTAATCTGATGGAGTTTACAATGTGGACAAACCTATATTTAAAATAATATTGAAATGTTGTTATGAACATAAATATCCATATCAGTCTGAAAACAACCCAGGTATTTAATGAGGAAGAGAGGATAGCTTAAAATACATGTGCAACGGGTATAAATGTGATGTATGATGATGTGAACTGAAGCAGGTGAAACTGAGTAACAGAACTGAGCTGTTAACAACAAAGGAATGTGACTTGCTCTGCTGGCACATGTGGGAGTGTCACAGTGAGGACAGGAGCTGGGAGAAGGAGGGGTAAAGAGCTTCCATTAGAGCTTTTGAAAATGTCAGCTGGGAAGATTTAAACTGGGATAAATTTTGAAAGATCAAGAGACCTTGCAGTTTTACAATAGACCCTACAGTATTGTGGACTTATTTAACATGGTGCAATCTGTGAGTTTCAGCTTTGGTCTATAGATCTTTGCTACCATCATGTGTGTTTTTTCAGTACGTATGAAGTGAATAGAGGAAGATGCTCACTATTCCGTCCTGTGTTAGCGTTAATTGACTTTACATTGTTCCTAGCTGTGGACTAGTTCAGCTATACATCACCTGAGGAGGAAAGTGCTTGATTAATGCCCAGTTTTTCCACTCATGGTGCCCACTGGTACCACAGCATCCCTCTCCTCGGGAGGTGCGTCCCAGCTGTGGGGTCTCCTCTGTTCACCTGTGTAAGGGCCACTGCTAAGCAGCATCCAGGTAACATGTTCCCTGGTGGATCTAAACCTGAAGTTTGTCACTCATTGGTTGCTTCTGATCTGCAGAAAAGCCTGAGTGTTGGTGGCGATGCTGTCACAGACACAATCTCCACTCTCAACCCTTGCCTGTCTTGACTGCTGATTACTGGTTGTGGCATACACAAACTTTTCCCTTTTGCAGCAGTGTATTTTTGATGGCAAATGTTTGTGTAATCTCTCCCTTGCTACAGATATCCTGTGCTTTCCTCCCACAGCTCCTAGGACATGGATCGGGAAAAAGTAGGGCAATTTCTACCATCATCTGTTCTGTTTGTAGAGGATTATCTCTTTATTCACCTTATCCAATTTACCTGATGAGCTTCCTGTAAGGCTGATGTGGCTACACAGTGACACAGCAAAGCATTTATCCTGTGATCCTGATTTCCACCAAATGCTCCTGGTAGCTTTACTGTGAGTGAACCGGGACAACTCTTCCTGCATGTGGCCACAGTTGATGCAGAAAGCGCTCTGTATGTAATGGGATTGCTGCATTGCTTGTCCTCCTTGTTTTGTCTAAGTGTCAAGGCACAAAGTTATCACCATCATTTAGATTGGATTACTATGGTCAGTGCATTTTATCATACCACTTGTAAGGCCCAGTGAAACGAAACACATTAATTGGCACTTGTTGGGTTGCACGGGGCTTCTCATGTGTATGAAGGCTTTAAGCATCATTCAAAAAGTAATGCCACGACCTAAAACCTTTTTCAAACTGTCAGTGAGCTTAAAAAGAGGCTGTTTTATGCATAAAGTGATATTGGGAGAGGAAGAAAGAAAGATGTTTAAAAAAAAGTTAAAATCGTTCTTCACTTCAATTCATTGTGCAGTTACCAAAATCAATTGGTCTCCAAATGTAACTTGTCTCCTAAATCATTAGGTCACAAACCTGTACAATGTCAATGTGTTGTCACTATCCTATTAAATTAAATTACTAACCAAGGTAATACTTAACAGCACATTTCACTGGGAACAATGTTTTAATATATTGAAGAATCCTAATAAATATAGCAGTCAGCTAATATGATTTGAAGGCTTTAGGCAGAAGAAATACTAGAGAGGGATAAAGATGAATGAGAGTGGAAAAAAAAATAAAATACATCGAGTACTGAAATACTGGATTGGCATAATGAGAAATGTCCTACTAAATCTTTTCCCAGTAATTATCAAAGGTAGGCTGAATGGTTTATATTTGGATTTGGCACCTGCAAACACAAGGGAGTAGGTAAACTTCACAGAGAACTGGCACCCTCAGTTGATCTATGGGAAAAACTAAACAGTGAACTCTGAACCTTGGTTTTACTGAATGGCCCCTATAACTATATTTATAAAAGTTGGGGCAGACTGTCACCTCCTGAAGAAAATGGTGAAATACAGTGATTTACACCTATTCCATCCCCTAGATATTTTAAGATTAAATCATATTTCAATTTTAAAGCCTTATGAAGTGCTCTACCTTCAACACCAATACCCTGCTTGCCCTTTTGTTTGTCCAGTATGGGAGTAGCTTGGTCTTTTGTTTATTTTTTTTTTTTGGCAAAAGCCATAGTTTAAAACACTTTTCACAATTCCGGTCCTTCTGTCCAGTGCTTTAGAAGAAGGATGAGAGCTTAAGGAACCCTTACTATTATGACAGTAAGTGAAGAACAAATAATCAGCAAATTCAAGCTTCTGCACAGACAAGTGGGTGGGTGCACAGTCCAAGTTGCAGTCCAGGCCAGACTAATAGTCTATAAAACCGAGTATTTTACCGATGAGCACTTGGATATTAGTCCAGTACATGAGAGTGCCTAAAGATAGCACTTGCAGTCCAACATTACTTTTGGCACAATGAAATGAAAGCCCAGCATGGCTGGCCAAAATTCAGCCAAATAATGATGTTGTAAAAACAGCTGTGCTAGGTACATCAGACTTGATCATTGTCACATTTTTTGCTGTTCAGGCAGTGCAGAGGGACACCTGAAACTGTGTCCAACATCAACTGTGCTACATTCCCTTCTTGTCTTCTGGGTTTTCCCCAAGCAGAACATTCAAGTCAAATGTCAAAATTTGATCCATCTCAAGGTGCAGGGAAAAGTGGAAGGCAGGACAAAAAGGTGGTGAAGAAAAAGGCTACATTTAGGTAACAGAAGCTTATATATTTTTACTTTGTGATATTTGGCAAGAGGAAAGGCACCATGAGAAGGAAGAGTTAGTGTGTGCTCACAGTCCGAGATCCTATGGAGAATGAGTCAGCTGAAACTGATATGCAACAGGATAGAACAGACTTTGTACAGAGGAAACGTATTTTTACGGCTGTAATGCATAATGTTAAACATTACCTAGCAAGAGAACTCCCAGTGTAAGCTCTATTTTATTTTTATGTTTTGAAAATAATAGTGTATGCAAATTTTTGAAATGTTGGTATATTCTATTTTTACAGGAAACTATAATCTAACTCTCTAACATTTATACTGTTATATAATGATAATGGCTGTGATTAGGCTCTGAATCTTATGGCTTGAGATACTTTTATGAGGTATTTTATGGCCATTTTAAATTATGGCATAAAATATTATTTTGTAAAGAAAAAATAAGTGTCTATCTGAAAGACATGATGCTATATTGAAGTTCAAAGCACTTTTTGCTAGGATATATTTTACAATTTGTTTTGCTAGGTGCAATGTTAATGGAACATTTTCTTCCAACACTATCACCAGGCAAAGCTTTGTTCACAGGCTGCCTATCTTTAAGTAGAAACAGGACAAGAGTCTTCTATAAAATAGCAAGCACAGGGAGATTTTGATAAGTTTGAGCATGCATAATCAGGTAAAATTCTGGCCCCAGCAAGGTTTAAGGGATTTGGTTTTGGTTAACTTAAAAACCTGGAATAATGTTCCTTACTACAAAATATTCTCCACTAAAATTCACTTGTTGAGGGATCCTGGACTCCTTTCAAATGCAAGGTCCGTCTCTGTGTCCTCATACACAGTGCAGTAATTCTAATCCATGGTTTCAAAAGGGGCTGTTTGCAGAGATGTGTTGCCCATGGACTTGGCAGCCAGCACAGCGCTTGACTCAGCTGCCCCTGCTGCCGCGACTGTGACGATTGTCAAAGTGAATGTACCATGTCTGTACTCACTCCTAAAAATGTCTACATTTGCCCTTTAATGCTGACAAGATGGAGTAGTTTTTAACTGATAGAAAATGGTTTAACCTAGCTATCAAACACATCTTATCATAAGCTAACTTTATTTATTGTGCTAGTCATTATAGAAGTCAATTAGTGCCTGCTTGCTTCTATATTTTTACGGTGAAGATGCCTTGTTCAGCCCATCTGTTTGGAAGCTCTGTTTCACATTTCCATTCATTGCCACTTGAAAGGTGGTTGTGCTTTTTCACATTTTCTGTTCCTCTGTTTGCCAGCTGCATTGATTTTCATAGTCATGCAGTATTCCCTGCGTTTTAATAGATTCCTGTCCACTGCTTCCACCTCTAAATCGATGTTTTTAATACTTCAGGAACTCATCAGTAAGAATGGCTGTGAAATTTAGTCACTTCATTGACAGTTGTCTCTTGCTTGATGCCGAAAGCTATTTGCACTTAGAATTTCCTTCAGGTATTATAAAGACTTTTTTGATACTGAAATTCACTGACTTCAGTCTATAGCAAACAATTTTTTTCATTTCTGTAGATTCACTGGAAATAAGACTTGTAAAACTGCTAACTAACTTTCAGAGTATTTAAAGACTCATTTGAAATATCATATATATTTAGGTCATAGTTGCAAAATGCATTTGCAGTTTCACCGATCACAAGGCAAAAGCAGTGTGATCAGAGTGTGCAGTGGTCCTCTATGGTACAGATCTCTATCAGCCACTCATGCTGTATTTCTAGCATAGGCTGTTATGATTTCTAAAACTCAGCAATGTGAATAAGCAGAAAATGATATTTTTTTCACTAGTGCTCAAGGAATTAGACATTTGGATGTCCTTAATCAGACTCCAGCACAAACTTTCTCTCTAGAAAAGACAGGAGGCCAACAGCAGTCATACCAGGGATGAGATCTTGTCAATTGACTGCTAAGTAGGTAACACTGGATTACCAGCAAAAATACTTTGTACCTACTATAATCCTCAAACAGTGGGCTCAGATGCCTCATTAAGAGTTGTCTTTAACTAATATATTGCCTAAACAGTCTGGGTGGAACCATGGCCATGCTGAGGTCAATAGAAAAGCTGAACTGAACGGATACTTGCAGTACTTTATTGTAAATATTTTCAGGTATCACTTATTTCATTTATAGGTGTACATTAATTCCATCTGGGTGGTTAAAAATTTTTTGTAGGAGGAGGACAGGGAGAATTTCAGCATCAAACAGCTGAATATATCAGTTTTCATTTACATGCAAAGTAAACATTTATTACCATGCCTGGCATGGATAGCTTATGGTAATCATAGTAAGAACACTAAAATATGCCAACATTATAATTTAATGTACTTCCATTATGATGTGATTGCATATTTTTATATGTAGTTTATTTATTCTTGTTAAAATGGTAGTATAATTATTTGTCCTGATCTATATACATTGGGGAAGCACTGAGAAGGTTGAAATGAGACTGGAAGACTGTTGACCTGATCAGCAAGAGCAGTTAGGAAAGTAGTCCCGGAGCTATACTTCTGACCAGTGGAACAGGCAAATGGAATCTGGACTGTTGGCCCTCACAATTGACTTTTGAGACTGCAAGAAAACCTGCTTCCCTCTTCACTGGAGGCAGGATTATATAACTATATGCCTAATTTTGGCATGCAACATGTGTAGAATATCAGCTTTGTACTGGTTATGTCCAAAAGAGAACCTCAAGATAGAGCTGTGTTGATTTGCACAGACAAGGTATGCCTGTTAACGGAGTTCTTTCAGGGTGACCATCTTTTGGATGCTACTGCCCCTCCATTTGGGTCTTTGGAAATGACCTTTGGAGCACTTTTTTGTAAAGCAAAATACATTCATTTTAATGAGAAACTAAAGGGCCACCCCTGGTGTTTTTTGTTGATGAGGGTGACCATGATAGCTTGTTTTGAGAGACCATAATTGACAGAGGGGTTTGGAGTGATTTCTAGGATATTGTCCCACTTTAAACTAGGGAATACATGGCAAGTCCATAACAGGAAGCAGTTTTTGTCTTACTGGTGCAGATGGACAGGCGTTAACAGATATCTCACTTCCACAAATGGAGACAACTGAGGCAACAAATGTCACCCTCTAGCTACACAGGAAATGCGTGTCAGAGACTTGACATGAAACGTTATCACTTCCTTCACGGTGTCTTATTGCAGAGCCATCCAGCAAATAAGTTGATAAATATTTAAAAAATAAATAGGAGCATAAGGTTGTATGTTAAGATAATTTCCAGGACTGTTTATTTGCCTAAACAAAAGCAGGCTGCTAATATGGTACAATGGAATGGTGGTTCTTCTGTTCAGCATCGAACGATGCTTTCTTTCAATATGAAGTATGGTCTTTTCCAGAAACTATTCTATCTCATTGGCACATTCCACTTATAGATAGTGTTAGGCTGGTTATGTGAACTAATCTTTGTTCAAGACTTCATTTGGGGGCCGTGGCTTCTATTATATTTAAGTACTTCTCCTTGAAGCTGTAAATTAAGGACAGCTTCAAAAGTGGGCAGCTTCTATTACATGCAATTACTTTAATCTGAAGCTTATGCTAAAGGTGAGGCTGCTAAACAAGGGTAGCCACTAAATTAGAGGAGCTGCAGCTAGGCACACGAATAGTAAAAGTATTTCTATTAAATAAAAGATGGTAACTAATCAAGGACAGATTATAAATGAAGCTATGCAGGGTTTGGTGTATTATTCCATTCCCAAAAGCAGAAACCATTTCTCCATGTTTCCTCTCTTGTAAATGACCAATAAGATAAGTAGCATCTACTTCCTTGTGCACCTACAGTTTCATAGCTTAATGAATTTTAATGCAAGATTGTTAGTTGTTTATATGCTCTCATTCTTCATTCAACACAAAATGCTTTTAAAAGAGAATGCTTAGGATTTTCTATGGCAACTGTTGGACTCAGGAACACAAAACCAAGAATTACTTTTGCACTAATGATTATTAGAACCAGTTATTTATCTTTCTAATCATATTTTTAAACTATTTCCATTTGTGGTCAGTCAAATTAGCATGTCTTCCCAATATTCATGTGGAAGCTTACCATTCAGATTTTCCAAGCAACCTTTTCTTCTTGGACCTTTTCTATCATGTCAGATTTCCTAACCTGGTCTATGCTGTCGTGCTTTACCAGAACTCTGATGATTTACTGGCTTTCAGTCGTTCTGGATTCATCCAGTGGTTTATTTTACCTATTAAATGCCAATTTTTCTATTCCTGATTTGAAAGAATGGATACAGTATCTCTTAACTACCTTCTGTTGGATGACAAAAATTTCCACCCAGTCTTGCAGTTGTTATTCAGGCAAAAATCCCCCCAAATTTGAGAAAAGAACTGGACACACAGGACCTGAAGGATTTGATGCCTTGTGTAGCTCATTGTTGAAGAAAAATTTATCTAAAGAGCTTGATAACTAAACGTTTTCTTTAGTAATCATAACAGGAAAATGTGTTCTTACTGGGATAAAATGCCACCAGAATATAGAGAATCCAACTCTGCTTTTCATGTTGACAGTTAAAACTAACATCAGTTAAAAAAGAAATAGTTGAA
The DNA here is from genome assembly GCF_037038585.1 of Patagioenas fasciata. Classification (NCBI taxonomy): domain Eukaryota; kingdom Metazoa; phylum Chordata; class Aves; order Columbiformes; family Columbidae; genus Patagioenas; species Patagioenas fasciata. The sequence goes on along the minus strand of NC_092526.1, from coordinate 9,506,621 downwards.
ATAGTCTTAGTTTTCTTTGTGTGGTTAAAGGAAGCAGATAAGAGCAGTTTCACGCAGGGAACAGATGAGGTAAATAACAACTTGATAGCATTTATGCTTTTTGAGTAACTGGAGCAATTCCCCCTTCAGTTTTTAGGGAATCATTCTCAGATCTAATACTGAGTCACCTCTGTGAAATATTTTTCAGCATTCAGAAGTCATCTGAAGTGGCTTATTTTCTTCGCTGTTGTTTTCCTCATCTCACACATCAGTTCCTTCTCTGTCACAGCTTTTCAAAGACAGATTGTTGGCATGCAGGCTGCTGGATCAGAAGCTTTATTTCTTTAACCATTGTGTGGGAGAGACTGAGCAAAAAGAAGAGAGCTCTTTGGACTTATTCTCAATATTAGAGTTCATCTTGAGATTTTTATTTTGAAGTCCAACATGACACAGATGATTTCTGAGCAGTTCCTTACTCTCTCATTTTCTTTATATGTGAAATGTCCTGTGTAATGCAAGTGCCATAAAAAACAAACCAAAACAAAAACACTCTTAATAACCAAGCTTAAATTCAGCTTAAAGTAGATTAACATAACCCATAGAGATGCTCATCCACATTATTAACTTATAATGCTTTGGAAGTTATAAGGACCGTAATGATGGTATGTCAAGTCTAGCCACACTGTTAAAACCAGACAAATATTAAAAATAGAATTAACAATATTAACTTTGCTATAAAATTAACACTTTCAATTTTCCATGCTAGCAAGAGACCCAACTCCTTTTTTGTTTGTTTTTTTTTTTTTTCCCCCTAGTGCCTTGTTTTTCTTATGGAAGGAGTAAAAACAATCATGTAACCAATCAAATAGTTTAACTTTGTACTGAGTAACTGTACGGTATATTAATCCATTATTTGTGTTTATAGATAGAGCTACACACCTTTACCTGGTGTCAAGCTTTCTGCACAATATTTATTTTGCAATGACTATTCAGAGGATGTAAAGGCTAAAGCCTGAAATTTGTTCTTGCATGTCAGTTCAGAGAAGCAAAATTTGCATAGTATGTGTATTTGTTGACTGGTTCTTTTCATTTGGCAGGAAGCTTATTTCTCATATTCCAGCAGTTCTTTCCCAGATTTGTGAATCTCCCCTGGTTTTCAATGGTTTTCACTTGCATCAAGTAACAAAGTAATTGCTAAGTCAGAAGAGCAGTGACACAGAAATAGCAGTAAGAATATGAATGGCACTTACAAAAGATAGAAAATGAAGACTTAAAGTTGAACTTGGCTTAGAAAATTTGGAGGCAAGGGAAACACCCAGAAAAGCACCATTTAGATGGAATTGTGAATCTTAATCTGAGAAGGTGCTCCAAAACGTCTTTGTTCCAGCAGCTTTAAAAACCTATTAGGAATGTACATTTTGGACAACAGCGTTTCTTAGATGCTTACATGTCAGTGGCCATGCATACCCGCAGGCATTCTGACCTAAGCCGCCGGGAAGCTCACTGCCATTTAAGATCAATTTCAGTTGGAGCAAAGCCTAATTTCAGCCACTTGCTGAACATGCAGTTGGTTTGAATTGTGAATGAAAATAGGTTCATTTTAGATATGTTTTAATCAATTTACTTTTAACCCTTTCCATCAGATGTAGTGAAAACTTCCAAAGTAGTGCTTATATGATGATAATAGATAGTATCTCTTTGAAACACCGATCACAAAACTGAGTACTTTTTTACATTAAGGTTTTTCCTATCACTTTGCTACCTGTTACAGAGTTTTTTTGATCATATATGGGCAGAATCATGTGGTATATGCACAGGTTTATGCGATCATTACACATCCAGAGTACCCATAATGATCTGGAGTCTGTGTCATGCATTTGTGGATACAACACATTGACATCCTGGGAGTCTTGGTCCAAAGCAGGAGTGTTTGGCTGGAATATTGGTAATCCCATCTACCAGAACTGATTTATAGTCTGCCTGAAATAACACAAGAACTTGAACAACTGTCTTTTAAGTTCTGAAATACTGCGTTTAGGTTTTCTTGAGACTGTGTTGTTGAGGCTCTCTTGTTGCATTTGTGGTAGACAAGAGGAGCAAGTAGCAAGAAAATTCTGTTCAAAATTCTCATCTGGGAAAAATCAGGTTAATAAATAGGGAGCAAGGTAGAGCTAAGAATGCTGTTAAATGACAGGCTCCTTAATGGGGATGTTGTCTCACCACAAGACAAGCTGGAGCTGCTGTGGGAGTCTCTGGAGTCTTGCCACCAGCTGCTAATGACTGATGTTTCTCTGCAGGACTTATGTTTGCACTCTAATTTAAAACTTCATTTTGTCATGGAACTAGATCCACCAAAATGGATGAGAAGGAAGTGGTAGAACCCATCTTTGCTTTTTAGCAGGTTCTGTATTTCATAGCAATGAAGGAGTTCCTTCAAATTACACGTTCTTCAACTCCTCCAAACACAACCAACATACCTTTAATTCAAATGTTGCTGGTAGTTACATGACCCACATTAGAAGTGAATCACTAAATGTTCTCAAGATGTGTCTCAGGGTTGAGATTGATTCCAAGGAAATGAGCCCGGAGCTATATGTGATCTTGCTTTCCTAGCTGTTTGGTTATTTTAACAGTAATCAGAACCATCCTGGTCTGAGGGCTGTTCAGGAATACGAAATCCAGAGCCATCAATACTATTTTTCTGCTCTACTCCACACTGGTGCGGTCTCACCTGGAGCACTGTATGTAGTTCTGGCTTCCACATTATAAAAAAGATTTAAATGTACCGGAGAGTGTCCAGAAAAGGGCTATGAAGTTGGTGAAAGGTTTGGAGGGGAAGCCATATGAGCAGCAGCTAAAGTCACTTGGTTTGTTCAACCTGGAGAAGAGGAGATTGAGAGGAGATCTCATGGTGGTCTACAGCAAAGAAAAAGGAGCATGGAATAAGGCTGGGAGAACATAGGACTAAAATGAATGCATCTTGCATATTGGTTAATACGTCAGATAGTACAGTCTCATACTGTACATTTGTGTTCAGAGTTTAAAAGAAAACAGGCACAAATATAACCTTATTTTTTGCTTTGCCAGTGAAGTGATAGGGCAGCCCTTTCTGAGGAGGAAAGGCAGGCACCTTCTCTGTTGATCAATGACAGAACCCAAGGGAATGGCAGGAAGATGTGCCAGGGGAGGTTTAGGTGGGACATTAGGAAAAGGTTCTTCACCCAGAGGACGCTGGAGCACTGGAACAGGCTCCCCAGGGAGGTGTCACAGCCCCAAGCCTGACAGTGTTCAAGAAGAGACTGGACAACGTCCTCAGACACATGGTGTGAACTGTGGGGTTGTCCTGTGCAGGGACAGGAGTTGGACTCCATGATCCTTGTGGGTCCCTTCTAACTAAGGACATTCTATGATTTATTAGATGCAATTTTTAAGTCTGAGACTACATATCTGGGTCTCGATCCTTTGTTAGTGCTCTCCTGACTTCTTTTTGCCTGAGGTGTAGGGTTCCTTCTGAGCTCAGCAGCAGTACTGGGACAGCTTACTCAAGTGGTTATGTCACTTGAAACCCTAGAGTGGTGTCTGTTCAGTTTTCTGTAGCTCTGTGTAATGCCAGATGAAAGTCTCAACACTGGAATCCACTGGAAAATCTAGTCTTGAAACAGTACCCTCTTCACTGCACTTTGTGAAGGAAAATCAAATCTCTCTTGAAATGAGTAAAAGGTTTTGCTTGTACTCCCTTACCCAACAAATCAAATTTGTTTGGTTTTTCTGAATTTTTACTTATTAAGAGATAAAAGGGCATTATGCACATTTTCCTGTGCTCTGTTTCATGTTTGTTAAGGACAAATATAATCAGTATTAAAAAAATAAAAAATAATTTATTAAGCTGCCTTTACCTAAAGTAAGTTCATTCAAGTTCACTAGCTTAACATAATCTAAGAAATACTTTGTAGGAATTTTTGCTTCTGTTTAGCAAGATAAGAAAAATGGCAATAAAACAACTAGTGCTAAAAAGACATGAGGAGAAGCATACAACTGATAACTGTCTGAATTAATTGAAATATTCCTCTGAGAACTGTTTCAATGCAGGTCATTACAAAGGAATGAGACAGGGGTTTCCCTACAAAGCCCTGAGGCAAGGCCAGTTGACACCAGTGATTAAATTCCTGTTTATTTTAAATAGGAGTTGACTTAAACCTGAGCTTCCATGGCACAGTGTCAAGGCTGAACATCCACAAAGGCACTTTGACTCAATAGCACTCGGCATTACAAAACCCCAGCATTTGCAGATGGCCAAACAGGGTTGGATCCACAAAGCTGGAGGCAACCATTTTATGCATCTCTAACAAAGTCACTTTGGGTCTATTAGGCACAAAGCAGAACATCCAAAGACATTAGGATGCCTGGGGGTTATCTGGGCCCTTTGTGGTCTCCTACTAATGCTTAGATAATTGAAAAATATGCAGGTACCTCTGTAGAGTTTAAGCCTCTGGCCTTAACCTGTCAGCTTTAATAGAACTAATATTTTACCAGCCACTAAAACAAGACAGAGACTTACCTTACGGTGATGTGGTTTATATTCTCCTGCTTGATCACTGGAATGAAACATCCAACAATTCCAACCCTATTAACTGCTATCGGAGCCTGCAATGACAAAGCAACATGCAGTGGGAGATTGTTATGGATATGACCTGCCAGTTGTCAGTGAATTTGAATAACTGTTTATTTCAAATCAAGCCATTCATATTTCTCCTCCCAGTCTGGAGGTGTGTAACAGTAGACCTCCCCAATCCAAATTTCACAGAATTGCTTATATTTGAAAGGCCTAGGATACTTGTGATCCCTGAGATGGTTCACAGAGCAGTATTTGATATTGATAATGTTTTAATGTTATATTCAGTGTGGTTTTATTTCACATTTTCTTGGGGTTTTGATCGTTGAAAGAAATCCCTTCTGCTGGGTTCCAAAATTGTCAAGACTTGGTTAAAAAACCTCACAACTCTGTTTCAAGGTAATTCTTACTGTGAGAAGTCTACTACAAAGCAGCTAGACCAAAAGTGGTGGTGTACAATGGATTTTTCCTTCTCTTTCTGGAGTCTCACTGAACTGCCACAAGGATCTGTACTTGCCCTGGTGTATATTGCCTTGTATATATTCAGAGTTTTTGCTTTGTTGCAAATCTAGTATAATTGCCAAAACCCACAAAAGCATTTCAGATGAAAGCTTCAGGATTAATCACTCGCTCTAAAGCAATGTCATAAAATGATAGCTTGAGAAGGCTCCACAGAGATTTTATTGACACCTTTCAATATATATAACTCTTTATAGCTACACCCTTTTTACTTCTCAACAAAACAACCTTTGAGGATGAACATTAAGAAAATGTAAGCAAACATCCTTTATTTTTTTAAGACCTTTGGCTTCAAAAGCAACTGCTTGGTTGCAGAAGGTATGTTTGGTTTTGAGTGTTTTAGCTGATAACTTTCTCACTTTAGATTTTAATGACATTTTTTCTAAAGTAATTGACTTTTCTGTATGAGAAATGGCACTGGAATCTGGATCCCACTGAAAACTTCTCAACTAGTGAAAGACTAATTTCAGCATAGTTTGGTTTATATTGTGATTCTCAAAAATGTTCAGGTTATTTAGAACTGTTCTGCTTTACTAGGAAGGACATTCCTAATTCAGCAGCTGCTTCTGAAAAAAAAAAAAAGACACCTTCAATTTTTCAAAGAGCTTATTGCTGAAAGAAAAAATTGTTGCATATAAACATGAACCATATGATACTACTTTAAGAACTTCACTGATATGTTTACTGCTTGTTATAGATTTGTTGTTTGTATATTCTTATTAAAATGTCTTTCTTTTTTATTGCTAAATATCTACTGTTTTCATGTCAAAACTACAGAGATCACATTTCTGTTCCTCTAATGATCAGCTGTAGTAGTTCAACATACTGTGTTCCACCCTTTGTGGAATAGCTTATATTTTTCTTTACCTTTTCTCTTTCTTACTGTTAGAAGTTACAGGCTATTAATCAGTTCAGTATATAAACAGAAGTGATGTGAATATATAGGAACATCATTGCCTATTTTAATATGTATTATTAAATGTTTATTGTTATTACTTACTTAAAAATTCAATTTATTATGTGAGAAAGGTTCTGTAGCATAACTAATTTTCCACAGGGTGTTTTAAGTGGTCAAAACACCTTCTAAATTTACCTTGTAATGAAGAATCAGACATGTATATGTAACATAATTTTTGGATAGCCATACAGTCCTACCTCTCCAACCTTCTTTTCCTGTTTTGCAGCATCTCTTTACTTTTGGCATCTCTCTTGTATTCTGGGATCTGTGTACTGCTGGCACAAAGAACACCTGGTCTTTGTGGGACTCATTATATTGAAAAGCTTTTTATATTTTGCCAGTCAAATTAAAATTGCGATGTGAGGCTTCATGTAGTTGGCTTCTTGTATCTCTTTTGGACACAGTTATGTGTTCTGCAGTAAATAGGAAGCAAGGTATCACAAAAACCTGTCTGCATTTAATATCTCTGGTGTTGTTTTGCTAACTCCAGCTTGCTGACAGAAACTGAATAGCGCCCTCCTGGCAAATGAGTTTTTATAGGTTAGGTTATGTTTCTTAGTCTTATTATTTCTTTACTGGAGAAAAATTAAGGCATAAATTAGAGAATGAGGGGAATGGTCAATTTATTATGATTTCTATTGTGCTTTTGGGTCTCTTGTTTTTTTGGTGGGTGGACAGAAATTGACTGAGTAGCAGACTCAGTAAGAAAAACAGGCTTATTGAGGGAAAGGGCTGGAGTTTGACCTTATGTTATCCTGGTTCTCTCTCACAGCAGAAATCTCACTCAAATGATGCTTTGCAGATTATGCCCCGCAAAAGTGTTTTCTGTATTTGCTGGATTCCTTCGTTTGTCTAATTTTTTTTGGGAAGTGGTGCCTACCAGTCAGAGGCATCACTGCTCATGTTACCTCCTCTGTAATGTGTGGCTGACTTGGATCCTCTCAAACAGACCTGCTCAGGGAAATGAAGTGGGCTCCACTCAGCTCTGTTCTGTGGTCTTTCTGGTAGTCCTGGCCCATCCCTGCATGAAGTGACCTAAATTTGTGTGCTGTGTCCTCCAGCCATGTGTGCATACCACCTGTGCATCTTGCTGAGTGATAGGGAAGCATGGTGCCATGGCAGTAGCTGGGAGACCTGCCAGGACAGAGCCAGCTCCTCTCCTCCCTGGACATCCCACTTTGCTGAAATCCCAATCTGCAAAGCAGCACCCTGCTCCACAGGGACTGCTCAGCCACTTCATCCATCACCACCCATAGCTGTTAGTTCATCTGGTACACATTGTACAGTTGTAGCATGGAGCGTGTTGGTCTCTTTTCCCAAGTAGCAAGAGATAGGACAAGAGGAAATGGCCTCAAGGAGAGGTTCAGTTTGGGTATTAGGAAGAAGTTGTTCACAGAAACGGTTGTCAGACATTGGAACAGGCTGCCCAGGGAAGTGATAGAGTCACCATACATGGAGATGTTTAAAAGGTGTTTAGATGAGGTTCTTATGGAATGGTTTAGTGCCAGAGTTATGGTTGGACTCGATGATCCTGAGAATCTTTTCCAACCAAAATGATTCTATGTTAACAAGTGAGCTTCTGTCTGTCTGCTCACTTGTGGTCCTGTGTCCCACTGCTGATTAGAGTGCTGAAGTTTAAAACAATAGCTTTCATCGAAGTAAAAATTACTGGTTTTGGTAAAAACAAGTTATTGAAAAAAGCTACTTTAAAATGAATTGCTATGAATATGAACTCCGGTTGCCGTAAGACAGTCATGTATATGAGCATATGTGCGTACCTGAGAGGAATTTTGTTCACGTGTGTGTATTTGCACAGGCAGAGGCAGGATGCTGGACACCCAGGAGGGTGCAGATGTGTGCAAGGGCACTGGCCCAGGGGTGCTGGTGCAGCGCTGGGCTCTGCTCTGAGAATGGGGACATTACTCCTTCCTGCAGGCTCCTGGTGGCAGAGAACAGCAGCAGCTCCCTGTTTGTCAGCATAGTTCCAGATGTAGATGTTCCTCCATATTAAGTGATGCAAATGTGCTCTTTTTGCACGTTCTATTGTCCGCAGGAGGTTTAACACAATACTAAACTAACAAGAGGGGGAAGCTGAGAGGAAGAGTTTAACTCCTCTTAGTGACTCCTAGACCTCCTGTTCTCTTCATTTAGATTTGTTTTTGCACCATGAGACATTGTCATGTTGTTACATGAAACGGAAGGATGAAATCAGCCCTGAAAGTTCTGCTTGACTTCTGTCTTTCTGAAATCTGCTGTGTCTTTATAAGAAGGATGTATAGAAAAATGAGGAGGTTATAACATTTGATTTCTTTATTGGTTGTACTACTATTTCCTGGAAAAGTTGCTACTTCCGCCTAACTTGACACAGTAGGAAAAAGTGCCTTCTTGATCTACAGTACTTTCTTAAAACACATACACATCCAAATGACTTAATCATTTGAATGCTGTACAAAACTGTAAGACTAAGGCATCAATTTTGCTACATCAGTTGAAATTTGTAACTTAGATACTAAAGCTGCACTTGTACTTTATGCTGTCCCTTGGTGGCTGCTTACGCTACCTGCAGTCTTCCACCGGCTTTGCGTAACACCAGGGGAACAAGCCATTTCAAGAAAATATCATTCTCTCTTGTCCAAATCCCATTTGTTTTCCCTGTGTGCCTACAGGCCAAAAGGCAATGCAGCTGGTGTCATTCTGGTGTGTGAGGGGAAAAGCTCTGGCTCTGAAATCTGAATCCCTTATGCAGCATGAGGAAATGGAGTCCTCAACACAAGGAATTAGGAAAAAAAAAAAAGTTGTTTCTAAAATAAACCCACCCCTAAAATAAACATTTTAAGCTTGCTTTTGTTTTTGTTTGTTTGTTTGGGTTTTTTTGGGTTTTTTGCATGCTCTTGTGGTTGTGGTGGTTTTGTTTGTTTTTCTCTCCTGAATACACCAAGTGAATCTCTTGTTTAAGTGCTGAGAGCTGAGCTACATTAGCTGTTATTTTAATCCTACCAGTTTCCTAACTTCAGGGATTTGTAGGTATGAATGTGGTGACCTTTCAGCCCATGTTAACTAGCTGGTTTGCAAATGCACAAGTCCACAGATGAAGTATGACCGGACGCTTGGGTGCTTGCCCTGGATTCTGCAGTGCTGTGGTATGTGTAATGCTGAGGGAAGAGATGCTCTTGGTAGGAGATTACCTATTTTTAGCAATGTACTATCCATGCTATAAACATGTTTAATTCCAAGTTATACTTATCCAGTGTGTAAAGAAGCTGGGGGTAGAGGATGGCTGATAATTAGCACAACTGTGGTGCTCATCTGGAAGTGCTTAGGCAGATGAGTAACCTTTACCAGAGATTTTAACCTGAAATTCATTATTAGCCTAACTGCAGCTTCCCCAAGTGAGAGTACTCAGTAATGTGAGAATTGTATATATCCATGTGTGGTACAAAGAGTTTTATTTTTGCAGTCTTTCAGCAGGATCATGATTTTGCCCTAGCTTACTCAGATCACCTGCATCGCCATCAAAAGCAGTGTGCGATGTGTCCTGTTTAATATCTTCCCTCATTGGAAGTCCTTTTCCCCTTTGCATAATCAAAAGAAAAAAAAAAGCTGTCTGCCTTTTGAATCCATCTCTTCTTTTTGGACAGTCCTGTATTCGTCAATACATCATCACAGGCTCTCATTTGGATGATGCATCGTGCTAATCTGTACTGAGATACAATTACTTCAGTGACATATTGCTAAGGATGCGCTGCCAACTGGCAGGGATGGCTTTTGTGATTCTCACTAACTGTTACACCATTATTGAAGGGCGATGAATTATGTTTTGAAAGCCTGAGTACTGCTTTTAGAAAAGGAAAAAGCATATGACCACATGCACAGCAAAGCTGCTGAAAGCTTCCCCAGTCTGTTATGCTTACAGTTTTAAGTGACTGATGGAAACTTTCAGTCTTTATTTTTGCATTTTAACAATCATGTGCTGTTGCAATTGCTGGTTAAAAGGCTCTTTTCTCTATATGAAGTGGATCCAATTATATGCTCTAGGCCATCCCAAGAGAAGCACAGAAGTATGTAGCTTAAAGCAGGACTATTTAATGAAGGAGAGACATAACACTGTTGAGAGAGTGTAATCTTTGCTGTACTTAGGCTGTTCTGAAAGAGAGTCTGCCTTTCTCTTCTAAAAATAAGTTTTAATGGTAGAGAGGAAGGTACGTAGTAACTTTAACATTAGGGTTAATAATTTCCTATTTTCCCTTCTCTTTTCTCTGATCATTGTCTGCTGAATTTTATTTATTCTATACTAAAATATGCACAGGGCGTAATTTTGTTTCATCCAAAGTCCTGTGAAAAAGCAGTGGTCTTCCTGCTGAATTTGGTGACGTTTGGATCAAACTGCTAGGGATGTTTCTATGACAGATTTTGCAATAGATTTGATGATCTTCCAGACAAAACTAAGTAGTGGGTTTTTTTTTTGTTTTTTTTTTGTTTTTTTTTTTTTGTGGTTTTTTTTTTTTTTATTTTTGTTTGTTTGTGTTTTTTTGGTTTTTTGTTTTTGGTTTTTTTGACATTTATAAAAAGTGAGAAATTATCTGTAAAAATTTCTGGAGGAAATGCTGTATACTATCAAGGCATTCCTTGGTGTTCCATTTTTTTTATTACATTTGGGGTTGTACTTTTGTCATCCTGGAGATCTGTGTTCCCTGTTTAAATTCAATTTACAGTATTAAATAAAACTGAATTCTTCAATGACTCTCTCTCCTACAATCCTCTCCTCAGTAACTGTCAGTCATTCCACTGCCTTCCACCCAATACACTATTCCCAGCTTGAGGATAGAAAGTCTACTGATGGTGACAGGGAAAATGTAATAAAACAGTTGTTTACAACAGATTAGAATTTGATCCCCTGTCATTTTAACTCCTCTTCCATTAATGGTGCAACTAAATTTTTCTTCCTTGTCTTCCACACCACCTGTAAAATTTCCCCTTTTCTTATTAGCCATATAACAAATGCTTTTAGTTATATTCTATAGTGTTATTTCTCCAAGATTCCCTTAATTGCATCTTGTCTGACTTAAAACTCACAACAAAAATATTTTCTTATTTTTACTACATCAGCTGCAGCATCTCTTAATTAGCCCCATCCTTCTGATCTTGTTTCTTCTTCTTCAGTGATACACATGAAATCTTTTGCTCAGTGCAGAACGAATGAGCATTTTGGCAGGATAAGCAGCTTGAGTGACTTCCATGGGTCAAGGATTCCACATTAAGCTCTTTTGAAGTCAGAGATCATACGTGGCTGCCTACTAATTGGTAGAAAGAGAAAGTGCTGGGAATACTTGTGTCAATTAACATTTGCAGGAGCATTCTTGCTGCAAGTGTCAAAAACATGCTCATACCCACCTTTTCGTCAAAACTTGGTGTGTTTTACTTCTGTTTCTGACTTTGGCATGTCAGGTTGCTTTCTAATGGGTTCTTCTAAATTTTGTGTCTTCGTAGGCTCCCGGTCACTCTCCAGGACTGATGGATTCATCAGGTGGGATCATTTCTGGTCCCTGATTCGGGAGCTGTAACTTTACCTGGACGGGAGAATGAGTTGTACAATTTTTTTTCTAGCATAAAATTCTGAACAAGCATATTTGCATGAGTACTTTTGAATGTTTACAGCTTGAATATTGATGTAAACACATTTCCATGCAGAACTCAAGCATTTCTTGAGAAACTGAAATATAAGTTTGGGTTTATTTTTCTTCAATGTGTTTCCTTCTCTGTCCTAAATTTTACAGATAAGAGAGTTATCTAATGAACCTCTTCAGTTTTCCCTCAATTTTTCTTTTCATGGAGGGGGCTTTTTACTTTTCATTCAGGAAAATGATTCACTGTTCATTTATTCCAGTATTCTCTTGCTGAGACTCTGCAGGTCACTTTATAGCATACAGTGCCAGCAGTTAACTGAGATACTTTGGTCTCTTTTTCTAAAGCAACTATTTCCTCCAAATTGATAGTGTAATCCAGTGTAGTTTGAAGCCAAGTTATTTCTGCTAGTAACACTTCATAGTTTACTGGTTTAACTCGATGTGCTCAATAGCATTGTAGTGTGCTTCACAGTAATGACCCATCTTTTGGCTCTCCACTCCTGTGCTCTCTCTCCCTGTATGAGGTGGATCAGATTTTGTTAAACGAGCAAACCTTAATGTTCATCTTGGTTTTCTGTGTGAAAGCAATGGAATCTGTGGGTCCTAGTTCTTCACAGCATGCTTCACTGAGGTTATATTTAGAACTTCCAGTCCCATCAGGAAGTGATTAAATATCAATGTGGAAACAGGGTACGTTGATCAACAGGTGAAGAAGCCCCAGGGTGCCTTTCTGGCAGATCATCAATAGGTCTTCCTGGGAGTTAAAATCCATTGTCTCAGTGTGTGCTTTTTTCTTAAAAAGAAAAAAAAATCCTACAGTCTAGTATGCAGCCACTTCACCTTCTCCTCTCCTCACTGTGGGTAGCAAATGAAAAATTTTAAAGGCTGCTGAATACTGTGCATTTTCACAGTAGGTCAGGTGTTTAACACAGGTGCTTCTGAAATAGCATCATGTTGGTAAAGAGCACTGTGCTTGATGGCTTTACAATTTCTACTTCTATCCATGTGAACTAGTAGCCTTCCATATGTAAAAGAGGCTGCAATTTGTTTATAAAAATGATGGTTAGCTAAAGACTAAAAAACATGGGTTTGCATCTTATTTGCAAAGCAGAGCTTCAGCTGGTGAAGCCAAATGAAACTGTGGGTCTGAAAATTTACTCTGGTTAATTCAGCCCTTTTTAAGCTCTGGAAATCGGTCATGCTGAATTGCTGATTTCTCATAGTTATGTTTGTTATTTATAAAGCTTTGTCAAAAGATTTCAGACAAGGATGCATGGACGAACTATTATTATTCAGTATTTACAAAACGTGTTGTAACTATACTACGTTTTCTTGTATTTCTATTGAAATTATAAAGAAATTTAAAGGAAGAAAAATGAATGTTGTAGAACAAATACAGCAATTCTGGTACAAATGATTACTTGTGCTAAAACTCATGAAACTTGCAAGACAAATGAACATTTTTACATAGCTGTCAGGGAATTCACACAAGACTGCAATATTATTCAGTACAACACAGCAAACAATGAATAATACAGCTCCAGAAATAACAGCAATCAGAACTCAATGCTTTAATTTATGAATGTATTTGCACATTAATTTTGTATTTGTGTAGTCAAGGACGGATGCTTTGGGGTTTTTTTTCCACATCTTCTTTCCTATTGGCAGTATTCTATTGTTATTTTCATTATTATTTTTATTAGTTTTGGTGATATTTTTTTTTGTTTTGTGTTATACTAGAACTGCAGACCCAAATAATAAACAAGGTTTTCCTCTGCAAAATGTTTTGCTAACCTATAAAAAAGAAATAGTAGCCATCCTGAATGCTTTATAAGGTGCAAAGAAAGGAGCATGGAGTAAGGCTGGAAGAACATAGGACTAAAATGAATGCATCTTTCGTATTGGTTAATACGTCAGATAATACAGTGCCATACTGTACATTTGTGTTTGGAGTTTAAAAGAAAACAGGCACAAATATAACCTCATTTTTTGCTTTGCAAGTGATGTGATAGGGCAGGACTTTCTGATGTTTTACCAGTAGCTCTAGCTGCAAAGGAATTAACGTACAGTGGGCTAGTCCCATATATGTCCCTGCATGCATAGGAAAATGTGAGCCTATTATTCTTTCTTTCAGAAGGGAAGGATCTAAGATTATCTCATGACTCTAGAATGCTACTGAGGTACCTGGTGCATTCTTGTGTTGTCCCAAAAACAGGGTTCTTTACCTGGTATGCAAACAAATGAGCCAGTTTTGGCAAACAAGAGTTGCAGAAGTTGCACAAGTCTGGATGCTGGAATAAAACCAACATGCCAGAGAGAAAAGTGAATCTTATCACTGTGTTTGCAAATTAAAGAGCCAATTGGCTACACATTTGCATAGTGCATTACATAATCCTTTTAGTGTACAATGAACAACATTCAGCTACAGAACACTTTATCTGACAGTCTTGAGACAAGTGTTAAAGCAAGGCTTAACTAATTGTGCAGGCTTCAAAAGGTCTAAAACTGCAAGGTCAGTAGTATCTGTAGTTCATGATTAGGTGTTTTGTAAATCTTATATAAGCAGACAGACCTAAAACTGAAAGGATTTATATATATTTTTAGGTTAACAATTGCAGATAGGATTCATTCTTTTAAGTGATGACAACACTTGGTTGAGAGGTTCAAATGTAACTATAAGGGCAGAAACAGAAGAAAAACAGACATACAAGACTCTTGGCTAGCAGGTAGGTAAGAGTCTCTCAGATAAACGCTATAAGTTTTGCCCCAAATTATCCTTAATTGTTCTCCCGGCAGAGAGCATTGGACCCAACGCATCAGTAATTTGCTTATATCTATAGCAATCTATTCAAAAAGGGGATTTTACTTTTCGGTGTGCAGATCCTGCACATATTTATACCATAATCAGGAATTTGAAATCTGTGTGCTTGATTTGACAGAGAATATAATGCAGAAGCTGCTGCTTTGGGGCTTGTATTTTTTTGTTCTTTGTGCACAAGATTGAATTGAAAAACGGCCCTTTGGCTTTGTGTTCCATAGTACCTGCCACCACCTGTAGCCCTCTTTGGATAATTTTAGATTTTCTAGTGCTTTTAACACCCAGTCTAGTGTTTGAGCCAAGACCTACTTTCTCTTTGTGACACTGTTATGCCATTGACCTTGTGCCCATCTTTTTTATAAAAACAAGCAGTAATGAAAGTCACATTCAGAATGTGATCCTGATGTAGGGATCCTCTGCTGAATGTTATCTCATATTTCAGTGGCTTTGCTAGCTCCAGCACTTGGAAACATTTACATTTCCCGCTGGCTGTGATGCATGCTTTTCAAAAGTGTTCTTCTAAGCTCGTTCTTCAATGTGTGCTTAACCAGTTCATTCAGAATCACTTCTGAGAATGCGCTTGGCAGACGATGTACAGGGAGCAGAGTGATGCTCTTATGAGTGGATACACACAGTTCAGTTTCATTTTGAGGAGGTATCTTGACTTTCTCAAACACAGTAAAGAAGCCACACATGTGGAACATTTTGAGGAATGCTGTTGTCACTTTGTAGAAGAAAGTACAGCTACAGAGGCACACAGCTTTTCATAAAACTAAAAAAAATTCTCATTTTTTATGTTTCAATGTTAATTTTAAATCAATTTTTTTTCCTTTCTACCTACTCAATGAAACTTCTCGTTTTTGTTGCCAGTGCTCTGGACTTTACACAGTTGACGTGAAATAATATGTTGTGCAAAGAAATACCTTACAGAATAAATGAAAGCAAGAAATAACAAATTCAGGCAGTTGTGTGGTTTCAGAGAAGAACACGGTAACTGTGCTGCAGGTACTGACATTATTAAGGTCACTTGCTGCATAGGATGAGATGATAGGTCTGATTCTCACACTGAGGCTGCTAAGGGATAATGTTTAAATTAATACTTTAATATTTATATTGGTATTGTATAGATAACATATCTGTGGGAAAGTTGAAGACACTCTCTGATGTACTTAGAGCTATCTGCAGGATATTGCAGTCCCTGCTTGTACCATGGAATTATTTTGTTTGCATGGAAATATGAAGTCCTGCAGCAAGGCACCCTGAGTGTTGACATAGTTTTAGTGACAAGGCAGAGCTTTCCCAGCCATTGCAAAACCAGAGCCCGTGAGGGGAACCAGCCACAGTGGCCAGAGTTGATTTTGCCCGTGTCACTGGATGCCTGTGCCAGGGAGCAGGTTTGGGTGGCACAGCTGCACTGGGGAGATAGGGGTCACGACTTTATTTTTGCAGGCAGCAGTTTGTAGGTTATAAGTGGCCTTAGCAGTCAAAGTGAATGTAGAGGTAGTTTAGGTGTGTTTTAAGTCCTGCATGTTGGCACTGGGATGTATGAACCTTCAAGAGGAATAAGAATCAAGCGTAATATGGAGGTTCACTTCTCTTATTTGGACAAAATGTTTCCTATTGGCATTTCTCTAGAAACATGAAAGGGGGTGTGCATAATCTATACCTCACTAAGATGTGTTCACCTTGTGCCCGGCCCCATAGTTATTATTTTCTTTCATAGAATCATGGAATCATTTTGGTTGGAAGAGACCCTTAAGATCACTCAGTCCAACGATAACCTAACTCTAGCATGAAACCATGTCCCTAAGAATATCATCTATGTGTCTTTTGAACACCTCTAGGGATGGTGACTCCACCACTTCCCTGGGCAGCCTGGTCCAGTGCTTCACAACCCTTTCAGTGAAGAAATTTTTCCTGATATCTTGAACCTTCCTTGGCACAACTTCAGGCAATTCTCTCTCATTCTGTCACTTGTAACTTGGGAAAAGAGACCAACACCCCCCCACCCCATGCTACAACCTCCTTTCAGATAGTTGTAGAGAGCGATAAGGTGTCCACTCATCCTCCTTTTCTCTAGGCTAAACAGCCCCACTTCCCTCAGCCACTACTCATAAGACTTGTGCTCCAAACCACTGAGCAGCCTCATTGCCTTTGACACCATATTGGGGCTGTAGGGTGGCAGTGAGCACTCCCTGTGCAAATCACCTCTTGGTGACTGGAGAGGTCACTAGTGTCCCACAATGAAGTATGTCCAAGGGAGAGCAGACACTGGGTTCAGTGAAGCTTGAATACAAATAGCCTCTGAAGTAATTTTTAATTATACAAGTAATAATAGAATCTGCTTCTTGTCATCGTCTTGGATATTTTTCTGGATGAAATCAAAACCATCCATGGAAATGAGTGGGAGTTTTGATAACAAATGCACAGTGTTACAAAAATGGCAAGCATCTGACAAAGAGGTGACCAGGACGTGAACTGACCCCTGACTTTGCCAGGACACTGTCAGTTACTGCAAAGTTATTGAAGAAACCTATAAACCTCTTGTTGCAGCTCTGAAAAATCTTTAACCTCCTTTGAGTGAGATTTTTTTAATTAACTCTTTGTAGAAGAATTTTCCTAATTGTGAAAATATGATAAAGGATAGTAAAAGGAAAATGTGTAAGGATATATACTTACACATAATATTAGTGTTCACCTTCTAACTTCTTCACCAGCTTAATCCTATTTCCTCCCATTTTTGCATCAGTCCCAGAAGGAGTGTACATGTAAATATGCCTATTCTGTAACTTAAGTCCCCATCTTGTGGGAATGCAGTTCAGTCACACGACTGGGAACGTCTCCAAAGTTTTTCTGCTGGCAGAGCTCCTAGCAGGTCTGTGTCACACAGCTGAGGTACCCAGGTAGCTGCTCATTTTGCTGGCAGCACAAGGGTTCTCAAGTTGAAATATGGATGAGCGCTTTTCAGGGAATTTGCCATTGTAAATTCAATGTGTGTTATCTACCTCTCCAGTACCTATATTTATTCAGTGTTAATAAACTCAGTATAGGGGTAGGAAGCTCTGATTCCCCTGAGAAATTCAAACTTTCACAGAAAATGGGGTTTTCAAAACATTGCCTTCATGTGCATGAACTGTCTTGGGCTTTTTATTCCTGCAGAAACTTTCCATGAAATTTTGTTAAATATTTCCTCATGAAGTCACGTTAAATCAAGTGCAATGAGGCAATCACAGTAATGCACTATAGTTTAATATTGTTCTGTGTAAGTGATAATGTTCAGTCCTACTTGGAAAAGGGAATTTGGGCTGACAGATACATTGCCTCTGGCTGACTTGGTTATGTACCATCCCTAGTGGGTTGTTCCAGATCAAGGACTTGGCTAGAAGATACTGATCTGTGGGCTGGGTTTCCTTTCAGTGGAACTCAGAGCATGATGGCTGTTCATGCAAAAATCTCTCTCTATAATGGAGTCAAGATATTCAAGGGCACAGACCTGTATTTAATATCTTGCAAGTATTTCTAGGTCCATTGATTTAAGCATAGGCACGATCCCCTTTCACCTTCAACTGAAATTTGTGAAAATATTGCTGCTAGTGACTCACTGGGACTACAATGAATCTTGTGGTTTTTAATTGTGTCTCCTGATATCCTTGGTAAAGTTCGATTGCTCACTAGTTTTGCCTGGACCTCATCCAAAAGCCCACCAAAACCTAGTGAGCTTTATAATCATACCCCAAACTGCCAGAGCTGTCATCTGTATTTCCATTGCTTCCTAGTAAAAGTAAAAGGAGGGATATCACCGTTCTGATCACGGCTTCTCTTATAATTCTTTCTCAGAGAACCAGGGGTGCAGTCAAGTACAGAATATCCTACGCGTAAAACTCTTAAGGTTCTTTTCTTAATGTTAGGTTAACATTTCAATGCCATGCTTGTATTTTAGCATGTCTTACTGGAATTCCTGTGGGAGTTTGACCATGTTTGAATATCCTGACCCGAGGCAACCTTTAACACTAGAGAACACAAGAGCACACACAGAGTAAGAACATCACAAAGTAAAAAAGAAGCTGCTTTTTTTTTAATTAAAACCTGCTGTCCAAAGCATGTTTAAAACTACCTTTGATTTTCCTGAGGAGTGTTTTCTAACAACCATTTCCCCAACTGTATTTTTAAGCCATAGCTTCATCTTCTCTGTTTCCAAGGCTCCTTTTTCATTTGGTCACATGCATATATGTTATAGCCAGTATCTATAACGTACTACAAGTATGGCAATATTCTTTACAGTGACCAGAATGTCTGTCTCAATCAAGTTACCAGATGGACGGAGAGATAAGAATGTGAACAAGGCTGATAAGAAAATCCTCAGGTTCTGTGGAAGTGTAAGTACTCCACAAAGTTCTGGTACAGTGGTGGCAGGATGGAGCCAAAAGCTGCTAAGCTGTCCAAAATAAAACTTTCATAGTTCTTCATAAATGGTCTACTGGATTTTGGTAAAAGTTGGAGAGTCCTTGGCTTTACTTCTGGACAACATATCCTTAAAAACTACCCTGGGGAAAATTTATTTCTCAGCTAGAGGCAAAGCCAGTATCAAAACGCTACAGATTCTTTCCTCAGCCAACTCTTGAACTCTCTCAACAACCCTAATAACTTCAATATTTCTAACATTAATTCATCAATACTAATCTAATAACATTTTTTACCAGAGTGTTTGCCTGTGATGTATTAGCTAGGATTACTCAAGCTATTTCAGGACCAAGTGTTTGAAGAGAGAAGCAAGTGCATTCCTGGAGTCTTGACAAGTAGCACAATTAAGGCGGTACTTTTTTTGTTTCATTTTCTGGTGACGCTGTCATAGTGTAAAATATTCGGGAACCAAATTCCACTGTCATTTACATTGGAGCAAATCTTGCATTGCATCATTTAAGTCTGAGAAACAATTTTTGGAAGAGTGTGCACAACATTCCCAGCCAAAGGAATAGTGAGTTCCACTTGGGACCTCAGAAATGCTAAAACCACCCCACCTTATTTATTTTTCTCTAGATGAGAATTAGGGCAAATATAGATTTAACTTTTTCCAGCCTAACAGTGAAAATTAGTGCAGCAGCTAGCTGTCAGCTAATGTTTTCATTTGGCCAGGAATCCTGTTTGTGGCTGATAAACACTCACACATCATTTCAGGCATTTGTTGCTCAGCAACTCAGGCATCAAACAACAGTATCTGGTCTCATTTACCTGAATTATGATAGCTTAGACTGGTACTAATCTTGACCACTGCTTACATGTCTGGGTTCTTATTTAAATGCCTATAATTAGATACTCAGGTTTGATCATTCAGCCTTTGAAACACAAATGTAGTAGATTTTAGTCTGATTTGTATGATTTGACCAGGAGGTGTCCTGCCTTTCTGTCCTATCTATTGCCATTCTTTCAAAAGATACAGAACAGCCTGCCCAGAGGCAACATTTGTAAGCCTGTTCAGAAATGGAAGGTTTAGAAATAAAAGCATGACTTTACCAGGCATTTGATGAACCTCCAATTTTGGCTTCAGAAGTCAGTGGAACATTTCTTTGACTTTGGTGGGCTTTGGATGAAGCCCTACAAGGCACCATGCAAAAAAACATAGAGAAGTGACTTATTATTTTGTAATAGTGTTTCTGACTTTTTTCTTTCCCTCCTCTTCTGGGTCCTCTTTTAAGGCTTCACCTGCTCTGACTGAACTAGTTGGTACCTGACATTTGGATAATGCTCCTCTGAAGCACACACATGCAGCAGCCTGGGTTTACCCTTTGACTTCCTTTTGGGATCTGACGGATGACAATTGGGTTCCCTTACAGCACAGCTTCTGAAGCTGAAAGCTTCAGTTCTGTGTGCTGCTGAGAGATGCAGAGGTGAGCTCGAATCAGAAGCACCCTTTTCTGGGGAACATTTGGCACTCTGGTTAATTACAGAGATGGAAAAAGCACTTCAAAGACTTGCTTTGATTCTGTCTCTCCCTCATCTTTATCTTGCCTCATGTATTTTATCAACTGCCTAAAGGTGGGAGCATCCTTTAGCTTTGATCTGCCCAGCACTGTCTTTAAAAGGCACAAAGTATTTTGACACACAACGATTATTTTTCCCCCCTCTCTGTTCTCTAAAAAGGCAGTCAGATCACATCCTTTATTTACTTTTTTGATATCTTTGCAATCCAGTTATTATCACCTACCATGGCAATTGATTACCTTGATTATATTATAGCAACTGTACTGGCTGTTTTGTAGAGCAAAGATGGCAATAGCAGGGCAGAGACTGTAGAGAGGGGTTGTTCACCAGGTAAGTGGTTTAAGCTGAGAAAACCTTCAATAAAAGAATCTGAAGTGGTCTGTAATGTAATGATTAAAAAGCAAGTTGGATCAGTATTTAAACTTCTCTGTTATGACTCATTCATAGTGCTCTAAATGGAAAGCATACCTTGTTTTATGTCTGGCCAGTTCTTGATTATCTCTAATGCCTCATTATAATAAATCTAGTGCTAATTTGCTGAGATATTTTGAGTACTAATTCCTATCTGTAGTTGCTTAGACATGAAATGCTCTCTTTTTTGTGTGAAAACTTGTAAATTTCTACCTACAAGTAATTTTTAAAAGTAATTAAAACAAGAAGTCTCAACTATTTTTTGCTGAAAGTCATGAAATTTTAATCGTATCTATAATTTGTGATGTTTCAAAATTATAGTGATATCAGGGGCTTTTTTGTATTCTATTTTGTATTGCTGGTTTTGTATTCTGTTTTGCTCAAAGGAGTCTGTAGGGGGGGTATGCATTTCAACCTGATCCACTCAAATACTCTATTGTTTACAGTGACCATTCACTGAAACGCAAGTGTTTCCAATTATGATGTCACTAATTCAGTTAGTTTTTCTTGCTAATCTACCCACAGAAACATTAAATATTAAAAGGAATATAGAAGCTGCCAAATATAATCTCACTGTTTCACATACTTATTTTGCCTGATTTTTAAATCAATTATTCAATGATGACTTTTAAAATTAAATTGTCCGTGGTGTTTTGATCAGTGATCCTGCTGCCCTAAGTATTTTTAGATATAAATCATTAAGGCTTTTTCTGCCATTCTACAATGTGACAAAGCATTGATAAACCTTTCTCACTCCATTCCATACCATATGCAGATAAGGTTGTATTGTTATATTTTGTGATCTTCCGTAGTAACATAAATTTAAGAATATATTATTAAATAGCCCAATCATGTTGCATCTTTACCTAATTGAGTGAAGTAATGTCATGAGGAAAAATGGGTCGAGATTGCAAAACAATCTTGAGATTCAGATATATGATCTAGGCACATATCTTGTATTACAATTAATGAGAATGTCAGTGAGTCCTCTACAGAATTTTGAATATCTCAGCAAAAAGCTGTAACCTGAGGCTTTTCAGAAGTAAATTATTATTGATGTATGCTATCCTTCATACTGAAATCAATTTGATAGCCAGATAAATACTGTAACCAAATGTATTTCATATGAAGTATAATTTTGCTATACACTGCACAAGCAGACAATACCACTACAGTGAGAGCAACAGGCTAAAAATAACTCACAAGACATGGGAGCATTAATCTTGTTTCCCACCTCTTAAAAAACAAAACATGAGCTTATTTTGACAAGTGGGGATGTAGGATGTCTAGATTAAATATTCAATCATCCATAATCTCAGGGGGTGTTATTCATAGACCGTTAAACATATCTATCCACTATATTTAAAGACATAAGTTAATTTTTAATGGCTTCCTTGTATCTTTGGATATTGATACAATTAACCTTTTCTCAAGGGAAGAGGTTCATGTGTGTTTTAGCAAGGGTTGCATCTCTGTGTTTCAGACTAAAGATAAGTTTTGCCTGTTGCTAGTACTACATGTTGTGTGGGTGTGGAAGGAAGACCAGACAATAAACTGGGTGTTCTAGTCTTTATTATGATGACATGTACTGTTGAGTTTAGGCATAAAAATACTACTGCTTTCTGCCTGTTGGTCTGATCAAGTTCCATTTGAAGCCTGTGCCTGTATTTGTGCTCTAAGCTTGTTCCTGATGGAGAAAACATCATTCCACTATGTCCTTTCCAGCCCAAATGGCCACATTTTGCTTTCAAAAAACAGAGGAGTGACTAGTAGACATTAAATGGTTGCACAGCCATTATATCTTCCCATTTTTTGAGATCAAACTAGGGACAATGATCCCCATCTATTTTATGTAGTCATGTAGCAGTCCCTGAGCTCTTTTAGTATTAAGCAATGCTCATATTGGAGCTTCCCCCCAAGTAGTATTTAAATGAATTATTGTATTTGAAAACAAAGACCAACACACCACCAGAACAAAACAAACAAACAAAAAAATCAAAAATCCATTTGAAGGCTGAAGTGATCAGCTGAAGTATTATGGTTTGGATGTGTCAGACTCTTCACAATGCACCATGCAAGGAAGTGATCAGTCAAGTACTGTGTGTTTCAGGCTGAGTAACTATATATGGCTTGAAGTGGTTTGTGCCAGGAACTTAGATATTTGCTGTAAAAAGAAACTTTAACATATGCATTAGATTGCTTCACCTCTTCCTAGTTAGGAAGGAAAAGCTTGGTTCCTATGGCAGTGTGATGTCTGTAGAGAACTACTGCTTTCAGTCTGATTATGTTCCTTTTGTTAACATGAAACCATTCTAATATCTACCTGTGAGCTTCCTTGCAATATCCTGCATTTTGGGTTAGGCATTTAAAAAACCCCCACATTTATTTGTTTCATTTTTTTGACTGAAATGGTTCTTATTTTTCCATTCTTAAAAGGAGCACACAATCCTCTGGATGGTTTTGTTTTGATGGATATTGATTTTGGTTGAAATCCTACAGATAATTATTTTCTTATTCAATATTAAGCATAGGAGAAAACATCTGGCTAAAGAAAAAAGCAGAGGTAAAATATCCTGTGGAGGTGTGATTTCAATGAGGAAAGAGACATGTTATTCTTAAAAATGAGTTTGCTATTATTGGCAGTTGATATAATAGTATTAAGTATTATTATTTTTGCTATACCTTCATTATGACAGTTTCAAAATACTTGTGCAGCTTATAACAATGTAAATATGTGTCTTAAACTATTTGTAAATTATTCCACTTTTCAATAGCTACAGTAGATGACAAAAAAGAACATTTTAAATGAATATATTAGCTGGGAGATGAAACACTTTGGGAAAAGCATAAAAATGAATTTCTAAACAGAGTTCAATCTACACATGATATAATTTCATATGGTTGTCATTTCTGCTTTCATTGCTCAGTGACTGGTGAAACCTTGTGTGACTACACAAGTTTTAACTTTCTGGAGGATTTCATAGGAAGGCTGTTTTATAGACAAGGTTTATGAAATGCCAGTTATTTTTCAGATAAAGTTTCTAATAAGCTTCCTTAGGAAGCCTCCACCAGTCCCTTTCACTCTCTCAAAACGTCAAAGATAGGTTCAAATCTTACCTTGAATACTCGCTAAATTCCTTTTTATTTTTTCTTTGCTCTATGATGTTCATAGAAACTCTAATTTGGCTACATGGGTTTCTTGCTCGCATTATTGACAGTTAAATGAAAACTATTGTAGTATTCTTTAAATGTCTTGTTTTTAACTATAACAAAACATGTAGTTAGGAGGACATGAGGGTTGAGGTACAAAGCACCATCAAGGAAGGCACACAGTGTGGCAGAATTCTGACACATGCCCTGGGATTCTCCAGCAAGGCACATTAAGAAAATATGTAAGTAGATATCCTGTTGTGCCTAAAGCCTAGCAAAAGATATTGCATAATATGTGCTTTTATGTGTTCCTTTTATCACTTTCCACAGTTTGTGTCACGATTGTAATGCTTTCTTAATGCTGTTTTCAAGTGCGAGTTAGACTTTTTTTCTTCTTCTCCTTCCAATAGTTAATAGCTTGACAGAAGCCTTTAAGTTGTGATTAGAGCATGCCTTATGAGTGGACTATATTTGCAGTGGCTGGTTAATTTTGCATTCTTAGGAAAAAAGTCGGCTGTGTTTTTGCTAGGAGCTGCATTGTAGTTATATGCATCAACAGAATTTTACTGGCTTTTGGATCCAGCCTGATTTGTAAGGTGTGGAATCCATCGGGATGGAAGTCATTATACATGTGCCTGTTTTCTGCTCTCATAAATTGTGTTACTCTGTAGCCTACTGAAATATGCAGATGCCACTGAGAATAATCAAGCATAGCATCTCCTCCTCATATTTTAATATAAACTAGCTTATCAGCTGATAAGGAAAAAGATGCATGTCATGTAATCAAGGAAAATGAGATAAATATTAGCATATTAAATCACCTCTACCCATAAACATTTTTCTGAGCGTTCGGTATTTCAAGGTGAGAATGTCATTTTTGAAAAGAACCAAACTTCTGTGTATATAAAAGAAAATTAACTTAGCAAGTAATTTTCGATATTCCCTTTGCAATTATCTTTGATATTTGTCTTTGAGTAAGAACTATTTCTTTGAGGATCTAACTTTTTTCTACCATTCTGTCTTTGAATTAAAGCACTTTTTATGACATCCCATTTGTTGCCATGGAAATGAATGTAATGACAGATTTAACATTGTGGATTTTCTGGAAGAAACAGTATGGAGGGAAGAGTTGGGGAAAGAAAAGCAAATATTGGATTTGTATAGGTTTCTTTGGAATTAGTCACTGTGAGAAAAATGAGTATTGACTGAAGGAAGAATGGCTTAAAAGCTCATGTGCACACAAGGTTTTGAATCTGTAAGGATTAATTTTTTTTCCTTTTCTGTAAGAAAGCTGCATTTTGCAGCTTTGACCACCTAGGACAGTGATTGTTTCACTGTAACTTGGAGGGAGTCATCTGACAACTTCTGAAGAGTTGTGTCCTTGAGGACAGCTCTGTCATCTCTGTGCTTATTCATCGAGAGTGGGACCCTGTCAGCCAGCTGTGTTCTTGCCCAGCTGCTCTGCAGATATTCAAAGGAATGATGGACTTGCCTTTTGTTATATTTTGGGTATTTGGCTAGAGGTGCCTGTGTTGCTACAGAATCATGCCAGTCTGCTGCGTCTTCACACACATAGATTTTGGGAAGATGCCGCCAGTTTACAGCTATGTCAAATGCAATGGGTGTGCAGGTTGTGACAGCTTCTTTTGCCTCTGATTAGCTTTCACTGGTTCGATGTTACTCAGTTGTCAGGAAGGAAGGAAAAAAATTCATGTTTTTCTTTTTGTGATGAGTAACTGTTTGTGCCATGGAATCTGTTGAAACCAGGCCCACATGCTTGTGCAAAGAGCTACTTCAGAAGAAACGTTAGCTTGCTCCTCTGGAGATAGGTAGTGCCTCCAAGTCTAAGGAAACTTTCAGATTTTCCTGCTCACATGAGGGAAACTTGGGGTCTGAATATTTTTCCCCATTTTACCATGCAAATACAGAATGAAGCTGTAATTGTTGCCTTGGGGTGCTTTAGGATCACATCACTTACCTAGTCACTGGGAAGGAAGTTGGACTTTCTTGTAGCTACAAAGGTTGTCGCTTTTTCCAAACACATATTTCCCTTAAGTAGCAAATGAGTAATGGGAAACTAATAAGAAAGGGATATGATGATTTCTTCTCGTGGATTATGCTCTTTGGGGATGTTAATAACTGTGGAAATAGCCTTGCCTCACTTTCAGGAATGAAATCAGATTTACTTTCTGATGTCCATTTTTATGCTCTTAAGGATCAGTATTATGATTTGTGTCTTTCTTTTTGTAGCTGGAAAGAAGGGACATGTCTCTCTTACTACTTCACCTGGTTATGTAGCTTCTCCTTTTCTACAGTCTCCAAAACATGCAAACAGACTGGTTGGGTTTGGAGACCCAAAGCTGTGGCATCTTGCTGTGGCACAATCAAGTTGCCGTAACAGAGAAATGTTCTAAACCAGTGATTTTTCCATGTGACTTTATGACTACCTTAAATTCAGTTTAGTGTTAATTCTTTGGAGGAACTTCTTCCTGAACTGACAGAAATCCTTTGGGACTTCAGGGACACATGTTATCAGTGATCTCTCAGCCTTAACAATACATGGGAAGTCATATTATGATGGCTACAGGCTTTGGATAAGCCTGTAACTGATTTGTTTTACACTTCAGTATTCTCTACTGAGGTAAAAACCTCACTTGTCTGTTTATATTGTATTTTAATAGAATTTTTATCAGTCCTTCCTCGAACAGGACAGCTTTTAGCTCTTTCTTTTTTTTTTTTATTATAATCAAACTACATAATCATCTGCCATTCAGTCTTAGTTGTCATCATGTCATTACAATGATCTTTGATAGATGCAGATGGAGCATATTTTAGCCAGGGCAAAACATATTTAGCATATTTATTCTTCAGCTGCAAAAATTTATTTCAATTCAGTGGCACTGTATTGAAGTGCAACAGAGAATAATCTCATGGAGTCAAGGGTCAACGCTCTATCATTGTTTTCCCTATTTAATCAAAGGGACCTTCAAGTGTTTTTCTATGCATGTTTTTCCTGGCTCTTGTTGATATATACACTCATGGATATTAGTCTAACTTCTCCTATGAACCTTGAGGATAGAGATTTGACACCCCTTTAACTATTTTAGTGCTCAGCTCCTCTTACTGCTTCGCTTGCATCTTCATGCTGCCTTTTGCAACACACTCTCTCCGTTTCTCTTTAGAACGTATTTTATTTTTCTTTCTGTTTAAGGAATGTTGTACAGTCAATACTCAACTGTCTTCTCTTCAGACTGACCAGTAACAGCTCTTATAGTCTTTCCTCATGGGCAATATTTTCAAGTCATAGAATTATTTTTTATTGTTCACCTTTGGATTCCCGCAGTCGTGCATGTGTCTTACATGTTCTTGTATCCCACATGGATCACAATGCTTTAGCTAAGTTTTACCAAAGCTGAGATGACCGAAGGGTTCTTTTACTTGCCTTACATGCTATACTTCCAGTAGGAAATACATACATTTCAGCAAGATTGATTACTTTTTTTTTTCACAATAATATGGTGCTACTGATTCATTTTCAGCTTGTGACACACAGTCTCATCCCAGATTCTTCTGAAGAGCAGCTGTTTTGATATCTGTTCCAGGATCAATTCCAGTCCTTATGTGATTAACCTATTCATGGATTTGCAGTGGGCAATATAGTCACCTAGTCCAGCACAGTGTAACCATCTCGGGAGGAGACCCCCTTGCGTGTGCATAGTATGGGACTACCTGATGGACAGGTAGCATCATCTAAGCCAAAGCTTGTTGTGAAGTGTGCTTAGCAGTGAAAGAAACAGCACTGCTGAGAGCAGGTGATTTGACTTCCATGATTATACTGCAAACATCTCATTCTTTAAAGTTTTGTTCCGTGGTCACCTGGCCCATGCAGAATTTCAGTCCCGTGCTTTCACAGTGACAATTAAATATATCCAAAATGGCACATGCTCTCTCCTTGTAAAGGTAAATGTCATCAATGAGATGTATACTCCGCAAGACTTTTACAGTCTACAAATTTATATCTACAAAAGTCTGCTTTGATCAAGCTAGTGATCTGCATTTTGTTGGATCAGACAGTCCTAATTAATTATTGATGCTTTGTGTTGAATGTTTTATGACAAATCAGCAAGGCAAAAGCTTTGCATGGAGATATTAAAAAGATTTCCATGTGTTTTTTTGTTTTGTTTTTTTTTTTTTTTTTTTGCTAGAGAGTTGTAACAAATGGAATAAATCATCTTGAAGACGCAGTATTCTAGCAAACTAGAGATATTAATTTTATTTAAAACAACTAATAATCATTGAGCTTCAAATAAAATCTTTTAAAAACTCTTTTAAAGGATGTTATATGCAATGACATTCTATTTTTAATACTACAACGTATTAATACTGGTGGTGTAGTGTTCGGGGGGTTAGTTGGTTGTTTTTTTTGTTTGATTTGGGTTTGGTTTTTTGGGGATGGGGTGGGAGAGGAGTTGTTGTGGGGTTTTGGTTGTTTTTTTGTTTGTTTGTTTTTCCAAACACAATACAGTTTGTGAGAGAACTCACAAACAATCCATCTGGACTGGTGCTTTGTCATGCATGTATAATTTTCCATTTCTGATAAAGTACTATGTTAAAACGAGGCATTCGGTAAGGGAAACTCAAAGGACACACACAACCAAAGACTGCACAAAAAGTTCTGATTTAGCTTCAGCTTTGGAAACAAATTCTTCTCTTTTCTCAGAAAGTAAAGTTTCATGAAAAAATGGGAAATGAGAGTTGAATGTACTCTCTGGCTTGATTTATATAGTCATATGTAAATTCCAAAGAGACAAGGAAAATAGGTGTTTTCCTTGCATTAAGTATCCTGCACTGACCACCTTACGTTTGATGAAATTAGTTTCAACTCTGAATTGTGCTACACGATGTGATCTCAATGTTATAGTTTCCTCACTTTTCTTACCCATATTAATAAAAACAACCTATTTTCATGACTCTTTTTGTCCATCAGAGGAATTATTACACTAGTACCAAGAATGCTTGTCATGACGTTTTCACTTTAAGTGTTTAATCAAGTTACAATGTGTGGTCCTCTGTTAAGGAACAAAGTAGTGGTTCCAGCTACTGAGTATTTTCAAGACTGGTTTTTGTAAGGATGGCAAGATGGTGGTGTGTTGTAGAAACAGTTAGTAGAAATTCAAATATCACCTGCTTGAGCCCTTATGTGCTATTGCAAGAACAGGAGAAGCTGTTGTAGAGATGGGAGAAAGAGAAGTTTTGTTTCCCCTTGTCTACCTCAGCTTATATATGCACATTACCTTGGGCTGTAGACTGTTTTCTCTTGAGCTGGAAATTGTTTCTAGAGGCCGAAATCAATATCTGAAAGAGGACATCTGTTGAAGCCTTGACTGAAACATGGCTGAGATGAATCCTTGCAGTTCTGTACTCTGGGTTATACTATATGTGGACTTCATGCTAGTCTGATTGTTAAGTCATCTGAGATCACTGTCTGACAATTAATACATTTTAGTGAAAAGAAGGGCTTTTAGGCTTCTGCTGCTGAAGTGGATGGTTATGCTGACAATGCTTTGCTTTGCTTTTTCTTCCTCTCCAAACAGGCCAACACTGGCCACTTAATGTCACTGAGTAACCCCTCAAAACCATTTCTGCCAATGGATAGGAGATAATTAAATGTTATTTCACTTCTTAAATAATTCTCATGTTTTTTTTTGTTTGATTGCTTATTTATAATCACTGAGTAAAGCCCATGAAAATACTATTTGTACATGAATTTGAATCAACAGATTTGTTTAGTTTTTAAAGGCGTGAGAGCAAAACACAGAGTTCTTCATCTGACTTAAAAAACAAAGGCAGAGGGCCTCTAATTGCTGTAGTCCTTTGACTAATTACCTCTTATAACTACAGTTAAGCTGCAATTGATTCTGTAATAATTGGGTGTTACCAGGGAAGACACATATCAGAAAATGTACCCTTTGCTAGAAAAAGATTGCCAAGTTAGGTACACTGTAATTATTCAAGGACAGTTTTAAAAACAAGCAAATAAGGTCAGGCTGAGCAATTATTTTGGTTTGCAGTAATCCTGCTCTCCAATGTTATAACTTGCTGTACACAGCTCTGATCAGTGTCAGGAAGCTGCCAGCAATCTTATGCTTTTGACTCCTGTGGTCAACCAAAGACAAGTGAAGTTATTTGAATGAGGCAACTCTCTGACAGTACATGGGAAGTTCTGAAGATTCCCGCACCCAGTAATAATTTTCAAATGTGAATTGATAAGCATAGCTCACAAAGAGCTCAGCATGTTGGATTTTCAGTATTATTTTAGTCTGTCCATAAGTCTTGCAATGGAAACTCAGTTCTCAGAATAGCTGATCTGTAAAACAGAATAGCTGATGGTGGGGCAAGAGATTGTAGTTATCAAAACGGTTTGCCAAAGAATTTGAGTCTCCGATGCTCTCAGTTCACAATGGAACTAAGATTTCTGGGGGAGCTGATGACCAAAAGTTAGAGATGCTGGACCACAACTGAGTACATCTCACCTTCTATATACTGTGAGATAAAAAGCTGCATTAAGCACTTCCACATATATTTTCATTTTCTTGAGACCTGAGGAAAGAATTTATGACTGAATTCTGTGGAATTACTAGTTTTACAAACTTTAATTTCTTTCATGAAGTAGTAAAAGAAAGTACATATGTGTGTTCATATGTGTGTGTGTGTGTACATCCTGATAAACAATTAGATGGCACAAATGACAAAGCACAGACAGCTCTTTTGATCCTTTTTTTCTTGGTCACCTAGGGGTGTTTAAAAAGTAACATATTGTTTTTTCTTCTTCCTCCGACTGGCAGTGGCACAATCATTCTAATAAAGTAGGTAAATATTACAGCTCAAGCAAATAGAAATTAATTGAATCAAAGTTTCATGTGAAACTTGCTTCTGAAGGCACCCAGCATAGAAACTAGACAGTCCATAAATATTTCTGGAGGGTGGTTCTGATATTTCAGATACATAAAGGCCCCAAATATCATCTGGTGAAATAAATGTTGTTGCAGTTTTAGCTCATTTTTTTTCAGTAGCTTGTCTAGATTTCTTGTGGTTGGCCATTGGAAGGCAACATCAGATCTCTGTTTACATAGAGGCAGAACATTACAAAACATACTTTGCCTTTACTGAATATATTTCAATAAAATCTGCAAACCATATCCCAGCATGCTCTGTGTGCAAATTAAAACATAGTGAAACCTTGGTGACATTCTCCAGGGACACCGATTCCCACATTTGCAAAAACATCTCTCTAGTCAGGGGTCTGAAGGGATTCTCTCCCAAACACAGTAGTACCTGTTTCAAAATATGACTGACACATCTAATTGGATATTGATAGAAATGCTGTTTTCTCCTAAAGTGGAAATACATTGAAACTAAGTGTAAGGCCTGAGGATGATAAAGCAGGTAGTGAAAATCAAAGGAGGGATGCTTGTCTTGGAAAGCATCTTGTTGATTTTCTCTATGGTACCTGTAAAATGAGGTGTCACGGGTAGACTCTTGTTAACAGCCAAAAAGAAATGTCAAGGGTGTTACAGCCACAAAGATTTACATTTGAGTTGAATATCTACATACTACTCTGCAACTACGGATAAATAATCAGAGGAGAAATAAGATTGTTTAAAATCTCCATATACGCATGAAGGGAAGAATACTGTCTGTGATCCCATTCACTTATAACATGAGCACATATTGAGTGAGCGAATGGAGTTTGAGTGCACCTTTTGGTAATTTTTTTTTAATACAGAAATGAATAATGCAGAATAGTTTTTAAATAATCAAGTAAATCACTCTGTAGCAACAACACTGCACTAAACAAATTACTGCTACTGGCAGAAAAACTTATTCTGATCTTAAGTCCTTCTCTACTCCAAATAACAAATCAGGAAAAAAAGTCTTGTTATAAGCGCAGTGGCTGTAGAATAGGGAGCAGCATCACAGAACGTAAATGAGAGAGAAGATGATGTGTAGAAAAAGAGAGGTGGCAGGCAGGACGCATATGCTTACAAAAGATACTGCCTCCCAAGAAGAAAATGGGTCACATTGGGTGGAAACAAAACAACTCCAGGACAACAGAAGAGTGACCTGATAAAATGCAATACACTGGGAAGAAAGGAAAAGCTCCAGGGGTGGGGGAGGAAGGATGCACTGTGTGGCAAACACTGAAGTTGACAAATGAAGGGCAGAGTACAGCTAAACAAGAGGATAAACCTGCAAGTGATTAAATAGACAATTCAAAAGACATTAAGTTCCTGTGGAAGACAGATGGAGTTGACATTAGGAGAAGAAAGCTGCAAATAGAAATGGGAGGAGCAGCTGAACTTTGGTTTTCTCTCTAGGGAAGATTTTTAGGTAGTCTTTAAAAAAAAAAAAAAACAAACAAAAACTCCCCAAAACCCAACTCACAACCAGAATTAGCGAAGCAGCTGACAAACTCCTCTATAGAGGAATGGCAGTTTCTTTTATATTCACTTCCAGTATATCTTGTCTGCTTGCAGATCTCATCTCTGCCATCCAATGAATCATAAATGTCTGGCATGCCAGACACTTAGACTGATCAATTTTTGTTAACACTGCTAATATATGTGACAGCTTATGCTGAATATCACAAATAACTGTTTGGTGAAGGTTTACCTGGGTTTACTGTGAAAAAAGATCAGTATGACTTTTATAAATAATTGTATGTTATGGCTGTGTGTACATGATGAGCATTAGAAAGAGGCCTCTGGTACACAACTCAGATGTGAGTCCAGAGTTTGATACTCCCCTCTAATTTGGATGTATTCAGTTTTGACTTGGCTCATTATGAATGGAGAGACCAGCTGCAAAATTCAGATGCTGTTCTAAATTTGGATTCTGAAACTTGCTGGAGGTCAGGGACTTTCAGAGATAAAAGTGAGGTTTAGAACTCTCTCTAATAGGAAGATAATGTATATTTTAGAAGGAGTGACTCCAGACTTCCTCTTGTCTGTGATTTACTAAGTATATCACAGAGTGAAGGTTTTTAAGAAAAGTCTTTGCGTGACCCTTAATGACAGTTCTGTGTATCGCATGGATCAGATTCTGAGCTTTTACTGTCATAAACCAGTTGTAAATCTGTAATATTTCTATCAAGTGTGTGAGAATGGGGTAGCATACGGGAACAGTAGGTATGGCATATATGAGCATACATGTTACATGTGATTATAGCATTTAGCATTTGTGATTCCAAATTACTCTTTACAAATTCTTAGGGCTAGATCAGGAAAACACTTTGTGGCTAAGTCAGGATTTAGGAAAAATTTAGATACTGCTTTGAAAACTGCAAGCCAAAATGTCTAGTTCAGCTCTCTGCTCTTTCCTGAAACCAGGTGCTTGTGTCTTTGACCAGGTGTTTTTTGTAGGTGCAGGAGCAGTTGATGCCATGTCTAATTTTCATAGGGATCCCAGCTGGTTGGTGTACCCAAAACCACCTTATAGTTAGACAGAATTAAACTCATCAGGAGATGTAGAAGCTTGTTATTAACTTTATTGCTATAGTCCAGGTATTTCCATGTCAAACCTAAATGTCAGGCAATATTGTTGGGATCCTGTAGGAGTAAGATCAGGAAATCAGCACAGCACCACCGAGACAAAAAAATAGAGCTTGCTGGTCTTAGCTGTGACAGACTGATTCATAATACTGAAATTTTGAGTTACCTGGTGTGTGTCTGGGAAGGAGAGACGTTGGGAACAGGACCCTAAAGAGGCTTTACAAGCAGGGGATGGGGAGGAGCGCTGTTCTATGTGGAGGTTGCTGTCAAGCACTGCTGATCAGTTAAAACCCGCACAGGGAAGGCAGCAGACCTCTGCCAGCATCCTTGGCTCTGAGAGACGACCAAAGAACACAGCAGTGATTGCACACTAGGCTTGCCATATGACATTGTTAAATATCTAACACAAAGAAGAAACCTGAATCATTCAGGTCTCACCCTGCATAAATTTTTCAGGTGCTCTCAAGGTGCATGCTGCAGTTTTTTGTTTCCTACGTCTTATCCATGATCTATGGCCTATATCAAGGTTTCATGCATTTAAAATACCTTGCCTAATGCCTTTTTTTTTTTTTTTTTTAAAATAACCCTGTGAGTTTTGAATGGAGCCTATCTGGCCATATGTTAACAAGGTTTTAACAAGAATACTTTGCTCTTTATGTAGTTCTGTGGAAACGCTGACTTTTCTCAATCGGTTCCCTCCCTCTTTAGGAGAGGTGCTGCTCTCCCTGCTGTCCAGCAGCAGCCTCCTTTGTTCCTAATTTTCATTATATTACAGAGACTGTAAAATCCATATGCTGATTCTGTGGACTCAAGAAGTGCAGTTTTATTAAAAAAAAAAAAAAAAATCACTATAGAGTACTTAATTGTTTAAAACCATTTATGACTTTACCATCTTATGGAGGGCAGGCTTGTTGCTTTGATGTGAAGGAGGTGGGTAAACACTTTCTGGAAGAGAGTAGGCAGAGGGAGATATAGCAGATGATTCGTGGTAGAGAGGGTTGAAATCAGTGAAGAAAGCTCAGAAAACTTCTGAAAACAAAATTGTAATGGATGGAAGAGGCTCAAGATGTGAAAAAGTAGAGATTTGAGCCTCTGTAAAGTAAAACTGATACGGGAGACAAAAATGAACAGGTGATGGGACAACTGTCTGGCTCAAGGGGCTTGTAGCTGGTACGAAACTTTTGTACCTGGGTCAGTGGCTTAAATTTGCATAGACTTACATGTGATTATGGCTGAAAAAATCATTAAAATGTTATTTTGTTTGTTTATTTATGTTATTATCAAGGGAATCATTATGATACTTTGATGTTACTTTTGACAGCTGATACCGAAGACTTGAGGCCAGATTCACAAAGAAGTTTAAATGCTTGGTGTGCGTTAAGCATGTTCACAGTGCAGCTGATCACATGCTTAAAATGCATTTATAACCTTGAATTTCAATTGTGTTTGAATTATTGTTGTATTACATTTGTCAGCTAAGCAGGGTTACCAACACTGTGTGGGGTCCTAGTGACTCTGGTTGGTTTGTGCTCTAGTGCATATGCCACACCAGCCATAAATGTAACTGTCCATATTTATTGGTGTAAATCAGGAGTACACTGTGAAAGCCATAGGTTCTTAATTACTTTATCTCTCAAGTCTGTAGTTATTCTACTGATGTTTTCCACTAATTCCCTTTGTGAGAAATACTGAGCTGAAATGTTTAGACTGTCTTGAAATCACTGAATTTCAAACGGAGTTCACGCCCAACTGAGACATGCAATGGAGAAACACTTTTCTGAATTGTCTTTGTTTGCAGTTGAGAAGTAAGGCTACTCTTGTTTCTGGGCAGGATGCTTTAGTTTCAATTTCATTTGTTTGTTTTAGCTTTTTCTGTTGTGTGAGTCCATTTTAATTTCTTTGTGTTTACTCATTCTGCCAGATTTGTAAACAAAGTGATCACTCCAGGCAGGAAGAGCATATGAGGCTTCTTAGACCTTCACCTCATGTATGGAAGAACTTTAAGTTGAAAACTCCCTGTGTTTAAGTCTGATTTCAGGGTTTGAACTAGAGTGACTCTGACCAAAGTGTCAGCACAGCATCAGGAGCCTAACAGACCAGGACCGCTCACTCCCAAGCAGTTTGGAAACAGAATGCAGGTTTTGATGGCAATACTCTTAAAATACCAAGATAGCAAAGGTTTCACCTGTTAAACAAGTGCCACAAACCCTCCAGGCAAAGTAAAGCATCAGGGTGCACATTTTGACAGACACGATCAGACAGCAGTTATACCCTTTATGTAGATGTGTCCTGACAGTACATCCTCTCCTTGCCACAATCTTTGGAGCAAATATGGCATTGTTTTATGTGTACTCTCAGTTGGAGGACCTATAAAAAGCCCTAAAATAAAAAATTAAGTTGATGGTTTGGCACTGTTCATCAGTATACCAGGTATACAGCCTTTCCCTTCACCTGAGTGTTCTAGCTGCCTGGCTCCATGCTGTGCTCCATGGACAACTGACATGCAAGGAAGCCAGGATTACGCTGGCTCAGTAGTGAAAAGGGGCTTTGCTGCACTGAAGAATTTTCTGTGATGTCTGTGTTTAGACTACACAGCTTAACTCTGTAATTTTCGCTATTTTTAAACTAAGTCTAAGACAGAATTGACTGAACAGCTTTTGTGTATCGGGGAAGGTGACAGGAATGTTATGCCAATTAGTGCAGCACTAAATTGCTCAATAAGTTTCAGCTCAGGTAAAGACAGCTGTAAATCTCACAGCAGCTGTCATGCCCATCCAGTGAGACGTTCAGCATCTGAAATGCTTGTCTAGAGACACAGCTGAGGAGATCAAGCCTTGTAGGCATTATGTATAATCTGAAAAGAGGCCCTGGATGAAGTCGTATGGAAGGATTGATCCATGTATGCTAAATCAGGTGAGGTGATATGCAATTAGGAACTACTTGTTAGGTGAAGCACTATACAAAAAGCCTTAGTGCATCTCCCAACAAACACAATCCAGTGGGAATATAAAAAAGTGATGATTGCTGTTAGGCTTGATAAAAACATGAGGAGTAAAAAATCTACTTGCTAATATAGCAGGTTTTTTTGCATCCTCCTCAGTAGCAACCAGCTCAGCTGGAGGTACAACATCTAATAGTTACTCACTACACCTTTCACCTTGGCACTAGTAAAGTGATTCTCTGACTGTAGTTTTCCAGGCAGTTAGATACCTGCTTGATAGGCATCTTTCCCCAGTTCATTTGTGAAATACTGGCCCTGGAAAAACAGCTGCCCACATGTTAAATTTGGTCACCACATTTCTGTCTCTTTGATAGACAAGGAAGAGAGCTGTGGCAGTTGCAAACCCCCCATGTGATGCAGAGATTTCAATGGTGCCGCTGGTGGCTCTTTGGCACCTTTTGTGCCCTGCTCTCCCTGTCCTCACTTAGGGACCTTGATTTGTGATGACACTCATGTCCCCCCACCCCACTCCTCATGTTAAACCCCTGGCTGGGGAGCAGGAGGGGTGGGACCCCCTGTCAATAGACAGGGTCCTCAGCCAAGGAGGTGTCCAGAGAAGCTTCTGGACCATGCTGGTAATGATCACAGCCAAATCTCACCTGGCTATAAACAGGGCCTCTGCTGAAGACCCCCTTGGAGTGATCTTCTGGAGCAGCAGGTCTGTGGCCAGGACCCTCCCCTGAGATCAAGGACACCACCTGAGACTTTACAGGACTGAGTAGCCTCACCTTCTCCTTGGTGATTTTCTCCTGGATGTATATAGCCTTGAGTGAGCCCTTCCCACGCCAGGTAAGCAATTACTTCTTCAGGGTACCCTTGGGTGAAAGAGGCAGCTTCTTTTTGTGGGTGCGTTATTGTGGGCTGTGGATCATCGCTCTTGTGTGGCTATACACTAATAATATCCTCAACTGGTACACGGAACCTGCAGTTTATCAAATGTTTCCAGAGTGCTTACTGATTTTGGATTACCCCTCACTTGCATTGGTTTCTGTCCTTTGGTTTCAGTTCTGAATTGAATTTGGTTTAGGCTCATTATTTGCTTGAAGTCATTCTGGGATACCCTGGTGACAGGAGCACAAACTAAGGATTTTCTTATTGCTAAGATAGAAAGTAGCCTTAAACCCTGCCTATGTAGTGAAACCAGTACGATCAGTCTCCCACAACAACAAGAGAGTCTGTGTATCCATTCCCTTCCAGGAAGGCTGGAGTAGATCTCGGCTGAAGGCACCTTTCCCTGTTGTTTTGTAGACTTTTGGACTGCTTTGAATATTCCACCCACTGTATTGGCAGATGCACAGTTTTGGTGTCCAGTGATCAGACCTCCAAATGTAAATACCTCACAGACATCCTCTGTGGTTTGCAGGAAATTGAGATATGTGGGTTTTCTATAACTTTCTGACCCTCCTTTTTTCCCTCCTGGAGAAATGCAAAGAACTCAAACAAATAAAGTCTCTCTTCAATTCTATGCAGTTCTTAGCAGTGATTTTTACTTAAAGTCCACTGACATCTATGGAGTGCTACTATTCATTTTCTTTTTAGCTGAGCAGCAGCTACTTATTTTATTTCTGAGACCTGTTTAAAAAGGGGATGCCATTCATTACAACATGTTTGCAGGGAGGGATTGTTTCAAGTAACTCACTCGATTCTTCTTAGATTTCCTCTCCAACAGATTCACTAATAAGTGATGGGATAATAGAGCAGAATCTTTCAAACAGTTAACACATAACTGGGCAAAGTGTGATTTACAGGACAAGGTCGATTATTATTTGTAAAATGGCAAAGATTGTAAGTTGCAAGTAGAATTAATGAGACTGGTTTATTGTTTAAACAGTAAGCTTTCTTAAACTCTCTGCAGTCAGTAAACTAATCCTTGCATGGATTTGAATTTGAAATATGTGTGTCAAATAAGAAAAAGTAATGTGAAAGTATATTACTTTCTATCATTCTGTTACTTATAAAGGATTCAAATGAACAGATTTTCTGAGTTAAACTACATTAGTTGCTTCATTGCTGTGTGTCATATAAAAATCTGATTGCATACATTTAAGTCTTCATATTAATCAAGAAGCTGACAGTTAGATATGATTTTTCCTGCTCTGTTTATTTCATTGGCTGAACAGAGTTGCAAGCTAAGATTTCAGTTATCACTTATAATCGCTTTCTCATGTACAGCACACGTATTTGAAATCAGTGTTCACAACCTGGAAGGCAGACTAAAGCAGTGGTGGATCTGAAGGTGTGGCAGTGAGAGACAACTTTTGATGCAGGAGTGTTTGCTGATAAACTGCCCGAAAGCATTAGAGGTGACTAGTGAGTTTTTGATGGGTTTATACCAAAAGGAGCACCCTGTTTAAAATAACTGAAATCTTGATTATGTGGTGTAATAGATATTTTGAAGTAGGTAATGCATCCATACCTCTACTGGGTATTAACATTTATTATGAGGAACAATTTTCATGTGCAGTGTAGACATTGCTCAACAATAATGAGTATCTTCTAGATTTTCTTTTTGCTATAAATCTAGATTTATTTGCCACTTGGGTCCATTTAAAGTTAAACCAAATGTTCATGTGCTGTTGTCCAAGATACAATCTTACCAATTGGTGATCCTGGAAAGAACAGGAATTTAGAGAGAAGTGTTAGTTCAAGTGTTATTTCAAAGAGCTAAGGAATGCGATCAGTGATTCAGGGCAATGTGCAGATTTTCAGAAAGGCAGAATCTTACCAAGAGTAGAGTGACAAGTATAATTAGCATCTTAAACAGACCAGGTAAGAAAATCTAACAATTCATACAAGTTTCAGATCTTAAAATGTAAATATTTGGGTTGCACATGTTTGTTAAAGCCTTCAAATTTGCAAGTGACAAAAAACTTTGAAGTACAACTGAAAAAAGCAGCAGTTTAAGTTACTTTTAAATTGTAACACAGCTTAGCAACTTTGTCTAAAGATACATAGACAAGAAAATGGAAATATTTGTTTCTTTGAGAAAGCCAGAACAACAATCACAGTCATAGTGCCAGGCTGAGGAAATTGCAAGAGGGATCATGTGGGAAGATCTTGCCCCAAGAATGGCTCAAAGCCAAGAAAACAGATGCCCAAGCATGGAGTCCTTCCTGGTGCTCAGCCCCAGTGAATCTCCTATGGAGACGCTTGTTGGTTCTCGTCCCAATGTGCCAGGTGACACTTGACCAGTTCAGCTTGCAAGGGGCTTAGTCCCCTACCCAAAGACTTAGCCTGGAACATCTTCTGTTTCTTGGAAATCCTTGGAGGAGTTACTTACAGGGGAATGTTATCTTTATATTATCTTTAATAGATCTGCTTGTGTGTTTCTCTAAGAAATTTTGAAGTTTCAATGTAACCTATACTAGTTATTCTTAGACCTTCCATAGATAAATACTTTGCCCTTGGGATAACTAACAAGTAAAATGAAAATCACAGCTGCAAAGCTCCCACTGACTTCCCTGGGATTAGATAGATCCTTTAATCCCATTGACAAAACAGAATCTTCAATAGCAGTCATTAGTAACTGGGGGAAAAGGACTGGATTATTATTTTAAACAGATTTAGACTGCAGGTGAACTGGATTTCAAAGTCAATAACATTATGATTATTTGCTCTTTAAATTCACTGAAAAATTTCTAGAAAATAGCCACACTAGCTCTGTAGATTTACAGAAAACTTCAGTGATAAACCTAAAATAAATGCTGCCTAATCTGAATACTTGGGGGAAAAATGCTTTCCTTGCATTTCAAGAAGTGATAAGAAGTAAACTAGTTAATCTTGTGAAACTAAGAACTCCACTACAATTTTATTTTCTCCAAATGGTTTAGATGACAAATGACAAAATTTATAGTTTATAGAAAGAAATAGCTTCCCTGTAATGGCAAACGTAAAAGCAAAATTGATTTGGGTAATGATTTTCCTTTTAGAGCTGGCCACAACTGTAAAGAAACTTATTTCACTGCTGTTAGTTGCTAATGTTTGAATGCATATTAACATGGTGCTATTATGATAAGCACCACAAAAAAAGAAAAGATTACTGAGGGCATGTTGAGAATTTGGTTTTTTCCATTCCTAGTTTTAGCTACAAAGGCTGATTTCTAAACTCTCATTTCCTTTCTTTGTAGCATTTATATTAGTAAAAGTCTCATGGAGCTTGTTGCAGCAAATTGTTGTGACCTTCATTCAAACACTGGTTGTTGTGGGGTTTTAGAGACTTTGCTGGGGAACAGAGACCCATGGGACCCATGAGCATCAAGGCCCCTTGGTTAGTGGTGTATGTTATGAGAAAATGCAGAATTACAGTGTTGTGCAATGAGAGGAGAATGATGCATGGAGAAAGGAAAGACCTTGTGCTTCAGGGTATAGTGTTCTTTTCAACCTGTAGAAACTGGAAAGAAATTTTATTTATAATTCTTTCCAGTCTTGCAAGGAACCCTGTGAAAGGAAAACTTCTATGAAATGGTTGCTATTGACAAGGGTCTAACACAATAGAAAGAGAAACTGAGAGGTTACTTTTTTAAGCAGGTGCTTACAAATTTCTTCAAACTCTTCTAAGCCACTTCTAAATCATGCCAGACTAATTTAAATGATTCAATGGAGGTGAAAATTGTGATTTCCAAAGTGAAAACGCCAATGTTTCAAGGAACTCAAGCATTTTTTTACATGTAGCTTAAGATCTATTTAATTGACTAAAAAAAACCTAACACAACATAAAGTAGGAAGCATTTGGAGTTCCCAGCACACTTGCATGTAAGGAACTAATCACTTCATTATAAGCGAAAGTCCTAAAACATTTCTGATTGAGAGTACAGCATGTCTACCCTCAATAATAGCACCGGAGACTGGCACGGAAGGACTTGTGCTTCTTCCAGCTCTGTTGAATAATAAAAACTTTATAGAGAGGGAAGTGAAATCCTCTACTTAAATTATCTACTATGGCACATCCCTATGTAGTGGATTTTTTTTTAATTACGTCATTGGCACGTGTGATATGCCACCACCATTTGTTACCTACTGAAGTATGTATACCATGTTACAGGGTATTGTGTCCAGGCTTTATTTCACACATTTTACTAAAATAGTCAAGAAAATGTTTATTGTGCTGCATTTGGTCTTGCCAGAAAAAAAAAAAAAGGAAAAAAAAAAATCTGTGGGCTTGTAAAAAATCAAATCTGCTTGGATTATTCTTTAATATAACTTTTCTTTCTAAAATTTCTCTGAAAGGCAGGTGTTGTTTTAACAAAACTTGAGCAGTGTTAAAGTTTCCTTGAGGAACTGTCTGCACAGGCATTGTTTGACTTCTACCTATTCAAGGTCCTTCAGGTCACCAGACTGTCAGGCTCCCAGTTAAACTCTTCTCACAGAAGAAGTTTATGAAAATGTTTCTAGGCAGTTTCAACATGCAGTTAAGTAATCCATAAATGTTTCCCTTCTTAACTTTTCCTTAGCTTTCTGTTAAAGTCTCTCAGATGAACACACGGCACAGATTAGTTGCATACAAAGGTCCTGGTAGGGAGCTGCTCTGAGGACTGAGATGAGAAGTCATGTGAAATTTGAAATCTGCTTTTTCTGAAGGGCTGTTTCCAATCCAATGAATGCAGACACAGCCTAAAGAATTTGCCTTAGGCTGGAGGAATGGAGTGGGAATTGCAAAGATGGACGTTGAGCATCCTAAATAGACAATATGCTCTTAAACTCAAGGTGTAATGTTCTTTTGGATTGCAGTTGCAGCAGGTTTTTTTTTTAAATGTGACCTTAAAACTGTAGTAATATTTACCACAGGCTACACATTCACATCTGTAACTCTGAAGAGGTACATGCAAAGTAATATCAAATAATAGAATAACATTGACTGTTGTCAAATTTTTGTAGAGGCTCTGCTAGGGCTTGCTTTCCCCAGAAGGAAGAAATGCACTTGAAAGCATCAGTCTTCCTGTCCTGCCTTCCACACCATGTAGACCAGAAATCTTGAAGTTCTTGGCTTTTGCTAAGCCCACACCTAAAAAAAAATAAAAATTCATCTACTGAACTGGCACTTGAGCAGACAGTTTGTCTATCCCTAGTCAGCAAATGAAAGGCGTGCTTAATACCTGCAGCAGCTATTTAACTAAAAGTTTCCCACACAGGTAAACCACCAGACATCTTTTGGTTCAAAAAAAATCCTATCACTGGTGACAAACTACACTATATTTGTTCAATTTAAGACTTGTTTTTAGATGTGCACTGTGAGTTTGTTAGGAACTGGATTGCAATGCCAGTGGCAGCATGCTCTGTGCTGATCCAATCCAGTGCCTTCTGAAGCCAGAAAAGCAAATTAGACTTTTCTGAAATGAACGTATTTTACCCTTGATGCTTCAAAGAGATTCAGTTTCTCTGAGTATTTCTGCCAGAGCAAGCTTTATATGAGCAAAGCTGTTGTGTATAAAGTAGTTTTCACAGAAATGGCAGCCTATGCATAAATTGAAATAATTGTTAAACCTTCTGTGCCAAGCTTTAATTGAGCTCCCAAAAAGATATTTTCCTACTTGATAATCATCACCACTTTCAATACTACAACTTTACCCCAGTTAACTCTCAGTTAACAGTTATAGATTTCAGAAGATTTTTACCTTAGCAAGTAATGGAAGCTGACAGTACTCAAGATCCCATTAGACACAAGTCTGAGTCTTTGGAGGTCTTCTCATAGTAGTTTACTTTTCTAAACTTTTTGTCATTCAATACATGAAAGTCTCAGGTATAAGCACTGCAGTGATCAACGTCTGGAGAAGAAGAGTGGGGGTCAAAGTATCTGGTTTATTTTCTTTGGGTACATAATAACTCAGAGCTTCTCTATGACTCTCTTCAGTGAAAAAGGAATAGGTAAACTCATGGCTCTTGAAGAACACTTGGAGACTCATGGGTAGTAAGCAGAAAAAAGTAACTTATCACGATTATTTGTTGGTATGAATAACAGTGTAATTGAAGTACATCCCCCAAAAGTGCATAGCCATAACTATTTGGCTCTAATCAACTATAATGACTATATTGGTATGCTAAATTAAGCTTTATATTGGCACAAGTAAGCCCTAATTTTATTTATAGTGCCTTTTGGTAACAGTTCCCCTAAAATTTAGTGCTTTGAATTATACAGAGCTCATGTTTACATCTGTTTCTCCAATATATTTGTCCAAAAAGCTCTTGGAAACTCTACAGATAAGATTTGTGAAAAAGACCTGGAGGGATATTATTTGTGAATTGTCTTTCCTCTTTAGCTTTTCCAAAATATAGAGGAAATGCTGATGGCCTACTGGATATTTCTGTTTCTGCAACTGGTGAGCAAATATTGGTTGACTCTTCCAAGGATCTGTAGTCTGTGTTCTCATAACATTCACCTTGAAATCAATGAACTGAATTTTCAGAGAAATTCAGCTGGGCATCTTGCTTTCCATGCTGTATAAAAATTTAAACAGAGAGCAAATTTCTTTCTCCAGCTCCATTCACAGCTTCCAGACACAGTTACAGCAAAAGTTCAAAGCAGATTCTGCTTCCTTAGTTGGGTGTTTCTTGTGTGCAAGTGGTAAACACTACACATATCAAATGCATTTATTTTTTTAAGTTATATTGTGTAGAGTATAATACTGTGACATTGTAGAAGGTGTTCAATGCAAGATGTTATAGGGAAGGAAGATTATTTAAAGACAAATATAATCTCACTCACATTCACCCTTTTGCTTCCATATATGTTTAAGCACCAAGATGTGTGTGTACAAGTAGCACAAGTACCAAGATGTGTACCCAGGTATCTTCTGCTCTTCTTCTGTTGCTTCCATTTCTTCTCCACTTGTATCAATCTTCATATTTCTATTAAAGTTCTGCAATGGGCAGCACCACTGGTGCTGTGTTACCATGCGCAGAGAGGTGTTTCCAGGGCTGCGCAACCCTTCACTACTCAAGTATTCCCACTG
This sequence comes from Patagioenas fasciata, assembly GCF_037038585.1. NCBI lineage: Eukaryota > Metazoa > Chordata > Aves > Columbiformes > Columbidae > Patagioenas > Patagioenas fasciata. The sequence continues at coordinate 9,462,073 of NC_092526.1, read as the reverse complement.
CTTATTCTATTTGTACAAAAACCAGTGTCTCCAAATGCTGTTTTAACATTTCTTCCACAAATTAAGTATACCTTAGAAAGTTTCACAGGTAGGAGAAAACTTTTAGATTAATGATAACAAAATTAAATCTCTGAAGTTTTTAGAATGTTCTCTCTGTCTGTTTAAAAAGCAGACTAAAGGACAGTTTTTAGTTAACATAAAACATTGCCTTAAATAATTCACTCAGCCTGGGTGAAAATACATGCATTTTAATGTAGATTAAAAAAAGAAAAAGTTGAGACTAACACCTTAGAGTTGTGCCTTGGCAAAACTGACAAGTTTTCTAGAATAAACAGTTTCTCTCTAGGTATTTTAGTCTGTATAATAAAGAGTACAGTTACATAATTGTAAATAACTTAATTAGTTGCCAGAGCTGATTAAAAACTGTTTTCATAAATCAACTTTAAAAAACTCCCTCTCTTGCTACTCTGCTAAACTGATAATGAAGAAATTATTCCTTTATTGAACTGAGTCCTACCATTAAACTGGTATAAAATATAATCTAGAGTTAAGAAGTATGCAGAGAAGCAACATTCCTGGAGATAAGATGTGGAACTCTTCCATAGCTGTCCACAGCTGTGCATCTGAAAGCACAGTACAAGGACACACTGTGCTACCTGTTTCTTGTGCTGGTTGTTGCTCATCTGTTGTAGGAACAGGAGAATATCCACGGTTCTGGAGGTCCTCTGCACCATCCTGCTGTTGCTTTGTCTGCTTGCACTTTTACTAGTGCCTTAAGGCTGTTCTCTTGTTGTTTAGATGCAGTATAAGGGGGAGGAAGAAATATTTGTTGTGTTTTGTTTTGGTCAAGGAAGATTTTCCACTTTTTCTCTGACCTCTTTTTCCAGTGCCTGGGTCTAGTGCCATTTGAGGAAATGGAGTACGAATAGGTGAATTAGACATAGTTATGTACAGGGCAGCCTGCAATTAGTGCTATTCTTTATATTTCCCATGCACCTGGTAGTTAACCCAACTCCCACACAGCAGGGTTGCCCAGCTTGTGTGCTACATAACTGTGTCAGTTACCTGCATATTTAGTTCTCTGTGAGAAAAGTAAATGCATTTTTTGTCCTCACCTCATTTAATCTTATTTACATCTTATGATAATTTATTCACATCTCACACTTGTCCTTACATTTAATATTTTTAAGTACTGTTATTGTATAAATATATGAAAAAATATTAGCATCATTCATGTAACCTTATTACTGAGGCACTGGGGCAGAATAATTCCCACTCCACCTGCAAACAGACAGGTGAAAAGAGATGAAGTTTATCAGTAAGGCCTTGGACTGCTGCTGTGATCAAGGAGCATTTCATGTGTCTCAAAATTGATCTTACTATCTAGTCTGTTAGCCTTCAAAATACCTAGTACAAAAAGATTGCTATCTTGATTCTGTTTCTCCTGCATGTAGTGGCAGCATCTTACTCTAGTTGATCAATTATCCTCAGGGCTAAGGAGGGGGCAACTATTAGAGTTTTTATATCTGTACTGGTTTAAAGAAAGGAACCAGGACTTGGATAATTAATGGACCAGTTAAATGAATCTGAGAAATCGCTGGGATGCTTCGAGTTTTGAAAGCAGAATAAGTCTCTAGATACTTGCCCAGCTTCAAGACAAAGAAAATTGGCCCAATAAAAAGCACCCTTTGACCTGCAGCATTTTTTCTGTTAAATGTTTAGGGAGTTAAAGGTGGGGGGATGAATTCTTTCTTCAGTGTAATAATGTTATTGCTCTCTGAATATTCTACAAGACAAAATGTGTTTGTTGGTATAAGTTCATATGATCTCCTTTGCTTTCACATATCCGCACTGAAAAAAGTGCCATTAATGTAATGAGCTACAGATGATCATTTTGTTATAAGCCTAAGCCTCTGAGCTTCTGATTTTGGTTTGTGTTCCTGGGTTTGGGAATGTTCTTGCTGGTATTTCTACAGTTTTCTTTGAAATACAGAACAAATCAAGAGCAAAGACAAGGTGAATTGAAAACTACAGAAAAAAAATCTGCCATAGAGAAGAATGTATTTATTCTCTTTCCCTATGAGCTGCTGTCTGATTATCCTAAACCCCGAAGAAGTACCTGTTCTGTCACAGGGGGCAACAAATATTGGTAAACAAATATCAGGGATAGCAGCATGAGAATAAGACGAATGATCTCAATTCTTAATGGGCAACTTGGCATTCAGAACTCAGTGTGTAGCCTGGGAGATATGGAGGTGGTTGTGTTTTATTTTTAGTTCATTAAGCCCGACCCTCTTTGCTGTTGAAAGGAAATTTGTTGTCTTCAGCTCATTTTGGATATTCAGCAGTAATCACTTGTAATCCCGGACTAGCAGCAAGTGATCTTTCCATGCAGGGTACAATATGGTTTTATCTTTGATCTGGACCCGACATATGTGAGTCAGGCAGCAGGGGCTTGGTATGTATGGATTGAATGACAGGGTGAACTCAAAATTGCATGTCAGAGTTTCCATCTGAATGACAGAGCCATGGTGTTGTTACAGATTATTTACACATTTGAACAGGGCACTCATTATACCAAAGCATTCACCCAATATTGAGTTGACCTACAGCTTTTGGTAAGCTCCAACTTAATAAAAGATTAAGGCTTTTGAAATGTCAGAGTTTATGAACAGAAAGAATGAGGAATAAATGGAGAAGAGCAGTGAGTGTATTCCTACTTCGGCTGGGGAGTTAACTGTGGAGTTTACTGCATATGGGGAAGAAACGAAGACTAAGTGATATATGAAAAACTTTTAAGAGAAAAAGATGAGTACAGATTTAATGACAACTTAATGACCAGGCACAATAGAAGAAAAATTTTCCTAACACTCACTCCAGCTGTACTGAGCACCAATTAAATATTCTTCCATTAAAGTTACCTAGAGAAAAGTAGTTTTGCTGTTCAGAGTTTTGGCAGAAGAAAAAAGAAATATTAATTGTACTATGTCTTCTATATTTCTTTAGTCTGTCTGACACTATGGAATGAAGGATGATTATATAGTCCAAACAGGTAGTTCATTTACATTCTTCCATTTTAAAGAGACAAATATTTTCTCAAGACTGGATTCTTGTTTATGACCTCTGTTGAAAATACTTGTCTTGATGGTTTGTCCAAGTAATAACTTCACAGTTAAGCTTTCTGAAAGGTAAGTGTCCTACATGAGTCAGCAAGGAAAGACAGGTCAAAATTTGAATTACTAATGTGGGTCTCCTGAACAGTGGCATCACCTCCTTCCATTGTCCTGAGTTATCTTTTTAATTTTTGACCATCTAGTTTCTCAGTGGCACAATGTGCATCTGCAGAGCGTGAACAATGGCAATAATAATACCCAGTGCATTACAAGAACACTGTGAGGTACTGACATGATAATGTGCTTTTTCTTTCCACCTACAGTTAGGGTAGGAGTGGCACGTGCACATATAAGACTTATTAAAATGCAACCTGAACTTCTTTTATACTGCTGTAAAATACTGCAAAGTAGCAGCTGCTATTTCAAGTAACCTATAATCTACAAAAGAAGCGTGGGGATATGGCATAGATGGCTGACAGTAAACAGTAGGGATCAGGATCAGTAAGAAATAGAATGAATGTCTCCTGTTGTCCGGCTCTGTTTGGTCTGGTTCATGACGTAGAGTCTCCTGAGATGCATCCCAGGGTTACTGTATGGCTCTCCAACAGATGATGTCTTGTAAACCTTCAGCAAATCTCCTACTCTTCATCCAACATTTGGCAAGTTACCACAGTGGGATAAGGACCAAATGAAGGTTGCCAGGTCAGAAATACAGTGCAAACCTTCTGTTTATGAGCCTCCTGTCTAGGTTTGCTCAGAAATGCCACAGGATGAATTCTGTTGCTATGAGTCCCTTCCCTCTGACAAGAAAAAAAAACATAGCAGAGCTCATTTCATAAAAGCACATGCTATACAATTGATGGCTGTCAAAGGTAGATTTTGATAACTAATAATAGAAAGGTCAGAGTTGAAAATGCAATAGCTAATACATCATTTTCCCAGAAACTAAGTAGCTGCTATAGGTTATCATGGACATCTGTAATAGTTTCAGTCTAGAAATTGTGGGTAGTTTAAGGGCAGACTTTTGTCATTTAGGTCTTTCTGTGATCTATTTACTCATCCCTCTGGTAAAGCAATAAAAATTCTTCTTCTCTAGAAGTCATATAGAAAATAACAAATATGAGAGTAATGATGTGACATTCTGTCATAGCCTGTGATTTGCTAGATAGCTTTTCTGTGGACTGTTTTTGGAAGATGGCATTAAAGAAAGATATTTGCAAAAGGAAGTTTTGTTCTCCTTAAGCGGTTTTCCAATAAATTGTATGTAGTCTTTGAACTTTGTCTACAGAATGTTTTCCTGGAACAGTGGTGGTCCATGTCATTTACAACCATCTTAAAAAGCTATTAGAGAAATTGAAGTTACCTGCTAACTCATTTGGTAGTGATAAAGATACCCAGAATATATATTTTGGTCATCAAAAATACATAATGAAAGGTGAGTGATTAACAATATATAATACTTCACGTCTAGTGAGGGTCTGGAGAGGCAGCTCTCCCTCCTTTGTGACAAGAACTTCACAGGTGCTGACAATCAGGCTTAAGCAGGGCTTGACCCAAAGGATATGGTGAAAGTTCAAGGCTAATCTCTCAAGAAGGGGTTTCTGAGAGGGCTTTATCAGCCAAAAGACTCCCCTTAGGAGAGAAAACTTTACTTCAGCTTGACTGAAACAGCACTTGTTTGGACTACAGGAGGATGGAGCTCCTTTTCTTTTGTCTGCATTTGAAGAAGTCAGGATATGACCATGTCCTTGAAATGTCTTCAGCTTCCTTTTGTTACGGTCAAGGAGCTAAGGCCATTCTGTACTTATTTCTGAAATGTGTTTAAACCATAGCTTCTTCATACTACACTGTGCAGGTATTTTCTAGGAATTTCATGCAAGTTTAAACGACTTTTTCCCCTAAAATATACAGTCATTTTAAAAATTATTTGCTATTTATACTTTAGAGATGTAGAAGGAAGCATGTCAGCAGGACTGTGTCATGGGTTGTATGCTGCTTCATCTTCCTTCCTTCCTAGTATAACGTCTCCTGAATCACCAGTTTAGTCTTGCGTTAGAAGCTTTGTTTTGGGATGAGTTACAACATGTCACTGTAACGATGCCACAAAAATCATAAAAAAATAAGGATATTACAGTTTTACAGTTTTGCTTTTAATTCTACCAAGACATGTTTAGCTGAAAAAATAGTGATTTGAGGAGGAATTGGGGAAGCAGAGGCTGATACCTCAGGACCCTAAAAGCAGCTTTTTTTCCAGAAGAAAGTTGTCAAGTTGCTCACCAGAAACACAGGTGTCTAAAATCACCCCTGATTTTGTCACTAATCTAATCTTGTACACTTTAATTAAAATTTAATCTATCTTTATATTGCTATCAAATACTTTTCTTATTGTGGTTATTTTTCAACCCATTGAATTATTTCAGTTTGCTGTAGCTCTGATTGTTTTCTTTGTCTGAAATATGCAACCCTGGTTTCAGTTTTAGTTCAGATAGCAATAGGCAGGGAATTGGTGTTAGATTTGATGGTAAGAGTATTTGAAAGGAATCCTGAAATCAGTCTAAGAACCACCCTCATATATGTTTTAGAATATAAAACATTGTATCTGATCTTTATCAAATGAAGAACTGCTCAGAAGAAGAATTTTTATCCTATGGAGAACTTCTTAGAACAGGTGTAGAATTTTTGTCAAACCAGGGAGTTAGCCCATCTGCCCCTTCCTCAGTAGCTTGCTTACTTACTCTGTGTGCAGCCTGAGGATTATTCATGTGGGAAGCTCTCCCTTGATTTCACATTACTGTGCATTGACAAGTTCATGAATGACACCAGGGAAATGACTCACCTCCAGGAGTCTATATCTGTCACTGAGGAAGATGGAAGAGTCGAACTGAAGAGATAACAAACTGCTGAAGGGCTGGTGGCCAGCTGCCAACAGCTGCTGCAGCTGCCCAGGCACACAGCTGTCATGAAAAAGTCTGTAAGAGGTTAGATCTACCAGCTGGGCATCTTGGAAAGCTAACCATACATCCAAGGCATTCTGTTTTATTTTAAGTGTTTTGGTGTTGAATGAATGTTCTTAATTTTTTACAGTTTCCTGGTCATTAGTCATCATTACCTTTTGTCCCGGGAGAGGAGAATCAGAGACATAGAAAAAGTCAGGACACCTGAGCTAACCATGGCTGTTCACAGCAGAGGGTGGCTCAGAGCCCTGCTGATGAGATGGAAAATCATGTTAATTAGTCACAGGAAAATTAAGTGCAAGGCTCAAGGTCTGAAAGAGATTACTTCAAGGAGAGCAGAAAGGAAGTGTCATTAGCCTAGAGATGGTGGCTTGGGGACAGGGCTTCATCCCACATGGGGACAAAAAGTGGCACAATTGCTTTGAAGATGTTCTCCTCATTGCCTCCAAAACCTGAAATGCTTCAGATTGACTAAACTGTCCAATCTGTGTCTGCGTGGTTACTGTCTTATGTGATCCCTTCCCCCCTAAGCTAGACTTCCCTGCAGAAAAGATGAATAACTGTGGTGTATTGGTGCACCTTTCTGTACTTGGGGAGGTGCCCCTGTGAGCCTGGGCCATGTAGAGAAAATGCTGTGATGCATCTGGATTAGTGAATAAAGTTACCTAGCAGAACTAAAAAATATTTGTGTTTTTACATATGCTGTCCTTATTATGCTTGAATAGCTTTATAGTCTCCTGTGTAAGTCTTTCTTGCTACTGCAAACAAGTTTGTTCTGTAAATATCGATTTTACAAGCACAGAGATGGTATATAATAATATCTCCAGTCTTTCAGCATGACTTCTTTAGAGGAACCCCAGAAAATGAAAACCTCTTTTAAACCAGTGTGTTTTCACATCTTTTGGTGGACAATAATAAAGGCAAAAGTCTGTAATTTACTCTTCTAGTATGTATATCTTAAATTTTTACATCTCTGGAGGAATATAATTTAAAAAAATGTCAGTATTCCCCCCCCTTTTCAACTTTCATTGTTTCTATAAATTTCTAATGTCTTAAGAGAGGAATAAACCAAATAATAAGGATACCTCTTACATTCATATTTTGGAACCACATTTCATATTGCTTTTGGATTTAAAAATACTTTAATAATATTTTAACATGTCACATCATTTTAATATTTGATATTAATGTATTAAAGCCACTCTTGGTCATATAAAGGATAATTATTACTTCATTTTTTAACATCAGAGGATGTATACATATCATTGGAAAACTCTAATATTTCTAACTGTACAAGGATTGCTGAGGCATTATTGATTTTTAATTGATATTACAAGACTCTGGGATATTCACGTGTTGATATGCACTTTCAGTAGCAACTCAATTACTAATACTTTATGTGAATCATGCAGGAATATAAAGAATACTTTACTACTTCCTACCTGATCTTCTTCAAGATAGAAGACAATATTTGGATAGGTCTGTCAAAACTTAATCTTTAAGCACAAATATAAAGTGTAGCTAGCGACTTCCGGGGGTGATTTGTGCAATATTACAACAGGTTATTCAGCAAAACAATACTTTGTTACCTACTCTTGCATTCTCTAGGAATGGCAAGATGTTGGTTCCCATTAACAGCCTCTTGACCTCGGATGCTCCCAAATGGGTATAAAACTGCTGCTAATTGCCTGTGTCTTAAACACGGTAAGCCTAGAATATAAACAAAAGGATATAGCAATTTCAGCAAACCCTTTGGTGTTTCCTGCAATTTCCTCTAGTATAATCAAGATACATCATAGCTTAGGGAAAGATCTTGTCAAAGTAGAATTTGGGATTGTGCCTGCCCAGAATTTTAGGTACAATGACCAAAAATGGGCTACTCTTCTAGACCTATTCTCCATTGGCTGACACAGCAAAAGCTCCAGAATTTTTCCTGGAATCTTGTAAATACATGCCTTGTGATGTATTTTTTTTTAGTTTACTGGTTCACATTTTCCCGTAAGAATCGATGTAATGAGATGCTGGGTTTCAGAACTCATAAGCAGGTAGAACAACACCGCAGCAGTTAAGAGCTTTGAATCAGATTTATATTTAGCATATAATAGATGTTTAGAAATGCTAAACGTAACATAAACAACTTTAGATGGATTAGCACAACATTAGAGAGAATGTTTTGAAAAATCACAGTGTTGAAGAGCTTAAAGAGAAAATGACACATTTATGAAACATGAAGAGCTTTTCAAACGAAGTTAAAAAGAAAGATCTTGTGAAGATTGTTTCATTTTCCCCAATGGCTTAAAACAGTGGCTTTGACCCAAGGTTAAGGCAATTAATGGGAATTATTTTCAACACCTAAAATGAGGTGTCTCTCAAAAGGCAAATTAGCAAGTGCTCAGCCTGGTACTCAGGTGCTTTGCGAGAATTGTGCAACTATTTGTAGAAAAGGCGCCAGTAGATGGTGCTCAAGAATATGCAGACTTGTTTCTGTTTCTGAAGGACCAGCTTAATCTATGCACACAGGTGAGAGCAGTTTTCTGCATAACTTGCAGAATAGCTTGAAAAAAGGCCAGATCTCAAGAGAAATCCTATACACTCTGTGCATCCTGTACATCCTAAGTAATGTCTGGAACCCTCTGGATCATGATCTCCCTAAAAGAAGGGTTAGTGCAATTCTTTCTTCTTTTGTCAGGTCTAAGATGAATTGGTAGCAATTCATGATTGGTGTTGTCAAGTAATGCTGACAGCTTTGACAGTGAGGGCACTGCTGATTGCCATAAAACCGTATTTTTTATCTAAAAAATTGTATTGCTTGGCTTATTCATAGCATTCCTTTCCTGGAGAACCGTTAGTGTCAGAAAAGGTCTCTACATTTTGTAGGAGATGTTGCCTGTGCTGAAATGCAACTGCTTTCTCACTTCATTTTGACTGTGGATTTGATATCAGCAACCTGTCTGTAAAATTATCCTCAATGTTGCAGACAGGTTTAAAAATATGAAGGAAAGAATAGTTAAATGTCATGCATTTTTAAAGCATTTTCAGTGTTGTGCTATAGTTTGTGTCAGAGTACAGAGAGAGGCTCAGTCTCCACCAGACAAATATTTCTACTCAGGGACTGTGTAGGGAGCAGCACTACCACAAGCAATTAAAAAATGCTTTTGTTTTTCCTTACTTTTTAGAATATTTTTTTTTCACTATTTGTGTTTAGTATTTCCATAAATATTATGGCATTGTATTGTTATATAGAATTATCTTGTAGGACTTCTCATGCATCATTTAGTGCTTATCAAAGTCCTTCCACGTGCTGGGGACAGACATGTATTTTTAACACAAAGTGAAAAATTTCTACTGATGTGGTCTTTTTCTTTTGTCTTCTTAATGATTGTGTAAACCTATTGGACTTTTTGGGTTTGTACCAGATCATAAAAAATAACCATGTAAGCCCAACTTTAACATTTCAGTGTGCATACTGCTGCTATGTTATCTTAGAGTCTTATTGCTCTGCGTTTTTCAGTGTTGGCTTTAAGCTTTGTTAAGCACACTAAAAAAGGGAACAGCATGGACAAAATCATCCAGCCTTTGAAAGTCCCACAGCTACTAGCCCTGAGAGATCTTTTTCATGGTTCATATTCAAGCTGTATTGATATTATATGTGTCAGTGGGAAAGGTTAGAATTCATGCTTTGCTGAGGTGCCTTTTCCAGCCTGGTAATCAGAGCAGCTCCTCTGCAAGCTGGAATGGCAGTGAACTCACAGGGTGAAATGCACCCAAAGCCTGTCCACTTTTGGGTGGGTGGATTGGTAAAAAATCAAGGGCAAGTGAAAGAGTGAAGTGGTGCTTGGATGGGAAACTGCTGTAGGGTCGATCTGTTGTTGCACTTGAGTGGTATGGCTGTTTTTGTCTCTGTCCCTGCGGATGCTGCAGAGACTCTTCCATGAGAAGGTGGCTGTGCAATTCCTGTCCCCCTTTGGCAGCTGGAAGTGTTCATTTTACTGTTACTTTTAGACTGAAAAATATTTTTTTTCACCTGAGATTTTCAAGCCAGTGATCTGACTTCAGATCTCAGACATCAGGATTGCCTCTGCTTAAGGGAGCGGTAGCGTCTCCTTCCAGTTAAAAAATAAATCCGATAATCAGAATTGCTCAGAGATGGAGGATAACTATGGAAACCAGTGATTTGTGGAGAGATGATATTCTGATGAAAGCCTAGTCAAATATCTAGCTACCTGCAACTCCTAAAATCATCAGGTAGGGCAATGATTAGTTAGAAAATAGCATTTATATTCCTTTGCTTTGCTTTGGCTTGTAGGAACAAGGACCCAGACTGGGAGGGAATGTTGATTCAGTACCATAGTGCTTGTGGTTCAGGTATTTCACCAGAAATGGAGGGCATCAGAGGTGTATTTTGGGGTTGCAGCTAGACAGAAATTGTTGCAGCATCATGTAGAGACTGTAGGAATATAGTTTGCATCATAATGAATAAATCCAACTGGCAAACTCACCAGAGAAGGGAGTCTATCTGACTCTAGTTTTCCACCATAACTACCAGTATGGTGTTGGGTTTGGTATCAATTACAATTAATAGTTTGCCTGAAGTCCAATGTACTATCAGGGAACTGTGCAAAATAATTTAGGAAACTATCATAGAGAGGGTTTTTCAATACCAAGCGCTTTGTCGTGTGAGTTGCAGAAACATTTGTGGCCTGATATTTGAGAATATGTGTTTTCAGGCATTTTCTGTCCAAACATCTTTTCTGAAAATGACTGCCTGTAATTCTTGCATAAACTGTTTTCCAAGAAAAATTATCACAGCTCTTGCTGCTACAGCATGTACAATGGATGGTGTGAAATACACCACTAGGCTTGCATTAGCGGTATCTTTTGCCTGTTTCATCATGAAGAGTTTTCTTTGAATATGTCTGTGACTCTAAAAATGGATGATAGATCATGCGTTCTTTGGATAACATAGATCTGGATTATAATAGGAGAAAAAAAAAGGTTGAAATTATCCACAGAAATAACTATTGAGTGCAAGACTGGGAAAGACTCCATCTACTTCCAAGTATATTCTGCAATCTCATATAGTCCTGCAAAAGCATATTAGAAGTTGGTCCACAGCACATCTACTGTTCTTATTTCGTTAAATAAAAACCATGTTTAGGCCATTAAACATCTCTTTCTTGTAACAGGTTATGGAAAGTGGTTAAAATCTTTTTATACTAACTACTAAAACAGGAAATTCATCCTTTGATAACTGAATCTTCTGTATCAGTTTTCTAGGAAAACCTTTCATCTATTTTGTGTAATCTTAGGGCAACAATGAGGAGAAGATTATTTCTCGATCATCCTTAATTCTTGTTTAATAGAGTACTACCCTATTCTGTGGCAATATTCTGGCTGAATACTTCTGGAAAAAAAAACGTGGACAATGTATTACTATGTAATTCAGTTTGTCTGTGGTATTATATAATCTTAAAATTTTTATAAACTGCTGGAATAATCTATATTTTTTGTCTTTCACTGCAGATTTGCTAAATGCTCAATAAAACATGTTTTTGTGAAACTGACAACTAGAAGACACAGTTCTATGCATCAATTTAATTTCACAGTCTTGTTACATTTTGAAAAGTCAGTACTCCTCATCTGTGAAAGATAATTCATATTAGATGTTGCATATTTAATATACTCAGAGCTATATACTGGATCACATTTTTAAAGGTACAGTATGTAGTAACAACTCTTTGATACTGAAGGTTAAGAATGGGCATGGAGAGAGAGGATTCAGCTGGTTTAAAGAGCCAGTCTTACCAACAACCCATTAAGCATATATTACACTTTTGATTTGAATAGATGCTGATAAACACGAGACCACTAAATCTAACACTGACCAGGGCAAGGTTACCAGAGCCTCAGCTTGCAGGAACGTGAGGCTTTGAGCTATTGGCATGTCAGCTTGATAAATCCGCTTTCTGACTGTTGTTGTCTCTTTTCCCATTGAAGGGACAGGTTTGTTTGTCTGAATGTTTGAGCACGTGACTGTGTGCAACAGATTTGTTATTCATGTTATTCTTGTGACAATCAAAGATCAGGAGGAGTGACTTACTGCAGGTCTTTTTTGTTGTTGTTTTGAGATCAGTCAAAAATCTTCAAGTCCTAGCCCCATAAGCTGTTCCGTAAACTGGTGCGTCTCAGTCTCTATCTTTTTAGTTTATGCTTTTTTCCATACTTTGTTTCATAACTCTGTTTTCCTAATTTATATGTAAGGCAGGTTTCTCAGGGCAGTTCAGCATTATATCATCATCTTTGTCCAGAGAGCTTGCTCTTGTAAAAAGCAGAACAAGAGAATTTTTAAAGTAGCCATAAACCAGAAAGTTTGCTATTTTATTCGTATTTTTCCCATACATGTCAAGTATATACCATCGAGTCCAGAATCCTCTGGAACTTCATGTCATACCACTGACAAGAACTATCCTGAATTCTGCTCTCATGTTTTAGAGCTTTTGTTCAGATGGACATTTAATTGACACTCTTGTAGTCTTCTCAAAATATTTTTTTTTCTTCTGTCAGTTAAAGTAGGAAATGGAGCAGGACTTTAGTAGACTCAGGGGTTTTGTTTCATCTTGTGTAAGTTCAAATATATCCCCAATTGTAATGCTTTTTTAAGTTGGATCAAGTTATTAGCTGTTCAAGCTAACCCTCTCGTCCCACGGTAACTGTAAGCCCAAAAACAAAACAAAAAAGCAGAATAATGAAAAGGGAAAAAAAGTCTTTATTTCAAAGAGAACCTAGAATTTTGAACAAAATTTTTATCTGACTTGTTTTGATTATACCATCATGGCCTTGTTATGATAATTAGCTTTATTTTCCTTGTTTAAAAAGCCAACTTGAGTCAGACCTTACACTCTAAAAATAACAGCTCAGAACCATTGTTGACTGTTAGATGAGCTTGAGAGAACACATTGTTCTTCCCCTGGAAGGACTCTCTGAAGCCTATTAATCACCTGTTCTTATTCTAAAAGAAATAGCAGTGCTCAAGCACTGGAGCCAAAGGCTGTGGTTGTTCATTACCATCCTGAAAGTCTCTCTCTCCTACCTACCATGGGGTAGAAGTATAGAGGAAGAGATGAAGACAAAACATTGGGGTAAAGCTCCCTCCTCAAACTGCAATTCAAAGTTATTGGAATAAAATATGCAGAACTTGAACCACTGAAAGTCTGACCTAAGGCACAGGGAAGTTGGTGGGAATGTTTCAGCTGATGTTATTAGGCTTTGCACTAGAAGTTTGCTGCTACTTGGTTGAGACCGAAGGCAGCAAAGGCAACCATATGAGAGTAACCAGGGACCAATTCTTCTTTTTTCTCTTCTCCAAAGTAGGAAAATTGCCTAATTCTAACTGTCGGAACCAAAGTTTGTTGAAATCAATAGCAGTCTGCCTAAGTGAGAGCTGGTGAACGGTATAACATTGATAAACAGCAGCTGCATTATGTACCTTGCTTCAGGTCCTTCTGGAATGAAAGCCACTGAAAATAGAAACAGCATCGTGCTAAAAGTTAGTCCAGTGAGCATACCCCAGTTTTATCACTGTAAAATTGCTTTCTTACCAGTGGGGGAATTTGATTCCTTGTCTGTGCCAGAAGGATGAAAACCAACAAACAAAATGCTTTATAATTTCTTGGCGCTCTCTTGTTTTTGCACTCGAGCCAAGGACCAGTTAGAAACAGAGTAGTTTTTGTCTGTCTTCTAAAAAATTCTACTGTAGAAGAGATATTACAATATCTAGCAAAAAAATTGGGGAAAAAAGTTAAATAGCAAGCATTCTCTTTTATTGTCTATTTTTATTTAAATCCCAAATACCAGCTGGTACCAACAGGTATGTGAAAAACATCAAAAAACCTCAATAACTTGAACAAAAACTAGACTATCCAGAGGGAGCTATATGCCATTTGACTCCATTAAGTTGACTTTATCAAGTTTGGGTCCACTAAACAAAGTTGACAGCAACAAAAAAAAGTAAAACCTTTAATACTGCAAAATATACAGCAGAGATCTGTCAAATATGTCTTTTGGCTATACAAACACTTTACATAAACTGCTGTTGATTCTTATGCAGATGAAGAATTCTTTTTTTTTTAATGTATTTCATCAATTTATAGTTCTCAGCATTAATGTAGTTATTAATGGAAAAAAGATTCTCCATGTTGGACTTCAGAACCTATTGATTTTACTTGAATAGTGTAGTGGCAGATTGCAAAAGTTATGAGTCCAGGACAGCTGATGCAACAAAAAGAAAGATAGTGTCTCTTACAAAAATTTAATTATCTTGACACTAAAACTGCATCTTATTTTAAAAATTAATCTCCATTAAAAAAAAAAAAAAAGGCAATGTCTAAAAGGTGAAATGCCTGTCATATCTTAGTGACAAATCTGAAATGAAACTACAGGCAAGAATGATCAATTATACCCAAAGCAAAGAGCCATGATATGATAAAAAGTGGTTTGACAGAAAAATACGTGACTGAGAAAGAAACCAAAGCTGGGACTCCAGAAGTGAATTTTCTCATCACAAAATACAAGTAGAAGTTTGAAGCTCGTATATAACTTGAGGATATTTGGTGCTCAGTCTTCTGCTGGATGGTAAAATCAAAGTTCAACAGAAGAAACGTTGGTGAAATCAACTTGGATGAGTAGCACAACCATCAATGCTTTTTAACATCTCAGTTTGTCCAACATGGGAAGGGAGGAGAGGTTTCAGCAAGTAGCCTCATCTCTTGTCCATTAGAAGGTGCTTTCTGTATTTCTTAAGAGGGATTTTTGGTTGAGTTTGGTTGAGTATGTTCTTTGGTCTTTATTACAGTTTGATACTGTTGTTTATAAAAGTGGAGTTTTCTGGTGCTTACATTATATTGCCATAGTATGCTATAACATAGAGAGACTCTGTGTGTCTATGCATAGCATAGATGTGTTTATATATTACTGTATTAATATATCAGATATAAACACATACAGACTCACCACTCTATATGTAGAAATACACTTTGTATGCAAAAATCTGAATTAGCAGTAAAATACGCAGAGTCTATTTGATATTCTCCTTTCCCCTTGGTGGTTTGAAAGCCCAAGGCTGTAGTGATGGTCCCTGTTTCTGTGGGAGCAGCAGATTTGTGTGCTGAGGTGATGTCCTGGCACGATACCTGTGTATTGCCAGTGTGTAGGAATTATTTTTCCCTGGGCTTGCACGTTTTGAAGTGCAGCCAGATCTACAGATGACACTCGTGCATAATTTGTAGATCTGCAGAATACCAGGTTTGACTTTGTGATTTTTGAGATAGGACTATGGATGTTGTAGCAAAGCATATGATTAGGAGACTTGGAATGAAAAGGTAAAAGACTCAGACTCATGTGACTGTCTTAAAATAACAGCCTTTTATTAAAACATTATTAGCAACCAACTATTTTCTTCTAGTGCCGTGATAATCTAAACTGGTTTTAGTGCCAGGAGTGTGCTACTGTCATATTGCCACCAAACAAAATTAGAGCCTATTTAATCTTCAGTCTGGGAGGCATTTAAATTAATCCTTCAGTTTTTTCCCAGTTCACATACGACTTTGAAAAGCTTCTAAAAAATCAAAGGATAAAGAAAACTCAATCTGATGAGTTTTGTTCATCAGTAAAGACAAGTAAAAAGAAAAATTGGAGCTCTTGCTAAATTAAATCTTCACATGTAGATCCATGTGACTGCAAGAATGGCAATGATTACTTACAGAGATAAACAGCAAAAGCAGAGACCTGGGAGTTCTATGGATAGAAGATAAACAATATATTTATGCTACGGCCAAGTAGGAGATGCAGAAACTGGACAGTCTCTGAACAGTGATGATAAAAATCTTTTCTTTATCAGCTTTAAGCACACTGACATACTAATTTTCTCAGGCAGCAATGAAAACAGGCATTCTTTGTGTATACTGAGTATGAACTCCATTTTAACAGTGAAACATCGGAGTTTTCCTTGTTTGTAAGGTTTGCTACTGTGGCATGGCTGGGCTTACCAGAGCTGCCCCTTCCAGCCGCAGTTTGTGCCGGTATCTCCAGAACAACCTCCCCCAGGACCTGGAGCTCCATCCAGCACTTGGGCTGGAGCAGCTCTGGCAGGTGGCGGGCAAAGCACATCAGCTTTACCTGGGCAGTAGGTCTTCCTGGGCTGGGAGAAGAAAGATTGGGTCTTTGTGAGCTGTTCAGTTTTTGCCTGCACTTAGGAAGTTTTTGTCAGGATGAAGAAGTCTGAGGATGTATATGTCCATATGCCCTTAGAGATAGACTTTCCTATACTTCAAGGAAAGATCTTGGCCTAGGAGCTTGAAGAAGCAAGGACTTTTCCTTAAGGTGAACTAGGATAAGATGGGGAACATTTGATCTGGGGGTGCACAGGAATAAACTTGGCTGTTAAAATCTCTGCGGTGTCTCAGGTTTCTCCTCCTCAAGAATGTGGACTAAATACGCCTGAAGTAAAGAGACCTGCTTACTGTGTGCTATTTTAGTGACATCAAAAAGGCACACACTGTTTTGTGTTTGCATTAATGAAACAGAGATAAAAGTTCATTTCTACATGTTTTTTCCTCTGTGCATCTCAGTAACAAGATACAGTGGCTGAACTGTCTGGCATTTGTGGTTAGGCATATTTGTAGACCAAGAGAAGGTAAAATGAGACAGATACGTTGTTAGAGATACTATGTCTTTGAGAAGGAAAGCTTTCCCAGTATTTGCTAGGTGCACATGTATGGAATGCCTTAAACTGCAGAGTGGAAAATAAATCTTAGATATAACAGACCTAGATTCAGATGAAGACGGTGGATCACAACTTGCTGTTGAAATTCTTCGTCATATATAGTTAGTACAGGAAAGAATTTTCTGAGCTACAGTATTGCAATTAAAACTGATTTATGGATAGAGAGTCTTCATAGTGATGTCCCACTGAAATTTCTGAGTGAAAGGTCTTGCCGCCAACAAATGGCTTAGTACTTCCAGTACATTAATGATAGAGAAGTGTAAATCAACCTCCAAAAATATGATTGCAAGTTTCTCTGTTAAATTTGAACGTATCATGTGGACCCCAATGCTTCCCCACAAATAATGTCCTGCAGATGTCACTTAACACAGGATCCAAAATATAATTATTAGGGGGAAAAGGATTTATTATGGCAGCTCTGATCTAAATTTATCGTAATGTCTGCTGTCCAAAAGGCTGAACGAACCTTGCTTTTCACAGTGGAGGTAATTCAGAAAATTTTGTGCATCTTTTGTGCGTGATCAGGTGAGTATCATCATTCATATAAACACTCATAGCACTGAGAATTTCTACAGGCCAGACCGAATGAATATGTTATTTTTGAAAAGAGAGCCATTACAGCTAAAAAACTAAAACTACTTTTAAAAAACCCTTTAGGAAATATTATCCCTCTAAATCTGTATTGCAGAACCGAAAAACTGTTCTTATTTGATTTTTATTCTAAAAGAATGCTTAATACCTGAAGTTTCCACTGAGAGTTGTAGGCACATAGTATGTTTTACAATTGAGTAAGAATTATTTACACAATTTTTTAATTTAAGAACTGTGGTACATGAATGCTTTTTATAATCTGAGCCCAGGTATCCAACCGACTCTTTGTGTGCTTTGCCACCAAGGGGAATCCACTGGCCCCAAATGTCTGGGGAACATGTTCCACATATGGAGACCCACCTACGTGATGTGGTATGCTGTACCCGGACCGGAGCTGAGTATCTAGCACAGGCTGAAGAGGTGCCTTCCGTTTGTCATTTAGAACCAGATAATATGCAAATATTACGTTAATTTTACAAAATACATCTAGCAGTGGTTCTATCTCATTTGTTTATCAACAACTCATGGGTTGCAGAAACATATCAAAAAGATACAATCAGAGGTTCCGTCTCCTGCTTTTCACAAAAATGAGTGAACCATTGGTCTGCCAGAACAAGAGATGTCTCAAACACTCCTTTGAACCTCCTCTGATCAGGAGGAGTTGAATTAGTATTCCTAGAGATTTGCTGTGAAATGATGTAGTGATCTTCTAGAAACAGAAGGGAAGTGGGGGGGAAAAACCCTTCCAGTTTCTGTTAGTTTGATTGAATGTTGTATTTTGTACAAGGTGAAATAGCTCACAGCCTTATAAAATAAGAGATGGAAAAAGCCTAAGGCATTTGAATAATTTTGTTGTATTTTTGTATTCACATGATATTTAGAAGATGACATCTATTTATATTATGTGTTTTGGCTACTTAGTGGCTTAGCATCTGGTTTGTAATGGTTTGGATGCAATTCTGTGTAATTTGTGCTTTTTTTTTTTTTCTGCATAAGGTCACGCAAGGTTCCTGCTCTGTATTCACAACATATATTTCATTGTAATTCCCTGACAAACTACTGATAAGTGAAAGAAAAGTGTACACTCTTCATCACTGCATCTCTCATCTTTTCACTTCTTGATTTATTTTTATTTCTTCTTTCCCCTCTATGGCTGAGTACACTGATGACTGGAAGACCAGGAACAGATAAAATGCTTTTCTCTTTTCATTATTGTTATTCTGTGATATAAAGTATTTCCTGAAATTTATAAAATAACATCTCAAGGAGGAGATATTTTTAAAGAGCTGGCTCAAGATTTCTGTCATAACCTACCAAAGAAACACACTGGGCATTTTTCTAGCAAGAGTTCTGAGGAAATGTTCTCGACTGTGAAGGAAAGCAGAGGAGAGAAATGGCAGTAATATCAGCTCTTGCCTCAAGTAATTCTGTTGACAATAGGAGGTAATTAACAAAATTAACCATGTGGTTTATGCATTTTTAAGTAAACACATAGAATATTAGTTACACAGGAAATAGCACTCTCATTTATAAGCGTGTAAGAAGGACCAGGGGGGTTACACCAAAGATCCATTTAGTCAAGTACACTGTTTCTTCCCTTGGTAACAATAGGTACCAAAGGAAAATCAAAAACAGAGACTGCATAGAGGGAGTTTTCTTTCTGGTTTGCAGAACAGTGTGTAAGTTCAAGAGGAAGGAAAGAGAAATGGGGTCCGAACATTTGCCCATCCCTCATATTTCCAGTTAAAAGATCCAGGATCCCCAGTTATCAGCCTCAGGATCAGCTTCTGGATCCCTAATTTGTGTTTTTTCACCCTTTTGACTCCCAGCTCTCCTGGAGTGCTTAATTAGGTGGTTAGGCTTACAATACAGGCCTTATGTTTCTAAATCCTTTACTGGATATAACTACTCAGCTGTAAATAATGGCTCACAAGGTTTGGGTCTGTGATGACAATAGTAGTACTCCTTTTTACTTATTTTCTGTTTTTCTGTTGGTTGCTGTTAGAAGGAACCACATTCTTCTCTGATATGTAATTTAAATCAGCCAAGTTGTTTTTCTTAATCCTGTATTACTCTATCAAGTTTAGAACAGAATAAAAAAACTCCACCATAGTCCCCAAAAGCTAACTGTGAAAAGGATTGGAGGGAGTTATATCCCCTTCCTCCATCTCTTATTCTATTGCCAGGACACAGGAAGAAAGCATTTCAACATAACAGTGAGTGCAAAACATCAGGAAATCATAGGTATTTTCAAGTCTTTATCCCAAACATGCCTACAGTTGTTAACTAATGATTTATTAGTGGTTTTGTTTTAAAAAACACTAGAAACATTGTATGAGGTGGTTGCTGGAGTCTGCTGAGTATTTTGGGGTTTCATTCCTTTCTCTGTGGCTCCTGATGACAACTAGATGGCCACATAGGCAAACTGTTGCCTTCCCACCTCTCAGTCACCTTCCCACTCTTACTCTACAGGTACCACACACCCTCCACCAGTGCCTGCATTGATTTTGCTGTCCTTATGTATAAAATTTAGGTTTTTCATTATGTCTGATGGTGCTTTATTTGGAGGCATTGTAGACATGCTACTCCATTTTCAAAACATTGTATAAGGGAAAAGAACACCTTTTTGGAGATCTGCAGCACACACCTGTCTCCCTGGAGGCTGCATCTGGCTCCACAGTCAGGGGTTCATTTTTTCCTGCTAGGCTTACTGACAGTCTAATAGCATCAACTGATCTTCCTGAGGGCTTAGTACAGAAACATGCTCTAGTTAGTGTGGTGGGATGAATTCGTGTAATTGATTTGGTGCATTCAATATATGTTTGAAAAGTCAGGAGGGTAAAACCAGGACCATGTATGGAATGGTTTCTTTTAATGGCAATACACAGTCTGAGTTCTGGACCAGCTGCTAAATTCTAAATATTTAGTGTAGATTACTAATATGAAATGGCAAATGAGAACTATAATTTTATACAGAATGAGTTTGAGGTTGGCTTTTTAATACATGGCAAGTACGAATCAGGACTGTTTTAGGCATTACAGAACATCATAGTTTTAATAATTTGCTTTTGTTTTCTTCAAATCCTCAAACCAAGTAGTTTAGATCCAGATTTATGCTTTCTGTGATGCCAGTTTGTCAGGGTTTGAGAGGAAGAAAAATGAAAACTGCAAACTGTTGCTCATGCTCTTCAGATATTTGACCTCTTTGAACCCAGATCCTGAAGCAGAATAGAACCAGCCATCACAATCCATTAAATGAGAACTCCCCACTGGTGTGTTTCTGGTGCCGCATTGTTGCCCTACCCAGCTCAGGATAGTGGGGAGACTGGGCATCTTCTCCACAATATTCTGATCTTCCTTAATAGAAGGTAACATGCAAAGAATTAAAAGGAGATGGGTTTTCAAATACAGGGCTTAAATGTTGATTTTATCATACTGGTTTAGAGTGTCTTGTCATTGTTTTCCTCGTAAAGGAAAAGGTATTTATTTGAAGCCTGTAGTGCATGAAGCATGAGCCACTCTTTTTCCATCTAGACCTCACACGGTGTGAAGAATAGGACCCCCTCAGACCCTCAGGTCTCACAGTAATCAGCAGCTGTACTTGCACCATCATGTTATGTGAAAATAGGGCTATTCAGCAGGTGAGATGCAGCTTCCTGGGACTACGTCTGAAGCTGCTGCACAGAACACGAACTGGCTGCTGGCTGAGAAAAGACCTAATGATAACTGCTGCACCTGAACAGTCTTGGCTCTTCAAGTAAGAGAGGAGTTATTTTCTCCTGATTATTCTCATCATCTTCCTTTTCAGAGGGTTCACCACAGAAGGACCGCAGTGACACTGCAGGGCTACGAGTTCAGAACCTCTTCTTCCTTTTCAGACACCAGAGCTTTGCAAATGTCACAGGTTCAGAGATTTAGACATCACAGATTTTTTACATTTATATATACGTACAATACACACACACGCACTCTTCAGAATGAATGAGAAACTGCAGCTGAAAGCAGTAAGAGGTTAAGTAAGAAATCAGTCAGGAACAGGTTCATGGCAATAGATGGAGTTCTGGAGCTCTGCAGGACCCACCCTGGCTGGTACCGCTTTGCTGTCAGACGTTCAGTGTGATGGGAGGCAAAGCCTAGAAAATAAGAGACAGGGAAGAGGGCACCAGATTGGGCTGTGTTTTGAGGAAAATTTTTCTGTCCCATGCAATTCTGTACAGGACAGACTGACGTATGCAATATGCGAAGATACAGGCTCTCTCTCACAACAGTTTTGTCAAAGCCTTTTCATTTAAAACTGGAAATCTGAATTTTAAAATGCTCTAGCACAGGTTACTTTTATTTGGTTTACTCTAAAGGAAAATAGAAAGGCTTAAATTTTATTTGCATGAGTAATTTTAGGGCTTAGAAGCAACAGGCGACTCAACATGAGATCCTTACATGACACGACTCCCTGCGAAATAAATAAATATGTATACACAAGTAAAAGAAATGGGTTATCTTTCGGGGGATGAAAAGCAGTACAGTACTTGGATTTAAGAGATTATTTTTACCTGATTATCCAGTATTTCTGAGACAGATGATGCAATACTTTATCTATTTCTAGTATCAACATATTTTATAAGCTGTTGAAACACAGAAGAGACCCTAGTAGCTGAAAAAATATACTGCTGTGAAAGACTTAAAGAACTCAAATCTGTTTAGCATCTCAGGAAGACAGAAGATTATTTGATTGAAGTTTGTAAGTATTTTTGTGTGGAGAAAATAGTGTATACAAAAAGAACCTTTAATCTTGCTAAGACAAGTAGATGACAGCAAGGAAAATAGTAGATTTTCTATCTCTTGATAACTCCAGTGGTGACTGGTGTTTCAGGAGAAAGATGGTTATGCTTTATTGAGCTTAATAGAGGAGTAACTGCATGTAATAGCCTGTGCTATACTCGAGATTGAATGTGATGATCTAATGGTTCTCTTGGCCTTAAAGTTTAGGAATCCCTTGAAAATCCATGCAGACCAAATCAGGAAAGAGAAGGGTTTACTTTAGTCTCTGAAAGCAGCTACTGATAAAATGTATTCCGCTCTGTTCTCTGTGCAAATAGAGTGACAAAATCTTCATGTCAAATCGTCTGGTAAGCAGAAACATTCACATTCTGATATTCTGGCCATCCTTAATTGAGAAACCTACCCCTAATCACAGAAAGCTCTCTTCAAAAGCATGTGCAGAGGAGTTCTTACTGACCTCATTTGTTGATTAAATTGCTTATACAACACTGCTTTCTGAAGAAATCTACACTTTTGTCTAATTGTGTGAAGTAGAGTGTACAGTCACTTTGTCCTGTTTGCTGATCACTGTAACTTGGGTAGCAGCCTTCAGTTTAAACTTGATCTGTTTACTATCTTATCACCCACATGCTTGTAGGCTTATACAGGGTTCTGGTTTATCACCATTTCACTTTTAGGGCTGGGATTGATATCAGGTCTATCTGTCTGTTTGAGACCCTTCCATAATGGGGACTTTCTTTATTGTGACCCAGAGGGGACCAGTAGCTACTATCTGCATTGTATTATAAAATATGCTTTACTTAATGTAATTTCTCTGATAATTAGGCAGATGTTTAAGGTTTCTATATGTTGTGTATCATTATGCCTTTCTGAAGTATAAAAACCCACCAATGCGGTTTGTCTCTAGCAATTCAGTACTTAAAATTATTTTGGGAGAGGAAACAGCAAGACTCTGACTAACAAGAGGAGTATTTCAGCCCCCAGAGGGATCCCACAGATGGACTAGAAGTTAGAAGAATTTATCCAGTCAAATCTTTAGGTATACTTTCACCAAATGAACAGCTGTGGGTAGCCCATCTCATCCTGTGTTCATAGTTTCTTCAACTTTTGTGACGCCTCTAGAATTTTAAGTCTCTGCTGAATTTCTCAAGATCTAGTGCCATCTCTTGAACTCCACATTGATTTTCTTTAAGAGTGTCCTCAAATAAAACATATAAAATAGGCCCATGTCTGAAATTCATGTTCCTGCCAGACACAGTTCTTATGATATATTGCAACAATACATCAGAGAAAAGCAGCCCCAGTGATCTATTACAGTGATACTATACATCCTTGTAGAAGGAATGAACAGGAGTTCTAAACAGAGAACTTGAACAGCTTTTTGAAGTTATCTTCTGGCAAAGGTACTAACACCTATTGTGTTTGTCAAAAGATCAAATGTTACATTTAACTCTTTGTGTACTACTGGTACTCTGATTGGTGATACTTTAATGTGGTTATGTTTTCTGTCTGCAGGAATGAATTACAAATATTCAAGATTTTTTTCCAGAGATGTCTTCTGTAATTAGGGTCAAAATACACCCTGATATTGTAAATGTGCTTTGCTTTTAGAAAGAGAGAAGTAACATTTTCTTTTAACTTTATTCTCTCTGATGTCATTTGGTCCAGAAAAGAGCAAATACAGTGTTACCCATTAAAGGTATAACAAACTTTGCTGTTAACATCTGAAGTTTGTAGTGCATTGAGGAAAAGCTTCTGCAGCTTATTCTGTTTTTCTAGGAAGGAAAGGGACTTATGAATCACTGCTACTCCTATGGGTGCAACAGCAGCAGAAATATTTCTCCTTAGTGATGTTTTAGAATCATAGAATCATTTTGGTTGGTAAAGATGTTTAAGATCATCAAGTCCAACTGTTAACCTAGTACTGCCAAGTCCACCTCTAAACTGTGTCCCTAGGAACCTCATCTACATCTCTTTTAAACATTCCAGGGATGGTGACTCAGCTACTTCCCTGGGCCATTTCTTCTTGTCCTATCACTTGCTACTCAGGAGAAGAGACCAACAGCCTCCATGTTGCAGCCTCCTTTCAGGTAGTTGCAGAGGGTTCTCCAGGCTAAACCCCCCTAGGTCCTTCAGATGCTCCTTGTAAGCCTTGTTCTCCAGAGCCTTCACCAGCTTCCTTACCTGGACCTTTTTCAAAGAGAATTGGTGCGTGTCTTCCTGAAAAATCTTGAGCTTTGCCTTAGAGTCCTCCCAGTTTGCCTTGGGGGCTCATGTCAGCTGAGTGTTGGGAAGTGGTTCCTCCTGTGGTCACTTGTGTTATTGCTCTAGCCCTTGGAGTTTGCATGTTCAGATGCCAGTAACTAACCAACAGTATCCCTAAATTTCAGTTAACTCACATAGCCTGAAACTGCGTATTCAGACTGTGTTCTTACTTTATTAGAATCAAATGTTCCTGCTATGCACTCCATTTTTTCATAGTAAAGAAATATTTCTCGTAATACCACCACACTGCGGTCATTACTGAAAGTTATTCTGCCTGAACAGTTGTGTCAATGCAGTATAAATTGTGGTAGTATGCCAGGAGCCCAAGTACTCACCTTTAGGCCTCTGCCTTCACTTATTAAATAACTTTCCTAAATTATCTACAAAACTACATTTCCTTTGGGGGCATCATTGATATGGACAGATTTTGTATAGTTTGCTTTCCATCTGGAGCTCAGCTCTGCTTCCTTCAGGCCAAAGATGTGACTACTGGTGCTCCACATCCCGGGTATTTGCTCTGGTGTACAGCTATGTAAAAGACATCTCTTTCTAATTTTCACCAGAAGTTGTATGATGGAGCCAAGAAAATATTTCTGGATACAAGCTCTGTCAAAGCTTGTATGCTTTTGTATGGTTCTGAATTACTCAATCAGACCTTTTTCAGATAAAATGTCCTGCTACTGCTATTTGAAGACATTTTGGCTACAATGCTTTGGATTATTTGATCTGCCAGTACAGCCATATTGCACTGGAAATGTGTGAAGCTGGGAATGAGATCAAGAGAAAGCTCTAGATCTGTTTTCTTCTGTGTTTTAGGGATGTTTTTCTTCCACAATGAGTTTTAAGCCCATTTCCCAAATTCAGTAGGCACAGACAGGCATTAAAGTAATGGTGGCAAAGAGCTATTACCTAGCTTTGCAATTTTTGCCATTCCTTTACTTGACACTGAAGTTTGAGAGCATTTTGTCCTGTGAGCAGTGCTTCCATTTCTTTCTTTCACACATTCTCCACAATCAATTTTCCCAGGTTCTTATGACATTTTTAGTTTCCTACCTATCAGATTTCTGCATGCTTACTTCATAAAGGAGGAAAAAAAAAAAAAAAAAAAAGGAAGAAAGCCTAATTTTAAAAAGAAAGTCACATGGCAATATCGAAAGCTAATAGTTCTTTCTAGTTTTCTTCATTTCATTTTTCCTTCAAAGCCATCTTGCCTGGTTCTCTTCCAGCCTCCCTGTCTGTGCTACTACAAAATGTTGCACAACCTGTTGAGGTACAGATCAAGAAGCTGAAGAAGTGTAGACCATTTCAATTTGACTCTTTCACACCACATCCTATTTTCTGACACAACTTTCACTTTTGATGGACGAAAACTTCGGGTGACATCCTTTTAGTGCACCTTTCTCCCCCCCTTTTCTTTTTTTGGTAAAACAAAGTTCTCAACCACTTCTCAACTGATTTATTTTTTTGTTTTGTTTTCAATAATGTTGGGTGTTGTGGTTTTCTGCTCAGTCGGAAAGACACAATTGTTTTGAATCTTCTCAGATGATGAGAAATAAGTCATATTGTTTTTGGAAATTACATAAACAAATTTTAGAGTCTATTTGAATTGATTAATTCATTGTACTTCCAGTTTTAGTAAAAATGTTCTTAAATTGACAATCCCACATTTCAGAAACTTCCTACTAATGAATGCATATTATTTCTGTTTGGAGGAGAATATGTGCACCTTTATTTAGCATGTGTAATACAGTTCATAAACTAATTGCATGAAACAGCTGAAAAATAACTGAATGTAACTGCCACAGGAGCATATATATCTACAGATGCATAAATAATCTAAGATGCTCGTTATTGTTATAGCTAGAAATTCCGAAACAGATGACAGTTATTTTATTAGAGACAGCCTATCTGCCAGCTTGAAATTGACTTCAAGTTGTTAATAAGTCTACAACAGTGAGTTCAGGCAAGCACTATAGCCTCAACTACAGCAAACACAAAATCAGGTGGAGTCAGTTTGTCACTTCATCAGGATAGCCTGGCTGCCATCAATATTGGCTGGCATCTGCTGTGGGCAGACTGGACTTCTTCCCATTGCCACCTAACTAGCAGGTTCAACATGAGAAAAATTACCCAGGTGTAGTCTGTGGTATCTTGGTCTCTGTTAGCTCATCTTGAAATAAACTGAGACAGATTTGCTTGTGATTAGGCAGGAGTTGTCCAATTTGATTTGCAGTGTGCTTTTTCTTGAAAACATGAAAGTTTTCAACGCTGTGTTCATTTTTGCATTGCAAGAAATATCAGATCTACTGCTGGCTGTGATAATCGCTGTAGCTAGATCAGCTCTCAGAACAAGGATGGTCTTATAACTGCCTGTGAGTAAGAGCAAAGCACAGCAAGAAATCTTGCAAGGAACCTGTCAGCCTCTGATCTTCTTGACCCATCCCTTTTCTGGCTTAATTCCTGGATGTGACCACCCTGCTGGGTCTGATCAGTAAATATGGACAAATCTTTCTTACCTGCATTTGGCTTTCTCTAAGCTACTTATGTGATTCTGAGATGCTTTTGTATAATTCATTCTTTAATGTCTCTGTCTGCTGAAGGTCTCTATATGGGTCTCTGGGATAAAAAGGACAGAAGTAAACACACACAAATGCTGAAATTCTAAAATGTTAGATGCTTTCCTACACCTGCTTGCTAGGTGTAGTTAGTGTGGAGGTTATGAACTTGCCTGAGCCACAGGTTGGATGGGGAGTGCTGAGCACAGACCTCTGGACTAAGCAATTAGTGTTGGAGCTCTTGGGTAGGAGGCTGACATGCCACGGGTGAATTTGCACAGCACTAGAAGGGGTCACACTTGAACTCATTTCTGAGAGGCTTCAAAAGATGCTGAGATCATGTGGCTCCACAGCAGTCTGGTGAATAACTGAGTAAATTGCAACTTTAACACTAGATGCTCTCTACTTTCCCTAACAATACAAGTGAATTGGAATTTATAGCTCCTTATCATGTCTTGGAACACAATACCACTTTCTTTTTGTATAGTAGTTTCCACTGACCTGTGATTTTGCCTTTTTAGTTATCTCGTTATTGTTTGGGCACACTTCAGAATTAATATATTTAAAATAATATCTCAGATCAGAAAGGTTCTAGATTAAAACCTACAGGCAAAATCTTTGCTAATTTTTGCTGCAGGTCCTAGGTAAAAATGGAGCATCACCATAATAGCAATTATGGGTGGTTATTACTCCTGATTAAAATTAAATTAAATTGCAGTTGTCACCTAAAAAGAATTAATTATCACATAAAAACTGTCCGCCTTTAATTTTAAACATCTGCTAGATAAGCATGCCAATAGCAGTGGAGGATTTGCCAGATACCTCATCAACAACCCCTTTGTATCATAAGATAATTGACATGATGTAGTCTGAAATGCTTCATTTTTCAGATCTAACTGTATCTCACACACTACATAGGTCTTAGAAGTCTTTCTCCAAGTCAGATGTAAACAAATCTGGTATTTTAAGACTATTTAATTTGTCAGATAGTTTTTTAGTGATACATTGAAAATATTATTGGGTTGTATCAGTATCCAAGGTATTGATGTTGGGGATCTAAAGGATTTATCTGTCAACTCTGCTCTTTTCCTGGCCCAGGTTTTCAATGTCTGTAAATCTCTGCAATCCCACTGACATTGCTTCAGCAGACTGGTTTCTTAGGCTGACATTTTCAAGGGTATTTAGATGTTTACACATCCCCGAGGACCTCAGACTAACATGAGCTACTATCTGAACTTGTGCCCGTGTCTCCTCTGTACCAGAGAGGACAGTCATATTCTGATACCAGACATGAAAGGGACATGTCAGGGTATCCAGATACCTGCCTGGAGGAATTGTTACTTACAGAGACCTCCTCTATGTGATGTGCTGTAAGAAAATGGTGATGTGAGACTCTGAGTGTGCTCGGGAGGACCCAGTGTTATCAGAAGAAAAATTCCACTATTAAGCTATCACAATATTTCAGTGTTCATTTTGGCCTCTCAAAGCTACTTGTGATGAAAGTCATACATTTTCATGAAGTGCAACATTTAGAAACTGATGTACAAAATGGAAACAAATACTTCCAGTTTTAACTGACATATACTGTTACTTTAACCCAGAGAAGTGGTCCTCAGTATTACTACAAAATCTGAATGTGTTATGAAGACTAGAATTTTTTTGCTTTTAGAGCAATGCGAAAATACCATTTCTGTTTCAGTTGTGAGTGTTTAAACTCTCACACGTGTCATTCAGCAGAGGTGGGAGTGATTTTTCTGGTGCAGAACGGTACTGAAGTACAGTTCCCACCTCATCGAGGCAGAGTTGCTGGTGCTACTCCTTGCATCAGGTGCTTCTCAAAATTAATTTTTTATTCAGAAACATCTTACCTACCATCAGTGGACTTGTCAGTTGTGCTAAATTCACAACTCAACTGGGGCTTCTGGGTAATAAATATATGAATATCAGGATAATCTCAATGAGCTAGTGCATTTAGCAGGAAAACTATTGGTACTGTAACACTGAGAAAGGAAAGGATGTTAATCAGCCTTTTGACAATATAGTTTTTAAAAGTCAATAAATTACTGGCTTATTTGGTTATTACCAACATGCAGAGAAAGCACAAAGGAAAATAATTAAAGGAGAAGTCATTGAACAGTCATTAGAAGTTACTGCACTTCAGCATTGAGCTCTTTTGTCAGTGCTCAGCAAGAACTGACTGTTCTCCTTAGTCTGCGGGATGGTGGTCAAGTGGAAATGGTACTTTTGGATGTTTTCCGAAATTAATTTGCTGTTCCTACTGCTTCCAAAATTGTGTTTCACATTCTGTTGGGTATGCTTCCCTTAAGAGATCTAATCTATAACATACAATATTTTATATTAAAATTTTGGGGAAAAAAAGTCTAGGGCAGCAGAAGGAATAACTTTTTTAATGTCATTTAAAAAAAATTCTTAGGAAAATCTTGGCACATCTGTTGCAACTTTCTAATATTTTTTAATGTAGAAACCTAGGTAGCAGTACTTATGTGGGATTCTGCCACAAAGAAATTTCTTCACAGTGAAGAAATCTACCAGCAAAAGAGCCTCCCTGTTTTAGTGCTTGACAGTCAAGTTAATGCCTTTGATTAAGTTGGAAACGTTCAGACAGAACGTGTGACGCAATATATAATGCAATTATTTATTGATGTACAGAATTCTTTTTCAAATTGCATTTTATTATTATTATTAATAATATTATTATTTTATTTATTGACTGTTTTCAGTATGCCTGACATTTAAAGACAGGTCTCCTCACTAAAAGGTTTGACCTAAACACAACCCATATGGGCTGTGAGTGGTCTCTACCACCTCGCAGGGGAGACAAAGCCTCTGCAATTCCAGCAGTGAGGTGATTCAAACATTCAGATCAGCGAGGAAAAGTAAACTCTGTCTATAGCTTGTGTTTTTCAATCAACAGAAATTTCTTGGGATGCTTATTTTGGTATTTGCTTCCACAATCGGGGAAAAAAGTACAAATAACGGGATTCTGAACTACTTCTTGAACGAGCAAACAGAAGGAATAAAAATGTGAGTGTCGGGGGTGTGAGGGTGAGACTTTTTTTAAATCTGAAACTGCTCTTTCAGGTGATGAATTAGTTTTGACCCTTCCATCTTCTGTCTTATGGGATGATCATCCTGTCCAATAGTGAGCTTCACCTGCGAGTTTCAGGGCTGTTCCCATATCAGATTTCCCTCACATGCCATGCTCTAGGATTTCCCACAGTTGCTCTCATCCTTTCCATATTGGGGAAAAACAAACAAACAAAACCAAACAAACACCACCACCCCACCCCGCCCCCCCCCAAAAAAAAAAAAAAAAAAGCAAAACAAACAAAAACAAACATACATACACACTCCCCCCGCCCCAACAGTTCCAGTGACATATTCTCATATTTCCCTGTCAACCTGTACTCTCTGGACTCTTACGTGTCTCATGAAGATTGTGATACATATTTTGTACAGTAGACAATGTTCACCCTCCTGGTTACATGCATAGCTCCACATAATATAAGTGACTTCATTTAAAGAACTCAGAATTGGGCTTTATAGACTGTTGTGCAGCTGAACCTCTCATACCTCAATTTTCAACCCAGGTAGATATTGCTTTATATTACTTATGCTTTATAACACCTTTCAAAAAAGAAAATTAAAATAATTACTCTTTTCTCTTAAAATGAAAATGTGAAGTGAAACATTACCTTCTGTGTTAACCCAAAGTTCACATGACTTCATTTGTATCATCAGTTTTTTTTTAGTTCAGTTGAAATCTCTCTTCCAGTTGTCTCTGTGAGGTTACCTATTGCAGATCCTTACACATGTGGGAAAAAAATAACCCTGAACAAAGAGCATTGTGATTGCTTCCATGTCTCCACATTCTCTTTTATGGAAAAATTTATTTCTTATACTTATTCACCTGGAGAGGTGTTGTAGTACACTCTATATATTTAATCCCAGCTCTCAGTTCTTCTTGCCAAGTCTGCTGTATGAATTTTGTTGCTGCTCTCCAGGGAAAGAGAGGTTCTTGCTGAATATGGTTCGAAGGAGTCCAGGTCTCTCCTATCTGTCCTGATACTGACATTAAATAGATTACTTTAAAAAACTTATAGGGTTCACTAATGTAAGACAAATATGTCTTACTAAATAGTTCTTTGCAATATGAGAGCTAAATAAATGAATCAGTTCAGACATTAAATTATGATTACAGCTGGGGTGGAAGTAAAGTGCACTTTTAAAGCATGGAAAAAATGGTCAGAATAGATACAATCTCTTAAATTGTTTAAAATTAACATATTGTACTAAACCAAAATTAGGCATAATTGTAGCACTTAATCTAACCTGTCAAGAGATGTTTTTAACAAGCTCAGTTCAAATATTTATGCCAAAGAATGGGAATGTTTTTTTTCTAGCTCAAGAAGTAATTTCAAGCCTTGAGACACTATTTTTGAATGCTAATAATCTGAAGTTGGAGGTTGATGTTTGGAAGGACAATATTCATTCTATTTTGACCTAATATGATTGTTTGTTCCCATCTTTATCTGCGAAGAGAAATATTCTGACCCAGCTAAGTAAGACATGTTTTGTAGGGCAGAAAATATGCTTTCACTTTTATTAACCACTTGCTATTAAAAACAAACAAACAAATCACACTTGAGATAATAAAAAACAATAGATTTTGATGTACCGATTTTTTAATAGCTTCACTTTTAACAGGGTAGCAGGTACATAAAGTACTTTTCAAATCTGAATAAATGTGGCTGGACAAGTAATCTGTTGATCTGTTTTTATTAGGAAAAATTAATTAGTGCAAAAAACCTGCATCATAAATGACTAAAAATGTATTTTACAGTTCGTAATTAAAAATTACTATGATTAACACAGGTTATTATTTTCTTATTTTCTCATCTCACTATTGTGTCTAGGTTTTTGTTTGTTGGTGGTTTTTTTTTCGTTTGTGTCTTTTTTTTTTTTTTGTGGTTTGTTTGGATTTGGTGGTTGGTTGGGTTTGAGAACGATTTTAAACCCTTATACCTACTGTTAGTTCCTTGCTGGATCTGTATATACCAATGTACAATTTGTTCCTCTACTACGTTTATACACACTCTCGACTAAACAGCTCCATTTCATTCTATAATTCAAATGTACTCTCAAAACCATTGCATAGGGGGTTCTTTACTGCTGAGTGATTTTGCACCATTGGATTTAATAATTTTTCAATCACAAGGATAACCTAAGAACATCTTTATCTTGAAAACCAACTTGGTCTTGTGAAAAGCACAAAAGAATCATAGTGAGGTCTTTGTGAGATATTAGATGTTATTTCTGTCTTTTCTGTAGCAAGTTGCATATCTGTACAAATAAATCTGCAGTGTAGTGGAAAGAAACCAGATGCTATTGTGCGAATACCAACCTTCCTTAAAAAAGCATTATAGCAGAACATAACAATATGAGATTCCAATTGAGTGGACTAGTGGTAAACTCCCTTGGGTAAACTAAGTCTAGGAAATTGAGTAAGGTCAAATAGAAGAATCCTTCAGGAGGTTATTTAATTGAAGTTTCATCACTGAGGTCCACAAGCTTCACTAAATAATGAGTAAAGTTATGCACTCTCAGGAGTGCAACACACCTTCAGCAGTCAGCTTTACAGTAGAAATATCTCCACACAGATTACTTTTGAGATATCATTAGTAGAATATTGGACGGTACAATTTATTATTCTATGTGAGTCTGCGTATCTCAAAGGACAGGAATTCTTGCTAAACAGTGGATAATTATGTGGAAACAGTTCAATATATCTCATAGTAAGTAGGTTTTGTGTCATAGTTACAGAAAACTTGTCTTAAAAGCCAATCTAATACATAAAGGCTTTGTTTCTCGAATAAGTGTATTCCCAACAACAACAAAAAAATACAGGTATTTCAGGGCCATAATATTTATATATTTATGACATAGATGAAGTTTAACAATTATTAAAGCACTTCTATTTCAAGTTAGAAAGCCTTTAGCTAAGTTATCTGTCCTGTACTTTACCATAGGTATATCAAAGGCTTTTTCAGTATCAAAGAATACAGCTGCAGTAATTTTTTTTACCTTGTGTTCTTTGATGTTTTTGCTAGATTTTGATACTTTCAATGGCTGACACTTTCCATCAAAAACCAACCTGATGGATTTCCAAATACCTCTTGCTTTCATTATACCTTTGCAGATGGGTACTCCTGCAGAAGCTCACTCAAGATACATGATGACCGCAGTCAGTAGCTTAATGTACCTGTTATTAGGAATCCTGTGATCTTTGGCTCTCTCAAACATTAAGATTATTATCTATACAGCTACATAAAAACACAGAGAAATGTTTTTGTTATTTGTTATAGATTTTATGTTTAAAAATGGAAGTTCAGAGTTTACAGTGGAATTTGTTATAATAGCTTTGTATGGTTGTCTTTTAAATCTGTTTTTCTGAAGTGGTTAAAAATTTACAAAGTCTTTAGTACCACAATATCCAAAACTTCCAGTTGTGACAAGCTTGATAGCTACTGCAGAGGAGCTCGGAGGCCCCTGCTGGGGTTTGACAGGTAACTATGAGGGGCAGACAGGCAGGTGTCCCACATCACCGGGCTGGTGAACTCGATGGTGTGTACAAGCCTCTTGTCGCGCAGCCTGGTGTGCATGTGAATATGTGGTACCTGGCCTGATGTCTGCTGCTGACCTAATGCACACCTGTCCATCAGGGACTAGATGAATTTTTCTAGCAAGCTCTAGTTCAACATATGAAAAATTGGATGTATTAAGTGATTAGATGAATCAGTGTTAACAGAAATGAAGACAGGCATATCACACTTATTCTTAGTTTGGGGAAATTGTAATCAATTTGAGAGTTAGCATTTAGAAATGTGGATCAGAATATAATGAGGAAAAGTAATAACATATCCAGCATTGCATTTGGACATCAGCTGTCAGACTGCTTAATATCCCTGAGAAGGACTAAAATAAACATTTAACGTTCGCTTCTGGAAAGTAAAAAGCTGTTAACTGGTGATGAGAAGAAAGTGAATTTGCTATTTTAAAGTCCTTACAAAAGAAGTACCACGAAATCTGAGTACCTGAAAAAAGTGTTAACAAGGAAGAAAACTGTGAACTTCAAAAATATTCTAAAAAACCTTGACTGTTTTTTAGTGTGTTTAGAAAGTGATAATGCTGTTTGAAATATCATACTAAGAACGCGGGAAAGAAAAGCAGAAAACACTTCATCAGAATATCATTACTTTTCTTGGTGAAACTTGATATAACTGAAGGATGTAAACCCTATTTCAGGTTGGTACGTTTGATCTCTCCACTAGCAACTTCTGTGGTTTGATTTCTTCAAATGTTTTTCCCCCATCAGCCAAGAAACGGCGTTGCCAGGTCAGGGAACTTGTGAGGCAGAGTCTCTGTAAGTCATTTGCTGCCTTGGGACAGAGGAGAATGGAACAAGAGGGTTTCTATGCTCCTAACCAGTCTACAGGTGCAGAGCATCTGCAGAAAGCAGCACGTCAAGGAAAATATCATATATTTATGTCCTGGTTCCTTTCCAGCTTCCCAGACTGAGTGTATCATGGGTTGAAGAATTTATACCAGTCACAATTGATCCATGAGATAGTATGTATGAAACTTATGCCCTAAGCAACGTTTCAGAAAAAAAATACAATCTTAAATCATGTTGTTCTTTAGATAGAAAATAAATTTTTAAACTTAAAAGCATGGGAATATTACTAAAGAGAATCACTGGGGTTAGTCTGCTGATATGTAGAGGTTAAGCCAATTAAAAATGAGCATACCACAATACAGCAAATGGTGAAGTGCCAATTTCTGACTCATTGTTTATCCTGTCTGCCTCTGCTTTACTCAATAGAATTATTTTAAAGTGAATCTTAATATATTGTAGTTACAGCTCTAGCTAATGGAAGAGTGATAGAGGTTCTTAAACATTTCTGAAG
Source organism: Patagioenas fasciata (assembly GCF_037038585.1). Taxonomy (NCBI): domain Eukaryota; kingdom Metazoa; phylum Chordata; class Aves; order Columbiformes; family Columbidae; genus Patagioenas; species Patagioenas fasciata. Next base: position 9,427,048 of record NC_092526.1, on the reverse strand, counting down.
ATTTTATCACAGGTGATGAGATCCTACATTAAACTTCATCCTATTTTAATCATATCTGTTTTTTCAAAATTGCATCAAGTTATGATTTCAGTTTGTGATTGGTACTGTTCATTTTGTATTTTATATTGAGTATTGCCTGACAAATAAAGCAATAATTAGATGTTTATCTAGCTGTTTCAGCTGAATGTGCACAAGCCATACTATAGCATGTATGGATGGAATATATCTTGAAGGGACTGTTAGTTAGTACTACTGCTTTTTGTTCTACTCACATAGACATAGTGGACATAGTGGTAAGGTGATTTTTTTGTTGTTGTTCTAAAAGAAATACTTTAGCTGAGCTTTCTTCTGAATCTTCCAATACCTTTTGCATGTGCAGCTTCAAATCATACATGATTTTTCTTCTCAGATAGAGGTAAGCAAAATTAATGGAATTGTATTATAATGAGTTGTTTTCAGTAGAACCTTATGTAGGCACTGTTTCTTCTATGACCTTTCCCCCATTTTTATGTAATGCAATATCAAATAATACAATGATATTTCAGGAGGCAGTTTCCAACAGTCTGCTCCTGTGTGCCATAAATTAGAACAGCTCTATGACTGCTCTGAATTTTTGCTGAGCGCTGCTAAACACATGGACTGTGCTAAGATTTTTATTTCTCTTTTATTTCACTTTCTACTCAGGCCAACCAAGGACAAAATGCAGGGAGATTTTTGCTGAAACTCTGTACATAAACCTGAACTCTATTTTGTATTTCATGCAAGGAATATTTATATGGCACTTGGCCCCAGCTGGAGGACACTTCTGTTTACCCTTTCACACAAAAAAGTAGATTCTGGTATTCAGAACCTGTAAATCCTACTGCGTTGTAGCACCACAGGTCCAGAAATAGACTCAGAAAAATACACGACAAAAGCATTTTATTGTTAGCAGAGAAACTGCCACTGTGTAAGCCAAAGGGCTGGGTTGTGACAAGAATAGGATGATGGAACTTGAGGGAAGATCCAAATTTGACCTCTCTAGCAGTGCTGTGCTGCAGAATTCTCTGCCAAGGAAAATGTGTAAATGCACAGGGCAAATTATAGCAAAGTTATTTTCAAAGCTCTGCAAGGGAATCAGGCACCTGTGAGCTCGAGAAGCATGGTCTTCTCATGTCAAGATCTGAGGTCAGTATTACACTGTCTGTGTTAGAAAAATGTGAGCTTATAAATGCATAGTAATTCACCTAATGTGATACAGAATAGATTGGATTCTGCCCTGTCCTTTCCAGTGATGATGAAGGTTGATGCTAATGGGAAATGAGATGGTAGGAGCATGTGGGTATGTGCCAGTGTTAATAAGACAATGTTGTACGCCATAATTTTTCATTGCTTAATTCAAGCTAAGAACAAGACCTTAAAGTGAAAATACTTTTAATTGATTGAACCTTATCTTTTGATAAATAGCAACTCCAAGCATGTCATACTGGGTATTTATCAAACCTTATCAATGATGTCACAGGCAAAATAGATATGGCAGCTCAACTGTTTCATCTTCCAACAGAACACTTGTGTGGAGTGCTGGGCAGCAGAAGACAATAACTTAAAAAGCTTCAAAAGTTAAACTTGAACACAAATTTAGTACAATAACATTGGGGTTTTTTAAGGTTGACTAATACCAGTTCTGGTTGGCAATATGGACAAGTGCCATTTGATTGTTACAAACATTTCACCTTCCACCTGTAAACTGATAAATAGATTTGTGAGGCCTGAGACAAAGCCTAGATTTCAGAGGAGGATTTGGAGCCTTCTCTGTCATTCCCAGTAACACCATCTGTCATTCTTACAACTGCTTAATCGGGGGAGGTTCTGGTGCTAAAAACTGATTTTAATAAAGTTTCTTCATGCTCAGATTTGTATTGTCTGAATAGTCAAGGTATGTATACCAAGAGATAAGATCAAGAAGACGTGCATAAAGTTCTGACTGGATTGGTATGCCTTTGTGTACAGTGTTTTTTTAGTACAGAAGTAATGATATTTTTCTTACAGATGCAAATTGTATTTAACATTACTAATCCTAATGAGATCTATTGGGAAAGATTCTTTTGAATTTAGTAACTACAGCACCTAATTTGAATTTTCTTTTTGCTTTAAAATTCATAAATTTAGTAAATTATTTCACATAAACATTAGTAGACTTTTTGTTTTCCATGCAGATCAATGTGGACTTGTGTTATCAGGTTAATTAGTTCCAAGTCTCAAGTATCTATTCACACCAATGAATAAAGACCACATTTGAATACAGCTACTCATTTGTTACTGATGTTATACTGAGATTTCAGAAACTTTTATTTTGTTTGGTCAATGATATTAGGAACCAACATTTTACACAATGTTGTTATTAAATTTGAGTATGTATTCAGGAAATATGAGTGTATTCCACCTCGATGGTGGTTTTCTCCCAAGTTATAAATTAATTCACACCATTTTTGAAAATACTTCTCTTAAATGTAGTTCCAGTCACTAAAGTAAAAAAACCAAATGGCATCATGAAGCAGTACTATTTCAATATATAAAACCAAACAGAATTTTCTGCTGTTAATTTCAGCTACACCTTGAGGTTTTCACATAATAGCTTTTGTTTGTCTTTACTTAATCTATGTATATGTTTTATTTACTTAGAAAATAATCACCAAAAATTGTTTTGCTTAGAAATACATTTTTTCTATTTTCCGTAGCATCCACAGTCTGCTGTGTCCCATTCTTAAATTTAAAATGACCTGTGGCTGCATTGTTCCTTGCTGCTTGCCATTGTTTTCGAAATTACTATCATGTGCCAAAGTGCAATTTTTTCTTGTTATCCTAATGCACACAGCCCCCAGCCCCCAAATACTATCCAAATTTTGTTTAATTTTAATGACTTGCTGGTTACTTTTCCTTACATTTTTCTAATTACATCTATTTATCCTGAAAAACTCATTATGAACTATGTTTTAGGTATATTCATAAATCATAGGATTTGAATAGCAAATGTCTCTGAAAACCAGGTTTTTAAGGAAGTCATGAATATAAACACTTCCTAAACCTTGTAGCTTCTTCTGAATCAGTAATGTATTGGTGCAGATGCATTATCTATCTGATACTTTCTATTTCCTGGATGATGCAGTGGATAAGACCACCTTCCTTAGTGCTGTTTTATACTCCATACCGAAAAAACCCTGAAAATTCTGCTCTAAGTACAGAACAGATACAACTTTCCTTCCTTCGAAACATCTAATACAAATTTTTCTAATATTATGCTTACATACAGCTTTCATTGCTACTGGATGCTATTGCAGCGCTAATTGCTATTTCCCTAAATTTCCTTAATTACTATTGCCCTTGGTAGGAGACAAAAGTTATTGTTAACATACACTGAGAGATTATAACTTAATAAACTCTAAAGAGTTTGTAACTTAAACAGGAGAAACAAAGCACAGGGAAAAGGTCACAGCATGCAAACACAGTTGTCTGAAACATTCTGTTCTGTGATTCTTTTGTCTTATCTTTAGTTTACTGGGTCTTCTTTGTAAGGACAAAAGGAGGAGATGAAAGATTAAGATGACAGTTGTAAAATATGGAAAGTTAAAGCCAATGTGAAGAAGAAGGGGATCACAGGCCATGGGTGTGGTTGAGGCTTTACAGAAGGAAATAAAAACGTAGTCTTCTTTCAAATATGTGGAATATGAGGTAGGGTTTCCAGTGCAATCTCAGACTCTGCTTACATTCAGTTTGAGGTGTAAATTAGAGAGAGTTTAGATAAATTCAGAATTTCATGCATTCCTCCTACATTACTGCTACTCTCAAGTAACCTTAACGTGCTTGTCAATCTTTTCAAAATGCAACGGTCTTTTAATTGAATGGTTATTTATTTTCTCCAAAGCATGCTTGTTCACAATTTTTCCCTTTTCTGTTTTGCATGGGCTGCTGTTTTGTGCGTGTCTTCAATGCCAAGACACAGAAACAGGTCTTAGAAAATGGAAATTTTTAGGAATTCAGAAAATGTATTTGACTTTTGAAAGATTTTTATTTTTACAAAAGGTAGGCAAATAGTATAATAATTTGCAGAAAATGGGACATATGTCAAAGTTTTGTATTTTTTCCTTACTGTTTTATAGGACTCCCAAATAAATCACTTTCATGATGCAAATTTTTGAAATAAATGATTTTGCTTATTCCTTTTAATTTTATTGGACCATTTCATTTCACCTCTGTATTTAGCATATGCCTCCAATGTAGCTTGTGATCTGCAAAGGTCTCTGGGGGAGCGTGCTCTTCAGAGTGCACCTCTAGCTGTATAAAGTACTATAAGTACTATATAAAGATAATGAAAAAAAGGGAAATAATACCAAGACAAATGTTCAGACTGCAGCTTGTTTCTTAAACACGAGTAAAAAATATGAAAACCTATTTATTTAAAAAGTAACAATAATTTAAACTGACATGTAGTTGCTAAAATATTCTATTTAACTACATGGAAAATAACTTTCAGAAAACTGCTGAACCAAATACACAGTTATTTTTCTGGGACAAGGACTGCTCTAATCTTAGCAAGTATTTTTTATCAAACCTGAAGTATTGCTGTGCCAAAGTTTGATTTCAGTGAATCAAATATTTCTGTTCTACCTTCTGGCATGCAGAGGCTTTTTTCCCCCTATTTCAGTGAGACTGCAGTCCTAGCACAAAATTATGTAGTCTTTAGAGGCAAGTATGAATTACTACCACTGTTGTCCAGATGCAGGGAAGACAAGATACAAATTCTACTTAGTACTGTATAGATTTGTAAAAGAGAAACAGGAACACAAAAGTGGGTATTTAAAATAAATGTCTCTACCTTGATTTAGACTCAGACTTCCATACTTGTATTGAGCCAATGCTTTTCCACATGAGAAGTACAAGTAGTACAGCATCATTTGGGGTGCAGTGTGTTGTTCTGCACTTTCTGGATCTATCTGAAACTGGCTGGTAAAAACTAAAAATGGTTTGCAGCCAATTTGGCTTTCGGTCTCAGCAGGACTGGTCTTTTAGGAAGCACAGGCGGTACAGTCCCTCAGGGGTGATCCTGTCCCAGCATGGGTCACCCATGCCCGTGGACCCAGGATGACTCAAAGTGGGTCATTTTACCCAATTAGAGGTGAATTTAGTACCAAACCCCAAGGCGTACTGGTGGTAGAGCTGCTGTTGCCAGCTCTGTACCCCTACACAAGGCATTATTTGTTTGTGATAAAGCTGCTGATAAAGATTAGATACCAGTTGCATGTCATGCTTCAGTCGGAGTAAGAAGGTTCTTAATTAGAAAACAGATCTCCACTGGCTGTCCCTGCTGACCCTTCCAGCTATGTGTCTGCAATATTTTGTAGCTCTTAAGTTGAGCCTTATAACAATAACATTGCTGATAAGAAAATGTATTTTTCCCTTGTGATGCCCCCCAAGGTATGTTTGAGTTTTCTTTGTAACCTTTGATATTTTAAAATCTTGTTGACAAAGGAATACAGGAGAGGTGAGTACAATAGGAGATAAACCAGGAAGGACAAACAACAAGTCAATACTTTTCAACACAAGAAGCATCTCTGCATCGTGTTTTCCAAGATATTTTGATTGGTCTTGTTTAAATCAATTATATTATCTCCAGTACACTGTATAGGATCAGAGTTCATTTCAGTGCTGAGTGCTTTTGAAACTCCTTTTCCACTGATACTTAGCAGTGACCTTCGGTTTTCTCTCCCTGAGTTAATAAAGAGCTTTAGAAATGCTAGTTAAAATGAGCACAAATTTAGTGCAGGGTATTTGGCCGCTTCCAGTTGGAAATTGTAGAGAGAGGTAGCCAAACCACCTACCATTGTTTAAATCACTGTGGCTCTATTAGGTTAACTTTAATTCACTTAAATTTAGTCCATGTCTTTATCTCTCTTTCCATCCAGATAAGCAAAGGAAGCAGATGGAGGCTATTTACTACCATTAGATGAATTTTAGCGATGTATGAAGCAGAGCAGACTGTGGAAGAGGAGGGCATAGCTTGCTGGGATAGGTGGGTACAAGTTTGCTGCCCTTGTTTAATGTGGTGATTTGAAAGGTGTCAACACTGAGCAAATGCTGATATGGACGGTATTATTGTAAATGTTAAACTGGAGGTTTTATAGGATAAATATAGTTGTATAATAGTAATATAATACTAATATAATAGTAGTTAAGTCCTTATACTGGCTCACGATAGGCAACTTTTTCTCCAGAGGTATTTGTAAGCCTTCAAAGTAACACTGAAAACTTGGTTTCTTTGAAGTTCAGCAGCATTTTGGCACTACAGTGTCAACAGGGTTTCCTGGAGGTTTTCCTCATGCAGAGGTGCCAGGAAACACTACAATTTCTTTCATGTCCCCAGAGACTCACTGAAGCCAACACAAAAACCTAATAAATACATCTGTTGTTATAATGCATGGAATTAATTAGGTCAAGAAAAAGGTGTGTAATACCTTCTAAAGGCATTCGTTTTCATGGTTTTCTCTGTGGCTTGCATCTCTGTGCTCTTCTGGATGAGGCACTATTTGTACAGCATTTTATGTCTTCCTGCACAATTGTCAACACTTGACAAATTATGCAGAATATTAGTAAACTTGCAGGACTTTAAAACAGAACAAGACCATTGTAACAGGATTTTTTAAGAGTCTGGTAGATTCTTTTAGTAATTTTAAGTTAGGTCTGGTGTATATATTCACGCTTTTGGTTTTGTCTGCACAAAACAGAGAGAAGGACATAGAATAGCTTTTTACAGAATCATAGAATCATTTAGGTAGGAGATGACCTTTAAGATCATTGAGTCCAACTGTTAACAGTGCCCAGTCCACCACTAAACCATGTCCCTAAGTACCACATCCGCACATCTTTTAAACCCCTCCAGGGATGGTGACTCCACCACTTCCCTGAGCAGCCTGTTCCAATGCCTGACAATCCTTTCAATGAAGAAATTTTTCCTAATATCCAATCTAAGCCTCCAGGGCAACTCAGATTCTCATCCTTTGCAGTCAAAGGGCCTTGGCCAGAAGCACATGTAACGATCCCTGGGTCTAGAGATTCAGGGTATGATTCCTTCTTTCTTCATTGAGGGATGATCCACGAGCAGGTATTTAGGTGCAACACTTCAGGGGAGTGTTCGAAGGCCTCCTATAAAATAATAATTGTTTGGATCTCTTTGAAACACTAATGAATCTTATTTCCATCATTTACCAGTTAAAGGAAATGTGTTAAGAAAACATTTTAAAAGCTATTAGTTATAAACTCAAAACAGCATATGAAGCAAATGAAACATTATGGTGTTATTGGCTTAGCATGCCTGAACTGTTTGTTTCCTACATATTTTCCACAGGCACTGTGGTTCTTTTTTGAGAAAACAGCATTTTAATTTTCCATCTAGAGTTTTCTGTGTGCCTGCTTACCGTGTTTATAATTTCTAGTAATTAGTCATAATATTTTAATCTGTTAACTTTTTAGCTTTTTTCCCCCTACTACTATATTGCGTTTCCAGGCTATGTTGTAAAATTCATAAACTTTGTAAATTAAGAATAGATTCATACGTTTTTCAGATACTTTGCAGTTGAGCTGAAGACTTTAGGTATGACAATTCACTTAATATGAAAAGTGTTAAATGCTTTATTTTACTTTAATGCCTGCCATGTTCCTCCCTCTCTCTTTTTCAGCCAAAGTAAAACAAGTACTCTATTTTCTTCATCTCAGTCTAATATAACAATTATTTCTGTACATACTAAACCATGCAAATTATTTCACAAACACCTCTCTAGTGCATTGCATTTAGTTTAAGAGGAAAGAAACATGGTGGGAAAACAATGTAAGATCGACAAAGAAAAGAATATTTCTAACTTTGTCTCCAGGTTTTACAGTCAGTAGATGAATGCACTGACAACCCTGCACCTTTCCCACCCCTGTTTAAGACTTGATTGTAAATCCCAGTTTTGATAACTAGTAAAATTTGTGATGGTTCCAGCTGAGATCCCTTGTTTGTGTTCTTCACAAACTGCCAATCAATTAGGAATAGTGAAATCTTGATCTTCCAGCAAAGCCCCTCTCAGAGCTGAACTGCACTGGGAAACACGAAATCTCCTTGGTCTTCCCCTGATATCTCGCCTCATCCAATTTGCTTCTTTTCCAGGGGACTTCTACAGGGCTATAACACTTCAGTGAGCAAACCCACAAAGCAATTCTCCTATTTAAGTGAATGCTAAATGCATTTGTGCAGTGTTGAAGAAAACATATAAAGAATTTCAAAACCATCTACTGGGAGAGAGCTTTTGGAGAGCATTATATTTAACTAAAAAAAGGGGTTTTTTCTGTTTTCTCCGCTGTATCTTTTTAACTGCTTGCTTGGGCCATCCAGCAGGTAGACAGCACAGGACTTGCATATCAGAAAGGCTTTGCAGGACACAGCAATATGTCCTGGGGGACAGCTGTGTACGAGAATGTGCCTTGTCCTCCACAGGATATGGATGCACTTCTGGGGCCCTGGTGTTTATGATTGCAGTGATAAATTACTTATTTTTATAGCCACATTGTTTTATGAATATTTCATTTTATGCAAAACACTTACCCTGCCGAAAGCAAAAGTACCCATTCCATATTTTTAGCTTTGGTTGCTAAAGATGAATTCAAGTGTTTCAGGTACATTGACACAAGAATGCTAATATATACCAGTATTTTAGGTCAGGGATTGATCTGCAAACTTATTTCTTTATATAACTTTACCTTGTCTTCAGATGTCAGAAATGTTTTCCATACTTCTCTCTTTCCCACAGCTCTGAATTTTAATGAGTAACTTCAGCAATTATTGTGGGGTTTATACATAGTTTTTGTATAGTATAGAAGTTGGAAGATGTAAAGTATGAGCAGGGCTAGAAATACTTGTGTGGTGTTTTTTGGGATTTACCTATATTTTTTATAGTTTTGCCTCTACATCTTTATTTTTTAAAAGCTTCTGCTTATTTGTTCCTCTGATACATCACATCTTAAATTAAAGGAATGAGGTAATGTATTAATGTAGTAAGTCATAAGAAATCAAATTGTCTTAAAACTAAGGGTTATCGTAAAGTGTCATTAAAATCTCTCATGTTGTGATGGTGAGTAATGTCTTTTGATAGAAAGAATGCATATAGATTACTTTCAGTACAGCCATGCAAGATAGACTAGCGCAGTGGGTCCTACACGCTCCACCCATGGAAGAAACTGGTTGGTGCTGCATTTTCATGTCTTTTAGCCTAGTGATTTTCTGTTATATGGGAGATAACATTAAAGAACGGAAATTTGATTGTAATTTCCCAGTTAAAAGTTTTATAGCACTTGGATTTGTGGTATTCTTATGAGAAAAAGTTTTGGAATTAACAATTTGAACCCATGATTCTGTGTTGTGCTGCTCATAAATAACATAAATGTACAAGGGGAACATAAATACAGGACATGTACTGATTTGGCACTTAAAGGCACAAGAGGGCTTTGCCATAGGAAAGCACTACAGGAAAAATTAGAGCTCATAACCTCTCATCCACCCTTTGTGATGAAAGTCTGTAGTCTAGGTTGTCCATACACGTTAAAAAATGTGCCCACCAAAATCACTAATATGATGTAAAGAGTGTATCCTGTGTTGCTGTTGTAATTTGTTGTGATGTCTCTCAGAATAATATTTTTACAGTGTAGCACAACATAGTTATGTCATGCTGGTTTTCGTTTATGCACCACCAGTAATTTCAAAGCAAATATGCTCCAAAGTCAGATGAGACCTTGATGATAGAAGTAGTTCTCTGAACTCTTCCCATGTGGGCAGGTATTGATGGGAAGAGGCAAACTGCTTGGGGAAGGCTCATATTTGCAGTGCAGATTCTAAGTCTGGTACAGAACAAATCCTTGCAGTCATTTGTTTAATAGTACCAAGTGCAGAACTGTTCATTCTTCCCAAAAATGAGTTGTCTCTTTCCAATGGAAGTTACAACTAAAAAGCGAAAAGAGAAGAAGAGATTACAAAAACGGACAGTGCTCTGTGTTTTGGGTTTATTTGGGAAGCCGGAGGAGGTTTGGGAATGGATTTATTCCAGGCTTCATATTAGCATAAACAAAATAAGGTTCCATTTCTTTGGGATTTGAAAACTTTTCAGAGGTTGTTCTGCCAGTAGAGATTTCTTATTCGTATTCTCTAAGGGAAGCGGAGGAAAGATAAAAAGAGTAGACTGAGAGTAAAGAAGTTGATTTCCATTTCTGTCAAGTGCAGACAGTGGGGGTCTTTTAAATTTATTTGTTTAACAGTCCCCATCTGCATAAATTACGTAGGATGCCTCATATCCTCATCTTAAGCGATACACCTTTATTCTTCTTGTCTCTCTCTTTAAATTCCCTCCTTGCACTGTCAGTGTTTAAACCGTAATGTAGGCCAAATATTTAACAGAAAAGAAGGATCCAAATGATTTCCTTAAGTATGTTTCATGATTTCTGCAACTTTTACCAAAGACAGTCCTATATACCTACCCATTTTGGCAACACACAAGTCCTTTTAAGCTTTTTTTTGTTGAAAGTAATCTTCTGTTGAATCCTGAATAGGATCAATAAATGTATTTTTAATGCACAGGAGGTGCTTTTTAATTTAAGTAGTAGAATCTTAAAATATTTAGCATCCTTTTCATTCTCTAGTGAAATATTCTCCTGATTCTTTGCAGTACATGTTGACCTCAGTATTATTGCAGACTGTATTTCTGTTTTGTTTCATCGCAAGAACACTTTGTAAAGAGAGAGTTGCTTATTAAACCTATCTGTTGTGGAAGCATAAAACACTAGTACAGTATTAATATGCAGCTGGTTCTACAGGTCAGATCTTTACAGGGAAGACCTTAGAGAATAGTGGAAATAACAACACTATTTTGAATTGCATCAACTGAGAGTCTGACCCAGCCTCTTCAATGAAATTACACAGCACTTGCAAAAATCCTCTCTCTGAGGATTTCACTGAAGACTCCCAGGGTACTACACGTAGGTGGGCTACTTAAGCTTTTGTTCTGCAAACCCTCGTTTGTGCAAATAATCCCATTGAAGCAGAACATTTTTATTATTGGGTTTAAGCCTGGGTTTCTGGTCACATGAATGTAGCAGCCAGGACTCTGTAGACTTCATAGAATCATCAAATGTCCTGAGTTGGAAGGGACCCACAAGGATCATCGAGTCCAACTCCTGTCCCTGCACAGGACAACCCCACAGTTCATACCATGTGTCTGAGGACGTTGTCCAGTCTCTTCTTGAACACTGTCAGGCTTGGGGCTGTGACACCTCCCTGGGGAGCCTGTTCCAGTGTCCAGCACCCTCTGGGTGAAGAACCTTTTCCTAATGTCCAACCTAAACCTCCCATCTTTAATTTGAAGAGTGAAAAATTATCACAGTATGAAATCCATAACAGAAGCTTCTCTAATCTTTCCTCAACCCTTCCAGTGAGGATTTTATTTAGTAGGATATCATGGGGTTTACACTGTTCTGCAGCTGGCTTTTCTTTGTTAATGAGCAGAAAGTATCTGATCTCATTCACTGTTAGAGCTATATCTAAGGAACACTGCTCTTTCTTCCGTTCTTTTTCTGCCAGTTCATAGGATCAGCTGTGTTTCATATATTCAGTTGATCAAAAGAAGTAGTAGTAGAGGAAGCAAAATATATTTATGGCTTTTAAATGCAGCAAGACAGTTGCTAACTGCCAAAGCTTTCAGAGGTGATTAGCAATACTTCATAGCCAGAGGGTCTGCTGGATCTCAGAAGCTGCCTCTTCCTCATGAAAACCTCTGCAGAAGTTTGTAAAAAGAAATGTTTCAGAAGTCTGTACATGCCTACTGTATCCGTACAGCGTGACCTTTAAAAATTCACGTTATGCCAAAAAATTATACTTCCAAAATTGTCTTGTTAGGAGTTTCTCTGCAAAAAGCTACAATTCAGTTCTTCCAAGGTATTATAATAAATGAGCTAACAAGATACTGCAGTCCTCTTGGGACTTGACCCTAGACCTACCTCACTGAATAGACATTTTTCAGAGACTCCAAAGCCAGAAAGAAACATTGCATCACCCAAACTTCCTATGTAGACCAGCCAAAGGACTTCATTCTTTTCATCCTCTCCTGAAACTAGTCAGGTGCATTTTTACTAAAACATAGCTTTTACAGAGAAGCTGCAGATTTTCCTCTCTGTTTTTTTCTCTCTACCATTTTAGTTTTTATGTACAGCTTCATGGCAGCTGTGGACTGGATGATATTGTCCTACCACTTTGTACTTTTATGAAGCTATACTATCTGCAGCAATCAACACATACTTCAATAAATTCCTTATTTATATCTGGTGTAATGCATAATATTAGCTACAATGGGATCTCCATACATCTGCTGTCATTCTGCAGAGGTCTCTTGTCCTCAGAACTACAGTGATTTTGCATGAGTATCTAGTCTGCCCTATATAATAGCAGAGCTCTAATATTACAAGTGTCTCTTGAGAAAACACCATGAGAGGAAGTTTTGTCCCCTTTTTATTTTTCTGGTTGCCTGCTATTCAAAAAGCTTAAACAAAGCAATCTTAAATCTCTTTCATGCTCTGGTATTGCTGTACAGTGATCTCTGTATTTTTTTTTTTTAATGCCACAGTAAACTGTATGTGGTTTTTACTGATGATGACTATGTGTGTTGTAGCAAAAAAGGAATTAGAAATGGCACAGCTAGATTTACAATGAGATGGATATTGTACTTTACTCTGGGTGGATACCAAGTTATGAGCCTGAAGGTTGATTGATCCCAGAAAAGCATTGTGGAGTCTGAATGCCAGAATGATCTATTCCAGTCTCAGATCCCCACTGTAGCACAGGTGGGGTGAGGGGGAAACAGTGCTCTGAAACAGCAATTTGGTTTCCATTAGGAGCATTTCCAGGGTGTTTTTCACTGTGTCAAGTATCCACCAGCCCCAGCATTCCTCTGTCTGACAGCGTTCTTTTGCCAGAATTGGTGAAAAAAGGAAGCTCCCTTTGATTTCCCACATAATGGATATGGTGAATGTAGTCTCTTCCTTTTAGTCTGTGACACATCCAGACCAAGAAATTGTGTTGATTAAGGTGCACTGCTGTTAATCTGAATATTAAGATGTCTGACTGAAAACCTCCTCTGTCTCTTGCTTGGTAACCTGTTTTGAAAAAGTGTATTGAACAGGAGAAAATGCTGAGCTCCTTTTCAGTAGTTTTAGCTGTAATGTTAGGCACCCCTGTCTTTTCCAGAAGGAAAATGGCTCCCTTGTGCCTCTTGTTACTGGGCATGGTATGTGATGGGATTTGATAATTCTGAGTTATTTATCAGATGAAAAGGCAGACTGGCTTGCACTGGCCAACGTGGGAGACAGAGGAAGAATTCCAGCCACAGGTGAGTTTGTTTTGTACTGTGGAGATTACATTTCTTGTCCATTTGGAAAATTGGTGCAAATGGATGAGGTAGAGAAAAAAATGCTTTTTTCTTTTTAAGTGTGTATAGTTGTTCTAAAGAAGCAAATAGGTGTTGTGAAGATGGAGCATTGTTAAGAGTGATGTAGTTTCTACCTAATGTTTGTGTCATTCTTTCAAGAAGATGCCAGCTACATGAAAAATCACTTTGCAGTACATAGTTGGTCATATTTCTAAACTCATAAAAACAATATTTTTTCCTTCAAATAATAATAATAATCAAGCCCTAAGCTTTTAATATATGTTTTTATGCATGTGTGTCCTGTCATAAATTCTCACTGGTAGCATGAGTTTTAACCCTATGTAAGCAATAGTGGCATCATAGACTACATTAACAGATACCTACTTTCTCATATGGGTATATTTTTTATGGGTGTTTTATGACGTATTTATTATGGTGGGCACCTGAGGTGGTGTATAGCCTTTCTACAGCAAGTTTTTAATAAACAGATAGTGTCCTATTTAGAAAATGTCTTTTACGAGCAGTCAGGCAAACACTTAGATATAAGAGTGGATCATAAAAATAGGTGAAACTGCTGGTCTGAGGGATATTTTGACTTTTCTCAGGAAGGGTACAGTTCATGCATTCCTCAATTAAATCTTTGCCCTATGTGCACATCAAAACTTCCCCCTTGCACATTTCATTATCTTTCTCTTATTCTCATTCTTACTTTACCTGTCTTATTGTTTATAAAAAACAACATATTCCTTAATCACAAATGAAGGAGGAAAGTGAAGATGCTGTCTGATTTCTAAGGTTTACTTCACAACATCTTACACTGAGTGTTGCCATTTAGTTTACCCTGCTTTAGCATCATCATTCTAAAGGAACCTGATCTACCAAAATTTCAGAAACCTTTTCCAGGCTACACTCAAGTATGTAGGATCACTTCCCTACCATACTCTTCTTTAGTAGCCATTATTTTCAAATATTTTCTTTCTTAGCAAATTCAAATGACCTCTGAGTTTAGGCAACTAGTCGGTACACGTAAGTGCCTGAGATTATGTATCTGCTTGTATGTTTTCCTGACTCACACTCCAGTTTCTCAGAGTTGTTAGAGAAAGCATAAGAGAGGGATAAAAGAATCAATTTCAAATTGAAAGGGGTTATTCAGTCTCTTCACCAAAGAAAAAACTCCTATTTGTCTTTCCAGAGCACCTGGGTTTGCCTCAAAGTGCTCTGGTAATCGTTAGATTAATAGCAACGCTCCCGGTCTTCAAGGTATTTTCATGGATAGATGCAGGCAGGATCAAAGTTTTGTGAGCAACCTTCAAGCAAGAAAATAAATCTCAAAGAAAAAAATTCAAGACGTTGCTTTTTTTTTTTTTTCTTTAACAACACACGGAGTTTAGTAGAGGCAGAGGGAAAGAAATTCTATTGTCTGTTGCTTTATTCCCTGCCACATCATTAAAACTATTTCTTGAAAATAACATTTTTCTTTTTCCATACAAGAAACCCTCTCCGGGCTTGGCTCGGTCATGCCTGCCACGATGATTTTTTTATTTCTATTTAAACTGTACAAGGTATTTTAAAGCAATCTAATCCTGCGTTAGATGTTGCTGAGCAAATGCTCCATTATTCAATTTAAATGTCTTTGCCTCCAAGTGCAATTGAATTTGCCTTTAAAGTCCAGTTATCTAACTTAAAGGCAATTTGACAAAGACTTGGGCCTTCAGAATGTCCTTCCTCTCTTTGCAGGCTCTCTCCATAGACATATTCTAAAGATATTTTTTGTATATGTTTTCAGCAAGCAAATGGTACAGAGCCAGAACATGTACACACACCAGTTTTCTTCTCGAGTGTCTTTTAAAGGTTTTCACATACTAATGAACTGAGCTTCTGAGGTAACGAAGAATTATCCTTGTAGTTCTACAAGAGCTCTTAGGCTACCCTCAGCATTTATCTCTGGTGTTGTTTAATATTTATGCCAAAGCCTTGTGTAGGTTGATTGCATTTGAGTTTGACTCACAGCTTCAGTAGATTTAGTCCTGATACAGACCAATGGGAACAATATCAGAACCAAAACACAAGGCTTCACATAGACTTGCTTTTAAAGTTAATAGTGCAGGTGTACACATGCACGCAGAGGCTGTGCCCATATTGGGCACTTATGTACCTTCTTTGAGCACCCCTATGTACAGACACACACCATTTCAGACTGGGTAGACCTGTGTGCGTATTCCACACTTGCAGACCTTGGCATAGTGTAAAATCTTGAAGGTGACTAGTTTAATACATTTTAAACATTATTTGCATACAACATTAAAAAAAACCCAAAACTTAGCAACAAGGTGATGAAACTGTTGTGCCTTGTGTTTCTTGCTCTCTTACTGTAAAAGAGTTCCAGACCGGGATTCAAGAGGTCTGATGGGCATATGTGTGTGTTTCTTTTATAGATGAATGAATGTAAATCTCTGTCCACTAAACAAAGTCCCACGTTGAAAGAACAGAGAACTAAGAATCAGTACTAGAGCATTTAAAAGTTTTGTTTTGTTAAATGATTGATTTTGCTGTTGCTTTCACACCAGGCAGTGCCAGCAGATGTCAGAGCCAGGCTCACTGGTGTCCATTGTGCTTGGACTGCACAGATGAAATTGCTTTCCTTTACAAAAGAAACTCACTGTCAAGTCACTATTATGTTAAACAATGGATGTAGGTGAAGCTTTTGAGCCACCACTTTAAATTCTGACTTGATGCCAAGAATACTGTCAAGTATTTGAAAGAAACACTCCAAAAATAAGAATAATCACCTTAAACACACATACAGTATCTTTCTTTTCGGGCAGTGTTCCTAGGAATTGGGGCAGGAACCTTCCTTTTCTTCAGTTGACCATCAAAACATCTTCCAGAAGTGTGAATGTGCTTTCCTCCAATGTGCAATGGGAAAGGTGCCCTTCAGCCTGTGCTGCAAGTGAAATTGGTTCCACTTCAAAGTCTTGTGTCAGTGTTCAGCCTTCAGATCTCAAATCCAAGCCTGAATTTCATGAATGCTCTCTAAATTGGGGACAAAGTTTCAGGCTTGAATAATAATATATTGTGAACATGGATTATATATTACTTATCTTGCAGATCCAAAAATACGATTAAATATTTGGATATAGTCCTGATTACAGAGGGTTTAAAATCTGAATAGCCTACTTAAAAAATCGTAACAAGAATAGTTATTCTTCTGTTGTTTTGACATTCATTAAAGCTTAAAATTATTAATATGATTTCAGCTATTGCTCACTGCTGTAAAGCAAACAAACATCTGAGCAAAACCAAAATCTTCTCTATCCCTACAATACCATCAATTATTTCTTATTTATGTTTCTGTCAGGTGCTTCCTCTCAGTCTGAGACTTATCTGATCAGCGCTGCAAAAATGTGCATTTATTGCTGTCCTTATCCTAATCTATCCACTTCCTAAATCCTTGCCTACCAGAGATATCTGGTTTGCTGGAGGTTATTCCTGCTGCTGAGATTTCTTCCCATGACAGATACAGCTGGATTTCCGCAGCTTCATGTTTTCTCCTGAGTGTGGAAACTTTGCACTAGTTAAAATTCATGAAGTCTTTCATTTGGATCATTAAATTGATGTTGTAGTGAGCCTTTTCTCCCTATTTTTATCACAAATGCTCATAAGCCACACAGGTAATAACATTCTTGAAATCTTGTAAGGTCTCTTATTTTCCTTCATTGAATGAAATGGAATATTTACAAGTGTTGAGTTTCACCTGTGTTCACATCTCAAACTGTCAACTCTCACCCAGACATTCCTTTGTTCACCAGTGCTTTACAGAGATTTCTTCCCATGTCCAAAGCTAAGGACCTGTAAAATAGAGAGAGACACCAACACTCCTGCCTTTAGCTGTGTGTGCATCAAAGGTCTCTGTCTTCAAGGGACCTAAGCTGTTCCTTGACTTACTTGTTTTAGCAAATTCAACTATGCCATAACTTGCAGGCAGAAAAACAATGCCAGCTCTGTAAACCTTTATTGATTTTGTTTGTTGTTGTTTGTCTCATTTATACTAAATAGTAACTGGTGGCCTGTCACCCGATTTCTCCAGAGCTCTGGTAGACATTCCAATAAATTCTCATTATTGATAGCATATTTTCTCTGACTATGGAATTATGATTCTTTTGTACATATGCATACAGTGTCAATATTTTCAGAATACTATTAAAATACTTAGTATTAATACCTTTAAACATTTATGTGAGAATAGAAATGCTTAAAATGAGTTACAGAGTTCAGCTAATGAAAAATATTTGGAATTCCTGGAAAGGGTGAGATCAAAGTTGTGGAAATTGGATTAGCAAAGGGAAATGACATGCATAGGGCTGGTTGAGACTCATTTTGGATGCATCATCCTGCCTCTGAGCTTTGATTTACACACAAGGGTTTTTTACCTTAGCCGTTGTGACTCTCCCTTGTCCCATATTCTGAAGCTCTTGCCATCCAGCAGAGACGTCCCAGCTGCTCACCTCCCAGCTCCTAAACTGCTGCAGTTCCTGTGCTGTACTTGAAAGTGAAATGGTAATTCATTCAGGTTTATCTTTACAAAAAAAACCCCAAGGCCTCAAAGGATGGTCTCAGTTAGATTCAACTTCAGAGAGTTTGGATTTGTTAGGTATTGAAAGGGGCTTTTTAATCCTGTAAATTTGGTCTAGTGTCCAAGTGGGGAGTTCACTTGTTCATACACTCATTTTCACAATAAATAAACTGTTGCATGGAGTGGTAATAAATGGTACAGAGCAGGGAAGCTGCCCACAGTGGAATCAAGTCCATTGATACTTTTGCACTGTGCTGTATCTTTAACACTCCATTTTAGTCTGTTGTCATTGTAGAACAGGGAAACGATTTCAATAGCTGTCAGTATATCAAAATGAATTCTCTGAATATCAGCACTTTATTTCTGTCTCTATAATTCAGAAATGTGTGTGTTTATGCTGATACATCTGCAACTGCACAATACCTTACTTAGTTTGTAATAGTTTGAGGAGAGTACAACAGAAAATATTCAATATGAGAATATTACAGTGCTTCAAAAATAATGTACTGATAACTTTGGGTTTTTATTATTCAGTATCACATAGCTGTTTAAAAGAACCAAATCTAACCTTAGCATTAGGTAATTTTGCCTTGTTAGTGCTTGCAGCTAAATAGTTCTCTGTAAAATGATGAAAAGAATAATGAAACTTCAAGTATCATGCTGATATGTTCCCTCTTTAGAAATTCTCAGGTTACTGCTAGCATTTTAGGAAATTAAAATGCAGAAAATGGTACTTCCCTTCATGTGCTATTTCTAATTGGTTCCTTTATTAGAGAGTCACAGATTTATTTGGATGAAAAGCAGTAAATATCTGTCTGGTGTTTGAAACACCATAGACTAAGAGAACTATGTTTCCTTGCAAAGGGGTCCATTTTAATGATCCTCTTTGACCTTTTCCATGTTTTCCCAAAACTGCCATGATCAGAAGCAGAATAAAATCCGTTAAAAAGCACAATTTAGGGACGTAAGGTAATAGCACATTGTGATGCTTCGCCCTGTTCAATCACTGCTGCAATAGTAGGAGTAGCAAATGTCAGTTTGCGAGTTTCCCTCAATCCCTCAGGGTGAAGTGAAGGGTTTCTGCCAGGGCTGTGACAAGTCGAATTGCAAAATAAAAAAAGATAAAGCAGGAGGTGGAATAGTCCTTCAGTAAGTACTAGCTCAGCTCTCCCACTGCAAGCGTTGCTCAGCTCTGACTGCTGCTTTAGGTATTGCAGCTTCTGAGTGGAACAAGACATGTATGCTTTGCTCAGAAAGCACTTAACATTAAAGAGAAGGGGGACTTGATTTGCTTATTCTCATCTGGGAATGAAGTGTAAATTGAGATTCTGACAGCATACATCTGTACCAGTGTCCAAGTTCCCTTTCACTGAAGCTGTGCATATTAAAAAAGCCCCTGTCTCTTTTTCCCAAAACTTTAATGTGAGGCTTCTGTTTTAGTGTAGGGAGAATTTACCACTGTTTTTTCTCCATCTTTTTTCACATATCCCAAAGTCAAACTGACAACATAATATTGGGATATTTTTAGGCAAATATCTAGCGCTAGCTATTTACTGGTTGCAGATTCATTTTGGCAAATATTACTTGTTGCTTGTATTCCTAACACAGCCAGCACATCTCCCACTATGCCAGTACCTATACAACTGTATGCTGATGATAACTCAACACGATGGCTTACATGTGGTAGGGCACTGATTATTCTAGAAAACATCCAGCAAAGGGACAGGGCAAATCTGCAGGACTTAAACGCAATATGAATTATTGAAATGTGCAGCTGAAGGTTTATCACACAAAGTCTTCTACTTTGATTTAGCAAAGCCAGTACTAGACCTTTTTCCAAATATAATATTATTAGTAACGCAGCTGGGAGACATTGGAATGACAAGGGCTGGGTTGGGGTGAGCAGGGGAAAGGAATTAATCTCATAAGAGGTTTCTGGCTTTCAAAATATATTTTAGGTTGTTTGGGGTTTTTTTTGGTTTTGTTTGTTTGCATTTTGGTTTTGTTTTGTTTTTTTTTTTTTTGGGGGGGGGGGGAGCAGGGGGGGGTGAGTGCAGGGGGAAGACCTTTGGAGCTGTGCCCCAAAATAGAGAAAGCTGAGACTCGTAGATGAATTCTGAGGTGAGGGTAAGTGATTCAATCATAAGCTGCTGAACTGGTGTGAGACTTGAACCAAGTTGTTTCTTGCCAATGAGGGAAAATATTTCTAACATTGAAAAAAGATGAGGGAATCTGACCATCTGCATTCTCTTCCTAACTTTGTTACAGACTTGCATACAAAGAATGTTTGTGAAAATGTTAGTTAAGCTCTATTTCTGATTATCTGATTTGTTAAGCCTGGTCTTCAGTTGCCTTCTGTAGAATTTGAGTTCTGTGATCAAATGTGTCCAGACATGCACATATGAAAAGGTTACGCTCTGGCAGAACTCAAATCTGTTTTGATGTAGTAACACATTATTCCCAAGCAGCACTAGAGCACCAGGTTTTAGTAAGCATGTGGCTGGTGGCATTAAGCCAGTGGAAACAGCTTTGACTTTTTAGCATTCAAGCCCAGCAGGAGGAGATGGTATTTAACACAACACAGAGACAAGCCACACTCTCTGTGACACAGGAGCCTGGAGATGTTGAAAATTTCACTTAAAAAGCAAGTGGACCAATACAGAGAAGAGAACTCCACCCAGCATAATGACCATGACCCAGCAGATCCCTGAATGAAAATTTGCTGGTGGCTGGAAGTACTGTGGGGATTTACAGCAGCAGTCTCGTCATGTTCCTATGCTTCTGCCTGACCCCCAGCTGTTTGCCATTGCCAGAAATAGATGCTGGCCTCGATGGACCTTTGGTCTGGCTTGGTGTAAATATTGTTAGATGCCAGCTGCCCTGCCTTTGTGGAAAAGTATTTCTTGCAAGGAGAAATGCACACCAAATATCCTTTCCACAACCAGAGCAAGAGGAACATTGTGGATGTCTTCACCTTTTTGAAGAGGCGTACTGTGCATGCACAACTGCAGAGTAACCATAGAAACAGTGACACATGAAGAGATATTGAAGCCAACATTGTGAGTGGAATGAGAAGTGGCAAGAGACAAAGAAGGGCTTTCATTTATCTCAAGAACTAAGAGGTCTTTCATCCCCTCATTAGCTGCCATCTCTTGGCTCCCAGCTGAAGCTCATGTTGCTCTTGCCAGCATGGCACCATGACTGCTCTACAGCTTCTCCTCCCCAGGTCTCAACTGTAGCTTATTAACCTGTTCATCCAGGGAGTCTGATGATGAGTAGCTTGGGAATGTGTTCTCAAATGCTGTCCCCAGTCTTTCCCATGTCTGTCTCCATGTCCCCTATTTCCCTCTGAGCTGTGTGTCCTGTCATGTAACCCAGTGTGAGAGCTAAGGGCTGCTCCCCTGCCCCATGTGATACTGACAGAGGGGTCGCAACTGTGCAGCTCATCCCACTGTATGGTGGCTCTAGGTGATTCTGGCTCAGTAGGGACTATATGTATTGTTTTTAACAAGTTTATAACCAAATCAGGAGGCAATTCTGTGAGTCTCTACACGTTCTTCATATCATTCACAGATCTTCTCATATACTCTTCCTGTCAAGTTTAACTGATATTTCCAAGCATATTTTACATGAATCCAGGAGGAACATCTCCCTGGTACACCATAAGGAGGAGTGCTGATACAGAAATCAAAGCACTTTTGGACAGCCTGCAGCTGCCCCAAGGCCAACCCTGCTGGAGAGAGGCCCATCTCATAGTATCTCACCTTTTCAAAGTGAAATACTGTAGGCCAGAGAAGCATGAAGGGACTGGCCGGAGGTAAGAACCCGAGACATGGGAGCACGGGGAATTACTCATGTCTTGAAGGATAAGTATTTTATGGGACTGCAGAGACGTGTAAAGAAGCAGGGCATCAGGACGTAGTCTTGCAATAATACAGGTGGCCTCGGGGACAGTAGGACTTACGTCACTTGGCCTCATGAACATGAATGAGAAGACTAAAGTAAACCTCTCCATTGATGCTTAATGCCCTTTATTTGATTATCTAAACCCCACAGTTGTTACTTGGTGAAATCACATGCTGCCAACTCCATTTATTCAGACAGCTTACAGTAATTGCCAGCTGATTCTGTAGTGGTTGGTAACTTGCCTGTCTCCAAGGAGGGTAGTTCTACCTGAGCCATAGTGTCTGCCTTTTTGAGGAGAAGATCTTGTTTATCATCATATGACTTTCTCATTCTGGTTTGACTGGGTGCTGCTGTGCTCAGGTGGACACCTGGCAAAGATTAAATGCAGAACTGAATTCTGTCCAAATCTGTTGACAGCGAAGAGTTTCTATTTCTGATGCATTTGTTAGTGGCACTGACTGGTCAGAACCTGCCTTGAGAGGCGTGATACAAACACCTTGTAGAATCTTGTTTTTTTCCCAGAAAAGGAAAATGTGCTAATTGTAACTGTCACTGTTTTACTCAACAGTAAAATGATCACAAAAGCAATTAATATTAATAAATTTTAAATTATAACAGCAGCTGGATTTCAAATAAAATATGTCAAAGTTCATGCCCCCCAGATGATAAGAGACCTCAAATTGGGACTTCCTTACATTATTCCTGGGTGCATTTTGAGCAATAAGGCACATATATCCCCTGTACATTGTTGGTATCATCCTGACCAGGCACTCTTTGTTTTAGATAGATTTTGTAAATATAATTAGAAAAAAGCCTGTTGGAAGCTCACGCACTGACAACTTTGTATAATGTGGCAGCCTAAGTGATCATGGTGTTTTGGGTACTTCTGTTTAAACCAAAATAACATGCTCTTCTTTTTAAAGAGTTGGTCTGATTCTCTGTTTTGTCCTCTCAGATGGTAGTATCTTCCTAATTCCACCAAAATCCAGACTGAAAACCACTGGAAAAGCTTCTTATTCACATAGGTTTGTGCTGGACAACTGCTTGGCCCTGCCAGTGGCACTGCCCTTTGAAAAAGTGCATTATGACAAATTTGTTCAGCCCTAGGCAAGATGAGCTAAGAGACATCCTAAGCCAGTTTCGCATCACTTTCACGATTTTAATATGCCATTTTTCAGCCCCATCATCAGACTGCTACAGCAGCTTCTAATACCACTGTGGCTCCTACTTGTCAGTTTGACAAGGAAAGCTGGATGGGGATGCCTGACCCCCAGGTTTGAGGTTGATTATAACACCTGATGGCTGAAGGAAATCCTCCTGCTCACTTAGTACATGAAGCACAAGAGGATTTAATACATGAAGCATCAGGTCACTTTGTTGCAAACATGATTTTTAAATCACCGGTGTTAGTTCGCATGTCCCCAAAGACACACAGTGTCATATATGCAGTGTTAAAATAGGGAGTTCTGAGGGATTTTACTCTACTATAGAAGTATGTTCAGTAAAAATTACTTTTAAATAAATCTGCATTGATTCAATTGTGCTAATTCATGAGAGACTATTCTAAGTGTAAGGTAGGTGAACTCTGGCTCCTCATCAGGATAATTTTTGACCTGTGACTTTGGGGTTTGACAAATTTTAACATAAATTTGCAACCAGAAGCTAAGCCTCGGTGTTTCACAGCAGATTTTTACAATCCTTGTTCCTACCCTTGTGTTGTTAATAACCTACTAATGAACTGACAGCTACTGTACTTATGTAAATGAGGAAGCTGTTGAACTGAGAGTTAGCCTTTCCAATCTGATAACTTATTGCTTTCCTCATTTGGTTGTAGAGAGAGAATATGCCTCTGCATCCCCTGGTTTGCTACAGGGGCAAAGCCAGACAAATGCGGATAGGTTAGGAAAATGATTGAACTACACATTACTGTGATAGATATTCAAATACAGAACATCTGAATCCTCATGGCAAATCATAATGATAGTGTATGTTATAATTATTACCTTTTGTGCTTTGTGTTTTTCACATGTATAAAGAACACAGCCTGAACTGGATATAGAGCCTGTAAGGTGCATATTAATCCTTACAGTCAGTCTTCCAGGCTTTATTCTTGTTTAGAATATATGTGTAAGTATATGTGCACACACATGTGTACATTTAGATTTCCGTATGAGAATAAAAAAAAACAGAATTTTTTCAGTAAAGTCTGTTGAAAGTTGTGTATCCATTTTTTAGCACCTCACTTCAAATAAAATGTGGACTAGCTGTCGTCTAGGAAGCAGAAACAAGAATGACTGATGTGTTAGAAAACATGATCTAGAAATGCGGCTGGCTAGCTTAAAGATGGGAAAATATGAGGGGCTGTGATAATAGTTTGTAATGACATACAACTTTCTCGGAAAAGGGAAAGAAATTAACCATCTGTGGCAGCAACAGCCCCAAATTCCTGCTTGAAAGTTTGGTTAAACACTGGGGAGAACTCCAATAAGAATACTGGACCACTGCAGTGGAGGGAAGTTATGAAGTGCCCAGTGCTGGAGGTCTTTACGAGCTATTTAGACACCAAATGTAAGGTATGACATAGTTACACCTTATCTCACTAGTGGTCTGGAATAGATTAGATAAACTCAAGCTCTGATAGTATGAAGATTTATTACTTAATGAAGATTTATATTATGTTAGGTAAAGATTTGTAAAGTGTCTTAAGGACGAGTGGATTGGAAAATATTATTGCAACTTTGTATAACAGGGCTTGGATGCTTCATGCTTTTTTCTTCCATTTCTGTCTTTCCCACCAGTATTAGCTGTTACACCTATTTTTGTGCCTTTTACTTCTTTGTTCTTGCAGATTTCCATTCCACCAGTCTCCCTTTTCCCTAATGGCAAGCTATTTCACTGTGAACCAGGACAGCCTGCTGGTTTAGACATCAAATCGTATTGTCCTTATTATCACACCAGTTTGTTAACCTTCATGCCACAGTGGGAATTATCAATAGAAATGTCAAAAAAAAAATTAGCCTGCTCAACAACTCAGAGGTAGGATTCCTTTATTGTGGATGTCTTTATTCACCTAATTTGTGTGCTGGAGATGGTGACACCGTTCTGTCTGCACCTGACCATGTGTTGGCAGGAGATGCAGGAGCTCTGAAAGGATGTACAGTGGTCCTCTGGGGGTTGTGTGTGCCATCCGTCACCTCAGCTCTGCAAAAACTTCGGTCTGACTTCTGGCAGACGCAGAGCAGTAGAGTCCCTAATTATGAGATCAAATGGGATGAGCTGAAGACAGCTTTTTTCTTTTTTACAATACTGCCTGATAATTCTGGCTCAAACCCCCTGTAAGTTTCGTCTCTATCTTATTTTCTCTAATCATGCCCCTAGAAAGGGAATAAGGACAATGACAGTGTATTAATGATAACAAGATGCTCTGTGTTACTATGAACAAAGTGCTTGTCTCAAGTTTATCTCCACCACGAGGGCACACATTTGTGTATTTGTAACATCTCATCTCCAGACAATTTGACCTATTCATATTCAGTGAAAGTATCAGTGATTTGAATGTGTGTTATTAATTATTTCACTCTACTAGAACCTGCTGTGATTTGTCCTTTTTGGTATATAATGAGATCAGCATTTATTATTCAGCACTTGGTTCTCTTTTTATCTTAGCTTAAATTTAGCCTAATATTTCTCTGTCTTTCCTTCCTTCCATCTTTCCATCCTTATTTCTTTTTCTTTCCAATTAAGGAGTTAATAGATAACCATTTCTCATTTGAAGCACATGTTCATGACAGATAAACTACATTAAAAACAGAGCAAGTTACGGTAAATAATTTTGGGTCACAAATTCTACTGAGGTTATTATTTCAATAATCTTAATGGAAGGTTTTATTCCCATTTTGTTTCTTTAATACTTTAATTTATTTTTATATAATAACTATCCATTTTATATAATGCCTTTTTTTTCCTAATTGTATCTTAATTTAAATTTTGGTGTCTGTATAGCTCAGGGATATAAAACTTAAAATATTCTGAATAAAACTCCCCTGTACTCTTTCCTATTATTAACATTTTTGGATTGGGCACATGCTTTGTCCCACAAAACAGGTCCAAATGTTCATTTTTTGTCAGCAAATATTCATATGGTATTATTTTACAACCAAAGCTTTTTGCATATATGAGGCAAGATTCAGAACTCATTACTGTCTTACCTGACTTCAGGGATTTTAATTTAAACTAGTAGCAGAAGGAATTATTTCAAGATCTTGTCATGATGTCCCCTGTCATCTGAACTGCTAAAAACTACTTCATATTCTACAAAGAACACAGAATTGGTATTTTAATCATTTTTCTAAAAGCAAAGACTTGAAGTTGAAGTTCAGCAGTGCTTATAAAACTTGTTTCAGAACTAAGAAAGAGTTTTCAATTAAAACTTAAGATGGGCATAGCAGAAAATTAACTAGTGGAGTTTATAGACTGAATGACAGAGACATCCTTGAAAAATTATTTAAAGACAGATGATGGCTGTTTGTCAGGTCCCTGAAGAGTTCCTGATTTATTTTTTTTTAGGTCTTAAAATTATTGTGGTATTTTGTTGGAGGCTGGAGTTGCAAGGATTAAAGTTATTTTTAACTTCTTGCCTACACTTTTCATTCTGTATAATTTATCCTGGAAAAGTCTGATCAGGTTATACTAAGTGAGGAGCAGTTATGGTGTGGAAAAGAAGTTATGAAAGCAGATGAGAGGAAGGCACTGGGTGCAATGAGGAATATACTCACTTAGGCATGTCACTGAATTAGGTAAATTTATGGCTGAGTCTAATGAGTTCCAAGCTATATACACAAATACAGATATGTCTACATAAAACTTTAAATACATAAATGATATTCAAAATAATTGAAACGTGTAAATATATGCAAGGCTGTGAGAAATATCATATTTAAGATGAAGACGATGTGACTCTTAAAACATTTATTATAACTTTGGTCAGAGAATATGGTTTCGCAATCCATTCACAAGGTTATTCTATATTTTAATAAGTCCTAGTGGCTAATAAACATAATTAATTCAATGAAATGCTAAAATTCTGACTTGGTTAATTAGCATAAGGTTTCCTTTTAGGAAATATGTTTTCCAACACAGCCATTTTAATTAGGTTCTTAATGCTACCTGTTTAGATAATTTCACTTATAAGACGGACATAGAGACCAAAAAGAGCATGACCATCATATTTTTAAAACTATGAGTATGTCATCAGGTAGAAATCTCTTTCTGATTCCTTTTGCCTGTGGCTCTGACTCACGGTGTATTTCACCTTACATCATAGGGGATAGTTACCTCTTTATAGGTAAAACACAACTGCCTCAACAGAAAAAAACAATGACTTGTAGAGTCTGCAATTTTGACTGCAGCAGAGCCCATCAGAGGGTTAGGTTCCTAGATACTGTTGCTAGTATCTTCCTTATATTTTTTAATGTCATAAAAGATACATTCCTACTCTGTTGCCTGCCATTCTCTATCAAAAACAAACCACTAAATAAGAGTGTCTGGAGATTAAACTTATGATACTGCTTTCCCAAAGAAAATATTTTATTGATTTAACTCAATATTTTGTACTGGCAAAATACAGTCCTTCTACATGGAGTGTTGCAAAAGCAGTTCAGACTGCTGAGCTACGCAGACTTTTTTATGTCATTTGTCCTTTCAGATATTCACCATCCTCATATTATCTGTCAAAAGTAATACTAAACTTCAAACCTGAAATTCAGTAGAGGCAGAGAAATTCCAAATAAATCAACCTTTTTCTTCTGTAGATCTTGATCCAAAGTCATTGGGTAAAAGGAGACAAGCAGAAGACATCTGCGAATTTTGCTGTCTTTTATTTTCTCCCTTTTGTCCAAATTATTAAGATCTATATAAAAGAGTAATGGATACATTATCAAGTCTTAATCAGTTCACTGTTAACTTTTGCTGTACTGTGACTGAACATTTATTCCTAATAACTCACAGAATCACAGAATGTCAGGGATTGGAAGGGACCTCGAAAGCTCATCCAGTCCAAACCCCCCGCCGGAGCAGGAACACCCAGATGGGCTTACACAGGAAGGTGTCCAGACAGGTTTTGAATGTCTCCAGAGTAGGAGACTCCACAGCTTCCCTGGGCAGCCCGGTCCAGTGCTCTGTCACCCTCACTGAGAAGATGTTTCTTCTCATATTTAAGTGGAACCTCCTGTTTTTCAGTTTGTACCCATTACCCCTTGTCCTATCACTGGTTGTCACTGAGAAGAGCCTGGCTTCATCCTCCTGATGCTCACCCTTTATATATTTAGAAACATTAACGAGGTCACCCCTCTGTCTCCTCCAAGCTAAAGAGCCCCAGCTCCCTCAGCCTTTCCTCATAAGGGAGATGCTCCACTCCCTTAATAATTTTCGTGGCTCTGCACTGGACCCTCTCCAGCAGTTCCCTGTCCTTCTTGAACTGAGGGGCCCAGAACTGGACACAATATTCCAGATGCAGTCCCACCACAAGGGCATGGTGCTGGCTCATGGTCATCCTCGTCTCATCTTATTTTTCTCTCCGGTGGGAATTAACCTCCTTTCCATGAGCTCTTTTCTTATGACCTCTCCACAGTAGTCTTGTATGGCTGCTAGAACCTATTCCATTTTTCTTTCTTCTTCTGTACTGTCCCAAGGTCCTCTGCGAACTACCACCAGGTTCTATGTCCGTAGATACAGATATCTCTAACCCTTGGCCAGCACTTGCACAGTCAGTTCCACTCCTTGTTGCCTGTCTGGAATACACAAGTTCTCTGAGCCTGCGCTCAACAACCCCCTGGTGTGACTTTATCTCAGGTAAGGTCCAGCCTCTCCTGTCCTCTCAGCTTCACTTTATATAGAACTTCTCAGGATAGTATACCTTTAGGATTTCAAACCCTGTCAAATGTAGTTGAGAGTGATTTAGAACACAGTTGCAGAAGTCTCATTTATGTAGTAACTGAGTTAGGTTTGATTTAAAAAAAAAACACCACATCTTTCATGAATCAGTGGATTTGAGTTAGTTTAACTACTACTTTTGTTACTTGCAATCATAACTTCCATCTGTATGCACAGCACAATACCAAGCAGTTTCTAAAGTGCAAACTCCCTTTGTACAAGGTATTAAAAAACTCTTTTCAGTGACAAGACATTTTAAATTTAAGAGAGAAACAGAGCCCTCCAAGGTGAGGCTTGAAGATGTGAATCAACTTACTAGCTCAGAGGTTGTAAGTAAGCCCAGGCAGTAAATATGAAAAACTATCTTGTGCCTGTGGAGAAGAGTAGGGAGGGGGCTGCAAAAAAGATAGTAAATGCAGGAGAAAATGGAAGGAAATGGAAATAAAAGGACTGGAAATGTCTTGGACAAAATGCAGAAAAATAAATCGCAAACACTGGATGTGTTGAAATGTCACAAGGAGGTGAAATCTACTCCTTGGACTCTGCATCCAGGTTTTTCAGTCTCAGCCCAAAAAAACGCTAAAGACTTTTCTGTGGCTTGTTAGTCATGAATGTAATCCTCCTAACCCTTCATTCCATCATAATTTGTCTGTGCAGGATTCTTATTTCAAGTATGGAGGCAAAGGACAAGGACAGTTGTGAGGTTGCTTTTCATATCAGTATCCTTTGCGTGCCCTGGAGCACTTGACTCTGCGGGCAGCCCATGCCTGGTAAGCCGATTCTTTCAGATTTTGAGTGAATCCATGAAGAAGTGAGATAATAATGAGGGACACAGGCAGCTTACTAAGAAAAATTCTGTAACTTCTTGTTTATTGTTGAATTTTTGTTCACATATCACAACACAGATTCTTATAGATTATGCTGAAAGGCAGAGAGTGTAATGGCCAAGTTCTGCATGCCTTTATTTTCGGTGAAATTTATTCAGGTCATTAATCTTGTCTTTACTCAATTGTCAGTTTTCATGGAATCTGTAAAAATTAGTTAGCTTTGACAACTTTATTTTTTCCATAAATGACCTGTAATTGACAAATACATCCAGAATTATTTGGAAGGACTGACAAACAGACAGGTAGATGAGCAGAGATCATAATGACAGAAATTATATTCCCTTAAAAAATCAAGCTAAGTAAGAATTTACTGGAAAAGTTGATATAATCTAATTTTTGTGTATGTGTGTATCTGGTTTTATGTGAGTCAGGGCTTTAACGTATGTTTTTGCAGTTTTAGGATGAGGTCTTTCATTTCTTTTTACCAAGTGTAGCTGATTGTCTGTGTTACCAAGCCACATTTCCACAGTGTTTGGAAAGCTATAGCTATGCTAAATGAATGTCAGATCAGTAAGAGTAAAACAAGTTTTTCACAGTTAATGTATACCAACGACTACATAAAAAGAACCAAAACAAAAATGGTTGTGTTAAAAGAGCAGTAAGGTTACAAAGTCAAACGCAGAAAAGTTAGGAAACGCTACATTGATAGTTCTGTTCAAGTTTAATTTGGCTCCCTTGTGTGCATGCATTATGATACAGTCTTTAATTACCTGATCGCATACTGCTTTCTCTGTGGGGCTCCTACCTCACTCAGTGCACTGGATGAATGTATCTCACTAAATGAGTAGCTATTCAGTGTTTCCTTTTATTTTCATTATTCAATGCATATCACCATGATTTATTTACTGATCTTCTAATTCTCTTTATAAATTCAGACTTTTTTACTTTCTCATGGCCTTTTCAGTGCTCTGCTTCTTTACAGTACTATGTGCTTCTCATATATCAAGACCTTTATCTTCTCAAGGTGACATGAAGTTGATACAGTCTTTGAGGGGCAATGGATGCTGTTAATGCTACCAGTATTCATTAATTTTGAGTATTTGCTTTAGGACTTTAAAACTATATGTCCCTTTAAACTACTAAATCATTGGGATATAGTCTTCATCTTGGGTAATCCTCATTATTTTATTTTGTATGAGACCTCATACCTAGGAATAAATTATCATCCCAGTTTTAACTAAGTTTTTAATCACCTGAAGTTATTCAAGTACTTAAATCACTAGAAGTTATGCACCATAGTAGCTTTTGGTCTGAGAATTTACCCTTGTCCTCTTAACATTTAAATCAATAGTCTGGTATTTGTGCATACCAGCACCCAGGTGTGATTCAGTGGGTGGATCAACAGTGTCAGTGGAATGCCTCATGCCATCAGGGTGTCCTAAAGGTGAACTGAAAGGCAGAACTTGCCCCATGATCATCATTTGCATCTTCTGTCTGAAATGGTAAACAGGATCTCTTGGCATGATCTTAATATACTTGCTCTGTTTGAAAGCATATATGCAGTCTTGCCTTAGTCTTCTTGAGATCCCAGTGCTCTAGCTGAACATCATCCCCCTTAGAGCAGCATTAGTTTGATTACTTTTATATTGCAAATAATATATTGTGTACGGATAGTGCCATAAGTATCATTCATCTCAATTTGAGCTGGTATACATTTCTTTTACTTTATAAATGCCTATAGGAAATATGACTCCAGTGAGTACTTATAGGAAAAGAATTTACAACATAGTTAAACCAAAACACATAAACTGTGTTTCGTTTTAAGAGAGTTTAAAAAGTGATCATTTAGCACAACATGCACGTTATTTTATATGTTTAGTATTTATAATATACTGTGTAACTCAATTCTGTAGTGAGCTGTACGTGATTTAAATGGCAGAGAATAACAAAATACAGGAACCTTAGTCATTCCAGGTGGATGTAAAAATGGAGATATGTAAGTTTGTCTCTGACAAAATCTCACTTTGAAATTATTCAGAGCAGTCTTCTTATTGAACAAGTTGATCTAATACACCTCTTTATTTAACTACATTTATCACTGTCTCCATTTTTGTATAACTGTGAAATTGACTTATTTCGGCACATCCCATAATACCTGCTTAACCTTCCTAAAGCAATTGTGAATGGAGATATTCAGTCTTCTGTGTGATTTCCCAAGCTGCTCTGTGTTTGCTGGGCTGCAGGAATGGTTTGTGTGCTGTGTGCATCCTAAATACAGCAGCCCCTGTACAGGCATCCCAGGCTTCTCTCCTCTTTGCTCCAATAGCTTAGAATAGAGAAGAGTCCAAGAAACAGTTTCCTTCCTTGACAGCAAGGGAGGCAACAAATCCCTAATTTTAGAACTTTACTTAGAAAGCAACGCAAGCATTGCATTCACAAGTGGTTTTAATTCAGAGTCCTGTCAAATCACTCAGACTGCAGTCTAGATTTAAAGTCTTAAACCTTGAAGAGTCCTTAAGTTTGAGCTTTACTGGAGGGTACGCCAGCGAATTTGTATGTGAAACTGTAAAATAATTTCATTTACATCTGCTAGTTCCCTATCTGTAGAGTGAAATATGAGTATTTTATGTGAAATGTTTCCCTTATAACAAGCATTAGGATTTTTGATATTTTAAGATTATTTCCAAAGCAAATCAAAGTTTAAAAACTTTTTTTTTTCTTTTTAACATATCTATGCTGTAGAGCTATAGAAAATTAGCAGACTGTGAAAAATCATACTGCTTTTTAACATCTAGGAAGTAGGGGGTTTTTGTTGTTAGTTGGTTGGTTGGTTTTGTTTTTTAGCATACAGTACCTGAAATGTATTTGAAACTTTTAAACAAAAATTATTTCAAGCAAAAATAAAAATAGTTCTTTTAAAAGATGAAGTAAAAGTGGGAAATTAAGGATATTTTGTGTATTTAATTTATACTTTTCTTGGAAATTTAATACTAGTTTTAATTTTTAGTAGCTAATGTATTTTCCTGGAAAATATCACCTGAAAATTTCTTACGCTCTCTTAAAGTCACTCCTGTCTTGCAGAGGTTGCAGTATAATTTATTTAATATTTCTGTACCTTTGTGGAGATGTACAGCACTGTAAAAATGTTAAGTACTGGTGAAGAGGGGAGTGACTGTGATACTGTAGCAGCAAAGGCAAAGGGTAGAAGTGAAGGAAACATTTCTCTATTGCCTTTAGTTCAGTGTTTATACAGTAACCCATCAGCAAGTGAATCTCCATTGTGGGGAATAAAGGTGAGAAAAGCTTCTGACAAGGTATTCTATCTGCTGTAAATTATCAGCTGCATCAGCAAGACTAAATTCTTTGTCAGGTAATAAACAAGAAGCCTTATAAAGGATAAATGACTCTCCCAGAGGGAACTCCAGAACGTTAAGCCTGAAGGAACAACTTTGAAATTAGCTCCTATGCATTTGTGAAATAATCAGAATTGCTACATATTATCGCTGCTGGAACAGCAGGTGAAGAAGGAAAAGCTGAATTTTGCCTTAACCTATGCTTGAGCTACAACCTGGGTTATATGAAAATGAAATTACAGAAAAAGACAAATGCCCTGTGATCTTCTCTGGTTCCTGTTTCACTTAGCAGCTTCAAGATTTGGACAGTAACAGCAGTGAATCCTTGAGACTGGCAATGTGTGAGTTTACAAAACAGAAGGACTTTGTATAATGCTACAAAGTCTTTAAAGCATGGCAGAGCACCTGGGCTCATCTGCACACTGCATAATACAATATGTTAAGTACAAATGCCTTTTGTTTTGCTAATAACTTTCCAAATCTTGAAAAGACTTTTTTTTTAAGATCTTTTGGAACATTTTTCAGGCTAAATTGTGTGTTCTGCAATAAATGTGTTTATCTGAAACAATCTCAGTAGAATGAGCTCATCAGCTCAAGATTAATGCCAGTTTCAATGACCTACTAGTAGTTGGTATGTGGGTACATTGTACCCTGTATCTCTAGGTGTCTCATGTTGTTACACAAAGTACGATCTCACAACCAGTGTCCCATCCCACCTTCATTATTAAGGATGTTTCTGAGCACCTCCTGGGAGGAATTCAGATTATCTTCAGTGCCTGCTGAAAACCCCACGATGTGGTTACTTCTTAGCAATATCTGATACAAAAGTTGCTAAATATTTGCTGCTAACTGCCAAGAATTTTTAACTGAATTTATCTTTACTTACTTTGCTTAAAGGGTACATTTCAATACAAATGCCTTCCTAAGAATAGAGCTTAAACACATGTTTAAGATCCAGAAGATGTGCAAGTTCAAGGTCTGACAGTAAGGAAGGTACACATCCAAAAAGGAGAGCTGGAAGCCTGGTATCCAGAATGGAGAGGCTTGGGAAATTAATGGGGAAATTTCTGGGGGGAAAAACAGGGAAGAAAGATGAACTGCCATGTTGAACTGGAACAGGCAACCAGTACCCTGTTTTGACATCATGTGACTGTCACAACTCAAGCTTATGTTATAAATAAATAAATTCTTTCCTTGTCTTCCATGTGAACATAACTTTACTATGAGGGTGATTGAATACTGGCACAGGTTTCACAGAGAGACTGTAAAGTCTCCATCTTTGGAGATACTCAAAACAAAACTGGGCACGGTCCTGAGCAACCTGCTCCAGTTGACCCTGCTCTGAGCAGCAGGTTTGGACTAGACACTCTCCAGGAGAGCCTTCCAGCTGAAGCAATGCTGCTGTTTGTTGTTCTGTCTTTAATAACAGGTTATAACATTCCTTTAAAGAGTGAAACAATTATTTCTTCTCAATTCCATGAGTTCTTAATCTCACTCCTTGCTTATCTCGCTCCTTAAATCTTCCCCGATATCTTCAGAAATTACATGTCTGTCATGTTCTTTGATAATTAGTCACAAGCGCAACATAACATCTGGTGGCTGTTGCATTTTTTGTTGGTTAAATGATCTGGATCTAATGCTGAAACAGAAAAATGCATCTCAATAAATAAAGCCGTACAAGCACCTTGCAGGCACTATTAACTGCTCAGTGCTGCTGAACTTTCTGAGCAGACCCAGGTAGAACGGAGCTGGGATAATAGATCGGAGCTGCACAGCAACCACAGAGGAAGTCCAGGGGCAATGAGGATACCAAAAGGAGACTGAAATTTATTTGCATCCCTGTGTTTTTGTGTAAAAGACAGACAGAAACCACTGCAAAGCCGATTGAAACAGTGGCATCCTCTGTTATGCTCCTTGTGAGCATAAAAATTGAATTTTTACACCATATTGCCATCTTGGTTTGCATTTTCTGAGTTGTGCCTACACGCTTTAGGCTTTTCCCGCTCAAAGGGCACAGCTCTTCCATAAGCAGATCTCATTTCAAAGTTAAGTCCATTCCACTTGCTGTGGAATAGGATGCTCTGGAAAAATAATTTTCTGAGCCAAGTTCAGAGATGGCGTTAGCTGTGATATTATAGCAAGTCAACGTAAATGATCACAAAATGTTTGTGTTTGTGTATCTGGGAGATTATGTTGCACGGCTGTTTTGTGAAGAATGAATAACTGGAAAACAGAGAGTAGTTGAAACTACCTAAAAGATGATTTCTTTATCTCCTACCTTACAGTCAGAAAATTTATGGTTGGAATACACCTCGTTATGAATGTATTGTTATCATTGCTTTGTAAAGCAGCAGCATCTCTTTCTAGAGCCTGTCTTATCTCTCTCTGACCTCTGGAGCTATAAAGATGAGTGTCATGTCATTTAGTGCAGGAGATTCCTTATCTTTATAACCACCGCATTTTCAGAGCGAAGTCAGCTTCTTATTGCTTATATTCCACCATCAAAAAGTTTGTTTTAAAACAGGAAGAAACCTGATCACTTCAGTGTCTGGTATGGTTATACGACTGTTTGCTCCCTATATTTAATGTAATTGTTTTAGACACAACGCATAGGGCTAAATCCACAACTTGTAATTTTTTTTTTTTACAGTCTACAAGTTTTCTGTGATTAGAAAAGGACCTTTGATTTTTGTTTAAATGTCACTTAAACTTATAATTAGCTATCCAAACTGAGAAATATGTGCTCTTGAGATGACCTTGTTTATATGCGAATGTTTGTGAGATATATATATCTTTGTGTTTATTGACTAAAGTACTCATCAATTAAACAGAATCTCCTCTATCAATCTGTGTGTACTCCTGTTCTCACAGGGTCCATTAAGCATTAGTCCCTTCAGGTTTACTTTCTTACAGTGCCTGTTTTATTGGATACAATTTCCTCATGAATGACTGCTTTGCTGAAGGAAACATCATGTATATAAACTAGATGTTTATATACTACAGTAAGCCTTGAGCAAGGTAATACAGTTTACATAATTACTTATGTGGGAAAACAGATCAATTAAAACCAAAAGTGTAGTTACTTTCTTAGGTTTGTGTGGGACTGCCAGATGTGGTTTGAAGATCCCCAGTCTGACTAGTTGAAGAGTTTGGGGACTAGTCTTCAGGCTCTTTTTCTAGTAATAGACGTAGTCAGGTTAGTAACTTCATAAACAAAACACTGAGTTTCTTTAGTAAGACCAAAACTTGCCTGGGTCTGCAAACTGCGTGTTATCTAAATACTATCTTAAGTGAAGTCCATTATTTTTATGTAACTGTTATTTTTACACAACCACTGTTTGTTTGGCTGTTAATCACATTGAACCAAAAACAATGTAATTTTTGCTAAATATTTATTATTAGTCTGTATTGTAAACTTACAGGTTACATTCAAGAATTTATAGAGCAGTTATCAGCTTCAGGCACTTGGCTCTGGATTTTGAGTTCTAAGTCTCTGAGGGTAACCTGTCTTATGCAAATCAAAGCCCTTTTATTTAGTCTTTCCCAAGGTTCCAAATTTTAGGGCTAAACACTGGAAAGCACTTGCTTAAATAAGCATTTGTCAAATGTAGCTCTAAATACCAGTTCAAAAAAGGAGAGGAGGTGAGAGGCAAATATTTTCCAATATGAGGAAGTTCAAGCTTCCTGAATAGAAAGAAGCATGTTCTTTCAAAATCAGGAGATACTACAACAGATAAAAGGCATGTGTAATACCTGAGTGTGTGATGAACCTGCAGCCACTTCTCGTCTTTCTATAGAAGCTTGAATATTCAGTTTTAATAGTCATTATTAGATGTGTGTTACAAATTAGAGAAACTGAAAATTTTGCTGGAGGATAGATCATAATCTAAGAGGGAAATGTTTTATTCGAATTAATTTTTTTTGGCACAATTTAATGCTAGGTTTGCTATTGCCAGCATGTGGTTGTTCTGGACTCTTGTCCTGCAGTAGAGGAGAGAAAGAGTAGACTAAAATTAACATAATTTGTCATAATTTTCCTATCAGGTGTCTTTATGATTTTAATTTCATTTTATAATAGTACCAAGATTTTTAATAAGCTTAATGGAGCCATAATAATTAATACCTTTAGAGAAGTTAGAAAAAGAAAATATTTTTGTGAGACAAAATATATATGAAATATTTACAAATGGAAATAAGTAGGATTTTTTTCTTTCACTTTCTACACCTCTTTCCCTTGGCCTGACTGCTGCTTAACACTTAATATGATAAAACAAAATTATTTCCGTTTTTTTCTTTTGTTCAGTCCTTGAAAATGAGCATGTTTTGTGGAAAGGAGAGCGAAGAACATCATGCAGAAAAATCTACTTTGGAAACTCAATGAGTTACAATTGATTTTTCTTTTTCTCTGAACTGCGTTTGCATGTTTTAAATGATTTATGGTTCATTAGTTCAGGTTAGAGAAAACTTTTACTCTGTTATTGTGAACTGCAGAATTCAATAAAAGAATGGAAAATGCTTCACTTGCAGAGATCCTGAAAGAAAAATTATGGTGCTTCAGAGTTTAAATTGGGATATGATAGCAAGCCGCTTTCTTTTTTAATCCTTACTAATTTAAGAGTATGAGTCTCATAGAAACATAATGGACTTACAGTCTGAAATCTCTCTAAATGGGAATTTCAAATGCACCACTGAGTGTTTGTATTAGGTAAAATCATCACAGTCCTTTTTTGACCAGACAGGGGGATAATAGGAAATAATCCTGACTGTTACATCTCTTCTTGGCTTCTGCATCCTTTTAGTTACGACAAAGAGAGAATCTGAATTTCTCTCAGCTGATCCTGGAATGATCTCTTTTAGACAAAGAGTTGACTCCAACAGCTCAATCCGGCCCTAGAATAAAAGGAATTTATATATATCCTTTCTTGGACTCCATTTAGCAAAGCAGATATTACTGCTGCTTTGTGGTGACATGGGTTTTCTCTGCTGGAGCAGCAAGAGGGACACAGAAATAATGGGGAGATCAACAGCATATCTTTCCTGCCATAAGAGCAGGAGAGGCACCAGTTGTCAAGATTTGTGAGCAAAACAACTGTCATGTGTCACTCTCTGTTTTGTTAAATGCACAGCAAGGAAACCCATTACACACTCTCAATCACAAGAGGAAGCTTTGCTTTTCCATTCTCAGCAAACTCCTCAATAGTTAGGATCATTTTCAGTGCATCATACCTTTTAATTAAGGCATTTGCTTTTGTTGTGTTTTGTTAGGATAAAGGCACATATTTCATAAACAAGTACTGCTTCTAGGCCAGATCTCCAGAAAACAGAAGTTTACGCAGATTTCATTCAATGTTGCTGAAACTGCCACTTGATTCCCACTCTTCACAGTATTTGTGATACTATTTTTTTTTCTCTGATGCAATGCAATATTTAAGGCAAGTGATCATGCTCCCAGGACAGTAGCTGCCACCTTTATTAAGTAGTTAGAGTGCAAGAGTCACACTTAAGAGTTCAGCCTTTGTTGACAGGAATTCTGTTGGGAGAGCAGAACTTTATTCCAAAGTAGGGCACAGTCCTTCTCCAGACAGAAATGTATCAACAAGTAAGTCCCTCTGCAACAATCATTACTTATTAATATTTGAAAGATAGGAGTAGTACATTATAAATCTGTCTCTAGTTTCTCAAAATAGATCTGTAACTGCTATGGTTATGTCAGCTGCATTTTCTTACTGTGGGTACTGTGGAAAAGAGGGTGGAGGTCCTCCCTCCCTGCCTATCTGCCTCTCTCCCTCCTCTTGCCTCCCTCCTCTTTCCTTCTTCTTTGCACTGTTTTTAAAATGTTGTTGGTTTTGTAAATTACATTGATAATTTATGGCAAAAAGTTGAAGCTCTAGTTTGGAAAACATTGAAATTTTCTGCTTATTCCCACCCTCTTCCTCCATGGTTTATCCGTTTTCCCTCGCTTACCCAAAATCCTATTCATCAAATGTAGTAGAGATTTATTGACAGCTTTGTTGCCCTGAAATTGCTGTGTGTTTGGTTTTTTCTTTCTTTTAAAAACTGACTGCTGTTGAAAAACAGCTTTTGCTGATATTCTCTATTAATCATATATATTAGTAGTCTCATCATAAATGTGTGCATGTGTATTAGCAAGCGTTCTCATTAAACCTCCTCTATTACTTTATCTCCACATACATAAAACTTTTATTACTTAGCCACTAACTGTATTTTGATAGATTTTTTTTTTTTAATAGTTAATACAGTTTGTAGACACAGGACAAATATACATGGAGAAGGAAAATAGCTCAGTGATTAAAACATAAGTCAGAATCCAGGATCACTTGTGTCCACAGAACATGTGCTATGCAGACTTGGTTGTCTTACATGCATCCTTACTGTCTGTAAAAACAAGATATGAATGAGTGTTGTCTAGTACATTTATTTTAAAAAGGAATGTGAGTCCACAGCTATAGAGCAGGACCTGATTTATTTTTTTTTTAATCTGAAATACTGAGATTGATTTCAGTTTTATCTGACATGCACAACATAATGTACGGACAGGCTCTTGAGCAGTGATTTCACTGTTTTTCCACCAGATGCACAGTTGCTGGGCCAGGCAAATAAAAGGTTATTTAATAAGTGCATAACTCATTAGCACGGCAATGGCCAGAGCACAGGCTGCTCTGTGTATTTCGTGCATTACGGAAAGTATGAAAATGAAAGACACCAGAGGAAAGATATATGACTGAATCAGAAAGTGCAAGGTCATGGGAGGAGACTCAGTAGAAAGAGGAAATAAGAGAATATATTCTGTTTAGAGAAAACAGCTCTTGTGATGTCAGTGATGATGTAGAGGTCTTAATTCTTAAGGATGGGTACTTTTCTTGTCTGTGTCTTCTTTAGTTGCATCTTAAAAACTTTAGGGAAAAGTTCAAGCTTGAGGACTACCATCTTTTCATAGTGCTGACCTCTAATATCTTCTCTGACATTTACCTAGTGCTATTTCTTTGGTTGGAATCAGCCATGTATGTTGTCATATAACTTCTCCATCACCTTAAACAACATGCTAAGTGAAAATAGAGAAAACTCATCTGGAGAAAATGAAATTATTATAACTGTCTGTTTAATTCCATATCAGCCTGGATCAACTGCTTTAGCAAAAACAAATGGCCTTTTAATCAAAATATACAGTATTCTATTTTCAGGGAAAGACAGTCCACTTTACTGCAGAGTTAGGATGGAGTTGTGCTGTAGGCCACCAGCAAGGAGTAGTGAAACAGTGGTGGAACTTTTTTGGTCTGCGACATATTTCAATAGTGTGAGTATTTCTAGTATTGTAATAAGGAATAAAACACCAGATGGAGTCATGAAAACTTCTCAAATGGCAAATCAGATGTTTGCTCAGGTACTTGACTGATCTCTATGTTCTTTTTAATGTCTGAGTGACCTGGTGAAGAATGACATGGGAACATCATATAAAATGACTCTTGACTCACCCTGTTCTGTCTGTGTTTGTAGAGCGATAGCTGAGAACCACACAGGCGATGAAAAGGTTTAGCGCTCTGCAGCATCCTCCACTCCACCTCCTTTTCCCCAGCAAGTTCTGCAAAGTTATGAAGCAGTTTTTCTCGCATGTTGCTGTGGTGATGCTCACTTTTGAGATCAGCGAGGCAGAGCTGTCACAGTGAGTGATTGCACAAACTTTGCAAACGGATTAATGTGCCTGGAACACTGAAAATATTAAACTATAGTCTTTAGTTAATCATAGTGCCAGGGGGACAAAACGAGAAACAAGACTAATGTTGTGGTTCAAATGGGCCCTGCGGTGGGAGAGACTCTGTATTCAGTGGTCTGTAACTGAGGTCACTACTCCCACCCACCCTTTGTCCCACAGCTATTCCACATTCAAACGTTCCCGTTCCAATGCTGGAAGCTTTTACATTGTTGTACTAGTGTAAAAACAAGTACCTCTCTAAGACAGATTTTCTCCTATTGTTCACATGATGTTGAAACCAGTGTACTGACAATTGAATTTTTCAAAGCAAAAGTGACTGATCTCCTACTTGTTATTGTTTGCATGATACAATTTTCCCCGGGGACCTATCGCTGACTCGTCCATTATTTAAAATTCCTGTTGAAGTCAATGGGCCCTCCAAGTACGGAATGACTGCCAGAATATCTCTACATTTGCATAAGTAATTGCCGCTAATCATACACTAGGTCTCATGAAGAGGTGCTTTACTGAAATGATTTCAAGTGGAGCTCACATTAGAAATATGCTTTCTTGTCATGTTATCAATATTTTGGAATATCAGCCAATATTTGGATGTTACGAAACACCAAATGGTAAAAGTGCTAACTCTAGCTCAGCCTCCTGTGTCTGAGAACGTGCCTTCACACAGTATTTAAGGAGATACAGCTCCATCCTGCTCCATCTTGGAAGCTCAAGGTTACAAAGAGCAAATTAACAGGTAAACTACTTCAAGTCAGTGGGAACATTCACCTGAGTAAGAATTATCTTGCATGTAGGGAAACACTACAGCTTAAATACTAAATTTTGGTTTTTAATGGCTCTTCTCCCATTCATCATGAAGACTAAATAATATTTTTAGCTGAACTGCCTCAGTTCAAGCATTTATTATGACAGTTCTTCCCTATTTAATAAAAATAGGAAATTAATTCTATTTATCTACTTTTTTTTAAAAAAGGAACAATATAACCAACCTGCTACTGATTGATTCTCTGTCTGATTTCCTACCATAACGCTGTATTTGAACCATCTTATTTTGTAGATGTTTCAGCTCTTTACTTTTTTTTGACAATTACTTAAAACGTACTTTTTGTATAAAAGAGTGCATGTACTGTAGATTGATATCTATCAGGATGCACAGACTTCAATAAAAGGTTAGAGCAATAACAATACAAACATATGGTAACCAGATGTCAACCAAGCATGAAGTCAGGAAAAGGTCACCTGTGGTAGCTTACAGCAGCTCAGCAAGAAACAGGAGAAAACAAGAACGCTGACATTTTCTGGATGCATTTTTCTGAACTCTTCACAAATGCATATGAGGCTCAGTGTTAGTTCATGAATTTAATTCTCCTGTGCATTCACAGGAAAAAGCCTTTTGAACTCAATCTGATAAAGAACTAGAGATGGTGGCTCTGGTATCCCATGGCGTCAGTTCTTGGCAGCGTGGCTCCCTGTCCTCTAAAAACCCACCATACACAATGCAGTAGCAATAAAGATCCCAAAGGTCAGAAAAACTCTATTGCCCCAAATGCGCCCTTCCCTTTCCTTTTATGGTAGTTTTGTGGTTTTTCTCTCTCATCTACAGCAGGGCCACTCTGGGAATATTTAAGACCTCCCTTCGTTCAGCTTTAAGAGGTACACTGCAGCTGGAGAGACACTTCTGTGCTGGGGAAATAGGGGTCTGCATCGGTATTACAAGTCACTGACTGAATGTCTCATCAGAAACTTCGACCTTTACCTGTATTTAATGCCCTTGAAATCTCTGTGCTTTCTCCTCTCATGGTGACACTGTCTGCAAATCTGATTTCTAGGTGGCACCTTGCGAACTTGCTTTGGTGAGCTCAGATGGTTTGCATTTTTTTTATAGAGAACAGATGTCAGTCACGCTTGAAACTGTGTATTTAGGCTCTCTGGGTACAAACATTTCTAAATACTGATGAACAAGAAGTCAATGCAATGCATTCTCCTAAATGGCATAACAGACCTTGTTGAGCACTCTCTCTTCATAAATCCAAATGACGATGGTATTTCTCTTTTACTTGCTGAGCTAATAGTACTTAATCAAAAATTAGACCATGTTTATTCCTTGAGAGGACTGGTTTAATATGTGTGTGTTTATCCCGTACTAATGACAGAGTAGACAGAAGATGCTGCATGTTTGAATCTTTGTTCAACAGTAAGTAGAAGTAGTATTTTTTAACTAATCTGGGGAAGCAGAAGCTATGCATCTATGTCACTATGGTGCTGTGTACATTACAACCCAGGTTAGTGCTATAACACATTAGGTATTTAAAAAATGCTCCCTATTGTACAGCTTAAACTTAATTAACTTTGTGCCAGCACTAGTTTTGACTCCTACAAGGGGACTACTGTTATCCAAGCTTGTAGAGGTTTTTTTGTTGACTTGCAATAATTAGTAAAACTTCGATTTTATCAATTTTTCTATAATAATAATAACAGTAATTATTATTAATAATAATAACAATAATGTCCCTTCTCCCTTCTGACGTTATCCACATGTCCTGCAGTCTCCAAGGCCTGTCTCCACTTTTTTATAAGGGTAAAGCAGGAGACAGTACTGAATGTCTCTCTCATATATTAAGCTTCTGTCTCTGCTACACTCTCCTTTTCATAAAGCAAATAAGACAATATTTCTCAAAGTCTGAGAACAGTGAACTATGAAGTGTCAGAAAGTACAAAGGGCTATCAAAGAAGAGCTCAGAATTATTCAGATAGGATGAACCAGGAGTTTTATGCAGAAAAAGGAAGGGGAAACCAGATTATGAAGTAAAAGCAATCTTGAAGCATCATAGTTTTATGGGCAGGAAAGATGATAGGACCTCATTAAGATATGGTGACTGGAATTTGTAATGGTTAGCTAGAAATGGGAAAGAGTAAAATCCTAATTATGCTGGTGTTGATGAGCATTTTCCTGTATATTTTGATGCAAAGCTCACAGTGCTATTTCCTTTCTGCGTGTAACAATATCGTTTTAATAAAGAAA
Source organism: Patagioenas fasciata (assembly GCF_037038585.1). NCBI lineage: Eukaryota > Metazoa > Chordata > Aves > Columbiformes > Columbidae > Patagioenas > Patagioenas fasciata. The sequence continues at coordinate 9,383,230 of NC_092526.1, read as the reverse complement.
TGGAATAAAATTTTAAGCTTTCCATCTATGACTCAAGATTAGAAAGTGTAAAAAATCAGATTATTAAGAATTCATTATTTTTATAATGTCTTTGTGAAGAAAGGACACAGAGTCAGAAGGAAGTTCTGAATGAGATCCTCCAGGCCTTTCCTAATGTTTAAAATTGTAGTTTTGCCTTTAAATTAGCCAGACACATTTTCTTCTATCTTCTGAATGAAAAGCTGTTGCTGTGGAAGGGTATAAGAAAAAGGGAAGCACCATATTTGCCCCACTCCCTGGATCCCAGAATTGACATAGTCACTGCGAAATGGAATTCGTTTTTTGAATCCATAATCCTTAACAGTGTTACAAAAACTCTGGCCCTGAAAAAAAAGAAAAATCATTAAACTGTGTTTGGGATGCTTATAAATCCCCCTCTCTTCTTTCAAAGCCCATCAAGAAGTATTACTAGCAAATTGTTACGGAAGAGGAGAGGCAAAGTAAACTGCTAACATTAGGATGCGAGTTGCCATCTGGTTGTACTTAGTGTTCGGTAAGATGGAAGGTTTGAAATCAAATGTCTGCTGCTAAATGCCAGAGTCCATACTCAGTCACTTAAAAGCATGTCTTTGCAGACATTACCAATATGTATGCTTTGCCGTCTTCCAAATATGCTTGTATTTCTCATTCTGCTGATGGTCGATATGTATAGTTACACATGTAAGTGTCATTCACTTATAATTTATGCTTTTAAAATAATCCACTGTAATTCAGTTAATGGGGACATATGTTGAGTCAGCACTTCAAAAATCTGTTTAATTTAAACCCTCTATTGTTAGTCTAAGCTATATATATATATATGTATTTCACTGCCAATGAAAAACATATCTGGAGCCAGGTATTCCACAGATGTCGAGTCTTGCTGATGTAATGGCAGTTCAGAAATCTGGCTTGTGATTCATATTTTTCACTCCTAAATCTTTTGAACTGGAACTAAGTTCTGTGGATGCATTTTAAAATGTGTTTTTAACCTATGCGATTTGGAACTGTGAACTCTCACTGTTTAAAATGCAGTTGTTTTGCATCTCATCACTGAATAAATTGTGACTTGTAGTATCTGTTGGTCTACTTAAAGGTGTTGAGATTAAGGAAATTTAAATTTCCTTCCATTCCTTCTACTGCCAATGAAAGTGGAATTGTTATTCTGCTGTGGTTACACTCCAGAAGGTTATCACATTGTGATAACTCATTACAAGTTGCAAAACATTGCTCCTCTGTGTGCGCTGCACGGGGTAGAGGTACAACATAGGGCAAGGAGAACATACAGTTGTATTTGCACACTGTAAATGATACAACACACCTTACTGGCCACCACATTGCATACTTTGTATGTTGTCTTATTTTTGTCTGATATTCCCCATTAGTCCTAGTTAGATGACTTTACCTAGGTATAATACCAGGGTCAATACAAACATGAGAGAAAGCCTAAAAATTGTCTTCAGAGCACAGAATAATGATGTTAATTAAATCAATGAAAGGCACTGGTTTTCTATATTTGCTATAAAAGTCAGGTTTTCTTGTAAACTGAGACTATTTTGTAAATCAAGATGTTCAACTGAACACACCGGTTTTTGAAATAATTATCCCTTGATCATAAACTGCTGACAAAACAAGGCTGATGTAAAGAGGCATTTGTTCTGTTGTGGAAAATAACTGGAAAAAAATGAACCACAGTTATGCTTATGCTATATGCTAATTTTCTCTTTGTTTTTAATTTAAATAGAGCATCTGACAGCCAGAGAATGGCTGAAAATTGTTCATTTTATTTTATTCATTTTTTATACACGCAGGTATCAATTTTCTCAGTTCAATTGTATGAGTCTGGTTTAACTTCAGGGAATGTCATACAGACTTGCTCTATGATAACGCACAGGTTTAGCAACATTTACCTATATAAAATGGCAAGCCTGTCACAATTATTTCCTCCTGCTAAATGATGTGGCCAATCAGCAAAGTGCAAGCAGCTGGAATATAATTTTGAGACATGCATTATCAAATTATCAGTAGATTAAAGTCATTATCAATTCAGTCTAAAGTAATGTTCAAAACAACGTGCGGTTACCTTGGAGGAATGAATAAGTATATTAAAACTTGCAAGGAAACCCGTCAGTAAAACAGGTGATAATCAGTCTTGAAGGATTTACCAAATGGGTACATCATTAAATGGATGTTGCCATGGGCTGTAAACTTTTTGATGATAACTGAAGAAGGATAAATTTTAAAATAAAGTTTAAAATGCATGATACAAATATCTCAGAAAGAAACAGGTAAACAAGAAATAGCTTTCATACATTTTGAATTTGTAACACCTTTAAAGAACAACTCAAAGAGCAAATACTATTCAGAAATGCCAAATATGCTGACCAGTCTCTAAGGGGGTTTTAGCATAGAAGGAACAAATTCTTCAGTTCTTCCAAGATAACTGTATTTTCAGTTTCAAATCCAATGTTTTTGTTTTCAGCATTTTTCTGATATGATATTTTTGAATAATTTTGGTGGTCCAAAAACACAGAGCACTAGAGAAATGTATTTTAATGTTAAGCTCCATTAAAACAAACAAAAAACAGAAAAAAAAAAAAAAAAAGGAAAAAAACCCAAATATTTCATGTCAGTTCAAAGAAATTTAGTTCAAAGAAACACGAAGGTTGAGGTCAAGCCAACCTGAAACTGGTATACTGCATTTCTGTTTTTCTGATGGTAGCATGAAACACTTCAGGATGGAAAAAAAAAAAAAAGACACTTTCAAACAAGTCGTTAAAGTAGAAACTGTATTTTCAGTCGAAAAAGTTTTGATGCAATATTTCTCAAGGTAGGATAGTGAAAGAATGCTTTGAAATAGTTAACCCATTGAAAGGGAATGCCAGGCTCAAAAGAAAGTGGATGTTCATCTTCCAAAATTCCTCAGGGAGTGGCAGAATTGCAGCTGTGTGGATTGTCAGGCAGCAGGAGGAACTGGAACAAATCTCCAGATAGTCAAGCTGAAAACTACTTGAATTTTTGAGGATGTTCACTTTTTTGTGGTCATGTTCTTGATAGTGAGGGCTGGTAAGACGTCATAATGAATAATTGTCTTTTGGCCTTACCATTTAATGGTATTTATTTCCTTTTCCTTCCATGTGTTGAAACCCTCATTGTTTTAATGAAATTCGGTTTGGAAAGCCATTAGTAAAAAAGATTAGGTACATTCTAGTAATTTGTTTTTCGTATCTGGTCTCTGATTTATGAATGTATTAGTATCGTGTAACGCCTGTGTTGTTCTGAAGGCTTATTACTGTCGTCTCACCGTGGCTATGTTATCATTTTAATTATGTACCAGGAGCAAGAAGTGAAAGATAAAAAGAAGGAACACAACCTAACAGATTAAGTATTCCTCAAGACCATGAGAAATACCCAACCTATGGGGCTTAAAACAAGGTATAAATTACTTCAAAATAAATATCAAGACTCAGCTCTTTTGAATCCCAGATCTCAGTTTAGCTCCAGTGAAGCCATTGGAGTTACTGAGTTAAAACTGTTGCAAAATTAACAATTAGTATATAATGGCTTAGATTTTGTTGAAAAGTAACAGGGTGCCTTGTGTATTTTGTCTGTTACTTCTTTCACGAAAGAAATAGGTGATATTGTAGACCTATTTGAACTTTTTTTTTTTTTTTTAAGATTTATCAGTAAAGAGAAATGAAAATTTTCAGTGTTTCCACGTGTGAGAAATATAGATAGATTTAAGTATTTAGGAAAAGCCTTCTTGTTCTTTCTGCTTATTTTGCACAAAAAATGAATGATAGTATTTATCTTAAATTTTAGAAATTTCATTGCAATCAAGCAATGAAAAGACTCCATATCCTCAAATACAATCTCAGAAATTTCAGAATGAAATATTTAATTTAAATTCAAATTGTTTCTACTTCTTCCTTTTTTTCTAAGTTTTCACACAAAAAATGTAATATTCCCAGATAAGTGAAATATTTTTCCCCAGTATCATCAATAAAAGTAAAAATGCAGTCAATCAGACTGCTTTACATTTGTGCACATAATATACAAAATACAGTTATACTGTCATTTTTCCAAATTTTTAATTTCCTTCAACATGTTTTGGCTTCATGTAGTCAGGTGCTAATGGGCATGAGAAACCCAGGAAACTGCAAAAACTTTAGCTAGAGACAGAGTACTTGGTGTGTTTCGTGTTTCTTTCCTAAAATTGTTTATAGACTTAAAAAAAAAAAATAAAATAAAAAAAGCCATGTCATTCTGAAGAAAAGTCAATGGAGTTCTTCACAGGAATATACTGGTTTGTACTACAGAACGTTGTGGTATAAAGATGTATCATAAAGATACAGCATCATCACAGCCTTACTGAATGTTTCAGCTATTTACATGAATAGAAATAGCCATATCACAGAGATACTATGAAGAAATTATCCATTATGCAGTATTGCTGGAGGTAGAAGTGAAAGAAACCATTGTCACCATGTGATTTCTATCAGAAGCCCAACCTGACAGCAGGAGAAGAAGGAGGAACACTGGGAGCGAAGCCAGGTTGTAAGTGGACCAGGCAGAAGTCATGGCCACCACAAAGAATTGAGCAAACGGGATCAAGGAAGCTTACAGCAAAATGGGAAGAGGCAACGGTGACAAATTACAACAAAAGACATTCCAGCTGGACAGAAGGAAAAAATACAATGTGAGTGTTTAAACACCAACATGGGTTGTCCAAAGAGGGTGTAGAAAATTAATGCAGTGTGTCTTATCCATGTAGGTAACATTTCCTACTTTTCTGCTGGTCTGTCTTCCAGTTTTTTAAAGCACTGTCCCCTTGTGTGGTGAATTACCAATGTTAATGAATATTGATCTTGTCTAAATCACCCAGGGAGAGCAATGCTGCTCTAGATTAGCTTTCTGCATTGCTTAGTGGTCTAAGAGAAAGATCTGTCACGGGCAGTAACAAACATTGCAGAAGAAACAAAAGGGACCAGGTGCCTAAAAAACACTGAACACTTGCTTGATTAAAATAGGCAGTTTAAATACAAAAAAGCAGATAAACTCAAATATGCGAAATATCTGATATAAAATAAGCAAACCCTACATGTTTTCTTACCAGAAGATTTTTTTTCTTCCAGAACAAGTTGAATACTGTTTTAAAACAATGATCATTTTATTACAGCCTTCCCAGCAAAGTCCTCCAAGATCCTATAATGTAGCAGTCAACCGTAATGTACAATTACACCAGTGTGAATTATTGAATTGCATCTGTATCTCAGAAGCCACATATATTGATGTTTTCCTTGCCTTTCAGTTATAATAAAATTTAAAAGTGATATGTAGTATGGCACTGATGTATTAGCTGCAAAGTCCTGCTCTGAGAAGAAGTCCAAGTGTCCTGGTATTGCTGCAAACAAAGAAAACTCTGCATAAAAGTAAGAACAACATGACATTTTAATTTAGTTTTGATTCTCCCTGATTTTTGAATGTCTCAGTTGGTGGATGATCATGCTAAGATCCCTGAATTTCTGCAAGTGTCTTATCAGCAGTATGTGTACTTCATAGTATACGTTTTGTAATGTAATATTTGACATACATTTTGTAAACTAGACTGTAGCTGAGAACTGCATGGTCCAAATCTGTTAGTTCTTATTTTATATGCATAAGTCTATGTAGCTAGACTCATAAAATCATGCTATGGATTAATTACTTTATTTGATCTGAGTAACTTAAAGGGCTGTTTTATAAGTGTATTTTTCAAGAGATAATCCCCAGAAAGCCAGAACTGTGAAGGGGTGTTCACTTGCTAACCTTGTAAATATTTTCACCATGTTATCTTCCCAACTGAAGTTGATTAAAAAAATGAATAACAGGGTATAACATGTTGTTTGATAAGCAAAATTTAAAATGATGCATGGGCCTAGATTCAGAATTTAGTGCTCAAAACGTTGTCACCGTTCTATCTAACATCCAGACTCTTAACTGACGTACAATGGGGTCAGGTTGTGCTGACTGCATAAGAGTTACATGGAGTGATACCAACTGAAACAAAGATCTCTTCCAACCTAAATGATTCTATATGAACATAGAGTCCAACCATCAGTCTAACACTACCAAGTGTACGTCTAAACCACGTCCCTCAGAATCTCATCTACATGTCATTTAAATGCCTCCAGGGACAGAGATTCAACCACTTCCCTGGGCAGCCTGGTCCAGTGCTTGACAACCCTTTTTTATGAAATTTTTTTCTTAATATCCAATCTAAACCTCCCTGGAACTCTTGGGAACATTTCCTCCCATACTATCACTTATTGCTTGGGAGAAGCAATGTCTGGCTTAAGGTGGTGATAGATAAATATTCAATGCTTTAAATTTCTAGAACCATCATGTACTGAATGCACTGCTGCATTTAAGAAAATGTTATTTTTCTTATAGCTATATTGATTCATCAACATGGAAGTACCACTTGATATTTCAGCATCCATGGGACAGGGAGATGTTCTTGTGCAAGGCAGTCATTTTATGGCTAATCTCAAAATCAAGCATTACAGAAGAAAAGAGATCTACATTTTGCTGTATTGAACTCTTAGATATTTTTTCCCCTTTTAATCACACAAAGCAATTAGCATTAACTTGAACATCTTAGGAGATCTTAATTAGTGTGTTATTTAAAGTGAAAATTTCTCTAAGTAATATGAAATAGATATGAGAAAAAGCAAAAGCTGAAACTTAAACAGATCTAGTACTTAATATTTTCAAAGTGAACTTGTTTTAAATTCTAACGTGGTCTAGCTCACCTGTATGATATTTTTCCAGCTTATTATCAAATTTCAATGTCTCTTGGTTTATGGAGGCTTGGATAAGAAAATAATGAATTATATCAAAAGTAATTATGAAGGGGTTTTTGTTTGTTTGTTTTTGTTGCTTGTTTGTTGGTGTTTTTTTTTTAATGAAAACAAGCTATCATTTTTACTTTACCCTTTTAAAAATATGCCAAACTCTTGATCTCTGCCTTCTAGAAACTGTGACTACATTTGAATGCTTCTTCTGGTTGCTACTAGTTAAAACAAGGAGACGCTTGAATGTAGGTAAAATTTACTTTTCCCTTTTCAGTGCTTATACTCAGTGCAGAGACCTGTAAGGCCATTGGAAAAGGGAGAATGCAGTGGCTCAACCTACAGAAAACACAACAGAACCGTTCTCCGAGGGCTGGCAATGAGGGAATTCTGGACCTGCTTTATTTCTGACTCTCACATTTCTATGTATATGCATGGAGTAGCAGTATGCATGCAGAAGCAAAAAGTTGAGTTGGACATTTCTGGCCTTCAGTTGACATCATTATTTTAATTGTTGTGAATATTTTCTTCTTGTGAACTCTAAGGAGGGAAGTGGTGGAGAAAGTGGCTTTCCTGAGTCATGAAAGCTTTAAGTATTTCAGATATTCGCTTATTCTGTTTAGAACATCTCGGTAGAAACCAAAATTCTCTGAGATGATGGCTAGCCCGGGATGTTAGAAAGCCATCTGTGAACTTGCAGAAGGAGACACTGAACTTTTATCTCCCCCAGCAAAAAAGGAAAAGTTTAACTGTTGAGATATGCTGAGGGGACAGACTTAGCTGTAAATTCAGATATGTAGGTACTAGACTGTCATATTGGATCGACTTTGGGATCCAGTTGCTTATATTCTCTTTGGTTCTGAAAATAATCAAGATGAAATACTCAAAAGGATTTCTCAGTTTTCATCATAGCTCATTTCATGGGATTTGTCCTGGAGACAGTTTTTCACAGGATGATCTTTTTTCTTTTTCCTCAGAAACAACTTCTTCAGACCTGTTTCCAGCCTTATGCACATGCTGAGCATGCGAAGAGAGAAGGTCAGGTGCTTTGACACTATGTGCTTACAAGGCTTTTGAAGAAAAGAAATAGTATTCACCACCACTCCATTTTCTATGCTTCTTCCAAAGAAGGTGCATACATTCAGGTTCATAGAGAATCTAACAATGCCGAATACTGAAACTAAATGTTTCTAAAGATGATTATTCTGAATAGGGCCTTGCCATTGTCCAAGTGGACCTTGTCTGTCTTTGCATGAAATTCTCTATTTGGGCAATGAATATCTATTCATTGCCATCATCAGCAAGGGTCCAGCGCATGGGCTAGAGGAGGAATTCCAGTGTTCCTTTTCACTGTGGCAAGATTGAGTCTAAGCACACCAGGAGATCAATGCCTTTCACTGTCTAGCCAGTTGTCTTCTTTGTTGTATTTTATATTTTTAGGAGACTGCAACTGAAACTATTCTCTGAAAACAGAATTCTCTATTACTTAATGTAAACTTCTTGATTCTTCCTTTGCTTGTTATTCTGGACACCTTTCTTAGCCACAGGTGCTATGGGAGTACTTTAGGAGTCTGTCTTGAGGTGTTTCTGAATGAACAAAAGCTACACAGGTGGGAAAAAACTCATATCTGATCCTTAGCTTGGCTGGCTGCGTATTTCTGATCTAACCTTGAATTCTGCAGCAGAATCTGAAGTATATCATCAATACAATCATACTGGGGCATAATAAGCAATCGTTATAGAAAAAAAAGCAGTGAAAGGGCAGTAAATGAAATGAAATTAAAATATTTTTAGTATCCAAAGATTTGCAAGTGACCTTAGCATAAATGAATATTTTGTCCATTCAGTATGGAACAGTTGCACAGAAACTATTATTCTTCTTACCTCTGTCTTGCCATGAAATTGGGAAAGTTATGTAGGGACAGAAAGTCTTAGATTTGTACAGACCTGTCAAAGTCCTTTGTAGGCAGGTTTAATGTGTGCAGTTTGGAGCTGCCAGTAACTGCTTACATTTCTCTAATGTACAGAAGCTCCCTTGGAAGCCAGATATCTGTGACCTGCTTTTGTAATCTCTTGGGCTGTACTTTGAGGTTATTTCTTTCATCATGCAGTGCCTCAAATCTGCATTTTCTAGATTAAAATCCTATTTCGCATAACTTGATCTTTTTAATACTGTTCGGAGGAAGGTTTTTAGCAAAAGCAGGAAATGCCGTGTGTGTGTGTGTTGGTACTCGAGGAATGACCAGAGGAAAAATCTAACAATAAGCTGGCAACGGCTAAAAACCTAAGGCTATAATAAATTCTCCTCATGTGCTTAACCAGTGATGATGCTGTAGGGAGTTACATGTGTATCACATTGAGAATACACCTCACAGAGCTTCTGTCTAAAAGTCAAGGTTTATTAATATGGTATAATTAAATGAATACAAGAGGGAAATATCTGATTAGTGATATGAAACTATAAATCATAGTCTGGCTCATAGAAAGTCTGTGGGTATGAGTAACTCCTGTTTAAGGCAGAAGGAGTTCATAGTGTTCAATGGAATTTCACTGTGGGGGAATAAATGAATAATTCCAGTTTCCTCTTTCCTGGTAAGTGCAACTATAAGAATATTTGTCCTTGAGGAAATACTACCTGAGTTTTCTTCTATTGACAGAAAATTCTTTTATTAGAAGTATGCTTGTGCTAGAAAGAAGTATTTCTAAATTGAAGCATTGGTCACAAGGATTTAATCTACTTTAATTCAATATCAATAGCAACGACCATCTGCCATTTTAATTTTTAACGGTTGCAGACAGCATGCGTGGATATGTCTGCTTAGATAGATGTGTGTGCGCACAGATACATGTTTCACAACGCTGTGATCTGAATTCGCTAAGTATAAGCCAGTTCCAGTCCTTGCTTGTCTTTAGCTGTGCTGAAAGGCAAGATACCTTACTTCTGGTGTACACCTTGCCAAGATACCGTCACAGTTTCCAGAGCAGCCCTGATCCATGCCCAGTCAGTTCAGTGCAACAGAAACACACACCTGTTTGCATGCTGCCATGCACATGAATCAACAAGTACTACTCTGTCACCCACATTTGTTTGCATCCTTCCCACCTCACGAGTACAAATTTTCAAGATGCTAAGAATATTCCCAACAGCCTCTAGGGCCTGTTTTTCCAATAGTTTTTATTGACTACAGGTGAACCAATGATACAGCTGTCCCTGGTGTTTAGTTAAAGAACAGTGAGCATCGGTGGTGACCGGGCTCTGCAACTTATATGCCAAGCCAGGGCAGTAGGAGAGTGTAGGTACTAAACAAAAACAGAGTCTGGAGTGTAGTTTGGGCTAAAAGGAATAAACCTCAGAGGTATGAATGGTGCCTGGAGCAGGGCTATGCAAGGAAATACAGTCCTGAGTAGACTACATTTGGGTCGGTGTGTCTCTCCTCCCAAATACATATATGTGTGTATGTGCACACAAAAATATATATATGTATGTGTATTTATATGCTGTTGAAAGAAAGAAATTTGACAAGAAAAACAAAAAAGCTTCAGACAAAATGTATGGAAAAATCACATAAACTATATTTGGAGCGTATTTTCCTGGAACATCAGTCCAGGCTGTACAGCGTACGGGCAGCCCTGAAGCGCTGTTAGTCATTGCACAAAGTTTCACACATCTGGAAAGGTGACTGAGAACTTAACTGTCTTGATGAGTATTTCTAGAATTCTGAGGAAGATGCATTTGGAACTTGCTGCTATTTCCACCTAAGTTAAGCCTAACTCAGGTCTTTGATTCCCATTAAGTTATGAGAGGATAAAAAGAAAGATTAGTAAAATAAGTAATGTTTTATTTTGGAGATGTTGGCTAGATTTCTTTTTGTGATGGTTGTAATTGATTGTTGTAATTTCTGCTGATCATCTAAGGCAATTACGCTAGCAGATAGATACTTCTGTAGTCCTATAAATTCAAATAGCTTTTTTTTCATCTCCCTAATGCCTATTCTCCTGTCTACTCCCATTGACTTATACACGGAATCAGCTTTTTGTGCCAGATTGTCTTTTACAGGAAGACACCGGTAACTAAAATGCTATTTAATGTAACAATTTTGAAGAATCAATACTTCAATTAAATTAAAACAGAAGGAGCTTATGACTTTTTCTCCTGATAAACGTGGGTAAAACTGAGCTGAAATGAATGGATTGACATCATTAACATTAGCAGAGATTTTGGCCTTGATTTGCAATCCTGGAAAGGAATGTGGCATCATACTGTTCTTCCTCCTTGTAGTGACAGAAGCTTTCACAATAAAGATCTCTTTTAATTTATGACTTGCCATAAAAGACATTGCATGATAGGGTTCTCTGGTACCATAGTCTCCTGCCAGGGACAGAGCAACTATTCATTATGTCTTATATTGTGCAGTCACTTATCATGTTTCTTACCCCACTGGTCTATCTCATTATTCTCCCAGAAAACCATTTTAGGAACTGCCAGCAACTTACTTAAATTATAAATGGGTTTATGCCACTTTCAGTTTTGAACAAGGAGACAGACTTTTCTGAATTAGGAACACAGGCTTGTGCCACTCGGTAATGCGATGTGACATAGTGACTCATCTAAACAACAAAATGTCCCTTCTGAATCAAAATTTGAAGTGGCATCATTATATGTATTTGTTTCCTCAGATGAATTCATACAGCCAGAAAGACATAACCAAATAATCTAGATCTATAATAAGCTGTCTCTTAATATTTTGTTTCTTACTTTTTTTTTTTTTTTTTTTTGGCAAATAACAGAAAATAATTTCTTTCCATTGTATAAAATTCAAGCTTGGAAGGTCCTATGGATTATAGTTTAGCACGGGTTGAAAATGAGATAATTTAATCCCACACCAAATGAAACTGGAGCGATGCACTGAGATGAGTAGCATAATTCTGAATTTAAACAGCACAAATAAGTCTGACATCTGGTCTCAAGTATGGGCAGTCTGACAATTGCTCTTGACCTGTCTCAGTACCAATACCCAGACGGGTAATATTATCCTGGCTGTCTGAGGAGCATCTAGAAATGATTTGACAACCTTGAAAGGAGAAACTTGAGAAGGCAAAGCAGTATAATACAGCGAAATCTACCTGTATACTATGAAATGCAAAAGGCAATGAGTTGGGGGCATTGCTGAGCAGAGGAGTGTCACACTAACTGCAGTGGCATAGCAGGAAGGTGGCCTCATGTTCTACCATCTGCTTATTATGGGTCTCTGTGCTAATTCATTGCAGTAGGTTGAACACTTGGTTATTTTTTTTCTGATCTGTTTTGCAGAAGTGATACAGAAGTTGTAGATCTCTCTTGGGCTCATTAGCAAACTAATACCGGCACTTTTGATAACATAAGGGATGTGCTCAACTCATTTACAACTGTGGGAAAATAAGCTGATTTTTAGCCTGCTAATAATTAAAAAAAATATGGCTAAATATTGTTAGGAGGCAAAGAGAATGCTTAATTTAAACCAAAGTATGTTTCTTATTTGGTGTCTTGAAAACGTTTTGAATGCAGTTTAGGTTTTAAAGCACAATGTAATCTCAAAAGAAAGTTTATTTTAAATTAAATCAAAGTTATTTTATGCATCAGTCAAAATAATTCAGTCAAGTCAAGATATATTTATCAAAAGCTTTGTTTGACTTAAATCTGCATTTTTTTGTTTTGGCAGAAAAATTGCCTCCTCTAGTCACTTCCAAATGGAAAACAATCTCTCATTATGAACTGATACGTTTACCAATCTCTGTATTTTGCGGGTCAATGTTGATAATGTTAGGCCATCAAAATATTGTTTCAATACTAGATGCTATCCTTTCAACCGGACACCAGTTGTGCTAGCAAACGGATTTCACATATAACAGTAACATCAGACTAATTAATATAATTTCAAATGCTTTCTTATTTTTATGCTGTATGTTCTTGTGATTTTTTTTTAATATCAAGATATAATCCAGTCTCTCAAACAGCAAAGAGCATTTCTGATCCTTTGCAGTGAGGGTCAGGTAAAAAAAGTTTCAGTTGCCTTTTTTTAAGTTGAACTGCTCGATACTAATTTCATATTATTTTCTTCATAATGAAATCACAGATAATTTTACATTATAATTTTGGAAATCTCTTCTGCTGTCTGTAGAATTAGGAATCTCATTTCATAGTGAATGCCTGGTTCTGATTCCTCATAGCATGTCAGAAACCGGAATTCACTCTGGCAACATCAGGCAAGTCTGTTTGTGTAGTCCAGTAAAAACTGTAATCTAAATTTGGACCATATTAGTTCTGGATCCCAGTACAGGTCTCTTCATCCTCTGGTTCCTCCATCCTGGCAGCAGGGCCAGTATTGTACTCCCTGTAAATGAACTTAATTATTTGGTGGAACTTAACATGCTGTGTGGGAAGATGATATGAAGAAAAACATTCTTGCTGATACATAGTGGTAACCTACAGGGTGCCACTTCTTCCCCAAAGTGTCTTAGCAGCTTCTCCACTGGTTTGTGTACATTTTCCTCCATGGAGAAGGCCTGTCTACAGAGAGAAGAATGACTTTGTTTACGTTTTTCTGCTGCAGCAGTTACCCTGTCATGGCTGCTCAGGGAAAAAAGACAAAAAAAAGACTGTTGGGTAAAGAAAAGATAACTGCTAAGTGAGGCTCCGTTCCTCACTAATCAGTATTTTCAAGCAGAAGAGGCTCTTATTGAAAAAGGAGAAAAGTTCTTGTTAGGGCTCAGCTGGACAATGGATGAAGTGTGCAAATCCATTTTAACTGTGTACTGCAAAGTAAAACCAAATACGTGTTTTCACTGTTTTTATGTACTATTTGCTCTGTTTATAATGTCCTTGAGAGCTGGGAACTGAAATTATTCCTTGACTCTTGTCCTTCCACTTTAGGTGTGTTTAGGTTTGCTGGTGTACAAATGCTTGGCTGAGAGTTCTGATTGCAATATCAGTTGCTTTGTCATTAAATGGGGAAGAAAAAAAGAAATGTAGCTTTAATTTGAACCTTCCAACACTACTAATTCAGCTTTTAAATTAATAGAGATAATGTATTTTGAAAAAGAAATAATAATACTTTGGACTTATTAACCTCTTTCATCTGAAATTTGGAAACATTAACTAATTAAGCATCACAATTCTCCCACGAGTTAGAAACTTCACAATAATCACTATATTTGCTTGACATCTCTACTATTAGAATTATTCATTATGATTTTAAGGCTTTTTACTAGGTATTTAATAATGTATGACATTACAAAGCAAGTTGGGCTAGAAAGTGATGGGTACAGAAATAGAGCTTATCCATGGGAGTGAACTCAGGAAACTTGAACTGAATGCTCTCAAAAAGTCAATTAGTCAAACTTCACTAAACTAAAGTACCACTGCTACAACTGAAGGACGAGTGAATATGAGCACTGTGTAGAAAATTTCCACAGTAGCTTGTTCTGATTCTCTTTCCTGACTGAGACAATATACAGACAATGTGATAGCGAAAAAGGCTAGAAATTATAAAACATTTTAAGCAAATGAAGATATTTTGTGCAGTTTAAAATGTGCAGTGAATATTTTGAATATTAAAAAAAAATTAATTTTACTTATGCAGGCAGGGAAAAAGCTTTTATTTTCTCACTCTCCAAGGGGAAAAATATTAAGTGAGAGAATGTGATTTTGTTTCACTGTTGCAATGAAACTTCTTGAGCATTCTAATGGCTTTTGAATTTTTTTTAATAAAAAAGGCATGATCAAAAAAGTAGACGTCACTGGAAATTTTCATTTTGGTAGAAAAAGCATTTTCCGTGAGTTGCGTATTTTTATGGAAAAGAATTACAAGCAGTGCTCAGTCAATACAGCCCACTGAATTTAGAGTCAGAAAACACAGGTGGGAATAACATCCACTAACCTAACAAACAATTGGCAGAAAATTGTCAAGGAAAAACAGTCTATCTATAGGAAAAGTCTTTTTGCAAAACCCATTGATTAGATTTGAGTTTTGGTTGTTTTGTTGCTTTTTTTTCCCCCCTAATGCTTCCTTGTTTCCAAAACTCTTGAAGTATTTGCTGTTATCAATTATATATATTGTTTTTCTTCATACGCAAGCCCAATAACTGAGCAAGACATTTGTTCTCTGTAAGGAACACTCCAAAGTTTTTGGTAATTAGATGAAATAATCAGTTCCTATTAAAATATCTTAGCCACTGGTCTCATCGGCATCTTTGCCACACTGTGTCCTGTAAACCGTCTGTGTCCAGAAGTACTTCTTTTGCCAGTTTATCCTGCAAAGCTTTTTATGCAAATCCAGGCAATGCAGAAAAGTACGTAATATGGCTTTTAGCAGTCTATAAAGGCTTTAATTCAAGCAAGATGATTCAACTCGAAGTTCGTGGTTGATTAGCCAAAAAATATACACCATGCAAGAAATACTTATCTCCTCTGTATTTGGAAATAGGCCATGTGAGGGATTCTTTACGAAATGAGGCTTTATGCCATTCTAAAACAGGTAAATAATTTTTTTGCAGACTGTGGAATAGAATAGCAGAAGAGCAATCCAGATAAAGACACTAATTTTCCTCTCCATAGGGAAATCATGAGGAAACTTTTGCTTAAGATTTTTGAATACAGCATGTTTTAATCAACTCTCATAATAAATTACTTCGTTTAACTGTTGCTTTTGGGCAGTTTCTGAAATGTTTTGTTAGATGTCCCAGCTCCCAAGAGCTGCAAAATCCAATTTTAGCTCTAAAGGAATGAGTAAGCTACAAGTAATCACTGATAGGAGAGGCTGTGAAGCAAGGAAGGGCCAGTTTCACTGTGACTTGAAGAGAAATGTCTGTGATGCAGACAGAAGAAAGGTGGAGGGGGCATAACAACAAGGATGATATGACATTCAAGGATATAAAATGAGTCAGGTATGGCAGCTCATGCAACATCTGGGCAGTGTCCCCAAGGCGCTGCAGCCCCCAGATGCGCCTGTCCCCTCCTGGCCGTTTAAAAATATTTCCCTTGGTCCATCCTCACTTGTGATGGAGCAAGCCATGTGTCAGAGGAGAAATGATCATTGAGAGCAGCATCAGGCAGCAGCGATAAGCCTGGCACAGAATTTTTACTATGAGACAGGCACTGACGTTTGCAGACAGGCTGGACTGCAGACTGACATTGGAAAGAACATTTCAGGGAGCTGTGAAGTGCTGTACCTGCAAGGGCTGGGAAGAGGGCAATCAGGCATATTTTGTGCCAGGTTGTTAAGAGGTATCCAGAGCAAGTATCCTTATGCTGGGAGTGGGCAGGAAACTCTCTGGATAGAAGCGAGATGGAAGTACACTGCATACCCAGTGTAGTGAAAGGTACAGCGAGATCGTTAGCGCACTTTGTCATGTCTGACAGGGGAGACCCTGGGAGCCTGACTGCATTTTGATTTCAGCTTTCAAGATTTCAGCCTAGGAAAAAAGTAAACGTATTTACTTTTTATAGTAAGGCAACTACAACCAGTTGCCTTGTGATTCCCTTAGTAATGCAGTGAGCAGTGGGATTGTTCTTTATATGGTGCCCTGGGATTTTCCGAATCCACCAGGAGGTCAGACTGACTGGGGTAGTGCAACCTACCCACTACCTATGAGCAGCAAACCCCAGGAGGAGTTATACTGTGGCTCTGGATTTTCCTAAGAGGAGCATCTGACTTCTGTCCTTGATCTCAGTTTCACAGATAAGCAAGCAAGCACGCAAACTATATCAACTTCGTTTTTATTTTGGCCTGGTACTCTGCTTCTCTTCTAAAGTCTCAGGAGACCAAACCTGTTCACTGGTGAAATATGAATAGGTGGTCTAGGGAAAGAAACCCACACTCTGCTCTCTGTGCGTCCCTTCCCCCGCATCATATGCTGTATTCTTTATTCCATGCTTTTCCAAAATTTGTATGTAATCTGAGAGTTTTCCATCACCAACTGCTTATTGTATACTGTTTTCTTCCAGTAGATGCGAACAACAATCATGAAGGCCTTCCTAGAGCTCAAAGGATGGTGCACCAGCTTGCTTAGCTTGAGATGCCCAGTTGAAAAAGCCCAGACAGTCATTCTTCTGATTTCACAAAGCTTTGAAGAGAAAAAGTGTGCTGAGTGGTAAGTCTATAGAAGGAGTTCCTAAGCCCATAATTAAAGATAAGTAGCCTTGGTGAAAAAGGGAGCTGGTTATTGGATAGTGTTCTATAAATGATGACTGCAACTGGGCTGAGGGAATGTATTAGGAAAGTATTGCTGTTGGATTTATTTGTTCTTTCCCAGTGGTCTGATTTTCTCTGCTGTTGGGGATGATCCACTGGACTGTCCTGATACAACCACTCCTATTAGTAGTCTCTGCACGAACCCACCTCCGAACTCTATCAGCCAAGTCTGTTTCCAAAGTAGAGATGCTTCAAATATTAATGGACATAAGGAAAAAAAAAAAAAAAAAAAGAGGCTAGTAGGTCCTCTTCTATATGCTTCCTTAAGTGCTTGTGATATCACTCCCAGCCAGAAAACTGCTTGCCTGCAATGTCAACCACCCGCAGGGTGGTAGAAGAGATGTTTTGAGGCATGTGCTTGGGTTATGGCTCTGAAATCTTTCTTAGCATGACCTTCCTCTCTCCTCAGATTTATAGATTAGAGCTCTGGTGAAGGTGACATGGTTGCAATGCTAAAGACTTTCAAAAAGCTTTTAGCAACTTGAATTCTACAGCCAATTTATCGTTGAGTTAAGCCCTGAGTTAGTAACAAAAAAAAAAAAAAAAAAAACCAAAAAGGTTGATTGACTGAGCATATTGGGCTGTACAAGTGACTTAATTTTCGTCTCCCTTCACTAATGGTGAAATTATATGTTAGAGGTACAAACAACTTAGTGGTAGGGAAAGGAATAGGAAAAAGGAACAGTTTTTTTTCTAATGCTGCTGTTAGAAAGTTATTCTGAGATTCTGTGCACATTGAAAACTGATTAGATTTCAGCACAGTACCACAAGCTGTCCTGATTGCAAAGTCATATATTTCCCTAACACAAAATAAATAGAGACTCTTGCTTTCACAGTTGTTGAGAATCTAGGCATATCGCCCATCCCTGCTCCACGCTCCAAAATAAAACGCTTTGACTATTTCCATAGTGAAAGATACCAGACCAATCTGCATGTTCCAGTGTTTTCTTTATCTATTTTTCCTCCCCAAGAAGATTTGTCATGGAACCATTGGAACACAATCCAGGAGACTGGATTTGAAATTTTAGCCCTGTTACAAACTTGTAATGGGATTTTTTGAGAAATAGTGTGATCTGTGTCTGTCTTCTGTCCCTCTGGTAAAGCTGCTGGAGACTTTTAGACAAATTTTGTAAGTATCAATTGTTTCATGTCAGTCATTAGTAGTTTTGATCTATTAACCAATTTTCTAGATGTTGAAAAACTGAAAAGAATGTGAGTTTTCTAATTCTTTGGGAAATTCTGATAGGACTCATATTTTTAAATTCTAAAGGACGAGATTCTGTCCCTGAACCTGTTACCTGCTAAACTTGCATGATGTGATTTTGCCCGTGTTTTTGCACTCTTAAACAGGACAGAGTTTGGTAGCTGGCACATACCAGGGCTCTTTGTCACCAGGCAGTTTGCACGTGGTTACTCTGGTTTTGAAGGCTAGAAGTCCTTAAGAGCATGGATGGAGGCCCCACTGTGATGATTGGCTTCAGTGGCAAGGAATAACTCTGGACACTTTTAATTTACCAGGAAAAATGTAGTCTTGCTTTCTCTCCATTGAAAATATTTTTTTTTGTTTCTTGATACGAAAAAGAAGAGAATAACAAATATAGAAGTTAATAATTCCCTCTAAATTGAATAAAGAGTTTCTACTGGCCCAAAGGACACTATTTTCAGTTTCCAGCTCACAAAATCTGGAAAAATTAAACTCCAAATTTTTTCTCATAAATTAAAAACAATAACCAAAACCTAGGAAAAACATTGACATGCTCATCTATATCAGTTTCTGTTAAGTCTTGTTTACACCATAAATTGTATGAAAATTATATTTGTGTAAACAAAATTTTAAACTATGCTGTGTTTCCAAACTGTTAGATGATACTGGGAAAGTAAATGAATCCATTTGCTCTATAGACTTTTGGTTTTCTTTTTAATGTAGAGGGAAAGAAACTGTTTATTCAGTATTTGTTCATCAGTGCTCAGCACAATAGGACCAGGGTTCAATGCTAAAGTAATATAGCCATATCTATTTGTATATACTTGTATAATAATATGCAGTCTATGAAGTTTGGGTGACTTCAACTGACAACTGTAGCAATGCTTCACCCTTGTGAAGTGCTTTGAATTGCCCATAAACCTAGATTTTTCTATACCCTGGAACAGTACTTGCCCAGTGCTTACTAAAGCCAAAACAACAGATATGCCATGTAGTGTCTGGCAGTAAGATCTAAAATTTGAGACTTGAGTGCAGAAAATACAGATTCACTATAAATATAAATAAATATTCACTACAGTCATGTGAGTCAAACTATAATTTCAATTAAAAATTAATGAATGGTTACATTTATTTTCATAGGTGTATTTTCTAAAGTTCAAGTTGTCAAAGTCTTGAGCTGAGTAGTTTTACTGGTACTTTGGAATACTTCAGTGAAAACACCTCAGGATACCCACACACAGTTTAAGGCAAGCTGAGGGCCCCACTAAGAATATGAAAATACTCTGCTAATTTTTAAGAAGACGGAATTATTAAAAATGCCCAAGTATGAGCAACAGGAATGATAAATAGACATTTGAGTAATAAATTTAAATTGAATAACAAAAACCTGCAGCAAATATTTGAAATATATCCATATGCTATCACTAAAGGGGAAATATAACAACATAGTATTAAATCAAACAATATACTCACTGGAACATTAATTAATTAGAAAGCTTATAAATTCTTCTAAATTTCTAAACATATTCATGTCACTTTTACACTTGCTTTTCTTGCATCAGCTATGTTCTAGTTAGCTCCTCTTCTCTATTGCTATTTGTGTCCCAAGGTAAATGTATGGAGACACTCCATACATTTGTTTACTAAATAAGCAGAGCTCTTTTTAGCTGAATATTGCCCTTTTTACAAGGCAAGTGCAGCATCATATTAAGCTGTCTGGTTTGTTTATAATTTCTGTAGTATCTACAGGCAAGATTTGGGAGGTACAATTTCTGTCTTCCAGATCATCCATCTAGAGCATAATTTTTTGAACAGCTTTCCAGTATTGTGCTCAATCTCCCTGAAAGTCTTTCAGCGACAAGGAGAAAAACTGTAGAGCAAGATAAATCCCTTTCGTAGGTGTTTGGGATGACAGTAATAAGTTGACACATGTCTTCCAGAACATCATACAACAGGATTTTGGTCTTGACTTTAAAGTGCTAATTTAAAAGAAAAATAATATATGAATAGTCTAGTCTTTGATCCTTTAAATCAAGGGTATGAAATTTGGCACTTGGATACTTGTCACAGAGGCAAGTAATGAGCCCGTTATTTAACCCGAATGACTGAATGGCCACTGTCCTGATTCTGCCTACCAGCCTCCAAGTATATTTCGACTTTAGTTTCGTTGCTGCTAAACTTGCCCAGTTGGAGGATTCTGCTGAAACTGTAATTCCCTGAATGTCAAAATACATCAGGAATAATAAGAAAAAGAATATCTAATGCTGTGAAATAATTTCATGTGAAATCCACAAACAGAAATACAGAGCAAATGTCTTATTATATGCCAGAGATTGCATCAACCCACAAGGGACATTAGGGCTTGATGAAAATGTATACAATTAAAGTGAAGAGCCTGAGGTGGTAGTTGCCTAAATACTATGAGGCTGTACCTAAAGATAGATCAGAGGTTTGGGGCAAGTTTTCCATTAGAAAATGTCAGTTCATTGGGATGGAAGCTTTACACAAAAATGTATTGCTCTTGATGAAACTTCTGCTGGGAAAAATACCGAAGCTCAAATACAGAATTTCTATAAAAAGGTGAATACATCAGCTACCTTAAACACTTGAATGCTCAGCTTCATATAATTTAAATGCAACTATAAATGCTTTTACAGTTTACTTGGACAAATATGCACTTAAGTAACTTATTTTTATAACAGTTTTCATTCACTTGATTGGCAGTTTCTCTGACAAAATCCAGGTATCCATCTGCAAATACGAAATTTAGCAGGAAGATATGAGCTGTATTAATGCTTCTTAATGTTATGTAACTATGAAGATTGTCTGGGCTATGAAAAAAACAAAGAAACAAAACCAACCAAACCGACTAACAACCAAAACCTAACAGATTTGCACAGTTAAGAACAGGTCAAAACTGCTGTTTTCCTCCTCTACAAGAGAAAAATACCAAGGAACTTCAGGAAGGCTGAAGAATTTTGTTCATAGAGGGTTTTGCCTGGTAGCTGAAAACAATGGTTTGGAGGAGTAGAATGGAGGTAAAGAGAACAGGAGGCTGGGAGCAGCAGTTAGATTTCAGTTTGAACAAGACAGGAGTGGAACCAGGAAGAGCAGAGGCAGAGAAATACCAACAAGAGAAGTACCCAAAGCAGGAATCCCTGGATGTTTGTCATTGGCACATACAGGGCGATCTTTTTGAGTGATCTTGTTAGGGCTTCATTTTCATCTTGAATGACTTTAGAAACAAATGCAAAACATGTACAAAAGACTATAAAAATACATGTCACTTAAAATCAAATGTATTTTTCTACATACTTGTTAATAGAGCTGTGTTCTTCAAGGAAGCTAAGGTCCACTTCTGTGAGATTTTGTGTGTAAGTATAATGATAGTCTCTGTACTGGAAAGCATCTAATACACATAGAGAACAGAGTCACACTGTTACAGCCGTATTCAGTGACTCGCACGGGGAGCCAAAAGCAAAAATGGGATTTTATCCCAGGGCTCTTGAATTTCATGCTCGTTCATTGTCAAGTAGAAAACCAGCCTTCCTCTTCAGCCTTGCTAGATTTCAATGTCCCTATGTGTGTTTGTGACTGAAACCCTCTCACTTTAATCTACAACTGCAAGTAAGACTGGGTATGTGGTATGCAAATTAGATCTATTACAGGTCACTTGTTCCCCAGTGACTTACATCATCTTTTTAGCACTTGTTATTACATTTTGGCGTTCTTCTCACATGACAAAATGCTCCATCACTACAAACATTTAACACATTTTATAGACTGTTTGTTGACAGTTGTTTATTGTACACCTTGTACATCTAAGCCATTGGCTTTGCTAGCAAGATAGAGAATCATGTTGAAGCTCTGTGCTGTGGTGGCTCTCGGCTCAAGTTGTGTTTGGGAAAAATGCCACACACACGATCTAAGCTGCTCTCCATCATGTCAAGGTGGTAGCCACCTGACAGTAGATATTCTGCAGGGTTAATTAACACTAATTGTGGTTCTCCCATCCTCTTGTCAACCTCATCTCTTGCTACATGTCAGTGGATGTTTAGGAGATAATGGGTATCATTTATATCTGTATCAATAATAATAATAACAAAGAATCGAAGTTAATTAACACATAATGGCAACATTTACTGCTTTATAATTTACTCAGAGATTTTCAACAAAAACAGAATAAGTTTACACATTTCTATCACTGAAGATGTCCTCTGCACTTATACTATCCCTTTTAGAAATTCAACAAGAGTTACCAGTCTTAGCCCTCACCACATTGCATCTTGTTTACCACATGGCAGGAGAAAATAGTATTTCATGCCCTTTTCATAACTAAAGCAGTTCTGAGACAGATGCCAGCGCGTTTGTGCCACTCAGAGAGCTTCGTGTAGGTTATCACCTTCAGTAGGTTATCTTTTTTAAGCTCCTGTAAGTCCCACCATCACAAATTTCCCATGGGATATTGCCTGAGGGATCTGAGTTCAAAATCTACAATTTTTTTAAAAGCTGACATTTTAGTGTCTTTATTTTGATAAAATGAGGTGCAAGACACCATGTTAAGAATGTTCAATAGTTGTACCACTGTTTTTCGTATGTTGTGGGAGTTCTTTTTTCCTTTGATTTTTTTTTTTTTTTTTGTAATTTTGTCAATCATAATTCACAAACTTTGGGAGGGACATCTTAATGGTTTTTTTTCTTTGATTTGGTTTTTCTCTAGTTTTGGTTCGAATTTTTACAGGAAAAGAAGGTGGTTACTACCTTTAAGCGCTTTCATCTGTTGGAGTGCAGCTGAAGGTTTTATTTCTTGTTTCAGTAAAGATGGTTTAATGGTTGCAGTAGAGATGAGCCTTACAGGCAGCAAAATGAATCCAGCAGTTACTGAAGGTGTTCAAGAACTTCATCATAACAAATTTACAAAATTACACTGGAAAATTTTGGTTAACCAATTTCCAGATTTGTGACTCTTTGTATTCCCTTGGACTGGAAAAAAAGAAGTGTAAAAACTCATAGCCCTGACGTTTTCACTGAGTATTTGTCTTCTTAAAGTTTGTTCTTGGTGTACACTTAGTGAGTACAGGTAGGACTGAAAACAATTTAACTAAACAACTAAGCTGTTTGTTGCTTTATTAAATTGAAGTAGATTCACACATTCTCAAATTAAGTTTCTATAAGCAGGAGTTGCAAGATAATAGATCTTGTTAAAGACTCTTGCAGGGGACCTTGCACTTCAGAATGTAAATTCTTCAGGTCATTATTGCCAAAACCACTAGATTCAAAATATCTGTTGAGGAAACTGACCGACGTATTTAAATTAAATGTTATGAAAATACATTTGTTGGACACTAATGGCAAGCAAGGACGAAACTGATAGATGGCAGAAAGAATTCAATGAATAGTGCCTATTACAACTGGTACAAATTCAAAAGAAATACTAACGGTAACACAAAGCTTGCATGAATATTCTGTTTGTGTTGCTGATGGAAATATTAAATGACACTTTTTGAGTTCTGTTTAAAATGCACAACTATTTTTTTCTCATTCATCCTGTCCTGTTGATGCATTGTTGGTAAGCCTGTAATGATTCTCTGGTTGTTTTTTTCTTATACTTTGTGTTTTGCCTGGTTGAGCAGCAGTCTTTATGCTGTTGTAGGTAATCTTTACTCGGAATTCCCAGATGATCAGATCTCACTGCCTAGCAGATTGCATTGATTTTGCTGAATATGTGGTCGTTCTACTGTACAGTTGGTAATAGGAGGGTGAAATAGCCCCAGATTCCGGATATGTGTGAATCCTTAGAAACATTTCCATGCACAGCCATCCTCTCCTTAACCCACCTGTACACGTGTGCACACACTCACACACATCCTTTATATTTGATTAGATCAGGCAGGGAATTAATATATTAATTTACAGTGTTTCCTATCTGTTAATTACCTTTGGATAAGGTGTGCTGCATTTAGGTCTTTATGTCAATAGCCTTGTGAAGCCCTAGACTTCACATTTGCTAGTTGTTAGTCTGCACCTGAGCTGTTCTCCCAGGGCTGTGCATTGACAGGCAGTCTGCATTCGGCTGTGCGTAAAGGGCAGTGCATATTTGCTTCTCCCCAGAAGCAGAGCAGAGATCAAATTATAGCCACTTCTCAGTTACTCAGTTATTCCCCGGGGAAACTCAGTCCAGCTTCTCTTTCCCAGCAAAGCTCCTCTCCCTGCCCCTCCAGACTGGAGGCAGTGGTTCGAACAAATCTACCTCTCGTGGAACTTTCTGATCCCTTATTACGCTATTTAGCTGCACAGGTAGATTCACAACTGGCCCCTTAATATTTCATACTGGATGTGTTAGGTTTTAGACCTTAATAACCCTGAGACAGAGGAGGAGAAGGTGGTTTCAGGATCTGTGGGAGTCGCTGTAATTCTGCAGCTCAGTTTCATGCAGCATCCATGGAGCAAACTCATTGCTGGCCCTTGGGAGGTAGGAAATGTTTCTGGCACCCAGACCTTGCAGTTCCCATGGGGCACAGAGCCGTTACTGGTGTGTGTGCTTTGAGAAGGACTTTTATTTTAATGTCCATCTAATGAGCAAACATCAAATTAAATGAAGTTTCCCTTCCAGACTGCTGCTCACATTTAATTGTGGATGGTCTCTTCTATTTTCTTAATTTGCTTTTAACTTGCTCAGATCTTTTGAAGTTTGCTGACATGCAAATAGCAGAATTCATCTTCTTTTGAAGATTAGGGCTGCTCATTTAACCTTTATTTTATATCTGAAGAGAAACCTTATTTATTTCATTTTTAATATTATGTCTGTGCTGCATATCATATTAATTTCTCCTTATTTTTAATTTTTTGGTTGGAGGATAAGGAAACTGGAAAAAATGATTTATCTTCCTTTATTAACTTTAAACACATTTGTAAGCAATTATTTGCAAACAGTCTTTGAAAAAGTACATCCACAATCTGTTCTTAATGCAGTTTATTTCCTCCACTCTTGATGTGAATGGGTTTATCATACTAAGGTTTCTGTACATAGCAGCTCAGCTGTTGTTTGTTAGAAAACCAAACACTGAAGTATTTCCTTTGGGGAAAAAGATAGATGCACAACATTTCATGGGCTTCAAAAAAACTGGAGAAAGGGTAGGTCAGATTTTGTTCTGACCAAGCTAGAAAAAACCTTTAACTTTTCTTAGGTGACCTTCTTCTAAGCTTGTATTTTAAACTAGAATGAGTTGTGGCACATAGATCTGTTAAAAGTTAGGTGGCATAGATTGTGCTTAAATACCTCAAGCTCTGAACACCTGTTGTCTGTGCTCAACTTCTTTTTTGACGGGGTAGAAATGGAAACATCACTGTGGGCTTTTCTTTGGTCACATTTAATGTACTGGCAAAAATGTGCATGTACGGTACAAATCGAACCAACAGCCTTCAAATAATTGTTCAGTGTTTTTTCTTCCTTATTACTTCAGATTTAACAAGCTCTGTCGGGTAAAAGTAGTTTACCCTAATTATTTAAGATTTGACAAGTACTGCAAGGAACAAAGCTGTCTGAATAAAATGATGTACATGTTCATGTTCCCTGCTGATGGGACCCGAGTCATTGCGGGCTGAGGTGTACTAATTAATCCCAGCCAAAGACTTGTCCTCTCAATTATCAGCCCCTTACATATGCTGTCAGGTTGATCTATGGCTGCCTTGTGGGAAATATCCATGTTATGCGAGTTTTATGACTCTGACCCCCTAGGCCAGTTACAAAGTTATTTCAAGGAGAGGAGCTGATCTGTTTTTCAGAGAGTAATAGGTGCATGCAGTGCTTTAGGGCAAATCCCACCAGGTAACCACAGCAGAAGGCTGGAGCAAGCGTCGCAAGTAAGAGGAGAAATGTGCCCTCAGCCTGGCATGCTGCAAATATCACCTCTGAACCATGTGAAGTCCCTCTCGTAATGTCTGTATTGCTGGAAACCCTGGAAAGGACATTTATATTCCTGTCACTGTCAGGTAAAGTGTTTCTGTAGCTGTCTTAAAATCCATTTTTAATTCCACCTAATATATATTTATGTAAATATATACCCTTCATTTTTTTGTCAGTGGCTTCACAGAAGAGTGTAATGACATGCATAGAAGCAACCTATCTGCCCTGCTTACCCAGGCTAAGACAACAGCCTAATCCTGCGCCTAATTAAACTAGCCCTGTAGAAACTGAAGACATTAAACTGAAGTGAAATTGGAGTGATGGAGTGGAGAAAGTTGCTCTGAAATCTCCACTGCAACTCTCTCTGAGGAAGTTGCTCATCCCTCCTCACCACTCATGGAGTCTGAGCTTATAATTTCTCTCTTGCTCCAAGCACCGACTGCCACTGAGACACCAAAGCATAAAGAGCGGTGGGATTAAACTGTATGCTTTAATACTTTTCTATCCTATTAGCATGGTACTTAAACATGCTGGGGAATTTAAGGATGATTCAAATTACACACTTGAAGACTTTTTAGCATTTGGGAAGAAAATAGAATTTTTGACTGATGTAGCCCAGTTCTTTCTCCAGCTGTACCTCTGCGACCTGCACATGCTGGTAATGTAATGGAGGGGGCTGCAGAGCCTTCAAGGGATTTTCTATTTCAAAATGGAAGGCGAATATCCATTCGCTAATAAATCATCTATAGCAGTTCTGCAAGAATAAAAAAAGACTCAAGGCATCTAATTTTGGTCTTGTGTACTTTTGGCCATCCTCTGGGTTCGCAGAGTTAACAGTTGTTTGAAGTAGGTGTGGGCAGATGGCCAACCACTTTAATAGTTGAGACTTGTTTGTGTAAATTTCATTTTAATTGAGTGCATAGTGAGAGATATATCAGTCAGTACAATTTTTCCCTAGGACCTTATTCTTGCACTGTTGTTCCATGGCAGTAGTTTCTTTTGGGCAAGAAAACTCTTCTAGATTTATTGCTTTTCTCTTTTCTGTGCAGCCTTGTCTAATGAGACTGTTGCAGTGGCTGCAGCCTGTAAAATTTGCCTGTGAACTCTTTGTATCCCTGTCTCTCTGTCTCAATCTCCTACAGATCAGCCTAGTAAGAAGGCTTAACTGTAAGCATATATGTCTTTTTTTCTTATAGGTCAGTGCTGGTTTAGGTAGCAGACTGATGAAATGCAGCAGGGGTTTCTGCTTCACATTGAGGTTGCAGTGCAGTTCTTTCTTTCCCTTTCCATTCAGTGGGGTACCCACTACTACCCCTAAAATCAACAATTATCATGTGTATGTCCAATGCATAAGTATGATGTGCCTATGACTTTTCAGATGGTACTACAAGAGAAATTTAATTGTCCCATGGCAATAATGCCCATTTGCACAAATTTCCATTTTATATCTACAGTTAGGTTGTCACAATAGAAACAAAGGAGAATTAATGCTTTCAGATCAAATGCAGTGATAAATATCAGCAGTAAAGTGATTTACTGGATATCTACAGAAGTTTTTAGTTGATCTACAGCTGGTTTATGTACTTAGAACTTGCTTTTCAGCTTAGATACTGAACATAAGCTCATGGCCTCACCTCATGCAATATCACTCTTTCAATTGCTATATGGAGGATAAAGTGACACCTCTGTGCAAATGACTAGGATGCCAGGGCTTTATTAAATATTCAGATGTCTGAACTCTACATATGCATACCAGTTTATGCCTTATTTAGTTCAACCCCCCAAAGTGTCTTTTTGTATGCAAATAAGTGTTATGAGCTCTCTCCGTCTCCTATTTTGCATGCATGAATTGTACTCGACTCACGAGAATGAACATATGCTCATGGGCAAGGACAATCAATCCATTTTAAAATTATATAGCCTGCTCTTTTCTGGAGTTATGGAGGAGTGAGTCCTGTGGTTTTGTTTTCCTCTGACTACAGTATTTGGATAGTTATTCTCAAACTCTAACATGGTACATAATGCTAATATATGGAACTTGCTTTTCTGATGACTGTTTGAACCCCTTAATAATGTCTGTTTTAGCTGGACTCCTACCACGACAACATCCAGAATAACTTTTTGCTTCAAACGAACAGAATGAGAATGGACGTTTTGTGCTCCAGGCACTGGCCTGGTTTTGATAAAATTGTAGCTCAGTTGCTGGCTGCGTCACAGTGTACAATAGTAAGCGAGTCTTCTAAGGCCATTTTTTCACAACGACTAAAGTACCAAGTGAACGTCTATTGGCTTTTTCAAAAAAGCAGCAAGGGATTGGCTTCCATGGGGCTTTTCAGCATTCCTCTGGAAAACACTGCTCCAAGCCCAGCAAGGCTCCTGGGATTCACTCTTGCTGGCCTGCCTTGTGTGCTGATGCCATGCCCAGCGCAAGGGTATTCCAGGCATCTTTGGAGCTTCAGATTTAACTCTTAAAAACCAAACCAGAAGGTAAACAGAAAGGTCTTAAGTCTACAGGGATCGCAGAAGCTCCCACAGTAAAGCTTCCTTTTTAAACCAGACTCAAGGGTGTGGCCACTTGGACCAACTGGTGGCAATTTCCGTCACAAGCTCTGAATGACTGTCAAAGTAGTCCTCCACAGGGAGATATCCTAAATACACCCAGGTAATAGTGTCGTGATGTACATAACAAAAGGCATCTGATGCTTTTTTCTTCCACAGTGTCTGTTTTTCTCATGAGGCAGGAGTTATTAAATTGACATGCCAGGTGATAACCGTTTTCATTATTTTCCTGCACTAGTTTTGTCACTCTCAGATGGCTAACAACAATAAATCCGTCAATTTTATGCTAGATAATTGCAGTAGAAACAAATGATCTATTACCTTAAAGAGTTTGCCAGTACCTCTCTTAACCTGAGACAAGAGGAAAGTTACTCCATGTCCAGGACAGACAGAACTCCTCTGCTCTTGTTTCCTGCTAATCTTGCTATGATTGGGAATTCATTGCACTTGAGTTATCACAGCCTATGTTTAGGTAGCGTGTTTCACATCTGACTACGCTGTCCAGTACGCTGAAGTGGTTGCTGATATAAGGTGCCTGAGAACCCACTCAGCCAAGACATTCCATCTGCTTTCTGGTGACTGACAACCGTGCAAGTCTCTTGTGCTCCTGCCAGCGGCGTTCTCCCTTTCAAATAACAGTGTGCAGTGCCAGAATCATTCCGTGCCATGTCATTATAGCTGGGAAGGACTCAGACTTTCTGCTTCACTAGGGATTTTGCAATTTCTAATCTTGTTCCTTTGGCCCCAAAAAAATGCGGACAACTCAAGTACTACTTTCTCATTTTCTATGTCTAAGTTTTTTGCAGGTTTTTTTGTTGTTGTTTTTGGGTTTTTTGTGTGGTTTTTTTTTTTTTTTTAAGGAAACAGTAATATTTTGAAAAGTAATTTTAACTGAAAAATAAAAAGTTTTCATGTTGATATAAGCACAATGCTTATCATTTTTCTAAATGATGTGGGAAAAGTGAATTTTTTAGTGGATGTCTTATGCAAAATATTGAAATGGAATAAATCAGTCATTTTGACTCTGATGTTGGTATGCATGTCCCCACTTCAGTGCAATGGTGATGCACACTATGGATTGTTCACATATCAAGTGTCAATTGTTCAAAAAGAGTAGGTAAAAATTGTACTAGATTCTACAGATTTTTAACAGAAATAATTGTGAGATAGAACAGCCTTCTGCTTGCAGAAATCATTTAACTTCTGTCAGTCTCCAGCACCCCAAGAGACGATCTGCCCTAGTGGAACCCATGCCAGCTTTGTATTAGGTTTCTGAAGAGCAGAATATGTCACTAGTCTTAAATTGGGAGCTTAAGAGGGGAATCACAGAAACACCGCTTTTCCTGCACCAGCACTTGCTTAACAAACAGATGACTTTAATTGAAATGAATACCAAATGGTGCATGTTTCAGCTGGGGCCAAGGAAAAACTGCAAACAGCCACTAAAAGAGATGGTGCCGTTCCCTCTGCGTCCTCTCTCCCCTCCATGCCTGTTTGTCTGCTCCCACTTTTTCTCTTGCACCAGGACCGAGGATTGTTTCACCTGATGATCCAGTTCCAGTGTCTAAACAAGCAGAAGAATTTTGGGTTTGTGCTGGAGTGTGGGGGGTTGTTTTTAGTTTGGTGTGAATTGCTAAACCTCTGTGTGAGAACTTGATTGCAAATGCTACCTACCTGTTTCTGTTCCTCTATCTCCTCCTCAGCTGTGCTAACACAGATATTTTTGCATCCATGCCTCGAACTACCTCAAGCGATAGGTACAGGTTTAAAATAACCTCGTCAAAACCAGTTATTATTATTATTCTGGATCAGTTCTCCCCACAGTGTCACACACAATTGTACCAGGATGCCTAGAGGGAAGATGCTGGAAGAAGCTTGGTGGTCACGAGAGGGAGAGGAGAAAAGCACAGGTTGCTGACATAAATGGATGTCAAATCTGTCCTTACCCTACATGTGGATACCCACACAGTGAGGTAAAATACACAGCCAGTACAAAACAAATTCACATCCTAGCTTGGCATGCATTTTTCCCAAAATGCAGATGAAGCCTTAGATACTGTGATAATAAAAAGTTTCACTGATGGAGTTGCTGCAAAGCACTTGAAAGGGTTTGCCGTTCTTTAGTGCATCTGGAATAAGAAGCACAAAGAAAACTATGCTAATATACTGTTATGTGTTCTGTTCTTCAGGATTTATCTACTGTTCTGTTTAAGACACACCTTGCAGCTACAAGGAGCTGAAGTGTGGACTTGAAAATAGAAAGAGACTAAGTATATTACATGAAATAACCTTTAAGCAGACTATCGTGTCTGGCTTGTTTCTTTGCAGTGCATTGTGTGTCTAATAAAACATCATATATTTTGAAATCTACAGTGTTTTCAACCTTAAACTTCTGTACATGTCCCATTATGGACCACGACAGGGAATCCTACACAAGCCCTGAGTTTTATGAATATGAAAAACCACATACAGAAAATGACTGAAAGTAATCTAGATTTAGAGTTCTCAGTAACAGATAGAGAGACTATATTACTAAGAGCTTCTGAGCACTGGTAAGACCTCTTAGGTTGCTCAGCAAAATCTCCTGTATCATTTAAGATGGTTCTTTCATTTAAATCTAAAATGGCTTCAATCCCATGAGAAATAGATGCAGGCCAGGCACTTTATTCAGCTCCATCAGTGAGATGCAGCGAAACTGTCAGACTCATGCTTAAGATTTCTCTTTCTCTCCTCACTAAATGGATTTACAATTTTAACATACATTTTCAATTATTTATATTTTTAAGTTGCATATTTGATACTTCTGCTCCCCAAAACTTGCTCATGGTAATCTGCTAATGGTATTTAGTGTGGTCAGGCTGCTCTTTGCTTTATTTGTACGGTTGCACAGTATCTGTTCCTCCAGCATGAAGTGCTGGGAGCTGAAATGCACATCAGCAGTATCATCTGCAAGTTTGTCCTAATGAAATTTGGCTAAAGTGGTCGAAGTTGCTCCAAACTAAATGAAACTGCCACATGCTCTTGACAGTTCAGATGACAATCTAACACATCTCTCATAGCTCAGGATGGCATGCACCATTAGATTTACAAAATGTGAAAGAGAAGCATATGCCAGAAGGTACTGTCCTTCAGGCTTTCACGTTATTTTTCTACTTTCCTTGAAATTCAAATGAAGCAGAAGCCTTGAAAGATCAACCATGCACACATAGTTTGTCAGCCACTTAAAAGCAGAAAAAAAAGAAAAATCCAAAATGCAACTGACAGTTTTGTGCTCTTTAAAGAAAATCCTGTTGTATTTAGTTTCAGAGGTGTGGGAGGAATTGCAAAGGGAAAAAATTCTGGACACCACTGACTGATGTTGGTGTAACATCCAGAGCCTGCTGTTGAGTACTTGCCCCTTTTGATGCCCTTTCATACTCTAAAAGAGTTTTTTGGGTGGTTGTCCACGCTAAAGCAAAATGTTTGTCTAATTGAATATCCCAGATTATATTTTATAGGTGAAGTTCTTCCAATGCAGCAGCTAAGCCGGACAGTCAGACATCACACAGCGTCTACTTCACTCCAAGGTCAACCTTTGAAATCTCAGAGTAAGAACAATACAACTGCAGGCCTTTAATATATCTTCTGTGCTTTGTGCGTCTCCTTGTAGGGTCCAGAGCTCACAAGTCTGTCATCAGGACTACCAGCATGAATAAGGTAAAGAAAGAAATATGCTATCACGTGGGAATTTCCTTCTCTAGGTGGTAGGGACCTCAACATTTGGTAGAGTACTATGTCAGATGTGGCTCATTTTAGAAGTTCTGTGTAACAGTAACACTGCATATCCACTGTCATTCACACCCCTTTAGTATTTGTAAAATGTATTTACAAATCTTAATCTCTCCTATTTTTCTTTGAGATGACAGATGCATTACAAAGGAAATGTGGCAAAAAACTCTTCGCTTCTGCTATGCAAATTCATATGCGAAGAACATACAAAAGCTAGAGAGAGATATCTTTTGTGGCTTTAGTTAATGGGTGTTTGGAGAAACAGTAATAAAGTAACAATAAATCTCTCTCAGCATGAGGTGACAGTAGGCAGACTCCCGAGATGGAATAAAGAGCCATCTCCATTCATGCCAAAGGAACTGGGCTGATTGACACCACTGCAGGTGGGAAGGACCTGAGGATGTACACCAAATATACTCTACAACAGAAACGGAGAATGAAACAAAAATCACCCTCTGAAAAATTCCCTCATGGTTAGAAATGTGCACTGGGGAAAGTATCTATAAATAATAAACCTTCAACTCCAAGAATGGTGTCTTTCACTTAATTTTCTGTAAAGTGAAATATTTCAATTTATAGCTTTAAGACCTTAATTTTCCATCCCCCTTCTGCTTTGCCCTTGAGGAAAGCTCATAAATATTTCCTTGTTATTTCACTGATTCTTAAGTTGGTCCCTTGAAGAGCTTGGAGGAATTTGTTTATTCACCATGAATTTTTTCTCTCATCTGTTTTGTTCCTTTGGTCATGAATGTGAAGCAGCAACACAGGGCTTTTTAAATTCTGTTTGTTCTTTAACTTCCTTTCTTTTTCTTATTCCTTTGTTACATTCAGTACTTCACCCTTGAGCTGTCTGTTCAAACTGCATCCTCAGCACACTGGCCATGTAGATCTAGCATGTCATCTCTTGTGAAATTATTACATATTTATTTGCATTCTAGCATTAATTTTATATGGCCATTTTTTTTTATCAGTGGCTGTTATTATAGAAGAATTTTCTCACCTACTATCAGTCTATTCAATTTATGTTTAAGATGTTGCATTCCTCCTTTGAGAAGCAGTAGCACTCCTTCGTGCATCACCCCTCTGGTATTTGGCTGGGAAAAGGACCCTGACCAAAAAGTATCTTTTTCTTTTTTTTTTTTTTAATCCCATAAAATTCTGTTTAGTTTGAGTTATAATACAGTTAAAAATTATATTTTTCCCTTTATTACCATTTTATTTCTTTTCTCAGGAACTCACAAAAGGTCCACTCATTGTGGATGCTTCACACCACTGTCAAAGTGTTGGGACAAGGCTGAGACAAGAGACTGTGTCCTGCTGCCAGCTGCTCATGGTTTTCCCTGCTTTTGTGTCTGACTCTGGCTTTACGCTCAGGCTCCAGCCCAGCAAAAACAACCAGCTCAGCACTGTTCTGTCCAAAGGCAGCTGGGAGCAGCAGGCAGCAGCGTGGCCAAGAAGTGGTGGTTCTCCACAGTTATCCTGTCTCAGCCAAAAACGCCTCTGGATTGCAAATCATCCAGCTTGGCTCTGCTAGTGATGAGGGCTAAACTGTTTGCAGATAATAATATCGCTTGGGAGGGGGGAACCAGCAGTCCCTGCCTCCCAGCTGGTCTCGGTACTGCAGTCAGGCTGCTCATCTTCGCCTTGGTAGCATGAAGCAATCAAGAATGTGTGGAGACAAGCTCACCCATGAGGACTGACCATACGTGCCCTGTGCTGCCAGAAAATACCTTGCATTTCTCCATTAAACTGTGGGGCATGGCAACCAGGCAAGGTGAGGGGAAAGGATGCTCAGATCTCATGGTCTCAGCAAGGGGACAACTACACATCTTCCTCTCAAAAAGAGAGCAAAGTAGAACATGGGTGAAGTTTGGGTTACTCCTAGACTAAAGTGGTGCCCGTCCGGGGGCAGTGGAGCACCGCAGTCCCACAAGGAGCTGGTATGGGCCATGTAGCTTCAGCAGACAAAATGCTCCTTTTACACCTTCACCTCGCGAGTTTGAACTACCTTCACAAAAAGACGTACTCCATTTTTAACAGTTAAGAGTGACAATTGTGATTTGCTTTAGCAAAAATACGACAATACTGTCAGAAATGAGCCTTACTTTTCACAGGATTCCAGTCCTCAGTTGTCCAAAGAAAATGTAAACTTACTAAACCACACAACAGCCCTTTAGAAGTGCTCTTATCCTATGAAACAAATTAGAAATATATGCGTTTGCTGTTTCTCCAAAGGACTATTGCATTCATGAAGAAGAATTAAGGGAACTAGTTACTGGACTTTAAAAATTTACGGAGAATTTTCAAATGTTTTAATGCACTCATCTCTGGTAGCCGAACAAAGCAGTTCTAGTTTCTAACTGTTAACATTAATAACTCTTGTAGATAAAGGGAGTTGTTTTCCTCAAAGAATGAAGTCTTCTTACAGCATCCATCTAAAATAATTTCCACCATCTTTAATATTTGCTTCCTTTGAATACCTTGTTGCAGCATGGGGAAAGATCCAGTCTCATCGGAGCTGGAATAAGTTTGTGAAGAGTTTGGCAGCACAAGTGCAAAAAAAATCCTCTTTTTGGTTTTATTCTGCAACTTCTTAAAAATATTCTTCTATTTTTTATTGAAGTTTGCCTGCTCTGTAATCCAAACATCCCAGCTGTAGGCCTATTAGCATCCAGATTGTCTCAGCTGCACTGAAAGACCTTCCAGTTGCTAGCTGGAACTCAGTTTTGCCCCTGATTTCACTTCATTCTTGACATGACCTCTTTATAGTACTGAAAAAGATTTTTGCTTCACATTTTTCATTGGGTAGTAGCATCTTGACATTTAAAACAGTCTATATTCTCCCAGTAAGGGCACACAGATAAAGAAAACAAGTATCTACCTTTGTTTTGGAAAAGAAAATGAGATATAGAATGGTGTGAAAATTCAAAGGACTTAACTGATTATAAAACCCAACCCACTTGTTAGAAATATTTCTTCGTGATTACTTTTTTCATGTTCCCAGGTGACTTTGATATTAATGCAGGGCTTTTCTTCATTGTAACCCTGCTCCTCACCCTAAATTAAAAATGAAGCTAGACGCAGAGCACATATTGCTACAGACAGTAGCTGCATGGAAAAGTTAACACCGTTTCAGACCTGCAAGCTTATCCGCTTAAGGATATTACTAAGGAAGCAGATGGAGGATAGTTTTCCATAACTAACCATCTGGGCCCTGCAATGGTACACTCTGCCCTAAGCATTACTGTGGGAATTGACTTCACAATGGGAAAAAGCAGAGAAAAAGAGACAAGCAGAGAAAGAAAGAGCATAATATTTTATATTGCAAAATGTGCAGCCAAAGAGTGACCATTTTGTCACACTTTACAGTTTCCTCATCTCTGTTTGTGTTTATAACCTGTGGGATAAAAGACGGAGAAAATGAGAGTTTAACAGTTATTATAGGATCACAGCCCACTGTGAAGGTAATCAGAGGTGGTACATTGTTTTCAGTGGAAATTTTTACTGGATTGTTGTGAGGTCAGAGTGCAAAGGAGTACAGCAAACTATTAAACAGTTAGAAAAACCCAGAGAATAGTCCATTCAGCACATTTGTAGGTTGGATCCTTGGAAAGAAAAGAAAAAAGTTTTAAATTTTCATGTTCTTTACCTAGATAGATCTGACAATTCTTGGTATTTTTGTGTTACAGCTGTTTTGTAAAGGGAGACAAAACTCCTTGTAATGATTTAAATCACTATTGTATCTTAAAACTTTAACAATGTCCCACCACACTTCAGCCTGGCACCGTGTGAGCTCATGTGTGTTTAGTGCGTCTGAGTGTTCACAAGCAAGTAACACAGTTACACAGCAAGTAACACAGTATTCAGTTTGAAAACTGATGTATTGCTTTTCCTAAAAGAAAAATCTCCATGTCTCCATGGCATAATCTGTAATTATACTTTTTTTTGTTAATGTGTGTTACTGCTGTGGAACAGGCTGCACACTCTGTTTATTGTTGAGATTGGCTTCAGGTATTAATGGTGTGAAATAGTTTATCCAGGTACATATCACAAAGATAGCTGCTTATCTGACTCTGAAATTACTTTTTTATGAGGATGCAATTAAGAATAATAATTTTAAAAGCCTTGCAGAACTTACCTGCTTCCACCCATCAGTCCTTTTCTTCATCTCTGTTGCACTGCAGAACTGGAAAATGTGACTTGCATGAACGGCTTGGCTTGTCAACCATGACACATGGATTACAGGAGATGGGGAGTTCATGTAGGTAAAAAGATTAGTGTTTTGCAAAGTATTTGCTCCTCCTTATTAGTAGTACATTTTCTTATTCTGGAATTTATTGATTCATTGGAAGTTTGTGCAGCTAAGGCATGTTGGAAAGGACAAGGATTGCCCTCTTCAGGCTGCTACTCTTTCCCAGCTGCCTGGAGAGTGGAGCTTTCATTTGAACCGATGATGTTCCTTACTTGTTGGCTGCTGATCTGTTGGTGATCAAGCACTGAGCTCTGTTTCTCAATGAGCATAAAATATACATTCTAATTTATATATTAGAGCACAGAATAGGACGAAATATGTGAGGAAAGTTAGTCTGGCTATAAGGTTGCAAAGAGAGACAGAAGACTACTCTAAACAAGGAGAAATGTCTGTTCTTGCTTTTCTTATGTTCAAGCCTTGAGCTAAAAAGGATGCGGCAGTGCAAACAGCTGCTTTGAAGCAGCTCAAATGAAACTCTGAAAAGTTGCCTTTGTGTCTGTAAAAGGTATTATTTTCAGAAGCTTTGCCCTAGAATTTTATTTGTCCAAAGGGCTGTTCCTCTCCTGTAAATCAGACTCTGTCTTATTCTACCCACATTGTACACAAGTTATAGCTCATAAAATGCGTGATTGAGTCGCTAATGACATCATTCAGGAAATACATTTTCTAAACACAGCTTTAAACATTGTTTGTTTTGTGTACTCAAACTGCACTTGGCTATGAGTCAGAGTCTGCAGATATATCTGTTCTGCAAGAGCTGACCTGCAGGATTTAACCACAGGTGCATGAACTTTAGCTTGATGTCTCTTAGTCCTACAGTGCTGCATTATTGTTGTATTGGTCTTTTGGAAGAGCAGTGAGGATGACAGCCTCATTCAATAGAAAGGGAAGGTAACACATAAAGTGGCAGCAAAAAATCAAAATAAGACAATGTCACCTGTGGATATTTTTTTCTAACAGAAGACCAAGCAAAGTGTTGAAGAATTTCAATGAAAATGTACCTTATGGTTCTTTTGTTTGCCTACTCCTGAAAATTGTGCTTTTCCTTGTACAAATAACTCTGTGCAAGGGACAGTTCATGGTTTCAAGCCTTAAGCAATACCTCACAGATGGCATCTTAAGAGATGGCAGTAGATTCTTGCTGTCTTTGGCTGACCCTGCTGTACACTGAGCAAAAACAAGCCAAAAGTCTGCCTGCTCTGCACATCTCCTCATCCTGCAGGAAGATGTGTGGGAAGGTCCCAAAGGGTCAAATCCTTCATAGATACATGAAGATGTTGAATTCAGAAGTCACCACAGCCCTTACTTTCTCCTTTAAAAAAAAAAATAAAATTAGATGCAGTTCTCTGGCTGTAATCAGGCCAGAGATGTGGAGTTAAAAAATAAGCTCCTTTGGAGAGATTTTTTGGTACACAGAGGTGACCGACTTTCTCAAGCAGCACTTTAGATAAGTTGCCTTTTTGCCATTCATGAATCTTCAGAAATGGTTGCTGAGTGTGTGACACTGAGGTGATATAAGGCCCGCATTAGATCAGCCTCAGCTGCGTGCAAGACGCTGCCCTGGGAGGGTGAGCACTCAGTGAGGTGAGCTCAATTTGCTTAGAGGGTCCATTTTCACTAATGGAAAGTGGCATGAAATGTTCAATCATCATTAAGTGGTCAAAGATTTGAATCTGTTCATAAAATTCTATCTAGAG
Organism: Patagioenas fasciata; assembly: GCF_037038585.1. Classification (NCBI taxonomy): domain Eukaryota; kingdom Metazoa; phylum Chordata; class Aves; order Columbiformes; family Columbidae; genus Patagioenas; species Patagioenas fasciata. The sequence goes on along the minus strand of NC_092526.1, from coordinate 9,344,764 downwards.
TAATTAAGTTCCTGAGTGTGAGTGTCTCTAATTGTCTTATCACAGTGTTCCTCTGGCTCTGAAAAATGAGAAAAGTAGCAAGTTTTATTAAAAGACAGAATTTACAGCTGTGTGAATCTAGAAACCTAAAGCCTGCCCAGACTCATACTGAGTTACAGGGACTGTAGATTTATTCTTTCTGAAGCTAATGCGCCTTCTAGAAGTTGTCTGGGTTTAGTTTAACAAGCAGTATAGGAAGCACGATCAAACACTTATTTATCTTTAAGAGAGAAGTGAATTAGTGGATACTTGAAACAAGGTTTGATATCAGAGATGATTTCAAAATCTCGAACCAAACACCCAGTGGCAATGGAGCTCCTGCACCTCATTGTGATTTATTTTAACAAATGATAGAGCCAAGCCAAGGGAATCATTGCCACGTGATGTTGTGTGTACAAAAATGTTTACCTGTGTTAAAAACGTGCTAAAACACGGGCAGGGAAATGTTCCTTGGCTGACTGTCTAAACACAACTTACCTTGGGCTTGGGCTTGAGTGACAAACCTCTGGAGCTGAGAGAGTGCTCAGAGGAAGCAGGGTTGTGTCAGTGTGTAGCTCTGATCCTCTTCCCTCAGTCTCCACCACTGGCTGCTGCTTGGGACATGAAAATGAGCTAAAGGCATCTTTCTTATGGGCTGGACACTGTTAGTAGTGCATGATACCATTAAAGCACCTGAAAATCTTTTTATGCCATATAGAATTTACCTGTAACAAGTTTTACCTATTTTGGTTCCCCTTAACGATGTTAAGCGATATTAGTCCTTTCAGTTCCAAACTTCTACAGCCCTGTGTTTTCTGTTATCTTTCCCTCACCTGATCCTCCATATTGTACTTTTTTCTGTTCTTTTGTTTGTTTTTTTCTCTTCACATTGACCTTCTTTGCCTCAGTTTGGCTGGTAAGGTTCCTCACGCGGGAATGACCATATACAAAGTATAGTGCGAACACTTACATTTTATTCTTGGGCAAATTGCTCACCGCAAGGTAGAGTGTACTACAGAATTGCTATACATAAAACAATGGCATTTTTATTGTGTTGTGATGAGAAGAGTTCACCTTGCTGATGACCTCAGGAAAGCAAGCTGTTTCATGTATGCTATTTCAGCTCATTGAGATTTCAAAGATCCCTTTCGAACATATTTCATAAAAAGCCTTCTTTTAGCACATTGACTACTCTTCTCTTCTATCATTGAGTTTAACATGCTGATGAAGGCCTGCAGAGAATGTGGCAATGCAAATATATTGGGCTTGGAGAGAAGCAGACTTTGAAGGAATGTGAAACAGATAAAGATAAACTTGGTTGAAATTGAAAAATACATCGAGGAAGTGGGAGAGGACTACAATTTTCAGATAACAACAGCAAGGCCATAATTAAATTTCAGGGTACTAAAACCAGATAAATAAAAAGCTCAAAAGCAGCTTGCAGAATTTGAATTTGATCATGGGGTAAGTGTCGTTCACCTCTGTGAGACTGCTCAGTTATAGACATAAAAATTAAATCTGTGCTCTCTACCTCGTCATTTAGCAGGCTCACATCCTCTGGAGACTCGTGTAGTGAGTGCCAGCAACATAAAGAGAGGTTTATGGAAACTCTTACAGAGCTTACAGAAGATTGTTCACATGAGTACTCAACAGCACAGGTGAGAATGGTAGTTTCAGAAGAGAAGTTAATGTGGGATCCTCAGGATTACAGACAAGCATGAAAAAACACAAAGCAGAAGCATATAGCTTGTAAGATCTTTTGGTGCTCCCAGTCACTTCTTGGGGAACACTTGCAATTCATTCCTTACAATGTAACCCTGGCCTGCATTTGTTTTAGCTTTGTTTTAAAAGTCCCAGTTGAGGGGAACAGCATCAGTTCCACTTACAGACCCTGACTTAATTCTCAACTTTGATTCTGCCTCTTCTGTCCAAGAGAGGGAGAAGAACAAATCAAACTACAGTGCCAAAGAAATGTGTATGAAAGTTTCCTTCACATAAATGGACAAGTTGTCTCACTGAAGTGTCAGGATAAGATGGGTAAGAATTATGTTTTTCTTTCAGTTTTTCACTGGAGCCTCTTTAGCATCTTCCACCCTCTTATTTCAGGAGCTGATAGAAACACAAAATTTCCAAGCTATGTTCCCTCCCCACCACTTAAAAAAAACCTCCTAATATCCTCAGAAATCAATTCTGTTCTCACAATGTCCAACTTATCAATGAAGGGAAAAGGGAAAGGAAGGAAGGTTTGTTGTTTATTTATCACGTATTTTTCTGTTTTTGAGACCCTGCATATAGAGTCTTTGTTCTGCTACATCTTAAGAATTTGTGCTTGAAGTATGCAAATGACACTGGAAAAAAGGGAGACACAAAGCACTGAAGGCAACCAGGAGGTTTTTAAGAACAAGTAAAATGAGATAAAAGCAAAGCAAATGACAAATTAAAATTAAAATCTCAAAGGTAAGGGATTTTTGAATCTATATATACTCGAGAAAAATAAAAAGAAAACACAGACTTCTTCTAAAATTTACAAAAAGTTTATATCAACTGTTAACTTGTCAGCAAACTTCATTAGTTAATTTTTCTGATGAGTCATGGATCAATCTTTGAAAGGCAGCAGGGAAAGAACAGGAGACAATAGTACTGGACAGAAACATGGACAAGGAACTGGTTACAGAACAGCTAGGCGAGAGGCCCAGAGAGCACGCACACACATTTGTTTTAGGAAATGAGCAAAGAAATCAGTGAACCTTTTAACTGACATTTAGAAAAGTTCACCATTTCAGGAGTGATTCCTGAGAATTGCAAAGCAGAAAATAAATCTATATCTAGAGAATAGACACCAGTTTCTTCTTTAGATTTATTGCTTTCAAGTAATAAAAGAATTTAGGTTGGAAAACTAATCTGGCCATGACCCTTCATGCAATTAGTTAGACTGACTGACTGCATAATTAGGTCCTTGCTTGCAACACACATTTCCCTGTTCCACAGGATCTGACTTAAATACTCAAGAATCAGTTCATCCACTTAGTCCCACTGAAGCCAGCAGGGAGGAAAGTGCAGAGCCATGACCCGTTTTTCATCTTTCTAATGGCAAATTGGTCAATACACTTAATGTGGCTGAGGGGCCTTAATCAGAAACCAAGGGGCAAAGAGGTGCTTTACTGCCTGCTCTTTCCCTGCGTGGTGAACATACGATAGTCATTTGCCCCCCATAAGCTGCTGCAGAGTCTGAGAGACAGGACCCCATTGTGCCCCAAGTTAAAGCCTCATCGCAGATCATATGTGACCCCAGAACAGATATTACCAGTTTTACAGAGTAAATACAGGAGCGGTGACATAGTGTGTGTCAGGCAGGAGGATGATGCTCTGCTGATGGTGCCCTGTGGTCAGAGAGGCTTGTGAGATACTTCCCAGGCTCAAGCCGCTGTGTATCACAGTGTTGCACTTGGTTTACCTCTCGACTACAAGCTTCAATGAAAACAGGAGAGGTCTGGCAACATCTGCTTGGCCCAGTGGTTCACTTCACAGCACAAAGCAAATGAAATGGTTTGGGTAAGCACACCTGGAAATTAAAGATGGTTTCACCCAAGCACAGGCAAAGAAAAACTGACACCCAGCCTGACAAGGTCCATGTGGGTGGCAAGAACAGACCTGTGTTATGGCTGCCAGGTCATGTTCTGGAGATGCTCAGGGAAGATGCACAAGCTAAACCTCAGTACACTTTATGAGGAGTCCCAAAACTGGCAGAATTTTCAGAGGTTTTGATGTACACAGGCCAGAAATTACGAAACTGCTGCCACTGGTTTCCAGCCTTGGCTGTTGGGACACTCAAAAATTTAGTATTCATTTTAAGTGTTTCTACTTGTCCCAGGATTAGAAATGTGTTCCTAGATAGCTAATCCAGCACAGATCCTTCTGTTCCCATGGTTTCTTTATAAATATTAATAAATTGCCACCAAGTATGACCATTGTGTAGTTAAATAAGCTAATGTGCTGTATTTACACATTAATCTTACTGGAGGGGGAAAGCAGAAGCAAAATACTGCAATGAGAGATTAGCCTGGGTTAACCTCAATGGAAGATTAATCCAGAAATGGTCTCTAGGTTTTCTACTCATCTACCAGCACAAGAACTAATTAAATAGTTCCTAAATCTGCAAGAGTTGGGGAGCTTTCCCATGATAGTTGTGCCATACTTCCCTCTTTTCCTTTTCTGTTTTACTGTTTTTCTACTTTACATGATAACTTCACTGGAAAAAAAAAAAAGCATAAAAGACTTGGAAGGTTCATATTTTTTGATAGACTTAAGAAAATAAAGATGAAAAGGACTTAATATTTTTGTTTTATTACTCTCACTTTGAGAAAAGTTCTTTATTGGCTGAATCATTACTTTGCCTTTCTTAGAAAAATGTTAAGGAAGGTATTTTTGTTTTTTGTTTTTTGTTTTTTTTTTCCAAATGTGTATAAATTTTATTGGCTTTTAGTAGGGCTACAAAATTCTATAGAATGTGACATGAATTTTTCCATGTGGAAATGGATTTTAGACCTATGGAAAATTTGACTCAATGTCCCATGGAAAAGCTTACAGAAATTTACTGTGCATTGATTCCCATAGATACACATAGATGTTTTGAGATATTGTCATAAGGAGTTTCTGGGATGCTGTCACCATGGGACAGGGAAGACCAGATATTGTGGCATTGTGTCATTTTTTGTGATGGATCTGTGTACTTTTAAGACTAATTGGAAAACACAAACAAACAAAAAAAAACAACAACAAACATTTCTTTTTGCTGTTGACAGGAGTTATTGTTGACTTGGCAGTCTGGAAACATCCTTCCATTCCTAGAAAGTCCCTCTGTTCTTTGGATCCCTTGATATTATTGAGGTTGTGGCTAAGGAGGAAAGGGAAGGCAGGGTGCTCTGCTGACGAAGCCCTGGGACTGGTAGGTCCAGACTCAGATCCCTGCACGTGTATTTATTCACCTGGTGTCCATCTCACAGGTACAGACCGACAAAGAGGGATCTGGAGGAGGGGTTAGGTCTCTTAGCATCCTTGGGAATCTCTTAATCTGTGCTTTTGAGGCTAATAGTATTTCCGGGGCCCCATGTCAGCAGTATTATACAAGAATAAACACGTTAAGTGTTACAGAGAATTCAGGAAAGGAACTACCTATATACAAGGGCAGATAGAGAGAAAGATGATTCACATTTATTTTAAAAAGGAACACTGACATCCTGGGGTTTAAGGATAGAGATAAACAACCCTGTGCTGTCATGAAAGAGTGTGCAGTCAATCCCAGAAATCTACACTTATCCTAAAATCTGATCCCATTGATATCAAGGAAAAAATTCTCTCTAACATTAAAGGATGCAGGATTTCACTCTCAGAATAGGAAATACTGACATTTGGTGACTTTCCTGGTGATAATTTTTCTGAAGGTTGTTTGGCATTGTGCAACATAAGCAGCTGAGTCGATGTCTTTGTCCATGTGTATAATTATTTTATTATAAAAACACTAAAGACAGAGTTGTGTTTGAACTGCCAGATGCACTTAATCACTCTTTTGATAGTCTTGGATAATTTGTTGTATTATTTATGGTGCTCAGGCTACTGCTTACAGGGCTTTTAAGATTTTGCTATGATTTAGACAACATTTGAAATACCAGTGTCATAATACTTCCATACAAATTCAAGAAGCGACCCTTTAATTTATAGGTTCAAACTCAAAATCTCTTAAAGAAAAAATAAAAAGCTAAAAGAGATGACAATTTTCTGAAAATGTTGTTCCTTATTCACCTTGGGAAAATAACAAGAGAGACTTCATTTGTCTCAAGTCAAGAATAGGTGACCTGAGCAGCTTCATTTCCCATATTTTTCTGAGTTAGCATGGCTTTCCCCACAGCTCCAAAACAGAACCAGTTCATAACCTGCCCCCAAACAGAGGAGATTATGATTCTTTCTGCCTTTAAATTTCCTCTTGCACAGTTGAGTGAATTCCCCACAGAACCTGGACAGAGGTCCACAGCCTCTCATCGCCCCTCGGAACAGGGACCGCAGCTCCAAGCAGACCCTTCAATGAGCAAAATACCTCTCATATACACCTTTTGACTCCCACACATGACTGTGTGATGAAGCCATTTGTTTTCTATGTACCAATATACTGTTTTGCAGACAATCTTAAAATTATATTATCTCGTGTAGCCTGGACTTTGCTGTTCCATAGTCATCACTGTAGCAGTGGCAGCTTGAAATGATACCAGCTGACCAGAAAAAAAAAAGGACATTCTTACATGTTGTACCCACTCCTATTCTTTAAATATCTTTGAGAAATGCAAATATGCTTTAGCATTGCATTTTTCTGTGTTCACAAATATTCATATAACTGAATTTTTTGCTTGTATAGATTAGTAGAAAACCTGGGCTTTTCTTCCTATGTTAAAACTCATTTAGAGATTCTTACTTACGTAAACATGTAAATGCAACTTGTGTAAAATAATACTTGGACATCATTACAGTTACTGGCTTTAATAGTTTTTTTGTTTCCTTAGTGGCAGTTATCAGAAAGATATTGTGCTCTGGATTAACAGTTCACATTATGTTATGTGTAATTAATAGCAAACACCTAAAAAAGACAGTTGTTAAATGCATTATGGGTTAGAACAGGCAGGCATAAACTAGTAAATCTGAAAAAAAGTAAAACACGTTTCACAGTCTGTTTGGGGTGGCTAACTACAGAGAATTGTTTATTGAGTAATAACAGTTTGATGGCTTCCATTGCATATTTATTTCAGGTTATAATTGACAGAGATATTTTTCCATTAAACATGTCCCTAAATCTTTCAGTTGATGGAGTCATGGTGTAACTCTATGAAATTGCCAACAAAATGACTCGTTGAAAGCTTACAAAGAGATTTAGAAGCAGATCTTTAAAATGAGTTTAAATGTGTAAAAGATGTTTGATAGAAATGCTAGAATGTCTGAGGGCTAGTTTTTTTAAGCGAATATCCCCATGTAGCTCTTTTACCCGTTACCTCTTTTCTCCCTGTACTGTTTCAGAAGGTTGTTTAGATGCCGCCTGGTCAGAACTGTTTGAGCACATAAGGAAATGTATATGCTTTCCCATGGAACTTGTGTTTTACACAAATCTAAACAAATGTACAGAGCACGAAAAGCCTCTCTAATGCAAGAATTAACAAAAACTGAAATATTTATTTTCTGTGTGTTAAGGGTGTCAGAGCATAATCCGTGTTAAAATTCATCAGCATTTCATTATGAGTAGATTTTTGTCTTATCCAACGTTAAGCTATAAAGAAGGTCTGACACCATTAGCCCACGGATTAACAAAAGCACAGCTGTAAGCATAGATTACCAGGGAATGAGCATCATATCAGTGTTTTGCCTTTTAAATAACTGGGTTATCTTCAGCCTTGGCTGATAATGATAGATGCCATTATGATTATTCAGTCAGTTTCCCAAACAAGTAAAAAACGTATTAAAAATGCCATTATGTTCTTTAACTGGTACAGTGTCATTAAAATAATACTCTGGAGGTGTGCTGTAGTATAAGTCTTAACATTCAGCCTATAACCCTTGTCAAGGTATTTGCTTCCTGTCAAATACCTTGAGCACTAGTCAAACACTTCAGTATTGAACTCATTGTTCCCATTTGTATCATTTTATTGTCAATGTTACTGCAGTACTTTTTAGAAATGAACAGAATAGAAATTTGAGTAAGTGGGAATGGAACTTGGAAACCATGGTGTGCTATTTAATGTATTTTTCTGATATTTCATCAGGATGGGTAAGCTGTATGTAAAACTGTGTGTATTTTATGGCAGTAAAACTAGATGATAATCCTTATTCTAGGAAGTATAGTCTGAAATAGGGACTTCACATGACCAATATGTTATGACCTTCAGAACTATCTTGTATTCATCAGAGACTGAAAATGAATTTCTAGTTACATGTAACTCTTTTGTCTGCTACCGATAATAAGATTTGGGATCCCATGTGGTTGTTCCAATATGTCAGGTTAAGCCTGTTTAATCTCCTTGTGATCCAACTTCATCCTCCACAGTAGATAGTTAAGGCTGAGTGTATCATGGCTAGGATTTTTCTTTTCTTAAAGGGCAAAGCTTCATATTATAGTTTTATAAGTAGTAAAGAATAGAGTCTGTAGAAGGCTGCAGTGGGAGTAAAGGGAAGTAGAAGTAATTGTTTGGACATGTATACATGCACATATAAGTACCTGCAGACACCTCACAGACTTTCTACCTGCTAGAATAGCTCTGTAAGAGAAGGTGTGAGTTTATGGTTTTGAAATCAAGAGTCTCTGGCTGCTGTAGCAAAGTCCTCCGTGCAATCCAAGAATGGCTCTTGCAGCAACACCAACTGCCATGCACGTCCTCATCAACTTTGCCTTTGCAATGACAAAAAGCAGAATTAACTTCTGCATCCAAGAGATAAAGGTGCTAGAGAGGGAATCATGAAAGATAACTTGCAGCAGAGTTACAGTTCAACTGTGTGCCTTCAATGACAGGAATATTTTCTTCTCTTTCCTCTGAAATGGTACCTTTTGGTAAGCACATTTTGCCTGGCTGACAAGTCACTTCCCTTTGGTGAGTGCTGTAGTAAATGGTATAGCAACCGGTCTTAATTGCCTTTTTTTTTTTTTTTTGAGTAAACAAGATAGATTTTCCATGCAAAAGTGAAGTGTGTTGAAAATAAGACCTTGAGTGCTCTCTGATTTTTATCTGTCCCATTTCTCTACTGAGTAATTTTTATTCATGACATTGGAATTTTCTTGAATGGAAAGCATCATTTGGCAAAGAAACTGGGATTTTTTGGGGTGTGTATTACTTTTGTTGGTGAAACAGCAACCTCTTAGCCTAGTATATCTTGGAAAAGTGCTTAACAATATATGTATTGCAATATGTATTTCAGTTGTCAGAAGTCAAAAGCATGTAGGTCTTTATGTGATGCTAACAGGAAAAAAAAAAAAAAAGTACAACAGAATTGCCCCAAGTCCTCTCAAGAGCCTTTTAAATTTACCTCCTAAGGTAAATTAAACAATTTATGGAAGAAAGAGATGAACTTTACATTTTAAAAGATTAACCTTATTGAACTCATGGAACCTTCTTAATTTTTGTTTAGTTAGAGGCAGGTCTGGTCCTATATCTATACATCAAAGTACAGATCAGGGATTTACCAAAAATATTGTTCTTGCAACGTATGCTGAAGAGAATCAGGAATTTTGATTAGTCAGACTTATCTGGAGAGCTCATACCTCTGCTAGATCTCTTTGCTTGATGGTGCTTTATCTCTGGCTCCCACATTTTTGCCCTGGGCTCTGTAAACTGCATTATCCTGAGGGGCAAAGCAACCTTGGCAGTTCTCGTTACATTTTATTGCTGTTCCTGTAAAACAATTAAGCTCATACAGCAAAATTAAGAGCTTGTGTCAGGTAGAGATAACAACTGGAGATGAGCACCTGGCAAACAGCAGGAAATTTAACTGATGAATATCACCTCTTTTTTTTTTCAAGGAATCCCAGAGTACTTGTGATTTTTTTCCTTTACACTTGACATTTGGCTTATTTGTTGAATTATACCACAGACTGACCATGAAAATTAGATTCTAATCCACATTGTTTAGTTATGATATATAGTTTGTACTGCAACATATATTATCCACTCTCCAAATTGAGAAATACGCATTTCTGATATATTTCCACAGGCCACACCAACACATTTTTCTGCACACTACCAGCTAAACTCCAGTGCTCAAGGCTTATTCCGATCAAACAGAATTCAAGATTCTCTTTTCAGGAAATGTTTTAAACAATATTGAAATAACTGCTTTGAAATTTTCACCCCATTCTCAACTTGGTAACATTAGTAAACAAAAACAACCTGGTTTACATTTAGTAAACAAAGGTCCATGTATTCAACATTATGAGGCTGTCATGGTGCCTTTCATATCCTAGATTTAGCATATTAAAATCAACATTAAAAATGCAATAAATACCTTTCTCTAACAAAGCACACAAGAATTCTGTATGCAAAACAAGGAGGAAATATATTGGAAGTACACGAAGAATTAGAAAGTAAATCAAATAATTTTTAATTAAATTTTGAACATAAAATAGACAAGATGGGCATTTTGTAACATGAACAGAGTTTCAAAAAGTACTGTGTGTCCCCACACACATACATCCTTTTTAATTATCATGCAAATAACTAAGCTTCTCAAATCAAAGCCCCCTGTGAGCACTTATTCCATTACTCTGCTGGAGACATCATTCATGTGTGGTTTATGTCTTTTTGCACAAAATCTACTGGGGTTTTTTGGGGTTGGTTTGTTTTCTTGTTTTTGGTGGGTTTTTTGTTTGTTTGTTTGTTTGTTTTGGTTTTTTAATTAAACTGAATATAAGGTTGCTCATATTTGCAATAGAATGTGCCAGTTTAGTTGGTGGTATTTCATCTTGTGTAATGTCAACAAAGTATTTCCCTTGTCTCTTACCTACTGCAGGATAGAAAAGAAAGGAAGAAAAAAATGAGGCTTGATGAGCACCTCAAAGAGAAATTGTATTAATATGTTCATTGACTATAAAGAGAGCACAGGTGTATTAGCTGGGCACACTAAGTAGCTTAAATGAAGCAAATCAAAGTGTATTTGCAAACAAACTCAAAGCTGTTTTCCTTTAGTTCGTAGTATGGCAAAGGCATGCAAGTCACTAAGACTTCTAAATAGATGACTTGTGTTAGTTTATACACCTATTGCTTCTATTGATTGCATGACACCCCCAATCAGAGAATTTAAATATGCATTAAAGAAATTATTAACTTGAAAATTTTGGTCAGTAGAAAATTAGGGAGAGATATTCTGAAGAAAATAACACTTCTCTATAAACTCTATTTACAGGCACAACTATTTTTCCTTACAAAATTTTATTTTATAAACTATGTCACTAAGCATATTTAATATTAATTAATGGTAACTAGTACTTGCTGAGGAGTAGGTGTTGTATTCAATAGGCCCATGTGGTAAGGACAGGGCCTGCCCATATATTTGTTCAGATCTGGATTACAATGAACCTCCTGGTTATCAAATTCCCCAAGAGCTCTGTGAACCCCACATGGATTCGCGTTGCAGAGGAGTCTCAGCACAGATACTGGACTCTCTGTGGGCCCAACCAAATTGAAAGATACTCTCCACCTGTGCACCCAATGTGTTCCAGCTTTGCACCTGATATATTCCAACCTGAGTCAGGTCCAGAGCAAACCTATGAAGACACATGCAGTGTGGAGCTTGAGTTACCTTCTGTTCTCCAAGTGTTATAGTCAGGTGAAGTCAATGACATGTAGGGAAGGTTTCCTAGGAATAGTAGCAAGAATTCTTGGAAGATCTGGCTTACAGGGCAAATTTAAAGAACTATTGTATTACAGTTTTCAGCAGAAGAAACCTACGTTGTACCAGGAGGTGCTTTAAGAGAAGAATATGATGTGCGTTGAGGACCTTGGCAAGTAAATACATCATTTCTAATGCTTTCTTTCCTACTATGTTGAGATATAGATGCTCACACTTTTTAATTATAATGATGCATGCGTATACATTCTGATTGTGTGCTACAATGTTAAGTCTGGGCCTGAGAGGCTCACAATTTATAAAGCATCTTCAATTACCAGTTTATATGGATATATAAACTTTGTTCTTAAAGTCAGCTGCTGCCTCGTATGGAACTTCTGTGTGAAAGACATTAAAATGTATCTGGTGAAGCAATAAAAAAGCGTAGAATTCAGTAAAAGAAATAAAACAAGAAGATAACAAAACAAACAAACAAAAAAAAACCCACCAAACAGAAAATGAAATAAACAAGACTACTGCCGTAATAGACTCCCATCCACCATTACCCACACACTTCATGAATATGCAATGGGATATATAGCACAGAAGAATTAACCACTTGTGCTCAAACACTCTTATGTGTATTTTCCAAGTGTGTGGGTAATGGTTGCTGAGAATCTGGTCTGATCTCATTCCCAAATTTTTCCTGAGCAGAATGAGTTATGAGTGAACTTCAGAACTGATTTAGCCTCATATATCACATTTGTACATCCCATTCGAACATGCTCGAAGTAGCCACTGACATGAAAAAAGGATGGTGTTTAGCAGAAATCAGCGGAGGGAAGGCAGAAGAGTTGAACAGTGATACATTTTTCAGCTTAGTAATTCACAGGCAAAACACATGCAGTGTACATTGAACTGAAAACGAAAGATTTCTAAGGTATTATTGAAGTGGAGAACCAGCCACAAAAATAATCATTTGAATCACCTACAAGTGCTGGTTTTGTCTAAAGCAATCTGCTTGCTTTCTTTTCAGCTGCTTAGTCCCCGTTTCAATAATTTTTTTTCCTTTTCGTTTCTGTCACTTTTGAATGAAAAATGCCTTTTCAAAGATGAAATGCAGTTTCATTTAGAACTGCGGAAATGAAACATGCTTGGAAAATATTCGTAGCAAATGTTTCAATCCTTTTTTGTGTCCTTATTCCTTCTACTTTGTTTTTCTCAGCCAAAGTGCCCATCTGGGGAAAAAAATATCATCATGAGGACCCTGTTTTTGTAGTACTCAGTTTCTGTGGAAGCAGTTTAAGTGCCCAAATAGTGGTGATAATGCCTTTGGAGCCATGTGCATGTATGTAAGCCTTCAGGACAGGCCCAGTTAGTACACATACATCTCTAGATGTGTCAAAAAATGGCATTAGAAGCTAATATTATGCAGCTTTTTTCTTCTGTGTCAGGTCAAAATAATTGTTCTTTACAAAGACTTCCATGTCATCTGAGAAGCTGGTGATTCAGTTCTTTTCTTTTAAATGCTATTGGGAAAAAAAAAATGCTTCCTGCTGACTCTGACCAACTTTGTCTACACTCTCAGTTACTTCTGGTTTATCTGCTTTGGGAAGAAAAAAGCCACTGACCGAGCAATATCTGCTTTACGGTTGCATGTTACATCTTATGCTCTGTGAGGGATTTGTGAACAATGTAAGACGGTGACGCAGCAACATTTGTGCTTCAGGAATAAACCAAAAATAGGGAAAAAGAAGTGAACAAAAATGTGTGTGCCTAAGAGGAGGCTTATGCTATTCCATTGATTTGGCCAACTCTGAGCAGTCAAAGATAACTGATAAATAAAGGTCTATTTCTGTTAATTTGTCAACTATTTTCTCAACCCATAAAATATCAAAATCAACTTAGTGCTACTTAGTAAAAGGAGAGGACTCTGTATGGAGCACGTTATGTTTATAGCGTGATTTAGAAACAGTCATCTGGTTAAAGTCTGTGTCTCCAGAATATGCATTTCCTTGCAGGACTCAATGTGGATAGAGAGACAGCTTTAAAGACTTGAGAAAGAAGAAATGGAGATAACTTTGGATGCTTTGAACAGGTGAGAGATGTGTCAAGGTAAACAAAGTTTTGTAAACTTGTGTGTGAAGGTATCTGCTAATTTTGCATTCAATAAATTTGCTATAAGGAATATGAACTGTAGGCAACCCGATCAAATTCCTACTTTTCAATATTGAGTTCTCCAAATGGATTTCTCATTTTCAAATACGCGTAGGTTCTGCACACCTATGCTGCTTTAGAAAGAAGCCACATGACTCGGAAGTGATTGGTGATAGTGGGTCTGTAACTCAGAGTCTCCTTTTGGAGGAGGTGAAAGCCTCTTTGAGTTAGATGGATACAGTGAGGTGTCTGGGTACAACTGTATCCTGAAATAACACCGGGGATTGTTTTTCCTTCATTTACCTTCCAACACTAGGGATTTATGTTGTTTTTCCCTTTCCTTTAGTTACTAAGAAGTAAAACCTTGAATGCCCAAATGGAAAACTTTTTAGGCCTTGTGTCTTGCTAGTTTTGCTCGCCATGAATTTGGTATATTATTGTAGTCTAATCTGAGAGCATCCTTGTGTCCTGATGAGGAGCCAGGGCCCTCAGCTGTTTTTTCAAGCTGGCAGGCACTGAGTAACTTGTAGTGAAAGTGAAGTGCTTGTTCTTGCTTACATGATTCATTGTTATTTTTCCTAGTCATTATGAATTGAAATAAGCCATCTGTTATAATAACAGTGTGCCTTGAACTAAAAAGCATGGTTTTAAATAGGAATAGAAACAAATGTCACATAAAAATGAGTTTGCGGATTCACATATACATCCAAATTAGATAGCGCAATAATAGCAGCAATAGATATGTACATAAAACTTGTTTTGTGAGAATATTTACTGTTGTTTTCAAAGTGAGACACAGTAGGCTGATACCATTTTAAACTGATAAAAACAGTCTATTCTCTTGAAATGAAAAAATTTTATTCACTGTCCTTCAATACTATATCTATCTTTTGTAAAGGCAAGTAAATCTGAAATTGGATGCTACGTATGTTTTTCTTTATCATTTTGTGTCTGTATTAAAGTCATTTCCCAAACAGCTTAACAAAAACTGAAAAGCACTAAAAATCTCTAAAGCCTTTTGACCTGAAAAGGTTTTTTCAATTATGTATTAAAAGTAATCTACAGAAAGATTGCCATGTCTGTGAGAACAGATCTTAACTCTCCTGCAGAGCTCAGCTGGATGGTCTATTCTTTGGGGTTTTGTCATACTGCCTTGTCTGTTCTTTGAAAGGCTTATACTTGACATTAAATTAGGGCTAAGGATTTTGTCACAGTTGTATTTTTTCACTTTTTACAAATATTTACATAATCATATCTTATGAGAAAAAAATAAAAAATGCATTCTTAAGGATGTAGTTTTCACAAGTACCATTAAGTGTTTCATTACTGTATCCTGTCTTTCCAACTGCTATTTTCCCATTGTTTCTTCATGTCTATCCTCGCCTTTATTCTTCCAAGTTAAGTACGATTTCTTTAGGTCAGAATCAGTATTCATTCTGTGTTCACGCACCATCCTATATACGGAGAAATCATCATCAGTTTAAAGGTCTATTTCAATGCAGTAACAGAAAAGTGCTGTGAGATGTTGTCCAAAAAAACATTTACAATGCTTTTAAATTAAGCTCCCTTCCAAAAATATCTTTGGGTACCTGACCTCTAAGGATGGGCTTTTTTAGCTCTGTGTGAGGAAGCCACGCACCCAACAGGTCTCATGGTGCAGGGAAGTCAAAACACGCACCACAACAGGCAGACAGTTCAACTCAACTCTGCAAGGAGTAACAGAAGGGACAGACAGGTACAACACAAATTTAAAATCTTATGCTCAAGGTATTGTAGTCAGGTTCAAGAAGATGGGTTCTTGTTGAAGATCTGAAGACTTTTCTCCCTCCCTTTTAAATATGACCCATAGAACATTAGAGAAGAAAGTATGACGTCAATTCCTTCCTCTGGCTAAAGGAATTTCAATCCATGCCTTTCTTTCTCTTTTGTTAGGTAAGATAAAGCCTGAAACTAAACTTCCAGCTACAGGTATGTTACGAAAGGTAAATTACACTAAAATTCTGCAGCAGAGCCAACAAGTGCAGGATGTTAAACACAAGACATCTTTTCTTATGTTTGGATTTGTCATTTAAATCAGTGGTAATTTTTACCTTGAATTCCTTGCAATCTGAATGCTGTACTCTGGGAAACATTGTGCTGCAAACTGAGAAAGAGCTCAGGATCCTTATCAAGATATGCTAGATCTTCTTGTAAATTTCTGAAGAAATATCCGTATTTGTTTGCTAAGAGAGACAGAGGTCTACATTAGACCAATGAAATTCCATCAGTCAGCAGCTTACTTTAATGAGGACACCTCTATAAGCAAGCAGAACACCTTGTCTACCAGGTGTGGTAGATCAGTTTTTTTGTCTTCTAGACTAGGAAACTGGATGTCTGTGCAGCACATAATGCTCTTACTATCAGTTCCTCTCCATCATTTATTCCAAAGGAGAAACAGCCTCAGAGGGGTTATGGGAGTTTTTCAGGTCTCAGAGGCTGCAAACCTGACAGACAGTCCTCTCGATGGCAGTACCAATTTTTGAAACTCTTGCCCATGGCTGTTCTTTGTTGTTCTGTTTGTGATAGTTAATCCATTCATTACGTGGCCCTTAATTCAATTACACCAGCTCTATAATAGAGCAGCATGAAGGACATATGCTGCTTATAAAAGAATGAAATAAATGTCTGTGGTATTGTGGGTTGTCTTAGTTTGCAGAAGGGATAGAAATATTTTATAAGAACAATGTGCAATCAGATTGGATTTGGAGAAAATGGAAGATGGTGAACAGAAAAAATAACAGAAAAATATGGAAAGGAAGAACTGGGGGTTATTTCTGTGTCACCAGTGAAGAATCATTCTTTCCTTTTTGCCAGTCAAGGGATGTGTGGTCAGATTCAAAGTGACGGAAGAGAAATCAGTCTGGAAGTTTTCTTCCTTTCATGCCAGTTTGCAAGTGAGAGTTGAACAGGTCTTTCAGACAACACACCTTCTGCATAGGAAAGCCATCCTTGGTAGGAGAGATGATAGAGCCCTACACATGGGCTCTTGGAGAGAGAGGTCCCATTTTGAACATTCTTCTTTCTTGAACTCTTCTGGATCCAAATATACGCATTCCAGCGGATCACAGAATCACAGAATGTTAGGTATTGGAAGCGACCTTGAAAGAGCATGCAGTTCAATCCCCCTTCTGGAGCAGGAACACCTAAACGAGGTTACACAGGAAGGCGTCCAGATCCTTCTCTGGTAACACTGTCCTTCCATTCTGATCAGGCATTTGGACATACAGAAAGGGGTGTATGAGCCTAAGATTTGATTTAACACAAAGAACTAAATCCATCTTCTTTTTAAAAAAGCACTTAAGATGTAGCAGCCAGCTCATTGAGCTAAAACTGCTAATTCTGACCTGCAAAGGTTACACTATAATTTTAAGTGTGAAATGACCTGAATTAGTAAGGACATGTTAGCACAACATTATCAGATTATTATTTCAGAAGGCCAGAGTTGCAAAATACATTTCATTCATTATATAATATCTGCAAAGATTCACTTCACAATTCTGATTTGCAGATATTTCTTTCCTACTGAATTTTAGGTTGATAAATCAGCTAACGGCCTTCCTCAGTGCTCTAGCTGGCAATGGGAAGTAGTAGTTTACTGAAGTGGTGAAAGAATGAGATATGCAAAGTGTTTGAGTATCTGTTGAAAACAACTTATGAATACATAGCTAAATAGATTTTCACTTGAAAACTTTATTATCTGTTCATTGAATATCCACAAGTAAACTGGGCAAATACCCACATGCACACACATAGGCATTTATAAGTCCTTAAGGGACAGAATAAAAAACCACTTACACCAAGCATGCACAAAACCAAAATGGTCTCAGACATGGTAGCCCATCTAATAAATGCAAACCACCCTTCAAAACCAATAAACAAATTTTAGTCCTGAGACTGAAAGAATAGTATGGGGGTTATTGTCAATTGTAGGGCTTCTCTTCAAATGCTGCTAATGTTTGGTAACCTCAGAACATATATCCTTCAGGTGTGCAGAACTATCTGCACATACACACATTCTGTGTCCTCCAGACCCACCTAAATTAATGGAAATCCTTGGAATGGAAAGGGTACCTTAATAGGGCTTTGCTGTTGTACCTCATTGTTGGCTATCATGCTATTTTATTAGACATTCATCTTTTATTCTTGTTCAGCTCCAGTAATAATGTGTCATCTAAGACTCCTGACTCTTAATTAAAAATCATACTGCTATTCTTCACCTCGCTCTGTTATGCCCTGCTGTGACTTTTCTGTCAGGCTGCTCTTCCCTGTGATAAGATACAAGGTGGGGGAGCACAGGGGTTAATAGAATTATTTACATATGGTAATACAGTGTATAGCAGTGACTTAATAAAACAGTTTGCAGCATTTCAGAGCTAAAAAGCAATTAGACACCAGCTCATCACTCATCTTCCAATTGAAGTATGCTACATTTAACTTTTAAACTTTATGCTCCTTGCACAATTCCAATGTCACCTTTTTTTTTTTTTTTTGAGAATAATGTGCAATCAGGCTGGATTTGGATGGACTGGAAGGTGATTGACATAAAAAATATTCCTTTAGAGATCTCTTTGGGAATGTCATGGCTTGTTTATGAAATCAGGCATATAAAATTGTTTCCCCATATAGTTTTACCCCTTTTTATACTTTATATTTCTCCAAAGTGAGACAGTACAAAAACAAAGAAATAATAATGTAGGGGTATTAAGTGCTGAGTGCCATATCTTTATGAAGAATCCAAACCTACTGAAGTGAGAAAACTGACTTGCAGGAGGCCAGAATGTCACCCACAGAGGTGCCTGATTGCCAGACAACACTGGGTTCCCACTACATGAAAATCACTGTTGTCTCTGATATCTAACATTGGTCGGTCAAAAGGTAAGACAATGAAATAACCAGTAGAGAGTGAAAACGCCAGATCCTTAGTTCACACAGAATGGTGTCACTCTGAGAGCAATTCTACAGAGATAATTTATACCAGCTGAGGAACTAGATATGTGATTTTGCATGTGCACTACACATGTTGTTTTCTTGGTATTTACATTTATATATACATTTGAAGAAACATCAATTAGGAATGTAAGTGATAATGTTCATAAGCAATTCGTTCATTAATTAAATATTTTCGTAATTGCTCAGTACATAAAACTGAGCTCTTAAAAAGGACATCTGATAGTATATGCCATTATTCCTAATAACACCTCACCCACAGGCAAATTAATGTTCTGATACTGTTAATTTAAAATCAGATTGTAACTGCAAACATAGAGACATAGCATCTCAATGGAAGTCGTAATGAAAGGGAATGAATCTTACAGCTTAGAACATGTTCTTATCAGTTACAAGCACCACGCAATATAGAAAGAAACCAATAGGGGAAGCAGTCTTTTAAGGCAGCTGCATAGATACAACTATCGCACAGGCAATAGAAACAGGCTCTGTGACAGAGTTTGTATTAAGGGTAATGCTTTACTAAGCTTTCAAGCAACGAAAATGGCGAAAATATGTTCTGCTCATTTTGTGAGTCAAAATGACAGTATGTCAGTATAGCAAATCTGATTCAGGTCAGGATGAAATTGACTCTAACTTGAACATCATGAGAAAACATCAGGAGCAATTCAATCTCCCACTGTCTCCCAGCTGGCTGATTCCACTTCCAAATGAGTAAGAATCCCAGACAGCTTCTTAAAGCAGCAAAAAAATTCAAGATTATTGTCTCAAGCCATCCTGGGGATGTTTCAGTCCAAGGTGTGAGACAGAATCTACCTCACCACTTTGTTCAAGCTTGAGTTGTCACAGAATTGTTTGTGTTGGAAGGGACCTTCTCCAACAGGTCCATGTCTTTCCTGTACTGAGGGCTCCAGAGCTGGACACTACTCCAGGTGGGGTCTGACCAGAGCAGAGGGGTAGAATCACCTCCCTGGACCTGCTGGCCACACTCCTTGTGATGCAGCCCAAGATACAATTTGCTTTCTGGGCTGCAAGCACACACTGCCAGTTCATGTCCAATCTCATCCACCAGTACCCCCAAGTCCTTGTCTGCAAGGGCTGTTCTTGAGCCTTTTCTCTCCCAGTCTGTGTTGATACTGAAGTTCACACGGGCCCACTTCTCAAGCTTGTCCAGGTCCCTCTGGGTGGTATCCCATCCCTCAGGAATGCCATCTGCACCACTAAACCACATTGAGAGCCTAGTCCAATAAAAGGAAGATCTGTTAGAAAAGCCTTGTCCCAGTTGCACTATTGGATCAGGTCACTAGAATTTTTTTTGCAAACTGGGACTTGAGTATATGTTAATGGCAATGCATTTTCTCTGGAAATATAATTTCCTTTTCTTTAAGCCTGATTGTACCATGTCTTAGATTAATAAATATCAAAACTGTGGTAATGACAGAATTAACATTGCCAATTTAGATCAGAATGAATACCGCCCTGAACAGAGTCCAAAGCAAACAAATTTATGCTGTGTTCAGAAACCTGTCAGAAAGAGGTTGGAATGTGCATTAGTCCTCAGCAGAAATGACTGCAGAGTTTATCCATCACAGTCTAGTCCAGGGATGCTGAAGTCAGAGGAATTTATGGAAAGAGGAGAAAGGACCCATAGGCATACATGAGCAGAGGCAGGGATTCATTTTTCAACGGAGGCAAAACAGTCACTTGAACTAAGAAAACAATCAATGCACAAAACTAGGCAGTGACAGATATTAAAGTTCTGAATCATTACTGTTCTGAATGCAGAACAAAAATGTAGTATTATTTAGTATGCAGAATAAGCCATAGGTAAGTATGTGTGAGTTTTATCAGTGATGGTGAAGCTGAAGAACAGCAGCTTGGTTCTGAGCCATGCAAGACATGATGAGAGACAGTGGGTGAAATCCCAGACCAAATAAAATTAATGAGACTTCTACCATTTATTTCAGCTGGATGAGGATTTAATGCCTTGTCCCTACCAAGAATCTTACACTGTAAATTAATTTATTGGCAGTGTAATACCATCTCTTGTTAGAGCACATCTTGTCACATTTGTATAGGATGGCCACTCTGCACTCACAGTAAAATAGCATGAGTGTTGAACAATGTGAAGCATTTTTATACATTAAATAGCTCCTTAGGACTACAGAGGTAAAGCTAGGCAGGGAATTTATCCACAGCCGGGCTTCACTGACAAGTTCCAATCGTCTGCTCTAAATGTTGGCATAACCATCCATCTCCTCCTCCCCTTAGTTCAGAATTGTAAATGCAATGAAATCTTCCATGGTTTATTCTGAGAAAGGAGAATTACAATACTTTTATGGTGGTGTAATTGCTCTATAATAGCTAATAATGATGCATCTGCAATATTATAAGCACAGTGTTATAAAATCCACTGCAAACAATTAGATCCTCTGTTATATCTCAGAAAGTTATTTCAGAAATTGGATGAGGTTCAGTCATTCGTGTAGACAGATGCTATTTTACATTTGGTACTGTAGCGAAGATAGCTTATCTAATCCTTTACAGTCACAATCAGTTGTTTTAGAAGGTCTGTTGAAACAAAAACACTGTTAAAGCCACCTACAACTTCGACATAGAAAGCAAAGAGTGAGAAGACAACTGAATAGGGGGAAAGCAGACGTCCTTGAAAAACAGATGGCACTTATGCATTTGCTCGTATCTTCTGCAGTAGAAACTCTGTTGCTTTAAACCCCAGTTCTGCAATGTGAGACCCTCTGCCTTTTGAGAGCTCTGGCAGTAATCAGCATCGGTGCAATGTGCTGCATGCTCAGATCCTGGAATACATTAGTTTGGTTAAGTGACAGCATTTAAGTTTTCATTAGGAAACTAGATTGAAATGTAGTTCCTAACAAATATGCTTTAAAATAAAAAGATGCATTTCTTTTGGGACAGATCCAGATTATGGAAAATGTCCCACACTCAGTGCACTGCTAATGGTTTTCCTGCAAAAAGCACTGTTGGCTGTCGTGCTGCAATGGAGCCACCTCAAACTCTTGCTGGTACATCCTTTGTACCACAGTGGTTTGGTTTATATTCCTGTGCCACAGAATCTGCAGTTGGCTGTTGCAGATCCGTATTTTCTGGGACCTGAAGGTCCCCCAACTGCAGCATTGTGTCAGTTTGCACTAAATGAATCTCCAGAAGCTCAAGGCTCAACTCTTCTGCAGAGAATTGGTTCATCTCAGTTACTGTTTTTCTGTTGTGTTTTTTCCTTGCCTTTTGAGGGGCAGAGGAGCTCCTAGCAAACAATCACACAGGAAAGAAAAGTTTTATGTGAAAAAATAATTCTATAGGTAGCATTGCTCAATTTGAACATAATTATGATCTGGCTTATCCTGCAATAGTTAAAGTCTCAGTAGGGGGTGTCACACAGGGCATGATGAGAAAACCTGCCTATGGAAAAAGAGACACTCCCTTCAGCTGCTGCTTCAGTTGCTGCTCTCCTGTTGGTGTTGTGCAGGGTTGTTAGGAAAAGGGTTCTTTTTTTCTCTTTTTTTTTTTTTTTTTTCCCTTTATTATCCTTTGCTGGCAGCCAAAAATAATGGTCAGACCTGAAACACAGTGGGAGCTTATAAACAAAACGTGACAATGAAGGAAAGAAGGACTGCGGAAAAAAGACTGAGGAGAATGTATTGTATGAGGGAACTTGAAAAGGACAATAGAAACTGAGCCTTGACCAGGCTGCCATGTGACAAGGACTGAAATGGCAAACATTTTGTGCTGTGTACACCATCTAGATCAGCCTCTGCTGACACGGTGGGACTGGAAACACAGGGACTATTATTGCAGTCTCCGGTCTATGGGAATGGTATTAAGAAAATGTCATATACTGTTTAAATTATGCACTGATTACAAAATCCCTTATTCTTTGAAGACTTCTACAGAAAAGACAATAGAGCCTTTATAGGCCTCAGAGGACAGCTGTAAGTTTACACTTTATTTTTTCCTTAGCCCTGGGGAAATCTCCTGTTGACTGTGGATGACAGGTGCACTACAGACCAAAATTTCTCAAAATCATGCTGTGAGTTCAGTGCATGCTTCTTCATTTGCAACCACCTTCTAAAACCCTGCTTCTGTGGAGGACACTACTCTTCCCAAAGTAAGATGCCAAATGGGGCAAACATGACCATGCTGCCTCTTACAGAAACAGGTAGGGAGCAGAGGCATATTTCACTAGACACAATTCTTCCCTCCGCCAGAAAAGCCACATACTTAGAGAGCTGTCCCACTTTCTGAGCAGGTGTCCTGCAGAAAGCAGCTGTCTCTTACTTTGATTGAAAGATGAGCATTTAAAAATATTTATTCTCTTCACAATGTGGGTGGCTTTGCTTGTCACATACAAGCTCATTTCAGACAGACTATCTATTCACTGGCTCAAAATATTTATTTTGGGTAACTTCTTTATCAACTGCTCCCTAGAAGCTTTTTATATAATGCTGTATCTATTAGCATGAGAAGAAAAATTCTCTCCACCTACAAAGTTTTCCATTGTGTGCCTTTCTGGCTCCCACACAAAAAGATACTGCCTTTTAAAAACATCATTTTGCTACACAACCTCTTCTGAGTTTGTCTTCCAGTGCTGAGACCTGTAAATGTAAGTGAAACATTAACATTAGACATTGCACATTAAATTCCTTTAAACTAGCTAAAATCATAATTCTCATTATAGACCCTGTCTGTAAATCCCACCTTGTCTGACGTACTCAGCCTTGCCTTGCCATGTAGGTTGGCTTGACGTACGATTTGTCAGGTGGGTTTCTTTTTCTCAGTGCAGTTTGAACACCAGGTTGATATCAAGCTCAGCAGTTTATACACTGTGCAGTTGAACTGAAGGGAAAGGTATAGTTTTTGAAAATAGGCCATTTATGGTTGTGCAGGGTGTCTTGCCTGGCCTTCACTTTTTCCTATACATCCCATGTCCTTCCTGCCATGGCAGACGATGTGCTTTTCTATTATGGTGCCCACACACAAGCCACTGAATACAGTCCCGACTGTCTAGCACCTCAGATCACTTAAGGCAAGTAATAGTTTACATAGCCTGAAAGTCTTCTTTATACCTTACATAACACATTATCTATTGGTACCTTCATTCTATTCATGTATCTGCTGTTTATTTTGTCTAGTTACTTTATTTCATAAATCCTGAGTACTTGGAAACCTAGGCAGCTACACATCTTCAGCTTAAGTATCTCTATGTGATATATTTATTCACTTCATTGGTTTGTACTGCAACACCAAAGACATGTTGTAGAGGCTTTGACACAGAAAGTTGTGCTTGATGCAATGGGAGTGGTGCTTATCGGTCACACTCAAGTTCTTATTAAGATGACCAATGACAATGATTAGAGCTGACATTCTTAAGGTTTGTAACCTTCAGGTCAGATGGGAAGTTATGTGTTTTCCACATCTGGGTTCTGGAGTAAGAAAAAGATACTAAGGAGGGGAAAATTGAATAAAACTCAGAAAGAGCAAGAAATAGCAATATTGACTTCTCCAAGCAGTATCTGCAATTATTCATTCACTTTTAATTATTTCTCATCTTCATCTTTGACAGATTGTAAAATGAAATTCTTCAGATGATGCAGCTTTTTCTGCATTTACACTTTTTCTATTTTAGAAAATTATGTATTGCAGAACAGAATATTTGCTAGTTAGCAAGAATAATCATTTATCTTACTGTAATTTCACGTCATTACCCATTAGTCATTAACAATGATTGGCAATGTAATTTTCCTTGCAATAAAACTAATTAATTCTAAAAGCAAAACTTGAGATATCTTTAGGAAGCAGGCCATTAAAATGGGAAAAAATCATATGACTTGTTAAAAACGGTATTTGAATACATGAAAAGTACGAGCAGAAACTGGCTTTAGAACTACTATTTCAATTAGGAAATAAATAAAAGAAACAGTCTCACTTTTTAGGTAGCCCTTATGCATTTCTTCTGGAGAATCAGCAGACTAGTTTTAGCCAATTATATAGCATAACATGTCAGCAAACGAAGGAGTTAGGTTTACAATTTCTCAACAAGTTCACATGACTTCACCTTTGAAATGCAGCATATTTCCTTAGTGATGTATGTCTGTGCTTTCTCCATTGCATCATCAAAATCAATCTTGTAAAGAACTGTCTAGGAAAGTTCTTAAAGGTTTTATGACTAATTCACTCTTGCTTCTAAAATAGAAACATCATAAATATAATATTAATAGTATCAGGTGACTGGGTGCCAAGGTGTTTGATAAACTCCAGTTATTTTTCACTTCCTTACTCATCAGTTTGTTTCCTGATGATTTTCTGATATTCCAAACTTCAAAAGAGCTCCAGAAAGCTGCAATAAGAACGTCATAGGAAAAAGCAAATGCAAAAAAGAGCTAGAAAAATATATTTTCTTCCTGAATGGAAAATATATCCACCATATTACTCAGCCTATTGTACAGAATAAAACTGAGAATCTAGAATTGGGTCGCTGGTAACTGATAACCATTCTCTGAGTGACCTGATTACAGCTGGTGGCATATTCCATCTTAATGCAAAAAAAGTTTTTGCTTTTGACATGGTATGATTTAAATTTACATAGATGAACAAAGACTAACAGAAATAAATAAGGTAGACTGAAAAAATAACACAGGACAAAACACTACTTTTTGTTTGTAAAGGTTTATGCTGCATAGCTATTGAAATATTCCTGTAAACAAGCCCTCCCCAAGAACAAACACCCATAAGAATGTCAGTGAATGGAGAATAAAAAGGGGCACAATCATGGTCAAACCAGACAGCTGCTCAGAATTCAAGTACACATTGCAAACATTGCGTTGCAGAATTCAAACAGCTTATCTGTGTTGCCACGTCGTAATCAAAGAAAACACAAAGCCCTCCTTGTGCTACATGCTTGTAAGGATACTGACCCGTGATATTCAGGGTGGCTAGCCCAGGGTTTTAGAGAAATGTCAGCAGCGTGTTCACATATTTACTAAAAGCTTCTTGGTACTTGATAAAAAAAAAGGTGAAGCATCTGTGAACATGTTCCCAGTGGCTGAAGAGCATTGCCATTTTAAGAAGCTTGTTTAGAAAATACAGTTTATTAACTAATTGTATTGCTTTTCCATTTAATATATTCTATCAAGGTAGATATCAATAAATTGCAGTCAAGAATTTAGAATGATTTAGAAAAATAGGATGTCATTGTCTGTGCAGGTGTGCACTGACAAAGTTCATCAGATCTTTATGCTCAGTAGCCCACCTTCCAAAGAGCCTCTTGCTCTCTAAAGCAACTTTGTTGTATATGCAATTTATTTCTAGCTTACAATTTGTCTGTTTTATAACTTAGTAGCATATGTAGCTCCCTCACCTGTAATTTTCCTGAACTGTGGATTTGAATCTGTTCATTATTTAGAATCCAAAATTTCCCAAACACAGCCCTCAAGTCTTAGAAAATCTACCAAGACCTGATCTGTAACTCCAGTTAAAAAGGCTATTTATATTTTGTGTTTTTTTCCTACCAGTAAATATAAGAAATCCATCTCACTACAGACTCACTACAGCAAACACAGATAAGTGCTGTGTTGCTGTATATGTAATTTCATTTAAAAGTAACTATATGAATATTTATAAATTTAAGCATGCAGAAACACACATAAACAAAGTACGTTGTAATGTCACTTATCTGTCAAGTTGTACTGCAACGAGTGGATCACTTGCCAGAGTGAAGTTCTGGAAGGAATAAGCAGATGGTACAGCAGACAAAACAGAAAGAAAGCTTTTGATCATGACTGTTCAATGTGTTACCCAGTGGAGCTGCAATTATGTTTCCTTTATAGCAAAGGAAGCCATTAAATAATTTACTTAATTCTTACATTATTGAAGTTGTTCCAGAGCCTAACAGCACTTTGGTGCCTTTGGACTCTTGACTATTTAAAGTGCATTGTACATTAAAATTGGAGAAGGGCTTTCATTCTCTGTGTACCATACATGTTCTGTGTAGCTTTGTAGGTTTTGCTATGCAGAAACAGTCCTGGCTTTAGGGTTTTAACTGCTCAAGGCAAACTGGAAACAATCTCTATCATCAGTCATGCTAAATGATCAGATTTCCTGAGTGATATGCATGGATAGTGTTCCTAAGGTACAAAGGAACCTTAAGGTTTTCTTCTGAATGATGCCAGTGAAAAGAAGCATCTTTTACTGGATAGCAATGGATTGATCAAAGTTTTGCAGCCCCCTAAGAAATTCAAAGGACAGAATCTGATAATAACAGAGGATAACTTTAAGTACTTAGGCATTGTGAAAGAGACACAGCAGACTTTGGAGTATGTCGGGTGTTCCTGAAAAACTTGAAGACAGTTTCTCTGTTCAGAAGCTTGTGAAACTTATTAGAATGTGTTAGTTTTGAATTGGATTTTAACTGCTATCTGCTCGCATCTAATTGTATTTGATGCCTTGTAGTTCTCGTACTGAAAGAGATACTGGATAATCAATCTCTTTTTGCCCCCGCCAGGTATGATTTTCCAGACTTCTATCAAATTCTCCTTCAGCTGTCTTTTCTCCAGTAGGATAAGTCCTCGTCTACTCAGTCAAAGTAAGGAAAGTATTCAATATTCCCTTTCATTTTTGTTGCCCTTCCTCGAGCCTTTTTGTAGAGGAGGATAAGAAGTGCATGGTATGGATTTACACGAGCATAAATGCTTTGTATTTGTTCTCTGTTCCTTCTCTAATAACTTCTAGAATGATATTTTATTTTCTGACTCTTTCTGAGCTATGGAAAGTAATTACACATCATAACCCCAAGATCTCACTCCTCAGCTATATTGTTCAATGCAGATCCCCTCATTTTATATGCAAAATAACCTTTTTTCACCCTTGTGCATTACATATTTACATAGAATTAATTATATTTGTCCATTTTGTGTCCCAGGTACAGTTTTGTAGTATCCTTAGTCCAACCTTTGTAGCCACAATCTTTCATTCTCACAACCATATAACTGCATTTTCAGCAAAATCTGTCATAAGCATTAAGGACTTTATTTTCAAAAAATGAGTTTAACTTCTTATTTGCTGCTTTTCTGTTCTGTTTAATGGCTTATAGTTCCCCAGATAATTTATAGTATATTTCTTGAAAAATTGTCATGTTTACTCTATCTGCTGCTTTCTTGTTTCCAGGTATGAAAATGGTTTTAACTGATACTTTATATACCACTGAGAGTTGTTCACCTTTCTGGTCCTTGAACTCCTTTTGAATTCTTAGGTAAATGCTGATTGATGCAATTTGTTCCTGTTCAATTTTGTTGTAACACTTATTGACACTTCAATTTGATTGAGGTCTTCAGTGAATACCTGGTAATGAAGGGTTCCAGTGTGGGAACATCCCCAAGCTCTTCCACAATTAATACAAAGGAAGAAAATTAATTTAGTTTTCTGGTTGGCCCTTTTTTTCTCTGAGTACTCCTTTTATGCCTTTAATATCTATTGACTCTAGAGACCTTCTGGAAGGCTTGAGGAACAATGTATTAAGTGCATACAAACTACCAGTAAACACTTTTCAAGCACAAGTTTTATTTGGTCTATCTTACTGTCTTTTACATTCAGCTTGCCATCACCTGTATTCTGTCTGTTTTTCTCATTTGAGCAGAACCTTTAGATTTTCGGAAAGCTATTACCCAACTTGAATGACCTCCCTTCTCCAGCGGTTTGGCTGTACCTGAAGGCTTGGATTTTGCATTAACCATTTTTCAATTATTGCAAAAAGAAAGGATTAGAGCACAAACTATAGCAATCTATTATAGCAATCTATTAACTTAAAGCTCCTTTCTTCCTATGTTATTTCTTGGTAGTGCCGAGCCCATTAAGCTATTTCAGGAATGGGCAACAATCATAACTCCAGAGTCTAAACAAATTTGAACCAGATGACAATTTGTTTTATACTGTTTCCTTTAAAAAAAGTAAATGGTCAAAAAAATAGGCCTTTTTTGTCTTTTTTTGTGGTCTTCCTTCCAGGCAAAGATACCTTGTTGTTCTAGTGCTGTGCAGACAATACCATGCTTAAAATTTTTATAAATTAAGAAGTTAATATGAGAGAAGAAAAAAGCAGGAGATATGGAGTTAAGTAATGTGGGAGCTCCCATTTTACATAGCCAAAGCCTAATGTGAACTAAATTTGAATTACTTTTTGAAATAAGTATCTTGCAAAATCAGAGGTGTTTAGGTTTTGGGAAATGTCCATTCATTGTAACTCACATTAGATTTGAGAGACTGATACTCAAGGTCCTGGTTCAAAGCACTCAGGGAAAGGATTCTGGTGAACCACTACCCAGTGATCACCAGGATACTGGTGACTCAATAAGGCTCAGTTGGCTAAATGAAGGTCAATTTTTGTACAAACACAAAGAGAATTACCTTTCAACCCACATGCATAGCAGATGGCAGTAAAATCTCAAATATGCAGAGAAAAAAGCAAAATCTCCTTCCAAGCTTTACAGAAAGCTTATGTTGTAATTAGGTGTTAGTATAAATAAATACCACTTCATTCCCTGCCTTTTCCATAAGAAAGGAAAATTTAAAGGAAAGCAGTATCTTGTATCTTTATAAACAGATTATAATAACATGTCAGAAATGAAGTGCAGTGACATTAAATAGTAATGAAAGTTGCTAGAGGAGAAATTTGTATCTGTCCTTGCAGATTTCATTTTCTCTTTTCCTCCTTTTTGTCTCATCTGTGTTTCATAACAACTCTCTCAGCTAGCGCTTGCTTTTGAAATCATGAACTCACCTCAGACTTCTAAGATGACTCTGATCTTAGGAGTTTGATTAGTTTGATTAGTTGAGCCAGAAAGTTATCTTTAAACTTGGTTTCAAGAAAGGCTCTTCCCAAGACTCTTCTGTTTCTGTCTTACGTAAGTGTCTGATTAAACAGGGCATAAAAAGCTATAACATTGTTAAGGGGAAAAAAAAAAAAGAAAACCACATAAATTAGTTTTACACAATCATACCTCTTGCAATGGAACTTTCAACACTACAAAAGTGCCAAAAATATTCATAGAGCTCCCTCAATCAAATGGAAAGAGTGCAAATATATCTCTGTCAGTGGAGGAAATGTGTTTCTAAGAAGGCAAGGAGACCATTCAAAACCTCCAGATTGATTCCTATTATGCCTATGAGAGTCTCATGGCTAAATTCCAACATTTTTCTTGGAAAATGTATTCCACAGCAGAACAGCCATTTGTCTTAATGCCCCATGGCTGCCTACAAACAAAGTGTTCTGCCAATGACTGGCACAAACTTCAAGCTGCAGCCTGAAATCAAGCTGGTCCTTTTTACTCTTCTCCGTTGTTTTGGGGTTTTTTTTCAATACCTCAAGGGCACATCTCATAGCCTGGATGAGAACACAGAAGAAAGCAGATGGCAACACCATTTGCAGCCTGAGTTACGGCAGAGGAAGCCAAAATGCTACATTAATGTCCTTGTCCCATCACAAATCTTTAAGTCTACTTGATTGCATAGCATTATTTGAGGACCCAGAATTGGGTAGACACCTCTAAGCACAGAAGGCATGATCACAAAAGGTGCAACATCGTGCATCCTAAAAAGATCATGATGATAGGAAAATACTGGTAAAGGTCACTGGCTACTCTGCAGCTCGAGAATTTAGGATAGGGACACCACCACCTTCACACACCTCTTGTAGGACAGGCTTTAAAGGGCTCGTGCATCTGTTCTGTGGTTCCAGGGTTGCCTCTTTTCCCCACACTCTGGCAAACTTCCAGACCAGGGATATCTGTGCAAGTTTCTAACTACTCCAGAGCAGCCTAGATGTGATAGACTGTGCTCCATAGCAGATGCGTAAGTGGAGAAAGAGCTGGTGTTGCAGGGGTCTGGAAAGGAAGAAATGCATCCCAGTGAGCAGCAATCTTACAGGAAGGCTGGGATCAGCAAAATATTGGATGATATGCTGGAAACCCACTGGTTACCAAGGATTTTGGCACACAGAGGAGGGGTTCTTTGCTTGTTTTTTAAAACAGAGGCTTCTATTGCAAGATGCACCTTTCTGTTACAATTCATAATATAGATCCTCTCAACAAAAATCCACTCTTCAGTGGATGTCCACTCCATCTAGTGCCTATTTTTACATATTATTCAGAAGGGATGAAAATAATGAATAACCCCTGAGCCACTGTTTCAGTCCTGGTGCAGCAGGACAACCACTGAGTGTCAGGTAATACCACAAGTTCAGATAAGCTTTTCACATAGCACGTGATCTCAGAGTAAGACCAGATCTCTTGTGAGATAAAGGGCATGGGATGTGGCAGACTCGATTAGCCAATACCAGCTGCTTCAGAGGAAAATAAAGGAGAAAAAGCAAGAAAACCCTCTGACTAGTTCAGCCAGGTAATTGCACAATGTTGCACACTTGGAACATCCCTGCAGGGAAAGATGGTTACATGGCAAATGTTTTGTTGAATAGCATATGGATCTGAGCTTCTTACGTGTTGGGAGGGCAGTGTTTCCAAAAGCACCACACTGTACCCCATGGTGATGGGCAGGACAGGAATGGCTGCTCTTGTACACAACTGGGGAGTCTTCCTGTCCAGGAAGTTCTGCATTGCTATCATCCACAAGTAGTTCTCTACCATAGGAGGGCACTGGCAGCACGTCACAGTGCCAGCTAGGAGATGGTGATCCCCATCTTTCAAAGCAATATCGTACTTCTTCCAGGAAAAACTTTGTAGACTGAGTGTTATATTAAAAAGATTCCCACTGACCGGTTTCATAATATCTTTCTCCCTGAAGGAGATGGTCCCAGTTTCTTGGGATAATACTTTCTCATGAAACTGCCTCTTAAAACTCTCTCTGTAAGGTACATACTACAGAACAAAAGCAAAACCAAATACCCTACAATCTTTTTGTTGTATGCAGCATTTAATATTTTTTATATTTCTGCTTATCACAAATTGCATACAGTGACTTTAATGATAATTTTTTTGAATACTTAGTGTGAATTGTATGGTTGGGAAAAGAGAACAAGTTGCCATTTTAAATAGTCTCTCCTATTTGACAGAAACTGCACTTTTGTGTCTTGTAACAACCCAGAGGCCAAATGAAGTTCTAGTCTTAAGATGACCCAGATGCTTTGAGGTTGTTTACATTTGTTCCTACCTTTTCTCAGTGTTGCCAAAATGTCAGATAATGCTTTCTCCCATTAGAAGGAGGAAAAAAAGATCAGAGTAGCCAGAATTGTTGCATTGTTTCTCTCTGGATAAAATTCACATGCGAGGAGATGACAGGCACGAAAAAAAAAAAAAGTATTTATACATCTGAAGGTGATCACTCTGGGTTATACAGGAACTGTGGTCATGGTCATCCAGGAAGTAACTGGGAGCAATTTCTGCCAGTCCTTCTAGTGGATGGTGTCTCCACTGTCTCTAGATTTTCATGCTGTTTTTCTCTTCTTGCAGAGAGGATTCAATGAATTGATCTCTCCCAGACCATTTGATTTCTGAATTTCCCCTCTGCAGTCCCAATGCAGTTTATCAGACCCTGTCACTTGGGCTTTCTGTAGTTTGTCAGCACCAGTTAATTCTGGATTGCTCCCATCCCTCTCATAGCTGATTTTTATCACGTTTTCATCACAAGCCACATTTAAATCTCAGCCATTCTTCTGCATCCTGCCTGCTGTGTCTTCACACATTCTTGATAGCTTCTTTGAAGATAAAATTATCAAAGATGTAACATGACCTTATTCCTCTCTTTTGCTTATTTTTCATTTCTCCTTTCTTCTCTATTGACATTGATTGAAAAATGCCATCCAGCCTCTGCACTTTATTGCATCCCATCACATCTGCTGACCATTCTTTCATTCACTGTCATGTTCTTTTTGCCCTAAGTTTCTCATATACTGCGTTTTTTATTTTTTCCCATCTTCATTATACAAGCCTGCTCTGGTATTTCTTATTAAAAACAAACAATGTCACACTTTAGCTGATTTGCTTCTATAGAGACCACTTTACCCTCCTGTTCTCATTTATCTTTATTCTTATTTACCATGCTGTTTTCAATTCCCTCAATTCCATGCTCAGACCTGTTAGCTCTGCCTTGCATTCTTTGCACTCAATCAATTTGAAGCACTCATGCCAAAGTTTTTAATGGCCTATTCTTAGCCAAGTCCCAGAACCTGTACTCTGTCTTCATCTCTGTGACCTGACAGGTGCCTTCAATACTGCCACCAGTCTCTTTTTCTTGAAATATTGCCCTTCCCTGATGATTCAATTTTCTCCTAGTTCCCCTCCAAACTATTTATTCACTCATCCTTTCTCCACAGGATTCTCTTTTTAATTTCACAAACAATACCATCTTTGACTGTATGATTACCTGATCTACATCTCAATTCCATTTGTTCCCTATCTCTTGAAAAATAAAATTTCTACCAGTTTGTCTTGTGGCTTAAGGATGTGTGGTCACCTGAGGTCAACCTCAACTTGATTAAGCATAGTTCTTCAATCCCAACCCTGCTCTCTTGGCCAATGGTATTGTCAACTGGCAAGTAAGAAAGTAATAGACAGTGCAGAGTCACCTCACACCATAACCCTTTCATGTCAGTTTTTAAATCTTCTTTGAACGTAAAGCTTGTAAGGTAAATTCAGCAGTACTTGGGTCACAGTATCATTTTTTTACTTGGCTGAGTAGCAACATTCTACACCCTTACAGTGCTTCCCTGTCACCTTGTGTCACACACAGGTTGTAGAACGCTTTTTGTGTGGATCCTCCTTTTGGTCTTTCTATAGTGCCTTGTAGTAAGAGATCTTCATCCCTGAGCAGGAACTTATTATGGCCATTGGGAGAATAGTAACATGGTGTTAACCACAAAAACCTCAGCTTGTGGATTGTGTGCAGTCTGGTGATCAGACCCTTTTCAGAGATCTTTCTGCTTAAGAATGTTACAGGTAATAAAGCTTGTGAAAGTTGTGCCATTAGTTATTCTTCTACAATAAACATTGCACCTTCCACAACAATTTCACAAAGGACAGTATGTCTTTGACATCTTTATACCACTGTCTATACATAGCACTTCTGACAAACACAGATTATGGGCTTTCTGCTATTAAACTATAGCAGTTGTGTTTGAGAGATAAAGTCAGTCATGGTTATTTAACATGAACGATGAAATAACGTACCTGGGTTGGTTTTTATTTTTGGTGTGTTTTGTTGTGGTGGTTTGGTTTGGGTGGGGATTTTTTTTGTGTTTGTTTGTCTTTTCCTTTCTTCTGCTTTTTTTTTTATCTGAACAAATTGTACCTACATCATAGCAGATCCTAAAAGAAGAACTTATAGCTTAAACCCACAAGACACATATGATTTTACTGAGTACCTTTGTTTGAATGACCTTTTGCAGAGAAACTCAAGGGTCATTATTGTGGAAACTTTCTGGCAAAAGTGATGTCACCAGAAATCATTTTAATGGAGCCTCATCTTCACATCCTATTGATTTATCTGCTAAGTATGAAGGGAAATCAATAAGCAGAATCATTTTCACATCTTTTAAACACCTACGGTAGCAAAGAAATATTGTCCAGTGTAGACATGAGTCACTGGGAAGAAAAATCATAGCCACTGATAGGCATGAAAACATTTCTTTATACTAAGAAGGTGATGTTCACGCTTTGTTTACCATCTTTTGTTTGATGTATTTGCACTAAAGGTGAATTTCATGTAGTGAGGGTAGAAATTTTATTTTGTATGAAACAAGTTAAAATACTGAGATTTGCGAAATTATAAAGGAACATCTCAGATACACCAATATAGATTCATTGATATTTGCTTGCTGCAACAGAAGACCTCAGCTGGCTTATTCACTGCTTTTAAATAAGGAACCTCATTCCATAACCAGCTAATGGAGAGAGGATAGCTCTGGAATATTAATTCTGAGAACTCAATTTGAGAGCATACATTTTACCATGGATTATTTGGAGTATGAAGTCTTTCTAGTGTCAGCTATATTTCTCATTAATCTCCACCTAGCCACTTTAGTGGCATTGCATTCGCATTACAAAAGAGAAGTGCAAAATACAATACATCATTAATTATCCCATAAACCCATTTGACTCTTAGACAAAGGTGTACATTAAAAATTTGACATTTTTTATTTGTATGGAAAGTCCTTCATGTCTGCTGCTATTTCTTCTCTCCAGGGCTAATTTTGGTGTGGTAACCATTGGTAGTAATGCTGCTGAGAAACAACAGAGCCACTGGTTTTCCAGGTAAAATCTAATACCTTAGAAGAATAAATATACTATTTTGAAACGTATGGGAAATAGGAGCTATATGTAAACTTTCTGTGTGGTGCTTTGTCTGATTATATGTGAAGATTAAATTATTTTAGTTTGATTATTTACTGATAAATAGCAGCCAAGTTAAAAGAAATTAATGTTTTGGGGTTGATCTGTTTTTTTGAGGGTGTTGTGTTTTGTTGTTTTTGTGGTTGGTTTGTTTGGTTTCGGTTTATTGTGTTTTTGTTGGTTTGGTTTGGTAGTGGTGGTTTTGGTGTTTGTTTTGTTTTCTGACTAGGAAAGGGTGCTTTATTAATAATCCTAAATGCAGTTCTAAAAAATCTTTCTTCAACCAAATCAGACATATATTTTTAAATGTTTTCAGTTGATTCAGTTGTTGAGTCTCTGCCTTTCATCACTTCATGGAAGCTAAGTTTAGTTGCTTGTTACTTGATAAAGGTCAGATCTGTCTATAGTTCCTTAAGTAACAAAAAGTTATTTTAGTATCAGTTCCATTGTTGAAAAATATGTAAAACATGTTGGAAATGTATGGTTTAGCTGCAACTTTTGAAGCCAGTCATTGATAAATAAACCAAATCATCCCAGATAGTAGGGAGAAGTAGTTTGTGCCCACTGGCTCCCTTGGCTGCCCATTTCTTTTCAACACCCAGGTCTGGAAACTGATCTTTACCTCACTCATCTCAGTCAAAATGAAAGGGGATAAAAACAAGTATAGTTTGACATCCAAGTAATCATAGATTGAAACTTATTAAGTGATACTTTGACTGCTTCATTCTAAATTCAGTTTCTCTGCTCATTCACCACTTAACTGAACTGTCAGTTTGTCATCTCACATAATCAAATGTTACACGGCCATCTGCACGGTTGACTATGAAGGTTTCAATCTTCCACAGTAAAGCCATCAAATCATTGGGCCAAAATATCCCAAAGATATATGAAGGTTGACAAGTAACAGAAAATATGATAACGTGAAATTCTGCTGGGTCATTATTTGATATCATTTTTGTAAGCATTACTATTTTGTATTCTGTTGAAGCCACAAAAGCATGAATATGCATCAAAAGGATTTCTAAAACTGGATGAGAAATGGGACACTTTCAATAAGTTCTAGAAGGAACTCTTTTCCAAGAAATTTTTTTGCTGACAAAAGGGTATATTTGAGTGTCATGTCTGCATGAGTCTCTAATTGGACTTTTCCGTTTCTGCAGCCTTTTCCGTTCTCTATGATCAGAAGATACAGGCTGTGGTTTTCACCACCCACCTTTACAAGCAGGCTCAGCTCCAGATAGTTTCTTTCCCCTTAGTCCCTTGGCAGATTATAGTCTTTCCATGTCTCCTCACAAAGATTGACCTCCTCACCCACCTCCAGCTGTGACTGCTTATGCTGAATAACGGCACAGCACTGCAACGAAGGGGTGTGCAAAGGGTAAAGACAAGGCTTGCTCCTATTCTGTCTGCATAAACTCTTTACTCCAATTATGCTCATCTGGCAGATGAAACACCTTGCTAATTCAAAAAAAGAATTTTTACATGAAGGGCATAGCTTCCTCAAGGCTTTCCAAACCAAATTAGTATTCAATTTAAATCTTTCTTCACCTTCTAATCTTTGGAAATCTAATCATGCGTTTATTCTTTTCATTGCATTACCACTTCAAAGCAAAACTTGTTGTGGATACTTATTATTCTAAGTTCACTGTCTTTGCTTACAATATTTCCATGAACAGCTTTAGCTTCTAGTAACCTTATCTGCAGAAGGTCTGTGGTAGAAGAATATTGAAACATATTTCAAAGAAACTAGTAACCTAAGACAATTCTTTAGCCAATGCAAACCTTCCTAAGCAGATTGATTTCATCAGGCAATTGTAAAATGCTTTCTGGGTATATATACAACTTAGCTGTCGCCTCTATCAGCCTCATACAATCTTAATTGTGTATTGACTAATGAAGAAAACACAGCAAGGTCAAACTCCAGCCAAAATTTTGAAGAGTATTTGGAGATATTAATTATTTATCAATTTTATCTGATAATAATGTCTAAAATATGGACTCAAGAGGTTCAGTCTTACAGAGGCTTGCAGCAGATATGCTGAAAGTCAAATCAACATCATAAAATGTTTGTTCTTACTGTTAGGACAGAAATGTGTGAAGCTTTGCCTGTGATGAAACTGACCTCAGAGTACTTGGCCTGGGCAAGTGAAGTAGCCCTTGAAATGGGTAACCTTGAACAGAGAAGATTTCAATCCTGATTTGAGAAAAGATCACCAGCGACAGAAGGGTAACCCAGCTCCAAAAGCCACTTCAGATCAGCTGGCCTTTCTGAGCTCTGGACAAAATGACCTCAACATGCATGTGAGCATTTTTCTTTCTTTTTTTCAGGGAGATATGTTTCTATGGACATATAATTGACAATTTGGTTTGAGAAAAGGTGTTAATAATCACTGCATTTCCCATAGTCATCAACACTCTTCGCAAGTACCAAAGCTATCTCTAACACCAAAGAAAACTTCTAGGGAAAACAAAACAAACAAAAGAAAGTCCTTTAAGTAATGATTAACAGTTAAGAATATGGGTTCTGCCCTGAAATAAAAGCTTTTGCAGGAGTTACAGGTGCTACTAATTCTGTAACTGTAACAATACCTGATAGAGCACCTGCTCGTTTATATTATGTTTTTCATTTAAAACACAGTGGGATTATATTCAGGAGACCACGTTTCCATGGGCTTAGCAATAACTGCCCTTTATGTTCATAAAGATAGTGATATGAAACTGGAAATACTTGTCAAAGAATGGTAAACAGACACCCTCTGATTTGTGGGGCAAAACAAAAAACTCTCTGGGTTCCAAACAAGCTACAAGGAAGCCTGAGTATGTGAGCAAAAGCTTAGAAAATGCTGTTCTTTGTCGAGTAGAGAAACAGATGTTTGCTAAAAAATGTATCATGTGTATTTTATTCCTTATTGACCAAAGCCTATTAACGTTCAGCGTTCTTGACAAGGTCTCACATTCTCTAGTTAAAACTCCTGTCAGACTTACGGTAGTTGAATTTTAATGGGCTCAGCTTCAGAGATAGCCCTTTCTGTGTTAGGCTCAGGGTCAGAGAAAGCCAAACTGCTGTGATCACTGGACACCTCTTCGGATGAAACACAAAAACGTACAGTGGTGACCTTTCTTCCGTTACTATTGTATCTGAGATCTGAGAGTGCATCCTTTTATACACAGCAGAGCCTTTCTGGCAATTGAGTAAATGCTTTTCCTTCCAGCAGCGCCTGTGCTGGGCTGGTGGCAAGGTAGGCCAGGAAGGTTGGACATCACTGGAGATGTCTGTCCATAACGTTTTAAGTCTGTGAGACTTGGTTAGATGTTGGCACTAAGGCCCCTATGAAGTCCTTCACATAGAAATGCTCCAGGACACAAGGAAACACAAGAACATCAAGCAAAAGAGGAAATTCTGAAACTTGGACATTTGTTTCAACGTATCTGAAAAAAATGTCTTTCCTTCACACAGCTGTTTAAAATATATTAGAGTACCCACTTGTATTATTTATCTCAGTCCATGTGTCTGAACTGATTGTGCCACGTAACTTCTCAAAGCAGTAGAGAAAAATCTGATTAAACAATGTGTGCCTAACTGCCTTTTTTTTGGACTCAATACCAACTACTCTGCAATCATGTCTGCCTCTTTTCACCTCATCATTTATGAGCCACAGTTTACTTCAACTTCCATTTCTATTTCAGTCAGTCTTGCACAAACAGCCTATTTTTTGCTTTACATTTGGAAACATGAACTATTTTATTTTACTTCAATCTAGGGATAGATTCTGAAAAGCCTTGGAAAAATGCTACAGAGAATTTTCAGAACTTGTATTTAGTTACAACTGACAATTTTAAGGTAGGTTACCATACATTCATATATCACAGAGATCAACTATGTCTAATAAGATACAGTTACAATGTTGTTCTTTTAATAATTTATATTTAAGAAAAAACAAAAGCGTGACTTTTTGTATTACAGTCACATTTACCATTTTTTTCTGGAAGCAGGTGTTTTTTGAAGTCTATCTTGCCTAGTAGGTTCTTCAAATTACAGAATTACTGGTCTCAACTGAAATCTCGGTCCTGTTGAAATCATTGAGCATCTTGCCTTGGCTCCAAGGAAGATATGTCCCAGCTGGATACAGGCCTGAACAACCTTGTTTTATCTCATAGCTGACCCTACGTGGAAAAGGAGATTGCACAGGAGACATCGTGAGTTCCCCTCCAAACTTAATTACACTATGAATCCTCATGCACGATAATTCTGTCTTTTCTTGTACTGTTTTTTTTTCAACTGAGAAATTAGCAAACTGAATAAATTATTACATTCATAATTCATTCCTCCATTCCAGTACTAAACAGTACTTCTCAGCAAAATCTTATTGTTATTTTGAGAAAAAAATCCTATCTTCATGAAGTGCCTCAGGAATTTCTCAATTGTCTCGTTTTTACATGATTATTTTGCTAAATAGTTGTGAACTACATTAGACCACCATCCAATGTCTGTGATACTCCATTGTCAGTCCTTTGCGACAATACACTTTTTGTATTCCCACTTCTTGTATTCTCCCTTTTATCCAGCTTTTTATCTCTGCAAGTGCTTTACCTCCCTCCAAAACAGCTGCTCAGTTTTCATAATTGCCTCTTGAAGCCACCAGTATAATCACAGGAACAGTCCACAAAAAAATCATGAATGAAAAGGGAAGAATGAGAAGGGAAGAGTAAGTGAAGAATACGAAAACAAAAGACCACCTTTGAACTTGGAGGCCTTCCATACTGCATCTGCCTTCATTGCCAAGAAGCCACAGATGTTCATCACATAAGCAGATGAAAGTGTTACTGTGAGGTGTTTGTTGCTGGTTCAGAATCTTAATGTTCTCCCCAGCTGCACTGGTGTATTTTTTCGCTGTTTTTTAATACCAGTAACTTTGAAAATACCATAGCAGGAATAAAGAAAGAGATGCTAAACCTTATAGAAATGTCTTTAAAAGAAATTCCAAATACTTCTTTCTTTTCTGTTTTCCTTTTTCTTGTTCACTTTCCCTTAAAAGCCTGAAATAAAATGAAGCACTTTTGGGTTGCCAAGACTCCATGGAAGCTCCTGTTCAGAAGGTGTAGGGTAAGACTGATTGATACATCATTTCTCCCAGCACTTCGGCGAAGTGATCTGAAATACTGGAATTCAGAGTTACTGCTTAGTAATACTGATACGGTTTGCTCTGAGGTAATAATTAATACAACAACTAATTCATTCCAGTATCAACTTTTTAATCTCCACCTGCCTGGACGCCTCCCTGTGTAACCTCATCTGGGTGTTCCTGCATCGGCAGGGGGATTGGACTGGATGATCTTTCGAGGTCCCTTCCAATCCCTGACATTCTGTGATTCTGTATTTCTTTCCTCATGTTATAGAAGACAACATTGTTTTAAAAAATATCTCTTACTACTTAATTGCTCAGGATGACCCCTATTTGCCATCTCATTGAAAATCATCAGGAAAAGGAACCTTTCCAGAGACTGTACCAGTTTTTTGTCTAGCCAAGTGCTAACAGATTTCCTTAAAGATATGCCTAGGAGTCTTCTGACTAATTGCATCTGGTTGAAGCATGACTAGTAGCACGAAAAGCTAACCTCCTGATGGTAAGTATGACTTTTCTATAATCACTTCCCATGTAACATTTTTAGAGGTTCAAAACCAAATCAGATTTGAGCTGTTGAATGGATTTATTACATTTTTCCCTGAGACATTCTGCTGAGGGAGAAGGAAAGGTTCCTCTCTGTATTGGTAAAAATTGTCCATATTATACCAAAGAGCTGACTGAGGTTAATCTTAGTCCCTGCCAAACATACTGTGAGAGCATCCTCCTGTACTGGCACACCAAATGAAATCGCCAGACTTGTAAAGGAGCTCTGTGCTCTAGTTTCTATCAAAACCCTTCTATTTTTCTGAGATAATATAGGGTGCAGTCAAAGCCTGCCTGTACTTCTGGTCTTTAATGGATCCCAATGAATTTATGCAGCCTGTAGTTAATGACAAAGACAAATTTAAATCCAAATGAAAATAAAAATATTTAGAGACCTGATAGTGACAGCCTTGGAAAAAGATATGCCATAACAGTATTTTGAATATGAAACCATTATTATGTTGTGGCTCAGAACCATTTGGGGACACATCAAATGGTTCTAATAAATCTGAACATTGGAAGTCAGAGAAATAGATTTGGACTCCAGATTCATGTGGGGACCTCCTAAAAGCAAATGCTTGCCATATTCCATTAGCAGTGAAAATGAACTTGAAAAATTCTGATGCAAGGTAATTGCTAAGATTTTGTGTGATGGACCACCACCAAGATAATCAGCCTTTAAATGTGAGATATGATCAAACTTCCATTTATATCAGTGGAACCCTGCTGATTTACTGTGGTTAAGTATTTGGCAGCAGATTTTTTTTCTTCAATTAATAGATGCAGGGAAAAATAATTGCATAGTTTATGCAAACTGCTGTTACAGAATGGTTTAAAAGTGATTTGCAGCAAGTGAGCAAAATCGAGTGGCTCATGTCTGGGTAGAAAGGCAGACAAGGGAGTTATGTTTTGAAGGGCATTTAGTTCTAGATAAGGAAACATGCCGGAGTATAAATAGGGCCACATGGGAGATTAAACACTGCACAGTGTGTGGTTTGATTCCACTGCAATGGAAAGTAAAGCCTTTCCCACACTTGGCTGTGTAAATATTAACAGATGAAGAATCAAGAGAGTCAAAATGCTCTTCTTGACATGTTTTCCACTGCTGAGTTTCAGAGACTTGACAATGCCCAATGCAAAAGTGCCGAATTTGTGAAACTGCAGACATTAATACTCCGTGGGTCAAAGGTGAGGATAACTTCCCAGCAGTTCTGCGTGAGGCCGGTGATGATCCTCAGATACTTCGTGGGGAAATACTGCCTGTGTATGCTGAAATAGTTTTAGACAACAGGATATTTAGAATAATATATTATGAATCTATATTGAGAGAAAGACAGCGATATCATCACATTTGCTTATCAGCTGGGGTTCTGCCCAATATTCTCATGCTAGCTATAAAATGGTTATGCTGTGTTTCTTTCCTAGCTGGAGCAGATGCAGGGAGCATGACTGACAATCCTTCTATACTATTATCACAAGCAGATAGCTATCAGAAAGTCAATCTCTTCCCAGCTTTGCAGTGTGTCTCTAGGCTATGACGGCACTGACATGAGGCATATTTTAAGCTGCCTGTGGATTCCCGAATGAATGAAAGATTTAATATGGGAGAATGTTCACTGATAAAAGTGATTTATTTACCATGCCCACTCTGTGTGCTGCGTTCCAAAAGGAGCAGCTAAAAAGCAAGAAATAATAATAACTAAAAAATACATAGGTGGATTTATTCAAATGTGATGTTGTCGATCACCAGAAAAATATTTGCCTCACTGCAGGACAGAAAACTATGACAAAGTGTTGGAACAGTAGTTGGAACAAGAAGAAATGATTTATGGATTTACAGAGAGATCACTAATGTCCATGAAGATCACAAGAAAGAATGTGTCAAGTTCTATGTGTAACTGAGTCTGCCCTGTGTTTGCAGCAGGGACAATCATTTATTAGGTCTTCCCATCATTAGCATATTGAAGTATGAAAACTTTGCATCTTCCATGTGCTATTAAAAACATATGGGAGACATCTGAAGATTCTTCTTTAAATTAAATAAAAATAGTTAGAACCAGTTGTAGTCAGTGATGAAGCAAGCAGCTGTTTAGGACAACTGACACAGATCTTACTGCCCATCCTGTCACGGTCCTGAGAAGCCAGGCACTGAACTGCTACCCGGGGGAGAGATGTGGGCCATTTCCATTAGGGAGGTGACTTATCCCAGCACAGGAAACCCCACCACCACCTTCAGCATCCCTCCACTGACAGCAAGGAAAACAACAGGTATGTCCAGAGATCTCCTTTGGACTGTGCTTCACTCCGTCCTATGCCAATGCTTATCAATGAAAACTAGAGCACTATTAGATCTGGGATAGGAATAATTTGATGACAGATGACAGGGAAACGTCAGCTATTTTATACCTTGAAACATGTTACTAAAACCTTTGCTGTTAACACAAATACGCTGAATTTACTACTGTAAGGATGGTACCAAAATGCAATACAGATCACATAATCTTGTTTTCCAGCCAGACCACTTGGCAATTCACATAAAAATATCACACAAAAACTAGTCTAATGTCTCAGATCTTTACAAATGTCTAACAAGTAACAGTATGAGAGACAGGAAAAAACATTATGCATAAACATTATCAATACATGTTGCCTTATTCAAAGGACATATTTATGTATTTTGCACATTCGCATTTTACATTTCACCATTAAATATTCCATTTCCCTGGTTGCAGAGAAGACGCAGACAGCTGATGGAGTCTCAGATGTAGGAATGTTTTCCCATTTAAATGGCTTGAGCAGTTGTCTTTCACCAGGACAGAGACGAGCTATGAGAAAATGCAGAGTTTATCTATGCTTTGTCAGAGCAAAGAGTACAAATTCTTGGAAGCACTACAATCTATAGAGATATGGTATTAGACATATGCCAGAGACATGCTTTGGACTAGGCAATATATTAAAAACAGCTTTTCTTCAGCATCATCTCCCTATTATTTTTTTTTGTGAGCTTCAACTGAAACCTTAATGTTGTCTTAAATCTTTCATTGTGGGGATGGGGGCAGGAGGGGAGACTTGATTATAAACCAGCGGTAGTTTTTTTAACCACTTTTAGATTATAATAATAATATAAATTTAATGTGTAACTATATATAATACAATTATACAGGTATATAATTATATATTTAAATATTTATACATTAAAAAGTGGTAAAAAGAGGGTCACATTGCATGCTGCCCCTTTTTCATGAATTAGGAAGAAAACTTAGTCAAGTTAAATTGTTGGGAAAAGAGGGATGAAAATTATCATGAGCAAAGAGACTATAACTGTCTGCTTTTAGATGAAATTAAAGAACAGGTTCATCATTTTTCCCTGTGGCAATTTAATTCACATTTTGCACTGTTCAGGTAGAGGCATATTAATGGCAAATTACAGAAATCAAGTCATTGTAATGCAGTGAATAGCTAATTCCATTGTTAAAATGTATCGGTGATTCTCAGTCAGGGATAAATGACGTTGCCTTTTCTATGCATAAGGAAAAATCCTCAGTGCAGTCAAGAAACTGATGAAAGTCAAAGATACTCTGTCTTAAAACTCCCCTCCTCATCTGAATAGCTCAAGTCCTCTGCTCCCGCAAGCCAAGCCTGTAAAACCAATCAATCAATCAGTCAACCACAAAGGAGACGTGC
This sequence comes from Patagioenas fasciata, assembly GCF_037038585.1. Classification (NCBI taxonomy): domain Eukaryota; kingdom Metazoa; phylum Chordata; class Aves; order Columbiformes; family Columbidae; genus Patagioenas; species Patagioenas fasciata. The sequence goes on along the minus strand of NC_092526.1, from coordinate 9,300,540 downwards.
TGGTTTTCCATGTCATCCTGGTTGGTTTTTTTTTTCATTTCTCAGCACTCTGTGTAGAGTGTTTTCACCAATTTCCCTGTGCATTTAGTAAAATGGTCCTAACACTTTAGCAACTATGGGATCAACCAAGGCAGCCAGTTTCTGCGGTCTGCACAGATCCTCAGAGTGTGAGGAAGGAGAGCACTTGAAAGGACTACAAGAATTGAACTACAAAACTTGAGTCACTGTAAAATCAGGGAAAATGCATAAAATCGTATTTTTTGATGCAAACTAATTACAGGTCGATGGGTTTTTTTTAAATCCCCAGTTTCCCACTCTTCTCCAATACCGAGGATCACTGTGTTCTGCTGAGTAACCTTCAGGCTTGCAAAGACAAGAAATACTAAAAGCCTGCCTCTAGTTCCTCTGCAAGCCAAAGGCATTTGATTCCGAAGAAGGAGCACTGGCAGAAGGAAGCATGCAAATTGGTTTGACCTCCTGGATGCCATTCCAAGCATTAAGCAGGGCATAGCCCTTCAAACAGCCAAAGCAACTGTTCTAGTCACCAAAGGTATCTTTCCAAGGAAGTATTCATCTTTACGAAGGCATAACCCTCAGGAACCGTAAGTACTTTCTTTTTGCTGTGACAATACTACCCTTCAATTTTAAGAAGCTGTATGCGTGTATATTTTTAATTCCTATGAGTTAGTAAGAGCTTTCACTGCTCGCTCTGAATCTTGATAGCCAGGAGTCTTTCATTTCATTGTCCTCTTTATAGTGTCCCAAAAGCTTTGACCAGACTACACACATAGAGAAACTAGGCAGTTGTTGAACAGGTGGGTTTTTCTGTTATACGGAAGCACTGTACATTCTGGGACAGCTCAACACCTTACCATCTTGAGATATGCTAATAATAGTGAAATGCCATCCAAAGCTAATGGCAAATTTAATTTCTCAGCAGTCTACTTTTCCCATATTTATCATCCCTTGTTTTCATATTTTTTTTATTTTCTGAAGATGTTTAGTTGTAGCTCAGTAGTAAGAAACAAACAAACAAACAAAAAAAAACCCACAAACCAAACCACAACCAAAATCAAATTGGCTTGGAAAAGCTTCAACATTACTCAATGGTCTTCGTAAGTACATAAGTAGGAACAAAACAGCTTAGGAAAGCTTCCTGTTTTCATGGCAAATTCAAATAATATACTTCTTGATTATTAAAACTGGTTAAATATTTTTCCTTAACAATAAGGCTTTAATATTGAAAAGATGTTGAAGCATTACCATATTAATAGAAATTCAGATAAAAATCTCGCTAGATAGTACAACTAGATCTCCTATTTCCATCTGTTCTGCTATGTAAAAGAAACTCATTCAAGAGTGGAGAATTTGCTGCTTTTCAGGTAAAGATCAGGTAAGGTCACAAAAATGGCTCTGAGGCTAATCTCATGGGTTGCTTTATTTATTCCTTCCTAGCAGTGGCAGGTCAAACCTACTTAGTTTAATGTCAGAAATACAGGGTAAGGTTGATGTCTTTGCCTTGACTTCCACCTCCACAACTTAAAGCTGGGGTTTGAAAATCAGTCTGTTTTCTTTTTCCATTAAAGATTATTCTGTAAGAGCCTGGCTGACTCCTTTGTTCTTCAGGCAAAAAGACAAGGAAAATATTACAGATCTAAGTGCTTGCATCAATTGTCTCTCTTACTGAGAGGACGCCCAAGACTCACAGAGGCTCCCTGATACCTGTCCTATTCCCAAGCTACTAAAGCAGCTCTTCATTATTTTGTTCTTTATGCACTCAGACCATAAAATCCTCACAAAGACAGCTTTTCTTAGGTAGTTTTGAGCTGTATGTGGTAGTTTTTAGTTACTGCTGTAAACAGTCTCTCAGTAGACCTTTAAACATCTTGGGCACTGTACAGGTATCTCCATGTCTGCTGCCTTGTGGTTTACTATAGGGAATTCTCAATTCTCTATTAAATTTCTTGTCATGTGTTCTGTCGTATTATCCTGTAGAAGTTCCTGTTTAAATTGGGTAACTCTTCACATAAAAATGTATGACTCAACGTAAGTAAGGATTAGCAAATTTTGACAATAGCAATTAGAGCAGTCCGTTTACTGCTGCCATTTAAAAAGGCCTGCCTGCATTTCATGGACAACACTGTGCTGTGCCATTTCAGATATCCTAGTTTCAATTGGCATCAGTAACTCCAGGGCAGTCTTTATTTAGTAGCCTGACAGGAGGAAAAAAAAAAACCATCAGACCACCACACAACTCATGCAGAACAATTTACGCAGAAAAGCTGCAATGCAAATTGCAAACTCTTCTGTTACCATTTATCATATGTGTATGTACCATTCATGTATGCAAGCACAAAATACTGCATGCTGTATCGACTATCCCTTCCTTGCATTTTTATAAGTACTTTTGAAAACTGGCAAGGAAAATTTAAGTGAGTCCTTTGCTGACAGTTTCTGCATGGCTCGCCCTACACACCATCCATCAGAGTTTGCTCCTATTGCAGGGCCAGTCACCAGTGAAAGACTGAGAGATTCAAAACCAGGTTATTTTCATATATGATTAATTTTGCTTCTTAGTCTTTCATAGTGTAATGTGGGCAAATGGTGGGCACGAAAGACAACAAAGGTTTTTAACCCTTTCAAAAAGCTTGGGTTTCAAGATGGAAATGACCCTCTCAGAGAAGCCTTCAATTTTCTCTGCTCAGAAATAACAGCTAACTTACTTGCTCACCACCTATCTATGAAATCATGGATAATGACAAGCCACAGACCAAAATCGCCATATGGCTGCAGATGTGCGACAGATGAAAGAAGGGGGGCTGCTGGGGCTGAACCTCAAGCACCCACCCACAGCCCGGAGTGACTCACTTGGCACAGCAGGGAGAATCTAATCTGCTGAGTAAGCGAAGCTTAAATCAAGATACTCCTTTCCATGAAAACAGAGACTTGGTATCCATGCCTTGCAGATGGAAGAGGGACTGCAGTCTACATATGAAAGGGAAAAGATGATAAAATTGTGAAAAATGTCCTTTTTCTATTTGATATAATTTGAAATACAACCCAGTACTTTGAAAGGCCAATGAATATATGGCCAGAATATGGACATTCATATTCTTTATCATGTTTAACTGGTGAAGACTTTTCTGTCAAAAGAACTTTTCCATTAAAAAAAATCTAGTTGCTACTCAAAGATTTCTTTTTAGTTTGTTTGGTTGGTTGGGTTTTTTTAATTGAAGTTTTCTACTCTCAGTCCTCAGAGATTGTTGTCTGGACTTTATTCACCATCCATCCCCAATATCAGATAGTAATGACTGACAACAGGAGCAATAATAATGGTAGTAGTAATGTTTTACTTTTAGCTAATGGGATACGTTTTTTTCCCCAGCAATTTTATTGTTCCATGTCATATGTATCTAGATACTGGGTTGCTAAAATAAGTACATTACATAAAAATAATGTTGGCAGTTTTATGTTTATGGAAATTCAGTTTCAATTGATTTGTTAAGAGAACCAATGTTATTTCGCTGTATTTCACCTTCTGGTACAACATCTCATGATATCCTGTTAAACATTACAGTCTTAAGTATGCATCATTTAGTGCAAATATTGCTACTTAGGTGGTTGGGCACATTTCTAAGAAAGCATCTATCAAAATGAAACTTGCATTTCTCCAGCTATTACATTGCATTATCTCAAGAAATAGAACACAATGAAATTACTTATTTTCCCAAGATTTGAAATGTATTTTTTTAAAAGTCCTGACAACACTACAGAAAGTGGTTTAGGTTTTGGTTTTTGTTTTGTTCTGGTTTCACAGTAGGAAGCTTTCTTCTGAACGGAAATATTTTTTCATACTCCTGTTGCACTCAGCAGAACTGCACTCACGTGCCCTTTTCTCTTCCTATTTGTTCAGATCGGTGTGAATAGTGTTGATCCATGCTCAGAACTGCCTGCTTCTCGAGCAATTCTCCATGCTTAACTTAGCCCACCAGGCTGGTGATTACGATTAATGGAAGTTTATCCAGTAAGCGGCAACGAGATGTCAAAGGTGTGACAGCACTAGCGATGCATTGGTGCTGTGTGGCGCTGCCCTCTGCCTCCCAACTCCACGCTTTAATTACAGTTCCAGTAACTTTCAGGATCTTTTTTGTCAACAATCATAATCACTGGCTGAGCTGGGCTCATCATCCAAACTCCATTTAATTCCTCACAACAGGTGGAGATTGATGTGTATTGAATGCTCACTCTCTTCCTGCATCTTTACAATTGTGGGCATCATATGCTTTTCCTGGAAATGCTTCTTTTGTACAGGCTTCCACAGGCTATTCACCCTTTCTGGTAGATTACATGAGGTTACAGTAAGAGGTGACAGAACAGTTGTACTCAGGTACCCAGTTTCTGAACATTTTGCAACTGATGGTTTTATCTTAAAAAATACACTCTTTAAATATATATATATATATATATATATAAAATACAGATATGACTTGTGTGTGGCTGTGTGTGGTATCTAGATGTTTTAGATAGGTTGGAGATACACACATCTGAATTTATGTCCATCCACGTAGATAAATGCTTTGCAGGCTGCCCAGGGAGGTTGTGGAGTCTCCTCTGCAGACATTCAAACCCACCTGGACACCTTCCTGTGGAACCTCATCTGGGTGTTCCTGCACTGGTGGGGGACTGGACTGGATGATCTTCTGAGGTCTGTTCCAATCCCTGACATTCTGTGATTCTGTGAACTTACCCATATTTCAGCGAATTGTCCACTAAATGGAGAGGGCCATGTTTTGAGGAAAAAGAGGGGGGGATGGCACAAGAGCTGTATCTGTATTTTAAAAACTGACCTTGCCACTTGCGCTGTGAAACACCAGGGTTAAAAATATGCGTACCGTGGAAGTTTATGGTTTGTAACTTCCATTTCTAAAGTGGCACAGTTTTTAAATTTCTGCACCAAGATCCTCAGAGATCATCAGCCTTCTGAATCTATGCACGCAGATAAAACATCACATTCACTCCTCTAGAAAACAAACAGTGTTCACTCAGCATCTTCAGTGCTGCTTGCTTAAGGTCTGCAAACTGACACGTTTGTTTTATACCTGGCTATTTGGATCACACGTAAAGCAAATCACTAAGCCTACAAACACCAGGTCAGGCGTATTATTCTGACTAAAACCCACAAAACCCACAAACAAAAATCAAAAACCAGCAACAAAAAAGTTTTTGCTTTAAAGGGCTGTTCTCCCATTCCAGCTGCATGAAACAATTTCCGCTGCAGGGAGTCCAGTCCACCATTAAGTCAAAAGTTCAAAATGCTGCAGCCCAGCAATCATTTACTGGTGTGAAGTCTCAGGGGGACGGGTTTGTAGAGGGACAACAAATTTAGCAGATTAGCACTGCAAACCAGCTATCTTTAAGCAATTCAAACTCACAAATGCCTTGCCTGTCCTTCACTTCACACAAAACGCCTGGTCTTATTACATAATTTCTCATTTAAAATTTATTTCTTCACTTTCTGCACAAAATTACAACCTTTTAAAAAGCAGTGGAATTGCAGTTGCACAGTTTAACTTCAGGTACTTATTAAAAATGGAGAACCATTTTAATGTTTTCTCAGAATGCTCTTTAAAATGCTCTGAAAAACTAAACCTGGGAAATTTTCAAGGCAGATCAATTTTTGTAACCAAAGTTATTAGGAGCTAAATACAAGGTTTATAGTGGAATTTGGCTGAACTGGAAAGGATTTTTGCCTGTAATTAATTACAAAGTCTGAAAAAAAAAAAAAAAGAAAAAATAAAAAAGGCCAAAAGAAGACAAAACTAAAAAACATGTCTGATGAGCTGAAACTAACAGCTTCGCCACCAAGTTAGGCAAGTAAGAAGGTTAAATACCACAACAGGAAAAAGCTGTCTAAACTACCAGACAATTTCAGCTGAGAGTCCTTAGGGAATACTTCTAAAGGGTATGTCAAGTAAAAATAACTTCTTCACAGAAGACGAAGTACTTAAGAGAAAACAATGAGAGGAAAAAAAAGAAAGGTATAAATGCCCTTTTCAGCTTCCTCTAGTGAGTAGGAGGATGCTGGGACCCTGTGTTCTGTTCCTGATTATTTTGTTAGGGACTGGGGGGGGCAATCACTTTGATGTGTAGGCAGTAAAGTCAAATGTGTTATCTGCCCTCACCCCAGAATTGTAAAATACCATCATATTCTCAGATCTCTTTCAGATTAGGTACTCAACCCTGACAGCAAGATATCAAGGTGTATTTCTCACAAAAAAAAATAAAAGAAACATGGATTGGAAAAAAATCCCTTTGCGTTAATGGAAATAAATGCACTGGAGGCATGGGGTAAGGATGAATTGCATTTTTCAACTTCTGAACTCCATCAACAGGTTACTAATACAAGAAATAACAACAGAAAGACGGACGGAAGGAAGGAAGGAAGGAAGACTGAATCATATTACTCTTGAGGAAGTAACACCTTGAAAGTGTTGGAAAAGCTGTAGAAAAAGCTGTTCCCTATAATGGGCTATCAAGATGACATAATTACCCATATTACAGCAAAAGAGTTTTGATTTTCAATAGAAGTGGACAATAGATGTAAGTCTCTAATTAGTGGGTTGTTGCCAGATGGAGACCTTCCCAGGTGATTTTTTTCAAAGGGTTGGACTGTATGATAGGGAATTATTTAAGAACAATAGCTTTTGTTCTATTCTGAGGAGGAGTCTGATGTATGCTACAAACATTATTAAAGCTTCACAAGCACAGCAAAAGCCTCACGTTTGTCAGAAATGCTGATGTGAATGATGCAGAGCCTTGGTTCCTAAAGACATCTTTCCAAAATTAACTGATATGTAGTAAGTTCAAGCTCACAAGCATTCAGCCCTGTGGCACTGATAGAAGAGCTTCTGCATGTCTGCTGATGTGCTCTCTTGGATTGCGGACAGATAACCTGGCACCTAAGCTTATTTTAAGCCTTCAGGTAAGTGTTTTGGAGCATCACCCTCACATGCCAACACCAAGCATTCCCATTGTGCACCGCAGAAGTGGCCTTCACCATCTGAGCTGGACTCCTCAGGCTGTAATTACATGAAAATATCCAAAGAGATTTTTAGATGTTTTGTAGGAAACTTGATTAACAGAAGGTTGGATCAGCAGAATGGCATCTTTCAAGAAATACCTCTCAGTTGAAGTTCCCATACACCGTGGGTAGATGGTACTTTCGGTATAGATGACTTACGGCAGTAAACAGCAATGAACAAATATAAAACACCTCCATGAAGAAGAAAGCAGTGTTTCTGTTTCTGTCCTTACAAGTATTCAAACTGTTTAATAGCTTTAGCAGCGGGCAGATAACTTAAAATTTGTGAGGACGGCATGCAGAGTGTCACCTTGATAATTATATTCTGCTCTTTCTACTTGAAATTTGATTTCACTTGTGAGTGTGACCACAATGCTGCAATAAATGCCTTCATAGCACATTTCAAACATTTTGTAGATCTCACTCTTCTTTTATTTTTGTATAAAAGAAATCAAGTATTTTGAAAATATTGCAGTATATAGGTCCTAGTACTTACAGGACTGTCTCATCTTCATCATTTATAAATATTGCAATAAGTTACACCCAAACACTGCAGTATGTCTTCAGCTTGCACATTCAGCCTTCAATCGGGTAAGGTCATTTTAGTCATACCCACTACCTATGGCATGCCCTGGCCTGCAGAAAAGGACAAGAGATAAAAGCAGTCTGAGGACCGGAGCCCCACACTTCAAAGGCAGCATAGCGTAAACACCATCAACTGCATAATCTAAGCAAACATGGTACCATTCTTCCAAAGATAGAGCAGAAAATATGGACCCTTCCAGATTAAAAAAACAAAACAAAACAAAACAGAACAACACTCATCCAAATAAGACATTTTTACCTAGCTTTTTTAATAACTTTCTCACCTGCATTTTCAGTTCTTGGGGAAGAACCGTGTATGTGCTGGCAGAAAATGATGTTTAAAAATGTCACGCTGAAATATCACCTTGACATACACCATTTTGATGCATCATAATACAATCAACAATAAAATGCCAAATGAAAAGTTTCACTTGTTTCCAGTGAAGATATTTGAATAATTATTTCAGTGGGATGCAGTGAAATCAGTTGGTGCCACCTCAGAAAATCCCTTCCTGAAATGACATGTTGAGCAAAAGCACTTACAATTAGTATGTGTATTTTGATAGAGAACATTACGAAAGCCTGAATAAATTACCATGAAGAATCTCCAGTAATTTATATTTTCTGAATGCCATTTCTTTGTCATTGATGAGCAAAGCCTACACAAAACCTTTACAAAAAGCTGCCAGCACTCTGCAGTGTTGTCGTAAGCTAATTACTGAAATAATACAGTTGAGATTTTTTTCCATCACATACTTCTCTTCTACATGGTAGATTTTTGTCTCATCCATATGCTGTGTTCATTTACATGACAATACAATGGGAAGCTGCATTCAGGTCAGCCAAGAAAACTATAGCTCAACTCCTCTACTAAGGAGGGTTATTAGTGTATTTACAGCCCATGAGAATGATGTTTTTTTCCATTAAATTATTGGAATCCACTGAAAACACTCGGTGTTTACAGTTAATGGTATTCGGGGGCCACAGAAGTCAACAGCTTTGGTTAATAACATGAGAATCATTCATCAACACGCAAACAGACATGTTCAGCTTGGTAAAGTTACAAGAAAATCATTATGGTTTCATATTATGAGGCACATGCAGATAGATAGTTTTGTTGGCATCTGGTGGAAGGCTGTTTAGGAGCAGGCTGTACATCACTTCTTCATGGCATTCATTAAGAGGTTTGTCAGATGGCTTTGCACTGTAGCGGTGTCTGAGAATGATCCATTTTGGATTTCCAACTGCAAGTCGCAGATAAAATGAAAGAGAGAAAATATTCTGCAGTGAAGCAGCCACAGGCCCTAATGAAATGTGGCACATTAATTTCTGAGCTATGAAATTATATAATCCCAGTGGATTTACATTTCCAGATCAAGGATCTCGTGGAAGACAAGAGACAGTCACTTCTGTGAAATGTTTGTTTACTCCACACATCCCCTGTGGCTTGGTTTCTCTTCATGCAGTTGTGTCTAGGATCAATCTTCTTTCTTGAAAAAAACTAGTACTCATGAATTATTGTGCACATTTGTCCAAGAAATGTCCGTTTTGTTGCTTTATAAAACAGGCCAAAGGACTGAGAATAAGAGACAGATAGCTATGCACAGCCCAAGGTGAACCGTTCGATCTGACAAAATTCTCTTGAAGAAAATACAAGTAATTTATGCCTTGTCTTGTTCTTAAACTGATCAGCGACGGTACGGAGTAAGTTTTACTTCATTTTCTTGAGAATTAAACCCCAAAACTTCTAGTTAATTAAAAAAATTCCAGCATTTTAAACTGGATACACTCGCAGCCATATTTGCGACATTGCCATCAATCTGTCAGCTGCCTCACTTCACACCAGGTTAATTCCAAGGCATTACAATCATGAAAGAAAGAAGTGATTAATTCCCATTTAAAATTGTAGGTGCAGTGAACATGAATGATTATCACCGTGAATAAGCTTACCTTTTTGCCTCTGTCCCAAAGATCCCCAGCAAGCCAGCAGTCGTGGAGCATTTTGCTGAGTAGGGGTTTAGTTTTCAGCACTTTGCAGATCAAAGGAAGGATGCACCAGAAAGAGCAGACACTGCTTTCATCTTCACAACATGAGCCATGCAATTGTCCTGGACCTTTTTGCATGCAGGCAACACAATTTCTTCTGTCATCAGGGCCAAAACGAGTGTGTTTCTGAAGCAGAATAATAAAATCAAAGCCATGTCACTTGTTGAAGCAGGGACTCAGGTGAAGAGGGCCAGTGCAGCAGCAGAATGTGTTGGCACTGGTGAGACCTGGGAGAAAATAAAACACAGAACCAAATGCCCATGATCTTTGTGGAAGGGCACCTGTGTGACACCCCTCTGAGCTATGTCTGGAGCTGAGATAGATCCACCTAAGCACAGTGAGGGCTAACAATTTCTGAAACGCACCTAATTTGGGGCTCACCAGCTTGAAGCACAGACAGGGGGCGCTTCCACTAGAAAAAGAGCATATTGACAGGTTTATAGCAGGCTCAGATCTCCCTGGCAACTTACCGTATATTGGCTGATGTTACGTGTAAGTTGAATTTACTCTGCAGCACCCTAAAGGTGCAGATCCCAGTAACAGGGCAATCTTTGAGTCTTCCATCACTTCACAACACAGAATTTCTGCACATATGTGCTGTATGTCACTAAACCAAGCTGGTTGTCATCTTTTTCTATCTCCATTTTAAAAACCAGGAAACAGAATTAGCATTTTCTTCACCTGAATTCCTCTTGTCTGAGCTGTCACTCTGAGTGGGGCAGGTTTTCTTCAGGCAGTGTAATTTCTGTATTTACTTGCCCTTTTTGATTGGTTCAGAGTGGAGAACTGCAATAGAAATATTAAGTTTGATGCAAAAGCCACAGCTTTGTCCAGGATATGGCAGTAAATTAATGTTTCAAACTGACATATGAAACTACTTGGATTACATATTCACAATCCTGTTCAAGTAATGTCTCCTAGCACCGTTGTGAAGCAGGATGTATAATTATGTGCAAGACCTCTGGGCAGCTGTAAGAGCATTAAGTTGCTAAGTGTCATTCCTTAAAAAAAACAAACACCAAGACGCTCTTTGCAGTTAGTTACGACATGCCAAACTAGTTTTGAAAGCTTCTCAAAACAGTTCTTATTTGCCTAGGTATTAGACTGGAAACGTAATCTAGGCATTAAAAGCAATCTGTTGTGCATAGCAATGAAAGCAGAGCTATTCTGTTGACATAGTGAAGTTTGCTTGTCAGAAATTATAGCATAGGGAAAAGAGTTGTTTGGAAGACACACTGTGAAGAATTAAATACAAAATTCCTATGCAAATTGCCAGAAAATCTGAGTAACACAGCTACTTATATTACTTAACACATCGATCTGAAGTGACACTGTTTGAGACACACGAATTTTTACTCTTCTGTCTCGCCACAAACACGAAGTCTCCGATGCACAGTTAAGACACAAGTCCTTGTTGCTCTGCAAGAAAAATTAATCATCCTTTGCTCCCATTTTTTCCTCATTTCAACTTCAGAATCAACTTCAATTTTTTTCTTATTATTTGACTCACATTAGAAGTAAAACGATATTATTAAAAAAGCAACCCATTAAGAAAGGTCAGTGTTAAGCAGAGTAATGGGGAGTTGGTATTCTTTCCAGAATACATCTCTGCTAGCATTGACAGTTCTTCAACATAGAGGAAAACGTGGGAAATGATAATATCTATCAAGTAATTTCTCAGTCAAAAATGAGAAAAGATGGAAAGAGATTCCCACTGAAAATAAAAATTAACAAATACTAATTCACATACATCTAGAAATTTGGCATCTTTACATCTTCCCTTTTGCAAAGCCTTGATTTATAATGCAAGACCTGACATATGATAAAGTAAAACATATATACAAAAATATATAGCTATCTATTGATAGATATGAGATCATAGGCTGCTTCTTGGCAGGTAACTAAAGAAGTCCAGCTAAAGCTGGACCAAAAGTGTATTAATGATTCATGTGCAGGTAGAAATCAATATGCTGTGAAACACTTCCATCTTTTTCTTAGAAAAAATGTTCAGATACCTCTCAGCCTGCTTGATGTCTGCAAGATCTTCAAAGATACTAGTAAGGATTAGCCTTTGTCTATTTTGATTTAAACACATGATGCACAACACAATATTATTACTGTATGAAATGTTTGCTTATTAATTATAAATGGAAACATTATCCCTGTGAAGTCACTGACGAAAGTCCAGCAGTCCAAGATTAATGTGCAGGAGAGAGTGGGGAAAAATTTAAATAATAACATTACCTGCTTTTCTTCTACAGGTATTTACCCCTAAAAAAAAACCAAACCAAACCAAAACAAACACTTAAAGATCTCCATGTTTAGTGTTGACCGTTTACTGGTCCTACTAATACCATTTATATCAGAGCTATTCACCATGCCTGAAAATCAAATCCATGGTGCAGCTTATTTTCAAACTATTTAGCAGACCCACCCATTACTTCTTAACATATTTTCTTTGCCATTTAGAACACAGAAGAGTTGAGATCCAGAGGTGAACCATTCCAAGTGAAAAGAACAATGTGAAACACAACTATTCTCTCCCACTGAAAAATACAACTGTGTTAAAAATTGTGTCATATGTTTTGCTGGGTTCAGGACATTATTTCAGATCAAAACAAGAGAGTGAACACATTAGCCTGGTTCCCGTGTAATATCAGAGCTGGGAAAGTTTGTCTTACTTGTACCAGGTTTAAGAATTAGCTGGATATACACACAAAATCCACTCCCTTTCCAATAGAAGGAGCACCTTTTCTTTCATGAGACTGGTATTTCACTTTTTCTGACATTTATACTACTTGATTCTCAACAGAGATGAATATTCGTACCTAGACTTGCCATTTCTGCATCTCACTTGATAATATCTATCTATCTATCTATCTATGTGTCTCACTTTGGCCTCCTGGACAGGGACCGTGTTGGTCTTGGTATGTCACCTCTAGCCAGGCATGATGCTGCTGGCTCCCCAGCCACAATCCAAATATAACTCACTTTCAAAAACATCACAAGCTATCTTCCTTTTACTCACCATACCTGTCCAGGGAAGGTCACTGCAACTGCTGTGGAGCATCTTCCAGAGATCTTCAGCATCACAGCTTACCACATCACAAGCAAATGTCCAGCAGGTTCCTCTTTGAAGCTCTCCTTTGCTGAGAAGCCAAATAAAAAGCCTTTGGGCTGCTGGGGTGATAGAGCTGGCAAGCCAATCAATAATATCACCCTTTTTTTGTTGTGCTCAGATTTTTTCATCTGCTCTGTACATCACCAAGTAGCCTGGGGACTTAGGCCATGCCTAAGGACTCCAAATGCTTCAGTAATAAAAATACGAAGAATTATTTATATCAAACTTCACAGAGCCAAAAATAAATTTGCTGAAGTGGTCATTTATAAGGAAGGCAAGAAGCCGTGAGATTTCCAGATGTCTCCACGTCATTGTCACAGAGACATCCCAAAAGCCAATTTAGACAGGCAGTAAGCTCTAAACTAACTATTCTATCCACAACTGTTCAGAGAAAAAAAAAAACACAACTAGTAAAGGGGTTTATCCAAAATTATTCGGCACTCTGACAACATTAAAAAACACATGTTCAGATACCAGTTAGAATTTCAGTTACTACACAGCCAATTCAAACTCAAGAGATCAGATCCCAAAACTCTAAAGTGATGATTTAAAATGTGCATCTTCCCACTTTTACAAAGTGAGAGCTCTCAAAGATACCCAGATCGCTTACCAGGTTGGTGAGATGACCCAGTCCCCAAGGAACACACCTTATATGTCCAGTCTAAGGATGAGAGTCCTCTACACCCAACTTCCCACTCCAAGTAAGACCAATTCCACTCTGTCTTCAGTGGGCTCCATTTATACTCTAGTTGAACCTCAACTGTGGTCATTTATGGTGATGGTCCAGAAACTTCTCTCAACCAAGGCATTTCATTGGTCAAGGGCCCTGTCTGTCAACCAAGGGGCATGTCCATGACCATAGTGGTCTATCAGCCTAGGAGGTTCTGTTGCTTCTTGGGGGAGTACTTCTGCCAAAGTTGTTCCAAAGTCTATTGCTTTAACCAGTTAACCACGTAACGCTGTGTGATGTACTACCAATTAGAGTAGCAACTAATCCAGTATGAAGGGTTTCATCACTATTTCAAATTAAACCATTAATTAATTAAACCACTTTTGTATGAACATTTACGGCAAATACCTCAAGAAGGCCAAATCCTGACAAGAAAATCCTCTGATTTCTTCACCTTACTACAACTGTACTGTTAGAAAAGACCTTTGTTGGTAATATATATTGATTTCAAAGCTCCTATTGCAAGAAGATGAATCCAAAAGGATGCCAAGAAAAGCAATATTTTCTAGAGATAATGGAGAATGTTCTTTGACTAAAATTTGCTTTTTGCCGCTCTGTCGCTAGTCCCTTTATATATGCCCCATGGCACCTATTGTCAAACTAATATGGGCATTCAATGTTTCATTGCTTAATTGTAAATTTTTAAATGAGATAATTTATTTTTATTACTGATCAATCAAGTAGAATTTATAACTTGTATTCCCCTCACCATCACCAAACACACTTACCTGAAGATAAAATAATCTAAAATGAGTATAAAAATTGAATTAAATCAATATGTTTTTATTCTGCTCCAGCTCTTTTCCCACTGTTCTACAACTAAAATTCTGTGAGGAATATAATATCAAAGAAATCAATCTTACAGTGTTTAATCAGATAAGATTCAAAGAAATAAATCACAAAGGAAACAGTGAGACAGCTTCCAATGAATGCATAAAGTAAATGGTGACTCTTCAGATGAATGGATAATTCTGTTAAAATATTTGTCTTATTTTGACACGTGAAAATTTTGGCCATTTTGTCATACTAACCAGGCCTGTAATGGAGTATTCAAGCTGGTATACTTTGTATACTTTAAATAGAGTTTTACCTATGTTTAAATTCTTTCTTAAGCCAACTCACAGAACTTACCGTCTTCACCACTTGATTCCCTTCTACCTTGTTAGTATGGCTGCAAAAGGAAGCTGAAGACAACAGCACTCTCCTAAGGTCTAATCTACACAGAATTTACACCTGCTCAAGAGCTGACTCTGAACAATTTTATTTCCTGCACTGGTTTCACAGCATGGGCACTATCAATGTGTCCGTTGGCTGCAAAAGGAAGCTGAAGACCTGGAGACGAAATAAATATCTGAGCTCATGGGGTGCTCGTGGTCGCAGCAGCACTTACGAGGCACGTTCAGGGTTGAAAGAGTGACATCAATAATGAGGACGCACAAAGATAACTCATGACGTCCTTAGGTCTCTGGCCAGGAAAGCACTTAAGCCTCATTAACCTGTAGACACCTAAGTAATACTATGGAAATCAGAGGATTTTCCTTCGTGTTTGTATGGAATTGCTGAAAGTTTGTACTGAGTTTGTGCTGAAATCCTCAATACTTTGTGACTTTTATCACTCCAGTGGCAAAGCAGATGAATGGTAAATGTGGAAAGAGGAATGGTAGGGCAGCCTAAAATCTGCAGACCAAGGATAACATTCCCATTCCTGCCCTTCTGCAGGACTGAGGGGACCCAAGGTCTGCTGTAACATGTCTCTAATAGATGTGCGACAATGAGCATGGCATTGTAGGGGCGAAAAAGAGAAAATAAAGTACCTGTATTTAAGAATAGGGTTGAGCAAGGAAAGTGGTTCAGGAAATCACTTCCAGCCTTTGTCTATTAGACTGACTTTAATCCAGTACTCTGAAAGACTAATTAAAAACATTAAGGTAAATGGCAAATAGAAGAAAAAGCAACAGGACTAGACAGAAAGAGATATAGCCAGATGAACCAAAATCTTTTTTTCATTATGTTAACTGTCTGAAGGAAATACAGCAACTCATCTTCATCTGAATTTCATGGGGAATTTCACATGATTCTACGTGATGATTTTTAAATGGGAGCTAGCTGAAAAATAAAAGGAATACATAGACCAGCAAAAAGTAAGCTATCAAAAGGAAAAAAAGAGGAAGAAAAGAGGAAAGGCTGAAAGTGAATTTTCCAAGGATTGGTTCCATGATGACTTGCTTATGTTATGCCTTTCATTAACCTGTATTTACTTCATCAGCACAAGAACGAAAGTCTGAGATTTGCTGATGAAACAAGGTGGGAGATGTTGTCAATACTGATAATAATCACTGCTCTATACTGACTGCACAGCCTTGAGGAATGAGTTCATAGAATTGGGGATTAAAGTGCAAGTTCAAGCACATGGTATTCAACTGTATATATTTCTGCTGTAAAATGGACCATCTCAGCTGGAAATTACAAAAGTGATAAAGATCTGGGAACACTAGCTTTAGGAAGGTCTGCAGTATTAGCAGATTATAGGATGACTATGAACCTCAACTCCATCAGCCGTGAAAGTGTCAGAGAAGCACAGGTGGTATGTCCTCTGAAACACAGGCTGAGCAGAAAGGTGAGTTTTTACAGGAAATTGTACAGAAAGAGGTAGCAGCATGATCTGAGGGATGAAGAACTCATCAGAAAATGGAAGACAAAAGCACTTCCTTCCACCTGTTTAGCTTAAGAAAATTCAAGCTGAAAGAGAATGCTTATTTTCAATTATTTTCTACAGAAAATCTAAAATAATCATTAAAGGGGAAAAACAAACAAACAAAATATTAACTTAAAATTAATGCCGTTAAACCAGCAAATTAATATTATTTTTCTTACTATATTTACTATATTTAATTAGTTAAAAAAATTAAGATTAAAGCAGCAAGATTATGACACAGTCTTTCCATTGGAGTAAAAGTAAACCAGCTTTGTTTTTACGAAGGTGCTCAAGCCATTTATAAAAAGGATTCCATCATGGGGTTGTCTGGATTTAAGTATTCTGTGTTAGTCCTGTGTGTCTCAGGAATGTACTGTGAGATAGACATGCTAAAATCCACCTGCTTATCAGACCACAGGCTTTGTTCCAATATTTAATGGCCATGTGGTTTTTCATAAGAATGTCACCACATGTGGAACATCCCAGGAAAGTTCAAAGCGAACTAGTGTCTGAAAAATGTTAAGGATTATTTAATTATTCAAGAGTGAATGAAGCAAAGAAATACATTTTGCCTATGAATTACAAATTATTCAGTTGTCTTCTGGCACAAACCTATAGTAGTTGTCTTTAGAGAGAGTTTTCTTATTGCAACAAAAGGAACATTTGCATCACAATTTTCCTTTTTTTGTGTTCCAGGAGTTTTCCGTTTGATTGTGTATGACTAGATTTAGAAGGCAAATCAAACAATAGATACTATCTGTAATAAAATGTGGAATAAGAGTGAAACATTTCAAAACTTTTATTGCAGTAACTGAATATAATCATGACTTGCATTACACGTGTTGCTAATTATTAACAAAATTAATATCAAATATTAATTGAAGATCCATGTAGACATAAGTACCAGCTCTACACTGTCCAAGGCAGACATCAGCAGCAACTGGAATGTTCATAGGCTTGACTTTTGCATTTTAATTCTATAGTTGCAAGTTAAAACAATTTACAGGACATGCGGTTATACACACAACATGACATTGCCCAGCAATTTACAGTTGAGATGTGGCTGTTTGGGCCATAATTGGATGGGTAGTGCTTTTGAAATTTCATGGTTGGATTTCTATGAGCTTTGTTCAAATAAACCGAATGAATGATTCTTACCGATGACACATTTTAACAACTTTGAGTAAAACAGACTCTGCAAAATGCAGAAGATGTAACAATTACAGAGGAGTGAGGAGTCAAGGCCAAGCATTGGTACCTGGGGAGCCCAAACAGAGAAGGTTTTTCTAACGCAGGTGATTACCTTCCATAATTAGGTAATAAAAAGTGGAATTGCTCTCATTCCTTGCTTGTTGATGTACCCTGAATTCAGAGAGATGGCTCTTCGCTATTTTTCTTATTTAGGGAAGAGTTGTTGATAATTGTAATTAAGGAAATTAAGAAGGTATAATTTACTGTTGTTTAGATGACCCAATGAAGACTAGTGTAAAATAAAATGTGTTGGTATTTTGGACAGAATTATTTCAGATTTTTTTTTTTTTTTTTTTTTTTTGTATGTGGTTGGTTGGTTTGGTTTGGTTTGGGGTTTTTTTGTCTTTTTTTTTGGGCGAGGGGGCTTTGTTGTTTTTGTTTTGGTTTTTGGTTTTTTGTTGTTTGTGGTTTTGTTTGTTGATTTTTTGTTGTTGTGGTGGTGATTTTGGTTTTGTTTTTGTTTGTTGGTTGGTTTGAGGTTTGTTTGTTTGGGTTTTTTTTTGTCACCTAAGCATCAACAAAACATTTCTTTCTAACAGAGTTGCTCTCTAAACAGCCTGTGGTTCTGCTTGTGTTGCCCAGGGAATGGGGAAACAGAGAGACCTAATTTTTTTTGTTTTATCTTTTCCAATAAAACAGCTCATCTTCACAACATTAAAGTTCTCTATTGAAAAATATACTGTCTGGAATTTTGTGGGTTGAAATGTATCTGCTCAGCAAGAAACACTTCCATACTAGTAATTAACTAATAATTTACTAATTACTATTTAGTATTTACTAGTTAGTAATTACTATCAGTATTTGCTAATTACTATTTACTTTTTTTACTATTTATTGTATTTATTTTTTGCTAATTACTATTATAATAATCAATTATTACTATTAATTATGCTATCTAAAATATTGTTGCTAAAATAATTAGAAAGTAAGCAAACACCATTGCATCAATAAAAAAGAACAAAAATATCAAATGCATACTTCCTATTCATATTGCAAGTAGAAGATAAATACACAAGTTAAAATAAAATAATTTCATAGCAGTTTTGAACATTGAAAATCAGAATTTGTAGTGTTTAGGAATAAAAAGAATAACATCTTCAAATGATAGCATTGTAGACTATCACAGAACAAACAGTTCAGATGGATTCTTAAGTTTGGCAGCTGTAACAGTCCACTTAATGTCTTTTCCTTTTAAAGTTGAAGTTTTGGTATATTATATTTTAAGGTTTATAGAAACAGATGGAATGAAAAAAGAGAGAGTGATCACAAAACCTTATATAATATGCCTTAAAGAATTTGTGTTATTTCAATATTAAATTTCTTTTTCAATGAAAGTATTTTGGACCACTGGGAAATTTAAAAAGTCATATTTCTAAGGTTTTTGTAATGCTTTCTGACATTGAGACTGAAAAAGTGTGCCAGCTGTAGTTTAAAAGAAGGCAATCAACTGTTGAATTCAAATAAAACTCCAACCTCAGACTTGATTTTAGTTGCAGTTTTTCTGGGCTGTAAAGGCAGTATTTTCATCATTCTCATAGGCTTAGTGTTTTCAACTTGGAGCTCGTTTCTCACATTGTACAATGCTACTGTTCCCCTTCCTCCTGTCACCTGCCAGCATGCAACACCTCTTTGGACCTATTCTGACTGCAGAATGAGTAAGGACTTTACTAGAACATTTCTTGGAGGATTTGTTGGTACTTGCATCTTTGGTTGGAGCAGTAGCCCTGTCAACAGGGAATTACAGTGGACATTTTGCTTCAGCTTGGCAATTCCAAATCTTTAATGCATTACTGCTTTTCAAATTCTCTACTATAACAGCTGACAGTGATCTCAGGTCAATAAAATGGATGTTTCTCTCCTAGTCATTGAACCTTTCTCCATAAACATACAACTTTTTGTGTTGCTGGGAATACGGGGTGCAATTGTTCAGTTTACTATAAGAATTTAGTCTATTTGGTCCCTGAATTTACAAAATTTTTAAGTATGTACTTAAGCTTAATTGACTTGAGTGAAAACAAAGTGACTTTTGTATTTTATTGAACAGTTAATCTTAAATACGTCAATGTTCGTTTAATGTACAGGTCAGATTACATCGCGTGTGCAACTGCTTCTCCCTCTTGGCACATCACCACAATGCCATCTACAGCAGCATATGCTTTTGCCACAAGTGCTCAGGATTAAAAACACTGTGAGAAATCCACTAATTCCCACATACAGGATGTGCCTTTATTGTCTGCAAAATTTGAATGAAATAGGAGTTTCCTATAGTTTGTTTTGTTTTGGTTGGTTGGTTGGTTTTTTAATGCAATGAAGACCAGAGTATGCCTCTGCTGCACACTCAGAGGCAGCTAACAGCAGAATTTCCCAATCTGGACTATGCAAAAGAACAAGATGTTAAGGGACAAAATTAGTGTCCAGTTTGTTAAACTGTTACCACTAGTGCATATACAAGTACATCTTTTCTGATTTTTGAAAAAGACCTTTCACATCACCTGAGATGAATGGGTCGAATTTCAAATCAGATATCCTTCTCCAATTTAGTTGCCAATAATGGAAAAAGTAACTGAGTTTTAAGATTCAGTGAGAACATGGAAATCGTCAGTTGAGTAATAATTTATTTTAACTGGACGTTTATACTAAATAGCTTGGAATAGGAATGATTATAACTTAATAGATAATTCAATGGATATCTGATTCAGCAAAGTCAGTAATAATCATTTTAAAAGACTGGGAAAACTTGATCGTCTGTAGTTCTTATTTCCACACCTTTCCCAGTGGGAATTTTTATGAAGATTGAAGCCTTAAAAAAATTTCTTTCTTAAAGCATGCCAAATATCATCTAACAAAAATAGAAGCTGACTAATCTAATGTAACAGACACATTAATGAAGGATCACTAATTGCTCTCATTTCACATTAATTACTGTAAGATGTATAGTCGAATGACCTTTGAATACTAAGTCTTTGTGGAGGAAGCTGAAAACTTATTAAGTTTTCCTCCTCCTTCCAACACAAATTAACATAGTTCTGAACCCAACCATAGCTTTTACAAAGGGTATTTTAGGAAAATACCTTCCCATTTGGTCTCTGAAGTTAAGGACCAAGATTCTTGAAGGATATACTCTTCCTTCTTCTATCTCATCTCAAATCTTCCTGAAAAGTTTATTTTTTTCCCCTTGTGCTTGTATATCTCATAGGAACTCCAGACTCAAACATTAAAACCTTTGCAACAGTTTCTTTTCATAACTAATTTTGTTGTATACTACTTTTATTCTAGTGTACCTCAGCAAATCCATCACACTTTCAGCTTAAATCTTTCTCCTGACAGAATCTGCCAATACTCTTCCCTCATAAGTCAAAACTGCCTTGACTTTTATGTATCTAGGTCCTCTTTTAAATTTTACCTTTTCCTACACTCAAATCTCATATTTCTTGCTGTTTTTTCAAATAATAATAAAAAAAAGCTGTAGATTAATTTAGTTATTAAATCAGTGTAGCTCTGAAAGTGAATTAGCAACTATTGCAGTTTTAGTGATATGAAGCCTGGTGCCTTCTGTAGGCTGATTAAATCTTAAATCTTTTTGTTTCATATCTCTTCTTCACAGCTATATCTTGATTAAGATCAATCAAATCCAAATTCATTTTCACCTTCACTGCTCAGTCTGGAATATCTGCACAGCTCACGCAGCCATCTGTTATGTTTGGGGCAGTTCATATAGGCGGCCACCTTAGTCACTCTCTGTTCTTGGCTGACAGCAAGGAGCTCATTTACACTAAATACAAAAATATCCAATTATAAGTTGTACTACCAGCCCAGCTTCTTAATGGAATGGGTGTTAAAACAGACTATCTACAGCTGCCGTGGAAGCAAGATCTCTGTGGAGAAGGTCCAGGCAGGCAGAGTCATTTGGTGGCACAGTTCTGCAAAGCCTTGGTGGGGATATGCTCTTGGTGCAAGAGCAGTGGAAGCTTTTGCTGTGCAGTCTTTGACACACATCAGCTGTGGGACAGAAGAAGGTGTCCAGTGGCAGCTAGATTAACTTTTGATTTCATTCCCACTGAGGCTAATGTTCTTTCTGTGGTGCCTGGTACCTAAGCCTGCATTAAAAATCTCAGTCTGTATTTATAATATTTGTTAGCTATGTACTTGTATAAGAATAATGTAAAGCTACAGTGCTGAAGTTCATAGAAATGTGACACCTAACAACCCCACATAAAGAAAAAAAAATAATCAATGCCTTTATCCATGAATGCAGAATACTTTCAATTTTTGAGACTCAAGTGATTAAAATAAACCTTACTTCATATCCAGCTGTGATCTTTCAACATATGTTTAGCATCCATTTTGCTGGTGTAGTAAAGTAAAAGGTAACTCACGCTTTCAGCAGAAATTGAACAGTTGCTCTGTTATGGTTGTTTTAGGTGAGGAAGGTCTCTCTAGAAAGTTTTAAGATGTTCCACAAATAGTCGCAATATGCAGCTCAGATAAACAAAATGTACTCGTTCCTGAAAGAAATAGCAAATGCAACGATTACTTCTGCCAGCATTATCACAATTGCACTGCAAAATCTGCTCCACCCCAAGGTTATTGCTGAGGATGTTATGGAGGAAGCACAGAAGGGAGGAAAGAGAGAGGGATTACACTTCTATTGTTAGTGAGCAGCATTTCCAGGTACCATTAAAAATAATTTATCCACCGTTTTTTGTTCTCAGTAATTGTCAAATGAGATGAACATCTCATCTTTATGAGGGTCTCTCTAGGAGTGCTGCCTTACAATCTTGCCCAAGGCTGTTTAAATACCATATAAAGAGCGATGTAACACAAGGTATTCAGCCCAGAATCATGAGTAGTGAGTGCTTTATAAATCCAGTTCATTTTGCAGTCAAAAGGTTTAATGAAAGAAATTAAGTCTCTTAAAAACAAGACAATGGCCCAGCAGTTTGGCTGAGAAGGACAAATCACAGGAAGCACCATTTCAGCTCTCTAATTAGGGGCTCAGGCCTGGAGGCTGATGTAAAATTTAATTCCTGTGATGCCCAAGCACTGTCAGTGCTGTTATACATGTTAGGAAAATCAATAGAGAAGGGTGCAATACTAGCAAAAGCAGGCTTTCAAAATTCAGGAATCTGACATCTAAAATCAGTTTTTAGGTGAATCTGGAGACCTTTTTGTTTATCTCAGTGGTTCTGAGTTTTACCAGAGAAGACGAGTCAGATGGATAAGCTTCATTTCACCCACATGTACACAACATGTAAGTAAAGTTAACTGAGGTTATTAATTTGTTCAGGGTAAGTCCGTGCCTTGGGGCTTTGAGGGGAATACTTCATATCATAACAGCTGATCTCATCGAGTGGTCTCTGGCTCCTGTGCCTCTGTAGGACACAAAGGCATTTTAGTCTCACAACGAACCTACCTCAGGACAACCTCTTCAAAATCCGTGTGCTGTGCACTTCAGTTTCTAGGCACCATCATATTACTGAAACCTGACACAATGATTATGGAAAACAAAACAAAAAAGTCTGCAAAAGCAGTAACTAAAAATAAGAAATGTTTTGTTTGAGAATTTTAGTAAAAGTTTATGATAGAAAATCCAGTCCTCAGAACCTGTGTAAATTTTTCTGCTAGAGAACAAAGTAGTGAACTGACCAGTTCAATGAGAACTCTTCCATGAGTTTGATTTTGTTTGATTACAAATGAAATGTTATCATCTTTAAGTCATCGCCTGAAATTCTGCTTTCTCAGACTCCATAAAAAGCACCTGAAGTTGACATCTTTTGCAAACTGAAGAAGTTCTCCTTTTTTCAGCTGCCAAAAATTTTGATGGAAACAAAACAGCATGAAATCAAAGCTCCAGAGCCTAGGAACATGCTTTTCAACATCAGGAAAGGTTTGTTATTTTAACCCAAGAAGTAAGTTTATATGTTCTTTTTTTCAATTGTTCCATAGCTGGTAAAATCTGATTTCTAACAATTTTTAAGGTGCAGACTAGCTGGACTATAAAGAAATATTTCTGACTGTTTTTTTGGTTGCTTAAAATAGAAGGAGATACAGAGGGTCATGACAAGACTCACCTCTGCTGACCATGTTTGTACAGAATTCTCACAAACAGCACCACAAAATAATTCTAGTCTAATAACTGGAAAAGTTACATGACAGCTATCAGGTCACTTTTTTTTTTTTTTTAAAAAGGCTTTTTAAGGACTTAATTACCATTAAGTAATGCTGCATCTGCAGACTTTTAACTATGTTTTCTAAATCAAGCATTTCTCTAAAACACCTGTTTCTTGACTTACCGACAGAAAAATCTTTCACAGATATGTCTACAGGAATAGCAGAGGGATGCACAGGCAAATCTCAGCAAAAGTCAAGGACCAAAGAGTGATCTACTGCATTTACTGTTCCTTATAAATCTCTGGCTCTTAGTTCAGAGCTTTCACTAATATCTGAGGGAACTTTTGAAAGGTCTGATCTTGGTCAGACCTCAGCAAGAGTTTATCTCAGGATGGCACAATGTTTTCTGCTGTCAGGAGCTAGAGCTGAAGTGCTGGCTATTTCAGACTAGCCACCCACCCTGTCTGCTTTGTCACAAGTATTTTCTTAGAGGTATTGCAAGAAAAAGATTACCACTTCTAGAATTTTGCTCTTGTAAGTGTACGAGAAAGTTGTGGAACTTACCAGCTACTTTGCAAGGCAGTGTTTTTTCAACCTAGGCAAGAAATTTGCCCATGAAAAAATGAAATCTTCAGAAAATTTGGGAAAAAAATAACTAATTCACAACAAAATGTAGTAGTGAGAGTGACTGACACTACTGTTTATCCCTAGAGACTGAAGCAGCTTTGTCAGGTTTTTCCAGGTGGCCATAGTTTACAGCATCTTCGATGCTGCTTTAAAGCTGTTTGAGTCCTGAGATGGCTTTGCGGTGGATTTCTAAACTAGCAAAAGGAATCCTTGATGTTAATGCGTGTGCACATCTCAAGTGTCTCTTAGATGGTATCAGAGGACAAGGCTGGATTCTTCTATATGCAGCTGCTTTAGCCCACTAGAAATAACAATATATAAATTCAGTTTAAGTGAGTTTGTTTGTTAGTAAAGATCAAAGAAGACAATTTCAGAAACAGCCATGCAATAACTCTGTCACTGTTGTTAATGCAGTTCCCATCCAGCACTCAGTCTTTCTGCAGTCGTATTCTGCTCCAGGAATGAGAAGAATAGGACCATAAAGGAGTGAAAACCAGGTCAGTAAAGCTGAAAAGGAGAACAGTAAGAAAGTAAAGAGCTGCCAGGAACAAGTCCCTTCAGTTAACCACTCAAATGTGAGATAAAGTTTGTATCTATACTTAACATATAAACATTGTTGGATTCCTTGCTCTGAACTTGACCCTCTCTATGATGAGCTCTGTCGAGATCCACAATGAGCTCAATGAGTTTTTCCTCTTGGCCACAGTGAAGCAGGAGTTGGTTATTTCTCTGGAGTGATAACAGACAATTTTCAAGAGTTATAAATGGTGGGGAAGTTGCTTCTTGGTAGGACATTTCCCACTAGATAAAATTACATCACAAACATACAGTTAGGATTTGCAAGAGTTTAAACAAAGTTTCTAATTTTACATGATAGCACAGAAATAGAAAATACAGCACTGAATGTGCACCAAAAAGCACCAAAGTGCTTTGCTCTGCTGCCTTTTAAGTTATGGTGCATAACTGCTTCAGAGCGGGAACTAGACAATAATTTACTAGCTACCTTTACAGTGTCCTCAGATAATTACAATATCCAAATTTTTAATTAAAAGCAAAGAATCCAGTCTAACAGTCAAAGGCAAGTAGACAAGTCTATAGATTCATTTCACTAAACTGTCGTGACCCTTAGAAAGGATATTTTGTATTTCTTTGTAAGTATCAAACATGAAAAAAACATTTCAACAAAGCAATACATATATGACTTGTTTTCATATAATGTATAAAGAAAATAAGCCAAAGAAAAATTAATTTTATCTCACGTTGCTTTGGCAGTGAAATTATGGGAGCCGAGCACAGCTGCCATTTAAGAAACACACAACCTTCAGTAACACGTTTTATGGTTTTATATTTTAGACTCTCATCCATGAGCATGCATAATGTTTTGAGGTATCATTTTTTTACACCAATAAAAAACCTGATGTAAGATTTTATGTATGGCATTTTGTCACATGGATGGTGAAATGTTAAAATAAGATAGGTTGAAACATTTACCACATACTTTATTATCTCCTGTGAAATGAATATCTGGATAATTGGGAAAGCAAAAATCTTTGGTACAAGGATTTATGAATTGAATAAAATTACCTTCTGCAACATGAATTTCTCTGAGATGGGGATTTTCTTTTCTGCCGAAAAAACATCAGGAGTTATGAAGTGTATCCTAACATGTTTCTTCCAAGAATGACACTTTTTTCCTATTTTGTATTTAATATAGAAACTTTCTCTTCCCATCCTCTCTTGACTTGCAGCTTATTAATGTTTAGTTTAAAATAAGCTTAAAATCTCAAATCCAAATTCTCTGTCACTTCTCAAACCAGCTTCCTTTGTAGATCATTTAATTAGCAACCCTGTTTACCAAGATCTTTGCCCTGTATTAGTAAGCACAATATAGTCAAAGGCAACTACACCTTCTGATGTCTGTCCCTGTAACTAATAATTGTCCTTTCCATACCCTTGGGCTTTAAGTCTTTCATGGCCAGATTAAAATGGACATCAAAACTCTGATTAATTTAAAGAGGATTTAAATGTAGAGTTTTATCGCAAGACTCTTGTGGTCTTTTCAGTTTCTTCCCTTTGAGTCATTATGTTGTTTGGTCAGATCTCAATGAAACAATAGTTAAATTTTTCTAAGGTGTAATAACTCTTTCTAGCATCACTGACATCTGCAGATGGTGCCCTAACTTGGAAATCAAGGTATATATCAGTAACTTTAAGGAATAAACAATGCATAAAAGGTGTCTCTGGACTTTTCCCCATACTAAACACTTCTTTTCCATCATTTTCTAGGTAATGTAAACAGTATAATTGAGAATATGGCAAAACAGGCTGAATTATTCTTTTAATAGTATTTGCTGCCACATGTTTCTGACTCAGACTGTTTGCTCTCTAATGGGCCTTGAATAAAACATCCTATATGCTGTAATTTTAGGCTGCAGGGAGCAGACATGTTTGTGCATTTTGCAATATCTTCCATCCAAAGTCATATCAGTAACTGAAGTTTTTACACGTGTTCCTGGTCTAGTCACCTCTGCAGACGTTCCTTTCCCACCTGAGAGAAGAGCCTCCCCGTGTAGGAGGCCACACATAACAGGAGATTAAACAAATAGAAAACAAAACATTCATGTCTAGCTCAGTGTTTTGCACCTAGACCATTGAGAGTTTTATAAAATATTTTACACAATGATGGATGTGAGGCCGCAAGCTCTCTGGGAAAGACCTCACAGAGAAGCTGAGCTTTCATGTAGGGTCTCTTTTACATCAATGCCATTGCTTACAGGGTCATTCTCAATATGTTTGTTTAAGTAAATATGGCATATTCAATTCCGTTGAATTTCTTTCTGAGAAATACACTTGGGCCAAGCCTACCTGTTCCTTTCCTAAAGAATCAGCAAGTCAATGTCCAAGCTTTCCATCGCCACAGGAGGCATCCGTGTTACTGAAAGCAAAAGATCATTTTAATTTAGTGGGGATTTTATTTTATATTTCCTCCTTCCATTTTATTATCTAAATCTGTAGATATTCTGAACTGGAAGTAACTTTGGATTTTAGCTCCCTGCAAACAGAATCCGAAGATTACTTTTCTCTCCTTTACTGTCTTTGGATTTGTACATTCTTTCTACAGTGTTATTATCTTTTCAGGGTCAGAACATCTACATCTGGGTTTATGCTTTATGTTCTGTCGTAAAGCTCTTTAATTATTAATCTGTACGTTCCTGGGGTTTGCTTATATATGACCAGAACAAGGATGCCTTTTCCCTCTTTGTCTGGTGCCTGCAAAAAAGGATAAAATGGGCTCCAGGTATATGTTTATTGTGCCAAATCACTATGAAAACACAAATAAGAAATAAATTAGCATCTGTGACTGCTTTATCAGTTTATGACACAGACTACCTTTGTTATTGCAGGGAATACTTTGAAACGTTGTTTTTTTAAAAAATGGCTAATAACATTTCTTTTTTTTTTTGAAAAAAAATGCTGAGATGGAAGATAGAGTACTTCAATACCAAAATAATATTGTCCATAAATGATTCTTCATTATTCATTTGTATACTTCCCAGGGTCATATTGCATATAAAAATTCTTCACTTCAAAATTGGAAATGAATAATAGCAGCCAAAAAAAAGGTTTTAATTCATTGATGAGTAGTCACAGATTTTTTGACATACAGCAATAGTTTCCATGCTGTGATCACATCATGCTCTGGACTATTTTACAGCCAAAATATTACAGTACCTAATACAGCAAATAAGGGACTAAGAGTAATAGCCGATATTTGGAAAGGCAACATCAGTGCTGATTATACAGCATGTTTACACATCACTTACAAAGCTAATACATCCTTACATCTTAACCTGCTCCTTGTTGATATAAGCCAAAACTAACATGCCACATGGGCAGAACTCACCAGAGTGGAAATTAGTGCCCTGGCAAGCTGATGAGAGGTATCATATCACAGGAATTCTCCATCACCACCTCTCTGAAACTTCTCCTCCAAAATTTGCCAGGCATCTTTCAAAGATAGAAGGATATTTTAGAGAATTCAATGCCGATCATACCAACCACCTTTCCCATGGCCTGTGCCATAGTTTCTCAGATAGCCATTGCTATCAGCCACTGCTAAGCCTATGAGCTTGGGATGAGCAGTTTTCTGAAAGGTAGGATTCTTTTTTCACAGTCAGTCCATAGCATTTGAAAGACACACCTTTAATGACATCACCATTGACTTCTCAATCATGAGAAAGCAGTACTTTAATTGGAAATTCCTAGTTGTAAACTGAGTTGGTCATTGGGTAGATGCATAACCTTGGGTGATCATTCAGAAAGTGATCTGCAGGCTCTGCAGGGTGACATAAATAAATAATCAATTGAGCTTGCATTACAAGGTCTGTTTTTTTGACATCCTAGAGAGTTGTCTTTACTGGGCAGAAGAAAAAATGCTAGAAATAAATTCAGTTTGAACTCCTTAAAGATAGTATAAATCCAAGTGCATATTGCAATTTTCAACTTCTGTAGGCAAAAAAAAAAATCTCACTTTAAGAAAACTTCCTTTTTCAACACCAGATTACACAGATTTCTACATTTTAAATACCTAAATTATGTGAAGCTGCAAATATCTCCAGAACAATGTATAAAAATTGCTGCAGTATCAAAACAAACTAACAACAACAACAATTTGGAACTTGAGGTTAAGAAAACGATGAGATATAGGGATTATATCTTGTGCCTATCTTGCACAATGTATTCCTATGTATTCCGCAGAAGGATTCAACACTTTTCCTATGAGCTGCTGACAGTAGCAAGGGAATGGAGCAGAAGATGGGGCCTGCACAGATGCAGAACCAGTAAGAAGGGAGCTTTTCCAAGTCTTCAGCAACAAGCATCTGGGGATGTCATTACATTTTGTTTGACAGGCTAGACACAAGAACAAGCTTTCTGAAAAACACTAGAAATACTTTTTAGGCAGATACATTGTATAATCTGGTGTAAATCCAGAGTGAAATGCACAGAAGACAACTGAGGAAGGAGAGGTTTTAAAGGAAGTAGTTTAAAGGGGTAAAGTATAAAAATTGAGCTTGTTGTCAGGAAATTTAACATGGATAGCTCAGAGAAAATTTGTATGTGGGCAGGCATTTAAAAAAGAAAAAAAGGAGAAAGGCTATTTAAAGTACCCTAATTGTACTTTTGTACGCAGTAATGACAAGAAATTAAGGATAGGTGCATTGGAACTACAGTGCATATATTAAAGGTTTCCAATGATGTATCTGGGTTAGTCAGGAATGCAGTAATTTGCCACAAGATGTAGTTACAGAACCAGCACTGGAGTGTTCAGAAGTGGTGCAAAGAAGACATTTAGAAGATTAAAGCAATTCCCACACTAATCATGTAGGAGGTGAACTGGGGGGGAAACGAGGAAGGTCTTTCCACTTACATCAGCTTTGGCTGTACAGATCAACATCACAAGAGAGTTCAACTCCTTTGTTGAATTCAAACACTCTTATGGGAGAATTATTAATAAAAGCAGTGAAAGCAGCTGATAAAAAGAAAAGCTGTTGTCTTAGAGTCCTATTCAAAACTCTGTGATACTGTTGGAAAAACTCACATTGCTTTAAGGAAATGCTAGGCTTGATCCAGAGTATTTCTCTAAGGATGACAAGTATTCAACATGTAGTTCATTACATCCCACTTCGCCGATTCACTGCACAAAGAGCTTTAAAGCAATTCTGGAAGATGATATCTCAAGAAAACTTGTTTTGCCATTGATAGACTCCGAGAGTGATAAACTGTCAGATTTGCCAAAGCAATTTCTGATGAGCTGTGGCTCTGGACTGGAGACAACTTGTTCACTGGCATTAAAACTGGTGATCTTGTAATCACTCCTCTACAATTCACATCACTTTTCTCATCAGCAAAATGCAGGTAATGCAAGTAAAATTTTATTTTATCTAGGCGGCTACTAAGTGCAAAAGGAAATCTTATTCTAGGGCACTAGAGATGACCTCTCAAAGTCTTGGGTCCGCTACCTCAGTCTGCCACAGACTTCCCATGGGAAATCAAGTGCGTCACTTTATTGCTTTCTTTTCAGCTGTAAAACGAAAATGATATTTTCTTTCTCTTGAGTTGTATTGGAAAGCTTAGTACTAGTCCTTCTCCAGTTGGAAGAGGAGTAAAGGTTGCAAATTCTGCTGGAATTAATGAACAAAAATGAGTTGGGTCTCCTCAGAAAGGAGGCAAGGCTGCAGTCAGGTTCTGCAGAGAAGCACGACAAGTCTGGCACACCTGAGGGACAGGAAAAGCTTCTCCATTGCCCAGCAGGACCATTGCAAAATCCTTCTGCCAACATCAGTGGCCTCTGGGGCAGGAGCACAGATGGAGCCATTTAGCTTAGGGAAGATCAAACTGGACCTAAAACTTTCTCAAAATGATCACAGGCAGTCATCTATGGATTATAAATGCTGAATACAAAGTTTTAAACATAATGTAATAATCTGACATTTTTGGTCTAAACCTTCAGGTAAGATATTTTTGCTCTGACCACTAGAAGTACAGAACATCAGGAAAACACTAGAAAAGTTGCCTAATTTTTTAGGTGTGTAACTACTGCTCTACCACTTCTTTGGCATTTCCCAAGCTCACCATTCTGTGATGACAATGGACCCAGTAGTCTGATGTCACGGTCACACCTGTGGAGAGGCCTTCGTTCTGAGCACCAGCCAACAGGATACACAAACCACTGGGCTGTGAGCAACAATGAACTCCGTTGCTGCTTTCTTCTCCTAAGGACAAATCAGCCTTTACACCAGCCAAAAATATGTCACATTTATTCTACAGGTGATCCTTACAGGCATTTTTGTCTGAATGTGACCAGGTTAAGTAACATGGTTATTTTTTCTTTCACTACTTTTACACAAATACCCTTGGTTCACGCCATAGAATAAGCAATTTAAATTTAGATGCAGGACACTATAGCAGTGCTGTAGAAATAGAGGCTTCATTGAGAGAAAGGGAAGGGTATTATTTACTCTTTGCAGCTTCTTAGCAACATGATAGATATCTTTGAAATCCAGAGGTCATTTATTGTGAATGTAACGAACACATTCATATCCACCAAGGGTAATAAATATTGCAAATTAAGTTGAGTAATGACTATACTGTCTATTTCATTTCTACATGAGAGGCACACATGGGACTTAATGTAACTCAGTATTTATAATGCAATTTATGATAGGAGTCTCATTCAAAGCTAGAATTGCAGATATGTCACAAACACATTAATTTACTGTTACTGCCTGAAGAACAAGCAAAAAAAAAAATCATTGCAAACAACTGATGTGTATGGAATTTATAATGAATATCTTAATCATGAACCTACTTCATTTCAAGTTATGGCTTTTTTTCTTGTAAGATCTTGAGATTTAAAAGGCTAAAGGAGAAAGGTAATGCAGTACAGCAGTTACCAGAAAAATGCTACTTGCTGTGTTTTTAACTGGATTGATTGTTTCAAATGTATTCTAGCTTACATGAACACTTAAAATATTTCTATAAGCAACAAGGATGTAAAAAATGGAATCGAAATTTTTGATAAAGAATGGATGACATCAGGGTAAAAAAGGCAATCATTGCCATGAATGAGTATAAATAAATATAATCTAAAGTGAATTCTGGGCTGCTGGCATTTATGCCACTGACTATACAATGCATACAACTGAGTTTCTAAGGTTTTTGGTGACATAAATGAAGCACATAAAATTATAGATCTACTGTTCCTTAGTTTGGTAATTTTTGTTTTAGGAAATGAAAATATGTATTTTATGCTCACCTGATTATCACATCCAGAACTTCAGCAGTTCTTTGAGGACCATAGATGTTCAGCATCAGCAGTGAGTTTCTCTTGCTGAAGCCCAACACTCTTCCAAGAAAAGAGCCATCTTTATCTGTAGAGCAACACTGAGGCAGAAGGAAACTGAAAACATCCTGTTGTTTGTTTTCTTTGGTAATATTTACCCTTTACAAAATTTTTGTTCTGATTATCATCTGCTTCAGAAAATAAAGGAAAATATGTTTTAGTGACAACAGATTATTTACATTTAGAAACATGGTAATTAACCCAGATTCTGAAGTTCTTGTTCCTAAATCCTGAGTTATTTATATTTACGGCCCAAGGTATCTGTTTCATAATTTCAGGGGAAACAAGGTGTGTGTCTAGTAAATACATTTCACTGTAAATGCTAAGTAAAAAGCCTTGCATCTATCATGGAAATAAGAATTCTATTGAAACAGTTATCAATAGAGAACTTGATAAACACTTTCTTATTGATAAAAGACCTTGCACTGTTAACATTATGAGCAGAGGTCATCCTTAAAACTGGTACATAAGAGAAGATCTGGCAATCTACTTCACGGTAATAGATGCCTGGCAGTGTTCAGCACAGCTTAGAGAGACACAGTGGCAAATGTCTCATTAGAGTCACCATTACTGCTCGTTTCATTATGGACAAATTTACTCAAGGCTATTTGCTCACTCCAGTGTAAAACACCTCCACGATTTTTTTTTTTTAAGCTGATGCTGCTAATGAAACAATATAGCAACTAGGAAATGCTACCACATTGGACTAATTTATGTATATGTTCCAATTAGATTCCTTACATGGGATAAAGAGTTAAAAGGTGGAAAAATTTTCTCATTAGAATGACAGTAACTGGTTTTGCAAATCTGTACCCACCTGCAGTGCACACTTTCAAGACCAAGGAGTATTTGTTAGCATATTTTTAACACACCCATACCTCTGGTTCTTTCTGTGTATTAAAGCAGGAGCACTTAAACATTGTTACCCCACATTGAAATCAGTGTGGTGGGTCCATTCCTCTAGCAAGTCACAGGAGGCTTCCCTTCTGGGTGTACTTTGTGTGTCTAGGGATTTTTAAAAATGTATATGTACACACATGTATTTATATATGTGTGTATATATGTAAAATATATCTAGAGAGTGCTATATATCTCTCCACATATACCTATATATAATACATATCTATATTTATTTTTTATAGATACAGACTTGCAGCTTGGGATAATAGCCTTTGCTTGAAGAAATCTGGGCCATACAGAAAAGTGAGCCAGCATTTGTTAAAGACATGCTCTCAAGTAACTTTGCTTATCAAGGCTTGTCAGAGTTTCAGTGCTTTCCCAACCATAAAGGCATGTACATTCAATCTCCCTGGAAGCCAGGGTGTGTGAGTTAATGACATTTGACAACTGATTGATGTCAGATGCAGCTTTGAATTTGGAAACCCAATTACCTCTTTCCCTTTCAGAGCAGAGGTCATTCCAGTCAACAAAACTGTACTGCCTTACTTTGCAATTCAGTCTGAGAGGATGCAGGAGATTCTGGCCTTCAGAAAAGCCTAATGCACTGGGAGCAAAATTTGCAGATGAAGAAGATAGATACACATTGATTAACCACTGGTCACATGAGCCAGTGGAAATATGAACATACCCTTTTTCTCCACACAGACAAAAGTTAATTCTGTTACTAAGCTGGTAGTCTGTTGTTGAAGGTGCAACCACAATACTCTTTTGCAATGTCTCAGTTTCTCAACTGCATGCCATTTTCCAAATGGTAAATATTTTTGTCCAGAATTTCCATGGTTTGTACAGAATTTTGCCAAAGAATCACAAATCTATACTTCATTTGGTGTGCTGAAGATGATACAAACATGATAGAACTGGGATAAATTGCACCAGCAGAAAAATCTGGTCAATTACTTAGGAGCTTTAGTGACCAGCTTTCTAATCTCACACTCAGCTACTTAGGCTCTGTTTGTCTAAAAATGGAACCACTGTAACTTGTTGTGCAGGTATCTGAAAGCAGAAATCACTGTGTTGCAATTAGATGGGCAGAAATTAAGACTGAGTGATTTCTGTTCTTTCTCCATTCCTTAACTTGTTAGAGTGGAATAAATGGACATTAGGCAGTCAGGTGAATATATACCTGCCCTGGACTTAGCTTTTAGTAATTAAGCACAGCTTAAATACACTATAATGTTAACATTTACAAAATTAATTTCGTTGGAAAATGCAAAATAGTTTCCTAAGCCCCTTGAAGGGAAATAAGAATAAAGAGGAGATCTACCAGGGCTATAGCAGAGAAGGACCACAACCATTACAACTGTCATTGTAGGTTTCTACAGGATGCTAGAGGTAGTAAATTCAGAGCACCAATCTGCGAAAAGGCAGCTGGCTTTTTATTATAAGCACTTCGAAGCACTCTCTGGATGAAAGGAGTGAAAGCAATGCTGCTCAGCACCATAGTGTCAGGCCTGATTCTCCTCGCTCATCCACCAGTATAAATCAGAATCACTCTGGGGAAGGATTTACACTGCAATTTTGTGCATATAACAAAAACTATGTATGCAAGGTAATGAGGAAGTCATCTTTTTAGAGATCTTCCTATCATAGTTTTATTTCTGTTTTGAAGAGGGAGAAACCTCATCAGCCCTGAAATAATTGAAACTGCTCCTAAAAGCATGTCACCTCCCTGGTCGTGTATGAAATTGGTACAAAGCACTTGTTTATTTAAGCCTGTGCATTTTAGGGCTAAATGGGCAGTTCTTCAGGACTCTTTGAGAGCATTTACCATAATATCTGCTTATCCACATTGCAAATCTATGCATATCAAGAATCATCAATACCTTCATGAACATGATCCTCACTTTGCCCATGCCAAATTCTGCTCCATGCAGCACAGTCCTGCAGAAGCATCACCCTATTGGCTGTAGAGGGACTACGAAGGGGAACAAGTCTGCAGACTCCTATACAACTCTTCCTGGGATGTATAGACCAGTTGCAGAATTAAAAGGACTCACTGGCTGTTATGCTACAGAATAGCAATATCTTTATCGCCATCACATTGTGGTAGCTGTCAGTGGTGAGTCAGGCTAAACCCTGTATCAGAAACCCTGTATCAGAATAGATACAGCTCTTAGCCTGAAAAATTGGCTTTTAAAAAAGCAGGTCATAACTGTAGGTGGATGCTAAAGGTATAGAGAGCAATGAAATCACAGGCATCATCCTTTCCAAGGAGTAACTGAGACAGATTCCGCAGGCCCATATCAAACTGTTGTACCCAGAGCACAGCCGATATGCTCCAGCATTGTGGCGGAGGAGCTGCAGAGCAGCTCTGCCTCTCTGCTGTAGCCCAGGATGAATGAATTTCCATCTCCAGCCCTTCAGAAACACCTCAGCAGTGCAGCTGTTCAGTTCCGTACCAGGACCAGGTTGTGACCCTCTGCGCTGCACAGACACATGTAAGAGCCTGTTCCTTCCCCTACCATCGAACAGCAAAACATTCTTCTCTGAAGATCAGTGCTTAAACACATAATTGTCTCCAAAATCCACATCAAATACATTATATCCCAAATAATTACTACAGTACCTGGTAACAGCTACTTCATCTAGAATATTTAATGGGAAAAAAACATTCAAGGAATGAATAGAGAACACTTAAAAATTAAACAGTTCTTAAGATTTTGATCCAATATTATTTTGCACATCTGCCACTGGATTTAGTGAAATGTGGAAACATGCACAGCAAAAGACAATGAGAAGATTAATTTTTTTTCTTTTCTGTTTTTCAGTGAGTTTAAAAACACAGTGCTCCAGCCTTTCTGGTGGCCCTGCAGCAATGCTGCTTGCTTCACCAACCAAGAATGAACCTTCAGAGAACAGCCAGGTTTCATGCTCAAGCATTTACATGTTTTGAGGTCCAGGTTTCTCACTTCAATTTCACTTTGTCATGTGGCTGCAAAACTTGGGGTCTTCTGCTCCGTGGGAAGACAGAACCCCAGCAGTTCTTACCTGAAGTAACTTTGCTGAAAGGGAGCAAATAGATAGTGGTCACTCCTTGGAAAGTGAAGAGCTGGTCCCACCTTCCTTGCACTGGTTGGACACCAGATTAGCAGCAGCTGTGGGGACAACTGCTCTGATGCTTTCCCTCCTCTTGCAGAGTAGATGCTGCCCTTGTGAAAAATGCATGGAGATTGTGTTCAGAAAATGTGTCTAATAGCAAACACTAACAGAATTTCACACGAACGAAATGGGTAAACCTTCAGTTTCTTATGAGTCTGCCCAAATCCAGGGTAAATGCTGATGAGTCTCCAGTCCTTCCCCACAACTCTCCATCACCCACAGACATGACAGAGCAACTAATAAACAAGCTACAAAAGCTTTCCTCAGGTACATGATTTCAGTAATACCTCTTGGCATGGATGTCAGGAGCAGCTGGGAGCCCTGTTAACAAGAAGAGCAGGTTAGACCAGCGATGGGGCCATGGGCACAAGCTGCTCCCCTCTCATTGCAGCACAGACCCACAGGGAAACCTCAGTCTGAAGGGGATGGGGCTGGGGGGCTTCCTGCTGGAGGATACCTGCTGAGTTTAGAGAAAAAACTACTAGATGTAAACTCAAGCAACTAAAATTCTCTGTATACGTGTGTCTGAATAGTTCCTATCACTTTATTTAAAGGAGTGGTTTTTGAAATGGCACACTTGAAGAGCACTATTCATCTGCATCAGTTGTCTACTTCTCAGCTTAAAAAAACTTTTCTCATTACTTTTTCCAGTTGAATCAGTTATTTTGGCATGAAGTGGAAGAAAATACAAACATAACACATGTAACAATAGCCGTAGGTTGTGATTTCTGTTTCCAAACATGTTTAGAAGCAGAAGGGAGAGCACATTGTTATTCCAACCCAGGCAAAGCCAGAGGTAACTCAACGTTGCAAACCCTCTTCCTTTTTTTTTTTTCTTTTTTATAAATAGATGATAATACAAATAAATCCAGTCAGTAAATGAACCTGAGCAAAGAGACAGCCTCCTTCAGTGCCAGCCAAAATTCCTGGTTGCCTGGTTCATGGACAATGGGAGAGCTTACCTTCAGCCTGCACACAAATCAAGACATCACTGTCTCTTCAGAGCACATGGGATTGCTTAGTTTTACTTTTTATGTTTCTTATATATGAAAGACTTGATCATGTGGTGTGTACCTTCTTTTGAATCTGCATTTCTATATTAATTATTAAGCAACAACTATAACCTGTAAGAAAGTGATATAGCGCTAGCATCTCATAATTTGTTACAGTTAAATTATTGGCAAAGTGTATCTACCTGCTCTTTGACAAATATGTACGATAGCTAATTAACCCAAGTAAAACAGAGAATATTCCTCAGGCATCCAGCCTTCAACCTCACATGTCTGATGCAATAATCCTTTTGCTCATTTTAAAATAATAATAATAATTAAAAAAAAACCTAAGGTCCAGGTCATCTGTCTGGATTCAGGAGAAGCTTCACTCTCAATAAGTGCTGAGATAGATCTATGCACCATTTCAGGGGAGTTCGTTTTGAACTAGTCATGTTATTTAATAAAATATCATTTCTGCAATTTCCTCTAATCCTTTACACTGCTATTAAAAGTTTAGGATTAGCAAAGTCTGTCCTTTGAAAAAAATAAAATAAAGGGAATCATCAATGCCTTTCCTCTAGGCTTTCGGCAATATCGGCAGGTTTTTCAGGGCAAAATGCAATTTTAAGAACTCAAAATCTTTTTTTGCTGGGATTTTAAAATGTCACCCCATTCCAAAATGTCACTTTTTCATTTAAGTCACTACCTTGGGGGTTTACAATCCTGCAGTTACAAATTTATTCCTTTTTAAGCAGAGTGTAGAATTTAAATATACTGCTTCACATTAGAATATGTAAAGGCTTAACTGGATGGCATAATCTACACAAACGCAAAATCACATTACTCCAAGTCTCCTTTGTGCTCTACATATATTACTGATATAATTTTCTGCTGGAAATATTAATCATTTTGAGAAATTTATCTCTTGGATAGCACCAGTTACAGCAGACCAAATTGCATTTTCCAAGAGTAAATGTAGGAATAGCTTTTTCCCCTGTTTAGGCTGCATAATTTGCATGTCAACTGAGATTATCCTCATGATTTTAAAGTTAACCAGCTCATCTCAAGGAAGGTAGTTTGCTGCAGCTGATGTCAAAGTTCTGTTTTTTCATACTATGCAGCATTTGAAGACAATAAACACTAACTTCAAAAGCCCATCCCATATAGTTATGACAAGCCTTTTGGTTGGTTAGCATGGGTTAGTCTTATAAAAGACTAACCTTGCTTGGATGAATTTTCAAGTAAACATTCCTAGAAATTATTTTTATTAACATTGCAGAAGTTGCTTTGCTGTAAATCGGAACCATGCCTTACAGATCAGTTAAGTTCTCCTCCTTTATTTACACCAGCTAGGGATGTATTACCCTACGAAGATGCATAGCTGTGAAAATGGTCTCAACAGGGTTTCTTTGGCCTTTGTTAGATTTTTCTCTTCCCGCAAACAAATAAATAACAAAGATAACTTTGTCATTTCTCTTTTTCTCCCCTAGCCTGCTCAGACAAAGGCCTGGAAGCGGGATCAAAGCTTTAAAACAAAATTTAAAGGACTATTGTATCTATAGTCAAGTGTAGATTTTACAGTGAAGTATTTTCTGAGCAGCAAGTGTTGGTTCATAAACAGAAACACTCTGCAGCAGTTTGCCAGATTCAGTGAGGTTCAATTTAGGAAAAAAATAGCTCTTGCAGGGGTTTGCTGAGGATGAACCTGCAGAGCTGTGCTGCTGTGAGCTGAGCAAGATGGACGTGAAAGGAGAAAAGGACAAAATCAGGTAACTAAAAGGGGTGGGGGGAAGGAGACAAATTTGTCTTTTGGACATCTAAAAGCCTGCAAGAAATGGACAAGACAACATCTCTGTGGGAAGTATAAGCACCAGGACGTACTAGGACATCACTATGCACTTCTTCTGAGCCCCATGCCCCAACATTAAATGATCAAGGAACAAGGGTAAGGGTCATATGACCAGAGAGAAAAGGTGTTTGATCTGAAAACAACAGGGTTTTGACACAAAAGTGCCAGGGGATCAGTCACTGCTTGGCTGATGTACCTGCCAGAGCCACTGAGGTGGCCATGGCTGCTCACGTCCCCCACAGCATCCCGGGTGGCTCCTGTGGGACTGAGGGAGAAGATCTCCACTACTCGTACAAAAATTAAATAAATGGTGCTATTTTCCTGGCCTCTCATGTTTTCGTTCTTCCTGCCTGTGTACTCACAAAGGAAAAAAAGCATAATAAAATATATGGGGAGATTGATCATGGGAGGTCTGTTTCCTCTAATACAATCTATATTACTGTGAGCAATCTTGTTTCATATCACTCAAGTAATGCATTTATATCCATTTCCTTACAAACACACTCATAATAACATTTTTTTGGTATCTCTGTAGCTGAGGCTCTTTCAGGATAAAAATAATTTATGTACAATTAGGTTAAATAGAACTAGGTGTACCAAAACACAGCAAAGCTCAGTGAAAATGCTAACAAATACAGGGCAAATGATGCACAGGCCAGATCTGGGAATGCTTCTTTGCATTGAATCCAAAATTTTTACAAGATGCTGCTCAGCATCACTGAATATTAATGCTTCAGACCCTGTTGGACCTCGAAGAAAAATTATTCAGCCTAATTTAGGTGGGATTTTTTTTTAAATCATTGTATTTTTGCATCAGCCACGTCAGGGGTAAGATTTGCTTCTTACCTTTTCGCTCTAATAACAAATGAAGGACCATCTTGCAAAATGGAAACAGTCCTAATGACACTAAAATGTAACCTGTAGTAAATGTTAACTGAGAAAAAGTACAATTCTGTAGGGTTTTGGTGGGTTTTAACCTTGGATTAAAATTATTCTTTTAAAATATCCAGTTATGCTCTAACGTTAATTACAAAAGCTCACAGTATTTCTGTTTATTCCCCTTTTCTGGTACTTTGCCAGCAATATGGAAACCTGTCACTATCAGCCTTTGAATGTTTCTGTGTGTTTATAACAGTCTTGATTAATGTACTGGTTCACTACAAGCCCTGGGAGATTCTAGACTAAAGCATAAATAGTTTATTTATAGGGGAGATATTTTGAAATCCTGATTTTTCTTAAAAGAAAGAAAATTTTTGAAGTCTACATCACTTCCTGTAATAGATGCTGTATAATCCAATACTTACAGGTTTCTAATGCACTACAAGACATTTTGGAAGTCATTTGGTATTTTGAGTCCACTTCATAAAGAATTTGCATATCTTTTAAGTATCTGAGTTTCTTCTGGCCTAAACACAAAAGAATCTCTAGAGGCACAAATTTCAGAAAGTGTATAC
Organism: Patagioenas fasciata; assembly: GCF_037038585.1. Classification (NCBI taxonomy): domain Eukaryota; kingdom Metazoa; phylum Chordata; class Aves; order Columbiformes; family Columbidae; genus Patagioenas; species Patagioenas fasciata. The sequence continues at coordinate 9,260,036 of NC_092526.1, read as the reverse complement.
TGAATAAATGGAAAGCACTTTGCATACTAATACAATGCTGTTCTTCCATTTTGTCTTATAAAATGGCAACTATTTATTGCAACCAGTTTTGGCACATGTTGGTAATTGCAGTGAATAGGTGCATTGTCAGCACTGCACAAAAGAAAGCTTATCAAATCCTGTTTTATCCCGAACTACTTATGTAATGCAAAACCTGAATTGCTTTCAGAAAACTGCCAAAGAACCACAATTTACCTAAGTGGAAATTAATCTTTTTTTTATATTTTTTTTTTTTCCACGGTTCCTTCTGTTCTATAATTACATCCTTAACACTATAATAACCATTTAAGACAACAGAAAAAATAATGATAGGACGATCTATTACATGTGAAAAAGACTGTCTGGGGAAAATAAGCATTAAGCAACCTGGAAGGTGATGCTTTGATCATATAAGTGTCTTTAATAATAATGTGTATGCATTTTGGTTGCTTCCTTATTCTCTAAGTGCTCTCACTCTGAAGCTCTTGGTGTCAGCAGGAAGTTCCTGAATAAACACAATGTAAACTAAGTTAAGGGAAAAATCTCTCCATGTTCTTTGCGCATGACTGAAGTAAAAAGGCTAAAAGATCAGCTGAAACTCTCCACTGAAATAATATTTCTAGGAAACATTTTTCACTATGCAGGAAAACCACTGAAAATTTAAAATGTCAAAATTTCCACATAAATGAAACCAAAACATCACCTGCCCTGTTCTCAAGAATCTGTTGCCAGTCATAAATATGTGTTTTGAGAAAATGCTTAATAAAGTAAAAGCACAATGAAACTTCCTAAACCATCTTTTAAAAACAACTGTACAAAAAATGAAAATGACACTGAAAATTCAAAGTGAAAATACAAAAGCACTGAATATGGGGAGAGGGATTGCTTGAGGCTTAAGGGGTTTGTCTAATTTGGTATCTCTAGTGATGAAGAGGCCACAGGTGTGGGGTTTTTTTTACTGCTAACTATCATTACTACTCATCATTACAAAGTCTTGTTAAAGCCTAACCTAAATCTCACTTGCTGAAAATTAATCCTGTTATTTCTTATGCTATTCTAAGTGGATATAGAGAATAATTTATTACCCTCTCTTTGCAATAACTCTAGAATGGCTCTAATTATACCACATATGCTTTTTGATGGTTACATTTTCAACTAAATCAGGTAACTGGAAGGTTAACTACTGACCGAAAATTATAACAGCTTTAATAAAATATACCTAATGAGTCCCATGCCTAAAAATTATACTTATAAAATATGAATGAATTCTTTAGTTTAATTAATTATCAAGAAGGATAATCACAGTGAATTTACTTTGCAATAGCAGTATTATTCGCATGTATTTACAGTTGGGTGATTCAAAATTAGTGGGATACAAGGTAACCAATTATTCAAAAGAAAACAAACATGGTTATGAAAAAAGGCTGTAATATCAATTCCTGAACTTATAGCTACTCCATGAAGTAATGCCTAGTTTGCATATGTAGATGGCTATTATGATTTTGAGCAAGAAAGCTACTTAAGCACAATGCCTAAAAGGAAGCTGGTGCTTAATTACTTTCCTGGGCTACACATACCAGTAAAAATTATTTTCCCTCATTTCTGAGTGGAAAGCAGTAGTAGATTCATATAGCCTGAATACTGAGGGTCTTTGGGGACCAGAAGGCAATGAAATACCTACCTCTAACTCACCCCCTGGCTTCAGGCTGACTTCCCAGCCTCACCTGTTGCCAGATGAAGCTTCCAGATCAGCGATGGTGACTCAGACCATCTGCAGCCATGGGGCCAGTGACCAGGGCCACACACTCCTGTGGCTGAGCCTTCACCTTTCACAAAATATCATTGGTCCCTTCTCTCTCTCCATCTCTGCGGACACCCCCCAAAAAAAAACCCCTTATGTCTAATTTAGGGTTTTGATCTTTGTTTAATATCACATTCAGGTTTCTCCCACAAAAGCAGGTTCCTTTTCCTTTCACTACCAAGTTAAGGGTAGTGAGTATGACAGATTAGGTTCTTTTTGCCTCTCCCTGCTAGACATTGCAAATAATGTCTTTGTGGCTCTTCTGTGCCACTTCTCCATTTTTCAGTAGTGTTTAAAAAATGTGTGCTGTATGCAGAAGCGTGTGCAGTTTATACTAAAAACTGAACCGTTTTAGACAGAGAAAGGCTATGACCAGGCCAGCTGTCAGATGCTGTGATTCACTGAAGTCTCTTGGCTGCCTTTGAAAATGTGAGTACTCATCTTCCCCCATATAAAGCCAGCAGGGCTCTGCAAGAACAGGAGGACAGCTTGGAGACACAGTCGCTCTTACATGGCATGGCATTGCACAAACATAAACAATTATTACTTATATCTCCCTTTAGTACTGGAAACCAAGCCACAAAACCTAAAAATGATTTTTTGGTGGGAGGGCAAGGTGGGGGAGACAGTTAAATTTAGCTTACAGTTGAGGTGTCCAAGATCCAAGAGTCTGGAATTTCACTTCCTATTTTCCCTGAGGAGTTGATCTGTCAGACCTTGCCTCTGCATGGCCGGCATGAATGACCAGACATAAAACACAGCTCTGACCACAGCATTCAGAAAAGTCACTACTTAGGGAGAAGATGAATATTTTGAGCACTCATCTAGGACATGGGAGACTGAGTTTCATATTCATAACTCACATAAGGCCAAAGAAAAGGCAAGGACCTCTCTTCCTGCATGTTTCTTTATGACTAATGCAACCTGATGGCTCTGGATCCCATACTGAAGAGTTTCATTCCTCTCATGTACTATCCAGGGTGTACAGCTACTTATAACTGGTTTTTATGTTCAACTCAGAGAGGTAAATATCTAAGAAATGAATGCTCAACAGTCGCTGCATCAGCAAGTGAATCTGTTGGGAATGTAGACCTAAATGCAGTGATAGAAAGTCAAATGTCACTTAGCAAAAGTAGAAACCAAACATTAAGTCCTGATAGGTATTAAATTTTTCTGCAGGTAAAATAAATCATCTTGATCAATGAATATTGACTGACTTACCAAATGGTAGAAGAGCAGAGAAATCTGCAGACCATCTTCTGAAAATAAAGTGTGTCAGGACAGGTAGACCCTCTTTTCCAGATCATTTGTGAGACAGAATGAGCTTAGCACTGTCACTAACACAGCCCGTGAAGTACTTGTTTCCATTCAATGCATCATAACATGTATTTAAAGACAGAAATGAGTCTCTGCACACCACAATGAATGACAGACTTAACTCTGTCATTGAACATCTGACTCATCTGACATGAGTGATTGTTGCTCAATTGTTGGACTTGGTTTCATCAGGAGGGCCCTTACCCAGAATTGCTGGACTCATCCTGACCTGTACATTGCCAGTCTCGTACACAGCTCAGGACTCAGTCTAAATCAGTCATTATTAGCGCACTCACCTAATGTCAACTGTCTTTACTTGGGTTTAAGCAACAGGCAGAAAACAGATGAGCCTTTCTGCATTTTGAAGGGATTGTGCTGCCAATTCACCTCAGATTTCTTCATCTGCCTGAATTTCATTTTTAGTGCATCAAAAGTTCTTTCAATTACAGATTTAGAAGATGATGTGCTGCATTTTAATGACAATCTTCTGGAGTTTGAGGGCTAGGAACAAGAGGCTTTCTTGACTTCAGTTGTACCTTAAGGGAATGAAGCACTCTCAGCTAAAAAGGAAAAAAATATAATTTAAGTTTTATGAAAATTATTCCTAAAGAGATATATTCTTCTCTCAGAATATTGAATTGATCTGCAGAGAGGTGCTCTGCGTTCGTGGTGGTAATACTGAAAGAAGGACTTAGCCTATGTACTCTGCTATGAGATATTTGAATTTTGGAATTACCATAAGGAGCAAGAGAGCCAATAGTCCTGCTTTGATGACATTTTGTGCTGAGATACACAATTGATGTGGTTTTGGTTTTTTTTCTGCTTTAGATCTGCTTCTGTGTTTGTGTACCTGAACAGGTGAAAATTTCTCCATTTCCCATCTCTTCAGTTGCTTCCAGAAAGGAGATGGCAGGGAATAACATAAAAGATACTTCAGGGTTACAGTCTAAGATAGGTATAATAGTAAGGAGAGAGCAGCTGGTTATTTTCTCAAGAAATCCCTTTTGTTACAACAAAAAGAGAGACAACCCTTGATAAACTGGATTTTCTTCTTTTTTGCATCTTTTTAAAATGTAGGCTACAGTATCATACTCTTAGCTATGTCTCAAGTCTTTCACAGTTTAAGCATAGTTTAATGATTAAGCAATGAGAAGCAGTATAAGAGTGCTTCAGTTGTCATTTATTGTCTTGACTAACAATTCAGATGCTTTCTTCCACAGTATCCGTCCAATGAAGGCTTATGCCCCTGAGAAAGTTAATTTTATGATCTAGCTTTTGAAAACTTTTATCCTGGGACATCATTTTGAATTCTGCAAGTTGGTCTGGTGTAGAAGTCATGGCAGCACTTTTATTCATAACGAATTGCACCTCCATTCACAAGCGGCCCCCTGGGGACCACGGGGCTCCTGATTCCCAGAGCAATTGAATGTAACTGCATCTTCTCTTACTGAGCACCTACCACCTTATGTTGCCATTCGTAAATCCATTTGGGATTACAACTGGGTTTTCACAGACCAAATATCTTTCTCTGTCTTAATTTGGTACTCCATGCTATTAGGCAACTTATCACATCCCTTGTCACGCAGGGGTGTTTCCTGATGCCTATAACAAACTGTCCAGGTAATGCTACTATAAATATAGACAAGTATATTTAGCATCTTATAGTCATCAAATTCCATTACTTTGCAAAACTCTGTTGGGATTTGAACAAGGAAATAAGACAAACAAGAGTGACAGATTCTAAATTATTATCCCTCATGCTTTAAAATAATAAAATTTACCTTTTTCTTTTTTTTTTTTTCTTTTTTCTTTTTTCTTTTTTTTTTTTTTAAGGCAATTTCTCTAACTCTCTGGCTGTAGAATAGAATTTCTGTCTTGGAGATGTCTGTTCCCCTATGCCTGCCATGCACTTTCTAATCTCTGTCAAGTCTTTTTGCTGTTAAGAAAGACAAAAAATAGACAAATTACACATAATAAAGTTTTCTCTGCAGAAGCAAAAGCACCAAATGTCTGTAAAAAAAATGTAGGTAAATAAAGATAAACTGTGGCTTGGGACCTCTCCAACTGGATGATTCATCATCTAGCTGCTTCTCTGAGATATGTTTGAATCTAACAACATTTACGCAATATTCCTGGGCTCAGGCATGACACAATCTGCCATGAAAGAATAAACAACCTTCTGCTCTACTTGAGAACTGTGTCTAAGCTGCATTATTATCTGCTATTATTACATTAAAGTGGCAGAAAATTAGTCCTTTCCAATGTGATTATACATAAGCCTCAGTAACTTATTTTTGCCTATGTAAAATTCTAGTGTTTCCTAATCTTTTAACTGTACCCACCTAGGATTTTTTATCATTATTATTTACTCAATGCCTCACATTAAAAATATAATATAAGGTCTTTAGGGAAGGAAGCATGAGAAAGAATGAAGACAGTATCAAGCACTGGGTATACAATCCGAATTAACATTTCCTCTTACTATGTCGCTGATGAGGCAAGTGTAAACTGCAGCTGACAAAAAGTATCCAAGAAGTACACCAAAAGGGTTTGATCCAACATAACTCACCATCTACAAACAGATGTTTTAGTGTCTTTCTTGAGTTACATAATAATATGTGCGAGGATGCTTCAAACAATTCACGCCATCTAGATGAGACTGCATAGCTCAAATGAGATTTTCATGAATGCAAGTCCTGGACTGGGTATCTGCATTTCTTTTCATGTAGATGATACATAAGAATGGTCCTCCTGGGCCAGACCAGAAAGCCTGTTGGTGAGAATTTCTGTTTGACACATATTCTTTTAGTACAGAGAAGAACTAGAATAAAGCTTATAATCTATCTAAGGCTGCTTGAGATTCACTTTGTGCTTAAGTATTGAAAAGTTATAAAAAATGCCTAACCTATTATTGCTGTGTAACTGCAATGATGAGGAAACAGAGACAGAAAAACAATTTAAACACTGAAAAACAAGATATCATAGTCCACTATAATGTTAATGAAGGTCTATACATGCAGTGGAGGTATTGCATGGAGTGGGATGCACAGATTGGGAAGCATGCAAACAGCAGAATGGATATATAGCATGGGCTGAACACATGGTGCTGCTAATGACTGAAGCCATATGGAAAAAGCAATTACCCAGCCAAAAAGAATGATAAAAGACAATAACCAGTAGGAACATATATGAAACAATATATAAAAAACTAGTTAAATCTACATAAAGTGAAATTCTAGCCTGAATTCCTTACACTCAGCTACAAACAGGCATGCTGTGCCCAGGCATCAGTTGAACACTTGCCATATTTTGTTGGCCATGTAACACAGAACTCTGAATAAAAAGCTTCCAGATCTGTTTGGGCAAGACTTTGAGCCTGGTTCCTGGATTAAAAGATGACCTTGGAGCAGCAGACAGGCCCTGAAGGGGCTGGTGGATATGGGTCAGGACCCCTCACCAGCTGCAGCCCCTGGCAGGTCCCAGCCTGCAAGAACCCCAGATGAGGACAAGTCACAGGCTTTCTGCAGCATGAAGGTGTCTGAGGGACAACCACTCCTACATACTGACCAACTTCTAACCTGAAAATTGGCTGATAACGGTCAATACCAGGACAGGCCATGTGGATAGGTGATGAGCATGCTGGAAGATTTCTTCAAGGTCAATAGCAATTGCAAGCCCAAAAATGAATAAGCTGTTCAGTATGAAGATCCCAGCTACTGAACAATTTCCCTGCCCACCAGAACTGAGACCAGCCAGAGCAGCAGTGCCTTCTAGCTTTCCTGCTAACCTTAACCAAGGAAAAACAGCAGCACAATGGATCACAGTTTTCCAACATATTTAGTAATGAGGAAGAAAAACTGCTTAATCATTTCACCTGTATAACAAAGTACACGTATTAATGGTGTGTAATTCACAGTGCTTTGTTTCCAATGCTTGATGAAATGCTGCTATAACAAAATGGACTTGCCTGCTTTGGTCTCTAATTCCATCTTGGAATTTTAACAAATCTGCGATTCTCCCCAAATCTCTTCCCTGCCCAGGTAAGGTTTAGCCCAGGAATTGGATCAGAAAGTCATTTCTGGGCCCCAAGCCTGGTCTTTAGTTAACACATAACTGCACACCCTGTAATCCCCATTCATACACTGATGCAAGTCTGGTTTTAAACTAGTTCAAGTTCTCCTTGCTCATATTGGCTGTCCCGGAGTCTCACCTTCAATGGGCAGCAAGTTTCTTCTCATTTTGACTCTGTACAGACTGAAACAGCCTCTTTTCTAGATAAAAGCATCTCTGATTTTTGTACAATGGATTTGAATTTGAACTTTGTCCTTCGTATTTAAAAAAATAAATTGTGCATTTGGCCACTTTGTCATCATATTGGCTATGTCTCTGCAGCACATGGCCACAAATGTAGGATTTTTTTTCCTGACTGCTCATTCAACCCAGCAGTATACAAGCTATTCCCAACCAAAAAATCACATTTTCGCTTTCCCCAGGTGACGTCTGGTTTTACTATCAGCCCCATAGGAACTGCTACAACTGCCCACAGGAGCCTCTGTGGTGCTTCAAACTCAATCACAGACAACCTCTGAACAAAACACTTAGTAAAATACAACAACGTTTCCTGGAGAGTGGGCAAAGGTGTCTCATTTGATGGGAAGATGAGTGTGCTTGAGTAAGCATTGAACATGTTGTGTAGTAGAAGCACAGCTCCTTTCTCTTCAGCTCACAGAAATGATGTTTACAGGCAGTGGCAATGCACAGACCTGCCTGGGGCACTCTGGGACCTGGCCCCACACCTTCTCCCAGCCACCCTCCTCCTCAGACCAGGTACCGCAACCAACAGAAACCGGGGTGCACAACTTGGAGATCGCTTGTGATGTACCCTAATGGTTCTCCAGACTGTACGGGGCTAAGACACTTACCAAGGAAATTCCTTCTCTCCCACAGCACAGAAAAGGAAAAGCTATCATAGGAAAAAAATAAAAATTCCATATCATTATTGTTTTGAGGCAAGCAGAAGAAATCCCTTTAGGAGCAGAGTCCTATTTCAGTCATCTTTCATCCCAGCTTGAGTGTTTCTCTCAGCACTCCCAGCCCGACCAGCAGCTTTAAGTGAAGTCTGAGAAACTATCAGACTTCGTGTAACAACACCCTGGTTTATGGCATTTCAAGGAATATTTTGTCACTGCTCTGAGACTTTGTACAACACAACTTTTCAATGCTGTAAAATGTTTTGGAACTTTTGCATTACAAACTTGCCAAAGAATGCAACTTTTACTGGTTTAGAGACAGGAGACTCCTGCCCCAGCAGGTGTGGATAGAGATCAGGCCATTGATATTCACACTCTTTAAAATCTAGCCAAAGAAATATGTCCTTTTTTACTTACAATTATAGATAGAATATGTAATTTCAGTATAAATTATAGCATTTCCTGAAATATTTTACTTTTAACAGTTTGATAAAGCCCATGAGGTGGGACCTCAAGCATTTGCTGGTCAAATATGATCAAATAATATTGTATTACTTTCTTATAATCTGTTTACAATTTTCACAGCAACATTATTTATTTTTCCTTAAACTTGTTTCTTCCAAACAAATCTTATTTTTGGCTTCTAAACAATCTTTCCTTTGAATTTGAAAAAGCATTCTTTGAGTCACACTTCCTAATGTTCCTAAAGCTGCTTTTTGGCCATTTTTCCTTTCAGTTACCACCTTTTCATTTGGTTTGACTGAGTTTCCTGTTAAGGCCATCAGTTCTAATGAGCATCCTTCATCTCATTTTGATGGGTATCAGCACATTCCGGTTGAGCTCTTTGTGCACAGCTGTGTGTTAACTCCTGTCCATTTCTATTGGCAACATAGTCTGAGCATTTTCTACACTCCACAAGCTGCATTACTCAGCGTATTGTAGAATTTGATCTAAAAGACACATATATTTGTGACCACCCCCAAACATGAAAATTTCAGGGTCAACCTGTAATTTAGAAAGGGACAGGAAGGAAGAAAAAGAAGATAAAAGTAGCTACAAGCAAACAGGTCTTCAAAAGCTTCAGCTCATTTACGAGGCACCACTTGCATGTTGTGGGAAGATGTAAGAAATGTTCTGCAGCTGTCACAGCTTTCTAAGTGACAGCCCAAGATTGAGATGGTGGAGTCACAGCTCCCACTCAGCTGGGAGAAACTCCTCAAAGAGCTGCACTCATATGTACTGATGGATGGTTTATCTCCCACGTTTACATCTTCCTCCTCTGAAATGAAAGTATTTTCTTCATTGGAGTTTGAAGAGTAGTGTCTCATCGCAACAGACACATCTCTGTTTCCAAATTAATAATTCAATATTCCTCGTTAATTCGCTAAAAGACATAAGCCCTCTAACAGGAGTTGGCTGTAAAATACAGTTACGGCACTCTGCGAGTCATTACGGCACAAGCCAGCAGTCACTGAACTTGATGAGTGTTGACACTGGCCCTGAGTCCTTACATGTTTTATCATTAAAACTACCTCATATTTCTTATCCCAAAATAAGTAATTGGGGAAAGCAACCACTTCTGATTTATTTTCTTTAACCTTGGGAATGAGAACAACATTTCTGTTTTTTCTTAACTTTTTTGTCTGCAAGAACATTACTGTGTGTAAAATCACAGAATCACAGAAAATCTATGACTCTTCCTAGAGTTTTCAGAACCCAGACTGTATGTTCATTAGACACTTGAGATTCATAACTGGTATTAATCTACAGCCATTAAAAATGCAAGGTCATTTTGAAAATTGAAAAAATCAGGCAAGCATCTTTCAAATCTGTACCTAGTTCTTTCCACTCTTCATTAAATTTCAATTGGTGAAATCTATTGGTCTTCCTTAATCTTTAATCAGGGGGGACTATACCATACACAGACCATCTGGTGGTGAGTAACGGGTTAGCCACAGCGGGCTTTTAGGGGTTCATAACAAACCAGCCTAATATTGCCCAACAGCTGTCAATTGTTTTTATGAAAGTCAAGCTTACATTCATCTGATCCCATTCCTTCAACTGACCCTTTCCAACAAGTTGTATAATAGTCTAAAAGTGTTAGGAGGATTTTCTGCAAGAATCAATTATAAACAAGTGCCCTGTGAGGCTGAATGTACTTGGTTGTTCATATGGTAAATTATAATATCTTTTCCCTGGCAAGCTCTGTTTTTCATCACATCAACATCTATTGCTTGCTTCAGAAACTCTAGGGTGATAAAACTGTCTGAGGGAGATTCACCTCATCATCATAAAGCACAAAGCAGTTCAACCAAAGATGCTGGCTGATATTATGGAGTCCAGCACTAAAGAACATCTTTAATGTTAATGAGTCAACCTTTGAAAAATTTCATTCGTCACATCAATCAACAAAAACACTAAAACATGATGGGTATTCCTAATAATTAAAATGATTACATATGATTGATTAAATTATCAATCAAAAAAGTGGTAAATTTTATAACATAGGTTTACCATACAGGATGCATAGACCTCATGGCATTATTTTAAGTAGTCCTGCATTTTCCATTTGTAAGATATTATCTGAATAACCCTTGTTTTTGTCATCATATTTTATGGTTTGGAGAGATAAAAGCTTCCCTACTACTTTACTTACTGTCTCCTAAGGACATACATCTTTATATGCAGTTTGTGAGGCAGAAAGACCTGAATACTTAGAGATAGAGTTATGTTAGCTTTAAAAATATTTATAGCATCTTTCCTTCTTTTAAATTACACCCGTCAGTCAAACACAGCATTCACCGAAGAAGCTGCAATCCAAAACCTGTGCAGCTTAAACTAATTTCTGCGTTTCTACAAGAGAACATAGATTGCTTGTTTTGCCTGCAGAGCAACTGATGACCTCATATTGGTCACAGACTTTTTCTTTATTTGACTACTTTTTTTTCGTTTGTTTATCTTTCAGGCACCAGCATGCTTCACAGATGGGCATAAAATATTATTTGTCCCATTTCACATGAGAAAAATCCAAGCTCTGGGTGGCAGAAGTGACCCAAGTCACCGCCAGTACCAATGGAGCCAATACCAGGTCCCAAGATGACTGGCAGAGCCCGGGAGAGACCAGAGCCAGCTCACCAGCCACTGCCCAGGCTGGGTGGCAAAGCTCCCTGACTCCCTCTTTGCACTATCTCAGCCATCTGTCCCACAGAAAAGTTTTCCGTCATGTACGGGGGGATTTAAAGAGATTGATTAAGAAAGTTTTCAGCTAATGACCTTCAAAACATCTGCTTTTATAATATATGTTACGTGGCAAAGACCAAAAAATTGAATGGCATCTTTAGAAGTATAATCCCTGTCTGGCTCATCAGAAAGATCATCTATGCTTACAGGTCTGGCTTCTGCATTTAGCCCAGTTAAGCTAAATTCTGAGTGTGGCTGCTTCTTTAATCCTGTAGGAGAAAGTCAAGTGAAGTGAGACTGAGAAAAATACCATGATTTTTTTTTGTTGTTGTTCAGGAAAAGGAAAAGAAAAGAGAGAAAGTAGCTGTAGGGCTAATACTGTTTCCCTTTTTATAATATATTTCTTGGGTCAGTTTTACAGCAGAAAGTGATTTTCTGGGATCCTGTGCCATTGTCATAAATGACACAGTGACAGAAGGTGATTCATTTTGAACTAGCAAAAAATAAGAGGCTAAAAAAAAAAAATAATGGCCAAAGTTCAACTCTTGACATGACTTTCAATTTGAGAAGGGCTCACAGCGAACCGAGCAACAGTAGCACTCACACTCCCCCATTCCCAAGCACAGTGCAAGGCTGACAGAAGCAGAGGGTAAGTCAGCTTGTTAACGCAGACATATTTTTATCATTGCATAAATTATTTGCCTTTGGAAGAATTTTTTTGAAAAACAGAGAGAGAGAGAATTTTAGTCTGAACACAGAAAGCAGAGGCAGGATTCTGAAAAGAGGGGGGAAGAGCTGTATACCAGTGAAGTCTGAATACCTGTATATCCATCCCACATCACAGAAACCTCAGCCTATTCTCAGCTAGTGCCTGGAGCACTTTGCCTGGCACAGAGCCCTGTGCTTTTGCTCTCATGTGATGGATGTTGCTTTTAATGCTCTAATCACTCCCCAGATTCAGCAATGACTTCATGCAGGCTTAGGAGAATGGCTGCATCTGTCCAGCACATTCTTGCCTTTCCTGTCACATTTCTATCCTGCAGCATTGTGAAATATCTCTTTGACCCTTGAGCCTGGGTTTCTCCTATTTTCCTGTGGTGTGACTGGCTTTGTCAAGACTGGACACAGCCACGCTGTCCTCACCTCATCTTCCAGCCTGCCCTTTGCACAGAATCAACTTTGAATTAGTGCTTTTCCCCAAAGACAAGGATGAGTAATGCAGACAATGGAGGGAGCTAAGGAAAGAAGTATTTTTTGTGCTTCATGCCACCTCACTCGATGTGATGGCATCTTACCCACAAATGATCCCGGCTTATCATCATCCCAAGGGAAGAATGTAATGAGACATCATGTGGCCCCATCATCAAGCATTGTTTTTATAATAGGAGAGCAAATGAGCTGTACAGACCCAGGGTGGCTGATTGCATTCAGGCAAACAGGGTGTCAAGGGACATTACAGGAAGAGAAGTGCAAGTGGCCTTGGTCACAGAGAGATTACTACACTAGACCCCCAAAGAATACATTGGGACCTTATTACAGAAGTATCTGGGTACTAGTGACACTTATTTTTGTCACTATCATTAATTATAAGTAATATTAATATCACAACAAAGCCCCTGGCACTTACCTGGCAATAGGACAGCTCTGGAATGAGCCAGGCTGTTTTGGGAGTGCACTCCTCAAGGTCAGAGCCTCATCAGCAGTGGGGTCACAAGCCATGAGCATTTGGGTCTCTGAGTGCAAGGACAGCCTTAGGTGTAGAGAGGCAGGGTTCTTGGGTGGGGTGTCCTTGCTCTGGTGAAAGAAACAGGTAAGGAACCGTTGCCATGTTGTTTGTGTTGGAGAAAACAATAGGTCTCCATAGAGCACCCTCTGTTATTTTCAGGAAGGTCAGGGAGATGCACAGGGGATTTCTGGGGTGAGAATCTGTGTTTTTCAGTCAAATAAAGAGTTTTAACTTACACAGTTACTGCCCATGCTTCTTCCCTTCCAGCCTGGTTTTGCTGGGTGCCTTCTGACAAAGGAACATTCTAATTTGTCTTTTGCTTCTAGAGATTTGAACCATGCTCAGGCAATGGATGTGCCCACATTTTTAGCATAAATGAATATCAACAAAGGTAAGGCAGGAAGTTCTATTTCTTCAATGTATGAACACACACTATATTTGGTATCTAGGCAAGAGCCCAATCTTCTGTACAAATGCCAATAACGAGCCCTCGTAGCTCACCACACAGCTCAGGAAAGCAGGAGCACAGGGCATCTCCACAGAACCTTGTATGCCACACCAAGCATGAGCAGCACAGAGCTGTGAGTGGGACCTTCACTATGACCACGTGAATGCCTTCAACCTCAAACATCCTCTCATATCCTCACACACACCAGAAAGGCCACTTCCCACCTCAGTTACATGCATGATGCCAATCCTACTGGTCAGCGAGCACTGGTGGTTTTCTTTCAGGCTGCTACAGGTGTACTTCACTGATCCAATCCTCCACCTGATTCTCCTTGGTTTGAAGCATGGCATGGTGACTTTACTACACAGGAGGAGATTTGCCTTGACAGAAACAACCCAGGCTCCAGGAACACCTACAGCCACATATACCAACACTTCACCTGACACTGATCCCCATGACCAGGCTGTGCTGGTCCCCTGGGGCTTATGCATGAATCTGTGAGAGCATCACATTTAGATACGGCAGGACAGAGGAAGGGCAAACCTCTTAGGCAACCCTCAATGCAGCAAATAAAACAGCAGGTTTGCCTGAATACTGACGAAAGAAACTTTTCAGCACTTAGGGGTCTATGAGAAGCTGAAAGAAAACTACCCAGTAAAACCTGATGTTTAACCAAACTAGAGAACCTGCAGTCTCACCCCCTGAGCCTCACCAGCCAATTTAGAAGCCACCTGGGCAATCACAGATGTTCCTCTGCACTCCCCAAGCTCCTGGCATTGGACCTCCCCGTGCCATTCATATGAATGAATTTCAGGTGTTGCCATAAAGTTATACCATAAACGAAAGAGTAATCCCAGAGTCAGTGGGAAAGGAAGGTGAGTAAGGAACAACAAGCTATGCATCCCAGTGAGGAGAGATCCCTCAGAAAGGCAGAAATCAGAGGGCTTGTTCCAATTTCTCATGCTGCTTTCTTTAAATTCTTGAGTGGTTTCTTTCAATATTCAAGCTGGCAACTTAGAATTAAATCCTCCACAAAAGAAAAAAAAAAAAAAAAAAAGAGTATTCGTGTACTTCTAGGATTAATGAACAGAAGGAGATCAGGTATTTTGAATAAAATCTAGGCCAACTATTTAATTTGTCCAAATAAGAACTGGTGCATACCTCCATCAGAGCAACCTAGAAAAAGAGTAGTGGTTCATATGATTTATCTTCAATGGCTGTGTAAAATGCTTAGGAACACTATGAGAGCACATCTTGGGAAGCATGAGGCCGGAGATCAAAACCCAAAAAGGGCACCTTTTTCTTTCCCTGACACAGCCCCAGCCCTCCTGAACCAGTCCCACCTTCCAGCAGGCGGTGCAGCACGCTGCCTGGGCGCACCACTGTCCCAGTGCATCCCATTTATTAGTTATGAGAAAAGGAAAGGACTAATGTGATTTCTGAATAACGCAAATAATGGACAAAGAGGATTGCTGGACTGATCACAGACTTCTGGGATCCAAGCCATCCATCAAACTTGCTCCTCCTCCTTTTTTTGTTATTCATCACCATTTCCTTTAGGTAGGTCGTCAGTAAATCTTGTGTTAGCAGGTCAAAAGGGGTGACACGGTTTCCAGCCTCCAAGGACAAATAAAGTAGAAAACAAAGACAAAAGACCTCAAGAAAATGATAAAATGCTTTCTTTGCTACATCCTCAACTACAGCTGTCCACATTGAATGCAGATAACAACACCAATGAGATTAAAAATATAGGAAATATATATGTAAAAATCTATATTCTGTATGGCATATAAAAAAAATGTATAAATATATAATATATAAACCACTATATTTTTATATAGGAGATACAGATAGGTAGATATAGATATATGGAGATACAAAAAGCCTAGGATAAGAACACAACTATGTCAAATATGTCACTTATAAATTAAAAAATGAAATTACTTCATTGAATGAGAATGTTTCACCCATCACAATTCTCAGAAACCCTTCAAACATCCAGAACTAGAAGTATTGTATACCTTGGTAATAACTGACTTGATCAAACTAAAGGGAAATGTGATGAGGTGTATCTGTAGAGGATCCCAGGTAGGAATGTAGTTGTAAGATGGTGACCTGTGGTACTTACATATGTAAGAATCATTCAGTGAGATATTCACAAGCACATATGAAATCAGCAAAAAGTTTCACTGCAGTCTGCCTTTGTGAATTACAGTAAACATCCAGAGTAATTCCACAGACAGATGTGTACAAATATATAATCCAAAGCAAAGTCAAATCAGAATCTGTCCCTGGACCTTTCCCTTTGACAATACCATCTTCCACTCAAGCTAATGGTGTGTACTGCAAGAGACACCTTTAATAAAGAAAAAAAATCTGCTGTACGTGGTTTCCAAGATTGAAGTAGACGTTCTATCAACATGCAAAATGAACTAGTTCAGCCATTGCAAATGAACAGATTCACAAAACAAAAGATACACTTTCCACATCTCATTTAATTTATGCTATTATATTTCCATTCTTCACTGCACTGAGAAAACAGCTTTACCCATTTTCTAAAGTATTCAAATGTTATAAACTTTAATAATCAAAACACAAACAAATAAACATTATTAACTGCTTGAGAGAATATTTTAAATGAGCAGGAGAATAAAGAAAATATTGCTAATTCACAAGTTTTTGCAGTCTCTGCATTAGAATTCTCCGTAAGGGTTTATATGAAAAAAATGTGCAAGAACTGGATGCAGTAGGGGCCAGAGCCACACTGCTGAGGACAGAATTTGGTTTTCTACACACAAACATTATTCTTACAGATATTCCTAAGGGTATCTAAAACCTTTCAAAAATTAAAATCTTATTTACTGAAGTTCGTTTTTGTTACTTGTGTTAGATTCAGGTTGAGCTACAGATCTCTGAGGATGGTTCTATACAGAAAACCAGAGGTTTAAACCATTTATTGTATGCACATTGCTTTTTTGAGGTTTGATTGCCTCTAGTGAGCTCACTTTCAAGTTTTGTTAGGCGATTTCAGATTTATCCCTTGCCTGCACCCTTGAGTAACACTTAGAGAATGTAATGTTTAATTTAGCTGAAGATCCCTTAGTTGAGCACAGAGCAAGCAGGCTCCTGGAGCTTCCTTAGCTGCCTTTTAAGAAGGGAGGGGATTTATGAAGCACAAAAACGTCACTACAGATTACAACCCTGCACTATGAGAATCATCCTAAAATTTTAAGTAATCAAAGACTTCTCTTCTGTGTCTGAAAACTAAAAAAGCACACAGTTTTCAGTGATTTGTACAGACCTTGAGCTGGGGTGATGTTTTCAGACGGCCTAATCTCAGCCACCAAACTGTCATTAGATAGAAACAGACAACAAAACATGGTGATTTTCACTGCTTTTACAGCCAGGCCTTTTCCTGAAGAGGATAAAAGTCAAGAGTTTTGTAATCATGCCTTGAATTTCTGCAAAAAGCTGTAAAATTTTCTCATGGCACAGACATGAAGAAACTAGAACTGTTCTACTGTTACATAAGACTTGTAATGATTTTTTTTTTTTAATATATTAATCGAAGGTGTATTTTTAATTTTTGATCCACTAAAGAAAATCTGTTATTTACTTTCATGTATGTAGTAGTAATAACACTACCTGGCATGTTTCTGTCTTACAGACTACAAAATACCAAACTCTATTTTCCTTAGAATACCTCTCATGAAATGCACTTCGCTCTTTCTTGACACATATAAATATGTATCTAAAGGTAGTAATTTTACAGCATCTTTTCACATTTGTGTAGGCAGTTTAAGTCACCTGCTCACCCAAAGGCCTGTTTCTGTTCTCTAACACAGGTTTCAATCCTGCCTTGTCCTTGAGTACAAATCAGAAGCAGAACACATATCCCGGATGCATTTTCTCTGAGGCTTTAACTTGTCATCTTCTTTAATTAAGCAACCATGGGTGTGTTTCCAGCAAAAAGGAGGCTGGATCTTTCTCATGAAGCTCAGGCAAAGGACAACAGGCTACAAATGCTGTATCTGTAAGCACATTTCCTATGTCTTGAAATATCCCAACAAACCAATTTGACAGCTGGGACATGTTAGTTTAGGCCTGCTGCTGCTTCAGAGAGCATCATAGATTCTGTTTGTCTCTCAGTGGGAGCTGTAAATCCACTGCAGGGTTGGCCAAAGTGCTCCCAGAGAAGCCTAAGTGCACTTTGCCAGGACCAGAATTACTCCCACACTCTTCTGCTGCCACAAGCTGCTTCTGCTGTATGGTACCCATAATTTTGCTTGGGTCTAAAGCACCTGTGAATAATGATATATATTCTTGAGTGCCTTCTTTTTTCATTATTTCAGTTAGAGCGATTTTAGGAAAATTTCCTTTCTAGAACTGCCTTTAACCAGACCAAACCTGAACCCATTTGAAAAAGTCTTTTAAATAACATTTTCCTGATCTCTTTAGTCTTCAAGTAATGATCCAAATAAAAAAATATGCCATTACTCTTTATCTCTGAAGAAACACTGGGTGTGAAAAGAACAAAATCTGGTTTCAAGAGCAAAACCTTTCAACAGCTGGTTGTTTTTAAACATGTGTAAAAATAAATCTCTTAAGTTGCCTTCTTTCTGTCTTTCATCTTCAGTAATTTTTCAACTTTCTTTCTTAGGATTCATTCAAAGCATATACTGAGCACCTCTCTCTCATTTTGGTAGCAATAAGAAATAAATTACGTCATATAGCTTTTTGCCCAAAATCTTTTAAAGTTATACACGTTTTCAATTGGACAGAAATGTCCACTCACCTAAGCAACTGTTTTCTTAATGAGAAACTCAATTCTCATGCATGTTGCACGTCCAGTTCAACCTGATACGTCCGTGACTCTGCAAGTCACACCTCAGTGAAATACCACTAGAAAAACAGACAGTCAAATTCCTGTATAACAGGTAAGCAGCAACTGAACTGGAATGATGACAATACCTGTAGTGTCTAGAAAACTTTGGGTACCTCGTTACTTTATAAGAGGTAAATAAGTCCTTAAATACATTTACCATCCTCTGATACTAAACTGCAGAACAGAAATAACTGCTTTGTCGTGGGGATTTGCTGAGCTGCTGAGGTTATAAGCGTTGCACATGAGCTATTTAGATATAAGGATTTGAGACATTTCCATTAGGGCTTTTAAGCAGCCCAGTCTCCCTTAGAGGATGCTGAATTGCAACTCTTCCTTACTTGTGTGTCAGCAGGGCTTCATTTCAAGGGTCCTGGCAAATTAATGACACTTCACATTTCCAGGTGTCCAAATGCCACAGGCCATGTCCATTTTACCTTTACCTGCAGTATAAACTGACCTTTAATTGTTCATCTGAAAAGTCTTTGTTTCTATATGTCATTTTCCTCAATTCATTCATTGTTCCATAACAGGTGCTATTCAGTATAGTACTTTAAAAATTACCATATTAATAACATATTAACACTGTGTAACAGCATGATGAAAGAGGCGGTTTAGGGCATGCTTTAGCATATCTCCATTCCATTTTTATGGAATGGAAAACATTTCCAATTATTTCCAATTATTTAATGTTGTATTAACTTTCAATTTGCCTCATCTAGCTGTGATTTATCACGTGATTCCATGCCAGAACTGAGGATTCCTTATAAATCATACTATGCAAATCAATAAAATGAAATAAAACAAATAAGGTTATTAAACAATGTTTTGCAACCCAGATTTTTATTGGCTTATATAAGCCTTGAGTTGAGTTTAATTAATTTTAGCTAGCCTCTCTCCCATTGTATTGCAAAATGACTACTCTGCTGCTTGCTTTGCATTTCTGTTTTATTTTGATATAAAAGTCAAACTCTTGCACAGCACAGTGCTGAAAATTCTGAAAATTACATGAGAATATAAAGCACTAGGAACATCCTTAGATGTCAGTGAAATAGTTTGACATTTACTGTGATGCTACACAAGGGATTAGACCCTCTAACAGTGACACTCCAGGGAACAGTATCGTTGTATCACTTGGCATGCACCTGCCATAGCAGGAGTTCAAAGACAGTGTTTGTGGAAATAAACAGCAAGGAAAACAGTGCTAGACCATTAGAAAGTAATGTAAAAGTGCTACAATCTGTAGGGTACAACATCTCTCAAATAAAATATTTCCTTTCATCCTTCGCAAATACTTAACTCCTCATGTAAGGCCACCCGTGCCAGTTGTCTCCATTTATTTATCATGCATCACCTCTCTCACAGCAGATAATAATGCACAAATCAATAAAAGCATTGTGGGTAGAAATGCATGAACTCTATCTGGAACAATAATTAATCCCGTTAGACCAAATTTCTCCAAATTTCCACTTGGTTTAATAACAGTCATAACAACTGACTATTACTCTCAGCATTCATCAATTCCGATGAATATACTTTGTAGGAAACAGTTCTAGCACATCTTTATTGACTAAGGTCTCAAGATTTAGATGTTGAGAACATACATATTTACTTGCTGCATGCACCGTCTTTATAAATATTCAAAATTTCTGACTACCAGTGTTTCTAGTTCTACCACATCTTTTTTTTGAGGGAGGATAAAAATAAACATGGTATTCGAAATTACTGGATGGCTTTCTAAATCCTGGGTTTGTACAACTTCATAATAATGTTTTCCTTCTTATTCTTTATGCCTCCTCTATAATTCCCAGTGCCTTACTTGCCCTTCTTGCTGTTGAACTCTGCACAGTATCCGGAGAACAATCCAGAACAGATTTGTGATCTCTCCCTTGCATAGCAATGGCACAGTTAGAGCCTAACATGCACAGAAATAAAACAATTTTCCCCCTCTATGCATTAATTTGCATTATTGCAACTGAATTTAATCTGCAGTTTTATTGCCCAGTCATCCAGGACTGCAGGATCCTTCTGTATGTTTTGGCAGTCAGCTTTGGATTTGTCAGAACAAAGCAATCTTGTGTCATCAGCCTAGTTGTTTTCTTGGCTTCCCTTTTTGTCTCTTTTTCATCATTTATGATTACCTCGAGCAGAACAGACCCCAACAGAGTTCTTGCTGGGATAACTCAAGCCCAATAATTCATCACCATCTTTGTTTCCTGCCTTTTAACTAGTTTTATTGCTCTTCTGTAACAAAAAACTTCAGGACAGTTAGAAAACTTGGTGAACAGCTTTGCTAAAAATCCATGCATGTGATGCTTAGACTGACAGAACAGTCCCGTGCACCTACCTTGACTCTGCAAAATTCAGGACACCTCTTCACTGTACCGTGTGTCTTTGAGTCTTTCCATTCCTTCCTTGCCATAGCACCTGTTTCCATGTCAGATGCAGAAATCAGGCTTCCTGCAGTGCAGCCATCGTTCCTTATATGCTTTGAAAGACTGGTGTTGTTTGCCACTTTCCCCTCTGCTACCAAGATATATTTAAACATCACATACCACCAATAATAGTTCATCAGTTTTACACCTAATGTCCTCAGAGAGCTTTAGGGCAAAAGCATCTGGACCTGGCAATTTGTAACTGTAAATTTTATTGATTCTACTGAGGTCTCAATGTGGGATGGCTCCTCAGACTCAGCCCAGCACAGGTCCCACTTCTGCCATGAACTCTTCTGCACAGATTCATTGCACTTGCCCGCGTGGTCCCTTGCACCCTTCCTCTACCTCAGCCCTGCAGGTGTACTCTTTGCCTTGCCAGGTTTTGGGAAAGTTTCCATCATCAGCTTTTAGGCCTTCAGGAAGTTGTGCCTCAAAACCTTTCCTGATCCATTTGCTGTGATTTTGTATATATATATATATATATATATATAAAATCAGCTACCAGAACTTGTTTTTTTCTCTTTCTACTTGTCCCATTTTTACATATTATTCATGCTTCAAAAGGTGCCATTATTACTCCTAATAATATCTTTTACACTGTTGTTTAATCTGGATGGCTTTTTTCCACTTCTAAACAAACTTTTTCTTAACTGGGTATTTACACTTTGTCCAGGCATCTAACAGACCATCTTTAAACAACCTCCATGACCTGCAAGCTGCTCCTTTAATTGGTTTTCTTCATTTTATGTTGTTCCCCTTACAAAAGGTGAAAGTCACTATATTGGGTTTTTAGTGCATGTATTTTTCATCTTTGAGGATGTTGAATAGAAAAGTAGTATGTTCACTGATACTGATAGCCTCTTCTACAATTAAATCATATGCAAGGTTCAAACTCGCAACTAATTCACCAGCTGATTTTCCTCCTTCAGCTTCCCCGTTACTTGATCCAGGAAAGAAGCATTAAAATCTCTAAAAAAATGTCACCTCTTCACCAAATCCTATAGGATATTTATCCTCTTTGCTTAGGGAAAAGTGGAACAGAAAGCATCTCCTGATCTCTGCAAATCAAGACTGGTTTCCTTCCAGAAGTGTATTCTCTAGACAATCTCATCTTTTAAATGACCCAAGTTATTCGGATTAAAGTCCATTTATTTGGTAAATGGACGTAAGAAAAGGAACGGGAATAAAAAGAAGGCCAGATTAATGGTTCCTCCTACAATTAACTGAGAATCTGTATTGCTTGTTGAAGCGTCGTACATGCTGTTGTGCTCTTGAAGGCTTATTCAGCAAAGCAAAACCTCAGAGTACAATCAACAGCTCCTAGATGCTGGAATGAAATGCAGATCTATATAACCCAAGATGAAAGTTATATTCAAGAAATCCAGGACCACATTTACATAGGATAATAATTTTGCACATATAAACCATGGGTTTGCATGGTCTAAATGAACTTTTCTTTCCATTATTTCCACTGCTTTCCCAAATGTGGATTTTCATTTGCATATCAGGTAGCAAGGAAACTAAATGTAAGAATTACACTAGGCAAAGTAGTAACAGAATCTGTATGTTACACCTATCTATTAGTGTTCAGTAACCTGAATTCACAAATCCACCTAAAAGCAGCAATTATCAAATGGCATTGGAAAGAATTCCGCTTTTTAGGGACATCAGATTTCCTGTATATTCCATCTGAAAGCTAATTCAGCTTCCTGTAAAAGATAACACACCACCACTAAAGCATTGGAGACATTTTAGGTGAAGCAGTTTCTGCTTTCAGGATTTTGCATCCTGAAATATCTACAGCAGATGGTAGAAAGCAGAAAATCCAAATCAGAGCTGTCACATCCATGCTATTGACTGCAAGTAACGAGATTTGTGTCACTTCATCAATCAGCATAACTGTGCATAACGCATGGTTAGCCTTTTTTATTTACCCAGTAATAACAGGCTATCTTCTCAAGACTCACACCACAAACAGACCTGCAGGGAGAAGCTGAGCAATTACACCCTGTGAGCCAGCCCAGAAGGGGCTGTTTCAGAGCAGAGGGCAGCATCTGTAGAAGAAGCTGGACTGTGCATGTGACTTTTGCTGGCTATAGTGCTCATTCACATCCATGCAAAGCACTGAATGAGACATTTAAAAGATGGAATCCGAAGGAAATCCATAGGGCTGTCACTACTTTTTATAGGAGCAAGCCTGTTATCCCCTGTTCTGTCAAGCCCTCATCAGTGAGACACAAAAACCTGTGTATAAAATTGTGCTGTGCACAGTAGATACAGAATGAAAAGATCTATCATCTATCAAAATCTGATATATGGATTATTCAAACAAGAGTGGGCAAATTTGCCCCCAAGGGCCTCTGTCACTTTTCTTAATAAAAAAATATTAACTTGTCATTTTATATTCTTTTTACTACACCTTTTACCAAGCTGTACTTGCACGTCCAGGTTGTACAAAAGACCTACCTTGTACTTTGGGTACAAGCCTAAGCCATTAAAACAGTAGGTCAATTCTAGATTAACATGCAAAGTAGGGTGTTTTCAAGGATCTCCACTCAAAGCCATTACAGACAGAACAAATCCTGTTACTGCTCTCCCTCCACCTCCTCTGTGAGGACGTCTCCCCAAAGCAGCAGGACACAGAGCCCTGCAGGAGTTCCCAGCAGAGCTGAAAATCAATGCAACCCCACAAATATTCTGCTTACTTTGCTTTTCTTGATGGACTGATGTCATGAGTAGAGAGGTGGCTTACCCTGAGCCCCCGTGGCTCTGGCAAATCAACGCAGTTGATCTACCAAAGTTAAGCAGGCTTTAGGACAAGATTATGGTAGCATCACAGTACAAAGTGACCATAATTCCCAGGGAATTTGGCTCCTGGTATCAATTGCTGGGGGGACTGTAAATGAGTACAGCAGGAGGCTACAAGTTTCAAATACCCATCAAATACAAATGAAGGAGCATTAGTGTGTCTCATTAGTTTTCATCAGGATAAAGAGCTCAAAATATACAAGAATGTTTCCTGAAAATATTTTTTTGGCAGGAAACAGAGCTAACAACAGCAGGAGAAGAAAATGTATTCATCAAGGGATGATTCCTAAAGGGACAGCAGAGATGTCACTGAGAGAAGCTTAAGGATGAACAGGTCTTGAAAAACATACCTCATTTTTTATACCACTGATTACTGGTGTCAGAGACCTTGATCTCCTGAAAAGACAGTGTATCAGTCTCTTATATGGACAGAATTGTCTATATAAATACCTAGGAAGGGAGTTTTCTTGAGTGTGGAGATGAAACACCCGTTCATCCCAGTGAATCTGGGGAACATTTTCCCTACTCATTCTGAAGAAGTGTCCTCAGAAACACCAACTAAAGACTTCACCTGCACATTACAGGAAAGGTCCTCCACACAACCAACAACAAACAGATCAACTCTCTGATAATTTCTCTGTCAGAGCAGCAGCAACCTTTCTCTTTCTAGACCGCTTCAACATTCATTTGAGGTGGTCTAGAAACATTCAACAGATTCAACATTCATTTGAGGTGGTCTAGAAACATTCAACAGATTCAACATTCATTTTTTAAAGCTGGCAGCTTGATGCACAACAGCGACCACAATTCTAGTCCGCTCCAGAGAAGGAGACATCCTGATCAGGGATGCTTCACCCCAGGATCCCACAAGCCTTTCTGCAGCAGCTCGGTGACACTAACTGTCACACTGCCAAGGGGGAGAATAGTTTGATTCCATCAAGGCTGTTTAAAATTAGTCAACCATTAGACTCCTCAAAGGGAGGCAAATTCTCCATTTACATTTGCAGTGGTGCTGCCAAAGGTAGTGTGCAAAATGGATTAATTTAAACAGTCTATGTGACTCAACATTGAAGATAAAAACTACAAGTCATTTCTGTCCATGGGTAACAAGAGGAGTGCAGGAGCAGGTTTTCTCACAGCATTTAGCCATTTTCACTCCTGATTATTCTTCTTGGTCACCTCCCATCCATGAGAGCCAGCCATATATGCAGTCTCTCACAAACAAACAAAACACCACAAAGGGGTTGGGGAGTATGGATATCCAAAATCAGAGCAGGCACACAGGACTGTGAGTTAGCCAGGTCTTATTTACCCCATTTAGGATGGCAAAGGGAAATAAAAAGGACCTGACACCTCAGCAGCAAACAGGAGGCGGGAAACGTGGACAACAGCAGGAGGGAAGTTAAGCAGTTATTTTTTTTGTTTTCCAGTGAGTCCATGGTAAAATTTCAAAACTATGTTAGAACAAAGAGGAATAAAACAGGCAACAACCATGACAGACACAGGATGAGATGCTGCAGCCCCTGAAGGAAAAGGATATTTTGTCTGTGAAGCTTTCTCTGGGCCAGATAACTACCATTATAGCTGTTTGTTCTTCCTTCTCTTCTGCTAAACATTTACTATTCTACACAGCACACAACCTAGTCATCAGTGAGGATGCTCATCAATCAGAAGGAACCCATGCCAGCATGTTAACTTCCATCCCACAGCCCAGTCTCACCAGGTACCTAGGAGGAGATGCTCGGCTGGGAATAGCAAGGCAGTAGCAAGGTTTCTCCTGCTTTTTATTCCCATCTTCTGATAAAGTGCAATCAACAGTGATAACTCACTGCACTTCTGCTGAACATGAATGCTCTAAAGAATCAATAAAAATAATTATTTAACCATAGACATAATGCAGTTTATTTTGCTTAATTCCTTTGCCTTTGCCCCTAGAAAAACTCTTGTTTGTACAGCATAAATAGGTAATATGCCAATACATTAGACTTAAGTATTTAAGGTAAATAAATCAGTCCTTTTTTGTGCCTTTTCACAGCACTATGTGCTTATTCCTCTGCTTCACATAATCCTAGTAGTTGGGTGTTGTTCTTGTTGTGTTACAATGTGAAATGTCAAAAATAAATCTGTTATACATTTGGATGTTTATGATGTAAACTCTCTTCTTCCAAGCTAAGTTATCTTTGCAATTTCACTGCATACAGTAACTTGGTCTTTCAGGTTGGAAGAGCTATGCTTCGCTATAGCCAGAAATGGATTAGGGAGTCTGTTAACACAAGTCTGACAAAATTGGCTTGTATCCAACTAACCCTCATCATTGCTCTTTAGAGAGGTTATTTACAAATGGGTAAGCAAGACTTGGATGGTCACACTGTACATTTTCATTCTGGCAGAAAGAGCGTGTGCATAGCGCACAGCAGAAGACATCTCCTCAGTTCCAGGACAGAACTCATGTAAGAAGTTATTGTTGCACATGAAGTGTCTGCAGTCAGAGAACAATTCTGTGTCCATCAATGCCCAAAATCCCCTTCAGAGTTTGCATTGGCTTCGCTCGAGTGAGCTCACAAATCCTGAACCTCTAGTTTCCTCTAGTACATCCAGATGCTGAGAAAAGTACCTTAGCATATATAACAGGTGATTTTCTCCTCTCAGGGGAAATAAATCTTTAGTACTTGCTCAGTATTTTGTAATAAAACCAATGTAGCTCCTTCTATGTTGTCACTGTACGATCTCCACCAGACCAGGGTAGATACATTATGACAAGAGAGCAGGACAGGTCTTATCCAAACCCATTGAAGGCAACTGGAAAGTACCTGCCGACTTATGGGTCTTTGAATGCAAGCCTTTAAGAATCATTGACACTGTGACTAGACTTCTTATAAAGCCACATACTTCAAGCACAGCAGGAATTTTGCTGCTAAAACACCACCACTCGGCTGCTGAGCTGCTGGTGGGGTGCAGCCAGGATGAGCACCCCAGCAGGAGGCACAAGCACAGCACCAAGGAGGGTTAACAGGGAGGGAATGAGAGGACAATTTCCATACTCCTCCCATTAGCTGCTCTAAATTTAAGTGTAATGCTGAATCAGAGACTTGGAAAGGAAATGTAGTTATTATTAACGTGCAGAAGTCCAACTGCAAAGATGTTAAGACAGTCAGTAAGGCAGGATAATCTTTTGCTTGAACGTGTTTTAAGTCCACTCATATTGAGAAAAATTTAGCCTTAATGTTTTATGTATTTCTTAGAACTAATTGCTATAGAAACAAATTAAATTGCCAGATTATCTCCTTCCCAAATTGTCCATCAAAAGCCTTTGTGCTGCATATTTCTTGCATTTTAAGAGGCTAAGGAGCTCATGTCAGAGTCCTCTCTGGTTTTGAAGGACAAAAGGAGTGTGCATGTGCAGGGAGGGAGGAGGAACAGAACAGGTCAATTATCTGAATATTTTTCTTGGGGCACTGAACTTCATCATAAAAGTAGGGGTTTACTGTTATGATCTCCAGCGGAATTTTAGTTCAATGTTGTAGGCATTTTGAGATGTGTAATAAAACATTGTTGCATTCACCTGGAGAGAGTTAAAAGTTTGTTTTAGCCATGTTCTTTTGAAGAACTGTGAAAATGCTTTCATCCATAAAGATAACAGTCCTGCTTCTGTCTGTCTGAAAAGTAGGATGTATGCTAAGGAAAAACATGAATGTCAAACAACAGAATCATTAAAATACAGAAAGCAAGCTGAGAAGCGCGAGTGTCAGGGAGGTGAGCAGGATAAACAACTCCTAAGTATTTTTTTCAGCTATTTAGCAAGAGAGAACCTTGCTCCAGAGCTGCAAAACAAAACTGCATGTGACAAATGAAAAAAGAGAAGACAAGGCAGGGGTATTATGCACATTTTCACAGAGGAATCCAAGGAGCAGAGGAACCCGGGTGGTTTGTGAAGAGAGGAAGAAACTGTGGGAACTTGGGTCCCTTTTCTTGCAGCCTTTCAATAGCTTGTCATTTGAAAGCTGGGCAATACAAGCTGAAAAGAGCTGGCATAGTTGGCTTCTTTGTGTATTAGGCCTTGCCACTTGGCTTTTTCATCCAGGTATGAGTGTAGGATTTGCAATCCTTCTTTCTGAGAGTAAAGGCATTGCAGCCCACCCAAAATTAGTTGCATCACTTACCTTTGGTCCTCAAACTCATTTTCAGTACCAGCATTTCAGCTCTACTCAGTGCAACCATAGAATTTCTCCTTTTCAGGCAGAAATATCATGGCTGAAAGCCTAAAAGAAACCCCTTCAACTCTGTAGTTTGGGGCTTGGCCCCTTGGAAACAAGTACAGACAAGAAGAGGCAGGTCTTATCACTTTTCCTTCCTTTGCAAACTGTGGTTAGCAGTGCACAGAACCAAACCAAGTGCATCTCGTGCTCTGAAGGAAGGAAAAGTGCTGATGTTGTCAGAGTTGTCCTCCAGAAGCCTTCTGATTTGTTTTTTTTTTTTCTCTTTTTCACAACAGGACATGCATTACTTCAAAAAATAAAATGTATCTTTCTGGTTTCACTACCTCTGTCTCACCATCCTGACCCTGATACCTGAGTGTGTTATGTCCTGTACATCTACACCACAGGGATCTACTATACCCAGAATTAACTGGAAAATCAAGACACAGAAAAGGCATATGCAGATACAGCAGAAATTGTGATATGGGAGCTTCTCTGTATTCTTATCTAAAGACATCACAAAACAGTAGCAGAACTAGATCTCCACTTCTCTGGCTTCTTATCAATCTGGTTTGCTACAAGATCATCCAACCTTTTGTACTGCAAACTGATAGTTCCTATAAATACACTATTACATCAAGCATAACCTTCCCCTCTATACATAAACCCTTTGGGTTTGGGTTTAGATTCTCCAGTAATCGGGTCCAGCACAGCTTTCCCACAGAGCAGCAAACGTATAAAACCTCACTCCTTTTTTTTTTTTTCCTCATCCAAGTTAATCTATGCTGTATCCATGGTACCTGCATCACCTGTAGATACATTTCTGTATCACCAGTGGAGTTTGTAATTCTCTGCATCTCTTACAATGGTCATATGTGCCAGTTTATATATTACATTACAGAGATAGAGATACTTAAATGAGGCATTGATAATCTGAAAAATCAATTTACTTGGACAATCCCAGATTCCCCCTCCTCAAGTCAGATGTGTTCTTTTACTGTCATGACATTATTATAATTGCTTACACCACTTTTGTTGGATATTTTTTCTACCTTAATTTTCTTGTCATTTACTATTAGGGATGTTAATATGGTCATTAAATGTCACAAATTACTTTCCACTTTTGCTCTTGGTCTGGTTCACATTCCTGCAATTCAGAATTGTCCCACACACTTTTATACATTGACATGTCTTAAACTATGCTCAATACCAAGTTTATTACAGCATTAAATTGATGAACTTGCTGTAATAATCAATGTATAAATAATCAACTTAATGCTATAATAAAGAAAACATAAACCAGACAACTCTCTGTTGAGTGCACTGAGCTGCAGTGACATTTGGTGGTAATGCATGGCAACGTTTATACAAGCTTCATTTAGAGAAGGTGGCAGGTTAATTGGGACAAAACCCAAATGCAGTACAGCATCCATAATAAGCCTGCACTAGTGGCATAAAGAAGGGAAAAAGAACTGAAAACCTGTTGCCACTCCTTTCAGACAGCCCCTCTCAAAATAATGTTCAGAATAAGCAGCTAACTTGAATTAGTAACAAGATGTTTTTAAATGAAAATATACTAAGATATCTCAGCAGGCATCAAGTTGGTGGCTTTGTTTGTTTGTTTTCCTTTACAAACAAAATGTTTATAGCTCCAGACTCCTATTGCAGTAACTGGATAAAGTGCAGGTTAACGACACAGATTGCTTGGATTAAATTTCAACTAATGGAAGGTGGAACTAGTGTTGGAGGGGTAATACCCCACAGCATAAGACAGCCTAAGTGTGTTTTACACGGTGTTACTTGATTTTCATTTAACATATACTCATGTATTTCTCCCCACCCCAAAGTCTGCCACAAAAAAAACCCTCAAAATAGGAGTTGATGAAGAATTGAAGGCTTCTATGGCAACAACATCAGTATTTATCTGCAGAAATTCAAGCTTCAGCTAGGACTCTAGGAAACTTCTCTTAAATCTTTCAAATTCATATTTTATAATGCAGTTTGCATATCAGTATTTCTGTGATATGGTCTCTTACATTCCCAGGGTGCTATACTCACACTATGACAGTTACAGAGGAACCAAGACTGATATGCTAAAAAATGCTAACTGACAGTCAAAGTTAGCCCTACATATGTATTAAACCATAACAGACATTGTTTTGCCAAAGAATTGTTTTACCAAAATATTCATTTTTAACATGTCCAGGTTTACCACATCGTTTTTTCATCAAAACCATAATCCTAAATTGAGTTACCAGAAGAGGTTGTGTTTACTTTTTATTTTCCATGTTTCTTGGACTGAAGGGGCAGATATGACAGATACTCTTAATCCATCACCTCAGCAGAGGTAAAGCACACAAGGAGTGGTTCATCCTCCCCACTATCAAGCAGCCGACAAAGACAGGTCCCTACCAGTAGTATCTGAGGACTCTTTACTTTGTACCAGTTCAGCTGAAAAGACCTCATGCAGGGCATATGCAACAGCCCTGCTTGCAGGTCAACTGCCTATCATATGGGGGATTTGCAATATTACAATTCTCCCAAAATAAATTTACAATCCACGTTCTCTGACGGCACTAAAAACAAATAAATATGAGCTATGGGAGTTGTATCATGTCCCACAGTGGATAACTAGAACACATGCAGGAGTATTTGCCACCCTTTGCACAAACACGCTGGACGTTATTACCCCACAGGGCTACTGCGGATTTACCTTAATTATCAACGTGTACCTCAGCAGCACACTCAGCCCCATTCAAAGTGAGATGGAGCAACACCTGAAGTTTGTGTGCAAATCAGCCCAGAAAGTTTACAAATTCAATTAAGGAAAAACATAATGAGCTCTGGCAAGGAAGATAAGCATTATAGAAGCAGGAAGGCCTTATAGTCATGTATAGTGACTAATCCACAGGCATAGCTCAAGTGACTGTGCCTGCAGAAGTAGAAAGAGCAATAGAGATTCAATCCACATATAGCAAAGGCATCTGACAAGCTTATGGCAGGCATGCATATGGCATAAACCCAGGGCTTTGCTGAGCCTTTGAAAGTCCTCGAAGAGGCTCTGCCCCAGGAGTAGACCCAGCAATGCAGCACAAAAGGCAGACGTGGCACACCCATCTCAGGAGAGCAAAAAGGTGTGTTGGGAGATGGTGGAGAATGGCTGGAGGCTCTTAATTTGCAGCACCCAAGATGCTTGAGGGAGTGGTGCAGGAGCCTGAGAAAGGGAAGGGACAGGAGAGGTGAGAGCCTGACCTTCCCTCAGCATCTTGCTCCTGGCAGCACCAGACGACCCAGCCCCCACCAAAATCATGTTGTGATCAGGGGGAGGTATGTATTACTGATATACTGATGATAAGTTCCTGTCTTTGTATAGGAGTTTCCACCTTGCACATAAGCCTTTGAACACAGTAAGGTTTCTTTGGGAAGATGGAGAGTGTGGCTATAACAGTATGTACACAGACTTTCAATGTGATAGGAAACCAATCCTTAACAGAAAAGTTAGCATTTATAAACCTGAAACATTTCTAAAATACACCGTATTTATGTGACTTATCCACAACAATGTTTCGAGTCAAAGCATGATTTAAGCATGGAAGCTGTTTTTTCCAAAATGCGCATTTAACTCTGACAGTTCTGCTGCCTTAAGGATCACGTGTAAAAGATGCACCGCACATTTCTCTGCCTTGCCATCACCATATTTCAAAACCTGTTTATATAAATTATTAAACTGCCTGTTGCAACGTATCCTTGTGAGCCTGGCAGCAGCTTTTATGAGGAGAAAGGAGGGGTTTCAGCCAGCATTTAAGGGATCCGCTCACCTCAACAGAAGACCATGGCACAGACCTTCCCTGCCATACCCCTCCCAGCATCAGACACAGCATGGTTTTGAATCATGGTTATACAAAGGGACAATCTAAGAAGTGACAAACCTTCAGCGTGGTCTCCAGCACTGCATGTGTTATCAGTTGTGGGTGCAAGCAGTAACATGCAGGGGGTGCCACCCACGACTGCAATGCATCCATGTTAGACAGTAGAGCCAAAACATCTGCCACCTCTGCCCATTATCCACTTTTGGTGGGGACAGTAATATTAGCAGTTAATTGCGGAGTAGTAACAACCTGGATACATCTTCCATGAGCAATCCAGACTCACAATTTAAGTTCTTATGTTTGAACAGAGATTTAGTAGTCAAACAACCCCATCAAGGGTTTGCTTTGTTTTTACAAGGAAGGAGGGAGAAGCCTTCTGTCAGGGACAGCTCAATTCAGCTGTAGTTCTCTTTCACCACCCTCCAAGTGGGGTCTTTGAGGTTTTGAACATTTTGGATACTCCATATGAAGGTCCCTTACTGAGAATTCACTATTACTTAGTCCATCCACAACAGCTTGCATTTAAGGACTGTGCTCCTTTCCTCACCACAGCATTTCTTTGATACTGTGCCAAAGAATACCAGGCTGGATTTGTCACAGACCAGCTTGACAGCAGACTGCTGGTCTCTTCCTGTTTCAAAACAAGTGTTAGGGGTCTGGGGGGCAGAAACAACAACTCATACCCCCCACCACCCCCCCTTTTTTTTTTGTGAGAGCATTTTCGTTTTAACTCATTTGTGTGTGTGTGCATGTGTGTTTAAAATCTTATTTAAATCAGACTTGAAGGTTTCCTGAGCTTATTTATTATCTCCTTCAGTTTTGCCCTTTTTGGAATAAAAGGAAAATTCAAAATTTACTTCACAGGAAATTCCTAAGGTTCCTCCTCTGATCAGTCCTATTTATTCCTGTACTGGGTATCAGACATCCAGTTCTTCTGCTTTACACAGATTTCTGCGGGGTGCATTTGTAGAGTTTCAGCACCCCACCTATTGCATTTTAAATTGCTACTACTTGGTTTCACACACACACACACACATTGATCCAGTTAAAATGTAACACTAGTTTGATATATGTGAAGTTGTGATGCGTCTTAGACACTCACAGCAAACACATCATTATTGAAAACATAAAATAGTATTAAGAATAAGGAAGAAATCATAACTGACCCATGATTAGATAAGTGGTAACTCCCACACAGCGCTTTGCCTCCTGCTGGTTCACAACACAGGGCAGAGAAGGGTGGTCCTGTGTGGTTTCCACCAAGGTTTCTTTCCCTGCCGAGCACACAGTGACAGAGGGGCTGCCCTCTCCCACAGCCAAGCACCACTGCCTGCTTCCTAAACACAAGCACATCCCCAGGCCCACTTGAGGAAACTCCACTCTCTCCATTCTCCCTTTGAAGAGCAGGATTTCATCACCCAACCTCTCCAGAACAGTCCTGTAGGGACACGACAGATCTGAGAACCAGCTTTCTCCAACCTCAGCTATCACCCCAAAACCCTCCTTTGAAAGTTCCCCTCTTCCCCAAGGTCAAGCGGAGGAGATGACTCTTTTCAACCACACAGCTCTTGTTCTCTCCCCGCTTGCCCAGGGAGGCCTTTGGGGTGCTGCTCCCCATGGATGCTCTTCAACACTTTCTTCTCTAGTGGTACAGGAAAGCGAATGAACCACTAAGAGAAGACCCTGACATGGTGACATCAGATGTCATGTTGTGCAACTACATCGCACTGGATGCATTTTGTGCTCTGCCTCACAAGTTTGGTCTCCACAATAATTAATGAATACTAATTAGCATGTCAAAGGAATTAAATCTTCTCATTACATCATACTAACACAGAGATGAGCCTCATTCGAATGCTGTCAATGAACCATGTTTTTTTCTTCACTCATGGTAAATCACACCTTGCTCTGTTTTCCCGCTTGGGTGAGGCCGGTTCACGAAGCACTGTGCTGCTTGTCACAAATGACTGAGGCTCCTGCTCTTCCAACTTGTTATTGATAAGCCCTAATTTTGATTTTTTTTTTTTTTAATGAAGAAAATGTACTGATAGTCACTCAGGTCCTTGCTAGAAAAATCTTACCACAACCTTGCTTTCAGCTCCAACTCACGCATTCTTGAACCCAAAAATGTAGGATAAAGCAAAGCTATAAAATTCGATACACTCATCACAGTACTCCTTTCAAACATGAAAGTTCTGCCTAAATTAGTTTTCCACACTGCTTTTTCTTTTATCTTGCTTAATTCTGATTACACTGCCAAATGATTGTACTTGTTCCTTCATTTATGGTCCTCAGCTTCTTTGGATAATGTATATTTTTCATATGATGTTCTGTAAAACCTCTTTCAAATATTTCACTGCTATTCAGGTTCGCTGTATTTCCACAAGCAATTCTTACAAAAACACATAAGCTCCTCTGTCCAAGTTCAGTACAATTTCCATCCCAATTAAAAACAAAACAAAACAACCCATCAGCCCAACAAATGCAGTGTCTAGTAAAACCAAAAAAGGAAGAATAGTTAAATTGACAATGTAAATAGCTTTAAATGTAACAACTTGCACTGTTTTGCAAAACAAAAGATCTCACTGTAACTGCTTATTTAAAACGTGGAATTATATTTAGCAATTCCTTTCTTAGAATGACTATCTGAAATGCACAATACAAATTAAACCTAAACACAGGTCTAAAAATCTATAAGAAACCATGTAATTCATAATTCTTTTGTGAAAACAACAAAGTGCTTGGACTCCCCTGCCATAAAGTTGATCAAATCAAGCATTGGCTGCATTTGTCTCTAAGGTTACCAGTTTTTGTGGTACACGCTAAACCACTTTAGTTTAGAACTAAAGCTCTGAATAGAGAAACATACTGCAAGGAAACATCTCTTTGTCTTTTCACAGCATCTTTCTTTCACATCTCTCTCCTAATGGTGGTGAAAACCTTCCCAAGAACAGATCCTACATATTACGCACCCTGACAGCTGTGCCCTGAGCTCGGTTCTGACACCAAATACATTTTAGCAGAAAGCATTTTTCTAATCACTTTCCTTGGGGAAATATTTCCTGAGTATCTTCCTACCAATTAAATTCCCTCTGCTGGTTTTATCAATCAGAAGCTTTTATTTTTTCTTTGGTCATGAAGTCTAAAAATGGACTGCTAGCACTTTATGGGATATTTTAATTAAAAAGAATTGTGCATATCATCTGTCCTCATGGGGTAGAGCCATTATTAAATCAATTTTGTTGTTGTTGAGTTAGACTTATATAAAAGTAGGATATTGGATTTCTAAACTAATTATACAGGCAAGAAGACTAGTCCTAAGTTCAATGGAAACTTTGGACTGCATATACTCAGGTGGTTTAATTTCCTTAATTCTATCCAAATACCTGATCAAATTTATCTAACAGCACTGTAATTTTCAGGCATCAGAAAACAGGCATTTGTTTTCCTTACCACTGCAAAATTTTGGTACTGGGTTTGTGGGATGCTTGTTGTGTTACTCCCTGGTGAGTGAATTACCCATACTTGTCATCCATCTTGAAGGCATGCTTCTTCTCAACTTTCACGTATGAAATGCAAGAGGAAGAAATGTAACTAAATCCTTTATTTTCTTTTCAAAGCTCCACACGCACCTTGGAAGTTGTGACTCTTCTTAGCCACATCCCACGAGCTCACCATCCTCTGAAGAACTCTTGAAATTGTTCAAAGGAAAAAGAGGAGTGATCTTAACGGTACTGAAAGATGTTTTGAAGAAGATATACCAGTAATCAATACTGGTGAGGTTCTTCCTTCCCCAGAGGCAACTGACTTGACAGCAGGAGTTACCTGAAGTAAATATAAAGTGCTAGGACCACTGCACCTCACCTATGTGGTTTTAGGCTGTGCAAAAGAAACTGGGATTCAGTCTCTTTGGGACAGTGTTTCTCTGGCTCCAGTTTCTTCAGTAACATCTAATAAACCTGCAAAGGTCACACCTGTATCCTCTGCGTTTTATTAAACGAGCCAACACTTAACACTCCCAAGTTTCCATGGAGAATCTTTGGCTTCAGCTCAAATTACAAGCTCTTCTGTCTTAAAAGGCACATTTTCTCAACTAAATTAACCTGACTCCATACTCAAAATAAGTACCAGAGCTGAGAGAACAGAGGCAATCATCTTCATTTTCAGAAACGGGTAGATCTACATATGCCAAAAACATTGGAACAAGGAGCAGTTGCTTACAGCAAATCATAGCAGATGCTGATCAAACCACATCATAAATAATTCTGTCCTTGCTTCAAAAATATTTTAAAAAAAGAATTTAAAAATTACCATATTTTCTTTGTACTCAACAATCTGGAAAAAATATTCCAACTGACAGGCAGTTACTCCCAATTTTACAATATAATTGAAATTTCAATATGACCTACAGGTTTCATAGATTTTGCATGTCCTAATAGCAGAAAAAGAGAGTGGAAATCAAGAAGGTAGAGTTAAGCTCTAGCAAGCAATAAATGGATATGCTGATTTCCTAGCTTTCCACAAATTAATAGATCTAGCCTAGTAAGTATCACATTTTAAGGACAGCTGAATCAAACAGTAATTTTTCACACCTAAAATGGCATCACAGTGCTTAACAATGGATAAGCTATAAAAAAAAATTATCCTTTTCATGCCATTTCTGTGCAATGTGTTCTCATTCTTGACCAATACTCTAAATCACAGACTAATTAATGACTGATTGCCATTAGTTATGTATGTAGATTCTGATGGGTAACAATAGTTATGCTGGAAGTGAAAGAAACAGTTGAATGGGCTAGGAATAGTAGAGATCACTCTGGATCACCCCTTGAACCAAATTCTTTAGTCTAACTAGAATCAGAGGCTGCATCTGCAAATACTTTTGCAATGTCAGAATTTAACTCATGGATAAAAATTTCAGTAATACCAATTAATCTGGATCTGATGTTTAACCTCATATACATGTTTATAGAAAAATACCTGTATTTGTAGGACATCGTGAGAAATATTAAAAACATTAAAAGCATACCACATTTTCAGACAGATAACCACCATTCCAGCTAACACACATTTTAAACACACCAGCCCTGGCAAAAGCATTCTTACAGAAGCCGTCTCCTCAATGCCACCTTCATAGTTAGGTAAACTGATCAAAACTGAAGGTCAGATCCTGGGATAGAAAGAATGGGGAACGGGCCCCAGAAACAGAGCTATGGGGAAAGGAGGAGACAGGATGTGTGTTACACACGTCTGAGACAACGTATTTCCTGAGCACACACATAATCCTATTGCTGAGACATGAGCCTTGTTGTCTTGTGCAGGTAACTCAAGGCTATGTATGCAAAACACAGTAAAAATGGTTGCCTAACAGAGAAACATCCAACGCAAACAGAGAATGACCCTTTTCAGGCAGCGGTGTGCTCAATGTGTGCACATGCGTTGTGGACTCCTCATGTGCATTTGGCTCAAATCAGGGAAAAACTCATTGACTTAAACTGGATTAGGACTTAAACTACAGTGTGTGGTTAGGAAAAGCATCGGTATTGTGTCAGGTGAGCTTTATTAAGTAAGTGGTATAATTTATAAAATCACAATCTAGAAGTCCCAGCCAGCAGAAGACTTTAAAATGTTGCTCCTCTATAGAAAACAGGATTTGCAAAACTTGGTTTGAATTCTTCTTACTTTTTTTTTTTTGGTATGGTCTTATCCTAGTGCACATAGTAGCCTCCATATATATATACACACCATACCTATGCTATACATACGTACTACATATGTACTATAAATACCACAAAGCAAAGCAATCCTTTGTGGTGACACTGGGAACCAGACAAGATATCATTGCACATTAAAACTGTATTAAACTAATTGAAAAATAGTTAAACATTGCTAATAAAACAAGATAAATAGTAAACATTAAAAGACAGAGACTTTCCAGTGTTCCATAAAACCACACCTTTCAGACAAATTAATTATTTGCATCATAAAAAAATGCTAACCATGAAAGAAAATATTCCAGAAGAAAGTAATGAGTAAAAAGCTTCAGGTGATTTTTTGATTACATTAAAAACAATTCCCATTCTTCATAAAATATGCAGAACTTTGCATCTTAAGTAGTGTGAGTTACCTTCAAAAAATTACTTTCTTTTTAATCTTGCAAGAAATGAAACCTTGATTGGGTAGGTAGATATTTGGAATATATCCAGAAAGCAAAAACGACAGCTATTCTCATGTAAGTGGCACAGCATCTGTCAAGAGTTTTCACATACCTTCAGGAAGATACCTTAAATTAAGTCAACATTGTACTTGATTTCAGAGATCAGAGTTAATATTCTGCAAACCTAAACTGGCTGCCTTGTTTATTTCATAGTTTCAATTTCAATAGCTGTAATTCACCTTGGCAAATAAACAGATCTACGTGGGGCTCGCCCTCTGAATAAATAATAAAATTTAACTTGTCAGGAGCTTCCTTTGCTTTGAATGAAACACATTTCATTTCTTTGTAATGGCGTTGAATCTAAATCCTCTTACAAGAGACTTAATGAGCATCCCTGGAATAAAAACTAATGGAGTGTTCCAGATACGTGGCCACCTTGATGAACATTAGAATTACATCTGAGACCAGGTGGAAGAAAAGGAAGATGCATTATACAAAATATGTCTTCATTTGAGGAGTAAAGTATTACTCAGTGGTATTATACATTGTTAATAAACTTTCTTTATCTGAAACTATAATGTAATATTTATGTATCTAATTTACATGTGACAAAGTACCATATTCTAAAATTAGAGTGTAACCAGCAAACTATTAACTACTAAAACCAATACCAAAACACAACCCAAACATATTTTAAGGAAATGATAAATACATTTTTGTACTGGGGAAAGATTTCAATTGCAGATATTGTTTTAAATACAGCTGCTAATTACATCTCAAAAAAATTCTTCAAGCTCAGAAAGACTTTCTGCTAAGGGAGTCCTGGGTATATACATAAAGACCAAGAGTATACTACCAAAAAATCCCTTATTGGTTACTAGCAGGTGCAGTAATAATAGTAAATGCTGAAATTGGGAAAAGAATAATTTTCAATATCAATGATATATGATGCACTAGACAATATATCCCCTTGGAGCAGAAACTAGAGAAAATATCGTGCCCTTTATTATCTCTGTGGTTTCTTATGTGTAATAATAGACAGCAGAAGAATTGCACTTATTGTAACATTGAAGTGTTAGGTTGCAGCTCACCTTTTAAAATATTAGTGGCCATAATACTTATGATAGGTTGTGCATTATGCAAAGATGAATAAAGATGTGCATTTAAATTAAAAAACGAGCAACCACGTACAGAACCAACAGTGAGGCTTAACATAACAAACATGCACTAACCCTACACTTATGTAAAACTAATTTCTTCCAGGAAACTGTAACCAACTGTTGACCTTCCACAAAGGTAAAGGTTTTGTCCCTTAGTAATATGTTTGGACTTTGCAGTCGAATTCCAGTTTATTAGCTCATTGTCTGTAAATGTGCTGTTCCACTGTGATATCCTTTAGCTGCCCTTGAGCTTCTGCAGAATCTGCAATCGTACAGTCACTTTTATTTCAGGTTTTATTGAGCCACAAAGTAAGTCCCCTTCAGTACTACACAAATAGGCTTCCTTATTCGTCCTCTTCAGGTTCCTGTGGTAAAATTGGTGTCTCCTCCTTTAAACAAGCACTAAAAAACCCAAGGATTGTGCTGTAAAGGTGATATTTGCTTTTCTCAGAAGCAATGTTATGACCTTCATCCGGGTAGATCTAGCAGAGGAGAAGGGAAAAAAGAAAATAAAAAGAAGAAGTAAATGGCTTTTTTAAAGGCTTTTCAAATATTTAGGGGTCTAATCTTCTTTCTCTGATCTTCAAAATGTTTTAGATGACAACAGGATGATAACATTAGTTTTATGGCATCAAGAAAAGCTAATAAAACTTAAAGTAAAACTCATTCTCTTGAAATTCGAACTTAAATAAAGCCACCACTGCAGCAAGATCTGAAGAAGTGAAAAAATTTATATTCTCATCCATTGTGCTTATAACAGTTTACTTAGCTGGCATTTTCAATAGCGTTGAGGTATCCAAATCCCATTAATGCCAATAAGAATTAATTACCTCATGCTTTTAGGGACCTCTCAATATCCCAGCTTCTAAGTATTCAGTGAAAAACCTTTTTATTTGTATTTTAGCTTTCTTCCTATGTTATCTAAAGCCCATCATCTTTCTCTCCTAGGGTAGATGCGGGCATTTTTATCTCTTAATTCAAATTCCACTGGTAATTTCTCCTAAGTGAGGCTGAACAAAAATATGCAGGCTGAATGAAGAAATCCAGGCCACAGGATTTAGGATGAGAGAATTGTGGTGGCCTGAGGCAAAAAGCTTCAGCTGCTTCCTCAAACTCAGGTTATCACAAGGTTGCAGGAGAACAGTTCTATTGGGTTCTTGTGAGCCACCTCTGTCATTCCTGCATCTTCCTCTCTCCGTAGGCCTTCACATCACCTCTAGCTGGGACCACAGGGACAGCTGGAACAGATCCTACCCTGTTCAGATTTTATACATATAGTCCTTTTCCATTCATAAGTGATGCTGACACCATTGTCAACACCCCCTCCCTGACGTGAGCTCACATGCTTCAGTGAAAACTATAGATTCACTTAAGGTTCAGTAAGGTCGAGGTTGGCAATGTGTAACACCAGAGATACTTGGAGGAGTTACCCAAAATCATGTTGAAAATAACGGGAAATTACTTTCATGTGACCCAGTATTTTTTAGGTAAAAAGGGACTAAAAGAGTGATATCCTCATATTACAAAGAGTGCATGTGGACTCTAAAGCACTTTGTCTAGTGTTGTAGGATAAATAGCTGGAAAAAAGGGAAGAGGAGAGAGAGAGAAGAAAGACCTCAAAGAACAAGAAGAAGATATAATTCTTGACATCAATTCTAACAGTAAGGAAACTAAGATTAAACAGAATTCTAACTGCAAATTGTGGTAATATCAGTGTGTTGTCATAGGGAGGGTCCTTCTCAGAAAAGAAATAGCAATATGAGGTTAAATGTTAAACTGTATTTATAGGACATGTCACAGCTGCACATACCTGCATAGTGTAATTAACTCCATCTTTTATTAGATGTTTAATTAATTCTGCTGAATGCTGGAAGTGGACTTTAGCTGCAAGACAACAACATTTAGATGTTATTAGAAAAAGCTACGCTAATATAAAATACTTATCTGTTAAACAGCTTTGACTAAAAATATTTTCAACCTTTGTAATTACTGAATCTGACTGGTTCTGGTCAGAAGCGCCACCACTAACAGTGACACAGGGAGTAACAGCAGAGGTTTTGGAGCAGGAGCTGGAAGCCCCAAGGAATCCAAGCTTTCTGGGCATTTCGTGAGGACTCCTCTCTCTACCCTTGATTTACACACACTGCAATAGTTCAGAGGTGTGTAAAACCATTCTGTTTGAACATCATGACAGTTTATAATTGTGTTAAAGGAAAGTACATTGGATTTTCTATTGCTTCCACAGGGTTATTGCGGCCCATACTTCTTTAAGTAATGGGCTTTCTGCAACATATCAGTAACTTAATCTTGTGTGGTAAAAACAGGCAACTTTATTACCATGTCCTAACTCTGCAGAGGCTGCAAGAGGGCTGGACAGTGTCACTAGATGTGATATCAAGCAAGGGCAGCAGGCAATCAGAGCCCTAGCCTTGAACACCCTGTATTGCTCAGACATTTATCAGAGTCCCAATTCCCTCCAGCGCTGAGTTCAGAGGGGTAGAAATTGCTGCTGCCTTTTGCAATCAGCAAAGTCTGAGACCCTCATGCCTACTCAGTCACCCAGTATATCTCTTCTTCCCCTCTGCCCCCTGCTCTGGGAAGAAATGCTGGATGTTGGGATTGCACTTGGGATCCATAACATGGGTTTGACAAGTTATATCGGGGTGACAGGCTGGTGGGTGCCACCCTCACCATGTGTCTGCGTGTGTAGGCACTCTCGCCTCAGCCCTTGTCAGTGCGAGGGACTTACCCCTCCAGATTGAAGAGTAAGAAAGTGTGTGTTATCCCACATTCGCTAGGAAAATGCCAGGGAAAAAGTATGCATGTCAATCTGTACAGAAGAGTTTGTTGCAGCACTGTAATTTGTGCCTGCATCAAAGCTTGTTCTTTAGACTTACATCGGTTAAAAAAGTTCAGAAAAGTATACTGCAGTTAAATTTAAATTTGTAATTGCAAATTATCTCTTGATTGACACATCTTATTATTCAATTTAAAGTACTAGAACTTTGTTTTACTCATTCTCTGTCTTAAACTACTGCTAAAAGTATTGGTGCTATTAAAAGGTTCCCTATAGCTTCAGCTTCAGGTGCTTTGGCACTACCTTGTTATTAATTAGCTGGAAAGTTTAACTTCCCATTTTGTGCTGCACTTCACCAACTATACTGATAATTCTTTCTTCAACTGCAGAATGTCTATGAATTTAAAATACCATGAAAAATGTATGTTGTTCTATTAATAATTCATATAACTTTCACTACCAAGACGGTGGTCCCCAAGATTTAAACAAATTAGAACATACAGGTACAAATATTCAGCAAAGTGTCATCAGTTTACAGTTAGAAGTGGCAATTGAAATAAAATAAAAAGTCCTATCAGAGGGATAATAAAGCAAAAAATGTACTTACTAGGTGTGTGCCTAACCTGTCTTTGAATGCCTGCCTATTTAAATACTCTGTCTCCCAATGTAATCGTTTCTGTAAATACTTACTATCAGCTGTCCCATGAACTATTAGCAGATTCGCTTCTTTTAAACCATGAAGATTGTGTAGTACGCTGGACACCTAATAAACAAACACACACAAAGATGAAACTGAATTGCATTTTAAGAGTAAAACTGCCATGTTAAGTTACTTCTTTATGCTAACTTACCTGATAGGTATTTTCTTCTTTTGATGGAATACCAAGGTATCTTTCTGAAAAAGCTGATGCTGTGAAAGTAAAACAAAAAACTTGTGAATTTGTGAAAATTTGTTTTAAAACTCATCAGCTTATTATTTATTATTATTTTAAAATGGTTGGGAAAAAAAGCAAACAACAAAAACAAACACAAACACAAAAACCCCAGCTCATTAAAGTAACCTGGTCTGATAGTCTGTGCCCAGTAACACCCACACAGAACCAAATACTCTGTGACTGAATGATGACATGGTTGATATTGGAAGAAATTCACCACTAACCTTAAATTCATTCCTATTGTAAGTCTTGATTCAGGCTGATATACCCGAAAGATTCTTAGGAAATGGGGTACCTGATTGAATTTCAGCGGGAAATGGGAAATAACACTCCTTCGCAAATATCAGTGGTGTTAATAATAATATATTTGTCACACATTTTGGTAAACTGTCCCAGCATTAGCATTTAAAGAAGAGAATGAGACAGTGAGGTGAAACCTAGCTGATATGGCTACCTTGTCTGCCGTTAGTTAAGATGAGTAGTAGGTCCATGAATAACAATATATTTTTAACAGACTATCACACAGGTGAAGGGAAGGGAATACTCACCATACCACTTCATATCTGTAATTGGTGCCACCACAGCTCCACATTTGAAAAGCCGTTCACTGGATTTCAGGACCATTGATGTAATGTAGCCACCGTATCCCTAACAACAGAAATGATACTGAGATTTTTATTGGTTCATTTGTCTTTAGCAACAACAAAGTTAAAGGCCATTGTGCTAATCCAAAGGTGTAATTTTACAGTATGGATTAATATATGCAAGAATTGCTTCTAAAGGAAATGTAAACCTACACTTAAGAGTGAATAAAGATATAGTTTGACCTGGTCATGATCTTTAAACTATGCAGTTAATATTAACAAGTATACTTCAGTTTAAGCTCCATAACTCTAACATGAAAGACTAGCTTATAGTTAGTAAAAGATTTGAAAATTACAGAAAAAACAAACATCAACCAAAAGAAAGGTTTTTGGGAACCTAGCCTAGACAGGAAGATTTGTACTCAGTTTTTAATATATTTAATGTACATATTTGCTAGTTACCAAGCGACACTAAGTATTTTGCTGACAGGACAGAGAGTACAAGAATGGGGGAAACCTGTGACCCAGTTTCAGTATGTCATTCCCTGACACTTGAACCTTCACAGATTGACTCCTATTGCTATTAATGAGGTTTCTGCTACAGCATTGTCAGATATCCCACAAAGAGGTACAGATCCTGCGCTGTTTTGCAGAAATAAAAGCTGCATGCAGCCACATTGCTCTATATTATGCTCTGTATTATTTTTGTTGTTGTATTTTGTTTGGCACAACACCCTTCAGAAAGAAGTTATCCCATGACAGGGAAAAGAAAAATGTAAACCACCAACCAACCCCCAAAAAGAAATATGTGCGTCAAACGGTCACAGAGTTTTCTCATGGACTTTTTTGAATCTTGCCTGCTCCTGTTCTTCATGTCTAAATATTTAATGAATAGATGGTTTCTGTGGAAGAACAGGAATATTTGAAAATCTTTTAACCTTAGTTAAGAAAAATAAGCAAAGAGGAGTGCTCTTCAGACTCAACCTATAGTAAGTGTGAACAGACACACTGAAGGAAACACAGAATAAGAGCTGGATTTTCAAGGTAGTGTGAGGAACTGAGTCATCTCTTTCCCATAGAAATTCCATCCCAGGAGGCCAAGAGCTGCCCAGAATTGTCCATGCACAGGAACAGATTTTGCCTAAGAAAGAATTTTGGAGTGGGCACCAATAACTTGTATAATTCAAAGAGTTTAAGAGAATAGCAACTTTCCTCTGCCTCTGGGTCTCTACTTTTGGTTTTGTTTAATATTCTGTTTGTATCTTTCCCAGTAGCTTCACAGCACAATTTTAATCCTGGGATGGCTATTGCAAGGTTATTTATTATTTATGCCTTGTATTCATTAAGAGTTTGTTTAGTTCTCCTGGGAATTTCTT
This sequence comes from Patagioenas fasciata, assembly GCF_037038585.1. Taxonomy (NCBI): domain Eukaryota; kingdom Metazoa; phylum Chordata; class Aves; order Columbiformes; family Columbidae; genus Patagioenas; species Patagioenas fasciata. The sequence goes on along the minus strand of NC_092526.1, from coordinate 9,215,377 downwards.
TCCTTTCTGCTTGTGCCCTTGCTTCCAGCCAGGCTTTCCAGGACAAAAACATTACCAAGCAAGATCACATTTTTAGAAACACTTCACAATGACAGTGTAGAAAAGCGTTCGTATGTTCTGATGCAAGGATACGTGGTGCCTCACTCATTGTTCGGATTTCTGGTGGTTACAACCTAATTGCCGTATTTTCAGGAAGCTGGTTGGCTGTAAAGTTACAACTTATTTTCAAGCTTTCTTTCTAATTCCATGAAAAAAAAAAAACACAAACTACACGAAAACACAATTTGCTGTCTAACAGTTTCAAAAGGCCCTTGGATTGCGCATTGCTTGGGCTTGTACCCCTCACAGAGGCGAGCAAGGGGGCACTGGGAGATTGCCTGGCAGTCAGAAGCAGAGATTTTCCACACTCCACCCTTCTGGTCAGTCTTCTTACTCTTGTGCTTAGTTCACATTGCTGATCGTGACAAGAGTTGTATTTCTGCGTAGTTCTAAGACCTCTTAAAGAGCTACATGAGACTGTACACGAGCCCAGCTTTATGAGACCAGCATTAAGCAATTCCAAAAACATCTTGTTTTCAAGCAGACTGTACACCCTATTTCTATGACTAACCCAAATTAATGCATAGAAAAAAATATCTTCCTATCAAATTGTTGTACATAGTAGAAAGGAAATGAGTTTTAAAGGAGATTTTTAATTGACTCTAAAATAAGCAGAGTGGAAGCAAATACAATTAACCCTAGGAAACTGTTAAATAGACTTTTGTTTCCTGATTCTAAAACTGACTTCATAATTTTATGAATTTTTGTCTGACAGTAGAAAACAACGCAGAGGTTAACTTGGAAAGGGTAAATTTCCATGAATTCAAAGCAGCACCAAAGCTTATCGAATTTCCCAGTTTTTGCTCTTGGCTTTCTCATATCTCCACTTCTCACTCCTCAATCTTTCTTTCAGAAAATAAATGCAGGAACACCAAAATCAATATTTTGTGAACGAAAAAGTCTTTGTGGCTGCCTTTGGCAGATATGCAAAACCATGTTTACATTAATGCTCTACAATAACTGACTCATCACTTCACTGTCAGGTTAAGTGTCCTGCCCAAGGCCATGGAACAAGGCAGTAGCAAAGGCGATGGGAACTACAGGTTTCCATAGTGGTAAGTCTGCTGCTCTTATAACTGATGACTGAGGGGTTTGTCTTGGTATTCAACCACAGTCTGTTAGTGCTTTGAGGTCAAAGGCACAAAACATCTTCATTTTTACGAAAACACTTTTTAAAAATAAAAGTTGCACATGCTAGTTCATAGAAGAAGTAGCAATTATGTGGTGTTTCTAATTGTTGTTTTTAACAGACATCAGTAAAATGCTATTTAGTCTGTTACTAAAGGTTAAGCCTTTGCCTTGTTCTATCTCATGCCAGAGGCATCAACACGCCACACGGTGAAGCCAGCTGACATAACAGCAATGGCGAGATTTCTAGCAGATGGCGCGAAACTGAAGTTGTTGACAGTACCAGAGGGGTCTAACTCAGCTAAACTTCCAGAGTCAGTAAGACATTCAGATAGAAAAGTTGCATTGGAAGGCCACTGTCTATTTAACTGCAGCCCAAATGTAGAAGTGCAAGAAACAAGCTTTTGCAAAATCTAAGGCCATATTAAACATTTCTGAAGAAAGCAGATTTTTTTAACAAATACTTTCTCCTACAGATTCTAAAACACAAATACTGCAGTACCATAAAACTGATGTGATAGATCTCAAATACACATTCCAAGAGTAAAAAATAATACACAGAACTTACAGTAAGTTATATACAGTTTTTTTCCTCTCCTTTAATAATTGGAATTTTCTTAGGAAAGCAAATAAAAGTATTTGTTTATGAACTGATAGGGTTTCCTTTAAGAACCATGATGATACATTCTGCACATTACCTTTCCAAATATACTCAGCCTCTTAGGATCAATGAAGGGCTGTTTCAATAGTGACCTGCAAGGAAAAAAGTGTTGTTTTTTGTTTTGATAAAATGGTGAATTTTACCTGTTGAATCAAGTATGTAAGGAAAATTGTTTGTACAGTAAGGAATTGTCATACATGCAGATCAGGCAGAAGAACAAATTATACCAATAAAAGTATTATTGCACTGAGAAATGTGATTTGCTTTCTAATTCCTTCTCGATATGGCAAACAGTTGGTAGTGAGCTCATCTCATCTAACTTTAGATATCTGAATTTGAAAATCTTGTCTAAATTGCCCATTTACATCTGCTCTTCAGTTAAAGGAGAGCAGAGAGACACCCTCAAACAGCCATTCCTTCCCACCCATGTTGGAAACCTCTGTCAGTATGGGGAGAATCACCCTCCAGAAATGTCAGGATTTTCCACTGAGCAAAGCTCAAATGACTGGCTTTGACCAGGTGCCTAGTTTTCCACCACCTAAAGGATGGTAAGATGAATGCAACTTCTTGAATCTAGATAATTATCCAAATAATTAGTTCTCTCATCAAGGCCATTAATCAGCAATGGTGAATTTTATATAGGAAGACAGAATAATCTCGGGGCAAAATCCAACTGCTTTTGAGAAGACAAAACCAGCCACAGTATCTTATCTCAGCCAAGGGCACCTTTCCTCTTTCCCCATGCAGCGCATCCACATGTAATTTAGCCTCAAACATCTTAGTGGTTGAGTAGTGAGCTCGGTTCTCGCAGCCCAGCGTATGGCCTACTCCTGATGGTCCTTTTGCAAGGGTCACCTTGAGTTGCTTTGCTCAACGCAGCCCATTCCTGACCAGCATGAGCATTAGGAAACCTATTGCCCAGGTATGTCATGTCAGAGACAGCTGCCTACTCATGCAATGGTTGAAGCATCAATTCCTTTCAAAAGAAGAAAAAAAAAAACAACCTCTGGCTTAAAAGCTGTGTTTCCTTGAGAATCCCTAGAAAAAGTCTATCCAGACCTCGATATCAGCCATTTTGGCATGTGCACCCTGAATAAAGAGTGCTGTCAAAGCCATGTGGCATTACACCAGAAATGGAAATAACTCTTATCTGCAGCTGGTGGATTTATATCAGTCTAAGAATGATAAAGCAAATGAGAAATAGCAGGTATTTGCCCAAATTTTGCTCTGATTTACACCATTATAGCTCCATTTGCTTTGTATGATTATTTCAGAACTCTGTGGTGGAAATGAGAGTAGTATCCTATCATATAGGCCTAAAATACTGTAACACAAATGCAGCTAAACATTAACACGTGCACTGTAAGAAATTTTCCTTAGCAATATAGACATGTACAAATTAGCTCAGATAGCATATTTACATTGCACATGGAAGAACTGCTTTATCAAAGAGAAGCAACGACACAAAATGTAAACCCCTCTTTGATCTTTTATTTGCTGTTTATAATGAAAATATTATTGTTTCAAAATTTTCAACTGTATTAAAAAATAAACATTAATGGCATTCACAATGCAAAGAAAACACTATGGGCAGTTTGAGTTAAAAGTGTTCGTTCATCAGACAAGGTAAAACAGAATAAAAGTTTGCACATACGTACTCTACGGCTGCTATTTGGTCCTTCACTTCCACTGATCCTAAGCATCGATGGACCTCCTGGAGAATCTTAAGGCCTTGAAATCCACTTCCTCTGCCATCAAATCGAGCTACGATGACATTATCAGAGTTGACAAGCACTGAGTCCCAGTCAATGTGAAACTTATCTGTAACCAACTGGCTGCCTGGAGCTTCATCACTGCAAATACCAACACACCAGACACAAACGAAGACTATTGACAATGTGATGCACTTTGCCGTTCTCTGATATTTTATTTAACCTAGCTGGCAGAGTTCAGTCGGTTATAGAATCCTGTTGAATTATAGTCACTTCCATCCATACCGTCACATTAGCTAGTGCTGGTATCCCTTCAGTAGTAGTAAGCAAAAGAGTTTATTTAACTTTATAACCACTGTGTTGCAGTGTTGCCAATACCTGAATATACTTCATAGGAAGAAACAGAAAACTGAGGCATGTAGTGCTGCTTATAGGTTAATAAAGTGAACAGAAAAAAAATAACATAATTACTAATGGCTACCTCAGTTTTGAGAAGGCTCATGCAGAATTTGTTAAGTCACACTAAGCAGACATAAGAAAAACTAATCGGTATCCTGAATACGATTTTGTAGGATATATAATACTATTAAGAAAGATGCCATCTTAGAAAACAAAAATAATTGCATTATTGTATCCTTGAATGGATTTTTTTGAAATTGGGTACAAAGAAGACTAAAGTACATATTGGAGAAAATTACATTTTCTCCATCCAAATTCAGAGCAAGAAATGGATGCCGGCAGGAGTGATAAGTTTATTTTATGACTGAAAAAAGGTGCTTTACAGCAGAAAAGGTGGAATAGAATGGGGAAATGCAGTTTCTAGAGGAACAATAAGCATTTTTTTGTTGAAGCCAAATACATTCTTTTCCTTCCAAAGAAAATAAAATGTCATTTTTAAAAGGGAAGCTTGTCATTATTTTTCCCCCAAGATAAACAGAGAGCAGGCTACCATAAAGTTGTACAAAATGTGAAATACTTCTATGCATGCTGCATCTGTCAGTTGAACGCAAATTAAAATGTAAAAGTGTCTGTGCTGGCTGTATGGAAATTAGATTGGACAGTGTCTGTGGGAATATCCTGTCTAAGGTGAAAGAAAGATGAAGACAGAAATTATTATTTTGCCAAAGAGACTTATATAAACCTGGGGGTAGGAAAGAGAGATAAAAATCTCCTACAGTAACTACTATCTTGCATGTACAACAGTTTGCTGATTCAATATCTAGTTTTGGCTGTGGATAACACAGACCATCTTCAAGGTAATCTCGATATCAATTAGCAACCTTATGATGAACATATATGTTCTCAAATTCAGACTGATCTACCTATGTAGTTGCTATTATCAAGCACTAAAATCAGGATTACTTGATTATTGACTCAGTCACAACATGTTATGCTTGATTCACCATCATCTTGCGCATCCAGTTTTCACTTGGCTTTATAAAAGTAAAGGGAGGGGATTTTTTTTTGTTTGGTTAACCAGTTCAGTTGTGATTATGTTAACTGCTAACAGTGCAGAATGATTAATTTGGAAACACTGATCGTCAAGTCGACTCTGCAGAAAACACATTTCAGAAGTATATTATTATTATTTACAATATGAGCAGAAGCAGAACAATTCTTTCAATTTCTGCTTGTTGTACAGAGCAAGGTTTCAGAATTCAGCATTCTACACTGACATAGATGTTTTCACAGACCTTTTACCACTGCTTCCAATAGTAGAAACCTCAGACCAGTTACAGGGTTTTTTAGTAAGTTCTTCCAACCTTCCACAATAAGATAATATGTCAGAAACATCCTTGTTTGACTAGCTATCTTTCCAACAGTTTAATGCCCCCCACACAAGTGAAAAAATCGTGAGTCAGCCTACTTCCCTCCCACCTAACACAAGAACAAAACAGTGTTCATTTTTGTTTTATACATGTTATATACCTAAGTATTATACGCATGCGTATGTGTCTCTATATATGTGTTATGTATCTAGACACTTGGGAATAGGGGAAGAATTGTTATATTTGTAAGCCTTTCTCTATAACAGAAAGTGCTTAAAATCAAAAAGGGTTTTAAATGAAAGATGATTCCCTCAAATAATTTCTTCTATCAAGAAAGGAACAACAAGAAGAACTTCAGCAACTTTCTCAATGGGCGAGAACGGTCAGTGAAGTTTTCCCAAACTCCTTCTCTGGAGGGCATAGCTGGGCTACTTTTGGGCTCAGAATTTAAACATCGCACATCTTCCTCTCCTGCATGATGGGTTGTTAGACGTATTGCGTTTGGAAGCAATTTTCCAGTGGCTATCTATTTCAAGAATGTTCACAGTAGTAGTCTGTGACGAGCATTTAAAGCTATTTCCATTGAGGTACATGTCAAAATTCCCATTAGCATCAAAAGGTCTCTTTAGCTGCTGCTATAAAATGATACTGATTATCTGAGGTATGCTTCTGTTCTCCACAGAGAGACAGCATATATTCTATGCACCATTTAGGCCCCACTTTTAACCTTTTAAGCGGGGCTTCTGCAAGGTATTTATCCTTTGTGCAAGTTTGAACATCACCCCAAGGGCTCTGTAACAAAGTGAGTTTGTCACTACAGCGCAGTAATAGATGCACAGCCTGATTTGTGAAGTTTGTCCTGGGATTGCAGCTACTTCAAAGGTCAGGTTTTGTTTTATGCTCATCACTACTTACAGCCTAATTACAATTAACTAACGTTCTGTGGTATTCTCTTCATAGAATTATTTCCTTGACCCCACTAGTAGGCCTGGAAGGAAGTCTGTGCCATTTATGCTTGAGTGTAATACAAATGCAGAAGTTTTCTTCCCTCTTGGCTCAGGATGGCCATAAGGGAACCACCAACTAGTCAAAGCACTACAGCAAAATCAAAGCCAGCACTGACAGGTCTATGTGAATCCACAGGCTCTTCAACACCCCTCAAGGGTTCCTTAAGGAGCACCATCTCCAGAGTCAAACATCAAGAGCGAAATTCTTCCTGATTCATTTTTTTTTTCCTTTTAAGTGACAGCATTTGTACTTTCCCTATTTTATTTTTGCTCCTGACTTTCAAGGTTCAGAGCTATCTCGTGTGTGCCTTCAACAGCAACTACATTCAGATTATGAGCCCACCGTGGCAGTGCAACTGCTGATGACTTGGTTGTCCTGCTTAAGTTCACCATTGAGGTACCATTTAAATAGACAGAAGCCATCAATAATAAACCAATATCATTGACCTTAGTGGGTAATTTGTATGCTTCTTGCAAGGCAGTGACATACGTCTCAGACAGTTTGGAAAAAGGGGCAGCTCATCATAAGTTCATATACTGCTGAAAAGAGAAGAATCTGTTCTTTCAGGTTCTATAACTAAAAGCTTAAACTAAAGTCTCTGTTCATGACTTGAGTTACAGTCTACAGGGGATAATGTAGTGTTACCAGAGAGGCTGCTGCTGCTGTACTCTGAGCAATACTCCTCTGCCACGCTGCTGTCATGACTGCAGCAAAATTTATTCCAGGTTTTGCATCACTTAAAAGCTAAGTGGCAAGATTTTAAATAGGAAATTTAGAAGTTATAGGGCTGACCAAGCAGTGGGGGAAACAAGAGACATCACTGCTTAACTTCCAGTACATCTCTTCTGTTTCTGCACAACAGTGGATTTGATGCAGCATATGGAAAAGGTATCTTGATAGCAAATATGTCAGAAAGACTACAACTCCACGGATTAAATCTATGCAAAGAAATATCACTAAGAAATGTAATCTTTTGCTTGTGGTGAAACTGAGTGGGGAAAGAAGACCATTTTGCAAAAGTGGTGTAATAGAAAAATCTACTTCATTTTCAGATCTCATAAGCACCTCTTTCACATGCATCAGCTTTGAAGCACACCCATCACTACAGGTAAAAAATCACGGAACTTGAATAGCTTCAAACACTGAGGACAAAAAATTCCAGATGTTTTCTCTCTGTTCATATAGCTTGTTCAGATATAGCAGACTGCAACTGAAAACAGATCGTGTGTTTACAACTCCTCCCTGCAGATATGGTCAAACAAATTAACACATCACCAGAAGTGATTCCATTACCAGGGTAGAATCATGCCATAAACATGACTGAAATAAACAGAATAATACAAAAAATAAAACGATCATTCTTAAAATATCTTTCTGAAACCCTTGAGGCTGAAGACTTTAAAAATGCAATTTTGAGAATATGAGATGTAACACTGTCCTGCATCATCAGAAAAGGAGGTGAAGTTTTGAATCTCCTCATCTTTTTTCTGAGGAAGATTAAATGAGCATTTTGTTCATGTAACATGATGTGTTCTGCTGTGAGAGGAAATGGGGTTAGGGGAGTCTGAAAGGAGGAGGATCATAGATCAGCTATTTTCCAAGCCTTTTGTGGGGACACAACTGAAGAGAAAGGGAGCGAGCAGGTCCATCACTGCCCAGAGCATCAGAACCGCTACTGGAAATGAAACAGCTCAAGTAACCCTCCAGTCTAACCCTCTTCTAGACTAAGATATTTGAATTTTCCCTCTGGGCCCTGAAAAATATTACAAAGTTCGAAGAACGGGGAAGAAAATCTAAAAGAGCAAACAAATACTTTGATGTAACAGAAACACAACTGAGAAGTGAAATATTGCCACACAGGGTAGAGGCTGAATGAACATGGGCATTACATGGATGGCTTGCAAAACATTCAGTGCATCATTCACACAACTCAGGGATCCGCAAAAAAGTAAACTTTGCAGCTGTTTTACAGTGGAAGAACTGGCCAAACAAAAAGGGCTTCAGGGATGTCCTCCATCCAAACATACTGCAAAGTAGTGGAATTCACCACATATTTTTTATAATTCACCATGTAGCCAAGCATTGTTTCTTCACTTGCAACAGCTGCCAGTTAGAACAAGTAATATACTTTACAACAAATGAAAGGCACACAAGACAGCTATTAATACACAAACTGTTACCGTACCTCAGATCTCGAGTACTTCCCAATACTTACAATATGCCTCTCTACATTTCTAGTCTTTTAATGAGTTATTCCTGAAGCTGTAGAAAAATCTTCGCTTCCAACCCTACTGCCTCATCTTGCTATCAGTCCCGAGAGTGTATTAACTGGAGGCATAAACAGGTTTGTTTGCCTGTGCAAGGCCTAAAACTTTCATCATTCAATAACAGGTGAAGTGATTCCTGTTTATTGCCAAAATATAAGAAAACAAGTAAACAAGCACACAGAAACCTCTTGGAGACAATTCACTATTACCTTGGTGAATACTTGTTTCTTTCCCCCTCAAAGATCAGAACAATCTCTCCTCTAATTCAGGTTTACAATAGCCACTTACACATTGGACAATTTTAAATGGTGTTAAATAACAAATGTTGACATTAAAGATACATTTTCTACAGATTTTGAAGGAATTAGCTTAATTATGTTCAAGAAAAAATAAAGAATTATTATCACCTCTCATTTTATTATGTGGATTAAATGACAGAGTCTTTACTTAATAATTTCCTAGGTGTTATCAAGGGGCGTACCTTCCAACTTTTTAAATAAGTAAGGTGAACCATGAGAAAATCAAGGATCTGAAATTTAAACTTTGATCTTAATTATACAGAAAAGAGATAATAATCTTTCTTTCAGACAATTATTGTAACCCTCTCTAATCTATAGCTGCCCTGTATGCATTATATCAGAAGGAAACTGAGTGTGAAATGTGTTAGTGGTTTAAGGAGAACAAATGGAAGAGAGTGTTACAATCTGTTTAGCATTTTATGGCCTATGCATCACAACTCTGGAAAGAAAAACAGTGCTAGCTGACATTACCAGTTTCTACATTAGACCTATCTGTTAGACAGTCCAGCCACACAGATGGACATAAATTTTAACATAGCAATGCAATAATCTCTTATTTGAGTGCTGCAGCATGCTCTGCAACTACTCACGGATGAATCTTCACAAAATCCTTATGATGAAGGTTACAGGATATTCAGGGCCTGTTCCTTAAGCTGAGCTTGTGTCTACATGGAGCTGTACCGAGTTCACACCAAGGCTTCAGGACCAGTCTCTGGTACAGTCTCTGTGGCAGGATTCAGCCTTAACACTCAGACACATGGGTACCATATGCTGGCAGGTCAAATTTATCTGTGGGCATCCTTGCATGAATACAGGAGCCTTACTACAGTCAAACACTTTTAACATGGTTACTAGCTTTCAGTGATTTGAAAAAAAAATACCAAATAATATCAAACTTTCTCCCCTTTATCCATTTCTAACTTATTGTGATTATACCCCTATTGATCCAGAGAGCACATGAACACCACACAGAAGTTGCTGCTGTAAAGTTACAGTAAAATTATGAACCTCAGCCACCAAAACCCCACTGCATTCTGAGACAGTGAAACCAATCACCAGTGCAAAAATCCTGCAGACAGAGCTGAGAGCACACAGGCAAACCAGGTTCTAGCAAAGTATATGACACAGGGAAGGTCAATCTCCACCAGAGGCCTGGAGTGACTCTGAAGCTATCACTGCAGCCAAACAGCCAGTCAGAGCCTGTTAGGTCTTATACACCATATTTATTCACTCTTTAGCTCAGAGGACAAAGCCTATGTACACTTAAAAGCTTCTATGCACTTAGAAGATTATATGCCATTAGAAGCTTATATGCACTTAACTAGGCATTTAATTTGCACTGCAGAGACATATTAAGCAAATTTCAGGTTTAAACTCACATTTGCCTTTCCCTCTCTCCCTCCCTCCCCTTCCTCTCTTTTTCTTAAGTCCTTGTCAAATTGCAGTGTTACTGATATGGAAATCGAAAGCCACTTCATATCTGCAAATACTTAACTTTTCCAGATATATCTTTTCTCTTTACATACATTTAAATGTATGTTGCCTGGGTCAAGATGTTATATAGAATATACAACTAAACCAACGCTCTTACCAAGGACACTGGCAAGAACTCTTTTTCAGACTTTCAGGAGCTGGAATATAAGGATAATTGTATCATGGCTGAAAATGTAAGCAGGGAGGTAGGTGTAGCTGAACAATATGAAAGACAGTGCTTGTTATCAGCCACTAATACAATTCCTGTTTATCACTTGTAGCAGTAGGAAGAGCGTATTTCTCAGTCAGCCCCAACAGTCCCTTTGCCCGGGACTCAGGAAAATCAAATATCCTGGAATTGATACCATATATACAATTAATCAGTGTTTCCTGTAAAAGCTACATGTTCTTCTTGGACTGGATTTTTTTTTTTTTTTTTAATGTAGTACTTCTGATAATGAAATAAACCTTAAAACGTCAGTTTGGAGTTGTGTTAAGTTAACAAACTACCCTCTGCACACATGCAGTTTTCCCATAATTCTTTCTCAAGAGCGAGGTAGAATTTACTAGGCTCCAATTATCATCCCACAGGGTAGCCTCCTGTAACTTCAGTGACAGTTTTCAGTTTTGTATCTCATTTGGGGACATCTTTAACTCAAATAAGGATTGCTGGTGACCTTAGCTTAAAGTCTGCAAAAACCTGCTGAAGAAATATAACTTATTCCTTTCCTGGGGAAAGAGGGGGACACAACACAACACATGTCACATCACATGAGCCAGGACAGATTTCAAATCTTCGGCTTCATAATTTCATTAGTGTGTAAGGTTTTCTGAAACTAATTCCTATTAGAGCTAACATTGAGAATTCAGTATTGCAATGGCACAGATTTTACTAAAAAGGAGCAAAGTCTCCATATTGTAAATGTAGATACCACAATCTATTCATAAGTGGATGAATTTTCTTTTTATCCCACATGTACATCATAAAACCCTATAATAATTATAAAACGTATCTTTACGTTATGACTTGGCCACATTATTCGCTCACTGGGTACTTACAACTTCGGTAACTTTAAATTCAGACTTTGCCTCAATACTGCTCTTGATTATTTCAACTCTTGATATCCAAGAGTATTTCCTTAGCAGTTTTTTTCCTTTTCCTGTCAGTTTTGGCTTTGGTCTTCTCCAGGTTTCTGGTCCTTCCCTCCTGCCTTCTTCAGGTTCTACACAAATATATAACCTCATATTCTGCCATAACTGTATATAGCAGGCTACATATTTACTAGGATACTTAAAAATGGAAGCATTATACTGCTAACACCTTGGTGTTTCCTTACTCTCAGGAAAACGAATAAGTGCAAGCGTTTGCAACTCCCCCTAATGCTGCCGGTGTCAATTCACAGAGTCAGGTTGCCTTGGGCATATGTAAAAGAGTTGCTTAAAATATAACCATGTTTCAAGATCATACCTGCAAATGCTGCAAATATAAAAAAATCCCTGTGTCCTGTTTTTCCACAAGAAAAATGTGTTCATAAGCCATGTACGTCATGTAAAGCAGAGAGCCTCCATAGTTGCAGATAAATACAACTGAAAAACCTGAGTTTTAAAGACAAACTGGACTTCAAAATAAGCAGTTCTATGCCTCTCTGTCCTGTTATCTAAGATCTAATTTGAGCAGAGGAATCTGGGATCACTCAGCAGTTCAAGCTTGTAAATTTGACCTAATATGCAACAACAACAACAATCTCTGCTGTCACTAAGGGGAGTTCAACACAGGTCCACTAATGTGGCATTCTTATGAACTTAGCAGTGCACTCCTACATCTGTGTTAGCAAAATCCACATAAATTCTTTCCCAATGGAACTGGAAGAGCTGTGTGTATAGGAAAGCCCTCTACACCCACAGCAGACCCATGCTGAGCTCAGGAGGAGGAGCAGCATACGATGCCCTGAGCTGGCCAATTTTCCCCAGTAGGATGCAGGTACACTCATGGCTGCTCTCTTCCTCTGCCATACATTCTGTATACATGCAACTTAAAAGTTGTTTGTCTCTGAAGGAAATACACACATTATTTCTTTTTAAAAGAACAGCACAGGTTGCCAGGGAGTATCTCCTTCCTCCCACAGAGGGCAGGGATCAGTATTGACCCAGGAAAGACTGCAGAACTATTCACAGCTACACCATCAGGAGAGCCAGTGCCTCATGAACATAAAAGTACAACAAAGCAGAGCTACGTTTGACAAGCTCCAAAAGCTCCAGACATCTCTACCACATAGTACCTATAACAAAATCTTCCCAAGAACAGGCCTTTTGACTTATCAACTCAAATCCATAAGGTAATTTTCCTACACAAGGTAAAAAACCAAAAAACACCCAAATAAACTAAAAAAAACCTCAAAACCACATTTTCCTGTTATAGAGTCAAATGTTTTCTATGAAGTATTTTTTTTATTATTTTTAGTGATTCTACACAGATACTTACATTATTAATAGAAGGGCATACTGGTTTCGATCCGTGAAATCCTTTGGCAGTGACAACTGTAAAGGGAGTTCTTTTAAGAAAAGAGCAAAACATTAAAGGCTGGTAGTTACACAGATGAAAAACAGTAGCATTGTAAGAAAGCTTTTGGTTTGTTAAAATAAGATTTTGCCAAATTTACCGTAATCCTCAATGTGAAGCATTTTAATTTCACTCTTGGAATTCTTTTTCTTATAAACAGCTTCTTTCAACACAGAATTATCTTCCAAAATATAAAACTCTGTAGAAAACAGGAAGAAAAAGCAAGTTGAAAAGTATGGAGAATCATCACATCGGAGATAAATCAAGATTTTAAAAACTTAAAGAAAAAGAGAGAAATGTGAAAGGATAAATCTTGTAAATGGATTCCTTCCGTAAATACTTTTTTTCTAAAGCCACTGCTTTTCAATTCAGGATCTGAGCAATCAGTTTAATTCAAAGCACATACATTTATTCCCTTTTCTGGCTTCGGTAGGCTTTGTTTTTGTTAAGCTCTAACAATGAAATTGCTGATGAACAACACAAATAGCAGTATCCCTGACAAATACTAACAGCTGCTGGGCAGTATCTGGAGCGTCGAGCAGGGATCCTGCTCAGGCAACACATTCCAAGTCAATATGCAGCCAGTCCAGCTCTACTTGATCGCCACGTGTCCTTCTCTGTCTTCCACACTTCAACCAAAAGCACGACTTCAGTTTGGTTTAAAGCTGCAGACAGATCTGAAACTATCCCTTTGCACATTAAAGAATAAATAATTAGCTCTTTTAAATTTTCTTTTCTTTTTTACTCCGATTACCAATCTTGCTTCCAAAATGTAGATTTTTTTTTAATTAAACGATAAACCCTCCATGTATGGCCAAAACGGGTAATCTAAAGAGAATGTTTGTTCTAGGCTGTCAACAAAAATGCTATAATTACAGTCTGAGGATGGAATAATTGAAGTAATCCTTAATCATTATTTTATGAATTGAAGAGAATAATCTAATCTTGCACTGAAACAGTAATGGTAAATTATCTCTTTTATTTGTTTTTTTGCTGTTACAACAAACAACATCCCTCTCTCCTGACTTGCTTTGCTTTGCTCTAAGATTCTGTACATAAAGCTCATTTATAATAATTCACTATCAGGAGAATTTTAGATACAAGAAATAAAGAGTGAAAAGTCTACCTTCACAGAATTGAATAGCTCTACAGAAGCCAATGAATTTACTTTGAGCAGTAACAGCTACCCCTTATTAAGTTGGATAAAACTCCCTCCCCATGGTGTGCTATGGCACTCAGCTTTGCAAATACTATCAACAGTGACATTAAAAAGGAAAAAAAAGGAAGCCAAAGCATAGATATTAATTAATACTCGACGGTGTGATACTATTCATCAATATGCTGCTTCAACATGCAATGTTATGTCCACTGTTCTGGCTGAATAGTGGCTGGTGCATGACTAAAGGGATGCAGACGAGTACAGTTTAGGACTTTTGGATTCCGGGAAAAATTCTGGGGATAATCTGTTGCATGAAATTAGAATAGGTAAGGATTGGTTTAGTGGTTTTGAATAGGAAGATGTCCCCTTTTTCCTCTAATCCACGTGTTCATGCTACGTGGAGCCACAGTGGAGTTGCTGCTGAAAGACAGTCCTCCACTACAAAGTCCCTCAAACAGCAACAGATTTGGTGTCAATATACAAGAAATTCATGAGTAAAACTTGAAAATGAGAGGTATTGAATAGCCTCCTAAAAATTCTTTATTCTTGGATTTGCTATAATTGAAAATATCAGTGGAGTTGCTCTGATTTGAAAAATGTAAGAGCAGGACTACGTTCATTGTATGTAGGTCAGATTTTATGATCAGTCATCCAAGGACTGTACCTTGCTTCAAGATAATTGGATTTTAACTTTAAAACCTTCTCTAAAAATACAGAAGGTGTATCATAATGGCAGTGTAATTTACATAGAAAGTGGAATGGATGAAGACCAACTTGCCATCTAATTAACTCAAGTGTAAATAGAAGATGAATATATACGCACTTAGCATAAAACATATCCAAAAAGTCTAGGAAATTTTTAGCCACTTGATTAACTTCTTTCCTTATAATTTGCAGATGTGGATGCTGCTGAGAGGTAATTAATAGAACTTTATATGAATGAGCCATCTATTAGTTCTCATTTACTTGTAACTGCCTTTCCCCTCCCCCATGGTCCCCAGAACAAGCAAGGACGATAATAAAATATACCTAATCCATAAGGAATACTCACTTGCAGTATTACTTGTACTGTGCACACTAACAACTGGAACGCCTGGCCCTGTTTCGAGGAGAGGAGAAAAACAGAGGAAGTGTTAGGTAGTCAGTACTCGGTATTTCAGTCAATGACAAAGAATAAGAACACCAGTGACCACGTCAGGCCACATCCTGGCAGCCCCGTACACGAGTCCCAACACAGCAGGAACCCCACTGGTGTTTCTTGGGAAGGACATGGGTTGGACTATGGTACCAAAGTGTGAAACAGAGAGAGCAGAGGAGCTTTTTTTTTTAAAAAAAACTTCCCATTTTAGCTATAAGTGAAGAATAAAAAAAAATTATGGAGGCATTTAACAGCACCGTCTAAAATATAGCAGTTTGACATTCAGAAACAGTAACTTTAGGCTGACTGGAAGTGAAATAATGATAATATTCACTTATAATTTCTATGGAAAAGCTACAGAGGTGTTGAAAATTTATCCCATATTTCACTTAAGCTCTTTCACAAGAAGCTCCTTTGGTACATCAGCTCTGCAAGACCAATGGCATCATGGTTAAATCTAGATGTAATGTAATCTAATCTTATTTCATGGTAAAGTCAGACACTATATTTTTACTGTACCACTAAGAAACTAAAAGCACCAGGAATAATTCTCCTTGTCAATAGGTACCGTACAAAGACGGCATGTGAAACTGGGGTGACCAAACATCCAGCACACCCAGAAACAGAGCTGAGATCACTGTCCCTGCTCTGAGGATTCCCACTAGTGTAAACTGAGGAAGTAAATGCGTCCCCACCCTGCACACAGAAGTTGTACACAGGAAATCTAGTTTTATTTCGGTGAGACAAGAGCTTGAATTACATGCAGGCAGTCACTATAGGGCTAGGAAGGATGATGCAGAAAAGCTGAAGTCCCTGAGGACCCCATGGCAGATGAAGGCACGGACCCTCTCAAATTAGGAGTTCAGACTGTTCTTTTTCGGAGAAAAAAAAGATTCCCTTTGAGAGTGGTTCAGAGACAGAGCTTAATTTATGTGCTCTGAGTCTTCCTGAGGAGGTTGTCTCTCTCAATTAATTATGGCATGAGCCTAGGGAAACCTAAATACCTGAAATAAATAGCGTGATGCCATTCACAGCCTCTGACAGTCTCCTCTGAAGATTTTTATCCGTTTCATTCTCTGCCTCATGAGAGACTATTGACAAAAATCCTGCAGGTAAATTTCTGACAAATCAAAGCTTTCTGCCTTAGCTCTTCAAAAGATAATTTCTTTGGCTGTCTCTCTCTTTTTTTTTTCCTTTTTCCTCCCAGTTCCTTTTACTCCTGAATTTGTCGTCTTGCTTTGAATTCTGATTTAAGAAAGACATTTTTTGGAGGTGAAAGCAGTATCATTTTCCAAGCCAGCTCTATTTGTCATACTAAAAGACGGAAGGATGATGACAGATTTTGAAAAAGGCAGATTATAGTAGATTAAAGAGCCGATCAGAAAAGAGAAAAACAGACTTGTGTTACAGGCATTGTGTTACAGCTCATCAGAACTAAGCACAGCACTTGGATTTCCCACTGACCTCCTATAACTAACACTGAAATCCACAACTTATTTCCTGCCACATAAAGTGGGAAAACCAATTACTCCCTTTGTGAAGTATCTTATTTGAGTGGAGAGATTAACATCTGTTAGTGTTTATGAAGTGTTAAAGGAAAAAATCCACTAACGGTGTGGAAAGTAAGTGGAAAGGATCCGCTCGCCAAAACCGAGAGGCTGTAGAGCTGGTCCTTCATCTACTGAGTTAGAAATAACTCCTCACTCTGCAGAGCCTCTGGAGATGGATACAGCTGCTGTATTGAGACAGATCTCCTGGCTGAGGGTAACTAAGGAGGAAAAGCCATCCTAACAAAGGTCCTCACAGGTAAACAGGAGGTGGAAGAATTGAAACATGTGTAGATCAAACCAGTTCAGAGTCCCCTAAGGATTTTTCTGGGCAAATTGCTTTTGTTGCAATTCAGCCAGGCTTTTTGTTGCTGGAAAATGAGTGTATGCATGTAGGTGTGGTGTCATCTGCCTCCTTGAAGCAGTTTACCTCTCACTCTTACAAGCAGCTCCCTGCAGAGGAGTTTTAATACCCACTCTGGTGATGTTGCCATCAACTTTGACACTGTCAAACACCCGCCTCACCACAGGCATTTTGCAGAGTCGTGGCAGTACACAGGGCCACACTGCTTCCATAGCTGTCAAGCTCTGATGAAACACTCTAAATAACCCCATGTTGACAACTATACATTAATGTTAGACACAGGAAAACCTAATGACTGTGTTTTATCATCCCTGCCCAACATCTGCAGCTTAGGACAGTCTATTGGTTGCAACTCAGGGGAGTGCAGGTTTAATGCTGGGAGGATGATCTACAGTCTTATCAGCTCAGACAGAGAACTGCCATCTACAAAGTCACTGGAAGTCACAAGCTTGTGAGCAATTTCATGTGCAACCTCATACTGGCATCGACTTATATCAAAGGAACACATTAAAAATTACAGGCTGAATATACTTTGCTAAAATAATAAAAAGAAGCTAAGTTTTTGGGCCCCAGCATATTGCTGATTCAGGGCAAAAAACTTCTCCCAATTTAACAGCCCTCCTTGGCACAGGAATCTGAGGCTTTCCCCATAGGGACTATGTCAAGCACAAGGGAAAATTGTTTAAGCCATGAGAAACTCATTACTAGTGCAGCCTTTACTCAGATAAGGGCCTCAGGATTAGCTCCATAACTTCTGCCGCAGCTTTAACCATGTATAAACCATACAGTTGATATATTTTTTTTTCTAATCAACTATGTATTATAGGTGCACTTCCGCAAAAACAAAACCAAACCAACCTTATTTTACCCAATATATATTCATAGTTTGTTTGTTTGAATAGATTCAATTCTCAAGCTGGCAGATATTTTATTTTTGTGCAATAAAAATGTACAGTTGCAAAAGAAATAGAAAAAATGCATGCAAATAGAATGGGCTATTCACACGTATTTCAGATGAATTGTGTTCTACTCTTTTCAATCTGATGCTAGTTGAATAAAAATACTCGCAGAATATTGTCTGTAAAATACTGCAAGTTTCAAGGTCAACAGGTCTAGCTATACGCTTTATTGCCTTATGCTCTTCTGAACCTGTTTTTATAATCTTACTTATTTATCAGTGTTTATTTCCTGGGTGTAGGTTATAAATTTCTCAGTGTGGGATGGTTCTAGTTTTCTGTTTATACAGAAACTCTGAAACCAATTGGTGTCATTTAGTGCTGCTGGGAATGCAGCTAACAATAAAAAGCTAAAAGTTATTTATTGCAATTGTATTGATAAAGGGGATCTGTCTGCGTGGAAACTACCTCTTTTTTGGTAGATATACACATACACAGATACACTTATGTGGGTGTGTACAGATCTACTCTACGCACACATAGAGACACAGTGTTACAGAAAGCAGGCTCTCATTTTTAACGAGATATAGTTACACAAGATCAATCCGAATACATAATATAATGAAGTTATTATGAACCACAGTACCGTCACTATAAATTCCATTTTTTGGTGAAGGATTTTTATTCAGGTGAAATTTAAAAGTCACTGTCCTTTACTAGAACTGAAGGGCAAAGACTGATATCACTTGTTATTTAGCTTTTACACAGAACATCTTTACTTACAATCTTTCAATAAGCTCTGTACAGAATTTTGAATAATCCACTACTGAGCTAAATGCTAGGTTCCAGCCTAATGCACTTCTCAAGGGAATACATTAATTCAGACACAAATACAGTATTATTACACACTGTGCATATGACTTACCTTTACAGTGCAGTAAAAAATGCCTATTCATGGGGCTAAACTTTGCACTGAAGTATGTGCACTGGTCTTTCAAGAAGTTACATGACAGACACTGGCGATTCAATGATCCCACTGTTGATACACTGGGGAAAAAATTGATCAGAAACATTTTCCATTGGAATAAAATACAATAATCCAAGAATTAGCTCGTCAGAGTGACAAAATTTGTTTCAGCCCCTAAACTTGCTGAAATATCACCATCTTATATTGTGCCTGATGCAAACTGTTTTCAGATGACTCAGTGGACTACTGTTCTGTAAAGGATCCCAAATCTGCCCAAAGCACAACTGGGGTTCCAATAACGAGCTGTGCTGGGGCGTAACAATGTCAGTAGGACACCATTAAAAGCCTCCTTATCTTCAGATTTAAGCACTGAAGTTTGTGTAAGGAGGAGGTGCTTTGCTCACACACTTTGAATTGCATAATTGGGCTCCATAAACATTATTTTTATTTAGATTTTTCACTACTTTAAAAAATATGGTCATATTACATGTCTGCATTTAGGTTTAGTTTTTTAGATGCTTATAAAGGACTAGCGAAAACATAAGTCTTCATTTTGTGTTAGAATATTTTCAATTTAAACAATTAAATATCACCAGCATTTCTAGCTTTGGACAACTGATTTTTTCTGTGCTACAGTTCAATTTTTACATATTATAAATACCCAAGCCCCAAACCACCAATTGAGCTCACAGAACATGATCATAGCACTTATCGCTTGGGTGGAAGATGCTCTTAACACAGCCCCACGTACTACTTACCTATGTAGCTGTCTTCCTCTTGGGGATTCTTCAGTGCTTAAGAAATAACTGCACCCAAAAAATTAATAAAGTTAAACTCAGTTTGGTAAACCGCCAGATTCAGGTGATGTTTACAGAAGTAAGAGATGTCACAAATAACATTTTTTAAAATTAAAAATTCCGAAATACATGCAAAGATCAAACACATATATAAACCTAAACTACAAAATTAAACTTAGATCTGGTATACCGAGTAGTTATTTCAGATGCCACATGGTTTCACGTTAAAACAGTGCTGAACATAGTATTGCATGGTTTCTGTTTAATTCCTGTAATGCCCTGGAAGTATCAAGAAATTCTCTACAGATATATTTTCAAAACTCATGGAAGGACTCGCCAGAAAGGGTGTTTCTCCAGTAATACTGGAGATGACGGGCATTGTTGCAACCTCGGAAGGGTACTTGCTGAAATATCATTTATTTTAAAGCAAATCAGAATCAGGCACATTCATTTATTTTTTTTGCCATGTGCAGATATATATGAAGACTAACCAAGATCCACTAAAATAATCTGCAGTCTTCAAATGCTTTGTCGGTTCTTCGCTGGTCCCAAAAATCACCCAATATGTGTTGCATTTCCTTCCCATTATAGTGAAAAAATGTCCATCTGGATGAAAATCAGGGATTTGAATAATCTATATAATTTGAATTGATGAGGTTCCATCAGATCCCTAAACAAAGCCCAGAGACCTGACGCGTTAACCAAGCAAGCATGAAGACTGAAGATTTTGGGTTTTATCAAGTACTAAAAATGTACTATGACTTCTTTTCTGGAATCCAGGAAAGAGGTCACCAAAATGTTACTACTGCTGCATTCTGTGTCAATTTATTTTATTTAAAAAATACAGTGAGTCAACTGATGTCACAGTATATTCCTTTCTCCTCTGCATAAAAGTGCATGAAGTACTGCATTGGCAAGTAGATTGTCTCTCAACTGCACTTTATGTACTTGGGAGTGTAAAATTTACAGTAATGCCCAAAAATGAAATAAATATTGTTAATTTTATACACACAATTTACATTTAAATTGATTTTAGTTTCATAACTCAGATACCTCAGTAAAAAAAAAAGAGTGCTTACATCTTTTGAGTATTTTCATCATATGCCAGGATTTTGATAACTTCCCAGTTTCCTGATGTCAGGTGTCGCACATTGATTTGTTCACTTTTAGCCTGGAGAGAGACAGAAAACATTAACTTTCACCTTAGTTGTTACATTTTCCTTCGCCTAGCAGGATTGTCTGCGTATGTCATTACTGATTACAGCGTTTTAAACTTCAATGTGCAAAGTAACATCTTTATATCACAAAACAAACATTTTGACAGGCCTGAACTTCAAATATCCTTTCCTGCCCATATATAAACTTTTCAAAGTAATTAAAATCTCCTCAGTTTCCACTGCAATGTTTCTTTCACTTGCCCATTTGCCAACAAACAATAGAAGTCCTATACTTCAAGCTAAGGATCTTGTCATTACACATATTTTGTTTCTTTTAGTGTTTCGTTTCCTTTAGCATGGCAGAGCAGGAGAATCTGACTCAGACTTCTTTAACCAAAATCCTGCACCAGAACGTGCCCACCAAGCTTCCATGTTTATCATACACTTGTACTGAACCAAGATTATCACAAAGATGCTGTGCCAAGCCAGGACATCAACACCACCCTCCAAGGAGGAGGCAGGAAAACTTCTATGAGAAATGCGCTGAACAAACTCAGACACAGAAGTTCACAGGATCCAAACTTAGCTGAAGCCCCTGCTCCACCACACACTCTGGAGAAGCCTCTTTTTATCCAGGGTCTATGAGGAGAGTGTAAAAGCAGCTCCAAATTCTAGTAACTGAGCCAAATGCTTACAAGTTGGGGAACCCCCCTTGCTCCTTCTTATAAATTGTTTCTATCCCAGTGCGAGACGAGGAAAATAACTGCTAGAAGGGAGATTGAAAACCTCTCTTGAAGAATGTGTCGGCAGTTTTCTCAGCCAACACACCAGGGAATGAATTAGGAAACATCAGGATGCAATGGATATCTGCCGACAGGTGAAACCAAACTCTTTGCCTGGAAGTTGCAGCAGCAGATTCCTAATTGGACACAGGTTCAAAACAATGAAACCTGAAGTGTGAGAAGCTCATTTGAGAGTTCTTCCTAGTGCAAAAGGTAACATTGTGGCTTAGGCTGCTGAAGATTAGAATTTCAACCCTTACTATAATACAGCATGAACATGTTTTTTCTGTACGAGGGTTATGATGCTTGGCCTGGATATTAAAATTCTTTGTTTTAAAATTCAAGACAACTTTGTAAAGAAAAGAGGTGACGCTTCAGCTCATATTTCAGCTTTAGTAGGTGAAGCTGAGCAGCAGGAGTTACAAAGGAGGAGAGATGGAGATTCTAGTGGTGCTTTCTGGCCATGTGAATCCAGAGCAGCAGTTCATACTTAATCACGGTGGCCTCAGTGGTTATGTGGCCTACAAAAAGTCATAAAGGCAAAGAGCCTTTTGTTTTGTTCTTTTCCCAATCCCTCTCTTTCTGAACTGCACCCTGTAAACTCTGAGCTCTACATCAACAGCAGCAATAACTAGAAAGCAGAAAATGCTCAAGTCACCTATGAGAGATGCCTGGAACCAGCAAGGCAGAAAAAGACCCTAAGAACTGATCTGTTTTCTAGCAGATCCATGAGGAAAGAATGACATAGTAACTCTATGACAAGTCTTGCAAGCACCAACTGAAATCAGGACATTGTGCTAGGTGCTGTACCTATGTTTATGATGGTGGTTCCCTTGTTCAGGAAGGTTCTGATACTGAGTGCTGTTTCCAGGAAGGATTAAAATACAACTTAGTGATTTATTAGAAGTGACTATTTCTTCTTCTTCTTGAGAGAGAAGTCGCAACTATTGAAAGAGATATTTAAATACTGGGATCACAGAATCTAACAAGAAACAGCAATAAAAAGCCCAGCCAAGCGTTAATAAACATGGTTATTTTTCAAGGTTACAGCCATAATACATAATTTATGAGGCTTGCAGGAAGTTTTTGCCTTGATCCATTAAAGCTACTTTATAATTCTTATTTTGTGGTTGGAAAAAAGAGACTTTCAAGAGTTGCAAATCCTCATGTAAGAAGTTTCTAGATACATAACACATAATTCAATCCCATTTTGAGATTAGTTTCCTTTAAATATTTGATAAGTTACTAAAAGCATTTGAAAACAATAAAACACACATCCAGACAGTAAATAATATATGATAGACAGGAACCTTGTAAACAGTAACCTCCCTTTGCAAGAAGATTTAATTAGATGCTTCTGCTAACCTCCTTTGATTATATCATCAACACATGCTCTTCTAAAGTACAGCCAAAGAAATGCAGCCCGAGAAAGACCATAATTTGTCAGCACTTATTGTAAAATTGACAGATAAGCCTCAGCGATAAAATTAATCTAAAGCGAGCCATTAAAATTTACTTATTTATCACTGTATGTCCATGTTGGTTCTGTGTTTTAACTTTCCTGCACTTGGAGGCTGATTTCTGTTAATGAGCTGATATCTGTACTGCGAAGTACAGAGAAGTAACGAGAACCTGAATGCCAAATTTCAAAGTTATCTGAGCTCCATAATGAAAAAAACCTGTGATCATCTGGGTACCGGTGGTCTGCCGACTACTTTGAATTCTGCAGAGCGCTTGTCACGCCGCTGTGGCTCTCACAAGGTGTGACCAACATCTGATGCAACAGAAGACTTTATGTGCAACGGTTAATAAAACTTTTATGCCTCCATGTTTGCTTTAGAAATAATGGGCAATCAGATTAATGCAGTGTGCAAAACACATCACATAAACACATTTCCTGTCCTTTATTGTTCTGTATCGGTCCCATTACCACGCACAATGTTGCTTATTGACGAAAAATGGTTGATACATGGGATATCACATTTCTTCTTCTTTTAGGGAGCAGCTATGTATTTAAAGCCAAATTTGTCATTGGTGATACCATTCAGACTTGTTTATTCATGGTGATGGTGGTGAAAATAGAAGTATTTTTTTATTTTTGGAGCTGTATAGTACCCAGGGCTCTAATTCTACCTCAAAGGGATAGCATACTAAGCTCTTTATCATAAGCTTGACTTTAAACACTATCCTGGTGGGATTAAAACATGTATTTAGAAGTAGGTATGTATTTAGTTATTTTATTGAATAAGAGCTTAGTCTTTTGCTTAAATATTTTTCTGAATTAGGATCAAGTTTCCTGGGCTCTTTAGTAGTAAAAAATGTTAGAGCCTACAGGTTTAAGGCAAATTCGACTGTATCTATAACATCCTTGGGAATGCTCCAAGTTAATTTTCAGATCTACATCATTGTTATTTCATATATTTTAAAGATATTCATATTGGGAAAGAAATCAAAATAAGACTCGATTGACTAAATAGTTTTGTTCCACTGTGAATTTTTGTGTGGTTACTATATTAATACACCTTTACCAGATCGTCATCCAAGTTACTGTTTTCTTTAGAAGATAGAATTTGACATGTCTTTGATCCCTTTTTTCTTGTCTGATGCTTTCTTGATATATTTACTCTAGAGAATGAGCATCTTTTTCTTGCTTCTTCAGGTTAAATTTTTATTAAAGTTCTTTCGCTTTTTTTTTCTGTCTGCAGTACACTGTGAACACATTTCAGACTTAATAATGTTCATACCAGAACACTGTCATAAAGGGAGATAATAGAGTTGCCTGGTGCCAAGTCTGCTATTTTGATGTTTTGGGTACCTTGATAATCCCTCCTATGTAATATGGCTCTGCTAAAGTACCTGGATTAATGCTCTGCTGATTTAAATGGATGCCTTGGAGTGTTCTGTTCCAGGGCATAATTTCCTTTATTAGTTCATCAGAACTTCATATTGGTGACCTTCAAAGTCATAGTGTAAATTTATCTTCTTTCAGATTCTTCTTTGGAAAAAGCAATGACTCCAGGAAATGGAAGCCACTGGAAAATGTTGCAAAGGGTAATAAAAGAGTCCTAATTTTCACAAAATGTTAAGTTTTGGGTATTGCCTTCCTTCACTGTTGTATGTAAGACCAGAATTCTGAATTGACATTTAAAATTACACTTGTGCATACATACTGTATACAAAGAGGGTAAAATGAGCATTCCTGCCAGTCTCTTGAATTTCTGTGGCTATAAAACATTATTATCGATAAAAGGGTTTAACAAGAAAACATATCTGCTTCTCTGCAGAGGTACAAAGAAAACATAAAATCTTCCAGAGAGAGTACTTTGGAAGTACCTTTTTCATTTACAGACCTTACATGCCACCACAGTAGAGGTCTAAGAAAAGAGACAGAACTCCATTTATTCTGCAAGAACTTATAAATATGTCCCTCTGCATCAAGGGACAAACTGGACAGGAGAAATGACAATGACACAAATGTTCAGACTCTAGTATAAAGTGCAAGCCTTTGCTTGGGTCATGTGTCCTCAGTAAAAATCCTAGATGACCACTAGGACATTAAAAATAGCCTGAAGCAAAACCTTACCTGAACAATAAACATGGCTATGTGGTGAAATTCACCCCGGCCTCCCTGCTTCACTGGGACAGTCATGAAGAACTTACTGCCGTCCTTGGAGAATACTGGTTCTTCATTCTATAAATGTAATACTGTGTTAGTTTGTCACACTTCCATTAAACTTCCTAACAAAACATCAGCTTAGGTTTTTTGTCTCAGTGGTTTTGGTAGTTTCTGTGCTCATAAGACAACTGGTGAAAAGTCCTTAGATTTTAAATTTATTCTGCTAAGATTAACAAAAATGCGGTGGCCGACAGTAAATACAGTTCATGCCAGTAGTTTTGCAATTTTGTCCGAAGGTATGGGCTACAGCACTTGCAAAACTCTCCCTCCCAATTAGAGGTCTGGTAATCTAGTCCCTAATGCAGTGGGACTTTCCCGGATAAAATCCTTTACAGACATACAATTAATGACAGAGATAAGTCCTACTAGTGATGAGGACTCAGTAAAACATTACTAGGTACATGCTTAACACTCATTGATTTTAATAAAGTTGTATGGAAAAATTAGCACATTGAAGTGATACTCTGAATCATGGTTTTACCAAAAACTGCAGCCTGATATGGTACTATTTCTCCAAGTCTAATTTTACACAGAAATACTAAAGGAAAATGGCTTGCTATAAAAACATAGATTTAAAAAAAAAAAAAAGATTTCTCATTTGCACATTGCAAAATGAAGCCTGAAATGTATTTTTAATATAATGTGTTTCATCCGTTTATTGGGTAGCTCTTTTGAAGCTATGAAAATGGAACCGTCTGCTGACATATTAGTTCAATGTATTGTTCTGGGTATGAATTTAGAAATATTCTTATGCATTCCAATTACAGCCTGTATGACCTCTAATCTTTGAACTCCTTTGGGATTAATTTGGTGTGGTTACTTTTTAATCAGAAAAAAATCAGCACAGTATGTAGGACATGCTTGGAATGGGATTTGTCTGATCTATCTTTAACTATCCAAGAGTTAGGTAGTTAATCAGCTGGTCATCCAAGTGCTTATTTAACTCAGTCTAGAGATGGGAAACTGAAGGGAACATTGGCTCCAAAACCCGGATGGGTGACTTGGTTCAAAGGGTTGAATTGCTCACTGGAAGTGTATATCATTTTCCACTACTGACATGGTCAGCTAGAAAGTGAAATGTCCTCGGTGTGATGCTCAGGATTCCCACTACCAGAGACACAAGCTGCCATCTGAATGTTTACACAGGCACTGCCATAATCCTCAGCTGTTACATTAATTTAGGATCCTAAAAAGTATTCATTTTTTAAAGGAATGGATTGTAATAGCTTATAAAATAACATATAATTAAATAAAAACAACAATGAAGCAATTACACATCATACACTCAGAAAGAGCATTTATACTATACCTGTTTAGGAAGCCACAGGTCTGACTGCATTTCATATTTCTAAAAAGGAAAAGAATGCTTTATTTCCCACACTCAGTAAAGGTCTCTAGCCATTTCGTGGTTTTTTTTCCACTGTGTTACAAACTTCCCATCTCTTCATTGGCACTTCCATTGAAACAAATGATAATTTAATTACAAAGTCAGCTGCTTTATTCAGAGTTTTTGCTAGAACACCACAGGGGACCTAAGAATGCCTTTTTCAGTCCTTTCTGATTAGCTATCAAGAAGCTTTACACAGGCAGTTCTATTTGTTTTTTACCTCTAGGCATCATCTGACAACTACATATTTTAGATTCCTCATCAACACTGGGCAAACAGCCAGCATCAAGCTCAAAGTGTGAGACCTTTTCAAATCAGAATCCCTTGCTTTAATGGCTTGTAGTGTGGCACTGGTGAAGAGAAAAAAAACAAATGCAAATGATTGCTTCTTGTTGGTCACGCTCATATTTTATATCATGCCATCTAAAAAAAAAACCCAAATACCATGCACACATTGTTTGAAAAAAATATAGACTAGACGTCAACTGTTGTAAATTGTTACAGTCACACTGAAGTAATGTAAATTTATTAGCTACAGAGGATCTGTACATATACAGCCTGAAAAACGAAAAATTTGTAGCTGCTATAGCAGCTGGTTTTATACAGTACTTTTTGGAACTGAGAAAGTGTGCAAAACGCTAAAGAAAATAAAAAAAAATGGTAAGTTTACCATTGAAATCAAATCGTCTGATACAATGTTAAATCTTCTCCCAAATAGCCAGTCATAGGACAAGAGGAAATGGCCTCAAGTTGTGCCAGAGGAGGTTTAGATTGGATATTAGGAAAATATCTTCACGGGTTGGAACACGCTGCCTAGGAAAGCGGTGGAGTCACCATCCCTGGAGGTGTTTAAAAGGCGTTTAGATGAGGTTCTTACGGACATGGTTTAGTGCTGGAGTTAGGTTATGGTTGGACTCGGTGATCCCGAGGGTCTCTTCCAACTGAAATGATGCTATGAAATTCTCCCAGTATGGCCTTTTCTCATCCACAACTGAATCCAAGAGCATCACTTTATCCCAGCTGAGGAACCGTGCAGGGTAATGGGCCAGGAGCCCTGGCTGAGCTGTGCTCACTACGGTGACGCTGCAACGCGACCCTTTCTCACCCACCTACAATGTCCTCCACTGCACTTTATTTCTTCTGGAATGGGACTTCTCAGTGCGTCTTATATTATGTCCTGAGATTACAGCTCCCTGGACACCTATTTCAAACAAGTCCAATTGACCTTGGAGCACACAAGGGTTTCCTTCAGAAGTGACTGCTCACAGTGGTTGCTGACTGACTTTCTTAACAAAAGGGCACAAGGCTTGCAGGAACCAGGTAAAACACAACCAAATCAACAAATTTTCACGTTCACAATCTTAATCCACAGTCTGGGGACTTATTTGGAGTTTCTGAGTCAGGAAAAGCAACTTGAACTATGTAGTAGAAGAAGTAGACAAGCTGAGAAATGATCCCTAACACTCTGACAGGACCGAGTTCAGCAGCAGACACTGACGGGAGCCTTTTGACTCAGAGGCCAAACTTAGACCTACATTAATCACTCATAACCATTCACGCTGCCAAATTATACCCTCTGCTTTGGAGTATCTGTTGGTACTGATGTTAGCACGTATAGAAAACATCTATACTTTTAGCTGGGTCTGGGAGGAGATCGTGACTCAGAACGGGAAAGGGGCCAACTGCATTCAGGATGTAAGACTGACTGGGAAAAGAGAGAGATGTAATGCGAGGTCTGCCAGAAGTCAAAGTCTGGGTCAAGGGATGGGATGTGGCTGGATTCCAATAGAAAAATGTATTTCATCTTGGCTTACAGTCAAAATAAAATATCACTGTTGCTTTTCAATTTATTTTTTTTTCTGAAGTTATTTAATTCTGCTATCAAATTTGCAGGAATTATCAGAATGTTACACCCTTTACTTAGACATATGTAAGCTGTGAGAGACAGAAAGATCTGAAATGGAACTCTGTAGGGGGAGAGAGGAGAAACCAGGCAGATGGAAGAAAAGCTAGTCATCATGTTTGCCATATCCAGAATACAGGATGTTCAGCAACTGCAGTTTCCATTGAAGTTAATGAACGAATAAAGCTCAGTAATTCTGAAAATGTCACTCAAAGTTGCTAATTGCATGAAATCATTTCACCAGATTTGGAATTCTCTCACATCCATTTCCTCCCTGTTGACTAATTATACTCTGCTTGCAACTACTGCATCTGCAAACTGATTTCCAAAAATCTTTTTCTGATTATGAAAACAAAATGTAGGAAGAAACTTTGAAAAGAAACCTTTGAAAAAATTCAGCTTACCTTGCTGCAAGCCCCAGTCGTGGTTTCACAAACCGTAAGGATGGAGATATTCTGCGGTCTGTTTAACCATCTCACCACAGCCTTGGTGTTGCTTACCCATTTCACCATGGTGATGTAATATTCCCTAAGGAAACATTTGAAAACACCATGTTCAGATCATTCCTATTTCAGAGTAGGCTTTTTTTTTTTTTTAAATACATACAGTTAATCAAATGCTGGATTTGTACCGCATGACAGTATCAGTACTAAGGGATGGAGAAAAACCCCAAATGTCTAGCATCTGTGTTCCGACAAGTAGGAATGCTCAGTCCTAGCATGCTGTTCCCCTGGGAAATTTGTACTCTGTTAGCATCTCCTTCCCCACCATTTGTAACAGATAAACTTTACTAACTGTGAAACATTCACTTGTGAAACATAAACTTGTGAAACATGTTGGTAAATACACGTGAACCATGTAGCTGCTGGCCAGCTTAAAAATAAACACTAAATTTCCGCAGAAGCCGGTATTTTCCTATACCAAATACCTTCAGAAGACACACATTTTTGCAAAAGAATCCAGCCCTACTGCCAAGCAAACAAAAAAACCCATAAAGGTCTGTAAGTCTGTTAGACTGCAGGTGAGACAACTTTAAAATGTTATTGGTTCTAAAGTAACAAGTATTTTATAATGGAACTTCCGCATGAAAGGGAAGTCACACTCAGCACCAGTGAACGTCAGCTCCGTTTTAACAAATAGTTCATAATATTGGTCAAACTGTCCCTCAACGACCCTGGCTGAGAAGGGGAGGCTTTCTAGGCACAGACTCATGGTATGGTGCATCTGCCTCCCTCCTCCCAAAATCCTGCCAGGCTGTCAGACGGGGGATGCCGCAGATGAAGCCCAGTTGCAGCTTCTCATCCCAGCCAGGCTATTTGTTTCACTTCTCTACCCATGGCAGCTTTCACAGCCTGGCTGAGTTAAGAGCAACAGTGGAGTGAACGCGTCTGGAAACTCAGCCCCCTTTTAAAACAAGGGTCTTAGCCTGCATATCATTAGACTTTTAATCTAATACTGATGGAGGTCTCATTGCTCTTTGACAACACATATTTAATTAGATATTCAAAAGACTTCTTACTAGATCAAAGACGCTAAGCAGCGCCAACAGCCAATTGCATACAACTCTGATGCTGCACAGAGGAGATGCAGGAGACAGCAATTCACCGCAGCTTCCACCAGCCTCGCCCTGCTGCTGTATTTGAAGAACACAGCTGAACCACCCAATATGCCCAAGTTCCTTCTGGCTTTTATGTTTGACCTTTAGTAAGAGAGATATTTTCACATGTGGATACCAGAATAATGAGTAGAAATGGTGGCTTCAGGTATATTCTGAATCTAATACTTAGATTTCTTTTTTTTTTGTTTAAAAAGCTTTTCACCCAAAAATGTATGCCAAAAATAAAAAAAAACGCAGCCTGAGCTGTTCCATTTGAAAAAGTGTTCAGTGAGGGATGGAAACAGGAGATTTAATCACTCAGAATTCGGCTGATTTAGAAATTAATTGTTCAAATCAAACCATAACATCATCTTTCATCATAGATATAAACTCCTTGATCACTGAAGTGAAAGCAAAAAACTTAAAAAAATTCTTTCACCCCTCTTCCATCAGTTATGCACTAATTTCATGACATTATGATGTGTTTATCGTGAGTGTACTATAGTGTGTACATATATATTTACGTAGAAACATACTTCTGAAATTACATACTGTCTCTAGGTAACGTCCCTTTGTAATTCACAGTTTTGCAGTTAATCTGTTGTTTCACAAATACAGTGTGCATCCACACACACAGAGCAGTTGTGTTATTGCAGGTCAACAGATACAACCAATTCAAAGTTTGTAGAAGAAAATCGTATGTTTTATTAGAGTGGCTGATACAGCTGAATAAAACCAGAGATGCCTGCAGGGCAAAATCTGTTTTAGTTCTGAGGAAGCTGCTATCAGATTGTGTTTCCAAACTTATCAGGCTTTTTTTTTTTTGCAACTAATCTATTGTACTAGTAATGAAAATAAGCGCACTCTTTTTCCCTCAAGACCCAAATACACAAATGTACTGGGATTAGCAGACTCTCTGCATTTGTACATCCACCAAGTTTCCTCACAACATCACTTTAAAAAGGAACGACTATGATTGCTTTCCAGACAAAGGACTGAAGCAAGATATTAAATACAAATTTTCACTATTTTTAGATCCTCAATTTGATACCCATTTAATTAGGTGCTCTACAGCACTTTGCATGTTCAGAACACAACTTCTGTCCTTGTTTGAGAACATTTCTTAAATCAGACTGCGGATTAATTTTCTGCATGTCCGAAGAGTAAAAAATGTAATTACTGATCTCCTGTGCAATGTTGGTTTAAATTCACTGTATTACACAGGGGCTGCGTGGCAGAGACAGAAGCCAGTTCTAGCATCCAATCAGCCCAATAAGAGATGACTTTTCTGTCTTATTGTGGCTTGTTTTATTCAAGCTGTGTCTCCTCACCCCACTGCTTTCTTTTTTCTACACTTTGTGTAGCCAGTTCCAGGGCTTTCCACATCGACCCCAAATCACAGCAGGGCCAGTCTAAGATGACTGTGGGCACCACAATAACCCATTGATACCTCCATCCCAATCATCTAACAAACTCTTAGGGTTCCTACTTATCTCCTTGATTTTCCTGAAAACCTCATTCAATCCCTGCTTCATAGACCTGCCTTTTTGTTTTTTACCCCGTTCCCATTTCATGGTCTAATCAAGCTTTCATCTGAAACTTTTCAGAGTCTCTTTGATCTGCCTTCAGAATTTTTCCTTTTGGAATTCCAAACAGATAGCTTTCTTCTTTACTCTGGATAAAAGCGGACAGAAAACACTAGAAACACAGAAAAGGCAATCTCCTTCCACAACATCCCACCATTAGTGAATATTGAAGGAGCTTGTAAGTGACTCACCTTATTCTAAGTTGGACTGAACAAGGAAATGCATAAAAACAAGAGCTTCAAGCTCATTGACCAGACAGAAAGCTACTTCTGATTCTACATCCCCTTTATAAATCTGTTGCTTGGCTTCAAATTGGCCTAAGGCAATTATATAAGGTAATCAGTATAAAGAAGGCACGGCTTTCCCTTAGGCCGGTGAACCAGGAACACGACACGTGTACAGCCAGCTCAACAGCAGGAGCTGGAGCATGTCACATGTGCTGAGGAGGTGCTGCACACCAGAGGGGTCAGGTCTTGGGGGCTGAGGGGGATGGAGGGTATTCAGTGAGAAAAAAAATCTCCAACTGTAGATGTTAAGAAAGAAATTGTTTTTCCTGAGCATATGGCAATTAACTCTTTTTCCAAAGGCTTGTAACTTGATGAAATCTGGATTCATTTTTCACTGCTGATAAAAAACTTTTAAAATATCAAAGGTGTTTATCATCCTTTGCCAAGCTTGAAAAAACAATTTTTTTTAATCTTTCGTTCTTAAGAATGTTTTCCTTCGTTTTGATTATCTCAACTGATACATAGTTCTACAGAGATGGTTTAACAGTTTGCTAATATATTTATCATTGCTCAAGAATGTCCAGCACATTTTGTTTCACTTGTAATTTTTGAGATGCTTGTGACTAGAAAGACATAGATGTGTATCTCGCTGGCGATGATAGTAAGTGCTTAGCAAAGTCAACAGAGACAATAAGATGAATAAAAGAAAGGGATTTGCACTGCATTACACTGGAAGCAGCGTTACAATCATAATTAAATTTGAACATTAGATACTTAGATTTGAAACAGACAGATTAACATCACAGGAAAATAACACACAGTATTAAACTTAAAAATAAGAAACTGTTCAAACAAGAGAGTCAAAGTTCGCAACTTCATACCATTCATCATAATGAAGACATCTTCTCTAACTCTAAGTGAATGAGATGATTATGAAAAAAATCTGTTTTATAAGAACAGCTGTAAGACAGTTAACATTTATGGCAATGGAAAAAGGAACCTTATTTTTGTTGATGGTTCCAATAGATTTGGATTTGTATAATAACTACAACAGGGTTCAGCTAAAGAAAACCAACTTATTATGCTCTACTAGTTTGCTGGCAGGTTGTTATCTAAAAAGGTAAGCAACAGAAGCTTGCCCCATGCACAATGTTCTAGAATATTTACTATATTCTTAAATTATTTATAATATTCTGTATTGCAAAGAGTATGAGAATTTACAGACACCAGTAGAAAATGTCATTCTCAGAAACACACAGGGAAAACAACACAAATTGAGACATGAGCTGCAAGGTAGCTAAGATAACCAGAGTTTGTTAGTATTGTGGTACACTACACATGACTTTATCTATTTGTACATTGATGGATGTACCACAGTTTTTTTTTTCTGAGACTAAGGCACAAGCATTTGGCTAGAAGGAGCTTTTCTAGCTCCCCTTTGCATGGATGCTGGTGGCCACCGTCCTAGCCAGGCCAAGCAGCTCTGCCGTCCATTGGGCCATGGGCCCTGTCCACGACCATCTTGGTAGCCCTCTGATGGACTCTCATTGTCCCCCTTGAATCCCCAAATCGGTGTGGGTAGTGCTCTGCTTTTATGGGACATGGACAGCACAACCTTCCCTTAGCTGCTGGCCACACTCCTCCTGGAGCAGGGTCCAGCCTTGGTGACAATAAGCCCGCGCTGTTGTCTCCTGTTCAGCCCAAGCACAAATCCTCTGGCAGGATGATGGCTGGGCAGGCAGGCAGGTCCCCATCCCTGCTGACCTGGGTTGGTCCTGGCCCACCTGCATTTCTTCCCACCGAACAGGGAAGGGAATAATCAGTAAATTCCTTGGCCCTGTGTGGGAAAGCTTCAATACATACATTCTATAAATAAATAAATATCTTTATGTGAATATATTTTTATCCTGCAGGCTTGGGCTGAATAGATTACAAACATTTGCTGTAGGGTATGATAGTGAATTAATCCTCTACATTAACCTTGCGAGATAGGTATTGTTATTGCCAAGTTACAGAAGAGGGGAAGGGCAGACGCCTGAAAGAAGTGACAAGACACAGCAGTTAAGAAAGGCTGAAAGTCAACCCCAGTCGTCTTAATACCAAATTGCACCCCCCTTCCTAATCTTTCCCATTTCCAGTTAGAATCAAATATGCTTTATATTGCAAAGAAAGGCTCAGATAAACTGGCTGCCAGAAGTACAAAAACAACCTTTCTAGATTCAAAACGTGATTTCAAACTGGAAGTGCATAAATAACCAAATGATTCTGTTGATTTGGAAATTTGTGGATGATAAAAACATTGCTGAAGCTTGTAAGAGCATTGCATGAATTTATGCAAACTCAGTTTAAGTGTTTTCAGTTCCACGATGAAGGATTAATTATATTCAATATAAATTATTTAAATTTGTCAAAGTCAGAAGGGTTGACTGTGTATTTCAGTCTCTTTAAAAGCAGGCATATATGAAATGGGAATGTGGACATCTAGCATTTTTTCAGGCATCTAAAAATACCATTTGTAAAGCTAAGAAAAATTGGTTTTAGTGTGTTTTAAAACTACCTGGTCAGCAGTGGTTGGGAATTGTGCAGAGCCAATGCAGCTTGCTCACTACAGCTAAGAATGGGAAAAGTTTGCAGCAGATGATCCCCACGCTGAGACTTTCAAGAGCCAATACACACTCACAGCAGAAAAATCTTTTCATCATGTATGGAAGCACAGCTCTACTCTAGTAACTGAACTGCAGCTTCTTTCACGTGTTATTTCACATTACCAACTTTCACTTTGGAAAAGAAATTAAAATTTTCTGCCTGACAGGTCTAAATTCAAACATGGGGTTTGCAAAAATCAGCCTACATAATTCCTAAATATCACGTTAATACTTTATATCTAAATATCACCGGTTCCAAGGATTCTTCAGATGTCCTAAGGTACAGTGGCCTGAACTGACTGTATCGCTCTTTCAAGATTTCAGCAGGAGGTATTAGCTTTCCAACTGGACCTTCAGGAGCTAGCAGTGTACGAGTGCACACATATTTCATCTTACAGGTATATTGGCTTTCTAGGACTAATGAGAAAAAAAGCCGTGCAGTGCAAAATCCTGATTGCCACTGAAGAAAACAGAATGTAATTGAACACATGGAATGAAAACACCAAGGGGGAAACAGTAATTGCACAGAATACGACCACTGGTTTAAAGGAAGACTGTCAGTCGTTTTGCGGCATCAACAGTGCACAGGAGATGGTAAATTCTTCCACAGAATAAAACTTTCAGGACTAAATTTACAAATGTTATTGCTACCTTTATATCAGAAAAACATGAACAAAACTTGGGAAATATTACCAAGCACCTTTATAGAATCACTGAAATGAAGGTAGAACACTGAATTTACTCAATCTTACATCAAATTCTCAGATGCCCTAAAAATCAGAGGAACAGTTTTCTGCCTCCACAAGTTCCGGACTGTACAAAATTTGGGGAGAGTTGAGGATCTGAATGTTACTTTTTGTGGTTATAAAGAACAGAAGCCCCCTTCCTCAGTCATTTGTGTGGTTTCTCTGTGTAGGAGTGAATTTCTCCTGTAATAACAGCTGGTTATGACTCCTACAATATGTATTTCCAAAATGTTTCTGCCCTGAAAGATCCATAAAACTAGGTTTGATAGCATTCCATTCCATTTAATTCTGAAATTCTCCCATGACCTATTCACTAGTGATTCCACAACAAATGGATGAGAAAGGTTTTGAAAAAAAATGGCCCCTAAAAGTAGCTATTACTTTTGATAAAAAAAGCTAATAGTTTGCAAAAAACTTCCAGCCAATACAAACTACAGAGATTTCCACTCTAAAAAGGCTTGTTCATAGCTCATTCCTCATACTTGTTTATATAATGATATATGGATATATATGGATTGATGACCAGTGTGATGACTGATTACTACTCAAATACTGAGTCAGAATGCAAGATTTACAGTACACTTGGCTGACAAGTATATAATTTTTCTAAATTTTATAGCATGGATATTACACCTTAAGTGCTAAAATTATGATGAAAATAACTTTTTTCCAGGTTTAAATGGTTTTACTCTGTCTTCTGATACAGTAGCAAACCAGAATTTTAAACATGAATAGTATTTCAATTAAACAGCAACAATATCTTTATCAAGGACCCTAAAATCAGGCAAAGATGACCCTTAACACTCAGAAAAGAAATTCCACAAACTGAGCTACTGCTATAGCCTTCAGCTTCTTGATGCAAAAAATGTTTTAAGATATCAATATCATTCATTTGATTCTACTTCTATTTTCAACCTCTTGTGGAGAAAGAACGAATCTGAAAAAGCTAGAGTGAAACCATAACATCTGAAGAACATTTTCAATATTTTTTTCCTTGGGGATTTACACATTGCTTTCCCATTTCACTTCTTTGTGCCCTCTGACATTTAAAGAGCAATTTTAATGCTGTTTAAGAGTTAAGATGCTAATCTTGATGGCAAGGAATCTCTTACAAATCTTACGCTGTCATGTAATTAATGAAGGGTTAACAAGCAGCAGGAGATTTTATTATGTTTTTCAGCTATGGTCCATCAACAGAAAGAAAATGCTTCAAAAAGCACAACTCATTCAAAATCATTCCTTTCACTAACACAATCAGTCAGCATTCCAGCTGACATAAATAATTGCAAGGCATAATTCACTATTAAATTATTCCTGCACTAAATTAGAGTACCTCAATTTGTGTAGACAAAAGCTATGCCACCTTAAAACTGGTTGCGATGGTTGTGAATCAGTGCCCACCGCTAACATCCTGATTGTATTGGGAGCAATTATGTTAAAATCTTTTGGGTTCCGTAGGAATCACAAAAAGAACAACTACATAGAGAGGTTTATGGTTGTTTTGTTATTTTTTTTTAGCTAGAGGTAGGTTTATAGTTGGCAATCCTTTTCATGCCTTTCTCTATCTGAAAATGCCCTGAGTGAAGAGAGGCAGTAGTTCTTCCCTGGCCCTTAGACTGCAGTTATTATTACCTATATTGTATAATAATTTAGGGTTAGAAGATCATTAGCACGTGCACTGAAACCACAATGGGAATTTAATCAAGATGATCGCTCTTCTACAATCCAGAATATTTGTATGGGAAGGGATGGAATTTTTCTTGCCCTTAAAGGAAAGTTCCAATGCATTTTGAAGTGAGGACAGGTAATCGGGAGCTCAGTCTAA
Source organism: Patagioenas fasciata (assembly GCF_037038585.1). Lineage (NCBI taxonomy): Eukaryota > Metazoa > Chordata > Aves > Columbiformes > Columbidae > Patagioenas > Patagioenas fasciata. The sequence goes on along the minus strand of NC_092526.1, from coordinate 9,178,002 downwards.
GGTAGTAACTTTAGCAGGAGGTTCACTGTTTTCAGCCAGACCTTGTTTCGTCAGACTGAGTCAAAGACACTGTTAAATTAGCTCAGTGGTTCTGAAGCCGTTTCTCCTGAAAAAATACACCACCGCCCTTATCAGTCTATGTGATCTGGTGTCATTGCATCTTGCCTTCTGCCACCTCGCTGCACCTGTCAGCCATGGGGAGAAACAAAACTTCACGTAACCTACTGGATTTGAAAAGTTCAGACTATTCCTCTCTAAATGAGGAAACACTGATTACATGTTCTACACATTTTTAATATACTTCTATATTCTGTGATCTCATTTCAGAAACTGAAGGCAACAAGTTGGCATGCCACAAGGAAAGGCTGGGAGTGAATGCCAGAACAACCTCAGAACCAGGGCAGTGTTCAGCCCCCCTGAGCACACCTTAGGATTCTTAATTTCATATATTTCAAGTAAATTGGTGGTTCTCAGAACGTCAGACATGAGCAAATCCGAAATTCCTGTGATTTTTTAAGAGAAGCACCAATCCAATACAGCTGTATTTTATCATCATCACGTTCAGCCACAGTTATGGAGATCAAGTGCATTCCAGATAAGTGTTGTGCTGATGCAAAGAGGCAATGATTAGCCTGAGAGACGGTCAGGTTAAATTAAACATGAGTTTCACAACAATGAAATTATATACCTTGATTTAAAGCTGTCAGGTGGCATCAGTTCCAGTGTGTGCGCTGGTCCATACAGATTAACTACAAACAGCTTTACTGTTGGGTTTGTTTGACCTGCCTTTGAGAAAAAGGAAATAGGAACTTAAAAGGCACTGAATCAGTGACAGCTAAATAGACTCACTCATTAACATAATTCAGTATCTCTATAATTATGAGAAATTATTAAAATTTAACAATCTCAAATCTAAAAAAGTATTTTCACAGCTATATTAATTACACAGATAAAAATACGAAGTATTCATTGAGTAATTCTCTCACTGTCTTTTACTGATGGCAAACCTTCATGAGCAGAGCAAGTGACCAATGTTAGAAGTGGTTTGGCCCAGTCAGCTGCAAAAACACAGCCAGTTCCTAAACCAGCAGCTAAATCCAGCCTCCAGCAAAGTCTTTTTCAGACACTGTTGCTCCTTCTTCCAAAAAGCTACACTACCTATATCTGGGATAGCATTCCTCCTCTTCCTTCTTCCCCAGCCTTCCTTCCCTGGCTTGATGAGTTGGAAATCTGTTTTTGGTCCTGACCAGCACCCAGCTGCTTTGGCAGGCCAGCTCTAAGAGAAACAAAATGCTTTTTGTTGCTAAAGGATAATAAAATGGCAGCTTGATATATATCCACTGGGAAGTGCCTAATAAATCCTGATGATCTACAGGGAAGTTGGACTCGTGCTTCTCCTGGTAACATGCCTTGTTACAGACGGATGTTCCTGAGATGAAGAGAAAGAACTGGAGATAGAAGGCAAGGCTCTGCAGGGATGAGAAGGAGATGAAACTAGTCCCACATCCCTGTCCTAGCTATATCATATTCAAGCTTCTTGTTCACTTAAATCACGAGAGTCATACAACACGATCTAGTATCCTTGGGATATGGGGGATGAAAAGAGTGTTTTTCAGTGGGGTTGCCTTCTGTTTAATATTAGAAGGATAAGGTACAATTACTGATTCTACAGATTTAATCATAAGAAACTACAAAGCTGTATATCTGACTCCTCACAGGGGTATTTGGAAATGCAAAAGAGCTTGGCTGAAATACTATACATTCACATATTCCCTTTAGAAATTGGATTTATCACAAAATATAGACAGTCTAAATCTGTCTGTCCTGTATCCAATAATTTCTGAGTGATATGTGGGACAAGAAAGTGATACTTGCGTATTTTAACTAGTGTTTAAAAAAGTTTTGAAAATGTATTTAATGAGACTGCTGGAATGTGTTTCTTTCATAAAACCTTTTACATTTGCTTCAAAAGAAACGTGGTCACATACATGGACCTACTTATCCTGCCCAAAAGTAACTCGAGCACTTTGAAACTGCATGCAAAGGATGGATAAACTGATAACCTGGAAGACAATATCAGTGCTGGAGCTCAGCACAAAAATGACAGCTAGGGAGGCACTGAGAGCAATTTCAGAGATTATTCCTGTCTGGGCTGTTCTTTCACTTCCCAACACAAATCTGAAACCCTTCTCTAAATCTGGAACTCAGTGATAGTTCTATTTTTTATATTTTTTTTTTCCTCATTTTGATGGCCAGGAAAAGATTTTACTGTGGCTTAGCTTATTCAGAGCCAGTCTGTCAAATTTATTAACAAGAGCAAAATTTGCTGAGATCTATGTAACTGCAATGAAAGAAGCCGTGCGCTGTGCACACAGTGCATATGACTCCAGTGCAGTTGTGACAGTATCTTTTTTTTCTCTGCAGTCCTTTAAACATATTACTGTTCTCCCAGAAGTGGTGGATTGATTTTACCAAGCAATATATCAATTCTGAAATTACTACAAATCAATTTGTCTGCTGCTCCCTCACCCGATAGTTTCTATCCAGCAAAAGGCGTTACAGTCCACTGAAAAAAAGAAAATGTAATTAATATTTCCTGAAAAACAACATAAACACAAGCAGCCTCTGTTAGTGCCTAGATCAGTCGGTCCATGTCGCTGAATACTCTCACTGTGCAAGGAAGAGGAGGTGGAGGCTGCACTCCGACTCATCTTACCTTAGGGTAAGGATACTGCTTTCCTTTTGGATAGATAGCTCCAGTGAACCGGGGAATCACCATGTTTGGTACCAGAGAGTCATTTATGGTCAGGAATGCCAGTCTTTCACCGTCTGGAGACCACCAGTGGGCAATGTGGGAATGAAGAAGTTCCTCTGCAAAACCAGATCTCCTTAGGGTCCATAAAAATAACTATCACATAATTTCCAGCTCATTCAGTTGATGCTGATTTGTTCTTTCTGTACCTACTTGAAATGCATCTGTTGTAGTTTCAGTAATTTCACATTATCCTAGGTTGAATGTTTGGATAACAAGGCATATCAAAAGACCAAACTTTAACCATTTTCCCCAAATGAGTACTTCACTGATATCGATAAATCATCTAAATGTGAAAGATGATTGTAACTGTCATATGTTTAGTTCCATTGCATTCCATTAGATGTGTTTAATTAATTTTTAAGTGCTTTGGACCATTTTAATATACAGGTTTTTTAGGATTGTCAATCTTTCAATATACCCGATTTGTCTGAACTGTGACACTCGGCAACACACAGATCCTCGCACAGCGATATTTAAATAATAATTTTTGGAGTACAATATTTTAGCTTTCTTGTCTCAGTCTGATGGTTAGCTTTAATTCTTCAAAACTTTGGATTTTCTGCAATGTAACTTTTTGAAAATCCAAACAAAACTTTATATTTTTGTGCAAATTTTATTTGACCTCTCAACCAGAGTAATTCTTCAAAATGTCCTGCAATGTTTTCTTACATTTATTGTCATTATATTTCATATTAGAAAGAAACAAAACATTAACGACCATAGAAGCAACACCCAAACGCCTGGAATCCCAGTAAATGAGCTCCTGACCAATTCCAGATTCACCCTGTGCAGGTATTCTGTCTTACACTCGTTAAAAACTCTTTTTCAATGCGTGTTCGAACTGCTGACTTGTTTGGTGAGCATTTTGTATTTTAATTTGAAGAATTTGGCTGGAAAACTAATTGACTGCATACCTAATTTAAGAGCATACCCAAAACTACTTAAATTGTCAATGGAGACTCTCCAAGAAGCTAATCAAATTCTGAAAGCTTTGAAGCGGCTTAATGCGTTGCATGAGACCTAAGGTTAGGTGCAACGAAGCTAGGGTCTATATTAAGTCATATATTCTGGGTCATGCTTCTCTCCCTGGCTGGAAAACTAAAATCTTTTACACAGGAGAACAACAGAGAATGAACGGTGAATATCAGATAGCACAAATGACAACTGTATTTGTTTTGAAATATTACTGTTTGCATTCAAATGAGGTGATCCACGCAAAGAAAAGCTATTCCCAAATGTTTGTGTAAGGTAAAATGCTAAACGCAAACTCATGCAAATGACAGAAGAAAACAAATGAGGTCGAAAGGAGGAACAGTTCCCAATTCAACTGAAAATCTCTTAACTTCATCCGGACAATATTCAGCCTCCTCAGCTTCTGACGCTATTAAAAATGGTACTGAATGTAGAAGACTGGTCTAAATCAAACAATGGTTGATGGGAAAGAAGCAGCATGTTCATCCATGCCAAGAGACACTGATTGTGGTCCTCCAAATGGTAGAGGCAGAATTCCCTTTCAACCTGACTTTAATTACATATATTATGGAGAGGAGACCACTGCCTGCATCCCTGTGAACCCAGAGAACTCTCTGTATGTTGGGAAATGCAACAGTTGTTTGGGCCAGGGATTAAAAAACTCAGAAAAGAACGGGCAAAATCACTTAAGGAAGGCTTTAGGACACACATCAGGAGGAAAGCTTTGGGATGTGTATTGTATTTTACACCACTGCAGAAATTTTCTAGTCCCAGACTGGACACTTTTTGTGTTTCCTTCTCATGACAAAGGTACGTGTACAGCTGAAGAGACAGGGAATAAGAAGAACAAAGTGAGGCTTTAACTGATGTGGCAGTATAAGATATTTGGACAAATACGCCTGGCCTCCTTTTCAAAAAAGAAGTAGCAAGCTCACAGCTTTCTTGAAAATCAGCCCTGTATGAGGCTTATGTATCCATGTATTCACAGGCATATGAAGAAGCCTGTTGTGTTTTGTTGTCAGCTAAAGAAGCTCTATGAAGCTTTAAAGCCTTTTGGTCCTCAAATATTAATTAACGAAGCATGTCTATGTGAAGGATGGGCATACACAGAGAAGCCGGAGCGTAACCCTAGACAAGCATCCTTGCCATTATTGTCCTAGTTCCTTCTACTCTTTCCGGGTTACCCCATTTGCTTTTTCTGTTCAACATGAAGTATTTGCAGCTTAAAGGAAAAATCATTTGTTTAAACAACAGCATTGTTGATCTTTAAAATAAATGAAGTTAAAAAAAATCCACATCAACCTCTTCCAGAAACTGAGATACACAAGTAAACTTAAATATAAAATAAAAAGCATATTGGCATGTTTCAAATAAAAGAGATTAGTTTTGATTATTTTTAGTTCCTAAATGTAGATCTCATGAATGCAGACGTTCAAATCATATAAATACCCTGACATTTCTTCCATTAAAATATGTCTTAAACTTCGATCTATATAATTCTTAAATGGGATATACTCCATCCCTTCCAAACAGCTCTAGTAAAACACCTGGCAAATACTAGAACTGATTTGCTGCACTAGGTAACCTTTTGTGGTCCCTCCCAAACAGAATTATTCTAAGATATCACCCTTTGCAGACTAGGAATGAATGTTTTTATAAAGAATCCCATGTCACATTTTGTTCTGTGGAGCAGAGCTGGATAACGATCCTTCATGATATGTCACTCACTGCAGCTCCACGCTGCACATGAAAGAGAAGAGAAACACAGGCTGCCCTCTTCTGAACAGGTGTCCTCAAAATACTTGCAGAATTGGAGCCACAATTGCCTTGTTGCATCCACGACTGTGACTCTTACTAACTTGTTTCAGCAAAAACATGATATGCCATATCAACTTCAATGAGCTACATATGTTTAAATTCCTCAGTTTGCATGAAGTCATGTTAGATTTGAAGAATACAAAGTGTATATAAAATGATATGCCATTCCAAAGATTTCCTTTGTCCCCGAGTTTTGAAATGTGCCAACATATTGAAATATTTCAACATATTAATAGAAACCTTAGAAGTGGGTAATTATCAGACACAGGCATTTATATGGCTAAGGGATGCAAACTACCATTCTAATCTCAGAGTTTACCTGGGCAGAGAAATAAAAAATAAATATAAAAAAAAATCAATTAAAAATGTGAGCTATCTGCTTATAACAACTGAAATGCCAAGAAGCATGGATAGATCATTTCTAAGGGCCCTGCTGAAGTTCAATGCTATATGGTGTAACATTATTCCTAAAAATCACTGCCCTGCAAAACTCTGCATACAAGAAGTTATATTCTTCAGGTAACTGAGTATTTAACACCTAACTATTTATCCATAAAATTTATGACTCATAGAAGGAATAACTGAAACGTGTACTAAATTTAAGCTCTTGTACCAAGCTGGATAATCTGCCTCCATTTTTAAAAATTATTTATTATTATTTTAAAAGCATTACTGACGCAGAGGGAAACATTCTGTGTTACTATGCAGAAGGCGGCCTCAGAAGACAGAGGGTATCACAGCCTGAGCTTGTCCTCCACTCCATTTTGGCAATGCCTGCCAGCAACAGCCAGTTATCCATCAGTCCAGCCCAGGTTGATTTAAGCAAAAGTAGCGGTCACTGCTGAGGTAACAGCACAACACTTTTAGATCTTGCTAGAACACTCATGTTTTCTTTAAAGTCAAGCACAATGTTACTGCCTGGCTTGAGGGGCTGGAGTCTCTCGTGAGCCACGCTAACACATGGCACAACCACCACTGAGGCTGAAGGAGAGACACTGGTAAAACATCAGTGAGGCACCAGGCAGCATCATCTTTGATCACCTTCCACTGTGTATCAAGCAGTAAAAAAGAAAACGTAGCCAAATCTGCTTCTACTCTACTATTATTCCGTGTCCTCTTCTATTAGGATGCTTTAACTGTAAGCAGATCAGCACTTGTTCACAAAAGCAACAAACTTGAGTCCTTCCCTTCCTCAGCTGCATTGTAAACCCAGAATAGCTCCAGAGGTATGAATGGAGTTATTCTAGATAAGCAAAACATACAGAGTGTTTAGTTTTATTTGAAGAGCTCTATTTGAAATGCCAGCCTCACTGAAGTTGGCAGTAAAATTCCACATCAAGATTTCACTACTGTAGCATTTTTTACAAGCTACCTAGTCTTCATAATGCATTTGATGCATTCTGGTTGAAAACACATTCTTCCTTCTCAGAAAATATTGTTATATGCAAAACAGCAGTCAATACAAAGTGTGAATAGATACAAAGGCAATCTTGCAAGAAAATGAGAAGGCACAGAAGAAAAAAATACCTTAGACACCATTTTCTGAAATGAATAGATTTGTGCTGCTGGGTCTGTACAAGAACTTCTCCTCTGCTTTAATAAACAGATACGTTTGTCTGGCTTACCTTCATATAACCAGTCTGCAATTCCATTAAAAATAATTCCTTCTTTTCCTGAAGATGTCAGGCGCAATGAGCTACTCTTTACATCAGGTTGATAGTAGATGTTATTTTCAAAAATATAAATCTGGATGAGGTAAGAGGGAAGGAGAGAAAAGAAGAACATTTTGGTAGATATAAATGAATGCTCAGCTCTGAATAATTTCCTCAGGCTCAGAACAGTCTACAGAATAATTCAGCATGAGTTTTCACCAACACTGGTTTCATATTTCTTTTTGTTATCAATTTGGACAAACTAAGCAAACTCTTAAGACTTATGCGAAGCCAAATTCTCCCTTTGAAATTGTCTTCCCAGTTGAAATGTTTCAATTCACTTTAAGAAATATTATTACATTCCTCAGAATCGCACAGGAGACAAATTTTGTAACAGTTGAATAGATAGAGAAATTTTCCATTAATTCCATTCTGTCCAATAAAATAATCTGTTTTTCTAGCTGTGAAATTAGACACACTTCTGCAAGTACACACAGCACAGTATATACATCGTAAATATAAGTCAGAGCTTTCTATCATGGTGTGATAACTTACTGGAAAAGCAAAAATAAACAGCAGACTGCTGTTAACTTCTCCCAGCTTGCTGACACTATGTTTGATTCTGACACACATTTTACCCCAAGTGTGTTATATAAATGCTCTTCATTTCCAAGTGTGGGCTCCTCCTCCTCTTCCTGCGAGCAGCAGACTAGACAGACAGACCTTTCCTCCTTCGCTGCCGCTTCTCAGCCTTGTCTGCTTCCCTGTCCCTGCTCGCTTTGTTGCAAAGGTTTTCAAGTTCACCCTTTTTGTGAAGCTGAGCTCCAGGCTCCATGACAAAATACAATAAAGGAAAGATGAAGGCCAACCCCTCTCCCCTGCCCCACCTCTAAAAAAAAAGACTACAAAGGAGGATAGGGATGGCAAAAAGGGCAGGAGACAAATACAGTGATGATGAGGAAAGTTTGTGACATGGAAATTCTTGGATACTCAGACACACGCCACAATGGGCTGTATGTCTGCCCTTCTCCTGTCAGCCAGGAGACCCTCAAGCACTTCACTGCAACACAATTTCGGTATGTGCTGTCCCACAGGTATTAAAAAGCAGAACCATTAGCTTTTCCTGTAACAATGCTCTTGATCCTTTTTTTCTCTGCTCCTGCACTCCTTGTTTTCCTGAGTTGTCAATGCCTGTGACTAGACTTGTATTTGAGCTGTCATTTTCTCAGAGTTGTAGACTTTTTCTTTGCTTTATTACTAAATTACAATGACCACATGTGCGCTTGCACAGCTTAACAATGGAATCAACCTAATACCAATATTACGCACCAAACCTGATTCACGTTAAGGAAATACAGCATTAGAGAAACAACATACATTAGAAATTTCTGTTCCATAATTTCATAAATGTACACTGATATACAGAGTCTCAGGGACTGCTGCCATGAAGTAAATATATTTCCACCAAAGAGCATTTTAAAAGCCTAGTCATTTATCATTCTCGCATACGTCTATGATAAACGACTTATGGGAAAATATCAACCAGAGAGCAAAGTATTATTGTCACTATTACTGCTGTTCTCTTTGCTTCTAAATTACCATCCGAAACAGATTTCCCTCCAAGTCCCCAAGCTAATGCCATTTCTTGATTTTTAACAGTAGGCACCTCATGATTCCTGCTGCATAAAGCAATAAAGCTGAGTTTTGTTCATACCATGAGCAATGCAATGATTTTCACCATTACTGAGAATCAAGGGTGACTTGGAACAAAGTACTTTTTGGTCAGAAATTCAAAACAGATCACTAAGTTCAAACCTGAAGTAAAAATAGTTGATCCAGTTTGAATAATCCAAAATGTACTGATCGGTAATTACATTTATAGTTTTATAAATAACATTTGATACCATTAGGAATTTATGGGAATGTAACATATGACCCAGCATTAACACCAAAAGAAAACAAGGATTAGAGAAAGATGGACATAGCAAGCTTTTGAAATATTGACAAATACTTCTTGTCAATGTATATTTCCACAGTAAAAATGTTCATTTTTTGTAAGTTAAAAGAAACAAATACAAGTAATAACAAGGCTTGGCTAACTGCTTAACCAAGAAAAAGAAATAATTTAGTCAAATACTTGCTATTTACATGGACTAAAAATATTCCTATCAGCCTAAATTACAGATGGCATAAGCAGTGGGAACCAGACTATTGCTGAGTAAGGAGTGATTTCTTACAGTTGACAATCTCTTATATAAAAAGCTTCTTCCAGGAAATTAAAAAAAAAAAGCCTGCTTGATCAAATGATTCTATTTAATTTAAGCTTCTTTAATTAAATGAGTTCAATCTAATTCATTTTTGAAGATCAGAAGTATTGTTTTTGCTTCTCTCCCACCTTTTCAGGCCATTTTTATTTTTAATGGTAAAGATACCCATAATGTCTAGTCTGTGCAATGAAAAGCTTGCGTTTAAAGCCACCATTGCCAGACGAAGTGCAGGATTAAGAACTACTTGTTTTAAGACTGAACCATGAAAAGGTCTTTAATCCTGTTATTACTATTAGCAGCCATTGCTAATTCCATTTGACACATTTCAGATAAGTAAATATCTCAGAAGGAATACTCACTGTTGTGCCACTGATTGTTGCCTTCCTGGCTTTATTCACCGTTCATTTCATAAAGCGGCTTTGTTTCCATCCTCAAACAGTTCTCAGCCACCCTCTGAACATCCCCACAATCCTCTTAGTCTACTTTGTCATCGAAATTTCCCTTTTCTCCTCATCACTCATGGCATGTGTTCTTTCAATTCTGAAAGCTACCCCAATGAATAATATTTCTTCTAACATATCGATTGGGACATTTTAAACTTCTTGAAAAAACTTCAAAGCCACCCAGTGGCTCTCTCCCTAGCAAGTCTTGAGCTCACGGCGTACTTGAATGTATCATTAAAAATGATGAATTTATGTTCCTTCACAAAACATTTTATGCAACACAACCGTTCATGTTCCTCCACGTAACTAACCACCATGTAAATGCACAATTTAGGGTTGGTGCACTGGCAAATATTGCTCTGCACCGCCTGAAGCATTTGGAAAGATCAATAAGCCTGCGCTTGAGGCTGTAAAAACATCTTGGAAAGATTCACTGTTATGGTTAGTCATTTCATCTCATCTGGAAGTTTGAGCATTTGTTATATTTCAGGAGGTGCCATTTTCCACATAAAGCCCACAAACTGCTGTTTGTATTGATAGGAACCTCTTTGGGCACATGTCCTGCACTGATCCTGCCTAAGCCCTGTAGCCAGGACTGCATTCCTGACCATGCCAAAGTGCTCATCTCTAATTAACTCCTTCAACTCTTGGAAATAAGGACCTGGAGTTAAAATGTTGATTTCTGCAGCAAATGAGGCAGCAGAGTTATAATAGGAGTGACAACATTATCGTGAAAGCCACTCGTTGTGGCCTGAGAGGCTCTTTGCTTTGCTCTCTGTAAATCCAAGCTGTGGATTCAATTAAGTGCAAGTACTTTGTGTAGTCATGAAAGCCAATCTCCCATCTTCCATTACTGCCTGAGCGACGCAGCCAAGAAAGATGTTTCTACAAGGCAAACTCATTGTGAACTCTTCTTTCCAGTATAATATCGATATGGTACAAATATGCCTCATATAATAACTCTGAAAACACTGAAATTGTAACAGATCACCACCTGAAATTAATTTTGTTCACAAGATTATGACTACATCTTGCTCACCTTTGTCCAGTGTTTGCAAATCCAACACTGACCTGCAGCCAAGTGTCTTGGCTTTGTGTCCCCCTGAAAAAGCTGTGACCATAGAATCACAGAAGCATTTCAGTTGGAAAAGACCCTCAGGATCATTGAGTCCAACCACAACCTAACTCTAGCACTACCCCATGTCCCTGAGAACCTCGCCTAAACGCCTTTTAAACCCCTCCAGGGATGGTGACTCCACCATCGCCCTGGGCAGCCTGTTCCAGTGCCTGACAACCCTTTCCAGGAAGAATTTTTTCCTAATAACCAATCTAAACCTCCCCTGGTGCTACTTGAGGCCATTCCCTCTTGGCCTATCACTTGCTACTTGGGAGAAGAGACCAACCCCCTCCATACTACAACCTCCTTTCAGGCAGTTGCAGACAGTGATGAGGTCTCCCCTCAGCTCCTGTTCTCCAGGCTGAACAGCCCCAGCTCCCTCAACTGCTCCTCATCAGACTTGTGCTCCAGACCCATCACCAGCTTCATCCAGAAGCAGCATGTGCTCAACTATGGTTTTACCAGAGAACACTGAACTGGGCTTTTTCTCCCCGTCAGTCCTCAGCTCCTGTTTGCCTGCTGTGGCCACACCACCACTCCATGCTCCTGCTGCTGCCTGAGGTGGTGTCAAAGGTGAAAAATGAGTTTAGGAGGAAAATGGACACTGTAGTTTATCATAAGCACACCAGCTAAGAGCAGAAATGGAACTACTCCTCATCTTAAACATGCAAAGAATCCTACATCAGGCCCCAGAAGCAACGGAAATCTTTAAAACTGAGTGAAAGAGAGAGCAAGTGGCTGGAGAGAACTCAGATTACTACTTTTCCTATAAGAGAGACTTAAACTCTTAAATACTGCAAGGCAGATAGCAAATCATGACACTGAGATAAAAGCTATCGATCAAAACAAACTAACAAACAATTACTGGAGCAGAATCTTGGAAATACATGAGCCTAAAATCCTGGCTCCAGTAAGTAAAACCTAAGGGTTTCCAGGGTGGGGACCTGACATACTTAATCACTTTGTACATTGTGTTTTAAGCAATGTCACATAAACCAAAAATTTCCCTTGCCAGTCTATCTCCACTCAGGTATTTGGGACCAAGTAAACGGGTTTTTTTTAGGATACACTTCAGGCTAATTATTACATCATGAGTACAAAAATGTTGACTGCAAGTACTGAATCTTCCAGTACTGCTAAAAGAGGAGTTGCTAACTCAGTATCAGACAAGTATTCTCATGAATACATCAGCAGCATTGTGCCCAAAATGCTTTCACAACTTTCAGGCATGAAGATAAGAAAATAAATTGAAAAGGGCACAAAGTGGAACCAAGCTATGCTATCTTATATGAAAATTTTTATTATGCACTTTTTAACCTCTTCTCTTCACCACCTACTTCCCAAGTATTTTTAAAATATTTAAAATTAATTTTTAGCTAAAATCATTTGCTAATAAAGCTGTAAATAGGGATAAATATAAAAATCTATGACCTTCAAAATTACTTGACTTTTTGTTTTCTTAGCGATGTTGCACAGCTAGTTATATCAAACCTTAAACCAAATGAAGAAAAAGCCACACCATTTCTTTAATTAAGTACTTTTCAATTAATGAAAGAAAACAGCAAGAAATTTTTTGATTAATGAGATATAAGTTGTTGGTAATGATCACAATTATTTTAACTGATAGTGAAGAAGTTGAGGCTCTGCTTGGTCTAATATTCTACCTACAGTACTAATTCTTCCCCTTCTTCCATATCTGTCAGCCTCTAAACTATTTTTTCATAACCCTCCCTCTAAATTAATTTCTTCCACAACACTTATTTATTGTTCGCAACATGTTTCACAATTACATGATTTTATTTCAAGCTGAGGTCTTAAGCAGAGAACCCAGTCCGAGCAGCAAGTTCCAGATGGCAGACATCTGTGACAACACAGAGACATCTAATCCCACAGCTGACTGGCAAACCTGATGTCGATAGCTGGAGAGGGCCCCTGTGTGTCTTTAATAATTTCAAACACTACAAGCAGAGAAAAGCCACTAAATTACAGAAAAAATATTCTACTTTTTCCCTTCAGGTGCTCCGCTGAAGCTTTTTCCATGGGCATGTCCACACTTAATCACTCCTCTGATCGCAGGGTAGCACATCACCAACAGTTGAAGCTTTTTACTCACCAACTGGGCAGCAGCAGTTTGCCTGGAGCTGTGTGGAGGTCACCACGCGATCGCTCACCCAGCACACCAGCAATGAGCGTAGGTGAACAAGGGCTTTGGGCTCTGCCAAAGCAGGGCCAGCTTCTCCACCAGAGGCTGGTTAGCCCTGGCAGTGGAGACAGAGTCACTCGCAGATGTTTCCATGTGTCCCAGAAATTCATCCACACATGGAAGCTCAGATTTGTATCCAAAAGCCCAGTTTTCTTTAGGTGGAAGAGAAATAGAGCTGCAGCCCTTGCTGACAAAACCTTGCCCGGAACCAGTCATCAGTCTCACTTGAAGAGAAAAGCTACCAAACTGAGAGAGGTAAATTTCTCTCAAACCTGATGATAAGGTACACTTAACAATCTAGCACTAGTCCTTTCTCTACCTTACATATAGATAAACTTATTTTCATATGAATATAATAAGGTAGCTCACCATGCAACAAGTTCTTCTATTATACAAACACTGACCATATAGGTGTAAGGTATTGCCACTGCTGTTCCCCAATATAAGATGGAGTCACCTTGGGTCTAGAAGCAACATTACTCACTCATGTCATGCTTCTCTTAAGTTGAAGGTATGTCTCCCCTCTCTGTACCACAACCAGATACTTGTTGGCCTGGGTCACGCTTCTTAGTGTAGTGTGGCCACAGTTTAAAAGCCATGAGAAGGTAACGCTGTCCTATAGGGCACAAATTTGCAGATCCCCAGTCTAATATTTCCACATTACCTGATGTGAAATAATAGCAGAACTCACTAACAAATAACACAGAAGAAAATAGTTAGCACAGTCTTTCAAATTGTCTTGATATTTATCATAGGGAAAAATTGGATGCCTGTTCCATAATGGTTAATATATCAGGGACTTATATTCCTTACTTAATGAGTGAATCTTTCTAATTAATCCTCCAGAGTTTGAACATGGCAGATCTGTTTGACTTTCTGATTGATACCACAAGTAAAAATAGATTTTACCATCAATAATAATAGAACTACATAATGCAAGCTGCAGATGTCAGTGGGCTTTGTAGCCACAATTTACCCTTACAAAAGTTTTAATAGCTCCTGAAATTAATTTTTCAGGATAAAAAGATAATGTCCAGAATCCAGCATCTTGTCTTGAAGGAAAGAAACAGTGGAGTGTGACTAATGGTATGACCAACAGATTTCTCATTACACCATCAGGACAAATATCTATTTCAGGAAAACTCTAAAGCTACTGGGCAGATACAGCTGGAAAGGAAACAAAAAAGGCATATGCATCAATGTACTTCTGGTGAAAAAATACACCCGTACAACAAGCACTGGTTTCTTCCAGTGTAGGTGAGTGTGCCACCTATGAACTGAGGAAATAGTCACATACTTCCCTCCACAAACTCTCTGACCAACAAATACATAAACAACTATTCCAACTTGGAACAACTTCAGCACTCGCACTTAATACCCCAGAGAAGATGACAGTCTTCCTTGCCTTTCACACAGACAACAGGAGCTACAACAAGACTATGGCATTTTGGACAATACCCAGAAGGAGACCTTCAGACATTTGGGAAATGCTGCTGCCTGCAGAACTCCGGCAGTGACCACTCAACTGCACTTCTTGCTCTATGCAGAGGGGTAAGTAGCAGTTTTACTGACACAGAAGCCCCCGTGGTCCTGTGCAGTAGTCTGGCTAATCATCCGACTCCACCACCCTCATGGCTGACAGCTACATCTCAGCATAGGATCTATCAGACTTCTTCATTTCCTAAGCATATGGCAAAATTCCATCCCTTCTTCTTGCAAGATTGCCAGCTAATTAGTTAGATAATTAATTCTTCAAAAGCTTCAAGATGTTTTTCCATCTGGGCTCACCTCTTCCCATTTGTTCTGTCTCCTGTCTTACCATACATTAACCAGGGCCAAATTCAATTGCCCTTAGTTAGATCAGTCACTAAAATTTCCAGATGAAATATGTTTCCCTGCTAACAACTGTTAATACAAATAACATCAGCTATTCACTAGATAGACAGAAGTAAAATAAAAAATACTTTCTTAGTCACTCAGCAAATTTTGTACATTGCTCTTCAGAAATCAAACCATGACTTGTTCGGTTCCAGGTATGAGACCAGGTTGGCACAGCACTGACTATTTTACAGGTAAACCTCATACTGGGAAGGAAAGATCCAATGACACAAGCAGCAGCTCTATTTCTTCTAGTCCTGAGTTCATGTTGGAGCATATGGTGGAACAAAACACAGAGCAATAGGGGAATGAGAATTACTTGTTACACCATCTAGACCGCAGCTAAAGGAGCACAATACGTAAGCACAGTTTAAATAGCTTTCATATAGCCAGTTTAACCAGCAGTTAACTAGCAGTTAAAACCCAAAGATACTGGCACAGAGAGCCCACACACATGTTATGAGGAAAATCTAGCTTGAAACTAAATAGATTGATCAAAACTTGCTTGGTGGTGTTTATATTGTATGGCCATATAAATGTAACATGCATATTATATATATCCAAAGAGTCAGCGTTTGTTTCCTTAACAAGCTGCTCCATATGCAAAGTTCAGTGCAAATAAGTGATCTTAACAAATAAATATGTTGTATTATAAATGTAATCATTCATTTAAAAATTATTACGTGATTTTTAGAAAAAAAAAAAAAAGCAGTTTCAAATCCTACTTCTGTTTTGGTCCCAGTTATGGAAAATGCAGATATCTATGCACTTCATTTGATTTGTAAATAACATTTAAACTAACTCTAGATTACAGGAATAAATTAAAATCAAACCCCTGTAACCACATGGAAACCATTTGTTTGTGTGTTTTCAACACCTGATGTCAAGATAACAAGTTTGATTTTCATTTAAGTACTTAACATATTTGTTACCACTTTCTGCTTCACAGATCTGAAAAATTATACAAATAGCTTCACTTCAGAAACTTACAAGTATTTTTTATCACTGTAAGGAATACTGCAAATCAGCCACTGCATTTGTCAGTGTATTATCATTACAAATAAATACCTGGGTTGGCATCTTCCCTATCACTGTTCAGCATCCGCCAAAACTTGGATAGACACATTTTTTTCTCACAGAGCCATCAATTACGATAAGCATAGTCACAGTGTAATGTCTGTTCTCTTCCTCAAGTCCAAACGGAACAAACATTTTCTTTTCATCTACGATTTCACTTACGATACCCCTGGGACTTACAGATTTAAATTGAGATTGCCAGATCATTATTATACCCACTGATAGAGAAGATGAGTACCCCCTTCCGGCCTTTTCCTTTGCTAAAATCTCATTTAGTAGAAGCAGCTTCCCACTGAAGAACAAGGTGTAGTTAGGATTATGTTGATGCAACAACAGTATAACTGCTACTTTTTCCTCTCACAGATAAAAAAAAAAATGCTCATTTTGGGAAGGAGACACTTTCATATAACATCATCCAGAAGAACTGCACATATAGAATTATATAGAAAGAGTTGTTTATTATACCCAGTTAGAAATTCCATGATGGCAATCCAAACCTCCTGGTCTCTATCAAAACTCCTCTACGGCTAAGAGCCACAGGGAACATGCTGCAGCGAGCCACAGAAATCCTCCAGCTTTCCATTTGGTTGCAGGGAAGAAGTGGATTTTTCCGTGTTCTCAGATCAGCCGGTGTTTTGATGTCATTTGGCTTGTTATTACCTACAGTTTGAGACTCAACACCCATCTTCAGCAGAACTCTACTGAAAAAAGTGCTGTCACAGGGGTCACTCATGGGCTGCGTGCTTGGTGAGGATGATGGGTATACCACTAATCTTCTGACAGTGCTCTATACATGGGTGTTTTCAAGTCAGGTGTTGATTTAGTGTTCCATACATGCAAATGTGAGATCCGTTGTGTTCAAAGTCACATGGACAAACCATATTTCTAAGGGGTATTTTGAAAAAGTGGCAAGATAAAGGGTCAGTGTCTGCCATTCTTGACCACAGTAATAAGCTGTGGAGGAAGCTCCATGATAACAAACTGGGACACTCACACACTGACAGGCAAGTACAATGCAAGGTGGCAAAGTATTACCCATAACAGATATAACGCATTTCACTGGTGTGACTGATTATTCTGCTGATGTCTTTCTTACAGGTCCTGCAGTGATCTCCAGACCCAAAGAGAATTACTGTATTTTGGATAATGTAAACCACAGAAAAGTGGCTTATAAAACTTTTGTGTCAATTTTGGATGGTTAGCATATTCATTAGTGTCTTTGTCAGTTACAATTATGCCCACTTTTTCCAAATTTGTTTTTCACATCTTGTAAATTTTCTATCCGGATCACATACGTTACAGGATGACAATTTCAAGGGAAGTTTTATGGAACACTACTGCAAAGCAGCAGTCCGATACTGTTTGCAACACAGCTGCTTTGCAAGTCTCCAGTAGTGCAGAACTGTGCTGATCTTCTCTTTACAGATTTTATTATTTTGGAGCTCAATCGATACAGGTATAAAATTTTCAGAGGTGTGCAGCTCTGACTTGCTCCAGCTCTTACTCCTTAGTTCCATGTGCACCACAGATCACTAAATTATGCAGGTACTGGGCACAGCAGGTACCATCAGCTAAGCAAAGTGTGGCCACAGACGAAAATCTACTCGTTATGATTTATGTTTCAAAATCACAAGACACATTGCAAATGAGTCAGAAAACAAATAATAGATAATAACAAAATTATTATAATTATAAGCAATAATAACTACATTCTCTCTTAAAGGTACCAATTTTCTAAAGATTGTGATTGACCTAGACAAGAATTTTCTCAGGGGAAGCTTGAAACCTTTTGATTATGTTGTAACTAAGGCAGAGGGGAAGTAGTTGTTGATCAGTATGAAACATGGAGACCTCAAAACACATATCCCCATGTCATACGGTGCCTTTTTTATTTTTTGTCAGTTACAATATGTTAATTTTATTTTTGCAGTCATCATGCTGCCAGACATAGCACGAACAGCAGAACATAGCACTGAAGCACCACTTTGCTTCTGTCTAGATTAATGCCACTGCATAACAGTAATGTGTTAGCGCAATTGTTTCTGAGTAACTGCAAACAAACTATAGGGCTATTATATTTAATTGCTATTTAGATAGTTTATAAATCTACTGTAAACAATAGCAAGGATACACTCATAATGCAGCTAGACCATTAGTTACTAATGTCATGGAATACACCAGGGCATGAACTCACAGAGTATCAGCAACTCCATGAAAACTCTGATGCTTATGTCCTTGATTTGCAATAAAAGTGAGGAAGCATTGCCCTCTTTTGTTTAGCCAAACATGAATTATGTTGCCTTTCCAGCGATATTGGATCATAACATGCACTAAATTCACATGCACTAAAATCCCATGATAGCCCACTCATGAGCGCAAACATTGTGCTGTGTGTTGTACAAACAAAATCACATATAATATCTGAACTACGACCTATGCAGAAAAGCTGCTTTATAAATCTTTGTGATTGCACAGAAGATTCCAGTCTGACTGCCTTGTCCCCAGGCTGATAGTCTGGATCTGCTTCCTCCCCATCGAGCTGCCTGGAGAACCACGCTGGCTGCAGCAACTGTGTAAAACATCTTTAAGGAACTGGACTGCTCAGCCCTTTGCTCTTTGTGTGATGTGTATAACAGACTCATCTATAAACAGTGCATGTTCAGGAACTCGAACGCCTTGTTCCTCGCATTCACTGATAGTTTGTGACTAATGAACCAGCATGGAAGAGCGTGGACAGAAATGTCACTCTTACACGCCTAGGTTGTTCCTACGGACCTAAAAGAAAATCATAATCTGCCCTTAACATAAAATCTTTTAAAATGATCTCTGGTATTTTGAAGGCTCATCTCACACTGATATCAAGTGTTCAATTTTGCCCAGACTGATCAATTGACAACCGAAGCTAAACCAAAAAAATTTCAACCTAGTTATTCTGAAAGAAAAAAGGCAATGTTGGGAGATAGGATAATATCTAAGATTACTGTCTGGACTTGGTGCCAGAGGAGGAATTTTCTCTGTTTCCTTTGACAAAATGTAAGAAAGTAGCCTCCTAACAGCAAGAATCAAAGCCGTGAAAGACAGAATTGAAAATTCTGTGCTATTAAGTCATATTTACATTTCCTACTGTTCCTACAGTGCTAGATGATCCCTGAGAACTTTGGACATTATTCAAATGCTGAAGTAGACCAGCATATCCCTTCGATATGAGAAACTCTAGCACAGTTTAATACAAAGCTTTGTCTTTTCAGCTACTATTGCTGACCCACCCTGTCTAGTCATATGGTAGGTGTGCCCTGGTCTGCCCACTGTCCACTCTGTTCTAGTTGCCCATTGTCTTTATGATGGTCCAGCATTTCAGCAGATGGCATCGACCCATACAGACCCCACAACCATTTACTACTTCAGACACACATGGCATTCCATGCAAGAAAGCCAGCTTCCCTTAAGAATGAGACAAATAAGAACAAAAAAATTCTGACTAACACTTACAATAGCATTTCTGTTTGCAACATTTCAGGGTCTGTGAAGCAACACTTGAAAATAACTGTTTGCTTTCTTTCCACACAAAACTTCTATTTCTGTAAATGCACTGCTACTTGCTATAAACAGTGAAGTAAAAACGTGCAGGATACTATCTATATGATCAAGTAACACCTATTAGTCATTACAGATCAAGCCCTGCTCATATATTCAGTGCGTTTATATGAGCACATGAATACTGTTAATGCATTACTACTTTACCATACCCTACCCTCCAACTAAAATGATAAATAAATTGATCTGCAGAGACTTCTGTTTTCCTCATTAACGCTGATTCCATCAGCTTAAAACCGACCTGATACCACTTTGTTTCTGCAAAAGAAAGAATTTTAAGTGTTGGCTGATTGCTGGGTCCTTCAGCCTTCTTTCCTCCCTGCCAATCAATGCTTCATTTTCTCTTACAGATCAACTGTATACCTGTCTTTTTAATCCTTATCCTCCAGGGCTGTCCTGGCCTTGAAGCGATCAGTGAATACACACTCCCCTCAATTACACATCTGCGAGCAGTCCCCTGCGTTTCACTCTCTGGCTCAAGCTGAGTCAGCACGAAAGCCTAAGCCACTTTAGGACAGTGTGGCAAGAGATTAATCTACTGTGATCTTTCCGTGCAAACACAGGGGGGAAGTCTTAACCCCATTGTAGGAAAAAAAACAACATGCAAGGACAGTTATGGGCTGGTGATGATGGAATTTAACATCTGTTTTTTCAAGAAGGACTTGCCTGAAATAGAAAAAAGAGACTACAAGAGCATTGAACAAGGCCAAAGATGTGTGGTCACAACCTGTTGATTTTTTCCCCCCTCATCACAGCTGTCTTTATTATAGAGACTCAACAGGGAGTCATGACACCATCATACATGAAGCATATACAGCTTTTACTTTTTGGGTTTTTTTATTATTTTTTAAATAGTAACAATGACCATCTATTCCATCTTTACCCATAGGAATGGTGGACTGACATAAAGGGCCCATTGATCTAAACTGGGCCAGGATATCATATCTTGACCACTGGAACAACTGAACTAAGTTTCAAGGACACATATCATAAGGGAAAAGCAGGTTCAGTCCCACTGAAGAGGGGAGTCACTGTCGCTTCCACTGACAGAAACCCATCTATATTTTTGCTGGACACTACATACCAAACGAGAAAATAAATGTTAACATACAGCAAACAGAACCTATTCACAGAAAAGCCAGAGGACCCTTGCACACAGCAACAGTTCAGTTCAGGGGGTTTTGCTGCCAGGTTGGTTTTATCCCTTTAGCTTGTTCCTCTGCAGGCAATGGTGCCATCACAGACACTTCTGCAAACATTTTACAAGAGGTAAATAAAATCTGTGTTTACCATTGGCTAACACATTCCCCCCCCCCCAGGCTTAGAGCCTCAACAAGAAAGACATTAGAAATGTTAGTTCTTCAAACTCTTCTGTTTTGATATTTTGGCACCTTACTGTTTTGAATTTTCCTCTTCCTTTTCCCTGGGTGGTAAGGAGGAAATAGAGAATACAATATATCTGGTTTTCTTATCTAACAGATAAGATTGACAGGCAATTTTTCCACCCCATCCTGTGATATATGATTTTTTTTCTAATATCATATGTGAAGTGATTAGGTGATTATGTGATCCATGGACATAGGTAAGCCTGAAATGCTTTTAGGTAGGATTTTAGTGTTATATGAAAATACAAGTCTATAATAAAACTTGCTACCTAATCATTCCCAACTCTGATTTATCAAAAGGTTCAATCAAATTTTGACCTCTCTTCTCATTGATTGTGTATTTAGTTTTTATGGGTGGCTATTTCTAAAGGATTTTTGACTGCTGAAGTATAATTTTCCTTTTTCTGCATTACATAAAGCTATGCAATTTTCACACAGGAAGCACAGTAATCCTGTTTTATGAGCCATTGACTTGCAGTTAATATTAGCTAACAGACAGTAGTGTGACTATTCAGATATGCTTTGTTACACATACACATGTTGAACAACATGACAGTCCAGATGAGCAGGGTGTATTTCTATTCTCATTGCTCCCTGCAGGGTGCTGCAAAGTCCTGCCAATTGCTCCTATCAAATATGTGTGGCTGTGCTTTTCCGCGTGAGTCTTTGTGGGACTGTGCATATGTACATATATATACATACAAATATCTAAGTGAAAAAATAATTTGCTGTCTAGCCAAATGATATGTCAAATTTCCAATATATTGCCTTTCAAAAGAGTTAACTGGTATGAGTCTGGATAGAAAAGTGCATCACCTGTGTGCACAGTTTATATACTCAGTCAAATATCAGGTGCGTGCTAGAGCAGTGATAATAGAAAGTGGAGAGGAAATATCTTTTCTCTCTCCTCTCAATTTATTCACTATAGAGGTTCTGGGCCTTTTATTGTTCCACATGAAAAACAGTAGTAGAGGAATAATGCTCCTATAAAACATATTATTTTCTTATTATTTCTTCACGTCTTTCAGATACAGCTAGGTAGCTATGCTTGCAAAGGGCTAGCAATATCTACTCCTTAACAGTTAATATTTTTAAGTTACCTTTGATACCAGGACATGTTCATTGCATTTCACTAAGCAAAATGATGAAGCAACTTCTTCCATGCTCAACTTATCCTACATTCCATTTGTAAATCTTCCTGCTCTCTAGACCTCATGAAAATTTTATTGAATATATCCAACCTTGATATGTTAAAATGTGTTCTTCCTGTGTTTTCCAAAATGTCTGTGTTTGCTGGCTCCATTCTCCTTTCCTAAGATGGAGAAAGCTCCACTCATATTGAGTGTTACTTTTGAAACCAGAGAACATTTAATGCTTATCTTCTCCTCCCACTTAATCTATATTTAAGTGGAGTAGGCACCTTGAAATTAATAACTTAAAATGAAAATTAGTTCAATAGAATACCTTCAAAGAAACTAATATTTTTTTTTTTTCTTTAAAGAATAGTTTGGATTGAATTATTTAGATGGAAAGGCAAAAAACACATTTTACAATGCTAGTTGGAGAAATCAAATGGGAAATCCAATGTGCAGCAGCAGCTTAGGAGGAATGCGATTTTATCCACGACTTTTAGATAACTCTAATTCTTATGTGAAGAAAAATATATTTCCTATGCTTACCACAACCCTGATAAAAAGCAGTTCTTGTATCAAAAATAAAGCCACAGAAATCTTTTGCAAGTAAGTAGCTCTCATGTAATTTCATAACAGAATCTGACTGTTTAGCACATTGCACCTAACACAAAAACACCCAAATGACCAGTCTTGCAAAATAATACACAATCTAATTTCAGCTGTTAATCAAAAGTTGCTATTAAAACAGTCTTTTTGTGTTCTTTTTTATCTGTAAATAGTTTTGCTTTCTGGTTCAAATCCTCAGCCTCTGACACAGGAAGTTTCCCTGCTGGAACCTAGAAATGCAATGAAAACATCTTGAAGACAAAATACAAAAGCTTTAGTAGCCTCCTTAATTTCTCACTGCCTTCAGACAGGCATGACTTCAGTATCTGATAGAGTTATGGCCAAATCCCTTAGGGACTCAACAAGGTGGGCAATGCTCAACCATACAGGTTCCCTTTTTTATAGAAGCATCCTCAACAGGACAAAGGATCTCCAAATATGCTTTGAAGTACAGAAGCTCTGTAAGGAGCTCCTCATACATTTTAAATAAGAAATCATATCTGAGGTTAATGTCACATTAAAAAGTTCTTGTTTATTTCTGGTTCTCAGAATAAATTCAAGCAGACATTTTCTTCTCAGTTTTACTGCCATTTGCCTCATTAGCATCATGATTAAAAGGAAAGATGAAATAAAGCCTTGACATTTCCATCTGTGATTTTAAGTTACTCATATAAAAATACGGCAAGTCTAAAGAGCAAAAGACTTTGAAAATAAAAACAGTGGATTAAATATATTTATTTATAACTTAGTTCATTAGCATTAATTAAGCTTCTACTTGGCTCATGAACCCTGAGAGGTCTTTTCTTCATTTGCAAATGGAGATGGTTTTGCCAGGAGGGGGTGCCAAGTACTCACAGCATTAATTATGCAAACATAAAACACATGGCAAGTATTTTACAGAAAGTTGTTACTAATTTTTATAGTAGTTGTACCTTGAACCTTGATAGAGCAAATAGTAAATGAAGCTTTCAGCAACTAATAGCTGTTAAAGCATCTGTTAAACAAGGTATGTGTCTAGCATAGTCCTGCTCATTTCTCATTTACTAAAATTAATCTAGTGCTTATCTGGGTACTTGGCAAATAATATAACATCAAAGAACTCTTCTGCTGCAGTGTTTGTATTAACTAAAATGGTATTTGAAAGCCATACAAAAAGGCTAACATTTTTATAAGAGAAGGCAACTGTAAGGAAACGTCATGTTAATGGAGCAACTGAACAGTCTGATAGATCTTTGCATTTTTGTGAGGCAGTAGGTGTTGATGAGTGGGGAAGGAAAGGTGAACCTCCAAACAACACAGTCAGGATAATGGTGACTGATCACAAAGCAGAGGAGCAGAGAGTTCTTAAACTGGTATATTTATTAATAACACTTAAAGCAGATTTTGCCCACCCTTTTTTTTTTTTCCCCCTGTGTTTCTGTTTGTATGCTTGTTTTTAGGCAGTTGTAATACAAGGTGAAGTCCTATATATTTTTTCTCTGTCCTTTTGTAAAAGCTTCTGCTTCAAAGCCCTATTAGCTGTGAGTACCCTGCTCCATTTTTTTGGAACAAAAAGGCTATTTTCTTGTTTTCTAATATTTAAAATATTTTCTAAAAATTGATTAAAGCATTCCAAATCCACAATTCAGATATAGTCAACAAATTGTTCCTTGTGTATACAGGATAATAGGTAATTTACACAATGATGACCTAAATTACATTAAAGCGCAGTAAAAGCTCATCTTCAGTCCTACCATTTGATAATGTTATGTTCTGTTGATGGCATCAAATGTTGACAAAGAAAGCCATCAAGCTTCTGCAGAATGATCTTTTTAGTACTTTGGATAGTTTTATTATTTTCTTGATTTCTGCTTTGTTAACATATGCATTTATTTATGAACAGACATTCATGTATAAGTCAATCGATCATTATTTATGCTGACCCATCCAAATATATGATTCAAGCTCCCTTCAAAAACATTTAATATATCAAAAGAAAAATGAGCTCAATGCAATAAATAACATGAAATACCTATTATAAATATAAAGGCAAAGTGACTTTCATGGATGTGTGTTCATAGAATAAAGTGAAAATAAAGTATTTCAGTACAAAATGAACATGTACCACCCAGGCAGAAGAAGCTTCACATAAAACTTTTAAGAAAAAGCTATGTAAAACTGAACAAGTAACCACACCTCACTGGGAGCTACTTGAAGTAATCCATCCGATGACTAATCAGAAGAACTATCCATAGCGCAAGAAGAACTGTGGAGAAGCACTACATCTTTCACAGAAAACTGTGTACACTGGAGACCAGAGGTCAGTTTTTATATTCAGGCTTCTACTGTGATACATCACCACAGATAGGTACAGACAGAAAAGGCTCTCTCCCCTGTGTCAGATACAAGCCAAGGCCAGCACAGAAACATGAAAATCTACAAACTATTGGAGAAGATAAAGCCAAAGAAAAGAGAACCATTAGATAAAAATCAGGTATTTCAACACCAGAGGCCTTTTAAAATCCCCCAAAGCATGCTCCTCCTCAGTAAAGCCTTCCTACCAGGTATGGTATATCTCTTTCTCAGAAACATGCAACAAGGTCTCTCATCAATTAAACAAGAGGCAGAAAAATGTTGACAAAACCAATTAGGTATCTAGTTGTGCTGGTTTATTTTCTCTGGAAATACTTTATGCTGGGGCAATGGATTCTACAGATGCTAGGCTTGCCTAACTGGTGAAGAGGGCTTTAAACTAAAGTTGCTGGGTGAGAGGAACATCAACCCATCCCACTCCTAATAGTTTGATGCCAGTGCCAGCAACAGATGCCCAGAGAGGGATCACAGGTCAGCAGGAGAACACCTGAAGAGCAGCACAAAGGAATTCCAGCCACTCCAGCCAGCAAGTCAGCTCCATCGGGGGCCCAACTGAAATGCCTCTGTGCAAACACACGTATCATAGGGGATAAACAAGAGGAGCCAGAGACGTGCACACCTGCAGGGCTGTGACTTGACTGGCACCATGGAGATGTGGTGGGATTGCTCCTATGACTGGAGTGTTGGAATGGAAGGACACAGGCTTTTTAGGAAGGATGGGGAGGGGAGACAAGGAGGAGATGCCACGCAGAGGGACCTTGACAGGCTTGAGGGATGGGCCTGTGTGAACCTCATTAAGTTCAACAAGGCCAAGTGCAAGGTCCTGCTCATGGGGTCATGGCAATACCAAGCACAAATACAGGCTGTGGGGAAAATGGAGTGAGAGCAGTTCTGAGGAGAAGGACTTGGCCACGTTGGTTGATGAGAAGCTCCATGTGACTCAGCAATGTGTGCTTGTAACCCAGAAAGCCAACCGTATCCCACCTTCAGCTCTGGAGCCTTCAACATAAAAAGGACATGGACCTGTTGGAGAAGGTCCAGTGGAGGCCCATGAAGACACTCAGAGGGCCGGAGTACCTCTTCTGTGAGGACAGGAGAGAGCTGGGGTTGTTCTACCTGAAGAAGAGAAGGTTCCAGGGAGACCTTCTAGCAGCCTTCCACTTCCTAAAGGGGACCTACAAGAAAGCTGGAGAGGGACTTTTTACAAGGGCATGTAGTGATAGGACAAGGGGTAATGGCTTTAAACTGAAAGAGGGAAGATTCAGATTCGACAGAAGACAGAAATTCTTCCCCATGAAGGTGGTGAGGGCCTGGCACAGGCTGCCCAGAGCAGCTGTGGATGCCCCATCCCTGAAAGTGTCCAAGGCCAGTTGGATGGGGCTTTGAGTGACCTGGTCTAGTGGAAGGTGTCCCTGTCCATGGTAAGGATGATCTTTAAGGTCCCTTCCAACCCAAACCATTCTATGAGCTAAAGAGATATTCAACCGATCTCTTTCAAAATTTTAATCAAATATAAGGAAATACGAGAAATATTTAACGAATACATGAACAGCTCCCTAACATACTAAGACACACATCTGGCATAGTCTTAACACAGTTAAAGGACACCGACTTAAAGAGCGTGTGACCTTGAAAACAGTTCTCAAAAATAACATCTATGTGACCTTAAAATCTATTAATTCATTAGGTAAAAGTTTGTTCTCCCCAACGGCAAACTTATTCAATTTCACAATCCAAATGTCATGACTCAAACAGCAGATGTTTCACTGAGCTTTCCTCTTAATCTGTACAAAATCCTCTATTCTAGGTAAATAGCAAGAAACTGAAATAACTTGCAACCACCGTGGTAGCTTCAAAACAATGGTATTATGGTCCAGTCATCTGGTATCTGATATATAAACATAAATGTTGTTCTTCACTAGCAACACGTGACCTGCTGTCCCAATAGACAACCCTAGAAATTATTCATAACAGTAGACAACATGGACTGATGCATGATTTTCACAAGGAAATAAAGTATTACTGTATACTTGATTTCACTGTAGCCATATTCCCTCCTCTGTGCAATAGGCACTTCCTGGCTTACAGAAATTTTCAGGCTCAAGCATTTCAGTTCTATTTTTTTTCTCTTCATCTTCTTATATTATCTATTTGAAACTCTTGGCAATTCCCCCTCAGGGAAGAACTCAGATTAAGACTCCTGTGTAAGCTCCATTGTTACTTGGGTCTTCTGAAGAACTAAGGATTGGAATCATTTTACACTATAGGCAATCTACTGAAAATAGCTGATCCAAGTCCATGTGTTTTCCTACATAATTTGGATTTAATCCAGGACCTTCCAAATAGTTTCAGTGCGAAGTTAGGATTGTTGGCTCAGTCAGACATCCCTGTGCCTTTTGTTTCACATGTTGTGCTCATTTTGCTGACCAGTCACATGGCTACAGTATTGGCATTTTCTTCTGCACTGCACCTGGAAGGGTGTTATTCCTACTCATTTTAGAGGTTTATGTGATGGCCACAGGATACATGTTATGGGTCTTTGTAGATAAACTTTTTGTATATAAAGTTAATTTCTTCTCCTCCTATTCTTCAGTTGTAATGAATGGCTCCTGGAGATTACTCAGGTTAGTAGACTATGATTATTTTATTTAAAGTATGTATTCTAATGCTTGTTTTACTATGAATTATTACTATTTCCTTATTACATGGAAAGACATGTAAGTATTGTTTAGGAAGGGACTTTGGTAAACCAATTGTAATGGAGTTGTCAACATGGATCTATAAAACTGCATCTTTGTTGGAACCCAGATACGTGCTATCAATAGCTACTGCTGATGTATCACCATGCGTTAGATCTTCATGGCTTCCTCTTTACCCAGTTTCACTGCCCATTGCTTCCTGTACTATCTTTATTCAAAACTCACTGATGAAGTCTTTGTTCTAATGACAAATTTTATAACTGATAACCATTATAGCAATGTGTCCTCAGTCACACATTTTTTCTCTGCTTAACCTACACCGCTGGAATGATCTCTACTGTCCTCTTTCTGCTAGAGGCAGCTCTTCCTTTGGCCAGTAGCAACCATTATTCACAACAGTTTTTAATAATTCATGCTCACTCTACTCTTCTGGTTTGCTGCTGGAGTGGGAGGGTAATGTGGCAAGGCACTTCTGCCCCTTCAGAAACCTCCTTTTACCACATAAATAACTTAAAGAGCACATCTTTCTCACCAGCAAGCGTTATGGAAGTAACCTTCAGTATATTGACAACGCAGGTTTACATCTGTATGACAACACTTGGTATCATTCAGAGTGCACAGAAGATTCAGTGTTTTAATCAAAGTTATTATTTCCTAATTCTGCAGACCATATGGCACCATAAAGCCGACAGTAGAGCAGATATTTTTAAAGCATGACATTAACTTTACTAGGGACATTAACAAAGATGAGTAATGTTATCCTCACTGAAGTATAAATTATGCTAACGTTTTCAAATTTGGATGATTAAGATTGTCTCTAAAATGACCGCTTATTTTTTCTGCAGTTCTTCAACTTAACAGGAGTCCACCTGTGCCTGTATCTGAAAGTATCCACACATATTTCCAGAATGCCAATCTAGACAGAATTGATAAAGATAGTTTTATTCTGATTTATTATTCTTCTGATCATGTTCTATTTACTTTTCCCTTTCTGCCTCCACTTGTTTAATGTGATACATTCAAACCAGAAACATTTTTTACATTCTCACCATCTTGATGAATGATATAAGCAATGGGGTATATTCTCCAGACATTGAACTTACAGCCTCTCTGCATGAACAAGTCAGACATGCCAAGAGGCTTCAGGATCATTCCTGCAGGCATTAATGAGCTAATTAGAACATTTTAACAAGGATTATCTGAATTTCTTATTCAGAGAGCTGAAGCTTTTATACATCTTTCTCCTGCCTTCAACTACCAACACAGATCAGTTAAACATCACTGTTGTTCTAAACCCACAATTTTTTTCTTCACATATTGAGATTGGTTATGATGATCGTGGATGATTTATTTTCACAAAAAATGGTAAAACTTTTGGTAGAAAACTATATAGGAAACATAGCATTTCTGGTTTTACTATTATGAACTCAACGCAGCACAACTGACCCTGGCAGTAATTTTCATACTGAAATGAAAACAAGACTTTTCATTGAATTCGTCACATCCACTTTTGGACATCAAGCTTTTGCTTTTGTCCACAGTTTTCATTGATCTTGCACTTGAAAACTTCTCTTCATCTTCAACTTTCCTTCTCTTATAGTAATAGCCACAAAGATGGTTAATCTGAAAATTACCTGAGTGCACCATTTAGATGAAGATGTGATTCTTTTAATAATTGTATAATTCGCTTATTGGGATTAGACTGTAAAAACATGCTTTTAATAAAAATAAATACATTAAGTCCCCTAAAAAAATATAACAAGATCATACTGGCATAACGTAGAAATACATAACAAAACTTAAGTTTTGGGGTTTGTTTTTTGTGTTTGTCTGTTTTTCCTTCAGCCTGTCTGGAGTAAATACATTACTAAACTACTTCCACCACAGCATTTTTAATGACTGTGCTTACCAGTTGCTGTCCTTGGATGCCCCAGGCTGCATACTGTAAAACTGAATCCTCTACTTCTGGAGGGTTTAACTCCCAAACTTCCCTTGAAAAAACGTAAACATTTTTACTTGAACACACTGGGATCACCTTATGTATAGAAGCACTGAGAATGTCATCATATTGAAAAAGCAACGTGACATACCTTGTGTGTATGTTATAAATCACATACGAAGCTGTATAAGAATAATGAAAAACCTGTGGGGGAAAAAAAAAGGCAAGCATAAGAATTACAAAAACAAATACTGGGTTAAATACAGACTACCATTGTGATAGTTACAGACTTTCAATCCCTGTAAACACTAATATCTTTACTACTGAAAGATATTACTGAATTAGTTATAACCATTAGACTAGAACCAGGGTTTGAATGCTGTATGAAGGAGACACATACTCACCTATTATTTTAACCAGATACTTAAACTGTGCAACAACTGTACAGAAAAGGGCTGTGCAGAAAAAAAACTGCATTCCTATTTAACAAACCAAAACACAACCAAAAAAAAAAAACCTTAAGAACTTACATTAGGAAAATAAATCACTTTTTGCTGTGCTTCTTCATTGCATTATGGTCAAAATCATTGTACAGGCATCGCAGCTATTTTACTTGAAATGCAGACAGATGCAGTATCCTATGATACTTTTCTGACAACCTGCGATGTACACCCTGAACAACCTTCTGGGCTATTGCTCACAAAACAGAATAGAACAGAAAAACTGAGAGCTGACAGTGGCTGTGTTTGGCATGGCTTTCCTTAAACCTGTTTCAGTCTGATTCTGCACAACTTTCTTGGAAATTCAAGGAAAGTTTATCTGATTTTTTTTTTTGTATGCAACCTTTTGAGTAAAACAAAGAGCTATTTGCCAGTAAATGTTCCAAATTCATCAGCAACTTCTGGCCTCAGAAACCCCAGGATTCTCTGGATGGGAGAGAAAAGCAAATCTAACGTACAGTCATATGCTGCTGTATTTATTTGTTGAAAATTTTGTTTAAGTTGACTGAAATGAACAGGATTGCCATTCGAGTACCAAGTATCAAGGCCTGATGTGTGTGGACCCAGAAGATCCACGGTGGGCAACAGCACAGTACAGTGTATAATGTAGCATACCACCACATTTGTTAAAATCAAAGCAACCTATTAATGTTCGACTTTTAAGAAAACATGTAGTCTATATGCATATAAATACAGTGAATAACAGACATTTTGCTGTCCTCCAGGCTTGGGTGATTGCTTTTAACCTAGCTCATTTCTCTACCACTATGTTTCATGTTATGAAAATAGCATAATTCCACAGTATTGACTAGTCTTAGTATGAATAGAAATTACTTCACAGTCTTGGAATACTAAATATATGTGACTCATTATCATTGTACTAAGAGAAACTCTTATTTTCAGTGTAAGCTACTGTCAGACGTAGGGTGACATCCACTAGACTTGCTAGAGCTTCACGTCTACAGTTACAGCGTCTCTGCTTGGCACATGAAGGACTTATTTTGGAAAGTGTCAGGCTAGTTAGATGGAAACAGAGACAGCTGTAAAGCGAAAACCTTGATATAGATGTATGTGTTGGGAAATGTTTAGTTTGTATTATCTGCAGCAGGAATCTTTCAGTATCTCCAAAGAGACAGAGGAGGATGACACACAAATAGAGCCACTGGAATTTGCTGCAGTTGCACACAGAGTGGTTTCAGAGGGTGCTATTTTGGCTGGAGGTCATTCCGTAACAGAACCATCTGAAACATCCTTCCACTGACTCCATTTCCATTATTAGTTCCCTGTCAACACACACCAAGAGTTTTGCATGTCCTAAGTCCTTTCTGGATGATCCTGCAAGCAGCCCACAAAGGTCTGTAAGATTAGTAACTATACTTTGTGCAACAGCTGAATTTCCCTTCTATAGTTTCCCTTTTGGCAAGAATCACTCCTATTTTGCAAGTATATGACGATTAACATAGAAAACGTTGCTTCAGTAAGAAGAATCACACATATATTAATAATTATGCCACGAACTGTTCATTTTTTTAATATTACAGCTTTTGATAAAGTGTTTTCTCAAGCAAGCTATGAGGTTATTCTGAGAATGCTAAGTGTAACAAAAATACATATAAATTATAATAATATTACAATCACTGTAGGAGGTACAAAGATACCAAGAAGAATATCCCTAGTAATTTGATACTTATTTTATCTTAATAGCCATCATAAACATATCTATTACCATGTCTCTATACTGTATACACATATGTATCTAATTATATACATAGTAGAAGTAGGCTACCGGCTTATGTACCATCATGTTTAAAGTTCAGTGGGGTTTCTGGGAAAAATTAACTTGGTAACAACACAACTGAGGGACTATCAAGATAGAGGTATGCAAGTACTGCTGGTGAGACAATGAGACAAAGCATTGGCTTCAAAGCTCTTGCTTTCTTTTATAAATCTTATACTGCTAGAGGTAAGAGACAGCAGATCAAAGGGACATAAACGGTTAAATCACCGTGGTTCCTCGCAGGGCACACATTGCCAGAGGCGACCCAGAGGGGCACCTGCCAGCAGCTGTTGAAGGGAACAGGACAGTATCACACAACCAGCTGCGGTAAAGAGGAATCAGTCCTTGTACTTCCAGGAAAAGGGAGAAGTGTATCACAGATAATGTGTGGATGGCTGGTGAGTGATTAGAACAGAAATATTTTTAAAGTAAATTATAAGACAGAACATATTCTCACAAAAAATGCTAAACTAATAAGTCATTTTGACAGATTTCATAGAAAATAAGCAATAACAGAAAGAACACTTCATATTTCCTGTGGAAACTCTCTTCTTGCCTTGTGGTGAGAGTTCTATCTAAATGTTTATGTAGAGGTAATAATACCTTTGTGTTAAAAGTATTAATAACTTTGAAAGAGCTCCGCAACCAGAGGATATCAACATTACTATGAAATCACTTTCAGACAGGAGGATACCAACATTTTTCTCAAACTGCTCATGTCAATTTTATTTCTTAATAGGAACACCATGAATAAATTACAAGTAGGAAGTTTCCTAACTCATCCTGCTTGCAAAAGCCACATACTGAAGCACCATCATTATTGAAATTAAAACAAACAAATAAAAAAGAGAGTGTAGAAAAACCCTTCTTTTTCAAGTCTGGCTTATGTAGTAAGTGTCATATTCCTAGGAAGCTCTCGCAGTTCTGTATAAAGGCTTACCTGTGGAGACTCTTAAGATGTTTGCTATTTTGGTAAAGCGTGAGCTTGCACAGAGCCATGTCAGTGGCTGGGACCACACACATCCTGACTCCCATGTACCATATCTGTTGAAAATATTTCTTGTAGTCCATGCTTTCTAACTAGGGTGGTATCCAAAGACTGAACTAAGGCTAATATTTAAACATGGACAGTAAATTACTCCTGCTGACAAAAAAAACTACGTGCTTAAGCAGTGTGAAACTAAGGAAGAGGAAGAAAAGTTGTAGTGAAAATAGACTCATCTTCTAGGTACAAAGAAGAAAATCAATTAATGAATATGGACACAAGGTCTCTAGGAAGTGAAGCAATGCAGAAGAGCAAAGCCTTTTAAAATATTAAATGCATTACAGTAATTTCTGCATTGTCACATCTGTGGAGGAAAATGAAAAGAGGAAAATGGCCTGGCATAGTTTCTTAATATAACTATCCATGTTAAGGTGGGACATTGTGAGGATCCTCAGTGCCATGCCTGGCATGGATGCTTGCTAGGATTCAGGCCTTTCTGACAGGTAAATAACTTACTTGCCTGTTTCTATCATGATAAGGTGGAAAATGTTCCCCACAAGGTTAAGAATTGTGAAAATGGCTTTATAGATCAGACAGCATACCTCCCCCTCAATACAATTTATTTGATTTTTCTTTTGCTACAGAATGCAATAGGTAACAACTATTGCATATCATATATTTCTTCTGAATTCAGTCTTTCATCAGTTTATAAACTGAAGACAGGCTTTCATGTGATGCTGCTCTACACTGGAAAAGTTAGCTGTATTTGTGTATGAAAAAAATAAAATCACAGAACTATATTACAAAAGACCTAAAGAAAAAAGGTGAAAAAGGTATTACAAGACAAATTGCTCCAGTCAAACCTTATTGAAATAACAATCTATTATTCAGCTAACAGCCAACAATAAAAAAAACCTCATTTATCAATCATGATCTGAACTTTTAGATGACATATTTTTCTGGGTTTTATATGTCCTTTATTTTCTATCTTTTAAGGAATGTCTTTGTCTTTCTAAAGTTCCTAAAAATGAAATACTGTCATGGAACACAGTGCTTAGCCCAGCAAGACATAGGAAAACAATATGTAATACACATTTAGTCAAATACACTCCACTAATTCTGTAGTATACACCAGGAAATAATCAGTTCACTGTCCTTGGGTAATTTGGAAAACATCCCTCAGCAGAAGAGTGCTTGTGTTAAAAAGCTGCCACTAACACCTCACTATCAGTATTTCTGCAGGATGATGAGGGTCCTCAGCCCCAGCGAAAAGCAGAGCGGATGACAGTAGAACCTTGCAGCCCTATAATCACAAAATTATCAAGCATGCCAAACACCTTGACACATCCTTTAACCATTTCCTGTATTATGAACCAATCACATTTTTTCTCATGTTTTTTATTCAGAGCAATAATGACACCTCCTTGATACCACAAAGCTTTTGGCAAGGTAGTGAACAGACTGTCCCGTATTTTTGTTTTTACTCATGCAAACACCCATACCCTGAACTCATCTCTGCAGTCTCAGCACCGCTAGACTCTGTAAATGCTCCTTTCAGATTCCAGTAGGACTTTTCACAGGGTATAACAGCACTTAGTCTGAGCACAAATGATAAAAAGTGATATGAAATATCCTCAAAATTTTAGCCTCTGCAGTAATACTTCCAGTTATCTCAAATTTTACCAACCAAATGGGGTATATATCTTACACACAATATTCCTATGGCAGATAACTATCTGTTTGTATTCTACCTAGCAAATAGTAAAGTGACTATTTAAAAGCCATGCCCTTTGCATTAATTAATAACAATGCAGTGGAGCATCATTAAATAACTGAAATTGCAGAATATGCCAGCATACCCATCCCACTTACCTCAAACACCTACACTGACTTGGAAAGAGAGGCAGTTTCTCAGATAAGGTTCAAAACAGTACAGATCTTTATGATTCACTATTGCGGTATCAGATCTTTTATGGATTAATTGATACTTCTGATCACATGGGAAACCAAATCTAGTTTAAGAGACTAGTAGACGGAATGAAAAAATACTATATTATCCTATGAATTAAAGGAATTAATCACAATTAAAATTGGAATTGTCAACCTTAGCTCTGGGAAGTGTTAACTGCTGCAATATATAGATGTGTCTCAAATAGTATTATTGATACAAAGAGAAAGATCAAGAAACTGCTTTTATTGCTTCAAAGGCACAAGTCAGTTACTAGGAGCTTCAAAGCTAAGAGAACCTGACCTGGAAAAGGTTTTGTGAGCCCGAGAGCTTTTCTATTTTTGCCAGCTACAATCAGTTGGTCTAATAAAAGATATTACCTCTTCCCACAAATCTTGTCTTATTTGTCTCTTCAGGCCATCACATCTATACCAACAACGTAACTGCAAAAAAAACATTCCTGAGCCCACCTGAAAAATATGATCCTTCCTAATTGATAACCTTTATTACGATGTATTTCACAAACTGCATGTGAACCAAGAAATCAAAGGAGAAGACACCCAGAAGCAGGGAAATAAACAGGAATACATCTTTCCAAGGACACTCATTCATCATGGCCCTTCTCACTTTTCAAGATATTTAGCAATATATGAGTTAAATGGTTCGGTATGTTTTCAAACTGCTTTGGTGGGTGCCAGGCACAGGAGCTGTTGTACACAGCTTGAAGAAAAGCAACATGGGCAGGATTTTTGCCTTCATCCTCTTTTCTACAATTGAATTAAGCATTTGAAGAATTACTGAAAAATCTACTTAAGCTCAAAACCGAACCAAAACACTTTGCTGTGGTAAAGCGATTACAAGGGTAAGATTAAAGTTAACCAATGGTTCATCCAGCATTCAGGCAAGCAAGTACTCCCACATGCCGACACACAGAACCTCATTCACAGCTCCAAGATCAAATCTTCAATAAACCTTCACTGAAGACTCGAAAATTCAATTTAGACAAAGAAACGCAAACTTATATTGCTTCCTCTTTTGCCTTTGGGATAAAAGTGGAAGAAAAACAGAGACTGTAGAACACGCCATGAAATACAAATAATAAGAAAGTATCAGATGCAGAGTGGAGAGAATATGAGGGAAACATAATGACATATAGACGCATAGGATGGTTACTGAGACTTTTGAAGGGATTACTAAAATTAAAGCACTATGCTTGTGACAGATGCATCAAAAACAAGTGACACAGCAGACAATGTGAAACTGCATTGATGACTTTGGGCAAATCTATCCCCAAAACGCATGCAACCCATCTAACTCCACGCGATTTATCCCCAGTTAACTGTGAGTGCAATGAAGTGCAAGGCTGAGCTCGTTGTTCCTGAGCTACCGATGCGGGGTTTGGCACAGCTTCTCAGGCGTGACGCTGCACTGAGCCACAGCATTGTCAGACCACAATTAGTATCTATACACAGTGCGACAACATATAAATTAAGACCCAAAAGGGGTTGGATGGCTCTATAATGTATTATGTTGTATGGTAGAGATTTGACTTTCGTTACTTAATTTTCAGCTAGCATGAAATAAGCCAGCCAAAACAAATAATTGGATTGTGTATTTTCAGTAAGTCAAGTTACTCTGTATTCAGATTCACTCTATACAAAATCACAGACTATACAAATTATATAGACTTATAGAAAGTCTATACATATTACCCATATAAATTATGCAAATTATTACCTAAATTATTTCTCCTCTAGGTAGTGATATTTTACTCTTAGTTTTGCTCAGTGTACACTGCTGTAATTCAGATTTTCAGCAATGAAAATGAGAAAAGACTTTGAGCAGGTCATTAATGTCATATACAAACTCTTTATTCTACTACACCTTTACAGAACACCAAATTATTTCAGGCCAGATTTCATCCTTTGTGGTAGTCTGCTGAAAGCAAACGAGTTACAGTGGGAGGGTGTTAAGTCTTTGCCTTTTGTCATCAGGATCCCAAGCAGCAACTTCTTGCTCTCCAAAAAAATGGATCAACATTCACATAAAGCTTATAAAAATAAATGAGGAATAGAAGCTTGTTAATACATGCAACTTTGCTAGGACTGCAGTGCAAAGAGATCATCAGTATCTCATGTGCTGAACCAGAACTTTCACAAAATAATAAAAATTATATTTTATTTTCTTTTCTTTGTATTATGAGATGTGCGACACCCCTGGCGGTAAAACTTGTCATAGAGTTAATAAGAGGAAATTAGTGGCAGTATAACTACTGCCAAAGACAAAGTACAGCTGCTGGATGAATCCTCCATCCATTTTGCAATTTAGGTGTTAAATAAATTCCTAATGGTAATGCTATCAATAACATTATTAGATGAAATCCACCTTCCTTTAAAATTGCATTATCATTCACTTCAAACATTCCCCATTTGCCTGTCCAGTCTGATTCCATGTGCTGTTCAGCATAGGAAATGCTTCTAAAGGAGATTTAACAACTAAACATGGCAGAGCCATGTTTGAGTTTTATGTAATTGGCTCACTGAGTGTGTAAAAAGTGATGAGAGCCCTGCAGCATTAACTTCCAAGCCACAGACACATGAAACCTCTATATAACACTTATACTACAAATGAAGAGTTTGAATAAAACACATACTATATCAATAAGGCACTGACTGCATATTTATGAAAAAAATATTGGTTGAAGTGAAACCTCAGACTGCGTGTTGATACCAAGGCTCAACTCACTTAGGGGTATAAATCAGAAATGGTTCACACTGCACTTCAGTAAAGTGGTACCTTTTGTTCTTGGGAGACGCACTGTTTGGCTGTTATTTGCCTGGTCCTACATTAAGCAAGAACTTAATTGTATGAGCTAATGACTGACTTCATATGGATTATATCTGGTGTAGAGAAGGGCACAGAATTTAACTCCTTCATGAATTATGGATTTGTACCACAATCCAGTAAACTTTTCAGTTTATCTTACTTTTAAACCGCAGTAAATGATACATTAATTCATAGTTCATACAGACAGGATGAGCTGCTAAGATCATCGTGTCTGACCTACATCTGAAACAGTTTATGGGACTTCTCATTCTAAACAGTATGATACACAGAGATTCCTAAAGTGCTCTTCAATGGGTTTCAGAGTAAACCCTGAGAAACAGCCAACCAGAGTCTTTAATAATGAGATGATGGATTTCCACACATCTTTGAATCCTATAGCTTCTACCGAATTCTAGAAGCAAAAAAACTAGAGGTAAATTTTACCAATACTGATGTCTAAATCTCTCTATATTTTTTCATAATTTTTGGCATTTATAGGTAGAATATCTTGCTTCTGAAAGCTCTGTATCTAATTGGAAAGAGTTAATCTAAGATAGCTTGAATGCATTTGCAGCACTGAAGTTAAATTACAAGTTCATAACTTCGCAAAGCATTGTGTTTATTTGTTTCAATCAACATCCATTACTTGTCATGATTGACAAGAACCACTGAATATCACTGGTACTAATTTATGGTTAGCATTAATGCTTTGGGGTATGAAATATTGCCAGCCATAAAAACTATATGCTGCCAAACCAAAATAAATATAAAGGTGAGACATCTCTAGACATGTAATTTATCTGTAAGAAAAAAGGCTGTCAAGCAAGCCTAAACAAAAAGCACCCCTAGAAAATCTGCTAAAGCGTCAACTGTTCCACATATAATTTTTCAATAAGATTAATTATCTCAAGAAAAAGACATCCACTGCGGAATGTTAATTAATACACAAATTCAGTTCATCTAGCCAACAGTAATGTGATACAAAACACAGTTCAGAATAACTGCAGAAACTTTTTCTTCTCCTACATCAAGAGCCGAGATAGACCACCCTATATTTGGATATGCAACTCAATCACTTTTGAATATATAATAACTTCAGATGAGTGAATTATTCAAAAAAAGAATGTTCTGCATTGCTGCTTCTGAAAGCCTCATATATCACTGTCATTTGAAATTCTATTAGTTACACTATCGTGTAAAATATGGTTTTTGAGTCTTGTATGAAGTCACTTATGACAGAAATTTGTATGATTTTTTTTCTGGCTTATTCACCTTCAACATTAAAATCAGGTATTACTTCACTGAAATCATTGTTACATGACGGTGACGCCGGTAAGTCTTGAGTCACAAGCATAATGTGCACAGTTGTTTTAATTGATATAAATGCACAAGCACACCATTCTCAAGTGTATGCCCACACTTATATTCAGTATGATCAAAATTTTGACTTTACAAATATTTCAGGATTTATAGAAACTTGTCTTTTCCTGAAGTGATTTGCAGACAGCATCACAATGTGCATGCATCATGTGTATTTTGATCTGGACTAGAGTAAGGGGAAACAGAAGGTATCAATTTTGACAATACAAACAGAACTTTACCTCCATAGAAATATGAGGCTGGTGAGGGTGCTTGCTTCTGCTCATTGCTCCTAGAGATACCAAATCTGTCTCAGAAAAATATGTATTTAAGTACTTTAATTCTGCCTGATACTTTAAACAGTCTGATCTCTTTACACAGTCCTTCCAGTTTAACCTGAATCCTGTATAAGAGGCATCCCAAGGTTGGGAAAATTGGATTGAGTATCCCCACACATATTGAAAACTGTTAACTGAAAACACAATACATTTTACATCACTGACTCTTGAAGGCAGAGCTGCATCAAGTCTCTTTAGAGTATTTTGTGATGATTTAATTTAGTTTGCTCTTTGGCATATTGTGGAATAAAGAATCAAGCCAAGGCTTGGTTTCCTTCTCAGCTTTTCCAGGGTAACATGTTCTTTGCATGTTGTATTTACTCAGACTGCTAAAGAGAAAACTGGCAAATGCATAAAAAAAATACCACCTTGTTTTGAAGAGACACATTTCTATATCTGGTGATACCTACAAAAATGTGCATAAGCTGATTCAAGTGAAACATTACGTGCAAAGAAACAGGTAAAAAGTTGTTGACAAAATATTTTTTAAAAACACATTCCTTATAAAATTAAGTGTCCAGGTTCTGAGCTTAAAACTGAAGACGCCCTGAGACAATGAGGATACAAAAGAAAATCAATGCATACAGTGAGACAATTTTCAAGTAAACACTGCAGTCTCAATATCTCTTTTTCTTCTCCAGGCAACCTCACTCACTTCAGCAGCAGTAAAAAAAACCCAGATACCGGATGCTCCTCTGCTGTTTGCTCACAAATGACATGAGGAGATGAAAAGATCTGTTGAAGCTGAAGAAAGAACAAGCAATGAGATAAATGGCCTGTGGGTCTGAAGAAATGCAAAGGAAAAATGGAAAACCGGGCTGAGCAGAAGCAGATGGGTGAACCAGTGAGCATGTAAGACAGAAGAAGGAAGACAAAAAGGGCTAAAAATATCAGGATAAGAAAAAAGATAATAAAAAGAGTGAACAAGTTCAGAAGAAAACAGAAAAGAGTCCCTTAAAGGGGTGAAAATTAAGAGAATCAGATCAGCAGAGAACAGGCAGCAGGGAGGGAAAGCGGCCAGCAGATCTGCAGTGTGTGGGCATGGTGGCTGGAAAATACAGGGTCTTGGGATTGACAAAGGAAATCTATGCAGAGCAGACTGGCATGTAGAGCCTTTCTCTTGTGGAGGACAACAGATGTGAGCAAAAAAGGCAAATGGTTTTCTCAGGAATCTGATAGTTCAGTACTTGAATATGTGAACTTCCTGCCTTTCTCCACCTTGCTTAGCATCATCACTAACTGCTTAGCATGGATATGCCACATGGAAAAGCAGGAATGCAGCAGATGTTTCACATGTGAAAAGCCATCTTCTCTGTGAGCCTCCCACAGTGATACCAATACAAATTTAATGGTATCTCGGGGTGCTAGCCTCTTCCGGGAATTTTTTGTGTGCTACTGGGTTTCTTCTTTTCAATAGTATTCAATACCTTATTTAGCCTTTTATAGAGTTTTTGTAAGAAAATGACGTTTTCTTGACTTTGAGTATTTATCTGCCTGTAGGTAGAGCTGCAAGCAGGTTTCCCAAGTACTGAAATCCATGTGGCTAAACGCTCCTGTAGTGCAATCAAACCTTTACGACTCAGGTAGCCAACGTGGCCAGGACTCTATCCCTCCAAACCATTCTCTAGAAACACTATTTAAACTCTTCAAACGATTTAAAAACTGCAACTTAGATTTCTTTCCTTCTTACATTAGTAGTGTACTGGAGTGTGAAGTCCAGCATTTTCAACAAGCTACATTTATTTTAAGACAGTATGAAAAGAAAATCTTATCCACAGGAGTAAATTCTACAAGTATCACTACAGCTAAATTTCATCTTTAGTTTTAAACTTCCTTTTTGGTCATGCCCTATTCATCTACCTTATCTCTATTAATTCTTCGGTGTTGCTGGTCCTGCTAGCTGGCTTGTATTGTTCCCCTTCTGTTCCACTACCTTGTTACAAAACCGAGCAAAACATCACCTCTGTGGGCAGTTTCCAACAATTGAGCTCACAGCCAGTTATCCACTCCAGCACTTCCCATTAGCCAGCCATGGCGCTGCTTGTAGTCAACTAGCCCTACCTTCACTAATTTTCCCTCATTGTACCGTATTTCTGCAGTGGTCTCTGTTGTGGCCGTTTTATGATATTACAGTTCCTTTGACAGGGGTAACATGAAGTAGACTCTTGTAGCAAATAAAAGACCTCTTTATGATGAGGCGATTAAAAGGTCATGATAAGAGAGCTATTCATTTATCACAAGGGACTACTTCACAGTGATCTCAAAGAAGCCATAAAAAAGTGGTGAATAGCTCACACCAAACTCAGCTCTCCATGGAACACCTAATCTGGTGCTGTATTTGCAGACAAATAGAATTAAACGGTGTGCAGGTGGTTGACTGCCTTCACTGAAACATTAATTTATTGCCTAAGAGCCCAGGCTAACAATCTTTCATGCTCAAATACCCAAAAAGACTTGTCCTTACTTAAAAAGAACACAAAAATTGGACAATTAAGGGGTACATCTTAATATTTAACTAAAAAAGTGGAGTCAACCATTTGATCTGTTAGGTCTGTCACACTATCCACGTTCCTCAGAGCATCAGACCAAAGCCTGGTTTAAAGCATGATGTGTAACAAAGCTTTGCAAAGATGTGCTTAAAACATTTCCCTGGGACAGTTACATGTTACATAAAGGTCTC
This sequence comes from Patagioenas fasciata, assembly GCF_037038585.1. Taxonomy (NCBI): domain Eukaryota; kingdom Metazoa; phylum Chordata; class Aves; order Columbiformes; family Columbidae; genus Patagioenas; species Patagioenas fasciata. Next base: position 9,135,639 of record NC_092526.1, on the reverse strand, counting down.
TTCTACGCCATCTACTTCAAGGTATTTCAACTCTATGTATGTATTTTAAAAGATCTTTCATTTCATCTGTACCAAAGTAACTGCTAACTCTCATTTTGTGGGAATTCACTTATTCAACACTCCTCTGTTCAACGCTGTTCAGAGATGCAAATGCCAGCAGATTTATCTGCTTTCCTGACTGACCTGTTGGCCTAGTCAGAGAAGAGACAGCCAGCCAATTTTTCTTTGATCAAGGAGCCAGGAATGCAGCCAATGCCTCTCCTGAGAAAGATGGGATGGGTTCCTCATGCATAATGTAGATGGGAGATACCCTGCCATACAATGAGCTACACAAAGAGAATTGTGAGACAGGACAGATAAAATGTTTGAAAAATATACAGATCTTTTTTGGTTTTGGGCATTTGCTCTGGGAAAAAGTTTTCAATTAATGGATTATGTATTACATGTTAAAATCCAAGGCAGTGCCAAACATCCCCATTTGTATTTGCTTGAACAGTAGATTCAATCATGTTGTTGCAATGGTGTTCCTACTGAAAGGAAGCTCTGCCTTAGCATTTTTTAAGCAATGACCCTTTTCCTTCAGGCTAAGTATGAATAATTCTATATTACTAGAAAGACACAGGCTTTCCATGAAAGTTACTTGTTCATGGAGATGAACTAAACAGTCAGCAACCCATGAGGATAGGTTGTAACTTCAACAGATTACTCATGTGGGAGCTTTCTTGCAGTGACAACAATAATACCAGGGTTCTCTCATGGTCATATTTGACATCATTTTCAATGCTGCTTCTGCATAAAACATATGTGGGGAATAGAATTCTAAACTTGATGAAGATGGATGTATTTACGTGTCACATGAAGTCCAAGATATGACAATAAGTCAATGAGATGCAGACTTCTAGCACGATTCTGAAAAACCGCCTTTGGTGCTAATCTGCATCTTTAGGCATTCAAATATGTCTGTAACTCTGACACGTGAGCCCTTGGAAATTGTTACCCTTACCGCTTCCTCATGCACTGAAGCCATCATAATCAAAACATAAAGAAAACCAAGTGATTTTTCGTAAGATACCTGATGTAAAGTGCTGATATTCCTCTCACATACTCAAGTGAAGCAAATTCCATAATATAACCACTTATCTGACATTTAATTCATCTTCCTTGTAATTCAATAGGTAGAATTAAATGATTAAACCTAAAGTGATTATGTACATAATGAGTAAAAACAGATCAATCTTTTTTCTAATTTCAGAAGTGGGGGTTATAAAAATGTTTAAGCACCTTTAATATGAAGAACTACCTAGTAAAATTCACATTTGTGTCCTTTTAAAAATAATAATGGGACTTTAGTCAAATTAAGCTTCTTAGATTTCCAAGTAAGGAGTGGCTATTCTATTATAACGCACTGGACAGATTCTCAGTTGCTAAACTGTTTTCTTAACTGAAGTCTATTTTGAACATCTACACCCCCCTTTAAAATATTATATTTTGTCTTTTCTTTTTTCTTTTTTTTTTAATGTGTTTCATTTGTCGTAAGAGATAAACAATAGGCCATATAGTCAAGAAGGAAAACAGCCTTTTCTATTTGGCCTGTGTCTTGACCATCAAGTTCCCTGAAAATTTCTCATCCCTTACAGAAATTTATCATCATTTTAGCAAAGTCACTGCAGAATCTCTGTTACTAATAATGGTGCAGCAGTTTGAAAGACTTTACGCAACTCCTTTTAATTTTATTTTACTTATAATATCTACTTATTCAATATAGAATCTAAGAGTAAAAAAAAAAAAAAAAAAAAAAAATTACACCAAAACAGGTTTCTTTCAAAGATAAGAACCACGTGTCTGGTTAATACAAGCAGCAAAGCTTTGTACCTGACAAGGAGGCATAGGATTCATAGTAAATCCACCCTCTTTCAGCACGCAGATTTATTCTCCATCTGGTTCACCTGAGACTGAGCGGTGTAACTGGTTCTCAAAGTCTGGATCTTCTCTGATTTAATTCAATATCAGAATTTCATGGTCCTCAGTAGTACAGAGCCCAGCTATCCTCACAGACATAAAGAGCCATTTTGGGCATCTATTTCACATGTAGACCTCAGCTCACCATTAAATAAATAAATGTCTCATAAGAGTCTGCAAAGCGACCTTACTATGCACCATTCCCATTCCAGCTAATATTAAATGAGCACAGGCATATATGGATTACATGTGAGTGCTTTGGGAATAAGATTAAATGTGACCCTGAGAATTAGTACTTGTCAAAAAGTGTATCATTCCTTGTTCTCTCTTCCAATATTAAGAATGATAATCAGTAAAAGCAGTGGAGCAGAGAGCCCTATAAGCACAGCACTACCAACGTAATACAAGACACATACAGCTTTCTGTAGCCTACTGCTGGTTTATATGTGGGTGCAAGATGTATGATTAATTGCATTTTCATTTAGTGGGTTAGGAATTTATAAGGGTCTATTAAGAACTTTATTCTTTATTAGATATGTCTTCTTTTCTCTCTCTCTTTTTTTTTTTTTTTGGTTGTTCAAATAAGGTCAGTGGTACCTGACAGTTGAGTTATTTCTGTTAGCAGACACTTCTCTGTCAGTACTTAGGAAGCAGATAAAGTTAGTCAGGCAGCTAATGATCTACTTTGATAGAGGAAATTTTAGCTATCTCATCATCCATTCCAGTTATTAACTGATGGGGCTTCCTACAGAAGACTGCTTTCTTTACATATGTATTATTCTGGAAGAACCGATCTAACACGACTCACACCCAGGAGCCTATTACTATTTTTATGTAGGAGAACCTGCATTTTCCAGTATTCCCAAGCAGACCCTTTTAAATTTCCATTTGCATTTCTGGCATAGTTCCTACTGCAATGAATCTCTATTAGACCACCATTAGCTGTAAAATGTAACACTAAAATTCTCTAGTCTTCCCATTGTGGCCACTGCAGCTAATCTGACCACAGAGCTTCTCAAGCAATTACCCTTCTGGTGATTGTAACTCTGAAATACAAGGATGAGATAACGGCATTGTAACACTTTGTACAGCAAGACTGTATCTAGCAAGGCTCTCCACTTCATTCCATGCTATTAATAATAATAACACATTCACTTCTTTAACATCTTCTCAAAGACGTTTATGCATTATATTCCATAAATACATTTTAAGAAATAAAGTGGTTTGGAGTGTAGAGTGCTCTGTCCACAGAGTTTTAGCAGTACAAGTTATCATTAACTTTCTAACACTGACAGATGATTCCTTGTTTAACTAAATCAGCCTGCAATTAGTCCTGAGTACTAAATTGCTGTGTGCAAACTGACAAAAACATCTTTTTTGAAAAAAAAAATAAAATGCCTGGAACTTGATATTCTTCAGTGGAGTTTTTACACGTAACTTAATTTTACTTTAACTAAATATTTGCCAGTAATAAAAAGTCAGAGCCAACTAAACCCAACTTGTCATAATTCACAAATACAAATGTTCTATCAATACAGCAGATTATGTTACTTTTCAGTAGGACAGACACCAATAAATTTAAGAACAGTTGTTACAGAATATTTATTTTAAATTCAGGTTTCCACTGACATCAGGAGGCAAATAGTGCTTCCTTTATGATCTTCTGAATTACTTCTTTTAGTATTTTTTTTAATTCCTCCTATTTACCTAATCTTGGAATCATAGAATAGGTTGGGTTGGAAGGGACCTTCGAAGGTCATCTAGTCCAAGCCCTGTCTTCCGTGTTTTTTCTCCATGATGTATCAGATTTGGCTTAATATGTATTTCTCTAACATATTATTGCAAGAAGAGAGCTTGGTGTAGTAAAGAAACTGGAATCTGACAACCCTGTCTATTAACGCAGAAGAGCTGATTAACATTCTGATCATACTTAATGCAACTTAAGCAGGTCTTGCAATCGATAGGAAAAGGGAATTTGTTGAGTCTCAAAGATGTGCGTAAATAGACTTTTGTGTTATTGGATCATCTTCTGCACTGAAACAGGGCGAGGAGGGGACTGTAATACTAAGAACTATGAGATTAAGTATCCAAAATACCAATGCTTGATGCAAAAAATGGTAGGAACATCTGACTGAAAACCACCCCTAGTTTCACCTCAAGACAGAATGAGCTGGCCCTAAAGCATAAAGAACATATTGGTTTAACCAGGTTATAAGAAGTGACCAAAGGTGGAAACTCTGCAAGCTTTCCAATAAATTTATTTCAGTTTTTAACTCGTTTTAAACTGAAGGTTTCTCTTCATTCCAACCTAAATCTCCCTGCCTACATGTTAATCCCATTACTGCTCCTACCATAAGAGCACATAGAAGAAAAAAGTTTATCATCTTGCAATTCACAGGAACCTTTCACGTATTTCACAGAATCACAGAGTGTCAGGGATTGGAAGGGACCTCAAAAGCTCATCCAGTCCAATCCCCCTGCCGGAGCAGGAACACCCAGCTGAGGTTCCACAGGAAGGTGTCCAGGCGGGTTTGAATGTCTGCAGAGTAGGAGACTCCACACCCTCCCTGGGCAGCCTGGGCCAGGCTCTGTCACCCTCACTGAGAAGAAGTTTCTTCTTCTATTTGAAGACTTATATCCCCAGCCTTCTCTTGTTGGGGCTAAGGAAACCAAATTATTTTTTACTGTAAATAAAGTTTTCAAGACTTCCTATGTCCTACAGAAAGCACACGCTTAAACACTTTTTTCCTTAAACAGTAGGATGTTATCTTTGTGTGTTCAATTTGTGACCTGCCTCATATCCCCACATCTTCTTCTACAATACTACTGTCTATAATACACTCTCTATTGTGTATTTGTTTACTAGATTTATTCCCAATTAAGTGAAAGATCTTGCCTTTGTGGTTATTGCATTATAACCTACATATTCAAGTCACTTTTCCAATTTGTTTGTATAGCTTTCAATTCTAACCTTGTCCTGGAGGCTGCTGGTAACCCAGTTTGATATAATCTGCAGATTTAAATTAATTTACTCCTTGTTCTATTATCCAAATCATTAAGGAGAATGTTGATATCTGGTCTCTGGCCAGAGCCCTATGAATCATAAATCCATCTTTTTTGACAGTGAACCATTTACTTGCCAGCATCTACTCCAAACATAAACTGCAATATGCTTTTAGTGGTCCCATTTAAGCCATGTTTCCTCAGCTCCCTGATGGAAACGCCATGGCCACTCCTTATCTACTCAGCAGGCTTTTTGCACAATTACAGAGACAAATTAGACTGATTTGTTAAGATCTGAACTTTACAGATGGATGTTGGCAGTTTCTCACTGCCTTGTTAACTCCTAGGCACTTTCAAGCAGTTTATAACTAACTCCTCCCCAAAAATCAATCTTCCTCTGTTTCTCCACCCAAATTCCCCAGAACCTCCCATTTGGCCTCTTTTGGGGAAAGACCACTGTTTGCCCTTTTCAGTTTTATGGATCTCTTCTATCTTCCACGTGTCTTCACAGATAACAAATAACCACTATTATATTACCTCAGTTACTTCCCTACAGCAATTTTATCAGGGCCAGGAGAGCAATTCTAGCCTTTTATTTCACTATTTTAAGCTAAGTTCTTACTCATTTGTTCCTGACATTAAATGTGTTAAACTATCAGGTCACGGCTAACCTCGCCCTTCAACAGAGGGGCAAAAGAGACAATCAACACTTAAACATTCACAGTTATTAGCAGTTCCTTCTCTCTCTGAGAAGCAGATTGACTTTTTCCTCAATTTTCCTTTGACTGTTGTTGAAGTACTTTCTAATGACTCTTTACCTTCACTCAGTCGTCCCAGGGGGACTTCCCATATGCTACATCTTCTGTGTCCTGGCCGTGCCATAACTACACACCGGCACAAAACCCAAGTGAACGACAACTCTGACTACTCCCTTGTTCCTCCTCCTCCTCTCTTGTACTTTCACTGTGCAGGAGAGCCGGCCATGGTGCCAGGTGAGGAGGTGGGGTGCTCTCCTGAGCATCCTCTACACTGCCCAGAGGACCACTGTCTGCAGTGTAACTCATATACATATAATTCATATACAGTGTATTCATATACAGCTTTCTCATCCCTGGTATTCGACTGATTTTCTCTACTTGTTCCCATTATTCTATTTCTGTACAAAGTTCGGTGTAAGTAATTTGTTACTTTGGGTCATACATTTTCTCCAGGCATCCAGTAAATCCCATGAAAGAACAAACAAAGGAGATGATATATGAAAAAGGAAACAGCCTGAACAGCTAATGATCCAACAAAGTGCAAAGGAAAGAACAAGGGGAGAAAAAGAATCAGCTGTTGCTTCACAACTATAGACCAGCCAAGCAGCTTATAGCAACTGTGCTGCATGTGCTGTGGCTCAGTTAAGCACCTGTGGATCAAGATTCAGAGGAAATTAAATATTTAACTGCATTATGTGGTGAATTTTCTTAAAATTTCAGTTGGAATCCTATGTGAATACAGGATGCCTTTTTCAGTATCACTTAAGAACCAGCTGTAAAATACAACTCAGATTTGTAAAGTGGATCACAGGGAAAATTTAGGCTGCAACCCAATATTTCAGCCCTAGGGGAAAAAGAATCACTGGAAGAAACTCAGCTATTGACTGCTCCTAGAGGCGTCCTTTTTGCATTAAAATTCCTCACATATCGGGGGAAAAAAAAAAAAATCAGTTTGAAACAGGTGCTAAATTGCTGTGCTACCACACATAAAATACAGCTGATATCCCCAAGAGGTGAACTCCTTGCTCTTCTCTGTTGAACGCCCTCAGACCATCATTCACTGCACCTACACAGGCCAAGCCCCAGCGATCACCGCTGCCCTTCCAAATGCTGCTGAAGAAGGTGGTGGCCATGGTGCTCGAACCCACCAGTTGCCACGAGCACCTGGGTGCCCAGGAAGGGGAGTTTTCTCCGTCTCCAGCAGACACTCTCTCCCTGTCTGCTGAGATGTGAAGATGCTCTGCACCAGAGACCTGCCCACCCTGGAGACCACTGCTCACACAACAAGCGGACAAAGGCTTCAAGGCTCCTGCTGTGGTTCAAAACCAGCTGCACACAGCGGGGTCCCTGGCTGGGGGCCTCAGGGAGCAGCTCATGCAAAGTGTTACTCTGGGCACCAGGGATGTGTTTCGGATACGCCTCCTCCAGCCTGTTCAGAGTTCAGCTCGCCCTGCTGCCAAAGCCAACCTCAGGAGAGCTTCTCCAGGCACTCTGGGGACATTTCAAAGATCCAGGTAATTCTAAACTGGACTCACAGGGGCATCGTTCTGTACAAATTTACTTTCAAGCCAGGCAGCTTATAATGCTAAATGCAAAGACTTTATATTAATAAATAACTAAATTTTGTTTTGTCAGTTCTTATCAGAGAAGAAATCAGTCTGTTTGTGAAAAGGTATTTTCTGGCATAATGAATAACACAGTATTGTATCTCACTGTTAAATAAACACATATGGCCTGAATATGTCAATGCTTTGTGCAGCTCTGGCCCGAATGGATCTGCTTTTGAGTTTTTTCCTACTGATTTTAAAGTATGGCAGCTAATGGGAGGAAAAATAAATGCAGACCTTTTTAGACAGAGATATTCCATCTTGTATAAAATATAATGAAGTCAGATTTAAATGCATATAACCTTGGGGTTATACAGTCTGAGTTCTTCCAAATGTGCTGTGCTCTGATAATACCTGACATTTAGAGAAACATCTCCCACAGTTACACAATAAAGTTGATAACTTTCTAGAATTAAATCCACTCAAAGTGTGAAGTTTTGTACAAAGAGCTGAAAGGGAAGTTGAGGAAATACCCTAAAACCAGGATAATGTCTATGGGTTTGCCCATATTTGTTTTTTTTTTTTTTAATTTCACAATGAGACAATAAACAATCTGCACCTGATTTCAAACTGAAAGATATTTCAAAGTTCAAAAAGTAAAGCAGGCATGTTGACTACTTGTTCATTTTGAGGAACAAGTTCATTTCAAACAAATATTTTACAAATGCATAGAAGTTGCTTTGTATATTTGCCTGTAGCTACACTTCGCTGGTACCTCTTGAAACAATGCTACACAAGCCCAGGACTGGCAGACATTGAACACTAATACTTTCATTGACCTTTTTTCAGTACAGAGGCCTTCCACCAAAATACACTCGATTTGCTTCTCCTCATTATTGAAAGCTTCAAGAAAAACAGTTGTGCCGTTTCTGAGAACAAACTTTGGAAACGCTTGCTGAAGCGGAGGAGGAGGACAGCCAGCAGCCCGGGGCACAGCAGCAAAAGCTTCTCAAAGCAGCAAGAGCAGCAGCAGCACTGATTCCTCAGGGTTAGCTAAACCCTGTTAAAAACCTGTACAAATCTGTGAACCTATGGCTGCAAGCCTAACAAAATGAGATTCCAGATTTGCCTCGGTTGGAGTAAGAAACTCATCCTTTTTTTCACAGAGAGGAAAGAAGGAACTGTGTTTATGAATCCTCTTCTCTAGGAAAGGGGAATGTGGAGACAAGAGGGCTCCCTACATACATATATGCACATACTCATGTCTTAACATATTCTGCAGTCATTCACCGAGCACAATCTGCTGCAAACTCATTAGACTACTTTTACTGGGACGGTTTAATTTCTTTTTACAAGCTTCCATTTTATTTTGGGCACATATCAAAAATAATGATATAAACACTTACCATAAAAAAAAAAAAGAAAGAAAAATGTGAAAACTGAATATGTATATTTAACGCTCCATCTTCTGAGAGTGAAACATTACTAGATGCAGAGAAACTGAAATTGAAGCTCCATCTTTGATGACACCATACTCATTAAACCAACCGTTACATAAAACAGCCTCTGCAAATTCTTATGATCTCAGGAAATCAAAGAGAAAGATGTCGAATTGCCATAGGTTACTCACAGTAGTACAGGATATACTCCATTTTGCAGAAGATGAAAGGAACATGCAAAAAACTCAGATATCATTTTGTGTTTTAAAGTATTATCTTGATAACCATGCCTAAGATGCCTGTTTGCCTTGGTTGTGAGCTGAAATATCTTAAATGGAATAACGAATTCCTGGAAGGAGAGAAATACACATCTTTACTAAGAATCTAGGCTCAGGTATGGCCTGATTTCCCCCCTGCAGCAGGAATGGGGAAAAACAACGGCATTCACCTGTTTTGCCAGATTTACTCCTTTACACATACCCCCCACCACGTGTAACTACCCATGCACTACAAACTTCCTTGTGCTCACATGCATGACAGAAGCCACTTTTTTTCTTATATTCTGAAAGAGCATCTAAAAACCTCAAAATTTAAAAATCACCCATTAAGTATGATTTTTTTTCCTATATTTAAAACTTTTTTTTTTAAAAGCAGTGTTGTGGTTTTTAAAACAAATTTTAAGATGATCAAAACATATAGAAATAAAAGCTGCATTCAAAAAATATTCTGATCACATTGTAAGTTAGGATTGGATTATTATAAATGCTTTACCTCATAGAAAACAAGTATAAAATGCTACTATTCAGAGGTGGTATCAGTCTTATTTAATCTATGACACAAGAGAGCACCAGCTATTGACCTCCAAAATATTAGCCCTAGAAGTGCTCAAGTTCTATTTTCAACCAACATTTTCTGTCTTCCATGTATTCTGTTGCAAATTCAGGTTATAGAATCATAGAATGGTTTGGACTGGAAAGGACATCAAGGATCATCTAGTTCCAACACCTTCACCTAGACCAGGTTGCTCAAAGGCACATCCAATCTATGTCAAATGCTTTACACAAGTCCAGGTACGCAATGTCAGTTGCTCTTTCCTTACCCATCAACACTGTAGCCCTGTTTTAGATGGACACCAAATTTGTCAGGCGCAATTTGTCTGTAGTGAAGCCATGTTGCTTGTCACCAATCACCTCCTTATTTCCATTTGCCTTAAAACACATTTTCCTGCTTATGGCCGTCTTATTTGTATTTAATAGTATCTTCAGTAACTACCAATCCTACTTATTTAGCTGGTCTTACCAGAGAATAAATATATTCCTCAAGGCATACAGAATGGGGAAGCAGCACTAGCCATTCACAGTACACATTTTCTCTCCCAAATGCTTTCTTTTTAAATTGCAATGCCATTTTACAGAGCTGTGCCCTCCTGTATTCATGAAAGCCATTTTCACTGATTTTAGTTAGAATGTGAGTGTAATTTAAGGATTAGAAGTGAAGATAAGCTGTACAAACTGATTACTTGTGATCTCAAGATGTACTACTAAGGGGTTAGAAAACTCACTTCTCCACAGGCAACAAATAGAACTGGAAAAGGTATTCAGTTTCCTGTATTTTAGAGGACTAAAAGGCTCAGAAATCAGAGTTTCTGTGCCAGATATGAATACAGAGAACAGTATTATACTTCCCTATTTTTAAGCCAAAAGTGACCATTATAATCATATATTCTGAGCCCCAGCCAACCTTGTGCTAATGGCATACATTACTCTGCAATTGACACATCACGCCACTAATTTCTGTGTGATTTTGAACATCACTTTAAGGAAACCATCAAGTCAGTGTTATAATCTAGAGTCAACCCATCTTCCTTCTATAGCCAATCACAGCATCAACAAATCCTGTCTTGTGTATTGCTAAAATCAGACAAATATGTTTGCATTGCTGTTTTGGAAAATCTTCCCTAGGATTCCCTTTCCTGAGAGTTAAAATCCTTTCCTCATGATCTGATTAAGCTTTACTAATATCTAAATACACGCTGCAAATTGTGAAGTGCAAGTAGGACTTTTAAAAACTAAATTACACCCATTTTAATAACTCATTAACACTCTTTTTGGTAACATTCCAATGCCATTGTCAGTTGTGGAGGAAAATTGTACTTGCGAATGTCTTTATAATTTCACATTTAGCTTTACGGAAAGAAAGAATGGCTTTATTGGGATGTCTGACATGTAATGATCTCTGATGGAGGGGTTAAAGAATTTTAATTCCTCTTCCTACACTCCCTGAACCAAAACTTATGAAGAACGAGAAGCAGCACTTCCCCCTGCCCTGCCCCTATAAGCCCCAGGAAAGGATGGAGAACGTCCGTTCTCATAGCAACTCTGCATCTTCCTCTGTCTCCCCGCTGTCTCGCTGCACACTAACACGGAACCTTTCCAGGATTTAATACAACCCATTTTACTCCTGTTAAAAAAAATGTAAAAGTATGAAACAAAAATCTTATTATTTAAGCTTTTTTTTTTTTTTTTCCTGTGAGACTCCTCCAGGCACTGTTGTGTTGCTATTCTGCATCCCCCCCTCAACTGCTGGCTCAGGCCCTGCCATGGGCTTTGTGGATGACACCTCCTGGGCAGGACCCGCAGTCACCTGCATCTCTGTGGCACTGCACAGCCAGATGGGGAGGAACCGACCAGGACACACGTCTTGCCTGAAATGTTGTTCTCATTGGTGATCAGACTCATCAAACAACAATATAGTAACAGTCATTCTGTTTTCTTGAAATCACTGTTAACAAGTCTTTAGGAAACCATGAGAAGAGACATTGAAGACAGTCTTCTTTATCACCTTGTCCACTTACATTATTATTGGGGTTAGAACAAAAACCAAACTACTTCTAGTCTTTTTTTTTCTTTTTTAATTAATATGTCATAATGATAACTCCAAGGTGCTGCCATTTGATTACCTTATAATAAGTTCTACTAAATTACAATACTTGGAAATTAAGTTCATTGGTTACATTTTTGAGAGTCTCTGAAACTTTTTCTTCACCATATTCTTTTTACTTCTATGCCCTGCCCTTTCATAATTTCATTTGTTGTTATCTAGTTTTCTCATGTTTAGGTTCCTTTCTTCCACTTTTATCTTCCTTTTTTCTTGTAGTCACTGCCCACACTGCACACAGAAAGACAATGCTTCTTGCTCCTTTTATTATTTTAAATTTTTTCCTTCTCTTTTGTTCCTTCCTCCTAACTCTTTCCTTCCTTCTCCCTTCTTTAGCAGTTTCTAGAGAAGGTAGGCTGTTTCCACCCTGAAACACAGGCCTGCTGACAGTGAAAAACAATCTCACGAAATTTCTGAGCTTACTCAGCCTCCCTTCTGAACAAGCCTGGGGGTAACACGTTTCAGACTTGGGTACTCTGTTTTGCTCTTAGTAACCAGGACACGTTTTCACAGGGAAACAAAGGAAATGTCCTGATGTCTTCAATTTGTCATCATTAAGACTCTTGAAAATTTTTGGGCCAATGCAGAAATTGCAAGAAAATTAACTTCAAGATATAGCAATGTGGGCAAGGATGAAAAGCTTCCGTTCTGTATTAGAATTCCCCAGACCTTTGCTCCAAAGGGGATTTCGTGTCAGGACACAGATGTGTATCTCCCTGCTTAAAAGACCACACAAATGAAAACTCTCTATTAAAAACAAAGGATAGCTTTATACAATTTTCTAGTCCAGTTTAGGTCCTTTAATGAGACCAAACCCCAGCAACGGGAGCAGGTCTAGCAATTATAAAATTAAGCAAAATAACATTTGGATTAGTTGACTATTCATAATTCCCTGATTGTTTTTCTCTTTTAAAAAATCCTACAGTTAATAAACTTCCTAATTTGTACCTATTTTTATCCTGACAAACACTCTTGGCTCACTAAAATTTGCTTGGCTGATTGCAGATTAAAGAAATGAGGATCAATGCTTTTCCTTAAAACTCTAATTATTTCCCTGCAGTTAACTTTGCTCACATTACAAGAACATTGGGAGACATCAGGGCTCTCACACTATGAGTTCATCAGTGCTTCCAGTAATCTTACTTAGAGGAGGTCTGGTTTTCCATCTCATTTATTTAACCTCATTTTTACCCCAGTTCTCATTCTATTAATTTCAGAAGAGTTTCTTAGGAACCACAAGGCCGTTACAGACTAGAAAGTCAAGAAGAGATGAAAATTAAAGTCACTGTTTTAAAGCAGAAAGTCAGTGTGGCCAAATAGCATCCACTTGATATATTCAAATTTTCTCTCAAACTTGACAGGTCTCTTGGGCTAATAACTAACTTTGAAGTTTGAATTATCTTTTTGTAATTTACAGTATTGACTACTACCCTTTTAATATATTCATTATTCATAGAATCATGGAATAATTTTGATTGGAAGAGATCCTTAAGATTGAGTCCAACCACAGACTAACTCTAGCACTAAACCATGTCCTTGAGAACCTCATCTAAATGCCTTTTAAACCCCTCCAGGGATGATGACTCCACCATTTCCCTGGGCAGCCTGTTCCAATGCCTGACAAATTTTGTTGAGGAAAATACAACTAGACCAAATTATTTATCTTCCTTGTGCCAGTTGATATAGCACAACACCACTGTCAAGACTAGGGTGCTTAGACATGGAAAAATCTGAGAATGTGCCCTAACACATACAGGAGGCAAACTCCAGCTAGAAAGCTCTGTATATATGAGGTGCTTTCTGTTAGAAGGTGCTGGGATTTAAAGATGAGAATTTCCTGACAGAAGGTCAGGTGCTTGCTGGAAACAGAAACATACAATAGAGTCTGATGGGCAGCAGCCATCCCATCCCATCCCCTGTAGTGAGCAGACCGTGGTTCAAGACTGAAGCATGAGAGGTTCCATCCGAATATGAGAAGAAACTTCTTTGCACTGAGAGTGACAGAGCCCTGAACAGGCTGCCCAGAGAGGCTGTGGAGTCTCCTTCTCTGGAGACATTCAGACCCGCCTGGGCACATTCCTGTGCGATCTGCTCTGGTGAATGTGCTTTAGCAGGTGGGTTGGACTGGAAGATCTCCAGAGGTCCCTTTCAATCCCAACCATTCTGTGATTCATGGTCAGTCTCACATGAATGCCCCCAAAGCCACCAGCTGTGTGGCTGGAGGCCACAAGGAGAGGCTGGTTCTCCCCCTGCTCTGCCACCTCCAGCTCGATGGGAAAGATCTCTTCTAAAGGCAGCCTAGGCATGATGGTTCCCCACTTAAGATAATAAAAAGGCTCCTTAAAAGAAAAAACAGCCTGTCTGGGTATATCCCAACAACTTGTGTGTGACCTTTCAAAGGAGAAAGGTCAAACTTCAGAGCACCAAGCACAAGAAAGACCTCAGGCTCAGATGTACCTGCCAAGCTGCAGGCCGCACTACATCTTATTATGAAAGAGGTTTTTTCCAAAACCCCTCAGAAAAACAGAGTTTTCACAGAAATACTGACAAAGCCATAATTATAGTGCAGTAGCAGGTGATTCTACAATAAACTATATTTCTTCCCTGTGAAGATATTAATTTACTTTTTTGAAATGTTCATTGCTAAGCCTAAGATTGGTTTTTTGAATTGTGTTCAGAGGCAATTTATGCATAAGTAAAAATACACTCTATCCTAAATGTACAGAACACTAATTTAAAATGATCTATTTGCAATAATATACATTCAATCCCCTAGTGACAAGTTCAGAAGCTTCTCCTCCTTCACATGCAGTACCATCAGGCTATTCTTATGCACTGGGGGTCCTGGCATACATTTTTGATGAATTATGAGGCTTCTATTTCAATTTTTACAGCAAAAAGTTATGGGTTAGATACATGGGTTATAGTGCAGATACACTAGCAAGTACAAGTTTCCTAAGGTGCACATTCAAAAGCATCATCATGAAGGCAGTTTCATTTATCAAAATATCAAGCAGTGCTAATGCTCTACTAAATATGGTTATTTCCAGAAAAACCTAAACTTTGTGGGAAAACTTGTATCCATTTACAAGCACCAGTTTGTGAAGCTGAATAATATTTTCAAAATCAAGCCCGATTTTCTTCTGTGCTTCATTTCTTTTATTGTTAGAAATTGGACCCCATTCATTTTTAGTGCCTAATGTGTCACAAAAAAAAAAATGAACACATCACAGAGGACTGTGTTGGGTGTGATCCCATCACACCCCATCTACATCTGTAGCTGTGTGAGACACTTTATTTGAAGTTCCTCTCTCAGCGAAGATACTAGTAGGCATATTTTGCCAATTAATGCCCATTTGAATTTTCAGTAGCATTTTGTGTTTTAATTAATCCCTGTATATCAAACCATTGGGTAAAGTATCTTTGCCAGTAAAAAAACATCCTGTACGTACATCAAACATGTGAGTTCAGGAACAATGTTACTCCTTGTGCTTCTTCATGGGGTAATTTTACTGAGCTCTCTGTGGTTATTTTGGATTCACATTATTTTAGGTAAGAAGTTGATCTGGCCCACCAATTTTGAAATTGCCGGGTCTTTTATTTCTCAGGTAGTTTAAAGAAAGGACTATACTCAGTCTTTTCACCATTTCAATACGTCTTCACTTAGTTAAATAAAGCTGTTGCATTGCTCCTTTAGGCAATTGTGCTGTATTCGCTAAACTGAAGAGAGCGTATCGACAGCCAACTGAGAAAGTTTGCAATAAAAGCCTTGTGACTTATATCTTGTCTACCTTGGACTATGCTCTTAATACCACATACAACAGAAATCAAAGCTGCAAGCCCATGGTCAGTCATGAGAAACAGAGTAAAAATACAGCCCATCTTAGCACTGTACCACGTTTAACTCACTGGCAGCAGTATTTCAACATCCTCTACATGGCTTGTCTAAAATCAATGTGAAGTTCCTGCCTCTTTATTATTCATCAAACAGAAATATTCAATTAAATTTCCCTTTATAATTAAGCTTTTACTTTATGTAATACACCATTTATGTAGAATCTGCAGTTGCTATCATTGCTAGAGAAAAGAAATGTCAACTTCAAAGTTAATATCCCGTACAAATTAGAAATTCTGTCTCTGTACATGATAGTTATAGGTTGTAGACTCTTAAAATAATTTCAATTTGGCTGAACTCTATTTCAAATTCAATCAAGCACATATTCTTCTCCCATAACAGGCGATGATGAAACAGATTATTTGAAACATTTAAATCAGAAGGCATTAAAAATACATAAACATATAGAAACACTGAAAAAAAGCCAGGTAGAAATGCCTAAGTATATACAGCTCATAAAGAATAATGAGAACAGAACTTGTACAAAATTTCTATTAAAATTCAGACACAGTTTTATCTTTAATTCACTTTGATTATCTCTGGAAGTCAATTCATCCAGGTGTATTCTAACCTGCATTCAAGAAAGCCAATGTACATGGTTTTATTATATCAAATTATACCCATAACCAAGGCATAATTAGTACTGTGGCAGAACATGATTTGCTTTATGATATGTCCTCAATGCCTCTAAAATTTTAACACATAGGTCCTTGCTCTTGGGACTTAGTATCTACTTTGTAAACTATCCTATAACTTAATCAAACCTTACAAATTAATGCAACTTTATAATTAATTTGTTGATGCATTTATTGTCAATAACATGAACTATTCACATCAACCAAACATGTCACATGACATAGGACATAATTACTAACTCATACCAAAGCCAACAGTGACTGCTTACCATATACAAGGACATTCAGAGAAAATTATAGTAGCACCAGAGACTATGAACTTGTAGGGGTAGTTCAATGACCTATAAAATGTACACATAATAAAGGTGTTTAGGAAACTGCAAGCAACCTTCCATAGCCTAGGAAAATAAAACAATTCTCTGGCTTAGCAAGATGCAGTCAAGCTAGTTAGGTCAAATAAATGATTTTCTTAGCAGTGATCCAATCAGGGAGATTTTGGTTTTTTTTTTTACATTCGAGACTGCAAAGGTCAGGCAAGTCTGCATGCTTCTAAGATCAATTCATGCTCAGGCAGATAAAGTTTCAGTTAACTAAAGAAGCAACGAAAAAATTAACCCCTTCTGCACACAGTGGGATAACATGATGTTCTGTAACTTGACAAAGCTGCAATTTATACCAGAGATATAATGTTAAATAGACTGGTAAAACAAACCCCACCTCCACTGTCTTATGCAGAATCAGTTCTGCATCACTAAGTAACATCTGCCTTCAGCCCAGACAGGTTCCCAAGAAATACACAAGTACACTTCTAATATGTTGATCAAGGTGGCAGGAGAACAAAACACAGATAAGATACTAAAATGAAAGAAAGAACAGATATGACATATAAAGAAATAGAAAATTGATTTGGCAACAGCTGGCGAGATAGCTGAGAACAACCGACACAAAACAGTGCTTGAAAAGAGACCCTACATAAAAGAGGTAAGGACACAGAAGGCTGAATTTATTAGTGCATTGAATATATACCCTATAACTACCTAATGGCCTCTAATCGTGTCTGATGATAGTATTCGTGAACCCATTACACTTTGTAATGGTAGCTTGCTAATGCCATACAAAAACTGAAGTGCATCCTGAAAACAGTGGGAGAAGGTGAGGAGCTGGAGAGGCTGTCCAAGCTCAGACCATGTGGGTGACACAAAGCACACAGCAGATCCTGCAAACTCTTGAGGTTAAGACTGCAAAGGAAGTCAAATATAGAAAAAGAGTCCGATTGGGATCCCCCAGAATGAAAAGAGGCTAGCTACTTTTAAATTTAGACTTAACTTCTCATGCCATTTTTTTCCTAATTTCTTTATGGAAAGAGTTCGCATCACACATTAATTTGGATCCCTTGTTAAAAATGTGAAGACAAGTAAGGAAAACTTGAGGAATGTCTGTAACCTTGACACTTCTATTCCTCTTAATTTTGTTTCATAGAAGCTGGATAAGAAATGCTAAAGTTTTGATGAGAGATGGGAGAGAAGAAGGAGGAATAACTGATGGTCAACTCCCAGAAACATGATTATTTTAATAAACCAGGCTAAAAAAACTGAAAAGTTGACCACTTCGATAAGCTTTTGAATTTCAACAGGAAAAATAAAATATGTGAAATGACTATCAAACATTTATTGAAAATTGCAATTGTTTTTAGTAGCACTACATCTGAATGGATGGAAGAAAGGAAAGAAACAACAATCAGAACACAGTATAACAGGGAAAAAAGAAGACCACATTATTATTACAAGCTATTACCAACAAAATAAGAACTATAAATATTTCTCAAGCGTCTGTTTCAAGTTTTGATGGAGTTGTCCAGAATTACTAAGTCATTGTATGAAAAAGATGATCGACCTCCCCTGGGGAATTTAGAGAATTGCCCATGTAACCAGATTCATATTCAGCTTTAATTACTACAAACAGGCATTTAGAGCTAAAATGTTGCAAACTCTCTAAGGCAGGATGAGAGATGTACCCAGATAGAACTCTTAAAACCTACATGTATCCTGCCCTATAAAGACATTTATAATTATAAAATCTTTAAAAAATGTTATTTAATCAACAGTTGGAAGTATCACAAAGTCTAACTCGAACCTCCACCTTTTTCTTCAGAGCAGCCCTGCAGCAAGGACCTCACCTGTCCAGGTTACAAAGTAGGATCCAGTATAGCGAGAAGCAGTAAGCCTTCACTGAGGCCAATTTATCTGAAATGCTTATGCATATTTACCAAAATCATGGGTGAAATTCAGTCTGGTAAGATTTATAATCATTTACACTTTACCCAACTAAGATATTTTATTTTGTTCAGTTACAAACCATATAATTTTAAAGCAAATCATCATGAAAACCTATTTATACCAAAGAGCACTGTTAATCAAAAAGAAGAGTAACACCTAGACATCTTGATTAATCATATTTATTTATTCCATTTTGTCAACACCTGCTTTTGGGAGTAAGGACAGATCCCTCAAGGAACCTCATGAATCACGCTAACACAAGCTTTTCATTATAAAAGCTTATAGTGTTTTAACGTTCTTACATATTGAGCAGACATATGCTCTTTCTGTTGCATTGTTAGTTTAAACTAACTGTATGCAGTACCATTTTTTAGCTTCCAGTTCTGGCAAAATATCTCAAAAATTTTAATTCGGATGACCTGCACTTATTACTGGTGCATAAGTTGAGAGTTTTCTAATTAAGATTTCATTTAAGATTCTTTGTTCTGTAATAAGATTCCAGTACCCTGGAAACAAAAGCAACAACTGCCCTGTGAACAAACTTCTGATGAAAAACACTGAACAGAAATTTTCCCCTAGTACTACCCATGTTATTCAAGTACACAAGCTCTTCTGCGTTCATTGTTGTATGACACAAGCCTACAGTGAAAGGGAAATACGGATTCCCAAATCCTCTCGATGGCAACACTCTCAGCTTCTGCGCTCGCCAGGACTTCCATGCAGTAGAAGACCATGGATAGCATCTGTTGGCTGGAATTTAGGAATCCAACAGCTCTCCAAAATTTGCTATCACATTGGGAGAACATGGATTATAAACAGTGTCATTGCCATTCAAAATAAATTACTTTCACATCATATAGTAATTCGCAACCTGCAAACTGGCTCCAAAATGTTTTCACAGCAGATTGGAGTATTACAGACATATTCAAACCTGCTACTTTAGCAGGTTTGCTAGATATTCCTATCTTTCTTCAAATTATCACTTGTCTGTCAAGCTTTTCCCCCATTAACTGAGTAGAAATAATGGTTTTAAAGTCTTTATTTCACACTTGTACATTGTGTGTGAAAAGCTTGATCCATCACCACTGAACCAAGTCAATGAAGACAATTGAATCAGGAGCCAGCTTGTAATCACATTATTTCTTAAGAGCTTAGAAGCTGAGAAGTCAAGCACTGAAACAATCCCAGATTTCAAGGACATCATCACAGTGTGGAACTGGATGAGGTATGGAAAAGAATAATCTCTGCTCAAAAAGATATTTATTATCGTATTTTAGTCTGAAAGCGAGTCCACTATCCACAGCAGATTATGCAGGCACTAATTTAAAAAAACAAAGAAATATCACATGAATAACAATCTTTGATGCCAAAAAAGAAATCCTGACTAGACGACCATTAAAGAAATACAGACAACTGACAACTAGCTCACTGAAATGCAGAACCGATTCTCTGTGTCATCTTCAAGCTCATTTTCCAGTACATACTCATTTCCTCCAGTTGAGAGCAATGAAACAAGCCACAAACTTCAGTAGATTAGTACACTGATTCTGTGGTAAAATATATAACATATTGTGCATGAACCTTACCCAGTCCTGTAGTCTACACTCAGACTACACTCAAAGGTGCTACATAAGCAAGAGCTGAGCAATATGGAACACTGTTTCATGTTGTACTGCACACACCATACCTGCAGATATTATGCATAAAAACGTTTACTACATATAAACAGGCTGTAAGTGTCCATCAATTAGTTCAGAAGATAAATGCAAAAAGCTTTCCTGCTTTGTTGCAGTGGAGTTGATGATCGTGACTGGGAATAGTGGTGAAAGAAATAAAAGCTTTGCCGACTTGAAATCTTTATCAAATGCAAGCTGTATTCACAAATAAACAGCTAAAACACTGCAGCCATCCTTTTATACAGACGTCTTTCTTCTGTTAGTCTCCATTTAGCTGTGCACATGTGTGCATTCAAAGTCCTCAACTTCACAGCTAATGGCTCATCTGATAAAGCCTCCCGTACGACATTTGAAATTCTGATAGTTATGTGAAGTACCAAACAAACCCACAATGTCACTGCAAAACAAAACCAAAACAAGATCTGAGCGTAACAACCCCCCAAGTGAATGCAATAACACTGCTGGTTTAACTGTAACAGGGATGAGGAAACCCCATCTGCAAACTCTGTCATTCTGTTGTATCTGCTGTACGATTCAGAGTAAACACATGCTGTCACAGTCACATTCCTGTTCGCATTCAGACTAAATGAAGGTCGTGTCATCGACCCACTTCCCTTATACATGTTATGGCATAGACAGACATAAACGTGCCGGCTGGAAATAATCACTAGAAACACATGTAAAATTTATTTTCCAGTACTGAAAACATGTTTATCATAAATACTTGAGGTTTCAGTGAGAAGTACACTGCCAAGTCGCATTTCCCAATGAGTCTCTTCTTTTTTCCCCCTCAAAAGGTCTGCCTCGCTTGCATAATTGTGCTTTAGAAATTATTCTGAAGTCTTAGCTCAAAAAGGAAAAAAAAAAAAAGTTACATTTAAATTGCGGGTTAATCAGTAGCAATTCCAGCTCAGCATTTTAAGTAATTTTAGAGTAATGAAACTTGAAAGTCACTCCAATATTTTCTAGAGTGGCTGAAGGCAGCGGCTGGCCTGAATGGAGGGAGACAGCATTTCTCTTTGAAGTTCAGCCACTGTGTTCACTCAGAATTTAGAGGCAGAGGGAATGCTTTGAAGGGAGAAAGCCACAGTTCTTTTTATTACAGTGTGCTCCTGATTTTTTAATTATTTCTTTTTATAAAACCTAGGAACAATGTGTTTCAGTAAGCATGCACCAAAAACAGAGCTACCAATTAAACAAAATAAAAGTCAGCGAAAGAAAAACACATACTATCACAGAATAGTTTGGGTTGGAAGGGATCTTCAAAGCTCATCTAGTTCCATACCCTGCTTGAGCAGGGACATCTTCACCCAGAGCAGGTTGCTCAGAGCCCCGTCCAGCCTGGCCTGGGATGTCCCCAGGGATGGGGCATCGACCACCTCTGTGGGCAACCTGAGCCAGCCTCTCACCACCCTCATTGCAAATAATTTCTTCCTCATGTCTAGCCTGAATCTGCCCTCCGTTATTTTACAACCATCACCCCTTGTCTGACCGTAACATGCCCTTCTAAAAAGTCTGCCCCCATCTTTCTTAGAGGTCCCTTTAAGTAAGGAAAGTACTATCATACTACTGCTAAGTAATGCTACCTCTATGAAAACTTCATTGTTGTTCTTATTCTCTGTACTATAAAAGAGGATTTCAGGTGTTGTTTACAAAAGCTTCGGACTCCCAAATTAAAATGATTCTAATAAAGTAGACTGCATGACTAATGGATCAGAGAAATTACACATTTAATTCAAGCCTTTACTGCCAACATATTGTATAGTTTTCCTAGCAGAATTTCTTGGAATGAGGGGGGAGAGGAGAGAAGACAAAGGGCAACAGCCTTCAAACCGCAGCAGACCCAGAGATGTGACCTGCAGGCTGGGGATGCTGCAGGTCCCTGGGCAACACTGCTGGTGGGAGCAATGGGAAGGTTCCTCTGCACCGAATTCATCTCTGCAAAGCCCAGAAGCTGCAGGCAATCTGCTCCTGGCTGTTCTTGCTTCTCAGATTTTGCAAGTGTGATACGATCGCCTAGAGTGTCTCAGAACCACAACTGTCTGACCAGCACCAAAACTACAGCAGTTAGGGGAAAAAAAGTCCAAACATCTGAAATGACTATAAATGGAAAACACTATAGAGAAAACTACTATTATTATTAGTGTATAAATTTAAAAATTCAATTCAGGTAAAAACACAAAGGTGTCTTCCATGCCCTGCCTAACATAATCAAATCCTTGAATAGTCCTTGCTTCGGTGCTGAGGGAATCTTCTCGTTATTCTTATCAAAGCCTGAATCAGAACCCTTAAAAATCAGTCACCATAAAGGCTTTTCTACTGTCCTAAGCAGCAACCAGGCAACAACCACTCCCCTTGCAAATGCAAACACGTCAAGTAAAGGCCAACAACAGAAACAGGCTGTACTTGTGTGTGACCACAAAAGTCAGGTAGCAGTCTCTGCTGAAATCTCATCCAGCATGATCTCCTTGAATCAGAGAGGGTCAGATACTCAGTGTGGTTTGTGGGGTTTTTTCTCTCCACAAATTCTAGGTATGCATTAGACCAGCCATCATATTTAAAGCTTTAAAAGTTAAATGATCACCTTGCTGAAATGTATGGCATTTTCCTGGGGTCAGATCAAGATTTTGGTGGGTGTAGGGCAAAGGCTATCTAAGCGTAGCTAAAGCAAAGCTCTCACCTCTTCCATTTTCTGTTTGACTTGCAGACAATACTGACATTAATGGAGATTATAAGGCTGAGAGTTTGCTAATTCTCACCATATATAATTCTACAAGGTTTCCTTTCCCATTCAAAATATCTGCATCTCTTTTTCAGAGCACAATGCAAAACATGATTTTCCAAATTCAGTTTGCTTAGTAGTTCAATTAAGGGAGGATGTAGGAGAACAGAGATAATTTATGTCTTTTTTGGGCAATACAATTTTGTTTGCTTCTCATATATACCATATAAATGCATTAAGCTTTTTTTTTAAATTATTTTATTTTAACCAACACATCAACTAAGTCTCCTCCATAGCAATCTTACTTAGTCCAGCGTATCTCCCTCTTAAAATTACAGCTTAAAGCAATCCTTATAATACGCCTAAACTTCAAGATACCTGAATATGAATTCTTGCCCATACAACTGAATCCCCCACACATAAAACATACATAATTTTGGTCAAAGCTGGCAAGTCTGCTCCTGCTCTGAGTTTGTGCCCACCTCAATCACTATTCATCTCCACGCAGTGAGTTTATAACATAAATTGGAGTTGCAGAAGTCAAACACAGACAATTTTCTACTTATTCTTTTTTCTCTCTCCCTGCCTTTCTATCTACCTCTTTAGTCTCCCTGCAGTCCAAAAGCAATATCTGTCTTTGCACTTAACCCTCATTTCCCTCAGCAGCTATTCCCTGCTATGAGCATCATCTCTTTTGGCTTCAGGCTGCGCTCCCAGGGCTTGCAGGAACCCTGACAAAGTTGGAAGATCCAGGCAACAGCTGCTCCCTGCACAGCTCTGGCAGTGCGGAGCGAGGATTGCAGTCTTCAGGAGTGGAGAGGCAGGTGTCCAAGTAAGACCTAAGACAGACATACAAACTCCACTTTTTGCAGTCGATCCACTTCTTGGCAGGATCTTTCCCCTGTGAGACAAACCTTTCACCTCTCAAAGAATTCAGACTCAAGTTGTGAAATGATGGGCACAGTCATGGAGATAGAAGCATCAAAAATGGTGATGCAACCAAGTGCTGACATAGCTGCTATTGTTTTAAAGGAAGCAAAACTACTGAAGTGTTTTGAGGATGGTAATCAAATTAAGCAGGATTCCGGATATGATCCATTAAGGGCAGAATCCATATAAAGAATTCATGCTGCAGCTTCCTACTATAAATAATATCACACTGATACATCTCAAAATGGCTGTAGTGCAGAAGAAACAAAGAATTGTATGCAAATGCATGAATTTGAAAAAGTCAAATAATTAACTGTGTTGTCATTGCTGTCTGTCCACCAGAAGTTATTATAGTCAAAGTATGTCTTTCAATGTGTTGCCACATCTTAAAAAACCATGTTGTTCACAGATGAATATTTAAGAGAACACTCATAAAAATGGAGTTGTAACATTTTATTTGAAAAAGAAAGTCCTTTGTATGGACAGTATATGTTATTTACATCCTTGCAAACCGTTGCCCTGAATAGCAGGGGAAAATAAAGCCACACTACCAATACTCACAGGTTCTGAGAAAAATACCAGGTGAAGTGCAAAGCATTAATTTTCATCCTTTGCTGCTGCAGCAGCTCTCTGATGAGAGATGATGTCAGTAGCAGTACTTGTGGATCTTATCGGGGTTTCTCCACTCCCAGAGGGGAATGCAGGCAGCACATCAACCTGAACACCCACCCTACCATGTAAACAGCTGAACCACATAATAGGAGCTTCTCCAAAGAACCTACATGTTCATACTTCAACCACGAACTCACAAAACAGTTTTTGTTTTTTTTTTTGTAGCCGTGTATGATGGTAGGTTAGAACATCCTTTTCACTGGGGCCATAAGAAAAAGTGAATTATCCTACAGGGCTCTTATAGAGATTCTTAGGCACACGGGGAAAAAACTCAGGCAGGCAAGTGCAATGCAGTGCGAGGAAGCGATGCCTCGGATGTGGCGAAACAGTGCGGGTGGAGGAAGGTGTTTTGGTTGCTGTGTGTTTGCAGACGAGCGTATGGACACCTGGCGATGCAGAGACCACCCCTGACAGCAGTGACACCGCTGCCAGTTTAGAATTTGAATCGTATATGCCAGGAGACTATCAGCTATTTTAGAACAGTTGTGTGTGGGTTGGGGAAACCAGTCACAACTGAAAAAATACATTTCAAGGATTTTTTTTTGGTTGTTTACTTAACATTTGACAAACAAAATGATTGCCATAGCAACATATGTATTCTGTTGAACAAATATCTGTGTAAGTACCACAGATGTAAGGGTGTAATTAGCCTATGCTGGTTTACATTCCTTCAAAAACAAATCAATACCTTTTACTGCATACTCTCTTTCTCCTAATTTTGGTGCATAACAAACATATTTTAGCACTACTTCATTATGAACTCCTTCCTGTGCAGTATGTGTTTCTCTGGAGTTGGTGGGGTTGAGAAGCAGAGGACTCCAGACAACTATTTGCTGTGCTCGTATGAGCAGATAGCATCCATACATGGTACGTGCAGGTGATGGAGCAGGGCTGCCCCTAACCAGCCAGGCTCAGTTTAGAAGCCAAAGGAAACATGACAGCCACCACAGCCTGCTTTGAATATTCCTTCAGTCCACATTTCCATTCAGTGTCTACCAGTACAACACAAGGCGCATCAATTTCTCACTTCAGTCGCACACTCAGAGAACTGACTGTGCCCAGGGCTCCCCTCTTCCTGCATTAGCCCCCAATAACACCCTGAATATCCCCTTGTGCCTTTTACCAGAACAACAAAACAAAAAAAGCTCAACTGGCTGCCTTTACAGATGTATGACCTGTCTGAAGCCACCTTAAAAATTGAATGTTTTGGAGTCTGAATGTCTTAGCAAAAAAAATCAATGTTTTCATTTTTTTTCAATTAAGGAAAAACAAAATATGAAAACTGTGGGTCTCAAAACTGCAAAACTGTCACATCTCTAATGGCCTCTTCCTTCCACTTTCATGCAACTCAATTCTTCCAATTTTCAGTACCTCTAATTCTCTTCTGCTTGTCAGCATCACAAATCATTCTGTGGTAAGCACAAGAGGACTACTACCTCTAAATATATGATTGAGATGAATAAAAAAAGACATTGAAAGAAAGCACCACCTCCTCACTCTTGAAAATGGAAAAGCATTTTGTGACACTTGAAAATTCTTATTACTTTGCAAGTAATGGTAAAATGGGAAACGCAGTAAAAAATACAGTAAGAAAAATAACCAAGAAACCTTGATCATCTGAAAACTCCAACCTATTCTAGAGAGCAAAGAAACTTCAAATGCATTTGGGGACTAAACTCTGAATCCTGAGGTTTAGTTTCTAATTAAGGTAATTTTCTTGCATAGCCATGTGGAAGTGCACTCTGAAAATGAACACAAGACCATGAAGAATAGTCATGTTCAAAAGTGAAGTGGTCTCTGCATGAAAATCTGATAATGCTCTGAATTTAGAGAGAGGATGGAAACAGGGATACTTTCTCGGCACATTTATAAATTGGAAAATGAGAGTGACAGGTACTGAAAGCTCTGCAGGCAGCAGAGATAGCATGATTTCAGTTGTAATTAAAGCAAACAAAAGTCTTTCTGGCATGGTTGATAAGATTGAAAAAAGAAAGTGGTAGATCAGAAATATAGTTTCTTGACTGGGTAAGAACTTGAGAATTTCACCATTTTTTTTCCTCAAAAGTCTGTCCAGATTTTTGAAGACAAGTGATGCAGACATTTGCATGGATTTTCTTTATTAAAATGTTATGTAAATGCTTACAAAAATACATATCTTTACCACATCTGCTGTCCAGAATTTGGATATTTCTAAAGATTCTCTAATTTACTTTTGGGAAAACAATTAACAATTTACTGAAATGTTTACTGTCCTCACAACTTCTTTCTGTTTGAGCTAGTATGTCAATTTTTTTTTTTTCAAATGTCACTATGATAGTAAGTTATATCAATCACTAGAGGTATTTTTCACCCATCCGCTTCTTAGTTAAAGAAAAATAGAATTAAAAAATGTTGGTGCTTCACTTCAATTATCTATCTGTCTTTGGTTATATAAACATGATTAGTTGATTCTAATTCTTCAAGTCAGACCCAATTGGTTTACAGAGTACAATTCTCAAAATAGCTTTTTTTTGACTAAAAGGTAAGACATTAAGAACCTAACAAAAATATTATTTAAGTCAAAATTGAAAGAGGGCAACTGTAACAGGATGCAAGGGAACCATCGTATGTGAAGGGGCCTGTAAGAAGTGAGAAATATTATGCTAACATGGGTTTATTACAAATGCTTCCATACATTCCTATTCAGGAATAAGTAAAAGCTTTAAGTTTCAGGTATATTTGGGAATTCTGCTCTTCCTTTTGTAACCACAATTTGCAATCAACAACTAATTTAAGGACTAGTATGTCACAATTTCCAAATCGGTAGGAAGATGTTTTCAATCCACGTGCTCAGCTTGACCATCCCAATGGGCAGACCACAAATCAAATTTCAGAGGATCCTGTCACCGGTTGATGTTCCAGATAAGAATAAGATTTAAAGCTTTAAGTTCTTTGCTGTTTTAATTTAGAAAAAAGGAAAAATAACATTCATTATATTAAATCCAACTTACATTTTATTTACACGTTCCTTTTAAAAATGCT
This sequence comes from Patagioenas fasciata, assembly GCF_037038585.1. NCBI lineage: Eukaryota > Metazoa > Chordata > Aves > Columbiformes > Columbidae > Patagioenas > Patagioenas fasciata. Next base: position 9,108,169 of record NC_092526.1, on the reverse strand, counting down.
TTTCTTCTAATTAAATATTTAAACTGTTAGGACAAGATTTTAAGTGAAAAATTGTAACCTAAGAGAACTTAAAACTCATTCGTCTTGGTTTTTAATTTATCTCTTGGCATTTATTTTTACATTTTGCATTATTTTCTGACTGAAAAAGCATTAGCAGTGTGTGCCTGAATGACTGTGCTCTCTGACAGCTTTATACATTCAGAATAATCATGATTAAGATCATTGTGGATCTAATTGTGTTTGATACGTAGGGTATGCAACACAGTGCCTAATGTTGCAAAAAGTAAAATGCTGAATCATTTAATTGTTCTTTATGTTTTCATCCTATATTTGCTTGTTTCTGCACTCTTGCTCCTGCTCTTTTGATCCAGATAATGAAACACTTAGTGGAACTGGACATCTGGATCCAGTGATGGAAGCCACAATGTTCCCACTCTTCACGTTTCTTTTCCCCCTTTCTTCCTTCTGTCAAAATGGCTGGATTCCCCAAGGGGAGATTATGATATGCGAGGACATGATAATTATTCCTCAATCAGGAATAAAACAAGAGCCTGCATAAAACATTTTCTTAAAGTATGCATCAATCTAATAACTTCCATAAGGAAGGGAAAAAACACTCCTAATGTGACCAATAAATATCAGGGTCCTTATATGTTTGTTAGAGAGAAAGATGAATCAAGCTGTCAGCTACAGGAAAGGTCTCAGTAGCTCCTCCTGCTTTGTAGTAAAACAATGGCAATGAGCCCCAAAAATATGCTTAAAGGTTTCTCATTTATTCACTCTATGATTCACTCATGTTCAAAAGCAGGTGAAGTCTTCCACTCGCAAACCATATTCAAAACAGAGTTTTCAGTTCTGAAAGGATTTTATTTCAGCTCTGAGCACCATGAGAAAAACCTGAAATAAATCAGGTCAATGATAAACTGGTGCTACCAACACGAACTTCTTCAGTTGTAACTACGTAATATTTCTCTTCCGGCATAACAGAGTTCTCAGGAAGCTTGTGTGCAAAATCATAAAGATCTTCAGCTGCAAACTTCAGTATACCATATAATCTTCAATCAAATGCAAATTTCTGATTATGCAGTGTATTAACTGACTTAACTTTTTTAAAGAATGATAAATAAGAGACATGTAATTTTAAACTCATAGAAGCCATTTAGGGAGCAGGTTCCACAGATACAGAACATAGATCCTAAATCTTTATATTCTGTTCTCCTTAAATTCTTCCAACCCTTACATATGTTTGTTGATCCTCCACACTTTGAGAGACAGAGAACATTCTAAAGTAACAAGATCTTTCTTCTTCATCTGTACTATGGAACTGAGAAGTGTTTTTTCCTCTCTATGTAAGCAGCTATAATAAACATGAAATGAGTAATAATTGAGGGGCGAGGTAAAATAAAAAAGGCCCTAATGATTTGACAGTGAGTCAGCTGTTCCAGCTATAGTCTAGATCTTTAGAACTTAATTGCATAGTAGCTGTTTTAATTTATCTAATAGTGGCTTCACTAGAACCAAATGCCCCAGAGCGGCTCTAGAAAAACTCACTGCCAATTAGTTCAGTACAATAGTTTTTACTGCATCCACCTAATCAGTGAGAGCTGGGAAGTATAATGAGTAGAAGGCCAGGCTGAAGACAAGCAAGAGAGAAATGAAGAGCATATTTCAGGACTTCCCTGAAAGATTCTGCCTTCCTGACACTTCTCTAAACAATATATATCATTTTTATGTGCTAAGCCCATGAGAAAGGAAGAGTCACAAATAAAAGGAGACCTTCAATACTAAGAAAACTACTATCATAAGCTTGCCATTCATAATGATGTAGTCAACACTGCTGATTACTTATACATATTACTTCACTTTAAGGTTTTATTATGTCTTCCAACAATTTCCATGAAGACTGTAATATAATTCCCTCTTGTGCCAAGTTATTTTTATTTATTGATTTTGCAAGTAAAATCAATACAAAGTATTGTCCTTTAGAATATTATATTTGCTACTCCAAAGCAAGTGTACAAAAGGCAAAACAGACACTGTGCATCCAAGCAGCTCTTATGTTGTTAAAATTACTGTGCCGCTACAAGTTTTAATTGCCATATATGGAACTAAATACGTCACATTTAAGCAATAAGCAGGAAATGAAAAGAGGCAAAAAAAATAAAAACTCTGATAAATCCAAAGACCTACAGCACTTTGCAATAACACTGAATGGAGCCTGCAATAATAACTAATTATATATGAGAGAGGAGCAGGGGAACTGGGCAGGAGCACAACACTGTTTGTAGAGACATCCTTTGGGACAGCCCACCTGTGCAAGATGCACATTGACCTGAGCAGTTCACCCCTGACTCTTCATAGCCTGAAACACTTTGGCCGTGACACTGAACCTCTGTACTGCTCTCAGTGCTCAGCCAAGGGTCCCTGCCCAGCACGCCCTTGCACAGTGAGTCATGGCCCACGGTGCAGAAACGCAGCTCATCACACACCTCAATAGAATAACTGACTGCTAGAGAAACAGAAATTTTACAGGTCACCCTCAACTCGACCAAAGAGAGCTAAAAATCTAGTGGTAATGCAAAGGGGTCACAACATTCACCGCCTGTCAAGTAGGTTTTGACTGGTCACGTCCACACTAAACGTAAAGACCATGACATGCACTATCATGTATTCACGACTGCCCTTTCCCAGCAACTGATTTTTACGCTTTATTCCAAAGCAGACAGCGAGTACAAACTAGGATGAGGAAGTAGGGTATCAGAGAAACAAAACAGTCCTCAGAAAGAAAAAGCAGTATGCTGAAACCATGACATGAATATGTTATGTATATTCATAAAACACTTTGAAATTTGTGATTGGAAGACACTATAGTAAATAAAATCTTTATAACTTATTAAATATTTAGAATGAGAAGACATCTCTCCAAATTCTACTCATATCTGCAGATGAATGTCAAGATCTAGACGGCAGTTTTTAATGTATTCTTATGAATACGACATTTCACTGTCTACACTAAAGTTTGTTACTGAGTCTGCTTTGACTTCAAACTTATTTAATCTGCTTAGGTGTCTTTATGGATTTTGAATCTAGTGACTGGATTCAACTCACCCTTATATAGTCTCTTTCATCCACTGCCAAAACCTGAGATGCAGGAAAAAAATCCTTAGTACAGACTTCACACTACTATTTGTTACTTTTATCTCATTTAAGCAACTGAATCCTTTCCCTTGACAAACACAGTCAAGTTGAAAACAACTGGAGGAATTTTTCATCTGAAATTCTCTGAAAGTCAGAAGTTCTCATCCATGTCAGTGACAACAGTGGGACAGGGCAGGAATTAACTGGACCAGAGCTGCAGAAAATTTATTCTACTATTACAGAAGTTTGTTCAGTGGCATTTTTTTTTTTTAACTCACTCTGATGGTGAATGGTTGTGGGCAATAAATATTTTACAGTATATGTTTTAAGAAGAAAAAATGAAATAGATTACAGATGAACAGTGCAGAGGTTGGCAAGAGCGTTTTGCACAGGACTGGAAATAAATGAATGCAAGTCAGTCAAAAGCAGGAAATCATCAGGTAGAAATATATCAGAGTTTGAAGATCAAAGGGATCAAGAATCACTGAGTCCCACTTCACAGTATAGAATTGTTCCACTTCCATTACAGTTTGTTTTTCTTTGAATTTTTACTCACAATTGTTCTGAAAGTATTTACCAATCAGCTTCTGCTATTTATTTATTTATTTCTTAATCACCAGAACAGCTGGTTGTAAACTGCACCATAACTACTAAGATTTAAAAAGACCTCTTCCCTATCAAATGTATCCCACTGCTATCATATGCAACTCTCCCAGAACCTCACGCACAGACTGATCAAACTTCCCCTCAAACTGAGCATTGTTGCCTCCGCTCTACTACTGCAAGATTGGCCAAAGACCCTGCTGCTCTGGAGACGTTAAGACTTTTTACATATTCTCCTGCTTTGCAGTTTACATTAATTTATTTGTTTGCATGGCAACACCACCCTTTAGCAAGCAAAGCATCCTTCTATGAAAGAAACCAAGCATTTTTAGCTCTTCTTATAACACTTCAAACTCCCTTGATTTTTTCAGGGTCTGCCTTTATACATCCTGAGCAAAGGTGAGCAAAATTGCTCAGAGAATTAAAAAACCAGCAACAACAAAAAACCCATGAAAAATGCAAATATCCAATGGAGACTGTGAGGTGAAAGCCATATTAACACAACTATCCCTTTTGTTCAGGATCTTCACTACTAATTCTGCACTCCGCTGCGCAAGCCCACACTGACTTGCAGATAACTGTGACATATTGATTTGGTGCAGATATGTGCAAAAGGTTTAGGATAATCCATATTTTTCTACCTTTCTTAAGATATTTCCATGTAATTTCCTAGTAAGCATGGATAAAGATTGCTCCGTGATTGTTATCAGAGCAACTGCCCTCTAACATGGTGCTGTCACTTAATATGTTGTTCAAAAACAATGCAAGGGAGATGTTATTCAAGACAATTGTCTTGTTCTTCCATATGAAGAAAGCTACCCGGTAAAACGTTTTATTCCAGAAATTTGAAAGATTAAGTTGATACCATTTTCTAACATGTGATGACACTTCCAAAATAAAAGCTTCTCAGTCAACTCTGTTTTCCTTTGGATTACTGGATTTTATACCTTGTAGGGATAACACAGAGGAAAATTATCCTGTATATAAATGACAAATGTCAGAAACACAAATCTTTGAGAATCTATTCACGTACTGTGTGTTCAATATATTTTCCTCAGCTAAAAACAACAAAATCATTATTTCCAAACTATTTTAAAACATGTGAAGGATTACTGTCCCATTTCCAAGAGGTTTTCTTTATTTCAAGCCTCATTTATGTGGTAATGGCTAACACCAAATAAGTAAGTGTAATGAATTCTGTTCACTGTGGCACAAATTGGCTTTCTGTGATTCATATGTGCTCTTCATGATCCTCTGCAATTAAAGATGTGACAGCTAAAGGTCTAGTTTCACTAAAATCATCCATAGACAACACTTTTGGAGATGGTAGAGTAACTCCTCTAAAAAACCCTTCTGAATAAAGGATTTTTCCACAGTTTGACTGAGCAACTAAATAAAGTGGTATATATATGTCCAGTCATATTTTCCTGAAAGATTTTCAGTTTACACCAATAAAAAAAGCAAGTACAACAGAGATGAAACTCAACATGCCATTTTTGTAGTAAACTACATCTCCAATTTACTCAATAGCTCTTTAATCAATGTCCTGAATAATTATTACTCATTATTCTTGATGCATTGTAAGAGAACACACAACCATATATCACTCACAATTATCATTATATTTTATGTTAGTTTAATACACTACCATACATACCATCTCAAGGTTAAGAAGAAAAAAAAAGAGTCTCAAACATTTCTGAAAGAGATATAGCTCAGGAATTGACTTTCACTTCCATTATTTAAGATAAGTAAATGTACAGATTGATAGATATGCTAGTCACTACTGGTAATAATTATTCATTTGGATTACTTTATCAGATATAAAAGACTGGAAATTAAGACCAAATTTAGCTGTCAGCATATCGGGTTGACTCTGCATATTATTTAAAATAACTTCTATACATGGGAATGCTTTGTAGTCTCAGACTTTTTGATAAACCATCGCAATGGCAAGCACTATACAGGAATTTGAATGAAACAGGCTATCCTGCCAGTTCAAGCCATCTAGCGAGATGGTCTGCCAAGTTCATCAGAAGGTGTGTCCAACCTTGGTCATGTAACCAGCAAAATGAGCAAAGAAGTTCTGGACTCAGGTATATTCTCACGTTTTGTCACTTCCTAAGCTGCTGCAGTCTCGCAGCGTAGGCAAATCATAAAAAACTGCAGAGAGACTGTGTGCTCTGAATTCCCATTTTTTAGTTACCTCACATTGCCTAAGATAGCTATGACTGATTTTTTTATTAAACTGTCAAATATAAGACAACTAATAAGGAAAGTAGATGCTACTACTACTACTACTAGATATTACTTGATACTACTAATTGTGAGAAGAGGTAAAATAATAGATAATACTGATTAAGTGAGAAGAGATCAAGAAATATATTTGAAATGAGAACTTTTTTCAGGAAAAAAAAGAACAGGAATAAAAATACGGAAAATTACAGGAGTAAAAGAGGCATAATGATATCTGGGAGGGGATGGGATTAAGAAACAGAAAGTTTCACAAACACTAAACAAGCCAGAAAGGCAAGAAGAGAAAAGTGAGAGAAATGGAAAAGAAGAATGAGGGGTGAGTTTTCTCAGACAGCTTAGTATTAAATGTTCTGAATATGGACACATACACAGCAAAAATCTGGGAATGCTCCCTAGCAGAACATAACAGCAAATCAGCAGGATAAACGCGAATACCCGGAAGCCTAAAACTGTTAAGATCCAGAGTAAAAAGAAGAGTTAGGAAGGATGTATCATTGGATATTAGTAAATAGGGAAGAGAAAGGGAGAGCACAGTAATCTGTTCCTTGCCACAACCCCGGCTGATTCCACAATTCTCCCCATTAATTTCCTTGTCATATTCACAAGAAGTTCCAAAATCCTATTTCACTGTAAGGTTGCAAAAACTCCTGGAACACTAATATATGCAAAAAACACCCAAATTGACAGCCTTTCCCTGAATATTCAAAACAGTTAATGCTGTTCTTCTATTTTTGTAATACCATACAAGTAGAACATAAATTGCAATGAGTTACAATAACTTTAATAGTAAGCTCATATTTAGATTTTTTTGTTTCCCAGCAGTGTTCAGTGTATGATGATTTTAATTTCATCTGAGATACTGAAAAAAGAAATTATGGCACTGCCAAAGCAGATGGCTGCTGTAATGAATACCACAGCTGAGAGTCTCAGTGAAATTCCACTGATAAGAAATACTATTAATGTAAAAGTTTCCTTTCTCAGCTTGATAGTCTGTCCTTTTGGGGAGGACTGGTCTTTATGTCTCTCAAGGTGCTCCAAAGCAAACTTCAAATGTGTATATATTAGCTTGTTTGACAGCAATTAGAACTACTACAAGCTGACAGTGCATGAGGGTCAAGTGAATCGCACCCAAAATACTAAAGAAATAATAATAATAATGATGATAGTGAGCTGCCAAAAGTCTCTGTGACAGTCCCTAAAGAGGGGGAACACCACGGGAAGCAAGATGAGTGATGTTCACAAAGGTGCAACCAACCTACAGACCTAAAGGCTGACTTAGAGCACAGGGGAGCCTCTGAAAACACTGATACATCTGTCCTGTACAAGAGCCTGCTGAAAATCCTAGCGGCACATGGCATCATACATCGTCCACCTGGCTGTTGCTGTCACACTATGGAGATGGTTTTATCACATCTGTGTGATAGGTAGACAAGAGCTGATCCAAAAGTCCATTTTAAAGCCAATGGAAAAAGTTGCACTGACTGTAATGGCACTTTCATCAAGCTCAGAAGCGATAAGTACTTTAGGAACCTGCTAGATAAAGTTGCTACTACTTAAATGTAAAGGTAATGATATTGTCTGCACAGTGAAAGTGAAAGATAGTGGAAGAAAATTAAATTCTTATGTGTTTGCACTGGTTCTCTGAAATGTGACATGCAGCTTTGGAGCTCCTGCAGCACAAAACATCATCCAGCTTCATGGTCATTTTCATATGGGCATTTGGGAAGAGAAAATATTCTCTATGGGACAGCTTTGAGACACGTTTGCTCATGTTCTGGACCATTTGCCATTGCTACAGGTTGTCCTTACCACAGATACTGACACATGAACTTGTATTTGCAGTGATTCATTTTTTCCTCCAAAGGTGCACCCTCCACTCACGCAATCTGAGTGAATGCACAATACAAAGTCTCTCCTTCAAGACTAAAAACATTTACCGGGTAAGAACATTACGGTTACACTTTTATTTTTCACATTGCGTTCTTCTGACCAGGTAATTGCAAGTCGGAATTAAAAAGCACTTTCAAGTCCTACATGCCATTGTGATCTTTTTCTCGTCACTATTTTTTTTTTCCAATTTGTCTATTTTAAGCTAAATTTAATTATTATTCAATGTGTGCTGCTGATAGAAACAGAATTAAGCAGAATAACTGCAAGACCAGATTACTTTTCCCCCTCTTACACTTTAAAATAATTGCTTTCCAGATTTGGCCAGCCTATTTGACTATTTAATAATAAGAAGTAACTGTGAAGCTTCAGTCAGAGCTTAGGTTTTTCCTTCATCTGATTTTCCTCATTTTGCATAGCACAAACATTTCAGAACTTCTTCCAACAAACTGTGACTGCTGTAGTGAGAACTGTACCCATTCATGTATACGGAGAGGCAGAGAATGAGATTTCTCATTTACACAGACGTATAGAAACATTTGGTGATTAAGAATCCAAGTGAACATAAAAGAAAAAGATGGACAGCTGGGTAGGCATTTGTTTTCTTTCTTGAGAACTATTGAAAATTTTTTTTTAGTTTCTTTTTTTTAATCTCAGGAATCTTCATCCCAAGGTCAAATACTGCTGCCGTGATAATACTGACCCACAGACTAAGTCAGGTTGAAAGGATCTTAGAAAGTGCTTAGCCCAACATCCTGCACAGAGCAGGATCAACAGTGATTCCAGCCCAGGTGGCCCAGGGTTGGGTCCATCTGCATCCTCAAAGTGCAAAGCCTCTGTGGGACAAGTGGGATTATGCTTGAGTGCATTTAACAAATGAAATACAATATGAATATAATGTTTGGGAGTTTTGATTCCAAGATAGTGTCGCTGACAGACTTCTGTCCAAAGACGTATGGGAACACTTAGAAAACCAGAGAAGTATTAACTGTTTTGTTTTCTAAATGCTTCCACTTTGTCCATATTGTTGCTTACATTTTAGGTTAATTTCAAATAAATATTTCAGTCTATATTTGTTTAAATATATGCACATATTTATATATGTATATGTAAATACATACTTATATACATTTAAAATGTGAAAAACAGCAGGGCTCCTCTACACAGAGATTTGGTTTAGCTTTTTTAAAGCTATTTTTAAAACCCCTAGGATGTTTGTTATTAATGTGGCTTCAACCACATGCTAGGACATCAATCAATATGCTTCAGCATTCTATTTCATATATCAAATGTATCTGAAAATATTTTCATAGCAAGTGTTGTTGCATTAGAAAAAAAAAAACAAGAAACCCACTAAGTGATCTCTAGTTTGTAAATCTAATCATAACACTGAAACCAAAGAAAGATATTAATTCCTTTTAATCTAAAATTCATGACCACTAACAACATATACTAGTTTGTCTGCAAGACTAAAATTCTGAATGTGTGATCAATGACTATTTTAAGATTAAGTGACCATTTGGGATTACATTCATCAATACTAATGTATCTTATTTAAAAGTTTAATGAGAAAGCTATAATGCATATCACATTTCTCAGTAAGATACATTATTATTGAATTTCAGATAGAGGGTATTATGAAAAAATGAAATAAAAAAATCCATTGTTTAAAATGGATTTTGTAAGTGTATTGAACACGTGAACTGGACTGTAGGCATTTGTTAAGAGGGCTATTCTTTAAGTAATTCAATCTCGTTTATGTTCCATTCATATAGAAAGAGTACGTCTAAGTTAGATCTGAAATGAGTCACTATCGAACATGCTGATATCTACAGCATAAAAAACATATATGGCATTTTCAGCAAAATGTTTTAACATAATGGGTCAGTCGGATGCATGAAGTGATTTTGTGCCTCTCATTTATTCACTGTATTTGAAGATGTGAGCCAGCTCTTGTACTTGAGAAATCAATAAGTGTAGCAGTTGAACTAACAATGATTCATGCTCAGGGTAAAACCTGTCAAAACTGAGAGATGTGTAAAATATTCTTTTAGTCCATATTCTTTTGGTAGCAAGGAAGAGAATTATTATTTCTTGGGAGCACAGAACAAAGAACTTTTAAAAGCAGATGGGCGTATCAGTTGACTCCAGTTGCTTACAGTGAACTCTGGCAGATCTCAATCCAAATTAAAGTTCTGTTCAGCTTTTCCAGTCTCCAGCCACTAATACAGTCTCCAATTAGGACTCCTTGCCCTGTTATTTATTCAGGTTGTCCTTGGTGGTTTTATACTAAAATAAAAAAAATACAACACAAAAAACAACCATACCAACCACAATACTATAAAACCGATTTTTCTATTCAGCATTGCTGAGCAAGACTTATTCTCACAGATATTTGATAAAAATGTCACTAGCACCTCATCTTCTAAAAAGATACATTACAATATAACCGTAAAAATAGCTTTCAATTGTACACTATTTCTGGTATCATTAGTACACACAACAGATTACAGTAAGGGATAAACGGAATTTAAAAATCCCACCTTTTAAACACAGTGTTTTTTTGTCTATGAGCTGTGATGGACACCCTGCACTTAAAATGGGCATTTCTGGGACATTTTTGCATATTATCAAAACAGAGAGAGAAGCAGGGAGCATGTGATCAGGCTGGCAGCTTCACAGCAGAAGCTACAGCTTATACTGTGTAAAATAATTTGTTCACAGATTAAGGGAACTGCTGACTTCAATAGTGTAATGTTGCCTATTTATTTAGCACACAGGGATTCCAGTCCCTGTGGATTATTCTGTGGTGTAGGAATACAACCACCTGAAAAAATCACAGTTTGTTAAGATTGAGTTTCTAAACTGCTGCATCTTGGAAACTCAGCTGGAAGCTACTGAAGTATTCCCAAGATAACAGTATTCATACTTAACAAGAATGACAATATTATTGAAAATAAATACTTTTTAAAAATCTCAATAAACGTATTGTTTGAAAAGCTAAATGCCTGAGAATCCATTTTTACTGAACAACAGCAAAGTACAATGTTCTTTTTTTCAATACTGTCTTGAGTAAGAAGTTGAAAAAGGCAACTTCTGATTTTTCAACTCTGGCAATCCTGAATGGGGAAAAAATGGCCATCATCTGCCTAAATCAGAATTATTTTATTTATTTTGTTTACTTATAAAACTTGAGGCTGAACAGCAATCCTGTAAGTGTAACAGGAACAGAGAGACCCAGTAAGTTATTTGAAAAGCAGCAACCCCTTGTCTTGTGTGGTTTCCTATGAAAAAATAGAGGAAAATCAATGTTTTTAAACTGTTACACAATGCTGAGCCTGTATGTATGAATCAATATGTCAGCTGATGAAATCATGCACTTTCCAGAAGAAATTAAAAAAAAAACCTTCTGAAAAATAGGTAAGTGGTTCAATATAGACCATGTATGTGACATGTTCGCTTTTATTTTAGATTAAAACAAAAAAATGTGGAAGCATCCAAATTGTACCCTGGCTTCCATGGCTTTTTAGCTCCGAATTTCTCTTAAAGTAAGAAATAGTGACAATTCAGCCCCTGTTCTGCAGGTGCTCATATCAATGCTCCAGCTGAGAGCAGCCCCATCATCCCATCACAAATATGCCAAGAATGTAAATATGATAATGCATATATAAAGAAAAATAATGCAAAAGATGTGCAGACAGTCCAGGTATAACTCTGCTATTCCTAATCAGTAATAAGCTACTGAACTGTGTGATGAACTGAATTCAAGCATTAATACTTACAGGACTGCAATTCAGCATGGACAAAATGAGCCGTTTATCAGACAAATACTAAACAAACATAAATGCTGATGATTCCCCGCATAAAACACTCTTTTACTCCCATGTTCTATTTACAAGAACTGGTGGTTATTATATTTTGCCACATAATTTAGATGAAACCCTGGACAGAAGTGGGACACTATGTACTTGCGTGAATACTCACTCCTACGGGGTAATTCATGGAAACAGTGTCACCAAATTCATTGTGAAAGATTTTACTACAAAGCACATCATCTCCTTAGGCAACGACCTTGTCTTTTTATACCTTTAAAATGCCTTGCAGATCTATGGAGCTATATAAAATAAAGACAAATATATGTAATAGATGAGTAGTACGCCAAGATCACTTATAGCCTAGCTATTATGTTAACAAATTTTAATATAGCCACCTATAGCTTGAACTCAAAGTAAAACAACAGCCTTTAAAAGGGGAAAACTTGAGCAGACCACTTCCATAAATATCAGGCCTTCTAAACATCCAATCTTGTTATATCTAAGAGAGAAATAAAATATATCACAAAAATATTTGCAAGAAATAACTTCAAATTTTGGGTGTGGATCTCACTTAAAATTTCATTCTTATTTTTTTCTCACTGCCCTAAAGCTGATAAAAACTGATCTTTTGAGTTCTTGACAAGTGATAAAGTTGAATGGGAAAGTCATGTCTGCATCAGACTTTTATTTATGATCTCCTGAGTTCAGGAGTTTGCACGTGCATTATTTGCTTCTGGACTCATCTCAAAATGAACTACTGAAAGATGGAAGACCACCCTGAGGACCTAAGGAAATTCACTGCAAAAACAGTTTTATCTAAAGAAGAATGCATTTCTGGAATAAAAACTTGATACGGTGAATTTTAGACCAGACAGTTACTTCACAAACAGTGCTACATAAAATGTTGTTTTCCAGATCACTGCTGATTTAAGTCCTCTGTTATTCTTTTGCATGTAATAACCTTTTTTAGAAAATATTGTTTCCATGTGCTATAAGACAGATCTCATTTCATCTTTTTTATGTATGTTTCCAACCATTAGCTGGTGCTCCAGATAATACTCTTCAAAGTCAGACCTTCATAAGCACTATATAAACTATTTTGTAGAAAACACCTGCACAGTTTAACACCAAACAGTGGCTTGATTGAAAATAAGACAATGCGAAGTGATTTCTTCATCCTCTAATTTTTGCAGAAAAATTTCGATAATTCATTTCACTGACCAAGAAGATTATTGACAATTCAACATTTATTTTCCACCTAATTGGCAGAAAGATAATCTCCAAATGCAGAATAGATAATCATAATTTAAGACCTCATTGAATCTTTCCACTCAGGGATTCTTCTAATCTGCAGACAAAATCCTGAAGGTCTTTTCAGTGCACTCGAGCAAGCCAGAACCAGAGACAATCTCTAAAACCTTGATGAGCATGTCACTTGTTGCTGTGTGCCCTTAATTCACTGTAGACTGCGGTCAGAACTCCCTATCATTATCCTCTGGAAAATAGATTTTATAGCAGCAAAGTGATGAACAGGCATCAGCACCCAGCAGATAAGCAACTTCTTTCTCTTGGGGTGTCTTTGATTCAGGCACTGTGTTGGACTCTCATCTTTACTTCAAAAACCACTGTTGAAATATTATTCATTCCTCCTGAATGAGGGATGGTTAGAACTAGAACTGTTTTTCTCTCACCTTTCTGAAGAGGATTGGATAATTCTTCCTCCTGATCTTACCGTAAGAATTATTAAAATCTATTTTCACAGTGCTTTAAACTAAATACATTGTTTTATTAGAATTCTCTAGCTAAAAAAGATTACAGTTGAAGTCTTAATTCACAAAAACATTTCCTTTTTTTAAGGAGTGTATAAATGCTTATGCTCCTAAACTAGAGATGAAATTTAATCTGTTTTTAAGCACATTTCTGAACCAAGGGCTAGAAAAAACTCACACATAATACTTCTTGCATTGAAAGAAGAAAATGATGCATTAATAAAGAGAATAATGTAGGAAAAATTCCTGAAGGCTGGTATTCAAAAACGATTTGAAAGTAAGGAGAAGGAAAGGGAAATTTGCAGGAACAAGCAAACAAACAAACAAACAAAAAAAAACCAACCAAAACTCAACCAAATCACAAGGAAGGGATTATTATATCAAGTGAAGAAAAAAGGAGATTTGCTAGGAAAAAGAGGAACTGATTTCATTTACTTCTTCTGTTGCCCATCTATGGCATACTATATTCTAGCAAGAGCACAGGGAGAACACGCCTATGATGTCTGAGCAAAAAATCCACTGATATCCAGAATAAAGCTTATTTTCATTTCACGTGGTCTCCAGGGATCACTTGCGAGGTGTAACGTTCTGCTGAGGGACACAGAAGCTTCTCAATGGTAAAAGAATTTCTTAGGACCTCAGTGCTCACTGCACGGAAAATTGCAAATATCCTGCCCCATTCTTCACCATTACTGCAAGAACAGTGTGTCCGATTTCCATTTTCTAATCAAAACTATAAATCAGGTTTCGGTCGTTGTGAATAACACCACCAGCAGAGTGAGAAAAATTTTAAATGTCATTTTAACACAGTCCTTATTAAAAGCAAGATTGAAATAACCTTTCCTCTGGAAATTTCAACTGGCCTAGATGCTCTGCCTCTGGGAGCATCACATTCTTTACTCATACCTTGACAGCCTTCAAAGGAGAATCAAAATCAAAAAGATACAGGACTGCGAAAGCGTCCCCTCTCCGCACACAATACGCACAATGGTTTCCCTGCTGCTGTGTTCACATTGTCCCAGAAGAACTGGGATGGCAGGACATCCAGCAAGAACCTCTGTGTTCATCCCTCAAATTAGTTCCTACTTACTGATCTGCTGCCTTGCAAAACGAGACTTTTTCAGCGATGACGACCAAATTATGGTGAGTGACAGAAAGTCTGAACTACACACAGTCGATCCGTGCAAGTTTTTTGGCGAAGTCAAAAAACTTGGAGAACTGATAAAAGCATTTCAGAAGTGTGGAGAACTATGAAGCACTGCAGCAAAGAACACACAGAAACTGCCTCTGAAATTGCCACAGCCTTCTGTTAAAAAAGAAAACGCCAGACAGCCACGGTGCTTATGCCAGTAATCCTGGTTTATATTCTGTGACCTGCTAGGATATAGATGGAGGGAACCTGATGTCCAGAAATCAATTTATAACACTTTGAATTCCTTAGCAAAGGAATTTTCTTCCATATGAAGTTTAGCGAGCTACACCAAAACAGCTGCTGTGCCACTTGAAATGGTTTTGTTCCTTCCATTAAGCATGATTTAAATGATTCATTCAATTATTACTTTTGTATTCAAAGATGGCTTATTTTCATGCAGATTTATATCCTGTTATGCATAAAGGACATTCTTAATTATGCTGAAACAACTGCAAATTTAATTAAAGTTTGCCATTCCGTGCATAAAATAAAGAAAATGCTGACAATAGTAAAATAAATATTCAACTATTTAATTTAACTCAACATTTATTTTTAATCCAAACATCAAAATAACCTTGTTTCTAATTACAATTTCATGACAAAATGTCTTGAAGAAACATTTGTCTCTATTTTTCTCCAATCTATTCAGCTGAAACACACTGGCTTATTTCTAAAACTGTTGATTAATAAATCTGTTCCAGCTGTATTACTGTATGTTACAAAGAACACAGATTAATGTATGTAAACTACCATTATAATTTTAAAAACCCAAAGCCTTGACAGTCCAAAAAAGCAGAAATCCCATCAAATACTTTACAGTGCAATTATATGCCTAAATCTTAACAAAGAAGGAAAATCAAGGGGCAAACATAGGTGTAAAGTCCAGGTGGCAATTTACAGCACATGGTGAAAGCAACTAAATGATTACAAGAGGTTATTTGCAGGTCCCTGTACTGGGTATTATTAAAGACTCAAGCATGTGTTATAACACATGACAATAAGCAAATCCTCAGTTTTGCAAAAAGTTATAGCCAAATGAGATATGAGCATAGAATGTGGCCTGGTTCTACCGAAACTAATTTGAAAAACTCCCATTAACTCATGCCATTTAATGTTAATTTTAATTTTATAGGCAACACATCTTATAATTTATAGTTAACAGCTGGGGGAAGGAGTAAGGTAGACAGGTGGATTTCATCTCATCCAGACCCAGTAAGTCTGGCTCTGACTGAGGGGGAAAAAAAAAAAGAGAAATCCCAAGAAGAATGAACACTAACTTCATTCTTCATGTTACGAGGAACATTAGTTAGGCAGAAATAAAGAGGGTTTCCAAAGCATCCCACACCTTTTCCCCAACAGAGTTTGAGAAAATAGCACTGCCTCACCAGCCTAACAAAAACTCCAAGCAGCAGAAAATTTGGAGGGGAAAAAGGCTTTTTACCACATACTCACTTTTTTTTATTTGCAACTTCTGAAAGAATCGGTTTATACTCCTTTTGGTGATTTTCCCTTCCATCCCAAGGAACAGATTTTTCCCAGAAGGTAAAAGACTTCAATGGCATTATCATTATTTACTTTAACAGAGGACCTGGCTGCAATATCCAGTAATCGACCAACTTCAGCATCGCCACCGCTATTTCCAGAGGACGCAACAATCACAGGATGTTTCTGGTCTGAAAGCCACGAGTCCAGCTGGAGCACTCGAGAGTAACCATCACAAACCTCATCCAAAGCCATCCAGGACCACATCACAAACTGCTTGCCGAACACTGTTCATTTCTCATTTTAATTAACTTCTTGTCAACATACTTGAGCAAAGGAAACAGCTAAATGCAAAACGTAAGTGTTTCAAACCTCACCCCTCTATGTAACTACCAGCAACTGGCCTGTAAAAGGAAAGTTGCTTTTTGCACCAAAACCAAGAACAAAATATGGAAAGAGGGTTCTCCTGCAGAGGAATATATTCAGCATGCACTGAGAACAATTTGCATCTCAATAGACCATCTTTACTGTGGGGCAGGGAGACATCCCAGATGTTACTATATCTAGATGGAGTAAAGTGTGATGGATATTTTCATGCTTTCCTCTATATCAGCTATATATGCAACCACTAAGAAAATCTGAAAGAAACTAAGCCAAAATGAAAATTTCAATACATCAAATGAGGAAGTTGAGTCAGTATAAGGGATTATTGAAGTCTTTCAGACAAAAAGAAACAATCAAGAAGGGAAAGGGCAAGGAGCAAACATTTTTCAGACAGGAATCAAATTGGAACTTTCTTCAACAAAACCAGTGAACTGAACAACAGCAGCTCTTTCCTGGCTTAGTGATATATGTATGTCATAACAAGAGCTTGATCCAGAATCCACCAGAACCAGCAGAAGAAAATCCTACTTGGATCTAGTCCTAAGTAAACAAATAATTTTGCATCAATACCTTTAGAATATTTCAGATCAACTTTCAGCACATTTTCCAGTGTGCAAATATAATTACTAAAGCTGCAGGTATACAGATCAATACAGCAACCAGGAGGCTAGAATGGTTTGCCTAGTGTCCTGGAAATGAATATTTTATTGTTCTAAGAATTTCAATCCACTACACACAGCTTTTGTATTATCAGTTACCAACACAAAACAATAAGTAAACTTCTATACTCAGTAAAATGTGATAAAAAACAGTAATCATTTTGCACTCCTGAACATTGACTTCTGGTATTAAGGTCACAGCTATTAAAAGGTATTTGTAAATTTTACTGGTCCAAAATAAAAATTAAAAAAACCCCACAAAACAGCCAACTCAGAGTTGCTTAAATAAACACTGAGTCCAACAATCTGGAACTATTCTGTAATGAAAGGCAGTTCACGTTTTAATAGCACTTTTTGATACAAACACCAATATGCACAGAGAAAATTCATAAAACCATTTTCATTTTTTTTGTGTGTTCAAAGATCTATTTTAGAAAACTCTCTATGGTTTTATTGACTGAAACTCTTTTTGACAACATAATAGCCCATAAAATCTCCAAAAACAATGAGAAACAAAGAACACATAGTCCAAAAGACTTTCAGGCTATCAGGTTTCAGACTACTGAAGCCAGCGATAAAACTTCCATGACATGAATCAGCCCAGATTTTTTTTTAGTATAGCCCATAAATGCCATGTACAGCTGTTTAAGCTAGAAGGAATACCAAAAGATAGGCTTTTACGTTATCAGAAGAAATAGAACAGTTTAAGGGTTATCAAACCTGCATTACAAAAACCAGCACGACACTTCAGAGAAGCCACGGCAACTCACGTCAACTGAGAACATGCAAGATTTCTGTACACACTTAAATACACACTTCATCATTGCATCAGACGGTTTTGAGAATTAGTCAAGTACATGGCTCGTATTATATGATGCGGAATCACAGACGAATTATACAAATCAGCACTGGTTTCAGAGTTTTAATGTAGAGGCTCTTTGATTACGAACAATTGGCTTACCTGCTTAACATCATATGCAAGAAGAACAAACCTTAGGTCTGGTGAAACGGAGTACCTTGATGCTTTGAATGTTACCTAAAACAAAGTAACAATAAAAGTCAGTTTGCAACAAGAAGAATTTGTTTGTTTGTTTGTTTTTTGTTTGTTTTGTGGTTTGTTTTTTTTAATTCCAAATTTTCTTACAATTAATGTAAGAAATTCCCATTCTGGTTTAGAACATATATGTAATTTTCAGAAAAAGAAGGATACAACCAATTCTTAGTCTAATTTGCTGGTATCAGTACAATGGCAACATATGAATCTGGCTTTAACACCAATTAAGAAGCTGATGAGTTTTTTATCGTGATTGCAAGCACTAAACTGAAGAATAACACCTATAACAAATTTATTTACAGAGGATGAAGGAAGATACTTTGGTTGGTGTGTGATTATAAGAAAAGATTCATCACTGGATTAAGCTTAAAGATAACATACAAGAAAAAGAACAGGTGCACACTATGTCTCTATTACTTTTCCTTTAACTCCACATACATAAAGATTTTGCAAGGCAACTTGCATTAAAGAAAAACTCTTTCTTGTAAGAAAGAAAGTGCTTAGTGGTGAGCAAAGTGAAACATAAGGTAGCATTACAAAACTAATATTGCTTTACATCTACCCAAGACTACATGACACCCAACTGAATACAGGGCTGTAATTTAATCAAGAGGTAATGCTGATGTCAGAAAGAATTTAATGTATCTAATGTATGAGGAAGATAAGAATGTGCTTTAAAGAGCACTGAAGGAAATAATTTTACATTAATTTCAAGACATCTATTTGCAGAATGAAAGGAAAAGGGATAAGAAGTGAAAAAAGCAGATAAGATTAGAAAAAGCAGGATAAAAAAAAAAAAAAATCAGAACCACAAAGTTAAAAGATAAAATAAGCAAATAGCTATGCAGAATAAGACCTACCCACTATTCAAATGAAGGTTTTTCCTTATTTTACTTCTTAAGCATCCTTTCTGTTTAGCCTAATCCCACTGTTAAACTAATGAGTTCAACAGGGGTTTATGGTACACAAACCAGAAGTCACAAACTAATACATTCAGAGAAACTAAGGACTTATTCCAGGGGGAAGTAAACAAAAAAAGCTACAAAACAACAACAAACAAAAAACCCACCAAAAAAACCCCTTTGGTTCCTAGGTAACATAATCACAATCAAGCTCTCCAAAGAAACTGAAGGAACAAAACCAGTTTTGAAGCTAAATTCTCTGTTAGTTTGATGCAAGAGCATGACAGTATCAAATGTTAGAAGAGAAATCCACAGTCTTGAGGGGAGAACAAAAATATAACCAAACCTAAAAGCATCCTTCAGTATTTCCAGAGCATTCAGAATAGTTCCTGTTGTGCTCAAACCGGCTGCTATGAGTTAACTAACTTTAGGCAAAGACAATGTTAATCTATGAGTAACATTCCCTTTTCTTGGCACATCACTGAAAACATATTTAGATGCAAAATTTTGCTGCTTTCTAGCAGTTTATTAATTATTGCCCCACTACCTCAGTCTTCAGCAATATATAACCCAAGCAGCTTTCCAAATTTATTCTCAGGGAGCGTGGTGTTCATCATTTCATGCTTTGAGTAAGAATCTTCAGTCACTGATTATGCCACCACAAGAGTAAGGATGCACTTAATGCAAACACCTGAGTAGCTCACCTGCAAACTATTGGCAATTCCAGGCAACACCAGCAAGAGCTGCTGACATATTCTATATCCAAGTATAGAGTCATGTGGATCTGGGATTTAAAATCATTTGAATCCTGCTGAAGATGACTTTGTTCATTCAGCTTGCACTCAAATGCAAAATTTTGTTTGCCTCCAGAGATGGCTCACACACATGATTTACAAGCAATGCCAACAAGCTATAATCTCTTGATTGCAGGTAATGGTTTTGGCAAAACACTTTTCTTTTTGTTGGTATGATGGCATTATTCTTGTTTAAAGGAGCATAAAGCTGTTTCAAACTTTTTAATGTTTCACTTAAGAAACAAGAAAATAAAAATTAGACCAACAGAAATCATGTGTTCATTGGCAAAGCTGGTAGCAATGCTGATTTCTTTAAATTCTCATAAAGAGATGATTAGCCTATATTTTAAAGTTGGATTTACAATCACGCTTTTAAGCAAATATAAGTTTAATTCTAATAGCATCTCAGAGAGATTAAGTGACTGAAAGTCACTTAAAGAGAGTAGAATTTCCTTAGAGTTCTGTTTTGGTCTGTTTTTTTATTTTGGTAAAGACAAGCACAGTTTTGGCAATAAATTCAGAAAGCATCTACTTGTATGCATAGAAGCAGCCCTTCTAGATTAACAACAGAAAAAAAAAAACAAATCACCTTCTTCCTCCTGCCAAACATGGCAACTAAACTCACAATCTGTGAGTTCACTAAAACAAAAGACATATTTCAGGTTTTTCCCCATGAACATGTCAAAGGTATTTGATCAACCTAGAGATACCTGACTCCAGAACTGAGGAATTTGAGATCAGCTGGTGATGGGCTTAAAAGAAAGTTGCAGTCTCTGCTGTAGGAGGTGAGATTGTGCCCCTCAAGCCTTTCGGAGATTGTCTATTGGGACATTCACTACAGGGATTAGATATATTTATTCATTAAAAATAAGATTGTGATGTCTCTGACCCCAAGGGTTTGCTCTATCCTCAGGAGAACACATTTTTGAATTTTAAAGAAAGTGTTGGAAAAATATCATATTTGAAACACTGGGAATTAAAAACCTCAGCTGTTTTGTTATGAAAAATCTGGAGGATGCTTGTTCCACTATCATGTCTGTGTATCTGCAGCTTCTCAAGCTTCTTGCTTTGCCAGGAGCTGTTGAGCCTTCTTCCAGGTAGGCAGACCTAAACGCTGCCCCTCAGGACTATGGTTTAGGTGTGCTTGATCTCTAAGAAATGCAGCTCTGGACAAATAAGCTCGGAAACAGAGAGAAATAGAGCTGGCTGATGAGGCATGGCTCCTGGATGCACAAGCAGGCCTAGTTTCCCTCTGCATCAGCTGGTGAGGAGACCGGGGTAATTCAACACAGCACTGCAGTGTGTGGTCCATATACAGCCCTGTCCCCTTTCCAAACCACAACAGAGGAAAGGCAGAGGAGAAGGAAAAAGGGAAGGCAAGTTCCTTATATTCCTAGTATTTGTCAGCTCTACCCAGCCTCATCAAGACTTAAATCCCCACAAAAACCATTAGCTATGTGCAACTAGAAAACACTTTGACTAGATAAGTTGCTGCATTTCACAGTGTTGTATGATTCAGAGCCAAAAAAAAAAAAAAGCTTTTTAAACAGCTGTACACTGTCTTCTCTTCTTCATTCACAAATCTGTCATCCACTTCTCCTATATTGCTGAATTTCACATCATTTCACTTTTTCAGACATGAAAGAATGATCCTATATCTGATCTTGGATTCCTCACCCAACAAAACCCCCACTGACTGTATAAATAGGTCTAACCGTACTCAACATTGCATTTCTAGGCTTCTTTGAAGTGCCTCACGTGATAAGAGTTTTAATTCCTCTCCTGACAGTGATGCATGATGTGATGGTCCCACAGACAAGCAATGACTGCTCGTTTCACTGTCACCATAGATTGCAGGGGTAAAAGCCAACTGGAGGCAAAGGGACACAGTGCATTTAAATAGCCTTTTGCCCTTCAGCTTTCCAGCTTTTTTCTCTCATCCACACTCAAAACATGTCTTGCTACACTTAGTTTTGCATGGAAAGAAAAGCAGATTAGAACAGCTTGAGACAATAAGAGTGAAAACAAAAGAAAAAGCAACTCTGCAACTAATAAATATAAGGGACAAGTCCCCTCCTACACACACAGCTGGCTTTTCTTCCACCTTTCCATATGCGTGATTAAAATGGAAAACAATATATATTCTAAAGTTTAATTTCCAATGTCAATATTTTTCTTGCATGATTTTTTTCCATTTTGCATTTTATGTGTGTTTTGCTGTTAACAGAAATGCCTGTTATGATTGCGTTCAAGAGATGTTTTAGGTTGGGTTTAGCTTCTGCATCCTCATCAAGGGCTTCTCAGTATCGACTCCCTTCTATTTCTTCTGTTTTCTCCATGTCTGGTTCTGAGTTACTGATGTAATGGCTACTCCCTTCATCTTTGCTCTGCTCTATCACCTACTATAAAATATTGTTTTTACTATTTTTGTGGATTTTAATGACTATAACATTTAAATCAGTGCCTTATTCATACACACTCAAAAATTCACTGTAGAGCAAACAGATGGAAGTTACCTATACCATAGCCTAGCCCAGACCTATAAGAACGTATCCTTAATATCTGTCAAATACTTTATAGCACTCTTTTTCCATAGTTTCAATTGGATAGTTTTAAGTGAAATATTACGTCACAGTTAAAACCTATTAGGTGAAATTTTCAATTTTGTTCAGTTTACTTACTTCCTGCTGTTGTTTTTTTTTTTTTCTTTAGTTTAACCCCTGCTTCTCTTTCAATTTCTTGTACTTCTGCTTTACTCAGAAACTTACATCTTCCACACTCCTTTTATCCTTTTCCAATGATTGTTTAGTGCTCATTTACACACATTTAGGCTTTAAAAATATTTGTTATTCATCCAGGACAAAATATTTCAAGACTTCTAGAATGTTACTTTAAGCCTAGTGGCAACACTACTACTTAGGAAATTATACATCTCTCTATATCACATACCTACACCTGTATCAGAATTTTAATTTTACAGTGTAACTGAACATCAATGTACGGGAGCTCATCAGCACTCACAGGTATTCAGCTCATCTTATCAGACAGGCATTGACCAAATGGAAATGCATAAGTGGAATCAGATAGGACAGAATGACATGAGCTGCAAAATGAGAGCATTTGGCATGTAGCAGTTTCCTCGCTGTGACTGAGAGAAGAAGATGGACCACAGGGAGTTTAGAGAGCATCGGAGGCTGGAGCCATGCAGAAAAGCAAGACTTGTATCAGAAGAAACTGGGGACATCCGAGAAGAGGGTCAGGTTGTAATTAGGAAAATGCATCATAATTACGATGCTGAAAAACTTCCAGGGTTATGGTTCTTAATGCACTATTTATTGTGTCACCTGAGCACTTAATCTAGAACAAAAAATGCTGCAATGCTGTGTGCTGTAACTGTTCGAACTCAGGTTTTTCCATCCAGTGTAAAAGATGAATGTGACTTCAAACATGACCTGGGCTGAACCTTATGGATGGGGGGCCCTCCTGGACCGGTGGTTCTCAAAAACACAAACCAAATTCCCCAAACTCACCTGAAACTCCTCCTATAGTCCCAAGATACTTTCACACACATGAGGAGATGATTGTAGGACATTAAAAAGAATGAACAGAATGGTGAGGCTCACAGCAGCCTTGCACCACTGCCTCCCTAGTAGAAAATAATCTCTAACGAGTAAATCACAGAATTTTCTCCCTCCCATTCCCCATTTTTGATATAGGTAATTCTTAACTATTTTCTATATCAAGGAATGATCTGATCAAGACTGTTAGTAATATTTAGGGAGATCCCACATAGAGCTACCCTAACGTGACAGATTGGAGTACTGTCCCCTGCATTTTCTATGTTGAAACTTCCTTCCCTTGGATGAAAACCAATGGCCATCACCAAACCACAATGAGAGCAAACCCCTCCATCTGTCAGGCTTTCCCATCTCTATGCACAGCAGTGCACTGCAACAATAAACCCTGACTCATAAAAGCCCCTCCACTGAGAAGGTTTTGCTGAGGGGGTTGTTTAACATTTAGAGGAGCATGGGAGAGCAGAGATAATGTTACAATGTTCATAACGACCTATTTGCAACATGTGTGGTTCATTAAAATGTCCAATGTTGCAACAATTACTAATATTTATGTGGTTATACAATGTTGTTTAATGTATTTACCATTATTCACCCTTTCATTAATCTCTTATGCAAAGCTCTTAAAGTATAAGCATGTAAACTACTCTTGTAATTAAATCTAAATTAATCAACAAAGGAACTATAATTGCATTAAGTTGCTGCAAAGAGTTTCCCATCAAAAGAGGGAGGGGGTGGGTAGGGAACAGAAAACAATAGAAATGTCAAAGAGAACTATCAACAAGAGGGGCTGTTTATGAACAATGTTTTGTAAAACACCACAACACAGTCCCTGCCAAAAGCTCTGCTCAGACTAAAACTCTCATCCTCTGTTTTGGCTGCAAGGCCTCCCTGGGGCTTCCCCAGCTGTGCTACCACAGCCTGATCATGATTCATGAGCCAAGACCACTCCTGCTCTGCTCACCCTTCCAACGTCATCCCCATGTTAGCAATCCTCTCTCCATCCTTGTGTAGAAGATGGCCCACAGTAATATGACAACACAACACTCTTCAGGGTATCCTCCCAGAAAGCCCCTGGAAACACATTTGCAGCTCAGCAATAATTGTTTGCTGTGCACTAGGATGCAGTTTCCCCTTGGGCTTGACAAGAGTTCTGGAAAAGTACTGAACCCAAGCAGGAGAGCAAGGTGGGAGATGATGGGTACAAGAGGAGTCCAAAGAATACAGCTGGGGGAAAGCTGCTGTAAATACAAGACCCTGTTCTAGAGTTTCCAAATTGAAAACAGACTTGTATTTTCAGGCATTGCAAACAAATCACTAGACTCTTATTCGATGAATCAATATATATCCCACAATCTGCAACTGACAGGCTTAAAGAGCCATGCTAGATCCATTTCTGACTCTGGACTGCGTGTTTGTTAGTGTGTACACATGGCATCTGAATAATTTTGCATATATTCCCCACGAAAGCAGTAGAACTGAGGGCTAACAAAAACCAGTCTTAGCATTTTCATAATTATTTCAGCTTTTTTTTAAGAGGACTGAATTAAGGCAAAATTTCTAAAGGCTTCTTTCAGATGATTCAATGCATTTGGCAAGTACCATAACAGAACACATAATCCCTGTTCACATTTTCTCTCATATCTGTGTTCACTCTTCCTCATTTTGTTTTGGATTTAAGGACTGTCAAACAGTCTAGAGAGGCTGAGCTAGAAGCACGGTAAGGGACCAGACGGACAACCTCCCCTGAGCAAAAGAAACCAAGTGGTCCTCCACTTCAGCCAGATCATGCGGATGGGTTGTGTATGACCCGGTAACCTGCTCTTAGTGACTTTATGTCATAGTTGACGGCAAAAGGAATAAATAAAATGCTTGTTAAACACTGGAATTACGCAGATAAGAGTAGCATAACGTTACTTATTTTGGAACTGTAATGTGTAATACAGTATTGCTAAATGCTGAAAAAACGGTAGGGATGTCACTTACGATCACAGTGATAGGTGCCTCTGATAGATGATAGAGAACATATTGTAATCACATATCGAGGCAGCATCGCAAACATCAGGATGCCACACAGTGATTAATGTCTAGGGCTTTTTCTGGCTCCATTTAATAGAAGACTTGCCCAGCTGCCAGCTGTTAACATTTATATGCTGCTGGCTCAGAATATTAACTGTTTCTTAGACAGCTTAAACAGGATGCACTACATGAATGCACTGTGAGAATAAATACGTACTAGAAAACATCTTTAAATTATGACCTCCAGAGATGCTAATAGATATTCCTTGTGCATCACAAGCTACTCTTCGCTTCTATCAATGTATTTGTTATCAATACTATTGCTTTGTTAATAGGTTAATTATATGAAAGACAGATTGCTTTACTAATAGATTGATTATAGAAAAGGATTATATTTGAAAAGCACAAATGAAGTACAGTATTTTCTTCTACTGTTCGAATAAAACCCAATGAAATGGGAGAAATATAGTTTTAGCTCAGGAACTTTGGATAGATATTTCCCTATGGAAGTGAAATGGGCATCTTAGAATGATAAAACACTAGCCTTTCTTCTTTCTGGGTGCATGGCTATTTATAAAGGTATTTTTAAAGGTGGAATTTTTCAATTATGTATATATATATAATTTCTATGTTTTAAAAAAAATCCTGCAGTCTCTTTTTTTTTGCTGATACACATGCATATTGGGCACAGTGGCTCTTCAGTAGGGCTGTCTTTGACTTTTAGACAACAAGCAATACAAAGGATAAAAGAAATGTACTTTTCACAAAAATGGCAGGCTCTAAGATGCAAAAGGAGAGACAGTGACCCAAGCACAGTAGAAGGCTGCTTCAGGGGATTAGTAATGAGGAGAAAAAGAAAATCTCTTCTGAGCTGCTGGTTCAAATACAGCCCAATCAGGAGAGACAAAGAGCTATCACCAGCCCTTTGCCTCTTCATTACGAGTTTATCATGGGAGTTCAATTTTTAATGGATAATTATCAACATCACCAAGAAAAACCTGACAGTTGTGGGCTGCTTGAGCAGAGGCAAACCAGAGAGGGAACGCAGACTGAAAGCAGACTAATAACTCCCATTGAAAGGTGACTCTTCTGTGACCAAAACCCTTTGATAGGGACAAAGGAGAGCACCTGCACTGCCACTGCCTTTGTTGGATCTGTGCTGTATTTTTTATTAACACAAGACAGCTCTGCAGAGTCATTAAACCAGCACCATTCTAATTATGCACCAGTGATTAAGCAGATGTGACATTGAGCGAGGAAAATGTTTGATTAATGATCCAGGTGTCTAACTTTGGAAGAGTACATTTAGGAGTGTGAATTTGGGGACAACGGAGCTTAGAAGAACAGGATAGCTTTTGATTTCAGCCATATTGTCTGCCTCTGCCTTCTGATCTGCTGTTAGAATCACGAGCCACCTTGCCAAGAGACAACGCAGTACAGCAACATTTCCCACTGCTCTCTGCCAAACACACACCAACAAACCTTCTGAGTCTTCTGTTCTGTTTTCAGCTTTTTATTCTACTTCCATATGAATAACCATTGCTGGGATTCACTTTATTTATCTCTAACACTCTTAGGTTTTGCCTGTGTGCAGAGAAGAGCTTCCTCTGTGAGGAAACTCAAGTCTTGTCATTAAAGTCAAGTTCCATAGTCAGAGATGCCCAAGCAGCTGCTGGCATTCAAGTTATACACTAAAGGCAACATGTGGGCCTGACACGATTAATCCTCTATTTAGCCAGGCAAGTGCTCACACGCATGCACAGATAAGAGAGAAAATGCTCCTGCACTACTTGGTGGTTTGTACTTGACAGAAATTCACCTTTTCACCCACTTTTAATTGTGTCTGACAGTCTTTTTTGGGTGGCACATCCCAGCATATGGAAGGGAGCAGCTCACAGAAAGGGAGCCTCACACACACTCCATTAAAATACAGTTCTCTCCTCCCTTCTCCTTCATCTTTACAGTGATCTAGGAAGTCAGCGTCAAGCTCTTTCTCCTGAACTTCTGCTCTTCTCTTTCTAGTTTGAGGAGTTTGAAGAAAAGGTCACCAGGGGTTTTAGGCTTTGAAATTAGGAATCTGTATCAGCAAAGTCCAGGAACAAAGCAGAAATGAAATCAGCCTTTGCCAAAGACCATGATGAAAATGAGTCACCCTTTTGGGTCTGCAGATGTAAAAGATTTTACTCAATTAAAAAATACAGGGATTAACAATAACAGCCAGTGGTCTGTATGGAATATTTTTGAAGAAAGATTGACAAGTCAGACGTTCATCCTGCAAAACCCTGATAAAGGAGAATTACAGGGTAGGATACAAGTGGTTTCACTAAGAACAGCAGCACCAAGCAAAGCAAAAGAAAATGTAGACTAAGGCATTAAAACATTTCTTAGCAATTACTGCTAGTCAGAAGCCTATGCAAACCACTCGTGCATGTACTGGTCAAGAAAAATAATCCCCAAACATCTAGTTTGTCATTAAAGCACACAGGAACAAGTAAGCCAGAGATTAAGAGGACTAGGAAATACATTTTTCTTTGAATATTTAATTGCTTAAAGGAAAATCTTCATATGACTTTAAAAACACTTTCCCCTTTTGTAATAGGGAAGAGCTCTCAACATTCTGAGCATTCTCCCATTTTATGAAATCTCTTATTAGAATAGACATCAGGTGGATTCACCAGCACATATGCCAGGCATGATCCTTCGAGCGGCCTGAACAAAGCAGGAACTACAGCCAACAACACATCCCCCAATATCTTAGTTGTTTACATATGAGTTGAACAATACAACAAATAACTTCAGCCAGAAACTGCGCACTGAAAGAGGAATGGATTAAACTTTCCATTTATAGATAATCTATTCCAGGTTATAGACATATGTTCTGTAATCTTTCAATATTATACTCTCTCACTCCTCTTGCACGAAAAACTGCTATCAGATTTCCACCAAGAAACGAGTAAATAATATATATTACTTACAAAAGTTGTATTTTCCAATAATAATGTAGTTGTATTTGTTTCTACATTCAGTTCAACAACATGTCCATTCCTATTTTTGTACACCACTGCTGTATCTGCAAAAATAAAGGCATTAACAGTTAGCAAACACATTGACTACTTAATACATCTGTAGAGAAAACCAGTATATTACAATCATTAGAATATCTTTATCACAATATGCAAACAAGACTGAGAGAATTGCACTCATAATATCTAGTTTTACTGATTTGCCTCATGAGCTTCAAAAGTATCAGTTATGCTATATAGCATGTTCACCTCACTCAAAATTTGATTTCACTTAAATGGAAATATTTTCTGTGGCAAAAATGGGATTGCTGTGAATGAAGTGATGTCTTGAATACAAACCCACTCTCAGCTTGATGCCAGTGTCACTCTGATATCTTAAGGTCCAACAATATTTGTGAGGAAAAGGGCCATATACCAAAGTAAAGTTTTTCAAAGAAAGAAGCTTTTGCTGGACACCATATCACAGAATCACAGAATGTCAGGGATTGGAAGGGACCTCAAAAGCTCATCCAGTCCAATCCCCCTGCCGGAGCAGGAACACCCAGCTGAGGTTACACAGGAAGGTGTCCAGGCGGGTTTGAATGTCTGCAGAGAAGGAGACACCACAGCCTCCCTGGGCAGCCTGGGCCAGCGTTCTGTTACCCTTACTGAGAAGAAGTTTCTTCTCAAATTTAAGTGGAACCTCTTGTGTTCCAGTTTGAACCCATTATCGCTTGTCCTATCATTGGTTGTCACCAAGAAGAGCCTGGCTCCATCCTCCTGACACTCACCCTTTATATATCTGTAAACATTAATGAGGTCACCCCTCAGTCTCCTCTTCTCCAAGCTCCAGAGCCCCAGCTCCCTCAGCCTTTCCTCACACGGGAGATGCTCCACTCCCTTCAGCATCTTTGTTGCCCTGCGCTGGACCCTCTCCAGCAGTTCCCTGTCCTTCTGGAACTGAGGGGCCCAGAACTGGACAAAATATTCCAGGTGTGGTCTCACCAGGGCAGAATAGAGGGGAAGGAGAACCTCTCTGGACCTACTAACCACCCCGCTTCTAATACACCCCAGGATGCCATTGGCCTTCCTGGCCACAAGGGCACAGTGATTCTGATAACTCCTTAAAAGTGACTCCAACAAAACTTCTGTGCTATCTCTGGTAACTGGAGTGACAAAGATACACACTGTATCTTAAGCCAGTCCATGTCCTGTGTGATTAGTGGTGGGCCACAGAATACCAGATCGTCACAGAAGCTGAATATTAGCAAAGGAGGGTTACAGCTAAATAGGTCCATTTGCGGGACATGTAAAACACTGTGGGATGAACTGTCTTAATTTTTTCCTTCTACAACTTAGTTGCTTTATAAGTTTCCGTATGAAAAATAATGGAATACACCCAAACAAAAGAAAAAAAAAGAAATACAAAATTAATTGTGGCTTCTATGAAAAAGGTTTTATATCTGTTCGTATCAATACTTGCAAAATTACCAAGAAATACAGAATAACTACATAATCCTTGATTTAAAAAAAATAGCTTCCAAATTTCCCACTGTTTCTAATAAGAGAGTGAATAGATTGAGTGCTGATTCTTCCATCTTATTCAAAACCCATGTTAGAGATTTATATTTCATCAAATGAAACTATTTTGATATGAAAATGTAGAAAGCATAAGGAAAGTTCTAAATTAAGCCTGAAGAAAACACAAAAGAACTCTACTAATCCTCACTAATGTCTGAGAAATTCATTACAGATCCCTGAATTTTATGAAGTGGGAAATAAACATGACTGGCGAAAAAGGTTGTGCTATCATAAAAAATATGCTTAGCTTATTCAGAAGAATGTAGCTGTATTTTAATTGACTCCACAGAAACTCTAGATATACAGCACTAGTGAATGTCCTCTGCTATGATCTGTAAAATGAATGAAGCCTCATTTTAAGAGCTTACTAAACTATTTTAGGATCATATTTAGGAAGTGGGGTGGGATTGATGGAGTTCAGGACAGAATTATCAGAACTGTTGTTTAGGAAGGAAAATTAGATTGTGAAATGTGTGATTAATATCAACTTCTTATAAAGAAAAATATTTCAAATATTCATTTTGAATAAAAAGAAGCAACACGTTGTAGAAAGTTATAGTGGTTTCAAGTTACTGGCTACTTCAGAATGTTAGTTTTGAAGCTTCTTTTAGGGTTTTTTGCAGGTATTCTGTTAGGTACCCTAACACTGAAAATCCCGAATGACGTTGCACCAACTAACTGCAACTAAGCAATATTACAGAAATAATAAAGTTGTCTGGACAAAGAGCTGTCCCTAATTATGAGTAAACCGTAATGTGAGAAAGGGCATGTATGACACAGAGACACTGAACAGCTGTCAGCAACTTGCCATGGTTTTTTTTGGTCCATAGGTGAGACTAACGTGCTACCCAAAGCCAAACAACAGTATCAGACTATAACTCCTTCTCAGTTATCTACTTTACTTCATGCCATTTACATGTGACCAACAGGATTTGTAGCATCATGATTCATTAACATCCTACCAAGACATTTCGCCCAAACAAACTTTGCCTTAAAATTGTAAAGCACAAGTAAAGCACGCAGTGCTAGGGCTCTTCTTGCACATCACATGGTGCAAAACACTGTTTGGAATAGCAAATACTGTGAATGACATAAATTAAAGCCTTTGTTCTCAAGCTAAAAGAAAATTTATTCAAATGATCAGAACAGAAAATTGAGAGTCAGACTTGTTTAAAAGGCAGATTTTACTGGACAGTAATTGTACCTCTCACTGAACTTGGGCTTTCATTTCTATATTGAATTCAGCAGTTAACTCCTGAAGTATTAAAATTAAATGAACACTTGCAAAATGCATGGAGATTCTCAAAGATTATATTAAAATACCATGCAAGTGTTGAGCATAAACACAGTCTTCAAAAGTAATCATATTAATTTATATTGAAGTCTCATTCCAATCAATAGCTTGTCAGGTCAGATAATGTGACAGTTGACGGTCATGCAACATAACGATTATTTTTTTCATTGATAGCTCAAATGTAAATACGAGCCATAAACATGTATTTTTTTTGAATTTTTATCACCAAGAGTCAAAAAATCTATAGAAGAAAATAATACTTGGTCCTTAACATTGTCCATTTACACAACTGATTATTTTGTTTATTATCTTAGTGTCTTCACCACAAAGAAGATGAGGGATCCCTAAATACTTCACAAAGCCATTCAGAGAAGTAGCTCCTACTTAACAAAGACAAAGTTCAAAAACATCTAGGTCGTATATATGTCATATATATAGTCATGAAAAAGTTGATGACAGGTACAGAGGTTGGGATGTGTACAAGAGCCCAGCAAAGCAGATAATAGAATCAGCAGCCCTGGGGTGTTTTTCCTTAAACATATGCTTTAGATCTTTACATCAAGAATTAGTTTAGTCTGAATGTGGGTAAAAAATATAAAGAGGTTGAGTTTGGATGGCTGTTGTGATCTCTTCCAGCCTGGAATCTGTGTATTTATTATATCCCACTATTGATTTGCTCATCTCTTGCAATGAATCTTTCAGAATATAGGACAGTCTGCACAATGTAACTCATGTTTGTAGCTCTGTGCTAAGACAATTTTAATAAAATTCTCAAACCACGAGGTTTTTTTAGTTGACTGCCTGTGGGATCAAGGGGTATTTATTTTTCCTTCTGACGCTTAATTGTGGGAAAGCAACATGTGCAGTTCCAGCCACCTGGATGATAAAGGAAGATCAACACTAACGTAACTATCCGGACGGTCAAAGAAGAAATAATACTAACATAATTAGATCACAGCAACTAGTCAAAATATAAAGGGCCTCGGACAGCTTGTACTGAAGTTTGTTTTTCATAATTGTAAAGAGTGATAGCCCAGACTCCTGAGAATGGTATCTTGGGCCAGATAACCGCAACAAGTACATGTGATGTGTGAATGTTGTTGGGCCTGTGAATGAGTGGGAATGTGACTGAAACAGACACAACGTGAGTGTGGTATGTTTGCAATAACAATTATTGAAAAAACATCTTGTTTAACCTCTTAGACCAGGCCCATATCTGTAAAACCTATAAATTGCCAATGGCTAACAAAGAAGGCCTCAGCCTGGCTCAGCTCTCTGGTCTGCCCGGGCCTGTGCTCCTTCCTGAACACAATCTCTGCCTCTGCGTGCATCTTTGTCTGCATCCCAGTGTGTGTCGTTCCTCATCGCCGCACATAATTTGTCTCCTGTTTGTGCCTTCTACTCCACTTCCCTACAAACTATCAAATACCAATCTCAGCTGCAGATGGGATACTGGGGTTGCTTAGTGCTTCAGCCTTGTTCAGAGAATCCACGTGGGTGTGTGCCTGGTTTAATGCTCCAAGGCACAGCATGCAAATTCCACACACCTCAGAAAAGACATTGTCGCCAGGCAGATGAAATGGACTGCCGCTCTTTCCCCCTCTCCTGCCTTACCTTGCAGTAGGTAGTTTAGTTTACCTGCTGAGATGGTTCAGGCACACCTTTCCAAATTGATTCATACGACTGCAAGGGTTTCAACAAAGACTACCATAAATATATTTCTTATTCTCTGTGTTGCATATTTAAGGATTTTCTGCAGTGTCTAATTAAACTCATTGGCCTTGTTAGGAGACATACTTCATGTCTATCTGAATAATGTAACAAACAGGGTTATTCAGCAGTAACTATGATGATAGACAGAAATAGTTATGGTGGAGTCAGCTATTATTTTAGATTTTTAGAATTTGTTCCATCCTGGTTTTGAGCTTATTTCTAAAACTGATTCTGAATGACACTGCCTAGTAGACATACAGCTCTGTAGACCAAACCTGCTGCTGAACAGGTTCTGTACACGCTATTTTGCATTTTTAAAATTAAATCTTTTCAATGTGCTCTATCTCTAGGCAAAGAACATGGAACACATGTTCTGCTGAAATGATTAATTCATACAATTTAAATCCTACTTTGGATGTATTTATCCATATCATGAATACAGCCCTCAGTGATACAACTATTACGTAAATAGGGCATCATCCTAATCTCAAGTGTTTTTAAAATGAAAGCAGCATTTCATATAAATATTTTTACTATGTTTATTTTTCCTGTTTTAGGTTCAACACTGGTAAAAGTTTTGCTCAAGATCAGAATATGTGTTGTTGGCAGGAGATGCAGCTCTACACTGTGCCTGGCCTAATATATTTTGTTCCAGGGAATGTCAACGTACAGGCAAAATAACATAAAATGCAAAGAAATCAATGTAAAACTTTTCATATTTGACAAGCAGCTCGACCACCATCAATTCTGCAATAATGTCTTTACCCTCATTTATTGAATTAATAACACTGTTATGTCCTAAAGGCTACAGAATTCATTTGTAGTACTCGCTGTTCCAAATAGCTTCACATGGCATCATATATGTTTACATTATCAAAAAAAAATCAGGCTCTTTTAAATTCTAATGAAACATGTATGATTTCGGGGTGGGGGGTGGACTAACTCCTGTCCTTAATTACATCACCATCACTGAAAATAAAGCACTGAATTTTGCTAATGTAAGAATTTGCCCCAGGTCTATTTGGCCTTTAACGATTTAGCCTTTTGAAAGCAGGACATTGAATAGTGGTGATTTATTTGGTGAGTATAAACTCTGATTTCACGTGTCACTGAAATTAAGCAACTCATCCTGTCATTTAAATTACACAGATGGGTTGAAAGGGCAAGTCACCATATACTTTAAACCAAACCTAAATTGTGACTAAACCTCCATACTCTAAACACTTAAAAACTTATTATTGTTTACAGCCGGCCTCTATTATCTTTACTCAAAATGACTGCATCTGTAAGCAATGCTATGAGGTGGTATTTGGACTGCTACTGCTTTGCAAAATAAATCATCTAATTATTTCAAACAACAGTCGTGCAGTGTTAGCCCACTGA
This sequence comes from Patagioenas fasciata, assembly GCF_037038585.1. Classification (NCBI taxonomy): domain Eukaryota; kingdom Metazoa; phylum Chordata; class Aves; order Columbiformes; family Columbidae; genus Patagioenas; species Patagioenas fasciata. Next base: position 9,073,667 of record NC_092526.1, on the reverse strand, counting down.
GCTGTTTCTTTATTCTCTTTCACTAGTGTTCCCCAAATGAATATTAATTGTCTTTTCACTAACTTGAAAAATAAGATTGACTTAGAGAGAGCCATTGCACCTTACTTCACAAGGACACAACTAATACTAAGCAGGGCAACTACTTCCTTAGAAACCCATCTTTTCCTTGTGCACAGATGCATAAGTCTGTTGTGCTAGAAGCTTTATTACATATCATCAGCTTTCTGCTCCAAAGAATTAGAAAACAAAAGACAATACAAAAGGTAATAGTTAAAGAAGATGAAGAGCCAAAGTGATTTGCCACATGTCACACATCCCGTCACGAGCACAATGAGGAACTCAAGTCTCCATTTTCAGTCCAGGGCCCTATTCACTTGCACCTCAATACTGATCCAATCTTTTAGTAGTTCCAAGTTTTCTTCTTTTATTCGTGGTACCAGCATATTCAGACCTTTACATGACACTAAAAGCTCCAGGCTTAACCTGAAGATTGCAAAAGTTTGTTTTCCTATTGAAAATATTTACGAAGTTTTGGGTTGTTTAAATAAAATTCTGGTTTGCAGCATGAACAGCAGCATTAGCAAGTCAGAGTCCTCTTTTTCCTTATATTTTCATTTTATTTTTTTTAAATTACAAACATGAGAGAATGTTGATACCTTGCTGTCAACACATATGTCAATCAGTCTTCGTTGTATACCGTATTATTAGAACTGCAGATGGCATTTCATTAAATTGATTATAGGAAATGTCATACTAATTAAAATAGAGAATGCTTTCTGATTTAATGAACAGGAGGTGCTAGACAAATCTTTGTCTAATTAAGTGTTTGCTAATTAAATAAAATAGTCATTTACAAAGATATTACACATACAGACCAAATTTCAATATGCCAGATAAGTCATGTGTCAGATTTCCATTGCTCGTCTAAAAGTCTGAGCTCCTGTTAGCAGTGCTTTCCAGAAAGCATTTATTCTGCACTAGTTTTATAATGCAAACTATGACTCTTCTAGGCAAACTTTCATTATATAGAATATTCCATACACAAACTGGCTTGCAAAGTTGTAGACAGGAGTAATTCCTGTACTTTCTGGCTTCCAGAGCTCTTGTCTTTCTCTTCTACTGACCAACACAAACTAACCAAAAAACCAGGAGATCTTACGGCACAGGAGCTACAGGAATGGAAGCAGCAGTCACAGCAGCATCCTGCTGGACACAAGCAAATTAGCTCTGCTGAGAACTTGGACTTCTCAGTTCTTACACAGAGCTACATTAACATGAAGATCAAGCCCAGGAGAGCAGATTTTAACTTTTATGCTGATCTTGATGTATTAGCCAGACTAATCAAAAACAATCTGGATTTTTTTTAAATTACGTTTATTGCATGTTGCATATTTTTGCAGAAAGGGGTAACTAGCACAAACTGGGAGTGCAGGCACAAAACCTATCCTCCTACCTCTTCAACTCCAGATTAAAGTGACCAGGCATGCTGGATTGGCCTAGAAAATTCAAATCTCCATCTGTATTTAATGTATCTTTCTCTTTTAATAATTTTGTGGTCAGATATCATACTAAGTCATACTCAAGTCATGCCAATTTTCAGTGGTTCTGATTACCTTAGTATACCAATCTATGAAAATCTTCAACTCTTCTCCACAGTCACTATTAATGTATAAAATTGAAGATTTCTTCCCTGTCAGGCAATTGCACAGGATCGTACAACTGCTGATGTCCCCATGCCAGCACTTCAGATCGGACAGAGAAAGTAGACAGCTCTTGAATATTAACAAATCCACTGGTTTACAAGAAAATAAAATATAATAGTGAAATATATAGTGCAGTTAAACCAAGCCTTCTTGAGTTTGAGGTGAAGCAGGTGAGGAAATATTCCCTGCAGAGCTGTGGGAGGCAATAAGGTGGACAGTGACCATCAGCCACAGGCAGTAACATCTGTGATCAGCTCAGCTGGAAGAACTTCACTGTCTGCTGCCTAAACAAGTCATTTGTGTACACGCGTGAAAGATGTAAACACAAAGGATGGAGCTGAATTACTTCACAAAGACAGAAAAGATCTAGATAGACTGGATGCATGTAATCACAGAGAATGCAGCTGAATGAGTCGCAGTGACTGTATTGGGGCTCTACCCAGACACGCCGCGGAATCCAATTGTGCTGTCAGCTTCATTTTCACAGCAAAACTAAACCATCACCCCAAGGTTTTTGAAAGGTACATTCCTCTTCTGTGTACTGCCATGATAACACAAAGCTATTCTAATTTAGAAATTTCTAAGTTTTCCTACAAGCTTCTCAATTTATTAACTGGTAACTTGAACTGCAGCCTTTTGAGAGCTTTGGTCCCGCCAGCTGTGACAGACACCAGGAACAGTTTGCTCGAGCTATTTCTTCTCCACTCTCCCTGGATGGAGAATTTTGCCTGCGCGTCTCTTCTGCTCCCCTGGGACTCTGCTTGGGAGTGAGCACAGTGGCTCTACACAGATCTGCTCACTCAGGCTTCCCAAATCCAGGCTGCCCCAGCACGGTCTGTCTCATTTTCTCAATTTCAAGAGCATGCTCAGGATAACACAGCTACAGCTGAGCTCCAGCTTCCTGAAATGGTCAATACACCACCATGGTAACTTAAAACATTTAAGGAGCTGTCCAGCAAGTACAAAAAGTTGAAAGAAAATAGGAGTCATGCCATAATCAATCTCCTATCAGAAGTAATGAAAGTCTCCTTCACTTTTAAGACACAATTGGACAGAGCACTGCAAAGCAAATTAATAAAAATAAATGAAAATGCAATGATCTACATGTGTACTAGCATAAATGAGAAACAGTTATCTAACCCAAAAAGCAATCCGTTGATGGACTAAAGCACAAGATGTTACTATTTTTGCCATTCCTCCTCATACTTTCCCCACTCCACTTTTTCTAATGCAGAAGTCTCCATCTGTATTTCTGTCATTATTGGGAAGAAAATGTTAGGGATATTCATTTCCTACCCTAGAGCAAAGCACTAAACATGATTTCATGGTGTTAAAAGCTAGGGTAATAGACTCAAGTCTATTAGTCCGTTCCAATTTGTTTGAAATGCCATTAACGGTAAATCAGCACAAAGGGAAAGAGGAGAGAAAGGGGCAGTGTTCACAACAGATACAGAGCCTTCCAAATACTGCTCAAATGCCATGCAACTCCAGGAAGGTCCACCAGGTTACTACTCCTGGATACCTTCTATTCCCTACATCTTTATTTAGTTGTTCTCTCTGTAAAAATATATATACATATATAGGGACTTTGAATTTTAGCACCACTTAAGGTGCTAAAATCTTCAAAGCAGAAGAATAGGGAGAGTTATACCAGCACTTCAGTTTTCTCATCCCACATTGTGCAGTGATGGTGAAACATCAGACATCATTGTAGATGTTATTTTGCCAGCAGAGAATACCCCACCTTTTCCTGAATTTCCCACAAAACTGCTTGTTTTACCAGCTACAAGGAAACATTTCTTGTCAGAAATAAAAAATACTCTCTGGTTGTTTTCTTGCATTGCACCAAGGACCATTACTGAGCCAGCCTGGCAATGGACTCAGCCAGCTGTTGCCCAAATAATGTATGTGTCCCTGGACTATTGAGAAAATTAGGGAGCAAATTGTCAGTCTCAGTCACACATCTTATCCCTGCCTCTTCCCCAGAGAGATAACAAGGTATCTCAATACAGCAGCTCTTCTCTGACAGCCTTGGGAGCCAACCTTTCTTCTGCGCCTGTCAAGAGAACAAGCCAGACGGGATGCAGACAGCTCTGCTTTGGAGTGGGCAGCACGGCCAGGCTGATTTCGCACAGGTTACTGAATTGGCAAGGCTGCACTTTGGATAAGACACAGTGATTTCAAGAGGAAGGTTTATATGCTTCTCTACTCCTATATAATTACAACTCTCACATAAAAACGAGTATTTCAAGCTGTAATAGAAACATGAAATTCTTGTGTCTCTCCTGAGAGCTCACCGTTGTTCTTACTTCTGTGGTGCTCTAGATGCAACTGGGGTTTCATAGATAAGCCAAACAAGCGAGAAAATTAAAATTCAATGGCTCTATACATAACACAGTAAAAGACCAGTCTCTGAAGCAGCCATGGGGCTATTGTTTGCTCACCCCTTTTTGTCCACATGAAGGTGTCTAGAGGAGCTGATTCAGCCAGAGCTGGTGCCTCAGTGCCCAGCATCACACCCAGGCTATGGACCTGGGTATAGCACTGAAGTGGACTCAGGGCTGCCTGTAACAAGCTGCATAATGCAGCCCCTGAAAATCTGGTACTCCCATGTCAAAGCCAAATAAGGTCATGGCGTAGGATTTCCAGCTTTACACTGACAATGCTGATGCTTATTATTTGCTGTTCTCCAGCTGATCTCTGTAAAACATGGATAATGTGCTAAGTCCAGTAACAGTTGTAGCAAACTTCATTTTGAAGAAATCATAACCAAAACCTTAATTTTTAGTGACTATTTTCACTTATTCAGAATAAGCTTTCTACTGCCATGAAAACAGCAATCACCAAATTTACCATGCTACAAATTTACCATTGCTACTGTAAGATTGTGTTACACGCACAAAAATTACCATATTAGCCATTACAAAAGCAAAATTTCCTCTGTAATGTACGGTTTGGCTGTCTTGAACATTGGCCCATAGTCAGTACTGGGAGAGAATAATCTAACAATGAAAATACTGTTGAGTATTTGCAGTGTGTTATAATATTCATCAACCAGGAGAATATCTAATTCTACGAAGACTAATTTGAATGGCTCTCTACTGCTTTCTCCATGACTACTACACCATGGATTGCATCCCCATTCTCAAATGGTACCAAATCTTCAGTCTTCATCTAAACCAGGATGTGGTGTAAATGCTTCTCAACATGGATGCTATTCCAGCTATGAATTAGCAAGGTACCTTCACAGCTCAAAGTCTGGGAAATAGTTACGTCATCATCAACTCCATGGTGATAACGTAAACCATTTGAGATGCAGAACACATGGTAGAAGGGATAGCTAATTATCCATGAAAACCAATCCCCTCTATTTTTTATAACTTTGTGTGTAGGTCTGAGTGTATCTACTAATTATTGAGTAGTAAAAGGTAAAAAGTTTGTGATCTTAGATATGTACTTGAAATCTAACCTGAAATTCTACTTGCAGATAACAACAAGATATATTTCACAGCTATTACTTTGTGACCACTGAAAATTAAATGCAATTTAAAAATATGACGCTGAATAATAACCTAAAGTATAACTGTGTGCAAGAGAAATGCTTCCTATTTTAATAAATATTAATCATTATGGCAGTCGCTGCAAAAATTTCAGTAAGCCACTAGTGCATTTATTTTCAGCGAGATATTTACCACGTGCCGAAGCATTCATTGCACTGAATCCAACAGCTTTGCTAGAATTTAGACATCTTTGTTAAAACCCTGACTGTACTGGAGCCAATGACAGTTTTGCTTCACAATGCAGTGGACCCACAATTTAGCAGGTGCAGATAAATGTCACACAACCACACACCCACAATTGAGAGGATTTTTTTTATTTTATACCACCAAATGATAAACAAAATATTCTAAGTTATTATAAAAATTAACAAAGGTAGGCAATTTTCTGTTCACCCTTAATTATTTAACCTGCTCTTTCCAAAATAGCAGGTGTATCATTCTGATTTATGGGAAAAAAATGTTGATTAAATGAAGATCATTAGCTCTCGAAAATTATCATGCAACCAGTAATACATAAATCACATCAAGGCACTGTTGAGTGATTTTATTTGTGTCTTTTTATCAACCTAAAATACCAGTCTATATTAAATTATTTCTAATCATCAGACATCTGGACTTTGAATAGAAATTAGACAAACAAAAGTCACATGTGCCATTAAAATTTTTGCCCAGAAATATTAAATCCTGTGTATGTAAATTTAACTTATAAAATGGAAGCACTTAAGAGGTCTTGATTTTGTAAATGTTCATTACCTAACATACTACTGGAGTTCTTGGTAAATACCCATGCCAGCTAATTTGAAAATTAAATGGTGAGTGTGTAAGTGTCCAATCAACATGGATATGGAACCACAGATTTGGCACCAACATTTGAGAACACTGGCAGAATTTCCTTTGGCATCTATTTGATTTGGTTATCACTGTCTAATCCGTACATTTAATTCCACTGGTCTGCTGAAGCGTGGGGGATTAGACTGGCAGTGCCAGCGGCCGTGCAGGATCCTCAGGAGAACACTTGGCTTCATCCAACGGGTCCTGTCCCATAGGGAAATCGCAGCATGAACTTCCTAAGAGCAAGAAGTGGGATTGGAGGATGAAACGACCAAGGAAGAAGTCTTTTCCTCAGCATTCAAACAGAAAACTCAGTTCTACACCTCAGACTCATACAAACAACCCTTCTGATAGAAAGAGATCAACTAAAGACCCTCCTACTAACCCGGAAAGGATTCTGGATCACTTGCCGACAGATTTTATTGTATTTGGCTCAAAGACAAAGTCATAGCTCCAAAGGGAAAGAGACACAAGCAATTAAGTTTCTATCTGAACATTATCTTCATGTGCTTTACTTTGCTACTTTCAGAATTACAAAGGTGACATGTCATGGACATTTTGTGCAGCTCATCTGTGCAATTATTTTAAAATAAAATGTAGCTGAATGGCGACATTATAACAAGAAGATCAAGGAAAGGTTGAACAGTGGCACTCTTGTCAGGCCAACAACTGTTCTGTAACAGCATGAACATCTGGTGGTAATTTGCCTCCATGTTCCCCACAAAAGGAGGAGCACAGATCTGTTCCAGGTGTGATGTGCAAGTGAAACAATAGAATTTTTCTCCATCCTTCAGTCATACGTCAGCTTCAAATAATAAATACTTAAATTATGGTTCCAAATTTATCCTACTGACTATTCCAGGGAATTACACTGCTTACCTGCTTCTAATCAGATAATTCAAGCAATTCATCTTTTATTATCCATTTGAATTATGCTCCCTTTTCAGATTAACATTGTTATTGATTTTATTAGTTTCTGGTTTTCCCTAAGTAAAAGTGCCATTTTTTCATTGAAATGCTAAATTCATTAGTAAATCTATACTTACTCAAAAACTGCTTTAGACACATAGAAATTATTCTATTAATAGTTTAACACACCTGTTTGGATATTTTTCTATTTTTGCACCCAAAGCCCCCTAGGAAAATAGCTGGAATTATTGAATAAACTAGAGGATGAAAGGTGAAAAATATATACTGAGTGCTCACCATCTGTAAATATTAAAATAAATGGATCCAGAATAAGCCCCATTATGTCATGAGGAAACCCTGAACAGAAATGCCTTGTCCATTTTTCCTCTACTCCATGACCAAGGTTGTATTGCAGGACATGTAAGAAGGGTAGATCTACAAGTATTTACAGGAACTAAATTTGTTTTGGTGTAACTGTGCCTTTGGCAGAATGTCTGTATTTTCAAACCTACATATTTCGCTTTGGAAGAATATTAAACATGTTGTATATGAGATGAGAAATTTGCTTACATTTATTCATTTATAGCATCTTTATTAAACATGTTTCTGATAATGAATTTGTCAAACAGATTTTGTTCTATCACTTTCATTTTCCATGCAAATAAATAAATACTTCATGCACCAAACCGGAACACAGACAGATATGTTCTATTTTTTTCCAAATGAAGATCACTTTTAGTAGTTCTAGACATGAACTTTATTCTAGTTTACAGGCTGAAATCTAAGTCACTGCAGGGAAGCTACTTAGCAGTTCCACATATTCATTAGCAGTATATGAAGTGGATTTTTGTCTTCCAAATTATATATTCCACTACATAAAGGCTGGACAGTCAGAACTGATGTAAACAGAATAAACTGCATTCATTATACACAGTAGATTCAGAGATTTCAAGGCCAAAAGGTCCCATTATGGCCTTCTATCCTGAATTCGTTCAGAGCACAGATTACAGGATTTTAACCTGCAATTCTGGCACCAGGCCTGTCATTTCCTCCTGGCTTTTCTTTTATAAAAAGCATGCAGACTTGCTTTAAATACTTTAATGCAGAATCCACTTTATCTCTTGATATTGTAATATGAACCGACAAAGGAAAAAAAACAAATCCTACCATGATGCCATTAACACTTTACCTAAAGAAAGACCTTTCGATATAATAATGCCTGGGGGAACTATCAATAAAACAAATCCGTTTAATTTTACAAAGTAATGTGAAACACACTAAGCAAATGCCAAAACTTAGAGCCTGTTCTTCTCTGTTCTGTGGAGCGCATCACTTCTGCTGCCTGAATCCAGTTTGTCTCACTGAAACATTTCACTAGTAGGGTGAAAATATGAAATTATATCAAAACTTAGCCAGCATACTGCAAATGTACCTATGGGGACTACACTGTTGCTTCAGCACTTTGCCATTCAAGGGTTGAGCACAACCACTTCAACTAGTAATATCTCCCCATCCTTCCCCACGATTGGAAACAGCCTCAAATACAGCCCTGTTGTTTATTATAGCATTGCACAGAGGAAACATATTTGTTTTATACATTACACATATGAAGAAACAAATTATTATATTTGCAACTCCATCACGATCTGTGCTTTTCAAAACAAGTAAAGGGCCTAATGGAATACAGGAATACAAATATTACAGAATAAGGTTTGCTTGAAAAATCCCTACCCAGCAATGACAATAGGGACTTATAATACATGTTCAGGTGTTGCTGCCCTGCTCAGAGCCATGGGAGGGTTTTGGACTCGTGAGCACCGGTAAATGTGCTGTACCCGCCTGGAGGGACGGGTCCCATCTCGCAGCATAAGTTGTGAATTCGGATCCAGTTTCTCAAAATCCTTTTTTAGCCCCTCACATCTTCAGGAGCATGTTTTAGCAAGGCTCTGTTTAGTGACACTATTTCAGTTTTCAGGGCTAAACCTATTCTGAATACTTAGAGACAGTTCATTTTCACTCTGAAAGTATATTTTGTACTTGGGCCACTGAAAGTCACAGGTAGCAATGACATATCTGAAGACCAACGACTTAATTTCTATTACTTAATTAAGGTGTGTGTATAAATTTCTATGCCCCATGCAAACTCACGCACATTCTGTCTGCACAGAGCACAAACATTTCTTTTTCTGCAGTGGCTTTTCCTTAAATACGAAACCCAATAAACTGTGACAACATTACCGTTACTGTAACACTTATTTTCAGCTTAAACAGACAAAAAACCACAAACAAAGCATCGGATCAGCTTTAAAGACACAGCCCCTGCACTGGCAACAGAAGTATTCCACCTTTTTTCCTCCAAGAAAAGAACCCACAAATGAAGTTTCCTAGGAAGAAAATAGTTGCTGTATTTGAGGATGGATGTCTTGTTCTAAGCAGATGCCTAGTTTGGGCCAAGAACCCTTGGTCTGATACCAATGACTCTAAGACAGACTTTTCACATTTCTTAGCAGAAGAGCAGAGGAATAAAGCTTCCAAGCTCCCCTTGGCACACTTGGTTTTGGGGAGATGAGAGGGAAGAGAAATACCTTAATTCTCACTTCAAGGAAAAAAATGTAGCTAGCTCTTGGCAAGAGCAGGTTATTTATTCCCTACAGCAAGGAAAGCAGCTGGGAGAAAACTATAACTTTCAAAATATTTGAAACTCATCACTAACACAGTTTGGCACAGCTTGGCTCCGGCTCTTACTGCAGGACTTAATCACTGTTCTTCCTACCTCTAGGAAAAACATTGGGAGTACACACCAAATCATGCAAAGAAAAATATATTCAGTATTTTCACTAAATAAGCACGATTACAGAAGTACCTACGGAACACAATTTTATTTCGAGCTATGAAAAAACAGGCAAAAATTATCATCCATACTTCTGCAGTCTTACAGCCAATTAAGCACTCCTCTTCTGAAATATCACAAGGCAATGGAAAAAAATTGTGAGGTAATAAGTAGCCTGTATTTAATTTTTTTAAACATTCTAGCTTTTTCAGACAAAATGCCTTTGAAATTCTCCAGCACAGAGTTATTTCAAAGTACTGGGTTTCTTTGTACTACTTCTACTTAGTATCTGAGATTCTATTACATTAATCTTTCACTTGTAAGATAAATGGCTGGTTATACATATACTTGAGGGTTAGATAAACAGTACAATGCTAGCACAACCTAACACAGTTAAATGTTAAAGTGACATGGCATTTAACACTACACACTTTCTTTTTACAATATTGCATTCGATCAGACAATTTACATAAACCACTATAAATTTAATTAAAAAGTCCTACAAGTAATTACTGAATGGTAAAAATTAGCTGCATTGTGTAGACCACATCAGGATTTCCTGTATCCTTGTAAAAGAAGTGATACCATAGTCATCCTCTGTAATAGGATACTCATTGTATTGTGAAGTTCTTGCACTGTCTGCCTGATAACATAGTACCCACACACTTAGCTATTCAATACATCCAATGAACATCAATCACATCACAAAATAATACGAATATACATCACATACCCAGAAAACAATTCCACAACTTCATATCCAGGTCATTTATAAAAACACAGTTCCTATAACATAAACGTGATGTCAACGATTCTCTTCTAAGTAAAACCCAACAACACAGACAAGGGTTGTACTTTCTACATAACTTACACCGTACTCACATCCAGAGTATTCTGTCTGTCACCCAGAGCAACCTCAGCTATAAAAGCACCTTGCCCAGGCTTTGCACCCTTTGAGGCAGACAAAATTTCCCTCAACAACCTGGGCATAGAAAGAGAGATTTCTACATAGTATTATAATTTATTCTGTGATTGTTCATGGCGCCATTGGCAGTGATGGAATTGCACTCTGATGTCTTCATTACATGGCAGTAAAAATTCTGGTGGCCAGGAGGATTAAAACAAATAATATTTTTCATTTGGACAGTAAATAAGATGACTAATATTTCTAATTTGGTTATTACGATAGGTTTATTTATGCCTTGCATCCTTACAACGGTAATAAAGATTGAACTGTAGCCAGCTGAGGAGTCATTCCTTCCTAGGAAACGAGCACCTTCATGGGAGAAATTGTTGCCAAGTCTAGAAGAATGCATAGGAAAACATTTTCCCAGCTTTTCTTCTGCAGACAGACACTGCAGAAAGAGATGCTCTTTCCACTAGCCCTAGGTTTCATCAAGCAGAAAGTAAAAGCATTTACTATTAGTCTGGCCCTTAGACCACTTCTTTTTTTAATGTTTTTGTTCTTTTTTTCACCAAGTTTGGTTTCATTTACATCAAACTTTTTCCAGCTCAACTGAATTCTGGAAGGTAAACGGGTAACAACAGTTTTTGGAGTCAGTTATCTGAAGACAATTCCAGACCAAATCATACAGTCAGAGACCAGAGACACTGATACCGATGCCAAAAGGTGCTATTAAAGTCACCTAGTCTGACCTCTTACACATCATATTAATAAACTATCAAAAAAACAGAGATTATTCTAAAAAGGCAGTAACAAGTAAGAAGACATATATATGCAAAGAGTACCTTAGAGAAACATGTTTAACAGTAATAAAAGATGTGCATGCTTCTATACTCCAGTACCTCATTAATACTATGAAAGTATTTGTAGATTCAATTTTGTTTAGAAAAGACCTTATGAACTTATTTAAGATGACACAAGAACTGAGAATAAAAATATTTAATCAGTTATAAACTAGATATAGTAATAAAGGAAGAATTTGTTTAAGTTTTTAAGTTCCCTCTGAAGCTTAGAGCTGGAAGGAGATTAATCACATGCATTAAAAAAACAAAAGAAAACAAAACCAAAACAAATCACACACAAAACCAAAAACAACCCCTCCCTCCCAACCCACAAAAAACCTAACAACAACAAAAACACAAAATCCAACCAAACCAACAAAAAACCCCCACCACAACTCCCACAGTTGTCAGATATTCCATATCCAAAGTAGCGAATCAGGAGTTGTGTCATGTTATACAATCATAAAATAGAAGAAAACAAGGAGATGCCCCTACACTGAAGGGTATTTGGTGCCCAAAATGCATTTCCCAATTTGCGTAATCTGAGTGGGAAGCGTCTTCTACACTACAGGAAGCAAGAGATGAACTCATTTACAAGCCACTTGGAAAAGATTTGGAGGCCATGCTGCAGAAGATAACCAGCGCTGCCTGTGACAGAAGCAGAACTGACATTTATGATCCAGATTAAAAAATAAAAGTTTGGTATTTACTCACTCTTATATACAACATGGCAAAATTCTTGCACACGTTTGGTTGTTAAGTTCATTATATTCCTTACATAAATCTTTCCCCCTCAGAGGAAACTACTAAGAAAGAATCTTCCTCTAATTACAGAAGACATAACAGATTGTTTCAGTTCACCAACTGGTGATTCCTGAAACACAGAGAGACATACAGATTCAAACACTTAAACACCTACATTTTTCCTTCAGTCAGCATTAAGAGTTATTGCTGTTCATGGATGATCCATGCAGATGAGTGTTAAAGGAAAATCACAGCCGGCCAATAGATAGTATTAAATTAAAAAGTCAGTTCACTCGATTTCAAAGAGAATACATACTTACAGGCAAACATTTCACAGTCTCTTCAAATCTTAAGGAGGCAAAATGAGCTGAGAAACCTTTCCTTTCTCATACAGCTATTTTTCCATAGACAGAAAAGATAACCTGAGTGGCTCTCCTAGACATTCATCAGGAGTGATCCTAGAACAGATGCCAGCAAACCTTCAATAAAGATAAAGCTGCTGGAGTCTGCATGCAAAATCAAAGACTTAGTCATAAACACATTATAGTGGGCGGCTGCACAAGGACAGCGTTTGTACATGAAGTATAAATAAATAGTGGGGGAATGATGTTCTCTCTTGAATCATCTCACAGTCGCTTTGATAGAATGATGGTGGCAAACAACAGGAAGGGACATATGGTGACTTCCGTGCTGCAACAGCTAGAAAATGAAAATGTGCGTCTCCTGCAGAAGCAAGAACACACCAGTTGTGTGACTTTCATCACTGGCTTTTTGTAACCTTGCAATGACTTTAACCTCATTATTTTCTACGTGTAGCACTTTACATATTGCTACATGCAATATCTCCATTGTATCTTTGCCTTTTAGAGATATATACTAATCGACTCAATATGGTGTATGATATCACCAGAAGACTTCCCTTAAATAAGACCATTTGGAGGGTTTTAATATGTGTCTTTATCATTTGGTGTCTAGTTCCTAACTGCGCATAGTATTTCTTAGCACAGATTACCCCAGTATTGATGTAAGGTACCACCACAAGCTATAATTATTTAAGTAAAAGGCACAGAGCATTGAGAGTAAACTTGCTTCAAGAGAAAATACTACATCCAGCTTAACTAAGTACCCATGTCACAACTCCTGCAGGCAACAGTGGTAGTCCAAGACAGGCAAAATAAGTGCTTACAGCTTGCAATCCAGCTCTGGCATTCTGAAATGCTGAGGACATTGTCTGAAACCTTCTGGTGATCCACAGAATTGAGTTTTACTCTCTGCAGATTTTATACTGCAGTTTGTATATCATCCACTATGCTTGCCTATAATATTTCTTTCAATGGGAAGGAATATCGTTTATGATATACATAGAAGACATACCATTATCACTTCTTCCCCAGGTCTGAAAAAAGTGATCTCAGCACTGAGTATAACAGAAGCAGTGCCATTATAATGCACTTTGAACTCCTGTCTTTATTTTAATGATGCCCTATTTTTAATGGTATTTTTACAGAGATAGAGGAGATACGTGACTTTTCCCTAGACATGTAGTGATGACTCAAGATTCCTGCATCTTCAACTTCTATCAATATTGACTAAGAGGTTGAAGGCAGAAGCCTGAAAAAGCCATGCAAATGGAAAAAAAAAAGAATGTGGTATATCATAAATTTACAGAGTTAGAAGTCTGCATGTATTTTCCCAAAGGATTAGTTTGTAGCTCTAAAAGAGAAGAAAAGTTATCTCAATAGCAGAAACTAGAGGCACCTTGAAACTGGGTGAACCATATTTGGGGTTTGATCATTAGGAGAGCAAGTATTTTGTAGACAGGAAAGAAGAAAAAGACATTACTTAAATTAGTTTTTTGAAAATAAAGAGTTCAAGCTGTTTGCTTCAGCTGGAAATGTTTTAATACTATGCTTTCTGACATAACAGGAAGAACAGTCACCCAGTAAGCATGAAATTCAGGTTTAAATAACCTCACTGTCGACTGCAGTAGCTTGAAGTCAAGTTGTAAGAAGGAGAAAATGACTGACCTTACAGATAATCTGCCCTCTCTCAGTCTTTGAGTGAGACGGTCCTGACTTTTCAGACTGATTGATCTGAAAAGGTTTTAAAGATATTTACCACATCGCTAACAAATGTCCCAAACACTACAAGATATAACCAAACTGTGTCTCCTTTCCTGCTTCATGGATTGCTCCTAAAACCCTCTGTGAATCAGACCCTTGCATTTTTTCAAAATCACTAAAAGCTTCATTTACCTCTAATAGTTTCCTCTTTGATGAAAATCCTTAAGCATCTCGGTCTCGGAGCTGATCCACTATCAGCACTTTACATACATACACATATCCCTCTGTCTTTTTTCACTTCTGCTGCTATAGCAAAACATTCACGCACTGCAGTCAGTTTTTCACCTGAAAATGAGAAACCTCCCACAACCCTAAATATCAGAAAAGACAAAACACAGTCACTTCAGCACCCATGACAGCCAAACCTTGCTTTAACTGCACACATCTCCTAAAAAAGAACTACGAGAACTGCTACTGCCCTTTGAATCAGTCCTGTGAAAGGAGAGGCAGAAATCATTTCCTGATAGGCTTCTCTCAGATGGGTGTTGGAGCGATCATACTTTTCCCCTAATTTTCTTGATTTTATTCAAGATGATCAATTAATTCATAGCGATGGTAACACCATACATATAGTGAACAAAAAAATGCAATGTATATGCTTCTCTGGAGATGTACTAAACCAAACCTATGATGGACCTGAAGGGAAGTTATAACCAGGTTGGGATTGGTCTCTTCTCCCAGGCAGTCAGCAATAGGACAAGGGGGCATGGGCTTAAACTCTGCCAGGGGAAATTTAGGCTGGAATTAGAAAGCAATTCTTTATAGAGAGAGTGGTCAGGCATTGGAATGGCTGCCCAGGGAGGTGCTGGACTCACTATCCCTGGAGGTTTTTAAACTGAGATTGGACGTGGCACTTAGTGCCATGATCTAGTAAATGGACTGGAGCTGGACCAAGGGTTGGACTTGATGATCTCTGAGGTCTTTTCCAACCCAGTTGATTCTGTGATTCTGTGACTCTAGTATTAGCTTTAGAATAAAAAACAATGTATTTCCACAGGCACCATAAATACATACGGTATCGTATATATGCTTGGTACTAGCAAATTTCTGTTGGAGTTACATAGGTGACTACGTTCCCTTGATAATTTGGATGATTAAGAGCCTCTCGCTTCAGTGACATTTGCCTTGACAAGCCTAAGGAAGAACACTGTGTAAGCAGCAGAGAACAAAGAGCACCTCTTTTCTCACTGCCGTTGAGGGTCCTCATGGTAGTAAAAAAAATATAAGGCTATCAGCAGAAATTAGTAACTGTTCAGAATCTTTCCGTTCTCTTTGTGGGATGCAGGGACCACAGGTCATTTCTTCCACTCCCCTCTTCCATACAAAGACAAATCAAGTTGAATGACGTGTCCTTAGTGTGTGGTGGAGAAGTACACAAAGTACAAAAAAACAACCTGGTAGAAAAATCCACCTTATTCATTAGCTAGAATTTTCTTTACAAATGTGTGATTTCTAGCACCAAGAAGTAAGATTAATTAAAAATATGATCAGACCTGTGCTACAAACAGGTAAATCATCTGATAACCATGAACAGCTGTTGGTTGTTGCACGCTTTTTATTAAATCTATATTTGAAAAGAGCAATCTTCCTGAGAAATCTATCTTACCACCAGAGTTTTTGTAAGAACTGTGTATCATTCACAGGATGAGCTGCTCTGAAATGAGACTGCCTTTAAATAGATTCAAGTGTTTTTTCTTTTTCATACATACTACAGGTCCACAAGAAAAACTCAGGATGTCATTGTGATCTATACTACCTCTGCCTCTCACGGTAAATGGCAGTCATAAATCTTCTTTGATCAAGGAGAAAAAGCAGAATTTTACTGAAATTTTGGTATTTCTAGCATTTATCTTATTTTCCTCAATTTTTTTTATTTTTTTATTTTCCCCCTGATATTACCACATTTCCTTTAGAGGAGTATGACAAAAGGGCCACTATTCATGTAAATGAAACAGCATCTTATTTTGATTCATAATGTCAGTCAAACAACACTATAGGATAGGATATTATCCTCACCTGTAGCACTCCCAGGCTCAGATACATAAGAGCAGGCATTGACAGTATCTCTGGAAGCCATGGAGCCAGAGCCCAGCCTTCAGAAGTACTTCCAGTACTTTGATTCAGTCCTGTGGGCCCTTGTTTGCACCTCTTTAAGATGCCAAAGTCTCAATACCTGCTGAACAAACACTATTCCTGCAGGCAGCACTGATCCATGAGGAAAAGCCCCACTGCCCCCACTGATACCACATCAAGCACCAAGTGTTTGCATTGGGGCTCCAAAGCAACTCGTTATTTTTCCTTTTACTCTTACATCAATATAACTTTCAGGCTTTGAAACTATTCAACATTTTTGAAGTCCCAAGTAGATTATTAGAAGCTCAGATTTGAACTTTACCCAATCAGCAGTAGCTGATACATCTCCAAATGTTAACAGTGTAAATATTCACATGTAGAAAAACAAATTTCTGGTTACATTAAGCAGTATTTTTAATAAGATCTTGTGACAAGTAAGTAAACATTAGGGCACTTCAGGGTTATTTGGTTTGCTTTTCTTTTGTAATAATGATTGAGAACTGATTTGGAACAGGCTGCCCAGGGCAGTGGTGGAGTCCCCATCCATGGAGTGGTTTAAAAGGCATTTAGACGAGGATTTTAGGGACGTGGTTTAGCGCTAGAGTTGGGTTATGGTTGGACTCAGTGATCCTGAGTGTCTCTTCCCACCAAAATGATTCTATGATTCTGACTATCCTGCAACATTTTTCATGTCTAATGTCATGTTCTAATGTCTACATTTAAATAATAGTTGTGGTGTGAATGCAGCTCTAAAAAGTTTAATCTGGGTTGTGTATAAATTAATGGAAACACTCTTTGTTTTCATTTGGAGACATGGCTAAAATAAGGTGTTTCACCCCAGGTTCTAAGAAAGTATTTATGTAACCCAAGGCATGTTATTTACAAGAGTATCACTAGCGCTAGATCTTGATTGTCCCGAGCGTGCAACAGTCCTCCCCCTCTGCTTGGGATAACCTCTAGAATGGGCTGATAAAGGAAAGACTGTTGCCACAAACAGCTTTTCACTGTCACTGAGGGATGAGATAGATTTCAATGGGCTGCTTAATAAAAACCTTATATATAAATAACAACATTATTTCAGAATTATGAAAAGGAAGCAGAGAAGACAATGGCCTACTTGTGGGAACCGCTGAGCAAATCTCAGACATGGCTAAAGACAATACTATCCACGGGTGAAGTTACTGGGGAGCCACAGCTTCCAGTATCCACAAAAATGGGACAAAGTTCATGGTGAAACAGAAACTATAACACACATCCTCTTCCTTCAGCACACCGGTTTGCCTCTTCCCATACCTCCTTCCTTGTGAAAAAAGCAAACAGGTACACAGGAGTCAACATGAACTTGTAACTTTACTGAGCAGTGCTTCCTTAGAAGGGATTGAAATAACCCACCTATTTATGAGTAGAATGAAACACACAGAAATATCCTGAAAGTTAAAACACACGATTCAGTGGTCTGCAAAGACAAAAAGAAGTCTGAGTCAAACAAAGCTTCATTGAAGATTTGCAAGGCCCAGAATTCCCTCTATTTCCAGAAGTGTTCTCAAGCCAGTTTAATATTTCTAGGTAAATAATTCATGCTACTTTTGCTTCTAGCAATAATGTATTCCCAGAAATGCCGGCTGCACAGTATGCTGGGCTTTTTCCCTGGATTTCAGGCTGCGCTGTCTGAAAGTACACCACTTAATTCCACTAGCAGAAGTGATCACCACCTATTTTTGAGTATGAACAAAGAACAATGCATGAAGACCAAGCTTTTCAGACATAGCTTCAGCTATAACATACGAAATGGCCATAAACACAGAAAACTAAAATTGGTATCTATATATTAAACAATCACCATAAATTATCAAGTATTTCTCTGACTAGACATCTCAAGTATTTCTCTGATTAGACATCTCATATAGTGAGAACTGAACACTCTGTATTTCCAAGGACAGTCCTGCTATAATGAGGAAGAGCACAGAAAGACTAAAATCACGTTTCTGTTGGGAATGGTGTCCTACTTATGTTTTTACCTCTTTGTCCTTTGCAAGGATAAAGTTTGCAAGCACCGATGCTCTCAAAACATGTCTTTATATAAGTCCTTCTCTAACCTGCTATAGGGAAGGCAATTATTTTACAAAGATTGTTATTTAGGAGGTTTCTACTTTCATCCTGAAAAAAGATCTTCCTATATAGTACCGTTGTATCCTACGGCATACTAGCTGTGATAGAGCTGCAAAAAAAATCAGTTAGAAGCTTATAGCTATTAAAACAGACCATTTTAGGACATTAGAAACGTAACATAGATTTACACATGGATTCTTAAGTATAATTATCCTGTGCAGGTTCAGCTACCGGAACAAGCAGGGAAGAATACCTTTTCTGAGTTATCTGCAGAATTATCTTTATCTTCCAAAAAAACAGTGGGAGACTTGAAATCTCAGGGTGTTATAATGGGGGTAAATTTGGGCCATCATGCATACCAGCAATTATCCCAATCGCTGCAGTGATTTATACTGGTTCTGTAACGTGAAAGAGTGAGGAATGGTGGTGTTTCTTGCTATTTGTTTCCAGAAGAGCACAGTAGTTGCTCACAGTGACTATTCCTGTTACATTCTCCCTACTATTTTTATGTTGCAAAACTAAGATACAAACCCACCATGATCCATCCACAATAACGCCTGCAGAACTACAGCATGCTTGCATAATTCCACTATTGTGTCACTTAAACGTGCACGAAAACCCAAACTACTCAACACAATAGAAATACTTTTCACTCTGATCAACAGGAAAAGGTGGACTGAGATCAATTAAAATAAGCTCAGTATCAAGCAATAATATCAGTATTGTTGTGATCAAGTGCACACAATGAAATAGGAAAACTTGAGGTGGGAGCTCAAGGTGAGGGCTAGTTTTATTATTTCAGATGCAATCAAAGCAGAGACAAAGAAATAAGTAATTTGCGATAATATTTAATACATATGCAAACAGGAATACTACCTAGGCATTATCTATGTATTTGTACTGGTAATCTTCTTAAAGAATAGTCTATTAATCACATATTTTACTGCTGTCAGTTTTGTTTGCAGAATTGTCATGAATAATGAATAATTTACTGTACCAGCTCCAAAGGCTCAAAAAAAAGTACCACAAACTCCTTTCTTCCCAGTATGTGTATCTCTTACAATTTTATGACTCATTCTATTTCAGTTTCCCCCCACAAATGATGTATTCCAAGCTTGAAAAGGAAAAAGTCACAGGTTATCAGAGCACACTTCACTACTAAATATTAATCACTTAGTCTCTCACTGGCAGTGAAATCTACTTTAGCATCACTAGTGGTGATATTATTTGATTCTGACAGAAGACATTGAGACAGACTTTTAACAGCAACCAACAGAAGAATGGAATTTGGAATTGGCTTCAACATTATGGTAATTTCAGATAATCAACAAAGACTGATTCAAGCTGAAGCTTAATATAGTTATTGATCCGACTTTGCGTTTTTAAAAGTGTAAGTTTAAACATTTTTGCTTTCAAATCTTTCTGTAATTGGCATGTTTAGAGCTCTATACTTTTTCATATTTAAATGTCTATGATAATCATTTTCATCGGGGGCCACATCAGCCTTGTGGTTGCCTTCAAAGGGCCAAAAGTAATTCTAGAACTGTATAAATGTAACTACTTCTACATTCAGCCCTTTGAAGGCAACCACGAGGCTGATGTGGCCCCCAATGAAAATGAGTTTCACACCCCCGGTCTAAGACGATGACCTGATGTTATTAGTTCAATTGACATTTAAGAACTTTTCCAATCATACTTAAAAAAAAAATCCCTCTCTCTGCCAACTTAAAAATAAACATGCAAAAGTAAAACTAAATTACAGAATTAGATCAGTGATATAATTCACTATAATGCTATCATTAACTTAATTGACACTATGCAAATTTACATTTAATTCTGGATATGCCTTTTATTTATAGTTGGTTTTTTTTTAAAGATACAAACAGCAACCACTCTAGAATAAATTTTGTAGTTTGAGTGGGTTTGATCAATCAATTAAAACTACAAGTTGCATTTCAAAAAAAGAACCTGGTGAAAAATTTCCAGTACTATCCTTTAAAATACAGGTGATGTTTACCTATGTGCTAGGTGCTGGCAGAAACGCTACGCAGAATTTATAAGCATCTTTTGAATATAGTTTAAGCAGTGCTTTTGTTGGCTGCCTAACACTCTTTAGAGTAGAATATTTTCTAAGCAGTGGTGTTAAATTCTCATTTTTATGTCTCAGCTTAGTCATACTCACAGGTGCTTCTTGTCTTTGAGAACTGTTATGTCCTTCCAAGAGACAAGCCTACATAACCCTGTTTCTTCCATGTGCAACACCAGAGCAGGGAGAAGTTCCCAATAATCAGTTTTCAGCCTGGTCTCTATATAGTGCAGACTGATATCTGCACTGAATTCCAATTTTAAATATCTTACTATACCAGCTGATCTCTGCTAAGATATCCACTCCCATCTTTAAAGTTAAGCACTAAGGTTAAAGAAAGATTTTCACATACCAGAATCTACCGCAGACACAAGTGTTTGGGGTTTTTCTCAAATTTCTTTAGAAACCTCGTCTTCAAGAGAATATTGCTAATTCATGCTGTGTTTCCAGCTCTCGGACAGTGCACTAGATTGCAAGGTTAATTGACAAAACCAAGAGACCCATGAGGAACAACATAATTCCTGCAAACATGCAAGATGAAAACGTGCTCTGCCCCCAGCAGCAATGACAAACAGCCATAAAAGTTCCAGTGTGTTCACTGACAAGTGGCCACACTGGGTTTTGTGGTTTGACTGGTATTCAGACCCACCATTAGACTGGCTGCTTACTATCACTACAATGCTTTACCAGATAAATATACATATTGGTCCTAAACAGAAATACACTCTACATTGCTGTTATGATTTAAGAAAAAGGAAAAAAGAAGTCATACTGGGAACATGAAAGATAGAGAGAAACATTTGAGAGTGAAGTTTTAGTTCTTACCCCCCTAAATGTCAAACTGCACCTTCCACTCCCTGAGAATGTGTAACAGGACAAAAGCAAGTCTGACAGATATTGAACAACCCAGATCTTTCGGTAACAAAAAAAACAAGTTGCAATTTTCTGTGAGTGCTGGTAATAGTAGCCAAGTTTTGGAGGAAGTAAAAACAATTCAATTTTTGTTCCTTATCTTAAAAAAGTAGTTCACAGGTATGAAGAACCTGAACGCAAGTCCAGGTAACAAGTTGCTCCTCTTCATTTTCCTTCATCCATTCAGGTGGAATCTTCAGAGAAGCTACATTTACTGGATGAGCCTTGCGTAAGTGGGGCACAGTAAACATGTAAAATTAACGGCATATACCCTGACAACCGCAAAATGCATGCTGGTACTTACACGTCCTATGATTTCCTTAGTGAATTTGAAGAAGCAATCAGTATGTGAATTATAATAATAATAATGACAACACAATACACATGTGCTTGCTTTTAATTGTTTTTTTCAAGAGCATGAAGCCAAGGGCAGATCCCATAGCCTGGACTAGGCTCCTAACAGCTTCGCTGGCTGCAAAGCACATGGTAGACTCTGGTTTCTCACCACATCGAGTCACCGGCCACATTCCAAGAATGAACCTTCCACTTTCTGTAGCTTGTGCAAAAGTCATCTATCATTTTAATCGCTCTGCAGTTAGTAGATAGAGGGGTGCCAATCTCTCTCAGACACTTTATTTTCTACTTCTCTGGGAGAACAGTGTTCAGGAGTATTTAGTTGTCAAAATGTGACACAATAATGCAATAAAAAAGGCTTCACTTGGTGATGGATATGTATGAATTAAAAGGAGAGAATAATCAACTTCTTTTGGGCCATCGGAATGAAACAGAGCCTTCACTCTTCCAAATGTGCTCAATTCCTAAAGGACTGAAGCCAAAATTGGGATCCTGAAAACCTCCAATTACTGTCTAAACATAGGCACTCCATAATGGCAAAAACCTTATTTTTTAAGGTCACCTTTCTCCAGGTGCTTTAACTTCTGCTTCTGTGCACTCATTACACAACCAGAGCTGAGCATCCTCATGTCTACCTGCATTCAAGCCCTGGTCCAGATCAATAAATCAGCTGTCCTACAGCCAAAGTCCTCTGTGGGTGTCAATGCAGGCGTTTGAAAACAGACAGAAACTGGACTGGGATCCTTCCAAATTGAGAAGCAGGAGCTTTTGTTCACAGTCAGTTGGGTAGAAAAACTTTTTGTCTAGTAACTGAGCAATGTTCAGCAAGGAGAGAGAAAACACTTTTTTAGTCCATCTCCAAAAAGGTGTTATATTCCATCCTCTCAAAAATGTTGCCAATGCATCAGGTTTCAGATTATTTTTGTTTAGGAAGCACACCCTTCCTTCTTTACTGAAATTATATAAAATAAATGACATTTCATAAGGTGAGTGGGACTAATAAGAGCATAGTGCCACAGCTTAGTGGTTCAGACTTTCATCTGGGACTGTGAGATTCCTCAAAGGAGTGACTGAAGCAAAGGTTTATTTATGTTTTTTAACCAAAAGCTGTCCAATGCAAACACAGCTCCCTCTACATCTGTAACTACCCAAAGGCATTTTCTCAAGTCTTTCAAATCTGTGTGTGGCTTCTTCCTTCATCATCTAAAATTTTAAAACATGCTTTCAAAACTGGGGACCTTTCAACTGGAAAGAGTATTCCTGTACTGACCCTGTCAATTCCACATCCTGAGCTAAAACCACCTCTCTGCTTCTACTCCTGCTTTAGCAGGTGCCGGAGCTGTGTGATGGAACCATTTGCCCTCATTGCCAGAACATCATGCTGGAAACTCACATGTCCTTATCATGACAGCTAAACCTTTCTCAGCGTCACCGCTTTCTAAAATACAAACATATCACAACCGAGGTATGACTGCACCACAATAATATCTTTCCTAGGAGTACAAGTATCGTTTGGTTTTGTTGTTGTTTTATACTTTATTTATGTTGCTGCATCAAAATAGACATAAAAGCATCTTGCGTGCAGAGGTCCACAATGTTGTTGTACATGATGCAGACAGATGTACAGATTATTTTTATTCATGTGAGGATCTTGGCACCATTTACAGCAAATTTGATCAGCAGTGATTTACTTTGAGTTCACTCATGACTATACCCACAGCTCACCATGGGGAGCCTCATTTGAACCATCCTCGTGACATTTTAACTTCTCACTGACAACTAAATTTTAAGATCTGTCAGTCAGTCAGTTCTTTACCAATTAAAATGTTCTCTACTGCAATTCTCTGCTGTAATTCTGTTACATGTGGTAGGTAAAATAACTTGCATGATTCTAAAAGACAATATTTTATTTAAAAGTTGCCATGGCCTCAAGTCTCCCATTTTAATCTATTCTACCATGGAACAGATCAGCATCCAGAAATCAGGTGGAATTTAAGTTTTAAAAAATATGTCTTAGGAAACCACAAGCCTTTAGAGCCAATGAAACTTTGTCTCTCACTCTCTCAGAACAAAAGACTAAGAACTACTCCAAAATCCTCCATCTCAAACTAGAGGTCACAGCGATGTGTGAAACAGAGAAAGACGAGATGGCTGGAAAAGCCCTTTGAAGTGAAAAATAACAGTATGTGTCCAAATGGCTGCCCAGAATTAGACATCCCTGAGAGAGAGGCTGGGAAAAAAAACACCTCTGGAGGCTTCAATAGCCCTGAACATGAAATACCGGCCACTCAAAACCCCTGCCCCGCACAAAGGGACTGACTGATTTCCTCCTGACCTCGGCCGAGCTCCCCGAGCTCCGTCTCATCAGTCACTTTATGGGGGAATTGGGAAGGCAACGCTTGGAATTTCTGTACACTTAGAAACAAATTAACCATAAAATATGCCTCCAAATACATAAAAAGAAAATTGGCCTCCATGATCTCAATTAAATACACATTACAGCAAACCTTCTGACTGTGTTAAGATTTGATTTCGGTTCTTTCACGACACAAAACAAACACTCACATAACCACAGGCAATTGAAACTGTATTTCTGTATGAAATTCCACAAGAAGTTCCTGATGGAAAGAACTGATTCATTCCTGAGAATTCATAACTAATTTAAATTTCAATGAAGCAAGTGCACACCTGTCTGCACATTTTGTTCCTCCACATCTATCAAGTCTAGAGTCTTCAGTGCCAAACCAGTGAATCTTCCAAAGGAAAAAAAAAGAATAAATTAAAATATCGATTAACTTATTTAGGAGTTATGGATTATATTTTAGCAGTCACTATTGAATTCTGTATTAGCATCTAGTTTACATGTTTTGTTGTATAATAGCTTCATTGCCATAACGAACATACTACAATAAAACTTGTAAAAGCCAATATCGTGTAAGAAGCATTTTAACAATTGCAATAGCTTATCATTCATTGTGTTCTGTTCTGCCATAGACAGAACTGACAAACACGTATCCAGGGATGAAAAATACCTCTGCTATTCAAAATTTTTAAGACATTTTTCATCAAACAGGATCAAAATACTGTTTTTCCAAGATAAATGCATCCATTTTGACTGGTAATTGTCTTTCATCAAATAACTAATGTAATTTGGGTTTGTGTGGTTTTTTGAAGCGACAAAACAGAGTTTGTTTGCTGTATTGTCTTTAATTCAACTCTACCTGCAAATATTAGACAGCAATGATAAACAAAGAACAGTCAGATATTTCAATTAATTCCTTGGACAATCTCTATTATACATGCTCCCCTCCAGAATAAATATTATAATCCGTGGTAGTACAGTGGCCTATATGAAAGTTTTACCTTAAATGTAAACATTAAATGTTGGGTAAGGGTATATCTCTTGAAACAACATAAGCTGAATCAAGTACGCTGTTAATAAAAGAACAGGGGAGCTCAGAAGCCATGTTCATGCAGCAAGAAAACATCAAATGGATCATCACATGGCCCAGGGTCTCCATGATTTCTACAAACTCACAGAATGAATAAAATGTTCTTATGATCACAAAACAAACAGAAAATAGAGCAAGGAAGAAAAAGGAAGGGACATCTTTCAGTTCAACCCCTAGAACCCAAGAGCTGACAAAAAGATATATATAAAAAACCCCTTACCTTTCTAGAAATCTCTCTCTTTTGTTTCCTTGGTTCTTATACAAAACACTGTTGTTAATCCTGACAAGAGCCCTGATGCAAAGCCTACTGAAGTCACCAGTAGTATATTCAAAGTAATTCAAAGTAACCCTCTGGGGAGTATGGATCAGGTCACTCCATAAGTATCCCAAGAATCTCAAACTGAAGACACAAAATAATGAACAAATAAGATTTTGATTGTGAGAATCCCTCTTCATGCAAGTAATACCTCTGAAATCAATGTTTCTTTGTAAGGACTGTGCACGTAACAATTACTCAAAATTAAGGTGTAGTCCTTTGTACATCGCTAAGGTCCTGAATTATAACAGTTCAGAAAATTCAGCCTATAAGATTATAATTCCACTGGTGTAAGAGCTTTCAAGATGAGTCTGAACTCGTAATGAATTCTTCTGCCATGGTCCTCTAAAGGAAAAAAAACCACAAATCTCTCTTTTTTTACTAGCTTATTACTCTTCTGAAGAAAATAAAACAAGTGAAAGCTCTACTTATATTAGAAAATGCTGCAGCCCACCAAGAGTCGATCTGTAGATAGAAAGAGTGCTGAAGGTCTGACATCCATCCATATTAACCGTATCTCAGGGTTTTTACTTCAGAGCCGCTCCAGAGTGGCCCCGTGGACTGAACGTCCCTCAGGAACTGAAGCACCCATGGGGTGCTCCTGGATACCACCAACTAAGCCATCTCCATCTGAAAGGAATCCATTCCACGTGCTTCGCAAACGGCCCACAACGCAAACTATAGTAAGTGGGAGCAACAGGTAACTCACTTGGAAAGCGTAACCTCAATCCAACCCAAAAGCTGGATATAGAAGTACCCAAAAGTCACCACCATCCTGAGAAAAGCCCCACAGATCCACATAATTGGGAAGCTCAGGACTGTCCCTGTACCTTCACAGAGTGAAGCCAACTTAGATCATAGTGTCCCACCTCCCCTAGGAATATTCAACAGCTGGTCCTCATTGTGGAAATATATGGAGACTTCAGGCATAACAAAAAGGTACTTTCCAACAGCACTTGTATTATGATCTTCAGTGTTGCGAAAGGGCTGTAATGTTTCATCTAAATTGGCTCACAAATATCAATATGGTGATTCACATGAAAAGTTATGCTTCTGCTGAAGGGTTTGCAAGTCTGAGCTTTTAGTCCAGATGTTTGCAAAGTGCTGGATTAGAATGGCCACATATTTGTTCACAGGTGCTTTGCGATGTATAATATACACTATTATTCATCAAGAGTAACTCCACTAAAATCAAAGACAGACAGGGCTGAAGCTGGTAGGAGTGAATACAAATCAAGTTGTAAAAGCCTTGCTTTGCTGCATCTTTTTTCTTGTCCCTAATGGCAGGCAGAAATACTAATTATACACAAACAAAAGATTTTACTATGACCTTGGAATCACATAATTAATATCAAATGCATTTCTGATACCTAGCAAAAATGTTGTAACCATTATTGTATTATACAGTCCTGCTCACAAAGACATTACTAAGAGGCTTTGTTATGAGAGTCAACCACTTGATTCCTAAATAATGGCCTTTCAGGTTACTGGAAGGAAAGTAGATTGAGTTTTTAGACTGCCCTTTAACCTTGTTACCCAAAGGAAAAAAAAATAAAGGCTGACATTAAATTAAAAAGATTCCAGGTTTCAAACGTCTCTTACAATGTGGTTTACAGAACTCACTCCTCTTGTAAAGGAGAATGCAGACCTGACTGAGAGATGATGAAGAAAGCAAACTGATAGTGCGATGACCTCTGTGGTCAGAGCCAACACTAATAGTTCTGGGAACTGATCCCTGACTACCTTCTTCCTTCCCTCATTTTTTTTTAAGTTCTTTGAAAGCTATGACAAACAGTTTTCTGTATTAACTTTTGCACCACTAGTACTATCAATATATATATGCAAGGCTTTTTCAGAAGCAGCTTTTCAATAAATGCAATCCTCATAAATAGTGAAATAATATGTCTCAAGTTTGAGTTCTCTACAGCTTTATCATTGCTGCAATGTGTCACCGAGGCAAGATCAGGAAGAAAAACAGTAAAGTCATGCTGTCTATGCATGCAAACCAGAAACATGACCCTATTTTTTTCCTACAGGCACATGGACAGAAACACAATACAGTTTACTTGGCATTTCGAGTGTATTTGTCCCTTAGTGGGGGTAGGCAGGAGTATTAGGTCATGTATCCCATTTTTGCTGCTCCTGGTTTAGAAGAGTGAGTCAATGCAGAGGGTGCATTACCCCTGAATAAAAATACACGTCTGGGATGTAAAAAAACACGGTTCAGTTTCTTAGACTAATGTAGAGGTCTTGACTGACGGTGGATATATCACTCATATTCTGACTCATTTCCTCAGTTATTAAAAGAGAAAAAAAAGCATTTTCATTCTTCCATAGATGAATATACTCACAGTTGTAAGGCAATCTGGTAATATGACGATGGAGTTTCCACTAAAACACAAAACTAATGACATGGTAAAACTGGTCTCCAGCCTGTCCCTTGATGGCACAAGACACGACAAAGGAACTGTTGTGTGATGGGACTGGGCCACAAGGGCCATGAAGACACCAAACAGCCAAAACCAATATTTTTATCATTTAACCTCGTTTGAAGGGTTTAAAAGTCATCAGTATCCCTCAAAACTTGCCCTGCCTGGTCTCTCAGTTAATACACAAATTGTTTTTAGCAAATGATTTTAAACAAGTGAAAAATGTGAAAATTTTTACACGCCTATTGCAAATTCACATCATCTATTTTTTTATAGGGACTTTTTTAGTAAGCAGCTTACCATGCATGCAATCATTTCATGCAGCTTACCCAAAATAATGTTATTTTAAAATTTAAACAGACAGGAAGACAGATTGTAGTCATTGCAAATTGCTTCCTCCAGAACATTACTTCAATAACCTAATATTGAATGCCCCCTCCCAGTGTACAGCTAGGACCACTGTGCTGGAGCTGTCATTTTCCAGGGTTAAAATGAGCACCATTCAGCATGGTAGCTTTTCCACCACTGTCTGCAGAAAATTGAATTAGGAAGAAGAGCAACTCCCATTAAAAAATAAACAGCAGTATTCCTCTTTTATTATTCCTCTTAATCCACTTTGGTTTAATTTGGTTTTGCATATTTATGGATTCTCCACCCTGGTCTACTTTTACTCATAGAACAAGATAAATATATATACCTATAATTATAAACATAGGACACTTTTTGAGCTAAAGCACATGACTAGTGAGAAGCATGAAGCAAAGCAGAGGCAGCCCAGAGATGCCACCGGTGCCACTGTCAGCAGCTGCAAGCACAGCAACTTCTGTGATGCACACACTCCTCCCATAAATATTGTGATATTTTCCAAGTACGGGAGGTAGGAGAGGTAGAGCTGAGGAGCCGTATGTAGTCCCTGGTAATACACAACCACTCAGATACAGTTGAAGACAGACATTCGGGCCGCCTATAGCTCCAATACCCTAAACTCTAATTCCTCTCTGTGTGTATGGGAATTTAATACCTTGACTATGTGCTGCATTGTCTTAGCAGATGCAGAATTTGTGGAAGAGGAAAACCCATCCTCATTCTTCATCTGCTCAGAAAAAAAACCCACACACAGCTGTAATTACATTTACATTTTATTCCAGTATTTTCTTTACCTTCTGTTTGAGTCTTTCTAGAGGACTCAGCCTGTTAGCTCTCCAGGCACATCTCAAGAAGCTGATGTGTGTATTTTCACTGACCTGGGTCCCTGATACGAAATTGTCTGAAGCTGAGTGGCACATTCATCCATCAATTTCAAAAATGGCACTTGGTTACAGTTCTTTTTTTTTTTTTTTCCCTCCCAGAAACCTTTCATGCCTGCACTTTCAATATGGCATTAACTGCTGATGTAACACAGCATTAACAGTCTGATGATGCACCTAAAAGCATTAAAACAATCTCATAGAAAGTATTATAATAACCACAGCTCCACAAAATTAATCGAGAAAAAATAAAGGAAGCATTTTATTCATTGAATCATTTCAACAAATCTTCTTAATTCATCAAATTTAAAATGGTGGGGGGGAGAAAAGCGAGTAAGTATTCACATTCTGACCAGTGTTCGAGAAACACTTTGTTTAGGTCTTTCTGTATACAAATCACTGTGCCCTTTCCTGTCTTCATCTCCCACCATTCTTCCTTTCGTACATAATGAGCTTCTAAATTGTAGGCCATTTAGTCATATCTAACCTTTATAGCATTTTTTTATGATGGATGTATTCTTACCAAATGAAAATTGTTCTGTAATAGCAGAGATTTTTCAATAAAATAAAGTAGTACTAGGTAAGCAATAAGAAAATGCTAATCACATTAACAGCTCTTCATTGCATTTATGTAGCATAATACTTAATAATGTGGGTTTATCACAACATTTCACTGAATGATACAAAATTTACTAATGTAATATAGAACTCATCCATCCAGTTGCTCAAAAGCTGTTCTCTCTCCTTGTCAGTCTTGCATTCTAACATTTAAACTACAGAAAATGTTCTGAAATATAAAGTAGGAGGCTGTTTTGTATGGTTTTTGGTTTTCTTATTGTTAGTGATGGGCTCCAAGCATGTTTGCTGTTTTTTTTTTTTAATTTGTTTATCCTGGAACTGTTTTTTGATGGTTTCTTTAATTAGTTTGAATCTCTTGTACTCTAGAACAAGACTGCTATATCCATGATATTCAATGAAATCACAGCCTAGAGATAGCTTTTATGAACTTTTTAGTCCCCTCTGTCTGCCCAGGTTGCCTGTACCTCCAAAAGTACTAAGTAAACTCAATCACAGTGAATGCTGTTTGCTAAACTGGCTGGGTGTGCCATCAAGAAGGTTCTGGTGGCAAACATGGAGGTGAACTTCTCCTACAGCTGGCTCCAATACTGAAAAAGACCGTATTGTCCACTGCCAAACTTAAAGTTTCTTTCTCTCTGAAGTAAACTCTGCCAAGGGAATTCACAGACTTCTGAACAGTTTTTTTTCCATTTTTTCCCTAAAAAGATATGAAAAGAATACTGAGGGGAAATACACATTCCCACTTGCTTAAAGCACCAAATTATGAGGCATTATATTATATGACTTCAATAAATAATAAGGTAAGAAAAGATTACCATCTTTAATTAGAAAACAAATTTGACGCCATTATTTTATTTAACTATTGGTTAGCAATTGCAATTACAATGGAAAATACAATTATTTTTCTGTATAAAATAATTTTCCTAAACTCTTCTTCAACCATCACAGACACTGTGTGCAGCCCTACTCATTTTAAAGGAGTTACCATATTATTCAATTTTTGAAGAGTCCTTACCGTAGTTACCCCTTAGATACATAGTGTATACACTACTATGCCTTAAAAAGAAACAACTGATTTAAGGAAGTATGTTCTAAAAGGCAGAAAATGAATGTCTTTTATTTTTACATATTAATAAGAAAAAAAAAATCATGTGAAAGGTCATGGCAATTGTGGAAGGTTTCTGAAAACTGCAAAAAAGCGAGTTTCATCTTCAAGATGGGCAAAAAGGAACAGGTAACCATGGGCTTTGTCAGTCTTACCTCAATCCCTGAGAAGGTGATTGGAACAACTAACCCTGGTAATCATTTCCAAAGCTATGAAGTAAAAGATGATATTTGGGTGCAGCTGACAGAGGTTTACAAAGGGTATCGCAGAATCATGGAATATCTCAAGTTGGAAGGGATCTGTAAGGATCACCAACTTTTTACTGTGACATTGGTCAATGTTTGAACCGGTTGCCCAGACAGGCTGCAGTGTCTCCATCCTCAGAGATACACAAAACCTGA
The DNA here is from genome assembly GCF_037038585.1 of Patagioenas fasciata. Taxonomy (NCBI): domain Eukaryota; kingdom Metazoa; phylum Chordata; class Aves; order Columbiformes; family Columbidae; genus Patagioenas; species Patagioenas fasciata. The sequence continues at coordinate 9,042,158 of NC_092526.1, read as the reverse complement.
CTGGTTGGTGCCAGCCCTGAGCCACCTGCTGTAGATGAACCTGCTTTGAGAGCAGTGGTTGCACTGGACCAGAGGCACCTTTCAACCTCAGCAATGCTGTGACTCTGAATTCCAAAGCCTTAGAGATCAACAGCACTTGTCTCTCTCATTTCATAGTGTGAGTTTGGCTTTCAGCTACTAGCACCTTACTTTCCCTGAAAAACAACAGGTAATGTTACACAGATTGAGTGCTGAATATAAGAAAGAACCTTCGCTGACATAAATCAATGTACTACCATTGACATCAATGGAACTAATTCACAATCTGCAGCTGAAAGACCTATTTCTATCTTGAGATGCATCTTTTCAAGTTTTTCCATTAAACTTTTATTAGCATTTCATTGACTAGTATTGTAAAGTATTCTAACCATGCAAAAGAAGGTCCACTATGCTTTCTTTTAGAATTTTAATTCTATGTTGAAGTCAGTGTTCTACAGCTGTAGACAGAACAACAAAAGAGTATAAAAGAAAACATTTCTATACCAAGAAAGAGTATCTTTCATTAGACCTTTGTTATGGCTGGGCAAAGAAATGACAAGCTTTAAGGGGAAAAAAAATCTTCATTACCCTTCAGATGTTTCTGCTTGAATTTAACAAAAGTTCAATTTTTAGCTGCCTTGCTTGCAATGAAGCCACATAATAAAATACAGTAGTATAAAATGCTACAAAGTCATAAATGCCTGTTTCACTCAGAAAATGATTGCTACTAGGCTGAAGAAGAATCTGAGAACAAAACATTTCACCAGAGCCTTCTGGTATTCTTTGAATCCGTATGCCTGTACAGTCAGTTTTCTCACTGCTGTCACGACAAGTGACCTTCAAACTAAATCACGAAGCTCTCAATGCATAAAACAAGTCCACCACCACCCCGCCTCCCCAAGCCTAGGGCTGAATTGGCAATATTTATAGAGCATCCAGTATTTATAACTCACTGTCAGCAGCAGTAGTAACCAAATATTGCCTCTCAAACAGGAAACAAGATGTTAGCGTCATACACTCAAATATTCAACTCTATAAAATATTATTTCTTCAGTGAAGTGGTTATTTATTCTGGACCATTCTGGAGAGTGCAGAGCATGACTTGTTCTAAGAGCCGCTGCACAAGCAACAGAAAGGGAGTCACACTGGCACAATGCCACTTCAGCGGGGTTCACAGGCCGCTAAACCTTCCTCTGAGGGGCAGAGAAAGTTGATATGACCCAATACTCAATGCAGAAGACTGTTCTGCAAATGATTTCTTTTGCCAGATTCTTCTGGATTTATGAAGAAAGCTGGATAAAAAATTTCCCCTCTATACCTGCATATTCTTTATCTATTTTCAACATTATAGTGAATACTGGAAGACTGAGAAAAACTAGCAGCATGCTGTAAGAAACAGTACTCCTAGTTATGAGGTTCCTTTCCCCCTTCCTGAGCAGGACTGCATCGTGATTGCATTTCTTGAGTGAAATCCTGCCCTCATGGAATGAACACTGACACACTGCAGCAACACTGTTCCAAAGACAACTAGAAATCATAAGACTATTTGTAATTCAGATATCCAAGCACTCTTGGGTAAACAGACCCAAATTTGTTTGCATTTATTAGCTCTTTCAGTTACAGGACCTCTGATTCTAAACATAAGTAGGCCCATTTGGAAATACTCTTTGTACAAAAAAATCCTATATATCAACTCATGTAGCCCATGTACAACAAGAACAGGAAGAACGATAAATGTATCTTTTCCTCTTAGGTTGAATACATCACCTAAACCCGAGACACAGACACTTCAAGACCGATGCTGATCAACAGCTGGGAAGTTAGTTCTCCCTCAAATCTGCAGTTCCCATCCCACTTTCCCTCAACCATCACCTAAAACATTTCACCCATCCCAGTTACTTCCATCTGCAGGTTTTGAGAACTTGAACATTTCTACTGTAATTTTCACATCTTTCTCCATCTCCTGACAGTTCTTATCTACCTGGTTAAAAAAGTAAAACCCCCAAAAGGCTTTTAGGTGTAGCAGTGCTCAATTTTTAGAAATTTCACCACATCCTCTATACTAAATGTCTTGCCCACTGAGGCTGGTGTAACTTTCCTGCTTAGTATATTCCTCTGTATTCCGGGTTTAGCCTTGGGAAGAACAAAGCCATCCAGGAGCTGCTCTGTAGACACTAGTGCATACACACGATTTCTTTACAACTTTATCTTGTTTTATCTTTCTTGTGGTTCCCTCAGCAACTTCTTTTAGTAACTGAGTAAATCACTGGAAAAAGCAGAAATTCCACTCATCAGTGAAGAGCTATTTTTAATTCTCACTATGCATAAAAAAAGTCATTAGCTTATTAACAAGGACAGTGTAAAACAAGCATTACCCTGATTTCTGCTGCAATTCGTGAGTCTCAAGGCCATTCTGTGGCTCAGATCAGCTGAACACAGGTAAATTTGGTAAATCCCTTCCCACTCACTCCTCCTTAGCCAAAATGTCCATGATGCAACATGACAATCTGTGAGACTTCTTGTAGGAACAGGAAATTATCTGAATTCTATCAGACATATACAAAGATATCCTGACACAGAACGCTCCGGTATTTGTTAAATAAGCAAATTTCTAGTGATTGCCAGAATCAGGGGGGAAAACACAAAAAAAAAGTTACTTTTAAATTTTAGCCATAATAATTTATCTTGAGGACAAACTCAGGCTAGAAAAACACCCGAGGGCTGTGGAATTTGAAATAATGTGTTTATTTAAAGCAAAAAATATCTAAATTTACAATGAATAAAATTAAAAATGCCACCAGTAAGATTCTTCCTTTACAACTTTGCTCTTACAAAAAAACTAAAAGAAAAAAAAGCCACTATTTCCAGACTGTTAACCATGTTCAGGTGTACTATTTTTGCCCAAGGCAAACAGAAGGTTGTTAGTAAAAAGTTCAATATAGTCTTAAAATTGCAAAATCTTAGTTGGTTCAGTCTCTTCCACATCTGTGACAAGGGGAGGAAAAAAAAAAAGACCCACCACAACCATATGACAGAGATCAGAATGGAAGGATGCTCATGAAGTGGAGTTTCTCTAAATCAGAATTCATGAAAATCCAACAGATCTAAAAGGAAATCACCAGAGCACTTCACAACCATTTCTTTTTTCAGAAGGCCAAATGGAACCTTTTATTTTTTACATTAAAAATGAGCTTATATTTGTAATATAAATTCTTTGCTATGGTTTAAGATTTTTCTTCATCTTTAACATTAAATTTCTGTATTCTTCTATCCTACAGCTAATCATTATCATATATAAATACATGAATATTATCAATTTTCTCCCTGATAGTAATTTTCTATTGAAGAAAGAAGAAAATAAGTAAAAAAGTGAAAAAAATGAAACCAAACCAAAAACTTAAGCACTACTATCAATAACTGTAAATTAAATCAGAAATAAAGCAGCACAGCAATCAAGGTCAAACCAGCAAGCTGACTTCAATATTGTATTTGAATCAAATAAACAAATTAGTTAAATTGTTAGACTAATACAAAGATAATAAATCCTAAGAAATACCTAAGGAGGTTTCTGTCAGTTGAATTCTAAGCCATAACTAAAGACTTACAACAGAATGTAGTCAAGTCTTTAATTTAGAGCCAAATAAATATTTCAATACCAAAACTCCTATGTAAAGTCTAAACTGATGCCTTAGAATCATTTTTTTCTTTTCCAATGGCTCTCTTCTGTTACAGTCATTAACTCTTCTAGCAATTAAGAAACTGCCATGCATCCTTAAAGAAAAATTCCAATGAACTAAAGTAATAAAATTTCTGTACACCAAAATGTACAACTGCTAGTTAACATTTGACTATATTAGATTCTTCAGGACTCAAACACAAACAGTACATCAGACTCTGAGAAACATATTCCCTGTACCAAGGTTTAGAGCTATTTCAACCTGTGGAATATTTCCCCCCTAACATTTTTAGGGATTTTAATACTGTTTATATGGGCTTACATGCAACCACTAATAGAATCTTGCCAAAAAAGGATTCATATAAAAATATCAAATCAGATACAAAAAAAACCACAAAGTTTACAGACTCTCAGATCTTGCTAATAAGTAAGATAGCCCAGAAGAAATAGTCTGGGACTAGGATGATTGGGGTGTATGGCTTTTTTTGCCTTGTGGTGCGGAGATCTGCCAAAGGCCATCAAACCCCATCTCTGGGGTTGCAACATCCTCTCGCAGTTCAGTCTTGCAATTCTGGTACTTAAAAGTTGTTTTAAGTGGTCTGTTGAACAGCAGAAAGTAGATATTTGTATCTCTCACAGGTTCTCTGAGATCTGGTCATACTCCACACAAACCGGACACAAAGCCTCCCTCCAAAGCATGCTAACTCCCATTTGTGATGTCTCCTTCTCCTAGCATCAAATTGGAAAAGCTAAAAGCTTAAAACTTGTGATTATGAACCACAGACACACCAAAGGATTTAGTAGGCTATCTAAAAACATATTTTTGATACATGTGGGTTTATATTCTGGGACGCTATCTGACGTGAAATCCAGAGAAATGAGACCCTCCGGCAGCCAGCTCAGAGCATCCCAGCTCACCATTTGGAGGAGCCTCTTTCTTTCATTTGAGCAGAAAGCGCAAGGCTAAAGAAATTAATCTCAACATTTTCAACATGATCCTCTAAGACGATCCTTTTCTCCTCCCTTTTAAAACTCTCTGAAAGCGCACACTGCAATTCCTTAACACTGAAAGCAGGAAAAAAAAGACCATTTTGGAGGCATCTCGCACAACCTTGCCAAGGTGAACAAACCCTGTGATGACACACTTGTCACCAATTTACAGAACATTCATCCCACAAATTTATAGAAATAGCTGACTGCAAGGAGCTAACGACTACAGCTACTCAGCATTCATCTATCAGCAACATGAAAAATAAATTTAACTCCTTATTACTAGATGTCACCATTCATCTTGAAAACAACTAAATTCAGTGGGAACCAGCCGTAAGTCAAACAGCCCACCTCTGAAACTTTTCGTTTTAAAACAGGACAAGTATTTAAGAGCTTTAAGAAACAGAATCCATTTTAGAACAGAAACTGAACTGCATGAAAGGACTGTGTTATCATGTACAGGGTATTTCAGGCATCTGTAATTACAGTGTGATAATACTGTACAATAGTGCTGAAATCAAACATTCCAGCAAAAAGAAACCTGGGAAGCTTTCTATACTTCAGCACTATATTGATGTATTTTTTATTAAATTACATAAAAGCTTCTCACTAACCACTTTCTATTCCAGCACGCAAACACTCAGCTAACCAGAATTTAGGGAAAGTAGAAAAGAGTCACTTGTCTGAAACGTGGAAGAACAGGCTCTCAGGCTCACCTTCAGTATCATTCTCAACCTATTTAAAAACTCCCAAAGTTCCCTTATCCACACTTACTGAATTGTTACTGTATTATTATATACTTTTGAGCTATGCAGCAGTAGGTTGTATAAAATATACTGCAGAGTTTTGACATCCAGTTTGGGAGTCAAATACCCTACTCCTAGTCAAGTATTTTTCTTATTATAATGCGTGCAGCACTGGGGTTCGATGAATATTTAATCATACTGTCCAAAATGAAACTGCTGCAGTACAAAGCACTGAAAAATCCCTGCTCCAGAACATACCAGAGGGTGGTACTTTTGTCATTTATCTGAGAAACACAAGTCAGTTCCAAATCCCAGCAGCAAAAAAGGTTCCTTGGCTACCTGATGATTCATGTACGTGCCCTAAAATCTGAATGCTACCACAGTCACATCGGAGCCTGGGGAAAAACAAAACAAAACCAAACCACAATTCTGCATAAAATTGTAGAGGATGAAAGGAAACATTAATTGCATATTGCATGCCAAGCAAGTGCTGCACCTCTGGACAGCACAGCATTAGATACAGCTTTGAATCAAATTGATTTTGCAGTTTCCAAAGAAGGGCAAGATATTGGGCCTATGCAAAGGTGATGAGGGTGAATGATCATAGAAACTATCAATAAAACAAAAGAGGAGTCATCTGAATGTTAATCAAAAGCTCCTGCTATTTCTCTCTGACAAATGGCTGCAGTAAGGGCTGAAGAACCTTGGAATAAATTCCAAAGTTTAATGTTAATGACAATGAATGGAAATTATTTGCATCATTTTGGACAGAGCATGCTCAGAGATTCAGGACTGTCTAATCTTGAATTCTGCAACATCATAATTATTTATCCAAAGTATCTGAGAAGAGTTATAGATCTGACATCGCCAAAATAAAATAATGAAGTAAATACAGTAGGAGACAGAAAGACATAAAAGTTAATACAATTAAAAAGATGAGACTGACCTTCACAATCATAGTGAAGTGACCTTTCTATATTTGTTAATTCAGATCCTTTAGGAGTACAACCTTTAGCAAACCATATTTATGCAGACTTAACCACTGACAACATTTCATTTTTAAAAGTCAAACTGCAAGGACTAATGACGGATAAACCAAGGTAATAGTCCATCATCACCAATACTACAGCGCTTGGTCTTTTGCAATAGTGATTATTTTAGTAATTAAATAAATAAAATGACCATTCAGCTCAAGAACAAAGCCTAGTTTTCCCAAGTCTCATTTTTTTAATCCAGAGATATAATTTGCTATTTTTTTTTTCTAAATACTTAATTCAGTTGTTTATGAGTTTTGTGTCTCTGTGCATCACTGCAATATTCAATATCAATTTGAATCAGTTTGACACAGAGAAAACCCTACCAGGCTTTCAGAATTCCCTTCTCTTTGTTCACCTGGGAGTCAGACCTTCAGCAGTTCCCACAAGGAAGACTGGATTTACGTTGGATTTTTTAAGAATAAAGTAAAAGACTGTAAAAGGCTGTAAAAGGTTTTCCCTCTTAGTGCCATAGCATGTAAGTGTTATGCACAGGGGAGGCGGTTGCCTACAGATGATCAGCCCAAGACTTGCCTCACTTTCCCCTGTTCACCATCCTTTACTCAATCCCCACTTTTCAACTATTTCTTCAGCTTTTCTCTATACACAGAAGAGAATAAGTTGCCCAAACCCACTACTAAAACCCCATTGTAAGTCTGATTCCTTCTCACACAATCCAAAGTATTATGCTTTGGTGATGATGATGCTGCCACTTAAGCTTACGTGGATCAACAAGAAATGTGCTGTTGCCAGATTAATCAGTGGCAGCAGAGTCAAAAAATCAGTGTTAGTTTGCTTATCCCCACAAGAGCAGCAAACGGTCCACCCGGGAAACATCATGAAAATCAGAGGAGAATTCAGCATGAAAATAGTTCAGCATTTCATTGACTGCACTAGAGTAAGTCTCTTCCCTCAGGGTGACTGTGGGAACAGTTCAGTAGATCAGACAACAAAATTAATAAAATAGAGACAAATAAACAGGTATTAGTGTCTCGGAAAGGTTTTTGGAACTAGTCTGTCATTGAAGGGAATGTATGCCAAAAGAAGTAGGCACTGGACAGCAAAGAAAGAAGCAATTTCAGGTCACAACTGCTGCTGACCGCAATTCATGTAGCTGTTTTGGAAAAATCAAAGGCCTCTTTTCTAGTTTTAATGGGGACCATTCCAGAACCTTTGTACCATGTCAGGTAGCTGCCCCAGCTCACACCTGCACAAGGAACTGAGCTTGGGGCTGGTCTTCAGGTATAACCATACACTCGAGTCCAAGTTCCTGCTGTGAAGACCAACTCCATAGCCCACCTCTCTACAATTCTGTCCAGACAAGATTATATTGCAGCATTCACAGTGCATTGAAATGCTCCCCTTCTATTTTCCAGTGAAATGCAACAGCCCACAAAACCAGGAACAAAATGTTATTAGTAGAGACAAGTACAAGCAAGCATATACTGGGTAGAACATTTTGAAGAATCTCTTTGCAAGAGTGAATTCTGAATTAACTGTAATTTCTTAGGAAAACAGAAGATAACCAGATGTATTGTGTTTTCAATGAAGTACAGGATCTGACTGTGAAAATCAAAGTAGACAAGAAAAAGGGATGTGTTGAAAAAGACATGTTAAAAACACAGCCACTTCATAGAGGTACTTCTTCAATTTATTTTCTATACCTATGACACAAAAGAATCCATGGAAAGCAAAAGAATACAGTTAACAACACAAGTTTCTACTTCTAAACAAATTAGACCATATACTCAAGTCAGGAAAAAAAAAAGGATGACAGAATAATGCCTCCAGTACTGTAACAAACAACATTTATCCTCTTTTCCTTCTCTGTAAGACAAGTGTTTCCTTGATTACATTAAAATGGAGACATAATATGGATAGAATAAAGATTTTCTCAGAACACATAATGAACCTTTTGATCTTGCTGTCATAGGAGATCTTGAGGCAAGTGGTAATTAGACTGAGCAAAGCTTTGACAGCACAAAGATTTATGGTGAAAGCATAACCTCGAGTAAAATGGTAGAAGTCCTACCAATTTTTATGTGGCTAGTGTATAAATAATAATAGTCTCAGAGTCAGAGTGAAACAGTATTTCCCAGAAACAGGAGAGCTTGCTTAGTTTGGGATCTGTGGTAGATCAGACTACTCCATGGCTATCTTCACACTGTCTGTAAATTTAATTTTTAAAAAGTTGGGGGTTTTTTGTTTGTTCGTTTTATTTTTGTAGGAGGGTTTTGTTTGTTTTTTGTTTTGGTTTTTTAAGTTGGCATGCACTTTGCACAACTTTTAAAATATTCCTGTTACAGAAAGGCCATAAATCCAAAGATGACACCACGTGCTGTGACATGAGGCAGCACACGGCCACCATCCTTCACCCCACTGGGAATCAGTACAAGTCTGTATCTAGAGGGAAAAGGACAGAGCTCACTGCTTTCCCTTCCTATAACTGTCAGCCATTTGTATCGGAGAACCGGTGATGCAATTTTTAAGTGACCCATTGATCCATATATATTACATAATATTTTATATTACATATGCATATCTTATAATACCATGTAATATGTATACCCACTTTTTTAATCACATAAAATGTATTTGTTTAACACTGGCTTTTACAGTACTTACTGTTCATGCAAGGCAATCATCATGCTTCAAGTGTCTAGAACTAAGCTCTGTTTACATTTCACTAAAAGTTTTAGTCTGGACTAAAACCCCCAACTTTCAAGCATGAGGCATCATGACAAAATCTAGAAACATTTTTGCAGGACTCCAACTTATGAGTGGCTTATTGGATAATCAATGGACTTTCAGAGGAAACAGAAAAATGCTTGCGCAGAAGTCCTTCAACAATCTGTCCACAGAGAGCTGAAATACTGATTAAATCTCTGCAAAGCAAGGCTATCAGGCACGTGTTACACCTCATGTCGCAGAGGACCTGGTCCTAGTAAGGGAAGCTGCACTTCTACAGAAAACTGAGAAGTATGTTCAGAAAACCAAACTGTACAGCCTGTCACATTGCCAACTATGGTCAGACTGATGTAATTCACAAATGTAGAATTATCTACTGTTATTTTTTTTTTTGCCCAGCCTGGTATTCTTCCTCCTAAGTCCAGTTGCCTGAGTAGCCATGTGTCTGACTCATCGATGCTCCCTGACATCAATCCCTTCTGACCTTCACTTAAATTTAGGCTTCAAGGCTTTTATGAAAGGTCTGGTTTTGCAGGTGTCCCTACAAGATGCTGCCCATTACACGGCCTGTAAAAGTAAGTGTGTTAGTCAATAACTGAGTTTTCCATGATTCTTAGTGTTAGGCATTTTTCCCTAAAACCAACCTGCAGGAAGGAAAAAAAAAAAAAGAAAAAGAAGTTGCCTTTTTTCTGTAAACCCCTGATTGTGCAGGTGCAAACTGGTTGGATTCAACCACGTAACTGGTGTTATTAGCACCACATGTGTATTCAGTCCACCCATTTTCGAGTTTAATAAGGAGATGCTCTTCCTTTGTTCTCAGATGGCCAGGAAACAAAGATTCCATCCACCTTCTCCCACTTTATGTGATGGGTAAAAGGAAGATGACCAATACAAATAAATTTTCGTAATCTGATTTACAGTCCTTTCTTCTCCAGCTATGACCAACATCCGACAACACCAACACATAAAAGAGATGGCTGATTTGAGTTTACAGACTCCAAAATCTTTACAGTGCAAGGTCACATGCAGCACACATGAATTTCTGAATTAAAAATTTACCACAGTGCTTATAGTTTCACTTTAGCCATTTAATTAAATTGTTTCCATCAGAAAATGCTATTAACTCCACTGAAAAATAATATTTAAAGATTCCCATTGTAAACAGTAAGCCTAATAAAACACAAATAACCTCTGGGAGAATCACCTACCATGAAACATATCACTAATCCTTTATCCGAACAGGATACTTACCTAAGGGTTTTCCACACTTATACCTAACACATTAAACACAACGAAGCTGCCAACACAGTAGTTCTCACTAGGCAAGTGTGTAGCCCGTCTTATTATGCTTTGAGGAACAGATTCAAGCTTCTTGCAATGAGTCGTAAGAACTACAAGGGCTGACCTCTCTCACGTCGTTCACCTGCCTGCACTAACACAGTTTCTTACCCTGCAGCTCTGCACAACTAATGGGGATCTCCACCTACTGCATTTTGGGCGCACCTGAACGACCTGGAACAGACTTTTCCACAGAGAAAAACCTAACAAAAGGCAAAGCTAATGATTTATAGTCTGGATCCTGTTAGATGTGACACTAGTGTCCAGGAAGAAAAGAAACGGGAATCTGTTTGCAGAAACGTCGGATTTTGGTTATTTCCGTAATCATAACCTGCTTGAAGAAGTCGGCATTCATCAAATTGTAGTTTTCTTCCCAATCCGTAAGATGACATAACAGTTTCTAAGTAAAGAACCTAAATTATTAGCTCTTTTGGAGGAAGGTAATTCCTGCATACCTAGTGGTTCAATGCAGCACTGTCTCCTGAATTTTTGACTTCTTCACATAGCTTTGGAATAAAAAATGCCAGTCTGACTCAGTTAGTTGCACTCTTATACCATCAGAAGGCAAGAGAGAGCCTGAAGATTAAGAATATTTCAGTCTAAGTTTATTGCTACAGGAAAAAATAAAGTACCATTTGAAATCCCTGGAGATGTGCTGCTATGAAACCAATGTGAGACAAAATATACACAACCCCCGCAGTGGTTTAACAGAGTTGTAAAGTAAAAGCAGCTCCAGTTTCAAATATTTTATCCTTGAGCTTCAAATGTGCACTTGTGTCTGTGTGGATACACCGCTATCTAAAATCAGACTGCTCTAAATTTGTGATCCCTCACCAACTACAGAGCAAGGGGTTTGCCTCATATTACCTCCCTGTCGGCAATCAGTATTTTCTCCAGAGCAATTCTCTTGGAATTATTTCACAGAATCATTTAAAGATTTAACACATCTCCTGGAAATACTGCTTACCTTGGCAGGTACAGCAGGGAGCAGGGCCCAGGCAGTGAGCGTTCTGACATTATTCTACTTATTCTTTGGTTTGTTTTAGCAGCTCTGCCTCATTGGGTGCTGATGTGCATGGAAACATCTGCCTTTGCTGTCTTGAATAACACACAAGGATTCCAGACTCCTGTGGCTTTTATTGATTTCTCCAGCTTTGGCACATTTCTTTATATTTGCTCTAAACTTCACCATCCACTTGTAAGGCAGCACGTTGGGGCAGAGGAAAATATGGAGGCTCAATAAAACTACTAAAATTCATTTATTTCAGCAACTCCCTTCAAGAAACTTGATTTGAATTCCCTTAATATTTTGCCATTAGTAACAGCACAATCGTGGTTTGTTTTTTGCATTAAGTGCTAAACACTGGCATTTAGACACTAACAGATACGTGTACGTGGAAAAAAGGTCACTGATCATTGAAAAGATGCATTGATATCAAACAAGAAATGCAGGTCCAGGTAGTGTTGTAAGCTATTATTATTATTCAAAGATGCCGTGACTGTTTTTTTTTCGCTTTTAGCTTTTCAAGGAAATGCTTATTTAAAAATGCCACAAAACAAATACATTATTATGCATTGAGGCCAGGGCAGAGGTGGTTCCCTTCCAGTAACATGTATTCAAACTTTATAGAGCTTCATTCAATCCAAACGTAAGTGTGCGAGTACATTCTTTGTAAATGCATCATAATAATCAGCACTCTACATGAAATTCAAGTTAGAAATGTCTGGCAATTACTATGTATTGTAAAAAATAACTTTCTACTGAAATGTTAGCTTAAAAGTAACCTTATTAAATAAAAATCAGTTTCATGCGGTGTTGGACACGTGCATCAAAAAAGTTCTTACAGTGTTCAGTAACTAAAAACCAAAACATGACAACATACAATTGCCATTAGGCCACTGAGTACCCCTCTTCTTTGCATCTAATCCTGAAAAAATCAGCACAGATAAAAATCTGCTCTGTGATTCAGCATATTTGGGCTTTATTAGAGAAGTTATACAGCATAGATTTTTCACCCCATTTCATGAAAATCATCCACCCTGAGTGACTGCGTGATTAACTGCATGGCTTCAGATTGAACACCCCGGCACCTCTGAGATGAAACATGAAATTAACATTCAGCACAAGTTCTTCTTTTAATTCAAATTAATTAAATAGCCATTACACTGATTTAAGCACACAATTGTAAATGTTGGTCTAGACATACCACAAACATTTGTGGATTACTCTTGATAATCAATTAAGTCCAGTTAAAACAGACCAGCAGTGTAGCCATATCCTTCAGGATTTAATATACATATTATGTAAAATACATCAGCAGATATTTTTATTAATTAAACTCTACCTTTAATTGCTACCCAAGAGCTTTGGGTAAAGTCATTCTATTGTTTTATGGAAAAGTTTTTCAACGCTGGAATATATTTCCCTCAGGGTTTTGTATTGCAATGTAGTCACCACTATAATATGCAAAAGGTATAGAGATAAATCACCATAACAAGGTTCAGGATGGATTTCATAGGCTAATCAATACTCCTGATGGGGAGGAACTTCTCACAATAATGAAAACACAGGAAAGGGAGAAAAGAAAGCTGAGTTCACTTCCCAGGAACACTCGTCCTGTGATGCTAGGAAAAGCCTCTGAACTTAAAAATCAGAGAAGACAGATCAGAAAAACATGCCAAGAAGACATTTATTCTGCTCCCTCGAATTCCTTCTTCCCCCGATCTCCTCCTCCTGCAACTCCCCCTGCCCTGCTTAGAACCAGCTACATCTAAAGCATTCCTGACAGATGCTTCTCTCATCATCCGATTTCTCTCCTTTTACTCACACTTTGTTTCACATCACAGAGCACTCCTGGAGCACACAAACTGGAGTTCTGCAGGATGAAATGGAACTTCTCCAGGAGGGCACCTGATGCATTTCAGCAGCATTTATCCTTCCATCTATGCATCAGACTGCAGCCGGTCCAACATAAAACATCCCAGTTAGCACACAGGCATTAAGCTGGTCCCAGCACCAGCCGGCTCACTTTGAAAATCCTCTCCAGCAGGCTAACACAGCTCACTAACACAGTCTGAATCAATCACCTCTTGCCATCGCAACCCTGGAAATAAAGAGTTCGTAATTTTCTTCTCTTCAACTGCCGTTTTCATCTCTTCGGAGCTATGCCTTAATTTCCTCATGTCAGAGCAGGGGTAGTGACTGTGCTTCTCATTGATAAAGCGCCTGACTATCTGTGGAGGAAAATGTGCGATCGAGATGATGTATATCTTCATTGAGGTCATTATTTCCATGGTTCCAGAAATAAGAGACTCCTGCTCAAAGGAAGCAGCTCTTTTTGCACTGATGCAAAGGGAGGAACTGCAGTCTACTACTAAGCAATGACTTACTAGTTCAAATAAACTTTATTTCACAGAAGATTTTTTTAATGAAAGTATCCATTGCAACACCCAAGCGCTCTTTAAAGACTAGGAATTACAGTAGCATATGGCACTCAATGAAGAGATTTGCATCATGCTCCATTCTTCATTTCAGATAAAGTTTTAGTTTACATGCGCAGCAAAAAAAAACCAAAATGCTGGCTTATTTCCAAACTCACATATGACACTCGATTCTGGAGAAGAAAAGAAGTCATTTATATTGCAGTTCTAATATACCCATAAATATAGGTAGCAATCTCTCTTTCTGATAATAAAAAATCAAAAAGGGTTTAAGTTTAAACACACATAGTACTTATTGGCAAAGACAAGTATCTATGGCAGTAATTAATATATTATGTATAAATTAATAAATCAGTCTCAATGCAGGTTAGAAAATAAGCTTTGACAGCTTGTTCCCATTTTAAATAAAAGCATTTTAATCCATATTTCAGTTGTATTGAAGCACAATAAGACCAAGAAAGTCACAGACCAAACTATCTCCTCTTAGTGCAACTGATATATCATAATAAAATACCAAACCAGAAATTTGTAGTTAGAGCTGACAGCTCATCTGTTTCAGCAGAACTCATGCCACTGAGATGGTCTTTTTCCATTTCACAGCTGCTTTAAAATAAGACAAAATGTCATCCTTAACTCCCAGTTTCTTCCCCTTGTCATTTCATATCACAGCTCTAATTTCATTTAAACACCCTCCTCTGTTGCGATTACATCTCTCAATTTGTCCCAATACAAATTAAAAAGATACATGCCAGCTTTTACCGTTATCAGCATAGTTTTCTCACTGTGTCTTGATTAATTGCCCATTATAACAGATGAAACAACAGAACTTACATTTTAAGAGTGTCTTCTGTTTGCATTACGGAAAGAAATCTAAGTCCCCACAGAGACTTGCTCTTTCGCCATTATCATAATTACATGTTTTCTAACTAAACTATCATATCAGCGCGTTCCCACTACTGTGGTGAAGGACGTCAGGATCCTCATCATCAGCTCTGCAGACAAGGAACAGGCTGACTTGAGCCAGTAAGAGAAAATATTCCTGTCATGAACCTCAATACACAAATATAAAAATAAGAGACATCTCTAAACGTAGAAAATACAAGTACTGGATAATAAGAAACTGGAGACAAAAAGAAACAGTATCCATAAATGTGTCAGGAAAAGACAAAATATCTAATACTGAAATGTAGTTAGAACAAACAAGTGGAATTAATTTAATAACGAAGCATCATAATTTCAGCCTAAACTCTCTTTAAAAAATTCTGGTTGAAGAATTTAGCATTAAATATAAAGTAAGAATAAATAACAGCCACAGTAGGACACACAAAATATTGTGGCTCTAGGCACATAATGTAATGAAGAAAAACCTCAGTCCTGCTAAGTGTTTTGGCCAGAGGTTTGGTCAGATTACTCTGGTGGCTCCTTGTAATCACATTTCAACAGATTGAGGATTTGCCCTTGCAGCAAAAACAGACTTGGCAGTGTGGCAGTTTCATAATCCTGATTCCCATTCTTTTGCCCCGTGGAAGCTGCATTTGACCAGCTATGACAACTGGAAGGTTGGGGAAAAACGGTAATGATAATGGGTATTCTCCACCAAATGAAAGCCTGAGGAGAAACGTGGGTTTTCTTCTTTTTGCCTTTCTATTCTCTTTGCTCTCTTTAGAGTTGTGGGTTTGGTGTGGTTTGGCTTATCCAGTAAAGCCTTTTCTCTCACCCCAGCAGAAAGTCTACTTTCTTAACTGCATCTCTCTGTATATCCTCTGCCTACTTCTATAGTGTGGACTCAACAGTTGGTCTTCTACTCTGCAGACACCTAAACCTGCTCCCTCTTTCAGGCAGATACTCCAGATCGTGCATTTGCCACCAACACCATCTCTCAGGCCGAGTGCAAAAAAGGCTTCAGAGGACTCCACTCCAGCTTGTGACAAGGTTGAGCTGCAAATTTTACAAGGTGTGTGAACAAGAATAAATATCAAAAATATCATTAAATCCTTATCAATCTTCCTTGGGTCTAAGACCCATGAATCAGAGTTTGAATGCAATTTTTATTCCTCCACCTCCAAATAACCTCTGTGGTTCACAGGGAGGTTTCAATCTTACAGTGGATTTGTCAGATGCCTGGGCAGCATAAAGTGTCAAACATCAGGGAGAAGTGACAGAGACTAATTCTAATAAGCTACTTTGGGGGAAAAAAAATAAAATTAGGTCTCTGGTCAAACCAATTATCATCTTTCACTTTCTGTTGATCTTCTATATTTATCTAGCTATTTAAAAATTAAATTGCTTTACTGCTTTTAGTGTCCAGATGAACCTATTGCATCTGCATCATCTTCAGTGTGAGCGACTACCAGCAACAGCATCTCATCCTTGTTTTCCTCAATGCTATTCAGCCTTTTCTTGAGTGCTGTTTGCAGTCAGACTTGAAGCACAGATCTGTTTTCTGATGCTCATTGGTTTCTGCTTACAACAGGAAAATTAAGGAAAGGCACAAGAAACATCACTGACTCGTCTGTCTCAACTTCAGTCAGATAAAACTTGATCTGAGGTTAACCTTGGAATTGATAACTTAATGGAATAGTTATTCAGCTGTCAGCTAAAGGTAAACAGGGGAAAAAAAAGACACGAGGTAGGCTGGGTATCTAAGAACTAGATGTGAGATAACTTCAACTATCGATATGTCACAATGTAATTTCAACCAAACACGGTACAAGTATTTACAAGATTTCATGACAATACGTCAGTCAACGCCAAAGCATTCACAGAAGGAGAAGGAACAGGATAGAAATTTAGAATAAAACATTTCAACACCAAAGAATCTCTGTCTTCAATAACATCTCACATTTTCTTTAAAGTGTTATAATTAATTGGAGTGTAGACTTTTCAAAGCATAAATGCATAACTCCCATTAGCACTAATGGAAGTTAGACACACTCATCAAAGGCAAAATATACTTCTATCTTTACAAGAGTAATCAGAGTGTCACAAAGCTGTATTTTTTCTTTGCATGCTATGCAAGCTCAGTACAAAGGTTTCCATTCATTTAAATTCAAATTATGCACTTAGAAAAGATTTTTCCTTCACTAGAAGGACTGAATGCAGGAAATCAGCTTGCTACTACATTAAAAAATACATCCCAAAATGCAATAAAAATAATTACCCTTATAATTAAAGGTTGTCATTGTAAAATGCTTTTAAAAACCCATTATTGAAATAACTTCTCACTGCTGTTCTGGTAAAGATGTAATCAGGTGATTCCTGTTTGCTGTTCTTTATTTAATACTTTCCAAAAGAATTGTTACAATTTTGTCCACCAGCAAACTGTTTCATTACATTATCTATTTGGGGACAGACTTTTTAGTAGGTCCTATTGTGATAGGACATGATTTTAAACTAAAAGAGGGAAGATTCAGGTCGCATATATGGAAAACACTTCTTACACTGGGACAGGTTGCCCAGAGAGGTGGTGGATGCCCCATCCCTGGAGACATCCCAGGGCAGGCTGGATGGGGCTCTGAGCAACCTGATCTAGTTGAAGATGTCCCTGCTCATGGCAGGGGTTGGACGGGATGAGTCTGGAAGGTCCCTTCCAATCCAAACTATTCTGTGATTCTATGAACATGCAGTTAATCATGTCTTAATAAAGAATGTGAACTGATGTCATTTCTAAAATAAATAAATAAAAGTTCATATTTACTTTTTTTTATTTATTCAGTAAATACTTTGACAAAGCAGAAGCTTTATACCTTCTTAAGGAGCATGAAGTGGGAGGCCACAATCAACTCTCAAGGAAAACATGAGATGTCTTACATACCTATCTCTCTTTTCTGACGCTACTTGTTCATTAAGAATAACCACCCCCAAAAAGATTAGAGTCCAGTTCTTATTCCAGAACAAGCTTCAACACTGAAAGAAAACAAACTAACAAAAAAACATAACACAAAACCTTCCTGAGAAGGTGGGCAACCGGTTTCCCTGTGCTGAGCGCTGTGCACCTGGCAGCACCGTCAGCCAGGGCCTGTGAGCACTTCTGCAGTATCAGGTTCTCTATTTGCCAGAAGACAAAATGTATTTCCTGAGCCCTGGGCTTTTCATACTTGTCTGAACATCAAGTAACATGTAGTCAGGCAACCCATAAACAAGTAAGTCCCTGAATTATTTCATGCCTAAGAAAGAACAAGTGCAAAGTCCTATGTTTAAATTAGTATATATAACAGCATCATACTGAGATGTGGGTGCTCAGCACTCCTGAAAAATCTAGTTTTATGTTATTATCCAAATATTTCTTTTTTCCTATTCCACAAATAAAACATTATAAACTGTGATTCAGAAGTATTAGATTTACTAGAAACAGCAAAAACTCGCAAGTCTTTTTGAAATTCTAATTCAAAATTAATATCCATGTATTCTGACTATCCTTTTTTGAAGCCCCACCATAATTTAAAAATATATTTAATTACGATAATGTACTGCAGTTCAGTACTAGGCACTAAAAGAACAGGTAGTCACTGAGTATCTACAGATAGATCAATGTACCCAGTTCAAGTTACTAAATGCAATTGTTTGAGGAGTTTTGCTCTGGATCTTTCTATGTTTATTAAACAAAAACAGGAAGCAGAGAATAAGACAGATACTAAGTCAATATTCACAAATACCAGTACTAAGAACTAAAATAACTTTCATCTATCACATTACCAGTGTTGGGAATTAGGAAATTTCATAGTTTCCAACAAAGGGACTGTCTTCAACATTGTGTTCCAAAACTCCCACAAGCCAGCCAGGAGCCAGGTGATTCATAATGCTGTTTTCTTGCTCTCATCTCTGGGAAGTCTGCTCTCCGACAAAACACAGACTACATTTAATATATAATTTTATTTCCTCAGAGTTTAGCCTTACCTAATCAAAAAAACCACCAAGCAACCACGCAAGTGAATGGAACTTATTGAACACTCAGACTCATTCATTTTCATAACGAGGAACAGAGTAAAAGATACTGTTAATTTATAGTATATTTTAATCTAGCAGTGAGGCAAGGAACGGCTATGTGTTGCAGTACTCAGGACAGACACATCCTTTGCTAAAAAAATGCTTGGTTAAAATTAGTAAAAGATCATTCTGAAGATGGTAATGAGAAAGCATTTAGTCCTAAAAGATGTATTGTCTGCCTCTACTTCCACATACTATTAACTAACATATAACAAACAGCAGGGGAGTGGGTGAGGAATGACAGTGCCGAAAGTAAAAAAAGTTGTGCATCTTCACTTTCAGCTCTTTTTCAATGTTCTTTGCCCTCTGATATTAGCTATGTAGTAAAAAAATATAATGTAACTTTGTAACTTCTACTGGAATAACACAGTAGAACTATTGTTATTATTTCCATTATAACAACATGCCTGGACTTATCAAGGTTTTCAAAATAGAGTTTTGAGGCCAAATTGTTTTCAATTAATAATTTACCACAACCAGAGCTCAAGAAATAGCTGGAAAAGAGAACAGAGTATTAAAAGAGAGAGGACATTTACGTAACACATTATATGATCATTTTAAATGGCTAAAAAAAGAAAGGACTAAATTGCTAGAACAGCGAGTCCTTGACTCTAGGAGGACGAGGTACAACGCTTGGTTTGAAAACAGAAAAAAGATAAAAATTGATAACTTACATAAATTTCATTACATGTGCAGTTATCCAGAAAGCAAAGAACCAACATCCACATTTGAAACATCCCTTATCAGGAGCTCATTTCGACACCTCTATGCATCTGGAATCCATCAGAAATCAATGGAAATGCTGCAACTGATTTCCATGAATGGAACATGACATCATAGTTTGGGTAATTTACAATGTGCTTGGAGCTCTAATTGATAATATGGCTTAGAGACTCCTTCCCAAAATTGCCCACAGAAATGACCTGAAAACAAAATATTGGAGAGTGCAAGCATTTTTGTTCCAAATTAGAATAAATTGAAAATCTTATGCCTTTTTTTTTTTAAGGAAAGATTCCTCCTAGTTTCAAATAGAATATATTGAAATACTTCTTTTTAAATGTTGAACTGTTCACTCTGACAATACCAAAATACAGCATTTCGCATGAATAAAATACTTGCACAAGTAATATAAAATACATTAAAATAACAGAGAAATGTCAAAATGAAATGATTACACGAAAGAGAAGATTTCAACATTAGAAAAAGATAAATCACATTATCCAAAATGTGAGAAAGCTAAAGTGAACTATTTAAACCTTTTTCACAAATCTTCTACAGAAACACTCTTTCATACAGAAAAGTTTTCTGACAAAAATATCTTCAGCCAACCATAATTGTCACTCTGAATCTAACTCATGCTAGTAGTACCTGAAAAGTTACCATCATCGGACAGCTGCTTAGTGACCTTTACAGACCAGCTGTCTGAGATCCCAGTAACAAATATATAAATGTATGAATCATCGTTACAGAATTAACAGACCCATTTTGGCAGACAAGACTTAGGATGTATCTCCAGAAAAAGAAAAGCAGCTGCTTTCTTATCCTAGAGATGGCTGCTCTAGGATGGGGTCAATAACTGTCAGCCTGAAGCTACTGCAAGTAATTCTCATGCAGTGTCTGTCCTGCAATAAAACAGATTAACTTTCCAGGCTGATGTTTATTTTGGTATTACTTACAATGAGAACCCTAAACTCTTGGGTTTTCACGGCCACATTTTTCAAGTTTCAAGTGCTTTCAATTTTTAGTTTCAATTTGCAATTCACAGATCTGTAGCAAACTTTAGGCTTCCAAGCAGCTTTGGCTGAACTTAAAAATCAATATTCTACATGCAGGAGAAATGTTGCCAGCCATATGCCTAAAGTGGGCTGCAAGTGCAGAAAGCACACTCTACATGTCCCTTTGAAAGACCTGGCAAATACGATGGTCTTCATTCATCAAGTAAGTTCTCAACTAAGGATAAAAACCTCTCAGAACTAAAGATTTGCTTTTTCCCCAAAAAGAAAAATATCATAGAAAACCTCTACAAAAACTGGGCTGAAGTTGAACTGCTCTCAGCATGGGAGGCCAGTATCTAAATGCAGTCAAAAACTTGATTATTTCTCCCAGTCCCACATTTTAGTAATTTTATTTTAACAAAGTGCCCAAAATTTAATTATCTCACTAGAGAGGCTATGGGTTTGTATAGCCCTGTTAACGAAGCAAAAAACCCTATGTTTATGGATTTGGCAAAGGGATACATTGTTACTATGATAATTACTAGTTGGCAAATACCTCACATAAATTGCCTTAAAACTTTGTGAGCTTGGATAAACAAGCAAATACGAAGTTGACGCTGGTTCTTCTAAACTCTGCAGTCTTGTACAGACAGTATGGGGGCCACAATCAGACTGTCAAAAGGGTAATAATTTAAAGTCGATAGCACTTTTGTTCTCACTGCACTTCACACATCCTCAAATAAAGATGTAGCTACAACTTTTGGCCAGATGAAATGCCAGGCAGGTCACAGCACGAGATGCTCCTTGGGCACGGTGTCAGCAGGATTCGGGCAATAATATGGCTTTGGTCCCATTTTGGGGCTGGTCGCAGGAGTCATACATCACACGAGTGTCTTCAGCACCAGTCTCACGTTTCCTGCTCATCACTAGGGCCAGCTCTTGTCTCTCAAAGATCAGAAACACTACAATCAAGTGGAAATTCTCACTGCCTACATGTGTCCTCCCAGAAGGTGCCTGAAGTTGGAGAACAGAGATGTCCTTAATGGGAAACACCCGTATCCTGTGGTGCTGATGAAGCACTAACACAGTCCGTTGTGCTCTCCATCAGACTGTCCCTCATTTCTCTCTCCCATTCCTGCCTCTGCTTACTCTTTACACAGTTGTTTTCCTTCTTTCTCATTATGGTTTTGTTCTGTTACTTGTTTTATGCTTTTACTCTGCAGATATCTCCCTCCAACACTTTTCCCCTCTAATCCTGATGTATCTAAAAGAAACAGGATCAAAACCATGTAACGCTTGTGCCATCTCCTTCTGCTTCACACAAACACTTCTTGGGAGAATTTAACAGAGCTGATACTCTGAAAAGACCCTTGACAGAATCCTAAATATAGGACCTAATGATAGATAGATTGATTGATCGATCAATCCACTTTCCCAAACATACTACAACCAAAAGTCTTTTTGCATCACAATGAAAGAGATAACAAGCTAAATTGTTCAAGGACCTGGTACTGGCCTGGTATTCATTTCTGTGTGCCTGAACTGCACCAGAGGAGAGGAACAGTTCATACATTTAAGAAAAAGTACACATGGCACGGAAGGCAAAATAGACCAGGGAAGTGGAAAAGTGAATGGCAAATGAGTCAGTGTCTCTGAAACCTGCCACTTGAACAGGGAAAGAAAAAATCAGACAATACACAATGGAATCACCTAAAGAGAGCAAAGAAAAGAATGACTAAAGGTGCAAGAAACATATGTATGTCTGTAGATATATACATGTTTAAAAGATGCAGTTTTTATTGATCCATTAGGTAAGCATTTGAGCAATACAGAATGGTATACAAAGCACTGTTTCTACTGTCTCATAATTAAAGAAAAAACAGAACAGACAACAAAACATAAGGATAAGAAATGTAAACTTTGGGTTTTGAAGATAACTACTTTAAGCAGCATACAGCTTACTAATCTGCCACAAAACACAACTGAGCACTTGTTAAATGACAGTCTATTTAGACAAATAGGTAAGAAAGCTGAAGAAAATGAAAATGATGGGGTTTGGGAAAATGGAAGAAGGCAAAATCAGCCAGCAGCACAGCTACGTGCAGCTACCACTAAAGGTATATCCTCCTCCCATGAAGAACATAGACTTGCTGATAAGCAAATTAGACCTGACTTAAATAAGCCTGTAAGAAGGACCATAAAACCAGCTGCACGTGTAAATAGCAGCTTCCAAAGGAAAAGTTGACAGGTCACTACAAACCAAATCCATGGGGAAAGGACTACAGCTCCAGCTGGGGAACTGGCACCCTTCAGCTCAGGAACAGCGATGGTACATGGGGAAAACAGAACAAGAAGGCATAAGATGAAAAGAGTACGCTTTACAGGTATGTAAACCTGCTGATGCATGAACATACATCTCTGTAGTCTTTATGTATAACAGAAAAAAGTGTGGCATTCTGGAGGGAACTCACAAAAGCTGTTGTATAGGACTCACTGTCTGTTATTATTCCAGAACTCTCAATCAACTATTCAGGTTTGCTCAAGTAGCAAATATATCTGTCCTAGAGGGTAGTATCCTAAAAGCAATGATGTAGCAAGTCCAGTTTATACTTGTTCATATTAAGGACTGCTTTCTTAGTCAAACATGTACTACTGAGAAAAGGTCTCCTTCTTTCAGGGACATTGCTATGGTAACTGGAATAGTAACCTTAATATGTTCACTACACTCGGGAGACTTTTGCTTCAGCAAACAAGGAGAACTAAGATTTATTAAGTGTCTGGTCCACTTTCCTAGTGGTTCACATAGAGAATTACTGAACTTAACCCTTCAACATTAGGTTGCTATCTATAAATATTCCTTGGAAAATGTAAACCATTTTGCTAACCCCTCTCAAAAGACAATACTTCATACAACAGATACACTTTGCCTGTGTAAATACTTTCTAAGTAAGTATATTGATCTGTGTTAAATTCTTAATGCTTTAGGTTGTGGGATAAGTCAAAAATCAATAGGGACATGCATTTTAAGAAGGATTGCAATAATTGGCTATATTTTTGGCTAAAGGTGGTAAAAGGTAGTTTGTTCTTCCACTAATTGTAAGACTTGATTTCACTTTTCCCAACTTGTATCCTAATCTGTGGATTTTGTCCCATCCCCACAGATTTCAATGAGCATGGAATAGCTCTACATCTTAATGAATACAACTAGAAGTAAGTTGTTACAAGCAATAAAGACTCTTCAGGAAAATAAATTTGAGATACTCTGTGAAGAAAGCAGTGGAAGAAAAAGTCAGAAAAAAAATGCCCAGGAAAAAGCTTTTTCAATCAATAACAGTAATGTTCAAACAAAGAAGAGAAACACAGGACAGTGTATTGGTCATGTCTAATACAATGTCGTATTAATGTAAAGAGAATATTGGTGAAAAAAGGGAGATTTCTAACTAGGTGCACTAAGAAGTCATTTACAAAATACAATGGTGACAAAAGTTAATGGCCCTGAATACATAGCACTATTTAACACTTGTTAACGGTCATTAACGCTGGCACAAGTATCGATGTAGCAATGGGGCTTAACAAAGTTGATCTGAGCAGAAATTACCCAAGATCTACTTCCAAGCAAACAAGTCATGTAGCACCTTAGAGACATCAATAATATCAGAGCAAAAAGAAACAACAGTGTGGTTGGGCAGGGAAGATCAGTTAAAGCGGCCAAAAGTGCTTAAAGACCAGACTGCATACAGTCCAGAGGAAAAAATAACTGAGGAAAAAACTCTATTGTGTTACGACCAGAGAAATAAAGAATTTTAGTGAGGAGGACAAAACGTGGTTCTATCCCGGGGGTGGACAATCAGAAGATAAAAGGAAGAGTCATCCTTATACTCTTATACTCTGCTGCTGCCCCGTGAGCAACCACAGCTGCAGAGACACCACATGAAACAGGCGAGATCCCCTCACAACGACAAGTCTCTGAATCTCAAGCACAAAAGCATCTCTCCTTCATGGAAGAAAATTCATATTTGCTTTGTGATAGTGATTACTAATGAAAGAGACCACCTCTTTTCTGATAAATTCCTACAGAAATGAGATTAAATCTCCACTTCCATGCGGAAAAAAGTCTGGAATTTTCCCCATCATTTTTAAGGGTGTGTGTTACACTCACACACAGTTTCAATCCAAATTCTTTCATGCTTTCTTATATGCAATCCTGCTTACGATACTGCATAAAGCAATTTGTTTCATTTCATATTTCCTGTTCACATTAATGCTTTTGTAGCTTTATGCACCTCACATTATTTATCTTCTGCTTGACATGCATTCTTCACATGCAATATTCAAGAGTAAATTCATTTTGTAACACAAGAAACTCAGAGAAAAACAAACCCAATACTATGGCACTCAAACTTTAAAACAAACAAAAAACAGGCGCAAGAAAACCCACAAGCAAGTCAATAAAAATTCTTCCTAAACCAAGGCTGGACATTGTTTGAGAAGCCACAGTTCCTGCATCAGGGGACACAGCAAAGCGCATTGTGTTGGTACGAGAATGGTCACCCCCACACCCTTAGCCTGGGAAGTCTTCAGCATCAGCGCAATACAGCCCCAAACTCCTCCTTTCAATTCCTTAACAAGAGAATCGAATCATTCAATCCATTTCTAAACAAGGTTGTTCAAACTCTTATGTTTAATAAGTTATTTCAATAAATCAGTGGAACACCATCAATTAAAACTTATATTCCTCTTTTTAGCAGTTTCTGAGAGAAACTTCAGCCAGCCTGGAGACACTCGATGCATCTTTTCAAATTTTCTGGGAATTTTCCAAAACTTATTCTTCAGACTTGGCAAAACCTGGGTGTGTGATTCACATCACTGCTAGAGTTTTATGAAATAGGAGTTTTACCTAAAAGCCACCAAAGAGTAGAGCTCTGTCTATGCCTTTCAGAAATGAACCCTTCGCACTGAACCACAGGCAACAAAACAACTCCCTGGCCTGGCTTCCAGCTTCAGGCTCCGCGCTGATAGATTCAGATAAATAATGAAAGCCATACCCAGAGCTGGCGAGAGCACCACCGTGAGTACCTCTCTACACTTCAGCCCCAGTCCCTGACAGAGCATCAGTGCATCATATCACAGCCTAAATATTTGAATCCCAAATACAGCTCCTGCTACACTGAAAAACCACTTGTGCACAATGGCTGCATTCCAGCCTGGCCACTTCAGACTCTCATCTCATTTAGAGGAAGGAGAAAAAAAACAACCAGCAGCACATAGAGCTTCACTCTTAATAATATCCATCATCATTTACAAAAGTAACACCAACATATATAGATACATAATTCTAATAGAGATATTTATCTGTTCATCGATTACAACTCAACAACAATCTGTCTTCTTTTATTGCTTAGCAATGGACTGATTCCTTGCACTTGACCCATATCCATTGGCAAACACCATAACATGTTCAGTTCTGATAAATACAGTTCATATTTGCCTCGTGCACAGGAAAAGGTTCTTTTAAAAAGTGGTAAATGTTTTAAACCATATTTTCCTGCACAAAGTTGGCAGAGGTGACGCTATGAAATCTGTGTACGGTGTGCTTTCCAAGCCACTTCCAGTTTTATCATTCACAATTTTTAAAGCAATTTCAACCATCTTCATGCCAGGTTTCCCAGACTTACTTTTTATTTAATTTTTCAGGATAGAGAAGAGCCCATAGAGTCTCAAGGAAAGCACCAGCTCAAGCAAAGGGCACTGTCTACACATTTCACTCCACGGGTGATAAAGGCAGTACGCAGCAAGACAAAGGTGCTGGGGACAACTACAAATATTATATATGTATGGGAAGCAATTATCTCATTTATTCTTTAAGTAGACCAAATGTTATGAGAAGCAATAGTAGTACTTCAGCCTGGTAATATCTTTCCATGCCCACCTTAAAACACAGCCTACAAAACACTACAGTGAAGCACTGTTCAACTGTAAAGCAAAGTGGTCTAATAATTTTTTTTTTTTTTTTTTAAGAGAGAGACTACTAAACACAATCAATGTTTGCAAAAATCTATTTCAAGCGGGGAGAGGGATTTCCTCCATAAACCAGTCCCTTGGTTTCCCTGGTGTTTCAAAAGGGTAGGCATTACCCATTATTTTTTAATTCATGCTGATAAAATTATTGTGTGAAACAAACACAGAATCATAGAATGGTTTGGGTTGGACAGGACCTTAAAGATCATCTAGTGCCATGGGCAGGGACACCTTCAGGTAGACCAGGGTGCTCAAAGCCCCATCCAACCTGGCCTTGAACGCTTCCAGGGGTGGGGCATCCACAGCTTCCCTGGGCAGCCTATTCCAAGGCCTCACCATAGCACTAAACCATGTCTCTAAGAATCTCGTTTACATCCCTTTTAAATGAATAGATGAGGTTCTTAGAGACATGGTTTAGGGCTAGAGTTAGGTTATGGTTGGACTCAATGATCTTAAGGGTCTTTCCCAA
Source organism: Patagioenas fasciata (assembly GCF_037038585.1). NCBI lineage: Eukaryota > Metazoa > Chordata > Aves > Columbiformes > Columbidae > Patagioenas > Patagioenas fasciata. The sequence continues at coordinate 9,015,039 of NC_092526.1, read as the reverse complement.
CCAAAATGATTCTATGATTCTATGAAAGCATGGGGTCCTACGGGAGGAGGGAATCCCTGCTCTCGTCTTTTGCCCTCTAAAAGGTCATTCCCCTCCTCAAAATGCCACTGAAATCCCTTCCCTCTGCGCTGGCACCTGACACGTCCCCACAACACCAAAACCTCTGCTTTGCCTGCAGAGATGTGATGCTGCCCAGTCATACACGCTCCTCTACACCCTTCCTGTGACACGGTGGTGCAAGGGCTACTGAATACAGGGACAGCTGCTCCAGAGCCAAGCAAGATGGAAAGAGATAAACATTTATTTTATCATCTCACAATTTCAGCAAAGCACCTTACAGCAGTTTTACCCTAAGCAGATGCCTCCTGGCTCCATAAAGCACATACACGTGTACTGAGGTACTTTGCTGAGCTTTAGCACAAGGCAAGATTCCAGAGCACATCCTGCTCCAGGCCATCATTCACATTTCAGGTCCTTCTCCAACACTTTTCATTCAGATATTTGAAAAATATCATGGCTGTGCTGACTATATACCCATCCAACAGAATAGAAGCAACGAGTCAATGCACTCTATCCCATATAAGAAAGGTTCGCAAAGATTATCTAAATAGCTAAAATGCAAGCAACTCCCATATTCACAGAAGGAATAAAGGCAAAGATTCTGAATTTTATTGTAGTCAGTAACAGAGTCTCTGATAATGAGGGATGCAAGTGCACAATGAAAGATCTAGGGATTAGACCGACAACCTTTTGAGCCCTCAGTATTTCCCACAGGCCAGCACACATCTTTCTAAGCAACTTAAGAGAAATAAAGAAAATACCCTTAAAAATTGCTTCAGTATAGTTCAAAGATCCAGCTGCAGACTGCTAATATTGGTAGATAAGCAATAATTCATACATTGGTTTATGCACAACTGACAGAAGAATGACAGAGTTGTCATCCCTGATACAGCTAATTTAGAACCATACCCCAATACATCATATATCATGACCTTCCATTAAATGCATCGTACTAGTACCCAGGAGACATGTTCCCAAAGCAAACAGTGGTCACGAAATGAGATGCTATACCTGCCCTGAAGCAGGGACTGGTCCCTGTTGCAAAATGGTTAGAATCCAAGGGAATACAGTAAGTCTCAACAAGTTTTTTGGTAAGGGAAACCACAGGGCAAATTTAAACGCAGTGATTTCTTAAAATTTAATTACTCTGGATCTTGGAGTTCAGTAAAACAAGTCATTTTGCCATCTAATGCAAAGCCCTTCTCAGTAGTAATGTGCTGTCAGATTTAAGTACTTTTATTATTCAGTGGCAGCATTTAAAATTCTCACTTCCTATTAGAAAACCTGAAGATCAATAATGCTAAGGGAAGATATAGTCCCAGTTAACATCTTCAGAACTATGCCAAGGAACTGGAAGGCTTTCTGAAATCAAATGTTCTTTCAGATAACATGGGTTGAACTGACTGATGGCTGTGTATGGTCTTCACAATGTCCTTCTATATACAGTTGAAGTGATCTGATTTATAACTGAAAAAAGCTTATTAAACTACTAACTTATTATTTTTCAAGAAAACCACCTGCATAGGTACATCTTCAAATTCCATTAAATGTGAATATATTTTGTCACTTTTAAAACCAGCTCAATTTTTTTCTTTTATGTTCTTTGGCAACATCTGATTATGTCAGATAAAGAACAACATTTCCTCTGCAGCTTTAAACATTTGCATAATTATTAACTTCAGTGGCAAGCACATAAAATTGTGGACTCAGTTTCGAGCAGAAAAGGAAATGGGCTGTAAAAACTTCTGTACGTAAGAGTTTTTCTTATTAAAGAGTAGACTAGAAATTACTACATGGAGATTATTTCTGTAGTGGAGGAACTTGCAAACAAGGAAGAAATACCATTTTGTTTGGAAGATAATGCTAGCGAAATTCAAACATCGGTATGCAAAGTTTCATTAAATGGCAGCAGTTAAATTCTAGACCTTGCCTGAGAACACAGTGATTTCCTCTAGCACTTGAAAGCCTTAAATCAGACATTTTTCTACAAAATATACTCTAGACCCTGCAGAAACTGCTTACAGCAGGAATCACTTTTTCAATCTCTGTTCCCATCCCTTCCCAGGAGGTAAAGATGATAAAACTTTCAGATGGATACAAATTATTCTATCCCAAGAGGAGCTAAAAGCAGTAGTAAGTAGCTACTTATTTTCCACTAAAATCTTCCTGTGCAGAGTCCAGAAGCACTTACCCTGCCAACAGCCAGAGAAAATGCCAAATGCTACCCGCCAGCTCCTCAGTAATGAATGCTGAATATTAAGTTATATATTTCATTCTCCACGCATATTGTGCCACCCCTGCAATGCTCATGAAAGAAAATATAATCTTATCCTAAGTCTTAAAAATATAAATAGAAGCAGGAAGCAGAAATGCTGCTTTGCAAGACTCCTCCTCATTTTGTTTATTATTTCATTGCCTATACTGGGAATTTCCAAGGAAACTAAAAAAAAAAAAAAAATCTGATACATAATTTTTCTGTGTTTGCCAGAAATACTAAACAATTCAGAAAATCCTTAATGATCTTCACTTTTTCCTCAATTCCCATGCACACCCATACTCTCATAAGAAAAAAGCCCATACTTTCCCTTTTTTTTGTACCACTGGACTTCATTGTTTCTTTGGCAAATAAACAAAGGAGAACACTCAACTGCAAGCTTAGAAGTTCTCATATTGGCTGAGAAAACCATCACTGCAGAAAGACTGGATATTAGTACAACTGTACACCTAATAAAACATGAGGTCTTTCTTTATTTGTAGTATTATTTTCATTAGATAGAAAAGTTCATAACAGTTCAACCTCGTAGCTTTTAGATGGGATGGCTTACAACCTCTGCTTTTCACATGACAGTAGTAAAATTATCTTCCATTGTATGAGTTTCTTAAGATGGATTTTCAACACCACAAAAGAAACCTGTATCCAAGCAAGTGTTTAGCACCAAATTCTAAATCCTGTGCAATTTAGTCCAGGTGAACCTGCTTTAGCAGGTGGGTTGGACTAAATCATCTCCAGAGGTCCCTTCCAACCCCAACCATTCTGTGATCTCAGCAACTGCACGGTCACTGGAGTAGCTGGGGAAAAGGAGCGGCAGGAAACTAAACTGAGCCTTCCCTCCTTTACCCCTAAACTGCTGGATAACAACACCAAAAGAGCCCAGTCTAACTGGACCTTTCTCACTTTTTATCCTTTTTATTTTTTTTTAAATGCACTTAGCCTTGTTAAGCCCGTTTCATTCTTTGGAATATACCATAAAGCAACAATTCAGTTCGATCATATAGCTTCCTACAAATTAAAACTAGTTCTAGTTATTACTAAACACCTATGTTAATTAATAGAATTGATTCACTATTTCCTGTGCAAAGTTATTCTGAATTTACATACACAGTCACCAGACTTCCAAACTCCGACCTTCCATAGAGCACTCCTTAACAATACTCTATTTTGGACAAAGCCTATTGCTACTCCTTTGATTATAACACCTGGAGTAACACAAAGATCCAACTGTAACGACACGACCAGATGGTCGCTATTTTGTTACTTGTACGTTTCTTGCAAACAGAAAGAACGTGAACAACCCATGTGATCAAGAGAAAAGGTGTTCAATGAGTTGAAAAAGAAAGCTTTAATTTTGTGTTCTTTTTTATATAAAAACTGCAAAATTCTTTGGGAATCTGCACACCATTCATAAATGATTTAATAAAGTAAAACACTCAATGCAATTTGTAGACAGCAGAAAATTACTAAAAGCTGTACAGGTATATCGAAATATTTAATAATCCATTCCACATGTGAAGAGTCAGAACTAGTTCTCAAATCCCAAAGCTCAGATATTAATAGAACAATTTAATTTTCTGAATTGATCTTTTTGTGAATCCGTAAACAAGATCCAGTTCTTAAAAACAATTCTTCATCACTCCCTCCGAGTCAGTAGCACAAATCGAACATTTTACTGAGTTTCTGCTAGACAGAACTTTGAAATTAGAAAGCCACTTCAAAAATTAATGAAACAGACATGATTCAGAACTGAAGGAAAACCAGGACACTGGCCAATTTCAAAGGACTTTGAAATTTTCACTGATTCTTTCTCAGTCCCTGGGTAGTGATACCATTTAACACTAAAAATTATTACCTACTTTCAAATTATGTGAGTTTATACACTTACCATTAATCCATTTGGCTTCTGGATTATGAACTATGAACTCTTTTCTGAAGAGATCTTCCAAGGACAATCTGGTTTCTGAAGAATTTGCGAATTCATCTAAAATAAACATAACAGGATCATTTTAGATAGTCACTACAATCAATATATTTAACGTAGTTTGCAAAACATTGGAATTACAGGACCAGAATTCTATTGAATTTCTATTGAAATGAATAACAATACTTTGATCTTATTTTTTTCCACTACAAGAAAATGATACATTTTTCTTCAGTAAAACTTCAGAAAACAAAGTACCTCATGGACAGGACAACTGAAGAACACAGTGCTTGGCTATTTTTTATACTAGGACTGTAGTGGCAAAGTTCCTCCTTCCCACAGCCCTACACCACGAGAAAAGTCTGATCAAAATGAATACAAAAACTTCCTGACGGCCAAAGGATGCAGGCCATATTGATGGCCTTATACAGACAGAAACTAAGTAAATACTCCTGTGAGTAAATTTTGAACCAATTTCACCTATTCTACAAATTAAAATGTAAAAATAATTTTTTTAAAAAAGTCACACTGCATTCTATTTGTACATTTTATAGCTTATGTTTGCTCTCTAGTGATAAGCACAACATAACATTTAGCTAAGAGCCTTGTGTTTTTCCCAAACATGATAGAACCCAGGAACATTGTGCTTCTGAACATCAGGCAACACTGATTTTCAACATACAAAGAAGTTGCCAGCTCCTAAAATCATCTCCACACTTCAGAAAATAAAAAAGAAACTGCTAAATTCTACTTTTCTTGTGCTGCAGGTTGAAGTAGCAGAGATCCAACAGTGAACTGTCACATATCATGTGAAATCAAAGGTACTATTAAAGCAAGTTCTCCTGTCAAAACACAAAGTTTCCAATGAATATTCACTGATAGCAGCTATGCACTTCATCTAACTGCTTTAGGCTATTAGGAGAACAGCAGCTGCCAAAAGCTGCATTACATGTTGCCTGTGCACTAGCAAAAAGATGCACCTATGCACTTCCTATGCCGTCAACCAGACAGATGCCCTCTCAGGTCTTTTAATCATTTTATCATTACTGGGCAGGTTTGCCATAGCTTACTGCAGTATTTCTCTGCTCTATGAGCTTTTCTTTCCAATGTCTCAGGCATCCACCTTCTCTACAAGAGGATCATTTTGTCAATCAGATTTTGTCCTTACAGATTGCTGAAATTAAACAGTGCCACTGATGACAGACCCACAGAAGGAATATCTGCAATCACAGCATCAAGGAGCAATCTTGTTATCTTTATGTCAACCCAATATGTCAGCAGCACATTTTTAACAAAGCAATGTGCCACGTAAGGGCTGTATCCTGTAACATGTTTCAGATGAAAACGTGACCCCTTCACAGCGAATAAAGTCAATCATAGTTTCATTATTGGTCTTTATTCAGCCAAATTTCTCAATAAGAAGCCCAGCTGAAAGCTTACTGGAATCCACAACAACATGATTTTTTGCCTTTAAATGTCAGCACTGCCTGCTGCGGCCACTTCAGTCAGTATTAATAAGGTGCATCCTCACTGTATTGAAAAGAAACACCTTTTTAATGCACATCATAAATTTTCAGCAGACACACGGCCATCCGAGCTGCTCACCCCACAGCTCTGCTGCACTTTGCACGTGCCTCCCTCCCAGGTCTCAGCACTTGCGCACTGTAATCAACTCTTCCTGCACCTGATGTCTTACAAGCCTAAGCAAGGAGAGTTGTTCAGATCCTCTCTCATAAGACAAGCATTCTAATCCTTAAATAAGATTTTACCCTCTTCCTGCCATCCAAAATCACCTGTTTGGTTTTGGGCTTTTTTTATTCTCCAAGTCTAGCGTGGGACACAATATCCCACTTGCAGTTTTACCAGAGCTTTTTCCGCAGAGTAACACTATCTCTCTTGATCTATACCTAATCCCCCTGTTTACACATCATGGGACCCTGTTAGCTCCTGCCACACACTGAGTTTTTATCTTCAAGGGAAGCACATGTTGTATGCTACTCAGCCCCACAATTACATTCCCTGTCTTCGAAACTCTGCTTCTAACTTAACAGCATCAAATACTGGGCTCTTCATACGCCCATTGTCCCCTCTCTCCATAACCCTCCTGACTACTCTCCACAAGCTGTTTTCCATCACCTATTTTGATTCGAGACACCCTCGCCCTGATGCTGTTTGTGATCCCAGAAGGATTCCCCTATAACCTTTCTTGGGTCTATTTATTGTGACCCCTTATATCCTGCCAGTTTGCCAACTATCAATCAAGCTCACACAAGCTTCTGTTGCCAAAAATTGTTTTACCCAAGGCAGTTTAGTTTTCACAGATTTTTTTTTAAATCAATTACTTTAATAAAATCACTAAAACAATACATCAATTGCATACAGAAAGGCTATCAGAGAATAAAGTTGCACCAGCTCTCCTGTCTTCTATCTAATTCACGTGCCTGCCAAGTAATCTTGATATAAATTGCAATTTAAAGTAACTTTTTTTAATTGTTAGCATTTCTAAGCTGAAAAAAATGGCATTTTCAAGCTACTTTACTAGATGTTTGACAAATACTTTTTTTTTTTCTGATGCTAAGTCATTACCAAAACAGAACCTTGTTCATAATTCTTGAGACAAGCTTTCCACTCTGTCAGTATCTCACATTGTATAACTTTTTAAGAAAAATGTTGACTTGACATCAAAAGACTCTAACATATAATAGTAATTTATGTTTCCGAAATGCTTAGTTTGTACATAGTAAGACTAATTACCCATCATGTTAACTCTCAAAGCACTATACTGGGTCAATCTTTCTTGAGCACAAGCACAAATTAACATGTACTTCACAAAGTACCTGTTTTATTTTAAAGACTGACTTTTTCCACTTTATGTTTCTTACCACTTTTTCACTTCCATTTAAAATTTCATTGAATTATTCCTCAAAGGAATCATATTTCCAATGTCCTCACACTATTTCCTACTGATTTCTATATTTCAGTCTGAAATCATATATCCTACATCTAGAAAACACACAGAGATTACAAAAGATACAAACAAAACCAAATGTTAAAAACTAAATGGCTACTTTTCAACTACAGATCAAATAAATGGTGTGTTTTTATTCAAAATTACAAACCTGTTTGTGCTTACTAAACTAGATGACTGCAAAAGTAGAAATTAATAGCCCCGTTACTTTGCATAATTTTATAAGATATTATTTTTGCAGGTTAGTAATTAAAAGTAGTCTAAACACTCATAAATGTACCTTCTAACTTAGCAAATAACTCCTTACTGACTTTTCCATCCAAAAAAAGTTTTAACACCAGGAATTAGGATAAAGGTTTGATGTTAAATGCGGTCTGAAAAGTGGAAAAACACCACTAGTCCACTGTGTGCAAGCTAACAGGTGTATCTATAACTGGGAATTAGTATAGTTCATATTAAGTTTGTATGAAAATGGAAAAAGAACTTGCCAGAAAGCAATCAGATATCAAAACTTGTTTGTCAATTTACCGTAGTTACAGGGAGCCCATACATCACTGAATGGAAACCTGAATCTTCTGGTAATGAATTTCCACTTCAGCAAAAGTAATTTCAAGTTTGCTTTCCATTCATTTAAGAGTGGCATGAGAGATGGTGTGGAAGGGTTGGTCCCAACCATTTCTAAACACAATATTTATCTATTGGACATAATCCAAATGGATCCTCTTCCCAGAGCTCAATTTTACTCAAGACAATTTCAAAAAAGTATTTTCTGTCAGTGTGGCTGACCTAAATGTTCCCTAAAGGATTTATTTTTTTCCACAAAGTTGTCCTGTTTTTTTTTGTTTGGGTTTTGTTTTCATTTTGTTGGTTCTGTTTGTTTGTTTGTTTTCCTCAACAGATAGCAAATTCGGAGTTTTCTTTGAGTCTATGAGTGGGGTTACACGTGATTACCGTATATCGGCCTGCACGGTTTAAATGCTGACATCACCATCCCAGTAAAGGAGGCCCACATACAGTATTTGAGTCTGGTACACCTTCAGAAACACTAAGTGAACATGAAGGTAGAACTATAGTCATTCTCAAAATGGGAAACAGCCTTAAGTGTTATGGTAAAACAGTTGTACAAAGGTGGCAACGTCTGTACAATTCTTAGGCTGTTCTCATGTGATTCTTCATACAAAAGCTTTTAGTTGCTAGTAATTCCAGTTGAGCATTTCTCAGTTTTGAAACGTACATCAACATTAGTCAATTAGATAGGTCTCCAGAAAATCCCTGTGATGTGGAACATACTGCCATGAAACAAAGAACAAAAACATGCCAATTTGAAGGCAGGAGTGAGGCACTGATCCCAGAAAATCTACCTATGAATATTTCAGGATGTGCAGGTTATGTGATGAAACTTCAAAACCATGAAATAGAATAAACGCACAACAAGAACGATACTTGTCTTATGTTAACACTGGCACAGAAACCAAACAATGGCATCTCATAAACAGCTATTTCTGTCTCTGCACTGGCCATTAATTCACAATATATAGAAAGTGATATTTATAAGATTATTCCCGAAGTATTTTCTTCTTTTAGTCTCTCTCAAATACTTCTCCAGTAATCGTCTCCAAGTATTATACACAGAAATCACTGGATTCATAATTAAATTGCCCCAGAAGATTGACAGGCTCCTATTCTGAAACTCCCAAGTTCTTCCACACTCCAGTCCCTTCAAAAAGAGCAACCTCATTCTTTGGCATCTCCATGCACTTTATCACTGCACTTCTCCTTATTCCACCGAGGCTCAGAGAGAGCTGCTGAGCCCCAACAAGAGGTTACTAGACAGGGAGTCCATTCAGACTCTGCCACTAGTCTCTTACATTACTGAATGGTCTGGTCTTCCACTTCTTCATCTCTTTGCTGAGAACACTAATACATCTATAAAGTTTCTGAGTGTTAGGACAGATGAAACACAATATAAAGGGGACCAAAATATTACTAATATTGTTGGTATAATTTACGAAAGCCACAATCAGAATTGCAATGCAGATATTTCATATTTTAACAGAAGCTACTAGGAGATCAAAATACAGCTCTTATTTCAACACAGTTTCTTCTTAGTGTTGTATTTCAAGTTACATTTAATGTAATGAAAACACTAACAAAAAACCAAAAATTTCCATTTAGTTTTAATACTGCTTATATCTTTAGCAGAAGCTAAAATGTCTTTGAAGACTTTTGCATACAACTTACATAGAAGATTTTCTTTTTAAGCCTTGTTATCTCACACAGAAACATTGATTCCTCTATTAAAAAAAGGCATGAAAGCTGTTGCAAAAAGTTTGGTGAAGTCAGATGACAGCTATTAAAGTGCAAGTTACATTGGGGACAAAGCAACACATAAATGATTGTAGGCAAAAGGGATAATTTCTGGTGGATTTGGCATATCAGTAAATACAGTTTTGCCTCCACAAGACTTCTAACACAACAATCAGGTTTCTGAGCAACCATCATCTGAAATTATCATCATCTCCATAAAAAGCAGCAGCATGATGCACAGTGCTTAGGGGAACTTACATGAAATCTAAAAAGCATGCATCGGTACAGGCAGAACTAAATAGGGAAAGAAGTCTCCGATGTTCAAAATAGTATTAGAAATGAAAAGCAATGTACTCTGAACTATCCCAAGGTGATATACAACAAAATTCTCACTATTACAGTGAACACAGTGATAGTCTGATCTATTATATTTTATGAGAAGAATTAGGAAAACTAGAATAACAAATTAGTAGCACCTTAGAACTGAGCACTTTGCAACAGTCAGACCTGTGAGAGTCTCCAAGTTTTTCCTCCCCTCAAATGCTAGACACCCCAAAGTGATCTTGAAAGTGAAGTGATCTTGAAGTGATCATGAAAGTGAAGAGGGAACAGCCCTGATTAGGATCAAAACAGGGAAAGTAGCTGTCCTACAGTGTACCTCCAAAGCCTTCTTTGGTAAGCATTTCCAACCTGCAAGAAACCCGTTTTACAGACCTAGATCATGTTGGGAAAAAGGTTTTTGTTTATATCAAGCTCTACAGTCTCTGTGGGATATCTTAGGGCATCTGAGCTGACAGAACTTGTTTTCGCTCGCATGACTTGAACTGAAATGTAGGTCCCAGCTTACATCAAGTTTTCAAGCAAGCTCTCTGGATTCTGAAACAACCTGAGAGATGTTGTAATTCACTGAGCTTTTTTAACATATTAAAAAAAAATTAACACTTCTCTAGGTTGTTTACTCTTTTACCCACAAGTGCCTGCAAAGACTTCAATTTATGTTTTTACATCATTAATAATTCTATATAGATATGAGAGCCAGAGCTGATGTTTATTATTGTGGATTCTGCATAACACTTTTGAGATTTTACAAGCCTTAAAAAAAATTACCTCTCCTTGAAAAGAAAAACAGTCTTCTGTCTTAAAGTGTACCGGGATATGCCACCATTCGCCCACAACATCTGGTTTTTTATTATTCCCTGAAGAAACTCCTATACACTGAGACTACAGCAGCATATCTTTGCTTTTATTTTTCTCACAAATGTTCTAAGTGGAAATAAGCAAGCACTCATTTCTTTATCATTCCTTGGACAGCACCAGGTATATGTACTAAGTCTTTACACAGAGGAAGCAGAACAGTCTGAACTATTCCTACCCACTCTCTCCAGCTCTCTCGTTCCCTCTGACAAGCAAAGCTTTTTGATCCTTTTCCATTCAGTCTCACCACTTCCCTTTCTTGCTCACTCACAGACCCACCCAGCTTCCCTTGATGAATTCATCCAGTGGCCAAATTATCTGGAATGACTATTCAACTAAAAAGCACTTCATTAACCTTTTGGTTGAGACAAACTGAGCACTTGCATGGCAGAACATCTGCAGACCAATATTTACTATCTAGCCATGCCATCCAAATCAGGTACTTTACATTATAACTTTAAATCTTACAAAAAGGATTCAAAGGTATTTTTTCTTTAACATTTGTGCAGTGTTTCCTTCTCTTAGGTTCCTAGACAGAGTTAAATGGTTGCTGCCTGAGCAGCAAAATCTTAAGAAAAATAAACCAGATCAAATTAGAACAACAAGAAAAAACGTATGTTCAACTGCTTTTTTTGTAAACTATTTGTCCTCCTCCTTTTTTCTTCTGCAACTGAATCATTAAGTGATTTTGCCTCTCTTTGAGAAAAAGGGAAGAAGCTTGTGCATATATGTATGAAAGATGCATGCTTCTGGTTCAGTGAGGAGTTTCACTCTCAGTAGTTTTCCATGACACACAGCTTTCTCTTAGCTCATCTGTGAATCTGAAATTACACCAAGACACAAGTCACAAAATCTTAGAAGTCAGCTCCCAGCTGCTGAGGCTAATGAGGACTGCTTGTAGCTGTCTCAAGGCTGAGACAATCTTAAGGACCTATTGCCAAAGCCAAATCTTCTGCTCCACAAGGCCTGTGATAACTCGAGTCCCTACGGACACCAAATTTATAGTAGCCAGAAGTTAAAAATCCTTCAGGGCAAGAGATACTTTAACATTTACATGTCATTTTAACGACTGCATTATGAATCATACACCTTCAGTAAGATAAAATAAAGAAGTAGGTTACCTGGGGTTAAAAGAATGACAGACATAGTGATGAGTGAACAAACAACTAGAATCACCAGCAGCGCAATAGCAATTCCCTTCCAGTTCCTCTGCGGAGGGCTGTTACTTCCAAGTTCCTACAGGAATGGAAAAAAATAAAATAAAAGGAAAAGACCATGTTTCATAAACATATATTTCTAGAACCATTAGTGATAGGAAGATTGCTCTGTGCATACTCATAATCACAGCACGGGAGGCGATCATGGTCCCTCCCCTCTCAATAGCACACAGTCATCCAAAGGTGTGCAATTCTCATGCTTTTTAATAGATATCTCTCTTTTTTAAACATATATACATATGTAATTTGGAACCCCTGAGAGACAATCAAATGAGCTTATACAGGCTATCCAAAATACAACTGGTGTTAAAATGTGCTGAACATAAACTTCATGACAATATCAACTAGCAGTTTATAAGATAATTATAGAAACGAAATGTAGCAACTTACTGTAATTCCGCCTAACGTGGTATGGACCATAAAGGTTTAAATACACATCCTTTGTAATGTATACTATTAAACTTATTTGTAATAGAAAACATTTACAAAACTGCCTGAGGCTCCAAGTATTCCATCTGATGCTACACAGCTCTTCTTCTCTATACAGTATTCAACTGTAAACTGCTCCCCTATTACTCATAAAAAACCAACAGTAGCTTAAAACAAATGTTAAATGAGTTCTTCTGTAACTACTAGTACACTTAAACCTACATTGTCTGTGGTTACATGTTTAACTCGTATTAACTCCAGCCAGGTGCCGTTTAAATTTGTCAGCAGTAGCAGCACATTGCCTGAGTTCATGGTACAGTTAGAGACCAAAAGACATGTAAACATCTAATAACAGAATGACAAAAACAGTATGATAATTGTTTCATACAATCCTAACTTTCACAGAAGCTGGAGCTGGCAAGCATAAATGGCTCTATATGCCTTTTACTATAGCAAAATTAAATGGCTGTGGTATGAGTCTGTGAAAAGAAACCTGGGAAGGACTTCTAAGAAGATCACAGTTCAGCCTGCTTACAGAGTTGTTACACAAGCGCTTCACAGGCTGCTCAAACTTCCACCAAGCTCCAACTAAATACCAGGTGGGGTAAAAAATGCGGGCTTGAGCCCATGCTTGCCCTTGAAGACAACACCACATAAAGCCCTTCTGCAAGACCTCCTGCCATGACATGCATCGGCACAGCCCTGTAAGGCCACCTCTCCATTGAATGCACAGGGACTGACTGCCAGGAATGAGGAGAGATTGCTTGGAGTCTCTCCTATTCGATCTGCAATCTTGGGTTTGTAATCTTGTAAGTACACAGCAAGGATGTTCCTTTTCCCCTTTCTGCTGGACCAAAGGGCAGAGGGATGAGGGCAACTCTGCCACCCCACACATCTTGCTCTATGGGTAGGACTAGGACATAGGAAGGCACCTCCTGCTATAAGTTTCCAAAAGCCTATTAATGCTTTTTCACACACATATTATTTCATTTTGGTTTTCTGAATTATAAATGAGTGAGGAATTGAGATGTTTTAACAAGAGAAAATTACAATGTTCTTCTGTGTTCTTGGCTGGCATATACGACCTCAACACCATACACCACACACAACAGCATCTCTGTCTTTTTTTTTTTTCACCTGTTCACTTCCACCTGTAAAAGACCATTTCTCTCCCCAGTCCTCTTTTCCGGGAAATACAAGGGGGATTCCCCTAAGCCGCCTCTAAGCAATACCACAGGGGAAGGCTCGCAGGAGCCCACAGACCACGGCAGCTCCCAGCAGGGAGCCCAGCACTACCCCAACATGGCTGCCACCCCATTCTCCTGCCTGGCCTGGGCCTGGCTGGGCTTGCTCATTTTAGAGATTGTTAGCCTCACCAGAGGGGAAAAGTAGCCAGTCTGACTACTCAGTTTAAAGCCTAAGCCACAGCTGGTCTTCACGGGAGCTTTTCCCCCACCTGACAGGCGTCAGCCTTCCCCAGTTCACACCTGAAGCCAGCTCAGGCATAGTGGTAAATGGCCACCAGCCAGCCTGGGCTGCTCTCAGCCCTTCCCTCCTGGTGCCTGTAGGAGTAATTGTACTTTTTTATTATTACGCAAATCTCTTTGGTGTTGGCACTGATAATAGATGACACTCAATTTAGCACATAGGAGTATATCACTGAGGATGGCGCAGCCTAGTGGACAGCTCCTCTCAGACTGAACTCCATGCAGCATTCATGCAGCCATGCAGGAGAAGCCCGATCACCATAACCAACAATGCATCTTTGATACCCATATTATTTTTGCTAAAGTTGAGGTCTTCCATCTTCCACCGGCGAAGGTGAAAACAATGGTATAAGCAGGAACTCCTGGCATCCATCTCCTTTCCCCATCCCATTGCCTCTGTTTCTCAGCCTCTTGCAAACTTGCCTGCTCCCCTCATTTTCTTCAGCTCCTTCTGATTCACTTCCACCTCGTTAAATACTGATCACAACAGCAACCTCCTGACTTGCCTTACTGATTGTTGGTCTTCTGGGCCTGCTCGATGGCTTCACAAGCCCCTTTGGTGACCCCTAAGATATGTGGATGGCAGAGTTCAATCCTTTCTGGACAGTCCTGGCCACATTGACCTTGCAAGAATCCTCATTCTTTTCTCAGAAATACAAAACTTATGTCCTGCACATAAACTCAGATCCACGCAATTATTTTCCCTTAAGTAATAATTATTATAATGTCAATAGCATAGTCCAGAAGATATGAACTTATTCTGAACATAACACCATAAGCCTCACTCACATGACACTTAGTCCATAGATAACAAAAGAACTAGCAGCACGTACAAACAAGTGGCACTGAGAAAACAGGAGTCACCCTCAGAGGATCATGAAAGCCTACTCCAAACCCTACTCCAAAAGACTGACTTAAAATGACAGAAGCTGGACAACTTGATTAATGTTTTCTGTACAAAAGCCCCTAAAAAAATATACCAAGTCCTCATTATTCAAAAGGAATTCATGTCTGCAGACGTGAATATTGTTCAGTTTCTAAATATAAAGTTCCATTTTAAATCCTTCTCCAATTTTTTGTAAAGAGCATATCAAATGGATGAATCGAGTATTGAACATACAAAAGTATGTACCCACAGTGAGAAAGAAGGGGGCCTTCCAACTAGCTGAAGGCCTTGGACACCAGTGTAAAAAGAAGTACTTAACCTCTGACTAAGAAGAAAGTACCTGGGTTTAAATAATTTTATAAGAATTATTATTTTTTCTAAATTATTAGAAGTTATTAAAAGGTCATGAGGATGTTTTGATTTTTAACGACAACATCCTAGTAAGACATTTGCAGTTGATGTACACTAACAAAAATATTTGATGAAATTTTAGAAAAATTACTATAATAAGGTGAATTCATAGTACAACTAGTCTCAAGGACATCTCCAATCAACTCTCTTGATGTTAACTGATGCAACTCTTGGACTGTAACCTACAAAGTTCTAAAATAGAGCAAGCTGCTGTTCTTCAACAATAAAATATTTTTAGCTTTGCACTGCTTTTCAAAATGGCCATAAGCAAAAGGTAGTTAAATAGATTTTTAGTCCATGTACCACTGGCAAGACAGAAGCTGTCATTTTTGAGTACAACAAGAAGACAGAGGCGTTCAAGAGGAAACATCAGAGAGAGCCATACAATGAGAAGCTTTTGACATCACACAGTTTCCCCATAACTAACTGTTAACTGGCACATAACAACAATGAACACACAGATGGAGATTTAAGGATCTAATCTTCTAAAGAGGCTCTTCTATTAAAGCAGTTTGAAAAAATACCAACTTTTGAAGATTGCATTTTTTTTATAATACTATCTATAATGTTATTATAGATTTTATAGTCTAACGCTAATGAATCAGAAAATGGCTGCTCACAGCATAATACAATTGCATGTATTCTCGTTATTTAAAGTACCTTTTCCACAAACCATTTAATTACACTGTTGCCAAAAACAATCCTTAAGTAATACATATTTCTGAATGTAATTTGTGATTGAGTAACATCTTACTAAAACACAGCTACAAAGACAAAAATCCATTACACTGCATACACAAAAAAACCCAGTACACCAGTGTTATAGAACCTAATGTTTTTGGCCCATTCCTGTCAAATGCTATAGACCACATTTCACCATGAGCTTTTAATCACTATCAGTGAACTCGATGTATGCAACTGAGGGAGGTTCCAGCCTAAACGCCTAAACTTTCTGTTCTGTGATTGTCTCCATTTCACCTCTGTTGAAAAGACCCCTACAAGAAAAGACGCAACTTCCTGTCAGACTGGGTTTATGAAAACAAGTACTATATGCCATTAAAAACGTTGCAAAAAGTGTAATAAAGTCATCACACCAAAGTTCTGAAATAGTAACCAAAAGATAGGCTAATAGTAAAGTCTGCAGAGACCAGACATGAGAGGTATGACAGACTGAGGATGCCAAAGGAGAGTACGAATTACTTCAACCTTTCAGCATCCCTATATGCTAAATCCCACTTGTCACTGAAATAGTATTTCAGAGGGAAATGCAGAAAAACTCTACCCAGAAAATACACAAAGCAAATATAAATCAAACATGCTCAAGCATTTTTCTCTCTGCCTTTCTAGGGTAATTCTTAAATATCTACTCCCTCTGCAAGCACAATTTATTGACTGATAATGAACAGACTCACTACAAGCATGAAAATCTTGTAAGTACTAGTAGGACGTGGCTTTGAATTTCACAGTCCATGGCATGTAACCTCATCCAACAGTGCTGAGCTCTTCTCTATTGTTGAAGAAAATATAGAGTCTGACATGGATGTTTCACCTTGAAAATAAAAATACCACAAAATTACCTCCATAATGGATGCATTGCACCTGAATGTAACAAGAAGACATAACCCAAGTTCCTATTACAATAGAAATAACAACGTGAAACTAATTTCCATTAAATTTATTTCATATAGAAATATTTTTTATCCAGAAATGCAAGTGCTTATAATTTAAGAGTCCTGTTTCCTTTTAAGTAGTATTGGGGATATTGATTTGGGAAAAAGAATCGCTTAAAATCAATAGGAAAAAAAAAAAACCACACCTCAAATATTTCCATATTTTTATCTGAATAAAATTACGATCTTTCTTGTAAGCAGCATAATCAGGAAAAAAAAAAAAATAATCAGAGCTTCCTACCTAAAGCTTATCAAGTTGCACAGTTTTATTGTTAATCAATAAGGATAAAAAGCCTTTAAGACATAATTTTTCTAGCAAGCATGTACAACTGAGGAGACAATAAAAGGTCAGAAAATATTACCTAACAGGCTGCCTTAATAAGTCAAGTTTTTGAATTATCTTATTAGCGTTTTCCTGATCTCTTGGAAAACTGTTTCTGTAAACTACAATACAATTTCTACCGTGGAAATAAGCAGTAGGAGGCTCCTGGTGCAGTGGGTATGCAGAAGGGCACCGGCTAAAGCCCGGGGAATAACAAGCGCCTCTGCCAGGCTGTTCCAAAAGAGGCAGGTTAGTTAAAATGCAGCATCCCCTCTGGGAAAAGACATGAAAAACAAACTTTTAGAGATACGCTAACCCGAAGAGCTGGCGTTGAACTAAACCGCTTTTTCTCATAGAACTACCTGTCCGTGCTGCAATAGAACCATCTGATAAATGGCGAGATGAGCCAAATATAGAAAGCATACATTTATGTATCAAAATTAAGAACAAGAACCCCACCAGTTTTAACTATTTCTGCTCTATATAGCTGCATAGCATTATTTCTGCAATCTGGAGTGAACCTCACCAGGTTTTCACTCTCAGTGGTGAAAGTGTGCAGATGCACACTGGCCTTTACCCCTTTACCTCCCTTACCACTATGGCCATGGGATGTAGCAGTTTCTGCCAGCACAGCATCTTCTGAAGTCTTGAATGGATCACCTTCTTTCTTTTGTCTCTTTTTTCTTCTTTTGAAACTCCTGTGCCATCACTAGGACAAAGCCTACAGTGGAAAGCTCTAAGAAGAATCACAACCTTCCCTTATTTTGGCAAGAATTTCAGGGCAAAGCACATTAGGGTAGGAAAAGCAAATGTAATTTTCTTTGCAGTAGGAATGAGTCTCACTCTGTAGTTTAGATGTAATCACGAGAGTATCACTTAATGACTCCTCCAGCATCTACTTCATTAAACACTATCATTTGCATTCCCCAAACATGAAGAAAAGGTGATAAACATAAAAAGACAAAGAGTTTCAGATTGTATCTCAGGTGTTTTAAAAGACAGACCGAGCATTTTATAGCAAAAAGACTGCAGTCTTTCCGGAGTTTTTTTTTACATTGCTGGTCCTGCAACTGATATTAAATCCTACCTGCCCTGATTTTGCAGTGTGCTGTTTGCAGGAAAATTACAACAGCAAGCACATAGAATTTGTGATTAAATGATTGCATCCATTCCTTCCCAGCTGTTTTTGACTAATCCCATGGCCTAGACATCAAGAGAGACCAAAGGACAGATCCAGAGAGTGGCACAGGACCATTATAATCCATTTGCATAAGTACCCATCATTTTCATCCCTCCTGCTCCCTTTACAATTTGCCGTGTTATCCTATTGCTCCAGTTCTTGTCTGAATGATTATGGTCATACGATTACTTTCCCCATTCAACATCTTTATTCATTAAAACGTTGATGCTTCTTTTCAGAGTCACTGTAAAATGCCACTTTCATGGGAATGCAGGACACTCCATCAGCTCTGTGGATAACGGGCTTTTTAAAAAGAGAGCAGCTTGTTAGCAATTACATTGATTAGAACAGGTGTTGGATTTGGATACAGGAACAATCTATCTTCATATTTTTATTTCTCTGGGCTGTGCTGGTAAGAGAAACCCCTTCTTTTGCAGAGCCAAACTGAAAAAAACCCAGCCCAAACTAAAACAAATAAAACTAAATCCACCCTGTCTCAGTAGAAATAAACCAAAAGAGTAAATGTGCACATGTAAGTCATTCTGAGAAGTGTTAATCACCAACACTGGTTATGTATTTTCTAAACCTTGCAAAATATTTTGTGATTCAGCCTTGATATTTTTGTTCTAAGCAGAGGTATTTTTTTCCTGGGCCTGCAAGTGCCCATTCATGAACTGAATTTTGGTAATTTTTGATCTTTAATAACAGCTTTGTTAACACTCTTAGTTCTGAATTCTCACAAAAAGATCAGAAACATTTATGGAAAGTATTTAATGTATTATGGCTAGCATTATGAACGCACTTCACACCTTCCAACTCATTTTGCAGTGTACCTTGTAACATTTACTCAAACACAACGAGCGAGATACTACACTAAACAAACAATTAAAGGCCTGACTTCTAAAGGATTCTATGGAAATCCATCTTCAAGGTCTAATCACAGTCAAAAATTTTGGTTGTTACCTATACATGCAATAAATACAAAAGCAGGGAGAAAATGGGGTCAGCACAACTGATTGAAACAGCGTGGCACATGTGGGTGGCCACAAGTTTTAAATTATACTTCTTTTTAATGAGCACAACAGTACTCACATTTACAGCACAGAAAAGCAAGAGTGGGAAAGCAAACTATCATTGTACGTGATATTAAAAAATGTAAAATGCAGATCAAGGAAAATACTGCTGTAAGGACTGTTGAGCAGCTGGGGCAGAGGGAGTCTCGGATAAAATAACAATGAATGACAAAACTGGTTTATATTGGAAAGAAAAAATAGCCATGATGTAAGACAAGCTACAGCAGGCAAGGGAATTCCTTTGGCTTTTGGGAGCTGAGCTGAACATAACACACTTCTAGGAAGAGGGGTAATGCCATGTAGAGTTATTGCAAATTCATTGAGACTCAGTATTTCAAATTTGTCATCCCTTTTCATCTTATGCTCACTATCTTCTACAGTTTCTTTCTAATAATGTTGCAGAAGTCAAACTACTGTACTTTTGTTCTGGTCCAGCAGAAATGCTTGGAGAACTAAGGAGAATAACAATGTTCTGGCAAGACGTGTCTTGAGACTCAATAGTCCTTATGTGAATGAAAGCTACAGATATCCACCTACGGGGATTTCTGGAAGTTCTTGACTACAACAGTTACTGAACAGCTGCTTTATTAAATACATCTTTTTGCAACACTCATCCAATCTCCCCTGCAGACCTCATCTCTGGACAGCTGGTTCTCAAGGGGTCAGACAACCTTTTGGGGGTCTGAGGGTCCCCGCTAGCTCTGGTGTGACTCCACGGTACGTTCCCCGTGTCCTCATCGGACCAAAGCTCCGATAATCACACTTGTGAGGGAAGAGAAGATGCAGCACAAAGTCTCATCTTGAAGTTGATGAGATCTCTGTAGGAATATGAAAAGCTATCTCCATATATTGAAGACTGCCCGCAAGATTACATGGAAATAAAGCAAGTGGTTCATTTCCAGTGAGCCCATGGATCATTAGTACCTAGAGGAAATCAACAATTCTTTACCATAATTAGAGAAAATTCTTAATGTATTTTACTAAAGCAAGCAATGCCAGGGACAGAAAAAGATGGCAAAACAGCAGGCACAAACATGATTTTATTGCAGGTTACTATGATGTGAAGGAAGAATTCTATCTGAAAACTGGCACAGTCATTTATGGCCAAAAAGGTATTTTCTCAAATTCCTATTGATCCAAACTTTAATGAAATGTCACAAGATAGTAACATATTTCTTCCATTCTTATTTTGTTGAAGAAAAATCATTCAATCAAGTAAAATTATATATATCAAAAAACAGATATACAGAAATGGATGAATACAGGCTATACACGTTGCATAGCTACAGATATTTCTACAGATATAACAGTTGTTTGCAAAAACTTGTCCTTTTCATTACTCAGAAACTAAAGTATACTTTGCCTGATTTTTTTAAGCTTTTAAATGTATTTTTTTATTTCTCAATATAATTGCAAGGTCCCATAGCAGACAACTTTTAAAACTGACATAGTCAATTTTGGCATTAATGAGCAGATCTGTTTGACAACATAACATTACACTCCACTGAAGGTCAGAAAAACAGGGAAGGTTACTATACTGCACTAATGTCACATACGTCAAATTCAGGTTTATGCCACGTAACTTTACAATTTAAATTGAATACAGTGCCCCCATATTTAGTGGTATAACACCAAGCTCTGCACTGGAGCGTAACTTTAAATTAAGAAAACTGTTAGGTTAGAAGAAACAAAACTGCCTTTTGGAGTTTCTCATTGTTCAGGTGTTTGTACACACGCGTAATTTTATGCCATTTAAGAGTCCTGGCGAATGGATTTGACAGAAACATGTTTTTAGATCAGTGATATTAATTCAGGAGTTGTCCAAATATGGAACAAATTTGTAAAAGTTATTTGCAAATTTACATCAATATTTTTCTATTTGTTTTCATATTTACATAGAAATTACTTCAGAAAAAAAAGTAATGTAAATCCAAATGTGCCTTAATAAGTCTTTGTGTGCACATATATATGTATACACATACACGTTATCACTGAATACATATACAGATAAATATTATTCAAGGCAACATTCCTATAAATAAATTAAAATGTAAATAAGCCAAAGAGTGTCAGTACTGGGAAAGGGAACACTGTAATTTCTACATTTACGGTGATCTAAGGCACTAGAAAGTTAGGTAAGTTTGCCAAGGTCATAGAGAATGGTAAACCAGCAACTCTTTATGTAAATATTTGTGAACATGTAAAGATGCTTCTGTTGACAAGTTTGTCCAGTTGCTGTTCTTATTGAAAGCCAAAGAAATGTGTAGATACATCAAGGTCTGCTCTAGCAAAGCTTGGACACCCTGAGAAACAACTCAAAAGAACATCTGATTGTGGAGATAAATAATCCCCTGTGATCTTCTGAATCTCGCTGAAAGCTCCTATTGCTGCAATAGCTGGGAAGTTCCAGCCTATAAGGGAAATTAAGTGCAGAAAGAGCCTAGATCTGGTATTTGTAGAATTAATAGAGATATAGGATGGAGAGGAAAACAAGAGGATGACTGAGAAACAGACCCTTTGTTGCTCTGCATGGAGTTCCTACATTACCTATAGCTCTTTGTTTAGCATGGCAGCATAAAGAATACAGAAGAGCAATAACCTGTATTACTGCAACTTATGGAAAAGTGCCTGAAGCCCAAAGGCTTTACTGGCTGGGGGTTCAGTACTATTATTTCAAGCAGTATGAAACAGCAATAGTTATTTCTTGCGGCTAATTCACGCTTTTTGTTAAATCAAGGACACATCTGCACTGCAAAGAGAAGTAAAATTCCACTTGTGTTTCACATTTTTGTGGGGAAAAATGTAGACGATTAGAATGGGCAAGACAAATATGGAATTAGTAATTGCTGTAGCAACCAGAGCTTCCTCTATGGTGTAGAGCTACTTTTTAACCAAAGGTACATACATTGTAATATGCCCATTTCTTACTGACCCACTACCTCTATCATTGCCAGAACAAACCCATTTCTGAGGCACAGTCCTGCACAGCCGTTACAGTACGGGAATGACAAACAGCAAACAGAAATCAGAGAAATCAGGTGTAGTGTATTTTTTAAAATCAATTAAGAACACTGTGATTAAAAGGGAGCCTTGACAGTACTAAATGAAGAATATTTTTAGGGGTTCTATCATACTCTTAACAAGAGAACAGCAGATAGCGCTGTGAAAGGCAATGACATTGTCACACACCCCATGCATGCATTAATATTTGTACTAATAAAGGTGCGAGCATATCACTGAAGATCTCAGAAATCTTGGTTGAAATCCATCCAGACTAGGAGCTTTCATTTACATCAAGAAATGAATGGCACCTTTCATTTTCACCAATGTTTTCTTCCTAGCTGGTTTTCATGACAAGTAAGGAAAGGATGATTGATAAAAAATAGATATTATCTATTTCTTCTTGGTTTCTTGCCATTTTGAGAGTTAGAAGAGCTACAATCAGAAGGCTATTAAACAGAGCCAAAGAAGGCAAAGGCCTTACCAATGCAGAGGTGGGTACGTGGCTGTTGACAGCGCTGTTACACTAAATTGGATGAAAATTTCAAAACAGCCTTGTCACTGAATTTCCCATTAATGCACTGAAGGTAATTTGCTGTCTACAGACCCAGAACTCACAACAGATCTTCAATTCAAAATCTCTCCTTGGCTCTGAGCTTCAATATAAGAGCCAAATAATTCCTTTAGATCCACTTCAACAATTCCTACTGAAATGTCTGCATTCAGAGGACAGTATTGGACTCAAATGAAGGCGCTGGACTACAAGACAGGCTATAATACTGGACTTTTTAAAATATACTTACAGAGATGTACTGTAGGTTTTAGAGGAAATTGACTCCTTGGATACACCATGTTTCTCCAGATTAAAAAAATAAAGAAGTGTCAAATTTTATTTCCTTTTTCTAAATACTTGTCAAGAGTTGCTGATTTTTCTATGAGACTGAATGAACATATTCAGTCTGTCCTCAAAAACAAGATACTAAAAGTTAGAATACAGAACTATATGGACAATTAATCTGAATAACCTATTTAATAAGCTACAAAATGAGAGTTTTCCCAGATTCATGCCATGCAAAAATGCCTTCATAGGTAACTTGGAATATTCAGAAAGCACAAACCACTTCCAGAGTAGAGACAGGAAAAAAACAAACTAAAACAAACCAGCCACCCACAGAACTAAGTGTGAATTTCTTCACAGATAAGTGGCAATGATTTACAAACTTCTTTGCAAATTTGTGGAAACCTGCCAAGAATTCTTTCTTAGTAAATTCGCAAAAAGTGAACCGTATCAATAGTGCTGATATGGTTAATATCTGACTTTTACAGGAAAATTTCCTTCTTCACATTTTCTCTTGATTCTACACCTGTGGGATTTCTTTTCTACAATTCATACTACCGTACACTCCTTATTCCCTGTTGAATAGCTGGATAATCCTTTATATCCATGTATCCTTTGTGTAAACAATCTATTAAATTTTCTGGGAGCAGCTGTATTAGAACTGATGAGGTTGCAACTTTAGGCAGCTCTAGCTGTTCCCAGACGATTGACATTTTGAATGCCATTAAAACCAGCCCAAAGATCCTTGAGGCTGCCCTGACATGCACCAAGTGACCACACTGCTCCCATGATTTCTGGCTACAGTGGCCCTCTGAGGAGGCAAATCCTCAAGTCAAAGACTGTAGAAACAAGCAGCCAAATGCCATCGCCTCTCTGCTGGGTACATGACACTGAAAACACAAACCGACTGCTGAAGTAGCTGTTGTGCAGCACATTGGGTGGGAAAACAAAGCCCGGAGACTGAACTCCATCCTTTCCAACTTCCCCACCAACATAAGCAAAAGACAGAAAAACAAATAAACCAACAAAACAAAACAAACCCCACCACACAAAACACCAACAATGACAACCAGGGATGAAACAAACCAAAAGCACCTTTGACAAAACTGACTCTGACAGTCTGATGGACCAGCTGGTTTAAAACTTGAAGTTTTGAAACTTCTTCCCCCCTGCCCCTGGCTGTGCTGGTCATCACAAGCCTTGCAAATAACCCCATCATACCTCTTAGCAACCGAATACCCCCTGAGACCTTTTTCTGTACGGTTTTCCTCACCTAGACTTTCTTGGGGGTGAATGGGGACAATACACAGTGATTTATACTTTTTTTTTTTCCATGAAAACTAGTGTCAATAAAAAAGATTAGCTTCTAAAATCAAATCAGTCAGTAACTTGGAGCCCCATTTCCTTTAATGTTATCTACAGAAGTCTTTGAGGGCAAAAAGCATGGCTTATCACACATTATAAAGGGAAATAAATGTATTACTCCCATCAGCTCATAAAGACTACCTGTCTACAACAGATTCATTTGCAAAACAACATGGTATTGTAATCACATGATGTTTCAACATAAAGCAGCAGAAGTAATTGAGGCAATACATCTTATAGGAAAAGTATTTGAAGTTTCTGATCCAGTATAATAACTGCATATCTACATTGCTGATGTTATGCTTAATTAAAATGTATCAAAACAGCTGCATGTAACATAGTTTGAATATAGTAAGCTTGGGTAATTTTATAGGTAATTTTTCTGATCAAGCTAAACAGTTGTTGTTGGTAATTATTCTGTCATTTCCACTAGGAGGGGTGTATAGATGCATTACTTAATACTTCGTATTATTGTAACACTATCTGAAAGGATACTACAAACAGGATTTTGCAACAAAATCGAAGTGGGACATTTTTACTTGGTAATTTTATTATCTGAGTACTTTTATCCTGTGCAGTGATGAGGAGTATTCACATCAAAAAGTGCAGTTTACTCAAAAGCTGTCCATATACTGCTCAGCATACAGCAAGAAATGTACCTCCCCTCCCCTTAAGCCTCTCTGAATACATCTCTGTCACTAGTCAACACACTGCAAGACCTTGCAATAAGAATGTTTTATTTTCTGTTTTCTATGCATTCCCTGAGGTTATTAGTTGCACATCTAGGTAACCCTGCCAGTGAGCAATGAAAGAAGCCCTTGGTGCTTTGTCAAGTAATTTATTTTAAGACTGCAACTTCAATATTTAAGCATACCAAGCAAGAAAAGGCCATAAACTCTTTAAAAAAATGAGACCCATTCTCGTTCTGTAATATGCCAGCCACACAATAATTACTGTGCTAATGCGAAGGTTACAAAGGAAAGGAAAACGTATTATTTGGATTATAAATCAAGCTATAGTTATAGCACAAAGGAGAAGAATCAAATCAATGTCTTAACTATGGCTCCTTTATCTGGAAGCGCCTGTAAACGACCTCGCATCGAGGCTGCAAATCTGCGCCCGTCCCTCCACTTGGGCTCTAAACCGAAGGTGCAGTTACTTGTGCTCTGACTGCAGCCAAGTTCATTTGCAGGCTCCGTCGGATAATTATGCACGTGAATGGAAGAAATCATCAGTACCACTAATTGCAGCTCAAATATAGAAGACTGCTTCTGAAAGTCCTTGTCAGACAGGAGCCCCCAGGCGTAAGGAAAAGCAAGTGGAAATTCACTCAGCTCAAACAGTACAAGTAGCCGTGTATGGCAATTCCTTCCTCTGCGACAGGGTTTCCAAAAGACTCGTTCTTACAAGAGAAAGAAATGATAATAAGGCCACTCTCATCTCAGAGGAGAATATCTTCATGACCCACATCTCTCCTGACACTTGTAGCTGACGGTCAGTTAATAAAAGCAAAATCCAGGGCAGATCTAGATAGTGCCAGATAGCACCAATGCATAAATGTGTATTTAAAGAAACAATGATCACATTTTCAATTATATATCTGATTTTCAATCATACATCTTTTATGGGTCACTGTCTTCTGAGATTACAAGAGTAATTTTTATACCCAGTTTAGATTGATAATCACAGGATGGGTAAAACTTCATTAAGCACCGTAAGTGGTGGCACAGTCTATGGGACACTAAGGTGTTTTACTTATGCTAAGTCAAGCAGAAACACGGGCACCAGCAGTAGCAAAAACATCAGCTAAACTAACTCTTTTTCCCCTCAATTTATTTTGCCTTCTAACAAAATCACCCCACAAAAATTGTGAAAACTGAAGTATTTTAGCAGTCATAAGGGGTCCTGAGCCTGACTGCAGCTTAATATATTATACCAGGTAACACAGATGATACAAGGTCAAAGGAAAAATTACTCAGAATGAGTATGAAAATCATCCATTACGGAAACATCACGATGATTTAAACCTGAAGAGCTGCCTAAAATGTGACTACATAGTGCACTTCCACTTCTCTTTTTCCCTTATTGACAAGTCTTCTATCTCAGTTTTCAGCTCTCCATCTAAATCTATATTCAAGTTGGTATCACGGGTTTGTTATACTGAAAGAATTGAAAATTATGTGGGGAAAAAGAACTGAGGACTGACAAAACACAAATTGATAAATTGAAAATTTTGTAAGACTGGCAAATCTAGATGCCTAAAGCTTCATGAAAGCATAGCATTTAGCACAGTTATATTACTGTAATTAGAAAATCCTAGTAAGCTTAGAAAGCAAATTATACAAGTATCTTAATACTAATTAAGTTTTCAGTAGACTGAGAACAGCAACATCCTTGCAGTACATTTCAGATTTTTACTTGAACACTGAGTGCTTGTCCATTTCAGAAGAATAAAACCAATAGAATAAAATTCATTAGGCGGTATTTTAAGTCCTTTTTTGACTCATTTCTTAAGTCCTCAGAAGGTTTTTCGTTTTGTCATCGTGCCACAGAAGAAGTCATCCGGCTGAAGGACTGAGGAACGTCACAGCCCTACTCAATCGTTCATGAATGAGATGTTAAAAATTACAACCTGAAGTACAAATATTTACATTAGTCTTCAATAACTCTTGGATTCATATTATCTGGCTTGCCACTTTACAACACGTTAGCCGAATTCAGTCTTCAGGTGTATCTACGCAAAAGTTTTGAACCTCGTCACTAGTGTTTTAAGACATCTCTTTAAATTACTGAAGTCCTCATTAACATTCAAATCATTCAGGAAAGAATTTTCCTTATTCTATTTGGTAAAACCGGAAGTACAAGCAGAGAACAGCTGCTGTAGTGGGTGACTGAAATGTCATTACCCTTCCAATTTAGCTAATTATTCCATACATACTCCTGTTTTTGTTAACTCTAATACTGATAAAAGTTTAAATTACCTTCATTTCTTAGAAAGCTCTCCCTCCCATCTTTACTTTTCTGCATTTTTCAGACATCATATAATTCCATCCTTTCCCTTCCACAATTCTCATTTTCAGTTTTACTATCTAGAAGTATTTACTATCTCATTATAGTTTTACTATCTAGAAGTAAAAGTAGTCCTGTTATCTACAGTGACTATTAAGAACATGAAAGGTAAAGCCAAATCACTCCGCTTTATCAAATGTTCATGGTCGTAAGAATAACTTTTAACATTTTTTAATGCACAGAAGCACTTAGGGATTTCTTTGAAAAGAACAATATTCAGTAAGATTTAAGTAAAAACTCTACTTATGTATTGTGAAGCTAATTCATGGCCGGGTAACTATATTTTAAAAAAATCCTTAAAAGTAATATCTAGGTATAATTTTAATTATCTTCAAGGTTATAATGCCTATGAACCTGGTCAGATTATTTCAGCGGCAGAGAGTCAAGGTTGACTTTTTCCTCTGCCGTGCCGGTGAATGTGCCCACACGTGGAAGGGAACAGCAGTCAGCTCACCCGAGATGCGCCTGCAGCGTTCCCTGCGTGAGTTCACCAGAGATCTTACGCAGCCTTCGGGGGCTCCTCCATTTCTGCACCGCTCTGAGCACACAGTGCACAACGCAATGATCATTTACATTCTCGCCAAACGCTCAGCGATCTCCGGGATTTAATACCGCAGTATTTATTAGCTCGCATCAAAAAGGATTTGTCAAAAATAAGTAGCGCTGCCAATCAAATAAAATCCACACAGTTCTTTGCTGTTGTAGGCCAAAGCTTCTTCTGTCAATTCTTTGTTCTGAGCTAACATTGCATTTTCGAATGAAGGTAGCACATTATGTGTCAGTGTAGAATTTACAAGACAATATTATATTATACTAAAACTTTATGCATATGCAATGAACATCTGTGTAACTAAAATATAGCACAACAAACCTGGAAGGACAGTGATACTCCTACACCTCCCCATAGCAGCAAGCAAAACTTCAGATTGCTAGAAATAAAAATGAGTAACCTAAAAAAATGTAAAGAGATAGTGGATCAACCTTAAGCAGATGGCACAGGTACAAATCTTACCTGAATACAAGTCAGGAATTTTTGAAATGAAATTAATTCTGAATATCAGGTTTGGGTGTGAACTCAGTTCTAATCCACTAATGTAACCTAAGATTTTATATAAATTTGAGTTTTATTTTTAAGAGGTAGGTGGAAGGACAAATTATCATGCCAGCTCTGAGTTAAAGTGAAAAAAGAATGCTTTTGTCTAAATTAGGATTTAAAATTTGAGAATCCAAAAACTTCTGCCCAAAACATAGCAGTTTCACAGAAACTTCGTAAGTGCCTCATGTTATAATCCTAAGAGAGGAGGCAAAACGATTCACATTTATAGACAATCAGTTCTCTTTTTTTGGAATGTGAATTACGAATTTTGAGTTTACACTCTGTATTTGGATTGTACGTACTTTGTAACGGTTCATTCATTATGGAGCAATCATGCAGAAGCATGGATGGACCTCAAACCTGATCTGAAGTCTTCAGCAATCTCTCAGGGTCAGGCTTTTAATAGCACCTAAATTAAGTCTCTTTATTTCAATGGAGATGACTTCACCTTAGTACAAACAGTTCCACTGTAGTCCTAATCAAGTTGAAGTGCGATGTAAAGCACTGCATTTTAATTTCCCTGTACTTCGCTATTTACATACAGCAGCATGTAAACCCACCCTATACCACCTGGACATTCTCTCTCTCTTCAAAAACAAAGCATAAAACCAGTCTTTTGTATCAGTTGACAATTGTTTTTAAGATAACACACTAATTTTTGTTTTTATTATCCTAGTGCATAATCAGAGGAAATATGTCTACCTGGTTAGAATCATTCCTTATTTACAAAGCTTCACGGAGACATTAAGAGGATCGGCTGTTCTGCATATCTGGGAACCAGTAATTAAATCACAGGGCAGAAATCTGAACTGCTGCAGGGATGGAGGCAGCAATGGGAGACAATCCCTGAACCGGGGATTCCTCAGGCCCCGAATCTGTCAGCAAGAGCAGCGTGCCCAAGTGATGAAGAAATGCTGATTTGTCCTGAAAATCGGTTCATCCAAAGAATAGCAACCTACCTCAGGGACGAAAAGTGCCTTCCCACAGTCAAAAGTTATCCAAATACATACTTTCTTTCACCAGAGGAAGTATATTTTGTTATTTACTCCATCTGATTTAATGGACATATAAATACTTTTTGTATGTCAAATATCAATATGTAACATAAGTTAAAAAACAAACAAGCAAGTAAAAACCACACAAAACCACCTTAAAACTGGGTGTAAAAGCAATGAAACAAAATGAGCTTAGCAAGGATGCCATTTCGCAGAGAGGCTTGAGTCCAGAGTTTTAATGTGCATAGCGGTTTTTCTTACTAAACATTTTTCCAAGGCAAATTCAATTCTAGAGCCTGCGTCTTCAGAATGATGCTTCTATTCCACGCACATGAATTTGCAGCTTACAGGCATCCTGGTTTTAGGTATGATAATTTTATTTTTGCAGAGTGGTTGGAGGCACTCTGAGCCTTATCAGCCAGAATTCTCTAACCCCAGAAAGGGAGAAGCACCAGAGCTGCTTTTAACCAATGCCTGTACTCTAGCAAGGTCGTTTTGAGGACAAAACCTAATTATCATTTTGACATAGTTTTACCTTCAAAACCAAACATGAAAGTGATAGTATAATATGCCTGACTTCCCTGGTCTGTTTTTTCTGTTTTAATTTTCTAATTTTAATGAGCAAAGACACTCCAGAAGCAGATCCATTACACAGAAAAATAGACTTCAGTCTTCAAATATGACCTTTTAATTAAAATATAACAGATCATTAAAAAAAAACTATTTCAACAGCTGAGAAAGCTGAAAATACTATTTTCTTAAAACTCTATAAAAGAGAAAAGTGGTGGCCAAAGTCACACATGCTTTCATTCTCAAGAGGAAACTAATAGTATTTGCAAAGTGAGTGGAGGACACAGTATATCGCAATTACACAGATTAATTTTACGCTGAACTTGGGCACAGAGGTAGAAGTGCAGGTGGTAGAGGGCAAAACCTTCAGTTTCCATCAGCACAAACCCACACACATATCACAGAATCACAGAATGGTTGGGGCTGGAAGGGACCTCTGGAGATCATCCAGTCCAACCCACCTGCTAAAGCAGGTTCACCAGAGCAGATCACACAGGAAGGTGTCCAGGTGGGTTTGAATGTCTCCAGAGAAGGAGACTGCACAACCTCTCTGGGCAGCCTGTTCCAGGGCTCTGGCACCCTTGAAGCAAAGACGTTTTTCCTCATATTCAGATGGAAGCTCCTTTGCTTCAGTGCAGGTTGTACTCATTAAATGGCTTTTAATGACTTTTGGAAGGGGGAGGACTACAGTCAGAAAACAGAGAGTGGTGGAGTTTTCACCATTACAGCTGGAGCATCATCCTAAATGTAGGACCATGGAAAACCCTCTGTCTGGCTCAGAGCATGGGTATGAAACACCACTCAGAAAGACTGAAAGGAATCAAAGCTGCTTGAGGAGTGAGGTAGACAAAGGTGCAGCTAATGCAGAGCAGCCAGGAGGCAAATTTGCTAAGGCTCTGAATTTTTGACTCCAAGTAAAAACTGTCACAGTGACCTTTCCCAAAAGACAGATCAGCTTGTGGTGATGGCAAGAGATGTTAATAAACAACAGAGGGTATTATGAACAGAAAGAGAGCTTTAGAGAACAACCCTTATGACAGAAAGAACAAGTGGGAAGAAAAAAAAAGGTATGGCTTGACAGAAGATCCAACTAAGTTACCATCAAAAGTTGTTCATAGAACCATTTTGGTTGGAAGAGACCCTTAAGATCGAGTCCAACAATAACCTAACTCTAGTGCTAAACCATGTGCCCATGAAACCTCATCTATACATGTTCTAAACCCCTGCAGGGATGGTGACTCCACCACTGCCCTGGGCAGCCTGTTCCAGTGCCTGACAGCCCTTTCCATGAAGAATTTCTTCCTAATACCCAATCTAAACCTCCCCTGGCACAACTTGAGGCCATTTCCTCTTGTCCCATCACTTGATACTTGGAGAAGAGACCAACCCCCTCCATGCTACAACCTCCTTTCAGGTAGTTGTAGGCAGCAATAAGATCTCCCCTCAGTCTCCTTTTCTCCAGGCTGAACAGCCCCAGTTCTCTCAGCCGCTCCTCATCAGACTTGTGCTCCAGACCCTTTACCAGCTTCATAGACTTCCTCTAACCTCCCTCCAGTACCTCAATGTCTTCCCTGTAGTGAGAAGCCCCAAATTGAACACAGTGTTCAAGGTGGGGAAAGCCTCTGAAGAGAGGCTGCAACCACAGGGTGGAGAAGCTTAAGTCTCAACTCTCACTTGTGGAGCTGCCTGGCTCCTGCACACAGGCTGTGCTGTCTTGGACCAAACAGAAGCACATGCATCTTCACCAATGTTGGACACTGCAAATAACAGTTTCCTCTGGGAAACTGCATTATTTCTACACCCCTCCTGACAGAACACACATTCCAGCAGGAACAAATAAAATAGAGGCAACTATAGAAATGTGAGAAGAGCTCTGTTCCCTTCTAGTCATTGAACTCCCACCACATGGACCCAGACAACTGGATGGGAAAGGGGAAAACTGCACTTTACTAGCAGAGGGTGGGGGATGCACACACTGTGTCTCCTAAGTGGTCTTGTAGAAAACAATGATGCCAGCAGATCACTTCCTTTTGATGTTCACCCAGAAACAAGGCAATTTCCATCACCTCTATATAGACAGTGAGGCCACTTCTAATCTTCAACCTGTGTATGTACTAAACAGTCTACTAGAGAAAAATGATCCTCCATCTTCTCCAGAAGTTTCTGTTGGAGCGAAGTCTCATTTTTTTCTTCTGCTCTTGATGGCAGCAGTGGAAGAGACAATTCATAGCTACAAATGCCCTTCTACACCTAAACTGGTAAAATTATCTACCTCATATCTCACTCGTGTGCATATCACTGAAGACAGTGTAATAAAACTCAGTCCTCTCAATCCTTTCTCACACTTTTTATAAATATTTCTGTAACTGCAGTTTAACAGGAGATACTATTGCTCATCCACAGCACATCGATCATGACATATCTATCCTGAACAGATATTTTTATTAATATTTTTTCTCTATTAGTTCTTATCTAAAATACACATTTTTCTTGGATCATTCGTGACAAAGATAATATTAGGAAAATGATCGCATATTGCTTTCCAAACAATTTGGAGAGTTTCGAAAACACTTTCTGGGTGCTCTCCATAAGCGTGGTCTCCAGTGCAAACAGGCGAGCGAAAGCACGGCCTTTGCTAGCGTGCACGGCATGTTTGAAAATGAAATGTTTTTCGGCGGCTGCACACTCTCTCTTCAGCCTGCCAAAGCCATGGGTTTTATTATTAGGCAGAAGGTAACAATTCATGCGGCATTTCAAGTTTCTGTATTTGTTTGGTGCATCAGTCTGTTACTCAGAAGAGTTCTGTTCTCTGTACTTCAGGTGCCAAAATGGATCAGAGCCAGCCTTAAAAATATGTACATCTGAACTGCCAGAGAAGTAATTATTAATTAAAGACATAGGAAGTTGATTCCAAAAATGTTTGAGGTAACATTAATTTTACAACTGTCTCAGTCAGTATTCCACACACGCCTAAGATTTTATATATTGCCAAACATCAAGATGACGGCTTTTGAGAAAGATTATGAATAGTGTGAGTTTTCACAATGGTCTCTTTCATTTTCTGACTGCAGAAAAATGATATATGGAAGGCTCTTTTTCCCCCCATTTCAGCATCTGCAAATGTTATTGTAATATCCTGGAAAAAACTATCTTTTTGTCCTGGAAATAATTCTCTTTTTGCAGGCTACCATGAATCAGTCCCCTATTTCAGGGTTAAATGCTACTTCTTGACAGAAAATAAAGACAAAAAGACAGAGCTGAAGATTAGGATTTATCCTGCTTCAGAAAGCCGTATGTTACGGGATGCATCTTCACAAGAATATTATGGGTTTGGGTTATTTTTTTACAGCTTCTTAAACAACACAGTAGGCTGGATTTTGGCTTCAACTACAACAGCAATACTGGACCAGAAATACCAAATTCACAGGATGTCATTCCATCATAGATGAAACCTAAACTGAGCCGATTGTTTTCTTGGGCAGAGCACAGTGGTGTGCCATGTTCTCATCAGGTTAACGTATGGGAGTCATCCAAATATAAATTTCCAGGACAATGACAAGTTCCCCTTTGGCAGCACACCTCATAAACCATGGCAAGGATCTGCAGACTGAACACTGCACATTTTAAAGGCAGAAGGGCCCCTACTGAAGGCATTGTTAGAAAGACTCCCCTCCTTGATGAAGGCTTTGCTGATGGTGAGGCACACCAGCTACACCAGGCAGAGAAGGTGGGGATTGAATCCAAAGGTATAAAAGTCCGTCATTTGAAGCTGTACCCTTGATGATCCCTCAAAGCTGCTGTTGCTTTGGTTGAGTAAGCCCTGAAACCTTCTAGGACTGAAGACCTTTACTTCTGTAAGCTCTTTTCATACACTATTTGAACAAAGAAAGTTTTTGAAGCAGACAATTCTTTATCGACTTCTCCACACATCCTGAAATGCTCTCTTCAATTTTGTGGATCTCTCAAGATAAATGAACCACCCTCCTGTGATTTAGACAATAGAAAATGCCTTACAATTTCTTTGATCCCTCTGAGAATGGATGCATCCTTATTTGAACAAATAACTGTTATTGTGTTGTAAACCTGCATCTGGATCACTCCATGTCGATCACAATAACAAACTGAGCATTACTCAATACCAGTAATCTATTTTCCAAATGTAGATGTTTTTTTTCTAATAAGGTTTCAGTGCTCCATCTGAATCCTTCTGCATTAAAACTTTGCTTAGGGCATGAACGCAGCTCCAAAGCCTCTTATTAAATGCTCACTCAACGATGTTTTCCATACATGGACCACAAAGCTGAACTATTACTTGCAATGTTTACACTCTCCACACTTCAGTAATTTAAAGTCATTATCCAGGTGTTACACAGCAACCTACAAAGTTACCTTGGTAATCACCTCTAATGGCTTCTATGGTTATTGTCTGGACCACAAAGAACTCTCCTTTCTTAAAAGAACTGTCTGCAGACATCACACAGAGAAAGTCCTCTGACAGCAGTGTCTGCCTGCACTCCTCATATGTTTTCCTATTCTAATCTCTGCCTGCTCTTTCCCTATCCTTTTCTAACTTTCTACTTTTTCCTTTATATTAATACATTTTTGTGGCAAATTGTTGCTATTTTTTTTCCACTAAATATTCTTAAGCCTGTCTGAAAGAACTGCCTAATCAAGTTATTTTTCCTATGAAAATGCTATATTCATCCAAACTCTTGAATATACTCTGCTTTCCTGTTCAGATTTTACCTTTCCTACCTGCTTGCAAGATTTTCTACTGCCCATGCTGTCAGTGTTTATACATAATAACTAACATCTCTGGAGCTTCATGAATTGCTGGTCATCTCTAAGGACCCTGCAGAGAAAAACAAGTATCACAGAAATAAAATGCAAATAAAAATTGTTCATGTTTTCTGCTTTCCAGCCCAAATAAATGTGCACAACCAACCTGTACCTCTTCCAGTAGACCCTCCCCAGCATCCTGAGTGTAGGAAACCAAAACCTTTGCCTTAGTCCACTGTAGACATACAACACTTTATAGGCAAAGGTAAGGGATAAGGATGTCTGTAACTCTTCTCTTCAGCTATATTATTTGTCCATCGTGTCTGTAATGGATGTTTACCCTTTCCCTTTTCACGTTACTTTAGGAAAATGTGCCTTATATGCCATTCTCAGTCTTCAAACTAACAGAGAACACATGGGTTTTTTAGATACAGATACAGCCTTTGACTCTCTCTCCTCTGTGCTTGAGTGTCTGTACTGGGTGTGCTTGTTATGGGAGGTCCTGTCCAGGTTTGAATACTCATCCAAAATTGTACCTGTCAATATTATGAAGAATTGCAGCTCCCTGATAAGAAACACAGGACCCAAAAAGGGAAAGAAAAAAAAATCCAAACCACAAAATATCCCCAGCATAATCCTGTGCTTTTCAAATGGATTTAAAAAAAAAAAAGAAAGCAAAACACCAAACCCACCACACAGTAGAAATTAAGAGCATCAACCGTGTAGCACCAGCTGTGACATTAATAAAACTCTTTTTATCATCATGAACAACAAACTGGAAAAAATAGATTTAACTTTTTTTTTTTTTCCCCCCTCCTACTTATGTAATACACTAAATAATTCTAAGTAAGTGTTTAAAATGCATATTAAATTATTGACCATAACCATCTCTCTAGTCCATAAAAAATCTTGCAGAGGAAGGCTTTGCCCACACAGCTCAGAGCTGCGCTGTGTCTGTCCTGCACAGCACT
Organism: Patagioenas fasciata; assembly: GCF_037038585.1. Taxonomy (NCBI): domain Eukaryota; kingdom Metazoa; phylum Chordata; class Aves; order Columbiformes; family Columbidae; genus Patagioenas; species Patagioenas fasciata. The sequence continues at coordinate 8,978,956 of NC_092526.1, read as the reverse complement.
CCATATGGGTCTCCTATATGCCCCACAAGGCATCTTTGTTACCTTAAAACATAGTTATTTATGTAGTGCCAAACACAGCAGCTGCAATGAGCAGCCTCTGAACCAAACTCAGCCCAGCAACACACTTGGGTCTCGCCTTCAAAAGAAAGAGCTGGACCTCTCCAAAGAGAAGGCAAGAGTGATCAACCATGAACCTCAGGGTGAAGCAGAGAGTAAGGTATTTTCACGGTATACTCCATGCCCAGAGTATTCATGGTGAAAAAGCACATATTCATTATGTAAATATTACTGAAAGCCTTATATTTCATTGTTAAATATTTGTATTTATCTATAAAAAATATTTACATGCATTTCAAATACCAACACTTACTTATATTTGCAGTTATATTTAAGTATCTTAAAAAAACCCCAACAATATATGATTATGGATATTTAGAACACTGTTTCTAAAAATTATATTGTGGTGATTATGGACAAACAGTAGCTAAAATTAGAAAATAATGACAGGTTTTTTCATAGGAATATAATTCAGGATAGAATCCATGTGTCAAAGATGCAAGTACCATTTCCTCAGACAGATGATAAAAGAAGCTCATCAAAATAGCTTCAATTTTATGAAAGTACTGGTTTTTTAAAAATTCAGGACAGTAAAGCAAATTATTTTGTAAGTCCAGCACAATGACAGCATGGGAACTTTATGCTGTCTGCATCTTGTTTTAGAATCAGGACATAACAACAGTAACAAGCAGTTCTGTTAAGGATTAGACACTGATATAGTGATGCAGACAACAGATACTGATTAAATGAGTATTCTGTATGAGTTCATTATGCTTCCACAGCAAACCAGCTATTCTTGTCCTTGGGATGGATGTATTTGCTCTCAGTTGCATGCTGTAGAGCTAATATTGGAGTTCAACCTATTCCAGAAGAATCTGAAGTCAGGAAAGGTAATCTGCATAGCAGTAGTTACTCATAAAACCTTCCTTCTGCTTTCCTTCAACCTTAAAGGCTGTAAAAATCTACTCAAATTTGCCAACGATGTGACACGAACCTACTAATTCATCCATGCCATACATTTAAAATTATTTATTTGGTGCAGTGCTTCCACTAGGGTGTGTCTTTGCTAGAGATGCTCCTGGAAGAAACCTAAATAGCTTCCAGAGACAAAATTCAGTAGCAGAAAACAAATTATTTCAATATGACACGGTAAAATAGACACTGGCCAAAGGCTGTTACAATTTTTGGGGTGCTGTTAGGGAAGAGCGTCCCTGGGAAGGTCTCTCCTGGTGCTTGGCCTCCTCTCCCCCGACTCAGTGGAACACAGAGTGTGTTCAGCCCTTGTACCACCACATTGTTCCTCCAGTAGCGGTTCAGCCCCCAGCACAGGTGACAGCAGAGCCTCAACACCTGGTCACCTATCAGTTCTTGGCACCTACGTTCAGTTTACTATTGCTTTTTTCTCTCTCACATATGATCTGGCAGTGAAACATCTCCAAAGATGCTTTGCCTATTCATCAAGTGGATTTGGCATCATACAACTGGAATATTCCTTTCCTTCATTCCACACTCAAGACCAAAGCTCCCTCTAAGAATCTGAGCACATGGGCAGGCTGCCTCGCTTCTCGTTCTGGAAACATGCTTCTTTCTCCAGGATCATAGAAGAAAAGACAAATCAAGCCACTTCATCTTTAGAAAGTCACTAGAAAGAAAAATATTTTCATGAGTGCTGTAACCAAACATTTCAATATGAACGGATACATGCTGAATATTATATCCAGCATTTTTCTACAAAAAAAAGACCAAAATGTATCTCTTCTTTTGGAGAATCTGTCTAAAAAGCATTCTCACTTTGTCAAACCAAACTAACTAATAACCCAAAACAAGATGCAGTTACCCCAATCAGCTCTGAACTATCACATCTGCCCATACACGTCCTGCTGGAACTTGGTGCAAAATGGGGAAGCAAAGACATTATGTATATTATAACTTTAAAAAAGCACAAAGTCTGAAAACCTGCTCAAATTATTTATAATAACCATTATTTATAATCACTTAGAGGCATTCCTTCATTCAAACTAAACAGTACTAAGTAAATATCGCTAAGAACTCTTACAGTACTAATTAATTCTTCAAGATGTCCCAAGAAGTTCCATCAGATAAGAGACACATCCAAATCGCTGACAAGATGTGTGCAAGACAAACCTGCCAATCTGCCATCAACAAGCCTGCATTTGCCAACTTTCAGCAAGGACACTTTTGTACTTCACTACCATAACAAACACTGTAGAGATCATGTATGCACTCCTAATACCAGCTAAAAAAAGCAAGAAACACTTGAACATACACTATCCAGCACAACAGTGAGTTAACGCTGCACTGCACTTCACACTCGGCACAATTTGTATGTTGTACAAGCCTAAAAAGCATTATTTTACAAAATGAAAACAACTCATCCGGGATAGGTAACTATTCTGATTTTCCACTGTGTCTAGGAAAACAGGATTTATTTATTTTTTTCACTTAAAAACTTAGTTTTACTATTCAGCTAAGTTCTTCTAGGTGGCAAAACATTCTTCTGAGTTCCATGCTAAAAGTTAAAAATAGTTATGAAAATTATTCATCTGCAGTAGGTTCAGTAACTTCTTTCCTAAAAATCAAAGCTCTATTACATATGTGTAGATTTTCCTCCATCTTTTATGAAAGGGGAAAAGTATCAATTTTGTTAAACTAGTATGCTGCATTTTTTTTGCAAATGGCTCCCAGGTAGTGAGGTTCGATTTATTTACAGCCTTATACACAGCCTTACAGCACATCTTGCATAAACCTCTAATAAAATACATCACTGAACTAACCTGCCTCAGCCACTGTGGGCCTGCTTCTGCTCTGATCTCAACAACAAAATTTGGTACCCTGTAAAATGACTGTAGCACCATTTAAGCTGACACAACGTACAGAATATTCACTGAGTTTGACGAGAGAAAAATAAGCGCAAGCTCTGCTGGCAGCAATTGAACAGTGAATGTCTTCCCACTGGCTGATGAAACCGTCAAGAAGAGTGAGCTCTAGTAGGATAAATGAGGTCACTGTTTGCAATTCCCTGCCAGCTTGCTGGTTAAAGAAAACACCATTCGTCAGTAAACCGAAAGCAAAACAGACTATACCACAGAGCTATTCGTAAGTCATTACTCATCCCCTTCAAAAACAAGAAAATAAAAAATTGCTTTTAATTCTGGAATACATCTTGTTCACTCCTTACTATTATAAACATCATATTCATTTAACCACTGAATAAAATTAACAGTTCATAAAACTTCAAGGTAATCAGGATCCACTAAAATACAAGGCCTAAAATAAATGGAAAACAATGGCTATAGCACTGCTTCCTAACCAGCATCTCTGGAGACAGGCTACAAACACTTGGAGGTCCAATATTTATAGAGGGCCATTAATTCATATGCAGAGCATTCATCCTGTTAATCAGCCTTAATAAATAGGTCTACCCCAGGGCTTTGGGCAATCTTTTGATGCTCAATCTGGCTGCATTGAGGAACTGCTCCAGGAAATGAATTTAAGACTTTTAAATAGAATACACACAGAGAAAGCAGCTGTGCTGAAGGTTTTAGTGGTGTTGCTCGTGGAAATGCCGTGTTCCTGCCCATGGTTTTTCTGGGGTCCCCAGAGACCGCAGATACTGGCATCAAAGCCTTCTACCAACTTGTGGCTTAAGACTCCTTGTGTTACCACAAAAAGAATAGTTGCACAAGACAGTTCTTGCCAGAACACTTGACTAACAACCAAAAAATGTTTAACTTCATCCATTTTTAATTAGAGTTTGTCAATAAGAAACCCTGGCTGAGCTTTACACAGGTCCCCACTATTGCCATATGTAATGCTGGCACTGTTTATCCTCTGCAATTCTAATCCCACTTTGAAAACCAAAGTCTCAGCATCAGGAAATAAATACATAAAAAAATGAACACAGGAATGATCACGCAGGCCATTTGTTCCCTTTAAATACTGCTTACATAGAAGTAGCTAAAAGAAGTATTGCAGAGATAATTGAGGATGCTTTAACAAGCCTTTTGGGGAAAAGACCCTGCTACTGCCAACACAGTGCAGAAGGACACCTCTTTTAGAAATGGGAATAGGACAGGGCACAAGGAGAACCTGTCACCCCCCCAGTGGACTGGGAGTCAGGAAAGAAGCAGAGGAATGGATACACCCAACAGCTTTGGAGCAGAGACATCCACAGAGACCCACAGGGACAGAGCCCTGCTCCTCACTTCCCACCTCACATCAGGACCAAAGGCGCTTCTTGCTACGGGGGAGAATTAACATCTACCTCCCTTGGGAAATCCCATGGCTATGATAGGCACTCCAGGGCTCCTTGCTGGGAGTCACAGCTCTGCACTGTCCCCAACATGGGCACAGCCGGGATTTATGAGATGAAGGATGTTCTGGCAGTGTACAGGATTGGCTGCACTAAGTCACTTCATTACTTAGGTCACGCACCTCTGCTACCTGCCAGATAATGCTCTCTACTATCAATACATAGTTTTTCCAAGCAACATAGTTAACACTTTAATTTACAATAATGATCCTATTTCCTCTGTGATTTTATGACAAAAGTGCAGCACGTGCACACAGATCACTGTGTTACAGCACCGGGACCTTCCAGGCAGCAAGTACCCTGTGGATGCAGCAACACCCTGCCCAACACTTTCACAGGCCAGAGAGCTCCCAGGGTTTTATTCTCAATAACTGAACAACTTAAATCCAGGAGACCCTGACAAAAGTAATGCACAAGATACAATGCAATTATTTCCAACGACTTATTTAACAGTTTCTTATGATGCTGCTTCCTATATGGCTGCTCATGCTTCCTTAGCGAGGGGAGGATCTGCATCTCAGGGATGTCTGTCCTTGCACACGATCACAGGCTCCTCCTCAGAAACCATCCTTGACCTGCAGATACAGCCCACAGCTCATCCCAAAGCCAAGCACCCTGTGGCTTGCTCTGGCCCTTTGGGACAACTGTGGCACAGAGGACTACAGAGCCCTGGGAGCAGCGGTAAGGGACTCTGGAGTACAGGTCATTTTTTCATCGATCCTCTCAGGTAAAGGCAAGGGGTTTGAAAGGGCCAGTCAAACCTGGTGAAAAAAAAGATGGTTACAGGACTGGTGCCACAGCCAGCTCAGCTACTTAAACTGTGGGACTCACTTTGAGAAACCCTGTCTCCTGAGAACTGATGGGGTCCATCTGTCACAGAAGGGGAAGACTGTGTTCAGTCACAGGCTTGCCTAACTGGTGAAGAGGGCTTTAAACTAAAGTTGCTGGGTGAGGGGAACCTCAACCCATCCTGCTTCTACCAGTCTGATGCCAGTGCCAGCAACAGATGCCCAGAGAGGGGTCACAGGTCAGCAGGAGAACACCTGAAGAGCAGCACGAAGGAATTTCAGCCACTCCAGTCAGCAAGTCAGCTCCATCGGGGGCCCAACTGAAATGCCTCTGTGCAAACACACATAGCATGGGGGATAAACAAGAGAAGCCGGAGACGTGCACACCTGCAGGGCTGTGACTTGACTGGCACCATGGAGATGTGGTGGGATGGCTCCTATGACTAGAGTGCTAGAATGGAAGGACACAGGCTCTTTAGGAAGGACAGGGAGGAAGATGAGGAGGAGGTGTCACCCTCTATGTTGATGACCCAGATGGGGTGCATAGAGAGATGGGGACAGTGAGGAGCTGACTGAGAGCTTATGGGTCAGGATTAAAGGGAGACACAATATGGAAGGGGCAATCAGGAGGACTCTGCAACAGAGCCTGTTCTCTTTGCTCTTCTTCAGCATTGAAAATACTGTCTATTTGATCACAAGTCAAAACTAATTCACCTCTGTCACCTCCTTCCTTCAGGGGCTGCAGAACAAAATCAGAGGCAGCCAAGTGAGGTGAAGCCCACAAAGATCAGGACAGCTTCAGTCAAGCACTGAACACCCTGATACCAACGAGTGAGGCCATTCGGACAGTATAAGAGTTCAGGGCAATGGGACTGGATATCTCCAATGATAAACAGTATTTTAATCCTCTTTCCTTCCTTGTTAGAGTTATGCATTGCCATGGTCTATATGGACCAGTTTTCTTGACTTCAGCCACCTAAAGGTGAATCTGACTTTGAACCCCAACAGAAAGTACACAGATGTAATGTAGAAGTGCTTTCTACTACAAGTTGATGAAAAACACTTGGAAAAAAAACCAAACTGTCCTGTAGCTGATGCTTCAAGGAGAACAGTAACACTTCTGTCTTTCCCTTCTAAAGCCACAGAGCTGCTACAAAGATGATTTCCACTCTCTTCCTGTGACAGCAAAAACACAAAACAAGACTGTTAACAGCTTGGGCAATGTTGCATAAGATGCAAATTATTCCTTTAAATTTCAGGGTGAAAAAGATCTCAGTAGTGAAAAACTGCAGTATTTGCACTACAAAATTGAAAGGTGGATCTCAAAGCATATTCAGGGATTTGCCATGAGCCTCAGAGATGCCAGCGTATGGTATGTTCCCTGCATTCAGGATGGCAAAACACTCTCATGAACAAGGCCTCTAAACAACTCAGAGCAAAGCAGCATTTTTAGTCAACACTAAGGCTCTCGTTACACAGAGAAGTAAATTTTTATGCTATCCACATATATACTTTTCTGAACAGCTTGCTCTTTTGTTTTTGTTTTTTTTTTTTTAATACACAATACAAAGGTCTTTAGCTTCCTCTTGTTGATCATAATTACAAAACATTAATCTTTGTCAATCACCTTTGTATAAGGTTTCCATTTTCTGACACCAGAATATACTGACACAATGCCACATTCTCTCCTGGGAAGCAGCAGTTTGAGCCAACTCTGAAATCCTGACATAACTCTCATAAATTCCTAGAATTATGCCAGCGCTGTTTGGGTATAAATGAGTCCTGAAGTAGATCCGACGATTCTCGGCCAGTCTTACACCGTCACAGAAAGGGTTCAAACGTATTGCAGGCCAAGTCCCCCTTCTTCGCTGGCTGTGACTGTCTTGCCTTGTTCCTCTTTCAACAGAAGTTCCTTCTGCTTGGAAAGGAAATGCAGGGACACCTCTGAAGAAAATCCAGCTCAGATATTGCTATGTCTTATGCACAGGAAATGTTTATAAAAATTGACTCTGAGAATGTATTTTTAATAGCAACAAAAAAGAAAAAATATACATATATAGTTCTTGTATTTCAGATTTAACCTGCCTATACTGAGATCTGAAATCATTTCACCATGCTAAGATCCATATTCATTTCACCACCATTGCAGACATCTAATTTAATAGCAAAGTCACTCAGGCTTCCTCTAGAACAGCAGAAGAGTGATGACCTGAATCGTTCTGTTGAAATACGTAAAATTTGTCTCATCCTCCCTGCTGATTTAAGAACTTCATCTAACGGCTTAAAGTCAGGTAAGAAGACTTTCAAATTAAAAAGAAATTAAAATATACCCCAAAGAACAAAAAGCAACCCAGAAACCTAGAACAGGAGATTAAGTCTGCTTTAAAAATACAAAAGCCAGATGGCTACTCAGGGTTCACAAAATATTTAATGCCGATGCACTAAAATATGTTTAAAATTGAATTGGTTTTACAATTTAATGAAGCAGATGGGCAGAGCGTGTGCTGTTTTCTATGCACAAGAGCCCAATCAAAGCAAAACAACATCCGTGCTGATGTCCGCATGTTGGTAAACTCAAGGGATTAGTAACAATACAGAGTGGTAGTGTTTTGCCTCAAAGAAATTTGCAAATGAAGATTAATTTTAACAACTTGATGCTTATCTGATAAATAGCACTAGAAATGCAGAAAAATACATGTTCCAAAGTTGTCTTTTCAAGCAATTATTTGAAAAGGCTTTGTCACAGTGGCATGCAAATTGGTTACTGTCTACTAGTTTGTAATCGTTTCTGCCTTAGAGTGGTTTTCAGGAGCCCAAGTACTCCAGGCTGGATGTTACAAGCATTTGGCATTTCTGAATATTGATCACTCACGTTCCACTCCAGATAAATGAGTTTGCAAAACTGTGACTTTCTTCTCATATCTGCCAATGGCCAGGAGAGGTGAAACCACATTTCAGCATCTGCAGCTCCAAATGGTGGCAAATCATCCCATTCATACCCAGAAACAGGTGGAGCAAGAAATCACCGTGGTAGCAATAAGCTGGTGACAGGTAACACGTTGACGCCATCACGGCATCCCGCCTGCACGCTGCACCAGATGACACCGAAACCAGCAGGTGCTGACACCGCAGCACCTGCGACACCACAGTCGTGCTGCACTTGCTGCTGCCGCCCACCTGTCCTCTTACCCTGCCTTTTCCATCATGAGGGTGCAAGATGGTCCAAAGGAGAGCAGCACCTCTGGGTGCCGGTGTGACCTCGATTTTGTGGGACCTGAGACACCTTCTGTGTGCGCTGGTCTGCACCGTGGTGCACAGCGGGTGGCCAACCCACGTCACACCCCTCTTCCAGCATTTAAACTATCAACACCTCGTCTGAAACCTGCGACTACAGTAATATGAAAATACCACAAACTGTTATTTTTCTGATGTCACAGTTGTTTCTTGCCCCACTCCTGTATGCTGCTGCAGAAGCCTTACACACTGGCCGGCAGAAGGGGAGCAAGAAGCAGATTACATCTGGACAACTGGTGTTTTTATTATGTAAGATTTCCGAACAGGAAAATGGGATTTGGAGCTTTAGCTTAATGTCCAGGGATTGGATGACTGGATTAAAGCTTTTCGCTCACTGTTCTGTTATTCCTCTCAAGACCAGTTTATACTGCAGAGAGTACTGCTTAGAGGAAAGGGTTATTTGCTCTAAGCTGTATCACTCGGAGTCAAGGGTTAACATGGATCACGTCCAGCTTTACCAGCTCAATATCTTGTAAGAATGGAGAAACTGCTGTAAGGCTGGTTTCTTCAAAGCCATAGCACGGTGAATTAGAATACAGCTGTTCTCTGAGCAGCAGGGCTACTTGTAGCTTCATTAATTTCTAAGAAAAATATCAATAAAATCTCCAACTGAATTTACACAGCACATACCCCAAGATGAAGACTTGAGTAAATCTCAACAGTAACAGCTACATGTTTATAAGCACTTCTAGCGGGAAGCCCTGTATTTTGGGGAACAAGAACAACATTTTGCATTTTCAAAGCCCCTATCACTGTACCATTTCAAACTGCTTCACAAATGTTAACTACGCAAAACGTATACTGTCCTGGGAAGCAGGTATCATTGCACTCAATTACAGTTTGGTTTAGTATCACAAGTGATTTGGTGCCTCCAAACTTCCTAACTCAACTGTAAGCACTGGACATCTTCCAGGGATGCGAGTTTATTTTGAAAGAAAGACAGGGGAGAAAAAAAAGGGGGGAAGAATTAGGAGGGGAAGGGCAGACAACAGCTTTTCTACATCTTGGGCATCATAAATCCAGGCACAAAAAGGCCAGTCCCTGTCAGTGGCGTAACAACAGAACTCAGAATAGACCACACTGTTTCTTCCAGAAATGCTGCTTGTACTCTTTGAAAGGACTCGTGAGGGGCACAGACCCAGAAAGGAGGAAAGTCAGTGTGAGGGCTCTGAAATGGGATGAATGGACACACAGTCCTTCCCAGAAGTGACAGCTGGTTTATTTTCCAGTGCCTGTTTCCAGAGGCTTTTTGCAGCCTCCAGCTTCGGTGGCTCACGTACAGGCACCCGACCCCCAAAGTTCTGGGCCAGTTCAGGAGAGCAGGACCAGCACAGCTCCACACTAGGCCTGGCCCAAATGTCAGGAGCTTATCCCATGGTTAAAGATACCAATGCAGGTAGAGGGTGAGCTCTCAAAGTCAGCATATACAAATAATTACAACACAGACTGCAGTAGATAGAAGTTAGCACTGTATGGCACACTAAATATATTCATTTAAATTCATTCCCTCCATGTATAAAATTAATATTCACCAGAAGTCCTTGAGCAAGAAAGGTCACCATGAAAATGATCCCAAAGTTCTAGTTAAAGGATTCCAACCAAGACACACTAAAACCCTGCAGCTAGTTCTTTTCCCAATATACAAACTTACTGCTTCTTTTTCCAATCTGATGGGATTGTTTGCCAATATTCTGTTTATGTGGTATTTTTTTTTAGATCTAATAACTTCAAGAAAATTAAATACTCTTCCCTCTGTAATCTCCCTTGGTATGGAAGGACACTGTCCCCATTTCAGAGACGGTCCATGTAAGCTACTGGTAGGTTTGCCAGACCACAGCAATTCACTCCCATTTTAGAAAAGCTGAAATAGAAAAATGAAAAGTGTGGATAACAGTATTATCTTCCATCCGCTTGATATTTATCCGATCTATTTAGATTTCAGAAAAATGTCTTTGTTTCCCTTGATGTTAGAACAGCGATCCAATCTTAGATAAGGATTGAAGCCTTGTCACAATATAAATAAAACTTTCAGAAATGCTGATCAACCATCTGCTCTCTCGGAATTAAACTGGAACTGCTGAAGTACAAAACCACAGAAATAAAGTCTTTGGTGCCACGTAGCTGAAGAACGGAGCCTTCAAAAAACAGCAGCTGCTTTGAAGAGAAATAATGAAAGGTCCTACAACCTTGTACAAAAACCTTTCATTGATCACTAAAAAAGATGGGATATTTCAGCAACTTTGACAGATTCAGAGCAGTGTGCCTCTGTACCAAAAGCCCTGGTTCAGAGATCCATAAAGGAACAGCCTTTTCTTGGTAAAAACAACTGACCCTCACCCAGATTAACCTCCTGGCAGCCTCCAAATCCTGTTTTTACTTAGAAGTTTTATATTCGAGGTGAACTTCTGGAGAGTCTTAAATTTCATGCTTCACCAACATCAGAGGATGCTGCATCCTGAATGCAATGCCTTTGGGCAATATCTTAAAAGCCCACGAACTGCTGATTTTTCCCAAGTGATGTTAAATCTTGATAAGAGGGAGTTGTTTTCAAACACTTCAGGGTGAGGTACAGACACCTCTAAGTCTCAGAAGAGGACTGTAACATGATCAGAAAGTAGATGTATTTTCCAGAAGTATTAAAAACTTAATCTGTAAATGCATGAAGGGCTTGAGATAATAACGGGTAAGGAATTTATTGGTAGCAGAAAGAATCACAGGGACAGATAGCCATGAAACACAGCACACAACAAATAGAGGGAAGGAAAAAAACAAAACAAAACAACACACCAGAAAGCACTTTGTGGTGTTGCTGGTTCATCAAGGTCAATCTGCAAGAGACTTAACGTGGAGAATACCTTCATAATATGAAGATATTATCTCCATCGCTATCTTCCCTTTCTCTGATGTAACCTGATCACAAAAAACCTTTCTGCAGGGTAGGACAAAACCATTCAAAAGGCAGAATCTTCTCCCACGTTGAAGAATCATCTGGAAGTTTCCCTCGCAGTGGAAAGAAAACGTGAAACCTTTTCTGGTTAAGAAACAGCTATTACTACTATGTTTTCTACAGGACTGGTAGAAACTGATGAAGAGTCCCTCAAGATACTTCACAGGCCTCATTAGTTTATTTGGCAGGGTTTGCTTATCCCTCAAATACTGGAAAAAATAAGGCGGGGGATAAATAATAATAAAAAAAAAATAAAATGAAAAATAAGAAAAAAAAAAAGAAAGCATAAACGAATTACTGTAGCCCAGAACTTGGCAGAGACGTATGTATGCACAGATAATCTATGTAACGTGTTTGTTTCACATTCCTACTGTTCTGCACCACGCTGTAAAACCTGCTGTTATTACATGCTATACTGGCATGTCTATTACTTTCCAACAAGAAAATCATTATTTTGGCCTGCCTCTTGATCTTGTTAAGTTTTGTATAGCTCACCTGGCCATTTCAAAAACACACGCTGAAAAATTGCCTATACATTCAGATACTTGACAGAAAAAAAAAGAAGTATTCTGCACTATTTAGCAAAGCCAGGGTTGTACTGCATCTAATTCTACTGCCCATTTTTAACTACACCATCACTGAGTACAAATTGCACTAATATAACGGTTCAATATTCAATATAATGAAGTAGGCTCAACAGTGCTCCACCAGTCACAAAAGAGACATTACTGTCTGCTGTTTGTCAATAAACTTCCCTTTGTCGTGATTTAATCAACCTTCATTTTTAATCTGCATACATAAAACATTAAATGTTAGAAGCTTTAATTACTTTGAAAAACACTTGCTGAATAATTTAATCTCAAAGCACAGCTTTCTGCATACCACGAACATCAAGAAAGTCCTTCGGAGCAAAATCCTCCCAGTAATCTATCAGCTAAATCTGGGAGCCTTCATAGAAACAGTTAACTCATTTTCAATGACTAAACACTACTTCTACGAATACTTTTCAATACAGGATTTTTCTACATGTCCTGTGCAATGTTAGGCACATAGATTCGATATGGCAAAACAACATTTTAGATTGGATCCCTTCTTGAAATCAAGCCCCAGTATACCAGATGTAAAACAAAGCTTTTCTTAATGGGAGGAAAATACCTCCCTGAGGGACAAAAAGCCTGATACATCAAACAGATGGAGTCACTCCACCTGAGCTAGATGGACGTTACTCATTTGCACAGCCAAACATACACCTGCTAAAGCCACAAAACAAGCATTAACGTATTCCTGGGCCTGCTTTGACTGACCCAACATTGTGCATATTCACAAAGAAGACACATCGTCTCTTTCACTATGATAGTCCACATGACAAAAAGCAGATAAGAAAGAAGTTGTTTCATCAAAACATATATAGTAAGTGAGATGCAGTATAATTGTCCCAAGAACCACAGTTCACACCAGGTCATGGATGAATACTGACCACAGGTAGGCGAAGTGCAGACTTCTAAATCCTTTTCATAATCACGGCTGCATCTTTCAGACCCAAACGTAAATATATATTAAGTTTTGTCAAGCATTGTATGGAAACTTTCCTAACAGTAGGATTTCATATTTAAGACTGCAGATCTTCAGGAAAAGTTCTCTTTAGCTCATATATAAAATAATCTATAATTCCTTTGCTATCCTGACAAAGATTTACAATAGCATATAAAAAGGGAAGGAGGAACTTTCTATCATTGTCAAGCAGCAGAAGGGAAACAAAAAAAAAAAAAAAGAGACAATTGGTAAAAAGGTGGGGGGGGTTTCCTGTAGAAATTAATTTATATTGACTGTCAACAATGGTAAAACCATTAATAATTCACTGATTCACCAAAGCATCAAAAGTGATCCCCATCATTCCATCTCTTGCAGACTGCAACCCGTTACATATCACTGGGATCTTACCTCTGTCCAAGGGCCAAGAATTTTTGCTTGAGCATCTCTCTAGAAACCATTTTTAGTGCAAATACATCTGTCCTGGTTTTCTATTCCAAAGGTTAAATTGTTTCACTTACAAAACAAGCTCCTCATTTCACTTTTTTTTTTTTTTTAATCTTATGTATTAATTCATTCTTGTTATGATTTCTGCAAGATGGGCACCTAGATGTAACAGAGATCAGCACCTGGAAGGCACTTCTCACTGTCTGTTTCCTCTCTTAACCGGTCAAAGTCAGGGATTTCAGTGTCACCCATCCCTCCTATTTACGTATCTTGTTTCCACTAAGCTCAGCCCAGCACACATTTTAGATGGTGGATGCACTGGACTCATGCTTTTAATGGAAATCCACTACAGTAAAATAGACAACATCATTCCCCTCATTAATGGAAATGGCTTCCAGGTAAACGTGACTATGGCTCATTACCCTACACAGTACTTGAGCACACTGTTCAAGTGTGACACAGACAGAAAGACCAAAAGAAAGGCTGTTTTTATCGGGTATTTTGTAATTTGCTAACCATTTTGTGTGCTGTTCCTCTTGTCCTTATTACTAGTGCAAGTTCAAGTTCCTACAAGTGATTGCAAGACTCGCACTAACAGGAAAGCAACACTTAGTTCTGGAACCTTGGCATCTACAGATTACTGAAAAACAGGTGAGTGGTTCAGACTCCGTCCTGCTCAGCTGAGTCACACGGGATTGTGCCGACAGCAAGAACAGACCAGGAACTTGCAGCCCTTATCGGCTAGAGTTAGACAAACAGGGAATATTAATTCTACACAAAGCCATAGAATTATTCACATAAAATGCTGCCCTAAAGTTAGCCCTATTAAACAGTTTATAGCCAATCACTGAAAGATATACTGGATATATCTGATGTTCAAGAGTATTCTCGTTATTTACAGTTAAAGAGTATTTTCCTGGAATAACAGATAGAGAATGGATAGTACAAGAAAATCAGATTAAACCAACTTTGTTATTTTTAATATATTCTTTCTCAGGACTTCACAAATTCTCTCATGTGAAACTCCAGGCACAGAAGCAATCTGTACTGAAAAATGGAAAACGGAAAAATCTTGCACATGGCATTTCAAGGATCAGCCTGCATGGATGGTTTTGAGGGTGAGTATTAACAAATTCCACCATAATCCCCTGGCAGGAGCAGCACCTGCTTATTGCAGCACCCTTGGAGCTGTTCTACTGAGACAGCAAACGCAGCCCTGTGGATGTGTGACACTTCGGTAGTATTTACTGCGCATTAAGTGACAACCGCTGTGATCACTGCATCTAAGATCATCCCGGGTTCCTGTCTTCAGGGTAGAAATCCAGAGCCTCAGCTACCAACAGCACTACCTTCCTGCAACTCATCTGGATTGTAAGCATAAATCTAAATATTTGTGTTCTGACATAGGTACACAAATGTCAGCAAGTTTAGACTCACTCCAGTTATAATACTAACCTAACCAACAGATCGCTCCCCATATGTGAGATATCCTCTCTATTTTATTGCTTGATAATGCTTTAAGAAGGCAATCAAGTTTTCCCAAATGGTAACTGATCCCAAATGCACCAAAGCTCTTTTTATCCAACACAGGCAACTCTGACATTTCAAATTCCCAGCACAACATCACACCTCAAACTCTGCAGACACTTCAGAAACTGCAGCCCTTCAAGGACCTACCCAAGTCACAGGGAAATTCTGCAACCAGGCAAGAACAGAACAAGGGCTTTTAAACTCCAATTTCCTAATCTCTGTCCTCTTCCAAGTTAGTGGCACTCTTTCACATACATTCACCTATGTAGCACTATGGAAAAGTCTCAATTATAAAAGAACATATGATCTATAAGCCTCCAGCAAGACTTAGATTTGTTTTCCTTCTTTGTACCTATTCTCTCTCTCATACTCAGATTCTGAGTGGTCCTCACAGGCATCTTGCTACATTAACTGAGAACTCTTCACTACCTGCAATCCATTCATTTTTACCAGTGTATTCCCGTCTTTTAACTGGGGAGATAACAAGGACTGGATTGTTTGAAAAATGGCAAACAAGTACCTTCAAACATATGAGAACAAAACGCAATGCTGCAATATAGAAGTTTTACAAGGCAGTTGCATCAAGCATACAACAAAGTGAAAAACAAAATAAAAGCATACCACTGCTTTTAAATAATGCACTTACGTGTCACTGTCTCTGTGTGTTAAAGCTATGTGTATATTAGCAGTGTGCAGGGAGAACTGGAGGTAGAAACCATTCACGTTAAGAACCTGATGTCCACAACCTGTGTTTTCTGGGGGTTATGTGGACCAGCTGTATTCTGAGCCAGGGGACTGAACACCCATCAGCAGCTGGAGCACATCAGCTGCACTCCTGGAGCACACCAGCTTCCTTAATTTCATCCTAAAGGAATCCAGTTCACACTCTGAAACTGCTCTGGGGTACAAGCCAAAATTCAGCAAGTACAATCAGGATTTGTTTCACTGCTACGTTTTCGATCCAAACTAAAACACTACCATGGGCTTACTCCAGAGTTATTGCACTGCAATACTGAGATTTACTGCAGACCAAAGGAATGCCGAAGGGCAAGCTTGCATGCAAACACTTGGAGAATATTATGCCAGTGGAACTATTTCCTTGCCTAGAGATGAGCAAACACATTCAGCATCTCCCCCACCCCATTGCAGGGCAGACGGAAGAGGGAAGCCCAACAAAAAAGAAATGGAATAGGTAATTAAGAGTAAAGAGAATTACAACTTCAAAAGCTATAGCAGTTTAACAGATATTAACAACAGCAGGTAAGGGCATTTATTTACTTTATACTTTCAATATGCTACTTTGGCAGAAACTGTTCTTCCTTTTTAGAGAGAAGAAAAAAAGTCCTGTTCTAAAGGACCATTTCATCGCAGGAAAGAAGTGCTATTAAACCCACTTAGGCTGGCAACTGTAAGATGTACTAAAGCAAAAGCTGGTGTTGCACTGCATCGTTCTTGCCTAACTTACACTTTAGAATGGAATCTTTACCCACTCAGAAATAAGACAAGATTTATGACCAATATAAGAGTTTCCTAGATACTAATAACACATTTAATAAAGCATAACCTGAATGAAGTAAAAGATAAAGGGGAAAACTCTCAAAGTTGGTGTTGAGAAGTAGAGTTGTTCTATGTTTGGGGTTTTTCACTGTTGTTGTTTTGCTTGCTTTTTTACAATAAAAAGCCTGATTTTGATCTCCAGCTGGGCTGGGTACTGTAGGTCCAAATAAAAATAACGCAAGGAGGTGCCCAGAATGAGGGAGGTAAACAGACCTCAGGAATGGGACATTTTCAGTGAAGAAGCTTACCTTTTCTTTACACACTTAATATATTCCCTTGCTGACATGATATATGGCCCTGCATGTGCTTCTTTCAGAAATTATCTATCATCTCTCCATACGGTTGTATGGAGTGAGATAGCTGCCGCAAGATTTTTGGTTTTGGTATATAGGATGTAAATAAGAGTAAAAAGATATGCCCTGAGCTGCTACATAAGGCCATGTTGCCCACAGAATTAGAATACTAAAGCCTTTTCTCCTCTAGTTTTTCCTTTTGTTGAATAAGCAGGGACTTTCTATATTACAGCTAATTATACTACAAGGAAGATATGAAGGAACCTCCTTTTCTTAAATTCTTGTTTATGCTTACAAATATAAATACAGCAGAGACCAGAAATAATAAAAATTCTCATTTTCTCTGACATATCAATATATATTCCATGAGGATTACTCCATTTTCATTTGCTGACCAATGCATTCTTTAAACTACAAGCTTACTGTATACTAACATAATTAATGTTATGGGATAGGAAATCGCAGTGTGGAGTTATTCTAACAGAGTAAAATTCTATTCAGATGCCTGTCTTTCTTCCATTGCTTCCATTAAGACACCATTGTGGCAGCCAAGGCAGGTTACCACGAGTCTATTCTCTTCCATGCTTTCAAAGCTAGCAGTTTCCCAGTACATAATGGAAACACTGGATTGCAGTGGAAGTATCTAAACACATAAATTCATTATAAATACGTTACTGTCCTCTGTTCTGAGACTCATCTTATGCTGTTGATGAAAGCCAGCGGTGCATCTAAGCGAGACGACATTCTTCAAATGATTAGCAATGGGGAAACCAGAGTAAGATCTTTGTTGTTATTTGCACTGAAATAGTGCAGAAATCTTTCCAAATAAGGTCAAAATTCACAGAATCACAGAATGGTTCCTAAGAGAAGATCTTTAGCAAGTACTACCAAGAAGATCTTCTTGAAGTGCACTTTTTCTGACTAAAGCCACCCTATTTTTATAGCCATTTTGTGTTTTTCAGAACTGTCATTAGACCATCTGATTTAAACAGTTCTTCCATAAGATTCAAAACCATGGCACATCATTACTCCTAATTAAGTCTACTGAGGCTCAAGTCCTTATTCTGAAAGACCCACTTTAATATATATTAAATGCTTTGATTTTACCAGCCTCTGAAGCCTTATGATGGGAAAGGGGGAAAGGAAGTCTGTGCCATCAGGAGCAGAAAGAACAAACACAGAGGATGACTGATCAGTCGCACTGGCAGTGTTTGATTTAGTTTCTTGCACTCACCCAGCATTTCAAACAAGTTTAATGGTTTTCCTACTAGCGTTTGGAATTCTCTCTGTATTTCCAGAAAGAAAACTCTAACATTTACTCAGTTTGTTTTCTAGAAAGCTACAAAATGCTTTCCCTGCCGCCCCCCAAAGGAATGTAAATTGCAAGTGTTGCCCCAGGCAGTTGAAAATAACCCCCAAAAGCCTTTGAAGAATCTTTATTTTCCTTAAATTATCACATTGTTTGATACTTTCTAATTGATTTTCTTAAAGAACATCCTCCAAACGTCAGAGGGCTTTTATCTTAGTTTAGAATCATTCAAAACTATTTACAGTTTCTCTATATAAATAACACATAATAAGTTATGTGGCTGTTGGCCAACAGTGTTACGAACAATTAGAAAAGGTCTTTTAGTTTCAGCCTCAGTTCTGTAGGTCATTCAGTGTCCTTCCTAATGGATAAATACAGTAATTTATCATCATCAGTCTCCATCAGCATTGTTCTTTTTACTATCATATATTCATGAACATTATCCGATGCAGCTGAGTGGAGCATAAAAGAAGTGTATGATTAAAGCGGAAAGGGACAGAGTTTGAGACAGTAAAGATTTTGTGGCTCATGCATGGACTAGAAATATGACACAGGTCTTATAAGAGTTACAAAGACGGCATCAACAAATCACAGCTAATTACAGGACATGGGCATTCATAGCAGCAGGTGCGTCTGCTTACATCTGCCAGTACAATGTTAAAGAAAGTATAACTTGTGAAGTACAGTCTTGTACATCTACAAGTTTTTCCATAAGTCAGGCATATTTCAAAGCCTTGTTAGTTTAAAAAATAAACAAACACATAACAAACAACAAAAACTAAGAAGATACCTCTCTAGGGATCACACGTTGCATTCCTCCGTATTACCATTATGGGAAGACAGTCTGTGTTCACGTTTGTGAGACATTAACATGTGTATGTAATCTCTCAATGCCCTCAAGTTATTAAAAAATGCAAAGATGATGGCTTTCAAATTCTAGAATAACAACAAACAACATCTCTGTTTGCTTAAAGAGTTCTTCCCTCTTGTTAATTATCAAAACAGCTTGCCTGAAGCAATACTTCCAGTTGGAAGATACTGGAAAGAAATACTGAAAGCATATTTCAAAACAGCTAACACAGTATCTATGTTCAGGTATCTGAGGCTACTATGTAACCTACAGCACGCCTGCAATCGCTTTAACACAGAAGAGCCAAAAAGATTGCCCTGCTTCACAGTTTTTGATTCACTGCATTAAGTAATCCTTTTAATCCACCTGCAAAATGGAGGGCCCTAAACGCTGAAAACACAGGCGCTGTGTTACACTGCACAGATTCCCACACGCTGTTTTGAGAGCAGGAACCTGAAAAAGGCACCGGAGCCGTGAGGGGTGGTACAAGGAGCAAGAGAGCACAGGGGTGACTGTCCCACCCTGCAGCCACCGATGGAGGCTCTTCATGGTCGTGCTCCTGGCAGGTGCCCCGGGCAGAGGCTGGAAAAGTTCTCTGGAAAGTTCTGTGTTAGGAAACTGAGCTCCTGAAGAGGCACTGGTCACTTCTGAATTTGGGATGTACAGAGAAACACACTTAAGTGCTATACAGCCACTTAAAAAAACCTCGTCCAACTGCTCTCTCAAACTACTGAGATCCTATATGTACACAGATCATTTACAAGAGGTCATTTAAAATGATGCCTCCCAAATAACACCAGAAGCATTTCACAAATGACGATATTGTCCTTGCCCCTGCTCCATGGAGCTCTGACCAGAAGACTGGAAATGTAATGAAGATGGAAGACGAGCTTCAGGCTTCTTATGCTCAGCACCACAACCAGGTATGTGACTCAACTACATCAGAACAGCCATTTGGCAAAGAGATGGTGAATTGAGGCCATGTGTAACATTTGAAAGATGACAGGTCCTGTGCCTCCCCCTAGAACTTGAATCCCGAACGATATTCCAAACCACAACATTTAACACATTTTCACACGAGTTTCTTGTCATATGTTCAACAGATACTGCAAGCCTGTAATACTTCTGGACCCGGCACACATATAGCATGGCATACATACAGTGTATGAAATAGAATTTAAAAGTTAAAGCTAATATTGAGATGTTAATGCTTTAAGAAATATTCTGGGTATAATAATACAATCTTATTTCTCCACTTTTATTGGCTTTTTTTACCCAACTTTTCTGACATTATGTTGAACCTTGCAAACCAGAATATTTGATACATTGCTGCAATAAAACAAATAAAAAGCTCCGCCAGGTTCATAAGAAGGAAAAATGCAACGTCACTTTGGATTATGTACTAAAACAGAATTTCTTATTTCAGCCTGAAGCCAACTCTAAACAAAACCAAGAACAGAAGATGTGGAGTTGACTATCTAACTAAATCTTTTGAGTTACAAGAACTGTGGTACATATACGATTAAGAGTTCAAGTTTCTCCCCGACCCATCAAGCTCAAAATGACCTGCGTGGGGCAGGGGAGAGCCCTTTTACCTTGATAAGATCTCATTAAGATGAATACGGCTCTGGACAGACACAGCTATCCATCAACAATTCTCCCACTGCAACATCAGTCTGTCTTTGGGAAAAGAAGGCAATGAAAGAAGCCATAAAATTATAAACTATTTTGGCTTTTATCACTGAAGAATAAAACAGAGATTGTTCTCTTTTGTTCAGGTGTGCTTTTAGAAAACACCCATTTTTCTGTTGACCACAGAAACAGATGCTGAGACAGAGAAAATTCAACTTTTTAAATCAAGACATTGAAGCAAACAGTAGTTAGTTGTGCTTGTATGTATACTAAACATGTCTTTAAATGCTTACAAAATAATTTCCCTATTCAGTGCAAGACAACACAGTCTGATTTCATTTTCTCTTATCTGTTTTTAAGCAGAATAATATAGTAGATTCTAAAATAACATACAGTAAAGAAAAAAAAAAAGAAAAAAACCTGGGTTTTTCTTATTTTAAAATCAATTTTAAGAAGACCTTAAGTTGGAAGAGTGAGAGAGGCTCAGGAGAGAATGATTATAAATTTCAAAGGTCTGTCTTCTATACACACAAAGAACAGCAAGGAGCACCAGGTGGTGTAGATCATCTGGTTTTTGTAAACAGACTGAAGCCTCACAAAGGTAATACCTAGAGGAATTATCTTAGTTTTTCATCTGCAAAGACAGCAACATTCATCAACCAGCAAGCCATACAGGTACATCATATTTTTCAAATATGTTGTGTCCACTGACTACCGAATCGTTGTGCCTTCTAAAAGTGATCATCAAATGTCACTGTCCAAGACCCCAGGACGGTTCTTAAAAGCTACAAGATGAAAAACACTATTTTTTGAACTGTTTGAGAATTGAGGGAGCCACATCCACTCCCGACACAAGGGCTCAAGTGACAGAAGTCTGAGCACTTTGACAAAGCTTTCCAGAAACACAAGTAATTTACAGCTATTTTCCTTTCTACAGATATATCATCCAAACATAAAAGTGTAATTTTGCTAATAAATATGAGTCATCATTTAGCAAAGAGTTGAGAATAAATCTGGGTAATTTATCAAACCGATTGCTGAAACATCGATAGCACTGTTAATGGAAGTTGTTATTAGATGCCTCGGCCCAGGGGAGGTTTTGTTTAAAAATAGCATCAGGGGAACTATTGGACCTGAAGTTGTAACCAATTTATTTATAAGCTGATGGCAATGGATGCTTCAATCAGTCGATCCAAGCTTGTATTTAAGTGGAGAGTCCCAAAATTAGCCTGCTGTAATTAGAAATTATAGCTCAGGTCCTAAGCCTATAAATTTACCACAAATTAATCAACTTTGATATGACTATCGTCAGGAATATCTGTTAAGTTGGACTTTGAAATCAAGAGATTTACACTTAGAAAATCTTGGCATAATTCCTTGTTCCTTCTTGGACTTCCCACAGGCCCAACCACTTCTGAAAAGATTTGCTGTTCCTACTATCTCAGGAAACCCTCTCAGTGCAAATGCACCTTCTTGTTAAAAAATAAATCAATAAACTACAGGTGTTGCCGGTAGTGACACTCCAGGTTTACAGATGTTCACCAAACAAAATGCAATGTTAAACAAGAGTACCTGGCCAGAGACAGATTTTATGAACGCCCCAAGAAGGCTGCATCTTCCACATGGACCACAGCAACAGTGCTATGGGGTATGGAAAACCATGGTGAACGTATGAGCCCGTGTTTGTTCTTCTCCACATGCCCACCACGGCTGCAGCTCTGTAACCACAAAAAGCCAACAAAAATCTTCTAACCCATAATAACCCTCTGTTAAGACCACAGCCACATCGCACAGCTGCACTAGGAACAGTTCCCAGCATAAACCTGGAGTCAGACACAGCCTGCGAACCAGCCCTGGCCAGGGCTGAGCTCTGATCGCACACATCTGGGCTGCTGTGAAGGTGCATGAGTGGCCCTGGTGTTCACAGAGACCCACCAACCGTGGCCTCATTCCATACAGAGCTCGACACATCCTTATTTAAAACCAAAGAACAATTTGCTATGACATCCTTAGGATCTAAAACAACAAGCAATCAAAGTTGCTTCAATATCTTTTACCAAGAAAACCAAACATGGTCTGGAAAAAACTGATGCAAATATACAGGATTTCACATTTGCACGTCATGCAGCCAGGCACAGCAGGTAGAGCAGCAGTCCCCCCATCCACCACTGAGAGAGGCTGAAAACTCCAGAGCACTTAGAGAATAATATTTCTATATTTAGGATAAATTAATAATATTTAGTATGTTTTAAATTGAGAACTTACTGCCATTCCTCATTACAATCTATAAAAGCAGTCAAACTGGTAATTTTTGGCAAATAATGTTAAGCCCACCTCCCACCTCCAACAACATAAAGCCATTCTGGCAATTCAATACATCTGAATTGACTATAAAGAAATAAAGACTGGTTAAGTTCAAGTACTTTTTATTGTATCTAAAAGCAGTATTTCTCTAAAGCAAAACAACGTCCCTGAAATTTACAAGCTCTGTGAACCTCTCAGACTATTTAAAACGATGACTTCCATAAATTCTACTATTTGTATGAAATGTAAGTACTGATAGAAGTTACCCATCTTTTCCAGATAATGTAACTTATGCAATTAATTTATTTAAGAAGGCTCCCGAAACTCAGATGTACTACTTTATCAGTATTACATGAAAACATGCTGTAATGCATACACTTCTCAACAAAAAGCATACATCTTATAATTTATTTAAATCAATAGGTTCACTAATATTTAAAGGGCTATTCAAAAGCTTAACATGCAGTCTAGGTGTGCAGGCAGGGCTGGATACTCGGATACAGGCTTTCTAAAACATAACTGCGCACAGCAGCTTTCACTGTTGGCGTTTTTCACCCAACGTTTGCGTATCAGAGAAAATGAAGCTCTGTAGATGCATGTAACGGAGAATAAAAACGTGAAATACGGTCCCCACAATTCGCAAGCCCCGTTCGGCGTGCCAGGGTTGAAACAGAAAAATAGTGACAATGTACCAAAAAATCACTACTGAATCTCGGGACGCTGTTGGAATTAGCGCATTTTTAGGTACTTGGGGGCGAGGGAGAGCTGCGCCGCGGGGTCTCGCCCGGCGGGCGGGGCGGGCAGGTGGCGGCCCCGACTCGGCCACGCCGGCCCTGCAGCAGCGGCTACCGGAGGGACCCAGTGGGGGGTTCGGTGCGGAGGGTCCCACCGGAGGGTTCGATGGGAACACGCACAGCCTCATCTCTCCTGATGCGTTAACGCTACCGCCTTAGAGCAACAGATACGGCGGTCTGGTAATGAAAACTTCGATTTTGTGATGACGGCAGCCAAGTTCAACCGCTCCCCCGGTTCTCATCCCTCAACACGCGGAAGCCGCCCCAGACTCGCCCGTTTCGATACCGAGCCAGTACCGAGTGTCACCGGACCGAGAGACGCCGGTACCCCAGCCAGCCTCCCCCCACCCGCCCGCGGGGAGGCACACGACTGCCGACGGGGCGCTGTCAAAATCCTCCCAGGAAACCTCCCCGTCCCCGCGCGGCCGCTCCAGCCCCGGACCGGGCGGCGACGCGGAGCGCGGCCCCGTGGGTCCCCGGGCAGCTCCGCTGCGGGCTCAGGGCGCCCCCCGCGCCCCGCGCCCCGCCGTCGGCAGCCCCGGTCCGCTCCCCCATCCCCGCTGCTGGGAGAGCAGGATGCCCCCGCCCCTGTGCCTTCCCCCCGGCGCAACTCGCGGGGAAGCAAAGCACAAACTCCTGCGGGACCCGCTGCCGCCGGTGGTCTGGGCTGACCGACACCCCAGCCGCGGGGCGGGGCCGGGCAAGGATGGGTCCCCTCTGAGCGGCCCCACCGCTCTCCCCGCATCCCCCGAGGGAGCTTCGCGGGGCTTCCGCATCCCCCGGCTGAGCTGCACGAAGGCTTCCACCGCCCCTCCTCCGGACTTCTACCCAGCTCCACACAACTTCGCCGGGACGGCGGCCGCTCCTCCCGACCCCCATCCACCCCCCGGCCCCTCGGCGCCTCCCGCCGCGGGTCTCACCTGGTCGGGCTGCGGCGGCGGCGGGTTCCCCCTGCCGCCTGGGTGCGCCGGCTGCTCCTTCATGGCTGTCATCGCAGGGGGCTCGCCTCGGCTCGGCGCCTCTCACTGCCGCTGCGGCCCCGGGCACCCCTCCCTCGGCGCCAGCCGCATGACACCAGCCTCCCCTGGAAGTGGCGCGGCGGAGGAGGAGGAGGAGGAGGAGAAAGGGGAGGACAGGCGGGGGGCGCGGAGCCACCGCCGCGGCAGCGCCGCTACCGCAGTGCCCCGCCGCGCCGGTGCTCAGGGGGCGCCCGGCCCCGCGGTGCCCCGCGCCGGGGGACGGCCGCGCATCACCGCCGGGCGCCGGCCGCGGAGCGCCCCGCGGCGGGCACGCTCTTCCCGCCCCGCTCCGCTCCGTTCCGTTCCCCTCCGCTCCGCCCGCCGTGGGCCGGCCCGCCTCGTCCCGCCGCCGCCAGCAGGTGTCACAGCGGCTCCCACCGGCCCGGGAGAGACCATCCGCGCCCCCGCCACGGGGGCGTCGCTGCCGCGCTGCCCGCCCCCGCTCCCACCCCGCGGGTACCGGCCCCAGCCCGGCGGGGCTTCTCTCAAGTCCCCTGGCTGCTGCTGCCCCGCCGCCGGCAGAGAGAAACCATAGGGTGGTCAATATAAAAAAGCGGGAAGGTATCACAGTTGTGCTGTTTGCTTTTAGTTAATGCTTCTTGGCCCCCACAGCTCAGACGCCCCCAGGGCAGGGCAGAAGCTGCCTCGCCGCTCCCCAGCCCCGCTACTTCAGCTGCGAACGACTGAAGGTGGCTCTCCCAAGCTGTACGGGAATGTCCCCTGGCCTGGGAAGCTCAGTGTGGAGCATCGCAAGCCGTGTCTTCAGGAAAGCCCTCATCGGATGAAGCCTTTTAGCTGAAGTCAGCATAGGAGGCCCTTGGAACTAGAAAAAAGGAGAACTTCAGGGAAGACCTTATGGACACACTCAATTATGTGTCCTAAAGCCATACCATCAGGTGGTGATGAGGGTTTTTTTATAAGGATGAACAAAGGAGACCATCAGAAATTTGTTTTTAACCAACAAGAAGACACAGTTGAAAATGTGAAGGTAGATGGCAACTCCAGGGACAACGAACATGAGTCTTTGAAAGAAGAACCTCAAACACATGCAAGTGAAACACTTAGTCTTGAGTTGGGCTGTTTGTTAATTCCAGTCAATTTCAGGATCCTGCTCACAGTGGCATTGTGGAAGGCAGGATTGTCACCATGGAGGAGACGTGTGCTGGGACAGGGACACGTGGCTGATGGGAGCAGCCCCAGGGCTCTCTTAGCCAGCCTGGGTCTCAAGGGTCTGCAAGGGAGAAGGAAAGCTGTCAGCACATAATGAGAGAAGTGCTTGATCTTTTCTAATATTTTTTGCATCAAGCCTCACAAGGTCGGTCTGTTCTGACTGAATGGTGAGCATAATTAAGAGCACTGACAAAGATCTGAGATTTCAGCCTCCAGTGGGAACAGGTTAGAAGGGAACAGGGAGATGACAAGAGACTGAGGAATTACAGACCAGCCAGCCACAGAATACACAGTATTGAGTATTTCCATCCTCCTGTATCACCCATCGCTGTGTTGGCTCCACCATCAACAGACACAAGTTCTCTTGAAGTCCCAAAAAAAGTTCTAGAAAAAATAAGCAAATTAACTTCGCAAGCACCTAGATGAAAACTAGATGACGACTAATAGCTATCATTAATTTGTCAAGAGCAGATCATGTCAAGCAAATCTAATTTCTTTCTTTAATAGGGTAACAGGCCTGTGGATAGGAGAACAGTAAATGTAATCTGTCTTGATGCAAAAGGGCTTCCAGCACTGTCTTCCGGGACAATTTAGTGAGGAAGAGAGAAACAATCTGAATAAGACTTAAACAAGTATCTACAAAACTGTCTTCAGCTTATCCTTTCCAGGGGCTCCCAGCCCCAGCACAAGGCTGCATTGGGGGAGTCCCTCAGTGGTCCATCCTGGTGTGGTTTGGCCACATTTCCATCAGCACCAGGGTGGTGTAGCACATTGTGTCATCAGATTCACAGTGTGAAGCTGGGGAGGATGCCCAGGACGTTGGAGGACACCATCACAGGTAAATGTGACCTTGACAGACTTAGAGACTTGTGTGCAAGTTCAGTAAGGACACATGTGAGGGACTGTGGGAGATGGAGAATAACAGCTTAGATCACATGTCAAAATGTGGAAGGGAACATTAGAGAGGATCTCAATACTGCACCTAAGGCAGCGTCTTGCTGTGGTGGAGCCAGACACATACCGCACTGTGACAGACAAGCAGAACTAGAGCTGTCACGACACTTGGAGAAATCCCACCCTTCCCAGTACTCCCAGGGCATCCACTGAATACACAGACGTGTAACAAGGAGAATCAGAGATCTGGCAAGCATGTGCTCTGAAGAAAAAAATGAAAATCGTTGGGATCAGTTTGTCTAAACAAGAGAAAACTGGGGACAGACATGGAATGATGTTCAAATGCTTCAAAGATGCTACAAGGGAATGAAAACAATCTCTTCTGTACACGGTGGATTGGATAAACAGCAATAGGTTTTAAAAATGGCAAGGAAGATTCAGGTTGAACATTAAGAAAAAAACATATTTATTTCCAAAGAGGGGGGAAGACAAAACCAAGGTCCAAGTTGCCTTAGGAGGTTTGGAAGCCTCCAGGCCTGAAGTGAGATAAATGTCTGGAGTTATATAATTGGTGCTGCCTAGGGTAGGAGAATTGGCTAAATTAATGGACTCAATCTCTTTTTGTGACTGACTTTATGATTCCTTTCCAGCGTGACACTGAGGACCACCCACAGCCCCCTGCATGACACCCAGCTGCGAGAGCCTGCGGTGAGGACTCGCATTGCTCACCCCGGGGTCTGTCTGCACAGTCGCTGTGTCTCAAGACAGGAATCAGCCATTCCTGCGCTTCTCTCTGCACCATCTCTCCCCTTTTTGTTTCATATCCCTATTTTCGCTCTTATAATTCGTCATTCCCTTCTCTACCCTCGCTGCTGTCAGCCCTGTCCCTTTACCTTCTTGCCCTCTGCTGCTGTTTCTTTTCATACAATAATTGCACTATACAAAGAAAAAGCGAAAAGAGCAACCAAGACGGCGTCTTTTCTATGCCAATACCTATGGCTTTGCTTTACTTCTGCAGAGCAACCTTTGCTGCCAACCCTTCCTTGTGCTGGCTGTGTTCTGTAGGACTCTGGATCTTGTTTTTCTGAGCAATGCATAACATGGGGAGACTTAGATTTTGCCTGTGGCCTCTAGGTGCTACAGTAATACAAACAATAAGTCTTAGAAGCAGACATGTTCTGATACATGCTGTTTATGGCACAGGTCTATTGCAACTCAACTAATTACTGAGCCCCCATCAGAGCTGAAGAATTCTAATGATTTAGACTTTGAATAGGCACATTTCAATAGAGATTACTTTCAGCTTGTTTTTGATGAGATCCATTGTGATGGAGTCCCACTATTAATCAAGAAAGAAAAAGACATTAGCAATCAATTTAGCTGAAGCGTAGTTATTCACAATATATTCATTCTGAGGTTTTATCACTATAATGAATGAACATATGAAGCATAAGTCTCATAAAGGTCATGCATGCTGACTGTTGCGTGTTCATGCATCAATTAAAATTATTGGAAACATGAGTATTTGGGGGGGTAGAAGTATGGGGATTTGCTCTATACACACTGAGTCTTATCTAAAGCTTCTTAAAATCAATACCAAAACTGTCTATAACAGCACTCCATCATTCCTTCTATCATTATTTTTAAATGCTAGCTCATTGGTTCAGAGTATTGATGCTTTGGGGATATTAAGTTAATTCACCAATTCTCACTGCTGCCCACGCCAACATTTATTTGGGTCTTTTTTTGTAAATTACTGCTCACAAGTAATGTGACTGAGTTGTTTAGAAGAATGGTTTTATAGCCAATAATAGGACACATCTCTGAAGCCTGGTACTAAAACTGATGCTGTATGGGCAAGAGCCATTAAGGTGTACAGTATTTATGGTAGTTTCTTGTACCATTTTCACCAGAAAACCTAGACTATCTTGAGCTGGAAGGGACCCATAAGGATCATTGAGATACCTCATAGTATCAGCAGGGAAAGCACTTAAAGCTTGGGTGAAATAACTGCAGAAAGAAATGGAATTATGCTCTTGATGAGCTCCTTGCAAAGTCATTACATTAATTCATTTGTCTTTCAATTGAAATATTATGTTAGAGACTGCTTGTAATTTCCTCGATCTTCCTCATCACACTCCAAACCTGGGTGCATGAGTCAAGACTTAACATGATTATTTTATGTTCCATGTAAACTGGATATCAACTCTATCAGAGTATTACTCAATTGTTACAACTTGTATTGCATGATGACTTAATAACATATATGTTTTGTCCCTATAGCAGCCTAATATGCAGTGCTGATTTTGGACAGCCAGCAGGTAAGCCAGGAACCTGCTGAGCCATAAAAACACTGAGCGTATGTGCAAAAATAATATAGCAGAGGATGCCCCAAGTGAGGGGAATTCTCCCTTTTCTCTCTGAAGGAACTGTGGTGGTTTACTACTCCTCTGGCCAGCTACCACCTCGGGTAGAGCAGTTACTCAGACCTCCCCTATGTGCCAAACCCAGCGTATGTGCCAAGCATTCACCTTCAGAGGTGGGCTGGGAGGTGCAGTTCCTGAGCTGAAGGTACAAAACCTGATTTTAAGTAAAGTCCTAGTTATCAAGTGATTTAATTGCCGTGTGTCACACAGATACTGCCTCTGGACAGATCACCATGAAGAAGCACGGTCATTATTAGCACAGCAAAGATCTTGGCCCTTCTTTAGGGAGCAAGTTTATGTTTTATAAGTCTGCTGCTGCCCCAGGAGTGGAGTTTCAAAGAGCAAAACTGGAACAGATAGTTCTGTCTTCTGCACATTTTATGTGGTCCTCATTACTGCGTAGTTAATAACTGTATAGCCTGATGAAGATGTAAATACTACTTGCTTGCTAATCATAAACATTCCCATAAAAATAAGAAGCCCTTTACATCTTTTATGTCTTGTTGATGCATTCCTACAAACAGCATAAGCTGTCAATTGATCAAGATAAGAGACTCTCAATCAGCTCTAGCCTAGAACTTAGGTTTGTATCTCTCTTGCCAGAAATCTTACCACTCAGAATCTTACAACCTGGGGAAAAAAGTCTCCTGTTATATTACACACAGCCTCTATGAAGCCCAACGTTGATGAGTGTGTGAAAGTTGCAAGGTCATGGCTTGAGAGCTTGTCAGCAGCTTTTTAAAATCAGATCTTTTGAATATACTCTGATTATGGATTTCTCATTCCTTTTAAAGCTCTAGCAATTGGGCTAAAAAAAACCTTGAAATTATAAAAGTGAATTTAAAAATCAAACTAATGGGACCAAAAGCCAAGAAAAGTTAAGGTGATTGTCCTTCACTGGTGTTTTAAGTGGATCTGTGGGCTTGCAAAAACTAAAAATACTTGTCCAGAGGAGAACCACTCTGAGTCATATAAACCTGAAAAAAAAGACAGGATGTGGTTTCGTGCAGAGTGCTTTTTAAATTATGGCTTTAAATGACAGAATATTTGAACTTTGTTTCTTAAGAAATATTTTGATGAGGGAAAATTCCAGGCACTTTCAGAAACACATTATATTCTAATA
The DNA here is from genome assembly GCF_037038585.1 of Patagioenas fasciata. Classification (NCBI taxonomy): domain Eukaryota; kingdom Metazoa; phylum Chordata; class Aves; order Columbiformes; family Columbidae; genus Patagioenas; species Patagioenas fasciata. Next base: position 8,948,659 of record NC_092526.1, on the reverse strand, counting down.
CCTGCTTTGGTGAAAGGCTATTTTCTTTGTGAATAAATTGTACTCATGTTTTTCTCTCCTTGTCTTGTTTTAGAAAAACAACCAATGCAAGCACTGAGTTAATATAAATAAATGCAAATATATTCCAGCAGGAAAGTTACAGGGCTTATTAAAATACACGTGCAGATATTTCAAAGAAAGTGTACAGAACAAGACTGCATTTCCAAAAACAGCTCTCATTAACCACTAAAATGCATAGGCAGCATTCAAGAGAGTTTGAAGGAATAGTTCATAACAGAACAACACAGGAGCTGTGATTTCAGATCTATGACATCCCCTCCTGATTACCTAATGATGTATGGCATCATAAACCACAACATTTTCTAAGAAAAGCAGATATACAACCATGTGCACTCTATTCCACAGCCTGAAACTGGGACTCAGGTGATTCCTACAGTCACCAGGTGCCACTGCAGATGTCCTGAGGTATCCAAACCATCTGCAATGACCTGGCAGAGGGTCCTGCAGGACCTTCCTCCTCTACCTCATTGTGAGTAGTAGCCAGAAGACAAGCACATTTTTTAGGACATCATGTCTACTGGGAGAAAATTCAGATATTTAGAGGATTTTTTTTGAGTTGCTGCAATTCTGGCCAGCTCAGTTGTATTTATAAAATATTCCTTCTTACTGTTGTTGCAAGGAGCGAATTTACAAAACATAACTACAAAATGAAAAACAAAGTAATCAGTATATTCTGATAATGGTGTTGGTTTGAAGTCCAAAGGGAAGGCATGCCCTATATTCCAGAAGCCTCTATGAAGTAACTCTATACAAATATATTAGTGGATTTTAAGTCCTAATGGTAGCTCACAACAAAAGATCTTGATCTGTATTTCACAAGCAGTTCACCAGTATAAAACAGCATTACTTGTGCTCCTCACTAAACCTATTTGTACTCAAGAAAGTTATAGAAATTATGGATTACACAGGGAAGAGGCAAAACTACATCTTGGATTTTGAAGCAAGAATTTCCCCTTCCATAGCCATTGCATCATTGCTCTAACCTGGCAAAAGTTGTTCTAGGAAGTCCCCACCCCTGACGATGTTATAGCAGAGTTTGCATATAATAACTTTTGACTTACTTTTTAATTCTAAAGAAGACACACCTGAAATTCGGGAAGAAAATAGTACCATAGAATCAACATTTATGGCAAAAAATTTTTACATTTCAGACCTTTAAAATTCTCTTGATGTGTATTGGTAGTAAAATAAAATCAATCCAGACAGATAAATATACTGTAACCGCTTATTGGAAAAATCTGTCAACTTTTTACAGATTAAATCAGGTTAAATTGGATCAACAGATGACTGGCCCAGGAACTCAGAAGTCTCATGCTGACACAGGTATGAATTGGAAGTAAGTCTAGAAAAATAAACGACAACTACTAGTGTAACCTCATGGTTAAAACCACAAGTGACCAGGCTGGTTTTTCTTCCTCCTTAGTGGTTGTCATACAGCTATTCTTCAAAGAACTTCATACAGCATGCATGTATAGTAACATTAAATGATTCATTGAGGATCTCCTGTCAATGGTAAATAATTGATAAAGAATTCAGACTGATAGTCAAACCCATTTTATGACCTAGACCATAGCTTACAAAAATGCAATTGGCATATTCAGGAACATAGTATCTACGTGCTACTCATGGAAGACTTGTCAGATTCACGGATATTTAACCACAAGGAATGCGACTAGGAAGTAAATGCGATATTAAAAATAGCTTCAATAGATAAGGCACATATTTATGACTAAAAATTACCCAGATTGAATGCTTAACTTAATTAAGCAATTTTGAAAATGTTGCCTCATACATTACATAAATCGATAGGGATGGATTAGAAAGCCCAAATTTCATTTGCTAATCTGAGGGGTGGGCAGTAAGAGAAGGAAAAAAAGAGAGAATGAAGGAAGTTAAAAATCAGAATAGAATCACAATAAAATGCCATAATTTACAATAAAATAAAATTTGAGGAGGTTCCAGGGGACACCTTCTAGCAACCTGCCAGTACCTAAAGGACCTATGAGAAAGCTGGAAAGGGACTCTTTACAAGAGCATGTAGTGAAAGGACAAGGTAAGGGCTTTCAAACAAAAGAGGGGTGATTTAGATTAGCTATAAAGAAGAAATTCTTCCTCATGAGGGTGGTGAGGCCCTGGGACAGGCTGCCCAGAGAAGCCGGGGATGCCCCAACCCTAGAAGTTTTCAGGGCCAGTTGGATGGGGCTTTGAGTGACCTGGTCTACTGGAAGGTGTCCCTGCCCATGGAAGAGGCATTGGAACTAGATGACCTTTAAGGTCCCTTCCAATCTAGACCACTCTATGAAAAGCCTCCAGAACATTTTTGATCTGACTTCATTCTTGTAGAATGATTGTCCTGTGAAATATTTTCCAGCCAGTGATAATTCACTCTACAACTAAAACAATAAGCCTTATGATGCTAGTAATGATTAAAGCTGAATTTTCTACTGAGAATGATATTTCCCTTTGAAACAGATATGTGACTATGTGCACCTTGTGCTGAAAATCATAAAAATCATCTAACACTGCACAATTTGTTTTCAAAACCAGTATCTCTGTTGGCCACCATAATTCCAAGATGCCTTAAAACCTTGGGGGGGGGGGCGACGTGGAGGGGAGGAGAAGTGGAGAAAAGCAGGGCCTGTTCTCTATTCAATAACCTTAATTCTTATTAGCAGTCACTGGATAGAGTAGGTCTTAGCATCCCAAAAGACTTATTCCTACATCAAAGGGAAGGAGAAAAGGTTTTGTATAAAATTATACCACTGAGCTTTTTTCTATGATGTTATTACAAGATGAAATGGAGCTGCCAAAGAACTACATGATAATAGCCTATTCATCCATAACAGATGTTATATAATGAAAGGTATCAAACATTTGTATTATAATACATACATATATTTTCCAAGATTTCTATAAAACCTATTCTTTCACGAAGGATCTGAAAATGTTTTACGAAGTTATATACAAATTATCAATGCAGAAATCTAATAATCCATCAAGGAAACACAACTACAGCCCAAGACAAAGCAGAACAACTATATAAATACACACAAAAAACTTTAGTAAATGAAGGCAGTGTTGTACAGTCAAGACCATGAGGGCAATGTTAACCTGATCTGGTTGAAGATGCCCCTGCTCATTGCAGAGGGGGTGGACTAGATAACGTTTGAAGGTCCCTTCCAACCCAAACATTTTTATGATTCTATGGCTCTAAATATAGAGGATGTAAATCACAGAATCACAGAATGTTTGGGATTGGAAGGGGCCTTGAAAGATCATCCAGTCCAATCCCCCACCTGAGCAGGAAGACCCAGCTGAGGTTACACAGGAAGGTGTCCAGGTAGGTTTTGAATGTCTCCAGAATAGGAGACTCCACAACCTCCCTGGGCAGCCTGGTCCAGGCTCTGCCACCCTCACTGAGAAGTTTCTTCTCAAATTTAAGTGGAACCTTTTGTGTTCCAGTTTGAACCCATTACCCCTTGTCCCATCATTGGTTGTCACCAAATATATGCAGGATTTAGGAAGAACCTTGCTTTCAGAATCCCAGTTCATGAAGATGATACAGTAGGAAGTCTCCTGAACATTGGCAATCACAACATTAACTGAAAGAAGCAAACACTTTAGAATACTAAGTATAGTAATAGGAAAAATAAGTATAATCTTAAGTATGTATAGTATTAAATTTAAGAATTAATAAGAATTTTATTAAAACATGACAATGCCATCTACCTAGCCTTATACAAGAGGACTGACTTAGAAAGAAGCATGCCAGTGCCTCCTGGGAAATGGATCACATTTTGGGATGAAAAGCAAGTGAAGTCAACAGGATAACTGAGAAGTCAAACGCTAATTAAAGGCTTGGGTAAGATACACATACTAGAGGACTTATCTAAGCATAATTTTGTATGGTTTCCCTGGAAAACATTCTAATATGTATTTTTTGCACTTCTGGGACTACTTAAACGTGGTCTTGATTCATGTTCTACTGAGGTCACATTTTTATTAAAAAGAAGTTATGTTCATGCAGTTTATCCAAGAAACAAGAGTATCTAGAAAAACTAGAAAGGAATAAGTAAGTGAACAGAGCACTTTATTCAACAATAGTCTGTTCAGTTTTTATAGGCAGAAGTTCATGCAACCAAGTGTGTGTGAAACAAAAAATACCTCCTCAGTTCAACAGTGCCATTTGGATTGCATTTGGCTGAACTCTCATTTTGATCTTACTTCTGATTATGGTGACCAGACAATTCATTTGGATAATACTCTCTGATTTTTCACAGCATTTTCAGCTTGGCAGTCATATTAACACTTTGCTCAATAAAGAAGGTGGCAGAGATACTTAAGGGTACTTACAGAAGTCATGGAGTGTGATTTGAAGCAGAATAGAGCTCTTTGCCTTTCAATATAATTATCAAGAATCTCTACTTAGAAGCAAACTGTTTAAGAAAAATGCAGACAGTGGGAAAGTTAATATAGTTGGAGATTTAGGAGGATGCTTTAAAAAGTGTTATAGAAACTTTGGGACTATTTTTAACATTGAGAACTGGACACAAATCTCAGACTTCCCAACTGCATTGATAGTGTCCTCTCAGGAGAGTTGCAGAGGACCACATATTGGCACACTAGTATTTTTATTCTAAATAACCATCTAAAGCCCAGCCTCAGCATCATTACTCATCTGGGAGCTACATTCAGAAACCCTCTTGAGGATTTCGACAGGCTATTGGGCAGGAGAGGCAGATAAAGAATTGCTGATGCTTCTAACCCTGGAGAATCCAGTAGGTTTGAGAAAAAAATGCTATTAGGGAGAAGAGCTATCCTTCACATCACTCCTCTAACCTAGGCTGATATAGTGAAAAAAAAATACACAAAAAAACACACACAGATGAGCAAAAAAGTGGATATTATGAAAGTCTGAAACTCTCAGGCCAGCTATTTGGTTGGGAAATTGAAACAGAATTATAAGAAAGAAAACAATGGAGCCTCCAATTAAGTATCTAAGGTAGTGATATGTAAATGCCATGAAAATGAAAAACAGCTGCAAGAAGCTGAATTTTTAGCACACAGTCAACAATACAAGCAGCACTATAGCATTAATGGGATGCATTGCGGAATTGGGATTTTGCTGTAAAAAAGTTAATAAATTGTTCAACAAGAGCAGGAAGAGGAAAAAAAAGGCAACTTCGCCTCTGTATCAATACCACATATCCTGGTTCTGAAGTCTGGGGTTCAACAAGTCAGAAGAAATTATTGTCTTCTCGAATGACTCTATGTAAAGATAAAAGGGACCACGAATAACGGTGCTATACTGTGGGGAGTCATTCTTTCCCTATTTAACCTTGAAAATAAAGCATAAGCCTTTGTCTTCACAAATATCCTGGGATTCATGTCTTTGTATTGAAGAGAGTAATATGCAGAAACATCCTAGGGAAGGATCAGGCAGCAAGGAAGATTTTTATTGCACAAATGTCTGATGGAAAAGCAATACAGGCTGACAAAGATGATATGTCAACTTTCTGAATACACTGGGGACAATATTTTAGTTTCCAAAAGGAGAAGCCACCAGGGAAGTAGAAGGAACATAAACATCTGGTTAAGAATCTAAAGTTGCAAAGTTATTCCTATGAGATGATTACGAAAAACGAGAAAAAGGTAAAAGAAGATAGAAGTTTTAAGCAAAGACACACTTGAAAAGAAGACAGAGAAAAGGAATAAGGCTGATGTTTCTAATACTTGTGACACAGAAAAAATGATAACAGATACTTAGTTAACTATGTATCTCACTAATTATGAAGGGCAGAACATGAAAATAAATAAATAAGGCAAATAAGTAATTAGATAAATCAACATTCAAATCAACAAATCAATCTCACTTGGAAATATCTGAAGCTTCAGCTGTCTCTGAACCATTTAAGAGAAACCTCTGAAGCTCAAAATAATGGGGTAATCGTGGTGCGTTGGGGAGTGGCAAAAAACTTGCCTTTAACAAGGAAGAATAAAGAATACACAAGCATCTTGGTCTTTTGTTCCCAGAAAAACATAAAAATACAGAACTTAAGTTTATAGAAGATAAGGTGATAGAAAGAAGAGCCAGCATTCATTTATCCAGACCAGTTCATATCCAGTCAATGTAGTTTCACTCTTTAACAGGCAAACAGTGGATAATCACAGGGAAGTGCTGTAAGACTTCAATAACAATACCACATGATTTTCTCCTAAGAAAATCACATTTAGATGAAATTAGTATTTCTAGCTGGATCACAAAGTATGTGAAATGTCAGTTCTTAATATTTACTTGCCAAAGGGGAAGTATTTCCAATTAGGACCTTTCAGGGGCTTTTGTGCAAGTCCATCATTATTCATCGTTATTTCAGTTATTAGAGAGTATTCTTACAGACATTTGTAAGTACAAAACTCAGACTTGGGAATGTGCAGAAAGGTGAATTACAAACAATGTCAGGAACAGGATCAGAATTGAAAAGAGGCTTAATGAACTGGAGAAATTATCCAAAATCAACAATGTGAAATTCAATCCAAAAGTGCGTAAAAAGTGCTACCAGTGCAAAGCTGCAATGTGATGCACAAAAACAACAAGAGGATGATCAGCAGTCCAAAAGTAGCAGAGAAACATTGTTCCATGTTGTAGTGAGCTGTGGGATAAATACAACTCAGCAGCTTGATGCTGTTCTGCAGCCCAAAACAGTGACAAAAACAAAAGCAAAAGCACACTTCAGCCCTGGGACAGAGTATGAGCAGGGCTTATATATACACCAGCAAAAAAAATATTGGATCTGCTCAATATCCATCTTGTGGGTCTGTGGTTAATTTTGGTCAATACAAAAAACAAGATGGGGAGCAACAAGGCAAGTATTTAAGGAAGCATGAAATCTGAGGAGCAATTGGATTAGTTTAATCTAGACAAAACACAATTATGTTTGATTTTTTTAGATTTGGTAAATCAGTATGTGAAAAGGTGTTAAAAGATAGTAGGTGCTTGCTTTTCTCAACAGCCTGTTACAAGAATAGACAACCGTTTTCAGTACAGGACCAACAGGAATGGTTCAGGAGCGTGTTTCTAATGGAAAAGAATTTCCCTCATTAGTGACCAGATCTTGATTGACTATCAGAGGTGGTTTACAGGCACTTCAGGAACAGAACAGAGGAATTTGAGGATCTCCTTCAAACCCTTCGCTTCCATGATTCCTGGCATCCCCTTCCCTCCCACACTCCACTCAGCACAGTGGCTGAATATGGCCTCAAATTAACTTTTCATCCATCCTTAAATCGCTGTATAAATAAATCCAATGACACTTTACCACATACCTGAAATTAAGCGCTTGCTTAAGTGCTTTGCTCAACAGCAATATACTTTAAGCACATACTTTAAAACTCTGCAAACGGTGTCTTTATAGCCTTCCAAAGTCATTACAATGGTGACACGTGTTTGAATTATTGCTATGGAGGAATTGTCTGCTATAAGAAGGAAATCTAGCAAAAAGGAAGAAAAATGTAAAAAAAAAACCCTGCTAATCTCCATTTTGTGTGTTCCTATTTTTTTCAGAGCAAACTGATGAAAATTGTAGTCTCCTGCATCGTCCTGTTCTTAGAGAGGTACTTTCTGAAATCAATTGCCATCAAAGTTTAGGTTCAGTGTTGCTCAATTAACACAGAGGTAACTTGCAGCCCGTACCACTCCAGTACACACATGTGAATTTAAAAACAAGCTGTGTACACCTGATCAAAGCAACTTTACGCAATAAACTCAAATATAATTTGAAACTAGAAGGAAAGTGGAGGGTCTCTGAATATTTGATGTTTTTCAACCTGATAAATAAATAAATAAATAAATAAATCAGATGGCTGCCTTAGAGCTACCAAATGTGACTGGTCTCATAATGACGTTGTTTTCTTTTGCTTTTCATCTTTTGTTTTGTTTGTTTGGTTTGTTTTTTGCTGGCTCCCTCTGCCACTCCTACTAAACACATACTTATTTTGACCCTTAGGTTGAAACACTGACAGTTACTTCGGTTTAGTCAATATTTGGCTGTCTGATCAAAAGACCTTCAACAAAAGTCAATATCTGTGTTTTCTTATATGGCAGCAAGCAAAGGAAACTGCAAGATTGCAATTTACTATATTACCTGTCAGGGTGCACATTTCTTTCGTTTTTAATTGGATATTTTATGGTATGCTTAAGCTGTACTTAATTACTTGCTGCAGAAGCCTTTACAAGGGTATTCCATATCACATCTTTCAACTTGACTTTATATAAAGAGTGAGATGTCTTAGTATCATCTTAATCTTGAAGCACAGTCTACCATGTAAAGAAAATTATATTTAAACACAAAAATCTAAACACTATTTCTCAGAAAATCTGTCAGCATTGGACTTGCATGGAAAAAAGATAGGAAATAGAAAGGAAGACAGGTATATCTTTATCTAAAACAAGACTGTCAGAAAATTATTAGTAATCCTTAGTGTTCACACAGTCACTGTTGAAAATGACATTATCAGTGACGTCTCATCAAGAAGAAGAATTGCAAAGCCACAAAGAAGACAAAGTAATTTGCAAAAGTAGAGTAGGCCATCACAATAATGCCAAGATAGCTTTAAGTGATAGAAATTCTCTGTATGTTCATGTATTGAACACTCTAAAATGGCACTTATCCCTGGGGTCAGGTCATCATTTGACATCTTTTTTAATGCATTAATGACATTTCCCGTTCAAAAATTAAGTGTTTGATAACACACCCGAAATGTGACTTCTGTCCCACTGAGGATTTGTCCTTATTTGTCATTTCTTGCCCTTCAATTTAAAAAAAAAATTCACAGTTCTAACTGAAGAAAACAAAAGTAACTATCCACCACTTCATTAAAAAACAACAGCTTAAACGGACATTTTGGAGATGGTTAATGAAACAGTTTAATTACGTTTTACACTATCTCATCTAGTAGCCACAGTTAATGTTCTGTAACATTTACCCCTTCACATGAGAAGGAAAATTGTGAATACTTGGACATCCATCAATAAGGTCTGCTCTGGACACCAAAGCTTTTTCTAGACTCGTGCATAACTTGGTCACCTCCAGCCTCAGCCAGCACGACCCTGGAAGCAACAGGTAATATTCAGACACTGAAATCCAAATTTGATCTCTGAATCCCGCCAGCAATGGGTATTTTGCTGCATTGGTGCTGCTCTTAGCCTCCAAATGCAGAATTGGGTACATTGTTCCAAGAGAAACTGTAAGGCTGTGAATGTTAATTGAATGGGACTATTCAGATTAAAGGGGCCTCCAGCTCTCCACAGGTTAGGTTAAACAATTCAGTATTTCAATGTACATTTGACATGAAGGATGTGACAAATGTGCAATATGCGGATTGCTTAAAGCAGAAAATAAGACTTTAGGCTCAGTGACACTGAGTTTTCAAGTGAAACTCAACAGTCATTAAGTATGGAAGACAGAACTGTCTTCATGCCTCATTGCAGCATTGGCATCTCTGGGACACAGGTAGCATTTCACAGCCTTAACGCACTGTTATGCTTATAAAACTATTGCATAAGTACCTTTTAGCAACCATCTCTTTGCATCAAATCTTTGACCTTTATACCTAAGGACAGATTAAGTGTGTCTTCTAAATCTTAGCATAAGACAATCCATCCTTCATCACAAGAGGAGAAAAAAGGGGGCAGGGGGGAGCGTGTCAACTAGAGCAATAATCAAATTAGAAAATGAGGGTCCACATATCAGGACCAACTGTTCAGCTTTTGTTCTGTTCTAACATGACAAGTTGTCTGCTGAGTTTGCCTCTGTGGCAGCAGAAGGCAGTCCACTTTTGCTAAAACTCAATTGTTTCTCATTTGCGGAGAATAAAGAAAACAAGTTGTATTAACTCTTCAAGCTATCTTTCTACTGAATATTCCAGTGAATTAATACTTCTATTCATGCTATAGTATTACAAATGCCAAATATTGAACCTCCTTTGCTCTTCTTCTCTTCAATCATTTACATCTCTATAAACCAAGTAACATATACATTTATGCTAACTCATTCTGCTAATCACAAAAGGTGAAACCAGTAGATAATGAAGCCCACAACATAAGGTTATTATTCTTTCCAAATTGCTCTGTTAAGTCCTAACTTTTTCTTATCCTTGAAAATTATTGTTTGCTGGTAGAGAATGTCATTTCCAAATTGAAAAAGGAGAACAAAAGAGAAGCAAGCCATTCTTTTAGTAGCATGTCACAAAAGGTCAATCATTTTATATTTCCATATAAAGAACTGATTAGCATACCTCAAGCTTTATGAAAACATGCTCGCCTTGGAGAAACCAGTCTCTACCGCAAGAAGAATAGCAAATCCTAATATTGAGTGCAGCTAATAACTTGAATACAGGACATATTACAGGATGTACAAAAATGAACATTTATTTTCTAAGCAACAGACAATCCAAAGGCAACAGAAAAAGCAGCATCAGCTAGATTAAGCCCTTCCACATAATTGTAAAACATATATTTTATCTGCTGACTGACAGCAGTCTCAAGGTATGGCCATATAGCAGTAATGGTGTGGTCTAGGTGAATTCAGAAAGGTTGCCCAATGACAGATGCGTGTTATGGATTTTTGTTAGCTTGAAAAGCAACATGTCGAACCTCCTTCAGAGTCATCTTAGTTCCCTAAAAGAAAAAAAAGAATCACTGTCCCTTCTCCCAAGTCTGAGAGCTGACACTCCAAAAATATACAAATACAGTAAATAAGGCACCCTTTCTGCCCTGGGAGTATTCCTAAATTAATTTTCTGACATATTCTTTAATAAGAAAAACCTCCCCCAAGTCACAACTGTAATACTGGAAATAACATTAACTCTTTAAAGAGAAGATTTTCTGTGTGTTTCAGTGAGCACCCAGTAACTAACCACTTAAACCAGGTGGACTGGACTATGGGATGAAAACTTCAAGTCTTCATTTTCAGACAAAATCCCTAAAATGGTTGAGTCTTGAAAGATCATGTAATGTGTGTATATACATAGACCACCATCCAGTCCAACCCAGCTGCTAAAGCAGGTTCACCAGAGCAGATCACACAGGAAGGTGTCCAGGTGGGTTTGAATGTCTCCAGAGAAGGAGACTCCACAGCCTCTCTGGGCAGCCTGTTCAGGGCTCTGGCACCTCAAAAGAAAGAAGTTTCTCCTCATATTCAGGTGGAACCTCCTGTGCTTCAGTCTGTACCTGTTGCCCCTCATCCTGTCATTGGGCACCACCAAAAGGAGTCTGGTCTCTCCTCTTGACACCCACCCTTGAGATATTTATAAACATTGATAAGACAACCTCTCAGCTTTCTCTTTTCTGTGCCTCCAGGATGGGTGCAGGTGTCTGGCACCTGCGGCTGGGACATAGGATGCTGAAACAGAAGAGCTGCTCCACAGACCTGCCAGAAGGTGTCTGTGAACCTCCTCACATGCTCAAATACATGTTGTGACAGATCTGTGGCATTGCATTGGGTTCCTGCATCCCTCTGACGTAGAGCTTGCACCGAGTGGTTATGTCCTCTTACACTGCACCTTAAATATGGAATAAAACATCACACAGCTCTGAAGCAGCACTTCATAACCTGTGCTGCCACCGCTCCCTGCTTGTGCTTCATCCTTTTCTAAAGATGTTTCATCCTTTTCTAAAGGTTTCAGCTCCTCGTTTTTGTCTTTATCAGCTAATTTGACCAATAATTAGTCTCTAAAGTTGCAGTAGCAGAGAAATTGAGCCCTCCAAGACTAGGTACAACCAAACTGAATGCATAAATCTCCAAAGACTCTGAAAATTTGCAAAGCATCAGCAGAGTCAACACATAGAAACAATGAGTCAATATGAGTCACTCATTACAACAGAACATTATAACGCCATTAAATACTAGAAAAAGAATTACAGCACCAAAATACTTAACTTGAAAGCAATTCTAACTTCTTAGAGAAAATGTAATAAATGGGTATTTGACAATGAGATGAAATGAGTACTGTGTACCACAACCTTTCAATAAACCTGCCAAACAATCACAAGGTTCTAGTATTATTGTATGAAGAAATGCCTTTAGGGACGTATATGGTGAGCAATGTTTTTTCCTTGATTTTAACAGAAACAGCACTCTCCATGGACATCATTATGGACAAGGATGTGTTACATATCAGGCCTCAAAACAGTGTGGGTTTTAACCTTCCTTTCAGTTCTGAAAAAAAGGTTAACATTCTCACATTTTTGTGCCAGGCCTCAAGAGATTGGGATAAAAAAAACCCACAGAAAACAGGAATTGAAAGCTATAACACTAGATAAAACAATATATCTGATGAGCCATTATTTCATTTCAAAATACTGATGATGGTGGACTTCCGGATAAATGAAGCTACTGCAGGAAATCAGCCTATAACTACCACTGTTGGCACAAAAAGCTAAGCAAGCTTGTCTACGGCCAAAATAAAAGAATTCTGCATTTATTGATAGTGACTCTTTAATTAGCTACTGAATGCTCAAATCATGGAAAAAGGTATTAAAAGTTGCATTTGGTTTTCTTCTCTAAGCCCTGAAGATGTCTAATATCATGTTGGATATATACGATGTCCATCATGGAAGCACACAAAGAGATTTTCCTTTTATGAAAGAAAATACTCTGTTTCATACGGCTAAACAAACAGATACACTCCAAGGTTTTGTAGCAATCGGCACAAACGACCATTCAGGATCCAGAACTACTGATACCAGGAATAATTTCTGAGCATTTTTTAGACTAAGGGACAAAAAAAAAAGAATCACAACACATTATATTTCTTCAGACACAACCAAAAATATTTGTTGCATCTGTACTAATCTTCTCAGTGAAACAGCATGTTCGTATGTAAAACTGATCACAGATGGTGAAGTTCATTTTCTTCAGAAGAGATCCCAGCTAATCATACAAAAATCGACCAGAAAAAGCCCACACTTTAAACATTGCAGATCTGTGAACTTTACAAGCAAGGAAAGAGCCTGAGCTAAATCCTGTGCAGTTTTGTGCATGAACAAGAAATGACAACTCCCCAGAACTTTGCTTTCTCTTTTACTCCAGGTAAGCCCCTCCAGGACTCACGGCACTGGATACTATTACATGTAGGGTCCATTTATTAAAGAGAAAAGGAAAGCAATTATTTTCCCCCAAATTATCACTATATACATTGGTCATAAACACACTGCAGCTCTTCTCCTGTATAAATTTAGTGTATTTATTAAAGTTACAGAAAATATCTAATTGTGTGTCTAATGTATTTAGTTTTGTTTCATTAACTAATGTCCAGTATTTATCTCCAGATCAATTAGGTAAGTATATAAATAAACCACAGTAATTTATATCATCCCAATGTGAAAAGAAAGAAGACAGCAGAAGTAATTTAGTAAAAGGTTAAACAGAACATCCCCATGAACCCAGCATCACAAAGAAAACTTTTTGTTAGACAAATGGGAAAAGATACAAATTGAAAAAACTTCAAAATGCAATCTTACTATGAAGTTTTAAAGTAAGAAATATAACTGGATTCGCTAAATGTAAAACCAAAAGAGAAGGAGCTGAGAAGTCAAAATAAAACATGTTAGGATTTTTTTTTAACTGAAATATATAATTAAATTTGGGGAAAAAAAAAAAAATAGAATTTCCTCTGGAATTGTTATTGAAATGGATGTGTTCCCATTGAAATGATTCCATTCCAACAAAACTGCATTTTTGGATTAAAAACTGTCATTTGGAAACTTTTCAATCAATTATCCCTAGTTCAAAAAGAGTAGCTGCTTCTTCACTATCTTCTAAATGTTTAGTCTACTTATTGAGTTAAAGTGCTATTTTATTGAGCAAAGTTTATCCTGGGAATATTCCAAAGCAACAAAATAAATTTATCGTGCCTATTATAATGACAAAGTGTTGATATTCATGCCAATATCACCTATATATTTCTAATTCTAGCAGTTTAGCAATAGCTAATAGATATTGAAAATATGCCATTGATCAATCTTGGACATCTTCCATTAGTATATACTTTTTATTCTCTGATTTAAAATAAAATATGTCAAAGCAGTACATTTGCCAGAAGCAACTGCCTACTTAAACTATTTCTCAATTTTATTTAATATCACTTATTATTAGGAACTCATTAAGGAAACTATTCAGCAAAGTTTAAAACTTCTTTAATGTTTAATTGCATCTTTGATCATTAATTACATCCGCGGATAGAGATAACTTTTTAAATCTTAATTTTCTCATTTAAGTTTGAAATAGAGTCCGTTGCCCAATAAATTTTATTTTAATGCAAAGACATGGCCACGTACTAATGAAACTTTTAAAAGAAACCTACAGCTCAATTGGAATAAAATTCTATTTATCTGCCATATCATAATATGAGAATGAAAAAAGTCAACTTAGCAGCTGAAATGTTGAGCTCCATGGAAGCAATCTTTAAGATTTATTATTTATACATTTTGTAATATAAGCTAAGACACAAACACTTTTTATTTATAAATATCTACTGCAAAAGCGAGGCCCCTGAAGTTAGTGAAATGAGGGAAGTTCTTGTTCCCCTTGCCCACTACAGAGAACAAACTTGCATATCTAAGGGCTTCTGTGCATTGGCAGCACCTGGAGCAAATCCCTTCCCACACCCCAGACAAGCACTCTGCTCCTTTCCAGCTTGGGCAGGTGTGAAGATTGGGATGGTGCATTATCTAATGGTAAAACACTGGCATTCTCTGTCTCCTACACTGAAATAAACACCCTTCTGGCTTAAATTATGTCTGCTGTGCATTCACAGACAGACTGCAACTGAAGAAAAATGATCCTGATTATGTTAAGTCTTGAAAGGGTGAAAAACTGACTCATCTGAGTGAGTGGCACAACATGAACTCTCTGTTTATGAATACATAACTCATTCTGCAATGGATTTTTTAAAAAACACAATGTGGGAATGTTTTTGAGATAACAAACAGTATTTTGTTCAATTCAGGAACACGAAGAACAAACAAAAAATATTTTTTTTCCCCCTTTAAAAATAACATTTATCATAGACCTTTTTTTAAACAGTATCACCCATAAGAAACTTTTCTACTTCACTTTCTTCCGTGCCTCTATCTTTTCCAAAGTAAGTAATCTGCTTTGTCCTATCTGCTCCTTGATTATTTTCTGTTCCTTTACTTCCAGAACTGCACTATTTTCTTGTATGCTTTATTTAGGAAGTTCAGGCTTATAAGTAATAGATAATAAAATACCAGAATTCAAATGACTGTACTTATTATCTTTTGAAAAATATAATTAGCAAACACTATTAATGAGAGAGACCATTCTGTTTATGAAACATAGACATGAGTATGAAAAGTTCAGATGTAAAATGTTTTGCTAGCAGACAGAGAAGAGGAAGACCGAGTTGCCCATGATATTTCTAGAGATGGAGATCACCAGGCAGCCGGTTGTACATATCCCATAACTTCTGGTTATGATGGTAGTGCTTTGCTTAAAGAAAAAAAACTATTTGCATTATGCATCTCCAAAGAAGGAAAATAGTACATCACTGAGTGATATATTAATATAACATAATGTAACAACAGTGAAGGATGCTCAGTATTAAGTACTCTTTTTCCCCAAAAATAAGGCAGGGTCTTATATTAATTTTTGCTCCAAAACTTTTTTACAGTTGTAGCTGTCTGAACACTATTTAAATTGACCTTTTTATGAACTGTAACTAGAGCTTATTTTTGGATTCAGGCTCATATTTCGAGCATCCTCAAAATCCTGAAAAACCATGCTGGGGCTTATTTTTGGGGAAACAGGGCAAGCCCTGATGCATGTGCTTGGTTTTCATGTGCCTATTTACATGGCATAAAACTATGTAATGCTTAAAGAGGGGCATTGCATTTACATGTGCACTTTGAAGATTTTTTTAATCATTCTTATTTCTACCAAGTTCTAGCAATATTTTCAAGTATTCCCACTACAGTGAGGCTGAGAAGATAGCAGGAAGACTTTGGAATAATAAAAACATCCTTTACTAAACTTTCCTCTGGCTGTTGTTTTTTATTTTTCCTTCTTGCATAACCAACTCCAACAGACTGCAATTCCTTTTCATTTATAAATATATTAATATCTTTTGACCATTTTTACCAAAATATATTTGGGAAGACAGCTTCTTCAAGTTAGGCAAACAGACCTAACACTTCAGTTTTGACACAAATTACTCTGAAGACAGACACTTTTTTAAGATAACAACTTAAAAAAATGTTCAGGGTTAGATAAAAATAAGATCAACATAACAGACTCTTTTTGATGTGTACCTTCAAGATTATTTCTGTGACAGATTTATTATTCCTTATTCTCTGTGCAAAAGGCTCCATGGTTGATAAGGAAAATGAAGGAGGCCATGGACATCTCATTCGCAAGTTTTTTCCTGCTGCTAGGAGTACCTCTGAGACTTTTTCCTATAACTTATCAAAAAGTATTCAGGCAATTTCATATATTTTGGTAAGTCTGCTACTTCCAGATGTTTTCTTGTAACTGGAGCTCAGACAGCTCAAGCTTACTGCATTTTAACAGAAACAGTAAACGCTTCACTGAAAAACAGAAAAATCTTTCCTGATTTGTTTTTAATTGCTAAATCCATGTTGCTCTTGAAGATCTTATCACCCTTGCATCAAAGCTCATCACTGCCCTTCCTTCATTCACTTGCACCATATACCTGAGGACTCCACAGCACAGGCACCATGATTTATGCACCCACTGCTCCTCCTGTACTCTCAGTTCACTGCTTTTATGAATCCCCTGTGTTGTTTTTTTTTCCTGACCTCACTTTTCAAACGAGGAAGACCGCTTATCAACAGCTTCCGAACTGCTGATTTACCTGTCTGTGATAGACAGCCTCACACCACTTGTATCATTTATCTGCAGGCGTTAAACCATACAGTTCCCAGCTGGTGCAGCAACGCTTTGTCCTGCAGAAATAAACAATCTGTTTTCAAACCCAGCAACGACTGGGACCTGCTCTGACTACCAAACAGCATTTCCTTCAAGGTGGCATCTGACAATTAAACAGTGCTGATTTCTGAAGATCTTTCTTGCTTCATTAAGGATTATTAAGAGATTAACTTTTAATCCATTCTAGTACATAAATGATGAGGGTGTGGATAAAATATTCAATCTCATTCCTCTGGGTACAATTCTCTTTCGGTACTTGGGGAGAATAAATTGCTGGTAAAAGGGATAGGTTAATAGTGCACCTGTTTGCTTTTTTTTTCTGTTTTAAAAAAAAATCAGACCCATCTCAGTGATGAGTCTGGAGTTTATGAACACGTAAAGTCTCAAAGGTTCCTAATCTTTCTCGCACCGCAATGTTTATGGTTATTTTGAATCTTCAGGTGATATTTTTTGCTTTACTTGGGAACATATCCTACATCTAATATAAATAACAATTTGCCAATTTAAAACTATATTTCCTGGTTTTTCAGTTTTAACATGATGTCTTAGGCATTAGAAAATACTGTGTTGAGTACATTTTGCTCTTTACCTTATGAAAGGAACAAGAAATACTGAAGTAATGCTTATGCCCTTGATTCCTCCTGTTTTCTAAATGAGACTTTAAGGGAAGAGCAATTAGAGTTGGATTCTTTCTAATGGTCTTGTTCAGCCTTTTGACACACACAGGTAATACTTTAAAGAGAGGAGACAATGGTAATGACTCATTTTGCTGAGGAATCTTAATGTTATTTGAAAGCATGACTCCTGTTTTGGTAAATACACTCTGATCATTCTGTGCTCACATCCAGCACTTCTGTAGTTATGCTCTGCTTTAATACTCCTTTCCAGAATGGTTTCACAGCTATTTCTCCCTATCTAGTCTCCTTATTTTAAATAACCCACAGTACTAGATGAATCTAACCCCAAATGACTATTATAAAACCCAGATGGACGCTAAATAAACACCTACCTTGCATGCACAGAAATGTAGGTGCACTTGTAACTCGTGTCTCAAGACACACTTTTGATAGTGCAAGCACCAGTGACATCTGGCATGGATTGCTATCCCATGCTGAAATCCAGAAGCTTCAGCCACCTGCACAGACAGAGTTGAAATCTGTCCCAGCATATATTCATTACTGTTATCTGTTTAAATGAGTTAAAAAGCCCAGCACTGGTGTGTCTTTCCTTGCTACAGCATATCAACGCCCATTTGTGTGAGTGAGCACACTCTTGGGTGGCTTCTCATGGGAAGTGGACTCAGAAGTTAAGGAATCCCAACTCTTCTCATTGAGTTCTCATGCACCATTTTTGTTCTTTCCTCCAGTATTTTTCATCTTCTACCTACCTACCCTGAACTTTCTGTCCTTTCTCAACTTTTAAAAACTGGTAAAAACATGAATTAGAATTATACCTGTTTCTAGAGAAAACAGCTTGAAGTTTCTGTCCATTATTCTAGTGCTCTGTATCTTTTTTTTTTCTTCTAGACTAGTTTTTAGTGTAGTTGTTCCATTCTACAGTTCAATAGTTTTGTATACAATAACTTCTGTATACAATAACTTCATATATTTATGCTGTCAAAACCAATTTATAACTATAAGAAGATCAGAATATTTTATTTTCCCTCAGGGAAAAAAAAAAAAGACTAGTAAGATGTTATAATTTGTATAAATTCAATTGTATTTGGAATAACTCTTTTTTTAATGCACCTAAAATAGTTCAACATGAGTCAGTTAAATTAAATATTGAAGTTACATTTCCATGAAATGAGCAGACCATATCTGGAGTTATATCTTCAGTCAAGAACTACTTGCTTTGTTGGATTTCCGAATAGGATAATGTTAACTGAAAATTACAATAAGGCTTGTTAAAACGAGGAACCAAAACTATATTCACGTGTAATTTCCTTATCCAAGATCTCCAGTACAATGGATTTCACTCAACTCCATTATATTAACTGTTATTTGGTTATAATCTGGACTTATGTTTTCAGAGGTCCAGTATGCAGGTAACACAATGCAGATCTTTGCAGTAATGGAGTTTTTAAAAATATATATCTATTTATATATATACATCCTTCACTATTATTTCAATCACCCCATTACTGACACGTGCATTTGGAAAATCTCTTAGATATGCACATTTTATAAAATAGCACTCTGCTGTGCACCCACAGAAGTTTTGTAATATTCTAGGATACTAAAGAGAAAAGGATTTTTAATATTTTTTTAAACAAATATAAAGATGGATCTCATGGGGACTCTAGAGCTTTAGTGTTTGCATAGTTGTGCAGCCAAAGAGTCTTATATGTGCAAGCACATTCATCCTGTCAGGAAGAATCATTAAGCCCAGAATGAGTGAATTCACAATCCAATTTCTTGCTCTGCGGGGTTTTTTTTGCAAGTTTATTCTAATAATTCTCTTTTTGTTAGGTCCTGGCCAGCAGTTAATATTACTGCACAGTTTCTCACTACAGATGGGTTTCAACCACAAACTCACCGGCCACTGTGCTCAACTCCTGAAAACTGGTAACTCATTTAAAACTCAAAGTCAGATGCAGGCGTGTAGCGAGTGGGGAATTGCCATCAACTGATACCAAAAACTCTGGACACAAAACAATTCAATACAATGTTATCTTGCTTAGCCTATGGCATCCAGATTTATGAAGAATTTTAGGATACTTTAATGAGTTTGATACTTCTTTTTTTTTTTTAATTAATCCACAACAGGAAACTCAGTAGACAAAAGATCAGCAGAAATTTAAGACAAAGGGAGGGAAAAATTCCTTTCAAATTTAGAACCAGAGTAGCTATTCCCATTTTTCTCCTTTACTGAAATCCCCTAATGCCACTTTCCTCATCTCCTGTCACCTACCAGAAGCACACATACCTCGCAGCTTCCCAAAGTCTAACAGTTGCACACAAACATACTGAAAAATGACAAAAAAAAAATTATGTACCAAACCTAATGCCAAATATATATATTTTTTTTTCAGTATAATTTGAATTTTAAGCAAGCCAATCAGGTAATTTCCATTATCCGATATAAACAGCTTCAAATAATAAAAATTTTCACTCACTTATTTTTGGCCAGGAATATGAGGAGGCATTTGAAAGACAGAGTCATAAGAATACCAAGTAGAACATCTTCATACAAACACGCCATTTGTGCTGCAGTATTTTAGTGGGGAAGGAATATTATTCATTCTCCAAGTATTAGACAAGGTGTGGGAGTAGGAGAAGAGACCTTTCAAATGTGAACACTCTTGGTGAGTCACCACTATCATAAGAGGTAGAGTAAATCCTACTTCTTTTCAAAGATTTCAGAAAGGCATTTGGGTGTTCTGGGTCCATTTATCTGCTTGTAGGATCCAGGGACAGTTGAAAAGCGGCTCAGAAAAACAAAACTGATGGACTTTCAGGGCATTTTCCTATCATCTGCTCTTGCATAGCTCACAGTACTTTGAACACCCTTTACTACATGCTCTCCTATTTATTTTGCCAGTGCCAGCTAATAAATTTCAGTCATCTTAGGTGACTACCTAGCAAGATGGAGAACAGTAAAAGCCTACACAGGCACTGACAGATTCTGACTGAAGAGGTGGAAAAACAGTAATGTTTTCAACAGAGTGGAATTTAAGCTTCTAGCAAATGCAAAACCTCAGGTGAAATGTTGGGATCAATTTCTGAAGTCCTTTTTCTCCTGGACCCACAGCCCATCAGCTGTGCTGGACAGACAATAAGTCCCCTCTGTCAGTCTGCACCAGCCTCTGTAGCACTGCAGCAGTTTTGCATATCCACACATAACTCCCTCATGCAAGACTAGACAGGAAAATAATTTGGCATTCTCACACTTTCCTAGGCCTGTTAATTACCCAATTTCCCTCCTGGTTTGCTCTCCCCAGCTGAGAACTGCATCCTTCCCAAATAACTTATCTGGTGGTTTTTAAGGCTTTTCAAGTGACCAAATCAGGTATCAGAAATTAACAATGAAAGTCCATCTAGCTGAAAGAGGTTTTGTCTCGAACTGATCTGCTCAGAGTTACTCACATTCTGAGTAAATCCAAATTTATCTTTTACCTTGGAATTTCTTATGCTTGTTACCAATATATATGAACCCCATATAGATTGTAATTCAACTTTGGAGAGCTGCTCAAGTTTTTCTCCAAGACCTTCTGAAGCTCTTTTTAGGTCAGACACCAACATCCTTTATATTTTAGACACGTATATTAGGTATCCTAAACCCTCCTACAGGAAGAGGGAGTTTGCCATGAAAAAATAGTGGTTGGTGCAAAGACCAAGGCATACGTATCATACAAACTCAGGAGCAGAGCATAAGAGCAACTCTGAACAACAAAGAGACAAAGAAGAACTTATCTCATATATAAGTAGTGTATAAGAAAAATAGCATGTTTCAAGAGACAGATTGTTTTAAGTCACGAAATACTGAAACTGAAAATAAACTACCAACAGAATTGTGCTTTATTAAGATATATAATTATAGCTCCATTTTTGCTGTCCTTTGTGATACAGATTACAGGAAGGTGTTAGCACAGGACTGCTATCTTACAACGATACACAAGCAGCATATTGTCATTGCAGAATACTTCCTGAACAAAACAGAGGGTTTGTTAACACAGAGTGCTGAATGTTAAATTTCTGGATTTGGCATGTGGAGGCTTTGGCAGTATTGGAATGAATGGTCTCCCACTGGGAAGCAGGAAAACAATAGCTATCATAATGCTGTTACATGCACTGCACGCCGCTGATTCAAGGACATTTGCAGCAGTCAGGTGAATTTAAAGCCTGGGCATAGGGAATGTCCCTATTAATAAAATACAATACAAGGCTGTTTCTTAAAGAAAGGGAACCATCTGTGCTACGGGCTGAAATACCCAGTAATTTGGCAGAGCCTACGTTCTGTGATAGTTAACATATTTGCTTTTCTTTCAGTTACTTGGCTCTTGCTTGGTATAGCTACTGTGCAGAGTAGGGATGTTTAAAATAAAAAAAAAAAGCATAGCCTGGAACTGCAGGATCCCTGGATTTACAAAGCCCGGTCTCAAGCAGCAGCCCCCCTCCTGGAAGCAGCCTAGCAAGGTATGCACAAGAAGGACAGTCCTCAGCCCAAACTCACACGCCGATTTCTAGTGCTCTGTACTTCACAGAATCAGAAAATGGTTGGAGATCATCTAATCCAACCCACCTGCTAAAGCAGGCTCACCAGAGCAGATCACACAGGAAGGTGTGTGTCCAGGTGGGTTTGAATGTCTCCAGAGAAGGAGACTCCACAACCCCCCTGGGCAGCCTGTTCCAGTGCTCTGGGACCCTCAAAGTAAAGAAGTTTCTCCTCATATCCAGACAGAACCTCTTGTGCCTCAGTCTGTGCCCATTGCCCCTCATCCCGTCATTAGGCACCACCAAAAGGAGTCTGGTCCATCCTCTTGACACCCACCCTTGAGATATTTATTAGCATTGATAAGATCTCCTGTCAGCTTCTCTTCTCCAGGTTGAACTTCACTTAAGTCCGTCACATTGTCCCCTATTACACCACCCCACTATATTACCCCGAGAGTATGCATCAGTGTTTGCAGTGTTCTTTTATTTGTGGAGGAACAGACTGAGAGCATTCTGATCTGGCGTTTCTCTGTGCTCCAGGACAAACACAAAGCAATGCACATGTTAACCTGGCTTTTGATGGTGCAGTGGAGCTGTTGAAGGGCAGCTGCATATGGCAGAGCCCTGGGGATATCTGTATGGCAAACACAGCAGTAGCACAGGTGGGCGTGCAGGTAGCACACGTAGGAAAGTCCTCACAGAGTCTGCTGATGACACAAATTTTGCAATGCCATTGCTAGGTAAATGCATTGGGATATCACTCAAGAAAAATGGTTATGGCTGAAACAGAAGCAATGGGTACTTGATGCAATTCAACACTACTGAGTACAAGACCACAAATTTAGCGACTAGAAAGAAATTCAGTTAAACTGAACATCCTAAACTTAGAGATTGCATAGAAGGCAAGGGATCAAAATGCACTTGTCAACTGTGGAGGAAGTAAGGAAAAGGAAAAATAAAGTAATTTCTTGTGTGGGCAGAGAGATATTGCCAAGAAGGTATGCCAAGTACTAACTAGCATTGTACAAGGCCTTAGTCCTTGTTTTGAAGGCTCTGAACAGTTCTGTTCACTTGTGTTATAAAGAAAAACTAAAACTTGAAGATGGTAGAGAGGCATCATAATCAGGGAAAGGTCTTCAGCTCTAAGAGAAAAGGCTAAAACTGCCTGGCTTGCTCATCCTAACTAAAGAAGGGCTGGAAAGAAGTTTGATTGCTATCAGGAAAAACTTCAGGGACACACCAGGAAGGGAAAAGGCATTTTTTAAGCTAAAGGATAATATTGGCACAGGAACAAATGGGCATAAATTGCCTTGGATATATTTAGGCAGGACATTAGAGGATGATTTCGATCAGAAGAGAGAGGTCCAGGAACAGCCTCCTGGAACAGTAGTGGGGGGGATGAAGGGAGGTGGCAGGAAACAGAAAAGTTTATGGATGGTTTATTTAGTTTATTAAAAGGAATTTATTATGTATTTCCACACCACAGCAGAAGATGGCTTTTGATGACCCAGAAGCTCTGGGAATCCTGCCTCCCCTGTACACTGGAAATTGTATTTGAAATCAGGGCTTTAATTTAAGCAAGGTCTACTCAGTCTTAAGAAAATGAATGTCTGATTCTCTTCCCTTCCCTGCTATACAGCTATGTCAATTTTCAGGTAAAAAGAATGGGACACAGTATATTTAGCACAGCTGAAAAAACGCTATGGCAAGCAACCCTTAAATTCATTGTCTTGTTGAATCTCACCAAATGAAAGACGTCAATGTTACATCTTCTTCATGCCAATCTACAGGTACACCATGCCTCAGAAATATTTGTGCGATAAATATGAATAGACAAACATTTTAGACATTATGAACCAACCCTATCATGTATTTTTACTATGGTTTAAAACATTTTATGTAGTCTAGAAGGTATTAAGCAGTCATTTCCACCTTAAAGAAGTACATTGGAAATAAAGATTAATATTTTCATTTTATTCTAAGCATTGATCAAAGACAATAGTGTAGTCTAGTTCTTTTATTTTCATTGGTAAATGCTAAAACTGGAGCACTGAAGCTCATGTTGCCTTATGGTGACTGAAGAGAAGACAATATTTACAAAAAGTGAATAATATTTGCATAACCAATGAACATCTTATAACATGCAGTAAGACATAATGTCAAATTTCCATGAGATATTATCCTTTTATAAAC
Source organism: Patagioenas fasciata (assembly GCF_037038585.1). Taxonomy (NCBI): domain Eukaryota; kingdom Metazoa; phylum Chordata; class Aves; order Columbiformes; family Columbidae; genus Patagioenas; species Patagioenas fasciata. Next base: position 8,924,286 of record NC_092526.1, on the reverse strand, counting down.
AGCTAATGTCTCTCTCATTATCCCCTTTACAAATCTGTTGTTGAGGGGCTTTTTAAGAGCCTCATAATTTTCATTTGATAGGTTAGAAAAATAACAACTTGATTTGGATATTAGCTTAAAATGTTAATCACATTTCAGATTGCACATGATAGAAATCAGTGCTATTAACATTTATACACACTACAATAAGGGGTCTCCCATTTTAAAGCATTAATGACGTCAACTTTGTATATTCTGAAAAAGTTTGATCTGAAATTGTAAATGTTAGGATCAGTAGATGCTACTAAGTCTATTTAATCCATACAGATTGCATCTGTAGTGCAACTTCTGGATACCTACATATAGCCAGGAGGAATAGCAGGTGCCTAACCCTGCACCGTCTTTGCCTATATAATGCAAAGTATCATTAAAAACCACTGTGAAAAGATTTAATTTTTAATGAGAGCTGCTGGTATTTGCCATTTGCTACTCGCATTTGCATCAGACAGAATAATTTGTCTGCAATTAACGCTAATTAACATGATACTCTGGTTTACTTTTTACCTATATAGCAATGAGCAGTTTTGTTATTACTTGAATTCTCAGGCTTATATTCATTGGGGTTTTATCTCATCTGCTCCTCTAAACAGAAACTGTCAGTTTTCTCTTCATATGGTTTTGTAGGTTCACAGTGAACAGTACATTTTTCTTTCTCTGTTTGAAACCAGAGCAAGATACTTGCTCACATTCATAAAGCATGAGTGAACAGAGAGGGCTCTATTCTGTCCACCCTCACAAGATTCATGCTGGTGTAACTTTGCACCAGCACAGTAACTTCTAACTTACCCTTTGGTACTGGAATTAGGGTACCAAGTTCTGGGTTTTTTCTGGGCTGAAGCAGGATGAGGCAAACACAAAACCATTTGCAGTGTAATGAATGGTTCCAGCAGTCAGCCAGCATTATTACCCGGAAGACCAAATGAGCCCACTACAGTTGTTTACTGTAATTCAGATATTTCTTATAGTAAGTATAGAAATTCAGATAGTGTTTGTACTGATTTAACGTTTTTTTACTTATATGTGGTAATCTAAACAGCTGCTAAAAGCATGCATTAAAATCATGCAGATTTACAGTTACAAGCTACAATAAAAGAAGGATTGTATATTACCATGTATTATTGTTAACTTTGAATTGATTTAAGGCTAAAACAATGCTGTCTTTGTAAGAATCCCACTTCTGTTCTCACACTAGTTACACACTAAAGTAATTAAACTTTGAGACAGTCTTTCTTGGAATAGCTATGACACAGTAGATTCACATCTGATGCAGCAAAAGAACATGCAAAATTCTCCAACCTGACAGGCTCAACAAGGCAAGTTTGTTGTTTTAGCTGCTTTGGGGTATTTGGAAATGTGACTGCTTGTGTGCAATTTGACTCAACACCGAGTTTACCCCTGCCTATTACACCTTGACCACTTCAGATGCAGCACTGATGGAGTCCAGCTGCACAGTGCCAGCAGAACAAGCCTGGTATTTCCCAGGGACGGTGGTTATGGCTGATGGAAGCTTGCACAGAGGTGCGAGCATCATTTTATGCCTCAGTTTTACCATACATAAACCAGACTCCCTTAGTGCAAACTCCTGTTTAGAAATCAGTGCTGATGCTTTATACTTCATCTCTAACCAACTATGACACTTTCTTTTTGATTGAACCATATAACTATCCTTCCACACATTACTTCAATAGATTCTTTTTTCTTATAACTATTAGAAGTTAGAAATTCAGTAAATTGGTTTTATCCTTTCATTTTCAAACTTGGTCAAAAAGTTGGAAAGACTGATATGAGTGTTTGAGCTGCTGGAGGTATTTTGCCCCTGGTTTCTATTTCAGACATTTTCCCTCTCTGTTGCTGCCTGAGGTGCATAAATCATTCAGGTACCAAATCATCATAACAGAGACCAAAATGCATTTTATGAAGCTGGGTAACCCTCAAGGATAGCACAGGGGTTAAATGACTGCTTTTGTTCAGCTCCTTGCTTTGATCTGCCAGGGATCTTCCTGCAGGCTCTGGCAGCAGGTGCTTACCCGCAGACTGGGAGAAAGCACCAACACTGCGTCCTGCCCCATCAAGTTTAACTCTGAAGGAGAGATGGAAACTGAATGCTAATAGTGGTAGAAAGGGAAAACAAGTAACTTCACGTCCCCATCAGTCGAGCGTTTCTGATTATTGACCCCAAATTTGGGAGTTAGAGCAGAGCCAAGTGAGCTACTGTGACTGCTGCAGCAGAAAGAATCCTTCTCTGCAGCAGTGCTTGTTTCTCCCCTCCACAGAGCAAGCTGTGGAATGGCTCACTAGACAAGAAAAATAAAAAAAGTGTTTTGGAATTTGGCAGTCAGCATGGGTATTTCTTGTACAAAGAGGCCTGCTGGAGTTGAAGGCAGCTTAAAGAAAGACTTCACTGAAGCTGGAAGTAAAGGACAGAGGCTCTTGACATCTGGTGCACCAACAGAAGTGACACCTTTTCACCACCACCAGCCCCCACAGAGTACTTGAACCTGAGGTGTCATACACATCCTTGCAAGGGAAACTGGTTACACCAGAGAAAACAGCAGATGTACAACAGCAAAGGGTAGAATGATCACAGGAAAACCATTGACTCAGGCTGCGCAATTTACTGCCTAAGAATATTTCTAGGTAAACTGGTAAACCATGCATTCCTACTTTCTCTGCTCACATGAACGTTGGCATGAACCACAGTCAGTCTGGAGGGCACAGCATCCTCTTTGCTTGTGGCCTTCTTCAGAGGACAGAGAAGTCAGGTCTCTCCAGAGGGCATAGATGTTTTCATGGGGGCTGATGAGCACCAAAAGCCATGTCAAGAATGGCTGGTGCAGAATATGCTTTGAGGAACACTGGTGGGACATGCCTAGGCACAGCCCACAGAGCTGATCCAGAGGACATTGCACGCTATGCTGAGGGGATGTGTGGAGATGGAGCTAAAACTCCCCAGCTTATCTTCTCCTCTACTTCATCTGAGTGTTATGTTGCATGATTTAGGTCCATGCTTGCTAAGAACTTAAAAAACTAAACACAATAATACTCATTATAGACAGTCATGGTACATTTTACCTTCTGCTGGAACCATCTCATAGAGTGCTAATTTTGAGAGCTTTCTCCCTACAGTGAAAATGGGATAATCGAACAATAAATGATATCACAACAAACCTGAAGTATGCAAACAGACAGGAATGGTTTGTAAAGCTTTGCCAGGTCTGCTTTTATTCTGAGTAAATGACAGACCTGCGTAGATTTCGGGCAAAATGAGGACAAGAAAAGAACATCAATATTTATTTTGACTCTTGAAGTATTCCTAGTTATTAAAGTTACTACTGTGGCTATGAATCACAGCCTTCAAATCTTATTTGTGCAAATTCACATTTATAAATCTGCTTTATCTATGATAAATTAAACCTTGAAGGCATCAATAAGGTGGAGTGATGCAGAAAGGAGCCAATGAACTGCTGAAGTCACTGTGGAAAGAAATCTGTGCAGGGTGAGTATGACTTTGAATCACAGGCTGTAAGGGAGAAGGTTTAAAAAAAAGTCTGCAAATGCTAATCAGAAATTATCAGATGAGTCCTTTACAGACATACACACAGGTAACTTCAGCTGCATGCAGTTTGGTGTATCTCCTCACGTCTCAGCATCTTGCAAACAGGTTGGACTCAAGATGCCACTTGGCATCTTCAGCAGTCTAACTCCCTTGAAAATATAAACCTCATCTCAATAAATGTGCTCTGATTTATGTTTTAGAGACCCCTACTGAAACTTCTCATTGAATCTGAGGGTCTCCAGATTAAGCTAAATCCTTATTCCTGCTTACATCACAGCAGTACATTTTTAGGCTGTTTTCCTTTCCCCAGGTTCCAGCATAGGTTGGGAAATTACACATTAGAGAGCAATGTAGGGGAAAGGGACGTGGGGGTCCTGGTGGACAACAGGATGACCATGAGCCAGCGCTGTGCCCTTGTGGCCAGGAAGTGTATTACAAGGGGGGTGGTTAGTAGATTGAGAGAGGTTCTCCTTCCCCTCTACTCCGCCCTGGTGAGACCCCATCTGGAATATTGTGTCCAGTTCTGGGCCCCTCAGTTCAGGAAGAACAGGGAACTGCTGGAGAGGGTCCAGCGTAGGGCAACAAAGATGATTAAGGGAGTGGAGCACCTCCCTTATAAAGAAAGGCTGAGGAAGCTGGGTCTCTTTAGTTTGGAGAAGAGGGGACTAAGGGGTGACCTTATTAATGTTTATAAATATATAAAGGGTGAGTGCCATGAGGATGAAGCCAGGCTCTTCTCGGTGGCAAACAATGAGTAACGGGATCAAGCTGGAACACAGGAGGTTCCACTTAAATTTGAGAAAGAACTTCTTCTCAGTGAGGGTGACAGAGCACTGGAACAGGCTACCCAGGGAGGTTGTGGAGTCTCCTTCCCTGGAGACATTCAAAACCCGCCTGGACATGTTCCTGTGCGACCTCACCTAGGCGTTCCTGCTCCAGCAGGGGGATTGGACTGGGTGATCTTTGGAGGTCACTTCCAATCCCAAACATAAAATTGTTTAAAAAAAAAAAAAAAAAATTTTTTTTTACAGTCTTCAATAGAAGCAAGGTTGGTCCAAATGCCTATAGTGAACGTTCTTGTAAGTAGCCTCAGTGAATAACAAAGTTGTCCACATAAGGGGATATATTCACATGACAAAACTAATTGTTTTGGTATTCTGTTTCAAATGTTATAACTCTCCATTTTTATTAAAAACTTTTAAAAGGTATTTATTAACTACACAGAGAAGGAAAAATAAACACCACTTGATTAGCAAGACAGTGCAATTACGTCATTGCTGAGTTCACAATAAGCTGCTGTCAAATCTACCAGCATGTGCAAAATAGAAGAGGGTTTTACAGCCTGTCACTATCTCCTGACAGGCAGGTAAGTCACTGCTAATAATCAAAACAAGGCTCCTTTCCGGGATCTGACTTCTCCCAGGGATACTCTGCAAGATGACAGTCTTCACTTAGTTCACAAACTAGAACACATTTTCCCTCCCAGCATGAAAATTGTGCTCCTTTCTAAAAAAACCAAAGGGTCGAGCTCTCTCCTCTGAACTCCTCTTCCTGAGCCTGGCAGGTAACAGAGGGGCATCTCAGCCCTGTTTGACACAGCAAAGGTTTGCACCACTCATTCCTCATGGGTTTTTAGCACCAGTTGTTACTGGAATTGGACACTTTGTGTTATGAGAAGCACCCACTAGATAACCCAGCAGGGTCCTCTTTAGGCTTCATATTCAAGAGCCATTTCTGAAGTGGTAATGGAAATTTTGGAAATATCACCATTCTTTACCCCCAGATTCTTATTCCAGGAATAGCCAAGCAGTAAAGAAACACAAAGATGGAGAAGGATGTAAATGTTTGCCTACAGTGTAGAGCACACATTTAAACTGCTTATAAACAACAGGTGAGAAGAACAGACCACTTAAGTACAGTCCTAAGGTAGCTAAATGAGGCAGATTGAAAGTGAGGGCTTCAGACATGCTTAATGAGTGAATGTTGATGCTTCCAGACCTACAGGCCAGATGGTCCTGTTTCTACAAAGCCCAAGGATGGGAAAAAGTAAAAGCCTCCAGGTGTCTACTGTACATTTCAATCTGTGATAACATTCAAGAAATGACAAGTCTGATAAATTAAAACCCCAGGAGGCAAAGCCCAAAACAATGAAAATTTATAGAGAAGATATAATTTATGCAGTCACTTATGGAAACAAAATAGCAATTAAAGCAGCTTCCTGCAAAATAATTGTAGTAATTTTATTTAATGTAAAGAATGCAATGCCTTTTTTTCTTTTTAAATACTATTCTGGAAGAAACTCTTATTTGCTAGTCTTCACCACTACTAAAGGTTTCTTTCTCCTTTGGACTTACAGCACCTGGCTTGACCAGTTCCACCCTTGATGCCAGCTATGTTACATGCTAATGTATTATTTACACTTCGCACTAGCATTATGTATGGCCTTGCTGCTACAGTAAGTCTCAAGCTGACGGGTCCTGTGCTTCTGCAAAACCCAATCCCAATAGAAGAGGGACATTTTCTGCACATCAGGTTGAATCAGAAAAAAAACCTGTTGCAGAATGATGACCTGGGTGAATGATAATTTGGGCATATAACATCTTAAACACCACTTTAGACAGGTGTGATTTGCTGATTTCAGTTTAGCTGAAGCAGTTTTCATCAGGAATGCTTTTACATTAGGGATTTTAAAAAAAAATTCAGAAGAAAAAAAAAGGCTATTGCTTCCTTGATTGAAGATAATGTTGTTTGAGCTATGACATACCTTATTCCAAGTAATATAAGCAAGGTGCTCTGAAAGCAAGAGATTTATTTTCTCAAACAGGCAGGGAAACACACTATTGAACTTATTAAAAATACCCATGTGGGTAATTGTATTCTAGCTTCAGTGCTCTCTAGCTTCAGTACAGCAAGGTTTTACAGCATATCACTTTTGTACCATACAGTCTTTCATTAAAATTCCAAGTTATCAGAAAGCAGGAGGTTCATTATTTCTGAAATTTAGCTATATTTCAATAAGCTGAAATCATTTATCACTAGGAAGCAGAGGTGTTGCCATACAAATACTCACTGAGTAATGCATTACCCCATCCAGGTAAGGCATTCAAAACAGAAGCCCACTGAATTTGGTGAATGCAACCACAAAACCAAGGTGAAGCACAAAATCTCCTGATGCTCACATTCAGAAGATGTGAACTCAGCAGACTTGTGATGTTCTAGACATGAATTTGAAAGCTACCCATCACACGTGCTATCAGGGAGAAAAAGGATTTTTTAAATAAATGACAGAAAGACTCAAAGTGGTAGAAAGAGAAGGTAAAAGAGTTAGACTATGATAAACAGGGACTTGGTTTAGGAGTATTCTCCAAAGGAAAGGAACAAGGTATCTTTGTGCACCCAATGGTACAAAAACACTGTGGGAAAAGATGTGATGGTTTTGGGAGAAAACATCCAAAGGAAACAAATTAGCCTACAATAGACAACATCTTACGTCCCAAAGATCATTTACACTATACATGATTTTTCTTTTTCCTCTGGATTGCTCCAGGTCATGGCCCATAGCAGTGACACCGCACCAAAACTGTCACCAATTCTGGAGACAGTACCATGTCTGAGGAGAAGTATGGGAGACGTGATGCTGCATCTCAAACCTGGCAGCACCCTGTGTCCAGAGTTCAGATGCTCTGTAGGACTGAATGAGCTAATAGATCCTCTAGTGTTTTGTTTGACGGGGATTTTTTCCCATCTCTTTTATCTTTTGTAAGGCACAGAGAATCTCCAGTCCCACTGCAGAATGAGTTCAAGGAGGAGCATATGACGAAGCACGCGACACACCATGCCAATCAGCTCCCCAAATGCCCACATCTCCTTCCCTTGCATCAAAGTAGGACATAGCAAAAGCAGAGAATAGAGCCATTCAAATATTCATGTTGTGTTATGTTACACCTGGTATCATTTCCCTTTGACTTCATCACCACTGCTTTTCATCATCATGCTGCAAGTAGAAGGAAGGTCCTGTGTCAACTAACAGAATAAAAATAGGCACAGAAGGAAATAATATTTGTTAAAACGACTGGTTTTTTTAGATTATCTATCAGAAAAATCTGATACTTTGGAGTTCAGCACACTCTCACAGCATGATCCTGGAAATAATGAAATTTGCATATTCTATGAGAAAGTCAGTTATAAGAGTAGCATCTATTTATTCTATGATGAACTTCAGTGGAACTATCCATCACTGCAGAAACACCTTACATCAAAGCAACCTTGTAAGCCAAGGCTTGCATAGTAGAGGTGCAGTGTACCATTTCATAGCTGCCTTTCCTCTTTAGTTTTCTTTCTTTTCCCAGTTGGAGACGTGTTATATTTAGCCACTGATGCTGCATTTCAGTTTGGTAGGTCCATATGTGCAACCTCTCACTTTTCCTCTTGAGTTAAAAGTCTGTGATTAAAGACAAAGGAGGAAGCTGTTCTCTCCCAGAGTTTCTCTCTTCAGAATATGCAGCTATTACGTTACTTTTCTTTTTCCTGCTCTCCCACAATGCTGCCAAGTTTGGGGTCTTATTAATGGTTATTGTTATCTTTCTTTTTTTTCTTTGCTTTTATACTTTGTTTTCCAGCTGCATTCCTCCTCTCCAGAGCAGAACTTTTCCTCTCTATAAGGTGCTTTGATGACTCAATCTGCACACAGCTGCTTGAGCTGAGAACACTACCGGTGGTGTCGGCATCCTTAAAAATGCACCAGCACCTATCCTGCAATGATTTGTTACTTCTGAGCTCCCAATGCTTAAAAAAATACACTAAAATCCCAATACAGGTAAATAAATATTAGAAAAATATTAAGTTGATTAGATGAAATTATTGAAGGGTAATAACTTCAGATATAAACCCATGAAAAATGATGGGGAAAGATACAAAAAAAAATACGATATCACAGATCACAAGCAGAAAACTTTAATTTAGGACAGACCTCAGACTTGCAGTGTGATTTACTATAGCTACATGATTCCTGCTTAATCTGTCTTTAAAGATCTCCAGTGAGCAATTTGCCAGAGCTTCTTCGGGCATTCTCTTCCAGCGCTTTACCATACTCATCATTAGAAAATTTCTCCTCAAATCTACACTGTCACAGCTTTACACAGTGCTACATAATGGCGCTAGCAGCCCTATAACCACATAACCAACATGAGAATAATTAGGAGGAACATATACTAAAGCCTGTGATGGTCTTGAAGCTACTTCATACGTAGCAACTGGACAAAATGCCAGTGCATAAGGAGGAATACAGGACGACCTTGTTTTACCATGATAATACTGAGCTACAAAATCAGCACACTGAAAGTGCTGTTACTTGAGACCTGAGTTGTATCAAGACTGTGATATTCCCTGTTCAAAGCCAATCCCAGTATCAAAGCAACAGGAGGTGCCTTTGCTGCCACCACTGCCTTTTTGTAACTCCTGAAGATGTTGTAGGATGATTCAGAATATGAGAAAAGAATCACAGAAACGTCTCTGAGCTGTAAGAAATTTGACCAAGGCTCGGTCTTGGGAAAATGTGTAAAAACCAGAAAGCTGTTGTTTAAAAATAACATATTGCTGCACATCTTTACTCAGATCACAAATGATCTTTAACTTGGATTATCTCAGAATCCACTTACTCCTTTCAGAAACCTGGGCATGATTTTGATTGATGTCAAGATATAAAGTCATGAAGGCCATTGATTTTTGAGAACCATGAGTTTTTCCAAATTAAACATGTTAACTGTATCTTACGCCCATATTCTTGGAAAGTCACGTAGCTTGGCTATGTAGAATCAAATTCTTATTCCCTTATCTCTGCTGAAAAACACCTTATTTTATAATTTACTTCACAGTTGCCAGATTAGTTAAACTATTCACTAGCTCACTGCCTTCTCAAAACCAAATATAAACAAAAAATTTCTCCTTAAAAAGGATTTCACCTTTTTTTTCAGACCTTCCTTCTTTCCAGGTCCCAAACAGAATGAGAAGTGGAAGCTGGTATGTATTTTGAAGAGATTATGCAGACTACAGATTTTCCGCTACTGTTAGTAATTAAATGATCCATCTCCTTCTTCTTGATGTATCCACAATCTTTGTAGAACAATAAGATACAGAACTTCTATATTGGTGTTTCCTAATGAACAGAAACATCTGAGAATCTTGTAAATAAGCTTCTCAACTGCTTTCTAAATCTCATTTTTCACTAAAATACTACCAAAACTAATAAAATTTTTACAAGTGAGGATTCTGCTATGTTTGTCCTGGAAATTTTCCAGTCTGAGGAGTGTAATCCCTGCAGGTCTAGCTATGTGAGGTTGCTGAAAATCTGAGACAACAGTTGATGTGACCTTTCAGAAGCAGCTTTCTCCCATATCTGTTGATTCTTTAAACAACAACATCCTCAGCTAATCCACTGCACATCAAAGCATAAAAACATCACTAAGTTCTTAAGTAAATAATACTCCGCTCACAGACAAATATAATAAATACAAAAAAGTCCAACAACCTATGAATCTTATCCCTGGCAGCATTCTAAACTAGAAAGTGAGACATCTAAGAGCTTTTATGAGTGTCCCAAAGGATTTTGCAAGCTATCTGCTGATTATACTTTGCCATACATGCATGTATACAATGATCTAACATAGTCCCTTAGTTTGATTTGCTATCAATCAATGAAAGGTGAAGTACAGCTTTGAATGTAAATTCCCTGTGTTCTAATTGCTCATCTTGCAATTGAGTCAGGTAAGGAAAAAGCCTCTGGGGGGTCCCAAACATCTGTGATATGCAAAGGGAACTATTGACTACCAAAAATAAAATATGCTGGCCACCAGTTCTGGTAAATTTCACAGACCATGGCATCTACCAAATAACTGGAATAGATTATTTAGACCCCTCCTGTCTGAACGTGAGCTAATAAACCACCACAGTTTTAGCACAGCCCCTTTGTTATTCCAAACTTGACCACCTCAAGAGAACAAGTGCAGATATCCCTGGCACAGAGCTCTCCGGCAGGGCAACCTTGACTTTGCTTATGAGCTCAATAAACTAAATACTTGGCATGTATAAATACATTTTATCAGCAGAACTTCAACATTCTTAATAAAGGTATATAAATAACATGAGACAGTCAGAACTTAAGCTATTTGCTAAGAATAGAGCGAATTGGTGACAGTATTGTGAACTAAATGTGTCTCCATTTGCAGTGAGAATAGAGAGAAGGTAGAACGGGGCTTGGCATCCTTCAACAGTGAATTATTGGGCTACACAGCAATAAACCTAACACTTAGGTTGTAAAAGGGACCATAAATGGAACCACAAGACCCTGATTTATGTACTAAATAGATGCTGGTTTGAGATCTAGATTAATTCTTTAATAAAGATGCTATCCATCACCGAAAAAGACCTGCCTTGGTTGTTTATTTGCCCATCATGAACAAAGAGTGTTAATTATGTTGTTTCAAATACAGTAGGTCTTCCCTAATACTTACAGTCTGCCACAGTGCAATATGTCTTATGCAGGAATGCATTATATTTTCAATTGAAAACGACTTACCAAATTGAAAACATAATTTTTTGTCACTGTAAGCCATATACTGTATTACGGCTTGCACTGCTACAGAATAGTAATAGGAAAAAAAAAATCAAATCTGCACCTATTTTATTGTAAAAAATAAAGGCCTATATTATTTCAATTATCAGGAAAATGAATGTCAGTAGAGATGAAATAAAGATAAGGATTAGTTTCAGGAATGTCAAAATATCAGTAACTGTTCTGAAAACATTTCTGCACACAATAGTATAAATATCCTAAGTTGAGGCATTCTGCCCAGTTTTCTGTCACCTTGAACAGAACTCTCATCAGGACAGCAGTTCTTATACAATGCCACCTCATGTTTATCTTGGTTATAGGTTCTCTTCTAGGCCAAATCCAAACCCCAGCATAATTAAATTAAGAAAAACGGATTTATCTGATCACAGATAAAGCAGAAGTTGAGCTGATACTTGGTTGGGCCCATTTCACATTCTCTGTTGTTAATTTTGACTTTTTCAACATTGCAGCTGAGGTAAATAAAACAAAAAAAACCTCATTTTTCCCAAACACCCTGCACCCAGACCAAACTGAGACAGTTATAACAAAGCCTCTGGGGATTTACCAACTCAAAGCTAGGATGCAACTTCAAAACAATTATAATTGCCTCATTATTACCCACTGGCATAATTCGTTTAGATCTAATATTGGTATGAAATTGAAATGCATGAAAGTGTAGGTTAAAAATCAATGACAATTAATTTTATCTAAGGTTTTAATATCAACCTTGTACATACATTTGATTAAAAAAAAAAAAAAAATCCAAACATTAACTGCTACAGTGTCATCCAGAATTAGAATAGGTTTTGAGCCTAAAACCAGGAATTTATGATTTGAAATGTAAATTATGTCTATTGCAAAGGCATAACCTATTTTTTAACTTGCTGCTTTGTTTTAAATCTCTGTTTCATTCCAACAATGAAGTATAGATACAATTTGGTGGCTTAAACAGCAGTCAGCAGCCCAATTATGTAACATTACTCAAAGCTCAGATCGAGCCTTACCCAAATGTCACTGAAACCAATGAGAAACCTCCATTGATTTCAATAAGTTCTGCATTAGATCCATACTCATTTCCTTCCAACCAATAAACTGTTGGCATTTTCTCAATATCCTTCTGCAGGCTTTCTTGTTTGCTTCCCCTGTGATCACTGCCATCTCTAAAAAAAGATAATGGAATTTATTTTTTAATTTAAAATGAAGGAAAGCAATACATTTGCAATGCTTCTATATTCTTTAGTCCAACTTCTGACGATTATCTACAGGGTCATTTGGTTTTTGTGTTGGCGTTAAAGTGTCCGGTCATTAGGATTTCTTTATCTGAAGTCTGCATTAAAAATCATGTGATGATAAAAATGACAATTCTAGCAGTTCTCAAGTTGAAAAAAAAGTAACCTTTGGAAACTTTTCTTCCATTGCATCTGCAATCACAAAGTGCATGCACTCGGTCTCATTAAAAATCACATATCAGAACCAGAAGTTTCTTGAGTCTCAGCAGCTCAGCTTTAGCTTAAAAAATGTTTTGGACAAATGTTCAGATAAAGTGTTTTTCTCCTAATTCTGTCTTGTGATCCTGAGAGTTACATTTCTTTATCACTATATGGCTAGTTTTATCTAAAAAGTTTTATTCCTATTCCTTCCCAGGTTGTCAAGATTATGTCCTAATTTACATTTCCATTATTTTGCTTTCAAGCCCATAGTACAAATTTGTGCATGTTTTTTGGTAGGCCAAGAAAGCAACACCTAGAAGTTTTAGTAAATCCTACTTTATAGAAAAAGAATTATACTTCTGGTTTAGTTTAAAAGCCATAAAAGCTTTTGTTCTGAATATATTGGAATGTCCATTATAATTTGTCTTCTTCAAGAACTTCAATTTTCTTTAGAGTTCCCCACTTTCCCTGAAAGAAATTCCAGTCAGTGACCATGTAGTCCTGGCTGAAACATGCACTAGTTCGACCTTTTAATTTTGTTTTCACTTACTTTAGAGATAACAGAAGACTAATGTTAATGTTTTGTTGCTTGAACACTTGTATGTTGTCAAATATCCCTAAATACATGGTGGTAAAAGTGCATATCTGATGCTCAACCTGTACTCACGTTCTCCAAAATGTTTTTTCTCCTGATTTACTTGATTAACTTATTTAATGAGGCAGAAAGAAGGTCTCATCCATTGTAGTTAGTCACAAGCAATGCAGTACTGAATAAACAGTAACAGCACATTAATCTCTCTGACTTTTCATTATTATCCACTAACAAGAATACATTTGTACCTGCTTTCATGGTTAAATGCACTTGTTTTCTGGTTTTAAGGAGGAAAGAAAAAAGCAACCCCAAAATTATAACACGGCATATTAAGAAATGCATTTCAGATATTAAAGAAAGTACATCAGAGCCCAAGAGGCACAGTTTATGCCCAGCCATCTGTTAGAGGTCATGCGGGTGTCTGACACCATCAGTGAAGTTTAAGAAAGGAGAGAATGTGAAATAACTCACCCACGGGGAGGGAAGCAAGTGCATCAGGGCTCTCTTCTCTTTTGCCTGAGAGTAAAATAACCAGAGATAAATAAAAGATCCTGGTCTTCCATGTGTGAGACATGGAAGTCAACAATGCTTTTATATGCACAAATCACAGAATGGTTGGGGATGGAAGGGACCTCTGGAGATCATCCAGTCCAACCCCCTACTAAAGCAGGTTCACCAGAGCAGATCACACAGGAAGGTGTCCAGGCGGGTTTGAATGTCTCCAGAGAAGGAGGCTCCACAACCTCTCTGGGCAGCCAGTTCAGGGCTCTGGCACCTCAAAGTGAAAAAATTTCTCCTCACATTTTGATGGAACCTTCTATGCTTCTGTCTCCTCCAGCTGTTGGCCCATACTTGGGATCCTCCCACACAGAATCAGCTTCTGAGCTGAAGAACAGAATCATCTGTTATGTAATGCCTTCTCCTACCATTTTCTCTCCAAAGAGGTAAAGGGGCGGGGGGGAGAAGGTGCTACCTATAGCATAGTCAAGCCTGTTAACATCACCAACCACAGCCTACTGCTCAATCAAATGATCACTTAGAATGGTTGATAATTCATGGACTTTGTCTGAACAACCATTTCCCAGCAGAAGGTACATGTGGTCCAATTGCAATGATAACAAGACCCCTTCACAACAGTCATGGAGGTTTTCTTAATGTGACACCTTGAGGAGCTGCCCTTTGCTGGCAGCTGATATGCCAACATGAAAAGTCACACAGTGAAAATACTGTCTGGCTCGGCAACACAGTGTGGACACACAGAACAAGAAACTCCAGCAGTATTCCCAGAAGTAAACCCTTCTGACTCATCCTTGTCCCTCTGGTCAAAGCTCCACCAAAGTCTTGAACCACCAGTCATCTTGAAACATCTTTTTTCCCCTCCTAGAATGGCTGAAGCAAATGAAGATGGTGGAAAATGATCCTTTAGAATCACCTCCACCAATTCAAAACTCCTTTTTACAAAAGTTCTGTTTTCAAGACACCGTTCTCTGAAAAAACGTGATCAAGATATGAGCAAGGAACAGGCTGCAGAGGTAACACATAATCATTTATTTATTAACCAAAATGGAAGAGCAAGCCAATGAAATGGGCCACCAACTTTCAGGGCCTACTGAGACAGGAATGTTGAGAGAAATTACAGTGTAGATAACCCCACACCTCATCAAATAGTCTCCAAGTGTCACATGAGATGGGAACATTGGCAAGATACAATGGTTCAAGAGAGAGGCTGGGAATTGCTTTTATTTTCTAAACACATTGCAATAATATCAGTCTCTGAGGCAGGGGGGTAACACTTTCAGTGGGATCAAATACAGGAAAAAAGAGTTAGTAGTTGTTTCTCATCTATATTTGGAAAGAAAACGTGCATACCTCACCCTTCACTAGTAACCAAAGTCCGTAACAGACAACACCTCCTTGGGATGACTTGTAAGCTGTCTGTACCCACGATTCACAGCTTAGTAGATCTTGGTGCTTTGGCTATGCCCCAGAAAACTGGAAAATTGTGTAGTTGTGATAGTATTGTAAAATATTTGACCTAAACATTCTTAGTAGAAAAAAACTGCCTGGCTATCTGATGAAACTCAAAAAGAAGTTACCTACCAGAAGTAGACTTGGGGGGAAATGAAAAGAGGTTATGTAAAAAAAGCAGTAGGTGCCCCTAACTAAGGTATTCTTAAATTATTTAGAAATTATTTAGTGAATCCTGATAACATCCACAAATGATGCAAAGAACGACCAGGTGCTAAACATCGAGGACACAGCAGTTATAGGAGTAAAAACAGACTGCTTGATGAGACAGCAGCATTCAAGACAGACGTATCTTAACACAGTCAAGTGCAAAATGGTGCCGTATATGTGAACATCCTCACAAAATGAGAGACCACGTCCCTTGAAGGGAGAGGAGGTTGTAGCGCATTACTAAGTGAGCTGCCACCATGATAATGTGGTTAAAATGTGTATTAATATGGAGGTATTTTTCACTTTGGTGAAACTGGGTTTAAATCTAGTATCTACTATTTTTCATTAAAAATATTAGGAACTACTGATTACACCACAGGCAAGAAAGAATACCTTACAGTTGAAGGCAGAGCTTTTTAAGCTCATCAGAAAGATGGCTGGAAGGAGACTTGAGAGCATGTATGTAGTGCTCAAGAAGAAAAACTGTTGATACTAAAAGGCTGCTTAATCCACTTGGGAAGCCAGAGCAATAACCAGTGCTTGGAAGCACAACCAAGCAAACTGAAATGATGCACACATTTTAAAATTGAGAGATTAGCCAGCTGAGCAAACGGAGGATGGCTGGTTGTCTATCAGCAACTATTGCACTGTCTGATATTCTGAGAGGTTTGTTTTTTTTTTTTCCTCTCTGACCACAAATTCCACCCTGAAACTAGGAAATAACTTGATAAGTCTTTATTTTCCACTGCACAGAGCTATTTGTAAAAAACTCCAATGGATCTAATAAAATCAAATATTCAAAAATATATAAAAATATGTGCCATATACCCTAGACTCAGAAGATAACCTACTACTATTAATGACTTATGCAGATGCTGGTTTTGTTCTGTCCTGAACTTCTAAATTCATTCCCTATGGATGACCTGCAGAAATGTGTTCAGGAAATGAACAAACCAAAGAACCACACACATCACACAATGACCTTAACTACGTTACATAACAATAAATATAAATTAACTGTAACTTCATGGTATTCCAACAGAATTGTGCATTCATTTCTGATTTAGAAGAGCTTTACCTGTCACTTTATATATCTCATATATTCCTGCTCAACTATCCAAACAAAACTCTTTTCCAACTATAATATTGCATCATATTAAAACAGCATTAGAGATGGAAGAGTTTTTATATACCAAAGTTTGCCAGTATTTTTCCAGTATTCATAGAAGAGACTACAGATATGAAAAAATGAATGAAATGATTTTCCATAAAAGAATGCAATCTGAACAAATCAAAAGCATCTTGCAATGGAAAAGCAGAAAATGAATAATTTTGATCTTGTCAACTGAAGAAGGCAGAAAGGTTCCATTACAGTTTTCACTTTGAATACTTTTATTTCCATTCAATTTACATTTATATGTACATATAAACAGAGTAACCACAAATGAAAATAATTAGGACATAAAATTAAAGCTACTTCACAGTGTTTTTTTACTTCCAAAGAAATTTCAGGCCAACAATGTCCGTTGTCTTTCCAGAACTTATCTGGATGTGGAAAAAAATACGTAAGATATTTGTAAAAAACATAGCACAGATCATGGTAACATGACAGATATATATATATATGTATATGAGGGTTATCATAGTTCATTCATATCCCCCATTCCATCTATGCTGATCTGATCAGGTGATGCCACTACAGTGATCTTACAGGTCGTCTTTAATATAGAGCTTTCATTGTGACTTGATCAGATAAACAATTACAACTTTAGAGTGTAGGGGGGAAAAAAACCAACCAAACAAACAAACCAAAAAAACCCACAACATCACACACTACAAAACACATCCTGGATCTTCTGTTTGCCTCAACTGAGAGCCCACCCAACCTGTGAGCCAATATGACTGGTTGATTCTCAGGTGTCTCAATAGTTACTCCTTTGTCGCTCCCACATTAACATTCACTCTCCACTGGCAACAGCAAATCATCCACTACAACCAAATGCACTAACGTGCAATGCACATCTACATTACTAGGTTATTTATTTCTTAAAAAATTGCAAAAATAATTGAAGGACAGAAATACAATACTAGAAGGACTCTTCAAAGGCTGATGCATAGTTACACCACAGCTGAGCAGTTTCAGTTTGCTTTCAGATGCAGTTTTCAGATGCTGAGATCTACCTTTGTTATAGTTATGAAAAGATAACAACTAACGCTGGGATTATGAGTTCAACAAACAATATAAAACATATAAGGTTTCACCGTTAATCCCAGACACACAATTTCACAGGAAGGTTTTGCTAATTGTGTGCCATCACTTGACTCTGACAGCTGCAGAGGCAAATCAGCCTATTGAAATTGCCATCATCCAACAAGTGCATACCAACTACTTAGTGCTACAGCACACAAATTCAGCGAAAATAAAGCCCTTTGCTCCAATATCCCATTTTGCACCAATACAGGAGGACAGGAAGAGTTTGTTTCAGGATCATTGATCTAAATTGAAAAAAAAGTAGACATGGGCAAAAAACAAAAAGCAGGTAAAGCACAAGGTACAATCAATAGAAATAAGAGGTAATATTATTTTTAAAAATAGTATCACAGCTGAGAATAGAACAATCCACAAGTCCCGTTTCTTTAGACTGTACTTCTAGGGAACAGCCTGACTCTTCTGTTTGCAGAAACTGTGATTATGGAAACCTGAGCACTGTGCAGCCCAATAAACTGCTGCATCAGCCTGTAGCTCTACTGAGCTGCAAAAGACCGTTTTACCTCGTTGCTCATGCTTATGATTAACATCTTATTTGCTCCTTATATATTGTACAAAACTGAGATATAAGGATAGAAGCAGAGACATAAATGCACAGGTTAAAATAGATAGATAAAACCTGTGCTGTCACACAGATGAATGAAGCCTGTCGCTGCCACTGCTTGTTCTCCTCAAATCTGTGTGGCAGGTCAAGGGTTCCCTCTGTCCACAAAATCTGAAACATCCCAGCACTGGAGTCCTCACTGAAATTATAGGGACTGCTTAGGCACTTAAACATTTTATATTTACTTACAATGTTCCATTTCCCAGTACAGATCAAGGACTCTTTCAGCTGTTCATCACAGCTACTCCAGATCCACCACAACAGCCTTTCATTTGGTATTTTGCAATATATTTCTCAATACTTGAAACAGAAATAAATTTTAAAAAAAACCAAAACCAGCAAACAAAAAACCAAAGCCAACCAAATAACAGTAACAATAAAACAGCTAACAAAACTTTCCAACACTTATTGAAGGTGTAATATTACACTTTTTAGCAGTTACTCTAGTGCTCAAGCAAAGAACAAAAAATATACAGGCAAAATCAAAATTCATTCAGCACTGCATTAGATACAGAGTACTCAGACATGATACAGTTATTATGTGCAACCATTTCAATTACAAAGACTGCTAAAGCATGTAATTTGACAGCCACTTCATACGGTATCTCTTCAGCTGATCTGACAGTAAGGATCAGGGCTTGCAGATTAAGTGTCAGCTTCCCAATCGCCTGCAAATGCTGCCATTTACTTAAAAATCTATTTTCTCATTTTAATTGCATTACGTCCACATGCTAAAACTGAGTTTCTTTTGATGAAAAGCATCACAAGCTAAACGTGCTGTTTGGAAAAGAGTCTGATTACTTAAAATATACACTATCTGCAATGTGTTTCAAAGCCCATGTTTATCTACTTTACAACACCAGATCATCATTTTATGTTGCAACATGTTGTATACTGCTTAAAAATTAATTAATATTATGACAATAGTAGTGTTATCATGAGAATTATTTACTCTTTGGAATTTTAAGAGTATTCAACAGCCTGGTTAGTTTCTCTGAATTAATTTTGAAGTCTGATAATAACAGTCAAGGTCTATGGCAGAAGAGCTTTAATGATTTGACACCTAATTATAACACAATCTTAACTATCAAGCATGTAAAAACTGTGTCAGAAATCCCAACAAATGTGTCTAATTAAATGTCTGCAAAGGGTAAAATGGAATCACTTAGTAGGTTTAATTTTATACTATTAAAACAAACAAAATATTATTCCTTTTTCCCCTTAGTTTCACATATACTTGTTGCTTTGACATGTATGGAGTATCTTAGTGGACCACTGGCACTAGCAGCTCTGAATATCCATATGTTGTCCATAGAAATCACACTCCCAACAAGAAATTATCCAAAGCAATATTTTATTTTTCAAAATATTTTTTTCCCCGACTTCACAGGATTTTCAGAAGAAAACTTTCATTTAATCAGTGTCTCAACACCGGAGATTTTTCTCCATGTATTTCAAGAGAAAATGCTGCTGTTCATGGTTGTTATAGCTACTGTAACATTTACCAAACAATACCAAATTTCTTGGCATAAGCAAGTCAAATTATTGTAGCAATATACACCTGTTCAACTATCGGCTACTGGGATATGGTATTAGTCTTTATCTATTGACCTTTAATTATACTGCTGAAATTAAAGGGAGGAGTAGTGTATTTTTACTTCATTTTTACTTTGCCGATTTTACAAAATACTAAGAAAGCGCTTACCAGCTGAATCATTATGTGGACAAAATATGAAGATGCAAATTAAATAAGCTCCTGTCATGTTTGCTTAATTATAACTATGAAATGCGTTAGTAACTGATGGGAATTTAAACATCAATTTAGTGAGATAAATAGTTACATCTTCGAACAAACAACAAAGATAACACAGTAAATTCATCCTCTGTTCTAGTTTTGTGTGAAGAGAGCACAAAGCAGGGACAGGAGCAGACATAAGGTCTTTTCTATGATTTCTTGAAAGCTGTATTCAGTACTCAGAGACCCTCAACCAAATAATTGAGGAACTTTGTATTATGCAAGTACTGATAATTTACTGCAAGCTGTGCAATCATGTCTCATTCACTAGAAATAGAACATGCAGTATCACGTGAACTCAATCTAATGGCCATAACAAGAGTTTAGTGCAATGAAGCATTTTTCCAGGTTCATTCTTTTGTATGTCTCTAAAATTGACCTTTTTTTGGAGAATCCTCATTGTTCAAACTTCCCTTGGTCTGACTTCCACCTCACTGTCTATTCCTCTTCTCCTTCATCTCAATAGTCCCTTGGTGTTTATTGCTGTCTCCCTCCTTACCTAAACTCTGTTCTGATATTCTTCAGTGCTCCATTTCTGATACTTCACTCTTCATTCACTCAGTAACTTTATTCACACACAGGGTTTTATTTACAGTAGCACACTCACACATCACACACTTAAGTCAGGCACTTTTCTTTCTGTCTGATCCCTGGTATCCTCCAATCTCAGCATCAGTCACATCCAGCTTGTCATCAGCATGTCAAAACCTCAATATTTTCCAATCTCTTCTTCTAGAAACTTGCTTTCTCTCCCTCACAGCTGGAAATTATGCTATTTTCCCTGCTGTTCAAATCTGTCATCTCAAGTTTCTTTCTGATGCCCTGCTCTCCCTCCTCCTACCCTACCCCTACACACTTTCTGTCTCTAGCTCTGGTTGTCGCTAAGCCCACACAGCTGTGTACTTTTATGTTGCTGAGGCAGAGGGTGGTGGCGTCCATTTTACCCAAACAAACCATGGTGAGAAGGACTCAGCTGTTTTCACCTGATCCTCAGCCACGCAGCAACTGGAGAAAATGGGAGTACAAGCAGATACCTCCATATGTTCTTTCTTCACCAGCCAAAAGTGTCCTCCTCCTATTTCTGGCCATTTATATCTTAGAGCACCTACCAGAAATCACTCATTTCAGGACTACACATGCTGGCTCCACTCCATACCCAAGCAACTGCCCAGTTCAAAAGAGGTGCTGGTGGCTACTATTTAATACTCAGGATTTGGCTGCATTAGCATTTGTCAAGGGACAACGGGCACCATTTCTCAACCTGTCCCAGACAAGGCACCAGTTATTTCTATTATGGGGAAAAGAAAGGAACAGTAAAAACTAGTTTGTTCTCAGCTTTCACTAATTATAAATACTATACTATTTCATGAGACAACTGGGGTTCAGAGAACGAGCATGAAAGGCCACATACTAACATTTTACACTTTCAAGCGACGACTTTCTCATTTGGTCAATTATTTATCCAAGGCACCACCTTTTCAAAAAATCTTCCCCAAAATGACCCACATGCTTAGTAAAACTTTATTTTCAATTATTATTACAATTATTATTGCATTTTCTAATTGCTTTTAAAAATCAGATCATTGTCCATGGTACTCCTCTGTTTCAAACCTAGCATGCTTTCCTAAAGTATCTTCTCTTACAGCTTGCTCTTGGAACACATGAAGCAATACAGTTTGGCTATTATATCACTGCTAAAACCAGCCTTCTCATTTTAGCAAAGTAATTTGAAACTTTATGTTTCAGTCTTTGACCCATTTATAAATAAAAAATAGTTGGAAGAATGTAAGATAATATGGGGTACCTTGTCTCCTTTCCTTAACACCCCAACTGCTATTGTACCTGACTACTCAATTGCAACTGTTTTATTTTCTTAAAGAAAGGGCAGGAATAAATATTGCTTCTCCCTCATTGCACATGAAACTCTAGAAAATGATGTTATAGACAGGTGATAGAACTTCTATAGTAATTGTTCCCCTTATCTTACAGTTACATGCAGACCACTAACCAATATATGATGGACATTCGTTTCTTACTGAATAACACTATGAAATCATTGCTTAACACACAGACAGACAGATAATGGAATATTTATTTTAAAATCTGACCCTAACCAACTTTATTATATGCATTGGACCTAATAGAGTTCGTGCAGTCAAGAAGAGAACACCTCCTATCAGCCTGTTTTTACCTCCACTTCCCATGAACACCATTAAGTGTTTAATGGAGCTTGCTTTCCATGGCAGCAAAGCACAGAGTGAGTAGTTAATGAGACTGAGCACTGCATAATTTACTTGGAAATAGTAAATTCTGTATGTTTGGGAATAAGTGCATAAAAAAAAGCTTAATAAACAAACATTATACGCCGAATGCATAAATGGCTACTCATGCATAAACCCTAATCTTTACTATTTGTTGATTCCACATGTTGCAGGTTGATAGTACAACTTAGCAAACTAATCCTGTGGTGCAAATTATTATAGAAGTCAGTTGAAATATATGAAAAAAAAAAAAACCACAAGATTTTGTCAGCACTGGGAAGTCCTATCTATATACATATACACACATCGCTGCTCTGAAAGGATGCTTTCATGATGCCCATTTAGAGAGATGTTGCTTCACTTCTACACAGCGTTAGCCCTATGAAACAGCAAGTAGCTACACAGCAGCTAGAGATAATCACCACCTTGGTGGTTTCTGTGCATTCTTCCGTATAAAAATGCCTCCCC
The DNA here is from genome assembly GCF_037038585.1 of Patagioenas fasciata. Classification (NCBI taxonomy): domain Eukaryota; kingdom Metazoa; phylum Chordata; class Aves; order Columbiformes; family Columbidae; genus Patagioenas; species Patagioenas fasciata. The sequence goes on along the minus strand of NC_092526.1, from coordinate 8,901,485 downwards.
GGCTGGCAGGTCGCCAGAAATACCAAGGATGCAGTGAGGAAAGTATAAGCTGCTTTATCAACAAAAATAGATGGTCCATACTAGATGGGGTTCACTGCAACCAGGGCACATGAAACTCATCTCACCATTGCCTGTGTGGGCAAATCCAGTACAGAGAACTTTGCATTTTACTAGGCCAGAATTATTACTGAATTTCCATTAAAATATTGAAATACAAAATAGTTTTAACACTTGCATTCCTCCTACTCCTAAAGGATACAGTCTTTTGAAAAAAAATCTTTTAAATAGCAGTAAATTGTTGTCATTCATATTATCTTCTGTGAAGCAGAAGCTCCTAGAGACAACTGCAGCCAAAATGCCCACTAAGGTATGTCGTTATCTAAATGACTTTTGGTCTATGACATTTACTATTGGAAAGTTAAGACTGCACTTTCCAACACTGGTCCTTGGCACTTTCATGTTCTTTCAGAAATGTTTATAAATCTTCAATACTACCACAGATTTTAAATAATTGACAATGATGTACTTACTCCTTAGATATTACTAAAGTAGTATGCATATGCTTCCAGAGAGCTCAGATTAGTCCTTATATGTAGCAGTCATAGATACAGTTTGCATCATACATTTCAAATTTTTAAAAAGATAGTACAGATGAGCAAAATGTTTCCAACACAGTAAGATAAAGTGATCTAAACATCTTCACTAAAATGTTTCTACTGCACTATTTGCACTATTTTCACTAGACGAAAAAAAATAAATCCACAAGCTGTACAGACAGTAAACGTTATTTTTGCAGCCTCTCCTGGCTCTCTATGATTATGTGAGATGAAGCTGATACAGAAACAAAAGGTAACAAAAGCAAAAGTGTACTCCTTGGAAACAATGCCAAAAACACATATTCAAGTAAAACAAAAAATCTAATTTCATAAAAATTTTGAAAATCACATGGGAAAAAAGTAATTTCCATAGACCATGAACAGGTGAGAGTCTAGGTCTGAATAATTAATTGAAACATCACAATTTTTAAATATATATGTGTGTGTATATATATATATATATATATTTGTTGTTGTTGTTAATTAGAATATTTGAATTTTCAGATAACCCCTACTGATCTGGTCTAGTAAAGATTTTCAGGTTTGCTTGCTGTTCAGGTTCAAAAGGTGATGATCAGTAATCAAATACAGAATTCTTGTAATTTAAAAGGGATCAGTATTCAGTAATTACTGCCTAACTGAAGTCAAATACCATCTGAATATTCTCGATAAATCAAGACTTAGATGAAAGATGAAGGGTTGTTATCAGCACTATTACTGAAAAAAAAGACAAGGAAATAAAAAAAAACTTAGAAGTTAATCATATTAGTCAGCAATTACAACATATTATATCCTTTCCCTGATCTCCAGCCATGGAACAGCATCCCTGACATCCAGCAACAGGCAGACCCACAGCAGAGAAATCCTGTGTATTCTGCCTGCTCTCCATGGGCTGCACTGCTGAAGTTTACACTGAGTCTGTCTAAAACTAAGACACTTTACTTTCATAAAAGTAAAACATATTTCTGAATTCCTCCATCATACAGGTTACACTGCGACACAATGCAACAGCACTAGTCTGCAGATGACTCCATGTGAGGATACATATTCTCAATTGATTTAAAGAGAACGAATTGAAGAAACAAGAACATAAATAAAAAATATCAGTACAATACATCCATGTTGTTACTTTCTAAATATTCTTCATACTTCTGGATGCTATAGTGTCTTTCAAATAGCAAACAAACTATTAATCTGCTCACAAACTGACTGATATTATAAAACAAATACTAACTGTATAGCTACATCTTTTACCTTCTTGCTTGCATTTTAGATGAATAATTAATTAATCTCTCTTAAAAAAAATACACACACTAAAACCAAAACAAAATAAAACCTCAAGTGGTTGCCAAACTTAGCAGGGTACTGCAAGGTACAAGACGTTCACATTTATATTCATCTGTGCAAATGGAAGGTATAATACTGGGACACAGTGGCTGTTCTTTCCAGATAATTATATTTTGGAATTGCAATGAAGCAAACAGAATTTCTTCCACACAGTGAAGAATTTCTTACAGCTAAAGATACTACATCTTACTGGTGGGAGCAGATAGCACAGTCTAGGGGTTAGAAAAGCTGTCTGCGCTGTGAAAAACAGCCTTTGAGCCTTCCTCGGTGCTACTTCCTATGCATAAAATCATCATCTTCAAGTGATCCATAACACTGACCTTGAGACTATCTGCAAAGAACTAGTTTTCTTTTTAAGACTCGCAATCCGGATTCCTACAGAAAACCAGCCAGGAGGGTGCACGTATTGAGGATGAGGGGGTTGGATGATGTTTCTCTGGCTGTTGTAAAACTCCTGACCAAATTCTCATGGGTGGGGCGTGCTCATCAGAGCCCACCTTGCAAATCTTGCCTTGTCATAAATTTGTCTACCAGCCACATCTCTTTCCTAAGTGTCCGTGTCTCAGATGTAGATACAACCCAGAAATATTGCGTGGAGCCCTTCACGAGAGGTCGAACGGCCCCTGTTCACTGCTGCTTCCAACACAAAGGCGAAGGGAAGGCTTTAAATAAAATAAGGTTATGTCCTTCACACAGATGTAGTTAGGCTGTGCACATCCTTGCCACAGGACACTGTGGATGCTGATGCTTTATAGCGGTTCACAGAGAAGGTGGCCAGGTCAGGGAACAGAAATCCTCTGAGGTTTCTCAAGACATAAAGGAATGCTGTCCTCGGGAAGCCACCAACATCAGAGGCTGTGAGATTTGGGAAGGAGCAATCAGTATTATTGTATGTTTTATGGTTTTTAATAAGTTTGCTCTGGGCTACTTGTAAAATACAAATGATTAAAAAAAGATGAGGAGTAAAAAGAAATACTTATTCTTTCTGGCAATGACTGTCCTGGTTCTTGACCTTGTACAGACTTTGCTTTTTAATTTCTATGTACTAAAAAAGTATTTCACACCTCTGCCTCCATAATAGTATTGTCTTAATTCAAAACCAACCGCACACAAACCTGTTCTCCTCCAGTTCACACTAAAGATGTGTTAGCTGTATACAAACCCAGATAGTAGCATACATGTGGATTAAAACATTTCATAGAATCAGGTTTTAACTGCTAAGATAATTTTATATCTTGGATATTCAAGGAGGAGTGGAATAAAGGGAAATACAATTAAGAGTGGATATTCAGCTACCAGACTTGTACCTTGAGTTCACAGATTAAACACTGTCATGTTCTTAAAGTTCAAAAGAAAATGTCAAGTTTCTTCATTCTTCCTGTATGAGTTTGGGTGCAAAACATTGATGCAAGAGAGTAGGAGGGTAGAAGGTATCAGCTTATCAGTTGTGAAGAGGGTTAAAAAAAAAAATGGGCATATGCTTGTTACTTACATCAGTGGAATAAAGGGCACAAGAAATGCTACCTAAACACAGATAAAATAATGAAAAAAGCACCAAGATTCATTAAAAATAAGAATCTTATGCATGGGAGATGAAAGTAAGATGAAGCGGGCTGACAGGACACTGCCATATGCCCTGCACCCACCGCTGCAGCATGACAGAAAACTGGAAGTTTGACAGAAAGCATCGGGATAGACAGTAATTTGTACTAAGAAACAAGAAAATACAAAGCTAGGATTTTTTTTTCCAATAAATACTTCCCTCCCTGCCCCAAAATGCAAGCTTTCAATGTATGCATCTGCTTCCTGAATTCAGAAAATAGCATAATCAGGACAAGATTTTACTCAGAAAAGCAAATTTGTTTAGTATTTTTAATTTTCATGTTTTATTTCAAAATGCCTTTTTGGCCCAGAAAGTTAAAAAAAATAAGTAGGACAGAGAGACACACAAGATGATAGAGATTATAACAAATTACTTGAAAGCCAGTTTTCAATATTTTGGCTAATATAAAGCGTTTTGTTTTCTTTTGTTCTTCATCTTTGTGGCCTTTTGCTCTTGTAATTGCCCTGTGACCAAACTTCTGTTTATTTTCTACAATTTCTCAATGTTTTGTCTCAAGACTCTTGGTCTATTTTTAACAGTGAAGAAAAGAATAAGTATACGAAATAGAAAGACTTTAAAAACACTACGGACCTTATATTTGCTGCAGTGATTAGAAAGTAATCATGAAAAGCAAGAAAATTAAATGTGCATTTAACCTTCTCCACAACTCAAAATGCAAGCTCTTGTGAACTTTTATTTGAAAATGTAACAGAAATAAAAATCATTCCCAGATGTGCTTTGAAGAATATATAAACTTTTGGTTCATTTCTTTACTGAAAAAACATTACTGACTTTATTCATTACCAGAAGCCTTAATTTTGAGTTGCATCTTCAGGGCATTTTACAAGATTTGCCTGTATGTGCAGTACAGTAATTACTTTTTTGAAGTACACTGGAAAAAAGGAAATGAAGTCAGAAGGTTTATGATCTCAGAGCTTCTTGATTTAATTAAAAGTCATTAACAGCAACCCACACTATTCAGTTGCTGAACATGCCCAAATAGACATCTTAAACCAGAAGTTGTAAAGCTGCAGACTTTACAGCTTGCTTGGGTTGAATATATGGTAAAAATTAAAGGTTTTACCTGTGCTATAGAGTGGACAACAAATATGACAATAAAACAATCATTATAAAAAATTAGATGTTGAGCGTAATGTGACTAAAGGTTAAACTTAGTAGAAGTAAAGCACACTAATTTATATTATATTCCCTTCAGTAATGTGTTGTGTATTAAGTCTTTTCTTGATTTATGGCATTAGAAACTTTCTAAGTCACGCATTTTAATACACACACTCAGTCACAGCTGAATCACTCACTAATGTGCTATATTCCCTGATGAGCTGGCCAATTTAATATCCAGGCTGATGCCAGAATCTCAACACAATGAAAGCCCCTTCATTGACATTCTGGTGTAATATCTAATAACAATTAGATTCCTTTTACTTGGTATTGGATCTTGCTATTGTCATTCCAACAACAGATGCTTTTCTTATAAACCACTGAATTTACTCAAATTTAAATGTCAGGCGGACCAAGTGAATGCACAGTCCATGAACCTGCACTAGGGAAAATGAGCCCACATCTGTCTCATTATAATGTATTGTATTTCCATTTCATTTACTTACAATTCTTAGCGTAGTTTCAAGCAATTTTTCAGCTTCCAAACCAAGCAGCATCTTACAAAAATTTAGGTGATTTTTCTCCTTGCTATGTGAGAAAATATATTTGTTTGTTGGTGTATCTTTATGGTGCTACATAAGATCCCAGTACAACGTTGCTCTCACAAATACATTGCTTAACCAGACAGCAAAACAACATGAGAAACCACTCAGCAAAAGCTACCAATGCAGAAACTCTACAAAGAGATTTCCCGATGAACACCAGTGCATAATTCCAGGTGGTATGTACATAAATGAGTATGAATTTTATCCACTGCCAATTTAAATGAATGGGATTTCACAGGGGAAAGTAAGAACACAGGCTCTGGTAATCTACAGTTAAATGGGTGGTAGTGCTGGATTTCTACAGATATTTAGTGATGCAGGTAATGTCTCAAGGAGTTTCTACAGTATTACAGTATTTAGGGAATTAGGTCCTTAGATGTTTTCTGATACATCTCAGCAGTTGCACCTTTAGGTACATCAGTACATTTAAAAAGTCGTGTTACTGAATTCAATATCTGCAGATTAATATGATGACTTGCAGGTGTATACCAAGTTTCCAGCCTCTGTATAAATCATTTAATGTAAGTGATATTATATTTTAATAGTAAGATGAACAACTTGTTTGTCTGATATTCTTAAAGACATGGGGAAAAAACGCAGTAAATTCTCAAAGTCTAGAATTATGCTAACATGGTGTGATGAACAACTCCATTTGTCCTAAAATATAAGGCAATCTCCCATGCTGTAGTTTTACCATTATTTCAAAGTGATGGTCAGTCTCTTGCATACTTGCAGATATAGAATTCAGACTAAATACATCTGGTTCATCTAAGGTTAGACTGTTTATTCCCAGCCTTTCAATATTTTCTTATTGTTAGGAATTTTAAATGAACATTTTATTGTCGAGTTCCCTGGCAGCAGTCCATGTGAGTTGGGAGTGTAGCTAGAATACGAATGAGAAAATTAATTAGTTGGTGACAGTTTTGAATATTAGTTTTCAGCTGCCACTTTTTATTAGGTCTCTTCTTCTCGATGTGTGTGAAGTGACTGACAGCATATTTCAGAAATACATAGAATGTTTTAAAAACTATTCCTACATTTAGAAAGTCTTAAAATTACATTTGTCCCTTTGAAGACAACCACGAGGCTGATGTGGCCCCCCATGAAAATGAGTTCAACACCCTGCTAAATAGCATTACTGTCCAAACGCTGCCCTACAGATGTATTCTATAGCTCAACAGCATTGCTAAAACTCATTGGCTCCATGAACCACTGTAAAGTTTGCATTAGAAGTGGAGTTAATTACTTCAGGAATAAGATTTTTTTTTTATAAAAATACTTTGAAGAATATGTTTAGTAGAAAAATCATATTTCTTGAAAAATAGATTTAGTAAATTTACTAGAACACATGGACGAGATTAACGTTTTAATTTTGTGGAGCTTAAGTCAATGCAAGGTAGATAAGATACCATGATGCCTTTCTCACCACCTTGCTCCCACTTTTTTTAATTATTCAACCTTGGCATTTTAATTTTTTTAATCTCATTTATATTCTCCTGACATACAACAAAATCAATTTTTAGATCTTGATAGAGCATTTGTAGCTCTACTACATTACTGTGTGAATGAAAACATGAAGATACCTTATTAAAATGTCACTATTTAAGAGATGGCCTTGGTGCAAATATTGTTCTTTAGATAAAAACTGATTATCACAACAGTAACAGCTCTTCTTCTGTAAAATTTAATTTTAGTCCAGCCTGTTTTAGAAGTCTACAGATGTCAAACCTTGTATCTTTCTCTCTGATCCATCAAGCAGATGCACTTTGTTTGTTCTTATAATAAAACATGTGTCTGTCCTTTAGCTGATTAGTGCACCAATAAGAACATAAGATATTCACTGTTTCTAAAGGTTTGCACATCAAAGAACTTTAAGCAGCTTTGTGAAATGAATTTGATTTGTTAAAACCTCAAAACTGCAGAAGGATGGAGCTGAAGGAGGTTGTTTGATGCCTTACATCTTGCATAATTAGTGTATGGAAGTGGTTCAGGTATGCAGCTTCGTCTACAAAATTCACGTGTTTTAAGTATGCCGAAACTTTACCAACTCAGCTTTCCTAAATGATTTCTATTACCTTAACTAAGAACCAGTTCTTAAGCATACACAGAAATTTAAAAATATACTTCCAATTAAAACAAACAAGCAAACAAAAAAACCAACCACAAACAACAAAAAACCCAACACAAATCTTTGCAGTAACTCTCCACATCTATTTAAAGGACAGTAGGTCAGCCTGCATAGCAATGGCTTTTCAGCATGTAGATCTTCTCACCGATCACGGCTCATGTCAGGAATTCCTCTCTGGAAGTTATTGCTCAGAATAGTCACCACCACAGTGCTCTGCACTGGGCATCCCTGGTGAACACTGAAAAAACCCACACGTTTTCAACAGTACTTAAAACACCACTCCTATACTGCTTAGATTATCTAAAAACCTATGTTTAACTATACTGGAACTATATTGCTGCTTGACCCTGAAAAAAGGATTTAGCTTGTTGTAGCTTACAGAACTCAGACCCAATTCTGAACCTTCATGTATTGTGTAGAGTCAAGAATAATTATCACTGAAATGAGAATGCAGCTATGATAAAATCTGAGATCAGAATCAGAGTGAAAGATAAAGCAAAAGATTATTTTTTAAAAAATGAGATCTAAATGTGGTTTTCATTTATTAAATTGAGTTCTATAATTTCCTATAAGTCATGTGACACAAATGACTAAGCTTAGTAATTACTCTTGAAAATATTATCTATTCCTCTGTAGTATTGAAAAGGAGGAAAAAAAACCTTTCATAAACACATACAGTAGATACCCTATTCATTATAATGAAATGCTGAATTTTGTCTAGTAGGTATAAGCAGTATTAGGTTAAAATAATGCGTCTAGCAACTACAATAGCTTGCCAACTGTTCGTGGAAAGCTTGCATGCCATCTTCCCAGCTGTGAGAAGCTTCAAAGGATGTTTTTTTTCCCCATTTTGAACAAATCTTACAGAACACATACAATTCTGCCTGCTGCAAGAGGGGACCTGTTGGCAGACTGTACTCCATGCACTCAGTGGGAGAAATATGGACACCAGGCCCTGAGCTTTGAGGTGACCTGCAACCAGGAGCTGCCTCTCCATGCACAGACCTGACACCTGCAAACCTGCCACTCACCCGGGTTCCTGCAGAAAAATTCCCCTCATTCAATCCAGTGGCAGCTGCAGACACTCGCATGTTATCTATGGTTCAAAAAGCAGCAGGGAAGTGGAGCAGCAGGGAGCTCTGCAGGTGGATCTCCCTAGTAAATCAGCAGCCTCCCCGCCACAGTCAGCAAAGTTTGAGTGGTAGGCAAGCAAAAAGAACACAGACATACTGATACCTTTCCTGCTATCTAGATGTCTTTATTCAGACTGTGTATGTAGATGTTCGTGAACATAAAAATCAGTTTAACATACCATTTACGTTATTTATCTTATTCCCACAGTGTTGAAGCAAATATGTTGGAAGAGCAGCAGGCTCCTGGCATAATCGGATCTAAGCTAGTTGGACTTAAATATTTATTTGAAAGGATCTGTGCAAACAGCCAAGCAAATATTTAGAACAGCAAGCAGCAAAATCAAAGGAACAGGCCAAACTGAGATGAGAAAACGTGTACAAATGTCAACATACAATAGCATCTTCACTAAGGTTTGTTCAACCCATGATCTCGTAATAGACTAGAAGTCCAGCAGGTCCTCAGGGATTCTCCTTACTATGAAAACAAGAATTTTTCTTTTCAAAATAACCAGGAACGATAAAATATAGATCTATATTTGTCCCTATATATATATATAAGAATGTATTATATAAATTGGCAGCAGTCAGACACATTAAGCTGGTCCTCATGAAGATCCTCTAATTTGATCCATGCAGCCATATGATTACTGAACCACATTAGAGACACATAGCCTACAAAATGTACACTCTGAACTCATTGCAGGGAACAGAGCACTTACGTTAAAAGACCAGAGTTAATGTCTTTTGCTCAAACATGAATCCTTAATCAATTCACATTTCATAATAACCTCCTTTTTTCCCTAAAATTCTTGCTCCACTTTTAATGTGAAATAAAAACATTGTCACAGAATCACACAATAATTTAGTTGGCATGAACCTTGGAAGGTTGCTCAGGGGCTTATTAGGCTGCAAAGCCTAACATAGCCACAGGAGAAATAAAAAATACAAACCAAGCCCTAATATAAACTGAAGCTTATGTATCTGGTCTCTGCATGTCCAAAAGCACACTGTAGCCAGCTACTTGTCCATGTCAAAGGACCCAGTGAAGCATCATCTAAGCAACTTTCAAAGCCTCAATTAGAGAAATAAGTCTTAAAATAAAAAATGTCATCTGGATGGGCTTTACCTTCTTTGGCAGAAAGGATAGTTTGAAACTTTAAAATAATATCCACATTCCTTTAAGTTTTTCCTCTCTTCCTTATCTATATTCTGCTGCATCACAGCACTGACCTCAAAGGTCAGAGGGCTAACAGTTTTCACTGAAACAGCAATTCAACTTCAAATCAACTGCCAGGGAGTGTATGGGAGTCCTGCCTCTCTACCCTGCTGCAGGAAAGCGTGACCTCCACAAATCTCTAATTTACACTGAATCGACATGTGCTTAGCCATTTTGGTATTAAATCTGTTATATACTCTAATGGTTCCTGCTCCTTCAAGACTTCACTGTCTGATGAGAGAAATTATAAATGCAGACTCTGCATTCTGATTAATGAGTCATGAACAACACAAGAAGGCAGCAAGCGACCTTTTTTTGTTAATTTTTGCAAGCCTTCCTGTAGTCAGCATCACAACTATTTTGGCAGAGTTTGTTTATCGAACCAGCACTGGAGCAAAACCTACTTTAGAATGCTGTTTTCTTCCTATTTTGGCTCTTCTACAGGAAATGCAATAGTGTTATAGGTGTCTAGACTCCAACAGCTGTGTCCTCTGATTCCAACTGTATACAGCTGCCTAGCCCAAGTTAGTCCACCTAATCAGATTGGGGCAACAATTGCAGAAAAATATAAGATTTAAGGAATAGAATATAAAACAAACAAAAAACCAAAAACCCACACACCGCACAAACATACACACAAACCCAACAGCACTCAGAAACCAAAACCCAAAAGAGGCAAATTAAAGAACTTTTGTACAAACTTTTGTAATAAACTTTTGTACAAAAGTAATTTAATGCAGAATTTTTCCAGGTAGTGCTGTTAAAAAAAACCCTAGAACAGAAATGGAACTGACAATGCAGAATACATGAAAAGCAGATGGCACTTTGGCTAACAGAGAAAAGTCCTCAAAGGAGGATCCTTTTCAGGGTGTTAAACACATGCTGCTAAATGACACTGCTTAAGGTTTCATATCTACTTTTGGAACAGCACATAGCAACTCAAAGCGTCTACAACTGAGGTTGAGTTGGTGACTTTGTTACTGGGGAGTCTGAGCAGCTAGACACAACCCACATAACGTCACTATTTAACATACCATGTGTCAGCCACTCCAAGTACACTGGTAGTATCAAAGGCAAAAAGGTTTGTTTTGAGACTAGAAGCTGGTAATGGATCCTATCAGCTAATTAAATCTTGATGCTGGATCAGGGACGTGCAGAGGAGAAGAGCAGCGCTTAGCAGACAAGTCATGCCCTCCACTTCCCTGGCAATAGCAGGTACCAGCAAATATTATCAGTATCAAAAGAACAAACGTACTCATTAACCTGAGGAAACTATCAAGAAGGCAGCAAGAAGATGTCGGAGCTGGTCTTCTCCAGCCTCTTCACAGGTGAGCACCTAAGGCTGGTGAGCAACCCTATGAGAGCCTGGAGAAGAGAGAACATAGAATATAGCAGCAAGGAGCTTAAGAAGGAGAAAACTGCTCTCTGCATAACTTTTCAGGTACTCTGTGGAAATCATCATTACAATTGGCTCTGGGAATGGAGGAAACAGCACTGAACTTAACACCTAACAAAGTCTTGAGGGATAATATGTGGAAATAAGTATCCTAACTGACCTTCCTAGAAACTAGAAAGGCTGCCTAGGAGATCTATAATAAATTTTAGTTTCAGGGAGGTCAAGATAAATCTGAAGCCATTGAGGATATGGTGAATATATACTGCCATAAACAAACAAACAAAAAAAAGAATGTGACCTATGTGTTCTAAAAACAAGTCAAGCAGAACTGAGTGGAAACCTAAGGAAGTTTTCTTTTAACTAGTCTCTCAAGAGATTTTGCACGCTCTTTCTGGTGATTACGGGATTTTGCAGTATTTGCAATAGCCATGTAGCTACATATCCAAACAACGGTCATGCAAATCAATTGTGCAGATGGAGGTACACTAATTTAAATATTGAAGAGGCAGAAGTCAGCCACGTAGCAGACTTTTTCATGGTACGTTAGAAGATTTAGAAACAAAATCTATTAGCATTCTTCTGCACACAAAAAGTTGATTTGGGAGAGACTAGATGAATTAATAATCAAATATGGTTATGCATCTTAACTACAGAAAGATCTGCTATAGAAAGTACAGACATGGTTGAGAAACTTTGGTTAAATTAAAAAGATTCAAGTACTAGGTGTTTTCAAAGGAAAAAGCGATATGATATTTTTGTGTTGATCCAGAGCATGCAGCCTTTATTCATTTATTTTGTATTAAGACAAGATAACATCTGGGGGTCTGTATCCATCACTAGGAAATATATGAATGAAGTAGCTTTATGAGTCAACAGATATTTTCTGAATGAACAAGAACATTAGCTCTGAGCAAGACACACAGCAGCAGTGTGCTGCACAAGGCTGTTCTGCACCAGCAGAGAAAACTGGTTTCCTGATTTTGCCACTCCATTTCTTAGGGACCCGTTGTGAGTGTAAAATCTTGGCAATGGTAAAGATACTATGGGAAGAGGAAGCACTATATGGCTCCCTCTTCTTCTCTGCCTGCTGTCCCAGAGCCCCTTCCCATCCTTACACCCTGCTTTCCAGCCTCTGCTCCTATGGTATCACAGGTCATCCCATCACTGCCAAGTAGGAAATCTCGTAACAGCAGGGGCAGGTCTCAGAAGAGAAGGGTCATAATCCAATACATCAACAGGGCTGGTACCCTTCACTAGACCAGCAGAGTTAATTGCTCTCTCTAGTTCAGAAATTGATATAAACTCTCTAGAGCTTAATGAAGCTTGTTGGTGCAGGAATGAGGAGGCTGCACTCATGCAGTTATTACTGCCCAGACTGCACAGTTTTTTTGAATAAAACTTCGATTACCAGTGTTCTTAGGATGGCTTCTGTCTCAAATTCACCTGTAATGGTTATGTCCTACAAAGGGGATACCAGGGATGCTTCCAGTAACAGTTCTAAGAAGTGCTGTTTCTCCCAACTTGAACTCACTACCAGCTCAGCTCCACACTTATTTATAGCATCTCAGAAAACAGTACAACCCTAGATCATCATGAGACTCATATACACAGCTGCAATTTTGCTCTTATGCATTCTCCTATACCTTTCAGCGCTGTGTGTGAGAGATATTTACACAGAAAGGCTCTGTCGGTTTCACAGGACTTATCGTCATTCCTTCACATGGACACCTGGAAACCAGAAAGTCCTCAGACTCAACAGGTATAGCATGATATCAATGAATAATATTTCTCTTTACAAGGACTTCAGGATTATCTGAAACAGCAAATAATGCCTTGAAGTTTTGCTCCATGTAGCTGGAAAACCAGCAGATGCTGGCTGACATCCTATGTCCAGAAACGGAACAGCCCTCTCACTTGTTATATGCAAGAGTACTGCAAGGAAGGACAAGTAGCCACCAGAGAATTGCAGGCAGTACAGTGAGTAATAAACAAAACTACAAACTTCTGACCAGACTGTTGGGAGAACAGAGGTCAAAAATGAAAAGCTATACTCTGGAGTCATAATTACTGATACCTCTGAGGAGAAAATGGTGAAATTACATCAGTTTTCAGAAACACCGATTAAAACACTTATTAAAAAAAGGAAACGCTAAAGAGCAGGGCAGCCAATTGCAAGTCACCTTCACAAGTACCAAATGGGAGAGATTTTCAGTTACCTTGTGTATGGAATACAAACCAAAGCCTAGAGATTAAATGTCAACAAATGAAGGCAAAACATTAATCTATTGTGCCATATCAGCTCACTCCCAAATCACTAACAAGCCACTATCTATCTTATCTCTGCTTCACTTATTGACAATCTCCGTTTGTTTCATCAAGAAAACGAACAATCCATTCAGGACTCAGCATTCATCAGCCTAAGCAGAAAGAAATACTTTGCAATAAATGGCAGCAAAGTGATTGAATTTGTGCACTATAAGCAAACTGATGTCCTGCTTTGGCACAAAAATACACAGAAAAATATAAAAAGCATTATTTTCTGCTCTTTGTGTATGCATCTCCCTCAAACATGCACACTCAATCGTCTTTGGAAAAGAGCAGGGATTGTTCCTTTTTCATACCTCTAGAAAAGAGAACAAAGTCTAAAATCACAGTCCACACCAACACACCCAACAGCTCACATCAACTGTTTTGGCAAGAAGTCTTCCTTCTCTGCACCTTTGAGTAAAATCATCTAACGTCCAGGACAGCTCTTCTGGCACGCTGTGGCTTATAACAAGGTCTTATTTAATGGGACGTGTTTTGGGGCCAACAGATCACAGTGTCATATAGAGCTCAAGAGCTGTATCAAGAAGCAAACTACCTCAAGGAACCCAGCACCTACATGAGGTTCCTCACAGGGAAACAAGAGACATTATTTTTTATAAACATCACATTTTAAGGGGTAGACAGTTTTCTATTTATTAATTTCATACTTGTAGCTCATGTTTTGTAGAAAGACCCCGTGGTAACAAAGACATTTGCCCTCAACAGACAGAAGGTCATAATATGAGTAATCTCAATAAAATTTACAAAATTCTCCAAGTTTAGCTCCCTTTTAATCTGTGAGATGCAACACAAGGACATCCAACAGGGAAGCAGAAAGGTTTTGTCAGCAAGAGCTTGAAGGTACCTGCAGACAGAGTATTGCAGGTGAAACAAAAATGTCAAGGGATTGCTGTCTCTTGGCCACTGTCTCTACAGTAGATGTGAGATTCCTAAATAGAAGAAATTAAGTGCTGAAAGTCAAAGGACAAAGTTGGATGCTGTGGTCATGGAGATATTCATAATATAACCATTACAGTTTGCGGTCAAACCTCCCTGAAGTATAAACACATTTTTGTTGCTTTACAATACCAGCAGACCCATGCACACAGAGCTGCTGCAGTTCACCTTCAATTTGTATTCAAAATTATTTCTACCTAATTGAAAGGTCCAAACCCCTTTTTTTCTAATTGAAAGCTAAGATTTCTTAAGCATTTGTGTAACAACGTGGTTCTCTGGCAAATATCAAGGCCAGAAAATAAAAATATCACAGAGTACACAGGTCACCAGAGACAAATAATGGACTTGATGGACATCAGTCTGTTCCAGTGTGCCTGTGCTCAGTCAGCAGGGAAGGAATAGACAGTAAAAGAAACAGACTGCCAACTAGAAAGGAAAGGAGGAAAATGATGTAGGGAAGTCAGTTAAAAAGAGAAGCTTCTCAGTGAGTTTCCCACTAACATTTTATGTCAGCATTATGGCCAAAAAGAAATACCTATGGCTTTGCCAGGTTAACTGCTCTGCAAACAAATATATTGCAAGCTGGGCTGAGGAGATGTAAAATCAATGCTACAAACATGTGTCAATGTTAATATCGGCTCATACTTCTAGTGTTTACAGCATTTAACCTGCACCTCAGGGAAGTCAATAATTATTACATCAGTAATGAACATTAAGGTCATTGCGGCAACAGCAACTGAGAAAATTCAGTAATTTTGTTATGCCAAAGTCTGAAGGATCATGACACTTTAAACCAAAACCGCACAGTTTGGCCAAAATCCTGCCCTGCCTACCTGGCCACTTATCAAGTGTTATTTTTGTGCTGCCTTTATTGCTAAAACCGCAGGATTGCTGAACTTAAAAAGAAAAGCCATACAACGGGATGCCAGAAAGATGATGAATAGTAAAGTTCTACTAAAAGTACTAGTCAGAGTAATCAGAAAAACAAACTAAAAAACCACCACACACACCACCACAAAACACTACCACAGGTGAATAAGTTCAGTGTTAGATCTGAGGAAACATAACATTCCCGATGCTGAAGGAACAGCATACATTATATGCTAATGCAATACAGCATTCACTCCCTAATGCATGTTTGTACTTTCTAATATAAATGCACTAAAATTAGTCAAAATAATAAAGTGACAAATCCTGTGTGTTTATCAGAAAACGTACAAAAAGCAAGCAGATAAAAGTGTCTTTGCCTGGTAATATTTCAAGATTGTTCCAGTATATGCCAGATATCTGCAACAGTTTACTTTCGTGGAAAAGGGATGGACTGTGTTGATAAGCACAAAATCAGGATGATATGAGCCTTGGCTTAGTCCTTAATGCTAAACTCTCTGTAAATGTGAAAGCTGGGTTCTGGAGATAGCAGACAAATGTCATGTTTGGACAAATGATATTGGGGAAAACTAAATGGAGGTCTCAGAAATAAAACTGCAGCGAGGGAGCAAGACCACAAGGGTAGTTACTTCCCAGATAGCATCTATACTTCATTCAGGACAAGACGGAAGAACACAGGTTAGAGACATCACTATATTGCTCAGTCATAGAAAGAAAAGCACTTCTAATGGAATTATACACGTTTGAGATACAATAGCCATATTTAGGTCATCTAGGCCATCCTCCATCACTTCTGGAACTCAACTAAGCCACAGGACAAATGTCTCAGTACTTTGTTCAGATCGGTCCTAAATGACAAGAGGAGGCTGAGAATATGCAAGAAGGCAACACAAGTATTCATTTCACCAGCTTTCATGAAATAACAATGTCAGTATAGTCAGCAACAGGTGTGCTAGCCAGGACAGTTGTTTAGTATGGTGAGTATTATATTATACTTAATAGGACATGGGAGCTCAAACCACTGTTTGTTCCCCATGCATATATTTTTCCTGTATTATTCCAGATCTTATTCTCTGACATGCATTTTACTATTTTAACACTTAGCGTAGAATCTTACTAGGTAACAGACTGATCCCTTTCCAGCCAGATTCATGGGGCTTTTTTGTCCATTTAATCAAATCTATAGGCACTTAAATGCCTCCTAATTTTAGAAACAGAATTACATTAAAAAAAACCCAAACAAACAAAACAACAACAAAACCCAACAGCATAGCACTAGATAATTTCTTACTGGGCCCTACCACTGATATGCTCTCATCATTGTTGCTGTTATGTTTACATGCCAATATATATGTTTCTGTTTTCAGTTTTCTCAGCGTTACCAAGGTTCTCATTACTCTGGAGTCACCAATGCGTTTTTCCTGTATTTTTCATGCAATTTATTCATGCAGCTATTTGCAAGCCACGTTAGTCTCATCTCTCTTCATTTTTAAATGAGTCTGCTTCCTTTCAAGCAATGTTTGATTTTTAGTATTAGTGACAAATGTACTAGAAAGTCATATTTATGCACATATACACACCAACCATTAATCTCTCTGCCCATGCAGTTAGAACTGTCAGCTAGATTACAATTTGCTTCAGATTAGAATTCACTTGTTTTGATATTTTGCTCTTCTAATCTTTCAAGACTTCAGGCCTTACTTAATTTTGTTTAATCCTTTCCTCTTCTCTTACAACCAGAAAAATTGTAATCTTTAAAATCCCACAGGTTAAACACAAGCAAATCGAGGTTTTTTTTTTTGGAAAGAACTAACAGCCAGAACACCTTTTCTATACAAATATTTCCCAGTAAACCCTGGAAGATCAAATCAGCCTTAAACAGCCATCATATCTGATACACTTCCTTAAAAGAATAATTCTGGGAAACAGAATCCTGCACTGTTTTGAAAAGCACAGCTGTAAGAAATGGAAGGGAATTAAGAATAAGAAATCTGGGACTGACTGACAGTACCAAGACTTGGCAGAAGACTCAGGAGGCAAAATGATGTTCACTCTTCCCTAAAACTTTTAAAATACTGTTGAGGAGTGAAGTAGGATCTGTTCCTCGCTAGAGGTCAGTTTCAAAACAAAAGTAGCTCAGTAACTGGCAGACATGGAGAAACATTGCTACAGTCAGTGTACAGAAATGGCACAACACAGTCTCTCAGAAAACTGAGACAAGTGAACTAAATTTAGAAAGAAAAAACTAAAAAAAGGAGCTTTCAAGCTCAGAGCCAGCTGTATTTTTAGGTCCAGGGAAGGCAACACTAATACAATAGGAAAAGTAGCATCTGAGTTACTGTCTCTGGAAACATCCTAAAGCCCAAAATATGGCATCAATGAGAGCAATTCAAGCTGTGACGGCTTCTGGTGGGGCAGAGCACCAAGTCCTTTGCAGCAGCACAGACTGGGACGTGGAGCTTTGTCTTTCTCACCCACCCACGTGTGCAAGAGGAGCAGGAGCTGCGCACACCCTGGGGAAGACAAGGGGAGCTGGGAGGTGCTCAGGGGTCTGCCAGTCTGGCAACTGCTGAAGAGAGAACTTGAAAAGACACAAAAGTATCTGAAAATCCAAAGAAAAACACTCGGCAATACTCAGCACAGCTGCTGTAGAATGCATGAGGTCTCAATATTATCTTTTTTTTTTAGCAGAAGTCGCACAACATGAAGTTTCCAAGTCCTGATTCGAAAGAAAGGATATTCCGTCATCTCCTACACCAGTGGAAAGTCTTTTCCTGCACAGCAACCCATCCCAAGAGCTGCAGTACATTTGTAACTGAATATAGGCTCTCATTTATTTCATACTTCGAGTCATAATCATGCACAGTATTTCAATAACAGAGATACATCTTCCCTGTGCCATGTGCAGTGACTTCCACATAACTAAAATATTGGGAAAGCACCTATTGTATCTATTAGTAATAAGCTGGTAAGGAATGTAAAATGTGACAAGGAGGTTTGTGTGGAAGAACCAGCAATCTCAGATACAGGGAGAACATTATATAAAAACCACTGCTTCACAGAGTATGGTGCTTACAAGAAGTTACCCCACCCCAATCAATTTTGACTCATAATCCTCCCCTTTTTTCATACCTTTCTAAACACAATCCTCACATTGGGTAATCTGTTCAGATCAGTTCGAGAAGACTGATTATAAATCTTTATTATATTTCATTGCTTCACAGAGTTCTGTAGTATCTGTTTTAGCCTAGGACACGGGACAATTTTGATATTGTGAATAGCTGAGAAAGCATACAATATAATTTATGAGTCTCCTGTATGTCAAGGCAGGGTTTTTTTAACCCCACATCACTATGTCTGTTTAATTTGACTTCTTTAAATATTTGTAATAGAAGTGGAACTGCAGTCACCATGAAAAATTGATTTAAAGGACAAAAACAGATAAATCTTTATTAGTGGTTCTAAATATCATCCCACTAAGTACCTTTAAATATACAAAGTTGTAAATTTGCAGCCATTTCTTCAGTAACAAGTATGAAGCACAAGTTTGTCTTCTCATTTGCTACAGCTATCATTAAATATTAAGGAGACAAAAACCTTGAAACCACAGCCCACAGAAGACTCAGATCCCACAGGGCAAACAGCAGAGAAATGAAGTGTGATAGGAAAAGCGTGCATGCTCTGCGGGAAGACCACCAGGTCTTTAGCCTGCACAATCAGCTGCTAGTGACAGAATATCACATCAGACCTTGGCGACAACTGCAGAACAAAAAGCAAGAATGCGTTGTAATTGCTTTTTGCCAGACAAGGTTACAATCAGGACACACCACAGTATTGAGTTGCAAAACCAGAATTTCTAAAAATGACTGCATTCCAAAGTAAAACATGGTGGATCCTGAAGTTAATAAGTCAGAGCTGCAGTTTTAGGTTGCATAGCAGATTTAGAGAAGTGGGTATAACTACACCACAATCAAGATGATCTTTGACAGTGATAAATATGATCTAGAAAACATTACTCCTCTCATTCACATTCCCAGTGTTTTATGTTGGTTTGCATTGCTGTGGATGACCAAAGCGACAGCAAAGCTTTACTTAGGACGATACCAGGAAAACGATTTAATTTAAAAGCAACTGCAAGTTTTCTGAACTACTTTTTATGAAGGTATATTAGTCTTAGGTTTTAAAAATATGGTACTATCAATTCCAACTCCTTTATTTAGTAATTCCAACAAAAACCAAATAGGTCAAATTTACTGGTTTTCCCCTGTTTCAAGAAGTTCAGAAAATTCTAAGCCTGTAATTTAAGGTTAAATTCTACCTTGAAGAAAAATATCTCTGAAAAGATGTAACAATATACAAAAGCAGTAGCACATTTTAGGATGCATCACATGCAAATAAGATCCTGTTTCGGTGCCATTCCCACTTCAGGTCTCACCCTTCCTCATCACAGAGTCAGGAAAAGAGAGAATATTAGAGCTGCTTTTCAGGTACTATTTATTTCTAAAAAACTCTTTGTAGCTACATGGAGTCAAACACTGGTTACAGCAGCATTCATTTTAACTTAAGTGAGGAGACAGGCTGACATCAGTTTTAAGTCACCATCAGTCTTAGTATTAGACTTATTCAACTACAGCTATGCAACCCTGAAAGGGTAAAGGAGGTCTCCATAGTGAGAATTAATTTTTCCTACTTACTTGTGCATCCCTTTGATACTTGGGTATGTAAATCAAAAGCACAGTACCTGTATCTCATTTTCCTTGTTTTTCTGTGCAACTCAGCAGTGCCTGGTAATTTTTAAATTTGTAAATTCAGTAGACTAATTTCTGCTTTTAGGTTAATGAAGGAAATGGAAAACCAGAAAAAAAACCTCCAGTGGTACTCCAGAAGGAAAAAACAAGCTCTCCCTCAACCTTTCCCACTGCGTGGGCCAAGTAAATCTGTTCACTTCACCACATCTCATCAGCTTCTACTGGCATATCTTAGAGTGCCCAGGTGCTGCCCCCCAGGGCAACCGTGTCCTTCCCCAGCCCATCACAGGTGACTGTGGTCACTCCTGAATTCTGCTTCTCAGTTTGAACTGCTGTGTCATTCTGTGTCTCTGCCACAGAGGTGTAATATCCCAGAGCATCACACTTCTTTCCCAAATTAGCAATACCTCTAAGCCCTTCCCTAATAGATAACAATTGATTTTTACACCTGGGGCTGCAGTTTCTGCCTTATTTTCTCTAATTAACACAAAGAAACTTTGACACATGTTTAACCAACTACTCATCACCTAAGTACCAATCTTATCAGACCAACAGGAATGATGACAGAAAGGTAAACAAGGTCACCTAAATTGATAAAAGTGGATCAAAAGAAGATAAAATACTTTAAAAACATTTACTGTGTAGTCAAAAGAACACAACTTTGTAAAGATCGTGCTCTGTTGCACACAAAAGGCAGCTCATAAGAATTAAAACCAAACAACAATACATATACACACATATATATATGGATATCTCAAAACTGACACCTTGACTCGGTCAAACCAGAATAGAGCTCAGTTTTCAAAGCTCATGTGCAATAGCCTTTTCCATTTATAAGCAATCAGGATTACTTCTAAATACAGTCCAGAACCAAGCAGATTGTGTTATTCTTAGTAATTATAAATATTCTGAGCTCTTGCATAATCACAAAGTATTCATAAATTTCCATTTTTAACTGAAGAAAATTATTCTCTAGTCAAGTTTAGGGAAGTTTAGAGCAAACAGTTTGAAACCAGTTTGTATTTTTAAAAATAATTAATGAATAAGCATTAGAAAGATAAAGAATACATGAAGAAAAACTTAGACAAGATCCAGAATTAGCATAGAGAATTATTATTTATTCCTCAAGCTGAGAGCACAGAGCCAGGAAAACAAAAATGTCAGGGAGGGTGAAGTTTGGGTACAAAAAAAGCACAGGGGGAGGCAGAGGCAACACCAAAAGCCTCTCACTGAGGACATTCTACTGCAGGCAAAGGCATTAGAGGAGTTTAGAGTTATCGGCTAATAATGAAAAGAAATCTAAAGGAATAACAAAAATAAAGATAGAATACACATTTTATTTTAAACATATAAGGTGTAACCAAGTCATTGAGTTTTTGTTTTCTCTGCATTGTTTCTGCTCAGACCAAAACCGTTTTAAAATACATCTTTAAAATCCAGGAGACTACATTCCTTGACGAAAGAATTTATCAACAGCAAACAATAAAACAGTAGCATTTACTACTTTATAATTTAAAAAACCCCACCCTTTTCTTTGTTTTGTTGTTTCCAAGATGCTTATTGTCTTCTAAAAGAGCATTTACATTAATCTTAGCCATTACTCAGTTGTTTTTATCTTGTAGTTAGCTAAACTTCTCTTGTGCTTGATAGTTTTGCTGAAATTATATATGACAGTGCTGATACAGCTATTCACTTGCATGTTCAAGCCTGCATCAGTAATGAATATTTCTCAAGCTGCTTTGAAGCTTTGGTTATGAAAATAGAATGAAAATGTGATTACTGTCACCGTAATACTGCCAGCTTTCTTAATGAGACAATATTTTGTCTCAGACAAAATTTTACAAATAATACAAAAACATGATTAACACCTAAATTAGGCTTTTCTGTATTACATTAGAGATGAAATTTATGCAGATGTGTCCTCTTCCCTCATCCTTCACAAAGACTTTCTTCAGATGTTATAATTTTTGTAAATCTAGGTATATATCTCAAAGACAGAACAACTAAACAAATAGACTGATACCAATAAAGCCCTGGTTTGTTAATGTAGATTCTTGCTCTCTCCATCTCTAATCTTTTGCTAAACATCCCCTCATGCTTTCTTCCCCACCCCTCGTCAGAAAACTACCAGATCTTCTTGTACTATCACATGCACTAAAACTGAAACACAGGACCTTAACACCCATGAGGCTTTGGCAAATTCAGAGTAGGATTCAATTCATTCATGTATTCATTATATCAAATACATTACAAAATAAGATATATTTGTCCTGTTCAGGAAGACTTGGAGTGCAATAAGAAACATGGCACAGATCAGGTTGGAGGGGCACAACCCAAAATCCACGCATGGAGCTGAATGCACCCACCTCCACCATACCAGGTTTACGTTCTAGTCCTACATCCCTCAATATCACGAGCGCTAAATTGTCTCCTAATGTTCTTTTAAATGATACCATAATATTCCTGAGCTCCAAAGGGCTCTCTAAATCTGCCTTTTTAAAAGACACGAAGTAGGACATATTGGTCCCCAAACCTTTATGTTTCAGCTCTTCCAGTTCCATTTATCCATTAAAAAAAATCCGTAAAAACACAATATATATTAATATATCATAAATGGCAGGTATTCTATATCAGTTGTGCAGAACACTGCTATTTCACAGAAAAATATATATTAGTGAAATATGGATCCACATTTTTGTGTGTTTATGCTATTCACTTAAAGGGAATACGTTATGGAAAAATCTTTTAAAATACAATTTATGTCCGAACACGTGTCATGTTTCTTACTCTGTTAATCAACATGGTTTTTATACCAATCATTTCAACTGATTCTTATTTTTCTGTTTTACTTCAATTTGTTAAGAAGTGAGAAAAAAAAAAACCACGAACAAACTCAAACTACATATCTTAATTTACTTCATAATCCAATAAAAATGCAAAATGCCTTAAAAGAGCTGAAGGAGGTAAATAAAAGAAGTTTCAGGCAGTCACGTTTCCTCACTGAGCTGTTCTAGAAGGGCCAATGCAGCACCGGAAAAAAAGTATATGGGTCTGAAAGAAAACATGGGTTGTATTTTAGTTATACAGTTAGTATCTGCACAATATTTGTAAGGAAAATCCGCTTACTCAAACCAGTAAGAGTAAAAATATTGTAATATATTGAACCATTGCCGGAATGCATTTATTTCTTCCTTGTGCATTTGTAATAATAGTTTTGAACAGCTAAGTTAAGCTCTTTGACCCTACTGACAACCAGGCTGGCATTTTCTGTCAGCCTGTCTTTCCATGTTTAGCAGCCTCCAGAAAGCTGGGCTTATGGCTTTGCCAAAATAAGCAGAGAGATGCTGAAAGACCATCCTTCCCCAGTCTTCCAGTATTAAGCATAGTTGCTGGTGCAGAAAGACCAAAGACTTGAAGTTCATATCTCAGAAGAGTAGCACTGATCAACAACAACCTGTTTGCACTTTCAGTTAATAATTATCCAGCTGAAGATGGATACCATTGGGATAGGACTATCTGACTGTCAACCACCTTAGATGAGTTTCAAGGAAAGACTAGCAGATCCTGCTGCACTCTTCAAGGCACAGTGAGAAGTCATTTGAGTTCTGATTAATTTTTGTGGGTACGACTATTTTTCAGGCTGACACATTACTTGTCACTTCACAGTACTTTTAAAATTCTGCTACATTCCTTTCACTCGTTTGCAATATGTAAGTCAGAAAAGTAATAAATTCCTCTGTCACAGTTCTGTGCTATTTGCTTTGGCAGGGAACATGGGAAGACAGAAAACAAGGTGAGCAAGGACGTTAGCAGAGCAGCTCAATAAGGCAAGCTCAAGTTACAGAGTTTGGATTATTCACAGCCTGGTCTTGGGACCGATGATGATGTGTTTGAAACTTGTAAGGACACAGATGTGAGATTTAGAAACACTGCCTAAAAATGTTTTCCAAATATAAAGCTGTTGCTTTTATTATTTTCCCAGCAGTCCCGCTTCCTTAATTTTTCTTTCGTCAACTTGCTAAACTTATGTTCTGTTCTCTTCCTTATTTGCCAAGTGTTTATGTATGCATAATTCCTCTAACTCGTGGCTTTTCTATGGTTTCATGAGTCACTGTGCCATATTTCAACAAGCACAGAGAGAATTCAACTGGGCTTCCTGACTTGCAATAAGTTGATCCTAATGATATGGCTTGAATTCCTGTTATTTACATTCCTCCTTAGACAATCTACAAAAAAAAAAAACACACCACAAACAAACAAAAAAAACCACTTGAAATTAAAATAAAATTATTTTCTAAAGCTACGTCAAATTTCTGATAGAAAAGGTAAAGGCTACTATATATTTTTTTTTTTAAAGAAAATATAGAACAAGAAAAAAGAGAGAAAAATAAAGAAATAAAGAAGAAATGGCCACAATTTCTTTCATTAGCTTCTCATACATCAGATCAGAGAGTGTTAGTGTCCCAGTTTTGGCTGTGATAGAGCACATTCTCACTTTCACCCTACTGAGTTGCTTCCCTATTCCACCAGAGGCAGGAGTGGACGAGTGGCTGCATGATGCTTAGTTGCCAGCCAGAATTAAACCACAACTGCTGGTTCACAAAGTTTTCAGATGATGAGGCATTCATGACTAGATTGTCACTTGCTGGTATTTTTCTCTCCATAATAATAATGAGAGCAAGCATTATCACTCCTCATATTCAATCAGGCCACTTGAATTACAGCCACAGATTACAATCAATAACGGCTAGCAACTGAGGTTACACGGATGCCATCAACACACAAATCAGGATAAATCACTGTGACCTTCACCTCTCTGTTTCCAAATGATACCAGCATACTTTAAGGCAGATATCACTATGGTAGAAAAACTTCAGTTTACTACATGGCATTGAAGGCTGATACAAAGACCAAAATGAAAAATAACAGCAAAGGAGCAGTGAAAAAAAAAAAAACCACGGCATCTTATCAGCTCCACCTAATATTTAAGAAAAATTCTCATAATTTTTCTCAAAATGTTTTATAATAAGCTCTTATTAAACTGCTTTATAGCAACTAGAGGCAAAGAGCTTAGTATGTTAATTGCTATCATCTCGCTGTTACTTTGCACCCCTTGCATCTGATGTTTTTATCCACATATTGTCTCATCTTAAGATAAGACATTTGAAGAACAACATGTTTCTGTGATGTGTATAGACTGTGGCTAGAATAGCAAGGTCATGTTTTCTACCTGGCCTGCAGGTACTCCTACAATACCAACATTAATAAAATCTAGAGAGGAAAAAAGCAACCCAACCAATTATAGGAACAAGCTCATCAAAGGAAGAAAGATTTTCCACCAGGAGAAAAAGGCTGCTGTTCCAGTTGGTGTCAGCAGTATTAGGAAACCGAGGGACCAAATGTTAGCAGAGACATTCCAAATTAATCCTGAACTATAAACCAAATGGTAATAAACAAAGCTATTTGTCAGTTGACCCCCCTTGGATGTTGTTAACAGGCAAACAGCATGCTCATAGCCTATGGCAACCTGCAGACTCCCAGTGATAAAATCATGACAGCTAACAGATGAATCCTTTCTGAATTCTATTAAATAAATTAATAATCTTAGCAACATCATTACAGCAAAACATCCATCTTCTGCAACAGCTGTTCCTCCATTGCTTGTTGCACTTATTCTCTGTGCTCTTTCCATGCCTTATGCAGTACAACTTAACGCGTAGAGACTGAATTTCAGCATATCAATGGCAGATCTATAAAAAATAGATTATTTGCATTTTTTATGCAGTTCCATCAGTTTGTGGAAAACACAAGCTTTTGCTTGAACAGAAAAATGTCTAGCCACTCCATCCCTAAAAGAAGCAAAAATGAAATTGGGTACTGTCAAATGACAATCAAATGCAAACTCTAAAAAAATAGACAACTCTGTTTCATCTGAAACCTTTTCTGAATCTTTCAATTCAGAAACCAAGATATTAAATTAAATCTAATGTGCTCTTATTACATCTTTAGTTAACTACCTGATGCTAAACAATGCTTGTTGGAAGTTAAAGTATGCTTTAAAAAAAAAAAAATTGCTTCTGTATTTGTTCCACAATTACACTCTGCACCTCTGTAACTTGAAAAGAAAAAAGCATCTGGCATTCTTAGAAGATAATTTCCAGAAGAACACAGCCAAGATAAGCAATAAACAGTGAGCTTAGGAAAGAGAAGTGACAAAGGAAAAATTTCAGCCTTCACATTAAGCCAAATTATCACTTCTCCAAGTCACCACCCTCCATTTGATTTCGCAGATCACTATATTGTTATTCTTTGGGATACCCAAAGCACTTGTATCTAATTCTGGACCTGGGCAGTTTTGTTTTGCTTTATCTACTACGTGCTCTTTCTAAAACTGTATGGAGAGCATAATTAAACACTTTTCTATCTCAAATGAAACGATCATACATAGAAACCTTAGCAACCTTTGAATCATTAAAATCACATTTAACTTTTGGTGACACCTCCTATGCTGTATGCAACCAAAGTAGTATTTGCAGAAGAAGTTTTCCAACGGAATAAAAATTTTAACACTAATTTCCTTTAAGTGCTCTGTGCCCTGCACATATCTGGCAGTATTTCAGCAGGGCTCAAGATTTACAGAAAGTTCCACATTTAGCAGATTTTTGTCCTATTTTTAATTAATTTCCTTAAAGTTTTCTTTCTCTAGTGCAACACCGCTGTGCACTCAGCAGTTAAATTACTTATAAGGCACAATACTCTGTATTGCACAGATCATCTCAGTGGCACATTTGCAACAGCACTAATAGTAGAAGGATCTTGAAGCTTTGGAAAAGCTTCAGCAGCTGTATCTAAATGAGGAACATAAATGCATAAAACTTGTGTTCTGGATCTGGCTGTGCTACTCACTCACTAAGATTAAATTCTGCTCCTCTCTTTAGGGCGTGGATATAAACGGAGGATGACAGTATTTACCCACCACCCACAGAACCAGCTCCACGTAAAAGCAAGGAGAAAGCCCTACTTGGGCTTGCCTTCAAGAGGCAGAGCTGGCCCATCACCACACTGAGATGCAAGCATATGACATTGCCCACAGCCACATCACTGACCTTGGCGGGGGCAGATGCAGATGAAAGGTGACAGGAAGAGCAAACAGTATCAACTGGGCTGCTTAAACCAAAACGACATTTGAAAGCAGTGTTGAAATTACAGTCTGATTCTTTCAAGCCCTTCCCATGATGTGCTTAGGAAGCCAAACTGCTTAACACAGGGTCACGCAACCCACTTAAGAAGCCAGGGACTGAAGGAGGAGGCATTTGTGCTCAAGTCCCTCTTGGATCATGGCCAGAGTATTTTATAGTGGAAGATAAAATTTAATTAAGTTTCCTAGGTTAAAAACATTTCCTCACTGTTGTTGTCTGTCATTATGGTTTAGAAATGCATAATCAAGTGTCTTTTTCGCATTCATCCTCATGTTTGTTATCAGATTATTTCCCCTGAGAGCTCAGCTGCAGACACCAATATTTTGTAGTTTTAAGTGACTATTGAAACATCTATTCTGAGTAAGAAATAAACATAAGGCACAAAATGTGTGACATACACACACACAAAAAAAAAAATCACACAAAGTACCTAGAAAGATAGGAAGATACCTCAGACACCTCCCGTAACTGTGAAGATACAATCTAGGCATCTATTCATTCACTGGGAAGGAACAACATCCCTTACAGTGAATTATCAGCTTTATATGGGCTAAGTCAATCATGAGATTAACACCTCTGGGCAGGTGAGAGTACTGAGAATTTATCCCAGCCTAAACCTCTTTTCATTTGGAAATATGGATGCTGAAAGTTGGATTTGAACGGCGAAAATTTTGAATTATCTCTGTAAATTAGGGTTGGATTATGAAGACAAACAGGCTGTCCCTGGTCTGACCCATTTTATGGAGATGTATAGTTGGACAGCAATCGGAAGTCTCAGCTGCTGCACCTCAACCACAGAGTAGCTCCTTAGAACCTGGGGGAACAGTTCTGTGGATTTAACTTTGCTTATTAGCAAAGATAACACTATCTCAAGGTAACAGCCCAGCCTAGAGAACAAACCAGCTGAATATATTCTACACATGGCCCTCACTTCTCTTCATATCAGTGTGGCCCTTAGCATCTTGGCAAGAGTAATCCTGGTCATCCTCCAAACACAGCTGATAGCAGTACAAGTAACAGGTCAATGGCAGAGTGAACTGCAAGTTTTGTCCTCCAAATACATCTGAATACTCCTTCTAAAGATTCAACACAGCCTTTTATTCGGGGGCAGGAGGGCAGCCTTCTACCATTGAAGACTTTAAAAGCCCCACTGGTTACACAGGTTTGTTGAGTTGTGACTCCAGTAAGGAATAAAACAAAACAAAGATAAATCAAGAGGATCTTATATAACCTGGGAACCTGTCATTCATTTCAGTCCATTCCTCTTGCTCCCTACTGGAAGGTCTCGGCTGCACATGGAGCAGAGAGCAGGAGCTGGCCTTATTCATCTCCAGCTCCAGGAACAAGAGCTAAGGAATGGCACACTCCAGTAGTCTTGCCCTCCGCTTTACAGAGTTTGCTCTCACCTGGCGCGTAGCTGCTCAAAAGGTAGTCTCTGCCGTCACTCCCCCCATTATTATTGTAACAGGCTACAAAGTTTCCTGAAGTCCTTTCAATTCGCTGGTCTTTGGACCCAGCTTCTCATCTTGAAGAGATGAAAGTGGAAGGGTAAACCATTCAGCTCAGAAAGTGAGGTCTAAGTGGCCTAAACAGCAGGTGTTAATTAAATTCAAGATACATCCAACCCAATTTGAAGTTCTATTCTGGCTGACCTGTCCTGGTGATCAGGTCATGCCATACAAGAGCCAGCTGTTCAGGCTGGAATAGGAAGTAGAAAAGAAACCTGACAGCAGCCTAACATGGCATCCAAAACTCTTACTGAAGAGATGCTTTAGTTCACATGGTACCACGTTAAAATGAGATGGTGGATCAGTGATTGCTACTTTATTTGTATCAGTGGGGCTCACTTATCAAACATACATGTGGTAATATTTAGGAATGAGATTACTATTCATTACTGTATGAAGGTAAGGTACTCAACTTCGCGTATCAGGCAGAGTGATCCCAGCTGCCCTATTGCACCATGTTCCAGTTAGGCTGAGGTGTCCAAGTCAGGCACAAGAGAGAGATAACCCAGATTTAATTGCACTGGCCCTGGAGTGGCCACCAGCCCAGAGCAGTCTTAACATTTGGTTCCATGTATCCACATTGTCCACCTAAGAAGTCTAAGCTCAGAGCATCAGACTGCTCTCAAATTTCATTGTTCTTTGTGCCAGGTGATGCTGGAGCTCTTGTGGATCCATGTGGGCCTCATAGTATCTTCTGCCCAGTATCATTCACATACCATCACCACAAGACTGAGATGGCTCATGTAAGAGATTGCTCTGAGGCAAACTCTAAAGTACTGGCTTGTTTGCTCTGGAGCTACAGGGACACTGTTAGAGACTCAGAGCAGACAATTAGCAAATTTGGCTTTGGGTCTGACTTCAAACCCATTCCTGCACCATGGGTTATGAACAGCTCATCCTCCCACAGCTTGACTCCTGCATCAGCTTAATCTAAGATGGAAGTGAAAAGTCCTATGCAATGTTTCTAATCTTGAGAATTTAAACCTGATTTATGGTATCAGCTGATTTAAAATCCCAGAATTAAAAAAAAAATTAGATCTTTTACGTTATCATAATTTTGAAGAAAACTTTGAATTGAGGACCTTAAAGTCCCTAAAAATAAGAAAACACAACTGTCATTTTCTTGTTATTCAGAAATCAACTTCAAACATTCAACTATAAATTATTTAACAGGACTGTCTACTGTACAGGGTATAACAGCAGACGTGCTCAGCTGCCCTTTCGAAAAGCCCTTGTCAGACAATTTGCCTCCTGGCTCGGCAGCATTTCCAGGTACCCACCAGTGCTTCCAAAGATGTCCAGGAAATAGTATAATTCCTAGTGGTAGCAGCTGTTGCTTAGAACAGCATGGCCTGGAGGGCCTGGTTGTGTTATCTCCCATGTGAAAATCAGGTTTCTCCAAAATGCAGTATCCATCACTCCAAATTACAGCACACAGATGCACTAAGGTTTTCTTTTCTGTTGTAATAAGATGATCCAGAAAAGAGATGAAAACTAAGCCACTGCTTATGCTCATTTGGAAATAAATTATGTTACCTGCTTATGTTTAACATGTTGAAGTCTTCTGTACAGCATACTAGGCTCCCTACTGTCAGATTGAAGGGCCATTTTTTTCCTATAGCCTTGACTGCCTGCTTTGTAAACTCTAGGATACCTGCAAGTGAAACTATGCTTACATTTTTTTTGGAACAAACTCCCTGAAAGAGATAAGAACACAAGCAGCAAATTATCCCTAACCTCTTGCAGTTTCCCAAATATACATACTAAAGTGTAAGAGTGAAACATCCTAATAGCGTTTCCAAACCCTTACACAACGCTAATCCACCAAACAGACAATATAACCACCCGCAAAACTCAGTTCCTTTTCCATGGTGACACCTGTAGCTAGTAACACATTTTCCACAGTCTTCAAACTACTTTTTACTTAATGCCTGCAATATCTCAAAAGCACTCAGTTCCAGGTGTAAATTCTGTTACCTTTTATGCAGATCTGATGTCTGGTTTGTGTGCCTGCAATTCATTACACTCACAAAATTTGGACTACAATCCTACAAGCCAGGTTGAGGTCCTTTCAAGTAAAAACTGTAATGATCAGTCAGACTTTTTAAAAATATTATGAATTTATGTGTTGTGCAAGTAATCCATACAGTAAATGACAATTTCTATCATGCTCTGACTCTCAACAGATGGGTCGCACCAATACACGTTGCAGGTTCAACCCCCTGGGTTTTTGCCACTGCTGTTTGTTTTCAACTTTATCCAACCATGATGCAGAGTAAAGATATTTTGAATTTAGTGACAAATGTATTTCCTATAACTCCGGGGCTCTGTAAGAAGCTACGTGACTCTTAACCACTGCAAGAACTTCGTTTCAAGGGTGAGTGTCACGAGGATGGAGCCAGGCTCTTCTCAGTGACAACCAATGATAGGACAAGGGGCAATGGGTTCAAACTGGAACACAAAAGGTTCCACTTAAATTTGAGAAGAAACTTCTTGGTGAGGGTGCCAGAGCCTGGCCCAGGCTGCCCAGGAGGGTTGTGGTGTCTCCTACTCTGGAGGCATTCAAGACCTGCCTGGACACCTTCCTATGTAACCTCACCTGGGTGTTCCTGCTCCGGCAAGGGAATTGGACTGAATGATCTTTTGAGGTCCCTTCCAATCCCTGACATTCTGTGATTCTGTGAACTTCAGTGCCACTAATTCTGGCTACATCCAGTCTTGCAACCCAAACTGTATTCCTCACTGCTCTTGAACAGAAGTCAATTTCTTGTACTTTTGATTAAAATAGTGAGAAAGCATACAACCTTTGACTGTGAAAAGTTATTAGGTTTTCTTCAAAGTCTTAAGCAAAATTGGAAATAATTATGGAATTAAAGTATTCAGATAGAATCCTTATGTGAGAAGTAGATATATGTTTTCAGATCAGAAACAGACAACATTATCAGTCCTTATGATCAAAACACGCAAAACAGTAAGTATAAGCCTGTACTATTTCTGATTTTCACTCACAAAAAAATAGCTCTCTAAATCATCAAAAAATAACTTGATAGACTGTTTTTTTAAATACGTCTTAGAATTTTACAGGAATTAGGAAAAAACCCTCAGGAGAAGAGTTAATAAATCCTTCTGAGTTTTCTGTTGGACAAGTGTCCAACTCATAAAAGCTACTTACAACCAAAGTACAAAAATATCTTTCTTTTGGAAAATATTGAAGGGTTACATTTTACTGAATTAACCACCCTTTTACATCAAATACATGTTTCTTTCTCCTCTGATTCTGTGTTCTTATGTTCACTATCCTGTTACTTTAATTCACAATCACAAAAAAAGGCAATATTTTTTCACTGACACACCATAATGCAGTAATCAAACGCGTTTTAAGGTAAAATTCAGTCTTTTTGGTGAATCTCATCTCTATTATGTGTTAACTCATGACTACAGATAAATGCAGTTTTGTGCTTATTTTGATCAGACTTAAACAGCAATCTACTGCTTTTTTCACTCAGATGAAAACGTAATAAACGCCATGAATGTGATATACAATCTATCCTTCAGGCAATCCCAGTAGTTCAATCGGGTAATTACACAAAGCAATTCGCATCTTTTCAGCAAGAGTCAATAACAAACCAGTGAAGTCCAGTCCTAGAAACATAAGGGCATTAAATGTGGCTGCTGATCCTTTGACCCGCTACACAGAGCAGAACAGAGGCATGCCCAAACACATCGACAAATCTCCAAATTATTCAAAACCCATGGAGCTCCAAAAATCAGCCTTCAAATGTACGACTGACACTATGAAGCCTCACGTACAAGAAATCTTCCTGAAACACAAAATGGATTATGCTTAACTCTAGTGCAAAGGAATACATAGAAATCAAACGCCATAGTGCCTAATCTGCTTCTGCAGCATAGGGAGATGTTACAGTCTCTGCTAAGACTGAGATGTAATAAGACTTTTTATTTTTTTTTTTTTTTAGTTCCATTTGCTTCACAGATCACATACAAGTTGCCCTGTAACACAAAGCCTGTAGTGGGTAATCTACTGTCGATGCCGGAGATAAAAAACAGCAAAATTGCCGCATAGAATAATTGAAAACAAAGCGTGACACCGACTGCACCTTTTAGAATGTCTGCTTTAAAATATAACTTTATAGTCTCAGATCCCTTTTCACACCCAATAATTTGTAATAAATTACTTTAATCACAGCAGCATTAACAACATGCCTCGGGCAGATAGGCAGATACACATATCTAATGGCCTAATTCATGTGGCAACTGATTGCAGAGAAGAAGGGGAATTTCATCAGCTCAGATTCTAATCAAAGAAAAGGTCAAGTCTCCTGTAGCTATAAGTCAATTGTAGGAATGATTAAAGGTGCATCCACCTGCCTGGTAGCCACTCCTAACCTCACCCATCACAGCCCTCCCAGCAGCCTGGCTCTTCTCCTTGTCCTCTAAGGGAATCAGGTGTCTTCCAGCAATTAGCCTTAATGAGCCAGTAGTACTTCCCTGAGAGAGATGTTGACAAGCCTAATTGCAGAAAGCAACTGCAGAGGCTCTGCCTGCCAGAGACAGAGCTGTAACTCCTGGTTTGCCACAGAGTCCACAAAGCTTGTGCACAGCACAAGTGTCCCTCCAGACTGAGGAATCAGGTGGGCATGTTGATCTCTCATAGACTCCTGGGAACTCAAGGGCAGGGGTTTTGTTCAGCACTTGGAAAATGGTACATACCCTCAGCACAGAGAGCTTTGTTCTTTTTTCACGGTACTGATGCCTGCTCCAAGTTTGGACTCACTCGCTCTCCAGTTAAAACAGTAATATTTCTATGAAACCAACACCTTGCATTTTACTTTTGTAGATAGCTTGTGATGGAGGTATATTAATTACACTGTAGTTACTCTGATTACAATATGGTTCTAATTTTTATGTCTGTAATTACTACCACTTCATATAGCTAGAAGCCTAATTTAATGCCTGAATTACTTTTAATTACCTCTTAAGTTCCTTACTTTCATATTTGATACATGCACTAACTGCAAAATTCCACTATCAGAAGATTAACTTAATTACCTTACTTTTAAGTGAACTTTTATTCTTGGGCAATTCCTAGTGATCTGTGTGCTCCCATCTTTAATTAGTCTCTAGCGCATTATGCATTTCTGTGTTGAGACTGCACTACTTTAAATTGCCTTATTTTTATATCTGGTAATGGTACAGTTTTCAAGCTTCCTGGAGTTCCCTGTGTGACAGGCATTCAGTTTTATGCATAGTTCATCACACCTGATTAAAACTATCTATAAACCAGTGCGAAGATTTTTTTTCAAGCTCATAGTTCCTGAGTTCTGTGTAGTCAAGAAATAAATCTCATACACACAGTTCCACCAAGAGGTGCTTTGTGATGCTGTGCGGTTTTCTCTTAAACACGTGATCTCCATTGAAGTTCACTGGCATTCATTGTATAAGCACAAGGCTTTTATGTCACAGAATCACTCCAGTAAGTTAAATGAGAAGAAGATTTGGTCCAACCTCAGGAGCCAAATCCACAACTACCACACTTCATTTGAGTGGTCCTGATCACACCCACTCAAAGGTAAATTAGTTTCGAATCCAACAGGGTCACTAATGAGTATTAAATGAAGGTGCTTTCCATATCTCCAAAATAACAGACACTTATGTTCCATTGCTATGATGACAGCAACCCCAACAGGTATCCTTGAAAACTTTCATAATCATGTCATCCAGTCAGAAATTTTTAGCAGATAACAGAATAATTAGATTTGAAACTCATTCATTGTTATCTTTCTAACTGGGAAAAGGACTATTATATATTTCAGACTAGACACAAAATAGTTTGGAGAAGCTAATGCATTACAGGCTAAAATTCTGTAGGGACCTTTGAATAATTAGAAGCATTAGCTCATACACAGTGCAGTAAAATACTTGAATTCATGGGATATAGATTTACCCTGCAGTTTCTGAAGCCAGAATTTTACATCAAAAGACTAAAGCAAATTGCAAAATTATCCAGGTCTCTCATAGTGAAGACTAGCGATACTACCCATTTTTATTGCCTAAATTATAGTAGATTCCTGTTTCTTATCAGGCCCTAGAAGCAAGCAGAAGAGAAATATTTTTCATAAAATGATTAAATAAGAGAGCACAAAAATAGCTCATTTTTTCTAGTATATTTTGAGATGTATACAATTGTAAAATAAATATCTAAATGCTGAAAAGCAATCAGCGCATCTAATCTTGTCATTTAACTGTTACAAAAACTGAGATGAGATGCATTAGCCATTTTCTGTGTGTCTATGTAACAACTTCTCTCCCAAGAGAGCAAGTGACTCAGCGTGGGTAGAGGTTTTCTCTACGAGTAGTTCCACTGACTTTGTAATGCTGTTCAAATGGGTGAAGTTAAGCACTATTTTAGAACAGAAGTTTCCTGATAACTACTACTAAGAGGTGTGATAACGTGCAATACAAAGAGGAAATCAAACTTTACAAAGCACTACAAAAACAAATCAGGTGGGCTTCTCTATATAAAGAATACCCTCAATTTGGAATGAGGTCAACAAGAACAGCAACTACTTTTCCCTTCAGAGAACCTATTTAAACTTGTAAGACAGCAATATGCAGATAACCGTTATGTTTAAAGAATGGAAATTCTCAGAAAAGGAACATTTTCAGTTCATTTGTTTCCTTTTCTGCTTGGTAAGCAGTATCATATGAGTACAGTGATGAAATGTGCCTGATGACAAATTCTGCTCAGCTATTCAAATCCCTTGCTTACAGCATTCCTGATAAGTTAAGGATCTAAAATTGTTTTACCAGTGTTAACGTGCAAGTTAATTGAAGGTCTTATATGAAACCATATACACTACAGAAGACTGATTAAAATAGCTGTATAAAGGTACTCTAAGCCAATGCTCTTTTACTCCGACAATTACTTTCTTGATGAGATTCCAGAGAGAAAGAAATTAGGTAAAGGGGCAAAATAGCATTGAAAAGAAAAATTCAGTGATGCAATTTAAGCACAAATGTCCTTCTTCACAGTACATACTGACTCCTTCTCTGTGTATATCTGCATGTATACAGTCATATGCACATATATCCAGAGACAAGCCCTTGTTGCTCTTCACTCACCCTCCACATTTCATTCTTCTTGTATTTCGTTCTTCAGATACTGCCAAAGCAAACAGAGAGGGATGATGCTACAGGACACCAAGTGCTATAATTTTTTTCTCTATTGATTTTTTTATATGAATATTTTTAGACTGTTGATATTCAAAAACAGTTATTTAGTGCTAGTAATCTGTTACATACAAACAATACCATTTTCTCATGCTAGATGTGTTCTGTGATACTAGATATATGGGCTTTTTATAAGATTAGCAAATTTAAAATAGTGTCCTAGTTCTTTTTGGGGGCACCATCTGTTTTTATTTCGTGGAAACTTTATAAAAGTATTGATAAGTGATGAGAAAAGGGTAAGAAAGGTGTCGCAACAATTCTCCAGCCGCCTTTTTCAGCTTAACATTAACCAGCTAACCAACAGCTTGCATAGCTCATAATCACACAATTTCCCCAACGCTTGTTTGCTTGGTAGTTCAAATAATAGCTTACATATTTGTAATTAAACTGTTGCCTAACAATTCTAATTTAGTAGGGCAAGTGGAACATTAGTTATCTCTTTGTCTGTACTGGGTTTTTTGCACATAAGGTGGCCTGCTTCCTCATAGGAGAAAAAAAAATTATATATTATATACATACACCTATATAATGATGACTGGTCAAAGTTATATCCTGGATTCAGCTCTTCAGGTCTGAACCACTGAACAGATATATTTTTTTCTTTAGAAGATGACAAAGATGAGAGATGGATGTGGCATCAGACATAGGTCTTCTTTACAACAGATCTTGCCAATGGCAGTCTAAAAGAAATACCGACCTTTGCTTGAAGTTTCTGGGTCTTATCGTAAACAAATAGTAATAGAAGAAATAGAAAAGGAAGATATTTGTAAAGGTGTGTAATTGCCCAGGTATCCATGGAACCAGATTTCAAGTGTGATCCTTTCCATCAACTCTTACTTTTCTGTTCTAATTGGATGGTATCTTGAGGACTAAGAGAAACATCAGAACATGGCAATGTGTTTTTTAAAAATATAGAAACATCTATATGTACACACACAACACATACATGCACACATGCTTTGCTTATCAGTTCTGAATAACTTGTTTGTTTGCATATATATATATATATATTGGAGAATTAATACCAGCAGTGTTGAGAGCTGTGGTTTGTTTGTTTTTTTTTTGTTGTTTTTTTTTTTTTTTTAAACAGAGCTCTATTTCAAATATATTTATATAGCTGATTCAGATCATCCTTAGCAGGGCTTTTTACTGGATATAAGCCTCACAGCCTACTGAAAAATAATCAGTGTGGGACATTAAAACACACATAGGATTAGGCTAAGAAAAATTCACAAAACTATGTATCCCAAATTATCTCTCAGCATTTCATTAGCTTAATGGGGAACCTTAAATAAACAGTATTATTAGAAAAGCTGATTTATTTGCAGGAGTATAGTTATCACAAAAACATTTCTCTCATTTTTAATGTAGTGTGGTGTTTTTAATTAGGTTTGAATCTTTAACTACATTCCACAAATCCTTTTACTTATGCAGCCCATAAATTTTTAAATGAAATTTGATATTTTTTTTTAGTTAACTACTTTCTACTAACCCTATTAATATTCAAATTTAAATTCAGGAAATGAGTCAAGACACTGACTCAGTATGAAGAACTCTATTTGGTGCTACGTTACCATCCAACATTTTCTGGATGTGAAAACAATTAAACAGGAAAAAAGGTATTTCCAATTTTACAGGAGAACGTATTTTATCAGCAATCTGACTGAACCTAGTCCCAAACTTATTTTATTCCAACAGGTTTGTGTAAATAAAATATGTGGTTATTTTTGTTTGGGGCAAATTCGAAAATGTTTCCTTACTCTACAAAATAATTAAAAGGGAAGTTTTGTTTTGTTTTTTTAAATTCGAAGTTTCATTTCTTCACAACTGATTTTTTAATTAAAAACAACTGACTATTTGAATTTTGTTCTGATAGCACTCAACTACCTTCTGGTTTGTCTCATCAAAAAAATAATGTGAAAAATAAATGTCAGTATACCCTAAAAATTAAAATCACCTTTCCTGTGAAAAAAATCCATTTTTTTACTAAAACATAGAATCATTTTGATTGAAAGAGACCATTGAGACCATCGAGTCCAATCATAACCTAACTTTGGCACTAAACCAGGTCCCCAAGAACCTCGTCTACATGTCTTTTAAACACCTCCAGGGATGGTGACTCCATCACTTCCCTGGGCAGTCATGTTTTAATGGGAAAATTTTCACTTTATATATTTGCATCAGCAATCACTATTCTTGAAATACATGGCTAAAAGTACTTTATTATCCCTCTCTGAATATTCTTCTGTCAGCAACTATTTCAATTTGCTACTTTTTAAAGTACCACCTGAGTTTTCCTTAACCCAGTGACAGATGGAGTTAGGGTTTTGATGCTAGAAATGTCAGAATTCGTAGTATCATTTTTAACTGTAGCCAAGTTACAGGCACATAGACATGGTTTATTTTCCATATCAATCACATTATGTTTGAATGTGTATGGAATATGGCCACTTTTAGCAACTGAAGATTATCTGGGAGGGAAGTAAATATATTATACTCTGGTTTAATCTAGATGGCTGCATTTCTCTTTCCTCTGTGACTAAAATATCATCTGTTTTCTTGTAAATACAGGAGACTGTACCTTCAGAGGCTTCACCCTTCTTAGTGATCGTGTCTATGTAGAGAAAATACTGACTTGTTCAGATATAAATGTACAGTTACCATTCCACATTTCTTATTTGACAGACCAATATGATAATGCTAAATTCAAGAGGTAATTACAGAGCGACAAGTTTCTTGACTGAAGTAAGCGCTAGTTTATCCAATTAATTCCACAGCCATGTTAGGCTTATGTTTTATTTCCAAAAGACATCAAATGGTGCTGTTTGCTCTCCTGCTACATTCAGACATATGCTAATTCACCAATCTTTTCTATCTCTCAGTCTCCCAGTTGATGAGATAGCTTACATGATATATTTATCAAGCTAAAGAATCTTGTTTTAGATAATTTAACATAACGAAGCCTCGTTGCATGCTACTTTATCATTAGGGTTCCACCATAACAATGATGTATTACACTGCAAAAAACTCAGATGGTTCAAGGTAATTATTCATTTTGTTGATATATCAAACAATTCAGAGCAGTGATTAATTTGTTGATATATAATCAGGAGATTATTACATTAGCTATATATTACACTTAATATATTATTGCAATATGTCCTTAATGATACTCTGAACACTAATATCAGTGCACCATCAGTTGAGAGGTTTTGAATGTAAAAACCCACACTTGATGTCACCATAGAAAACAATTTTAAAGATGCGCCTATCTCCTTAAATGTCTTAATAGTTGTTCTTCAAAGAGAAAACAGAGAAGAAATTCTGCTGTATACTACGAGGAATGAATAATTCCTCTACATAATAATTAGAGACTGTCTCTAGTGTCAACATGGATTAGCTGGAATAAAATATTTTGTCAGTTTAGTTCTGTGGTGTTCTTAAGTGCATGTTTTAAGTATCTGATCATGCATCCATTACTGTGCTATTCTACCTCTAAACACTAAGCAGAAGCTTTTTCAGACATCTTCAGCCTGCTCATCTGCTGGTGAGATTCATTTGCAGCTCTTTTACCTAAGAACACAGAAGACAACCACACTGAACAACCAGAACAGCAATGAAGAGCTGCTTGCAGCTGGTGGACAAGTTCTTTCTTCTTGAGGGAGTACTGGATTCCCTGAGCAAGAAAATGGCTTACTGATCACTTAGAGGAGGTAGAAATGGCAGTGAGAAATTTATATTCAAGAAATCTTACTCAAATTTATTCCTGCATTGTAGGAATGGTTGGCAGGAGTAGTAGTAGTGCCTCAGCAAGTCTCTAGAGGAGCAGCAGATCTGAAATGTCCATATTTGCAATGCTGCTGTAAGGCACGGACATCCAGGGCTCAGTATTTCAGACCTCTTGTACAAACAGGGCTCCATATCCAAGACTCCACAGCTGCTCCATCAGCTCACGAGGTGTCCAAGGCACCTGCCTTGGAGAGACAGCATCACAGGCACAGCAAGAGTGGTCTCCTTGGGCACAGGGTACAAGATCCTCTGGTTTGTCCCCAAAGACTTCCAAGCATTAAGTGTGGATGAAGTAGCCCCACACACACCAGTCTGGTCAGCTCTAAAGGGACTGCAGGGACCTCGAAGGAGAGAGATGGGTCACCAGGGCAAAAGGAGAGTGGAACAGAGATATCACAATTCAGGGACTAACAATCTGATGATTGGACAAAGAAAGCAAGAGAGATTCTCAAAAGTGGAAGTAAAATGGTGTCTTGTGAAACATCTGAAGGTGAATTTCAGCCTTAATTAATACAGCATAAGAAAGAACAATCAGTCGTGATCTAAGGTCTGGTCCAACTCTGCTTTAAGTCCTTCACTGACAACCACAAAACAAGAGGCACTCATGATCACTGGCATCCTCGTCAAATGTATCTCTGCTGCAACACATGCTTTTTCTGTTCTTGTCTGATGCTTTCTTTTTTTTGTTTCCTCCAATTTCCTTTTTAAAATCTGGGATCAGTGTAATTACCACTCTTTCCATTTTTCAAGTACTACAAGATAATATTCTAATATGCGGATATATTCTAAAGTGAGCTACTACTAGACACAGATAATCCCATAATTAAACCTATGTTCTTCCTTTTCAGTCACAAGTTCTAGAATTATACTTGCTTCTCCCTTTCTGAGCTTTTGAAAGAAATTTCCTGTCTTTTGTTTCATACTAAATTTCTTTTTTTTCTTAATATTGTTTGTTTTCCAATGAAGGGGCTAAGGTAATAACAGGATTACAGCGATTCCACATGGTTATTAGAATGCTTACAATATTAAGATGTCTGTCCCTTGCATCACTTATTATAGAAACAACTTGTGTTTTTAATATCTCATGTGACATATAATTTTTTTTCCTTGAAAATATAAAAGCCAGTACTGAAAAAATATTTATATGCTTCATTTTATAAAGTATTATTAAAAGCGGCTAGAAAAGTTGCAGTTAAACCATGGAATCTTCTGAAACATTTTGATAAGACAGGTTTTGCTAAAAACACAAGTTCTGTGGTTTTAACAAGATGACAATAGTGAAGAGGCCAGAAGGCAAAATCAGTATCTACATAATACTGTTCTTGACCTACAAAGTTGCTTTATAACTTGAGTGCAACTCCTGCATGAATAAAATGTCCTTTTCTCTGATTCATGCAAGTATACATATTTGTATATAAATCACCACTGGCAAAAACTTTTATATATCTATATATAGGTTTATATATAGCAAACCAGTCATTTCAGTGTATATGTAAATGCATGTCCATATTAACACATTACATGTATACACACACCTATATATACACATATCACATTTTATACACCTGCCATACTCATTTACTATAAAGAAAGTAATTCCTTTGGTTTCTGATTCCATTGTCTGTGGCTGGATTGTACCAATGGTGGTGTAAAGGACGACATAGCTACATTTGTGACAAAACTAATTAATTTCAATTGCTCTGCAAATTTCACAAGACAGCTCTGAACAGCAACCTAATTAATGAGAAAAGCTATTCTTTTATAGATTAACTCTAGACCTAGAGAACCAGAAAAAGTAGAAGGTATCCAGAATAAAACCCATACTTGTCCTCATGTTCTCCAATATCAATTTATTGTCTTACACTGGGTTCTGCCTCATTCAATGGATCTCTTCATAGACAATTATTCTATCCAGAACAACATCAGACATTCTAAATAAAAGTAAAATGACTATTTGTTTACTGCAGTTAAGCATAAAATGCTAACTGTGTTCAGCTTGTGATTTTTTGTGTGATTTAGGTGAATGTAACCAATCAATGCAACCGTGTAAAACTTATCTAAAATTAACCACTTTTAATTCAATTAAATGCAAGCGCTGTATTTTTGCAAATCTCTGCACGCTCCTCAACTGCTTAGTACAGTGTAAGCTTTTGCAATATGTATTTAGTTTTACACAGGACAACAGCTGTGGACACCCAAGATTTCACACTTATCACACTACAACCACTTGGAGTTTCACCAAGGTTATCAACGACTGAATGTAAATCCACAGTTACAACTGCCAGTAGCAACTGCTTGAAATAAAGATAATTTCTTGGAGAAAACCTGGCAAGTGTCACCAAATCAAGTAGTTTCAGTTCCATGGAAGAAAGGGAACAAAGTAAACATTCATAGAACAGCTGCCTTAAAAGTCCTGATCTAGCTTCCCATTTCCACAGTCGTGTAGCTGCTCATAAACCTGCACTGGGAAATTAAAGGATATAAACATGGGATATTTTGGATTAAAATGCCCATATATTCCTGCAAGCAGGGAATAGCACAGCCCTTCCCGGTAAGGACACATATACCATCAAAGTGGCTTTGGGACTTTTCTGGCATATTTTTCTATTTGTTTATGCTCTCAACACAACTTTAAGATTGTGTGATGTTATGCAACTAACGGTAACCCTTTGGGGACAGACACTGTATCTAATGTTCCAGGAAAATTTATTTGGACCAACAAAAGAAAAATGAATTATTCTCCAGGTAGGAAAACAGCCTCTAGTTCCTATCAGGTCCAAGATCTGGGCTTACTGACAACATTACGGATTTTTATGCATCGTAATAACCGATGGAAAGTTTCTGAATCAATAAAAATTATTGCATTACTACAAATATACATGATATTTTTAACTACAGCTGTTGTTCAAGGAAGAATATCACAAGGTCCTCGTGCTCTGACCTTCAAGTCATTGCTTATGAACAAAGGCCTGGTTTTATTATTCCCACATCTCTCTACCTCAGCAGAATTTAGCAGAAATTTATCAAGTTCTTCGATATATTTATCCAACACTGTTCCCGTCAATTATCACCAGCAGGGCTACAAACAGCAGCAGTCTGAAAACCTGTTTAACCAAAGCAAACTTCTTTCTTAACATTTATAAGCAATGTATTAAATGCTTTGAAACTCACATGAGCAGCTGGTCCTCTGCTCTGGATTTGTAATATTAAAAAAAAAAAAAAGAAGACAAAAAAAGACTAAATGCAAAAATAAAACTGCTTTTAAAGGTGGCTTAAATGAGGCAACATTCTTCCTAAGCCCCTAATATTCTCCCAGACTTCATGTTTTAATTTGAGCCAAGGAATTTCAGGATGGTATGAAAAGGAGATGAGGCTCTGACCTGCTTCAACAAATTCTTCAAGTGTTATCACAGTATCTGAAAGACTAAGACCACAAAGAAAGAAGCTGGGGAAACTTTGAATACTTCACAAACTATAGGCTGATGCCATTAAGAAGAGATGTGTCACTGCATATT
Source organism: Patagioenas fasciata (assembly GCF_037038585.1). Taxonomy (NCBI): domain Eukaryota; kingdom Metazoa; phylum Chordata; class Aves; order Columbiformes; family Columbidae; genus Patagioenas; species Patagioenas fasciata. Next base: position 8,858,180 of record NC_092526.1, on the reverse strand, counting down.
GCAAAGCTCTTCTGCTTCTTTTACGGTTTTGTTCTGTACTGCTTCTTTATCTGCCTAATATTTTCTGTGAGGGAGAGTCCATGGTATTTTTGCATGATAATTTTTAACTTGAGAAAATAGCAAGAAAAAATCTGTCAATACTTGGGTATTTAAGTAGGCACAAAAACATTCAGTGTGTACCAAAAGCCTATAGTCCAGAGACTATTATTGAATCCCTCAATTTAGAATCAGAAATATTTATATATGGGAGAGATTAAGCAGTTTAAAAGCTTACACAGTAAGCCAGTATCCGAACTAGAGAGAAGATGCAGCAGGGCTGATTCCATTGTCTTCGAACTATTGTTAGACAACTCTCAGCAAATGTTGCTAATCTAAGCAGTACTATTTTAAACAATAGTAAAAACTTAAACTGATGCTTAGAGGAACATAAAAAATTCATGCTCAATTGTACAACAAATTCATGTGTACTCCCTAATGTCAAGAGAGAGGTGCAGCACATCATCACGGCAAATAAGCATTGTATAACATTGTATACATAGCAACACACACCTTTTCCATTACTGATCCCTCCCTAACAAACTAAAGTACATTAAAAATGGGAAAGAAAGAACGTGTTTAACTTGAAACATTCCTTACAGAAACAGCTCATGGGATTTTAATGCTTAAAATCCAGGACGGAGGCCGTGTACTTTCTATTTATCAAATTTTAATCCCCAGGTTTCCCAAAAGGAGACTTCAAACCATAACCTCTGACAGGAGGAGGGGGTGAGTATTGATTTCATAAATGTATGTGTCCACGTAAGAACACCAGTACGGATGGGGCCAGAGCACGACTTTGGACAAAGACTCTGGCAGGGTGCTGGGAATAAATTTTGCTGCCCTTCTCACCTGGTAAGTCAGGCAGAAAACACAGTCCTGCGCTTCTGCAGAATTATCACCTTACCCAGCTTGGTTTGGCAGGCTCTGTGAGTGTGGACAGAAGATGTAGTTTGTCCATCTCAAGCACGCTGTATATCAGCATTCGAGAAGATAATGCATTTCAAGCAGTTACTAATTTCTCTCCACACAACCACATTCCTTCTAAACACAATTGCTGCCAGATGTGAGCTCACTGCTGTGTCCATTTTAGAGAGGGAGGAGTTAGAATTAAATTAGAATATTAATTATTTACACTCAGTTCCTGCATCAGACTTCAAATGAAAGAAAGACAACATTAAAAGTAAGCCTCTGAGATATCTCCTGATACTTTTTTTCCAACAAACTGTAACACTCACAGCTATCTAAATATTCATGAGATACTTGTGTGACCCCATCAGCACAGCAGCTGAGCCACTGAGCACTTTCTCTTTAGACATACACCATTGGAAGAAAAGGCAGGATTTTTTTGATGCAACTCCACAAGCTGGTAATGAATTATCACAGATAGAAAAGATTGTTTTCCTTATATTAGACTCATGGCAGACACGTAGCAGAGTCTTTTGCACTTAAAAGGATTGCCAAAAGGCACTGGAAGCAAATAGAAGAAACTCAGTTACATACCACTCCAACAGAATTTCAGTTTCAACTTCAAAACTGTTTTGAGTTGCTCTTTGCTCAGAGAAGAAAAAAAAAAAAAAAAATCAAGGCCCTTTAACAGCCCAAGCTAGAACTAAATTGCAAAGAAGGAAGCATATTATTAATTTAAATTATAAGTATGGCAATACAGTTAGGTTATATTACAGTTCTGCAAATAGGGTGCATTGCTACTGATTTTACAGAGCCTGAATTTCAATTATACAGGAGAGAACTATTTCATCCATATAGCTTATATCTTCTTATGGTTTGCTATTTGACTTATATTACTGCTTTTATTGAGCTGCACATGTCAATGCCCATTGGGTAAGGCATCCTTCAAATACATTAAGCATTCTACAAATAGTTCTATTTAGGAGACACCTCATTTCCTGAAAAGGTAAAAAGCTCGGTGAGGTCAGACTGTGATCTAAAACATGTTACATCATTCCCAAAACTTTCCAAGGTTAGACACTGCACCCAGATCTCCTAGTGGCAGGACCCTTAAGAAGATAAGGATGCTCCCCAATAAGTCATATTTCCTTTTAGAATACCTATTCTAAACTTCTAGTAGTAGCTCAATAACTAAATCTCACTGGAAGCTGGAATTCCCACCTTTGCAAATGGTTCTCTCTTCCCTTGGTAAATGTGTGTGATCTGAACCAGAATTAGGGGAATTATTTTAATTTTACACTTTGAATAGAAAATGGGCATAAGATTATCAACAAACTTTGCTGCTTGGAACCCGAGAAATGGAGAGTCATCAGGTGCAAAACAAAAGTGTTCAATGATTTTTTTTTTTCCACAAATGTTACTACACACAAAATTCTGCACAGGCCAGGCAGCAATATTAGTCCTATAAACATCTAACCAACCTGACAGATTTGTTATGGATCAGTATGAAGAAAAAGAACACTGTGCATTCAGTAACTTGGCAAATGGACCACATTTTGAAACTAGTTTTGTATACTCAGGGTAACTTCTGGCATTCTTGCATGAAAAGAGCAGTTTTCTAGTCATTACTATCTCCAACTATTGGAAGCTTTTTTACCCTTTAGCTTCCACTTGTATCATTACCTCCCTTTCAACCGGAATTACACCGAATGAAACATTAAAATGTATGTCTCTAGGCTGTCATCAAGTAATTATTTAACAAAGCAAAAACCATGTTTCCTAAATCCAAACAGAATGCATCTAATAATGGATGGCTAAGTAATACAGCAGAAATGAAAGGGGCTTTATTCTCTTCAACATTATCTGCCATCTGCTGCAGTTTCCCTCCTTCCCTCCAGATTTTGGTGGGGTTAATTTCACAGCAGGAAGAATGAAAAATATAGATTCATGAAAAAATAAGACAGCAGACAAACAGCAATTTATTAGAAAAATATGAGAGTTCTTTGCCCAACTCCTTGTGGTGGTTTTTAGAGCTTTGGGTGAAATTTTTCACACAGAAACCAAACTCTGACAGTACATCATGAAGAAGGTCCATCCACTTTGCACAGATTTTCAGATTTTGACTGGAATTTCTTTTCTGTATGGAAAAAAAAATATCTGGGTTGTCAAGGAAAAGTATGTAAAAACATCCCAGCACTTTCTAACAGACTTCATTTAGCTTTACACAATTTTACCCATCTTTCTTCTATATGCTTTTCTTAAGATTGGAACCTTGTTCCTACCTAAATCAATGACAACCAAAGATGTTAATGAATTCCAGAAGGAAATTAATACTGGAAGCAAGTCTCCCAGGACACATAAAGATCACCTAATGAGATACCCAGGTATCAAGAGTTGCTCCCAAGACTGTTGGTTAGACTATACATAAATCCCTGGGAAATGCCCTACCCTGAAATTATTTGGACAAGAGAATAGACTTATACATTCCTACAGATTTTGTCCTTACTATTTTTCAAGGGAGGGTATGTTTAGCAAGAGGTAAGAATTCAGCTCAGGATAACTATCAGTTTGGTCAGGAATTCTAATAGGAAAAGCCTAATCTTACTGCAAGGATCACACAATCTCCGAGGGGAGATACTGTTGACTTTCTTACTGCCCTGTAACGATACAGCATGAGCATTTCAATGTTCAGGCAGGTTGAGTGCATCTATGCCTCCAAGGAGCACAGAAAAAATAAGAGACTGGCTGATGAATTTGGAAGAAAAATCAGTGATCCAGGTAACACTGGGAAAAATTCTGTTTCATTATACACACCCACAAGAGGTCCATAGAAATAAATACCTGAACACTAAAAAGAGAAGCATTCTTCTATAAACTTGAAGTAAACAGCTGATTTGTGAAGAATCCCCATTAATTAACATTTCCACAGATACTATTACAAGTTGAAGGCACAGCAGGCAGCAGCCACCCTATAGCACCAATTTTTTCACAGAACATAAGGGGATTGAATGTCATCAAAACTTCTGTCAAAGTCAGATGGAATTAGCCAACAAGTTTAAAAGCTTTGAGAGTATTGGACAGAGTACAACCATATGTGTCTTAGCACCTAAGAAAACTGTGCTAGGGTTACCACAGAAATTAAATAGTTTTAGAGATAACCAATAAAATCCACTTCAGGAATAGAAAGATGTCCTCCTTCAGAGGTCATAAGAAATAGTACGCTAAACACGATATGTAGTACCACATCAAAGCAGTTTAACAAACCAACAATTCACATCATTCTTTTCTCATTTAAGCAAGCATACTAGAGAAGGAAAGAGAGTGGCTGCACAGCTGATACTTTCCAACGTGTAAGAAAAGCCTCCCCCTCCGATGAAATGAGGGAGTGCAGAAAAGCTGTTCCTCTCTCAAACCTAGTGAGGTGGTTCCTTTCGCAACTCCTCCATGCCAGCTTTAGACAGATAACTGCATTGAAAGGTGTTATATTGTTTAATAAACTAAGTATTGTGTATGTTCTCGTTTAATCTACACTTGAAAGGTACTGAGATGCCTTCATCAGTTCAAGAGCCCAACATGTTCAGCATCTTCCCAAACAAGCAAGTACACTCTGGTGCAGCAATCAGGACAGACAGTGCAACAGGACTGGTTCTTTCCTTGGTAATAAATTGGGATCAGTTACATTGATGTTACTGGCTACAATCTCCTTTCGAGAGGTGATGTCTCAATTATGTAAAGAGTGCCACCAGCTGAAGGGTTTGAAGGGGAAGGAAGGGCTTGAACTAGTAAGATACTCCATCTTCTCTTAATGTCCCATCATCTGAATCTGAAAGGCAATGATCATTAAGTCAGTTTTTAATGATGTGGTGAATGTTAGCATCTGGATTTATACCCCTGAACTGAGAAAACAGAAAAACCCTCAGCATGTGTGAAGATTATGGTCTGTAGAAAAAAAGGGAGTTCATGTCATCTGATTAAAATAATGAAAAAAGATAAAATTGATCCATTTAACTTCTAAAATATTCAGAAACTACCAAATCCAGAGGGTGTATGTGCAAATAGCAAATAAATTACCACCAAAAATTATTAAAGCATAAGACAGCAATGGTTTTAAACTACAAAGGCATCTAAAATGAGTTTCTCATGCAGTGACTTTTTAAAAAATTCAAGAATCCAAAGATACCACAAACAATGAGAAACAGAGTAATCAACACAGGAAACACATATAAGAGACAGAACCCATCATTATTGAAGTTTTCTATAAGATACACACATTATTCTAAAAACCTTATCAAGATAAACCATCAGCCCAACTTCATAGTTTTCTCAGATGAAGTATTTGAAGTGTTATTTAGTATTTTAGTGATTTTGTACTTCTCTGTAACCTGTTTTCCTCCTTTATTAAGTAGCATTCTGATTTTGTTCTGTAATAAAATCTTGTCCCTTCATGTTATTGGAGAAAGCATATGGATGGAGTAACTAATACATTTTCCGTTTCTTACAATCTTCCCAAGGTTTTCCCCAACTTTCAAAACTATAAAATGCACTCAAATAACAGCAATGGTGTTTCTATCAAGAACATGGAGCCAACAGTTAAAACTGAGTATATGAGAAGAATTCTCTGGCAATGTGAAATGCAGTACAGGATTCAGAGGAACACAGTTTCTTCACATTAGATGTCAACTACATAGGTCTCAACAGAATTATAAATTAAGACAAGCTAAGTATGAAAACAAAAAAGCCAGCTTAAAACCAGTTTCATAATAAGAAATACTACAATACTGGGTATATGTAAATGGTATCTGCATTTGTGTTCGTCACTTATACAGCTAATAAAATGCACTATGAATAGAGCCCCATGAGAAAGATAAGAATAAAAATAATGTGGGAGACTTGTCACTATTGGAGATCTTTATATTAAATGAGGGTGGTGGTTTTCAACAGCAAATGTCTTGAACCCACTGCATCAAAACAGTAATGATGATTTAATAGAATATAATTTGCTAATTGTGTTTGTCTCTATCTCTCTTCAGTATTATAACCTAAATAAAGAACTTAGCATTCCTCTTCAAGAGAGGAGAGAAGGGAAAGGAATAGAGAGAAGAAGTGAGAAGAGGGAAGTAGTTTCTCACTTGAAGGCTGGAATAGTCTGGAAAGGAACAGGAGATGCAGAGGAAACAAAACTTGCCTAATGATTTACCATAATGACAATTCAAAGTATCAAGAAGTACGCTTCAAGCGATCACAAGAATGCCTTAAAATTCTTCAAATTTAATACTAACTTGTAATTCTTTCACTTTGGCTTCTAAACTGAATACAGCTGAGATTCACATCTTGAAGCCTGCATGTACAATAAAAAAGTACTTTATGAGAAATACAAAATGTCATAAAACTCATGACAATGTCCTAAAAGTGGTCACTGTGAATGGTGTCTGCAAAGACCTCCTGAAGGCAATCTTTTGTCTCCTAGTGCTATTTTTGTGTCATCACCATTAGGGCAACCCACATCGCACACATCCCTGTTGGACCTCATACAACCTGTAGGGAACAGAGAGTGCACAAAGAGCTGATACAGTCTCAACACACGCATTTAATGTAATACTCTCTGTGGAAAAACTTAATTCCTCATTACAGCTCACCTTGAAACCATTCTAGTTTTCTGTCATCTAAACATTCCTAGATCAATACTATGGTCAACTCTTGCCACAGAATAAAGTGCAACTGATACAGCTTTACATGGAAACTGCACGAACCATGAATAAGTTTTATAAAAATCCTCAAATAGGACTGAGCTGCAATTACTGTTGCTCTGTCTTGGAGTCACATCACTGGCCAGATGAGTATTGGTTCCTGCAAGTTAGAGGCTCTCTTCCCCAGACAGAAAAACACCTGAAGTCTGCCCAAACAATTCAGCATAATTCAGCTGTTTCCTGATTAAATATGTTCAAAAATCAAGTGAAGTACATTTACCTACGTGCACTGACAAAAATATGCTTCTGATAAGCCATACAGTACAAAATCCACTGTATGGAATATGTGTGCTTTCTAATAGGCTCCATCAAGAGAATGACTGCTTTTTTATTTGGGTTTTTTGTTGTTGTCGTTTGGTTGGGGTTTTTTGTTGTTTTGTTTTTAATATTAACTGTATTTTCCCTTAATCTTAAAGCAATAAAAATCTCACGTGTCTCTTTGTCAGGACACCTGATTCTTACCAAAGGGAAATGACTGTGCATATTCAAGATTTTAAAATGCTTGCTAAGAGCTATCTGCACCAAAATTACCCAACTGGCTAATGAAAAAAAAAAAATACAAAAACGAACAAACAAAAGGATTTATTTTGCAAATGTTTTGAGTTGGTGATCAAAAACAAACAAGAAAAACACACAAAGCAAGATTCTTTAAATGTTCCCTTAGCCTTCATGGTAAATCAGAGAAATTCATCCTGCTATGACTCGTGCAATTTGACTGGCACAATAAAATGATTTTGCAAGTGAAAACAGCTTTGTGTTCTACAAAATGGAAAGCTGCCGTATGAAAATGAGGAGGAAGAACTGAAGGTCAGAACAGTGATCCATCTTCCTAAGGCAGAGTCACATCAAAGAGACCTTGAAAGAGTCAAGTAGTTACTTACGGGCATTTGAAAGAAAAAAGGAAAAGAAGAAAAATCACATAAATGAAAATTGTCTGAAAATAACTACCAATTGTCTGTTTTTGGAGCTATTGTGCCTTCTGCAGTGTATCACTAAAATGGGTGATTACAGCAAATTATTGTAAAAGACAATCTTCTAGGGAAGTTTTGGGAGAGATGTTGATTGGTTAGTAAGTGTACCAAAGATGAGGAAAAGACAGAAAACTAGCAGCAAAAAAGAGAGGGGATACATTTAAAAGGAAAAATAAACTAAAGACAAGGAATCATTAATCCTAAGAAGTGAATGAAACCGTAAGACAACCTTCTTAGCCCAGGAGCACATTTTTTTGTTTTCTAGTTACAAGTGAAAACCCAGTCTCTCCCTCTCCTCTGGTTTGGTCTCTGCAAACAGCAGCGCTGAACAAAACTCACAGTCAAATCAATGACAAGTCCTTGTGACCGCAGGGAAATTCCTTGTGCATCCATCAAATAAGTCATCTCCTTTTCAAACCTTTTCTGTCTGCAACCACCAACCACACAGAAACAAACAGATGTAGCCACATAATGGGAGTTATTACCTGTGTTCGGGGCACAAAGGCACCGAAGAGTAACTGAAGGATGATCAATTCTCACAAAGCCAGATCACAGCATCTATACGGTGCAGCACACTTGGACACAATGTGTAGAGAGCTCAGCCTTATGTCTGGTTCCTACACAACCTTTCAGTTTCCTTTGCATGCTACTAAATAGACAAGACAGAATATAGTACAAAAATTAATTTTTTTACAGTGCCAATGTATATGGACAATGGCAGCTCTGTAAACTTCATTACTGTTTCTTATCTGCAAAAAGAGTGCTACCAAAATATTTTTAAGATGAATGGTTTCTTAATTTGTAAATCTTCTCCTTCATTTATATTCCTTTATTGAACTTGCATTTCTACTGTCTCCACCTCTTCTCAAATCCCTCTTCGTGTCATCACATATCGCATTTTGATTTAATAATGCATAACTTTATCATGGTCTTTATATCACAGGATCCTCACTGAAATTTAACAGGAGATTGATTTTAACCAACTTAATCTCAATTTAACTGGCTTCTGGCTCATATACAATACTTGCAAATTCCATTACAGTGTGAAAAGCATAGTCAGAACAGAAGGACATAATCCCTTAAAACAGACTGAATTTGGAAACAAGAGCTTGATTTTCCACCTGTCCTTAAAATCAAAAGTATGTTTCTTGCAATTTATAAGTGTTTTTACCAAAAACCGACTTTAGTAATCTAACCAGGTTTACTTTTCATTTTTACTTGTATATATATTTAATTTGAAAAATTTTCAGAGTAGCAATTTGTTTTCACAAAAAATTGTGTATGGCTAAGAACAGTGAGGACAGCATAATCTGGTAGAACTTCAATAGAATTTCATGGTAACAAATATGTTTAATCACGAACTACTATATAACATAGCAAATATGTCAACTTTTGTATAGTTAGCTACTGAAAAGCAACAAGTTTATGCAATCCACATGATAGGATGTATGACTATACATACAACGTAACTGAGCATTGTTGTGTCCCACATATATTGTGATATAACAGTTCTCAAAAAAAAAAAAAAAGCTTCCATATCAAAGTTTTTTTCATGCAGAAGTCTGAGCAAATTTTGACTCCATTAATTTTATGTATTATGGTACAGCCTTAAGGTACATCTACAGAAGATCCTCTTTAGGCCCTGTCTGTCACCCAAGAAAACATTGCACATTCAAGGCCTCCCAAGGTAAGAAAGGGATGATACGAAGCACGAAGGGAAGAAAACATCCAGAGGCTCAGACTTTTCTAAAATCACTCAACAACAGATATGAAAAGGAGATGTTTCTCTGTACTATGCATATTTTTGTGGCCGGCAATTAAACAGATTTGCTGTTCCAAGGTGGGGTGAAGATGCAGAAATACATTCCCAAATTTTGAAATATCTCTGATTCATTTCAATAGTATATATATACTTTTGCTTATGACTTAAAATTTCTTTCAAACTCTTTAAGTGATGAAAGCACCGTAATTGTAAGATTTAAGAATTCTGAGTCAACTCCGCTATAAACATTTATACATACATTGCAAATAACTTGTGCTCATAATGTGTCTCTACTTTTCAAAACTAGTTTCCCCTTCACCATAACTGATCTTTCTTTTCAAAACAGGTTTCAGAGTCATAGTGAACTCTGATTTTCTTCAGTTTCAAAGTGTACAGTGAGTACAAGAGCTCATGAAGCTCTTTTGTAAGAGCTTTTGTAAACAAGCTAGAGTAAATCAAACAAAATAGCAGGACAAAATATACCTAAAGCACTTTTGACACATGCCGGAAAACAAGCATTTGCACAGTATACTGACATCACTCTCATAAGGCAGAGAAAGTGAAATGATTCACTCCCATAATGAACATTCAAATGAAAATAGGGTGAAATCAAACCATTGTTCTTGCAGTTTTAATACTTATATACTTATTCTCATTCAGCCACACATGTGGCATTGATAACATTGTAATATTATTTCCGTATCCTTTTAAAATATACTGTCTGGTACTATCTCCCATTCATCATACCTTGCCCTGATATTATGGCATTAAGACCACAAGAGTGCTATCTCCAGATCATAACGAGAACTGGTGAAAATTATTTCTTTTTCCACTTTGATATCACCTTTGTCATAGCACAGATTAATTTTCTGTCATCTGGGAACATATATAGTTACACTACTTTAAGAAATATATTACCTACGCAACAGTACTTGGACTTTTCAGTATTCTGGTACACGTCATTCCTTCAAAGCCCCTCTCTTTATAACATTCCTTGAAAAGGCTACTTCCCTTTTAGATACCAATTAATGAACATGAAGTCTGAGTAGCAGCCCTGTAAAACAATGAAAAGTCTGACAGGATGTCAGAATGAGGGTGGAGTGTATTCTGAATGTCTGCCCAGTCTACACATTCCCTATGGGATAATAAAGCAGTTAAAAGAAAAAAGGCAGTAGAATGGCTACTCAATCAAAATACAGCGTGTAGAAAAGGTCAAAGCAGTAGAGAACAATGATATAATTCACAGATTATACAAGACATTAAAATTTTGATATGGCATTCTTTAGGAAAAAAGATTCTAACAAGAAAATGACAGGACATTAATCCATTCCCATTATAACATATGTACCCAAATTGGAAAATGTACAACTGCAACCTTTGTTAAGTCTTTGCTAAGCCTAGTTACATGGCTTAACTACAGATACCACATATTGAATCCCTGTGAACAAGTTCTGCTTACATTTAATGGAACTGGATGAGGGGATGATTTTGAATGACACAAGTTATATTTCTAAGGATATACACAATTTAACCATATCAGAACCTCTTGCTTCAACAAGCAACTGCTTACATCCTGTACAAGCCTAAAAAGACAGATAAGTTACTGTGTCACAACAACTCCAGACAGCACTGCAGGCTCAGGGAAGAGTGGCTGAAAAGCTGCCTGGTGGAAAAGGATCTGGGGGTGTTGATTGACAGCCAGCTGAATATGAGCCAGCAAGTGTGCCCAGGTGGCCAGAAAGGCCACCAGCATCCTGGCTTGTATCAGGAATAGTGTGGCCAGCAGGACTAGAGAAGTGATTGTGCCACTGGTGAGGCACCTCCTTGAATCCTGTGTTCAGTTTGGGGCTCTTCATGGTAAGAAAGACATTGAAATACCGGAGAAAGTGCAGAGGAAGCGATGAAGCTGGTGAGAGATCACAAGTGTGATGAGGAGCGGTTAAGGGAACTGGGGCTGTTCAGCCTGGAGAACAGGAGCTGAGGGGAGACCTTATCACTGTCTACAACTACCTGAAATGAGGTTGCAGCATAGAGCATGTTGGTCTCTTCTCCCAAGTAGCAAGCGATAGGACAAGAGGAAATGGTCTCAAGTTGTGCCAGGGGAGGTTTAGACTGGATATTAGGAAAAAATTATTCACAGAAAGGGTTGTCAGGCATTGGAACAGGCCACCCAGGGAAGTGGTGAAGTCACCATGCCTGGAGGTGCTTAGAAGGTGTTTAGATGAGGTTCTTAGGGACATGGTTCAGTGCTAGAGTTAGGTTAGGTTATGGTTGGACTTGATGATCCTAAGGGTCTCTTCCAATCAGAATGATTCTGTGATTCTATGGAAGTATATGTAGCAGACATGGAAACAAGTACACTTGAATGTATAAAATTATGTTAATTAAATTATTATTATTTATATCTCTGTGGTTCCTAAATTTGTTAGTCAAGACTAAGGAAACATTATATTTGCTATAGTAAAAGAGAAGGAAGACATGGACATCTTCACCATAAGAATTTACAGATATAACATTAAACGTGACATGACAAGCGAGAGGAGCAGATGGCAGTAACAACTGTACAGACAATATAAATGCAAGATCCCAACAGCTAGTGAGGAGCCTGATCAAAAGGAGACAGAAATCAGCAGGAAGATTCCCACTGCTTGAATGGGCATCACATTAAGCCTTTGATACCTCCTATTATTTTCACATCATTTGTAGTTTTTATTTTTGTAACTCAATAAGTTAATAATACCAACTACACCAAACTCTAGCTCACCCTAGACATCATCATTCAACACAATTCTTATGAATCACAACAGAAAAATGTTTTGCAAAACAATTGGAGAAAAAAAAATAGTGTCTGCAGTATACTACAATATGCTCCTATACTGATAGCAGCACATATTGCAAGTCCAATTTGATCGAGGCAAACATGGAAAAAATTCTGCATAGGATCATTTATTTAAAATTTAGAACTAAAGGAAACAGATTAAAAAGTAAATTTACCTAAAACTGCTTTGATTTTTAATATGGTTAAAATTCTCAGAATAGTTATCTGGGGAATACCTGAAGTCCAGCTTTCCATTAACATTAAACAATGTACCTTCAACTTTGACAGATCAGTACCATTAGAGCTGGTAATAAAAGTTTAAATCAGAAAGGACATAAGCTACAAAGGGACTTCTCTTTTCTGCTGGCATGACAATCCTAATACAAATGTAGATTTTATATCCCATTATCTTTGGTGATTAAAGGACAGTTTGTACATACAGGAAGTATGGTTTCCAAGTGGTTTGAGTTCATGCCCTTACATCATGAAACCTTCCCTACGGGGAAAAGAAAATCCTGAATATAGCCATAATGAATATCGTGTTTGATGATGTAATGTGCCAGCTCCATGATTTCTTTCCTGTCTGTAGAGCCACAGCAGGTGAAATAGTTATCAGTGTGTTTTGCAGCCAAATCTCAGAGGCAAGAGTTGTCGTTTCAGACTTTTCTCCTAGCCCATGACTGAGATTTATTTGCCATTATTTCTTGTCATCCCCTTTTGTACTTCAAAGCTAAACCAGCCTGCACCATAGCTCAAATGTTTGGGCTGGCAGCTTCAAAGACACACTCTGCTAAACACCGAACTGTGACTTGGCCTTTAAAAGGATGTACTACTATAGTATCATATAATTACACTTTCAGGCTAAATATTTAAAGAACTTTTCAGGTTTTTACAATCTTTAAACATTTAAACTCTTCCTGCTTATATAGAACATGCAAGAGAGACTGTAGACCTTTATCATAAGAACATTAAATCAAAGCAATTTGTTCTACTCTTCCAGCTTGCATCCCTAGTTATTAACAGCATTAGCTACATAGCATACTCCAGTAAGTCAGGTCAGAGCACCAAAGAAATGAATTAGAGAATAATCTAATTTAATGACTGTTCAAATATAAAGCCACAAAACCAGAGGGAAATATAGATTGGAGGGGACCTCTGGAGGTCATCTAGTCCAACCTCCTCCTCCTCAAAGCAGGGCTAACTTCAAAGGTGGATATGGTTGCCAAGGAATTGAATAAAATATGCATAGGAAGCACGCAGGACTTCACATTTTCAGGTGATTTTTAGGCTACAGTCTGAAGATCTCTTATGTTATCTCTGGTCCTTTACATCTTTCATGTTGCGGTTTTTTTTCTACAGATTGTAAATCAATTTCAAAAGCTACCTTAGCTGTTTAATGATGCTGGTCAAGAATGTGTTTCCTGTTTAGTGTAACAGAGGCTGGAGCTCAATTAGTATGTTTAGTGGCAATTATATTATGCATTCTTAAGAATACTGATGAAGCAATGCTGTAATGGCTCTCATCGTCAGCAATCCCATTCTAAAAACATATCAGCCCACCACATTTCAAAGCCAACAGATCTATCAAATTGTATACTTACATTCCAGTAAACAGCAGTAAAGACATTGCCTGAAAGAAGTCAAAGTTTTTACTTCAAAGCAGCTATACATCTCCAGCTGGTCCCATGAATAAACTCAGAAGGAAGAATCATTCTCCAGTGTATTGCATATCTCCTAAGAAAGTGATGATGTTGGTTAAAATACCACAATCACAAAACAATGTCCTGCAGAAGATGGATTTTGTAGTATATTAACATGGGAGAAAAAAAATATCCTTCTTGAGCTACTAAGACTTAACCCAAGATATGTTCGAATGAATGAGCAAGTTTGCAGAAGGAGTTTAAGTTTTTTATTTTGCAGCGCCTCAGAAAGCCTTGCTCCAGGCCCCAAGAGATGTGAAAACACTGCCCACTCAGACCTCTGCCTATAGGATGTTGACACACAAACTCTTCTCAGTGCTAAAACATCACTGAAATGAATGTGCAAAGAGCACATATCTTTGCACGCTTGTTATTAAAGGTGTCTAATAAAGTTACAAGTGTTCTTACCGGTCAAGTCTCAGAGTAAAAACTAAGTCATTCATGCAGACAACTATTTTCATGTTATTTTCTTTCATGCCTGCCATTTTTCTTTACATTTTAAAGCAGGCACTACACCAGAATAACATAACTGTCACAGTGTGCACTCCTTTCTTTCTGGCAGATTAGAGCTCTAGTGCAAAATACATCAGGCTACACAAGTCAAAAGCATTATGCCATGGATAAATACCCTGGTGATACTTTAAAATTTGATGTCATTACAACACAAGCTTTAGTTTGTCTCTGTGACACACAGTGCAATGTTCTTTAGAGAACTAAACTGTGTTTTCTGCAAAATGTTTCAGATGGGACTGCCTTTACTGTCTTTTTCCATTTCAAATGTTTGATATATATGTCTTCAGGGAAAGACCTCTATTTGCAGTGTCTTTGATTCAAAGATATTGCCATCTTCCTCACTTAAGAAGTACTGAAAACAAAGTTTATTACTGGAAAATCTGTGAGCTGTGTTGTATTTCCTAGCCAGCATGCTAAACAAAAAGCAGCACATAGCATTTGGTGCCTTTTACCACTAAGAGAAGAAAGACTGACCTTGCACAATAAAAAGGAAATACACTCCCAGCATTAACTAAGTCAAAGTTGCCGGGAAGTGCGTGGTGCCATCACAATTTCTTTTATACCACTAGTATTGAGATGTGCATGGCTGCAGAGAGGGTAGAAAGAATAGAAAGGCCAGGATTTAAGAATAAAAAAATAAAAAAGATGAGGACAAACAATTATATGTACACTGTATTATTTGAAATCATATCACAAAGTATCAGTAGATAACTGTATACCGCTCTGTGCAAATCATTTATTATGATCAACTTAAGTCTTGAGAAGCCATACTACAAGTCAAAATCATAATACTATATTTATGTCTCCAAAGAGATGACGTGCTATAAGAAAGAAAGGGTATCCTGTGATTTTACTTTCTTTTGGTATTTTGTAGGAGACCACTATACAGAGAAAAGTTAGGTCTTACGTGGCCATATGACAATAAAACTATAATCGTTTGCTCAGTTCTGCTAATCTTGCCATATACAATCTAAATTCATGTGGCTGGTACAAAACGACTTCCAGGGTACATCATGTTTTACAAAAGCTCCTGAAGGTTCATTTTACCTCCCATCCTAATATGCTTTAAATCAATCACTTCCTCGGTACTGAAATCCACCCACTTCTGGAACAAAACATAACAATTGCATGAGGCTATATAGCTATCATAACACAGGCTTGGACTCACTAGCCCAGCACTGATGTATCTCATGTAAACTGAGGGTTCAGGTAAGTAACAGACACAGGGTATTGACTGAGCATTAGCAGCTGCATCTGGATATTGGGAACCAGCACTGGGCAACCTCAAGTCACAAGAATTCTCTTCCAATTCCACCATTCCTGGCATGGAGGATCCTTTATGTATCAGTCAAGGGTGACAGAGACTCCAGATTTCAGAGCTCAGACCAGCAAGAGATGTGGCCCATGTTTGCACTGCATCTGACCTAAGTCTTTCTATGCAACAGCTTGCATAGGAAGCCAACATATATGTACACGAGAGACACAGAATGTATTCCATATCAAGTTCCACATTTTAACACAGATGTATCTCACACTGGAAATCAGATTAAAAATGGCAGTAAAGGATATAAGATCAAACCAGCACTTGTGGAAAACCATGGCAATATCCCTGATGATAAAAAGCAACAAGAACTAAGTTTTCTGCGTGTGCTGAGCATGCAGCACTGAAATATTAATAGTGGCTGATACTGTTATGGGAACTGAGGTTCAGTATAGACTGAAGGACAATCTCATCCACCTGAACTGCCACAATTCAGAAAACCCAGACTCTGTATGTTGTCTGGAAACCTCCTTCTCAACATGTCCAGTGAGAGTATTAGACTACACACACATTCAGGGTTTTCTGTTGTTATTTTTATATCATGAATAATTTCAATAAAAATATCCTAAACATAATCCAGCTCCCTGGTGGGACATCACTATTTTTGTTATTGTTAATATATCTGTTGTTAAAATAGTGCCTAAAATACCAGTCAGGTGACCTAATTCTGCCAAATGACAGTAATAGTCATTAATAAAGCAAGCTCACTAATGGTCTGTAATTATCAGATGAAATGATACAGTGTTGCACACTTTTCCCTTGAAAAATCATGACTCTCATTCTGCAGATGAGTATTCACACATCATGCTGGGTTGCAGGAATATGTATTTGTATAGTACTCCATGCACACATAAAAGCTCAAGTCTTTGACTCTAGCCCAGTGAAGTAATGGAAAGACTCAATACTAAATCAAGTAGAGAGTCCTAAAAATGTGACAGAATTTTCTCTTTATTATTTATAGAGCTTTAGCATCATCTAGTTCCCTACAGCTAATATACCTTCATATGAGTTCCTCAGATCTAACACAGGAGCCTGTGACACTCTACCTGCCCAACACAGCCTTTCCCATTTGGCCATGTATAGACCTCTAAAGAAAGATATTTAATTATTACATGCAAAAATAATTATTGACAACAGAACCAAAGGGAGGAAAACAATCACATTTATAGCTTATTTTGCCTGATGAATGTGCTAATAAAAATACATTACACTGAATTACTTAAGTGCAAGAGGAAAATTCAGTTGTATGTTCTATGTAAACTAGAAGCCACTGTTTTATTTTCTATAATACTTATTGTGCCTTCAGTTTGCAAAACCTGAGCAATCAAAAAATCCTTGCATCAGCTTTAATTGCTCCCATACTCATGTGTAAGTGCTTACATACCGATTCTTCTGATACACATTTAAAAGTGTCGGTTTTCTCATTTTTTAAAGTAGTTAACATAGACCTCACATAATCATCTTAAGCCATTATCAACACTACATTGTTCTTTTTTAACACTTAAACCTTCTTTTATAGCATATATCTATGTAATTGCAGAACAGATCCGCTTTTAGATCACTAAATTTTTTGTTTCTTTAACTACGATCATTCAAAGCTGTTTGATGGAGAGATAAATTAGGTGAAAACAGAAAATTTAGTCTAAAATAATTGGATACATTCATTAACATATTGAGACAATAGGTGAAATATCAGAAAAATAAACTTGTCAACATTTTCCCAGACTATTATTACCTTCTGTATAGAACACTGAAATCTGTTGCAGAAGGTTAAACGGTGACCATACAAATACAACAATATCAGATACTTTGAACTAATTTGAAGTCACAAACCCTTCTTTTTGGTCCATCAATGATTTTTACTATGAAGATGACGATACGATAACCTGAGTTATTAGGAAAAGTAATTTCCCAGTTACTGTATGGAAAGGCAGTAATTACTTTTTCAATAAAAAAAGTGAATACTATTAAGACAGCAAAAAAGAAACAAATTAGTTTTATACCCTACACACAATTAAAGTAACATAGCAAGAAGGCAATGAATTAAGTTGAGGGAAGGAATGTGATTTTACATAAAACTGTTTAAACTTTCCAAAAACCCACCGAAATAAAACATAAGAGCAGTATAGCTATACTAACAGCTCCTAAGAAACTACGTAAAAATAGGTTTATAAAATCTAAGTATGTGTATATACATAGTTCAGCATGTGATGCTGGTCCTAAGAGTAAACAATGTTCAACAGGGATAGTCTTCTGTGCCAATCTCACCTATTGTAAATTCATGTAAGCAAATAAAGATATTTCCATCATTTAAAAAAAAAAATTCCAAACTCTTTTAGGAACTTACCATAAAGCTGAAGTACTTTTGTATATGATCAAATTTTAGCCATTGTATGCTTTAAACTTACAATAAATACAGTGTCCAAGATTTTTTTTTAATAGGAATTCAGAATGAGAAGCCTGTTTATGAAATTTCTGTTTGTATACATTGCATCAATCCAAATATTTAGTCCTCATATCTTTTTAATGCTGCTTCTTTCATCTTTAGGAATTAACAATTATTTAATTAAGCATGTTTCTATTATATGACACATTCATCTAAGGTTGTTCATGGAAAATATCTGCCCAGCTCTAACTTTACCCTGATAATCTTGAAAAAAAACAAAGCAATCAAAGAGTTTTAAACTTCAGGCAAAGAATCATTCTATGAATCATGTAACTACAAAAGCAAAAAAAAGCTTAAACAATTATAAGCTCCGGAAATCAGGAGTGATTCCCAGGTTTGCATCACGCATGTCAGCTCCAAATCAAGAGATCTGTGTGACCAACATTTCCCTTTTACCAACCACGTGCCACGATTTCCATGGGGTTGAAACGATCACCGAATAAACA
Organism: Patagioenas fasciata; assembly: GCF_037038585.1. Lineage (NCBI taxonomy): Eukaryota > Metazoa > Chordata > Aves > Columbiformes > Columbidae > Patagioenas > Patagioenas fasciata. Next base: position 8,839,511 of record NC_092526.1, on the reverse strand, counting down.
AGTTAAATACACAGAGCAGAACATGATGACTGCAGGTGCCCAATGAGGTCTGACAGTGCAGGAAATCTTGTGTAATCTGACAGTCCAAACGCTGTTGTAGTCACCTTTGGTCCACCTTCTGTTCTGGGCAGAATGACAGATAAAGACAAGTATAGGATCTCCCTGCTTGTCTCAGCTGAACAAACGCTTACCTCTCTTAGAATTAGAGAAGGGCTACTGGGAGTCTAGACTCTTAACTTTGAGATCTCAGGTAAGTGCCTGCAGTAAGATTTGTTTTTATTTCACCTTAAGTGTCTCATAAGTGAGAGAAAATTTAATTTTGTTTCATTTGGTGTTCCTAATTCATTCAACATCAATTCCCGTAAAGCTCCTGTTTATGACTCTCATAAATTCTATACTAAAGAGGTTTTATTTGTAATTTTTGTTTTGCAGTTTTTTCTGTTGCTTTATAGATAAGCAATAACTTAAGAAAATAAAATACTATAGGTGACATGAACTTAGCCAACACCTACCAAACATAAGAATGCTGGAAAAGAACTGATCAGTCAGGAGTTTCAAAGTGATCAAGACTATAGCAACATGACTGTTCAGATATAAAGTGTAATCTTCCCAAATCTCATTCAAGTCTCTTCTGATTCAGAGAACACTGTCTGTTCTAACTTGATAACCAATGTGAAAAGGAAACTACTAGCTATGTTTAGCTAGTAATACGCAGCACCACTACAAAAGATACAGGCAATAGTCAGTATTTTAGGCTTTTAGTATCTGAATTTTTGCATGTAGCAACTGTAACTACTGAGCTCCAGAATCTAAGGATCATAGTTTGTGTACATCTGTTTCATTTTATTGTTCAGCTCCTTCATCAGGCATAGTGCAACACTGACTCAAGTTAATGAATCTTACTGTGTTATCTTCTCAGGAGTGCTATGTAGCAGAATATTTCACATATTAGTGCACCATGGCTAGCATGACATTCTATGGTAATCAAATATAAGTTCTTTTAGTGAAACTGACCTAAAAATTGTCTTGAGATCTCCAGAGGATGTAGAAAAAGTTAATTCTAACTTTCAGAATATTTGAGGTTAGTGGAATTTAAGCAATTATACTAACCTTCAAGCTTCTTAGTGGAAAAGCAAGGCAGGAAGACTTTTTAGGCTAAAATTTTGTAACTTATCACGTACACCGTTTCAGAAGTGAACCTGAAGTATTCAAAAGGTATATTCAAAGCTGATCTTTATTTTCACTAGGTGAATAAGGACAGAAACAGTATTTCCTTTGTAAAGTTAGTCTCCTTTTTGTGTTAGTTATGAAGTACTGTTTTATTTTAGCTTCAGTCTCAAAAGGAATCTTATATGACAAAATGTCCATCTCTCAAAGCATGAACGTTTAAAAAAAAAAAAAAAAAACATGTCTCTCACAGAAGATTCATATGATTTTACCCCTATTTCTTCCATGAACTAATGCTTCATTATATCATATTTCTTTTTCCTCCAAAGACTATATATTAGTACCCTATCACACAAATTTACTGTTGATTACAGACTTTTTTGGTTTGTTTTGTGGGCTTATTTTTTATTTGTTTGTTTTTCTCTAATTGAAATCAGAATCAAGTTAAATCCTTTGTGTTTTTTTCATAATAAGCCCCACTTTTTTGCCTTGGCATCTGAGGTTATTAAAAGCATGGCCAGCGATTCCAACCATGATTGCTTGATATAGTCAGACATCTGAGCTGCCCACAGCATTTGTGCATCAATCTCTTCAAACTTTATTTTCCCTTTGTTAAGCTTTCAGTGCTTACACTTCCTCTGGAAATTGGTACTGGGCTACTCAGCTGCTGCAATATTACCCATCACCAGCCATGCTTTCACAAGCAACAAAATCTACTATGTTTTCAGTAGCTGATTTTATAGATGTTAAATGCTGGAGCTTTTTCATTCCAGGTTTTAAGAAATAAAACATAACCCAGGTAGGTTTAATGTGTAACAGTGACTTATCTCAGTACCTCATCTCTAATAATTCCTATCACTACTGTATATATATATATATATGACTTATTTCAGGTTGAAGATGAGTCTCAACGCAAAACAAAGACTTCACAGTCCTAGGAAAGAGTAGGAGTTGCATCTCTCTGATGCTATGATCAGAATCAAATATCACACAGTATATCAAATGCAAGGAAGGCAGGAAGACATTTTGGCCAAAGAGAACTTATTCAGAAACAAAAATAGCACTGCAAGAGATGCTTTCTTCCCCATAATATTCAACAGCTCCAAAAATTCACTCTTTGAAGAAGGAGGCCTGCTAGTGAGCACATAGTGTATTTGAAATTCTGAAAAGCAGAAATACGCCCTATATTGTAGTCCTATCTGTTTCAAAAGAAATATTACTGTTAGTACCAGAAATATTACCTCCCTATTTCTTTGATTACTGTGCTTATGGCACACTCAAGCAGTTGAACCAAGGTTTCCTGATTTATTGTGAATTTCACTGAAGGCAACATTCCACCTGCTAAAGTAGATATTAAAAATCCGAGATTCAAAATTCTCAGAAATCCAACATAAACTCTTCTTGCTGAAAGGACAATTCAATAACAGCTCTGAGAGATTATAGCATACAGCAAAATCGCCATGTTCATTTTATATATATAAAACCAATTAAGTATTAACTGTTCTTGGCTTCCTGTTTATTACTAAGACCTAACACAATGAACCCAGGTTTTAAAATGCTGAATCTTATTCACCACCATAAAATTATCCCCCAAAAAATCAAGTACATTTTAAGTTGTAAATCAATCTATGTCTATTTTTCCACCTTTTTTAAAAAAATATGAGTAATTTCTTTTATTACAGTTATAATTGTGCTGAATTACTCTGGCAGAAAAGGAATGTTCAGGGTCTCTACTAGTATTGTAAGGGTATCATGTTCACTCATTTCCCAGGATACGAATAGAGACATCACTATTATAACTTAAGTATCCTGTGGTACTGAGAACAATAACAGATCCCACTTTTGTACTGTTTGAGGTGGTGCAGGGCTATTTTATTCCAAATTTGATCATGACTGCAGACATTTGACCTGGTCCCACTTAATGCAATCTTGCTCCAACTTCTCCTTGTACATGCAAAAGAATTGAAAAGTGGATCTGAGCAAAAAATAAGTATCACAAATGAAGATAAATGTCCATACTACAAAAGAAGATGGAATTACTTGTATTGATCAGTTAATAGCTAGTTGTTTGCTGGTTCCCTACCAAGCATCCAGATCTTTGCAAGACGTATTCTTTGCCTAAGTCTTCTTGGCTATTTTACAGAAAACATAGGCAACTCACATCAAAGGCACCTGAGAGCTCAGTGCTGCAACTTTGAGTAAGCCTCCTCAGGGATCTACTAGCCTTGATACCCAATGCCTACTGAAGTAGTAAGTAAATAATGTATATTTAAATAAAAAAATATGTGAATCTGTTGAATAATTTATTTTAAGAGTTTTAAGTTCATGAGACCAATGAAAGAGAGAAGGTTAACTCCTTCGTGACACTTATCTCGTACAGAACTCTCCTGAACAGATCTTCGTGCCAATTCCAAGCTGCTCCAAGACTAGCCAGAAGATCCCGATTGTCCTTAAATATGAAGCATGACACTAATGGCATGGAATACTCTTATTGATCAGTCCAGATGTCAGTCAGCTCTGCCCCATCCACGCCCCCTTCCCAGCTGCCTCACACCTGTGGGCAGAGAACCCAGAATGTCCTTGGCTCTCAGAACGGAGGAATTAAAAACATTAACTCTGTCCCAGGATGTTCTCGCTTGTTCTTAAACTAAATCCAAACAACGACCATGCTAGCTATGAAAAATAAAGGTTTCTAACCGCATAAAGAAAATTAACTCATTTTCAGTCAAACCAGCACATCAAGTCAATTGTTATTATAGGGATGTGCCATCCTGAGAGGATTTCTGCAAGTGGATTTGAAAGCAGTGACAGAGACCTGATGAGCAAAACAATGACCTGTCGTCAGACATCTTTCTCTACCATGGAAATCCCCAGAAACAAGCCTCCGTCTAGATACCAGAACTGACTGGTGAACAGCACCTGAATACAGCATAAAATCAAACAGCCTGTCAAAGGTGTTCATGTTTATTTTATATGTTTTTATCATCTTAAATGACATAACAAAGGTATTCCAAATTTTCAGTCATCAGTTGCTTATATTCATTGCACACACAGTTGATATTTTTATTAAATTTTAATAGTTAGTAATCCTCATTACTTTTCTAATTCTTCTGAATTTTTCTAAGCTGGTGCGTGAACATTTCCCAACCACAATTATACTACATTTAGCAAGCGTTTGGGCAAAAATGCACATTATGCTTCTCTTATCTGGACAACTTGATCTATCTGAAATGCTATAAGAACTTTCCTTTGCAATCAAGTATTTTCATTTTAGATTGTAACCGGGGATTACTACTGAAAACAGGCATGCTGTGAGGCTAAGGAATAAGAAAAGTTTTGCATTATCTCATACAGCAGTACAGGGTAGTAGTGCAACAAAATGCTGATTAGTATTTTGAGGATAATACACCTAAGTACCACAGAAAGCCTGAAAAGTAAATTTTACTGGGGGGAATTTGAACAGAGCGCCTACCCAGGTATGTCAAACTAATTTTCAGCAGGGGCCACATTGGCCTCATGGCTGCCTTCAAAAGGCCAAATGTAGGAGTAGCTACATTTGTACAGTCCCAAATGTACATTCAATCCCTTGAAAACAACCGTGAGGCTGATGTGGCCCCTGGTGAAAACGAGTTGGACACCCCTACGCCTACACAATCCTAGAGAGAAATAAAGGATTTTTTAACTTTTTTTTTTTTTAGGAAATATTCCTGAAAATGCATACTTTATGCAGTCTTCTAATGGTAAAAAGATATGAGATCTGTAGACTGCAGAAAATGTGCATTTTTCAACAGGAGTTTATACTACAGAAATATATGTAGGTACTACTGAAAGCTTTGACTACATCTTGTACATTCTGGGACAATTGTGGCACTAAGAAGCAACCTCACTCTCTCAATTTCATACTGAGTACAGAAGGACAAAGTCCTACTGCAAAAAGATGCATTTTTGAGAACTACTTCCACTATAAAATAATTCTAGCAGGGCAGGTATGTCTTCTGCGTACATCCAAAATCTACATTTTGCTTCAAAGCACAGTAATCTTTGAAAGCTCCTGTGCCTTTGTCTTTTGCTGTTCATGGTTTTCACTGAAACATCAGCTAAATGCATGCCTTCAGAAATATTCACAGTAGCCTTTTCTCAACTGCAGGAGACAATGGAAGCCATAACTCTTTAATCACCAAAGCCAACTACAATAAATTTTCATTTTGATATGATACTTACACATTACTCAGATATACTACTTATCTGTACTTAAATGACAGACTTACTTGTTCTGTAGTAAGTTTACTTACCTAGACTCGATATAATATCATGCGCAAATTCACAGATTCTATCTTGCTTCATGTGCTTCTACATGTACACTAGGTATACTAGCATTATAAAACTAAACTGAGCACTGTGAAATACTGTCATTCAAAACAAAGTGCTAAGGGTTTGCACTTATTAAGCCCACATATAAAAAATCCACACAAATTCAAGAGCATAACATCAGTTTTCACTGCCAACAAAGTAAACAAGTTGCTTACACAGCAGCTCCTTTGGGACTCTCAACTCCAATGAGTTCCAAAATGCACAAATGGATTTTGTTCCATTCAACCTAAATTGCCCTGCACACACTGGAATACTGAGTAGTTCACCCTTTCTCATTATGTTTCTTGGGGGAAACATGGTGAATTAGTGATTTATTATCCGGTTGCCCACAATGGCCGTGAGGCAGCTGCACCTTGACTCACATAGCAGGATTTCTGAGAAATCAAAACTAGAACTTGCATCTACATTTAATATAATAATGCAGCTTTTAAAATTGTAATTTAGGGGATTTAAAAAAAAAATATTAATTACATGGTAAGTCAGGGGAGAAGAAAAAAATAATTAATTAGACCTGAATAGCCCATCTAGAGGATTTTTTAATTGAATATATAACTCTATACCACTGCATATTACCACAAACACAAACATCTTCTATTATATCCAACAGCACTAGTAAAGTCCTATTCATGAAGTCTACTCTTCTACATGACATTATGTGAATAGAGCAACTTAGAAAACAACAGTCATTCTAATTTAAGAAGCATAGGAGAACAATAACTTTACACCAAAACTGGAATAGAGTTACGATGGTACAACTCCACCAAATTGAGGACAATTATTTTAGATTTATGCCATCCTACTAGAGCAGAATCTAGTTACATTTATTACAACAGGTGACACAAAAGTGTTTGGAGGCACTAGGGCTTTGTGCATTACTAAGTGCAAAATCCAAATATGTGTGCCCTATTCACAATGTAATTTCAAATTGAATTTACCATACAGTAGCAGGTATCTATCATGTCAAACAATTTAAGGCACAGTTACCATTCATTCTGCTTCAAGACCTAGACTGCTAACCTCCACTGGGTTAACTTGTCACTGTGAACAAATGCAACTCAATAGCAAGGTCATATAATATGACGAGAACTCAGGAAACTGCTTGAAATTCCCATTCTCATCCTAGAAGTAAACAGCTCCAGAATACTTAGAAGTGCATTATTTCTATTTATCACACATATTAATTTAAATAAGCACAGAATGAAACATAATACGGATAATGAGTTTAGAAACAGATGCCCACTTAACTTCAGGCTTTTGATTAAGGTACCCAAATTAGAAGCATCTTTATATGTGGGATACAGAGACACAGCGCTCAAAAAGACAGTTCAGAAGTCCATCTCACTCATCTACTGGTGACATCCATCACGAGTTGTCCCACAGAGACTATACTGTCCTGAAAGTTACTACAGTCCTAAATTCTCACTAATAACAAAGTGAGGGAAGTCGGCTGATCTGGGGCCAGAATAACTAAGTTGCTTCTTGGCCTCAGATGCTGGACAAGTCTAGTCTTCTATTTCTAATATAGAAACACTGACTGCTCTATAATTCACTATTTACTGCTTAACATGATTGATTACTGAATTGGGGGCAACAAAAGTCAACTTCTTGAGCATCTATTTCAATCCCAAATAGATGCAAAGCTAAATAAATACGTAATCTTGAGTCCAGATATGCATATGCAGACATGCAAGTTAATCGTTTGTGCTTGGGACTCTTTCCTCTTCTTCAAGTAGCAAAAATAAAAATCTATTTTTTCAATGGAAAGATTAGCAGTGACAAGGTTGAAAAGGCCACATTCAACTTAAAATTTGAAAACAACATATTTAAGGGACACACATATTAAAGAGCTTGGAAGGAAGTCAAAACCGAACAGTCAGATGTTTCAAACACTATAGTGACAATTGTGTGGAAATACGAATCTTTTTAAGTTAAATGAAGTACCATTCGCATTTTATGTTTTTGCTGCAAAAGGCTTAATGAGACAGCTTAACTCTGAGAAAATAACTTCAAAGAGCATTCAAGAAAACAACCTGCATAAAGGGCAGACCTTTGCCTCTCACATAAAGCAGCTAATCAAGAACAGCCTTAGGAAACAGGAGAAATGTTTCTTTCCCTCAATTATGCAACAAGACCTGTTTTGCAGAGTCAATTTTGGAATAAAAATTCACATGTGCAGGTGCTACAATGATTATTGCAAACACTGCTTTGTTCTAGAAAATACCTGATTTACACACACGTACACCCCACACACCCTCCTCCCCTCCTCCCGCCCTCCAATCAAGCTGGTGTTACAATTAGCATTACAAGTGTTAGAACTTCTAGGAAATTCCACTGTTCCTTGCTAATACATATTGAAATATTGACTGATTTCTGTTCCTCTTCATTTTTTTTTTTAAATAGTTTAATTTAAAGAATGTTCTCTTCGGACCTAATGGTAATGGTCACTGCATACAAAGCTTCTGGAATTTACCTTATTTATCAAGTGTGACACTAATTCAGTATTGACTATTCCAACACCAGATCACACATTTCTTTATCACAGTCCTAACTGCACTGAGGTGTTTGGGTAATTACACAGGAAAGTCAGCTATTCTTACACGAGGTTACTATTTGCTTGAGACACACAATCCTTATTTACTGTAGGATTATCTCTCTTGGTATAAAACTAGCTTCTTGAGTAGAAGACCATATAGCAATCTATCATCAGTCCCAAGCATCCCTAGTTGATAATGTCAAGTACAGCAACCTAAGTGGTGATACTTTGCTCTTGGTTCCTGAGAAGACAGTTGTATTTTTCCTGAAGTATCACACCATCTCAAATCAATGATGCACTCCGTGGCAAAAGTTGGGATATTCAGGACAGTTTTAAACCTGGTCATTCTAGTATTGACCTACACTTCACCTTGAGACAGCTTTTTGAGAAAATAACTGGACTTTATAAGCTCTGGACAGCATATTTTATAGATTTCTGGTAAGTCTCTGATTCAGTGTACTGAACAACTTAAGGCATCTGATCAGGTGTCCTTGAAAGGAGTGTGTTATTGACAGAAGAGTTTTAAAAATAGGCTGGAGAGCTGTGTTTGTGTGAGCAACACAGCGGGTCACTTATACAGTCCCATCTCCTGTGTTATATTTACACAACATGAAGACAAAGCTTCATTATCAAACAATTAAGACACAAAGTAAGCCTTTGCCATAAACATAAAGCAGCCTACAACTCCAGAGCACAATTAGTCTCCAAATCCAAATTGTGAAAACAAGGTTATAGTCACTGGATGAAATACGTTTACTATTTATTCAATACTTGGATGATGATGCCATAAGCTGCACCTACATTAATAAATAAAAAAGGTTTCTGTCAACGCACTTAGAAGACTGGATCTCTGATCATCTGTACTGTTTAGTTCTTAGCTTACTCCCTAATTCAGTTTTGACAGGTCCAGTTCTCTCTCTCCAATGTAAATCTACTCCAAAGGGGATAGCCCTAAAGAGCACCGGAATTATCAGGCCATGCCACTTCGCTTCCTCTTCCATTTAACAGGACACATGTACCAAAAGAGAAAAGAGACTTGTTAAAGGGAGGGACCCTTAGACAGAAACGGTTGATATTATGTTTGAGTTCCATCACTGCCTATGTGGATAACATGACACAAAATCAACCCTACATAACAGCTCTACATACTGTTTTATTCCACATTACTGGAACTGGGCTACTCAGGAGCAATGAAGAACTGAACTGATAGATTTTTGTTTCTGACTGCCTGGTAGGATGAAGATAAGCACTGAGGCTATTGATTGGCATCACGGAGTGATTGCAGCTGATCTGGCTCTTGTTCAGTTTTGGTGACTCAGTTTCAGAAACATCACACTCAGTGTATTTTCACTAAGGAATAGCACTTCAGCATCCCACTGCATTGTTGCTACATTGCTATTATTACAAATTAGGTGTAGCCAAATCATTACAAAATTCTTACAAAGTTTCAGTTATGCAATATTGAATTTATAACCATCAGTGTGCTCCCATTTACTATAATCATGATACTGTTATGGGCTGTGTTAAGTCAGTTTTAAAGCTTAAACTCCAGTCTCTTATGACAGGCAGGATTAAAATACGTAAGTACCTAAATATATTGAAAACCTACACAATGGATTTTACAGATACTAGACAATTCTACTTTATGCTGACTTTGAGCAACATAATGCTCACTCTGTGACCAATATTTGGTTTAAGAGTTTGAAAAAAGAATAACTTTGTTTTCTTGTGTTTTCGAATCAAATTGGCCTAGAAACATCAAAAATAGTATTTTCCTTCCAAATTAAGTGATACTACTACCACTGCTCTTAACTATATATTTATCTCAAATCACTTCAGAGGTGAAGTGATCAGCTGGACATTAGACTTTCTGTTTGATAGTTCCTATGACTCTTTTCCTTTTTCACTCTTATTTTAAAATTAGTTCTCTTACATTTACTTGTAAATATCCCGGATTGTTGAGATCTTTTGAGAAAACCTGTCTATATTTTTCAAGAAAGCAAATCAGATAGGAAAAAACCTCTTCTCTTGGATTAATTGGTTAAAAGTCATACATAAAGTACTGGAACAATGTAAAAGTTGGCTGTAAAAAAATACAAAGAGTATCATGATAATGAGTAACGGAGCTCTAAAGTCATTGTGCATTGTTCTCAAAATGTCAGCTCCAGTCTCAGTGGTATCAAGTAGTTTTCTAATTACCTGAGTTGGTCTAGCAGAATCTAACTTACATTCTTCCACATAGCTCTATAGCACCTTTTTTTTTTGTTCCATTTAATCAAAATTATTTACAAACCATTATATTCAATCTCACATGAAGTTTTAAACATAACTTTATATCATGCTCATTGCATTTTAATGGCATATTATTATTTATAAATAGCTTATCTGTACATTTTCTGTGAAATATCATTCTCAATGAATGCCCTAAGTTCAAACGAAACTAAGTTAATATGAAATGCTACACAAAATTTATGCAAAATAGTTAATAGAAACAACGATAATTGCAAAAATCATTTTAAATTACTCTTAAGATAAAACCTAACATACATCAATGAAAGCAAAGGTGATGACAGTTTAAACCTCTATTGCATACTATTTTTCAAATTGTTCCTGTTCTTTGCTGGTTGATTAAATATGCCAATCAATGGGCCAAATTCTGAGATCATGATTCAGGAAGCAATGAACACTTCAAGCTTTGGCCAAACTATTTAATAACCCAACAATCCTCTTAGCAAAATCTGTGTGTGCATTTAGATTTATAAATTAGCGATACAGAGATGAAGTCATTTTTCTAGGTACTGTCTTGGCTGACACACCACAAAGTGAATCAAGTAGCAGAAGCCCAAAAGCATGCGATGAGGTAGCAAAGCTCTCCAATTAGGGGATGTTTACTTCCATTAAGGGTGAGACATGAAATTCAGAGTCTGAGTCTCAACTAACAGGCTACATATTTGCTTTGTTCAAAGTGCATTTGTGTTCAGGCACCAATGGGCCACTGTAATTCAAATTCTATATTAACTTTCTATATGACAACCATCCTGTTGCCTGCAACAGCTAAAACCAAACCAAAACAAACAAGCAAAAAAATTCACTTTCTCAGCCAGAGATCCTTCGCATTTTCTATCAATCAGGAACATCTTCAGGGAGGTGGGGGAGGCAGAGGGAGAAGCCAAAGGACTATGTTCTGTTCTCAGCAATTAAAATGTTTTGTTTCATCAACAGACAATTCTTTCTCCAAGACAGAATTCTGATGCTTGAGGCATAGCAGCAAAAAGCCTAGAAAGTCTGATTTATGACCTTGGAGCAGTTTAATCCCAAAGTGAGTTGACCAATCCAGCTTTAGGTAAATCTGGCAAATGTTACATAGGGAATAAGGACCTCAGTTTATAAAAGAGGGTGGGATGGTGATCCAGCTGTACATCCATTAGTCAGATTTTGATAACACACAGAGTTTAGAAAACGTTTTAATGGAATGTGCAACACAAGAAAGTAAATAGAAAATCAGCTAAAAAACAATGCAGATTTACCAAATGCAGATTTGCCAGATAAATTTGATATCTTCTTTAAAGGATAATTGACTTGATAAAAAGAAAAAAAGACATTAAATAGATATCTCCCTGGATTTCGGGACAATATTTTAAAATATTTCCCAGGTGATACCTTATAAACAATAGAATGTAGTAATTAATACAGAATTTACAGTAGTACATGCACAAGTACAGACAGAAATATTGGAACTCCTTTGCCTGTAGTCAAAGTTGTTCAGCAGCAAGTCAGCAACAAATTAGGAGTGTCACTGGAGAACCTCATAGTTTGCTGTTCTGAAAACACCACTATTAAGTTGGTTTTCAACGATTTTACTTGAAGTTGTTCTGGATTTTACCAGTAGTGTTATTCAGGTGGATAATATATCTAGATATATACAGAATCCATGCAAATCCAGCAACAGTATTTCAACAGGGAAAGGAAAGAAAAAAGAGTGAGTTCCAAACCACTCTGATGGGGTTTTTGTTTGGTTCATTTTGGTGGTGTGATGTGTGGTTGGTGTGGGGGTTTTTTGTTTTGGGTCTTTTTATGTTTGGTTGGTTTGGTTTTCGGTTTTGTTTTGTTTTTTCTGGCAGATGAAGACCAAATCTAAACCTAAGGTCCCCATCCTGAGTCCTGTAAAGTTAAAATCAAAGCCAAGTTACATTATTCACTTCAACACTCATAGTCCTCACTGTCCCTCAAAAGCAAGTCTTAAAAAACTGGCATTTATTCATGGGCCCCAGAAGCAACAGAGGACATGCCTTTGACAGAAAAGGACATACATTACATTTTGAAATGTTGAGCAGCCTTGTGTACAGGGAGGGAAAATAATCTCAGTGGTCCCTCTCCAGCTTTCAACGCTATATCAGTCTTAAAAGTCAATATAGATTGTGTTAAAATCTACTATGGAGTAACAGAAAGTAGCTAGCATAACTTAACTGCCTGAAATGCTAACACTTCAAAATGCAACACTACTCTAGTGCTATTTTTCACTGTATAAAACTCAACCAAGTTCTGCAAATATCTTTGACCTTATATAAAGCTGTGAACAGTATTTCAATGGGGGCTTTCTATGAACATTTTACCTCAAGAAACTGGTTCAACTCCAGGATTCCTATGTAACACTGTATACATAGCTGAATTTGTTTACTATAAATTCTTCTATAAATTTACCCTGAGCTACAACATCATAAGTTCAACACATTTTTTTACAGGACGATGTTAAAATCTCTTCCAATTCATACTACCAAGACACAGGGCTACAGAGAGTGAACAAAGAAACCACCTAAAGCTTCCCAGTAACTTTTCCTGAATTGAGCACTATGCTGAAGAAATGCAAAATGTTCCGTTTCGACTCAGCCAATGCATTTTTGGAAGAGCCATCCTGAATCTCATGTCAGCAGAGCATTATTTTCAGTTCTGTTTCTAGGGGGTTTCTCAAAACCCAGTTTGCACAAGAAATTCTCCTTAGTGTATATACTCATAGACAAGGTGTGCTGTTGACCTAAAGAACACTGAGTTCAGTACTGTCAACTGTGTATTTATTTTAATGGGGCTACTGCTTCAGAATTTGTCTTAATTGTCAAGTCAACTTTCAATTAAACTGAGAGTCTAACACTATTTTATGACTATACTTGATCAGAACCCAAAACCAAAGAAGTGATTTTCTTGTTATAAAATTTAGTTTGCTTTCCAAGAAATATTAATTTAAAAGGTAAATATTTCAATGGATTCAGAATAAGTAGTTTAGGAAACTGAAACAAGGTCAGGTAGCAAGTATGAGCTCCATAACTAACAAGAGTGCAAGTACGTATTTGGCATTTTACAGAACCTTCAGGCTGAGTTTGATTAGTTATTAAAATTATGGCTAGTCTGCAGGGAGAATCACAATAATTGGTATAGGTCATAGATAATCAAAAGTGTTTCTCCCAGTGGGATGAAACCTATTAAAATCAGATATTTAAATCTCTTTAAACTCGTATATTCAACTCATGTGCAAAATTACTTGTCCCAAATCTTAGTCTCCAAGGAAGATTGCAGACATTTTTCATTGTTCTTTATTTGGTGCTAATTAACATTTTCAAGAGGTTTAAGACAGACAAAGCTCAGTATACCCCAAAGAAATGATTCTTTCTAGATGCCAGATATTCGCTTTATCTTGTTCAAAGAATCAACTTTAAAGCTCTGAATGTTTAGATTACAGCAACTGACATCTCAAAGGCTAATATCTAAAAAAAGAATATTAAATAGAGGCCATTATTTCTATTGTGAAGATCTGAACTTAAAATGAATGTTAATCAGATAAATTTTAATTACTGATTGAAATGCCTAGCTTAACTATTGAGACTACTATTGCACTTTTCTCACATTAATAATTGTTACGACAAAGGAATCAGATTAATCAAGAATTATTTTGTCTGGCAAAGTTAAAAAAATGAGACAGCACAGGAAAAATAAGTAGCAAATATGTATTATGTCACAAAATTTTCTAACTGTAAGGTACTTGATAAAATCCTATCAAAACAAAATGCATGTTTATCACAGCTTCAAGAGCTATGGGACTGAACTCTGACATTTGTGCGTAATTCAGAGTTTCAGTTAAAGGTAGGAGTTTTTTCCGTGTATTTTTGTTCTCATCTAAAATTAAAAGTAATCAGATCTTCAGCTATAGTTCATAGACAAAAAAAAAAGAAAAACAGCACTTAATAACACAAAGCCTTACAAAATTCTGTTATTTAACATGGAGTACACCCTTAACATATTACTTGGAGACTGACAACTCAGATCATTGTATTTGTTGAGGCCTTAGAAATAAAAAGTGAAACTCTTTTCACTAGCCACAATTCAACAATAGAAAGGATTCCTGAATAATAACTGCCTCTGGGACATACACATAGCCCTTGATATTTGACCTAAAGCTCAAGTTTGAGCTTTCAAGCTTTAGTTTGCTGGCACCATTTTAAGGACAGGTGACTATGTGCTTGCCAGTCTTGCTACTGGAATGTCACTCTCATGAGGTATTATAAAAACTCCTTAGAATAATTATACAGTGTTTTTTGCAACTCTTTCTTGATTCACAAAGCCATTCAGTCTCTGAAAATGTTTTGCTTTGATTCTCTTTTCTCAAAGTATAAATACAATTTCTTTCCTGTAGTCCAGCGTATTTATTCAGTAAATGGAAGTGTGTGAATGGAGAGCAGAAGGAAGGCAGAAACCATGGTTACTTGCCAATCAAGTCGATATACTAAAAGAGATTTTACTCACCTTGACAACGTCCCTGCACATACAAAGCAGTTGCACTATTATTCCTAATAGTTTCACTATTATTCATCATTTGAAATGCATTCCGCATTTTCATATTCATGGAAATGCTATGGGAAAGGAGTTCGATCTTTAAAGATTTCAGTTCATCAAGGCTGAGCACATGAATTCAATGCCTGTACAGAAAAAGATACGTGAGGAAACTTTCAGCAATCTTCATTAAACTGTTACTAGTGATATAATTTTTCTTACCTGCCTGCAGTGGCATTTTGTACAGTTAAACATTTCTGTTCTTGCCCTGAGAGTGTTCCTTTATGTATCAACAAAAGCTTTGTTATCAACTGTACAACAAATGGATTCATCTCTACCAAGAGAAAGGGCAAGTCTCCTAATCAGGTCAGGGCAGAGAAATGACCACTCCAGAGGGACTCGGCACTAACAGAGATTATGCAGAGCCTGATTTGTCTAACTATATAAATGAAGTCATCACTACTCACCACAACACCTAATAAAATGTGTTGCCATGACTATCTGCATTGTTTTTAAGGGAATTAATGCTGTGTAAGAAAGGTCTGGAGCAACAGCATAGTACTGCTACCATGTTGCAAAAGCATCAGTGACTCTACAGATTAATCTATCATTTGCTATTTCTTCTTTACAGCTCGAAGAGCAAAACAGAAGGTAACAGACCAAAGAGTAGGGACAAGAGCATACAGACAGACACCATCATGGTAGGACATGGCAACTGAGAACCACAGGGTTAAAGAGCAGGACTCTTGAGAGGTCTTATGGAAAAGGTATAGATTTTAAAAAATCCCAGTTCTTCTGTATATTTCCTTTTATATTTAAGTCTCATCTTTATTTTTATGCCCACTTTTCCTGTTAGTTGCAGGAAAAATGGGGGATGTGGTTCTCTACCCACCTTCTGTGTCAATTCCTACCTCAGACTTACAACTTGTCATCTATTGTGGTAACATGGAAAATAACAGAAAATTGCAATCAAATATCATCATCTATCAATCTTCTCTGTTCAGAGCTTGCAAGCCTTATGCAGAGGAGAGAAACAAACCAACCCACTTAACTTTCTGTTCCAAAATTCACCTCAGATACACAATGCTGTGGGGACTGAGAGAACAAGAGGAACCTTGTAAGTAAATCTCAGAGTGGTAAGCAGCTGTAAAATGGAGATCAAAAGAAACAAAAGCCTCCTAAAAATGTACTCCCTACTGGGTTTTAAGTGTCCTGATGCTTCAGTGAATCAGCTTTCCAGTATTTAGTTTACTGGACTGTAAATTAGTTGTATAACCATTGGTTAAAGATTGTTGAGCTAGAAGCCTTACACACTAAGGCAGCATTATAATTAGTTTAGCATAGCAATATGTTTAGTGGTAGAAGAACATGTCAAATAATACTAGTCAGCTGAACATTTATCTGTCATTGCCCTAAGAAAGTTGTTGAGCAATGCAATGCTTAAACAGACCCAAATCTTGTCAAAATCAAAAATTGGACTAAAACTGATAAGATTCCAGGAAACCAGACTTCTCTATAACATTGTCATTATTTTTTCAGTCTTCCCTACAAGAAAATCACAGACAAGTCAATATTTGACATTACTGTCAGCATCGAGTAACAATTTCTTTTTAGTTAGGAACTAATAATTTTTCTTTCCAAGGAATCTAACTCTCAATTTTCACAAAAAGGCATTAAAAACAAAATCTTAGCCACTGACAGACTGGTAACATTGTCATGTACTTGAACAATCTACAAAGGTGAAAGATTTGCATTACCAGAGTTTCACTTATAGCGATAAACTTGTTATTAGTAGAACTTGGCAGAAAATAGTACTTGCTGTTGTCAAACACTGCCAAACCTGAGCAGGCCATCCAGTGAAGTAGGAAAAATCTTTCTTTCCTGAAAACTCCAATGCATGTTTCTCAGAGCAAGATACTGTTTTATAGACAGGGCATGAAAAGATTTTATTCTACTTCTTAGTGGAGCAGATCCACTTTATTAAATGGATCCTGTACCTCTTTCTACCAGGCCTTGATCAAAGAGGGTCCCATGTTCAAAGAAGCATAAAGCCTGCTATTGATATCAGCTGTGCAACCTTTTGTTGACCTACAGAACCCACCTGCTCCTCATGGGCAGGATTAAGGGGAAAACCAGATGGGCCCTGTGCTGTTGAACCACCATCTCTAGAGCCACACAGTCTCCTCTGGCAGGAACGTTGGTGCCCATATGGAAGAACCAAAGGTGACAGTAGTCCAGGGGCTGAAGAAGTCTCCACAGTCTTTCTACAACACCCCAGATACAAGCCTGACAAGTCACAGACCTCTTAAGAAAGGAGGTCAAGTAGATTGGATTCCTCTGTCCCATGCAGCAGAAACTCTCCCATAATGATAACTGACCTCTTCCTCACAGACCTCCTGCACGGCTCAGGCTAAGCCAGTGCAGACACTTGGATGGACTGATGTCCTAGACTCCCACCTGCTCTCTTGTGGCACTGAACCAATCTACCAGCAGAGGAGCAGACCTCCTCTTGGGGCCAGACAACACCAGTTCTCAGCCTTCACTGTCACAGGACTCTCTCATTTCCCAACCTTGCAAACACAGAAGATGATCCCCTGTCCCTGGCTCAGTGACAAGCCCCACATGCTCTCTTGTGCCCTGGGCAGAACAGACCAGCAGCTCAAGAAGTCAAGGTCCCTGACACCCCAGAGCTCTGTGGCCTGGTCACCACCACTGTTGAATAGGTCTACAGTGTCTTTGGCCAAGATTTTAGCTCCGCTTTGCGTGCACAGCTTCCTTTGTTGGCTGTGCTGTCAAACAGAGCCCAACACATGTCACCTGCCATCCTCCACACTCTTCCACATACATCTACTGTAAGAGCACCATAAAAGCAAGAACTAAGCCTAGGGGAAAAAAACTGGACATAGGAGTAATATTTCCTTCTAAGCTATAACAGCAAAAAAGTTACCAGTGTGATAAAGTTAGATGAAATTTTTTTTCCAGTTCCTCTGATAAGTCAGTGAACCCCTGAGAGCAAGAAGCCCAGAATGGACAGATATAACAGCTTTCAGTCACCACATATATCTTCCCAAATGTCCAGCCATAAAGAGACACAATACTGACATGATGTCAGGTCTTCACACTACAAAATTAATAACACTTTCAGCAACTATGTTATAATCTAATGACAAAAATACTGCAAAATTGTTTTCTCAGAAAACAACTGAAACACTAATATTTCAAAAGTGACTTGGTAGGAATGATGGAATTGGTTGTGCTAGAGAAACATCTTATTGTGGAAAAAAAACCTACAGCCAAGTAAAATAAATTCAGTGTAACAAGTACTGCAGAACTCCCATAGATTTCTGTTACCTTCATTAAGAAAAAAGGATTGCGTGAGTGAAATACAACCAACTAATGCAATGAGTGTGAAATGTTAAGGGGGATCACAGGAAACATAAAAATCTTGAAACATATGATTATTTTGAAGCAACTAGTCAGAAAATACAAGAGTTCTTGATTTAAACATACTCATTGTGCGGGATGACTCGCAATGTAAACACTCTGATACTCTGTTCTTACATGGTATTCAAATTCAATGTCCTTGAAATGAAAAGAAAGAAAAAAAAACACCTATTAAAAAAGTTCCATTTCAAAAGATGAAGTGCATTGTCAATGTCAAAACTCACCAAGAGAAAATTGCAAGTAGCCAAAGGACTAAAATATTATGAACTGAAACACAGAGTGTAAACAAACTACTTTAACAGCTATGACTTTAAAAGCCTTTTTCCTATGTCATTATCCCCCCAAAAACTGAAAGGACCATACAAAGGAGCTGCAGAGGAACAGCCAGGAATAAAAGATGTTTCAAAACATGGAGGTCACATTAGCAGCTTTGTAGAGGAACTTGTGCCATTTGAGACACATGCAAGTGCTTTGGGAAGAGGAAGAATACAGAGGTGATAATATGCAATGATGATACACTGTAAATGGAGAAAAAGGTAACCATACTATATCCACACAGTATTTAGCTCATACTACTTCGGGAGGGTATTTTGAGGATAGCTCCCTAAAACATCAGCACATCATCCAGAAGCTAGGAAGACGGCAATCAGAATACCAGGAATTCTTAATAAAGGAATAGACAAAAGGACAAATATATTATTGTTATTCCGCTACATAAATTCATGTTGTTTCTGCACACCGAACAGCGCATGTAGTTCTGATTGTTCCATCTCAGGAAAGACACAACAACAGGATCAGAGATATCTAAGAGCTTCAGTGTGAGGAGAGTTTAAATACAGTCAGATTCCTCAGCGGAGGAAAATCACTGAATGAGGAAGAATGAATAGGGAATAATCAGTCACTCAAGAACTAAAGGGCACCAAATGAATTTTTCAGACAGCAGGTTTAGAACAAAAGGAAAATATTTTTCGCACACATGTAAATAAATTATTGGATTGATTGCCACAGCCAGTAATGAAGATGGTTTTAAAAACTGATTACACAAATTCAAAGGTGATTAACATAATAGGCTGAATGCAACTTCCTCCAGTTTAGGAAGCCCCAGCAGCACAGCTTGACATAAGTTATGTGATATTTTGCATTTTTACTACTACTTTTTTTTTCCTGATATTTCTTTTTAAACATTGAACTTGCCATGATACAGTTTCAAGTATGCTCTTTCAACAGCTGAATCAGCACAACTGGAAAAGCAACCAACCTCAGTCCTGGGACGAAACAACAGTGCAAAGGGCTCAGCCATAGCTGTGTGAGCCTTTTTGAGCGACTTAAACCAACACAAGTGCAGCCTGTCTCCAAAAGAGGAGGTCCCAACACTTGTCTCCATGTCCTGCCCTAGGAAAAAACAAAAAAAAACCACACAACATACAATCCACACACAAAAATATTCAAGTTTTCAAATATCCATAGCCCTGGCCTGGATTTCTATTCAGACACAAGCTCCAGCACAGACAGGTTTGACCTGACTCTGTGGCAGCTTAAACAGCTTCTGCTGGTGGCTCTACACTGTGCTGGTGCATGTGGTTTGCCAAAGGGTTTCCTCAGTGTCCTCAGTAATACCGAGGTGTATTTTGAAGGGGATGCTATTTAATAATGCTAACTTTTTAACGTGTGCATATATTATTCTTTAAAAATCCAAGGCTACTCATGGTTTTAAGGATAACGTTCTTAGAATCATGAGCAATAACAAAACTACTTTCTCCACATTGAGTCACAAAACTTTGAGCTTCTGCATGTCAGTATTTTCTCTTCCATAAATGCAAAAAACCCCCAGAAAGCCTCATTTATTCATCAGCTACACATTATATGCTACTGTTTAACATTCATTGTTGAATTGTATTTCAGTAATAAAATGTAACTCTACTTCCTCTAAAATCTGCTTCCTTCAACTTCATAAAAAGATTTCAAATCATTTGTGATTAACCTCCAAAATAAAATTTAAGCATCAGATACATGCTGAAGAAAACAAAAAGTACTTTACAACACAAAGATCACACATGGAAACTGCACAAAAAGAAGAACTTCACTTTTCATTATTTTACAGAATGAGTTCAAGTACATATTTCTGAGTCACACACATACTCAGTTAAATGACTGTATATAAAGCGGTATAGTTTTGCATCTGGAAGCAGCGATTACTGTTTTATGTAGTACATGCTAAAAGCTGCTATCCTAAATAAGACTGATGTTTTAACCTTTCAAGAGACATACATGATAAATTTGGTCAAGGACAAAATCAGACATCTTTCAAAATTATAATATTAATGTTATCAATAAACATACATGGTAGTTTTCAATGCTTTTAAATCAAAACCCAATAAATTCTATACTAAGCTTACCAGATAGTCAATAAACCTTGCAATTAAAATAGGGTGATTGCATACAGTTCTAATAGATTGGAATACTGTTATATGCTTTAGCAAACTTACAAAATTACTTATTTTAATTTCTAGTAGTTTCATCCCAATATTCCTATTCTGCAATTCAGCAAGCACTACTGCCATCTCCTGACATTTAGTTGCATGTATCAAAATACATCTTTACATTTAGTAGACGTGTCTTTAAAGCTCTGTGGAACTTAATGTTCAATGACTAAGCTGTTTGCTGTCAGCTTTTTGAAATCCATTTTGCTAGTTACGTTGACTTTATTTCTGTATTTCTAAAAGGTTTTCTTTCTTTATGATGTAATTCCTTCCCATCCCCTATTTATCATATTATTGACACTGATGTCATCTAAATGACATAATGGGTTTTATCTTCACATGAATTCATTTTACCCCAAAGACAACTCCTTTGATGATGGTCAATTTGAAACACCATATATTTGGTCCTGAAAAAAACATAACTAGCATTTCTCATCTATACACAAACAGCATTCCTACATTTTCAAAGCATTAAAAATATTCAGTTTTGCACTGTAACAAGCATAAAATTTCCCAGTCTTTCAAAACAAAAAGGGGATTATCCAGAAGCAGCAATATGCTGTTTATAGAAATTATCTTAAAGGTCATCGGAGCTCCCCAAGTGGGAGTGCTGATCGCAGATTGGAAGTCCCAATTCAATGTGTCTGTTTTCCTGTTTCTCCTCCAGCTTGGCAAGTAAATTATATACACAGAAAAGCAGAAGGAACAAAGAGAAAGAAAAAAGACTCTTCAGTGATTATGAGTATGGCAAATGTGTATAACCGGGATTCAGGTCATTGCTTCAATAAAAATAATTTCACTAAGCAGGACAGCTCCTCTAGGAGAGATTTATTAGGCTCTATATCTCCTACCCATCTGACCTGTCGGCTTGTTGGCTAATACAGGTGAATCTCACATTTTAACCAAGAAGGACCAGTTCTGGACCACTGAATTACATCTCCCTGTCTGGGAACCAGTGCAGCAGAAGACAGACTATCCCAGTACTCTAAAACACCTTTGGAATAGAGGGAAGGAAAGAAAACAAATTAACAAGGCAGAAGGCCATCAGTAATTAGAAGCATTAATCCCAGGAGAAAGTAACTGGTGGCATGAACTGTGGGGTTGTCATATGCAGGTTCAGGAGTTGGACTTGATGATCCTTCTGGGTCCCTTTCAACTCAGGACATTCTGTGATTTATGATTCCATGATCTACCTTCCTTCCTCTCCTAGCTTGCACAGATCTCATTATTGCATTCCAAAGATTTAATTGCATAACTAGTCCTGTAGCCTTCAGAACAACTCCTCATCTGGCTTATGATATAATTGTTTACCACATCAGACTATATAGAAAGTCTCCTTCAGGATCACATCTGTATGGAGTCTTACATACCAGCCAGCCACAACCTAGGAATCAGACTCAAAAAAACTATTAGCTCATCATACTGCCCAGTAGGGCACAGTTATCATTTGCTGGATGCACCCTCTTCCAGCTTTGTTACTTGTATTATTGCAGACTTCTTCCCCCAAATTATTTTTATCTTAAGGCAAAATAGACACTTCAACATCGCCACGCAGAAAGCAAACAGTGGTTTCACCTCTGGAACAACAATTTGACCGTTTTATCCTGTTGAGTATATGACCCCCCTGAGAAGCCCTACTTATTTATATCAACCCTGAAATGAGGACTTCGTGGATTTAACTAAAAGTGATACTCAGGATATTAACCAAATACTGGTTTGGTGCAACAACAAGGCTTTTAAACAGACTGACTTTTTGGAGTAAGATTTCACTTATGTAATGGAAACACTTCATTTGCCCAGGTAGACCATGTTATGCTACTGTAGATATGCAGAATGTAGTAAAACATACTTAATAATCTGGACCCAGTAATGTCACTTCTTAGTCTAACCAGACTGGGTTTTCCTTAGATTTTCCAACTTCCTCATGGCTATTCCTGAAGATATTACACTTTCAACCAATTAAATAACAAACAACATTAATCACAGCATATTTGTACATTAGTGGCAAAAAAAAAAGGCATAATTAAAAACAAGATGTATCAGGAGCTACAAGCTGGACAAGTACAACACTGGAGTTGCATTTTCACTCAATATCTCTAGCCTGATTTTTTGGCAGAAAACCTTATTTTTCTACTTTACTGCTGGCTGATATCCATGTTGAGGTTTTTCTATTAGCGCAGCCTATTTCCCCCAGCATTTCAGAGGGCTGCATTCAATTTCCTCTCTGGGAATTTGAGCAGAAAAAGGGATTGGCTCGGCATTCTTCTTAAATTTTGAAGCTAGTTTCAGCTAGCTATTCCATCATTATCTTTTTTCCTCCTTTATTGAATTGCATCACTACACTTTTCTCATCCCCCTCCATGACTAAATTGTTTTATGTCTTCCATAGTCTTTTAATTGGCAACCATATTCATCACCTCAAAGGATTCTAATCCAACACCTCCTTACTCTGATATTATGAGTCCTTAGTTTGTGAGTTAGAAACCACCTTGGTTTTGTGTAGTAGAAAAAACAAATTAAAAAGGAAAACAAAAGGTGACATATTAACCAAAGTTCCTACACAACACTGAAGTCCTAATATTTTTTCCTGAGACAGATATTTACTTATAGTTAACCAAGTAGAAAAACAAACATAAAATTTCTTTGGCTGTTACAATGCTCCCTAGCACCTAATCCTGAATTATGTTGGTGTAGACAGCCTGATTCCCTTATACCCAAATTAGAAAAGGTGTGGGTTTACTAGTTAAAACAGATTCATGATTCTCAGTCCTATGCAGGAAATAAGGATCCGTAGAACGATGAAAAGCAGAGTTAACTGATCACTTCATGGCCTGAATATGCACAAGAGGCACCGTCCCCTTATTGGGTGAAGCATCAGCATCCCTTGTCAACCCACAGGATGTTACAAACACGCTCCAAAAGGAGCTTGGATGACTGTTTGCATGTGATGTTTTCAGAGCTGGCACAAATGTCAGAGAGATGTAGGGAATTCAGATGCAGAAAATTAACACTGGGACTGGATAATTTAATTACCATCTTCTAAATGCAATGTATTATTAGACTATGAATGTGTTTAGGTAAATAAAAACTGTCTTTCATGATGATTACAGGCTGCGGATTAAATAGCTATGAAGTCAATGTTACGTACTACAACAACAAAAAAAAAAAAAAAGGTGTTTAGGACAAGTCCCTTCTCAAACCATGTCCAGTCTTAAAAGAGAACTCAAACACAGGTGATGGACCAATACTTATTATTAAAACATAACTTTTGTCTGACGGTGATTACCTAGATCTAATTACAGGAAGAAATACAATCACGACCAGAAGTTTTCATGAGAACAGAACAAAATACCACACAATGCGTGGCCTCTTATTCTTCACATCTTAAGTTTCCTAAACCAGTTTTAGCATGTGGGTTGGACTAGATGATCTCCAGAGGTCCCTTCCAACCCAAATCATTCTGTTATTCCTGCTTATAGTGAAAACGGAGCAATGGAAGAAGAGCACCAACTCTTAGAACCATATGAAATGTGTTGACTTCAGAGTACTGCACAGTCACAATCTGTCATATGTTTTGGGATTTCGTACGTTTGTTAAAATACGAACAAACAACAACAAAACTTTCAGTGAGTTAACTCCTTTCTCTTTGCACTCATTGGGTCTCTAGGTATTGTCAGTAATAAGGTAAAACAGATAACTACAAAACCAAAACTGCCATACACATACACTTCACTGAAATGTCTAATTTAAGCAAGAAGTAAACTGTTTGCTACATTAAATCCACTGGGTCTTTCTCTTTGAGAAAATTAGGGAAAGGTTGAATTTCAAATTCATTAACATTGAACCTGATTTGATGCTAATCCTCTCAAAAGCACAAATTATAAAAAGCATTTCTGAATGATAAAGTCATAGTTCACATCCAGTCTTTCGTTCCCTACAGTAAATGTTGTAGTGTTATTTATACCAGGCTGAATTTAATTATTTGGTATTATTCACGAGGGTAGTAGTTCTCTTTGTAGCTTATTTTTGTGGTGAATTAGTCAATCAATAGTTCCTCAATTTTAAATTGATTCTTATTATCACTATGACAAACTACGATAAGCATCTTTTTTCTAAAGAAGGACAAAAGACTTATAGCACTGCATGTTGCTTAGCTACCAAGCATCTATGATTCTCAAGGGTGTAGATAGTTGGCAGATTGTAGAAATGTAACATTAAATTCATAATTTTAAAATTGGTAAACTTCTGCAAATACATTTTCTCTCTCTTTAGAGATTTTAGTACTATCAGAAATAAAGTACTAATGATGATGACAGTGGTATTCATCTTTTGGTGGTATTTCCTCTTAGCAGAATCACTCTGTCTTTAAATGACATGTAAATGCTAGGATATAAATTAAATTTCAGTGTTTGACAACCAAGCATAAGAGCATTGAACACAAACATAGTAAGTTCTTTGCTACATGTTAATAACGATTTGGACTGATCACTGCACATTCACAAGGAGACTCCTCCAGAGCACATTGGTCAACGTGTACCACACATTTTAAAATAAAATTGGACAAAACATACATGCATTTGATCTTTTAAAAAATGAGGAATCAAACACTCAAATCTAATCTGATGCAAATCTCACTCCTATCAACAAAATGAATCTCACAGGTCTCATTGTGCTTTTGGCCAAGGTCTTAAGCCCAAGGCTGCCTATTTTTTCATAAACTCCAAGCCCACCTCACTCCTCCACACACACCCAACCCACTTCCCCAATAACCAGACTTAAAATCCATAACCTATTTTCTGGACAACATCTGTAAGTAGTTTCCAAATGACTGAACACATCCCCTTTGCTGCAGTAAGCCTTAAAACCCATGAATATGGACAATCCTGCCCTGAGTGAGGGAAGCTTTGCTCTTCCAGTGCTTTTGCCAAATTAATTTACCACCAGTAACTATCACCTCAGCCAGCTCAGCTCTTTTTCTCCTGTGACAAAACCACAATATCAAGGCTAACAGACAGGATTTAAATTAAAAAAAATTATAAAATTAGGTAACGTATTTATGAATCTTACGTATTATATTTATCTGTCAGAATTTCTGAGCAGTGACACACAGTCTAAGAATGAGCCCATCTGTTTAAAGAATATACTGCTTTATGGTTTAGTTTGGGTTTTGGTGTGGGGTTTTGGTTTGGGGGTTTGTTTTGTTTGCTTTTTTTTGGGGGGGACAGGGTTTGTGGGTTTTTTTTGTTTGGTTGGGTGGAGGTTTTCTCGTTAATTTGTTTGGTTGTGTGTTTGGGGCATTTGTTGTTGGTTTGGAGGGGGAGGAGGGGTGGTTTTATTTTGGTTTGTTTTTCTGTTGTTGCTTTGGTGTTGCTTTTTTTGTTTTGTTGTTTATTTGGTTTAATGGTTGCCCTGTCCTCCTGTATTTTTGCAGATTCATAGCTGCAAACCAACAGTGCCATCCACTGTTCCTGAGGGTAATCTTGCTAAATGGATTTTTTCCAGTGTTGAACAAAATAAGACATCCTATTTTAGAGTCTCTGTACTTGCAAACACTTGCTTCCTGGTACAGGCAAGAGCTTAATACTTCTAAAGAAAAAAAGCCAAACTGTAATTTGTGATTGAGTTCTACAGAAAACTTTATGTGTAATTCAGATTTTACTCCTATGATTGCAGTCTTTTATTCAGATATTACTGCATATAATTGATTTTTAGAAGGGCTGTAGGCCAACTTCACATCCAAATCACAAAGGGGGCAATTTTGTGATTGCACCAAATGGTTGTCAGCATGACCAATTCTGGAACTGACGTTTCCCTCAGAGTGGTGAAGCTGCCTGGTGTCAGCAGGGAAGCCGCACACAATATTCGCACCTACACTCAGAAAAGGTGCAACCGCAGTACAAAGCTCTGCTGGTTTTCAGTCGTTTCTCCAGTCATCTGTTTGGACCTCTATTGACCAATGCACAGGCCTACAAATAAATTTTGTTGATCAAAGAGGGAACCAGTAGCTTAGAAGAGACATCAGAAAATAGCCATTTACACTGAAATCAGGAAAAGAGGTTAGAATAACAGTCATAATACAGAAAAAAGGGAACAAGCAGGTCAGTAAGACAGGATGCAACAAGATGTAGCACTTTTGGTATGAAACCATTAAATTCACAATTTGTTTGAGGGATTCTGGTAAATACATAATTCTAGATAGGTTTAAGGCAGTGAGGATGCGTGCAACTGCATCTAAGTGTCATTCCCCAAAATGAACACAGTAATTAGATGAATTATGATCACAAAGCTGCAATTACAGACTCAGCAACTAATGCATTGGGGACCATGCACTGCAGGTAAAAAAACATACCAATATATATGATCTTGGTGGAAACAAAGAGACTACACTTAAATACATACAGATATAGAATTACCATAGAATATATCATCCATCTGTACGTAGAAAGCTAACTTGCAGTAAATATAAATTAATATGTGCATAAATACCATAAAAATACACGAACAAAGCAGTATCACAGGCATCACTTTAAATAACAAACAATGAATGTCATAATTAAGTTATATTAAAAAACAACTTGGATTAAGGAGTTTGTGGTGTTTGTCCTATCATATGACTTCTCAAATACATTCCAGTGAGGTCAAATAAGCATCTATCAAAAGTAGTTAAATTAATGCTTGTTTTACTTTTCATGGACATGCATAATCAGTACGATTTTTTTTTTATAATACTCAAAACTTTTTTTGTGATATATCACCATCAACACTAGTTGCTAATAAAATCAGTCTTGGACAGAACACCTCAATTTTTTAAAAACAATATTTCAATTCCCTGGTGCAATTATGGAACTTGAAATGTAATTCTCTTTAGAACTGCAAAGGAATTAGACCAGAGAAACCCTGTTGGGGTAAAACATGATAAAAAAAGTGGCTTCAAGACCTCTTTTATATTCCTGTTGCCTCATGTCACGTTACATTCCGAGTCCAAGTTGCATTAATGTCTGTGAAAGGACAATAAGAAAATTCAGAAAGGAAAGAAATCTGTGTAGCTTCTCATTTGAAATGAAAAAATCATCCACTGTTGTCCTACTGCAATTTAACATTCTACATTGTGGTGTGCCTTTGAAATGCAATAGTTATCTGGTAGGATGTTGACAGAATCATCAGTAATTTTCATTTAACTGAACACTGTAAGGAGGCAGAGAGAAAACCCAGTCTTTAGTCTGATGTCATGCAGTGGGTAATGGAAATTTTTCTTCACATTACTGTTGTGAAAATCTCTTATTTTGAACAAGCACTGTACAGCAATGTTGGAGGTGCCATGTACAAAGACAGCTTTGTCACATCTGTCCGTGCTTTTCTTGGTCAAATCAAAGCATGTCTCTAAGTTTGAGCCATTAAATGAAATACAAAGCAAACATGTTAGTCTGAGCTAAACCAACCGCTATCAAAATTCACAGACATTTATGATTACTTCAAATTATCCACCCAAAGAGTTAATGTACAGGGAAAAATATTTCCCTACCACTCACTCCGTATGTGCCAGTTATCTATATTACTGGTGACATCTGTGAAATAAATGTCACTTGGTACACCACTGATCTGTGATTTGGGATCACAGGCATGGTTCTGAACATAGAGGTTTGAACCCAGCAGGACTGAACTGGGAAGCAAAATCTCAAATTCAAAATGCCATTTAGGACAGAAGATGAGGAGTATTTATCTAATTGATGACCCTGTTTGAGGACCATTGCCCTGCTTCTCAGAAGAAAGGTTGAAGCAGAGCCAATAGCAGCAGCTGCCCTCTCATCCCACCCCGCTACCAGGCACAGGACAGCTGTGAAATTCCCCCTTTTGCCTTTCAGGAACATAAGGAAGCACCACAATATCCCAAAAGCCAATAACCCACAACTCAAAAAATAACCACTGATCACTTCCATTGGCAGTTCCTATAACATCTAAACACATGCCAGTGCAGAGCCAATAAAGTAAGAAATAAACCATTATTTTTTTTCTTCTGTTTTTGGTCCCTATTAGCCTCCCATCTTACACAAGGATGAGGATGATCAATTAATAGAAATCATACAAGTGCAGGTTTTGCTACCCTGGAACAGAACTGCTTCACACAAGGATTTGAAAGTAAAAATTCATCTTTAAGTCCTATTGTCTGTACTGTAAGATGGAGTAGCCCAAGATGAGGTTAGTAGACACATCTTTCCTGAGTTTTTCCAACTTAGAGAATTAAGTATGTCCCTGGGTGGCCGCATTTGTTTTCAACCATCCTAAACTGCTCCTCAACAGGAGCAATCATTAGCTTTGTTCTGTCCTTCTGTATCTTATTACTCTGAGTTAGCAAAAAGACAAGAAAAAACATCAAGAATATCCTGATTCCATTTTATCAGCAAATCTTTGAAAACTAACTTTTACTGTATATAAACAACAAAGCATGATGCAGCTGGAGGAAAGTTTGCCTACATCACCTAGAAAATTAAACTTATCTCCATGACTGTCTTCAGTAACCACTGATGCCTTTCAAACTTCTTTGAAAAATGAGACTTCGGTCTTGTTTGATTATTTTTAAAAGTCTATACACTGTGACAGTAAATATATCTTTATGAAATAATTAATCTCTAAATCCCATATTTTTCAATTTAAAATTAGAAAGCATTCAGTAAAATTAATTTGTGAGACTCTTCTATAACGTGTGATAGTTTTAGGCAGATCATCTCCAATTTTAATAGCTGTTTCTGAGAGAGGTTCTTGAAAAGAGAAAGGGTGGCATAAACAGGTATTTAGATGTAACGTAACTGAGTCTCTTCAAAAATTCATCTATAGATACATATTCCTCTAAAAAAATCATCTACAGGTTTCTGCTTGTGGTAAAACAGAGACAGTTCTCAAGCATGAGAGAAAGAACTAGAAAATTATATTAACAGTGAGACAAATACCATCCTGATGGATGTGAAACGGAGATCTGCTTTCTCTTACCAGGGTTTACACTATTTCTTCCTCTGTTGAAATGATTTCTAGAAGGATTTTGCTATTGAAGACATTTCTATTTAAAACAAAGGATGGCAGCGTTTGCACAAGCACCTGGTGAAGTAGATCTCTGGCCACTATGGGTTATTCACAGCGTGGGGAATAAGAGTGGAAAGTGTTCCACAGTGCTCATGTGAGTAAAATGGTGCAGGAGGTAGCAGGCCCATGTCAATGAGATGGAAAATAAATGGATTAAAATGTTTTGCTTAATTAGGCTATGACACCTCAATAATTCAAAAAATCACAGCTAACCAAAGGACATCCCGGTTTGGGAAAACTGAATAAACACTAGTAATGCTGTTAGCAATGTTTCTATTTGACTGCTGTAAAAGGCCCATTTAGTTTTCCTCTGGAATACCTAAAAAATACCACATATCCATGAGCACCCTGACAAAGACTGATTACTATACAGACTAGGTAACAAAAACTAGACTAGTAGCATTCAAGATCAACTTGTCTTTATTTCGGTTTACGATACTCATAATTGTGTCTGATCTGTTATCCTCTACTGCCCTCTAAACACCCTCTGTCTTTCTACACATTTCACAGCATCACACTTGGCAACCTGTTAAAACCGTCTAATCTAAAAGGAGTTTTCATCTCAACAACAGTCCTGTTACCCAGTAATGCCATATTTTCAATTTTTTACTCAGTTAGCTTAGGTACTTTGACTTAATAGCTTTAACTGCAGCAAACACCACTGTTCTTGATAGAAGAATCTTGAACTGCTGGGAGTCTGGTCTACAGTAGAGAGCTGATATATTCTATACTTTTTATTTGTAACAAAAAAAAAAACCCTCTAATATTCAAGAGATTCACATTTGCAGAAGGTCAGTAAATGACTGACATTACGTGCATGTTACAGAAAGTCACGCTGCAAAAATGCAGGAGTGTTATAGCTGGTGATAGACATATCAATCATGGTTATAAATAACCTGCCAATAAACCCTAAAATAGTTAAGGTAGTTTAAACACAAACTACACCATTTCAGGGATGTTTTCTTTGCTAACATTTTAATTACAGCCTCTCTAAAACATTACACTGCAAATAGTAGAAACTTTCACAATCTTTCCTCCATAGAAATTCAGCTTCTATACCCAGTTTATTGGAGAGGCAGAAAGGATGGGTGCTAAAGGGTTAATTCCCTTCCAGCAGTTGCTAGGTAACATGCTCTGCATCCCTGTCCCAGGGTGTTCAAAGTAGTCTTCCAAAAAATCACTATTGCTTCATCTGAGATTTCATTACTTGAGTGCTGTCCCTCTCTCTTCTCATTTCCGACCATCTCCTCCCACCCCCCAGCATCCAGAAGATGCTGAACAAGTATCATTCTAGAGTAAACCAGACCTAATCTTCCGGATTTAATCTTTCCCCGAACCCTACTGGTTTTGTGCTGCAGCCCTGCCTCCTTAGCCTCGCTGCAGTGCCAGCAGTGCTGGGAGCTCCTGGGAGCAGGAGCTGCAGGAGGGGGGCCCAAAATGCACAACACAAAATAACCTCTGGCTGCCACCAGCTGAACCTCTGCTCCACATGTGCTCTCATAGAGTCTTAATTCCCATCTATTGTGCTCACCTAGCTTATAACCTACAGAAAACCACGTTTCAGTCATATACTTCTGAATTTGTTTTTTTTGTGAAATCACTTCCAAACCAATTTGAGGGTGAGTTGTTTTTCTTTTTTCGTGGGGGTTTTGTGGTGGCTTTGTTTGGTTGGTTTTTTTTTAAATAAAAACCACCAGTGCTATCGCAGACCAGACTACCAGACTGAACTTAAAGCACAGTAAGCCAATGTTATTTCAACAAAAGCAGAATGGAAATACTAATAGCTATTTCTGAATTCTGTTACAGAGAAAAGTGAACAACCAGCTACTGTCACTACGTGAGTTTTCCACAGCAAAAATTCCGCTGCTATATTTCACTGCTCTTCCTCTGTTAGGGTGGACTTTCATCTCTAAAAAGAGGTCTTCAAAAGACCCATGATGCTACAGAAGGTGAGGTCTCCCATAGCTGACTAAATTTCACTGCTGGCATTTTTATCAGCTCCAGGTTATTGTATTTTAAAATATGCTGATTCCAAACTAAAAGCTTGGAATCTCTCTCTGGAATTTGAATTGCAGGTGCTGCAGTGAGAGACGGTCGTGCACAGGGCAAATACAGTGTCTCTCCACGTGCACAACATTAGCATACGCAGTTGAAGGCACTTCCCATTTGTGAGGATACAGAAAATCACTAGACCATACAGAACTAAAATCATCAACTTAGATCTAAAATGAACACACTGCTGGAATTAAGTTCAATAGAAACATGTTTTTGTCAGTCAACAGCTCTTCAGAAGAGCCAACTATAAGAAAAAGTACCAGGAAGGACAGATTACTGTAGATAGCCCATAAACTTCTAAAGGATTCAGCTGTGTTGTGTTGGTTTTTAGCACCAACACAAACATTAGAAACAAGCTGGTTACAGAAGTTACTGATAAAAAAGATATTTAGTTTTGAACTAATTCCCTCAATTCTCTATTACTAGATGTTACTAATATTTTTAATTGAAATACTGACAATTTTTTTTACAAATCTTTAAAAAGATTGGCCAATTATTGAAAAACAGTAAGTTTGTTAAAT
Source organism: Patagioenas fasciata (assembly GCF_037038585.1). Taxonomy (NCBI): domain Eukaryota; kingdom Metazoa; phylum Chordata; class Aves; order Columbiformes; family Columbidae; genus Patagioenas; species Patagioenas fasciata. The sequence goes on along the minus strand of NC_092526.1, from coordinate 8,807,046 downwards.
AGATGATATAATTGAGGAAACACTTAAACCCTAAGTAAACCAGATTATAATTAGAGTCTAAGAAACAAACACCATCATCGTTCATGACTTCCCACTTCCTTTGACAAGTCATTGAACCTTACTGCTTTAAGCCCTTTATCATTAGCAGATGCTGACTGAAGGAGATACTTCCCCACATTCTAATAAAACCATTTTAAAATTCCTACTCTGAGAGCACAAAGTCTTGAGATACAAAATGTTTTCTGACTGGTACAGAAGTTCAATCAATACACCCAATTCATTCATCGTGTTGCTTTATAATTCAAATGGAATAAACATTACACATTACAGAGCAAATAAAACAGCCAGTATGTTACTGTCAGGCTACAAGTGCAGCACTACTAATTTCCACAGCTCTTGTCTGAGGATGGGTTTGGGATTTGTTTCAATTTGATGCCTATGTTTGCAATGTATTCCATATATGTATGAACTAAAGGTTTCTCCATTAATGAATACATTGATAATACCTTTTTATTTACTCAGAACTCCTAAAAAACCCTTAAATTTTGAAATTTAGGCTTTATATGATCTACTTCTGTTGCTGTTACTGGGTGGGGTTTTTGTTTCTGTTTTTAAATGACATTCAGAGTTTTCTCTATGCACAAAGTGGACGGATGCTTCAGACTGTGGATTGCTGAGGGCAGCAAAACAAGCACAGAAGAGCTCTATGCATATCCAAAAGCGTGTGACACAATAGCTTTAAGTCTGCATTTCCAGTTCTCTCCATCCATCGTGCCAGCTTCTTCCTGTAACAGCTCAGCCCTCACCTCTGCCCCAGAACAGAAAACTCTCACACTTCCAACACCACTGAGCATCTGACAAGAGGTCCTAGCTAAGTCTACACCCGGGATGGTTGATAACAGGAAATATAAACCTATAAGTTTCATCTCCTGAAGCCACAATCAGATCTAACTACCTTAAAGGCAGCTGAGAAGTACCCAAATTCCACAGTTTAACAGGTAATTTGCATGCAGGGACACAGATATTACCCCAGAGAACATCACCCTAAATTTGAGAGGATTACAGCCTCAAAGTAAAACATAAAATAGAGCAATTGTAGTGAACTTTCCCTGCTATTGCTCACACATCTCCACACTGAGAGCTGGCTCAGCTCTGAAAGGGAAAGAAATACCTGTTTCTTCTCCCTCTTCTGAAGACATTCCGTCAGGACTGTCCATATCCTTGATAAAAATATAGCCTGCTTTGGGAGGCAGAGAAGACAACAGTGCACTCACTGCATCAACTCAGTGATAGCAGCAGCTCATAATTGCTCACATCTCCTACCAGGAATCAACTGTGTGGATGTCAGTTACTTTGTTCTCCCACATCTCCTTGAGGATCCCTCAGCTGGGGTTTGTTCTCAACCAAGGAGACCTGTCTGCTGCACACAGTGTGGTGCTGGTGGAAGGAGGGAGCAGGCACCTTGCCTGCCTAAACTGTCCATGCCTTAGAATGAGGCCAGGGTAGGCAGGCTGGAAATGACTGAGCCAGCAACGAGCCCAGTTAACATTAGGTCCCAAAAAGTAAGTTCTATAAAGTACTCCAAGACAAAAGCAAAGCCTGTAATGCATACTAGGAAAGTCTTATTTTTAATTTAATCTGCTGCTCTTACAGGATTTCAGGAGGAAGACTCCTATTTTGACACTTACAGCAAAAATACTAATCCTAATGGCAAAACCCAAATGAAGATGAAAGACAATTTGATCCAAGTTTGAAATGGCAGATCCACTAAGAGTCACAGTTCAGAGTTACAAAGTGATTATTATTTTATCTATAAATTCTTTTTGTGAACTCTGCTGTATTGTTTCAGGCACTGTAAAAGCAGATAATGATAGCTATTGGCCTAAAATGTTTGCAGCCCAGGGAACCAAACAAGAAGATGGATAGCAGGACACATCACATCATTAGAGTAGTTTAGCTATTTTTTTTTTCCCTAAATATTATAGTACAATGGAACATTCTAGTCAGGCTGGAAATCTCATTTTAATGAGTTCTGCAAGAATAAATACAAACTGACAAAGCCACATATCTTGTTAACACTCCAACTACTGTAATTATTCTCTCCAAAAGACAAATTATCATATTCGGTTTAGTATTTAGTGATAGTTGCATGCATTTAAAATATGTTTGTGTATACCTATGCATAAATGAATATGTAAGTATATATTATGTGTGTGTGTGTATATGTGTGTGTGTGTATATATATATATATATTCAAGTCCCAACAGCTACTTGCCAGCCCGATCATTGTTAGTTACCTAACTTCTTACAGATGTCAGATGTAAAACTCACTTTTTACTAGGTAAGCTGGACTGGCTAAATATCTTCCTCTTTCCAAGCTTTAAGTGGAATATTGACTGTAATGTGTGACTCCCTTTTGAAGATCATAGAAATTCAGAAAGTTGTATGACAATAAAAGTTGCTACAAATAGCAATAAAAATTGCTACAGTAATCAACTTAAAGGGCAGATTAGATGGCCAAATTGTGCCACTCGTATTTCCATGAGTGATACTGTATTCTACTAATAGTTTCAGTGCTTTCAAGATGCTCAGAGGCAGGTACTAATTCTCAGAACATGCTAAAAACTTCTCAGCTCTGGCACTTACATAATTCTGAACAAACATTTCTCAAAAATTATGGTTTTAGAAGATGAAAGCAAAAAAAAAAAAAAAAACCACCACAAAGTGCCAGGTTGTTCCCAGAGTACTTTTGGTGAAGGAGACACCAAAATTAAGCAATTCCTTGACCCCACAGCATCTTTCAAACCTGCCATGAGACTTGAGTCAAAGAGAAGCTGTGAGTGTAGGATACTGCAAGGCTGAAGGTTATTTGGACCCTTCTAGATTTTCCCCTACTGAAAAAAGCAAAACAATAAAAAACTCAGAGTGTGAAGCCAGGATAAGTTATTAAAAGGAAACGTGCTCTATTTATGCTATTTCTACTTTCACATTTTCTAAACACTCCCCAGAGGAAAGCTCCAAGGGCAGCTATTCATCACAGAGACCCTGGCAGCAAGGCTCTTTCACAAAGAATATTTACAGCTGCTGTAATCCACAGACTACATTAAGAAACTCTAATCCGATAATGATTAGCTCCCTTTTTCCTCTGGATCTCTGTGGCCAGATCCCACTTGGGCACCTATTTTTCAATCATTGCTTCTGTGTGCAAAAGCCCCTGCATTGCTTGTGTTTCAGGACGTTGTCCTACTTGGCACAGCGTAGCACAAGGTCACCACTAACTCAACCACAAATTTGACTTTTCCATTAAGCTTGTCCCACTGCCAGTCATGAGCTAGCTCAGGAATTCAGGCTTCTGCATGACAAACTGCATTGCTGAAGTTCACAGCAATACCTTTGGTGTGGTGGCACTTTTCAAAATCTGCTTTAAGAAAAGTTTTTGTCTTCACTCAGTTTTTGCTTTAGCTCCTTTTCCTCAGGTTTCTTTACATTACTTACTAAATTGTTTGTTGATGTAAACTACCTGTAAAACCATATAAATAAAAAAAAACACTCTTCACAGTATTCAACTAACACTTTTTTTCCTGACAAACGTCAAACAGCACACCTAAAAAAGTAGCATGCTTTTGTTTTCCCGATAATCCCAGTAAAAAAAAGTCTGCATAACTCCCAATGATGCAACAAACCTCCTCAAAAATGCAGCGCTTTCTTTGTGTACTTGTTTTCTTGACTCTTATCACCTCAGCTACAGCATTTACTTAATACCCATTGAGTTCTATTTAGAGAATAATAGTACACAAACTAGTATTTACTGAGCATGAATATTCTATTATGCAACGTGCTTTAGAATTCTCTACTTCATTGACTCCACCGTCATTGGAAACAGCATTTCATTTTTAAGATACATGTATGCAATACCCAGGTCTTCCTCTTCATGAGAATCCTGTATCAACTCTTTGTGGCCATAAATTATTGCTACAAAAAGAAGGAAAAACTGAAGGAAACATTTCAAAGAGCACAGTATTATCCTGTACTGAAGCATCATCTTAAACCTGTCAATATATGCAAGACAAACTGCATAACTAGGCTAATGCCAAGGACAACCTGTTGTTCTAAACAGGAAACCTGCTGGTTTGCCAGCAGGAATTCTGGTGAGCCAACATTACATGGGATGCAAGACAAAGTTCCCAGTATAGTTTCTGCAAAGAAGAATTTAAGTTTCCAAGGACTTAGAAATTTGGGAAGGGCTTGCACTGCAGTGATTCAGAGCTATATCTAAATGCCTGTCAGTTTAGAGCTGCTTGTTTTTGCAGGATCATATAAGTGATTCTTTGGGGTTCCTAATTCCCCCAAAGAGGCTACAACCCAGAGACACAGTGGGAGAAGCACAGGGCCAGTGGTCTCGTCTTACAGATCACTTAGACATAAATTAGTGGATTTGCTATCATTGAATGATATGAATCACAGTCAAAAAGGACAAATATCAGCCTGGGAGGCTAAATAAATCATAATTATTTCCCCCATATTTAATCTACTTCTAGTGTCTTTAAAGATATTTGAAGGAAGTTCTCAGGAAGAGGAATCTTGGCACAAAACAAGAAAAGCTAATATGAAAAGCATGAGGTATCCTGAAGAGTTGCATACATAAAATCAGAACTTAGCATTTAAAAATCAGAATGCATTATTTTTAATATGTCTATGAAATAAAAACCTTTCTATATGAATTAATATCACTCACATTATTAATAGGTAATAACCATTTTATACATTTCAGAGTATAAATACATTTAAAAATCACCTCTACAAGCAGAGTTACGGAACAGTTTTTCCTGCCTTTCTCAAACTTAAATTAAATTTCTCAATTAGATCGGGTGCATTACGTATAACATTGTCACTGAAGTTTGCTAGTGATAGTGAACCCCATATTTTATGTACCTGCATTCAACAGAAAGTGTTCATTTAATTAAGAGTCATGGATGTATAATTCAGATTTTTGCATATAGAAGCATTGTCAAAATATGAAGCTTAATTTTACTTCATATTCATTTGATAGTTTGATAGTCTATGCATTTGAAAGTCAAATGCCAATACGTTTATTTAATAACCAAGTTCATGTTTAAAAAAATGTTATAGGTAATTTGCAACAAATTAAAAGAGGAGCCTTCTGCTATCATTCAACAGGAACCAATTCATTTCAATAAACAGAAATCCACATTTCCACCCCATTTTAACTCTGAAAGTTCCATCAAGCACATCGCTTTTCTTTTTATTATACTTCTTTCATTTAAACATCCATAAATGTTTGGAATATTTGGAACAAGACCATTCAAAACAAAGCCACAGTATCATAGACCACACAGATAAGTCTTTCATACAGTTTCAGTGTGTCCATACTTCATGGTTGTGCTGAATCAACCCCTTTTCACCACATTTAAAAACTAGTATCTATTAATATTACAATCATGTTGAAGGGTCCACTTATATCTGAAAACAGATGGCAAAAGTTATTTACATATTCATGCACAAAAATGACAGTAGAACACTTCAGGTTGAATATTCCAAGTGCTACACATCTGCCATACAATGGTCTGCAATCCCATAAGTACAAATGTTGTTAATGTTCTTCCACAAGCACCTAGGGATGCAGGACATATTTATAGAGAATACTGAATATTAAACACCTCTCCAAATTAGTATTATGAATAAAATACATGTATTGTACAATTCTAATACACAATGCACATAAGCCCTTTCTGATTCCAGGAGAATTAATCCTACCACAGAACTGCAACAGACAAAATCATGCTGTTTTAGCAACATATTATTAAAATCAGTAGTAACTTGTCAAATTCGTGTTGCACACTTTCCTAGCATTACTCAATATTCATGCAACTTCTATTTCCATACAGAACTAGCTGTATTAGTAACTAAATCAGACAGAAAAGACTAGCTTTTATTAGGCCCAGCTTCTGTTTTATCACATTTATAGGTTTTGTGAACTGTATGTACTACACAGACTTATGTATTGGTCTGTACATTTCAAGAGTCAACTTTTTCAAGGTTACCGGCTGATGTTTAAGGAGTGAAACCATAACAATGAGAATTCTAGAGATGAGAATTTTTACCTTACTGGGTGTTTGATACAAAGCTCAGATGTGCAGTCACCCAGCCTTACAGCATATCAAAACAGTGCACGAAGTGCACCTTTTAAATGTAATTTCAGGCTCGTGATCAGCTGCCTTTATTCTGCAGATACTGTTATCTTTTGAGTTTACAGATAATTCCTTCTGACTTGAATAGACAGTATCAATTCTGATCAATTCTAGCTTTGATATGTTCTGAAAAAATAAAAATTTTTCCAACAAAATGAAAATTGTGTTACTCAGCATTAGATTGAGAAGTTACTTAAACAGAAGATTATATGTTGTAGAAATGCTCTGTTATAAGGAGAGAAATTAATAAATAGAATAGATACACAAGAAGGAATGTTTTATTATGTACTTGAAATTCAAAGACAGTGAAAGTGTAGCTGTATGGAAGTAAATATGGTTCCTTTTTATGTAAAACATACTCCTGTACTTCCCCTATTGATCTTCACCTGCTTTGGGGGATTTGCATAAAATTTTCATGTATGCAAAATGAAAAACAGTGTTACCAGTGGTCAGCTGTATTAATTCCAGTCACAGAAACCACATCAAACTGATTCGAGACAGACAGTGCAGCAAACGTAATTACAGTTTAATTCTGCTCTTGTTAAAATCAATGAGATCCCAAAACACTTCACAGTCTTAACTGATGTCTAAAGTTGCAGATAGAAAGAAATAATAATAATTACAATTGAAATAAATAATAATAATCAACTTCAGTGACAAAGTAGAATTTTGCCAGATTAGGTGGTACTTAAGCTCAATGCCTAAGGAGTACTAGAGACCTCAGACCAATGTTATACTGCCCTTCACATAAGTTGTAAAACAGTGGTTTCAATGTTTTTATCTGCACTGCAAAATTAACTCTGATTTTGGTTTGTTCATACATGCTGCACTAACACCTCTGCAACAAAAACAACCTTAAAATGGGGAAAAAAAAGAAATGCCTTGTATTTTCCTTTATCACCCATGTAAGTAGTGGTTTGAGTTAGATGTATTAGAAATGGTCCTCTCACAGTAGTAAGGAAAACCCCCTGTGGGAAGCACAAATCTTTGTGCCTGTTTGCCTGAGAAGTACGCAAAATTTCTGTCCAAACATGGAGAAGCTTTGCCATTTATTAATAAGAGCTTGACCAGCATCAGGTCTTATTTCTTTTGAATCGTCATTAAACTGTTTATGCGTATTTGGTTCATTTCCACTAACACCCACATAAGTTTCCCCTGAATTGCTGCCTGGCAAGTTCTCCCCATCTCATATTTGTGCATTTAACTTCACCTTTCCAGATACAGTGTAAAACTGTGTTTACTGTGTTTCTCATCTTGCTGATTTTACACTGTACCCCTATTTTATCCAGGCTATTTTATATTCTCTCAGGTTTCTCAGGAGATTCCTCCAACATAAGTTAATTCAGTTCAAGTGCTACCTACAAATTCACTAAGTGCATTCTCTATTTCACCAGTCAACTTCTTATGAAAATACTGAATAGGGCTGGATCCAGTAACTCCTGAGGGACCAAAACTCTCAATTGGCAAACACTACTATAGTGGCTCTTCATACTCTTCCAAGATGATCTTACAATGATTTCATCTAGATCATATCTGTCAAGTCAACTAATGGCATTGCCACACAGGAAGTTATTAAAGTTGATATATCACATACTGCTTCCACCTTACCCATAAACCACAAAGGCAGTTACACAGGTTTGATGTGCCACCTTTTGAACCATTGCTTGTTGATTAATTTTTTTTTTACCACCTTGTCATTCCCTGTCTGTGTACATATTAATAGCTTTAAAATTACTCAAGTGTCTTTCTAGAGAGTGAATACAGGGACTACACTGGACACAACTTCCTTAGTCCTTTTGTTCTCCGCTGCAGATGGATACTGTTTGCTTTCTTGAATCTTCAGAGACTCCCCCCTTACATTCCTTTCCCCTTCTGTGGAAAGTTCCATGAAGAATTATCAATTTGAGATTTCTTTTATAGAAGTAGAGCTTAACCTCTTTTCCTGTCCAGATCTATGTTTTCTTCCTCTTTTTGGAATTATAAAAGGATCTGCTCATAATATTTTTTCCTGTGTAAAAACAGCTGTTTTGATCTTTCCAGTCCACTTCTGCATCATCTGTTATTGCAGCTGTTCCTTATATAATTTTTCTTTTTTTAAACACAGAACTTAATGTTTTAGATCAGAAGTCAATATGAGTGTGTAAAGACCTACACATCTTTTCTGTAGAATCTGAATCATTAAAAAGGTACTATAGACAAGGCTGATAGGACCTTTCTGCTAAGGCACTCCCTTTTATAAAGCCCTGCTTTCAGCTGCTTATAACTTTACCGAAGCGACTGCATTGAAATATACGTACAATGTCTGCTTCAGGGCATTTGTTGTCTCATTCACAAACAATTCAACTGCTTCCCAGAACAAGATTAAGAAATATGAATTATGATGTTATTTTTCTTTGAAAATTTAGTACCCCTAATTCTGGCTTCTCCTGGTCCCCATGCCTGAGCAGTCAGCACACACCTGCAGAAATACTTTATGTTCCCACCATTAGGGCAGGGGAGATGCACAGCATGAGAGGAAGAGACAGACCATCTGTCTTCATTTCCTCCAGTTAACCAGTGCTCAGATCAGCCCAAATTAAAAACTTGATAAAAATTCACTTTGCAGAACTTCAGTTTGCTTTTATTTTGTGTGAGGGCACAAAGGCAAGTGCAGCCACCCAATACCAGCAGGTTTTGGCTCCACTCTCACCAGGCACAAAGAGAAGCAAATTGATGCTGAGATCTCCACACTAGACAACCAGCCATAGCCACAGGGCTGAAGCATGAAAGTCACAGACTCTACAATATCAGTTTTATTACCCTTGACACTAAGAAATAAACTATAAACCCCTAATAAATTTAGTTCAAATTTTGTATCTTTCACCAAATATCTTGTGTGTCCAAGATGACAAAAAGCTTGATCAGACTTACAGGTAAGCCCATTTTCAGCTATATCCCCACTGCTTAATAATACCTATTCCTTTTGAACAATACATTAATGGAAATTATGTTTCATTGTGAATTTTCCTTGCAATTCCTTAAAAGGTAATATACAACTATTCCAGCCTAAAAAAGTTCACACAATAGAAAAGAAGTAGAAAATTATTTTGCAGACTGAGAGTTATAACTCACCAGGGGGGCAGGCTAGAATCCTACAAGGTAATTATTTTAACCCTACTAATCTTTGCTGCCCAATTCAGGCTCTTAGTCACATGCTGCTGGCTACTAAAGTTTAACAAGCTTCTCTGCATCTACAGAATTATCTCTCGTTCTCTGCAGAATCAGATATAATGAAGTTGCTCATTAAAAATAATGAGCTGCTTTAGTAATGAGCCCTGATCTACATCTCCAGTCTGTGGAATATCTTATTTTCAATTGAAACATAATTAGATTCAATTGAGGTCCCCAAGTTGGGATATTAAAGGTAACCACAAAAAAAATCATACTTAATTATAAAAACTGAATACATTGAGATTTTCAAAGACTCCCATGTAATACCTATAGTGTTGAAATATTGGTAAATATTAGTTAAAAGAAATTAATAATGTCAGAATTATTGAGTAGTAGTCCTTAATTGGTTATAGAACTAGTGTTAAAAAACTCAAGCCACTACGTTTACTCCCAATTGCCTGAGGACAACTGTTTACATATTTAAAGTTAATGACTTCAAATTCAGCAGTGTTAAGCTCAAATGATTTCCACTGACATCAGTAGGAATTGTGGAAGTCTGATGCTGATAAAATCCAAGGCAATTAATTTATGCATGGAGCTAAAAATGACTTTAGGTGCCAAGTACACAAAACTCAAAATATTCCAGCCCTAGGATGAAAGCAAAGATCCAGCTACAGGTATCAATGCAAGGAGGCAATACCCAAAGATGACATATACCAAGCATGTAGCAGTGTCTTTGCATGAGGTCAAACATGTAGCACAGCCAAGAAATTATAGCAACACACATCTGAGAGTGTCTAAGCTGCGGCTTATCGCCATCAGCATTGTGAAGTCAAAAGGAGTTTTCAGAGTGAAAATAATATTTAAGAGCAGCTAGCTCTTAAAAGAAATAGCCCAGCCTGTCAAGTTACATGTCCTGCTGACTTCCCAACACATCTTCACTGACAACTCCCCGGCAGGATCTCTAACCCCAACTCCCTTTCCTTTAGCAGCTGCTCCATTGACACAAGCACTCCCACCATTAATTGCTGTCAAACCAATGCTACAAAGGATTTGGGGGTTACTTAGAGTGGTTTTAGAGCATGGAGTGTTGGTATGTCCTCATGTCTTCTTCAAATATTCTGTCTCTGTGCAAAATACTAGGGCTGCACATGGTCTAAAAATCCATAATATGGCCTGTGAACCTAAACATAAATGTTTGTTTCATTAACAAGACAATAAATTAGCACTCCTGGAGATAGAACCCTATCAAGTAAAAACTGATCACAACTCTAGTACCCAAGCATTTCTGCTGGGATAATCAAAGCCACAAATAAGTGCCAAGCATATTGGTAGATTTTTCCATGAAGACAGCTATCCATTTCAGAAGAAACAGATTGATGCTCTTTTCACACTCGAAGCTTACAAGGGCCAGGAATAGATGCAGTTGTGACAAGGCCAGGAAAAGGCAACAGAACTGCTGTTAAATCATGCTGCACACCATGCACTCCACATCAGAAGTTGTTGCTACTGCAAAAGGACCTTTTAGTCTGTTTAGAGGGATCTAGACTTAAGATGCTTGTTTTTGAAATGTACCCTACAATGTTCACCTGAACTTTGGGACCCTTCCAGTCTCCAGGAACACGCCCTGACCACATCCAGACTCCCAGCGTAGGAGGGAAGAGGCCACCAGGTAACCATAGCATGTTCTTGAAATAACCATTGACATCAGAAGTGTAGAAAATGGAGATGGCCTCGGTCACTGTATTCTGCAGCCTCCTGATTTTAAGATGACCCTGTCCTGTTGCACAAAATAATGTGACGCATCTCTCCTAAACCACCAAGTAGTTTAATAACGATCATCCCTTGGTGCTACATAAGAAAGAAAAGATCCTACAGTGTGGGCCAATAAAGCAATCTTCATAAATATTCAGATAAGCAATTGAAAAAAAAAAGTCCTCACGTATATTGGTCATTCTTGCACTCCACATTGCCTGCATAATCCAGCTAAGGATATTTAGCAAAACAACAGTAGAAAGGCATGAACGCTGGAACAGCTGCTTAAGACCATTTCAATAATTTATTCACTTCTTTTCCTGGTTTGCAGATTCTCTTGCAAATGTTTTAAACCTTGTAATCCTCTTTATATAGGAGCATGAAAAATGAGCAGGCGTTCTCGCTAATGTACTTCCAGTTTTGGCAATTTGTATACTTATTTTAAAATAAAAGTGCTTATCAGAAATATAAAAGATTGAAGTCACCAATGAATACAGCTGAACATCTATTGTGTAGCAAAAGAAGCACAGATTAATTTGTTAACTCTGACTACATACACTGCATCAAGTTAACCACACATAGATAGGTTGATACAGTGGGTAAAAATATAAGTACCCCTACATGCTTTTGCACATTTTAAAAGAGTGGTTTTACTTCTTTATGCAGTGGGCTTTTAATTATGACCTACAAAATGTACAGCAATAGAAAATGCAATTTTATCCCTTCTTAATCTTCATTTTTCAATCCTCTACTTTTTAATCATTTGCTTCATTGACCACTTACTTGGTTAATTTCACTGAATTATTATATTGAGCCACAGAATATGATACTTTTATCAGTGAGCTTAGAAAGGTAGCTCATTATAGAACTTTAATAACTTTAAAATATACTTTTGCTTATAAACTTTGTAAAAATGTTCTACAACATTTACCATAGATTGGGTGGCAGACCTTCCTTTTCTGTAATAATTGAAACATTAATTTTTTTTTTTAAATAAAAGTTGGTGTATTGTTACCATCACATGCACATTCATTACAACACAGAATTTAAAAAAAGCCTCAGATTGTGACTCTTACATATCCAAAGCTTTTAAATGTGCTCCAAGATTTGAATGTTTTCATGTCTCTCCTTTACTTTTACATCAGGCTGTGCCTAGCTTAGCTAGGTACAGCCCTGAGTACATTAAATTATGTATATACACTCACCCAATCCCGGGAAAAAGAGTGTTTGCAGAGTTTCCAAGGTGCTATCCTTGCAGCAGCAAAGTGGAGAAGATGGGGAAGGAGACAGGTTTCCTGACATTTCAGGGCAGAAAGAGAGGAGCAGAAGTTAAAGGAACCCAAGACCATTGCGATAAGGAAAAAAATGTGGGCAGCTGAAAGAAAAAAGCATGATCTGTGGGGAAAAAACAAGTGAAAGACCTAGGAAAAAAGACCGACAGTGCATTAAGAAGAGAAAGACAATTCTATCTTTGCTTGCACAGAAGTGAACAGAGCTTCAGGCTACAAAAGCAAACAACTGTTCATGCTACAGAGTAGAGAAAAATGGGAGTCTGAAGAGAAAAGAAAACAAGGAAAAAATAACTATAAGGTAAAAGCATCTTAAAGAACCCTTTCTCTACAATAATGGAGAAGCCTCCATGGGATTTCCAACTGCAGAGCAATAAAGGAGAGACCCTGGCAAGGGAAGCATATGGCAGAAAAGATCCAGCAACATTTACAGAGATATAGAATGTGCAAACTTCTTTCCTTCCCCAGCCCCCTCCAGCACCTCTCCCCCCTTGACAATACGGGTATTTGGCAAGAGAACAAAAGTTAGAAAATATCTCAGCCAATATGTTCAGTTTGGGTAGACAGCTGTGGAAGTGGCATGCATTGAGGTTACATGACCATAAACTCAAGAGTTTTATTTGTAGTTGAGCAAAGATATAGATTTGCACACCCACCCTCCTCACTGCTCACACAAATCAACTCCAAGGCCTCAAGTACCACTTGTTTCTACTGCAGGCACTCTGACCTACTGTTCCACCAGGGAACGATAACCTGCCAAGAAACAGGCCAAGACAATCTTAATACTAATGGTTTAATTCCTCCCTGTCAATAGATTGTTTGCCAGCTCTAAATTCTCTGATTCTCACAAGGGTTACACACTCATCTACAAGTGACCTAGTGCAACTTGCTCATCTCCAGATTTACCATAGCTGAGTTTTACTAGTTATCACCAATTCATAAACCACAATTCAAGAGGTCAGTTTAACAACTTTCAAACTTTTTTTTTTTTTACACAGTCATAAGGTTTTGCTGTTACAAGTGTGTGAAACTAATTATAATCAGATACAGAGGCTCCAGAATAAGTGCGACCTGAAATGCCTGCATGTATATCTTAAAGTCTGTCATAACACACAGCACACACTACTTGACTACAATGAATAACTATTAGCACAAGTGCCACCAGATGAGATGGTAAATCAGTTACAGTTCATAATAAAATTAAATATTCCAAACATTATTGTTAAATAATACACGATGTATTTCTCAGAAAAATATATTGTTATTGTTAAAGATGACTAGTTGGCTTTTAGTTTTGCAGTCTGTGTTTCCTAGTCCAGACAAAAAAGTGAAGGAGCTATAATTATGTTTTATTTTAATGCTGTTTTTCCTTTTGGTGGACAAACTCCCCAGGTATTAGAAAACAGAAAGTACTAAAACTTCTGGTCATCTTCAAACAGAACAGAGTAAATGGGGAATTTACAAGATGGAATAAGGTAAGGTGCAAAGATCCCAACAGAAGTTCAAATTTATTATAGTACAACCGTGCAGCTCAAAGCATGTACGTGTTATTAGTTCAGGACCCGAAGGCTACATAACTACATTTCCTCAGAATTAGGCGAATTACCTTTAGCATATCTCCCAGCAGGATTTAGCAGCTCGGTCACGGGTTCACTCAAACCAATTCCAGCTCCAAGCCTGGGTTAGTAACTATCTCTGGAAACTAAGCATCACACTCCAAAGCAGAGCATGGAGAAGCCCAAAGTTTGGCAGATTTTGAAAAGCAGCAGCCCTGGGTTGTTTCTGCTTCCAGTGTCTTCAGTGAGAGCAGATTCAAGCCAATGCACAACAGTGCCATGCTCCTGATCCCAGAATTCCAGGTCACAGACATAAGCATCAGTTGAGAATCGCTCAACATCAGTAGTTCACAGAAACCAGAACTTGTTTCCAGTCAGATAAAAACACAGATTCTGCTTCCATCTGTTCTGTATCACAACTAGAGATACAAATGCAATTTCTCTTCAAAAAAAATTTTAAAAGATCTCTAATCAGCCTTTGAATAGCTCATACATTCGTATAAATATGCAAACTTTATCACAGACCTGACAAAAGTAGTGCTAAACCACCAGCTTTCTAGTAACAAGGAAACTCAATGCCATTCAACCCACAAAATTGCAGCATTCAGGTAGATTCCAGGTTAAATCTTGATGAGATTAAGTGTTTTCTGTGAAACCACAGCAAGTCTCCACACTCACATGGGACTAATCTAACTGTTAATAAACAACTGGCAGAGGAACAGTCAAAGAAGATTATGACTGAAGCAAATTCAGATTTGCCTGTGCCTGTTCTATTCACTTTATTTGACAGCATACACATATCTTCATCAAAAGCACTCACTAGCAGTGGGATCCTCTTATCCATCAGTTAGAGCCATAAGTGAAAAAGGTTTTGAAAAGATGCCACTAGCACAAAAGAACAGCAGAGAAGAGCACTCGAAAGCTTGAAGGAGTCCTGACACGAGCATCCTCTGAAACAGAGGCATCAACGCGACTCCGAGAAGCGATACAGAACCGAGAGAAAAAAATATTGTGATCTTTTGAACAGGTTGGCAATTTGTGACTTTTAGAAGGCCCCACTCATTTGCATGCATTTTTTTTGTTTAAATGTTCAGAGCCCTGCAAATCATTATGTAACTTTATGCTGTTTATCAGTTGCTTGGTAAATCTAAAAGCGTTTTCAGCAGGATCATGTTCTGACAGGACAAGACTCATCTGAATTCTTCATTTCCCTGTATCTTTCAGGAAATTTGATGCTCAGAACTGAATGCAGCCTGTCATCACTGCTGAATATACCAAGAATCCTTCATGCATCTTATCCAGTACATGCCAGCTTGCTTACCACATTATGCAGCTTCCACAAGGACTTAGGTGTTGAATGATTTAAATCTGTCCTACAAAACAGAGACTCAAGTCTATTCTCAACCAATGACAGCAAAATGTTATCAACTACAGATATTGGGGCTTGTTGCATGAGTTCATACAGGTTCATATTCATATGGGGCTTGCCCCGTACTGCTATCAATTTGCACCTTTGGTTATTTTCAAGAGACTAGTAATCCACACTAAAAAAAAAAAAAGACTCAGCATTTGAAAATATGGCACATTTTTAGCAGCACGTAGATCTGTTAATTCGGTAAACATTGAAAAAAAAAAAACCTTCAAGGAAATAACTCCTAGTCTTCAAGTTAAGTACATGTAAAAAGAGTTTGCCGGGAGCTGCCATTATCCTCAGATCTTGGCCATGTTGATCAGAGCAAACACCTGCAATTCTGACCTTCTGACAGAAGACAGGAAATAAAGACATCCCTCCGGTAATTCAAATCACAACCTTATTTTGTAGTCTAACACCAGCTTTGCTTACATTACAGTAAAAATACAGGTTTGGGCATTGTTCTAACCTGAAGAAAATTAATGAACTTCAAAAAAATTGGTCATTTTACAAATACCATTATTATCTAGATTTATTAATAAATTAACTACAAACTACTTTTATATATTTGTTATCTAATTAATCACAGCAGTGTAAAATTAATTCTAAAGAAATTAAACAAAACCTACGGAAGTAACCTTACTGTTGCATGCATACTGTGTGATTAGGAAAAGCAATTAGGAAACCACACCTGAGAAGCCCGATCAGAAAACCCTATCCTGAGGGCAATTAAAGAAAAACACTAGGAAGCCACATCCAGAAAGCATTATCAGGAAACTATCTGAATTAAGAAAAAACAGGTCTCCTAATAGTAGAATATTCAGCCATTATAAAGGGGTGAAACAACCTATGTGCAGAATAATGCAAACCTCTTAAAGCAGTCATTAACAGTAGATGTATTAAGGCCGTCAAAAAAAAAAAAAAAAACCTCAAAACAAGCAAAAAACCCATGCAAAACCACACACAAAACACACCCCCAACCACTAGTTGCATGGTGACCAGTGCTTGAGAATGAGAAATGGAGACCTGATCACTCTGGTATCCTGTACTGATAAATATTTTAGCATTATCAATTAAGTGAAACATAGTACAAAGCCCATTTATGATCTACTACCTCATCCTCATTGCCAGGTGGTAATTTAGATAAAAGAATATTTGTGTAGGGAAGAAGAGTGGGCATAAGGGGAAAGTAGTGCAATAAATATGGCCTTTGAGACAGCTCATTGCACTAACAGTAAAGACTTCTGATAAAGAAAAAAAAAACACACCTGTTTAAACTAAGGTTTACAAGTGATTTGAGAACATGTGAATATTATGAACACATAGTTAATGGCAGTTTACAGAAGTGGAGGTATAATTCTCGCTTTAAGTATTTCTAGGCAAACTCCACAAGTGCTGACTTTTTCATATCTTTATGTTATTTCATAGAGTACCAATATGTCAAAATTCTCACTTGCTCCCAGTATGACTAGAATATAAGTATATAACCAACAAATTCCCACAACACTAAAACCAAGAAGCATAACTACCTCAAGTTTAGGCAAATATGAATCTAAAAGTGTTTACAGCACTCACTGGAGAGCTTCAGAGAAAGGGTCTTTCAAGAGAGCATATTAAAACTAAATCTTTAAAACCCATAATTCATGCTTTTCACTTCACTATTCACATACCTTCATCACACCTATGATCTCCTAGAATAGAAACAGACAAGACAAATTTTGACTTCAGTTTCACCCAGGGTAGAGGAATGAATCCAGATCACCAGGCAGAATTTTAACTTTCAGACCATACTTCATTTCCTCTATATTGTAGTTACAAAAAGTGACTGATGAGCAAAGAAAATCCTTCCTCTCTGCTGACTGAATTAACTGAGTGTGTAGCATCCTTGTTGTCCTTGCCATTATAAAAACCTGCAGCCCAAATGACACACACTTTCAGATCTCCGCAAGTAACAGGAACTGTTAAGTTCATCCTACCGCTTCAAAGACCCTTCACATGATCCACCCACTAGGGTGACCTGTAATAATGATGATGTAGATTCTTAAAATTCCCTAGTATTTAATTTTCAGCTTATGTGCTGAATAAGTAGCAGTTAACTTTTAAAATAAAGTGCATAAATTTAGCTAGGAAATTCCTATAAATGTCAACAAGAATAAGGCCGAGGGGGGGAGGGGGGAATCACTGCATAACCACATAAAAATACCTCCCTGAGAGTACAAGACCAGACTTAAATTCTGACCTCTTCCTAGCAGCCATGGTTAAATGAGTGCATAAGAGCGTTCACCAGCATGTCTGATGTTTGCCATGCTTTCTCCAGGTCCCAGAACGAGCCTCTTGCAGAACTGAAACCTGGAAGTCTACCTCCAAATGCTAGTGCTCAGCTTCTTCTCAAACACCTGCCTCATGTACACCTCCCATATAGCCAGCTGAACCATGACATGCAAATAAGGATGACAAGAAAGCCTGAGAATGGAGAAGATACCCATTATTTAGCCAGAGACCCTGTTGTGTTAAGTACTTTCCAAACACAGAAGAGGCAGATGATCTTTTTCCCCCAAGAGTTTATAAGCCCTGCACGAAGCAAAGCACAACTGGACAGGGCAATGCTGAACAATTGTGGAATGAGGAATTGTATCTGCAATCGATCAAAAAATGCTCCTCTCCAGTTCCTTTTCTTTCCTTTGTTAGCACAAGGCCGTCCCAACACCTTGCTGTTCACAACACCGTGCTGTAACACTGCATAGAGACAGACAACTGCTTCCATCATGCTGTCTTCTAGCCTAAAAGTCACTCAGTATATAGGAAAGAGTACATCAACGAAAAAGCAATTTTGTTTAAACAGGTATAATTTGGATCATTTTCCACATTTACTGAGGCAATGCATTCAGATGAATGGGCTTTAAAGCTAAATACATCCCATATATATGTACACGTTTATAATCCAAGCCATAAATGAGACATTTTTTGTTATAACAGCTACAAAGTTATTACTTCCTAACATCATAATTCAGGAAAAAGCAAGTGCTATGTGTTTTAGAAGATACTATTTTCAGAACAATCTCTATGCTTCAAGAGATTAATACTTCCACTGTTCACTGTATTCATTTACTTTCAAAGTATTTTACAAACATTTATTTTTACACTTATAGCTATTCCTTTCAGCTGGGAAAGAAAACACTGCAACCTGGCATTTCTCACTACTTTATTTATGCCTTTCACCTCCCCTTGACTTCATTTATCAGCTGAAGTATCAGTTATTGACTTCATGAGCTGATAATTCAAAAAGCATATGCAACCAGAACTATGACACTGCACTCTGATCTCCTCTTCCTCCTCAAATCCTGAAGATTTGCCTTAATGTTCAAGTGTCTCTATGTGACTAATTACAAACTTTCTGACAGAAAAGCAGATGTATTGTGTTTCAGTATTCTTGCTTCTAAGTAGCTTTCAAGTGCTTGGGCACAACCATGAAGGATGGAGAAAGACAGCATGTAGTGGGTTATCATTTCACTAGTAGATCCTAAAAGCAGACAGTGGTTCAAATCAAACTGTAAAATAAGGATGCTCTGGAAATTAAGCATTTAAAGGTAAGTTAAGCTGGGAAAATAAAAATTCAAGTCATCAAATCAATAGACACTTGTGAGGACCTCGCTTTTAGACAGTCTAGCTACAGTTCTTATCCTATTTATCACTAAAATAGTCAGGTTAACTCCAGAAAAGGAATAAAGATTGGTACTCCTATATGTACAGATAGGTATCTGACTTCTTCATATCGTATTCAACATGTTTCAGGGATCCATTCAAAATAGATTCGTGTGAGATTTAGTTGAATGATGCTCTTGGTCCTTTGATCTTGTCATAATAGATGGTAGCGTTCAGGAGATTTGAAATGTCTGGTAACATTTACAATATGTCAAGTTTCCTGGGGCTGTAGAGGCTGACACATATGCTTATGCTTTTAATTTACTCTGAAATGCAAGTTTTTCTAGATTATGTTTGAGAAATTTCTGCTTCAGAAATCAACATCTTTCCATTTGCTTGCTTGTTTTAGAGAATAATGATTAATTTGTGATGCCTTGTTACTATTGAAATTTATGTAGAATTAAGATCATGTTTATCCCACCGCCTAAAGTTGCACAGGCTGTTTGTACACCCTAGTGGAGAACAGTGCCCAGTGCACTCTGCCAGTCAAACCCTGCAGAATAAGCAGCTCTTCTGCTAATAAACAGAATATTAAAAATATGACACAAACCACAGAATGAAGCAAAATAACCACTGAGGTAGGCCGGCAACATCAGACCTTTAATATCCAAATTGCGGTGGACCACAATATGAAACAAGGCCCAAAGTCTATGAAGTTAAAAAAAAGTGACTTGAGGATGCAGCATCAAAGCCTAGAATGACAGTGACATTAATATACATTTCAAAACACACGTAATTGTCATCCTTTAAATGTCTCTTTCTTACATCTCCAACAAAGGCTGCAGAAAATGTGCTCCTCGGTATGCAGCAAGGATGGTATTTCCGATCATGGTGCCAGTATAGCAATTTCTCTTCCTTCATCATTGCAGTTTGCTGCTTCATTGCATCAAAATCCACAGGACATGAAAATACATACTTATGCAAGTAAAATAACGTACCAGCACATTCTCCAAAATCAAAAGGCCTAAGTAAATTATATTTTTACAGGAATTCAATTAATACTAATGGAAACTTCAGATAATTAGTCATTCAGCTCAGTATTCATTCCAACTGAGTTACAGAACATTTGTTGTTCATTACAGAAGGAATACAAAGACAGTTTCAAGCTGAAAAAAACACTATTTTCTATACTTTTCCTTCAAAACACACATCACAATAACGAGTTCTACAATGGTAATTTTCCTCTGTTCTTGCACCACTCTACAAAGAACATAAGTTTATGGGATTTTGTTTCTATTTGATTTTTTTAATGTAATTGTTATAATTTTTAAAACTCACTCTTGTATCTTATGTTATCATAAGGTTCAAATATGCCTCATTTAGTTTACTCAAAATGAATTCTAACCAAATTCTTCTATTGTTTCATAACTGTAATTTTTTTTTTTTTTTTACAATTCCACATTGATATTATATCCTTAAGCTTCAGAAGCAGTACTGTCTCCAGTACAGATATCATAGTTTATTATTCTTTATTTTCCCCTGTAATAGAATAGCTGCCAAATTTCAATTTACTGGAACTTCACATCACAAGGTAGTAACTCCTTTTCAACATTTTAGTGTGGACCTTCCTACTCCATCTATTCTTAAAATGAAAGTATAGGAGCAGCTTGAAAATCAGGCCTAAGCTCTGCACATGGACCTGGTGCCTGTGATGTCCACCGGCCATTTTGTCCTTACCACAACATGTTTTGGACCTATATGAGTCTCAACCACATCTGGCAATGAATTTCCCATCTTCTGTAGGCAGAAGCAGAAGAAATTCTCCTGCTGAAAGGCTGCAGCTTAGGTTCACTCTTTACCACAGATGACAAAAATCAAGATACAAACCCATCCTCTATAAAACCCCACAACAGGCTTCTGTGGTGTCACTTCTAATGGAAATACCTGCTCAGTGACCTCTACAGCCCAGATCTGGTCTTCTCACCACTCATCTCTCTGCTTATGTATATGTATGCTCCACAGAATGGGTGGTCTTTAAAGCAAGTAGAATATTACCGAGGAGAGATTATTTTCCAGGTTTTTCTGTACTTAAGCCATAAAACAGTGAAAAGACAAAATGCAAAGAAACCTTTCCCCTCTCACGTGGTTGTGATTAGACATTGCCAAAGACAGAGTCCGTTCCCATTCAGAGCTCAGTTGGTGGAGCTCAAAGAACTTCTCAGGCCTCACAAATCAGTAGATGAATGTTTTCCTAAAATTATTTTTATAGTACAGAACATTGCTGTATCTGAAGTCACAAGAAAGCACTTGAAAATAAACACTTTAGCATCAATTAAGTATTCTGTCTTTTGGAATGGTTCTTAACATAGGAAATATGAACAACTCTTGCAAGTCTTGGCACAGTTCTTCAGAAAATAACTTTTCCCTAAAACACCACAAAAGACAACCTGCTTATAATTCTATCAGGATTTCTAAAAAGAGGCGAAGTAAACACTGGGAAAGCTGTTACCCAGTTTTCTAATTCTCTTACTTTTAATGGAATATAATAGCCAATTGACATTACAAGCCAAGTCTCTCTTAGAAACGAACTGAAAATTGAAAACATGAAGCTAAAATACTAAAATTGTAGACTACTTTATAAACTAGCCTAAGAGAAAATATGAATTTATTCTTACTGAATTAATCACCATGGACATTTCCCAACATATTTAACACTTCGGAATTTTTCTTATTGAAGATTACAAACCATGCTTTTTGCTGACAGAGATCCTTGAGACTTGGAGTCATTAGAAACAAATACCTTAGTGTTATCTTCGCCTTCATCTGAATAAATAACAAAAAAAAAAATCCACTTCCATTCAGAATGAACTTGGTTCACGTACTATTATTAGATCTGATAGTTGCATACAACCCTCTACAGTAATAAGACCAAAACATCTCTAGGAACAATGCAGTTCTCAAAAATGCTTTTGTTATCCAAGCATTTGCAAATCTGACAAATACAAACACAAATGTAGAGGCTGAGTTCCACGCAGACAAGCAGGCCAAGTCCTGGTATTTCTATTCGCTCCATTTGCACCATGTGTCCCCACAACCATCTCAAAAATCTGGAAAAACAACGTGTGCTCTTCCAAGCCTACCATCTGCACCTTCTGGATCAAACAGCCCGAAAAGCAGTATCAGAGCAAATTCTGTAAGACTGCATGAGCAATGCCTTTATCCAGTAGGACCACAGGCTATAATGAAAAGAGCTCCTCAAAGACACGCAAGGTCCATTTTACATCCCTCTAAGAGCCTACCCACTTCTTAATGGATGAGATACCTCTTATATGATCAAAAGTGTAACAGCTACCACTACATTTGGCTGCCTTTTATAAATGGTTAATCCTTTCCCTGCCAGTTATGAATTAAAACCAGCTTTCTCAAATAATCGGTTTTCTCAACATGGCATGTATGTTTATTTGCCACCAGAATTTCTTTCACACCATTTAGACAGGCACTTCTTCAAATCCATCCTATCCTTCACAACTTACAAACAGTTGCCCTCCTTCTGTTGGCCTTGATCCACAGTAATATGTGGAAAATTGAGATCCATTTTTCTTGCCAGGCAGAGTGGATGGTTATCTGAAGTGAAAAGTTTCATTTCCCAGCATCTTTCACTGAAACTATTGCCTGATAATTATACAGAATAGGAAGTAACCATTCATCAAATCCATAATATATCAATTTATCATGGTGATTCTCTCCTTCACATGAAACATGAGAACCAGAATGAATCTGTCAAACCAGAGTCCATAACAAAGTTAAAAAAAAAAAAAAAGTAGTCAAGTGGATAAAATGCACTTTCCTCATATGGCAGAATGAATGGAGCCCTACAAATGTTAAACTACCTTCTGTCATTATAGGAAATTATTTCATCTCATATCATTACAATTCAAGCCAGTTAAAATTTACTGGCAATGTTAAATTATTAAATGTTATCTGACTCTTAAGTGTGAGTTACAAATAAGATTTTTCATTCCCGTGCTACCACAAGCAATTCAGTTTAAGTAATATTTAAAATGAAAACCTTTCATTCCACAAACAAATCCACCTAAATGGACCCTATTAGCTGAAAATACATATGCATACATACGCTTTACCAATATTTAACCTTCAGCATCTCCTCAACATAAAATCATCATAAATGCATTAGTGGATTTGTCACTTGTGGCTGGTTTAACATTAGTTGACTCATATAATTACATCTGAAACAAGCTAAAAAAAAATTAAAACAGATTTCTCACTGTTTTGATTCTCTGTTGTTGCCTATTGGAATAATGTCGACAGAGCATTTATAATTGTGTGCAACAGGGTGCCAGAACAGGCATGAAGATGTTATTTCTGAACAGGACACATTTTTCTGACCAGTCAAGTTACTTATAAAGAAATCTACTTAAACTTCCTGGATAAACAAACACAAGATTAAGCCATTTGTCAATATCTGAAATAGAGGTCTATGGAACAGTTTGGTCTTCATAGGACCAGTTTCCTACTCAGGCAAGTGCAGGAGTAGCAGCCAGAGGACAAGTTGTGCCTGCTCAGACCTTGTTTGCTGCTGCCCAGGAACAGTTCACACTGGTAAATTACTCCTGTACCTCTGACCGTATGTACCTGTGAGCATCATGTTTAACCTGCCCTTTGCCATGACTGCAAAGGGACTGGAAATGTGGTAGGAGCGCATCCAGACACAAGTCCCTGCCCTAAACCTGCCTCGCTCTGGTTTACTGTCACAGGACTGTGCAGAAGCTAGCAAAGCTCACTTTTCCCTGGCAAAATGGAGGCATGAGACAGATTTTAAAACTGCTTGAAACACAGAGGTACATAATCCCAAATCCCGCCCAGATTTACAGTAAGCAGACAGTGGCAAGTTTTGCATATGACAGAAGTACATCTAACTCATAAGGTACTCCAATGAATTCATAATAGTGAAGTATCATAGTTATAGATCATTTTTACATTATTTTTAGATTACCATATATTCTGAGGATGCGTGCTAAATGTCTAACAGGGATCTATGTGGAAGTGTATGCAGAATCTCAATAGCAAAGATTATTTTATACCTTTGAGAAATAGTAACTAGTTGGGGTTTTTTTTCTTATTCCTGGATAAGAAGTAATTCTTTCTGTGTTTCTCCTGTTTTCTGTGATTACGCCATCCTCACATGAAGATGGGCTTACATAAAAAGCACCAAGCCTGGCAGAAAACTAGCATGCAGTTACTTTGGTTTATATACTTCTATAATAGAATTCACTGAGGAAGAATAGGTGTGCCTGAAGAGCAGAGGTACACAACCCCGCTGCACAGCAAGCCACGCTGGAGGGCTAACACCACCCTAAAACATTAGGGCCAAATTTCACTGCCCTCTTCTCACTGTGGAGATGGAGAATCTCTCTTTAGGTCTTTCAGAAATTTCCTTGAACTTTTCCCACTGTCTTAGATTCAGGTCGTATCCATTTGAATGCTTATTTCCCTTCGGGTGTATGTTCACTATTTATGACAGTCCTTCATCTAACATTTTTGTTGGCTTAATAAGCTCCTTTCCCCAGATACCCCATTAGTGGCTCTACACAAAGCAGCAGCTTTCCTGTAGGGAGGATGCTGACATCTGAACCTACCTGAAAAACCCTAGGATAGAGATACCTGAATTTTTGACATTAATTCTTTCAATTAAAACATGCATGTTCTCGTGGTTTCCCCTCCTGCTTCAGAACAAGACATTTCTATCCTGTTAAAATCTGAAACACAGTTTGTACGTGAAGGTACAGTATGCAACCTCCTATAGAGTCCCCTTCCGAACTCCTGTTACTAAGGTGTAGAAAAGAGTTTAAGAAAGCAGAATTGATCATAAGCACTGCATTAGCAGTGCTTGTGTAGGACATAATCCTAAACTGATGTCAAATTCCTTTCAAGGCTTTGTTGTGCATCTCTCATCTTCAGCATAATAAGGTAAATGCTCAGTCACTAATTTTTTGTACAATTAAAAATTAATTACGAGAATTCAGCAATCATTATTTTTGCCCAAGACCTTTTTAGTCAATTTACGTTCTAAGTATTCCATGAATTATTCACATATGTATTTTTATAGTGGTTCATCTTGTAAAAGCAATGATTATACAGATAAACAATGCAATTCATGATATTAATGCTTTCTAATAAGTGGTATACTGCAAATATTTGCTGCAATAAAATTTTAAATTAATTTTCAAAAAATATCTATATTCCCTATAGGGACACACAGACAAATTGTGTTTGTATACATCAGCAAGCAATTACTCAGTTGAGTATATCCACTGATTGAATACACAGAAGTAAAGAGGTGAGAAAACCTGTCATTTCCTTGCCCTGGTCTCCTAGACCCACTGCTGAGTCAGAGTCCCAATCTCAACAGGGATGCAAAGAGGGGGCAAAAAGCAAGAGGTCATAAAGGTAAACTTGTCATGTTATAGATAACGAAGAAGTATATATTAGCATTTTAGCTTGGACTGGGAGTGCATTTTTGGGTAAATCCCATTACACCCCACCCAGCTCCTCAGGCTGGGGTTGCAGCACCAAGCAGGCAACCTGGCACACTCCAAGGACTCCCCAAAGACACACATCAGGATGCTGATGGGCACTCAGTCCCACCACCACATCACAACCATGGTCCACTAAAGGCATCCCATATGGACACCAGTATCATCATCCTCCCACTGTGAAGACCCACCACTATGCAGCTGCATCACTTCCTTGGGAAGGCACTTCCAGAGACACCAGCTTCAGCTATACCAGGACTTGCCCCACTCCTCCTTCACATCTCATCTTTAATTGCATATTGAGTTCATGATTTCTAATGTACTCTTGAATTCTGCCATTAAATTAACTGTCCAGTCACAGAAACACTTTAGAAAAGAGTACAAGACCCATGCATTGTACCTATCCACCCAGAGAATACACTGGCGATAAACCTATTACTGCCAGGAATGCAGCAACTCAATCAAAGTTCAACATTCTATCACCTCCAATTTCCCATAGGCCTTTTTAACCCAAGTCCTCCTTTCTGTCCTTTCTTTCAGCCTCTGGTTGTCTTTCACATTTGCTATGCATTAAGTAATTTCCACTCCCACTGGCCCTCACCCGCATCCCTCAGGCACAAGGCAGAGCATTTATTGTCACTTACATGGATATTTTTGATACTTAGCAGTGCATGTGTTGACTTACCATGTGCCACCTCACTGTGGCAGCAATGCCCTTAACAGCATCAAGATTTTCAAGGTTAGAGAAGGTAACAGCAATTTCAGTTCTTAATTATACCAACTCTTCGTGTCTTTTAAAAAACAAAACCAAAAACAACCCACACAAACACCACTCCAGCTTCAACATCTTAAGTCAGTGTTGAAATTTCATTTGTGCATTAAAGACCGATGAAACTAATGTTCTAATGAAAAAGATTAGTTTGCAATACGTGTGAAGGTGGGACAGATTAATTGCTCTAGCACAATCCTGGCTAGATTTCAACTGGAGGATCAGTTAAACCTGAAGTGTCAGGTGAGCTCTCTCCCACTTCTTACCCTGTGACTGTGTTTGCTCTGACAGTGGATCTCAGTCCCCTGGAATGTAAATGCCATCTTCCCCTTACTTCCCCCATCAGATCTCTAGTGATGCTTACCTAGGGGGTTTGTTAAGTAACTGAAAAGCTTTCCACTAATGGACATTTTAGGTAACAGCTTCTTATGAAAAAGTAAAGTACTAGCATACATTTT
Source organism: Patagioenas fasciata (assembly GCF_037038585.1). Classification (NCBI taxonomy): domain Eukaryota; kingdom Metazoa; phylum Chordata; class Aves; order Columbiformes; family Columbidae; genus Patagioenas; species Patagioenas fasciata. The sequence continues at coordinate 8,780,253 of NC_092526.1, read as the reverse complement.
CACTTGTCAAGATTGCTTTGAAAAACTGAAATGAGAATTACCATCAAGGGAGATACAGTTGCAAGATCTGGGCACAGCAACATCTTTGACAGCTGATAAAATACAAGAATTTAAAATAACAGCAAAAATAAAAGCAGCTAATAAGTCCATGATTACTTTTCTTAAAGTAAAATAATTAATTACATCTATTTAAATATATTTGATCATTTATTCAAGACAAATTATGAGTGTATAAGAGAACAGTAGGGTGACTTTTCCTTTACTTCAAAAGGACCCTGTAATGTCAACATTTGAAGATTTTTTTTTCATACTTAATGAACAACTATACACTTACCATCTAAAAATAGTTTGTTTTACTCTAAGCAAGCCTCCTAGAAGGAAAAAAACCAAAATCTTCAAAAATGTTCCGTGTGAATGAACTTTCATTTCACTGAGTATTTGCAGCTACAAGAATTAAAAGGTACCTTTGACTCGCAGCTCACATGAACTTATTTTGCAATAAATCTTCAAAAACATAAAAGATACAAGCACCTCAGTATTGCAGTTTCACAGAGCACAGAAATCAGTTGGGCTTTCAGGATGCGGCGCTTTACATTCCTTTCTGCCAGTAACATGAGGATGAACACATGATACATAGCTCCTTTTTGCTTCTAAGCTTTAGAAATACAACACAGAGCAAGCTAAAAATGCAAATTTCCCAACTGCCTCTGGATTGAAGTTATCTTTCCAAGTTTGGATAAAGGAAGCAAAACCATTAGCATCTATCTAGAAACATATTACTCTTTTAGAGAGAAAAATGATATGCAAAAAGAACATCTAAAAATATAACATCTATATACCAGGTTGTTCCCCAGGTTGTTTCGCAGTTTTGTCTCACACCATGAAGCAGCATTAGCAGGTGGCAGCAGAGCCTGACCCCTCCTGCAGACCTGGCAGGACCCCACAGTCCTGAGTCAGCTCCAGGACTGCAGGGAACAGCACATGAGGCCAAAAGGATTGCAGATTATTGGATCAATAATCTACCAGATCAGTTATTTACATGAAGAAGTGTACCATTTCTACAGCACTTTTAACTGGTCATCTATAGTCAATGTATTTATTCACATTTTTACCTTCTGTTCGCGGTTGTCGTAAACAGTTAAAAATCAGCACTTCGGCGTTGTACAATAAGTGTGATAAGTCAAAAATATGCTTGAGTGAAAAATACACTTTAACAGTTTCCATAGTTTCAAGTCCAAAGGATTCTGGTCTTAGGTAGTGTTTTCACTTTCCCATATCGGGGAAGCATTGGACACTAGGTACATGGGTTGGATACTTTTGCTTAGAAATTGATGCTCCGAGCACTCAAAGTGCGGAGCTGCACTGCCTTTAAATGAAAAATTTGTTAAATTATGGCAAGTTGCAGTCAAGCAAACGACATAGATTTCAAGGAACATTTGAGCACATACTTTGCCTTGAGTCAAAGTACTCTACTTATATTCAAATAAGCCCTCTTAAACTGAATGAAGCACAAGTTCATGATTTACTGACCTGGAGCTTGAACGGTCACAAAACTTGGAATAACATGTCCTCAGGGATTTATGCATTCAAATCACAGGAACTTTAACATCGTTATAGGACACTTACTGGCTTCTAAATACTACTGTACTGAAAGCCTGTAGCAACCTTCCTAGCAGAACATTGTGCTGCTTCAAACTTTCTATGGTACAGAGTGCTAGTACAAGAGAATTTCATATTAATTTTGGGCTTGTCAGTATGTTTTGTACCGTTCTTTAGAGACTGTTTTGTTTCAGTGGCTTATTCCCTAAATCCTTCAGTAACCTGATTTATGCATCATTTTAACTTAACCCTTTGGCAATTTCCTCACATTGGTCTGCGCTAGAGTAAAACAAAAAAAGTCTTAAAAACACACATTAACTGTAGTTGAATAAGTGCTTAATTTACAAACACTTAAAAGGCAGACTGATAGATTGTCTCAGTAATTTCTTCGTTAATTTACTACTTCATCCAAAATATTACCTCTCCAGTCCATATGATTAATTATTTTGTCGATACTGGATTTTTCCTCAACTTCATTCCACAATGTGTAAATGTGATTTTGAGTAGCCTGCGTGGGGTTCATCTTTTTTTAGAATAGTAGTAAGCTTACAGAAACATCCAGAATCACAACTGAGGATTTAATTAAAAAATTGAAGTTTGCAAACACTAGCAGTTGATAGTTTAAGGGGAGATGGGACCAGTGTTCCTAAGGCAAATCTACGGTTCTTATAACAGGATTATTTGTTCTTTTCTTGACCAAGGAGTTACTCACAGCAGGCACCAGCAGAACACCTGGTGAGATCTGGTATAGCCCAGGCTGATATGACAACTCCTATGCAAAACATTCTTCAAAGAGAGAACTTTGTTTTCAGATGTGTTACATTGCAGAGTCCTGCAAACTTGGTGTTGTGATCTGACCATACTGGTCTACTTAGATGATAAGAAACATTTTTCATTTAGTATTGTCTATCTTTTCTATCTGCCATGGAGCCTACCGGCATTATGTGGACTTGCCATATTCCCCTTAAACGGAGCCCACCTGGAAGACTCTTGTGCCACTAACACCAACTCAAGCTGATTCAGCCACAGTGGTGAAGTTTCAAACCTGAATGTTACAGACCATTAGAAGTAAATTGTGTTTAAGGCCGCGTAAAAACTGTTCTAGTCTGGTAAACAGAAACATAATTGCAGCCAAAGTTTACTTTTCATTTGGGAAGAACTATGCAGTCATTAACATTTTCCATACAAACTATAATTAGGTTATATTGTGTAAGTCAAGCTACTCATGGAATAATTTAGCAAAGCCCACAGATTTTATTTAAGCCTTATGATTACTTATTACATTGCTTAATTAGCCATGAGGTATCAAGTCTAATAATGGTTCAGTTTTTTACTCCGTAACAATTCTTTGTAGCCAAAAAATATTTAACAATGCATTTTCATTTAATCAAAAAAAACCCAGAGAACCACAAATACTCCAAGTATAATCCACCTGTCCAATGTTAATAAGACTACCACTGGAACACTGCATAAGAGTTTCAAACAACTTCCTTCTTGTAGGCATTTATATTATATGTTAAGTGAAAGCTGAAATATAATTTTTTCCAGTAAAATGGATTTAATTACCATGATAAAGATGCAGCACATACCTGAATCATTCATTTACAAACTCAATGAGCCAAAAATTCTTAACAGACAATGAATCAAAGTCATTATGAATTAAGTCACGACAGCTCGTCCTATTGTTGGATATGTACACACAAGATACATTTTAATGTATTATATTAACTGATTACATATACCTTTTAAATACAAATAAGTTCTACTGTATTTATATCTAATAGAATCTACGTGCCATAATTGATAAGAATACAGAAAAATATATGGAAACCAAAATAATTTCTGTAGAGAGGTTGTGAGATTGAATTCATATCCAATGCACTGCAAAAAAATTCAATTTGATTCTCAACTCCAATTCACAATGCATAAACAACAACTATTTATTACAGTGTTGTGTCATTTGTCACTTTTATGGAATCCACCACATTTTCCAGGCTACAAAATGCCTTAAAAACATGCAGCAATGATGTACGTTATCATTATTTTTCCTTTGCCAGTGTTTGGATTACATTCAGCAGCACAAAATAGGGCTGATTTATAAACTGAATAAATAACATCCTTCAACAGTGTGTGTCTATGGAAGCTTCATTTCCTTCCTTTCCATCATATTCAAAACAAATATTTGATCAAATTAAATTTGGAACATCTCATCGCACTGGACTGGTGCAAGTAATTATGGAGACTGCTGAAAACGCACAACTTTCCACCAGACATTTCAACAGGAGTGCACCACAACCCAATTTCATTTACAAACAGATTCTAATTCAGAAGGTAAAAACAGCCACCGTTAAAAGTCTGTATATTAGATTCTAAATCTGAGAGTTTCTAAATGAATGAATTACTAAAGAGAACTACTCTTCAGTAGTAAATTTGTAGTTCAGTCACTCTAAAGACTAGATATTTGTTTCCTCCAAAACTATTTTGACAGTTCAAGAATCTCAAACTTGTGAGCCTTTTTTCACTTCATAATTATCCCAGAGGGCCACCTTTGTGGGACAAATCTTTTAGATTAGAATGTGGATGAAACAAAACCAATGAGGCTCTAAACAAATAATGAAAAGTTTACTAGGAAAAACTATGTTAACTAAGGAGTTCAACAGAAACTTGTAGACCTGCCAAATTTTCATATATGATTACAACCCCACAGAACAGCTATCATTATTTATTTAATTGCACACTTCCCCCTGCAAAAGCCATAACAGAGATATATAAATACCTATCATATATTCACTGGCCTCACTGAAAGCTGATACTGCTCACTTTGGAATGAATTTTTTTGGTTTTTTTTTAGCAATATAAGAAAGTTACTCCTACAAACTCCCCATCACACCTCTCTGCCTAGGAAGCTCTTTCTGATGCTCGGAACTAGGATGCATCTGCTTCTAAGCATCCGCAAGTGACAGCATGGACCAGTGTAACCATTAGACTGTTTTCCTTGAAAACAAACTTTTTCATTTTTATTTGAAATAGCACAGTGCACATCAAGGAAGTATCAACAAAAGCTACAATACCCAAAAGTCTGACACCAAAAATAATTTGAGTGTCTTCACATGCTAATAAGGATAATTACTAAGTCACTTTACCCAATTACCAAATTGAAAAAGGCCCCAATACAGATGAATGTGATAAACCCTAATAATGCACACCCAACAGCAGTGGATACCTTTGAAGCAAGAGAAGATTAGACTACAGTTCTCTTAGAGAAATCACATGCTAGACAGAGTTTCCAGCATAACTTTCTTACAATAAAAATGTTTATATAAGTTCAGAAAGGCACTCCAGAGGAAATACATGTCGTTCCGAGCTATAATGGCTGCTAATTGACTTTCACAAGGACCAGATACATATCAGTAAATATTACATGCATCTTCAAACAATTCCTTCTAAATACATTTTTGTACATCAGGGTAAAGCAGACTTCAAATTAATTGCACCACTTTAAAGCTCATTTTCTCCAACTTGCTACTTGTTCAGCATTTCCATTTAAAAGATCATGCCCTTGTTTTGCCTTCTGCTTTCTTGTTAATGTGAAGTTTTTCAGAGATTATTGATGTCTGAAACAGGTTTCCAGAGAGCCTCCTGCATCTTCCTGATAGCACCATAGGGCAGGTAGGGAAAAGGGCAACTCTGAGCCACGTAGAAAAAACATGCACAAGGACATCATCCCATGGGATGCCACTTGCTAGAAGTGACAGGAGGGTATTAAGAGTATTGGAAAAACTGAGAGAATAAGGGGGAGATGAGAAATAGGGAACATAAAGATGAAATGAGTGAGTATAGACAGAGGTGGAAGAAAAGGAGTACAAGTGAGGATCTCTGTGGGACAAAGATTGCCAAAAGAACAAGGAGCAGCACCTGTCCTGAAAGAATTACAGAGGGCACAAAATCAAAGTACAGTTACCTCAGTATTTAAGGATTTTGACTAAGCTCCCTCAACATCTCATATAAAAAAAAAAATCACATAACTTTTTTTTCTTTGTCAGTGTTTATCATAGCAATAAATTTCCATTATTCTCCACAAATTCTGGTGCGTTGCCTGGCAGACTGCAAAAGACCACAGCCCAAAGACTAACAGAAATATTTGTCATTAGGAGTGCTATCTTATGATTCCAGTCACTAGAAATCTGTCATTTTCCTCTACTGCATCTCCCTGTGAACACAGTGTGCTGCTAACTCCAAGATATTTTAGCTGCAGTGAAAGCTATAATTTCTATACTTAAGATTTCACCTGGAGGTCACCTGTGACAACTGCAGGAAGGAGATGAGTAACTGATTTAGGAGGTAAAATACAAAACAAAAAACCAACATGCACCACACATAGCAGTGTGTACTGTGGGGAATGGGTAGCCCTCCATCCCATCTAAGACAGACAAAACACCTGAAATGTTGGCCAAAGAGATGACATTCTAGTAATGAAATGAGGGCCATACAGTCATTCAAACCTCTGAAGAATTTAAGCAGCAAATAAAACGTTGCAAGCAAAGACAAGATGACAAAGGATGTGATGATGAGACTTGATGAAAAGTGTGTATGAGGACAGCTGATTGAGAACTGGCAAGATATAACTGGCAGGAGCAGACAACATACAGTGAGAAAAGACACTGAAAACGCAAAAACACTTTTTGCAAAACAGAAAAGAAACTTTGATGTATGTTTCATAAGCTTAGGTTGCAGATATAGAGCCTGATTTATTATCACTGAAGTACAAATCTAACTCTAGATGTTAAAAGGAAAGACCCAACATACTACATAACATCATTGCCATAGTATTAGATACACATGGAAGGCTGGGATTATTTCTGATCATTCACAAATAAAGGTACACTTTTAACTAGAGAAGGCCCTGGCACTCTGACCCAAAAGCCAGTAATATAAGTGGAAAAAAAAGACCCCCTCAGGACAGCAAGAGCCCTTGCATCAAATGTCAAAGGCAATACCCACATTCACAGTTTTGCAATGACAGAGCCCCTTGCTGGCACCCATGGAAATTTTCCTGCTCTAATTGTTTGTTGCTCTCATAATTAGATGGAGCTGCAAGCGTTCAGGTGCTTCTCAATCCAACCACACCCATAAGAGGGAAGTGTGAAAGTTTGGGAGCATGCTCCTCACTCTCACCTTCTAGGAGCACTAAGAACATTTCCCAATCTCATCTGAGTTTTCTGTGACCTTCAAGTTACTCTGCTGTGTCCTGGAAAAGTTACACTTCACCCTCTAATGTTCAAAAAGAGACAAAAGTGCAATGTAAGTGACAGGAATTTTTGCACCATGTATGAACATAGCTGAGTTGAGAAAAATCCAAGTTTCATGCAGCAAAATGTACTCTCCATAATCTATTACTCACTTGAGCTGTAGTTGTGTGCCTTCCAGTAGACAGGAAAGCTGAACTGCACCATACTGCCATGGGGAGGCACAGTCCGTTTGCGCAGTTTGGATTTTCTTTATTTCAGCAATACCTTATCTAAAGAATTTCACCAGAAGATATATTCTGTTTTCTTCCAGCAGCAGAAAACATGAAAAGTTATTGAATAATAAAAAAAACCCTAAATTCTATCCACATAAAACTATGAAAGCAATCCACTGCCAGAGTAGATCACAGCTATTCACTGGGGCCACGCACAAAACTATTTTTAAGAAGCTTTATTTTGGGTCCTGTTTCTTGCTTGTGGGGGTTTTTGTTGTTGTTGCCTGTTTGATTTTTGTTTGGGGTTTTTTGTTTGTTGCTGGGTTTTTGTTTGTTTGTTCTTAACCATGTCCTATAGATAACTATAATCAGATATAGTATTAACTGCTTCCAGTAGAATAGGAAGAAATTTCCTTACTAAAAAATACAATTATATCCTATTAATTGGAGAGTGGAAGATTAATAATTATTTCACTAAAAGAAAATGTGGAGCTTTTAATTGCAATTTTGCTGCTGTAGGCTATAAATAGATCTGAATTCAATGTCAGAAGTGTTGTTGCTTAAATTATTTTGACTTCGATAATGTTTTAGCCACTTGGAAACCAAATTATTGCTTGATAAAGTGACCTGGTGCCTCTTTGAGCAAGTATTAATCTTCTAATGCAAGTCCTTTCTACAGTGTGAAACAGGAAGAAAAAAATTAAAGTGTTTGAATATGGAATAACAAAAATCAGAGCATTGTCAGGAAGCTCTCGTTTTGAGAGAACTGTAGAACTGTTTTTTACAAAAGGGAGCTACAATATTAAATACATGCAGGTAATTTTTAACTGCATTATCAGAAAACCACCACCAAACAAGCCCCACCAGGTATGCAGAGATCAGTGTCTGCAGCAAAGGGGCCAGGAGTTACACTGATGTAACACCTGTAACTGCTTTTTTAGCCCTTTAACCACCTGAAGGTGAGGCCCTTGCAGCTGAACACATCTTGATATCTGATACAGTCAATGTTTTATAAATACCACCACAGAAACCAAATCCAGCAGCTTCTTGGGGGTAATTTGGAGAGAGCAAGTGCCAGTGCCATTTTCTGACTCTGTCACCTTTCTGCTCACAGCCCTCATCCCAGGCTCAGATCACCCACCCACAGCTCAGGCACAGCTAAATGCCTCATTTCAGGATATCCCAGCCATGGTCAGAAGTCACAGAATCACGGAATGGTTGGGGTTGGAAGGAACCTCTGGAGATCACCTAGTCCAACCCACCTGCTAAAGCAGGTTTATCTGGAGTAGATCACACAGGAGTCAGGCTCGTCTTTGCCAGGTGCTTCTCAACTGTTCTGGGGGCACACATGGAGGTGAAGATTTTGAGGTTCAAGACTGATCTCTGTCTAAAACAGAGGCAACACACTACAGAGATCATGCCGGAAGGCCAGTGCCAGGCTTTGATTTGTTGCAGCCCTGGGGTTCAGAGGTTGAATGCGCACATTGGGGTAAGCTGCTCCAGTGGGGTCACATATCCAACTCCAAAATGCAAGTACAGACCAAAGAAAAGGTGTGCCCAGGATCTGGGTCCTCTTCTCATTCCTGCTTTGCCTTCAGTCAACAGTATGATAATGAAAGGAAGGAAAGGCCCTTTAAGTGATTTAATTCAGGAGTGTTAAATGCAGCTATTATACTTTACCACTTTATCAAATGCCATTAACATTTAAAAAAAAAAAAAGAAATATGAAACATAGCTTTTATCCAGAAACCTAAATGGCAGTACACAATCTCCTTCCTACCTCCTGAGCTACTAACTGAGAAAGTACATTCAACGTTTAGACATAAGAGCTCCAAAAATACTTTGATAAATGCCATTAAGAAAACAGCTCTTTTAGGAGTAATATAATCTAAACATGATTCAATCTAAGTGTGGTACTGTTGCTGAATTGCTAAGAAACTTGATAGCTAAAGTACCATGTTTATAATATTTCAGGATAAAGTGTTACAAATGATCTTACAAGTAGAATAACCAATTGATACAAAACTGAATAGCCAAAGAAAATAAGTTAATGTAATAGGTTACCAGTTGGGGGGTCTCCCTGTGTCATCTAAACTCATTTTTTCAAATATTTATCTAACTAAAATACAAAGAGAGACAGATTGGCAGTGATCCGCACTTTTCAACAACACTTGGATGAGTTAGGTACTTCAATAGCAGTCAGCAGGATTTAGATACTTACTATATTTAGATGCTTTAGAAAAATCACATTAGGCACTTTACACATTTAGGTGCCTAAATATCTTTCAGTTTATGGCCTTTAGTTTTCAAATGCCCCAGTCCTGTACTTGTAAAATGAGAATAATTGCATTTGCTTAATCCATAGGGGAACTGAAAAAAGCAATAAAGACTGAGGTGTTTGGATATTGCAGTAATGGTATATAAATACTGTGGAGGAAGGATAGGTTGAGGGCAAAAAAGTGAGTGTTACTGTGCTATTAATAACACAATACAACACCATGACTGTAAAAGTACCAGCACCAGCAAAAGAGAAAGAGTCCAGAGGGTAAATGCAGAAGTATTTAGCAACTTATTCAGAACAGAGGGCTGTCTATTTATTCATATGAAACCAGCAAGTGAAAAATCCACCCTGACAAAGTAAGATAATGCACCTAGGATGTCACCTCCTGTCCTTTTCCATGAAAACAAAGAAAATACAGATACTTCAGTACCCATCACGTTGTGGCAAATCTATTGTGAATCCCTCCTCATCTCTCCTGCAGATTCAAGCTTGTCATTTCCTTCAGCATCTGTATAATTCTCTTCCAATCTAATAACAAGCTCTCCATCCTACTAAAAATAACAACTGCCAGGGCCAACCCACCCCCTCCCACATTCCTTTTGGAGTACCTAAAAGGCAAGAAAAAAAACCAATAACAGAAACTTTAATCAGAATATCAGGAAAATCTTCCTGACTAAAGATGAAGTTTAATCCCAAAGGAAGCAGATATAACTGCAATGAAATTTTCACCTATGTGCTTAATATAGTCCACTTAACAGTACCTTCAAAGAAAAAAAAGTCTATTGAGAGAAGGAAAAAAAGAGACTTACATGCCTTGACAAGTCTAGGACAGGGCGAGGGGGGGCGGGGGGGAAGAAACTAGTAATAAACATACAGTACCAAAATTCCTGTCCTGTCAGGAGAAGGACTAGAGAAGTTAAGAGGCCTTTTCCATTTCTAGGTTCTGTAATTGTCATGATAAATAAGCCTAAAGCTTTAGCTTGCCACAGTAGATGAAGCAAAGCATCTGAGAGATCAAAGTAACTTATACACTTAATTGTCCAATACTGTCTTAAGCACAAAATCAATCCAATCAGTAATTCACCAAAAAAATCAATTCTGCATACTCTAGAGAAAGCAGATATCCATTATTCAATAAATGTTACACAGCTGCTGTAAATGTACAATAAAGAAAAATGACCTTGAAAGCCATCAGATATACTCCCACACTTATCAAAGCACATTTGTTGCACAGTACCGAAGCCTTCTAAGCCTTCTCTTGGTAAGATTTTTTTTTTCTTTAAGTGCAAGTTTCATAAAGGCTATAATACTATTTTAGGGTGCTCCCTAAGTAGTGCTTATCATGGCAGGCAACATGGGTCACCTCTGTTGATCCTCAGAGAGTCCAGCAAGATACATTCTGCTTGCTAGCTCAGGTGACTGCAAAGCCAGAAGCATGCAGAAAATCAAACCCAGAGCCATCAAGTATGCTACAGCCCCAACCAGACCTTCCACACCATGGCCATGATCACAGCAGGAAGGACACTTACCAAGGAAACAGGTCAACACACTCCAGCACAAACACAAAGCTGTTATGAATGTTACTTCTGAATCTCCCTGCCCCTTCCCTCATTGCTCTGCCATTTCTCTTCCCACCTCTTTGGGGTTTCTATTTCCTGGGCTGGTCCTACCTGTTGCCATGCCTGCGGTGGTCAAAACACTGCAAAAAGATAAAATACCTCACAAGCGTCCAGATACCTGCCAGAAGCAAACTCTTCATCTCTCCACTGGCATTCATGCCAAGATTTTCACAATAAATCGGTGCTTTATTGTCCATCTAGCATGTCTAACTGGTCATTTGGATCCTGGACTGCTGAAGTAGTCAGCCTCAGAAACCCCATAATCTAGAGACTATGAATCCCTGTATCTGTTTTAGTACAAAATACTCTGTTTATGTGTTCACTGACTTCCTTCAGCAAATAGTGAGGACAGAGCTTTGACTTTAATCCCCCCTCACCAGCTAGAGCACCTGAGGTAAAGCATGACAGTCACAGGTCACTGTTGGTGAGGAACTGCACCCACAACACATAGCTTCACACTTGAATAACTTCAAAATTTTCACTGGATATCTGAAATTATTACAGTAACAACCATATGTTATGTCTAGATATTTTGTCTTCTGTGTCTATTAACACCTTGATAGAAACATAAGAAACCTGACTTTTGCTCCTGAAGAAAGTTCTCCACTATGATACATCAACCTAGGGGTTCTTTAGCAAAATACATAATGCTTTTTTCCCCCATGTTGTTTGCTCTTTACTAGCTTGAACATGCTTTCTCCCCATTTGGTTTCTTTTGGTCTTATGCTTTCTTCCAGAAATAGACAAACATTTGTGTTCATCTTTCCTCTCTGCTCCTGCTAGCAGCATTATATGAAAGGCAGGAAAGCACATCACAAATAAATGTTATTATTACTAGAACAGTGTTAAAAATAGAGTTGCGGTTCAATGACTGAAAAAAAATATGAAAAAATAATTTCAGGTCATCCCAAACTGAACAAGGCCTCCTGGGTCAGCAGGCTTATTCCTCTAGAGCTTCTCGGTTTTGTATTTTCAGCAAATTTTATAAGTACACTCATAATACTTATGTCAAGGCCACTAAATAATACATTAAAGAAGTCTGAAGCATAACCATTCCAATTTTTTCCTGAAACATTCATTATTACAGGATGGTTTGGGCTGGATGGGACCTTTTAAACATCATCCAGTCCAACCCTCCTGCCACAGGCAAGGACATCTTCAACTAGACCAGGTTGCTCAGAGCCCCATCCAACCTGACCTTGAACTCTTTAACGCTTCCAGGAATGGGACATCCACAGCTCCTCTGGGCAGCCTGTTCTCGTGTCTCACTACCTTAATAGTAAAAAATTGTCTTTCTTGTACACAATTTAAGCCCACATGCTTTCAATTTAAAGCCATTACCCCTTGTCCTGTCCCGATTTTCTACCCTGTCAGTTGGACTGGTCCACCAAACCAGCTCACCATGCAGTCAGAGGAGCACTGTTGGTGGAAGAGGGTGAGGGTTTCTGGAACACATGCTATACCAGTCAACACTACACATATTCCTGCAACTGTATTTACATACCTATTCCATTAATTTTTCCACTGAATGTGAGCAGGGCTTGCATACGCCTTTTCCCGCCCAGCAGCATCAGGAGAGGGGACCCACACGTCCGCCATTTTCTACCTCAAAGCTGAGGGGAACTCAGCGCCCCCTGACTCACTGACCACTTTCTTCTTCCTCTTGTGGTTTGCCAAAAATGGTGCAAGGTACACACCTCAGTACCAAGAATTTCCCAGATTCCCAACATTTGGCAACACTTTCCCACTGTGCATGTGTTGGGGGGACTGTTGGGCTGCCCCCCTGAACACAGCAGGTTCTGACAGGGCCCCACGTGAGGCACAGCTGGGGCCTCAGGGAAAAGGTACTTCTAAAAGGGCAAAATGCCCAGCAGTGAGGAAAAAATTGTGAAAAACAGCCCTGTGGCACTGAGGCCTGGCAGGGAGAACAGCTCCAGGTGCTGGGGTGGGTATTGCGGGGGCCGACACTGGTGGGTTGAACCGCACACTCATGGGCTGCACCGAATTTTCGGTGCTGCCCCTTTGTTCATGCACATGAAGTGTCTGGGGACAAGAGCATTAAAGTGCAGCTTCAAAGCTTTCCTCGAGCTCTTACAAGAACCCTCTAATTTTGGGGAAGGGGGGAACATTCAGCTAATAAGTAAGCAAGCTGCTGATCAAGATTATAAGAATGCTGAATGTTCTTTCTTTGATTCTTCTCCCTTTCTTTGCCCTCCCTATCTCACAGGTAAGTACAAGGAGATAGGTTCTTTGTGTCATTCGCCCCATCGGATTTACATACACATAACAACAACTCATGAATCAGATAAGTGAAACAACTAAGAGCTGTCATAGGAAAAACTATTAAAAACACAACATGCATTAACTCTTTCATAATCACAAAACCTGCTTTATAAGTTTAAAAGACAATAACTGTGAGCATAAAAAGGCTTGACTGTACCTACTGCAGATTAAAATCCCATACCCAACTGCACAGTCAGCTCCCAGCCGATAGCTTCAGTTCTTAGAGTTAACCCCCAGGGAAAGACCTTTCACTTTGTAGTACTGAATTTCATTTCATTTCTATCACTATAATCAAGGTCACACACTTCTTCCTGCAGGGCATCTCAGGCCATATTGACAAGCCCCCTTCACTTTGCATTTCAGCAAATCATATAAGCATACTCATATCTGTGCCAAGGTCATTAATAAATGTATTAAACATGATTGATCCCAAGACCAATCTACGAGAAGCTCCATCAAAAAACTGCTATTACTAGTTGTTGTGTCCCCATAACCGGCTGCCCCAGCACCACACCATGAGCTAATAGTTTAAGGTCTCCTGTACTGCATCAGCATTTGGGTTTTTCAGCCACTTTAGTTTCCAATGGCTTAGCTCAGTGATCTGGTTTACTACGAACCTATAAGGTTATCAGTGCTGGCTACAGTATTATTTACACTGTGACTTTGGCTTGGTATTCCAACAATTGTGAACTCAGTTCATATTGGTATTAACCTAATATTAAACTTATCTTCCACGAATAAATAAATAAAAAATAGTCTTCTCTCAAAATACTGAATTCCACTCTTTAAACTTTCCTAATATTTGTTAAACCTTTTCTCCATTTTTTTCTCTGGCATTTGTTAGATTCAACTTAAAGTAAGGAATACTTTAGTGATGCAGAGAAGAAAAAATATCAGCCATTGTTTTTACACTTTCACTGAGCTAATTCTTTACAATCATCTCAATTCTGAATAAGATAAACACACACATGGTATTACCAGCACAAATTTAGTGGTACGTGGATTTGCAGTCAGGAGCCCAAACAGCAAACACCTGTGGCTGCTCAAGAGGAGTCTCCTTCTCTGCTTTCCTCAGTAGTGGGGCTGTTCTCCCGTCTTTTTGGTTAAAGGTGAAGATGGATTTGGTACATGTCTTGAAACTTGCAGATAGAGTATATTTAACCAAAGTAGTAAAATAAAAGTGCAAGCCTTTGACAGATAGGCCATTTTGATTTACCTTTACAGCTCTAAACTAAGGAAAAATATTTGACTTTTAGAAGATAACCCAGACCACAAAAATAATATTAAAAATCCTAATTCTAAGGCTACTTCTCATCTTCAAAGTGGACATAAACTCACAGGCAGCTACATCACTTAAACACCATAAATATGTAAACAATATCTTCCTATTTAAGACTTATTACATTTTATTCTGAATTACCTCATAGTTTAGAGTAAAATTAACATTATATTAGAAGTTAAAGCATATATTCTGTTCAGAATACTGAAACAGAAGTTTTGCCTTCAAAACTAAACCAAAAGGCAGAGTTTTCAGTAGTACTAATGTTCAAAGTTGACACCAAAAGCCAGGCACCTTCTCTTTTCAGCAGTCAGATAATTTTACTTGGTTTTACAAGCATTTTTATGAGCTGAAAGCATCAAGTTCATAGTTGCCCTTATAATCCTCCTTATCATAGACCTCTATAAGATATCACAGATAACCAGATTTTTCCCATTGCATCTTAAATACATCAACATTAGAGACAAACATTTGGCTTAGCTACCAGAAGCTATATTCCTCTATCCCAGCATTTCTAAACACCCAGCCTCCACAAGCTGCATTCACAGAATTCTAACCACATAAACATTAGAAATCATTTGCATAGTTGCATTTAAATCAGTTACTTTTATCTCTTTTCTAGGACAGTGTCAAAAGATGAGGAACAGCAACCAAATAAGCCCTGAATTTCCTCACTGCATTCTCCCACTACAGTAGCACTTACATCAAGCAGGTCCACACTAAAAAAATTCAGCCAAGAAGCTGGAGAAAAAAAAAAATCTTAAAAGAAACCATAGATTGCTAAGGCTGTGTTTTGTAGCTACTTTGCTTGAACACAAGTGAAAAATAAATGTAGAATAGCTTCAGGAAAGTGGAGCCCACAAGTCAAAAATAACCCGAATCTGGTCCTTCACACAGTGCTGTGAATCAGATGCTTTCACTGGTACCAGCTAAACTACAGCAGGGAATAACACAATATGAAAACCAAATTGCATCCCATATACTTCTGTTCTGTACCTTTGAAGATCAGAAGTGTTCACTTGCAAGCAGGTCAAGCCCAGGCAGCAGAAAGACTTCCAGGGAATTTCTCGTTCAGGAACAATACAACCTGGGTTTTTGCATCAAATTATCTCCTGATTACCATCCCAATAGCTGTAAGCAGTAAACACTGTATTAACAAATCTGCTGACCACAAGAAAGGCAGCCCCCAGTGAACAGGTCTGGAGAGAAATAGTAAAGGGAGAATACAACATTAGATAAAGCTTATATTCTATGGTTTGCAAGGTGTTTCTCATTAGCTAATTAAACTGGTAATGTGAAACAAGGCAGCAAGCAATTTTCTGATGGGCACTCCCTGATGAGGTAAGAAGGAGATGCTGACTACTAAAACATGGTGGTAACACCTGAATACTGCAGGTGGTACATAGTTAGAAGTGAAGAACTATTTTTATTTATATCCAAACAGGGTGGAAGATAAACATTTATTGACATGAAGGGAATACATAGGTATTCTCTGCTGAACAAAAGTAGTCTTTCAGTCAGCCATTTGACAAATTAATGTATTTTTCAAAACATAGGCAAGTCTCCTGAACCTTAAGTCATACTTTTTCTGCCAATAATAATGGAAAAAGTTTTAGCTAAAAATGTATTGAGACAAAACTTAGAGCCACATCACTAAATTTTCAGACACTGTTATAATTTTTATCATTTGGCCATGCATGGATTTGAACTATAATTTGTGGCCATCAGATTCTTTTTAACTGCTTAAATCAAAGCTTGTTCTCTGCAATGAAAATTAACCTGAGTAAACTGACCAAATTTAGCATGCTTGTTTTGGCAGTCTTAGGCTAATTGTTTTGACCTTAATCTGTCATATTCATTCACAGTATAGTGTAAAAGGGCAGTGCTATTTTTTCACCTTTTAGAGAATTCTAGGGCAAGTTAATCAGGGTATCCTTCTAAATTTCCAGGTAGAAATTACTTCGGAGCTCAAAGAGTAATATATTGAAAATAAATATTCAATTACACAGTACAAAGAAAAAATAATTTAAATTTATATTTACACTAAGTTTTTCAATAAAATTCCAGAACTACTATTTCTTAAGAAAACATTGCATGAAGGTACAAATTACAATGTGGTCCAGTACATTAAAACACTTTTAGCATCTTGAAATCTGTTTGCACAATTTCCATAATTTTGTCAAAAGAAAAAAGACACCACATTTTTATTAGAAGAAATTACTTCATTTTCTCAATCTACATGAAAGCAAATAGCTAACATATTCCCTTGTTGCCACAGTTACCAGACTACTAAGTTGCCCTCACAAACTTATTCTACAAAAATAAAATAGTTATTTTTTCCCCCTTGAACTGCTGCTTTGATGTGTGTTCAAAGATGGGTGAGCAAGTGGTAAGACTATTAAATGATCTTCCCTGCTTCTATTTTTCCAGGGGATTGAGCTACAGGCACATCTATAAAACAGCAAATGCTGTCCTGTATGGGAAGAAAGAAATTCTCCACTTAGGAGAGCGAAATATTATTTTTCCAAGTGTTATTTCCTAAACTAACATATGTAAATCATGTCGCAGAATCAAAGGCACACCCAAATATATGAAAAATAATTGGGCAGCAAGAGTAAAAGAGCACAGCTGCCATTAAAGATTTAGAGACTTTCATACAAGGGCAAGAGATGCCAGCAGAGAAGCTCACTTCAGCAATTGCTGACTCAAGCAAAGCCTGTTGCTCTTCTCAAAAAATATCACAGAATCACAGAATTGACTGGGTTGGAAAAGACCTCAGAGATCATCAAGTCCAACCCTTGATCCAACTTCATTCCATTTACTAGATCATGGCACTAAGTGCATTGTCCAATCTCAGTTTAAAAACCTCCAGGGACGGTGAGTCCACCACCTCCCTGGGCAGCCATTCCAATGCCTGACCACTCTGTCTATAAAGAATTTCTTTCTAATATCCAGCCTAAATTTCTCCTGGCAGAGTTAAAGCCCATGCCCCCTTGTCCTATTGCTGACTGCCTGGGAGAAGAGACCAATCCCCACCCGGCTAGAACTGCCCTTCAGGTAGTTCTAGAGAGTGATGAGCTCACCTCTAAGCCTCCTCTTCTCCAGACTAAACAAACCCAGCTCCCTCAGCCTCTCCCCATAGGTCTTGTGCTCAATCGAGTATATTAATTTCATTGTCGGCACCTCCTCCAAAGCTGCTGGCCAGAGAGGAGCAGCTGCAGGGCCAGAGAGACGCCATATGTTTCCCACAGGGCTCCACAGCTGCCAACAAGGAGACCTGACTCTACATGCCTGGCATACAGCAATCAAACTTGCCTTTTTGTAGAAAATGGTGGAATTTTTAATAAAAGAATGTGATTTTTGTTATTTTGTTCATCAAAATCTCCACAGCATTTGCAACCTTTCCCATTTGACAAATCAGTATTTTCCCATTAAATCATCTTGTTACAGATATTTTCTCTGATTTTCAATAGCATTGAATTCCACAGATTTAATGAGAAATTTGTGCAGTTAAAATCAGGTCAAATTAGGTTATCAGCTGTTAATTTATAAGCCTGGATTGGCTTTGGCACATAAGAAAAAAAGTTGGCTTCATATGCAAAACTATCCAAGTTTTATGGTATTCTCTGCTGTGACCTTGGCCTTGTCACCCAACATAAAACTGCGGTGACAGAAAAGGCCAAACAGTCACCAGATCCATCTGAATGGTCTCAGTCCTGCCCTCAGATCTGCAGTGGAATTGTGAAACCAGATTGATGTGTTTCCATTCTAATAGAGCAAGGGAGATATTCACCTCAAAACAATATTACAGTTCATAATAGCTGAATTAGTACTTTAGCATCCTTGGAAGCCCACATCCTTGGTGGGATTTTTAAAAAGCAGAAGAGTACTTTAAACATATCCCACTGATTTTCAATAGAGTGTAAACCACAGCTATGATTTTTGAAACTCCACACAAATAATTGCTCTAACAGCAGTTTTTCTGCACTATGAAAAAGTCAATTTAAAAAAGTCCATCATCTTAGGGGTAATGCATCACTGTAAACCAGAATTGTATAATTTCACACTTCTTGGCAATAAACATTTACACCAAGATTACTCTCTCATCGTTTCATCCTCTTCATTTCCTGCTTATTGAATATGACAGAAAGAAGAAATATAAAAATATGGTAGGAAGCAATTGTCTGTTCTATTCCTTTTATCTTTTTAAGGAAGAAAATAAATGTTAGCACGAAGCAGATGAAAAGGAATGAAGAAGCCACAAAGACAGCTGGGTGACAGAGACCTGAGCACACTGTCACACACTGGTAGCACCAAAGCAAAGTAAGGGACTCCGTACTTATGCCAATAAATGCTGTCACCAACACAACAAACTGCAAGAATGACCCTTTGGGATCGCCTTTGACATTGGGCTTCGTTACCTTGCAAGTCTGATTGCCAGAACCAGAGGGAACATTGCATGGCACCAGCAGACACCTAGAGCGGAGTCAAACTGCAGGTTTGTCTGTACATTTTTCAGAGAATTGTTTCAAGTCACTTAGCAAGGAGGCTGAACTGAATAAGGGAATGAGGGAACGAGGGGCTGCCTGCGCCACAGCTCTGTGCTAGGCAGTCATTTAAATGTCATCTCATGGTCTGTGATGCTGCCCGTCCTGTCTTACTTGGAAGAACCTAGGGGATGATCCACACACTTTCACACGCATTTGGGGTACAGACATCCTCTCTCCCTTAGCTCATCCAACCAGGAATAAAAGTTTGGGGCTGACTGCACCTCTGAGCCTCATTTTGAGGACAGCCAAGTTCTACATGCAGATCGAAGCTGAGCAGTGTCATGTGGTGATGACTAAGGCATGGGGATTTTGAAGGTAAAACTGTTTGAAAAATTAAAATAAATGTCTCAGTCCTATCACAGTGTCTAAAGAACTACAGAAAGACCGTACTGGCCCATTTAAGTGACAGTTACCTGCACTTCCATTCTCCAAAGCCTCTCCCAAGTAGTATGTCTTTCATCTCCTCCTGTTTCTGAGATTACTATGTGCTGACAGGAGTGTTTTGGAGTGATCTGAAAGTGCTTTTAAAGGATAACATGTGGAAATAAATAATTCAGATTTTTCTTGAGTGTTTCTTTAGTGTCTCAGCTTACAGATAGAGAGTGCTTTTATGGAGTGCTCACCTGTACAATGGGTTGTACTCTCCACTAAGTGTTTTGCCCAAATGACTTTTGAAAGCTCTTTTTCTAACACAAAGATAGTGGGATTTTATATCCCTAGTACGGTCACATTCCTGCTAGACAAGAGATCTCTGTTCAAAGTACTGGACATTGTTACTGGCACGATTTTTAGCAAAACCACACATGCTTGATGATTTAACATGTAATATTATATGAGCATTTAAGAAGCTGTGCAAAACCAGGAATAGTGTGAATACGGGAATAAAAAAAAAAATTGGAGAATTTTGAAACAATCAGGCAAGGTTTAATAATACAAAAACAGAGGGTTACATAATAAAGATTAATGACCTGAAATTACAGCTGCAAGCATATCCCAAAACAGCAACACATAATGCCAAAGTGTGTTACATTAGTCTATCTGATGAAAATTATTTATAAAAGAATTATATATGATATATGATATTGAGAGAATATGATCTTTTCTGATCATCCCTTTTTGCTAACACATGATCCACATCAAAGGAAATATACATTTTCTGCTGAAAATGCTAGATGTTCTGCTGCCAATTTTTCTTTTAAAATACTCACTTTTTAACACTTGCACGTACACTCAGGATCACACGGTAAGAGAAAGACACAGTTAGCACATTCTGTGATGTTTTTCTGACATTTTCTGTAAAAAAAACCCTCATGACTGAAGATTTCAGTATCTTCTGATATGGTCTATAATCCCTTGAAAGTTCCACAGGATAGCAGTCTTAAGAAAAGTATTTTAAATCTTTCTTTCCTTCTTTCTTTTCTTCTTTCTTTCCTTCTTTCTTTTTCTTTACAGCACAGTCTAGGAACCCAGCCCTTAGTACAGAAATCTGTCTGGTAGCACAAAAATTAAAGCTTTCATGGTGCATGAACACATCTTGGAGGGCACAGATTACTGTACAACTGAGAAAAAATTAAACATCTCAGTCCAGGGATGTTCAACAGTGTAATTTTGGATTATATAAAGTACAGATGTTATTTTTATCTCTCAGTTAACAGCCTGCTATGATACACACACTCCTTTGCCTGCGTTTTTCACCACACACGTCCACTCTTACCCAACACACTAGCGGTGGACAGATGTTGGATGGGTGAAGCACATAGACCAAAGTAGACCATCATTTCAGTTGATTGACACGAGGCCAGAGAGGCAGGGACATGGGGGTCTCTCTGCATTGCTGTTGGTGCAGAACAAACCGAGCGTTTACACTCCCAAGAACCTCTGTGCTGCAACCTGACCTAAATTACCAAACGTAACACAAAAGTAATCCAACACATTTTGAAGCCTGATATCTACAGGAGACTTAACTGGATGAGTCTCCAAGCATAAAATGTATGATACTACATAAAGAAAAAAATCAGAATAATGTGAATATTTGGTTTGGAAAAGGTGAAGACAGATAAAATAATGAAGATTGCATAAAATTTAAGCTGGGTAATTTTACTCGTACCTTCTTGGAACATAAAAATAGTTGCCACGGACCAGAGGCTGGAGATCAGCCTCCCAGCACCATCAGTGCTGACCTTTCTGAGCAAGGAACACGAATGTCTGTATGGGAAAATCCTTGTAACACAAGGAGACTGGACAGCCTGCTGGGGAAACCTGATATCTCTCCTCAGAAGATTTCAGGTGATTTTAGCTGACTATTCTGGGTTTATCTTCTCCTCTGCCTTGTCAGCAGCAGTTGTTTATGAACTGCATCTTTCTCAGAGTAGCGTTGCTCCTGTCAACCCAAGACACATTCCTCCTATTCATCCTTCCTGAATTTCGCTGATATTTGTAGCAAGTGTAATCCAGTGATAAGATTAGTGGCTAGAGTCTATTAAATGCTTCTTGAAAACAACCTTTAAACAAGCTAATGAACTTCCAGTTCCACCTAGATTTACAATTTACATATTCAAAAATCCTATTTACTACATGTTAGAGCATAGAGATTAATATTTCCCTTTCCCAGCAGATTCTGGCATAATATCAGGGCAAAGTAAAAGATTAAAAAATAGAAAACTACATTGAACAATATTGTTCCTTCATTGCAGGATGAAAGCAATGAAAATGTCAATTTCTGTAGAAAAACTTATTACATATTTGCAAATGGTAAGGTAACTTGCACTTTTTGCTTTCACCAGAAGGAAATGAAAACAGTAGCTAACTTATAGGCAGGAATGATTTATAATATGTTGTAGTGACAGACTGCCAGCTG
This sequence comes from Patagioenas fasciata, assembly GCF_037038585.1. Taxonomy (NCBI): domain Eukaryota; kingdom Metazoa; phylum Chordata; class Aves; order Columbiformes; family Columbidae; genus Patagioenas; species Patagioenas fasciata. The sequence continues at coordinate 8,758,324 of NC_092526.1, read as the reverse complement.
ACCCTTGTAGAAATATCTCATCTACACCTGAGGTTGGACAGCTCTTCTCCCACTTCATCTCTCCTCAAAAGGTTCGCATTCCACATTTTTCATGCTCTTCTGCTTTTTCTGCTGTTGCTGCTGACAGAAACAAAAAGATGCAGCATCAGCCAGTTTCCGTAGGTTCTAGTTTCAGGAAATGTACTAATTCCCATATGGTACTGAAATATAAGTGCACAGAGTGAAAATCTTTTATATTGATAATTCTGGATAGTTATCATGAAATAGTAGTCCGGTGATACACAATCATTAAAGGATTCTCCACGTCTTATGTGTCTGTATTGTCTCTGGGCTTCAACTTTGGCCACTCTGGGAATGTGCAGAAGGGAGGAAAATGGCTTAACTGGGACAAACTGAGAGCCCAGTGAGGCAGACCAGTTTGAGAAGCAACATGGGGCTCAGTAGGGATGTAGCCACACACCACAGGGGATGGTCCACACGTCACAAAACACACCCAGCATGGACCGTCATTCACAAAATCCACAAAATCAGATTTCAGCTCATGCAAAATGAAGGTGCAGGTTTTTCCTCTTCAAAACTAATTTGCTGAGGAAAACAAAAACAAACAAACAAAAAAACCCAAACAAATGAACAGAAAAATTAAAAAAGCACTGGTCTGGCTGTTCCTCAGAAGATTCAAGTCTCTGGGTGGCAACTAAATGCTTCTTACCACAAGCTTGAAAAGGATGGCAAAAGTTCAAGGAAAGCCCTTTCTTCGAAATATACTCCATTAGCTTACTGTAGGTATTCCTTCACTCCATGCATAATTTTGATTTCTCACTCTTCTCAAGTACCTTAGCAAGCACAGCTTCCCCTCCTGAAGCGAGACCTTTGAAGGAAAGCACTGAAAATACCCTTGGTGATTTATACATCCATTTCTTGACTTTTTCCAGCAAGCCCATCCGTCACTGTTTCTTCATTTTGCCTGGCAGGTGCAATAGCAGTGAAAAGTATATCACCATTGCTGACCACAGCAAAATAAAGAATATCAGGTACCTTTAGTTATGTTGTTCTAAAATTACTTTTATGCCCTGATATATTTTTTGCATTTCAAAGCTAACCACCCTTATTTTAAGTAAAATTAAGTGCATGCTTCTAAGGGTGGCACCAAGGGCATTTCTATGAGCAATTTATAGACAGTTGCAGCTTTGACTCCAGATAAGCACTTTTCTCTTTCTTGAAATGCTTAACTAAGAGGATGAGTTATACTAGTTACTTAACTCAGTGCTGCTCTTTATCTGGCTCCTACTTTTGTGCTAAATCAATACTGAATGCCGCAAGACAAAAGGAAGATAATCAGATTGTAATTTTGCATTAGTTGGCCTACATGATAATGCCATTCAACTGCATTTAGGAAAATCTTTTTGCTTATATGCATTACGACTCTGCACATATTAATAAATTAGTACCATCTCCCTTGCCAGACAGCTCCCTATAAACTTCTACAAAGCTATGTTTGAAGGACATACTGTTCTTTAAAACTTTGCCCTGTAGTAACACCTACTAGAACTTTCCCAATAGTTAAGCCACTTCTGTACTTAGAGTATGTAGATTTTCTTGCAAACGTCTCTCTCTGAGTGTATACATAGGACATCCATGGGGTAAGCCTGGTGTTTAAACATGTCTGTAGGATCATTTTATATGCTTCAGGGTTTCACAGTTGGCCTCCAGCTGACAGCCCAGTAGGAAATGGGTCTCCTGTAGGTACCACGTCATACATGCCGACCAAAGGGATATTTCAGCTACCTAAGGCTATCTTTAATGACACTGAATATCCATGTCTAGGCAGGTCAATCCTATCCTTCTTGTCTTTGATGGCAAGTCCTTCAGGAGCAGGAACTGTCTCTTTTTTCATGTGCAGTGCCTATTACCTGGAATCCTATTTCTACCTTTAATAGAATGTGTTTCTACAACAAGGCACACTAACCAGTGAATCCAATTTAAATTTGCTGTCAATATAATGCTGTTATGTTACATATCTATTTATATGTAATGAACATCAGAACTGCTTAAACCCATGAGAGTCAAGAGACAGCCCAGCTCAGTGAAGGCTTTGCACTGGAGGAGACAAAGGAGTAGAAAAAGTAGTGTGTGTAGCTCAGTAGCATTTTTGGTCTCACCATTGATCTACTTACAATCTTCATAAATCACTTTCCTGTCCACATGTCTAACTTTTTTGCCATTTTTTTCTGTTTAGTATGAAGATACAGACTGTCTGTTTTGGAGGGCTCCTGTGGTCAGAAGCAACTATTGACTTGGACTAAAAAAATAACAGTAACCTGAAAAAAATAATATCCTGGGCTTTCCCTTCTGATATGAAATAATGAGTATGAAGAAACTCCTCCAAAACCTCTAATTTTCATGTGCTTTCCCAGAAAGTCATAAACTGTCTTGGTAAAAACCAGGCCCAAACTCACTGACAGCTGACAACTTCTAGAAAGTTCACAGTGAACTAAATTTCAGGCTCTGTTATGAAACACTGTTATAAAAAAAGCATTATAAGAATCCACAGAGCCTTAAGTCCATTTTGTATCAGATTGAATTAAAGTATCTCAGTAATTAAAGACATGAAAGTTGTAATCACTAATGACGGATTTCCACAGAGCAGTGTGGGGGTGGCAACGGCACAAACCACTTCTCTTCTCTGCACTCAGATCGGTCTGGGACAAAAAGAATGAAATTGGGTGACCTGCATGCTAATTCATTGCAGAAAGCTAATGCATTATTTGCGTGTATGCAAACACTGGGAGGATTTGTGTGCCCGTGGTTTCTCTCTGCCTTCGGCTCAGCCTGTCTATGCTACTCATGCACAACAAGATATTCCAGAGCACAAGTTTTGCAGTATCTGCTGAAGCTGTAAATGCGAGCATGTTTCTAATTAGTAGTTTATTAGAGATTATGCATATGTCATTATTAATCAGCTTAAGAATGTACCTTCAATTTTGCCTCCCCGGACAGCCAGTCACTTGTAACACAGGACTGCCCAAAAATATGTCCATTACAGCCACATCTGTATTAGCTGCTTCTATACAAATCCTGTTGCTGTTGAAACTTTTTTCCACTTCTGATAGAATATTTCAACCATCTGCATTTCACTGCATATATTGATACAGTGCTAGGCACTGTAGGGAATTTTTCCTTTTCCAAAACTAATTTACATTAATTTTCTTGTCACAGAAGTGCAAACTCTGGATCCAATGCATGGGTGCTCATTTTTACAATTTTTCTTTATTTATTTCTCAATGATACTAATTAATTTACTGTACACCAAGAATTAGATCAAGGCTCTTCAGTTGACACCCAATAGAGACAACATGTGGCTGCACAGGATTGCAGCATGATGTGGTGTGTTGGCTGAAGTTGATACAGCTGGAGCTGGAGCACCACCAACCACTCCTGTCATAAACTTACTTGGGCCATCCTGAGTAGCCAGCTGAAGGGAAAAAATTAGATCAAATTCATCCACTGTTGATGTTAATTCCCTGTTGGAAGCTGGAAAATTACATCATTTTTAGAAAAGGAATTCTAAATGTTACTTCTAGCTTTTTAAGTCTCTGGTTTCTGATGAGAAACTAACCAAAAAAATATCTTCGGGGCTGCCATGGGATTGAATCTAAAGAAAACATCATTTTTATCTCCAGGAAAAATCCTCGGAGAGGCTCCCATGAGGTGACCGTATTTGTAAACACTTCTGTAAGGCAGTAATAAGAGTTTTAGAAGTAAAATTCAGAAACTTCTGACAGTCCCAGACAGGAAGGAAAATGTCAATCTCTTAACACTTCACGAAGTGCTACAATTTTATGGTATTTTGAATTAGTTTTGAATCTTTAATATCAAAAGTAGCTGCTTCACACACTGCACATTAGGTGTTTTATCACCATTTTCAGTAAAATGAGCTTTAATAAGACTGTCTTTGCTTTAAGAGGTACTTGGCATTTTCAAAGCTCCAAGGGGGTTGCCTGTAACCCTTCCGCTGTCCTTCTGGAGAGGCCCTAAGCCTTTTGCTGCTCACCCGTTTAATCCTGCAAACTGCAACAAATTAGGGGGATGGAAAGAGCATGAATATTTATTTACTCTTAAAACGTCTCAACATCCCCCATTGCTTTAATTTACAGGGGCAGGCTTATATTGCAAAACTACCTTTGAGATTTCTTATTCCTTATAGAGCAAAAAGTTTCATTTTTACAACATTTTACTCTCCAAGTCTTCAGAAATTTGAAGTTTACAGACTATTCTTGCCTTTAAGTCTTATTAGAATAACCCATGCCCAAAACAAATGCTGTTTTTTCTCCCTTGTGATCTTCCCTGCATACCTATGTTTACTCCTATTTATCTTTCTTCCAGGTCAACAGATAAGCACAAGTTTTTTTACTCACATTATTTTGAAACATAAGCAGAAGCTGCACATGGGGGATCACTAATGAAGCAAATGCAAGTCAGTCTTCCCTGAGCTTATATCAGCTTAAAGACTAAAAGAGAAGGCCATACAGAACCTTTCAGCTGGATCAGGTAAAGTGTTTTAAACTCAAGACAAATTCTGTTGTATTTAATTCCTATGAATAAGACTATATATTAACAACACATTAAAAGTGAGCTGGAACTATTCTGAAATAATAACATTTTATAAAGTTTTCAGTTGGCTACAAAAATCAGCTGTTACTGATCACCAACTTTACTCCACAATCTGAATCTTCATATCATTATTTATTAGCATGTGAAATTTGACCTCAGTTCAACACAAAGAGCTTGCAAAGTATGACAGTATATGATTGTGGAAAGCTTGATTACTTTTATTTAAAGTTGCATTTCTATTTTAGAAAAACAAACAAACAGAAAATTTGCAGTTCTAAAAGTAAAATTAAATGCAAAATATATAAGTGCTCTGAAAGTATTTTTCTTATCTATCTGTCTTAAACTTCCCACACCCCTAAAATATCTTTCAATCTAAACACGCTGAGAAATAGTGCTCATTGTTCGGACCTTCAGGACCCTCAGATGAGCCAAAACAGCGTTTATTCTTTCAAATGTTGTTCCTTGGAACACGCATGGTAGAACCCCATGGGATTGTACTTGCTCACACACAGTATAAAAGCTTGCATCATTTATTAAGCTTTTTATATTTTTTGGCATATGCCCTGTCAGGAGAAGGAAGCCATGCCACATGCTGACTCTCTGACTGGTTCATCATGTTAGCTATGCTGTTTCATACCGCAGACAACAACCCTGAATCTGAAAGTCTTTTCCATCCACCAAGAGGATGGTCTGGCTATAAAATGCCACAGCAGCTTCTGGAAAATGTAGGGAGGTGTATCAATTAAACATATTTTTATACTGTTACTTTACAGGGAATTTTATATTGTAAGATCTGGGTAAAAAATGTAAGGGAAGGAGAGGGAAGGGAAAAGGAAAAGGGGGAGAGGGAGAAAGAGAGAGGGAAAGGGAAAGAAGGGAAAGGGAAAGAAGGGAAAGAGAAAGAAGGGAAAGAGAAAGAAGGGAAAGAAGGGAAAGGGAAAGAAGGGAAAGAAGGGAAAGGGAAAGAAGGGAAAGAAGGGAAAGGGAAAGAAGGGAAAGAAGGGAAAGGGAAAGAAGGGAAAGGGAAAGAAGGGAAAGGAGGGAAAGGGAAAGGAGGGAAAGGGAAAGAAGGGAAAGGGAAAGAAGGGAAAGGGAAAGAAGGGAAAGGGAAAGAAGGGAAAGGGAAAGGGAAAGGGAAAGGGAAAGGGAAAGGGAAAGGGAAAGGGAAAGGGAAAGGGAAAGGGAAAGGGAAAGGGAAAGGGAAAGGGAAAGGGAAAGGGAAAGGGAGAGTCTATTGCCACATAAGAGCAATTTCTACTGTACAAACTCTTGAACTGAAAGGGTTTTCATTTCTGAAGATGTTTTATTCAGAAACAACAAAAAGCCAAAACCAGCAAGCCATAGCGCTACACCAGCCTTGGTAGAACCTCTGTTTTTCAAGCTAATTTAGCTTTCCATAAGACTATGTCTAGGATTTGCGTTGCAGAAAATTTAAATAACACAAACATCAAGGAGACATCTTCCATGTCTCAAAGAAACATCTGATGTAGAAACTTTATTTTGCCTATGAACTGGCAAACCTAATTAAAGGGTTTAAGATGTTATAGTGACAGATTTGGACACTAACACATTTCTAAGAAATAGTCTGGCTTCAAAGTACAACACAGAAGCATCTATTTATAAATACTTAACTGAAGTAGTAATACAAAAATAAGAAAATTCCCTTCATTTTAATCCATAAAAAATCTATTTGGAACAAAACTACTCACTGAAATGAGCAACTTCTTAATTCTTACAGATATGGGGTGATTTAATATAAACATGTGTTTTAGAAAGGCTTCTGCAAATTTCCAGTTTAGCAACACATGACATTTGGGTCCAGTGCTTCCTTCCCCGAGATTGTGGCTACACCTTCAGCTCTGTCCCATCGCTATCCCAGGCTTCAAGGTGGCCTTTTCCAGCTGTGTAAGAAACCTCCATGAAGGCTGGGTTTCCAGCTCTATTGCTCCCTGCCCACACAAACTCTATTTTTGGCATTCGGGTTTCAGCTGCAGCTGTAAATGTCCTTTCCAACTCTCTCAAAAGGCCTATCTTGGGTCCCTTCCAGCCCTAGGAGACCTCCAGAGGAGACCTCAGCCAGAGGACAAGTAAATCAGATCAACTGCTCTTGAAGGGGCTGAAGGTCTTTATCGCTCATGGCAATTAGTCCTAGTCCTTAGACACCTCGCTAGCTGCCTGACAGACCTGGTTGCCCCACCAGCACACATCTACAGAAGATGTTCTCTCTTCCCCTGCCTAGTCTGGTCCTCCATTTTCACAGTCACAATTATAGCAAAAATGTCTGATCTTCTTTTAAACAACAAAATCCTCATCAAAATGACTTCTGCAGTATTGTATGTCTGTTAGGTCACTAATTACTAAAACGTTATTGGATCAGAAACCTAAAGCGAAAAAATTTAGAAGCTGGCATTAAAATTGACATAGTCATTGGCAGGCTACTAGTCTGAACTGCCCAAGAACCACTTATTCAAATGGTATTAAAGATGAGAAGACCAGTGGAAGTTGCCTATCATTGCACTAAATTATAAAATCACCCTTTATTTTGTGTGAATTTAATGTGCTCAAACATTCATGTCTTTTTGCTGTAGTGGAGAGACTGTCTAGGCTTGTGCTCAGTGTAGTCATTTACAGTTAGATCACAAGTTTTCAAAAACAGTTTGGAATTCAAGCAACAAAGGGTACAAACCCATGGTCAGATATGATCCCATTCTGGCAGCTGACAGAGTCACCACACACCAGCTGAGCCCGTGTATCGTTCTGTGTGCTCCTACCCAGAACACTAGTCTGAGTCCCAGTTCAAGCCTGAACACCCAGACTGAGCCCACCAGAACACAAAAAAACTGCCACACAGCACGTTGTCCTTCCCAGCATGGCACCGTGGGGATGCTGTGCAGCAAAATGGTGACACAAAGCAGCTGCGGTGCAGCCTGGCTATTGAAACCTAAGAAAAACCCAGACATACCCAAACCTCCCTTTGAAACATAAACTTCTTTCAAGCATATACATAGCAAAACTGGTACTACTCTGGTTATTAGTAGTTATTTATCAATTATACTCAGCAGCTGCGACGGATTTCAACAATTACTCCAGTTTTACTGTTTGATTCCATGCACATTTCATCAGCGTGCTACTACAACATGCATTATACATTCTGTACATTCCTCCAGCATGTTAGGTATTCCACAGGGAAATGATGTGTCAAGAAGCCCTAAAGTCACCCTTAAGAAAGTTGCGCTATCAAATTGCCTAATAAGATCATTTGATACATGTTGATTACACTCAACAACACCAGCTTTCATTTGATCAGGCACCTTGGATTGTATCTTGCCTTCAGGGAAGGAAGGGGAAAATCTTTGTAAGTTGCCACATTATTGAGAAACATAACTCAAACTCCTTCAGCAGAGACCCAAGCAGACTTTCCAGCTCCATGGCATTTCTCACTGAAAGACAAGCAAATCAATCAAATGTGGTTGGACAGGGAAGACTTTAATTAAATGTCTTGCTCATTTTTTAATCCCTACTTTTCACACAGCAATGAAGATCATAACTACATCAGTTCATTACTTCGGTAACACAAATATAGTTTAAAAATATCTATACTCATATTCTTTATATACAGAATATATTTCCTCCAAATTTTAGATCATTCTATCTCTTTAGGAAAGGTGAATACAAATAATATAAATCCTAGATGAAAGACAAAAAACCCACACAGTACTTTGAACATAGAACTGCCACAGTAATTCAGTAATTTTTTTGTTAATCTGCAAGAAAACTCAGCATAACCATTATTCAATGGGATGCTGTTTTTAAAAAATTCAAGCCATAAAAAGTATCCAGGGAAATAAAGGGAAATAATCAGGACTGCCAAAACCACTATTGATGAAGACCAAAAATAAATTAAACTGGGAAATTAGAAAGAAGCGGTAATTTGAAAGTGGCATGTTTATAAGCAATTCTCAACACAGTAGTAAATGAAAAGCATGTGATCCCAAAGGGCATTTGTCCTACTGTCTCCCACGCACAAATACAGCACTTCCACCCCTGCCCCAGCAGAGCTCCCTGCTCTCACTAATGGACACAGGAGGAAACGAGGCAGGAGTGGCTCTTCCCGCCTGGCTGCTGCGCCACCAGCAAAGGGATATAGCTGGTGACATTTCAGGTAACAGCAACAGGGAGAAACACATTAAGGCCATCACTCCACACCTTGTCTGAGAGCCTAAGGCTCATAGGATACCTGAAAATTTGGCAGCAAATATTAAATTTTAGATGAAGTTTTATAGGCCATTCAAGTTCAGGCTTCAGAGGGCTTTTTTTAATATACTTTGCCCACTAATGGTCTTTCCATGCTCACATATGATTTATCTTAGAGGCAGCTGCCTTACTTAAATAACATAATTGTATTTTAATATAAGAATTCAGAACTCACCTATGCAATGACTCTGTCCTCTTAAAATCAATGGGACTTTTGTCACTTTGTCTTAAAAAAGGAACAAGACTGGTATTTCGGAGACTGATGATATAAAGATGCGCAACGCTCCTTGTCTAAGTCGCATTGTTCAAGCAACTTTTATTGTGAGCAGAGAGGCTGTGAGTCAGACACACACTGTAAGAGGATGAAAATCATTATTTATTGGCTAACACGCACAACAGATAACCAGAATGAACAAGCAATTATGCTAAGGATTAAAACACTCTCCACCTCAGTGAGACCCCTGATGAGCCTCTGCTGATCAGGGAGTTGTCATTTGGTACAAAGGATGGGTCAAAACCGGGTGATCCTTCATTTTCCTGAGTTTTGTCTTCTGATTCTCTTTCTTCTTAGGGTTTTTACAAACTGTTATGTCAGTACTTTTCCTCTTGACTATTGTTGTATTTCAGCTGGATATTGAAAAGAGACAGGAATCCTCACAGCCTCATCATCTTTAAACCTAATTCCTCAGCAGTCTTGCACAAGACATTCCAGTTTCCTTTGCCTCAGTGCACATTGTAAAATGGAATTAATATTGCTTAATTGCTCATCATGTTGTCACGTGGCAAGAACTTGACCATTCCTTAATGTGTTTTGGAAGATGTAAATTGTCACCTACAGAAAATTTTAAATATCACAGATCTGACTCGGGAAAAAACATGCAAGAAAACCTCTAAAAATAATTTTTTATTAAATAATGATCATGGGATTAGGTCTGATATTAAAAAGATAAAACCAGTCTATTACCTAGCTTTTGTAGCCATCAATGTTCTCCATAAATCATGATGAATATATCAGCTACATAAGATAATACTGAATTTTGAAGAGTTATCAGTGTAATTTTAGTATTACTTCTTACTATCTTCATTTTCTTGGAATATTTTATCATATTTTTAAAGCATCATTTTGAGAAAACACTGAGCATCAGAAATTCAATCTTTTCAAGCAAGACCTTTTACTAAAAACAGATACTGTATTTTCTTCCTTTACCTCCCCTTTTCTCCAGAAAGCTTCACAAGCTCAGCTCATTACCACTACCTTTTGATCTACATAAGGGTTCTCCACTGGAAGTAGGATGAAAAATACACTTAAAAGAGAAAAAGTTAGCACAAAGTATGGTACAATGCCACAAGAGGCAAATTCTTCCACCCCTTCCAGGCTGCCTGTAGTTAGCTGGGAGGAAATATTATTGACAACCCTGCTGCCATTGCAAGTACTTTAAATTTTCACCTTTTTCTACTCTGCAAAAATGGATTATTTTACAACACAGCTCTACCTTAGCTACATCTCAAAAGCTCCCAGCTGTCTCTGCTGCTGATGGCATTTAGCCACCGGTTGGCAGACAAGAACTTTGATGCTTCTACAAATACCTTTGGCATAAAACCATATAATTGACATCTTCAGCCTTAGAGGTACAGGGTGATCAGTTCCACCATGGACATTTTGTTGGAAACTATAACTATCAAAGATAATTATTAAAAAAAAAAAGCCATTTTCATGTTACATAGTGAATTGATATTCTGCAGGACTGGGCTTGTTAATAAACCAAATATCTAGGGAACCTGATTTCTCACTCTGTTATGCATTAAGATGGTTTATAATTGACAAATGATGTATTCAGTCTCAACATTTTACTTTTACTGAACATTTTCATATTACAATGTCCAAAAACATCTCCATTATAAGTCTTTAATGGCAGAAATAGATTGTGTCCATCTTACATTGACTGTCATCTGCTATGCGCTCCTCTGTATCAGAGGGAGTAGTCATTACTGTTCAAGAACTCCAATTTATTAGACAGACAGCCAAGGGAACCTACACTTTACACCAAAAAACTGCCATGCAGCCTTTTCCCTTTATGTATTTACAATTTGCATTTATGTTTTTACTCTTCCAATATGCAACTTCTCCGAGATATTTCCTCAAAGACATTTTATTGTTTGTTTACATTAATTTAGATACTTTATCAACCACTTAGATGATGTATTTACTCAGCTACTTCGTCTGGAACATGTTTTCTTTTATGTCTATTAATCTACATTGCACTTTGCACAACAGAATTGTAGCTATTCAATAATTTAAACTTTGACACCATGAGACTTTGTCAAACATTCATGCTACTATTCTGGAGAACTCTTACATTATCACATACTATTCCAAATGTTTTATACCAGTAGGTATTCAACATTTTGATTTTAAAAAGTGAAAATATAAATGCTAATCATGCATAGGTCACCATTAGAAGCAATTATTAAATAGAAGCCCAAATTTGTGCTAAACTGTAATGTTAGTCATTTCGTTCCTTTGCTCTAAATCTAGAAACCATTGAAGACTGATCTGCTAGGTTTCAGATACATACTATCTGCTTTCTCCACAGTAATAACATAGAAGAAACACTGAAAAACAATGAGCACATTGCATTGCTCTGCAAGAATTAACTGAGCTGAGCAAGTAGGCTTAAGAATTGTTAGTGTTTTTAAAAATCTTGTACCACAAAAAATAAAATTCTGTCTAAAAACCACTGTATCAGTTGCAGGCACTTTTCCAAAATCTTACAATGCACTTTTTCTGCAGTGTATACAGCATTCATCAAATCAGAGTACACAGTACTGTGGGACTACGGTGGATCTGTGGATTCCCTGACGGAGAGCATGGGAACAGAAATTCACCTTGAGGATGTTAAGGCCTACCCGTGAGAAAGATGGGAGTAAAGGAGTATCCGGAGATGTTAAGGATGTACCTGTGAGAGAGAAGGGAGTGAAAGAGTAACATTGATGATAGCAAAAATAGCCAATGAGATGTTACTGCTGTAACTTGTAACCAATAGTGAAGAGACACATGAATTGGTAAAACTGCATAAAAATGCACTTGTGGCAATAAATGACATCTATTACTTTCATCCTGGAAGAACTCGGTCTATGTCGTTTGTCCGTCTCAACCGCGACGCAGTACTTTTTTGATTAGAGTTTAAAATTGAAACATGTTAATACAAATCATGCGTCTCAAATGTTGTTTTCCATTCATTTTTTTTTTTAATTTCCATGGCATGTAACCTATGCCAGCTTGACTTTGTAGGGGTTTGTACCTAGAGCACTCAGAGAGTGACACATGCAGAAAAAAATATGTTCATGAATCTCTCTCACCCTGAGAAATAAGGTTTTGAAAATCCTGCAATGCTGATTTTTTTCTTTATCATAATTTGGTGCTAAATGATTTAGATCTGGAGCTATAAAAATACATTTCAGGACGAAAGGGGATAGATTGGTTGAAACCTAAAAGCTTTTTCAACTATTCCATGTAAAAATGCAAATATGCTCTATAAAAGCTGTTTTAATTACAGAAATCTTCTTAGGTATGGTGACCCAAATTCACCATTAGCCCAGCTGTCTTGCGGCATCAGGAGAGTTACTTCAGCAAGCAATTTTAGACATGACACTCATTCTAAACACTGCCTGAAACCATAAATACATTTATTTTGCGCAGCTCCAGCCCAGTAAAAAATTACAGAGCTGTGCTAGGAACACAAGGCCAGGTAGAGAACAAGTCTCTCACTTCCAAAGCAGTCACATAAAATAGAGAAGGGTTGCCATGCTCTCTCTTACAACCTGACACTGACCCCCAACAACTGACTTTCACAAGTAGGCCGGGCTTGGCTGAATCCTCGACTCAGACCAATGCAACCACACCCCTACCTGGGCCTTCAGATGCTGCTTCGGATATACAAACAGCTTAAATCTATGTCTCTGAAGCTCAATCCAAATTTCACTTGACTGCCTCAGGATTGCTACAGTGACCCTACAGAATTTCAAGCTAACGTGTATGACAAGAAACAGCTGAAAAATCCAACATCATTTCAGAAAGAAAAAAAAAAATATTAAAAAAGAGCAGTTTAGTTATAATTCATGAAATACATATCTTTCACAGAATAACCACCAAGTCAATGACTTGGTATTTAGTAGTGGATGTTGAAAACCACAGCTGCCCACCAAAAACCAAGAGCCCCAAATTCAACAGACATCTAAAATTATTTTTCTTGTTCCCTAAGAGTCCTCAAATATGAACAAGTGTTTACTGTCATAACTCTGATGATGCTGGTAAGGTTATTTGAAACTATAAAATATTGCCAAATAGTACATTAAGATGGCACTGGCTCCTTGATGCGTTTCTTCACTAAACATGTCCTCACTTGGGATGCAATCAGTGTCGCCAGAGACTTCTGTAAGTCATTGAGAGGAAAGAAGCATCCAGAGAGTTTGGGAAACACTCAGAGAGGAACAAATACTGTAAAAAAAAAGAAAACCACTAATATTTCCTTAATTATTTTATGGATTTGTTTTCACTAAGCTTTTGTTTTCCCTCTGCAAATATTTGCATAATCAAGTTGCAGAGACATTAATGTTCCCAGCAAACACATTACAGCTGTTGAATTATAAAACTGAGATTTTTCAAACTCCAGACTAAATCTATTAAAAAAAAAAAAATGTACTCACGGATGTAAACTGAGATTTTACTGCAAGCAACTATGGGGAATTCACAGCTCAAAAATTATCACAGGAAAAGAGAGTCACGGGTAGCACATGTTTGGCCTTTAAACAGACAAACCCTTGGTTGCATTGACTTCCAGAAGTCAGATACTTTTGTGTGAAAAATCAGTTGAAAATAGTTCTTGTACGAGCACAGTCCTATCACCTCGGAGTTGAATGCAAAAATTAAATCGAGTCTAACAGGTACACACACAGACAAGACATGTATGATGTGGCACCAACAGACATGCCTCCCGAGGTCACCAGCACAGCTCTGAGGGATTCACTTTTCTTCCTCTTCTTGTTACTCAGTCTTTTCATGCCACTTGTCATCCTTTCTCTTTCCCCCACGCCCCTCAAAAAATTCTGCTGCCCCAGGCTTGGCTCAACAGAGCAACACATGGATTAAGCCTGACTTGATTCTCTTCAGTGTGTCCGGCGGCTGGACTTCATCTCATTTTTGCCATGTTCATTTACTTGCTCATGACTCTCCCATGCAAACAACCTACAAGTACACCCAGAAGGAAATGCAAAGTCACAAACCCGTTGTGCTACAGGATAAAGGGAAGGAAATTGAGAGGGTCTCGTTTGCCTCTCTGCAGTGCTAAGGTTACTCCGACCTTCAGCCAAGCTGGGTCAGTGTAGTAAGTGGGCAAAAAGTTTCCTCCCACCTTCAAAAAAGAAACACTTAACGGAAAGAGTCTGCCTTAATGCCACAGAAAAGTTCAACATAAATAAGCAGGATCTCTCCCTGCATGAATGTTGTTAACACCAGAGGTACCACACACCTTGTGAGCCTACCTCAGACTCCAATTTTCCAGTTTTTAGCTGCAGCCATTAGACATTGTGTCCTGTACAAAAACAAAAAGGTCAACTAAGTAATTATTGATGTGTGTATAAATTACAAGAAAACCTTTAGTCAATCATTCCAGCACTGCTAAGATTCTTTTACAGGCTTGGATTAGCAGGAGAGGGGGGGAAAAGGATCCTTACAAGCAGCAGAAACTAATACGTCCCCCAAGGGACGAAAGCAGAAGCACAGTAATTTCCTTCCAACCTCACAAAGGAGCAAGGTTAGGACAGAGACTGAATAAACAGACGATTGTGCTGCTCAGTGCCAAACACACTGGATTTGCTTGTAGGGGTAAAATGTGAGTGAGCTTCAGGGGTTTGATTCCTTCAGCATTCAGGAGCTCGGATGGTAATCTCAGAAGATGTCCAAACTTATTTATACTGACAAGGGGCAAACAGGTTTAAAGAAAAAAAATTAAGAAGTCTCCTCCCTTCCCTAGATTTATCCAAAATGCTAAAGCAAGCCCAACATCTCCCCTGCTGTTCAGTGGAACCAGGTTTTCAGGTGCCAGGTTGTGTGTGCTCATAAACAGCCTATAGTGTTGAAGGCGGAGGGAACGGTGGGTGCCGACGGTCCCGCGGTGCAGAGACGGGGACACGGCAACGCCAGATCCACCGCAGAGAGAGCAAAGGCAGCAACTGCCCGAACCCAAGGAGGCGGTGGGGCTGGGTGAGGGGACAGATGAGACATCAGGGAGGGGGGACGGGTCTTGCATCTGCTCCCTCCTCTAGCCTGTGAGAAGAAATAAAGGAAAACGGAGACAGGTGTTGGCTCTCAGCTACCACACACAAGGAATTTTAAAAGCTATTTTTTAACATGACGCACATGTCTGCAGGTCATCTCTGCAGCAAGTATGAAGAGAAATGTTCATGGCATTAATCCCATGCTGGCAGACTGACGTGGCTTTCAAGCTGAGTAAGTGTTTAATGCTCTAAAGGGAAAGAAAAAAAATATTTCAGATAAATTGCTTAATTGGGAAGTCAGGAATTCTCCTGCATAAGCAATTCATTTTACAAAAGAAAAGAAAAGTGTACTTCAGAATATAAATCTGCTATTCACTTATAATATCCTATGGAAGGTAAGCCAAAGGATAGGCACATGACTTTACAAATGTTGAAACTGCAACTTTAAAAACATAAATGAGGCTAATAAGCTAGTATTATGGAAATAAAGTTTCTTCATGCCTTGATTGTTGTACTGAAGAGCAAATCCAGCACCGGACACAGCGAGTTGCTGGATTGCTGACTGATCACTTTCCCCAGCATCAAGGGACAAGTAAATGGGGTCTTTGGGGGGCACTCATCCCTCACCGCTGACACCAGTTCTGGAGACCAGCTTCCCTTAAGCTTATTGGACTTTGGTGTCTTGAATTGCACAGCATTGGGATCTCAGAGCAAAGCTCCAGTACTTTCCCCTGCTTGGGAAATTCTCACACCTTTGGCAGGAGCAGGAACAGAGTGTTTACCGCTAGTGCTGCGACCGCCGGGCATGGGTGTCTGCCCCCGTTTTCTCCTTCTCTCACAAAAAAACCTTCAGCAGGTCTCGGTTTCGTCAGCACAGAAAATGTTTGCATGTCACTTATCCACAGCATGAGACAAGTCTCTGCCTACCAGATGCACAGATGAAAGCCAGGGCTCTCTGATGAACAACCACAGGACACATCCATTGCCAATCGGGGACCCCCCTCAGGCAAAGAACCATCACCAAAGAAGAACTGGGATCACTGATGGGGTCGGACTCGGCACTCACGCAGGAGCCAGCGGAAGACAAAGTTCAACCCAGACAAAGTTTTTGAAGACAAATTTCACCTTTTAATGATATAAACTTTAAAGCAAATCTGATATTAAGTGCTAGCATTTGTAACTTTCTCAGGCTATAGAGAAATAAAACGTCCTAAGTGTCATCCTTTAATTTAATAGCATTTATTTTTCCATGCTTAGCAACCCGCTAAGCACCTCTGATATTTGCTACTGTAAGTCACAGGAGCTTGCACATTTTTGTTACGCAAATAGCTTTAATTTTGATTTCTCCACAATTGTGTTAATGTAAATATTCTTAGAAACCTGTGAGCAGAAATGTCGCTCAATGACTGTACTTGACATCTCTTACAAAGTTAGCTCAGGTTTTAGAAGAAATAACAGGCTTATTATTATTATTGGAATATTCATTTTTATAAGCTACATCAATTAAAACAATACAGAATAAGTTTTAAACTACTTATAATTTTGAAAACACTAAGGATTTAACAACCGCGTACTATCACTGCCTCTCATAATGTTAAACCGTTATTGCACAGGTAGCTAAATTTGGACAAAGATTACCAAAATATTATCTTTGTATGCTTCCATAACAATTTTTTTAAAGGGGAACAAATGCATCATTATTGTCGTAACAAGAACTCATGGGTTTGGCTTTTTTTTGGTCACTGTTTCTATGTTACTACAAAAATCAAGGGACCTAACTGTAACTAACCCTGTGTTTATATTTTTCTAGGCTTCTTCCCCCTACTTCTTAACCCTTCCAAACATATATGTATAGAGAAAGTAAATAAAACTAGATGTAGAAAGCCCATTTAATGTGAGTAAAGCATGTTTTTTTTCCTCAGCATGAAGTTTGGGGACACTGTGCTACCTTGCTTCTAGGGAGTCACGCTGAGAAAACACTGCAAACCTCACCTCTGATACTTGTCAATACAAGTACGGTGTCTCTGTCTCGTGATTTCTCTCTAAGGCTGCGACTTTCTGTAACAATTCTAGTGTGACTGGTCAGATCCAGCAACGTAATCTAATCTAACAGCCAATACCCTTAGTAATATCTTTTTAGCTGAAACTAAAATACAATACTCCATCCTAATCTTTCTGAGCCGCCAGCTGCCTTTTAACAGTCAGTTGTACTCTGAGATCTTGTCTCTTGTGCCTCCTGTGTCTCTGCCTTCTCCTGCCAAGCTGTCATCACCATTTCGAGGTGTCCTTCAGATACCATCTTTGTTTCCTTCTTAGTTTTCTACCAAACTTCCACAGCGCTTACCTTCCACATCCTTTTCCCTCAGTAAGGTCACACGAACTCAAACAGAACAGCCAACTCTGTGCTATGGAGTCACAAACTGGTTCAGTCCCAGTGTCTCTCTTTCCAAACTAAAATTTCAGATTATTTTTCAGATATATCCTTATTGAACAGGTGAGCAGCTCAACACCAATATCATTAACACTAAGTTTTAAGCACCCTTGGACCCTTGAGGGCCCGGCATGGCACCAGCATCCTCCCTCTTGCTGGCACTGCTGATGGGGGGGGAGGGATGAGTCCCCATAGCACTCACCCACTATTCAGCCTGGTTGCTGGTGCCCCCTTTGCCAACAACAACAACAAGAAATCAGCATTTTAAAGCACAATCCACGCAAACTATTTTACTGGATAAATTTAATATTAAATAAATCACTCCCTCATCCACAGCAGTTGCATTAACTTCACAGCTCAAGACTGTGGAGAGCCTTTAATTAAGCTGATGACTCTAAGTGTTGCCTTCCCTTAGGTACCTTGGATTGGCGTATATTGCTGTGAATCACTCTTAACTCCATTCACAGTGTAACAAACCTGCATGTCTAACTCTCTTTCTTTGAAAATAAAAAAAGCCCCTGGGGCATTCTGCCAGTATCAGGTGCCTCATTTTTCAGAATCATAGGTGCCTAAGATGATTATTTGCTTCTGGCACTTACTGTGAGTAACACTGGGTAGAGTCAACACATAGGAAGTCAGAGTCACTGATCCAAAAACCTGTCAAGTGATTAACACAGCACAATCACTAACTTGGATGTTGCATAATTCAATATTTATAATTCAATTTCAGGACCTCAGATAAAAATCTTTAAACATGAAAAATCCTAAAGAAATTCCAAAACAATGTTCAGTTGGTAGACAGCATGCGCATCTTACTAGTGAACAAAATAAGCACAAAATTATCTTTACACATGTTTAGTAAAACAGTTTTGGATTAAGGAAAGATTAAATTCCTCATGATGTGGTATCCTTTCAGGAAAGTGTTATCTAACACTCATAGACCAATATCTTAAGTGGCTTCAAAGAGTATCAAACTTAATGCCATATTTCCTAAAGTAATTATTTGTGGTAGGAAAATTTTTATATTATTACAATCCATGAAAGTACTAACCTATTATTAAATGTAATTTATCATAATGTTCATGTCTATTTTGGTATATTTGTTTTAAAGTGACTGCCTTCTAAATTCCTAGCATTATCACTAAATTGAAAGCTATAAATTCTATATGTATTAGAATACACTGGTGTGTATGGCTGTACATATTGTGTATGTCAAATCTCTATCACATAATCAGTATACATACTTAAGCATACAGACATATGCAACATTTACACTTTTTCTTGATTGCTTTTAAGTTTTATAAAGCAGGGAATTAAGAATGGGATGTTTTGAAAGTGTATTAACAACTGTACAGGCAAAGGAAAGCCAACGTAACCCACCAGCAAGCGGAGTGCAGGAACTTGCAATCTGATAGCATCTCTTTCCCTTTCTCTTTTTTTTTTTTTCCACAGTACTGTGGTGTTTTTTCAGTAGCACTGATTTTGTTCCAATTGGTACCAATTGAAAGTCACCTAATAAAACTAATCTGGATGTCACCTTTGACATACAGCCACTGTTTCTTCATAGACTGCAAAGGTAAAACACAAGTATTTCAAAAGGCTTTTTCCTCATTCCTGCAGCTTTTTGTTTGTAACTGTGCACCTTCTTACAATGAAGTAATGGTTGTTTTTAAAAGGAAATTGCAGTGGTTATTCTCTGGTAGTACAGATGTTGACAGGGAGACTGAAACAAAACAGAGAGGTAATATGTGGAAATGGGAAGATTTACAAGTTGTGATTAGTTCTTCAAATTTCCATCTAGAGACTTCCGACTTGTTCTCCCCATACATACATACGTGTCATCATGGCTGTATTTTTGGTCTGCGAAACACCAATAAATCACATCAACAGCTCCACTCAACCCAAATATGATCAAATCCGGTTTGCCAGAATGGAAGAAAAGCAACTGCGGATGATGAGGATGCAAAAGAGCCCAAAATGCTCTCAGGGAACAAGACTTAAAGCATTTCTATGAACATCATACTCCAAGTCAGTCTCTTTGATTAGTGCTATAATCACTTTTGGTGTCCATAACAGGTCACTACGTGCCGCCAGACAGAGTTCTCGAGAACAGGATAAACACAAGGGCATTGTACATCTGCTCAGCATTTACAAAAATAAAAATATTTACTTCATTCTAAACATGCATTTTGAGATGGCCACATCCAGAGGTGTGAGCATCCGCCACTGCCACCTCCACCCTGTGCATCCCTGGGCTGTGATTCCTCACGTGGCGATAGAAACGTGTGCCCACGTGGCACAGCAATGCTCTAATCACCAAATGCCTTCAACAAAATACCATGCAAATCTGTTAGCTTTAAATGTAGCACTTTTTCAGGGGTTTTTTGCATTATCATGGTGCCATAGAGTGTGTTCCTAACACTGACAGAGCCCTGTACTACTTGTGCCCTTTGTTATGTATTATCCTGGATAATTCATAATTGAACACTCGCTGAGATTATCTGTTAGCAACTTGCTTTTGATGTAATGCATTTCAGAAATGCTGTTCTCATTTTAAGAGATTAATTTCCTAAACAGCTGGTAGATTTGAACGATTCCCGTACCTGCACAAAGCCTGTTTTGTAACATTTAAAGATCTGACTACCTGAAGTTTCAACCTGCCTACCAAGCAGCCTATATGATTAGGAACAGTTACATATTAGTATTTCTCTCTTTAGGAGGTGTGTGTACATCAGTTTTCAGGAACAGGCAGATGTTTCCTGCTAAAGTGAAGGTTTGGTGTAAAAAAATCTTAGTTGCTGCAAACACACATCTAAGTCCACAGGGAAAACAACAAACTCCTTTTAAATATGTGCTCCCTGACCTAATTGTAAATAAGAAAACTGTTAGTAAACCACTATTCATCAATCAGTGATTTTTAAACCACAACTACAATAAACCTAAAATGTAAAAATGTAAAATGTAATAATTCCAGTACCCCTGGATACTGATAAAACTTACTGCAGAATTTTTGCTAAAGACATCTCTGCACTTGGCTTTTATAGTTTACAATCTAAAAGCTAATGAATAAATAAAAGTGAAAGGAAGGCCGGGAAAAAGAGTAAAAGGCTATAACATACATATTATATTACACAGTAATTATATGCTTCTGAAATGCCAATTAGTAACTCTGCCCATGATCCAGCTCGCAGACAGATCAATATTAGTTTGATAACAGCAGAGAGTCATGATCTGGTAAAGAATGGTTTATTATTAAACAATGTAGAAAGCCACAAAAATAGTAGCTTAATTTTTCTCTTTTTTTTTTTTCAAATGCAAATTTTAGTCTGAACTGTGTTAAGAGCAATACATAAGTATTTCTGTGCTGTGGTCCCCATAATTCTTTCCTATTTCTGGGTTGTGGGCTTTTTTTTTTCCTGCAAACAAGGGAAATAACATTTTAATAGACTTTTTCCCTGTCAGATGGAAAAAATAATAAATACTTTGGCTATCAGTGCACCATGAATGTGCACAACAACAGAGTGATTCCCAGGAAGAGCTAATTTACTTGTTGTGTTGACAAGATGAGCTAAGAGTGTGAAGAATAAAGCCAGGTTCATTGCCCTGGGGTGCTCCTGAAGTCAAGGCTGTAATGATACAGAAGACGTATTTAGCACCACCAGCTAGACCCTACAGGTTTTTGTAACAGATCTCAGAGTGAAAGATTCATAGTAGTGTCAGCAAGGTGGTAAGATTTGCAAGCATTTCAGAAAAGCTGTAAAAAGGCTTAGAGGCAGAAGAAGGCTTTATTAGGAGACCTTTCAATTTTATCCATGGGGTTTGGTATCTTTGGTATCTTCCTCTGTCAACTTGTTTCTCCATCATCAAAACTACTTTAGATGTAGCACACCCAGTTCTCTGAAAAAAGTTGCACCCTTCCCTCAACAGAGAAGGGTGTGAGAAGGGTTGGGATGCCCCTGTGTGTGGGCACCGGCCCTCCCGCCATCCCAGGAGGATTCAGAGCAGGACCTCTCATGGATAAAGTCTGCACAAGTCCTTTTACTGGACAAGTGGATCGTTCTACTTTTTGTTATGTGGATTCAAAAGTTTATGCTACTTTACCAAGCAGTGAGAAGCTGATAAAAAAAAACATTGAGACATAATGTTACATTGATCATAACACACAGGAGCCAAGATATCATGGGTTTGTTTATTGTAGAGAAACACAAAGTAAAACAAAAAGAGAAAAAAGAAGGGTTTTTATAGATCTCATGCCAGTAGGTGTGAAGTTTTCCTGTAAACTTCTTTTTTTTTTTTTAATCTTCATAATTGCTGGAACAAACACTGTTTCTTGGCAAGTTATGATTAATATGAAATTTATATTTGTCTGGTCACTAGTAATATATTTTCAAAGTAATTTCCAATACAAAGTTCTCGTTACCATAGCGGAGTTACTGCTCGTCTGCAGTCATAAATACTTTCTCACAGAGTATCCATTTGCTGAGCATGGAAACACTTGAAACTATTTATAAAACACATTTTACACCTGACACATTGAATTAAGAGCAGAAAAATGAGACAGTTTTCTAATGGCATCAGTATTACTGTGTTGGTTGTAAAATGGACTTGTGTAGAAGTCTCTGATTCATGTTCTCTCTTTTTGAAGATTATTGACTTGTCTGGGTCTTTTTTTTTTTAATGGCATATTGGTATTGGTTGTTGTTGTTTTAGCTTAGAAGGCCAGCCAAATGAACTTAAAAAATGTTGCTGTCAGTGAAAAATTAGCATTGGTTGTCTCAAATGTAAGAGGAAACTGCTTCCCAGAGCAAGTACCACACTGCTCTCTGTTCTCTGGTACTTGCAGAGATAGACATAGAGAAGATGAAATGGTTTTAAGTAACTTAATATTATATATGCTGACTCTTTGAAATGGACCAGGGCAACTGTAATTCATCACTTCCCATGACCTTGCCCATTTGAGCATGAACTAACCAGCCGTTTATGGTGTGATGGATACAGTTATGCATTACACAACTGGTCATTAGAGCCACAGGTCAATCCCCACCTCATCCCTGAGCCTACAGACGTTCTGCATTACTGATTATACACTGCAAAGTGTAATGCAGCCTATATAAAAATGACAGTGCTAATAGAAGATTTATACCTTTAATCCCCTCCTGCCTCATCTCTAAGTCATGATTTTTATTCCCAGCACTAACTGGATAAAGCCCAACTGACAATTTGCTAACACGATGCGCAGTTCCGCTGCTCCTTCTGAGAAGGAAACCCCAAACCCTCCGGTTTTGCCTGTGGACAGAGCGAAGCCCCAGCACCTTTCCTTGCCCTGCATGAACCTGCATGCAGCCTCACACAGGGCAATCCTGAGTCACCAACAGCAAAACACCAAAGTGAACTTTTCAGGCTTTCACATCGTTTTATGAAACAAATTAACTGGTGTAAAATTTCTCAATGTTGTAATCAAATGCTGTCATTGATTGCATTATTATTTTATTTCAGGAAAAACCCCACTTATTTCTGCAGTGATACTTCCTAGTGAATACAAATCTGTTTAGGGATTTCATTTTATCAGTACGGAGAGTAGTAACTCGGCTAGAAAGTAGTTTTCGATCAATGCAAAGGCAGGCTGGGGAAGAAGGTAGTGAAGGGGAGAGCATGCTGTTCCCCTGGGGTCTTCCTCACCATCATCCTCACTGCCCAGCCCCAGCACCCACACATATCTCAGACGTGAGGACAAGAAGACCAGCATACACACAGCCTCATATCTTCCTGGATCGTTCCGACCGGGCAACGGCAAAACCATGCATAAAAAATAGAATAAAATCATGCCTAACAAGTCGACTTTACACTGTTATTCTTCAACTACAGCCTTCAACCAGACCGTTGCACCAGAGCACTGATTATAGAGGCAATCACAGTTCCGTGCCCAGTAGCCGCCCTCTCCAGGGCAAACTTTCGGAGGAGACCCGCGCAGGGTCTGGCGGTGTCTCAGCCCCGGTTTCCGCAGCCGCGGGCAGAGCTGCCAGCACCGCACCCGCCGACAGCCGTCCGCGCACTCTGCCGCAGCTCGCCCTGACCGGAGCAAACTTTCCCCGTGCCCGACACGTTCCTCCCCGCTACGCCGACAGGTACGAGGGCGCAGAAGCGGCAGCTCCGCGCTCCCTCGCTCGCGGGACGGGTGAACCCCCGCTGCCGCCCGCCCCGCCCGACCCCGGCGATGCCCGGGAGCCGGCCCTACCTTGACGGCCCGGGAGGACTGGCACTGGACGTGGTGGGACACCGTCGCCGTCTGGTTCATGGTGCCGGCGGCGTGACGGGCTGCGGCGCCGGGCGGGCACGGGGCGCCCGCGGCTCCCGGCGCCTGCGAGCGGCCGGAGGAGCTCCGGCTGCGGCGGCTCCGCACCCCGGGGCTCCGCGACAGCTCCGCCCGCTCCGCCCGGCACCGCCCCGCCCGGCACCGCCCCGCGGGACCGGGACCGCCGCTGAGCCGGAGCCGGGACGCGGGCTGAGCTGGGACCGGGTCGCGCCGCTCTCGCCCCGGGTCCGGGGAGCAGAGGCTGAGCGAGAGCAGCTCCCTGCTGTGAAATCCAAGCCCCGTGGTGCTCTTTACTAAGACAGCAACAGAAAGTTTATGCTGGCTGCTTTTTCCTCTTGTTCCCTGTCATCTTTTCTATTTCTCCTTTCCGTGTTCCCTTCTGCCGCCTCTTCCTGCGGTGCTAATCCAGCTCCGGCCCGCTGCGGTATGGGGATACAGGCGGTACTGTGTAACACAGGTACGAGACACAAGCATCAGCCTCACATCCACTGCCAGTGCACACGGGATTTCTGAAGTCTCTGGACTTTGCCCAGTATTGCAACAGCTCCACACTACCCCATGGACTAGAATAAGTGCAGCTCTTTTTAGACTTTTAGACAAATAACTTTTTGTGGGTTTACTTGTGGTACAGTCTAAAACACTATCCCCTCCAGACTCATGAGCAAGATTTGCCAGAAACATTAAATACTCTTTCCATGGGTCCAGCCCAGAGCTGATATCAAAGCCAGAGGATTTGGGGATGGGAGCTGGTAAGCTCTGCGAGCAGATTGTGACACCTCAGGCTGATAATGAGCAAGCAATATTTTATATATACATAACATTCTTCAATGATGTCTTGTTTTGGATAAACCTCCCAGGAAAACAAGACATAATGTGCCACACACTGGGGCGTTCCTGGAGTGTTTTCGAGGGGTGCATGAAACTGCAGCAGGTAAAGTTGGTTCAGGGAGAAGTAAAGAAGAAAAATTATAGACTAGAGCCAGAAGCCATGGCACAAACCTCCTGAAGAAAGTGCTAACTGGGAATCTCTCACTGCATGAAACCCAGCTTCAGGCATCTCTGAAGCATCTGTTCTTTCAAGAGGGAGGTGTTTGAGCACTATTTGATACCATATCAAAAGCTACACTCCCAGCACAGAAAATTATTGCTCAAAAATAAACTGGCTTCTAAAAACTCAGACCCCAGGTTGAGCTTGTTCTCTGGTTCTTTTGGTTTTCCGTCCTACTCCTTTTGTTTGTTTGTTTGTTTTGTTTGTTTGGGGTTTTTTAATTAATTAGAAGAAACTGTACAAAGCACACGTTCAAAAGGTAG
Source organism: Patagioenas fasciata (assembly GCF_037038585.1). NCBI lineage: Eukaryota > Metazoa > Chordata > Aves > Columbiformes > Columbidae > Patagioenas > Patagioenas fasciata. The sequence continues at coordinate 8,733,128 of NC_092526.1, read as the reverse complement.
AGACGTGAGAAAACAAGACAAAGTATTGTTAAAGACTTGATGTGCTTAGAGCAGCATGAAGAAATGCCAGGTGGACACTCATCTCCTCCAAGCACCTGCCCAGAGACACCAACGTTCAGTCCAGCAGGCAGGAGTTGAGTGTCTACCTCACACTGCGGCCGAAAGACAAAGGGAGAAGGCTGGGAACTCGCTGTGCTCACAGCTCAGCACATGCTCCAGGAGGACCTCAGGGACCTTGAACTGTGCTTGTAAATCTCATTGTGACTTCAGATGTCCACCTGAGCTCTTCTAAATCAGATTCATTTTCAGAAGACCTTAATTTCCTGGAAGGAAATCTGCGTTAAATCTTCTCAAATCTGATATTTCCAAAGTCAAAATTTGTTTTGCACATCTTAATTCAGACTCAGAGGCAGGTACTGCCAAAAATGGATGGCAAAAGAGATTGAGCTGGTGAGGAAAAGACTGGTCCTCTGCTTGGTCTGCAGAAAGCTGCCAAGGAAGCCCTTTAAGAGAACCAGCCCTGGGTACAAACTTCCCCCCAGAGAGGGGAAAGCACTCAAACAGTGTTTGCTCCAGTGCTATCCAGAAAAATGTCATTTCCAATGAAAGCCAAATGCAGAGTAAAGGCAGAGCAAGAGGGTCCCTCCCAGCCGAGACATGGTCACCTCTGGGCGCCGCACACACGAGTGCAGCATCCGGGCTGGCCTCAAGCCTACTGGACTTGCTCGCATTAACCTCCTCCACCTTATTGGATTTATTGGATTTTGAGCAATAAAAAACACATTTAGCAAGCATATCAGGGGCTCAACAGTGCTCTTTCACCTCCCTCCCTTGTACACAGGCAAGAGTGAAACTTAATGGATACAGATGGGGAAAAAACTCACAGAATAATGGGACTTATGATTTGACTTGAAGGCTTTTCAGTTGATACTGAGGAGGAAGGAATGAGTAAAGGCTGTTTGGGAAAAGGGCTAACATTCTAACTTCCACCACACTCTGTCTTGTGTCCACATGCTCATTCTGAAAAGGATGGCTATGAGTTATTGGCACCAGGAGCTCAAGCAAGTAGGGGCAACCTGGAGGATTCAAAGACATTCCTCTTAATCTTGAAATTCATTTGTGCTTAACAATCTCAGAAGGGAACTACTTTAAACCAAAAGAATGAACTCACAATATTTTTAGTTGAACTAAGTATCTGTGGATTTTTATAAGCTCCTATGAGAACTTTGCATAATTTTTATGCTTGATTTTATGTTTCACAGTGGCTGACCTTCTATGCAAGCCCCAAAACCAGCTTTAAGCTAATACTGAAATCTCTCCCTTATAATAATGAAGAAAAAGTCTGTTGGGTAAAAAGCTGCCAAAGACAGAGATAAGATCAATAATTTGCTGGCATTGTTTTAAATCAACTTCTAAAAATGTTAATGTATCTATTCCTAGAAAGTATAAATTTTGCTGATTAACCTCCCACTCTCACAAGGTGGAACCTTATTAGAGTATGAACCTAGCAAGGGTGATCAGGAGTTATAATGACTCTATAAGTGCATTGTTTGTCAATATAAAATATCTCAGAAACAAGTTGGATCAATAGAGTGGGATTCCACAACACGCCGACTGAAATCCTCCAGAGCACCGCTCCGCTGCTTGCTTTTCCAGTAATGTCATTCACTGCCGTCCCTCCGGTTCCTCAATGCAGCCGTTAATCCTCTGTAGTGTGTAATCTTCTTTGGGAACTGGCTGCTGAGCAAAATGCAGTTCACCCTGGCTGTTGACTGCTAATGCGAGTATGCGTGTTAACTCTGCAAGGAGGTTTTCAAAAATTTCAGTGCCTTCAGGGTGCAATTAAATAACTGAGTGATTATCAAAATATGCTGGAGAATATTAAAGCTGTGAGCAGATGCTTCTGTTACATATTGCAATAGAGCAGGTGGTACCTACTGGTGTTAGAGCAGCCTCTCAGCACACTGAACAAACCTCCTTCCCGAAATATTTAAAATTGGGAAGAAATCAACAAGATCAGCCAAGAAAATTGATTAAACTATCCAGAAAGTCAAAGTAAAAAGAAAACCCCTGTTTCTGATAGAAAATCCTGTCTGCTCTGGTGCCAAAATGCAGCGAGTGGCCGTGGGCAGCCAGATCTGCTGCTGCAGGCAACATTTCCCAGAGGCTCCTGATCACTATTCAAGTCCTGCAGTAACCTGCTGTTAGTAACTCCCAATATAGTTCCCCAGCCACACATTTTCCTGCCTCTTGCTTGCTGTGTTGCCTTCTAAGCCTTATGTTCTTAATAAATAAATAAATAAAGCACCCAACCCTTTCTTCATTTTTTTGTCACGTTTCAGGAGTTGCATTGTATAATCACTGTTTTGAGAACTAAAAAATTAAGGTGTAAATTGGTAATTATATATATTTCATGAGAACATGTTTTCCTGTAGCTGTTTGCTTTCTTTTCTGTTTTATGCATGTACATAAAATTTACTGCTTGCTGTTTCACATACTCAGGGCCTAATTCTGTACTTGCACACACTGACAGTTGTTGACATGAGTAAACTCAATTTTTAATTCACACTAGTTCATAATCAAATTACAGACTTCTGTGTTTATGGACGAAGAAGATTTAATACCACAAGGGAGGCTGACTTGGGATCTCTGCTAGGCTGCCAGCTTCATCCGAATTACTAAACACAAGGAGCCGCACTGTGTGTCGACACTGGGCTTGCGTGGAGCAAAGGTAAGGCACAGCTTTCCTCCAGGCAGCAGTGCAAAAATCCTCTTACCCCAAACTGCTGTCAATGGCAAGGCCAGCAGCTGTCATATGGTGCTGGTCATGGCCAGCAAGTTCACTCACGGATCAAGGTAGCCCAGGAAAAGCTGTTCCTGGGGGGTGGCAATGTGGCTGTACACACACACACCTGTACACGCACACATACCCTCGCGTGCCCTGCAGCCATCAGTTTGGCTGCAGCTGATGGAGGGAACGTGAAGAACTCCCTCAAGTAAAGCATAGCTTCAGACAGCCTCAATAAATCAGCGGGACGCCAGGCTGCAGTCTGGCCACAGTGCCAGGAACTGCTGCTGTTGTTAACCAGCAATGTCAATGTTTGGTTACTGGCAGGAGGGATTCTGCAGAGGGGACAGTTCTCCGACAGGGAGAGCATCGCGTTATCCCTGCAAGGTACAGTCTTACTCACTCTACGTATTTCCAATCCTTCGACCACCCCAAAATTCCATCACAGCTTACCATCTTCAGGTTTTGAGGGGTGTTTACTAAACAGCCCAGTGTGGTTTGGTAACTGATATTTTGAAGAAAACCAACAAGAATTCATGCCATTGCTGAAAGTCATGCTTAAAACATATAATTTCCAGTCCAATATATAGAACTGATGAAGAAACAAACATAGATGTTCCTCATTTATACAAGCAAACATCTACAGAAATATATACATACATTTGTTACGATTATTTTTTGTTCTTATTAACTATATCTATTTTAATAGAAAAATGTTTGGATGAAATATTTGTACCTCTTTTTAGGAGCAAAAGATACACTAAAATATCCTGGTACATGCACAATGATTCAGTTAATTTTCTGTAAAAGTGAAGGTAAATAACATTAAATTACAGCCAGAAGGTGAAAAATATTCTTCCTGTTACAATAATAATGAATTTTTCTGACTAGATTTTCCCTGCAAACATGAGATGTCATGAAAATGGGATCAGTAATATCTATATATCACTGACTCAATACAAGGAGTATGTTGTGAGAAATGATGGAAGTGAAAAAAAGACTGCACACAACTACCTTGTTACAAGGGAAGAGAAACAAGTGGCTTTGGGGATAGAAAGCTGCAAGCGGAGGCAAGAGAAAACTCTGTGCCTGAATGAGCTGAATGTGCCGCCTGCAAAAACCTGCAAACAGGAGGTGACTTTACAAGCAGCTCTTCACAGTGCACCTCTAGCAAGTCTCTCTGGGCTGCGAAACGAAACAAAGAGTATCTTCAGCATCCCTTCAGTCTATTATGTGTGTGGTTATTACCAAACTCAAACAGGGAATGAGAAAAGAGCAATCTTTGTCCTTTTCATTTTCAAATGAGGCTTCAGAGCAATAACCAATACTATTAAAGAAAACAAAAGAAAATGCAGCAAAAAAAAAAAAAAAACCTTGTATGTCCACCAAATTATAATAATTTGCTTTAGCACACTAGTTCCCAAAAACCACAAGTGTTTCATTTTGATTGCCTATTTAGCTTGTGGTCATTCCTCCAGCACCAGAGACCAAAGTTGTGCTCCACTTGGTATGAATGTACCAGTCACACAGCATTTACAAACTGACCAGAAAATGCACAAAAACGTAGGAAATTTAAAAAATATACTTACATATATATAGACAGATACACACACTTTACACATGAGGAACTTCAGGAAAGAAGAACAAATACTTTTAATTTAATCTCTCATTTAATCCCTAGTAGACCCCAGGAACACCATGCTCCATTTTACTGCATCTCTTTACATACAGGAGCTATCACATTATATCACATATTTACCTACAGGAGCTATCACATTATAAAAAGAAAAAGGTGAACCTGAGTGATTTGAAAAGTAGATTTAATTTCATGCATAACTATTACTCACACTGCTATCAGGATTCCATATTTTTACCATGTGAGAGCTACAGAATGAGTAATGTTTTGCACTCATGAAGACTTACAGGAACCCAGGTGACCATCTCCCTACCCATGAGCGTAGCCGTGTTCGCAGTCTCATCGCACAGCACTCGGGAACTGCCACAAAATACTGGAGACATGCCAAAAGTAGTGTAAAGTGTCTTTCTGTACAAGTTTATGCTTCTTTAAGCCTTAAAATTTGCTTGTCATGGAAAATGCTGAACCCCATGCAGGACGCTTAGTTTGTGCGAACATCAGAGCCCTGCCCAGTGCTCAGGGCTCTGGGATGTTCCTGCCCACTGAAGATGGGCCTGAGCATCGTATTTCTGGGTTGAGATCATATCCAAAACCCGCATTCCAGAGAGGCTTTATTGAAGGTTCAAGATTAGGACACAAACTTGAATGAAACGTCAAGTAAGACCAAGGGTACTTTGTCTAAGCAGGATCCTCTCACTTATTTTCAGTATGAATAACAAGTCAGCCCGAAGCAAGCCCCTTTCTTAAAAGATCAGACCCCAGCTGGTAGCTAAACTTCTGAACATTGTAAGAATTCCCACACTGAGAGTCAGTCCAGCTTTCCGAGTATTTATGTAGCTAATGGGTAGCCTTGCAAACTCGTCAAGGCTTTGCAAGCTTATTATGGCAGAACTTGACCTGATCAAATTCTTTGTCCCCTCAACATGAAGAAGTTACCCCATGATTCCTTTTGCATCTGGGGTATCTGCACCAGATGTCACGTGCAAGACAAACTCGTTGTGAGCCATTGTGTTGGGCTGAGAAATTTTACCCCGAGCTGTTCATATGTAGAGATAGCACCCTAAAATCATCTGGCAGTAAAGAAAGTTCACATATTTAAAAGGTTTGAAGTCTTAATTAATAATTTGTAGCTATGGAGACTGAAGTGGGACAGTAGGGTATTTTGGGTTAGATCTCAGAGGCTGCAGGAAAGAAAGATGCTTTCCAGATTAAACAAAAAAGTTCAATGACAACAACAACAACAAAAAAAAAAAAAAAAAAAAAAAAAAGAAAAAAAACTGAAGAAGAAAATTGGCTACTGCAGATACTTTTCCTTCATCTATCTGAGTTAATACAAACCTAAACAAAATTTTAGAGGCATGCTATCACCTGTAGGCATAAGAAAAAAAATGAAAACTTTGGAATAATACTGAAACCATTATTATTCCCAACATTATGCTTCAATGTAACTAAGTAACAGACCAAAACTCTCCCTTCCTTCACTCATTGTAGATCTAGTAGCATAGAACGTGATGGATTTTTTTATAGATGAAAGATAATTTACGATCAAATGAATACTTTTCCTAAAACATTGCAGAAGAGTTTGCTTAAGGAGCAACAAGAAGGGGTTGCCATCAAAAATGAGAATATGCTTTTTATGTCCCTCAAGCCAACCCAAAGTCTCTCTTCCCTACAAGAAATGTATTCCTGTCTTTTCCCTTTAAAGAGGTTTCTACAAGACCTGAGGATGCTGAAGAAGGCTCTCACTCATTGCCACATATATAAAATAGCAGATGAGTGATTAATATTCTGGTTTATTCTTACCTCACAGTATTTATTTATTGGTTGGACATAGTCTGTATACAGGTTCCTTTGTCATGGCAAAGCCATCATTTTAATTAAACAGGATGAAAGATGGGACAGCAAACAACCCTGCGAGAAGGACTGCAGCTCAGATTTCCAAGGTGGTTGTTATGAGGACGTTGCTTTGTCTCCTCACGTCTGGTGCAAGAGAGAGCAACTTGGAAATAGCAGCAGCCTCGTGCCAGCAGCCAGCAGTAATTTTGGCAGGGCTGATATCTGAGAGCGAACCTACCTGGTCAATGAAAGATTCTGCACAGTCTCTAATCATTGCTTCAGTAAAGGAAAAAGCAAGATGGTACAAAGAAAGTGCTGGTGGGGAAAAAGTTTAAGCAATTACTTTAATGAAGCTGGGAGAAGGCAGACCACAGGAATTTGAAGAAGAACTTGACCAAAACACCAGTGGGGTTGCAGTCCAGAACCAGACATGGCCATGCTTTGCCCTCAGTTGCTGTTGTTTGCAGCCATAAATGCTGCTGTTTAGCATGTTCCTGGAAGACAGTCCTCTCTTCCATGTGTAGTATTTCTCAGTTTCTACAGCTTTGTGATGCCTTTTCAATAAGAAAACATCTGAAATCTTCCTTATCTCTCTTTTGCTTTCCAATCACAAGTGTGTCAGTCACAAGCCCACACTACTCAGCCACCACGATTGCTGCTGCACGTCAGCTGACAAGCTGTGAAACTTTTGGCTGTCCCAAATCAGTGCAAACATTTTTATTTCCTTTTCTTAGAATTATGTAGTGTTCACATCTCATTGCCATGTAACAATGTACCTTTGCACATACGTATCAGCAGGTCTTAGTGACACGGAGTTTCACATCGAGCTAGTTAGGAAATACTACCTTGTTAATGAGACACAACATTACTACCAGCTCCTCATTCCAATACCACTTAAACGTGCATAGAAATTATTTTCTTATACTTTAGCATCCTTTTTATATTCCAGTTATAAAAAAGTAGAACACTATGTGTGGAAAAACAACGTGAATCATCCACTCCTCTGCTTTGCAATGAACCAAGGACTATTTCAATGGAAATTACATTCAATGTTGCAGTGTTATACTAACCAAGGAAGAAAATCTGAGATTAGAATGGTTTCTGTTTTCTGTTGGGCTCTGAGGTTTCCAGTAAATCTCAGAGATGTGCTGAAGACTTGTAGGACTCAAGGTGTTGGGAGGAATTTGTCAAGAACAACACAAGTCTCATGTGTAGTTACATATTCTCCAACAATTGTGCAATCTTCTAATAACTAAATCCAGAAATGATATCATCCTGCTCTCCGTTTAAGTATAATACTACCATTTATGCTCATTGTGATGCTGGAGGCCTCAAAATATAGGCTTCACTGACAGCTACAGTACAGTGCGAACATTGTTCTTTACATTCACTTAGAACTTCTGTAACAACCATCCTGCACACACAATAAAAGGACACTGCTCCAAACACATAATCCAACCATTATTTTGATTGCAGTATATTTTCCAAATAATTTTGAAAATATGTTTTTATTAAAGTGCATGATTTGTCAAAAGCACTTCCAGCAGGTGTAAGAAAAAGAGCAGAGAAATTGAAGTTTGCTTAACCAGCTTTATAAACCTGCTGTTTCAGTTTCGGAGATGAATTACACTGCAGGAGCACAGTCACTACGTGTTCATGCTCTCCTTCTTGCTCTCCTACTTATGTTCAAAGAGTAGAATAGAAAAACATAAATCAAAGTCACAAAACATATTTCTTCTGCAATTCCGAAGTTGCCATATCTCTATACTAGAATCATAACCCCCTGCACTACAAATAAAAAGCATGGCCCAGCAATCACCACTTCAAAATAATTACAGGCAACACAGTAATTTACACTTATCTAAAGCCTTTCACCCCAAGGATCCCAAACAATTTATATACAATATAGATGCAACTGATATGAAAACAATAATGCCAGGGAGCTACTTGGGAATTGAGGGATTCTTTAAACCATGCAGGTCTTTGCAATTCAAAACTTTACATATGCCTGTTATGTTGCTAGCACTTTGAACTAAATCTATTACCACCTTCTGTCCCAAATTTAGGAATAGTCTAGACATTGACAGGCGTGTTCTGAACCTTGCTTTAATTTCAGCCAATGATTCTGAGAAACTAAGAAAAGAAAGAACTTGATACAACACTGCCCATCAGACATCATACCCAGCTGCAGGAGGTGCTCATACGAAGCACTACCAGGGTTAAGACATTCTTCTGGACAGAAAAAAGATCTCAATATCTATGCTTACATCCCTTTTCATTTATCAAACTTATTTCTGATCCATCCAGACTCTGGGTAAATACCAGACTTCAGGCAGAGCCCTCACTTCTGTGCTAGCTCTGAAATATAATCATTTACCTACCAGCTGTTCAGCAAATTAAAGCAGACAGTCTACAGGTGTTTGCTGGAGTCCCGACACTGTCAGTAGCACCAGGCTATGGAGGTACAAGTTGGTCTTTAAACGTAGTTGTGAGATAGCTGCTGGTTCCCTAATCCTCCAATCACACCCCTGGGGTGATAGGTGAAAGGAAACTTGAGGAATGGAACAGATATGTATTTCTAAAAATTAACTGGTAATCTGTTACATTTTCAAGGCAATTTTCACATGAAAAAGGGCTACTGGCTCTTTCCATACTATAAAACATGGATTTTTGTACTTGCTTCCCTCAGTCCACAAAGTGTGGGCACTCAAACTTTGAAAGCATTAGCTGTTCACTTTGTAGGATCCCCAAAAGGCAAATTTGAGGAAAACAAAATCTCTTTTGCAACATGAGTTATAGACACCAGCAATAGCAAAGCTCCCTGGCAGTCTCCAGATCTAAAGAGATCACTGCAAACCCCAGCATTTTGAAGGACAGCTATATATTACTACTACATCTTGAAGTTCGGAAATTGAATCAAATCACCTTAATGCCACAAGACACTTTGGTCTCAAGGGCAGTAAACTTACTCTTTTTCCTTGCTCAGACTTCTGTAACGTATTTCTCTACCAAAACATGTACATAGGCCCGTCAGGGAAATACAGGATTTTTAATGGATTGAATGAGAACAGCACATGCAACAGGACTGCAGCATCTGATCCGCATGGCTAATGTGTTTGCAGTCAATCTGATCAGTGAAAAGGATTGGCCTGACTGCTCATCATCAGGAGTGTTACTGCCTTAGGAAGGAGGAAAAGCTAACTGGGTTTTGTGGCAGAGGTGTTTGTTTTGGTGTAAATAAAATAGGAAGACAGGAGACCTTACCATTTTTGCTACCCGCATGGCACCACATTTCGGTTTCACTCCTGGGTGGTAGCTGCAGCATCTCTCGGAGTTTACTATGAAAGTACAAAAAAAGAAGTGATCGGGTGGGAAATCTTTTGCCCTTCCTCAGGATCCCTGGGCTGCTGACAACTGATCCATTAATGACACTAGAGACAAGTAAATTATTCAAGCAGTTTTCATAATGGGATGCTGGAGATGGTTGATTGCATTGCCTCACGCTGGATTTCTTTTCCTTATTATTCTTTTAAAGGGCAAAGAGGCAACAAAATTAACATCTTTCTTTAATAAGAGAATCCTTAAAAACTGCAAGTGTTCAGTGTTGTCTGTTGAGACAGATGCCAAAGAAAAAATGTGAATAAATAACAGACCTCATAATGAGACTGGTTTGGGCTAAACTCTGAAACTAAAACAGCAAATGTGGAGTTTATTTATTTTTCAATCTTCATACTGTTTCAATTTGTGGTTCACATCTTCAAGAGGTGAAAAACAATTTCATTTTGTAGAAAAGCTGCCCAAAGAAGCCATGCCAATTTATACCACCTGGGAATCTCACTCCCGTGCTAATCTGTTGCATTCATCCCCATTTCTTGACATATAACTGCCAAGGCACTAGCCTGGATCTGGAAATGTATTACCCGAGTGTCACCAGTAGCGTTGTCTCTTTCCCATTCTCTCTGGAGCATCTAAGCCAGAGCAGACTTCAAAACTGCATTTGTGAAAGTGAGTGGAGGCAAGGGCGAAAAAAAAAAATATTAGACTGGAGAAGTGATATTCTGTAGTAAATTCCAGATGCAACAGGCTCAGTCATTGCCTTTACTGCAGACAGGATTTAATTTCATAGTTAAGTTTTATTTTCTCTGTTCAGACATTTATGAAAATTATCTATAAGTTAGATCTTGTAACTGTGAGGGAGTGTATTCAGATGACCCCAGTGGTCCCACGAATCTTCATCTGTGGTTTCACTGCTCTCATGGAGCGCAGCCATTGTGAAACGTTGATCCGGAAATAGCAAGGATTTTGATTATCAGCACAATAGGTCTTGCACTGACTGTAGACTTCAATAAAGTATCATTGCAAAGACCTGGTAACAGGGAGTACATATTTGTTGCTTCTTGTGTTTCTAACCACAGTATACTGGACTGGAAAGACATTCTGGGGTATTCAATCCAGTCCCTTGCTATTGTGGGTGACCAAATAATAAAATCCATTTTATAAACTGATGGATTGCTTTGTTCGATCAGAAGCCATTTCATGTCCTGTAGCTTTATTTCTAGCTACAGAAACTTTCAGTTAGTGCCAGGCATAGTCTTGATGCAAGAGGAAGGAAGGGAGGAAGGAAGGAAAGGAAGGAAAGGAAGGAACACATGGAATGCCACACCTCTGGGACAGAGCAAAAGTCTCAGAATTGAAAATATTCCATGAGACACAAACAATAAAGAATTAGGACTTAGGAATGTACTTATTTCCAGTGAACATGGTTGTTTGGAAAACAGGCTTCTCAAACAAAATTCAAGCTGTCTTACCATTAAAGTGCAAACTTGGCTGTAAAAGTAGCTGCGCTGATGGAATAAAATTCCGTATCTCATTTGATTTGCTTCCAGAAGATCCTCTAACTGAAAAGAGCAGTATGACACTACACAACAAAGTTAGTGCTAAATGGATTAAAATTATAGAACTGATAGATCTTAAAGCATAAATTTAAATTTAAGTATCTGTCTTGGTTCAGTGCTGCTGTATATTGCATTTAGAAGCAGATGTAAGTGATCATTAATGAAATTCATAGTAACATTAAAAACTAGTGAGGTAGTCAATAATATTGGGAACTGCTTGATTATGTAAATCAAATGGCAGAGTAACATATATTTTAAAACTGCAAAATGTCGAGTATTAAAATTTCTTAAAAAGAACTCTTGAAAATGGTGGAGGAGGAGAGGAGAGGAAGAGGAGGCTGAAGGTAGAACAGGACATATGATTTGTGCACTGGACACACAAGTTTTGCATTGGACACAGAAATATTATGAGCGTTGAATAACTCAGAGCTCACCTGGTGTCGCATTGGTCTACAGTGAGGACATAACTGTGAGAGGTTTTACTCCCATCACAGCTGCTATTGGAAGGAGACTTCACAAATGCCTTACAGCTTCTGCACTACTTGGTAGATAGCTGGCTAGTTTATCGTAAAGCACTTCCCTAAAGTAATACTCTTTAATTCCTGTTAACTTTGTATCCAGCTTTACACAATTAATTAGGGAAGTGTTCAAAGACCTAGATTTTAAACCACTTAATTAATAAGGAATGAACGTTTAACGGCTATTCCTCTCAGACTATTTAATTTAATGAGAGAATTTGCAAGAAAAAGAAGCAAGAAAAATCGATTTAGTGTATAACAAATTGCAACAGAAAACAGAAATGTCTGGAATTAACATATGTGTCTATTTACTGTTTGACTGTATAAGAGCTCAGGGTGTTGCACATTTTTGGTAATGGTGACGCAATTCAATAGTTCCAAGGAACTTCCCCACCCAGCCAAACGAACTGGTATTTCCACCACATCCCATGATGTTACCATTTCCATTCCACCTCCTCAAAACAAAATCCAGAAACACAAGAATGGAGGAGCCTTGTCATTAGGCTGAGAAAAAGAGAAATGGCCTCCTGAAGTCCTGGGCACCCTCCCGAGTGCAGGTGACAGTGAGTGATGTTCATCTCAGCATCGCGCTGGACCGGGCCTGAAGGCACCAGTCGTGGTGTCACAGGAGGAAGGAGAACCTGATCAGATGGAGACCGGACACGTGTGGCACTGTAATGTCCCTGACTAGAAACACTAGTGAGTCTTCATCCTAACACCCAGCTGAGCAATGTGATTTTGTGCAGGACACAGTTATTTGAACTAAATCTTTCTATTATAGAAAAAAAATGTCATGCAGCAGCAGCCTATCAGTTTCATTTTGTAAGAGCTGTCACACTGACATCTCTCTAAAAGCGAAATTTGTTTTTATGTCAGTAAAAGGTCTGAATGCCAAATGATGGGAACATGGCCTTCTAAGTCACCAAAACATTTTCAGTTGGTTTGTTCCCTGAGGTATCTGCCGCAATCAAGAAGAGCCAAGACTGAAGACAGAATAACTTAGTAAAGAGCACTGAAATGCTTCTAATAATATGAGTAAGACCTAAGAAAATATCGGAGCTGCTGTAACACTAAGCTTTGTAAAGACCATAAAAGAAACTGCCTCTCTATTGAGACATTTTAAATTTAAGTTCTGCTTTTAAAACAAAGCAACTCTGGTGCATACAAAACATCAGGCTTTGGGCTGGGGAGAGATATTTCTTTGTTCTTTTGTTTTAAGAACTTGGAATTCTGTATATAGCATTCAAAAATACCACTAAATTGGCAAAAAGGCTTTGTTCATCAGTAGTGGCAAGACTGAATAACTTGTGTTAAGGTGAAATGAGACTCCAATGTATATAACATTTCAGAATAAATACTAACATAAATACATTGCTACGATTTTGCCAAACATCTGCATGATTTGTCCCCATATGTCGGTTTAGCCACCCATCTGGTTTTGCCAAGGCATTTGGAATACAGGTTTGCTGATACAAAGTGTAACTTCTTTTTCCTCAGCTGTTGGTAATTAAGCCCATCAGCGCAACTCCAATCAGTCCAGTAAATCTAATTGAATAAGGAGCTGGGTCCCCACAGAACTGGGCCTCTCTTCTGCAGTTCATAGAAGGATGGTATTTACAGTGAAAATCGATAGTCTGTATTGGGAATTTTTTTTTTTTTTAATAAGATATAACCTTTAGTCAAAAAGAAAAGGAGAGGGAGAAATAATAGAGAAAGCTCTTTGGCTTTCAGAAGACAAATCTGGATCCAAAGCCCGAGAAACTCTAAGGAATGAGGAATAATTACCACATTGGCCAAAAAGCAGTGAGAATGGCTGGAGAAGTAAGACGACTGGGGTGAACAAGAAAATGTTTCCTCAGCAAATCCCTGAGCCTACCCCAATAAATTTCGGTCTGGCCAGCAGCTGCCTCTGTGCCAAAGAGGCAGAATGCCTCTGCATTTTCTGTTCCAGCCAGGACAGGATTGCATCCTAAACATGGTTCTAAAAAGTCATTTGAACTCTAAAATTTATGTAATCCCTTATGACTAACTCCTCATTATAACAGAATTTATAGTATATGCAATTATGTTTTTAGTTTGGGTTTTAAATTAATGAGTCATTCGCCTTCCATTTAAAACTTCGTTTTCCACATGTAAAACACTTCCAACCATCTTTGGAAGAGAAATATCAAAGAGGCTAATTCCCCCCTGTTTTAATTTAGCTTAAGAAAATAGAGTTACATAAAGGACAGATTTAAATCATTACAGTGTGTCTGAGCTTTCACAAGGAAGACAGAAAGCAATGGCAAATTTATGGGTGCATAAAAAAATCAGTATCTGTTACTAGGTTTTAATGAGGCATTTTTGTTTTAACTGAGGGGAGGGCAGGGAAAGAGTAAAATATTTCTGCAACACCACACTAAACACACCATGGAACAAGACTTGTCCTCTTCTCTGACCCCTATTATGCTTCTGAAATTGTTCACAAAACAAAGCATAATTGATGTGATTGTCAAATCCCCTTTCTCCGAGCACCATAATAACTTCCTGCACCTAAATACTGTGGGACTCTTGTCAGAAGAGAAGAAAGCTCTCAGCTCCCTCCAAGAAGCAGCAGCTTTCTTGGCACCAGCATTCTGTTTCCACAAAATTATCTCATCTATATGCTAAATTATTCCCACATTTAGAGCTGCACCACTGCGGTGTTGTTGCTGTGGCGCTGCCCCAGCACGGCGGGGTTTTGCTGTGGGACATTCTGCAAAGCACCACACAGGGATGCCAGGCCTGGTGTGTTCGGAGCTTTATTGTGTCTCCTGGGCATAACCCGACGTGTGCATTTTGTACCATCCCTTCCATGTGTGGTTCACAGCTGCAGGCGGCTGCCACTCTGGCTGCAGGCAGAGCGCTGGGACAGCTGCCCATGCTTCTGATGTTCTCCTAACTTGCACCACAAATATACATCTTGAAACATGCATCACTTCATTTTTAAAATATTTCAGTCGATCTTTACCTCTGGACATCTGATGAGCTTCCTACGACTGCAAGACTGAGTTTGCTTTTCTCCAAAGCCCCGGCCACATCTGACCATGCAGAAGATGCCAATACTTAGCAAGCTGTTGCCTTAAAGATGCTTCATAAGCCCAGATTTTTACTGGCACATTATTTAGGTATGTAAATAATAAAGGTTGTGGTGATGAACTTGAGAAAAACAACTCTTTCCTATTCATGTCCACTTTACTTATGTATTTTACCAAATTCACTATATGTTCTAGAGCAGCTTCCGTAGTATGAATTCTCCTGAATAACAATAAATTTATAAGTGGGTGCATTTTGGCCTCCTTTCTGCATTTCTGTTCCCATTGGGTTTCTTGTAAGAATATGTGCATGCACAAATATCAGATCTTGTTTCTTAGTTTTAACTTCAAAATCCACTTCCTAGACAAAATCTGAATGATCTTAAATGAGGCAGGGAAATGATCATAGTGAATTGTGAACAAATATTTAAGAATGTCTGAGAGATTTGAGGGCAGGGTTTGGCTGTATTGGTTAGGCTCCATCTTTCCATGGAAATTATCTGAATGCATTAAAAAGACTATTAAAATGCATCCCTCCTTTGCATGAAAAATAGAAATTCTCTGATAAATTACTTGAAGTGGAATGTATTCGATTCCATCCTAAGGGAAAACATTTTGTTTTGAGAAAAGCCAGATCCGTAAACACTTGTGAGCTCTATGCACACAAGTACTTAAACCTGTGTATAGTGTATAATTTAGGAGACACTTCCCTAAAAAAGGCATTGCTGAAAGATGAGAAGCCTGGAGAAAAGGAAGCTGAGGAGAGACCTTATCACTGCCTACAACTACCTGAAAGGAGGTTGTAGCATGGAGGGGGTTGGTCTCTTCTGCCAAGTAGCAAGTGATAGGACAAGAGGAAATGGCCTCAAGTTGTGCCAGGGGAGGTTTAGATTGGATATTAGGAAAAAAACGCTTCACAAAAAGGGTTGTCAGACATTGGAACAGGCTGCCCAGGGAAGTGGTGGAGTCACCATCCCTGGAGGGGTTTACAAGGTGTCTAGATGAGGTTTTTAGGGACATGGTTTAGTGCTAGCATTAGGTTATGGTTTGACTTGATGATCCTGAGGGTCTCTTCTGACTGAAATGATTCTATGAGTCTATGATTCTATGACAACTGAGCAGAGAACCCCATACAGACCTGGACCCTTTCTGGAGGGGCAGTGCAAGGTACAGCACTGCTGTTACATTTCAAAATACAATGATCAGATGAGTACGTTGAATGAATGACACTAAAACATTACAAAGATGACAGAAATAAGAAAGGCAGGAGAAGCAAACAGTTACGAATGCTGTATTTAGATCTGGCCGCAATTTGGAGTACCTCAGCAGACCTTTTCTGTGAAATTATTTCTGTCAGCATTCTTAAAATATTACTCCTAACCCATAAGAAATATTCTTCATTAATTTTGACAGGTATATATATTTGAATCTTACCCAGAGATGAGCTATCATTGATTCATGTATTAAGCTTTTCCCTGTCAGTGTTAATTTCTTTGCAGTGGGGGCAGTAAGCTCTCCACATGGTTTAAATCTCATGGTAGTTTGACAGACTTCATATTGTCCAAGGTTTCTTTCATAAGAATCATCGACAAATTTGATGTCTAAAAAGGTAGCTAAGTAATCTCTGATTGACATTTACACACACACAATCATACGCAATATATTAACTGTTTATGGCTCTGCATGCAATTAACAGCACTGCAATTAAGTTCTGGCACACTAATACATTGTGAATGCCAACAAAAGGATGTGTATAAAATGAAGCTGCAGAAATAAGTCCTTTATCATTGCATTTTCCTTTAGGTGGTCGCATCCTTAAAGAAGGGCTCACAAACACTGGAACTGCGATGAGTCTGTGAGATGTTCAGAAATGAGGTACTTGGTCACAGTCCCACTTACTCCATTATCAAATAACATACCCAAAACAGATGACAAAAAGATGGTGATTTGCAAAGTGATCTGCTGCTTAATGCTTCAGTTTTGTTTCTGATGAAGAATCCAGCTACAAGCACAGTTGTTGTCAGAAACATCTGTAATTAGAAGGATTTCCAGACATCTCAGCAGCGTGGATTACCTCCTCTTAGAAAGATGCTGTCAGATCCAGCTGTAAATGCTTACACCCCATTTACAGGGATGACAAATGCTTTTGATGATGTATTTCCCTCTGAATGCCCATGCAGGGTAGTGCCCTTGCACCTTATTCAAACAGGCTAAAGGATTGCTGTTACAGCCAGTCATAAAGTTTCAAACAAAACAGCTATCCATATAAAAACACCAGTCTGTAGAAATTAATTCTTGCTTTGCAACATATCGGGTTTGATTTACCAGAGGCAATTTTTTGCTTCCCAGTGGGATTTCTGATGAAAATCACACAGCACGTTTTACCCCAAAGCATTCTCCCTGGCCCATTTCAGACCCCAGGTCTTCTCACATCTCTAAGTAGCTTTTAAAGTGCTTGGAAAATAAACACAGACTTTATGAAGTTGTACCTCTTTAATACACTTTCTAAATGGTTAAATATGGTATATTGTTTATGACATTTCTTGGTGAATTCAGTGTAGCTAATAAGAGGAAAGGTTATATGCAGATTAGATGCCACAACTGCAAGGCAACAGTTAAGCAAGGATTTTCATGAGCATGGCTCTGGACTTAGGACCATGCACAGCACACTTTGATAGATGACTTATTTTGCGGCTAATCCTAGAAATAGTCCTGATCCTTTTTTCACTCACTTAATGTAAACTGCAAAGGGCATGAATCACGTATCAGGCTAAATAATGCTAGCTGGGGTTTTTTTAACCTTAATTGTATGACATCTTTTCTCAAAATTACTTAATGGATGTAACAAACATAAAACATGAATATAGAAAAGACCCCGCATCATTAGCAATGACACTAATCTGCTGCGTAGAACTATTAGAAGGAAAAGTAAATGTGACTGTACAAAATGCTCTTCACTTTAGATACACAAAACCCATGGAAGCTCATTTGTTTCTCTACTGGCAACAGTCTCCTAAATTGAGTCCTATTTTATTCATAAGCATTATACAACACTTTCAGTAAAGTAGTTGGTAACTAGCAGTCATTCTGCTTTTTCAAGCTGAGTAAGCAAACCATTCTGTTTTATTAACTAGTACAGGTTTTGTTAGTGTCATCTGTAATACAAGTGATTCAAATCATTTACTTAGCAGCATGGCACGTGCTGAATAGCTAAATTACACTTCACAAAGAGATCACTCTGAATACTCAGAGTTTTATGAGAGGTAGATTATCTGGCTTATCAAACAAGTCATTTCAGAACCGTGTCTATCTGTTGTATTTTATCCTTGCATTATAATCAGAAACCTATTTCTGGAAAACTTTCGAAGAACCAAAAGTGATTTGGAGTTAAAAGACCAGGGTGTGAAGCAGGACCACGTATAAATGAATGTAACGCCTCAACCTTGTTTTCTGCTTGCAGCAATTCAGCCCAGATACTTCAAATATTTTTGCTATCCAATTAGTGCTTGTTTCTGTCCTTTGGTACTGCATTAAATCAGGTTAATGAATGAAATTTGCTGATGGTTTAATAGCACTTTGGCTATTTTGACACTATGCAGATTTAGCATTGTTTGTTTATTCAAACACAGTCTGTGTTTATACATACATATATATACTCACATAAGATACAATGATCTATGAAGTGAGGATTATAATACAGGCTATCTCTTGTATTATAATTCCACAGCCTCAAAAAATCCGTTTGAAATTGCATGCCTGTGTCTATGCAGCACACCCTTAACAAAACTGTACCCAGAGGTTGCATCTTACCATGCGGTAAGCCTGTGCGAATGGGAGGTGTCAGTGGTTCAAAACCCAGCTCCCCTCTCCTTTTCTGTCTTGACAGTAAAATGGCGACAAGTCTCCCTGTTGATCCAAAAAAAAAAAAAAAAAAAAAAAAAAAAGAGAAAATAGTTATAGATTTCAAAAATTAAAATTAATAAAAAATTAAAATAATGTCCTTTTAAACAGAATAGAGCTTGCAGCATCATTACGGTGCATGCATTGCGTCACGTGCAGATGTGCTGTCCTGCAGGCACTGTCCCCAGTGCCAGTCCCAGCATGGAATAGGCCCCACTGCAGCCCAGCTTAACCCCTGCCTACAGCAAGGATTTGCCCAGCTTGCTGGTAAAACTCAGCAAGCCTTGGAGCTTGTGCACTGTTTCGTTATTCCTTGAGCACTCAGGGAGCCCCAGACCAGGTCCCTGGACCCTCGACTGTGACTCTGACTTGGTGCTTCTACCAGGCTTCTACATAGCACATGCATGGTTTCTTTTCGCCTGCTCAGATAAAGCAACCAAAGGCACTTTTTAAAGTCCAAGAGCAGGCTCAAGCTGCCCAGTAGCCTTGCCAGTGTTGTGCAATGCCTCTGCTCTCCTAATACAGCAATACTGCTCTTCCAGCTACCCTAGTAAACTCTCTCAGGATACAGGGGTAATTTATATTATCTTCAATTGCACTTGAGACTATTTCCAAACTATATTTGTGGCTGTAGCATTATTGCCCTACTCTGCACTGTATTCTAAGGCTTCTTTCACAGTATTCTAAGTATCTTTGAAATAAATATTACAGTGTCAGGCAGGAGGATAAATCAGAGGTTCTGGGCAGAGCCTTTCTCGTTTTGCCCCTATCAGACACTGAACCTAGCCTAGCTGGCCGTAAATTTGGCCTAAAAGAAAAAGGCCTTCTAAATATTTTTGACAATACTTGTTAAAAATACCACATATAGCTTCTCCAGTCGCATGTCTCAGTCACCCAGAGGGTATAAGCACTCTAAAAGAAACATAAAATAGGTTAGCCCATAGCCAATGTAAATCCAAAACCTATTTCAGATGCAATAGCTCTATATTTAATAAAAATGCTCTTTCTTTTGCTATTTCAATACATTAACTTTAAAAAAAAAAAAAAAAAACAAAACTAAGTGAATGCAACTTAGAAAGTCCTTTTGGAGATTAGTATTTGAGAAAGTTTCAGGAGCTGTAGGGATTTTCAAAACCCTGACTAATCCCCATACTGCACTTCTACATGTTTTTGAGTTTGAAGTTCCAGCAGTGGCAAATTTATTGTGCAGATTATGATCAGAAAGGGCTGATTTGCATGGACTAAAAATATACACTCAGAAGTGAAATCCTCCTTTTTTCCCATTTTGTTTGATCCAATCAATATGGATAGTGTTTGAATGCTCCCAACAAAGTGTGAGCTTAACTTGGACAGAACTATTGTTGAAAAGTTGACATCGAGTGCAATTGCTGTTCTTACTGATCTAGACAGTTTCTGATCACATTTTCCTGCAAGATATTTGTAGATTTGCAGGATTTACTTCATTTAGACACAATGCATCACTTATTGCTCTGGTAGTTACCTGAATTCTTGTGTCCATCAAAGTCCTGTAACCAATCCAAGCTGTGTTACTTTCTGTGGTTTATAATGATGAAAAAGTATGTTTTGAACAGCAACTATCAACATATCACAAACTTCAAAGAAAAAGAGAGTTTAAAAATTCTTTCACTGTCTCTAGTTTCTACAATTTCTGACTAGGACTAAAATATTAAAATGTGAGAGGATCAATTATTGAACCACATTCTTTACTCACTGACACTTTTTGTCAATTAAGCGAAGCTTCAGTTTCTCAGGCTTGCTACTGTTCGTTTTATTACAGTAGTTCTCCCTTTTGCATTATTCCTTCAGGTTTGTCTATTTTTAAAAAACCTCCTAGATCATAGGGACAGACTGTTTCAAAAGGCTCTGTAATGTAATAGCACCTTTTTATAAAAACTCTGCAAGAAGGAGTTTTCTCCATGACTTTCCACTTTGGGGATGTGTGGGATTTTCCTCAGACAGATCTTTTTCCCTTTCCCTTCCCAAAACAAGTCCATCCATGATTTTTCTCACAGCTAGTCAAGAAAACAGCATTAACTGCCTACTCTCATTGCAGGAGTCCCTTCCCGCTGATCGGTGCTATTTGGTGCCATGTCCTTTCACACCAGCAGCCCAGGCTCAGCAGAGTTCAGGTCTCTCCTCAGCATCTGCTGGAGGAAAGCAAGGGCATTATAGCTGTGGTATTAGTTACACATCTTTATCTATGAGGCATATGGCAGAACTGGAGTTACCCCAGCTCCTCTATGGTGGGCGGCAGCGGTGGGGCAGCCTGAGTGGCTGCGAGGACAAGGACACATGATCCTCCCAAATTAAGACCAAGGTGGAGCAATTTCTCCTTGCAGCCACATGTAACAAATCTGGGGCTGATGGATGATGAGGGGGGTTATTTTATTAATTTATCCATGTCACCTTCTGACTCAGGTACTAGCTAGTGCCTGAGAACTGTATCAGTGACAAAGGAAAAGGGAAGGATATTCTCATGGCACCCAGTCCCTACATAGTTCTCCTCTCTAACCAGTCAGAAACTTCTTCAGAAAATCTTTTTTCAGAGTTATTTTTTAAAACTGCAGTGTTGGCATGATCCCCTTGTTAAACCCTCTTTTCCGTACTGACCCAGCACTGCCAGTGCTCTCAGGTGTGCCACAACTCTTAATTGGAGGGTTTTTTGTCTATTTTGGGATGGAAAGGTATTGTCTCAGAGCCACTGCCTTGTTTCATATAGCCCCTAACATTTCATGCGCCTACCACACAGCTATAGCATAACTAAGAGATATCTAAGCTAAGGTTAAAATCAGTTCCCCTGCAAGAGTGTGGGTTAAATTAGCTCTGAATAGCACAGCCATGCTCCAGTACCCAGACCAGCTCTTCTGAAGTTACCTCAGATGCCTTCACGTGACAGTGCTGGCTGCACTGTCCTTTAAAGTGTTGGCTACAACACTTGCCCCCATTTTCAATGAAAAGAAATTACAACTCTCCTGCAAAATGCCACTGACTCGGCATCATGTTGGTGCCAGGTAAACCACGGTGGGTGTTAGGTACCGACTCACAAAGACAGCAACAAAAGAAGAGGATTAACTTCAAGCTGCTGGGCAAGACATTTTTTGTGGACATGTTTAAGAATATTTATTAATGATGCTGTTCGGGGGAAGGTTAACTTTCCCTATCACTTGCAAAATAAGAAAAAAAAAAAAAAAGAAAAACACATATACAATTATTATTCCAGAGTACCTTTTGATTTCCCTTGTGACTCCCTGGTGCATTCCTCCCTTACAGACATTCATTGGGGCCATTGAGATTTCCAGTTGAAGCAGTTGCTGCCAGAGGACCTATTATACAATCATGATGAATGAGAAAATCACACAGGGAGCAGAGCACAGCCCCCTCGAAAAGCAAGTCCCCAGAGGGATGTTACACATCCGCTCGGCCATGTTGCCTCATTCCATTTTTCACTTGTAGCAAGGCAAAGACTGTGCCAGGATAACGCGGCTGTCTCCTTCCCAGACCATTCAGACCAGGATCAGTCTCCCAAAGTGCTCCACTGGGAAGCACAGATTGAAAACTCTGGGGAATGAGACTCCCCTTGGGCTGTATGTCAGCAATTACTCCCCTACGATAACATAAGATTTTGAGCACACTCAAAAATAAGTCGACTATTAACTCAGAGAGAATTATCAGGATCCTCTTAGTATTGTCTATAATTCATTTACAGCACTTGAAATGCCGAAGAGAGGCACTCAGTGTATGATGAAACTGAAGCAGATGTAGCTCTTGATTGTGCAACTGCTTACCTAGCAAATGCAAAACAAAAAGTTCAGCAACCAGATGCCAGTGGCTTGGCTTGTCTGTCTGAATAGCTACTGGTGGCTTCTCGGCTCTGTCCCTCATTCACACATAGAAAATGAAACAGAAAATACATAATTTACCCAGAGATCAGGACCATACCCGTGTTACTGGCCCATGCACCTGCAACGCCCGTGAACAGAAATGCATAGAACTTCAAGATGTTTTTTGTTTCCCAAATCCAAAAGAGTTTTGAATTCAAATTTGCACAAGACATCCGGAATAACACAAGACATGTGAATCTACTGATGAAAAATTAATAATGAAGACAAAGTACTGCACTGGTATAGAATTACTCGTTTTATACACATATAGTGTTTCTATGAAAAAACAAAAGGTATAAGGACACGTCCATTTTGAAGTTCCGCAGAGTACTTGGGAAGCTGTCTCTGTCTTATAGCACTCACCTTTGCAACATTAACCATTTGCATAGTTCAGACTTCCACCTTCTTCCCTGATCCTATCTAAATCCAAGCACCACTTCAAAAAAACTACTTGACTAATATCCTTGATTCATTCTACCAACGCCCTTAAAAGCCTGTGAAACTCTCCTGTGTGTGTTGCACTGTGATTCTGAGGCGCTGTAAAACGTGATGAGTAGGGCCAGCAGGTGATGGCCTTGTGGATGGAGGTAGAGGAGCCAGGGTGAGAGGAGTGGAGGCAGCGAATGGATGTGTAGACATATGCTTGTACATGTACATACCGTGAACTATCACTGAACACTGCTTTCCTGAGATGTGGGTGAGAACAGTGACCACACCATCTGTCAAATGCTGGCAGCAAATGATTGGGACATATATAGACTATTTCTCTATTTTACACTTTCAGGGGAAAACCTTCCCAAGCCCATGTCTGCATAAAGACCACTGTGTTTAACAGCCACAGCGGACCTATTGTCCTTAAATATATTTAATAAAATGCTGGCATCCTGCACCATCCTGAGACAGTAAGTTCCACAAAGGGACTATGTGCTATCCAAAAAGCAAAATTTTCTTCTTGATTAAAATGAGTTATTTGTCAGCGCTGTGTAGAGGGGAGGGTGACTCTTGCCTTGACAAGAAGTGGTGGTCACCAGTTCTGGCATGCAAGAGAGCAGTCACTGGTGGAGATCAGGAGAGCAGACACTGCTGAGAGGAGATAATAAAGAGAATCAGCATCATCCTCTGCCATGAGGGTAAAGGGGCATCAGGTATAGGCAAACATTGAGAAAAGTAATTAATAAACAGAAATTTTCTTACAAGAATTAGCTGTTTCTGTCACTTCTCCAGCAACATCCACATTATGAAAATGGCATTTGTGTTTCTGCGTAGGGAACCTGCAGCAGAAATGTGTATTTTTGCAAGTATAAACCTAGATCACCAAGCTGGGGAACACACAGACAAAACTCACAAAGGCTCATATCATCTGGGTTAGCTGAGTGCATGGGCTTGACTGAAAGGTTGAAGTTCTCAAAGCTACTTAAACACCTAACTCCCACCCTTATCACAATTTCTTTCCTGGTCTTAAATCGTTGCTAAACCCTTGAGAGATCATACGAACAAGTTATCTGTTTGAAGAAACCATTGCAACAATTTCACCTGTTAGATGCTATATTCTATGGGCTATTCATAATTCCCTGAATATGTAGTTTGTAAGCTGTTCACTGCAATCTTAGAGAAAAACTACTTCAGAAAATTATTTTTCTTCTTTTTAATATTTTTTTAAAGTTGCTTACCAACATATAAGTCAACAAGGAATTGCAAGCTACTTGCAGAGTAATTCAATAAATCAGAGCCAGGTAGCTGCCATGCGGTCTCTGTCTTCCAGGCTGAGTGATCACCCAATACTGCAACACATTTCAGGGGCACATTCATTTACTCTCCCGTACAGGTCCTTTTATCCATCTTTTCATTGCAGTGTCTGAACACTTTCCTGTAATGTATTAAGCAATATGAATATTATACATCACTTCTATGGTTCTTTTTCTCATGTTCATGTAGGCAATGAAATATATTAATGTTAATGATCACTTTATACTTCCTTAATACTTATTCTGTTTCCAGTTTTTCAGAGCAGGGACTCTTTTTTACTGTTTAGACTATTTGGTCTTAAAGTTCATGCTGGTTTTAAAACGTATTACAGTGACAGTCCTTGTATTTTAAGGGAGTAGTAGTAATGAATTTAGCAGCCTGTCTAAAGCAGCATAAATTTGGTGTGCCCAGGTTCTGTGAGGCACTCACGGGCTTTCCAAGCTGGTGGGCACCCAAAGGACACCGCTGGGAGGGTTGACACAGCACTGGGTGCTCTGCAGAGCCTGCCTGTCTCTGTTGGGGCCGTGGCAATATCGCCCCATCCTGCGGTGCTCACAAATATCACCGGCAGCCCTCTCTGGTAATTTATTACCAATACTAATAGTGCCAAAGGCAGCGTGGGAGATTCGGTGGCCATGGGTCTCACTGGGGTTTCAGTGTGCTGTATCCTGGCTGTTCCCCTCTAGATGCTTTTCAGTGCATGAGAGCAACCAGTTCCTTGTCATTTGATTTTTGAAAGTTATCTCTGATTTCTACAGTCAGTGCTCTGACATATCATCATTCATTGCTGTTCATGTACCTTCCTGTATGACTTGCTCCAAGTGAAAGAGTCTCCAGTCTCTCTCCCCATCTACTCAGTGCCCTTTCAGCATTTCTCTTCCAGCTGTCCCAGAGCCTATAGACAGTTGCTTCTCTAAGCTGCTGTTCCCTCTTTGGAAATGATTTTTGAAAAGCTATATCAGATGTGAAAAAAAAATCCCCTATTAGAACTTATCTTTCCGCTAACATGATTTCCAGTTGTTTGTAGGCTTTGTTTAATATCATCTTTTCAATTTAAATGTTCTTATTCCAAGATAAGAAAAACAATTGACAGACTTGCATTTCTTTTACCTGTCCTAATTAGTTTTCTAATTAATTCATAACTCCAAAAGCCCTCATTTATTTCATGTTTCAATTTAACTTCCGAGCTGCCATAATCAGATTAGCAATCAAACCCATTTTGAAAGTATTTCTTCTTACAGGAAGCTGGAAAACTCATACAAAACTGCCTCTGCGAATCTAATAAGCTTACGGTTTCTGCTTTGTTCTCCCCAGTCTAATTTTCAAGTTTGCAGGCATCCCACTCAATCTGATGTGAACTTACCCGTACAAGGATGATTCTTTTCCCCAGAAAAAGCTTTGCTATTATTAGTTCTTTGCATTATGGTGCTTGGAAAGGAATCAAAGGTGTGGGGAACTGGGTTACACTGAGCCACTCGATGCCTGCCAGGCGCAGCCATGCATGGGCACCCACACCTCCTATTTCCCAAACTACTGCTCTCCCCGCAATGCCAAACCGTACCGCTCCTCAGCAGTGACAAGTGACATTGTACTGGCGGATTTGGAAAGCAGTCCATTAAAAAGTACAGACAGCTGCAGGATGTGACCAAACAGAAGTAGATAACAGGGAGTTGTGTCCTTCTCCAAAACAGTTTCACTGAATCGCTCTGATTCAGGAAAACATCACCCTTTGGAAAAGAGCTTACATGTGGCTCATATTCAAATATATGCTCAATCTTGCTGAGGTCTTTGAGGATAAACATCCTCACAAGCATCTAGAATACAGACTTCGCATGTGATTACACTCTTTAGCTGATTTGGGACCTGGAAAATGTAACCAAAAAACTCGAAAGTCATTGTCTTGACAGATTTACAAAGCATCACAGCACTGTCTGTGCCCATCACACAGCAACACTAAGATTTCTTATTCAACTGATACTCTCATTCTTGCCAGTTTTGCCCTGAAAACAGAGAAATTATACAACATTTGCTACAGCATCTCTTCTAATCTTTCTGCTATCAAACTCGAGATATTCAGAATCTTCTCACCCATCATAATATTTATAACAATTTTCTAAAAAACCTAATAAACACTATGTCATTTTTGTGCTCTTCTTCAAGTATTACCCGACACCACAAAGGACTAATTCAAAACAACCTGAAAAAAACAATGGCTCACACAACATTTGCAGTCTATATACCTTAGAAGACTCCTTTTAAAATAACATAGTATGATATTTTCTTTCATATGTGTGTAAAGACACAGGAAAATGTTAAGGAAAGATATAAAGGACTTTTTCATTTACACAAACCCATATGAAGAAGCAATTGAGAGAATCACGTTATCATAACTTTAGCACATGGATTACAAATGCAAATTTTCAAATTCTTTGGATACATCAAAGCCATAAATATTTTAAAATTTAACTGAACATTTTCCACCCTAACCCAAGAAAGCCCTGTACTGTCCAGCCAAGGTTAATGCAATGATTGAAATATGGACACATATAGAAAGAGGAATAATATCTATAATTACATGTTCTATGGTGTTACACTAAGGACAGGTTTAGTTGTATAAAAGCTATTACATGAGAATTTTACTGAGGCTCAAAGTTTCATGCATACAGATGAAGAAAGTCTTGAAGAAGGCAGCTATTTAAAAAAATAAAAGAATGTAAACCAAACATAAATAGCTATGTATTTGTGTATCACTGAGGTTTCACTTGCTTTTAGAATCATTCTGAAGAAATCTGAATGGCCTGACGTGACAATTCCATTTCAGTCACCTACATTAATCAATATTCATTTATTCTTAGAACAAGTAATACAACAGTGTTGTCAACATTTCAAATTATTAACAACACTAAACACAGTTCTCATGATGAAATTAAACGTGTGTTCATTCTTGCTAAAGAATATATGTATTGCTCCTATTACGTTATTATATTAGCTTTCAGTGAATTCATAGTATTTGCAGGTTTGCACATTAAAACCTTGTACTCATGAACTGCAGATTCAATGCTGAAACTGCTAATCGTACAGCTGTACAAAGATTTAAAAAGAAAAAGCCAGAAAGACTTATCTTCTTTTAAAAGCATTCGGCACATGCTCTCATGTAAAACATTGCAGTAACTGACAGTACACAGATTCGGACATCTGTGTGGGCTGCATGGAAAATGCTCTTCCATTAATTTTTTAATAACTTCTGGATGTCACAAGTTGAATTATGTTCAATGCCATGTTTTTCTTGAGGTTTTTTTTTTTTTTGACAACTGAAACTCATTCAGAATTAATCTGCTTATAAAAGCAATCTGGACACGACAGAGGAGGGGACACAGCTGTACCTGTCACGCTGCAGCGCGCAGGCATGGCAGCGTGCTCTCAGCCTGTCCCCTCAAAAAAAATGCAGCTCTAGGTAGCAACAAAGCAATTTAAAAAAATGGGTATAGGGAAGGATTGAATACATGCCAGTATCTCAGTTCTTCCCCAGCATAAAGTAACACCATCCATCCACATAACACGTTTGTACTGGTCAGGAGAATGAAAGTCTATCCAGACAGAATCAAACCTGCAAGCAGAGCAGTTTGATGGCTTTAACCCATTTGCAGTTTTCTCCTGCTGGGCAGTTTGTGCTTCACTTGGGTTTGTCACCTCTGAGGGACACTGAAATGCAAGGCAGACGTGAATTAAAAGATCGATACCTGCAATTTCTGCATTCCCTCCTCCTCTACCCATGTCCCACTCAGCCCTCCCAGCCCAACAGTGAGAGAAACCCTGGGCTGTGGCGTTGCTGGACAGGAGCAGCAGAGCAGTGTGGTCCCAGGCTGGGCACACTGCTAATGCAGCGATATTTTATATATATAACCCACAATGGGATGAAGCACATGACAGTTTGAAGGACATGTTAGAAAGTGACACTTAATGCCTGCAGTGCGGGTGCAGGGGGTGTTATCAGAGCTGCTGTTCGGAGCGCCTTAATGCTTTCCTAAGCATCTTGCTCGAAGGATTTAATACTTCCCATCATCTTTTGCTACACATCCCTCTGTCTGACACGTAAATAATGAAAGTGTACTCTTCTTATTTTAGTAACTCATACTGACAATCGGCTGCAGGGAAAGCACAGTCAGTCAGTATTTGACAGGAATGAAAGAGAAAGCAGGCTGAATTTGACCCGTGCAGTAAGTTAAAGGCCATCCCATAAACTCTCCTCAGCAAGCCTGGAGTCTAACAATACCAGCTGTCAGAGATGCTCACCCCTTTAGAGAAGTCCCCAGCTCCAGCAGCAGTTCCTGTACCCACTAAATCATATCTTCAGCAGAAAAACACAAGAGTTCATAACAGCTCTGACAAGCACATGACCAACTGTACATCGTCTGTTTGAGGATTATGAGTGAGCCTGAAGTGAAAACCAGAAACCTGCAGGCAGAAATAGAAAACCCTGTGTAACTGGGTCCCCCGCTGCTCTGGCCACCAGAGTCCCATGTGTGTCCACCGCACTGCTCATAGCCAGACACCCCGGAATACCCAGGTGCATGGGACTGGAGTGACCTGCAATGGTTGCCCAGGGGCTGGCAAACTCACATTCACAAGGAAAAACCTTCAAGGGTTTTGCAGCCTGATCAATGCAGAGTGGAAATGTCCATTTGCCAGTTCCACTGAGAGGCAACCAGCATTTCCCTGTTTGTATATTTCTCAAGCTCAGATTAATTTGACTCCAAGACTAGATTTTCTGAGCTATGAAGATGGTTTTAATATTGACCTTTTTTGCATTGTCTTACATCAACTACTACTTGCAACTGGATGGAAATCTTCCAGGAATATTGCAAATGATAAATGGTTTGACAAAATCTGAGATACTTTATCCACAGAAATGCTCCTTATACTGGAAGAAATAAGAACCCTTCACTAAGCACTTGGGAAATGTTCATTATTTATACAATCAAAAACCACTCTCAGGTCTCTGTTTACACACGTCTCTGTCAAAAGCTCTTCCATTTCACTTATATCAATCAGAGACTGTTTTTTTGATGCTGAAATTTCACATCTTTACCGAAAACTTAGGCTTCCAATAGCTTGCAGCCCCCTGTACTGGAGTTGATCTACCACTGTTGGATATCTTACATAATATTAAACCAATGCTGAGTCAAAAAGCAGTTGGTCTCACTCGAAAGCAGGGGTATGAAACTCATTTTCACCGGGGACCACATCAGCCTCGCAGTTGTCTTCAAAGGACCGAATGTAATTTTAGGATCGTATAAATGTAGGGGTAGTTACATTTTATAGGAATGTCAAACTACTCCTACATTTATACAGTCCTAAAATTTCATCCAGTCCTTTGAAGGCAATCGCGAGGCTGATGTGGCTGCCCATGAAAATGAGTTTCACACCCCTGCTCCAAAGGGTTTAATCCCTTTTCCTGGGTCCCTTGTATAGCCATCCACATAACATTAAAGAAGCAAGCCCAGTACTTTATTTTCTCCCATATGTTTCTCACAAAACAGTTTTTACTCACAGAAGATTTTTACCCCAATTAAAATTTAGATTGTGCAGTTCCTCAAAGAGGGTGCTCAGGTACAGGCACCTGAGCCCTCAGTTGCTTCAGTTAAACAGAGCATGTACTACTCATAGTAACACTACCCAGCACCAAGAATTTACCTTTTTTTGGACACTTATAGTACTTAGGTAGAAAGGTAGTTGCTGATGACCTCATGTAATCCACAGAAAATGATGATTCTCCCTGGAAACACCTTTGTCTCTCCCCTGACTATGCAGAGATCCCAGTGCAATTACTTTCCTAACCTGAATGCCTCAGGTGAGGTAAATCCGTAGCCCTTCAATGTAGTCTTAGCACTAAAATACCCTGAAATGTTACTGTCTTACCTTCATGTTTGTCCTCTTCCTTTGAATTGCCACAGATGTGCAGAAAGCATCTGGTCCTTCCCATTCAGTTCTCTAAAAACTGAATGCTTTATTCATTTCTATCATCAATGACCTTCCAGGAGTACAAAGGACATGAGAGTGACACAGCTTTCAAAATCACAATGGGTCAAATAAGTAGCTACAAATATTTTTCCTTATGTATGAGAAACAATGACAGTAGACAACACCAAAATAAGTCTTTAAGAAATTTCCTAACTGGAGGAAGAAATAAATTAAAACATGCAATAAAACTTTTATAGTAGTTAGTGATTTCACTTTGGAAAACATGCTAGGAGCAAGTTAATGGCATAATGAATTATTTTTTTGTGAGAAATTATTTGAGGTTTTAAGGTTTGACTTTTTCATATAATTCTAACCAGCCAGCTAGCAATTAATAACATTAGATTGCTTGATGTCTTTCTGCACAAGCACCATCATGCTGTGTCAAGGCATACAGCTTCGAATGCTCAGATTTCTCTTACAAGCTACTTCACATTACCTGTATGCACACAAAAGAAAGCATTTCTAGAAGCATTAAATAACTATCAGCACAAACTCCGGAGAAGGGATCGGAGAATACAAGATTTCTACCAGCGTGGTTAGAAGACCCTTTATTTTACTTCAGATTCTGCCTGGCCAATCTTTTGTGTTTCATTTTAACTCTAAGAAAGAAGTAGATAATTTGCATCTGACATGTCTCAAATCAACACTCAAACCCTCTAACTTACTGTGTTTTCATCTATTATGCTTTTGATCCTTGAAGGGACTGAAATCTGTTTGCATCAAATACACTGTTGTGGATGACACTACAATTTTTAGCCACAGACTAAGTTCAGATGAAGAATGAGGCAGTGCCAAAACGTCAAAGCCAGGGAGCTAGAAACAGCCTGGGTACTCTTGTTAATTTAGATCCAAGATGATACACTGGACCACAGGACACAAAAAAGAGTTTGTGGTTGAAATAAACATTAAAAAGATAAGTGGCACAACCAGAGTTCAAACACAAAATTAAAGAGGTCCATCTCCTTTATAACCCCTGCTTCAGACACTTGCTTTAAAACTGAACTCACCCAGAGTTTAATGGTGAGAGATGATGTGAAGATGAATCAGTAGCTGGCAGCCTGAAGTGAAAATTCATAGCATCGTTGCACAGGAAAGGAGGCAGTGCAGTGCTGAGTGAGACTTAAAATCTATATTTGTCCATTATAATACTTTTTCTAAGTTATTACATATCCCTAAGAAAAATGAAGGTGCTGCAGTGGAATTATTTAAACCTCAGTGGATTTTGAAGTTATTTGGATTTTGTCTTTGCACAATTTCATCTATTGCTCTTCTTGTCTCCCATCAGCAGACATGTAAGCCAAAATCCTTTTACAAAAATCACGTAGCTTTTCATCTTCAAGCATTAATTATCACAAACTCTATGAGAAGCTGGCAAACATCACTGCCTTCCATTTCTCAAATAAGGCGACAGCAGCAAAGCAGCTTTCCTGAAACCACAGGAAAATGATCCCAGAGCCCAAAATGTGATTTACCTTCTACACTTTTATAAACTGAGCAGTGGCAGTGGCCGTGCCCTCGTGATGAGTGTCACCAGGCATGAAGTCAGCAAACGTTCTAAATCACTATTCTGAAAGTCTGTAGAAGTGAACAGACACCTTAACAGCAGAGCCATCCATGGGAACTTGCCCGATGCAGTTCTGTAGACAATTAGCTCAGGCAAAGTGTTCTCTCGGCTAACATCCCTGTGGTATACGCAGAGCCAACGGATCGATCCAAGGCAGAAACTGCAGGCAAATGTTAGTAATAATATAATACCAAGAAAGGCAAATGCAGTTCTTCTGCACGTGATTTTAACATCATACACATGAGGTGGCATGAATCCCTTGCTCCTCAAACTGACCTGGTTTCAGTCCATCTCTCCCAGCTGGAACAAATCCTGCTTTTGCCACAGAAGTCCACCATATCTCCTGTTTGATATGTTTGATGAGATTCTTATCAGGTCACAGAGAAAAGGCATTGGAATAAAAGAACTCCACTTTTCAAGAGCTCTTTGGATGTGTAATAGTCCTTAACCACAGTTTGCTTGGGTTTTCTTTTCGGTTGAACAGAAGTTTTATAACAACTGGCATCACCTGGGTGTTCCTCAGGACAGGGTCTGTATCTGTCCACAGGAACCTGTGCAACAAGCTCCACACGCTTGACTAAGACATTTCACATCTAACCACAAAATAAATCCTGCTCCAAGCATAAAGCATGTCACTTTCATCAAAAGTCTCTCACTTCAAAGGGAAACTGCAGTGGAATGGAGCATCAAACAGATCCATGGGGCTCATAAGCATTTAAAAGCCTCCTAAGAGCAAAACTCTTCTGGTTCATCTTCTTAACTAAAAAAATACTCTGTTTTAACTTCTCCCTTTTTTTTTACGCTGAAATAACAGAGTATCTGTGAGCTACCCAAATCCCACTATGAAGATAACTCGGGTATCTTGGTCACTCCTCTGTGCAGAGTTCAGCACCCAGGACAATTCAAACCAGTTCCCACACCGCGTTGCCTTATTTCTCTTATGCCACATTTCAGGGGTACATAGAAACTATTTGCTCACCCAGGAGCAGGCAGGTGGATTGTGCCTGCACGGTTCTGCCACTGGTGGAAGTGACCTGTCCTGCTGCAAGGAAGCCTGTAGCAGCACCCAAAGGAGCAGCAGCCCCTGCAGTGGGTGGCTCTTCCCAGCCCCTTGCTCAGCTCGATGCCCCCCACAGCTACCCCCAGACCCAAACCTCACCATTGTCCAACAGGGAGGGCAGCAAGTTAGTCAGCCCTGAGCACTGCGCCAAACACATCAAGTCCTGCCACCACTGCAGGGATGCCATGAGGCAGCTTTCTAGGTAGGTGACAGGGAGCTGAGAAATTTGACTGATTATGGACTCGCCATGAATGCTTATTATTGGATAATTAATCATGAGTGCTAATTCTCAATCCACTTCTGCTGCAAAATGCAGCGTGACGGTTCCTGTACAACGATGTCACACGCAGGCTGTGACAGGTCAGCTCTTGCAAACAAAGCCAGGCCACCACCACAGCGATGTGTTAGGGCCAAACACAAGGAAAACACACAGCCCAACACAACAGGTCCATGATGCAGCATCACGTACTCTCTTATCAGCTTTTTCCTGCTTTTTAGTCCCTTCTTTTAAATAAAGAGTAAAATCAAACTTCAAAAAAATCCTATTATGAATGAAGAACTTGATAGCAAAGAATGTGATTGCATGCAAAAACTCTGGGCACCTATTCCTATAAAAATAATGTCTGAAAGCTTCTACTCAATTAGTGCTGCCAGTGCAAATTGTTTTCACTGGTAATTACATGATAAAATGTCAAACAGCAGGTGGGAGATTCATTACTAAATGCCCAGGGGGAAACCAGATGAAGGTTTTTTTTCTGTCTGCTGGGAATTGACCATTATTATAACTGCATAACCTTTTTTAAAAAGAGCTACAAAGCTAAGTTTTCCTGACCTTAATTGCTTCAAGTAACTTAACATGGCACATGCTATTGTTGTTTGTATCCGAAGCATATTGATATTCCAAACAGTCCAAAAAGTCTATCATTTGGGATAACTAATGTAATTAATATACATTCTTTGAAGGCCTTTCTATAATCATTAGTTAATCATATGGTATGTAAAATCAATGATCTGAACTATGTAATTAATAATAAACTAGGTGTTAATTTTTTTTTTTCCAAAATACAAATTCTGCATGTTTTTTAATTTCTATTATGGCTGTAGAGAAACAATAACCTTGACACAACCCCAAATTTCTATGTGACCTGACATAGTTATTTCTTTTTTTTTTTTTTAGAAAAAAGTCAACGTTATTTTTCATACACCATGCAAAACACTAGTTCCAGAAAAAAAATAAAACTTCCCAGTGGAAACACTGAGGACCAAATCGTCTCTAGTGTAATTACTTAATAAGTGTCAAACTAATTTTCACCGGGGCCACATCAGCCTCGTGGTTGTCTTTAAAGAGTGAATGTAACACTCCTACAATGTACCAATGAAAGTCAAATATAAGGCTCCCACAATGTAACATTGTAACGGCTGTTTTTAAAGAGTCAATGTAACACTCCTACAATGTAACAATGTAATTACTCCTACACTGATACTGTCCTAAAATTACATTCGACTCTTGAAAGACAACCATGAGGCTGATGTGGCCCCCGGTGAGAATTAGTTTGACACCCCTGACTTAAAGTGTCTGAGTATTAAAAAAAAATCCTATGGTCTGAGAGAGAAGAAGAACATTAAAATTTTTCCCCTAAATTAATGGCTGGTGCAGTATTTTCTTTATCTCATCCTCCTCTCCTTAGAAGTCTGAGAAACTTTGCAGCCTGCAGGTTGTTCTTTGCAGAAGGCAAAAGCATCAGCTCACAGCGAAAACAATATAAAGGAAAGCACACAATCTCCTCTTTTTTATACTCCTTTCATAACTTTTTTTCAAGTCATGGATAAGCTTTGCCTATTGGCCGTACACTCACTCGTCAGGGAGGGAAGAGATCACTGCGGTCACAAGGTTGAGATGGGGACTCCTCCCCAGGGATGTATCCGGGTCTCGCAGTATTGGGGACACCACAGATGCTGCCCAAAGCAGCACCAAAGGGCTGCCTGGGACATCGCACCTGCTAAATCCCTCATGAACTGCCGGACCTCAGCTCTGAAGCTTGTTCAAAGCTTGTTGTCTAAACACTGAGTCGCTTTTATAGCACTTCAAGATGTGAACATCAGCCATTTTTTTCCAGCTGAGAGAATGGAGGGACCCAGAAGACAGAGGTTTCCTGGCTAAATGCAGCCCGGGGGCATATAAAGCACCGTTAAGTGCTGTTTTCTCCTGTGAACTTCGAGCCGAAGCCTATTGAGTCTTCCTGACCTCTGCCAGGCTGGAATTTTAGATTTAAGCGGATGAGGGCAGCGTGTCATCAACACAGCCAGAGCAAGTGGTGCACCAGGGCACTCGGAGCCCAGAGCAGTTCCTGGGGAGTCACACTACAGAGATTTTCAATGTTTGACTCTGGGGAACAGTGAGCAACAGTTACAAGGCATGAGCCTGGGAGAGACTTTCTCCTGGAGACACACTGGGAGAAGTTGTCTGGTCCTGAGGTGACACCCTGCCCAGACACCCTCCTTCCCAATCCAGGGCTGTCACTCTGAGCAAAGCAGCTCTAGGAAAGCAAAAGAAAAGCCATGACTGGGCTCTGTTTCAGCAGGAGATGCTCACATGCCCCAGTCATGGGTGCTGGGCGCTCCTGGCTATCCTTATATCCCCATCTGTATATTACATGCAGATCTCCAACTTGAATTTCTAGTGTCCATTCTCCTCTCGACTGAAAACTCCCCAAAATGACACCTTTATAAGAGAGATGTTGAGGGAGACAAGGTCTGACTGACAACATCTTTACAACTGAGGTGCTGTCAAGCAGAATACATCTTGATTTGTGGATTTGCAAAGAAAACCATTTAAAATGTTTACTTATAAACTCAGCAGATTTTCTACGAAGAAATTAAAAGATACTAAAGGCTAGAAAATTTTAAGCAGTTTTATGAGAACTACTTCAAAGAACACTACCTCACTACATAAATAATACTCTACTGTTTAAAACTGAATAATTACCACTGGAAAAAGCAGCAAAGTGACCGCAAATGCCTGAACAACATCACTGATGTCACCATCACAGATAAAGAGAGTGTATCTCTCTGCTTTTGCCTTAGAGGAATACACTAGTAAAACTCTTCTTTTTTTTTTTTTCATTTTGGTTGTTCAAGAGCACTGAAATTTGTCCGGGGAAACTTCTCCTGAAGAAACATAGTTTCTCGACAGAAAGTTTCCATTTCATAACAGTTTCTAATGAAAGAAATAGCTGCTCACAGAAGTCCTGTGCTAAGTGTCCCCCATAGGAAAGCACCTCTCTGCAGTTTCTTGTTTTCTACATGCACACCCAGAGCTGGACACTCGCCTGTGCAGGGTCAGAGATGGCAGCTGCTGTTCGGGTGTTTGAATTTCCACACTTGATTTCCTTCAGCAGAGTTTCTGTTTTCCTTAGAGATTGAGATAGCTTTGATCAGGCTATTTTTAATTTTGTATTACATTTTTTCATCGTTGCATGATCCCCTCTTCTTGCCTTGAACTGGACCACAATGAGTTATTCTCCCTGTTTTCAATCATCCATTCTTTGGGGAAAAAGAAAGCAAGGCAATCACACTGCAGGGACAGCAGGATCTTTTTTTACAAAGATCTTCTGGATATTTGTCAGCAAGACTGGGTTTCATTCTCACCCCTTACCCATTCAGAGGAACATCTTCATGCGGCTAAACTGGCATGTGGACCCCTGTCAAATTCGGCTTTCACTACAACTCATTTCTTGCAGTCTTGAACTCATTCTAGTGGCTGACACATGACAGTCCTGGCTGACTACAAAGTTCATTTCATATCTCATAGAAACTGTATTCCTGGATCCTTCTTGAATATATATTTGTTTGCATTCTAAATTTAATGATTTCAATTGCCAGCCATAAGAATTTGCCTTCATTACACTCCATAAAGCATCACATATTCCCCCTCTTAAATCACTAACCACCTCACATGAAAGAAACTACATTAAATTTGGGTTTTTTTCCATAGGAAATACATCAAGGAAAGAAAGGATTGATTTCCTTCCATGGGAAACAAGACATAAAGGTTTTTAAGCCAGTTGCTGCATTCAGCTATCATGTACAGCATGAAAAAAATGTACCATAAAAATGAAATTAAATGCATAATAGCACAAACCGCTCTTTCCTCATGTTATCTTGAAGTATCCAGTGTTTTGGCAGGACACAACATAAACATCTAAGCATTACCTACACCCGTCTATTCTCCAGTGTGTTTCAGTTTATGCACCTTCCCGAGATGTTCTTCAGAAAGGACTGTGTTTTGTCATCTATCTCTTATTTCAGTGAGCAGACTCTGAATGCAATGCTGCTTACTGAATTTGTGTAAGAGCGGCAAACCTCACACTGTACTATGACAGACTACACTCTTCCATCATATATCAATCCAAGAAGATTTATACCTGTGGATGTAATTCACCACCAGCTTTAAAAATTTTATCTCGGAGCTGCTCCATCCTTGACTATAAAAGCCTCCATGCAGATTTTCATGGATCAAAGGTGTAAATACATCAAATTTTAATAAATTTTGTGGCATCTATAAGGCCAAAAAAGGTAAAGCTAGAAATACCAGGCCCAAACGCTGCAAAGTTTGCAACTCAACTACTCCATTAAAGCTTGGGCTAATCCTTAGTGAAAATGCATTAGTCACTGTATCCTTCTGGGGCCATTATCATGGACAAGCTGCTGCTCAACAGAAGGATTCCACCATGTTTTACATTTGAAAAGATAATTCCCAGCATCTCTTATTTTCTGTATTGCACACACAAGGGGAGAACACAATTTTCTATGATCTCAATGCCCATAGGAGATCTGAAGTGCTATACAAGGGATGTGTGCTGTTCATGCAAAGGAGATCCATGTCCCATGTGGCCAGGCAGCAGGACCCAGGGAAATGCAGCAGGGCTGACCTGTGCCACCAGTGCCCCCAGCAAAGGACAGTTATTCACTTGCTGCTGACTGATTCACTCCTGAGCTGTCTGCTGCCTTGAACACAGCATTTACATCTGTCTTTCTTTTCAAGCCCATTTCCCTGGTTAACAAACACTAGATCATCTTTGATCAGTATTCAGCAGAAGTCAGGCAGATGCAATCCTTTTGGATGGCATTCGCTGTATCTGTAAACAAAATATCAGCAAAAGATTGAATCTCTTCTGTCTTCAAAATGGAGAGGGACATAGTTATTGATCTGGACATTAGACTGCCATTTTATTGAAAGAAAGACTGATTATCTTTGTATCTAAGTCAGCAGAAGATATCAATAAGAAACTTCTTATGCTTAGCACAAATGCAGGCAGCTCCTATATTAGAGGTAGAGTGTTGGCCATTAGCAGAGACATCATTTTCCTCACTGTTCCTTAACAGTCATTCTCTCCCATAAAAAGAAAAAAAAAAGAAAAAAAAAATTATAAATTTTAGATCAATATATCTGAAATCAAAAACATGGAGTGCCCTAACTCCCATAGCAGAAACTGGAGACCTGGAGACTAAATGCAACTTCCAGGGTCGTCTTTTAAATTGTTCAACAAAATAAACAACCCTAGTTTTTCTAATTGCCCTCTGCCATCAGTGTACCAGAAGTGTCCATATCTAATCTCTGCCTTTTGTTTTGATTTACCTATGAAGTCCCTTTTTGGTGTCCCTAGAATTGTACACATTAAGGTTAAAAATAATCAGAAAAAGAAAAACCAGCATACTTGCTTTAGCTGTGCGTTCATCATCTCTAAGTTGTGCAGATGACATGAAGAAAAGGCCTCAGGAAGAGCAGAAGACATTGTCTTCTGGTCACTTTGCAAAGGCAACCAGAAATGCTGGTGGTCATTTGCCACATGCAGGAGACAATTTGCGCGTAGTTGGCTTGTGCTCACTGTGCAAATGTGCTGCTCTCAAGGATGCAGGGACCCCCATAGGCTCTGCAAAACTTTTCATCACTCTTGTAGTCCCCACACCAGGTTTTCTACCATGCTCAGACAGAATTTTATTTATCTACCTTTCCAATATTTTTCTCAAAGGATTTGATCGTCTTTGTGTTTTTACCAAAGCTCAAATAGGTTTCCTGATGGGCTTTAATAATAGCTAGTCAAGGGATTTGAAGTTGAGAGTCTCCTACAAGAGTACCACACTCATTTATAGACCAAAGAGTAAACAAATCTACAAAAGACATTCAGGGATGTACTGTCAGCCATGCTGGTGAAATACCTCCACTCATCCTGGGAGATTTCAACATTCATATTGGCAACAACTCACATAAAAGGAAAGAACTACTCTGAAATCAGAAAATGCCTCTTGTCTAAGATTTTTTAAGTCTACAGGGACAGACAAGATATAAAGCTATGCCCATGTTAAGTCTCACAATGAGCAACAGTCCCAAACATTTTACCCTCTTGCTAGATAAGGGTTTAAGTTTCTGCAGACAGCAAGTCAGATCCCCAGTATCTGTCAGACCCCAGTGCGTTAAGGTTTATCCTTGACTAGTCCATGCTGCTGGTCAGGAGATGCTGCAGGTCTCCCTGAGCTCAATTTCAAGGGACTAGGCTAATTTATTTGATTGATTCCTAACCTTACAGATGCCTTTCTAGTAGGAGTGAAGGAAAACCACGCTTATGCCACACTTGCTTGGTTTATGAAATCTTATTCAATATCTGCACAGAAAGTAAATTTGGCAATATCTCAATGCCCCTACCAATCAGAAATGGGTGATACAGCCTCCAGTCCTGTGAGAAGATGGCAGAAGATCAATCCACCAGTAAGGATCAAACAGTTAAAGCTGAATCCACAGCAGGAGGGAGTTATACCACTCGGCAGCAGAAAGAAATGTGAAATGTTGGCAGACATAGCTTGGTCCCTCCTGTGGTTGCTGCCAACCGTGATCACCCAGATCAGCACAGACAATCAATGGTCCCCCATTCCTCTCAGACAGAAGCACCAGTGACTAACAGCATCTATAAACTCTTGTAGATTTCAGTTTATCAAACAGTGCCTTATCACCAGTCTGCATGGCTTTGTTGGACACAGTCCTGTCTGTACAACAGGGCAACAATTTATCTGGACATGGAGCCATCAATATCCAGGAAGGGAGCACAAGACACAACTGTGTAGGCTGTTATGCACCATTTTGCATGTCCTTCGTTCTTCAGTGGCCTCCCAGGAAGTGTTCCAGTCCTAATCCTCAAGTGATCAATAGCTTTGCATAACTCAGAGGTTTCCCATAGCTTTAGAATTAAAGTTATGGTCAAAATCTGTTTTGCAGGTGAGTAAACATCTCCTGTCACAAGGGCTGCCTGGGCAAGGGGCATCACATCCTCACTGACTTGAGTGAGAAGTTTTGCTGCAGAAAAGCCTCTGAGGCCAAGAATAAGATTTTGGCCATCCTTTTAGTGCACGTAATTCTAAAACGAACTGGGAGATACTTAGGAATTATAGCCCAAAACCACACGCAAAATCTAACAATGAGCCTTTTAACAGCGAAATGTCACTGCATGTTAGAGAACAGTTCATGGTAAAGTTGTCACGAGCTGCTGCCAGCTTATTTGTTTGATACTATTAAGCTGTTACCGTGGCAAATGTCACCCTCATTTTCTTGTTTTTCACATGTGGCATCTTGTTATAAACTTTGACAAAACTTCCAGAAAAACAGTGATTATCTTCAGCTATTCATTGTGGCACAAAGGGTCCTGATCCCCAGATAAGGATCTCTAGCCACTGCTCACAAATAAATACATACCAACTCAAACAACTTAAAGCTATTAAGGAGAAAGATAAAGTTTGTTTATTCTGCCCTGGGTACTTATACTGCCTCTATTCATTTCAAGAAACAACATTGCTAATCTGCAGTTCAGAAGAAGTTGTAAATTAACCAGCACTGGAGTGGATATATTCACAGTTATCATTTGCCATTGCCAGCCACCTATAGATTTCCAATAAACAGGTCTCATTCATTGCAAAATTAGATAATTGAAGCTATCTATTTGCTTCAAGGCTGTGGTCTCAGAGGTGACGCTTGTGTGTCGCCATGACAAGGAGGTGACAGCAGCCATAATTCACTTCCACAATACTCTTTGCCCATTTTGTTTGTCAATAATTAAAGCATTTTATGAGATACTGGAGATTATCAGCCAGCTTCTGCCTACAACTCTTCTGCCTAAGGAACACCTCTTTTCCTCTATTACTATCCCTGTCTCAGTAGAGATATTTTAAAATGATAAGAGAATGAAATCCTGTCAAAAACAGCAATCCCAAATCACCCCGTTATCTTTTCCGTCCTGCAGATTGTTAACTATCTATTATTATGCAGGCTTTGTAGTAAATACATCGAAGCAAGTGGGAAATCCATAGCAAACACTGTCTAACACATTTGCATGCAGCCTTTTCCTTTGAAGAATAACATATCTAGTGAAGTATTAATTAAATTACTTTGCCTTTCTGATTGATATCTTAGGGTTGAAAATAAATATTTTGTCTTAGACTGTGCAGTGAGGTAGAAGAGGTAGAGAAAGGTTCAACTGGTATAAAATGCTTTTATGAAGTTTAGTACGCTAAATTATAATGTATATATCCAGTTTAAACAGGAAAAAAAAAAGGGGGGGAGAGAGAAGCATCCTTCTCACAAAATCTGTCTTTATAATTTTCTCACCATTCTCTTCAACCAGTGCTACAACATTTTAACTGACTCCACACTCCAGTGAAAGTCCACTTAGTCATTTATTGTTCAAAACCTGTATTCAACCGTGGCACAAGAAAATACATCTCTCTGGGATGGATCTCTCACATGATGCTGTGCTATTTTTTCTTTTTTCCAGAACAATCATGTTCATCAGATTACAAGCTCCCTAACTGAAAATTACTCAAATATATATAGTGGCAGATAACCCAACAGTTCAGGGAGCTGTTGACTGGCTGATCCATCAACCATCTCCCCAGATGCAGAGCTATTCAGGAGCCACTGTGCCCTGCCGTCTCACAGGCTGCTGCTTGGATCCCTGTGAGGCAATTTATAAAATCTGCATTTATTACTGTTTACATATTAAGTCACTTTTCTATTTCATGAAACAATGTGGAGATACCAGACATCGTTTAAACTGCATGTTATTAACTTAAAAACTTTGAATCAAGAAGGTTTAATAAAAAGACGGCTCTATGGAGTGGAGGTCTTGATTCTCATTTGTACAGAACAAGAACATACCAAAACTGTTTTGGTTTACTTTCTGTCACCATTTTATTATTCTTTGCTACAAAAACATCTGCAGTTTTTCTCCAAGAAAAATTAACCAGGATTTTTTAAAGGCAACCTCTTGTTTTATTATAATGCATGAACTGTTGGCAGACAGATATGCCTTGCACTTGGAAACAGTGAGGCAGAAGAAGCTGGTTTGTGTCCCTGCATTGCTTGACTTAGGGACAAGGAGTTGCTCCCAGTTCTCTCCTATCACTGTTGCACCAGAGCTGGTCTCTCTTCTTGGAGAGGAGGACTCTGCACACAACCATTCATTTAGACATGGGGACAGCAACTTATCTTTGAAGGAGAAATCTGGGCTCAGGGCCTTCTTGGTGAACTATGTACCTGTGTAAAGCAGAATGGCCACAAGGAGAGATGTGGGGAGACCTTCCAGACATTCCTTACAGCCACAGACTCACAAGAGCTGCACGAGGACAAGCTAAAGGTGCCACTCTAACCAGTGAACCAAGGAGACTTGGAGCCTTTTCTCACATCCTCAGCAAGCTACATAACCCCAGAGATAATAACAATATTGGACTGGATGTTTTTCTCGGTCATTTTTCATGTAAAGGAGAGTTTCATCCCTACGTAGAAATGTTTCCAAAATAATCAGTTCCTCTCAAATTGCTGTTTCTTGAAAAGCAGTTTTCTCTTACTACAGTGAGAAAATCAGTTTAAACTCAAGCATCCCTGTCTGGCTGTTGTTTAGGTAATTGTCTGGTGGGTTTCCAAAATCATAGCCTTTGCTCAGCTCTTGTGAGACAACCTGACCTCTACAGGAAAGACATGCCAAAAGGAAAGTATTATAAGAAAGGCAGCAGCAAGTGTGGGGCAAAGTAAATTTTGTCCCTTCTCCTGCAGCACTTGCTGCAGAGGCAACCATACAGCCAGTTCATTTCTACTGCATCCAGAGATATAGAATTTTGTGTAATCTGTGTTAATAAACACAGTTGTTCCAAAGGAATACTGGATCTGCATTACCAATTCTTCTCCCAAAGGGTGAGAACAAATGAGAGCAACACTGGCAACTTCCCAGGCTAAAAGGGCAGTATCACTCCGGAGGTACCATCGTCAGCTATAGTGGGAACATTTGACTGACAAAGTAACTCAGAAACATCAAGGCCTCTGCCTTTAAAATTACATTATACTTCATACATAATTTGAAGCCACATTCTGCATCATTCATTTCATGATCAAAAATGATATTTTTACTCTTACTACCAATATTTAAACTGTGATGTACCTGCAGGGAAATACATGATTGCTCTGCAAGAGAACACTTCAAATATTGAAATTGCTAAGTCCTTTATCCATAAGCCAAGAGATTCATTTCACTTGTTAAAACTGAAATATGCAATACTGAAAGAGAAGGATATAATTATAATTTATGGAGAAAGTGTTCAGTAAACAGTTTGATTCAAGTCATTTGTATGTGCTGCTTTAAATAACCATCCTTCTACATGAAAAACCCTGAGTTCAAACAGAACAAATGAAGAACTGAAGTTGGTGTTTTATTCCATACAAAGACCATTCAAATAGAAAAATCTCTACTGATTACATTCGTTTATAGGCATTGGTA
Source organism: Patagioenas fasciata (assembly GCF_037038585.1). Classification (NCBI taxonomy): domain Eukaryota; kingdom Metazoa; phylum Chordata; class Aves; order Columbiformes; family Columbidae; genus Patagioenas; species Patagioenas fasciata. The sequence goes on along the minus strand of NC_092526.1, from coordinate 8,689,395 downwards.
AAGATAAGAATCTATTTTAGCTAATTTATGAAGATTAGAATAGTCACGACTTATAGGAAACAATTTATATAAGCAGTTCTAAAATATACTTTTAGACCAGGAAAGAGCTAAAATTCTGGCAGTGGCTGCATTAGCGAAGAGAAGACACACAATCGTATTGATTAAAATTTGCATAATATCTGCTTAATCAAAAAAACAATATTACATATTGCAGCCAATAGAATAATCCACTTTTCAGCCACTTTTAAAAGAATAACATGATTCTACATCAGAAATATTTTTTTCTTCCAAGCAATTTGCCAAATAAGGTGCTAAAATGTAAAATATTTTTTCCATTAGTTTTAGGTAATTGAAATGCAAAGTGCTAAGCACTTAATCTTTCCAGGCAGGAAAAGCTGCCTGCTGTCAGATTTTATTAAGTCTTTCTGCTGCTTTTTGTATAGTCAATAACAAGTGTCTAAACCTAGGAAATGATGTAGAGGTAGTCTTCAAAAGTACGGATATGATAAGGTGATGTTTGCATTCAGGATAATATGAAAAAGTCCAACATGTGCGCAGGAAGATTTTTCTCCATGTCAACTAATTAGCATGTTTATTGGAAGCATTAATTATTGTGACAACTGCAGAGATTGTTAAGTGTGTTAACTCCTCACATGCTCCTTCCCTACATGCCTTTCTGGGCAGACCTGCCAAGCATCACAGGTAGATTTCAATATCTTAATAAAGCTAAAAGAAACAGTTCTTGCCATTTCTAGCACACATTAGGGAGAAAAAAAAAAAAAATACCATGAGTTTCAAACAAACCCAGGACAAAAACAGTTACGATAAAAATTAGAAAATCTTTGACACCTTCAGGGAGCTGGCCTTCCATTTGAGCATATGGTGCTATGTGAACCTCAGACTGGTCAGATTTAAACCTACAGCTGGAAAACCAAGTAATAGTTTACAAGATCCAAATATCAAAGCAGCCACCAAAGATAGGTGCACATCCATATCCTGATTGCTCTCGATGAACACTTGCCATATAAAATAATGCAGCTTCCTGATGTGTCCCAAAATGCAGTTCCTGGAAGCTATAAACAAGAAATCTCACTTGCAGTCTAATGTGTCTGGTTATTGTTACTTTCCCACAGAGATGGGCTCTAGCAGCATCTTCTGTACTTTGGCTCTGAAGCTGGAACCTGCTTTATGCACCAGCCTCCTGCCAAAAAGTGCCAAAGGTGCTAGAGAGGGTTTGGGAGCTGATGGCTGGTCCTGAATAGATAGATAAAAGCATCAGCAGATTTGATCATTTAATCCTATGTGCAGCACTAAATAAGGGTTCGGTTTTATCTGTTCATAAATTAAATTAATTTACAGACAACTTAGCAACAATTGCATTACTAGGACCAGGCTTTCCCACCAGCCTCTTCCACAGTGTCACTCCTACTCACATCTAAATTATTAAGGACAAATAGTCATTTTCACTGTGCCCCAAATCACTGCTTGGAACAGCGTTTTCCAGCTTCAGCCTCACATAGCCGTTTCCTGCAGAAGAAAAAAGCTATTTTTTTTTTAAATCTTTGTAGTGTGCCAGTGCACAGCTCTTTGGCAGCAACACAGATATGCCCTATTTTCTCCTATCTTTCTTCTTTCCATTATTTTCTTTCCACTTTCTTCGCAATTTTTCTTTTACTCATTTCCTCTAGTGTTATTTTCCTTGTCTACCTTTCTTGTACTTTGAGCATCCTGTTCCCAGTTCTGTCTCTTTGCACCCATATCAGAGTAGATATTTCTTTCCTGACTTCTCCTCACTTCTCCTTGCTGCTTCTCTCATCTCCAGCTTTTCATTCCATCATCACTTCTGAACTGAGGCCCTTCAGCATCCATTTCACACTCACCTTCTGCCACATACATGCATAAAAGTATCTGTTATTGACATGAACGCATATGCAATGAAAATTGGGTGTTTATTAATAGCTTGCGGTTGCTGAGCTCTGATTGAGGCTTTTTTACATCCCACTAAATGTTTTTCTAAAGATTTCCTGTTACTCCTGTGTCTGAGTTACAGACCAGCAAGACAGGGATCTTTGTCTACATATGCTTTGAAAAACCTCAAATCTAAGACCATCATGCATCCATTTCTTTTTCTTAGGTCAGCTTCTCCTGCTTTCCTCTTCCTCTGAAAAACTAAACAGACACAGATCTAATTACCAGTATCTCAGACCATTATTAGCAAATAGACACAGAGTTAATTGAATGTCACTTCAGGGAGATCATTATTTCTACAATCCCACAAAGATTTTTAATATATCTTTCATTAAAACTGCACCCCCAAGCACTTTGCAAAACACAGTAATACACTTGTGAGGTTGAATAATTTGGGGCAAGAAGAGAGAATTTAAGAATCTGTACACAAACTAAAAAGTAAGTCAAGATGAAATCTAAAGAACAGCAAACTGACTGAGGGTGAGTTGGATGCAGATTTGAGCTTGCCCCACTAATATTGACCTGAGACAAGAAATGTGTCTCATGACACAGAAACAATTCTGTCATGGACACCCTGGTCTGTAGAAAGGTATAGAGAGAGCAAGTTGCTTTACAACTGGGGTATATCAAGAAGAAAGCAAAAGGCAACGATGCTTTTACTCCTCCGACTATGAGCACATCTGCAGCACTCATGGGAAAGGGCAAACCGGTGTAAGCAACGGGAGCAAAGGACAGTTTGGGGCACCCGGGACTAGTCAGAAGAAACCCCAGCGAGCAGCCGGTCTGCTCCTCCTGCTGCTCAGGCTGAGATGGAAAAGTTTCTATCGAGAAACAAAATCTGAGTGAGCTGTTAACTGAGGGCTCACCCCTGTGCTGCAAGGCAGCACCTGACCTGCTGCAACATCAACAGGACTCCAGCGACTTCAGTCATTTTCTGTAAACAGTTACAACTCCAGGATCATAATTTTATAACTATTTAGGAGTGTAGGGATGCACATAACTACAGTTCAAAAACCCAGTAGAGACTCATCTGCCTTTTTAGGCACGTCAAAATCTACAGCCCTGATATTAAATGAACTAGTGAATTATGTGACATACTAGTTACAGCATTAAGTATGACATTGTATGGTTTCTGTACATCTTCCAGTCACACCTTTGTGTAGCAGCAAAACCAGTCCAAAATGAAAAAATAGCTAAAATAACTGGGATTAAGAAAAAAAATATAGGAAAAACGATAAAGAAGAAGAGAATGACACTCGTGGGATATGAAATAATGAACTGAGTGTTGCTGACAGATTTCTTACTTATCATGATGATTAAGTTAATTTATTCTTAGCACTAAAATATACCTTTTGGCTGACATAACTGAAGTTGGCTACAAAGATGTTTCTTTCCCATGGGGAGAAAAGGGAATCCAAGCCGACAATGAAGATATTCAGACAGAATACTGTTTCACAAAAGACTAGAAAAGTTGAAGGGTAAAATAAATTGCTGAAAAAAATTATTGGCGTGATATTTAAAACTGCTGAGTGTCTGGAAGTCCCACTTAAGTCACGGGGAGATGAAAGTATTGACAGCCTTCGTAAATCAGGCTGGATAAGTGGCAAGACTAACAACTAACCAGGCTTACCAAAGAGATTTCAGAAGCTAATTACGTGAAATAAGAGTTCTCACTTGAGTTTAGTGATTAAAAAAAAAAAAAACTCTTAGAATTAATGATGCAAACATTTACCAATTTAGTTTTTGTGTTTTCTTTTAAAGAAGACTCATTTTTTCTGTCATATTCTTGATAAGCAAAACCTTTCAGTGACAAGCACAGGATTATAAGCAATCCTGTGTTATCAAATTAGTATTCAGACACAGACATTTTAGTAAGAATATATATGCCAAAGCTAGCCTCAGTGATCTTTTAGCTTTGTGGGTTTTGAAGGGGTTTTGGGGGAGGCTTTGGGGTTTTGTTTTTTTCAAAAATATATTGAAAATCAAGAGGAAAAATATCTTAAAAATCCTTTGACACTGACATACACAGTACAGTACAAACAGTGCAGAGAGACTGGAACATGCTGGTCCTTTATTCTCATCTTTCCCAAAACCAGAAAACAATATCAAAGAATTTCAATTTTCTCAGGAATAAAAGGTTGGAAGGTACCATCTCATATTTCCTTGTTTAAGTTTAGAATGTTTTAGTTGCAGCCTTCATAAAAAGTTCTTAAAACTAGAGCGATAGTGACCATATTGACTTTTTAACAAACGTACGGATTTGTTGGGGGCTAAGAGGGGAATTTTTGTCATTATGTGATCAATTCTTCCCTTTGGTAGGTAGGAGGGAGGTATTTCTAAGATGAAATCTTCAGCAAGATCACCCCAGAAGCAGCTGGAACAGCCACAGCAACTCTCACCATCAGAGGAACCTCCATTCCAAAGGTGTTCAGAGTCTGGAGAAGTCAAGGACTATTCTCGCAACACCACTCACAAATAGCAGCACAAAACTCAATACGATTGCTCCAGTCCAGCAACCACACAGGCTGCTCTCCCGATGCTCTCTGGGATATCAGTCCGTTTGGTTTAGGGTAATTTTCTCCTGGATGGTACCATCTGAAGTGTTTGAACACCTCTTCACACCTAGGTGGAATGTTTTCACTTCTATGGACATCTCTCAGCGAGCAGAGATTTGTGAATAATGCCATAAACTGCTGAAATCTTTGAGCACATTTAAGTAACAGTGAAGAATTTCAGTGTTCTCTGAAATGAAATCCTAGGTAACTGCTTTGAAAATTGTTGCAGTCTTAGGAACAGTGAAAAATTATCTTAGAAGCATTCACCAGGAAGACCAAATATGTTCAATTTCTTTAATGGCACAAGGGCCACTGCAAATGGTTGTGTCATGGAATACACTTTGAAAATATCTGACTACTAAGATGCCATTAAATTAGAACTACTCCTCTCGAAAAGTGTCTCAAATTGCCCTATTTTTCAGTAAGAAGAAAAAAATGTTTTTGTTCCTTCCTGTAATTTGTCTTAGCCACACAAATCTATTACATGGCTTGACACTTCTTGAAGAGTAATTTCTGAGAAAGCTTGTAAGAGAAAGATGAATCCACGTTTCAAGATACAAAGAGACATCTCAGCAAAATAATGCGCAGATCATCATCAGCACCCACACAATTAAGTGGATGGTTTCCCTCCTTCAGTAGAAAGGATTTGTATCAGTTTTGTGCTGTTTTCCATTCCCAGAGCTCTTGGAAGAACCCACCAGGGGACAGGAGGATTTGTTGCTACCAGCCACAGACTTTCCAGAAGGTCTGTCCTACCCTGCATGAGTCAACCTGCTCCCCGATACTATGGGAGCCAACCTGGGGAGGAAGAGATGAGGCAGCCCCTGGTACAAGATGCCACCAGTTTTCAGAAATTACTCTCTGGCTGCAGAAAGTCCTGAGAAAATTGAAGACTGAATCACTTACTGACCAACAGACTAGAAATCATCTTCAGTGAACTGGTGTGGGACATCAAAACTGACTGTTTCACCCATTTCAGAGGACAGCAATTCATCTAAGGACTCCATATGCTCCTGTTCAGTGTTTTTCAAGTGATCAATTAAGAGACGAGACAAACACAATCCAGCAAATAATCACACCTAGTAACCTGGCAATGATAGTGAGCGCCCAGATACAGCACAACATTGGGAACATGAGTCCATAAGACCATTTAAAAGTGTTACATCTCCAGTACACATCAGAATCTGTAGGTGAACAACCTGTAGACCGGGAAAATATGAATTCATCTGTAAACTCAGGACTTTTTCACCACTTTTCATATAGATCCACTATCTGAAATATATGGAGTAGAGGGAGGAGCAGAGAAAATTTTTCATGTACCACAGTCATTCTGTGTTATTACATTTTCTAAAGAATAAAGCTGGGTTTATAAAGCAGGCCTCACCCACTGTTTTCTCACCACCATCCACATCTTCAAGGATTTTAAGTGTTCAAGAGAAACTCACCTTGGACATGATGTTTTTCAAGTACTGAACACACTAACGGTTTTACTTGCTTTCAGGCACAGGTTGATTTTGTTGTACTCAATGTAATACGTTGAACCTGGTTACAACACTTGGTATCACAGTAATGATGACCTTAAATAATGGTACACTGTGAAGTTATATCAGTGTAAGAGAGATCAAAGTCTGACCACTCTGTGTTAAGGAGAGTTTACCTTCCCCTCTGCCTTTCAGATGAGCTAAATACTTATTTCCAGTCTTCTTAGAAACAGTCCAGCACAGGTTAGCATTCTGAAATTCAGTAGAGAATGATTTGTAGTTTAGTGTATGCCTAAAGATTTTTCTTTTCCTATGCTGTTCCCTGAAGCCCTCTCATTGATCCATTGAAAAATTACCTTCTGTTTTCTAAGTGCAACTAAAAAACAAGGAAATTCCATTAGGTTCTTCCACAGATTAACACACATATTACAATCCTATTTTCTTTTATTTAAGGATGCCTTAGTCTTAGACAAATAGGATAGGAGAGATAACAATGATTATTTAAAATAGGAAGGCAGTAAATACTATTTTTCCTCTGAAGGAGGAACACAATATTTTTCTAAGATTTCTCCACTAACAACTACTTGTATTGTTTTTCTCCTCCAGATCATCTTCAACTGGCTTAAGGTAGGGTTGGTCCAACACCCAAAACAGTACTTCACCAAATGGCTCTTGCATCTTGTCCAGAAATTCTGGCTGAGAAAGGAGGCATCTTTTAGAGGAAAACACACACTGATAGGAGAAGAAAATGTCTGCAATTTTGCCTGTAAACAGCACAATGAGACCTCTGATCTCAGATGAAGCCTTGAGTGCTTTGCCATGCAAAAATAAATTCATTTTCCTTATGAAGATGTGTCATTTTTTTTAGGACACTGGGCCTTTCTTCAATCATGTGACAATTTCCAATTTCAGATTAATATACACACATCTTCATGGATCTATATGCTTGTATAAAAGAATTGCTTTAGTTTAAATACTTTGCTGGTGGGAGTCACAGAAACCTACTGATGCATGAAATTTTGCATATATTTCCAGTGCTAGCCAAGCCTCTGTTGCAGCTCTGAGAGCACACATCAGGGCTAATGAGGAGCATACCCTTTTTGATCTTTTTATATTATGCAGTGTGTCTTGTCTGGTTTATTCACATATCAAACACCAGTCACTGTACTATAGAGAAGCTGCCGAGCCCCAGGAACAGGCTGTAATAAGCTTTTCAAGCACCTTATGTGGAAAAACAGAATAATTGTTTATATATTCTGGGAAGTTTTGCAAATAGGAGTTAAACATGTAGTATTGATAAGATGCAAAGTATTTCATTTCATAACACCAGCAGTAATAACTGTGAGAATTTTTGCTTTATTTTGTATCATAGCAACTAATGAAGCCATGACTTTATGAATTCAGCTCACTAATAAATTCAGTAGAAAACTCACTCAAAACACTTCACCAGAGGCATCCCTAACGTTCCACCAGTAAATAATATATTTCATTTTTAAACCTGTTTTCTGTCCCACTTGGCTGGCCCTTTAGAAGCCTGTCAATAGACTGGGGAAATCCAATTTTCGAACTCGGCTAAATCTCATTTTCAAAAGTGACTTCAATGCTCGGAATTTGTCTTCAGTTCAGTGAAAGATATCGTTGTAATTCAGACAGGAATCTCTGTGCTAGATAACTGTGCAAGATACTGATACTCCTGCCACAGCACAGGTGCCACCTGGGAAAACTTGCCCTAAATCCTGGATGCGTTTCTGGGCCCTGCCTGGTTGCCTGATGCTTAGTCCTGGCTTTGGTCTCGCTATGCAGTCTGAGCTCTCCCTTTCACAGACCGGTTGTCCTTGTCCATGATTTTACAACTATATGGTTCACCTTATGCTTGCAACAGGATAAAAATTATTATGTAGCTAGGATCCCATGGAAAGTCAAGAAAAGCTGACTTCTAGGCCAGGCCCACTTTCAAAACATTGCACAATCATTTGCACAATCGTAACTTCTAACACATTTTTAAATGTACAATATAAAACTTGAGGAGCTAATAACAGTATCATTGTATAAAAGGCAGGAAGAATCAAACAAATCAGTCAAAAATTGTTAAACCGAACACACTTCTAGCACATATGAAGGCTTTTTTGCATTTTTAGTAAGGATGTTAAGCAAAGAGCTGAGTTTGCTGCTGAGCTATGCATTGTTGCATTGAAAGAGCCATCGCAACCAAGTGTAACCCCTTCACAGCTGGTGGGTTTAATGCCTCTGGGTAAAGCTTACTCTAGTTCAATAAGTCCAGAACATGAGTAGGTGTTACTACTTACAGCAATTTTTAGAACAGAAAAGCACATACATAATACAAATGCACTCCCCATTTTGTTCAACAAAACATTTAACCATGTGCATAGGCCCCTTGGGGCTCCAGCAGGAGTGCTCCTGTGCTGAGAAGTACATTACTGAATTACAACATCATAGAAATGTACCGAGCTAAAAAAATAAAAGTACAGACCTTTTGCAAGCAATATTTTGGCTTACAGTGAAATCTTAGGGGCAAAGACAAACTAGTCCAAAGGGCTAATAAACATCAACTCAGGAAGTTTCTCACTTTGCAGTTGCAAAATTTTATGGAAATCTCAAAAACATTATATGAAGAGAAATAATGAGTTGTGAGAAAAAGAAGTCCTTAACTAATTGCATAATCTTATCTGGAGACAGATGCAGTATATTACCTACTTCAGAAAGAGTTCATTGCAGATGCAAGACCACAAGAATGGGTTAACGCAATTCCATAGAAGAATTGCATAAATAAATAGATCTCATGAAAAGCTACTATATGCCGTTTTCTCTACTTGGCAAAGGACGTTCAGCCTGCTAAGCAGTTGAATTTGATTTCTGATTTAATTACTTGAATTTCTGACTCTCAAAACATTCCCTCTTACATACAGTAAAATGATCTCATGACTGAGCATTAGGACTCAAACAACATCACATCTGAAAAAAAGCTATAGCACTTTACCTTGCTAGAGTCTGCCTACTGAAATGAGAAAACAGTAAATTTACTAAATTGTTTGGGGAGTACTCACTGATAACACATACAGTCAGCGTCTTTTCTTCTATTAGTGTTTAAATAGTACTGTCAAGGTGCTGTGCATTTCCTCACTTTTAAAAACATTTTCTTTTTCTCCCAGGCTTATTTCTAAACCCCTCTGGAAGTTACTTGTTTCCCTAGCCTATTGTATTTCCTGAATTTTATTATATGTATGTGAATGTTTTATTACTGTAAGATTGCTCTTACGTACAGGTTGATGCTGAGGATTCTCCCCAATTTTATGAAATAACTTGATTGCCGTTCCAGAATTTTCAATATACTGCCAATTTTAAAACTTGTATTTGCCCTTATCTAAGCAGTGTTTTAAACACAATCATTTCTTGTATGTTCTTTTAGACATATATTCTATAAAGCAATAAGGAAAGATCAAACTAGTGAGCATTAAAGCTGCTACTGTTATTTTAAGAAATGTCATGCTAAGAACAAATGGGGTTATAACATGTTAATCACTGTACAAAGCGTCTTTCAGAAAATCTCTTTCCCTCTGCTCAAAGAAAATTTGCAATTCCAAAACAGGAAAAGAGAAAACTCCTCGTAAGTTTAATGATGAAAAAGAAACCACTCATCTGTTTTGATCTTCTCAGAAGAAAGGTGTTGTGAGGAAGTATATTCTACTCTGTCCTGTTAGGCAGCCCAAGCCTTAGCAGAAACTGTTTTATTTTCTTTGGAACCATCTCCAGGTGCTGAAAATGTCTCTCTACGGAAGAAACTTCATCACAGTCTCTCAAGAATAAATGTCAACACACAGTACTGTGAGGAGCTAAAAGGAAACAAGAGAAGGCCTTACACCAAAGCAGTTGAGGGTTTGACAAGCATTTTCTTGATGCTGCTCATTGCGGTATTGAGCCAGGAAAAGCTGGACTTTCCTAATTCTCAGTTTCCTACTCATATCTAAAAGTCAGCTCTCCACAAAGAACATAAGACCCTACTGAAGACTTTGTGATTTAACTGAAGACTCTGAACATGAAAAGCCTGGCTGATGGACACTGTTCTTAGATTACTGAAACTTTAGGGTCACAGTCTGCTGTTACGGAGTGGTGCTTGCTTTGATTTTTATGATCAGAGGGGATATATTCATTTATACTCTTTCGACTGCCTTCGAAATACCATCAAAAGTGCCAAGAGAATTAGGTCAGGCTTCTTTTACAAAACTCAGTGTCCATTACAAGAATGACAAAAGACAGAATACTCTCCAGTGAACCCTATTTAATACAAATTGAGAAGAACTGCATGTTGAAATTATATAGAGCCTTGAGTCCGAACTCTACAGCATCAAATGTGTAAAACAAACTTAGCTTCTCTTTGTGCTCACCTTTTATGTGCCACATTGGTGGTGATGAGAGTTCGATACAAGTACAATTTAAATGCCATCCAGAAGACAGGGATGAAAACTAATCGCTTATTCAGTGGGCAGTTATCTACAAAGCCTTTTAAGAGAGTCAATGCTACCTTCAATAAACATATTTTGACATCAAAAGCATTAAAACTTGCCTGGGGTTTCAGTTGTGAATACATCCAGTTCTCGATTTCTACCCAATTGACTCATGAAGGCCCTCCACAGATCCCTACAAGCCTTGAAACACTATGGTAGTAGTCTTCATACAACAAAGTCCTGTGAACAGAGAACTGCTTTGCATATATAAGGTAATTTTGTAGTTGCATTGGGTAGAGGTAGCAAGATTTTGGCAGAGAAAGGCTGCTGGGGTAGCCTCTTCTTACAAAGGGGCTCCCTGTGCTGGACACTCTGCAGAGCAGTGAGGAGCATCAAGGCCAATGATTCACAGAATCACAGAATGCTTGGGGTTGGGAAGGACCTCTGGAGATCACCTAGTCCAACCCATCTGCTTGAACACCAACATCAGAGAAGAAGTGGAGGGAGGAGGAGCTCCAGGCACTGGAGTTATTTCCTTGCTGCCTGTGGAGAGGACCACACTGGAGCAGATACCCACACTGCTTCCCAGGCCAGAGTAGGTGGATATCCCCTGAAGGGACTGCAGTTGTGGAGAACCCATGCTGGAGCAGGTCCTCCTGACCTGAACTACAGCCCAACTCCAAATTACGTTCATTTTCCACAAGTCAAGTCTGTTTGCCGATGTCAGTAGCTGGTGATCAATCCTCCCCATCTTTATCTCAGCCCACAAGCTTTTTCAGCCTACTTTCTCCCCCCAGACGGCTGAGGAGGGGGAGCTGGGTGAGAGTCCGAGAGCCAGACCAGATCAATCCACCACAGTACTACTTCAGGTAATTCAGATGTTCAATTCGTGAGGGTGCCATGCTCCCCAAATATACAAAGAACACCCTGTACACAGTAGTATTTGCCACTCTTGGATGTCTTCGTTATTAAGAGAGACTGAAAGAGAAGCCAGAATGTGTCAGGTGGAGTAACGGTACTGGCTCTTAGAAAGAAATTATTGAAAGATCTGCAATTTTTATGATCTTGCTCTCTCAGGAGGATGTTTCTTATTCTGTTTTGTTGAATAGTCAGTCTAGTTGTTTTCCACAATTATTGTGTGCTAATGTTTCGGGATGATGTAAAAAAAAGAGGAGTTGAGACCCAGTTTGCTTTTTCTGATAACCAGCAACTCATTTCGTCTTCTGGGAAGCCTGCAAACATACCAAGTGGAGCCAAATACCTTTGAATCTGACAGCTATTACCAAAAATTTCTTTAGTTTGCTTTTAAAAGGTTCAGAAGTCACCTAGCAGTTCTTTCACTGAGCTGACTTGCACTGACATTAAAGACCTGAATTACATTAAACTGAGAAATGCATCTATTTACAAAGTAAATGTGCTTTCACCCACTCAAAAGGTACAGGAATCAGGATGTAGCGTCCAATGGGAACCATTTAAAGTTAACATAAAAACTGATTAAACAAGATGTAGGTGAAGATGGAACAGTTAAGTTATATTTTTAAGATTTTCTGTATGCAGGAGAAAACAAGAATAATTGGGATGGAAAGCTTACTTAAAGTTTCTTTTTAGAGTGTATGTATCTGAGGCAAAAAAGAGACACTTTTACTGAACTTGTAAGCTGCCAAGTCCAACTCTCCTTTGCAACATTATCCAAGAAAGCTTGCCCGAGGCACACAAGGACAAAAAAGCTTTATAAATTTCTCCTCTTTAAAGACTGTAATGTCAGTATCTCCCCCAAATTTTATTCCAACAGTTATGGAAATCATGAGCTGAGAATCGACACTTATTACATACATGTAGACCGGCATAACAAAAGGCCTTGTATTTGCCATTAACAGTATGGCACACACTGCCACATGCCTCGTGTTCCCTCAAAATTTGAATGAGACAAAACACGTGGATCATTTCAAGCTGCATGAACCCAGACCTGCCTTCAGTTACTGAAAAACAAAGCAAAGAAGTCAGCAAGGAGGAAGACGAGGAGGGTCTGCAAAGCTTGTCCTTGAGCTCTGACAGCTGCGAATCTCAGGTCCTAACCAAGGAAAAGATGTCTTGCCCAAAGGTCAGTAAAGTCAACAGGGATCATAAGGAGTGAGTCTGTTTATTTACCTCAGAAAGAAGGGGTAGCTGGAACTTGGGGAGGCAGTTGGTGTGGTTGTTTTCTTCTTTATGAACTCTCTTCATCCTGCTCCTTTTCTCTCATCTGCAGAATTTGTGTAGCCTGTTTCACAGTGTTGCTGCTGTAGGCAAAGGTGGAGGCCTGGAAAGGGAATGATTCCATTTGCTTCTGCTGGGATTCTTATTTTCACCAGATGGCAGCCTAATGGTGACTGTAAGATACTGCTGAGCGAAATTTTGTAGTTGTTAATTAGCTATTGCAAGGATGACTGGAGTCCGTTATCCAGCTTTTTTTTTTTTTAAAGAAAAAGATGTATAGGATTTTCTATATTTGCAATACTTACATTAATATAGAGTCATTTCAGCTTCAAAATGAACACATTTTAATGATAAAGTGGCCATTTTTACATTTAGAAAACAGTACAAAAGATTAATCTGAAAAAGCAGGAGTCCAGTCTTCAAGCAGAACACTGATTTCCTTTGGCTCACAGCTAACACCTCTGATTCCCTCATGATGGTGAAATAGTCATGAACAATATTTGCATTGTTTTATTCTGCTATATTTCAGCCTGAAATAACTCCAGCTTTTTATTAACTGCAAGACTGAGTCCTATTCATCAGTTAGGCAGGTGTATTGCCTGATAATGCAATAAGCTTTCCTGGATGTTTGAGTTGTTTTATTTCTTTTATACTAGCACTCAGTTCCAAGAGTATAATAAAAACAAAAGGTTTATTTCTTTCTTACTGGTAGCAGAGCTGTAAATAATCATCCATCAGCAATAACTGTTACCATTTAATAAAAAAATAAACCTTAATCTCACATGGAACATAATAGATAAGAATAAACAATTATATTAAAGTTGGTGCCAAAATGAAGGATTGCTGCAACTGAGGATGTGCAGTGAAGTTATTTATGTAGATAGCATGATTTGGCAACAAAAAGGAACTAATTCAGTTGTAATAAAATACATAACCCAAACTTTTCTGGAGTATAAATAGCTATAAATATTTATAATCCTAACTTTGTCTCCAAGTATTTCAAAGAAAAAAAAATTTGGTCAGAAACACAAACTAGATGAAAAAAAAAAAAAAGAGCACACCACAAAAAATAAAAAAATAAAATAAAATAAAATAAAATAAAATAAAATAAAATAAAATAAAATAAAATAAAATAAAATAAAATAAAATAAAATAAAATAAAATAAAATAAAATAAAATAAAATAAAATAAAATAAAATAAAATAAAATAAAATAAAATAAAATAAAATAAAATAAAATAAAATAAAATAAAATAAAATAAAATAAAATAAAATAAAATAAAATAAAATAAAATAAAATAAAATAAAAATCAAGGCTGAATGTTCCTAATATTTCACCTGCAAAGTAACCATAAACTGTTCACCCAGGAAACCTGGAGGATGTCCAAAGTAGTATTCCTGTTTGAATCCTATTCAGCTTAGCTCAGACCACCAGGCCATTGCCAGAGTTCTTTTGTTTTCTGTATTTTTTCAATCTATTTCTGAGCTAAATGTTAACTTTGAATAACCAACATGAAGATTACTGTTTCACAAGTCTGCAGATTTTGTGGCTGCAGCCAGATATGCACCACATTTCTTAAAAATCACATAGGACAGGAAAAGCTATTGTCCTAAGAAACTGAAAAAAAAAGGAAATTCTGAAAAGCCAGGCTTCAAATACAGTCAGCAACAACACTGGATATGGGTCTCTCTGCAAAACATAGTTCATATTTAGATGGAGTGACCATGCACTTACACAGATAAACATGCGCAGTCTCTAGGGACATCCAGGATGACCAATATTAAATGTCTTGACCAAAATTGCTGTTCTACCTCTCAGTCCAGTCAGGTTACCCCTTTCAGCGCTCTGTCCTGCCATAGACCATTCCCGAGTTTCTCCACAGCAAAGGAATTTTGCACATTATTTAACCACTTTCAAACTTCAATATCTCAAAGTGACAAGTGCCATATTTTCTTGTAATATATCATTATTCTATAAAGACTTCACAGTTTCTCATCAATTTATTTTTTGTGAAACAAGATGAAGTGCACAGTACATACAACTGCCCCAAACCGCTTCTTACACCAGCAGCAGAAAAGCCAATTCCCAGCTACTCACCCTGTGCCCCCCACTCAGAGCTACCGCAGTCCCCGTGGAAGGAAACAGAGATGAGCAGCTCAATAAGCCAACAATATCAATGGGTATGAGTGGAAGAGCGTGTTCCCAGGAAAAATAATTTGTGGATGGACTGATTGCCTTTCCCCCATTATCCTGGAAGGTGATAATAATTGATTATCTTTCAGCTAGGTGAAAATGTTCTTTTCCATTTGCACCCCGGCCAGCTGGCAACTGGATCATCACTTTTGTCCTTCAGGAAAGGAAGAGCCTCATCTCTGCTTGCAGAAGGGCAAAGAGGTGAGCATAACCCCAATGGAAGCTCCTTCACCTTAGGTTGGTAAGGGGATGAAGGAAGCAGAATGCAGGACCAGACAATGCCAAGGGGCAGTTTCTGGATGAGCGTTGCCAGCACCAGAAACCTTATCCAGGCATGTAGCTGCAAGCTGAGGTTCGGAGGACAGTGCCCACAGCTTCCTATAAATCCTGAAATTCAATATTCTGTATCTCTAAATATAGAAATGTGTTAACTACAGGAAAGATGCATTATAAGCCAGCAATTTTGCTTAAGGTATAAAAATGGAAAAATTATTTTCGTTATCTCTTTTCTTGACACACAAGTTGTACAAATCACTTGCACTTCATTAGTCTACACTTGGAAACCAATATATATACGAGCAAATAATAACGCAATTTCATTACTTTTTATTTCCTCACAGAGCTGACCAATGCAGAGCCAAGGAAGATGCAGGTGAGGGACTCAACAGAGTAGAAGATAAAAGACATGTGGGTCAGAGAAGATGCCAATAAGAATACATGGGACATTCAAATTCAATATAGCAAGTTCACAGGCAACAGATTAATATTCACTCCTTCTCGGTCACCAACCAGAACGGTCCATTAGAACAAATAGCCTGACCTCCCTAGGTATCACAGCTCTGCCTTTCATTCATCTACACCTGTAATAAACTCAATAACTTGTCAGCTTATCTGTATTTGGAAAAAAAAAAAAAACCCTTCAGTGGGCACGTGTAAACAAGTGAATCCCAGGACACCAGATGCACTAAGTATTTTGTGCCAGTGCTGATCTATTAGTAAGAGACACTTCAGACAGGACTCCACTAGAGTCATCTCAGGAGAGACCCCAGACCTGCAGTGGTTTGGGGTGAATAGTGTCATTTCCTATGACAAGCAAGTAGCAGCTGTCACACCAATGAAGGTCAGGCCTGCAAGAGGGAAGCTGCCTTAGATGGGATGTGGCCTTGGGAAAGTAGTGGCTTGAAGTGAGAAAAGCAGGTACCAAATTCCAGCTTTGCAAAGCTGCCAAAATCTCCAGCCCACAGGAGGGAAATGTTGAGTTCCTCAGCTTGGATTGCCATATCCAAGTAAAGCTCAAACATGTCAATCTCAAATTCAAACCCCAAAGCACATACAGACCGTGCAACCACCCAACTTGACTGCTGACAGGGAATTATATTCAACTTTCCCACTAGCCGAACCAGACAAGTCATTTGTGAGGAAGACTTGCATGAAAAAATGTTAAATAGAAGAGACAAAGCTTTATTTCCTATCCCTAGTCACTTGATATGGATTAGGGTTAAATTTTGGGGCATTTGCATCTCACTTCACTGGCAAAAGTTGTCTTACACTGGCAAAAGTAACCATTGTTTTCTGTCATTGTTCCCCTCCTTCATGTTCTCCTTCCCTGCTCCCAGTCTCCCGCAGCCTAGGTAAGCAGCAGTTCTGTCTCTTTGGTCTTTAGAGCTCCTCCTAAATGGGAAGTTCTGCTGCAGGCTGGTTCCTGAGGATGTGTCAGAGCCTGGGGAAAGCCCGGGGTCCCAGATGAGCGCCTCCAAATTCTTTGACGTGGATGTTCAAAGGAAACTTCATAGGGAGAAACAAATCCTTACTGCAAACATATTTTAAGGACCAAACATATCTTTTGGCCTCTGCAAAGAGAAAAACGGTCCTAAATTCTTTCCTAATGGGACTTTATGCAAATAGTATAATTTACAAAAGCATCAACTCGTACTAAGAGGAGGGGAAATTAATTGCAAACATTTGCTAGAACAATGAGTTCAGCAAGACAGCCAGTATAACATTATAGGCTTTAGTACGTGGGCATGAGAAGTCATACTTCATGGACTCTCTCATTGCATATGCTAAGAAAATCATTACTTTCTCACTGAAGATGAAGAAGGCAGAGAATGTTAAATAGTCTCTGAAAATGATGCTATATGCTTCAAAGATTAGCAACATAAAACTTCTTTCATATTAACTGTAGCAATTCTTCTGTGCTATAATAGCTTAACAAATATACTTAGGATTTTTACCATAAAAAGAAAGTGATACGGCAATTACTTACTACTCACAAAAAGCTTTGAAACTATTTATTCAACATACCATCAAAATTACACATTAGATTACCAGGTTGTAAATGATAATCTAGCACAAACCTCAAATGATGGCTTTTGCATCCCAGAGTGATAACATTGTTCCCAGCTAGAAGGGAATAAAAATACAAATTATTTTTTCATTGTGGCAGTGAAAACTTTCCAGTTACTATTCACATGCAGTTCAGTATTTTATGCACAAGTGAAGAAGGCAAGCAACATTTAAATGACAGAGTTATCAGTCTTTTTTGTATATTGCAGCTGTTTGGAAAGCCACAGGGCAAAGGCATTTATATACGAGATAAGCTCAGTCTGTAGAACAAATTAATGCTGGATTGTGAATTAAATGGCATGTCTTCGGACAGCTAATTAGCTTTGTGCTGCTCAATTAAGCTTTGAAAGGACATGTTGTGTTCCTTGATGGAAGAGAAAGTATTTCCAGGCTGTTTCACATTTTCAGTGCTTTCTGTTTCTTTGACTGAGAAGTCCAAGAAGAAAAAGAAAAATCCAGCCGCCTTACCAAAAGGTATCAAAGTCTAAACTACAAAGTACGCAACAAAGTTCTTTTCGATAGTCTCAAAGCTCTTTGATTTGATGTCAAATGGCTTAAAAATATAAGCTAGTTTTGGATAGGAAGAAACTATAAATCCACTTCTTCAATGCTGCTTAAACTAGAAAAGTAGTAGGAACTCTCCAAGGAGAGGATAGAAAAGCTGTATAATAGCTTTCAATGATTTGTTAATATTGCTTCTGTCTTCAATTAATCCAAAATTTTCCACCTCTTTTCTTCCCAGTTAGTATCCTAAGCTTGCGTATTGAGCAATAAACACTCAAATGCCATTTGTGTTCCTAACGCAACGGTAGGAACAGACATTAAAGTTTCAAGTCTTGATTCACTAAGAATTACATTTCTTTTGTCGCTATCCAAATCCTTTGAGACTTAAACAATAAGTGAAAACCTTCCAAGACCAGGTTTCTCTCAAGAACTTCAGTACTTCTGTCTTTTTTCTCTGCTGGTAGCAACCAGACAGCTGACTTCTAACTTGTCTTTTTCTGTTTGCCAACCTTAGAGTAGAAAAACCTGGTTAAATTGGAATGGAGAGGAGATAAAACTAAATGAGATTCCCGGAAAGGAGTAATGGTTTTCAAATCTAAAACAACAGTGGTTCAGGCTGCATTTAGCTTTAGCAGTGGGATCTCTCTTGTAGGATGAGACATCAAATTCTCTTTCCTAGTTAAATTTTCACTGCTCTGCACATTAATCTACCATTGAGCTGCAAACTGCACATGCAGAGTATTTATTCAATGTAAACCAATAACCACCAAAAAGGAGAAATCTGTGATCTAATGCTGCCCTTGGGCATCGTGGACTTCATGGATCATGGTCTCTTATCGGATTTCTTTACTGGCTTATTTTCTTCAGCTTGAATCTTAGAGTTAAGAGCATTTAATAAGTACTGTGGAAAATGAAATAAACAGACATCAAGCATTCCTGTCATAAAACACTGAAGATCACACTAACAAACATGGTACAAAATCTGAGAAAATTCTAAAACTATGAAATTATTTTTCCTCTTCAGTCACCAATGTTACATATCCTTCTTTTCCAAGTAAATTCTGACTTTGAGCAGCTGCACCCCAGAGACAGGTGTGAGAAGCCAGCCCAAAGAAGGACTGTTACCTACTAACCTGCAGGTGTGAGTACACACTGCATATGTACATAGATTTTCTTCTCCTACACTGTATTTTCATTAAGAAACCTAACAGAAGATATTTATCAGATGTCCGTAGGAAAGACATGACTATGTACTTACACACACATTCATATATATTATACATAACTTCAAAGTGGGCCAGTATAAACCTGTCTGCTACTCTGGCACTTGAGAGGGATTGCCTTGTTAGAAACAGATAGAATAGCCACATATTGAGACTATCTTTTTGTAACTATATGTTTCAAGATTTGTATTTTCAAAGCCCCAATTTAGTGTTGCACACATACAGTGATATGCAAGTATAAATATGTGCATTATAGATACAAAATTATGCAACGTACACTAATCTGTAAAACCTAGGCAGAGAATCCCTTTTAAATATGTGTGGGGTTTTTATTTTCTTGATTGAATTTGTTTTCTCTGAAGAAAACACTTAGTGTTCCTGCTCTTGCAATTCCTTTTCATGGAAGAAAGAAAAATTCTTCAAGGTTAAGCAGGAAAGTCTTTGAAATCAGAGGTTAAATCCATGGTTAGCAGTACCTAGAAAGCAGTAGTTTTATGAGCTCAACTGAAAACTCATCCAAAAGCCATCAGGAAACAACTACCTTAACAACCATTTTCAAAGTGTTGTTTGGATGGTTGTTCAATCCACTACAGATATTCCAGTAGAGTCAGTCTTTACAATTTAGGCTATACATGCCGTCCAGGGCTTCATTGTGGATTTCCTCAAATGTTAACATTAATTAACTCTTGATGTTTCCCTAACAGCCTTGGAAAAGGAAAAGCAAATGACAGCAGGTGCAGCTGGCAGGCACAAGGGCCCACACTGACGGACAGCTATGGTGCCTCAAGCAGAGCAAAACAGCCTGATCTCCAGGCAGAGAAAGGAGTCCGAGTACATTATTGCCTGGCATTGAGAGCAGTTGTCCCACAGATAGATGAAGAGTTTCTTCCCCTACACTGTATTTTCATTAAGAAACCTAACAGGAGATATTAGATGTCCGTAGGAAAGACAACTATTTCATTATTTAAATATCAGAAAAAAAAAAAAACATTAGTCAGATGTCTTCCTCAGTGACAACCGAAGAACTGAGATTCTCAAAGCCAGACAGAGAGTTTAGATTTGCAGTTGCAACTGCTTGCACCACGGTTAAAATGCTCAAATAGCACAAATGGCCTTGGAACTTATAACAGTTATAGCTACTATGCAAAGGTTTTCAGTTCTTTGGTTACTCTTATATTACACCTCTCTTTTCTCTCTCTCTCTCTCTCTGTTTTAAGGGCACCATTAGTTTTATTTCTGCCTGGATTCTCACTCAATACAGCATTCATGCAATCACATTTAATTAGGCTAACTCTGAACACTTTTCAGATGCGCCAGGCATCATAAACCTGTATAAAATACAGAAGTACTTCATATAAAAGCTGTCAGAATTGAGAAACAGCATTTGTTTGAGTTGTATTTAGTATTCTCAGAGTGAATCTGATGTTATGTCAAGAGTGAAGAATCAGTGAGAGCAAATCATGAAAGGAAGAGAGCTTACTTTGTTCCTATTCCAAGCAAACATTCAGCATCACTACTTCCCAAATTGTATGTGAATCATGCTCCACTTTGTCATTCAAAGCCCTTAATACGGTGGGTTGAAAGCAAGACTACTTCAAAATGCACCAACAATACATCTACAACCATTAAATATTGTGCTATATTACCCCTGCAAATTCTGTAGTGCCAATTCTCAAACTAACCCTATGAAGCCAGCACAGTGGGGAACAGTAGCTCCTTGAGTGCTGGTTTCTAAGTTTGTATATAAGCTAAGGTCACATGGAAGGAAACCAACATGCACAAAATGCAAAAAGCATGGGGAAGAATTAAACAGAAAACCCAAAATAACAGAAACCCAACAACATCTTTTGGAAATGAAACAAATAACACCAGATGGATGAAGTGCTGCTTTGACGGGTATTGATCACCTCCAAGCACACAGTCTGTACGTTTCAAGCTGGCTCCGGGGCACCTCTGGGGCAGCAGACGTTTCACTGTGCCAGCAATTCCCACGATTCCTGCAGCCCGGGCTGCTGCAGAAAACGGCTGCTCCCCTTTGCTGCTGGCCCCACAGCCCTCCCCAGAAAAGCCCCTTTCGAGCTCAGAAACCTCCCTCCATGGGAAACGCAGAGCTGCGGGTAAGCTGTGATAGAGACTTCAACCTTAGCAGCCTGTGCGCAAAGATTAATGTCAGCAGAAAACTAGATAAAACTTGACTGTGTCAAATTCCAAAAATGTTCCTTATTTCCTCTTTCATTATGAAAAAGGATTTTATCTTGACTTTTCAGAAATACAGTGTGATTGCTCTTTCAATTAACTTAGTGTTCTGTTTTCCATTAGTACAGTACAAAATAACTGTAACCTATTGTACCGTCCCAGGGCTTTTTCAAATACGCTGAGTTACAGCAGAAGAGGGATTTTGTGTTTCTTGTCAGTTATAAAATTGCTAATGTAAAGCCAGGAAGCAGACACGTTAGCATTCGTTTCATCTTCAACTCCTTCTGTTTCCCCAAGAAGGCTCCAGCAGGCAATTCAACATAAAAGAAAGTTATTAAAAATTCCACACCCTTGAAGCAATCTTCATTAAACTGATAATAAATTCCATTTTCAAGTTGTTTAATACAGCCTTCTCTTGACTAACACAGTTATCCTAACTTAAGGACCTTTTAAACTAATGACCTGGAAGGAATAGGGAATATTTCTTTTGAATCTGTGCAAAATTTGAAGAACTGCTCCCTACTCTGCTTTTCTGCATCTCTTAGTTCCATTAGTAGTCCCTGAGCATCCTTCTCTGCCATGGAAACTTACAGGAAAGAACAGGGTGATTCATAATGCAACACAAGTGATTACGTACATTTGAACTCAGAAATATTAATAAGTTTGCTGGTCGTATATTTAAAACAAAGTCATGCATAAGTAATGCCTTACAACTCCCATTAAAATATTACAATAGGTAAAATAATGAAAGTTTACATAACTAAACCACCTAGTACCATAATATATAATAAATAAGCTTTGGACTTTGTTTTTGAATTAGAGTTATGATAATTTGCATCTTATAGCTTTTTTCAAACACGCTTGATTTAAAAAAATAAATAAATAAATAAATAAATATAAAATAAAAACAACACACAACTTTACAGAAAATAGTGGCATGAACTTTCATTAAAAACTACATTGTTGGACTTGTCCAGCTTAGTGAATATCAGTTACATCAGTGAGAAGGTAGTTTCTAAAAACCTTGCTTCCCTACATAAGAAAACACATGTAAATCCATCTGTAGCAAGTCTAAAAATCAAATGAAATATAAACATTTGTCTTCATGAGCCCCTCTTGAAGATAGTGGGAAATCTATTTCAGAGAGCTTTGTGTAAAACAGCTACTCAGGGGTGCAGAGAGATCAATTGTGCCTGGTCCTGGGTGGTGACGTTGGTGTCACCATCACCTGCAGCCCCATCCTGTCCCAGGGTAACTCGCACCAGCACAGCCCACAGCAAACAGGGCTGCAGTCTCTGAGCTAAACCAGCACCTCTCTCTGTGGCTGGCATATTCACACAGTCTTTACTGGCCCACACAGTCTGTAAAAACAATTCACTCAGACAAGACTTTCCTGCAGCAGAGAGCTGTGAGCACTGGAGATGATGCTTGGACGCATATAAGTGACAGCCAAACCTCCTAACAGGCATCTTAACAGAAAGGCTTCAAATCACCCAGTTTTGCCCAATATTCAGATTCCACTGAACTGCTTGCTCAAAGGGTTCAGATGCCTGCACCCTGACAGGGGAACAGATGCTTTGTGAATAAGCATGAGCAGTTTAAAACAAACACAAGAAAAGGTAATGTTTTGCAACGGAGTGTTCCCACAGCCCCCATCAAAGCCTCTCACAAGGACGAGCCCTGCTGCAGATCATGGCAGTTCCTTTTGAACTTCTGCTGGGGTTTTAGTTCTGATTTGAGAACAAGCTTGTGTATTGATTAGTGATAGAGAGGAGAAAAAATCCAGCTTTGAAACTGTTCTTTTGAAGATATTATCGTCTAACTTCATGCAAATATTCAGTTAATGTGGGAAACATTTACAACATCATTCAAGTAACTGGGTGAGTGCTGCAGAGATTTGGATGAGGAAGCATCCACTTGGACTCACGCTATCTCCAAGAGCTGCTTTTAAAGCAGATTAGCAGATCAAAATTAATTTGTATTTAAACAAGTGCAGAAATTAGTTTCTTTCAAGTGCACACTTTAATAAATTGCAGTTACAACATTATCTGACTAAGCACAGTGCATGTTGTCAAATTCAGGAAGCGATACATTCATACATTAACTGAGCATATACTTATGAATAGCTTTCATGACTCTTCAAACTTTAATGTATGCCATAGGGACACAGGCTAATATCTGGATAACTTTTGCTCTAGAAATTTCTGAAAATGCTTTGATTAGTTGGATTTAAGAGCAACATATGTTGCAATCAAGCCTCTGTCACACCTGGGAAAAAAGATCAAGTCACATAGACACAATAAGACCACTTCAGAGGATGGTCTAAATAGAGACAGAGGAAAAAACCTTAACCTCACTTGACAGGGAATTTAATCTCCAAGCAAGGTGTGAAAGAGAAGGCTCCCCCAGAGCAGGGACTCGAGCCAGTTCCATTTTAAGCCTTGTCTAAGGCCCTGGTAGCAAAACCGTCCTTACTCACAGTGCCCCTTGGTGTCACACAAAGCACCACTTTTGAGAAGTACTTAGTGTTGTCCTCTGCCTGCTGCCTCTAAAGTCAATGGCAAAGCTCCTCCTGACAGCAGTGTGAGCACATGCAAGCCAACAGAGGCTTTTGAGATCTTCCCCATAACAAACACAGTGAGAAAGCAATTTTACATGCACTGTTGGTTTGAATAAAGCATTATCATGCTTTGAGCACACCTGTTTTCTAGTGAACTACAGTGATTGTTAGAGCATATGCACAATCTGCCATCACATAATAAAGTCAACACATTACAGTTTAATTGGATGGAGTCATTTACACAGTAATAACAAGGATTAAGACACAGAACACAACAACCCATTTTCTTAAATCTGTAAGCAGCCGATTTCACTGCAGGAGTAAAGAGTATATGCCTCACTCATCTTTTATTAGTCTACATGTTTTGCCAGGTAATTTAAGAAATGTTTACCAAAAAACCCACAGTTCTCAGAGATTGAGGCATTCAGCAATGCAGCTGCTCACAGGAGAGTTAATCCATACAGGAGCACAGGAGAAGATCCTCCAGCTTTAAAAAGAAGAAAAGCCCTCATGATACAGAGTTCCCTGAAAGCATTTGCTCTCATGTACAGCCCTCAGCTGAATACTCCTAGAAAACTTTTGGACAACTACCTGGAGGCACAGGAACACAATCCATGTTTTCTGCAGGACATGACCATCAGCCAAAGACAAAAATAAATCAGTTTGGAGACTATTGTCCCCACCCCAAGTTTCACTCATGGAGCAATGCCATGGCAGCTGTGCACACACTGATCACATATCACATCAACACATCCCAGCTGCACACAGGGTTGGCACCATCTTATAGTTCACACATTGCACCCGGGCAGTTGAGGGGCATAACTCAGAATGCAGAGACATGGGGTTTCTAAGGTTCCTGAAGGCAAGGCTGTGCCCACTGTCAGTTTCTGGAAGTTTCATATAGTCTCAGTCATCAAGGATCTAATCATAAACTTTTTGGAGGTAGCAAGTAGTTTCTCAATGTCTCCATGCACTTAAAAAGCCTGGGCTGAATTCCTCATTTCTCTCTAATTTTTGCTGACCTTTCAGTTTCATCAATTTCAAAGCGAAGAGGAGGCAAGACTGAATTTTGCTGGTTTACACGCTGGGATGTGCCATAGGGATAGGGCAGGTGACAGCTTCCTGCAGCAACAATAGCAGGCACCACATGGGTGCTCCTATACAGCTGCCTCCCCCTTGTTCTTTGCAGCATGGAAAACACATGACTAAATGGGTAAGCCAAGCTAACAGCTTTATATTGGGCCAAACTGTCATTCTCTGAGTGGATTTTTGTATTGTTGGATATTCTTATGTTACCGAGCTTACGGGGGTGAGGTGACACCAGATACACAGTGTCACCAACACATCCAGTGACAAACAGATGACAGCTATGGGCTGGTGCGAGCCAAGCCTCTCCCCAGCATGTCTGTGAGCACTATCAAACAGAAAGAGGTGATAACACGGTGCTTATTTGCCAAAACACAGTTTCATTCACTAAGCTGATGGAGGCAAGGATTGTACAATGATGTTTGGAGAGATACTATTATAGAAAGAGAAAAATAAATGTAGTAATAAGAGATTATTTGCTGCAAGCTATTTGACAAATTAAATCTCAGTATTTCTTTAATGTATTTGCTAGTTATACTTTATTCTAAATGAAGCCTTATAACCTTTTAACCACGTGTTACTAATGGACCCTTGCTGGCTCAATTAGCACTAATCAGATGAAACATTTGACTGGATAAATACACTAATGTTTCCTCTTCAGTTGCAAACATGTATCACTGGTACCACTTTGCCAGAGTTAAGCACACAACTTTGAAACCCACAACTGCATTCCACTACCATCTTGCCAATAAACTCAATATTACAGATTATTTTAGAAAATAAATTCCAAAGTTATGCAACCATTGACAAACCCGATTCATTGCCAAATCAAATTAGTATTTCTATAAGTTCTTTGGCATAATTCATGTGAATCTTGTAATTATAATTATGTTTCTTCCCCTCCCAATGTTTGCAGAACAGCTTGATTTCCAGTAGTAGTGAATATTGCTCCACAGTACAGGCAGTGAAAAACAGATAATCCAATGTGAGAATATCTACGTCCAAAGGCTGCCTCTTTGGTCACCTGCTGTGTGGGTCAGGGCAAAAATTTTGGACTAATCCCCAAATCTTCTTTCTCTGAGGAGCTTTATGTTAGAACTGTCTAGAAAATAAAATTGAGATAAAACCCCCAAAAAAAACAGTTCTGTGATATTTTGGCATTTCCAGAAATAAAATTATATTTCTCAAAGAAAGACGGTATCTTCCCAAGCAAGACTCTTTGCACCTAGAACACATTCCCAAGAGTGTCCTGGGCACCCAGGTCCTGGTGCAGAGCAGCACCCTGGTGCATCTGCTGGTGGGACACCAGGTGGGTTTCCAAAGCTTGTGTTGCACAGAAAGATTAATCTAGTTCAACATGTTTCCATGAAATGGTTTGCTTATGAAAAAAAAAACAAAAATGGCATATTGTGACAAAGAAACATATCTTCAAACTATTTCTGAATAGCTTCACTTGGTGTGATTTTGCTACACAAATAGATCTTGACAGTGTTTATTGCCATCCACCAGGACTCCATTAGAAGAATGGAAATTCAGCATAAGCTGCTGCTTGTAAAAGGTTGCCATCATTCCAAGTTTCATCTTCACACATAATTTTATTTCTTCATTCCTGTTTCTCTTCAAGACATTTTCTATTATATATCCTTGAGTAATCTGTTCAGTCAATTTTTGGGGCTGGCAATTCTTCGTATAGACTGAGCTAAATATAGGCTTTTAGTCTGTTTAATGCTAACTACTTAGAAACAAATATATTTAAAAGCATATTTAGGGGGTAAATGCAGTTATAGGCAATACTCAAGGTATTTTTATCTATATGGTTTATTCCCATAAATAGATTTGAACCATATTCTCCTGTCTTCCCTGAAATAATTGCTTCCAAACGCGTATTACTATTTAAAAGAAAGAAAGCACTACCAACTGGCAGCTCATGTTGTATTGTTTGGATATATGGCATAAGATTGTCCCTGCAAAAACTGCCCTTTAGAAGCCCTGTCAGGCCCTGTGAAGCAGAGGTTCTCCTCCCTGCTGTTCCAGGGTCCCTCAGCATCGCCATGGACCAGCAGTCCCCATGTGCCTGGGAGGCTGGGTGCAAGCCTGGTACCCACCGCACCAGGGCAAAGCCCCAGCAAGGGCAGGGTGAGAGAGCACTGGAAAAGGGGTGGACAGGAGCACCACATCTCCCGTTAGTGCCAATTCCTCCTCTGAACATGTTTCCCCCAGCACTCTCTTCTTACCCCATCCAGATTTTAGCCCACATTGGATCTGTTTTTCAAATTCAGTGAAAGAATGGCACAGAGACACCACACAGAACCTTTTCTTTTACTTGGTATTTGGAAATAGCTGTTGCATGCACAGCAGGTCAGTATATTAAAATGTGACTGAGACACATGATTGTGGGTATGTAACCTAGAGGAACTTAAGGTCTAATTTTAAAACTGAGAACATCTTTCTAACAGGTCTAACACTGACTGATCCAACAGCAAACTAGGACACATTAATTTTTTTCCTGCTTTAACATGTAATACAAGAGCTGAAATATGTTTAGCATATAACGAAGCATATGCTTCTCCCTCTATTTGTTGCCAATGGAAATCCATGAAATAATGCTTTTACAGTGACAGCAAGTATTGCAGTCTGGTTTTAAGGTAAAATGACTCCAGATAACTCAAAAGATCCCTTAGAACAAAAATTAGAATTACCAAGTCATACATCATTCATTGTCTTAATTTAAATTCACATACAGAAACTAATCTCTAGTTCAAAGAAAGAGTCTGGAAGCTTGTGAAACATTTTTCTCTCTAAATTGTTGAAAAAAATCCATCAATGTTTAGAATTAGTAGTTAGAATACACTCATTTTGGTTTCCAAGATGTAGTGGCAAAGCAATATTGCCTTCCAAACTAACAAAAATAACGCAGACAGCTTTGTTACCAATTACTGCCTTTACAACTCTGTACCTGAGAAGATTGCTGGTCATTGTGGAAGAGACTCAAGTAATATCCGAGAGCCAGTTAAGACCCCAGTGGTGCCAGTGTAGTCATCCCAACTTCTCCTCCCTCTGGTCTGCAGCGAGAGAGCCATTACCTGTCGACATTTCAGATTTTCAACATTTAAATTCAATGCTGAAAGTCATGTGGGAGGTATCAAGCCCGAAGCACTTTTATTGAGTGGAAAGGTGCTTCTCTAAAACCCTCCTTGGTTTCTGACAGAGCTTCATATGCTTAGGTGAAGGTACAGCAAGAAATGAGAGAACATATTCCTCCAGTTTATCACTCTGAAGAACCTACTCCACTAGCAGGACCACATAGAAATTAGAGTAAAATTTGATTTTAAAAAAGTTTGTTTTGAAAGAAAGCCCATGTCCTAAGGACATGAGTAAGCCCTGTGTCCAATTTGTGTCTTTAAACACAAATGAAAATAATGGGGTAGATTATTTGTTTGTAATTATGTACAAAATATACTGCCAAAAACCAGTGAGTGAGTATAACCCTGTACAATCTGACAAAAACTTGTTCTTCACTGTTAGCATCATGATTTACCAGGGAGAAACCATCTCTGGCAGGAATTATTTTGGGCCACTCATTTTGATCTGAATTTTGCTTTAACTCCCCATGTTTGTTGACAGAGCCTTCACAGGGGCTTGCCTGCAGCAACTTTTTGAGAGGCAGGCTAAGAGAGAAGATGTGATTTTACATCTTTGTTGTTGGGAGACTGGAGGGCAGGGAGCAGTGACAGCAAAGCTTGCTCTCTATCCCTCCCCATTACTTTACATGTGAGTAAAGCAGGAACTTGTACATCCCGTGGTCGTTTGCTGCTTGTTGCACACATTGAGAGAGGAGAAAGAGTCCAGGCCAGCTTGTCTGCCCAGTGTTAACCACACATCACACCCGCCAAGACACTGGAGGTGCCTTCTGCAAACTGCAAATTTGCAAGTGCAACCTCAAGTTTTCTTTCTTTCAGCAGTTGCTGAAAGTAGTTTGAATGCTCAGCAAATTCAGGCTGAAGCATTCACCCTGGTCAGAGACCAGAAAACCTGTTCCTCTAGAGCATATTCTACCATTGGGTATGCCTTCCTTATTCTTCTGCTGTTCTCCCATACTGTCATTACTGTCACAACACCAATCACTCCTCGTTGCAAACTAAATATTTCTGCACATCTCTTTCATCATCCTTCTAAATGAAAGCACCAAAGTAAATATGAGTTAAGATTAGACTGAGTATACTCTGGTTTTGATTAAAAATATTGTACAGTCTTGAGTGAGGTCTAGTGCTCCTCTCATCCTTGCTTTCCCAGTTCATATAAGAGCTTTTCTATGGCACAGGCAGGCTGCTAGCTGACCTTGTCCTGGTAATAAGGGAAAGATCAGACACTGCCTGTTTCTAAGTGCCTAATCAAAGATGTGCCTCCTGGGCTTCTGATATGTGCTCAGCTTCTGCTCAAAGACCAAGAAGATACCACAGACAAGGCAACCTATTCCCAGATAAGGTCACCTGAAGGCTTGGCACCTCTTCTTACAAAAGAAGACCAAGTAACAAACACCGAGGCCTTTAACATCTTAAAACAAACCATATTAAATGCTTTACGAGGGACCCTGAAGAACTTGGTAACCCATGTGGTAAGCAGTACAAGTCTGCTTCCTGCAGGTTTCCAAATCACTCAGAGGTGTTTGTTTTATCAGACAAAGTCCTAAATTGCCCTTGCACCTCTCTATTTCCTAGCAACACAACTGCTGGGGCTGTAGTCAAGCTCATGAGCTGAGCATTGTAGGTATGAAAAAAGCCAAATATTCTCCTTTAGAGTTCTTGGCCTTTGAAATTCATATCTACCCAGTCCCCTATGAACCAGAGACCAACAAACCTTCAAGGTACTCTTGCCAAATGTAGCTTATACCACTTTCCTGGAAACAAACAAACAAAAAAGACTACAGTGGTGGGAAACGGAGCAGCAATTCTGGGAATTATTTCATTGTGTATGTTTGTACTGGGTTATTTGAATCAGGGTAGGGCTGGGGAAGAATTCATAAATATCTGCTCTATATTCGATTTCAGAATTTTTCCATGACATGCATGGTGTTGGATCTTTAAGAAAATAATCCAAATGAATGTATAAAAAGTTGATCTTGCCTTACAAGGCCAAAATAACACTGAAGTTACAGTTCTCTACCATCAATGCAAATCAAAATAAGCAAAAACCAAAGCAAAACACTGCAATTAAATGTGTTTCTGTGTCTTTCACACCAACATCCTTTAGCTCCCAATGTCGTGCTGCACAGGGACATACATTATTTATGCACTGTGCATACTTACAAAAGGCAAGACCTTTGTTGTGCTCAAGTCTCTGAACAACACATAAAAGCGCTGGGTTGCACAGAAGTGCCCTGACACAAGCCCTGTAGACGCTCTTCACAGGCCACTCTCTTGCAAACCGTCACCCAGGTACGTGCCAGAATGCAACTGCTGGAAAGGCCACTTTGGGAGGGAGCAGCTTCACACCGCTCTGCTATCAGCAGGCAGGGTGGCCCAAGTCGCACAGCCCCACGGTGGTGAATAATCAAAGGGTGGCTGAGCAGTCAAAGCCACATTAATCCCTCTCTCCCCGAGCTGCACCTTCTGCACTTTGCCTCATACATACCACCAAATCCTACCCATGGTTTGCTAAGTACCTGGAAGTAACACAAGATAAGAAGTGCTGCACAATGTGGAGTGTTATAATTCTGTGCATATCTCAGAGGAGATAAGATCCCTATTAGTGACCTGACATGAAAATCGGTTTTCTTCGCTCATCCTCACAAGCTGCTCATGCTAACACTGCACAGAGGACTTGTGAATTTTTCGACAGTGGCTGACCCTGAGTCTTGGCCTCTTGTGCTGGATGCTGTGCAAATGGAGCCAAAATATCCCAGGCAAGCAGAAAACATATGGAAAGACCAGTGGGGATGCAGTGATGCAAACAAACATCTGTATGCCATTCAGAAGGCCTTACCGTGGTTTATAAGAACATGAGTCAATGTAGATTAAAGCCTTTAGTTGAAGAACAGGAAGATGCTGAGGAAAAGCCCCTTTCACTGTCAAGCAGCTTCAGACACACTGAATGTCTCACACCTGATCAAGCTGATTTTATCTGAGGGGTGGGATCAGCACAGTTTGGGCATTTGGGGGGTAGCAAGTGCAGTCTGAAACAAGACCTGGCACATCTGGAAGCAGGAACAGGATTAAGTGAATCGACCTTACATGTCCCTGGTTTTGTAATCAATGTACTGCCTCACTGATTAGATAAAGAAGGAAGGGTTCAGCACTGCAAACATTTTCCCTGACCCCAAACTCCTGTTCACCTGGAACACAATGAATAAAGACTTTCAATGAGATTGGGTAGGGTTTACGTCTATCAGGCTGGCCAGCCATTAGTGTTTCTTCACATTTTAGATTCCCAGGACAGATACTGCTGGTGATCTTATTTGTAAGTATCTTACTACACATTTTTATCACAGTAGTTTCATTCATTGTATTCTTAAATTAGGATTCTCAATTTTTTTCTGAATTCACTCCTTTTAAATGCTAGGTTTCCTGAGCTGGTTTTGGCCCCTGGTTATTGCTAGAAGACAGAAGGTAACCAAATATTATGTGATTTTATGTAAAATTAAATACAATATAAGTTTGAAAAAAATAGAGAAAACAGGCAGCCATAGCTTGTTTCTCATTAGCCTGCAGCAATTTCACTTAAAGCTTCTCCTATCAAGTTGTCTACTACTTGCTTTTTAAAAATAAAATACTAACCGTCTTTCCAGAGAGATGATTGGAACAGTATCTTAAAAAAGCAAGGCATAGTGCCTTCAGGATACACTGTTTCTCAAAAGGCCTTCTCTCAATTAATCAGATATAAAGAGTTTGGCGGTATTGACATCTGTATGTTGGTGTCAAAGACATCACCCTTGTGTCAGTCCTATAATCAACCCAATTAACTAAGCTCTCCAAGTTCCTTGCCACAGCCTTTATTCTTCCTGAAATGGAAAAAGAAAGCCCTCTTGTTAATCATGAGGCTAATGGATTTTGCTGTAATTGAGAGTGACAGAAGTAAAAACAAATTGCCTTGGGTAAACAAATGAACTAGCAAAATTCTCCACAGCAGCCAGCTATGATCTGTATTTCTGAAATAACAAAAGCTGCACTATTAATGTTGAAAGTAAGAGGCAGCGAGATGTGCACACTTCCCAGGATTTCTTAAGGACTGAGATATCTCAGGAAACTGAAAGTCTCAAAATATAAGTGAGTGAGAAACAGAGTAAACTCATCCAAATCAGCCCAGAGTTGGCCAAAACTCTGCACTTGCTCCACACACTCAAGAATTCACTGACTTCAAAACAGAGCTGGGGACAGGGTGACCACAGCAAACACACTCCCTGCAGCCACACCGCTGCCAGCTTGTGGTCACAAGGACCCAGTGAACCCAAAGTTAATCCAAGCCGCAGAGGGATGGGGCAGCTCTCCTCAGTGCTACCAGGAGGACAGCACAGCTGAAAACATCAAAGTGGGTGCAACCTGGATGTAAGCCAGGCTCACCTGCACTGCCTCCAGCCTGCTGAACCCAAAGCAACACAGCCACATTTGGGTGGGTAAAGCCTAAAATATCAAATAGCACTTGACCCTAAGTGCTGCTGCATGGCTCTGGTGTGTATCCAGACATATGATATGATAAGCTGTATCTGCCCACATGGCTAGCCTGGAGAAACCATTCATGACTACCTCTTTAAGAGCTACCATCACCTTATAGCCTACTTACAACATGAGCAGTAAAGAACATGACCTGGAAACCTATGCACCTGTTTGAAACAGAGTAGGATGTTTTATTGTTTGTATTCCAAAGGTACTGTTATGCTTCAGTGTCATGAGATGCATTGTGCCAAATGCAATATATAGAAGGAGAGCACCCCTGTCCCATAGCTTAAGACCAGGCAAGATCAGGTAGGACCAGGGTGAAAAGCAAGTTATCCAGACAACCACCACCAGACTATCCTCTCCTCAAAGGTCTGGATTTGGAATATTCAGCTGCGCAACTCACAACACTCTTACCATAATTTAAAGTATTAAAACATCTACCTAAATATAAAGGAGGAAAAGCCTTTTCTGTAAGTTGTGTTACTCAAAGCTATAGCAATAATTGAAGTCAGTGCTATTTAATTTGTAAATGCTGAGAAGTATGAAACATCTAGCCCTCACCATGTAATGCAGAAACAAATGGTTCAAAAACAGCAAAGGATTTACAAGCAAAACTTATTTAGAAAAAAGCTTAATAATGGTCATTTTTATTTGCACCCTGCTGTCACTCCAGTGGGCACAGTCCAACAACAGATGTCCGTTTCAACATCAATCCCTACTTTAGGATTATTAAAAAAATAACCAATTCATCATAACATTTCAGAAACACACATCCATTTCTGAGCTACCAGCTCCCTGGTTGTGGATCACAGATTTAAAGGGCTACCAGGAGAATAAGATGGGAAAACTGTTGCTTTGGAAAGATCATACATTCAGACTTAGCAATGTAAAGCAATAATCAGAAAGCAGGATGTGCTCAGTAATGAGTGTGAATATCCAGCCTTATAGTTGGCCTGGGAACTGGGGAAAGTGTTTGCTGTTTCCAGACATAACTTTTCCCTTTGTCAACTTGCCATATAGCCTTGCTGCATTGTGAAAACAAGACTGCATTTATACTGTGGTTATCTGAAGACTTCACTCAGTTTATCTTCTCTAAGGTACCCTCAGGAGGCAAAAGATTTCATGTTAATTCTACAGAAGAACAAACTGAGTAATCATGAAATCAAGCAACTTGCTAAAGGATATTTTGTGACACCTCAGCAAACAGGTAAAATTACAGGGCCACATATGCCAAATTAGGACTCCTTAAGATACTGAGGGTAGAATAAATGAAAATCCCTAGTACTGGCAGGAAAAAATATTTTGGACACTGTTCAGTTTCAGCAGCATGTGGCATACAGCTAGACAGGACAAACCACTGGCTCTTCTGCTGCATGAGTCTATGTATTTCTGCAAAACAGGTCTAATGTACAAAGTATATTAACACATTGATAGACATCACTAATACTCCCACTGTACTACTGGTCCTTACCTCTCCTATTTCTAAATCTTCCACATCTAAGAGGTTCTCTTTAACAAATGAAGGAAGCTTTAGAGTTCTGACCTTTCCTAGGTTTTTTTCCCTTGAACTTGTTAAACCAGGGGCATCGTGGACACCACTTTTGCAATGCTGCAACACTGCAAAGTGCTTGTGCTCACAACACTCAGCACGTATCATTGTTGATCCAGTCACCCACAAACTACTGTTATATATGTTCTACGTACAATATGAATTCTGAGAACCTGCTGTCAAATGGCGTTATAAAAACCCTTTGGCGCCAAGTTCTTTAAACATTTATGGCTAACTGCTATGCAAGTCAAGTGCACTGTTTATATTACCAAATGTCATATCTAATTCCCTGTTATAAACCCTTGAAATAAAATTATGTGATAATTACACAATCTGTTTGAAACCTGACAAATATATTCCCAGTACAAATGATTTATGAAGATGATGTGTTGCTATAGCATAATGGTAGTTCTTAATGGAAGCAGTAAAGCTGTTTCCTATGCTCCAATAACTACAGTGATTTCTTACACAACTACTGATTAAGCAATAGATAATGTAGGCATTTTGGAAACTATATACACCACAAATTTGTTCCAGGCTGTTCAAAAGTTATGGCCTGTCTATTTAACTGGCCTGTTAGCAAGGTATGAGCTTCATTTGGGCTGTTTCACTCACTCTTACCCAATTTAGTGCCACCACAATAGATTTATGTTTAAAGTAATGCACAGTTTAGTCTCAAGAACTGCTGTTAATCAGAAAATTAACAACTTGGCTGGTGTGATGTGAGGCATTACAAATGCCTACCCTGGTCTCCTGCAAGGGGCTTCAGATTAATAACTGGTGAGGATGCACCTCCCACAGCTGAGAAAGGCTCCTCGCTGGTGATTATGTAGCTCTGATGAGCAAACCCTGCTGCTCCAAGATCACCACTAGTGACAGTAACTGAGGCACAGGCAGCAAAGTGCAGCATGGTGGCATCTGCTCTGTGTCCTCCCTTTGGTTCTCCACCGTGTACTCTCCCTTCCTCCAAGAAGGGAAAGTGGTGCCCAAGAGAGAAGACGATTCAACACTTCTCCCAGTCTAAGAGCAGCCCTAGCAGCTATATATTACATTGGTTTTCCACCCCCTTTTCCTACCAAACAAGAAGATAGCTCTCTTCTCAATTGTTTCAGCACCATTATAATTAATATGTATGGCAGATAATCAAATTAATTGTTTCTGAGTTCAAATCTAATACTAGTAAGATGTTAACAATTTAAATGAGACCCTCAATTTTCCACACATTTCTGCAGAGAGTTCAGTAATTGCTTTAGCTTTGTTCATTCTGCCAATCCATGCTTCATGACACTGATTTCATTAATGAGCAGCTAAACATGACTGCCTTGCTGATGATTTGTCCCCATGCTACCTGTGAAATGTCATTTGAAATGGCCTAAGCTCAGTGAAAAAGGCACCGAAAAATTTCAAGTGGCAGCCCTTTGTTTTACTCCAAATTGCTACATGTAGATGAAAAATTGTACCTTATACAGCCATAACCAAAAACACATGCAGAAATTGTTGATGCATGTTGCAAAATCATATCTGGTGTGAAGAAAGATGAAAACTCTCACTATGACTATTTTCCCATGGCTTAATTAGAATAAATATATATTCTTCAAGCACATCAGTGCTAGAACCATTGTCTACTTAAGGAAGGGCTCTAATCTGGTTTGTTCTTGACTTCACTCTCCTTTTTCAGTAAGGCTAGATCCGTAAAGCATGTACATTTCATATTTCAGAACCAATGTCAAGTGGACTTCTGGAAAGGGCTGGTTTAAGAGGAAAAGGGCTGGTTTAAGATGCAGCCTTCAGCCACACAAAGGCCGTGTTCACTTAGAAGGAACAGGGCAAAGGGTGTCTGACACATTAACATCTGTGGTAGGAAACTTGCTTACAATAGGAAAAAGCAGATTGGCATGGGGAAAATGTATCGTGCTGTTCTCAAAGTTCAGACACCCTTTCAGATACAGTAAGTTGCATCATTTTTTACTGTTAGCAATACAACTGTGACAGAGATGGGAAGATTTTCAAGTAACAGCTTGGTCTCCCCTAAGAAATCACCGTTCTTACAGATCTTATTGTGTCCAATGGGGTTATCCAGTTCTTTTTAATCTCAATATTGGCTTACTGTACAAAATTGACTGAAGTAACACTTGTTTACTTAGAGATTAGTGCATTGACACCTTGTGAAATCCATTAATAAAACAAAGTGTATTTACAAAGTATATTTGATTAGCTGCAGAATTTCAATATTTTAATACATCAAAACATTTAATCTTTATAAGAAATATGTGGTTGGGGACATATAGGGAAAAAACAAAGCCTTACACATGATGGATGCATTTGAGCTGACCTGTTGAGAAGCAATCATACAGAGATCAACACCTAGGGATTCCCCACTAAAATGAGAATCAAATTTGTAGATGATTTTGATACTTGTTGAAGATTCATAGAAGCTTTCTAGGATCTCCCGCTGACATCTTTGCCCATGGTCTATTTTCCTCTAGAAAATCTTTTTGCATGTTGAAGTATTTAAAGGAGTTACTGGAAGGACTCCAGTGGAGGGCTACACAGATGACTAGGGTTCTAGAACATCTTTTTTATGAGGACAAACTGAGAGAGCTGGGTCTGTTCAGCCTGGAGAAGGCTTGAGACATTTATGAGTGTTGATAAGATCCCCTCTCAAGGGTGGGTGTCAAGAGGATGGACCAGACTCTTTTCAGTGGTGCCCAATGACAGGATGAGGGGCAATGGGCACAGACCGAAGCACAGGAGGTTCCATCTGAATATGAGGAGAAACAACTTTACTGTGAGGTGCCAGAGCCCGAAACAGGCTGTCCAGAGAAGTTGTGGAGTCTCCTTCTCTGGAGACATTCACACCTGCCTGGACACATTCCTGTGCCATCTGCTCTAGGGAAACCTTCAACTTTGTTCTGATTCAACAATTTCAGTTAAAACATTCTGAAGAAAAATACATCTTGTGGCACACTGGTGGCTGGAGGAAGCTGCAAGCAACAAAGTGTATTTGTTTCTTGCCTCAGAACCATACAACCAGGCACTGTTACCTACACTGCCAAAGGAAGAAGCTTTAGCAAAATACAGTCCTCGTGAATAATTTTAAGGTTGTTATTTAAATTAGAAGTACAGCAGGTGTTAGATACTAATCAGTCATGCAAAGTAATTACATTAGTTCTATGCAATGTAATTGCAAATGAGTGTAACAGGCATTGAATTAGGGCTGGGAGATAAGAGTAATAAGGGTAAAAACCTGCAACTACACAGGTAAACTTCATGCATTTCTTTATGAGGTAGAAATGGGAAGTTTTGTTAGATCCTACTGGACATGTAATCATGCCGTGGCTAAGCAGAGTTACCAGAATGCACCAGAATGGATGATGCTGACCATGCAGTAGTTTTCTGTTCTCCACAACAATTATAAGAGCAGCTTGAAAAATGCAAACAGAGTTTGTTAAATGCTGTGTAATGTTCCTGTGAATGCAGTTCACTGATATTTCGAGACATTCTCAGATGTGAGAAGGGAACAGCAAGGACCTTCAGATAAATTTGGTTCACCCACTGACTGCCTGTTTTCCTTTCCACTGCCTTTCATGTACACACATGCTGGATATCTTCCCCTTCACTCCAGCTTGGCTTGTTGATGACAAGCTTGAATGTCTCCAAGTAGAGGAGCTGGTTCACCTGGAGGACCTTCTGCAACCTGTCCGCAGGATGAGACAGGTCCACCAGCAGTTCTCTACCTGGGCAGATTAGGAGCACTTTACCAGCTGTTGGAAGGACCTACTGGTACATGAGCTTGTGGGGTCCCTGCTTTGGGTTGATAGTAGGCAACAAGGAAGGACTGAAAAAGGTGCAAGAGTTTCCCCTGGGGAAAATGGTTTGTGGGAGGATAGGATTTGAGAGATAGGGCCAAGATCAACTTCACAGGAATGTAAAGTATTTCTAAGTGGGGGAACAGAGCGAGGCAGCTTGAGGGCTGAGACAAGGCAGAGAACAAGGAGGGGAGAAGCAGTTTCCAAAAATCCCACTCACTGTGTATAGCAGCAGACCACCCTCTTGAAAAAAGGCTAAAGACCATGGAAGACCATTAAAATTTGACTATATGTATTAAGATCACACAATCAAAGCCAAACCTGGTTTGAGAGGATTCCCCAGGAGTAACACACAGAAGAAGCCCAAGATGTACGTTGCCCCTCAAGCTTGCCACCAGCAGAGGAGCCATGTCCAACACCTCAGCTGCATATTTTGATGTGTTTCTCCACAGCCAGACACTTCTCCTGGCATTGCCTTCTCAGACATTTCCCAATCACTTCCCACTCACAGAGTACTTCAACAAGTCACAGATCCAGTGGCTGAAACCCAGGTCCTACAGGCTCCCCAGTGACACCCTGGTTCAGAGTACAAACGAGCCTTCATGCTCCAAAATTCTGCTTCCATCCCAGACAAACCACAGCCTGAAGTTAGAACTAGCTTCAGCTTGAATTACATAGTTTCTATTATGCTTGTTTTTTTCTGTATAATTAGAAAAAATATTCTAAGGGTTGGAGGATAGCACAGCTTTATTACAAAGAAGGAGGTTTGTTTTTTTTCATGTAAACAATTCACATGTACACGATCCATATGTAGACATATATCTTAAGATCAGAGCAGGGAAAAACATTTTTCTCCATATTTTGGAGCTACTGACCTCTATCAATGTCCAAGAAGTGAAACATTTTATTTCTGAGGGATTTGTGTTTTCTTGTTTAATTCTCCAAGAAACCTGGAGTGATGATTAGATCAATTCCTGTCCATTAGAATTTGAAATTAATCTATTTTGCTACTAGTGAGTTCCCTTCTAGTATTTCACTGAGCACTTTTGATAGATGAATTTAAATAGAACAAAAATGTATCTGTTAATGAACTCATTATGCTTGTTCTGATTTAATGAGAATATTTGTACCATACAAGTCCTTTAGAATATCAAAAATACAGCTATTCATACCAGGTTTCTTCAAGGAAATAACAAGCAATTTTATACTTCCAATGGCGTGACTCATCTCTCATAAGCAGCCACTTCACACCAAGCTTTAGTGCGTTCATTGTGCATCTCTGCAGCGCCATGATCTTATTTCAATGCTTTTGTGACAAAGATGCCGAAGAACTGCATTTCACCTTTAAAAGGTATCTATAATTCAGATTAATAATTTAAAACAACTGAGTGTGTAAACACACGTATAACAAAGCTTCTGGGAAATCTGGTCTCTATTTCTCAGCTGCATGAGGAGAACCAAGGGCATACAAGGACCAGGAAGATGGTCCTGCTGCAGGACAACAAAGGACAAAACCCTCCTGCCCACCCAACCCCAGAGTCTCCTGGTGATCAATGACGGGATTTGGAGATTGGTTGTTACTGTGTTGATGTTCTTAGCCACCCATTGTTGTAAAAAGCAACTCTGATTTAAAAATTAGCATCTGGGAAACTTAAAACTACCAAACCACTGTTTTTCCCCCACCTTTTTCATTAAGGACCACTTGCAAATTTCATTGAGCTGTTACCCTCAGGTTTCTCATAGATTACATCCTGGATTGAGTTGGAATTTGTGGTATACCGGATCTGGAATTTTTAAGTCCTTCTTCCTAAAGTGTCTTACTTTAAAAGGTACATCTCATTAGGTATAACTTATATAAACTTGTAGAACAGAAACATTTCAGTTAGCGCCAGAGCATTGTTATTTGAGATATTTAGACATTTCAGATGTAATCAGAAATATGCACCTATAAAACCCAGAGCAGTAATTGGCTTTTCATCCTTTTCTACATCCCAGAAAAAGTACTCCTCTGTATTCCACATCTTTCCTTTGCTTCTGAGCAGCATCAGCTCACCTAGAGGTTAGAGTGCCTTCCAAAATAAACGTTTTGATGAAAGGCCTATTTGACCCCTGACGGATATTTCCCTTCCAATCATTCCCTTTTTCCAATTGCAATTCAACTGAGGCTGTGTTTGATTTGTTATTTATCATTCAACAACTCATTTGACTACAGGTGAATTATTGACTACTGACTGACACCAAATGCAGTCTCATGCTCTTCTGGTAGTCGTGCAGCCTGCATGAACCATGGCCAGAGTAACACAGAAAGCAGTGCAGAAGAGGTGCTATTGCGTGGCAGAGCATTTTGACTCTCATTTATTTCACGTTTGGAAATGAAATAATGATCAAATGAAGCCTGAATGTACAGCTCCTCACAACAAACCAATCCAGAGGTAGGAAAATTGGTCTTGGAGGATTGTTTTCTGGAGGCCTGAAGCACATGCTCAGTGCTGAGGAATCTTTCAGAAATAATTCCTACTCCAAGTATATTAGTATTTAAGATCTTCTTTCAGGGAAAAAAAAATATCATACACAAAGTGACAGGAAAAACATTAAGTCAGATGTTGTGGTTTTTGTTGTTGTTGGTTTTTTGCCATGGATGCATCAACTGTGATTGCAAGACAAGGTTCTCATAAAGCAATAAGCAATGGGGACATAAAAAAAGTGGTATCTGCAGGGTTAAGATTAGTTAAAATTCTCTAAGTGGCTTTTATGAAGCGTCAGTATTCCTTATCTCTAACATACATTAGAATCATACACCTAAGAGCACTCACTGTTAGGAAGCTATGCTTTAGCTACCCTCTCTATTCACGTAGGGCAGATAAGCATCAGCACTGGCTAATGCAAGTGATACATTCCAGAAGAGCTATCTGTACATGTTACACAACTCTAAATTCACAAAGCATCTTCCTGAGTAGCTAAATAAAATTCTCTGCTCCAGGCAGAGCAATGGCAAAAAGAATCTAATCAAACAACTGGATGACTAGAAAATGTGATAGAAAATACTGAATTTAGAATAATGTCCTCAGATCAATATTACTCTTTCAGAATATAAAGACTGGCCAGCCTAGCTGCAAAGAAAGCTGAAGTTTTAAACTTCAGTTTTTAGTCTACAGAAAGGCATAAAGCTTGTATAAGAATTAAAAAAAAAAAAAGAAAAAGGTAAAAATTGATGGACCTCGATATTAAAAATTGCTTGGTCTCCTCATTATGGCAATCAGCCTGAATGTACACAAGAAACACAAACTCAAGGCTCTGTCAGCATCTGCAAGCTCTACTCACGCTCTCAATCTTCCAGGCAGAACACTTTATGGCTCACGCTGTCTGAAATAGATACTGTGGACAGCAGCACAAATACCGAATTTGTCAAGAGAGCTGGCACTGCGCTCAGCGCATCTGTAATTGCAATCTGGTCCCTACCAGCAGTAATTCCAAACAACCACATAGGAACAACATTTTTCTCCCCCTCCCTTTCTATTTTTAACGAAACTCAGAGAAAGTCTCCTCAGATGACTCAGCGCTCCTCGCTGCTGCATCCAGCCACGCTGAGAAGCCGAGCCGTACGTGCACACACACCCACACACAACTGGAACGTATAGCAGCTGCTGCTCACGGCCCCGCTGGATAAGCAGGGTCCTCTCAATCTCTGCTGTGGCACTTGGTGAATAATTGCAGAAGGAAAAGCATTTTGCTGCAGCAATCTGGCAATCCCCTTTTCCCATTGCAATCCTATTAGCGTTCTGCCTTCCCAGGACGGCGGCACCACCAAGGAAACCCTGACTGCTTCACCAGCCAGAAGGAGCTACGGAGGTTGTCAGAGAGTAAGGACTACTAGGCCATCACTTTCATTAAATCAGAAAATAAAAGCATTTACAGCCACATTTATCAGCAGTCTCTGAAAGCACAAAGAGAAAATGTCAGAAGCTTTTCTCTCCATAACTGCTTTTGGATAAATACACCGTTTTTGAGAGTCTTATAGGAAAAAGTACTTTTGCTATTGCACCTGGCTAGCACACAATACACATTTATCTGTTAAGATATGGTCGAAAAGGGAATTTCGGTGTGGGTAACTTAATTGCAGTATTACTGATAGAAAGGCAATCCCGGACTGTTAAAGCTCAGAGCAGGTGCCAGAAACCTGCAAATATCAGTACGTGCTTAAATCCTGCAGTCTGCAGTGGCAGGTAGAAGTGTTTGCTGAATTGAGGTCCTCAATGTAATAGTATTCAAATGGTAGCAGACCTTAAACACACCTGTTCATTTTAGGAAAACATATAAAACAGTTTCTGATACTTTAAACTCAGAATCTCTGCTTCCCTTCAACCAGTGAAATTGTAATTTATAGCTCACATATTTAAATTCATGCATTCTGAAACTTCATTTTATTATTGCGCATCTTCACGCTGACATTTGTTTAAAACTGCTTATTTACCACCTCACTGCCTGAGATCACAACTGAAACTAAAGCAAACCCTTGATCAAAGCTGAAGTTGTTTTACAGACAATGACAAGAAGACTTAGAGAATTAAAGCATTTTAAAAAGAATAAAGTTATTCAATTAAAGAAAACACAAAAGTATAAGCTAGAAAGTTGTTACCAGTTCCAGTATTTTCCATTTGAATGGCATCTTGCTATTTTATTTTTCAGCTTTATGAAATGAATTGCTACTCCAGCCTATCCAGAACTGGGGCTACACGGCAGACACTCAGACCCACAACTTCTTGTGCCACAATTGCCATTCTGCCATAGAAAAAAAAAAAAGAAAAAAAACCTAACATTTTTCAGATAAATTGTTTTGCTTTTGCCGATGTTTTTATTTTTTAAACAAATACAAGATTTTTAAAGACAGAAATCAATGACTACTATAATGAGTTTCAGTATAGCAGTTCCAATGCCAAGAAGTAATTATGGTTTATTAGATTTGCTATTTTACTGGAAATGCCCACACTGATGATAAATTGTTATACTACTCTGTCTGGATGCTAGACCGCATCTAACATTAGAAGAAATGACAAGTTTAATTAGACTAGCTGTGATATCACGCTGGCTCCTTGCACTCAACGGTACCATCCCCCTCATGATAAAACATGAAATATCTGAAAGGTTTTATTTCATACAGGTGATGAAATAAATTAAGTTTCAAAGTTTTCCACAGAGAATTTTTTAATGCAAATTTAAAGTTCAAGTTTAATTGCTACCTTTCAGCTATATTTGCTCCACAGTGATTTTATCTTTGTATCTTTTGTGATTATGGACAAGCATATTTGATTCACAAATATACTATCTAATAATTTTTTGTAGCCTTGTTTTGTTGGGAATGATGGCACTAGCATCAGCAAGAAACATTGCAGTGCATACAAGTGTAAAACAAGTTGAGCAAGCCTTAAGTAGTCACCTCTCTCATGACTCACAAGTTCTTTCCCTTTGCTATAATGCAGGGATCCACTTGAAAGAAGGGGTAGAAATTAAAGAGATGGCTATCGGTAACCCACAGCTCTCCAGCCACTATGCCAGGTGGTCCCATGGGTACACAGCTCTCTCCAGTACCCATGCAGCCATCCTGTACTGGCATCTGCGAGCAGGAATTGGGTTGCGCACCATGCAGGTGGCTACAGACATATCTCTCTTCCAGAACCTTACTGATACCAAAAGGCCACTGGCCACTGCCAATAGAACACTCAGGAACAGCATGGT
Source organism: Patagioenas fasciata (assembly GCF_037038585.1). Lineage (NCBI taxonomy): Eukaryota > Metazoa > Chordata > Aves > Columbiformes > Columbidae > Patagioenas > Patagioenas fasciata. Next base: position 8,645,881 of record NC_092526.1, on the reverse strand, counting down.
TCAGAATCTGTTCAGAGGCTTTGAGGGGAGAAAAGGACTCAAAGCACACACACTTACCTTCATCTCTCTATTTTGAGGCAGTGCTGCCTTTCCACACTCAGCTCAGCCCCTGCTGTTACCTCCCAAGGCCAAAGCACACAAAGCTGCCTGAGAGGTGCTCATAAACCCCCAGCCCACACTCCCCTCAGCTGTGTGACCCTGGCAAGCCCTGGTGCTGCTGGAGATGGGTAACGACCCAGCTGGGGTCAGCCCTGGTGGGCGACCAGAACCACATCAGGGTGTTCAGTCCTTTTGGGGATAACTGAGGCAGAGCCCCAAGGCAGGTACAGCTGCGGGCATGGCTGCAAAAGAAGCGTTGCTTTCCTAAACTCTGTTCCCGAAGAGGGAGATCTGAGAATCATTGAAGAATGATAGATAGATAGATAGATAGATAGATGGATGGATGGATGGAAAAGTAAAAACAACAAAGCTGACTTACAGCAGAGGATGGGGACGTGGTGACCTGCCAGGGACCTGCTCCTGGAAACACCCAGGCCGTTGTCTCTCTCACACACAACTATCACCTTCTCTTTTTTCATTTGTGGCTAAAAGTTTGGTTTTAGTCTAGCCTTGTACTGGGTATGCGTGTCTGTGTGCTGGCTGTGGGGGCTCCGCTGTGAGGAGAGTCCATGGCAGCACCCTGCAAGACACAGCCGGTGCCAGATGGTTCCAACAGGCTGCACCATGGTCCTGCCGCAGGGCACAGCTGAGCCCATCAGCAATGCTTCTGGCCCTCGAGAAAGGGCAAAATGCCACAGAAGCAGTGAGGAAAAAAGTGCGAGAAACCACCCAACGAGTGCCCAGGTCTGGGGAAGAGGACGGGGAACAGGCACTGGGACAGGTGTTGCCCTGCAGCTAGTGGAAGGATGATAGGGGATCAGCCACCCACACAGAGCCTGTGCAGGACCCATGCCAGAGCAAAGGGACAGTCCCTGAAGGGGCTCTGGCCATGGAGAGCCCAGGCTGGAGTAGGGGAAACGTGTGAGGAGGAAGGTCCTGCAGAGAGAAGCTGCCCTGGACTGATTGCAACCCTCCATGTGTGCAAAGTGCACAATGTACCAAAATGGGGGATATCTTACTTCAATTCATTAGCTGAATTATTTACAGCACTGTTCATTTCATACCCACCCCCCACACACACAGTTATAGACACACCATTTATGATTATTTGCCCTCCCGTCCTTACAGCAGGCTTTTATTCACTGCACCAAAGGCTGCAGTTCTGGGGCAATTCAAAATGGAGAGGAGCCAGCTCCAAGCGTTCTTGCATGGCCAGCCTCTGGGGAGCACATGCCTTGTAGCCCTTCAAGGAGGCTTTCCTCCTGTCAAAAAACCCCGACAGATTTCTAGGCAATTCAATGCTGCTAAATAATGCATTTCTGAGATCAGAGGTGAGACACAGATCACACCATAAACTGGTCCAGTTTAATCAGGAGCACTCATCAGAAGATAGCTACAGTCATGGAAGATGAAATATTTGTCCCTAAACATCTTTAGCTCAGTGGACTTTTGCAGATTCTTCAGCCTGGATCCCAGAGTGGCATTGATTTCCAGGCAGATCTTGCCAGGATCCTTAGATCTAAGGCAGATCTGCCACAAGGCAGGTTTCCTCTGAAAAGGGATGTTATCTCCAAGTCCTGTCAGCCTTTCCAAGACTGTTTCATTTCTGCCATACACTCCGGAAATTGGCCTTCCAGCTCTGCAAGTTAGAAAGCCCTACGGGTGCCAAATGAAGCTGGGCTCTGACAGCTTCCAAATTCTTGCTGCAGAGGTAGGACTGAGGCTAGAAAGGAGCCTCCTTTGTTTGTTTGTTTGTTTTCCTAGAATTTCTGGTTGATAGGAAATCTTGAAAGCTTGCAGGTTTTTTCACTGGGGATTGAAACCACATATCAAACCCATACAGGCAGAAAAATAAACTGGCAAACCTCTGCCTAATTTGGCCTTTAAACCTCAGCAGTGGAAATCCTATGGCCTTTTGCGTTGAGGTTCAAATGAAAAAGAGAGATGGAGGAAGAAGAAAATCCTTGCCCACAATTGCTTCCCAAGGGAGTCAGTTGCCAGTCTGAAAGGTGCTGATTTGGGCTATATTTTAGCACACCATGATGTATTTTGTGTGTCTTCATAGAAACAAAGTGCCCTTGTGCTTAGCTAGCCCAGAAGTACAAACGTCTTCCTAATGCCCCGGTCTCCCTTGCTGCAATTTAAGCCCCGCACTTCTTCCTTTACCTGTCATATCCCTGGAAACAAGTTTCTTTCTCTTTGCAACATTTTTCTCAGCTATATTTCAGGACTGAGGTCTTCCATCGATCCCCTTTCCTCTACAGGACGCAGATACAGCACCTCAGTCTTTGCTCATACATCTCACCTTCGGTAGCTCTGAACTCCCTCGGGCAGGCCCTATTCATTTTACTAGGGATGGTACCAAGTGCACCAGTGAGACCTTCCCAGACTGCCATGTACACACCACTTCAAACATTTTAAATGCCACACTCCTCCTTCAATATTTCAGTATTTGCTATTTTTGGGGGGGCAGCAGGGGTGCAAGAGCATGATGTTCATTATTTCCTTGACATAGCAGAACTCCTGGAAGAAAACTCAGTGTGGATCAAAGATTATTTTTATAAGCATGGTTTGTCACCTTCTTTCCACTTTCTATAACCTCACCCACTTTCTACTTTCTATATTTCTTTTGAAATTTCAAGTCACTACTTTGTCACCACAGCAATATGTTTGTTTGTCATCGGAATCTATTCCTTTTAGTGCATTTATATTTATATTATAGATGGCTTTTCTTTAAATAATCTTCATAATTTATTAGTTTTAGAAAACAAAATCCAAAAATACTGCAAAACTTCATATTCAAATTGCATGACGCTTACTTTGAATACAAAAGACAAAATGCTGCTGATCTTGCAGCAGTGGAATGCACACTCAATGAAGTTAGATTTTTGCTTAAGGAAGAATAGCAAGTTTCAGTCCATGATTTTATTTGTTTTCATTTTTAGAGATAGTTTTCTGCAGAATTTTACAGCTAAGATGATTTCCACAATGCAATGGTATGCAAGCATGTTAATCAACTTACAAGTGGATATATCTCTACCACAGAATATTTATTATCCCTTGAAGGTGAATAAGAACTAAATTGTTCAACTGACATGAAGAAAGGATCATGCAGCCCCAAGAATGTTACGTGTTTTAGGAGAAATGGGACAGAAAAGAGAGAGGAAGGTGATGATCAGTTCACTTTTAAGCCTCTATAATACCCTCTTCTTCACCATTTTTTTTATTCATCATTTCAACTACATAGAAAACAGTTACATAAATTATGTTTTTGTAAATTAAGTCTTCATGTTCACCCTTTGGCCTACCTCTGGTGCCATAAACAGAAAAACTCTCCAAATCTCATGCTGCTGCTGAAACCTTTACACACCCTGAAGGCTACTTACATCAAACAACCCAAAAACCCCTGCTCAGTGTTGCTAACGGGGCTCTACATCACCGAGGCTCTCCAGCAGCCCCACGGAGCTGCTCCCCAGCTCTGCCTCTCCAGCCACACAGCTGGGACCACTGCCACGTTTCACATGGTCACGGCAAATGAGCTTACACGACTTTCCTTGAAGGTCTCACAAATTACCAAGTTCTGGACAGTTTGAAGGGCCAGAATGAGCTCTGTAATTGCTACAGAGGTCAGCCAGATCCAACAGCTGAGAATATCAGATGATATTCCTCCTATCAATATGAAATATTTCTGCATATCTGCTCGGTAACCGCAGGGATTATATTGGGAGCTGGCAAAGTGTCTGTGTCTTGGCCTAGACCAGAGAACAGAGAGCAAATCCTGGCAAGGACTGCGGAGCAGCATCGGCACAAGCTGCATCCTCAGAGTTAATGAACTCAAGGAGTGAAGCTCTTAAAGGAATGAATATCCCCAAATTAATGAAATTTTTCATTTCATTAGGAAGTGAATAACCTTTTTTTTATCCTACATCACTGAAACCATAAAGACAGCCTCTATGGAAAGGGAAGACTCATCTGAAAAACTGATTTCATCTTTATCCATTATCTTTCTAAAAGCAGCATCTTAGTGCCTGTGCTTTGAGTGTTCTCCAGAGAGCCAACAGGATTTCTTAATGGACTCTGTGCCGGGCTGTGGGAGGATGGCTCTGGCATTTACTTGCTCGCATAGCTTCACCTGACGTTATAAATGTAGCACTGCAGCTGAGAAAAGATGGAAGTTGTCAGCTATTGCCTTGCATGTGGGAATCTCTCTTTTTCAGTCCATTTGGGTGAGTTTCCTGCCAGAGAGAGCTCCAGTCCAATTTTCTGTGTAATATCTAAAACATAATTGTGTTCAACAAACCCAGCAAAAAGTGGCAAGCGATGCAACAGTGAGGTAAACCCCAGACTTGTTTCCAAACAAGCCCTGTGTTAGATGAGCCAGGCAGCTCTCAAGAGCTGTGCCCGAGGATGTGTCTGGCAGGATGGGGTGTCATGGGGAGCCGTGGGGTGGCTGCGGAAGGTGCAAGGGGCCCTGGCAGGGCCAGAGACTTCAAGAGGTGAGGTTTAAGGGGAGTTTTGGCAGCCTCTGCAACTGCTTCCAGCACTGCTGGTCCAAGTGCCAGCCCCCATCCCTTGACCCCTCACAGGAACGGGAAGGGCAGCTTGGTCCCGCCATCCCAGGTCAGAGCTGTGACCCAGGCATGTGGAGGTTTGGGTGCTGGGAGGAAGGAGGGAGGGGAAAGTGGTCTCACATCTGATTATGAAAATCTGCAGGTCCAGCTTGGTCACTCGTGCTGTAACGCAATAGCACTCTGTTACCTCTCTATTAAGCCAAATACTTTTTGTTTAACTGAGGATGACCACTCTGGGTTTAAGACAACTGGTTGTGATTTGAAAGCATTGAGAGACTGTACATCAGCTGCTTCACTTGGTAATTTGTTCCAGTGATTAATCATCCTCACTACTAAAAACTGTGCTGGATTTCTCATTTGAATTTATTTGACTTCAGCTTTCAGCTATTCATTCTTTTTATACCTTTTTTTTATCCCTGAGCCACTTAACTCTATAGTAACCATTACTTTTTCCCTGTGGATTTCCACCATAATCAAGTTACCTCTCCAACTCCTTTTCAATAATCTGAAACATTTAAGCTCTTTAAGGCTGCCACTTTCAGATGGAGCCTAAACAACTCTTCAGCCTGAAATTCTGTGTACAGCTTTTTCTTCTATATCCTCAACAGTGTTCTTCAACATCCTTTTTTAAAATATTGGTCTCATTATAACCAAATTAAAATGCATTTTGCCCAAATAAGCCCTGCCTCCCAAGTGATCTGCATGACTTTAATAGATTTCTCCTTCCTCGTGCTAGTTCTTGCCTTGTATCAGCCACAAGTTTATAATCTGTGTTGGTTTTTTCCCTTGATGAAGCACAGTGGTGCCAGGGATGCTCCTCTCCGCTGACCCCAGAGCCACCTGGGGCAGGTGGCAGGTCTGTGTGCAGCTTAACAAGAACCCATGTGACGTCTGCCCTTTTCCCAGCCTGATTTTGCAAAGCTGTGAGCTATGACAACAAGCTGAGGGACTACCTGGCTTTGTAGCTGATCCTGCAGAGTGCAGCCAGCTGGGCTGGGTGAGCTGCAGCTCCTGCATCCCTCTAGATCAGCTCCAGCCACCCCTCCTGTCTCACAAGAGCTGTTAGGTGTATGTAGTACAATGGTATTTACACTCCTCTGCATTTTTGAGGCATTTTCTATGCAGGCAGCATAATAACTAGAACAAGCAAGTGCTGATATGTCAGGTGCAGCCAGAGCTCTCAGTGCTGTATACCAGTGCCACTTCACCCCTGAGGAGATGTGAAAGGAGCAATTGTAAAACTACTGTTCAACATTTTATAGACCTCTTTTTTTTAGGTATCATAATTTTTCACCACAGTACTTCTGCAGGTGCCCTATCTTTCTTTCCTTCCAGTTGTACTGTTATATCCAGCTCATTCAAGATAAAAGGCTCAAAACTAGTTCCCTGATTGATTTTAGTAGCCTAGCTAAAATTGCTATTTACAGCACAAGAATGACACCAAGAAAACAAAGGCTGGGCATGGCAGAGAGGTGGCAGTGAAAGCCTCACCCTCTGCCACCTTTCTCGCCCACCACCTTGTGCAATCCTGCACCTGGAGCTGTGGGTTTTGCAGACCCTGTGATGGCCATGGCTACAAGCCTGACCTTCTGGACTTCAATTTTGTAAAAGAGGAAATGTGAATTCCACTACTTGATGTCTCCATGGCTGCAGACATAATTCTGATGTGCTTTGTATTTATAATTCAATGGGGTTTTGATCATCTCTGGGGGAATTAAGGAAAATGGGAAAATGGAAGATTTATTTGTATTTTCAGTGTGTGCCTTGAGAAATGCCCCTCAGGATTCACCTTCATGCATTCCTTGAGTCAGGAATGAGTAATCTGGTTTATCTCCTACATTTTATGGGATCTGCAGCTGCAAAATTAGAAACCAGAGCCAAAATAAATAACAAAAATAAAACAAGTGCCAGAAAAACACTATTACCATTCTCAGCAGAAGGTAGCTCCTGTTAATGGGAGTGCCAGGCACCGCCTGCTGGGTTTCCTTAGAGAAATAACAGGACAGAATCTTTCCATCACTGAAATCATTTGGGAAACAGCCTCTGTAGGAAGCTCTCTACAGCTCTTTGTTTCTGGTATTGTCTTAAGTTTGGGCAGGTGTTCCTCAGGGACCTGCTGTAGCTTACAATTTGGCAAATAAAGGATTGTGTGTTTGCAGAGCTGAGTGCCTGGCAGAGAAGCAGATGCCAGCAAGTGTGAAAATCGGTAGCAGCGGCCAGTTTCTGGACATGTACATCCTCATTTGTGGTGCACAAGGGTCAATACTAAGCAAAGCATGAGTTAATATTTAAGTTTTATAACTAAAGATTATAGAAGAGCCACATCTTACCTTCTAGGAGGGAGGGAGGGAGTAAATAGTTTGAGAGTTATTTTTTTGGAGGCAAACTTAGTACCAGAGAAACTCACACTGAATGCCAGGTTTTCTTCATTGCCTCTTTGCTGGCTGGTGTGATTTCTGTGCAGCACAGCGCGGCGGGCAGGGGTCCATCACTCCAGCTGTGCGGGAAACACGATGGTACAGCGCCCCAGGACAGACAGGACAGCCAGCTCAGCCCTCAGTGCAGCAAGCAATCTTAAATCAGATGGTCTGCAGTACAGTATTAATGCATTTTAACCGTCTTTCTTTCCTTCCCTCCCCCTCCAACCACACTTCTGTAATAATTTCTTGTTTGATTTGCTAATGGAGTCAAAGCAACCGAGAGCAGCAGCTTCAATGCTCAGTGAAATGCACCTGCCCTGGAGCACTGAGCGCGTGAAACAGCACAGCAGAGCGCTGGGAGTCAGTTCAGTCTTTCTGTAAGGTACCTGCACAGCAAACTTGATGTCCTTGGCTAGAAACATGTGGGCTGACAGATAATATATTTCCCTTTTCCCCATCACTTCGCACTAAAAGCCTGGACAGTTTTAGTCTTTCAAATACGAATGAAACATATTTTGTTAACAGTTTGGAAACTTCTTTCTGGTTTTATTCTTTTTCCCGGACAAGGATTTTTCTTCTGTCTGGTACTTACTGGAATTGATTTTTAATTCAAATTACTTCACCTCTAGGTCACCCTGTCAGCTTGAGAGGTGCAGCCCTTCCATTTCTGCCTTCTCAAGTTTGGAACATATTTTTCATTTTGCAGCTATAGAAATTAGCTCCCTTTGCTCCCAGAAGAGCAGCAGTTACAAGAAATGCACATCTTGAGCAGCAGAAAAGCAAAAAGTGACAGTAAGCGAAGCCCTGGCAGGCAGCCTGGGGAGTGCACCGGTGCCCCTCTGCTGTTTTGGGGCAGCTCGTTTGTTTGTAGCTAATTAGGCCAAAACTCACGGAGCTGCCTGGGATGGGGGAAGATGGCTGTAGTGAGGGGAAAACAGGTCTATAAAGGTGCAGCCACATTGCAGAGACACCGATTTGCTGTGATTTCCTTTTGAATGCAGTGATCAGAGCAACACTTTGATGTGCTGGGGCAGGTAGTTCCACTTCATTTTTATTTTTGTGTTTTTGATCCAGTCAGTTCAGATTTTCTATGAAAATCTGATTTCTATCGGGGATGGAAATATACACTTTCCATTAGTTCTGCTAAACTGATGGAGTTTCTCCCTTTTTTGTTTTTGAATGTGGCAACAGTACTGCCTCTCCAAACACTGCATGTTTCTCCTGTCTAGCTCCCATTTATTCTTCTGCCTCTGTGCATGCTGGTCAGCTTTCACATTTTGGAAATTGCTTTACATGCAAATAAATCCATTTGTGGCTCCACACTCAGGATTTTAAAAGTTACTAGAAAATTCAAAGTAGCATATGACAGATCTGAGCCTTTGCTGCTGATTCGCATAATTGTTTTTAGAGGCTTTGGTTTTCTCATTTTTTTCTTTTATTAACAGATGTGCTCTTCCATTTTAAAGGGCCTCAAAATGTTAATTGTTTAAAATACCAAGGCTGAACATTCTTTATCCTCTCTATGTTTTTCTGCTTTTTCTTTCAACAAGATCACCAACCAGTACACAGCATATTTAATTCACTCAGTAGACCTCAGTTATAGATTAGCCAACTGATTCCTTTCACAGAGCACACTGAGATTTAGAGAAATAGAAGTACACACAAAACATTGGACTTTAAATAGGTGTTCAGACACAAAAACAAGTTATCCTGGCTTGAAAACTTTACAAGAAGCAGCTGGGCTGCAGGAACTATGTATGTCCATGCTTGTACCATGAGTCAAACAGAAGGATACTGATTTAGTTTTGTCTGCAAGAGGAAAGGATGAGCAAAGTCCAACTATCTGGTATTTCCAGTGGGCTCAGATCATGCACACAAATCATTGGCACAGCTCGGCCTGGGTATGGCAACTTCTCCATTTATGGTCCCATTTTGTTGCCCTTGTTCCCCAGACACTGTTATTGACTCAAATGGAAAATTTTGAATGGGCTATAGGACATATTGTCTTAATTGTTTTTGTCACTGAACACATGTTTCTGTTTGAGCTTCCTGAGGGTTTCTAGGCAGGTATGCACTTCCAAGATGAAACCATGATGGGCTCTGAATGATCACCTAGAGGGTCCCGGCTCCAAAATGTGCCTCCAACTGCAAACCTCAGAGCCCCAGGACACTCTGCCCAACATAGAGCCATAGGCAGGTATCAATGCTTGAAAAGGATAAATATCATCCCCTCCCCTCCTCGGTTACACTTCCCAGACCCATTCACAAGGGCCAGAGCACAGCAAAGAAGAAGCCCCAGGGTGGCAGTTACACAGACATCAGCTTCTTCCTACTTAAGGATTTTTCTCTAAGCATTCAGAAATTGCAAGAATAAATGTTTTTGGCTGCTAAAAGCTGCTGAAGGTGACCCAGTGAGTGGGCAGCAGCAGCAACACTTTGCTCCTGTGTTTCCCCCCTGTTGCCTTCCCTGGTCCTCAGAAACATCTGTCACACAGCGTTGGAAAATGAAGGGGGTTTGCTTACCCCTGCGGGAGGTGTTTCTGAGTCTCAAATAAAGGTTTTGAAAGGCTTGCATGGAAAGCAGTAGAGAAACTCAACATCCTGTCAGTGATGGGACACAGGCAGGCTGAGGAGATGGCTCACAGCCCCGGGGCTGCCTTGGGGAAGGGTTTCTTGTGCCCTTGTTCCTGTCTCTATCCATGTTGTAGTTCCAGTAAAGAGCCCTGGGATAAACACAACTTGGGCCTTTAATAATGTACAGCTTACAGCGGGCAAGATAGCCAAGGTGTGTGCTGTTTCCATTTCAAACGGTGCTTCTCCTCTGTTTTCTCCCTCCAGATGAGGGGCAGAGGCAGGTTTAATTAACACTTTCCTGGCTGGTAGGAGAACAGTTCAGTAATGGACAGGGCCTGCCCACAAAGGCTCAGAACCCAGTGTTGGGGACAGTCAGAGCAATATCAAACAGCTGCCTTGGGAGCTGGCACAGAGGTGCTTGAACCTGTTTTATTCAATTCTGCCAGTAATTCACTGGTCTCATTTCAGTCTGAATGAATCCAGCACATGATGCACTGGTGCGCTCTCATCTCAGGAGTCTGCCCCATGCAGCGACGATATCAAGGGCTCCCTTCAACTGCCTGAAGAGCTAGTGCCATCTGAGAGGTGATTCAAGGGTACCTGAGACATCCTTAAGGTAGACGCAGCACAGGACCCAGGGATACCCGCCCAGATGGAGGTGTACCAGTGCGCCCTGTGGGCATCTTGAATGGCACCAGATACCCACGTTGAAGCAGGTGACCTGAGCAGCTGCCTTGCAGATGTCTGCCCCACTGGACCGTAAGATGGGAGCACAGTCCCCAAAAAAGCATTTTGTGCCTTAATATTATTCAAGAGTGATGTTGGGATACAAATCACAGATCCAAGCGATGACTTCACCTGTCACTATTCCCAGGCAAGACCTTTCAGCTGGGCCAGTTAAGGCCCAGTCTAGTAGCTGCCTGCAAGTTGTTTCTTTTAGGATTTCAGCAATGGGCCTGGCTTCCAAGTGACATTTCTGAGCACTTCTTTCTAAGCTGAAGAATTCTCTGATGGTCCAAGCCACACTCTGAAGGCATGAGCAGTAATCTGTTCAAAGACATAACCCTCCTTTTCTTTGAAATGTTGTCAGCTTGTTCATTTCTGAAGGAAGGCAGCAAGAAGTACAACATGATACGTATTTTATTGCTATTAATTTTTGGACATATTACTTATACAAATTCCTGAACGTATTCTGCTTTCTGAAGTTTTTTATTAGCTGGAATTATTTTCATTATTTAAGAAAGATGTGCATGTTGAATTGTAGTTTGTTTCCTAGTTGTTTAAACTCTAAATGAATTTGACTGTTAACTTTCCTGATATCCATTTGCTTAGTATCGATAAATGGCACAGATGTCCTGTCAGCTCTTCCCTGCTGCTATAGAATACATGCAGCTTCTTTGCAACATGGACCAAATCACTTCTTCCCTAAGGATGGGGCAATATCTGTAAGAGGATATGCCTGAGTAAAAGCCAAAAGCTTTCACTGGCTGTCTCTAATCACCAGCACTGCACTTGGTCAGTGTAGAGCTGGGAAAGAAGCAGATAACAAAGGGGACTCAACCAAAACACATGGTCCCAGTTTGAAATCTTTCTTGAGCAAAAATTTCTCTTTGTGCTTTGCATTCCAGATGACCTTTTCAAATAAGTGGGAAAGACCAATGAAACCGCATAGAGAAAAACCTGGAGCCTGAGTAAGAATTACTAAAAATGCCACATCCTACCCATTGCTTGCACCTGAGTCAGCCCGTACCACAGGCAGTGGTACCAAATGCTGCAGTCACTTCTTGGGATTTTCTGGCTGTTATTTCAGCTGGCTCTAGAGAGGGGAGTTCAGAGACAACTTTTCCAAATTCTGGAGGTGATAAGGTGTGAAATTTGAGTCTGTTTTGTAGTTGGAAGATGGCAGAATAACATACCGCTTTCCATATAATTCTGCATAATACAATTTATCTGCCTCATTCTGTCAGCTACAGAATCTCTCTTCATTATTACTGCAGCTCAAGAAATCCTCACTTTAAATCTGCCCCCATCACTCTTTCCTGTCATGTCTACACCAGCCTACATGTCATTGTCTCTTTAAGTTTGCTAGGAAGGACTTCATCATGCCTTACATGGTCCTACATATTTTTCTCATACCATCTTCTCATTTCATTTCACATAATTTATTTTGTATTTCCAGGCACTTGTCGTCTGTGTTAGTCCCCTTGTTTAACATTATCCTCCTGACTTGACTATATGATCATCCTACTGACTACATTTCACCTTCTGCTTTACCCAGTTCTTCTGTTTTTCAACACTTTCTGTTTCTGGCAAGGTTTTAGTGTCAATTCACCAAATAATTCTTGCTGTCACCACCTGCTAGTAACACAAGTTAGGTGACGAGTTACCTTTCAGAACTTGAGCCCCACTTTCCACCAGCTTTAAGGGGAAACAAGCAGCCCAGGGCTGACCTGCCAGTTTGGGAACCCTGATGTCTTCAAAGGGTGCCTTACTGAACTGGGCAGTACAAACCTGCAGTATCTTGAATGAAGAAAAGAATGAAAAGAGCAAACATACCATGTTTATTACAACAGTAACGATATCACAGTCAGTATGTATTGCCTTATTCCAGATTTATAGCTGGGATCTGTGAATGCCCCAGGGCTCAGCATGCAATCGCAAAGACACTCTATTTGCATGTACTCTGCATTCTATAAATAAAAAATGGAAGTGTCAGAGAAGCATTTTAAAACACTATGTTATTAAGCAGTTACCGGCAGATCTTGTGCTTTTCGGTCATTAGTCTTCTACAAGCTCTCCCTGTATGTTGTGACAAGCTGTAGATGTTCTAGCTTTGGTGCCAGACTGAAAACCAAAGCAAAAGAAAAAGAAAAAGGGAGGGGAAAAAGTTATCTTTAAATCTGTGTGTCTTAAGATAAAATCCTGCCTGCAGACAGAGCCAGCTGGCAGGAGTGATGGCTAAGCCCCATTTCCTTCTGTGAACAGCCACTTCACTGGCAACCTCAGACACACAGCCCTACGCACCAAGGGATGCTGATGGTCCATGAAATTTGAGCCTGTATCAATGATACATTTAATTTCCCATCCTTCACTTCAGTTTCAGATAGATATAACTCATAAAGGACAGCTTTAGCTTTTGCACTTAGCAAACAGAAGCAAAACCAGTGCTAACACTAAAAGGCTAATTTTTAAACCATTTACTCTTTTCCTGTGGAGATCCAGGACCTCAGAGATTATTAAAGCAACACAAGTTTATTACTTGGTCAGAAAGCACAAAGATATTAATTCTCCTTGAGATGCAAAGCAAGCAGAGGAAAGATCGAGACCCCCAGGTCTCTAAGCAGGGCATTCTCTCACATCTCCATCTCTCCTTTTCAATCTGTGTCCTACCCAGCCTGGCAAGCTCCCACCTCTGGCTGGGACACACAGGACTGCTTAAATTCGAGAAGAAACTTCTTCTCAGTAAGGGTAGCGGAACACTGGAACAGGCTGCCCAGGGAGGTTGTGGAGTGTCCTTCTCTGCAGACATTCAAAACCCACCTGGACACCATCCTGTGTAACCTCAGCTGGGTGTTCCTGCTCCAGCAGGGAGATTGGACTGGATGAGCTTTCAAGGTCCCTTCCAATCCCTGAAATTCTGTGATTCTGTGACCATCATTCCTGCAGCATGTCTGCTTCCTCAAGAGCCCATGTGAGTGGGCTGACAAGAGGTCTACCCTCCTTCTTCCCCAACACCAGCAAGGTTGAAGCTTAATACCTCTTTTCCTCAGGGCTGCCAGCCTGGAGGGAGATCCCTGCGTCCTCGCTGATGTCCTCCCCTTGGTTAACTGCCCTCTGAAGCCATCCACTCCCAGGACCTGTCCTCTGCTTTGCTGTCTCTTTTCCTGCTGGTTACTCCCTTACCAAAATTTTCTGATTTCACTTCTGGGCATCACACAGCTTCATGTCAACTACATAACCCAGGGATGCATGACGTATTTAACCACTACAGTCAGCTCCCTTACTTTTCACCCTGTAGAACACAAATTTTATTTTACTTTTTTTCTTTTCAGAAGGCGGCAGAGCATTGCCATGCAATGACCTCTTAGAGGTGAGTAAATTTATAGCTCTCCCACCCCTACAAAGGCAAAAGTAAAAATTTAATTTACTTTCCTAAGGCAGAACTCTTCCCTCTTATCCACTGTCAGGGCCACACTGACTAGTGAGAAAGGAAAGGGAAAAAAGAAAAGAGAGAGAAGGAGGAAGGAGGAGGAGGAGGAAGGACGAGGAAGAGAAAAGAGAGAAGAAAGAACAATTCTACAGTAGCAGGAAATAATTTGTGCTGTAAGGTACCTCAGTCATTAGGTAATTATTCTGAGTTCTGTTTGTGTTTGGGTTCGAATGAAAGGGTGAGTCCTACCTCAACAAGAGCCAAATCTCAGTGTACCCCAGATTTGTTGACTGTGCCTGTGCACATTTCCCTGTTAAGGGTCACACCCAGCACCTACACAGATAACAATAAATACAAGCCTGTGTCTCTTGCTTCCCCACTGGCTCTGCTGAGCTTGGTGACTCAGTTGAGATCTTGCTCTTTACCAAGTGCCTTGAAGCCATAGCCCCCAGAGTTGAGGTGCCACCAAGGAGACAATCAAGTGAAGGGAAACCTGCCCCTAAGCACCACCAGCAATCCCTCCAGTGCCATGTCCCATCTCAGAGGGTTTCCATAGTCCAAGTTCCACAGCCTCTCCCTCTGCCCCACCTCAGGGATGGGGCTGCAGCCACCAGCTCTGCACAGGCAGGGGGCTGGAAGGGCCTCATGGCCCCAAAGAAAAGCAGATGAATCTCAAATCCAGGGGTTAGGCAGATCCACCGTGTAAACAGCTTAGCAAGCTAAACACTTTTTTGCAAGCACACCTGGGACTGGGTAAACATGACTTATGAGCCAAATCCCATCCCTAAACCTAAGCTAAGGCCTGGGCTTCCCAGAGCAAGCAGCCAGGGTACAAGGGTCTCTGACTCCCCATTTTGCCAAAATGAGAAAGCAAGAATTGCTCTTCATTTAAGCAATTTCAGGAGTCTGTTTACAAGGCAGCCCCACAAGCAGTTATGCAGAGAGAACTGCAGGATTGCCATGCTGCAGTGAGTGGACAGGGAGAGGGGAGAAAGGGGGAGTTCACAAACTGTTGCTGTGTTTCATATACATCTTCACACTAATTTTCTTCATATGTCAATAGAGGGCCCTACCACATGCAAAATTACCTGCACCCCTGTGATCATTTTCCTGATTTACTGCTGGGTCATCCCAAAAAAAGCACCATAGCAGATGAAGTTGCAAGTTTGAAAACCACTGGCTTGGGCTTTTTGATTATTATTCTGTTTCCTCTGTGAGAGATGAGCTGCACTTCCAGCTCTGTGTTCTTTATTTGCAGGTGATTTTTACTTAACTGCACTATTGATCCCAAGATGGATAGGAAGCCCAGAAGCTTAAGCCCTGTCCCCAAAGGTGTGAAAGCTTCATTAGATTTATGAAATTCTCCAGAATACACTGAGGCTCTGCAGTACATTGAGCAAAAAGGCTTCACATTTTACTCACGCTCCCAAGATTTGTATTGCTTGTTGAATTATTATTTTATTATTATTATTGTTTAGACTCAAGGTTTCTCCTCTACCTCAACCACATATAAAATGCAGTCAATAAATAGATGTAGAGAAGAGCAGCCCATCCCCCATGAGTCTTGAATATCCCATCTCTTAAACTCATTCTAACACTGTAATTTCTCCTTCCTGTCCTTTCTCTCCAGCAGGACAGATTTGGCATTTTTCCTCAAGGGAAGCTCCCATTGTTTTCACCTGGGCTAAATGAAAGCATCTTTGGAAATGGTCAGAGAAAAGCAAGAAACAATGACCTAGAGGTCAAAGATGTAAATGAAAACTGGCGTTCCCTTCTGGTGGTGATGCTCAGAGGGATTGTTGCCCACTGGTGGGATCAGGGCCACAAGGCAGCACGTGTGGTTTTTGGAAGCCAGGTTGTGTATGGAGTCCAGGGCAGCAGGTCCCCAGCACCGTGCTCCAGGTCTCTGAGCAGAGTGTAGGTTTTAGACCTCACCTACCTATTTAAGAAAAGTTAAAGAACTTGCAGGATGAGCTACATCTCTATGTTGCCTCCTTGCCCTGGCTTCAAAAAGAAAGACTTGCTGCTCTCATCCAGTGCTTGCTGAGTTCCCACAGAGGGCAAGACATCCCCAGGTTGTTTCCTTGCCTCTTATTTGATGCAATAATTCTGGTTAAAGCATTACGGGGGCACCAAAGGGACCTCTTCGAACCAGCATTATTTAATAGGGTCACTCACCATGCAGGTAGGGGAGTCAGTTGCAGATTCATGACATCTGTAGCAGAGACTAATTCAGAGGCTAAGAAGTCCAGAGAGGATAATGGAATTAGATAGAAAACAGCTAAATGAGAAAGGGAAAAGGCCACACAGCACATATAGGAAATACAATCCAAAATGTGAAATTTTTATTCAAAAAGAAAGTGAAGCTTGGAAAGCAATAATGCAGCAGTAGTCCAAGAACAGGAATAGACAATAAATAAAGTAAGCATCAGCGGAAACTGGTAGATGTCACCAAAACTTGGCTATACCTTGTGGCTGCTCCGTGGATTAAGCACAGGCTCTGCTGCCCTGCTGGGAATACAGGAAGGTGGTACTGACACTGGACAGACACACCAGCAGGGTCAGGGAGGAGAATGGTAAGGACTGTTGAGCAGCAAGAACAGCCTTGGAGGGGCTACGCAGGAGACATGACAGCTACATGCTTGAAGGTTTTGCAAGATGAAAGTATCCAAAGAAATGAAGTGGGTTTCAATACAGCTGCATGTGGAGGGAATGTAAATACCCAGCTAGAAGAGCAGGAAAACCTCCCTGGCAGCCAAATCACAGATCAGCCTGTGAAGTCCAGCAGGTTCCTAAAGGCACGATTGGAGCATCATGCCCCCATTTTGGAGTAGTGCGAGCCGCCTCCCCAGGGGTGCTGGCAACAAGTAGTTTAGGTGGAGCTTCAGCACAAAAAATCCTCACAGAAATGTCGTCTTTTAAGATAATTTCTACTTTTTGTCCATGGTAAGAAAACATGATTTTCTTCACAATAAACAGTGATTGTCCTCACCATTAAGTGTTTATTTGGATTTTCTTTCTGTTTCCTACTTGCAAAGCCATTGGAGATGGGAGGGTTTTTTAAGCTAGCTCTAGCAATGATAGTGGCAGTAGTAACAAAAATGGAGCTTTAAAGATTCTTTACAGCTCTTTGATTTTTCCTCATTTGTGCCCTTAGAGCATCAAAGTTTTTGCTTGCTTGTTTTTTTCAAGGCAGTATTTTTCAGGACTACTTCTGGTACATTTTTAAGGAAACACTTCACAAGCAACCATCCCCAAGCCATGGGCAGTACCCATTTTCGTACAAGAATGTACCAGCCCTGCTGCAGAGGGTCACACTGGAAGAGACAAATCACCCCCATTGCATCCCTTTCAACGCAACTGTACCCTCCTTCAGATTGCAGGAGGCTACACAGGTCAGTCAGTCCCAGCATAACTTCATTTAACCACCAGTAAACAGCCCTCAAGTGGGCAGCAACAACTCCTTAGGTGGAGAGATCTGTGAGCTCCTCTGACAAAAAGCACCGTTGGATGCACAAAGTATTACTGTAATTAAAACCCCTTTTCTGAAAACAATTGTAGTAGCCAGTCCTGTGCTAAAAGACTGCTTCCAGATGCAAACCCCCAGTGTCATTCTGGCTGACCTTTAAAGAGCCTTTCTGCTGTGCCATTAATTTTCATGGGTCCCTTAGGTGGGCACTTGAGAGAGTTTTCTCTTGCTTTGCTCACTACAGTCCCAGTGTTATGTCGTTTCCAGACACCACAGCCAAAGACCCATGCAGGCTTATTTTTTTCAATGGCTATTTTTATACATGCTTTTAATCAAATATTTGGCTGCTGCAATCACCTTGATTAACAAATGTGAGTTGGACCCCTCCTAGCTCAACGAGTGGGTCCTTTTCTTCATTTCACACACACATCACACCACTCCCCCTTTAATATAGGGAGAGATGTATCAGAATCTAATTTACGATTTCTATGAACAGCTAGAATTTATTTCTTCCTCTTGAATTAGCATCTGAAATAGTGAATTATTTTCCTATAAGGTAGGCTACCTAAATGATTAAATCTGTGACCATGTTGTTTATTTAAACATATTATTTTTTAAAGCTATTGAAAAAGGTTCACATCTCTTCAAGACTGTTTTTCAAGCTCTTGCTTTATTTAAAGCATAGCCCTTATAAAATCACTAAACATATTTCAAAGCTGCCCAGGAGTTATTTGGGCTGATTTACCAATGTCCATGCATTACAGTTAATCAGCGCAACTACCGCAGTGACAGAGAGAGGCCAGGCAGGTTAAGATCCTGCTTTGGAAAATCACATCGTGAGCAGCAGCCGCTGCCCCAGAAGAGCTCCAAGAAATTACAGCCCCACAAGAGACAAAATGGGACATAATCACGTGCGGTTTATGAAGTTCAAAGCACACCTGTGGTTCATCACAATGCTACAAACAGCTACGGCAAACATCACCCAGCTTTCTTTGGGGGATTAGTCAAAATTATACACGTAGGGACTAGAAATCTATTAAGTTATTCAGCAGGTAATAATTCCTGCCAAATCAGGCAGCTATGTTAGCTGCTTATTAACTGCATTACATACCTGCAGACAGAAGGCACGCGACATTGTTCGGCAGCACATCCTTATCCTTTGATTTGTTTCAGGCCACCTGTATTTGTCACCCACCTCCCCTCAGGAAGGCACCACCTGAAATAGGTCAGCTGGAGGATTCCACTCTGAAAATTGATCTTTCTGAATTAGGGCGGCACAAGCTGTGGGCTGAATTACACCCAGCTGTCTACAGGGTTGTTTTATGAGAAGATTGTGCTTTAAAGTCAGGTGAGCCAAAGAAGGGATGAGGAAGTTCTGCAGTTGTAGTGCATTGTATTCTGAACACTTCATGGTCTTCCCCAAAATAGTGCTGCACAACAAATGATACGGTCGAATGACCCAAGTAATATTAACCTTTCTATCTGATGTGGGACTTAATAGATAGATAAACTGGTCTGTGCTCCTGCAAGATAAGAATAGAGAGAAGATGCATCAGACATTTTATAGACCTAAAAGGTAAAAATTAGATTTCTGTAAGTTGTGTGGCTCCCTGACCAATTATTGTGTTGTAATCTTGGGGAGCAATTTAATTTAAATTTCTATTTACTGTTGCTATTTTATTGCCACTAAGAAACAACAACAGCCAATTCCCTCCCATCCTTTGCTCCTGATAGACTTCATGATTTTACTGTGGAGCTGCTCATCTGAAACTCCATCTCAAACTCAGCTGACCCTGGAGCCCCTGGGCTGTTTTGGCACCTGGGGTGAGTTACTCCTCTCCTTGGTGTGGGGAAGTTGTGCTGCACCCACTGCTGGGAGAGCGGAGCAGCAAGTACAGGGGATCCAGGGAAGCTCTCCTTTATCACTAATGCATCACTGGTAATATTCTGTAGTTTTTTAGTTAAAAATTTCATCAGAAGCAATAATATGAAAACAGATGTAGTGCTGGTGCCAGCAATGCGTTCTCCTTGGACAGAACTGCTTTGTAAAAGTCTAAAACCCGGTAGTGATGCCAGCATAAGAGGTATTACAGAGATTTCCACCAGTGCTGCTGGGACGCAGCAAAACATGCTGCTATTATTGGAGAAATATGAATTTCTTGGGACCCCTGAAGATATGCAGCACCACTATCCAGCCTCTACACTGAACAACCAAGAAGTAAAAGAAACAAACATAGTCAACCAAGTATCCTATTGAAAAACTTCAGAAAGAACTGATAACCTGGTTTGGACTTTTCCCAAAATGCTGGCTTTTCTCAGCATTCCCTCCCAAAAGACCTTAAGGTGCTGTTCAATACCAGGGCACACAGCGAAGCAGGGAGTGGGTCTTTGCTGTCACCCACATAGGATGAAGCTCCTACTGACCCCCTGGGCATTTCCACCTCTGAGGTCCCTGTGCAGGGGCATTGAAGCAGCAGGTCCTGGGCCGGATGCTGCTGGAGCTGTGGGTGGGTGAGGGGAGGAGGATGGAGACATGTAGCAGCCTCTGCAGGGAGAGACCCCAGACACACATATATACATTATACCAAATTTTAATTATCACCTTATTTCTAAGTAACACCTAAAAAACCAAGGTTTAAGCACCACATAAACAAACATGCAGCAATTCACAGGAGACTTGTATTTATCATAGAAAGACCTGGCTGTTAAATGGTCTTTTCCATCACATCTTGATTTTTTAATTTAAAAGGGCGGACACAGAGTTATTAGAGTCACTGCTGTATAAAGTCTAATATACATTATTAGCTCCATGGTGTGTGATCCAGCCATGAATGTATAAAACACCCCTTTGCTTCAATGCTGCCTATACACAGTTTTGTTTTGATATCAATATAAAGACGGTATCAAAAAGTCAGTTTTATTTACCTCATCAATGCGCACATTTTACATGCTCACTTGAGCCAGCATGCCGTTTCAGAGGCAAGCCAAAGCTGTTACTAAGGTGAATATAAGTACTATAGAATAAGTTAATTCAGTTTTTATATCTCTGCAGTTGCCTCTTTACGCTCTCCTGCTCCTTTTTTATTCCCGTGTGAAGCGTCAAGCATCATTCCTCTGCTGAAATACTGACACCTTTAGTTTTAACCTCACTGCAGCAGGAAAGGCAAGAACTCTGAGAAGACAGCTCTGAATCTCGATAGTGAAGCTGTGGCCGAGGGGTGGAAGGTGATGGAAGCCACAGGGCTGGGCCAATGGTGCTCAAAATCTCGACGTGTGGTTTGGAGCGTGGAGTCTCCCAGCGGACCAACTCCTGCCTTCTGCTCCCTCAGCAGGTATTGATCATGCCTCAGGTATTGGGAAAGTGCCTTTCCTGATCTGCCATCCCAATCAGGAGAGCAGCAGCCACCGTACCATCACTACCTTCGTTTTCATGTCTGGGTATTTGTTTCCCTTCTCAGGACAGTCTTTGGGAATTCCCAGTCCTCGTCTTCTCTCCTTCACACCCCAAACAAAATATGCAAAGTTATCCCTGAGCTGAACAAGAAAAAAGGGGGGACAAAAAGGGACAAATACTCAATGTGAATCAAGTTTTAAAGGCAAAAACACACAATCCCAGGGGCTTCCATCCACTCTGCCAAAAGAGAGGGGGGGTGTCTCTGCCCGCCATCAGGGGTAAGTCACCTATGGAGAGTCTCCAGTTCCTGGTGTTTGCTGTTACCCTTCCAACCCAACCCAAACTGATTACTGAGCATCTTTAAAATCCTTTTAAATGCCCCTTTCGTTGGCTTGCAGTTTACATAGACACCACCTTTTGAAAGACATGCTACAGATATATCCACACGTAAAAGCCTTGCTCCCGGAGAAGGAAATTCTGATTTCAGACATTTTCCATCACTAAAAGAAAGCATTCAAAATGGAAGAAAATAAATCCTGCATTTTGATTAACTCCCCTCAAGTTTTCCAGCTACAGAGACAACCAAATATTTTTTCCTTGGGGAAAAAAAAAGCAAACCAAGAAGCAAATTACTTTCTCACTTTAGCCACATGAGCTTAAAGTAGGTAGGGCTCACGCTTACGAAGAGGATCAGGGAATCGCCTAAATCAGGGCTGAGTCTACCAGGAGCAGCCAGCGCTGCCCCCCAAAGAAAGAAAAATGCTTCAGATATAATCAGATAGGCACATGTGTTTTCTTCCCACATTTCAGGTCTCCAGTATGTTTTGAATACAACTTTTAAAAGCATTTTTTTTCCTGTGAATATTCTTCTCCATTTTTTATTTAAGTCATTCCAACTCACTTAAGCGAGTTCCTAGCACCAACATGTCCTAACAAACAAGAATTGCATTAAACTTAATAAATTGTTACTCAGCTATTTATACAGCAATATTAAATGCCACTCTGAAAGACCAAGAGCCTGCATTCATAGCAGAAAGCATTTCTTTGGTCACAAAAGCTGGCAAGCAAGATGCTCAGATGGGCTGAGGAGCGAGGCAATAAATCTGCCCTTTCTTCCCTGTTGTGATCATTCCTTATAATTTCTTAACCTTGCTCCAAGACAGGCAAACGCTGCTGGGGTCAAGTAGATTCCTCATTTAAAGGAAAATTAACCTTTCAGGCGGAAGCCAGGTGTCCAGGCTGTGCATAGAGGTTGTGGCCAGGAAAAACCTGGAAACCCCAGCTGCCACACCAAAACAGAGATTGCTGGAGCCATGCAGCTGCAGGGCTGTTAATTCAAACCCTACTTCATAGCACTCCGACCTCTCTATCTACACAAGATCTAGATGTATTTTATCTGTCCTTTTAATGCACCCATTTACAACTTGTTTAAACTTTCAGGGTGTTTAAAAACAGCATGTCATTTGATTTCTCTGTCTTTTAGAGGATAAAAAAGCCTCAGCTGCGTTTCTCCTCAGGGTTGGATTGAGTCACAGTGTGTGGTCTCTGGCAGCCATCACCTGGAGAAAGAATTTACATAGCCCTGCTATCCAGGCAGGATTTTCAGCCAGGATAGGAGGTGAAGGGGAGCACTGTGTACAGTCAGCACTGCTGGCCTGGACCTCACCACAAATCACACAGAGCCCCTGGTCCTCAGCATCTCCTCCCGTTCCTCAGCCTTGTGCTCAGCTCCGGTGCCATTCCTGCACCAAACCCATCCTGCTCATTAAGGACTGATGCACACATAGGAAAAAAAAAAAAAAAGAAAAATATAAATAAAAAGGAAAAAAAAAAACCAGAAGAAGGCACTTGCAGAGTGCTACAAAATGAGACATTGACCCTACAGGTTGTGGAGCATCGTCTCCTGTCATCCCTTTGATCATTAGTTTTGACCTATCTAAATAGGGCAAAGATGATAAATGAGAAACCCTTTCCCTAGGTACAGCCGGAGAGGGAGCGAGGGCCTGTAGGTATTTAACAGGCAGCATTTGCGCCAGCAGAGAGCTGCTGTTACTGCAGTTTCCCAATGCACGAGCTCGGTTGCCTTTGCTGGTGCAGCAGCTCAGCATTACCCTGGGAAACGCACGGGCTGCAGCTTTGTCAAGAACACATGCACAGAGCACCTACTCACCTGCTCCCTAACCTGCCCTCAAGCCCCTCCAGCTCTCCTGAGACACCAGACACTCTCTTGCCTTCGCCTCAGAGACAGGTCCCCATTCACCTGACCGACAGATTTCAGCAGCTTCCAGGGTGCTGCTGCGAGCCATGTCCTGCAAGAGAACCTGCAGGGTGAGCAGGGAAAGGAGCAGTGGAAGGACCACCAGCTGGACGTGATGGAACAGACATAGCAAAATCATCCCCCATGCTCCAAGAGCATCATAGAGGAGGGAAGGTGTATTCTGCAGGTTTGGACCTCGTTGTCAGCTTGCACTATTTGGCAAATTAACCACATTTGTCATTTTATAAGTCAAATGAGTTAATGGAAGGGAGAGAGGAGCTGAAGGTTGTCAGGTCACGACTCTGATAAAATCAAAGCGTATTAGGCAATAATTAGAGGAGGAATTCTAAAAACACTCAGAGACCCATTAAAGGTGAGGGGCACACACAGCTGCCACCCCGTCCCATCTCAGGACCGTCTCCAGGTCCCCTGCTCAGGCTGAGCACTGTGACTGCATCAAAACACCCTGGTCACATCTCAGCTCCCCAGAAGAGGGCTACAGGGGGAGGACTGTCCTGGTGTGTGACTCCCTAATGCCACATTTCCCATCGAACAAATCCTGATGTTATTTTTTTAGACCTCTCTGACCCTCCTGTGTGACCACATCCGCCCCCAGGCTCGGTGTAACCGTAGCCAGGCAAGGGAGTTGTCAGTGCCAGCCAGTCCCTGCACCCACCAGGAGTGTGAGGTTTAGCTGTGGCTTTGCCATGGCTACAGCAGCAGAACAAGAAAACAGACTCGAAAGCAATGGGCAGGGAGATTTCTACCCATCACGCTCACAATGTCCTTTCTAGCAAAAATAACTAAGCTGGTTTAGGCAGAGAGAGTTTGGATAAAGTGCAGGCAGTCAGGCTGGGGGTCCCAGCCTACGAGGGGCTCTCTGCAGCCTATGCAAACCTGGGAAGCCTTACAGCTGCCCCACAACGCTTCTCGGGCATTAAGATATTTAGTCAGAAACAGAACAAAAGTAGAAATGCCATATTCCCTACTGCTGATTTTCATCCTGAATTAAGGAGCATGGGATCAAGGTCGGGGCCCAGGAACACCCTAACCCCAGGCCAGCAGCTGCTCTGGAGATGGACGCTGGCAGGAAATTTGATCATGGACTAGAGAAACCTTTCTGATGGAAACATCACAATGGTGGAAAACTTCTGCAGAAACATTCTACTCTTACAAACCAGCCTTTAGGTAAAAGCACATTTTACTTAGAAACACCTGATGAGCTATACTGATGACATTGCTGTGACATCTGTGCAGTAAATATCACATTAGGGTAATATTATCATTATCTACACTTTGTGGATGACAAGTACAACAAGTTAATGGCACTTAGTTACAACAAAACTCTCTCAAGGCTCTGATGGAGCAGAGCTCTGCCTGGTTTTATCTGTGCTTGTGGGGGCATCAGGTCCTACAAGACACCAGCATTGTCCAAGCCCCATCCCTGGAAGTGTTCAAGGCTGGGCTGGACGGGGCTTTGACCAACCTGATCTACTGGAAGGTGTCCCTGCCCATGCCAGGGTATTAGAACTAGATGATCTTTAAGGCCCTTTCCAATCCAAACCATTCTATGATAGCATCCCCAGCCTGTCTTCTGTGCACTCCGTACAGCCAGGTGCACAGAAAAGTCAAATTAATCCAGAAATTAATTGCAATGGGAGTATGACAACCTCCTCATAGTTATCTCCTGAGGTGGCTTCATGTGTTCTGTGTGACAACTCCCTATACGTTCCTACCCCTCCCACACATCTATCAGCCCCTGTGCTGACAGATTCCGTCCAGCTCTGCGTCTGTAGGCAACTTCACACCATTTCTGTTGGCTGAAGCATCTTGCAGGTGTCTGAGCACCCACAGCTGCAGGAAGACACCAATTTAGGAAGACACCAATTTAGGAAGACACCAATTTAGGAATGCTCAAATCCTCCTTGCCATGGTGTGACTGGAAGGCATCGGCCTTTCCATGAAGGTTTGCCATGGAGCTCCTTCTGTTAGACGCTTTTTTCCAGGCAGGTTGTGCCAAATGGTTTTCCAGGCTGTGGTGAGGCCGGATTTCTTGTGGGAAAGTGCCATCGTGTGGTTGTGTGCGAAATCCTGACTGCACCGTGCCTGCAAACTGCTGCCAGGCAAAGCCCCTCAGACACTGTCACATTATCAGTAAATACACATACAAGTGCAGCCATGCTGCAATAAGGCAAATTACCCTCCTCCCGTCACCGCAGTCTGCAACAAATCTGCATTATAACAGATGCTTGCATCTTCCTTAGCTTCTGGCTTCATTGGAGTCTTAACAACAAATATAAAGTATCTGGTATTTATTATTCTTTAGGGGACAACTACTATTATTTTTCACTGTTAACAAGGTCTGGCTAAATCCCAGAGTTGAAAAGTTGAAGAAAACAATAAAAACAAACCAAAACTAATCACCACCCTGCAGGATGGAGGGTTTCTGGGGTATTCACCTCAGACCAAAGCTGCCGCACAGCGGGCTCAGCCCCCGGGCTCTGCCGCAAGGGAGGGATGGGGAGACGCAAAGCCGGACCCCAGCCAGCAGAGAAGGGCAAGAGGAGCAGCCAGTCACCCAGTTCAGTGGTGAAAAGGGATGCATTTCTCAATTCAAAACCAAGAGAGATGTGAGCCTGGGCTCTGAACTGGGAGGTATGAACCTTCTCCCAGGAGCAGGCACCCAAACAAGACAAGCTACCATATAGCTTAGTAGCCAGGGCATTTAGCTGGGAAAGCAAGATGCATTGAAGCCCTTGCTACAGTTACAGTATATTTACCAAAATTGGAACAACTTTGAGATGTTAAGAAAAATTTGCCCTGGATGTCCATAAAGCAGTGTCTTCTGGGCTTTAAGGAAGTACAAATTGCTTCTTCTATGCTGATCTTACTTTCAAACAATACACCTTTCTTGATACTTATTTTAATTAATGAAAAGAAGAAAAAAATTACTTGGTATTTTTCTTTTCCCAAAGATATCAGTGTTACATTCTCTATATCAAGCACTACAACTTTGGTCCCTATGAACTAAGTGCTGTCATATTCTCTGGGTGTCTCTCCACGATTACTAGAAAACTTACACAATTTTTACAACACAGGGAAAAGCAGCTTGAGTAGCAAGAGCAAAGTACCAGAAATCACCATCTGCCTGCTGGGATGGGGATTCATAACTAAGCAGTATACCCAAACACATCAGGTGCCATTCCTTGTGCAAGGGAGGCACATCTACAGCTGGCACAGCTCAGGCTGGGCTTTCCCTTTGGCAGTCTGGTTTATGGTGTGTATTTTAAGAGATGAAAGAGCCATCGGCTGGACCCACACAGCACAGAGGTGCCCAACTTCTCTTTAAAACATGAAGTTTATATTAAAACTGCCACAAAAAATCATAAACATGTTGTTGTCCTGCCCAACTCACAGCAGTGCCAGTAGGCAGAAAACACAAACTGCAACGTCCCACCAGCAGCAGCACCCTCAGCTGCCTGCGCTCAGCTGTTCAAGTCATAAATAACTCGTTCATCCCAACAATAACGTTCGGTCACTAGCGTTTTCACAAAATGAAGAGATGAGCCTAAACTCACTTGGCATTGATCTTTGATTTAGTTTAAGTTCAGCTGCGAGAAAATACGAGCTTTTGAGCACATGAAGTCAATTAAACCTGGAGTCCTACTTTGTCTAGCTGAATAAATCAAATTCCTGAAGATCGGAAAAGCAAGCCAAGTTCAGGCAGGCCAGTCTGCAAGGGCTTTTTAGTGATCCTTGCAATTTTCTGTGCAGAAGCAGCACTGGTCCAAGTCACCTGGCAGTCACCAGGGCAATAAAATACAAGTGTCCTTTATGCTGCTCCATAACAGCAATCCCATTAAAACCTCCGTTACACAATAAGCATGGTGATTGCATGGTACATTTTATGATTAAGAAGAAACACCAGCATGGGGTTTTTGACCCCTCATATTTCTACATGTGTCCTGGATGCTTCCAGTTCTGCCACCTGCCACATCCCACGGCCGCGGCTCTGCCCCAGGTCAGCACTGGGAGGGGAAGGTGGTTACTGGTGGGTGCTGCATCCATCCATCCCTGGCCAGGTTACCCCCGTGCACTTCATCAAAGAAACATGGAGAGGTTAGGCAAAGGATTTAGTGTATCCTTGGGATGCTAATTACCCACACAACAGGATTTCAAAAACAAGAGAGAAAAAAATAATTGCACACAGGTGCAAATTGTAATTGCCTTTATGTAATCTCCCCAATAATGAGCCTTAGAAGATGAAAAAATACCACTTAATTCTAACCTTAAAAAACAACCAAACAAAACACCAACAGTTGCCTTTTACAATTAACCTTCTGGATGCTTTAAAGCCAACCCAGCACAGAACAACCATGGGAGGTACAAATTTAAGGAGAACAGAGGATTTTCTGAAATGGCCTTTTATTCACGTTGTACTGCCACATGTTTTGATCTGGTGTTACAGGTGCAGAACACCCCAATGTGAACCACTCCCAGAGTTATTCTCAGTGTACAAGACTATAATAGAGTATTATATCTTGTGTGTTTATGTATTGATGACTCTTTGTGTTCAGTCCAAGTTGTTAATGGGAGCTGCCCATATTTTTAGTTCCCTAATGTATCAGAGAGCTGCCATGGCTGTGTACCTTCTCCAAAATTATCTCTAAAGCATGAAATAAACCCCACAACATTGTAAAAACACCCCTACCTATTTCATTCTGTGAGAAGCTTAACATCATTTTAAGTTACAGCTACAAGAAAATGAGCGTTGTGTAAAGCTACAGGTACTTTCCCCTCCTTTCTCTTCCACACACGACTAATAGAAGTTTAAAGAAATTTTCTTGGAGCCATCAATCAACAATTTCAATAATGCAAAACTAAGGTCCTACATCCCTGATTTTGTAACTAATGTGCAGGGAGCCAGATACAATTGTACACATCTCACCTGAGCACACCAGGCACTGTACGAGCTGCGCAGGAACACTTGGGGCACACGTGCTCCCTCCTCTTCTGAGACCTGAGGTCCACCAGCGAGGCAACACAGCTTCCCTCCGGAGCATGAGATTTCTAGTTCTGTACAAAGGACCACGAGTTCGGTGTGGAAGGTGCCTAAACCCACACCATCCTGGGCGGCTTTGGCTATATTTATCCAGTTTTGACAGCAGGGCTCACTCACAATCTAGGAAAAATAAAACCGTCTGGGCCTTACTCCTGAACATGCCCAATTCATGACTAAGTCCCCAGCAGTACCTGCACTTCCTGCATTAAATACAGCTGGAATGCAAAACCCAACTTATTTTACACTTGGCAGCAACGCCTGCTCTCAGCCTGACAGCTTTCACACTCAGATGTCAACTCTTCCACCAAAGAATTCATTTACAAGCTGGCTCATTTCTTTGACAAGCAACTTGCTAATCTGGTTACAATTGCGTCAGATACAGTGACCAGCCCTACAACCACCCCCACCACTGGCGAGCGCCCATTTCTACAAGATACCAACCTGCCAGACCTGCCCTCCTGGTGCAGCCTGTTTCTTCCTATTCTGCCTCCCCTGTCCTGCCAGAGCCCAGTGGTTGAGCCACAGCACAGGAGAACCACCCGTCTTCTCCTTGTTACCCACCACAGCCAAGAACAGCCAAATCGTGAATATTTGGATACCACCACTCTAATCCAGACAGCTTTTTGCAGCACCCAAGACCATCTCAATAACTCACAGCCTGTCAAGGATCCATATAAAATCAGATTTGCTGAAGAGCTTCAACTCTTGTTGCCTCTTGGAGTCTCCCCAAATCCGTGACCGCAGCTCCCACCCCTCGGGTTTCCTCCACATCAACTTAACTCTGCTGGTGCCTTCTCACCAACTGCCCCAGCTCCTCCAAAGTGCCAAGTGTATCTATGTATCAGGAATTTTTTGCCTTTTATTTTTCCCAAGTGAATTTTTAAGATTACTTTCTAGTGGGGGAAAAAAACCCACAACCTTGCCTTTTCTTCAGGTCATTGCAGTGCATCAGAAAACTCGGTCACTAGAGCGTGACACAGCAGCAGAACCAGAGGATTGTCGGAAAAGCACAGCTTAAATTAACTTCTTTATTTTACACACATTTGCCTATTGGTCTTTCTTACCACATGAATCAGTCAGCACTTATTTGAGAAGTCACTATTTGAAAAACTCTCAGAAATTGTATCATTCATAGGGACATGTTAATAATATAGTTTCGTAATACAATTATTTAACATTTTCTTGTTTGCACCAAGATTCTATTCGATTCTAGCATGTGAAGTTTTATAATGCTTGCTGTAAAAAGACTTTCCCATATTTATCCTCATTTTGGAGTCTCATTTATCACGCTTCGAAGCAACTAGAAGCTCTGGAAGTTGATAAGCTTCTCTGAAAAAATCTGAGGAATCTTTACAATTCAGAAGAAACCAAGAGATCTCCCTCTTGTGGTCTTCTACACAAACAGCCTCAACTACATTTGTGAGTTCAGAAGTGTCTAAAGAGGTTTTTTTTTCATCAAATATTAACAAAAATTTTAAGTAATTCCATTCAACATATGAAGTGTTCTTCCTAGAAAGAATGAGAAAGAGATTGTTTTCACTTTATTTTTATCTACATGGTATTTTCTTGCAGAAAAACCACAGAGATGTAAAACGCAGCACTGTCTCCTGTAAACCACCACTTGAAAGAAAGTGGGGGGGAAAAAGTTACAGAACAAAGTAGATGAACAAACCTAACAATGGAGGAGATGTTAGGTTTATATAGATAAGTGCTATCTAGATGAACATATAAACTTCTAAAATGCTCACACTTCAGTTTACACAATGCACATAATGATCTCTACCTCACAGACCAATCTGACTCCTCAAAAAACACAGCGGATATGTAGGAACCCATGCTCACAGCTTCCCGTGTAAGGAGATTAACAAGTCTGACACAAACATAAAAAGAAATTTTGTGCCTTTATTGGAATGGTGTTAGGCTTTAAATACACCAATTTTGATAACCTGATTATTTGGTTTTTAATTAGAAATGACACTACAGAACTGCAAATACTGGTCCAACAGTCTTGTCTTTTTTTTTTGTCTTTTTTTTTTTTAAAGCAAGAGATAGTATGAAAATGCACCAAGTAATCAGAAAGCACTAGCAGGCGTCGGTTAATCCAAGATACTAGCTTCTTCGTTCCAAAAGCACTCGCAGTGTATGGAACCCAGGATTTAGACTGGTCATGATTTGCAAGAACGAGTTGCATGAGTCATGACTTTTTTTCTTTTTAATTTACTTTCAAGTTGGTCTCTGGTAATTTCTTTTCCTCAAATATTACAGTTTCTTTAATCATATTTTTTTCCTCAAAGTATAAAAAAGTATGAAATATAAACAAGCTCCTGCACCGCACCCATGAAAGGGTACAATGGAAGCAATAGAGAGCTGACTATCTACACACCGTCAAATCCCATCAAATCTTGGATAATTCATTAATATACAAAATATCAGGGCACAGAAAGAACTAAAATCCACTTTTTTTGTTCTGTTACGCACAGGTTCGAATAATCAATCTAAAGAAAAAACGTGATCATTTTGGCTTTCCACTACATCTGCATGTTGAGACACTTATTAAAATAATCCTGCTTAATTGTGTTTGGTCTTTTTCTTATTGTCAAGTCATGTTTGTTACCTTAATACCAGCCATCAGACAAACAAGTAATCAGAAAGACTCCTCTTCCTCCCCACCTCCCCAGCCCTGACCCCTGCCAGGTCACAGCTTTAAGACATGACCCCAAACACAGGGTTGTGACGACAGATGCTAGGACCAATCTCTTCATAATCTTTTTTGGTATGGCACACTTGGTAGAATTCAGGCTGTAAAGGGAAGGAGAGAAAAAAGCAAATTAGTCAGTGGTACGTACACCTTAACATTTCAGTAGCAAATGGAAAAAAATAAACACAAATAACTGGGAAGTTCTGATATTAGTATTACATCACACATCACTAAACACTAACGCAAGCAACGTATTTTGCCGCAAAACTAAAATGTGCTATTTGACAACTCTCACAAAGCTGTAATTTGGCTCTCATTTGTTCTTTTGAATCTTTAAAGTCTAATGCAAAAACTTCAAATGGGGCAGGGAGGGTATATTTGCTACCTGAGGCCTATCAGAAACCCCCCAACTGCATTCAATATAAAGCAAACAAAAAATAAGAACTCCAGAAGTGCAGCCAGAGTAACTAAAACATGCTAAACTTTATAGCCAACTTACTGTGGAAGCCAGCATTGATCCGCCAAACCAAACAGCGTATCTTTGCATATGGTGTGTAATGACTTGTACATCAATAGGCTTAGGCTATAAAAGGAAAAAAAAATATACATGAAAGGTCACTTTTGCTGGTAAAAACTAGATCTCTTTTAAAAGGAGTGCATATTCCAAGCCTACTTTTCAAAACAAGTATTTTCTTAAATGCTGAGTAGGTAAACTTACAGTTATAGCATCAGATTTTTTAATGTACAACCCAGACTAAGAACAGCTCTTGTTTATAAATCACCAGTTACCACCTTTAATGAACTTCAAGAGATATTTATTTGCATTCACACCAATTTTCTCCCAAGAGTGTTCTTCTCCAATCATCGTTCTATTTTCTGCTGAATTTCTTCAGGGACTGTTTATTTATGTAAAAAGGGGTCCATGCTACTTACCCCTTTCAAAAAAGCACTTCAGAAAGCTAATTTTTAAGTTTCATATCGTTATTTTAACAAAGCATCAGTTGCAGACTGAAATTTTATAGGACCAATACAGCCAGTCGTGCTTTTCAAAATGACACCACTCATCCCAGTCAGCCCCTTTCCCTCATATCCACACAAGCCTTCATTCCTTACTTGTGCTTATCAAAAACTGCAGCGCACGTACCAGTTTTAGAAGTAGTTTGTTCCAGTACAACCTGCCGAAATCTAAACAATTTGAAACAGTATCTAAAAATAATTTGTAATATATTTGCACAGTTCAAGTCAGTGACCACCTGCAATGCCAGTACTCTGAAAAAGGAAAAATCCAATCAGATGTCTTTATTATATCCTGTTTCCTTACTGAGCTGTAGAAGTCTGGTAAGGAGAACTAAGATTAAATGAGGTTGCTTGAGCCAGAGTACTGTATATAACTGAAAATTCAAAGTTGTCTACATGGCATATATGAAGCCGTACTGCGGGTTTTAAGGATTGTTGGAGCTCATCTAGCTAGATTACTAGTAAAAAATGTATTAGGAAAAATCACTTCAATCTTGCCTTAAAAGGAAAAATCAAAATAATTTTTCTCTCTGCTGATATCTTATGTATGCAGAGTCAACAGAAAAACGCAAAAGGTAGATCAGAGGTCAAAAGTGGAAAGAACAAAAATTAAGCATCATGCAGTTTAATGAAAACATGAAGTCATTTCATAGGATCACAGGATAACTTCGGTGGGAAGGGTCCCCCCAGAGTGTTTCTAGTTCAGCCTCCTGCTTAATGCAGAATCAGCTTTGAGGTGCGAGGAACTTATTCAGAGTTTTATCCAGCTGAATCTCAAAAACCTCCAAGGATGGAGACTGTAAAAACCTTTCTGGGCAGCCTGTTTAATGGTTGATTATCCCCAAAATGAAAAAGTTTTTCCTTTTATCCAAGCTGAACTCATTTTGTTTCAACTTATATCTATTGTCTCTCATGCACCCACCACTCTGCACTGCCACACACACCAAAGGGCTGCTACAAGGCTCCCAAAGCCTCTTCTCCAAACAAGCTGGACCCCTCAGCCTTCCTTCATTGGACATGTGCTTCAGTCCTCTGACCATCCTGGTGGCTCCACAATGAGCTTGCTGCTCCCTCTCTCCTAATTATCTTTAAGTTGAAAAGACTGAGGATGATGATTTACAACTAATCAATAAGCACTAAGCACATACACACAAAAAAAAGCTGGGGTTTGGCCAACTGCTTTTAAGTCCCATCCTTGCATTAGGCCAGACTGATTCAGTTCAAAAATAATGGACAAGCAGCACAAGTGCCTATCAGGGGAAACAGCACTATTATGGCTTCCCACAATGAAAGGATTATATAAATATTTTCCAGTACCAGTCTACAATTCTCTACAACATATGAATCTCTGAAAAGCTTCTATAAGAACTTGAAATAAAAATGAAGACATTTCAACAAACAAGAACATCATTGCAATACGGTATTTTCACATTTTCCAGGTAACAAGGGAGAGAAAGATGCCTGTTAAACACATTAGCAGCAAGAACTAACCTTCAGTCTGCCACCACTAAGTTCTTCACTAAGTTTCAGTCTGGCATCAACGGTCCTTTTCAAGTCTCGCTGTAAACGGCGACCAAAGTCCCTGAACATGGTTGAGCCTCCAGAGAGGACAATATTCTGTTTTAAGTAACAAAAATTATTAACTACTGCTGAAAATTTACATCTCCAACCTTATTCAATTCTTAAATTCTAAATATATTATTTTAATTACAGTTAACAGGTATGCTTTTACTGTAAGCTTTAAATCATCTAACACAAGCCTGGCAGAATACAAAGAGATTGCCACATTAGAATCGGCTGTGCTTTAAAACCCATTTTTATCTTAGTACATCTCTCTCTCGCTCAGGTTGTGTTTCCCTTACTTCTCTTTCCTTTAAAAGAGAGTTTGAGTGATGAAACATATTCTCAAAAAAGTGTAAATGAACAACATAAAGCCTTCTGCATATTGGACTTCTTTCTAGAAAAATGGTTAATTTTGTCATTGGTTTGTAGTTTTGTTTTTTAATAGTTTCAAATACTTATTTCAGCATTCTGAAACAAGCACTAAAAAAATCATTATAGCTACTGACCTTATACAGAGGACGTCTAACATCAATGGGACAATTCTGAATAACTTCATCTACTACTTCTGAGATTGGTTGCGTAAAGTCAGGATTAGCAAACTGTAATCAAAAATAAAACCAGAAGTCAACAAGTAGGACCACAAATTGTATATCAGAGGTGTCATGACAACTAATAATGGAAATAGTTATGTTAGCTATTTTTGTTGCCATTTATAAAAGGTTTGAAGGAATAAACCTGAAGAATATATTTTGTCAGCTATTCTTTTAGCTTTTGTTACCCACAACAGGTCAAAGAACACACGCCCTTCTCAAATGCTGAGCACCAGGGCAAAACAGAGTAACACGAAAAATCTGCAACAGGAGAACACAGAGAGAGGACAGAGAGGGAGAAAAAAAGGCTTTATTCCCTTTTAGTTTTTCCCAACAGTAGAAGAGAGACTGAGGGTTATAAAGGTAAGACGACAGAATATTTGGAAACTTGACTTTTCAAAAGACAAGTAAGAAAACAGGCTACAATGTGGTGAGACCTGGAAATTCTATTAAATATTTCAAGATGAAAATATAAGTTTAGTAATCCATTTACTTTAAAAATTTCAAAGATAGTGCTTTGTTTAGGTATCAGCCTGAATTTGTATAAAAATTACTAACAATCAAGAATCAAAGCCACACTGACTTCCAATAGCTGGTTACCTATCTACAAATAAGGAGAAACACAAGTCAGAATAATCACTTATTTAGAAGTTTACAAATTCTCTCAACTAAAATGCAACTAAACCAAAGTGTAGACAATTTAAATCAACTTACCTCAGGATGGAAGAAAATCTCTGGCCCCAGGAACCTCTCATAGCCAACATCAATGGTAAATTCTTTCTTTGAGATAGCATTAATTCCAGTATACTGTTTAATCCACTTTGTACCATCTGTGTCATACTTGTTAAATTCTTTTACTAAGTCAGGGCAAACATAACTAAAGCGTTCCTGAAAATTCAATATGTACAGTTAGAAGTATCTTCTTAAGTATAGCAGAGAAGATGGTATGAACTTAAAAGGTTTAAATTACTATAGTATTTTCAAAAATAGGAGTTTTAAATTGGCAGATATAGAAAAGGCCCCCAAAACGGCTGAACCGACATTTACTGTATATGGTTAGATAACGGCTCTGCTACTACAAATCATTTCTGTGCAGCACTGAAAGCACATCTTGCTGAGCTCAATTACTTTTCTTCTATTTTTCCTCTGAACGTATATGATGGTGAGAAATGAGTTCTAAAGCATATTGAAGAATTGCCATAGAAACAAGGTTTAAGAGTACTTTTAAGCTGGATGTCTTTCAGAATAGCTTTGTACTACGAGAAAGAACATATCAACATAAAAGAGCAATTACAGCTCTTTGCATTGCACATCCCACCAAGAATATTTGCCACTGAATATTACAATAATAATAATGAAGGGAGGAGAAAGGGGAGACTACAAGTGAAGAGTGAAATTCTAGGCCTAATTGAGTATAACTCAACAATATACCTTAAATGTAAGCTATTTGATATTATTACATTATTTAGACATTCTTATATTATTTAGAGACAAAACATCCTTATTTGGAAGGACAATGGTTTTAAGATATTATTGTATTTTAAAAACAGGTATCAAGCTCCGATCTAAAATAACCTTAACAACTGCGATGTTCACTTTACCTTCACTGCTTTAGCTGTTTCCAAGGATTGTTCCGGAGGAATTCCTACTTCTCGCTCCCTCAGCAACTGCTGAATGAAGTATGTTATATCTCGGCCAGCAATTGGAATGTGTTTGATACAGCTGCCAATCACGTATCCTTCAGCCTGTACATAAAATTAATTGGGAGAAAGATATTGACAAGAGTTCCTTTCAACAAAGCTTAGGAGGAAGAGATAAAGACATGGAGTCTAAATTTCTGTTCACTACCTGCGACTGTGAGGCTGAAGCCCTTTAACACTGGCTTGTTTTAATTACCAAAAATCCAATTCTTCAGAAGCCTTATTTTACTTTAGTGTTTCATTTTGCATTGGTTCATAATTCTTACAAAGTCAGGAGGAACAGAAAGGTCACTAGTACATAAGGCAGACAAATAGCTATACTCACTATTCCTCGGCCTTTATTTTCTCTTCAAAATGAGGTTACTCTTACCAAAAAGGTCAAGGAACCTTGTATCGTGAAATATTATTTTAGAATAAATGATGTGGCTCTGCAGTCACAGCCACTGATGTAAGACGTTACAATCCACATGAACCAAAATTAATTTTCTGAAAGCAGGGAGAAAACGCATCATTTCAGCACATTAATTGAGACGCTTAGAACATCAGACCGGCCCATGCTCATCCATCAGTCTCCCCTTGGAAGTCACACTCGTCCTGGGGGCCAGTATCGTGGCATTACAAATATCTGGTCTAAACACAGAAACCAAAAGCATTCAAGAGCAGCTTTCAGCCTCACCAGACCTGCTACATCCAAACAGACGAATCCAGACATCACAGCAATATTAAATGTTTAAAACTTCCTATATACACCTTACATTCATATAAAACGTTCTACCACAGAAAATAATGTCATAAAAAAATACCACTGTTGTTAGCTTCACTATAGTGATAACTGTGTTAACTCCTCTTTATCCATTTTATTATAAAAATGGTATACTATTGCTGTCAATTTGTTCAACATGTTTAAAAATTCCAGAAATCAAGCAAGTATCACTCTACAAAGGAGCTTAATGAGTGACATAAAATAACCACTCATTTCAATTAAACAAAACAAACCCATAGATCAGGAAGCTTAACTGTTTAAAACAGCAATTTGAACTATTAAATACAATTTTTCAAAAGTTTACCTATAAAAGGTTTGGAATGTCAATTGTTTCCTACTTATTAAAAATACGCCATCTCAGATGAACTGATTGAACAAAGATTTAGCCACTATATTCCACTAAGATTAATAAGAAATTGCCACATGACAGCATATATTTAATCACCACCAGTGCTATTATTTGGTCTAAAACAACATTTTGAAAAATTGAGGTTACCGTGGCATGATAAAGCTTTGCATAAATTTCAATCTTAAAAATGGCAATCTAACTTCATTTTGAAAAGAAGAATGCATCTGGTGTCTAGACACGCATTTCACTTCCCAAGGAAAGATGGGTAGAGACATACAACCAGTCACTTGAAATAAAGAACATTATCAAGTGCTTCCCAATTACAAAATTTCAAATATGTAGCTTTGTAAAAGGAAACACATACCTACAGCAAAAACAATAATTTGACAGTTAAGAAACTGCAGCTGTGCATGCTAAATATCTATTAAAACATCACGATTATACCAGTTTTTGCTTTTAGCAACTTGATATATTAGAACAGAAAATAATTAACGTGAGAAGTCTGTTGTTGGGGGTTTTTTGGTTGTTTTGGTTTTTTGTGTTTTTTTTTTTTTTTTCAGTCAAGTAGGAACTTTTTTCTTTTTGCTTGTATCCCTGATGTGTGATATCATACTACTAAATATTGGCCAACAGATGGAGAAAAATTGTAAATGATACTATATCTGCCCTCAAATATTTTGCATTATTTATGTTTTATATACTAATTGACTGAATTAAACAAAAAAGTTTCCAAACTTTTTGGGCTGGCTATTTTAAAAAGCATATTCAAATACCAGCAAAACAAACTGAAAATATGATAAAGGAATACAATTTCATTGATCACTTAGAAGATGATTTGTCAAGGCTGTGCCAAGATAAATCACTGAAAGACAATATACCCTGACAAGCTCTGCGTGCCAAAGAGTTGAGAGTTTCTGCGTTACAAAATAAACAAAAAACCTACAACCCTGGAAATTAGGTGACATTTTTGAACATTTCTAGCTATAATTCAGTCTGTATAAGTGTAAATTTCAGAGAAGTTATAGAACAAACTGTTCTCCAGTTTAATGGTTTTGATGCATACTTACCACAGGAATAACATGAGTGACACCATCGCCACTGTCTATAACTGTACCAGTCAGTGTTCGTTCTCCTACTTGTCTTGACGTCCAAGAGGCAGCTAAGGCAAGGACAGCCTTGGAAAAGAACACGTACGAAAAACCAAATCTTAATACAAGCACCACACTGCAGATCCCACCTTCCAGGAGCCCTCCCAACACACTCAGCCTGACGCTCTCCTGGTAACTTACCCCATGGAAACTGATATAGTAACATCATGTTTGTGTACACAACAGCTCACAAAAAAAAGAAGCTGCATAAATGTGGTTTTTGACTCCTGATGCTTTTAAGCCACGTTGCAACAAACAATTTTTCTGTTACTCCATATTGAGAGGGATTCAATTCTTGGTCTAATACCAGTAATACTATTTATTATTATGAAGTGGTGTGGTGGTGTTTTGTTTGTTTAAAAATTTAAGATGCAACAGGTACATTTTTCTGCTTAGAAGCTGCTTGAAAATGCAGGTAACAGAGGAACTGAGCACAGAATCAATATCCACTGTCCACATATCAAACATCCACTGGTGAAATTGCTACCCAAAAGTAAAGTATTTCAAACACCACTCATATAGTTTCACAGTGAAATCAGTTTCAACACACAGAGAATTACTGTAACTCTAACTTTCAACAGCCCTGCCCTTACCTGAACAGCAATATATAGCCCTGGAACATTGAACGACTCAAACATGATTTCAGCAGTATATT
Organism: Patagioenas fasciata; assembly: GCF_037038585.1. Classification (NCBI taxonomy): domain Eukaryota; kingdom Metazoa; phylum Chordata; class Aves; order Columbiformes; family Columbidae; genus Patagioenas; species Patagioenas fasciata. Next base: position 8,607,402 of record NC_092526.1, on the reverse strand, counting down.
CTCTATTTTCTGGAGTATTTAATGGAGGCTCAGTCTGTGAGACAAAAAAAAAAGTTTTACTTACATCCAAATCACTTTTTAAATACAGTCAACAAATCCTAAGTTTTGTAAGATGAGACATTCAACAATAACGTAAAAATGGTCATGTGCAAAGGGTGCTTTTTAGAGATAAATGGTGCAATTAAGAAAATCTATAAACTCCTCTGACAATAACAGGATTTATGCAAACTGCACTGTAAAATCATGATGACTTCAGTGGAAACAAAACCAGAAGTGTAGTAAAAACATGGTAGTAATTACTGCTTAAGACTTTAAATGATGGCCCCCTTTGTGGGTTCGTTAGCTCATTACAACTGTTGATTTTACTTGAAAGAATCAAGAACCATGAGCCTAAAAATGACAAAAGAATGTAGCTTAGCACATTTAAAGAATGACAATTATTAAAATTTCTCAGATATTCATAAAAGAAAAAAGCTGTTTTGCTTCAGAAGGCAATCGCTATAAAACAACTTGATATCATCAGCTGTAGAAATGTACTTAACTGAGAGAAGCTCACAACAACATACAATACACTGTGATAGTATGCTGTAATTTGCATTAAAATACCAAACATACTCGATATTAAGTCTCTTCTCTGAAAGAGCATTTTGGATAGTGTTACAGAATATCTAAGAACCGAGCAGACAAAAAAAGAAACAACAAAATCACTCTTTTGTTGCATCAACTATGTAATAGGAGGATAAAGAGAGGAGGGAGCCAGACTGGTCACAAAACTGACAGGACAAGAGGCCAAGGAGACAAACTACACCATGGGAAATCCTAAGGAGACATTAGGAGGCAAAAAGGTAACGTAAGGGTGGTCTAATATTGGAAAAGGGGCCCAGAGTTGTTATAGCATCTTGATCCTTGGAGATATTCTAAGTTTGGTTGGATACAGCCTTGAGCAACCAGACCTAATCAGACCTGCTTTGAGAAGATTATTGCCTTAGAAGTTCTTTAACGAGTAAGGACAACACCTCTAACTCCAAACTTGCTCTATAAATATCACAATAAAACTATCTCTTTCAATGGCCTTAAATTAAATAATAAGGAACAGAAGATGCCTCAGAATAACATTGACCTTAATTCAGATCAAATCTGCCCAAACATGACAATCAATCCTGATTTCACAAAAGACAACAAAAATTCACTCTCTAGACAAATCATCCAGGTGGCAGCATTGTAAAAACAAAAAAACTGAAATTACACCAAGTCAAAACACAAGAGTACTTTTTTGCCTCAAAAACATGAACTTGATCATTGAATTCAGTAGCTAAGCAATAGGGGGGGGGGGGGGGGAAGGATGTAGCAGATGTAATTTGGAAGAAAACAAGAACAGAAAGGAGTCTGCAGTTTCGATATTCTGATGTCTTCAGAAAATTAAATAACCTGGATGGGATAAGCCACGTCAGGAAAGCTTCTGGTAATTTATATATACTTTAGTTTTCAAGATAAACAGATTAATATTTAAGAAATATTAAATAAATCAGCACAAACATTCTTACTAGCCATCTGCAATTTCATAAGTAGCACATAATTTTACCTACCAGAAGAAAATAATGATCCTCGGGTTCTGCCCTTAGATACTTAAAGATTACTTGCTCCATAAACCTTTCCATCAAGTCCCAGTCTTCAACTATACCATGGCGAATGGGCCACTGTTGCAGAAAAAAATCAAAGCAGAATTGGAAACACAAGGATAAAAGAAAAAAAGCAGTCAGCGTTTTGAACTGCAGTAAAAGCATAAGATCTACATATGCAAGAAACCCTGCATTAGGTTTTCCATATTCCGCTCTGACATCCATTTCAAATACAGATTCCAGCCCTGACCAGCAGAGACAACACATGGCACTTGGCACATGGAACAGTGGCACGAGGGTAAATCAAATGTTCCCCCATCCCAGTATCCCGACTCTGACGTTGCTGACAGGAGATGCCAAAGAACACCAAAGAATGTCATATTTCCGCTTAACACTCTCCCATATTCACACACAGGGTGGTGAAGATCAACAAAACTAATACCAAACCTTATTTTCCATTTAAACGGAGTTAATAAGAAAAGAAGATTAAAGTTAACCAAAAAGCATCCATAGAAAACTGTTTACTGTATAGTTGATGTTTTCTAAAGAGTACTGGGAAGTTATTTTAAACACTTCTCTTAATACCTTGGTTGCATAAGTTGGTTTTTCTATTGCTTCATCCCCAATAAAGAAGTCTAAATCATCAACACCTTTCAAAACCCTCCTTTGTGCTTGATCGACCACTTTTGCTGATTCTTTGATAGCAATACCTTTAACAGAGAACACAAACAATACCATAGATTAGATATCCTGCACTAAAACAGAAAAGCCAACATTCAAGAGTAGGAACACACTGTAATTGTATTCATCCTTTGTTTCAGGCATAAGCACAGAAAAGCTAAACAAAAACAGATAATTGGAATTCCAATCATAGGTAAACATAATAGGGATTTATAAAGTAACACCATACAGATCTAAATGACAGTCAAATGCAATCAGGGAGATAAAGTAAAAAACAATCACTAAGGTAAGGTATCCCTACAGATCTCATTGTATTCAACAAGTGTGCTAATTTTCTGCATGCGCTACTAATTCAAAAAGAAAAAAAAATGCAGGTCTAGAAGTTGCATAAAGAGCAATTAAAGAAAACAACCAAACAAAAAACACATATTGCGACTATCTAAGTGGATGTTTTACTTCACTTGCACCAATCTGATTTCTGGACATATTATAAAAGTGAGATATGTTACACAAACCAGATTTTCACAAAGTCCATGTTTAATTTCTTCCTCTGAATCCTACTCCTAACTTATAGTTAGGAACAGGATGGGGAATTTCCTTTAAGCAAGACTGTAAATCTCTCCTTCACTTCAGGAATAACTGGCAAAAGTTAAGAGCTTGTATCTTAGCAATTTATTCTAGTACTCATCATAAAGTTCTTATCACAAAAATATGGGCTAAGGCTAAATACAGGATCCTGGAAAGTTGGGTCAGTGATTAGTTATCACAGGAATACACGTGTTCCCTTCCCTCATCTTTTGCATCAGCCCCCCAGCTACGAGTGTTGCAGAGTCAGCAATACCTGCTGTACTTTTTCAACTCCTACTAATTGCCTTTAAACACAATGCTCTACACAAACGAGGAAATTAATGTACATAAGAAACATTACTATCAGCCTCAATTATTCAAAGGATGCGATCCAAAACCTCTTCCAAAGGCAGAATTATTTCACTAATTTTTATCTTTGGTAAGAAGTTCTGTTTGCTCACAACTAAGGTTTTAAAAAGTCATGAGAACATCTGCTGCAGCCTCAAGTCCACCAGCCACAGGATCTGGAAATCAGCACCATTAGTTCATTGATGCTCCCTCCCCATATAGAGCAACAAATACAGCTGTGCAGACAGAGAAACTGAAAAGTTGTGAAAGACTCAGTAAGATAAACCAGAAAACATTATTTTGAGCTCTTCAGGAAGAAAACCGAATCATCCTGTAACTTGTGTAGCAGCTTACGGGAAAGCAGAGAGGAAGCAAAAGGCTGGAGGAAGCCAAAAACATGAAGGGCTGGGGGAGAGATAGGAAGTAGAAGCTAAAATGGTGGGGAAGGAGATGTCGCAAGGCCAGTTTGCTGTTTGCTGCAAGGGAAAAGAAGAATCTTGCCAAATATTTTTCAGGTTCTCATTACAGAGCTCACACTTTTTGGGAAATTTTTCTGTCCAGATGTGCGTTATCCTCAAGAAGTTTCAAGATGCTATCTCTTGCCACAGGATTGTAGGAACTTTTAAATCAAAGTGGTTTCACCCTGTTACAAGTCTAAAACTAGATGGGAGCTCTCAATATTTTGATTTCTTGGGAGCCAGCCTGCTCAGTCCTCATTCTGAAAGTCAGAAATGAGAAGGAAACAACATGAATCCAGGATCGTATTCTGAAAATACAAACAGGAAAATAAATCTTGCTGAAACGGCGGTGTCTGAAGATGGGCAGCACTCCAGTAGCAGCTCAGAGCATTTGCCCTTGGTTTGCTTGGCACCAGAATTAAGAGTTTTCAGAAAAAGAGAGGACATACTTGCATCAAATCAATTTCTGCACTTGCCCACTACTCAAGCCCTTTTTTTTTTTTCTTTTAAAGGTAAAGGAAAGGCCATTTAACATGTAAACTGTCATAGACAAACTGAAATAGATGACAAATCAGAAGAACTACTGGGTAATGGAAATAAATTGATTCCATTTTAGCATACAGCAGGAAAAAGGGGTTAAGTGAATAAAAATCAAGGAAAATTAAGATCTAAAAAGCAGCCAGAGAAGAAAGCAGTGAACTCAGGTCTCTTAAAAAAAAATGGCTCAATGTATTTTAATCCACTTTACTTTTCAAGCAAGCATTTGTCATCTCTGCAGAAGCATATTCAGAATTAAATCAAGAATACAATGTAAGAGATAAAGATTTGTTAAGAGCAGGGGTGAATGAGATATGCAAGAGGAGAACAAGGCAGAAGGAATGCTGCTCCAACCTGTTTAACAGCAAACATTTTTACAGAGAATCCAACTGATAATGTGCAACCGCCACTGCTGGAAGTCAAAGGAGAAACCAAACCGTTGCTCCTCTGTGGATAATATTAAGGAAATCGAAGACACCAAATTTCCTTTAGCAATATTTTACTTTGAAACTAGGTACTGATATATTCTCTTTTCGTTTCTCTAATGTGGATTACACCAGTGCTATTTTATTTCATTTGAGGCAGAGGATTAATGCAAACTGGTGCATTTAGTAAAATAATCTAGCTTGGATTACAGTAAAAATGAGGAAATTACAAGAAAGCGATTTTTGAATTAAATAAACCAAATCTAAAGATGCAGAAAAAGTATGTAAACTCTATTTATATGAAATTCCATAAAATAACCATTTGCCTATTTTTAATGTAAAAACAGCTATGAAGTTTAAAGAGCAACGTAAGGGATTTTTTCAATGGTCAGTAACCTAAAAATATCTGATGTTAAAACCAGTTTTTGTGCGAAAAACAAAACTGTATAGTTTATATGCCACTGAGGTAAACCAAATGAAATTCAATTGAAAAAAACAAATGAAGAACTACATATAAAGGAGATTTAAAGGATTTTCTCATTTGCATGAAAACAGGATAATGCATTAAGTCAATTAACCTTAGCTTTCCATGAAAATTCCGTCTTGAAGCATGTTTTCCAGAAAAATTAGCACAGAGTTCAAACTATCAAGTTCTATTTCACAGCTACTATTGCTTAAGTATTATTAGGTCTAGATCTTTTCCTGTTGCATTTACAAGGAAAACTGGGTGTACTAATTATTCCTTTCTACCAGGATGTAATACGTGATTATTTTGGCACAGATGAACAATGACAAAATGCCAAGTGGTGTAGGGATCAAAAGGTGAAGCATTTCCAAAGGAAACCCATTGAATTCTACTCTCTAGAACAGAGCTGCATCACTTCAGGTGGGAGAAACACTTCAGAAGAAAGGGAGCGAATGAGTAATTTTAACATGTTAAAAAAAGAGCTAAATTATTTCTTGTTCTATTTACAAAACATAGTGAATTAAGGAACATGACCGTAATACTAAAAATATCTGGGAATTACAACATTTTTAACCCTAGAGATATTAAAAATCTGATTATTTTTTTTTCTAGTTAACATCAAATGAACTTTAACCTGATAAGTCCCTAATAAGGGGAAAACCTAAAAAGCAAATATAGCCACACTACTGTATTTTAATACGGTTTCAACTTCCAAGATACTAACTTCAAATATTAGTATGCCATTGTAACAAATGTATCTTTCTAAACACAACAGAGCCACGCTGTCACTTTGTGTCACCATCCAGAGGTCTTTACAAATCACTCATTTTTGACGTCTGGGTTTTTTACATAGCATGTTATAGAAACTCCAAGTGTAACTTGAGCATTCACACACAAGTAATAAATACTTACAGGAAGGAATAATGAACTGGGGTTCAGTATTACCGGCATATCCGAGCTTTGTATACCTAATGAGGCAAAAAAGGTTGGGTTATAATACTTAATATCACAAAAACCAAAGATATCTCCCCTTTTTTAATGAAGTCTCTTCCCGTAAAGACCCGCTTAATTTCCTTAAAAAACCCTCAAACTTATATTTTTTAAAAGGAAAAACAATGCTTTCTACCACAAATCAAGCATCATTGCTAACTTCTACTCTAGTAAAAAGTTACTACAGAACACAAAGTATGTAATTCAATTTATCAAAGCTTAGAAGTATAACTTAGAACCAGAGTGGTTCTTCCCTTAGCATTTCTATAGAAGTATTTTCATATAATAAGAGTGGTATAAGTGTTTTTGTAACTGCTAACTACAGGGGAAAAGATTCCCTTTCCCATGGCCTGCCCACTGGGCACGTGGCCGGGCTGGCCATCATTTCTTCACAAGCATTTCCCAAGATGTAATGTCATAGGAGGTAAGTACTGCGAGCTGATAATTACAGGGGTAGCAAAAGAAATCCCATTTAACACCCTGAAAACAGTCTTGCAAATGTGTTTAATAAGAGTAAGGAAAGCAAGAGGAAAAGAACTACACACCTCCACCCTCCCCAATTTCCAGAATTTGCTATGGACATATACATCATTTTTGTTGTTATGATGTGAGAAAACTGAAGAAATTACAAATGTATTCATGAGAAGCAACTAAAAAACCATCCAGCTGCTAGAAGTGTTGTTGCAAGAGTTAACAGCAGCACAGGCAAATTCTAAAGGGTGCAGACCAAAATGCACACGACATTCAAGAGCTACAGCCTACATACAAGTTTTTAACCAACACAGACGTGGCAACGTTCTTCTTTTCTTTGCACAGTCAGGCAGCTGTACTGGCTAAATTAGCACCATCAGCAAAAGCACAAAACACTGTAGTAGCACCTCCACAGCTTTCAGCACTTGGATATAAACCTGGGAGATCTCAGGTGGTATAAGGCAGTGCTGACTTTAACAATCTGTAAATTTATGTCGATAACACGGCAAAAGGCCTTGCAGCAAACACAGTAAGAGGCTGGAAGAGGAGCGCTACCACCATGCGTTTGGCCGCGGTGCCACTGATGCAGCGGCTCACAATCTGCTCACGTGCCCGCTAATGCCTACACAATTGTGTCCATTAGTGCTGGGCCAGGAAAAACGGCATTCTCAAAAGGAAGGTATATTTCTCTCTAAATCACACGGCATAGGGTCATCTAACACCAAAAAGGCTTTGCATGAGTAAGTATTTTTAAAGCTGTAAACCTGATCTCATCTCTAACACACTGCAACAGTTGGGAGGAATCACACAAAAAAACCCATATTGATCAACAGGAAAGTTTACTGAAAAACTTCACAGACAAAATAAGATAAATAACGGAGAGAAAAAAGAAACTAAATACCAGAAAGAGATTCAGCCCTGCTGAGATCAGCATGATGCACTGTACATGTCTGAACTCAGGACATGCAACTTGGATTTTGCAGACTCAAGTTACAAATTTTTTAAAATTTTCCTCCTAAATACCTAGTTCCTAAAAGACACATCCCAACTTCCACAATTTGATGTTTCTCTAAACTGTCGTGCAGAATAAAACCGTTCACTGTACCAACATTGTTTTACGAGGCTTCTAGTTCCACAAGAAAATTAGTAAGAAAACCAGCGAATCCTGACTCACACCCTCTACCTTCCCCTGCAAATCTGGAACCGCAACGTGTGGATTTTTAAAGCTGAATCGACAGAGGAACTTTGGAGCCTGAAGGCTACATAAACTCACAACTAGATCAGAAGTGCCTTAACAAGCAAAAAAAAAAGTTAAAACCATTTGATTATTAAACTCAGCATTTCAAAGAAAAGCAAAGCTGAACTGTTGCAGGTAACAGGCTGCGTCGCTGCCTGTGGTGTGGGAGGCTGCCCAGCACACACACAGCCAGCTGACTGCAAGAAAAACAGCCAAATGAAAGATGCATTTTACATAAAAAGCTTGTATCCAGACATTAAATCAGCATATCTAAAAATACTATGGCCTGCTCAGCAAGAAGTCTCCTGACTCATGAAAAAAAAAGAAAAAAATTAATGCTTTTAAGCTTCTGAAAGAAGGAAAAAAAAAAAAAAAGGAAAAAAAAAACATGCGTGGCTTCTGGTCTCTGAATATTAAAGCATTACAACCGCAAGTCTCCAACACAAGGTTTCACATCCCTACTGTACCAAGATGTCCTGGCCACACTCTGGGCGTCAGGAATGTCACCGCTGCCTGCCCATGCGGCAGGGACCCACTGGCACCTCCTGTGCCTCAGACCTGCCTGTCCAGCCCCAGGCTCGCCTTCTGAGGCCCTGCTGTGCTGACAGGGAGCTTGACTTCCATAACTAAACATACAGATCCTCCTGAGTTAAAATGGAGCTTAAAAACGTGATAGGTGACACAAAAAAGGTAAGTTCAAAAACGAACAAAAGTTGACAAAAACCTTCAGTTCTCCAAATGCACAATCTAATAACAGTGAGCTTTTTTAAAAAATTAACTTCTGCAAACATAAGGCTTTATTCAGACTGATCAGATCTATTCTACCACTGTCACTTGAAGTAAGTATCCAAGTCACATGAAAAAAAGATACCACCGGTAAGCTAGATTTCCACATGAAGGGCAAAGTGTGTGTCTGACTAACATCTGATTCACAGGGGAAAGAGGCACACCCTGTCTTCTTCAGAGCAGCAATCCCTGATATTCAAGATATCGTAAGGCAATACCAATATTGGACCACAGTTTTCCAGTAAATCACTGTTTGTCATGCTTGCAACGTCGCATTGAGGAGACGCAGGAGGGACTTCCATGGAAACAAGAAGGCACAGGTCATCGCATGAGCCGTGAATCCCAGTTTTCCCCGCACAGAATTTGGGGCACTCAGCAGTAAGAGAGCAAGGCACTGTACACATGAGTATAAAGGTATAAGCCAGCTTCTATTAAAATCTGTAACATTGAACTGATTTACAAAATCCCAAAGGTGAAAACCTGAATTCAACCTTGATCATTCAGATGTTTTCCTTTATTTCTCCATGTTCAGATTCCTGAAGTGTTTCTGTAGGCCTGTTGCCTCAGTGAAGTAGAAAAGGAGAAGGGGGGTGAGAGGGAAAGGGGCAAACATGGCAAAAAATTCTGTTGGATAATCATGACCTTCAGATTTACTTTAGAAGATAAGCTACAAAGTATGCAAAAGCAGTCCACAAAGTCTCCATACACATGCTTGTCGGTATCTAGAGAAACATACACACACACCCCACTTACTATCTCTCTCTCTATATGTATGGTGCTGATATTCCCCAGTGACTGCCCTGCAACATCTTCTCCAAAAGGCTGTGAATGGGGTCTCACACACCATCCTCTGGCATCTATGCAGATGTAATGATGTGACAAACAAAGTATGATTTTTTTGTGGGGGACACTCATACCACAAATTGGGTGGAAGAAGCCACTAATGAAGGTTCCATCTGAGTTAACTCTGCTAAACCACATCTCAGCTATCAGTGGAGAAGTATCTCAAGAGTCACATCTACCTCAAACTCACACCCTGAAACTGCAAAGTAGCTCTGTGCTGATCTGGCCAGGAGATCTCTGGAAGGACAGATACAAGCTCTCCACAATGTTCTCAGATGCACTAATGGGATTTCTGTGTGTGCTCTCTCACCTAGACTAGATGTTTCTGAGGCTACAACATGAAAGCAATGTCACTTGAAAGTTACTTACCTATTAGTCATGCAGACAATTTTAAAGCCAAAAGGAAACAGCACTTAGGGTAAGAATTTCTAATGAGAATGTCATTAACAGAACATCCATCTGCAAACCACAAACCATGACCATGTGCTTTTGCTCCACTTCTTTCCTGTCCACAACAATGTCATTCTGTATGTATTCTGCCAAGCTGTATGCCCTAGCTCTAGCACAACTGCAATTTTAACAAAAGGACGAGGAATAGTGGGACAATTGTTTTGTGGGCAATACAGTTGTTTAGCTGCTCTAAAAAGTACAACAGAAATGGGGTGGCCCAACACGAGTTGTATCCTCATCATTTTGCTGACAGCTCCATGCAAAGACAAGTTAGCCAAGCACAAGCAGAGAAGAGCACTAGAAGACAAATGTCACCACATCTCCAACTTCTGCAGAAGAAATCTGGGCTAACGCCTGCCCCTCAGCTATTCCTAATGACCTATTCCGAATTCCTAAAAGCAATTTCATGTATAGAACACCTTTTCTAAATGCACACACAAACAGGCATAAGATGCAACTCCAACACTGGCCCTGCTGGAAAGATGCAATGCAACTTCAAAAACAAACAGAAACCACCAGTTCTCTGCAGGGAGGTGGGAGTAAAACCTGAACCTCTCTGGAAAGTCAGGACTAGGCTGAAACCACAACAGTCTCTTTCTGGTTCAACTTCAAAGCGTATAAAGTTAGGAAAAAAAAAATATATATATATAAGGATTATTTTTCAGAGGGCTTTTTTCCTTGTTTTTGTTCATCAAATTGCTGTCTCTTCATGATGGTTCTGAATTACTGTCCACCACCTGAGCCACAGCAATCCTTCTGTGCAAGCTCCCACTCAAAACACAACACATTGATTGCCTTGTATCCTACCTCGCAGATGCAATGGGCTTCCCAAGTACAGTAACCCGTACAGCATACATGTTAGCTTGGGTGTTTAAGTCCTAAAATTCTGCTTGGGTGTATACTACAGCCTGTGCAACAAGCCCAGCAAGGTTTCTCTAACTCAACACACCTCTGCAAAGCCCCATGCAGAACCCATCCAAGGGGTCACACTCCAGGCAACGCTATAGGATTTGGCTTTACACAATAAACCGTGTTTATTCTTACAAGTAAGCTGATACTGCCTTCTGCAAGGTGCCACACCTGCTCAAGCAGCAGGAGATCTGCAGTCCATATCTTCCACCACCCGAACGGGTTTAGAGCCAACTTCCCATTTCCCACAAGAGCCTCTTGCCATTTGCTTGTAAATCCTCCTGAGGCAGGAATGCTTTGCATTTCTTTCCTGTAACCATGTGGAAAAGACTTCAAGAAATGAGGGTCAAAGACAGAAAGCAAGATGATTGCCCAGTAACCACAACACACATCTTAGAGGAGGTACAATTAAAGTCTCGATCCCTACTCCAAAGACTGTTTAAATATTTTTATTCCGCGACCGTACAGGCATGGATACAGATACCGTACAGACACGCTATGTATTGCTTTCTGGAAGAAATCTTGAGCTTTTGAAATGATATTACGCCAATGAGAGTCAAAAATCATCACCGCACATTAACAGCTGCACACAAGGGAACACTGGCTGCTTAAAAGAAACGGTAAGAGACAAGTGGTTTAAAAGAAACAATCCCTGCTAACTCGTGAATGCAATAGTGATACCACAACCCCAGAGTTTCAGGCCTGGAAATCATTATTTGATTAAACTATTAACCTAGAGTTTGAAATCATATGCCTACCACCTGGAAATTTAAATATACCCTGCTTTTTCTGTTGTCCTGCTCAGAGAATCCCCACTTAGATGCTCATGTCTCCAAACCCCACGCTGAGCAGCCAAATGCACAGCTTTCTGAAGCTCCTTCGTGGGTTTAATCCAAATAATTTAACAGATTAAAAGGCTGCATGGGGCCATTTCTTTGGATCAACCAAGAGCAAAGAGAAACTCCAAAAACAGACACAAGCTTTGATCATGTAAAACAAAGAAGAGTGAAGAATCTTACCAAGTCTGTTGCCTTTGCACAGGAATTGCCTTCATTAGCATGGTCTGCAAACCATCTCACCATTTAAATCCAATCTCACAATGTCACTTCTCTCAAGACACCACAGCAACAAAAACTTTCCACATGTACTACTTGAACACCATTATAAGATTTGTATAGGAATCTGCTTGCTAAAATAACCTTTGTTTACAAAGATCTCCTCTATCATAGCTTGACACTGTGCTGCACAGCAAAGTTTACAGAGACACAGTTTAAATGATTGCACGATATTTTTCTTTAATATTTCAATTTATGAGGTTTCGAGCATTATATCTTTAAATTACTATTAGGTAAATAGCATTACTACGAATGGCTCAAGATAAAAAATACAAAACCAAGAAAGTTCATTTTACAATTTCAGTTTCACAGCAGGCCACTGTCTAAAGGCACACAAGATAGTGCAGATGAAACTTAAGGTGTAAATTCTTCGTTGCAGGTGTGCACACAATAGTAAAATTCATTGCTGGCAGAGTTATCTTAACTCCAGGAAAATTTTAACTAATTGAGCAGGTTGTAGAAGGCACTCTAGAAAAGCCCAGAAAGTGTGGAGATTCTAAGGAGGACACACACACAGAATAATTAATATAATATAATATAATATAATATAATATAATATAATATAATATAATATAATATAATATAATATAATATAATATAATATAATATAATATAATATAATATAATATAATATAATATAATATAATATAATATAATATAATATAATATAATATAATATAATCAAAAGGGCATGAAATAAATCAAATGGCAAAAACTCCATGTTTTTCAACCGGATGGAAAAAGAGATTCTATCCTGCTCTTCAGTCGCCAGCTCCTTACAGATGGTCTGTCCATCAAAGGTTTCACCAAAAAGGGCTTAATATCCTTTCCTGTTTTAAGTGCATCAATTCTACCTAGACAGAATTGAAGATTTGTACAGCGCTTTTCTTGTCTGATGTCTTTTGATACTAAAACTGCTCTTAAAAAAAAGTGGAAAACTTCTCGTGGACGAGTCCCTACTCTTCACACATAGGGCCTCATGTGACTAAAAAGCCTGAACAAGATTTTATGGGGTTTTTTGTTGCTTTTCATCTATCGTCCTCCTTGTACACCAGATGGGACTGAAAAGCCTTGGGAGTATTTACTTTTCCAGTCTCCATAAAGAGAAGTAATGAGAAAACAATGACAAAAGAGGAAAGCCATTCTGCCTCTTTAAAAAAGTTTCCAGCTCTGGCATCAGGTGCAAACTGGTTAAGTAGCAGCAGATGAGAAGTCCCTGAAGGAACTGATTATATTAGGAAAATGGGACTTGTATTAATAAATTAGTTTACTATCTCTTTTCAAATGTCCTTGATAAAACACAAGATAGCAAAATATTTGAAATGAGTCATGGCTTTCATATTTTTCTATCTTTAGCTAAAATATATATCACCTTTTACACATCACTAGTTAGCATTTTAAATCGAAATTGCTTCTGTCAAGTTTTAAAACACTTGGTGATTGAAAATGTTTTAAGTAATCAATAGTGAAAGCCAAAGAATTAGCTCTATAAATGGCAAAACCACACAAGATTAGAAGTGCTCTCAGACGAAAAATCTTGTTAAGCTGTAGATGAGACACAGGGGATGGTAAAATGTGACATTTTAAAGACATACGGGACCCCTAGACACCAGAGATGTTACAAATGTGAGAAGCTGCAATCCTGGCCTTGGAATTAACTACATTACTGTGTATCTGAAACTATTTTCACCTTTACAACAAATACTTCTTCGCTACATATGGCAACTGTCACAGTAAAACAAACTATAAGCAAACTGAAGTGAGATGCAATTTAAAAAGTGAGCTCAAAAACAGCTTCAGAGAAATGCATCTAACAAACACTTATTTTCTAAAGAGGAAAAAACACACACACACTTCTAGAAAGGCTAACTTACCTTTCAAAGTATCTTTATTTTTATCTAGAATATTTATCCAGTGCTGCTTTTTATCAGCAGCTACAACTCAGAATACAGACAGGACCATAATGCTTGTAAAATGTAGCAAAAATATATAGTGAAAAGCCGCAAAGTCATGGCCACAAAGAGCAGACCAGACCCATCCAGGTATTACTAAGAGGAACACAGAGGCAATAGCAGCGTGTGCTGCACAGCATGCAGAGTAAATTCACTTACGTTGTAATGAGTTTTTACACCAGCCTGGAGAGGAATCTACCACATTGTGCAGCTTTTGATTTCACTAACATTTTGTATGGAGTAGAAGGAATCTACTTTCAAATTTGCTCCATGTTTACTTGCACCAAAATAAAAATAAACAGCAGCACTGACAGCTAAACTCTGGAAAAATGCTCTTCTCCTGAAAGTAAACAGGAAGCATTTATTACCAAAATACTCTAGCTTATGATTGAGCCATGAAAAGTGTGCTTGAAAACCAGTCCATACTTCAGTGTTTAAGACTCACAAAATCCTATTCAGTCATTTTGACAATATTGCCATCTATATTTATCATCCTAGTCAACTTATTTTCTGTGTACTTAACAGTATTCAATATTTGAAATGGATTTTACAAATATAAATAAAGTTAGCTTCCTTTGACTACATTTTCCTCAAAGTAAGAAGAGTAAATGCTTTTGGATATTATCTTTGTAGAATGAAAGTAGTTCATGTTGGCGAAAGCAGAATGCTCTCTTTTCACTCACTGCTTCCTTCGAGACTTCTAGACTAATTCATTTTAGCAAGTGTCTTCACTGTGCCTCTGTGTTACACCACACCCCCACAATACTAACCTCTACTGCCAGATCTTTAAACAAGTTTATATTTAATTTTTATGCAAGTTTTCTGAGCATTTTCCACAGCCTGACTACTCCACGTAATCTTTCCAAATAATGAAGAAAGAATGTCCCAGAAGTTTGGACATCCCCATGACTAATTACTTAATAGTATAAATTACTTATTACGAGGGAGGGATTAATTTGGCAACCTTTTACATCATGTGCCCAAAATAAGCTGAACATTGTACAGATAACTGTCACGAAGAAAAAAGCCCAGGAGAATAGATTAACTATACATACTTTTCAACAGATAAGACAAGCAGAGATCAACTCAATCTACAACTACATCATTTCCAAGTAAAAATCCTGCACTTGAAGAAATCAAAGAGGCAAAACACAAGTCATAGGATGCAGAAAGAGCCACAGCTGATATAAACCTGCCTCAATTTGGAAGTTTTTCCAAACAAACACAATACAGTGGCTAAAACTGTAATGTTACTCCACATTAAAAACAAAAACAAATTGAGTGTTTGTGCTTGCTATTTGCACAATTTCAGCACCTGAGAGCTCCAGCTTTGAACTGACTACTCCTCCACTATCAGTCCATCACATCAACGTAAGCAGCGGGTGAGATGAAACCAAATAAGCAGAGCAGGGCCAGGAGAGGAGCAGCCACAGCAGCACTGCAGGGGACTGTCCCAGCACACTCCAGCCTGCCCAGTACTCTGGTCACCTCTTCAGCAGGTAACCAAATGTTTTCCATCAAGAACAGGCTTGCGTTGAAACACCAGATCAAATATTTATTGTCTTACACCATGCTCCTAGTAAAAAACAGCTTCCAATTAGAAACAGTTGTCTTGCAGAAAAAAACGCCCCGCTAAGCTGTGGACAAAAACATCCCACTGAATTTTGTTTAATATACAAAGCAGGTCTCGTTTAATCATATCGCAGAGATTCTCAAGTCTGACTGCAAATACACAAGCAGTCATACTGTGAAAGCTCTTGCAGACGACAAACAGCATGATAAATCTAAGGCAAGCCATGACAAATAAAATGCTAATACTGAAAAAATAGATAAGTAAAAGATGCTGCATCAACTAAAGAATCAAAATTTCGATTCATTCATTGATAGCAGGGTACAATCAAAATGAAGTATCGTCAACAGATAACCTCCTGTCTGCATCTTACTCTGCAGACTGAGCACGCCAAAACACATCCTGTGCACAGCTGCAAACACTTGCGATGACCACAAGAGAAAAATAGAAAAAGGAAACCCCAGGGAAAAAAAAAAATCTAAATTTATCTAGAGCTTTTCCATGTCTAGTCTAAAAAATGCAAACTCATGATCAGAACAAAAAGAAATAAAAATGAATTACGTTATATCCTACATTAAGTCAGTGGACAAAATAATTACTTTTCCAATTTTGGATATAACCCTCTGTGACAATTGATTCAAAAGAAAGCAAGCAATATTTCAGCACCAGCACTTGAAAAGGACAGATGCTTCATTTTGATGGTTAAAATAATCCTGCTATGGACAAGAAAAAGTTTGCAATCAAATTGGTACTTTTAAGCCTCTACCCAAGGACGATTTCTGATTGGTACACCTAAATATATTTTAGTTCAGTGACTAAAACAGAACAAAAATTAAAAACTAAAGCAATATAGATTCTTTTTCTTAAGCAGAGGAGGAAAGAACTCAAGAATTTTATTGGGGACAAACTAAAATATTATTTCAATTATTTTACCTTCAAATTTAACATTTTTCCCTTAAAGGCTTTAGATGAGGACTGTTTGACCAAAATTACAAGTGGAAATAAAAAGTTATTTGAAATTGTCAAAGTCTTTTTGTATTTCCCAAAGAAAGCAAGCAATGATGAAACTAAATGTCGAAACACAATGTTGAAACTTTTAAATTGCATGACCTAGAAGACCAACTGCAAAGTATCTTTTACTACAAAACAACACAGAGGCCAGATTACTACTCAGGAACTGGTACAGTTGTTTTGAACTCCTAGAAGCTGTATTTTCGATTAATTTAGATGAGCAACTACACATTAAACTCATGCAATCAACTTATTTTCTGGGCAGAACATTCATGGTGGTGAATAAACAAGGAGCATGAAACAAGCAGGGAACCTGCCCTGTCCCACCTCCCTCCAACCTCCCCCAGCCAGAGCCACGCTCTGGGCTCAGGGGCTGCACAACCTTCCCTGCACACACCAGCAGGACACGGAAAGTGGCTCATTTAGTGTTACAACATGGACTGTGATGTATTAGAATCATTTAAGAGACACAACAGGTCATCATGGGTCTTCAGAACCTATTTGCAATTATTATATATATATATATATATATTAAACCACATCTCTCAATCTAGCACAACTCGTTTTTCCACGTTAAGGATGCAGCATTTCCCCAACCCTCCCTAACCACTTCAGCTACTGGCAAGAAAAAGATACTCTCAAAATCCTGGAAGAGTATTTTTTTCCATATTCCATTAAGGAATTATTTTGTTCATGCTTTCCACACTGAAAAATTACTTCTGGGATGACACAACATAGAGAAAACTCATCCCAAAAGAGCACATTTTCTTGAAGACTGGAACCCATGAAAGGTCATGACAAGATTGAAATATTAACTGCAAGAACATCACAGTGCTGAAATATTTATACTGAAGAGAAGTTATGATCTGAGAATCTGCAGAAATAACGCATGTCTGGAACGCTGGGAAAGAAGAATCATTTCAAGGTCCAGTATTAGAAACTAAAAACAACTGCAGAGCAAACAAAATACAGGCTGTTATAATACTTCCCCTTACCTTGTTTTTATAGCACTGGATTTCTCACCTCACTTATCTCTGCTGTCTATCAAACATTATTAGTTTTCACGGATCTTGTACTCATTTGTATTACCAGGTCAAAACCCAGAAGAGAAACAGAATGACACAATCCTGTCATAACTTCTCACAACAAAGGACACTCAACCCATAAATACTTCACTCCTCTTAAAAGCAGAAAGCCATACAGGTGTTGCATTAAGATTAACAAAAGAGACAGGATTTGTAGAGAACCTCCCCAATGTGAATCTCGCTCCACTGCCCACACCACTCAAGCACCGGCCAGGATTTCAGTTTCTCTGAGATTTCGCATGCCCAAGTTTATCCTTCCCTCACACCAAAAATGGTTATAGCAACTGAACAGCCAAGAAACTCTCAGAGACACAATTCATTTCAAAGAACAGTTTGCAAGTTCACGTCAAGCAAGGCTGGAAATCCTGAGCAGCCTCAGTGTTTCAGGTTCTCAGCTCAGAGGGAACCCAGATGGTTGTGAGGCTTCAAGGGACTCTCATGCTCCTACCACCAAGAGCCAGCCAGCTCCGAAACCTTTCCTTCTCCCCTAGTATTCAGGAAAAAAGAAGATAAAAACCTAAACACACCAATTTTTGTAACCTGTGAAATGGAAGTGAAAAAGGGCCCCAGCTTGGCATATGAGAGAGATATAACAAAGCAAGATGTGAGACAACAGAAATTCTTTTCACGCAATCACATAACCAATTTATTCAAGGCAAACCAACATACTGACCCTACCACCAAAAAGAATCCGGAGGAGATCAGAGAAGCTGGTCACCTATGACACTCAAGTATTGATTGGTAATTGATCTGCCTGACAGCCACAGGAAAAACTGCACACCAGCCTATAGAAAAGTGAGTCTAGGTACAGAAAATACTTTTCTTTAAATCACTTCCACTGCTAAAATTAAGCTCTCATTTTGGAACTGCAGTAGGTTACACAGCCACTTACTTCAGCTCAGCTGAAGAGTCATTAATTTGAACACTTCCAATTATCTGCCATCCCAAGTGAGCTAATTCAGTGTTATACAAGTTTATATTAAGGGAAAAAAAAATGCATTCACACAGAAAGACACAGCTAAAATCTACTTGTCAATCTAATCAAGCTAAATTCTGAAGTGGCGTAGGAAGAGCTTTAATCACGACTTGCAGGTCGTGCTGTTTGCCTATAGAACAGGCAGCAAGAACTATTCAATCACCCAAAAGGTACAGAGCAAAAGACTGCAGCCTACTGACATTAAAATATTAGAAAGAGCTTTTTTCTTTTTTTGGTGTATTGTCCATATATTTTCTGGAAATAATATCACATTACTTTTTTTTTAATTTTTAAATGTAATCTTTTTTATTACTATTTTTGTATGCAATCCTTAGATACACTAGTCTGACGTAAGTCCCATTCACAGTCTCTACGCACTCTTAGTAGGTATCCAGTACCTTATTTTCTAGATATCAGGTTTACTTAAACCAAGAATAAAAACTTGAAAATAACAAACGTAACACTGGAACAACTTTTGCTGCACCCATAATCTGACTACCGTGTCACTGACTTCACCCACATGGCAGCTCTAGGTTTATGACATGTACTTGGATGAGTCCTAAAAAGTTTGACTAACCTGTTAAAGCCTCAAACAAGGTTCATATAATCTCCCCAACCTCTTCTGTGCTTTGGTCTCTTTATGCTTTGAAAGGGGTTCTTAAAATCTGTTTAATTTGTGCAGGCTGATGGTGAAAATCACAACTCTGCCACCTTTCTCATCCATCTCCTTCCCATCAATATTAGCTGGCAAAAATGAACACACACACACACATACACATATACAGAAATTACTCAGATGAACAAACTGAACCTGCAGCTACATGCACAAGCCACGTAGGAAGACACCCTTAAAACCTCTCCTAAATCTGCTCTTTTGCTGCTAAGGTAAATTCTCCTTGGACTGTAAATTAATTATCCTCCTCTCCATCTAAAAAAATACCAAACCTACTTATTGGAAAAATCGTGCACTTTTAAAGCCTTGCCTGTTCTAAATAAGGCCATTTGTTTCAACCTTTCTGCTTCAGTTGTATTTTTGAGACCTCTTTTCCTGTTTTCAGGGGCTATCTTCATCTTTTTTGTTTTATTTGGTAGACAAGACAGTATGCTTGGTGAGACCTCAACTGATCCACAGAATGCTCAAGGCAGACAACTTATGTGTCATGCTCTGGCTTATACACACTAACAGAGATGGGGTGGGAGGGCTGCACTGATTAAAAAAAGCTATGAGCATGATTATGCTATCACATCCCACTACACTACTACCCACCTGCTCCTTATTTATCCTAAGTATTACATTTTTCCTCTGTAAATTCACCACTTCAAATCTTTGACTACTGAAATCAATGAATTCCAACAACTCCAACGCTCTGTAATGTTTTCAACGCTAAAAATCTGCCCACAGTTTCCAGAAGCAGAACTTAATGGAAGTACCACCTCAGACTACAAAGTGCATCAGAAAGAAAAATCTTTAACGGGAGAATAAGCAGTACCATGTTAAAAAAAACAAACAACAAAACTACAAGTGCATAGTAAAGCAGTACCTTAGAAAGATCTTTGAAGACTGAATGGATATATACAAATAAAATAGGAGCGAGACTTGGTAAACATCATATACAAGAAGGTTACAGAGCACGCCCTGTGCGCTGAAGTTGATTAATGGAGCACTTACACACGGGTCTTACCCAGGCACACTTATTTTAACACCCAGATCCCTTGGTATGCCTCCCACTTTAAAAAGACTAAGCAATTTCTGCAGCTATATGCTAGCATGTTGTTCCTGGTTGGTATCACCGAAATCTCTAAGCAAATTTCTCCTACTGCATTGATCACAACCTTTATTTTGCAAACCTATAAAGACATAATTACTCACTTTAATGGGACTACCTGCAATGTAGAAACATGTGAGACAGGAAAAAGCCTCTAGTGGCATGTGGCAGGGTATATTACAGATATTCTGTTCTAAAAGATAAACAGTGCATATATACATCATGTTAAACACATGTGTACTTCCATTACATTCAGTTACACTCTCATTCCTGCTGTGCTAACCTTCCTCAATCCCACAAAACGCAAGGTTTTAGTTCTTGTTCTAACTACAAGTATGGCTTCTTCATACAACTGTTAAACAGACAGACATGAGATACATACATGCCTGCTCTTCTTAAAGACCAATTTATTAATGTTATGCATCAAATAGATTTCAATACAATATGAGCATGTGCCTTCAAAAAACAAGTACCTGGATTTCAAAAGAACATGCCCTTTCAGAATATTGCAAATATTTGTACATATACTACAGTATATGAAATTTCTTTGATTATTTTTAGCAAGTTGGATGAGAAATGAAACAAAAAGACGAGGTAAAGAATCAGCATGTCATTAGTACTAGCTAAAGAGGAAGAGCCTTGAGAATATACCAATACTTTACTTTCCAGTAAAAGCCTGATGCATAAAGCCAAAAATTAAATACTGCGTCTTCAAAAATCACACTGCAGACGGCAAGTGATAGAGTGGTTTTCACTTCCTGAGCACACTCCTGCAAGCGGTACCACGCAGCCCTTCCAGGTCGGCTTCCTACAGACACCTCTAAGGGCTTGTTTCCCAACCCAGAGCTTCCAAGAGCCGAGACACCGCGGAAAAGGGAGTCTGGATCCCACGGGCCTCCTCCGAATCACTTTTTATGCTACTTATCACTGGCACCGCATTGTCTTCATCATCTGGTACCTACTAAATAAAAAGATGAGTTTCTAGAACGGATTTGGTTCAGGTTTGACACTGAAAACTGCCTTATAAGGTATAAAAGCCCGAAAGCAGGAAGAGGCTTTGACAAAACTAAGGAAGTTCCTCTGCGCTTGCTCGCTGGAGGGGGAGGGGTTTTTTTCTTCCATAGGGAGAAGTAACACAGGATAAATGGCATTATCCACATATTAAAATAATAATAATAATAAATACATAAGAGGCTCCCGAGCAGCACCGTGACTCCTCTGAGCGAGGGCATTTCAGGAGCCCGCACCCGGCAGCCGCCCCGTCGTTCTCCCCGCTCGCCTCCCCTGGCCGCACAGGGTCCCCCGCAGCCCGACACGCACCGGCCGACGAGCCGGAGGCGGCGGCTCCGAGCGGCCCGAGGGCTCCGGGGGGTGAGGGGCCAAGCAGGGGGCCCGGCCGGCGCGGCCTCGGTGCCATCCAGCTGCTGAGGGCGGGGAGCGGGGCCGCGCCAGGACACCCTCCCCAGCGGGCGGCCGCGGCAGGCCCGGCGGAGGAGACCGGAAGGGAAGGGAAGGCAGCCGACTCACCACCCCCCACCCGGCCAAGCTCTCCCACTACCGGCTCTAGCGCGGCTGCCCAACCCGGCCCCGCCACGGGCAGCACGACCCCCGCCGCCATCTGCGGCAACGGAACCCGCCCGGCCCCGCCCCGGGCGGCACCGAGCTGTCAGCGGCCGCCCCGGCCGTCGCTCACCCCGTGCCGCAGTCCACCACACAGGCCGGAAGCCGCCCTGCCATGCTCCTGGGTAGCGGCGGTGCTGGGGACGGCGGCAGCCCTAGGCGCGCTCCGGCGGGGCTCGGCGGCGCCGACTGAGGGCACTTCCGCAAGGCGGGCGCTCCCTCCTCCCCCGCCCGCTCGCAGGCACGGCCCGGCGAGCCCAAGATGGCTGATCCGCCCCTCCCTGCGCACGGCGGCGAGGGCGGGCGCGACAACCCCAGGCCGCGATGACGTCTGATCTCGCGGCCTCGCCCCTGCGAGGCGGTGCGAAGCGGAGCGGGAGGGAGGGTTCGTGCCCAACCGCCGCCAGCATCCTCAGGAGCGGCGAGGGAACGAGGTCAGCTGAGCTACTGTTTCAATGCGAAAACCCGAGCGAACATGGGGATGTGTGGTGTGTGGTGTGAGGAGGGTGCTGATAACGACGGAGGAATCAGACTTCCTGCTGCTGAGGGGCCAAAGGGAGGCTGAGGGAGCTGGGTCTCTTCAGCTTGGAGGAGACTGAGGGGTGACCTCATTAATGTTTGTAAATATGTAATTTAAAGGGTGATTGTCAGGAGGATGGAGCCAGGCTCTTCTCGGTGACAACCAATAGTAAGATAAAGGGCAATGGATACAAACTGGAATACAGGAGGTTCCACTTAAACATGAGAAGAAACTTCTTCTCAGTGAGGGTGACAGAGACTGGATCAGGCTGCCCAGGGCGGGTTGTGGAGTCTCCTACTCTGGAGACATTCAAAATCCACTTGGACACCTTCCTGTGCAACCTCATCTGGGTGTTCCTGCTCCAGTGCGGGATTGGACTGAATGATCTTTTGAGATCCCTTCCAATCCCTGACATTCTATGTTTCTACGAAGAGCTCCCCACAGAAAAAGTGTCACTGACGGGCAAGTGCAGGTGGCAAAACTCCTCCTGGTGCTTGTTGGCTTTGCCAAGCCAGCTGGGCTGGTGAATGAAACACCTGCTGGGAAGGCACCAAATATCCCACAGCACCAGCCCCGAGCAGCCCAGCCTTACTGAAAACCCAATTCCCCTGAGCCATCTATCACAGGGAATCCTCGAAGCCCCTCACCCGCAGACCCACAGGAGCACCAAACCCCAGCCTGTGGCAGGGTGGCACGGACCTGCCAGGCAGCCAAGCAGGCGGCTGTTCCAGCCTCCAGCCACGCCAGCTCGCTCTGCCGCTCGCCAGCTCGCTGCCATCTCACCCCATAGACCTGGGGCCCCGCTTGGCCACCCCAGCACACCCACTGGCAGCATTGGCAGCATCCATCGCTCCTTGGGTTTAGCCATAGGCCCCCATCTTCCTTTTGAAGGATTTTTCATCTCAAAGCGGGTGAGGGCATGCACTGTTTGGGCCCTGGTGTTCAAGGGTTCGCTCTTTCTCTCTCTTTCCACCTTTCACAGGCAGCTGTGTCCACCAGCTCTGGCCCAGTTCTTGCCCCGCGGTGTCCTGTAGCCACAGGCTATTTTCTAGTTCAGGTACTGGGGCTTTCAGGTATTTTCAGTCGTTTTCTGGCTGCTACCGCCTTGGCAATGTGAGGATGTGTGCTTGGAGGTGTAATCTGATGGCAGGCTGAAGACAATTTGGTAGCCCATCAAAAGGAGTAATTGTCAGGGCTCAGCATGCACTAATGGGCCTTAATGGCCCTAATCAGCTTCACCTGAGGCCTCCACCCCACACTCCCTGCCCAAGGCCACAGGAAGCCCATTCAAGCTCAGCCTTGGGCCCTCAGTTCTTACCTGAGCTATGCTGTAGGTCTGTGTTGTCCTGGCCTTGCTTTCTGGCTTGATTTGAGATTTGTCTTGTCCCTGTGGGCCTCCCTAGTTACCATAACTGGTCCTGGGCTCCAGTCTGACATGCTGGTTTCATCTTAGACTTCTTTCACCACCATGATCTGGTTTCTGGATTCTTGCCACAGCCACGTGCTGTGGGACAAGCCCAGGCTGGTGAGTCCCCAGCCCTTCTGGCTGCATCACTGCGGGTAACTCCGTGTTCCTTAGGGAGCCACCAGCCCCCGAGGTATTCTCACAGTGGTCTTGCTTCCTTGTTCAGACATTGGTTCTCACTTAGTTTAAGCTGTCTCTAATTAATAGGCTCATTCCCAGAGTTAACTGCAGGGTTAGACAAGAGTCAGTGCAAAGGAAGGGATAGGAGGGAGGAAAACCATCCCTTTTTGTAGCAGCAGCTAGACAGCTCAGCTGTGAAGTTCAAGCCACCATCTGGCTTCTGTGGGATGCCAGATCATCTTGAGGAACATAAGCAAGGAAAGGAGATACTGAGAATATTAACATTTTTAATGTCAAAGGAAATTATGAATAGAACATTATGAGGTAGTTTACAGATAATGAAAGGGATTTTTGCAGGGTATTATACAGCCTGTGAACTATGCTGTGCTAGAATACAAAAGATTAATATCTCTGAAAGCTTTTCAGAGGAAGTGCAAATAGCCCATTTTTTAATGCACATGCCTCTGTGTGTGCACAGGTACATATTTATCTAAAATAAATACAGTTAGTATATAAAGTACCAGGTGGACTTTTCACTTTCCTCTTGGTATTATTACCTGGTATTCAGGGTTATACACGCAGCAGGTTCAGCTGCTGTGTCTGACAGAGACCTGGAACGAGAGAACAGCTTAGTGCACCAGTTGCAGGTGTTCAAGTGACGCCCAGAGAAGCATGAGACAAAAAGCCTGGGGCATACAAAAATCACGGAGCTGGCAGGTCTTGTCCTGGCTATAGAGTTCATGTAGCTGGCATAGAGGCGATCTGTGCTACCGGTTCTTATGCCCAGCTGTGAGTTTGGAACAGTGCAATCATTAGTATACCATAACTGACTGTCCTCTATTACGTAATGTTTCCAAATAATGCTCCCAGTTAGTCCATCTAAGATTTAATAGCAAAATCAAAAGACAGATAGTAAAACTGCTGTAAAAGTATGCTGATGACTTTCTGCTAACAGAAGCATAATTTCACTGTAAAACATTAAATCACATCCACAAGCACTTACTGTAATGCACTCTACAGAATATATCTCATAGCTAGATTTATTTCTTTCCTCCACGTATGTACAAGTGTTCTCGGCAAAATTGTATGGCATTGAGCAGGAAAAAAAATACTGAGGTTCATATGGAAAATGAAACAAATCTATTGAGTAACTCCATTGTGATCTCTTGCTATGAGTTTGTGTTCCTCCTGAGTCTGCATTGAGTGACATTTAAAAAGAGTGGTACTGGTGCATTTTGTTTTGCTAGGTTACAGTGGTTACATGTAAGAACCAAAAAGCACAGAATTTCTGTCAATATCAAGGTGCCAAGGCAATCATAGTTTTGTAAGGGAAGGAGTTGAAAGGCTGAATTCCCTGGCCATGGAATCTCATGTTTCACTTTATTAGTCTCACCAGATGCAGTTCTTTAGGTGGCTGTGGATTCAGGCACCAGTCCAATAAAATAAAGGTGCAAGACTTCTCTTTAAACAATATTATCTCGCATTGTTGTACCATAAGCAGAGGTTTGGCATATTACTCATCAAGATTCAAATAGATCCATCTAAATTTCTATACTGTTTCTTCTATAGACCCTTTGTAGTTTCATACACTGGCACCTGGATTATCTTGGTGGATGTTTTTAACGTAGAAGTCTTGTGCTCAAATTACAAAATTGAGCTTATGAAGCTAAAATTCAGCTAGATCTGGCAGGATAGCAGTGCTGACTGATATGTTTTGAAACTTTCTTGCCTTGAAATGTTTTCCAACCCTTACTTATTTCTTCAGTACAGGAGCAGTAAGAAAGGCCTACTGTCTGTTTTCATGGTGTAATTTTGTGAGTCTTTTCATTCCCATTTGGCCAGAAGTCAGTTCCAAGCTTATGCAAAGCTTTTCACTGTTTCATGGTGTACCAGAAATCAATTTCTTTTATATGTAGAGTCAATGTCTTAGTATGTTATCAGTCTCACCCATGGAATGGGGGTCAATAAAACCGTAAATTGCCTTTACCTGGTGCCATCCAATACAGCAGACATAATCCAGAAATATCATCATTCTATGAAGCACCCCAGCCCATCTTTCATAAGCACAGTTGGGTTTCAGGTGATCTTTTCCTGAATATCCATGATAACACAAGTAATTACCATTGCAGAGCATCCTCCTTCTGTTGCTGTCTGCCTCCAGGCAGTTTACAATGTAAATATAAAACGAGACAATTCAGATGAATACAAATGCACAAGGAATGAGAAGATAAAAGCTCAGAAGGAAAGGATTTCTATTAGTCAACAAGTAAACACAGGAGCAGCCTAACAGTTTGATTCAGATGGAGGGAATATTTAGACAGCTTTCTGCAATTTTTATAAAAGTCTTGGGGTCCCAATCTTTTCCATGATGCAGCTATGATTTACTAGCTCCAGCAATACTACATATTAAAATTTCACAAGTCCTTCAGCCTGAAGAAGTACATATCTAGACAAAAGCATTACAAATCACTTGCCAAGCTACGCAGGAAGCTTTTCAGCATCCTGCTTGTTCTGGATTGTTTTCATGCAGTTGATGGCTTGCCCTTGAATGTGCAGAAAGAACAACTCTGTGAATCCATATATAGATCGAGGCCTGGGAAGCACAGTAAAGTGTAAGGAACAAGGGAAAAAACAAGAAAAGTTGCAGGGGTGAAGGGATTTTGGAAATACTTGGGAGTACTAAGAATCTGATCTTGCCTGTGTCAGCATGTTGACATTTACGTTACTATAAACTGAATTTAAGAGGCAGGTTAATATCCAGTACATCACACTGAGCATTCCCTTAAGCCCAAGTACAGCTGACAATAAAAGCTATAGGAACAGCCATGGAAAATCAGGTCTTGATTATCCATTAGACAATATTCACTGTATTGTAAGTAATATAAAGTACATTGCTTAATAATTTATGCATCAAGTTCTAAGTATTTTAATATATTTTTTACCAATAATTGGTGGAATACTACAGAGAGCTAAACGAGAGAACATTTTATCTACCCTGATATAAGATGTATGTGGGCTTCTTCCAGGAAGGGCCACAAGCAAAATTATAGTGTTATTGGTTGATTTTGGCATAGCTATAGCAACAGCCATATGGGAGGCATGTAATTTCATGGAGCTACACATGGTGAAATCATGGCAAATTACCAAGATCTCATTTGATGTGGCTACTCTCCAAGAGTTCTGACTTAGATCAACGAAAACCATTAACTTTCAAAATTTAATTAATCCAACCACATTTTTTTTTAAATAACAAATGGGAAAAACCTAACTATGGTTATACACTGAAACAAGGTATGTAAGGTATTTATCTAAGATATTTATCCTTGGACTATTGTGATGATAACACCACTATTGCCCATTCTATTTTTCTATTTGCTATGAATAAAATAAAATAAAATAACAAAAAGGTGTGTCAGGAGATAAACCCAGAAAATATAAAGGGAGGGTTTGACTGAAAATGTCAAGACTTAAACTGGAACTTGATGTTCTGGACAGAGGCAAAATCTGTCCAGAGAAACTGCATTCCTATTTACAGCTTGCTTTGCCATTCAAAATTGATTGTCTTCATGCTGCTATTCTGTATTTTCTCATAACAAATACATCTTGTTCCTTTATAAAGCCTCTGTAAGTGAATTAGCAGAATGATGGCAGCAGGGTTCCTACAACAGCAAAACAGGAGACGATTCTCTGCCTTTGTGTCGCATCTGCACAGCACAGGCCCCTCACAGTCACACCTGGGAGACAATGTTACAGTAATACAAAGCTCAGCCATGATCAGAAAATCTCTGCTGTCTTGTGTAATAGAAGCATTACTATGTGTTCTCAGTTGTACCTATTTACTTTCTCACTGGAACAAATGTGTATTGCTACCTTTTTCATCTGACTTATTATACACTTCAACAGAACTGAGAACCTAAATCAATCACAGCTGTAAGTATCTGACTTGCTTTAGCAGTTGTACTTTAGGCATCAACTTTCATGTTCACCATGTCATGAACCATTAATTTGAGAAAAACCCATGATAACTTACAAACCCATGTAAAACCACCTTTTAAATTAGTGATCTTTTAATTTTTATGTAAAGATGTCATCCATGTGCTGATTCAAATCAGTACGTCAGTCATTGATAGGTTTGCAGTTTAGCAGTCATTGCAGGCATCCAGAACCAACGAGGCTCCCAGCAGAGCACAGAATCTCACCGGGGTAAAGCCAGGCCAAAAAAAGCAGCAAATATAAGAGCACAAAAAGTGCCAGATCACTGATGCTTAGAACAGTGATGATCCAAATAGGTCATTTCACAAAATGGTAGCATGAAGAGTTCTAGGGGGTGCAACGACACCATGGATTTTTGAGCTAATCAAAGATTTGAAACTGCAAGCAAGTGAATGTACTACAGGTAAACAAATTAGTTCCTGTTCTGAGACACTTGTTCAGACTTCAACGGATGTTTACCAACTTTTGAGAGAGTTTTGCTGCTAATATTTGACCTCCCATTCTGAACGGCTTTTCATAAGAAGATTGTTTAGAAATACTCATATCTTTTAGTTTTTTTTTTTCTTGTTTTGTGACTTTGGAAAAACATATATTCTTTTCAGTTGACTCCTCAGGTTAGCTGTTAGAAGACATCAGATATTAAAGACCACTATCTCACAACTCTGGTCATTGTGCCATGTTACTTATAGTACTTGTTTCGAGGTAACGCAAGGAGGAGAGGAGAACTAGGAGGAAAATTTGGAACTTGCATAGACAAATGTCCTCTGGATGCAGCAGAGTGCTGCTTGAAAATGGTACCAGTCTTTCTAGTCAGCTGGATATTATAGCATCCACAGTTGAATTGGCAGAAGCACGAATAAGCACTCCCTAATTGCCTCCAGATAAAAGGAGACATAACTAAAAATATCCTCTTTGATGGGTTAAATAATTTGGCTGCCTTCTTTTCAGCAGAATAAGGAAATGTTCTCTCTAGCAGAACAAGGAACGCTCTCTCCAGCAATGTTGGAGGATAGCAATGAACAGCTTGTGCAGTATCTTTTTCAATGATCACAAAATATGTGGAGCCCAAGTTTCTTGTTAAGGTGCATGATTTATTTAGGGAAAATGAACAATAATAGTCAAATTAGTCAACAGTGGAAACACTTAAAATTACTGTATTCCTTAATAAACAAATAAGTAAACCTATTTTAGTGACAATGCTGCATGCATAAAAATTGGCAGAAATTTCAAAGCACTATTTCTGAATGCTGGCTACCTCCACACTAGGTTTATTCAGACTGCTTGGTAACATATAGAGAAGGAAACTGTTAACTCATTGCTGTAAAGTTGGGGGTTCTTGCTTGTCCTGCTGAAAGACAGCAGGAGATTCTCTTGAAATAGTACCTTAGTGGATAATCAAAAAGTATAAAAGCTGATTTGCAACTTTACGGTGCTCTGTTGGCCACTGTAAGGATTATATTAACGTCTTTGAAGGAGAACAGTCAGTTTCTAAGAATATGCTCTTCACATGTCTAGTATCAGAAATATATCAAAGTGTTTCACTCACTCTACTGTTTTCAAAAACTGTACTAAAAGCAAACACAGTGGCAAATGATGCTAATGAATTTGGGCAAAATCTTATAGAGAAACATGACAGGCATTGTGTTAGTCCTTACTGCAAGAACAGGGGCACTATAATACCTATATGGAGCAGTAGATGCTTTTTCAAATTCATGTGCCATCCTAACAAGCCAATCAACTTGACCTTTAAGGACAACATATTTTGCAACCTTATGACCTGAAACAATGCACTGGCAAAGCCCCAAATAAATAGCTCTGTCACTGCAATTTCTCATCTGATAAACCTTCATTTTTGGTGCAGTTTAAGAGTCTGCATTGAAAGGACCACAGGTACTTGCTAACATTTCAAGATGTGAAAGCCAGAAACCTTCCCTCCTGTATTTCCCTGCAGAATAACTTCCAGTTTAATCCATTTGCATGGTCTATATATAAAACCTATATGTACACAGTACAGCTCGCATGCTAATACTTTAAGAATCAATATAGGACAATTGTTCCTTTGCTTTAGGCTCTTCTTAAGAGAATACCTGACTTATCTTTAATCTTTTCCGTGCCCAGCAAGGGTTCGGTTAACTATTACCATATTGGGCAATACTGCAATTCACTTTGAATAGTACCTTATGTTGCAATGAGCCTCAATGAATCATTGTGATTATTCATACAGGAATGCGCAAAAGCACAAATATCAAAATCTGTTCTGTGTTCTCCTGAACATACAGGGTCAGATTACATGCAATTCCAACTGTTTAGCCCTGTGCTGGGGAAACAGCCTTACTTGACCTTTAGAAAGTTGCCTTTATGGGAATATGCATTGTAAGTAAAAATCAAAAAATCAAATTTGACTCTCTGTTAAGGCCTTGGGGTTTTTTGGTTGGTTGGTTGTTTTGTTGCTGGAGTATTTTTGTTTGTTTTATTGCATTTGCACACCCATGCTCACACACGCATTTCTACTAGCTATGGTATTTAAATGACTCTCTACTTGTCAATGTGCGTGAAGGTTACACCTGCAGTCCCCTCCTGCAAATTTTTCTCAATGGCATGGTAATTCTGTAATGCAGAACACTTCTGAAGGTTTACTTTCCATTTACTTTTTGTTTTGCTTGGATAGGCTTCCAAATGTTTGTTTTTTTCTTTTTTTTAATTGCCTTTTTTTAACAAATTATGATCACAGTTCGTCTACTGAAAATAATTGAGTGATAGCAATTTAGTAATTTTAAGTCTTGGAAATCCTGCTGTCAATTCAGATTCCTCTTTTCTTTACTATTATAAATCAGCAAAGTAAAGAGACTGAAACAAGTAATGACATGGTCCCCAAACAAGTTGTTTTACTAATCTGTAATCTTATTACCTGCTAATATTTGCAAGTAATGTTCAGTGGGAAGCAGAAAAAGCTCTCTATTCTAGCTCATTTTCTACGGCTATTAAAAGTAATGGTTGATTAAAAGCTACATTGCAAAAATAATTGTGGTTTTTCCTTCTAATACATTTGCAGCGTAACAGTTTTCCTGTAAGTACTGGTAGTTTTCATAGTAATTGGCAAATTTTTTTTCAAAATAATGCAGTTTTAAGAACTAGAGTTTCTTAGAGCCTGTTCATAAGGTAAAAGTTAAAAAACCAGCCATGTAACAGCTCAGCAAGGGTCAAAAAATACAAAATGTTCATAAACACACAAAAAAAGGACTAAGAACAAAATGGAAATTGTAACTATCACAGTCTAACTCATATGCAAATTTTGATGTTTTCATTTCAGCATCTCAAGAATTGGATTGGGAACAGGGGAAGGCAATGAACGCACTTCAAGGGCAGCTGAGGACAACTATAAGACACATTAAAACTCAAATGGTGCTAAGAAGGTGAACTGGCGCAACTACTACGTTATGTGACATTATTAACCAGTGGCCTAAAACCAAGCAAAACAAAGCATTTTTCTTTTATGCCGCAAGACTACTTAAATAAATCCTTAATAGCTAATGTTCTACAGTATAACTGGGTTCAAAGAAGGGATTAGCCAAGTTCATAGGTCCATTGAGAGCTATTAAATATACTGGCTCAGTTACAGACTTCCAGATAAGGATGCTGTAAACCACTTATTTCTAAAAACTGCATGGCTGTGCCATGGAAACAACTACTCTATAAGTGTCTTGTTTCCAATCCCCTTTTCCCCGGCATCCATTACCAGTCGTAGTGGAGAGACAATTCTGAGCAGGCTGGACTTTGGATCTAAGCCAACAAAACCGGGAAAACACTGTTGTTGTGCACCTTACACCCAGTCTGGTCCTGTGCACTTAGATTCCATCCTTCCCACAACAACAGAAATCAATAAAAACTGACTTTGTCAGTTTAAATTTTAATATAGTTTCTTCTGTTGCTTTGTCTTGTTCAGGAACATGAACATCTTGTTCATCAAAGATCTGATCCAAATCCTCCTGAAGGAAACATATCTCTAAAATAAGTAGATTCAACTCCTTTATAGCGATCTGAAACCTAGAGAGTATTAAGTTTCCTTAATGAGGTCTGATCTATTACATACAAATCAGTTCTTAGGTTCTCATAAGTAGAACATACATGAGCAGAAACTACATTCTCATTGTCTTTATAAGAGCAATTTAGCTGGTCTGTAAAATAACATTGAGGATGTTTTCTCTTATGAAAATATTACAGTGTTGCTGGGAAGTAGATATAATTTTGTTTTGCCTAGAAGTGCTAATTACATAACAATATTCACAGCAAGAAAAATAAACATGCACTATGTGTGTATCTGCAATATACATTAGTTTTATTACATGTGACTACTCCTACCCCAATTCCTAAAAGAGGAACTGTAAAAAAAAAAAAAAAAAAAAGGAGGAAAATAAATCATTCTTACAATAGTTTCTTTCTGAGAAGACACAAGATCATCATGTGAACTTTTACAATAGGAAGCAAATTGCTTAGTAAAGAGCTAAAAATACAGGAGTCCTGTGATATTTCTAAGTGTAGAATGTACAAACTTCTGAGCCATTTTTCTTCAAATGCTTCAAGAACCACAGCATAAGTGCCTCATCCTGTGATGAAGAGAAGCTTGGCACTCCACCCTAAGAACTGCAGTTCTCTCCTGTTTGCCTGCCTCAGTCAAAATGTTTTAAATCAAAACATTAACAAGTTGGATTTAGCTGTGGGACCACACTGAGATGCAAACTGCATAGCCTCATAAAAAATAAAGAAGAAAACTCACACAGAAGACATAATGCTCAGAAAGATGGTTTTAATTCACAGCTGAGATTTCATACGCATTCTAGTGTCAAAGGAGATGGAAGGAAAAAGCCAAATATATAAAATCTGTGCATCTTCAGGTATTTTGCCATCTCTGCCACCAACTACTGCCACTCACTGTGGGACAGCACTTGCCAGGGCCAGCAAACCAAGCTGAGGTTTATAATGCTCGTTCTCAAAGGTGAATTCCCCTTTCCCAGAGCTTTTTGATCACTGCATGATCAGCTAAGACAAAGAGGCTGAGAATCTGTCGCCTTATTTATGCTCCCTGTTCACAAGAACACATGCAGCTTTGCTTTTTTTTTTAATATAAAACATTCACCCCATTTTAACATCATTTATGCATAATAATTTTCAAGGTATTATGTAGTAAAAGCACTATTAGCTACAAAAAGGTATTATGTGTATTTTGTCAGAGTACTGCAGTCATAACAGTTGTGTTCTCAGGTTTCACCGCTTATTAACTAACTGACCTTGGATAAGCCATGTAAGTTTACTGTAGAGTCTTAGTATAAACACTTGGACTAAAGCTGTGCAAGACTTAAGAAAGATGCTGTGAGATGCATACACATTTTTCTAATTGTATTTTATAACTTTCAGCTTGTCCAGATTCCACAGAAAGCACCATTTCAAGAGGACTACTTTTTTTACGGTTTTGTCTAAGAAATACCATGTTTTATTTCAGTAGTTTGTGTGAATAGTACTTAAAATTAATTTCACAGCTATATCACATGTATCACCTAATTGCAATTAAATATCATTCACCTCTCCACTTATCTGTATACCTCACTTTCCTTGCAGTTTTTACTGTAAAATTCCCAAAATATCTAATAGTTGAGTTTTGCAAAAAGATGCATTTATGTTAGCAAGTGAATCATTTGCAACACATTACATACACCACTGGTTAGCTTAGGTCAGTATCATGAGCTCAGTTCTTAAATACTAATCAACACTGACTACAAGCAGGAAATAGGGACTAAAAACCAACACAAACAAGACCAGAACCTGATTTTGCAATTTCATTTAAGTCTATGCTAGTTTATGTTAATCACTGTTTTGGGGAGATTTAAGGTTTGCCTAATGTTTCCTTTTACAGCTTGCGTAGTCAATAACTTAAGCATCTCAAAATCAAACATAAGGCAACTGCACTTTAATGTAGCTAATGTCTATGCGGTTTTTTATGCTATTAAAAGTGTGTTGATAACGAAGCAGATGTCTATTTTGAGAATTCAATTAGTTTTCACTACTTCCCAGTCCTGAGAGATTTTACATCGCAGAGTGTAAATGCTGCAGTAACTACCAAACAAAGATTCCACCATCTCACTGTATTTTAGAACATTTCTCAAGGGTCTTGCTCGCTTTGGTTTTTCTTTCTTCCCTCTTTTTGCCAGGCTGGTTTCAAGCTCCGTCCCACTTCTCCATCTCTAGTTCTGCAGTTCGCGCTCTCTGCCTTCTCTGTTCCTCCATCTTTTAGTTCCTTTCTTTTGTGACCTGCCTATCTGTGGAAGAGGCTGTATAAGTGCTTGCAGACGGCTCGCTTATCCGAGGAAGGTCTCCTCGATCAGTTATTCTACCCGTTCTCGCTGCAGACGGTCGATGCGGGCGGCACAGCCGGTGCTGCTGCCCCAGGCGACCCTCAGCACCGCTCCCCGTGCACCTCCCCTGCGGAGCCCGGCCCGGGCCTGGCAGGACGCTGAGCGTTCTCCAGTCAGAGCCGAGGTGAAGCTGCGTCCCGAGGGGCTGGCGGCCGCTGCGGGGCAGCGCAGACATCGGCACCTAAGGCCTTTAGGCGCCGAAACCTTGTGGCTCCACCCCTGAGCCGGCCAGGATGGGGCGGGCAGCAGCCTCGGAAGACCCGCGGGGCGCTGCCCAGTCCGCGGAGCGGGAACACCCGCGAGGGACGGGGGTGGCCAGCAGGGGCGGCGAGCGGCTGGCCGAGCGGCTCGATGGGGCCGGGCTGCGGGCGGGGCGGAGCCAGCGCTCGCTCGCGGCCTCGGGGATGGATTCTCGGCGCACCCACCATCTTGGAGGCGGGCAGGAGGGAGGGGAAGGAAGCGGGCGGTGCTGCCGCCGGACGGAGCCGCGGGCCCGTGCGCGGCCTCAGGTATCGCCACTGGTGCGGAGACGGGGCAGCGGCGGGAGGCGGGCCGCGAGTTGCGCGGCTGCTGCTCCCCCAGCCCCACCGCCTCTGTCAGCCACCGGCGGCGGTGTCGCGGGCGAGCGGCCTCGCCCGCCCAGTCCCCGGCTCGTGGGGCTGAAGGGGCGAGACCGGGCCCTGCCTCGGGAGGGGAACTTTGCCTCGTCACGTCGCTCGTGGGTGGACGGGTCGCGCCTGCCCGGGCCGGGGACGCGGCCGCGGGGCGCCCCTATGTGTGACCCGGCTCCCGCCGGCCGGTGCCGGCGTCCAGCGGGGATGGGAGGCAGCGTTTGCCGCCCCCTCCCTCTCGCCTGTGGGGCTTCGGCCCCGTCCCGCGGGGTGAAAGCTCCTCAGCCAGCCGGGGGTGGCCGACCTGCTCGGGGAGGAGGGGATGTGTGCACGGTTCGCTTTCCGGGCAGGTGGCGAGCTCTGTGTCCTGCCTGCCTGAGGTGTGAGGGGGCTGGTGCCTCCCCTGCCTGGGCTGCGTGTCTCTCCAGTGTTTGTCTGACGTGTGAGTGCAGGACGGATCCTCATTCTTCCTCCCTTGTGATCCTCAGGGCTTGAGCCGTATTTCTTTCTCCTCGGGCATCCCCTTTTTCTGAGTGTGTTAAGGAGATTTACTCATTTCCTGCTACTCTTCCCCAAAGATATCTGTCGGCAGGAAGGAGACCCCGTTCACTCTGAAAGCTGGGTTCTGGATGCGGTCATTTTGCCGTTTCCAGCGCGCCTGGAAGGCTCAGCTTTCAGAGGCAGGACTGACGTGCACTTCTGAAGCTGCTGTGCTTGTTCTTATCTGTGCCTGTTTATCATGTGACAAAGCGTCTTATGTTTAGATCTCGCACCAGACAAGATTATTTGGGTAGCGTGTGAAATGGGTGTCACTTGTAATTCTTAGCTATTATTACATGTGTAGCCACTGATGGTAAAGATTTTTTTATCTAGTGTTATCGGAAGACGATGAGAAGGAGGGCAGTGTCAATTTTCACTCTACTGACCCGAAACTAACTCGATGTGGTCATAGATGTTCATGTCCAACTGGGTCGTAGTCATGCTGGTGTGCTGTATGAATGAACCTTAGAAGTATGTGGTTAGATACTCCGGTAGCTGGAAAAGACTCTGGAGTATGCAATAGATTAATATTCTGTGTTATTATTGCTATATTTGTTTGAAACTTTCATGAGTTTTGAGTGCTGAATAGGAAACGTCTACAAGGTTTTTTTTTATTAGATACCAAGATCCAACTGTGCCATGATAGTTTGACAGTATGACTGTTACATTGTGCACTGCCAGATTCCCCCCCAAAAAATCTATCTTTATGTTAAGCTAAATTATCTTATTTTGGCATTAAAATTAATGGGTTTTCTGTGCATGCTTAAGGCTTGTATAGGTTTTTATTAAGCTGGGAATGGTGATCTCTACTGGCAGTACTGAGTACTGGTATGAAAAAGTTGTCTTTGAGTCCTTTTTTGCTTCACTGTGTTATACAAATTCTACAGGAAACTTTCCTTGAGTTAAGATTATAGGGCTGTAGCAAATATAATTGTCATGTTGCATAAGGCTCACCTTTCCTTCTCTTCTGAAGATTCTTGCTTTTGCTCTCATCCCATGATACTCGATGAAAGTTGAGTGGAGGTCAGAGTTGAGTTAAATTAATGTTGCTTTAATGCACATTTATAGATTTAGAAGAATGGGTGTAAAATGTATGTCAGTTTACTTTCCGCTTTTTTCCTGGTTAGAGTCAAAGCAGCTGTCTCTGTTTATTTTATTTAGAAAGTAATTGAATATGAAATGATAATCACCTGATAACAGTACATGTTAAAGGGGGAGTTGTATCCCAGAACTCTCGTTATTGGAGCAGCTGGTATAACTGGAAAAACTCAACCCATTTATTCTGTGTGCAAACCTTATCTTGGTATGTTGTCTTTTGAAATTGCTTATGAAATAATCTTGAGTAAATACAAGGAAGAATTTCAAGTTGACTTGCACCATGGTTTGTGACTGAGCTGCTGTTCTGTCTCTCTTGTTATGTACCCTTTTTTTTTGAGGGGGGGGATATGTTTCCTTCATAGAACAGCTGGAAGCAATACTACCATTTTGCAATTATTTGGCTGTTCCTCTACTTATAATTTTATCTTCCCTAGTTGTCAATACCATAAAAGCTATTTTGTATTTTGTGAACTTCATTTTATTTTCTTTTGGGATGGAAATTTTAATATGAAAAAAAAGTCATAGTCTGTGCAAAGACACATTTAGTGCTATAGAAATAAGACCGCACATTAGGTATCGATGGTGGAGTTAGACATAAGTGACTGACTGCATGTTCACAGCAGTAGAGTTGGAGAGGTCGTTGATCCTGTTGGCTTTGGTGTAATCAGCTACATGAACATATGTTGTCAACTACATAATGAGACCATTTTTATAGTTTTTTTGCGTATCGTAAATTAAAGTGGTGATTCAGCGTAAGTGATCCAGGATACTGTAACATTATAGAAACGAAATACAGTGTCATGACAAGGAAAATTTAGGATACTTTTTTGTGTTTTCTTTTTCAGAAGATCTTCATGTAACTGGCTGAAAAATGGTTCTGCAAGATGACAGCAGCAACTCTAACGCTGTTAAAATGGTAAATAATAAAAAAGTATTAAAAATATCTCCATGCTATTTCCTGAAAATTATAATTATATTAGAAATCCTTTTTAAATGAATATTCCTTCAAATGTCAAATTTAAACTGGTATATTTAAAGTTATACCATGTGGAAAGCATGTTTATTTCCTAATAATGGAAATGAAAAGCAAACATGCTGAAGTTTCTACCATATTTAATATAGTAGAATATTGTATTTTCTTTTAAACTATCATTTCTGTTTCAGCCATTATGTCTTCTGGTGGCTTAAATTTATCATAACTCTCTGTACTTAATGAATTAAATGTTTTTTAAGGGTAAAGTATCATTCTTAGAGGGAAGTGTTTTGTACAGTTCTCATTTTAGGTGTTCGATGTTATATTAATATGCTAAACTTTTATCCTTATCCTGAAATGGGTTAATTATTGGAAATGAGCGTTGAGCAGGGCGCTGTGATCAGCTCCAGTCAGGAATATAGCCCACAGCAGATCATGCATGCTGATAGAGGGTAAGATATATGTCTTGTGTAATAACCAAATGTAGGTGTAAGTTCTGCACCTGGTTACTTGAGTATAGTTAATATGGATTAAGTAAGGGCCAAAAGTAAGCAACCAAATAGTACCTTTCTCTTGGTGATATTTGCTTTAGTCTACGTGGAGGGAAGAATTTTTAAGCATTTTTTTTACTTTCTGTTTATTATTGTTGTTGTAGTACTCAGTTATTTTGGGTGCATAAATTAGACATGCACAAACGGTTTGGAGCTTTGTATGGATAAAAGTCTTCTGGTTTAAGTCTTGGTTATATGAGATACTGATTTTAATCTCTCAGTAGGTTGGTAGTGTAAGAAAAATATAACCAGCAGCTACTGTTTGTTTGTGAAGGCACTGAATTGAATAGGTGTTCAGGATCTACAGTGAGCACAGACTTTTGTGATATAGAAGATGAATAACCACATGCCTCTGTCCTAAATCTGCATCTTCAATCTTTTTTTTTTTTTAACCAGCCACAGTCATTTGATAGAATCTGTGGTAAAGGGCTTGAACTTGCTGGGTGCCAAGCAGTGTGTAAATCTTGATGAGTTCAGTAGGGGCTGAATCATAGGCTTGTGTGGTCCATATTTATAGTTGACCTCTGCATCTAATTTGCAATAGGTGAAAAGCATCCATTTGACTTTTACCTCCTATTCACAGTCAGCTGTGCTTGATAGGTAATCAAAAGCAAAACTCAGTGTAAACATTTAGTTTTGCCCTTACTGGTACCTCCGTTTTGCGCACTAATTTGTGACTCATTAATAGAGCGTTTTATTCCTGCTGATACAGGATATCCCTAAAACAGAGCTTAGCAAGGGTTCACATGAATAAGAAAAGAAAAAAATTGTAGCACTTCAAAGCAATAAAACTTTATGGCTTTATTGTTCTTGGTTGTTAGTTCCAGTTTTGCTTTGCCTTCTCTTGGAGCTCCATATACTTGCCAACATCTGGATTTGCAAATAGTTCCAGATTAGATGGGATTCCTATTGGCCTACTGTAACTTTTTTTTTTTCCCAAAGTCCCTTATGTATAATGTTTCTTTCCCTAAATAACAATTTTAAAGTGGATCTTGAATGTCTTTATAGGATCTAAGTTTAAAATAAAAAAAAATGTATTATGTAAGTTTTTGTTTGTTTGTTTTAAATATCATATCAAATGAAGGAAAGATACTGGGCTTCCACAAGAAATAACATGGAGGTGTCTTATCTTTCTAGATTATTTTAAGGCCTAAGAGCCTATATTGTGTTCCACTGCCTTTCTAATTCTACTGTTTCAGTTCTTTGCTTGGGAATGTATACTTAAGAAATAGGGCCTTTTTCCACATCGTTTAAAAAATTAGAACTTAATACCATCAGGTTCTTCTTTCTCATGGGAACTTCTTATATTCAATTAATAAGTAAGAGATAGTGTTCCTCAAAATATTAAAAATAGTAAATGATCCTGTTTTCTTGCTGTCCTGCTAGTATTTTTTCTCTAGACCAGTTTTTAGGGTTTTTTATGTCCCTGACACTTTGGACTTAAGCTGCAGCAAACTCATGTGGAACTTGAAATTTTAGAAATTGTTTTGCAAATATAAGTGCATAAAATACACACACACTTCTTCAGAGTTTGCTCTTTTTATTCTTTTTAGGAGACTACCTTCACTTTGACGTGATGTGTGAAGTTTGTTAGTCATCATTTTTTGCTTGGTTTTTGACAGTTATTGTAGAAGGTACGTATGAAAAAAGTAAATCTTGTTCCTTCTGTATTCATTTTTAACAGAGCGTGTTGCCGTTGATGTACAGAAGCCAAATGTAAAGAAGTGTGTGGAATTGTATTTCATTAGTTTATGAATGCTGGTGCTTTGTCAATAAATGGGATGTGTCTGTTTAAAACTTCTTAAAATAGTAGTTTCTATCGTCCTTGCATTCTGTGTTAAGTTTTACAGGTTTTAATTCTGTCAGAAAACTTAGTATATATGTTTCATTAGGGTTCTGTTTTTTTACTGAACATTATAGGCATTTTAGCATTGCTGCTTTGTAATTTTTTAGTCAACTACTTCCTTGAAGCTGCATTGTGCAGCATGATGACTTTGTAGTCACCCTTTCTTGTTAAGTTTTTCCTTATTATGGAAGAAGCATACAAAGGGCTATATTAGGCACACAAAAATGTTAAACAGGCACTTCGTAATCAGATGAGAAAGTAATAGCTGCTATTACGGTACCATATGAAAAACTTCAAGGCATAAGTATGGGCTCTTTAATTAGAATTCTGAAATGTACTTATCATAGGTTGAAAAGAAATGGTTCAACATGTACTTACATTCTAAATAACTTCAAATGTAACCTCTTATCTAAGAAGTACTAGATATTCTGTGATCCTTTATTTCCCTCCTGCTGAAGAATCTTAAGGGATTTGTGTAAGCCTGATACAGCTAAGTTGAGTACAGTATTAAGCAGCTACAGAATGCGCACAATACCTGTGCGTGATCTCTGTGCACAGTGGATGTGTGTTATGTGCTTCAAAGCCATTTGTGGTGAGAAGAGCTCGGGATGGGAGCATCTGATGTAGAGAGGTCAAATGGATCCAGCTACTGCGATTCCTTCCTGTCTCAGCTTCCTCTGCCCCTCCTACCTGCAGCACGTAACTGGTGGGAGGCTGGACTGGTTTCTATTTCTGATAGACCTTCCCGCTGTTCATGTCTTATGCTGTAGCCTGACAATGAATGAGATTTTTTTCCTTTTAGCTCCTTTGGAACTCTTTTATGCCCGGCTTTCATTTTTGATGCATATTACGCAAATGTATGAGCAATTTGTAGGCTATACATAATATAACTTAATATAATGGCTTGCAGGCTGTTAGTCATAATAAAATGAAGGCAAAGTTTATAGAGTGTAATATGTGCTACCTATTAGACCAATTCATAAAAACTGAAAAAACTCTTAGAAGGTTTCAGGCAGGAAAACCTTTCTATTATCTTGTTCAAGTTCAAGATAATATCCCTATTTATTCTCTTTGAGAACAAATGTTTTCTTCTTTATTCTGCATCAAATAAAAACTGCAATTTCTTGCTGTCTTTCATAATTTTGTCCCTCCCGACTTGCAGACTTCTGCTTTCTTTTGTCAATCCCACTGTTTTATCAGAAAAGCAGAATAATTATCCAGAACTGATGCCCACACATGGAATAAATCAGCATAGATCTAGTGGTATAATTATACTTCAGGAACTCTGCCTATTGATTTTTTTTTGGAAAGAAGCCCTTAGAGAAATGGAGGAAAAAATGTCAAGATTTGAACATGGCAGAGACTGTATTGCAAAGGAGAGGCATGACTCTAGCAGAGAGCTACAAAGATGCTGAGGGGTCTGGAGCATCTTTATTATGAGGAGAGACTGAGAGACCTGAGGCTGTTCAGTCTGGAGAAGAGAAGCTGAGAGGCGATCTCATCAATGTTTCAAATATCTCAAGGGTGGGTGTCAAGAGTATGGGCCAGACTCCTGTCAGTGGTGCCCGATGACAGGATGAGGGGTGATGGGCACAGACTGAAGCACAGGAGGTTCCATCTGAATATGAGGAGAAACAACTTTACTGTGAGGTGCCAGAGCCCTGGACCAGGCTGCCCCTAGAGGCTGTGGAGTCTCCTTCTCTGGAGACATTCAAACCCACCTGGACACCTTCCTGTGTGGTCCGCTCTGGTGAACCCGCTTTAGCAGGTGGGTTGGACTGGATGATCTCCAGAGGTCCTTTCCAACCCCAACCATTCTGTGATTCTGTGACTCAGAGACAGGAAACTGTGTAGTGATCTCAAATGCACTTGTATGTATCCAGGTGTTTAAATCAATCTGAGGAATAGGCTGGTTTGGAAAAAGAAATGGAGCTTCCTCACTGAAGACACTGTGGCACTGTCTCTTTCATGAATAATTTGTAAATAATGAAAAGACAGTAATTGTTTTCATGTTGACACCTGTGGAAAAAACAAAGCGTAATTTAAATTTGCTGAACTGTATTAGCAAAGCAGATTGCACTTTGTAGTGGGAGAGTTAGGAACTGCTCCACAAGGGTGAATTGTATTTCAGTTCCTTGAGGAGTTCTCTCAAAGATAGCGAGAGTTTGAGTTTATGATGATAAATAGCAAGGTATGTTATGTAGTCTGTAGCAGATTAACTCTTAATAAATTGCTTCTCAAAATGTATACATAAATAAGTTAACGTTAACCGTAGAGCTACCATATACACATCTTACTGAGGCTCATGAGTAAAAGATTCTAGTACAAGTAGACCAATAAATGAGATATTGGTCTCTGTCATTTGTGTTTGAGGGTATTTAATCACAAAATTGAAGGTTTTTCTAAATTTACCTCTTCCAATGGGCAGTCATAAGGCTGTATCACTAATCTGAATCCCCTTCTAGTAACATTAGTGGCTATAAGAACACGTGTAGGCCTTGTATGCTTATAATTAGCACTTGTTTGGGGTAGGTCCGGTGGGTCTTGAAATTTTTTTTACTTAAAAAACAAGCAACATTTTTAAAAGATTATTTGTTTTGCCTTTCTTAGTTTTTTGGAAAGTAGTTAACATAACTTTAGTGTTTTCAGTAATGATCATACTTATTTTTAGTGCAAGTTGTGCAAAGTCAAGCCCGCTAAAGTCGTGACGTACCGCGTACCCAAACAATATCTGTTCTGTTCTCTCGTGTTTACTCTGTTGAATAAAGGAGAAGTACTCAGCAAACTGAAGACAAAGGATTGAAGTTTAGTCATGATCTATTAACACTGCTGTAGTGCTCATCTCCTCCAGCAATTTTAATGTTTTAACTGCAAATAGTCTTCCTAATATGTATTTTTGCAGCTCAAGCCATATCTTCAGAATTTTCTCTGGAGTGGTGTACTCTATCAGTGTGTTAAAGCAGTTGGCTATAAGCATTTAAACCGAGTTGTGCTCTTCTGATAATTGCTTAAATTGACACCTTTATCTTATTACCTTGAACAAAGTTTTCTGGGAGCTGTGAGATGTGCATAGGAGAAAGAAAATAGGTTTGTGTGTGTCAAAATCCAGACTTGTTTATGTTGGAATTACTGGCAAGTCTGCATGACTTTTGTACTAGATGACAAGATTAAAGCTAGTTTACTGCTGTAGTTCTGATTTCTCAGAATATAAACTGTTCTAAATTGATTATTCTTATGTGTAATGTACCAGGGCACAGTCAAAACCATTAGGGTTTTGGTGTTTTGTTTGTTGGTTTTTAATAGGCAAAACTTTCTGTTTCATATATTGTATGCTTGCTCTCAGTTCGATAGGTTTTCACTAGAATTGGTGCATGCTTGTATTTCATAACTTACTAAATAGATATATACATTTTTTTGCGCTCACATGCATGTGCAATCTAATTTTGAAAGTTTATAATTAATCTTTTTTCTTTGAATTGCTTTATACTTTGAGGGATCATAATTTACTCAAATGTGTTGCTGTCTTCAGAAATTTTTGTTGAATGCTTAACTTTAAACATAATTCTGGCTACTTTTGGTAGAATTGTATTTGGCACAACACCTCAAACTAATTTCTACTGTCAGCTTAGAGTATCTGAATTTACCAAAACATAGGGTTTCAAATTCTGCACAATAGCATAGAAATTCCAAAAAGGCATTCTATTTTTTACCTACTTTTGCTTGCTTCAGTGGTAGAACAGTTGATA
Organism: Patagioenas fasciata; assembly: GCF_037038585.1. Taxonomy (NCBI): domain Eukaryota; kingdom Metazoa; phylum Chordata; class Aves; order Columbiformes; family Columbidae; genus Patagioenas; species Patagioenas fasciata. Next base: position 8,563,650 of record NC_092526.1, on the reverse strand, counting down.
AACTCTTGAAAAGTTGAGATTGCTTCTAATATCTTTGAAAATCTTATGCCAGATCTGTCGAAGATCTGCTTTTTAACAAACATAAGTGTTTCCTGCGATATTGGGTCCATTTCATATGTATATGTGTGTGTACACGTATACGCATACACGTATACACATACACGTATATGTGAAACTCTTGCCCGCACTGGTGTATGTGTGGCTTTTTTTTTTTTTTGTAATTGTCACTGTTGCTAATCTTCTGGGTTTTATTCCTTTATCCATCTTGAACAGGTTACAAATGGTGTGGGTGTTTATCATGAACCGAATGAGCTCCCAGAGCAGTTCATCCACTCAACGTAGGCGAATGGCTCTAGGAATTGTCATTCTTCTCCTCGTTGATGTGATATGGGTTGCCTCTTCAGAACTCACTTCTGTAAGTATTGTTCTGTACATCTTAAAAGGAAAATAAAAGCATGTTTCAGAGAAAGATGCACAGAAACATGGTCATTCGAACACTCAATGAGTGTCCTAGTGTAATGTTTAACAGCCTTTTTGGTACGAAGACAATAACCCTTGGTTTAGTGAACTAACCTGTATCCACTAAAAGTTACAAACAAGCTCAACACAGTGACTGTTGCTTTCAAGACAGAAGGTGTTACTGATAACTTTAAAATTATACGACATAAGCTCATAAGTATGTACTGTAATTAGGGAGTTCATGTTTTTATTGCTGTGTTGATTAAATTAATGTCCGTATGTTTCCCAGCAAGCAGTAAATGAGCTGTCACAGGCTAGGTGGTATGGTAGGTTATAGTTGAGAACATCTAGGACCAAAGGACTTGGGTCATGGAGTTTAAGCCCTGTAATTGCAGAAAAGTTTGTCAGGATGTAGTTCATATATTCACCATCTTGAAATTCATCTGGTGTTTACTTCAGGTTTTAGGACTCAAAAAGGAGCCTGAGCAATGGAAATCGAGTTTTGAATAAATTCTTATCAATTCAAGGTTTCTGAACTGTCATTTAAGTTATGTTCCATAAAATTTTTTGAAACTAAGCATATAAATATGTTTGCTTAAAACACAGTTATATAAGAAGACATTTATTTCAAATGAGCTGCTGGAATCACTATTGATACTGAAATTTTACTTAATCAAAGTAATCTTTTCGAACTTGTGATTGCTATGCTATTGCTTATAAAAGTGGTCTTTAATTTAGAAAATACCTGTATGCAAACGTATTTTCAGTCCTGTTTGAGTTCAGTGACATATCAGTATGGTGCGTGGTTAGATACAACTAAAAAGTAACATTTTATCTTATAAAATGTCTCAGTGCCTTCTTGTTGGCATTTCAGATAGCTTGGGAGAGGGTACCTCCAGAGTAGATACAGCCACTTGTGTCTTTAGTCACATATGCCACTACTTGCAGCACTGTCATTTTGGGAACCAGACTGTTTTGGACAATATATGCTTAAACCTGTTCGTTCATTTTGTGAATTCTCAACTAATTGGTAATTTTGGATACTGCAATTATTTTCTTTCCACAGTATGTTTTTACAAAGTACAACAAACCTTTTTTCAGTACATTTGCAAAAACGTCCATGTTTGTTCTGTACCTCTTGGGATTTATTGTTTGGAAACCATGGAGGCAACAATGTACTCGTGGGTTTCGTGGAAGGCATGCAGCTTTTGTAAGTACTTTAACTCTGAAAATGGTTCTATATTTGTTGAAGTGTGTGCAAAGAAACCCCTTAAAATAGGACTAGAGAAAAACAAAATTTACATGTTTGTGAAATAGTGCTTTTAGAAAAGCAGTTATGAACTGAATCATGGCAATCGTAGTAGTCCTATGAGAGGAAGAAAACAAAGGAAAAAGCAGTATGAAATATGTCAGGAATCATAAGAAATGCTCTGCTGGGCCAGACCATTGTCCCTTCTGGCCTGGTGGTTTATCTTGGATGGTTGCAGAGGATGATTCTTTCTATGACAACCTTACAAGCCTCATTGCTGTTGATTCCCTTTTGCTTCTGCAGCACCTGTAATCAATGGAATCAGTATTTGAACATGGTAGTTGATTTTTATCACTGACCCTTTTTGTCTCTGGGAGAACTGTGAACTGTTGGCTAAGAAATTTTGAGGTTTTAGATGTGATATTTAGGAAGGGTGGTAGAATTACATTTTTGTTGTTGTTAATACTCTATTTTTGTAGCCTTTATGCATGAGTGACCTTCTGATGCACATTCTGGAACAAGGCGTAATTTGTGCTAGAGTGTAAAATTATTGTCATATGACAGAAATACATGCTTTTTTTCCAAGGAAATTAAGAGATGCTGGGAAGAGTGCTTGTTCTGTGCCAGTGTTTCAGGATGCTGAGCAGCAGGGCTCAGGAAGCAGTCAGGCATTTGGCCTGATGTTAGTCTTGCATTAAACTAACAGAAAATGTGGTCCAAGCACATGCTGTTAATCAACATGTCTATAGAAAATAGCTTGTATGAAAGGAACTGACTTCAGTTCTTCTCAATATATTAGACTTCAGTGATAGTGACAGTTGTAGGTGTAGTATACTCAAATTGAAGTATTATATCACATTAAGAAAAATGATTTTTATTATTAAAAACAAAAGACCACCACAAAGAAACGCCACACAAACAAAGAACCCCAGAACAAACAACAACAGAAACGCCCAACTGTTCTGGGTTCTTAAAAAATCTAGTGTTAAACACATAGAATATTTAGAGTTGGCTGATATCTTGAAATCATTTTTGCTAGACCAGCCTTTAATACCAAGTGCCTGTGCATAGTATGGCACATTAGACTCGCTGCTGCTCAGGATCTGCGTAAGATAATTGAGAAATAAAGGGAATTTACAGATTCTTTACTGGAGGTAATGACACTGAAGTTGTACATTGTATTAGTTGTACAAAGCAACTATAGTGACCAATTTTATGAATCTAAGCAGATGAGCAGAATAATGGGCTGTTTCTTAGTGTGAATTCCAGTAGTTATATTGACCATCTGAATCTTCTGTCCCCTGCAAAGAATGCAGATAATTGCAAAGAATGAGATGTATGAGCCTATAGGAACTGGACAGCCATGAGGAAGAGCGCTTGATCTGTCATGTTTTGTGTTTGGCATTCATGGCACCACTACTGGAATCTTCTTGTTCTTTCTTTCTAATCCAATAAAAAGTAATTTTAAAAATAATTTGTAGGATATAGCCATTATTTTTGATGTTAGCATGTTTTGAAAGAACAGTATGGTGACAGGACTGTAGTGTGCAGTTAGATTACCTTTTTATTTCTTTTGCACACCACTCTTCCCCCACCGCCCTGAGGAATTTAGTTAAATATTCAACTGTGTAATTATTACAAGTCCCTCCAAAATGTCTTGTGTTTACTAATCTGGAAAAAAAAAATATATACCTTTATAGATTATTATTTAAATAATGATTGTTTAGGTAAACACCTATACCTCACTTTTAAGCCCCTTTCAACATTAGAGGCTTTGTTTAATAGATTTTTGTACTAACATGGTAGACCAGGTCAGGGAACAGGGGTGGGTAGTAGTGCTTGTTAAGATGCAGAAAGGAAGAGGCAAAATGATACTTAACCTCACCCAAGTTTAAGTCTTGTTAAAACTAAAGCAAGGTTCCAGGTTTTTATGCAACGTTGTCTCAATAAAATGAAAAAACGAGAGGCTTATTGTTAATATATGCATAATAATTTAGTGAAGCATGTCTCACTAAGACTGAGCTTTACAGGTGTTGGCTTTCTAAGAGCCTGATCCTGCATTGATACCTGGGTAATTGAATTCAATGGGGCTTTCCAAGTCATACAAGGAATTACTGAAATTGTTTACTGAACTTGTAAACCCTCTTGTTTATTGGGGAGGAGGGCTGGAGGGAGAGAGAGAACTGTAGAGAAAGGCATTAAAAAACTTCTCAAAAAAATCTTATAACTTAGAATTCTTATAACTTTACTTTGAAAGTTTATTACATTTAAGGTTCTGTAATTAGTTTGCAGATGCTGAAGGTTATTTTGCTGCTTGTGCAACAGATAACACTGTAAACAGTTCTCTGGTAAGTGCCTGAATTTGTGAAGGTCAATGCTTTACAGTGACATGACACCATTATCCTGACTTACAGTTCTTAAAATATAGTTGTCTTAAATGTAATACTTTTTAGTAAAGGGGACTGTTAATGTGTATGTTACTAATAAGTGCTGCAAATATTGTCATTGCTTATTATGAGAAATACAGGTGTCAGCTCCAGTCTTCAAAAAGGGCAAGAAGGAGGACCTGGGTAATTATAGACCGGTCAGCCTCACCTCTGTCCCTGGGAAAGTAATGGAACAGCTTATCCTTGGTGTCATCTCAAGGCATATCAGGGATAAGAGGGTCATTAGGGGCAGTCAGCATGGCTTTACCAAGGGTAAGTCATGCTTGACCAACCTTATAGCCTTTTATGAGAATGTAACAAGGTGGATGGATGATGGCAGAGCGGTGGATGTGGTCTACCTTGACTTCAGTAAAGCCTTTGACACAGTCCCTCACAGCATCCTCACAGCTAAATTGAGGAGGTGTGGTCTAGACAATAGAGTAGTGAGGTGGGTTGCAAACTGGCTTAGAGAAGCCAGAGAGTGGCGGTCAATGGTGCGGAGTCCAGTTGGAGGCCAGTATCTAGTGGAGTGCCTCAGGGGTCAGTACTGGGGCCAATATTATTCAATATATTCATTAACGATTTAGACGAGGGAATTGAGTGTACTATCGGCAAGTTTGCTGATGACACTAAGCTGGGAGGAGTGGCTGACACGCCAGAAGGCTGTGCTGCCATCCAGCGGGACCTGGACAGGCTGGAGAGTTGGGCGGGGGATAACCTGATGGAATTTAACAAGGGAAAGTGTAGAGTCCTGCATCTGGGCAGGAACAATCCCAAGTTCCAGTATAGGTTGGGGAATGACCTATTAGAGAGCAGTGTAGGGGAAAGGGACCTGGGGGTCCTGGTGGACAACAGGGTGACCATGAGCCAGCACTGTTCCCTTGTGGCCAGGAAGGCTAATGGCATCCTTGGGTGTATTACAAGGGGGGTGGTCAGTAGATCGAGAGAGGTCCTCCTTCCCCTCTACTCCGCCCTGGTGAGACCCCATCTGGAATATTGTGTCCAGTTCTGGGCCCCTCAGTTCAAGAAGGACAGGGAACTGCTGGAGAGGGTCCAGCGTAGGGCAACAAAGATGATTAAGGGAGTGGAGCACCTCCATTATGAAGAAAGGCTGAGGGAGCTGGGGCTCTTTAGTTTGGAGAAGAGGAGACTGAGGGGTGACCTTATTAATGTTTATAAATATATAAAGGCTGAGTGCCATGAGGATGGAGTCAGGCTCTTCTCAGTGGCAAACAATGATAGGACAAGGGGCGATGGGATCAAGCTGGAACACAAGAGGTTCCACTTAAATTTGAGAAAGAACTTCTTCTCAGTGAGGGTAACAGAGCACTGGAACAGGCTACCCAGGGAGGTTGTGGAGTCTCCTTCCCTGGAGATATTCAAACCCACCTGGACACCTTCCTGTGCGACCTCACCTAGGCGTTCCTGCTCCAGCAGGGGGATTGGACTAGATGATCTTTTGAGGTCCCTTCCAATCCCAAACATACTGTGATACTGTGAAAACACCTGAATGTTTCTGTAGTATTTTGTGAAAGAAATATTTATGTACGAAGGAAACATTTACATATTCATCATATATGTGTATATGTGTATATATATATACACACACACATATAGGAGTTTCTTTCCCAAAGTTTTTTTACTTTAAGTTCTGGTTCATTAGCTTTTAGGGTCATGGGAGAAAAATGAGTGTATTAATTTTTGCATATGTATTCTGTATATTATGTTTCTAGTTTAACATTTGGACAAAAGCTATAGATCTAATTAAATGTCTGTGACTTTGAGTTAAATTTGATTTTCTTAATATTCATTAAGCTTTTCTTTATTTAGTTTTCTAATTCACTACATTCATTCTGCTGCTTATAATTTAAATATTCTGCTTAACTGTATTTTTACTCATATTGATTCATTTCAGAGTGAACCTTTATATGTTCCTGTAAAGTTTCATGATTTGCCAGCTGAAAAAAATGGAAGTAATAATAGTGATGCCGAGAAAAGTGAGTAAAGACTTTTGGAATGCTGAAATACTAGTTCTTTGCTGAATGAATTACTTTCCTCTTTGTTGGTATAACTATTGTCATGTTGCAGGACTTGCCATTCTTTTTTTTTTTTTCCTCTTTTTTCCTTTTTCTTTCTTCCTTAAATCTCTTATTGCATGAATTGCAGTCTCATGTATTTACTTTCAGGTAGAGAAAACATAGGCCTATTGTTCAGTTTACCTTTCTTGGTCACTGCAGATCCAGCCTATGTTTATCTCAAGGGACCAACTGGGTTCAGTACTTGTGATTCTTTCCTTCTGGGCTTGTATGACCAGCAGCAGTGAGTCAGCCTCTGGAAAAACAAGCTATTGTCCTTTTTAGAGCAGGAGCAAAGCAGTCAAAGTAAGAATTTTTAACAGTCTATGTGCATTCTGATTTTATTTAAGCCTCACTATCTTGTGATAGTCGCTGAAATGAGCCTCATTGTCCCAGACAATTACCAAAAAGTTGACTGTCAAAGAATCCAGTTGCCTGATCCTCAGCAAAAGAGTCCCTGCTTATAAAAGGGGAAGTCTTTCTGTTCATTTCTCTAGATGACACCTGCTAAGAACCACTTTGGTAGGCTCTGCTGTCCTGTGATAACATGCACCAGTCACTGCAGGGTTGGTTGAGCTGTAGCTTTTTCCTTTACTTTTTTAGGAAATCAGGTATTGTTTCATGTTGAATTAGACTGATATTTACATGTAGCATGTAATGTTTTCTTTACATAGGAAACTAGTTGTAGTTAACAATACCCTTATAAATAAAATCTGATCCTGGTTTGCAAGATTAGTTAGAGGGCGGATTTCAAATAGCAAGTGACGTTATGAACCTTACTAAGCTTGGAGGTCTATTGGACGCTCTTATCCTCTGAATGAAATGCTGTCCTTGCAGCTAAGCATAGTTGTGTGCAGTTTTTGGCAGTTTGATTATTAAACAATTAAAGAAAATTTTATACGTAATATTTAACAATACAAGATAATTCCTACCTAAAAATTTGTTGTTATCTTTTGTGGATTTTTTGACAGGGAGGAGGGGTGGTGCTTTTCAGTGAGATTTTTGTGGGTGGGCAACTGTACTGATTGAAAACTAATTGCGCTTTGTCTATCAAATGGCAAAACACTAGTTTAATAAATAAAAACAATGGCATGTCTTCTATTTGGATAAAAACCTGTTATATGTGAAATATTTAATCAATGCTATATGAGAACATCATGGTTTTATTTGCATGTTGTGTTGACTTGAAAAGTTTAATGCAGCATTTTTTTTTTCTTCTTAAGCTCCCAAAAAGCCTCGTGTAAGGTTCAGTAATATTATGGAGATTCGCCAGCTCCCATCGAGCCATGCATTGGAAGCAAAGTTATCTCGCATGTCATATCCAACGGTTAAGGAGCACGAATCAATATTAAAAACTGTAGGAAAACTCACTGCAACTCAAGTAGCAAAAATTAGCTTTTTCTTTTGCTTTGTGGTATGTGCTTCTTTCTTTCAGTAAACTTAAGTATAGATGCAATTAAAACTTGTATAATAATATTGAAACAGTATTGAGATGACTTGTATTCATGCTTCTTTTTATAAATATACTGTGAGAAGTAAAACTTTCTTCATGTGCTGGACACGAAGGCGCAACTTCCTGAAGGGAGGGTAATAAAAAGAGATCAGATGTAAGGTGTGCCATGCTTTTGTGCAGTGTTCTCCTGTGTTGATTATGTTTGGTACAGCAAAATCTGGGATTCCGTGTATACAGCTGCAGTGAGACTGCACGACATGGGTAAACATCAATGTGGTTTCTTTCTGGGCCACCACAGCAAGAGTACCGTCTGTGGTATTGTGCCCTCCAGTAGTATGAAGAGAAGACAGTTAATTGTCCTGCAGCTCCATGGAGGGCTACAAGATTTACTGGTGAATCTGTTAGTTGCTGATATTTCTGCATCATACCTCAGTTCTAGGGGAACAGAGAGGTAACGGTGACATGATTTTTGAGAGACAATAAAAATGTAGAGAGCAGATCTGGGATAGCTTTTCCAGAAGTAGCTTCGCTGACATGCTGAATAGGTTAAATGTAACGTGGACCCACCACAACTTTTCCTCAGGAAGTAGTGCTCTTTAAACATTTCAAATAATAATAATAAAAATATTAATACTGTTGATGCATGGACCAGAAAATGGTGATGTAATTTTCTGTGTGTATACATAAAAAACATGCGCACATCAGCAAGAGAATAATAAGCCACTCATTAGTGATTTTTGGATGGATGAAATAGCTTTTTAAAAAATGATTTAAAATTGTGTGTCTGAGTATATTTCTCTCTATACATGTGCACATGCAGATTTTCTAGGATAGAGTCCTCATGTTCAAAACAAATCCTTTTTATGCTGTTCATAAATGCTGCTACTATTGGCATGTATATGCATTTCTCTTGGACTGTTTCCACCTAAGACTTTAGAGAGTGGTAACTTCCCTGAGGATATATCTGAGATCTTACTAAGGAGATCCCAATCAAGAAATGATAAAACACTTTCCGTTTGATTCCTTTATGGAGAAACTAACAAACATGAGTCCTTCCAAAACATTTTTGAGTCACTGAATGTAAGTGATGCTTGTTTTCTCGGGTGTAGATGAGTGCCAATTTCAAGTACTCCAGGAAAAAAAACCTCATTAGGCTGGCTAATGTCCCATGTATCTCTTAAATTTCTTTGCAGCTCTTGCATAGTCATCTTCTTGAAGTACTTGCAAAAGAAATTGAAATTACCTTTAGTTATTACAGGACATCTATTATGTCATTTTAATTATTTATTTTTAGGTTCTAGTGTATGTTATTTTGTTATTAAACATACAGTTGAATGTGGTTGTTTTGGACCAGGTCTAATTTTGCCTCTGTCTTTCAATGTACCTGCCACTTTAATGTAAGTTAGAAATCTATTTCAGGTAAAAGTCTTGTTCTGATTTCATTTTTGGATAAATAGTTGTGTTTTTTTTCCTGTAAGTAGGATCTTATTGCACTGCAAAACTTAAACTCTGTTGTTGCTATCCCTGTAATCACAAAATTATTTTTCTTTTCCCCCAGTGGTTCTTGGCAAATTTTTCTTACCAAGAAGCTCTGTCAGATACCCAAGTTGCTATAGTTAATATCTTGTCTTCAACCTCTGGTAAGTTTTATTTACAGCACCAGATGTGCAGTATAAGGCTGTTTATAACATAAAAATCTTTTTGGTTACAATAGACTTGTGTAATGATTTATCTGTGGTTTTGGGGGAATAGTAAGGCTTAAAACCATTGAATATGGTCATTTAAAAATTTCATCATGTAATTCCAGGGGTTTAGGCTATCTTCATGATTCCCTTGCTTTTTGCTTTTCAAGTTTGTGTGTGTCTGCTTGTGCAGTTATTTCTGTGTATCAAAGGCAGATATTGGAGGTGTAATAGGTTTGAATGAGACGTGGTTTAACATTTCATCAAAATAGATACAATTCAGAGTATAGTCTTCTTGCTGATTATTTTTTTTAATGGTTTTGAAAGTAAATAACTTAAACCACCTAAATATTACGGAAATCACTTGTTTTACACATTTTATGCAAGGTTGCTAATATGAACATTGAAGTATGTATATTATGTGACAGTCCATGTTTTGAGGAGTTTATTTTGTTAGTATGGCTGGCCTTTCTCAAAGTTAAGCCTTACAAGGCATTAGTTTCATCATAGTTGCAATTAAAATTAGGGATGCTAAGATCAAGTAGCTAAAACGAGTATGTGAAATACAAAGAAGAAAATGTATGTGCATTTTTCTGAACAAACTATTAGCAAAACTTGATTGTATAAACTCTTATTAATTTCTCTTGCAGGGCTTTTTACTTTAATCTTAGCTGCAGTCTTTCCCAGTAACAGTGGAGACAGGTTTACCCTGTCCAAATTATTAGCTGTTATTTTGAGGTAAGAAAACGGGATGGAACATTTGGTCAAAAAATTCTGATAGAGTGAGAGGACAGCTCTACCTACTATACCTGTGGTATCTGTCACAATATATGATATTCCTCACTTTAAAATAATTCTGGTTTTACTGATAAATTGATCGAGTGAATTAAGTCTTTAAATACTTAATATCATGAACAATTACTGAATCTCATCCTCCTGTAAGAAATTAGGTTAATCAGCTTTGTGTTGGAAATATGTGAACTTATTTTCTTGGCATTTAAGTATGCTTTCTTTATTTTTTGTGTCAATGGGAAAAGGGAAGAGGCTTGATATTGAGTGTTGTCAGCCTGTTTCATTAAGTGCCTGGTGCTTTGTTCAGGGAAGTTAGAAGTGGGGTTGGTTGGTTGGTTTTTAGCTTACACAGAATCACAGAATCACAGAATTGGCTAGGTTGGAAAAGACCTCAGAGATCATCAAGTCCAACCCTTGGTCCAACTTCAGCCCATTTACTAGATCATGGCACTAAGAGCCATGTCCAATCTCAGTTTAAAAACCTCCAGGGACGGTGAGTCCACCACCTCCCTAGGCAGGCCATTCCAATGCCTGATCACTCTTTCCGTAAAGAACTTCTTCCTAATATCCAGCCTAAACTTCCCCTGGCAGAGTTTAAGCCCATGTCCCCTTGTCCTATTGCTAACTGCCTGGGAGAAGAGACCAGTTCCCACCTGACTATAACTTCCCTTCAGGTAGTTATAGAGAGCAATGAGGTCACCTCTAAGCCTCCTCCTCTCCAGGCTGAACAACCCCAGCTCCCTCAGCCTCTCACCATAGGTCATGTGCTCAAGTCCCTTCACCAGTCTTGTTGCTCTTCTCTGGACCCGCTCCAGCACCTCAATATCCCTCCTGAACTGAGGGGCCCAGAACTGAACACAATACTCCAGGTGTGGCCTCACCAATGCAGAGTACAGGGGAAGGATCACTTCCCTTGTCCTGCTGACCACACTATTTTTGATACAGGCCAGGATACCATTGGCCTTCTTGGCCACCTGGGCACACTGTTGGCTCATGTTGAGCTTGCTGTCAATCAGTACCCCCAGGTCCCTTTCTGTCTGGCTGCTCTCCAGCCACTCTGTGCCCAGCCTGTAGCGCTGAAGGGGGTTGTTGTGGCCAAAGTGCAGGACCCGGCACTTGGCCTTGTTGAACTTCATCCCATTGGAATCAGCCCATTTTTCCAGTCTATCCAGATCTCTTTGCAGAGCCCTCCTGCCTTCCAGCAGGTCAACACTGCCCCCCAACTTGGTGTCATCAGCAAATTTGCTGATGGTGGTCTCAATCCCCTCATCTAAATCATCAATAAAGATGTTAAACAGGATTGGGCCTTAGCAATAGAGAACTCCTTTTGGCTTTTTCAAAAGTGGGATTTGATTAACTAAAAATACCTGAATTATAGACCTGTATTTTTATAGTTTTGTCCCCTTTTTTTTGTCTTTACAAAAGTTCTTGGGTTTAAGTGGCATTCTGCATTTCTTCTTTTTTGCTAGCATTGGTGGTGTGGTGCTTGTTAACCTTTCTGGATCTGAGAAATCTGCTGGAAAAGATACAATAGGTATGTACTTATTTTTTTAATCCTAGAATATGCAATGATGAGTACCATATTTTGACAATAACTAGTAGGTTATATAACAAGTTATATATTTCTTACTCGTGTAACATTTCACAATCTGGATTTTTAGTTTCAACTTCTGGAACTGGGTATTTATGATGATTTTTTACCCAAATATATATAGCTCGATTGGGAAAGTATTTACATTTTCAAGCTTTCTGCATTTTTCCATTCTTTTCATACAGTAATGGATTCTGTAATAAACAATTCATCTCTGACAGTTTTATAATAGGTGTATGTGTAGGAGAGTTGATCCTAGTGTGCATAACATGTTTGGTGTGTCTTAAGTGAGCATGTTTTTCATCTTTACAGGTTCCCTTTGGTCTCTTGTAGGAGCAATGCTGTATGCTGTGTACATAGTAATGATAAAAAGGAAGGTAGATAGAGAAGATAAACTTGACATACCAATGTTCTTTGGTAAGACTAAAAAGAACTCTATTGAAAGTTTTAATTCAGCACGTGATTAAATGGTTTGCTTTCGGGCACTGAACTGTATATGAGTGGTGTAGGAGCTCAGAAAAGCCAAGGAAATAGAGAAAACCTATTGTTCCTGTGGTTATGAGTACTTTAGAGACTGGTTGTGTGAATTGTTTCTTGTTTACAGTCTTAATAATGAAAGATTACACTACCTGTAGGAATGCAGACAGCCCCTTTGGACTCAATGAAAGTTTATTTTTCCATTTTTTCAATTTCAAACCTGTAAATGTAGTTGTTGTTTGTGAATGTCAGGTGAAGTTTCTTATATTCCTCTCCTTTCAAAGATTTAAAATACTGCTTTGCTGCTTTTATGTATAGCAGCATTTAGCTGAAATTTGTTATGTTGAAGAAAATGTATTGTGATTGACTTAATACTGGTTTTATATTCAGGTTTTGTAGGGCTGTTTAATCTGTTGCTGCTGTGGCCAGGATTTTTCCTGCTTCACTATACTGGGTTTGAAGCATTTGAGTTTCCCAATAAACTGATATGGATGTGCATTGTCATTAATGGCCTTATTGGAACAGTTCTGTCAGAGTTCCTCTGGCTGTGGTACGTACTACGTGCTTTATATACATTTCACAGAAATTGTCTTACCTGTGTTCTCAAATGTTGAGATGTCAAATTGTCTGGGTAGGTTTTTTTGCCCTTTTTTTTTGTCCTTTTTCTGTCCATATATGTAGTTTGAATTGCAAGTCATCCAGCATGTCACAGTGTCCTGTTTAAGAGTAATAGCTAACTTTAAAAAGCAAATGATGTGGTCTTGTAGTATTTAGTAAGACGCTGTGTGCTTAGCTGATTCTAGAACTAATAATTTGAGATTAAAAGACTTAGTGATACAGACTTGTGGTGGTAATAAGAGAGCATGAATTTCTGTTGTGATGGTTCTTCAGTTTCCAGGGCTGTGTCTATTTTGGATATATAGAAGTCAGAATCTAGTGTTCTGTGTTTGTTTAAGTCTTCAAAGACTTAATGAGCTAGGTATTATCAGAATGTATTAATCATGAAGATATGGCAATTCATAAATTAGCCTAGCTTTTGTTTAGTAACTTAATTATATGATAGTCTGGATAGATTGGCAACAGAGAATTGAATATGTGGCTTCTAAATGAATGGCTCAAAAGCTGTAGCAGACTTAAACCTTTGTGTAGCGCTTGGAAGGACAGTGTTATTAGAGAACTGTTGGGCCAGTCAGGGTTTCCCAGCTTGAGAGAATTCAGGGGGTCTGAGTTTCTTCTGGGCCAACATTAGGTTAAAATAGAGGTATAACAGAAAATTCTATGAGTTGAGTAGTTCTGTTTTATTGTGGAAACACTGAGGAAGAGCTTCCAAAAAGAGACATACTTCCAGTGCTGTACAGTTGCTTAGTGGACGATGGCAGTTTCAGTGCTACACTTCAAATAGATGTGACAGTTTGAACTTTTGCTGGAGAACCCTTGGCCCTTAAGAATTCAAACAAAAATGGCAACTACAAGACTTTTTCCTCCTTTAAAATTAGTCGTGTGTGGAAGTTATTGCGGTATTGTTTTCAGTACTTGTGAAGGATGAGAATTGCCTTTATATTGATAAGTAAGTAAATTCTGTTTGCCTTTGAAGTAAGAGGCTGACTCAATAGTGGGCATTACTGATTTGAATTGGGTAGGTACCACCTTGTATATATTTTCTTCGTGTGGTAGAATAGGCTATTTCATAGAGGAGTGTTTGCTAACAAGACTCACTACACTTGGTAACTTTTGAATTGGTTGATCATAAAATGGGAATTGGAGGGGTTTTTATATTGGATGTTATGCTCTTCACTTGGCATCAAAATGGCTCAGGCTATTAATGTTTTATTTATAGAGCCTTAGGTTTATATCAAAATGCCAAAGATCTTAAGAGCTCACATGCTGTCTTAGGTCTGTCCTACATATACTTTAAGGTTCTCTTACTGTTATTATTGGTTTTAAACTTTATTCACTAAATAAGCTATATGCAAACTAAATATGACTTGCAAATGAATCTGGGAAAAAGGATCAGTTTTCTGTGGCTGTTAATTAATACTACTGACATACGGATGTAGTTTTGTTGTTCTGTCACTTAAATAAATTGTAATGGCTTTTTGTGACCCAGTGACTTTGAGACGTCTAATGACTTTGTTCCTGCATAGGAAATATGAAGAGACCACTTGTAGAATGCAGAGAAGTCTCACTGACACTCCAAAGGGTGATTTCAAGGGTGTATTTTAGAGTGAGATTTAAAAAGCAGAGTCTGTTAATATAAGAATTTGTCTATTTGTAAAAAACATTTTTCTTTTTGGATAGGATTTCTAGACATCAATAACTTTTTTTAATTAACCAGACAGGTACAAAACAGATTGAATTGCTATAAGTTGGTTTTAAACCATTTAAAAATGGAAACAAAATACAGATTTTTTTTTTTTTTTTCTAAGTGCAGTCAGTACATGTGAAGTAGGGAATTTTCCATAAACTCAAAAGGTTTGTGTGGGTATTAAATCTCAGTCCAGAAGACATCAACAGTCTAGTTAGGAATTCTAGGCAGGTTTACAGATTTGTGATGGAGTGTGGGTATCTCAATTTTTGATTATTAAAACAAAAAATGACTAACAGTGAAGCATGATCAAATGTCTTCTGCCATTTTGATGTATTACTTTAGTTGTCTTTTAACTTTTAAATAGAACCTCTTTATTATTATGATTGTTTATTATCATTATTTTTTAATTGTCTTTTAGGGGATGCTTTCTTACCTCATCACTGATAGGCACACTTGCGCTAAGCCTTACGATACCTCTGTCCATAATAGCTGACATGTGCATGCAGAAGGTAACGTACCACTAAGTTTTGAGAATTTATTTGAATTAAAGGGCAGTGTTATTTTTAACACTCTATACAGTAAACAGTATTTTCACAGAATAACAGAATGTCAGGGATTGGAAGGGACCTCAAAAGCTCATCCAGTCCAATCTCCCACCGGAGCAGGAACACCCAGCTGAGGTTACACAGGAAGGTGTCCAGGCGGGTTTGAATGTCTGCAGAGAAGGAGACTCCACAACCTCCCTGGGCAGCCTGGTCCAGGCTCTGGCACCCTCACTGAGAAGTCTCTTCTCAAATTTAAGTGGAACCTCCTGTGTTCCAGTTTATACCCATTGCCCCTTGTCCTATCATTGGTTGTCACTGAGAAGAGCCTGGCTTCATCCTCCTGACACTCACCCTTTTTTTTTATATACTTCTCTTGCTAATAGTTGTTGAACTGCATTGTAATTAATACTCTGAATTGACAGTTACAGTAATTTTGCACAACAAGTGTGCACTTGCACACTTACATATATTTGATTAAGATGCAGCTTGTACGAAAAGTACCCAAGATCATCACAAATGCCTGGTCAACTGTTTTACCTTGAACAGGCACTTCGCAGAATTAATGAACAACTGCAAGTACAACACACCTTAAATTAATACCTGTACAATTATGGAATTGTTATAGACTGCCTATCTTGCACATACTCAATTAGTGACAAAACCAAAAATCTGCAGGTTTACCACAAAGGAATGTAGCAGCTGTGAGCCTTAACTGCACTTTATTGGATTCACGTAGAGATTAAATTTCCATGTAACAGTTGTCCTTTAAATTAGTCGTTTTTCACTGGTATTGAGGTAATAACTATGGAAAAACCTTGCATGTAAAGAAAGAAAATAATTTGATAATATGAGTTTAGAATACAAACTATATGAAGTTAGTTTATATTACTTTTCAAGCTATACAGATACTTTTCATTCTGGTTCGGTAGAATTCTTAGTTTTAAATACTTAATTATGTATGAATGTCAACTCTAACTTTGAATATTTGAATTTAGTATTTAATCAGTGACAAGGAATATAAAATTCTTAATTTCATGCAAATAATCATTGTTTTTAATATACTCCAAACACACAGTTATCATTTGCTTGTTTTGTTTTTCCCTTTAAATTGAGGTAGCATAACTGTTTCAGTTTCCTCAAGGCAGGATCACTTGTTTCTGTTCTTTATTTTGGATTTAAATAATTCCTATTGCTGACATTTTAATTTGAAAGTTAAACCACTGCTTTAACTCTTTGAAATAGCTTTCAACTTGTTTTTTATAATGCATCTCATGTTAAAGCAAGCTTAAGTTTTCTTGCCGTGATAATGCCCGTCACTTTTGGCAGAGCATCCCCACATAGTCCATTACGGCTATGCCTTTTGACACCTGTCGGTGGACGCAGGTGTATTCATCACCTTGTAGGCAGCTGCCCATCAGATGATGCCTCTTACATCTTGCTGTATGTGGGAGAGTAGACAGGGAGGGGTTGGGGGTTAACTTCATTGTCTTTTGTTTTGTTGTTTGGTTTTTTTGTTAGGTTGGTTTTTTGTTCCTCTTCCGATTCATATCTACATTCTTACATTATTGTTCTTCCTTCTTCCCCTGGCTGTTATGTACTTGCAGTCCAAGTTTCTACTTTCCTGTCTGGTGCTTTGAGCTTGTGGCTGCTGCTTGTATGTTTGAAGGTCTGTAAATTCTTACCTCCTGTTGACACTGAACTGTTCAGCATGAGGTCATTTGGGGCCATTAAGACTGGTCCTTGACAGCAAAGTAAGATTCCTACTGTATCTTTTCTTGCTGTTGGACGTAAATCCTTTGTCTCTCTTATTAGAAGCTCAACCTTAATTAAAGGCAAGCTCCTGTAGACTTTGAGGTTGTTTGTACAAGTGTATTTGTGCAAGTATGTCCCTCAGTCATACAAACATCAACATATCCTAAGCCAAACCACATGCTTACTGAAGTCTCAGTTGTCCAAGTTAGGCTGGTAGAAATTTAAACTTCTTTATTATTCTGTAATAATGTGACAAATGTGAATCTCAGAAATTACAACCAAATTTTTAACAACTATTTTAATATTCCTTTTGGTAACTTATGTGTTTATAAATGTCTGTTAGAAATCAGAAAGGGTAACATAAGGCTCTAACAATTGGAGTTTATGAGATTTTTGAGAGTGAACATCAGTGCCAGGTGTCACTACGGTACCTCTTTTTCTCAAAAGTCTTCAACTTGGGACGTTTTCTCCACAGGAGGGAGCCGTGCTCATGGTTCATTGCTCTGTTAGCCCTAAAGACTTTTCAGAGCCTAGTTCTTGATCTTGCACCCATGATTTCTCTAGCCTTCTACAATTTTAAATTTAAATTTTAAACAGTCTCAGAGTATCACTTCTGAGTGTAGTAGTAGGTAGATACAAGTAGAATTTAGTTTAAATTGGACAAATAATGTGCCCTGTTTTTTTTAAAAAGGAGAATTATTGTAAGCTTCCATAGTGTTCTATGTGCCTTGGTTTCAGCAGTTGCCATTCAATGACAGTGTATTCATAGTGAATGAATGGGTGCACAAATCTTTCAGGTGAGACCTTTTATTCAAAGTTTTTGAGGTGTTTAGAGGACCTCCTGATCGGTACCAGTCAGATAAAACCTAAAAATGAGACTATTTGGAAATAGCAGTCTTTTTATACAGCACAGCACACAGAATGTGTTCCATCGTAAAGAATGGATCAGTGAAGAAAGGTTATTTATTTATTAGAAGTAGCAGCGTCTACAGAAATTGTACCAAATAACTTACAAAAACACTTGTAATATTTCACCCAATTTAAAAGAACTGAAACTGCATCTCAAATTTACGATAATTATTACTGAAAATATACAGTGTGCCAGGATTTTTTTTATTATTCTTTTTTTACTGTTGAGTGAATGATATTTGTGTTTTAATTCCAGGTGCAGTTTTCCTGGTTATTTTTTGCAGGCGCAGTACCTGTATTTTTTTCTTTTTTCATTGCAACTCTCTTATGTCACTACAACAACTGGGATCCAGTGATGGTGGGAATCAGAAGAATTTTTGCTTTTATTTGTAGAAAACATCGAATTCAGAGGTAGGACAGTCACAAAGTATAATCCTGTCTCTTAAGCCTTTCTGGTATCTTCTACTCTTTTATAAGTCACAGTACTCATACTGTATTTATTTTCATCTAATTTCATATTCAGGTGCACTAATTCCTTAATTATAGTAGTTGCAAATCCATTTATTAACCGATGTAATGCTCAGAAAGTGGAAAGATGTGAAGACTTTTCAGAGAACTCTCCTGGTGGCTGTCCCAGTTCTCTTTTGTTTTTTCTCTCTCTCATTACTGCCTCTGTGATAGTTCCTGTACCCAGAACACGGAGTGCAAATTGCACAAACTTGAGTATACTTTATGAAGTTTAAGGGGTCTTTGTATGTTTTTAAAGGCTGCAATTCGGACAATGAACGTACTGAGTACTTAAATTGGTTGTTATGAAGCCAACATAATATTACTGTATAACATTAAATAAATACATTTTTCTTTTAAGAATGCCAGAAGAAAGTGAGCAATGTGAAAGTCTCATTCCTATGCATAGTGTTTCACAAGATGGAGAGAGTTGCTGTTCATAGACAAAAGGTATGCTTAAGAAGCTTCAAACAACACGAAGGTGAGGACTGGTTTTCACGATGGCATTCGTATATATAAGCACACACTTTTACAGAGCATACAGTTACTTTTGTCCTGTATTGATGGATAGAATTTTGAAAGGTACCTTCAAAATTATTTGTTACCTAACATTATTCTCACCTTGATACAGTTTTGGTTGTGAAATGTAGTTTTTTTAATTTAGAGAATTACAATGTTCATCAAAAATTGGCCATGAATCAATAAACCAGAAGAGGCATACAACTTCTTGGTATGGCTGATGTGTGTGGAAGAAATCTGAAGTAATTATTTCATTCTTTTTAATGCTGTTGAGGTCTCAGTTTGGCTACTGCAGTTCATGAAAAACATCAGCTGTTTAAGGAACTTTGTCTTCATGGGTCTAGAAATGTAGAAGGAGTCCTTTTGTTTCTGGTTGAAAAGAATTAACTCATTAAACTGCATTAAATGTTAGGGGAAAAAAACATTTCTCATTATGAGGATAGGGAAATTAGACCAGAATGGCTGGGGAGTTTGCAGAATACCCTTAAGAGGACGTTACACAAACCTGTAACAGGAACATTACACGGTTTATTGATACTGTCTTGACACCTAAAGATAGACGTAGTTTGGGACTCTTAGCCCTGTGCTGCAGGGCTTTAGTTTTCAAGTAACACATGCAAAATTACATGATGAGAAGTATATTTTTGCTTTCCAACGTTGCTTCAATCTAATAATGAGATTAAAATATTCTAACCCAAACAGTAATTGTGATGTCTTAAGCTTAAGACACACAAGTTACTTCCCTTATTAGTAAGATGGAAACAAATCCATGCAGTGATTCCTTTTTTGTAATCTTTAATTATGTAGCCTTGATAATCTTTTTTCTTGTTTCTTAGTTTGAAAATGGAGTGATGCCCAGCGAAGAGACAATCTTCTGGAAAAGTCCCTAAGGAATCATGTTTCAGTGCCTATTCTGAATTTGTAGTAAAAATAAGAAGTTTCAGTTCTTTTGAAACTCTAAACTTTTCCTCTTTCTTGCTTTCATCTGGTTTTATAAATGAACAGATGTACTACATGCCTGTCACCATAGGCAGTCTTAGTCCATCTGAGCAACCAGCCTGCCTTATAACACTGAGCTGGTGAAGTTACCTGACAAAATCAAGAAAACAAATGGTGTTAGGTGATTTCTTTCTTTTTTAACTCACAATTTTGTTAAATGCTGGACAATATTGTTTTTAAGAAATACTTTCAAATGAGTTATGTACATAAGTTTGCAGGTCATCACCTCTTACAGGCTTTCAGATGAAAAGCTGAATAGATATGTTACCTGTAGTAGGTACACATTAACTTTTTTATGTTGTACAAACTATTTGCATATTAATAGAAGAAAACAGAAAAATAATTTATTAAGTGCATTCTTGTAATTATTGAGGCAGGATCTTTGTATGGTCCTGGAACACTAAGTATATATTGTCTTATGCCATTTTGAGAAGCCTTGTAATGGCAGTGGGTGCCGATCTTTAAAAATCTTTTGTTACCTAACAATCCAGAATGTTTAAAATGTTAGTGAATGGTATATTTCTAATTACAGTACATTTGGGGATGCGTTCTCAAAATCAGTGTTTGTTTTAAACAGTGTGATTCTATAACCCATTCTTATTGTCAGTTATCTCACATGGAAAACTGAATTTGAACATTTTCACAGGTATAGCTGCCAAGTTATGAAAGAGATCAAAGTAATTGTGGAAGTTTTCAGTCAGAGGGTTGGCAAATTTGAACATTTCCCTTATAACCTTTATCTTCCTTCCACTGTAGCACTTCTGTCCTATTTGATTCTGAAGTGGGATATTTGAAATTAGTCAGTGCCATTTTCCAGTTTGTGGCCTATAAGACACTTACATTAAAGTTAATTTTGGCTTTTGATGGATTTTATTTTTCATAATGAATGTAGGATGGATTTTCAACCAACAGTATTCCCTTCCACATAACAATATTATTAATAATGTAGGGTACTTCTACTGTCCTTCCATACAAATACAGAAGGATGGCATAACAGAAATGCCTTTTTGTGTTTTGACACTCAGTAATGATCCTTCTGAAAGAAACTTTGGTGGTTTGGTGATACAACTACTAGAGGAGGGAATGCAGGAGAGCAACTTGCTTTGCTATACATTTCCAAGGATTGATTAGGCAGCAGCTAGAAGGTAATGTAAAAATATGTAAGTAGAGAAGGAAGAAAAAGTTAACCTGGGGGTTATTCTGGTCAAATATTGCACCTTCATGAATTTTCCTTTCCAGTTTTTAGTATTGGATTATACTACAAATTTCAGTGATCTGAGGCAACTCTTTAAGATGAAATACTAAGTCCTTTGGACGCATGAAGTAGGAATTAAAGAAATAAACCCACTACAAAACGCCAAATCCAAAACAAACAAAAAAGTTCATTAAATTTTTTGTAGGCGCTTTGAGAAACTTTACCTTTTAATTCTCCAGCCCCACAAGTAGAAAGGTTAAAAATGCAATATTTATAATTAATTTTACATTTGACTTCAGTAGAATTTTCAGGGATTTTTGGTAAGTGGGGTTTCCTTGTTCATTTGGGGTTTTTAAGGATTTTTTTTTTTTCTTCGAAATGATGATAAATCAGTGGATGTTAGCTTCAACATTTTTCCAAGAAGTAATGTTAAGGCCTACTCGCAATAAAAAGCTAATATCTGTTTTCAATTAATGGTATGTTTCAATGAGATCATACCGGATATATAATACCAGGCATTAACTACAAATTTGAGTCAGTAGGGACTTGTGGCATCAGCAAACTAAGCCTGGGAAAACTGAGTTTGCTTTTGGATGGGGAATTACAGTACTTTTAGCAAAACATTCTGATACTGTCCTTTGAAACGGAGCTGTAATGTATAATGGGCAGTTGCTCTTCATATTTGTCCTTATATTCATACCTCAAAGTGAAAGATCATCATAGTCTCCCATATATACGGATTCTGTTAACTAGTATTATTCATTAGTTTGAGACGTTAAGAAAATAAGTACTAAGAGAATATTCTTCTGTCTCTGACCTCAGGAATGTTGAGGAATGTTCAGTAAACTCACAGTTAGGGCCTTCCCACTGTTTATTTTGGTTTCGTTTTCATTTTTTTAATATGTTACTTTTTAAAAAATACTAAATATTTTAATCACATGGCACTAAGTAGCTTGAGCACTCTTTTTGCATTAAATTACAGTTCTTTAAATAGAGTAAGAAACAAAGCAAACTGTCCTTCCCGAAAGGATTTTTAAACAGTGGTGCCCCTGTAGTTACAAGAAACGTGTTACAGTTTTAATTACAGAAGCTATGACATGTAACGTTGTTCCTGCATTTAATAGAATGTGACGGTTTTCTATAAAAACTTGTGACTTTTAGTACAATAATATTTTATAAATAGAATGTCTAATTTGAAATGTAAATTGCATAGCTCTCTAATGGGTGCTTGGTAAATGCACAGGAGATTTAGCTTTGATTCTCAGGTACCTCTGATGTAATGGAGACATGCTGGGTTTTTCTTCCTCGTGACACAACTGGAATGTGAAGGAGCTCTCATAAATGCTTTACCTCTGTGTGCTGGCATAAATTGTCATCGCTCTTCCACTTTCAATGTGGGAAAGTCTTTATTCTGACTTATTTCTTGTAGGAAGTGCATACATTTTAGAAAAATAATGAATAACAAATTTTTGACCCAAGCATTTCTTTGAATGTCATTAGATGCTTAAGGAACAGTGATTTCCCATGCCTACAAAACGGAAAATGAGTACTACATGTGTTGCTCTGTCAAACAGTTGAACTAATTCCTGTAATCCTGTGAGAAAACCAACAATTTATTCCGTGTATGTGATTGAGGTTTTGGAGCTGTTTGGGTTTTATATATGAAGGGAATTATGATAATTTGCCAAATGCCACGTAACAAGCCTTCACTTTTAGGGCTTTGGTGAGTCTTGCATAGTTATTTGTACTGTGTACTGTAGTCTCAAACAAAGGGAGAAAAAGGTTTGGTGTTTTTCTGGCCACTTTCTGTTAGTTTTCAGTCATGCTGAAAATGCGTTCACTACGAGGGGCTCCTGTGGATGCAATACTCATTCAGCAAAGGACTGAAATACAGGCGACATCAGTACTCAACAGTTACTTAGGAAGTATGTGGCACACAAATACCGCTACCGACGCTGAGGGCCCGACGAGTGTTGCCCAGTGTGCCCATGTGCCCTGCGGCTGGCGGAGCCCCTGCGAGGGCTGGGGCTGTGCTGTGGGACATCGGGCTCATCATGGGGCTTGGACTGCACTGGGCTGCCAATGGAACTCAAAAGCAGGGAGGCCAAGGCACGGCCTGGTTATTTATCTCACTGGGGTGTTGCAAATGCTGAAGTATTTTGTGGAAATACAGTGTTAAGCAGGGGCTTTCTTCAAGTGACAAACCTTTGGTGCTGCATGTGATACTTGACCCGATATGCTGGTATATGCATTGCATACCTACTTGTAATGTACTAGCAAAGCCAGGAGAGCCTGCAAAATTACTTTTCTCGGTGTGTACTGTTGTAATTGTCATCTCTCTCACAATGCTCATTGTGCCTAGGTACTGCTATTGACAACTATGATGACTCTAAATAAGGTGGTAAAAGGATTTCTTTGTAATTCTTGGTTCCATCTCTCTTTGTGTTGAATGTTGTTATTCCTATTTCCCTACTGAAAGACCCTCCTATTTTAGGGAAATTAAGTTACTGTGCTAAACTAAGCTCTCAGAAGAGGGAGGAAACCGGTTAAATTTTAGACGTAGGGTGAGTTTATAGATACACTTTGAAATTTGGTATGGAAATAGGCCTCGGTAAGGCAGAGTGTTTGTATGTTTGAAAATGCAGTTAATAAGTGGCATACTCAAAAATCAAGAAACAGAAACTGATGCTAATATCACAATATTAAGTTTTATGGCTAACTGTAGGATGGTACTTTTAATCAGTTTGCTTTATTTGAGATAAGTTTTGAGTTACTTACCACTTCTGTTATGGCTGTCGTGTAGCATCTGAAATTTTAGCAGTTATGCGTGGGGTTTTTCTTCCTTCTGCCTAATCCAGGATTGCATTAATGCTGCATTTTGTTTTACATGGTCATTGCAGGGTGTGATTTCTCAGGGAAATATGGATAATACCATGTGTTGTGAGAGCTGATAACTAATGCCAGCTTTTAAAATTGTTACAAGCGTTTTCAAGTTTCACTCACACATTTCATTTCACTTTTATGCTGAAGTTCCTTAGGCTTATCAGGTAAATCATGATGAGAATGTTGAGAGCATTTAAAGGTGTAAATAAAACGCACTCTGCCCAGCACTTCATTACTTTTTGGACAAACATCCATTCTGAACTGATGCTGCAGTTTGTGTGTGGCTTTCTGCTTTATTGTACTGTGTGCCATATGAGTTAATAGTTAACACTGCTGATTTTGAAGCTGCACTTACAGCATGACAGTGACACTAACAAAAAAACATGCTTATCAAGTTGAGGAGAATTAACCATTTAGCATAGAACTAATTTTATAATATGCAAATTATTGTGTTTTCATTAGAGGAATCCTTCAGTATATTACTGATGTTGCCAGCCCATAAGTCATTTTGTTGTCTGTCTTATAGGTGAAGCTTCTCTTGTACCTACATTGGACTTTTTGCATGCCAATTAAACTAGTTCCTCTACCAGAATGAGCAGTTTCTAAAATCTCCTTATTCCTCTAGCTAGGGAACAGCAGGCACTTTCCAGCCAAACAGAAGGGGAAAAAACTTTAAAAAGAAAAATCTTAATTGAAAGCAAAGAATTGTACTGGACAGCTTATGGGATCAACTGTAAAATCATCGGGGAAATTTCTTCCATAGCCCAATTGCATATAGGAAGTACTTAGGCAATACTGTATTGGATTGATCTCTCTCTGGATGATCTTGATTTAGTATAGAATGTAGGTGTTTTAAATAATGATTTCAGATTGAAGCTGGATGCTTAACTCTTGTGATTGTAAAAAAAGAAAAGTTTCTTCTGTGTGTTTTGGGTGTTGTAGGTTTTGTTTGTTTTTCCTTGTGAAGTGTTAAAAAGTCCCACATACAATCCAGTTACCAATGAATGCTCTGTTAATTGAAAATCACGAGAGGCTGTATCAAAAGCTTGGCCAGTTGTTCAAGTTGATGTTATCTGAATGGAATTAGAGAAGTGTAATGAGTATGTGATACAACTTCAGCACAGTACAACTGAAGGGGTCCTTGTAATGGGTTTAAAATTTGTTCAAGTTCTCTTTGGAATGGGTATTAGTAAAACAAAATTGTTTATGAAACTTTTTCTTAGTTGTTTATACAGATTGATTTGTGAAACTCCTAAAGCTCACGTGCATTAAAAGATGCACAAAACCAAGAGCTAAATAGTTTTGATGGTCTTTTTGGCATTAGGTTTTGTACTAAGTTGCAGTGAATTCTAAGTAACACTTTTAAAGCAGAAGCTGCTTTAACTGGGGAACTTTCAACTAAAGAAAACCTTTGTTTGCATGAAGTCTGTGCAGTTTTGCTGATAATTCAGATGTTCTGAGAGCACAGTTAGTTCCAGGTATATGTCCTCTGTGAAACATCTTCATGCATCATCTTTTAACCATTTTCCTTATTGAGGCCAGAACGTGAATTGCTAATGTGTATTGCATTTGCACTTAAATACCTGATTTCAGAGTGTGTTAAACCTTGATCTATTTTTGATAAAAAAGAAATGTAGCATTTTTATCTAATTTCCATTTAATGATAAGTATATTCATGCAGAGAAAAACATATAATCGTGGCTTGATGCAGTGATTTTTAGCCAAGAAAACAGCAGGATGGCACTAGTAAATCTGCAATGAAGATGCATGTCTCTTCACAAAGTCTGGCTTCTGGTTTCTTCCTTCCCTCTTTATACCAAATCGGTGTCTCCATTATTCCAGAGTCATACCGGTGAAGCAAGGACCAGAACTTACACCCTTTGTTTTTAAAAAGTGAATGTTGGCTTTTGTCTGGAGTGTCTTTGTCCTGTCACGTCATTTTCTGAAGGGGATCAGTTAAATGAGAAATATAGAAGATGTATTTTTAACTAGAATCAGATTTAAGCTATTAATTATTTTGAAATTCTCTATATTCATAGAGATCTAATGAATGGAAATTAAAAGCCTATATTGCAATTATTCAACAGTGCTTATATATTTTTAACAAAACCAGTATATATATATATATATATATATATATATATGAGTATTTGAAACATGCATAAAAGTGAAAATTTGCAGATTGTTCTTGTGTTGAAAGGTTTAGAAATTGAAATTCTTAATATCCAATACCAAAACCCTATAAAAGGGCTAATGAAAAGAAAATGTAATGTATTCTAATGAACAGCCTGTGTAATACAATCAATGGGTGTGATGTTTTTGTTCTGTATTATATTTATTATATGTAAGTAAACAATAAAGATTATAAATCTTACTTTCTTAATTGGAATTAGTATTTGGTTGGGGTTAATGCTTAATGTATTTTATACTATCAGTCAAAAAATGAATGGTCACTAAAGGTAAGCTGCCTTGGGGAATAGCCTACTGGTAAAAAGGTCTTGAATTGACCCACTTCATTCCCATCTTCCACCTTTAGAAGTGAGTCTCCGGATGTCTCATTTTACCTGGAGTCAGCTAGGATGCCAAAAGGCTATAATTCGGTCTCAGATTGGTCTGGTAATTTAAGTAGTAAAATACCAATTTTTAACGCATTTTCACGGCTGCAGCTGTTTACTTGTGAATACTTGAATTATACAAGAAGACTTTCATCAGCAGGGGGAGCTACTGCAGCATCCATCTGTCTGTTGCCTTCCTGATTCAAGCAACAGAGATTGTAGAAGCGGTAAAAAGACAATTAACTCACCTGTTTATCATCTTTGATTCTTGGAGTTAACAGGGACTAGATACTGACCTTCCTTTGTGCAGCTGAACTTTCAATGTCTTTAATAATTAAAAATCTCTTGGGCATGACATGCCTGTACCTAAATACTTCATAGGAATACTAGGAAAAGTATTTTCCTACCCTAAGCTTTTCTGAGTTTTCTGGATTACCTACAGCTGAATTTTGTTTACTGGTATAATGAATGTTGTTTCACAGCTGTAGCAAGAAGCAGATTTTTACATGAAAGAAGGGGACAGTGGGCTAATTACTGAGATGAGAAGTTGGGTTGGTTGGTTGCTTTTTTTACTTGGTAGGTTTGTGTGTTTTATTTAGTTTTTCTTACCCAAACCATTAATAAATTTATTTTGTTTCCATTGAGCTAGTAAGATCTAAACTATTTTGTGTGATATGTTGACACCTGGTACTTCCCTGTATACAATAAGGTAGTGCAGGCTGGCGAGGCTGCTTCCAACATCTAGGATGTAATTTGGTGACACATTCTCTTATTCTGCTCTGTACACTCCTCAGTTCTAGCAGACACATTCCGTACATGAAACCGCCTCTTGTCAGAAGCTCAGTGTCACTTGCCAGTAGGTGAGGTTTAAAACTTCTGAGAGAGATGATTTAAACTCTGTTTTCAAAATGTTTTTCTTCCTCTGCCAATACTATGTATGTGGGAGACATTTGTGGGTGCAACCCAAGTATATTCTGTTTATGTTGTTTTTCAAAAACTCAACAAAACTTAAGATTTCCAAAGGAATGGTTTATTGTCTCAATATGAATTCTTCCTTTCTTCCCCTCGTTTTCCCCTTCTGCTCCCAACCCCCAGTGCGAGCTTATGTGGAGGAAAAAAAATAAATTAAAAAAAACCAACCCTCCAAACAAACAAAAAACCCCCCTGTTCTAGTTTGTAGGCTTGCAAACTTTCAGGACTTTTTTTGGTAGTGGCACTGTGTTACAATTTGCTGAGACATGAAGATACCATAAAGATTGCTTAATTATCTAAATAGACTCTTCTTTGTGGCAGCCTTTCAGTGTCGTGTTATTTGCCAGGCTGCTTTGATTTAACTACTAGGATCATGCTGCTAATGGTGATGCAGAACTCGTGGTTATGTTGCAAGTGCACATTGACACAATGCAAAGGAAGCTTCATAAACATAAAGGAGCATTGTCTATCTGCAACAGGGTTCCCATTCAGAAAGAAGCTCCTCTGCCAGTAGCTTTATTTTATTTTAATTCCATTGGAAGGAAAAAGTAAATTTAAAAAAAATCAGATTGTAAGCAGATGGCTTTTGTGGCTGTGATGTTGCAGGCAATAGGGGAGTATCGCCTGGAGACGTTTCTGACCATGGGCACTGGTGATTTGAGGAGTGGGAGGTGAGGAGGAAGTTTGCAAGGACCACTGAATGGAGTTTGGTCTCACACATACCTTTCCTCAAGTCCTCATCGCCTATTTATGTATTTCCTGACTCATAAAGGAACAGACAGAAGACTCTCTTCACTAATTGAGAGAACATCATTAGATCATAGTATAAATATTTTAAAAATATTATGGAAGTGTATTAGTAATTTAACAAATGTCTGTTGTTAAAAACTCATTTTGATGAAAGTGCTGACACTGACTTGTACCTCCCCTCTTCACTGTTAGGTAGAAGCTGCTACACCTCCCTCGCTCTTCAGCATGTGGCTGCTTTTCCCACAATTTGTGTACGATCAGCCACCAGTGAATGGAAGAAATGCCTTAAGTAGCTGGTGCTGTTTAATTGAAGTGGCTCATTCTTGTAAGCAAGAAGTGCTTAAAAATGAAGTCGGATTCATTGCTCTTCATACAGGAGTGCGTTGATCACAGTGAATTTCAGTTGTAGGAAGAGAGGCTCCTGAATAATGTGTTCCTACAATAGGATAACAAAGTCTCACCAAAGTATTTTCTCAAGGAAATGGTTATGAACTAAGCCAATGTCCTTTCTGAGATGTGAAGGGGCAATTGGGACCCGGCTAACGAAAGTGATGATCTACCAGGAGGTGATGCAGAGCCATGGTAAGGGAAATTACCAGTAAATGAGATACACCTGAGCTCTTGCAAAAGGAATCAGCTTGAATTGACATTATTTCTATCCTTGTCCATTCCTTTTGTATTTGAGGGTAGGGTGAGAGGTTGAGCTCTTGATAAAGCTTCAGGACCGACCAATTTTGTGAGAATCTCAGCTGTGAATAGTAGATGAATAAGCATCAAAGTCTCATGGATTGGAAGTTTCAAAACACCCCAAAACTCAAATGGCAGAAGTGTTTCATTATTATAAAACATAGTGATTTGCTTTTAGGGGTCTAACTGATAGAAAAGTTTGGTGACACACAGAGTGTGTCATGAGGTAATACTAATGTGGCATTGGCTCTCTGCCCAAGTCATTCCTCAAAACACCGAGTTGATGCTTTTAATTATGTCTCTGCTTGCTGGCTCTGGTCTGCCACTACACCTGCCAATCCACCTCCTTCCTTTGCACTTGGTTTCTAAAACTGCCACATTTATGTTTCTCTTTAGAAATTCTTCACTTTTCTATATATATTTTTTTTTTAAATCTCACAGGTTTAAAAGAAGAGTGTTCAATGCTAAATTGTTTGCAAAATTGGCGACAGAGACATCCTAGCAGTACAATGAAGAGGCAGAAGTACAGAAGAGTTGAGAACCTTGGCTTTGCATATTTCTCCTCACATACCAGACCCTTTAAATCTGGAAGTGTATGTTAACCTTGAAGTGCGTATTCAAGAAAGCTCTTAACAAAGCTTCTTGTTTCGCATAACAATATTTGGGAGTTTGCTGTGCTATGTTTAGACAATGTGCTTCTTCCTTTGTTTTGTTTTCAGTAGAGGATAATTATTACTGATTGTACTTGGGAAAGTCCCTATACCTTTTAGTGGCTGTGCTTCCCTCTTCCTAAAATTATGGTAGTGATTATAATTTTATTTTGTTATGAGGTAAAAGCATGAAAAATTGTTGGCAAGGTTGCTGTGGGGCTTGGGTAGAAAGCCGTAGTTCATACACTGGAGAATGCCTCAGTTCTTAAGGAAACAATAACAACAACCTTCAACCCAAGCCCTTCAGCAACATTGCCATATTTTCTCTCATTTTGCCATAAATCTCTGTAATCCCTCCTGTCCTGCCCAACCTGTGCTGCTTGGGCAGTCAGTCCATTTCCCAAAGTCCTTAATCAGTCCTCACTAGAGATGCCAACAGTAATAGATCGGTGCTGGGCCAGGACCTTCAATACAGATGCCGCTAGAGAGACACCAATGAAGATTAACTACTATTTGTTAGATTTTTAAAGGAAGTCTTTTAGCTGTTTAAAAACAGAGTAGGGATTGCTCCAAACAGCTAAAAGACTTATTTCTTCAATGTAACAACTGTCAGTTTATCTCGATTGCTGCTACTACAGAAGCTGTGCTGATATCAAAGGGACCGGTCCAGCAGAGCCACAGTAATGGAGATGTAGAAAGAATGGCTGAGATTTGTGATCTTTGAGGAACTGACCTAGGCGCCAAAATGCCACATCTCCTAAGAGACTAGGAAAAGAAATAAGCCGAGGAGGTAGGGAAAGGGGCAAACAGGGTGGCACAAATACGTAGTGAAGGCTGTGCAAGTCATCTCCATCTGCCCTTCCCTAATTCTGCCTCTTCAGGTCCTGCAGCTGGAAGAGGTGCAGCAGGTGGAGCCCAAGTCTGAAAGCTCCTTCATATAGGACAGTTCTGTAGATCCACTTGACTTTGAGATGATTCCTGGAGATAATATACGGAGAGGACATAAGATTTAAATCTGTTCACAGGAACCGTTGCAGGTTATGTTAACCCGTTAGCAGGTCACGTTGCAATATTTAGATGAAGTTGAGGCACTCAGTGGTATGCTGAGCAGCAGTCCTCACCAAACTGCAGTAAAGCAGAGCCCGATCTTCAAGTTCTGGCATTAGCCGAACCCTCTAATACCAGCTGGACCATGCTGAAGACGCAACTCTTATTTTAGATTCATCTAAGTGCAGAAGTAGGTCTCATTCTGCAGAGTTACCTCAGCATCCCCTTCTGAACAGCTCTGCCTTTCACGCTGCATTGTAGGACGTGCAACGAGATATCTCCTAATATGAGTCCACTACTTAGCTGCCTTCATAGCCAGGAGATAACTCACAGAGAACATGACAAAACTGGGCCCAGTCTAGACACAACATTTTCAATGTTTAATTATTCTGTAAGCTCTTTCTTTTTAAAGCACCGAAATAGTTTTTATGTTCAGTGCCCCCTTAGCCCAGATGCACCTTGCAGCATCAAAACACCCCAGAGACGTCTGTGTATTTGTTTTTCTGCCTTAGAAAAATCTGCATATAGTAAAAAACATTTTCAAAACATCCTGGTAGCAATAACATCTCATCACTCTCCACCCACAATCTATTGAGACTGAATGTTTGTTTCCTCTGAGCCACCTCGTTGCCTCTAAACCTATTCATGTGCCTCTAAAAATGCTTTTGCTGCACGCCGCAAATCACCAAGCTCAGGTTAGATAGGAGAAATTCCTCTGCTGGTAAATGGACTGATTATAGTGGTACCCTGGTGTGGTTTTTGTCTGTTTTTTAATCACGTGGTGGTGCCAAAATCCTACTGTGTTTTTCTTCTCATCTTTGTATGCATGAACTTACTCCTTGGAGATAAACTAGCTTCCAAAAGTTGGGAGTCTGAAATGTGTGCCTCTTACAGAAGAGATAATTACTTACATGTAAATTGTAGTTCTCTGAAGATATATCTAAAAAATTACCCCTCGCCTACATGCTCACCTTCCCACTGAGCTGAGATTTCTCTGCATTTTATGGGCTTTAAAAATAGGGTGTCACTCTCCCCCTTCTTAATTTGCTGCTGTACTGGGAGGATTTTTTAACTTTCATTTGCAGACAAAGCGGACTTTTGGAGAATTCAGGGTAGCTGAAACATCTCAGCAGGTGTGGTGTGAAACTCCGCTTGCTGTGAACACTGACTTACAACTTGGAGCTCAGAGGCATCCCACTGAGTCTCTGTTCAGGTGAACAGAATCCCACTTCCTCCAGGAATGGTACAGGCTGGATCATCAGCTGGGACAAAAAGGCATGGCCCCATTTATTAGAAGGAAGCTGTGCTAATTTACATCTATTTTTAAAATCTATTTTTAAAGGATAATCTGCACTTAAGCCCTATACTGGGTAAACAACTGCATCTAAATGTGGCCCTTATGGTACTTATTTTCTATTAATTTGATTTTGTAGATTTTCTGTAGAGTTTTTTTCTTTTTTGGTAGCAAATTAAAATTTATAAGACTGGAAGGGGAAGATAGACCTGAGGTTTGTTGTTACAGTCAAAGTGAGAGAGTAGGAGCAATAGAGATTGGTCTTTCTCCTTGCTGATTGCATAGGGCAATGTGGATCATGTGAATTAATTCTTTACATTTAGCATGGCTTCTTTGTTGCCCACTCCCTAAAAGTGATACAGATTAAAATTATATCCTTACATTTCTATCTTAATTATTGCCTCAGTTTTTCTCTGCACTGTACTTGGGTGGTAGCTTTTAATATCATTTCAAAAAATAGTTTATGAATTATATTCATTAACAATAATTATATTATTGATAAGCATTCAGTGACTAAAGTGCATAGCTTCTTGGTTTTAGTAGCTTCACAGCTACATGTTTGTTATAAATTTCTGGATGTGGTTTAACAACACATACCAGGAGAGCAGAAGGGCAGACTGCTCTTTACCCTTATTAATATTGTTTTTCCTGTAGGGACTGGTTCTTATGTCACTTGTCTTGGCCATTCTGTAAAGTAAGTAGGTACTTGCTACTATTTTAACCTTTCTGTCTGCAGAACATCCTTTTAAGAATCAATTATGTATACTGGGATAATTATTTACTCTTATTGTGCTAGTTTTATTCATGGCTCCTGACAATCTTTTCTTGCTAGTCTGTGCTTTTATTTTAATCCTGGGGCTTGCAAAATTTCTTTGCCTGCAATTAATTGAGATAATTGAACCCCTTGGCTTTAGTTGGTGGCCTGAAAATGTCCATCTCGCTCCAACAGCAGAATAGGATGTTCCAGGCTAGCAGGCTGGTCTGGTATTCACAGTCTAGCTTTATTCACTCAATTAAATTATCTTTTGTCCACGATGGAAGAAAGGTGAAGACACCTTACAGTGAAATGTTCTGCAAGGATTAGAAGGGTGATTGATTCTTCAGGTTTTTAGTTATCAGCCAGAGATCATGTTATCCAATATACACTGTATGAGTTGATTTATGTAAATAGTAATATCATATTATGCACAATTATTAGAATATTCAGACAGTTACAAGGTAGATGCAGGGATGGCTGGTGGCTGACACAATACCTGGTGCTCAGCTCAGTGTTCCTCCCTGGCCTCACATAGCTGGGAGGGAGAAGATACATTAGTTGCATTCGTGGGTCATCACGCTGAAGTGTGTCATTCAAATTCACTTGAGGAAACATGTCTGAGCAAGTAAGGTACAATAACAAAGTAATCATGTGTAATACTGACATGTTGAAGGGTTTAAATGCATAAAATTTATATTCTATGTGGCATAATAGGAATTGGGCAAAAATACTACAGCAGAGACAGACACAGGTGGGTATATTTGTGTAGCTGTTCCACACAGCCCCCATGGTTTCTGGCCCGCAGGGTTAGTGCTGGTGGTGTGGGCTCATCCCTCAGGGAGCTCGCCCGGGCGGGAGCACTGACAGCCCGGTGCTCCTGTCAGCCATCACCGTGACAGTCTAAGCAGGGCTGTTTCTCACTATTTTTTCGTCACTCTTCGCTGTCTCTGTGGCATTCTGCCCCTCCTTAAATACGTTTTTCCAGAGTTGCCACTGGTGTCACTGACACACTCAGCTGTGGGGCCATGGCGGGCCCCCTTGGAACCGGCTGGAACTGGCTGGAACCGGCTGTGTCTCCTCACAGCGGAGCCCCGCAGGCAGCACCCGGCCACGCAAGCCTGGGAGCGGGATTTCGGGGTTGCAGTCTCAAGTCTGGTGTGTTTCTGGAGGATTTTGGTGTTGGCGGCTGTGGAGAGGGAACCCCAGCGGCTGCACCTCAGCTTCCAGATGCCGGGAGGGCCAGGTAAACTCCAGGGGTTTCTGTCACGGATCCATGTGTGTGAATACGGAGGGTTTATAGTGCAATTTGTTGTTGAGAAGCTGGTCAAGCCATTTACTAGGTATCTGGCTCTGTTAGTTTATTCTTTCTCCCTGAGGAAACATGTTTCCCTGTGTCTTTCCATAACCTTGTCCTTTGATGGCCTTGTGGTCATGACCGCACACCCACGGGTTCCTGTGGACAAAGCGTTTTCCCTGTTGCCTCAGTGGCACAAAGCGGTTCTCAAGGACCTGCCAAAACATGGCCTTGAAATCATAATCCTATTAACATAAGCTCATATTGGTGCTGTTTCACTTTGATGTACTTTTGTGATCTGTACAGACTTGCTTTAACATTGTCTTTGTTTCGTCTGGACATTAGCATGACCTACACAAACGCCTACAAAGTTTATTTCACCACTGGCATTAGCAGGATGCCATCGCACACAGCCAATATGGTGTGCTCATCAATGCGATTGTGTAAATAAGCTTAGAAAAACAGTACAGAAATTACTAGTTTGCTTGCTTAGCGTGTATGTGCTTTCCTAGACAGGAACTGTATCCTCCCATGCACCCCGTGGTGCCTTTGGGTTGATGTGGGTTTGTTGCACGAGGGAGTTTGCAGGGATGTGCTTTCTTAGCAAAGTCTGGGAATTCACCCCCGATACCTGTTACTGTGGTGATGGCAGCACATTTTTGCTTGGCTTGGTTAGATGTCTGGTGGGCAGCAGGTTGCTGGCAGGGTTGAGCTTGGCCTTGTGCTGGAAAGGCTTTAAGCTCAGGCTGGAAGTTGCAGGTGAAGAGCTGGCCTGTGTCTGAACCTGGGTCCAGGCAATGACACCTGGCTGGGTGAAGCTCCAGCACAGGGATGTAAGAGGAAAGCTGTCCCCTGGGCCAGGTGTGCCCTGTCCTTGCTAGCGATCCAGCCTGCGGTTCAAAGAGCAGAGACGAATGGAGGACAGATCTCTCTCCATCCTGTACAGCTGCTCGTACTCCTGTTATCTGAGTGCCTGTGTAGAGCTCAGTGTCCCAAAACGTGCCTTTTTGCAACAGCAGCAATGTATTTTTGTCTGGTGTGTTCTCGGATTTGAAATTTAATGTACAAACGTGTACTGAATTTTAAAATTCAAAACCTCTTTCTCATCCTTTCTTGCAGGTTGTTGTGTTGTCTTGCAAGCCAGGCCTGATGTAACTGAATGGGATAGCATTTTGTAATTTTTGGTTGAATAAGTAGACTCTGAAAGTGAAACAAACCTAATGGCTCTAGTGAAGAGTCTGTGATCATGTTTCTCTGAGGAAGAGACCTTGGTTTCTTTCTCCAAATGCAGCAACTTTTTACTTTAGTAAAAATTTTTGAAGAGACAAAGGAGGTAGCTAAAGGATGTGAAATCTAATGTATTAGATACAAAATAATGTAGCAATAACATACATCTTTGTGTAGTCTTCTTTACCAAGAATGTGTCCATCACGTATGGCAGTCTTTCAGGTAGTATTAGCAGTAGTATGCTCTTCTGTGTAAAAAAGAAAGTGAATTCAAATGGCCAGAGTTGCTGTTGCTCCAAAAATTATCTTTCTTGAAAACTAAATAAAACAGACATACAGAACACAATGGCAAAATAAAAACGTCTTGTCTAAAGGTAATTCTCAATTGTGGCCTCACCGCTGAAGAATTAGAGACAGCAGATAGTTGTAGCCACTCAGACACAGCAAGTGCGTGTGAGAGCCAGGCTGCTTTAAATTGTTCCTTTTCAAAGCTGCTCTCCTGGCCCACAGCTGCCAGTGACACAGGCTGACCAGCCTAACCCGGATTCTCATTACGGGAAAGGGATAACAGTAAGCAGAGTTGTTTACAGAAGGTAAAGGGTACACATCAGGGAGAGGACAATATCAGAAATGAAAAATCCATTTACCTGGTGGTCTGTGGGTTACTCGAGCTGATGGAGATAATATTTCAGATTATTTCATCTTTATTTCTGTGTCTGGTCAGGACTCCTTCACGTATCATGGCAATGAGGTCTGGATGGTGTCATACAGGAACTCTTGAGGATGATAAGTCAGCAGAAGCAGCGAATTGTTTTGAGTTCATCTTTATATGGGTGCCTAACAAAAATCTTTTATAGCTACCCCAAAAGGACTAGTAAATCGCTAACTACCAACACTATCTTTTCAAGAATCTATTTTTAATCTTGGCATATCATCTTTGTTCCACTGATTTTTCTAGTTCATTCTCCTTTTGCTTTCTACTCATAATCAGAACACAGTTCTTGCTAATATAAGCAATATTTACTTGGATAAATTTAGACCTAATAATCTTTGTGTACTAAAAATTTGACAACATTCATAATCACTGGTGATCATCACACTTGATGACATTATAATCACATGATGCTTTATAAGCTTTTATCTGTGCAAGAGCAGTGATGTCCAGGATCCCTTGAGCCCCAGTTGTGTAAACATACAAAGAATGTAATTAAACCTTATTGAAGACAGTGAGAAAACACCTTCTTGAAAGACGGGGATAAAAGGACATTATTTTGGGAAATGCTGGACATCCATAAATACAAGTGCATACATTATGTCTCTTTTTATACCTTGAGATTTAAGATGCTATCTCTTAAAAGAGGCTACAATACCTGTTACATTTTCCTGGGATTTCTCTCTTTCCAGCTCCCATCACAGTGTCTTTTGTAAGTTTTGGATTCTGTGTAAATTTCTGATTCTTAGAAATACTGTTAATTTAAGACTTAGAAGTCACAAATTTCTTACTCTTTGTAATGTATTCTGCAGAGGAGCCATATTCAGCTGTCCTCTGTAGTATCATTACTCCAGGTAAATGTGTGGGCTAAATGAACTGTCAGGCATCAAATAACAAGCATAAGCATGCACTTAAACACTGTGGATTTCATGCAAATAAATGAGTATGCACTGTTCATTCTCATGCACTGTGAACACAGCTTTCCCATATTTCTAAGATTTTTTACAAAGCTTCACGATGGTCTTAATTATTCAGTACCTATTATGAGCTTCCAAGAGTGGAATGAGAAGCGCATTTCCTAGAAATGAAACATGGAGTATTCTCGAAGCTATTTTAATGCTAATTCTTGTTCACTTTTTCAGAGCTTGAGCTTGAAGTACCACAACTGCGAAAAGATCTGACCAAATTGAGAAATGTATTTTGGCCATAGAGATGAAATCGTGAATTGGCATTTAATTGTGGAAAGTGATTCTGTAGCAGGTCGTTTTAGATTTTTCAATTGGTCTGAGTCAGTGAGCTTTTATTGTAACAAAATTGCACAGTAGGCTTTAATTGTGCATAATTATTGCACTGCATGGTGCAGAGTACTACATTCTAGGCATTCAACTGCATTCTGTTGGATTTTTTTATTGAACTCTGGGAAGAAGTGTGCCTGATGGTATTTGATATATGCTTGTTTAATCTGCTTCTGATTTCTGTGTTAGGAAAATGAAAATAACTATAATAGGTTGTTTTTTTTTTTCCACATGATTCATCATAGTGTATGGGCTACCTATGGGCATCTGCTATAATTAATTGGAGTCTTATTTTGATTTCAGCTGCAAGAATCTTATGAAAGGTCTTTGGGGTTTAGGAGTGTAAATAATACAGGGTTCAGGTATTTTTACATTCACCTGTGCGTTCTTAAAGCTGCATGATACTTTCACATTGTTACTTCAGTAATCTGTAGTTGTTTCCAATTGGATTATTTTTCTTTTTGAAGTATTTTATGTCTGCTGGTTCTGACCAGTGCATCCAGCTAGAACACAGCCTGTGATTCAGGATTAGGAAAATTTTATTTCCTCATCTATAAGTTTGAAGGAAAACATTTGTATCCCTATGGACCTAGTGATTTGTGAAACCCTATTGTAATTTTTTTTTTTTTTTTTTGCTGCTTTTCCCTGCTAAGCTTTCAAGTTGTCAGCAGTGATCTGATTGTTTCCCATCTTTTCACCAGTAATGGAACCCAGTCCAGCACTCTGTTGCTCCCATGAATTCAGTATCACAGCTCTCAGTCATCAAAAGCATTTATGATGTTTCTGGGATGTGACATTTCTGTGGAAAAACAGCTTTGGGTTCAGGGCTTGGGTTTTTTTTGTGGGCATGAAAAAATAGAGTCCGATATTATTGCAATTACTCTACCACAACATTCTGTAGTTCTCTTTCCCTGCCAGGGATGAAAGTACTGTATAACAAACAGTAGCTCTAGCAGATCCTTATCCTATTTGTATTGGTGAACTTGTTGTTATAATGTGGATAACAACCCTTACAATAGCCCTCTTTCTTGTTAGCATCTTCCAGCACAGCAACTTCCATAGCTGGCCTCAAAGAACAAGCCCTGGGAAGAACAAGTTTTGATTGCGCCACTGCAAAGCCTTTTTTGTTCTTTTTGTCTGTATAGTTAAAATGAACTAGCAGGAAGAAGCTTCATTTCTTAATTATCTATTCTGTATTATTCCAAAACATTCTGAAGAGTATTGTTACAGGTGATGTTAAGCCAGGCAGGGATTTTTTTTTCCCTTTCAGACTATTTACCTACACTTATAGCTGGTGGTCTATATAATTAAGAAGGAACATGTGAAAATTTCTGTAATGACTTTACAGTTCTTTCCATAAGAACGTGTGTATTTGGGAACAATGCTAGATCACTGGCATCCCACCCTACTCCGAATTGTTGAATTTTACCAGGGAGGTGAGCAGTGTCTCTAGCTTTTATAATTTCTGCTTCACTACTTATATCGATGGGAAGGAGCTCTACAAACACCAAGTCCTGTCTGACGCCTCCTTCCCAGGGTGCTCTCAGCCCAGAGTGCAGAGAACAGACACCTCTGCGGGAGGGTGAGGGGTAACTGTTGATAGGAACTGTGAAAGGAAACATTTCAACACATTTTATGAGCCTTCTCTTTTTTATAGGCACGAGCTGTTAAATGGGGTCTGATCCTCAGTTAAATAAGGTCATTTTACAATATGGCAGGTCTAAATGTTTATTTACTTCAAAAGCCATTGCACTTCCAGAGATCATCAAGTCTTTGATGATGTGTTGTAGAACTGCATCGACTGTGATACCTCAGTCTGGTGGTGTTCTGTTTTGTTTTTTAAAAGGTGTTGGTTTGTTTGTGGTGGTTTTTTGTTTCATTGGGTTTTTTCCTTGCTTTAGTTTGTAAGGGCCAGGAGGAGGAATGGCAATAATACAAAGGAATAAATTCTTACTGATTATCTTATTGCCTCAGAAGACAAGTTAGAGATGTAGTCCCAGTGTATATATCTGCCCCTCTAATGTACATATGAAATAATATTAATACCAAATCTGACTTCTGTGTGCTAGATGTGTTCAGCTGCTTGCAAGTGTGCTGCTACTTCTGCAGAGAACAGCCTGAGCTTCCTCCTGTGCTTAACAAGGAATGGCAAGAGGAAAGAGCAGCCTTCATCAGGCTCACCAGCCAACTCGGAAAGGTCTGTTTGGCATTTCACTCTTCAGTTTTCATCCTGCTTTCTCTAAAATCCATAATGTTCTCTGGTTCACATCCAGAGTCAGGTTAAGCAATTAAACTAAAAATGTTTTCTCAACGTATTGTTAACTGGACATATGTGTCAGCATTGAGGTCCTGATGGATCTCTGATGGCAGGTCAGGGCAGTTTTTCCATGCAGGGTTGAAACCTGAAATGGAGAAAATTGCAATGGCCTGGCTGTCCTAGTTACTCAGGCATACTCCTCTAACTGTTTTTAGCCAGCACAGTTAAACTAATTAAATTTATTTAAACACTTGCAGCATTTCAAAGAGAGCTGAAGCTTTTTTGCAGCTCAGTGAAGTTACAGAATGAGGTGGGATAGTGAAAAGGTTTACCATCTTTATTAATTCATATGATTGTATTTATATTTTGGGTATTTTGCTAATATTTCTTAACTATAAACTAGTCCCAGAGTGCAAAGACCTATTTATAGTTGACATCTTTTGTGAAATAGCTTCATTTACGATGTAGAAAGAAGACTGATATTCAGTAGGTCCCTCCTTTCAGGTTCCTTTTCCAAATACTTCATTTAGAGGTTGCCAGGTAACCAGAAGTCTTTGACTTTTAAATAATACTTCATACAGGTACAAAAGTGAGATTTTTCCAGAGCTGAAATGGCAAGAACTATCTGAAATGAACAGTAGTCTTAGTAAATGCCTATGGAGCTGACCACTGATATGCACGCAGACAAATGTGAAAGGAGCAATTTGCTAAACTGTTCAGTGGCTGTATGGATCCAATTTCAGGTACAGACAGTGTGTCTTTTCCTAGCTGATTATGAAATGGAATCTGCATACTCTTAAGGTCATATTGCTGTTCAATAGGTAAATCGTATTCTTCATCTCCTCCAGCAAAACCAGGTGCGTGCTGCTCTCAGACTGCTTTTGCTTCTCCACCAAGCTGACTAGGGTTTCTGCAGTATGGGAGAGAGGGATAAAATAGATAAGGGTAGTTAAAATTGTCAGCATTAACATGACCAGCCAAATGTCCCTAGAGGACAGTGGCAGCTTTTCCTTCCTCCTTCTACCTTCATCTTAGAAGAAGGAGTCTGCTGCTGTGGATTACCCAGATTCACTCATGGATCTGGAAGAAATGTTGGATGCCCCAGAAAGAGCTTAGTTGAGGATCTGCCAGTTTTTCAGCCATCTACAAGGCTACAGCTCAGTTACCATTTAGGTAGCAACCTTATTCTAATGATCTAATCCAATATAAATCGAAGTTAAACATGTGCGTATTACTGCCCTATGCTAACTGGCATCAGGGAGAGGATACAGTTGATTTTAGTTGTAATCCCGTGTAACTAAAGCCCCCCAAGTCCTGACGGTGGGTAGGGGCAGAAGAGGCCAAACTGGGACTGGAGCTTGGGGAACAGGATCTCTATGGGTTTCGAAAGTTGTTG
This sequence comes from Patagioenas fasciata, assembly GCF_037038585.1. Classification (NCBI taxonomy): domain Eukaryota; kingdom Metazoa; phylum Chordata; class Aves; order Columbiformes; family Columbidae; genus Patagioenas; species Patagioenas fasciata. The sequence continues at coordinate 8,522,937 of NC_092526.1, read as the reverse complement.
GTGTGGCCAAAGACAGATTCAACTTTAGCAGCAGTTAAAGAAAGTGGTGACAGCATGGAGATAGGTTTAACAGTGAGAACAGGCAATTAGGACCACATGAAGACTCTTCATGCCCTAGCTGGCTTTGTGGTGAATCTTGCACAAGAGCAGCTTTTGATCTGCATCTTGCAGGGGTGAGTCCAAGGGGTGGTTCACCTGCCTTGGAGTGACTGCCTCTAACTCCTGCCTGTCTGCTGTTTGGCACCAGGGCAGGAGTTGTGGTACAGCCCTGTCAGCAGGGAGCTGCCCTGGGACCAGTGTCTTGTCTCAAATGGATCTTTGAGAGTCTCAGTATGGCAACTAATTTCAGTTCTTACTTGACCAGCTCTGAGTTTAAGCTCTCCACGCAGCAATATCTTTCATTTTCCTTTGAAGTCTGGGTTTTGAAAGTTTTCTTTTTCATAATACTTTCATTGTGGAGCTACTTCTGAGGTCATTGTGAAATATCTTAAACATTCATGCCAAATCAATTCCTCTTCCAGAGCTCCGTCATGGCGGCAACGTATTATAACAACTTAATAAAATGTTTATATCAATGTCTGAAGTTCACAGTAATCTGAGAGTGTGCAATGACATCTGTAGGATAAGTTATACAGCTCAGCACTGTGAAACATGACCATGGTACAAAGTATATTGTTTGGAAATCTACTGTTGGACATGAAATCCAGCTTTGCAATTATTGCTTCAGAATTTACACTGACAACTTCTTTATCACAAATGAGAGATACTTATATGCCATCCATTGGGTGTTCCAGTCCAATCTGAGTACTTCAGGATCAAAACTGGAGCAGAAAGAACAGCCTGTGTACCATCAAAAACAGCCAGACTTTTTCTAGCAGCGTGCTTATGTTAGCTATTCAGATAAGGTAAAACTGATAACACATCAGGTGTTTTGCTATCTCTGTCCTTCTGATTAAATGCTCTGAAATTATAGCATAAAGACTGCAGGTTTATTTCAGCAGAACCCAAAAGTCTTAATCTCTTATTGCTGCAAAAGCAAACAACTGTCCTTCTAGTCAGCCTAAAACAAGACAGCAGAACACAGAGAAGATTCCCTTCCACTCAAAGTCTCTGCAGTTCTTGGGTAATAAGTTACTCATTTGTACCTCAGTATATGTTTGTTTATATATTACAAACTGGTAGTAGTAGTTTAGTAACATGAAGTAGAAATTTTGCATCCACAGCCTGCATTTCTCTAGTTTCTGTGAAACCCCAGTAAAAAAACCACAGATATGCACCTCTCAAAAGTACCAAAATGCCTACATCTAAGCTAATACATCCATTTGCTAAAACTGAAAATGGAAGTAATTAATATCTTCCAGATACTGGCTTCCTGCTATTAGTTCAGGAATAGTGAGGAGATGTGAGGAAGCTGGAAAAGCTCATTTCAACAGCTTTTACTCTTCATTCTTAATTAGAATTATAGAATCATTTCACTTGGAAGAGACCCTCAGGATCATCGAGTCCAACCATAACCTAACTCTAGCATGTCCCTAAGAATCTTGTCCAAATGCCTTTTAAACACCTCCAGGGATGGTGACTCCACCACTGCCCTGGGCAGTGATGCTTTTTTAAATCATGAAATGTGGGATAAAATAGTTAATGTAATAACATTCCAAAGACTTAAAAAACTTGACATGGGTCAGAAACTACACTCTTAGCCTTATGTCAGTCCTGAGCAAAATAATGGAAAAGTTAATAATGGATTTAAATGATAGAGATTCAAAGGACAGATATCTAATAAATGCTAATCAGCACAGTTTTCCCGAAAAACACAGCTTATGCAGCAAACCTGATTCTGAATGAGATGATAAATGTGTTGACAATGGTGCTTGTCTAGATTTTTACAATACTTTCCTTATATTCTGATGAAAAATTTTACATTCTACAGCTTCAGTGTAACAATGAGCTAAAGGATAGATTTCAAAAATTAAATATCATTGGCAATTATTACAGAACACTTGCAGTGCTCTAGGGAAACTGGTTTGGAGAACCTTGAACAAAGTACGGCAGATAAACCGAGCAGCTGGGGACAATCAAGGGCTGGAACCAGGCATCCTCACTAGGAATCAGACAAACTTGGATATATTTCAAACAACATCTAAAACTACAATGATCCAGTTGCAAATATATTGATTAAAGCCTGGGGCAGTGTTGCAGGATGAGGGTAGGGTATCCCAGTTTGCCGTACAGGTTATTTGATAATCTGAGCCCATGCACAAAATGCAACTAATGCAAAATGACAAGCTATAAAGGACACATCTACAGAAGAGAGAATTTCCTGGAAAACAGCAACTTTAAAGATGTTTTAGAACTTCAAGTGAAATTCACCGCAACTTGTCAATGTGATAGTGTAACAGAAAGGAGAAGGAGGCAGAAAGAGGCACAAGCTGAGGAACAGCTGATAGGACTAAGAAGGAATCTCCCGGGTGTACCATCGGATGAAACTAAATGCAATGATGCTTTTTGATGTGAAACTCTGACTTAAAAGACATAAAAAGCTGGTTGCCATGTAGAAAACAAACAAATATGGCTGGGAGGCCAGAGGTAGCACCTTGATATAAATGGAAGAAACAATCAGAAAGAACACACTTAGCTGACAGTACATGCTCAAACCGGTATAGACCATAAGTACTTTCTCAAGGGCTGTTTAACATAAATTAGAGTCACAACAAGAAGTAGCGTCTGGAGGCAAAAATGAAACAAGTACAAATGAGAAAATGTACTCATATTTTTAAGGAACTATAAAAATAAGTGTTGGTGTCTTCATCTCTTGAGGTCTTCAGGTTAAGAAGGGTAAAGCTATTTTAGCCTAACAGACGCTAATGTACTCACTGCAGGGGGACTGGGTGATTGTCATGGGATCCAACCAGACTGTTCACTTCTGATCTTAAATGTAATGAACCTATGAATGAAAAAGCAGAGCTTTCATTGAAGACAGTTAAATTTTGCCTAGAGAAGTATTGCAGCATAATTCCACGTTTCTGAAAATCGAACAAAGTTCTTGGTTCTGAATACAAATCCTGCCTTACAGTCTTGCTGTTTGCACACATCACGGAATTCTTGAGCTATTTAATCCTCATTAGTGAAGCATTATTAATCCACAGCACTGAAGGACAGGAGGTATAATTTAGAGAAATCCTTATGGGAAGGATCTCATAGGAGATAAAAAGGAATTACAGTGTTTCCATAGACTAGTAACACAAATCATGGCATTCTAATGCAGTTATTTTTTAATGTTACAAATTTAAAATTCTGTGGAAGTGTTTTGGTTTCCTATGGGTGCTATAGGGTTAGGGAATAATTTTCATTTTTAAACTCCGTTATATCTAACCTTGGTCTATGGGATTCCTGTCTTTTGTGTTCTATAAGTATTTCCAGTACTGTAATGTGTTACAGAATCACTGAACTGTTCAGCTTGTTATCTTGGGATTATTTTTTTCATGCTCACTAGCAGTTTAACCTGTCAAAAACAATTATTAAGCAATTTGTAACATAGTAGAGACATAAATGGTCTCAAAAAGCTCATGACTGAAAAAAAGAGCAATGACTTGCTAGAGCTCCCATATTTCTAGAAATCCATAATAACTTGTTTCCTAAAGGTTAGAATACTTGAAAATAATTTGGAAGGTTAGACTATTTGGAAATTATCCTTCTTGATTTTTGAGAACCTCTGTACTGAGAGAAACTTTGCCATCTTGTGCAATGACCACTTGTTTGCCATGAAGCAGGTGCAGCCTTCCTCAAACAGCAGACCTTCCAAAGCCACTAGTGCCTCCAGCTGTGCGAACTGGTATCAAATGAACTTGTCACTCTGATCACCTTCTGGCCATATTAGAAAACAATACTCTGAACAGAAACCCTCGAGTATTCACTAACTGAGCCAGATCTACCATGAAAAATAATACAGCCATGTCAGTATGGCACTGCAGAGCCAGGGCTTTAGCCCCCAATTCCTCTCAGCATTTAAAACCAGAGCTGACCCCTCTGTCCACCCAATAACACTTCCCAGGAGACAGGGGGAAGAGCGTTATGGCCACCTGCTCAAGGAGAGCGAGAAATCCCTCTGCACATGGGGGTCGCTTCCTATGTTTCTAGTAGGCATTTTGGAGAGGCGTGTTTTTTCGGGGACGTGTCCCAAGTCCCTTGAGAAGGACGTCTGCCATCAGCTTCAGAAGCTCGATCTGTCATTTCTCACAGCTTAAGAGAGGCAATGTCTTGGAAACAGCAGTCTCCATGAGCAATGCTGAAATCAGAGGGGAAATGAAACAACGGTGCTTTACACAGCACAGTCACAGAAAGGGTACAGGCATGATGCTATATTCCAAAATGTTTCAGTGTGGGAGGCAAATTATCTCGGTCAGTAACAGCAAAGTGAGCAAATAAAAGAGCTTTATTTTCACTTATCAAAAGGAAATGGCTATTTTGACCACATTTAGTGCTTCCTCAGCTTCTTCTTACTGGATTCATCCCATAGTGGTGTTAAAGACATAAAGTACTTACGTTTAATACTGACATTTATTTTTACTGCAGCACTACATAACTTCCAGAGCAGCAACTTCCAGTCTGGGGCTTCCTACAAACCCCTGTTGTCAGGCCTGACCTCAGTGTTGGGAATATGAGACTTTGCCAATTCAGGACATAAATACCAGGCAGAGCCCCAAACAGGAAAGAAACCACAGCCTGTGCACGTCTGTTGACCATCATCTAAAACAGAAGATAACAATTACTCTCTGGCACCCAGTGATCTGCTCACTTCTTATTTGCTTTACCAAATTGTGTGTACATATATCTCACCTGAGAGTGGAGGATGTTCATGAAACTGCACTATCCTACCCACTCCAGTGTTTCTGTGTAAAGAAGTGGTCTTTGTCCATGTCTCTCTAAGCTAATCCTGCATACAGATCCTCTACCAAAGACTTCTGGAGATGGGTGCTGAAAATTGAAGTGTGGTTTAAGCCCTGCACAGTCTACAGAGCTTCACTGTAGCTGCACAGTCCTCGAGTCAATAATTCATTTGGAGACCTCTGTGCAAGTCTCATACAGATTTTGCAAATGTGTTTCTAAACTTAACTTACATGTAGACAAATCCAAAGATCAACTCTAAAACTACCTACACACAAAACACTTCCTAGGAGACCTTCCTGCCTTAGCACCCTTTTAGGATTTTGACTGAAGTTTTACAGTTGCAGGTTTCTTCCTAAACAGTCTTTTCTTCCTCTGGGTGGTACACAAATCTGAGTTAAAACTTTGTATTTTTACAAATTCCAGTTCTTTCTTTCTGGGTAGTATCTGCAGATAATATCTGGAGAGACAATCTTTCTAGGATAGTGTCTCTAGATAACTTCTACTTATCAAATGTTTATTTAGGAGCAAACTAGGAAAACTCCATCCTGGAAGAATTATCTCCTTTGGCCTAAATCCAAGTCTTTCATCAATTTGAATGGATGTCCTCTAAAACTAATGACTCCTGGGCAGTCTGTATGGCTAGCTCGTTTCTGCGCCCAATGAATCTTTCTGATAGCTCTGAAGACTAAGAGAAGTTAAGACTGGAAGCTACAATAACAAACAAAAGTCAGCCAACAGTTGGGCAATCAAAGTAACATTCACAAAACATGTGGGATATATCAGCAGATAGATATACAAAGATTGGATTTGTCTCACTTCCCTTTACATGCTGTCTCTACAGTGTAGATATTAGAGCTATTATTTGTGCTAGGAGCCCTTTCTGTCACCAGAAATAGGTTCTCCTGGGACTGCAGGCAGATTTTACACATCTTTACACTGGCATCAGTCAGGTCTTGGTTCCACTGAGGAAAATCTTCACTGACACCAGGCAATCCTGGGGTGACAGTGTCAGTTGTCAGAGCAGGCCTTGTGGCAACAGGGTGGCATTTACAGCTCTTTAAAGCACGTATTTTCTTAGTAGGAATAGTATGCCAAGGAACAAAGATAGAAACTATTGTCAAGAGGGGAGGGAATGAGTGGGAGGGAATTAAGAGATTCAGAGAGCAAAAAGTGATAACTAAAATATTTTCACATGAGCCTTACGTAATTCATGCTTTAAAAATTATATAATAGCAGTTGGTTTGTTCCAGGCAAAGGAGTTTCTGTATTTTTCCAAACCAGAAGAGCTCTACTTATCTGGTAGGGGTAATTACAACAAATAGATATGTACTGATAGGTAGTCCTGTTTGTACTTCAACAAATACCTGGACAGAATATGGTACCACATAAACACAGACGAAAACACTGTCGAAGAAAACAGTTTGGGATCCCATTTCCTATTTTTTTCCATGTTCAGTAACCAGCCACTTCCTATGTCAATGCTTAGTAGAGGAATTTCAGAAGTAAAGGAAGTTACACAGACAAAGTACAGCTGAATGCATGCCCGAAGCAAATGAGGACACCCCCACAGACACTGTCCACGGACAGCACAAATAAGCATTGCAAGCAACACAGATGTTAACTCCTAGGTAAAGTGTGTGCTTTAAATTTAGATCAGCTCACTTTCACATTTGTTTGGTTTATATTTTCTTTGCTTGACTCACATTTATCAATATAGTACTAAATTGTCAAATAGTCCCATTACACTGTTAATATTTGCCTCTGCATTTTGATGACAGCTAAAACACAGTGAAGAAAAAATGCAATCCTCTCGTAAGTCAATACCGAGATGGTGGGAAAGTCGCCACTATCACTGACTTAATTCATTGCCCAGTGTAAGCAGAGGTCAAGAGACACCCAGAGCTGCTGGGGACCGGTGCAGAACATCTTCGCTGTGCCCACAGGGCTCTGACATGAGGCAGTGAGCCTTGCTGAGCCTTCACTGCTTGTCACTCCCCAGCCAGGATCTCCTTCCTGGACTGCTCCAGATCTCCAGGCCATCTCCCCTGTCCTCAGGCTCTCAGGGCTCGCTTCCCCAGTCACCTGCATGTCAATGCTGTTGCTGTGGTGGCTGGGCACAGGACTTGGTGTCAGACCCAGGGTGCTGCTGCTTGCTCAAGATGCCGGGCTGCCGACCTGGAGGGAGGCTGAAGCCTAAATTGTTCAAGCACAGGTTGTCCTCTGAAGCTTTCTCAGATTTCCTTCTGTACTGTTTGCTGGATGGAGGAACAGCCCATCGTGCCGCAGCACAGAACACCTGCCTCGAGAAGCCCCAGTGGTACGCACCAGCATGAGGACAGTGGGAATGAGAACAACTTGAGTCGGTGTTTCACAGAGCCTGTGGTGATGGCATGCCCTGGAGTTAAAACTCCTGAAATTCACCTAATGCTTTCCCTGAGAACAAGAACTGAAGCCCTGTACTCTGGCCCAATTTCAGCTCTGACAGTTTACTTAGAAATCAAGACATGGCATCCTCTATACTCACAAATTACTATGTAATATTAATTGTCCTGCTCTACCCAGAGGTAGCTGCACAATTGCAGCAACAGGTGAAGCACTCCACCTTTTTTAACAAGCTATTTAAAATTGAATTTGTTGAAGATCCTACAAGATAAGGAAGTTTATAATGGTAAAATTGAAGTTCCTTAAAGTGAGAAGTTGGATATTTTGAGCCTTGGCATCCTGTATGTATTGTAAGTGAGAAAGAGCAGGGTGACAGAGGTGTATTTGCCATGGTGACACACTGCTAGGACTCCCTAGAAGCAGGTCAAAAAGCTGTCATTAGCCTGCCTCAGCTTAAACCCCATCAGCCGAGCTTTGAAGAGAGGCAAAATGATTCTGTAATAGCTCAACTGGGCACATGAGTGTGAGTCCTGATGGTGATAAGATGGCAAGCACAAGAAGGAAGCAAAGAGATATTTTTTTGCTTGTCCTTGCAAAAGTAAAGTTTAATATTGCTATAAAGAGATTTTTTAGGAGACCGAGAGTGAATCATCAACTTCTTTTAGAAGATTCCCTGTTGATTTGTTAGCAAACAAAGAAGAGCATGTACTCTGAATTGCAGTGCTTTAGTACCTGTTTGTAACATCCATTTCCATAGATTATTGACCTTGAAGATTCATAACAAAAATTACAGAGAATTCAGACTGCAAGAAGATGCATTTTTATGGAAGTTTTTTTCTATCTTGTAAATTTAAGCAAGTAGCTACATTCTGAGAAAGAAAGCAGAAGTTTTTTGTAGGACAATAGCATAAAAACATCCAAAAGGATGAACCTCTGTTAAAAGATGAATTGGAAAGGTACACTGCATATCAAAGTTTTACTTGACAGCTTAAAAATATGAAATAAAGAACTAAGTGTGTTCTTAAACAGGAGCTTTGAATTGTATTTTGAAGCCATTAACATCTATTTGGACAAGGCAGTTCAGAAGTTAGAGAAAAATGAGATTTGATTCAGTGTGCTGGGGATAGTGCCCCAAGGCTCACAGCAGTGATTTCTTGAACCAAATGTTGTACTTCAGACAAAGGGGAGTCTGAATGGATTATTTCAGGAAATGTGTTCAATACAGTCAATTCATGATTATTAAGACCTGGGCTTAGCCTATGTGTTCTTTTTGGTTTTAAGTTACAGGTCCTTTGTCAAGCCTGGGATATAAACAAATTCATTTTCTTTGGTGCCTCATTCCCAAAGGATGCAAAAAGCACCATCTCATTTCAAGAGGACACTCGCTTTACTTGCTTTTCTCAGCCTGTCTAATCAGCTGCTCTCCATTTGGGGCCACAGCTACCGGTGTTTTTTTTGGCCTCCTAACAGCTACTGAAATGTCAAGGGACAGAGAGAAGTGCATCTCTGCCCTTATTCCAAGAGTAGAAAATTAACCCTTTCACTTTCTAGCCAGGCAGAGTACACTCCCACCTAATCACAGCAATCCACAGACCTCCTAGTGCATTTGCTTCACTTCAGACAATGCTGTAATTGAGTGAGGGCTTTGAACAGCTTTAATGTCTTTAATTTACCAAGGTGATCAGAAAGCAGGTGGTGTATTGTTCAACAATTCCAGATATGACTAAGTACAATGATTATCTGTTTTGGTACTGTAAATGTGTTTTAATTATTACAAATTAACATCAATTAAAACCTTTGGAGCAACCAGTGAAGAGCTGTGTAAATGCATTTATTGCTGTGTAGTCTTTATGCTGCAGGTCTTGTGGCAAGTTAGCTGAAATCCAGTGTACCGGTGAGGAGGCTCAGGTGTCGCACAGATGTTCTGTTGCTTAGATAAACCACTTAGTCTTACTGCCCCTAGTTTCTTCTCGTGTTACTTGCCAATTTGTAAAATACACTGGAAGCAGTGAACTGCTTTGATCTATTTATTTAGACAGAATGATTTGGAATAGAGTTCACTTTTGACTGTGTATCCTGGAAGCACATTTGAAACCCCCTTCTCTGTCCTCCAGATAAGCAAACACAATATGATATTCCAAGACGATGGCATTACAGCAGGTAACACTGCACATCATTAAATAAAAGATGGCAGCTTTCCATATGTCACCTTTCTAGAGGGAATCTAATTAGATTAGAATTCATTATGGATATGCAGGTTACAGAGCACATCCATTGCCCAGATTGTATAACCCAGTCTCTCGTGTTGCCAGAAGAAAAAGAGCCAAGCAGTTAATGGCACGGTGGTTGTTGGACTCTGTTGCCTAAAAACAAACCCTGAGGGAAATTAAGAAGAAATAAATTTCACAAACGATTTTTACTTATTTGTATTATTAACCATCATCATAATCTTCCAAAGAAGAAAAACATAATTCAAGAATAACTGATCAGAAAAAACAGAGGGATTTTAACAGTAGATGCTTGCTAGATTTCAGAAAACAGAAAGAAACCTTATTATCTGAATGCAGTCTTTAATTATTTAATTTTTTAATGAAAAATAATTTTTAAAGCCAACATTAGCTGTCTCACGCAAATTGATTTCTTAAACCATTTAAAATCATTTAGACACTTCACTTTTGTCTGTGTTGTTTCTTCCTTTTATTCCCACAGCACATTCCCCTCTGCCTCTGCGGATCACAGTAGCTGCCTTCTGCAGAGCAGCAATCTCATTTTGTTTACCTTGTGTTTCAAAGAGAATTGAACAAGCCCAGGATTCGCCTTCTCTAAACAAATACTGGCAAGACAAAAGTATCACAGCTATTCTAGGGACAAGAGGTTTGTTGAGATGGAGAACGGTAAAGACTGGCAAGGAAAAAAAGTCAATGTGTTTTTATCTGGAAAAAAAGTTAATCCTTTTCACAGCCTCATTTTCTTTGCTTTTGAGATAGCTCTCTTTTTCCATTTAAGTTTTAGAGTTTTTCAGCTAAAGAAAGCAAGAAACCAAAGTATTTTCTTTGTTCCTGTCAAGTAGCTTGAACAGTTTGAGAACAGAAACCAGCCAGAGCAGTGTGATTTGCGTAGCCAATTAGGGTGGATTTGCATATTCACAACACGGCTATCAAAAAATAATTCTGCACAGATAACACAAGTGTGGCAATGCCTGTCTGCCAATCAGAGCACTTTGGCTCCCGTGCTAGATGGCAATCGAGAAACAACCATAGAGAGATTCTGCAGATTGGGCACCCCGAGCCAAACCACGGCCTGGCACTACGCAGCTGGGGAAGAAAGAGCATTTCCAAGGCAGCAGGAATACGATATCCCTGCACACTGGAACGGGTTAATCTACAATCCAGTCACCTAAAATGCAACAGCATCTGTCAAATGAGTTTGTTCTTGTAAGATTTGTTCTAGCTACAACTTGTGCTAATGGTCACTTCTGGGGACCCAGCCTCATCAGGAGTTTGGGGGACTTTGCTTTCAGTAAGACAGCAGTTGGCCAAGGACTGAATGCCCTGCAGCCCCTCTTGCCCTTCAGCTCAGCCAGTGGTCCATGGGCATGGCGGGGTGCTGCATGGGGGATCTACACAAGGTGCAGAAGATGAGCTTCGGACAATGGCCTAAAAAATGGGTGACAAAGCTCTGCTTTCTTCTGCTCCAAAAAGCCTTTCACCAGGCTGTTATCCAATGACCAGGAAAGCAAGCAACCCTTCAGGAAACACTGTAGACTCTGTTGAATAACAAACTGGGACGAGTGATCACAGCGGCTTTATAATCTCTGAAAGTGAAAAATCACCTTATATACTACAGTGACAGCAATCCACCCTGCATGTCAATGTTTCTCTGGCTGCCACCGCTTGTCACCTCCTACCAACAACTGCATTGTCACAAGCGTACAGGTGAACATGATTGTGGCCAAGCGGGTGTTGCACAGAGCCAGCTGCCACCCTGTGCCCATGTAATCTGCATCTTCAGGATGCTCCATTTTCTTACCAAGGGGCTGACCAGTGATTGGCTGCAGTATGTTGCATCCATGTAGTGCTGATTTTACGAAGAAGTACAGTGTCTCTATTCTCAATGCTCTCGACACCTCTTTGGTGGTGTGGCTGAAGTCATGGTGTGCAATTGCAACAAACTGGGTCAGCAAGAACTCCCTGGAGCATTCTCCCAGGTACAACTGCACAGGCTGCACTCACTTTCAAAACTGCTAACGGAAGGGCAACAACACAAAAATGAACTTGTGGTACTCACTGCTTCAAGGTATGGAGGAAAACTTAACAAAATCCCTAAAATTAGACCATTACACAAATCATAAGTTTCTAAACTGGTGTCACATCCACCAAGGTAAAGACTATGAGCTCTCAACCTCCATGCCACAAAGAGGAATTAAGCACATTTAGTTGGGGAGAAATGTTTCCCTCCAGGAAGATATATTTTTTTATAATCATCCATGACAGGGATTTTATACCTACCTCTGAGATACTCACTGCTGGTTTATCTAGTCCAGTAACCTGTGTAAGAGGTTTTTTTTTCACAGTCTGAGTCTATGAGTATCCACAATTGTCTCTTTCCTTCCTATCCCCTTTGTGGCACCCGCTCTTTATTAGAAAGTTAATAAACTTTGTGTATGTTCTAAAGATAATATTCAAAACCGCAAAATTGCGTTCTGCATTTTATAATTGGTGTGGAAAAAGGGGGAGATCTAATCCTACTGGGCCTTCTCTCTCTTCTGCGCTCTCTCTCCCTTTTTCCCTTTTGATGGTAAGCAGCAAATTTTAATTAGCTTCATTTCCACAATTCAGTCATGCATATGTAATCTTTGTTCACACTTTTTATAAAGTAAAATTAAGTGAAAGAAATTGGGTAATAATAGAAAGCTTGTCTGAGCAGAACAAATGTGAATTATCAAACATAAGGAAAGATGACTGGGACTACAGGGCTTGAAGTTGTGCAAGGTTTGGGGTGATTTTTCTGAAACAGGAATGCACAAATAATGCATAGAAACAGGTGCTGATTATCCTGTTTTGGGCATCTTTTGTTCATTATATACTTGGGCTGCTGAGGTGCAGTGATAACCACTGAATGTGAGGAGACTGCTTAATAATAGCTTTCTAATGTTTCTGGTTTATCATGAGCTGAAAGTGTCACATGAGCTTGTCTAGTTAATAAAAATCACTTTGTGAACCCACTGTTCTTAGATTTGGTATTGGAACAGATCACTGTACTGGGCTTCTCACTTGATTATAGCTGTGGAAGCTATTCTACCATTTTGCATTGTAATTTGAAGGTTTCCTAACCCATATACACACCCTCTAATTAAATGTTTCCAGGGGTTACCTTGGGAGCCTTCAGTGCTATGGTGTGAAACTAAAACTAAAAAATGCATTAAATTCATTCCCCCTGGGATGCAACACAGGAGAGGGAAGTTCATTTTCATCCCCTACTACTACAGATTATTTGAAAGCGTGAGTATGACTGGGATTACTAACTTCATTATTTTTGTTATCTAACATGAGTAGATGAAAATTTAAAGGGAGACAATCGATGTATCTAAATTTAGAGTTCAGCTTATTTTATAACTTCTGAAAAGACTCTTCACAGCCTAAACAGTTATTTAAGAAGCTACCAGTTCATCAGCAGTATCAAAAAACCAGAACCTCCTGTTGATGTAAATCAGTCTGTGGCTGCACAATCTGCGTAACAAACACTGCTGCAGCAGATGCTGAGGTTTTCATTAAAAGAAATGTAAAGTAGTGAAGAAATTTGGCATTAGTGCATGTAGAAATAAAGCCTGAAGCCCAGTTAATGTTAAATTTATGAGCAGGTACTTTCTCTTCAGTGCCTGTTCACACATTCAACCAGACCCCACCAACCTAGCAGGCAAAACACCTTTTTGTTCCTGAGAAGGAGCTCCTATTACAGGAAGTGAATTTCAGACATGCCTTTTTTTTTTTTTGTGTATAACCCCCTTTCACTGCCAGTGACGAGGGACAGGCAAGGTTTAGGTTAATGGTTAACAGAGCAGCTATAACCACACAGAAACTGTGACTTCCTCATGCTGGGGCTGGGCCTGAGAGCTGTCTTTGCTTGTACAAGGAAGAGGCAAGTGTTGAAAGCAGAGCAGTTCACACCAAAAAGCACTGAAGAACGGCAGCTTCACTCGATAAAGAAAAAGAGGAGGAAAATCCAAAAGGAGCAAGTCGTGTTTGTTATTAAGAGAGGTAAGAGCTAAAACACTTTCCTGCTCAGCTTTTTGCCTCAGTGGCTGTTGCTAACAAAACCCACAGGTGTGGTGAGTTGAGACATGCTCGTTACACCTGACTGCTCAGACCTGTGCATCTTGCTGAGAGGGGCAAAGCAACAAAGGATCTATTTGCTGTAAATTGAAGCACCTGAGAGGGCAGGAAAGCTCTTTCTTCTTTCTCTCCGACACAGGGGCTGCTCATGGCAGGACAGACATCATCTTCAGACTGTTCAGATCTTATTGACCACAGCCATGTCCATGAGTTTGAGGTGTCTTCTTGGATCAAGATCACTTTAGCCTTAGTGTATGTCTGCCTCTTTGTTGCGGGCATCTTGGGCAACAGCATCACCATCAAAGCCACGAGGATCCTGCAGAAGAAAGGCTACCTGCAGAAGGAGGTTACAGACCACATGGCGAGTCTGGCCTGCTCTGATCTGCTGGTCATCCTGCTGGGCATGCCGATGGAGTTCTTCGGTGCCATCTGGAGCCCCTTTTCCACCCCCAATGGCAATGTGGCTTGCAAGCTCTACTGCTTCCTTTTTGAAGCCTGCAGTTATGCCACAGTGCTGCATGTGGCCACCCTCAGCTTTGAGAGGTACATAGCTATCTGTCACCCCTTCAAGTTCAAGGCTGTCTCTGGACCCCGCACAGTGAAGCTGCTCATTGCCTTTGTCTGGGGGACATCTGTCATAGTGGCTCTGCCCCTGCTCTTTGCCATGGGCACAGAATATCCCCTGGAAGTCGTCGAGGGCTACCAAAGTAAGAGGACCTGCACCACACCTACACCCAGGCACCACTTGCCTGAGCTGAAGCAGAATGTGACCATCTGTACCAACCTCTCCTCCCAGTGGCCTGTCTTTCAGGCCAGCATCTTCAGTGCCTTTGCTGTGTACATCATAGTGCTGGGATCTGTCACCTTCATGTGTCACAGCATGATGAAAGTCCTGATGATCCATAAGGAAGGAACTGTGGCAGTGAAGGGTGGACCGAGACATGAGGAGCAGTACCTAAGGAAAAATGAGACCTCAGAGGGCAAGAGCACCAGGAGACAGATCACTTTATTTCTGGGTAAGAGACCTGTCTTCCTCTGCCTCCTTTCCACATGGGAAGGAAGCCTAGAAGCTTTTATTTTATTTCAGCAAGCTTCCTCAAATTGGTGATGCATGGTTTGAAACCAGTGCAAATTGAGGGAGAGGGATACTTTTGGTTGCAATTATATATTTTAAGAAACCTGATTTTCCTGCAGATTCTTTACTCACTCTTTTTGTTGTTAGAACAAGTGGGAGGGAAGGACAAGGAAAAATCCAATTACAGTCTGTTATTTATGTTGTTTGATTATACTGCATGCCTACATGCTGCAACATTGGTAACAGGGTGCTGCTGCTTGGCCTTTGGGGTAGCAATAGGCAGCGGTTGCCTGGATATTAAGTAGCCCGATTTGCATGTTTTCCCATTAAATTACAAATATGTGCATATTTAGTAAGGCTCTTGATGGGAGGGAAGACTGTCTTGCAAGATCTGAAGCTCATCCCCCTCTGAAGGTACATCCCTGTTAATTTGAGGTGCTCCCTGGAGGGTACTTATTTAGCCTCAGCAGTTGTGTCCAAGTGTTAAGAAAGCTGGGCTGGAGAGTTGATTTGGTCTTGCAAATTGCTGTTGCACTCCTTGAGGTTTTTTTCCTGGATTTATTTGAAGGCCTATAACCTTGGAATTATGGTTGATTCTGATCTCTCTAGCCACATTTGTCAGATGAAAACTAATCAAGCTGTCATTTTGCCAACTTGGAATCTTGCCGGGCTGTGATCCATGTAGTCTCCGCATTTGTTGATGCTCTTAGAGGCACCCTTAATCATGTTCTGGCTGAATTACTGCTAGTTCTTGTTTTGTTGGGTTGCTTAAGATGATGCTGGATATAATAAATGAAACATCTAGAGTATGAGTGGACAGTAAACCTACTATTTCTGTGTTGCTTTTTGGTGCCCCACTTGGTATTGCGGGGCGGGGGGGTCGGAATTGAAACTCATGGGTCTGTCTGCAGCTTTAAGTAGATGAGCTTTTTTATGACTCTTTTTTTTGTACTTGAGAATTCTGTTTCTTTTTCTAGTCCTGCCTTTGCCATGGTCTGTGGTTGGGATGTGAAGCTGCAGGGTAAGGAGCACATCCAGCTCCTTTTCTGCCCCACCTGTGTTGGAGGTGGGAACATAGTGAAAAACCTGTGTGGAAGTCAAGACAATCAAGACAAGTGACTCAGAGCTTTGGGGAAAGGGTGGAGCTGCACCCTGTACCAGCAGACAGGGTGACGAAGGCTTCAAATGGGAGATGTGACACTCCAGGCTGTATAGAGCTCTTCCTTGTGCTCAGGGTGTCATCTAATGTAGAAATAATCTCCTCCTGCAAGGTGTCTGCCAGTCTGGGATGAGAGGCCCCATGTCTGTGTGATTAAAAGGGCTCTTGGTATCCTTACTCCACCAAAAGTACTGATTTTTGGGTAGAGGCTTGGCAGCTAATGCTAAATACAGCATGTTGCACAAAGCAGGAAAAGAGAGAAAGCTCTGCTCTTTAGGTTAAGTGCTACTGTGGGATCCTTAAATGTTTGTGGATGTCTCTCTGCTTGCAAATTATCTTCCACAGCTGCATTAAAGCCTAGTCTAACATCCAAATCCTGTAGCAAGTTCTACAGGTTGAGAGGTGAAGGTAAATTGCCATAGTTTTTCTTCCCCTCCTTGATTATTACTCTTGCCTGCTGATGGTCTAGTGTGGAATGGGGCAGACCTGGTGCTGCTTGCAAAAGTGTTAAAAAGCTAAATGAAAGGGATTCACTTGTCCTTTTTTTTAGAGAATTTGTTGCTAATGTCTGATGCCTTCTCTGTGCTCTCAGCTTCCTGGAGCCAGTAGGTACTTCTGTGAATCCTCCAAAATTATTTCGGTGGCAAGATTCTTAATATGAGTCTTGCTAATTAGCTTGGGTTGTGAAATAAATTAATAAACCGAGAAGAAAGAAACTGTGGCTTGCATCCCTGAGAACAGTGCAAAACAATTTGATTTGGAGATTTCATAAGAGTGATGCTTTAGGGCAGTTTTAACCCAGAAGAAATGAACATATAAATTGTTTACAAATTGCTGAATTTAACTATAGTGATTTAGAAGTCCTCTTTGTTTTTCATTTAGCAGACAGGTCAAATTAAAACAAATACTTGCACATTCCTAACATATTTCACTTTTAATGTGAAATGTAAATGCCAGTATATAGCATGATGTCTTCGAACATCTATCAGCAATAAAAACATTTTAGCATTTTCATCTTCTAGTTGTTAAAGTGATACATTCTACAAAAGAGATTAAATTCATAAATCTCCTGACGATGAGAAAAAGCTAAATAGAAGGGACACAAGGGGAACCTGTTTGGTTTTTTTGTTTTAGTGTCATGTTATTGTGTGGCATTTGAGAAAATTCACAAAAAATAATTGCAAATGTGAAAGTCTACTTGCTGTAGATAGTGTTGGTGCTTGCAGGACAGGCTCCAGATGGGGTGATGCCTGTGTGATGGTGGAGTAGGGAGGTGATAAGGGGCCAAGTGAGGAGAGCACTGCTGTGCTGGGAAATTGAACTCAGGTGAGGAAAGGCTTTTGCCCAAGGAAGGTGGCTGTGAGGGTGAAATCCTTCAGCTCGAAGCCCAGGCTGTCTGGTTGGGGATTTGAAGTCCCTGATGTAGAGATGTCAGTTCCTTCTGTTTGTGGCTACCTTACCATGCTTATGATGGAGAGGAAGGACTGGCCCAGTGGCTGCCAAAACAACTCCATGCCTGGAGCTGGGGAGGGGGTACTTCCAGGGGCTGTTCTACTCACATTTTGGTATATTTGTGCCAGTGGAGGAATGTAAATTTGTCACAGTGTTTTGGAGAAAATCAATTCAATTGTTATAAAGTAAGCTGTGCAGTGCTGTTCCTTCCAACTTCCTTCCTGCTATTGCTGTTGGCTTCAAGAAAAACATGACAGCACATGTAAGTCTCTGCTTAGTGCTTTTCCTCCTGAAATTGGGCATTTTGTGCTTTTGGGTAGACTGGGGCATACTTTCTGCAATCTCCTTGTGTGTAATTTACTTAATCATCTTCTGAGTCATGCACTAAAACTCCAGTGGGTGAGCCCATCCATGTGAGCAGCGTAGATCAGACTGGTTGACACTCTATAAGTTCCCTGTGTTGTTTGAATACCAGAGAAAATGTAGCTGAACTGGGAATGGGGAGCGGTGTGGGACAAGCCTCCACACAAGCTGCTGGTGGGGTGGGCTTTGGCAGCAGCGGCTCCATGCTGGCTGTGCCTGCTTCTTTGCCATGGCTACATCCTTCTTAATCTAGTCAATAATACAAAGGCACATTTATACAAAAGCAGCTGCATGGTTTGTCATCGGATTAGATCTGACCTTAACATGTACTCTACAATGGAGTAAGTTTTGACTACCCTTGATGAAAAACTTATTGTTTCTGAAGCTTCTGTGACACTTCCTGTGGCATCTTCAGTTTTGTGCTTTTAGCAAAAGCCTTAATTATTTTGTATAAAGCAGCCTCAAGCCTACCACAGTAGATACGTTGAAATAAAAAAGTCGTTTAGTGTTGCTACATCCTCTGCTTTTCATTGCAGACACTTCCAGTTTGCCCCTTGGAGCAATACTCTCCTGTTTGCACAGCAGGGAGGTCCCACTGCGTGTGGCTACTAGGCATTGTGGGTGATGGCCATTTGCCAGTCAGTATCCAGGCAGAGCCTTTCAGTCTCCTGACTGTGATGCACCGTCTGTCCATCCCAAGGTCCATCCCAGAAGAGAGAAATATTGAAGCAATCTGGCTGCTATGAAAGCGTTCAGGTAGATGCATTGAAGAACTGTTGTAGCTGCAATGGTTGGCAAAAGCCAGAGATGCAGCTGGACCTATAGAATTGGAGACCCTGCTGGTACCAGCCCAGCTCCACCAGCTCCCCTGTGTCAAGTGGGACAGATAATTTTCTCCATTGCCTCTTTCCTATCACTACAGAACTGTAGTTTTTCTGCTTTGGGGCCTTTTGCTGTAATATGAATTTCAGCTGCATGCCTGGACATCAAATATCCTACAGGGAAGGGAACTGTGTATCATAATCTATGGCAGCTCCTCCATCTGAGAAAGGCAGCATGGTGGTGTTTTGTGTGTGTGGTTTGGGGTTTTTTTAATTATTTTTAATTTTTTTTCTTTATGCTAACACTTAAGTATATCAAATACATCAAACATCAACACGAAGGCAGTAGTAGTGGTGGTTTTGTGTGACGTGGTGTGGTACAGGTAACTTTGGGTCTGGTCTGTTTATAGAGCAATAGCAGTCAGGGGCTTTACTGAGACTGGCAAGTGACACAGAAGGAGAGAGAGTCCCTGTCTCTAAATCCAAGTAAAACGGGCTAAAGAGAAGGGCTGGAACAGCTAGACAGAAAGAGGTCAGTGACTTAATCAAGGCCACAAATGCCATGGAGAGTCACAAATGCATCTATGGGATCTCATGCTAGTGCCCTATCTGCTGAGTAGTCCGGCCACTCTCCTGCTGTTTTTTTGGTGGTGACTTAAAACAATGCCAGGCTGTTCTATAGCCATACCAATGCCACTATAAGCACCATCTGTGCCTGGCCATAAGCTAAAGCTAGAAAAAAATTGAGTCAGAAAATAAAAAGACCTCTTAAACTGGAGCACGTGGCTGTTTTTTTTTTTTTTCTTCCATATACTGGTGCTGGCAGGTTAATGTTTTACTCAGAATAAAGGTATTGTGTGTAGAAATAGCCTTTCCAAAGATCACTAAGGAAATGTATTTCACAAGGCACTTGGCAAATGGGTTTTCAGGAGGCATATTGCTTCAAGTGGTTGTGAAAAATACATGGTTGTCATCTAGAAGATGACTCAGGCACGGTATAACTTGACAATGGTAGGACTTCTGTTACAGGAAAATTAGATGCTTCTTCATAGGCTGAAAATTGGCTAGGTTTTTTCCTTACTGCAAGAGGTAAAGCTTGGGGATAGAACAAAAACTGATAGAATAACCTGAGTGATCAGACTCCAGAACACAGCTCCAGCACATGTTCTTTAAACCAGGCTTCATTGACTTTTCGTGGTTCATTTCTTCAACCATTCTGCTCAGCTGCCTTTCTTCAGATACTTTGTTGGAGAGGTGCCTGAAGATAAATACATTGTAGCCTGGGTATGATTTTAATCTCTGTTTTATATGGTGTTTCCATCCATATATTACCCTGAGCAGGGCTTCCAATTACACAAGACAAGTAGGAGACTGAAGGCACTGGAATGAGTAACAGGGCTTGAGCAGGGAACACGAAACTCTTACACCAACAGACTGGGGTCTGGCCATTCAGCTGAATGGGACACCCACCCTCTTGCACTAGTAAGATTTTTCCTTTAGGTGCTGCTTTCTGGAAGAGAGATAAAAGCAAAGGATTTATCTACTGGTGTTCAGTAAAATTTGCTTTCCTCTTCTCTGCACAACTATTAACCTGGTGTCAACAGCAAAACCGATCAATGCTGCTGAATGCTGGTAACACAAAACTGAAGCTTGGCTATTCAGCAGATGACAATGCAAAGGCTGCATTCAGGGGTCATGGCTTCTCGGGGCAACTGTGTACAAACAACCTCCTCTGAAGAGCTGTGGGACTTCTGTTGGTTATAAGAAAAATACATATCCACAGTAAAATAGGCTCAAGGCAAACTTCCAAAATCCAGATATCTGTATGTTCAGTTTTCCTACATTGTAATTTAAAAATGAACATAAGCAGAAACGAGCATAATTTTCCTCCCTATTGTACAGAAAGCAATTTGTCTACTGCTGCTTTTAACTGGACTCATGTAATAGAAGATTGTGCTTTTGGCTTAAGTAGACAGTCTTCCTTTCCTCCTACGCCGAGGGATGGCAAAATGGTACAGAGAGAAAAAGAATGGAAGAATAGGGACTAATTGAGGCCAGCACCCCCAGGGTATTTAAGTCTTCTGTAGTTTTAATGGAAAAATCAATGTGTGATTACACTTTGCATTAGAGTACTTAAAAATTGCTTCAGCATGAAAAGTCTACAGCTTAAAAAACAACCTAGCCCTGCAAATACTGTAGTCATAGAACCAAATTCACCACTAGTGTAATCCATGTAATCCTCCATATGTGATATCCTGGCAGATATGGTTTCTTTGGACACGTGGCTACTGTCTTCTGGGCACGAGAAGCCCATAAGGACAATGAGTGCTTTACTGGTGCTTAGTGAAAATTGCAGCCATGCTTCTGTCTTTCAGCTGGTGCCTACAAGGAAACTGGTATTAATATTTCACCTGGTCTGATAGAGAGCTGTAGGTGTTGGCATGCTACTTCAGTGTAGCGCATCCTGTGGCACGTACAGGGCAAGTATCTTTCCACTTCTTTGTGCTCTACCATCTGTGTTGTCCAAAGGCTAAGTGGACAGCTGTGATTTCTTAAGTATTTCTGGCTTACAATGCCTTTGCCAAAAGTCTTTAAGCCTCATTAAGGACTGTTACCAGTGTTGTCCTTGAACTTAATATTATTAATAGCGCTCTCTCTTACAAGCTGTAGATTATAAACCTATCAGCCTGTGATTGTTCTGTCATCCCTAGGTATGTGCTAAGAAGGAGGGAAGTGCAGGCAACATACCTTCCTGTGGCAGCGTAAGCCAGGAAACAGGCAGGGGACTGATATCTTTGAGGAGCTGAGGTCTGGCCGTGTCATCTCAGCATCTGGAAAACACACTCTGTATCATGGCAAATCCTCTCTAGGACATGTTTTCTTACAAGTAGAAGCCTTGGAAGCTGTCTCTTTCTTCTAATAGTAGATAAGAAAGCAGTAAGATTTATTTACCTCAAAGTGGAGAAATACAGATGTTGTCCCAGGTATGTTCTAGGGTTGTTCAGCCTGGAGAAGAGAACTCCCTGGTGAGACCTTATTGCTGTGTTTCAGTACTCAAAGGGGGCTTATATGAAAAATGAGGACAAACTTTTTAGCAGGGCCTGTTGCGCCAGGACACGGGTATGGTTTTAAACTAAAAGAAGGTAGATTTAGACTAGATGTAAGGAAGAAATTTCTATGAGAGTGATGAAACACTGTCCCATGTTGCCCAGAGAGATGGTAGGTGCCCCATCCCTGGAAACATTCGAGGCCAGGCTGGACAGGGCTCTGAGAAACCTGGTCTAGTTGAAGATGTCACTGCTCATTGCAGGGGACTTGGACTTGGTGACCTTTAAAGGTCCCTTGCCACCCAAACTACTCTGTGATTCTGTGAAATGAGTTGAGGGAGATAGATGGTCCTCAGACAGAACACAGCAGCCCTGCATTAAGTAACCGTGTCCTGTCAATTTTGGTCTACTGCCGTCATTCTTTGGTCAAGAGATTGTCTTCAGCATTAATTTTCTGATTTTTCTCTGTTTTCTTGCTATCTCTTCTGAGCCAGGCACCATGTTAAATGCAGATTGCTCTTGCAGCTTTCCAGTTAGATAGGACTCATTCGTGGCAAATTCACAGATGATTTATTGAAGTCTTCACCTGTGAAAATGAAATGCATTATCTATTTCTCTATTGTTTCATATTCCAATTAAACCACGTTTCACAAAATTAAATCTTTTGTTTTCCTTGCTGATGTTAAGACCATTATCTTTAAGAATGATTGCTAGCCTGTGAATTTTAATGGAAGTGAGCTTTATTTTCTGAGCATTTATTAGTAGTGTGAAGCTTTCAATTTTATTGTACGTAACTTTTTGGTTTCCTAAAGGCAACATTTGTGTTATAAACTGAGAACCAACCAACTGCCAACCAGTATGTTAAAGATTATTTTCTTCCCTTTCATTGTTATGAGTTCCTAAAGCTATAATTTTACTGGATAGGTAGTACAGCTGAAAAACTAGTAAGAAGGGATTTTAAAGTTGTGTTTTCCACTGAAGATAAACAGTGAAGATTTCAACTTACATTTGGCACAATGTGCTGTAGCACTCTTTTAGCCTTTTTTGAGGGCATCATAAGAATGTCTAGGTTGCTAGATGCCAGCTCTATATTTAAGTGAGAAAGCAGTTATCCTTCTGATCTCTGTGGATGCACAAATAACATCAAGGCCAAAAGATTATGGATTAAATGAGTCTGCCAAGAATCTCTTAATCATATAAATGGTGACTTACAAGGAAGGGTGAAACTGAGAAAGGGGCCTAGTATTGTTATGAGCGAACTTTTCCCTGTTTCCCCTTAAGCTATTTTTAGACCTGTTTAATTCTTTCTTAAAAGCACTTGCTGTGTTTGTTTTTATGAATTTTGAAAAGCAGGTATTTCAGTTGCAAGTGCAATTCATGGGGTTAGAGTTGGGGATCTCTCTGCCAGAAAGTGTATACTTGATATGGAAACATGTAGACAGAGTTCTGTGAACACTCAAACACACATGGTATCCACCTACAAACAGATGTGCATATGTAATAATTACCAGGAAACTAAACTTTACTCATGAGTATAAAGAAACCCAGACAGAGGTGTATTAGAGAAGATAACATTGCTTAGCTATCCGTCCCTGTCCTCGCTCAGCATAAATGGATTTATTTTCTCATGTTTTATTAGGTAGCATCTGCCTCAGTCTCTAGCTGAACCCTGCAAAAGAGCTCTGACACAACCCCTTTCAGAGGGTATTCTAAATACTTTGTTCCTGTTCACATAGCACTTCGGCAAATCCACCTTGCTTTGCTCATCCATATAACATTCCCTGCTTGTTTTTTGTTGAATGTAATGATAGTCTTATATAGTTAAGAGAGAGTCTCACATAGTTAAAAGAGAGTCTGCCTCAAGCTCAGGTTTTTGTTTTAGTGGTAGATCTGGCATGGTGCTATCTGAAGGTGATTTTGATTTGAAGATATTAAAAGACTGTCCTGATTGCTCCTTCCTAGGAAAATTCCTGGAGTTCAATGTATGTTTACCTCTTCTGTTAAATTGCAATAACTACAATTATTCTAGTACTCTTTCTATCAAGTGTGAAATTTAAATTGTGGAACTCGTTGTGGAGGCCAAATGTAAAAGTGGGCTCCAAAAGAGTTTAAATGTAACCTTGAAGGATAGTATTGTCAAGAACAAGATATAATCTCCACTTTAGAAAGTCCTGATCTTGCTGAGTGTCAAAACTTTGGTGTGAATAGTACAAGAAAATCCCTCTATGCTTGTTCCTTCTCCCATAAATGTCTATGTGGGATCATCACAGAGAGAAATGAATGGGCAGATGAGTCCTGGGTCTGTCCTGATATGTTTATTCTTAATGTGAAACTTTCTGTACATGCTGAAATAGGTAAGTAATCAGTCACTGACTTCAGCCAGGTACAGGAACATGAGCTTTTTAAGATGGTAGAACAAAAAAAATCTGTTAAAATGGTCTCTCTCAAATTTTGTGATTTTTGTGTTTTTTTTTTTCCCCTATTTTCTTCTGACTCCCCAAATATCAACTTTTCAAGAAAAAAAAAGTATTTGTTACTGGGTGTGGTTTTTTTATCTCTGTGTATTTATGTGTGTCAAAATGTTTCTCATTTGATTAGCTCTGGTATTAGTTTTTTTCTTACTGTGCCTCACAATCTGTCTCTGCAATAGAGACAACTTTTGAGCTCCCTGATTTTGAAAATAAAACCAAACTTAAATTTGTCCTTTAAAGGCATTAAGATTGAAGGTCCTCACCAACTAAGTCTCTTAGTAATGCTTGAGGATATCTATAGATAAGTTCTTGAAACTGATATGACCAGCAATCAGACTTTCAAGTTGACTAAAGATTGCAGTACCTTAGCAATAAGGTACACAGAGATTCAAACAGTATTGTGGACGTGACTTCAACGTGTCAGGTTTAACCATTAGATAAGAACTAACATGATATAGTGAAGGACAAACAGAAGTCAAAAGCAAGCACACTGGTCAAGTTTGCCCATGCCATCCTGACAGTGAAATTGCTAAAAGCTTTCTAACTTTCTGTAATAACTTTATTCAACAGATCTCTCTGATCAGCAGAAAGAAAAGCAGGTCTAAAATGGATGGAAAGGGTTGTGTCACAGCTGTTCAAAAGATGGTATATAAGTGATTTTTTTGTCTTGACAGCTGAAATACCTGAATTCTAGTGGTAGTGATGATGGCGTCAACTCCTGCCAAAATCTGTAAAAGTATCTATTGGTATTTGCAGATGTACACATACCTTTGAAAATCTTGGACAATGATTCTATGGAGGTAACATAGCTACTGAAGTATAATGGGTATATATATATATTTTTAGACTTGAACTTTTTTTAAAAAATGTAATATCTAACCACCCGTGTTGAGGTTGGAGAAAAAGGCTACAAAGATGACTGAAGAATGGGAAGACAAACCTTTAACAGAAGCTAAACCCAGTTTGTACTTTTGAATGTAGCAAAATGAAGAACATAGCTGGCTTTGACTTGTTTGTAAGTACATTGGGGCAGTGAGTACCAAGAAAACAGGAAGATCTAATTTGTACCCTGGTTTGAAAATCTTGCAAAACTGATTCAGGAACAGCCATGTGCAGAGTGACTCTGGGTACAATCTCATTGTGCAATGAATTAGATGCTGTGCATCTTTAGACACTGCCCAGGGAGCCAAGCCTGTTTAAGTTAGGCTTTATGTCAGGGAGTTTGCAATTGCCTTTGCTTCAGTTGTAGAGCTAAAGGACCTTCTCTCCAGCATGCACGAGTCTTCCTCTTAGAGACTTGAGTCTGAAAGTCATAGTATCCTTGATTAACTCTTAATTTACAGAGCTTTAAATCCATGCTGAGTATGGATTTGCTAATTGGGTCTATTAAAACAAACAAACAAACCCCAAACAAAAACAAACAAAACAAACCAAACAAAAAAAAAAAAAAAAACAGAAAAACAGCAATAGAAGAGCAAAATGAGAGAGTTCTTCTGAAACTGCTGTCTGCTGGTGTGGTGGGTGCAAAGGGCCATCACCCCTCAGCTGGAGCAGTCTCTGAGCAAAGCCAGAGTAGATCTGATCAGTTATCACCTCTAGAGGTTTGTGAGTATATACGTACTCTCCCTCAGAGCTTCTCTTGTGCCCTTCCTAAAAGATTTTCCTCACCTACTGTACTTGGGGTTAGCCTTGGGAGTTCATTGTTAAAAGTTAATGTCTGGAGATTGAAACTTTCCATTGTCTTGATTCCCTTCCCTCTTTCTATTCCTGGTCATGTACACGTCTACTGAATTCTAAAAAGCTTTTTGATAGCAACTTGAAATTCAAATGTCCCCTTTCTATCTATCTTCTGGTCCAAGCCAACATTTAAATGCATTCTTTTCTATTATAAAGAACATATTGACAATTTAGGAAACATTGTCCTGCAGTGCAAACGCTCTGAGATTACAAAATATTGTCATGTTCTCTGCATTGATCTAAATGATGGCATTGGCACAAGAACTAATAGGTCTATAGAGGCCATGAATGAGTACAGACAGAAATGAGAAAATTTCTAATCATGAGAAGGACATGTTCAGGGACAGCCTTAAAGTGGAGAGCTGGACTAAACTAGTTTAGTTTCTGGGGCACAGAACATGATCATTTCTGCAAGTCCACAATGTGGTTGCCCGTGCTGGGACTGAAGGCAAGTCTATAGCCAGAAAGCTTGGGCCTCTACTGGGTTGGAAGGAAGAGGTTATGTGTAATCGCACCTTGGTGTGGCACTGTGTGACTCTTTACCCTCCTTTTGGAAGGTGCTGGATTTGCAAAGAAGGCCCAGCAAGCTTACTCAAGCTGAACATTTTCTTGGTGAATACCTGTTGCCAAAAGGAGACTTCCAGAAAGCTGACCTTGCTTGGTGCATACGTGGGTCCCGGCCTGTATGTGAAGAGTCCATTTCCTGGGTGTTTTGGGCACAATCGAGGGCAAGATTATCACCTGTGCTGCTACTCCTCTTGCTGCCACAGGTCTACTCTGCAACCTTCCTTGGTACCCTCCTTCACAACCTACGTGACCATCAATCTCTAGTGTTCAAAACTGTGCCTTGAGTCCCTATCTCCAAGAGAGAATTGCTTTAACCTTATTAAATGGAAGAGAAATTTAAAATGGCTTAATGTTTATTTGCTGACAGGCAGGAATGTCCTCTAAATTGACCATCGCAGCTTGAACATGGTGCTGAGCAACCAAATTGTAAGCTCTTGTTGGCCTTCAATGAAACAATGTTAAGTCTGGGGAATATTATTTTGGCCTCCCTGGTTGTATGAATAGCATTCTCATTTTGAAGTTTTATACAATGAAGTTATATTTGATATTTGCATAATTCAAATAGATGAAATCCTCAAACAGACACAGAAGACTTGATTTCATTAACTTGGGATGCAGCCATTCCCATCTCTCATGCAAATGGAAAGTGCCTTTCCTGTAAGTATACTTTAAAGATTCATTTCTTTCTCTAATCAAGTGGTGAAATCCTACTCACAGGAACCAGAATTGATTTCTCTTCAGACTGAATAGCACAGACCTTATTTGGGTTCGCTTCTGCCATGAAATGTAAGATTAACCCTTCTGTGTGCTGCGAATCAGCTAAATGTGTTTGTTTGCTCCTTTTCAACACACTGAAAATGTACACGGTGCACTCGTCCTGCAAATGTAGCCATCAGCTCAGGGAAGCTCTGCCTATTGTCAACAAGGATCTATTCCTCCTGAAACCCTGACCTTGAAAGCTCATTTTTAAATTTCCTTCTGGGCCTTGAACGCTGTAATTGATTACAGTTGTTTTGCTTTTAGTCTTTAACAATCAAGGTGAAGAATTGCTCCCAAATATCTCAAGATGTCAGGAGGAAGGCAGCTTCCCTGCATCGCATAGACAGTGTCAAGGAACCACAATGGACTCTCACAAGCCGTCCACAAAGCAGTGTCATTTCTGGTTGGAAATAGAAATCAGACAGAAATGTTCTTCTCTCAGAGCTGGCACATGTGCCTTACATTCTAAGGGGGACCTCTTGGGACACGAGAGCTCCACTGCATTAATGTCATTTAATAGGTATCAGTGGAGAATTAAAGCTAACCAATGTTGGTCCAAGTAGTCTTAAGAAGTAGTCCCACATACTATGTAGTCTGAGCCCAAGGCTGGGACTCATGTCCATAGCAGTACTTAACTGAATGTTCTCCTCTCCCTATTGCTGAATTGTCTGCGTGTATTTGTATGCTATTTTCTGGTTCACCTTCTTGGTAATAGAGCTCTGCATTTTATTTTCTGTCTGTCTGATATATCACTTTTCACTTCAATTGTCTTATGTTAGTTGAAAATGGTAGCCTGACCCCTCGGCCACTGTGGTTCTCTGAAACATTTCCCAGTGCTTTCATCGAAAGCAGGGTGCTCTGCTACATTCTAACGAAGAGCCGCTTTAAAATTTAAAAAAAAAAAGAGAGGAAAATGTATTTCTTGGTAATTTGGGATTCTTAGTTTTCTGGTTCTCTTCATCTTAGAACAAAAAGTAGTCATTGGAGAGGGTTTTTGTGTGCAGTGAAAGCGAATTGATGGTGTGCTCTGCCTCTCCTGCATGCTAGCCTGCCCTGTCGAAGAAAGCAGCAGGAGGTCAGCTGCACTGAACAGCTCAAGAAAAAGTCCTGAGTTTTCCTCTTGTAGTAAAGGAAGATTTTACTCTGGCACTAATTAGAAAACTGTTCCTTAGGTGTATACACCTTTTGTGGTATTTGACCTCTAAAATTCCTGTGTGGGGATGCACACTGGGCAGCAAGCACTGAGCTTGCTCTGGTGTTTTGGTTCCTACATCAGATGTCAGCTGCCTTTCATGAATGAGTTTAAAAGTTCAGCGTAGTGGTTCCCAAGAGCTTTAGATCAGTCTGGCTTCACTGCTTCACTTCGTTAAACCTTGCACCGCTCCTTCAAACCTGTGGGTTGCCCGCACTGCGGGGGCACACAAGGCCTGATACCTGATATCAGCTCTGTCTCTGCTTTTCTGGGGGTTCATGTGACACCCAAAAATGTGGCTTTTTTGGCACCAGGGAATGCTGAAATGGCCTATATCTATATACACCCACAGATGTGTGGATGTGTATATGTACATACATATATAGGAGTATTGACTAATTAGGAGTAGCCAGTATCACCAAACCCTTTGTCTCATCTCAAAGTGTGTTCTTCATGCTGAGCAGCTTCCTCACACTTCAGAGTTACAGCAGCCCAGGGCCTTCTTGAGTGGCAATGTGGTACATTTTACTAGAAAAGCAGCCCAAAATAATGGGGCCCGAAACAATCGCTTCGTCTTTGTGTATCTGGAAATTTTGGAGGTTTCATTTCAGTTTTGGGGTGAGTGTTTGGTTTGGTTTGATTGTTTTAGTCTTTAAATAGAATCAGCTCAGGGGCCCCAGATCCCATCCTGAGCAGCCACATTTTGGAAAAAGCCACATTCAGCAAAAGCCCCTAAAGGGCAAGGCAAACACCAAGCTGAACATCAATGCACTGAATTTGGTAGGAACTAGAAGCATTTCAGACTTTTGGTGAAAAAACCTTGTCGACTGAACTCTACTGAACTCTGCTTTCAAGTCATTTCAGGTCAGGAATAATTGCCGTCTTTACATCATCATTTTCAAATTGTTTCTCCCTTGAAGCAACGCTGAGAAAGTCAGTGTCCCTAAGGTTCACATCTTCTTTATTTAATTTTCCTGCTATTTTAATATATCAATAGTTCTGATCATTTTTGCTCAATATGGTTTTGAAAAGAATTCTGAGGCGTGAAAAAAAATTCTGTTTAAAGTGAAACGTCACGCTTTTGATCCAAGGACTAATGTTCTATAGGAGGAATAGAAGCAAAAATCTCATGATAACCCCTCTGCTTTCCTAAAATAGAAAACCTGCCTAGTTAATGAATATAAATGAATGTACATTCACTTCCTTTTTTTGAGGTTACTAAAGCTGATTAACATTAGGTACTACGATTTATTTAAAGCAGTTGAGTAATTATTCTGCTTCCTATCCCATGAACATGCAACTTATTTATTACTGAGGGTTTTTTTTTTTGTTTGTTTAAAATATATCCTTGAAATCACATTGGGGACAATCTTTGTCATCAGAGTTTTAAAATAAGTATTTTACAGTGAGTAATTCTGGTATACAACCAAAGAAGAAAAATTGGGCAGTGATATAGAAATTCAATACACTGTGAAGCATTGTCTTACAGGAAAGGGCCTGAAATCCTTAGGAGTGAAATAATGTATTGACAATTTGGGGTTACACAAGTAGAATTCAATATACAGCATAATTAAATTAGAAATTGATAGCTTCAGCAAAACAAAACAGTTTTTCATATAAAATTTAAAACCAGTGAAGCTACTTTGCTTTATCGTGACACTGGGTGGATCAAGGGGCTTTGGCTGCAAATTATTTTCCAGCAGATCATCATAAAGTGACTTGTATGTGTTGGCCTTTCCTGTTATGTTAGTCTAATGAGAATTTACTCCCTGCTTGCTAGTAGAGGCTTCCATAGCTTCTGCTGTGTTGTTAAGCCAAGCAGGTTAAGTTACTCTGTCTAGGTCTATCTTTGCTAAAATTGCCTCTATTTCTCCAACCATCCATCTTCAGGACTGAGAAAGACAGAAGTGGGCAGATACTGGCTGCAGTCAGAGGTGGCCAGGAGCCGTGCAGTTGTGAGAATTTTGCACTCTTGTCCCTTGTTGTCCCTTTTGTTAAGTTAAATAAGCTTGCTGTTGGACAGAAATCACTTTAACCTGGTTAAAAGTTGTTCTGTAAGTCTGCATAGCTTGAGATAGTACCAGAACCTTCTTTGGGCTGGGAGCACTTTAGTTCCTCATCTGTAAGGGCATGTACAATTGTGTGTGAAGGAAAAGAAACACTGAGATTCTTAAACTCAATATTACTATTTTAAAGGTAGTAACGCTATTTTATATTAACTACCACTTCAGTATGGAAATTCTATTTCAGGATTAACAGCTAAATCATAGGCAACTCTAGCCAAAATAAAGTGTTGATAACAGAACCGAGAGTTCCAGTATTAGGTCTTCCTTCCCACAGGAACACATGTACAGCTCTCATTAATATTTGCAAGTTCTGTGTATCTACCTGTAGAGGAACATACACCACTTAAAAGCAGGGGGAAAATCAAAACGAATCTGCTCTGGAAGTTTCTGTGCTAAAGACCTTGAACCTCATCTAAGGGGTATTATGGGACAGAAACAAGTTCTGCAGCTGGTGAACTTCATGGCAAAGTTGCATTTCATCCTCAGACCAGTTTTAAAAAGACAAGTTAAAATAAACCTTCTATGTTCTGCAGATGTGCAGACAATTAATGAATAAAATGTAATTCTGCGAGCTATAGTAACAATTTGAAAAAATTCAAAGTAACTGGATGCTGCTCATTTAGAGTCACCAGCTTCTCAAAGCAATGATATGTCCAGTAGCCTATCCTGACATAGCAGGAACTGCACTGATTTGTACAAATCTAGGTACTTCAGTAATGTGTTTTGTAATTTATTTGTTACATGTTAGTATTTTGGAGCCCAGTCTGAGATGAGGGGCCTCTTGTATTATGCACTGTGCAGACAAGAATAGCTCCTGTCAAACCATACACAATCTATGTAGTTAAAACCAGAAAAAATGGTAAGAGGGAAATTCAAGATATACAGTTGATCTTCTGTAACTTTCATTAAAACAGCTGTTGCATATTAAGTGCATATTTTGAAACTATGTAAGAAAAGTTTATTTACTGAGGAAAAGTGGCCCAGCTACGTCTGAGAACTACAGGCTACGTGGCAACCGGGTAGCATGTTTTAAGTAACTCAGTTTTATGTTATCTGAAAATGCATGTGCAAGAATATTTTTTTTGAGTCCACCATTACCAGGGACTCCAACGTGTTGCATTTTTTAAGTTACTCATCACAGGTTAGTAGATGAAAATGAACTGCAGTAAGTTGTTAGAGGGAGATGGATTTGAGTAGCAAGAAATGCTGCTAGTAGACTTTCATTGTCAGCCACCTCTGATGCTGGTGTTGGAAGATGAAGAGGATTATTTGCACCAGCTTGTAGCTTCTCAGAGAAAAAGAATATCTTCTGTGTATTTGCAGATTAGGCTTTGCTTCTCTGAAGAAAACTCATTAATATAACTTGCACTGAGGCTCTGAAGTGCAGCCTGTTTGTATTTCTCCCTTGGCAGTGTTAGAAAACCTCATCTCTCCCTGATCTGCATTTGAACAGTCTTCATTTATCTCTATTTTAGATAAAGGACTTCTCTGCTTTAAACACTTCCTCTCTTTCTCTCTTATTTGAGCATGGAGATGTCGGGAGTTTTGTTGTTTGGGGGTTGGTTTTTGTTTGGTTTTTTTTTCATCTTGAGCCTGTGCAGTAGTCTATTTGCTTTAGGGTGTCTCTGGTTTGTCACTGATGGGCAGTCATGGTTCCAAATGCACTGACTACAGTTCTCCTGGGTGAGTCTGTTTTGTCTGATTGTGTCTTGGAGTAACACAGAGACAGCCCCCGCAAGCTTGTTTGTTCATAGCCCTCACATTCAGACACACTGGTGCATTAAATGTCTGCGCTTTATGCGTTTAGGATGGAAGGTTTCCCATGACACGTAGGGTGTAGACTTATAATTTCTAATAAATTCGCAGTTTCATATGCAAAAGAATTATATGGAGTGTAGAAAAATTAAGAGAGCAATGAAACTGTACAATTTAATTCAGGCACACATCACTCCACAGGAATGGCCATTTGTCTGAGTGATTTTGGTGTCAGTTTAATGCTTGCTGCACAGCCAAATATTTTTGACTTTTGAAAGACCAGCATTTGATGCTAATAGTCCAGGTTTTCTGAGCCCGTGACACCACAATGTGAAGAAATTAATCTGAAACTACTTCTTCCTTTACATCTTCCACCCATATCCTGGGTCTAGGTCAATCCGCAATGAACAAAACATGTGGGATCTCTAAATGGAGTAAATGTGTACAGTTTACTACTGGACCTTGGTTGAGACCAAATGTGAGTAATCAATCAGTTTTTAGAGACTGATCTTCCTTTTTGCCCCACCTGCAATCCATTTCTCCTCAGCTGACTGAACAGCAGTCTCTGAGTATGTATCTGCAGATAATACAAGAAATTACTTTGAAGCCTTCTCTCCCCGAGTGTCTTCCCTGCCTTTAATTTGATAGTTTGTATGTGGAAAATATTATTATATTGACTGTGATTCAACAGAGGGTGTTTTCTCCTTGAATGCCCCTAAGATCAAAAGTGATTTGTGAGGTGTCCACCAGTTTATGCTTCAAAGACAACTTCCTCTTTGTAGCTTATAAAATCCTATAAGCCAGAAATGTCTCATGTTCATAAAATCTATGGCTCCCTCTTGCATCCTAGCCATAACAGTTTTTATAGGGCTCTTGTGCTCTTCCTCGAGCAGGCAGGACAGTCGCCTGAAAACAAGCACCAAATCTGTTGACTGGAGGTATATGCATAGTCTTACTGAAGAGCTAATATTGTCTGCTCTCATGTTTTGGAGTCAGGCCTAATAGGACTTTTTAATTCTCTGGTTGGAGAATGAGGTGGCAGCTTCATAAAACTGTATTACTCGTTAACTGTTACAGATGAAGATAATGTGAATCACAAGAACTATCAATAACTAAGAGCACTGGACAGAAGATTTTCTATATGGGAAATTGCCCATCCACAGCATACTAAAGATTTTATTCCTTTCATAAGTCAGGTTTCTGACGTCACCCAAAGCTTTCAAGACATCAAATTTTTATCCTCCTGTCCAGCTGCCTGTTTGTTTCTTTTTGAGAACCAGGTAAGGGTTTTCTTTTTGAAACACCTTATGCGTATATTTTGCTTACAGTCTGGCCAGAATTCTTTATTATTAACTTACTTGCAATTAGTGTTCTAAAACTGAAACTAATTTTACCCCTTCACAGCTACAGAGCTCACGGCAATTGTCTCGGTGCTCAGTAGTAGCAAACTCTCTCCCTCATTCCCTCCCTCTTCCCCGGATCAAAAGTAAATAGGATTTAATTTCATTCCCCCAGCCTCTAGCTTAAGTTGTTCTGTCTCAGTGGCACCATCACCATGACTTTATTTAGTAAGTTTCATTCTTTGCACCTTTTGAAATATACATGTTTACTAGCAGTAACTTTGCTAAATTTGTGACCCTTGCACTTGGGGACTATGCCCTCAGGTCCTCCATGTCTTTGCTATGGAAGCATTGGACAGAATTTCAAACAGTGTAGCTGGAAGAACAACCTCCTGAGTATCTTTTTCTTTTGAAAAGCAGCAGAAATTATTTCAATGACACACACAAAGATTTGTGTTGCAGAATAGCTGGAAATAGGGTTTCCCTCCATTTGTATTCATGACAGCTTCTACATATCCAACTATCAAAACCTATTATGAAGAGCTGTATTGTAGTGCAGAATAGATTTTTATGCTTGTAATAATACAGATCTATAGGTAAATTTGTCAATGATACATCCACTGTCATTGCCACATTTCTTATAGAAAATATTCTTAATGAAAACTATCAAGTCAAATATCCTTACTGTGCAAGTCTGAGTTTATTTGGTTGCTCAGTTTTAAGAAGCATGTTTTAAATTGTCAGGATTTTTTCAGTTCAGAGTAAATTTAGAAACACAACATTGAAACTAATTTACTGGGCTAGTTACTTTCTACATCTCGTTTTTTAATAAGGTATACATGGCCCAACAAGCTTCTTTATACGACTTACAGTGCTAGATTTTTTTTTTTTCCTTCTTGCCATTTATATGAGACGTGTCCAGCCCATGTTAGCAGCTTATTCTGGAAGGAATTTTGACAGGTTGATGAAAAATCAGCCCTCTTTGATTCCCATTTTGAAGCTAGAGTTTGTTTGAGCTCTGAAGCTGCCTTCAAAACCTAAAAAAGAAAAATCCTCTGTGTGCTTTTGTTAGAAAATCTCCCAATGAAACCTGTAACTTCCTCCTGTGTTTCTCCATTCCCTGTTATGAGCTGAACTGGGGCTGAGGGTGGGGTGGGGTGACCATATGCTTATGGGGAGAGAGTGTGAGGGGGAGGAATGGGTGTAAAAAGGGACACACATTTGCTACAGAACTGAAGCTCAGGGTTTTTTTTTCTTACCAAACTGGAAATATTTAGAACAACAATTTTGTTGTTGATTTTTGTGTTTTTTTTCTCACAAAAATTAAAATAAAAGTTCTTGGTCTCTTTAGGTCAGCACTTAGGAAAGCACAACCCCTAATATATCAAGAAGATAAAGCAAAAAAGCATTGCCATGGTGGTTTGGTCTGGTCTGTAAAATCAACAGTTGAGGTGGTCCGTGTTCTTCCCACCCCATAAATAGCAAACCCATGTGGGCAGGGGAGAAGAAAGAGCTGAGGGCACAGCCCGCTTTTGGGGCTTTCCAGGTTGTATCACATCCCTGGAGATGCTACGTAACACACTAACCTCACTTCTCACGTGCACAAGCCCAGAGGCGTACGCCTGCTGTGGTATCAGAAATTAAAGCTGTCACCTTTGAGCTCTGACTAATTTCCTTTCCAAACATAAAAATGACATCAACTGTTGCAACACGAGCAAAGTGATGCCAAGAGGGAAAAGAAATCAGAGTTAAAAGATGAAGGAGGAAAAGGCTGGGAGTGCTGTGTTACAGGTGCCCTGGGGAGGTGACAGGCCCAGCCACACCGGAAAACTCAGGGTGTGTGAATGCGATGGCTCAGCCAGCACAAGACACTGCCTGTTGACTTGTTCCTGGGATGGCTGGGGAGCCACCCAAAGAGTGTCTGTATAAAACAAATGACAATTGCTATTCACCCCACATGGTGCTTTCCTGAGTCTGGAGCTCTGCAGTGATTTGCCAGGCCTAGTTTTCAAATCAGCATGCGTTTGTCCACTTGAAACCAAAGCTTATGTATAGACACTGCACATTGCACATGCAAACAGCCAGTGAGACACCTGTGCAAATATGATTTGGCAGTGTTGAGTTGGATCTGCCAATAACTGTACTCCTGCCATATCTGAGATTTCTGTTAGGTCTCTGCATCCGGTTTGGGGTTCATTCACCTCTCCTGGTCACTCCCTGTCTTTGCATACTCCATCATAGCTTCTGGTTTGGGTGGTAAGCACATGCAAAATCCTGCAAATTAGCTTGTTTCTGAGACACAATGCGCAGTTTCTCTGCTGAAGGATTTGCACTCCAAAGAAAATGGCATAATTCTAGTTAGACGAGCCTCTCTGACTCCATTTTACTGGGATTCTTATGTGTTGTTTTATTTTTTTCTTCCCAAATTGCCTTGTGCGTTAAACTACTACTCCACGTTCCCAGTCGTTCAGTACATAGTATGGCAACAGCATTCAAGATGAACCCAAATTAGGTCTTTGTCTGCAATGGAGACAAAATAAAAAGAGCAAACTAGTTTAATTACTCCACCTTCAGATGTAATTCAATTGCATTGTACTAAGAAAAATCAATGCTGCTGGGACGTTATGAGACAATTAGTAAGGTAATGGAAAATACTTAATACCCCTCATGTCTATGAAAGAATGCTCTCCCCTCTGCTTCAGAGTAGTCTTGAAAGAGTTTTCTGAATTGCAATTCCAAGCAAGAATATATTTTCCCTTTGGAAATAGAACAAAATCCCGTCACAGTCCAAAATGGTTATTTACAGTTTGGAAGTCATACAGTTCAAAGAAATCACCTTGGTCCAGAGCCAGCCCCAGGGTGCTGATCCAGTTGCTGTGAGAACAGTCCTCCAGGAACAAGGAGCGATGGGTTACACTTTCTCACCCGGCAGGTTTGATTGCACCCTGTTTTTCCGAGCAGGCGCATCTAAGTGTGTCCTCTGGCCTTTCACAGTAACTGTTCAAAATAATTCACAAATATCTCAGGCACTCAAAATGTGCCACAAGTATCTTCCTTTATTATGTCAAGATGGAGGATTTCTTCCTCTTACGCTGTGACAGCAAAGTTAGAACAGTAAATTTGCCTGTCACTTGTCAGCTTATCTTCCTAGCACCCCTCAGCTGTAAAGGCACTTGCCCCTCAGCTACAGGGGCTGAGACTTGGGCTCTGTTCCCAGCTCCTCTATGGTCCCACTGAGTGACCTTGTTCAAGCTGTATGGTTTCCCTGTGCCTCAGACACTTCTGCGCCGTGGGGATAACAATTTCCAACTCCTTTGTAAGTGCATTTTATTTGCTGTAGTAGAGTCCAATTATTCTTGCTTTGGCCACTGCAAGAGTTATCAGCTACCAGCACCAGCGGGCACAGCAGGGTGAGCTTGAGCACATGTGTAGGCATTAACGCAGTTTTCCTCACTTCTCTTGTTTTTGAAGTTCTTCTCTTGGGATAAGGAGTTTGGGGATTTTTCTGGTGTGTGTTAGTCTTTCAGCTGCGCAACTCCCATTAAAAGTCAACCTCCCTGTGCAACTTGATTGAAAAACACCACCCTGTTTAATGTAAGATTAGTTTAGGCTTTTGTACTTGGTTTCCTTGAGACTCTAATGGCAGTCTGAAAAAGAAAATCACCCCTGAGAACATCTAGCACTTTGGGTTTCAAATAAATGTAATCCAATTACGCAAGTCTAGGCCATGCAGAACTGTTTGGTCTGAGGTATACATCAATCTAGGAGAAGCACAATATACTGAACTGAAAGAAAGCAGATTGGGCGTATTTCTTAATAGCATAACACAATGCAATCGCCAAAGGAAAGGCATATGCTTCTGTCCTTTACTACTCAGTGCCTGAACTGAGTAATTTGCAGGGGGAGAGGGATTGAAGTCCTTGCAGGGAGGGATTTTAGAGGTATCTTCCCTGGAGGCCACTTTTGTAAAGGCATACCATCTGGTGCATTCAAAATGCAAAAAGATTTGTTCTTCAGAAGTCTGAGCCAGGGATAAAAGTCCATCCC
Organism: Patagioenas fasciata; assembly: GCF_037038585.1. NCBI lineage: Eukaryota > Metazoa > Chordata > Aves > Columbiformes > Columbidae > Patagioenas > Patagioenas fasciata. Next base: position 8,485,485 of record NC_092526.1, on the reverse strand, counting down.
TGCCAGGGATGGCTTAGCAGTATCCAGAGAGAGGGATGTGTTTTATCACAACCAGCGAAATTCTCCTTTTCCTCCGCCCTTAACCTCTAATTCAAACATCAAATAGACCGATCTTACTGTAGCTGCTGGTTTCTGTAATGAAAGTTTCTGATGTCCTCGCTTATTGTGAACTGAGCAATGAACTGTTTCATTACTATTTCTGCTTTGCTTCCAGGCACCTTCATTTCATGTGGAGGTCAGAAAGGGGTTAAACGCAAATACTGACTTTATCCCAAGCAAAACCTGTACCGGGACCTAAACTGTCTACTCCTGTCTCACATTACTGTGGTGTAGAAGCTTATGGCTGCTCAGTTTTGGCATCTCTCAGGCCTGAGCTGTAATGATTGAGTCTCTTTGCAGGTTTAAGCGTTTTTTGCCTCATGCCTTGCAGGTTAGATTTCAAATTGCCTTTTAGAGGAACAGTTGGATGTTTAGCTTGCCTTGGAGACAACGTTGGCTCTGGTGATGGAAGCCCTCAGTGCATTGCTGTCACAAGTGAAGCTCTCTGCAGAGGCTGTAGACCTGCAGGAGGCAGCTGCTGGATCATGCTTTATCCAAACATGAGCTATTTAAGGCAAGGGGTGATGGTTTTAAACTAAAGGAGGAGGGATTCAGGCTAGACACGAGGAAGAAATTTTTTACAGTGAGGGTGGTAAAATAACTGGAACAGGTTGTCCTGAGAAGTGGTAGATGCCCTGTCCCTGGAGACATCCCAGGCCAGGCTGGATGGGGCTCTGAGCAACCTGATATGGGTGAAGATGTCCCTGTTCATGGCAGCAAGGGTTGGACCAGGTGACCTCTGAAGGTCCCTTGAACCCAAACAATTCTATGATACAGTGTGCTTAACACTTCTATCAGATGGGCTCAGGCTATTCGCAAATTCACGAACAGAATATGCTAAGTAGAAGTTAAAATTTTACAACAAAAGCTGGTGTAACTACTGGATAAGAAAACACTACTGCATTGTGCCTGGATACTGAGGAACAGGGTAACATCTCTGTGGCTCTTGGTGTAGCTCGTGGCTGGGGCATGTGTTTCCCTCTGGAAGCTGGGTCTGGGAGCTATAAGGCACGTATCTTGAGATACAGGTAAATTATGCTGATATGTAGCTATTAGTGCCATCTATATCTGCGTCTCCGCAAAAGCAGCAAGACAAGCACTGTGGGTCATGCCTGCTTTAGCTTAGCAGAGCACAATGCTCCTGTAGCTCCCCAGGTTTCAGGTATCCCGTGTGCGCTGTGATGTGGTCCCCCTGGACTGCCTTCCTGTTGCTGGTGTCCTGGCAGCCCTGCTCCTGGCTGTTCATGTCTGCAGAGCTTCAAACTTGTACTTATTTTGTTAACTTTGACTTCTTCTTAACGTGCAACAAATTGATGTGCTAGTGAGATCTGAGTGCTGCTAATCCTCTTTCAGATGCGACTTTTTGGTCTAAGCAGTTATAAAAAAGCTAACCTTAATCAATTACTTTATTTTAAAACACACCTTACACTGGCTTTTCTCATACTAGGACAAAAAAATCCCATCTGCCAAGTAGAAGAAGCCTGTGCAATGTCATCTTCCACAGGTACTTCTGCAAGTAAAAACTCATAGAAAATAACTTCTGGTCTATTCCTTTAAATTTCTTCTGCTCTTCCTCCAGATTGGTCAATAGACTTTCCCGTGTCTTTGAAACTTGATAGCTTTAATCTCATTCCAGATTTCCTTCAATTTGGGCACCTAATGAGTAATATCATGGACCTCAGAAGGTAGTAACTCACTGAAAACTTATCTGGCATCTTCCTGATGCCCTGTAGCTAACAGATGCTCCAGCCTTGAGGAAGCAAGCTGGGTCCTAGTGGTGATGCTTTGCTTTGTGTTCCCTTTATTTGTTCTTTATTGATCTCAGAAATCCACTTGATGAAATATTATTGAGTTCTAACAACTCCCACATTAAATCTGTGGGGGTTTTTTTGTCACTAGTTTTGTGATGTTTGCTTGTTTAAGCACTTACGTGGGTATAACCACCCCTTTCAACATTGGTCACAGCTTCTGCCTGCCCATATTATTCCTCTCAGTTGAAGGAGAAGAGAGCACAAGAGCAAAATCTGTTTTCTTACTATGGTAACTTATGTGATCAGGCAAATTAATGCAAAATAAATGTGTTACAGAGGAGCAGTGCTAACAGAACCCTGGCGTTGTCCTTTGTGTGGCCATGGTAGGGCTGGCTATTTTGAATAAATCAAATTATTTAAACTGGGGTTTTCCCCTGATAAGTCTTCTTTTCCTATATTCTTTGCCTGTACTTCCTCTTGCTTGGAGGATTTTTGTACTTGACAGAGCTCAAGAACTGAAGAAAGCTTATTAAAATGTGACTTGTACAGTAGAGTTTAACACTGCTCTTCGCTTTCCTTGTGTATATGTTCCCTGTAACACCCACGTCAACTGGTAAAGCACTGTGTCAGTAAGGCCGAAGGAGCATAGTCGCTATGAAACTTGAGAGAATGTATTAAAGCCCTCTGAAAACCTATTAAAGGTCAAGTTAGAAGCAGTGTTATTCTTCACCTACCTATTCCACTTAAGCTCTTTTCTAACCATCCATGTTATAACTATCTCTGACCCAGAGGAGGGTTTCAAGTGAAAAAGCAAAACAAAAAATATTGCTTAATTTAAGTCTTCCTCAGAAAAAAATGTGTTGACCATTACAGCAAAATGCCACAGCATCATTAAGAGCTGTAAATACCCTATTAATAAAGCACAGTTATTTAGAGTGGTTAGCCCTAATTTGTCATGCTGTACAAAGGATGTGTGATTTAAAACTTTTTTTTCCCCCCCTTGTCATGTTGAGTAAGGAGGATCTTGTGGATTAACGGTGAGATGGTGAAGAGGAGAACTGGCAAGAGAAGCTGTTGCTAGAATAAATTACCCTGAACTTTCCACTTTGAAAGTCAGGAGTGCTGCTTTTCACCTTCCTTTCATGGCACCCTTTCCTCCTTAGCACTAAGAAACTCTCCAGAATCTCGTTGAGGTCTCAGACAGAAAGGTAAGCTGCTTTTTAGCTTTTTATGTGCCTGGGCTCCTTCTGTGCCATATGGGGTCTTGAGTCATTTCAGCTGTGAGGGTCAAATTTCCTTTCTGTCTCTGGGGATATGACACTTCTAGCAGCCACAGAACTGTTGTTGGTGGTGAGCAGGGAAGTGTATGAGTTGGTGTGAGTAAATGCCAAGGCTGTAATGATACAGCTTTCCTTCTGTCTCATTCCTTCCTGGAAATGCTCAAGACAGGCAGGACATTTCAAGTGTCTGTAATTGAAGGTGTTAACGTTTTACTCAGCTCTGTTTAAATGGGTGATCTTGAGCATATAGTCCACTGCAATTGTATATTGCTCAATGTTTAATTTTGTGCTTCTGTTCACATAAATTTCTGCTGGAGTTTTTTCAGGCATAAGTAAATCTGAAATGTACAGATCATTTGAGGAAGTATTGAACCATTTACTTGTAGAAATGACATAGATTAACTGGGAATGGATCAGTGTGCTTTTATCAAATAGCATCGACAGTAAGACTGAGAATTTCTTTGGGATAGGAAAAAAAATAATTGCAGTTACAAGGAGATGAGGGACAGCTTGAGAGAGCATGGTGTGAGATGCATGTCAGCCTGCATCGTCTAAATGGAAGTAAATATTTGTAAGCAGACTTCAGTCCTTGTTGAAGTGAAATTTCAGAAGTAAAACAAAACACTGAGGGGGCACACAGGGAAAAGAGAGTGGCACTGAGCTGCGCTTTCTCCCCTCACCCGCCCAGGTGCTGGTAACTTGCTCTCTGTCACCAAGTGTCTACCCCCCTGTGTGGTGTGGGGAAGTGTTGCTCCCCCTTCTTCCTTCATGGAGGAACAGCAGCAGGGATTGATTCAGAGGGAGAGTCCTGTGGCCCATGTTTATTGAGCAGGTCAGACTGGGAGATTATAGTGGTTCATTCCACCTTTCCAATCTAATAACCTGTTTTTATCCAGTTACCCTCTGGACTTTAATTTAAGCTACTATTGGATCAGAGCACAAACAAATGACAGAAACCCTCATGACAGCATGCCAGAGGACATGCTACAAAACCAGAATTAATTGAAAATATGTATTCTAAGAGTGAGAGACGGGCCTTTTTTTCTAATAGACTTAGACTTGGGTATTATTACTGAAATACTGGCAAATTCACTCGTCAATGTAAATTGTCTTGCTGCATCTGTCAACAGGCACCTGAAGCAGTAATAAAGGCAGAATAGCTCCTCATAAATATCCAATATCCTAATTATCAGAGCTTGACTTAACCAATGGCAGGGCAATAAAAATGAGAGTTTTTTGATCTTTTGCCATGAAAAATGCATATGTTATTCTTTGAAGACTGACTGCAGTGTCACAACTTTTGTGGCAAATAGAGCATGAAGCATATTGTCAAAAATATGGTTAGGGAATATGAAGCCACTAAATATTTTATCTTCCTGGCAATGCACTAGGAGAAAAGTATGAATCTTAAATCCATCAGGTTCCTCCTCCCACCTCCCAAACTCTTTTAATAATATAGAAATTCACATTCCTGAGAGAAAAACAACACATCTGTTTTCCACTGTGCTTTGATATAGTGAGTATCATGAATTATGTAATGTTTGCATTGGGGTTTAAAATGTCATCAGTGTATATCTCCAAGAATTGTTTAGCGTTTGCGTATTATGAATGTCCATTTTTTTCCTTTTTACTGATCGATCAACACACGCTGGTTGGATGCAAACTTATTCTGACTGGGTGTCCCAGGGGCAGTGGGAGATGGGGGGACAGGAGGGATCCGAGCGAGGGACAGGCGGTCACATCTGCTGCCAGAAAGTGTTGTTCCTCCTGGCAGGGTGAGGCCTCTGCATGCCATCCCTCTCACACAGACACTGTGTCACTGAATCTCCTTTCTGAAAACCTGGCAGGACGTCCTGGCTGCGGCAGAGCCAGAGCTGGCCTGGCAGGATGGATGCCCTGGCTCTGTGGCACACTGGCCTGTGGGTCAGGCAGCCCTGTGATATGACAGGGGCCAGCAAGTTGAATTTCAGCCATGAAATCAACTCTGTGGCAAGGAAGTAGCGGTGTTCTTTTCTGTAGTTTGCATCTCTCAAAGAATGAGTGTGGCTATGTTAACCTTTCCCCTTCCTCATCACTCTGTTATGAAAATCAAAGCTCTACGATGTATTTCTCCTTTGGGCTTCACGGTATGGTGTGAGACTTTGCTCTTAAGAGACCTTGTCTTCGATTGCCAGCGTGGCCTTTGACTTTGCATGAGCAGGGACATGGTCTGCTCTGTGCCATTCTTACCTGTCATACCCTGCTCTGACACCTGATTTTGTCATTAATGAGTATTTGTCTCCAGGTGCTGTTAGGGGGAAGGTAGGAACTGTGGTGCTGGTGGAAGCAGTCATCCCCTGGGTGTCCATTCAAAGACCCCTCCAGCAAAACAGTGGATTAACACAGTTACACTTCGTAAAGAGATGGATGGAGAGGCTTCAGGAGTAACAGGATCCATCCAATTTTTTTCATCCTGTGGCTGTTGCTGTGGTTGGGAACATATGACTTGGTGAATTAGTGAAAATCAGCACTAAAGACATGAACTGACCACCTGGATACATGCTGTAGTTCATATTCTAATCTATTAAAACAAAGCACCTTTTTACAGTGTAATCAGGACATATTACCTTCATGGCAAGGATACGTAGGGGCCGTGACTGACTGCTGATATTCACCTGACCCTTGTGAAAAAGATGTGCTGACTGAGGAAGTGTCGGGGTCATAAAGTAGCTTTCTGCTGTTCATTATTATGTAAAGGGAAAAGAGCATGTGTGTGCCGTGTCGGGTGGTGTGAGGACTCCAGTTACACAGCTGAATAACCCAGCTTTCTGCTCTCCAAGTGACTGGGTTTTCTGTTATACCAGTGATACGAGGACAAATTATTTCAGGGTAAGAAGTCAATTCCTGTTTTGTAAGTAGGGATCTCTAGACTTAAATGATGCCTTTTCTCTCCTTGGTTTCCTTGAAAGAGCCAAATGGAGGTTTCCCAGACTTTGCCCCACGTGTGGCTGTGGTCACAGCCTATATCAGCGTGATGGAGAGACCTGGCCTTCCTCCTGGGGAAGACGTGTGGGGCTCATATCCCCCTTGCAGTCTCAGTGAAAACTCTGGTGTTCGCTGAAATTGTCAAAATCCCATGCATCAATTATTTCCTGAGGACACCTGAAAACAGGAATACGTGATATACAGATCTTATTGGTGAACTCTGCTCTTCTGGTGCTTTGTACGATGGTGCTGGTATAAATATATTGCAGTCACTACCCTCTACATTGTTTGAAATAAAAGGACTTTGAACACATAGTAATGTTTTGACAACAGTGCTTTTTGGGAGGCTTTGTAACAGGGACTGTTGCTTTTTTGATGACAAAAGCTTACAGATGAATGTGCGTAAAGCAGAGGAATCCAATTTTTCACAACCTGGGGAAAAAAACCAGCTCCTTTTCATAACACATCACTCATGCTCTAAGTGTGTTCACCTCTCTATTTTAAAGCACGAGAATGCGTAAAACTGGGACAGCGCTGAGAGTACATCCTTAGAAAGGATAGTCTATCATCTTGTCTCTGGCTTTATACTCCCCGTTGAACAAATCTGCCAACATGACACTGGATACTGATGAGCAATTTGTATGGTTATAAAAATAATGGCAGAACTCCATTGTTTTGCTATTTAATTCTTAATTTACATTTTTAATGTGCTGTGTCCTCATTCATATTACAGGTTTTACTCTTCTGTGTACTTCTATAATAGAATGATGGGGTTTTTTTTCTAAAAAATAATTATGAATACTAAAGAACTGTTATAATTGCACTGTGTTTGAATTAAGGACTGTGCCTGTCTTTTAAGATATGCTTCCTTAGGAAAGGAATACATTTGCAAAGGACAGAGCAAAATAGAGTAGGTATATGGTGCAGAATAGGTATGGTTTGAAGCGTTCTGCCTGAGCTACAGATTGCCTTCCAGTAGTCAGATTGGCAAAAAAATGTAATAAATGATGAGGACTGGAGACTCAGCCTCTGAATGGCCCATCTCAATGTATTTATTAATCTCCCCTCCCTCCCTCTTCCTCAGCCCTCAGTTTTTGATGAGAAAGATGACATGTTTTTTACCAACCCAAGAAAATAAAGGCTTAGCAACAGTACCTTCATTCTCTGTATCCAAGCTGTGTTTTTAAATTGCTGTGTCCAGTAAAACTTTTTTACTGGACTATGATTCGTGCTAGAACTAAACTGCTGGTAACTGGTTTGGTTTTCACCTCCAGATCAACTCACCCACAGAAAGCATCCAAGTATCAGCGTACTTTTGTGCTGTATTCACACAACACTTGAGCTGTTAGGGGAGGCAGGGAAATACCATGGCCACTGCCTGAAGCAGGGGCTGAGGGAACTGCAGCCACCCAGGTCACGCTCAGTCATAGACTGTCCTGAGTTGGAAGGGACCCACAAGGATCATGGAGTCCAACTCCTGTCCCTGCACAGGACAACCCCACAGTTCACACCCTGTGTCTGAGGGTGTTGTCCAGTCTCTTCTTGAACACTGTCAGGTTTGGGGCTGTGACACCTCCTTGGGGAGCCTGTTCCAGTGTCCAGCACCCTCTGAGGGACAAACCTTTTCCTCATGTCCAACCTAAACCTCTCCTGGCACATTCTCCTGCCACTCCCTTGCGTTCTGTCACTGGTCACCAGAGAGAAGAGCTCAGTGCTTGCTCCTCCTCCCCTTGTGAGGAAGCTGTAACCACCATGAGGTCTCCTCTCAGTGTCCTCCGGGCTGAACAAACCAAGTGACTTTAGCCGCTCCTCATATGGCTTCCCCTCCAAACCCTTCACGAACTTCATAGCCCTCTTCTGGACACTCTCTAGTAGCTTAACATCTTTTTTATCCTGTGGCGCCCTGAACTGCACACAGTGCTCCACATGAGGCCACACCAGTGCAGAGCAGAGCAGGACAATCCCCTCCCTGCCTGGCTGGTGATGCTGTGCTTGATGCACCCGGGACATGGGTCCCTCTTGGCTGCCAGGACAGTGTTGGCTCATGTCCTGCCTGTCCCATGTGGGAGCTGGGAGCGAGCAGCCCGGCCATGGGCTTGCTGCAGCCATGAGCAGCAACAGGTGCCACCTCCTGCACGGAGAAACCAGAGGCGTAAGCTGCTGTAGAGAGGACTGTCTGTGAGCACTTTATCCCATTAAATAGATCATCATTCCCAGTGATTAATGACTGATGGAATATCAATACAGCTAAAATACTAATGGCAGGTTTAAAAGATAATTTAAGGACTCTGAACCCAGAGAAATTACAGCAAACAACTTGACATGTCATAGGCTGATAAACTTGCTGCTGTGAGAAACAAGTGCAAAACACGGGAAGAGAAAATGGATCTGTTCCTGAGAGCAGTGTATGCACAGGACACCTCAGTGCTCCCACACCAGTGCTGTGGTTCCTGTGTCCTGCAAATGCACTGGGGAAAACTCATTATTTACAATGCTTTGCTTCAGCAGAGTACTTTAAAGTTGTGATGAAGCCTTTCATTAGTGCATGCTTTCCCCCAGCGGGGACCATGTGTGTGCCTGTGCTGAGCAGGCAGCAGCCCATGAGGGTGCAGTAGAAGCAATTTTTGCTGCGTAATTGCAGAGCGACTTGCAGGAAGACTTGGAGCAATCCTCTGAAAGTAGGAATTAGACTGGAAACAAGTTTTTACATATGCAGACAGACCCACACATTTTTATGAGGATTCATTAAGTCGTGGTAGAGATAAAAGGGCTGTGGGGAATGGGAACCAGGCTGTTCAATGGAAGAAATAGGATATTGATTTGATTTGGGGCATATAATGAACAGTGTTGAATCAACCAACTCCTCTTTGGGAGGTACTCCTGGGAGAGCTTTCTTGGAAGTTTAAAGCTTGGAATTTGTTCAGAGAACCTGGAAAATAAAAAATACTTTCAGTGAGGCTTCTCACTATGCCTCTGAGGAGCTGGAGACTCGCAGGGCACAACTGCAAGGAGAGGGTGAGCAGAGGGGGATCGTTAAAGGAGAAGCCCACAGCCCTGCAGTCTGGCTCAGCTCTCACTGAATCCCAGGGTTACCTGTTTGTATGTATACCTCTCCTCCCTTTAAAATCTCTGTGTGCAGATCACAGGGTCTGTGGGGCGGTGGGAGCTGGGAGCAGAAGCCCTCCCAGGCACGGGGGAAGCAGAGGAGAACTGGCCATGGGGTGGGTGTCACCTGCCCATGCCCCATAGGGAGAAGGATGGGGCTTTGGGGCAGGAGCGAAAGGGGACACAGATGCCCAGCCAGAGCGGAGGGCTTTTGTTCTTGTCGCTGTCACAGCGCAACTCCCAGGGCACACTGAGCACTTGCAAGTATTGGAGACAGAAATGGTCAATGAAGCCTGGACATCTGGGGAAAAAAGACAAATCTGATTGAACTAGTCCCCTCGTTTGGCACTGACACACAGAAGTTAGATCAAGCCTTGCAGTGTAGGGAGACGCACAGATGCTTGTTTAAAATGAAATAAAGATGTTTGGGAGAGCTCTATGGTGAACATTGTGACTAATCTGTGCAGTCAGCAAAGCACACCTGCACCCTGTACATCAATGTATCTCTCACTGAGCTTTCAAGGTAGAAAAAGATCTGCAGAAACTTGTTTGACCCCTGGCTGATTCTATATTTGATGTAATATTTTATGGTCACAAAAATCTGTGATGAGCCAGTGTACTCCGTGGGCTTGTTTCATGAGCCTTTTTCTCAAACATGCTAAAGTTTGGAAGGAAGTGTTACTGTGCCATTTGGGGGCATTTTGCTGCTAAACGTCGTGTCTGTGAGAATTGTAAAGTAAAGCTCTTTTAAGTCTCTTGTTCTGAACAAATATTAAAAGCTGAAGTCTGATTTAGGAACCCAAGTGGTTTCTTTTACTGGAAAATATTGATGTTGGGTGTTTGCAAACTGGAATAATACTTTTTCTTGTGAGTAGTCCCACAGGTTGCTTGTAGGAAGATCTTTGTAGGGCACTAAACATTTTCTTGGATGAGGAGCTTACCAGGCAGTTATTTGAAATGAGATTGCTGTCGTTAGATCTGTCTCTAAGATACCCACACTGGTTTTAAGCTGATGTGTTTACCTAAGAGACATGTGAACAAAATTAATGTACTCCATTTTGAATTTGCAAGATTCTGTGCATCCTGGACAACTTTTCTTGGATCACTGGAGATCTGTTATATATATCTTAGACCCTAAATGCTCATTGTATGGATTTATATTCTTAATTAATTGTTCAGTGCTTTATTGTATTTACAATGAGTAGCCACAATACTGCTAAAAATAAATGTGGGGGGTCGGGGAGGGGTAATGTCCAGATTCAGACTTCTCTTCAGTCTACCAGCCTTTTGAAAGCTTTGGTGAATGAAGAACTGGGCATCCTCTAAGTCACAAGTAGGAGGAGTTTGCCATGTTGGTGGCACTTTATGTTTTTGTTCTACACATGCGAGAGGTTTATGAAAAGAAAAAACATTATGCAAGAGAAATTTCACAAGCTCCATTGAAAGTCTCTTCTCTCCTGTGTGATTTCATATAGCCATACTTGCTTCAGAAACACTCATAGATTGTTTGGGAATTTTTTACAAGTGTCTCTTCCAGTGATTTTCCTCTGAAAAGCAGTGTAAGAGTGCATGGTAGTGCATGTGGGAGTTGCAAGTGAGATGCTGGACAAGAGCTCTCTGCAGACCTGCTCATTTAGAGCATCCCCCAGGACTATTGGGGGGTGTCATCATCTGGAATGGTACAGGGCAGCCAGCTGCCAGCTTCCTGGGGCCACCAAGCCAGCAGGCAGGAGGGGTGGGCAGGGTTTGGCAGCTCTTGGCAGTGTTTGGCAATGCAAATTCGTTCTCTGTGCTTACCGAGCGGCCACCTAGAAGGTGTCCAGGGCAGAAGGGGGATGCACTGGGAAGGGTTAATACCTGCTGTGTGTGCCGTCTCCAAGGAAATATATGGGAAATGCCACCCTTGGTTCCCTGGACAAATGCTCTTTTGCTTCTGCAGAGCTGCACGAGGTGTAATAAACTGTTACTGCAGGGAGTCTACTGAGTGCTTTAGCTTTAATTCAAAAGATGTCTTTAATCTTCCTGTTGCTTTGTGTAAGTTGTAAATTACACAACTCTGCAGAAAATTATATGTAAAGTAGGATTACGATCCTCATTTTTATTATGAGACTGGCTCTGCATGGTAAAACCCCAGTTCTCGCAATCACTTAATTTTTCATTTCCTCTCCGATTCACATTTCCCTTATTAAATTCCTTAAAATTGGGGTGGATTATTGAAATTTGGATATTCTAAATTTATTTATAAACAAACTAGCTACACAGATGCTGTAGACATCAACTATAAACGACCGTAATAGTTGGGTCTGATGTACATGTAGCAGCCTCGGTGTGCCAGAGGCTGTTCCTGTGCATATAGCGGTACAGAGCAAGAGCTGCCGGGGCTGCAGTTGGAGACGGCCACCAAGGCACAGGGCAGCGGGGTGCTTGGTGCTACAGCAAGTGGCACCCCTGCACCACCCCCTGCCAGCCCTTGGGGAGCTGGGATGTGGTTCAGGGAAGGTTAGAAGTCAGATTTTGAAGCAGAGCTGCAGGCTTTTATGGGAAGGCTGTACTGGGAGTGAACAGGGCATAGCAACAGAAGGAACATCTCAGAAACTTGGCTGCTGGGGTGTCAGTGCGGGGGTATGGCAGTGGCTTGATAACATTTAGACTTTTATTGTGTTCTTACTGAGTTCTGCATTTCTCTGCATCCTCAGCATTTACTGCTTTGTGGCTTGCAATGGCTCTGACAGGAGAAGAAGGGTGTGATGGGTGATATGAGGGGCAGAGGGCTTTCCAGACGGGTGAACTTGAGGTCAGAGTGGCAACAGAGAATCAAAGGGAGGGGAAGAAAAATTTAAAATCCCGACAGGATTTTCTCTCTGTCCATGATGCTCCATATTCTTGCCAGGCAGTGGCGGGTGGTTTGGACAGCACAGATGCTGCACCGACCAGTAAACACTTCCCTCTGGGAAGTTCAGCTTCCCCCTGCTGTTGTTTTTCAACTAGCACTGGAGTTATGGCACTAATTGGATCTTTGATTTAAAATGAGAGTAAAAAAATCACCTCCAGGTACTATGAAGCAAGTGGAACAGGCTGCCCAGGGAAGTGGTGGAGTCACCATGCCTGGAGGTGTTTAAAAGGCATAGAGACGAGGTTCTTAGGGACATGGTTTAGTGTTAGAGTTAGGTTATGGTTGGACTTGATCTTGAGGGTCTCTTCCAACCAAAATCATTCTGTGATTCCATTATTCTGTACTATGCAGTGCCATTTTCTTGCCAGCTGGGTGCCATGGTGCTGTAAGGGGAGGGGAAGTGAGAAGGGCCAAGCGAGGACATTGGGATAACTCCCAGCAGCACAGTGCAGGGTGAGAGATGCCTTTCACTGTGGGATGCCCTGGGTGAGACTCAGTGAGTACCTACAGGCTGTGCCCATTGCAACACTGCCCTGTACCCAGCCCCTGCTGGGGCCAGGCTCTACAGCGTCCCTGTCGTTTCTCCCTTGCACATCTTCCTTTCCCCTTATTCCTTTCTGTTCCCTGATCTGTATTGTAACACCCTCTCCTGGGTGCTGAGACTTAGCAGCTCCTGCCTCTGAAAAGCACAGAAAGGAAAATCAGGTTTAGGTGATGAACTGCGGCTGCAAGTCATGAGCAATAGTAAAGTCCTGATCAGTCTCTGAGTCAGAGGGTCCCAAACGGCACTGGAAAAACCTGCCAGAGACCATTCCTGTGGTGGGGATGGATGAGGCTGCATCTGCCTCAGGTGGTGGAGGGAGAGCCGATTTGTTTATCTGTGTCCTGGCAATACATAGTTGTATGAATGGCAAGAAGTAATGGAGGAGCTTGAGAGAATCAAGGAGGCTCAGTAGGACAGGAGAGAAACTGAGGGAAATGAAGAGGAAATAACTCAATACAAGAATAGGAGAAGATTTAGTGTAGCACATTAGGCGCTAGCTCAAATAATGTGAAGATCCTCAATGGCTTTCTGAGATTTTAATCCTAAAATAAAATAATTTACAGTATTACATTATTTCACTGCTAATGTTGAGTGCTCCTCGAATGTTTCCTGACTGTTAGCCATTTCTTCCCACCCGCCTGCCCCCACCCAGGCTGAAGTTCTTGTATTTAGCATTTCCCTTCTTTCCTCTTCCTTGCTTCGTCTCTCTCTCTTTTTCTAATTTAAGCAAAATTGGTTCAGCTGTTTTTGATTTATGCAGGCATGGGGAAAATATGTTTTTCCCATATCTTCAGAATAAAATATGTGCACCCTCATAAGTCTAAGCTGACTGGAACTAGCAATGTCAAATTAGCTTGTTTATAGCCTTCACTGGGGAGTTCCAAGTTTTGGAGAAAATTGGTTCCATGTTTTTAGGTTCTGAATGCGCTGCAAGTCAGCGTTTTCATGTACACACATTAGGTGAGGTTTGCTTTTTTCTCCTTCCTCTAACGCTTTTAACCTGAATCAGCTTTGAGCATTTAAGGATGCATTGCTAGGAGACTCTTACATTCAGTTCAAGTTGTCTTGCTAAAGCACTTTGGTCACACATGGGTGCAGAAAGTAGCACACTTTCCTTCCTTCTAAATAAATGTCTGTGAGAACCAAAATGCAGGGGGGAATATTGAATAATGCAAGCCTACTGTTTCTAATGCAATGTTAACCATGGGAAATACTTAGTTTTCAGAATGATTGGATTTGTTTAAAGACCTCTAGCACAATGTTTACAGCAGCTGCTGAGAGATACGCTCTGTAGCACACAGTATCAAACAGGTGTACCTATGAGTGCTTTAAACACACCGATGCGTACCACCCCATTGCATCTGTGTGTTCTTGGGGGAACCCTGTGTGTGTCACCTCGTACCTCTCTCTGGGACTGAATTTGTCCCTGCAGTCCCAGCCACGGCCTCAGCAGCCCGGCCAGAGCTCAGACCCTGCTGCTTACTCTGCTTCAGGACTTGGACTCACAGTTAATAAATACAGAATCTTCTTGAGACAAGTATTGGCTGATGTTAACTCTGGGAATAGAGTGCTAAGAGCCAAGGGCTAAAAATATCAGGCAAATTAACCTAACCAGAAAGTCCTTACCCAGCCTTTTAGCAGTTCCTGGCCTACTTGCTTAGAAAGAGCTTTGCTGGGTGAAGACCTGGCTTCCTCCCATGGCCATGCTGAGCAAATGCTGCTGCCCCCTCCCAGCCCGCACTGCCTCTCTCCAGCTCTTGGGCTTTAGGACCACCATCTTTTGAATGTTAACATTTCCTTATTTTTGTCTATACATGTTATTTTTTTTCCTCTCCTGTTTAAATTGATCCCTGGCTGCCTTCAAGCGCAAGCAGGTGGTAGTACAAAATTTAACAGGGACCCCTATTTGCACAAAATATGTAATGCCTTGGAGCTGTTTTCACTGCAGAGGAGGAAAGAAAATGAGTTGGAGGCTCGCTCTCTTCTCCTCATCTTACTTTTCTTCTCTAGCCATTGAGTGGAGCTCCTGATGCCCACCCCTGCCGCTTCCCTCCCTACCCAGGAGGCAGGAGGAGAAAGTGGGGAGGATCGCAGCTGGCACAGGAAGGGAAGCGTCAGGCTTGAGGCACATGGTGAAAACCCCTGTAAAAGCAAAGATAAGTCCTGGGAAAGACGGGATTCAGGATCTGAGTGGCACAGAGAGCATGCAGTGGACACTGGGCAGCACAGCACATGCCCATCCACATGCTTTGGTGGCTGCTCCCAAACCCTGGGGAAACACCTTTATACTGCAGCAATTAACCCAAGTGGCTGCATTTGCATGTCTAGGAAAGTGATCGAATTTTGTGCTGTATTAACATACTGCATCTCTAGTGTAAAATCTGACAGTTCAACTGTGGCTTGGAAAGACAGTTCGTTAAGTCCTGGTGGAGGTATTTGACTTTTGTACGTCACAGTGGTTATTGGTAGCCCTTCAGCATAACCTGCTTCCATGCAAATGTATCCAAAATCCCTCTCTATCATCATTAACATTTATCATGGTTAATGAAATTACTTACTTAATCATCTTAACCTTGATGCTACCCTCGATAGAAGTCCTATGATATATCTGTAAAGGAATAACTACACATTTGATACAGTTGAAAAGATAGCACTAATTTATTTTAGTCTGATTTATGATTAGTACTGCACAGTGTGAAGCACTCTGCGCTGCTCTGTGCAACACTTAAGGTCTATAGGGGTAAATAATTGCTGGATTTGCCATCCCAGAAACTGTGTGTACGGCACTGTGTGTGGTGCCGTGATTTTAATTTCCAAAAAATATGGGTGTGCTTGAGCAATAAAAAAGCAGTTACATTTGCAGTAACAGGTGTTTGCGTTATTGCCCCTGCAGTATGTGTGTGCATAACACCCATCGTGGGTACTGGTGTGATCCCATCATGAGGAGACGCTGAGCTGAGATCAGTCTGAGAGGTCTGCAGCAGGGTGGAGAAAAGGCCCAGGGGCTTCTGAAGTGTCAGGCATCGACTCCAAAAGAATGACAGAAAAGGCTTATTCAGGACTTTACACGCTTCTTTTCTTGTAAGAGAAGTTACCTCCAAAATTTTTCCCCTTTGGCCAAGAGAATGACTGCTCAGGGCCCACATTTCCCCAGTAAAGATGCCCAGATTTAAAAGCTGCCTTTGTAATTGTGCCGGGCAGTTTGACAGTGAAGCAAGGTATGCTGTATTATTTCTGGTTCTTAATTTTAATTTAAGATGACTTTTTCAGCTATACCTTAATCATGTAGTGCATCTCCAATCTACAGAGAGGACTGGATCATTAGGATAATTAGAAACCATTAAGAGTATAGGATGATATCACTATAGAGCTGTACAGATGTTCTATATTCTTCACGTCTTTATCAAAGGAAGAAATTTAACATATGTCAAGTCCTATCGGTGGTGTCTACTTTATTCCTGTAGCATATAGGAAACTCAGAGAGATTTGTCATGCTAAACTCATTTTTCCCTTCCTTGTATTCCAGTAAAAAGATGTTTTCTTTTTAAAAGATACTTTTCTCTTGCTCCATTACCCCCTCCTAGTATTTGGGCTCAGAGGTATGAAACCAGGAGCTCTTGCCAGTTGTTATTTCTGTCTGAATTCCAACTTGCCTTTTTGTCTCGCATTTATTCAGCCTGCGATCATCAATTCTGTGTTAGATGAACCTGTCCAACCTGTCATATTTTACTCCAGTAAATGGAGGGGATGGCTCCGTGTAACCATTCCCATCTGTGGTAGCCATGGCACTGGGACTGGACCTTGTGCACCCAAAGGTCTGGGCTGAGACAACTGTCCCCACAATATGGTCACACCTTGAATGAGACTTATACCTGGGTGACTCTGGATACTTCTGTGGATAAATCCAGGTCTTCATGGTTTTATATACTATTTTCAATGAAATTTTTTATTGTTATATATTCAGAGAGAGAAACGTGGTTGCTTTGTCATGTCGCAATACATAATTTTAGATTTTGCCTTCTCTCAAATATATATTTGAAGGTTGTTATCATTTTTAGCATCTCTGAAATAGATTTCTAGATGATTTGAATGGATACCAAAAGGTATTTTGTCTTAATGTTAGATTTGGTTCATATCTTTCACCTGCTCTCTCTTGCTTGAAAGATGCTTTCAAAATGCAGAGCTCTGGTCCTATATCTGAGTGATTGGCACAAAGATTTAATAATCTCTTTTGTCTTTATGGCAGTTCCATTTGTAGCAATTTAAGCATCAGTCTCCAGTGAGCCTGAGTCAAAAACTTTATTTAATATGAGCCAGCTGAATATAATATCCCATTTCTTTGATCTCCCCTGTTTTAATTTGCTTCTTATCAGGTACCTGTAGGGCTAATAGATACGGTTGATGGTTTGCTGCTTACAGAAAGATCTCATTTAAGCTGCATGGATTATTGTTGGTGAGATATTGTGGTATTCTTCTCATTATGGATGTGGGAGTATAGGTTAGAGATGTTACTGTAACAAACACTCTGCAGCTGTTGGGGGTAAGGCTTCTGATTCTGAATCTCCTTCCCGAAACTTCTGTAAAATATAGAGAAGGAATCTGATGAATGTTATCCAAATTAAGTGCCTGTTGGTTAACACCAGGGTTTGGGATTGCTGAGTCAGGATCAGGCCCCTCAGGCACCCCTGCCCTCTGCCTGGCCCAAGGTCTTGATGTGGCACTGCGTGCTGCAGACTGATGCCCTCATTGTTACACTCTGGGGACATCCCTGGTTAGTAGTCTTAGCTCTGAAGGTGCAGGGAGAGCCCCCCTTCTTTGAATAGTGTCAAATTTGGGTCTAAGCGAGGCAAGGGTGAAAGAAATGCAAAGAAGAATGGAGTGTGGCCATCAGGTGTTCCAGCTACCTGCACTCACCTGCATGTCTCCTTAGCCAGGGCCACCTTTTGCAAGGAAATCATGTCCCAAAATGCCTTTTTTGGAGGCAGCTGGGGAAGAGAGGAACATTTAAGCCCCAATTCTTCTTTTGCTGTATCACTTGTTACTTGAAGCAGCAAGAGGCAAGTAGTGCTTCAAAATCCCTGGAGGAATGCATCTTGGGAACTAGTGCGAAATGCAGGAAGGACGAACCAGGCTCAGTTGATGTTGCTATTACCTGTGCCCACCAGAGATATAACATGCTGTTTGCATTTCCCTTTGCCTGAAGATGAGTGTTGAGAATTTGTGAGGGTAGCTCAATCACGGTGTCCTCCTCTTCTGTGGAGACCACCTGAGCACGTACTTGTAGAAGAAAAAAGCAGTGTCTTTCATGTTGTGGATTTTCGTGCTTCTGTTCAGCAGTCTGATAAGGACCTTGGTGCTTGTGAAGTAGAGATCAGGTGTACGCATGCACGCACAAGTACATTATACTAATTAGAGGCAATTTAAAAACCAAACTCTTCTGCACTATTTAAAACACAATAAACAGCTTTGCTCCCTGAGTGTTAATCATCTCCTGCTGTTCAGTCTCTGAAGCTAAAACCCTCTACAAACTTCAAAACACTCTCAGTAACCAAGCGTGACATCGCGAAAAGGATTTTGAGGACTTCAGTCTGGGAAAAAACAGATGTGTTTAGGAGAATAAAATCACTGAGGTCTTTGGATCTACAAAGAAACTCCAGACAAGAGGAGAAGAAATGAAAAAAACCCTTAGTCAGTGTAAGTGTAAGTGCTCTAAAATTAGATTTCTCCAGTCTCCACTGTGTGGGTACCCGCACACCTGGGAGAAGCGCAGCAGGGGAGGGAGAGGAGCTGTTGGTCCATGTGTGTTTTGGGGAGCCCCCGCTGTGTGCCACGAGGGGCGGACTCGGGGAGGGGGTGGACATCGCTTTTCCTCAAAGTTCTGACGCAAGAGCAGGCGCATACACTCTAGGTCAATGATGTGAAAGCTGTGTGCTCCCAACACATTTCATCATTGGGAAGCAATTAATTTTCTGCTGTATAGATGTACATCGTGCAGCTGGGGGTGTGGAGCTGCTGGGGGCCTGAACCCACTGTGGGGTGGTGCTGGCGGGGGGCTCCTGTCAGCCAGAGGGAGCTGGTCTCTCCCAGTCTGGCCCCGTCACCTCCTGCTTTCTCAACCGCTCTGAAGAACACATCCTGCCACACCATCACCATTTGGAGATGGAGTGTGTTATTAAACTGAACCTAGAAATAAAGAAAGGGTTGAAAAATTGCTGCAATCACTGACCCGCACATTTATTATAATTGAGTCCATTAGCCTTAATTTTATAATTTCTAAATTAACTTTGCACATTTACAAATGGCCTTAATTGCTTGATGGAGGGAATTAGGCTTTAACAAAGCTAAATGCATAAAAACTGTATCAGTTACATCAGTATCGGTGGGTTCGTTTGTAATATAATGCTGCCAATTTAGATCAAGCAAATTGTTTAGAAAACGTATTGTTGAAGCTTCAAAGTTACTTTAAGTCATTCTAGCTCGTAAACAACCAAACCAAACCAGAACACCACAAAAAAACCCAACCTCAACTGGATGTTTCCATATCAGGTTCCTCCCTATGCTGAAGCCTTGGTGCACGTTAAGCACCTATTCTAAGCACTATTTTAGTGCTTACAAAAGGCGTTAGTGTGCAAACATTGAGCCTGAAATTACCTCTCTTGACTAACAGTAGCTTCTCTCAATCAAAGCGCTCATCTGTGATTTGGAGTCATTCCCTGGAATTTTGATGCCAGTCTGTGAAGATAGTTCAATTTTTGTACTATAATCTTCAATGTGGCTTTCTTTTGGACCTGCTAGAAGGACATTCCAGTATCCAGTCCCACAGCCTGATGAGAGAAGGACATCTAGACAGGAACTATTTAATCTACAGGTGCATATTAGAGGATTTGGAAACAATGTTCTTAGCGAGCAGTGCTGGAGAGCAACCAAATCCCTGATCTTTATTTATCTGTAGCAAATCTAGTGAATAAAAGAAGGTTCCTACAGCCCATTAAGAGATGTGAAATGACAAGTGGTTTCAGAAGGCTTATGGCCTCTGCCCACTGGAGATAGCTGGAAGGCAGTAGAGGATAAAAAAAATCAGTTGCCTTTCAACTTGTTGTCTGTGTGTTTGTTTTAAAATCCATATAAATGCAAAAAAAACCCTTCACCCTTCTTGAAAACCTTGCTTTCCTTTTGAGACTTGAATTCGGTCCAACTGGCACATTATCCCAAACGGCTGCTGCTGGTGTCCATCTCCTGACGTGAATCTTTTCAGGGCATTTTCATCATTGAGAAATGCCAAACTCTAATGCTGAAATGTCTCTGTTGTCAGCGACTGCAAGGTAAATATTTTAATGTTTTCCCTTAAACTTTGATGTATGGCCTTCCTCACAGGTAGCCTATCCTGAAGGCACTGAGAACTGTAACCCATTGTATGAAGGATCAGCTGGTATGGCTACAAAATTACTGCTGTACTAAACTTCTTAAGGCAAGATGTTAAGGCTGAAATTTTACTTTTGAATACTTTTATTTGAAGTAAGAAGGTATATGAATTAGAAGTTGTAATTCTCTCATCTTTAGAGAAAGTAAATTGAGGGGAGTAGAAAGACAAGGCTTGGAAAGTAATTTATTCAAAAGAAAAGAGAATTTTATATATTTGGGTTTATTAATGTACACCAGTGGCATCTGTATTTGAGAAGAAAGTGAACATAGAGACTTCAGCAGACAGCTCTGGTACAACGTGTGATGTTATGGTATGTTTGATTGTCAGTAGTATTCTCCGACTGGCATTGAATTGGGACAGGCAAGACCAATTTACATATTTTTATTTGAAGATGGCAAATGTTTCTTTGCAGATGTGGATGCTTTGATTGAAGCTTAGAAACTGAAGACTCTTAATAAAGTAGGCAGCAACAAGAGGTGTAGCTAGTTTAACTACTTTTTTCCCTTCCATCTTTCATTTCAAAATATCAGTGCTGTTCTCCTCTTCTGCACTGAGATGAACTCCCTCCACCTTTCCTCCCCTTACTCCCTCTAAAGAAGACTTACTCTACCTGTAATTTGATGGTAGCGGT
Source organism: Patagioenas fasciata (assembly GCF_037038585.1). NCBI lineage: Eukaryota > Metazoa > Chordata > Aves > Columbiformes > Columbidae > Patagioenas > Patagioenas fasciata. The sequence goes on along the minus strand of NC_092526.1, from coordinate 8,464,795 downwards.
GTTGTTGAAGGCAAACATCAGAGCCAAGGCTATGACCTAGTCTGAACTTCCAGGTTATTGGCTATCTTGAGGTTGAGCCTTTGTGGCTACATCAGAAATTTCCCCTGTGACTGGATGATCTTTTCCTGGGGAAAGTTGTGTTTAAAACTGTACACACATTTCTAGAAAAACTTAGGTTCAATACATATTTTTTCCAAGGCTGGGAGTGGAGAAAACAAACCTCTGATAGAGAATCCTCTGGAGTTCTGGTCCCAGTGGGACCTAGGTTATTTTCAGAAAACACAGACCTGTTTAATGAGATTTTTATTATTATACTTTAAACAACTTATATTGTTGCTTACTCAGTTGGTTATGAATCTGAAATACCTCTGAGAAAAGGAAAAAAAAAAGAAAACACAACAAAAAACAACCTCAAAGAACCAGTGTATGGAGAACAGATAATATTTCAGATGCTGATGATTTTAAAGATGCCACCCATGAGCTGTAGCATTCAGGTGCAGATGAGCTCTGGTGCCCCTCACATTTATGCTGCTACATTACTAGTAGCAGGAGTCAGAGAGGGAGTTGAGGAAATCTTTACAGAAGTAGCTCACTCTGCTGTCACTGTACCAATTTCCACTGCCTAATCTTTCACCTCCACAGCCTCTACTGGATGCTACAGTTCTCTTAAGTGCAGAATAGCAAATATTTCCCAGTGTGCAAGGATGTATCCCAAACCCATTAAATCTTTCAGCTCAATTCTTTTGTTGGAGTACCTGGCCTGGAGGTTATAGCATTAATTTTTTCTAAGCCCACTGAAGGCTTCTTCAGTTACAATTACTGTAAGGAGTCTAAGAGTCTATTTAAACTGTGCATGACCCTTTTGTCTTGATTGCTGTCTGACTTCATTTTCATTTGGCTTAGGTTTTACTGTACTTTTGTTAAAGATTGAGACGTTAAAGGACACAAATATTAAAAGTTTATAGAAAAGGGAAAGTAATAGGAAGGAAAGGGTCTAGTTGAGGATTTCTAAAATCCGGAAAGGCAGTTTCTTAATTTTTTTTTCTCTTTTTTCTCAGAGGTAAATGAGCAATGAGAGAGAAATTAGAAGGCCTTCTAGAAGTTTTATTGTCCTCCTCCATTAAGTAAAAAGCATATGCAGAGTTACAGGAATCTGGGCTTTCTGAACAAGACCTATGGAGAGCGGTCATCTCAAGACGGTGTATAAATGAATATAGGTGTAGTCATTACCTAACTGGAAACTATCTTTCTGATTTGCTAGAGGCTGCAGTACAGGTGATAATGTTCAGATTGGAGGCTTTAATGGGATTATCTGTACTGCATCCTTTGATGTCTGATGACAATCAACATACTTTTCTGTTTAGTAATATAGTAACAGCAGCCATGAGCTGTGATTGAACCCTGGTGCAGCCTGAGCCGTAGGACTAAGCCCATCCTCCTCCTCCCTGCATCTCTCCTGCCCCACTACATCTCACCTGTGTGATGCCTGGTTCCTGAAGAGGCTTGTTAGCTCAGAAGAACCCATGGACGCATAAGTTTGGTCTCTCCATGGCAGTGATATAAGCTGGAAACCCCACAATTAAATGTAGGAATTCTGTACCCTAGTCAGCCCTAGAACCACTGTGCTACCATGCAGAGAAGAAATGCCTTTCTCTTCAGTGAGGCTTGGGAAAAGCTGGCACTATATTTTGTGAGGCACCAGAGGTGAAGTGCTCTCTGGAATTTGCCTCCTTAGGGGATTTTTGGGGAAAGGAAAAGCCTGTTACTGTGTCCTCAAGGCACTGAGTGCATGGATGTGACCCCAGTTCATTTCAGACTGGGGAATCAAGGTGACCCCATGGGCCCGATGTGCTCCCATGCCTGTGACATCCCACAGTGGCCACCACGCTGGGGTTGGGCACCTGAGCTCAGAGGGGCTTTGCAGCTCCTCTGTGACACTGGCATTGAGTGTTCCAGACTCGAGAGGCCTTTCCCAGGTTTTTTCATCTAAGAGTCTGCCAACCATAATCTTTGAGATTTAACATTTTGGATTTAAATAGAGCACTTGGTTTTCATACTTAGAATATAGAGGAGTCCATGACACGTATGTCCACTATAAGCTCACGACTTGTAGAAGGCAGAACTGCACATGAGCTACCTGCAGTTACAGGGGTTTCTTTCAGGCTCCTTAGCAATGAGGCAAATGTGATTCAAGAATAGAGCTGCCGAGAAGCTGGGGAAATGGACACTTTTTGTGGCAGTGGGCTTTCCTCTGGGATACATTGGGCGCATTGTGGGCATTCAAGAAAGGGACTCCAATGGCAATGATGTCCAGATGAACACAGGGATGGTGCTGTTTGGTTGCACAAGGGTATTGGAATAGCCTCCTTATTTAACGCAGCATATTGAAAGTGGAGAGGGGATGTGAATTGTTGTCTATAAATACATCAGAGAAGTAAACACCAGGGAGAGAAAGGAGCTAGTTCAGCTGGAGGACAGTGCTGGCACAAGAACAAATTGGTAACAAATTGGCCGTGAATAAATTTTGGATGGAAATTAGAAGCAGCTTTTTAATCAGTAAAATGGTGAGGCTCTAGAAAAGCCTTTCAGTGGCATTTTGGGGGCAAAAACCTAACTAGTTTGCAGATGGATCTTAATCAGTTTATTAAAAGGATTCTGTGATGTGGCTGTCTCCAATATCAAGGGACTGGGCTCCTTGACCTATACTCCCCTTAGGTGCTATGTTCCTACATATTATATTTAGTAATTCTCTCTGAATTACTGAACTGCACTGATGCCAGAGAAATGCTGCATTCTTCCAATGCAATGTTATTTTTCACAAAGCATATCAAACTGTAAATGCACAGGGATAAGCATAGTGCTGGGTACCTTTTTATTTAACCTACTTTAAAATGAAACCTGGGGACTAAATGGCTTTAGTCACTCAGAGGACATTGGCCATATCTCTCCTCGCTCCATAACTGATTTCACTTCTGAAACATGTACTTCCAGAAAATATTGGCTGCTCAGAATTGGAAGTGTTAGAAAATATATAATATTCAAGGTTACTGCATGATTAAGAGCAGCAAGCCGCCATGGCATACGCTAAGTGTAAGCACAGCCTTGTCCACAAAAAGACCAAAAACTAATCATTGCTGCTTGCTGCTTTCCATAGTGTTAGACACTTCAAGCAACAGAGAAAGCAATTTCTTACTTAGAAATTGTTTTATCCTTTTTCCTTTGAGCATCTAAAACCATCACTCTCAGGACCCTCCTTTCTGATCGATTGATTGGCAGTTGCAATGGAAAAAGCAGTTGGCTGCTAAAAAAAGCCCAGACCCCTCTCTCTGGTTTTGTACTTGGGAATGTGAGCTTTAAAATGAATCCTGTGAGACTAATTGAATGTGATTGGCATCTGCCACTGATACGGCGAGGAGAGGAAAGACCTCCATTCCCGACTGAGACAAAACAGACAACTTGCAAAAAGCTGTTCTTTTTCCTTCATTCATCATGTCTCAGAGTTCACAACAATAACTAAATAACAGAAGAAAATGTCTTGATTCTGAGTCTTCATTTTGAAACGCTAAAAAGCAAATCAACAGCCTGGTTCTTCCTAGGCTAAGAGGTCACAGAAATTAAGTCAAACTATGATGAATGTAGCATAATGCTGAAATTCCAGCAATGATTACTGTGTAAACATTATAAACAACAGTCAGAGGGAATAATTCGTTTTGCATTGAACAGAGTGCTCTAGTTGTGACTGTCAGCAGAATCTAATACTGGTCCCAAAACTCATTTTTATCTTAAAAAGGGTGCAATAAGGGGATCAAAGAATGTGAAAGAAGAAAGAAAAAAATCTAAATACAACCGCATACAGGCTCAGAAATTATCCTCTGCGTGAAGGATGTGCAATCACGAAATGGAATTTGTTTTTGCAGGTTTTAAAAGATTTTGTGCATCTTGTTGGTTGTTGTGCATAACAAAGCTTTTTGCATTTGAGCGCTGAATTCTGCTGTGCCACCCTGATGCTGGGAAGTGCGTGTGGCTCAGAGCTGCTCGTGTTGGCAGGTGTGCAGGTGGAGGGGCTCGTTCATGCAAATCACATCTATTTTGTGTCCCCAGTCGATAATTGCCTCAAATGTCGACAGAGCTCTGCTACATCAGATTTGAGACACATGTGCCGGTAGCCTCTGCAACACACACAGAGCAGCTGCTCTGCACGTGTGGAAACATTGCTAGTTTGAGGCTGTATCTGCAGCAGATGCCTGCTCAGAGCACTAGGAATTAGCAGTTCAATTTCTGGGAAGGAAACAGTAATCTGCTGTCAAAGTACATTGAATTGGTAGGTCTCCTGCAATGACTGGAGATTAGCCCCAGATTTCCCAAATGTTCCAGTCCCTTTAACCAAGTTATTATTTATTGATGTTGGAGTCTGTTTTCCTTCTAGCTAAGGGAGAAGTGTTAGCAGGGGAAACCCCAATTATGTGGTGTTTTGCAGGACTTCACATTTGGAGTGCTTTTCCATCTGATACTCTTGTTCTCTGAACTGCACAGCCAACTTCTTCAAATTTAGTTTGTTGAGCATGATATAAAAATAAGAATAAAATACTTATTTTTTTAAATCTCCATTTTTCCAAGGGAAGAAAGGAAATGTGGCCCAATGCATGCTTTGGACTCAAACTGCAAAGTGATCTCTCAAACTTTAAACATTTTTCTTAATGTAGGCACAACTCATTTAGTTACCTACTAGGCCAAATTATTGTGTTTTGAGCATTTCTGTTTGGTGATGCTGGTAATACTCTTGGGTCCTTTGGTATCTATTTTCTACCCTTTGCAGCCTGACTGTGCAGCAATGGTAAACTGAGCTTGTGTAAGGGCCCAGCTAAGGGATTTCGACACAAGAAGTTATTTTTGAAAAACATGATGTTGCACTAATCTACCATGGAGCAATCTCCTGCTGCAGTTGATTTTCCCTGTCCCTTGGCAGAGGCTTGTAAGGAAAAGGAAGTGAGTGCGATTCAAAGCATCGCTTTGAGGGTGCTGGGGGAGAGGTGCTGCCACAGGAGGGGTGAAGGGAGAGGATACGGCAGGGGCCACAGCTCCCACCACGTGAGCTGCTTTGCCCCATGTGTAAATGCCCAAGTCAGGAGCTAATCCTGGAAAATGGTGAGTAATGGTTGACACTTCATTGGCCTTTTTATTTCCAGAGTGAGAAGGAGCAGAGAGGAGCTGAGATTTTACCTGGGCACACACCCCTGGAAATGAATGCTCAAGGATGGCCAGCAAATGCTCTGAAGCTCGGGGCCCTTGGAGGCACTGTCCTCTGGGTTGCTGTTGCTCTAGTTAAACCCCAAACTTCCTTGAAGTGTATTTATTCTGTTTTCATTTCAATGTTAAAGAGCGGCAGTATTACAAACGTGCAGTACTAAAGCTCATAGCAGCCCTGGTCGTGTAACCAGGTGCCATACTGTAGGTACAACAATGAATTTTAAAAAGGAATGTAAGCAACCAAACACTGCAAAAAGTTCCATAGGGTTTTGAAAGGTTTCTTGAGTAAACTGAGTTCAGTTTGCAAATGTTCACAGTGTGAGAAGATGCCTGAGACAGAGCATGAATTTCTAATTTAAACTAAGAAAAGCATAAGAAAGCCTGATGCTATGGGCAGAGGAGATGTGGACACCAAGGTCTCATCTGCTAGCGAGGAGTCAATGCTGAGTAGGAACAGGCTGCGAACTATGTCCCAGCTTGGCATCCCTTCTTTTATTTGCAGTAAGGGATATGTGGGAGGGAGAGGTATCATCTCAGCAGCCTGGGAAAAAGGTCTGTTGAACACTTTGAGTGGATGCAAACAAAACAGAGCAACATTAGCTAAGGCTGAAGAAGAAGTGGGCGCAGCATGTGTTGTATTCTGAGAGCTCAGGTCAGTCCAAGGCATTCAGTGAGGATGAAGCCCAGACTAGGCAGCCGTGCTGGAGCAGAACAGGCTGAGCAGTGGCCAGGGAGATGGGCAGTGATGTGTCTGGGTCTGGAAAAGAGCAGGAGAAGAGGTACTGGTGAGAAGAGGACTTCAGTTTTTGTTCTAGCCAGACTGCTTGCAAGCTGACAGCTGGACATCCAGGGATACGTGTCAGGGAGATGGGCTCAGCCTCTTGCTGGGACACACTGAGACAGGTCTGTAATGGAGAGCCAGGTCTGAACTGTCAGCATGGAAATAGCAGTGGAATTTGTCCTGGCAGCAGAAAGGGGACCCAGCACAGATCTGTGCACTCCTATAGGAAAAAGAGCGATGAGCTGATTCATCCAGTGATTAAATGAAACAGGAAAAATTCAGAGTCTGATCTACTTTGGGGTGAGGAATATTTTCTGTTTAGCAAAACTCTGTAAGTTTGAAAATAATAATTTTGCATTTTTGAAGCTTTTTCTTGGAAAATGTGTGCCCCAGATAACCAACAGTGTCACTTGCTAGAAGGTCACAACATCCAACAGGAATGCCCAAACATGAAAATCCACCCTGTGACCAAAGAGCTCTTTCCCATCATCAGCAAAAACAATAGGGCACAGGTAGAAGGGCTATAGAAAAAGCTTCAAAACAAAACTGCAAATGAAATGTTTTCAACATGCTGATTTGTTGGATCGGCTGTGATGATCAGCTCACTTGTGCAATGGTGCCTGCAGCAAGCTCAGTGGGCTGTTTATGCCCTTGCAATAATGGAGATTTTCTTTTCATATAGCAGGAGCTAGAAAACTGGAGAAGAGAAAAATAGTGTGATTGGTGTAACACTCATCCATCGCTCTGCCACAGGTCCTGTATTCAAACATCAAAACCTACACATGTATTAATGGGGAGGCAAAGATCAAGGAGTACTGGCAGAGCAAATAGCGTGGTGGCAACTGTACGCACCGGGCCTGCTGCTCCTCTCAAAGCCATAATCTACAACAGAGAGAAATGCCCTGCATTGACAGGAGGTATATTTGTCACCGTTCAGTAGCATGACATGGCTTTTAGTAGTGGCATGTTGTGCTTGCAGCTATTCAAAATCCTATGTCTTATCTTGCCTCAGGTTATCTCTCCCCATACCTGTACCTGCAGATCCCTGTTAGGTTTGGCAAGCAGAACGATGGCCAGGAGCTGGCATGTGCTGAGCTTCTGCGTACACCTCCTGGGTGCTAAACCCTGCTTGACTTCCACGGCAGCTGTCAGACTCGTACGCTATGGAGATCCACAGTGAGCAAATGCACGCAATAAGGAGAGGGATTGCTCCAGTGTCTGTGCAAGGTCCTGCCAGTGCACCAAAATTCCCAGATAAGGTGGGCAAACAGGTGACCAGACGCCCTGGGCCAGGTGGGGCGGTGGGCAGGATTCCTTGCTAAGCTGTAGCATCCTGATGCTGGGAGGAAGTTTGCCCCACATGTATCTTCTTGTGCTGCTTTGCTTTGGATTTTTTTGAACTTTTTGAGTAGCCTGTAATAATTTACAGCTGTGTAAATTATTAAAGCAAATTAACGCAGAGGGCTTGCTTGTGAGAAGGCAGTAGGGTGCTTTGCTTTGGAAGATACCTGCGTCTAGCGGTAGCCTTGGTGGATTCGCTAGCTACTGTAGCAGGAGGTGTGTGGTGACAGTGATGTAGTAAAGGATTGAATGGGTGCTGCTGCCTCCTCCTTTTCACAGAGAAAAGCTGTCTTTGGCTTCAATGTATTGGTGTGCAGCAAAATACAGAGGAAGGGATACTGAGCTGAGAGCGTTCTGTCCCCCAGACCTGCTGGGTGAGAAACTCCATCAAAGGTGGAGCAATGGAGACCAAGAGCACCAGAGACTGCAAATGAGTTGTAAGGCCAAATCCTATGGCTTTGAGAGCATCATTATCTTTTCAAAGCTATTTCTTAGAAGAAGAAATTCACAGAAACCCAGATGTTTGCATGCAAATCAGTCTGTCAGAGGAAATCAGCAGGAAATAAGACTTGTTTAGTGTTTTCCCCTCTGACCCCATTTTTCGATCTTGGCATGGTCGCTTGGAAAGGCTTCAGAATGCTTAGGTCTCCCTTGCCACAAAAGCCAACACAGTTGCCATATAATCAAACAGAAATGCAGCAGAAATGTTGCCAAACTACCTTCTGATCATTGGGCTTACTGGGGAGGGAGCAGAGAAAAACCTGTGAAAAGCCGTCACTTCAGCAGCGGCGGGAACTGTGTGTACAGAAAACAGACCAAACTGTCATTACTAACCTAATGGTTGCATTGCTGGAGGGTTGCAGGGCTTTTTTTCTATACCAACCAACTGCTGGTTTTATTTACACTATCTTAATTTTTTTATACCTCTTGTTGTGTTCTCTTTTATACAGATACATAGCAGATTCCCAGCAGCATTAGCTTAGGGACTGTCTTTTATATTTCCCATGTGCAGTCACAGAGTGCCATGGAAACAATTGCTGGTCCAATTGCAAGACCTTTTTTAAAAAAAAAAACCAACAACAAAAAACAACAAAACAACAAAACCTTTCTCTTGGTTCCTCAGTTATTTTTTATTTTAAAATATTTTGATATGTGGGAGAATTTTTTAGAAAAAGCAGCAGCAATTGACTTATGGAATGTAAGTAAATTGCAGAAACAATATCTGCTACGGTACTAACAAACTATGTTATTAAAGTAATAAAAGTGAAAGAAACAATTTGTCGAGGACAGAATAGAGGAAAGTGGGAACAGAAAGATAGTTAATGAAAGGCGAGTAAGGGTTTGGCAGCCCTCTACAGGGCAGAGTGAAGCTGGCAAAAGTCCAGCTGGAATATGTTTGCTAATTAACTTTAATTCTCCGCTTCTAAATTCAGACTGGATTGCAACACTGTCATTTCCCTGTCATATGCATTTCTCTTGCGGAGTTCTTCTCCTGAGCAGAAGTTTACACTGAATGGCGAGGAAGTAAATAAATAAATAAAATCAGTAGCCATGAACCATTTCAGTTTTCAAGACTACAGGATATGCTTTTAATGCCCCTCTCAGAGCTCCGCGTTCAACTGCGGGAACTTCATTAACACGCTCATTAGCGCTATCTGATTCACTGCTGCAGCCTCTCACTGGGAGCTGCGAGCAGCAGCTGGGAGAGCGGATCAGCTTGAGCTAATGCATATGTTAATAACACTAATGTTGTAGCATTTGGTGCTGCTGAAAGAGCGAGACAGTAAAATATCTGCGCTGTCTCCTGCAACACTTAAAAAGAAAAAAACAAAGACCAATGCAACATAAAATAAAGCTATCTGCTAGGAATGTTTATAGCCAGTATTTATAGATTAGTGCAGTATGTTGGAAAATCAAACACCACAAGGCACACATGAAGACCCATTCAATGAATTATTCAGGAAGATCTATTGTAAAGTGCTCCGCTGACAAGGAAATCAAACTAATGTTTCAGCAAGTTGAACTGAATCCGCCACCTGTGACCCGCCAGCCTTGCACCGTCAACAGATCTCCCTCCACTGGCACTAACTGGGTTTCCCACCTGCTCGTGGGGCGTTGCTGGCGGTGGCACCACGGCGGTGCAGCTGTGCCTGGGGACGGTGCTGGAGCTCCTGCGTGTGGTTGGGCAAATTAGCAACTTCTCTATGGCCAGTGGGGAAATGAGCCAGGTTGTTGTGCTCCAAAGCACACCTGAGTGGCTCCGTATTTGTAGATGTGAAAAACATTTGGTCTAGCACTGTGTATTTGTTGTGCTGAGTGAAATGACTGAAGTAGGCAGAAAAAGCAACCTGTTCACATTTCAGCAGCATTGTAGGCTTCCCAGATGTGTGGGTGTGTGTAGGCCCATTCAAGTCCAGTTTGCTGTGAATTCCAGTGGTTCCACCATGCAAGGTGAAAGCAGGATCCAAAGTAATGGGTGTTTTTTATTTACCCCGCTAGACTTCGTGGCTTGTGTCCTTTTCCTGTGGCCTTAGAAGACCAACACATGGATCAACAGTTGGTGTCTGGTGTTCTCTGGTCATCTCCCGCTCACTAAAATCACGTCAGTGTCACTTTAGCAAATTACGCCTTTGGACAGTGTGGGAGAGCTCTGCCGACAGTAATTGCTTATGGAGGAGACAGGATTAGCCATATGAATAGTTTAAAAAGGCGGCTAGACTTTAATAAAAAGATCTTGTACACACTGCCTTACAAATGTAACTTAATCCTGATGTGAAGGGTGGTCTCAGTGCCTCTGGACACTCACCAGGGCTGAGATACTGTGTAATGTGCACCTCCCAACTCATAAATAAGTGAAACATTAATTTTGCATGAACTCCTTATAGCTAAAATAAGTTTTCACCTGTCTCTGCCTGATTGCAATATTGCCACCTGGTTCCTCTTATTCTCACGGGATAAATCTTCACTTCTGGCCTTCAGTGTATGCTTGAACTTCTGGATTTGTCACGCTATTTACTGTGGTCTTGTTTTCCTGCACATAGTCTCTGTTAAATACTGATACATTTTCAATTATTTTTTTAATCTGATAAAGCTTTCAGCTAATTTTGTTTGAGCTAATAAGCAATCACCCTTCCACACTGTGTTTTCAGATCTTTTATCTGGAATCCCAGTCTCCATTGCAAATGCTTCTTTCTGCTCACCCGCTGAGGCTTTGTGCACCGAGATGAAGTAAAGCACAATGGGGTCACTAAGTGACTGTAAACTTGAAAAGTATTTGGTCCAGCACTGGGCATTCTTTTTCCCTTCCATATCTTTATATTCCATATTTGAATGTATCATGGTGCGGTGTTGATGTTGCAGCGATAGTGCTGTATTGATATTACAGTGATACTGCCTTTGTACCCACAACATCTTTTATTGCTGTAAACAAAAGATGCCCTTCAAGTGGCGGTGTGGTGACAAAATCCCAGGTACTCTGTAGAGCTGTAGTGTGTGAGGAGGACTGGAGTGAAAGGGATGTGAAAAGCCTCCGCTCCTTCCTTCTAATAAATTCATGCCTGGTCTGAGCATCATTTTGGGTATAACCTGTCAGGAGAAGGCTTAGCCAGCGGCAGCTCTGACTGAGTCAACAGCAAATTACCCAGTGACCTGGATATGCTTTTATTGGTACTGGGTGAATGAGTTGTATTTAAAATTATGAGAGCTTTCCTATTGGCTTTACAAAGTAAAGTGCTCTGATGTTCCTCATCAGTCTTACGTGGACAACTTGCCTCATGCCGTAACTGCAAACCTGTTTTGTGTGCTGCACAGGTGGGATCTCGCTGTTACAAACCTGATAATTTTCTTTTCTGCGCTCTGTAATTACCAAGTTCAAATAACGGCCAGGATCTCCTCCGCTGCCCCTGGAGCGCTGGGAATATTGATGTCACAAGGATGTATATTGTGTGTGCTGACCTCTGCTACTGAGAGCACGTGTACGGGAGGTCAGAGCTGCGGAGCCAAGCGTGGCCGCTCCGTCCCTCACAAGTCCCCGTAGCGCCCGCCGTGTCCTGTCCGCCAGGCTGGGGTCACTCCTCTGGGGTTTTGTGATGCCCCATCCTGCACAGAGAGCTCTGCTATTAAAGCCAGCATGACTGTAGCATGTTATGAATTACCTACTGTTTCTGACACGTGTGGGGACCTTGCATACAAAGTATCACCACGGAGCCAATTTTTACTGTTGAATCAAATCCCTTAGAAACTACTTTCTAATGGAAATTATAATGAAACTTTAATTATAACTGTGCTACTTGGTTCCCTGAGCGTACACATCCCATTAGATGGTTTCTGCTAAGATAGTGACATCTTTCAAGCTCATTTCCAAGCATATTAAAAGAAGAAAAAAAAGATTATATTTTACCTGTGACACGTTACAACTGTTGGTATTTTTTCTGGGTTCATCAAAATCACATTAGCATCAATCAGAGATGTGACCAGAGAAATAATATAGTTCCTTGGGTTAAAGACTTAACAGAAATAATTGCATGAGCCAGAAAATATTTGTATGTAGTTTTAGATTTTTGATTTTTAAAGACATTTTCAGTACAGTAGAAGGGCTTGTACAGGTATTTTTTGGGGCAGTGTGCAATACAGGTTTATTCAGGTTATTAAACATATTGTTCCCGCATGACTAGTAAAGGAAAAATATGGTGTAGTCTTTCCTCACTTATATCTGTATCATCATCCTAGGCAATAATTTTGCAAAAGGGATATTTAACTTATTTTTAACAAATGAACCATTCCATTAGCTTCAGTTACAGGATCTGTGGGTAGGACTGGCCATTTTTAATGAGATAATTCACAGAGTAGCTACAGATCTTTTCTGCCTGAGAAACACCAAGTAGTGTAATGATTTGTGGGTTAAATGCAGATCGCCGTGTGTCTCTGTTAAGAAATAATCCAGTACTATTCCAGATGTTGCAGTGCATTGGAATCTGCTCCTTCGTGGCACGAACAGCTTGTGCTCAGCTGGGGTGTCCCCTTGTGCCATCCTCTCCTTGGTGGCTTGGCTTATCGAAGGGCTCTGCGCACGGAGGTGAGAGCTGGCAGAGACATAAACAGGTCTTGAAAGGGATTTGTCTCTTTAGCCTCAGCACTTCGGGGTGCAGCAAACTCATGTAACACCCCCGGTAACGATGAGCAGCTTTCAGATAGGCACCGCTGTGTGCTGGTGCTGGATGTGAACAGGCAGGTCAGCCCCAGGCACCGTCTGCTCTCGGGTGCTCCGTGACTCAGCTTGTCCGTCCAGGGTGGTGGGTGAGAGTCCGGGTTGTGGAACGATGTGGAATTGAAAAAGAAGAGAAAAAAAACCCAACTGGTGCAATCCTTCTGATGCTGCTGGCTAACAGGGGTGGTTATGCCTTTGCAGCATTACAACATTGGAAAGTTAGGAGAGATTTTTCACTGTTGATTTTTGAAAAGGAGAAGAAAAAGCGGCAGCTGCTCCAGTGCAGGAGAGTGTAAAAAAGGCTGATGTTCTTAGTTTAAAATAGCCCCAGAAAGCAATTACTCTTCTTGTGGGAAGTGCAGGATTCCTGGGTACTTCTTAAGCCTGTCCTGCAGGTACAAATGTGCCTTTTAAAGTTTAACCTTGTCTGTGAATCCTGCTGGGAACTCTGTTTTCTCTCTTTTGCTTTGTTGCTGTATCTCCAGCTTGTCTGTGTGAGCAATGCCAGATTGCAGTATAGAAAAGTTGACATTACAACTTGGAATAAAACCTTCTTCCCTTTGCGAGGCAAGGAGCTTGCTTTTTAGAGATAAGGTTAGCATCTTCAGCTCTAGCAGTACCCTCGAGTTAATGATTATCATATCCCAAATGCAGAGCTAGGGGAATGAAGATGGTGCCAGCAAAGGGAAAGATACTGGAGGGATGTGCTGCCTTTGACGTGACAGCATATATCAGCTGTGAGCTGAGGGCTTGATCTGTTATTTAGTGCCTACAATAACCTGGGTGTTACTTTGAGAGCTTTCCCCCTGCTTTCATTTCAGCTTTGTATTCCAGCTATTAATTTATATAAGATACTGGGGTCGGGAGAAGCGAGGAAAGATAATTCAGCCCAAATACCTCACTATAGGGTCAGCCTTTGGTCCTTGCCGCTAAGCAAAGTGACAGGGGAATTAATACATGAGCTCCAGGACAAGGTAAATGTAATGTTTCCAGGTTGTGTTACCTGTGCTGTGTCTTCCAAACTCAGCCAGTACTGAAAAAACAAAATTTAAAAAAAAAAAAAGGAAGAAAACCCCCCCTGTGTATGCTGCTCAGGCGAACATTTTAACATCTGGAATAGCCAGCCGGTTCGTCAGCTTCCTAATAGGCACTTTCCTTAATGGGCTAATTGGTTGCAACACAAAGTGGGTGTATGAAATTGGTGTAGCAGGTTGCTGCACAGTGGCTGCACAAACATCATGGCTGTAACTGCTTGAATCATCTCACCTCACAGAGGTGCATCTTCATGGGGTCTCAGAGCCCCTGGTCTGCTCCCTGTCTGTCATTGTGCCCTCCCCAGCGCCCAGAGAGGTCCTGTCCCCTGAGGAGCACACAGGGCAGCAGTGTGGCCTTGCTCCTCACTGTCCCAGGCTTTGAACAGGCAGCTGTCTCCCCTCAGTGCTTCTCATGTGCACAGGCAAGATACAAGTCTATGTACCGTCCTTGTAGACCGAAAAAAACCCAAACATCTCTGCACCTGACAGTCCGTGCACAATGGGTTTTATGTCTGCGCTGTCTCAGGAGTATGAGGTTTTGTCATCTCCGTTGTTCCTCCATGCATAAGGAGACTGACATGCAAAGAGCAGGAGCTCGGGGAGAAGAGGCATCTACGGGCTCTCACCGGGGTGCAGGAAAAGGTGGGGGCTGCAAGGCAGATTTGCACACACCGCATCCCTCATTGCATTGCTTGTGCAGAGCCAAACTAGGAAAGGAATGATGGTTAAATATCAGGTAGGTCCAGAAGGGAGAGACACAAAACCAGAGAGGGGATCAGAAACGAAGAGATGCAGATTCCCCCTGCCTGCACACCAGGGAGTTTGGTACAGCACAGAATGCACCCTGTGTGGTGTGCACCCAGGGCACAGGCATCCAGGGCACAGGCACCCTGCACAGTATCTGGCCACTGGGGCTGTGGGGAAGGTGGAGAAGCAGGATCGCTCCCAGGAGAATCAGCTTTCAGGGCCCTTGATCCTCCCCTGCCACATGTTCCAGGATTGGCCCTTCGGCCACGGAGCAGTGAGTGTTGAGGTGTTCCTGTGCAGTACAGTACTTGGTATGGAGCCCATCCCGTGCTCTGCCACTGCAGAGACTTTCCTTTGGGAACAGAAACTGATCCAGGATGGAAGTGCTCTGTTATTTTATATATATTGGAGGATTTCTCATTTAATAATTTTGTCCTTAACATGGCACTGTTATCTCTACTTCATGATCTCCTGATTTCGAATGAACCTGCCTTATGGAGCATCAATTTGCATGGAAATCCTTACAAATCTGGGGGAAATGCTCTTTGTGTCTGCATTTTGACTTTCTACTCAAGAAACTACCTTCAAACATAAATATGTACAATTCTAGTTAAAAAAAAAAAATACTCTGACATATGCCTTTTATTTAAATTAGACTCTAAGGCCCGAGTTTTAGAACTGAATCAGGCCAAAATCTTTAAGGTCTCAGTACCTGATGTTATGAGCCTAAATCCATGCTTGCAGATTTACCCCTCCAAGCTTCCCCGGGGGCCCCTTCCTGTCCCACATGCAGGCACTCACCGCTGAAAAGCCCTGGCACCAGCAGCCTCCCTCCTCTTCAGGGAACAGTCTGGAATCCAGAAAATCTCTGCAAAACAAAGTGCAGATTTTTTTATACAACCTCTAAGACACAATTTAGAAAACAAAGTGAGGGCCAGCTTCTTTTCTAGCTCCTGAAGCTACTGTGAAGACAGATATACTTTTTCTTAATGAAATATCTAATCTTATCTAAAATGCCCCTGTTTTTAATTGCTACATTGTGCCCAGGTTTCCAAAAATGCCAACAGCATCCTGACTTGCATCAGGAATAGCATGGCCAGCAGGACTAGAGAAGTGACTGTGCCACTGTACTCAGCACTGGTGAGGTGCCTCCTTGATTCCTGTGTTCAATTTCGGGCCCCTCATCATAAGAAGGACATTGAAATACTGGAGAGAGTGCAGAGGAGGTGACGAAGCTGGTGATGGGTCTGGAGCACAAGTGTGATGAGCAGTTGAGGGAGCTGGGGCTGTTCAGCCTGGAGAACAGGAGACTGAGGGGAGACCTCATCAGTGTCTACAAGTGCCTGAAAGGAGGTTGTAGCATGGAGGGGTTGGTCTCTTCTCTCAATTAGCAAGTGGTAGGCCAAGAGGAAATGGCCTCAAGTTGCGCCAGAGGAAGTTTAGATTGGATATTAGGAAAACATTCTTCCTGGAAAGGGTTGTCAGGCATTGGACCAGGCTGCCCAGGGCAGTGGTGGAGTCACCATCCCTGGAGGGGTTTAAAAGGCGTTTAGACGAGGTTCTTAGGGATGTGGTTTAGTGCTAGAGTTAGGTTACGGTTGGACTCAATGATCCTGAGGGTCTCTTGCAACTGAAATGATTCTGTGATTCTATGATAGTATGGGAAAAACAGAGGATAATACTGACTTGTAGGTTAGGGGGGAGTCAGGGCAAACCCACCCAGCTTTGCAGGGTGCAGAGCCCCTCTACAGAGGGAGCTGATTTCAGAATTACTATGACAGTGAAACCTGATTAACTGGAAGGACAATCTGATTACAGTGCAGACAGGACCAAGATTTTGAGTTAAAAGAAAAATGTGTATTGGTGCACAAGCCGATACAAATAACCAAAGCCTCTTAATTTGTGGACTTACAGAGGAATATCTTTCTAAGGTATGCTTTTATAAGCATTAAACAGTTTTTGGCACTCATGATAATCACAAGGTCCAAAAAACCAAAGGTAGAAAATTGCCTTTTTCTGGGAAAGAACACTGTTAATATTGAAATCATTAAAGCAGCCAAACTGTGTGAAGGGCATCTTTATTCCCCTTTGGCACATCATGACTACACTTCAATCAATGCAAGCTACATCTCCATGATTTTCTTTGTCTAAACCAGCTTTGATCGACTCAATTGCACAAATTTTTTCACGCTGCCTCCGTAGTAAGGATGCATGTGCTGGGCTGGTAGCTGGTAACCTGTCCTTATCCATGTGACTCTTATGATGAAGAAATAAGATTTAGAAATGAGATTTTTAGATGAAGAAACAACACACAGATCTCAGTGGATTCAGCAAAAGGACATGATTGTGAACTGTTGCATGCCACTGGAGCCACTGGGGTTTATTCCAGCCAGCGGCACAGGGTACCTGTTCCTTTGCACTGCCACTGGCAAAATGTGGAAACTTCATCCATTTTCAAGAGGGGAGCCATAAACAAAAAAATGATGGTTAAATGGAAATGCCTTCTGTGGTGATGGGCTGAGCAGGCTGAGTGCAGCCAGGTTTGGGGAGGTTTTGGTGGGAGCAGGGGTCCCTGAAGCACCAGGAAAGGGAGCGAGGGGTCTGTAATGGGAGGAGGAAGTGGATGATTCAGGAGGCAGGAAAAACCACCTAAGGGGTGGGCAGAGAGGAGGTTCCGCTGATAAAACACTTCTGGTTTTAATCTCATGCTCATACTGGTGGCTTTTATTTTCTCTCCCTTGCTGCTGTCCCCAGTGGAGCAGGGTGCCCAGCCTTCCCCTCTCACCCACCCCAGGCAAAGCAGAGAAGAAACAGAGAAGGACACAGGAGACACACAAAACTCTGGCATGCACAGAGAGTAAATCAGGGTGTTAAACAACACCTCTGCTCTCAGCCAGCTAATCTTTCAAAGGAAAACATTTCAAACGCTGAGAGAGATTGTGCAGTTAGCCAGTGATGCAATTACATGGCTGTAAGCTGTAGAAACTCTTTCAATGTGGCACATATTAAACCTTTCAGAGGTAGTGCTTTGATTTTTAATTTTACGCTGTTGGCAGGCAATCAGGGTCTTTAATAGTATGGGGGCCAGAGGGAAAATGTTTCAAAACAGCAAGGATCTTATCATAGTGTGCAATTAATGAATAATTATTAAAAACCAGAAATAGCTGGAAGAGCAGGCAAGAGCTGGCAATGCAATTCTCTGGTTTCAGGCCTATCATGAAATCTCAAGAGAGAGAAGTGTGATATGCAGCTTTGTGCAATTAAAGCTGGGATTTCCCCCCCCCCCGGTTGGAAGATCAGTGATCTTAAAAAAATATACCTGTCACTTGGTTTTGTTTTCAAGTCATTTAATTGTCGTGGTAAAGTATTTACCATCCAACAAACATGGGGACATTCTTCTGTAAATTATGGAATTTTGGGTTTCTTTTTTTTTTGAAAAACAGTAAGTTTTGATTTTTGTTTTTAAAATGTTTGACAAGAAGTCTATCAGCATGGTCTGAGTGTGTTAACCATGGGAAGGGGCTGCAGCAATGCCCTCCCATTGCTCTGGCTGGTAAATTTGTCCAGGAAGACATCAGAGCTGAGAAGGAAAGGCTTCACTAGGACCTCCAGGTCTGTTTGATGCTCTGCCATAGGATAGTGCTTTCTCTGTGATTTTGGAGGAATTTCTTTACACCCATAGTATTTTCTTATTTCCAGTCTATTAAAAAAAAAAAAAAGGCAAGAAAAAGTACCTGTTGCATGCTCTCATGCAGGCCTCTACAGTTTACCTGGGCATTTACCTGTTCCACCTGTTGTCCTGTGCTCAGACAGGAATTACCTTTCTGCCTTGTGTCTGTGCGTACCCAGCACAGTACAGCTGTGAACTCACTGAAACAAAGCGGCTTCTTGTCCTTGGTGCCACTGCTGGCGAGTCCTAACTGTACACGTTTGGATGTGAGATGCTCGTTCACCTGGGGACAGGTGTGGCCGCCAACCTGGTGCAATGTCCTGGTCCCGACAGCTCAAGCTGTGTGTCAGTTAGGAGGCAAGAGATGGGGTCCAAAGGGCCTTGTTGCTCTACCAGCTACATTGTCTTTGCTTCAGCATGATGTAAGAGCCCTTTAAACCAAAACCTACCTTATAGCCTAACCAAAATAACATGAAACGTTGAACTTCTCCACCAAGGAGGCCTTTGGAAGGAGTAACCATGACCTTCAGATCCAAGGTTATACGTTTTTGTTTTTTCTCAAGGGCAGTTGTGGCTCTGTTTTTTATCACTAGTCTTGTTTTCCTAGTTAAAGTGAACTTATGGTTTGTATTTTCACTTGGAGAGAATAGAACCTTCTTGCTTGGAAGTGGGAACAACCGTTTTTCTTTTAAAGCTGCATAACAAATCTCATACTTAAAGGTATAACACTCCTGTTTTGTCACCAAATCAATCTATGGCTAAGCAAGAGTAGCTTTGGCATGCAGGCTTGAAGATGCATTTGCTTGTGCAGCTTGTTCTTTTGAGTACTGAACCTCTTTTGCTCACTTCTGTTTCATTATATATGAACTAAACACAGAAAAAGTTAATTACAACTATTAGGCATTTCTGCATGCACTATTAAGAGAGGTTTCCCATTAGCTTTGAGATAGAACAGCTTAAATTGTGTGTGTATGTGTGTTTCTTGGCTGCTCAGATGTTGCATTCATGCCTTTGGTGTTATTCCTGTTGCAGTGGCAAACTGCAAGAGTGCCTGATGTTGCACCCTTCTGTACCGGTGCGCCCTAGTGCATGACTGGTATTGACAAAAACAAGCTGGGAACTGCTTGGATCTGCACTGAAGGGGAAAAAACCCCTCTCTTGGTTCCTTGGAAGGCTTTCTGGCTTGAGCACGCTTGTATATTTATTTAGACACTTTGATTGCCACGGAGCATGGCAGCTCTAAAGAACTTCACAGGCTAGAAAGTGCTTCAAGAAACAATTAGATTTCCCAGACACATTACACTGAAAACCAATGGCACACTGTTGGGGAGGGTGCCAAATTGGCTGATGGGGGTCAAGCAAAACCCAGAGCAGATCAGCACAAACGAGCTGTGGCATTTTCTTGAAACTGTTTCTAGGAGACAGAAGTCAGTCCTCACCACTGCGCCTGGTTGCTCTGTGCCAGTGTTTTGTTTTTTGGCCTCGAGTCTTTTTCTGTTTTTCTTTTCTCCCAACCCCAATGCACCTTCTTTGCTCCGGGGCACTGGGAACACGGTGTAAATGTTTGCTGGCGAGAGCGGCTCCCAGAGCCCTGTACTGGCCAGGGACAGGGACTTCCCGAGGATACATGGGAGGGGGGACCCTCGCCGAGCTTTGCCAGCCAGCAGGGCGAGGAAGCTGCTTCTCTGCACAGACAACTGCAGGTGTTAGAAAACAGGCCTGTTTTGGCAGAGTTTTGCTGTTTCTGACTGTAACTCCAGGCAGGGCAGGTGGTGCAGCAGTGTCCCAGCGGTGTGGAGTGCCCGTGAGCGCTGTGGTACCAAACAGGAGCGGTGTGCGCTCCTTTCTGCACATCTCACCAGTTTTGGGGATGGTCCAGCAGCCTGGGGAAGCGCTTTCAGCCTTGTTTCCAGTTCTCACCAGCCTGTGAGGGTGGGGACCATCACCCTTCTCCAGGTGTTTGTCTCAGGTCTGACAGAGGTACCTGTGGCTCTTGGGTTCACAGGGAATTAAAATCAGGTTGCTGATGAGCATTTGTTCCTGAAAGACCTTCTGAAGGAAGTAGCTTTTTTCTTTCTTCTCCTGTAAAATCATCAAGGCAGAGCGTGCACCAATGGAGTTTGTTACAGTGTTGTAACCGGCTTCAGCTCCTGTCATTAACTGATAATCTTGCCAGATCTGCTATAATGCAGTGCCAGCTCAGCAAGCTCCAAGGAACTCTTGGGTAAAGTGCTCTCCATTTTGAGACCATGGTTGGCAGCTTATCACTTGATTTATCTCCTCTTTCCAGGTGTGGAACTAAAAGTAAAATGTCAGTATAAATCACTAATTCAAGCAGAGTGAGAGAACAGTGCACAGTTTGCATATTTCAATACCACTTAATTAGGGAAAAAAATCCCTCGTTCTATACAAATGTACAATGCAAATCCTTTGTCTTAATGATTCAGATGGGTAAAATGTCCTTTTGAGTCCCACACGCTGCTGCTCATCTTGTTACAACAGATTTTTAATTTTGCCCCTGGGACCAGGTCAGGATGTAGATTTCTTTAAACCCCAATCCAGTATGTGTCTCAATCTGGGCAGCAGTCCCTGCCCGCTGCTGGCACATACACCAGCACTGACACCTTTTCACCCAGCCTTGAGCCTGTTGACCTTATTTATTAACTTCTTAATTTAAAAAAAACCTTTTGTTCTTGCTAATTGTGTAACTGCCATTTTACATCCTAGTAGTCCTAGATGAGGTTGAGCTACGTGTCTTCCCTAAAGGTGTTCACGTCTGACTCTTGTTCAAAATCAGCTTCCAACTGCAAAATTGTGCTTTTGCATGACTAGACCTTCCTCTCTGCCAGCCCGTTATTTCCTTGAAGCCACCTCCATGAAAAACAGAATCATTTACTGGATCAGCGGGAATAACGTTTTCTTGTGGCATGCCGCTTCAGAAAAATAAGTGATTCTTGATACAATCACTGCCTTCAACCCTCCTCTCTCACCGTCCCACTCTCCCCTTCTTCCATTACCCTTTACACTCCCGCTGTGCTGCTGGTTGACTGCACCTCCAGCATTTGCATCTTGGCCCTCCCTCGTCTCTTCATCTTGGCGGTATAAATTGCTCCAGCAACCTCATAATTTTGATCTGCAATCATTTTGCTCCACTAGTTGATGGAAGTGCACAAACCAAACACTTCCTTTCTTTTCAGACCGGGCTGACTCCTGGTGAGCTGATCTCAGAGTAACTTTGGAGATTTGTGAGGTGCCACGTGCACCAAAATGGGGATTAAAAGTTAGTTAGAAGAGAGAACATCGCTTTTAAGAAAACATCCAGTATTTCTGTTCCTACTTTTTTCCTTTCAGCACTTGCTGGTCGCTGTTTGAACACAAAATTATAAACCCACTATCCTGTTATAAAATGAAATATCCTGCTTTAGAAAAATGAGCAAACAGTCACACCATCTTTTGATCTATTGACGTGATTTTTCTTTTTCTTCCCCCCAAAGGTGATCTCTAACAGGCTTTTCTGTTGTGGCTAAAAACATTGCATTGTACATAAGATTTTCTTGTTCAGATCAATTTGCTAAATTTTCATTTAGTTTCAAAGTGGTTCGTTTTGTTGAGGCTTCATTTTTGTTCAGACTAGCAGCTCGAGAGGTTTCCTGTAGCTTAGAGAGATTGCTTTTGAATTGGTACATTATTCAGTCATGAATTGTTTCTTTAGTATATGACCATCTGAGTGGGGTTTTTATTACAAATATGAGTTTGAGTGCAGAACAACTACTATTTTGGCCAGATAAAGAATGTAAAATTAAGCGTGAGTCTTCATACTATGCCATGATGCTTTTCTACACTGTGTGAATCAGGCTTTTTTTAAGTACTGAGCGAAAACCTCCTGTGGGGCATAGTAATATGATTGACTGCACACAGAATCTAAAAAATAATACAGTCTATTGTAGAAATATGGCTACACTGGTAAGAACCGAAATTGCATTCCTATTTGCAGAAGATACAAGTGAGTAATTTTTAGTCTTTGCGATCAGCTACTAATAAAATAGGTCTTGAGCTGCATTCTGATCCTATGGCCATGTTCTGAGTGAGTGTAACAGGATTTCTGCAGTCACTGATGTAATGAGGTGGCACAGGGTAGCAGAGCGAAGCGCAATCCCAGTGTCATGCATCGGCCTTTTAAGATATGGCTTTCCTCTGTGTTTCTTGTTGTTTACCAGTGTACATGATTGCTTGTACCTACCTTGAATTAGTTTCCACCTCCACAGGATTTCTTTGTCCAATAAAGTTAGCTTGGGTAAACGGGAAACAGTAGGAAAGAAACATCTGTTTCTTGAATGTCTGTTTTTCTCTGGATTTAGGGGTATTCCATAGAATGAAGATTCCTGTAGCAAATCAGGTGACATTATTTGCTTGATGTATGGCAGTGAGTTATAACAGATGCCAGCTGCCCTGGTGAGGAGACCGAGGATCCCACCAGGGTCCCAAAGCAGCTCTCCTGCCGTGTTTTGCTGTAACAGGCTTTACCGGTGCGGTCACCAAGAACCATTGGTGGGTTCACCAGGGCAGCCCCGCAGCCTGGGGTTCACTGAGCACCACGGCTCTCTGACTTCGAGGAGATAAGAGGCTGGTTTTGCTCTGATATCTTAGGAGAGAGCTGCTCGTCTTTTACTATGTGATGTTAAACATACCTGTTGTCACAACAGAAGGAGATTTAGACTTTTTGTTTAAATCTTGGACATTTTAAGAAAAGTGAGTTGTATTAGCTCTTGGGAGTTAGGGGTTCACTCATTAGTAGGTTAAAACCTTACAAAGCTCAAAATGAAAGTATCTAAAAGTTTCTCTTCCAAGTCGCTAGGTCTGAGTAGGAAAACTTACTTCAAAGTAAGAGACCATTCCAGAAGGAGGATAAGAAAGGAAAGTGTAGTGGATATAGCTATGTTAATGGGGGCAGAGCAGCGATTTAGTTACATAGCAATGTTAGAAGCAATAGGATTATCCATTTCTGTCATGGTACGGATCAAACCGGAGACCAGCAGCTGAACTTAAGGTGCTATATAAATGCATGGGAAAGTCCCCAAATGCTTACAATTGCCCTCTCCATTGCTGTGAATACCGATATTCAGTGGTGGTCTTTCTCTCTTTCATAGTCATATATTTATTATATGTGAAAGGGTTATTGTAAAAGTCTTTTCTCCATCACTGTGGCCCTGTGTGCCCAAAGTTGGTGTCAGCTGCATGAGGCTGAAGCAGAAATGTGTTTTCTAATTTACAGTAGGACAAATTTAGTCCTCGCTAAGATCCCCTGCATCTTCATTGTGCTCCAGAAAACATCATATTTATCATCAGATTCCAGAATGTACATTGAAAATAGCACAATTGAGTTAAATGCATTGCCACATCTTGATTCATCATCATCTTTTTTTTTTAATAGGATTTCCTCTAAAAAGCTCTGTCTTGTTCCTGTATTTTCTAGGAGAGAGGGAGAGAAGCAGCTGTCGGGTTGTTGGAGCTCTCACTTAATTAGTTTTCTCAGGTCTGCAGTAATATCTTATAGTTCTTAGTATTTCTTGGAAAGGTGCTACAAAAGATAGAGAGACTTGCATGCTCCAATTCCACCTGGAATACTCTAGTTAGCTGTGGATTCACCTCAAGGAAATAAAAGAGAGTTGAAAAGCCAGCAAAAATGTACCCTGTATGGCCTGGATAAAGAAAAGAACTTGCACTGTTGGTTTTTTTTTTTCTGAAGTTAAAAATTATTATAAGGGGGTTTACTTCAAATGAATTTATATATCACGAAATAAGCTGATATCTTTTACTAATACTGAGATACAAGACTGTGATTGCACTTGCAGAGGAGAGGAAGAAACGCTGCCCAATGTTTGCCAGGAGCTATCGCTGTGTGCCAGCGAACTGAGAGGTTTTGGAAGTCCCTGGCAGGTATCTGAAAGCAAAGTGCAAATATCACAGCACAGACACAGGGCTCCCAAACCAAACAGTGCCCATGTGCGTGGCAAATCCTTGTTCAGGTGTTTATTTGAATGCCATTTCGCTGAGCACATTTGCCTTCTCACCTGATACGGTGAGACCTCGAATTAGGCTTCTGTGGCGAATGGGAGGAACACTCTTCATCTTGTGTATGCATTCCTTGAAAAGGTTTGAGAAAGACGGTTTCGACATGTTTGCACTAATTATGATTCTCTGGACAGCTCTGAAATGTAAATATTAGGAGATTCATGTGCTAGCAGAGGAGAGACTTTGCTGAAGTGGAAATAGTGCTGCTCCCTGGATGCCTTTTCCAGGGGGGAGCTGCAAACAAGCCGTGCTTGGCCAGGACATTTTCCTTAGTGCAAATTCAAGTAGCTTCACCACTGCATAAGGCTTTGATCCAAATTACTAAAGGTTAGACCTAATTTAAAGAGTAAAACTGCCTTGTTGTGTAATAGTTACTTTTTGTTTTCTTCATCAACATGGTAGCCAGGATGCGCTTCCAGGAGTCAGACTGGAATTCAGTTGTCATTCACCTGTGGCATTGGAATTGCTGCTGTGGCTGGACTGGGGGCGGCTGAATCAGAGACTCCCCCCCCGCACCCTTTCCAAAAGATAGACGTCTGTTACCCTGAAATACCTCATTTCATTTCTTGTGACACTGTTCCCAGGCACGAAAGTCTTCCTTGCTCTCCTGCAGATTACGATCTTTCTTAAACCTTAAAACAAATTGGTTCTGAAGATGTGTGAAACTTCAGCTTTTGTTTTGACTGCATTTGTTTATTGTTTTCCCTCGAATAATAAGAGGAATCAGAGCAGAAAAAGGCTCGATGTTGTCAGATACAGGGCTGTTGAGAGTCCTCCAGGGTGGTGTGGGGTGGGACCTGTTTGCACCCATAGTTTTGCTGCAGCAGCTGCATCTCCCCACAGTCCCCTTACACCACCCTGCACCCCGCTGCACAGCATCCACCCACACCTTCTGCTGGACACAGCCTCACCTATGGCAATATATACATCAAATGTGTTGTCTTATACAGAAGAGCTGCAAAGGCAAGCCATGGGCAGTAGGGGTCAGCTCCAGAAACAGTCCGGGTGGCGCAATTAACTGTTGTGGCCAGATTGTACATCAGGGTGGAGGAAGAAACAGGAGGTTTGATCTAGTGCAGCACTTGAACTCTTCTTCCTCCCATCAAGGGAAACTGAGGTACAAGTATCTCACTGCACTGACACTGCCACCTTCCTCGGGGGCAGAGGAGACAATAAACGGGGCTTCAGTCCCAAAGCTCAGGCACCACTGCTGCCACCTCTGCCTTTCTGCTGTTCACTGCCTGGGTCTTGCGTCCTCTTGTGGGGTTTGGTGTAGAGTTTGGGTAACTGCACATAATTGTTATGGCAATTTGCTTTGGTTTCTCTTCTCACTCAGGCTGCCGAGCATAAACTTCAATTGCATTTGTTTTTTAAAGTAGCTGGCAAGCAGGATTTTGCTGCCATTTGTGCATCAGTAATTCCATTTTCATCTCACTTGCTAGAAAACAGCAAGTTTTCTTCATTTGAGGATTTTTGATCCAAAAATCTGACTTGGAGATTGATAATATCTCTCTTGTTTAGGAAGAGTTTTGCTGATTCCCCATGACGATCAGTTCCATATAACATATATCTCAAGCTTGTCTTTCCGGCGGAGCTCATGAGTATCTTATGTATTTGCCGAGCTAATATATTGTCTTTCCATATTTGTATTCTGCAGTAGAACGTTCAATGATTTCTCCTGCTGAATTGCAATAGATGAGCTGTTTAATGTTGCAACGGCTGATTTTGTAATGTAAAAACAAAAAACCTCTCCATTCCAAATTGCGTTTGCTAGTTAGAATGCAGAATTTAAATGAGATTTATATGGAAGATGTATTTTTCCCATTGTTTTGCCAATGCAGAAAGAAAACAAGTCTTCACTCTTTTTAAAAGAAAATCAAAGCAACCATGGCAAGAATTTGTTTTGCAAGGCAGAAGCATCAATAAAAACTAAGCTTGCTCCCTTCTACACATTTATGTCCATATTAATGTTTTTGAAAAATACTTTTTCAACGTAGAAATAGCAACTTCCAAGAACCATGTATTTCTGACAGCTGAAATGTTAAAATTTCTAAGATGAGCAGTTTAAAATATATTTATTTTACCACGTTATGTCTTCTGGTGCCGAGTCTGTGTATATTTCCACAATGCTCTTGATCTTCTTTTCACCAAAGTAGCCCTGATTTGAAATTTCTTTTATGATTTTACTGGAGAATTGTCGTAGTGAATGGAAGCGAATGACTCCCAAGTAGACGCCGCATTTTGTAGCTCTTATTGACAAACTGCAAGAGACGGGCACCCGAATGGAACAGAGTTGACTGTTGCTTCAAATGCCAAGTTGATATTTGCTGTGAGACGTAACGGTTTCATGATTGTTTACCCACCTACATGAAGGAAAGCACCACGGAGGGCAAGGAGGGTGTGAAATGCTCTTGTTATTATGGGCTTTTTGTTTCATGGCAGCCGTGGCTGCATGGGGACGTGCCCAGGGGTCCCTGCACTGCAGGGGTGCTGTTGGGCACCCCACTTCCAAATGTGTCATCCAGTTACAGTGTCATAGACTAAACCACCACTTCTGTGTAAAGTTGTGCACATTTAAGACTGAATTCTAGCTGATGACGAGCACTAGGATGGTGTGAAAGATTAAAGCTGAGGAACAAGATAAACTCATATTTGAAGTACAAATTTTAACATAACAGAATAAGCGACCATTAAAGACAGGAACTTGCATGGGAAGATTTTCAAAGGTGCTGTCGTCGCTGCGTAACAGTGGCTATAATGTGTTAACATCTCCATAATAATTTTTAAGCAGTAAAACTAAAATGATTTCCTCTGGTAATGTTGAGCATGTATGGCTTTTAAAAGCATATCATGGCTTTAATCACTGTTTTGCAAAAGGGTCGCTCGTGTTGAGTAACGATAGCTCTGTCATGAAACCTCCTGGAGAATTTTTATCATTTTACTGGTGTTTGCACTGTGGAATGACAGTATTTAAAAATATTTGAGAAGCAAAACTTGACCCTGTTAAGAACTGAAGATAATCGGCAGACATTTTAAATTGCTAAGAAGTAAAACTGTTAACACTTGTATCCTCTGTGATTACATTCTCCACGTCTACGTTCCCCTGACAACTTGTGGTGCACCCCGTATCGCTCTACCTAAGGCTGAGGGCTGTGAAGTGAGAGTGCAAAGCAAAACCAGCTTATTCTTTTGCAGGGCTCTGTTTGGCAGGGCCCTGTTTGGCAGGGCCTGTGGAGAGCTGTGCGACAGGATTCCCACCAGCTGTTAATGTTTTAATGCTGCAGAGTCAGAAAAGATTTTACTGTAGTGCCCTGTAAGTCCCAGCTGGGTGGATCAATGATACACAGGCATGAAACTTTGGTTCAGCCCCATGTCTCTCATAATTGTCTCCTTGTTGAATGGGAATGTTTGTGTTTCTCAATCCAATACACTGTTTATCCGTTGTAGAGGACTGAGGTCCAGCAGAGGCTGGCGCAGCAGCACTCTGCAAGAGAGCACAGGTATTCTTCTGGGCAGGTGCCTTCAGCATTAGTTTCTGTGAGAGATCAGGTTGCTGGAAACACAGTATTTGCCTCTCCCTTTGCCACTGTGTAGCTGGCAGGGTATTGCTGTGCTGGATCCAGCCAGGAGCAGCTCTGTGCTGCCACTCAAGGAGAATCAATGTGTGCAGGAGAGCAGGGAGGATCTGAACAGAGCAAATTGTTGGGTGATGCAGGGATTTCAACTGCAAAGAGGAGTTGTGGGCACGCTGTTGTTTTGTTGTGTTGTTGATTTGACCCAATGACAAAACACTGGGCCAAAACATCTGGTGAGCCAGCTTGGGCTCAGTGATGTCGTAGCACCCTTAAGGGTGCTGAGGCGGGGAGAGCGTAGTCCAGCCCGAGCAAGAGGACGTGTGCTTCAGATTCTGGTAACGTCTGGGTCTCAGTGATGATTTACATTGGCAGGTGGTCACTTGTGAAATGAAGTACCAAAGCAGCTGCGGGTCTTTTTCTGATGCCGAAAGTGGCAAATACTTGTGTGAAATTCTCAATATGTCGGACAATTCCAGTTATCTATGGAAGCTTTTCAGGAAAAACATTTCCTGTGTTGCCACTGCCTCACACTTGAACACTTTGCTATTTTGAGTAAAGAAAGGCTGTTTATGGGAGGAAAGCATGTGTTGCTTTAGCATTTGTGATGTGGCGAAGACTCTTAATGGTGTCTTAGGTTGGAAGAAAGACAACAGCAACCTATGAATTAAAACATGCAGGTTTGGTTCATTTATTGCACCAAGAGGCAACTTGGTTCTTGTCAGTGCCTCTCATTCATTGCATTGCTTTGTGGGACAGCACTGTCCCATCACCCAGCTGTGCTCACTAATGAGACATGGTCTTATTGTACAGCACCCATGAGGTCGGGAGGAGCATCGTGAACGCTGGACAGACCCCAGTCCCTTTTAAGGCAATAGAAATTGCTGGTTTGTTGGTTTTTTGCTGGGAGCTGTTGACAGGATCAGATTTACATGGAGCTGGTTTTCAATTGTTTGTCCCAGGCCATATGCTTAATCCTTCCAGCACTATTTATAAAGATTACTGGTTTGTTACTGGCTTCTGCTCAGTTTAAACCCATTCTGAGAAAGGCTGTGGTGTGTGTGCCAGCACCTCTCCGTGTGGTTGGAGATTCGCCTGCTTGTGCTCATGACAAAAATTTTGTCTCGCTGCCTCCTTTGTCCGTTCTCCCTGCAGCAGCAGCACCAGCAGGAGCAGGGACCGGGTCTGATCTCAGTTGTGCTTTGCCCCTGGAACCCCTGTCTGTGTGGTGTAGACATGAGGTGGCTCCGCAGCAGAGGCAGCGAGTCACTGACGTGCAGCGATGCGGAAACTCCTGTTGTGTGAGGAGGCTGCACAGCGAGCCCTGATCCTGTGTCAGATCCCCATGTGAGCCTGCAAATCTCCCTGGCGGTTAGAAAAACTCCAACGGGGAAATCACCGGGAGATACATACTGGCCGTCTCTTCTGCCTATAGTTACTGCCTGAGTAGGGATAGTTGTTGTCCCCTTCCCTTCCAGAGAGGCATTTTTGAAAGGTTAATCTGTGATTCTGAAAGTTGAGGATAAAAGGAACAGAGTTGCTGAATAATTTGAGCTTATACAAAATGTATGTAGCAATGCACATATTGAATTTTTTCAGGGACTATCAAAATTTATTGTCCCTTGAACTAAATATTGACATAGACAAAGATGTATCAATATTTATCTCTCAGGTTAATACGTTTTTATATTCACCTCAACGTACATCAATATGTGCTTATTATTATTATACTGTTTGTCCTTCAACAGAAGAAACTTGTATGTGGGTGAGAGGAAAAGAGGAGTCTTTTCCTGTTTTAAACATCAGGCCCTTTACCCTGCACATGGAGCACCCTGCAGCTCCCATTCAAACCAAACCCTTGTTGACAGTTGTGACACTCAATGCACTGAATACAGGATTGATTTGTGGAAATGTGAACTGCTGCCAGTGGAAGGGGCAACAAACCCACCACTTGTGTCTTGTAGACTGGTTGCTTGGTGGCACTTCCCATAGTAACTCTAAGAGCGAGCTACTTCACTGCCCGCAGAAAGGGAGGGGTGGTGCAGAGGGCAGGACATGGACTGACAAAGACTTTGGTTCCAAGCTCCAGCTGTGAGTCGCTGCCTATGAAACGATGCTGTAATGTTGAACAGGGGGACAGCTGCAGATCAGTTAGGAACCCTGAGGTAAGCTAACCTGAGGCCTGTGTTACAGGTGGCCCTCTGCGCCTGCATGCCAGCTGGAACTTCAGTTATGGGCTAACACTGTAGAGAATGCAGTGGCCTATTTGAGCCTCCTGCATTTGTTCTAAGCAGCGTTTGTGGTCACTTCGCTGTGTCTGAAGGACTATCCTTCTGATCTGTCCCATTGCCTTTTTATCCTAATTCTTGATCTTAGAGAACAAGAACAGAGAGGTTTCCTAGCTAACAATGACGAAGGCTGCACAAAAAGGATGCACGTCTGCACCTGAATGTTTTAAGACTTGTTTGGGATCTATAAAGGCCTTTTAGCTCATGATTTATAGTACAGGGACCCATTTCTGTGGAGATAGCGGCTATGACAGACAGAAACATTGCAAGTTCCACAGAAGAAATGTCGCTGTTCCCCCTGGATCTTGCTTTTAAACCTCCTGACGTTAAACAGCAGGGAGCTGAAGTGGGGGGTGCGATAACCAGGCTGGGAGCAGCAGTAAGAGGTGTGTTCCTCTCTGCCCTACCTGCACACCCTTCTGCTCATCAACAGCTGGGTGCTGCTGCTCAGAGACATAGAGGGGTTTGAGAGACATGGTGACCTGGGGGTGGCTGAACACTATTCACCAGAAGCTGTTAAAAAGCTGAAAGTTTGGATCTGAAATTCTACCTGGTTGCTGGTAAGCTAGAGAAACTTCTCTGAACTGTTACCTGCCAGAAACAGCTCCGGTAGGGAACCCTTGAGGCTGGAGAAGCGCAGTCTGTGTTGCTCCTGCTGCCACCGGCGTGGCCGAGCTGTGCCAACAGCCATGCGGTGTCATTCTGGTTGGTTTCTTTGCTGCACTTACAAGTCAGACTCACAGCAATGAAAGGAACAGCTGTTTATAAACTGATATTTAAATGACAATTGTCAGTAGACAGTAAGCATATGGCAGCTGACTTGTACGTGGAGCAGCAGAGGCACAGCGCAGATGCTGGGAAGACAGCACTGCGTCGAGCTGCGCTTGGGAAGGTCATCTCAGTCACTGAAGGCTGCCTTTTGTGGCTTTTTCTTAAAAGCTAGAAAGACAAAAAATTAATAACTTGTAGCCTTGTTTCTAATGAAAAGCAAGATTTTTGCGTCCTGATTAAAATAACAAATATAACATAAATATGTGCTAAAAACATTGCCTCCTGAAAGTCACAGTTGTAATTAGTACTGGAGTCTCTGCTTTTTTTCCTTCTCACAAGTTATTAGTGACTGATACTATTATATGACCACCAAGAACCTGATTAGCAAGAAAGTGCATTTGATTGTGTTTTCAAAGCTGTATGTAGCAGAATCAAATACGGACCAAGTGCGTTCCTCATGATTCATATTGCTTTATGACAGCAAACTTAATATCGAGGGATGCTCTCAGTATTTTCTTCTTTCGGTACCCATGGTTGGAAGGGTTTGTGATTAAGACATAGGGTATTAAAGTAATGTTTTGTGCTTGAATATAGATGGGCCAAATATGTGAAATGAGCACTAAAAAAAAACCTCCCTCTAACCAACCACATTGCTGCCTGCACTTGACTTTTAACTCATAACTCAGTAACCATATGTTTATATTCCTCTGACAATTGCCATTTAAATGTCAGTTTACAAGCAGATGTTGAGACCCTGCCTTTATGCCATTAATTAAATCACAGAAAAGCAAAGTTTGAGGCTGAATAGTGCTTTGGCTCACAACGATGGGTCGCAGCAGTCGGGCAGACCTCGCTGCACTGGGGTGGTCAGGGTTTGGTGCCACCGGAGCTCGTACATGGTCACCACAACAGCCTCGGTTCATGGGCTATGGCAGCCAAATAGAGCATGTCATTGGCATTTCCTAGTGACAGTTATAATTTTGTAGACAGTTCCAAGTTTTATGGGATGGCTGGCAGACGCCAGGGTGGAGGGAAAATGTTGGACTGTAAAAGGAGATGGATTTAAGTGCTCAGGTGCAGAAAAAAAAAAAAAGACAAAAACCTATTCAATAGAAGAACAAGCAAATTCGGGAAGGGTGGAGAAGGAAACCTTCTCTACCAGACAGTTGCACGTATTTAAAATCCTTCCCAATAAAGTTCATAATGAATTTCGTTTAGTCCCCTATGGCCCAGAGGAATGTTCCAAGTAATATAAAAGTATTGCTAAAGAACAGATGACTGCCAAACTCCAACTCTGTGTCAGCAATGCATTATTGATATTATTGGCACTTAAACGTTAAGTTTCTTTTACTACATAAATGATCCTTTGTCACATATTAAGAATACTGTAAGATCCATTTTGGGGAAGGTACAATAACGATTCCAAAATTTAAATCATTGTTACATTTGTATGCTCTGTTGTTAAAGAGGTTTGGGGTGTGGCTGATTCTGTTGTTGTTGTTGTTGTTTCTCCCCACCCCCAGATTAAAATAGCAGTTAGTTGAATGTGATAATTCCTATTTTAGGTAAACTATTTTGTGGCTGGTTTATGGTTAGCTTTAAAAAATGGTTTTTAGTCAAGGATCTTTACATCTTGTTGTTATTGTTACCTTGAAATATCTACATCAATGTTAAATGCATTATAAGATCAAACACTTGGTTTAAGGTTGAGATATATTCGCTTAAACATAATCAAGCAGATAACACAAAAGCTCCTGGCTTCTCCTGGCACAGACTAATGCACTTTTGATGATTAAACCAAGTCATTCAAACGTGTGCTGGAAACTTCAAGCACCAGTGAGGGAGGGCACTGGACCACAGCATTACTTTGTTTATAAACATCATTATTGCATGGAAGATAAATCTCTGCTCTCATCTAGTGTGTCACTTTGGTGCAGTCATCAGGAAAATGGGGGAAAAAAAAATGGAGCCACTAATTTTTTTCACTGTAATGAGGAGGAGTGGAAGGGAAATCTGGATACGAGACGAAATGCGGAGGAGTTTAATTCCTAGCAAGCAGCAAGCTCTAGGGGAAAAAGCATCCGTTTACATTCAAGCTGATATAATGTTCTTTAAGCACCTTCTGCACATTACAGTACAACACAAACTTCTACAGCCTGTGTACAAGTTCCGATGGATTCAGTCAAAATATTTAATATGCTAAGGGCTGAACATAACACTTTTCTTCCGATGCACTTCAGTTCACTTCGTACCTCCAAGCGTGAACAGTTGGAAAAAATACTGTGAATTTCTCAGCATGTTTATTTCCATGGTGCATCTCCTTTGAATCAACAAGCGTGGTTTTTTTTTTCTTTTTTTTTTTTTCAAGTGTAAAAAAGAACAATTATGCTTCCCTGGAAAACAACAAAGTTTTACGAAGATATCCTCCTCCTCCCCCCCCGAAGACCAATCTCACCCATGCAGTGCAAGGGCACAAGCAGCTCTTTTCCCACTCGCCATACAGGCAAGGTGTCTGAAGAATATAAGATAGAATCTTACGCATTTGTCAGTTTGAACTAAAAAGGAAGGTCAATGGCAAAAAATTCAGCTACAAGCAAAAAAAAACCAATCACAAATGTCTAAGCGCTGCATTTGTGCTTTAAAGCTGAATGCACGCATTGTTTGCTCACAGTGTTTCACAGCAGCATTCATAATTTAGGAAACTATTAACCAGCATGCGGAACTATCCTGTTTGTAACGAAGAACAAAAAAAAAAAAAATTACACTCTAGGGCTTATTTTCTTTTCCCTTGAAAGAATAATCTGGTAATATTTGACAAGAATTCTGCAGACCTGGGTTTGTGGGCTTTGTGTTCAAGTTGCACAGGACAAAAAACCACAACAGAGCATCTATCCCTTCGCTGTCTCTTTCTAAGGCCTGTCACAAGTCATCTGCTCAGGGCACCTTATTTTCTGTTGGTCCAGGCCAGGACTGCGACCCCTGTATTTGGGATGCTGACAGCAAAGAAAAAGCACTGAAAGCTAGAAAATTTGCAGGACTAAAACAAAATTCAGATCAGCTGATGCCACAGGTACTGAAAAATGAGAAGGCGAAGAGTAGGGCAGCCAAGCAGAGAGGCATGGGGTTGTGTAGAAATGGGAATGAGAATAGACACTGGCTGAGGAGAGTTACGGTAGTTGAAGAACAGAAAATGGCAAAGGTATAGGCATTTATCGCTTCCCTGCTGAGAACAGCCTTCCAGGGCTCTTAATCTAGTGCTTTAAGTTGAAAATAGACTATCTCCTCACTCCGCCAAAATTATTTTGACATTAAGTGATTACAGAAGCAAATGATAAAAAGACAGCTTTTATTTGGTATCTCCGTGAGATCATAAATTAGTTTAATTATAGCTTTCATTAAGAAAATTAATTAAAAAAAAAAAAAAAAAAAAAAAAGACATTTCACATTTTTCCTTGCTCGGGGGTGGTTATGGAAAGCATTTGGACATACCCTGTTTAACGCCTGGCAGTTTCAAAGTTATGAAAAATCTTTCTCTTCTGCCCTCTCTACCACCCTCTCTTCCCCCATTACATTCATGTCTTCCCACTAGTGAAGTATCATTTTCCTGGCTTGAAAAATTAGTGCGTACTATTTCAGAATTGCATTCCTACAGTGATCTGTTCAATGGGAGCAAGCTGACTTAGTCTAGACAGGTAAGAATGAAAACGTTTCTGTGCTTCTGTTGAGAAAGGAGGCTAGACACTGGAGATTAAATATAACCAACGCCTACTGAAGTGAGAACTATGCACTTTCGGGATACTGTCCTACTGTTTTATGCCTCTGCAGCAGGGAAACTAACCTGCAACAACTTCTCCCTCTACCTGTTTATATCAGGTGTGTTTCCTGCAAAGAGAAAAAAAAGTAGAAACAGTAAACTGTGGGCTGTGTTGTGTTTCACAAATAATGCTTGGTGGGGGGGAGCACCAAGAGGAATTGTTTTGTGTACCTGGTATTTCATGCAAGATGTCAGATTTCCAGTGCTTATGTTGCAGCAGAAGTGGTGGAAGCTCCTTTCCCCTGCTCTTCTTCCTGCCCAGGACAGCCCGCTCACATTCACCCATCCGTTTCTTCACTGCTGCAACCCTCAGGAACACTGGTCCAGAGGCAGAATTTTCAAACGTCCAACACTTAAGTCACTCCCTTTTTAATGCTATTAGTGATGCAGAAACATGTATTTATATTTACATATAAATACAAAATGGTCAGATACCACATTTTTGAACATAATTTATCATCTGAAACTGCTTACACTTTCATGACTAGGCTTGGGTTTTTCTCATTTACATTCATTATTTAATTCCACTGGAATCTGATTTTTAAGAAAGCCCAACATATCTTAATTACCATAAAAAGATCATACATATTTTACTTAAAAATATCTTCTGTAAGAGGAAATTTACCAAAAATAACACTAAATATATTATGCATACATTTTTTTTAAAGTACAAACAAGAATCTGATCTCTTCTGGGTATTGCCTGATCCAATATGGCTATAGGTTCTATTTATTTTGTTTGTTTTTCAAAGTAGAGGGAAAGACATAAGTGCAAGAACACAAACCAAAATAAAAATGCATTCTTTCCAAAGATACAGATATCAATGAAAGAACATTTTGAAAACTAATAAATGACAACAGGTACAAAGAAACACTATCCAAGCAGTACGCAGTTTTTTGTCAGAGCATGTGCTGCAATGACCTTGCAGCAGTATTAAAAAACAACAACAAAAAAATGCTACTGGCAGAAAAAGCTGTCAAGCAAAACACTGAAAAATCATTACTATTTCCTAACAAGTAAGTGCAGAACTAAGTATTTGATGTTTTTTTTCCCCCCATATATGCACACTTGTTTCTTCCTCTTTCTGTTTGCAGGACTGATTGTTGCAACTCTGGCAATATGCTGGATGCCAAACCAGGTTAGACGGATCATGGCTGCTGCTAAACCAAAGCAGGACTGGACTGTGCCCTACTTCAGAGCGTACATCACTCTTCTTCCCATCGCCGACAGCTTCTTCTACCTCAGCTCAGTGCTGAACCCCCTCCTGTACA
Source organism: Patagioenas fasciata (assembly GCF_037038585.1). Lineage (NCBI taxonomy): Eukaryota > Metazoa > Chordata > Aves > Columbiformes > Columbidae > Patagioenas > Patagioenas fasciata. The sequence continues at coordinate 8,428,981 of NC_092526.1, read as the reverse complement.
ACATCTCTTCTCGGCAGTTCCGCAGTGTGTTTCTGCAGGTCCTCCGCTGCCGCCTGACGATAGAGCACGCCAACAAGGAGAAGTTTCTCAGAGCCAACATGAGCTCCAGCACCAGGAGCAGCCGGTCTCTACGCCCACTGCTGTTCCTTTCCTCTAGGCGCAGTTATTCTACAAGAGGCAATAACAAAGTTTTCTTGAGTACTTTGCAGAAGGAGACAGAGTCTGACTGCAGTCCAGAGAAACCACCAGAGTCCAGCTTGGAAGTAGTGCCACTAGAGACTAGTGCAGAGCCCAGCTCAGACGCACAGAACGGCCTTTGTGAACACCAAGTATGACTTCATAAGGCAAAGTTAATGATTAGCAATGAACTTAAAACCATGGAAATTAAAATGACTGAGGAATTGACTGCATCTTAAAAGGAACAACACAGATGGATTTGTTTCCAATTATGCACAAAGGCAGGAGCTCTGTATCCTGCTGCTGGGATTTTTAAGTGCGCACTGGAAACTCGATCTGCTAACTGAATTCATTAGCTGCCAAAAATATCAGCCCCTCTCTCCCCAAAAGCACTGAACTTCCCTTGCTGTTGACAGGGATTTGGAAACAAACAGAAAATAATTGTGGTGTCTTTGAAGAAAGGAAGAGACAGGACAAACTGTGCCAGGGCAAAATCTCTTGCTTGAAGTTTAGCAATACAAAACCAAAAGAGCCATTTTAAGGAGCAGAATGGTGGTTGTCACTTGTGCCCTCGGCACCACGCCGGAATTGCCCCTCTTCTTTGGTCGGGGTCCATTGCAGAGCGGAGTGTTGCAGCAGCTGATGCAAACAGAGTTCACCTTCCCGGGAGAGCAAAAGGACTGGTACCCAGCAGAGGCTATCAGACACGCTGCCGAAGATGCGCAGGATTTGCGATACATGATTCCTGTGACACAGAGCAAAGGTTACTTAATTTGATATGAACACGGTTTTGCTTTACAACACAATTCATGCTTGAAAACTTGAAAAAGGAGTTTACATTTCCAAAGCAGTGCTGGTGATTAAGTCAGACACCTCAGCTGTGACACGGCTAACAGCTCTGTGCTGCAGGAGCAGCACAGTCACTCTGGTTTGGATTTTTCTTTTATTTGATTCTGGTTGGAACCAAAAATATTACAAACTTGATTTACATAATGTATATCAAATGATGCATTTTATAACCAGAGTTGTTCATCTTTTGGAATTAGCTGTTTGAATAGCTATAACTGAAATGCAGTTAGTTTAAAAATGGGTTTCGTTTCTGTTGCTGAACATGTCTGAGTTGTTTAAGGTGTCCACATAATTACAGTTTTCTATGCTATTAATTTGTCTTTTGAGCATGTTTTCCTTGTTCTTTTTCATTTGCCACACAGACACAAGTAACCATGAGTGAAAGGAAAATGACTATCAGCGAAACTTTCATCTCCCCCCTCCTCTTTTCTTTTTTTTTGAAGAAAAACTAAAAATACTTTTCCAGGTAATCTCACTTCTTGTTGTCTTTGAAGCTTAATACCCTCAACAACAATTTCCATTTGTACAGAAATGGCTTTTCCAAGTTGAATGTCTTCCCTTTTAAAATGTAATTTAATTTAACCTAATTTTAATTAATAATCAAATTTATAATTTCTCAAATGTTCTTTACCTGAAAAAATATTCGAATGCACACAGCTGTTACTTTAAGATGGTTTATAAGGGCATTAAAATACACAGTTGCATTTTCCCCTGTCACAGTAAAAAATAGTTGTGGCAGTTCTACCTCCCATTACTCTAAAATTTTCCTGCAAGTGATACAGTAGAAATTGTGTGTTGGAAAAACAGAGACATAACACATAAATAGATAATGGAGGTTTGCTTGTATTGCCTTGTGGTTACGAAAAATGTAAATATTTCTAAGGATAATAAAATCACTAATCTTTTTGAATATGGGATTCTCAAAAGCTTTTTTCTTCTGAAAGGTAAGGGAGCAGAAATCCCTTGGAGAATGGTGCCTCTGTATCCTGTAGCACAGTCCCAGAATGTTTTTAAATACAAAGTGATCAAGACTTTTTTTTTGGAGGAAGTGAAGCAGGAGCATGACCTGCAGGTATGAACTTAAGAGTAGCTGCAGATAGTTGTTCAGTCAGTGGAGACTTGGAAATAAGCCCTACAGCACCTACACAGTCCAGTAAACACCTCTGCAGTAGTGACTGCTAACAAATGCCGTGTATGGCAGCAAAACGCCGGGTTTGGGTTATGCTCAGAAAGAAGGATTTCCTGTCTTCAGAAAATTTTAATTAAAGCAATTCTTTTATACTGTCACAACATTGCTGTCATCCCCAAAATCAGGGGATTTCCCTGTTTTGTCTTCTCCCTCTGCAAATCTGAACTCTGGAACATGTTTTAAGGCTATCTGTCTAGTTAAACTTATGAAGAGAAACCCTCAAGTCAGTACTAAATCTTCCTCTGTCTCCAGTGAGCTTCAATCAATCAAAACAGCAGGTAGAGCCTTTTCTCAAGAAGGAAGAGGAGCTACAGGCTGTTCTAGCAGTAACAGCAAAGGCACACAGACCAAGAGGCACAGTCTTTATTACTATAGCTTGCAAAAAGAAGAGAGCTCTGGTTCTGTTGACAAACCACTGCTGTCAAGAAGCCTCAACTGTGCTGCCACTGATCAACTTAGAACACTGAAATCTCAGCTGATATATTTCAAAAAGGTCTTTGTCCATGTTCCTGTTGCAGTCTTCCAAGAGCAGGGGCAGACATGACCCTTCCTATGGCTATGATTAACTTTCTTCCTTCCCCCTGGAGAAAGGAATCCTGTATTCAACAGAACTAGGCACAGCGATTGTTCTTCCATCTCTAATCCTGTATCTTCTCATCACAGATTCCTTCCCTGCAGCTACAGCCACCCAGCAAACTCAGCCATTCCTCAGCCTTCTGTATGAACAGCAGCAAATCTCAACTTCCTCCTCAAAGACCAAACCTCTACACATTTTCTTACAGTGTCAGATTTCCTATTCCCATTGTTTTATGCATCACATTCTTCCTGCCATCTCCTTTTCACAGGACTCCTGCAAAGCTCTGTTCACAATTTGAACTAGTGAGTGACTGATTAGCTTAGATCCCTGAAACATCCTATACTTTGCACTTTTCCTGTTGATTAGGAGCCTAGAATTGGTAGTATGGTGAACAAAAAGATAATGCCATCTGAGGCACATTTTCACCAGGCAACTTCAGGAGAGCTCCTGCAAAAAAAAATCAAAGTCCCACAGCTTAACTCCATGTCTTTAAAACAGTGCTCTTCTCCAGGAAATATTCCACAGAATAATCCTGACTTCCTTTTGAAGTCAAAATACAGTACTCCTACACAGATTGAAATTTTACAATTCAAAGTTTCATGCACAAATGGACAATGTTCATGCCTAATTAGAATAATTTAGAATAAAAAAATCCCACTGTAATGCTTCTCCTGTAGCTTTTCAGTAAATACGTTTTACAATAGGAAGTTCCACTCCCAAATAATTGTTTACTCCCATTCCCAGCCCTAGTAATCTGAATTCTAACAAGATTCTTTACATGATAAAAGTGCTGACTTTTAATTAGGTTTTCAATAGCTACTTGGCCAAAGACATACCCTTCACATCCAAATCTTTTTCTTTAAGTCCTGATTGATAGCTTCTTTTGAGCTCCCAAATCAGCTGTTAGCATACACTAATGCTGCTTTTTCCAAAACATCAGCTATGAACTAAACTTGATCAGCATCGAAAGGCTGCACTTTTTCCTCTAATTTTGCTGTACCCTTGTAGCAAGATAAAATGAAAACAGGCATGGAAAATTGATGTAAAAAAGAAACAATGCTAGCACTACAGGAACAACACTTTTAAAACACTTCAGCTATGACTTCATTTTTTTTTTAACCACAAGTGTGAAAAAGTAATGATACTTTCAATAGCATGAATTAAAGAAACAGACGAAAAATAGTCTTAAACCTTCTTCCTATCTTATTGTGATTCTGGTTTAATTGTGGTAGGAAATAACTTTTAGTACAACTGACTTCCACAGATTGATGACATGAACAGAGCTTGCCTTGCTCCAGCAAACAGGATATCATATCATATAATATAAAGTACCCCAGTTACTGCAGCTCACCCAGTGAGCTCAGTTCGGACAGTGTTGTCCTTTCCAGGTTAGTTCTGGAGAGTAGCTGCTTTTATAGCTCAAGGGTGCCTTTCCTCAGACTCCTCTCTTGCAGTGGTTTATTGTACTGTTGAGCAGTTCTGAAACTATTTGAGATCTTCCTGAATCAATTGCCACCAGCAGGCTGAACTGCAGACTTCTTCAAAGTGGTTATCTGCCTCACAAGACTCATACCACAGACATAACTGCTAATTACCAGATATTCTTGCTTGAGCAATCAGCTTGATACATTCATTAAGACATCATCTAGAAATATAACTGCAAACCTTTTTGGGAGGTTTTCTTCTACCTCAGATTGTTCCAAGTTGCTGACTAGGGAAGAAGACTACGAATTTTACACTTTGTTTTTACTGGGATGGGTCATTCCCAGCTACCTACCCTCAACAGTTTACACTAGTACTCAGTATGTTTACCAATAAACAACTACTATACTTACTGCCCAATCTCTGCTGGATGAGTAACAAATACCTCATCCTTTTTCATGGATTCAGCAGCCCCTGACAGCAGTGTGAGTTATGAATAGGCACAGAAACTATAATGATGTTTTACTCTGAAATACCTACTACTGACCAATTGCTTTTTTTTCCTTCATTTTTGGCTTCAAGGTTTGTGGAGTTGACTGAGGATACAGTTCAAGTACTTTTAAGAAGAGGGGGAGTACTGGAATATCTGCATTATAATGCAGTAATATTGCACACCCTCTCCTTCCTCATACTCCTACTACAACTACTAAAAAAAAAGAAAAAACAAAAAACAAACCAGCCCCCCCAAAAAACCCAAATCCACAAAACCAAAAAACAACCACCAAAACAACACTAAATTGGGATTAAATCAGGCATTGCAAATTACTCCTAGATTGAGTAACTTGCCTGTCATTACATCTCTCTCTGCCCCACATGATCACACATTTAGATAAGTGTCAAGGCCCCAACTACTGTTTCTGCAAGAGTTCTGTTTTATTTTATGCAATGAAGTGATGAAGGTGTAAATCTCAAGGCTTTTCTAGATTTCCTGCTTATAGTACTGATTTTTCTCACCTAGATCCATGCTATACACATACCCCACTGCCAACTGCCAGGCTCAACTCCTCTGCTCAGCTGCAGTCTTCTCCTGTGCCCCACACACCCTGGCACTCTTTTGGCCACACACAGCTACATTCACTCTTGATAGCAACAAACAATTCAAGCTACAATTTATTTAAATCCAAAAGTAGAGGTCTTCCACCTACCCTGTCTGCAGAGCCCAGTACATATTCGCTTGAATAACAGCTTAACTTGTTACTAGGACAACCAAAAAAGGTGACATCACACCTACTTCTTACACCCTGTGTATGCAGGAAGCACCAGAAGATCCAAGCTTTTCTCTTACTGTTTGAAAAGGACCTCAATTAGGCACTTCTGATTCTTGTGTTACAACAGGTACAGACAAAAAAAAAAGAGCAAGTGTAAGCGTGACTCTCCAACTTTGGAGCCAACCATAATCCTAGCAGTACGTAAATTCAGTTTGCACCTGTCCTTGCAAGACTGTCCTTCAGCAAAATGCAGTCTCTGAAGCCAAAAGAGGCAACTGGGGTACCACCTTCAAGATAAGTGATCTGATTTCCAAAAAAGACAGTTGCCTTCCCACTCTGTGACCCAACTACTCTGAAACTGCTTTCTGCATGGCTCACCTCAGAAGGAAATTGCAGCCCTCTGCTTTACCCTGGAACACGGCATCCTTGAGCAATGACAAAACTGCCTTTTCAAGATTGGACCAGGAGTCGGAAGCATACGCAGAGCCATAGCTTCAGGCATGTACAAAAGTTTTATACCGTAAGTAACTCAAAGTTGGCAAGCTGATCAAGATAAGTGTTGAAGTGCACCATTATGACTCTGGCAGAATTTCTCTACTCAATTCTTTTAGATTTGGAGCTTCATCTTGCCCATCTCCTCCAAGCAAACAGCATAAAACTGGGCAACAGCGGACAATTCATATTGTGGCACACGCAATCCATGTGAAGCCCCCAACAGTTGTCCCCAGCTCAGGTGTGAGCATGTTTTCATGAGCTGTATGTCATTTGTTTTGGGTTTTCTCTTAATGATGTTCATGAAGACAAGCCCAAGGACCATGTATATGAACTAAAACTTTCCCTTCGTTTCAGTATCCTGGATAGTTCCTATTACCATATTTCACTGAAACTTTCAATTTTCTGGTCTTGGTGAATCTGCAACTTTTCCTTCCTATTGTGTTTAGACTTGATGTCTGCCTATTCATGCTTGCATTGTGATTTTGAGTATGTATTTCATCCTTTATTTCTTGCACTAAACTGTCACTTGCCTCCACTCCACTTGAGTGACATTCAGCACCTAGTAGCAATTATAAAAGATCTTTTTGGGATGTCTGGTGAAATCTAAAATGAGAACTTACACTAGCAAGAACAACATGTAAACATTTAATATCCCTTTCTGAGGTACATAAAATACACATGTGACTATTTCTGGACTTTACTATATCAGTAATGTTCAAAATTGGATTCAGGCTACACACAAAGAGGCTTCTAAATTATGTTTTTTAGTTTCCATATTAGGTTTTATCCCCATCTATTTATGCCTTCAGTAGTTTTGCTATGATAACTGTCTATTCCTTAGCTAGTACTTGTTCACATACATCATAAAGTGACAGACTGCAAAAGGTCCTGTTGTGATTTGCTCTGTATTTTATAGAGAAAGTGAATATAAGTATTTTATCTTAGAAGGTGACTGAATATTGAAAAGCAATCATTCTTCTGACATTGTGCTTCCCCAAAGTGTGGGTTTAGTCAAATCATGTTTTTATTCGTTTAAAATATGAATTAAGCTTCCCCAACATAAATCCCTTCATCTACGATTGTAAATACACTGTTCAAGCCAGTGTAAAGTATAAGTATATTCAATCATGTCCTCTGTGTTTCACGATTTTACACTATTCCTATCCTCATCTTCTCAGCTTTCTCTCTGGAGCTCACAAATGGTTTAAATAATTTGCACCTTGACAGAAATTTTATCATGAAATTCATTAATTGCTTTATAAACAGCTAATTAAATACTGTAAGCAACCATGATCAGTGTTTTCCAGATGAAAAAATGGAGGCACTGGGATGAAGTGACTTGAAATTGACTGCAAAGCTACATTACAGACATCCTGATTTTTAATCCTGTGCTTTATGACTGTAGCTATTTTGCTCAGATCTCCTCTCCCTTTCATGCATTCAGTAGACAAGATAAAACCATACTCATGAGATCAGGCTCTTATAGAGTATAAAATTCTATTTTAAAAAAACCCCAAAACTAAACTAAAACACCCCCCACCAAACCCCAGCTGCTTGAATTAGCATCTTTTCATCATAATTTTCTATGAAAACTTACAACTCCTCTATATATCGGGCACTTTTAAAAGTTGCACTTTTTTGCAGGAACTAATAGGAGGCTTTTGACAAAGACTGGCCTCCTCACTCTCCTTCTGACCTTAGCTGACGTGACATCTTGCAGAAATTAAATCATCTTGCGAAAAAAATGGACAACTGTTGACCAACAGAGGACAAGGGTTTCAATTACCATGGTATCTCTTTCTAAGTCATGCCTTCTAATTCTGGTACTGGAAATATGACTCAAACCCACATTGTTAATAATGTAAATAACAGCACAAAGTAGCCTTTGTCACTGCCTGCAGCATCACAAAGCAGAAGCAAGGCATTAAACTGCTTAAAAATGCATAGGTTGAGAAAGTTAAGTACAGCTGCTAATGGTAGTATTATCATTTCCCGCCCCGCCCCACAGGAGGCTACAAAACAGAAGCCAAAGCTCAGCTTTAACCTGCATATCTAATTATTTTGTTTTCTACTGTCCTTATTCATTTCTCTGCTCTCTATTGTGGACTCACAGTCAAGCACTAAAATACACAATCTTTCAAACAAAGCTGGGTCACAGCCTTCCATGATCTGTGCTTTCCTGATACAAAGGTATCAAGATTTAAATGACCTTGGATATCAAGACCTAAATACACTTGATCTTCTAGCAAGAAAGGTGAACTAAGAGTTCATTTTCAGAATTCCGTATGAGCACTTTTCTTGACAATCCTCATCTGCTGAATTGAACTGGGAAGCCACAGTCCTTCTGCCTTTACAAATGTTAAAATGCTATACTCTTCTAATACGTCCCATAAATAATTTTACACCTGAGTAGTCTTGTTACATCCTACTAATTAATCTCAGCAATTTCAATGGAATGGCTCATATGTTTACACTCACATGCCAGTACCTTTGAAATCCATTCAGCTTTTATATCTCCAGCTATTTTCACACTTACAGCTTTACAGCCTGTTCAACTTCAGAGTACAGACTTGCCCAGTGTTTATATTACTTTTTCCAAACTTATTTCAAAAACTTATTGGTAATTTGGCAAAATAGGTAATATCAAGTTTTCAAAAAAATATCCAGACTACAAAGGAAAAATGGAAATGAAACCAGTTTGGATTAATTAAAGCAAGCTTGCCAATGTTTTGATAAGTTCACCGGGAGCTAAGATGAGTGATACGGTCAGGCGACGAAAAGTTTTTGAAAACACAGAGTCACCTGTGCGTGAAATGCAATAGGAAACTCTTAAAGGAGGTCTAAGAGACTCCAGGCTGTGGGCTTGTATCCTCACAAAATTCATTTGTATACCTTTCATACAAGTCTGATAAATAAACTAACATAAAAAGCTATTGTCCATGTCCTGTGAAAAATGAAATGCACTGGACCGGATCTCACAACTTCCTTAAAATAATATAGCCCTTCATCACTTGGATCTTTGTTATGACTTTCAAGTCATAAACTACTTGAACTGTTAACTCTGCTGTTGCTTTTCAATTTTTAAAGGCAGTCAGAACTCAAATCTACTACATACTGTCTGTAATTCCTCCTTAGCTGATGTACTTAGTCCAGTTCATCCCATATATGGCTGGAAGCTTTCTGAGTAACCCAAAGGTCGGAAGAATTGATTAGTAAGAAAACAGCTTTGGCACCTGAAAAAAAACCCTGTTTCTGGATGGTGATATGTCCATAGCTCCAAGTCTTCAGCACAGTACAAATTAACAACATATATTGTAAGTCTTATTCAGCATCAAAAATGGAAGGCATGTTTCCAATATTGGTTACTATGCCTTCATTTCATTGGGCACCTGGTAGCATGAGATACAACGTTGTATGTAACAACTGTCACACGCCAAGTTTTTAATTTTGTTTTCCGCAGTAAAGATTTATTATATTATACTTTTATTTAAAAAATAAAGCCAAAAAGTTATTTTGAGTTATGTTCATATGCTTTGACCAAAAGAGACACTATAGAAGAAAATAAAAATTAAAAAACAAAACAAAACAAAACAGTGCTAGCTCAGTGGATGTTTCTTACTGTATCTAAATGGATACTGGGGATGCAGCTATTACCTATAAAACTTTAATGCCTACAGTGATTCTGAAGACATTAAACTTTGTTTGCTGTTTTAATCATTTTGTCAATAAATATACACCAGAGTAAAATTCTCCCTTGACACAAGTATGCAATTAGCATTAGTACTAATGGATGCTACACATGAAACCAGAAAAAATACATGCTTCTGTAATCCTCAACAGCCACACATGAAGCAACTTAATCATGGCAGCAATACAATGAGAAAAGTTACATACATAAATAAATAAAAGGATAGTCCAGCGGTGAGATTATGATCTTGTTCATGATGTTCCCATGCACTACTTCTAAGCACACAATTACAACAATTGCTTTAATTACACTGCTGGATTATGTACTATATAAATACATTAAAAGGACCATTGTAAACCAAAGAGAAGTTTCTTATTGCAGGTTAATAGAAATAGTGAGGTTGTTTCCTAATTCAATTGCTAAAGGAAATTCATAAATAATCTTAGTTTTATATAGATGAACATTTTAAAATCTCAGTCTTGCTACTGTGGATATTTTTTTTCTTTGTAAAAGTAAGTTTCTAAAAGCATATTCACAACTACATTAGAGCACAAAGATTCTTCAAAACATACTCATGGGCAGGTTTACTTGCGAGTTCTGAGAACTTCAGACTGGCTGCTTTCTGGGCTGATTGTCTCATGCTTTATGCCTTTCTGATCTATGCTCAGTGTCAATTTTCATTTTGGCTTAAGTAGGTTTTAGATCAGTCTTAATGCTCAGATAGCTCTTGCCTTCAGTAAAAGGTTAACTTCATTATCAATGTTTTCTGTGATATAGGTATAAAAGCATATATACATTATATACTCATCTACATATCATCAAGATGTTTCATATGATATATACCATGGGATTTCTTTGTTCCTACATATATTCTAAAAATGCAGGAGCATGGGAAGGAGAGAGGCAAGTGGGAGAGGGGAATATGCCATGGGTATTTCCGCAAAGCATCTGCAAGTGGAATTATTACACACACGGACTTTGTCAAACTTTTCATTTACACAGTTTTCAAACACCTACTTATCCAGTTGAAGAATGCACTAGAAACATATCCTTTGGGTTAATTTCTGTGAGACAAAAATTACTTGGTGTAGTGCTCAGCACCACTTCCCATGCTCACTGTTCTTCCCTCTAAACGAAGAAAGCACTGACTTTTTTTAAAAAAAAAAATTAAATTAAATAATTAAATTTTAAGATTTTGCATTGCAGGCAAAATAACTATCCTGTACTTCTGTATCTCTCACTGGAAGAGAACAGTAACATAATTGCATAAAACTCGTTCTCCCAAAATTTTTAAATACAAATCCACTTAAAGTGAGAAAAATATTGTGTCAGTTACTTGACAGAGTCTCCAATTCTGCGCACTGACAGATCCCCAAAGTGCAACTGAAATATAAACTCCCATAGCAAAGTGCACATTTTCAGGGGAGGCAGAATTACACTAGTTCCACATAATCACTTAATCAGATACATGCTTATGTATGGCTCAATTCTCAATCCATTTTAAAATTGTGAAATAGAGCAATTTTGTACCTGATACTACAAACAGCTGGGATACCAAGCCTGTTGATCTAATTTGAAATATTAGTGACCAATACCTACATTCTTAATCACTCACACCAAAGGCTGTGACAATAACGGCCACTTTTTAAGCTCTGGGTTAGGAACATGCCTACACTGCTATTATTTCTCACCTGAAGCAGAAAAGTACTTCCTAAGATTGGTTCTCCAGAAACTGAGATAATCTTCTGTGAGAACACAGTAACATTTGAAGCACTAACCCCAATTTTATAGCAACTGAAGAAGAGAGGTTTCTGACTACTATCAGGCATAAAGAACTATTTACACCATATCTGAAAACTGCACAGTTGTAGTTCTCCACTGCAATGGTTGTATAAAGTTTAATACAGAAATGAAGCTGCACCACAGAGCTGTCATTGCACAACTCAATGCACACTAACAAACATGTAAGGAAAAAAGCCACCGGCTACAAGCTGGGCACAGTATCGGAGGCACACCACAGAATATAAGTCAGCAACCCCCCTGATGGCAAAACACACACACAGACTAATGGATACTGCAAAGGAAGGGTGACTACATCAGTAGGTTACTGATTCAGATCATGAACTTTATCTCAAAATATTGCATTTAACTTTAAAATAAGGTTTAGAAGAACTTGTAACATTTAGCTCACTGGCACAGATATATTTTATTAAGCAGAAAAATGAGTTAGTCTATAAAAATTAAATTACACTCCTTTGGCTGTATCTAGTCAAGAGGAAAAACTCTAATTATGAGATTGTACTGTCAAATAAATGCAAATTCACATCTTTCATATTCTGGGTTAAAAATTCAAACTCAAGTCAATTATAAATTTAAATCAATATTTGAAAGACTTCAGCTTCCAATGATAAGCAACAACCAAAATAATCAAGTTATGAAATATACTGGTAGAAGTAGAATGAATTATTAAATAAAACTTCAGAGAATAAGGCATTTATATTACACACATTTAAATATCAATTAGGAAAAAAAACAATAAAGGATGATGAAGTGCATCATCTGTTTTTACAACCAATCCTCTCTAGAATTGATTGAGGATGACACAGAAACTAAACTTGCCATGTAAATTTCAGCCAATTTGAAATAGTTAGGTCAAAAATTTAAATTTATTCACTAGCCGAAATTTACAATCTCTAAGCTTAAAATGAGTAAGAACTGCATTTATAGAAGGAAATAAAATTAAACAGAGCAGTGGTACCTGCTATGCACAGCATGTTAGTTACCTCCCAAAGGGAAAATCCAAGGATCTACTCAGAGACAATATAAAATCACACAGAAAAAAACCCACCCAGAAGTTTAAGAGCTCCTTATTTGCTATATTGCAAATCAGTTTCTTCATAGGAGTAAGGACAAGTTATGCATCAATGTATGTCTAAAAATCTATCCAAACAGTTCCAATTTGCATTTTCAATGTGTCACAGTCACACTGGCTGTACTGCAGCCTGCTAGTCTGAGAAGAGGTGCTGAACTGACTGTTCCCTGCCACACACACAGCACACAAGTGGCTGTCCCCTAGCCTACCTGCAGGTGTACGTGTGCACATGTGCAAGCCCGCTTATCCAGAAGAATTGCACTTCCATCTGTGAGGGGTTTACTTGACTGACAACACTTCTCTAACCTTCACCTGAAGGGAAGATTACAGATATGTTTCTGGAAGGCTGATAGAAAGTGAGCTTGCACCGAGATGAAAACATGAAGGAACCAGGGAAGATATTTTAAAAAAACCCAAAACCCAAACAACAAACAAGTAACACCAAACAACTGTTAAGAATTAAATGAGAACTGACATTTTTGTCTGGGTCTATATACCATGTTGATAGCCTTTCAAACTGCCACAGCATCCATTCAAACCTATTAAAAATACTATAGGACCTGTGGTGTACAAATAGCAAAGCCTTCAAACATTCATATAGATGTACCTGGACTTTAAAAGTACCTTGCAAACTGTAACTACCTCGCATCTCTGATACCTTTCTCAAGTAAACTTGAGATAAAATACCCAATAATACATGGCTTCAAAGAGATTCAACTTTCTTTAAAAATATAACTGTTTACACTGGGGAGCTTCTCAATATTTTAGAGAAATACAGTCACTGTGGATGGTGTTACCCAGGATAAAACAGTACCAGCAGTTCAGCTACTACTCCTGATATGTAACAACAATTGTTATTACTTTTCTATGATTCCTAATACAGTGATCTCAATGTACCAGCACAAATGGAACTTGCTGATTGATAAAGACTTTGAAAATACTAATGAACAGTTTCTTAATGCAAAGAACCAATGTCACTGTTCCAGACAGATGGCTGCATACATTTGCTAGGTAGAGAGGCATTCTGCTCTTACTGAAGGACTGAGAAAGGACAGACTACAGCTTAATTTATATTAACAACAATTGTTTACATCAGTAAACTCCATGGTCTAAAGCACTGACCGCATGTGCGAGATACACGATCCCAGAGAGCAGCTTCCCCTTAAATGAGGGTTCTGAAGTCCTGATCTGCCCTCTGCTCCTTAAGCCCACTCCTTGGTACAGAGGTCACACAATGAGCTATTCCTGGCTTGCCCTTTTCGATGTCCAGTGTCTTAACAGCTGGCTGCAGCAGAGCAGGACTCTACACCGACTTGGACTCCCATAAACGCACTTCCTTGCTGCCCCACCCACTCCTGAAGTCCCTAATAGAACTGTAGTCTTCTATTCACGTAGATGGCTACAGAGCAACGTGATGGTCTAAGAACTGTGACAGTTCTTTGTACAACTCAAAAGTCTTCTATGATGCTGAATGAAAAAAGCAATTTCTAGCACAGTTCAAAAGACAATAGAGGGGAGACACAGAATCACAGATAGTTTCCTTTCAAACACATCCATCTCCAAATATGCTAACTGAATATTAATTACAGTATGGGAAAAAAACCCTTAGACCTAAAAAATTAGTATGATAAATATATCCACTTGCTTCCTCCCCTGCACCCCAAATTCCCCCAAATGTTTTCTTTATATTCTTCTCTCTCTTTTGCTTGATGTTTTCTTTCATGGATGAAAGCAAAGATGACTACACTTCCCTTAAGATGAACTTTCAGAGAATATGAATTGCTAAAGTAAATAAAAGAAAGGAGGGAATTACTAATTTAATGCTCTTCCATCTCTTGGGGAAAAAGCCCATGTAATTAACTGTAATGAGATTAAACTAACTTGTTATTAATTTCCCAGTGCAGGAAAACTAAATCTGAGACCCATAAGACTGTGTATTAGCAGCTTTATCAACATTTGGCTTGCATCCTTCAGTTTTTACACCACTTTAAAAGGCAAATTATTAACTTTATTGAGTTGCAAAGTCACTTAGAAGTAGAAGAAATTGAATCTGGTCCCCTTAGGTAGGAATGCCAGATTCATCTGTCACTGAAGACAGTAAATCCGTGGAGTCAAAAGCAACAAACACTATCCAGCACAAATAGATGTATAATTATTAAATTCTTACCAAAACTTTTTTCCATTACTTCTTTCTGACACATATCTTGGACATTCACTGTACAATTCACGATGAACTCTGGAGCAGAGCAATCGTTATTTAGCTGGAACTCCTCACACTGGTAGCACTGTATTTGCAAACCCAAACCTGGAACAGATAGAATTTTGCTCAAAATAACAGTAATATTAGGAAAAAAAAAATCAACACATGCCATAAAGCTTCCTTATCTTTCCCTCGTCTCATTTTGTTGTTCCTAACTACTCAACAGCTCAACGAAAGTATGACTTTGACAAAAATGACGTAAAATAACAGTGCTGCCCACCTCGCTGAGACTATATCTTATATGCTCAGCACCCGGTACAGAATGGGGCTCCTTTCCGTGGGGATTTCGGGGCAGACAAGCAGCTCTTCCGCCGCTCCGGCGCTGGGGACGCTGCCGCCAGCAGGCGGCGGGACACCGGCTCCGCACCACTGGCCCCAGGTTGCCCTCAGCACAGCGGGCTAAAAACTATCCGCGCTTCAGGGAGAGCAGCCCGGCTAATAGATACGCTTCGGCTCTTATTTGTGCCGACGGGTTTACTTAGCTACTAATTAATTACACGTGATTTAATTACTATTATGCCATGCACAATTACAGCTGCAGAGCATCCTTCACCTCCCTCCTTTATCATACAAACGCGGTGCTCCGCACAGCTCTCCGGGAGCTGCTCCTCCCAGCCCTCCGCCCGGCTCCTCGCCGCAGCGCGGCGGCTCCCGGAACCCCGTCGGGGAGCAGCGCATCGTCCCGCAGCGCGAACCCCCAGCCTGTGTGTCCCCTCCTCAGGGAGCGTCGCGGCGGCCGGACTGAGCCCGCTCCCCGCAGGGCTGACCGCCAACCCGCCGCCCAGGGCAGGTGTGCGCGGTGCAGGCGGTCAGCAGGCGGCATCCTCGGAGTCTGGGACCGGCTGCTGTCTGCGGAGCTCGCCTCGCCCCGTGGCCTGCCAACGCTGCGGACACCGGGCCGGGCTGCGCCCTCGCCGGCAAAGGGGAGTTCTCCGGGCCGCGGGCAGGACGACGGGCTCCGCTGCCCCGCACGATTCCCGCTGCGCGCCCGGCGCCAGCTCCGTCGAGGGACTGCGAGGGGACGAAGCCTCCCCGCGGCCACTGCAGGCAGCGCCGGGCAGACCGAGATCGCCGGAGGTGCCTCCGGGGAGGAGCGGCGCGGAGCCCCTTACCTGGAGCCAGGCACAATCCCCAGAAAGTTGCAGCGAGGAGAAAGAGCCGCATCCTCCCGGAGCCGCGGCCGCCGGGCTGGCGTGCAGTCGCGAAGGGGCATCAGCAGGAGGGAGGCAGCAGAGGTGCCGCGCACTTGTGCCGCTTCCCCGCCGCCTCCGCTGCGGAGAGGCGCCCCGGGAGCAGGCGGGGGAGCCCGCCCGGCTCCCGCCCTGCCCAGCCCCGCACCGCGCTCCAGCCTCGCCGGAGTTGAGCGCTGAGACTGTAAGAAACTGTACGAAAACCGAGAGCTGGGGGGCGGCTCCCCCTCCCTCCTCCAGCACCATGTGATGCCGGCGGAGCGGGGCGGGGATCCCCACCAGCCGCCCCGCGCCTCGCCTGCCGCGCTTCGGAGACCGGCAAAGACAAAGTTCAGCGACGGAGACAACACCTCATTCCTGCCCCCGCACGCAGCCCGGCCCGCACCGCCAGCTCGGCGTCGCACTCCCGGGCTCCCGCGACCCTCTGCCCATCGGAGCGGCTCGCTCACCTCCTCCTCCGCTCCTCGGGAAGCGGCTGTGAGGCGCTTCGCTCCGGCCCCCCACAGCTTCCCCGCCCGCCCGAAGCCCACAGGTGGCTGCCGGAGCGCAGCTCTGGGCGAGTCACGGGCCGGGCGCCGAACAGCGCAACGGCACCACCCGCCTCCCGCAGACGCCCCGCACCGCCACCTTTCTCCGGGAGGGACCGGGGGAGGGCGCGGGCCCACGGGTGGCCCCTCATTCTGACAGGTGCCGGTCTCCCCCTTCGGCCCCATGAAAAGGGAATTAAAGCGTAAAAACGGGCGGGAAACAGGCCCGAGTGGCCGCGTACGTGTTGGTGCGACATCCCCGTGCTTCCCCCGCGGACACACGCCCGGGCTGGGGGCTCAACAGCCCGCCGCTCGCTGCCTGCAGGTGGTCCCGGGCGCCTTGACGCCTCTCCGCCGGCGGGGCGGGCTGCTGCGGCGGCCGTTGGCGGGGGCGAGTGGGCTGCGCAGAGCCGTTGGCGGGGCGGGCTGAGGCGGCGCGGGCTGAGGCGGCGCGAGCGGCAGCCGTTAGCGGGGCGGGCTGAGGCGGCGCGAGCGGGAGCCGTTAGCGGGGCGGGCTGAGGCGGCGCGAGCGGCAGCCGTTAGCGGGGCGGGCTGAGGCGGCGCGCGCGACCAGGAGCCGTCGGAAGCGCCACGGCAGCGCCCGCCCGGGTGAGCTGAGGGAGCCGGGGTGTCGTGGCTGCGGAAACGTTATTCGCGCCGTTTTAACCGAGCCTGAGGGGGTGACTCGTCTCCCCCCGACAACCACGTATTTCTCGTTGATCGTTTCACAGCCTTACCTGCAAGGGAAGAGTCTCAATCAAGCTTAAATTTCTCCTCAGCCGCCGTCTCGCGAAATCCTCCAAATGGCTGAATCCCACTCGCACGTGCGCTGTTCTCAGGTATAGTCTGCACGTGGTCACGTGTGCGGGCGCTGCCCGGCGCTGGGCGCCTCCTGTCGGGCTGCGCCAACCTCCCCTTCTGAGCCCGGGGTTCACACCGACCCTTCCCAAATACCCCTCTTGAAGCACACGTATGCAAGAGAACTTTTATTTACCAAAGATGTTTCAATGAAAATTTCTTAAAAGTCGAAAAAAACCCGATGCGAGTATACGGCAGAAATGACTCAAAATATAACAAATTGCACAAAATATTAACACTGATCATACAATATTTCAAAGATTAACAGGCATGTGCTAAAGAAACTGTAGAGTCTAGAAATATCCCAAATATATCTAGTTTACAGATCGCTGTACAAAAAGCAGTTATAAATACTTCACATCTAGAAAAAATACACAGAACCTTTGAAATAGACTTTCCCTTACATATAAACAACCTTTGTAGAAAAAACAACACCCAATACACACCAACCCCCCTGCTCCTAGATATGTTTGAACTGGTTAGCACCAACATCTTAAAGCGAATCACAAACAGGAGTTTAGGTTTTTAAAAATTATTTTAGCATTTACAATTTAATGAAGACCAAAACGGGGACTACAAAAAGATAATACGATACGGTACATTCAGAAAATGATAGGAAATGAGTACAGAGGGGGTGGAAATTAAGAAATTACACTGCAGCCAGAAGTAAAGGGTGGTTTGTGTTCTCACTCAGACGAGACTCCCGGTTGTGTCAGCAGTGAATTATTTGACCCTGATCTTTCAAACAGTTATGCACATGATTTATGAAGTCAATACCAGCCTTTTAATTGATTAATTTTCTTGTCATGTCAAAAGTCAAAACTCTTTCAAAATAAGATACCTGTTGTGAAGTTTTAATAACTGAAATGCACATTTCCCTATAACACCTGTATGGAATTGCACTAGAATTAAAAAATAAAATCTGTTTTGTAAAAGGGAGTCTGAGCAAGTTTATTACAAACAATTTGGCAGGCTCAGGTTTATGGTTACGCAGTGTTTCAACATACAGTTTTAAGACTAGAACAATTATAATTTTCTTTAAAAATCTACCAACTTTACTTGTCAATATTAACATTAATTTCTTTAAGTTAGTAATCTGCCATTACAGGAGCATAGCACCAATTTAATAATTATTGCTGTCATTTTTCCCTACAAATATATTTTCCCAAGATATTTACATCTGTACAAATATTCACAAAAGTGCAAAATTAAGACTTTTCTTTCTGTGTCCCCGTTCACCGTGTTCAGTGTTGGGTCTCACGCAGGACGATGACCGCGTCTCGCCTTTCTTATTGCTGTGTGGTGAACAGTCCGAATGCCCCGCTGTGTATACGGCCATTCGGAGGGAGAATTTTCACCAATTCTTCTCCCCCCTCACTGCCCGCTCACCTTCAGCTCCGTTACGTGCCGCAGTCACAGCCCACTGGGAGAGTCCTCACGCGTCGTTCGAGCCTTGGCTGGCGCAAGAGGAGAAGCTGTCGTATAGAGAATCACTCAAGGATTCTAAATTGTCCACGTCGTGCCTACCCAAGCTATTCAAGGAAGCTGCTTCTTTCTTTCCATTTGCTTCCTTTTGTCCTTCAACCTCGTTCAGACAGTTCTTCTCTTTTTCTAATAAAAGTACGTTATTGCTGTTAAATTTATTGAGAGACTCCAGGGAAATTTTAGATAATCTATTCTGGGAATCCTCTTTTGTTTCTTCAGTTTGCTTTGATTTCTGTAATAAGCAAGGGAAATATTAGAAACATATTTCTTACAAAAAGTTATCTTACTGTACACCACTAATTCCTGTCTTTCCAAAGTTCACAGGGTTAACAGAACTAGATTGTTAGATGCTTATATCTCTGTTACAATTAAACAGAACTTTAATGTTCATTTTAGGATCAATCATAATTTTAATGATTCTGCTGAGACAAATAGGACTCCATTTACAAAACTGTCAAGTGCAATTAACGTCTTAAGTAGCAGATCCTAGGTATGCATGTGTTAAGCATCTCCAGCATCTTCATGGTAATTTATTTCTCCTCCTTTAAGAATACTTGGGATATGTTTAAACGGTTATTGGTTTAAGTAGAGTTTGGAGCCTACTAAAAACAAGGGTGCACAGACATGTTCAGAGGAGAAAAATAGCATTTTCGATGAATTACAGACGCAAACAAAGCTTGCTAGAGAATAACCTCACGTTTTGCATGTGTAAGCCTATTGATTTCCACAGACCCAAACCCTCTCTAATAGACAAGAAAGCAACAAGACAGGAAATTATACTGAACTCGGCCAATCCCCACAGACCAGAATCAATCGGATATTGGCCAGGCCTACTCTCAGAAGTGGTGTAATTCTGGTGGAACACCGGACGATGTATTAGCACATTATATTAAAAACACACTGTAGGATTATACAGGAGTAATTTTATCCCTTTGTTAGCTACCTGTGTTTTCAATCACAGATCTAACCAAAGAAAAGTTAGCGAACTGCACAGGGAGCAGTTCAATAAAAATGACCTGCTGTTCATATACAGGGTGTTTCAAAATCTGTGTAACTCCTCTTACAGATAATGTTATCACAGAAACAGGAGATAACATTCAACGTCTTATAGGACTCTTGGAGAGGTACGATGCAAGAATGCTAAGAGATGCTGTCAGAGTGCAACCCATTCCTCATTTTTGGTGTTACCATCAAATAGTGAAGACTGAACCAGTAAATTAACATCAATCCAAGACGAATACTTTGGTTTAAATAGAAAATGAAAAGGTATTTTAAGCATACCGAAAATAAAGCATGGCCATGTGTATGGATGATGCGGGTCACTACATACACAGTTGTAAAAGGTCATTAGAATTTTTTGAAAAATTCAGGTTTCAACTACGTCAAATGTTACACACGCTGTGCTGCTTATTCTTGGAAATCTTGGGCAAGAGGAACACAAATTGTTACACAGTTTGCTTCTTTAAGATAAAAATCAAAGTGCCAGTCCAATGACTGCTTAATTTGTGATCTCATCATATTTCCTAAGCTAACAATGCCCAGATTAGGTGAGTTTTTATCAAATGTTTCAAACAAACTTAAAGCAACAGGAGATGCTAAAATCTAAGTAAATGAAAATTTTCTGTTTGGTTCATTAATTAATCTTCCGTGTAAAAAATTTTAGGAGATGTCATGCTAGATTCTGATTTTAGATGACAGTTAAAACTATGGTCCCCAATATTTGTAGTTACAATGTTTTCTGCAATAGAGGAATATAACTCTTGGTAATGGAAACAAACATAAATTTAGGACCCTTCAATACACATTCTCCACAATTTCAGCTTAAAATGTTCTTCCCTTTGCCCTCATTTAAAATATTATACAACATTACTGAAACAGTTGTTTCACTTCTCTATAGGCCAGGTGAGAAAATTCTTAGACGTGGCATCAACAAAGTACATATTAGCACTTTTTGCTCTTCAGAGTACGAAACCTAAAATACATTTTATATGGCAGACTAAATGATTTTTGTTTGTGTATATTTCTCCCATTTCACAGCTTTATAAATTGAATGTTGCTGCTTAGCATAGACTTGGGGCTTCAAGAAGTCAATACTGGTGTTAGCAAGGTCTATGATAAAACTTGTATTGATTCAAAGGAGCCAATTTCAACTTCGGGGTAGGAGGAGCAGAGACACCCAGAGTGTTTGCTGCACAGAGCAGTCCCGATGAAGTATCAAAGTAAGAGCAGGTTTAAACCACAGGACAGACTGAAGTTAATTCAGTGGTACATTCTCCATATATACAGTAATATTTTATCCCCTGCAAACACAACCTTGACTGTAAGCCTATTTTAATCACACCCTAGTTTGTTATTTAATATAAGGCTAACATTTTATAAAATATATTTGAGAAACTTCAGGGAACAAAAGTATTCTCCACAAATTTTAAGTAAAACCACTGAATCAAATGAAATTGAAGCAAACTGAAGCCCATCAGTGAAACCCACTGCCAAAAGATACACAGAGTAGTGAACAGTACATCTATGATACATCAAGGATTAAAGGAAAAACTAATTCTAAAAGTTGCAGCAAAATTTATTACTAAAATACACAACTCAGAAATAAGCTATTGATTTTTTTTTTTGACACACAGCTGTCCTTTTAGATGTCTTAATGCCCAGTTACATCCTTTTGTAAAAAAAAAAAAAATAAAAAAACCTTTTAGTTTCTTTAACACATTACTGCAATAATATGCAGGTATGCAAAGGTAATTCTCCTGTCATGTGAAAAGCAATACTACGTGGTTTTTTTTCATTTGAAGTGGGTGTAATCTGTTCGGCTACAATACAGTGTTTCAGGCCACCTATTGCTCATTTTATAATTGGGTAAGAATGTGACATCTTGATAGGACTTTTGGTAGGGATTTAATATTTGAGAACTGTACTCAGATACCAGATGTACAGTATGTACAATATGATCTTATCTCATGATTTTACTAGTACAGCTGCACCTAAATAATCTGTTAAATTTCCTGTTAAATTGTATATGGAATAAAAATGTAGTTAGAAAGTTAAAATATGATATTCAGGTCCTTAACACACGGGAGAAAACTCACATTCCAAGCTCCATAAGCAAAGAAGAGAAAACTTTAAGCAGAGATATTAATATAAGAACCTGCCTAATCAATGAATCATTTTCTCCCAGAATAACAAAATTATGTACATTCCTAGAGTCGAATTTCTTTAAACTTGATGTGTCAGAACAAATGTTACCCCAAGTTCTTTAAGAATTTTTTTCTCTAGTTACTATAGATACAATTTTGAAAAAAATACCAAAGAGTATTTATTTAGATTCATCCTTAATTAAGTTTCTTATTTTTCATGGTAGTCACAACAGCTGCTAGATGAATCAAAAGGCAAAATGAAAGCAACTATAATTAGAATTTGCCTGACAAATTGTGTATGTGGTTAAGTAGTGTCTTTGGTGTTTTTCATGTAGATTTGTTACTAACTTCAGCATAGTCCCAGATATAACAATGAACAAGAGTGAGCCCAAAGATGTTAGCATTGTGCATTTTAAAATAATTAGTTCATTAATGCATTTAAGAGCCACACTAATGTGAACCAGTAGCTTTTGCTGCAGACAGGAACATTTGGCAGCAGATCAGATGCATTTTGTATTCACGAGAACCGGGTGAGATTTGGTAATAGCATAGAGAGCACCCAACCTCTAGGTCACAGGTTCCAGTCATATCTTCCTATATTAATAGTGACTCTCTGCATAACGAACAAGTGGTTTCATCACCACAGGCAAATAAAGGACTTGCTGATTTTGTTCAGTGTGGTCAGAAGCACTAAGATGGGACCAACAGTACGTGTTTGCTCTCAGACAGGATCCTTCTCAGAAGTAAGACGTAAAGCCATTGCAACCTGAAGGTGTTGACTTTGCTGCTGACTATTCTGCATCTGTTCTATGAATAAATAAGGTGTCTGATGCATTCAGTATGGTAACTATATGTTTCCTTAAATTTTAAATGAAGGGATAAACTTAAAAATATGTAGTCACACATTCTGGTCTAAGCAAAAAAAAAAAAAAAAGGCTCTGTGCAGAAAAGGACTGTGATTTTCACAGTGTTTCTGTAAAAGTGCTGGCCCATCACCCTAAAGCAGATCAATGTACAGCTTGTTTTACTTATATTAACTATATTTCTGTATAGAAAATCCATACAATTTTAGCCTTAGGGTAAGGGGAGCATTTGTTGTTCTAGTCGGTGTAAATGGAGAACTTCCCATCACGGTAGTTTCTTAGCTAGTCAGCGTGGGGTGCTTCACACCACCTGAGAGCAGTGACTAGTTGTCAGGAGAAACTCTACCTGACATAATAGAGAAATTCATCATGAGTCACATCACTTTGAAATACACTCATGAGTCATGAATCAGAATAATGTTTCCTTGTTGGCAATATCCTAAAGGGAATAACTAAAACCCATTAGTGATATAATAAAATCTGGCATGTCACTTCAAGCACAGCAAATTAGGAAAACAAAAGTAGCCTGCAGTTACCCTGATACATTATAAATAGGTGTTATTTCTACATTAATACATCAAATTAGATTTCTTTTTAAACTTTAAAAATGAAAGGTTACATGTGGGTAGAATGCATTTTCAGTGCTGTGTGATCACGGACTAGTCACAGCTGTAGCTGTTCTGAACAGCACAAAGACATTGCTGGTCTGATAGGAAGGAGCAGGGAAGGATGGGCAGGTTCAGGGGTGCAGAGGACCCCACCGCTGGCACACACAAGGGTTGCAACAGTAAGTCCATCTCTTCTAGGTGGTAACATGCATAAGCTCTGATTGCCTGGTGGTTGGGCTATGCTTGTAAGGCATGCCAGTACCCAGAATTAGCAATGAACCATTCTGCAGGAAAAATGCATTTTCCAGCTAAGTTTAGTTAACCAGCACTTTAAAGTGCTCGGAATCAGTTACACACAATAATAAACTGAACTTTATTTTTGTCTCCCATGCACTGGTCAATTTAGTTTTCAGATTAACACAAAAGCAAGAAGGCCATTTCTTCAAGTGAAGTATAAGAGCAGAACAGTATTGGGTAAAAACAACTAAATTGCTATGAGAATTAAATATAGATCAACAAAATCAATATTTAATTGTATAATTCAAAGTCTTTCATTTCAGATCTGATCTCTAATAGGAGATACAAAATATGTTCACTTTTTTTTTTTTACTTATTATTTAAAACTTTATTGTGAAGGAAAACAATTTTCTTGATTTTTACCCTTTAAAAAATTGTTACTTACTTTGCCTGCATACGTTCAAGACAAACTTGATCTCACAATGCCACTGTTCCTTATTTTAAAATCCAGAGTTTTACCAATTTAGATATCCTCTAGTCCTACAATTGCTTTGTATTTATGACACAATGGGTCTAAATGGGATATGCAGCTGCAGCATGACATAGGTTGCTTATATATATAACTTGTGGAGCAGAGCATTTTTAATATGTTCGCAGCTTCTTGTAAAATAGGTGTATTGAGATACGGAGCAGTATTCTGATCATGGTGTAATCAGAAGTAACTTCCCACTGAATTCCATGGTGTTACAGGACCAGTCTGCAGCAGAAAGGTGTAGGATAAAAGGAGTTGGTTTTGAGCTCCCAGACATTATCTCTCCCTCAGGCAGCCAGGGCCTAATGCAACAGCAGCCTCTCTGTGGAAGGTGAACAATCTCCAGATTTCATTAAACATCGGATGGACAGGCAACACTCTGCAGTGAAAATAGTTGTACAGTAACATCCAGGAAACTACAAAGGTGGAAGCTGTAACTGCATGACCTCTGCAGTATTACAGCTGAGCTAAAATGCAATATTTGAACTTCTTTCTCTTTAAAGTATAACCTTAAATATTAAGTTAAGCCTTGCTCTCTCTTGTATATTGTCAGAAGCTTTAATCTATTTTCTGGACTGACAGTAAAATAATTTTTGAAATAATGAATCACCTTTTTCTACTTGAGCAGAAATCCCATGATTATTTTGCTGTAGCAGACAATGGCATTCTCAAAGGCACACCATCAGATTTTCAAGATAAACAGTAAGTGCCAGTTTATTTTCTTGGGAAAAAGTCCATTGATATGAAGTGTTTTAAAGTTCATTAGTCTGTTCAGCAGTTTATAGGAAAGCCATATATATATATAGGTACATATCATCCACTTATGGCGTTATGGGTAATATAACAGTGACAAAAGAACCAAAGCCTGCCTTCTCTATTTAAAAGTATAACAATGTATAAATATATTTAAGTTTTAGTATCACAATGACAACATTTCTGATGATCCTGAATTGTAGATAAATTACCTTAGAGGAAATAAAGCTCATTAGCACAAACTGTGTACGATTCATAACTGCAGATCTGGACAAAACAGCTATCACTTTAATGAATAGGTTACTGAGGAGCTGAGACTTAATGTCTATAGCTTGAATTCTTGTGTGGTTTAGGAGATAAAAGATAGTGAACTGAGCTTTATGCTTTCAGAAACATAGTTTTCATAATGATGAGCTGACTAGGTACATTCAGCATTCTAATGCCAAGAATATCATGCTCATCATTTACAAAGTATATTATTATTTTTTTGATATGATAAGACTGTTTGACCTGATTAGGTATATACCACCCCTCTTTGAACTTTTGCAGAATTTAATAAACTAGGATTTTCAGGTCCTGGTTTCCAGGTCAGGTAAATCTAACTTTTTACCTTCTGCTCTGTTATGAACAGAGCCACAAATATAGTTGTTTTCTCATAGCACTTCAGAATAGCCACTGGATGCATCGACTATGACTGGACAAAGTTTATTTAAAACAGAATATGAACTCTAATTCTAAATGGCAATACCTTGAAAAATGGTCACAAAGCAAGTGCTCAGTCAAGTGTGTTGAACGGAGTTATTAAAAAGAAAAGCAGTTAAGCACTGGTACATTCTCCAACAGGTAAAGCAGGCCTCACTCTGTTCACATGGGCGGAATTACCAATTCTGTTTCACAAAGAGGGAATCTACCCACTAAAAGCAACACTTACTGCAATCAGACACTCATCAAAAGGCATTAAGGAAGAAATATCCTTGGTGAGAAAGGCAGTTGATACTCAGTTACTAGAACCTGATAGACTGAAAATGAACCAGACTTGCAAAGGATATACTTTTCAGAGATCCTTTTAGATTTACTTGTAGAGGGAGTTGAATGACAAAATTGTTCCGATTTTCTAGGGATGGGAAAAAAAATTACAGTGCAAAAAAATTCATATTGAAATACAAGATTGCTGACAAAGTTATTGAACTTCATGTAACCATTTGAAGTTCAATTCTATTCCTCAACAGAATTATGTTGAGGGTTATGTTGCCAGTGATAACTTCCTGAATGGTGCTGTAACTGTGCAGTTTGAAGTAACTTCACTGTTTTAGTCTTCATCAGACTATTTCATGACACAGCGCTTAAGTATACAGAGGTTTGTCCTACTGATTGAAAGTAGTTGTCCCTACGTTGATGAAAGTAAGGGCGATTGTTTCAATGGAGACGGGGCTTAATAAAAGAAAGGCTTACAATTTTATCGTAGATTAGAGGTATGGATGATTTTTTTTTTTAATTGGGATACTTAATGAGAACTGAATCATGAAGAGGAAAAAAGGTATAGTTCAAGAAAGATTTTTAAAATCTAATACAAAATGCAGTTCTTAAAGAGACAGACTCTATCACACATTAGACTGTAGAAAAAATTCCTCTCAAACTCGGTAAATGCAGGATCATACTCATACAACGTATAATCTCACCAACATTTTCAGTAGTTGGGGTCATTTTTGTGTATGGCTGAAGTGTTCTCAGACTACTATTTCTAAGTATTAGCTGTGTTCTTACCTGTCTTCATTTTACACCTTTGGCTTTTTTGAACAAGACTACTTATTTTAGTAATGACAAAGACACTTATCCTCTCACTCTCTACTGATGTCAATCTCCCAGTATACTGATAGAAAATGGAATTGCACTTCAAGACTGTACTACAAATGGAAATTGGTAGTGGGTAATGATTTTCCACACTAGTAATCCTCCCTTTTGAGTACTGCACTAGATTCACCTTAAGTTAGCCTGTGACTATCCAAGATACATCGGCTGACCTAAGGGCAAAAAGACAAAGCAGCAGAAAGGAGCAATGTTATGTGGCAGCATCAAGAGCCAATCGGCAGTATGAAGAAACCATGCAGAAATAGTTCTCCCAGCTATGAAAATTGTCTTGTTGTATGCACTAAGAGGGCTGTGCTGTCTGCAGGGGCATTCAAAGAGTAGCAATCTCTGCTGGAAGACCTGCAGAGGAAAGAAAGGGAATGTCCCTTCTAACAAGTTTTAAAGATGATTCATAGAGGTCATTTAAACAAAGGAGTGAGCTCCACAACAAACAGTTTTCTCTGGTTTAGTCCCCAAGGAGGACAGTCAGGAAGGGACAAACAACCTTTCCAGACCCAGCAGTCCACCTCTGTGTTACTGCATGTTTAACTGCTGTGGAAGGAGCCTCCATGTTTGCATAGGTGGTGCACACACATCTGAACGATATCTCTTCCAAGCTCTGACCAAACGGAAATACAGAGGTGAGAATTTTCACATTTGGAAGCAAGATCTTTATTTTTAAAATATTCTGAATTAGCATGCTTAAACCCTACCCCAACAAAATAGGTTTTTTTTGGAGCCTGAAGTTGTCATTCTCCCTCCCACTCGAGATTTTAATCAACTCTTTACATATCAGATTTTTTTACCTCTTATTAATCTAACCCAAACCCATTGCCCTGTCTTTCCCCCTCTGTGACAACTGGCGTCTGGAAGGCACGGAAGAAACCCCCCAGGTGTGCTGCGCTCTATGAGGACGTGGATGCCCCTTCTCTCAGTGGGGGTGAGGGGAAGTAGCTGGGCAATGGTGTCATGTTGTACACTGGTAAGCACTCCTGCAGGCAGCAGAGGAAGAGGCTGTGGCCCCAGCTGCCTTCCCAGTAAACCTGTTGCAACCTGAAATATATGTGTACGCTCGTCTGACCTGTGCAATGAGACTACAACAGTTCCTTTGTAATCAGAGAAAACTGGGACAGTATAGATGCAAATCATGATGCTGGTTACATGACTGTGCTCACCACCTCTTCAGCTGGCATTATAATCTGCACAATTTTCAGTACTGATTCCAGCAAAGCATGAATTGCAGAATGGAAACCTATGTTTATGTTCATCTGTCATCAAATCCTACATAACAGTACGGTTATTTACATGTACCTTCTAAATTTTTGCAAACAATTTATCTTTGCTGTAGAGCAGAATATTTTGAGGGACAGAGGCACAATATGCACAGAAATCTGAGCAAGAGTTTCAGATATAGGCTGCAGAACAAAATTAAAGTAGAAGGATAAATCCTCTCTTGCAATTTTTAGTTCATTCCAGTACACCAAGTCGTATCAATAAAGAGCCCATAGTATAAGTCAGCTAGAAAATAAATGCTATGAAGGATGTTCCATTTTATGTCGTTTGAATTTGATTAGTGATTAGTCTTGGTGGTTAAACCACATGGGAACAGTAATCAAGGTTTCCCTACTGCGGTTCTGTAACAACTGGAAAACACTGTTGGCTCATGTCCTATACCATGATGGGATATTAACCTAAAATCTAATTAATCTATGAATAAATTATGGTTCTAGAAACATACTACATTATAATCAATTTTAAGTGAGTTCCTAACAGAAGATAAGATGAAGAAAAAGCTGTAAAATTACCAGAGGTTGATAAATTCTGTTTACTATGACTGATGATTTTTATGGAGGATAATTTTACAATCCATCAAACTTTTGTCAGTTCAAGAATCATGCTGCCAAACGTATGCAGTAAATTAATTTTTAAATTTACATATTTATTAAAAAATCTTATTGAAAACAGCAGGAAGTAAGCCTTGTTTGAATAATAAAATAACTTGTTATTCTACTGGAAAGAAAACAAAAAAAACAACCAACCTTCTATTAAGATGATTTTATAGTAAGGCAATAATTATAAACAGCTACATGAATTAGTTAACCAAACAATGTATTAAATAGCCAACCCCAAATTAATCAAGAATTTAAAAAAAACTGTTGGAAGATAATCAAGTAAAACAACGTAATTTAAAAGCTGAGAAATTCATGGCTGAGTTTCAGATGTGCTTGAGGATGTGTTTGTTATCTCAGGCCCACTGGCAGGAGCTGCAGCATTCCCTGTGAAAGTGTGGGGAGCTGCAGGTGTCTGCACAGCTGACCCACGCATGGTGCTGAAGAGAAAAGGAGGCTCAGCAATCCTCTTGTGCACGTGGCACCAGGAACATGCCCAGTGCCATGTGCTGCTGGCTCCAGGAATCACGCTGTCACCCAAGCCTACGCTTGTTCTCACTGAAGTCCACTGCACCCTGGGCACCTCCCGCTAAAAGCTGGATAAGAACCACAGAAACATCTGCTGAACATGGGAATAAACAGAGACAACAAGGGAGCAAGGACCACGGCATGTGGCAGGATGTGGCTTAACTCATGAGGGGAGCAGGAACTACTTCCCCACCATTTGTGCAAGGAAGGATCAAGAAGAGTGCCAAAATGGTGGAACTGGGAAGGATCGGGATATGATCTGAGGCAATTAAGGCACCTTAGAGACCAGCCGAGCAGAGTTCTTGTCTGCATCTGCTTGCAAGGCGTCATTTCAATATTAACCATCACTTTCATCACAAAGATTTTCTGCTTCACCTTTGACATGTTACTACACTGCTGTGATTCCTGTGCTGTTCATACCCCACAGATGTGCTCCTGGAATCAAAAGACCACCAGAGACAGGTCTCATGTCCTCATTGTTTCCTTCCCTGGTCTCACCTCCACAGTTACTGCAGTTTTCTTTGCCCACTACTCCTGCTGGGGCCAGCCACTCACACTCTTGAAATGCCTGCTTTGCGTATGCAAAATACATAAGCCATCCTGTTGGCATCCATCAGAAACAAGACTCGCGTAACAATGACGATTGTGCTTCCTTGCTCAGCCCTCTCACTTGTCTCATGAGAGACCAGAATCAAGGAACAAGCCTTCTCATCTGATTTATAGATTATGGAGTACCTGGTATGTGTTCAAACATGGCAGTATGCCCCTGGTACCTGAGAGAATCCATGTCATTTGGGGCATCTGCCACAATTACTATGAGAAAGCACTTCGCCTGTGCGTATTGACAACATCAAGAATAGAAACAGGCTAAAATTAGAGTTAATAATTTATCCACTGGACTAAAATACATCTTGATGGAAAAAATATAGATCATAACTAATCTCATGTTTATCAGACAACTCAAGGGTACAGTCCTGGGCTGAAAATCAGTAACTGTGTGAATTAATCCAAAAGGAAATGAAAAAAACAGGGCTACCTGCAAGGAATAGGCAATTCATGTAATAAATGCAGATTGTAGATGATATTCGTTTGCCCAGCTCTAAAGGACAATTAAAAAGAAACATTGTGAATTAGCAGAGTAATACTGGGCACCAAGATGACCACTGCTGGAGATGCAGGTGGAAGTTCCTACAGCCAGGATATTTATGAAGTGTGCCTCCTCACAAAATTAAAGCAGTGATATATGTTTTTATTAATACGCATATAATTTGGCTGTGATCCGAGGGGAATTTCAGTTAATTTATGGGCTTAGATTTGTTTGCTTCATCTTTTAGATACAAGTACATCTGCTTGTGGTCATGAGAACCTCTATCCTACTTTGTGGTTTTGCATGTCAGGCATGCAAACTCTCTCTCACTCAGATCTGGCAGGAGGCATTAGCGGTTGCAAACCCTCTGTGAGGGGTACAGCCTCAAACCAGAAAGGAGTCAAAGGACAAGTGTGCTGGACAGACCTTTGCCTTCTGCCTTTGCCTTCCCTGGATACCAGCAGGGTTCAGGTTAAGCAGCTAACAGGATTGAAAAGCCTGGTAAACATTCGTGCTGAGCCCATCTGGGCTATAAAAGTCCCCTCTTTGAATGCGAGGTGTTATTTTGACAAGGCTTTGGAGGCTTTTGGGAGAAAAGGAAGCACAGTGAAAATACACACTGGGAACCCCAGTTCTGTGGGGTCTGTTTGGCTGTGAGAAAACCTTCGCTGGGAATGACCAAAGAAGGAATTTGGTGTGAGGAACCAGGACAGGCTCCTGTTCCCACAGTGGGCTTCCTGCAGTGACAGAATAATGTATTTTTTGTATTGATTTTGCTACAATTTGTGTATAAATAAAGAAATGTATACGTGAAGTGAGAGCCAGCCACAAGAATGGATTTTCTCGACAAACGCTTTAGAAGATTTATTGACCTTAGCAATCGAGAAATGTTGCTGCAGTATTAATGCTGCAAACTGCTGTGACATACTGGTAATAGAGAACATGTTCCTATGCCTAAAATACATATTATAATATTGTTAATATAATAGGCCACTAGGAGGACTAAAATACAACTGGAATTCAAGTAGACACAACGTAGAACTAATATGCACTCATTTTCTTGAATGACCAAAGATGATACAAACAGGAAACCTGGATAAAAAAAATAAAGCAGTTCCCTGGCCCTATTAGTGAATGCATAATTTGAAGAGTGTTGCTGAAAATGAACAGGCATTTGACATTTATTGGAATACAAAAAAAAAATCTTTAAAGTGTTGATTTCTTTGATATTTTAGATTATTCAGCATTCAAGTACTTGTAAGCATGGAATAAAACTTTCCTTTGTGTGCAGACGGAGCCCTGTATGGACAGCAGGATTGCCAAAGGTGGTACAGTTCTGCTCATGCAAAACTCTTTGCACGATCAGAGTGTGAATTTGCTTCTGACGTTCTGAAAATGCCACAGCAGAGGGGCGATGTGTTTGTGGTTGGCCCTTGTAGCGCAAGAGCCCATCCTGAGCAAGAATGCCTGATGAGAATATTGAGTGATAATGATTATTTGCTTAGCAGTGCTATGGGGCCTTCAAAGCCCTGAAAGCAGCCTCCTAATAGTACTGGATTAAATTATAAATGCAGATGGAAGGTATTATTTATATTCTTTATTTAAAAAGGGGGAATTAAATAGCAAGAGAAATTCAGCAATTTGGACAGTCAGCCAGAACATCACCCTGACCTCCATAGTCCTGCACTCTTAACTGCTAAGCTTTCTGTCACTATTTGAATGTTTATTCTCTTATTTGCAGGCAGAAAATTCTCTGTGGAAAAACAGAGGCCTGTATTGTTTTCAGTAGAGAGCATGTGAAATACTCTTCGACATACAGGACCTGGCATTTTATGCAGTAGTTAATCAAATGTTTTGCACTGACTTCAGTAGACTTTGGATCAGTCTCTTGATGCATTAGAGAGATAAATTATTTAACTTACTGAGTTCCCCTAGAAACAAAATATTGAGCTGCAAACAAAGCTAACAAACACCAAATGGGATACCATCTGCTGTAATGAACGGAACATGACCAGTTTCCCCCATGCTTGAGATTGTTCCAAAACACTATCTGAAATAGGTTTGTTAAACTCCCAACTGTCTCACAAAATTGGCTTAGCACAGGTTAGCAAATGCTAATACCACTCGCAACAGCAAGCCAGACTCCAATATATCAATTGGAGTTGTCTGTGATTTTATTTCTGTTGGACTGCCCTGTGTAAAAGCTCAGGGATTTTCTGCTGTCTAGAGCCTATAGAGCCTATGGACGTATTTCTGTTCATGCACTGTGTCTGAGGGCCTATGGACACCGAGTAGTTTCTGTCCCTGAGTAAATATGAATAGTAATTATCTGTATAATGATGCACTCATTAATCTGGATTCTTCTATCCTTTGACATCCAGACTCCATGCCTTACAGCCTTCTGGAGGAACAGGATATGGAGGCAAAGGAGGCTCTGTCTCCCACAGGAATGCCAGGAGATTACTTAAATGCCCAGAGCATTCCCTACTTGGTATCAAAGTTGTTAGCTGTGATGAAGAACAGTTCCCAAACACTCTCACAGGGCAGGAGGAGACTGCTCAGCTAAATGAAGTGCATGTGACACTAGTGGGTGCCATGAATGTTAGCTCACTTTCCACCAGGAAAACACACTAATTGAGCAACCAAGTAGTTTTTACATAATGTGAGGAAAAAATCCGATAGTATTTGATCTGTAGAACAAGAAAAAAAAAGTCTCCATATCTAAATTTCTGCATAGCCAGACACTTCATCTTGTGGTATCACCACTGCAAGTGATGGAACTACCATGAGCAAAGAGAACCTCCAAAGACTATTCAGTCTTGAGGAGGTAACAGCTCTCCATATTTTGCAGCTCTTTCACATGGTGACTGATGTTCTTTGGCTTGCTCTGCTGACTCTGTTTTCATCATTGTGCTACTACTGATGCCATGATACAGATTCCATGTTTTTACACTGGATTTTATCTATAGAAATGCTGCATTATATATGTTGAACTCTATGGAACCTTGGCTTGTTATAGCAGTTCTCAGAAACATGAAAAGAATGATGTTCCAGTAACAGTAATAACAAAAATATTTTGTAAAATTATATAGATTTATAGTTCTAGCATTTTCCAATTGCTCATACTCTAATGGTATGCAAAATGCAATAACAAGTTGGGTTTAAAAGACTTTCATTATGATATGATTTTAACTGTAACATCGTAGGACCAGATTAAAAAATACACAGTATCTGGCCTTCCTTCCAACTCACGGGAAACTGCCTGCTGAGGTTCCATGCTATTGCCCACAGAGCCAACGTACAGAAGGAGGGTGCTAGAGACCAAAACTTCCAGACAGAGTGAGAATATCTAAACCAATTTTCAAGCACCTCTATGAACACCATGATTTTCACAGGATCCAAATACGTGAATGTCAGAGACATCAACAACTGCTGCAGATTTCTAGCACCTTTGAAAACTGGGCAGCTGACGTGTCTAAATATCAATTTAGGCACAGCCACTAGGAAAGGAAGCCTGAACAAAACAGCCTTTATTTTTAGTGATTAGGGGCCATGAGCAAGAGTCTGCAGCTCTTTCACCAGCGAGCAGGAATCATGTGGTGGCTGCTCAGCTACTTCTGTACCTTGGTTTCAGGTGTTGTCTGAAAAGGTCTTACATGTTACCAATAAGTTTCCCAGTCTGGTAACTTTTCTGTGAATACAGTGTCTTGGTGAAGTTTGGATACTCCTGTTTTAAAAAATATTGTAGACTATTACTCATGATTAACATTTTAATTTTATACTGCTCAGCAATATAATATTTTCATATTTAATTTTTTTCATTCCCACCAATTTCTGCTTTACTTTTCATCCACTCAAATCCATCTAATAATGCAATCAAGAGGTACAGCCAACATGGGTTCACAAAGGGAAAGTCCTGTTTAACTGGTCTGATATCCTTCTATGATAAGGTCACCCACCCTGTGGATGAAGGGAAGGTGATGGATGTAGTTTTTCTGGATTTTAATAAGGCTTTTGATACTACCCCTCACAGCATCCTTCTGGACGAGTTGTCCAACTCTGGAATGAGTGGGATCACGGTGCGCTGGGAGAAGAACTGGCTGAAGGGCAGAGCTCAAAGGGTTGTAGCAAATGGGGCTTCATCAGGCAGTTGGAGCAGATGATCATTGTAGGCCCCTTCCAACTGAGTTGAGTTCTGTTCTATTCTATTCTATTCTATTCTATTCTATTCTATTCTATTCTATTCTATTCTATTCTATTCTATTCTATGCTATGCTATGCTATGCTATGCTATGCTATGCTATGCTATGCTATTCTAATCCTATTATAGATTTGTCCTGGTTTTGTTAAAAAACAAGTTTCTCTTTTAGTGAATTTTGCCTGTCAGCTAAAGCCTTCTTATTAGCTGCATTTTCCTGGAGAACCAGACACATATTTTGGTAAACCTAGCAATGGAATGCAAACTTATTGATAAGTACGGATGGACATCTCGCAAGAGGGGCAACGAGAAACCGGTGACTGAGAGACTGACCAACGGTGTATAACATGCCATTCACATGAATACTTCATATAAAAGTGGGAGATCATGAGGATCTCGTCCCTTTTCTCCTTCCCTTCTGCTTATGGCCGACATTAGGAGAGGACCTTGCTAATCGTCCCTGCAAACTGAGGCCTAGTGAGAGACTGAATCCAGCTCTGGTTGGCTACAGAGTCTAATCCAGGACTTTGGGTGCTGGCTCTGCAGTTGCTGAGACTTTCAAGATTGGTTTTGTATACTTTGTATTATTTTCTCTATTCTTATCAGTAGGATTGGTAAAACATCTTTAATTTTTCCAACTCTCTTCTCTCCGTCCTTCTTTCCCTCCCGATCGCCTGTCCTGAGTGGGAAGGGGGGAGAGGGAGGGGCAAAAGGGGGAAGTGGGGGGGAGAGGAGGTTAACAATACATCTGCCGGGGTTTGATTGTCACCCCGCAATCTTAACCCTCGACAAGATTCTGGAACAGAAAATGAACAGCGATTTCAGCTTGCGAGCAATCTGAAGCCTTCTTTTAGAGCATGCTTTACAGAGCACTCAATAACCCACAGGATATGTGCATATGTAATAGGATGTCAGAAAAATAACTTTTAAGTGTTTGACTGGCAATTATTCAGATAATTCTTCAAATAATCACTTGTGGTTTTATTTGCTGAGAATAACATTAGAGTAGTTAAGGGAAGTTCTTAAGGCTATGGCTTTTTATAGCAAGTAAAAGTGCTAGTGATCTCTATTAACGATCAGGCAAGGAATG
This sequence comes from Patagioenas fasciata, assembly GCF_037038585.1. Classification (NCBI taxonomy): domain Eukaryota; kingdom Metazoa; phylum Chordata; class Aves; order Columbiformes; family Columbidae; genus Patagioenas; species Patagioenas fasciata. The sequence continues at coordinate 8,393,348 of NC_092526.1, read as the reverse complement.
GAGTAATCCAGAGAGGTGGCACTAATAGGAGCAGAGATATCAGGATGTGTCTCAGTCACTGATGGATTGATGGGCAGTTCAGGTTGAGAGGACTCTGATGTATGCTATGAAACTTTATTTGTTCCTCTTAGCCTTTGTGAAACATAATTAAACGATTAAGTTACATAGCTATATCTTTAAAACGTCTCAAACTTCCTTGTGTTACTTTATTGCTAATAAGCCTGCTGAATTCCATGATTATTTCTCCTACCAAACACAAATATTACTTCCAATGAAAGTAACATGGATGCTGCACAAGGTAGTCATGTACCAGGGCCTAACACTAAAGATACAGTAAGAAATATTTCACTTTGGGACTTGCTATAAATTAGAGTGTTTGAATTCACAAAAAATATTTAACAAATACTTTTCTTAAGGATTTAGACAATCTGTGTGTGGAACAAACTTTAAACAGCTACATGATTTTTTGCAGATATTTGACATAAAATTTGCCTTCTTTTCAAAGAGTATGTCGATTAGGATATTATTATCTGTGTACATATAAAAAGAAATAGCATCTTTTTAAAAAAAGAGCAATAGTTTGCTAACATATTTTTAGCATACTGGCACAGTTCCTGCTACCATCCGCTCTATAACTTACTCCTCATGTATTCTGCTCAGGACTCTCATACTAAAAGATCAGTCATTTCCTACCCTTCCCTGCATGATGTTTGAGTGCTTTATGCAAAACATATTACTGTTATAGATGGAGAAGGCAAGTTTCAGCTGGAAAAACAATTCAAAAAAATATTAGAGCATTATTCATCTCATTTAACTCTGCTAATCAGATGCTACTTTTGGAGTCAAAATATTTTCCAGCTTCAGAAAACAAACAGTTCACTGAATACCTCTCTGCCCTGCTGCTCTCATCTTGATTGAGTCAATCCAATGTTTATTGTATCCAATTTATTTTTTAGCTTTTTCTTTTATTACTAATAAAATTTCTGCCGTTATAACAATTATACTATCTCACAAGCTTACTAATATTTATCATTCATTGCTGTTAATGTGCCCAGAATTCCATTTTGGCCTACAGTATAATTATAATATTCCAATTTAACACAGAGAGAAGTGAAACCTGAAGCTTTATTTCCAACGATGGAGGACTGAAGAGTGTCTGGTTACAAATGGGAGAAACATTAGTGCACTTTGGGCCACGCTGCAAATCACAGCAGCTCCATCTGTCAAACCTTTGAAAAACAGCTCAGAATATTTTCCACTCAGAAAACACTAGCAAATGATCATTTTATTCAATATGTACTTTTGGTTCTTATCAGACTAAAGGATCTACCTACTTATACCCAAGAGCCATGGTGTCTTTTAAATCCTGATGTAATCTCCAGTTACATAGGCAAATAGCCGTAATAGTGCTCAGGGTGTGTCTGCAAGGCACGGTGCAGTGCGCTGTGAAGATATTGGTGAGCCAGCTCGGTGGGCTGGGACCAAACTCAGTGGGGTCTTATCACCACTCCGCTTATTTCAGCCACCCAGCCCCACTGAGAAACAGCCTGGAGTAATTAGGCCACAAGGAGCTGCGCTACCGCTGCGCCCAAGCAGGCTGACTGTGAAATAGCTACGTACCGCTCTGCCTTGCTCTGGGCATTCGAACACGAGCTGTTTTGGGCCGTTTCCTCAGGGACTCCAGCAGATGAGCTGCAGGACATTTTGTGACATCTGAGCCAGTGTGTAAAGTGCTTATGCGACTCCTACATGCTGAAAAGACAAGACTCTCTCTGTAATTTAAAATTACTTGCTGAGAAGGTGAGATATGGGGTTTCTGCTCCAGCAATCTACTCATAAAAGGACAGAGTTCTCCCCTCCTTACAGTGCCAAAGGAGTTATATTCAGCGAGCACAACACTCCAGCTGTGGCCACAGGACAGCTCAGTGTGTTGCCTTAAATCAGACAAGCCCACACATCTGCACCTGGCGCTTGGCAAACCACACAGGCACACTTCCCTCAGCGCTGGGGGGATTTACTGTTACGTGACATCGGCACTAGAGCTGCACCTACATGCCAGTGATGCTCCAAGTCCTTAACTTTCCTCCTGTAGCTCCAGCTTTTCACTTCCTCCGCATCTTCTCTCAGACTCACATCCAAACTATTCTCCTGTTAGCCTTGCACACCATGTGTTTTAAATGCCACAAAGCCTGCTCTACTATGCCAAAGACTTTCTGTCCCTCACCAATATCCAAATACTCTTTAAATAAAAACTGTGTTAAAATATATTTGAGTTAGAATGTCGCCACCTACTCGTCCCCATAAATACACTAACCAAACATAAAATAGAACTTTTACACCAGCTGGAGGGCTAGTCAGAATGGGGTTTGGTGGCACAGCACTAAAACTACTGAGTCCATTAGCGTTAAAAGCAGAACTGCATCGGCAGATAACAGCTTCCTGTTCTTTTAGGGTTTTTCCCAAAAATATCCCTTGCATACCATTAAAAAAGACATTTTCTCTGATGGACTCTGCCTTCCAAATGTCATTTTGCTTTGCCAGAGCCTTTTAAAAACTTTAAATAGTTATGGAGAATGTTATCATCCTTCTTGCTGAGCCGCTCTCCATTGCTTGATTTTTTACTAAAAGTCTCAGCAGTGTAAGAAGCCTCAGTTGTTTCACCTGCAAGGCACAGGGAGAAAAATGAGTCTCTGTATAACTGCAGCTTTTTATTGTTGCCAAGCTAGTTCCTCAGGCTAACTGTAAGAATGTTCTTCCAAACTACACAACATTTCTTTTAAGTGATACACGTCAAGTGAGACTTTGGTCCCAGGAGACTGCCTGGCAGTCTTCAAATTGATTGTTTTGCTGTCTCTTCACTTTACTTTTTGGAGTCAACTTTGATGGCAAGCTACTAGAAACAATGAGACCTGATTAGGAATATAAGGCTTGGTAGCAGATCTTGGAACATGAACCTGCTCTACGGAGGGGAAAAAAAAAACACGCAGAGATGTGGGATTTGTTGATGTTTGGAGACATCTTAGCCTATTTCTAATTTCATGTTTCCCCACGAGCTGAATCAGAACCAAGGCTAGGAAAAATATTTTTAATTCTGTACTACTCCCATGGGTGTTATGGTAAAATCTGTTTTCTTATCAGATCATGCTCCTGTGGTTTTTGTCACTTACATTGTCAAATACTCCTATAAAATTCCCCTGACAACAGATCTTACATCAACTTGGGTAATTACTCAGACAGCCTTTGCTTTGACGGAACAAGTATTGCATCATTCATCTGAGAATCAAAACCCTTTGATTAAACAGAAGGGAAGTCTCACAGCCCCAAGCCTGTCAGTGGGTAAATTCTATTGAGACAATTTTGACAAATGGCAATGTGTAGCTTAAAGACCTCCACGCATTTCACATTTAGGGAGCCGGGAGGGACTGCGGTGCAGAGAGCAGCTCCTTTAGTATTGCAGTCCAGGCCCAGCGAGGCCTCACGCTAGCGCTCACAGTGACCTCCCCGTGGTGGTGGCGGCAGACGTGACCCTGCGCCGTGGTGGCAGCGCCAGCTCCAGGGACAGGGGGACAGGCAGCCTGAGCAGGGATGCGGAGACAAGGGAGCGCGGGGGCTCCGGTCGGGGCTGCCGTGACCAGACTGAGCACCGACCCCAGTGGGTACGGCTGCAGGGCCCGACACCCCCCAGAGAACACTGGCTTGGGTCCCAGCCAACGCGAGCACCACGCTCACTGCATGCTCCTTTTTGGGTGAGGTAGTTTGCTCTGCTTTCAAAACAGAGGTGCTGAGACCGAGACAGACACCCGAGTGCGCTGGGTCATCTACTTCCCTTTTGTAACACTGCCCTTTTAAAAACTACTGCTGGATCTTCTATCTACACCCTGTGCTAACATGATCTGAGTTTTGAAGATCTCATATAAAAGAACAAATATAGTAAACGTTGGTTTTGGTTTCTGTGGCAGAGAGGATGAAAGGACAGCTGGTCCTGACTGATTTAGAAAGGCTTCTAGGCTGGCATCACCTAATGTCTACATTAATAAACCACCTCCTCAAACATATGCAATGATTTTATATACTAATTCCTTACATGAAAGAAAAGCATTGATCTTAAAACTCACAAGCCAAGTGAATGAGTCTGCAGACTTATTCCCTATCTACAAATTGTGCAGTGGTAGTATCTTTTTTAACATCTTAGTTTCATCAGGGCTAGGGAAGGAAATATAACTGATTCCTTCCTCACCTTATCATCTGCCTCTGTCTCAAGCCTGGCAAAGAAAATAGCAAAAAGAGGCGAGGTTTCTGGCCAAGCAATGAGCCAAACGTCACCCAGTGCTGCCCCAGCTGCACGAACTCTTGTTATTATGAAAGTATAAGCAAGGTAATTATTTAGTGCTCAGCTGGGCATGCACTGAGATGCAGTTTCACTCTCTAAAACACAAATGGTGGCTACAATAGCTGTTTTTCACTAGTTGCCCACAGAGGAAAGCTTGGGGCAATGTTCATCTCTTCAATTTTGACTTGAAAGTTGGTACTCAGTACAAGTGAGCTGCATAGACTCCCTTTCTCTGGTCAAGGCAAGGAAACAGGTAATCGCACATGTCAATACCTCCTTCCCGCTCTAAACACTCAGGATGCAGCTCTTCCCAACTGCTAATTGGATCCAAATAATTTTCTTATTTTTTTTTCACATGTGATAAGCAGAATCCCTCCCTAAGCACACCTGAGAATGTGACCAAGAATTAGTTCTCTGTGAAAGCAGAGTGCACATGGTCTCCCTGGAACTACTTCAGACATTGAAATACAGAGAGTGTCTTTTAAGAGGGGCTCTATTTAAGAGCCTAAGAGCTTCTCTCTTTCAGAAAGAAAAAGGCACACTCAGAAAGTTCATACCCTAGCTCAGCACTTACTGATTTTGGTAGGAGACAAGATGCAAGCTGAAGCAGCTCATGCCTTTTTTTGTTTTCCCCTTACTCTTGCTCAGTGTAGCCTGCAGAGGTGTCAAGGCTGCTTTAACTATTGCTGTAATTCAGGAATGCTGGAACATCCTCTGTAGTATCAGCTTAATGCTCTGGGATCCTAGAAGGATGGCAAGTGTTGTGCAATTAACAAACTTTCTTATTTCTAGTGCTTTTGCAGATATTCCCCTCTGTTAATACAATGCATTAGAAGACTTGTGAGCACAATGAGTCAATCATATGGCATTAACTCCCAGACAGCTCACTCTGCTGTAAGAAGCCTTGAGTTTATCTGGGAATGCCGCCACGTCAGCCTCATTTGTGAGTGCAGCCAAAACAGTTCTCTAATTTTTCCTTTTCCTGTATTTGCCATCAAGCTCTAACAGCCACTTGAACTGAGACACACAGTGGTTTCAGCATTTGATCTCCTTCACGAATCATCAGCAACACATACAAACTCTGCTGTGTTGCCTAAGACCATAACTTCACGTTGCACATCCAAGCCTCGGAGAGAAGTCAAATGAGCCCCCTAGTTCAATTGCTGATGTAGTTAACATCGTAACTGTGACAGAAATGTCACATTACTCATGTATGTCATCACAACTGAGGGAAAGCGAGAGGATTTAGAAACTTGTGATGGGTACCAAACCCTTCCACAAAGGATCTTCTCTTTAAAGTGCTCATCAAGTCATGCCTTGAAATACAAGCAAGCCTTGATGGTGACTCAAATTAAAGTAATATCTAGGGACAAAGGAAAGCAAGAAGGGCTGTATTACAGAAAAACAGTATGTGATGGTTGGTTAAGGACAGAGAAGAAAACACATTTTTCATGATGCTTTGGGATCATAAGGATGATTAAATAATAAAATCTTTGACCAACTCAGTTACTTCTCCAAGGGAACAAAGAAGACAACAAAGAGTCTTGTGCCATTTCTCATTTGATCATAAACTAAGTTAATAAACAATGAGCCTGGGTGAGGGAAATTTATCTTGTTTTCTGAATTCCTATAAGAAAAAATAAATCACTGAGCGTTTAAAGTCTGAACAGTAAATTAATTGAAATATGAAATAATTTTTTCATTGCAAAAATGTGTTAGCAATCATGACATCAGCAAACTGCTCAAGGCACCACCAGTTCCTGCTACAAGGAGGGGAGCAGCTGTGTGTTGCAGACCTCACTGGAGTTTCACGGAATAGGTGTCTCCCAGGGGTGACTGCAGTGGACCTGGGATCAGGCACTACAAATGCGTTATTAAATCAGAGAAGTTTCTGTTTAATTAAAATTAATTCAATTGATACATATAGAAATTATTGTTTCTAGTTTTCAAAATACGACATGAGAAAAATATACCATGGGTGTTAATTTAAATGGAAGTTTTATGTCCATGATTCAATGCATTTTATTCCCTTCTTTGAAACTGTGATTTGTTTTTCTTGTCCAAAATTCTGCAGTCTACAAAAGGATGACATTATTTCTGAAGATGATAAATGTAACATCAAATTGGTCTTAGTGCCAAGAGAGTTTAACCAGGAAGCTGTTTTAAGACTTGGCAGATAAGAAACTGGAACTGTACATATTTCTCCTTTCAATGTGTAAAAAAGCCTTTTTCGATTCCTCAAACTGCCCATTCGGCGTCCCTTTATCATATTAATTGCCCATTGGTTGCTTCTCTTCTCAAACTCCTGCACAAAGCTTGTGTATGTACTTTGGGGGTAATGCTGGTGAATATGTTGGGTGAGGAGACAATTCAAATGACAATAAGTCTGGGTTAACAGAGCTTCCTGCCAGAATTTCTCATTAGAGCACCCAATCTGAAGCCACTACCGTACCGGTGCTGTACAGACCAATTTAATTGGGCCGAGGGGCTGACACAGCACACTGCTCTTCTGACAAGCAGAGTAAACTCATTCTGTCTATCACGACACTTGGTGTTTTGTAGCTTTTTTTTTTGAAGGCTTCACACACACCATTTGGGAAAGAAATTCAAAGCACGTAGCACGGCCTTTTTCAAAATGCCAAATATTCTGTATGAAAGCTGCATTTTTTCCTCCCTCAAAACCTTTTTGTTGTTGTTGTGGTTTTCAGAGTTGTTGGCCATAAGTGCCTCAGTTTCTCACGTCCCCCTTTTTTTGTGGGTAATGTTCCAGATGAGACAGTTCTAATTTAAACAGACTGTGGGTCTTCTTGGGTTGGACAAATTACAGCTGAGAAAAAATTCGCCGTGCTGGTTCAAACAAGGAGTTCAGGGCAACCTGCTTTTCATGGTTACCGCTTCTCATTTGTCATTCTGAAAAGTTTAATACTAACAGGCAAATCTCTAGTGCCTTATTGAGCTTTCGTTGTTCACCAAGAGGCGATGCTGTTTTGAGAGCTTTTGCAGATCCTCAAATAGTAATCTCAAAAGCCCCCCGATATAATGAATGAAAACTGCTAGTGCTGAGTTATACCTGTTGCCATCTAGTTTAATGATAGATTTTTACGAGGATCCTAAGGCTATTTCAATGAGTTTTGTTTAAGTTTTGATGCTGATTGTGCACATTGCAGAGATGCCATATACAAAAATGCACAAGAACAATGAATTAAAAGTAAATGCAGCTCTGAGCCACTTTTCTATTGTGGATCCAAATGTAATTGCTCTGTTAACAGTAAAAGACCCTGGCCTTCAGATGGCAGAACTGATTTTTTTTTTTACAACATATATACATACATATATAATTCATCTCATCTGCATAGTTAAGCTATCAATTTATAGATGTTCAAGATGAGGAATTAAGTGGTCACTCAAATGATTTTCCTTCATCTATAATATTTAATACTCTTCTGCTACCTTTTTTTCCTTTTCTTCTTCCCAATTATGAAGCCAGATTCTTTAATTTTTTCTTTTTTTTTCTAATACCATGCAAATATATCCAAATTGAAAAATATTCTGGATACTAGTGAAATTGGGTTGACTGGGAAATGTGGTAGATACATTTCAGGATTTTTCTTCTGAAATTTGTGAATCAATTTATATTCGGTTAAGCAGGGCTTTCATGCCAGTGGAGCTGGGATACACAGGGGCACTGCCAGTTTGTTCCACACATTCCTTCTGCACATTTGGCCCAGATTCCTGAAAGCTGTAAGGCTCTCTGGTTAATCACCTCTGAAGTTACAATGCACAGTGATTTTCTGAAACTGAAAACTGGGGTCTGGGAAGAGATAAAAATGCTTCTCCGCTTCTGAACTACACCAGCAATGCTGCAAAACAGCAGCTCATTCATTATTTTCTGCTACCACCTTTGTTTATACTGCAAAATACCAAAATGTACCAAGTGCTACACACAAAAATGAAAGAGCTTATATTTCAAAAGAAGAAGAGCTGGGGAAACAGATTGAACATGGAGGGAAAGTGATTACATGGCATCATGACTGGGTGGCTCTATTTTCAAACAAATAGGCTTGTTAGCGGAAAGGACAGAAAAAGTGAGATCGAAGTGTGAGGATGAGAGGAGAAGGCATGAGAAAAGAACGGGAAGAGAGTAGGTTGAGAAGTTGCTTTTCAGGGTTATTGAGACTGCATGATGTCAGTTTCAACATTTTTAGAGACAGAAATAGCAAGGGGAGAAAACAAATTTGTCTCAGTTTAAGATCAGGACTGATCTTCATCAAAATAATGTTTGAATCCCTCAAATTAGGAGCTAACACCAAGAGTTATCTCAAAAGAGACCAGAATATAGCTAACTTCCACAGCATGGTTCCATTTGAATACTACTTCAGATGTTTAAGTCATTTACTGCATGTTGTTCTATACATATTATCTAACCATATGTGGAGGAGCAGCCTTAAAAGATAAATTCTATGTTTTCTTGCTAGCCTTAAATTTCAACTCCTCTCTAATGGCAGAGTGCTAGCACCAGCCTGCCTCTACTTGTCAATTTTGGAAGTCTAATTCTATGACAGGTGAGCATCAGTATGTAACATGCTGTTCTAACAATATTTAGATCTTTACTCTTCTGCAGGTCATGCTGTTTTTTTCAAGGCTGCCTGGTTTTTGTAATCAATCAACACACTGAGGAAAAAACAAGAGGCAAATGAAAGTAATCGTGAAGAAAATGAGAAGTAATATAAAAATCACAGTAACTCACACTTGGGCTGTCCTTGCCCTTGCTGTCTTTACTGGAAGCTCCACTCAGCTGCTCGATTAAACTGTAATGTGTTAATTGTTCGGGTCCATTCTCTCCAAAATGGCCATAGAGATGGTGTTGGTATAAATCCAAGATTGACATTGGGTTCCCCAGATATGACTTTCTCTGATTTTGTTTTTCCTGTTCAGCTGTAAGAGATGTTAAAAATAATATCATTATGCCATCTTTAATTGATGAAATGCAGTCTGCATACACTGTTATGTAATTTTACAATTTTAAAATCTATTTCAAATGTTTTAATGTATCTGGAATTCAGTGTAATAAAAGCATTAAAATACTAGCTCTTAACTCTCCAACCAATGCATATACAGGGGACTGTTCATACTTAATATTCAAGGTGAAGGAGATGGTATGAGACAGCCAGAATTAATTTCCTTTGTTCTTAAATTATAGATGAGATGGTTAATTTGGGGGTATTGTTCTACTTATTTATTTGCTGTAAGTTTTTGTTCTTCTCTCTTAATAGCCTTTCATGGCAGATGTGCTAAGTTCCTTCAGCATGTCTTTCAGTTTTACTATATTTGATAATTCTCTAATTTTCCCTACATTTTTAGCTAATTAATACAGCAGGATAAAAAAATAAACTGGTAAGGTTAGAAAACAGGCCCTACCCATTTGTTCTAGATCCTACTGTAATACAAAGAACATCAGGAATAAAACCTCAGCTTTCAAAGTCTAAGGCTGAAAACTCTTTCAGGAGATCCAAACAAAATGGGAGAATTTTTCTGCAGTTGATGAAAACGTGCAGCAGACAGAGGCTCATATCATCAGTAGCTTCTTTCCTGACAATTCTTGTTACACAAACCTCAACCCTACCTTGTAACCTAGAGCATTAGAAGAGCTTCTGCCTCCAGCACTTCTAATGGAATTGCATCAGGATAAAACCTTCATGAAAACGGAACCAAAACATTTTCATGGTTGAAATGGAGAAACCTGGAATATTTGGGTTATTCCCTGCTGTTCTACTGACCTTCCCCATAACATTGGGCAATGGACTGGGAGTCTCATCCAAAGCCCACTAAAATCAATGAAGGTCTTATCATTGACTTTCAATAGTCTTTGCATCCGGCACTCAGTCTGCCAGTCTTTCTGTTTCCTGCTCATAAATGGAAAATGAAAATCACTCCAACATTACCAATGTGCAACCAGTGAAAGCTCATTAATGTTTTGTGGACTCATAAAATAAATATCATTATCTACGCATATGAAAATATTCTCTATGAATCAGTTTGCTGCAGCCCCCACCCCATGAGGATGTTGTCAGGTTATATCAGTTGTGTGCAGAAAGAAGCTAAGATCTTTGAACACAGAATGGAATAAAGTATTGTTATTAGTACAATGTCAGAACTGCATTTATAGAGTACAGAACAGAAATCCTGACCATAAGGAGCGACCATAGCAGAAAGACTTTTGCAATAAGGCTTTATAATTTTTCTATTTGTCTCAATCACAATTACGAATTCTAGTTCTGTTACTAGCCCAAAAGTTAGGCATATACACATAATTAATGATTTGCTATGTAAAATGGTGACTTCAAGTCATGCTTAGGTATCATTAAACTTTGAATATGCTGCCATTTAATACATTGTGCTTACACACAATAAAATCCTTTTTTTTTTTACAAACTGTGATTAACTAAAAAAAATATCTACCTCTTTAACAAAACACATCTCTTTTGTATTAGAACATGATCTGTAAAAGGCAAAATCTCTAACAATGAGTGTTTATGGGCTGAGTTAAATGACTTGCAACATTTCATACAGATTAAAAAGACAAAGTTACAGGAGTAACGTAAATAAACGGTTCAAGCTTCCTACTCTGCTCTCTCTGTGGTGGAATCACGAAAAATGGATTAGCTCTGAAAATGCCAAATGTTTCAGTCCAACTGCCAGCAGATACTAAAGAGCACAGTATGTCTGCCGACAGTATCTAGCCGCCCATGGCATTTGAACACATCCATCACTGAAGTATCTACTGTAGGTGCTAATCTCTGCTAGGTCAAGCTCTTTGCTGTGTGGGTCAGCACAAATCCTGTGAATCACTGACGCTACTGTTTAAGCTCTCAGAGCTTCAGAGGTGCCCAGACCTCGCGCTGGCCTTTGCACTCGCCAGAATTCATCTCCTGCGGGGAAGCCGTGGGCTGCGTGGGCACGGACGTGAGCCATGGTCCTCCTGTGCCCGAGGGCACACTGAAAACTGGCTAGCAGCACAGCAAGCTGGTGGTCTAGAGAAGACAGCAATTTCTTGGGTTATTAAACACATAGAAAACTGTCAGCTCAAGAAATTCACTTAAGGTGTTTTTATCCACTGGAATTCAGTAAATTCCAAGTTGCCATAAATTCTTGCAACAAGGTTTGATACTTGAAAATGGCAATATATACATGGAGGACAATGAGACTTTGTTATCACACCACAACCAATATCCCCTTGATACAGAGGCTGGAAAACTATGGCCTTGATCACTGGGTTATTTCAACTGGCTAATATAATTACAAAGAAAAAAGGAGAAGCTATCTCTATAGCCACCTTTTAACTTCTGTAATAATGTAACTGAAGACTTCTTTTTACTTCCACTGCAGGGATTTATGCCTAAAAACCTACAAGTTAAGCTCCTACAAGCAAAAACTGTGGAAGAGAGGAAAAAAAGATACACACATAAAATAAAAAGCAAAAAGTAATAAGAAGCTAATGGAAAATTAGACTGAAGAAAGATCTGGGGTTAGAAAGTGAAAACTAGACGGAAAGTTCAATGAAGGACACTATCTGCTGCTGAGTCAGAGTGGAGATGAGGGATAAACATTTTTATGTACAAATTTTCAATTACCTTGTTTGTTGTTCTTTGTTAACTCTATTAAAGTCTCCTCTGCAGTTCTAAAATAATTTGTTTCAAACTCTGGCTCCGGCTCACTGTCACTGCTGCTTGCAGAATAAGTACACACTCTCAGAGCTCTGTCCTGTACAAATAAGGGTATTGCAATCATTCAAATGATGCATATATATCAAAATAATGTCAAAGAAGGTATTAGGAGTGGAAGGTTTTATATTCATCATGTAGTATAAATGGATAGTTCAGCTGGAAAAAAATCTGCATTACCTGTTTAACTAACCACTTCTTCTTCAAGTAAGTAATCATCAGTCTGACATGGGGCAAATAACACACTCTTGTCTTGCCAAGTCCCCTGAGACAGTCTGGCAGACACAGTCCAGATTTTACCATATTTTCCATTGTGACATTGTTTTCAAAACCACCAACATTGTCAGATAATTTCATCCACCAAGTTTAATTTTAAAACATCTCAACTATGTTTACTACAGTGTTATTTGTAACATGGAAAATTATCACACAATAAATGGTTTGCTGCAAGCAATTCTAGAGACAATTAGGATTGCCAGTAGATACTACTCATGCTTTCTATACCAGTAAATCTTAAATTCTTCCTAAATTAATGTCTCTCATCCTGGCATTCACATTACAGTATTGGAGAGCCCTTAATTTGCAGCTGACTCCTATCTCATTGCTCTTTGGGAAGCAGCACTAAGCATTTTCTTCTGGGAGTAAAGAGGAATTCTGGGAGCTCTGGACAGCTTCTGATCACGGAAGGCTCAAACCTTTCAGCAGTTCAGTACAACACAACCCACAAAATGGGTATGGGGAAGCTAAGGCTGACACTGTTCAGCTAATGGCATCTACAGGTAAAAATACCACCTACTCTCCTAATCCAAATTGCCTACCCGTGACTCAAAAGTGTTTATAGTTCTGTTTTTCAGAGAGTGATACTAATTTCGCCCTCTTCCCATCCATGTTGGCATTTTTAACTGATGCAGAGGGACATCCATTTGACAGGAAGCACATACTCATGGAGAGGAGACCAGACCTGAGGATACCTGCATGTAGCCAGGTACGGCCAACATTACCCATAAAATTGGGAGAGTACGAGTCACCTGTAGTCCTGAAGCCATTTAGACACATTCACACATCAGCTACACCCACAGTGACCTTCTGACTCTTGGGCAGACTAATTAGTGGTAACACACGGATCACGTATTAAGATGGTTTTGGGACTGGAGGTGCTCAGTCACAACCAGCTCCAGGTGAAGACCACAGCACTGTGGTTGTTACTTGGAATCCTCACTACTGCACTACACGGGATTCACCTCCAGTTTGTCAATGACATACAAGACAAGCAATTTTATCTTTCTTTCTGTTCTAAATATCCAGAGCATGGGATACTGCAGTCAGTAACTACTTGGATAAAGAGGACATGCAAAAAAGTTACACAACAAAATGTTTTTAGCCCCTTGTAACATAAAGCTTGTTAGCCAGCAGTCCAACAGTTTCCCCTCTTAACGCCTACTTTCTTGATAAAGTTTTTTTCTCTCTTTGCTAACCTGCTGACCCTGTACTTCTCATGGGGCTTAACGGTCTGGCATTCCTGAATATGAATAACTTGACAAGCATCAGCAGTAGCTTTTACACAGGTACATGCATTTGCCTGTCTGTTCTTTCTGCAGTTTTCATGAAGAGATTAAGTGACAGACAGATAATTGCAGGGATTAACCAAAACCACACAGAAACAGGTAGGATGGGTATCTTCCCATTCACAATACTTTCACAGCGTATCTGCTCAAACACTCATACTACATCACCATACAGACAAGGAAACCTGGGCCTGTGGAAAGAAAGAGATCAGAATCTCATGGAAAGCCAAAATAACAAGATCAAGTTTCCTGAAGAGAACAACAGGGTAAAAGGTCTCCATTTCCTTGTCTATAAAATGTCTGTCAGGATGTTAATTAAAACATGTTTGTAAGCCATCAGGACAAATACCTTTGGGTGCTGCATTATTATTATCAATAAATAATGAGAATGCAAATGAAGGGCAAGAAAGTAAATGTAGCTGTTAGATTGCTAGTTACTCTCCCCACTATATTAAAAACATTCACCACAATACCTATCTCATTTAATAGATTACACTTCTTAACTCATACCTTTGTTTTAGTGGTTTTCTTGGTTGTCCACTCTGGAAGGAGTTTTCTGTTTTCCACAGTTTCTTCAGTATGCTCTAATGAGGCAGAGGTCACAGAACTCAGTTCTTGTTCACTTTGCTTTGCAAGGTTAATTATTCCTGAATTAAGAGAGACAGTATTTAAATTGTAGGTTTCATTAGCATCTTCATGACAGTGTTTCAATTATAATTCAGAAAAAACTGAGGGCAAGTCATGGTACTTTCATGATGTCAAATAATATCTTACAACTTATAGGAACAACATACTAACTTACTGGAACAATTGCAACAAGTACAGTGGCAGAATTTGATCCAAAGCCTTTTCCAGTTAACAAGAAAAGACAAAGGCATGAATTTAAATCCCTCTATTAGTTTTAAAATATAAACTCTTTCAAATAAGAAAAAACATTCAATAACTACTTCCAGGCACTGCAGGCTCTGCTTTGCTGTTTTATATTCTCAGAGAGAGAACAGTCTGTTAACATAATTAGCAGTACCCTTCTAGCAGAAAGCTAGTCTTTTTATTTGCTATATTTCCACTACGCAAAATCAGAACATCAAAGAAGATATATGGTACACATGAAATAAAGTGATAATTGTAATTTGGATGAGAAAGTGAGGGAGAGAAGAATCAAATGAAAATATTCTAATAAAGAATGAGTTGACCCCACCATCTGATGTATACTACTTTTCTTAACATCACTTCATGACAATTTAATTAAGATACAAACCTTACAAGGTTGGTGCAGTGAATATTAGCATTAAGATCAGAACAATCTTACTGCTACTGACTTCTTATGAAGCAATTCACTGCTTGCAGTTTCTGTTCAATTTGTTATAATGACAGTGTTTAATCATGGACTCGACTCTATAGCACACTGCTGAATTGAGGTCACACATGTGGCTATTCAAGCATGTAGTGTATAATCTATAACTAAGATTTCTCTCTGAATCCTTCTTAGCTGTACCGTAATTAACAGTACATTTACTTAAAAAATACTAAGTCTTAAAATAACTTTTATTTAGCTTTGATTTGAACCAAGTAGGGGAGTCTTCAGTGAAGCATACAATGTGTATTTGCAGTCTACTATACCATTACAATACTGCACAGGGAATATCGCTAAATCAACTAAGTTCTAAGATGTTTAATTAGAGTTCTTCTGTTATGCATCTTATGAACATACAAAAGAGATTTCTTTCCTCCTCGGCTCCATATACATCAGCTCATTAGCAGAACACGTATTTGATGGCCTTAAACTAAGCTTAAACTTGATATTTAACCTTATATGCTAATTACATGGAATCTCTCTTACAGACACAGTGATAGAGATTTATGCAAGTTAAACACAACTTTTATAGCAGCAATAATCATGCTGACAAAGTGCTAACAACCGTAACCCCAATAAATACATAACGTTGCATTTGGTCAAGATAAAACAATTCTCTTCTCCATTAAACCAATTACTTTTACTGCATTTGGTAGCATATCGACCACGCTGACTATAAAAAATTCCCTGTTATAATTGCTATAGGTAATGATTTCTAATGTTATTGACATATATATTAATAACTCAAAAACCTTCAAAAATGCATATAGATGGGGAGTGTGCATTTACAAAAAAATGCACAGAGTTCAACAGAACTATTTAACAATACAAAGTTGCTTTGCTGGATTGCTAGTCCTTTGATTCCTTTGTTAGCTTTCGTTTTATAATTTAAACACACACATAGTCAGTAAGTGAAAGCGAATTATTTTATGTTTGTATACAGAAATGTTTTTGTATTCTGTAGTAAAGTAATGAGAGTCTTCTTTGAGGTCAGGGCCATGTATTCACTGGGAAAGAATTCACACATTAAGGCCAAATGAGTCTTTAGTTCAAATCCGGCTGCAAAAACAAGTCTTTATGAACATATCTTTCCTATGTCCTGACATGGCTATGCTTTGTACTTTGCTGTGAAGCTTGACCCTGAATATTACCGAACATCTGCATTCTTATTCAAGTCAAATTCCGAGGCTGGCATATGTTTTATCTTCAAGTACCGTTTCTTGAGAAAAGGGTTTAAGTATTTAGCACATTTTTCCTCCTCAGATAAGCATTATGTGTAACAAAATTTCCATATGGCTCAGGTCACAAACTTGTTAACCTTATGCATTCACAAAAAGAATATTTTCTGCTCTGCATTTAACATTTCTGTTATCAGATGTCATTATTACAGGACTTATGCGAATCAAAACATATGTCAGGGCAGAAATAATGTGATTTTCAGCGTAATTGACATTTTACCTGAGGAAGCTGGTTTTGGAAGGCGACTTTGAAAAGGTCGTATACCTTTGGCAGTCATGGCCGGATCAGATGTTGAGTGACTAATTAAGCTTTCCACAGACTCCTGGCTCTTAGCTGTCGAAGGCACTTCTCGCTCAAGAGTTTTGGATTTTACTGAAGGAGCTGGAAGAACTTGCTCAGGCGGTGCAAAGACTCCTGGTTCCGAGGTTGATTCTTGCTTAGAAACGTGTCGCCCTGTAGATCGGTTCCCTGAGTCGGGGAGGGGGAAGGTTCCAATCCCACTGTCCAGCGTCCTCATCTGGCAGCAAGACTCTATGATACAGGAAAATTGTGTGACAGGGTGGAGCTAAAGATGTCACTGATATTTAAAGACAGTGAAAAGGTCTGGGGGAAAAAAGGGCACCTTCAACGCAAGCTTTCAAGGAAAGAAATCCTTTTGCCTTTTGTGAGTATGGTGTGACCTGTCATTTGTATGCTTTTGAAACAATACATCTAACTGAATACAATGAAGTACTATTTGGAGGTACAACTAAACTAGTTAACAGATGCCAAAACATTGAAACTGGTGTGCTTCAGAGTTATAACGCGATAATGAATAAGAAGTGTGTCCTAGAAAGTGATTACAGCTGGAATTTTTAAATGATTTGGTCTGAAGGCCCACAGAAAGTCTGCAGAGTAGCAATGGGAGGGATTGAGTAGCATAATGTATTTCTTCCTATGTAAGCCCACACTCCACAAAAGCTTGGCCTCTCCATACCTCTGCTTCTTCATTGTTTCTCTTACAACAAGGTGTTAATCAAAATGTATCATTTATTCTTACATCAAACTAAGATCTACAGAACTTTCTAGAGACACCTGTCTCTCAGAACACCCCTAAATCTTGGACAGGATCAGCTTTGCCTTTGTTTACCTTGGTACACTCTGGTTCTGCCTATCTCATTTCAGGTAAGCGCGCACTTCCCAACGTGATGCCAGACAGGGAGACCGTAGGTCCCTGGTCTGGAAGCCGTACAATCACACGCAGCCCTCCAGCTCCTCCACCCTGCTGGAAAGGGGCTCTGCTGACCAGGGGACAGGGAAAGATGCAAGTGCAGATACGGGCATGTTGCTATTCTAGGAACTCGGATGTAGCAGCACCACCCTGCTCTGTCGTTTTCTACCGATTCCCAGGGATTTGCCTTCTGTTTGTATAAGGAGCAAACAATATGGAAGGGACTATGATGGTAAGGTCCTTCTGAGAGGGGTAAACACCAAAGAAGGAACTTCAGCAGTAATGGTTGGAAAATGAGCATAGTTTAGGTTAAATGTCTGGAAACATCCCTTGACAGTGAGATCTCCAGTCTGTGGCAGATGCTCCCAAAGGAAGCAGAGAAATTCTCCTTTGCTTTTAACAATTTAAGGCTACACTGGATAAAATATAGACTGCAGTGAACAATTGTACTCAAGCAGGAGATGCAGAATATGACCCAATATATCTTTTCCACCTCTATTTTCTGTGTTCCTATTGATTTTTTTTTCCCTATGATATGACCATTTGTTATTTAAGTCTGTTGTAGTTAGCAGCCCTCTGTCAAGTCATTTTCATTATTTTTTCCTCTGCAGTGTTTCTAATACTCTCAGAAATTTGGAAATATTTCTCCTCTATGGGATTTGCCTGGTTTTGAAATAAGAAAATTAACATGGTCATTTTCTGTTAATATCTTAATCTCAGTGGGCCTTATTTGATAGTAAGTAAGAAATTACTTACAGATAAATAAAATGTCTGTTTACATTTCCTGGTTCCTGTCAAAAGAGGAGCAAGTCTATACTTACATGGTCCTCATTCCTTTATCCTCATCACTCAGGATCAAAGATTGCAAGTCATGATGAGCACATTAACCTCACAGGGCCTGGCTGAGCTGCAACAGCAAAACGATCTACACACTATTAAAAGGGCAACAGGTGACTCTGATTTCTCTCAGACAATTACTGCATCTTGTCTAATTATATCCACAGGTACAAGAACATAAGGTGTGGAAGCCAGGACTAGCTGGCAACTATGTTTTCCACATCACATTTTTGAGCCATTGTGCCATAATGATTTTAGAAGTTGCTGAAGGTTAACCAGGAAATGTAAAAAATAAAAGATAATTTGGTTCTGGTGCGCCAAAGGGAGGCATCCCAGCCACTGAACCCCCTGACCCTAGTTATCCTTCCCCTAAGATATCTTTTCTTTTGCTTTTGAATAGTAAAATACCTAGAAAGAAGTGGGTAAACTGTTCCTCTCAGGATGTAACAGAGTGCAGAAAAGTAAGCTGACAGGCTAGGTGTCTGTGCTTCCATTTACGCTGTAGATAATAAAGCTTAAACAGTGTGTTAGCTCATGGACAGGCAGTGATTTAACTAGTGACCACCAGTGACAGAATTAGTAAATAAAGGAAAAAACAGAATAAGGAAGGACTTCTGTTAGTCTCCTCTTGACCAGAAGACAGACATTTGTGCAACACTGGTTATGTTGGCCAGGCAGAGCTCTTCAGCCGAGACATGCACTAAGTTGGAAGCATCACAGAAAATAACACCCTGAGAACAAAAGTTTGAAGTCTCCCCTCTACTGTCTGGATGGTGAATGCTGAACCTGATTTTGCAACATGGTTCCACAGGGACTCTGAATGATTTTGTAGTCTTGTTTCCTTTTCAAGAATTCTCTAAGAAACTATGAAGTCAGTCCCTTCTGATTATTACAGGAAAATTAAGTAGACTCAAAGCATACACCAAACAGCAAAACTAAGACTTTTGCTCAGGGTGAGCTTGAAGATGAACACTACTGTATCTTCAAAGGTCGTGTTTATTAAAATGACAGAAGGATTTGTCTTACCCAGTGTTTCCCTGTGTATGTCTAGGAATGGACCAAACCAAGATTTCTGAAAAATCCTGTGACTCAACTATGTTGACCAATCCTCAAAAAAACAGCCCTAAATTCACAGAGCACACCACAAAATTCTTCAAGGATGTTACTTTTTCACTACTAAAAGTAACTAATTTGCCCCTAAATGTATGTTATAGGAATAAAAAAGTATCTCTGAGAACAACTGGAATTATTGAATCAATGAATCTTGCATTGTTTTTAAACTTCTATGAAGCAACTGCAAAAGAGTCACACATCTCAGTGACAGCTTTCAAACCGAACCGTTCATGGCCCATCTGACTTCGTCAGCTGCACTGACACTTAAACGACTGTTATCAGCGAGAGCTGCGCAGGGCTACATAATGAAAATATGTAAAAGTTAAACATCTGATGCCGCGACAGTGCTACACGATAGATGAAAAATGATTCTGCAAAACATTGAACTCTGAAAAGAGTTATAAATGAGCATAATTGCTTTTGCTTGTGAATTTTTCCTAGCATATAAGCTGAATTCCTTGCCTGATTCTGTTTTGTTTCGCCTCTTTCCCCACCAGGGGAGAAAGCAGCTCACTCAATAGTATTAGTTTTTACAGTGGACACAGACAGACGCACCATCTGCCATCTCACTGAACAATCAGACTAAAATCCAAAGTCTGAAACAACGAAAGAGCCCCTTCTCTCCCTCCCATCACGTTGACTTGAGTCTGGGCAGAAAACCAAGTCCCTGGAAGTCCTACTGTAAAGAAACACTTCTCAAAACTGAAAACAGAAATAAGGAAACCTTCAGAGAAACCCCTTGGAGATCACGAAACTCCTGACTGCATGGGTACCTTTTTATGACAGGGTGCTGTAAGAGCTTTTGTGAACAATCTGAGGAAGATCTTTAGCGTTGAGAAGCTTCTCAGCCGCTAAGCAAAAGGAATTACCACTGTATGGAAAGTTTCCTGAACTCCCTACTCCTCAATAATTTTCAGGTTTAACATTTGCACAGGCAAGATGATGCTGTTCAAGTCCTTCATGAGCTGGCCAACGTGGTCATTTCTAGAGTTGGACAGGTTTTCTTGTATTCCAATATCCCTGGTGTTTTACCAGAGTTTTCTGGTACCAGCAGACCACCAAGATCTCTTCAATGCGGTGTCAGCACCCAAATTAGATGCAATAAAAAGCATCTTTGAAAATTGTGCACCATTCTGAGGCTACGGACAAGAGGTGAACAGAAAAGGCTGGTATCTATCAGGAATTCTAAAAATTAGATAATTACTGGGGAAAAGCACAATAGCAGCTTCTTCTGTGGATTTTTTTACATCTTCCTCTCAAATATAAAAATTAAAGAGTTAGAAGTAAACATAGCTCACTGACAAGAACTGACAACCTAGAATTCATTAAAGTCCTTTAGGGCATTCTCCTGAGCACAGATGATTTAAAAACGCATCTTAAATACCAGCAACAGATCATTAAACCTAATTGCTTTTCAACTTCTTTATTTGTTCTGAAACCTTTGCCACAAACACATCACCTCTAGCCCAGAAACCACCCTTGGTACAAATCCTTGGAGACCAGGAGGGCACATCCAGGGAAGCTGGCGTTGGTTTTGTGTTCCTTCCAAGGAATCGGTATCGGTCACGCTGAGGGTGAGAGCAGCTCTCAGTCGGACCTGGTACCACACTGTTTTATGTTGTTATATATAACCTTTTACTAAGGGGGTTATAATACCACCTTATTGTAAATAAACCTTTAACTGAATAACTGGAGAAGGTTTCAAAATGTTTCCTCAGGTAAAGATTCACATTCTTGTGAAGTCTTTTTATACTGTATCTTAAAGAGTTTCACAGATGCTTAATCTATTCACAAATCACACACCAGTCTTTCTTTACATAGGGACTGTTATGCTTTTAACAAGTCCATATATTCACTCACTGTTATTTTGACCATCTAGTTATAACGATATTATGATGCTTAATCTTCCAGAAAAATCTTTACGGAAACCGCAAGATCCAAAGTTTTGCCCACAGAGCTAAAATGAGGCATCAATCAGCAATTCTATTAAGCAGGTAAATTGTCTTATGTGCACACATAATGCTATTCAAAATGGCCAGGCAATTCACCCACTTTGAATTAAACAGAGTGAGACATTTCTGGATGTGGACATACACAGAAGTGTGCATGTCACTTAACTTTGATGGCCAATCTATCTTAATATTAAAAATAAACAGCAATAACGAAGACAACTGTAGTTTAGGTAAAAAAGATGACAGGTAGTTCTGCTTACATCAGGCTTTCTATGTATAACGCTAGCAGCATAGCTAGTAGTTTTCTTTCAAATCAGCATCTCACCTCATGACAAAATGTGCAATTCTCCCCTGTGCTCATCACTACAGCTGGTTTGAGATCTTCCTCACATTCATTTTCAAGTTTTGGACTGCAAAACTGTACATGATTGACACAAATTTCAGCTGAAACCTTTGAGTAACCACCAGAATTTTCTGCAGCAAGCCGACATCTTCAGGAAAAAAATAGCAGTCAAAAATAGCTCTGTATCAGGAACAGTTTTCCTGGGAAATTTCCAGCAAGCTGTTTTCAGAAGTACAGACTCACTTAAGCCTTGAAAGAAGGTTTTGAGAGACACGTAACACTTAATGGGCTTTCTTCAAGGAATATCTAGGCCACTAAAAATGAAAGGGCATAATTCCCATCAGAACGGAATACACAAATTCTAACAAATTACCTTTCTTTCCATTAGAAAGTTCAAGACTCTACTAAACTGACACAGGGAACCAGAGAACATGTAGTTGTTTCTTCTGAATCACAAAAGGAGTATAATTTTTCCAGTATTTTGAAACATGCCAAATTATTAATTAATACTTTTTATTTTTTTCAAATGTAAGCAGGTCTCTGCAATATTGCTTTATTAGTTAATAAACATCTTTAAGATACATGTGGCATTGGCAGGAAGAACCTAAACTACAGATGGCGAAACAGATCTCTTTATTTGCACATCCTTCTCTTCATCTGCAATGCCAAAGCAACCACAGAAAAAATGAATGTATTTCTGCCAAATCAATGTCAATTTTAAGAAGATTATTCCTTCTGGGTTTACAGCATAATTTGATCCAATTAGTTGAAGATGAATGCATTATTGTTTTCTATCTAGATCTGAACGATAACCAGCATGCAAAACTAAAAAACCCCAAAGGTTATGGTAGGTAAAACCAGGAAAGACACAAATCTTCACAGCCCCAGTGCTCCCATGGGTACCACACTGGTGCAATGGAATTAGCTCTAATGTACACTAAGGAAGGGTAAATGGGAGGAGGACTGTGCAGTGTGCTTTCAAATGATGGACCTACAAGCGAACTTCACTCGTGACTTCTTGAATCTGGGATTACAATGTACACTTATTTACAATAACAATAACAAACACAACAAATAGAGACTTTACCAACTTAGTGTTCTTTCTATTGCTTCTTCCTAGTAAACCTTTCTTTGAAAAGTAGTTTCTGAGTCAAAATAGATAATTGCTGCCTCATTTTAATTCCAGTTCCACCTTAAAATACAATTCTACCAGTAAATCAAAAGATTAGTTTTAATTTTTAGCAAGTACTAATAATCTTGTACTCCAATCTGGCAGTTATCTATGTTTTGGTTTTTGTTTTTCGTAAGTGCTTCCCATTGCCCTTTAGGCATTTTGATCCCTGCCTTGCACACTTGGAAAGAATGGTGGCAAGTTACTCGGAACAGGGTTGTTACAGAGAACAAAACTGTGAATTAGATGGAAAAAGAACTTGGATAACTCTTGTAATTTTCCACTCCACATCTCTCAGTGTCTATTAAATACACAGGTATTTAATGCAGCTCCAGCTGGGGAAGTCCCACACCCAGTGATGTCTGGAACGATCTCTCTGTATTACGCTGTTTACTTTCTTTCTAGAAATCAACTCGCTGTTCTCAGGAGATGGGATAATAGAACTAGATACCATTCCAGTCCTACTAGAAAAGAAATATTGAGACTTAGAATTCATGTGAAAAGCATCTTTAAGCTTTGTGTAAAAGGTAATTAAACGCAGTCCAGCTGCGGCCCGGCTGTCAATGAGACCAGCCTAGAAATACTTCGGGGAGCCAGCCCTCTTCTTTTTTGGCTGTATAGATCCCCCTTTGGTTTTACCTCTGCACTTGCCAACCAGCCTTACAGAAGTCCAACTATCTTTCAGAAATCCTTATAGATGAGTAATAGGTGAGAAGAAAGAGCAGTCCTCACATCTGATGCAAGATGTGAATCCAAGGTAAGCAACAGCTCTGCTGCAGTGCAGAAATGTGGCTTTTCCAGAGTTTTTCGCTGAGAATAGCCTTCTGTTTCCCGTAGTACCCTGAAATGTCAGGGGTGGGAGCCAACAATTGCACACTGCCTAAGGAACATGGTACTGGGGATTGCTCATTCAGGGCCTGGATGAATGCCGCCCTTTGACGTTCTCCAACAGAAAAGACATGTCCCATCTCTCAGAAATTGAAGCCCAAGACAGGAGGGTTTATCATCTAACCACGTGCTAGCTAAGGGCTGCCTCAGCCATCCCTTTTCCAGGTAACCACAGGCCCATCTCTCTCTCTTTATACCTCCGTTCTTCTTAAAACACAGAGCTAATCACACCTCCCCCTTATACAGTGACATCACGAGGATAAGGAACCCAGGAGTTTGTCAACCAGTACATAACCAACCTGTAACCACCTGAATGAATAACGCTTGTGTAGAAATAACTTTATTCTAGCTTTTCTGGAGGCTGTTCAGGAATTAATAGCAAGCTGCAAACTACTTTCAAGAAACAATAAGGATGTTATTTTGCTGATGTTATTAGAGGTATCTGGTTTGACTGTAGTCGGGGAATAACTGCTTTAGACTGCAGTTAGAAAAGAGGTCACACTGTGCATCCCAGATACATGGGCTGTGCACAGCGCCCACGGGAGCATTTGCTGCTGGTATTCGGCTGTTCCATCGAGGGTTTCTGTTCACCGCCTCGTGCATTTGAAGCACTTAAGGATGGAACCACCGATTTACATGCTCTTAAGCAACTCTCCTAAAATTGGAGTTGGGTTTCACTCACATTGAGACACTTTCTTTGATTTCTATTCCCAACAGACAGGACTAGTGATAGTGCTTTAGGCATAAATGCTGTCTCTGGTAAGCACAGACCAATATGTAAGTGCATAGGAAGCTCCAGGCTTTGCAAATGCACAAGAGAAAATACTGTATTTATTTTAGTAACATCACTGCTTTTTGTTTATTAGTACAAAAAAAGACTGAAGTTAAAACCACATGAATATTAAATAAAGCTTTAAATAATTTACTTTTAGTTCTGCCATGCAGAGAGCTTTACTGAAGGGTGCTACTAACAAACAGTTACAAATACACACGCACACCTGAAACGGATTGATTTTATTTCTTAATTAATGAACTGGAAACTCATTAACAGAGTGAGCACAGAGAGCTTTGAGTAACTTTTAAGTGAACTGTAATCTTTCCATTCAAGTACTCAAGTTCATCTCCCCCAAAACCAGCTGAATCACTGTGAAACTGACTGCATGGAAGCAGAAGCTGGTAAGAAACCGTCATGATTTAAAGCCAGAAGAATGAACTGAGATTTTTTTCAGGAATTCAACTTTTTGGAAAAAAAAAATATATATGCAATGTTACATGGTGTTTCAAAACCATGTTGAAGATAGGAAGAAAGGTAATGATACCATAAATGTATTTGTTGATTTGTTTTTTCCTCAGAGCAGATTGTCCAAACACTGAGACATTTTCAAGTTCACCTAGTATTAACAACAATGAATCGTATAAGTATTATTTCACTATTATAGTGGTTTTTCTTTCTAAGAGCTTGTTTTTCTATGACATATTATAACGGCTAATTGCTTAATCAAATGTCAACAATTCAGGTCTTTTACTGAAGACATGAATCAAAGCTCCTCAAACTCAATTAAAAATGGCGAAGACAATAACAAAGCCAGGAATAGGCATCTTATCCTCAGTGTGAGAATTTGGTAAGGCATATGCTGACACAGCTCAAATATAATTGATAATTCAGGTGAAAATGTATTTTTCCTTAAAATTCTAATAGATGTACTTGCAGAAGAGGAGCACGAAGTCCATGAGAGCACAGTTGAAACAAATGTTTAAAATAACTCAACACATACTCATTCAAAATGCTTTTCAGTTTGCTCCGTTTTAGTTCAGGTATATAAATTCGAGTGAATAGGAAATGCATGAGTGAAGCTCCACACATGCATCTACAGATGGTCCTCGCCAGAAGCAAAAAAACCATGTGAAGCAGAAAAGGTTCAAATAGAAGGACTCGCACTGTTATAGAGAATACTGGCATGTACTATCCTGTCCTAAGCATGATAATCAGGTGCAGTCCTGATTTGAGTGATTACAACAAATATAGATTAGGCCAGACTGCAAAGCAGTAGAAATCAGCACAGCAGCATTTCCTTCAGAGCTGAAGAACCCAGCCATCCTGTTTAATTGACATTTTAAGCCTGAATGAGACCAGCAGATTCTTAGTATCTTGAATAATGATTAGACTGTATCCTGTATATAACGTGTGAAGAGCCAGATTTCTTCTCATTCCAGTGACAAAATTTGGTATTTCTGGGTGAATAAAGGCAAAGAAGGAAATTAACAGCAAATCATTGTGGCTAATAAGGAAGTGTCGATCTAAAATATTAATTCTCTCCACAGAAGGAAGACAAGCTAGTCAGTAGGCTGCAGCAGTGCTACAGAAGAATTGGCAATTAGACAAGTGCTCTGTGTATTATCTTTTAAAGTACAAAGAAATTATTTGTCTCTGCCAGACTGTGAAGAAGGTAAGCTGACATGAATGAGAAGATACCAATGGATGTTAGTTTCTTATTATTCACCTTGGCAAGGTTCTCCATCTTCTTCAAGGAATGTCAGTAACAACTAGAAAAATACACAGAAAAGTTCCACTCTATGATCATAAGCTCCGTTAGACCATCATTTCAAAATTAATCTCTGCACAAGAGTTAAGAACACAGCACAACAGTATTCATCCCATTTCTAGTGGCCCAGACCCACACTCTGCTGTTCCTCTCACAGCTCTCGCCATTCTGCAGAGCAGCCTGTTCACCTTCTGACCTCTATGAAAAATACACACTAATAAAATTGCACTGAGAAGATGCAGAGCAACTCAGTAGAAGAAGAGGATATGTAATCAGCTTTATGCATCACTGTGAGCTCTTTCAGACCAGCACATCCAGGGATGCTAAATGCAGAATGCTGCTCACACCGCCCTGGGAGGCCACCCGACAGCGTGACCAAACCACATCTTCAGTAACGTGAGTATTGCAGCATAAGAACACAGCACTGATAAATGTTGTGTAAAGTCACCAAAAGAAATGGCACATGGTCATGGATTTAGAACAACATCCTTGAAGAAATTCAAAACTCAGGTGATCAAGTCCCTGAGCAAGAGAACTTCCAATCTATGTGCTTCTAAGGGTGCGTTTCTACATGCAAAACCATCAGTTTTTGCAATGGCTACTGGTTATTAAACAAGATTTCCACTCAGTGAGGCCTCATTTTAGCTACTCTGGTTCAGAAGAGAAAGTAAAGGACAGACACAGGTCATTTCAGTGGTGCTGAAGGACCAGAAAATGAAGATTTTGAAGTACTAAAGGGGAAGAGTAGTGCTTGATAATTGCATTAAAATGTAAATGCTTTGGGGATACTAGAGGGAGGCATGACATGGCATAAACTATGAGAAACTGACAGAGGCGTTTAGGTGAGTGATAGTACAAATATAACTGCTTTTTACCCAGCCGAGTTCAATTCTGTTTATGCATTTTCACACATCTCCTGTCTGAAGTGTCCCAAAGACATGGCAGATAAGGACATTGTGAGGCGATCTCCCATATATTCCAGGCCCTTTATGGCACCTGGTTTTGAGGCTTTTGTTTTTTGTTGAACAAGTTTGGATTCTGATACCGCTAGAGGCAAGCAGCTTAGTTTAGTATTTATTAATTAATCTTTGTTTTAGCAACTAGGACGCTAGTCCTTTGGATTAACATCCAAGCTGGTTAGATGCAGCAACTGAGCATGTTGTTAAGTTGCCTGATCCTCTGCAGTCTCATTTCCAAGCTCCAGCCCAGGAAGCATAATTACTAAACCAACACGGTTGGGACCTACAGGTTAAACACCCACCTCTCAGCTTCCACATGCACACAGGGCTTTAGAGAGCAGCTTTGTTACTGATGCACAAATAAATGCATGCATATTTGTGCCAGTGTTCATGTAGACAGGATTCATGACAAATCCAGTAGTTTATCACAACAAAACACTTTTGGGCATGCGTATTGGAAATAGGAACAGACCAAGGTTGGAAACGGATTCAGTGAGAACTGGTTTCGTCTGATGCCTTTTACAGATAGCAACCTCACAGGTAGGGACTTCTAGGTATTCCACAGCTTTTCTAGGTGGTGAGGGGGAAGATAAAACAAACATTTTTCCTCTATCTGATCATGTGTAAATGAATGATTCAACTGCTCTGTCACTGATAGGATGATTGTTAAATGGCTCTTCTCAACTTCTATCAATGGTCTGATGAAAGGAATTAACACCGACAGTGATAAGTTGTTTCCTCAGGCATTGAGACTTCATGACAAGAGAGAGGTTTTTTTTATGGTCAAAAGACATTTTATCAGTTGAATATTGTTCTTCATTAAATGTATTAGAGGCGTCCAAGGATTTGCTTGACATTTAAGCAACTTCTGGATTATTCTTTTGCCTCTCCAGAGTGATGTAGATCACGTCTCTTTGCCGAATGCAGACTGTAATGCAGATCAATTTGTTCACCATCTTTTCTCTGTCACTTATTCTGTTACATTTATCTCAGTAATTCATTACAGAATGTAAATGTGTTTGCTCAAATATGTCAGGCTTAATGGACATGTTTTAGGATGATGCATGTCAAACTTAATGTATTTACCACATTAATCAAGCTTGTTTCCTTTGCATCTATTCCACTCCCTGGGAATGAGAAAACATGAATTCGATGGCTGTTTACTTAGTACTCCTGTAAAAACACCCAAAGCTTTACCCATAATGGTGGGTAAAACTAAGCCTTTTGCTTGGTAAAGGGGGGTGTGCAGTATTTTTTCTTCTCTTACTGGAAGCTTGGTGCAAGCTTATTAAATACTACATGAACTGTTATTATTTTCATCAAGCTTTGGGACAGGCCATTGGATAACTTGTATAATTAAGCATTGTGAGTATGTATCTCAAATGGCACATTTGGAAATAAAATTTGAAACATACTTTTCCAATTCAGGTGTTCGTCAGATCTAGATTTCAGAAAGAAACCAAGAGAAAAAAGGTAGATGGCACTGGAGCAAGGATCTCTTGATTAGAAATGGTATGAGTATGGAAACAAAAGGGCAGGCTCTGTGTTGTGATCTAGATTTGTGGGGAGTCAGATAGTAGAGTGATACTGGGCATGACACAAGCAGAAAAGAGTGACCACCACTTTTAAATAATGCAGGGGAACAAACAGGAGGGGAAAGGTGAGGAAATAATACCATGGCAGTAAATGGGTATGTATGCTAGAAAACCGTGCAGAAGAACCAGAAAGAAAAGAGGAGTCAGAGACAAATTTACCTGGGGTACTAGAAAGAATACAGGCCCTTCTCCTCATAGGAATGTCTGCTTATGAAGTGTGGTTTTTTATTATCATATATATAGTTTCATAGTGTGGCTACTGGATGCTGAACAAAACAGTATCAGAATACACAGATAAGGCTATAATCTTTAGTATTTTGATACCTCAATACAAGTAATTATAATGCTGACACTCCATTTTAAGACAAACCCACATACATCTGTACCATGTTATATGTCCTATGTTTGCTATCAGTACATCTGTAAAATTGCTACCAAGTTGCTAGCAACTTTCTGTAAAATTGCCTGTGAAGGACATCCCTGGTTTCTACTGAGAATGTAGATTTGATCACTTTTCTTTCCTGCATATAAAGCTTAAAGAGGTGACCTTTAAAATACAACACATAAAAATACCAACACCGCTTCCTTTCTGGAACATTAGGTATCTAAGGGATTCAACCAAATGTTCTCTAAGAAGACAAATCTCCAAAAGTTGCTTAAAAACCAGACCTTACTTCTTCTGACCAGAATGCCTTTAATTTAACTGCAAAACCCTTCTACAAAGTTTTTCTTGGAAAGCAGAAAAAATGACGATAAAGCCTTCTATAAGGTAGATGATTATCGAGAACTTTAATGGAATTGAGCGCTGAGCTACAGCAGAGCTACAAAAGAATCCCTTGACCTCAGTGTATGTTTTTGTTCCAGCACAAAGTAGCGAAGTCTACAATGCACTTTTAATGTTGCTTTGATAGTGTGCAAACCCAACCCTCTATCCAGCCAGAGACTTTTCAAAACCCTTTTAAGGGTCTGCAGGTGTTTTCTCTGCACTATAGAAATGCCAGTATCCCATTTAATGTTGGATGTATCAATTTTGAGCAACTGACCTCTAATGAAAAGTTGACAAAAATTAGACCGAAGTCTTTTCTACAAGTTTCAGAAATTCTGACTACATTTATCTTCATAATCTTTGCCTGGCTCTGAATTTCACCTGAAATACTCCAAACAACCAATGTGAGTCAATGCCACAGTTAGATAATTTCTTTACAAGACTCGTGAATCTTTCTACTGTGGAGTCTAACATCAGCCTGCCTCAGGGAATTAACTTGCCATACCAATCCAGCAGGCATCATCCTGTGCTTCCAGTGGAGCAGATAATATTACCAACAACACTCAAATATATTTTGGATTGCTACTACCAATTCTTGCGTTATCAAGTATTTGCTCTCTAGCGTACCCACAATGCTCACACAAAATGCAGCTTTGATCAGATTTTTTTCTTTTTTTTTTTTTTTAATTTTTACTAGTGATGTCATTCTGAGGACAAAACCCACCTGCAGCGATGTCACAGAATCATTCCCGTTGGAAGAGACCCTCAGGATCATCGAGTCCAACCACAACCTAACTCTAGCACTAAACCACGTCCCTAAGAACCTCATCTAAACACCTTTTAAACCCCTCCAGGGATGGTGACTCCACCACTGCCCTGGGCAGCCTGTTCCAATGCCTGGCAACCCTTTACAGGAAATTTTTTTTCCTAATATCCAATCTAAGCCTCCCCCAGCACAACGTGAGGCCATTTCCTCTTGTCCTGTCACTTGTTACTTGGGAGAAGAGACCAACCCCTTCGTGCTCCAACCTCCTTTCAGGCAGTTGCAGACAGTGATGAGGTCTCCCCTCAGTCTCCTGTTCTCCAGGCTGAACAGCCCCAGTTCCTCAGCCGCTCCTCATCACACTTGTGCTCCAGCCCCTCACCAGCTTTGTCGCCCATGTCCCTGCTGTGAAAACTCAACAGGCTTCCTGCAGTGCTGATACAAACCTGTGCTGAGGCTCAAAGAGGAAAGACTGAGTGTGCCAGTTCCTCGGATATCAACACTTTAGTGATTTACCAAACCACAT
This sequence comes from Patagioenas fasciata, assembly GCF_037038585.1. Taxonomy (NCBI): domain Eukaryota; kingdom Metazoa; phylum Chordata; class Aves; order Columbiformes; family Columbidae; genus Patagioenas; species Patagioenas fasciata. The sequence continues at coordinate 8,362,473 of NC_092526.1, read as the reverse complement.
GTTTGAAAGCTGAATAATAATAATTTTTCTGGATCCAGTTTCCTTTTCACTTTGTCACCCCAAATGGGTGATAAACGGTATAAGCTTTTTGCTATTAATATACTCAAGCTTCACACAAAACACAATCTTAGCATGTATTCACCAGCCTAAACAGGCTGATGAGAAGTCTCTGAGAAGGTTTCAGATCTACTCTTGAATTTATACTCAGGTTTCAAAGAAATAGGATTTTATTTTTTTTGGTCACAGATATTTCTATGTGTAAATATGTTTATTCACCATAGTAGATTTCCAGTGCTCATTTTATCCTTAGCAATTGCTAATTGAATCAAACAAGTGCTTCTGGACAAAAGGACTGAAGTTCAGGGAGCATGGACAGTTCATCTAAAGGAATTATTTTATTGAACTGGGAAGACTTTTGTCTTCATTACGGATACATATAGTCCTAAAAAAAAAACAGGGTCATGAGCCTTTTAATTTGTGTAGGGACCTGTACAGCCAAAAATACTTTTCCTCCTTCATGGTGCCTGTATTTTAGCCTTAACAGCTGAATATTATAAGAAACGCAACTGTGTTCCCAAGACACTGGTTTACTAGAAGGGAAATTTTCTATTACTGTTTATTTTTGTATACTTTCAATTTAGCAAATCCAAAGAGTCAGCAAAATACTTAAATTTGTTCAGCTCAACAACTGACAATAAATTAAAAACATAGCAACTGGCATTTTACACATTTTTTGTTTAACACACCCAGGATCATCTTATTATTAGAAAGTGATGAGCCAGCATTGTCTTACACGATACCAACCTTGAAGATGGTTCAGTTATATGTATCTTGTTTATTAACTAACGGGGCAGAACTGATGTCAATTTAGGTATTTTACAGTGACTACTACAGCAACATGTTTTTCCTATTATTTCTTTACCACAGCAAAAAGCATCTTCCCTGCTAAATGATAGTCTTTCTACATCTTCTTTACATTCAGCTCTATTTTGTTAAGTTCAAAAACAACAGAACAAACTCATTAAAGTACATCTACAAAACCATAGTGAACTTTGTTTTCTTAAAACAAGTTTCTGATGATGAAGAATGCCATAAGAAATTAATTTACAGCCCACTGAAATTGTCCAGATTTCATAGACGTTCCTGTTCTGGAAGAAGTCCCAACACTGTGCAACTGTGTCAGGAAAACAACAGACCAAAAGCCTCCATCAGGACCTGCCCTCTTTGATCAGACTAAGGACCCGGCTTAGAGTTTCAGAGTCTGAAGAAAGGACCTGGCAAGAGTTTCAGTCTTGAAGAAAATCAGCATCTTTCTATGAAAACTTTTATATCAGAAAAATGTCAGAACCTTTGTTAAGGTATTTGGTAAAAGAATCTGAGACCCAGGATAGTTTGCTGTCCACAAAGAACAATGTGGACATACAGTAGCAAAAATATCAATGTAAGATAAAACATAGCCTGAAGAAAGTGGAATAAAGCACAGTGAGACACTGCGTTAGGAATACTCAGGAAGTGCACTCGGAACCACGCTGCTCACTCCCCAGGCTCGCGCTTGCCTTGCTGAACTAAGTAATTAGCAGTACAGTCTGCATTAGCACTCACTGTGCTAATGTTAACAAATTTGCTTAGACTTCTATTATTTTTATGGTGCCAATACTACCTATTGCACATAATGTCTCCCAACATCGAAGAGTTTCCTGACACTAACCATTAGACCCTCTTGAGTTCTTCTACATGGTTTGACAAGGTAGAGCAGGGATAGACGGCAACCTGTGTTGCGCCTCTAAGAGAGGGCATTGTCTGGGGAAAACACAACACTTTCCTAATTGGTCCAGGAACAGAGCTAAATGAATGCCAAAGCTGACATTAGCTAGGCAAATAAATAACAAGAATTAAACATGTTTTTTTCTCAAGAACTGAGACAGCAATAAAATCCAGTGTAAAATATAATTTTGTACCTATCACATGACTCTGACATGTAGTCCTTGTCATGGTGTCCTCCTCTTCTTCTTGCGGGTTTTCTGTGACTACTTTAGCCTGTACATAGTACAACAACAAAAGTGAAGAACATCTGTGACTCTATGCATGTTGCTTCATGACAACCATAAAATATCTTTTCAGAAATAAACCAGAGTAAAGTTACAGGGCAGCTAAGAATGGAAGTTTATAGCTGCTCTCATTCCACAAACAATATCTGAGAATAACAACTTTAACTTCATTCAAAATCACAATATGCAGCAGTCAAAATACCCTTGGAAATGCAATATCTCAAAAGGAAGAGTCTTGTTTTGCATTAAAAACCCAAAGAATTACGCTCGGGTCTTCTGACCTCTTGTTTGTTTCTCTCGAGAAATACCATGTTTCAGATTCTATGCTAAAAAAAAACCAAGTTTAAAAGCATTTTTTAGCTAAACAGAGAGAAAAACTTGATTTAAGAGTGCAGTGTACACTAAGAGCCTCAATGTGTAATTCAAGTGCGTGTTATTCAAATCTCCTAGATACTCTGTTTTTCAGATGAAGGCATATTTTTGCTCTGTTCTTCTGCACTCCTATTTCCAAAGTGTATATATAATCTGAGCATCTTCCTATCAGACAGTGAAAACCCCTTCCATTACATGCCATCAGAGGCCATAATTCAGATCCAGGGACATATTTTCCTGCCATGCTACACAAATCAAACAGGAATGAAGATACTTTCAGGGTGATGAGAGCAAGAAAGCCAGCACTGCAGAAAAAATTACTTTCAATATCTCAGAGATCTTAAATTATTTGTTAATCACTCTCTGCTGTTTTAAACCACTTACAGCACATTCACGATAATATTAAGTATGTTCTGTAATCTAAAGCAGTAGAATTTATCATCATTTGCCTGACGTATCTTTGATCATAGTACATATTCTGCTTGTCTGGCTTATACAAGTAGCACTATTGGCCTTTTGTGAGTAGCCTCAGTAAGACATGAAAGACTCGCTCTCTGTATTTATAAAAGTGCATTTATAATCTCTTAATCCCAGGGATTTTATTACATTTTTTTTCTTCTGAAATGATGCTCTTCAGGCTATGGAAAATGAAGAAGAGAGTGTGATCATTTGGCATCGAATTACGGGTAGAACAATTTCTCACATTTGCAGACTGCATGGCGGTCTGTGGCTCACTGCTGATGTGCCATTTCACAATATTAGGATAGATCTCTGGGTATTCCCCAAACACACAGACTGCAGACAGACAGTGCTACACGAAACTCCCGGTGTCTTGATTTCGGTGCCACACTTCCACCTCGCAAAGTAAAGCCCATGGCTTTTCTAAATTACACTGGGCTGTAATAAAATCACAAAGATGAAATGAAGCACTGCAGCACAAAAAATGATTGTATCTCACCTTAAGCTCCAGCCAAGGACATGAAGAAGTATTGGAAAATGTGGAATATCCTTGGTGTGGGCTAAAGGATTATGTATTTCTGTTGGCTGGCCTTTAGAGCAAAGTGCTTTTTTGATGAACACTAACGGGAAGCGCATCCCTCTGAAGGTGAATGCACAAGGCCGCCGTCAGTGGGACATTGCTTTTTCCATAAATTCAGTGGCAGTCAAGCAATAACGCTCTTTGCAAGAACAGAAATCAGAGGTAATTGGTGCATATGTTATGGCATAACAGTGCCCCAAGTCTTTAACTGGCACATCATACGGGAAGACATCTAATAATCAAAAATTAAATAGGCTTTAAAGGGAAAACTTGCTAGAAAATAAATGCTAACAAATGCTATGGCTCCGATTTTAAAAAGTAGGAGATATATATATATATATTATATGCAGCTTTGAAATACTGCAGCTTCCGCACTGAACCCGTATGACCGAATGCACTTTGCATTGTTCAAAAAAGAAAAGACATCTTCCTAGTTTAGGGCTTTTCAAAAAATTCATGCTGTTCTCTCCAAAAGCATTCATTTTGTCTTTTTACAAGCAAAAGAAAAGGCACAACAGGCCATTCTACCGCATGCGACTGTTTTCAGTCACAGATATATCCCAGTCCTTCGCAATCTGCTTCAAAGTCAACAGACACCAAAGAATAACTGGAAGTGATAGTAATAAGATGCATGAACTTTGAATTTAAAGAGTTTCCACTGGTTTTCTCGTAGAAGTTTGGAGGACAAGATGAAATATCGCATACTGTGGAGTCTCGAGGTGTATCTCTTTCGTGAGTTAGCATTAAGAACCGTAAACATGTTTTTATCTCATTATTGTAGATGTCCTCTGTCTTTTGGCACTAGATATTTCTTTCAGGAATTAAACGCCACAAATAACACAATCTGAAACTCAAAAAGATGAAGCACATAATGTAACTTAATTTTCAAAAACAATACAAAAAGTATTTTGACTCCCAGCAAACAGAAGACTATATGGTATAGGATACGTAACGCTTTTTCCCCAGGACTGACATGTCCGTTAAAACTAAATAGTATAATTAGTATTTCTCCATTATTTATGTATATGAAGGACAATCTTTTTAGTTCCCTGGTAAAGTAAGTGTGTTTCTTAAAGGTATACTTGAAGTCCTAAATTACTATTATTCCTGCATTTAGAAAGACTTCACAAAACGACAGACAAAAAGCACAGGAAATTATTGCAGCATTAGAAAATAATATGTTAGGAAGAAATCGTAGATGCAATGTGTAGAGTTTTTTGTACTTCTGTGGAGTGAAGATATACCCTAAGCTGTCAGGACCATATTAAATGGGGCATAGTTAAACTGAGTGGCTCTGATAAGGGGCTCTGCTTTGCTATCAAAGTTCTAGATCAGTTGGATTGAATTTCCTGCATATTGCACATTTCCAGACTTCCATTCTCTCTCTTTCCTTTCAGTGACACTACAAGGACAGCCTTAGATATGCTTATAATTTGTGGTTTTATAATGCAGGAGACATCTACATTTTCAAAGAAGAGATGATACTACAGGAGTCAGGAGGAAAAAGTTTTCCAATACATTCATTCTGCATATGTTCCCCATAAGTTTTAAAAAATGACCTTGCAGATGTTCTTAGGAAAGACATCTGTGTTAAAGCAAAACACACATTTGCCTGAAGCTGAAACCATGCATGGGATACTTTAACTGTATGCATCCTAAACGTCAGTACTAAGCTCAGAGTTTTTCAAGTTCTCATTATGAAGCTTTTTGAAATTTGTCTTACCCTTGAAAATAATCTCAAAGAATCTGTATTTCAAATACTCTCAGATGAAATAGTTGCATGTGCTGCACTTCAAGAATTCAGTTTTGTCAAAAGTAATATCCTCAGCTTTATGTTCGGTATTCTATTTGGCACAAGTTTTGAGACTATTTGTGAGAATTGTGATTACTGTTAATATTCATCATAATAATGTGGTCAAGACAGCTGTTAGGCATGAGAAAAGAATGCTCATGGAGTTAAATCATCTCTGCTCTCCTGGTGCTTCAACTTCAAAACATCACGGCAAAGGCCCTTTCCAGGGAAGAAATTGCTCCCTAAATTCTAAGGTTAATTATTAGAAGCTTCACAAGGAAGGGCACCCATTCAGTCTGACTTTAGGCTACAGTCCTGGACTCTGTGTGGGCTGCAGAAACATGAGCCACTCCTATAACCTTTCAAGAACCAGAATCTAGCAGCTAACAGAAAATGTTTTTTCTTCTAAATTGTGACATCCCTACTCTGTGTGTAAATTAAAGTATCAGCTACAGGTAGTACCTTATTGTAGTGTAAAACTATCTACAGGGATTTTCCATGGTACAATGAAAGACATGGGTCAAATGTATGTTCTTCCTTTTGAAAGGCTTCCTCCTAAGTGATAAATATTCCCAAATGAGGTCAAACACTTTGCCTTTTCCCCACCAGCAGTGCACATTTGAGGCTTAATGGTTTCTATAATGTTTGGAGGAATGTTCAACACTAGCATGCAATTTTCAAGAAAAGGGGAAAAAATGGAAAAAAAAAAGAAGAAAATGTTCCTATTATTTCATTCTACTACAGTACGATTATAGCATCATTGTGCATATATCTCCACTGGAATTGAATTGCCAGCAGAAGCAGCAGTATCTTCATGACTAGCTGTATAATCTGGCCTACAGTCAAGCTGCCAACTTTTGTATTAATTCACAATTCTCTAGCTACACAAAATGTTTCTATCATGTACAAACAGTTATTATCCTGTTTGTCTGTACTGGCAATAAGGAACACATCCGGAAGTTAAAAAGAAGGTAATAACGTTTTTCTGTACTAAAGCACTTACCAGGGTCTGATTCTGCATTTCCATATCAGCTTTTGTGTTGCTGTTTTTCTTGTGGTTTCCTTGAGAGCTGATAGAGTTGCCGTGAAGAGAGGAGCCCTGGGAGCTGCCCTTCGACACACTCCTGTAGGAAACATTATTTGATCCACTTTCTGTCTGCTGAGCTGCTTTCTTATCAACTCTGCAGGTAGAGAGTGATTCCTCTGATAAATTACATTGCCCTTCTTCAATCACTCTACTTTTCCATTCCTCTAATGTTTAAAGTAACCTCTCTGTATCTTTCCGTCTCTAGACCTCTGAGTGATAAATGTTTCTAACTAGCCTTGATCAAATCTGTCACTTGCAATTTCAGGTAGTATATCAATTTAGTCTTTCACATATAATGATTTATATTATATCTGGGACTGCTGTGGGGCAGATGTGAAAACACAGTATAGCAACTGCTAAGTTCTTCTGCGACCAAAGGTTGCAGTAGCCAGAAATGCAATTAATTCTGACTAGTTAACAAATATATGTTTGCTGGTTACGATACATGAAGACGGACTACATTAAAACATGTACCTAATTATCCTTCAGCTTTACACACCTTCTGCCTAGATTCTTGATTCTGGAACCATTTGAATTTCTATCAGCTTGGATATAACTTGCCATTCTGTATTTCAAAGACCATTGGTTGGTTGACAAAGTAACATGAACAAAACTATCACCTCATTATTAATGTTTTTTCCTATAGAGACTAAAGTCCTGATAATGTACCTACTGATCACTACTACGCATTCCCAGTCTATAAGGAACATACATTGAACATGGCATCTGAGCCACTGTAAAGCTACAGTATGCACAAGCATATCGCAAATGGTGTTTCAGACTTTTACCTGTTTAAAAGCTCTTTCATAAAACTGTCTTTTGGTGAGTATGTAGCTGTGGTGGAACCTTTGACTTGTTCACATTCAATCTCACCAGGCATGTCTTGTGAAGGTTTCATCATTTTGCTCTCCATGACATCAGCTAAAATGTCACCGTTGTCTGTTTTCCTGTTCATTTCATTTTCAATTTCACAGTGTTGGTCAGTTTTCTTTCTTTCTTTTCTTCTTTCTAATTTTGCCTGCTTAATTCCAAATCCTGAAACTTTGGCATCTTTTTTTTCTACCTTTGTTTTAGGAACATCAGTTTTCCTGCTACTCAATGCTGGGAGCTTACTCTTTCGAAAGCCAAACCAACTCGCTATAGAGGGCCCAGTCCTTTGTTTACCCTCCACAGTGGGAGATTTGGTTTGTCCCTGGCCCTTTTGCACGTTTTCTTGGATGCACAACATGACTTTCTCTTCTATTGAAGGTTGTAGAGCCGGTGAACTCAGAACATCAGTAACCTTCTCAGAGGCTTCTGCTAACTTTAAAGACATTTGCTGCCTTCGTGACTTTGTTGCTTCTAGTTTATGAGGACACTTTATTCCATCTGAGCTTTGAAACGATAAAATTTGTTTGGAAGATACAGTTGGTGACCCTTGTAACTCCAATTCTGCTGGCAGAACACTTTTTTTACTTAGAGCTTCGTGTTTAATACTTTCAGTGCTTTTCTCACTCTGGACAGATAGACTATGTGCATCTTTCTGAGAAAATGGTTTGCTTCCATCACATTTTGAAGTGCTGTGAACGAAGTCTACTTTTGAAGATGATCTGAAGGGCAGTTTGCTCGGGCTTCCATGCTGGCTATTGTAACTATTTGTATTTCCAAGAGAACTTTGTCTAGAATAAGAATTTTCCGTGGTTTTAGGAGTATGTGAAAGAGTCTCTGGTGCCACCGATGCCGCAGGAATGGCCTTGATTTGCAGTCCTTCTACAGCTGAGTTCTGCCTTGTTAGAGAATTTCCTCTGTCAGAAGTGTTTGTAATAATCTGCGTCCGTACTTTTGCGAGACCTTCTGTCACAGGGACAGACGGCTTTTCCCCCATATGAATGCTAAAACTCTGACTACGAGCCTTCGCTCCGTTCATGCCCAGAGCTGGCTTCAAGTGCGACTTGTTGCTGGAAGAAACAGATCTCTTAACTAATTTGTTTTCTAATCCATCTACTCTGTCTACCACTAAGTTGCAGTTTTCATGTGAATGAGGTGATGCTGTATCCATACTAAGTCCCACAGTAAAATTATTTTTCGCTTCGGTATCAGACATAGAGTCTTTTAATTCAGCATCCGCTGCACCTCTGGTGGTTACGCTTACAGAATCATTTTGCTTGTACTTACTTGAACTCACGTTACTTTTGGAAGCGGCGTTTATACTGTCTTTTTCCTGCTTCCCCGGTACAGTAGAGCTCTTTCGGAGAAGCTGGGGAGATTTGACAAATAATTTCAGGCCCACGGGGAGACGGGGTTTCATTCCTTTCTCATTAGAGTTTTGGGTAGCATGTGCAGTGTCACTACCATGAAACAGTGTTGACAACGGGGAATTGTTTACCTGAGATAGTAAAGGCTCACTTGTGCTTGTTGTATGACACTGAGGAGTTGCAGGGAGAACGTTTGGCATCTTTTGTGGTTGATCCATCCCACTGTCACTGCAAATATCTTTTTTGTTGGAACATATGTCTTGTGAAGAAGTTGCTTCCAATGATGCACAACCTAGAGAGAAGGACCTGGCTGTTTTATAATCTGTGTTGGAAAATTCACGATTCCTGTGGAGACCCAGCTGATTAGGGTTTTTTGGGCAGACTTGCTTTGTGGAAACTTTGGAAAGTCCTTGGGGTTGCTGAGATACGCATTTATTTTGCATAATTGCTTCTGCATTTTCTTGAAGGTAAGATAATTCAGTTTTGGCCCCAGAAGATACATTTTTTGCTTGCATTTCATGACTAGATTGATTATGAAAGCCAGAGTTCACAGTTCCTTTTAATGGTGATGATTTCAGTATGTTTTTTGCTGTTTCACTGGGACCAGTTCCTCCTGACTTTACCACTACAGGTGGTGAATGAGCATAATTAGGCCGAATCAACAGGGATGTTGATCTGCCTGGAGGAAGGGGTGGGGATGGTGATCGGGCTTGTACAGTTGCTAAATCACAATGAAAGTCTCTGGTTGGAGGTTCCCCACAGTCACTGGGCTCTATAAGGCGCTGAGGCAACAGTGGTGACGCTGGACTCTGACTCTTTGGATACTTTGACCCATCGCCTCTGCCTGGACGTTTCAAGCCGGGCAGGGGATGGGCAGGGGGCTTTGGAACCTGCAAGTCAACTTTTGAGTCAAAATTACGAGGTGGACTTTGTGCCTTTTTGAATCTTGAAAGTTTTACAGGTGGCAGAGCAGGTGATTTTTCAAGGGTTGCGGGACCCACTGACTGGGCCACCGGTGTCTCCTCACTCTCTGTCATCACAGTTTTTTGAGGAGAAAATTTACCTCTGCTGGGTATTTTAGTTAAGTTTGGCTTTTGATTGATTCCTGTATGCACAGTGGAGCTTGAATTGGTCTTGTATGGTACATCATACACTGGTTTCACTAGTTTTTGTCGTGGAGTATTTTGCAGTGTCACTCTTGCACAGTGTGAAGATTCACTGCAGGTCACAGGGACAACTGTATTGTTATTCCCTGGCTTATCTTCAAGAGTCTTTTTCTCCGTTTCATCTTCGGGTCTTTCTAAAGCAGTGTGGTTTCTAGCACTGGTTCCTGTCTGCAAATCAGTTATTCCCTGAGGTATAAGTTCAGTATATTCTGCACTGGACCTAGTTTGTGGCTGCTTGATTGAAATTTCATTTCTTGTTACAGTGACAACTCCAGTTTGATGTGAGCTGAATTCAATAGGCTCACCATCCTCAGCATCAAATATTACGGTAATGCACTCTTCAGAAGACGTCTTTTTTATAACCTTTTGTTGTTTAATGAAATTACATGTCTTTGGCCCCATGTCTGAGTGAGCAGATACCTGGTTTTCCTCTTTGTCAGTAGATACAAACTGAGAATTCTCCACGACTTTGAGCATGTCAGAGGTCTTTGTGTACTTCTCAGTAAAAGGAGTTGCTAATAAATCTGATGGACTTTTCTCATCACTGCTTTCTATATGCAATTCATCCAACACTTCATTGTCATCCGTATCTGAAAGCTGAAAATTAAGGTCCTTCCAGCCTATACTAGCATGGCTTTGATTTAACTGTAACTCAGGCAGCTTTGCTCTGGTGCGTGACTTTGCTTCAGCCTGAAATCCACTGACAAAACTAGTCAATTTTTCAGGTCTTTCCTTTGAATTAAAATATGAACTTCTTTCTGGCAAGTGTTTCCTATTAGGATCCCAGTCAAAGAGACTGTCAGAAACACTGTGAGTTAATTTGTTACAATAGGCCCTGCAGTCTCTGCTTGGAACCTCCTGTAACAACAGTAAGGATGAAGAGTCATCATCTGCATCATCATGCAAATCTGAATCGTAGGAGAAAGTTTTGTTATGTTCAATGCAAATACTTCCTATTTCCATTGGCTTACAATGAATCTGTTCATTATGGCTGCCACATTTAACTCCAGGGGAATATATTCCTTCATTAGAGTTCATGCAATCTTTGTAACCCCATTTTGATATTACTGAAGGTGATTCAAGTAATATTTTTTGCTTCTGTAATTTCTTCAGCCCTTCTAAGATATGGTTTTCCTTGATACGAGTTGGAGGTAGATCATCTGCAGGACTTGAGAGGTTGCTTGGGAGTGAAGAACCGATGCTTATTCTTTTATCCCAGCTCACGGATGACTGTTAAAACAGAATAAAACTCACATATTACTCACAAGTGTTGTTAATAAAGTGTGCTACCATTTTAGTAAAGAGATTTATGAGTTGCATAGGGCATTACATTTCATCCATTGCTATTAATAGCAATGTTCTTTTTTAATAAAGGATTTCATAGTGGTGTGACGCCTGCAGCGCATTTAAAACCTGTAGGAAGAACAATATGAATGGAAGGATTAAGATAAAGAAGAAGAACAATGTGGACTGTGAGAATAAATGTCAGAGTAAATGAGGAAACTGTAAGTAAATTGGAATTATGAAAGAATTGTTAGAAAAAATTGAAAGGGGGGAGAGAGAGGGAGAGAGACATTGGGGAAAGAACTTACTGAGTTTAGTGACAACTGTTTTAAGTACAAAAGAGAGGAGAAAGTGAAAAACATTCTGAAATAGACAGCTTTTCAATTAATCTTGTTTCAGATGAACTTAAACTAATACAAGAAGAAAATTAATTTGATTTACCCTTTTGCTGCATGTCTTCCCATCATTCCAAGTGTAGGAGGAACCACTGGAATACTCGCTGCAAGCGCTTGAGAGGGAGATTTCACTGCTACTGCAGCTGCTACGGGGATACAGGCGGCTCGGACCTGTCACATTTAGTTGACTCTGGCATTTCAAGACAGGTATACAGGATTTCACATTCTGCTGGCATTCCTAAAATATCAGAAAAAACAGAAATCTATTATGACTGGAAAAAGATCCTTTAAATTCCCCTTATTTAAGAAGGACAAAGACGAGGCAAGTAAACTACTTACACCTATTATGCCATTAGTGTCTGATGAATTTAATACAGAGAACTAAAGTAAAAATTGGTGACATTTTCATTTGTTGGGGGAAAGCCCCACAACCCTCCATATTTTCTTCTTTATTCTCAAACCCCTATTCTGTTCTTCTTTTGCTGAATATTATTCTGAGTCTGTTTGAATTATCCTTTGTACATAAGCAGGGTGCTCCAGTAAGATAGAGAAAACAAAGTTATAAGAATACAAGTGCACCTTGACAACTGCATTATAGCCCTACAATGTAACAGATGAGGCTGTACACCCTGGACAAGGTAAATTAATTTAGTATCCCAACCAGAATGTCCACTGAGAATGAAATCTCTCCATTACAGTCTAATTTTGGTTTCCTATCTAGTTCAAAGCTTTGTCTAAGAAACTCTCTGACGTAGGACAATCCATCTTCGTGTCGCTCGCAGACAGCTGAAGCCTCTTGCTTATGCAATTTATTGACACTTTATGGCTGCCTTTAGTACTTGTGTAGTTATCGCCCCTCTCCAAATGCAATTTCAGCTGACTGTGACTAAGTGCCAGCTTTGAGGAAGAGAGTAATGAAGAGCAGATAGCACTTTAGGTAAAATATTAAACCTCTGTAGGAGTATCTAGGATGCCTTTAATTTGTTTTCAAACTAATACTCTTGTGTTTAACAGTGTTAGCGCTTCTTTAATGTTAAGTGCCTGCACCATTCTGTTATGCTATTCTCTGGTTTCCTTACAGACCCAGATATCTTTTTAATTATCAGGAGCACCAGAGTGACATGTCTCTGTTTCATGAAACTTTGCTTTGGATTACATTAAGGCAGAATATAATTGGGCAAGCTCAAACAGTACTTATTGATTTTTGTAAGTAGATATAGCCCAAATCAATTTTACTTGGATGAAAATTTTACCTTTATATTCAGGAAGACATAAAATATCTTAAGTTATAGAATTCACAAAACAATTACCAAAACTGTATATGCAGTGGCCACAGCATCTTCAAGCAAATCTCTGGAAAAATGCTCATTTTATAGGCACTTCTCATACACTAACATGTTTGTTGGACTTCTGCTAATTTCTTCCATTTATTCGCCCGTGTCCTCCCATTTACTACTGCTAGGGTTGAACCTTTTTTAGTTAAATGGGAGAGAGCAGAATTTTTACTGCTAAGGAGTTCATCAGTACAGCTCTTCATTGCTCAACTGACATAATAATGTTCTGGTTTTGACAAACGTAACTACAGGGCAAATCATTATTCTCTGTCACAGGCAACACCTATGAATGGGAAAATCATTTAGAGGTAGCAAGAGCACATTTCACCTCTGGGAGTTATTCGTTCATGTTCTCCTAGGAAGTTAAATGGATGCAGGAGAAACAACCTTTAAATCCACTGGCTCTGGGAAGAATACATCTTTCAGCATCAGAAGCAGGCCGATGCCTGTGTTTTTGGCTCTGAAACAGACCTCCTTGCTTTGTTGAGACAAATTACTCCTATTTCTGACATGGTGGTTCCCATGGGAGACCCTCTCTCATCAGCTTCCTCAGCTATTGACAGCGTCAGTCCCTGTAAGGTCAACTGTATAGAGGCCAATGGCAGCGTCTGCTTGTTCTGGCTCTTTCGTTGTCTTTCAACTGTGGCATTGGGAAAACATGTCATGTCAAATTTCTGCCCTTTACACTAGGCTCGTCCCAGTCATCACAGTGTTTGAGGGCAGGATGCCGGTAATCTCCTGCAGGAGAAAAGTGGAGATCGCAGCACACTGACAAGTGCTGCCTTCCCCGCCTGCCACTTCCGCCCCAGCCCCGTGCTTGGTTCTCTTTGCACCTAAATAGAGAAGAATGTCCCTGGTCCTACAGCTTTACCAATGGGAAAAATGAAGATACCTAAGTAAAGCAAAAGAACAGTATATTACCGTAATTTACTGTTTAAGAGGCGAGGAAATGTGAAAAAGTATCCTGCCATTACAGATTCGGAAGTAGGACATCGACTCAATTTCTAGATCGCATTCAGATCAGTTGAGTGAAATTTTCTCCTGCAATTTGCCTTTAGTCTCTAAATTATCCAAGAAAGTACTTTGAACAGAATGTTTAGGATGCACTAATTAAACATATTTAACTTACATATGGTTCTATTAACTGACATGGTGAAATTTTGTTTTTCTGTAATCACGACTCTTAAGTCATTACCTTTAACGAAATTAGAGTAAAAGGCCTGAATGTACTATTACAACTTGAATATACAATTTTTTGCTAGAAATCACAGAAAATCGAATCATACTATTAAAGACACAAAACTCTACATTAGAAAAACTTAACCTGAAGGCTTAATTACATACAATGCAAAGGGCTGTCAGCATTTTTGTGAACCTTTGAAACAATGCCTTTTTAGTGAAGTATGTATTACAGAGGAGACGACATTTTTGTTGACACTACTATACTTCAAGATCAAAGCCACACACAGGTTCAATGTTCTGTTCTTATCCTCTTTTTTTCCCTCTATCTTTATGTGACTCTTGTTTTTTAAGCTACTTTTCTCTTTGACAATGAGACATGAAAGCCACACTGGCTAGCGTTTTGCCAAATAAGCACAAAGCTAACCCCGTCTGGAAAAAAAATGCAGATCCCATGAATTTTTAAAAGTTCATACATAATATATCATAAAAGTAGGATGAATAATACGGTGTATGGGCTTTAATAAAACGCTCCTTGACCATTTCTCAGAGATTCTGAGATGTAATCAATACCCAAAAAGGTATCTTGGGGACATTGCTAAGATTTACGCTTTTTTGCACAGAGTGACACTATCTGCTTACTATATCAACTAAGGACACAATATTGAATTTCAGAGAACAGAAAGAAGAAGTATTGTTATCTGCCTTAACAGTGCTTCAATTCAGAGATCAGGTTCATGGCTCATCCCTGACACCAGAGGTGAAAAGGAGGGTTCCAGATGAGGGGTACAAGGACAACGCAAACACTCACGTGAATCTGAGCATCGGCAGTTCGAGATGGCATCAAGCTTCTGTTCCGTTCTACTTCTGAAAGCAACTCCCCAGATGAGAGGTCCAAGATGCGCGAATGGAGTTTCTGGGGGGGCAGAAGGGAATGAGTCATAAGCATTTGTCAAATATGCAGCAGATCGGCATTTTAAAAATTCCAAACTCTGCTGTTAAATTTCAAGGGAAATTAAGACCCCACAGGTAAAAGAGGAACTGTTTTAACTTGAAATGTTGCTGTTTGTGCTTACTTTGTCCCAGATTTCCTGTCTGCAGAACAGATGATTCTTCATCCCAAACAAACTCTACTTTTTCTTCTAGTCACTATTTTGCAACTTATCATTATTTCACATGGAACAATGACAAATGAACATGAGTCCCACCATCATCCATAGAGTTTGACGGGTTTCAGGAAAAAAGCATAAAAATGAACTAAAAAATTAACATTTATAAATCAATCAACATGTTAATGTTGTTTTATTTACGAGCTGTTACACCTTGAGTGAATGATTGCAAAAGTGACCCTATTTTTAAACAGCATCGATCTGCTGAAGGCCTCCTTTGCACACATTTTAACTCAAAGTCATTAATGTCATCTGTTAGGAACAATTAATGTGAATAGAAAATAATTGCATCAGGGAACTAGGGACTCAGAGGATTTTGTGCATTAATATTCACATGCTGTTCGATTATATGCAGGTTTTTTTCAGTTTTGCTTGGAAGGATGGCTAAGCTTGTGCCTTTTCCTCCATGTTCACCTGTATACTAATTACTAA
Source organism: Patagioenas fasciata (assembly GCF_037038585.1). Lineage (NCBI taxonomy): Eukaryota > Metazoa > Chordata > Aves > Columbiformes > Columbidae > Patagioenas > Patagioenas fasciata. The sequence continues at coordinate 8,346,942 of NC_092526.1, read as the reverse complement.
GGCTTTCAGTGTGCATTAAGCTTGATTTGTTTTAATTGCAGTTTCAATAAAATCCATGATTTATGTGAATGCCTTGGCCGATGACTTCAAAAGAAGAAATATCTGCAGTCCTGTCAGTCATCGGACCAACATATCATGTAACGCAGTATGGATCTGACTCACAATCCATTGAAATAAATGAAAAAGGACTTTAAAAAAAAAAAAAACATAACAAAAGGACTTTAGATGAGGCTCTTTTAATTTTGCCATTAATTCTGCAGGCTTGCAAACTGAGAGACCACATCTACCCCGTCCTCAGCATTGGGGCACCCAGCCTGAAGGAACAAGTGGTGCAGATCATGCCAGGGCGCTTGGCCAGGAGGACCCTGGGAGGGATCAAACCATGGGGACACGTGGAGGTCGTGCGAGAGGCCCATCACCCTGTCCATCCGAAAAGCCTGGGCAAAGACAGAGAAAGAACCTGCAGCCACAAACGCCTTTTTACACTGTGCAGCAGTAGGAATGGCAAGACAGTTGTCTGCAGGGCCCTGAGACATCAGTCACACAGTATTTATGCCCAGCTGCTCCCCAGCCTGCTCTCCTGGTACCCACTGCAGGAACTCATCTGCCAGAGAACAAAGCAAGTGGCTGTTCCTACAGCCCCTGTTATCTGCGTGCTGTGCTTCAGGCAGCTATGCCAGACAATCCAGCTTTTCTTAAAAAAACCCCTACTAATTATAAATTTGGGAGTAATTTTTCAAAAGTTACATATTTATCCAGGAGGTTTCTTCAGGAGCTACTATCTGTTGCAGACAGATTACGGAAAATATTTTCAATTATCATGTTCTGTATAAACATAGTTTGTCCAATATATTGTTGAATAGATTAAAATGCCACAAGCACTCGGTATCCAATATACTTTTCATTATAAATACTAATTACATCCAGGCTATGTGTTTTTTAACATCCGTGATGCCTATCGCCTAGTTATTCAGTGTGTACCTTTTAAAGTGTTATTACTAGCGTTACTGCCAGGTGTTTGTTTAAGATTTAAGCTCCCAAACTCACTGATCTAGTGACTTAGCACAAGTGTTATTCTTGACAATATTTCCAACTGTATCATTGAACCACAAGAGAATTCCACTGTTTTCAGAAGCAGGACCCACTGATATTATGAACAAGTGGTGTCTTCACGCTTTGCAGAGGAATTAATTACTTTCTCCAGTGAAACCAGTCACCTGGAAGTTACTACAGTCCAATCTTCGCATTAGAGATGATGGCTGAGATGGATGAACATCCATACTTCAAAATTTATTTTCTTAGAAAAAATATCCTAGAAATAGTACTATAGGAGTTCGACAACTGGCTCTTTCAGTCTTTCCAGCAAGGCATTTAAAATATTTCATTACTTAAATGGGAATGTATATGCACCTCAATAATGTAAACTAAATATACCCTATAAAGTCAAATGGAATTCAGCGTGCTGCTGCTCTTGTCCATATCAGATGCAAGAACAGGTTTCAGCCCAATTGGATCGGGCAGAAAACAGAAAATATTTTTGCCCAGTGATAAGACATAGCCCAGCAGAGCAGCCCGTGCACAGCTCAGAGTGATGGGGGTCCCTCCACACAGGTTCAGGGACCAGAAGGGCTGGGCTGCATGTGGGTCACACTGCGTTTGAATCGTCTTCGCTGACATTAAACAATAAGGGTCTATAAGACTATAATAACAAAGGTGAATCAGAAGACTAAAATGATTAACCGAGAAGGAAAGCGTATTCTCAGGGTGTATAATGTGATTATATTTCTGTATCAAACAAAAGATCATCGCATTGGGAATATTCCCCCCCACACAAATGGAAATAAGCTAACAGACACGTGGCCAGCACAATGACTAGCATTAACAAACAGCATAACAAAGTTTGAGATCATTAATTAAATATAGTCACACAGCACTGAAGCAAGTCATCCAATTACAAAAGAAAAATGATAAGAAAATTGTTTTTCTTTAATTTATTTTTTCTTCTCCATTTTCTAATTCAAAAATGGGGAAAACTCTACTATTTGTTAAAACAACTTATTAATGATTCATTTAAAATCAAGTAACAGATTGTGCTAACTATGTATCTTGATTCTGATTTCTTCTCAGATACACAAAATGTACTGTGTCCTTTACGGTTATTTGCAGATGATAGTCACATAACGAGATCAAGGAGTTACTGCTGCCTTGAATACTGTACAATATTAAAATCACTGTTGATGCTATCGTGATGCAACCCAACAAAAGGCAGACCAGAGCACAGAATGACCTCCACAGAAAAGATCACATTGGTTTAAATGAATGCTTAAATACGAAAGCAAAGAGTTACAACCATAAATCCAAGTCACCTGCACCATCCATTGGTACTCTATATAATGATAAGGGGAAAACAGGCAATATTTGTACATGGTGGGGAGTGTCTGGGCCCCTCTGAACCCAGGAAACCACCAGGAGCACTGGATGGCAGGACAGAAAAGCCCTATGGAATTGCAGCACGGACTGGGCCAACGTGTTTGGAAATTACCCTGTACTGAATACTGTCAGGGAAGGTGCAGACTCAAAGTTCATAGCATGTCAGCTAGACTGGAACCACGTCTCTACAGAAAGTGGGTGCTGAGAGGTACAGAGGCCAGGGCAGAGCAGAAAGGGCTCTCTTGGCTGCCTGTGGCCAGCAGCAGCAAAGCTCCTGCACCTGTGAGATGGATGCAGAAAAGGCCGTGCCCTTTGTGGCTCAATGTCAAGATTAACTCCCGTAACCTACATAAAAAATAAAAACAAAGTAATAGATAATTTAGGTGGAAACCTATTATATCAAGTGCAATAGGAAATACAATTATCTGGCAGGCAGATAACCAATCCATCAAACAGGAGGCCAGTTCCCCCGCCCCCAGCAGCATCCTTATTAAGGTTTTCTAGGAAGATACAGGAAGGCCACTGCCTGCTGCCATGAGGCAATGTCACAGAGAGACTCCTCTAACTGCTGTGCCTCTTGACTGTATCTGTGCAGAATAGCTATCAGTTCCCATCTCCTTTTTAAAATGTCTAATGGCCTGCAGCATTGCCAGAACAATTTTCAAAGAATTATGCCAAACTGTACACGGCTCTCCAATATTGGATGAGTTAATTGCTATTAAATCAATTGGCTTTGCTTCTCTCACATGAGCCAAAGTTCATCATTCGCAAGAAGGCAATTGTCTCTTTAGGTTCTAAGGGGACATTTTCATCCTGGTGCTCCATGCCAGAGCTGTAAACGTTTGTTTGGTGCATGCGGTCACCTCAAATCTTCGCTGTTATCTGGGGCATCACAAACCTGACCAGGCACACTGTGCACTGCTCTCCCGTATAACCTGAGCACTGTAATTGCACTGGCAGGGAAAACCTTTTCTGCAGCCTTCACACGGCCCATTTTTGATAATTCTCCGCACAAAGAAGATTGCCCTCAAGCCCACAGGCAGCAACACCACCTCTCCAATTCTACCCCTGTTGTATTGAATGAGTTAAGTCTTAGTAAGTCCACCAAAAACATGCAAAAAACTGAGCAACACAAAAAGAGTGCTGACATGGTGATCTCTATACAGGTGTGACAGAGGCTCATGAAAAACAAGAGCTCTTTCTAGCTGTTGTTTTTTTTTTTTTCACAATCATCTGACTTGTCTCACTTTCCTGCTCCCTTGTTCATCTTTAACTGTCGTATCCATCAGACGCAGGGTGCAGCTATGAATTAATCACATCTAATTTAATGTTTTCCCTTTGTTTTTGTTGTTTTTCCCTCCTATTAGGCTGACTTTGCTAAAAAAGCTAGAAGCCTGGTGATACAGAAGATGCTACACTTTAAATTCAAACCCAGTATTAATAATGGTTTGTCGGTTTTGCTGGCAAATCCTCCCGGCGAGTTTACTCAGACTTAACTGACAACATCCAAGACAAAGTACAAGGCTACGATATTACAAACATTTGTATGGAAGATTAGGGTGCTAAAACTACATCAGAAAATCCTGTTAACAAGGCAAATCCAGCACAAAAATAAAAACAAAGGTTTCATTCGCGTCTGCTTCACATTTTTCCAGGCTTGCTGCTCTCCATTATTATCGAGCCATCCAGAGATGGCAAAAAACAGTGAATTAGATTCCAAAGTAACTCACAAGGCTGGAAACCTATATCCTAGGGTATAAATTGGGAGGTATTAAACAGACATTTGATGCATAAACATAAATAACATAATCTCTCTGTATTCTTCAGAGAGTTTACAACATTAATGTAAGCCTAAAATTACTCCTGTTGCAAATCCCTTAGTTTTATTAATTTTTATAAACTGCTTTAAATAAAAGTTCCATTGAAATACACAAAATAATCCTCTCTGATCCTAGTTTTCATTTTATAACTCTATCAGTGTTTTCAAGCTCTGAGGCTCCACAGTGTTAGTTCTCATTTTAATAGCACTATGGTAGGAGTCTGTAAATATTGCAGTAACAATAACATGAGCTAATTTAATTTCTTAGGAAAATGTATGCATAAGTTCCCTGTGGTTTGTAATTACTGTAAAGCCAACAGTTTACATCAATGACTTGGTAATCAGCTAGTCAGAATGTAAATAATTAATGAAAGGAAGGTTTTCAACAAGCTTGCTTGTGGAAGACTCCTTGGACTATGGTGAAACAGCAGTTCTGTGAGAATACCATTGAAGAACAGTGGAGTCTCTTATTAGTGTATATTTGTGTTTTGTTTCTTATAAATTTGCTACAAAACAGTAAATGCTTTTTATAAATACCATTCTATTGATCTAATACTAATTAATATGTTAATTCCACTTTGCTAAATGAGTGCCAACATCACGTAGGTGCTATGAATTATGGGAACATCAAAGAGTGAAAGGCAGATCCTGCACATCCTGGCACTTTCTCTCGTTCCACTGCACACAAACCAAAACATTTTTTCCTAACATTTCAGCATGGTCAGAATCAGTCTAGGAAACAACTTTATACTGAACTCCCATGACACAAAAGAACTATACCATTAATCTTTTATGGCATGTCCTACACATGCTATCTATGCCTTCGCAGTAAAAAGGTGGGCTGTTTTTTATTAATTCACTGTAGTTGAGAAATGCTTTAACATGAAAATACAGTTGAAAAGTACTGATGTTTCAGTCTCACTTATATAACAGGCATTGCATTATCAATCATTATCTGATTAAATGCTGCTCACTAATTTGAACATGCTGGTAAATTGTTGATATGATAGCAGTCAGTGATATTCCTGGTAGCACTACAGAATTTCGGTCTTTGTGATTCCTAGAGTTACAGAGTCATTTTCACATTCACTTTCTGACTATGTCCCAAAATCATCTAAAGGAATTAGGCAGACCTCAGTACGATCTCGTTATTGACATTTATGTTGATCGATGTTGGCTCTTACAGAATTGGAATCTACAGATCAATTCCCTTATTAGATTCGTTCTCAGTGCTGCCATGATCATTTTATCACAGAAGCTGCTGCCATCAAATGCTGCTTTATCACTTTATAATGGGATAAGCTGAAGCTTTCCTCTGCCACATAGTTGGAAAAGAAAACTGTCTGAGCTCTAAATATTTCCTTCACAGGTTTTCAAACATATCCTTATTAACTACATATGACTATTTTAAAAGCTATTTTAAACTCAGTTTACCTAACCAATAATTTTTGCCCACAAGAAAATTCTAGTTCTCCGTATGGTAGGAAAAAAAAGGCCAATACTGGAGACTGCCCTGGATCTATTAATCACCTTCTTCCTGCTGAGCCTGCCAGTCGGATGACAGGAAAAAAAACAAGGCTAAGAATGAAGCTATAAGAGAAAAACAAAATTAGTATGATATGAACAGACAAACACACATGCAAACACTCAAAAAGCGCACAGAACAAATACATACACAAGGTTTGTCACAAGTGTTTTATCTGGTTTTGAAACTATGCAGGGCCACGGTATTTTTGTAAGAGTGGTGTTACAGCTCCTGTTGAGAGAGGAGTTCATCGCATTAATTTAAATCTCCGATAAAATAAATTAGCTTTTTTATTGCCGGCTTGAACTATGGGGCTATGATTGTTATGTATTGCTACAATATAAGTCTTAATGGCATTTTAGCCCTGTGGTGGTCAAACAGAAACCATTTCAAACCTTCTAAAGGCTATTAAAACATGTGCAGATGTCTGGAAAATTAATACTATTATCTAACTCTAACCTTTTGCCTGTGGGAAGAAAAGGAGAGAGAGGGCTCAGGGAAGATGCTTTAGATCAATACATGACAACAGAGGAGGGTAAGCACTGTTTCACATGGAAGTTCATTGGTTGCGAACTGGTGATTCAACTGAGCAGATTCATCCTTATTTGGATTTCATTGAAATCATTCATTTACTCAGAAAAATAATTTAAAAGACATAAGCATCATTTTTACAGTCCTTCCTGACTGCTGTTTCCAAGGTCCAGCAAGCTAGACACTGGAAACGTTCATTCATTTAAATGACAAGAGTACAAATTTGTCAAGGTTAATGTTGAACAAGCCATATTTTCCTTGCCCTGGTATTATGCATTTAAAAGGTTCCTCCATCCCTCCACCCTCTTTTTGTGTGTGTGTGTATGTGTAATACCATTGAAATGTCAGACAGACTGAAAGGAGTTTAAAAGTAGGAGGAGGATTTCAAGCGACACTTTTATCATTTAAAGCTTTTACACACATATTTTCTTTCCAACTCTAATGCCTTTTTTTTTTTGGCTCTGACAGAATAATTTCAAATAAGAAGAAAATGTTAAAGAAGGTTTTATTGAATACCTGGATAGAAGATACTTTATTCTATCCTTTTTCCTCAAAGTACTTACTTGAGGTATGATTTAGAAAGAATAAGTGGGCAGATTCCCAGCTGGTAAGCACTATTGGCTCCATTCCTTGTACGGAAATTAAAATAATTTTCTGCCAGATCAGGAATTGTACTATAGACTTCCCAACTTCTGCTGCTTTTCAGAAATAAAGCTTCCAGAAGGTCACAGTGCCCATGTGTTGTAGCATTTCATTCTTGAAAGTCCCAAACCTGACCACAAGGTCTCCAAATGGCAGTGCAGGTTCTGCAACATTTGTTCTGATACACAAAAATCACAGGGCTTGTGTGCAGGACAGAGAACAATTCTGTAACCTGATGGTTTGCATAAACATGTCAAATCCTGGCTTCAGACCCCTGTAATTCTACTGACCTACTCCAGAGTGGTGAGAAACCGCAAAAGGTTCTCGCAATGAGCCTGGCCTTGCAAGCTGAGAAATCTTAGTACAGCTGAAAGACAGGTGAGGTGGGAGAGCCGGTTCTGGTACCAAAAAGGAGCACGCACCATACTGGACAATACAAGGATACAAACCTGCACCACCCGTGTTCCTCTGCACCTCGCTGCTGGTGCTGCAGCCAGCAGGAATACCAAGAAATGGAAAACGAGAAATGCCAGTCGCTGCCCCTGGGGCCAAACTGTGCTCTTGCAAGGGAAGGCAGTGGCATTCGGTGACATCGAAGAGCCTGCTGTCCCACCCCGCAGCCAGTACCAGGGCAGCCTGTTCCCTGCTTACCCAGCTGGGAGCTTTCCCTCCAGCCTCCATGGCCAATCGCTGCAGCTCTTTGTGCTCAGAAGAAGTGGTACCAACACTTGATTAGGAATCTGTGCCCCTGTGAATTGATCGTTTTTTCACGGCAGATAAAAGCAGGGCTTAGGAGGTATTATAGAGGAATTTCAAAAGGGGTCAGCTCCCAGTTCGGCACCAAATAAGTAGATGGATTTTTAGAAGAGCTCAGCACAATGCCTGAACACCTGGAAGTCTGGTCCTGTGTGCATGAAGGAATTCAAGACCTAAATTAAAGGTTAATTCCGTTTTTTATTCCCCCATGAACTGGTGAATACTGGTAACAGAGCTGAGAGTATCCATATTTCTAATTATTGCCATGATCTCCTAAGGACCATTTAGTGGAATAAATACTAAAATACAGTGCTGACCTCTGATTCATGTGCACGCTTGCAGTATCTATAACCCACGACATTTGTATCTAGACCTGTGCCTGTTTCTGTTGTACAGGAAAAGTATACAAGGCTTGTTTAGAGAAAAAAACAGAATTAAGAGTAAGCAATAAGAAACTCAGAGAAAAACAGACGGAGTATTTCTGCTTTTAAAATATGACTGAATACAAAAAACTAGAATCAAAACACTGCAAAATGAAGTAGCTGATCTCTGAAACTGTATACCAGAAAGATGAACTGAAGAGTGGGTGTATATTTGACGTTTTTAAAGCACTGATATTAATTCAAGATGCCATTACTTTGGCAGTCTGGTTTCTATACTTTTAATACAGTAAGATGGAGCTTAATTCATAATGTTGAAGATGCCCTTGTAATGCACATAGGACACAGACAAATCACGGCCCATCACTGCTCCTCCCTGCACCCAGACATTGGTGAGTGACTAATGAAACACGGCTGCTCACATCCAGAGGAAGAAACGAGCACGAATGCAACCTAAAAATGCTAAAAATACAGAAAGACTCAAGTCTGTCAATATCACATTGTTAAAGATTTAATGACAAAGGTAACTTTTCCTTTTAGCTTGTCCTTATCACAAGAGATACCCAGATGGTAATTTAAGAGTTAAGGCACTAATGGACTCTTCAGTTTCACTGAGCATCAACGTGCTGATTTTATCTCACAATACAGTATTTCACATTCTCAGCGAAGTCAACAGAGATTTAGTCAATAGTGTCATGGCCTTTGGATGAGGATTTGAATCTTACCAGTATCCAAACCATCATTAAAGAAGATAGGTCATTTGGGAAACAAAGGAGATCATTAGCAAAATTCAATACTAAAAGGTGGGGTTGGTTCAGTAGCTGTTTTATGATTCATTATGAAAAACATTTTATTCTAATTACTGCTCCTTCTATGTGCAGTATCCAGAACAGTATACAAAAGTATACCACAGGAAAATTATTTTTTTCATAACAGATGGCGACAAAAAATACTTATTGAGTAATCTTAGGTGCTAAAAACCACTTAGCATAATGTTAGTTTGATTCATTTGATGGAAAGTATAATTTAAAATTACTAGCAAATTACACTGACCTGATGTAATTTGAACAGTTTAAATGTTCCCGAGTACTTATTGGCATACCTATTTTTAAGTAATAAAGCCATAATTCCATGTTGCTTCATGTCTGCAAAGTGCCACTGCACTTAAATAATAGTAATAGAAGCAGAGTTATAAAGCAAAGTATAAATGAAGTTCTATATGTATTGAGTGTAAAAACAGATGAAATTAATCCTTTATCTATTGTTATTTGTTTCATACATGCACACTTTGGCATAGTTACCCTTCATTTAAGCTTCAGTCTTAAGAAAACAAAAACGAGCTACATACTTAGCTCCATTAGTGCAATAAGAAGAAAATGACACATCTGCAATAATAATGGTTTTATTTCTCTACTGCTTAGAATTTCAATAGTTTCCCACTTTACCAGAAGAAGCAGCCCTCTAAATCTTGGAATCATTTAATTTTATGCATTCTTTTGGTACTTCATTTGGGAGATATGGAGTGTGAAATATGCACCATGATGAGAAAACAATTATGTAGCGCACCTGTATTCTTCGCATACCGTATTTAAACAGGGCTTGCAGTGGCTACTATTTTATTCCACTGTGAAATCCAAAATGAGGAGGCTTTAAAAGCTGACCTGCTGACATCAATTTACACTTCTATATGTAACACGTGTCCTGTACTTACCACACCACATACTGTGATAACATCAGACAAATCCATGCTAATTTTTGCTATCAGAATGTTTCTTTTTAGGAAGGAAACATAAATGAAGGACTCTTGACTTAAATACACCAAATACATATCAAAAAATTGTAAGCTTCCAAACTAGAAATGTATCAGACAAAAAAATGGATCTCTTGGTTACGCAAAACATAAACACAAGTAGCTCACAGAGTTCTTATAAAGTTCACAATCTAGAATAAAGCTGCCTCTAACCAGCCTCTTTACTTACACTTGAAAATTTATGCAGGGATTTACATGTTAAGTTGCTAATACAGCTTTCTAATACATTCAGCAAACAGAGCAGGCTGAAAGCATCCAAGAAGTTAAGCATTGTTATAGGTTAAATAAAATGGCATGGAATACAAAAGCCTGTCTTTTTAATGCTTACTAGAAGTTTGAAGCACGGGGCAAGTCTGGAACACAGCAGTACTATTTCATACCTTGGGACTTCTTCCTTTTTTCTGAAATCCATTCCCATACGGAACGTACACAATAATAGGAAAAACCGCAAAAAACATTCTTGTACTTAATGAGTCTGCCCCATACTTGCTTAGGGTTCCAAATGCTGTATTGGATTCCTGCCATCATGTGCATCATCACTGATAATAGAAAGCTATGCATAAAATAAAGAGAAATCTATGGTTCACCTAGTGTCAGTTGCATATTTTTCTTTGTCTAAAAAATAGGCAATAAAATCTTACTTTGGTTGTTATGGTCTGTCACATCAGTGCAGCCCCACAGTTTTCTGGACATGTGCTTACTCTGAAAAGTTGTCTTTGCTCTTCAGAACATTGCCTTTATATTTCTTCAAAACTTAGAAAATATTGCTCTCCTCAGTCAAAATCATTCATAAATACTTCACCAAAGATCATTTGTGGCTTTCCTAAAGAATATTTGCTTATTTGATTTACTGTTTTTGGTATCTCTGTAGGAATCTATTATCATTAGGATGATGGAAAAGTTTTAATATCTGAAAATTATGTATTTAAAATTCTATCAGAAAATGTCATGTTTGTGTAGATATGGAAGGCCTTTCAGTGCTTTTCTTTGGAACCTCTCAAGTACTTGGACATACGAAATTCTAGCAGCCAAGAGTAATTTTCTCTTAACAGCATTATCATTCTCATCAGAACTACATGTCTAGTGAACTTTGGTCAATATTTTCTTTTTGTTTGAGAGCAAACTGGTAAGAATTTAGGTGCTGAAATAAGGGACAACAGTCTGACAAGGGGGAGAACGAAAACACAATCTGCAGATGGGGCACACCTACCAGGTCAGTTGATCTCCCTCCCACATAATAAAATACTGTTCTCCACTGAAGCTCTTAGCTGTGCTTTGATTGCATTAGTTTCAAATGTTGTGAGGGACAATGCCCTACCTCTCTACTCATATATCATGTCACTGTCTATAACAAAAATTTTTGTGATGTTCCTTTATGAGCCTGAATTAGACTCAGATACAGCAAATCGTTTTGGCAAATCACAGAATCACAGACTGGTTGGGGTTGGAGGGACCTCTGGAGATCATCCAGTCCAACCCACCTGCTAGAGCAGGTTCACCAGAGCAGATCACACAGGAAGGTGTCCAGGTGGGTCTTGAATGTCTTCAGAAGAAATTCCACAACCTCTCTGAGCAGCCTGTTCCAGTGCTTAAAATGTTTTAAGAATGGAAATTTTATAGTTTCCACAGTCAGAAAAGAGCATGACAAGATTCCCCCATGTTACAGTCTGGTGATCTTGAGGGACAAGAAGAGCTGCCTCAGCCATTCCGCTGAAGGGACCTCTCAAAGCTTCTTAGAGGTCTACACACCATGGATGTGATTTCCATAGCTACAAGCATGAGTCCCTGTACCTAGAGATGGCCTGGAAAGACAGAGTCAGAGATTCTCAGTGCACTCCCAAAAATCTGCTTCTCTCAGAACCTCCTTCTAGAGCAGGCTGGATATCAGATATCAGCCTAATTCTTTCAAGTATTATGCTGCTGCTGTTCATGCAAAACTAAAAGTCATACGGCTTAACTTAGGGACATTAGATGGAGTTTCTTCGGAAGGGGCTATTTCCTTCTCTCATCACGGACTTTGGTCACCCATTCATCAACCAGCAGGCTCTCATGAACACTTTATTTCTCCAGTGTTTTTTTGGCACATATTGGGAGCTGCAAACAGGGTAAGTAAGAAATATGGTTGATAATACATTATGACATGTTGATGATTTAAGCTGAGATGAAATAAAGATTCGAAGCTTTGTATTTTAGTTTTCTCAGTTGTTACTGGTGAGTGAGAGCATGTCAGAAATAGAAAGCAGGTACCAGTTTACTGAGATAATGCAAGACTGGAAATAATGACATCAGCATCTTCACATCAAGAAATGCTCCTTTAACTTTTTCTTGAAAGTCTCAAATATTTTTGAGTATTCCTTACTAGATCACTATCTTGACTCCTGATACACAGCAGTGTTCCTATCATTTCTGACTGCTACAAGACTGAATGTTCTTTCTTGGGACAGGGTCTTCATGACAGTCATTGTGCATCTTTGGTAGCCTAGATCTGGAGAAAGCATTCCATCAGGGTTATGGCCTGAAATCTTTTGAGAATGGCTAATCATGTAAAAAACACCAGTAGGTGTTCTGCTGGTAACATAATTCTTGGATAAAGTTTAATGTATCAGTTTAAAATTAATGTATCTCAAACATGCTTTAAATTTATATGATTACCTTTTTGTCTGTTGATACAGCCCTTGAGATTGTTGTAACTTTCTTTTCCACTACTGCTGAAACAATTAGCAGATCCCAAATTAATTTCTCCTTCAAGCCACCAGTCCTGATACCCGAGTAAGTACATATCACTACAGACACTGTGACATCTGATCTATATTTATATGTTTACTGTGAAGTGAAGGACAGCATGTGTTCTGAAGCTAGAACTTTTCAGAAGATTTGCAGATAAGACTACCCTGACAATCTGATGGATACAAAGGAACAAATGTGAAGCAAGAGAATAAGCAGGTCAACTGCAGGAGCTTCAAAACTTCAAATACAATTTGCTGATCTTGGTCTCAAGTCTGTCTGCTCCAGGAAGAGCCCAGAGGCACAAGGCAGCACGAGTAGCTGGCTTCTGTCAGATGGAAATTATCATGCTGCTGCTCAGCATATAACCACCAGTTATTTAAATATACCTTGGACTGCTGACAAACTGTTTTCCAACAGTGTGTGATGATCTTTAGCTTTAATTTCAAACCCTCAGATACTTACTTTCTGAAATACTTAAATATTTCATACGTTTGATTGCTGTGAAGCAATGCAACTTCACTTTTAACCTTCTGCATTCAGGTATCATCATGTCTAACGATGTCTGAACCAGAGGTCAGACTCTCAGGCCAGATATTCCATCTCCTTTTGTCAGGTGTTAGGGCAATTAATTGTCCTCTTTTTCTTCCCATATATAATAATGTAATTGGTGCAATTTACCCCTTCCTGCTAAGATGTACAACTGTTTCCAGCTAAGTATGTACAGCTACACTCTCTCTCATATGTCAGGGCATAGTTGTCAGGTTATTAAAACAGCTAATATCAATGCAATTATAACAAAGCAGTTATTTAAATTGACCTTCTGAGAATTCAGTGGACTGTGCTGTGGCATTCTAGACAAAATTTTAGACATAAAATTAAACAATGTGGATGCTCCATGAGTAATAAATGGAACTAATTTAGGCAGAGAAACACAAGGAGAAAATTAATGCTTCAAGAGTCCTCCCTGCTTTGTTCTAGAACTGGCAAAGTAGAATTTTTATGATGGAAATAAAATGGCAATGAAAATATAGTTTAGGATCAGAGATATTGTAAATCTTATGATTAGAAATATTATTTTATACTTTACCAACTATGAGAATTTTATTACTTATTTAATCAAATAAATCAACTCAATAAATGTTGCTACTTGTCACTTTTTAGAACATTTCACTGAAGGCTCCCTGCATGCTTTATAAAAGACCTGTGACAGTTTTCATCCATGGGAAGAATTCAACTAACAAACATATTGAATTTATGTGAACAGAGATACATTATAAAAACAAATCACTGCAATATCTATCAGAAGGCAAACCCCGACTCCTGTTATCTTCCGTAACTTTATACAAGTCATCATTGTTGTAAAAGAAGCATATGTAATATCAGAATTAGGTTCAATGTCATTAGTTATTCTTTTTTAGGCAGGACTGGAAAAATAAGTCTAGCTATAACAGAAGGAAAAGGTCTTTGAAAACATCTGTGTCTCAAGATTGAGCAGCCTATACCTGATTAAAGCTGAAACAAGTATGTGAGACAACCCAGCTAAGAAGCTGTAATTTGGTGATTTTAGTAGTTTGAAGTTTCTTTGAAGAAAACACTGAATCATTTCAAAAAATAAGGCAAAGAGAGAAATACAGTGATACTGACATTCACATTTTAAAATATTTCATAGATGCTATACATAGCCATAGGCAAAGCAGAAGTGTTAAGTTTCATCTAAGGCTTCTTACTCCTACTCTTGTATCCTCTCTTTAGATTTATCTTATCCCTTCAGCAACATTGTGTATATCATATAATCACAGACTGGTTGGGGTTGAAGGGACCTCTGGAGATCACCCAGTCCAACCCACCTGCTAAAGCAGGTTCACCAGAGCAGATCACACAGGAAGGTGTCCAGGTGGGTTTGAATGTCTCCAGAGAAGGAGATCCACAGCCTCTCTGGGCAGTCTGTTCAGGGCTCTGGCACCTCAAACTAAAGAAGTTTCTCCTCATATTCAGATGGAACCTCCTGTGCTTCAGTCTGTGCCCATTGCGCCTCATCCTATTGTTCAGCATCACTGAAGAGTCCAGTCCTTCTGACATCCACCCTTGAGATATTTATAAACATTGATGAGATCCCCTCTCAGCTTCTCTTCTCCAGACCCAGCTCTCTCAGTCTCTCTTCATTAGAAAGATGCTCCAGACCCCTCATTATCTTCATATTCTACCACTTGACTCCTTCCAATAGTTCCTTGTCCTTCTTGAACTGGGGAGCCCAGAACTGGACACAGAACTCCAGATGCAGCCTCACCAGGGCAGAGTAGAGGAGGAGGAACAACCTCCCTCGACCTGCTGGTCACACTCTTATTAATGCACCCCAGGATACCATTTGTCTTCTTGGCTATAAGGGCACATTGCTGGCTCATGGCCAACCTGTTGTCAACCAGAACTCCCAAGTCCTTCTCTGCAGAGCTGCTTTCCAGCAGGCCCATCCCTGACCTGTACTGGTGCCTGGGGTTATTCCTCCCCAGGTGCTGGACCCTACACTTGCCCTTGTTGAACTTCATCAGCTTCTTCCCTGGCCAGTCCTCTAGCATGTCCAGGTCTCGCTGAATGGCAGCACAGCCTTCTGGTGTGTCAGCCCTTCCTCCCAGTCCGAGATCATCAGCAAACTTGCTGAGGGTGCACTCAGCCTCTTCTTCCAGGTCACTGGTGAACAGGTTGAACAAAACCGGACCCAGTACTGACCCCTGGGGAACCCCACTAACCACAGGCGTGCAGCCAGACTCTGCACCGTTGATCACGACCCTCTGAGCTCGGCCATCCAGCCAGTTCATGACCCATCTCACCATGGACTCATCCAGCCTGCTCTTCCTGAGCTTGCCTGTGGGGATGTTGTGAGAGACGGTGTCAAAAGCCTTGCTGAAGTTAACGTAGACAACATCCACTGCTCTCCCCAGATCACCCCCACAAATTCCCCTCTTCACTTACAAGCAGTTCCTCTCTACCAGATTTTAAATCTTCAGTCTTTTATTCCCAACTATTTCTCCCATTGCCAGACGGAACACCAGGCGGTTCACTAATATGGAGTTCCTGGTTTTCTTTTCCCAAACCTCTCTTGCTATGGCAGGTGGAATTTCATCTCCTTTTAGCAACTACATTAATTGAGGAAAATGAAGGCTGTTTACGCAGAAGTTACGCCTCTGTGCTAGTTTTTAATTAAAACTATTGCTTTTTCTCAGATGGTGCTGAGACAGAAACACTTTTCCAAGGCTTCCTCCATTTAAGAAGAGAGATGGCATGCAAAAAAAAATAATTTAAAAATACATGATCAGGCCGCTCTTTATGTATCTACCCTGATACCGGCTCTGTAAAGTACATCCTTCAGCTAAAAAGAATATCCCCAGAAAGACAGGATAGTTCTACAATACGAAAGAGGTGATACACACATACACACACAAAAAGCTTGAGTTATCTCTTTCTGCTCTTCACATTTTGCATCAGCATTACTTAATCTTTTCATGACAGAAACGACATATCCTCTGTGTCATTCGCCCTACAAGCAGTAAGCACAACAGGATTTCTTGTAGCAAAGAACTTACATGGTAATATACATAATCACATGCCTCAAGAAAACATGCATATTTCTTTTAAAATTCTATTAGGCCCCTCGATTTCATGAGTACTTAAACTTCTTGTAAATGCACACAAATGTAATACTTCCAACAACAGTTTTACAGTGAAAGATTCCTGAAGCAGTCACAAAAACCTTACTACATTATGGATTTATTTTTTTTTTTTTTTAATTGTTAACAATCAGTTTTTCTTTTGATCTGTATGAGAAGCATGGGGAAAAACAACCCAGTGCAACTGGTATGGTATACAGGCCATTATTCTGCAGTCCAATTTAGAACACTGTACCAAATCTGTCATTTAAAAAAATATGAATGATCTGATTTCTAAGAAGACATGTGAATCATGGATTGTCTGCTTAAAATCAAATATACAAAAAATAGGCTAATAGTGATTTTTTTTAAAGAAATCTATGTTTCTCTCTAAATCTAAGATGTCACGAATGATTATGGTTTACAAATAAGTTTACTCTTTAATAGAAGAGTCTTCTAATGTCAATTACAGAATAATTTGATGGCAATATACAATCAAATCACAGAAGCCGATATGCAGCAAAAGTAACTAATACTGTTTATTTTTAGGTTATATCCTCTTCTGCAGCATTCTTTAAGATTATTAATTGTACTGTGTGAATACTCAGAGGATGAGATCAGCATGTAAATAATATTGAACGGTCTTGTATCAGACAGCATAGGAAAGGTGAAATCAACGCGTGTGTCGTTGCATCCCCCCCATCCCCGTGAGCAGTATTTGCCCATTCACTTCTATTAGGGTCATGATTTAACAAGAATGTCCTTAATCACGTATTTAGTACTCTGCTGCAGAATCACAGATTTAAACAAATATTTAGCTACTGCTGTAAATCTGGGATGCATGCATTTCCAATAACACATAATCCAAACTGTGCTTCAATTCTATGCAGGCACACAACAGTATTTGCTTAATTTCAGGCCTAAGGAAATACCCTTTTCAGATTTTACGTCTCAGACTGCAAGATCACAGACAGCACATCATTTATTCAAGTCTGGAATACAGTTAGAGGATAATAAATCTTGGAAGCTTACAAATTTACTGAGTTTTTTTGGTTTGGTTTGGGGTTTTTTTTGGTCAAAAAATGACATATGAAGTGTTTGAAGAGATGTTCTTCATTTTCTGACGTACACTGCATCTTGTTCTCTGTTTTCCTCCCCAGGGGGGTTAAAATCTGTGGATAGCAAGAGCAGGGACATCACAGCAAATTTTGCTGCTGTCTGGGAGACCTGGTCTTTGTGAATCATCTCAATTCTTCTTCGTCAGCCAATAAAGACAAAGCAAGTGAAAAACGGGGAAAAATCTATACACATTAGTCCCTGCCAAACTGTGCAGGAACAATGATGTAAAATAGTTTGAATCCCTCAGGAAAACATGCTAGATCATTTGGTTCTTTCTTCCACTTGATGCAGGTTCATCTCTTTGAACTTTTTTCACAGCAGTGACATAATCCAGTTTCAAGGATCTCAAGTCAAAGCACTGATCCCACTTTTCAGATGCTATCTAAAGTTTCTATAACATTCCCAGAATAACCTGGCTTTATTGTTGCCACACAAGGAACTGGGAAGAAGAGCCATATCTGTAATAAAGGATGTGCAGTGTATGACTTAACCCTATACTAACATAGACTAGAGTCAGACACAAGAAGGGAAAGGGAAGGGGAAAGGGAAGGAGAAGGGGAAGGGGAAAGAAAAAAGGGCAGGGCCAACCAACAAACCAGGAAGAAGGAGCAGGTGATGTAACTGTCAAAAATAGAAGATGTGAGCAATAAAGGTCCATGCTGTGGTAGATGTGTCAGAAACTCTAACTGGATAAAGAAAAATCAGTCCTACACAGCAGTCAATGAAGGATGTACAAACAGGAAAGCAAGCAGGGGGCAAGGAAAAAGAGATCAGAAGACACAATGTCCCGACCTAGCAACACCTAAATCAACACAAAATCAAGAGACGGAACAAGAACCTGAGGATAACGTGAGAACCCAGATCCCTGTGGTGGTGACCTGGCACCACTCTGCCTGTGTGTTAGAGCTACACAGTAAGCACAGCTATTTGCCCTCCCCGTGGAGATTCCCCTGCTGTTGAGCACCAGCGGGTGAGTAGACCATGTCTCCTCGGTGAACAGCCCAAGCTGTTGAGAGTTACCAGCCCTCAGTTGTGGAGGAACAGCGCAAGGGCCAAATTGTACTTGGAGATACAGATGCTCAGCATCAGAGGATTTAAATAACACACACATATAACATTACTTACCTGACATGACCCAAATTTCTCCTCCAAAATGAACAAATTTTTCTTTAATAAGATATATTGCTAAAAGCAGAATTTGCCTTATTATTAGAAACCTGTGTGAAGTTTTAATTAGCCCTCATTTACTCTTCTCCCAGCTCATAGTTAGATTTGTTGGAATATCTACAAAGCAATTCTACTTCTACAAAAGAATGACAAAGCGATGCATTCATTCACAATTATGGACTTCGCCAAATGGAAAGGGATACTGAAACATATTATTCCAGAATGGCAAAGGAGTGGGAGATGGGTCAATTGGTTTCTCAGCTATGTCCTCCCATAAAACACTGGAAAAAATAATCACTCTAAGCCTGTGAAGATGTACTTAAGTCCTTGTAACACATGTGGCAAAAGTTAAATAAATGGGCTGTCTTCTCACAGGAAATTACACTGTTCACCATCAAGCAGAATGTTAAGGAATCTGAGCTTCTCCCCTGCAGAGGGATAATGAACCCATATCATTCCATTTATCATAGTGAAGAAGCACCTAAAAAAGTAAGTTTCTCTGCGGGTGTGCTCCTTTCTCCACATTTGCACATAATATGTAGTCATAGCTCATTGGCACACAGTTTAGGTATCAATGGTATCAGATTATAGATAATGGATATTCTTCTAATATATTAAATCTATCAACTGTCATTTCCCTCTTATTGACATAAACTTAAAAAGAAGAAAAATATTTTATAATTGTGAGAAATATAAAGCTCATAGCTTGCTTTCTGCAAAGGCCATTTCGTACCTGAAGAAGGAGGTCAGAAGCTGGTTTGACTCTCTGCTGGAAGAGCACACTCAGTGTTCGATTCTGTTGTTCCAAATCAAAAACTCTCGTTTTCAGCTTTATGCATTCCTCCCTCAGATCCTGCAGCAGAAGGGAAAACAGAAAGATTAGAAGCAGGTAACAGAAGCACTTTAAAAGCCCTGATAATGTCAGATACTAAGAAGAAACACATACACAACTTTTAAAATAGTGCCAACTTTTAAAATGTGTCACTTCATTTTCTCTGGTTGTTTGATCATCACAGGATAACATTAAAAAAAATCTTGCAATGAGAATGAGTTTCATTTTGCAGCTGACACAAAGTAGAAAGCGGCAATTAAGACATGGATATTGTAATAAGCATAAGCTAAGGAAAAAGCATCAGCTATACCAAACTAGAAAGAAGTTCAGTGTGATACTGAGCCTTCAAGGTACTCTTCTCAAGTCTCATTCCCTCCTTGCATTTTCTGGAATAACCAAGTCAGCATTGTTGGTTGGCATACTGTGGATGCTCTGGATCTTCCCTGCCACTGCTGAGCTGGCCGGGCCATGGTCAGATGTTGCTGCACCAGACACATGTGGTTCCATGATCCTGTCTGACATTTCCAACATGAGGCACCAAAAAGCCTTTAAATGGGCCATTAGAAGCAGAGGTGGAGTGTAAAAACAACTGCATCTTAGGGCACAGGACATTACAATCAAAACTAAAATATGCAAGTCTTTTAGCTGAGGCTGAGACAGGTTCATCATGAACAAGACATTAATGGCTTTCAGATACAGCATCTATCTATCTATCTATCTATCTATCTATCTATCTATCTATCCATCTATCTATCTATCTTCAATGTAAAACCTTCTCCTTGCCACTCAAAGGAATGCAGGATTCTATCAGAAAAAGGATTTTGGAGAGAAAGCAGAATCTGACATTCAGAGTTTCAGCATAATTTGTGCAGTTGACCATTTTGAGGTGTGAGAGCTTCATAAATCAGGAAGATAGGTCTCCCAGTAAATGTTACATCTAGAAATAATAAGCTACAGCCATATCTAGCTTTATTATTAAAAAAAAAAATCTCAAAAATACTTTCCCATATTCCTTTCAATTTAGGCCAGTTGCTGCCCTGTGGTATTGCCTGGCTGATATTACTTTCCACCATATGAAGGTGGAGAAACAGGCCTCTGGATCCCCATATGCTGCACTGTCAATACCATTATCAACATGATGGTTTAGCCTTATGAGACAATTTAGAGGAGGAAACTGTAGTCAGATGTGGCTTAAATTCTTGCCTACAGTTGCTCTAGTCTCAACTGTAAGCAGCACTGCGGTTAGAAGAAAATATGTCCATCTTGAGACTTTCAGAAAATTCTAAACATCTTTTTATGCATGTGTGTCCTGATTTTGTCAAAAACAAGACCAGTTTCTCTTTTAGTGAATTTTTCTTTCAGCTAAGCTCTTCTAAGTAACTGCACTTTTCTGAAGTTGGTTACATATTTTTGTAAACAGACACAGCAATGGAATGCAAGGTTGCGGATAAGGATGCACGTCCCATAAGTGAGAGAAGCAAGGAGGAGCGAACTGAACAGGTGACTAAAACTGACCAATTAAGTATTCTATCCCATTCACGTGATACTTCATATAAAAATGAGCGATCACGAGGATCTTGCTGTCTTCGACTATGGTCAGCATCTGGAGAGGACCCTGTCAGCCGTCCCTGCAATCTGAGGCCTAGTGACAGATCCTCCATCCTTGAATCCAGTTCCGGTTTCCTGCAGAGTCCAGCCCAGGGTTTCCGGGTGCCTGCTCTGCAGCTGTTGGAGCAATGCTGAACTTTGCTGAGGAATTCAAGATGGGTTTTGTATCTTTTGTATTATTTTATCTATTTTATTAGTAGCATTAGTAAAACATCTTAAACTTTTTCCAACTTAGAAGTCCTCTCTCTCTTTGCCCTTCTATTGCCTTTCCTTACTGGGGAGGGGGGGCTAAGGGAGGGGGGAAGTGAGGGGGTTAACAAAGCATCCACCACAGTTTATTGTCGCCCTGCAATGAAATGGTGACAATGTAGTATGTATCAGATGTTATACTACTGGATGAATTCAGTTACTTTCTCTTGACAGTTTCTTAATATTTGTTTTAGGTGGCTGTCAAATGGCTGTTCAAGTAAAATTACCAGAGCCTTCCAACATTACCCTCAAAAAATCTCGAGTTTGATGTTTCGTAAAGCCTTAAAGCTTTGATTTCTGTGAGTGAGACCTCTGATCTCTGGTCTTAAGGCAATCTCTGTTAGGAAACTGCAAGCATCAAGACCCATCATTATCTGCCTTTCACAAATAATCAGAGAATTTAAAAGAGCCTTAGCTGTTAAAAGTGTTTAACATTTCAACACCACTAAGTGCACTGAAAGGGAAAAATGATTCACAGAAACTGACAAAGTTGAAAAAATTAAATCTTAGCAATGCCTCTGCTCAAAACCTTCCTATCTTACAGTTTTAAAACCATAAGATTTATGTTCCAAACTTCAGACTTTCTGTGAAAAGTGAAATGTAAGGTACTGGATTACCCACCCCGATGCTATAAACTGTGCCAAAGGTAAAGCTACACATAGTCCAGAGGAGAAATGAGGCATATTAAGGTACCAGTATTCTGGTAAAATAAAGGCTGAGTTTTAAAAGTTGAAGCCCTAAAATTACCAATTAATACAACTACCAAATGTCTGAAGCACATAATTCCTCTCCTGTGGGCAAAACGACCAGCTATTAAGATAGCAATCTCCCAAATATCTAAGGTACTCCTGCGGTCTCACTATAGTAATCTCAAAGCATGTCTCTAGTCTCACATTTTCTCTTCAGTATGAGAATCATCCTTTTCCAAAGCAGCACACAACGCCCTCATCAGAGGTTCCAGAAATATGCTGCTCTTCATCTGAACATACTTCTTCCGTTTCAACACTTAATTCTCTCCAGTTCCTAGCACTCTTATTATCTCATGTGATGTGAGAAGTGTTTGGGTGGAAGGAGAAAGGATGGATGCTTCCAGTAAGTATCAGAGTATACTGGTCTGTCTCAAATCATATTGTTGCTTTTCTGACTTAGATTTCCCAGAGGTAAATTTTTCTATTAGTAAGTGGTAGAAAATCCATATAATTTTGCTACACAGAATTGTGAAATTTTGCTGTGTGGTTAATTCAGCACAAATCTCAATTTAATGAAAAAAAAAGCCTCTCATATTAGAAAAATTCTATATGTATTGTAACAAATTATATACTTGAAAAATGCACATTTAAGACTGTAATTCCATTTCAAGGTTTCAGTGACATTGATAAATCACTCAAGCTTTGCTCACTCAATTTGTGTCACCGGAATCTCCCAGTGGAATCACGGTCTTTCCACATACTGGTGAGTACACAGTGCTTTATTCATTACATTACAGCATGTACTTGATTTAAACAAAAATTAGTCCTTGAGGGACAATTCCAAATTCACAGCAAAGCCTACGCAGTGTGCGTTACTGTAGAAAATCACTCTTCTCCATTTTCTGAGAGCTCTCAGCTTTTCTTCATGTCTCACTCTGCCCCAGAGGTGTGTTATCTCACTGTCGCACAACTTGCTCTGTCTCACTGCTTGGCTGCATGACGCTAGATTTATCTGTTTACTAGTTACTGTTTGGATTCCAGTATCTACCTATTTGGGACTGAAGAGCCCAACTTCCACTTTATTGTATGTCATTGTGTTCCTGTCTTTTCTTATAAAAGGACTTGTATGAATGGTGTCAGGAGCACTGTAACAGTTAATAATCATTAGCATTTAGAAGAGTACCCTCTTTCCTCTTTCTATGGATATTAAATTAGCTGTTATTACTCAGTAATAGGTAAGCAGCTGTTAAATACCATCAATACCAAGTAAATCACTTTATTAAATGTATTAAAATCTGTTTTTATTGTATCCGTATGAACTCCTTGGTTCCTCTGGGTTTGGGAGGATTCATTACTGGAAAGTATGTAGTCATCAAAATGTCTGGTGCCTTCGCAAAGGGACTCAGGAAGCTCCTTTCTTCATTTGGAAACAACCATAATATTCCCAAACTAGAGATTAATATATTGAGATTAGCCCTCTGGTAAATATTTAATCACATACGGTTTTATGTTACAAAATGTGGATGAGGTTTTTGTGTGCATTAATATGAGAGAATACCTGCATTTCTATTTAAGCTGTACTGAAACACAGATTTGGGATTTTTTTTTTTTTCTTTTAAATAGATGAAGTTATGTTTCTAAAAGTTGTTCCAGCAATAGCTCTGCAGATTGGTGATACACAGACCATACAGCATATGTGTACACAGAGTACAGGAAGAGTAATACAGCACCGATAGCAACAGTGCAAGCTTCCCCATATGTTGCGGTTTGCACAAATCACCTCCAAGCTACAGTACTTCCAACTGTTGCAAGGCAATATCCCCCTTCTCGAGTAAAAGGTTTGCTGTGCATCAAAAAAACATGGGATTGAACAATGATACTTTCAACCCTAACCTGTGCTAACAGCTGCGAGGCTGTTTTGTGGCCAAGGCTGTCGGGTGAAGAGATTTAGGGAACGTTATTACTTTTGGATTCCTGATGCAAGCTTGGGCCACAGGAATACGTTATCTGTATACCAGGCAGCTGCACCCTCCAGAGCCTTGTACTGCTCACCTACAGGTCACCTGGACATCTCTACCTTCAGGGCAGGATACCCATGAGCGGACTTAAGGGGGTCAGAACATCTCCCTGTGCAACTTTTCATCTATCCAGAACGTCATAAAATTGATTCACAAAAATTCTGCCCAGTAAGGAGATGAGAAGGGTATCCAACCTTCTTCCTGATGTGCAGATGGCCAAACGCAACCTTCTGCACCTATTTACCATTCACTGAGGTGCAGAGGGCTGTGGGTGAGGATGTTTGCCTACCCTGCTGTTCAGGGCACACTCCCCACTTTTAGGAGTTTATTTGGCAGAGTTCAAGGTCATCGTGTTCATGCCTGAGCCCCACAGCAGTGCCCGTGCAGCTATGCCTGCACTCAACCTCCCGCCTCCTTGACCCCGAGCTGTGTCCTGACACCCTGGCTTGGCTCGGACCTACCTCCTCCCCACGGACTGGCCCAGTGGCCACAGGACAGAGCTGGACCCTGATTGCTGCCTGCAGGCCTGACACCTGGAGCTCAGCGTCCTGCCTGCCCTGCTGTCACCCACCATCCCTGCTCTCCCCCTTTGGGGGGTGTTCTGAATGATGTCCTGTTGTTCTAATTGATGTCCAGCCAGTCCTCAAAACCTAGTCCAGTACTTTTGTTATATCTGTATCTATAAAGCTTTTGGTGTGAGGCAGAGATTTCTGATTATCTTGGTGTTTCTTGCTGCATTTTAAGACCATTATTTCTTGTCCTGTCATTCAGTGTAGACAAGACACTTTATATTCTTTGTTGCACTATCTGTGCTAAAAGACTGTATTTATGTCTCTTTCAGACTCATCTTTTTAAAGCTAAATGATCCAAAGTATTTTAATAATGCCACATTCATCAAGTGGTCTAGAACTCAGAAAGGATCATTTCACGAATATTGAAGGATTCACAGCTTATTATTACAGATCTGTATATTTTTTTTGCCTTCCTCCCCAACTCCCCTCAACAAAATGAATCACGTTCAACTCAAAGACCACTGTTTTGTAGAATTGTCCTACCAGTTATTCCCTCTCTGGGCAGCTGATTATTTCTGCTTATGTATTATCCTGCTCTTCTCTCTGTTCAATTTCATCTTACTTTTTTTTTCAGATCATTTCTTCTTTTAGCAAGCCAATTTTCAATTATACTCTTCCCACTAGGTTCTATCTGAAACAACCATATTTCATATCCAACGATGTGGAGTGTGAACTGAAACTTGATGTGATCCAGAACAGACTTTTCTAGAAGCCATAGTGGATCTGTTCATTCTGCCAGGTTTGCAGCCACCCTACAAGAATTCTGTCTGCGCTGTGCTTCTCTTGCTTATCCAGAATGGAGCAGCAGGACATGGAGCCTTCTCTTTGACGCAGAGCAGCACACACCCACACCAGGGAGTCTTTCCTTCCACAGCATGTGATTGTGCCAGCTACTGACACGCACTGTCATTTATCTGGTTTACGTTCCACAGGAACGGACTGTGGGAGTGACATAACTCACTATGGACAGGGAATGGAAAAATCACCATCTGGAGGAAGGATTTGCAGTTGCCACTGTCTCAATAGAGGTAAGCGATGAAAAATGGGTATGGATCCTATACGATTAAGCCTTAAAGATGTACAGTCTCACAGATTTTATTCACTTGGGTAAAAAAAAAGTATACTATATATGAACAATGAACATCTGCAAGCTTTAAGTTATACCACAATGCCCAACTACAACTTACCTTTTGAGTAAGTAGAGCCTGAACAACCTGATTGGCTACCTGGAATAAATAAATAAAATAGATTAAGTATGTTATAATGTGTGTTTACACATAACAATACCTTATTTTGAGGCTTTACACTCCACTTGTTATCTACAACCACCACCAATTTATTTATTCTTATTTTCATTATTTACTAGTATTTTCACCAGATAATACTAATACGAACACATGAGTGTACATTAACTACTTCTGTCCTAGTCATCATTATAAAGAAACGTGTATCGTACCAATTGCAGTGTGACATGACAAACATTTGGTTAACTTCTGTCATCTCTTCTTTGCACCAGATTAAAATGTCCCAGTCCTATACGCAGCTGGTGTGCATCAGCATGGATTGAGTGCATTCACTAGAGCTGATTTTTACCAGCCGAGGATGGAGTGCTGACTGTTTTCATGAAGTTTAATTGTTTCTTGATTCAATATTGACAAAATGGTACATCTATCATGACAAGCAGAAACCATAAAGTGCCACAGAAAATTAAAGTACCTACTGTCATCAGAATGTGGCTGGAAGGCATTCACACCACATAGCATAATTGACTTGAACGAGATTACACACCATTGATTAGTAGAACTATATATTCAACAGGGAATTTTCAAAGTTATTTATTTCATACATCCTTTCTAATTTATACTTACCAGCAGGCATAGGGGCAGGGCAGGGGAAGAAGGAGGGTCAGAAAGAGGGACTGAGATTAGATTTTCTGTTGATGATATCTAACTCGTTTGTTATGTTTCTAATGTAATTTAAAATTATCTATGCATATATTACCAAACAATGTGTTTCCCTGTATTTTTGCTCTTGTATCTAGGCAGAGCAACCAGAGATGTCACTCTGTTGAAAAGATACAGTATTTATGATTTCTGGTTTGGTTTTGGGCTTTCAAAATTACAGTAAAGCACACGCAGTTATCACCCAATCTGCATTTATTCTTCTTACTCTTGGAAAATTCAAGAAAAAACCCCACACCACTGATGTGAACTGAGTTGTGAGGAAAGAGTTGAAATGAATTGACTTCTGTAAATCAGTTCTGTCAGATCCAAAAGTTACATTTGATTCACACTCTCATAAAATTGCTCAGTATCAATTTTTTTCTCCAAACTGGTCCTTAACTTAAGGAAGTCCATGGAACAATGGCCCCATAAAATAGCTCTATACATGATTTAACGGAAGACACAGACTAATATTAGAACAGTAACAACCATCAGTAGTAAATATGTTACGGTTTTGGAAAACCATGTGCTTTGCTCTACAGGCTTTCAGGATCCACATCCGACAGTGTTCCTTCTGGCATGTACTTCTAACATCTGTTTGCTCTACCTGAAAATTGGACAAACCATACTAAATACATTAATTCTTTACTTTCTGACATGGAGTTACTTTACCAAGGAAGAGCTAAAAGGTTCTTTGAAGTATGTACTAGTCACTCACAACAGAATAGCCTACAAAATTACTCCTATAACTTTATATATTGCACAGAGGAGTGTAAATGGCATAATCTTCCAAATGGGAAAAAACCTGAACTTGACAATGCATATGTGACAAATCTTCCAGCTTTGACTCTATGAAGTTAAGTACCTAACTGAAAGTACCTGCCAGGGATCCATAGCTCCCATAGATCTCAATAAGAGAGATATGTAACTCGTTTCTTTACAAAATGAGGTTATTTTATTCTAGTATCTAGCAACTTGGCAAACTGTGTTGCTATTACCATTTAAAGATTTTCAGGTCTATATTCTTGATTTGCAGCAGGAACAGAGGTGGGAAGCCTTCAGTGAAATGTTCTGCAGTTACTAAAATTAACTTAACAGTCAGTAAGTGAAATCATATCCAAACTTTCGCATTTCAAATGAAGCTGCCATTCCACTCCTACAGCAGTGCTAGTGTCCAGATGGAAATAAACCAATAAGCTAGCAGATCAACTTCATTTTCACAAGAGACACCATGATAGGAATGAACAACATAAGCCAGCACTACAAAACTGATGGTTGCAACTACCAAAACCTGAGGAAAGCAAGATCACTGGAAGCAGAGGGACTGACTTCTGAGATGCAGAATATGTGAAATTCCCACTGATATGAGGCAGAACTGCACCTCAATCTGAGTAAAAATCAGGCTGTAAGATGACTTGACCTGTGATTCATGCATTTAATCAAGGTGAAATAAGGAACAGAATAGAGATGGTTGGTTTCTTAGCCTGCTGTTATGTAGGAGATGACACTACTTGCCTTCACACTGCCTGCCTTTCCTCTGAATTTAACAGCCAAGATCTTTAGATGAGGTTTCCTTTTGTGGATTGCAATAAGAGAGAAAAGGTCCAGCTTCACTTTTTCCTTACACAGTTATGTTTACATGTACATGTTATAAAGTGGTCTTAACAGAAAAGGTATAAAAGCATTAATCAAAGAAAAGAGACCCTAGTGTAACATCTATTACACCTTTTACAAGTACTGAGGTTTTACACAGCTGCCTTTAACGTATGGTTTCACACACACACAGACATTTCAAGTGTACTAAAATGAAAGGTCTTACATTTTACTCAAATTTTAAAAAGAGAATGCCTTTTGAAGATAACTTAGTGGTTTTGTGTAGCTAATTCTTAAAATATCAGCAAAATTATCACCCACCCTAAGTTGCACAATTTCCTGCATGTAAGTATGGTGAAGCTCGACAGAAATCTCAGCTGGCACAGTGATGTGAATAAACATGACATTACCACTTACCAATAAACTGACAGCTGAATTCCAGGATAGGAAACTAGGATTAAGCATGTTAACCTCAAAACTCAAAGGTACAGGACAACCCTGGTTTTTGCATTACATTTTCAGAGACATAAAGATATTTTTATGGAGTATTTCTGAAATTAAATGAGCTCTTTCCTTATTTATCAAGCACTGGAACATTTTAATGACACCTTCTTTCAAATACTGTTGTAAAGTTGTTTATATCTACACTTCAGAGATGAACAATTACTTTAAAAATCAGTGAATATTTATTAAAATTCATAAAGGACTCACTTCAGCTTGACCCATATTCTTTTCAGATTTTGTTTCTATGAACATTTGAGTTTCATTGAATTTTACCTTGAAAATTCTTACAGAGCGTGCATTTTTAAGTCATAAGTGCAAGTATTCATACAATATTAAACATGGGATATTATATCAATCAGAAGAATGATGTGAAACAACTGATTAAAAAAAAATGAGAGAAAATAATGGCAGGCACAGGTTTAAAAACTCATCTCTAGTATCTTCTTGTCACACACAAACACAAAAATTACAGTGGTTATTTTTACATCCTTTGTATGCAGCCTAATGACCACCAGCACCCCAGCAGAAAGCACACTGTGTGTGGCAAGTGTCCCTACCACATCGCTGAGGAGGCCTGAGGGACCGAGCAGGGACATGATGGGCAGGGCGGCCACATTAAATGATGCCTGAGTGCCCTGAGCAGACTTTGCCTCTGCCCAGGGGAGAGACGCTGCAACCTGAAGATGTTCAGCAATGAGTGAAAGATGGCAGCATTCTCCCAATAGTTACCAAATGATGTTCCCAAGTTGCATTAGCTCAAGGGCCTGTCAAGCAACCCAAACACGTTGCTGAATGGCGAGGGCCCAATAGTTAACAAATGATGTTCCCAAGTTGCATTAGCTCAAGGGCCTGTCAAGCAACCCAAACACGTTGCTGAATGGCGAGGGATTAGCTTTGGAGGTGAGTGCTCCCTGTGTGTCAGTCCAAGAGAAGTTCAATACACTCAGAACTAATTGGACTGCAGAGGTAAAATTAAACTAACAGAACTAGGAGGCACTCCAGTTTTTTGGTGGCAGGCTTAATTGTCTCAGGTTTGGGCATGGTCATAGACTCGTGCTCTCGGGAGCATCTCTGTTCCTCCCTTTAAACCCACCAGGTCTCCCTGAGGCAAAACGGAGCCGTAGCACAAGACAGGTCCGTAGCTCTGGAGGATACATCTGCTCCTAAAAACTACTAAAGGATTCCTGAAGCCCAAACTAAGGAAGGCCTGAAGAGATCTTCACCTTCAAGAAGTGAGGATGGTTTAAGGAGAGTTATGAACAGAGGAAGCACCAGACTTAAAGTCTTAAAGAAATTTTCAAGTGGAAGAATTTTTTTTTTCCCCATGACAATATTTAAGGAAAGCATTTTATTAAGATCTCCAGAAATAATTGCTGTTTGAAAAGGATTCTGTCACATGCAACACATCCTCAGAAGAGTCTCATTCTCACAGTCACTGCCTGAGATATTCACTAACTACCTTTATGTCTCATCTCCTTTTCTCTTTATTGTTACTATCATGAAGCTTTGTGAGAACTATGTGAGAACATGCAATTTCTTGTGAAGCTGCACCAAGGGAACATACCCAGGTGGGTGCTAACCTGGGACTCCTCTAGAACTTGCAATTATTAACCATGGTTTTGTTGCCTGAGTCACTGGCTCAGTGATCAGAAAGGATGAGGTCCAAGTTCATGCCAGCTAAACCAATGTTGGTTACAGTGCCACTGCCAAAGTGTTGTGGAGGCTGGAAGGGGGAGGAGAAGGAAAAAGTGATGCCAAGCCATAGGGAAGGACAAGAGAGGTCACCGCACACAAAACAGAAGACAAAATTAGGGAGAAGATAAACAAATAAAAATAAAGCAGGGAAGTACAAAACCACAGGTGACGAGAAGCACTTTCTCATTACAAAGTTGACACAGTGGGAGAAGATGGATACAGCTGTGATAATATGGGAGGACTGAAAACGACCAACATAATCTTGAAGATAATAAAGTTCAGGGAATAGTTTGATATAATTATTCACTCTTTAGACTGCAACAGCATGCAAAACCCACAACCCTGGATCAGAAATCCAACATGCTACTGCAAACACAATAAATCATATCTTCTGTCTTTATAACCTGAACGGAGCATTTTGCTGGAATGGCTAATTATGGCACTTTACCTGTTTCCAAAATTAATTATGTAGGCAGATTTTGTCCTAGACAATCAGAAAATAATTTTAAGTTGAGCTCTGTAATTTAAACTAAAGTCAGTAATTATATGATAATTTCAGCCTTTTTACCAAGATATCCAAACATCATTCAGGTGTGCACTGAATGCAGTGATTGAGTCCAATGCAGACCAAGGCTCTGATGCTATCCCAGTGCCACAGAACAGACAGGATATAACCAAGTGGAAACTGTATCTGCAAGTCCTTTACTCCTGCTCCTTGATAAAATTATGCTATAGAGGCACAAGTGAGGATTTGCTGATGAAAATCTGCACTAAACTGGAGGCTTCTTGCACCGTAGCTGTATAGCTCATGCTAGTAACACTTCAGCAAATGCTAATTAAAAATTTAAAATGCTGGTATGAAGAGATGAATTGTCATCTGCTACGTGTGGTTTGCACACTCATGCACTCTTTTCTCAAAGGTACAGCTGGTGTAGGTATTTTTTTGTTTGGTTTGGTTTGTTTGTATGTCAGCTAACTACTTACACGTTCTTGTTATGGAATGGGTAAATGATTTCTACTAAGCAACTCCTCAAGCTACTAAGTCTTAAAACTATTTTAAGCTCTTGCGTACACTGAAGAGCCTTATTTTAAGACAAATGGGAGGAACAAGTAAGAATCAGTATATATATGCAGAAAACTGCATGCAATAGGAGATATTAGACATTTCTGGAATGGTGAGTGTTGCTAGAGTGCTCGGACAGTAACTGATGGGTGAATTCTGTAACTGGAAGGTCTGATCAGAAGCTGAGCTGTGCAGTAGTATAAGAGAGACAACAGCTAGAGAAACCCAGCATGAAAAGCTGTGTATGTAACCCTAAGGGGGAGATGAGAGACTGAATTCCCTGGTTACAGACTATACTGTATGGGAAAGCTGGGGGATTTTTACCAGAAAAAGCCACTGTCACCTGTGTTCCACTCCACATAAAAGAAGTCCACAAAACTTAATAGGAAAATTATCATTTTCTCACCCTAGTGAAACCAAACCTGTTCCAAATATTGGTCACAGGATTATGAACTTTTCAGTGAAGAGATGTGGTCAAAACAGCTTACAGCAGAGGTCAGAAAGAACAATACCTGTGACTGCCAAAAACATGTTCCTGGAATTAATTAGAATGAGGTAATAGTAGAAAATTGCAGAACAATGTCGACCTTGTAAGAGAGGGAGAGATTCATTTCTATTCATTTAATTATAGTACCAGGTAAGAACAACCTTTTTATCTACCTTACCTCATCAAGACATCTTTCATACTGTTCTCTCTGGTTTTCATTTTCCAGAGCCAGCGCTGAATTCTCTGCCTACAGGAAAACAGAATAAATAAATACATATCTAAATTAATCAAGGGGTATCTTGAACTACATGACAATTTATAAAAATTCTCAGGGTGCTTATTTTGGGCACTTCTTCAAGATCCAGAATAAAAGCACTATAGATTTTGCTACAAGTTGCTATTTTGAGTAAAAACAGAAGCGACATTCGTTTATGAGATTATTCACACCGTGCATTACAATTTAGAACAATATCAGAGCAGATAATCAACTATGTCCACAATCTCATATTCTCAGATGCAATAGCAATGAAACATTATAGAAAATAGTGGTAGATCTTTTCTTACTCCCCCTTTTCTGTTTAGAGTGAACTTGCTGAGAAAGTCACTTGGAAGCAAACAGGGGCAGCTACTATTGAAAGGAAACAAAAGGCCATCTGATGTAAACTTTTAACTGCGGCAGCTCCTCATAACCCTGGTTTCTGTCTTGGGCAGCTCCAAATGCACTGGTCTTACTATAGCTAATTTGTGAATTGCACCCCTTAAATGAACCAGATAAATGTATTAGTCTTTACTTAAAAAACAATTCCTATCATTTCAAGAGTGAGAGGTATTTTACTACATCTAAATGCAATCTTAAAGTCAGGAAGTTTTTCTCTCATGTATGTCAGTTTAAATATGATTAAGCTTCCTGTATAGTAGTGCCTTTCGTCCATCTTTAATTTCAATTACACTCATACTTTTGCATAGTGCAAACTTCAAAACCGCACAATCTGGTATGTAAATTACAGTAAATCAATGTATTTTTCTATATGTTATGACTTGATGTTAGGAATTCTTTCAGTACTAGAAAAAGAAAATCTCTAAAGTGTGCTGTATACAGTTGCATCAGAGCAAGTTTCAACCAGTTTGCTCTTGAAGACAGAGAAACTAAAGCCATATATAAAAATCTATGAGTTCAAACTTGCTCTAGAAACCTTCCTGCTTCCCACGCATAACTTCACATCACAAAATCGTAACACTAAAATCAATGCATCCACATAATGACAACTATTACACAATTTACATTATTTGCTTCACTTTAACCTTCTGTCAACCTATAAAAGTTCAACAAATGCTGGTTCAAAAGAATTGTGGTGATACAAATCAGCAGTCATAAATATAGTTAACATCTGTAATTTCAGAGACAAATTTAATGTAATGTACTGTATGGAAAGATTCTGTGGAAAGACACACAGTTCTCTCTTCCTTGTTAAGAAAAGTCAAAGGTTCAACAAAATGAAAATCCCAAAGTTCAATAAATTAGCTCACTAACAACAATTTCAAATGTACCTAAATCCTAAAATTAAGATTAGGAAGCAAAAGTAAACAAACATAATTATCCAGCATATTGGAAGAGAGTAATGAATAAAAGGGAGGTAAGAAACAAGGGCCTATAGAGTTTACTTATTTACAAGTCTAAATAAACAACTGCATGGAATCAGCGCTTTATCTTGAGGGTACCATCAGAGCCAGCAAAGGTGGCAGAATGCTCTGCATCAATTTTTCACAATGTCACCTACCGATGGATTCAACATACGGCTATAAAAAGTCTATGGGTGATCCTGCAGAGAGCATCGTGAGATGAGGCAGCAAAAAGTACAGATGCAGAAGAAGCAAACTAGAAGGAGAATCTGCAAAAGCAGCAGTAAGAAATCAGAAGCTGGAGGGTAAAGAGTCCTCCGTATCGAAGTGCCTTTCATTTACAGTTATCAGTTTGCTTCTACAGACTGTTCTTGAATATTGATTAATGAAAACAAAGAGATGATTGCTGTATAAAAATGCATTTCTATGAGTTAAAGATTTACAGATTATTTCTCCATGACTATCACCCTGAAATGCCATCCAAAATAAATTCTTCTTACTGTTTTGAAGCAATCATTAAAGGATTAGTCTGCACAGCCTTTAACTCACTCATGTTGGTATACCTGTGGGTTTAATTTCTTTAATTTTCATTTTCACTAACATAAAAATAGATTCTATGATTTTATCTTAAAATAGTTAGGGCAGACTGTTCCCATATAGAGATATCTAGAAGAACTACACCACATAGTTGTATTACCCCAAATTCCCAGAGAACTCCCTGTATTTCTCTTACTCCATTTTTCTAATGCTGTGAGGCTGTAAAATGGAAGCTAAGTCTTCTTGGATCTGTTAGCTGAATCTCTGATTTCAGTGAGCTACTCCCTTACAAACAGGTTACCGAAATTAGGAAATCTGAACTTGACAGCATTATAAATAAATGCTACGTTTTCCCTCTTATCAAGCCACAGTGGAAACATCCGTATAATAAAACCCTTTTTCACAGCACTGGCTTTGAAAGTGTAGTGAAGGGATGTAATGCAGTCAACGTTAGCTTGACTTTTGTGCTTCTTGATTGCCGAGCAAATCATGCCTATTTATGTGGCATTTTTGTAATGAGGACTGCACTAGAAGGCAACACTTGACTGACTTTGCTTAAGATCCTGTGCCAGTACCCACAACATGGGAAAACCAGTACTTGATATACTAAATCACTCTATATTGCAACTGAATACTTGATAATAATCCTCATTCCCCCAAAACTATTCATTTGGAAAATTTGTAATAGCACTTGTGGTCTCAAAACCCTGCCTCTTAATCTAACCCTTCATTCATTTAACGTAAACCGCTGGGTTTTGATGTTATTGTAAGCCTGCTTAATTTTTGCTCAGAGCGATCTGTCTACCTCCAGTATTGCATATTCTAGTCATCCTTTGCCAGTTAAGCAAAGTAGGTCTCCTTGGAGGAAACCACTATTACGTTTTATTTTCAGGCCAAACTTAAACCAAGCTAAGGCACAATAAGAAGCCCACACTTCTAACAGCATGAAAGCTGTTGCACACCTGTAAGCACCCAGAGGCAGAGAAGTGCTGACCCCTAATGCAGCCCCTTCTCCCATACACAGCCTAGCAGGGGACTACACAGGAAAAAAACTCATTACTGAGCACAGTACTCTTAGATATCAACTGATTTCTATAATGATTTCTTGCAGGTATAGCTGTCCCTTGGGAATTTATGTATATTTTATGTTACACAGAGAAATAAACTGTCTCTGTCCTTCAGGTTCACAAACACTCCAAGTGACGCAGCCCAGCGAGCTGCTGCAGACAAGCAACACAGCACCAGGTAAGCCTGGCTCTTCTTGGGCTCAGCTCTCAAAGCACAGTATCATTCTGTCAGCCAAAAGTAATTGTGCCATAACTTACCATTAAATGAAACATGACATGTTGCCTTTGGATTGTTATAGATTCACGGATTCTACAAAAGTCAAAACAGAGTTGCTTCCTAGTTCCGATTTGTAGGAAAGCATTTTGCACAAGTCTCTCCAAACACTGGGAAATTTAAAGATTTCAGTCTTCACTTGGATAATGCTAAAGAACCTTCAGCTGCCTTAATTACAGGCAACTTTGTTCTGAATTGAGAGACTGAGTTTAGGGAAAATAAATTTGAAAGCAAAAACTTCAGACTACTTTGTATAAAACAAGAGGTTGCCTTGTATTGATACCCTTGCTAAGAGAGTCATTCCAAAAGACTTTGTCAACAATGGCTGTAATCCCTTTCTCAGGATGGAAAACATCGCCCTGGTAATGATGAAGTTTATCTCTAGGTCAGCTAAGCGCTTTCTTTCCCCTTCACAGATGTTGAAGAACACTCTGGGTTTCCTCCCGTGGGGCAGCTCTTTGCTCTGTTTTATTCCAGGCTGGTAACAGACTACACACCTGATGCACTAAGGTCTAGTCCTGTTCTGCCAAAATGGATAAGGATCTGACATTTATTTCCCATGAATGTAGACACAAGTCAGGTGGAATGAAATAAACTGTATTTGTTTCACAATACACAATGTTTCCTTAAAACTTTTTTGCAGTAAGAAGTTTCTTGGTTCATAACGATTTGTTGTTCATTATGCTATAGAACAAACAAGGAGACAGACAGTAGCCTTAACCTTTTTCATGTCTCTATAACTGTGCTACATACTGGATCAGTAAAGGCACGACAATTCATTAGAGCTTTAAAAAAAATCTAAAATGGTTATGATATTTAACTTTAGGATACCTTTAACACCAAAGCACAGGAAGCATCCATTCAAGCAGTACAACCACCTAAACTTCAGATTCTTGTGAAAATGCATCTTAAATATATTCTTAATGTGGTTATATCTACTTTTTTGTTAATGAACAGCAAAAGACACTACAGCTTGTTGCATCATAGTTAAAAAACAAATCCAAACCTCCCACCCCCTTGCCCTAAAACACAGGGAAAGTTTGTCTTAAAAAATTGTTCATTATCAGCAAGTTGTGAGCCAGAAAGTTCTCTCCCCCTTTCCAGCTCACCATCTTTTTTCCTGAGTTTACACGGTCAAAGTACGAAATCTCTCACCAGTCTCACTGAGACATTGGGGGGGTTCAGTCCTCACCTGCACTCACAGATCATGGCACCTTTCAGCTGAATAACAGCACCAGACTACAAATAGCTGAAATAAATACGGATTTATATTCTTGCATTGAAACAGACATTTAGGATGATTTCTTCATTCTCTCCTCTTCCTTTTTAATGATTTTATAGAGAATTATTACAACAGGTTAAGGATTGTCTACTTTGTTCAGCATTTATTGGTGTTTGGTATAAGTGGCAGACACAATCTGATGTCTAAGAATGTCATGAGACATCCATGTCTCCTCCAGATTTGCCTCTCTAAGTGGCAATTGAGAGGACATCTTTCACTTAACATCCTGCAAAAGCCATTTCTGTGTGCTCCTCGAAAGAGCAAACTGAAGTGCTTGAAACATGTTTGAAAATAAGATTTGGATTTAAGGCTCTAAAGTGTCTTTCAAAAAGTTTAAACTTCACGTTGATTTATAAAGTCAAGAGAACAGGAACAACAGCATTTTGTTATCTAGCTAGGCTGTTTCAACAATTTATGAATTAGGATGTATTTGGTGCACTGGGGTCTTTAGGTGAAGAATTATTTCTTGTACCTATCAGGAAGCCTTAAACAGACAGCCCTCCACACTTCTAGAACCACAATGACATTAATTAAAACACTGAACTTTCTACTAGAAGGCATGAATAAAAGAGAAGCACATACAAGACAGCTTTTCTTACTCAGCCATTGTAGAGCTGAGACAAAAGGATGGAGGAAGGAAGAGAGAAGGAAGGGGAGAGTAGTATGTATTTTGCACTAAGGGAAAAGGAGATCATAGAATCATAGAATTTGGATTGGAAGGGACCTTTAAAGATCATCTAGTTCACCCCCTTGCCATGGGCAGGAGATGAAAGGTCTAAAGGTTGTACGTCAAGTTAACAGCTCAACGTGCTTTGAAGGTATCATCAACAAAGGTCAGGAGGAACAGAGTCATGACAGTGAACTTTAAAATCCCTGACAGAATGTACAACACTGCTTACCACGTGCACTTCTTTGTTATTCATACTAAACCATTTGTCCATTTATAGAAAGCTTTATTGATCTACACAGACACTCATTTGTCTTGCCATGTGCAGTGTATTAATAGCTGCCCAAGCACTGCAAATGTGCTCAGCAATATTTTTCCTGCTTTCGGCTTCTGATTTTGCATGTTTTTGTGGTTACAGCTTCATGCAGCGCACACGAGAGGTCAAAGACAAGGTCAAAGTCTTTTGTTGGTAAAGTAAGAAGTAACGCTGTTGAAATCTTTGCTTAGGTCCTTAGGCATTTTTTTTGGTAAGCTGCTCTTCTAGGAAGAGTTTACCACTTGAACCACCTCATCTTGGGTCACAGGAACCTGTTTGTATTATTCTGTACGTGTTACACAGAAAATGTGTCCTTCGAAAGACTAACCCAACAAATTGCCAGAGAAGTTTAAGAGCGTATTAATGCTGGTTAGAAGTGCTGAAAATTACATTCGTGTTTTTAAATCAACAGAATTATAGCAACAAAAGCCTTAATTAAATTCTAGCGCTATAAAAGCATTTCCACTGGCCACTTACCAGTGCAGATTATATTGCTATAGATAAATCTTCACCAGGAGTAAAATGGGAACCTCACCTCCCAGCCTGCCTGTCAACATTTGGATGTTTCCACCTCCTGTGTAACAGTTTCCACCACGGAGCAACCCTGGAGCATCTCCCTGCAGCTCTGCTCCCTGGGCCCCATCCCCGCAT
Organism: Patagioenas fasciata; assembly: GCF_037038585.1. Taxonomy (NCBI): domain Eukaryota; kingdom Metazoa; phylum Chordata; class Aves; order Columbiformes; family Columbidae; genus Patagioenas; species Patagioenas fasciata. The sequence goes on along the minus strand of NC_092526.1, from coordinate 8,308,728 downwards.
GGGAACCAAGGCTGGAGAAAGGCAGGGACTGATGAAGTATGCAGTGAATTTAGTGGACTAATACTTAACAAAATATCACTGTATGTTTTCTCAAACGTCCTAGTCCTCATTATTTCTTCTGCCTCATGGAGAGGAGGGAAAAACAACCAAACAACAAGTTAGTGATATGATGACTACCAGGTTTCTCAAACTTGCTTCAAAACACATGCTCCCTTACCCAACTGCATCATTTCCACATATGCCATCTTTTTTAGCATAACAAAATAGCCTATTCTCTTTAACCGCACTTAAAAACCATTTGTCACATTTTATCTGAAATACTCAGCCAATGTTCAGTTCACATTCAGGTAAAACGTGGCATAAAAGCAACACATTTGTCGTGTTACATAATAAAATACAGAACGACATAATTATTAATTATAATTCTGTCTATATAAAGGCCATATTAAACCTTACTGGGTAGTATTGATAGTGATCGTTGTTCCAATTTAAAATTTAAACAATGCATTTTAAAATTTTTTACTGACACATAAGCAAAGTGACATTAGAACAAGCCACGAAGAGATTTCAAAAGCAGCTTATCCCACAGGCCATGCTATGCTATAGCTGTGCAACCAAAACAATGGGTTTGTAGCCTCATAGAGGGCGCTGTAACCTTCTTCTTCTAATGTATGCTAGAAATCAGAAGATATTTATTCAACATCTGAAAGGCAACCACTTAAGATTACATAAAAACTTGGGTTTAAATGTTCCTAATAAAAGCAGCCCAAGGTCTGCGCAGCTGCATATGATGTTTTACCAACTACTGATGACCTGATTCATGCATTTAAACATGAATTTACACGGAAAATTATGTAACAGCTTTGAAAATTGTATGAATTTCATGCTGAGAGAGATCAGAAACCAGAACTTGCTCCTTTATCCACAGGTCTGCAGCAGATTCAAGGGAGAGACTGAGGCAGGGCCCTGGTGCTGGGCTCCCCAGCACTCAGCTCTTGTCCGGCCTCCCGAGGGCTTCCCGGATCCCACGGGAGGAAACATCACAAGTTCAGCCGAACAGATGAAGCCTTCTATTTGAAAGAAGGGGAGAGCTATCATTTAATCCTTCATATCTGCATATATTAGATAAACAGAGGAACTTCAGGAGTTGAATTAAACAAACCAAACCCAAATGAGATTCATACACTACTGATGAGACTGTCTCCTAAAAATGACTAAAAGTAAACCTCATATTCCTGGTGAAATACCTTTTTTTTTTTCTTTTAATTATTATTTTTTAGAAGTTGGGGCCAGACATTTTAAACTGGTTTAAGAATGGTATTTGTCTTTTTTATTTTGGTTGACTCTACAGTAGTTAAGAATGACAAGCCTTTAGTATTGTCAACATTTTCCTTTCTGACACCACAGGAATGTCTGGAGTTGACGTTACAAAGAGAAGGTTAGGAACAGATCTAGCAAAACAGACTGCATTGTAAGCAAGGGTTTATCTTTGAGCAAATAAATATCTTGGCTACTCAGAGATACATAATAGCTTTGTGTGTTTACCTGCATGCAAACTGCAGAAAACAGCAAATTCCACCATTATTTACAGAGAATAAAATAGATGTACAATATATTCATAAGTAAAGCACTGCCAATACAGGCCTTTGAACAAATACATGAAAATTATGAAGGATGCTTTTTTTCCCAAAAATGCTTCCAAGTGATCACATGCAAAACATTTTTTTTTAAGGATGAGGATTAAAGGAGATCTAAATAAGCAGAGACAGCATAAATCTGTGTATATTTCCTGAAGCTAAAGACGTACGTAATACACATGATGGTCTGTATAATGCATATACACTTGATAGAGCATAGAAGTATGAGTATGGCAAACCAGAAGTCCCAGCAGGACTTCTATATTTTAGCCCTTACGGTCTGAATAAGGCGCTGAGCTGCGTGCCTCAGCGTGGCACCTGGCTCTGCGCACAGACCAACACACTCACTTCCCATAAACAGTATTCCTAAAGAGAAGCAGCTGCTCTGAAGGAGCAGTAGAAGGGCCAGCCAAGGAAAGGCTCCTGGGCAGACAGAGCCGTGGTGCCACGCGATGCCAATCCTGCCGTGTCTTGGGCTCTCGGGAAGGAGAAGGAATGCTGAAACTCACCCACTTTTCCCAAAACAGCCCCTTTCTGACAGCACAGGGGGTCTCCCCAGCAGCATCCATGCGGGCACGTGGTACAGGCCACGATGCCATCACACAAATGTAAGACATAAGACTGAATTTTTACGCAAGGAACGGTGCGTTTGTGTTGTGAAATTTGTTTAACTTCCGATTTTCCAATATTTACACCACTTGGTGATCCTTCCCCTTGCAAACCGTGAACCAGCGGCAGCTGTTCCATCTCATTCTTTGTTTTCTCTTTCTTTCTTAAGTGATTTGTTCCCCTATGGAACTGTTCTGTTAGCAACTGAGAGCATTTCACTCTGACAGACTTACTGTGCTTCCCCATGTAATATTAACAGGCAGTTATTTCTTCCATCAAAGAACTAAAAATGAAATCCCTGGTCCATAAAAGAAGTATGAGATCCTGAAACTGTAAGCGAAACTCAGATTCCTGCAATTAACGGAGGCAGATAAAGGCAAGCAGAGTGAACCTGATTAATCCTAAAGGGCGTTTGGTGTTTGATATCAATTTGTATTTAACATGTGATAAACATCTTTGCATTTAAAACTCCTATATGAATTAATCTTATCACATTTGGCCAGTTGCATTTGTTTCAATTTTTCCTGCAAAAAGACCAAACTCTTCAAGAAAATTTATGATTCTTTGAAATTAATAAAGAGTAGCCGAAAACCACTGACTGTCCATATATCCAAAGCTGACGCTCAGTAAAAATCTGTGGTCATTTTCAAAGAAAATACTTGCTTTGATTTGAAAGAAAACATTTTGCAGAAGATTTGGGTCAAATTTAAAACCAACATCGAAACCAGCACAAATATTTCTGGGGCTTTGTGTCGTTCTGAAATGATACATATGGCAACCACTTTTGAAAACATTCACTTGCCTAATGACAAAACAGAATGCTTTTGTTTTTAAATTCAGGTCTGAGGAAAACTCAGGTACTCTCAGGAGAGTTTTTCAAGCCGTCAGAACGGCAACTTTAGTATTTATTTTAAATGAGTTATCCTTCAAACCTCTGCGATTTTGCCCATGAGGTTACTACCACAGTGACAGTTTTCTGCTTTCTGTGATTCCATTCTCCACACCTTCCTGAGTCGCATACTCACCTCCAAGGTTAATCTAACGTAGAGTTTGAAAAGCATAGGGTATTGCAGACCTTGATATGAAAATTAATTTTTGGGCACTTTATTCCAAGAGATGTCATTTGTTATTTTTCCCCACTTGTCTAGCTGAGATGTTCACAGTAAACACAGGGAATACAACTACCGGTTCTGAGGAGCGGGTATGGAAAATGAAGCCCAAGGTGCAAACAGTTTGTCTTTACAGGACACACTTCAATATCTAAGTACAGGTATAAGCACAAAGGTGCCCAAGGTCGCCAAGCCCAAGGTGCTCATTATCTTCAAAAGCTGAAATTCAAGAATTTAGCTATTCCTTTCAGTAAGTTTAATTTCCCTTTTCAAGTTTTGGCAGATCACACTAAAATTTTCAATTCGGTATTAGAATATAATTAATTAAAAATGTGAATTATTTTTCCTCAACAACTAAGATAAATTAAAAATGATAGTCAATGGAATTAAGTAGAAAATCTTGGAATTAAGTACCAGGAAGCCAAGGATTACATGTATATATATACAGACTTTTTTTTTACTTTCTAGAAATTCTAGCTACGAAGAGCAGCTCTTCTACTTTAAAGCCGCTTTTATGTATTTTTTCTAATGTCATTGGAATTAATATGAAATATAATTTCATATGTCAATGCAAGAAATGGCCCTAATGCCACAACTGGTACTTCTAGGTTGCTCCATGGACCTGAACTGAAAGGCTGTTATTAAACAATAGTAAACAGTTCAAATTTGGAGTCACATTCGGCACTAACTTCAAGGAACAACACCACCAACCTCCTCCCGACTCACCCACTCTCCTCCCCGGGAAACTGAGCAACTGAGTTTGCTTGGGGTTGATGATAAAAGGAGAAGATTCAAAACTTTAATGCATTCCTGCTTTTCTTCCTGTGTGTCTTGTAATGTATAATCAACACCACACTTAATTGTCTCCCATAACCAGTTATTTTGTCTCTCACTGGAAGGTGAAAAAACAGCTGTTTTGCTCTGTCTTCAGAGAAAGCAGATGCTGAATTCTTATCAAGAAATATTTTTTCCTAATTATTTATCCTAAGTTTCTTCATTTAGTTCAAACAAAAATAATTATGAAATAAAATGATGCAAACTGACAGCCTGGAAAACTCTGATCCCACATGCTTAAATGTCACATTCACTGGCTGTGTGATGGGAGACTCACATCAGTTCTCTATTATCCAATGATTCTTTAAGTGGGAAAATCTCATTTTTTCCGCTGTAAGACTTTTTATGAAATGGAAAACAATATACAATTGGTTTTCATTTATAAAAATATCCCTCGAGCTTATTTTCATTTGAATTCTGGTAAAAAGAATGACTTTTCTTCACTACACTGTGCTATAGATTTAAGGTCTTGCATGATGTTATAATTGAAATGGTCACAAAATATTTTTAAACATAATAAAATATAAAATACATTCTTTTCCTTCTCCTACGATGAATCATTTTACTCTATTCCTTTAAAGACTTGGGAGTTAAAAGGTTTCCACCACAATAAGCTATTAACGTCAACTGTTTCACAATTCATAACACAAATTCATAACAAGTTTCTCTGTTTCTAACTATACGGGAGCATGGAGTTATTTCCGAAGGCAATGTTTCCTGCAATTTCACTTTCTTCATCAGAAGTCACCCATAAGTCAATTGCCCCAGGTTTTTCAAAATGAACTTCTTTTGATGGTTTCTGTTATTTCTCTCCCTTCCAGCTAAGGAGTCACAAAGCAAAGCGAAGCAGAACAGGTACCGGTGCTCCCTACTACGCACAGGATCAAATGACATATCATGTACAGCAATTGTTTTGTAGCCAATAGCTAACTTGTAGTAACTGAATCACAAAATTACTGCTCATTTCTTGCTGAAATAAAACTCTATCTGCAAACATCATCCTGCTTCCCCTGAAAGCTTTGAACGTTCTTCTCTTTTGTTTTTATAGGCACAGTGAGCAGCAAACAACATCCACTCCACACAGTAATACACGGTAGGTTCATTTCTGCACTGACACTTGTTAAATTAAAAGTTCTGATTCATTTTCTTTTTAATCTCTTAGAGTGGAACGGTGAATTTTCAGAGTAATTGTATTTTGCTTAAAAGAACCACAACCCAGACTCCGAAGTCGGTCTCTTTTAAAAGCTTCACCAGTTTGGAGCTGCGTGTGTTTTTCCGCCCTGCAGACTGTGTGCACTCCAGACAAGGCGGATGGTCAGGGCTGTCTAGCGTGGCAGTACCAGAATGTTATCCTGACTTGCCATACGAAATTTCTCCTTTTGTGTGGCTGCCATCAGGTGCATCTACAGTGGCTTTTTGGCTTGGACAAGCAGTGTGTGTCCTTCTCGAGTGATTTTTCTGATCATCACACTGACCAGGCTACAATTCACACTGCAGCGTGGCCTTGGAGCCAAAGGACTGGGTTTCTTTTATAATGCACAAAATTGGAAGAGGAACCCCAGCCGCTGCTGAGCTTAACGAGAGCTCGGCAGGAGTAAACTCCCCAAAATGCACACAAAGTGGATGTCAGGTCCTTAGAACAAACAGCTTAGCTCTGAGGATCAGCTCCCGCTACAAAGAATTCTAACAGGTTATCTTCAGATCCTACATTCATAGCAATAGAGCGAAGGAAGTCAACGGCCAGGACAAGAACATACTCCGTAACATCAAAGTGAAAGATAAGCCTGTTGGGAAGGCTTTTTCCTACAGACAGAGATGCGCCAGAGGCTTTTTTTTCACTTGGATAATTTTACAGCTTTTGTATCTGATGAAAATAGAAAATATGAAACTACAAAAACAAACATTAAAGCCAGCTGCACGGAAAGTAAATTCTATTTTAATTATATATTTCTAAGTGTTACTGCACAATGCTAAATACTTTCCAATTATTTACTTAACCTTGCTCCTCAGCATATAAAATTTATCTCAGATTTTCTTCTCTGTACTTACATTTGTTGGTAAACTACATGCCTAGGAGGTCCAAGAAAAGCGTTAAATTACACACTTTGGGAGAATGTAGCAAACTGTAGAAGTTCTTATAAAAACAAGCTTTGGATGACAATAGCGGACTCATACAGAACACACATTAAGATGAAGTTGATGGGATTCAGTGGTGCTCCAGTGAGAAGCTCAAGCATGAAAAGCTCAGTAGCAGCAGCACAAGAGCCCGGCTCGGATCTACATAATGAGCCAAATCCACATCACACACAAGTAAGTGCAACTCGAGTGCGGCCACTAGAACTGCACCCCCCTTCACCTGTCCAAATTTGATAGCCAAATACACTAACACTAGTATAAAGCATGAAATATTGCTGTTTCTTAATCCAAGCTGCTGTTCAAGAGCAGTATCAGTGATTGATCGATTGGCCTAAAGGGAAAATGCGGAAAAAGAACAAAAATAAATCAACGTATGAAATACTATGCAATGTAATATATACCCAGGATCGATCACATTACTGCTCTGTCAGACTGGCCTGCAATTGGGAAATATTCCTGCCTGGCAGAGGTCACTAGCAGGGCAAATCAGTTGCTCAAAAACCATAAGAAGTTCTCATCTCTTACTTCTATTCAATTTCTCTGCAAAAAATACAGTTTTTCCCTAATACTTGCAAGTTTTTACAATGAACTAAGAATACCTCTTTTTACCCAACTAACTGGGTAAAATCTTGAATAGTTGCCCTGGGGTCACTGTGAAGTGCAAAGTATTTGATAAAAAGAGCACAAAGAAGACCGCAACAGGAATAGAAAAGAATATATTCTGCCACGGCAAGAGGAGCCAAGAGGAAGACACGAGTTCTTTCTGTAGCACTGAGGTTACGTCAGTACTACACCAAGCAGCTCTGTGAAGATCCGTGAACGCTGGCTCAGGTTGCTAATGCATTGTTGCAATGGGGCTAATGCCCTGGCTTTCAAGAAGTGTTAATTAGTTCAAAAGAAAACTATGCCATGCAGCTGCACTACCTGAACTATCTCACATGGCAGGGAACTATATATAAAGACTATTTTTTTTTCCCAAGAAGTTTGCAACATGGCCTCTTTCTCTGTTTCACTCATCCTACCTTAATTTAATTATATTAATGCACATATGTACAGAACAGCTATCTCTGCATGGCACTAGGGAGACACTACAATGTCTAACAAAACTGGGTTTGTGTTGATACAGATCAAGTTTTAGGTTACAGTTTAAGGTTACACTCATTGCTTATTTAAGAAAAAGAATATTACAACTGTCATTATTGGTAGTAGTAGTTGCAAGCATAACTGTTGTCCCCAAATCAAGGTTCTCTACCCGGTGTGTATGCATATGAGTCAAATTTAACACACAGAGATGAGATATTGTTTATTACACAGTTGCACAAGTCTGGATACAGGAATAAAGCCAGCACACCAGAAAGAAAAGTAACAGCCATTATATACAAAATCTTATCCCTACTCAGGGCAGTCCTACAGAGCCAACCGGTGACACATTTGTCTAACGGGTACATAATCGTTTTGGCATACAATGACATCAAATGCAATACAGGACTGAAATGAATTTTCAAGGAGGTGACAGGCTTTTCTCTGGCACATCTCTAAGGTCTAAAGAAACAAACTCCATAATTCTTAAACAAAGAAAAAGAAGGAGCTTTTAGGAGGTAAGTAAGGAGAAACTGTTTCAGCCATATGACCTCTTAACTGAAAAGCCTATCTCTGCTCATTTCCAGCTTATCATAACTGTCACAAGAAATGCTAACCAAGTATTTCAGCAGAAGAGATGCCATATAAGAAAAGAATATTTTAGCTGCTTCTGTCTAAACGCACAACATTCTCACACAATGCCCAACCCGCAGACCCATTTCTTCAGCTGACCTGGAACGGTTGCTGAAGCAACTTTACAGAGGACATTGCCTAGCGAAGTAACCGATTTCTCATTACTCTTCTTCTTACAGTTTACCAAAAAGCTGGATGACAAACCTAGGTCTTATCTGCTCCCTCTTTTTAGAAGAACTTTTTCCTAAAGAACTTAAACATTAAGACCAAGAACATTTAAAATCAGGACTATTCGGAGGAACAGACCACTTGACTGACTGAAGAAAATAAGGAAACCTGCGGGTTTGTTAAAGGGAAACAGTTATAATGAGTGATTGAGCACTTTTCTTTTATAATGTCCAAGTCTTGGCCTTCCAAGAGTACACACTGACCAGAAGAGGAATAGGAAAATGGGCCTGTCACCAGGTGTGACGGAAGGCCAGCAGTTCTCCCGGGTATTCCTGTGGGAAGGGAAGAATCCCTGCCCTCTAGATGGCATTCTGTGCCTGTGTATCCCTGATGCGAGTGGAGAGCCCTGCCAGGCAATCCGAGCATTTCTCCACTGCACAGGAAACATGGGCACGTACGTCAAAAAGATCAGATGGCAGCTCTTGGTCTCAACGGGAGGGTGACAGCTGCACGCTGCTGAGCGCCAGAACAGAGGCTGTCCTGGGGCAGAGACCCTGCTTGAGCTGTTTGATGTGGGGAGCAGAGGAAAGGTGCTCAGCCCGAGACGAAACAGAACGGAGGATCTCCCTGATCCTATATGGGGAAAGGCAACTTAAAACTGGAAGGGACGGGCAATGTGGGAAAACTTATAATTAAAAAAGAAAAGAGGAAATAAATTGTCCTTATGAAAAAACAAACCTCTCCTCCCACTTCACATTTAATAGTACTGCAGATCTTAAGTAGACAGCTTTACATTAAAATATACGTAGGCATAAACATCCATGCACATAAGGTTATACTGTACGCATGTAGAGCTGTTTTTACAATACATTAAAATTAAATAGTTAAGTGAGCAATCCAGTATCTATGAAACCATCAGTGAAAACCAGAGTCACATGTAATGGACCAAAGTCAGACTATTCCACATTTGATTTATCTGTTCTCTTTATATATTTATAACTAATCTTAAAATCTGTTCTTGTCACCATGACAGATTAAGCAGACTTAAAAATAATCATTTGAGTATTTTCTGCTGTGAACTATTAAAGCGGCTGCATAATAAAGCCAGTGAATATTGAATTTCATGAGTATGTTAATCACATAGATTTCACATGTTAGTTAAACATATGGCCAAGACGGGAGCCAAGACCCTTATGTGCAAGAAGGCAGCACAGCTCCAGCAATTCTAGTAACATGACTGGAACTATACCTGCCCAGAATCCCGGCTATAATGTCCAATTCTGTATTTGTACAAGACAAACAAATCACTATCAAATTAAGAAAAAGTGCATCACCACTCAGACCTCATTACTGTTTCATCGTTTTCCAAGGCCAGTAAAGGGAAACGATTTTGGTCTGTTAAGAGTTGTAAGGGATTCAGCTCTAACAGCTGAGTAAATTAATTGGGATTTCCTATGGAAAATATTCACGAAATACTGGAATCTTCTTCATAACGCTAGTTTGACGTGAAGTGCAGCTACTTATTTAGTTTATGAACTATACGACTGTCATTACTGTCAGCCAAATCGCATGCATTAGTATGTAAATTAAAAATACAAGGCGTGATTCTACAGTCTCTGTCACACAGAATCTTTTGGCTGGAAGAGCTGCCACTGTGAGCAATGAGAGGGCTCACAGAACGTGCTTGTGTAGAACCGGGGTTGGAGCGCACACCCGATAGAAACTATTTAAAAAACCTACCGAGTCTCACTCTGAAATGATAGATGTGTTGGGATAAACACAGTCACCTAGATCTATAACACGGTGCTGGAAAATCTCATTTCATTCAGCAAGGAGAGTGAATTTTCAATTGTACCATATGCCTGATTGCTAAAAAAGGTAAGTTACATTATCTACTGATTACGTGCAAGAAGGCACGATACATGGAGGGAAGGGCACTGAAAAACTATCATTATTTAAATTATAAAAGTCAGACTGAAATATCAGATTCCTTCACTGCAACCTAGCAAGGACTCTTTGCAGAACACAGTTAACATTTATTTCAATAGAGAAAATCTGACAGGTTTAATAAAACCAAGACCATTTTCCTTGACTTCCGTGACTCACCTTTTCTTCACTGACTACATCTATTTCTCAGACCTTCTGGCACCGAATCATTATTCCTGTAGCCATATTCAATACTTTGAACTATTTAAAGAGTGTTTGCTTTGTCAGCCAAGCACCACGGAGCTTTTCCTGTGGTCCATAACTGTAAGAAAGGAGTCATTGTCCTGGAATTCAGAGTATCATAGAAAAAAATGAATTTATAAGCTGCTTTTACTATAAATATATGTAAATACTTTTGGTTTTGCTAAAATGAACATTAAATGCTTATCTATGCTCTCCTTATTTTTTGTAAAAATTCCAGAGCTTAGTATACTATCTTGAGGATCCTATATTTTATGTTTTCACAACAGCATGCACCATCATTTAGGAAAATAATCAACACTATACATAAACTAAAGCATCTTCTAAACAGTATCCTGGCTAAACTATTAACGTGAATCAAAAGTCACAGATAAGATGTTTCCTCCGTTGGCAAGATGTTGGATTCACTGCCCTGGAAAAGGATATTTTATATCATTCTACCTTAAGAAGGTACAGCTTGTTACCCACTCTGCCTTTCTCATGTGTCTGTACCTCACTTGGATAGGCTGATACGAGCACTGAGATATCTGATGCTAGAGAGCTAGTAACTTCTATTAAAACCTAAACTGATGGCATGAGCAGGCTAAAGGAGAAAAATTCTGATATGCAGAAAAATTCCCTTTATACAAGTAGTTGATGGGGACCTGATGTCACACTGAAAACAATTCAATGCAGTTTTAAAATTTCACAGAACAGGACCACTAGTTGGAGCATATTCTGTAGAGCACTTGGCTGAATCAGCACATTTCAACAGATTTACTGCTCCATGGGTCTCTCATAGCGGAAAGCAGAGTCGACCTGAAAGTTTTTATCTTTTCAACATGTGCCAAAAACTAAGAAGCTCTGCACGTTGTGACCCAAAACATTTAACTTCTGAACCACTGCTGTAGTTCCTCATATGAGATGCAATTCAATAATCTTTGTTTTTTCCTTAGACTTAGCTAGAAAACAATACCATCTGTTACTCAGACTAAAATTCCCAGGAGGTACCACGGTGGATTTTAGAAACTAAGTATTTTAAGCTTTCACTGAACTGAATAGTCAGAAATGCAGATATGTGTGGCCTCCTCCATGCCTCTGCCACCAGTCATGGAGGCAATGACTTGATGGACAGGCTTATTTGTATTAAGGTACTCTTCCATTTCAGGAGATGGAACTGTTTGGTGGAACAGTGGACTGGCAGTCTCTCTCGAATGATAGCAGCAAAGAAAATCTTAACAGCTCTTCCTACATCCAGTGGGCAGAGCTATTTTCAACCTTCCTGTGAAAATTCATAGCCCTACTAGCTCCTCTTGATTTTTTGCATGCCAAAAATGAAATTGCCATGAATTTCAACTGGCTTAGGAAAAAAAAGAGTAAAAGTAGAGAGGAAAAAAGGAAAGTCCTTTTAGATGCCAAATATTTTACATGCCTGCAAGAAGTACATTCTCTTCTTTTAAATACTCACCACACATTAACTGAATTTAACTCTCTGCCCTCAAGAGGTTTCTATTAGTTTTCATCTTCTATATGAAGATATTATTTCTACTACCATCCCAACCAATAAGATGCATTGATCACTGGAAGCTATTCAGTCTCTGTGCCAACTGCAGAGAACGCAGCTTCATGCACTCGTGGGCAGCAGCAGGATGGATGGAAAGGCCACAGTGACCAGCAGGAGGGCGTGAGCTGCAGGAGGGAGGGTACAAACATCTGGGCAGATGTTACATTTAAAGACAGCAGCAGGAGTGGGTGAGGACAGATGGCAAAGAGGAAAGCACCCCAGAGCAGCAAGGCAAGGAGAAACAGTGAACAGCCGTGAGATCTGGGAACAACTGAGCCACTGAACACCTACAGTTAGAAGAGTTCAAGCAGCAACAGACTATAGAATACATTCAGCTTGATAGTCCTTGTTTAGTTTTAATTCAAAATTTACTCAGTTATTGGGAAGCTAAAACAGTTTGCCAATACTATTACCACCGAAGAGCTGGAATAAACTGGGCTGTTTTTCAAACCAGTGATGCAAGTCAACGGTGATGCATTATCAGCCACTGGGTGAATTTGCAAATGAGACTTTCCCAGCCTCACTGTCTGATCCATGGCTATTACAAAAACACAGTTCTTAGGCACAGTTCAGAAAACTAATTATGAAAGTCTCCCACTGAAAAGATTTAAAAGTAAAATAATCCAATAATTAGGATTAAGTAGGTTGGCCTTTGGTGACTGATCAGCATAATGAAGGTAGTTAGGTGGACGGCCAAGGCACTGGGCTAAGAAGAGGCTTCTGGCTGAATCAGATTAAATGCATTGGCTAGAACGAGACTAGTTGCTACAAAATATTTCAAAGTTTCATGATTTTTCTATGCATCAAGGTAAAGTGATTCAAATTTCCTATAAATCAAAGTGAAGCAGCTGACTTCCAATAAAGAAATTTTTCTCACAGTTATTTTCAGAAACTTGGGCTCTTTGCCCCTCCATGTTGCATGTTTCCTTCCATGGAAAATAATATAACTATTAATTTTCTTACCATTTTACATTCCAGAACATGGCAAAAGAGGGAAATAAAAGGGAGGAAATATAATGTAAAACAAAAACATCAACATGCCCACTCAAAATAAAGTTATCTTCTCAATCCACTAAAAGGAAATATGTACCCTTCTCATATTTCTTTTTTATAGTTCATTGATATCACGTCCTTCTTCCTCTGCAGGGTAGTAAAAACATAATATCGGAAATACTTGACATACTTCCTCATTTGTTTAATGGTGATGATACAAGGGAAATTACCCCTCTAATATATTTGAACATTTAGCTTATTATCCTGAGCGAGTTTTCTCCCAAAGCTCAATTTATTAAAACAAAACACATCTTTCTATGATGAACTGCAAAGGGTAAGAGGGTAAAATTCTATAATTAAAATCAGAGTGGTTTTGTCACTCTTTCCTAGCAGATACTGCTTCTACTGCAGCTTAGTTTACTGAAACTTTCATTGACTCTCACTCACCCGCAAGCAATGAGATTTTCACACATGAATTAGGTTTTTCATTTGACAACGTCAAGGTTACAGTTTAATGTTTCCCCTTGACTTCTGTGACTTCTTGATATTTGGTGAAAAACAAAAGGCTGTGAGCAGCCTACAATCACTCATTTTTGGGGCCAGTGGAACTTGTGCTCATTGCAGAACTTCTGGGAGGGAAGGGGGACACTCAGCAAACCAGGGGAACCACTTCCTTGTTGACAACATTTATTTTAATTTGGATGTAAATGCTGCATTTTTACCAAGGCAGTTGTGTGCCACCATAAACTAAGAATCATAGAATCATTTCAGCTGGAAGAGACCCTCAGGATCACCAAGTCCAACCATAACCTCACTCTAGTACCATGTCCCTAAGAACCTCATCTAAACGCCTTTTAAACCCCTGCAGGGATGGTGACTCCACCACTGCCCTGGGCAGCCTGTTCCAATGCCTGACGGCCCTTTCCAGGAAGAATTTTTTCCTAATATCCAATCTAAACCTTCCCTGCCACAACTTGAAGCCATTTCCTCTTGTCCTATCACTTGCTACTTGGGAGAAGAGACCAACCCCCTCCATGCTACAACCTCCTTTCAGGCAGTTGTAGACAGTGATGAGGTCTCCCCTCAGTCTCCTGTTCTCCAGGCTGAACAGCCCCAGCTCCCTCATCACACTTGTGCTCCAGGCCCCTCACCAGCTTTGTCACCTCCTCTGCACTCTCTCCAGTATTTCAACGTCAAGGTGGGTAAATCCTCTCTTCTGAAGAGTGGATGCTGCCCCCACATAACCAAGTTCATGAACTCCCAAGGTGGTGGCACGCTGCTCATCTAATGGTTGTCTCCTAGACACAGGCACTGCTCAGCCCATAACAGACGGCCATCTTGTCATCAGACAAGCCTATTGCACCACAGGATGCTGTGTACGTGCCTGCTCCTGCCATACAGATCAACTCAGGAGCCTCACAGGCAGGAGCACACCTGCCCTCTGCTTACGTGAAAGCCTTGTAGTGATTTCTGGGAGGAAGGGCTGTGGGCTCTTGAGAAATGCAGACATGAAGCCAATCCTGTGGTACCAAGGCACAACTAGATGAAATAGACTGTACAGGATGCAGGAAATCTACAGCTGAGATGGGAAGTGGATCCAATCTTCTTGAGTCTTCATCCAACATCTACTCACATTTCCCTTTCTTTTTGAGGAACTGAGAGGACGTGTCACGTGTGAAAGAATATAACCCCACTAACAAAATCTGTGTATCTTACAGAATCTCTTTTTTACTGGCAAAGCTGAGCATCGTCCAACACAACCTCCATTAAATACTCCTGGGTCGTTTAGTTTGGAGCAATCCCACCCGCTTACTTTCTTCATAATCAACCAAAAGCAAGCACTTTCTAAGAAAGCTGCACTGCTGCACTTGCAAAGAAGGACGTCAGGAAGAGCTGCAACATTTCACACCATTAGACGTAGTTAATTCATTATCCTCAGTGCATAAATGTCTGTGCCAATGACAGACTTTAATAAGCCTTCAAAACTGACACAGTATTTATCACTGATTAAATTTTAAAAATCAAAGTAACTATGGCTTTTACAGACATGTTTAGATTAAGACTGACACTAACTCAGTATATCAGTTTAATTCACTTGCAAATATGCAGGTGCTCGGGCAGCCTGTATTTCAGTCGTTTAAGGCTAAATTGGGGCAGAGGGCCCGCAGCTCCATCTCAGATAATGAAGCTCTAGGACAGTCTCAAGTCCTTCGCTAACACTGTTTTTCAAATATAGAATATTCTCAAAGCTTTTCTCTGCACCGTGACTACGTAAACTCCTGCTGGAAACAAGAAATAGTATACAATGGGAGTCTGCACAATATCTAACATACCCAGGAGGGCAAATTAAGGTTTTGTGAAAAATTTCCAACTTGTATGCATATGACTTTGGAAATACAACATTATTGTTTTACTGCAGTTGTGTATAAATCTACATACACCTGAAACTGGTGTATGGGGGTCGATGCATGTCCAGAACAAAGCATATCTTTCATACATTTTCACTACCATTAAAAAAAAGGCAATTCTTCTGGTGATGAAAGCAGATTTAAAAAAAGAAATTCCACCAAGGAGTTGACATGTTATTCACTGTACTTCATTAATATTTCATTTTATTGCAGCACTCCAAATACACATAGAAGTTATCAGAGATTTTTTTTTTCACTTTGTAAGAGTTAGAAGGCATTTGATCATAACTGCTGAAGTAAATTAAGTGGCATTTCAAGAGCAGCCAACTAAAAATGCTAAAGGCACAATGGAGTTTTGATATCCAGGAAATCACTATTAATTTCAACTATATGAAATGGGATACAAGATGGTACGAACCATTTGTTATTTGTCATCTGTTTCATTTGATTAGAAATGTATGGTATTTATCAGTCAGTAGAGTGGAAATAGAATTTGCTGTAAATGATAAAGGATGTAAAAAGATTACAGGTAAAAGGAGCAATGGGAGAATACGTTATATCTATTTCTTATCAAAGTGTATGATAGCTTTCACTTGAGCTGACTACCAAGACACTTTATTATACTGATTTGTATTATTCAGTGAGAAAATTTCTAGATTAAACAAAGTTAATAAAACCTAAAAGGTATTACAGAAATTCATTTGGCAATACATTTGACAGTATGCAATTATTAGAGAAAAAAAAAAAAAAAAAAGAAGAAATGTTAAATACAACTCCACTGATATAGAAGCCATTTAAAGAAAGTTTTCTATGAAAATGAAGCCTCCCTTCACACTTTTCACACTTAGGTTGGATAATTTCCCAGTCCATATCTAACAGTCAGGATTACTATGGTTTTCCTCACATCACCAGACATTCCTGAAGAAAACCACCACATACCTCACATCTGCTATACCGGTACTCCAGGAAGGGCAGAAGCAATTTATCTCATGTATGGAACAGGAACTCTTTTCCAAACAGATACTCAAATTGAAAGACAGGAAATAATCTATTTTATTGTATATGTACCAGCTAAACCAGCCCTTTCTCCCTGTGTTGCTGGATAGCTTTTCTCATATGGTACTTTATTCACTTGTAACTTTGCTCAGATTTATCCAACTTATATTTTGTTTTAATATGATCAGTTAAGAGAAAAAAACCCCAAAAACGTAACCTGCTGAATCTGAAGTTTTATATAATAGAAGCGTTACACCACTTGTTCAAACTTTTCCCTAGGTGTACCTCACTCTAGCAATAGGGCAACGAATACAGGTAGGAGGAAGGACGGAATAATTTTACAGTGGTCTAACAGACTAAGCTACATGTTGCAATGAGCTACACTTGAGTAACAAACTAATATGAAGAGATATTACAAGACTTCTTAAAAGTGTTGATATTCATGAAACTATATTATTAAGCATTAATGGATTAGGTCTCACATTCTGACTATTACTTTTACTAGGCTCTGTTTATAAGTGGTCTTCAGATTCTACAGTGCACAGATAGACCAACTTTAATACGCACTTTATTAGCCTTGTTGATTTTACTCATTGTGTATGATACAGTACCATTTAATCACATAAAGTAAGATTAAAGATTCTGACACCTGGAACTAACAAACACTAATTTTTTTTCCTTCCCATATAGACTAATAAAATATTTATAATAATTATTCTGTAAACAGTAAAGGATTAGAACTGCTAAAGGCACACAACTTAAAAACAAAGTATGTCTCTTAATTAATGAGCCATAGAGTCTTTGACATCACAATTTATATTCTTCAAGAGAAAAATCAAGTGCAAGAATATGTAACATTAAACAACACACAATTAACAACATTTTATTTTAATTATCTCGGGTCACAATTAACGTTGGCCTTGCCATTCATCTTTCTACTCTGATTGCTCTCTAGACTATTTATGTAGATTAGTTCTTGAAGTACTGGCATTCACCAATATGTGGTTTGGAACAAGCCACTGCATGACACTGACATCAGTGAGGAGACCTGTTCACTGACCTTCCAGAACTAGATTCTCTCTGTCCATAACATCACGTTATGTATCTGGGCAATTTGCCTTGACTAATAAAGACTCTGACATTATTGAACAACTTCCTATCAACTGAAGACATAAAGAACTGCAACTGTCACACAGCCTGATTAAAAACAAGGTGAAGCAAACACAAGTCATGCATATTTGGAAATAAAAGACCACAAGGAATGTACAGTCGTTCTCCATCGACAGATAAAGTAAGACTACAGTAAACTGTATATTTTTCAGAGTTTTACAGGCCTCAAAAATTCAGTATCATGTTTTTCTTTCCTAAGGCAAAATTAGTTAATTAATATCAAATATGTTTATTTCACAAACAGCCTAAGATTTTAAAGAAAAATTGCAGAGTGTCCTTATACCTTTCAGATTTCAGATTCAGTATTTAGAACCAAACATGATTAAAATTGTTCATGTTTCACTTTTAACAAAGTCTACAACTCACAATAAAAATTGCGATGCAAAGGAGCTATCACACTTAACCAAAAATGGACTGGCCCAGTGATGAAGTCTTCGTTTACTGAGATCCTACATAGGCAAAATGCCACTAAAGCATCCATTTATCCATACCTATAACACTCTGTAGATACTTGAACAGAGGTAACACTCAATGAGTAAAAAATATGCCTTTGTGTTAGTTCAAAATGATACTAAAATATGCACAGTCTTATTTTTTTATACACTTTGAAACCCATGATTCTATCAAGTGCACAAAATAAGTTCATACCTATAGTGGTTACAGTCTTATCTAAACTTTGGAATTACCACAAGATGCATTATTTTGCACACTTTAATTTTCCAGAAATGCAGTAGAAATGTAGAGTGTGCAGTTCTCCAGGTGGTCTACAAGGAAATAGATTTTCCACAATCTTGCAGTAAAAGGACCTAAGCTCTCCCAAGCAAGCAGTCCAGCTATTAAAAGTTGAGCAATAAACTACAATGAAGCAACAGTGGTTTTATGGCAGTTATTAAACCACCTATATTAGTCTTACAACATTAATAATTGAAACAAAATCAGTAAAACCAATTTTTATTCTTAAATGGTCTCAACAGAATTAAAATAATGTATGAAGTTCTTTTTAAAGATATCTGATGCTCAACACTGGAGAGAGATCTTTTCAGTGGTACTAAGGTGAAGCTTCTTGTTCATCCTTGGTAAATGAATAATAAAAAACATGCCCCATATCAACAGTACAGGTGAGCTGTGAAAAATCAGATTTATACTACAGAGTGATTCAGTGCCTATAACTGAACGAGGCAGGGGGCAGGGTGGTCTTTTATGTGTGAAACCATTGTACTTCTTACCTCCAGAGCTTTCAAACGCTCTAATAGCAATTTGGTTTTCTCCTTTTCTTGTTCAGTGCTGCTGCTTTCACTTCTTGAATCTTCATCTGCCATCGTGTGAATTTTTTCCATGCCTTCTTTACGTTTCCTACTGTCTTCTGACAGCTTTTCCTGAAATGATTTTTTAAAAAGTCATTACTCACAGGTGGAAACGAAGTTAACTATGCAAATATCTTCAGATCTCCCTTGTACATGAACGACAAAAAGATGGATCAAGTTGCTAGTTACATTATTCCAGTACTAAGTAAGGGGAGTCATGAGGGTCTATGAAACATGCTGCTACGCCAATTCTGCAGAAGTGTATGCACAACTTCACTGCTACATCTACATAAGAATTTTTAAAAGTGGAACTCATTATCTTTTTAATAAAATAACTTGCATTTTCTTTGAAAGTTGCAATAAAAATTGAGAATACCAGCCTTCAATTGAAGCATTTTGATGCATATAAAGCAGTTTGTTGAGGAAAAGCTAACATATGTTCATGCCTAATGTATTTCACCTTTTCTCATCTAGAGCTAGCATTTGAATTATTAAATAATGGGCTGAGAACCAAGCTACCACCTGAATACTGATTTAAGATCCACACTAAAATATAACTGGAGAGAATCAAACTGACAGGAAAATTTCCAGAAGTGCCCCAGTCTATTGCAAGTCAGTCAGATTGGGTTATTTGCTGCTGCTGCTGAGTGGACTATGGCTGCTGACTTTTACAAGAGGTCTATAAAAATCATAGGACTGAACAGTGAATCCTACTAACTCCATTAATTATGTGTTCAAGTTCTGTGTTGAGAGAGAGAATGAGATTGAACAAGCAAAACATCGAGACTACAAGCAGGCGATGTAAAGTATTGCCCAAGGCCACAAGGCAAGCGTAAGGGGAAAAAAGAGCTGCACAGATGTACGGAGTGAATGACCATCTATGTGCAACACCAAGTGGGCGATCTCTGCCTTGGAAATCATGTTCTCTAGCTATGGAAGCAGATGCAGAGTGAAAACTCATGAAACAAATGGAAAACATGAGGCAAATCAACATTAAATAATGGGTGTCAACACAAACCTAGAGAAGTTCTTTAATGAGCATTTGGATTTCATTATATGCCTTTTTGATAATTCTTATAAACAAAGGCACATACTTTCATGATCTCTAAGTTAATCTATAAGTGAGATGTATTTCCTGTAACTATTACAGAACACAAGCTTTGACTAAGCATAAAAATGTGCATTTTCATGAAGAACTGATCCAGCTTGAATAACTGTGCATATATCTGATAACTCTTGGCGAGTTAACAGCAAGGCATTATCTTAATTAAAACCCATAAACACAACTGAATTAAAAATCAGCACCGTGAATCACATTTCTAACAATGTCTTTTTAAAAAATTAACTAGTTCAGAAATTGACTATTACCCTGTTAAAACTTTAATCAAGGATCAATTTTATAAGCTATGGGCTTAATCACTGACTACTCTTACACAAACCATGAGGCCCAGATCTCATTCTGAGCCCCAAAACACAGACGTCAGAGACTCATTTTGTCAGGTTTCCAGCAGAACTGTTATCCTGATCACAAAGGAACCATAAATACAGTACTTGGTGTGGGTTTTTTGATTATTTCTTTTTTCTTGCTCGCTACTCACTGGTGCAATGATCAAGCATCTGTAAAAGAGCCATTAAACCATTTTCCCTTCAAGTTGCCCTCATGAGTACATTCACATAAAACACTTTGATGAACTCAGGGAAAAAACCTGACAATGGTATCTCTTCAACGTAATTCAAACACAAACAATCATTTTTAGGAAAGAGTGTGGCATGAATCAGATGTGACTAACGATGGAAGGAAACAGAAACATCAGCACAGGGACACCTTTCCTGCTCAAACTAGAGGGCAGCAATTTCAAAGGACGTGTAGGAGAAAGCAGGGCTTATAACATTTCATCACAGAAAGGGGAATAATGCAACTTCTCTCAGAGTAAGTCCCAGTCACCTAAAGAAGTAACCTATTCATTTTCTAATTACAAAATTTTATTAACTATGCACACGATTGAAATAATCAAGAATATACATCCTGGTTTACTATGATGTGCACTAGAATATTTCAAGATACTACCGTTACTCCTGCTTGAGCGTTTAAGCACAGCTCACGTTATTTTCCAACTAGTTCATTTCTGAGTAACAATAAATGAGTTTTAGTGTTCCAGGCATGGGCTAAAAAGGTCCCTGATATGTCATGTACCTGGAAAAGCTGCAGAAAAGAGGAAAACACAATTAACCTTGGAAATTATGATTAGTCATGCGGTTTGCTCACAGTGCTGTTCTGTCACTTCAACCAGTTCTATCTGGGTGACATACAGAAAGGGTAGAGTGGAAAATCCACGCTCAAGAAAGCAAAGAAAACAGGTGCTTCTGAAACAGTCTTTGTGCTTAAGTAAGAGGGAGGATGACAAAGGCTTTGGAACAACAGAATCCTCTTAAGAGTGAAAAATCTGCTAATTTCAAAGGCAGCTGCTGCAGGGGGAGGCAGGCAGGGCAAGAGAGAGAGATTTGCAAGAGGAGATGTGTATCTACCTCCTGCAAATCCTACAGAGAGCTCTGGAGTGAGCACACTGAAGGCAGCAAACAATGGCACAGAACAGCTTATTCCTTTCCCCACCCCCCTAGATTCCTACACTTCTTGTGTTACCTCAAATAAAGACCATATTTTAAACGTTCTGAACAGTCTCTGTTGTATACCTCACATATTGCACAATTAAAGACAGGCTGGGTTTTCAAGCTGAATAGCAAAACACTCTCCAGGTCAGAAGTCCAACAAAGGCAGAGGAAGTGCTATCCTGCTGAACAATGCAGTTTCATTTCTGTGAAGAGGTAACAGATGGAAAGAGTGTTCTGGAAGCAAGCTGGACAGGTGGGGGGGAGACAAAAAAAAACAACAACTCAGCTCTTGGTCTCCCCAGACCAATAAGAGTTTAAGACACATGCCTGTACCACAAAAGGATGCAAACACAGCAGCCTGATGAGAATTCTACACTGAAGGCTCATCTACATCTCTAATGCTCTGTGTCAACAAAGAGACAATAAAAATATTAAATATTCAAATCTTACTAAAAGGAAACTAGGATTATGCTGCTCTACTGTAGACCCGTTCCCAAGGAAATTAATGAGAAGTGTAGAATCAAGTCCCACGTTGTGTAAGCTTCTCAAGCTCGTTTAAACTGTCATTGCTCTTCTGAAACCAACAGTATTTTGCAAATCTAAAATGACATCCTGCCCTGACCATTATTTCTAAGTATTCGGTTTGTTCTATAAATCAAACAAATAGTACACTGATGATGAACCCTTTGATCAAACACTATGGGCCCTACAGCCCACGGAAAACAACAGATGAAAACAGACCCTGCGGTCTGGAAATGGCAAAGCTTTCTAGAATCAATGAGATGATATAAATCACTGAAGACATTGATCTACGAAGCTGTATAATGCAGTGAACTGACTGAGACTTATCAGAAAGCTGGTTTTCAGCTAGATGAAGTAGGAAGGAACAGTCTAATAATCCTTCTTTCCACTAATAAACAGGAGTAAGAACAATAAATTAATAGAGCAGGAAATTCACCTGAAATTCCAAATGATAATTTACTGGAATTCGTAGAATATAAAGAAATACACAGAATATAAAGCGAATCTTCTCCCTTCCACCAGCCTTTCAGAACGCTGCAAGTCTTTTCACTGTTTATAAACAAAAGGAGTAACTATAGTGATGGAAAAGATCATACGGAAGCTTTTAAAAGATAAGAACCAAACTGACTATTTCAGAACTTATCTCCCCCTTCATCCCAAGAACGGCAAACGGTTGCTCACCGGCTGGACACAGTGATAGTCACTGGGTGACTTTCCTCTAGGACTTGTCACCTTCTCAAGGAGCAGATGCGTGTCACAGGGACACTTAGCCAGCTATTTCTTAACCATTATTATTTCAGAAATTATTGTACTTTTCAACTTTTATTGATGGTACCATCAGTTGTCTGTTCTTTGCCCTTTCTTCTGTCTTAACATACATTCTAGGAATTACACTACACACACAGGGGGAAAAAAAGAAGGGAAAAAATCAGCTCAATCTGGAATATTTCCATTTGTAATTGAGTAAATGTTAGATGACAGAAATTAAAAAAAAAAAAAAAAGGTAGCTAGCAAAAATCTATTCTAGCTTTTCTTTTTCACAGTGAAAACCATGATTAGGCACTAATTGGAATAAGTGCTCTTCTCTGGTAGTAACGACTACTACATTATATGAAATGATCATATATTATAGTTCCCCAGGTAATTCATGTTCCAACTTTTCCTAATTTGAGATTTTACAATGCAGGAAAACTACCTTTAAGCCTTTAAGAAAACAGCAATAATTCACACCGTTAACTGGCAGCACAACACCTGCACTGCTCTCAGCAATGGGAAATGCAAAGTCCTGCACTGGGGGAGCAATAACCCTGTGAACCAGTGATGAAAAGACCAGATACAAGGGTGGTTTTTAAACCTTGACAAAGGTTTACTGTCTGCAACATGAGAAACTGCAACAAGATATTAGGATTTTGGGTTTTTTTTCTCCCGTAAGGGTGGTCATATTGGTTACTGGAACAGGTTACCCAGGGAGGTTCCTGAATCACAGAGGAATTGCAGAGTTCACTGGACAAGTGGCTTCAATAATACAGCACAATCTAATCCCCACGCAACTGGATCTGGACTCTACAGTACCGGTTATAAAGAGCAATTTTCACAAGGACATGTGACAAAATTCCGCTTGAACCAAACAAGAATTAAAATAAGATCATGATCTTTGAAATGCTGATTTTCCCAATGAGCGCCGCATGACATGAATTGCTTGTCTGGAAACTGATAAGTAATAATTAGAGATGACATCTTTGCTTATAGAAGCTAAAGATCATTTTCATATGATAAACACAAGTCCTCCAGAGAAGTGAAGTGTTTCAGATGCAATGTGGTAAAGATCCCTCAGATACAAATTAGCTCTATTTCAGTTTTGGGTGTCAGATCATGATGCCTGAATGGTGTTATTTTTTTCTTGTTTTTCCTTCTCCCTCTCCAACCCCCTTTCAAATTCATTTCAATTCTTCGGCTTCTGAAATTCATTAAAGACAATGGTTTTATAATGGTTACAAATTCAAATTCTTCTGAGAGTCATGCCTGCAATTTTCCAAAAACACACTTTAATCACACTTTTAACCCAATAATAAAATATATGTAGGATATATAATTAAATAGTGCTTATGATTGCTCAGAACCACTTAGTTGAGGAAATAACCTCAAATGATTCATAATGTAGTTATTAACAGATCATATACAGAGGCAATGGTAACAGGCATCCAAGAATCCAATCAATATTGAACCCAAACTAAGTGGTTACCTCAGCGTCTCAAATCATTTTGCACTTTCCACGGTGACTGAGGAGGACTTTCAAAATAAGATATTTACAAAATAGTGGTCTTACACATCAGTGACTGAATTTGGTGACCCAGCTACATGTACTACACTTCAAACACTCCTGCTGTACCAAAGGCAGGCTCCTAACCTCCAAACCCAAACTGCAGATTACAGATCCACATAAAGAACTGCTTATGTAAGAATAAATTGTGACTGTTTTTTCTTGCAAAGCTATTCCTTAGTCTTGATGCATTCTTAGATGATGTACTTTCAGTCTTATTTCCACTGCAGACCTCCTAGTGTTCAGCACTATTCTTCACTGAGAGTGAGCCATATGAAATGAGGATTTTCAGACCATTGATGAAGATAAAAACTGTACATTAGGGTTTCTTTGTACTTTTATGAAAAAAACAGCTCCAAGCTATGCACAAGTAGCTCAGTCTGAGTGCACAAGCTGAAAAAAGGCAGCTATTGCTCCAAAGACTACTGACTTACAATTCCAACAAGCTTAAAGTTGTTTTCCATGGTACCTTGCTCCCCGGGCACCATGAACTTTTTTTCTTTAATGTAATTAACACTTGTTTACTGTGGCTCAATCCCACATGATACTGTGGCAGTATCTTCTGATATGCTTTATAACCTGTGTCATTCACTGAAACCTGAGGTGTATAAAAGACACTTGTATGTTAAGTCAGAGCAATGCGAAGCTGGTGATGGGTCTGGAGCACAAGTGTGATGAGGGAACTGGGGCTGTTCAGCCTGGAGAACAGGAGACTGAGAGGAGACCTCATCAGTGTCTACAAGTGCCTGAAAGGAGGTTGTAGCATGGAGGGGTTGGTCTCTTCTCCCAAGCAGCAAGTGATAGGACAAGAGGAAATGGCCTCAAGTTGTGGCAGGGGAGGTTTAGATTGGATATTAGGAAAAAATTCTTCCTGGAAAGGGTTGTCAGGTGTTGGAACAGGCTGCCTAGGGCAGTGGTGGAGTCACCATCCCTGGAGGGGTTTAAAAGGTGTTTAGATGAGGTTCTTAGGGACATGGTTTAGTGCTAGAGTTAGGCTGTAGTTGGACTCGATGATCCTGAGGGTCTCTTGCAACTGAAATGATTCTGTGATTCTATGAAGCAAGACTGAGGAATTCACAAAGTGTTTCCTGCAAGGTGCTTGGTATAGGAGTAGTCACCAATGCCAGTGTGACCTATGTCTGTCCCATATGCAATTTTTTTTCTTTATTTACTAAGGGGAATCCCATTACACATCATAACCCAGGTCTGAAAAAAAATTATGTAACCAAACAAACAAATTAGAACGCAAAAAAGTTACATGCAACTAGACAGTGCAATCTAAATGATCTCTGAGTATAAAGCTACAAATATGACTTCTGGTTTTACTTTGCTTACTTCTGTCTATGTACTCAGCTGTTTTCTCTTGCTTTTGTCCGTGGAAGGACAAACTAAAATACAGTTTTGCTTTAGACAGCACATCAGCAAGTGTAATAATAATATATTTTTGTTTAGCTAACAGCTTTTGTTCAGAACAAGCTGACCAAAATTGAAGGAAAAGAAAGGAATGCACATATATCACAAAATGTTATAGAAACATCCCAAATTGTTCACAGTTTAACATTACCATTGTCAGGAAAATCATATAAAATTCTTCTTTTTCATCTCTGGATTTCACTTACAAAGCAAAGAGAACAAGCAGTAACATTCCCTAGATTAAATATGTGAGCCTCCTACCACTCACATATCAATCTAAACGTACTCCACATTACTCTTCACTCAAAACGCTCCTCGCTAGTACCAGCTATCACCCTACTGAACAGTTCTGCAGTAACATTAATAAATTTCCTGATGATGCTTTTATTGGCTGTTCCATGTACCAGAAACACCTGTTTCTTTTGAAAAAAATCAGACCATAAAGGACTGCAGAAGAAGAAAAACTTCACAGTGAAGTTCACTATCGAGAATAAGATCAGCAAGAGCAGATGGAATTTCTCATCTTCGGGTTCCCAGCCAAATGTCAGTCTGGGGTGTCAAAGTGAACCACGCTAACCTAGTGACCAAATGTTGCTGTTGACACCATGGTGTCTCCAGTGAATGGATATTCGCATTACCAACAGCACCCTCCCCCCGGCACTTTGTCAGCGCTGCAATCGCAGCCGGGCCATGCTGAGGTGACTCTTCCAAGCCAAGGTGCAGTAGCTCCTCATGTTTGCTGTTCTATTGCCTTTGCAAAATGTCAGACTTCAGCTACACCCAACAGTAGCTCCCAGCACAAGAAATTTGTTCTAGAAGCTAAGCTCTTCTTCATATGCATATATATGATATTACGAGAAGTAGTGATTTTTTTTCATGCAGATATTCTTTTATAAATTGGTTCATTATAGTACCATACTTAAAGTAATCATCCTTCCTCCCAGGAAACCTGTGTGCAGCATTTAAACTTTCCTGAAGGAGTTTGTAAGTATTAAAGTAACTACACTTGACTAAAGTGACGGTATTAAAATATCTATCTTCAACTGAAGTACAAACAAGCTGAGCTATTCTGAAAATTAAGTTCAGTACATTTTATGTAATAGCAATTAAAGCAATAGAATTATTCTGGGTAAAAATTGCTAGAAATAAGCCATTTATTCTTTCCTTTGCAGCCTTTTTTTTTAATATAATGTTTTTTCACTACTTGGATTAAGGCCAAATTACTCTTTTTAATAAAATGAAAAACTTTGAGTACATCTTTTTTTCTTGCCACCAGAAGGTCTCCTAAGGACCTACACAAGCTGATCCAGTTTTCCATAGATGGTTTCTTCAGGAAATACCATGAAGAGGCTCTAAAGGACACACCTGAAGATGAGTATTAACTAGTATTCTGGAATGACAGCAATATATTCATTAACTAGTTCTCACCATAAACACAATTGCAGAAGCTAATCTAAGAAGTTAGCTGTGAGATTAAGACAAAAATAAATAGTATATTATTCCATAACCAGGTAATTTTTTTGTAAATGCCAGGGAACAGCTGGTTCGACTCGCAGTCTTGTCAGGGAAACTTCTGAAAGAAGCTCAGAAGGCAGCTTCACACAAAAATAAAATGTAGGAACAACCATTCTGGATCAGATCAAAATTTCAACTTTTCAAATATGTTATTATAGTTTAGTTTAAATATATCCAAGTGAAATTAAAAACAGTTTTCTTCATCAGTAACTTTTGAAAATTTCAAAAAAAGCAGTGTTTTCTGCTGGTTTGAAAACATAAATGCATAACAATTCAAAAAGCAGCATAAACTATCCTTTATGGAGATGTGGAAACGGGCAGAGAGCAAGTGACACAGCCGTATATAAGACCCAGCTTGTAATTCCAAGGAATGCAAACTGGTTTTTCAGCTTCTCTCTCCAAACACTTTTCTCACTAGACAGCTGATTGCAGTCAATGTTCTCTCTATATTATTTCTTACTCAGCATCCTTACACAGAAAATGCAAAGGATTTGATAGATAAAAATGCTTTAATTTAATTGCAGACACTCTTGCCTGACCAGAACCTCTTCAACACCAGCCCAGGACGGGCAACGCTGTGTCAAGTCAACAAAGCACTTCTGGATCCTGGTGGGCATCTGGACAGGCTACAGGGTGGTAAGACCTGATTAAAATAAAGTCGGCTTTTGGTCAAGAGTCAGAAGACACACTACAGACCTGGGAGCTCTAAAAGCAGCTGCCGGATGGGAGATGACAAGTCCCTGGGGATCTCACTGCTCTGGCAAGACACAGAGCGGGGCTGGAAGTGGCGCTGGGTCCCAGGGTGAGTGTCCTGCTGCAGCCCCTGCCTGCCAGTGAGCCTGGCTGCCCATAGCCCTGGTTTACAGAACCACAGAATCACTGAGGTTGGAAGAGACCCTTAGGATCACCAAGTCCAACCATAACCTCACTCTGGCACTAAACCATGTCCCTAAGAACCTCGTCTATACGTCCTTTAAACCCCTCCAGGGATGTTGACTCTACCACTTCCCTGGGCAGCCTGTTCCAACGCCTGACAACCCTCTCCATGAAGAATTTTTTCCTAATATAACGAATGAGAAGCACATGCACGTCAAAAACAAGTTGGCCCTTACATACAAAGATACTGGCATTTCTCCAAGCAGCAGACAGATTATCTTAAAACTTGTATTTGCTATAAACTCCAGGAAGTTATTCCAGTCTCTGAGAACTACCAAGTAGAGGCATGTTTGAGCCATCCTCTTTTCTCTGAAATACATACCCTGATTGAGAAAAAAGGCAACCAGAAGAACACCATTAAGGGCAAAATCAAGGCTGCAGACAACCTGCTGTGCATAAATGGAAAGTCCCTGCATATATTAGGATGACCTTTATCAGTCAGGATGTGAACCACATCACCACCTCACTCTCCAAAGAGTGTCTTTGAATTTCTGCTATGCCTGTTTCATACATATATGGCTCAGGCAATGTGTATGGGCTGATTTTTGGGGGTTCATTCCAGAAGTTAGAAGACAGATATATCAAAGAAAGAAATACTGTGTTGTAGAAGAAAATCTAAATGTACAGTTATAATCAGTATAATACATAATACACATCAGCCAATCTTTGCCTCTTGTTCCCGCAGATATATGGAGGATTCTGGAAAGGAAATAACAGCTTGTTTTCTGAGGAACAGGCACACAAATGGCACATTTCAGTTATGAGACTTTGCTGTGTTAAACATAACTCCCATTGCTTTGTTATTGTGTTACAATCAAAAAGGGAAAACTACCTGCACATGTGGTTCCTCACAACAAAACTAATTTTGAACAGTGTCTGAGGAGCACCGTCACTCTCCTTTGGGGGCTTGGGAGCAAGAATCCAACCTCAATTTAGTTAAATATAGGAACAAATATTAATCATAATTTTTGCACAGTGGTGGAAAACTACCAGAAGAAAAGCCGTAAGGGATTAGTTGTTATGGAGCTAGCCCTGGATTTCTCTGTATGGAAAGCAGTCAAACAGCAAATGCTCCTGTCCTTGACGGTGTGGGATTCCCCGTGGAGCTCCCAAGAACATGGGCGGCTTCTCCTCTGTCCTTCTCTGGGAGACACAAACCTGCTAACTTGGGAGGTTTGGTTGATGCAATCTCTTGTGTGCATTTCCAATCCAGAGATATAAGTTCGATTTTAAGGATAAATTTCTTCTTTCTGCAACTGAAGTGAGCATCAAAAATCCTGTCTGGATTTCAGCTAGGGAATTTGACTAGTGCCTTTTTTCCAATTCATGGCCATACCCTATCCATAAAATGTTACATATCAATGACCTGAAAATCAAGCTTGTATAATTTTGTGGTAAAATGAAATTATGTTGCCAAGAGATAGAGTTTTTCTTCTCATGAAAGAGCTGTTGACCTCAACGGCTGTGCAAACTGAAAGTGACAGTCACAACTGTTCCATATTTGAGTCTCACAGAGCACAAAGACAGAAAAATGGGTTTATCTGGCCAACGATGCCACCTGAAACGTGCCTGTGTCACTTCTACAGTCACACCTTTCTGATACATGCTTTAGAAAACAATTGGCAAAGCAGTCCGGACTTCATGACTGAGAGCCAGAAGCCTTGTAGGACCGGAATTATTTTATCTTTGTATTGAAGTTACCGATATTGAGCTTTGACAGATAAATCTTCTTTCTTAGCTTTGAATAAGGCAGCACATGTACACATTTATACCCAGCAAGAGGGCAGGAAACGGAACTGAACTTTGCTATGTTCAAAGCCACTCCTCCCGTGAAGCTGCGGTGTGAGTTGATGATTGCAGTGGTGGTGGTGCCCTTCCCACGGGACAGATGTGGAGCGGTGTGCCATTCTTCTCATGGTGCACGCTAAAGCCTGAAAAATCTCTTCTAAAGTCGTTACTTGTCAGAATCTTGTCATCCTTCCAGGGTGAGAAAAAGCACAGAGCTGACCCACAGCCACCCAGCCAGCTCTTACTTGGCGAGACGAGCCCATCAAAATGCTTAGGCTGCAATTGCTAAAACCATCTGCCACCACTTTGGTGTGAGTGGAGTCAGCTGGGTGCCGAAACAAGCACTGGAGCAAAAATGAGACAGGACACAAGCCACTTTCAGAAAGAAATGGAAGGAATCAAGCCGCCTTTCTCCATTGCACCTAGGGCTGAAGAAACCTGAAAAAGTGCCCTAGTGTTAAAGCCACCTGTAATCCCCAACGAGCCTTTGAGCCGGAGTTCTCTTGATACAGACTCAACAGTGCTGACGCCAGCACAGAGATCGTTCTCCTTGACAAACTCCCTACCCCTTTACTCATATCTTTCTCCTCTTGAATTTGCACAGTCAATCTCGGAAGACCTGCACTGTCTACCAGGATGAAAAACCCCCCTGCTAAAAAGCAGCCTAGGCCAGGTCAGCTGGTGAACAAGTGCAGTCAGGGACACTCTGCACTGGCACAGAAGCTGAGGGATGACTGGGCCTGTGACGTTTGACAGGGTGACTTTCACGCCAAAACTCAGGCTTTCAGATCCTGCCTGCTCCCCACGGCAGTATTTGTTTGGAGTGCGTATCTCAAAGCAGCACACTGGAGCTCTGAAAAGGTTACAATGCCTGCAGTGACGAGATTTTATTTCCCTAAGTTTTTCATATGAATTCACATACCAAAATCCAAATTTCCAACAGCAAAAACTCACTACCCCATTTTTGAATACAGAACAGCACAGCCCCACTTGAATACCATCCATGCTCTACTTTGAAATAGATCCTTTTTCCACTAAAAGTAATCATATGCTAAGCAAACTCCTTCTGGAAAATAAGCCTTTTTCCAAGATTACAAGGGAACCTGAAAAGCCTTTTTTCAAAAAAAATGTTCATTATCTGGTTCAATATTTATAACAGTTCCTGTTACCACAGAAGTGGCAGTTCACATATACTGAATG
The DNA here is from genome assembly GCF_037038585.1 of Patagioenas fasciata. NCBI lineage: Eukaryota > Metazoa > Chordata > Aves > Columbiformes > Columbidae > Patagioenas > Patagioenas fasciata. The sequence goes on along the minus strand of NC_092526.1, from coordinate 8,277,617 downwards.
ACATCTTAAATGTCCCTGAGATAAAATGATATGTTGTTATCCTCTTTTTACAGAGGTTAAAGATGGACAGACAAAGCGAATTTGTCCAAGGAAACAAAGAAATCTGTAGTGAATGAAGAATCAAAATCTGGTCTGCCAAAGATACAGCAGCTTCCCCTTCCTCTCCAACGGGACTGTACCATGTCTGCCCTGGGCTTTAGTGCACATATTGACAATTCCAGAATTATAAAAAACATGCTCTCCATCTATTTTGATCACTGTACATTGACATACAGTCAAAATGAGTTAAAAAGAAAAAACAACAAAAACAACGCTGAAAGACTTTGAGTGATCTGTAATCAGGTCAGACTTTACCTAGGTATCCAGTATTGTGATCAAACACAAAGAACTAGGTTTCAATATCCAAATCACAAAGACAAACTTAGAATGATAGAAAAGAATCACAGAATCATTTAGGTTGGAAAAGACCTTTAAGATCATCGAGTCCAACTGTAAACTTAGGAAGGAAAGCCTGCTGGGTGTTTGTTTTAATGCCTTGGGTTCAAGTACGGCACATACTATTTCTGGGGATCACTCTCCCTCTTAAATAAAGCACTTGTGTCTCGAATGAGAATAATATTAATACGTGAGGTACTGCTCTGGTCTTTCATGGCCTTGCTTTTAGGTAGACAATGCCTCTTGGAAACAGTCTAAAAGCTCTTACATACTACAGCCTTTCAGTCAAGTCAACTTTCAAGCAAGAAATAGAATGGTTTATGGCAATTCAAATCACACATATTCTTGTCTACGTTTATGTGCGCATTCATTATAAATCTTCTCTCAGTTATTACTATGTAATATGATAACAGAGAACAATTTATTTACAACCCTGCTTCTAAATTCATTTACCCTAAAGAGAACACATCATCCATCTGTAAGCCCAGCAAATTGAATTCGCATAGAGCAGCCAGCTCTACAGAAAGGCTTAGAGTAGTTTGCTTCAAGTAAGAACCCCAGCAAGACCTAACACAATATTGCAATAATACTGCATGTTCTGCGCTCCATCTCATTATCATTTTTCTAACGTGATCACTATGCAACATTTAATGTTCATTAGCAAGAATATTTATTTTGGATTCAGGCATCTTGATATTATAATAACAACTCAATTTCATACATCCCAGAACAACAGATTTGTAAAAAACAAATATGTAGACAATGGTCAATAAATCAAAAGCTTTTACTGCACAGAGGTATCTTTTGTGACTATTCAGATATTAATATGAACAGAGTTCACGCACTAACACGTCATGGTGTCCGAGAATATACAACATATGTTGATAAGTCACACTGGAGACCAATTAGGTCATGTTCTTGTTTGTTATGAGATATGCAGTTGTGGAACTGCAGTAAAATCTGATACTCTGTTGCAGTGAGTACTTATCGTTCTCACCGCATCATAGTAATGAGAGAACAGCTACAACTAGCATATGTTCTCATAAAGGACGGCTTTCAGAATAATGGTAGTGTTTATACATCCAATAAGTTCTGTGTATGTACACGAAGATATATACATATCACTTGGAATTCAGATCATAAAAATCTTTTTTTCATGTGTTAGTTCACATCTATATTTCGCTTACAAATATTATACAGGCTGATAATATGAACATCATGTTCCCAAAAACCTGAATACATCAGTGTTTCTAAGAAACATTGCTTCGGTTGTACATTCAAGATCTATTCCCATTTGTGAATTAACCTTATAAATATATTAAGAACTGTCTGAAGGAATTTGGAAAGACACAAATGAAATGCTTCTATTGCACTGCTGATGCGTCTTGCCAAACCTGGACATGTATTTGCAATAAAATTCATCACATATTTAGATGATAGTTTTGTCCATGATTTCCATACAGTTGGTTTCAATAACATATTGATGATTCATATAATGCTTTATTAATATTTTTTCAATGTCGAAATACTTTGTAAACATTTCAGATCACAGATTCTTTGCCAGCTATTTGTTTGGAAGAGCCTTCCAGGTATTAGCTTTTATTGTCACATGCAGTTGTTGCCTAAATCACACTGCATAGTTTTTATTGTGTGACTGAATAACAAAGACATATCAAGTGAACCCATTTCTGACCTGCATAGCAGGTAACCATAGAAGGGAAAGAATGGGCTGGTTTGCATGTGAAAAGAGCCATTCCTTGAAATTCCCACAAAGCAAACTATCTGTTCAGAAGTTTGTCATAAAAGTGAACAAAAGGCATGTAAGGATGAATGAGTCAAAGAGACATGCCAAAAAACCACAATATTCATGGAAATATTCCACAGTTTTGATCTGCCTTCCTGTGTAACCTCATCTGGGTGTTCCTGCTCCGGCAGGGGGCCTGGACTGGATGAGCTTTCGAGGTCCCTTCTAATCCCTGACATTCTGTGTTTTACCCATCACAGACTGGTATATAATGCAGTAGCCTTGCTGTTCCTCCAGGAAAGGAAGGTGCTTTAAGGTTCTGGGACAGAAGCGGCTCCACTGTATAAGAGAGCCAGGCTCAGCTTTGGGGCATACGCCCTGACTACCACACTGCAGATTCAAACAAAACCTCACGTCCAAAAAGAAGGGAAAAAAGGGGTAAGAGAGCAGTTTTCTAGGTGGACAGAGTTGTTTGCTAGAGCTGAAGAAAAACAAAGAATTGTTGTTGTTATCTTTAACTGGGCAGAACTACCTTGTTCTTCTGTTGATCAGAAAATAAACGCAATATATTTTACACCAAACACACCACAGTACCCATTCTCCTGGCTGGCAGGAGACAAAAAACACTTATGTCAGTATGGCCTCAAATGAGAAAACAGAACAAACCAAACTAAACAAAACCCACAAACAAACAAACAAACCCAAACCACAAAAACCACCACCACAACCATAAGCAAACTCTTTTTTTTCCAAAATTAAGAAACAAATAAAAGATGGAGGAAAAACTAAAATGAAATATAGAATCACTGAAATTGGAAAAATTTCAAAAGACCACACAGCTATTTTTTTTTTCCAGCTTGGTGCTTGAAAGAAAAATAAAGAACACCCAAACCCTCAGTTTGATGGGGAAAAACTGAAATATGGGTTTGCTTTTCTTGTTGAGACTGCAAAACCAAAACCCAAAGATGCCAAAACCTAATCACGGTACCACCTTACTGCGGTTTCCGCGGTAAGACAGCACACAGAAAACCAGACACTAAAATCACTGCAGCTCTCTGTTACAGACAGACAAGTCACCCCCCAGAGGAGGGGCTGCCCCAAGCCCACTGCAGAACACCCACTGCGGGGGGGCAGGAGGAAGACATGGATTTAAACTCTGAACCAAGAGGGAACAAGGTTTCATTTTTGCATCCCCAAATGGTAGCGAGTAAAATACACATGCTTTTATCACCGGCTTCTAAAAGCCAAACGTTCTATTATAACTTCAACAAAAAATTTAATTTGTCCTGAAATTAAATTTTACAGGCTATCGTTTTAACAAGAAAAATTGATTATTTCAGAAGGTTCATCTAAAAGATTCTTTTCCCTTCAATTCAAGCTTAAAAAGAAAATTTAATTACAGTGATAAATATTCTTTAATATACATTTTTGTTTAGCTTTATTGCTGTATTTTTAATCCATCACTTGTAAGAATGGACTAATATAACCAGAATTTTTGAGAAGTGTTTTAGCTGAAGGATTGCTAACTAGTATAGAATTTACTATATTTTTTGAGCATTTTATGTCTTTATAAGGAATACTTATTCTGTTTAAAAAGGTACAGGATTGGACCGACTTTATTAAGTGGTTTCTTTAAGAATAAGTGTGCAGAATACCTTATTAACTGGGATGAATCTCATTCCTGCTTTCCACCACCTCAGGTTCACTGCTTCCAGAATACAGCCATACATCAGGAAAATGGAAAACTCTTTTCTCATAAACAGATCTGCTTCCCTTTGAAAAACCTCTAAAATCTTTGCTCTCCTAAATTCTGTCACGAGACACTCTCTCTCTGCCCAAGTGAGGTTGATAAAACACACCTACCACAAGCAGCAACAAGAAACTATGGAGCTTGATACGGAAGCCTCACACCTAACAGAATATAAGTGGATAAAATTATCCATCACAATCTGAACGTCGAGTTGTCAAAAGCTTCTATGTTTTCTGGAGATGCTGGAATACATTACTTAAAATATTAAATGCTTTAATAAAGTCTTCAAAACTAGTTTGTCTGTCCCCTATTAACTGTGAAGAGCAACAACTGCAGATATCACAATGACAATAAAAATGAAAAACTCTGGTGAGAGAACACTTGGGAAAATGTAGATAGTACCAACCACTGCTTACAAGTATTTATAACTAATAAACAAATAAAAGAAACAATGCCAGACACATTTACCTCAACAGTGTGATTTTTGTTTTAAAGAACTTCACTATCACAAGAAGACAGGTAATAAGTTACTAATACCTGATATACCTTCATGATATTGACAGTGCCTTCTCCATGCTGGCCTGGGGATCCTTGGCTCTGCAGCAGATTTCTCACTGTCTCCTCCATTCTAGAGAATGAAAATATTTATAAAAGTCAACTATATGGAAAAAAAATAAATTAAGAGTTGCATTCAGTGTTTTTGTTCTTTACAAGAGTCTAATGCATCCATGGCTACCATGAAATTAATATTTAAAGACAACCCTGGCTTTATAATGTTCTCATACTCCATGTTATGAATAACACATTAAGGGCACTCTTTTATCTTTCGAATATGCACAGTAATTAGTTGTATTGTTAAAACCCTACTGGAGCTTAGTTACAAGAATTAAAAACAAATGTGTGCAAAAGACATCACCTTGTCAGCAGCGTAACCAAACACCATGATAAAATTACTGTCGTTTAGGAACAAAATCAGTCAGATTTAAAAAATAAACAAACAAACAGAAAAACCAAACACCAAACAACTGCTATATTTCTGGCCAATTGTCAGTTTTGTGCAATTTGCAATTTAGACAGACTGTCAGCTACATTACTAGTATTTACTCCCTATGTCATAGGTGCAGCAGTGTGTGCCAGTACATTTGTTTATAGAGGCACAGCTGCTGAACACGCTCACCCTTCTATGTCCTTTCAAAGGGATGTAAAAAGCAAGTGTTGGCTATGATCTGGTACTACCAGCTCATGAAAACGTAATCAACTTCTGTTCTATCAGTGAAAGAAGGAAGGTTTGCACTTTCATTTTATAAGGTGAATAGACACCATCAAAAGTTGTCTTTGATCTATGTGCATTCATTAAGCATGTTAAAACTGATAGTAACACTAACCTTCCTGAACAGAATAAAGAGTTCTGCTCCTTCGCACAATAAGACCATTGGGAATGATGGAAGCCACCTATGAAACACTGGTCCCATTCAGGGTGGATCAGAAATTTAATCCCATGGGCTAAGGAGGTGTCACCAAGGCTGAGCACAAATAAAGGGTCTGGGTTCTATAGCTGCTTTGAGCTCTGTGAGTGTGGGTAAGAGGAAGAAAGGCAGAGAAGGAGTGATGGACACACCAACGAAGATCTCAGGTTTCGCAACACAAAGTGCTGAGTGCCAGTTCCAGCCAAAGGTCCCCACACTTCTCACCTGAATTCTCACCCCTGTACAGCTGCTTCTTCAGCTGTACGGATGCAACAGTTTCTCTCACCTTCACTTTCATGTTTTCCATTCTTTCCCTTTTAAACTCCCTCAGTCCCCCAAAAGAGCTGGAAGAACAGCCCAGCTGGAGCAGGGCTGGAGAAGGGAAGCTACCATGGCGTGGCTGTGTGGTGGCGTGAAGGCAGGAGAGAGAGAAAATCTTAAGAATGCCTTAAGCCACATTGCCAGATATGCTCCAACCTTGAAAAAACAGCCAGTATCCCTAGGTACATCTGTTTATCTGTAGCACATTTAGGAAAACATGAGTTTTGTGTACCATCCTTTGCAGATGCAGTTGAGCAGCACTATTTGCAGTGTATCTTGTTGTGGTTGGTTGGTTGGTTGGTTTGGGTTTTTTGTTTGTTTTTAAAGTAACAATCCAGCAAGACAGCAAATAGTAGCTAACTGCTCTGGCCAAAAGCCAATAACATTATACTTTATATAAGTCTCATAGTCTTTCTGTCCTTTCAGTCTTATCAGAGTGAGTGGTATTGGCTAATTTACCAATAATATGATGTTTTGTTAGGTTTTCTCCTTTCAAGTCAGCCAGCTATGCTACTTTTCAAGAAGCCAACATTGGGTATTCATTCTACTCAGATGAACACTGACATTTTACTTATTCATATGATGGGTTTTTGTCATTGATGTGCAGACTTCTACACTGCCAGAATGCCCACAGAGTAGTTGGACCATCTGTTGACCAAATGTGAATAAAAACAAGCCAGCTCTAATCTCTAGTGCAGACAGTGCTGCAATTCTTCAGTTGCGGATTGGAACCATTTCTGCTCATAGGATGACCTTAATCAGCTGCCTTTTACACAAAAGAACAAATCATTGCAGTTTCTAATATAAATTCCTGTGCAGTCCTCACCAAAAAATTCCATTTATTAAAATGCTTATAATTTCATGTTTAAATTAATGATGTAATAGGATTCTTAATTATTGTGTTTATATATGCATACACAGTTCCAACTCTAGTCCTCCATAAAGCTCTTACAAATTAACAAGCAAAAAAAAATCAGCTACCACTCAAATTAGAGTTTTGCAATTTAGGCCTAAAAATATTAATGAAAATATAGCCTAGTTGCATATTAGTATCATCAGTTAAACCAGCTAAGAAAAAATACTAAGAATTCTTAAATTCAATAGGTCACTTCATCTTCAGCCAAACTCAGATGGTCTATTTTGGATTACAAGCCTACTTTGTTCAAATAGGGACTGGTGAGCAGTTTCACGTGGCGATGAGAAACACCTCCCATCAGCACTCAGATTTCTATGCAACAGAATAATCTTTGCAAAACAAAAAACAGTTCAGATGCAATTGAGATTTCGTTGTTTTGCTGTTGGCAGCTATTATAAAAGTTCCTAAGAGTTCACAGCCATAAAGCTGAACCGCAAGTATCACTAAGACACTGTCTGTGTGGTCATGTCACTATAAAACCAGCAGTGAGGTACGTGCTTACTGCGAAGCTCAGATGGCCAATGTTCTTGCAGTTTATAAGCTGCTGCTTCTTCACTAGCATCCCAGTTGTCCATTTTTAGGAAGGACTGCTTAACCAAACATGGCACAGGATTAGAATTCAAACTTGTTTCTAACAAATTAGGATCTTTGAAGCATGAATTAATGGCACCTTACTTGAGAAGTGATTGTTATATTATGATCTATAATATTCTCTACAGTGACAGTACAGGCCAGAAAGACTTAATATAAATTCTTTCAAAGAATGGTTGAGCCTCTACAAATTTAACTTGAAATCCCATGTTTTGTTCCCTGAACAAAGCTTCTAAAGGTCACGTTAATATTGGAAGTGAAGTAGAAAAATTAGGAGCCTTATGAAATTCTGTTTCTACACACCAATCTATATTTCCACCGCTTCTGGTAACCTCGCAAGTTTATTTTCTCTTGACCATGATTCTAATATCCTAGATGGACTCATTCCAATATCAAGCACTTGCTAATTACAGCTAGAATAGCTCTCCCCCACACGTGTATTCTGCCTGCTTGCTGGTCTATGCTAAAAAACCTGTTATTCCAAGGAATCTGTGCATCTTATGTAACTATCAAGCTGTTACAATCTGCAGAAACAGTCCCTAAAGCTCACCATTCCCGAGTCTACACTCTTCAATTGCTATTTAAGAACATTTGTTTTCCCCTTTCTTCAGTGCTCTATTTACTGCGTTTTCAACTGAAGCATCTCAGGTAGTACCATTAATTTTCTTTCTTACCTCTATTATTTTAATAGAGGAAAATAAATGAAACCCACATTTAACAGGTTTCTTAAGCTTCTTGACAAAAATGCCAGCTTAGAGTAGGGAAACAGTCCTCCACCAGTCCTATCCTAGGGACAAATTTCTCAAAGTACTAAACAGAAGAAGAAATGAGGCACTATGAGACCAGAATCTGCTAATGGAATATAAGAGTTTAAGGAACATAAAATATTAATGCTACTACGGAAAGCACTGTCAAAATTTCATCTGGAGTATTATCTACAATTACGATCACCAGTGTTCAGGAGTGGCTCATTCAGAGAGGAATTGGTGAAGAGGTTGTTTACAGGAATTGAGATTCTGTGTCATGAGAAGAGACTAAACAACTTCCCTTGCTAAACTTAAAGAGACCAAAGGCTTAAACAGGTATAAATTCAACAAAAGAATCAGTGAGAAAAAGTAAAATGAGAAAGAAAACTACATCAACCCAATGCCAATGACTGACGAAGATGGGAACGTGGTGGTTACAAACACATTGAAGCTGGAATTAGTATGTTTTTAATAAACGAAAACATGAGATCCTGAACCAGCCTGCCAGGTAGAGTAACAGGATGAGAAATCTGAATAGTCTTAAGCCAAGTTTGGGCAGTTTATGAAAATAATCACACAGCAGGTTCAAGAGCTGAGGACTTGAATTTACGATCCCCAGGTCCTTGCTGATCTTCCTCCTGAAACCAAATCAGTCATTCCTACATTTAAAAAAATGGTATTTGTCCTGTGCTGTTGAAAGAATATCAGGAAATCAATGCAACTGCAATGTACAGTTATTTATTTTGGTTTTGTTTCTGTGTGTGTTTCTGGGCAAAGGGCCCAGGACAATCTCTGGAAAGGAGGAAACATCATTCCCTGCCCAGGGAGCAGCACACAGGGCACAGATGCTCAGGTGTCCAAGCCAGCAGAAGGAAGATTCCTCCATATTTTTGCTGCAACTCAAATATTGCCTGGAAGCCAGCACCCGCCTGCAAGGACCCGCCGAGCTGTAGGAGACTCGCTCTTAAAGCATCTTGATGTTATGTTTCTGACAGCTCTGCTGCCTCCATCTTCTGCCTGGCCCCGCTGCTGCTGCTCACAGTTTCATCCAGGCCAGGTGAGACAGATGCTGCTGGGGTTGATCCATCACTGGTAGGCACTCAAGTTCCTGACTTTCTTCCCAGCTTGCTCAGGACCATCACTGCACAAACGCACATCTACTTTGTGCCGTCCCCTAGCAACGCTGAAACTCGGTCAGAAAACTTGCCAGCTTCGTGCCTCTCCCAGTTCTGTCATTTCAAGTGGACCAAAGTCATAAACTATTTTGTTGGAGTTCTCTCCAAGAACAGATTTTAAGACCATACAGAAATTAATATTTCGTCAAATATACTAATGCAAAAAGGCACAAGAGCTCTCTCAGCCCTTCAACTTTGCAGAGTCTTTCCCATATATTTCCCACTTTCCAAAAAGTTATTTAAGATTTACTGATTTCCTCCTTGAGAGAGCATCTCTCAGCATCTGCCACAGTAATTTCCTATGGGTAGAGGATTTTCTCTGACCAGCCTCTTAACAGTGTAGGACATGCCCTTCTGTCCTGTCTGACTGCAGAGGAAACCCATCCTCTTCTCCAGTCTTCTGCAGCATGTCCTTCAGAGGGGTGTGATCTCCCCAGACCTAAAACCTTTCCTTCACAGAACAAGCTTTCCTTGAAAAAAATCCTTCCCATAGATCCTGATCTTGAATTCCCGTTCTAGCATCGGGAATAAACACTCTATAGCCCTTGCTCTGTTCAGCCATGTCCCACACAGCCCTTTTTACGATTCTCCCCCCAAGGGACAGGCAGCACATAGCTGTTCCAGCTCTCAAAGGTGGATGACAGTTTCAGCCCCTTCTCCATTGACCTAATTCCTTCAAGATTTCCACAGGCTGGCAGCTACCTTTTGCTGGGTGCTATCACCTTCCCTTTTCATCACCCTCAAGCTGAGGTGACAGCACTCGGTGGTTATTTCAAATGCATGTCACAAGAATTTCTTCAACTTGATACTTACTTAGAGAGACATGTCCAAAGGTTTCTATAGAATCTTTCTGCAGCAGTTGATGTTTGTACTTCAGCTTTTTCTATCTCCTCATGCCATGCAGCAGGTGCAGGGCTCTTCTTAAAGTCTTAGAGAAAAATACCAATAACATGTCTTTCTCCATCTTTAGCTTAACTTACTTTTGTGTAATCAAAATTCTCAGGTGGGTATTTTCTTCTGGCTCCCACCTGTGAGACAGTGAAGGTTCCTGCCTCTTTCCTGGGCAGTCTCCATCTTAAGGCTCTTGACTTCTATTTTCAGTTATATCCTCCCTGGAGATGTGGCCTGGGCTTCAGCTCATTGAGCTGTCTGACTCATCCCTACTGCATGATCACGGACCAAGGAAGAGGTTCGCGGGTGGTTTCTCGGCTCTTGGTTCAGCTGTGAACCAGCCAGCATTTTTGCCAGCTGGACTTAAGTTGTCTCTTTGGAGACCACAATCTGTCTGGCTTTGGTGGCAGCCTTCTATGCCTCTATCCAAGCCTTCCATCTCTCTCTCCAAACCCACAATCCAGCCAAACAAAAAGCTTCAGCCTGACTCAGCTCCCAAATAAATCTGTTTGCTCGCTCATATGTGAGTTTTGAACCTCAGGTGTGGGGTTACATGCATCTCATTTCCTTCACCACTCCATTCAAAGCTCTGCAGTGGATCAGGTGAGACTTTCTTCTTGCGATGAATTCCTCAAACTACGAAAAAGGATTCCAAGTAAATAAACACACCCTCCTCCCCCAAATTAAAAAAAACAATCTGAACTTTAGATTAAACACCTAAACATGAAAGTGGTTTTACAAAACATAACAGAAACAAAAAGAGCTTATCAACCAACAGTTTCTGCTCACTGCATCCTTGCAGGAATGTCTTTCCTTCTGCCTGGTTTCAATTAAATTTGTGGCCCTGAGGATTTCCGTTACCTCCAGACATGGCTGCCTGCTCTCCTCAGCTCTGCCCCTGACCTGCAGGCTCGTCACCAGACTCTCCTCCGTGAGCCATGGTGACCCCCAGATAAAGTGGCCCCTGCTTGCCAGGGCTGTGCCCAAGCCGGCTGTTCTCAGTGCACCTAATGCAGAGAGCCGACAGCATGGGGTCAGGCCATGGCTTCAATGGGTAGAGAGCCCAGAGACAGACACAAACTTCTCCAGAGAATTCAGATACTGAAAATTGATTTTAAAAAAACAAAGAGATTGAAAAAGAGAAAAGTGAAAACAGATACATGACAAACCTAAAAGAGAACTGACAGATGGGAAATGCTAAGGCTTTAAACCCCAAGGGGTTTTTCTCCACATTTTCAGTTCTGTTTAGGATACAACATTGGTACATGCCTTATACCAATGTGCTGGGCAAAGTCTACAGAATGCACAATATCCATGCTTAATATTTCAGTTGGAAAATAAAGTAATAACATCCTTTATAATAGTAACAGAAAGATACATATATAATTTACTCTTTCTGTTCATCAGTACATGTGCTTACCAATCCAGAAATACCAAGGCACCATTCACAGCCCTTGCCCCACCATGGGCTCTGTGCAGCCAGTTCAACCCCGTGGCAATCACTAGTGGCAAATCCAAATTACACAAGCCATACTCTTTCCACTTATTCATGACAAACCCTTCTTTTAAAAACAAACTCAAAGAACACCCAAACTTTTGCCTGAAGGGCAAGCAATCTAACAATGAGTAGCACATAAAATAAAGTATCTTCCGCATGATGAGGGCAACTATTGCGAGGTCATGCTGGAATGAAGCAGGTCTCAAGCTCTGTTTACAAAAGTGGAGAAGGATCCTTCTCGTGACTGGATGACCTAAGAATGTGCTCGGTTTGCTAGACCATACCATCACTTGAAAATTACAGAGTTGAAAGACTGAGCACAACATTTTCCTAGTCGAACCACTGACCATTGAAAGCACTGGAAATTTTCAAGGTATCCTTAAAATAATGTATGTGCCTTGAGCCTCAGATAAGTAGGGTAGGATTTTGAAAGACCTCAGCGCTGGCGTATCAGCGCTCTCACACGAGTCTGAATTCTGTTATCACGCAGCGGCAGACCTGACATTTCTCTGAAACTGCTGTAACTACCATCTGAGCCAGGAAGTGTTGGAAATGTTTCCATTGTCTCTTTCAGCCATGCAGATTTCCCTCATCAAACTTATACCTACAGCAAAAAAGTTTCTGAACTGCAAGAGAAACCGGTGGTAATGTTTACTTCTGTGTTGACAGATAGACAAATGCCATATGGACTGCATGGGTGTCTTCCATCACCAGCCCTGTATATGATTTTGTAAGTTAAAAGCATGGAGGATTAAACAAAAAACAGCCCAAGATTAAGCCTCACAGAAAAGCTTCTCACAGGCAATTGAAGGGATTTTTCACATGGAAGGGCTGTCCCTCATACAACTCTCCAGTAACCTACTTGGGACCTTAGAACAGGAGATATTTTCATTAAACATAAATGGATACAACCAGACATGTACAGAAAGCTAATTCTTGAGAAAGCTTAAACATATGCTCTTAAATTCAAACTTGATTCATGCTGGAGGCACCAGAAATAGTTACGGTGCTTCAACATGACTAAAAGAATCACAAAAATTACAGTCAACTATATGATCGGACTGCAAATATCTCCTATTTCCTTTTTTTTTGTTGTTGTTTTCTACATGTAAAAATGTTTTTTCATATTTGAAGATTCATAGATACATGGATAGATATATGTACCAGCTCCTCAAAATACACATATTTCATTTCGCATATAAGCACCCTGATACAGACAAACTTTAAGTTACTTGCAGGAATGTAAAGGCCATTCAAAACTAAAAGGCTGTTGTTCCATTCTCAGTTGCAGCTTCAAGGTGATACCAAGACCACCTTGACGTAGCTACATACATTTCTGTGCTTTTTCCATGAATAGCAAAGATGTTATATGGAAGGAGGCAGCTTTTGTGGGGTTGAAGTAGGTAAAAGAGAAATGCAAGATGAAAACGAGGTCTGTCATCAAAGAGCACTGGCAGAACCCTCCACAATGAAAACAAATTGTTGTTATGCATTTTCATGCTACATAGCTCAGCATGAAGCTTTTAGGCTCAGACTGTGCAGTGTTGTGAGAGACACCAACCTGTGCTGTCCAGAGCACAGATGGCAGTTGGAGGAAAGCTAAAAAAGACGACTGACCCTTTTATTTCGGTTTTGTTTTACTTTTTGTTTGTTTTTCCTTCTGCACAAAGTATCATTATTTGTTTTCAGCCCCTGTGATTCCCCAGTGAAGGTTTTCTTAGGCCATCAGATTCTGAACTCCAGTCTTAAGCTCTATACAATATAAAGTTATTTCACTCTCCTCTGCAAATCTTACAGGAGTTTTCAGATGGTTCAACTGTTGTAAGGAATACTCTGGAAGATGGGTGAATATGGTTTTCTATAAGTAAAACCCCAGCTTCATGGAACCAGCGAATAATAGTATTATCTTTACTATAATACGTTCCACTTCCTAAATTTACACAATGACTGGGAAATCCATTGCAAAGTATTGACGTTTTCCAATTAGCAAACAACTGCAGAAAAAGCCAAGGATGATCTATCTATTTATCTATCACAAAGCTGAGTTTATTCTTCTGAGTAATCACACTAGCTTTACTTACCATAACTCACTACATGCTAGTAAACAATTAGTAAATTCAATCAGAAAGATCTGTGACTTGAGGGCTCATCCCAGGATATACTAAGTCCCTGCTCCTAAGAGGTCCAAGGTCTATGGCTTTTGTGCTGTGATCATGCAGGTTAACATAATACACCGTGTTTCCATCTTACAGACAAAGGGAGGCGCAGGTTCACCAGCACGGCCGCTGTCGGTGACTGTCAGAACCCAGGTGCCAACTGTTCACCCTGCTGGGTCTGAGCTGCAGATGACATGTCCTTTCTATATTGTTTTGTTGGTATGACTGTACAAATCTCCAGCTCTTTCCATGAGCAACCCGAGCTCCATAGCTTACAAAATATTTCAGGAACTCCAAATAAATCAGCAGGTTTGCTGTCTCTTTACTGATATGTTTATGTTTCACACACTTTATATAGCTTGTGCTAGTGCCACTCGATCTGGAATGAAGCACAGCATCAAAAGCTTTGTTCTAGTTTTGTTCGGTTAGTTTGGTTTTGGTTGGTTTGTTTGTTTTTTAGCATTCTGACATTTCTGCTCTTCTGCATTAAAATGTAAGCCGGAAGATTTGTGGGACAATATAAAGAGATATTAATACCTCACCATTCTATAATTGTTCAGCATTAAAAAACTGCAAAACACTTAAAATGTATAATTCTTCTGATTAAGTGGCTAGTAAGCATGCATATTATTGCTGTGCAGAAACATACATAATTCTTTTGATTAAGGGACTGCTAAGCACGCATACCATTAAAGTGTTCAGAAAGTTTCATCATATTGAACACGACACAACAGGCCCTGATGCCTTCAGAGGCAACGACTGTGAAGTTTATTAAATTTGTGCATTTTTTTTTTTCTCTTAATATGTTATTTGTGAGTTGAATGCCTTTAAAAAACTAACTCCTAATGGAGCTCAGTGTTTTCTCTGCACCTTTCATGTGTGACCAGGATCTTCTCACATGACAAACCCTCCACATTAGCCTTCAAATTACCAACTTAAGAATGAAAAAAACATATAAATAAAATGCTTCCATGTGTTTTCCCCCAAAGTAGATCACGAATGACTACAAGGACAGTGAATGCCAAGTATCTCCTCCCAAGCCTGAAGAATGCCTCCTTTGGTGTCGGTTTCTTGTAGCACTTGCCTGGCACAACAGTTTCCTATTCTAATGGTGCCCAGCACAAGAGGATTTTACCCTTCTGGAGGACAGATTCACTAAACAGCAACATATATCTACTACCAAGGAAACCTGAGGTGTAGAAATAGTTGTTATTCCAGTCTCAAATTTCAGGTGATTAGAAAACAACCACAAAAACAAGTCATGTCAGAGACCTAAGAATGAAAGCTTACTGGTCGTAGACTGCCAAACCGTAGCAGTGCAGCAAAACAGCCTAAACAAGTAATATATGGTGAGAATAATGGACACCAAGGACTTAATTACCTGTATCATTAGGTAGTGGTAGTCTCTCTGAAATTATATTGACAGCTCTTCAACAACCAAGAAGTTGGTAATGAGGCAATAAAATACATGACAATGCACACAGAAGAGGGCTGGAATAGTATCATATGCAGCATCATCAGCTTTGATGCCAACACACAAGAAAGGCTAAATTAAACTATTTGTGAACTGAAATCCAGAAGGATCTAGATATATTTTGTCATTAGTAACTTTTAATGTTCTCCCTTTCTGTATGTGTGCAAACCTAAAAAATGCAAAAGAAGATGAGAAAAGGAAGGGAAGAAAAAGGTGCAAAAGGTGCAAATGAGATGCAAGATGAAAGAAATAACATCTGCACTAAGAAAAAGAAAAAGGCAGGGTCACTTTCCTGCCTCTATGTTAAGCACCATAAAGCACTCCCCATATGTTTCCAAACACATTACTCTGTCACAGCCATTATCCATTGCATGAAGTAACAACAGCAAAGAACAGACCAGAATACACAGGCTCTAACTGCCAAATTTGTCACTACTGAAACCCAGCTCTTCAACCTGAATTATCCCAGAGACGAACTGAATAAAAGCAGTAAAAAGTTTACATAGGATTTGCACTGAAATATACTAAAAGAACAGTGGCTCTTTGCTGCAGGCATGTGCTTCCACCACTGACGGTTCCCATTTTCACCTTGCTGAAGTCACACAGAATGTTATCCCTGGATCAGACACAATTCATAGGTTCGAGACATTAAGTTTTATGATGCTAGAAATCCAATGAGTGGAGGAAAGGACACTTGAGGGATGGCCAGCTGTCAACATGGAAAACAAAAGGAATAGAGGGGATAACAAAGGAGTCTGGAAAGGCATATCCCATGACTTTGGCCCACAAAGTAGAGCAACTGGACAAACAGAGATGGATTAGGATAACAAAGAAAAACGAAGTAATTAAAGAAGGAAAGCGTGGAAAAAATCTTGAGAAAGCACCTTAAAGAGAGAATGCAGGGAAGAGAAAAGCACAAGATATGAGGAGCAGAAATAAAGGCAACAGTAACATTAAAGATGTATGAGAACTTCAAGGGAAAGAAGAAAAAAGGACATTAAAATGTAAATAAGATGTAAGAGAACAGAAAAAGAATAAAGGGGAACAGCAATAAAAATGTAAACAGAGAGAAGTGAAAGGATATCTACACACCTCTAAGGTGCAAACGTTTATTTTAATTATTTGTAATGTATCAGTACTACTTCTGCAGAAACAGGAGAGCTATTAGCTAGGACTTCCAACTGAAAACCATTTAAGAAGGATTTTTAGTCTAACTACAGCCCTAAATGGAGAATCACAACATCACTCCCTCCTCCCTGTTCAAGCACTCATTCTTTAATCGTCTGTCTTCAGCACAGCACGGGATACATTTTCAAACTGCTCCGCAGGATTTTAGCCGTGCGGCTCCCATTGTGTTTAATGGGAATCCTGTGGACAGAGCTCTGTGTGAGGCTTTCAAAATGTACTCCAAAAATCTCTAAATAATGCACTAGTTGAACAGTACCCTGTTTACTTCTCATAGGACATGACTAAAATGAAACAAAGGTTACAACATCTATAAAAGTAGTATTTATTGGGAAACTCATCAGTGTTTCCTGTTGGGAAATTCTTCCTCTGTAAAAATATTAAAGTTTTTTCTGTAACATCTAAACAAGAGAACAAAATCAACTCAAACCACATTTGCTTCAAAAAGGAAGATCCAGCACTCAACACATCAGCCTAAGATTCAAGAAGCGCCTCTTCATGACTTCACACTGTCATGGGATACCTTTGTGGCTTTGTTTCAGATTTTCCTCTGAAAATTGACTTCACAGTTTCTATTGCATAACAGCTTTATGATGATAATAAATACCAGGGAAGCATTAATCAAAGATTCATCAGCTACAGAAAAACGCTCCAATATTAACTCCCTCTCTCCCTCCCAGAGTTTAGCCATGAAAGAGCAAACATAACAAACAGAGCCCTGCATTTGTAGCTTCAGAAACAAACTTTAGATATAATATTAATATCAAGAGCTTACTATAAACTGTTACCTTATCCATGTGATTTGTGCTACCATGCAAGTCAAAGATCACCTTAGGAATCCATACATTTATGTTAAGGTATCTAAGAACCGCACTCAGCAAACAAAATTCACCACTCATGAAGTAGTTAAGCTGGACTTGCAGAACAGATACTGGACACAAAAGTCTTCTATGAAAACCCCAGGAAACACCCGTAACACAAGAAGTTCAGCATTTTGCAAGATCCTGAGTATATGTCAGTGGAATGCAAAAAAAAATAGATTACTCTAGAAACTATGATGCCCACCAGCTTCACACTGTATGGGCATGAATTATTACAAAATTGAATGCAGAAGTCATTCCATTGAACTTAACAGTTCATTTCATAGAAACAGGGTCTTTGCAACTTAAGTGAAGAGACAGCATGTATTTTAGCTAATCTGGTGGAAACAAAGCCTCACAAGCCTGCCTAACTAAGAAATAATTTAGTAGTTGTCCTGAGGGACTCTTCCCCCCCCACAAGCAAGAATCAACAAAATGATCCTTTTGAATCCTTAATTAAATGTTACAAAAACAATTATTATCTTATAATACACCATTACAAAGCAGGAGACCTGTTTGTGAAAAACCAATTTAGATATCTATGTCCAGGAGGGGAAAAGGGCAATAAAAATAGAATAAGCCGGAATGATACATGAAAGAGAGGCTGGGCTGGACATGCTGAGTATGGAAGGTAAGTGCTCAACAGCAGTGTCTACAGTACTAAAGCTTTAAAAATTTAATTTGTTTCAGAAAGAAAGGACAGTTTACCCTCATCTGAGCAAAAGTGCTACATAGGGCAGGAAATCTTGTACATGACCAGTACATTAATGAGAGAAGAAGCTCCATCAGGTCCTTTTATACCCATTGCTGGGCGGGGGGAAAGGTAGGACTCCCACTTGGTTACACAAACAGTATAGGAGACATCTAAGACTCTTGCTCCCCTGGCTGCAAAGTTAAGGTATGTTTTATGCCATAGTTATAATAATGTTTGTGACAGATGTGACCCAGTCAGCACAGGCAGCTCTGGGAGCGCTCTGGCTCACAGAAACCAGCACAGCCCAAAGCTCCCGCTGGGGGGCTGCAGGGACTTTGGCTCTTGCCAGCCCAGGTAGCCCTAGACAGCCAGCGGGTGATGGGAGCCTGAAGGAAGAATAAAGCAAAAGGGCAAAAATGGTACCTCTGCTAAAGCATTGCGTCTGGAGCAGATGCTGTGTTGGCACACCAGGGCAGTGCTTATACAGTAGATCTGTCCACTGGTTGTCTTCACAGTAAAGACAACCCTGCCAGACATAAATGCAGGTAATGTCACCTTGTAGAAAAATCTAATACTGGGATTGACTGTAAAATGAAACAGAATTATTTTAGATCATCCCTTTTCACTTTTAAAATAACTGCTATAATAGCAGTTTCTAAATTACCTATATTTCCCTGTTTTATTAGTGTCTCCTAAACAGTGTATTTATTTCAAGATTATTATAAAATAAAGATGGTGACAGTCTTTTTATTAGCACAGTGCCAGCATGGTAGTTTTATACCTTTGCTAAACTCATTGCTAATGATTCATTTCAAAGTAATTTCAGATTAGTAAAAGCAAGTATAATAGATTTCCTTAATCTTCATAATCTTAAACCCTATTTTGCTGGTCATGCCACTGAGCAAATTGTATGTTTTGAGAAAGTGCTTGGCCTGCAAATGGCATAGACCAAACCTGCTAAGAAAACTTCTTCTTTGGAAATGTAAAAATCATAAATCCGACAATATTTGCAATTGCTGAAGGGGTATGGTAACTCATTTTTCAGTAAAGGCCACATTCTTCTGCAAAACAGAGGGGTTTTTGTTTTGATATTTACACTGATGCATCTCCAAATGGCAAATATTCCAGTGGGAAGAAGAGAGAGAAATCTGTATTTGGTGGGTGATCACTTCCAGTATTTGACTCCTACCACCATTTGCTAAAGATAAATATTTTAAAATTTGAGCAAATACATCTTGATTTTATAGATTATATCCACACCTCTTTGAGCAAGTGGAAAGCTTCTGGAGTTTGAACTCATGTGAGAGCAAATTTTACAGTCTAGCACTGACAAAATATTACAGAGAAAAGCTATTGTTAACTCAAAATGTAAGCAATCATCGCCTCAAATTTTTATTGAGTATTATTTATTATCTATCAGAGGCTGCTGTTGTTAAGAAAGTCATTTTAAGGACCTGCTTACAAGCAATATAAATACAAATACAAACTGGAGGAACCCAAGTGTTAGCAAGCATTAAGGGCTGAAAAATGGTTAATACATCTAAAAGATTGTATATTATCACATCTAAAGGAAGAATGTACCTCTAGTACAAACGTGCCTTGTAATAAACAAGTTTTCAATTGTGAATATAAACCCCACGTTTTCCTATATTCTGTAGAATATCTGATGATATAAGGATATCCAATATTCCTTTACTCTTACAGCTGAATTCACCACTATGATCACGGTTAAAAAGTCAAGCATAATTTTCACTTGTTTAGGCACCAAGAGCTAATGATGGGAATGTGCACTTGAACAGTATCTTACAGTTACACAAACATCTGCCCATTACAGAAGTTTTTAAAAGTAGCAAGTGGACTGTATGTGTTGCCTTTCCTGAGTTTAATTTCAATAGGCATAGTTTTCACAGCAATAAATTTCCACCATGAGCAATCAAGGACATTGTAGGAAGCCTTATGTTGGGCAACCAAGAAATAAGACATCCCAAATCACCGAGCACTTCTTACACTCCGTGTTTTGTCCTAAACGCTTTCACATTTTTGGTAAAAAACAAAAGGCACAGGAAAAGTGAGTCAGTCAGTCAGAAGGGTTCAAACTTCTTTTTACATTTGAGTGGCAGCAATATCTGTTTGGGTTAACAATTTAGTAAAGAACAAACTGCAGCAGCCCAGCTTCATCCTTTGTTACCAAACCACATCAACTATACTTTGCCTCCCATTTTCCTTAATAATGCAAAGGCATTCTTTTACATCTTAGTCTTTTATAGTTTGGTTTGTTTTAATCTTTGCTCTGTAATACCAATATTTAAGGAGTAATGCAAAGGTGATTTATAAGGTATTTTTTGTCTAAGCATTATTTTTTTTCTGTGACTTTAAGTAGCATATGAACAGCACACACAGAACAGAACCAGAAATAGTTACTTGTACTGTCAGTACAGCTACAGACACCATCACGGGATGAGAGAAAAGAATATTTAAAATTACAGGCAAGTTGATTAACAAAAAAGCAGGTTCCTCCTAAAGTTTGGAGGGTTTTTTAATCAGCTAAATTTGCAAGTGTGACAATGATAATAAAGCCAGATGCATACATGACTTGCTGTTTACCAGGCTGACTAACCCCTCAGTCAGAGCAACCAGCCAGGCATTCCACAGAGGGAGGAAAAGTTATGGATGGACATGAGCTGCACCAACAGATGTAACTGAAAGAATTATCACAGACCTATTGTATTTGTCATACTCAGCATTTAACAAGTATGCCTGAATATTACTCCTGAAAGTTTGTTTTCAGTTGGGAAACCACTCAGATTCCACACAGAGAGCAGTATAAAACCAGGACAGGCAGGGACTATCTACCAAAATATACTGTAAGGGTGCGGGTCTTTAATGCTAAGTTAGACAGACAGTGTCGCTCCTGACAGTGGTGTCCAACTTCAATACAAATTCAGAGCACGTAGAGCTTATGCAGGTCTCTGCATTGCTGCTCGATTACTGCAAACCTTCCCTCTGTACTCCCAGCAATGCCGGACGCGGCCATCACCCCTGTGTCTGGGTTTTACAGGCTTTACAACACCTGCTGCCGTCCCTGCAACACACAACTGGGTTAAGACAGCAGCTGGTAGCATGAGCTCAGGCTCCACACCAGATTTTCCAAGGCAGGTCTATTTACAGTAGGTCCAAATCACAAGGCAGGTTCAGCGATTACGGTCAGTAGAGAATAAGACAACCCCCGTTCTGCCCCGCCAGGTATGAAACAGCCTGTTTCGGAGCTTTAAAAAAATGACCAAAACCTCAAGCTTGTGAGGATATAAGGTGTAAGATGGCAAAAATGGCACCTGGTAGGAAAAAAAAGTTGGAATTCAGCTAAAATTTTACAGGATTACCACATACCAATGGGCAATGTGAAAGGCTCTTCTGTTCAAAGAGTCAGAAGCAGAGTTTACGCATCGCTCTCCCACAGGTAATTATGGAGGAACAAGGAGAAATCCTGACTTGAAATCTGCTTGGATACTAGCGGCCTGCTCAGATAGGATTTTCATATGAATTCCAGCAGAATGCCAAATACTTTCTTCTTAACAGAAACAGACAGTTTAGAGAAGTGATGAAAACTTAACTCAGAGTAATCACACTTAAACAGGATTTTGCAGAAACATCAGAAGTGGAAGGAAAACTGCAACAGCTCACCAAACACAACCCAGTGTGTGCCAGTCCCTTTTTTAGTAATGCTCAAACAAAGTGTCATCTGCAGTATCCATAGAAGTTAATGTAGGAACACCAACTGCAATTGTTTTGGGAACAAAAAAAGTATCATCTCCTTTTAAATGGGGCTTTGAAAACTTCTATTCAGTATAGATCTAGGATAATTCATATTTTATGACACAATATTGTGCTGGGTTAAAACACTTTCTTTCAAAATATATGGGGAAAATCATTTTTAATAATTAAAAAGAGTTAATTTGCCAGTAGAAATGAGCAGGTTACACTCACAGCCAAAACATCCATCAACATTGGGAATCCACATATAAAACTCGTGTTTTAAAACAACTATTATCTGTGCTATTTAAATGTGTAGTAATACATAAACGTGAGAGTACTGTAAATGTGAAAGGCTGATTTTGAAGAAACATATTTTTTAAATTGCAGTCTATGCAAGTTACAGAAGTTTAACTTTGCTAAAGAACAGCCAGCTCCAACCATTAATTATTTTTAAAATAGCATGGGAAAAATGTTATCACTGTCTATTTTCTCCCTCGTATTTACTTTTGCCTGCAAAATTTTGCTTGAGGTTTTCCAGCCATGTAGACTGCACAGATTATACTGAATTACAACACTCATGATTTATTAAAACTTGCAAGTATATATAGCAATGAATGGTCACTTCATATAAAATTTATATATTTCTCCCCACACATTGCATAAAATTATGATAAAATGCCACATAGATAAACGAATGATAGCTGAAGTTTTATGAACTATAAACACAAGGTCAGTAGCGCTTCACTTCTGCAAGATAAATGTGACATTTGGACAACGTTGTGAATCACAACTGGAAATGCAATGACCAGGGAATATAAGCTGGCTATTAAAAAAAATAAACACAAAATAGAGCAAATCACTCTCACATGGACTTCTAAAAACACATCGCCAAAAGTTAATGCTTCCTTCAACTACTGCTGGAACTGCATCATCCTCCAAAGAATTATGAAATTATCTTCTGAGGCAAGGACTTTTAATACAATTTTCAATACCACTTATACAGAGACTTTTTATACGATCTAGAAAGACAAACAGAGAAGAATTTGCTTTAACCAAGTAGTGCCCATTTCTGTCACTTTTCTTTTTTCAGGATGTATCCATGCTCAACACCATAAGACAGCACACGCTCCTCTGGCAGCATAGAACAGTTCAGCTATCTAAATATTGACAAGAAAATACATTCAGAAAAATGTTAATTTAAAGTATTATGGTACTTTAAACCACAGAATATCACAGAGTCACTGAATGTAAAAAGATGTGCACAATAAATATTTTTTGTTTGTTTGTTTGTTTGAGGGTTTTTTGTGAGCGTGCCTGCATTTAGGTCTTTGTATGTCATGATGCAACAGGAATGCCAGACAGAAGAAGTCACACATGTATGCTTTTAAAATCACTTCCTAATTCACGTTGTCTTCTACAACACAACTCTCAGTAAAGTTCAAAACAGGTCCTCAACTTTCTTCAGTGAGAAAAAGTTCGAAGCTTGAGTTGGCCAGTTGAACAGCAAGATTCACACAGTGACCGCTGAAGACAACATTTACCAATATACAGTATCTGCAACATTAAAGATCTGCCTTATTCTGTGCTTGTGAAGGACACAGAGCTGAGGCAAGATATTACATGGCTCAAGTAACGCTGGGGCTTTTTTTTTTTTAATTATTATTTTTTTTTGAAGAAGCACCTTTCAACTTTGCTACTTTAGTTTCATTGTCATTTTGATGGAATGTTATTTACAGCATTCCATGTGCACATTATCAATCTGGCTCCAGGGTCGCTTCCTTGATGCCCTATTTTAAATCTCTATAGAAGCTCAGTCCTTTCACTAGATTACTGTGTCTAGTGCTGACATTGCTACAGACATGACAGGCAGATTTAATTTACTCAAATCCTGAGCCACCTCGAATCTTCAGATGAACTTAATGTTTAATTAAAGGAAAAATGGCAAAGAAGAAAGAATTCCCATGAATATAATTTAAAAAGTTCCGCTGGACAGTTTCCCTTAGGTATTTTGACTGCTTTTATTTCTACAGTTATGAAAATGGTTATGTCAGAGAATTCGCTTTACTTCTACAAGAACTCATGACTCTACTTTCTTTTTATCTAAGACTTATTGACTGAGTAGATCCACCACTATTAAAAGCAAGTTTGGGGATCTTAATGCAATATTTTTCTAACTTCTTAACTAGATAATACATGAATACTTAAGAACACTTAACAAAAATCTGTTCACTAACTTCAGTAACACATGCTCCAGGACATGCTCTGACCGTCTATTCTGCATTATCCTAAAGATTTACTTTTTTTGAGCAATTTATTATTATGGGTCCAATCCAACAAACACTGGAGTGTAAATTTTCAAAATTTACACATTCACACCAATTTAACCAAAAATTCACACCGGTTCAACAGTAATTTACAACTTTTTCTTTTAAACACAGAATGCCCTTTCATTGCTGACTTGTTTTGTTCTATACACTCCATTACAAAAGGAAACAGATATCACCCAAAAGGAGCACTGTAGAAGCGAACACCGATACATAAATGCTTTAGGAGGCTCCTACCTTTTCTTCTATGTTCAGCTTTCACCTTTACAAGCAAATGTTGATGCAATGAACATTAAGAAAATAATTTACTAAATATGTTTTAAGAGCTTTAACACAAGGGGAAAAAACTGCCCCGCTTTTGGTCCATCCCTGGTCTGCGGTCACTGGGAGTTACCAACCTTCCCCCAGCCTACTGCACACAACCATCCTTAGAAAAGGATAATGTGTGATGGAATCAAGCAGATATTGCTGAAAACTATGATAACAGATGACATAAGCACTCCAGAAATACTTCTAATGTCATTAATCTTCAAAACTAACAATTAACAGAGATGTAAGAGATCAAAACTGCAAGAAGCTTTAAAATTACTGAAACCTTTTTGTATTTACTCTCCTTGTGGGGAATATAATCAAATAAATTCAGTTGTAATTACATGAGACTCAGATTCAATTTAATTATTTGAAATGTGTACACACTCCAGGAAAACCTCATTAAGATGGCTGAGCCAGTTTGTTTTCAAATGGGACCGGTAAGTCAACATTTACGATTATCCATCGCAACAGCCATCCATTCACTCTGATGGTTCAGATTAATCAGTTATTAGAGTCAATTTGAATCACTAAGTAATAACGAATGAAGTTGTTCACAGGTTGTGTAAGGAAGATCTGATCTTCCAAATAAGAGAAACACACTCTTGGAAATTTTCGTTCCTCATCCTGCCTCCTACTTTTCATTTAGGATAGCACGTTATGTTGCAGGGATGCTATCTGTTTTCCTCCAACAAAATGGACTTTAAGTTCTATGGATTCCTACCAGAAGCAGAGTATTGTAATAAAGAAGAAAAGGACGATTTGACCTCAACTTCAGCAGCAATAGGTTGATTTTAGTGTCCTGCCTGTCTGCAATACATTAAACGGCAATGTCTTGCTATTTCGCCGTAAGCAACAGTACAATCAAGCGATGTTCAGAAAAAATCCTTCACGCATGGCTGTTGTATTTTTCCTTTTCTCCCCTTCCACGTCTCCCTCTGCCCGTCTTAAACATTCTGTTTCTCTTTTTCTCCGAGTAATTCCTGTAACACAGGACTAAACTGCTGAGAACAAATAGCATTTGTGATGCAGTACTGTGACTAAGGGAAATTTTTGAGCAATGAAAGAGATTTTTCTTTTCATCTTGGCATCTGAAGAAGCAAAATATGCTTCTTTTCCCACTACCTGGGATATTTTCGTAAGATCAAAATCATTAGCATGTTAAATCTGGTGGTTTGATGACAACAAATGTAACAAGACCTCAGGCATGAACAGGAGCCCGTTGTACTAAAGCACTTCTGTGAAATCAGGCAAAGCTAAATCCCGGGGTTCAGTGGTAGGTCAGTACACAGCTCTTTTCAATCCAAGTAAACAATCTAAAAAGAAATCAGCAATATCTAAAAACCTTGGTTTAAATCCTTATTTAAAACATACTGTTAGTAAACCCAACCCTTTTTTGCATGGCATCCCTCTCTCAGAAGTATCACCAATTATATTGTCCATGTATTATGCTTTCCTGTCTTAGTTGCAACCAACACTTCCAAAAATTATTCATATATTCATCTCCCGACTTGTACTGAAATTTTATTCTAAACAAACAAAAAAAGGTAAACATCTTATTCTCAGACTAAAATACATGTAAGCATTAAGATCAAATAATCATAGAACACTTCACTCATTAGTTGGTCATTAGCTTCTCCAAATCATCAACATCCAAATGCTGTATAACCCATTTCCTAGATCTTCTTTTGGCCAGTTCTTGTCTGGAAGCTCTCCGCTCATTTTTCTGTCCTCGATTTTTACTTTTTATTAATGGAGTCATTGGCTGGGAGCCATTACCGAAGTTCTTGTTTTACAGTTCCCTGCAAAGTGTCAGAGAGGTCACTGAGTTTCTGCAAGAGTAGCTGCCCTGAACAGAAATGATGCTGATAACAGGTGAAGAAACTGCGGAGGGTCTGACTGAGTTCTGTGGAACGCAACCAGATTTAGGTTGAGGTTTTGGGTGACAGAACTTTACTGCCAAGGCAAGTATATTGCAATAGCAGGAACTTCTGTTTAAAAGTAATATGAGTCTGTCTTTCAACTTACAAGCTTCAAAGGGTATTTTAGAATAGCGAAATAGTTACAGCAATTTTTCCACTGCTTATATGTATAAATTCAAACACTGCATCTTCCCCAATGACATGGGGAGTTGTGATAAAGAATAACAGAGCATAAGTTCAATAAACGTTCACACATCCGCACTGCTGTTACATAAGACAATTTTGTAATACTTTCAGAAAGCAACATAAAGTAGGAACACAATAGTTTTGATTTTGTTCCATGACCAAGTGTGCCCAAGTAATGTTTTTGTGAAACACTAACATTACCCCACAGCAACAAATTGTTAGAAATTAAATAGATGTTAACCAAGTACTTGGACTAAATATACTGTAGCATATATAGTTGATAATGTTCAGTTGTTAATCAAGAACGCTTATTTCTTCATTGCACCTACCATCTCTTGTTACTATTCATGTCATTACTTAGCTGTAGGTCACTCAAATTCATTTTCCCAGGGTAATATTATAACCTTGCAGGTATTTGAAACGGGCATAATAAAACAAAAAGGTTAATTGTGCATTCTGTCAGGACCATGTGGCATGAGGCCATGGCCTGGTAAATCTCATCTCAGTTTTCTTTGCTATTTAAACTCTCCCTGTCTGAATGATAATTTTTCATTGTCTAAGCTGCCTAAAGGGTAAGTTTCAAAATGTAGTTTCAGGCTCTTTTGCTTATACCTTGGTTTAACTTTTAAAAATCCCTAATTTTGGAAAGTATACTCTTACAGCTCTCTCACCTCCTAATTATTTTACATTAATTACTTTTGTAGTTTCAACGTATTATGATACTGGTCTCCTTAGGACATGGCTACAAGTGAATGCATAAACCAACTCCATAATACATAAATTATCTTCCTTGCTATCAGCAATCAATCAGCACGAGGAGAGCAGCATCGGAGCTGAAGAGCATCAGATGCAGTGTGCGTACTGGGAGCGCAGCTATCGCTTATGCCAAGGACTGAAACTGTCTTAAAATGTAGTCACAGTCACCATATCTTGTGAGGAGAGAAAGGTGATGTTGACCTTCTATGCTACAACTTTGGAGTTCGAATGCACATTCAACAACAGCCATAGCCTGTGTGAAGAACAGCATGAAGGGTCTGTACATTAATGGCTGGGACACTCACCTAGGAGACAGGTGGGCAATTTTTATCCAATAACTGCACAGTTACATGAATCCATGTAACATGAAGTAACTCCAATTCTATCTCAAGTGTTGCCTTCATCAAGTGGTCAGAAGAGAGGATCCCCTCCACCATCGTTTCTTTTTCCAGCCAGTTTAAAGACAAATTCTGAGCAGTTTGTCTGTAGCACTGGTTTATGTGCATGAGTTCTCACAGGTTTCTCACTCAGTGTGATGGCTTTATAATCCACCTTTCTCTCTGCATTGAAAAGGGAACCTGAGCATCTAATTTTTATTCCCTCTGCAGGTATGTTTTTATTTCACTTGAAAGTCTTTTACTTTTTCAGATTATATTCCAACTATACAACAGACAGATAAAGCCCAGAGAAACTGCAA
The DNA here is from genome assembly GCF_037038585.1 of Patagioenas fasciata. Lineage (NCBI taxonomy): Eukaryota > Metazoa > Chordata > Aves > Columbiformes > Columbidae > Patagioenas > Patagioenas fasciata. The sequence goes on along the minus strand of NC_092526.1, from coordinate 8,249,768 downwards.
CTAATTCATGCCTGTGTTGCTTAAAGACTGCAAGCACTTCCTGACGCCATTTAATATGATACTGTGCATACAGGAACAGCCAGGGAAGGATATTAATATTATCACTCTGTTCCGGTAATTAATAGCAACTCCCCTCATAGGTCTGATAAGCTAGGAAACACATTTCATTTCTTGTCCTTCCCTGCTTGTGAAATACTAATGGAAGAGAAATGGGCACAAGACTCTTGCAGTGACCTTGTATTAGGACTGTAACTCCTTTAAATGAACCCAGAATCAGTACGGACCTGTTATGAGTCTCCCGCAGCAAATGGTATGGGACACCCACTAAAAATTTAGAGAGCATGCAGCTCAATGAGGCATTTCAATTCTATCACAACACATTATTAATGCCAATTATAGCATGAAAGATGCTAATACAAGGTACTTCAGAGACTAAGCAAAACGCCGATCAATTTCGAAGAAAAGGTTTGTCTTAGTTACCAGTTTTCCCTCCCAAGCACAGACCTATCTGTTGAAATGTTACAGCCTGCTGTTTTCCCTGTCACTTTCAGAGGTACACAGAGCTGTGGAAATGAAAAGCTAGGTATGAGTGTCCTTCTCCAGAAGAAGAAAGAACTAATAAATAGCATAAAACCACTATTTTGTAGCCATATTTTCTGAAATAATTTCCAGTAAGTTTCCTCTTCTCTCCTATTCTCTATGGAGGAGTGAAACACATCCATGCATAGCTTGGGGTGGAGTGTGGAACCGACAAGACAGACATGGCCTCAGTGACATTTCTTCAGTGAGTCACACTCAGACGCTGCTGGCTGGAGAGATACTAATGCTGTCTGATACACTAAAAAGACAGCGTGTGTTGATGGCAAGGTAGATCTAGGAGATCAAAGGCATAAAACTTCCTTTAGACCCTGCTAAAGCTTATAGAACAAAATATACTTGTCAAATGCTAGACCTCAGGATCCTCAGAAGAATTCTGGGGTATTTTAAGGAAACTCTCATTGGCCCAATACAAATGAAAATTATATAATGAAGTAACACACATGTTCAGTAATAAAAACAAGTTAATAAAGAAGCATAATTTTGTTTTATGCTTCCAGCGGGCTATTATTAAACAACATCATATGAAAAGATGAGTTTAAAGTTCTCCCAGAAGTGTATTTTTAAGCTTGTTTGTTTTGTTAGAAATAAAGGCATATAGATGCTGATCACCAGCATGCAACTTAACAGATATGAATTATAACTCATTGGAACAAACCTGAGGATTTTAAAAGAAAAAGCTAAACAAACCACTCAAGAAAAAACCCAGGGTATTATCAAACAACATGCTGAGTGAAAACACATTTGACTGCCACATGTTCTCTTGGTATTCGTTTTGCGTGTTAAAAGTGATGTCTGATGTATGAGAGCCATCACTATTAAATCAATCAGATTCCTAAAGGGAATAACGTGGCCTCTTCCAATAAAAGTAAACAGAAGTTCTCATTAAAAAGGAAAGCGAGACAACAGGGTTTGACTTTCTCACTTTACATCTCAGTATGTGCCATCCCATGAAATAAGTTTAATGGTACAGGGCTGGGGCTACGCTGAGCAAATCCACAGAACTGGAAGAGATCTCACTTGTCACCAATATCTCGACAATAATAAGGAACATGAGATCAACAAGCTGCTGAAAATCATTTAAAGGGTCAATAAGGTTTGAGTTAAATAATTTTAAGTGATGTTAATCATAACAGCATCTATGTTACAAGGGTAACTAGCCATGGGGAAGAACTTGCATCACAGAAGTATGAAGCTCAGCTGCAGTTGGTGGGAGGCTTTTCTCAATAGAATAAAAATTTAGTAAAAACATCAGAAATTTATCGAGGATATCAGGCTTATATGCAAAATCACAGGAAGTAGTATTTGAGATATGACTTGTACATGGCAAAGCTTTTGCTTATGGACTTCTAACAAAGCTGACAATGGGCAGCAAATTAAATGCAAAACCTGTATTAACATAACTTGCATAACATTCATCCTTGGCTGGAAGACACTGACTTTCCTCACCTGCAACTTCCCCTCTTTAGCAATACCCACAGGGATTGTTCCAATCTATATTCATGTATATATTTCAGTACAAAGACAGGATTCTAAAGTATTATGAAAGACTGGTACAGGTGCATGTTAATATATGCCTATGAATTATGTAAGTGCAAGGAGAGCCAAAAAGTGTATCATAGGATATCTACTTACCTGTATTCACATCATGTCTCACAGTATGGCTTCACAGCAGAAAGGTGACAGCCACAATTCACACCTTTTAGGTTTTCACTGCTGTTAACACCAAAAAGAAAGCTCCTACGTGAAATATATTTGTTCTTTCTGGTTAAGTACCTTGCTTTATTTTTCTCCAGATGGCCACAGTGGCACTCAACTTCTTCATCAACTAACACCTTTCCCATGTGTTTCTTCTGCACTCACTGCGGTAACTTCTTGAAGCTATACATGAAACAAATTCCGTTTTTACCCTTGTGCAGCTTTAGTAACTACTGCAGACACCTATCTGTCTTTGGACAAGTTGATAAACTTCCACAAAATCTGAGCATGGTAGGACTCTGCTCATCTACACTGTACTAAGCTCCAACTTCACAGCTTAGAATCACTGCTAGAATATTTAACTGAATATTGCAGAACCTTGCAATGAAGACTTACTCTTGCTCTTTACTGATTTGTAATACACTTGATACAATCAATAAACCTTACAGCAGTTACATAAAACATTTTTACTTTTTACACTTCCAAGGGGCAGTTGGGAATTATGTGAACTAAAAATACTGAGATATTGTCATGTTTTCTACTTTTTACTCATGTCCATATTTCAGCAATTACAAGTTAGAGGTGTCATATACTCAACTACAGATAAAATACGTGACATCTTTCCATTTGTGGGTTTTACCCTTTCCACTAAAATAGTTCTCTAAAAACATCCCAACTTGCTATGTGCTTTACAGACATAGAAGCAGATTTCATGATTAACTGGAAAAGATTTTGTATGACTAATTGGATAAATTTGGATTTCCCCATATAGTCTCTTCATTTTTGGAGCTGAACATCATCACTTATATTTTGACAGAGGTTTATGGTCAGTGAAGAATCTCTCGAGCACAGCACTGCAGTAAGGAATGCTTAAACACCGGATTTTAGAACAGGTAACTTCCCTGCAAGAACAAAAGACGTTCATGATATTTTAAGCATGTGAAAATTTATCATTGATAGGACTTGGTTTAACAAATTAGTACCTTTAACTCAGCCTCATATTATAATTCAGAAGACAGACAAAAACTGAAATGCAAACTTAAACCATCGAAGAACAGAAAATTCTTAAAATAAACCTTAGAATAGCGATAGCAAAAAACGTCCTATTTAGAATTCTTTGAGTTGTAAATACAGATAAGTTCTTGTAAGTCTAACATGTGAAAGCTTAACACGTGAGAGCTCAAACTGAGCAAAACAAGCCTACACAGTGATTCCTGTCAGAAACCATTAGCTTCACCTGCCAAAAGCCACTGTTGTAGCTGAAACAATCCCCCAGAACACAGTTCACCAGTTAGAGAGGCTGCACACTTATCACAGAATTCCTCTGCTAGGTATTTATGCAGTGCTGAGACATACAGGAAAGCCTATAGATAATTTTTCCCATTTTCCTGCAGCATTAGATGAATTGGGTGGAACAGACCCATGTAAGCAGCACTGTTAGGGCTGTTACATGACCAAAATGGCCTTTGGTATTAATGTAAGTGCACAAGTTGAACTTAAAGGGACTGACGGGAAAGAATTACAACATCTTATTAAATATTTGTACATCAAAAACTGCCTAGCAGAAGGAAAGAAAATCCCAGCTGTAAAGAGTCTGTCATCTAAACAAACCTCTCACCTTCTCACCTCAAGTATTTTTACACAGAACAACACTGTAGATAAAAGACAATTTTCAATATATGCAGACATTTCATATGTGGGTTGTTTTTGTTTGTTTGTTGGTGTTGTTTTGTTTGTTTTTAATTATCATTAAAATCTTCTCAGGAAGCTGTCTATCCTAACTAGACAAAGGAAGGAAATATGCAAAAATACATCAATCTTGTCCTCCCAGAGCACTGGCAGTACACTGAAGGGAGGGTAAAGAGACAGCGTTTTCCCACAAATGTGCAGAAAACAGACTCATGATGCCATCACCAGGAAACACAAACTTTTACTGAATGATAGATAGGTGATCTAACCAGAAAGAAATGTCAGAGTTCAAGGATCACCGCAATCAAGCTGATCTATACCAAACAAGCAGTCTACAAAATATTAGATTGGCCTAAAAAATAATTACACTCAGCAGGAAGAATTCAATTTATCCAGATTAGTTACTAAAATGATTGCAGGAGGTAGATAAAATCTTTCTTTAGAAATGAAATAAAGATATGATTCCAAGTGTCATGCTTTGAACATATAATCAATACTCCCATTAGCAAAATTTTCAACATTAAACTTCCTTAAAATATCAACCAGTATAATTTTGTGGGGTATCTGAAATAAGAGGAAAACCTACTGTTATATGTGACAAAGTTACTCAGCTGACCTGCATGGGTATGTCTGTATCAAGAACTTTTCATTTCCTAGCAATCCTTCCTTACAATTTACAAACCCTGTGCATTGTGTTCCGAGACACCAAGAGCCTTTCTTGATACCAAAGCTTAAATCTTCAGGGACTTAACAGCATAGAAACAACCCTTCGCTTTCATTCTACACCTCTGATGACTAAACTGAGCAACTTCAGACAACAGAAGCAAGAAATTAACATAGAACTACATCTAGTACTGGGTTTATTAGTGTGAGGTTTTTAAAAACTGTTTACAACCACACTCTGTCTTTGATTGCATTCCTAACTACCAGCCTGAAAAGAGTAACATGTAACTGAGCAGCAAAAACCTAAAAAATGTAATATTAACTGTAGGAGTGAAAAAAATCTAAACAATTATAAATAGGATGGATGCTTAATGACAACTGTAAATTTGCCTGTAAAGAAGGCAATACTCTTAAAGATCCACAGCCAGAGATGCAAATGAGACTTAGCTGGTCTGCGTGCAGACAGTTCTCAGAAGTCATTGTCATGACAGGTTTTTAAATAATAAGGAATTTAAAAATTCAAACTACATATGGAAAGGAAGGAGAAGACAGAAGATTACTGAAGTTTGGAAATTAATTTCTAAGTCAACAATAGCATTATCACAACTTGCAAAGGAGATTACGAAAGCCTTCTGAACATTTTTTGCTGCAATGGAATTAGACCATGATAAATCCATGAAACTATTATAAATATAATAAAAGTATCTAAACCATAGGTAAATGACACTTAAATTTGTGGATTGCATAAATCACACATAGCTACACAAAGTTACATGCTTTCTATGGCATGAAAAATTATGAGATTGCACAGTAAACACCAAAAGAAGAAAGAGTTCTTCAGATCAACATTTAAAGTGCTGTAAAAGAGGTCTTAAGACCTCTTCAAATTGATTGCACACAACTGTGAATTCTATTAGTACATAATCAGTTTTATGAATTTCACTGTATCATTCATCTTAAATTTTGTCAGACTTAACACAATAAGAAAAGTTTCTCCAGAAAGATGCAGTACCTGCAAACAGCCTCTCTTAGCATGAAATTAAAGTCAGGCTCCCGTGAATAGGCTCTCCTGGGGACACTCCTCTTGTGCACGTTCCGGGACATTGCCAGTTCCTTTTTCTGACTTGGACAAATGACTTCTCTCCAAAGGCTACTCTGGAACTGTGCTGCTTTTTAAAAAAGCATTAATGTGGCCCCACACTGTGCAGTCAGAGATTCTTCTGCATGTAGCCTTCATTACTCAGACATTTCAAATCTGTTCCGTAGCACACAGGACATCAAAACTAATCACTCTGTCTGGTCCTCTGTTTCAAAGTCTGCAGAGCTACTGCTTCCACTCACTACTAGGGAAAACAGGCTCTTTCTTCACCACATGTTTGCTAGTGTCTGACCTACATCATGAAGAAGAATGAATCTCCCACTAATCCACATCCTAATAGCCAGACTTTCTTAAACCCCACACAGGAAAGCCAGGCATGTGACAAGAAGCTCTATTCCTGCCCCCACCTTTTACTTAATATTCTTGCTCCTCAACTTCTTTTTCATATCCTTTTGTTCTCTTTGTAAAAATATAGCAGAGTGAATTAATGACATTTATAATCATCCACTGTGTTTATAAATTACAGAGATGTGATCTGCCAGCACTCTGTTTATCAGAAAGCTTGATATTTCTGTTGTAGTTTTTAATACAATAAACCTTTTAAATCAGCTTTAACAGAACTCAATCAGAATGTGCTTACAGTAAGTAATATTCTATACCGGACTTGCAACTTGTTTATTCAAACACCATCATCTACGCTACATCAAATTTCAAAACCCAAAATTATACAGTGGATTTTTTTACTTCCAAAGATTGTCTTGTTAAGCTGATTTGGAAGCCTACAGACTTAGAGCACCAGGTAACTGGAGCTTTCATCTTCTCAGTTAGCAAGAAGATGACTGAAAACTTCATTACTGGACAGGCATCTTTGGAAATGTGTATCAGGTAGTTTTCAATTTAGGGTCTCCCTCTTCCCTCTTCATAAAAAAAAAAAAAAAAAAAGTAAAAGGTCTAGTATTAACAGTACTGTGGTTAGACCACACAGCTTAGGAATTCAGACAGGAAAACAATTTCCTGACAATGAAAATTCTATTTAAAATTCTTGACAAGAAGCATTTTGGTATTTGCTTCCTCACTAAGCACAAGTTATGTGATTTACCATTCTCGGTTTTGGAAAGGGAGACAAGACACAGAAAGCACCTTCCCTGAGCACCGGCTGCTCTGGATCCTTTTATAAGGGAGTTAGTTAACTGGGTTTGAGCAAGGCCGTGCATTTTCCATGGTATAATCACTGTCTCTGCCTATAGGTCCCATTTCATAACGTCACTGTGTTTTTTTCATTAATTAAAATCAAGTGGACTGTGCTCGTTGTTTCTAATTCATTAAGAACACAATCCCAAGCAGCATACTTGGTTCTGTATGTACAGGGCTCGCTTCAGAGGTCCACAACGCAGATTTTTTTTTGAGCATGCACATACTTTGAAAAACATCAGGTCTGATGTCCTTCCATTGACTATGGGGTCAGAAGCAACACGTCAGCAGCCGCTTGAACCATTTACATGACTCCTATTAAATGTAATATACCTGTGAAAGACCTGACATTTGGTTGGCGTCCACTTGTGTCTTGTATTTGCACACATGATGTTTTTTCACCAGGTAGATGGATCAGATTTGCAGTTACCAAGGTTTTCTTTCAGTGCTTAAATATTTTCCGTTCTGTTTCTTAATGCTCTGTATAATTTGACAGCAATATTAGTTAGTAAATGGTTCGGAATTTCTCTGCTTGCTTACCTGTTAAACATCATTATTTTCATTTAGCAGCCAACAGAGAAAACACATCCTGAGATTCTGAATAATTTTCATAATCTTATTTTAAAGCCAACTAATTTAGATACAGAAAAACAAAGATTGAAAGATGCTTACACAACTCTTTCTTCAGGTCAGAAACAGAAAATTTCAAGCTAAGTACAAACTGAATTATTATAAAGAGATCATACTGTTTATTAGACTGTGTAGGCTTCTGTAACAAAAGACAATATCAATCTTTACAAATCTTGTCTATTTCCATGGACTGGGAAGGCAATGACACTGTTACTACCATGACATAATCCTTCTTGCATTTTTAAAATTAATTTATTTTTCAAATGTAGATTTTAAATTTCTGAAAGTGTGATTATTTCTCCTTTAAGGCACTGCTCATCTTCCTAACATAATTTGCTAGACGTTATTTCTGCAAGAGACACACACTTTTCATCAAAACCATTGCTGCAGCTCAAATAACCCAGCTAACTTTAAATGAGCTGGCTGAGATCCTGATCAACAGCACCGCATCAGGGAGCTCAGGGCAGGCAGGAGAATATTCATCTGGAGAGTGGGCAGGCTCAGAGAGCACATGGATAAACACGCTATTTCTGGGGCTGCGTTACTCACTGAATGCCGGCTCAGATACTTGCATGTTAGCTACCATGACAATTTGGCCTTACTTCTAAACGTTTGGGTGGAAGGAGTGCTACTCACCTTATCTCTGTAGCTCTACAGGATATCAGTTAACTGTAAAACCAACAATTGTCTTGGAAAATCATAAAAGAGCGGGTAAATCAAGAACAGAATGCCTAAAATGTGCTCTTACATGTTCTATCTTGAGCAATAGCATGTACACACACACACACAGAGCAGCATATGCATTTAGAGGTTCTAATGAAAAGTGTTCATACAAAACTAAGAAATAAAAGACAGAAACTATGCTCATCTTTTTTATTTAATGCCAATGTATTCAGGAAATGGACAGCAATATCATTCACAGAAAAATCAGCAATGTTTCAGTTCTGTCTATACAGCAGAAATGAATAAAATCAGCAAAAGAATTGGCTAGCACTTTTTAAACTAATTAATCTCAATAGTGCAGGCATAAATTTATGTTAGAATTAAGTAAGAATATATGGAGACTAAACAATATGCTTAAAATGAAATATATTCTCATTTACTGTATTTTCAGGATCACAAAAATCACCAGGCCACTTCAATTTAAGCATGATACAATGAAATCACATCCCCAAAAGAATTAGTTAAACAGTCCTAATCCTTCATCTTCTAAATCCAGCCCTGCTTCTCAGCCTTCACATTGCTTAATCTGAAGAGTAAAGAGGACCATCGTCTTCTTTGAACTCCACAATGATTAACCCTTCAAAATGAGAATGTGAGGCACTGACTGAATATTCAAAGTGATTAAGATCCCATATCCAACCTAAACAGTGTTTTTAACTAGAAATGTGCCTAACAAATACAGCAAATGCACAGCAAATACCAGTTTCCTGCATGCAAGAACTATATTCCTGGCCATTCAAAACTCAGTTGGGTGTTTTAAGTGAAAGAGAATCCAGATAACGAGAGACTGGGGGAAGAACAGGTAAGAGAACACAGACAGGAATGGCTTCAGGAGAGGAGCAAGAGAAGGCACAGAACAGGTCAGGAAGGGAGATGTGGAAACACCAAGGGTGCTGAGAACTCAGCCTGTGCTTCCACTGCCTGTCAGGGCACTGCGAAAGCAAACCCAGGTATTTACTCTCAAACAAGTCACTTACAGGCACCTATAGGCACCTTACTGAGTGTCAGCTGTATTTCCTGGCAATATGCTCCTTCCATCAATAGTAAGCAACTAAGCTCAACATGAGGAAACTAGGAAGATGGCAGGAAGAGACGTACAATACCTGTGAAACTGGTAAGACCCATCTGAAATGCATGTTCAGAATGCATATTCAAGAAAAATTAACTTATATTGCAAAAGACATGAAAAAGAGGCTAAGAAAAATGTGCAAGTTTAATCTGGTAAAGCAAAGGTTTAGTGGGGACAGGATTAGTGAACATGTATTAATAAAATGAACCTGACATAAGAACAAATATGCATAAACTGAGCTGTAGTGTGTGTACCACAAGGAGAGCAGTTCAGTACAGAACAGGTGTGCAACAGCAACAGTTGGGCAGAACAACCATTCTGCAGTGGGTGTGACCAGGTTATGGAAGGATTCCGAGTCATGATTGATTCTGACAAGGTGGGGGATGAAGCCTCTTGGCCTCGTTTTAGACCCCAAAATTTATGGACAATAAATACTTGCCAAATAAGTAGAGGAAGTCAAGAAAACAGAAAGAGTGAGCTAAGTTACCTGATTATAGTATGAATTACAAATTATTCTCCAACACATTCATGTTGTTTTGTATTTATAACTAGAGTAATATCCACATTAAAATGCCAGATTTTTTTTTTTAAATAAAGACTCTGTGTCTTTTAGATTTAAAACATTATTAGTTACTCAGTAACCTTCATAAAATGGAGGGGAAGGTTCTGAAGAAGCTAGACAAAATAATAAAGCAGAGAGTTTTTCTCAGAGCATAGTATTTAATTTCATTAGAACTCCATCACTGCCAATACTGCCCCTGTAGCATGTGCCAAGCTAATGATAAAAGGTTATTTCACATTTTATATACTCCAGATGGCAATGATTCAGAAGGAATCTCACTCCTTAGTTCAGCAGGATTAGGAAACCTCTTACAACAACCTCAATTGACATTTCTCATCCTGCCAGCCCTACAATGGATCATGATGCATGTGTTTCACATTGCAGTTGCCAATATAATTGTCCTATTACAAACACACTGATTGAGAACATACACAGAACACTGCCATAAACACTAAATATGTCACAAAATATGCAACAGAGGGCTCACGATGAAACGCAGGCAAGTCTGGAATGGGAAAGTATTGCTTGTTATTTTGCAATGCGATAAATTTCAGCAATTCAGTACACGACTACAAGAGCTGAATGAAACCCAGAATATTTTTACAACAAGAATACTCACTGAAGTATAAAACTACTGAAACCAGTGACCCATTATTCATCCATGTATACACTAAAATTGTCTGCAACAGAGATACAGAAACAGATCCTAGTGAACTCCATGAAACTCAAATATTTTTTAGAAAATCTGTTTCCCTCATTCTTTCTTTAACAGGCTCTACAGTAAATTCACACCAACATCACATACTCTCCCACTAGTCACTACTGCACAGTCTTACACAAAATGAGCTATTTTCTCTGAAGGATTGAGACTAATATGTAAGAACTGAATTTCATAGTAATTTGCCTTTTAAGGAAGACATTGACAGTTGGATTGTTTTTTGTCTGTTTGGTTTTCTCTTCAATTTAAGAATACAAGCATTTACATGTACTTAAGAAGATTAATATTTTGTCTTGAACAGAATTCATATTCCAAGATGCACTTCCATTCAAAAAGCCAACAGGAGAGTTCTCCACTGTAAACCGCTTTTAACATAGATCCATTTTTACATAATTTAAACTATAATTTTAGAGACAGTCAACTCCCTGGCTTTGTAATCTATTGATTCCTTTGCTCTGCTTTTCAGAAAGTAGTACAGGTGGTCAGAATTTTCCAGCTTCTTACTTCTACAGTAAAAAGGAATGTGTACTAAGGTTTATTGTTATTTGCTTACCATCTATACAATATTAGCTTTCTTATATGTAGTAGATACAAGCTGGAAGGAATCTGCCAACTGAAGACAAACGGAACACAGCAATAAAACCACAGTGACCTCAGTGCCTCTAAAAAGGCTTTAGGATGAAGGATGAAACCTATAGCTAAAGACAGAAAAAGGTTACCTGCTGATCAGGTGGAACAGTGTATCAACCCATGCCACATTCATTCAGTTAACAGACTCTGCAGCTTGCAAACACCGATAAGGGCACTACAACTTAATGATCTAATCTGTATTCCTAGAGAATGAAAACTTAGTCCAAAAGACACAGTTTACTTGGATTTCCAGTGGATGGAAAGAGGTGTTTTCTCTGCTGCAGGAAAAAGTGGACAACTAAATCTCACAAATACAGAAGAACAAAAAGGAGGATTAAAAACACTTGCAGAAAAAGGTATGTCAGGTTCCAAAATGCAGCACAACTTCCTGTGCCAAGAGACTACAGAGATCTCTGTTCCCTCGCAGCGATCAGCCTCGTTGTCTCGCACCTCCTCCAAACCACTTTTCTCGTGACAAACGCCACACTTCCTCACACGCCACCTCTTCCTTCCTCTCTGGAATGGTGCTGAAAACCAGGAAGAGCAAAATCCCTTTTCTTGAAGAAAGCAATTGAACAGGGACTCTTCAGCCTCTCATGAAATAGAATAACGCAGAAGAAAAATTTTCTCCCAGGCATATATAAACTAAGACCATTATCAACAACCAAAATTACTCAGTCTTCTCTGTGACGTGACTTCTTCTGAACAGATTTGCAGTTTCTCTGCACCCTTTTGCAGCAAATCCTTATCTGATTGTGACAAGAGGAGCTCATTGTTTTATGCAAAACAATATTTTATTGACATCCTACAGACAATGTTTTCATAATAACCTATCCACAGCTATTATATTGCATGCTTGGAGATAACAGATGATTTTTGAAATATGTATTTAATTAATGCTATTTAATACACAATTTGGCTGAAGGGTAGTAGTGCCCAATTTGTAAAATTTGAAATTATAAGGTAGGCACTACACGTGGAATTAAAACCATGTTGCACTGAAACAATCATTCAAATCAACTGACGTTTTCTTACAGTATCTGCAAACTGAAGCACACATTATGACCAAAGATAATCACATTAAGATTTTTGGCAATGCTTTAGAACAAAAGCTATCAGCAATAGAAGACAGTAATTGCTATTAAATTGTACCAGAATCCCTATGGAGTTAGGGATTGTAACCATATTAGTCATATAAGTTCAGTATGATTAATGACACTGCAAAAAATATAAAGATTTTAAGCAATAAACCCCTCATAGGCAAATCCCAGGGTAATTACTTAGGTCCACTCCTGCCATGAGCCAGACATTCAACTCTCCTTGTTGCATTTTTAGTGCAGTCAGCGAGCACCCTGCAGGAGCTGGGGAGGATTGGCCCACACGTTTTCCTTATTTATTTGAACAGTTTGAATCACATCAGGCAGTTTAGAACTGCAGCATTTGTCCTTCAGTGCTTAGAAGGGAGATGCCTGTTCCTTTCCAGGGGACACTCCCACTCGTAGGTCTAGATCCAAACTACTGAGAATCCTAAGCCTTTCCTTCAAACAGGAGTAAAGATAAACTCCACAGCTGTCCTTACTAATTCTGATGCACTAAATCCAAGCTTATTTTTCAAATCCCATTTTTCTTCTAAGCAAGTTCCCTTACATATATCAAGAAAATGCACAAGCAACATCCACGCAGCAAACTTCTTATGCCTTCAGGGCATTATTCCCTGAGGATGTACAAACAAAACGTAGTATCAGAGTAAGGGATGAATAATTAGAAGAACTAGGTCTACAAGCCTTTATAAGAAAAGCAAATCCCATTGTGTTAATGTTTATAATATACTATGAGGAGCAAAAACCAGTTTGCACCTAATATAATAGCTTTTCAGCTTTAAATATACTCACTGTAACTTTTAATAATTATATTTGAAAGGTGAACATAAAGGAAAACACACACCCAAAGTAGTGTGAAAAAAGGAAAATATTAAAACTAAATTTTTAAGTTGCCCTGTCCAATTGTGCGGACTGACTAACAAGTGAAGTGCTGCATGGCCTGTGAAATTACAACAATACTGTGGAATAATTACAAGTTTTAAGTCAAAATTAAAATTACCGTAATAATTCTGCTGTGAAACAATCCAATCTATGCAGACTACGAATTGCTACTAGGTTGAAAGAAATATATCACCACCTCAAGTCAGGCAGATAAATTATTCTATTTCCATTAGTTAGTGTAGGTACTTAAGGGGTTACACAGAGCAGGATGACAAAATGTGTATATTTACAAATGATGTATTGGTCACATTCAAAGACAAGCTCTTCACTTGCACACCAGCAGTAGAAAGGCAGCTATGCAAACTTTGAGTAAAGATATTATTCAACAACAACTTCTCAGTGATGAGAGCGAAAGTCCCATTCTATGGGGGCAACCTTTGGACACAACAGGTGATGTCACGTCAGGGGCATCTTTGTGCATGTTTTCCTATAATGTTGCCCATACCATTTCCTTTAGAAAGAAAACTCTTTTCTCCTCCCTACCTCATACACACATGAAAACCAGAAAACCTTGCTTTGAAATCTGGACAAGACAAAGGATCCTCCTATTATTCTGCTCAGAGAGATAACATTCAGGATTTCAGGTTCTTATCCCCTGGACCACAAATCTGTCGTCTGGACTATTTAAGGCACCAAACTCCTGGAAGCCCTTGTTTCCTTCTGCCCTTAATGAGAGCAGAAGGCACACCAGTATCTTAAAAGGCTGGACACTTTTCTGGATCGGACTTTATCTGCCTGTAATTAGAATGGAAGTGTAGACTCCTCATTTCAGTTTGTTGTAAAACTGTAAAGGTAAAACTTCAACTCAGCCAACCAATGATCCTTTGAAGATTTCAATCATGCTCATAAAAGAGCAAGTATCACTATCAAGATCATTTGGTTTTATGTCAGCTTTTTAATCATAATATTCCCTCATGGTTTAATTTGCTCTGTACCTACCACCATCAGTCTGAATACACATCACTGCCCGCTAATGATACACTTAAGAGTTTATAACACAAGTTTTATAGTACAAGAAAATTATTAATACAAGCCACCTCAAGCATCTAACAGAAAAACAACCACAAGAATCGTGATCATAAACTCACATTTCTCTCTGACCCATTAGTAAAGAGAAACAGTCTATAATCTGCAAATCGCATTTCACATATGGCTTTTAAGTACAGGTTTACAATCGTATGACAAAAGGAACCACAAGCGTGATGGGATCAATAAATTAAAATCATGGAATCAGAGGATCAGTCTTAACCAACATAATACATATTGATTTTTAAAATGTGTGCCTTTTTGACTCTGCAAGAGAACCGCTCACGTTCAATACATTAAGTCTCAAAGTGTTGGCAGCACACGTACGCCTGGCATGAGCAACTGTAAGATCATGAGCTGAGAAAGGGACATGCAATGGAGGTTTCAAAACAATCCTGTCATTTCCATTTCACATCCTCTCCCTTCCCAGGAAGGGGTAATTAATAAAAGGTACCAGTGTACAACACTACAGGGAAACAAAAGACATTAAACAGAGACTGAGTCATTGTGTTGATAGAGAAAACAACTCCAGTAGACAATCCTGCAGCTCAAACCAGATTGATGATTCTAAAAAGCCTTTAAATTTACCACTGTCATCCATGACAGACCCTAAGGTAACATCTGTTCTTTGACAGCTTTCTTCTTGCCCGTTATTCTTACCTAGTTTAACTTCTCTAATCATTTTGCTGGGACTAAATTTCCACTTACACACATCTCTGAATTATTGGATTAAAAAATGGAAACAACAATGCTGCTTCAAGGTGACTCTCTGTAGCACACTCTACTAAAGGATTCCAGATCTTTACCACCACATTGTCCTCCTCTCACAGCGATTGCCTCCTTTTCCTTCTTAATATTTTGTCATAGAGATATTATGCAATTAATATAATCTTTTAAAAATTCTCAAACAGATAATTTTTCCATATTCAGGTTCAGGGGGATGGATCTGGCTTTTACATGAATAAACTCTTGAAGACTTCTATCCCACCAAAATTTTAAAAGAAAACTCTCTCTTATTTGTTGTGGTAGGAAACAGGGCAGAAAGAATTATTGATATTTTTTAAAACACTTCTATGAAAGGCCTTCTTTTTTGAAACAGAATGTTCAGATTACATGGAACCAATACTATATACTTTTCAAGGTATGTCAATAGTTAAGTCCATTAATGAGGGGAGAAATTATACATAGAATTGACAAAATCATGCGGCAAAGGCAATCTTCCATTTTAATATTTTTAAAGCCTACATGAACTTTCAACACATACAAAAGTGATTTACAGTTCTATGATTGCAATCTAGACAGAAGCCTGTCACCTTTAAATATATTGCCTATTAGCATCTTTTCTGCAAAACATTGCAAAATTATTCTTATACATTTGGTTGGAAGGAGGTCCCAACAGGTCAAGTAAGGGATTAACCTCACACTGCAGGACACAGGAATATCACAACTTTTTCCATCATTAAAAAGTTTTCCCAAAGCAGATAATCTATAGCAGCCACTAAGGATGTAGCATCTGATTCTGGCCATGTTTTAATTTCAAAAGCACTTCAAGAGAAACACTATGGAGCACTGTTAAAACCACAGCAGTTCTTCTCAGAGTACATACATTTAATAAAAAACCTCTTCCTGGAAGAGTTTCTCAGAATCTACTTATTAGAGCACAAGCAACTGAACTGAACACGGAGACTGAAATTGTTTAGTCTTCTTCATGAAGACTATTGTGGAACCATATCTAAATTGTACTAGCAACAAATCAGTCTAATCTTCTGTGCACAATTTCTTAGTTACATATAAGTAAACAGCACTCCTTTGGGACTTCAATCGTTCTTCAACTGCCTACACACATAATTGTCAGTGGTTGGTTGACTACAGTTGGTGTCTGTGAGTATGATCAAGAAATCCTGGCTGAAACTATCATCTTAATTCTTTAACTGGTTACTTTTCACATTTTATCTTGCAATCTCAGATGACCCTTGTCAATCTGTATTGATATATTGTACGCTATTGTTTTCCTTTACAGAAGACTAAGACAGAACAGCTGCTAAGCATTCCTGCTTTCTCACCTATTTACATGCCCTTCTATCCTCCCATCTTCCACATGGTTTTCTGTTTAAAATTGTCATTTTTTTATAATCTTTGTAAAAATGCCTTAGTTATATATAAATATATATATATATAATGCCTCCAAATAAAAAAGTGACCTAAGTAGGAAGGAGTTTGGTCTTTCACACTGGGGGGTAATAATGCATGGGGGGGATCGAGGCAAACTATGAAGAAAAAGAGATCATGATCTTCCAGTGTAATCAGGGCAGGTTCCTTCCTGAAAACTGGCTCAAAATTAAGAATATAATGTTAAAAGAAAGCATTTAAAAAATATGTTCTTTCAGACCACAGTTAATCAATATCAAATGGCTTAAGGGAAAAAATAAACTAAACGAAAACAAATTATTTTCTGCTGATCTTTGCAGTTCTTTTTCTGGCAGATCTGCTGATCTTTCTGCTGGTCCTTGGAATTAAGGTTTGTATCATGTTTAACAAAGGAAATTTTTCATTAAACACATGAAGGAATGCGTCAGTTTTGAATAGTCTCTTCACCTTTTATGGCACCAAGGAGTTGCAGAATAGTGCATGACACATCACTGGCTTTCCTCATTTCCTGTGTTTGAAAGAAACCAACTATGGCAATTTCCACAGGAAAGATACAGTCAGTACTTTAACTTCGCATGTTCAAATGCGATTTTAAAAACAGATCTATAAAAACATCAAACCAGCAATAAGTAACCTAGGTCCTCCTAAAATCCACAGATCTTACCATATATAACTGCACAGCTCTTAGGCAGCAACGTTATTCAGTAATAGAACTCAGCTCCTGTATCAGCACTGCCCTTTAATAAATCTAAACATGTTTTACAATGAAGAATTATCTGTAGCTAGAAATACCTGCAAAATATGCCTATTATTGTGCAAAATAAAATGCACAAAGCCACGAACTTCAACAGGTACAAGATATCACAGTACACAAATATCAAACATGAACCTCAATTTCTGTAAACAGCAGCAGCAAGGGAGTCAGCAATTCCACCAAAATGCGGTTTTCACGTCCTCTGACACAAAAGGGTCTGTAAACTCAAAAACTACATCTGCACAGGAATCCCTGCTCTCACTCTGAAGCACAATATTACTTGTTACATGCTTCAGGAGCCTCATTCAGTGTCGGTGGAGATCTCTCACTTTAGGAATGAAACAGCACATAAAAAGAGAAATGACTGATATATACCACACACTACCCAACAAGGGCAGATTCTGCTTCAGCAGGACCGCTCCCACGGTACGGGAGTGCAGAGAATACTCAAACCACCTTTCTATTACAAAAATCAATGCATGGAGTGGATTATATGTTGTGTGTGGACCTGTACAGGGGTGTCGGTAACCCACTGTTAAATTGTGAATATGTTGATATATTGTTTTTATATTAGGCTCTGTCCTGAATGTTTTAAAAGACAGGATAAACCAAAGGATTACACTGCAACGCAGTACTACGTTGGTGCTAATCTATTACATTATGCAAAGAAAAAAAACCAAAAACACTATATCCTATTAAACTGTAGTGCTAGCTTGAACAGAGGAAGGAAGCAGAGTATCACTTCATGCCCTGATAAATCAGTAAAAGGCAATAGATGCAACCTTACAGGAATACAAGTATGATACATACTGTCAGCATATAAATAAATACAAACCCAACTCAGGATTTCCTGAGCACACGGATAGCTATGCTTTTGTCTGCAGTAGATAAAAATTACCTGTTTCCCTGGAACCCTTGAAAAAAAGCTTTCAGCAACCAAGAGCTGCCATGGAACACCACCACATGATTTACCAGTGCATCAGGGTACTGAAATAGGGCTGGTTCTTAATGTAGCTTCAGTGCCTGAAGAGTCCACAGAAGACTGGGGACTGCATGTACCTTCTACGTGCATCTTTAATAATGCCCGAAGCAAAGCAATCCACTGCTCTCCAAAAATGTTACGTAAGTCAATATACATCATGCCCTATAGTCTGCTCTTAACCTCTAGTCCTTGTATGACTTCTGTGGTTTGGGTTTGTACTGGTTCTTCAGCCCTCTGCAGTCACTCTGACCTCATTGCTTTTGCTCTTTGTCAACTTCTGTAGGAAATACATATTTCAGTCTGATGGTTTCTAACATCAGAATGAGAACAGTAGTTAAGAAAACTAAGATAACTTATTCCGTAAAGATATTTCTCATGTATGTATATTCAAAACCACTGTACTTCTACACTGAAGAGTAGAAAAAATGAAGTCTGGTATGAAAATGCATAAAATTCTTTTTTTCTTTTTTGTTGGTCAAACAACAGCATGTTTAGTACAAACTAGCCTGCGAACTGAGTGAGATCAAACTCCAGAGACAATTTGGGGCAACCTCCTCTTTGGGCTTGAGTTCACAAGTTTAGTAAAGCCTTTCCTTTATTTTCTGCTAGATGAAAACTATTTACAAAAAGGTCCTTGATCTTACTTAAAATAGTGCTTGACACTTCAGAGCAAGGATTAGATGTGAAATACCTAAGTGTCATACAAGCACATAAATAAAAATGCTGATATACTCACCCTATCAATGCTAATCTAAAAGAAACTTCATCTTTTTACTCTGTCAATTCTAATAAAACTACAAGATCAATACCCTAAGCATGAGGTCAAAGGCCTGGTAAATCAGTGTTCACACCACATCCTGAGGCTCAGCAAGTCCAGCCAAGAGCTCCGCAGTCCCCCAGTGAAAGCACTCTGGCCCAGCAGCTCCAGAACTGGTGCCTGTGAAGCAGACACCAGTCCCACCTCCCTTACAGCACACACGACAGAGGCCCCCCAGCATCCCTGCTGGAAGGGACCCACGCTGCAATGGGAGAAAAATGTGAGGAGGAAGGAACAGCAGAGATGAAGTGTTTTGAACTGATTGCAGCAGCTTCCCCACAACCCTGCCGCCCACCATGCTGCTCATGGAGGAGGTAGAAGAGTTGGGAACAAAGGAATGAAGTTGAACCTGGGAAGAAGGGAGGGGTGGGAGAAGCTGTGATTAGTTCTGTCTTTGTTTCTCACTATCCTACACTATTTTTAATTGGCAGCAGACATGGGGCACTTTCAGGTCAGCAAGTTGTGTTTTATACTTCTTCACTAGTTTTCTTTGTAATATTTAACACAGCCACACTGCATCCAGCTTTGGAGCCCTCAGCACAGGAAAGACATGGACCTGTTGGAGAGGGGCCAGAGGAGGCCACACAAATTATCAGAGAGCTGGGATTGTTCTGCCTGGAGAGGGCTCTGGGGGGACCTTATTGTGGCCTTTCTGTACTTAAAAGGGGCCACTAAGAAAGATGGGGACAGGCTTCTTAGCAGGGCCTGTTGTGATAGGACACGGGGTGACTGTTTTAAACTAAAGGACGGGAGATTCAGGATAGATATAAGAAATTATTTACTATGAGGGCGGTGAAACACTGGAACATTGCCCAGAGAGGTAGTAGAAACTCCATCCCTGGACACAGTCAAAGCCAGGCTGGACGGGGCTCTGAGCAACCTGATTTGGGTGAAGATGTCCCTACTCATGGCAGAGAGGTGGATCTACCCGAGCTCTGAAAGTCCATTCCAACCCAAACTATTACACGATTCTGTGATTCTATGACCTAATAAAATCAGGCAGTATCTAGAAATATAGGGCAGAATGACAAGGTCAGCCTTTGATATAAATTCTATCTTTGTGACATCTACCTCCCCCACTAACCCTACATACAGACCACTCAAGTAGGATAATAAGAGATTACTGCAGAACTACACAAAGGAGATGAGGAAAACTGTAGAGAGCTCCTCGGTAATCTTCTGAGCCAAGGAGCAAATTCCCACACAGTATTTCACTCATCCCTGTTATGACAAAAATCAAAGGAATACCATCAATGGCTGCCAGAAGAGCATTTTAATCTCCCCAGAAACTAGATTAAAATGTTATTAATGGTTTAAATTGGGATTTAATGGGCATTAGATAAACTGGCTGACCACAGGGGCTACCAAGGCATCCTACTGGTTTACACTTTTCAGACACAGTCTCTGTTGCATATGGATTAACAGTCATGGCAGTGAGGCCACTAAAGTGCAAGCAGGTGGTGACCTTGAGATCAAGCAGATGTGACAGTGTTAGAAATTAAGATGTGATAATACAACATCAACATGCTTACGCAATGTAAAAAATCTCTTTATCACAGCTACTAGGAAAACAGTTGTCAATTCCATTCACCTGCTGACAAGTCAGAATGGAGCAAGAGGAATTAACAACTGGAGAAAGCCAAGTAGGATGTGCTTAAACCAACGGGTACACAGCCCTTTTATGTGAAGTGTTATCAGGTTTGTAGCAGTCATTTTTCCCCTTGTCAAAAGTGACAGGCTCAACCCTACGGTCAATATTAACGCGAGGGGAATGATGAAATACAATCAAATGACAATTGCACTCATCCCATTTGCAGGACCCTGGCAGATCAAACAAGGACCATTTTCTACTTGTCCAATAACTTCCATTCTTAAAACCTGAGGCAGTTTTCCATTCACAGACACTGATATCTATAAACAACATCATCTTCACTGAAAGAATTCTGAAATTTACCTAAAGGCGGATTTTAAGATTTGGTACTAGCCTCTTCAATTACTGTTTACACATACACTTTACAATAGCATGTTTTATTGAACTTGCTTCGTTTAGGACAAAACAGTAATCAAAATATCTTAAATAAAGCTACCTCTTACACTGGTTTAACAGTTAATCCCAGTTTGAAATCACATGTACTGTACGCACTCAACAGACAACAATTTCTATTGCTTACTGATGTACAGTAGAGAAATGTAATCAATTTATATTGCGTATATTAGTGTGCTTTTTAGAGTGATACTATAAATCACACCTACTGCTTCAGGCAGGGTTGTTGCATTGCTGTTCCTACTGTTGTAGGAAGATGATGAAAGCAGGAGAAGCAGAGCTGAAACCAAGAACGAGGAGGTACATGAGACACAGTGTATTTTCTTCTCTAATGTCCAAGATACAAGCAGTTTAAGGAGGAACTAATGTTAAACTGTGAGCAATCTAAAGAAACCCAGAACCCGAACAGACAAAAACCAAAAAATAATTAACTTAATTTCTTCCAAAGCTGAATAAAGAGGCAGCAGGTGTCTTTACTAACGTAAATTGGTATATACATGGCAGTTGCCAACAATCCAAATGGGCAAGTCAGACTGCACAACAGTGTCTTGGAAGAAACTGGCCTGCCAGGTACTTACAGGGTCAGTCTTCCTGTATTTGAGCAACATTCATCTACACAAGGTCACGCCAGAAAGGGCCTTATAGAATGTAACAGAACAGCTGCAGCAAAGCAACAGATCTCAGTGGTTTTGAGGAAGAAAACATCAAGGATTTCACCTCAAGGTGAGATTATACTACAGCAATGCAAATATGACTGCATCCAACTGCAGTCTGAAATTCTAGATTTAGCATTAAATGGTTCTCCTGCAGGGCCTTCCCACACCTTATTCACCTCCAACAAAAATAGAAAACAAATTTAAAACTACATGGATACACCACAGTACAATTTTGGAAGAGAAATTTGGTTTTAAAAGCTCTTTCTCCTCCTTTAGCAACTCTCACATATTTATCAAACTAACCACTGTGTCACTTAAAGGCTCTGGCAGATTTATAGAGATGTTAAGAAAGAGAACTTCGATTTATTTCAGGCTCCTAGCCCGGAATATTGCTTACTTGGTAAAAACAGAAATGTCAATCGATTAAAAAATAATAAAAAAAGAAAAGCTTGCCTTCTGAAGTCCTCCATCTCAAACTATATGCTTATATGTGAGATTAGAGTTTTCACACAATTTCAGGTAGGAACAGGCAGCTTTCCTTTCCTGATTACAACGGTCAACTTACAGCTTTCTACCAACTATCACATTTCATTTTCTCAAAGATGAAGAGGAAATATTTTGAGATGCAAAGAAACATCCTCCAAATGATAGTTTAACCTGTTGCACTGCAAGTATATGTAGGAATGTCTATGTAAATCCACCCGGTTCAGGAATTACGCAGCTTTAAATTATTTATGCTATAATATATGTTCTTATTTCAGTCTATCTGCATCTAAAGTCAGAACATTCAGACCCAAAGTATTACTCTCTAGACATCATCTTCCAAAGTAATTTCAATTTGCTTGATTTTAACATCTCCTCCCATCATCACCTGTCTTGTCCCATTTAATTGTTCTCCGACGGAGAAAAAACTCTCAAATCCTTCAACCAATACAGAATAAGCAGACAAAATTATCCATTTGCCAGTTTTACTATTTGCTCAAGAAGGGTAAGAAAAAATACACTCATTTAGGGAAAAAGTGCATTCTCTTCATAGCATTTGGTCTACACTAAAATAAAACCACAGCCTGATGAAGCCAACAGCAGTTTTCATTGTTGGTAATAACAGGGTCGGACTCAGGTGCCATTAACGCAAAGTGATATTTGAGTTTCCCTTCAAACAGTAGAGCTAACGTGCAGACAGCCTTACAAAGAACATAATACTGATTTAGATGGTGTTCACCTTTATCTAAATCAGAGGTACAAAACTAAAGAGACAAACAACTTCAATCCAAACAACTTGCATCCCTCTGCTTCTTGACAGATCAGAGCAAGCCAGACTGCAAATAGAAACGGAGGAAAAAGAACGGATTAATTTGAAGATAGTGGACTTCAGGGATCCTAACTAATAATATAGTTATTCTTTTCAGAAACACTGCAGAACTGAATCAGACTACTGCAGCTGCACAAGAATAATGAAGGGTTATCCTGAAAAGACCTGAATATGTAACAGTTAAATTTTTACCAAGTTACTGGTTGCATTACTCTGGAGATTGGCTTCCCCTCACCCCTGCTTTTCTTAATCATGGCTGCATCATCTTCAAAGTTTATTTCAAAGGTTTCCAGTTATTGTAACAATAATACTGTTCTAAAATCAAGACCTCAGGAAATTCTTCCATAAACAAAGATTAATACATAATAGAGCAAAATATTCTAACCAAGAATACCCATAGGGTGGATTTATTTTGTGTATATTACTTCGGGAGTCTCAACAGAATAGGTAAAAATTGCAATGAAAGATCATAGAATAAGAACAACAACAACAAAACTAAGTATCCTTAGCATTTTTAGCAAAAGAATTTCAGACTTACTTGAACACTTCAATAGTTTTGTTACAATCTGAAGAGCATTAATGGAAGTTTTCCAAAACCAAAAGAATAGATCAGAACAAATTATTGCAATTAACTGCTTTTGCAGCGTTACCTAGAAACCCAGTCTCAGATCAGAGGAGCAGCATGGCAGACACTGAGGGAAAAAACCCACAAAATCCCTAAAAATCCCAACAAAAAGAAGCAAAGAAAACACCCACCCCCCAGCTTGTTTTCACCATATTAAACTGAACTTCTCAATGATTCAAAGGCCCAAGGGAATGAGTTAATATTCAGTCTTGATGGAAAATATACAACACAAAATTCCATTGTCTCTTTTGATTTTGTTTTGATTGTTTTGTTTCTGTTCATGTGACAAAAACAATAAAGAATTCTATTTGATGTACAAGATCTCATCGTGCATCACGAAAACAATAAATAACTCAAATCCTTACTGTGATTGTATGATTGGTTTGTCTTAAATCCCAGTTCTAAGATGGTTCCCTTGTAAGTGGAGCTCCGTTCTAACACAAAGTTCTGGTCCAGGAAGAGATGTGAAGCACATCCAAGCAGGATGGTTACCCAGCTGGTAAAAGTCATCACTTTTTTTTTCCACTATATTACGATTGATCAAAATCATTCTTCTTGGTTAACGGAAACAACCAAATATTGACTTATCAATAACATGCACTTTTTGAGAAGATCTGTACTTAAAAATTACTTGGGAGTTCTAAAAAATGCAAGATCTCTATATATGAAAACTTTCACAATTAAATAGAATGACGGTATAAGCCCTTCAAGTTTTACAGGATGCTAACAATCATTTAGCTGAAAGCCCATAATGTTCACAGAATTTCAGATGGAGAGCAGTTTTTGCCTTCAATTCCATCCATTCAAGGTAACAACAGGTTTGATCAATCTTTTTGCACCAAAGCTTGTCCTTCCCATATTTTGCACATAGTTTACCCATGCAACATACCTGGAAAACTGTTCTTGCAGCCCACGCATCTGAGCCCTGCTGCGCTCCGACTCCAGTGTCACCTCCCGTAATCTTTTTTCACTCTCAAGTCTTAAATGTCTTTCTTCCTCCAGCTCATGTATCAGCTTCTCACGCTGAAAGACCATAAAAAGTTATTTATTCATTGTACACGTAGAATATATTTTAAACGAAAATTTAAAATTTAATTTGGGAAAAATCATCAAACAATCAAAATAATTACCCTAACTATCCCATCATGCTTTTGTATAGCAATGTTACACAGAATAACGAACTAGTGATGGAAAGCCTTTCAGAACATCCCTGTCACGCTGGGCTCCTCTTACTTGGCTCAGACTCACCAAGGTCAGCATGCTTAAAATCAAACACCCACTCTCTCATTCAAAGCTTTTTTTATTTACCTCCGCTCAAACTACGTGTAAAAAAACCCTGTATTTGAGATATGCGATCTGTCTGGCTTGAATGCAGACGTGGAAAGCATGAAAAAAGTCAAGAGGACAACTCATAACCCATCCCTTAATGTTTCAGTGTCATGAGCAGAGAAGGACCTTCCTCTGCACTACTGCTTTTCTTGTTTTGGCTGAGAGGAGGATCCCTATCAGTAGGACATAGTCTATTTGAATCTATTTACTGAAATACTACAACAAAGAATATGTTTTCCAAAACTGAGTACAAATCACATATGAAAGAAATGCAAACGTCATTAATTTTACCAATAGTTCTCAAAGGCAAATAGCACACCCTTGTTGCTAATTCTTACAACATAGGATAAAAAAATGCAAACTACAACATAACTGCACTACCTGGGTAAATCTACACACGTCATGGCTTCATTTTTTTTAACTTCGGTTTGAGATATAAGAACATCATATAAAAGGGTATCTAAGGATTTCAAAACTCTGTTTTAAAAGTAATTAAATGCAATTTAGGATGAGCAGGGGAATGAATAGAAAAGTTATAAAAATGCTTTAGAAATTTTAAAAACTATTATACAGCCTTTTCTAATGTGACCCTGTTACATGGAAATTAAATTACATGAAATTTTCTTGTGCATTTAAATGAGAAAACAAATCAATTAAAAAAAACCCAAGCACTTTACACTGTACTACGTTATACTCTGTCAGCAAATGGGTGCCAATGTCAGTTGTCTAAGTACAAGTCATTGTGAAGCTACAGTGCGTTGACCATCTACATGCTTTGAAAAATCTCTGCCCATGATGCAGCGCGATTTGTAGCCTGTCAGACAGTCTGACGTAGTTCCATTGCTGACCTAAATTTTCATGACCTACCTGCAAAAATTTATCTAGAAATTATATATATCTTTGTTATTTTCTAATGAAATTGCATCTTAGTGTTAAGCCATCAAATGGGGGAGACAGATTATTTTTACAAGTCTCACAGCTATAAATCTTACTGAATAATAATTCACAATAGCAGTAACCAAGGGACCAAAAATATGAACATTACCAAGTGGAAAAGAGATATTAAAGACAATGATAAATAAGTAGATGCTACAAAGGGAGGCTGCAAAGGATTAAATGCAGTATCTATAGGCTTGTGAAAAAATATGGGGAATTACTCAGAGAACAGAGGGCTTCTGTCTGGTTGGTCATATGTAATGTCTGGAAAAAGGAAAACTGCAAAACAAGAAACACATTACTGGAAAATAAACACATTTTTCTAAGTAAATTGTCTAATTACTGTCCTTACTGTTACATAACCATGTTCTGCCAGGTGGTGAGTAATAATCCCTAGTTTGTGCCAAGCTAAGAGCAGAGAGTGCTCAGCACCAGGCAGAAGATACACTGCAGCTGTACAGAGAGTACGGCTCACGAAGGGTAACTCGGGCTAATGATATGGGAAGAATATTCCAAGCAGTTAGTATTTATCCAGCCTAGATCCCATCAATGCCAGCTTCAAAAACTGCACTGTTGCAGAGGACTTTGCTGAATACTGTTAGCATCTTCTCTAATGGAAATATTTCGCTGTTGCTAAAAAGACAGCTAGAGCTTCCACAGAGGCAGAAGTAGCAAGAAAAACAACATTAACTACATAGTTAGCACCCAGGGCTTAAGACAAGCTTTCAGAAGATACCTATGTCTACAGAAACTGGGCTTAAACCCAAATACATAACTGTCCCTACAGTAACTGATAAGTCACCTTGGAGGATAATCAGGTACTGCTATGAACCCCTGAGTGCTCCAGTTCACTTAGGCTGTGCCTGAGCTACCTGAGGCAGTAACAGCTTAACTATGATAATGGACTGAAGACCAGAGATTCAGCCAAACCTTCATTGCTCATTCAGCGTCATTACTGCCACGATGATCTTACCCTGACAGAGCAACTACCTCTGCATATCTGCCATGCAGACTGTGCTGGTCCTCCGATAAACCTTCTTTCTACATTAAGCACAAAGCCAGATTGCTACAGCGGGGAGAGACAAAATGTGACACTTGAGAAAGCAGAAGAGTATCCTGTGCTCCATTTTGCCACCAGGATGTTCTGCACATTGCAGACAGCTCCACTGACTGCCCTGCAGAACCAGTGTGCCATGTCGATGTGCACAACTGTGGGGCTGCTAATCACAAAACCACCTTTTCTGGAAGAGCATTGAATACACAGCAGAGATTCACTAATCCAAACTTTTCCCTCCAGGTCAAAGAGCTGTATAAGCTGTTTCTAGGCTTCATTTACCCCTTGCTGATAGGTCAGAGAATGCTGTTGCTGCCATTTACTCCCTCTATTCATGTGGGTAAATGTGTATTATCATCCCACACAAAAAGATCAGCACATCCACATGATTTTTCTTTTTTTTGATTTACAAAGAAGCAAGGACCTGAGAAGCACCTTAAGAACAGTACCTATAAACCAACAACAAAAATCACATTACAAGAACAATAATGTCACAGAAATGCAATGTATGAACATTAAGAACTTCTGGAATGAGTTAAATGTCCAGTTTCCAAGTCAGCCACCTCATGGGCAAGCATCACGACACAGTATTAGTTATATGAGCACGTACTGTTGCTGTACAAAACTGATGCTCCTTCCAGGGTAAGGGGATGAACAACTAACAAGTCCCAGGCTACAAGACCAGAAACAAAAGCACTAGCCTATGGCCCTGAAATTCTGGGTTCTCTTCCCGGCTACCAAAACTTTCCTGTAGGAATGAGAAGACTGCCCACAGGATAGCTGTACAGCAATAACACCATCAGCCTTCATTTTTATGCTTCTTCACAAGAATTTATTGGCAACCTTGAGGCACTTCTGCCATTACTTGCATGCAGAAAGCAGATTTGCCTTCAGCCAGATCACAGACATTAAATACTGCAGAGGGTGGGGGAAAGGGAGTGAGAGACCACCCGCACTTGGAAAGTTTTAAGTCTCCAGGACACAAAACACTCAGGTATACTACACACAGAAAGTAGCTCCCAGCCATAGCGATCTTATCTACAAGAAATGAAGGGTACATTTCTATTCAAATCCAGAAAAGCCATAATGAAGTGTCAGAAGAGAGAAGTGAGTCTAACCTACAGAAAGGCCAAGATTAAACAGTTGTGGTTTTCTGGGTTTTTTTTTGGTCTCCTGGAAGCAGAGAGCAAATCCCTGAATGCTCCATAATTTTTGCATTGTCATAGCATTGTCATAGCCTCCTTTATAAGCTCCTCTGTGCACTTTATTTCCATGCAAAATAACAGTATGTGAAAGGAAATGAACTAGCCAGAAACGGTTCAAGGTTTTCTAGTGAATGTAAGCCTACTGGAAAGGGATACAATTGGTGTGACACTTGAATAAAAGGTTGAATAAAAACAGAAAGCATAATGTGAAATGCATTAGTATGTTTTAACACCAGGAAAATCACTGCCATATCCCAGTGAAGATATATGTGTTCCCACTTGCCAATTTCTCTTTAATTGCAGCTTCTTCTCTCCATAAGCTCTGCTCATACTATTTTCCCTGCTTCCTCTCCTTGCCTCCTGCAGCACAGCTATAACCTTCTCCTTTTCGAAACAGAACTCTTACTTCACTCTTGCTTCCCTTTTTCAGCCTCTGCAGATTGTCTGACTTTATTCACATCACCCTGTCAAATTTCTGATAACTTTCCAAATATGCCAAAATTTTACATGAACAAGCTAGAGTGAAAGACGGGGTTAGCAAACTCCACCAATACTTTTGTGCAAGTACAGGAATATTGTAATACTTGAACAAATACTGTTTGCAATTACTTTTTCATGAACATTTCAGCAATCAAGTTTCACTGGCTGCTCATTATGCTCATGAGCCAGCGTTTGCACTTCAATGAGTTCCTTTCCATGTAGCTGTAGAAATGTTCGTGTCAAAATGTTTTGTTTCTCATCCAGTCAGGGACACGTACCACACATTAACTTGTCTTCTCAAAGTTAAGGAAGGAATCT
Organism: Patagioenas fasciata; assembly: GCF_037038585.1. Lineage (NCBI taxonomy): Eukaryota > Metazoa > Chordata > Aves > Columbiformes > Columbidae > Patagioenas > Patagioenas fasciata. The sequence goes on along the minus strand of NC_092526.1, from coordinate 8,220,771 downwards.
AATTTGAGATCCTCATGATCAAAACAAAACACATGAAAACTATTTATGGCTAGACTGAAAATAGCACAAGTCTTTGACAGAAATATGAGAATTGCTCCTCAGCACTCCATGAACAGACAACACTTATTTTCTGAGTTCCCAGTTAACAGGCCTGACCCAGTGCAGCCATGAGATGGGCATCTCCTAAGAGGTGCTCAACCCTTTAGTCTCCAGAGTCTGATACCCAGCACGCAGAGTGAACATGCAGCACCTTAAGGATTTTGTAAGAAAAGGCTGCCTTCTTACCTCTTTTTCCTTTCCAGGCTATTTTGCTGTCAACTTTAAATTTAGACATGGATGACACTGAAGCCTTCCAAGTGAGGCACCTGCAGTTTAACTCCTTTACCTGTCATTGCACATAAAATCAGCAGATGGTTCAAACGACAGGGCCAGTTCCATGACAATACCTCCTCAGAGAAGTACTCAATGGCTTCTCTTCACCAGGGTCAAGCACCTGACTAACTCAAGCAGATTTCTTAATCCATAACCCTCTAGTCTCAACTCACCCTTTTTTACAGGGCTGCTTCTCTCCTCCTCAGTGCTGATGATTTTGTGCCCTCCCTGTTCAAACCGCTTCCTTGGCAGTTCATTCCTCCTTGCCTCTCCACCCAAAAACATCTTCCCCTGCTACTCCATGATGTGCAACCCTAATAATCTTACTTTTTTTTTTATTGTCAGTGGATCAGATTTGTTGCATGTCTGCGGCCGGGTGCTGCCTGAGGGGATCTGCTGTAAGGAGAGGCCGAGGCTGCCCACGCCAGACACAGCCGGTTCCCGCCGGTTCCGCCAGCCCAGGGCACAGACAAGCCCCTCAGTGGCACCACTGACACCTGAAGAGTGTAGCCCATGAGGGGACCTTGGGGACATCTCCTGAAGGGCTGCAGCCTGTGAGGGACCACGGGGACATGTCCTGGAGGGCTGCAGCCTGTGGGGGACCATGGGGACATCTCCTGAAGGGCTGCAGCCTGTGCAGAGTCCACACTGCAGCTGGGGAAACCTGTGAGGAAGAACACCCTTCAGAGAGGGACTGCCATGGACTGACCTCAACCCCAGCCCCTGGTACTATTTTTGACTTTTTAAATTTTTCTTTCACGTAAAAATCATACTACTCCTCTGCTCAATGATGTTAGCTATACGTTAAACCAAAATGTGGCTGTGCATCGAGATTTAAAAGTATTAAATAATTGCAAGTGCAAAATTAAAAGGATTCAGTGCACACAGACCATGCACACTATACTGGGTGTTGCTGTTCATGAGGGAGCAAGCGTTACACATACATAGGAACTGGTCCCTCCTTTTTCTGTTTAGCTTGTTTTAGTCTTACAAAAAGCAGTTTTTAGGAACTACTAGTTATAAGTGGAGTGATTAGTTCAAATATCAAAAACATCTTCAAAAGGACATAAATTAAATATCTTTTCATCTTTAGGGTTATCTTAAGGGGTGAAAAGCGCCACTGTTTAGATAAAAATACGAGAGTAAGAGTCTTCTGTATTCTTGAATTTGTTCTTTGCTTCCCCAGTGCATTGTAAAAAGGGTTTTACTATGGTACTACTAATTATGCTAACAAGGGAGCAGGAGTGCTATTTTGTCAAAGAAAGTCTACACGAGAATATTTAAAACAGGCTTAACGTTGCTCAAAATCAGGCTAATAACCTTCACATTAATTTTTTAACAACTATTTTAAAGCATTTGCTAAAGAGGGTCACAATTTCTGTGTAATTAATATTGATTTCAAACAGATACTTTGCAATGAATTTAAATGAGGGAGAAGAAAATAATATACAATTTTTTGTTTACGGTTAAGTCATTGCTAACCTAAACTGAGTATATATGTATTTATTTTTAATGCATTTTCTTATGCTATGCATCTGATATCTTGCCATAAAAGTCACAATTCAGTAGAATCATAGCCTGGTCTGTAACACACCATCCTGCGATCCAGAGAGAATCAACTGGCCACAAAAGCAGACGCCACCACCACCACAGGAGACAGCAGTGATGACAGAATTAAGCAAACAAATAGCAACTACTAGACGCACAGTGATATGAGTTTTTCTAGCAAGTCAGTGCCCGATACTGTTATGAATAAATATGCATACTCAAAGTACTCAAAAAACACTGTTTTATCACCCTGGTGTGCCACTTTTGAAAGATTGCTGCGGGCAGGAGACACAAATCAGCCTGGGATAAGGGATGAGAGAGGGATGGTGAAACAGTTCCATTTTTCAAGAATTAATTATGAAATATTAATTGAAACAGAAGCTGGAATTTGCAACTTGGTCTCCCAATTGGTTACTTTAACAAAGTAACTCATTTTTTCCGACGCAATGAATATTTAATTCCCCCAACATAATGCACGGTGATCAAATGGTATTTGTTCAAGTGGCACAGAGTTTACCTGAGCCCCAGCTGCCCATGGCCAAAGCTGTTGGTTAAAGCAAAGTCTATATTATAGCTATTTTGTAAGAGCTTGTGTTTGGGTCCTGCAAAAACAAGTCGAGGAAAGAAATGTGATTACAACAACACAGAGCAGATATATTTTTTTTATTATTATTTCATCATAAATTGCACCAGAGACTGTATTTTCATTCAAATTAAAATGAGTCAAACTTCAGAGTGTCCTTTGTTTGCTCCTCATCGATCGCTGCTAAACCAAATGTTTCTCATTCTGTAATCAATACTTCTCTGCAAAAATAAACCGAGGCACTGACAAACAACTTTGCAGCACGTTGCAGCGATCCTTGTAGTGGACTTTGATAGCGCAAAAAAACACTAACCCAAAGAGTGGAAAAAAAGAAGTGTGTTGCTTATTGTGCTTATTACAATTTTTACAGGCTGCTTACAGCTGTATTATTTTACTGTAACAAGACTTTATTAAATTAGTCAGCTATTGAAACCAGAGCTTTCCAACAGTAGCAGTTAATACACCTTTGTTCCTCGTTACTGTTTCCAGCTATACCAGGAATATTGACAAATACCCTTAAACACTCAAAGCTTTCCCAGGGATGAAATTATAGGTGTTTTTAAAGCACAGTGAAGCATTAAGGTATGAACAGCAGTAACTTAAGCACTTGGAGGGTTCATGGAGGGAGAGGTAGCTTTATTTGTACATCTCTTGAAAATAAGAAAGTTAAGGGTGAAGTGTGACTGCTTTGTAATCAAAATTAATTACCCTTTCACCTGATACAGATCTGTACTCTAGAGGCTAAAGAGGAAATTTCCTTGATTTATATTAGGCCTCTACTTTTTTTCCCCAATTATTTTATGATGTAATCATTTTTCCTAACCTCATTGCCACTAAAGCTCTGCAATAGCATGACATTAATAGCACAAAAAGCACTATCCTAATTTTAGGCTGGTATCTTCAAGCTTTTTCATTCCAGTAAGAAAAAAAATCATGCTGCTTTAGAACAGGATTCTGTTTTCAAAATGCCAGACTGCCCAAATAAACCAGAAAAATCCAATTGACACTAAATAATTCGTATTAGCATTTTCTAAAACTGCCTTGAAAACAGTTAACGTAAACAATTTGAAGCAAATAATTTAATTTCCACTATGAAGTTTTAATATGTTAATGCATCTCTCTCTTTGGCCTCCTATCAGACTAGCACATGTATCCTTTGCCTACCAGATGTAAACTGCAAACTTTGCTTGGTTCTAAGATGAATAGCAAAATAGGAAAGGTTTATTATTATTAGTGATATTTTATTTAGAGTAGTTTACATACTTTATATTCTTGGGTGATAACATTGCTCCAGAGCAATTCAAGTAAATTAGAAACTGTTTCTTGGTGTACCTACTCCTTCTGAAAATAAGAGGCTCGCTTTCATTGTGCACTAGCTCAAAATTGCCACCATGTGGCAGGACAGCAACTTAATTCAGCATTATTTATACTGCACTGATATGGTTTTAATTGCATCTGTACGACAGAATAACTGCTGTGCTGAAGCTCCTTTATCATTGCAAGCCTACAATTAATCTGAATTAGGCAGGCTATTACACGAGCAGTACTATATATATAGTTTGAGTTGTGACAACATTTATTTTACAGAAAAAAAATAATTAAGTAATTCATAAACCCTTTCAGCACAGAGCTAGATGGCCAGCAGCACTGCCTGCCCGTGGCTTTCAGCAGCTCTGGTGTACAGCCAGCCTCCAAAAGGGAGCTCTTACTACCCAACAACGCTTTAATTCTGTGACACATGCAATGACGGTCTACACTAAATTGGAGTCACCTTTAAAAAAAATTAAATACCCAAAAAAAACCACTCATAGCCTCCCAAAAACTAATTAACTGATGTCAACTATGTGGACCCCTTTTACAACTTTTCCCAGAGACACACCTACAGGCACAGTGGTTATATAACACACAGTCCACAACAGCAGCATATAGAATCACAGAACCACTGAATGGTTTGGGTTGGAAGGGACCTCAGAGATCACCTGGTTCAACCCCCTGCCATAGGCAGGGACACCTTCCACTAGACCAGGTCACCCAAAGCCTGGTCCAACCTGGCCTTGGCACCTCCAGAGATGGGGCATCCACAGCTGCTCTGGGCAGCCTGTGCCAGGGCCTTACCACCCTCATGGGGAAGAACATCTTCCTTATAGCTATTCTAAATCTACCCCCTTTCAGTTTAAAGCCATTACCCCTTGTCCTTTCACTACATGCCCTTGTAGAAACTCCCTCTTCAGCTTTCTTATAGGTCTCCTTTAGGTACTGTAAGGCTGCTAGAAGATCTGCCCAGAGCCTTCTCTTCTCCAGACAGAACAACCCCAACTCTCTCAGCCTGTCCTCACAGCAGAGGTGCTACAGCCCTCTGAGCATCTTTGAGGCCTCCTCTGGACTCACTCCAACAGGACCAACAGGTCCACGTCCTTATGTTGGAGGCCCCAGTGCCGTACACAGTACTTCAGGTGGGGTCTCACCAGAGCAGAGCAGAAGGGGAGCATCACCTCTCTAGACCTGCTGGTCACACTTCCTTTGATGCAGCCCAGGATACAGTTGGCTTTCCGGGTTACAAGTGCACATTGCTGGCTCATGGGGAGCTTCTTGTCAACCAGCACCCCCAAATCCTTCTCCTCATGGCTGCTCCCCATTCACTCCCCCCTAAGCCTGCTTTTGTGCTTGGGATTGGCCCAACCCATGAGCGTGACCTTGCACTTGGCCTTGTTGAGCTTCATGAAGTTCGCACGGGCCCATCCTTCAAGCCTGTCAAGGTCCCTGTGGATGGCGTCCCTTCCCTCCAGCGTGTCAACCACACAGGCAGATGCTCCTGCTCGCTTCCTGCAGGAGAAACATCTGCATCCCCAGGAGCTGTAATTCCCCCAGCTTCTTAAAGGTCATCTCTGTATCGTAATTTCAATGTTGAATGAAAGTAAGCAATACGTATTTTAATAATCCTGTGTCTCATTCAAATTCACAATTGATAGCCCGATTTCAAAGACTTGTATTGATCTTCAGTTCCTAGCATAATTAATTTTTCCATTTTAGACATTATTTGCTAATGGGGGAGGGGTGTAGAGAGAATTCTCTTAGTGAACTTGAAAGTCCCGCGTAGTCAGATCACGGCTTTTTTAAATTATTAATCTTTAAAAGATAATGCTTTTAAAAAATGAATTTGCGGGTGTAATTGAGCTTCTAATAGCTTCTACAGACAGTAATTAAAGAAATCTCATTTCTCTAAATTAAACATAATGAAATGTTTTTCAAGATCAAATAACAACTTGGAAACAATATTAAGACAGATATAATTTGTATGAATACCTAGTATTTGGAAGTGTGAGGGGAAAAACCTCTGTCAATACTAAAAAGAGAAACAGTGGAATTAATAAGTAATATAATGTATTTTTTTTTTTTGCAGAAACATCTTAGATTATAATGGCTCATTGTAATTCCAAGCCCCTTGCTACATTTTTTTGGTAAGGTAGTTTGCACTATATTAAAATGTCTAACCAAGCATAAAGGTGCTTCTTTTTTACACCAGGTATATAAAATCTTTTCTTATTGGAAACAAAGTTTTATAACCAATGTAACTTGTTTACAATGAGCCTTTATTAACTCAGTCGCAAACTGGCAAAAATCCCCAGTCTCTGCCAGTTTATGTCTCCCACTTTTTCTGATTCAACAAGATTTACAACAATGGTGTTTCAACCATAAAACAACACAAAAGAGTGTGTGTAGACAGCAACTTGCAAGAGAATACAGCCAGCCCACCTGGGCCAGCAAAGTGTCAACTGTGTTGATTCACCTACAGTTTTCTATCAGATCTGCAATTCCTGTAGGCTTCCCAAAGGGATTTCAGTGTAGCAATGTATGAAACACAGAAGGTAAAGTTGTCTAAGGTTGTCTGGAGAAAAAAAAAAAGCTCCCAGTCACGGAAATACAACTGATGTTTTGCAATTTGAGGTTTTCATCAGAACAGAACTAAATCTTTGAATAAATAGAAGTGGTACCAAAACATTAAATAGTAACACAGCTACAGCCCACATTTACACATCCAGAGGCTTCACAGACTTGAAGAGCTACATCGGTAGAGCTGAATGGTCTACTGATGATGGATCACAAGTCTTTCAGTCACTCTCTGAGATTTATTTAAATAAATGGGCCATGGGACTGAACTTCTCACTCATGGAACAAAAAACAAAAAAAAAAAAACAGGAATAAACGAACCCAGGTGATTTAGAAGAGGATCCAGATTCAAGAAAGTGCCTTACCCCATGGGATATTGCTTATATTTATCAATCAAAAACTCCACCTTGGATCAGAAAAAGTCTGAAGAATTTTACTTTAATAAATGGGCTGGTCTGCAACAGATCAACCATTAAAAAAAAAAAATATATAAGTCAAAACCTCAAACTAACCCTAATACTCTGCACAGGAGAAGGGCACACTAACTGGCATTCCACTGCAGAAACCTGCTCTTAATACACTTCTACCCTTCCTGCTGGTAACATGGAAAACCATTAGGCCACCTTGCATTAACTTCTCTGCCTAAACACCTCTCTCCTGTTTAACAGCATGTCTAAGACTTCCGAACTTAGTTTCACTTGCAGTGAGGGCCAGAAGATTTGCCCGAAGTTCTCTCAAGTGCATCACATGCTCTTTGGACTTCTTGTGATGCACAGTAAAACTTCCAAAACAACTGTACAGGTACAGGAGATGAGCTCTAGGCCATACAGTTTAGGGTGGTTTCCAATTTGCACTTGATGAGATTGCATTTAACTTGTGATTTGGCATGGTTTTGTTTTATAGTTCAGTAATAGATATTTGCTGTCAGTTTGGACGAAATTCCAGCCTAGGCATAAACTTGAAGAGGGCAGAGATTCCTTGAGCTCTGTAAACCAGTGTAGTTCCACAGATGATACTCTTAAATTTTTTAAAGAAAGATTTTCAAAGGTGGTTTTAAAAGGCAGGCAGTTTCCAGATCTCGTCTGCATTGTTTGGAGTGTCTATAAAAGATGATCCCAGGAATTACGGTAGCCAGTAGTCAGCTACGACTCAGAAGATTTATTCAACCAAGGTAGCAATATTTTTATATGGCACTATACAGGCACTACTGCAAACCAGTAATTCTGGCATACTTGCAAAGGCTATGAAGTCTAGACAGAGCAGGGAAAAAGAAGCCACGAATCTGTAGTCATGCTGGACTTTGACTCCTGAACCACTGATGCCCATCCATTTAAGGACTTGCTGCAGTGAAATAGTGCCCCACCAGAAATATTAATACAGTGTAGTCTGTCAAAAGGGTCAAAGACAAGGAATATGTAAAAAGACAACAAAAGGTGACATGTCAATCAAGCTGCACTGTTTATACCTGCTCTTGATTTTAACCTATGGAATTCATATGAAGCAATACAGTATCTGCAGTATTTACTCCTATGCTTTCCAAACTATGTGTGCACTGACAGGACACAGTCCCAGAGTACCAGTGACAAGGAGGGCCCAGCCACCGGGTTTCTTCTGGATTCGGCTCTAATGGTAGAAAGGATCACTGCCCCAGTCTGATCACTCTCAACTGGAGTCCACCACCCTTTCAAGCTGGCAGAGAGCTGCTTGAGGCTCAGGATGGGGCACGAGCAGGTGGTTTAACTGAACCCACCATCAAACGTGCTTTGAAGAAACCTGGTGGGCTGTGCAACGAAGCAGAAGCTGGAGCACTGGTGTTATCCCCACTGACTCCACTGCAGGGAGAGTGACATCCTAAATGCCTCTTCCTTATCTGCCTGCACCCACAGTGAATGGGTTTTCTTCCCTGTAACAGACCAACATGTCTTTTAGATGATGTAAATGGTTTCTTTTCTAAAGGACTGAATGCTCACAGAACAAATGGGCATGTGGCTGAATCAAGCACTTCCCACTTGGATCTGTATTAGTGAGATAGGAGGTGGGTAGCAGGACACAAACAGGATAAGCATTAGAACAAAACCACACTTCTAAGAGTTCTGTTTGGCTTTAAAGGATCAGCCAGTGGAACTCCACTCCAGGGAGCTCTGGGATTTACTCACAAGTTAGGAACAGCATGGTTCTCATCCTAATGCTGGGGAGTATTAGGGCTTCTTCACTTTCAGGACTTGACACAAATGTATTTGTATTCCCTGCTAATAAAGTTAACTGACATAGACATAACAAAAGAACAGTTTGCAGTGCCACCAGACCCCCCCCCCAGATCTGGGATATGCTGATATTTTAAGTTTTCACACACACTTCTATTTGCCTTTCCCAGGTGACACACTCAGCACCTCGGCCATCACTACTTTGCTGCTGGCTACCTTTCCATACAGCATTTCTTTTTCCCAAGCTCTTTACAGCATTGCTCATGAACATGTCAGATCTTATTACAACTTCTTCTGTGTTCACTTGTAAAGTCCATATATGGTCGGTAAGTAACTGCAAAAAAACACCACCTTATTTACTCAGCTGCTCCTTGCATGTATTCCAGAGTTCTATCACTTTAGTTTTCTGACAAACGTACCTCTTTATCGTATTCACTCCTCTAGTACTGCAGGCACTGCTATAGGCAACAGGGAAATGCAGTGCGTTTTCATTGCCTGGCACATCTGAAATGGTATTTTTAACAGAGCTGCCACTGCAAAATCTTCACTAGTGCTGACGATGCACACACGCAGGAAGCCTGACTTGACTTTCAGGGGCCAGACTGAGTTTGCAAGTCTGGTACCTGGGAGAACTTGAAAAAATTAAATACCAAGTTTGCATGCTGTTTTTAATTCATTCAGTGGTCAAACTGAGTAATTGAAAGACTGTGTCTCCACTTGATACCATTCTGCAGGATCACTTTTCAGTAACAGGTTCACTTGAAAGTCTCTTCATGTTTCTAGAGACCAAATTCAGCTCAACTCCAAGCGCCAGCCAGGATCTACTATTTTAGTTCCCTTTCCTTCCTAGAACAGGTAGGTTGGATAGACTTCCACAGCAGATCAAAACCAGATATAAAAACTCTGACACTTAGTTCTCTGCTCTTCATTTCCACATTTAACTTTTTACATAGGATGTAACTGTTTTGTTGTATCTAACCGTAAATTATTCTAATCTATTAATTGCACGTAGTCACACACACATCTCTCATTAAAGTCACAAGTAAAAAAAAAAAAAAAAAAAAATCTGCTTTTTTTCTTTTTTTCAACTTAACATCAAGTGTTGACAATTACAAGTGTTAGCTTGATTTTCTTGAAGAGAAAATAACTACTAGAACCAAAGAGTGCAACTTCCCTCTCTTCTGCCTCTTCCACCTTCGGCACTAGCTGAAAAAAATCCAGCAGAAGTAGTTGCAGCTATTAGGCTGAGCAGAAGTCCTATTCCTGGACAATATAATATATAATCACCTAATTAACATACAGGACTTTCCACGTGCCTTCTCTACTATGTAGAGCACTAGAATATGACCCAGGGGAGCTATTCTAAAGTTTTGGAACATTTTGGCCAGCATACCAAGGTTGCACATCACTTCCACATATGGTTCCCTCATCTTCCACAGTAGCAGATGCTCTATAAAAGTAAGAGAGTGAACCCTCCCAGACAAGGACAGCTCAGTGATGCTTTAGCCTTCCTGGATCATGGCCATACCAGTTTGTTTGTCCACTGGGTACAAGGAGTATGGAGAGTGAGCTACCAACTCTTTGTAATTAAATAGTCTCTAAGCTTTGGCAAGAAGCAAAGTTTACTGTGCATCTGCAGAGCAGGAAATTTGCACTTCACCATTGCATCTGCGGACTACTGTAATATATTACTACAACAAACAACTTCCTATCACTCACTCAAGACAAAGCTTGATATTAAATCCAATACAGGTGAAATATGAACAATCTTTGTTTATTTGGCACTGAAAAGAAACACCTTAGCAGCACTGACCATGCAGGCTAAGCCAAGAAGAGCTAGGATTGTGGGAATTGGGGTGCACAAGTGTTTAGTTCAGCTCTTGTAGGGGCAGAGGGATGAACCCCATTGAGTCCATCGATGAACCCCTGACCATTCTGTGATTCTGTGAGCACCGCTGGTCCTGCCTGCTCCCTGGCATCCAGATGCAAGTCACTAGCTACCTGGAAAGAACAAAGCTAAGGAAAGTTTCTCCTTCCCATCTCTGTTAGATTAAACACATTTCCAAAAGCTGATATTCTTGTTTCCTGGGAGCTCACAGTGATATTTCTACTAACCCGTTTATACTCCTTCCAAAGCTCTTCCTCTAGAAATGTGTTCAATTGCACATGTTCTTCACACCTTGGCTTCTACACACCACCACCTGCATTTTTCAGCTTGTGAATAGGTTTCCCTTATCAACTAATGGAAGATACAACTATTGGAAATCTGCCTTGATAGACCATCACAGCCACCAGTATGAAAATATTTTTTCAGTATCTCATTTAAGGCATGTACTTTCCTATGATATCTCCTACATCACAAGTTTTCCCTTCTGAGGTGGTTTATCATCAATGACATAGGGAAATCATACATAATGTGATATTTCCAACAACAGCCTGGGAATTCTGACCCACTCCTGTAGCGACAGCCATGGAAAACACTTCTTAAATGGAAAACTCTGCCAGTCACTGCCGCAGGGCACTTGTTAATAGATCCTACCAGAACAGGATGCTCCTGAGAGAGAATAATTTTTCTCCGACACTCGGAAATCATTTCTAAATAAGCACTGTCACCATGGATGCCGATCACAAATGTGCAGCGTAAAGATGTAATTACAAAATGAGAGTTGTATGGACTGTGCACGCTAAGCCAAATCCCCTCTCGGCATTCATCCCCGGTAGCCGGGCTGTGATTGTTCGTGGCAGATCAGCATCCCAGGCTCCAGGCAGCTCTCACCACTAATTAGATGCACAGTAAGACCCTGCCTGTTCCCCAAAGAGTTCATTACCTACACAGGCAATCAAACAGTGGAACAGTCAGAATAAAACCTGGCTTAGAAATGAGCAATTTAGATCAGAAATTAAATATTTTCCAAGATTACAACGGAATTACGTGGCAAAAGCAGTAACATGCCTTGCAGGATGCCAAAGTTAAAGTCTATGACCCTTAATGAGTATAGTGAACAGGCTGATTTAAAGTCACCCAAGAGTACTGTCCAGAAATCATGACTTATCTGTGCAGTTTGGAGAAGAAGCAAAAGCCACGTCGCAGCCAGGTAAGGTCCTGTATCAGGCCCAGTACTTTTATTAGTTTCCAGAACAACTATGGAGTGCATCACGCCAAGCAGTATGGAAATAACACAATCCAAACATCACGGTCATTCCCACAGTCTAGACGGTCTCCTCTCGCAGGACATGCAAGCAAGTCTGATCACCAGTTCCAGACTCCGAAAACCATGTCATGAGATCTTCATTATGAAAGATCCCGTAGAATATCAAAAGATGCCTTATCACAATGCAAGGGACACAGAGCCAAAACAAACACTGTATGCAAAAGCAAATTCCTGACAAAGCAAAAATTGAATTAAAGTTTATGAGACTGGAGTCAGGAGGGAAAAGAAAGAAACAATCACAGTTGCTAGCTCAAGCTATATGAATCTATACAAAGCTACAAAAGTCCAGTATAGGAAAACATTGTTTCTTTACGATGTTTTAATATTTCCTTTAAATCTTGAATGGAAGTTGCAGAGAGGGGTGATTATGCTCTGTCAAGAGAAAAAACAAAAACAAAAAAACCCCAACCAACTAATCCAATGGTGCCTAATAGCACAAAGAATATTGCCAAGGTTACAGCTTGCTCGGATGAGCTGCGAATGGTTTTCATGTCCACCTGCAAAGTGTTCAGTGGTTGTCAAGGGGCCAATGGTTTTTCCCACTTTCTCCCGTCTCTCTTTTACTCACCTCCAACAGACTTTCTATATATATATATATAGATATACACACATATATGTTTTGCCTCTGCCCAGAGGGACCTGGACAAGACAACAGAACCTTACCATGCTGTCTTGGTTCTTATGGTTCAGGAATCATTGCGCTCAATGCTGAACAAAGACTTGTTGCAGTAACGAGTTTTTACTTTAACACAAGGCAATCCAAAGCAGTGCTCAAGCCGATTCGTTCCAAGGGTCAGCACCAACTTCATGGTACAAGCTCCAAGAGCACTGGACTCATTTAAATAAATGGGCATTTAATGGAAGCAGCACAACTGAGCAATACTCTTGGTACATAAATTTTGTCCTTCCTTATACAGAAATTTTCTCTCCCATTTGGGGAAAAAGGTCATCCTTCTGGACCCACACAAAAACCTCTAGGTTTGCGCAGGGACTGGTGCCACGTATCACAAAAAATAAAAGAGCGATGTTTAAGTTCACCTTTAGATGACAACAGCAATGAAGAAACTAAAGACCGTACTCCCTGTTCAGCAGTGGAAACGCTCACCCACACTGATAGGCTTCAATAGACTGAGGTGAATTTGGGGAACTGGTATTTCTGTACCATCTCACCCTCTCTGCCTTGCTCTAGCTACACTTTACAGAGAAATCAGTAATGAGCCCAAATCACCCCAAGTGCAACATTTAATGCGCCACATAGAACCCCTGGAAGAGCTGATTCGAAGATGGAAACAACGGGAAAAGGCTGGAATTGTTGCCATGGATATTGTAAATCAACCGACTCAAGCCAGTAAGACGAGAGTTTTTATTTGGTCTTACAAGTGGGTCTACAAGATTTAAGAGCAAAACCTGAAAATACTAGAAGATAGGTTTATTTTTAAAAAATACACATGTGCTAAGTCTTAAGATAAATTAATGGATTTTTCCTCCATTCCCAGAACTAAAACATGCCAAACGTTCTAGACGGAAGTCACAGTTGCTGGTAAGTCTTATGAACGCTACACTAATAGTTTAACTACTGTCCATAAAAAAGTACTTATTTCTTTTACTTGTAATATGCTAATTTCCCCAGCTACTTCAAAAAGAAAGTTGCAACACCAAGTATATCACAGCAGTTTTACTACTATTGATCTGTATAAATTTACCTTCCTAGTTTGCATAAAATTCAAATTGTTGGCCTAGTGCATACATTCACCTTTCCTCTTCAGAGCCTCAGACATTGTGACCAATTCTGTCCTAGTCCAGATCCGTTTCTTGCATTAGATAAAACCTGGGCATAACTGTTCTGCCTCTTCAGCCTGCAGATCTGTAGCTCTATTCAGGTCATCCTTGCAAAAATATTAATCCAGTGAGCATGTGGCTTCTTCCACTCAACTCCTACCACTGCCTGGAGGAGCTCAGGATCGCAGAGCTTAACCTTTGATATGAAAATGGCTGCAATTCACTGTTATTAGTGCATGGGCACATCACTCCTATTAGGCAGTGAGGCATTGCCTAGGGCAGGATACATCTGTTTCTAGTTGTAAAGCGGGATTTGCTTCATGCTGCAGCCAAGTGCCCCCGTGATGTTACACACACATGCAGACGCTACGGGACCATGTGTGCCCCTGCTGCACTGCAGCATCCCCTGCCTGCCTTAATGTGTACACGGCTAGTTCTACTTGAGGGCAATTTACTTGATATGACATACTTTCTACAGATTGCCTCTGTTATACTTTCAGACCGTATATAAATACATTTTAGTGTATTTTTCATGTGTTCAAGTGATTCTTACAAAATTCTATTTGGCTCTTTCTCCTTATGCCAATTGAATACTTGCAGAAACTTGTTGAAGAGACGGACCCCTTCAGTGAGTTCTAGTTGAGGGACAAAACTTCTTTCTGCTCCTTTGGATATAAGCAATGCTCCCTCTTGCAGTGCCACTGCCTACAACATCATCCTCGGCGAGCAGAGCAAGAAAATACCAAACCCAAGGACAGGGTATGGCTGCCTTTGCGACGGCAAGTACCAAGAGCCCCTTCAAAGCCCTGTCTATGTTAAAATACTGCAGCTAATACCTTCCAACACCACAAAAGTCCCAGTGAAGCCAAAAAGCTTGTCCGTTTTCCAGCAGGGCTGTGGAGGTGCGTGGCGATTCCAATGGCTGCAGCTCCCTCTCCTGGTGCAAAACCCCAGCTGGGGAGGCACCGGCCGCAGCATTCAGCACCTTCCCGGCTGCTCACACCACCTCTGACACTGCAGGCAACAGGGGCATAAAGTAATTTGATTTGTAATGATTTGTTGTGTAATCTGATGAATAAACTGGACGCTGGAATTAATTAGTCAGGAAAGAGCAATGCTGGTCTTTAGAGGGAGAGGATTCTGAGCAAAAGCCATCAGGCTCTGGATAGGGACTTTGTTTTGGGAAGAGCGAGCAACTGGGTTTATTTTGTTTTTCAATGCAAAATGACTGTTGAAAGATCTCAGCAAGTTTAAGTCATAAAGATTCCTTAGATTCATAAAAGGCTTAAAATACCTTGAAAATGCCTACATACACTGAAAACGTCTACATATTTACAGATCTGAAGTAAGCAACAAAAAATACTCAGAACACAAGAAATGATAATAATAATAATAATAATACTAAAATCTTTTCTGTTAAAACCACTTATGATAAAACTGCAAAGCTGTGAAAGAGGATATTTGGGCTAATGACACATGAACAATTAATGAGGTCCAGGAGCACTACGCTAGGCTTGTAAAGGATTTCAGTAAACACTTGATGCTAACTACTACTAATGTCACTGAGTTTCCGTGAGGGCTGTATGACGGAGTTTCTAAGAAAAACAAGCTAGACAGCATGGCTATCTGGGTATACACAGCTTCACAGACAAGACTGCACACGGTCAGACTGCTTCTTTCCCCTTTAGGATATTTAATATTCAAATAGACATTTTAAAACAGCAACTTTGCCTCTCTGTCTCTGCTGCCTTCTAATTAAAGCACAGATAGACATTTTCATAGACGTAAAGACCCAGAAGTTGGAAAAGACAATTTAGCCTTTTGTACCTCATCTTTAACACTTCATTTATTACTAAATATCATCTATTTTTGAATGACCTGGGTGTTCCTGCGGCAACAGCCTGCCCAGCTGCTGGAGGCGATTGCAGAGATTCATCACGGCGGTGACAAAGTCCCTGCGCGCTAGTGGCAGGACATTGTGCTGCCATCTGCAAGAGCCCAGCTCACGAGCCACCTCAGGATTCCCTCTCCTCTGCAAAAACAAGGCACATAGTGCAGATGTTAGGAGCTGGGCCTCTGACCATGCTGCCCGTGCTCCTTTTCAGGAGGCTCCCTGCCAGCTGATTGATGGGGCTGCATTAACATCAGCTGTGGTGACCACAGAGCCAGGCTGGTGGCCCAAGACCAAGCATCCTGGCAGTGCTGAGAGCCAGGAGAGGTAAATGCAGCTCCTGGGAGAGGTGAGAAAAAAAGCACAATTTCCTACAATCATGGGCTGCCACTGTAATTCTGCATTTCCTACAAAAAGAGATGGAGATTTGACTTTCTATTTTCAACTTCATTTCACTCAGCTCAACAAAGCATCGTCAAGCTGGGATCTCATGTCCTCTTTCTTGTCATCAAAAACTAGCAGCCACATTAAAAGTCTGTATTTGAGTGAAAGAGCAAACAACTAAAATTACATACAAACCAGGCCGGAGTTTGGAAAAGCAGAGAATATGATCAGACTTTCTACTGAATTTAATATGATTTCAATCAAGACCTTTTCTGCACTTCAACACACCCGTCTCCATGTGAACACTCCAGTTCGGCAGCACACGATGAGGAGAAGCAGCAGAGATCTTTTCAGAGCTGATTACAGTACAACTTGGGTTTCAATCTAGAAAAAAGACCTGCTTGCACTTCCTGTGGCTTTGCAAGAGGCCATTACCTATATCTAAACACACTACGCTTAAGAAAGTTGTAACAAGAAGTGACTCTGTTCCTTGTAATAGTGGCATATCTTACTGACGGTCCATTTTTTTTCCTGCCTTTCCTTTTTACTTCTTCCACTCTTTATTTAAAAACTTGCAGTCTCTACTGTTTTATAGCAAAAACTGTTTGTAAAGCAAGAATTGTGCTGATTGCATCAAAACTCATTAATATAACTTGTTTTTCCATTATTAGCACCATCTGAGCCTGTTGAAAGCCTTAACCAGGGCTTTAATTTTTCCACAGAGGGCTTTAAATTAATTAGTGGTTTACATGCTAACAAAGAATCTGATACATTCATAAATCAATTTAATGCAGAAGGATTACCAGAGGGTGGAAACCTATTCAGTGGGGACCTCACATTCACTTAACACGGTGGGTTTGTAACAAAGGGGTGCAGGTGTGGAATAGACGGGTACCGGGAAGCGCCCCCAGTCATCACTTTGCATCACTTAAAGACGCAGCAGGACACCCGGTAAATCAGAGCCTCGGGCCCACCCTAAGTGAAATCCATGTAGATATAAAAGGCAATATCATCCCACTTTAACCTTCACAGCTAAATTGCCAGAGTGGTACAATTTCTTTTGTGTAGCTTACAGGCCACTGAACTAATGGAAAATGCAGCAGAACTAAAGGACTTGGATGCAGAAGTACCAACTAACAAAACTGTGTAATGTATATGTAAATAAAGGTATCAAATACATTTTTAAAACTACATTTTTTCTGAGCAATTATTGAATTAATCAATTTATTCAAATATGACATAATTTAGTAAACTTTGGTCCGTTTCAGGTTCCTAGGTTTTGCTAACACAACACTTAGTCTGCTACCAGAATTCTGCTATATAACCCTGGCAACATTTTTCTCGTATTTTTCAGAACCTGGCGCTATTCATGGTTAAGAATATTTCACAAAAAATAACACTGGTCCTGGTCTTTTTCTGTGTCCTAAAGGTTCAAAGTCATGGACTCAAGGTTGGAAAAACAAACAAAACACCAAAATACCCACACAAAACAAAAACCCCCACAAAACAGAACCAAAAAAAAACACACAAAAAACAAGCTCTGATGACTAAAGCAGTTTTCAGTCATCACTGTATTTTGAAATAAATTTGTGATGTATTTTGAAAGCTGCTCATTTTAATAATGGAAACTCTGTCACCACAGACACCTGCACAGTTCTCCATCAAATGTAGCACAAACCGCACACACATGAAGTGATCACCTTCTTTGCCTTTACAAAAATGTCAAATATCCTTGATGAGTCTAAAGAAATATGACTAAGAAAATTCCCAACACACACATTGAGAAATTAAAGGCCATAAGCGACAGGAAGAGCCACCTGGCAATCTGGGCTCAGTGCTGCTGAAACTTTCAGTAGATGGATTGGCAGTAGCATAATTGTGCATTTTGATAACGAATAATCAATATTTACTGATGGTGGTTCATGAAATAAAGAAACCTGAGCAACTGTCAGGTATTCCCAGCCTATGTGTATTCAGTTCTCCTAATTCAAGTCATTTATAAATACATATTCAGTCCTATAGATGAGGTATCAGATTTTCCATATAACCACATGGAAAAAACATATTACAGGTTATTCATATATTTCTGGTCATAAACATTTATCTTGCAATGAAGTATTCATTTAATGTTTTCTAGTACCATCCAATAAATACCTACTTCCAATAATAAATCATTCATGAAAAATGTAACTCTAGGACATATTAAAAAATACATTTCTTACAGGGAGCGCTGTGGGGCAGACACACCGGTATCATACACAGTACATACTGTCTGATCCTCAACCTCCGCTGAAGTCTCCTCAGAAAAACCTCTCATAAAACACAGTTCATCATCACTCACCATATGTTATTTATACAGATGTATGAACACATTTTTGAGCAAAGATACCACAGCTTAAATAGTTTCTACAGCACACGCACCGTATCTATTTTTCGTTATTGATTTGATGTACGCATCCACATCGCTGCAGCGGTTTCTGTGACGCTGGGCAAACCCGAGCTCCGGGAGCCTTCCCTGCTCATTGCTTCCAAGGACCACAAGCAAAAAGGCAAGAGCTGGCTGCAGGTTAATGCAAAGGCTACCTGACAACTACAGGTAAACAAATCCTAAATAGCATGTTCTTCACCCACTTCGTGCTAGGAAGGCATCAGGGGAACGTATCCACAGCTTTCTCGTGCTGTGATCAGAAAGGTGCCAAAGGGGAAGCAGGAAGGTCGGGGCACACCCACCGCACCGTGTGTCCCTCCAGCACACACAGGGACAGGCACACGCTCCCCGCTCACACTAAAAACGGGTGTGGGTCAACATAATGTGGTCACCTCTTACTCTCATGACCCATCTGTGACTGCAAAACCTAAATACAACATATTTTTGAAAATCAGTAGCGCAGTGTTGAATGAGGTGCCCTCCTGCGAGAAGAGGCTTGTGTGACGTTTTGTGGAGCTCCGGGACACGAGGTGGCAGGGGGGTAGCAGGAGGGTGGCAGCACAGCCCCTCCGGCTCTCTGCCCCGCTTCATATCAGGATAAAAATGCTCTCCACAAGACGGAGAAAGGCATTAGAGGTGGCAGGTGCTGTACCTGCGCTCTTCCCAAACAAAGGAGTTAGTTCACTGAAAATCTTCCTGCCAATCTATCAGAAGCAGCACAACAAACAAAGAACACAACAGGAGTAAGCAAAGGCAATTAGCTAATTAGTGATTAAATAAAGCTGTGGCCTGTCACTGGCAGGGGAGCTGCGGGGCTGCCACCCCTTTTATCCAGGGTCACAGCCGGTGAGAGCACAGCCAAGCCCTGGGGCACCCTGTGGCTAGCTGGTACCGGCCCCCGGCCACCAGCCCCGCAGGGCCCCGAGCCATCCTGGGGGGCCGTCAGTCACACCGAAGAGCAGCACATGGGATTCAGGACCCTGCGGGCCCTGCTGGCAGCCAGTGCTGCTCCAGAGGAAACCCTGCTGTTTGCCAAAGGCTTGCTCGCTCAGAATCCCTCACCGAAATTTCGCTGTGAATCTTTCTGCAGTGTTTGCCCCGAATCTGCTCTGTGTCACAGGCTCCTTGCTGCACGTCCTGAGAACGCAGCCAGCTCGAGTCACTTCATCTCTGGCCTCCCCTGCGTTCAAATACTCCATCTCCTGGACCCTTACTGCTCCGGTACCCCTCACAGCCAAGCAAGTTCATTAATGTTAATTAATAACTGCTGTGTTTCATATTAAAATCACAGGTTCTGAGCTCTGAGACACAAAGAATTTTCCACACATCAACAGCTTCAAAGCAACTGTCTCTACGGGCACACTTGTCCTCAGCCACAGTTGTAGGATAATTGTGGAAATTACCCCTCTGGGAAGAAGAGAAAAACTACCTAGTATTTACCTTGGGGGAAGATTGTGCCCCCAGAGAGCTACCTATCAGCTCCTAATGGGTTACAGCACTCGGCCTCTCAACAAATTATACAAAATTACCCTCTGGTTAGCAGAGCTGTCTGATTAATCCCACAAGCTCATAGTACAAGGCAGAAGAAATGCCTGACCCTCATGAGATGAGACCACCAGGTGGGTGCATATACCAGCAGCATTACCAGGTCTAGGAGGTTAATCAATATTGCTCATTTCATAGAGTCTTGGGTTATCTCACTAAGTATATTTTACACTCAATATATTATTTCTATGCCTCCAGAGGAAAGCTAGTTTAAAAAAATTAAAGGAAACATTTCAAATAGAGTAAACTGCACTACCCAGATTTTGAAAACTGTTTACACTGCGAACTAGAATGGAATTGCAAAACCAACGCCTGATCTTTGCTATTCCTCCTCAGGCAAAATTCCTCCTGGAGGCAGCAGGAGCTTTACCTCAGTCACAGACTCTGGGATTACGACCTGATATGATACAAGTTTGTTTCTCAGTTCCTCCAGGACTTCTGCCTTAAAACACACACATTACTCAGTGACCAGTCTTCCCGACTGCTTAAACCCCATCTCAAAGTGTCCTGGTGGCCGCCCCAACCACACCGCAGACCATGACGGGGGCAGTGGGATGGGATGGCCAAGCTGGGCACCTCATGGGGGCTCAGAGCACATCAGCAATATCTCCCTGAGCAAAACCTACTTGTCTCCTTCCCTGCAAGGCATTTAGACCCCCCCGAAGCCCCTGTCCCAGCAGAGCCCCCTGCAAGGCACACCCAGCTCTGCTGGAGCTGCTGTGAGAGCTATGGATTCATGGCAGGCTTATCCTACCTGTCACGTAGGTTTCTCCAGATCTCATTTCATAGTATTAACCACCAATAATAATTTATAAAATGCCCTCAGTGGAGACAGGAGGGATTTTAAGGACCCCGCATCATAGAGCTAGCGGAACGCCTGCTCCCCAGACATCCTCTACAGCTTCTCCCCACTAAGTTAAACTTGGACCAATTATTTCATAGCCAATCACACAACTCAAATCAGCAGCAGCTTCATGAGAACATTCAAGGGGACTGGTTTGGGTTTTAAGGTTTTTGAACCAGTCTGCTTTATCCCATGGAAGCCTAAGACATTTTATCTGAAGACAGGGACAAACAAACTCCTTAACAGATGGGAAGAGTTCCTTAGATATTAAGTAATTAAGCACACTTAGCACATGTTGGCTCCTAAATGAAATTGTTTTGTAGAGATAAGGCACTCTATAAATTGAGATTTGCGGTTAACCAAAAATCTGCCACTTCAACTTTGGCTCACAAGCCTAATCTCACAAATTGCTACATGAAAAATGAAGATATAGGAACATTACATGATTTACAAAATTATCAGATCAAGGGGTTTTTTTTAAGTTTCCATGCTTGCATTCTTCCATTTTTCTGCTGAGGGCTTACAGGCAAGTAAACCTACTGCATTTTGATCTAAAACTGATTTCTGTGCTTGCCTTGCTTCCAATTCCAGTAACGACCATCAGCAGGGAAAAGGAAATGGCTTTCCTCTACTGCAGATCTTACACAGAAGCCAAGATAGAGCCTTGGATTTCCTCAGATTTATTAATACATCATTGGCAACCCATCATGATGTCCAAGACAGCCTTAATGCTTTGGTGACCATCTTCTGCAAGGCAAACGGCGTCTAAGGCCTGAAGCAGTAAGATGAGAATTGCAAAGCAGCAAGTTGTTGCAGCTTACCATTGCTCCTTCACTCCGACTCTGTGCAACTTCTCGCTGCAGCCGAGCCACAGACAGCTTCTCCCTGCGGAAAGAAGAAAAGCGTGTGAATAGCAGCTCATTTTTGACTGGTGGAGAGAACGCAGCGTGTCCCCATCGGGGTGGCATTCCTGTGCATCGCTGGGGTAACCCCTCAGCAGCCCCGTTCTCCTCACCATGGTCCTCTGCAATATTTAGCGTCTGCGTTATTGTTATATTTTGTGGCAGTCTGACAGAACTGTCAATAAATCAACTGGATCTAAGCATCATTTGCTCCGTTCAAACAACAAAGTAGCTCATCGCCCCGGCGATATGGAAACAGACCGTGCAAATCAGATTGTGTTATTTATTTTCGTACGGCCTTGCACATGGGCTTTGTTCCGCAATATATTAACACAAGCTCGAAGGCTGTTAGATCATCAATAAATGTATGCATAAAAATGGAATTTTAAAAGTCTGTTCAATTCCTTAACATATTGTGCTGCATTTTGCAACTATTGAATTATTAGATTTTTTTTTTAATCAGCCTTCTTTTTCATACAAGATCCTTGCCCAAATGTTTCGCTCAACTGAAGTAACAATTCATTTGCTTAATTAAGGATTTGGCTATTACAAGACACTTTCATGTGAAAAGTTGTAAGAAAGGAATAAAAGTAGGGTTTTGATATAAGGTAGAAAATGAAAGATTTTCACAGTGGGAAAACAGCACATATGACACATGTGAACTGCAAAATCGAGACAGTGGACGATGCTGCAGGAACTGATCACTGCAGGAGGGGTACGGCAAGGGAGGAATTTGCTCTGAAAGTTCAACAAAGCAGAAAATACTTTACAGAACAAGCGGGACTTGAAAAAGCCTACAATAATTTTTTACATATTTAAGAAAAACAAATAACTTTTTTTAACTAGGCTATTTTTAAAGAAGAATATCTATTTTTGCAACAAAAGCGCCCTGCAGAAATGTCAGAGGAGCCGATCAATACATGAAGGATTTATCAGCACACAATGAAACATTAAATTTGCAGATGAATAAATTATCTGCAAAAGACGATCAGCTTCGAAAGCTTCGAGTAAAATGATTTTTTAAATCAGAATATATCCCTTATGTGGCAGCCCATGACCTCCCAAGGCTCTGTATCTGCTCCTGTCTTTGACTGGGTCACTCTTGTCCAGCATGAAAAGCTAAATGTTCTGCAATATTTTATTCCTGTTCTTGCAATAAAAGTGGCTTTCAAAGCCCTTCCACGAGTCATTTCTCAAGAACCATTTCTGCCAAGGAAGGCAGATCTGCACATACCTAACGACTGCAGGAAAGACAGCACTCCTGTCACTCAGTCGTAGCTCAATAAATGCTTGGGTCACCAAACCAGTCCCCCCTCTCCGTTTCTGTCATATTTTAACTCTCCCTCACAGTCACCTACCCCAGGCACTCGCTGCACCCCCACACTGCTCCCCACACCGCTGGCTGCCGGGCACCCTGCAAGCACAGCAACCAGACTGACACTACGCACTGCCAATATTGTGATTTGTAAACATATATGCGCCAAAACCCCTAAATAATGGTGAAACCTGAAGATGATACAGCCACAGTCCAGCGGAAATTGCATTTGTGTTACTCCACCATGGTATGAAGATCCTCTTTAGTGCATCTGAAAAATTACTGACTGTTCACAAGTGGCATTAGCACAGCATTGATAGCCTTAACGTAAGTATCCTAAAAACAGCTTCTAAAAGACGTGTACCACCCTCCCTCTTTCTTGCTTGGATACCATCACAGGCAAGTTACAAAATTGCTTAATCCTATTTTAAGGATTTAGTTCATCTGCCGAAAATAGCCCCTTGCATTTTTGCACCGCTTCGGCACCCTAATATGTTTCAGTGAGTAAGCAAGCATACCCTTTGAGGGGGTTTTGACTTTCTAATTACAAAGCAAATGCCTAAAGGTATTTTATGATAAAAGATGCAGGGCGGGGGGGAATAAACAAACAAAAACCCCTACAAATCACTCCTCCTACACTTCCTGCCAGTGGTCTGCAGATATTTATTTAGTTATTCCTTCTACAGGAGGAATACTCCTACTTTGCTCGCTCCATGTTACCTCCACTATGGTATCAGTTCCCCATTTCTGGAATCCTGGAATTTTATCAGAGTACATTCCATCTGAGCTCTGCCCGCAAAGAGGGCTCCTCCGACCTCTTCCCCGAGCAAGAATCCTGGCTGAGGTTCACAAAGTGCTTCCTTGACAATTTTCCCAGCGAGGGAGAGCAAAGACTGGAATTCTCATACTGTGTTTACAACATTGCAGCTATTAGGAACAGCACCACTTCTCAATAGAAGAAAATTAAAAAGAAACCTGAACATCATGTACGAGGAAAAAAACCTGCAACAGTGGATACAGAGGAGCCATCTGTTCCAGCAGTGTCTAAAAATAAGCCAACTTTGAGGCAGCCAAACTCTGCGCTCCCACTTCACACAGGTCCCAGAGCATCCTCTCCCTCCCGCCGGCATTCGCGGCCGAAGGAGCCGTGCGCTGGCGGGCAGAGCTCCGCACACGCTGCTGTCACCTCCCGTGCCCTGCGC
Source organism: Patagioenas fasciata (assembly GCF_037038585.1). Taxonomy (NCBI): domain Eukaryota; kingdom Metazoa; phylum Chordata; class Aves; order Columbiformes; family Columbidae; genus Patagioenas; species Patagioenas fasciata. Next base: position 8,196,674 of record NC_092526.1, on the reverse strand, counting down.
CACTGTCACTCTGCAGGTCACTCCAGGAGCTTTCACCGGTGATGCCCTTGGCCCATCACCCGCAGCGAGCCATTGCCACCACCTCTGTACAACTGTGTGCCAGCACAACGGGTGAGAAATGTGGTCAGAATCCTGTTACGAGCCAACGACATTTAACACCAATTTGCAGTGTTGGAAGTTTTCATGTAAGATACATGACAAGCGAGAATAAGGACTTTCATGTGTCTAAGCACAACCAAATAAACCCCATTCACTACTACCCTCCATCTCGGTCTTGATTAAGACAGCATCTTCAGTGACTATTCTCAGCCCTCATTTTTTAACACAGTATAACAATTGGATAAGCATTTTACTACCACTGAGCTGCAAAAATAATAAGCTTTTAGCTGCTTTAGCCGCTGAGATGTTTCAAAGGCAAAGAATATTTGACATGCAGCTTCTAAGTTAATCTTGTTCTTTTAATATTTCCTTTTAAATAGGAAAAATCAGTAACATTACTTTGCTATACAGTTTTATTCATTTTTAATCAAGCATGTTTCATCCCTATAGCATGATTAATTAACAAAGTTAATTAGCAATTACAGCCAACCTGCAAGAAAACAAAATCTTCTCTGAGGATTTGAAAAATTAAAACATGTTCATTGAGAAGTTCTCATGTTCGCTTTTGAAAAAAAACACCACATGATAAAAGGTTTACAAAAATGCTTTTTGAAAGCACAGTTTATGCTCTTAAGTTCGAATATTTGCATTGTAAGTGGCAAAATTCCCAGCCAAGGACTTCGCGAAGAGATAATTAAAGGAGCCAAACAAGGATTCAATTATATCCTTTCCAGATGGAACCAAGCACACAAGCATCCACTGTGTGGATGGAAGAAAGATACATTTCAAGTCTCAGTATCACTAGTAGATATTGCTGTAGCTTGTTCTAAAAAACAACAGTTTGAGGAAAGCACATTTAGTCCAAGAAAAACATAAACACGCTAAATAATCCTGCAAATTCTGAACTCTCCTTAAACGAAAACTTCTCCTTCACTCTCCCCATCAGTTCAACTCATTCAGCTTTCAGACAAAAAAAGCCTTTATCATATGACGGTGACATGTAACACACACGGCTTGGGGCTTCACTACAAAACTGATGCTTGAACTTCTCCCAAAGCACAGGGATCCAGGTGGGTCAGTCGACACAGCCACAAGCCCCCGCCTATCACATAGTTTTGAGCAAATGCTGATACTGTTCCTGATCTGGTAACAGATGCTCAGATCAAACACCACAAGAAAAGCTACTCTGGATGTGTGAAAGGCTCCCTTTTGCTTAGTTCTCCTTCTTTATATTGCTATTTTACGTCAATACAACAAAACAAAACTCTGGCAGTGAACTTCAGCTCCCCAAATTTTGAATTAAGATTTTCATTTGTATTTTGAAACTTCAGATTGAGAGGCTCTTAAATACAGGCCCTTTGCTTCTCCATCTATCACAAAAAAGTATTACTTAAACTACCTTCTGGATAAAGTTATGAAATAAAGGTTCCCTTAAAAGGTACTGAACTATATCCATTTGACAAAATAGACATACAGAATAAGGACATATCTTCAGTGGTAGATGATGATTTTACAGTTTCCATGAAGAAAAACAATTTTATCATTTTAGTGAATAACACAATCAGAAGTCAAAAAGAATGGAAAACGTCTAGTAGCATCATCCCAAACTAAGTTGTTGCTTCAGTGACCCTCAATCTCCACGACCCACCGGGAAGACAAGGGCTGTCAAGTGCTGACATGGTCCGTTCCTGCCGTGCTCCCAGCCTGCAGCCCCTGCCCTGCCAGCCTGCACTGACACATCTGCATGTTCAACACTGACACATGAAGACTTTTAACTTTTCCTATTCCCTTTTTCCTAAATAAATTATTATTTTCCTACACAGGGAAAGAAGGCAGAGAAAACGTAATAGGTATGATGGCTCCCAAGTAACTAATTTAATTGTTTCTCTACTTGCCTTTTTTTCCCATGAAAGCGCTTTCTTCATGTTTCATCCTCCCTTGGAAACTCTCACTCCAAAGTGATTCTATTTAGAAGCAGTCAGTTCTGCATCATAACATGAAGCCCAACTTAGCCTTTCATTTTATAACATTCACTATTTGTAAAGCTGGAAAACAACCACTTGACCCATTTAAAAAGTCAAGCTTTGAAAACACACTGATAGCATTTGTTTTATGTTTGGTGATTGTGTGGAGAGCGGCCAAGCTCTGTGCCAGCGAGTCCTTCTGCAGGCTATTTTGGAGCAGAGGAAGTCCAACCGAGTTTCCCACTCCATGCTATAGCTGCAAGATTCAAAAGGTGATTAAATGCTGCGTTCGTGCAGAGGTATGGCAAACATAAAAACAACTGAGACTCAGAATCTGAATTTGCAAGGTGTCCCTAAGCACTGCACCTTAGAACCACTTCCTATTTATCACCTACCAACATTATTTCTCTATAATTTCCCCTCTCCATATCATCACTTGTCACCACAGCATTGTTTTTCAAACAAACCAGAAAAAACACTGCTAAAATCCATTAAACATGGATTAAACATCACACGGTGCTAACAGCTGACCTAGGGGCAGGGTGCTAGACTGAGCCGAGAGCCACAAGCCCGGCTTCCTGAAGCCCCAGCTTTTCCTGGGAGGTTTTTCCCATCCATCTCTGACCAGGTTTGACCCCGTTGAGTCTATGAGATGTGACAAGGGAACAGCCCAGGGTGGAAAGGCTGCAGTGAACTAATGCGCCTCTTTCAGCTCCTATTGCGATGGCAGCGGTGAGGCTGCTGCAGCCGTCCCTCCGCTGAGCGGCACGGACACCGGGGCACCTGGTGCTGCAGAAACCTCAGCGCCGTGCACATTCTGAAGCCAGCCTTTCACAGTCACAACGGTTTAACTACATCTGGCAATAAAAGAGTCATCTCGCAAAGAAAAATTCGTTGCAAATTTAAAGCTGAGCAGAGTACGAGCTTTATTTGATTATTTTTACAATAATTGCAGAAACTGGAGTTACAATAACGGAAGTACTAATGCTGTCAAGCAGAAGCAGAATAGATAGGATGAGCCACCAGCAAGGCACAGGCTCCTATTTATTGCTAATCTGTAATAAAAGATAAGCGTAGAGAAAACATAATTTACATTAAACTGCTCTTCTACTAGACATGATACTGCCAAATCCAGACAAGCAGAACAGGCGGTAACTTATTTAAACCATATTTTCTTCGGGTGACACAGAGTAAGGAGAATAAAAAAAACAACAACAACAACAAACCACACACAACCCACACCAAAACAGAATTATAACTATAATCTAAAATAGGGATCAGCAATCTCCAGAAGCTCCTCACTGATTTTCAGGGAATTTTAATGCATATGAAATGTGAAGCAGAAGTTAAAGACGACCATCTGCTTACTGTCCAGAAGCATCCAGACGAGACACCAAATATTATACAAAACAAATAGCCTGGAAGAAGATCACAGGCACCACAGGGCTGAGTCACATACCTGGTCAGACAGGAAGAGAGGGAAACATAGGGGGGTCAGAGCCCTCGCCAGGAACACACAGGTTGCCTTGGGCTGGGGAAGAGCGGCAGAGCCATGGCAGAGGAATTACAACAGGAAAGGCTATCAGAGGTCCACGACACACAATCACAGAATTGTTTTCACGACAAATGACTCTCCCAACAGGGGCAGGGCAGCTGGGCACCTCAGCACTTCATTCTCCCATCCTAAGCAATGGCAGGGGCTGGACGGCCACACGTTTCCGACAGAAGCATCTTCTCTCACATTGACAATCTTTATCGCTTCATTGACATTTATTGTTTTCAACAGCAAAATTATTGGTGCAAGACTGCACACTTCAACAATTTGCTGATATTTCAGACATTTCAAATACATGGATTTTTTTAATGTTGGGGTGTTTCCTTCCACTATTGGTGCTGACTCCACAACACAGTCCACCTCTCAAATTCCGTATATATTCAGGGTAACAGTATATTTTTATGCTGAGGGTGGTGAAACACTGGCCCAGGTTGGCCAGAGAGGTGGTGGATGAACCATCCCTGGAGACATCCCAGGCCAGGCTGGACGGGGCTCTGAGCAACCCCAGCTGGTGAAGATGTCCCTGCTCATGGCAGGGGTGGCACTGGGGGAGCTGGGAAGGGCCCTTCAACCCAAACTACGCTATGATTCTATCAGACATAGGGAGGTCTAGACCCAAAGTTTAACACACTGGGTTTTGTTTTAGTTTTTGTTGTTGGGTTTTTTCCTCTCTCAAGCTTTGAGATGGTTTTTAACCTTGCTAATGTGGAAAAGTCAGCAAGAGAAATGTTTTTTTAAACCTTTAAATAACGTGCATTAGTAACGGCTAAACAACTAGAATGACAATGAATAGAGCCACCAACCTCTCTTTTACTTCCTTGACATGGAGACAGTACCAACCATCACAATCAATGCAGTTGCTAGATTAAGAAAAAACAGGTGAAAAAAGTGATTCTGTCTCCATGATGCAGACATTCAGTTGTAGGATGGAAGACTGATGTCTGTATGACACAATGCCAAATCATCAAGACAACTATGAACTATACCGAGCAATCATTTTACAAACCCCCAGGAACACCTCACTTACGACCATTACTCATGAGATCATGCATTTGGTTGCAACTTCTTTTTCTCATATATTCCCCTGAAGCCTTTCTTTTAGGATGAGATTCCAAGCAGAAGAAGAAAACAAGTGGCAGAAAAAAAAAGCTGGTATTTTTTATGATAACAGTAAAATAGACAGGAAAAAACCAAAACCAAAACATTTTCCTAATAATTTCTACAGTGTGCAGTCAGTAGTGAGAGATACTTACTGATTTCTGTTAAAAATCAGTCCAAAGACAAAACAGTAAACTGCAGCAGGCAAGGGAGTTATACCAACTTCATATCAACTTGAATACAACATTGAGTATTCAACTTTCAACATGTAAGAGTCAAGAAACACCAAGTGAACAGCACTACAGTATCGAACTCTGAAATACATCTGAAGTACAGTTTTTCACACTACAAATGAAATACTCCCACCATTACATAAACCTTGCATTTATCAAAAAGCATTAGTTAAGCTTTTAGCAGGACCAAATTCTGTGCAGATTGCTCTCTGTTTAAGCCTATTGGTTTACTACTACTACTAAAATACACTACTATGAATCAATAAGCACAGGATCTGACTCACAACTTTATTATTAAAAGTGGTACGTCAACCATAAACCTTGTTGCCTCTGTTTTGCAATCCACACCATAAGATACCTAGCGAGAGCAATTTGACAAATTCAGTACTATTGTAGTTTGGAATTTCTGAACATAAGTGATTGCTGTATCAATTTTAATGTTACATTAACAGCAATATTTGTATTTAATGCTGTATTATTTCTGCTGATAAGTTGCAATCCAAGAAGTATACAGTGGGAACTTATATGATTAGGCAAGCTGCCAAGTTCCCAAAGACTTATCATCATGGAAACCTCAGTGTTCAAACAGGAAAAAAAAAAAGCAGCAAAGCACTAATAGAAGTCAGTTTGGAATATTAATTCAGAAAAGGAAACTTTAAATTACAATGTAGTCAGCTATTGCACACAGATCCCCATCCTTTACTACACAAATGGACTGCTTGCTCCTCTTGCCAGGTGCTATTTAAGATATATTTTACACATAAAGGGTCTGTTTAATGAAAGCCCTAAAATGCTCTACAGTGGTATCAAGTTTCCTTCTGAGAACTCTTTCACAGCACAAGGCCTACAGTTGGAACTTTCTAATTAAAACAAACCAGTAGTGTTTGTCTTCTTTTTGACAGCCTCCTCAGAGCCACCGCACCATTCGTATGATCTCCAAGCAATTCTACACCACTACCTTTGCCTTTTTGTGCACTACTAACCCACCTGCTGTACAAGTATATGCTCCACGAGCCCCATTTCCTTAAATAGGATGGTAAGACAGACAAGCTGGTGAAAATCTCCCAGTTTAGCTCTATAAGCACAGCTGGGTTCAAAGTGGGTGATGGAGATGATGTAGGGTCATTGCCACATGATGGGGGGGGGTCCATGGGAACAAAACAACAGTTGAAGCCACCATCTTTCGTCCCCTCTTATTTCCAACACATACAACTGCCATTCCTCATTTCACGTGCCCACAAGATGCTTTATTGGTCCTGATCCCCAAATACACCTGCTCTTATTGCTGGAAGTACGGAATCCGATGACATCTGGAGCTGACAGGAGCCTGGCAATGCATCAGTCACCAACACAAGGAAGACGCTGCTACAGCAGATGCCACTTTTGAAAGAGTCAGATTTTGATTTCTGTGACTCGGTGAAATTAAAAGTCACAGCAGTAATGTAAATATAGCCGCTCTCCCTACAAAGCCATCAGAAGATTCATTTTTTCTTTTTAGTGTACATTCAAGAAAGAAGAGAGAGAGCAAGGATTAGTAAGAAACCACTATGTCTAAGAGTACTTTTCACATCTTGCATTTCTCCAGTGTATCACTTGGCACTTCTACTCTTCTATAGATCTAAAACCAGCCTTCTGTTCCAGGTTATGCACTGCATGGCCATTAGGGGAACTGTGGTTGTCCTTCCTCTGTTTAACTGCTCCTCGCAGGGTCTTTTGGCTTATGAGTGTGTAACGTCTTCCCTGGGGCTCTGCTGTTCATTCTTAAGCTGGGTCCAGCCATCTCTAGACTAGATAGAGTCTCAGTTCTTGTGTTTTTGGTTGGGGTATTCTCTGTGGTTTGATCCATATAGCATGCACATTTACACTAATTTTACTGCACTGTTTACTGCTGTTAGTTTTTGGAAATATTTTGGAAATATCTGGAATATAGAAGTTGTCTCCTGATATATGAAGAAACCTCTGTTTTCCAACCTAGACAGTGATGAATCCTGAACCTCTTCTGCCATTTCTAGCAGAAGATAATTCCTTTTTCCACTAAGCCTGGTCTCAAGAAGACCTTGAAAAAAAATAGAAAAACAAAGGAAGAAACAAGCAAACAAGGTTTTCTTTTTGCAGAGAACTTGAAAGTTGAGCTTGTTAGCTCAACAAATCCCCCAATCACTGGTTGCTCACATGTACTTTTTCTCTGGAGATTTCTCACATGGAGATGATGTGCTGTGAAAATTCTTTTGAAAGGATATGCATTTCCCTAAAGGATTTTTAATGAGAATTTATTACTCATGAAAGATTCAGTATTGGCAGCACTTCAGTCTTCAGTTAATGATCTTTGTTTATTAACATAAAATGCATCGCGCTTAACAGGAGTGTAACTTTCCCAACCAATGCATCAAAGCACTAAAGAATTCTCACTCCGTCAGTCTCACCCCCTGCGGCTGCATGAGAGGGTGGTAGCTGAAGTTTATATGGCTGTCCTCTATGAAAATCAAGTCAGAACCTTTGTTTCACATAAAGCTGGAAATCATGGAAACATTTTTTCATAACCGAAATTACTCAGACAAACTCACAGCAATGCTAGCAGACTGCTATTAGTTCCTATAGTGTCTATCCATTCATGCAAACCTTTAACCAGTAGTAGAAGACCTTTGCTCACTCCTAATCGCTCCTAAATTCCACGGGTAACATTCATGCCAAGTGCTGATTCCACATGCTGTTAGTAAATGACGGGCTCTTGAAACTCACTGAATTTGCAAGAGCAATGAAGGCTACAGACAAGCGGGTCTGTTTCAGACACTAAGCACAACAGTTTGGACACTAAGCTCAAGCAAACTTAGTTTCCACTGCTCTTTTCATAACTAGCTTTCCTTCTGTTCTGCCGGAGTGATACACTCGGCTCTCATTTGTTTGTGAGGAGGTTTAGAAATATTTTCTCCTTGTCCTCTACAAAGCTTCCCAGTTTTGCTCTTACAGTTCAAAGAAGATATCTGATTTTCATTCATTAATGGTTGACCTCTACCTGTTTGCCACTCCTTTCTTCCCAGACCATCACAACACATTCCTGGTATTCTCTGTAACCTCGTGGGTTTTTGGTTTTGTTTTGTTAAGGCCAAAGGCAGCTGAAACTCAGAGTAGCATTTTGTGTTGCAAGCCATCCTTCCCCAACCAACTCACCTGAGAGATGAGAGAATTTCTTCTCACATCATTTTACAGGAAAGCAAATAAACTGAACTGTGAGATGCCACGAACACCCTCCGGGCACAGCAGAAAAACAGCAGCACCAGTTTCCATGAGCATTAACCCCTGTGCCATGACACTGAGCACCGAGACTGCAGAGCATAACACACGTAATCAGGAAACCATCAGAATGGGTCAAAATATATGCCAAACCAGCCTATCAGAGAGACAGATAGATAAATATATATAGAGAGAGAGAGAAAGAGAGATTTGCTTTCTATAAAAGGGAAAACAAACATGTAAAGCATATATGAATACCTACAGGACAAGTAACTTTTTATTTTTTAAACATGCTCTGGAGCAACAAACAGTAGAAGGGGCAAAAAGGTTACTGAAATGATAGAAATGTAGTTTACAGCACGCAATTTAATAACTGGTCAAGATTGAGCATGTATGTTGAAAGACATGCAATATATACAACACTGCTGTGAAATCAGCTATTCTATTTTACAGGTACATATCCATGACCTCTACTACCAAAAGCATTAGTGCATCAATTAAATTGTTTTAACTTATATGGCAATAGTGGAAAAAAATTAAACCAATTATGAAAATAATTTCAAAGGTTCATCCATTTTTCCTAATTCTGAAAGTAAAAAGCATGTTTCACAGTTAAAGGCCATTTCAGATAAGCTCTGCCAAGATCATCTTTTATAAAATCATCCACTTTTGGTAAAAATGTAAAAATGAACGATTTGTACTTGAAGAGCAACGTCTTATTTAATGATGAGCAGTTGGTTCTCGGGACACATGAAATTATTTTCTAAGAACATTTCTCAAATGTGTACATACAGTATATTTTTGATGTATTGATAGACAATAATTGTCACTTAGTTTTTAGGTTCAGGAATGCAGTCCTGTTTATTGACTCCACAGCTTTGGAGAGAGAAGGTAATTCAGCCACTTCTATAAATCTCTCTGAACTTCACTCACCGACTGGTTTTGTGAAGAGGAAAGAAAAGTATGAAAGCTAATAACAGGGAATATTTTTTAGGTGACACCACAACAAATTTCCTTGGAAAAAGTTATGAACTGCTGGGCTTCCCTCCATCTCCCCCCAGGCAAGTGAACATGCTCCAGTATGCCTTACAGAAAATAATGTGCTCTAAACCACGTCTCACTATGTCAAAAAGAACTAAAAACAGTGGGTTGAAAACTACTTTGAAGTATCCTTCAGTAACCCAACACACAAATCCATATTCATGCAGCCTTACAGCAATAAAATCAATTCCATGCTAATAATTGTTTCTTCTATCACTCTGTCTACAAAAGATGGCCAGATAAAGTCAAAGGCAGTGGCTTCTGACTCATTATGTGTTTTGACAGATGATTAACTGGAACCTCAAACTTCAGCTTCATTGTCTCAGTAGACCTTAAAGAGGAGATTAAAAACTTGCTTTCAGATGGGCAGGAATGGGCAGGAATGGGCAGGAATGGGCAGGAATGGGCAGGAATGGGCAGGAATGGGCAGGAATGGGCAGGAATGGGCAGGAATGGGCAGGAATGGGCAGGAATGGGCAGGAATGGGCAGGAATGGGCAGGAATGGGCAGGAATGGGCAGGAATGGGCAGGAATGGGCAGGAATGGGCAGGAATGGGCAGGAATGGGCAGGAATGGGCAGGAATGGGCAGGAATGGGCAGGAATGGGCAGGAATGGGCAGGAACCCACTCAAAGAGCGACATTTGTACTGAACCCAACAGCGACTGGCACACACGGGTTAACGTTAATATAGAAATTATAGTTGTCGGTTTAAACAACAGTCACAGCATAGGGTAATATATTCAAAACGTCATCTAACGTGTTCAAGTAGAGATGCAGAAACTGAGTTACCAATGACAGTTTTACCATATAACACACCAGTCTAACACTTAACACTGAAAATGAAATCCAGAGCACATCAGACATATTAGTGGAGCAATGACAGCATTTCTGTGTGTATTTATTAAGCCATTTGAATTCACGTAGAGTCAAATCACCACCTCAGTGGTTGCCTAGGGATGAAACAGAGAAGACTGAATAGCAATGGGCACAAGATCCACCTGAGTTACTCAAGTTGTTCTACTGAGCTTGATAAAAAAAAATAACATGCACATGGTGACCTGAGCTTGCTTTAGTCCAACATCTTTAAAACCTGCTCTCTGAATGTTATATACAAACATTACCAGATGAAACCCGGGTACTGGCTATCCTTTCAGCTAGTATAGCTCAGAGTTGGGACAGAACTGTTAATTAAAACTTTTCCAGTTGTTCATGATGTGACTGAAAATCTTATTACGAAAAACTGTACTGCCATCACTTTACAAAAAAACAACCAAAAACCACCACACCCAGCTTTCTGTTTAAAACATGAAAGAGAGAAGCAAACACCTTCAAGAAATCCCAGATAAAACAACCCTTGAGGCTTTTAAATGCTTTTCCCCAAAGACATCAGCCAGATCTGGTTTTGTGAATAAGGCCAGTTTCTCAAAGCTCAAATAGCATCAGCTTCAATGGAAGTTCAACTTCAGCAAACAAAACAAGTAATTTTAAAGATACGGGTAAATAAGGATTATGATGTGTTAGCGCTGAGGTATTTCTAAATATCAAATGTATATTAAGAAATACCTAAAATATTAACTGTCTAATGTACAAAGATTTTCAGCAGTTCAAACGTCAACTAGATACTCCGGTAAATCTGCATTTCTTCAGTTTCCACAACAAATAGCGCGTTTTGAAACCAATCTGATGTTTGATTAAAGCTCCTTACCACTTTTCACAGTGGAAAGATTCCAGCATTGTATCTGGGTAATGAACTGTGCTCTGAAATGACGACTTATACGCATCACCACAGCCTGTTACATCACCTTCAGTAGGAAGCAAAATAAAAATCACACACAGTGCTCACATAGCATCACCACAAGTATTACCTCATTTACAGAACCAGGAAAAAGTCAGTTGCAAATCCAGGTATCGATTATTTCAAAATTTAATTCCCCAGCCAAAAGCCATGCCAAGCAAATAAACCCAGTAAAAAGCATTTGTCAATTAAGTAAGTGAGCCTAATCTTGATTTTAAGTTACTTTGATATTAGAGCTCATAAAACTAGAACCACACTTTAAGTACCCGTGTTAATAGAGGAGGAAGAAAAACAGCAATATATAAAACTGGTGATAAATTTTGTAGGTGAATCTCCTACATCATTACATGGCCATGCCTTCAGTTTATACAAGACCAAAGCAGCTGACAGAAAGTACATCGATGGGCATTTTGAATTTTTGCTGCTTAAACCTAAGGTGCATATTTACTTTGAACTCGCGGGATGTGGGTAAAGCTGATATAGGCACCCACTTTAACATACGCCACCAATACTTAGCAATTTTTTAGACTAAGTCAACAGCAGTGATCTCCTTGATTCATTAGCAAAATTGTAACAGTGGCTCTGAACAGCATTTTACAAGAGTGCAAAAAGAACTGAAAGTACTTTTATATACAGAATATATATTATGAATGGCCTAAGCTGCTACACAGGTGTTCAGAGTTTTTCCAACTCAGAGGATCAGTATCTAAGAGAAGTTTGGTTTTGCTTTCCCTTCTGAAAGTCCCCAAAGCAGAAGAGAATTGTTCTCCTTTTTCATCATGCTCCAAGAACAAGCACCTTTTTTTGATACACTAAGATGCTTCCATGTTGACATATTTTTCTTAACAAGATATTGTCTTAATTAATTATGTTTATCATTTGGAGGTTATCTAGAAGATATGTTAAAGATTTTTTTAGTGAAGCAGAAAAACCCCAGAAGTTTTCAGATTGCATATTATTGCTTACAATAAAATCAGTACCTGCTCATCACTGCACATTCCATAGAAGTTTTCACAGTTGACACTGAAAGCTGTTATCACCTAATTCCACATGGGAGTGAAATACTAGGATTTTAGTCTGCACAAAATAGCCACAAATTCATCCCTTAATGAAACATTGTCAGTGAGAACAAATAAGGAAGACACAGTAAGTCTTGCTCTGCCCATGAAGGTGAGGATTTGCATCAGCAGATCTTCCACTGGCCCCGATTACAGAGTTCTCACTTGGGATCAACACAACGTCCCTGCGCGTTAAATTATTATACAGCTACTTGTGAAATTCAAAATTATTTCAGTCAGCATACGTGAGGGGTGCACTCCTCCTGTCTGAACTAACTAAACTTTGGTCCAGGCAAATGTTCAGCAAGTCAGTCTGATCAAAGTTAATCCTACAGTGTGAGGCTATCGGTGAGAAATCCACCCCCCCACCAGGCCTCGGGCCTGTAAAATCTCTTTTGCTAGTGCCTTGCTGGCCAGCCAAAAAATCAGACTGGTAGGGATTTACCAGAGAGGAAAGGGAAGAAAAATGCTCTCACTGCCACAAAGCAAAATGCCCCTCTGAACCTTCAGACTTTTAGTTTATTGATCTCCTTTTTGGTAGAGGCCTCCAGCTGCCATCACACACTGGCTAGAGTTTTTCGGTTTTAGGTTATAAATCTGCTCAGAGGATTTTTCAAGGAGTTCACTGACCAACCATCAAAGGCCACAGTGGAGGACAGGGCCACACGTTCAACTACTCAACTGTACCTCCTGCACCCATCCTCTCTACGCTTACATTTTATTTCCTCCACATTTTCTTTCTCTAGCTCTCCAAAGCACACTGCTTTGTCACCAGTATTTCTACACTATTGAAGCCAACAGATTTTCACCAATTCTAATTCACGTTTTGGTGATGTCCTCCTAAGCAAACTTGGTTCAACCATGAAGTAAAAAATTACAGTTAAAGCCATTTAGTAACATCCGCGTACCATCCCTTGCCATCCCAGAAGAGCAAAAACCTGGGAGTGAGATCCAACTTAAAACCTCTGAAGAAGTTAGAACACAAGAGCTGTCTGGAAATGCGGTAACAGCCACTGGATCTATAACCACAGAGAGCAGACAGAGCCTCTTCTGTTATTTTACATTGAGAGAATGAGAAAAGGCACCATAAATTTACACAAATTGCTCAAATATGATGATCTGAGTACTCAAATACTTATTTCTGCCTCAGTGATCGGGAAACGTGCAGTTTGAGCTGGCAATACAAGCACATGTTAATGACTCCCAGAACCAGCTCCAAGCGGCATGCCCTGAAGCCTCATTGCAGAGTGAAATGAAGACATCGCCCATGCTAACCTCAAAAAGTCATCTCATACTCAATGCTTGTTTTTACACAACATACTGCTGTAGTAGCTACTGCCATTTTTATGCTCTTCTGTACACACGAGGTACAAAATATTGGTTTTATTTTAAACCAGGGAAAGTTTGAGGGTTTTTCTAACAGGCAGGCATTCTTTTTCCATGTCATTTTAAAAAAGAATTAAACATCTAGATCACAACATCCAACAAGAAGCAATGGTGGAAGTCATGGCCAAGCTTGCTTATTCTTAGAAATAAAGTTGAGCAGCTTCAGGACCTCATCTTTTGAGCGTAGATAGCATTCTAGCATATCAGATGCTGCAGTAATGGGATTTCGTAAATCCGAAATGCATTCATATTGTGTACATAAAGAAATCTCTTGATGTTTTACTTACTTTAATGCTCTTTTTCATCCTATGTACCCACCATGCCCCCCTGCTTTCAACATCTAATAACCAATACATCTGATGAAAATTAATTGTCTTGACAGCTTGCATAAAAACTATAAAGGTCCAAAGGAAAAATGCTGTGGCAGCATTTTCTTTCTCTGTAGGACAGTAGCTATGGAAACTATCTTTAGAGGCCAACTGGCCTTCATCCCAGTACAACACACACACACACAAATCAAACTGCTACTTTCAGTGGGTTAGTCAGTGGCATGAGTCTTAATTGTCAACCTCTACAACATTGCCACATGTCAGCTAGAGCAAAATAGTCATTGATTTTGTTGGGAGCAAAGCTGATATGACATTATACTACTATTACAGACATAGATAATGCAGAGCCTTACAAACTCTGCTCATATTGATAATTATTACTATAATCCGTTACAAAGAAAGTATAAAACACGTCAAACTAAAAGATCAATGTGCAAATTATCCATTTTTAATAGAAAATATTTTGTTAATTATTATGCTAGAAATAATTTAGTCTTATCCTCAGGTAAATACTTGCAGCCAAAGAGGAAATCTCTAGTCTTACTTAACTGTCACATTTCACTAACTGAAGCTCCTACGCTTTTCTAAGGGTTTTATCCCATACAGTTAGCCTGAACAAAAGCTGTGATTTCTAATACAATCTGACCAAAAAAAAAATCATATTTTTTTTATGAATGCTGGGAGACTATGAAAGGTTTTCTCTCAAAAGGTAAGACAAAGATGAGCTAGAGGCTGACAATTGCAAATGCATGCAGCAACTTCCATTACCAAGCCCTGAAAAGTCCCCGTAGAACAGCAATCACAGGTCATTAATGAGGCACTCGAACTTTTGAAGAAATGTGTCTTTCATCCAGAATGGTATTCAAAAGATAGCGAAATATTTCAGTCATTAAGAAAGCTACCTACAAGGAAGAAAGCCAAAGTACGCATATATCTCAAGCACACAGGCATTTCCATCTTTGCATAGGTCGGTATTTCACAACCATATGACTCTGCAACACTGCAGTACTCCAATACTTTTCCTCAGTTTTCCTGGAAAACTTCTGCCCACACAGCAATTCTTATTTAAACGGCTTATGGAGACTACCCAGGCAGGGCAGAACTATGCAGATCAGGTTTATGTTCCATCAAGAGCCAAATTCTCCCCAGTGCCACATGACACTAGCTGGGTGTGGGTCTACTGGGGGCCATGGAAATGCAACATCTTAAAAGATCTAGCTGGAAATGTTGGTACTTTGAAGTGTACTACAAAAAACAAACAGCAGTGCATGAATCCCAGGCTAACGTACCATAAGACAACAGGGCTGGCTGTTGGCCAGTTATCCAGGTAACCACTGAGCATCCACAAATCCGATTATAGTTGCATTCAAAAGAGCCTATGCTTATTGGCAGAAGATAACTACAAAGCAAGGCATGTGCCAAAAATACAGGATACCTACAAAACTTTAAAGTTCAATTTAGCTCACAGATTACAACCACCGTTATTCATGGATGTCTAGATCTCCAACCTGCTGCTTCCACAGAGAAGCTGCATTTCACCCTCTCCTTACCTCAAGGGGATCTGCTTGTAAGAGCTCGTGCACAGGCAGGCTGGATTCACAGCAGCCCTGTGCTGACAGAGCTCCACTTTGCCCGCTGGAGATGCACTTCTCTAAACCAACCACTACGCTGGCCAACTCATTTTAAATTGAAGCCAAGCATGCTATTTTCAGACCACTAAACCCCTAGGGATTATTATAAATATCAAAGCAGGTCAAGACCACATTTGTTGCTGCGTTTTCTCTCGCTCACAACTAACGATCAAACGATGACCCCTGCAGGTCCCTCATTCGGTGGCACAGCCATCCCTTTGGGGTGGGCAGGGAGAGGTGCCACAGCTTCCCACAGCCCCAGGGAAGGCCCACACGGTATAATAGCTACTGGCCATCCCAGTCTGGCGCTTTGTAACCTCAGCCACAACCTTCACCAATCTTGATTTTTCACAGATGAAAGCTTCTTTGTCTTACTAGAGGAAAGACAATCTTTGAGCTGTATTTATTAAAGATCTAGCAATTAATGTCTATTCCTTCTTTTTAATAAATTAGCGCTGTGTCAAGTAGCTTCCTCTATAAAGTAGTCTCTCAGAGATGTGTATTTAGTTGCACCATGTATCAGACAGTCAAAGAAAAAAATCAAAACCTTGAATGTAGTCTTAATCCAAATTGTTTCACTGGTTGACTGCTCATCTCACCATATGGGAAAGGAGCTTTAACATTTCCTACCCAAACCTCACTGATGGGATATTTTGTAATATGACTGTAAAAGAAAAAAAGAGACCTAAGTTTTCTGAAGGCAGAGAGAAATTCAACACTGATTTGAATAGAAAGAGGGTGCAGACACCCAGCTGTAGAGCTGTGATTTCATCCTGTCATGTAGGAGCTCTGCATCTGACATAATGACTGGGGGACTGGAGGGAAGAGGGTCATGTCATGCTTAGATCCCCTCAGTGCCATCAATAAATCCATGCCTGACTGGAACTATGGGTTATATTTCACATCTAACAATAGTTCTCATTAATTTATGTATTACCCTTGCATATACCCAGCAAAAGCTTGTAGCAAAACACACCAGAACTATTATTATTATTACGTGCCTCACACTGAGGTTTGATCCTGCTACTACTAAACAAACCAGGTTATGTTTCAACCAACTTGGATCTGACTCAAAAATCTGTGGAACATGTCACCATCATAAAAGAGAGAAGATTAACAGAATCGAAAGGACAGACAATAGCGCTTATGTGCTAAAAGCCTGACTTCTTTTCCCGTGTTAATCTCATAAGAGACACCCATGACTGAAAACCTTGTCTTACTTACCATCCTTAATACTATCACAGCTATGCTACTACCAAGTGAAGATGTTAAGGAGATCAATCCAGACTATAATAATATTTATCTAAGTATTGCTATAAATATATTTCTTAGAAAAGCCTTTATGTGACAAGGGAGAGATAAACTCACATATTGCTACGTCCCAACCTATCCAGCCTTAACCCTAACACAAAATCCACAATCAGCAAACAAAATGCACAGTAAGTACTCAAGTATGTTTTCATTATTCTATGAAGTGAATCCACCAGAGACCACTGCCATCCTTTCCTTTATGTTAAATACATCCTAAACCAATGAGTTAGAGCATTAGCTTTTATCAAAACTATTTTTAACTAGTTATGAAAAATTTGATCTTTTCTTTGATGCAAGTATCTTGACTCCAGAAAACAAGCCCCAGTAAAATCAGAGATACCACACTTGCTCTCTTCCAGTTTTACAACTTGGTTTCCATCCTCATGCTGTTGCAGATCCCAATATCTTTCTCCATTTGTGATTTCACACTTCCTAACACCTGTATCACAACCCCCAAGACCTGACCACCTGTTCCACTGCAATTTTTTTTTCTTATTCATTTAGTTCTGACACTTTCCTTACACAGCTTTTCAAACCAAATAGAATATCCCTTTGCAGTTAAGTATTTTCTACCTTTAGATTAATTCATGCAAATCTGCAGTTCTCCTCCTGAACACAACTTCACTGTTTTCTTCCAAGAAGAACTAAACCAAAATCCAACAAGGCCATTTTCTTTTCCCCTGCCAAGCTGGTGTTGATCTCCCAGCCCATCCTCTCACCCACCCACATCATCTGCCTTACTCTTCCTTAGGGCTCTTCTGCCCCTGGTTCCTGTTCTTACCACATAGGTCTATTAACATCTTTTCTGGCTTTAAAAAAAAAACAAAACAAAACAAAAACAAAACAGAGTCATCTTCGGTCCTACTTCATTCTCTGGGATCACTGAACACAGTCCAGATTGCCACTCATCTTCACACTTTTTATCCATGTCTTTCCTAGCAAATAAACAGAATGAGCATTCAACCCCCTTGTGCAACTGGACTCCAAGAACCAAGCCTCAGTTCCTCATCAGGGAACCAGGAAGGCCCACAAATCCTGGCTCAAACCATGGAGTCCAGATCTGGAAACTCTGGGATGTTTTGGGATTTCGTGGTGTTCTGATGCAGAGTTTGGCCAGAGGCAGTCCATCCATGCTCACAAGCCCAGAGACACCAGCATTCGTAGGCTCCTGATATCTAAAGGTCTGATATGCATCAGTGCCAGCCATGGACAGTCATAGCAGTTTTGAAGTAACTTTCAGACACCTGATCTTGTGAGAATGTCAGACTCTGAGAAAAAAATAGAGGTCTTGATTTCAAAGGAAATCTGCTCTCTGACCAATGTTTCCTTGCTTTCCCTTGTACTCTGCAGTCTACTTCTCTGATCACTTGCTGATCTTTGTTTCATATGCACATTGTGAGGTTTTGGGACGACATTCTTTCTGATCATATTTTAATCCACTATGTGCATTCCCACTGGTAACTTAATGTGCTGAGGGGTACTTCTTAGCTGAAAACTTGTCTTGCATGAACAATTAAGGTCTTGAGCACACCATTCATAAGGCTGTAGATTCCCTCCCGCTGCTGTGCACCAGGACAACAACCAGAGTACCCCAGGTGTAACGTAGACACAAGGTCCCCAGCAGTCAACCCTCGGGAGCATGCCCAGGACCAGCAGCTGGTGCAACTTATAGGGCCCACTGGGAGATAAAGTAGAGGTGTGGTCCTGGACCCACAAAGGATCACAGCAAATAATCAAGTTCTTCTCTTATTTGTGCTGTGTCAGTCAATAATACTGATGTCCCTCTTGAGTCCTTGGCTAGGCCCGTACTTCAATGCCAATGCAAATGTAAATAGCTTATTTTAATAAGAGTGAGCATTAAAAATCAAACCATAGCAGCATACTGCAATACCGTAATTTCTCATTTTAAGTAACTCTGAAAACGATAACTGGATGTTAATACTAACTTACTTATATACAAGAGACAACCTATAGCAGCAGTAGTACCAGTAGTAAAGTCAGTGTTACATGGGAGAGCACCCTGCAGTGAAAAACAAAGTAAATTTGTCCTACTTATTGAACTACAAATACCCACCTAGGGCTTAGATACCAGAAGCATTCCCAGCAGTCCCCTGTATTACCACATGTGCTATTTACAAGAAAATATATTTTATATGTAGTAAATTGTTTGAAAGTTGGCATGTCAGATTACCATTAACACCAACAGGAATTATTACGACTCAATCCCATCTTCAGTAGCCACCAGGAATCACTTCACTGCAGATGTCAAGAAGGCCAAGACACTCCACATGTTGAGTATGGCTCAGTCGGTAGCTTTGGATTACAACCAAAGTCAACAGAAAGATGCATTTATGGCACTAGGTTTGGTTTACACTTTCTACTTACTGCATTTTACACAGTTATGTTTTTATTAAGGATATAGCTGCAGTCAGTCAGCAGGTTGATCATTTTACAAACTACGAATTGGCTTTTATACCCAAGACTAGAAACACACCATGTAACTCAGACATTGACAGCAGGCATGAAGAAGAGGTACACAGGCACCTCATTCAAAGAAGAAGAAAGGGAAAGGGCAGAAAAGCTCTAAAAAGGCCAACTTCTATTGCCACAGAAATGGCTGTGCTTACAGCAATGAAATCTGGAATCATTCTAAAAGCTTAAAGCATATAGTTCATCTTCCGCAAAAAGAACTGCTGAGGATAAGCAAGTGGTGTACTCGGGCACAAGTAACTTGGTTATCAGCAAGTATACAATGGGATGAAGATTTTAGTTTCCTGTAGTGGCTTAGACCAACAGCACGGGCAAACTCTTGGCACAGAGAAGAACTGAAAAGTCTAAAGGATTCAAGTGAACATAATGAGAGAGCAGCTGTATTGTCTATTTAGAACAACACAGGGCACCAGGAGCCAAGAGTCTATTTAAATGGGCTTATACACAATGCAAGGGAAGTTATTAAAAGACTGAACAAAGATGCACAGGGAAAGCAACAGGTAAATGTTTGGCTCAGATACTCAGAACGACATGGAATTAAGAGAAATCCTAAGAAGAGAGATATGGAAAAGACGACGGATTCTTTTTGTTCCTTCACAGCATACAGCAGTGCTGAAAACTTTATTTCTGTGATATTTCAAACCTTTTTCCATGTCTTGGTTTTTCCTTCCTGATCACACTTGCATTTTGATTATTCTGAGGACTATTTTATGTTTCAGGTGTGAACAGTCAGTGCGCACACCACAGCAGAAGAGGTACTTGACTCTCCTCTATGAGCCATTAATTGCTGTATTTTTAAGATTTTTCTCCTTTTGAAAAAAACCTTCCCATTTTCATTTCAAGGGATAAGTACAAAAGAAAAATAAATTCTCAAAGACCTAGAGAACTCCAGGGTCTGTGACTTTTAGAAGAATTTTGCATATACGAGTCTTACTGGCAGAACACCCAGTCTTCCTCTTCATGTTTAAATCATTTGAATATATTTTCAAACAAAAAAAATAATGAAATTGTCTGACTTTTTTATTCCATCCACATCAGCTTGGTTCTGTTTCCATCACCTAATATCCTAATACTACCAATTCTTTGCTCCTTCCAAGGAGCTTCCATTACACAATGTAAATGAGATCTAAATATGAAGAGTTACAAACAATAAACAGCATTTTGCTCTAGTAATCCCTCCAGACCTTCTTCAGAAATGGAAGCATAACTGCAAAACCTACCAGGCTTCCGGTTGATGTTTTTACATGAATGCTATTAAAATTGCCATTTGCATCATCTGACTTCTGAGCAATGGCAATTCTGCATCAGTGCTCTGACAAGCTCAGCTTCACCACGGGGCAGCTTCTGGTGCAAAGATCAGCCTCACACCTCCAGAGAACCATAAGCCAAAAGCAGAAACACAATTCCCGCTGCTTAAATACCAGCCTCAAGCCAGCTCCATCTCACTATTCAGCTACATTTTAAATGAGTAACCAAACTAATGGCAGCCACCTACCGTAACTCCCAAGAATAGGAGCAGAGCAAAAGGGGATTGGAGTGTTTTGGCTTCTTTTTGTACGGCACCTCTTTGCAAACTTTAATCCTGCGAACTACTACACTCATGCTTAATTTTACAGGCAGAGTAGCCTATTTCAATGGTGTAACTCTAAGGTTAAGCAGGTGTTTAACTGGTTGCAAAATGAGGGTCTTAAATGGAAAATTAATCAGTGTTAGAAGTGGATTTATGCATAACACCTGGCTGCTGCTGCTGTGTAGGGATTTATCTGGCGGAGTCAAGCAGAGGTGCAGCAGTGATGCTCTACAACAGTTGTAACTAACCTTACAGAGCACAGAAGTGAAGTTAACCATTAAATAATTATCACAGAAAGGGAGGTTCTTTACTTAAAAGGGAAGGTCACACCAAATACCTACGAAGCATACATCTATACCTCACTCCAGCAAGAAAAAATTGTTAGGTGCTACAGGCAGTTAACAGCAACGATGCAGGTGAGAAAAAACTGGTCAGAATAACCTTCCTAGGAAACTCTCTAACACCACTAAGGTACAAAGAGACCAGATTGAAAAAGTCAAAAAATACAACATATAATGGGATATAATAGCTAAAGGATATAATGTTCCTGTCTGCAATGTCCAGTGAAAGAGGAACTACACGAGAGATAACTGAAAACATTCTCAAGTTCTGGGTTCTTTTTCATTTTTCCATCAGAGCTCAGCACTGGACTTCCAATTCATCCTGAATGATCAGCGCACCGCTGCGCTGGGGGGGTGACACCATATGGCTCCCTTTAACCGCGTAAATTGTACGCTGTGACATGAATGGAACTGCTCCATGTACACAGTCAATCACCAGGCTCCAGGATTTGGTGGAACGGAGATTAGAGCCGCTCTGGGAATGAGCGGGGGCTTCAGAGAAGGGCAGCACAGAGTCTGGCTCAGACTGCTGTTCTGCACCTCTCAAACCCGCTGGGTCACAATCAGTTCTGGGATCGCCTTAACCTGTGTGACTCCAGATTTTATTAGAGTATTTTTAACACAACAGCAATCTTATAATGTTCTTTTTCATACTGTTCCCCTGCACAGCACAGCGAATTTCAAGTTTTGAAAGAAACATGTCAATCTACAGCAGCAGAGACCTGATGACATTTTTACCCTTGCTACTGGCAAAGCCTCATCTAATGCCAGCAGCACTAATCCCAGTGTTCACCAGCAAAGGGACTAAGGCATGGCAAATCAACTACGGGTACTGGTCTCTTTATCCTAAAAGGGGATACTGTATATTTAGTTGACGTGATCTGTTTCTTCTTTTAACAAGAACTGGAAAAAGATTTTTGGTATTTCAGGCAAAAAAAAGTATGTTTGGTTCATCACCAATGACCACCATCAAAGTTCACAGAAAATAATTCCTTAGCATTCCGATTACTGCCTAGTTGTTCCCCAACCACATTTAAAAAATCTAGCCTGCCCATCCCAGCATTTCAGCACAATTTTTATTGACCTACTAACCTGTAACTCTGGGAAGCCTGGAGCTAAGAATGCAATAATGACTAGCAAATACAAGTCCCCAAACAGAGTGTAATAACCTTAAGTAAACTACTGCCAAGCAAAAGTCCTGCAGATCAAACAGTTCCCACGAAGCCTTATGCTATTAACTAGCAAAAAAGTCCCATGATATCTCCATAGTCGTGCCCAATAACAGAGCACTGCACTCTGTTTACTTACATAGCTTATCTGCAATCCAGTAATGTATACACTCAATCCTCAGATGTAAATCACTTGTCTATTTAATGTTACTTCACTTGCTAAAAACTTTCTACTGATAAAGAAGGGGTTTATCTGGAATATCAATTTTTAAGGGATGTAAAAATTTACAGTAGATGTTTATAAATCATTTCCATTCAGGAGTCAATTTTATATCATTATGTGAGGAAAAAGAATTGTACATACATTAAGTTAGCAACAATGTAATATTTATGTGGCTCTGCTTTTTCCTAAAGGAAAATCCAAGGCCCAATCACACTTACTCTACCTTGTTTCAGTCATTTTCTGGGTAAACCAATCTCAGAAGATAGACAGTAGATCTAACACGCTACTAAAGTCACCAGAATCAACAACTGAAAGCCTGGTCAGACAGCAATGGGTCACTCAGCATTCTGCATTTACTTTACACCCTATTGCTTTGTGTATTTTAACTCGAACTCATTCCAAAAAGATCTCTTTTCTGCCTAATGTACTTCTCCCATTAGTACAATCTCCCCCTGGTGATTTGTACAATGTGGAGGACTCAATTTTTGAACAAACAGTAATGAAAATTAAAAAAATAAATAAAGCTCGTTAGGATGCTCCTGCCAGACTCACAAGAAAACCTGCAGCCTCTGAAGCAACAGGGCTTCAACGCTGACACCACCAGCTTCCCTCCCTGCGCCACAAGACTGAAAACGGAGGAAAAAAGGCGGATTGCACGTTCTCCCCGGCCCAGGAGGGGCAGAACCCCGCGGCAGGGCCGGGCGCGCACAGGCGCGGTGCGGCGCTCCGGGGCGGCCGCCCTGGGGATCGGGGCGGCTCAGCGCGGCCGCGGGGTTCTGAGGCTCATCCGGCCCCAAGGCAGCTCCGCGGGCGCGAAGCGCGGCCGGTCGGCGCCGCAGGGCACTCGGCCTTCCGCACGGCTCTGCGGCGGGCGCGGCCGCCCCGGGCTACGTGGCTGGCGGGGCGGGGAGGAGGCCGGGCCGGCGGCGGGGAGCGGCGGCAGGTGCCTCCCCCCGCCCGCGGGACGCGCCCGTCCCCGCGAAGCTCCGCGCCCCCCGGGCGGGGGAGCGGCGGGCGCCGCCGGGGTCGGCGAGGGGGAGCCGGGGAAGGGGAGGAGACGGCGGCGGCGGGGCGGGCAGGAGGCGCGGCGGGCAGGTGAGGGAGGGGAGGCGCGGGCGGCTCCTTACCTGCTCGGCGGTGGAGCATGCTGCGGCGGGTGGGGGCAGCGCGTCCCGGCGGGCCGGGGAGCCCCCCGCTGCCGCCCCCCGCCTGGGCAGAGCGGCTGCCGCTCCCCGGGCCGGCCGCCCCTCCGCCGCTCGCCTCTTCCGCTTTGTTCCGCCGCGGCGGCTTCTCCTCCCGCTCCCGTCGCAGCCGCGGGACGCGTAACATGTGCCTGGGGAGGGCGGGCGGGCGCCCGGGGTGGCACTTTCGGCGGGGCGGGGAGCACGGCGGCCGGGACCCTCCGCCCCCGGCCCCGCGGAGGAGCGGGGCTGTCAGATCCAGCCCATCTGCCGCGATCGCAATCGGTCGCAACTGAATGGCTCCCGCAAATCTGCGCCGGCAGCAGGGGCTCGCCGCGGCGGGGGGGCGGGCGGGCCGGGCGGGGGCGGCCATTGTGTGCGGCGGCGGGGTCGGGGCCGCCGGGGTCCTCCGGGCTGGGGGCGGCCAGCGGGAGCTGCCCGGGGACGGGGCGGCCAGGGGCGGGCGCCGCGCAGCGTCCTCCCGGCGGTCTCGGGGCAGCTGCCCTCAGGCCGTCCTTGGCCAGTGTGAGCGGGAAAAAGGCCTCGCTGTGCACAGCGCGAAATGAAACACTTACCTCAGGGTGATGCCACCTCGGTTGCTTTCGGAGGCTGCGAGCGATGGCTCTCGGCGCTGCAGAGCCGCCCGGCCGCGGTGACCCGGGGAGCGCTGAGTGGCCGCGGCTCTGCCCGGAGAGGTCACCCCGCAAGGCTGCTGGGGCCCGGCTGTGCAACAGGGGGGTACAAGGCTTCAGGTGGATGGAGAGTCACAGGTGTGCACGGCACGCTTTTAAGACCTCGTGTTTAATGGATAAAGAATCACTGATAGCTTTGTCACCTGGTAGTCAATAAACTGCAAGTGAAACAATTTTCCCAGTTACAGTAGATCACAGTGGTGTTATTTTTCAATGTGATCAGGTCATTTCTAGCTACAATACACTTAAGAGAACCTAAGTGCTGAATGAGCAAGAGCTCAGGCAGCATTTTCTGGTTTAATTAGAGAACATGTGAGATAGTGGTCTTGAAAACAAAGTGAGAAAACCTGAGACGGAACAAACGAGACAGCTGGGTATGCTGGAGTGAAGAGTCTGCAAGCAACACAAGGTACAAAGTAACTCCTCATTATGCTGAGGCAAAAATTAAAGGGTAGAGCTGTATCTGAGTATGAGAAATAAGAAGTACTAGAGAAATAAAGCTTCAAAAGTGAAGGTGGCAGGAGTTTTGCTGGATTTTGAATGTGGAGGTTTCTGAGCAGAGGAGCAATATGGTCTCAAGAATGAATAAATCACTGGAATTAAATATACCACCAGAAATAACACCCCAATTTTACCGAACAGATTGGCTGTAGCTGAAAACCATGTGTTTTCGAGAAGGAACGTCTTCCTGTGGTGATACCAAGTACAGTCAACCTAAATCAAGTATCCAGATTCCTTTATAATTAGTGATTAAAACTGCAAAAGCTAAATGGTTTTTGATGCTTTGGTAACTTAAGGGTGGTTACACTGGATCTGTCCAAAAGGTCTGTGTAGCTCAGGATCATTTCTCTAACAAGGACAAACCTCAATGTCCAGAGAAAGGTACAACACTTCGCTGGAGCTCAGGGACATCCTGAGCCCTCTCTGTGTTTAGTACATCTCACTAGATCTCTTCCAGTCTCCAGCTGAACCCAGGTGCGCTTTTAAAATCTACGATACCCTCTTGCAGATGCTCAGAACGTTGCTTACACACTGCATGAAAAATCTCTTCCTTTCATTTTTTTTTCTATATGCCACCTGTTAGTTGCAGCGATACCCTGTATTTCCTGCATTGGAAGAAGCAGCAATTTGCTCCTCTCCATGCTACTCACGTTTTTAGCTGTCATTCCCCTGCCTAAGTTACTGCTTTTTCGGACTCAGGAGTCCCAGTTGTCCCATAAATGAAGCCGTCTCATGCTTTTGATTACCCTTTTCTGCCCTCTTTCCGAACTTTTCCAGTACTGTTGCACCTTTTCTGAAATGGGGGACCAGAACTGCAACTGGTATTCAAGATGCAGTAAAATCACCAATATAATTACAATCCTTTCATAAGTGTGATTCTGCAGATCTTAAAATCCTGTGCTAGCCTAGTCAACAAGTCATTCTATTAGACCACAAATTATTGCATAGAAAGCGTTTATGTGAAGACCACATCTATGCACAGTTCTCCTTTCCCAGATTCCTAGTGAAATCATTGAATGATTTCACCAGACATGTTAAACAGGACTACAGGAATGAGAAAATGTGTTGCCAGTTCTTTAATTATTTTGAGGTCCAGGGTTACATCCACTGAAATCAAAAGCAATGGAATTGATCTCCTACTCTGTAACTAGAAGTGATTTAGAACTTAAAAGAACCGGTATTTATCTACAATTTACAGGTATAATTACAGCTTGAAAGTGTTTTTTATGCATATCGAGCTATACTGTTCCTGACAGCTGAGATACTGTTCTTCTGTATCTCTTCAAGATTAATAGTGTCTCAGTTTCATACACAGCAATAAGTACATGTTCCAAATCATTAATTATTTCTTGTCCCTAGGCTTGCCCAATTTTATCTAGCATAGACATTTATAAGACGATACACTAGTCTTCAAAGAAAATTCAAGTCTTTGCTTGCCATTGCTTTGGAGCGATACTGAAAACACAATGCTCATACTTCAAAACACTAAAGTGAAGTAGGTGATAGCAGTAGCACGATACATTAATGATAGCCATCATTTTAAATATAGAAACTTAACTGACAAATGCAGTAATTGCTCAGTATAGTAATTTTTTCATTTTCTCAGGGACATCAAGCTGTGCAATGGCACCTGATGGGGACACTCACTGAGCACCCTGTGCTGGCAGCAAAATCACTTCATGGGTCAGCCGCTCAAAGAGAAGTTCCGGAGCAAACTGGTCCCAAATAACCATGTTGGTATTTCCCAGTACAGACCAGTAAGGAGTACAGGAAGACTCACAGTCTGGCTGCTGCCTTGTGCCGACATCTGTTCCCATCAGTTCCTTCTGCTGATGGTTATGATCAGCCTGAAAAGGATGCTGTAATGGTTTTCTCTTGACCTCAATGGAAATTTAGAATTTATATCTTGCAAGAGAATTCTGCATGTTTTGAATTGACTGAAGAAGGAGTCAAGTGCTGCCATTTGCCCATTTACACACAGCAGAACAGAAGTGAAGGGAAATCCTGACGTTGCCATCACTGGGAAAAGGACAGCATCTGGCTATTGTTTTTAAGCATTTATAACAGTGTTATTAGAGAAAAGAAGGACTGAGAGTGCTTACAGCTTTGATTCGTGTTTGTGGACGGATCTCCAAGGGCTCTGCAGGAAGACAGGTACTTCCTTTGCATTTGATCTCTCTTCCCGAATTGGGCAGAGTGGAAGACCATAGAAATACAATAAACTTTACAAGAACAACACCGTACGTACTTGTTTCTCTCAGAAGGGCTTAAGAGGCTCTCGACTTGCCGGGTCGAGGACTAAGAATTCGCTGAATGAAAAACAATATTGGATTTACTACGGCATTATCAGGAACTCAACTGGGAAGAACTGAAGAGGTGGCATCAAACTTGCGTCAAACCTCCTCAAGTACTGAGCCGTACAGTCATCTGCCTGTTCTGGCACCATGTGGATGCAGATAGGCTTATCCCTCTGCAACATAAATTACAGCAAACTAAGTATCTTGCAAAAAGCTAGTATCTCCTTACTGCTAAGCATTTGCTGGAGATTAATCTAGGTTCCTGGATTTTGCTTATTTAAGACTCTGCTAGACTCTGCTTAGCTAATCAGGTGGTAATAAAACTAAGAGGTCTGTATTTTGCAAGTTTTTATTCATTTTTTAAAATCTATGGGGAATATCTACATCAGCAAGAGTCTGCAAAATCTGAGCTATGCTGATTTAAGTAGGAAAAAAATATGCTCGGGTCTTTAATATCTGATGAATGCTGCCTTATATTTGAAACCTTGTCCCCAGTGGAACCCATTACAATAATGTTTATGCGGGTTTATGCTATAAATGCACAATATTTTCCCTGCAGCAGATTATGTTGGAATTTACTCCTGATTAAAAAAAATAAAATAACGTGCAAATGCACCATATCCCAGAATATGGGTTGCTATAGAGATAATTGTACCCTTTTATTAAGAAATAAAGCCATGGAAAACATAATTTGTCAACATAAAAAGGGCTCATACAGCAGGCAGAACTGATAGAAAGCGCACGCTGGATCTCCTGCAACGTGTGTAAATGAGGAGCCAGCCCAATCCTACAGAATTAAAGAGAAAGCTGTGAAGTACCTACCCAAGGTCTTTCGTGCTGATTACAGTCAGCACTGGAGCTACACAGGAAAAATCAGGTGAGCGTCCTAGACAAGCATCGCTACAGATCTGATCTCCACTTCTGCAAGAATATGAACGCACCCCAGTGGGGGTGGCGGTGCAGCTGCCCAGGGAGCGCAGCACCTGCAGAGAGGTGCTGGTGTTGCAGGACAAAGCTGTAAGATGACAGTGATGGATCAGTGCAAGCTTAACCTGAAATAACAAGAAGAGGCGATGTCGCAGCAACACTTTGGCTGTACAGGTGTCCTGCTTTCAACTCAAAAAAGGTGTCCTGTAATAGGCCCAGCCAGATGACATGGGTATCTACATTCATGATTTTCTCTATATTAAAAACCATTGCTTCAGCACAGCAACACCAATATACTTTAAAATAAACTGCCTCAAGACACAAGGATGGGGCCCTTCCCTCCTCCTGCCCTTGCCAGTACACATCCCCTGACAGGGGTCATCCTTCACATGGGCTTCTATGCTGTGGAGTGACGAGGGCCAAGGACAAGGGTTGGAGTGGATGCTTCCAAAGACAGGCCTCCCCTTCCACACCTCATCATGCTATGAACCACAGACACAAGGAAATGTTCCCTAGTCATGGAGCACAGCATAAGATTGTCACCGAGCCTGCTTTAAGCCATAAAACCTTTTAAACTTCCAGGCAGTGATGTGGGAACTTCATTTCCCAGAGAGGAGTGAACAGGCTGACAACACCCAGTGCTGTGACGTGAGAAATGCCAACCTTATGATTCACACACTGACCTGGGACACCGTAAAACTCTGGCTTAGGCACAGATCTCTGGTATAAGCTCCATTACTTACAATATTCACAATTTTATTTTTCTCCATGAAAAGGGAATTATGTTATTTCTTGTCTCATCCTCGAAGCTGAGGAGATGAAAACCATTTCTCACTTTGTGTATAGGCTGGAACAATGAGGCCCTGTTCTCACTTGGGGTCCTGAAGTCTTGCTTTAATGCAGTTTAGGAAAAATAAAAGTGGTTGAGCATTACAGAATGAAGCAGAAATGTGCAACTTGATTATTTAACTTTTCTTTCACAAGTGAAACTGATTTACAGGGAAAAGTGCTAACGCGACTTGCATGACTTCACATGCGTTTCATTGGGCCCTTCTACAACGGCCATCAGCACTGCCCTGTTTGTAGACTTTATTAATGAAACGGATTGGTGATGTACCATTCCTTTAAAAATAACAAGTTCATAAATTCTTTATTTCTCTGTCCTTAAACTTACCCCCCCGTCCCAAACCCCATCTCACAGCCTGTCTGTGCGCTACTCATTTCTATGAGACATTTGGACATCCTGTTTTTATAAGAGTCCAAATTCTCATTTGTTGCCTTGATGCAAATCAAGGTTTTTCTCTGTAAACAGGAAACAGAGGCTCCGTGTATAGATATGGTTGTGCAGTCTTAGAGAAGACTTCAGGGCAATGTCACTGTTACTCATAGGAATTATTCTTTGCTCTGTGAATAATTCCAATAAAATAATTGAAATTAGCTGAAGAGTGAAATATGACTCAACATGAATAAGTGTGTCTGTGCCTAGACATTAGTGAAGGATTAAATTCAACACCAAATAATAAAAAGAGACTACAGAGAAGTTTCCATTTGGAAATGTTTGATTATTAAAAAGGACTAGATGTTCTCTGGGCAACACCAACAGATAATTGCGTATTCATTTCTTGTGGATGGTGATGTTGGTCTGTTATTTGGTTTCCTACCTGAAAGCTGGGGCATGGTGTCAGATGAGCGGCTGGTCTGACGTTGCCCCCCGTGCGGTACTTTTGGGTGTGCTCAGCTCTGCGCCGAGCCCAGAGCCGCGACCTGAACCAAATGTGCTTCAGGACACGTGGACAGAAAACTTCATCCACACTCAGCTTCACATAAAATCTGCTCCAAGTATATTTTTTTTCCTAACCCTAAGTAGCCACTGAAGTAATATGTGTATCTGCATACACACAGGAGTTTGTTCTTATGAAAAATCTAAAACAAACAGAGAACCATGCCAAGATTATACATTTCATTTTCCAGCATACAAATGAGGATCTAATTTACTCTGGGCTGTTCATGCATTTTGCTTTTAACAAACATCCATATGTCAAATAGATCTTCCACATACTTCCCTGCTGGAGTTTTTTTCCTTTCAACTTGGTAGGGAACATTTGTGATCCTTATTCTACCAAATATATCTAAAGAATATATTTTGCTCAAGGCCTTCTATTTTTTAATTTAAGAGAAACAAATCAATTCATGGCCCTAGCAGTCTCGCTATTATGACAAGCATACATCTGTGCAAAAATACCCCAATCCCTAATTAATTACAGGATGTTATTATCATTTTTAAATTTAAAAGTGGTTCATTTATTTAGTTTTATAAACATGATCATATGAAGTTACTTTTTAAAGAACACTTTTCCATCTTTTGTCTGCAGTTTTAAAATCTAAGTAGCTTAGCATAGATACAGAGATATTTGCCTGTATAAAATATATTTTATATTCGAATGGTTCCAATTCCTTTATGTAATGACTTGAATAACTGAGGCTTGACACTTCACTCCTGACTCAGGCAGCATCGATGGGCAGTGTTAATGGGAGTCTTCTCCAATTAAAGGAAACAGACTGAGAGCCGTATTATTTAAAATTAATACTTGTTATGAATGTAAAATGCTAAAATCATCACAGGTCATATTCCGCAATATAACACAGCACATCAAATTGAGCTTAATTTTAATTCAGCTTTGCAAATACTCTGAAAAATATGCCAAATCAGACTTAAAATGACTCATTGTTGAAGGAGGTTTGCTTATTGATCAGGAACTTGTGGAACTGATAGATTTTGAACAGCTATAAACTTTTGTAAAATGCCTATTTTAATTTGTTTAAAAAACAGTGATCACTCTTGAATATTGAGATAAATTATATTCGAATGTGCACTTCTTTACTGCAACTTGCAACAAGTGTTCTAACAGCTGTCCAGTCTCTTCCTTTGATTACAAATCTAATATTTATGGTGGACTTACATAGTCCGTAAGGTTCATTTGTAATCTTCAATATATTCCTTCTTACTTTTCAGTGATCTTATTAAAAATATGATTTATAAGGCAAAGACCAAACCATTTGCTTTTCTGTATACTGATTATCCACACTACTCTCATCCAGCTCAGTCATGAAAAAGTATCTTTACCCAGTGTGGTGTGAGATGGGCATTGTGCCGGGGAGTCCGAGGAAGCGAGCCGCTTCCATTCACAGATAATACAATGGCAGTGCCTTTTGTGGCCTGTAACTACATCTGCACTGCTCACTGAACCATCCAAATTTACACTCAGCCAAAGAAAAGAACATTTGGCCAAAAATCAGATACATTTTTAATTGGTATCCTAATGTGCGTATTCAAATACTAATCCTTGAAGCAGTATCTGAAGCAGTGTTGTCAACTCTGTTAGATGACTTGCTAGCCTTATATGTTTTTATGTACATTTTGGATGACTTTTTTCACATGTAAAGCCACAAATCAGAAGCTCCAGCTTTAGAGAGACATGTATGCTCTTAGAATGTTGGTTGGAAACATCGGAGTATCTGTGGTGACTGAATGACTCTTAACTGCCGAACTCACTTCTGCTTTGCCTTGGCCAGCCTCACCTACAAACACTAAGGAACATAAAAGGAATACATCCATGGGTTTTTTTACAAATTTATCATATATATCCACTGCTATATCCGTCAGTGTTGTAGAGATGTCGTGAAGAAAACCAAAAACCACCATCACCGCCCCAAGGAAAAACCCAGCCAAACAAAAAACTAAGACAGAGATGAGAGGCAGGTGTTAGTGGCTAATAGCACTGAACTCCTTTTTCCTGGCGTTATCCCCCGGCAAGATGGTGTCACAAGACGGGTGGACTGAATATCAAGGAGCAAAGAAGAAGAAAACCTTATGCTCTTAAAAACCACACCAAACCAAACCAATCTCTGCCTGCTGATCACAGGCTACAACACTTTTGCAAGATAATTCATTCCAAATACAGTCTGTAACTGACATAAGCATCACAGACCAGAGGCAACTTATCAGAAACTTGCAGAAAGGAAGTTGGGGTTTCAGCCCCAAGATCTGTCTGCTTTGACCTTAATTCCCCTCAGCCCAAGTTACTTGTTACTCGACAAGAAAAAGATACCTGTGCAGAGCATGACCTTATTTAGCTGGGGTAGCATTTGGATTTTTTCACAGCCTTCATTACTGTAATATCATACATAGAGTTATTCATTTGTTTTCCATGCAATTTATTCCCCTAAGATTAGTCCTTTTCTAGTCAAGCAGTTTAAAGCTAATCACAGTTGTTATTTTAATCTGTGCTCACCATCAAGAATTCTTGCAGAGCTATTTTGTTTCTTAGCAATTATGGTCTCCCAATGGAAGTTTCTGATTACAGCAAAAGGAACCTGTTTACTACTTGCCACCTCTTTAGTATACAAACATTAAACCCAGGAGCATAGAAGCATGCTAATGCTGGTGATGAAAGTATGGCAAACGTATTTAACAAACTCTGGTTTTAAAATACAGTGATGGAGAAATGCCATGCCGTCTTCGCACATTTGTGCTCATCCCCCTCTGTGTTTTTCCGTACTGTAATAACTGAATAAGGTTCTGTGGATCCTTCATTCATTTTACAATTCTCTTGTCTGAAATGCAGGATATCCTCGCTTTAAAAAATTCACTTTAAAAAAATATGTATGTGTCAATATAGTAACTAAATTAATGCTGTATGTTTTACCTACAATTCTCCTAGCTTTTCTATATATCTTCTTCATTGTCGACAAAACAAACCTTTAGGTGGAAAGTTATGATAATGGAAACTTCTTTCTACTGTAATTTTTATTCACTCTGTCAGTGGCAGCGAAGTGACATACAAGGCCTGAAAATATTATCTACATCAATATTTAATGAACTGTGATTGTTGTCTTATTTTGTTTGGTTTGCATTCAAAAGAAATGTTGCCATTGTAATTTTCTTCCTGCATCCGTGAAGAGAGGAGAAGGAGAAGAAGGAAGAAGGAGAAGGAGAGGGAAGCCAGGGGAGGGAGGAAAGAGGGTGGGTGAGGAGGGGAAGGAGAAACCAAACCTCAAAGCATTAAACGGTTCAACTACAAAGTCACATATAAAGTTACTGGCAATTCCATGCTATTCTGTTCTTAGATTCAGTTTTCTACTTCTCTTTTGCATTCACAATGCCTATTCACAAAGTCTAAGTAAAATTATCCTAGATATGGGGATAGTCTTTTCTTCATGTATGCAAGTAATTGCCATCAGCATCAAAGATTTGGTCCTGGTCCCAGTAGTACTACTACTAAAATTCCCTCAGAAGTTCTTAAGAGCAGTCTCTGACACTTGGATATTTAGGCAAGCACCCTATGCTGAAATACCAATTCTTTCTTCTGTTAAAGGAACTAGTCATGGCTGACACTGATCCATGTTTCAGGACTTAAAAATTATGTTCTGTTGTCAAGGTCAATTAGCAAAGACCACAGGAGCAAATTTCTGCATCTCATCTTGATTGTCCATGTGATTCTGCCATAAAAATTCTACGTAGTAATACACGTTAGCTGAAATAGATAGAGCATTAAATGACTATGGGAGGAACAACACTGCAGGGGGATCCCCTACCCCTAACGCAATTCTGTCCTATTTAAAGTTATTTCCAGACAGGGTAGGGCAGAGAAGTCTAAAATAATCCAGTGTTCTGGTTCAAGCTGACACACTGAGATGCACAATCGCTATTGCGCATCATCTCCAGTGACAGATGTTGGTGATGTACATCGACAGGGGTCAAATTTGTCTCATGTTGGTTAAATTTATTTTCTTTAAACTTGAGAAAGGGAGGAACCACTAACAAGTCAAATATGCAATCATTTTCATCATTCCTTGTGTGAAAATAATTATTGTTAAATGTTCAGTATAGGAAAAGTGATGTTAAAAAAGTCTGCATCTCCTCATACTAGTGAGGTACCTTCACTCGTTGTTGTAAAGGTTTTAAACAACAGGACATCTGAAGCTGGGCTAAAGGTCTGTTTTAGTAGAAAGCTATAAAACGTGACCTAACCATAGTCAGTTCTCCTGGGACGGCAATTACAGCAATAAATGTTCCACAGCAGATGCTAATGCCGTGTATAAACAGTCGTCCTTTAAAATGAAAAGAAATTTTTGCCCCCACGTGTCTTTTAGAGTCCCATTGTACGTGTGGAAATGGAAGGGAAATGTAAAATTGATATGCGAACCATGACATCGGCTTTAGTCTCCTCTGTCCTAGCCTGGCCGCGATAAATCTGTCCCGGCTGTAAGTAATGCTGAAGGAGCTAAATGGCCAGAATTTGTGTCTGTCTGTTTTATTAGCTGGCCGAGAGTAAAGTAGGGGTTATCGGTCAATGTCAGGTTCAGCGCCCAGTGACCCACTGGGTTAAAACTGTGGTAGTCACAAATCAAGAGCATAATGAAGTCGGAGAAGAGGGCTATGCTGATTTATTAGGACATCTGTCTGGCTGCAGCCAGCCTAGTCCTGCTCTGCGTAGCGCGAGCTATTAGCATAATCCCCACTATAAAACATCCCAGAGCTTTGAAAGAGAAATAAACTGTTCAAAGAAGACCGGCAAAACCAGAACGGTTTATCTTGTAATGCTTATTGTAAGTCTTAACTTTTAATGCCAATACCCTGTAAAAATGATATTAAAAATATATTAATATTAAAAATAAATTACTCTCTCCAGTTTTCCAAACCCACTGAATTTTCATCTGAACGCCTGCTCATAATAAAACGAAGTCACTACCCCTGCTACTTTTCAAAGACTTCTTCATCTTTTAATCTTCTATTATTCATTTCTATTTAACCATGGTAGTGTCATCTACATATAATGTTATCACCTTCAGTCTTACAAAAATAATCTCCTGAACTCTGTAATCTTAAATGTAAACTTCAATTATTGGTGCCAATTATTTTTTACTGTTTTCAAAATAAAGCAGGAATTAAATATAAACTTTGTGAGTGATAAAGTCCATATCGTAAATTCTGTGTGCTGCAGATGCTGTAATACTACTTTATGTCCTATAGGCCGAGAAGTCTGAGAGATGGGTACAAACTAGTACTGTCATGTCACTTTTTTTGTACATGAGAGGCATTCACCTGAAAAATCAGAGAAACCATTATTTCTTCCTTGATAAGAACTAAGGTGAAATAGGTGTCCAACTATGCAGATTAAATTATTCCCTGAAGATTACTATATATCGGGCTATATATTAATAAAGATGCTTGCCACTTACATGCCTTCAGGTAAAAAAAAAAAAAAGAAAGTTAAATAGTGCATTTAAAAATATATATATGGCTGTGAATGTTGAGTGAATTTAATCACTGGTATTATTCCATTTCCTCTGTATTAAATGTTGTCCCAGATAGGAATTTAGCTGCTAACTATAAAAATATGAAATAGTAAGTAGCTGAGAAATAGATACTAAATACTTAAGAAAAGATAAAGTACAAGCCAAGTCCTGCCATGTAGATCTTTTCAGACCAGCTGTGATAATAACGATTCTATACAAATTAAAAGTCTAGAAGAATTAATTTTAAAATGATCAAGAGATAATTAACTCATTAAGCATGTGAGACTTCTGAGGCTTCTGAGGATTAGCTAATTTCTTGGCTACCTTTACCATTTCCTATCAGAACAGACCTGAAACAACAGCTACTGAAACACAATGAAGAATCTATAGATTCAGACATTTTTGCTGCCACGTCACTGTTACAAGTGATGCTTGAGAAATTTTTGAAAGATGCAAATGAAGATACTTAACCAAGGCACGGCAGCAACACAGCAGCAATACCGCTGAAGTACAATATGTAGAGAGCGTGTATAGAGCAGAGGAATGCATGGAGGTTTGCGAGGTCCTGAAGCCATCTCACCAGGGGACACGGCTCTGCTTAAACCACAGCTAAGTCTGGGCAGCCTGCACCGAGCAATGTGAACGGAGAAGAAATAGGAATTCTGCACTGTCAGAGGTACTTCCAAATTTTAAATTTGTGTTTATTTCAGTTGCAAAACTCTCAATTTCTCATGCTGCTGTGCTGGGGGGATTTTTTGGCTACAGTTTGTGTGCCATTCAGTGAAAACACTTGTACGCAAGAATATAAGACAATTTCCTAAATTCAGTTCAGTTGAAAGAATCTGAAGTAGAGGTAGCTGCTCAGAAACTTGAACATGAGGAAACCTGTGTGTGTGTAACACCCTGATGAGCAAAGGCAAGATTCAACTTGTGTGTAATGCCCTACATATTTCACTTTGGTAATATTTGCTAGTCCACAAAGAATTAAGAAGTGGAGAAACTGAATACCCAATCATTTATTTGAGCTGAAGAATTAAAACTATGGAGTGCAGTATTTTTTCCAAAATAGAAACATAAATACATATGTATATGGATAGTACTTGCCTCCATAAGTTCCAGCGCTGTTCTTCCAGCTGAGTCACTAAGTGCTCTATGTATTTGTTTGAGTCCATATATTCCTAAATGAAAAATGATTAAAAGGTTAATTTTTCGATGTTCAAAGCATTTTTAAAATTTTGATTAAAAGACAGTGAGAGTCAGTTTGTGGAGTCCACTTTCATTTTGCACCCAAGGTTATCCCATATACATAGAAATTAGAATGATGTAAAAAATGCTTGAAGCCAAATGTGGATTCACACCAAGTGAACAGGGCAGTAGCCCAATACACTTTTCAGAGATTATTTGAGGGGAAAAGGCGGTGAGGATATGCAAGCTGCACAAATAAATTAGAGTGCATATTATATAAATACATATCCATATTCTAAGCCCAGACTGATCTTCCCTGGGTCCAGACTGAAAAATAACTTCTCAAGAGTGTAGTCACTGTTTTGGTGCACATTTTGCTTACCTTAGGTATAAATCAAAGTGAACTGAGTATCTGACTCAAATATTTCTTTCACGGATGGTATGAAAAATATTATAGCATGTACCCTATTTGAAAATGAAACTATAACTCAGCTTCTATATCATTTTCCAGTTCAATTTTTGCAGATGTTATAACTTGCAATATCAGCTATATGAAAGCTACTATATTTGTGTCTAGACAGAATTTCTGATAAATTATCATGATCAGATGAACAATTTGGATTTTTTTCTATTGAAGTCTATTCTTTAAACTCAGTGCAAAGAGATGATGTTTATTCTCAACAGAGAAATATGTCCATAATAGAAATATACCACTTCATTTCCAGGAGGAAGGCAACTTCAGTGTTATTTATATAAAATATTTCAGAACGAACCCACAGAATAACATGTGATATAATATGATATATTTCTATGACAGTGGTACCAACACAGCCACATTACTATTATTCTGAAAGCCTATGAGTAATAATATAACTCTCTTGAAATATCTCACCAAAGCAAAAATATGTTTCAAACCTCATACTTCAGGAAATACCATGTATTAGAGTACTCTATGGAAACAAATCCATCTTCCCTTTTGGAGACAAAAGCTGTTTTTATCGCCCCACTGTTCCAGCTTTGGACTCCTCACAAAGTCACTTTGTGGGGTTCTTGTTTGTATTAGGAGTTGCCTCTTTACTATAATTATTTATTTTGTGTACAAATGCAGATTTTTGTTGCAAAGTAGTTGGTTCTTCTGAGCCATTTATCTTCATGACCAGGAATATGAGGTAGCTACCGCAGGGACAGTGCATCATCGTGTCTTCTCAAGGTGAAGATAAACGTTAGCTGAGTTTAATGATCATAATTTATATACAAACAAACATTTTTATTTTTCAGGACTGGAATTGTTCTAAGTGATTCTGTGTATCTGCCCACAGTAATTATTGTATTGTTCTGACCGAGAGATGGGTTCCTCATAGGCTATGGTGACACAGAGAAATGGTCCCTGGCAGGGAGGGGACAGGAGGGTCAGATGCTGCTCCCCAGGAGCCTGGGCAAAGGCACCTCAGCCGTATCCTGGTCACACTGTGTGGCCTAAAAACCTCTGGGTACTGGGAAACTTTCCATTAAACTCTGTGGTTGCCCCAAGCTTAAATTTTAATTTAACTGCTGTAGATTTAGTTTGTAGATGTTACTTTCAGAAACCATCAAATAATGTAAATCCTGAGAAACACCATGAACTTCAGTGGCGTTAATATAGGTTTTGTACCCATGCTGCTTGGATTAGATGCTGGTTTCAGTGTCAGCTGTTATTCTCCCTGTTACTCAATTGAGTTGAATTTTACTTGGATTACACAATGTCAATTAAGCAGCAAGTTTCTTCTAAGCCGATACAAGTAAAGTCATCCTGTAATGCACATACACTGAAGTTTAGAAAAATTACACAGTACAAATACATGAGGATCAGTTGCAGTACCAAGTTCTTTAAAACAAGCTGACTTTTTTCACTTAATATCTTTTACTACGTAGAACCTGGTACAAATCAGTATTAATATATTTCTATATTTTTAATGTAATATTAAACAATATTCTTGATTTATTCATCAGTGCACTTTGCCCTAAAGGCGAGGATAGGATCAGCAGTTTTATTCCACATAGTGGAATGATAATTTAAAAAACTCATTCTGAAGCAATTTTCACAAAAATATTGTCTAGAAATAAAGACAATGGGGAAAAAGAAAGCAATGTGTTTATCCTGCATGACTGCTGCCTTAATGTTAAGTTTTTCCTGCGGCAAATCAGAAATATTCTTCAATTTCTCTTTGAAGACCTTCAACTCAGGAGTATGTAATCTGTCCTTGTGCAAAAGCAATGAAAAAAACAACCATGATTTGATAGAAATACTGTGATTAGAAGCACCTCCTTTCTCCTGTGCTGTTACGGCACATTCACGTGCCAGCCGTGTCCCAAGCAAGCCATCTGCTTCACACAAGGGCTCTGTTCCTAAGCCCAGCTTTCTGCTCTTTTCTGTTATCAGTTATCCCAATAAGCCAAATTCTGCAAACCCTGGGTCAGAACCCAGTATTAGCGTTTTGTCAACGTTCAGCAAATAGTAAATAGTTATTTGAGACTTAGAGCAACTTCGTGATTTAGAATAATGTAGCACATTGAATGAAAGCATAACATCTGAGAAACTAAACTATATGCAGTTTAGTAAAGTACTGACATTTGTCAGTACCCAATAGATCACATCGAGAGCAGTTATACAAATATTCTGTAGCTTTGTTGGAGCTCTGTAAGTGTATTTTTATAAAGCTGATGATATTATATAGCACCCCTGGAGTCCCCATCCATTCTGTTATTCACAATCGAACAAGACTTCAGCAGCCTGAGCTGCGCTGACCCTGCTTTGAGCCCCACTCTGACCTCCAGCGGTTCCTCCCCACCTGCAGGATTACCAAGAAGTCCGTGATTTTTTAAAAAAGTGATGTTTTTAAAATCCTTCCATAACGAGTGAAAGCCATCCCCTTCTCCATGAGTTAGGTGCCAGCCAGGAGGATTTCACTCCTCTATCTATCCTCCTGTGATGGCATATGTTTTGAGGAAAAGACCTTCTGTAATATGTTGAAATGCAGTAGAAAATCTTTCTAACAGCTGCACAGATTCTGGCATCCAGGAGGAATTGGTATGTAAATGTCACATACCAGCTCATCTAATTTAGAGAGCACTAGAGAATTGCTTTACCAAAATTGTCACTCTTTTGAGCTGAAGCACCAAGCCTACAAATGTACCCAAGTATGTTTTTTGACAGAACTAAGTATCTAGCTTTGCAATGCTTAATTATTCTGCTTTTTTTTTTTTTTTCCCTTTTCTTTGTTAGCTGGATGACTGTCAGGAAAAAACAGGGAAGAGAAAGGAAATGAAGTGGCTCTGCTAAGGCCCAGGATCCACTGCTCAGTATTTTGGTTGGTTACATGGGTATTTGTTCTGGCACACTGATGTTGTTGTGCTGGGCAGCGTATCAAAAATTATACAGCACACAGAACATTTTCCCATCCATTGTTACAGAGCAAACCCTTCGGGCAACCTTCGGCCTATAACACAGGAATCCCTCGCTGGAAGCTGGAGGTGATAAATTTAAGCTAAAGGAATAGCACATAGTCTCTGCCTCTCTTAAGGAACTTGCACAGCTTGGTATCAAAGACAGTTTAATGAGCTTAGCAATATGTGAAAAGGATTAAGGATACAGTCGTTGATCCAGCAAATCACTTGATTATGTACTTAATTCAATAGGGCTACTCATGTGCTAGAAGTTTAGCGTGAGCCTGTACTGGGCAGCGGTCCCCGGGAGGCGGGCGGTGGGACTGGCCTCCCCGCAGCTGGGGTGCCCCGGCCCCCAGAGGCAGCCCCGCACACCTCGGACTCCCAAACCCGCACTCCTCAACCAGGTGCATGGGGACACAGCAGCCCCTCTGCCTGATCCTGCCCATCCTGTTCCAACAAGCTCCCAAAGCACGACCTGGGTGTACAGCTCAGATGCCTGAGTTATGCAGAAAATCGGGAATTTGGGGTAGAGCCTGGGCCGGCACTCGCCTTCCTGCAGCCCAGCTGTGAAGCAGGGCTGGGAGGTAAAAGTCCTTGTGCTGGTTTGACTGAAAATGAGTTAATTTTCTTCATGCAGTTAGAAAGCTTTCTTTTTCGGAGCTAGCATGGTCATTGTTTGGATTTAGTTTGCAAACAAGAAGATAACACCCTTGGACAGGGTTAACGTTTTTAATTCCTCCGTTCTGAGAGCCAAGGACATTCTGGGTTCTCTGCCCACAGGTGTGAGGCAGCTGGGAAGGGGGCATGGATGGGGCAGAGCTGACTGACATCTGGACTGATCAATAAGAGTATTCTGTGCCATTAGTGTCACGCTTCATGTTTAAGGAGGATCGGGATCTTCTGGCTAGTCTTGGAGTGACTTGAAATTGACACAGTGACCTGTTCAGGAGAGTTCTGTTCAGGACTTTCTTTAGTTCAGCCTTTTGCCATCCTGCCGTTTTGC
Source organism: Patagioenas fasciata (assembly GCF_037038585.1). NCBI lineage: Eukaryota > Metazoa > Chordata > Aves > Columbiformes > Columbidae > Patagioenas > Patagioenas fasciata. The sequence goes on along the minus strand of NC_092526.1, from coordinate 8,155,638 downwards.
AGAGGCCTCTGGGCCTTTCTGCATCTTTCTCTTTTGTCTCTTCCAGATCAGCAGTTCTGGACCAGGTGCTGCTTCCTGGGACTGGCTGCTCGGTGTGGATGGAGTTCATGAGGAATTGCTTTGAGTATCTTTTTATATTCTATTTCCATTTTTATATGTATTATTAGTAGTAGCAATATATTAGTGTTATTTTATTAAACTGTGTTTATCTCAATACACGTTTTTCCCTTCCCTTTTGATTCTCTCCCTTATTCAGGGATGGGAGGGGAGTGAGTGAGTGAGTGGCTGCCATGGTTATATGGTATTATAGCTCAGGTTAGACCATGACAATCATACTTAGCCCTGCAAAGCCCAAAACATCCCTTTCCCCCCCGGCACATCTATCACTGCTCTTGGTTCGGTTGGGCTGGACGCTGAGCAGAAAACCTAAAGCCGTCCACTGCACCACCAGCTCCGCTAGGATTTGTATTTGAAACCAGACAGGGAAACATCAGCATGGATTCAGGCTCTGGTGCTTCACAGAGGAGGATGTTTGTCCCTGGGGAGCAGAGAAAAACATCGAACGAACAACCTGATAAACTTGCAGACAAGTTCCTGTGAGTATCTGGAGCCGTCCAGCCCTGGAGACAGAGAACTACACAGAGAGCCCGCAATCAGCTGCTACAATGCAGAAAGTCATATTTTCACAGGGAAAGGTTATTAAGAAATCAAACAACAACAAAGCTGTCTGCAGCCAAACAGCGGACTGTTGCAATTAGGAAATGATGTTTGCAAAGCAACGAGTGGATGGGATTGACCTGTGAAGGGGAGATCTAAGCTGTGACACCAAGTGCGGAGACACAAGTCATCTTTGAAGGAACTTGGAAGAGTGCCCTGGAGTAAAGCTTTAGATCCAGGCAGACTGCCTTCAGAGAATATTTTAACTTTTGTAAAATATTTATTTTTGTTATCATCCTGCTGCATAAACCTTTGATAGAAAATAGGCTTTTTTCCAGAAGTCCGAGAGGACATATATATATATATATATGTATGTATTCTTGTCTGGACTATGTTTCTCACATGTCTGAAAGCATTGTAATTGAGGATTGGAGCGAGTTGTCTGTTACACATTACTCAGCTGCACACTAAGAATAAATCAGGTATGAAAAAAGACAAAACCTCTTTGCATTACATATTTTTGTCACTCCCTTCAATACCACACCTGGCGAGACTTCTCACCTTTGGTGCTAAATAGCAATAAAAGCTAAACCAGGTGGCTTAAGAAAAGAAGATCTTTTAAAACTGCAATTATTGCTGATTGATTCTTTCTCTACCTAATTTCAACATGTTATTTGAATTGTCAGTTTTATTAACAACTGGCATGGAAGTGTATATTTAGAGCATCTGCAATGGAGCAGAAGGCTGGCAAGAGCCCTCATGCACGTACTGTGGAATTACACCATTATGGTAAAAACAGTAATGATTATTTTAATAAATATGTTGAGCAAATGTCTTAATTGTTCAGAATCACTTAAGCCTCAGCGAACAGTTCATATTACATCTCAGCTGCAGTGATTAACACTGATTTACCAACTCATCTGAAGCCAGTTGTTTTCGTAAAAAATCAGCTGTGTTTTCCTCCTGCTGCTGCTGCTCGGCTTCCGCTTTGCACCCTGCTAAATGGCACTATCCGCAGAGGACAGCAGAGTTTAATAAAGCCTGAAATAGCAAAAGCTCGTCAGCTAATGGACAGATTCTGCAGCCGGTGCACTGTGAACACAGGGATGTGGAGAGAGTTCGCAGAGGAACGGTATCCAGATTCGCAGCTGGCGTCCACTGCTCCTCTGCATTTGAATTTTTGCCAGGTCGTCCCCAGAGAAGTACAAGCTCTGGGATAACGATATGGGTACAGTGCTACTCAGTGACACCTGATGTTCACGTTCTTCCCACACAGCACCACAGAAATGCTGTAGCTTTATGCTATCTTGCATCAGCTTATAAAACCTTCTGGTTTCCATTAAGACATTTTCCACAAGGAAATCTCATGGCTCGGGAAGGCACATGCAGGACAGATGTACAGACCAGTGCTCTGTGAAGCTCTTCCCTGGCTTAGAGGACCGTAGCTGGAAAGTGAAGAACAGATTGGGTGAAAACCACTGCCACCATTCAGATTTCCAGATGCTTGGCTGGCTTGAGTTGCTCACCCTTTAAGGGCTACAGTGGTTTTACATGTCAGTTTTACAATCTACATGGGCCTTGACATGAAGGCTAAGTCACAGCACGTAGGAGGACAGCGATGATGCTGGATTTTACTTTTGGAAGAGAAAAAGCTAAAAAGTTGACCTAATTGAGGTGAATTAAGTTAAAGTAGATTTACAGTAAATCAATGAAGTACCTCGGTACTGGGAATGAAAGAAAGAATCCCAGAGCTTCCCAGCTCCTACTCCATGATGCTAAGGAGCGAAACTTAAAAAACAAACATGTGTTTCAGCTTTCCAAAGGGAAGCCTGATGTCAGATTTGGGCAGAAAAATAGCAGAGCAGTTTTCAGCTGGACTGCATCTGCTGAATTCCACCTTTTTGACACAAGTGAGTGCTATAATCTTGTAGGATGCTGCAAAATTCATAATACGCTATTGTATCTCCCTTTCCTTCTAAGGAATGCTGGCTGTCTTCTAGCAAGAACACACGGCTTCATTTCCAAGATACATGACTTCTCAGTGTTCTGATTCCTCCCCAAAACCAGATGACTAAGCAGACTAATCCTTGCCATGTCGCCTGCATGTCTGTATGTCTGCATGGCTGTATGTCTGCATGGCTGTATGTCTAACCCAAGCCATTAGGATCAAGGCAAAAATAACGGAGAAGCTCCAGCAGATGTCCATGTTTTCCATGGCCCTAGAAAATTTCTGGCAGTCATAAAACCACTGTACTGGATCTCATTTCAGTTTAATACTCTGACCCCTGACTTTCAAAGTTAATAGCAATAGCTGGGTTAAAAGACAAATGTCAATTTATAAAACAGTGTGAGAGCTGTCCTTTTTCATGGCAATGAAACAGAGCACAAGATAAAGTAGGTGAGTGCTAGAATAAGTTCCTAAGATCAAACAGATAGATGAAAATAATATTTTACATAAATTAGGCACTTGGACAGACAATGTCAAACTGGGATCCATTAAAAAAAGATGTGCTTATTTGACAGACTCAAGTATTTTTCAAAATAAGATAGAATATAAAGTAAGGTAGCGGGGAGTAAAGTCAGAAAGCAAGAAGATGGATGAAACATAAGAGGAAGAGATAACTAAAACCAGAAGGAAGGACAGCAGGAGTGAATAAGTACAGTGAGCATGTCTAGAACTTGACACATTTTGTTTTTACTAATACTTTTTTACTCCAAAAATTTAGCGTTCTTTAGGCTTAGAAGTCTATGCGAATACCAGGCTATGGAAGTTTTGTCATTTCTACTGTGCAAATTTTTCTGTTTGGCTGTATAAGTAAAGGAAACAGGACATTTTGTCCACCAGGCAAATCCATGCTGGTTTTAGCTGATTTTCTTTCCCTGATGGAAGTGTAAATCAGTAAAAGCAAATACAAAGCATTAATGGAAATTTACTAGAATTATCTTGAAATAGAAAAGGATGATATCTTCCCAGGAAAGTGTGAATTTATCAGACATCCTCTACGTCACAGAGCTTTTAACACCAGTTCACAGCTTCACTGAACACCACATTAGAGGTGCACGCTCCTACTGCAGGAACAAAACCCAAGATCATATAGAAGTGTGTTCTACAGCATCGTCAGCTGGATGCCCTTGGTTTGTATTTGGGGCAAATCAAGAGATCCTTTTGGCAATCAGTCTGCACAGAGGCTGTGTCTGTGGACACCCATCTCTCCAGGTGTCGCCCCTGTAAATGAAGCTCAAGCAGGCTGGGGAGGGCCTGATCCCCAGCAGATGATGGTGCAGATGATGGGCTGCACTCACCCATGCTAGTCCCAGAGAAAGGAAAAGCACCGAGAGCTCTTTGAGCTTCTAAACTAACAAAAAAATCAACAAGGCCATTGCAGCAGCCAAGGATTTCAGCGGGAAATGGGAAAAACCTGCATTTCTGCCAGGAAAAGGAATGGATATGGACGGGCAGGTTGCACCACAGTGCCCCAACTGTGTCTGCTGGGTGTGTTTGGGGCTGCTCTCCCAGTCACCTGAGTATATGGAAAGTTCTCATCCTCAGGCAGAATAAAACTTCTCCATATAGGGAAATACAAAGCAAAACCACAAGGTGAAGCTTCGTGTAGTGGTACATGTGGCAGTGCCCAGCTGTCCAAAGTTACTGATGACTATGTGTAAGTTAAGGAGGTGTCAGAGTGACAGAAATGTTCATATGTCAGAAATTCCACAAATGAAAATGCATCAGTGTTACTTAGGGCAGTAGGAATATACTGTATAGCTAAACCAGACACTCTTGGTCAAAAAAAAAAATATGAGTGCAAGAAGAAGTGCAGATTTTATGAGTTTGCTGCTGCACAATGTGCATATTTACATGAAATAATTAGCTGTAGCTTTGTTTATGTCAAATCCAATTTACATTAATAAACTTCACCCAGTAAAGACACTGATGCTGTAAGAAAATGCACAGAAATGTTAGCAGCCATAAAGATGCAGAGTAAACACTGGAGCATTTAATTAATCAATTTCTGACATTACCAGGTAATTACAATTTAAATCATTTCTTGAATGTTTTTTGTGAATATAAATCAGGCACAACACACAGAAGAACTGCTTGTTGGAGGCATTTGACTTGTGTAAGACGTATGGTACTTCCATGTGACTCACACTGACTAAAGAAGACAAGGAGTTACAATAAGGATAGAAAAACATTCATGGGATCTACTTCAGAGCTGGGGAAATCTGATTCTAAGGCTATTAGAGATGTTTGGGATTCACAGATAAAGACGCTTCATTCTCAGTATGAGTGGAAAACAGATAAATCGCAGATGAATGGCGACGTGCAGCCCCAGAGGCTGAGACCTCCTTTCCAGACAGGTCTCTCTCGCTTTCTCCTGCCATCCCTTGTTTTTGCCAGCACACTCTGCTCTGGCCACAAACTTTTTCAAACAGAGAAGGGAACTTCTTATAGCACTTTTTGAAAATTAATCTCTGCGTTGACGGCTCTGCTTGCAATGGCTCGCGCATGCATATCTCTAGTCAGGAGAAATTCATTGCAGCACTAAAAAGGTAGCAATGCTCAGGAAATCTCAGAAGTTGCTTCTAGCACTGTGCCTCATCCTGGCACACTGAATACAGTGGAACTCCTCTGACTTACATCCATCCATCTCACCTATACGATCCATAAACATACACACACCAAAAGATGACAGAATATGCAAATAAATATGCTCCTAAGGATCCCCTGTTCACTGGTTTATTTTTTCACTCTGTGTTTGTATAGAGAAAAAATAAATTAATCAGAAGCTAACACACAAATATGCCTTTGCATTTTGATAGTTTTATGATAAACAAAGCAACAAGCGTACTTGCAGGGAGCGCTGTCAGCTCAGGCTCTACCTGAAGCACATTTATTGCCAGCTGTCATTACCAGGGCTTGCAGCTGGTTCAACTTAGGGTATTGATAAATTGTAGGACACAAGGGAGTCTAAGGCATGAATCAATTGTAAACCGTTGCCCAAATCACGCTCTTTCTTCAAGCAGAATTCCCCCTAATTTCCATGAGATATTCAAGAAAATATGAATGTTCATAAATGCAAGAGGATTGGCCCTGCTTGTATTTATTTGTACACATGATAAAAAAAATAAATCACTGCAGATCTCTGACAGCCACCCACTGTCACCGCTTACAGGAGGAGCTCGCAGTCCCAACACAGCGCTGTGTAACCTGACTTTCTGAGGTCAGGGGATTAATCCTAAGAAGTTTGGCATTTCCTAAGTGGTGTATGGGCTAGACAGCATCATGTGATGCTGGTTGGAGATAAACTTTAAGTATATCAGGGATTTAGTAAAAGTGGATTTAGTGAAGGAAAATGTTTCACTTTACTGGTAAGCTATAAGCAGAAAGTTCAGAAAGTCCCAGAAAGAAAATAAGAACTGGAACAATTGTGTCAGTAAACAGCACACAAGTAAGCGTTTATGTTGTACAAGCCTGCTAAATACTTAAGCCCAAGCAGTGCCTTTAGTCATACCCACTAACGTGCAGTGAATTCTAGGCTGAACAGAAAGCACAGAAGCACTGAAAACACAATTTCTTGGTGGGTTGCAATTCCAACCCTGCTGTCCCTACCGATACTATGAACACTTACAGACATACAGTAGCAATCGGGTGCATTGGCAAGAGCTGCGCATATGTGGACTAAATGGGATGCAAAAGAATAGAACAGATTGGTGCTGGGTGCAGTTCCCAGCTGTGCTCCCGGAGTTGGGGTCTAGGGGACACTCGTATGGCCCTGGAGTCCAAGGTGGAGCAGGGAGATGTTGCACTTGCGTGAACACAGATGCAAATTGTTGAATTCAATGTGTAGGAGTAACTGAGCATAATGCAAAGGTTTTCATAAAGTGGAAATTGGTAGCTTTTCATCCTTGCTAATGTTCCAAACAAAGCAAAGAACTGCCCCTTCAATTCCCACATATAACAATTGTATTAATAATCATTATTATCTTGTGCAATCACTATTATCTTGTGCTTTTGTAAGAGGCCTGATGCATTATTAATGTTTTGTCTTGGGAACTCTTGTAACTTCAGTATGTCATGTACAGTAGATGCTAAACATAATGACACTACTCAATTGAAAGAGAATCTATTTCCTTTCCATAAAAATTAAAGTGAACCTTGAATTTATTCAGCATTTTAGAATTCACAGGTACAATGCGGTGCCAGTGAAATCAAAGCTGTAATTTAGCTCCTGCTTAACGCCAATAATATTTCTGCAGTTGAATATTGCTGCACTGAAATGCAGATCCATCTCAAATGTTATGTGCCTAGAGATATTAGTTACAGTTATTGCAAAACATTCTGTTTATTCAAATAAGACTGAAACAAAGATAAATTATAGCATAAAAGGCTTGAAAATACTTGTTTAGATAAATATTCATTGTTGGTTGCTACACAGAATATATAGTCTGAATTCAAATTACATTATAGCTGTTTGTTTTATGAGATATGTTTCAGTTAACATTCAAAAATGTAACTTTAAAAATGCTTTTCATTTTATGTGTGAAATACCAAGTAAAATACTTGGCTGTCCATGTTTCTCAAACATGAATCTTTCAATCCACAAGGAACTTGAACTGAATTAACAATGAGAACATCAGCACAAACCTTCATATTTCTGTTAATCTAATTCTTGTCATTAACTGCAGCTTACTGGAAAAGTTCTTTACAACATTTAACTGAATTATATTTTGAAGATCGTTACCATCATCAGCTGGAAAACCTATGGCAACAAGTGCTGAGTCACGTTACCGTCCCTGCTGCGCTACTGCCGGCTCTGTGATGCCTCAACACTGAGTTTCTCTTTTGGGAAGCAGAGGCATATACACAATTTCCTGCAGAAGCCTTGGTTCTCACTGGTCTTAGATAAAGAGGGCAAATTTGAATGAAATACGTATCAGTCCTGTACCTAAAAGCATTTTTTTTCACACAAAGGTGGCGTCCCATTTCCCACGTGTGAAGGTGTCACGGGTCAGCTTCGACTGGAGTCGTGCCGACCTTGATGGAATTAACTGAGGGCATTTCAGTCCAAAATGAACACAGACGAGATGCACAAAGTAATCAGCTTTTCCTCATGATTCTTAATGGGTGATTTTTAGAGTAATTGTACCAAGAGATTTTTAAACATTGGTTTTTAAAAAGTGTCATTTGGGGATATTAATGATTTTACATAAACACTCTGAGACATACTGATATCTTGCTGTCATCTAGCATTTGTTAAGCATCTCATGTTTCTGATTATTCCAAACTAATGGCAATAATTTATATACAACAGAAGGGTGTAAATACTGCATCTGAACTGCGTAGGTGCTCCATGCATGAATCACAGACAATTTACCATATGATCCTTGCAAGGGCTGATGATTTAGATTAATTTCCATGAGCCTTAAGATGTTTACATGCATACTCTAGATTGGAAATATTCAGCTTATACTAAATAACAGGAGAAAAAAACAGTGCAACTTTGAGAAACTTTAAAAGTTAAGAAAGATGCCAGCCCAGAAAGTGTTCAAGAATAATGTGTTTCAAATCTTGATCATCTCGCTAATGTGCGTTTCGTACGTATTATTATGGAAAAGGTTGATTAGCCCTGAAGCTCTGCCCAATCTCTGGGCCCTAGGAGGCAGCACATACCAGGGTGGTAGGACAGGTCTCGAGGTCTCTCCAGCTCCCATGGGAAGTCTGTGGAAACGGCAGCAACTTCTCAGACCTCACTTCTCACAAAAAGAGACGCCTACCACGTAGGTATGGGTTTAAGGTGTTATGGATATCAAGGTAGTCATAAAACTGAACCATTATACCCATTCAGCCATACTCATGTAATCTCCTGTGGCCTCACTGTGAAAAGTGCTGAGCATCTGCAAGTCTCATTGATATTGCAGAATTAAACTTATTCAGGGGAGGAAAAGCAATTTTCAAACTTTAGATACAGTCCTTAATCATTCATTTAAAAAGCATTTCCATAGCCATCAACTTGACAGTATTTAAATGAAAAGCATCTTAAAATCTCTTGTTTTCCAACAGGAAATGTTTTCGGGGATTGGTATTTCACATGTATAGAGAAATTCACAGTAATCATATTCTGATGACAAGTCCAGGAGAGGATTTACATCTAACAGGAACGATCTAATTTATCTTTCATACAGTAATACCCAGTGGCTATTGTGAACACTTCATTATCAAGGAAATTAAAGACAACACAAGAAAATTAATGTTTTAAGAGAAAGTCATATGGCCCATTTAACTCTTCTTTTGACTGTCCACATAATGTAATAAGATAATTTGCTTCTTTTCATATGCCTGAGTAATAGAAATAACACTTTCATAAATCATCTACTAAAGCTTTAAGAACAAAAGCAACCTAGCCAGTACAAAGATTTCAAATTACTTCTATATAAATGGATATCACGTGTACTTCAGCAATCCCACTCTCAAAGAAAAAGCCCTTGCACTAAATAATAACCTACCTCCTCTTCTTTCCAGCTGTTTCTGTTTGGACATCAAACATCCTCACTGCACAACAGTACTGTCCTCTGCTTGTATGGGACCCAATGGAAATTTTGTCACAAACTTGAGCAGGCGCAGTATTTGGATGTGGGGATGGTGGGCACTATGAAAGCAGAGCAAATGCTCTGAGCAAGAAGATGCCTCAAAGTTTCATTGTTGCAGACTTGTAGGGAAGCACTCAAAAGAAATGGGATGAGAGAAATCAGCCTCATGTTGTGCCAAAGGAGATTCAGTTTGGACATTAGGAATTTTTTTTTCCTGGAAAAGGCTGTCAGGCATTGGAACAGGCTGCCCAGGGAAGTGGCTCAGTCGCCTTCCGTGCAGGTGCTTAAAAGATGCATAGATGAGATTCTTATGGATGTGGTTTAGTGCTAGAGTTAGGTTATGATCTGACTCGATGATCCTGAGGGTCTCTTCCAACCAAAATGATTCTATGATTTCTCTTGCCTCACCTCCGTTTTCTCCAAGCACCCTTTATGACTTTGAGTCTTGTAAAAGAAAAGCATTGACGAAAAGGTTTTTGCAGTAGCAGTGAAGGAATAGACCCTTAAAGGAGCATGTGGGATGTGGCTGAACCAGCCCCCTGCAGAAAAGGCCCTGGACTTGGCATCCTGATGAGTTCTCCTGCTGTAGTCTGTCCTGATGAGGATGCTCAGGACAGGATTTCAGATTACACCCAACCCTGCAATGCCACTTGAACAAGCATATCTCAGAGCTCGATACGGCTTGGGTCCAGCCACTCTTGCCTGTGTCACACTTACTGGTGAAGGGAGAAGCACAAATCACAAAGGAATCAAACCAGCACGGGGTTGGATAGAGAATTTAAACATCTATAGATCCAGATAGGCACCTAATGAGATTTTCATGAGAATGTGCTCATTCTGCTCGCCTAGAGATTTCTGAAATCCCTCTAGACTTTTGGTAGATTTTCAAATCTGTCTCTCCATTCCTTCCGATGTATCCAGTAGCTTTGCTTTTCTCTGAGAGGGGAGGGCAAGGAAGCCCAGCATATAAATTCCTTTCCTTTGATACTCGCATTCATACTGCATAAGGTAAAAAAATCCTCCTCTGTACATATTTGAAAGACACAATCATTTATGTGGATAGCTGAATTCTGCCTTATATTACTTTGCATTCATGCATCAGATGCCTGGGGCCAGAAGGACATGCTGAATATGATAGTATCTGTCTAGCCACAAAGTAAATACGGGGAAAGGGAAGGATTAAGACAAGGCAAATGAGTCTGGCATTTGAGACTGCAAAGCTCTGCAGCTTCTCCTGTGATGCCAAAAGAGTGAAGCATTTCACAGAGATTATTGGACTGATCTCCATGCCGGGGGAAACTGAGTCGCTGAAGAAGTTCTGTTCCCTGAGTCATTCTGGCAAGACCATGGTTGAAAGCAAGATGTCCTCAGTCCTTCCATTCCTTTAGTCTGATCACATCCATCTCCCTAACCGGGCATCAGAGACATCCCAAGTATGTATGGGTATTATACATACTCACACGCGTATGTACAAAAACCAAGCACATTAAACCAACATGTATTTAGTTAGGATCCAGTGACTTAGTCTTACAGTCTTGAAAACTGGAGAGGCCCTTTCCAAAAGAGAGTTGCATGGTCGGCTCTAGCGATGTCTCAGGGACAAGCGATTTTTTGCTGCTTGGACAGATTGTACTGCCTGTGCTAAGGTGTATCCTCTGATAGACCTCCAGCCATATTGGATTGTCTTTTAAATTTTGATGAAACAGACATTTAGATTGTCTCCTAAAATGCTCCTGATTAGAGCTGCTTCTTTCAAATCTAATACTAAGTTATTAATCAAAGCAGAGTTTTCTGCTTTCCACAAATCAGTAATTATGATTTAGCTATAATTAGTGCTACATGGGGAAAAGTTTTGTTTTTAAAACAGCAGCATTCAACTGTTAACAGATACAGTACATCAAACTCCAACTGTAGCTTGGAGTTGGAATAATGCAGAGATGTACTGTTCTCCTGGGAGACCTGAGAATTTCCTCCTCATCTAATTTTAATTTATAGCATTGCTATGTTGTAACTGCTTTTTCTGAAAATGGTTATGTACACCAAAGATATGAGACACATACTAATATCCACCAAGAGGAAATTCTTGAACACGACTGCAAACTCCAAAAGTATCTACTAGCTTATATCTATATGGGAACACTAATTAGTATCTTTTGCATCCTGTCAAAGCTTTGGGAAAGTTTGCAAAAACAGGCTGTTTTCCAATGGATAGCACCGCAATTCCAGTGACACAGGAGTACAATATTAGGCTAGATTTCACCATTTATACCACCAATTTACATTATTATTTTCATCAGCATGTATTAGCTCCCAGAGAGATAGTACCTGCCTTGGCCACCCCAAGGTTGGAGGAGAACCTCAGTTTAACCAAGTTTGCACAAAGAACTGAGTTTTGAAATGAACTCCAGGTTCAGGGTCTACGTGAACAATGACAGAGAAAGGGATGCAGTCAGATATCGATATCAGATGTTCAGTAAGAGAGGTAAAATATTATTTCTGTTTATTAAAACGATAGAACGGCATGTGTCTGCATTGCTAAAAGCGAAGAGCGGCATCAAAGCACTTTCTGTGCTCATCCTCTCTACAGAATGGCCCATGGAGCTGCTGCCCATCCCCAGCTCAAATGAGCAGGGAGAACGTGTGTGCCCGTCCCCACGCCACCCGGGCACAGACGTTCTCCCTGCTCAGTCGAGTTGGGCCCCCCAAGGCAAAATCAGTGAGGAAAAGGAACACTAAAGAGTTCACATCATTCTCTGAACCTGGAAAGTTTCAGTTAAAGATTAAATAATATCATCTGGGGGCTTGCAGCTCATGGACAATATAACTTGTCGATTAATGTTTTAATTTGGTGTACTTAGAGGCTCGCTCATGCCTGCAAATGGCTTTTCCAAGTCACAACTGGTGACATTTCCCACTTCCTCATCTATTTTTCTCCTGTTGCTCCTGTTATGACTAAAAGCAGCAGGATTATATTTTTCTCTGTGGGAAACACGTCACCTGCTGTTGAAAGGAAAGCAATTATTGTGTCCTCGCTAAATCTTGGGCCTGTTTGTGGAGAGCTTTAGAGCTTAAAAATATAAACATGCCTCTGTACGCCAGTGGAAGTGCTCAGGCACTTCAGGACCCCAGCTGGGATCCCCCAGGACATCACCTTGGGTGCCTGTGAAGCGCAGGGAAAGCTGCCAGCCCCGCGTGCCTTTCCCGTAACTGTGTCTAATCAATGGAATGTAAAAGTGAATGATGTGCTCTTGGTTCCTGCGCAGGACACCTCAAAACATTACCTGCTCCCTCTCCCCGCCTTGTTCCAGGAGTCAGATTATACTTTTCAGCTTTAGTCAAACAAGATTTACGTCTGCCCTGCATTTGTGCAGTTGTTTTCACTCCTTTTGTGTGTTTTTATGGGGCTGTAAACCTGTCTGACAAAGGGACAGGTATTTTATTTGCACACTGTCGGATGCCGTTTCCCTATGCAATCTCCTTTTATCAAACAGAAAAAGTCTTATAATCAAAATGAGAAATAAAGCAACTGGAAATTTACATGTGCAGTTGGCCAAAAGCAATAAAATAACCAAACTCACAAAATGTGTGTATTCTATATATATATGTATACAAACACACATGAATGGACGTATAAATGCATGCAAAGAGACAGTAGCTTTTAACACACAAAGTTTGTTTCTTGTGAGTCTATTGCTACTTAGATATTGTGGGTTTTTTTTTCCATAGAAGTGAACAAAATGCATATAAATATTTGAAAGGGAAAGAGCACAAGAATGACTAAATTTATGAAAAAAATAACCTTGCACTAATTATGGAAGCGAGTTGTGATCCCTGTCCTAGGATCTAGGGACATGGATCTAGAATCACTTCTAGGGAAGGATCAGCAGCCTCAGTATCGGGCTTCATTTCATGTAATAAAAGTGTTCTCAATTTTTACTACCATATGATCCCAGCCAATAATAATACAGTAATGAAAATCGATTTACCCTAACATAAATTAAACGGTTACTTAATACTTAAAATAGGGATCATCTACAAACACATTTAAGGGGTACTGTCTAGGTAACTGTGGTATTTTGAAGAAAATACACATTTATACATATTGTCATTTCTAACAACGCATGCAAATACAAGTTGGAAAGCCATTTTTTCCCATGAAGCACTACATGTAGTGACCATGTTTACAGAGAACAGTCTACTTGTAGGCACTTTTACAGTGTCTGCCTTATATTAACCATGTTGGATGGACCACAAAGGACTAGCATCTGTTTACTCAGATAATAATTGCTGTCTTCTATATCTTAAGAAAAATGGATGTCTGAGATTTACTGAACCCAATTCATGTACTCCGTTGGTCCCGTCTCTGAGAATGGCTGGGCCCAGCTATTTCAGACAAAGGGTTGCAAGCCCCAGGAACACAATAGAATAATTTAGGCTGTAAGGGGCCTCCAGGTTATCTAACGGGACCCCCTCACGCAAAGCAGGGTCAACTTCAAAGTTAGAGCATGTTAAAGAAGTTCATATCCAACCAAGTTTTGAATGTCCCCAAGAGTCCACAGCCTCTCTGGGAAACCTTTTTCAGTGTTCGATCACCCTGATGGGAAAAATTTTCTCCTCATATCAAACCAGAATTTCCCTTCAAGCAACTGCTGTCCATTGCTCGTTCTTTCACTGCGTACCTCCAAGGAGAGATTAGCTCCATCTTGCGCATGACCCTTCTCTTAGGTAGATGTAGACAGGAAAAAAATCCCCCCTCAGCCTTCTCTTCATACACTTGAACAAAATGGCTCCCTTGCCCTCTCCATCTGCTGTCCAAAGCCCATCTTGGTGGGCAGCTCTGGACCAGCTCAAGGATGTCCAGTATAGACCAGTAAGGAATCACCGTGCAAGATGGACTCCTCTGGCTAGGCAGCTCCCACTCTGAATCACAGTTTTATATTAATTCTTCGGAATGCCTATTTTATGTTAAGTAGCTGTGAATATACCTAGAGGCACATGAATGTCTAAGTCCTAAATCTACATTGCTGCTGAAATCTCTGGTAAGCAATGTCACAGATGAATTACTTATTAAATTCTATAGCATTTACAATGTATTTTCTATCACATTTCTGTAAATTTTGGATAGAGCCTGTTGACATCAAAAGACACACACAAAGCTTTTCAGTTAATACACATCAGGGAAATTTTCCCCCTATGCAAGCTCGTGCTGAATAGAGACTCAAAGAACAGTATTCCTGTAATAAACTAAACATCTTCCCCTGTTCAGATAACGTATACTGGCTGCTCCTCAATGGCTCCCCAAAGAAACCAATTCTTGCTGTCCAAGAGCTAAGTTGAGGTTAAGAAGGAACACTGTATAACAGAGTATGTAAAATATTGTGCCAGGTTTTCCCTCTCTCTGCCATGAAACATTTTTTAAAGAGTATTCTTTTATCACAAAATTAAATATTGTGCTTTAATATAGTTTGTTATTAGGAAAGACAGTGGAAAATTGTCATGCTGAAGAGCAGCCTTCTGTTCACCTAACTTCAACGATCCTTATCTCTTTTATTATAGAATTTCTTGTCCAGAGACAGATCAGCAAAACCAGAGGGCTACATGCCACACATCATTTTTTCCTTCACATGATCTGCTAGAAACAAGGGCTTTTAGCATTGGGCCAAATTCAAACACTCTGGCATATGCATAGGTAACTGTTCAAAATTGCAGCCCATGAAATAAAACAGTATTTAACAGCTTGACCTATAAAATCCTTCCTAAGCTGTGGCTTTGAAAATAAATACAGCATATGGTCTTTGCTGAGACATACTGAAAGTTTCAGTGATAATATAAACACAACAAGGCTGGGTGCTTCCTTTCCAAATCATATGAGTTGCCAAAACCTATAGCATATGCATGTACACTACATTTTATTTCACTTCATTTCTCTTCTGTTTCTCTTTTTGCAAAATACTCCAGATAAATTGACTTTTAATTTCAGGTTTGTTGTTAGACCTGCTTTGATCAGAGAATCACAGCCATCTCTGCCCTGTGAGAGTTCATGTGGTTCACTATGGCTCTTGCAACAGCACATTGTATCCTCTGCTTTCTAACTTCACGTGGCCTTCTAACATTGAGTCAAAACTAGTATCACGGTCGTATCTACAACAGATTTGTACTGGGGACTACAGAAGAGAATTACTGTATTTCTCAGCTGTGGCTAAAAATGGTACGAGACCACTAATCCTTTCTGTATGGGCAGATGGCTGCTTGATGTATGTACTCATCTACAAACAAAATTCAGAAATTCATTTGGCTTTATCGCCATTCATTATGTGTTATTGGTCTCTCTTCATTTAACATCAAAAGTGCAAATAAGAGGACTGCCATTCTTTATGTTAATTGTTCAGTTGATTACTCATGAATAATAACACTTAGCATTGATATAGTTCTTTACATCTCTAAATTACTTTATAAATCTTATTTCATCAAAAAGTCTTAGACTTCTTAGCAGAACTTACCTTCTAGGAATAATGTCTAACCAAAGGGAAAAAAAAATAGTGTCACGGTGTTATTTGTTAAATATTTAGTGGTCTGAGGTACCAAAGCAACTGAGCGCATGAGCTTTGACAAGGTTTCACATATTAGTCATGAATTCTTCTCTTCTGCATACATGGAAACAAGCAGGCCACAAAGGGGATAAGGAATGAGAGAAAGAGCAGGGAACCACTATGCCCCTAAAGATTAATTTATTGAAGGACTTTATACCACATCTACTGTTACCTGATAGCCCAGTGCAGGTCAAATATCAGAAAAACTTCACCTGTGTGGTGGTCCTAAGGGTAATTTTACCCACTTTTGAGGGTGAAGACTAGTCACGGATAAATTGCATCTCTGTGGCTTTCCATCCTCCTTTCTCCTTGCTAAGAACCTGCTCCTGCTGTTCAGCAGATTTTTGTTAACAGATTCAGGGTAATAATCTTCCAAATCAATGTCCCCCTCTCCTGCCAACTTCTAAAGCTTCTTGCACACATTTTCATTGTATATGGCAGCTAAATTACCCAACATAATGGCCATAATTAATGAGACCAGGGACTCAAATGAGCACACTCACAAAGTTATAGATGTCAACAGAATGACCTTGTAATAAGAAGGGGAAAACATTAAGCTGAACGGTGACGTAGGGTAAGTCAGTGGCCATGTAGTTCAATGCAATTGTTCCTGAGTGGATGCAGCTGCCAGCCTGGATGCCTGTTCTGCCAATAACTTCCCTTTTGCATTATTTCCAGTAACTGAGAAAGTTTAAATCACCTTGGTGTATTTTGCAGGAAGATTGAAGCATGGAGTTTATCTAAGATGCTGCAAAACCAGCTTTCTGTATAAAGCAACCTGTTGTCCTCTAGGCAGCGCAAAATAAATACAAGTTGTGTGTCTAAATGGAAGGCAGTTTACATCTAGATTTGTATGAGAATAGATTTTGCTGATAAAAATAGGACTATCTGGGCAGTGGTGACTATATCACAGAGCAGTGATGTGAAGGAATTCTAGTCCTGCCTGTAGGGAATTAAACACACCTTCCTGCAAAGAACAGATGCACAAACAGACACATAAAGGTGCTAATGCCTTTTGCAGTTGCTGGCCCACCACAGTCTCTAGGCCAGCCTTAGTTCTACGTGTTGTGACACGCCAGGACCAGCTGTGCTCCCGCCTGCTCGCATTAAACACGAGGTGACTCCACAGCTATTCTCCACCTCTGCGCTGTATAAGAAAACTGACTTGTAAAATTTGTCTTCCATGGGACAGCTCACTTGAATGTCACTTAGTGTTCAAGCATTTGCCAAGCTGAAAATTCAAGAAGTGTGAAAAGGAAATCATTCATTGATATGAGTTGTACAACCAATGCTTTAACAATCATAAAGACAATTGCAGGGCTCAAAATGGGCTATTTAAGTGAGGCAATTAAAGGCAATGGTCCAAGTGTCAATGATAGCTTCTAGGCCTTGAACAAAATAAATAAACCTATTCAAATAAGTGGATGCTTAACCTCAAATCATCACATGACATATTATTTAGAACATTTTTGTTGGTTTGCAAATGACAACGTGATTGCAGTATAATTTCTGTCATTAACTGTCCAGAAATCAAGAAGGCTCCAGCGGCGTAAGGCAAAATTCAGCCTCGTACCTGTAAGAGTACTCAGCCCAGGCTGCAGTTACACTATTTTATACAAAATTTCCACCCAGTGAATCCAGGTAGAATTTGAATTAAATGCAGATGCCACAACGTCATCATACCACAATTTTCACATGGTGACAAGCACAGGTACAGTATGTTATTAATAAAAGTTAAAAGTGAGATGGAGGAGCAAATACAAAGACATTTCCCTACCTAACATCCTTCCATATTCCTTTTTTGTTTGCTTCAGACCAGCTTGATAGGAAAGCTGTTGGAAACAGCCAGCCCCCTAATAAACAGCAATATGCTTGCAAAATCCTTGGAGAACAGCTGTGGTATAATTTATATTTATTATTTAAATATGTAATAGAAACCAATGGCTACTTTTGGGGGGTGTGTGTTTGTGGTTTTGGGGGTTGGTTTGTTTGTTTGTTTTCTTGGACAGCACATTAGCCAGTGCACCCAATTGCTTTCAGAAATCTTTATGTTATAAAAGCAATCTTGTTATTTTTATGATGCAGTTGATTATGTGCAAATACATGAATTTGTGTACATCGGTAGAAGAATTTGTTCATAGAAACATATAATTTTACAGCACTCCCCAAAACTGTGCAGGAAACAAAGCCACCAGTTGCACTTTCTGTAAGCAGCGAGTGATAATGAGGTTTTCAGTCTGGGAATGGCAACTTGGAGCATTTTAAATGAATCTGATGTTCTATTTTGTCTATATGTTAAAAAGTCAGGGCTCATTAAAGGCGTCTCCAGTCAGATACTTAAACTTTGGAATTATGGAATGGTCACTTCCTGGAGATTAAAACATCATTTCTTTCATGGTAATCAGTTTATGAGGAGGGAGGAGTTAGAAGACTACAGCAATTGGAGGTGCCTGCAATTTTAGAGGCATCTTTAGTCTGTGCAGGCAGATTCTTCTCCTGTGTTGGCAGAAAACTGTGGAAACATAAACACAAGTATGTGCAATTATTTGCAAGATCAGGATTCAATGCAGTTTTCTAAAGGAAAAATGGATTTCCTAAAACTTTAAGTGTTTCACTTTGGGCTTTATTTCTTTTCTTTGTTTTAAGCAGGTTTTATTACTGCAGTAGTTAGAGATGTAAGTCTTCTTGTGAGGTTCTGGAGAACATTAGCCAAAAGCTGAGTACTGTGAATGTTTTATTTCATCCTGATGGCTGTTAGTGTTAGGTTAAATATTAACATGCAATAAACCCTATGTTTAAAATAAATAATAACGATTTAATTGACAAGAAAAAATTCAAGTGTCTCATTTCTCTTTCGCTTGGTGGAAAATTTGGTCATTGACTCCACTAACAGTAAAATGGTTGAAACAGCAAGAACAGTAGCAACAGTCATGCAATACATCCAGACCATAAACTCTCCAAAAGATCTTCTTTACCAAAACTGTTTTGATTAAATAAAAGTGGTGTCCTGTATTAAATAAATATGCAGTTAATCCTTATTAAAGTTCAAGTGTGTGTATTAGATCCTTCCAACACAAAAAAGGAAATAAATGAATTGACAGCCTGTTTTAGCCATCTTGACATGATTAGTTTGTAGTATCAATTGTGCAATGTACCAATTGCATTATGACTTGCTGAAGAGTCTTGTACATTACAAAACATGACATTTAGGCCCCCGTGCATTTTTTGTTCCGTTTAAAAACCAGTCTCATGGGCTTTTACTTAATAAAAAGCAAATACCTTACTCTAGTTGTAAGTAATAAATAAGCCTGGGCTGGGGTCAGGGCTAGCAGAGGGATCTTGGACTCCAGAGGCAATGAAGAAATGCCAACGACATTTGACATCCTGCAATTTTTGTGCATGACTTCATGGGGCTGGGCGGGCGGGCTGGTGTGATTGCAAACAGTTGAACAAATTTCACTGGGAGCCCTGGGAGCTTCATAGGAGGTAATAAAGTGCAGGCACTCAGAAAGAAACCCTGAAGACAGATCATGAAGATCTCAGGAGGAACTTTAAATTACTCAAGAGAGCCCCATTAGGAGTGAGCGCACCCTTCAAAACTGACCTTTTCTGAAAGGCTTTTAACCTTGGGCTGTCCCCAGACTTCCACGTGCAATAACCTGACAGCTTTCCCTCTTCCTATATTCCCTAAGTGATACATGCCAGATGATCTCTACTAATTTCTCTGCATAAAAGACTGTGATGAAGGGAGGATGGAGCTGGAAAAATCCAGGTCCTCTGTTTTCAGTAGCACCGACCACAGATCTTTCAGAAGAACAGGTAAGTTTTTAGTGCAGGAGTTAGGGAATTCCTGAGTCCCCTAAACAGCCACACAGTTTCTTGCAGGGCTTGTGATAATTAGAAGGCAGCGCTGAACCCAGCTGAATTTCACCTTTTATCTAAGCATGTAAAAAATTTCTGTTCAATATAAGTGACAAATATGTAGTGCATTGCTCTCTCCTTCCAGCAGAACAAGAACAGAGTGAACAATAATACAGATGCTGGTGCTGTTGTCCTCAAGGGAGGGGAAGTGGTGCTGGCAAAGAGTAGGTGGCACATCCCTATGAGCTCCCTTTTCTATAAGCTGTGTTGCTGGCAATGATGTGGGGTAGATTTAGACTTTAGTGGGAGGTGTCAGCGCTCCTGGGCATCGGTTCACGCAGCCCTTTCACTGAAGCCTCAAGATTCCAAGGTTTCGGGGAACAAATATGACCTTTCATAAAACAGGGGGGAAAAACGCAGGAACCAGTGTTCGCCTGAGAATTACCTGAATCCCCTGCTGTCAGCTCCAGAAGGAAAGTCCATTATTACACCTCTGCTGCTGCCTTGAACAAGTTTCTACAGTGTAAATGAAACAATTCCTATTACCTGCCCAGGATGGTGATAAGTTTGCACTTTACAGGAACAGCTCACTGCTCTCAATTGCCTCATCATTGATTTTCTCTAGGCCATGCCTCTCCTGTCATACCGCAGGCAGAAATCCTCCTTCTGCGAGGTTAGTCCAGACACCATGAATTCTACTGCTGCTGAAACTCACTTTATCCCAACAGAAATTTGCAGAGATGTAGCTAATGGAAAATCTCTTTACCTTCTCCTTGTCGGCTCTGCCATTTGCTTCCTGCAATCCACCCCACTGTGTTCCCACCAAGGGCTTGATTTTTCATCGGGAAGGTAAAACCCCAGCGCAGAGTGAAGCCGAGGCAGCGTGAGCCCCTCCATGGAGGGGACATCGGTCCTATCACAGCTGCACAGCTGCTCAGTGAGAGGTGCTGAGCTCCCTGCAGCCCTTCAGTTACGTGTGCGGGTGTCGGGAGAAAATTAAGAGTGAGAGAACCTGGAGAGCTCACAGGATAAATGTGATTACATTCCTTAAAGCCACTAAAACTCAAGAGCCCGAACCCTATTTATATGTATACATACATATATATATATATATATATATATATATATATATAAAGTAAAACATTTCACTCCATCCCACTCAGGCTCAGAATTTCTTTCACACTGATATGCCAAAATTAGAAACACATTTTCAGAGAAGGTCTAAGTCCCAAATAAGTCCCTCCAGCCTTCTCATTTTCCTCTGAGGAGCAGCCTGTTTGCCCAATTAGATGTTTGACTATTAAAAATCCAATAGCAAAAAGAGCAGTATGATTCATATGGCTATACAATTTTTCTCCCTTGCACAGAGAGAAACACACAGGCTAACCCCAGCTCATCTGCCATACAACACAGACACAGAGCCATCAATTCCTCTGTCTGTCAAGCTCCAGCCGAACTCTGCTCCCCTCCAAGTTGAAGTGCGGTGATACCAACACCGTGACTAATTGATCTTCTGCTGGGTTGAGTCCTTTGACGCTGCTCTAAGAGCAGTTTGAATTTGTTGGGAACATAAGATTAAAGCAAATCTGAAGTTTAAAGATCAGATTGAATCGCTTGCTGCGTCTGCAGTAACTGAGGGGCTCCTGACTGGTAAATGTGGGCCGTTGTTTTCTTCAGTTGTATGCACAAAATATGTAAAACTGATTATAAAAATTGTAAGCTCACATAATTAGTTACAGTTAGTCAACGTATGAAAGGTTTGCATTGTACTCTGATCAGTAATTACCCGTTATTTCAGATTCACTCTTGTGATTGTCAGTTGTCTGTGAATTATTTGTGGTAAGTCAGTTTATCATAGGGTAATAATAATGCCTCAGAAGTGGCTCAGAATCTACTCACTGTTTGGACTTAAATATTATGTGTTGGCCTTTTTGTGCCTAGGAAAATGAATATTTTAAAAACATTTATTTCGTAGGGCTCCAGAAACAACTTGCATTGGCATTAGAGGGAACTGTGTGCACAGGCTCCTGTGCCACAGCAATATAGTGCTTGAAACAAATGTTTTGTTGACTGGGGGCTTTTCTGACTACTTAGCATTATTTTCCTTTTTTCTTTCATTTTTAAAAAATATTCTGTAAAAATCTGTACACATGTAAATTCAGGTAGCTACGACTGCCCCCCACCTTGTTTTCTCACCCCCGCTCTGCCTATTTACCCGCTTATCATCCCCCGTTACCAAACTGTGTACACCCTGGCACAGGGGCATTGCCTCTTGGGCACTGAATAGCTCACATTTTGGAAGCTCCAAAGGGTTGAAGCGAAGGATTTTTCTGTGAAATTCTCAAAGACCATGCCCGGTGAGTGGCAGCAGGCTGTACTGAACTTTGGGAGACCTCCTCGCAAAAGCACGTGGTTCGGGCCCTTGTCCTCACGTCTGCTGGAAACTAAAAGCAGAACAGAGAGGATGTGCCCAGCCTGCAAAGGGAGCGAGAGCTGTCTTCCAGTGACACGGGGTGAGCTGCAGATATTCTGACCCTTCCTCCTGGAATATGATTTACTTTATGACTATAAACTATGGGGCTAGAGTTATGGAAATGGGCCAGAAGGTTTAAATCAGAACCCAGCACAAAACACTGTTCTCCAGAGCAAATGTGGTAAGTGAAATATGGGAAAAATTAAACAGATTGGGATCTCATTTATACCCATACAAATCTGGTTCTATGTACTGATTCCTCTGTACGTAATTTGCAATCAACGCCCCGTTTCCCCGAAAATAAGACAGGGTCTTAAATTAATTTTTGCTCCCAAACTTAATACCTTTTTACATGTATAGCTGTCTGGACACTATTTAAGTTGACTTTTTAAATGAACTGTAACTAGGGCTTGGTTTTTGAGTAGGGCTTGTATTTTGAGCATCCTCAAAAATCCTGAAAAATTGTGCTAGGGCTTATGTTTGGGGTAGGTTTTATTTTCAGGGAAACAGGTTATGAACACTACTTGTACCTTAAGTTAACACATTTGGTGATGAGGACAGGACAATCCTGCCGGGTGCTACAAGGGGGTGGAATACTGCAGCAGCTCAGAGTGTTCCCTTACACACTGTCCAATTCCATCCAGTTCAGTCTATGTAACCTTCGAAAAATACTGGAATAGTTCAAATTGATAGAACAAAGTGTCAAGACCACCAAGACACAGTAGCATGAAAATGTATTTGGAAATTACTTCTCTTTTGGCAGAACTGCTGAAAACCTTTTATCATAATAAGAACTACAAAGCAGCTTTATAACTACTTTCCATATAAGGCAGTCATCGTGTTTGAAAAATAGCAAAACTCCTGTATGCTTTCTGAGCTCTGACATCAAATGTCGGGAAATAAAACACATACATCATCTAAGCACACCATGGAACAGGACGCAGTGTCAACACAGAGCCAAACAAAAAATACAGAGGATTTGTTTGTTAAGATAATTATCAAAATGCTGTGTAAAACAAACATTTCCTTGAAATAAAATGACAACGTTTTGTCCATCTTTAGCTTTGCCAGCTCATTCTAAAGTATTTTAGTAATGAACATGAATGATTATGAAGGTTGTCTTAGATGGTTGCCCATTGCCCTGAAGAAAATGTTTATGACCTGAACAGATTAATTATATTCTCCTCTTAAATATCATTCCTTCAGGACTAGTTATTGTTGAGTGTAAATGTGCCACTTTATATGCAAATAAAATGGACTGAGAGTGAAATAAAATGTTCGGCATATATCTACTGACGAATCATCTTATTATGTTTTATATTAGCAGATGGAACATCTTGTGGTATGAAATGTTAATAGAGTTCAACAGGATGCGGTACTTGCTTCCTTGTTTCTAGAAAATCTTAGTCAAACTTTCAATTATTTTCTCTTAGCCACCTTTGCTTCATTTGGAAAGGATTTTAACTCAACAGTTAGAAAAAGTGATACCTCCAATGCAAGAAAAATATCTAAAACCCATTAATACTTAATATTAGTAAATCTATTTAATAGAATTGACATAAATTAAAAATAGAACCTAATGTAATCTTGAATGCTCTATCAAAGAGGATTCAATCCAACTCATTCCTATTAGTGAAAGTCAATAGAACAAAAAAAGCAGAGAATCCTGATATAAACCTTTCTTACAGTTAGCGTGGCTCATCGTTCAGCTGCCAAGGGTTTCCCATCTCAACACTACACCCTTCGGTCACGGGAATGCTTAGATATTCATGAGAAGAAGGAATCGCAAGACAGACTTTTGTCCTTTGTCTTAAATGTATGTCTGAGTATTGATCACCATCAGGCTACATGGCAACAGACCATTGGGGATTTTCAGGTATTTTAAACAAAAAATAAAAGGAAATTGCTCGCACCTGCAGTCACAATTCCTAGTGGTCCAAGCACCTCTGGAATTACTACTTGCCTATAGTATTTGTTTAGTTTGTTACTCATTTTTATAGAAAAAGGTGCTTTGGCGTTAGCCATGCCATTTGTTTCTGGGGTGCCCAAAGTGACAAGCCCGCTGCCTGTCATTGGCCATAAGGAAAGTGAAGATATTCACCAGCTCTTGGAAGACACAGCCTTTGGTTTTCAAATGAAGGGAAGATCCAGGAGACCTGGAGAGAAAAAGATGATGTCTCTAGAAGACTGAAAGTGTAAGGGCAGAGAAATGGTTTAGTTTGATTCGAACTTGGGAGTTTCACATAGGATTCAAATGTATTCAAATTCAAATTACTCAGGGACAAGAAAAACATGGATTAGGAATCATGAGCTCTTCTTGGTTTAACTTTTCTCACCTATGAACAAAACTGAGAGTCTTGAATAAGGCAAATTAGCAATGTGACTGTGTTAACGGGGCAACATACTAAAACCAGCTCTGCTATCCCAATAACCTGCAGTTTGAAGACAAGTTTGGAATGAAGTTGCATTGTTGCATAAAATATTAAATGTAAGAAGTCATCCATTCCTTTGGTCTGGATTGGAATATATATTTGAATTTAAATAAAATACATAACATTAGTCGAATGGAAATTGTCGAATGATTTTTTAAAAATCAGTTTAGTATATTTTATTGTCCTATATTTTTAGCCAAAATTTTAACTAATATGATAATACCATTTTTGCTTTGTCATCAGTCAAAATCATCTGGAGTCAATGTCAAAGTACCTGACTGAGTTCAGAAGAGCCAGGTTAGACATAAAGCACCGGATCAGGCCATGATAATTAAAAGAAGTTCACCATCAGAATGATTTAATCATAGATATGTCATGACACAAGATTATTGCCCTTGAAGCATGAACTTAATTATTGAATCTGCTGCTGGGAATCCTCAAATACTATTGAAGCTCAAAGTACTTAGAGCCTCTGAGATGCCCCCACTTCTGAGAGGGACCCACTCCAGTAATGAGATCATTGGGTTCATCAGCAGAGGAATATATAAACAGGATGTAAAATCTCCATGTTTCATTTACACTGCTAATGTGTTCGCTAATGATACAGAATGATTACATTCACAAGTGGGTTGGCTGTTCACCTATGATGCTGTGCGAAATAGTGTAAGAAGTTAAAAACAGTGCAGTATGCATTAAAAAATGATTTCTCTTGTTCTCCCATCCTCTCCCTAAATCCATGTGCAGTTTTGAAAACATAAACTATGAAAAGGCCCTTCTTTCACCAGCAATCTGCTCATACGAAAGGTATCAGCAGTCTTTGAATTCCAAAGAACAGATATAAAAATAATCAAATAGATAGATATAGATAAAGATTATGACAAAATTCCCCATAATATTTTTAAGCTCCTATTAATCAATCTGTCCAAACAGACTGGAACAAAATTTAGAACCATCTCCCCACAACAAAACCCAAACCTGCTGCATTAAGGTCTTCCATGCCAAGTTACAAGTCAGACATCATTTTTATAGCTGTAATAATCCTATGAAAGTGGGGTAGAACTGCTGCTGGCATTCCTCAGACTGTTGTGGCACTATCAGGAACCTCTATATTATAAGGAGATATTTGAATCCATCATCTCCAACTTCCAAATAATGTACTGACCTAATCACCACTCTCCACAACACAAAGCAGGCAATGTTTCTGTCTTTTGTTCATTTTTTACATCTTAAAACAGTTTCATTTCAGTCTTCTATACACCATCTACTCCCACATCTGTCCCACACTGTATACCTATTCTTTACAATTCCTGCCATGCTTGTTTTTGTTGCTACATAGAAATCTTGTGCATAATTATGTGAGGTTGCTATGGAGATTATGTGTGATTTGTCATGAGGAAAATCTATTGTGTTGGAGATAATTCTGCACACTAATGACTGCCAAATCTTTCTTCTCCCCACCCCAGGGATTAGGAGAAACTACCTGCCTGGATGTTCACAGCTACAACACAAACATTCTATACACAGAAAAGCTTGTATTCCTCATAGAGGACAAGAACTTTACTATCTGAGGCAGATAGATAAAGTGATGACTTCACAAAATGTTGATGTCCATGTTTGTGAAAAATGCATCAGAGGTAGTTTTAAAGTGTCCACAAATTTGATTTTTTCCTTTGGTGAAAATGTCTTTGGTCAATGCTCCTGATTTCTCATGAAGAAGATATTGTGAAGTATAATTTCAAACTAGATACAATTTAATGGACAGAATTTTGAAAATTATGTAGGCAGCAGTACACTGAAATGTTAACTTCTCCCTCCCAAGCTCCTTATCCTTTTCAGAGCTGGGCAAGCTCACAGTATGATTGATGACTGCACATCAGTCAAGCCATTCAGGCCATCCAGCTTGGGCTGAACAATAGCTAGAGGCTCACACAGCTTTCAGCCAAGGTCACGGGTTAGTCCTTCCTCACCCCAGCAACTTCCCTCCTTCCTCAGGCTGGGACTGTCTCAGAAAGAACACGTATTTGCATAGCAAGCAGGCAGGAAAACACAGAAGCACGTCAAACCTTTCCGCCATGGAAGATCCAACAAAGAAATCATGGGGGTTTCATAGGAAAATCCCTCCCATTTCAGGCAGAGGTAGAGCACAAAGACAGCAAGAGTCTGGGAGTGAAGAAATGTACTCATAGAAACAGGGATTTCAGAAGGAAAGTGCAATTCAAGGAGCTGTTTAAAAAAACACCCAAAACATGTTCATGTGCCAACTACAAAGTACTAAAATCCAAAGCCTCAGACAAGTCGTGGACCCTGCAGTTCAGGTCATCAGCACGTGGTTGCCATTAAGTTTAAGCAGGCATGGTATCCTTTACTGCCCTGGTAAGGCTGGATGGAAGGGAAGGGGCGAAAAGTATAGATGCAGAAAAATAATGAGATCTTTAAAAACTTCAAACAATTCATCATCATCTGCCATTCTTTCATTCCTCCTAAGTGACACTCATCATTTTTACTGCTCTCCTATAGATCACCTTGTAATTTTTCCTTTTCTGCAATTAGTGATGAATGCTTGCTGGCCTAAGCATTTTTCAAATCACCAGCAACAGAAACATTAAGATGCGGCTTGTAACAGAAGGACAAACACAGCCTGAGGTGGATGCATCTTTATGCAGAGCAACTGCTGTCTTCCCCACATAATCTTATCTGAACCCGCTGCTCAGGACTGCTGACTGCGAGCACAGGAATACAACTGAAATGGAGAGACTCCTTAATTAAAACCCGGCTTTTGATAAAAAATAGAACTACCACAGCCAAGTCTTTGAAAAAAATCCATTTGCCACCCTTTCACTCAGTGATTTAGACTTCAGAAGCAACAGGACTTGGAATGATTCTTTTGTATCTTCCCTCCCCTACGTTGCATGCTTACCATGCAGCCAGGCTGATGTTTGCAATACTTTGATTGCTGCCCTGCCATGCTCTGAAGGGGAAATCTGCTTCAAAAGCTGCATAAATTGATTGGCCTGACTTTGGTGACATTGAAAAAAAGAAGAATTGGACTTTGCTTTGGTGGTTCGTAATCTTGCCAGAACCCTCGAAGGAATTTACAACCTCATTATGCGCAAATGGGAATGCATTATTCTATGTATTGCTAATGTTACAGCCGTGTTGAATAATAGAGCTTTTTAGTATTTGAAATGCTCTTCTATAGCAACTTTTGAAGGTAGTTGATAAAATACAGCCAGGTGAAGCCAATTATTGACTTTAACAAAGCTGTTATACTACTCTATGCATTTTTAAGCACATCTTTTTGTGGTTACAATTAATGCAGACGTCTGAAGGAGTTCTTTTAAAATAAGAATAAATGAGAGAAAAGGGAAGAATGGAGGTTAAACCCTCAGCTGCGTGCCTGCCTTGTTCAGCTGAGGCACGCAGGTTTTCAAATACTGCATACAATTCATTGCCTCCCAGATAGACGCCAAAGATGTTCTCCAAAAGAAAGGGTGAGCAGAGGTGATCTGGAAAGGGCTTTTCATCTGTGTGATAAATTGCCAAATGCCATTACATTTAATGAGTCACATCAATGCAGTGCTGGAATAGCAGAAATAAATAAATAAACATATAAAGCTCTAGCAAAAAAATCCAGTATAAACAATTACATGAATTAATAATAAGAATCCTATTAATGCTTGGATAATTTAGAGAAGTTAATGAACTCAATTTTAAGTTTTAGTAATGTGTATTTGGTGCTTTGAAGTCTAAATTTCTACAGAGACCTTAATCCTCCTTTTCCCTACTTATTCCCCCCACTCACCCCCATTTAAGGAACGAGGTCTTCTGGAAAAAAACATGAAATTTAATGGAAAATTGTATTTTTCTGCAGGAGTTTAGAACTGTATTGTTAATCTCTGTAGAATACCCAGTGGCTTAAAGAAACAAACCTACAAGGAGCACAGAGCCATCATTTACATCTGTAACAACTGAGAAAAATGTCCCATGGCAATGCTTGGAAACCTGGTAGAAGAATCTATTTTTTCCAGTATTCAGATCCTAATACTGTTGTTTTATTGAAATAACAAACTCTTGAGGAAAAGCTTCATATTTGGCCAAATGTTAAAGAAATATTCAAAGGTGAACCATCATGCATATACATATTTTCAGGAGAAGATTTTCACACTTTAGCAGCTTCATATAGGAAACCAGATCCATCTTGACCTTCAATGGAGAAATAAGGTTATTAGTTAAAGTTCTCCTACACTTCTATCTAAGCAGCAGATACTATTTGTGCATTTCCAATAAATAATTCCTGTTCTCTTGGTGATTAAAAAAAATAAGGAAGTTGTGAGCAGAAAATCTGAGTCGTGAACAAGAGGCATCATTAGAAATAATGAAACCCTAGTCTTCCATAGTTCCACAGTAGAGAAATAAGAAAAATGTGGTGTTTGGCATCAACATCTGTTTGCAGAAAATATTTGTTGTAATTTTCAGGTACTGGTTGTGGCAAATTCACTTTTGCCCCAACTCCAGAAATGACTGTAGTCAGCACTTGTGAATTACTGGTTGTTAAGGTACGGATCAGTGTCTGGGATGAAGTCTTGATCCCCGCATTGATCAATGTCTCAGCAAGGTCACGATGTTGTACTCCCACAACCTGGGTTTATTTGGCTGATCATAAGTCTCTCTATGAAATTCATTTAGTGAAGTAGTTTCCAGATTACAGTGAGAATGACAGTCCCATCCTCTGCTTTCCAGACCCAAGCTGAGATCCAGGCTCCTAAATTTGTTCCACATCTAGCGAGGACAGAAAAGCAAACACCTCCAGGCTAAAACAGAAACCTGCAGGTAGTTAATGTGCAGTTAGGTAATGTCAAGACCTTGCAGGATACCATTTGCTCTGTGATGTGCTTACCCACTGTCTATAAATAATTCTTTAAATCTGGTTGTTTACAGCTGACAGCCAGGCTGTCAGAAATAGAGGTTTGACTTCAGCTCCGGCAGCAAGTGAGCTCCTTATGAAGGGTCTGCACTGAGGCGTGTTGGCTCAGTCTGGGAAATGTTCCTGCACATCACCTTTAATCATCCTGGTATTTATGGTGTATTTATAACCTCAGCTTTTCACCTCATCTCTGAATAGGGGGATTCAGGTTTTTCAGGCTGTCTTTTCGGCACATCTGACCAGGCAGCATATTTGCAAGAGATCACTTTTGTTTTACCTGATGAATTTGGGGCACTGTTACCTGAGAAAATTCTTGCATATGGCACAAAATTATTTTATTTAACTTTTCTTAAGCAAATGATGGTCTGGAAAAAAAAAAAAAAAAAAAAAAAAAAAAGGTTGAAATTGAAGTACCAAAGATCTACAATAGCTACACTGGAAGAGTGCCATAGACAAATGAAGAGGGCAAGATGTTATCCTGGAAGGGACTGGGTTTTGTGATATGACTCTGCAGAAATAAAATGACATCTAAAAGCTCCTGGTGATGTCTGTTTTAAGTTGCAGTGCAATTGACAGTGATGTCACCAGCTGTCATCAATCACAGACTTACACTTTAACAAGCAAAGAATTCACAGATGGGTATTCTCTTAATAGCACAGAGCAGTGATGTTGTGTGCTGCTCTTCTCCTCCTCAAGGGGTGTACTCTGTTCTGCTTTGAACTTCTTGTCTTCCATTCAGTAAACATATCAGATCCCTTTCGTTGAAGCAAGTGGTAATTATCAGTTGTGAGAACGTATTTAAGAATATGTAAGATATGAGAAACTGCTGATGAGCAACACATCTCTGGTGAGGGCTGTATACTTACATCTACAGTTACACTTCGAGCTAAACTAATAAAAACAAGTAGATAAAAGTAAGGTAGAACTTGTTTTATGTGCTCAATACATTGAATGCAACAAAGCTCAAGCTCAACTAAAAAGCCATACATTGTATAATCAACCTGATCTGGGTGAAGATGTTCCTGCTCATGGCCAGGGAGTTGGAATAGATGAGCTTTAGAGGTCCCTTCCAACCCAAACTATTCTATGATTGTATGCTCAGTCCAGTCACACAAGAGGTCACACATTAGAGGTTTAAGTGATTTTCAACAAAGATTGTAAATAATACCGAGAAATATCTGAGAAATATTTCAATGAAACTTGTTTTTAAATGAAGTATTTCAACTTTCTGGGCTGCAAGGCCAATGGAAGGACAGCTTGGCTGTGAAAGCTGGTGTAAGAGAGCAGCAAGGGCCTTAAGAAGCTGCGTCTGCAGCTGGATACTGGTGGACCCTTTGTGTTTCTGGCTGGGGTGAGGAAATGAAAGCCTGTCTTCCAGTGTCCAGCATTTCCAAGCAGCTGTCTTTGTGGAGGTGTTCAGCCAGAAGAGAAGAGTTTATATAGCACTTACAGCTCTATGGTTATCTGTCTGAGAGGGCACAGCACTCTTGGATTGTTTCATGTCTCTAAAAAACCTGCTCCTGATCACCTCTATTCAACCTCAGTCCCCTAAAAACTGGATATACCTTTCCAGTGACTCACAACACTATTTACCTTGTTCAACTGCAAAGCAGATGTTACAGCTCCACATATCCTTTAAGGTATGAAATTTAATTCAAAAGCATTCAGACTCATCCCAGCTCTCCTCCTTCATTTCAGCAATATTTTTCTCACTCAGTTGCTTGCAAAAGCGTAAGCTTATTATCCACTGCCCGACACTCATCAGAAGATT
This sequence comes from Patagioenas fasciata, assembly GCF_037038585.1. Lineage (NCBI taxonomy): Eukaryota > Metazoa > Chordata > Aves > Columbiformes > Columbidae > Patagioenas > Patagioenas fasciata. Next base: position 8,124,338 of record NC_092526.1, on the reverse strand, counting down.
ATCATGTATTAATTTTCAAACCTAATATTGCATTTCTTCCTTGTGATAAAGTTTCTCAGAACAGAGAGACAGAAATTACTTTAGAGTGGCAATTTGTAAGAAGATTAGCCTAGAAAAGTGGATCTGAAGAGTTTGTTTCTAATTATTTCCATAAATGAGCTTCATAGAAAATTCTAATAGGAAGTTCCGATAATCAAGCAATTTATGCCAAAAATAAGCTCTAGTATTCTCCACATTCAGATACTGAATTTATTGCATTAAGATCTATAGAGATTTGTGAATAACATTAGAGTCCTAAGGTAACAATGAGCATTCATTTTATTATCCATTTTATAAAGTACACACATCATGTGCTTGTGTTTGGCTTCTGTGTAATTATGCCTTATACCAAAAGGAGTTTTATCACATTAGGTGGACTGTGTTATGCATCTGTGATCAATTCTAAGCATTATTTCACAGCTCAGTGCTTTGAGCACAATAGAAGAAGCTAAAGGCTTTGGCTATCATTTTGCATATGCGTTAAAGTTGACCTGGAAAAAAGTAATGTCCTGCAACTTTCAGGTTGCTCATGACAGAACAAACAATAATTCTGGGTTGCATCATCCTCCCTCAGCATCAGCTTTCCAGATTTCAGGATTACAAGATCAAAGTGACAGCACAGAAAACTTTGCACGTTGTGCAGGTTCAGCCAGGACCCTGCACCACACACGTACCCTACTTTCAAAATGTTCAGCATTCCTGCCTCCATTTGGATCTGAATTACACAAAGCTCTAACAAAGGAAACCAATAATGAACATTTGAACACCACTGGACCCATCACACACTTCATATATGGCAATTTTAGGACCATATAAATGTAGGAGTAGTTACACCTACATGGTCCTAAAATCATATTTGGCCCTTTGAAGGCAATCATGAGGCTGATGTGGCCCCTGGTGAAAATTAGTTTGACACCCCGATATAGGCTCCAGTTTTGCTTTTTGAGACCTTCCATTTGTATTTCTAACTTACATATCTATATATATACCAAATATGTCTCTGTGAACAGCCACCCTGCCAGTCCCTGACTAGCCCTTGTCCCAAAGCAGAAGAACTATAGGACTGATGGGACAAGGGGTAATGGGTACAAAATGGAACACAGGAGGTTCCACTTAAATTTGAGAAGAAACTTCTTCTCAGTGAGGGTGCCAGAGCCTGTACCAGACCGCCCAGGGAGGTTGTGGAGTCTCCTTCTCTGCAGACATTCAAACCCGCCTGGACACCTTCCTGTGTAACCTCAGCTGGGTGTGCCTGCTCTGGTGGGAGATTGGACTGGATGAGCTTTTGAGGTCCCTTCCAATCCCTGACACTCTGTGACTGCAATTCTGTGAATCAAGGTTCATATTGAAATGCCGGCTGCGATGTGACACTAAGCACCGGGTGACAGGCAGTGCTGTGATTCTGGAGCTGACAGCCCGGCTGATTCCTGCCTCCTGCTTCCCAGATGGAAGCATCTGAGGCACCTGATCTCATTGAGGAGAGCATGTTAAATATTTTCTAACTAAATATGAGATTTTTTGCCTGTCAGGACTGTAGTCATATTTTTAGTTCAATGTCACTAGGGAAGAAAGTATTTCCACATTTCAGTCTTTTGTGTTAATTAATAAAAATCAGCTATTACATCTATTATTCATTTGCAAGGCTTCATATTTTTGTCCTCAGTGATGCAGCCCCAATAGCTTTAAATGAAGCAAGCATGAAAGAACAAAAAAATAAAAATGAAAGAACTGCTGGGACTTGTTGAATTATCCCCTATTCATACTCCATATTTGCACATATGCCCACTGACAGGTCAGAATTGGAAAACATGGAAAAACTACCCAACTGCAGCTCTTCCTGGCCTATTTCATACATCTTTCCTAAGCTACACTCATGGCCCCCTCCACCAGCTTATCCAAGAAACTCCGGGCATCTGAAAGGAAAAATAATAAACCATCAACTTTATCTTTCTCTTCTCATTCTACAGGAGAAAAAGCCTAAATTTACTGTGTGTCCACTTGTGTACTCGACTGAGCCAGCTGAGTAGGCTACATGTGGGATGAAATTACTGATGTAAATCTAAAACTGAAGAAACAAATTTGACCTTTAATTCTGGGAAGAGTTGATATTATCAGTATTTTACATGGCTTCTAGAAAAAAAATATATTATTTCCTACAGTCTCAAACTTCCCACAGTAACAAAGCAGCTTCTCAGCTCTTTGGGATGCAGCTCTTTGGAAGATGTTAGCAATGAAAGGAGAAGCAATCTCAAAGGTAGCAGGGGCCAGTCAAGAGGTGGCTTCTGAGGACGAGGGGTCGAGATCTTGGGCTGATCTGTATACTCAACAGAGTCAGAGTGATGTCCATAATGACATACATTGCTATGTGGGCTGGCACTCCACTGGAAGATTTTTCAGGCTTCATTCCTATATATAATGCGCTGTAATAATCAAGATTATGAATCATGAATGTGTTCATTGGGTTGGCCAGATGTATGTCCAATAGCTTGGGTGACAACCTGTGGACTGGTTGCAGATGAAGCTTAAAAATCAGCTGCCAGAGAGCACTTCCCACAAGTGCACAAAGCAGCTCCACGCGGTGGAGTGCAATTAAAAGAAAAGGCCATCGTGCTGTCGCAGAAAGCATCAATTATACATTCATCAGTCCTTCAGCAGCCCCTTCGCTCCTGCCAAGGCTCCCTCTGTGCCTCTCTGTCTGCTTGGGTTGCTGCGCAGGAATGGAATCAGCTAACAAACAAGGAATTTAAGGGCTAACGAGTAGCGCTTTGTTGAATGCTCCTTTTGAGATAAGTTCAACCATGGTCAAATTTGCTCACAAACAAAGCTGAAGGGCTAGTAAAAACACTGCAAGGAAGAAGAGAATTGTAGTGACCTATAAGATCAGGACACAGGGGAACCTGCAATTATTTCATCCTTTGGAGTGACTTAGCAGAGAGAAAACTAATGTAAAAGGGTACCTAGGATGTTCTGAGAGATTACACAGAGGTCTGGGGATATTGTTCTGGTATTTCACACAGGTGTGACAGAACCGTGTTGTCTTTGCCAGGAAGTGCTTTGTGGGATTCTCAGACAAAGAAAACTTATGGAAAAAGTTCAGCTTCTTCTGGTTGTAGATTGACACCTGCGCCATGAAGGGGAAACAGTCCAAATTGGAGATGTTGCTTTATTTTAATGGCATATGGCAACCATCACCGCAACTGGTAGGTGCAATACATAATCCAAGCATCTTTTAAAAAACTGAAAGGAGCTGGAATACAGAACCTTGCCCAGTGCTCCCTGAAGGCAGGCAAGAGCTTGGTAACAAGCTGAGGAGCTGAAAAATCTTCATTTTCTGTAGTTCAGAGGAAAATATACCTTTTGTTTGTTTGTTTTTAGTCATGGAGTTCTCTTGTAATAAATACAAGCTTACGTTGGTGAAAGGGTGTTAAATCAAGGTTTTCAGCAGGAATTCAACAGCCAGCTACTGACTGCTTGTTGTATTTATTTAACCTTCATAGGAAGAATGCAGGGCTGAAGCCACCGCAGCTGTGCCTACACAGGTACATCATTCCTGAGCTTTCTGTATGTGACACGAGTACAAAGCGAACGGAGTATCACGGATGTTAGAGATAGTGAGAACAGGACTGAGCTGATTTTACAATTATTTTCTCAATTTCTTCATGGAGAGAGAGTAATCATTTTCTTTCCATTTTACATACTGAAAATAAGTTTTCATAAGCTTTTTCAGCAGCTAATCCACATTTTATTACTCTCTTCACTAACTCTGAGGCAATATGTAGCTTATTTTAGTGAGCATTCACTGTAGATTATGGTAGCTTGAAAGTTATGTGATGAAACCCAAAACCAGACCCAGTGCTGGAGATTTTCCACTTCATTTCAAATGAAAGGTGTGCCAAGCTCCCAAATATTCCTACGAAGGCAGCCAAGCAAGTGCAGGATAATACAGCACCCGAATTCTGGTTGTCACAACTAACTAAAATGCCAAGCCAAGCAAACTTTTGTTCACATAAAAATCTGAACAGCAGTTGGAGAAAAGCTCACAAAACCTCTGTTACACCTCTGATTTCTCTACCTGCTTTCCCAGAGCACCTTTTGGGGTACAAAGAACAGCTGAAGTAATCTACCTCCTCGATCCTACACTGAAATGAGTTGGACAAAATGTGTACACACCATTTTAAAAAGCGTGAAATGGATATTCAGTAAAACTATGCACTCGGTCGCATTCATTCAGATTAAACAAGAAAGACGTAAATTAAGTAAAGCTCCTGTGCTTCTTTTGTGCAGACTGCAACACAGTTCAGGAGATATTAGTTGTAGGTTTTGGTTAAGACTGGCCCCGCTATGACAATTCAATTGCAGAGCAGCATAATCAAATTTATTTACTCTAGAAAATTATCTACCAAGTCTGGCTCAGTAATACAGATTACAGCCATTTACATATGTTTGAAAGACTGCTTTAAAAGGTAGAGAGATAACTTTGTGAGTCTCTTCAGAGCATGTAATCAGTAGAGCATGTACTGATACTGATACTCCGCAGATATTCTACTGATACTCATAATTTACAGTATGAAATAGATTATTATTAATAAAAAACACTATAATTCTACCACCTTCAATTATCTAGATTAGAACAGATCAGTGAACTGATAAATACGGCTGGGGAATCCAGATGTGCCTTTCTTTACCAAAGCCAAGCCTGCCTGCTCTGCCCCCTCAGATATATAGTTAAGCCCTTTCTGGAATAAAAAGCAACTCAATAGATGTAGGGAAGCTACTGTCCATGTGTTAGGGCCTTTGGTAGTACTTAACATGCAGACTTTTTATAATAAAAAGATGTTATAATGGATGAATATAGTTATCATATAAATGCACATTACAAAACAGTCTGTGGTAGAAAAGAGTTCCTTCAACATTACCAAACTATTCTATCAAATGAAGACTTTTATATTTCATCTGAATCCCATGTTATGTATTATTCATTATTACAGTCACATACTTCTTGCTATTTAGTTCCTTCTCTGTGTGACTGAAGCACTGTCGGTGTCAGTGGTGCAGTGAGGATCTACGGCCATTCAACCAAAGCGACACATTGTGCTGGGGAGATGGTTTAAATACATGACAGTAGGTACTCAGGTATCCAAACCCTCCAGTCTGAAGCCACAAGCTGTGCTGAAAGACAGAATCCCAGGCAAGAGACCCAGTCTCCTGAAGGCAGACAGGACACTTTCTAATTCAGTAACTTCTATGTTATTGCTTGTCTTACTCTTGTTCTTCATACAGATAAAGCATAACTTATTTCAGGCTAAAAAAAATATTCAAGTGCCACAAAGTACTTGACAAGTGTAATACAAGATATGAAAAAAAAATGATAAGCACTGATTGTTTTTATGTTTTTTTTTTTTTTATTTCCACTGATACGCTCACATCATGGCACACTACTCCAGGTTTTTTAGCTAGGAGTTTGGAGATGGCCATGTTGCATCTTATTTTGTATTTGCGAAGAAAGCACACACAGATCCTTGCAGTGAGGTCCTTGACCTCAGCTCAGGTAAAACCGCTCCCTAACCTGCAAGAGGTTGATGACTTCCAAACGGAGGAGCAGCACACCAAAAACAGAAATCATTTTTAAGTTGTCATTTTAGTCTGATGTCTTTCGTGTGCTTGATACCACTTCAAGTTTCATTTCCTGTGCGTTTATAGCATAAGGGTTCTTTTGGTTAGATACTCACCAAGTTTTCCTAAGGCAAGCAGGGATGCAGCCTTCCAGGGCTGGGCTGTGTGCAGAGCTTCTCACTGGGACGGACAGGGGAGATGGGTCGGCTCAGGGCTCCCATCCCACCCTCACCCTTGGGAACCTGTGTCCACTGACACGTTGCGTCTATCTGCTCCCTTTCCATATCTTTCCTCTCTCAATGTTCTTTGTAAGTACTGTCATTTCCTGGTAGCTTGCCATGCTATTTGTGCTGTTTTTACTATTTTATTTACATTTGAACTTCCTCTGCTTTAGAATTCTCTGGACGTATTTACATTCACATCGAAGAGTAACCCCCCTGGGTGCAGAGCAGCACGCTGGGAAGCTCTGGAGGGCTTCCTGGCCAGGGGGGCAGCTCGTTGCTGTTCTATTTTAAGCTCGATGTTTGTTAGTTATCTCCAAGATAACATCAGATGCTGACTTACATGGATCAAGGAGAAAAATCTAGTTCTCCTTCATTAGAAGTGTTTGCCCTATTCTGCCTGAAGCCAATATAGAGTAGACATAAATTGCAGAGCTAATGAATAGCATCTCAAGGAGCTGAGCTTTAGCGGGGAGCATTACTAGAGTTCTGTCATGAAAGTCATTTCTGTCCTTGCTGAATCCTGAATAAACAGAGGTTTTAAATGCTGGAACAGTGTCAAGGGTTTTATAAAGCTGCCACCATTTATTTACTTGTGCAGCAGAGTTTGAAAGAGTCTATAAGAGTATGTGCTTGTAAATTACTCTGCGGAATGAGGGACCAGAAGATATGTGCCCTTTTTGGGTAATTGAAAGGGAACCAAGGAAACTATTAGTAACATACGAGACCTGTGTTATTAATACCTCACGTTATTTCTGGTGTTAAACAGGCAGTATCTTCAGTTTCACATCTTCAGCCCCACAGATCCTCTTGTGACCAGAGATACCTCTGAGCAGATCACACAGCTTCGTGCACAGCACAGGAGGAGTAAGCAGTCCATCTGTCTGCCAGAATGAATTCTGATTTTTAAACATGGTTTGTCATATTTAATTCCAAACAGGGAGCACAAAAAGTAACTGAAAACTGATAATTGGAGTGTGAAGAAAACACAGATTAATGTCAGGCGAGAACAGAAAAACCCTAGTGATGCTGGCCAAATATTCTATTCCTGGTTTGTCTTTGTACAGTGTATAGCTGACTATGTAAGATGTGTAAAACACAGAGCTTTGGCAAATAAAAGACTTTCCACTTATAATTTTCCCACTCTACTTTCTCCTTGTAGTTATATGTCCTATAAAAGGAAGATTTATTGAGGCATGTTCCAATAAATGCTGTGCATTAGCTATAGCTATATATATCCTTAACATTTTAATCCTTGAAGTTCTGTACTTCACACAAATTTTTATTACAAGAGTCCAACTCCAGAGTTCTTACACTAATTGTTCCTTCACCACAATCAGTGAAGCATTTACCAGGGTTAAAACTTACAGGTAAAATCACTATCAATCTCTATGGGAGCTTCAGTCAGACAATAGACAGAAAGTTTGCTGTGCAGCATGGTCCTCTTGGCAGGACCCTAGCCAGAGGATGCTCTGCTACAAAGGATGAGCCAGAGCCTTTCCTTTAGATAACCAGTGAAATCAAAAAAACCTCTAAAGCAGAACTAGAATGTACCTATCTATTAGGTACTGGCAGTGATTATAAGTATTTTGTCAAACATGTTTGATTTTTATTTTAGGGAGAATAGCTGTCCAGAGGCAGCTCTGGAGTCTTGGTTATGAGTGTCTGGATGATGTTTCCAAATTGGGAACCCGACATGCAGCGAGCAGAGCAAGACAGTTCCATACTGGGCCTGGCAGCTGCTGTGCAGCCCCGTGCAAGGCACCTCCACTCCTTCTTCTGAGAAGGTTCCAAATACACCAGAAATGCAGCACCCCACACCTCGTGCCGGGCTCTGGGCTCCACAGCCACAGAGGGCAGACATGACAACACTCCAGACTTTTATGGGCCCCTGTCTTAAATGGCCTCTTGGAGGACGCAGCAGAGTTCACCAAACAGATTTTCCCCCTTCCCTCATGAAGATGTTGTTTCAGTCTTGGCTCAGACACCAACAGGAGCTGAAGAAGATATTTCCTGACCGAAGAAAGGAGCCTTTACCAAGCCTTTCTTAAGGGTCAGGTTTTGAGCCCAGCTGTTCACACTTAGGAACTGAGAGAGCATCCGTACATCATCCCTGGGCTGCTGACAGAAAGGTGACATTAGGCACTGAAAGGTACAGCTCTAGGCCAGCTTTTGATTTGCACTGCCCCAGCAGAAGCCCTGGGAGCACTGCATGGCACAGCAACGTACGTCTTAGCTTCCGTCACAGGCTGGTGAGTTCAGAGAACTCGGGGGGAAAAAGAACAGCTACCTGATAGAGTTGCCTCAGGACTGTAAAATTCTAATTAAGTTTTTCAATGAAGTTATTAAAAGTATGGGTTAAGCTGAAGTCCTTGTCACCAAACATGACAGAGTATTAAAACATTACACAACGAAGCATGAACAATGTGCTTCATTTGTCCATTTAGTTTACAGTCAGCTGAAAGACTATTTAAGTCATTACACTTAAAATGCCACTGCATTAACTCATCTCTCAAACAACACAATACCCAGACATTAGCAGACCTGTGAGGTTTCCTAATGCCTTCCTGGAAAGATAAAGAACTTCCGATTACTATGTCAAAATATTTCATAGAAAAGTTGTTCACAGATATTTTTTGGTGGCTTCTAAGTAAATATCTTACGTCAAGCCACAGTTGACCTCTGTGCAATGCAGAGAACTGACGGGAGCACTGCTGTCTGTGAGGGTGACTGATAGCGAGGATAGTGATGAAGGGCAAAGAGGTTTGGCTGATGTCAGAAATATGATTTCAGGATGTCAAATTTGAAAAAAGGTCCCACAGGGAACACAGCCAAGACCTGGAAAAAGAGAGGAAAGATTACAGAAGAACATGAGAGATGAAAGATCACAAACACCAAGCGTGGAAGAGGCAGAGGTGCCTGCGCAGAGCCTCTCCTGCACAAGCCCTGAGCACTGACAATACTCTGCAGCTCACATAAAAATAATAACGCTCTGGAAACAACATTTTATAAACCAGAGACAAATCCAGGATTTAGACGTATGTCAGGATGGGAGTAGAAAATAATTCATAGGAGATTTCCCTGTCTGTATTACACTTGTTTGCTTTTGAGTATTGGTCCATCAAATGTGCCAGTGAGGGCTCTTACTCCTAGTTCAAAAATGTTTTAAATTGGGGGATTTCTTTGCTGAGATCGGGTGTCTTTACCTGACCTGTTTCGTAAGGACTTCCAAGTTTCTGCAGAACAGACTTGTATCTCACACTGCTTCAATTTACAACACACACAAGTGAAAACCACTGCTACTGGTAAACAGACTTTTAGGTGAATGTGTACATATAGCATGTGAAGCAAAACTTCTATTTTGAGAAAAAGATGTAACATACTCAAATGCAGGTAAAGCTGAGCACCACTGTCCTTTAGGCCCACAAGTACCTGCTCTGTCATACAGTCCAAGCCACCTGCAGTCCAGCAAAACCCATAAATTAATGTTTGTTAGCTAGCAAACCATCTCAAAACCATGTCCGCAGCCATCAATAGCTGTTACAGGGAATATCCACCTTTTAGCAGCTGCATTCACTGTGTATCTCTTTTGTCCTGTTTTTCCTTTACTTCCTTCAAACAGTGTTTTCTGTATGTACCTTTTTAGGTGCTGGGATTGACTAGTAAATATTTTGCCAAACAGATGTTTGTTTGATTAAAATTATGGGGGAGCTAGACTGATATTCGTGACTCTGTACTGCTTTTGAATACCCATGAATTAAAAACAGGAGATGGGCAGTAATAAGTCACTAAGTCTAGAAACGTCTGCAGTGGCTCACCTGACAATCAGCACGTTCAAATGTCATATAGAGAAAAACAAATGCTTTGAGCCAACTGGACCTTCCTGCAGAACATCTGAAGGCTTTAGCTGGCCTGTCATCATATCTGCAATCCAGGCTTTTCTTTCCCCATATGTCTGGCAGTCTGCAGACAGACCATATGGAATCCCAGCAAACTGCGGTAACGAAGGGACCATCACTGTCCAGGGTGAATACGCTGAAAGGTCAGACAGGCTTTGCCTGCTATATGTGACGAGAGTTTTACCCATCAGGTGCTATTTGATTGTTTTCATAAAATGGACAATAATTGACAAAGCCATTCTTTACTCTCATACAGAACATTGAGTCCTTAGTACACATTGAGGTTTATTTACAATTAAGCAAAAAACCCCTTCCATCCTTTTTATTTTTAGAAGTAAAATTCATTTGCTATACACTGCTGACACACTGCATTTCTGTTCTTGCTTCTGAAAACACGTAGCTATTTCTGGAGTTTAGTTTCCTGTTAGGCTTTGAAGATATTGAACATATTCCACATAATACATCTTTACAAATATCATTTTATGTCATATTTTGTAGCCTGAATTGTGGGTTACATAGGCTAAATGAACACAGGAGACTGAGAAGTTTGAGAAGGATTCAAGTCACATTTAAAAACTAAAATCCCTAAATTGGATTTTAAAGCCCCAATCTCAGGAAGAAGTTGCTGTGCAATTTTCTTTCTGTCCTAGGCAGGGCCAAGGATAAGAACACAATCCAAGGAAAATACAAGTTGCAAAGATTCTTTCCTCAAAACTCAGCCTGAGTTGAAAGTATATCCTACACAGAGATATTGTGATTGGGGAGAACTACATGGTACTGGAATATCAAGAAAGTGCAGCAGCTGGGTCAGTGTTATATTACTGCCACAGAACCAGAGACATCCCTGTTTCTTTATGGGAAGGTGGCTGTTCTGCATGAGGATAACATCCTGCACTGATGGACAAATCCACGTTTCTCTCCTGGGCAAAATTCCTTTCGATGCTAAAGGGAACTTTACCAGAAACACAAAATATAACTAAAGAAAACTGTTTTCTGCAGCATTTGCAGGGAGAGCCCAATGAAACCCCTTGTGTCTTACCCAAATATGATCACATTATATTGCCTGCTTATGTTGAGTGGTTATTAATCACTTTTAAAGCCAATTTGTGAACTTGGCTTAGAAATCTGCTCTTACAACATCTTTGCTGTTCTCCTTGGCTTTGTTTAAATTGATTAAAAATACAGTGAAAACATTACCAAAACAGATGTTGTATTCTTTTTCCAACTAGAATGAAAACTCATACTACCTTGTTTCATATATGAAACTTCACATGCAATTTTGGTTTCACCCATTTAATCACAAAGTGAAATTGTGACCCCCTCAAGCTTCTATTTCCATAGTTGAATAAAACAAGACACCAAAGGAGCATCTTCTAATTTTGAAAAACCCCGTTCTTCCACCAAATATTTGTTTTAGCTCAATCACACAGAATAGCTGCAGGGTTTTCACTGCATAAATAGGAGTACGATATTGACAATCAACTGAAAAATAATGTATAGGTCTGACCATTGAAAGTTAAGTTTTCCCCAAACTACAATACTTTCTTACAAGTTTCTGAGAAGCAGATTAAAAGTAGTTCTGGATTTGTTCAAAATGTTTCATATGTCTCCATAAGCAAACATTTTCTCCAACTACAGTGAAGCAAACAGGAGAATCAAATCAACTTCATTATATTTATTTTATTTTGTAACCTCTGGGCCAGATTCAATAAAAGCTTTATCTGATTTTAGTCTGTGTGACAGAACATTAAAAAGACATGGTATTTATTTAATTTAGCACTCACTACTTTGTGAGCAACAAATGATAACTTCCTGCTGACTCTTGTTTACTATGACTTATTCATGGGAACTGTACTTTAAATAGCTGAGGTCCATAGGATGTCAAAATCTGGAGCGTGCACTGGAATGCACACAGATCTTATTAATTAACCAGGCCTGGGAAAATAAATGGGATAGAGAAAATATATTTGGGCTCTGGATTCAGCATGAGAACCAAGTCAGCATTCGGACCCAAAGCCAAAGCAGAGCTAACACACAAGTATGCATGGAATGAGTCCCTGGCAGTGGCTTTGCTGAGATTCCTGCTCTAACTGACAGAAATGTCCTGATATTTAGTTTGTTTCCAGCCAACTCAGAGCAACTTCCTTGATTTCTTCACCTACCGTTCACCTGGTTTAGACCCAGGGACTGATATCCAGTCCCACAAATACGAACCATTCACCCAAGCTGATCAGGCTCTCTTTGGCGAGAATGTTACAAGGAGAAGAGCTCCTATTGCAAGTTGACTGTGAATGACTAAGTGCTGTGCTTCTTCTGGAGTTCGGCACGAAGCAAGGAGCCTGTCTCATCATCAGTAGCTCTCCGCTACCTGAGACCTTGTTTTCATACAAGAGGTAAAACTGAGCACACTCTGTCCACTTGCAGCAATGAAAAATGAGAAAGCCTTGAATCTGATGCCTTGCCCCACCTTCATCTTCAGCTATATTTTGTCCACCTGCATATACTTCCTTATACTTGCTTATTGACATTTTTTGCAAGAACTGCCAGACAAATGAATAAAAGATATCTTACACTCAATATGGCTGGGCTTTGTTTGCAAAACAAATGATCCTCCAATAAAAGCCAAAAGAAAATGTAACTGCTCATTGTACTATCCTCCTAAGCCTTCATGACTCTTCCCTGGAGAATGGGCCGATAATCCCTGGGTTTTTTAATCAGATTTCCAAAGTATTTGCACAGCTTTGATGCATGGGAACAGATGTAGGAGCTCTGTGCATCCCTCCCAGCAGACAGTCTTCTATGTCCACACTTCTCCCAGTAATTCACCTTTCTGCATTTTAGCCTGTGCTCGTCAAAGAACATGCCTGAGAACATGCATTTCTGCTCCAACCTCCATCTACAGATTTGCTTTCTCAGTTTAGCTCATACTCAAAATTTGAGAGATATTTCTTTTTTTTGCTCTTCTACATGAAGTTTTCGTTCAAAGAAAATCACTGTCCTTTTGAAAGCTGGAGGGCACGTGAAAGCAGTCTCTCTATATTAGGAATCCCCAGTGGGAAACCCATAGTTGCATTTCCTTCTGCATCATCACCAGGAAAGCAGGAACGTGAGGCCACCAACAGCAGCACAGAGCAGATATAACCCACAGTCAGACACTTGCCCCAAGAGGGTCGAATTCAACCCAGCTGATTGCAACAAACACTTTGAATGCAACAGTTGTATGAATATGATTTCTATAGTATCTCAGAGTATTTTCCTTAAATAACGTCTTCCCTTCCCCACGCCCATATGTATTGCTGCATTTGGTTTTAGTATTCTTCTATATTTGTAATCATTCTTTGAAGTAAGTTGCTTGAACTGTATCACTAAACTGTTTGTAGAAAAGATGCCATTGCATTACTTGCTATATATAACAATGTCAGTTCCTTATGTTGGACTGGATTCCTCATCCCATTTTTCCTTTCTGAAAAACTATATTCAGTTTGGAAGCCCTTCCACGTGCAGAATTCCCTCCTGGATTAACAAGGCTGATGTCAGCACTGTGCAATTCTGGGTTAATCCGCAGTAACTCCCCTGATCTCAATAAAGCTGGAACAGCAGAAAACTCCAGTAATGCAACGGTGAGTCACACCCAGGCAGCTCCACATGTGGAAGGGTTCTGGACATGTCCAAAGAGTAAATCAACAAATGCTTTTCATTTTTTCCCAAATGCTGGCTGCATAACACGGCGAAACACGGATTCAATATGCCAGTGTACGCTTAGGAAACTTACACAATACAAAAGCACAAAGCAGATTTTCATGTTAGTGATCTATAGATATCAGTGATCTGAAGCTGTTTGAGATACCAAAGGTTATCACGTTATAAGGCAGTAAAATTGATTAAATTTTCCTAATGAGATGAAGTCACAGCATATTAATCTTTAATCAAATAGTGTCACAAATGGCTTTCTTCTCAGTTTGGTACCTGGGCTATATCAACATGGGACAGGCTCCAAGTCTTTTATCAAGCAACGTGCTTGTAATTTCTGCCCAAGAACAAACCAGGAATTCAGCGTTGCTCCCAGCATTTGCAGAACCAGGCAATGTTGACTGTACATCAGTTTGCACACGTGTTAGACTTTCCTTTTTCCATAGCCTTCTTTCCTTGAAATGATTAATACTGAGGGACTGCTAACAAAAAACGAGTGCAGGGAATTTCCCAGCTTCAGAAGCAAGAAACATCAAATTTAATGTGCCCAGCACTGTTCTATTTAAAGCACTGGTAAATGAGCCAACAAACTACTGTCCATGAGCATTACATCACATGTTGCCACATTTCTCTGAGGCTATATAAAGCTGTAATATGTTCACTAATGAATTGCATGGTATGTTTAGGCCATATGGCACACTGGAATTGTACAGTACAATGCTCTAGTTATGGGGGTACATAACAATCAATATCTGACGTCTATATCATCACATGTTTATGAAACATCTCCCAAGGAGACTGTATGTTAAAATAAACAGTGTATATTTTTTTGCTTGCTCTCTTGTGTGCTTGTTACAATTTGGTTTATATGTTATTTGCTTTAAAATCATTTGTGCTAATAACCCAAAATGCCAACATATTTTTTCTTTTCCTTTAAGTCCCAAATTCACTGCTGCTGTGGGAATAGAGAGAAGTTGATTGGCTCATGTTATTTTGTTTCAAAAGTTCCAGCTGCTGACTAATTACCCTGTTGGAAAAGCAAACACGGCTGTTTCCCATATCTACACTACATATTCGTACTTCCAAATATGAAACTACAGGAACCCAAGGCAGTTAATATGTCAGGTTTTATTTACACAACTCTCCAGTTATCATGTGGAGCAGCATCTCTGTCCAACCTTTTGGATTATAAAAGGACTTTGTGAAAGATAAAATGCTAGGGAATGGGTTAAAGTATGTAAATAAATTGAAACAAACACATAAACAGAAAGCAGAACACTGGGACTATCTCTGTGCTTTATGGTAAATGAAGCTGTAGTCTCCTAATACCCCTGACAATGAGGTCTCTCCATTAGCTAATAGCCACTTTTAAACACAAACTTACAATAATTCTACCAACTAAATAAACATTTTAAAATGAACACACACACACACGTGCATAATCGTTCTGATTTACAAGACAGAAAAGGTACCACATTATGTTTCACTGCCTATTTTTCAGTCATTAAATTTTGAGCAGCATAAGCCTGCATGCAGCTGTGTGACCCACAAGGAAAACACCCCCTTGATGTTAAAGCTGCTTTGAGTCTTCCACCCAGGTTCCTCCTGGGGTGCTGCACCCACAGGAGGTGCCTTTCTGGGCCAGCAGACCTACCTTTGCCAGCTGAAGAAGCGATAAGGCACGCAGGTCATTATCCTGGCCTGGATCATTGGGGTTCCTGCAGCCATCCATTCTGGCTGTGCAAATCCTGGACGTGCTCAATCCGAAAAGCAAGATTGTGCTTTTCTCTTCAGCCCGAGCGCTGCTGCTCTTCCGCTGCTTGTCAATATTTAACTAGTTTGTCAAGTTGGATTATATCGCCTGTCCTAAATCCTACTCCTTTAATTCCAACTAAATGGGTGTGCTTCCAACGCAGCCTCTTAGTCAAATATTGATAGCTTATCAAAGTCATTTGTTTGACCTGAAAGGTTTCTTCCTGGGTGCATTATCACATATAGGTGACAGAGTTGCCAAACCAATGCACCAGAGAAATCAACACGGTAAACAGCCATGATTTCTGTGTTCCATAGCAACACGTGCAGAAAACATGAACGTTTTTGCGTTTTTAGGATTTCTGGATGATTATCTGCCATAGAAAGAGGACTATATAGGAACATCACTCATAGCAGTAGGAGGAATTCCAATATACACATGCTTTTCCACAGACTAGTATAAAACAACATGTTTTTTCAGCCTTTTTTTTTTTAAAGAAGGCTGAAGGAAGCGCTTCCACAGGGCTGAGCCCACCCAGCAAAGCTGCAGCCGCCCTGGTCCTGCAAACACCCCCCATGACCAGATCTATTTCTGCTCATTGCAAACAAGCCATGTCTGTGGCACTCGCTGGAGACACAACTACACACTACTATGAACTGGCTTGTATGAATTCATTTTTTGTTCCACTTACGTACATTTCTTCACAGGGTAAGTGTGTCTCTCAGGCACGGGCAGTTTGCCAATACTGTGCTCAGTGGAACAAAAGTTTGCTCTCCAAATGTAAAGGCACTAATAATATCAAGCAGCAAAAACAACGATGCAAAGCCCATACGCTGCTTCAAGCTACAGTAGTTAACATTAAAAAGTCAATTATTACCAGCCCGCTGCAATATTCTGTCTCAGGAGGTAAAATTTTTTTAAAGAAATGTTACATTATCTTAGTTATTTGTTGGGGTAAAAATGCTGGGTTTTAACAGCAAACTTGGCTTATTCCAAAAAAGGATAGGATACAAAAAGGCTATGGGATTCAGAATAATATATACAAATAGTCTTCACATCTCTTCTTCCCTGTCCTTCCTTTGAGCTCTTTCAAAACCAAAAAAAAAAAGGAGTGTTTGGAGCCAAAGAGCTTAGTTCAACCAAATCAGTGCTTGCAAGGAGCAGTGAAGGTACAAGAAGGTGCAGCCTGCAGAGTCACCTTTTCCAGCTAAATGTTGGGAGTTTGTGGCTGCAGGGCAATTCCCCATGTCTTTGATAATACAGAACATTTACACCCCTGTAAAGCTATTCACAGTTATCTAATCATTATTAATAAGTCAGGTGTGGAAATGTCTATCGACACATGGCTATACACGTTGAGTTCTCGTAACAACTTAGAAGGTCGAGATCATTATAACTGTGCCTGACCCGAAGGCTGCTGAAGCAAGTGGAAGTTTTCCTGTTTGTTCTTCAGGCTTTAGGCTGGGCCAGGCTCCACAAACAACTCAAAAACACAGAACAAACTCTCTGTAACTGAAAACATCACCAGGTGCTTTGAGGTTGATGTCTAGGGTCTTGTCCAGATTGACATGATTTCAGAACACCAAAAACTGGTAGAAGCTCACATCTGCCATTCAGATAGGTGCCCGCTAACCTTCAGGTTACAGTTATCAGCCAGTGAAATTGTATATGCTGTACAAATGGTTATTCTAGATATAAAGGGATTCTTAACCTATATGCAATCTCTTGAGCAACTTAATTCCCCACCCCCTTCCCTGGCGCTTCTCGGCAACCCACAGCCCGCACTGAAATAGCAGCTGAGCCTCAAACAGTCAGAAGCGATTTTGTAGTTCTAAATCCAAACCATGCACAATTGCTCTCTGAAACCAGTGGAACAAATGCTACTTCCTCGCAGCAAGATATTTTTGTCTTTGATAAATATTAACTGACGTGCAATAGTCACAGCAAAAGCAGCTGACCCATATTTCATAACCAGTGGAGCTCTGCGATGGGGAAGTTTTCTTTGACACTGTCATTAGGAGCGCTCAGCTGCTGGGGCCGGGAGCCGCGTCCCAGGGCAAAACCCCTTCTCGGATCACTGAGTGCAAGATCACACACGGGGCTGCAACAGGAGGAAACGCATTGGAGCTCACCTGACAGATTTTAACGTGGTTCTCCGCATCTTTTGAAGTGCTTAAAAAAGAACAAAAACGTGGAAACGTTCCGGTTACGTCGTATTAAATGTTATTTTTCACTGGGGATACTCTGTAGACTCATCACTATCAGCACACACAATCACAGGGTGGAAGCAGATACTGGGAGGAAGGGAGTTTTGTCACAAGGATGATGTGTGACAGAGCTGACCCAGCTGCTGGGATTACAACATAACATACAGTAACTTGTCATGAGGTCATTTTCAGCATAACTGAATTGCTGTTTTCAAAAAAATATCATTGAATGTACCTTTGGTGAAAATTATTTAACACCTGAAATCTGCAGATTGGAACAATGACGTTAGAGAGCAAAAAGTCTTGAGCCTAGAATGTTTTTTATTATGAAGCTGAAACACTACTAATGTTTCCAGGGTTGCATTGAAGTTTGGGTGTTTTCTGCTTTTTCGTAAATAAATAATTAGATTCAAAGTTTGCAAACAAAAAGAGTAACAGAAATCCTGAAAACAGTCAAATTCTGCCTAATATTTTAAGTACTATAAAATACCGTGAACCTCAGAAGAAAACCCTACAAGTTTGGTACAGGAAAATCTTGTTTACTTAATGCGGTTCTCACTGCTTCTTTATTTTTTATTTATTGGAGTATTGCAGGAGCTTCCCCAGCCAAGCTGTTGGGGCTGCCAACGTGAATAGCTTTCCACATCTGCTGCCAGCTGATGTCTCCCCTGACGCTATTCAGAGCCGAAGACCAAAAATTTCACATAGAGCAGAATTAGCTCTTTAATAAATGGGTCTGTGGAGGAGCTCAGCCAAGTAGAAAGCAGCTGTTTCAGCGGCCACGTGGCTTCTGGCAACTGTCTCCAAAACTTGTCTTTGCCTCGGCATCCACGTCAAGGAGTTACCCGGTGCTTCTGTCGCAAGTCCCCATTTTTGCATTATTGAATGATATTTTAAGTGAAATGGGGACCTTGAAGGCTATATTTATGTTGCTTGACATTCTGTGTTGTTGGGGGAAAGAGAGTAAATTCTGACCTTTATTTCTCAGTGAGGATTTTTCATTTTTTCATGTTAATGGTTTTGCTCATGCACAGAGGCATTTTTTCCTGGTACACACTGCAACAAAGGTAACTTCACTTCTGTATCTTAGACATATCAGTTGAGGTCTTCATGTTTTACAATGACTGCCGAGCTAACTCTGTTAAACACCCATTGCCCCCAGTGGAAATTTGTCCAAAATGAAATGAAAAAAACCTGGACCATGCCCTGTATTTGGGAGAAAAATGAACTGTCTTGGTAGCTGCCACATTTGTGTGCCAGAAATGGTTGTGTGGGACTTTAGAAGGTGCTTACTTTTGGCCTTTGTTCCCAGTGAAATCAGTCAGTGATTAAACTTCCATTGACCTCAGCGGGAACAGATTTAAACTTGCATTAAGCTTTTTTGAAATCCAAGCGTGCAGGTTTTACATATTGGACAACATACCTTTCCGACCACGATTGTAATAATAAACCCTTTTCTCCATCAAATCTATTGGCAATGCATCTTTTGCAGTAGATGTTGGAAGAGACTGGAAAAGTGTAATTGTTTTTCAATGTCATTTAAACAAATTGCACATAGTGCCATGAGCTGAATAAGTTAGTTTTTTATAAGCTCATAATGTTTTCTTTGTCTTAAAACGTGCTCATTAAACTTTAAATGGTATACACCGTGCAGCATTCGACGTAACTGCTGTTCTAACACTGCCATGTCTGCCCCATCACATAACAAACCAAACATGACTTTTTCATGAGAAACAATAAAAAATGTTCATCAATTATTAAAGGTTTCTTTTCAGTATATATGGTTGAAAAAACATCAATGAAAATAAAATATCTCCTCCTATGTGTCACTTATGCACACACTAAATACTTTGGTTTCCTTATTGGAGGCCCAGCCACCCCAATACCTCATTTAGAGCATTGCCTGAACATCTATACATCACTTTTTTAGGCATGAAGGAATTCTAGAGCCTCACTGCTGTCCTCCACACAGCTATGGTCTTGGGCTAAAGAATAAATACCTGCCTTTCACAGAATGTAGTAGGCAGTTTAACATTTCTAGAAATAAAATAATAACTTTCTCCATATCTTTGATTTATTTTTTTTTTCAGAAAGAATCAGGTAAAAAAACTCTCTCTGAAACATTAGACATTTCTGAATGCGGCAACGCTGATAGAAGTGCCGGCACACACAGAGTGGTGAGGTGATGAGTCCCACAGCCCAGCGCTCCCTCACACCAGTGGGAACGCTCTGCTTGTGCAGCCTGCAGGGACCTGAAGGTCATTCTTCTGTATAAGGACATTTGCTACAAGGTCATTAAACTGTTTTTAAACCAACAGAGAAAGCAAGGGAACTGCTTTCCTCTTCTGTGAGCTTCTCTGCAAAGCATCACCACATCCCTTCCAAATTCCTGCTGCCTTCTGCCCACACCAGAACCCGAGCAGCAGACACTTTTTATGCTTTGCCCTTCACTGCCTTTCATCAAGAAAGCATCTCAACTTTCTTGAGACCCTCCTTGGTCTCATTCTTCTCATTTTTTCTCTGTTCAAGGATGCCCTGGGAGAATGATGAGGAAATGGGTTGTTTCCTTTCCCCAACAACTCCCACTGATGTCTCCCTGTTTCCCAAGAGTGGTCACAGTAGTGCTTGTAAAAACTTATCTCCTCGGTACCTCACCCTACACATCCTGTACTTCCCTTATCTCATCCAAGATACAGCACCTCAGCTAGTACAGTGAGTATTAGCTCATTCTGGGGTTCTGCGGTCGTTCTGAGGTAAATGTGTCACCCAAGAGCTACAAACACCTTTTCCCATGGTATCCATATATTAAAGGCTGGAAAATCTAACATCCAAACATTGGCCAGCCAAACTTGGCTTAATGTGAGATTGAAAGAGATCACAGCCCAGGGAAGGACGGCTGCAGGCCATAAATGCAAATAGCTGAGCGATTAACAACATGTTATACCCATAAAATTTAAATCAAACATTGGTCAGCTGAAGGTCATTAAAGAAAGAAAGTCCCTTAGTTCTCCTTTACTTTGCTCTGAAAGGCTGACACTCAGCAGTGGGAGGTACAATGGACTAAGGGAAACCACACAGATTTTAAACAGATTTTGTTTCAAAAAAAAGAAAAAGGATTTGACGAATATTATGGTGAGCCTAATCCGTTCAAGGAAAGCAGTAATAAACTATGAATTAACAGGAACAAAAAAATCCTTGTTCATTTGAGTGACTATTGTCAACACGTATCACTTACCTGCACTCACAGAGAGCACTCACAGCACAAACATTATAAAAAGGCCGAACTTTCTAGAGTGCTCTGGATACTTTACCAGCTTTTGTAAGCAGAGTTCAAGAAATGTGAAACTACTTACTGTCAACTGGCTGCCTGCTGAGTGTGAATAGTCACCTTTTACAAGAGCTGGAGGGGATTTGAATGTTGTTTCTACAGGACTTTAACTCAGAGCTCTTCACAGCAGTGGAGGAGGCTTTGCATACCTGAGTGCAGGTTCCATCAGCTGTGCAACACATCAGGGTGTTGCAGTATGAAATAGGTCCTGAATAAACAGGATCTGCTCAATTTGACCGTTATCTCCCATATGAACCAGCCTTTTTTTCACCTCCACTGCTGGACTTAAGAGAAATTTGATGGATTTAAACCAAATGGAGAAAAAATACTTTTAATCCATGATGAAAATGCCTATCACCAAGGTATGTCTTTGGTATCTATAGTAAGATAGAAGATTACAAATATTTAACTCCTATGTTCATTTAAGAATTACAAGCTAGTGAAACAAACTCAGGGAAGTTGAGCCTTCTGGTCAAAGTTGCACACCACCGGAGCAGATACAGAAAATGAAATGCTGATGAGCGTTTGAACAGCTGGAGTACAAAGCAGCTTCTTTGGAAGGTATTCCAGCTTGTGACTCTTTCAAACTTTGTCAAGGGATTAGTTTTCCTTAGCAGCTACCAAACAACAGGAAAGATCAGTAAGAGTCCCAAACTGGCCAGCTGAGAAGCATCTATTAACATCTGTCCCAGGTTTTGATGGCAGAATGTTTGAAAAAGTCCAGAGAGCAATGAGCCTCTACACTGAAATCATCACATTCAGTACATTCACGTAAATACTGACTTAAGTATGTTTACAGCAGTTCATATTTATGAACATATTATAATACTATTGCATTAACTTCCTTGGCTTCTTTATAAAGTTAAAAGTAAAACAAAACCATTCTGGTCTTCATTTGGGAAGTTTTTCTGATGCTGAGTTTATTTTTCTGTTTATTGCCAAGTAGGAGCCTTAAGGATGTGTAAAGTATCTGTTGTGACACACAGCGCTTTCTTACTAGATCAAATCTAGCTCTCCATAGACAGCAGATAATATCACAAAAGGGGAACCGTGAGATGAACTCACAACAGAATTAGAAAAAGAGAGGATTTAAAGCTGAAGGATTTGAGGGAAAACATCCATTATGATACACTTCACATTCACCATGAGGCTGCCCTTGGGAGGGAGAGAATCACGAAGCTGTAAAACAGGGTTTAAAATGGGCTTCCCAGGACCTGAGGAACAAGCAGACCTCCATTAGACAGACTTTTGACAGGTCTCTAAGTTAGGATATTCTACATATAAAAATAAATACGGCTCTAGCTGACAGACTATTGTTTCTATGGCAGTGTAGATCAAGACCAGTCAGAACTCTTCGAAGACTTAGAAACCAAACTATTTTCTAAAACTGCAGTGAGCACAGAGTACAGGTACGGCATTATTTGTAGCTTTGGGTTGGTGAGTGCCAGCTGCCTCCTTTCCTCCAGCCTGCGCTGCTGGGGCTGGGCAGGACCTGCAGCCCTTCCGTGCTCGTGTTGGGGGGCACATGTGTACCTGAGGCTCTTAGGGCTTGGCAAATGTGAAACTACCCACGCACAAACCAACAGGTCTGAGCCAACAAGGCAAACATGACAAATCTCGAACACATGTTTACAGGCTGAAGCACAGGAGGTTCCATGTGAACATGAGGAGAAACTTCTTTACTTTGAGATGCCAGAGCCCTGAACAGGCTGCCCAGAGAGGTTGTGGAATCTCCTCTGGAGACATTCAAACCCACCTGGACACATTCCTGTGCCATCTGCTCTAAGTGTACCTGTTTTATCACGTGGGTTGGACTGGATGATCTCCAGAGGTCCCTTCCAACCCCAACAATTCTGTTGTTCTGTGATTCTCCTGTTTTGTAAATCAGTTTTATCATTTTTGGCATGGTAATGTTAATTGTTGCTTTTCCTCATTCTAACAATGCAGATATAGAGGAGAAAACTGACTAATCCATTCAGTTCTGCTAATCTGAACCCTGTTTTCTCAGCTACTTCAGCTTCTATTATTCTCTTCCATTTTGGGAAGACTCTACCTTGATTTTTTTGCAAATCTCTGGAAAACATTTGCAGTAGGACAGCTTCCACCATATGAAGAAATGGGCATTAGAATATTGCTCTATAAAGTCAAAGAGAAGGGCTGATTTGAAAGTGATTGGAGACTGAGAGCTAGAGAAGCTTTGAGAGTGGAACATACAGTTTTACACAAAAGAGTTCCTTGTTTAGGCTCTCTTGTTGCTTTACCAGATTCCAAAGGGGTTTACCAACAGGAAAGAAAAGCAGAAGGGGTGGGTTGAGCTCAGAGCAGTGGTTTTAAATCAGGCTGTATTCTCCTAATCTCTTGTTTCTAGAAGAAAATCCAGCAGAAGGGAGAGAAATCCATGGCAATGAAAATATATGCATTATAACAGTATTGGTAAAGTATATATTTATTTTGGAATGCCCTTAGCAAGCTTAATATGAACTGACTGAATTTAATAAAGGAAATACTTGTTTTCTTGTTGATGTATGGAGGTGCATCCTTTGCTCTCCACGTTTCAGCCTCAGACTTGAAGCAGAAACACTGACTTCTCTGCTGCATGTTTTTTAAACAGAAGGTTATTTACAACAGCCAAGTTAAGCAGCAGAATGCAGCCTCGGAAGGCAAAGCTGGATAATGCATCATATTCCCAGTGGGTCCTATTGGTAATGAATAAATACATAAGAGCAGACACAGCACCTTAGGTCAGAAGCAAACTGTTGATTCTTGCAGCACCCAGGTCTCCTGTAGGCAGCCCAGAGAACTACGTGGAACAAATACCAACTTTCACTACAGGTTGCAGAACAGGTAAAAGGTGGAAGGGGGTTGTGTGAGGGAATGGGAATTGCGCGGAGCATCTCAAGAGCAGCGAGGAGCAGGGGCTCAGTGAATTGGCTGCCTCCTGGACTGCATGTCGTACAGATCTTAGCTCCAGGAGCATCCTCCCAGTTCAGCAAAAGTATTTCAGTACATTCACAATTCGTCAGAATGGCAACACAGGGTTCAAATAGGGAGATTTGTTTGTAAGCGTAATAAATTCTTCTCCCGCTACTACAGCTGTGTCAAGGCTTATGCCAACTGGCACTTGAAGCTGTTCTGCTGCCAAAATTTGCTGTCTCCAAATCAAATAGGAATGAGCCAATGTCCCGTGGATCTCAACTGTCAGTAGCCATCTAAGACAGAAGATGAGCTTGCAGAAGAGACTGGAAATCTCCATAGGAACAGTCAATTCAGAGACACTCAATGAGAAAGAGAGAGGGAGATTGTATATAGGATAAACAGAGTTCATTTTTGTGTCCTGACTAATATTTAGGGTCAGATTCTCCACTGGGATAAATGAGAGCATCTTTAGCCCTATGTTTGCAAAAAATCTTGACATCATTGTATAAACTATATTATTTGAGATGATAAATCTGGAGTCTGTTTTCTTTGCCTTACAGTTGAAGGGCCTCTAGGTTATTGTTTTCAAGATTCTAACATTAGACAGGCAAGACACTTAGTCACACTTCATCTTCATGCAAATTGAGACTGCATGTAGTTCCCTGAGTCTGGGTTTTAGGGAGTGAAAGAAAAACCTGGAACCAAACACAAGGCAAGTGACGAAAGCACAAGAGCTAGTGGCTGCCAAATCTGCCCAGCTCACATCAGTGGGAATACGTGATTTTCTGTCAGCTGAGGACCCAGCCCTCAGTCTAAATATTGACTCAGTGTTTGGTCCTGTGGACTAAACAAGAAGTTTTGTGAGGCATTTCCCAACGCAGTTCAATTTGGAGAGCCTAAAAGCCTTCACTTCAGCCTTTATGTGATCAAAGTTGAGAGCTCTATTTGAGTTTGGTCCTGAAAGCAGGCAAAAGATCTTACAGCTGCCGAAAGACTTGGGGTTTACATATGCTTGCTGCAGCACATACAATCTAGTAAATATTCTCCACAAATACAAGAAAAATTCCTGATGCTGGAGTTATACTTAAAGCTGGACAAAATATCTAAGAAGCATTTTTCCCCTCAAAAACAAGTGATTTAGCTGAATCATGAGAAGGAAATCAAGCTTTACCGCTACACCTGAAGTGAAAATCATATTCCACCCTACTGAGAACTTTGTGTTTAATTTGGCCAACTAGGTATTTTCTATAGGAGCTCAGGAAAGAGGCAAATTACAAGAATTTGAACATTTCTCAAATTCTTTCAAGAATATGGCAATATTTGCAAGATTTTTATTTTTAAAACATTAAAGTGATAAAAGAAATTTTCTGTAACCAAGAAGAAGGCATCAAATACCATATTTTGCACTAGATGTGTGAGACCCATCTTATCCCAGGACCACAAGCATAGAAGAGTACATACCTCTGCTTAAAAAATGTTGTTTCTTCAATCCATTTTCATCTCTACAGCCACTAAAAATCTGAATTTTCTTTAACGTTTTTTCTCTCTTGAGCCTGATCCTCCATTCTCAGCGTACAGACTGTACTGCAGATTTCAGAAAAAGAATGAATCCTTATCCCAAGCAATTGCCTGTTTTTCCCTGATACTGAGTTCCTTGGCTCTGAATTTCTATACACTGTTTTTCTAGAATGGACTCTGCTCTGTCAGTGATATACTGCCACATACACTGAAGCAGATCTCATCAACGTACCATTCTCTGTTCTCATCCCATTTTTGTAACTGGCATAATTAAGGTAAAAGGTCCTAGTTAATTATTTTCTTCCTTAAAGGGTTGTTGGAAGATTACAGAAAGAAGACATGTACATTATTGTTACTTGTAATGCCACTGACTCACTCAAAAGCCATCAAAACCTCTCTCAGATCAAAGTTCCTTACTGAGAATTTACACTGTGCCATATCCTAATGACTACAGACTGCGATCACAAGTCCTCGGGGCTTAGAAAAGAAAATCACTTTTTATCTGTAACCTTTTGTTGTTGCTGTTTTCCTTGACTGCGTAATTCTGGCTTTAAGTGCCCTGGTGCACCAGCCTCCATTTACCAAGGCGTTACCCCAGCAAAGGGACAAAAGCTCCATCACCCCCAGCTTGGAGAGCAGCCACGGATGGGAGGAATTTTTTCCAATAGAAAATATAAATGTTTTTTGCTACTCCTATTCTCAATTTGCCACATCTGCCCAAGATGGGATCCTTTCTGTTCACCTAGGAATGACAACAGTGAAAGCAAGCGCACATCTGTCCCCAATTCACTGCCCCGGTTCCTGACACAGCGTAATGGACATCGCCGGTGGGGACACTCTCGGGTGAGTGTCACCATCTGTGCTGGGAGAAACTGCCTGAACACAAATGGATGGGGTAAAATGCACAGCAAGAAGAGGAGAAGACAATTTTATATGTTTTGAAAGGCTGCCAAGGATTTCAACAAAGGGCGATAGATGCATTGCCTTTGATTAGCTCGTAAAACCCCATCTTACCATCCTGAGGAAAACAAGCTCTCCTTAACAGTCTCTGCTCTTTCTTGTAGAGATGGGCGGAATTTATCTCTGAGGGTTCTTCACTGAAAACAAGCCATCATTCATATCCTGAGAAATACTACGATAATGAAAAATTTCATACATGGTGCAGATACTTCACCCGATTCCTTTTTGGAAGTTTATTAATTATCAGGGCTTTCTAAGAGGTTTGTACATCATGACAGAATCTGCTTAAATAATCTATCAATGTGTGGTAATGCTCGTTATTTTCAGAGTTTGGAAAAACAAGCCCATTCCTACCCAAAGCCCTGTAAACCAGGCAACCCCGTCACCACAGCAGCACCCTTGGTCAGCCTCGTGACTGTGTGAGGATCTGCAATCTGTAAATACGAGACAATCTTTCTGTATTTCCTATGAAGCAATACAAAGCAGCAGTAATTGTTTACCATGGATTCAGATAAAGGCCTTTATTTTATAATATCTGCATCCCAAAAGCCATTTGTTTGCACTTGTCTTCAGAGATGTGCTACCTTCTATGAAAAGCACACAATGGCAACAGAGCTCCTAGAGAAGCTCCGCATCACAAGAAAAGGCTGAAGCGTGCTTAGGAAAGGGATCAGGCAAGCCCATCATTAAAATAAACAGAAGAAATCTGCAGCCTGCGCCTGGTCCTCCTGCCCACCAGCACCTGCTCAGGCACGGTGGGGAAGAGCAGCTTCCCAGGGCCATCGCCACCTCTGCCTTCCACCCAAATCCAGCCAGGGACACAAGGTGCCCCATATGCAGCCACACAGAGATGCGGTTCATAGACTCCTGAACCAGTCTGAAAGAACACAGCCCAATCATTTCACAGGGAGTTTGGTCAGAGGAGGCCCATGAGGCTTATTCACTTAGGACTGCCTCCTGCAATGCAAGTATTTACACAGGGAGATCATAAACCCAGTGGTTTTAGCTGATCAGTCAAGGGGAATGACTTGGTAAGGCCAGAACAAAAAACAACACTTGGGAGGAGCTTAATTTCATTGTCTGAAGGTTTCTCTGCCGAGTTTAACCAGCCCTGCTCTCTGCTTGTTTAGGCAGCTTTTCTTTGTGACAAGAGACTTTCACACTCCAGCATACACGAGAGATACAATTTTCAGATGCACTGAGGTGACGCGGCCTTGGCATCGGCCTCGCTTTGCGCAGACAGGATGTCTTTAGGTTCTGGTCACTGCTGTATGGGCTTCCAGGCCACCGATTAATTCATTTTTAGCCAGGACAGCGACATCCAAAATCGACACACTTAACACTGGGGAAGGGGGATATTTGAAGGTTAGAAAATTATATTTTATGAGTTTTAGTGGTACATTATTGGATGCCACAAATAACCACTGTGTATCCCAAACCGAGGTGCTGCAGAAAAGCACAATTCTCCTTTGTATATGGTACCAACAAGCATATAGAGAGCAACTCGCCCTATTTTTAGGTTTGTCAGGCATTCATCTTTCACTTCCTTCTATTTCTATCTCTGCTGGCACCGCTTCCTGAGCTTTGCTAATTAGTGCATTGAGCCATAAACATGGATATATAAATATAGATTAGATATAAAGACCTTGTGTTTCTGAGTTTTAAGAACAACCCTAAAAATAGATGGTAATTGTGTCTAATACGGGGCACTGTTCTCCATATTTCCTTTCTTGCCTCCATTTTGTGAGTACAGTATACACAATGATTTTACCATCATAAATAATTCAAGTAATTCCACAAGGTATCAGTAATCCCAGTTAGACATATTTCTTCCCATCAGTGTGAATTTCCTGTTTTCTACTACTTTTTGGGAAAAAACACTCAGCCTTGATGCACAAGGAATTGAAAAAGGGTTTTGTTCCTCATTCCCAGCATTCTGAGTTCGCCTTGTACACTCCGAGCCCAGACTCACACAGGTTCATACCTCCTGAAGTTTGTACTCTCATTTCAAAGCACCGTCCTGCAATTCACGCAGGGCTGGACAACTTATGGTACTTGTTATGAAAGCACCATAATGCAAGTTTATTGGGTCCATAAGTGACATATGTCCTCACATCACCAACCTTGAAAAATATGTAATCCATATTAAATAAAACCCTGAGCCATCTTCAATAATATTTGCTCAGTTTTCAAAGATCATTAGCCAGTGAACAAAGGTTGAGGGAAAATCGTATGTAATGGATAAGAATAACACAGCACAGATGTAGAGTTTCTGTTGGATGATCCACTAGGTCTTTACAAACATTAATTAAGCCTCACATTTTCCATATGAGGTAGGTAAACACTGTCACTCCCTTGCTCTCAGATCTGTAAAAAAATGGCCAGTAAAAGACCTGTGACTCATAAGACATCAGAAGAGCCAAGAGGAAAATTAAGAAAGGCTCAGCAGCCAGCCCACATTCTAACAACGTGAATTGATTCAGTCAGGGATGGGATCCTGTGCTCTACTCATGCAGGGTCAGGTCCCGTTTCCCTTGCCAACGAGAAAAGATTCCTGGCTGTATTTGACTTCCAGTTTTGCATAACTATAAATAATCTGCTACATCTCATTCTTGCCAAGTCAAATCATCTATAATTTCTGACGTGACTTCTTTCCTCCTCCTCTACTCCACTGCTTTGATCCTTAACCCCTCAGTTCTTTTCTTTGCAGCTTGGTATTACGAGAAACCTCTGTAGGAAGGGAAGCTGTGAACCAAATGATGAACATGTTCAGCGTAGAGTCCGTAGCTGTGAGAAATTCAACGGTAACAAAAGCCAGCAGGAAAGTGTTTAAATTCTCCCTTCTGTCCTCAGACCTGGAGATCAGCAGGGTGTAAGTGATTCACGGACACTGTACCTCTCATCTTCACCAGGGGATGAATTTCGCTTGAACACCACACTCATATCTCACAGCTTTGGTCTCCATTCCTGCCTATTTTCAGTTCTGAGATACATCCAACAGAAACTATATCTAATAATAAATAATAAAGCACATTTGCGCTAACTTTCAAACACAGCTGTGTACCTGTAAATCCTAAGTGCTGCACCAGGCACACAGAAACAGATGCCACAGGACTCAAGATGAATACATAAACAGAAGAAGCAACAAGTTAATATACTGCCACTCCAAATTTTCTACACCGATGGGCTTTGCATATTATATAAAATTGATAAACAAATTATTTTATTTATGTAATTGGTCAAAGATGTTCAAAAGTCTGTCCTCAGGAGCACTTTCGAACTGAATTTGCTAACAAAATGCTTAGGACGGAAGTTTTGACTAAGAAGTGCAGGTCTGTAATCAGAATTTCTGTAAGGGTAATTTTATATCCAGTTATTTAATCTGAGGTTACGTTTGCCTATGTTATTGAGAAAAACATATTTTTAACTCTTTAAGCCAACAGCCCTGCTGGAACTAACTCTACTATGTTCTCTTTCAAACCTTAACAAAACAATCGCCAGACAATATTTCACTGCAGCATTTGTCCTGATGCAAACACACATATATTTGCCAGCTCTGAAATTAGATTCATTGTACTGGCAGTCGAAAGAATCAAAATGATGGTGGAGGATGGTGATGAAATAGATATGAATCCTGCACCCGAGTGTCAGAGCACAATGAACTGTAGGAGCACCACTCCCTTTATTTTCACAACCAGATGCATTAAAATTAGCGGTACTTGTCTCATTTTTTGAAATATTGTATTAATACCTACATTCCAGCATGGAGTTCCCATTTATTTCTCTATGAATTTGGCATGCACTGCTGAGGGCAAAAGAGAGTCAAGTCACCTCCTGACCTGTGCATGAAAGTCCTGTATTGTTAATGAGATGAAAAAGGGAGGACCACATTTAGGCAGGTGATCCAGCAGAATGAACCCCTGGAGCTGGAACCACGTAGTTATTTCCACTGCATCAATATTTCAAATACATCAGTTTCAGAGGAAAGTGCACCTGCCAAAAACAACAACAGTTTGGCTTAAAATCAAAACCTGTAACCTGCAATGTATTAAGTGCCAATATTCTTGAAATGCTTCTTGTTTTTATGACTACGACCTGCAATTCAAGTGCTATCATGTAACAAGGATAAGAAGACATTTAAAAAACAAAGGTATAAAATGCAGCATACCAGACAGATTGTGGCTTAAGAACATAAAGAAATACAGAGTCAAGCCATTGCTCATAAGATACCATTTCAATAATCGGGCTGAATGACCTAGACAAAGAGATGGCTTGTATGTGGTGGTAAATATGCTGCTATTTTCAAAGCTTACAAGCTCCATTAAGACTGACAGTGTTGGAAAGCTTGAGCTGTCCTGTGCCAAACAGGCTTCTCTCTATTCATCTATAACATGTTGTGGGATCTGAAGAGGTGTGTTCGGCCTTTCAGCACAGTGTTGACCAAGCCTAACTTGCTTTTTCAGTTGAATATTTACTGAATATTACATTTTACTCAGGTTCTTCTTGCACTGGCATGACAGTACATTGCAGCTGCGTACCACTGTCAGCATCTCATTTCTCTGGATGGTGAGCCCAGAAATTCATTTCAACACTCTGAGAAAAAAACAAAAACAATAAAAAGTGTAAGACCTGGAATGCTGGAGACATCCCACGTTTGAGACCCAAGTGTGGTTTGGACAAAATGATGAACTGAGGAACTGACAATTTGAGTAAGCCCAAGATAAGTGATTCTTGAATGTGTCTCTCCCTCCCTTTGTGCTGAAGCTTCCCCACTTTGCATGGAATACTTAACTAAGCAGAAATATTTTCTTGTTCTGCAGTGGGAGATTTAGATTCCTATTTCTGTACCAGTGGACAGTCAATTATTTATACAAAGTAGAAAAGAGTCAACAGAAGGGGCTGCGAATGCCCTGTGCAACTTAATGACCTATTGCTCAGAGGCTACGATGCTCTCAAAGCATAGGAGCGAACTGAACCTTATAAAAGCAGGACAAAATCATCTCGTTCTCCCTGGATAATGTAGATAATGTAGCTCTTCTGCTGGTTTGTCTTTTTTTTTTTTTTTCTGAAATGAGAAGGAAAATTTGACCCAAATTCGCAAGCAGTTTCCAGGCAACTGAACTTTGCCAGAACATGTAACGAAGCCCTGAAATGCTATTTGCCATCCTGATGTAAAAACTTAATGGACTGCAGGCCTACCATGAGGTCAACTGAGGACAGCCAGCTACTTCAGAAAGGCAGGGAGGAAAATTTTCTGCCACGGAGGAAACAGTAAATACTTATCACGAGGATGTATTTTCATCTCCAAAGGATAACGATCCAGATCTTCAAAGTGATGGGAACCCTTCCTCTGCACCGTCTAGAATCTTGTTTCTATTTTTGCTGTATGAAATTACCACTAATTCCTTGCACTATCTTAGGATCCAAAAGACCTGCTTATTATCCAGAACCCTCACTGGCTTGGTGCTGTGTAAGCTGTGGATTTGGGGCACCAAAATAAACAGAGATTTCAGAGGAGGAGTCACTCTAACCATTTTTTCAATAGGTGGGGTTGTAAAGACATGTTTTAAAGGTTTTTGAAGGAGAGCAGTGAAGTATATTTTGGGTATTGCTGCAGTGTTTTCCTGAAGCATGAGGAAGATGTGGGAAGCAGCACGGATGCCCAAGCAGAGTGGGGAGTCGAGCTTGACACTAATGGGGGCCAGAGAGCCAAGGCAACCCTCCATGAGAGGCCTTGAGATCTATGTTTCCTTAAAATGCATTTAGGGAAAGGCGAGCTAAGGAAGGGCCACGGAGAGAGAGACGATCTCACTGAGTGAGCAGAAAGGAAAATGAGTCCTTTCGACAGACTTTTCCCTTCTGACCTGGCTAATAAATTACTGAAGGAAAACCGAACTGGCCGCTGTTGCACCCTCTGACTATTATAGCTTAGAGAAACCCCTGTTCCAGTCAGGTTCACCCATTTCCCTCTGTCCTGTTGGGGCTGGCAGACCCTGGGGATGGTCTGCTCTGGTGGCTCAGCCTCGTGCACCCATGAAGATCCTCAGAACTTGCAGTGAGGCTGCTCCTCCTGAATGTCAACAGAACACCGCAGCCTGAAATCTTACATTTAACCAATTTATTTAGTAACAGACTTGTATACATTTCTAATTCTGGATAAAGACATGTTAATTAGCCCTTGAGTTAAACGATATGCCAAGTACTTCCAGCTGTCTTTTCCCAATTCTTCCTAGATACACATGTAAGAAGATACAAATACTTAAGAGGATAATTGTACCTCAGCTCTTTGTGTGTTCACAGAAGAAATCCCCTGTTTGAGCTTGTGCTTCCTTCTTGCGTTGAGAAACCCAACAGGGCAGCTCATTGCAGAACTGGGGAAGAGCATATATGATCTGTACAATTTACTTCATTTGCCTCACTGTGGTTTTAATTACTGGTAGTAATCCAGTTCCTAAACTATATTCTTTGTCTTGAACAACCACACATTTAGAGACATGCATTAATCAGTACTTAGCTAATGTGCAACTGTGCACACAGACAAGGTATTTTAATGACTCGGGTAACTTATCGTACTATTCCAATCATAAATCAAATCAAGGGAAAAAACCTAAACAAATGCATATGCTGAAGAGTCAGTGAGTAGTCAGGAAAAGGAACAATACTTTCTCAATTTGGTCAATAAAAACAGATTATATCGTTCAATAAAATATCCACCCGAAAAAAAAAAATATATATGTACTGTTTTGGATAAAAACACTTCATAGACAAATGCTCCTCCAACTGTTTTTGACTTAACGGTTTGAATTATCATTTTGCACTGTAATATAATATTACATCCATTTTAATGTTAGTTATTCTAAGGACACTGGTAAATTGCATAACTTAAAATGAATATTGTCAGACGCTATGTCAGTTTTGTACTTTTATTGCCCATTGCCATTCAGCACGGAGGGCACAGGAGAGGAGATCTTCTTTCTTCAATTAAATATATGACTATTTAATTCTTCTGCAGTCAGTATTTTCTTTATGGTCTCTCAGATAGAGATGTGGGAAACAGTTTGTGTCCAGATTTGCAAGGCAAAACAAAACACAATATGACTACTGCCGAGTATTACATTCGTCTGTATGTCACAGTGAGTTAAGTTAATTATGGTTCATTAACCCCAAATCCAGTTTCTCATTCATGTACCCAACAGTGTGGTATCAAGTCATCTCTCATAACTTCAGCATGATGTTCCTAAATCAGTGTAGACTTTTTTTGTATCAGCATACCCTATAGTCCTTGCATTTTTCATTATATTTATAAATGGAAACACAGCACATTATAATTAATGATTTCAGAAGCTAGTTCTGAAGAGAAATAAACTGGGACTATCAAATCTCTTCCCTGAGGACAGAGACAGTCTGATTAAGTGCTTCAAAAAGTTCCTTTCGGATATCTTTTGCAGAAAATGCCCCTGCTGCGTCTGCCCTCTGGTTATTAGTTTCACCTGTAAACAGTTCACTGCCACTGCTGACTCCACTAAACATTTTCTTTGTACTTCAATCTGCATTTTATGTGAACTCTGGAGCTATTAGCCACTAATATCAACAGCATTGCACAGTCTAGGAACATTTATTGCTCCCCTGCTTAGTTTAATGTTTCTGCCTTAGTACCGTAATATTATTAATAGTCACAAAGTACAATAAAAGAAAATTAAGTGTTTATTTTGTTTAGGCTTTCGCCACTTTACCTGCAGCCTTTTTCCATTACATTTGCACATAAATGAGCATACACTACATTTTTTAGATGCAAATCAGGGTTTAGCTCCCCTAATCATATTGTTCTATTTTCAGTCATCTTCCAGGCCACTTTATTTCTTATTGCAAATGCAAGTACATTATGGTAAATTGATACATATATATATTTTACATAAATGCATAGCATGCATTAGGTGGCAATTCGCCTTGCTAATTGGTTTCATTTGTATATTTTTCCTTCTTTTAAAACAAATATTTTGTGAAAAGATGGTCTTCAGTAGAGGCATGACATAGTTTGCAGAACAAGCTCCTATCACGTGCATGCCAAAATAGCCTAATTACTGCTTGTGATACAGCTTTATTTCTCCCCTCAGTTTCATAGATATAAAGCCAAAATTAAGCTTTTAATGCCTATTAAGATAGGCATTAATTCAGACATATTCCAGTCTGAGGTGAACGAGATCTGGGGACAGTCGGCCTCAAATAGACAGTGCAATTCTGAAGCGTCCACTTTCTCAAGAAACATTGGCCTCCACAGACAATGTGCTGATAAAAAGCAAGCCAAGTCACATCTGGCCACAAGAATATAAACTAGAACACTTCCCATGGATATATGCAATTATGTGTAAGAATAGCATTAACCGCATTCCTTCCAAAGACCAACTCAAGTACATATTCCTAATAAAGAAACTAGATGGCAGATAAAATTCAAGATTACGTGGTTAATGAGTATGTAAAAGTGCAGCTGCAAAGCCTCTTTCGGTGCGGCGCAGGCTTTGTGCGGCACCGCCGTGGGCACAGCTGCTGGCGTCCGAGCAGACACTCCGGGAAGTACCTGGAGGGAAATGGGATATAAAATAACACCTTCTGGGGCCCACATACTAACAGAGTTAAAATTTAACCAGGCCCATAATCCCTTTAGCAGCGAGAAGTTAGTCATTTTGCCCATCTAGATAATTTAACTACACATGTGTCCCAGCCAGCTCTGCAGAACTTCACAGCCAGGCACAATGGCAGCGTGAATTACTCAAAGCACACGCGGCTTTGCTTGTGAAAGTGCAGTTCCAGGGAAGCCTGATGGGCCCTGATTTCCCAAATGGTCCTTGGAGTGGCCTCCAGCCAGCCTGGCACCAGCATCCAGCATTATTGGACTCTGCATCTCAGTTCGACTCTCCATGGTTAAAGCTTCACACTTCTAAGCGGCTTAATGAAAGACAGTAGGTGGCTTTGACGTTTTTCTTCTCAACTGTCTCTAATTTGACAGTATTTTTGCAGCATTCTGGCGCTTAGATTATATGCCAGGAGTCCTGGCATCACAGGGAAAGCATTAGGTTCTCTATCCTTTCACTATGAATCCAGATTAATAGCCCCAAATTCCTGGTCCCAGTGGACTGAAAAGAGATGCTTTGAAATGCATGCATTTGTTGGACTACACTCATTTGTACACATAACTAATTATAAAGTAATTAGTATTATCTCAATACATCTAAACAGGCAAGCAAGGGAAGACAGAACCATTTATTATAGTGACAAGGGGAATCAGTATTTTCTTATCATAAAAATCCAAGTTATCTTGTTTTCTTTTACGTCAGTGTAATTAATCACTGTAGTTAGCATTCATAGATAATAACACCCAGTATCTGCTTTGATGAGTCACAAACAAGCATATTATGAATCGCTTCACATCCAGACTCTCTTAATTGCTAAAATTACTGTCTTCACGTCTGCTGCTTCTGTAAGAGCAGTTAACTCAATGAAACAACTGAAACACCCGCACGGTTTGGCAACCAGTGTGGCCACTGAGCTAATATGGCATTTGTCATTCTCGTTATGAAGCCATATTCTTCCATCATGTACAGTTGCATCCAGCCAGAGAAGTCCAGGGCGTGTTGTAGGGCATAAACAAGGGCATAATCAGGCTTCCTACAGTAGATGACTGAAGGAGCCAAAAACACTGTCAAATTCACTAATTTACTAATCCCATCTAAATAAACCTCTTAACTGGATGGAACACAAAGTAAAATCTTAGTTTTATCTTTAACTGAGTAATAAAATAAAATTTAAAAATAAAAGAACCCTTATCAGTTAATTGAGATTGTCTTCAATTATATAAATATGACTGACTAACCTTTAGGGCTTTTCATTAACCAAGGTTCATCAATTCTAATCATCTGACACTCAAATGCTCTAATGGCCATGCCAAAGTAATTAAAGTTGCCAATTGTGCTGACAAAGTTCTTAGGTTACAAGCACCATTATCTATGTAGGACAAATAATCTTGTATCACACCAATTTCACAGATACTGTCCTATCCCATTAATATCTTAAACTGGTGACAGATTTTATTAATGAAATTAATCTTCAAATACGTACTCAGCCGTTACTTTCTGTTCAGAACCAGAAGTAGCCACCAGTTTGCAATCCCACGTGATAGTTTACCATGGTTAATAAACACAATAGGAGTCCTGGTAGAATTAATCATCACCTTTAATCAAAATAATTAAGGTTTTAATCTTCTAAGGGTAATTTGTTTGACCCCATCCTACCAAATACATTTTCAAGCATTCTGCTCTCTGGATTGTGACTGTGGGCAGGAGAGTCAGGGTGTGAGGAACAAATCCAGCAGCTGCTTTGGAGTGTCCTTTGTATTGCACTGATATCCACATGTGAGGTACAAAGATTTCTCATCACGATAACTTCCCAGTTAAACTGCATGTTTGCTGCGTACAATACATCCATAAATTAATTTAAATAGTATATAGTACTATTTAATAGAATAACTGAAAAGCATTCTATAAGCTACTATGCAGCTGCAACATCTGAGCATCTGCCAGACGTTATACACTGGAAAAGTTTAATTGCTTTCCATCGGGTTGATCACAAGAGTAAAATCACCCTCTAGTTCTGATGTGGTTTTCCTCTTCCAGAATCACTATGGGATATTTAGGGATAAGTTTTCAACAAGCGGTATCCCCTTTCTTCCCCCTTTCTTCCTTTATATATATATATATATATTTTTTTTTTTTTTTTAATAGATCAAGAAGTAAAGGGTCAGATAAAAACACCTTACAGCAATGCGATTTATGGCAAAACACAGTCTGAGTTTCCAGCATCAGAAAAGGAAAGGAAAGGACAGTCAAACTGGGTCAGATCCAGGGTTCTGCAAGTGGTCAGCAGAAGCTGGAAACAAATGATGTAAGAAGATGACAAGCACAGTGTTGTGCATCCATTGGACGCCTTCGGACAGTTCAGGACTCAGGTTCTTCTCCAATTCCTAAATTAAATTTTCTTTCTTGACTGGTACTGAATATTGAGTAGACATATATTGAGTAGACATTTTAATTAATCTATCTATCTATAGTAATTTAATGCCTCATTCATGAACCATAGTACTTAGTTCACATCTGAATGTATTTAATATCTTGAATACTTTAATCTCATCACCAATCCCTATAAGAATCCCATTTTTTAAATTACAATACAGTTGTAGAGTATGCCTGAGAAATCAACATGTCCAATGATCTTCGTTGCTTTCAGACATTCAAAAGCAGAAAAAAAAGCGATATTTTAAGAATGCTGAGGTTTTGGTTTTGTCCATTAGAATTATTATCTCACTGGTATGGTCTGATATTCTCACTCAAGCAATCTCCGGTTTTTTGTCTGTATGCCATAAATAGTAAAAGGTAACCAACAGGAAAGATTAAAAAAAAAAAAAAAAAAGAACGAACAAAAAATAATGAAGACATGCTAAATATTTTTGCTCATGAACTATTGAAAGTTACAGGTTGTAGTTTTCCTGCTTTGCTTGCAGAATTTCTTCTGACAGAATTGCAGGATTGTGCCTATATTAAAAGGAAGAATAATAATACAAATTTACTTATATCTTGTTATATCTTGCAAGAGTTGCTAAGCAAACTCATACTGAAAATCTGCGTCAGTACTTGAGCCAACCAAGAGTAATCATAAAGGTGGAAGCAGACAAGGGTTTGGATTTAGTTTGGTGGTGGGGGTAGTTTTGGGTTTTGTTTGTTGGGGTGGGTTTTTTGTTTATTTGATTGGATAGTTGATTGCTTTTCTTCCACAAATAAATTATTTCAGTAACTACATGTGCATCTACCTACAGTAGCTTGGGGCTGCCACAGCTTAGGTTTTAGCTTACAATGAATTATTTGTGTATTGTTTGACCTAGAGCTAATCCTGTTCAGAATATTATCTGTACAACTATGCTGGAGTCAGTAAAGCCTTGAACTTGCAGACTTAAGCACATGATTTTTTTAGGCACTGGAAATAGGCTGCTGATGTTAATGTGAAAAGGCACAATGAGTAAGAAGTGAAACATATATGAGTTTGTAGTAGGAGAGCCCATGGAGACATCATTCAACTCATAGATTTTTGGTATTTGCTATAAATGTCCATTCCCACATGCATTTCAAGAACATTTGACATTTTGTAAACCACACTGGTCAGGATGTAAAAGCTACACTGACAGCTCAGCACAGGTTCATGGTACAACTGCATCACTTTGTTAGTTCCATGTGAATGTCCCCATACACCGTGTATGGTTTGAAGCCACTCACTCCCGCAAAGGTATAGGAAAGAGCTGCCTCGATTCAGCCTGAGCATGGAGACAAGAGGTGGCAGGGAAGTGCAGTGTTGTCCCAGAGAAATAACTAAGAGGTTCAGCAACTTACCTGAAGAAGTACACGGCAAATTCAAGAACGCAAGAACTGTCCTCAAAATACAGCCACACTTCTTTCTACATGACTACTGAGTTGATGCACATGTTAAATACAGTGAAAAAAGCCTAGAGAGTCATGTTATTGCCTTGATATTCCATCGTTCTCAGTTAAGTTGTTGGAAAATGCATGGTAGCAAAGCTAGGCACTGAATTTGTCAGCAGTGGAAAGAAAATCAGAAGCAATTAGAGAGCAATATTGGTTAAAATTATCTCAATTGTTAGAACTATTTCTTCCCATAACCCATACATAAGGACAAATTCTGGAAACTCCATTCAGTTCTTATTCAGCTTAACAGGCACTCATCCACTGAAGTGCCTGGGAATTGTTTTTGAAAGGGCCTGAGCAACAATGTCAACTTTTGGCCCAAAGTCAGCTGGAAACAAGCCACAACACAGACACAGTTGGCCCTCAGGACATGCTTCCAAAGACCCTGACAAACTTAAAATTAAATTTTAATTATCCCTGTTCAGCTTGATTTATAATAATTGTCAATATCTGTGGTTTGAAATAACACATTTTACAACATGATCAGTCAGAGAAAATATTTTCCTAATGACTAAATGGAGGAAGAGTCTGCAGTGAGTCCAAGAATTATATTATCAATCTCATTTATTATTTTTTTAAACCATAACACACAAACATTTTGGAGACATTGATCTGAAATTGGGGTGAAAGGCTGAAGAATACTATGTTTTCCTGGTTTTGCACTCAGATTTAGGAGTCTAATCCTGCAGACAGAAGACCAGCTGAGGTCCCAGGAGTTCACAGAGGTAACTCAATGGCATTTGACACGCTCAGAAATTTTGAAGAGTCCAAAGAACCATAAAAATTTTACTTGCCAATTATTTTTTAAAAATAATTATGCTGTGCCAAGAGTTGATAATTTATCAATTTGGCCCAAGATTCTTGTGATGTTCTTTACAGCAAGTAAACACACAATCACTTTGTACCCATGATAAGTCCCATTAAAATATTCAGCTCTTTTTGTTCCTACATAGTTGCACAGGAAGGGTCACTTTTAGCATTGGGCTTTCCAATTTCTCAGCTTCTGGGCAATATTTCTGAAATAAACGGCCATGACTTGAAGGATATCGGTCAGAACAACAACCAAACTCTCTTTCTCAACTGGTGTCTGTGTTTCTTGCCATTGAGCAACAGCCACTCGCAAAACCATGGGCTCAAGTTGTTGTTGTGCCAGGAATTTTCTAAATCAATTCTTCAAGTTGCTCAGAAATCACCTGCTTCCCTGCTTTGAATCTATTTACAAAGAGATTACCACATATGGCTTTAAAGGAGACGAGAATAAGGGTAGATTAAAAATACAAGAGCAACTCAATTCATGTGAAATAAGAACTGCTAAGCTACAGTGAAACTAGATCCCAATAATGTCAGCAGAAGAGCTTTCAGAGGCCATAAACCACAGAAATATTGCAGTTACTGTCCCTGCTTGCAGTAAATGGCTCACCAGAAATAAATCCTATCATTTGCAACTATTGTATTGGCAGGTAACAGACGATGAACATATCCTCAATGATTTTTTTTCTTCCTGTCTAAAATGGATAAAACTAACATACATTTCCATTTTGATATTTTGCAATTTGACTCTGAAATTGCTTCTGCTATGGGTCTGTGAATTCCCAGCCACTGCTTGATTCATTCTCACCAGCAGTCACTTCAGCCAAAATAAGATATTATAAGCTTTTGCAATTTTGTTTTCTTTTTAAAGGTAGCCTCCTGGAACAAATGAAAAAAAAAAAAAAAAAGCTATTTGTTTTTCATAATACCAATTGAATGAAACAGTTTGCTTCACGCCTCAAATCTTGCCTCATTTACAACATTCATCCTTTTGAGCTACAAATAAAATTACCATCACCGTTCTTTTAAATAACCAATGTAAGTAAAACTTGCAAATCCTGAACCTCATATATAATGGAGAAAAAAAAAGAGGACCTTTCAGCTTTTCTGCATTTTACCCCTCAAACCAACAGGCTTTCTCACACAAGTTCTTTAGTTATTCACAAACACAGGCCCAGAAACTCCACATATCATCTTGAAGACTGTATATTAAACTTATTATCACATACTCCGCCTTAAAGTAGAATTTTTCCTTTAAGAATTACAGTGCACTATTTTATAACAACGGTTTTCTTCTCCTGTCACCCAGGCAGAAGAAACATGAGAAGGTGAAGAAAACCTTGGTGGGAGTTCACCGAAAGCGATGGGAGGGTGGAGGCTACAGCTCAGCTCCAGACTTCTAGCCTGTGAGAGTAATACAGCTTTAAAATGTTTTTGACAGCCTCTTTTAATGATAGAACATCAGTTACTGTCCAGGTATATGTGACACTGGCAGCTGCGATGGGCTGCACAGGCCTCAGGTAGTTCTGCACAGGACTTGTCGTCCCAGAGAGCAGGAACAAATCACACCCCAGATTCCTCATTTTGAGCACAGCCTCACAAACCAGGGAAATCCTCCTGGTTTCTAGGCTGCTGGCCTAATCAATGCTTACGAGGGAGAGCAGGCAAGACTTAAAACAGCAATTCAAGGAAACAGAAACAACTGTTGCTGCAGAGGAAGAAGTCTTTAAAAGCAGAAGTATAAACATATTCTTGAATATTGAAATTCCATTAGGCATTTTTGGGGGAATGGATCAGTGGGGCTTTAGAGGACAACTCCATTTGTGTTCCCAAGCCTGTGGGATCTTCTGATAGGACAGGGAGGCAGGGTCCTACTCCTGAATAACTCTTCCCTGTGCTGGAGGTATTTGCCCCTTCTTTGGTCATCCGCAGGAAAGGCCTCATGCCGCCTCTTCCAGAGCTGGCAGAGCTGGGCCCCGGCGCAGTGCAGGGCCGTGAGCAAACGAGCGGGAACAGCCCTGGCATCCCCCTGTTTTGGGGACAACGTCACCCGTGCAGGTCTGGATGACCAGGTCTGCAAACCTGGCAATGCAGGTAACGCAATACTGTGCTAGTATTAACACCTAATAATTCTTCTATCATTTGATATTTCTTATGTCTAGAATTGCGATAATACCATGAAACCTGCACGTCATCCATTATTACAGGGAAGCTTTGTGACAAATATCTTTTAAAGTAGGAGGTTTCCATAGAATCGTATCTTTAACTGTATGTTCTAACAGTGCAAGGTTCATTAATTCAACAGCCAATTTATTCTTTTGTAAAAATGACACTCCAGAAACTACTATTTGAACAGAAATAACATTTCATAAGAAGGAAGCTCCACAGGAAGAAGAATAACTAGCAGATAGTTTTTGCACTCATTTGATAAAATTGTTAAACTGTGGGCTTGATTGAAAAGAAATCTGAGAGAAAAAAATCCGTTAGGAAAACAATTTTTGCCTTCTTATAGCTGTTTATTAACATCAACAAGACAGCTATACAACTTAGGGTTTAAATCTTCGACTGCTTAACATCTTCCCATCAAAGATGGTGTTGTAATAGTACTATGATCTCAGGATCTGTAGCCTAAGTTGAGAACAAAATATCAAAAAACGAAGGGTTTTTCAAGTACAAGTTAAGTCGAAAGTTTTTTAACTGCAAGTTTGAAGTATCTTTACAACTAAATCATTGCTCCTCTTCCATAGGCAATAATGAGCTTTTTCCAAAACATTTTCCTAGTGAAACAGTAAGAGGTAGATTTACTACATTTATCTTTCAATTCTGTACCAGAAAATAAAAAAAAAAAAAGATAAAACTTAGATACAGGGAAGTCCACAGCACAGGTGCCTTCTTCAGGGACATGGGAAGGATCTTCAGCAAAGAACATGGACCAAAGTCAGGAGTAGCATCCCCTGACACAGTTTTCACATAAACTAGCTCTGAAATGCAGAATCTTTCAATAGAATGGGATGAAAAAATCTTCAGACTGCTTAAGAAAGAAGATCTTAAAGCAATTGAGTCAAAAAGATAGGCAAGTCTTTGGATCACTTGAACGGTGAAGATGATTGGTGTCTTGTGGAAGTGTGCGCTGACACCGTATTCATTTATCCAGAGCATAAATGCCACGGCAGTTTGGGTTCCAGGGAACAGCTTCACCCCAACATCCAGCATCCTTGTGCCATTCATTTCTTTTTCATTGAGGGAATACTCCACTATGGGATACCGAACTGCAGAGAAGAAACTGAAGTGTTTTGATACACCCCGTTGTAAAGCCTTCAACCCTACGTAAGGGCTCCTGTGGGGTTTATTGGGGATTGATTTTATCAGTCAAAGAACATGTCAACATCACTACTCCTGCCCGGAGCCTGTGAATCACTCGAACAAGTTCTTAGCAGAACGGAAGGCAGCGTGCCATGGCAACACGTACACACACACACGGATGGACAAGACCTCTTTTGGCCTTGAAGTATCTTGTCCAGATTTAAACGCCTGGGCTATTGGCTTGTCATCAGGCTGCCAGTTGTCCAGCCTCAGATGGCAGCCTTCCTTCTTCTGTTAACTCAGTGCCTTCTGTTCCCAAGCAATGGACACTGGATCTTAACAGGACTGACAAATTATTTGGTGCATGTCAGGAAGCTTTTTAAATGAACTTTATGAGACGAGCAGCAGGTAATCATAAAGAAGTAAAAAATAAATTTTATTGATTGAAGTTTGATTCAAAACCCATGTCTCTCAATTGAACTTTTTGCCATTTTCAATGGATTGTACACTCTATAAATACATCAAATGCAATGGCAGACATTTTCAGCACAAATATGAAGTGATCTAAGTAATGTTAAATTAATTTTTGAAGTTCTGTTAAAGAAATTGGATGAGTCAAGATAAACACATAAGATTCCACACTCCCTTCAAGGGCCACAATAAGAACTTTTCGTTACTGTCACAAAGCTACATTGATAAATTCCATGGGTATTTGGAGCAAAGAGCATAACTGGGAGAGAGAAGCATGTAAGGAACAGCATCTCTGAGTCCCTGGCATCCCCTCCACCTGTGACCTGAATCCCACTTGAGAAAATGAGATTACTTAATGCTAGAAAAGCTTTTCTGAGTCCCAGCAGCTCTTGACTTGCTGTTCTAGCCTGCACAAATATAAAAGCACACCCAAACACAGATTTGATGCTGTACCCTTTATTGGGACAGTAACCAGCACAGGTAGATGAGAGTTGAAGTTATCCAGTGCCACAGACACCAAGATTTCCCTTGTTTTCCTTCCCTTTTCCCCATCCTGTATCTCTTCCATCCTTGCAGCTGAAAGTGGGAAACCCATTGGGGTGTGGGGAGCCAGCATCCACACAAATACATCCCCATGCTCTTGGGATGCCACCCCTACCGGAGAACGGAGATTGTAGAACCCAAGAGGATTTTCCAGTCTGTCATTCCTAAGACCTTTTACTACACATGGTGCACAAAGGATACCAGAAATGACACTGCCATGTATCTTCTTCAGTACGTGGAGACCTATAACACACTCAGGAACAGATGCGTACTCTTGCTCCCCATACCACACTTTCATTTGATTTTCATTTCTCCCTTATATATTCAATATTTAAGCACTACCATCCTAACACATAAGCTTTATGAGCGATGGTGTTTCTTCAAAAGAGACAATGTCAAGGATTTTGTGCCAAAACCTACTATTTTTGCCGGTAAAATTAAGTCCTCTGCCACTTTCATGCATTCCTGGTATGTATACAAGACCTTTAAACAAAATCTATGCCTCATCTTTTGCGGAATGATTTCTTCTTCTATCAACAGTACATGCAATGACTTTTGAGTGGAGTATAATCTAAAAATTTTAAGTTCAGCTTCCAATTTTTGTAACCTTATACAATCACTGCAGTCATGTCTCACTTGATATCAGTTGACTATAAATGTTTTTGCTTACCTAGAGGGAAAAAGTAAATAGAAACCGAAGACAGAGTATAGCATTTGAAAAGAAATATTATAGCTATTAGTTCCACAAACACACTGTACCTAACTCAGAACGAAATTCTGCCCTCAAAAAACGATATGTCATTTATAATTATATGTGTATGTGTACATACAGAAAATGAAGGGGACAGAGAATATAAGAAGACAGCCCCTGAATTTTATAAAGCAATATCTATCTCAGGTGCCTGCATGTGTGGAGATATATTATACTGTTATGTCTGTTTAACAAGACTTAGAGTGTAATGCAAATAGAGTTCA
This sequence comes from Patagioenas fasciata, assembly GCF_037038585.1. Classification (NCBI taxonomy): domain Eukaryota; kingdom Metazoa; phylum Chordata; class Aves; order Columbiformes; family Columbidae; genus Patagioenas; species Patagioenas fasciata. The sequence goes on along the minus strand of NC_092526.1, from coordinate 8,079,568 downwards.
TCAACAAAATGAATTAATTATTTTACAGAAAAAGTTAGAGTTTATTTTTGCACTGACTTTTAATTTTAATTCAGAGTGCTTCTGCCTGCTCTGGCTGTCAACACTGGTTAAAATAAAACAGGCAAGCAGGAGATCTGGATCAGTTTTAGCATACTTTATATGACAAAAAAGTATAACTTCAAAATAGCTAATAGAAACCTGGCAAAATATTCATACATTGCAATTTTATTTGAATATGATTCACAAATCCTTGTGAGTTAAGCATTACTATTTCCATGATATGGAAAGACTAGCTAGAAAGTTAGCGTCTGAATAAGCTCCTAGCTTGTGTTTCTGTGCGCACCCCATTCATGTCCCATAGCTCCACTTTGAATAAATCTCCTCTCTCAGCAGATGTTCACACCATTTATGCCAGTTCTCCTAGGAAAAGGTAACTGGCATGTGATGTGGTAACGGCACAAGCTAAGTTATCCCACAGTGGATGCAAATTCTGCAAATAGAGTTTGGCAAGAAAAGTCTCAGAATGCAAGATTTTAACGTTTTGCTGTGTTGAAATGGGAAATGACAAAGAATTTTATACATAAAATCTGACATATTTCAGCAAGAAATTTCATAATTTTTAAACTGGCATTTTGCAACAGAAAGGAAAAAAAAAAAAATTATATTCCTTTTATTCTACTGGATGCAATACAAAGTGATAAAGGCATCTTAGACTCATCACATGGTCTGCACTGGTTGGCACAGTCCTTGAAAACAGCTCCCCAGGACTTTTTTGGGATGATTGGAAAATCCATAGTTAAAAATCAAACTGTGGATTTCCCCCATTTTTCCCTCTTGATTTTTGGCCCTAAGTGAAGAACGTGATGCAACAAGCTGCCATGTTTCAAATATCCCACTTTTCTTCCTTTTTCCTTTGTTCTTTTATTTACACCAGATAACCTTGGTCTTTGATCGATCACCCTGAAAGCCCCATTGGGATTCTAAAAGCAAAAGTACATGCAATATATAGCAAAGATAAAACAAATAGCTCTAAAAATTGCTGGAGGATCAGCACAGTGCTGATAGAGTAGTGAATGAAAAGACACATATTCTTTAATGTTTCATTGTGACAGTCCTGCACTGAAGGCATGGGAAAACTCAGATGAGTCACACTGTGTTATAATATTTATCATAAATCAATGCTATTAATGCAAGCAGACAAGACAAGTCACAATCTGATGTGTGAGTCTAGAGAGAACAGGAACAGACAGATTTTCTACAAACCAGCTTAACAGAAAATAAATATAAAAGCATCTTTGTTCTTTGAAACGGCCCTCTCACCGGTGAAAAAAATTCACCCACTATTCATACTTATTTTAGAAATTCTTGGTTTTCAATCAGTGTTGTGAGTACAGTATTTTGCTCCGGCTAAAAGGCCCAAGGAATTGTAAAGCTGGTATTAAAAGTACAGCAGCTCTTCTCTCTGTCCCCACAGTCAGGGAAAGGAGAGGAGCTCAAGGCAATTGGCAGCTGCACTAGATGGTGAAACAATTCTTGGTTCTTCCCTTAACCACCCTTCCTTCCCTTCACACAGCTCCCCTTGCTGCTTTTCATATGCTGCTTCCACTTGAGATGACAAAAGTTTGTTCATGTGTCAAATTAGTGGTAGCCACTTCCACCCATAAAGCAGAAGGGACACATCATAATGATACCCTGTGTGCTCCAGAGCACTCTCACAACATTACAAAGCACTTCAGCAAAGTCATCGACTGAGACACATTAGCCATGGTAAAAGGCCAGCCATTAGTGGAAGCAGTCACTCATTTCTGGTCTCTTTTCACCACCATTTTGCCCATCATCTTTCAAAAGTTATGCCAGATCTTGCTTTCCCTGGTTGTTTGCTTACAAAGAAGAATAAACTGCTGCAAATCTCTTTTCCCACCGAGCATCACGCTAGTGATATTGTGGCTCCACAGCATTACAGAGCTGAATAATGAGGAGAGGTGACAACCAGGGCATGACACCCAAATCCAGTTCCTTGATCCTTAACCCTCTACAACTGCAGAAGTACTAGATTTCATAGACAGCAGGACCATCACGATCCTTAAGTCTGACCTCTGGGATAATTAAGGCCACAGAATTTCATTCAGTAATTCAGCCAGTGGAGGGAATTAATAAGGGATGCTTGATTCTGCCTGCTAAAGCAGCTCTTGAGACTACTGAGGTAGCAGTAAGGTTAAAAGGAGGGTAAGGCTGTCTGTTGACTGTTCCCTTCAAGACAGTAAAAACTGGGTTAACACTGTACTGCCCAAATATAAAAATTGGTAGACTTTGTCCACAAGCTTTTATCCTCATTTATCTGCTCAATTATCAGCTCTCCCAAGCTATATCTGTAAGGACAGAGCCATCACCCTGAAGCCCTTGCTACTGGCCAGCTACACAGCAAACTTGCTTAAACCTAACCAGAGTCCAGCCCAGTCGCGGAGACTGTACCAAGGAGATGTGCCGATCAATCCCTTGCACCAACTCCCTTCTAAAATACACTTTTATATAGTCTATTTTATATTTGTTTGCACAAATGTGTGCCATGAGCTCAGAAAGTTTGTCAGCAATTCACAGATGGCCACAATCATACCAGCAGCTTTGGCAAGGCTGCGAGGTCCAACCAGAGATGTTCAGTTTGGTAATGCTGAATCAGGGTCAGCCTTGTGCAAGAGTCAAAGGCCACCTGCCCTATGAATTTAGCTTTATATTCTGATTTACTTCAACTCCTGACATTGTTGGGGAATTTGGGACTGATAGAATATGCAAGAATAATGCCTTAAAATTGCATTTGAATTTAATGTTTATGCCACATCTAATAGAAAATGCAGCTTAAAGAGGAGTGTTCATCAGAGTTCTGAGGCTAGACCCAGCACTCCTCTGCTTCCCAGGGTAGCACATGCTGCCTGTTTGTCATGAACAAAAAGTAAACTGTGTGTTATTCAGTTACAGAAAGAGCGAAAGATGCAAACACTGCTGGGGATTCACACTGCCTTTCCTTACTGCTCTTGCCCAGTTCTGCACTGCCTAGGAACCTCAGTAGGGAAGGGAAAGTAAATGGAGGAAAACAATGTTGAAAAGAAGTTTTACAAGGCTTGTCTATTTTGAATACTGGAAAAACATCATAGTAGAAAAACATTGTATAAACCTTGCTTCAAGGATTACTTTTATCCTTGCTTTATAGGGATAAAACAATGGCAAATGAGTAGAATGAAAAAGAAGAAAACACTAACAACATGAAATTTACAGGAGAGAAAGCACAGTAAAAAACACAGTAGTATGTCCTTCCTTCAAACAAGTACATAGACAGAAGTGTCCACACTAAACAGTCCAGAACATGGGCCAATTTATCCAATGAGAAGATTCACCATGATCTGTGAGTTATCCGCATTTTAAACAAATGAAAAGTAGCCTGTTGCAAGAGATCCTTCCCCCAGTATGAGATCCCTCTTGCAGAGCTTTCCTAATTCCCGCCTGGGGAGCTTCTGAATCGCTTCAGTGTGGCCAGGCTGGGGACATTTGCTGGCTACAGGAACAGCAGGAGAGTCCATTCCCCAAACACCCCATGTGTCCCAAAGTTGCAGAGAGCACATCCACAAGAACATAAGTCCTTCCCAAAGCTCTGACCCTTCCTTTTCTGCCAGGGCAGCAAAATCCTCCAAAACCCACACCTGTACCTGCCCCAAGGCATCCCACAACCACCATCTTTCTGCAGCAGCCTATGGTCACAGTGGTGGTTCCTTTGACAGCCCTATTTTATCAGGGGGTTCCTGGAAATACCTAATTTCACTTGTTTTCAGAGAGGCCTTGGTGATAACCAGTCATGCCCCAGGCCTTCTAATTTGACCAGATGTTACATTCTACTGTATCAAATCTGCCTCCTGTATAGCTCACAGGTTTTTACTCATCCAGGAAATTCTAACTTAATGATATTTAAAACACTATAGTTACTTCTCTCTTTATATGTACGGAAATGCTGTAGCTTTACAAAGGTGCCTTTCCTCCATCCGTACCGTGATATGTTGGATGCACTCTGTGTGTGCCCATTTGGCAGGAACTGGTTTGGATCAATGGGCTATCAGCCATTTGTTTGCTGTTTGAAAGGCCCCACACAGATGTTTTCTTCTCCCGGTTGCTTTCACACATGAAGCTGTAAGGAGATGTCGACTGAGCAAATAAAACTAACCGCTGCTTGGGTCGGGGCTGCCTGTGGCAACCTGGCATCTCTGTGCCTTCCTCCACTTGCAAAATAGCTCACGTGTTCAAAAGCTCCCATCCCATCCCATCTGTGCACCCCAGAACAAAGCTCGCCCTCCAAATAAACGCCCCTTAATCTATAATTTGTAAACTTTGAAGAAGATAGACAAAATTTGCAATACAAGACGACTTTCCTTGTGAAGCTGTAGTAGAATTACTGGCAAATAAGCATCGTTGTCTTTACTGGATGGGTTTAGACCCAATTTTAACCATTTTGCGCTCCAGACACCGTGGCAAAACTCTCCCTTAATCTCATCAGTTCTGGTTTAATTATACACTCTTTGAATCCAAAGACTATTTCCCATCAAGTATTCCATTGTTCCAGCTCTAGCACATTAATATGTTAAATGAATCCATTAAATAAATGAAATGAAAGAAGTTTCCAGTTTTTAAACTATGCTCATTTACTTATTTATTTTATCATTAGAGGAAAATTATTCTAAAATATTATACCTTTTACTTACACTTTGTCAAAACATTAGGTTTAAAATAAAACCGCTTATAGAATCGTATTATGAACATAATTTCTCTTTCTGCAGCTTTATCTTTTGTGAAGCTGAAGATACAGCTTTTGTAGCAAGGACAGTCATTATATTTTTGAACAAACAGAATTCATTCAGTGACAGTTTTATTGCTTGTTTATCTCAGAAATATTTGCTACAAAGGACATCGTAGAAAATTGCAAGAAACCAAAATATTGAATATGTTTTGAACTGCACTATATGGAAGTCTACAGTTGGAGTGGTATTTGTTAAAACAATGTTCTCAATTCGCATCGTCACATCCAAGAAGGATGTTTGGGTTCACAAGAAAAAGATGCTTGGGTTAACTAGAAAAAGCTGGATCTTATTTGTTTTCTATCAATATCATTGGGTGACTAAAGCAAGGCTTGAATCTTCCTGACATCATAATTTCATTGTATCCCAGGATCCGCACACAAGTGAATAACTCTACTTGCTTGAACTGCCACTGTTATTGCTTTCAAAGTGTACAGAGCAAGGAGTACACTGTAAATTCAACAATGCTATAGGATATTGAAATGTTGCATTTAAAAATATCCCTCAAAATGCCTTTTTTTTTTAGGGACAAAGGTCACATTTTTGACATTATTTACAGTCAAATTGCTCAGATTACTTATGGAAAAACAGCCATGAGATTCATTATACCCACAACCACCCATCGTGATATATGTTATGGTGAAAAGATAAGACCAGTTCCAGTGGGGGGAATGACTGAGATGAGAAATGCTGACTACTACATGTGGCAGCATTTCAACCTGCAAACTCCCCAAACATCAAGAGTTAAGATCAATCTACCGTCTCTCCCTAAATCCTGTATTCTCCTCCCTAGAGCAGGAGAAGAACTGTGGCTTGCAGGAGCACTAAATCAGCAAAGGGACAATGGATGGGAGATTTCAAGAGGTCTGAGAGAAAGTAATTCTATTTCCCACTAGAAAAATGTAATTTCTTACTTGACTCTGGAATATGAAAAAGCAAAACTCTGAATGCTCTGCCCTTGTAATTTCATTCAGTATAATTCACCTTATAATTTCTCTGGTATTCCTTAAAACTAATTTCGATGTGTGCCTAAGCAGCATGGCTACACAAGCCCTTGAGAAGCATCAAGAAAGCACACAAATGCAATGCTACACTAACCACCGTAATGTCAAAGATTTTGGTTCAAATTTAAATAAACTTTCCTTCCCCTGGATCCTCCTTTACCTCTCCCCGCATTAGAGAAGAGCCTCTATAAATGAACATGGTGTATGAATTCCTTAGACAATCACCTGCATTTAGAAGTTACAGGTTCGCAAATCCTCTTCCCTATCCACTCTGCATTGTTTTGAAAATCTGAATTCCATGGGCACAAGTCACCCCCAAGAAAGAGCCACAGGCTCCGAGGCAGCAAAGGGTCCCTATTCAGCAGCAACACGTTTGAAAGCAGAACTGAAGGCAACGCTTACATAGAAAAAAAGCCGAGGTTGAGCTGGGGATGTTCAGGCAGGGTGAGTCAAACTCCATTCAAAATCACAGAATAACAAATTGTAACACTATCTGACTTGAAAGGAATGTTTTGTACATTATTTTGTTCTGGAACTTGTAATAACCTGACATTTCTTAAAATATAAAAATTGAAGTACAAAGAGTCCAATTAAGTAATCCTAAGACTATGAAACCAGCCAGGTGTGGCAAGAAAATTCAAATTAACACTCATCTCAAGCTTCAAATCAAGTGTCAGTTTGTTCCTTTTTATTTTAATTTATTGTAGTCAACATTAGTTAAAGCTGGAGACATTTGTTCTCTGGCTAATGATACACACATAAACTCCCACTTACATCCCCTTGTTCCTTCCAATTAAGAACTTCTTCTGAACGTTTCAGCTCGAAGGCTTATCTGGCACAGATTATTCACTGTATCATATGGATTCAGGTTCTTATGTCTGTGAGCTCTTTAGAGCAGCAATTTGCTCATTGTTTAGCGTATTTTGCAGTGTGGAGTGCTAAGTAAGCTTAGGGAGTGCTATTCACCGAGGTATGTTTGTGCTCGGTGGATTTGGCGTTGCCTTGTGCTGGGATGTTTCAGTCTGGGCAAAACCCCTCTCCAACGCAACGATGTATAAAATTCAGGCCGCCAGTAAGTCCATCTGTTTCTTAAAGAAATCTTCAGACTAAACACACACAATTAGTGGGTCTGGGAAGCACCGTAGGTGGAAATACAACAGGCACTATATTACCTTGGTATCCCCTAAGTATACAAAACGAGCACCAGCTCACTGCTTATCTTCCCTGCACAACTAATTGCCTTCCTTACCACATGGTTTTGACACATCTTGTGTGCTCACTGGGAATATTTAACACCAACCGAGCAACAAAACAACACCAGTTCCTTGACTTGTTAAATTCAACACAGCTTGTCGAAGTTAACCACGCCATCGTTGCATTATTTCTTTACTTTTCAGTCCTATTGAAATAAACTTTGGAAAGTATAAAGGCAGGGTATTATTCCTCTGAGAACCATGGAATGGGCTCTCCTTGTCGATGCAGAACATGCAATATTTTATGAAAGCATCACATCTGTTTGGCTCCCAGCTCCTTAATTCCCAGGCTCTCTAGACAAGAGAAAGGGATATGGGATGGATGCTCCCTGCTGCTGGGGGGTCGGTGGGATTGGAAGGACCTGCAGAGCTGTTCAGACATCAGCAAACTGCATGTGAGCAGGGCTTTGTCAGGTCAAGCTTACAGTCAAACAAACCAGCACCATCTGACATGGTACGTGTCCCACCCAAACAAATATCAGGTAACAACTCAGCAAATCAGCACCATTAATCCTGACACCTTTTCCTTTCTCCCGTGTCAAGCGAGCAGGTAGCACTGCAGCTCTGGACTGGACGTGGCACTGGCACTGAGTGGTGGCCAAGCCCAGTGTCTGCAGCACATGGTACTGGAATTCATGTCCTACAAAGAGTGGCACAAATTTTGATCTTTGAAAATCATATGCCCTTCATGAGAAAGAAATGCTTTCTCTAAGAAAGTATAGGGAATCTCTTCAGTTTTACTTCAAGAAAACTTTCTAATCATTCCTGTTGTTAAGGGAATGGGAAATGGGTACTCAGAAATTTTCACTCTTTACAGGTTTTGCCTGAAAGAAAGGGAAATTTAATGGAACACATATCTTCTGTAACACTTGTCCTCCTGACTCATACATTAGACCCTGAGCAAGAGATGTTTAGATAGGACACCATAAGTTCTAGAAAGACTGTGTAGCCAAGGGGTGAAAATATTTGTGCTCTCAGTTGACTGATACAGGAGCGGACTTGTAACACCTACAGGTTATAAGACATCTGAACCCAGACTGAATCCCTAGGGTGACTGAAAGGATACTTACACTGAACACTCGATCTCTGAAGCTGCTATACAAGCCAAGCAATCTGTTCAAAACATCGAAAAAGGCTTAAGTACTTAAGCTATCAACTCTTCTTTCTATGATAGAGATCCACGAAAACTAGGGACAAGAGTAGAGAGATGAGATTTCCACTGAGGGAACAAAGCAATTTCACAGAGCCATGGGGCAGGCTCCTGCCTTCACTCCCACCGGCATCAATCTGCGGAAAATCCACCAGCCTGCCCTTCACGGAAAAGCATCAAACCTGTCCTTAAATAGCTTCAGCTAAAGGAAATAGTTCAGGTTTCTAGTCTGTTGACCTGATTTTTGTTACACTTGACTGTTAAACTCTTAATTTCAGCTGATTTTAACGGTATAAACTGAGATATCTTAATTAGCATCAGTGCCAATTTTTATCACATAAGAGCTTGGTCCACTGACTTTACTAAAATGATTCTTGATTTACTCTGAAGCTTATGGGGGTGAAATCAGGCCCTGTCTCTTCTTTACATCGAAGCTTCAAGCTCCAAGCCTAATTTTGAAAAGGAGGTTGACAGAAAAGTTCTTCTGTAATATGCAGATTAGTAAGGCAGAAAGTGTGCCAGTTGGCATTAAACCTGACTGCACTCCCCTTCTTTTGTCTGTCTTAACCTACCATGTCATTTAACCTGCTCTTTAAATAAACAAGAACTGGTTCAGGTTGCTTATTTTATCTCACAATTGCTTCTGGTGCTCCAAGATCACACTAAAAGTGATTTAAAACACATATATTGTATATATGTTTATATGTTCCCTAAATTGCCTGTAGGGATTCATACTTTCCTAAAATTTTACATACGATTGTGTGTGAATGAAAGACCAAGTTCAAAGCCCAAGTAGCATCCTTAGGACTTCTTATTTTAATAAGCATAACAGGTAGTGATAAAAAGACCTATCGGTCTCCAGTCCTAAAGGAAGAAAACAACTGAAATGACAAACGCAGAGAGTCGAAACAGGTAAACAAGGGTTAGAAGTTTTCTCCTTATTTATTTGCGACAAAATTGCAACTTTTTCTTCTACTTTCAAATATGATACATCTCCGTTTTGAAATTGGAACCCTGTATCTCCAAACTTCTATGTGCATCTCCTCAAATATATTTTAAGTTTTAATCTTAATGTGAAAAGAATGAACTTAATATAGGTTGTAGTATTGAACTTAGTTCTATTTCATACACATTAAACCACTGAATTCTATCTCTGGTTTATCTTTTAATCCTACAGGAACACACATGACAAAACATGGATGAAACCAGCTGCCAATGGAGTCAGCGCCCTGCAGTACCAGGATCCCAGTGAAAGGTGGGTACCAGAAAAGGCCAAGCTCTCTCCTGACCTTACAGGCAACCCTGTTACACCCTGCAGCAAGAGACCCAATTATGGCTGCCACCGTTAGCCAAGGTCAGAAAATTACTGAATACTATTAAAAGTTCATCCACAGTATTTATCTCGGCAACCTCCAGCAATCTTGAATTCCACTGGGGGACAATATATTGGCTTAGTTATTGCTTCTGATTTGAGATGGGCCCTAAGCTAAACATATTAAGCAATGTTTAGATTCAAGGACATGGGTCAACACAGCTTTAATTCACAGTAGTTCTTTCATTTCAGAAAGTGTCTTATTTCCTTCTCTTGGGTATCGGCCTGAGAAAAGGCAAACGACAATTAGCATGTCTGACTAAAAGACCACCGAACAGTATCATTAACCTTGGCTGATTACACTGACTGCCCTGGGACTGCAGGCCATCACAAACATAAATACCAGGGGCTAGTTTTACAAAAGGATTGGACACAGTTATGGTTGTTAATAATACATGTATCTCTGCAAGGTAAGTTGAGGCCTATAGGTAGGAGTTTCAAATGTGCAAGAAGCACATTCAAATCAGCACACTGACTGAGCTTTCCACGTGTGAGTGAACCCGACAGCATCTCTGCATAAAGTCACACAACTATAGTAGCTAAATCGTCAGTGCAAAAGGGCTAAAACTAGAGTTGACACTATCAGCAGAAGGCTACAGGCAAAAGCATTGCAAAGGCATTTTAATTATCTTGAAAAGCAAGCATTACAAATTCAGAGTCAAAGATTTAAGGAGCTATATGCATGTTAGGGTATGAAAGTCACAGGCAAAGAGGTTAGCTGTGGCAATGGCAGATTGCCAGTATTTGGCATATAATTGTGACCAGCAATAGTGCTGCCTACAGCTCTGTATTTGATTATCCTAATTTTTAAAACTTTTTCCTTCTCCTGGCTGCGCCGAGCATGATCCCAGTCTTGTGCCATCACAATGGGATGTAGCAGTTATTCTGAATAGTGCCTTTTTCAAGAAAGAACCTACACTGATTTATACAAATGGAAAAACACAGTGTATATATTTACCATTTGGAAGGAAGAAGAATATTGCATATGAGCCTCTGCTGAAGAAGAAACTTTTAGCTATGAAGAAGTGTGAACAAATGTTACATGCACTTTCTGTAAGCCCAACTTTTTGAAAAGTTGAAAGAGTTGATACTATTCTTCTATTAATATAATTTTTTAAATTATCTCACAGTCCTGAAATACTTAAAGGATTTATTTTTTAATTAATCTTAATGTATAAATGAATTAACTAATATAGTTGCTCATTTCAGAAAGTTAATTTTGTACTCAAAAGAGTAGATGCTATAATTTTGGTGCCACAAAAGCTATTCTTTATAGATAATAAAGTAGTTTTAATTGTCAAATCTGCATTAGCAAAGTTTTAGCAGATGAAGAATACTTTGATCCATGCGTAATTACAACTCTTTATCTTGGCGTAGTAGGTAAGGCTTGCGTTTCTGCAACTAGCAACTCCCTGTCAAACATGTCCTTGTAAATGTAATTTCGTGAGAGAAGAAGGCTTACTGGTTCAAACTTTCAAAAGAACAGTGACTTAAGGTTTCTGAAAGTTTCTAGTGACCCACTTGTGTTTCAATATTTCCAGCATTTCTGTAAATAAAATACCCAAACTTGAATGCCCAAAGCAATACACCTGCAGCCTCTAGTCAACTGAAAATCAGAACTAAGCAATTATAAATCAAAAAGCTTTAGTTGCTAAACAGTAGTCATAAAACTGCTGAACACAAAGGAAAACCTTAATTACTTCGAACATGTAGGCTCCACCGAAGGAGATTCCCAGGTCACTTAGGACTGACTTTGGAAGGACACAGAGGGAAACACCGGTGGGAAACAGCAACATGACACCACCAGTGGTGTCCGACTCCCACAAGGACAGTAAGTGGGCGAAGGTTGTGAGACAACCCCCTCAATGATGCACATTACGCTCATAAAATTCACAGAATCGCAGAATGTTAGGGATTGGAAGGGACCTCAAAAGATCCATTCATATGGCATAGAAATGTTGGGATAGTCCAAGACGCAGGCACGCGGGGAGGGAAGCATGTTTAAAACTTTCCAGGTTTAAACAATGCTGCATTCAGAAATAATTCACTGTCTCATATAGGTGTGGCGTGCCGATTTCTCAGCACATTTAACTGCATGTCCTTCAATGCATATAGTGAATTTTGTACAAAGTTTGGAATATCATGTAGCAGCCAACCCGAGAGTCTGTGAGCCAGCTACTGCAATAATTCAACTTGTGCTGTTACCCAGACATAAATCAAACCTTCTGCCTCCTGCTGAGACAGCAAGACTGGAGCTTTTGCTGAATTCCTACAGGGATTAGAAAAAAAGCCTTGACAATGTAGTTGATGTGGTAGTCAAAAGAAAGCTTGAAGTTGCAGATGAAACTGAGATTACAAGGTGGCTGGAAAGTAAACAGCAATCCCATCAAACAGAACCACCCAGGGAAGAGGGTTGGGAGGAACCTGCTGCTTAGCCAGTGACAGCCAGCGTGATTCAGTATCACAAGATCCAATTTACAAAGACAAAACACGAAAGAAAAATCCTATCCAACTCTCAGTAACAGCAGGAGGAATAGGTATGTGATACTAGTTGATCACTAAAAATGTTTGAAACAAAAGAGCTATAGAATAAACAGAGTATACTAACTTGATTCTTTTCTAATTTAGAAAGATGCGCATCAGGAAAAAGTCCACTGAGGTTCCTGGAGTTTAAGGGATGTAAAAGACATGAATTGAATAAGGTGCAAACATCTGCAATATCAGATTCTGTCATCTCAACCTATATGAAATATATACTTTTCTGTCTGAGATATATAATTAGTGCACCTGACGTTTCTCCTTAGTACAATAAAGCAATAGATAGATTGGCCAAAGGTAAAATCATCATCTTGTATTTCTAGTGACTCCTGTAGAGGAGACTGCAATTTCCACAAGAAAAATCAGAATTTTTTAAGGAAAATGTCAATATCCCTCTAAAAACGAGATTTCATTTAGGATAACAGAAAATTTTTAATTTCTGGGGACAATTTATACTAGTTTAGTGCACACACGCCTCCACACACACACCCCTCTTCTTACTGTGAGTCAGAAGGGTTCCATTTGTACTCTTGAGCACGGTGTTTAGGGTCACAAAAGGCACTGTAGTTCACCTGCTGAGTACCCTCACCTCCTCCAGCCTGTGTACTGGGTAGGACCTGGGTTGCTTCTCCTTGGCTTCCCCTCCAGAGGGTGACAGCTGTGTCGCCTGGGGCTCCACACCTGCCCCAGGGCAGCCAGGCAGCGCAAGCCATAGAAATGATGCCTCTCCAAAGGCATTGCAGCAAAAATGGGAAGAAATTAAATTCCATTTAAGAGGAGATATTTTCAATATTTCTAACTAGAACAATAGTTTTAGTTGAAAATAAATATCAAAATAATGAATCAAGTTTCCCAGGGTGGAAATACCCATTCTGTCCCTGTCTAATGTTTAAATCTGAGAGGAATTCTGCATTACAGCTCATGGAGTCACTTGATTCAAGCACTTGTCTTTCAGGAAAGCCATTTGAAAAACATGTATATTTGAATCTGCTAACAAAGCAATACAAACAAAAGAATTTTCATTAAGAGTCAATCTTGCTCTTTTTGGCTAGGACTGCAATTCATGCCGTAAAAACTTTGAAATAAGTTGGAAAGTAAATAGCACTTCAAAAAACTATTTCAAAAGACTATTCAGTGAATAATACACTGGAGGTGAAAACAGATGGGTAGGATTTGGAGAGCCATGTCCCATATGTGTACATCACCAAGACACATAGGAGCCTTCTGAACCGGTTACACGTTGGTTTGGGATTCAGTGTGAGAAACCACTACCCTGAAACACACTTTTATTGTGAGTTATCTCTGCCAAAACTCATAAATTCGAGCAAAGGGAAAACATACTGGGTGTCTGGAAACAGTGGAGGTAATTTTTCCCTTCAGATCTGCTAGAGATTTTCACTGTAATGAAAAACTCTAAGGTATTACTATAGAAATAAGTTGGGAAACCATTTCTCAGCCAAAATTACTTCAATGCGCTTTGTACGCTAGAAAAAAATACCCATTGAAATCATAAAAACTCTGTCGATTTACACTGTTAGCTTCCCATAAAGCCAGCTGTTTGATACCCAATTATTTTAAATGCTTCGAGATGATCCCAGCTCACTTCCTATCTAGGTCAACCGAGGCCCTAAAAGCACAAGCAGACAGGCAGGCTTGGAAGCCAAGAACAGAAATGGGTAGAAATAAACTGTCAGCAGAGCCGTTCCCAGCAATTAGAGCTCGACAAGCACACATGGGCTCCCTAGAAAATACAAATGTCTGGTCCTGGGGTATCTACCCTTGAATGGCCCTGGCCCCAGGGGTGCTGAGCAATAGACATATTTACACTGTGGAGTGTCACGTAGCTCTATTGATAGCATGAAGCAGAGTATTTTCCATGTGAAAGATTTAGCCAGGTCTTCGTCAGCTTGGTTTTTAAGCAGAAAATACTTATTCCATAAATGCAAAACGTATAGTGATTTAACTGAAATTTTCAGTAAGACACACTTTATCTAAAGATCAAAATTGTAAACTTGTGGAGCAAAATGATGTACATCATGTCTTTAAGTGTACATCATCTATTACAACTATAGAATCAAATGAGCAAGAGAGGTAAAAGTATATATACATGTATACATATATATATATATTTCAGAACAAAGCCAGGATATTCCAGCTGAGACTAAACCAAATATCAAAATCTCAGAATTTTTAACACAGGCTGGAAATTCTGGTTTGCAGACAGTTCAAAATTACAGCTTTGATTCAAGGCTAGCCCACGTTCACTGTGAGTAAGCAGATAAAATAAGCAAAACTCAAGAACACCAGGGATAGTTTACTATACCTATTTGTAAAATAAATCTATCTTGATATGCCAACATACCTTTTTGCAAAGGTATTTTTTCCCTTTGTATGTTTATACACACACAAGCCCACGTGAGAAATGTAGATCCTTCTGGAGATACAACAATATTCAAAAAGAGGACACTTGAGAGGGTGCCATGACTGAACTAATAGAAGGTGTATTCACTATTCATTCTCAGTCTTGCAAGACATAAAACAACATAGGACATAATCTCTCTCTTCTGCCCAGGACTGTATTCAAGCGGAATCAGGCAACTGTGAGAGACAGAGACCTGTCCTTCTCAGGATGTGCATTAAGTTTAATTGCTGAAGGCATGAAGCATTTTAAAAGGTTTGTCAATAAAATCCCTCTTTAGTTAACCCCAATCTCCTCAGATCTCTTGTTACAGGCAGCCTTCTGCTCTTAACATCTGGGCAGGCAAAGCCTCCAATTACACTGCTGTATTTGGTGGCTTAATAGACCTAGATAAGGGTCCGCAGTATATCCATTTTCCTTGGTAACTGCTTATCTCTGGTTAGTCTGATGATATGCAGCCTTTATATCACAGCGAGACACACAATCATGTGGCAGGCCATGCAGCATGTGTGCGTATTCATGTTAAATCCAAAGCTTTCCATGACCTTTCCTCTTCTGCGGCTGGACTTACATCTGTCACAGCCACACGTTGGAATTGATGGGGAAAGGGCAGAGGGAATGGAACAGAACAGCCCAGGATCGTGGGCAAGAGCAGGTTCACCCCACTCCAGCTCCTCTATCCTGTGTCCATGCCAGCATTTGGGGAGAAGAGGGTAGCAACAGGCAGGAGCAGGCAGGATGCTACTGAGATGGCTGGGGACCAGATGCAGACACTTACCAGCTATTCCCGGGGGCCCTGGGGAACATTGCAAGTCATCAAAACTCCTCTGAATCATAGAATCGTTTTGGTTGGAACAGATCCTCAGGATCATAGAGTCCAACCATAACCTACTCTAGCACTAAACCATGTCCGTGAGACCTGTTCTCCTTCTATGACCAGGTGACCCGCCTAGTAGATGAGGGAAAGGCTGTGGATGTGGTGTTCTTCAGTAATGCTTTTGATACTGCATCCCACAGCATTCTCCTGGAGAAGCTGGCAGCTTATGGCCTGGATGGGTGTATCCATGATGGATAAAGAACTGGCTGGAGGGCTGGGCCCAAAGGGTTGTGGCGAATGCAGCCAAATCTAATTGGCAGCTGGTCACGAGTGGTGTCCCCAGGGCTTAGTATTTGGGCCAGTTCTGTTTAATCTCTTGATCAATGATCTGGATGAGGGGATTGAGTGCATCCTTAGTAAGCTTGCAGATGACACCAAATTGGGTAGGAGTGTTGATCTCCTGGAGGGTAGAAGGTCATACAGAGGGATCTGGACCAGCTAGATCATTGGGCTGAGGCCAGTTGTATGAGGTTCAACCAGGCCAAGTGCCAGGTCCTGCACTTGGGTCACAACAACCCCACACAATGCTACAGGCTCAGGAAAGCGTGGCTGGAAAGTTGCCTGGCAGAGAGGGATCTGGGGTGTTGATTGACAGTCAGTCATGATGTAAGGCTCCATCCAAAATAAAGATCTACTATCAGTCACATGGTTCCATAGTAATATTTCTCCTTAATATATCCCTAAGTGGATGATATTGAAGAAAACCTATAAAAATTAGCTCTCAGCACAGTTGTCTCCTCTGCACTGAGATGAATCTATGACCATTTTCCTCTTATCCTAGCTATGTGCAGCTGCGAATTACCACAAACTTCCCTCATTTGTCAACTTGAACATTTGACACCCATTCCTTGTTGCTGCACCCAAATTTTGTACTGTACCACGCTAAGGTTTCTTCCTTGAATCTTTCAAAACACATGCAGACATTTGCCCTGTTTTTTCCTTCATTTTCATTTTTAGTTCTCCCTCTGCAGCCAAAGCAGTGCCTTTAAAAGCTTTTTCGAAATAATTTGGGACTTAATATTTTCATGTTGCAAGTGTGACAAGGAATATGCTGAAATTCTGTAGCGAGTTGAACTGATTTTCTTGCCTTTTTTTTTTGAAAAGCCACAAAACATCATTGCCCTCTGCTTTTCTCATTCCATCTGCCAGCTAATTTACAGACACTAGTAAACCCATCTTTTCTGTTCTCTGTGCTTCTTAGTTTTTCTCTGCTCTTGCACCAAGTTCTGTGACAATGAACAAGGACAGATCAGCTACAGAAATTTCTCTTAAAGCTTTTATTTTAGCCTTCAAGTCTCACATTTGTCACTTTATGTGCCAAAGGCATGAGGAAGCAAAAGCCAGCAGCTTGTCAAAGCAAGCTCCCCAGGGATTTGGGTTCTGTTTCAGCTGTCACCCTGTCATCATATATACCTATTGATGTAACTTCTGATGTGCAGCAACAAATGGTAAATAATCCCTCTCTCGGAGCACACTTCTGCCTGTGTGGGAGTCAATGCTTTTGATCAATAAACCACTGATGCATCTTCCAGCAGGAATATTGTTCCAACTGTTGCTCAGGAACAACACGCTCCATGCAATATTTCCTTGTTTTCAACGCAATATATGAGTTTTTTGCTTTTATTGTCTCTTCAGGCAATATCTTCTCTAGCTTGCTATGCAGCTATTGCTGTTCATCCACCTCTCCAGTTCTTGCAAAGGGTCACTGGTTTCTATTGGTATAAACTAGCTTTAATCAAAGTAACAGGTTACTATCTGTATTACTCCAAGCAAGGATTACAGTTCTTTCCATGGCACTGGCAGCTAATAGAGCCATTTCTTCCCGTCATGCCCGACACTTACTTCTTCTAAAGTAATTCCCTGGGCTCACTGAGTCCTTTTGAACTTGCAGCCCCTGTATATTTTAGTTATGGTGTTAGGTTTTGCCAGGCTGCTCCAGAGTCCAAGAACGGCACTTAAAGAAACTGACTGTCCCCCAGGATGGCCAGTTCTTTACACACTTCTTTATTTTCAAATCTCTTTTCTGCAAATGAAATCCAAACCAGATGCCTTCACCATGGAAATGCTACATGGAAATGCCATCATCCTTCTTACTTGGTGAAACTGGTGACTATATGCTGCCTTTATCCAAACTGACATAGACTGTTCTTCTAGTACCACAGATGCACTGCTGTGCTCATCAGTGATGTCTTTAAACCCATACAGACCACAGTGTTTCTGATGTTATTAGCATTAGCGATATGCTGATATCAGTAAAGCCTAAGCACTGCTGTCCCATCACTGGTTTCTCTGTACCTTTCCCCAGCTTCTGCTGTGAACTGACCCCTTTAAATGGTTCTTTTCTTCTGTGTTTTCTCATGCCTGACATACCAAAGCTCTTGTTCCAATTTACACTTTAATAAAAATGCAAATGCAGACAAGTATGTGCTATTGGCAACACCTTCAGAGATAGCTCCATTTTTGCAAAGTCCTGGTGTTTAAAGGCACTGGGTGTGCACAACAGCCAATCTGTTTCTCTTCTGTTTAGAAGTTTTTTACATACTCTGCCCACATCGGGATTTTCTTTTCCACAAAGTTCCAAGCAGATTTCAGGACTGTCTATTATACAGACAGCTGATAGCAGTCCATTTGCCGTCCTCACTGCCAGATTTGCAGAATAGTGCAAGCAATACTAACGCTGCCATAAGGAATAGACTTTTCAAATATTCCCTTTGCAATTCAGTTTGCTGAGTCCTTATGTCAGTTCTATGTTTTAGGGTTTTCCCTGTGAATGTGCGAACATTAACCTATTGAGTGAGTAGCAGTACACGAATTTTGCTGCTGTTCCTTCCTGTATTCTGTCGTCTACCTCAAAACAACACACTTGTCACCTTTATTAAACTGTTCTCCTTGACATATGCTCCTACTGTACATACTGAATGTTACAGATGTTTCCACTTGCCTCTGCAGCACACTGTGGAAACTCTTTGAGGGTTCTATTCTGCATGGTTTCTCCAGTGCTGCACAGTGCTTCTGCACTGCCTGATTATGCTCCTGATATGTGCTTGTTTTCTGATGCTGTACACAAGCAGGACTGAATAAAATTCTGAATAAAACACACACACAAAAATCCAAGTTTTAAGAAGACTGAAACTAGTTGCAGATTCATAAGGAATTTAGCAGCAGTTCTAGGCAGGAAAAAAGCATTATAACATTAGCTAACATCTGACAAGGCAGTATTTTTAATGCCACCTTTCATTTCAAAATGCTGGATTATGTTATGTAGTGATGTTAGACACATTGTGAATGTCACAGTCAACTAGCAAGAAGTCATGGTATTCCCTTCGCTGAATTTAATTCCCACATCCGAAGAGTTCCCCTCCCGCCTTGCTGGCACAGCGCTCTTCACAGCTTTCATGTAATGTCGCTTTCTCCGTGGCACCTTTCATCTGAAGATATCAAAGCAAGCTACAGACACATACTAATCAGACTGTTCTCAGAATACTTATGAGGTAAGAAATTATTATAACCTCCCATCTATTGATGAGAAAACTCAATTAGAAATGTATTCAACTAAGTTAGAAATTGATTAGAGGCCACAGGTTTTGGCCTCAACCCCCAGGGTGGCTCCCAGCCCTGTGCATTACTCACAGATAACACACTCACACTCCTCAAAGGTCTCGGATTCAACTTAGGTGTTTTCGCACGTCAATAAAACTGCAGGTAGACTAGGTGAAGATATTACTCCCATTCCCCAGTACAGTGCTTTACATTACGCTGCTACCCTTATTAAACCAAGTGGTGTCATTAAAGCAAATCCTGCAGGGGCCCACGGGAGCGTGTGACTGGAATGACAGAAGCAGAGCACAGTTCACGAGCCACAACAGAGGCACTTTGCCGCAGCTTGTTTGGAGAAGAAAAAGGCTCATTTTCAATAAAACAAAAACTTTTACTTTGATAAAAGCTGGCTGCTTCAAAAAGATATTTTGTTCTCAAATGTCCCCAGCAAAATGCCGCCGCAGCTGTAAGGGCCAACCACGTGTGCGGTCAGCCTGGGAATTACCCACACAACTTAAAAGCACAGCTTGAAACGTTGACTTTGTCCTGATCAAAAGGGCCTGAGGGACAACTGGACACTTTGGATCAGGCAAAGGAGAGGGGTTTTGTCCTTTTCAAAGAGCACCCCAATGGACAGAGCAGCCAACACAGCCCCGGTGGCACTGGTACCTTCTACCACTCTCCTCATCCCACACAAGTTACTTAGAAGCTTGGCTTTGGGTCTCTTTAGGGTGCGGGTTTGTTGCTTTTTTTTTTTTCCCTCCTCAATTTTCTTTTGGTTGAAGAACTTGGTAGGGAAAACCTAAAATACAATCAATCCTTTCGTTAGCCTTTTTAATAGCATTCCCTGTCTAAGCTGCCTCCCCCACATACAAGATAATAAATTGAAAATATTACTAAAGAAACGTTGTCACATCAATAAGGTCTTCATTATACCCATATTATAATGAAACACATGCTTTAATTTTATTAAAGTACAGATTTTATTTTCTTATGTGTTTTTATATTAATTTTCTTCCTATATTTCAACCTGAAGTGGAAAAAAGAATACATAAAAATCCCTTTCCATCATGTCTTTACCTAGTTTCATTCACTAGTTCTTTTCAACTACATATGCTAAAATGAAAGATTTAACATGAAAAAATTATTCATGGAAACATTTTAAATCATGAAATATTCACACTATTTCACTCTGTAAAGCTGTTCTTTTCAACAAAACCTAAAGGATTTAAGGATGTCAGCCGCATGATGAGGCAGAATGTTCTTTAGAAAGATCTGTTTCTCTTTTAATAGCTATCCATCCCAGTATAAACAGAAAACAGTCTGACAAGGAGATATGTGACAGCTAAGTGATGTATTCCAAAGACGTATATTCCATCAACATTATGAATCTTGCAGTTTATTTTAAAGAAAAGTACCAAGGCAATAAGAGCAATGGCTTTGGTCTCAATTTCTTACACAGCAATCCAAAGGATATAGAGTTCCACCTTGGTCTCCACCCATGGTCTATCTTATCATATTATGATAGAATATCTGTACAAATGTCATCACAACACGATGACATGGAAATTTGTTATTTAGAGCCAAAATGAATCAGAGATTTTCTTCAGTCCTCCTATCTCAAACCAGTGTGGTTTTCAGAGTTTTGATTGTAATCAATTTGCAGAAGAAAACTTTATAATGCCAAAATACAGTAGCTTCACTTGTAGACCAGACAAAACAATAAGGTGATATAAAATTATACTGAAACTGTATAATGTATATCCTTCTTGGGTGGTATGTTTTGGTTTTTAAATATCGGGCAGAAATTACGAAGACATTATTTTCTTTAACTGATCTCACAGGATTTCCTGTAAGAATCGTTAAGTTGTTAATATTTTGCAATTGTTTGTGTGAATATAAAGCTATAAAACATCAGTGTCACTGCCAGCTTACCTGCCTTGTCTACAAATGTAAATGAGTGTCTGGGTGTATAAACCTCCAGTCTGTTGCCCAGTATTGGAAACCTACAGAGCAGGAACAGCCATTGGCTGTACTAGAGATTTCTAGAATCATATCTGTGATATTATGAGTAAAAGCTGATAAGGACCTAATTTCATCAAAGCCAACAGCAAGTCTCCCCTTTCACCTGGGCACCAGTTGTATCGATTCCTAATCTGGCATTTCCTAACAGTGGTAGGATTCTGAATCTTGATAAAATACATGGCTTCAAACTACTAACTTCTAGTAAAGCATTAATTCAAATATTCATGAGGCCCATAGTCACTCACTAAAAGAATATGCTACGAAGTACATTCTGTGAACATATTTGTGCCTTTTTTTTTTTTTTAATTTTTAAGGAGTTTATTTGCTCTCATTGTAAAGCTTATCCCCCCAAGACACCAGCTGGAAAGGTGTAGAGTAGTGTACAAAACAACACTACTCCATTATGTGAGGTGATCAAAGAGCAGTTCCTGTGCCTGTGGTGTAGGGAAGAGTGTTTTAACATCTATGGCATTCCTCACTGGCATGTTGTTTTAAGGAGGTTTCTGGAATGGACCCTCCTCATCTAAAGCCTAAAACTCATTGTTTGATGGGATAGGTCTGAATACAAAACACGCTGATTAAATTTATGTTCATATTTTGAAGGCTCAGATCCATATTCTCAGGAGTTTGAAGTCTTGCCTTTTTCTTCAGAAACAACTCTTTCCTTTTCTCACTCTTCCATCAAATACCATTGTAGCCTATGTATTCCCAGTGTAAGAGATGAGGAAGAAAGAGGGAACTTTTTTTATTTTAAAGAGCACTAAGCAATAATTTTAGATTAAATAATGGAAAAAACATTCCAGAGGAAGATTACAATCTGATGCACACGGGAAAAGCAGCACAGCCAGGCAGGGTGAGGAATGTTATCAGAAATGCCTGTTTGTATCTCATGGTCCAGTGTACGAAAGTAGAAATGTGTTTCCTTTAAACACACAGAAATCAGAACTCTTTCTGAGACATGATAATGCTGGGAGACTCCGCCAAACAAGGAGAAGCTGGTTTTGAGCAAATTGAGGCCAGATTTTTCAAGCAGAGTGTCCAGCCCTGAATGCCTGAGAGGTTAAACACAAAACCTTTGGGAAGAGATATGAGAAGAGAGACACAAGGACTTGCACAGGCATGGGACCGGACTAAAACATAGTGTATTCAAGGGGACTGAAGACAGACATATTACATGAACTCAACAGTTAAGAGGAGGTATGATAGAACAGGAACTTGGGGAAAATTAGAGGTAGTTCAATATTTGCGGCTTTCATGCAAGGAGCCAAACCAGTGTTCACCAGTGATCCCTTAGAAGCTGAAACCAGGCCTTGCAGCTACCAATGCCAAATCCACCCGCTCCCAGCACTTCCCACACCAGCCCCAGCAACAAGTACTCAAAAACACAGGCAGGACTATTAACAACATCCAGGAACAAACTTCCTCCTCAGAAGACAATCTCTGTGAATGTCAAACAGATAGCACAGGTTTCCTCGGCTTTCCCAGCTTTGCTTGTTTCAGAATCGTTACACTGGTGTGCCGAGTACTTGACACTGGTGTGTTTATCCTCTTACACAACCGCTCAACATCTATCAGCATTTTCCAGTCATGTCCATAGGACAGCTATAAAAGTTCCTTGTTCATCTCAGTCATCATTTGAAAACATTAACTGAAAATAAATCTAGAACACAATCTCAATGAATTCAAATCCTACGTACAGCAAAACCAATTATTTTACAGCATGTGGCAAGAAACGTTTCTTTCAGGTGATATTACAGGTGTTTATACATTCACCATGGTGAACAAATTATTCCTAGTATCCTCAATAACAAAACAAGCATTTCTGATTAGATGACCTCAGCTGCCTACGGCTCCCATACACTAAATATAAAGCAATACAGTGTAATCCCACAGAGGCTGAGTAAGATTTTAATTACAAGTTTGGTATATTGGTCTGGATTCCTTTCTTGTTTAAATCCAATGAATTCAGGGACATGCTTCTATATGATGACATTTCTACTCAGGATGCTGTAAAATTCCTCCAGCACTTCTGCTCTGGAGAATCTCAAAAATATCACAAAAGGTTGTGATATTGTCATGAATAGATAACATCTTTACAATGTACATCATTATGACAATTGCCTCTTAATAACTATATTTTTATGACAGAAGATGCATTCACTAAATTCAGTAAATATTCATTCTTACCACAAGACTGCTGTCCAGAGAAAGTCTTTTCCCAAATTCCCTTTTCTGTAGTTGTCTCTTTCTCTCCATCGCTGAGGTTATTTGCTTTCCTTTAGATCAACCAGAAATGTCAGGCTGTTTCCAGCATCACTGGAAAAAAATATAATAATTAAATGCACATTTCAATACCCTACTTAACAATTTCTGTCTTTCATCATTAACTTTGTAATAACCCAGCAGCTAATGACTTTGTGTCTATGGTAGGCTGTGTTCCAGGAACGAATTTTCTGTGCCAAAAAGCTAAACTCTCCACACAGAAATATTATCAGTATGTTTGGGTCACTTCTCAGAGGAAAAAAACCATAAAATCTGCTACTTCTGTCTTTATCAATACATCCCATGTTTTCATGGCGTCTTTTGAACTGGGTTGGGAGCTGGATTTGCAGAACGAATGAAGTACCTGGGGCCAAGGAGACGGAGGGAAACAGTTCATTTCACATTAACTGCGCTCCTCAGTCACCCTGGTTGTTGGCACATCTGCGCTGCTACTACAGTGTACAAATTCTGGACCTAATCCTGAAGATTTCTAAAATCTTTCAACTCCCATTATCCCTAATGAGAGACAAATGCCCTCAGCACTTTCCTTTTTAAGGTCAGAGATTCTGCTGCAATAATCACACAGTCCCACTGCCTGTGCAGTGAAGTTCTCACAAAGGGAATTAGTCTTTCCAGTTTTGTAGGGTTTGGTTATACCTGGCTGGTATTTTCTACAAAAACCAAGCCACAGCTTACAAGTAACAACTGCCAACTCCCTCTTTTCCTAAATGTTCCTGATGATAAACATGTTGGAAAGCTTTAGCTTGTATTTTAAGGTAGTATTTATTGTGTGTGAATCAGGAACATGGGCATAGCTAATTAACTTATTTAGGATTTACAGAAAGTAGTAGAATAATAAGAGAAATCAGAATCTAGCCGAAATGAAGGCAGGCAGATATGCTCATAAACACAAAACCAAATGCAGGAATTTTCTCCTGCATCTCCTAGTGACAGCATTTACTGTAGCAGAGGCCAACATCCTGGATCTCTTAATCTGGGTGAACTCCCATTAAGGACAAAGAGCTTTCACTACAAGAATGTGCTCTCATTTTTTAGACAAGATTTCCTGTGGAAGCCTATTTTTTAAAAAATCTAGTAAGGCTGACATACTTATACAGTGCTACTTAATGCTAAACCGAGAGAAATTCATTGCATTGAAAAATAAGATTAAGCAAAAGACAAATCTGTCTTTTCTGACCCTTTTTAGTTATAGTGGGCAGCACCTTCAGTCACAGACAGCTGGGTGATGCCTGAACACCTCTGGGCTTGGCTGTTATTCCCCAAAGAAGCCTTGCATGCACCCTCCAGATGTATTTGCATGCCCACAGATAGACTTGACTCCTCATGCACCTGTGAACAATCCCATCTGTCGCTGTGGTGGCAACCAGCAGATAAAACCACCGCAACTCTTTCCAAATGCTCTGGGGCACATCAGAGTCTGAACACGGGCCAGGCACAGGCTCCTGCAAGGAGAGCAGGAAACCAGCTGGATGTCAGAGGGCTCCTGGACACAAACTGGGATCATCAGGTACAATGTGGGCACTGCGACTGGGGCTGCCCTTGTAAAACTCTTCCCACAGGGAAACTGTAATTGGTCCGGCTACCCAGCCACACAGTGGCCATTCAGACTTCTGTTAAACAGCACCTGGTGTCTCCTGTACTTGTTTTGCACTTCTGGTATACACTTAAGCAAGACCAGAATTCAGGCCATTTTCTTCAAAAGGGATCAAAAATAGCCTCTATACACATTCATCTAAAGAACACATGCAATGAGAACATGAACACATAATGGTAGGAAAATCTCAGTTACTTCACTGTGATCATTGCTGCCTTGTGGGTTTTTTCCAGGTTCATCTGTAAGCCCCTGTTTCCTTTTCGTAGTACCAATCCTAAAGCTGCATGCATTATTTAATTCAGCTAATAAGGAATCTCAGTGGTGTGCTATCACATAATTACCATTGTTTCCTGATTAGCTATCATGTCTCAAAAGAAATACCACAATAGGTTTGAACAAACAGAGAGGCAATGCATTACACTGTCCTTGTGATTATGCCAGAAATTAGCAAAAGAAAGACCTTACGTAATCTTTATATCATTCTTCTCGGCATTCATCATGCCTGAAGAGCATGACTTCCACTGAGGGAATCTTTGTTGATCAGTGAGCACGGAACCACTTAGGAGTGAGCTAGGGAGAGCTACAGTTGAAAGCAGTTCTCCCCATAGAAGGTCAAGTATTTAATATTAATAAATGCCTGAAGTTTCTGTCTGCAGGTATTTGGTGAAACCACCCCAAATCCTAGTTTAGAAGTAAAAGGAGAAAAGATTATTCCCATATCTTATGTTCTATGCTGCCTTGGCCACTTCAAGGAGCAGATTTACTGGAGCCCTACCTAACACAGCTTGCGCCCTTAAAGTACTTAAAAACAGAACGAGTTTCCACCTTGGAATGGTCATTTTTGTGCATCATACTCCTCGTCACAAAAAGAAAATTATTCTCCCAGGTAAATCTCTCTCCCTCTGAGACCAAACAAAACACTAACAATTCAAAACAGACCTAACACATCCCCTGGGAAGCTCAGCAGAGGAGAACAGTTGTCCAGATGGAACAGTCTTAAAATATAAAAGCACTGAGAATCAGTTTGCCCAATCATCAGAAATACTATTTTTGTGTTACCAAGCGAAGAAACCGTAGAAATTTATCTGCCTTCCCTGTTGAATTTGCTTGGTGATATCTTTACAGCAGAGACTCCAGCAACCAGCATTCAGACCCTGACGGTCCCATTTAGCTCAGCTGAACTGTGAACTATCACAAAGTCACTTCAGATTCCTGGTGTCTTCGCTGACACTGCACTCACATACGTACATTGCCCAGTCTTGGGGGCACATCTGACAACTCTTTGTGCTGCAGGAAACTTTTCCACTGCAGGACCCTTCTCCAAGGGACTCTAGATTTCATCTGTGCTAAGCAGATCGGGAAGGCACTGAAGTGAGAGGCACTCAGCAATTAAGCCTGTATCCCCAAGAAGTGATCAGTCTAAAAGTACACAGGTCCCAGCTGTTTGCCTACTGTCTCCTCAGCTTTGTGCCGAGCTCAGGGAAGACGGTTTTGTGTGGAACACAGAAAAAACTCCCGGGGGAAGACCTAAGTGGGATCTTGCTTCATTACAGTATTCTCTCGCTGTTCATAAAGCCAGCAAGCCAGAGACATCAGCTTGATTATATATCCTAAAGTACAGTATTTTTAGTACCCAGTACAAGAATGTTCATTACTTCAGGAGATGACTCTAAAACTATGCCCTGGAGAAATGGTGTGATTAACATAGAAAAGCACTCTCTAAAATCTATGCAAGAAATTTTCTTGGATTATAATACCTTCTTCATTTCTAGTAGTAGCAAAGGATGATTGATGTATATCGCTTTAGCTGATGAAAATGTATAACATTATATTCCTCAGATACGCATCCAAGATATTTTCAGACCGTTTGAAACTGCACTTGCATTTCAACAAAGCTATGCCAACAAATGCCAGCTGGGAACCAGCACACAGTATATCTCTTTGGTAACTGGAAATGGATTATATTTATTTTTCTGTCTCTTACAAATTAGTATAAATTTAGCAGTTGTGACACAAGACAAAAATGATAGCTTTGTGTCCTTTTGTTTAAATTCAGAATGGGTATGATGCAGCCTCCCCACTCTCTGCTTTGCGCACCTGTCCAAAGGCAGAACCCCCTTGGGCAGCAAAGGATTCCCTCTCAGCACTCTGTTTGTCTTGTCCAGGTGTGAACCAGAGCACAGGTTTTGTGATGTGGACGTCAAACTGTTGGGTAACAGAATGAGGCCAAAGTTATACAGTCATCACCTTTCAGCACTTTTTTTCTCCTCTGATAGTCCTGCTTGTTCAACAGCTATTCTTTAAGGCTGGAAGGGAATAGCCAGAACTGCTATTATCTCTCAGCAATGAACAGAGAAGGAAAATAATATCACTAGCATAGGTCAGGAAGCAGCTATGAGAAAGTTAGAATTGTCATCAATGCAAATGTTAGTTAGAATGAACAGGTGACCTAAAGGTGAAAGATTTTATATCTCATTACTAATCTCTGGAGTGATCCAGTTTCTTGAGAACCTAATTTAATTGAATTGAATCTGTCATTGTCTGGCTGCATTTCTTTTGCTGACTCTGGTGCACACCAATGTGCATCCGCTTGCTTTTGTTGTGGTACTTGTAGGAAAAGGAGTAGAAAGGACGGTACACTTTGTCTGGGACTTCCCACAGCTGGAAGGAAAAATGTTGCAGAATTATGGACTTGATGTGTATTCAATAGATCAAAGAGTGCTCAGTTCTACAAAATCACCACATTTATCTTCCTGGGCATAGGCCAGTCAAAACCACTAAGGTTTGTACTAAGCTTTTGAGTATTTCCCTCATTTTTTAAAATGGTAGAGTGTTCAAACCATCAGAGCACAAATAGCAGAAAACCCCACCTTCACAAAAGATGAGAAAATTCTGCTTAGCGATTAAAGCTGACCTACGAAAATGGTTTCATTGCCACACCCCTACCTCTCCCCACCATGGTATTTAGCCTGGTCACGACTTTAAGCGATGAAGTCGAAAAACCATTCCAAAATTCTCTTTTGAGCTGATGCTTCAAACTTCAACACTTGAGAAACAAAAATCTACAGCGACATCTGCATTTCTGCAACCTGAAATTGAGCTAAGTGGTTTTTGTTTCACCCTCAGTGTATTTCATAGCAAAGCTGTAAGCAGGGCCTGCTGCCTAATGCCCAATACTCCCAGGTATTTGCTTAGACTGGTCAGCAGTTTGTTGGCGCTAATGTATGCACTGTACATTCACACCCCCTGGATTAGGTTGCTATTTAGATATTTAGCAAGCCACATTTTTGCCGAGAGGGAAGGAGAATGTGCCATGTGCCAGCATTAATGAGTTAATTAAATTAGAAAAATTCCAATGCAGGAACCTAAAATGCTTAGATAAGTAGAATACTATAGGAATTACAAGGCAGTGAGCACAGCACTGCTGCACCATTCTGCCTACATATCTAGATACTCTGGCTGGTTTTCAAAAATTATATTAAAATAAAACATGTCAAGTCAGAGAGAAAATATTTCGATAAAAAAACACTCTTACCGAGTCCTTTTTCTTTTCCTGTGGAATAATTCCGTTTGATATACCCCAAATTCCTTAAAAAACCTAAAACTGTTCCAAAGGATATCGGAACTGTACAGGCAGCACACAGAGCCAGTCATGCCCTGCAAGTTATTTTGTGATCCCAAACCCTCCCTAATCCAGTAGTTCTCTAACTGAAAACTGCCCCGTGGTGATCAACAAGGCCATGATAAAGCAACCCCAAGGAAGTGTGGGAAGGGCCAGAGCTATACAAGGAACTTCTCATCTTTGCTGGGATTTTAATTAAGAATAATGACACAGACACATGGCAGCCTGCAAAGAAACTGAAGGCTGACTAATTTGAGAGCCAAATGCTGTGGATCCCTCCTGCCCTTACCCCGTCCCTTGAAAGGGAATCAATAGAGCATGTAGGATGGTCTCTAGCAATTTTTGACTGGTGATCACTTGCCAGCAAAGAACACTCTCAGTACAAGGTTCTGGAAACAGAGCATTTAAAATAAAGTGTCTCAGCTACTAAATTCCACCCTGTTTCAACTGGTTTTCAATATACGTTTCCGCTTTCTTCATGAAAGATAATCTTCCATTTATTCAGCAATGCTAAACCACCAGTAAAGCTTTCTATAGCATTGCTTCTAGGATTTAAACAAGTTCAGATTAAGGGCTTAAATCTAGCAAACCTATCAGTGTGCTCAAAATAATACCAGGAATTTCAATAAATCAGAAAATAAAGAATATGGCATTAAAGATGTTATTTCTATGACAGCTGTCAAGATGAATTGCACGAGAAGCATTTAAAAGATCTATATCTCAGTATCTCACCAGGTTAATTAAATGGATGCATGCATTCATTTAAGAGGATAAGGTGGGTTGCAGTGACATAAAGTGAGAGGGCACAAGATTACGTTCTTTCAGTGTTAACAAGAATGGGTTGAACTGATATCATTTCCGTATTCTGTAATAAGCATGCTTCATCCATTGCCATTTTCAGCTCTCATTTTCTTTCTACCAAAAAAAAAAAAATACTATGAACATTTCTAGACTAACATAATCAAAGCTTTAACCTTTTCAGCATTTTCTGTTTGGTTTGGCTGCCCATTTTTATCATGGGGTTCTAGGGCCATGTTGTAGGGAAGAGAAGAATCGTCAGTAAATTACACCAAAGAATGCTGGAAAGGTCAAAGGTTTACCTTTCCCTCTTTGCTTTTATGGAATATACGAAGCATTAATATCATGCAATTAAATTATTGAGACAAAATGAAGAAAGATAAGCAGACAGAAAGCATGAATGTGATGTCAGGATAGCAACTGATCTGCATGGAAGAAAAGGATATACTACAGTGTTCTCATCAATAAAAAACAGATTACGACAATGGCATTTGTGTGTCCTTAGTTTCTGCACCAAAATCAAATCCTTCTGAATGTTGTAAGGCCTGCTACCAAGAAAAGGATATTCGAGCAAAACTGAGGTTATTCAGGTTCAAAAACACATTAGATCCAAACCTCCCATTTCTTGGGTGAGTTTCTAACTACTAATTATTATATATTCTTTATTACTACATCCTATTATAAATTATATAGGTCATTATATGGATTCCCTGAACCCCAGCAAAGTTGTGCAATGTAGGCTGTTAAACTGCAGAAGACACGATCTGAACACGGTTACCACTGGGGCCTCCAGCACGCATCTGAGAATCACAGCTGAGCTTCAATCAGGAGTGGGCAGCTCCAGGCACCTGCAGAAGCTGAAACATCACTCCTGGACCTGCTACTATTCACACACCTAAAGGGTTATGTGGAGATTCAAAGGTTCAAAAACGAACAGCCCATTTATATCCCAATAAAGATGCCTCTACATTTTCTGGCTTACAGGTGCTAAATATGAAATGCTAAACGCAACTTGTGTAATCTAGGACATCATTATTAGAACTAGTTGTTTCTCATGGTACAATGGCTGGCAGCAGAGCACCCAACAGGAGTCTCGTTAGTTTCAAACACTGAATTACAAATTGTCATCAGAGGAAGCAGCATCCAGTTTAGGACACAAATAAAGATAACTTACCAAATTAATATATACTAATCTAAGATGTTGCAATGGTCAGAAAAATGCATGCAATTAAATCCAACATCTGAATTGGTCTGACAGACTAACCAGAGGGAAGAATTTAAAATATACAGTCAAGTTTCCTATATTTTGCTCTGAATGATTTGTGTTTTCTTCTCATTTTTCTTTCCTTGGTGTTAAGGCAACACTCAGGAAAGTCCAAGAATTCCAAAGCTACATGTAAGATCTGTGGCAAGATCCCTGCTGTAAGCAATAGTGGACTGCCAACTCAATTTTTGAAACCAGAGTTTGTGCAGTGTGCCTAAAGATCTCTTCTCTGTGACAGATGCATTTCAGTCAGCATCTCCTCTGCCTGCCCATCTGTCCTAATCATAGTCCAGAGGGACCACTAAAAATCATCAGCTCTTTGTGCGTGCTCCACCCCTTCCACCTGCGCTGCTGAAAGGGATGACGGCTGCAAGGAGCACAGGACGTCCTTGTGTCCGAACACAAGCCCAGCAGAGACCAGAGACTGAACATACTTGGGAGCTTTTAGTCACAATTACCTCTCTTCTTTCTCACTCATTTTGCAGTCTGTGCACAATGAAGTGTTTTGCTACAAACATTTTCTATTCATAACAGTAGATTTTGGTGAATGAAAGCAGTTTTGTGAGATGAAGCGTCCCAAATGAATTTTAGTCAGTTTGGTCCACCGCAGCAGCAGACATGAAAGGAATTAAAGATCATACATCTACTGATGTATTCCAGCTCATGGATATGAGGAATTATAAAGATCACCTTAACTTAGTGGTAGTGTTCAGACATCTGGTTTTACTCCACAGAGCACTGGGTAACACTTCAAAATGTTCATGTGGCTCAAAGGAAAACTCTTAATATAAAATAAGTATTGTACAAATATTTCCTCAGTTACTAGTAACATCTTCAGCGCCCAGCTCTGCACATCCTCCTTAGCAAACCAAGGTCATTTGCATTAGAGGGAATATTTCAGTGTCTAGACTGCAGAATTTGTTTCTAATGAAGCTGGGGCTTTGTGGGTTGTAATATGGTGTCTCACACTTCACCTCGCTGTACAGGTGCTCCCAGTGGGCCAGGGCCTATCCTTACGTTACAGGCAAGAACTTTGTAATGAAGGTATTAACTCAGTAACAGCCCAGAAAAGAAGCTGAATCAACCTCATAATCCCATTCTGTGATATGAAAAATAAGGGAGTATAAGGTACAGTGAAATATCTGGCACCCCTCCATGATCCAGGAATACAGTAAATCAAGAAAGGGCTCGATTTGATTATCTGTGCAATTTGAAAATATCCCCTCCACCCCACCACGACTGCAGTCCACTCTGGGAAAGAACAAGGGAGGAAAGCCAGCGCTGATCTCATCCAGTGCCATCCAAACCAGAACTCAGCCCCTGGTTTGAAAGAACAAACTGTAGCAGGGGAACAAAATGAGAACATGCAGCCTCATTAGGCTGAGCAGGTCCAGGTGCTTCCAATATAGACATCATGTGTGTTTTTATTAGAAAATTTCTTCATATATTACTCATTTTGCTGTGCAAATACCTTCACTGAGTGCTGTAAATCTGTATGGTTAGGCCAGCTATAACCACAGCTGCAGCTCCTTGGGCTCTGCAGCCACCTCTGTTCACTGCTACAGCAAGACACATCAAATGGATGCGGCACTGAAGCAGAGTTTGGAGGCATCAGAACTAACTTAGCTCCTGTAAGTGTGGGCACTAAAACCCTTCAGCTGGCTCCCCAGCTGTTCAGCCTTTGCAGAAGTTAGAAGTTTTTTCTCGTTTCAGCCAACCTAACATCACCTGAAGGAATTCAGCTCCAGCATTCCCAACCAGACTTCAGTGACATCTCTCCTTCATGTTCATGCTCACAACTGAAAGGCAATAAGGTACAGACTCAGCTCTAGCACCTCCCGTTTTGTTGTGGGATGAGCATGCTTAAACTCCAGAGAGATTTCCACAGCCAATTCAAAATCACTTTATTCTTACACAACAGAGCATGTAGGACTATGGGATATCAAGACCGCTAAATTAAAAGGAACAGCTACACATTGATTAAACTCAATCTTCAGCTTATGGCCAAAAAAACTATTATGAAAACGTTAAAGATGAAAGATCTTCTGTCCTCAGTCATATTTCCTTAGACAGTGACAGAACACCGAACAGTGCCAGCATATCAAACAGCCCTTCACCTGTTTTTTCTCTGCAATTCTAGAGCAATCTCATCTCAAACACTGAATTCAGTTCTGGGCCAAAAGATTATAGACAAACTTGATGGAATTCAGACAATGGCAGCAAAGACAATAAAGTATTGACTTGGTGAGAAACGATTAACAAGTGTCTTCATAGTAGTTTCAAACAATGAAAAGGAGACTAAAATGGGAAAGAATGACCATATACACAAGTTTGAGGGACGTATAGTAACGCTGGAGACAGTGAGGAATTGATTAGGTTATTGACAATAAGCTGAAAAGAAATAAAGAGGGGGAAATGATGCTGAGTATCTCACAAAATTACCTAAACTGAAATCCAATACAGATCGCTCCCTAGAGAACCAAAGGAACACTCGTCATATAAAAAAATTAGGCAGGATGCAGTACAACAAAACACACTGAAAGTGAGGATGCTGCCAGGAATGAGTTGTCTGAAGACCCTGGTGTGGAAGAAGAGTCCCGTCTCTCCTTCTTCTCAGAGCCCTTATACATTATACTCTTTGTGCATTGTGGTGGTTGATCCATGTTAGAGACAATCAGAGGGAAAGGCTTTTACTTTGTGGGGAGAAGAAAAAGATCCACCCCATCCTTCCCCCTGTGCAGTCAGCTGCCGGCAGCACTTACTCCTGTTCTCAGTGTGAGGACTGACTGTCACACACTGATTTCTAATTTTTCCATCTGCCAGAAACTTAATTAAAATGTAAATTAAAAAAACATTCATGAATTTCTTCCTAAAATGGCTCATAAGTCTTCTGTGTTTCATGTCTTACTACCAGTCTTTAACTCATCTGCATTCAGTTCTACCAAGTGAAATGGGAGAGAACACATAGTTTGTCAACACAGATAATAATCTGACACATTGTGATTACACATACAATACTAACCAGAAAATATTAGAAAGAGAGGAGGAATACCATCAAAAGTCTCTAGTCTCTCTCTCAGGGATCTGTTTATCTAGAATGCAAGTAAAAATCAATAAACTACCAAAAGTAGCACAAAAGAAAAAGAAAGCTACTGACATTTCAGAAGTTCGTCATTCACTAAAATCTGAAAGACAGCAACAGTTGGGTTGGCACGGGAGTATTCTTCTTTTTCTTATAGAATTCCTGTTAATGTCTCAAATGGAGCTTCCCTCCCCATCCCCTTCCCCCGATTATTTCTTGGAAGTTATGCATGCAGGTTTTGGCAAAGATATTAAGATTATAGTTTATGCACCTCCAGTCTTGGAACAGCAGAAGTTATTCAGTGTTACTGTTTAGTTTGAACTTTGGCTGGGAAAAACAAGTATTTTCAGTGGAGGAAGAAAAAGTGTTAATACACTTGAATGTTCTAAATGATCCACTTTGAGTTTTAAAGTGTATTTTGAAACTAAAAATAAGCTTTTAAAGTATTTTGTTCTACATAAAATGTATTAATTAGGGGGTGGGGAGAGAAACACTATGGGACATAAGCACGGAAGGAAGGAAGTATACTTGGTTCATTCCAGGTGAGTCCTAAGTGTTTTCCCATGTTTTGAGTTTTGGAGTTGCTCTCAAGTGGGTGGTTCCACTGTCTCAGTTTCTCCGCTATACTTTGAAAATAATAATGTGTAGGATACATAAGTGCCACTTCCAGAATAATTTCTCTTTGTCATAGACTTAACTAGTGAAACTTCCTATTAGGGCTGCTGGTCTGTGTCATTACTTTTCTTTGTATACCAGATGTGTACACCACTATGCACCCAAACAGGGGAATGATTCTTACTCCAAATTCTGACCAATGCAGCAGAATACACTCAGTCCTCATTCAGCTCTTGGCTATTCTGCCAAAACAAATCTGATTGTAGAAATGCAGCTAGGACAGAATTAAACCCCACAAAACGGCAGCAAAGAGTTTGCCATTAACCAACTGAAAACAGCTACACAGGCCATGAGCCAGATATCCTCAACTCCATCCACAGATTCAAACCCAGCTCTCCTGCTGGGCAAAGCAGGAATCACCGAAGCAGTATTTTTGAAAAAAAAATTTAGAACAGGCCCTTTTTTCTGTAATAGCTGGGGTCTTAAGCAGGATGCTGCAGCCTTTAATCCTGTTCACCTTTGGTTTTCCCTGCTGGCTCACAGTGATGTTACCTGGAACTATCAGAGAGAAGAGAACAGCTGGAGGGGACTCCAGGAAGAAAGGAGAGAGCCAAGTGGGATCTTCAGAGGACTTCTTGCCCAAGGATATGTCCTAAACCCACAAGAAGGTGTCATATTCTTCTTGTCTTTTTGGGTGATGGTCCTTTGAGTTAAATCTCAACCTCTGCTTTGCCCCATGCCTGGGTAAGCCACCCCATCTCACCTGAGTATGAGGGGATCTAAGGGGATCTAACCTCCTACTGCTGCTGGTAAAGTTTGATACCTTGGCAGGGTTGGGGATCTCTAATATGCTCCCTGGAGTTATAAGCTTCTGAAATACGCACCCAAACTCAGAACCCACAGTAACGCACCAGATCCAAACCTGGAGTTCAGGCAGAGAGGAATAAGTAAACCAAGTAAAGAATAACTTGCTTCTACAACAGACAACAGAGAGTGGGTTAAAGTGAGACTTCAGTGCTTCGGCAGGGAGACAGGACCTGTCACTAAGATTATCTCCCTGCCAAGAGCAAGAAGAACATAACTTAGGGTTTGTGGTATATGCCTGGCTCTGCAATGTTGTGCTGCCCACGGCTGTGTCCCTTAAGAACCATTCCTTCCTCAGGGATGTGCTGAAAACTATCACCTAGTCAATAAATTCTTATCTATGTCTGTTTAAAGCTTCCTTCTTGTGACAGGAGGTTTTTGTGGTAATCAGGAAGAAAAGCAATTCACTTGATTAAAGATTGGTAAATATAAATGACAGAAGTGGTTTCCTATGAACACTGTGATGTATTCCCAATCAATAACACCATGACAGAATTGCAGCTTAAGAGAAGTTTGTTATTAGCTTTAGGAAAGGCACATAATTAAATACAATACAACTCTACAGATTCTCAAGCAAAGAGACAAGGAAAACAGCCAGCCCAAGACTTTGTAGAGTTTGCTACTGTTGTCTCTTCAATTCACCTGGTGCTGTCTTTCATTTACTTGTCCAATCTCAAAATAAAGATCTTCGTCTCAAATGTTAGGGCAAACAGCCAGTGACACAGAGAGCCGTTTATTAAAATGTTAGACCAGGTTTCACTGTAATACTTTCCTTCAGTAGCAGCTACTAGCAGATATTAAAAATCCTTAATGATTTAGCTGAACTTTTAGTAATTTCTAAATGTTTCTCATGTGTAAGTGCAAAGAGCGCGTAGGCCTTTTACCTCCAGTACGATATGGGGATTGGCTAGATCTGATTATTGGTAATTGGGATTTTAGCCTTTCACCTCTGGACCAGTGTCGCAAACTCAGACCATGTTGGTATTGAATAAAAGTCATTTCCATTAACTGCCTGTTCAGTGACCTCTGTGAAATATTACAAGTTCGTAGTGGACAGGTGTCTGTATAATTAAAATGCACTTTGCAAGCACAGTTGGCACCCTGGAATTTTCTTATTACAAATCTATAATCTGCTCCCCCTGCTCATAAATGGAAAGTATTCGGGAGCACTGAGATGTCATTTAAAAACAAGGAGGATACAGTGTTCTTTGTTAATCCCACAAACAAAGTTCCTCTGTTTCTAGAGCAGTTTTGAATCCCCGGACAAATGCTTTTGTGCACTGCAAAGATTATTATTCAGGCTAACAAAACTCATGAATTACAAGTAAAATATCAACTTTAAAAACTGATAAAAACCTAGAACCCTGGGAGTTACACTGCAAAATCTCACAGCCAGCACTACGTATGGCATTCAGTGTAAAGAGAATTTGTTTCCCCACAGGATCAACAAAGCAGAATCACAGATGATGATGTCCCACGTATCCATGAATCTGCATTAACTGAGTCAATATTCCCAGACATTCAGGCAGATCTCAGGTATTTTTGGCAGCCAAAATTACAAAAAAGAGTTCTGATAGGAGAAAGTACGGCCAATCTCAACATGAGGTGGTTTCTCTGACTAGAAATCAAGGCAACAGTTGTATGTTCAGTAGGATTTGGGGATGGACAGGGGGAACAGCACAATGGTTTATGGCTTTTGAATAACCAGGCCCATAATTCAAGCCTCAAGCCTTTAATCTGTTTCTCTTCTTTAACCCATTCAGAGGTTTTGTCAGAGAATCTGTGAGGAAATGTTCTCTGCTGATTTTGCTTTCTTACAGCAACTCTGAAGTAAGCAAGGCAGAGCACTTAAGGCCCAGGGCTATGAGAGAGGCAGCTTCGGAGAACTGTGGGACGATAGGAGGCTATCATGGGAATCTGTGCAGACTTGCCAGTGACTCACATCTGTGTGCAGGAACGAAAGAAAATGTTAGATGGAATCCAACAATAGGGAAGGACATTTAAATACAACTAAATCCCCAGTAGTGAAAATACATGTGCAAGATATTTCACCTCTCTGAAAAGAAACATTGTTTGGTCTGACCTAGTTCAAGATGTTTAAAGATTTATAACAACATAAAACAACAGTTGCTAAGCTTGGCACTGTTGTGCTGTAGGAGAAGGATTATGGATCCATTTGAGACAAGAACCCTCATCTCAATGTGGGAACACAGAGATCAATTAGCTCAAGAATCGAGTAATCTTAATTTTGTGAGAAGAACCACACAAAACCCCCCCAAGCAACCCTGAAGTTTTCTAATGGTCCTGCTAGAGACCTACTAGGGAAGTTCTACTAGAAATTTTCTCCTCCTAGGAATATTCTTCTTAAATTATTTTTCTCAGCCAGTGATTTCCTCTGCAAGTGGCAACAGAAGTATAGGGACAAAGCTACTGCTAAGCAAATATCAGCATTTACCCCTCCACTCTCTGATTTACATGTATTAAAATTAGTCTGCTTTTTACATACATTTCAGTCAAAATGGTTAAAAGGTAGAGGGAAATCAGGAATGTGTGGAATCAAACCAAGTATTCACACAGCCATTTTTGAGCACATTTCTGTCACCTTGTGCAGAAGAACATCTACAACCTGCTCGAACTTAACCACTAACCCAAAAAGTTAGAAACTGAAGAGAGCCGCTGTTAACAAATTGCAGATGCATGAGACTCATCCAGAAGGACCTCACAAATCAGCAATGAGGGGAAGAGAGAGCAAATCATGCAGAAACTATTTAATCAATGAGTAAAGACAATTATAACATCTGTTAATCTTTTGTGTAGGTTATAATTAGATGCTGCGGAGGAGTAGCCTTTAAGGGGGAGGCAGGGAATCCTTTAACATCTGCTAGAAGGGCAAACGCTGTGCAATAAATGACTTTAAATGCATTCAGCAAAATGAGAGCTGTGCAGAGTTCACAAAAGGCCTGTATAAAAGATTGAGGATAACAAAATATTTTGCCAAAGGTCAACTCCTGCAGCACTAGAGCCTGAATAATGACTGCTAGTTTAGAGGCCACATCAAAAACAAATGTGATTGTACCTCTGAAAAACAATTCTTTTCTCATTTGTGTCATTATAGCCAAAGCACATGCTGCTGCAGTATATCACGTCAGCTTAATGACTTATTAGGGCCGTATCTATCAACATTGAACAATTTAGAATAAACAGGTAGGCATGATGTATTTTAAAGACCAGAATTCAGTCTAATTAGACTGACACAGAACTGTGTTGTACTGCAAAAGTGATGCGATTCTGATTTTTAAATAATTAATCATTCAGTAGCTTCTAAAGAATCCAATTATTTACTCATTTTGCCCTCGAAAACAACCATATGTTTCAAGCTGTTACTCACTGAATATGTGAGACCAAGAGGGAGTCATGTTACCCAGTTTAACACAGCCCTCTACTGGCAAATAACCCCCCACAAGCTTATCACTATGAACCGTTTTGGCAGATCAGTTCAGAGCAGCTGAAAAGATCACACATTCTACAGCGAAGTTACACCAAATATTAGAGTACAACAGTATAGATGGGAGCTTGAGGAATTTGCATAAATTAAGCCATCAGTTAATCTCTCTGGAGTTGTTCCTCACTACTCCCTTTTACCCAGCAGATGCAGCTCTGGCCATCACACAGCGCTGAAGGCAACGGCCAAGTGCTCATATCTGGTGGAGCAAATCATTTTAGTAGCAAATGCAATCCTTTTACTCATGTCAGATTGTGCTGTATTCCTCAAGGAGGGCCACTGATTCCCAACAGGATCAATGCACACATGTGAGTTCAGTTTGCACAATTAGGTAATACTTGGTATAGTGAAGCAAGCCTGATAGAGTCCAGCTGCAAAAAGAACACTGTTCAAAATACAAGGGATAACTACCACCAAAAAGCAACTTCAGTGGAAAAGAATTCCTGCATCCTATTTTTCTCCACCATTATTGAAAATCCACAGTGGCAATTCAACATAGCTTCAATCAAAGTGAAGCAGACAATGAAATCTGCCTCTGTAGCTGCATAAAGTAATTAACTCTTCCCATTTGTATTATGTCTGAGCAACAAAGAAACAAAAGGATACGGTAAACTGTTGAATTTAACAATTTAGATAGCAATGAATTGTAATAATCAATTAGCACTGTCAAAGAAAATAATTTGTGACACGTATTTGATTCTGCACAGACCTATTGTGTGTGCACACCATCCAATGCTAGTCTGGCTCTGGAAAACAAATAGTGCTGTCCTGCGGAAAGCTTATCAAAGAGGCGGTTTAACAGCAGCAATTGTTCTTGCTGTGTGTCAATACTAATAGACCATATTTCAGCACCATAATTTTTATCCACTCCTTTGTGATCCACCCTGCTTTTCAGGGTCTGCATCATTCATAGCCCATAGACAACCTTACTCCCGGTTTCCAGAAGTCACTGCTGCTGTACGAACCAGGTTTATGTGATTCACCTGAATGCCAGTCAACAGAATCATAAAAGATTTCCAAGTATCTTTCACAGAATAGCTATCTAACTTTTCATCCCCAAAACACCATGACTAATTTATGTAACCATCAGGGAATACCTAATATAATTCAGGTTTCTGCATGTTACATGAACAGTATCATTACCCAGTAAAGAACAGAGTATTACAAGCGTTAATGGTTCTGTTTACATTGTACATTTATCCTGTTTCAGTAATAAAACTGCATATTGGATGCTATAACTTCCAAAGGTGTTCTGGCAGCTTTGGCATGGATAACTCCCATCCTGCCAGGAGCTGAACACGTGCAGAGGCGCACAGGAGCTGCGGAGCATGGCGCAGCATTTGGCCCGGGCTGCGCTGAGCTCCTCCACCAACTGTGCTTCCCTTGGGCACCTTTGTTCTGGGGCTTTTATCCCAACCGCAGCCCCACTTGTCAGATGATGACAGGCTGGAGTCTGCACTTAGTCTATTTCTTTTCAGATGGTGAGAAAGTCCAAAGAATTGACATTCTGCTGGCAATTGTCCCCATTAATGCCATCCCAGAACATTATCAGATTATATACAGTATCCTTGGGCTAATTTCTCAGACCCAGGGAAATTTCAACCAAGGGATCCCTCTGCTGAAAAGTAAGTTTGCTCTATATCCTAATTTGCTACATTGGCATATAAGAAAGAAAATGTAAATGTGAGAAGGGAAACCTAAGAGAGGAAAATGAAAATTAAATACCCCCGGGCTCGTCAAGTTTTGAGAGTCTGCTTCTGCTCTTAAGGTAATTAGCTGAAGATTTGCCCTTGTCGGAAATGGGAGTGGAATTGCACACTTTACATTTACTGGGGCGGGATTTCTACTTGTTTAAGCACTCTAAGCACTTACACACAACTCATGCACAGCAACAATAGCAGAGAAGTCCATGAAGTTTTCTTACAAAGCAGTAAAATTCACATTTGCAAGATTAGGACTTGTACTTGACATTAAATGAACTGAGAAAGATAAGCAGGACCTGAGCATTTTTTTAAATCTCACTTTATTCTAATTATTTTTAAGATGTTGTAGGCATTTGCCAACGTGATACGTGAATAATTTGCAAGTGTAAATACCCTTATCAGTTCACAGTAGTAGATCATCGTTATTGGCCACAAGGTGACAGAGGAAAGGCAAGGCTGGCGCACAGAGTCAGTGTGGTAGGGGTCAAACCACCCAGCCTCAAACCCGTCCTCCTCCCCAAGGAACGGCTCTATCACAATTCTCTGTTCTTTACTCTCACACTCAGTGGAAGTTTCTGAACTACAAAGAGGTCTTTTAAAGAACATACAAACTTTTTGTTTATGCCATTTCAGGAGGAGGATGTACACCTAAAGAATAAAACTCTATGCTCTTATTTAAACACCTATTTAAAATCCATGCTTCAATTCCAAGGACAGAACAACGGCTCCTAAGCTGCAGAATATCTTGACATGGCAAGCCACATTAGAACAACAAAGAGACAGACTGCTGTAGAAACAGGGTCACTCGAGAGGGGCACCTGCAGTGGTAGCCCCCCAAACCCTAATAGGAAGCCCCAAAAATCTGTTGTTGTGTAGGACTGAGGGGCCTTGTATATGAAGTCGGTCTCAAGTAAAGTAAACCAAAATCAATAGTGCTAATAATTTAGGAGGAATCCTCCAACTCCTATTTAATTGATTTGTGCTGACTTACACTCACATACTTGCCAGTCATAGTCTTCCAATTTCATTCTTCAAAAGTGCGCTTTGTCTCCACAAAAACAGATCATTAAATAGAAGTAAACTCTATGAGCTCCTCACACACTGTACTGTGATCAGGATACTCCCTGGAAAAGCCACTGCAATTGAAATTGCGGTAATATAGAACAAGCTTCTGGGCAAGAATTGAAATGAGAAGCAGGAGACCTGGGGTTTATTGCCAGCTTTTGAAGTGGGTAAACTAAGTTTTAATTAAACACATCTATGGGCTAGTTTTCCCGTCTGTAAAATGGGAATAATTCCATGACAATCACAGCTAGTTATCCTGAAAATGAGTTAACCACTGGTCAGTAAAATAGTTCTGTCCCACAAGCAGCAGGCAGTATAGAAACATTTCTCACAGCTCTTACCAGTGTACTAATGCTTCTGCTCCATGTTCCAGGTTTTATTGGATTTCTAACATGGACACTCATAACAAAAGTTACTGTTTCTCACATAATTGACAACTCATTTTATCCAGAAGATTTGAAAGTACGGTATGAGTCTCTCTCTTAAGCTTACACATCTCCAGAAGTTGAACAGGGGCTAAAAGTAAAATAGACAAGCTTTGCTTTAAATCATTACCTGCATAAGGAGCAAAACAGCTTTGAAAGAAAACTGTACTAAAAACGATAAGGAAATTATATGAAAAATTCAAGTTAATTTTGAGCACTCAAATAAATACTATGAAATGACAAAAGAACAATGTAAAGCAGGCTAGTTTTTGTTCAGTTAAAGATAGCACTCATGAGATTTTAACTATCACTTAAATTAAGAGAGAGCCACTTCAGTGTAATCTCATGCAAACAAAAGCCAGATTCAAGTTTTCATTTGTCCTTTCCTCTGTTGCTGAACCACACTCAGATGCACGGCTGTAATTACTCCTAACAACTACATACTTGCTGCTCTTTTAATTAAAGCAAAACTACAAATAGCAATGCTGACACACTCCTAGAGAAAATAAGCTTTAGAGAGATAATAAAAACACCAAAACAGCAAAAGTCTTACTTGCAGCAGTTCAGTCAAAACATGCCAGCCCTGGAGAGCTCAGAACTGTAAGAAGTCTTTGCAGTCCAGAAATTCTCTTGAGTTTATCCAGTGTTTATTTACGCAGCTTTAAAAGTCTGTGGTTAGAAGTACAGAGTTAGCTTTCTGCACCATCCACAGCGCTACTGAAGTCCTCCAGCAACTGCAGACATGAAGTTTTGCTGATAGTTGGGTTTGCTGCTGCTATGTAGTTGCTCAGTACTTGTAAATACAAGCTCTGTGGACAAAGTCCCAAATGACATCACAGGCAGCTGCTTATTGTTGAGTCTTTATTAACCGACTGTCAAAAAAGAAAAGCGAAGAGGGAAGAAAAGCACAAACTATCTTCCCTGCAGCATAATTTGCATCTTAGTAGGAGTTGCAGTGGTACACATAGAAATACTTCTGTTTACCCAACTGATGTTTTCTGAGAATGAATAAACACTGTTTGCAGAGAAAGCAGAAAAGTAAGAACAGCTTAAGCAGCTTCAGCATGGAAAGAGCACAGGGGGAAGAAGAAAAACTAAAAATGCCAGCGGTGCCTTTTTCAGATTTTACCCTTGTATTCTCCTAATTCTGCTGTTTATTTGACACTTTTTAATGTAGCTAGGGGTGCAAATCTGCATGGATTTTAAAGTACAGAGCAGATGACCTCAGTAAATTGAAAGTTTCGATTCATTCCTAAGTTTTAAAGTTAGTGAATTACAAATC
The DNA here is from genome assembly GCF_037038585.1 of Patagioenas fasciata. Classification (NCBI taxonomy): domain Eukaryota; kingdom Metazoa; phylum Chordata; class Aves; order Columbiformes; family Columbidae; genus Patagioenas; species Patagioenas fasciata. The sequence goes on along the minus strand of NC_092526.1, from coordinate 8,036,459 downwards.
ATGATCTTTGCCAGATTTAAGACAGCTGAATTTCAGTTACAATATATTTTGGAGAAGTCTCTCACTTTCCAAAGACAAAAATTTAAGAAAGCAAGAAACATCATTAAACATAGTTCTTTACTAGGCGCTAAGGGTATAAATACTGACCTTTCCTTCTCAGAGCTGGAGGTCCAAGACTAAGCAGCCTGAGCACATGCTCAGTCCCCAGCACGGGGTACTGGAGAACCAGTTCAGCTACTAACCTGAATCTATCCTCTGCCATTGAGAGCTCCTGCTGAAAGAGAGGGGCTGGGGCGCTGTGTCTTCATTGCTCAGAAGTCAGTCCTTTCAACTCACAACTTCAAAGCTGGTGGGGCAGCACCAAGGGCTCTGCTACCTGTGCACCCTTCCACGCAAAGAGCTTCAATATTGGGAAACACCTGGCTACTCGCACCCAAACACCCGAGACTGCGCATTCCTCAAACAACAAAACAACTGAAACTTGAGCTCAGTGATGAGCTGAAGCCAAGTTTTTACTAAGTTTTTAATTGCTATGTATAAGAGCATCAGCCCAAATTCTGCCTGTATTTACAGAGAACAAATCAGTCTTGGGTCAGATCCTCAGCTGATGTAAATCAAGCTAGATGCAATGACACACCTGAACGATAGCAATCAGCACCAGCTGAATATTTTGCTTTTGCCTGCAAGAGTGACATTAAAACAAATTGTGTGACCTTAATGACAGTTGTCTGACTTTCTTGGTGCTTGCCCTGAGTGACAGCAATACCCTGCTGCCATAGGGCTGCTGAGCTCACTGGAGCTGCTCACATTGGTATCGCTACCTCTGCTGCTTGCTGCCTCAAAAACTTCAGTTTTGCTTTTGAAGGAGATCTGTTATAAATCCCCATTCACTTATTCCTGTCACCAATCAGCCTGTAGCATACAAGAAACACCACAGTACATAACAATGAGTTATATTTACCGCCCTGACTCAAACAATACAGGGTTGCACTCCTTCTCCACTGCAGTCAGCAAGGTTTTATATCTTGCTCATTAAGAACTTGCTAGTTTGATCCATGAAATCTTGAAAATACTTTGAAGATGAAGTGGGCTATGGGAGTAATAAGTACTAACATGTAATATTCAATAACATGAATTTCCAAACATACAGCTTTAGTCCCAGCTTCACAAGGGCCGTAGTGCAGCTGCTCTATTAAAGCAAACCTGAACAAGGCTGTGTGCTTGCAGATGCAGCTCCATAAGGGTTGGGTGTATCCCAGCAGGAACAAGGCCATCCATAGGATCAGCAGAAGACTTAGATTTTGTTTAAACCTGAGCCTGATTTACAATGTGCTTTCTCCAACCAAGGGTAAGCTTCATTTTTTCACCTGCCATTAGTAGCATTTATAAAATTGCAAAACACAGGTTATCCTCCAGCTCTCTTGATAACAAAACAGGCAGACACACCTGTAGAAGAAAGGAAGAGTACATAGATGCATAAAATAAGGAAACTACTGATTTAACTGAAAAAGCCAAATGTTTAATGAAATAAACAAGGACAAGCCTTAAGGAAAACTGCAGCCTGTTGTATTAAGTTAGCAAAATTTAGCACTAACTAAACTTTCTAGAAAAATGTGATTGCATTTCCAGGCTCAGCACACCTGGGTGAGCAGGATGGGGCAGCAGACACGCTGCTCACATCTCGGTCAGGCAGCACTGCAGAGCCAGTGGCTCCAATTGCCTGAAAGCAACTTTTCAGAGACTTCCAACTAAGTAAGTTCTATCTCAGACCTTTTCAGAACTGGTGGATCTTGTAAAAATAAATGTGCAATGAAACAAGTACTGAGATTTGCGTGTTTAACCGGCAAGTTATGCTTCCCAAGAGGAGAATTCCCATGCGGGTGGACAAACAGATTCTGCATTCTTCAAATTACAGCCCTTATTAAGGGAGGGGCCATTAGTTCACCCTGTCAGTGCATTTATCCATCTAATGGCTATTCTAAGTCATCAGAAGATAGAGCTACTGGCTGTGCAGATACAGCTTATTTCTGGCAGGAATACCACAGCTTTTGTTAGAACAAAATTCACAACACAGTTCAGTCCTTGACTGGCTGCAGGTTGAGTGAAAAAATAAAGAAGCTGAAGTCATGAGATGCAGTAATTGCTTCTGGACTCATGTGCGGCTGGCTGAACTGAGTCACGCATCAGAGGAAGTAATTCAGCTTCATGCTGCCTCTTTTTCAATGGACAAACAGGCAAGATGAGATATAACAAACTGATCTAAGTACACACAGATATTAGTAAAGCCTGTCAATTAACCTCTGCAGTCTAGAAGGCCTAAACTGCAGGACATGAAAATCCCAACAGATTGTAAAGTCATGCAATATAAAATAATACAATATAATATATAATTAATCCTAGACTGTTGTATTTTTATTCTGCAATAAATACTCAGATTACTGGAGAGCAAATTTAAAAAACAGTAAAATAAATTACAGGCTGCAGAATTCGCCCTCCTCGGAGTTGCACATGGTTGGAAGTCTTGAGCTGGTTCCTAAAATATCATGGAAATTTCTTCCGAATGACACCAGGGTACTGAAGAGCAAAATGCTCTTTGAAAATTACTATTATTCTCACTTCTACCAACACAGCTAAGTATGTCTCACAAAACAAATACCTACAAGCACGTGGCATCTTCATGAGTTAGCACAGTAAACACTTTTCTAAGCCTGGGGTAGCTGGCAGAGAGGATAAACAACAGAACCAAGGGAAAATATGTGGAGAGAATAAAAGGAAGCGTGTGGGGGCGGTGTATGAATCTCCTCAGATACTCACAGTCAGAAAAGGGCCTTCAGTTGAAGCATTTTGATTAGGCTGGTAGGCTTTTGATCACAAAGATAGCTTGGTTTTTAACCTTACTAGCTGATTTTTCAAAGCTTTTTAACCTCTCCTCCATGTCAAGAATAGGGGAAAGGTCTTTAGCAAATGGAGGTTTTACTGCTGGAACAAACAATAGCTCTCTCCTCTTTCACATTAATTAATTTAAGTTTCGGATAAAGTGGCAAATAACACATAACAACAATAACTGTCTTCCGATCAGCCATTCCACCACATTTGGGGTCATGGGATATTATCGATCTGGTTTGTCCTTTTCAGATGTGCGTGACACCTGGCACCGCTGTGATCGCCCCTCCAAGAGCTCCTGGACACCCTTCTGTAATGACCGGCCTGCTCCCCAGCAGCTAAAAACATGATATTCTACCTCCGGGAAGAGGACATTTGTACGGAGATATTTGCTCTAACTCACATCCTACACTATGAGAAATCCTGTCGACAAGTGTCAGGATGAAGCCTTGACAGCCTGTTCTGACGCGCAAGAAAAATGATGGCTAAAATGAACTGTTTTATCTGGCCTTTTCAGATGAGCTGTGAACTAAACTGAGCTTATACAATTTTTCCAGCCACAGCAGTGATTTGCAATCAATTTCTAAATTTTTTTCCGTTCCATAATTTTTGCTTCAGTAGAATTCTATGAAGAGCATTCATTGGAGAAAATTGATGGGATGTCTTCAAAAGACATTGGCTTTCACTACAAATTGACTCATCGTAAAATACAGTATTAAGCAAATCATACAAAGTCTGTTTTGAGTGTTACCACTTGAAACTAAAAGAAGTAGCTAGGAGCTGGATTTTGGTTTTACAAGAGAACTCAGAAATGTTTCAAATGTAATTACTAATGTAAGTACCTAGGACTGGCTCTCATTAATTCCATGGGTTAAGCCATTATTCCTCCTTTGCCTTTGCTGTTGTTTCTGGAATCAAGCAATTGATTCAACCACCAGTGACCTTATCCAGAGTTAATTGAAATCAATGGCATTAGTGAATTCTGGAGCAGGCCCAAAACCAATGTATGTTCAAGGGCTTTTGTATATCCTTAATCACACAGATAAGCCCCTGCAAATTTAGATTCCAATGGATCCAATCATTGAATCAGTTATGCAGTGTTTAACTTCAGATAGGGGCAATGGTTCCCCACTAGTTATCGAAAGTGGTCTCTACTACGAGGAGAGTAATATTTCCATAGAATCATAGAATCATTTCAGTTGGAGAGATCCTCAGAATCATCGAGTCCATCATCTATTTCTGATAGAAACGTGTATTTCTACAGGTGTCAGCGTTCCAGCAAGGTTGCCACCTAATGGGAAAGCTGATTAATTTGGCTCTCCTCCTGACTTTTTGGACATGTTGCTGTGTGTCAGAAAGCAGAGGTATCGGCTTGTGAAACACGCATTCCTCTGATGCAAGCATCTGGCTTCTTGGCAGCCAAGTCGTGACAGGTTCTGCAGCAGCTGTGATGGCTCCATGCTCTTTCAGATGGTTAAATAGTCTTGGTTTTTAGCCTAGCTGTTTGTTTTCTGCTGCTCTCCTGGATGAAAGCCCATTTGCCCTTTTAATCAATGAACTGGCCGTTGGACTGGAGCAATCAGTTACATTTTTGTACATGTCAGAGCAGAGATTCTTGCCCGGAGACTGCCAGTTATACAGCCCTGCGCTCTTGGCTCGGTGCTTAACCTTGATCTGCCCCATCCTGACACCTTTACACACCAAAGGAAGGATCATATTCTCAATGTGAGAGCAAGCACTAGAATATCTTTCTTCATCCCTCAGTCATAGGATTTCATAGCTCCTGCTTTGTTGCAGGAGATGGTAATCAGATCAAACACAGCAAATAAGGAATAGAATTTATTTATTTCAGATGGCTTTATAAACAGTCCTCCCAAGTGCATGCACCAGATGGAGATAAGAATCTGGCTGGAAGCTTCAGCCTTACACTGTGCGGCACAGAGGTAACAGCGCTTCGACTTATTAAGAGAAAAAATTCTTCAGAGAAGATTGCGTAAATCGGAATTAAATTTTATTTAAATTGCCTTTAAACATATTATGCAAATCCACAATATAACAAGCAGTTCCAAGCAGTTCTGTGAAACAAATGAGCACAAGACACTCCCAACACTGAATGTGATAACACAGTATTAAAAAGGACTTTTCACAAGGATACCACAAAGATCAAAAGCTGCTGTCTACCTGTCAGCCATTTGTAAGTCCATCTCCACCTTTTCACTCCAAATGATAATCTATGTCTCTCTGTGACAGAGATCCTTCCTCCTTTTTGCCCTTGTAGCGCTGCTTGTGGAGGAAAAATCAGTAATGAACCGACTCAGGCAGGCCATGTCCTGCCTTACAGACTTTTACTCTTTTTTCTTCTTGTACTTACCATATGAAGCTTTTTGTGGGGTGCTACTGCTATTTCTACCTTCACCGGAACAGGGAAACTGCATAAACAGGCCAATTCCTGCTCCTGCCAGAGAGAGATCTTGAGGAGGGGACAAACCTCCCCCCTATCTGCCTTGACGTGTTTCATCGATCCCTTCACGCGGATCTAGTAACAATGTGATCGGTCCTATCACCCACTCTATTTGCCGAAGTACACACACACAGTTAATCAGTACCCACAAATAGCTCTGGTCACTGGCCAAAATGACGCCTGTGAAAACAATACATCAGTGCCACCATGAGTCCCAACAACACCAGGTCACATGTAGCAAAATGAAGTGAGCCAAATTGGCACTCAGCACCGTCTGTTCCCAAAGGCTGTATGAAAAGTACCCTAAAACTGTTTGAGATATATTAGTGTCATTTAAAGTTCTCTTTAGGTCTTTCAATTCTATCTTCAAAGCGGGACAGGGAGGAACCACTACCAGTACATGACTTGTTAAACAAGAGCTGCAAGAACATGCCTCGTTTTAATACCATATAATAATTCCGTATTGTGACATACAATATAAGTTGATAAAAGCATCCCATTTTACTGAGTCACTATTATCAACAACAGTTTATCTGGTCTCTTAGCACCCCTAAGATCCACAAAGAGTTGATCCATGTAACAGGTAAAATACTCAGGGGGTAGGATACTTGCTTAAAGCCCAGGTGGAGCCACCAACAAATCAAAGTCTAGGAATTACTGGTCCCAGTACTGTCACCAGAGCCCTGGACAATACCAAAAAGTCTTACCCAAAAGTGCAAGTCCTCAGGTCTCTGCTGTACTCTTGAAATCCTGTGGTGTTGCAGAAAGCAATAATAAACTGTACACATGCTAGGATTTCAACAATATGCTATGATTACTTTAAATCTATGAAATATAACAACTTGTAACAGCTAGCCAGACACTTTCCAGGGCAGAAGACCAAAGTATGCCTTTGTGAAAAGGATGATGAAACAGCCTGAAATTTCTTTTGGGAGGAGAAAGGTTTCTTAGTCTTCTTGCAAGAAAAAACCTACCATTCTGTTAGTCTGGATAGAAAAGGGCAGGTATATCAAACGAAGGTTGTTCTAGTTTATCACACCGCCTTCTCTACTACAGTACTGAAGAGTTTATTGCATGCTATAAAGAGAGGAAAAACTCATCTTGTAATCATATAAACACAGTGAACAACACAGAATAAGTATCAATTACTTTTGCAAGTTTCAGTGATAGCCTCAGCCCCCAAGGATAATTTCAAATGGTATGATAAAGACTTCAGTTAGATTAAAAACATCAAAAGCAAACTACCATTCAAAACCAAACAATTCTGTCTCTGCTATGTAAGTTACAATAAATTTTCTGAACTGGCAGATTTCCCTCCTAGCTGTTCAGCTGTTCCTTCCCCACAGGTAAAACAAGTCAATCTGTTCGAGAGGACGATTTGCCACCCAGCTTACTTAATGGCACACATAAAAATAAAATGACTGAATAATCTTGATGTCAAAGAGCTGTTTTAATGGGAATCCATGGTTAAAAGAAACAACTGCAATAGAGAAACGCAATCAGATGCTGCTGACTTCCATGTGAATTAGATCTAAACAAAACAACTATTTAACTTTTCACAGAATCACAGACTGGTTTGGGTTGGAAGGGACCTCTGGAGATCATCCAGTCCAACCCACCTGCTAAAGCAGGTTCACCAGAGCAGATCACACAGGAAGGTGTCCAGGTGGGTTTGAATGTCTCCAGAGAAGGAGACTCCACAGCCTCTCTGGGCAGCCTGGTCCAGGGGCTCTGGCACCTCAAAGGAAAGAAGCTTCTCCTCATATTCAGATGGAACCTCCCATGCTTCAGCCTGTGCCCATTGCCCCTCATCCTGTCATTGGGCACCACTGAAAGGAGTCTGGTCCACCCTCTTGACACCCACCCTGGAGATATTTATAAACATTGATGAGATCCCCTCTCAGCTTCTCTTCTCCAGACCCAGCTCTCTCAGTCTTTCCTCATAAGAAAGATGCTACGGACCCCTCATCATCTTTGTAGCCCACTGCTGGACTTCCTCCAGTAATTCTTTGTCCTTCTTGAACTGGGCAGCCCAGAACTGGACACAGAACTCCAGATGTGGCCTCACCAGGGCAGAGTAGAGGGGTAGGAACAACCTCCCTCGACCTGCTGGTCAGACTTTTCCTAACACACCCCAGGTACCGTTGGCCTTCTTGGCTGCAAGGGCACATTGCTGGCTCATGGTCAACCTGTTGTCCACCAGAACTCCCAGGTCCTTCTCTGCAGAGCTGTTTTCCAGCAGGTCCACCCCTGACCTGAACTGGGGCCTGGGATTTTTCCTCCCCAGGTGCAGGACCCTACGCTTGCCCTTGTTGAACTTCATCAGGTTCTTTCCTGTTCGGTCCTCCAGCCTGTTTTGGTCTCATATTTTACATGGAACTTTTGTCAAATCCTTTAACAGGTCCCTGCATATATGTTATTGACTGTTTACTTCAATCCCACGATCCCAATTTTGTTCTGTGACATTAATATAAACACAAACAGGACTAACAGACAGCAGTAGATCTATGATAATTTTTTATTCATCTTGAATTAAACATAATAAACTTCTGTAGCATACTGGGAAGTTAATGTAGCTGCATTTTCCATTCCCTTTGTGCCAGTATATGTAGTTATGGAAAGTGCATAGAACAGAAGACTGGTGCTGGATGATTCCCGCACAGTACAGTGCAATGACTTCCAGAGATGTTTGAAGTAGTTTTGAGTAAGTTCCTTCGGTTCTGGGAAGCGGCTTGGCCATGTTAGCTCCCCGGCATAGAGCAGAGGGCAGGAACACCCCCGGCAGAGCCCCATGGGAGTGCGGTCACAGTCCTGCCCCAGCTCAGCATGCTGGTTCAGAGCCAGCTCGGTTATCCCCACGTGGCACTGCCATATCACCACCTGAAGGATCAAAAGTGTCCATTTTGCTTTGAGAAAGAAAAAGCAGGAAAATGCTTTATATTCACAGTGTAAGTCACAAACCAAAAAGGCTTTCCTAGTCGTGGTGTGAGCTCATTTGATTCATCCTAAAACATCGTTCTTAGCTGGAATAATAAAAGCAGCTCTGAGGTTGAGCACCGACTTTGAAATGGTCTGTGATAACATGGAGCGAGACTCACCCTTGCTTTTTGATCAAATGAAGAGCTGGGCCTCAGGCCAGTTACCTGTCTTATTATACCCACTAAAGAAAAAGAAACTTATGTGTATACTGACCAGAACTGCGAGCGCCTGCTCCACATTCCCTTGATTTCAAATACAATTTTAGCAATTCAGATGAGCAATTCCAACCTGCTTGCAGAAGCTGAGTGCCATACCCTTAGCTTTCATACACTCACGGACAAATGTATTAACGGCAGGGATTAGCAGTCACTAGCAGAACCGCTTGCTTTGTATATTGGGTACATCCTGAAAATATGAACCCTTTACAGTTTCAAGGAGGATATTCGTGCTCTACTTTATGTTCTGCATTGCTTGGTCAACTACTTGGATCAAGTCTGGCATGTTGAGCAAGCGCTCAGCGATTGCAGACACCCGGACCAGCTTCTCTGACACCTCCCCTGCCCTGCTGCTGCTTCCATACCCTCCAACACTACAGACCCAGTATGCAGAAGTGTACCTTACTCTGTATGAGTTGGCATTATCAGAATTGTTTATATAGTGCCAGAGGTAAATAGAAAATGTTTGAGAATTTTAAATAAGGCCCAGTCTGCTCATTGTCCACAATACTGACAACTTCCCTTCAGAGCTCTTCCAAACATCCCAGCAGCTGGGACATTAATAATTTCTACAGTGCTCTAACTTTGGCGCTTGTCTTTAAACAGATGGAAATTATTGTTATGCAGCCTTAGGACATATCAAGATCTCTTTTTGTTTCTGTAATGAGGCCCAATTAATGCCTAGGACTTTCTACCACTCAGAGGATTTCAACATATCAGGATTTCCACCAGAACTGTAATGCTGGTGTGTGCTTTCATGATATAATCTAACTATAATTACCTAAACCAATAACAACATAAGTAATGATAGTCATTCTTATTCTATAGGAAGCTTAGGTATTTCACCATATTAAAAAAACATCAACTATAAAAGACTGCCCTTTCCCATTGCAGGGTTAGTATTACATCTTAGTGTGGTTTCCAATTAGAGTAATTTCATTGAGTTAGACAGTCTTTGGGCTGGTCACCATGAAGGTTTTGCTGCAAAATAAGACAGGACAGGACAGTTGTCACTCTCTGCAGTCTTACCATGTGGAGAGTGTTAGAAATATCTACACGGAGAACTGATGTGGAATAGCTGTCTTGTAGTGATTTACTGCTATTTTTGCATTAATTTCTTCATGCAGACAAGGAGGTAAAACTAGGTTTCTATTTTTAAGGTTTATTTCAGAAGCTTTTATATGAAACTAAAGCCCATGAAAAACAGTATTTATAAAACATCACTGATTAATAACTTAATTATAGCTTATTCACCTGGCAGGACCTCCAGAGTTACCATTTCCCCATGAAAAAGTCAGTTGCTTGAAAAGCCTACATTAATTTTTGAACTTTGCCTTGTTCCTGAGAAGTTTGCTCTGATTATTTACTATTTTAAGACCAAGCAATTCTGGGCAAATGATAAGATTTAATTTCCTCCTAATTAACTTTACAGTTCACCTTTTTCTTTTTTTTTTTTTTTTTTTCTTCCCCTTTTAATTTTTTGTTTTTCTGGTTTTTATTTCCTCCATCTGCAGCATTAGGAATCCCCTGAATTAAATCTCAGCATCTTTGCTGGATGCAATAGTTCTCTAACCGTGCTACCTAACATATCTGAACATTTCAACCAGTCTCAGACTCCTGGCCATCGCACTCTGAACAGGTTGAGGTTGCATTAGTGTACCCAGGTGCATTACAAACCAGAAAATTACAGTCAGCATTTAGCTGAACCAGTGTTATAAAAATAAAGCACAACTGAATGGGAGCAAGCTTGGTTTCTGCTTTCCTCCCATCCTCTCCTCAGAAAGATGCAATGACCAGATAGTTGGCAAGATAAACAGTAAATGCCACTGTAACTTAATGGGGACTGTGTACCAGAAATGGTAAATATAATGACAGGAATTGGTTCAATATTACAAGTTATGATTTTAAAAAACATTTTTGATTACTACCATCAGGAACTGTGCTAAAAATAGGTTATTGAGTTGCATTTTTTCTAAATGACGGATAACTGTAGGAATGCAGCATTTGCAAGGAACTGTTTGTACTAGGCACTGTATTTCCTCTCCACCCAGCAGAACTTCCAGAAGAACATCACAAAAATTTTGCAAATATATCAAGGAGAAAATTGACACCAAAGGCTGTAAAAACTAGATCATAGACATGCAAGTATATGCAGGTGCTATAAGCAAACTGCGTTTTCTTCCTGCCAAGAAGGCCTCTCTAATCTCCTAGTTAGTGAGAATGTCCTCATTGCTCCAATATTTTCCCTGCAGCCACAACAATTTTTTAAACACATACAGAGCCATTTGAATTTATCACCTAGAATGACAAACTTAGCAAGTGACAGTGGCCATCAAGTCCCTTGAAGGCTACATACATTTTATACGCATCTTGCAAATCAGTCTACGTATTCAGGTTCTCTGTACAGTTATTAAAATACTCTCATCAGTTTTCAAGAAGGAGGAGGAAGAATTTGGATTTTAGCGATTCCTATAGCCCTGACTCAGGCATAATTCTCCCTAAACTGAGTGTAGAGTCACATCTTATGGGGAGATTAAATTACTTCAGCTCACTGCCCCACCACATCAGACCTACAGAGCTGGTTTTGTTGGGAAATGTTTGGTGTCAGGAGCTGAAAGCACAAGTGCTCATTCCCCAAGTGGCTGCTCAGGTGAGCTGACCCCACTGCAGGAGCTGGAGTGGACAGGCTGAACCCAGGTGCTTGTCACCCCCTCACAAGGGAGATCTGGCTCTTATGCCACTCAAGCCAGCACAACTTCAGTTTACTCAAAATAAAGGCATGGTCATGCCTTCTATACTTTCAGAAATGACCCTGCTTCAACTGGGAATAGCAGTGTTGTCTGGTGCTATGAATTAGAAAACCAGTTGTCCCAAACAATGTCAAGGTGAAGAAGAAACAGCGTAGCTCATCACCAGCTCCTGGCCTGGCTGGGCAGCAGGTTGGGCTCGGCTTCTCCAGAAAATGCCAAGGGTCCAACTCAAAACGATGAATACTATGTCTTTCAACTATGAAGTATTCCTTTTCTATGGAGAACTGTGGAAAGTAGTTGCCCTCAAGGTGGCAAATTCTGGAAGTATTTTTGAGGAAAATAACACAGGTGTTGGGGGAAAGGGAGCATCAGAGACAGTTCTCAAGACAGATGTTCACCTGGAACATCTTCCACCTGCGTGTGTGTGAGTGCTCCAGTGATCTAACTGGCCACCTCACCTGTGTGCTGCATTTATAGTGATCTTTTCTTTCTGCCTGGGAATTACACAATGACCAACCATCTGTGCCTTACCACAACACTCACCCCTTGCTCCAAAACTTAAGCTTTAATTAAAAGTTTCTACACCTTATGCCTGGAAGGAAAATTTATCAAAACATGAGTAGAACATAAACCTTCAACCTACATAAAGCCTGAGAAAACAGCTTGGAAATTCCGTCATTTTAGCACGAAGCTGTGACGAAATAACAGCCATTCCTAGAAGCAGCCTCACTGAGAACACCAGCGTCTTAATAAACATTAAAGTGCAGTTCTTGGGGTTTCTTTGCAACCCTTCCCAAAGCGGGCTGACAGATTTTGCCTTCAGCCCTACTGCTTCCCCCTCAACCATCCCAAATGGAAACCTGTACTTTTTTCCTCTCTAAAACATATTTAAAAACAAGATATTAACAGGCTACAATAAATTGAATTGAACAGCAGTATAACAGATTTATTTAGTAGAGCTTTCCTAAAGGCTTGTGTTTACAAATTTGCTTAGGTGAAAACCTCCTCCTTTCAAAAAATCTTGAGCTGTGAATGGAGTTTCAGAAAACGCCATGAGACATCAGGGCTGGTCCAGGCCCCTCCAACAGGGGCACAGAGCTTGTTTCATTAGCATCTGTGTCCCAGCCTCTTGTCCCTATATTTGAAACCACGATTGAAAACCCGATCCAAAGCCCGTTGATGTCAATGGGAATCCGCTACCTCCCGCAGGATTTGGAGAAATGCACCGCAAGCTGCACCACGCCAAGCGCGGCCAAAGGAGGGGCACTCCACAAGGAGCATTCCCGAACAAGACCCAAAACCACAGGGGCAAGTCACTCCCTGCTTGTGGCTGATCCCTATCGGGCAGTCCTGTCTCAGACAGCAAATCTCCAGCCTCCAGGGAACAGCAGACAAACACTTTAGTCACGGCACGCCGCGGAGGGCATACAAAACCAGTTTTGTTTCAGGACAAAACCACAGAAACAACGAGGTGCAACAGCGGTTTCACAAATCCACAGTCACTCATGCTGCAGTTTCGCATTACGCCGGGGCTGGTGCTGCACGGGGAGCTGCCAGAAGCTGCAGTCCTGCTCCTCGCACCGGGAATGCCCTCCCGTCTCCTCTTCTGTCCCCCATCACACAGCCGACAGGTGACTCAGCTCAGCTCACAGATGGAAATCACTGCTGCTGCACAGGCACACAAAATCCATCTGTCCATAGAGATACACATACACGTAAGCTCAGTGGAATCACCCAGCAGCCAAGGAATCACAGGACACTATGAAAAGATGGACAGGAAGAGAAACCCGCGAGGAATGGTGGGGCAGAGCCCGACCAGCATGCACAGCCACAGCTACCCTAGATTAAAATGAAGGTATATTCAGATGGGTTTCCAGGAAAAAGGGTGCAATGTGATCTTCTATTGCATATCATTCTACACAACGAGGTGTGCTGTGCTTGCACAGAATACCCCCAGACTCTTGTATATTGGTTTTATTCCCTACTCTAATGAACAAGATAAAGCTGTTCAACTTTCCCCATAAAAAAATCAAATTTACCATCTATACTGAGCCAAGTGTATGAATGTTGCATCCCCGCCAATATCCACTAAGGAGGGCTATAGTAGGCAATTATTTTGCACAGATTGGCTTTAAAGTCTTGGACACCTGTGCACTGTTAAAATCTATCCAGTGTTTACATCTTTCAGTCAGTTACCTAATTACTCTAAGTGCCTTCATGGGATTATATGGGGGAAAAGAGGAAAACAAGGTGGAACTCAACGTATCATCTCCTCTCCTACCTTAACTGAATGCCAGAGATTTTTCCCCTATCCCCATTTCTTTTTCTTCATTCCTGCTCAGGTATGAATGACAGCACCCAGCAGATGTACTCCTGGAAAGAATGGAACTTCCTTCACTGTAGAAATGCTGCGCTTTTAAAATGCTTCAAGCTGCTAAGTATCAAAATACACAGGTTTGAGGGATAAGTCCTCTCCCTACGCAGCACTCAATAGTGATAGAAAGATGAATTAAGCTCTACTATACAATATGTCAGAGAAAAAAAAAAAAAAAGAAATAAAGCCAGTGGTCCTCACCCTTTTTAATGTAAATGCATTTTCTAATCTCACATTTCCAATCACACCTTCATAGGCTGGTTGTACGCAGGGTCTGATAAATCCTGAGCCAGTTCGGGATTTACATTCACACTGCTAGATCAGTCTACAGAAGTGAAAGGTTTGGACAGGTGGGAACAACTCCAGTTTGCTCTCAGGGCTGCGCTCTGTTGCCCCACACAGACCTGAACAGCTCCGGGACGAAGGCTGGTACAAAGATGAGAATTCAGCTGAAACACGAGGAAGCTCTTCCCATTGCTGCTGGCACTTACTTATGCAGCTGCAATCAAAGAATGATTCTCACCTGAATTTTGTCAAGACACAAAAGTAAATTACCATATGAGTCACCATTTCTAGGTTTCTTACTAAACCAAAGCACACACAAAAATTTTACACACCACTTTGTGCAACACAATTTCCAGTACGTTGCTAAAGACCCAAATTACTATAAAGCTCACAGGCCCCGGGCCGCACTGCATAACGGGGAAACATTTGTGTTTTGAGCTCTACGTGTTCTGTTTGCCAAGAGCTACTACTATAACCACTGAGCACCTCAGGAGATTAAAGAGTTAATAAAAGGGTAAGAAAATGCACAATTACATAACATATAATCTGTCAATCAGATATTGGAAATGGACTATGAAGATGGCAGTATAAGTGCATGTACTTCTACCCAGAGAACACTTTAAACAGTCGACCGTGGTTTATACATGCTGCAGCTGTCACGCACGCTATTTCTGATGTTCAAGAGCCTATGCATACTGTCAGTTGAAGAAATTTCTAGTTATTTGCTATTTTGTAGATCTGTAAATCACATAAATGCTCATATTATTACCATGTGCTCTGACAGTTTGCATCAACAGAGCATCTCAGAAGAACTACAGGGATGAATTATTGATAGTATCTCACATAGCTGGCAAACATTTATTTGAAATGCTGTGATACAGAACCTGCCTCTTTTCAGTCTCGAGATCAACCCTAGTGTAAACTATAGCATACAACAGATAAAAAATATATAGCCTAGCTCTCAATTCATGATCTCATTTTTATCATTTGATGGTTCCCGTAAAGATTGTTTATCATTTATGTGAAATGCTGGAATCAAAATATCCTGTAGCTGGAAGTTGGAAGTCTCAGTAACTGAGTCAGTGTGACTCTTTTGGCCTCCTCTCAATACACATTATTTCTTGTATTGAATAAACAAACAGTCCCATTCTGTAATGACAAAGCAAGCCAGGATTTTCCCATATTGTTTTGACAGATGTTGTCCAGGACTGATTACAAAAACCTGTATACCTAGGAGATATTTACTGCTGCGATTTTCCATACTGTGAGCGAACTACACGTAGAATAAACTAATGTCATAGGAAGCTGTGCTAATGAAAAGCCTCTGACTATGGAAATAAAACTGCAAAATAACTTCTCTGACTGCAGCAGAATCTATTTCTAAAGTCATTGGAGGAAAAAATATGTTATTTGTTACATTGTACTAGCAGGGCACAGAAGACTATGATGGAGATGAAAGGCCCGATTATCAAAACTCCTCAATGGCTGGTTCAGGCACCTTGCAGGAAAAGATCAGATCTTTTTCCCAAGGTCTCATTACTCAGGAGCTCTGAGAGAGAAGAGCCAGACTAACCTTCAGCTGACTGCTACTTAGTACATTCAGGTAGCATTTAGTCTATTAATAATGGTTTTGTGCTCTGTTTTTGCAGGGAGTTGGAAAATGCATCAAAGCTGGTGAGGTTCAATTATAGCAAATTATTTTAAAGGGTTTTCTGGGCTTTGTGTTGCAGGGGGGCTGAGGGAGGATGCTCTTTAACTGATCACACCTGTGCATTATTTTAAAAACACAATAAATAAAAGTAGACCAATGGCCCATTACAATTACATGCAGAATCGTGAAACAGAATTATTATCAGGTGTTAACGTGCCCTTTGTAGCTTCTAAAAGGAAGACTCTGGAGACAGCAACATCACGAAGCTTCTTTTTGAATATTATTCTTCTGGTCTGTAGTCCCTGCTGGCTCTGACATTTACTTGTTAGGTAGGAAATTACAAGTGAGTGCCAAGAGGACAATATTCTTTTGAAGCTAAGGGAAAATGAGACCTATGGGATAAGGGGCATCACAGCGAGAGTATTTTCATCACAGCGAGGGTATTTGGACCAGCAAGTTTATACAGCCAACAGGTGTTTTTGCAAGCCCAGGTGACTAATAATGCTGGAAATTAAAAACCTGAATCTCTATGTGACTGACAAAAGAGATATTCCATAACGTTGTCTGTGCAGAAAGAAGAAATACACAATCAGATGTAAAAGTGTTTTTCCTCCGTACTTTCCTGGATTCTGCACAGCCACAGAAAGATGTGCACGTATGTACATACAACGGTTAGGACTGAAAGAATAAATATAAATAGAAAGACATCAACAACACATTGCACATTTACAACTGAATCCTTGTGGGGTTGGTTGCAGTAAGATCCTAACATGATTTGAGCCAAAAGTTCTAAAATGTTTCATTGATCAGAAGTTTTCACTACTTTCTCTAATAAAATACTTACTTCAGTGGGGAAAAAAAAAAAAATAAAGAGAGTTTTTAATTATCTGTGGAAATGTATCATTTGATGGCTTTTCTTACATTGTTTGACTTCAGGTGTGCTAAACAAGCCCAAACCTGAGAATTTTGCAATTTTTCAATTTAGAAGTAACTTTAAATGAAAACTACAACTGAAAAAAAGGTTTAATTCTTCACCAGTGTGAAGCAAAGGTGAAATATATTCACACAATTCAGTGGAGTTAGCATCCAGGAAGTATTTAGGTGGGATATCTTAGTATCTCAGTATCTCCAAGGATATGAGCCTAAGTGATTTAGGCTTTCCTGGATATCAAGGGTAAGACCAACACACCATTTTTAAATCCATAAAATTTTCCAATGATATGTGTTACCATTAGACTACAGATCTGATTCAACAGAAATCTCACAAAAGTGGAAACAACCTTCTTAGTTATTGTGTCTCTTTCCTTAAAACCTTAACTTTCTTCATACAAAAAATATATAAAAAGCATTTGTTCAATAAAGACTCTACCAAAAAGCCAAAAGCAATCCAGCTGCTTATTTAGGCCAGACTCATGTCTGTGCCATACTCTGGGAAGGGTTATAAACTGCATATCATCCCTCCGTGCCATAAGTAGAGTCGCTATGCCATTCTTCCCATGCAGAATGCTATGTAAGAAATTACAAAAGGGCCCTATTTAGATGACATCAGTTTTTATTTCACATACTAATTGCCCAGGAATAGAAGGTAAAAAGAACATGTTCTCCCAGTGGAAATTTTAGGAATAATACTGAGCGAGTTCTGCATGCAGCGACACTTTACACGTGCGCTCTGCCCTCTCTTAACACTACAGATCCTTTTCCAGTTTCCAAAAGTTTCCAAGAGGAAGCAAAGGGAGTCAGAGATCTCTATGTGATGTCTCGGTGACATTTCCTGAGACGATAGTTCACTGGGATTTGCACATCTAAAGCACCCTCCAGGGAAGCTGGTGAAACATCTTGGTCTAACCTCCTTTCAGGACCCAGCACAGTAATTGTGTTTCAGGCACCAACAGCTGCTGGTGTCTCTGGGAAGATGCGAGGGAGGGCAAGGGCACTTGGCTCTGCCCAGCCCCATAGGGCCAGGTAAGGTCTTAAAGCCTCTCACAGAAATGAAATGCTCCCTTGAAGTTATTTAAAATTGAGATCTGACTTAAGGAAAAGGCAAGTTCTTTGGGCGACAATATTATTGAACTAATAGAAAAATAAAACTTATGGCAAATATGCCTACAGATGAAAAACAAGCAAAACCTTTACTAAAAAACATAACCTCCCTTGAAGTAACACATTCATCCTCCAATAACTTTGAAATCAGCCACGCTTCCAGCTAAAAAAAGTGTCATTGAGAGGGACACGTGATGATACTCATTTGTAGCTGTAGGTTGCATTAGGCATTTGGGAACAACAGCATCAGGCTAAATCGAGCTTGCTCTTCATTACCTGAATTCCAGATCTGAAGCAGCCATGGCAGAGCAGAAGCCTCTCCTGTCACACTCATGGACCCCCATACTAAGCTCTTTAATGATGGCTGTTAAATCCATCAGCAAGTGATTTATCTTCCAGATTAAATGAGTGCCACCAGAAAATAGTGGGATACATCACCCACCACCCCCCCTCCCAAAAAAATAGGCAGGCATCATCTTTAATTTAAGTATCATAATTTACACTGTTCTGGTCACCTTCAGTGATTATTACTGCATGCACTGACAGCAACATAAGCCACAATCAGCGTGTGAAGACAAGATGCCAAGGAAGCAAAGTAAATCAAAAAGGATGGAGAATTTCAGCTAGACTGACAGCAGAAATGCTCTTCTTGAGCGATACATGACAAGAGTGAGAGACAGGATGAGCTCCGATTGATTTCCTTGCAATTATATGAGCACAGACAAGAGGGCACAGCATTACTCATTATATCACCATCTTCCCAGGGGGTTATACACAAATGAGTACTAGCAAAGCAAAGCTGCAGTATCCTTGTAAACAGCAATTACAGCAGATAAACACAAACTCGGTCACGTGCTTCACCCAATGGCTGGCTGTGTAAATTCAGATTCCAGCTCAAAAGATGTCAATCTTGCTAATACCAGACCCTCAGCTTCATGCTACCCAGCACAATATATTTTACACAGTAAGCCAAGTTGCAAAAGGATGGAGCCAGGCTCTTCTCTGTGACAACCAACGATAGGACAAGGGGTAATGGGTGCAAACTGGAACACAAAAGGTTCCACTTAAACTTGAGAAGAAGCTTCTCAGTGAGGGTGCCAGAGCCTGGACCAGGCCACCCAGGGAGGTTGTGGAGTCTCCTTCTCCGCAGACATTCAAACCCGCCTGGACACCTTCCTGTGTAACCTCAGCTGGGTGTTCCTGCTCCAGCAGGGGATTGGACTGGATGAGCTTTCGAGGTCCCTTCCAATCCCTAACATTCTGTGATTCTCCTCCTCTTTCCCACACTTCCCAAACTGTATGAGCAGAACAGTCCCCTCAAATTCATTTCCATGACACCTTAACTGACAGGGTTGAGTGCAGGGTGACAGCAAAATGCCGCTTCCCAGTGTTGTGGGAGTCCCCCCAGCCAGCGCTGCCCACCAGCCGTGCCTGGGATGCAACCGGGGCGCTGTGCAGAGCCACGCTGGTGGAAAACCACGAGTTATAACAGCAGAAGATGTGCAAGTCCATGCATAAAGAGAGAGACTTCACCCAGCTGCTGCTGCTGGGCCAGGAAATTCAGGTGTGGGCTTTACCTCCCAGCAGTCTAGGAAGACTTTTCAGAAACTTGAATCCTCATTCTGTGGGAAGAGAAACTCTGGAGGCACTACAAATACAAAGCAAAAAAGTGCTGTTGGCCACAACCACTGCACTCCAATTGATCCAAATAAGAAATACTTGTAACTATCCAAGGCTGACAATAATTGTAGAAAAAGTTTTTCTTAGTTGAGTGTACACAGCTGATGCCTCTTCCATGAAAATTTCCTGTGCTCCACAGATTTCTTTCATATTCATATTATGTTGCTCGCATAAAGTTGTCATTTGAAATTATTTTAGGCATAATATTTATAAAAATAATTCAGTAAGAATGCTTATTGCAGAGGGATTCCAGTTCTGACTGCCGAAACCACTTGGTCCAATCGTTTATGGTAGTAAATAAATGTTATGAAGCTTCATGGAGAAACTATTATCCAAATTACTGAACAACAACAGAAAAGCCTTTATTATGTTCCAGGAATGCATTTCTGGCAGAGAAAATAACATTTGTATACAATATCTTTTTATAGATTAGTCAGAGGAAAAAATGACTGCATTGATGTGCTGCAAACTGTAGGGATTTTTTCTTTCATGAGGAATTACAAGTGACATCAGTTTTCATAATATCAGAAGAAGAGAATATACTTTGTTGAAAGAATTCCAGCTTTTCTATTCTGCTAAGTTGTGTTACTGAGACAAACTTTCCCATTGTTTATTGTTTGCCAAGTTCTGGCTCCGATGTACATAATGAAAAAGTGTTTCAAGCTCTCAAATATTTTTAGTGAAGAATTATTTTATAGTTTTCTCTAGAGCAAAGCAGCAAAATGACCCTACTGAGACCTGTGATAGCATTTGCCAGGGGCTTGAAGCCTGCGCCTCCTGTGCGTAAAATAAAATTGTCCATGATGTCTCAGCAGACTGTTCTCAATATAGTTATTCCTGGATCATATCAGTTCAAGCAATCCTCTTCAATGGCCAAAAACCTTTTGTACAGCCATCCTTTCAAACTGCTGTTGGTCTTTAGCTTGTGGTGGAATCCTGCTCTCACAAAAGTCAGCAGAAGTATTTCTTCCGCATCCTGGACACCATTACTGTGATCATCTAAAAGCAAAACTACTAAAATCTTTGACGAACTCAGTCTCACTGCAGAGGGTCATTTAAGACCAAATGCAGAACCTATGTGCCTAGTGAGCAATGTCACACAAAATGACTTTTTATTTCCTTTTCTTTATTAAGAAGAACACTTAACAAAAGACAAACTATGCTGTTGACTCAACCTTCGGCAGGTGTTCCATGAGCCACAGCTCTATGGGAGGTACAGAGCAGCAGTTCCATACAATCAGTAAAGATTATAATAGCTCAAAGAATATTATCTGTGCAACTGTCAAACGGCAGGACCATGCTCATCTTTTGAAGAAGTTCTATGACAAGGACTCTCATTGTATTGAACAAAATTAGTTAAGAGCTTCACACTCAGAGGAATCGTGATGTCGTGGTTGTCAAAGTACAATTAATTAATCAGGAAGATTTGGAGACTTTTTTTTCCAACTTTGTTCATTTTGACCATCAAAATCTTGGTGCAGGTGGCAGCAGAAGCAGCACTGAGGTTGGGATGAATGCACTGGGCTGAGGGGACAGACATAAACCAAGCACGTGGACTATCAGCACAGAGTTCTTGTGCTGCCCAGCACCTGCTGTGTGAAGCTGGAACCTCTCAGTACTAACAAAGTCCAAATAAAGCTGCACCTAGATTCTGGTGTCTTAAATAATACTGAAGAATAAGTTACTCTCAAAAGCCACCTCAATCTGCCAATAAAGCATGTTCTTGGATGACACCAATTGTCACAGCTGCACTGAGGCTCAGCAAGCAATCTATGGCAATAAATCCCATGTGAGGATCCATTCCAATGATAAAAAATAAAGTACTTCCTCATGTTTGCTCTGCTCTTTTCCCTTCTCCCCCTTCTTTATTTTTTTTTTTCTCTCTTGCATGTGGAGGAAATAGCTTTGTATGGGGAAAAAAGTCCTGCCAATTAAATGTTCTGGCACACAGGTCAGCCTGCTGCCTTGCAGAAAGATGAACAGTTTGACCATTAAAGAAAATGTGTCTTTACACACAGTACAACCTGTGCAAAATTCTTAGTAATCAATGGAAGAAACACCTCACTAACAGATCCTCCATGACGGGGGAGAAGTTAGCTCAGACGAAGAGATGGAAGGCAATCTTAAAGAGTTAATAGAAACTTCAGGGCTATAAATTGGGTTCTGGAGAAATTGCAGCGCATGCCTCACATTGCTAGAAAAGATCTTGTCAGAAGTACCCACATCTTGATTCAAACACGGCCTTTGTGTTGCACAACAAAGCCACGACATTCCCCAGAGAAGACTCTATACTCTCCTCCCTATCTCCTTTAAATGAACAAAGAATCCATTTACAAATATTTAGTTTCAAAATGACTCTGTTTTGGCACTCTGTCACAGTCTCCTGAGGGGATCAACAGCAGTACAGGGAGCTTGCTTTCTGTTCTCATCTCTCTGTTGTTGAGAGCTAGTCAATAAAATATTCTTTCAGCTTTTACTGTCGATACCGATCCATGACGTTTGCATCAGGCACATCAAGCCAGGCAATCAGAAAGTACTTTACAAGAGCTTATTTCACAGAACAGCTGGAAATGCACATTCCACCCACGCAAAGAGGACCCCGCAGCACCGTGTTGGAGCAGGGAGCGTGTTTGAGCTCCGTGTCTGCAACCCCTCCAGCCTCCCAGCCCAGCGCTGGCCCAGCCCAGCTGCATTCACATTGGTAAGCAAAGTAGGGTCTCATTAGTCTCTACAGGATTTTGTAAACCATCACATTTTACACTTAAATATTCTTTGTGACACGTATTCCTTTGTTGCAAGAGTGCATAAGAA
This sequence comes from Patagioenas fasciata, assembly GCF_037038585.1. Lineage (NCBI taxonomy): Eukaryota > Metazoa > Chordata > Aves > Columbiformes > Columbidae > Patagioenas > Patagioenas fasciata. The sequence goes on along the minus strand of NC_092526.1, from coordinate 8,014,330 downwards.
TTCACGCATTTCTCGTAAGACAAATATACATGCAATATTGAAAGTAAGATGTTAGCAACAAAAAATGGTGAAAGAAAAAAAAAAAACAATCAGCTCTATGTTTCTCCACAGGAGCATCAAGGAGGTATAAACTCATTTTTAAAAAATAACCAGCATTAAGAAGCATAGCAATAGTTGTTCCTTGCGCATTGCAATGTCAGGGTGTTGCCAAAGTTAAAAGTGTTGCTTTGAATGTGAATGTGTTTCCAGGAATGCATGTTGGTCCTCACAACCTTTTGCAGTGGGTCAGTTTCTTTTTTAAGACTATGAACACAGGTATTATTTTGATATTGTCCGCATATATCCCCTACGGGTATAGACGGGATGGAGCGGAAAAAGTAGGAACTACACAGCTACTGCTATTTTATCTGGAAGGGTGATTTGGAAAGAATAAAGAATTGGCTTTTCCTTTAGGACTAGCCACAAAACTGAGCCAGTGTGGGTGAGAGGCTGGAAAATAGAAGTAAATTACTTTTCTACCAACAAATGAAGGAAATCAAGGCAGTTCCTTCCTTGGAGCAATCCCATTTATATAAATCGGTGTCTAGAGACAGAGCCTAACCCTCCAGAAAGCAAGTCCACAGTGCTGAGGCTGGCTGCCCAGCCAGGCAGGGTTCTCTGGGGCTGACATGACAAAGATTTCATATAATACATGTGGGTTACCACAAAAGTCATATAAAAATTGCCCCGAATTCCTGCTTAGTGGTTCCTACCACGGAAGACAGAAAGGGGACAACTCCTTGACTTTGGACAGGGAAATTACTTTGGTCCTGCCGGCAGGGCGTATGTCTGAAACAATTCCATTAAGGCTCAGGATCCATTTTGTGAACCACAGCTCCCCGCACTTATTACCAATGCCTTAGAATCTCATTTAAGTGTGATGTCCTCATTTATCAGTTCTAGTTACCGCAACAAGATTAAAGTTCCGGACTACTGCCCTGAACTGTCCAGCTCTGGGTAACTATCATACTGTTTTCTTTCAAATTGCTTTCTGTAGAGAAAAAGATCATCAGTATCTTCACTGTATGCAGTGGTTTTATTGCTTAGGTGAGGGGCTGGGGAGTTGCCTGTTATGCCACCAACAAACTGCATAAGTAACTTTGAGAAGGTTAATCTTCTGAGTTTATCCATAGGTTCTCAGATGCATAGTGTGAGATTTGAAATTATCGCTTTAAAGCCTATAGATCAAGAACTAGATTCACCGTTGTGGTGAAGTTCTGCAGAGAACAGGGCTGCCAGAGCTCTTGCAGCTTCCAGATTTTGAAGCACAATCTGAACCAGTCTTGCCAGTCCTGAAATTTGGGTAATTAAAATATAGCTCTAAGTTTGTGCTTTGTCATTGACTACTGCTTATTTGTCATTGCGTAGTCAATGACTATTCATCCCCCCCTTATCTTACAACATAAAACTGTACCATGAAGAATAAAGAAGTTTAGCAAAGCACTAGCTCCACAAACACTAACAAGTGCTCACGCAGCCCTGCCAGTAAGAGATCACCTGCAACACATTCTGATTTGCCCAACTTACCTTCTACTATTTCCTACTGAAAACCATTCCTACCAAAATTACACTCCTTGTGATATACACATCTGGCATACATTACTATTTCATTTAGGTTTTCCACTAACCATGCTAGAGAGAGTAATATTTCTTCTCTTCCCCTATATATTACACAACTCTATGTTTGGTGATAATTATCTGTCCTGCCAACAACTTGTCCCTCAACTTTCCCACATGTGATCCATAGAAAATACTAAGCAAATCAGCGACTGACCAAACAAAATGGAAAAATTATTTCTAAAAATGCCACAAAACCAGAAATCCCAGAACTTATCCCCAGGGGGCTTTATTTTGTAATAGGAAACATGCCCAGAGTGCACCAGCAATCCACGGTGTGGCTTTATAATACCACCAGCAAGGGACAGAGAACGATCTTTTCTTGACCTTTTCAAGTTAATTGCTAGTTAGAGAAGAATGATGAAAGAATTGGTCACCTCACTGAGGACCAAAACTTCCTGTTTGATGAAGCTGAAGAAACACGAGTACTATTGCAGTTTCTTCCAGCAACCTCTCTATAAATACACAGTGCAGCAGTTGTACTTGCTTTCAGATCACAGGTCACGAGATTATAAGCAAACTATAGCACAGATCAATGGAACACTCCAGGGGTTTGCATAGGACATCACCCAAAGCAGCCCATGGCAAAACATGCAATTACCTTTCAAGATTCAGACCAATAGGTCCTATCAGAGCTTTCAAGGAGCCTGGAATGGTCATGGAAATGTAATGTTCACCATGCTTATTAGGAAAGGCTGACATCATGTTTACCAAATACTCTGAAATTATTGGAATCTGAGTGTGGTAAGACTAAAGGTGAAATGAAGAACTCATCTGCAAAATTCAAAATACAGGCAACATGATTCCAGTTAATAGAAATGAACACAAAAATCGAGCATATACCTGCTTATTCCTTTCATTTTTCTGACCCTGCATAATCCACCTAATAACATGTTAGATATTCACAGCTGAAGATCCATTTTTTACATAAACATTTGTGTTCTTACACTACATGCTTGGAAAAGGATCTAGACTTGAGGATCTCACTTCCCTTTATTCTCTGCCACAATCACATTTTTGTTTCTCCTGCTTCCCCCAAGATTTCCTCATCCTTACGTGTCTTGGGAATATGGTCTGATCCTTCCCAGGCACCAGTTCTGTCATTATCGCTGGGGCAGAGAGCAGTGGCAACTCAAGAGATTTCCGTTGTTGGACAAATCACTGTACATTCCCATTAGACCATTGCCCTTTGAGAGACAAAGAGCGAACATTCACATCCCAGCTCAAGGTGAGCAGTACACTACTGCCTCACATTTGAGTGATAATGACTTCAGGCAGGAACTGTGAAAGATGCACCAAATGCACTCCAAGCTAATATGCTCCTACACAGAACCCCATTGTATACAGCATCTTTCTGTCCTTGCATCCCTGTGCCAGGAATACCACGGATCTCAGGACCAGCTCCAGAGACCATGGTGAAAGACAGAACAGTGGTAGGGAAACACAGGTCATGCAGCTCCTGCCACAGAAACCAGTGCCAAACGTCACAGTTATCAGGGCTGACACAGGGCAACAGCTCCATTAGGCTGATACCTTCACTTGGACCTGAACATCACACGAGTCATTATCAAGCATTTGACTGCAGCACAACATAAAAAGCAGAGGCCCCTATCCTCACAGCTACTGGAGAATACCACACATGGAGGAAAAATCCCCCTTCTGCCCAGGTAGAAGTTTCATGACCAGTTAGGCTACAGGTTGGGTGAAACTTTCCTCTTAATCCACTAATTACCTTGGCATCATCCCCCTGCTGCTGTACCACTTCCCATAAGTACGGACCCAGGTTTTGTCTTCCAGAGTTCTCTAGAGCATAAGGAAAACTACAAGAGAAGAAACAGTAAATCCTACTTAATGTTAATCGATGTTTTAATGTAGAAACCAAAGAGCACTTTGTGTTTCAGGAAACCAGCAGAACAGCCATTCTATAGTCCTACGGGCAGTATAACTATTACAGACTCCATGTGAGTCTTTAAATAAAGGAGGGTATATATTCAGATACCCAAAGATTTCAGAGTTTGACCTGCCAAAGACATTAAGTAGCAGTGGCTTTTACTGCAGCAGAATCACGGAGTAATACCACCCAGGGGAAAAGTGCAGGAAAGTTCTCATCTGTTTGCTGTTATAAATTATGCTGACCCTTCGGTTGGACTTATGTAATTTTCCCTGTGGAGACACACCAAAGTTGTACAACTTCTCAGCAAGTCATTCTGGGGAAAAGCCCAATAGAACCCTGCCTGTGTTTTGGCAGAATTTAAGGGCTAATATCCCAGGAAACAATCCAGAAAGCTAGCTTTCCAAAGAATATTTAACCTTGGGGACACCTAAAAACTTGTAAGTGTTCCCAAAGTATTTCCTCCACACCTGTGCACAAGTGCGCTGCAGTTTGGCAAGTTTCAGAGGTAGCTCGGTGTAAGCTCCTCCAAGCCGCAGAGAGCAGGCAGTGCTGTGCCCACAGCTCAGGCAGCTCCTCAGGAGACACTTGCTCATGGTTTAATTGTGCGGCAAAGGAGGCTCTGGTCTGCAAACAGATAAATCCCAGCCAAACTACAATGAGATCAAGAAGGAAATTCAGAAGTGCCAATACACCCTCTTAACCTGCTGGTTCGTAGACTTTCTAAGCATATCTCTTGCTTTCTTCAAGGTAGCTGGTATATTAGATGAATCACTGGACCTAGGAGATACATCTGTCACTGCACATATGCATAAAGGAAAAGGAAATGACATGAAAAATGTTATTTTGCAGGAGGAGCTAGATTCATCTTTTGATTTATAGTGAGTCAAGCCTGTTTAAGACAGAGGTTTAGTTTGAAACAAGTTTTGCCATTGTTAGCCCTGAGATTCCATCAAAAAAGACTACTAACTGCCTGCTTTTTGGTGGGTCAACACTCGGTTATCAGCTTCCTCACTTAGCAACTTTAGAAAGCGGTTATTTGGTGTTCTGTTATAAAAAGTTACTTATACTACACTGTTCTTCTGCAGACCTCAAAAATCTCCTAAGCTAGCAGTTTATTAAAAGTCGGACAAATATAAAAGCAATATCCGTAAGCACTACCAAACTATGGCACTCTTAGCTGTTTGGGTCTCTCCCACTCCCTTATGAACAGCTAAATATTCATTGCACTCTTCTGTACTCCTACTGCCCCTGGGCTTCTATCAAAACTCTAATGCCGTTCTAGACCAGGTGCTTCCAAAGATAACGTATGTACATTGTATTTTATTATTTTATATATACTACGTATTTCATAAGCATGCAAATATATCTATTTCCATAATACTAATTGCAATTAAACACACATTGACCCTAATTTTGTAACAGTCGCTGGTGATGAGCAGGACTTACCCAAATAAAGTAGGTTCAATCTATTCAACAGATTTCCCTCTGTGAATAATTTCCTATCAATAAGAGTATTTGTAAAAGAAACCAAATCCCTCAATTTAGAGATTTTTAGTATTGATTTTCTTTAATTTTCTTGTTTTTAACTGCATTACAGTTAGTTTCATAGTATATGTGTACTCATGTTTATGTTTCTTGACAAATGCCTTTAAAACTTGATTTTATAATTTAATTGACATCAATTTTGGCAATAAGCTTATTTCTTATGAGCCTCCCTTTGGCACATGCTCTGTGCTACTTACACTTTAACAATTAACAAGGCACATTTAACCAAACCCCTACTGCTGCAATATGATCTGTCGCTATGAAATTTGCAGGAGTCTTTAGTCATAGTTAACAAAAGGGAAGCCAAAACAGACACACTGACCATGATATGCTGGAATAGGAAGAAATCGGGGATTTCAAATTATTTCATATTAATTTCATATAATAAGATATAACAACAGGTAGAAACCCCTACTTGTTAATTCTGGAAGGTATTTTTCTGATTTCATTTATTACTGCCTGATACAATTAAGAAAAACCTGAGATAACATAGGAAACACTTTTCATTCACCTAATTTCAACTGTTTCTTTAACACCAAATGGGTAAAAACAGTATTCTCAGACAAAATATTACATAGAAAAAAAAAAACCAAAACACTCTGAGCTGCCCGTGAAAATGTTTGTTTCCATTTCTAAAATCAGCAAAACAATCTACTAAACAGATTAAGATAAAGTTTTACAAAGGTACATTAAAAGAAGGAAGATTTGTAATCTCACTTTCAGGCAGATGCAGACATGACTGCAGCACGTCTGGAAAGTACCGACATTCAAATGCAGTTGTGAATTAAAACGTCTGTAATGGTTTGTGCATCCATGGGATGCAGCGTCCGCAGTGACCGCACACAGCTACTTCCTGGCTAATATCTTTCACCTATTTACATGGGCTGTTTTATCAGCTGAGCTTTTTCCCAAAACATGAGGTTAAATCAAAAGTGTTAATGGCATCTTTCAGTGCTACCAACCGTAAAACTCTTTAATAATAACATTTAGAGCATGAAACAAAAAAAAAAATCTGTCCTTACTTACAGGGTAAAGCAGAAAAGGAAGGTCATTCATTACACCCCATTCACTATTTTCTGTTTCATTCTGTAAATATTATAGTGTTACTGAGAAAAAATATAATGTCTGAAGTTCTCAGATCTTCCTTCAGAGTTTTAATCATTTGCTTCCCAAGAAGGGGTTTAACAAATGCCACACTGTTCTGTCAATATTTGTATGCAGCACCACATAGGGCAGGCTGCCAAACTCGCATGGTTTAAAGAGCCAAGGGTGGAAAACTGACACCCTGACAAACACACTCCCGCTTTGTCTCTTTTAAGGTGGTGGTAAAAGTGTCATCTTTGCCTCTGACTGCAGTTTCGGAAAGGCCTTTGATTGCTTTACTCCTACAGAAGTGCATTATTTAATAATCTTCGTTCACCAAACTTCAGGGATTCGTTTCATGCCCAAACGTTTCTTATGCAATTATAAGCCTTTTGCTCTCCACCGGCTGCACTTTAAATGTATTTTAATTGGCTGGAATTTAGAAGGAATCCATTTGGCAGTCATTTACATTTGAAGCACGCCCCTAGCAGCTGAAACAGGCCCCAGAAGCAGCCCGATTACTTCATCAAAAGAAACTGCTTGAATACCATCGACTCCTACATAACTACAGTGAACTCTATTATATAGGTGTGGTGATGTAATTAATAATTCTCAGCTAAAGTTTTGCTTATACTAAGAGCAGTATGTATTACCAGCTGATACATTTACAGAGCAGTCTGCAGATTTACAGCACCCGGGATCAGTTTTCAAACATCATTGTGTTTCCAGAAAGAGGCCTTTCTTGTGGTTTTTCGCTGTCTGGTCTAAACAGCGATGTGGCCGTAACACTGGTTTTATTGTTTCTATACTTGCAGCACACCAGCTGGATTTTTGTATATAATATTATGTTAAAAGCTTCTAACTTGCCAGTTATTCACTGATCAAAGTATGAACTAAGTTTAGCACATTACATTAGGAATGGGTTGTTTTTCCATTTCTCTTCACTTTGGAGTTCCTAATGTGTAGTGTAAGCCAACTTTGCAGAGCTTTCATTTCATGTAGTAAGTTCACCCTACCCTGCAGTTTGTAATGCAGAGGTTTAAGAGTTGACAGCAGCAAGGAGAGCTACCAACAGCTGCTCAGGAAAAAAAGAATGAGAAGACATTAAGGAGAGAACCACAAGAATTCACACCATAAAATGCAATATTTAGGATGAATGTAGTGACATTAACAGTCAGATTTAAAAACAGAGACACATTCCAAGTGATGCTGATTGAACGCATGGTATCTCAAAAATCCAGAGCTCCACAATCCATGAAAGCTCCTGTGAAATTGTAACTGCTTGAGAGTTCACTTATCATCAGTGTACCACAGAGGATGAAGGAGTGAAAGAAAAGGGATTATTCTCTAGCTGAAGTACAATGAGAACTGTTTTCTACATTTAAGAGGTGAATAGTTCTTGAAGTGAAGTTATGACAATACTTGCCGCCTACAGAGAAAAGCAGCGTTTCAAGTGCATTGTATGAAAAGGAGAAGGATTAATGCCAGAGAGAGGAACCATTATACTATAGAAGAGCTGCATATTTTAATAATTTGACTCCATCCAACTCTGGAAATTTCCATAGGTAACTGGCTTATACTCCCAATCAGTGTAAATCTGGAAACCCTAAGTGTACTGAGGTCTAAGGGGAACTTACTGGACGTACCACTTGAAAAAATACATAAAATTAAAAAAAAAGAACAAAACACACAAATGGCCAAAGCAGATGCTAAATTATGAAAAGCCAAAGCATTTGTTATCTTTTAACCACCTTACAATAGTTCACCGAGAGAGGGCCAAGCAGCTGTCCAGACTGTCTGCATCATTATGGTAACCCAAGGGTATCACACTCACTTAATGTATTTCATCCTCAAATATAGTCATGACATACAGAAATATTCTTGCCTTCCTCCTTTTGGAGGCACAATACCTATGACCAAGCTGCGACATGAACACAGATCTTCAGTGCTTTCCTTCCTTCATTAAGTCATGCATTTATAATTGTCCCACGTAGGGACACTTGTGGCTGCAAACCAGATCAGAGCTGACTCATGATAACAGCTGAAAAGCACCAGGAAGCATCTTAGACCTTTGAAAGCCAAAGGAAACAGAAGTAGAGGCCAAAATCCAGAATTCTTTCACTCTCATCCACGCAGAAACAGATTAGAGAGCCGTTCACCTTTATCTCATCTGTAGCCTACCAAAACAGGTGACAAATGTCCCGTTGAGTTCAAAAGGTGATACGAATGGGAGAAGAAGAGAAGAATTGAAGAATTATTTGTGACCTCAGCTATACATGAAAAGAAAATCCTAGATCATTAGAAGCAATCAAAATACACCATATTTGAATCCTTACTCATGCATCACTGAAAACTTTACGCTTTTGCCTACATGACTTGATGTGTTGAAAAAAAAACATCTTCCTGATACAAGCACTAGAGTGTAAATATCCAGGGAAGTATCAACATGAACTGTGTGGCAGATGAAGAGACGTTTTAGACAGGAGGGCAAACGGCAGGCTGTGTGACAGCCCGCTCCTGTCTGCCCGCCTCTGCTGAGGGGCGAGCGGCAAACTTTGGGAGAAGAAAGGTCAGTGCTCTATTCATGCTGTCACTGGGAATCCCCTGCGTTGTCATGGGCTGCCTGATGACAGCCATGAAGCCTCGATGTGCCATTGATTGTTATGGGACATTGAAGACAATCGGCCATTATTTAGCTTCAATATCTATCTTCACAATCATTTAAATGTGAAACACCGGCAAATGTTTCCAAAGAAATGGTAGCGGTGTGATTTTCAAAAGAGGGGAACTGATTTATTCTCAAGCCTCATGTGGGATTCGAGTCACAGCCACAGTAAGCCTCAGAAAAGCTGTACACTAAACTGATCTTCTGGTAGCAGTTCCACAAGAAAACCCTTGCATTGACAGAAGTTAAGCATATGAAACATTTGCTATTAAGACAGTTAATAGCCCTAAGCACAGTGAAAAGGAAAAACATTACTTTGAAATTTCAGAAACTAATAAAAAAAGTCAGAGAGAGAAATATGGGTGCTATCAAAGGAAAGATAATCTATCCTTCAACAGCAGAGACATCAAGCAGTAAAGAATACTTCCACCATGCCTAATGGCAATTCTTTGCTGCCTTCCTTCCCTAACTGCTGTTGGCATTCAGCTGGACGAGAGAAAAAAAACCCAAAACATTACAGTAGTGCACACAAGGTAAAATGAGCTATGGTAAAGGAGAAACCCTACAGTGAATGAAAAGCTGGTTTTCTCTTACACAAACGCTATGCATCAATGAACCAGTTTCCAGTCTAACAGAACCATGTTCAGGAGGTAGATAAGGCTATTAGTGTAACTGATATCTGGTTAAAAATTAAGGAGGTGAGTGGAATAAGAATGCAAGCATGTAGGATTTATCAAAATAGCAGCCCAGCAGAGTCCTAGTGAAACATATGACAAAAGACAAGAAGAATGATGTCCCTGAAGAGGACACTAGAAAAGAATATGTCAACTAGCCGGTATGCCAGAAACCAGAGGGTGGAATTATTAAAATAAGGCTTATTGCAGGCTTTTAAAAACTAGGTGAGAACACCGACCGCTCAGTTATTTTTCTTCAATGAGGAGACGGCCCATGTGAAACACTGTGGAGGGAAGTAATTGGATGATCACACTCTCCTTGGTCCCAACTGAGGTGGGCAGGCAGAAGCAAAGCAGAGGACAGTGTTCACCAAGTGGGATTACCTCTGAACATTTTACATCACTTTCTGCCTCTTCATCTTCCTTTGGTACATTGCAAGATTTCCAGATCTGGGCAGGCAAATGTAGGATAACAGCAGACTTAAGATCCACTGGCCTATAATATTTTTCCTAAGCATCACCTAAAAGGCGTCATAGCACATGCGTAACTTCATCGTGCTATTAATATGATCTATGGGAAAGGATGTATATTTATGAAAAGACATTTCCTTCACTGACCTTCTTTTGAAATATGGTTCTGCATCCCTTTCTCACTTCCTTGAAGGTACTGCATCCAGTTCAGCCCTAGATACATATAGGGTGTTTCTTCATGAAGACCGTATAGAAGAACCCTGGAACTCACAGCATGGATGCCAGGTCCTTGGCACAACTGTACCCCACTACAACACTCCTGTTGAGTTGCACTGCTTACTCATGTTGACATGTCACCGGTGGAAACAGAACTTAACAAAAGCAAAATGTCCAGTTATTAATGTGTCTTATCCTTCCAAATAGCAAAGTTGAGGCCTTGTAAACAAAAGAATGTGTACAAAAGATATCTGATTTTTTTTAGATGGCTGTGACTTGACTACAAGACCTTGATAGTGTGCAGTAGTGGAATGGGTGAGGGAGAAAAATCACCTTCCTTGTGCAGTAACACCTCACCTTCTTGAGAGCAACAGCAAGAGATTTGGGGATGATAGAAACCAACCCCCTCCTTCACAGTAAGAAGCACTCAGAAATGCTTCCATGTCATCAGTCTGCTGGGAGTTCAAATGTCATCTGTCTGTACCTCCTTTGAAGCAACAAAATCTCTGGAACTGGAACACAGGGCATGTTACGGAAATACCAAGAGCTGAGATGATAGACACCCTTTGACAGATCAGTTCCTCAAGCTAAGATGCACGCATTGTTGGTCTCTTATCTGCTACCCACACTCCTGCAACAAGGTATTTGCAGCACCATTACGTTCTTCTAAGTGGGCCCCAAACAGCACTAAATATGGAAAAGGTTTTTCAAAAAATAACAATTAGTTCATGTCCAAGGCAAAATTCATATTCTTGGCAAACCCGGCTATGCACAAAATCACATTTTTGGAAGCTTATTATTATATCAGCGTCCATGGACTTCTTACCATCACTTCTCAATTTTTCCCTGCACAATATTATCATTTTCTTGTCATGTCATATCACTAGAAAAGGGAAAAGATATTTTAAATACAAGTTTGTATTCAGAATTGCTGCAATCGTATGTAAATCACTGCTGTCAGAGAAGGTAGGAGTCTGTACATGAAGGGGAAAATAAGACCAAACATGGTTGATATGAAAAACTTCAGACTATTTTGCAAGGGCATGGTCTGAGAGTTCAAGTTTTGAAGGCAGAAGACAGGCTTGTGCAGGAGAGACCAAAGGCTGTGGGATAATGCGACTGGCTACAGACAGGTCTGGACAACAGAACTGGCTGGAGGGCAAAAGTAAACAGGGGTGGAGCAAAAACTATCCAAATTATGCATCCTGCACGGATGCACATTCACCTTTAGGGGAATCCGTCTGCTGCCCTGGAGAGATGTGTCATCTTCAAGTGAACAATATTTACTTTGATGCATTAAGACAAATGTCATTTTCAGTTGCTGCATGCTGGCTTACCTTAGAACCAAGCAGATTCACATGTCAAGCTGTGACGACTTGAACAGAAATATAAAAGAATATAGAAAAATTATATGCAAACTATCAATACACCGATCTTCCCTTATAGATAACATGTAACGCCCCATCGCAGATATTTAAAAATATTTGAAATATCTACTACTATTCTAGGACTTTTCACTGAGGATTAAGTTACAGAGGTCAGGGGCGACACAGAGAAGTCCATGGCTGCTCATTCTTATTACCTTCATCAGCTTAAATTTCTATTAAGTGAACAGTTAGGTTGAGGAAAACTAATTGATACTCAGCATAGGAGATGGAGGACCTCTAGAAAAGCTGAATGCTTTGTTTATGCACATTCCTATCAGTCTCTTGGTCACAGGCATTCACAGCTTGTAATAAAATAATGTCTGAAAGTTCATTTCAAGGACATTATTTTCAATAAATATCAGAAACTATGACATTCTCATTAGCTTAATTAAGATTAGACAACCTGCAAAGATTGGAGGGTTTTTTAATTGAACTATGGATGGGAACAGCACAGAATGGAAATGCATGGTGTTATCAATGAGACTGACTTTTGTGAAATAAGGCTCTGATCCAGGCCACCAGCCGCACCAGCAGATCAGGACCACCACTGTTGCGGAATTTCTGTATGAACACAAAATTCTATTACTTCAGAAGAAAGTTCCAGATAATACTTTAATCACTCAGGTTTTCACCACTACTTAGCAATAATTATGAGTGCATATATTAAGAATGTTGTTTCATGTATTTTTTTAATAATAGCACTTGGAACTTTATACAGCATCAGAGGATTCAGCATCTAAACCTCCCCAGAAGGCAGGCAAATAGCAAATGTCACACTGTCATAATGCATCTAGGTACTGTGTAGATGGGACATAATTAATGTAAGACTTAATTAAAGCTTTTCTTCTCCAGAGACGGACAGGTAAAACATAACTTATTGTATTCTTGAGTACAAAAGAGTCTCAAATTGTCTTCATGATATCACAACTGTAGAGTATCAGTAGAGTAAAGGAGAAACACAGTTCAAGGCTGGGAGTAAGTTTTGCTTCTACCTATTTCCGTTTCAGTCTGAACTAATTTCTAATTCCTTGAAACAAAGCAGTCAGAATCTATTCTGCTGAATACAGAAATCTTGACTTCTGTAGCGCTTTGCTCAAGATGGCACAGGTGATCTCTTCTGCTTGTGCTAAACTGTACTGCTTTCAGTGGTGCACCGCAAAAATCCACCTGGGTGGAACCAGCCCCTTCAAAGTGTGTCCTTGGGCAAGTTATTTAACTTTCTTGGTTAACAACGGGGTTTCTTTATGGCAGTACTCACCACTTACTATCAGTACATACAGAAAGTACATCCAAAAAGGGAGCATCAGCTACCACATGACTGAACACTATATAAACTTAATGTTGGTGGCTTTATGTTTGGAGTGAGATCTCTGAGATGATGGCTGGCCTCAGTGCCCAGTCCGATGTATCTCAAGAGACTCAAAAGCAAAAAATGAAACAAAGAAAAAACCGCACAAATAAACAAACCAAACACAAACCAGCAGCATGTGCTGAAGTCAGGACTTCATGTTGAAGTCACATTTTAACCCCCCGTCACTCTGGTACCTGAAGCACTGATTCAGGGCTGTATAGAAGACTTTCTGCCTATTTCTATTCTAATTTGTGGCTCCATCTCTTAATTGCGTTTGGCAATAACAGTTCTCTGAAATGCATTACGCATATAGATACCAGCGGAAGCAATCTGCTACTCTGTGTTTTCAATAAAGCACCTAAGGATAAGATGTGGTAAGGAAAGATGCCACCAGTCTATTTTCATTTCCTCAAATGATTTTGGTGGCGAGAGACAAGGAATTTATCTACGAAATCCTCTGCTGGAAGTAGTCACAGGAGCTGAACATTGTATTATCACATGAGAAAGATAATTCTTAAAAAAAATCTATTCACAATGCTTTACTAAATTTTCTTGAGCATAGGTGATGTTTTAGCAGAATTTCCTTCATTTATAGAAGCATGGGAAAGAAATTGGGACAAAGAGTTACAGTATGACCAGTAAACAAGTCCAAACTTTCTAAGGTCATAAAAATAAAGAAGGACACATTAGCTGTAAGACCTTCCAGTTGCTTCGCTTCTCCTCCAAAAGCCAACGAAGCTTTCTGAACGCATCAGAGAATGATACGGTCAGTCTTTCCGCACCCAGTAATTATGTGGTTGATTTCTGAACAAACCGAGAGCACTGTAGGATAGCGGTATTTACAAATATTCAAATTAGTGGACATGAATATATACATATATATATATATATATATATATATATATATATATATATATATATATATATATATATATATATATATATATAAACACTCCAAATCAGAACGAGAGCATTTTGGTCAATGAACCAGCAAATGACAGGAAGAAAAAGCCAAGAGTGTTGACAAAAAAGGATGAGAATAAAACAGCCACAGGCTGAGAAGAAGCAGCAAGTTCAGCATTTCAATTTGCCAGACCTGAAATTCAGGTTTAAGGAATCTTTTTGCTTCCTCACATCATTCCTGCATTTTCTGAAGCCCGCAGGTGCTGTAGTATGGGCAGCTGAATTTTCTGTTCTGTTCCTGCTTCCAAGATGAAAAGCAGCATTCACCAGATCAAATGAGATTTGTGCCAGGACATTTTTTGCCCCCTGCCTTCTTGACCACACAGCCTACATACAACTTTTCACGGATGGGTTTTATCTCAGTTCAAAATAGTTACTTAAAGCATCTCCTGATGACAAAGCACTTTTAAGCACACTTTTTAGTGCAGGACTGAGAAGGGACAGCTGGATGTCTGCAGGAACAAATGTGGGGTTTGTTTATAGCTGGAGTTTCCAGAGCCTCAGCAGTGATGCTCTGAGTCAATGCATCCTTCAGCTCCCCGGGGCAGGATCATGGAAGCTGAGGTCACATTAACCCTTCTCCACTTGCAACAGAGATTCAAACACACTGTGCTCCTGCAAATGATCGCTTACACCAGCTTTCTACTTCAGAAATCCTATTCAAGGGTCTGATGTTGATACACATTGACAGTGAATCACACCCTGGGAATTGTGACAGTGAAACAACACTTAACTTTTAAATATACTGCCCAGTTGTGCACTTATTAAGTTTAAATAAACTGCATGATGTCTAAGGCCATCTTCTTCCTTGCATGACAAACTTTGCTTTTAATCTGATCCCTAAATAGACCCCTCCCATTTGTATTTAGCCAAATATTTTGCTGTAAAACTTTAACAAGGGGAATGATGATTCACCTGAATTATAGCTATACATCTGCAGTAACTGTTTGCAACGATGCTTGGATGCTCAACACACCCATGGGATGGCTTGCAAAATAATCCACAGGAATGTATGTTAGAGAAAAACAGCCATAAACATACCAAGATGAAGGCTTGACTGGGATTTAGTCAGTTAAAACAAATATTTTTGCTTTGAGCAATTAGAATCACAATTAAAAGGTGTTCTCTTCATGGTGTGGTACATGCATATGGGTCACAAAAAATACATTTTTAGCTCCTAGATCAGTAAGTGCATTCTTAAAAATTGCAAGCAGAAGGAGCAGATAAAAAGCCCAAGACCAGGTTGGCCTTGTATCACACGTGAAGATTGATTGAGCCAGAGCAATTGCAGTAACAAGCATCTCAATCATGCCCTAGGCCTTGCTAGAAAAGCGCTTTTAAAATACAACAATAGAGACACTACTGCTGATACAGGCAAACTACAGTGTCTATCATCTGGATCTCCCAGATGCTCGGCTGTGTGCTCGTGATGGATTGACTTGTCTGTACCACCAGAGCACATGGGGAGCAGTGCATTGTTCTGCTCTTCTGCCACTATTCTTTGGACCTACTCCCCACAGTAATTGGGCACTGGCCCGCATGGGGCCTCAACGGCATCACTTCTTTCTTGAACTATCATCACTATGTTCTAGTGATTACTTCTTTTTTTCTAAATATAAAAAAAAGACTGTACAAGTTCTGCTTTTCATTGCTCAGAAAGCAGTTGAAAATGAAGACCCAGACTCTAAGCCTTAGCAACCCTAGCAGATATAACACATTTTATATCCTATTTTTATTCTACTGTCATGTTGCAATTAAAAGGAAAGATTTGCCACCTCCTTCTCCCCAATTAAAAATTTCCAGATGGAAGTTGGCTGGGCAAGTCAGATAGCACTTGAAAAAAAAAAAAAAAGCACTATAATGAAACATAGAGTGAATTTATCTTGATATTGTCAGCAAGTCAAGTTGCAGGGGAGTATGGAGTTACATTCATCCAGCAAAATAGCAATACTCTTTGTCTACATCACCAATGCAGTAGCCTGCAGCTGCACGGTGGGAATTTACAGGGATTCAGCAACCTTTGTGTACGGAAAAGCTACACAGTGCATAGAAAATATAATAGGAGGATGCATTCATTTGGACAATGATCAGAGAAATCCCAGGACTACAAATCACTGTACAAGTAATGCCACAGCTTTGCAGCACAGGAGGTATCTTGGTCCTTAAGGATCTCCAGGTTGCTGGAGTTATCTCCATTCTGTGTTGTGGGATGGATTTCATCTGCCATGGAGTTGTTGCCATAATTCCTATTTATTCTGACTATACAAGAAGAAAACACCAGACATCGGTGGGACTCAATATCATTTCATAGAAGAAAAAGATGCAGAAAATCTGACCAAGCCATAGAATACTGAAGTTGATATGGGAGGGCAGAGAGGAGAAAATGTAATGTTTTACAGAAAAAGATGTTGGAGCTGGAAGACTGCTGCAGCAACATACAATGACCTGAGTGGAAACTAGACCTTTGATAGATGAACAAGAGGGAGGAAGAGCTGCATGATGAAGAGATTTCCTCCTTCTGCTCCATCACTTACTCATGTCACCTCCTAGTGCAGAAAGCAGAGTCTCAGGGTCGCTGCTGGTTTAAAGATAGATCTGCTAATCTGTGGTTTAATAATTATAAGCAAAGAGTGTATAATTTGTTAAGTTTCAGGCCAAGTTTAGTCATATTTCCCCAGCACAGCAAATACACCTACCCCTCTGGCAAGAAAATGAAAGATGTACGAATCAAGAATAAACATGCACTACTGGAGGACACACATTGCATTTTTAAGCTCAGACGCTTAGAAGCTTTCACTACGAAGCAGTTAATGATGGGCCAAAACCCCAAAGGTTTTTTATTCTCCTTCAGCAGCTGTCAGCTTCAGCTGCAGATAAAACAGGATCCTGATTTAAGCTTCACAGGTAAATCCAGCAAAGCATGCAAAGGTTAGATCATCCCCACAAACCCTGGTAAGTACATTACACACAAGACTATGGTGTTTCCCAGTGTACCTTTTTCTTCTGCCTTACAAATAGCAAAAACATCAACTTTATATTATTGTGTCTGGGAAATGCAGTTGTTTCCATAAATCTGTGAACTTGGCCCAAGAGTCAAAGACCTTCAAGCAGTTGTGACAAATTGAGACAAAATTTTAGCAATGCACATCTGTGTGCAGCCCCAAGTGCACAGAGAGAGGCCACTGGGGATCTTCCCAGTAAGTGGACTGGTATTGTTTCCTTCTACTGGCTTCGTTATCCACTTGATTTCAAGCAACATATAGTAATTTGGCTCTGTAAGCAAAATGCTTGTGTTCAGATTGACAGAGCCTGTGAAATCTGAGGGGAAAATTATTTTTACTGAAAAGCAGAAGTAAGAAAACAAAACTTCTGACCTACTCAAATGATTAAATTTGCACCAAAACCAAGATGATAAGATTAATCTGCAGATATTTTACGGGTCTCTACATAAGGTCTGATAGCTGATTTACTGATAAGTACTGAAGGAGCGAGGAGAAGAAAATCACTTCACAAACACAACAACATGAAGATTTTCAGACATTGAAAAGTGTATCAGTCATACATTTATCTAAAATAAGTGTCGTTTGCCTTGATATACCTTCCTGTCCTCCAGCTTCATTTGAGTTGGAAAAGAATTTGATAAAAGTTGGTATATTATTGTTATAAATGACACAGTGAAAGAATGATTCGATTTATTACTGAAGCCTGAATATGTAGTCATTATTTTTAAAATGTGGATTAGGATGATGACTTTTTATTTCATTTTGCAAGATCTATAAAGGAAATAGAACATAGTTTTAGACATGCAATGAAACCACAGCGTACTTCTAAAAATCTCCATCTACATGAATGCCAGTATTCTTCATATTTGAAAAAGAAACATTATCAAAAAAAAAAAAAAGAGACAGGATATTAAGTGATTTAAATCACAGCAAAACCTATAAGCTGACTCAACAACCAGCTGTGAAAAAAAACCAGATTCTAGATGAAGCGAACTGTAACATATTTACAAGAGAAAGCAAAGAACATAACCTTCGACTTTCCCTTAGGCCTCATAAAAGAGATTCAGCTGTGATTTAAGAGACCTGAGGCAGGAAGGTTTCACAGAGCACCGCAGACCCATTCGATGAGGGAAACAAAATCAACAACACACCAAAACCAAACCAAAAATTTAGTTACTTAAAACATTATAGGCAGGATTATTTTCAATTAATTAGATATCTTTCATCCTCTCCTCTTCTCCCATTCTAAAGAATGCAAAAAATCCATGCAAAGTATTCTTAAGAAAAGAAATTTAAAAATGTAGAAGTACTCTTTGCAGCACAGAGACGAAAGCAACAGCAGCCCAAGAGGGGGAAGTCCTGCTCCATCCCTCTGCCACTGACGTGGAGTTCAGACCTGCACCAAACCCCTCACCTTCCCTGCAAGAGGGTTTGCTGGTACAGCCTGAAAAACTGAGGGTAAACTAAAGGGGAATTCTGAATTTATTTAGTGGTTATTTAACTACTTATTTTACCATAGCACTCAGCACGTTCTCATGTATACAGAAAGCCACTGACCCAAGGTACTAGAAGCTAAAGCTACACTCCAGAAAACACCGAAACACTCAGGTTTCAAACAAGTTTCCCTGCCAGATGAGCCTTGCAGCCTTTTCTTTACAGTAAAAAAGGCACTGCCTGCCTTTCCATCTCAGCACAAAGCCTCAGGTCAGGTGGACCTTTTGTAGCTCTGTTTCAGTTCATGTCCACCTAATGTCACCCACTCCATTTCCCCTCCACTTATCCAACATTTGAGCAGACATGCTAGCCCGGCTTCCAGTTTATCAGACACCAACCGAAGCCTTCTGGTAAACCTGTGGGATAGTATCAGTCAGATCCATCATTAGAGGAAATATGCCGCATAAGACATTTTTGTATTTAGCGAAGAGGAAAAAAGAAATCGAGAAGCAAAAAAAAAAAATCAGTCAGGTGCTGTATGAATCATTATGTGGTTTGAAGTCTGAATTCCTTAATAATGTTTTTGCTGACACATGTTGTTTGTATTTACCTTCAGAACTGTCTGTGTTAATAATGAGTAATTCCACTTGCAAAATATTTACATAAAAGTATTTATTCTTATGTCACAGGCACAAGCAGTGTCTTCTATAAAGGGAAAGAGCAGCCAGGTAATGACTAATACTGCAGCCAGTTTTAACGTGCTGCCCTGGGATATCCCACCAGAAATTCACACACACACAAGAGCCACGACTCCAACCTCCGTTGCCACCACCCAGAAGGTGCGAGGCTGTGCTGGTCGCAGGTTTTGGACACTGTGCTGCGTTCTGCCAGCCAGACACAGACTCCCAAAGTTCCCACCACTGCAATTGTTTTGAAAGCCACTCCAGTGTGGCCTGTAATCACAATTTAGATACATGGGTATAACATTTACAGGAAGAATTAATCCTAAATTCAGTCTACACAGACATTTTAATTGGGAGACGGAGGGAATGCAATGCACTGTAAAGTGGGTGGAAGGGATTAATGTTCTCTTCTGGAAAGACAGTCTGTGGAGAACAAAAAAACCAAACAAGTTGGGTTTACGCTGATAGATTTTAGACATGAGGCAGTAAGTATCACAGTGGCTCTGAACTCAGGACAACAGAGACGGCAAAGCTGGAAAAAGCTGAATCATAGATTCATAGAACAGTTTGGGTTGGAAGGGCCCTTCCCAGCTCCACCAGTGCCACCCCTGCCACAAGCAGGGACATCTTCACCAGCTCAGGTTGCTCAGAGCCCCATCCAGCCTGGCCTGGGATGTCCCCCCAGGGATGGTTCACCACATCTCTGGGCAACCTGAGCCACTATTTCACTGAAGTGGACATCAGTCACTGATAATTCAACCATTGTCCTCCTGCAAGAACTTCTTTCTTCCAGAAGTTTGGAATCCAAAATCAAGTTTTTACACTGAATTTTATACCCAATAGGAAAACCATCTGAGAGAGCCCAACGATGAAGGTAAAACAGAAGGATCCTTACAGAATGCCATTCCTACTAATTATTGTCTGTAATTACCACCAAACAATACCTAATCACACTTTTAAACCACAGCTTGCATTTGCACTGAAGAGTTTGTGAATTATGTAGTAAGGATAAGATTAGAAATAAGTTTACCGACGCTTTTGTTTTTCAAAGTATCAAAGATGCTTTTGCTCTTTGCATCATATTTAAAGATACTCTGCTGTAGGTAAGAAATAAAACAGTTTGTGTTTGTGTTAGATTTAACAGGTAAAATGCAAATGGTATAGAAGCTGCCAATTGCAATAGAATATATCTTTCTGAAAACAAAGATGTTGCCTCTGTAAAAAATCTTGGCCAGGAAAATTTCTTCACTTGGTGTTTGCTGTAAAACGGCTGCCCAGTTCAGGCAGAAATAATCTCTGCAAAGAAGCTGGGAAATCATAGTTAAATAACAGAGTGGGCTGGAAGGGAACTTCCCATTGATGAAAATAGGGAGTAAAGACAATGCAAAGTGCTGCTGAGCACCAAGATGAAAAGATTTCCCAAAGTTATCGAAGTAGACTACAGGTAAACAACCCCACCAGACTGAGATGCAGTATGTGGCTGTGCCTATAATACTCTTCTGAAACTGAGAATGAAGAAACAAATCTAAAAGGAAAACAATAAAACATTACCCACATCTTGTGTTTTTCTTCACAGCTGTATCCAAAGCTGAACATCACAGGAATTTTGCGGATGTCTCCCTTAAATTCCTAGCAGAAGATAAACATCTGCTGGGGCCGAAACAGAACCAAGTGGACAAATATCTCAGGTTGAAAATGCCCAAAGGACTTTGCATGTCTTCAGTATCTTTTTGGACTCTTGGAGTGTGGGAGACAGTGGTGAAATACAGTGTGAAGCAAAGCCATTTAACAGACCCACAATTAAGATATGCCCTAGTCTCTAAGTCTAGCTTCCAAACTCAGCAGGTTCTCTGTTTGCCTTGCATGACTGAAGGAGAAAATCCAAACATGATCCATTACTTTCCCTTTTGAACTTGCACTTTGAAACATTTCCAACAGCCTGTGCAGGAGGCAATCAAGAAACTAATGAGATCACTACATATGGCCTTTGGATGTTGCAGCCATTGTAAGCCCCCAAAGCCACACTGCCTGCTGTATATCACTCGTTAATGACATCTGTCTCTTCGGAGGACAATCCATCCAGCATCACCTACACGCGGGAGAGCCAGTTGTCTCTGTTGTGGCTGGGGACAAAAGGCTGACGCGGGCACTATTCACGCGGTTCAGTGACAGATTGTGCGCCACAGCATGGCTCCTCGCACCGTCTTCTGCTCAAAGTGTCATGCTGAATGGAGTGGGCCATAAGCAAAGTATTTTCCAAAAATCTATTGTCATGTCTGAATTATGAACGGATAAATGGCGCAAAAGGCTTGCAAACATTTAGTCGGTGTTCCTAGCCGTCCTAAGATTTCCCGGTTGCTTTGCAGATACAGAGCCAGCTGGCAATTGTGCGTAACCTGTGCAACGGGTTGTCTAATACCTTGGTTGTCTGGCAGGTTGTATATTTGATGATTTATCTGTGGTTACAAATCACACTGTTACATTGTGCTACTTTTATAAATGTTTCTATGCCTACATTTAAAAAATGGCCGTGACTTCCAGAAGTGAGCAGTCCTGTCCTCTTAGGTGAACCAGAGCTAACAAAAGAACAGGTCTTGTTCCCTAAATCTCTGACAGTTCACACAAGAAATGGATAAATTTAGGGAAGCTGGAAAGCATTGCTTTCAAGAAAGGTGGCACGAGACAAATGCTAGTCATATTCCCTTATTTTTTTCCCTGAGACACCCAAATATGAGATGAAATTTACCTCTGCCATGAAATAATATGCAAACCCTTGTTTCTCTGCCTTGAAAAAAAAAAAAGCTATTTATTATTTCCAGGGCAAAATACACAAAGATATGCCCGAATATTGCCATGGGCATCTTTAATGAAGATTTAAAAGACATTTCAAATGAAAACCTCCCCCCCTCCCTGAAAAGTCAACTGCCAACAGCAAATATTTCTGCTGGCAAACACTTTTCTGCTCTATAAAATTCTTCCGCATTAGGAACCTCCTTCCCCAAAGGCCTGGTAAAAAGGGTTTGAGAGAGCTCCGTGAATATTGTCAAGTGGAGGCTGCACTTTGCCTTAGGGTCAGAAGGGACCATTAGATCATCTCATCTAACACCTGCATTTAAAAACACCCAAACAACACAACATAAAAAAAAACACAAAAGAATTTCACCCACTCATTTCTGTATACAGTCAGCAAAATGTGTTTAGTTAGCAAATATCTTCCAGAAATTCATTCCTCCATCATTGATCATCCAGAAACAGAGAGTCCATTCAGAAGTTCCCTTATTTTTATCTCCATGGAAAAATGACATGACACATCTCAAGAAATACTTCCTTGTAAAGAGCTCCCCCTGTTCTGGTACTAGGATCTGTGTTTGTATTTCTCAAATGCCTCTCTCTGAACGCAGATTCAACTTCTCACCAGGATATATTTGAATGTTAGGTGTGTATTATTGTGCAATATTGAATGTATTTGTAATGTAAGAGCCAACTTGTTATAAAGTTTACAGTATGCCCATCAGTGCCTGTACCATGCTGAACATATAAGATGGATCTATGTTCCAGTGGTATTTAGCCTAAGAGTGAATTTGGAGACAGATCTTGATTGACATTGAACTATATTGATTTACCCTCATCTCTGAAGTAAATGGACTCCACCTGTTATAGCCTCTGGTATGGTTTCTATGCTAGCCAGTTAACTTAGCTGCTTGTGCAGAAGTCTTGCATTTTTAATTACACAAGAAAGTCTTGAAGTAAACACAAAATCATTTTGGTTTAAAGTTATAAAATATTTTAAATTTCCAATCAATTCACATCTTACTGTATCAATATTAAAAATCATGGCACTGGCATATAACTTTCAAAGAAAATTTATGTTAATATCTTATGTATTTAACATTACAGCACATTACTGAACAGTTTGCTAGCACTGCACATTTATAATTTATTACTTGCTTTTTGCCTACCCTGACTTCCTGGAACACTTCCCATTTGGGGGAAAAAAATCCAGATTGGAGTTATTTGTCCATGAAGTAGTTTAGGTCTCCATTTATCAGCATGATTATCTTGGCTGTGGGTTTGTATAACTATGTTGGTTTCCTGAGGTATACAGAAGGGAAGACATTTCTGCCTTTTTGAGAGAAAGCATAATGCTGATCCAAAATGACATCCATTGTCCTCATAAAAAGATAAATGATAATGAGGTAGAGAATAGAAGGAGAAGCAGAAGTTTAACCAGGAATAAATCCAACAAAAATGGAAGAATGTGAGCTTTGGAAACGGTAGGCATTGTGCCATGGATTTCAAAGTCAGCACAATTAAAGCTTGTGTCCGTGGCACAGCGCTGCATCACAGGCCAGTCAGGATTACTGGGAACTATTTGTGCTTGACAGAAACCATTTGCTGGACTGGTCTTCACTGGTCAGACCTGACACCTTGTAAACCAGCTTTAATATGCAAAATCTGTTTTGTCTTCTAGGTGTGTTTTCACCAAAAGAAAAACCAAATGACAACATCATCTGGAAAAAAATTCCCAAATGACATTCTTAGCTGAATGATAGTCCCACTTGCTGTTTGATGCTGTTTGCCTACAATAGCTGTAAGTATTTCAAAGCGATCATTGCCAGTACTCTTAAATATGCATCCTTGCCCACCCAAAGATAATGAAGTGCTTTGCAGGCACTGGCTCTTAATCATTTGGGGAAATACATTCATCCTCAAACACCACCCTTCTGAGGCACACATGGGAAATTGCTTTCTCCAACACTGATGCATGTAGGCTTTCTTAAGGAGATATATAGAAGTAGTTTTAGACAACACAGCCCTCTTATCTCTGCATAGCTTCATTATAAGCTTTCTCCTGTGTCAAAACCTGTGCTAACCATCTCCAATAGGCAGATGTTTTTTCTCTGGGAGACAAAATAAGGAAAAAAAATTACCAGTTTACTATAATTTATGGGAAAAACTCCATCATTATAGAAGAGACTTCATCTTTCACAGCTAGGGAAAAAAAAAAAGCGCATCACATTCTGCCTCCAGAGGGAAGCATCCCTCATCCCTCAAACTGTACATAACCGGCAGATGCAAGACTGGAACTCCGGTCTCCTCCAGGACTGGAAGTGGAATTGAAGCTCAGACTCAAGGATTTATAAAGTTGCTTGAGGAAAGCAACTGCAATTAGAAGGCGTATGTTTAAAACAATTTTTAGAATTTGTGAAAATCTGCAGAACTCAGGCACCTACCTAAGGCTAAATATATGCTTAAGCATATTGACTTAGGAGCACAGCTGGGAGGGAAGAGTTTCACACAGGAGTTGGCTCAGGCTCCCGAATGTCTGTCAGTGGGGAAATCAGAAAGCAAACACCCATTTGCCCCCATTCAGTTTCTGTGCTAAATAACCTGCACAGACTTGAGGTTTACACCACATCGTGTTCAAAACCATGTGCTAGCCAGGGAAAGAAAGAAGTCGCTTGTATAAAATCAGGGTATCGACATTATGAACACATCTGTGAAAACCTAAAGGAAGACACTGCTTTCTTATAGGGCTCAAACGGATTGTTTCTGCTGTTCCTACATAAGAACTCTGTGTAGACAGAATAGTGCTTTACACACAGCATAGCAATAATTCCCCACAAACAGCTACCAGATGAAACAGATCACACTAATGCATTTACATGCACACCAGTTTAAATCTCAATGGATACCAAAGCATTTAATAAATTACAGCCTGTGATAAGCTGACAGAATACATGGTGAACTACGAATATCAATATGAAATGGTTTCCAGGTTGCAGAGCAGTAATCGATTATCTGATATTGTATAAAAGCAGAATAATTTCCTCTCCTTAGCTACATAACTTCTTCCTCTTTGACTGGAAGTTTGTGGGTTACATGAGGTTATATTTCCTCTGGGATATAGCCACACACCGAAGGATTTTGTTATTGCTGGGGACACAAACAGTGAGCACGTTTTAGGAGCCCGACATAGACGGGGAAAGTGGTCTGTTCCGAAGTGCAAGTAATTACAAAAAGCCTCTGTCCATGAGGGCTGTACTCAGCTAAACAATTAAGATCATATTGTCTTCACTCTGTCTTAACTTGTTACATTTTCTTAAACTGTCCTCTTAGAAATATGATAGTTCTAGTGAAGTGAACAGAACCCATTGAGCAGAGATCAGCTGTGGATTAAAGACGAATTAAAGTCTTAATATAATTAAAGGATAATTAAAGACTGTGTGTCAAGAAACCTCCAGACCAAGTGCCTGTTGTCTTATCTGGGCAGGCTATTAAAGTCATTCCTACGGCTGTACTTGCAAATCTTAATACATAACATCAATGTTGCAATTCCTCTTCAAATCTTTTCAAAGTGCCAATCCACTGTCTCATTTTCACCATTTTTGCCATTTCCACATTTCTCAGACACAAATTATTCCTTATGAATCGAAAATAGCTACCTTTTGTCAGCTGATATTTCTCCAGATGCTTCGTGATCTCACATCTTGCTAAGGTCTCCAGGATATTGCCTGCCAGTAAGGTTAGGCACATAAACCTGTAATTGTCTGGCTCTTGCCTTTCCAAATGGCTCCCACACTGACTAACAGGTCTCATCAGCAAGAGCAGCCCAAGAAAGCACATGTACAGCCCTTCACAAGTCACACACACTGTATTTTTCATTCATTCAGTGACCATTTTCAATGGTATATATCTACTATATGTATATATATATATACACACACACATACTGGCACAAAGCCTACTAATCCAGTGGTGAAATTGGAATGAAACAGTTATAAATAAAAAGAGCAAAAAGACAGAGGGGGAGATGTTTCCCACACCTATCATTTGAAATCTCATCACTGAAAGAAAATCTCTCTGTCTTACACATAGTCTTTTGTGTCTGGTGTATTTCAAGTTGCTACTAGTTTTCAGGTTATGCCCTGAAATGAGCCAAAATGGTAGAAAGAGCAAGATGTGACAAGAAAGCTGGCAGGAATCCAGAAGACATAATTTGCACAGTACAGATTTGAGACAGTCTTAATATTGGGGATAACCTACTGGGGGCTTTGAGGTTGAAATCTTAGACATTGAAATTCTATTTATGCTAAGACCTAACGAGTGTTTCCGTAAGGGTGGTGTCATTGCTATCTATACAATTGGCTTAGACCAGGTAATGGTGAAATAACAATAATGTCAACTACACAGAATTTGTAAATCCTTGTGTTCTTTGAACTAAAAGACCTCAAGTATATTTAGAGACAGCATGGATGTAGCAGAAAGTTAAGTATGAGTGATTACCTTATAAAAACATTGCTGGCACTAGACAGCTACTCTTCTGCTGCTTCTGCTGCTATTCCAAATTCAACTATGCCTCTCTGTCATTAAACAGTTCTCTTTCAAAATCCAAGGCTTTGCATAGTTTTAGAGTACAAAACAGCATGTCTGTGCTTGTGCAGACACTTCCCTCCTCTCCTCTTCTGAATGTTTGAAAACTCCAGACACAGTAATTTCCCTATTTACACATTGATTAAACATCCTTGTTACTGGCCAATTTCATCTGTTAGTTCAACCAGTATGCTACAATGGAGATTACTTACATTATCCTAAAGGATGTCATCAACATTTTTGAACACTATGTCAAATGATCATTCAGAATTGGACTTCACATAGATTAGCCTTGAGCTTCTGTACACAGCAGACTCCTTTAGCTCTTAGATTGTAGATCTGCGCTGAGATTCTCTGTGCAAGATCCAGTTCAACCAGGTTTTCAGGTCTTCTCCTTTCTTTGCACATTCCTGATGTCCAGCTTTATGTTGTTGCTCAGGGAGAGACACTTGCCCCATTCCCTAATGCTTCCTTTTTCTCGGCCTGGATTTAAAGCTTCAGACCATGTCTGTGTTTTCAGTTGGGAGTAATTCCAGGCTGTCTCTAGATTGCTGTCTTTAAATATAAACAAAAGCATCACAGCACCCGACCTCAGGTTTATGCCTATATTTTTCTGTCTTAAAACTGAACAAAACTCATTTGTGATGATTCAGCCCAGGCTGATGTCAATGGCCAGTAAAAATTGGTACTTCTTGTTGGTTCACTAACTATTTAGTTTTAAGACCTAATTCCCATCAAGTCCAGGAGTATCTCAGCCCTGACTTTCATTTTTCAAATCTAGTTCTAGGAAATTAAATTCTTCCATTATTGTCCAGCTAGCGATTTTACTAATTTTCCTTGTAATCTAGTAGATTACTATGTAAGTACAACACCACATCCAACTCCACCATCATCTCTGGTATATTCCACAGGTACTTTCTTTCAGAAATTCCCTCATTCCTTCCTTTTGTTGTCTCAGACAGGCTGTTCCTGGTTGACACTCCATCATCTACTACTGGGAGCCTTCACACCGCGCATCCTATTTAGCTCTGTTTTCCAGCACCAGCTGATCTCTCCATCATCCTTCCTTACATTCACATCCTTCCATTTATTAATCTCCCCACAAAAGTATATGCTATTTAGATCCTCTTGGGTACTAGTTATCTGCAACTTCCAGGCTTATGATCAGGATCATGGGTCTCGATAGCACCTCAAAATTCTGTTGGAAATCCCAGGAATTTCTTTGATCACATTTCTACTTCATAATTTCTTCTCTCCATGAGGTTTATTAAGTGCTCTTTCATACAAGATTCATGGTTCCATAAATCCTGTACCCTGTAGGCATTGTTTGCCAATGTCATGTGTTCATATTCAATATTTCCTAAAGCTGCCATTCCGATTTTCCTTATTCTTACCAGAAAAAGAAGGGGGGATGCCCACTCTTTACTTATACAGGCACTAAAAAGCTCAATTAAACTCTCACATATGAAAATTTGCTGGCTTGTACGACTTGCTAGACTTCCAGTGAACACAGTCTGTTGTGCTTTCAAAGTCCTCTCCCACAGATAGCTCCCCGAATAAATATAATCTGTGACCACAGGCAGGAAAGAGGTGCCAAGCCTGTCAGCAAAAAGCCTCCTGCAATATACCGCAGAGGACTTCACACACAACCAACTGCTACAGGTTGATGGCACCATTCAACACAAAAAACCTGCTTCCTAATGCTCTGCTCCCACTGCTCAGTTGCACTGAAACGTTTTTCTGCTCCTCCTATTAGCATGTGCTTGGGAAGGATTGTGATCCAAGGTGAAATCTTGGCATCAGACAAGGCGAGTGACCATTAGCATCAAAGGAGGCAAGACTTTGCCCAGAGGTTCCAGTGCCCAAATGAACCGGCACAGTCATCTTGTCATGTTTCTGCATGCAGAGCTGGATTAACTCTGTAGATTAAGGCGCCCTATTATCTTCTGAGTATTTACACTTTATTTCATCTAATACCAAGTATGAATTTTGTAACTAGCTATTGCATATTAGGCTGCTTCATTTTCATGATTTATGTTGCTAGTCTCTTGGCATGCAGTTGTTAGTAGAGTCTGTAAAGACAAAGCACGCCATATCTATCATAGAGGTTATTACAAAAAAGTCAGTGCTGCTGCTCTCTAAAATTTTTCACAGAAGATCTGCATATCATAAACAGTAAGCTTACCTTCACTAACAGTTCTGAAGTGCAAAAACATTTTTTACATTGCAAAAATAGGTCATTACATCTTGAAATTTTTGATAAGCTTTTCTTCTCTAGCTTTACTTCATGAAAAGTGTCCTAAAACTGAATAAAATTCCATGTAAAATCTGTAAATAATTGTACCTTTCAAAGTTATGCTTGTATGATATTTGTGGAAATATTTAAAAAGCACATGTTTAATGCCCAGAAATTAGGATGAAGTCACAGATATACAAGGTCAACAGTTTTCAGGAAAATCATCTTTCTTGTAAAAAAAAAAAAAAGTCCTCCACTAAAGAAATATTACTTCAAATATTTTTGTCAGTCCTGTCAACTAAAACACAAATGGAAACTCACCGCACCCCTCGTCTAGACACTTCAGTGCTATTAAAAATTTAATTCAAGAAGCATAAAAGCCCAAGGAAAATGATCAAGACTGACCTCCCATTAATCATAATCATTAATGAAAATAAAAATAATTGCATTTATATAGATCTCTAGCTACTGGATGAAAGATACGGATTCTTTGACACAATTTCCATCCAGATCATTACGAGCCCTCTTCCAGGGCAGGACAGTAGATGACAGCCATCCCCCTGCATAGCACTTTCTCAATTTAGTAGAATGCTACTACATATAATTATAGATCTCCTTGGGGGTTTTGTCTGCCTTATTTTCAGTTCACAAACCCTTTCCTATCCAAGATCAAATTACCAGAGAGACCTGTCCTCCTTAGTCTTGACTGGTCTGCCTGGGCCCAAACCCAGACATCATGCAGCACTTTCTCTGCAGACAGAGACCAGGACAATGCAGCACCATCAGAACCACAGAGCCACAAATGGACAATAACACAATAGCACCAGCTCCCAAGAGACTGACACAGCAACAGTCCCGGCAGCACTAAGCGCAGTTTCCTGGCTTGGAAAAGCTGAGGAAACGCCAGTTCACAGAGTTCAGAGGCTTCACCTGTGTGAACTGACCTCTCCCACACACATGGGTTTCAGTCTAACCTAGACCTTCAAA
The DNA here is from genome assembly GCF_037038585.1 of Patagioenas fasciata. Taxonomy (NCBI): domain Eukaryota; kingdom Metazoa; phylum Chordata; class Aves; order Columbiformes; family Columbidae; genus Patagioenas; species Patagioenas fasciata. The sequence continues at coordinate 7,984,669 of NC_092526.1, read as the reverse complement.
GCCCGGCTGTCCAGTTCAGCCCGAGTATTTTGCAAGTCTGTGTGCAGTTCCTCATACATTTCTTTGTGTGGCTCACTGAAGGCCTGCAGGGCTGACAACTGAACAGGGATGTCTGCAGCTGATTGCCAGTTCTTGTTCCTAAGAAAATGTCTGATTGTTTTAAAAATAAGATACCCATATTCTATGGCCCTGCCCAGGCATTTGATTTTCACAAGGGAAATAATACAGAAATGATGATAAATTGTCCAATAATTCCCCCAGTAGGAATCTGGAGAGAGAAGACATCAAAGAATTTAAAACCATAAGTAGGATATGCAATTTAACAGCACAATGATTTTGTTTTGGAAGAGTGCATGTGAAATGTTACTGTTGACTACCTCTTTTTTTTAACCTAGGTTACTTCTGCTGAGAGTATTCGTTCACAGTGGCCATGCCATGTGAAACTTGTTCTGTGAACATTGCTGCAGTATTCTGCAGCTCAGTGTGGCATGCCCTGAAAGCAGGGATTACAATCTTGCAGTCTAAGCAGGGTTTACAAGCAAGCTTTGCACAACTGCAGAAATAAACAGCTTCTTATTTAGTGTGTCCTTTAATCGCCGTGTGAATATCAGCAGTCTGCTGCGATGCTTGCTAAGAGTCACAACTCACCATGCAAGTGATGGGAGGAGAAGGAAAAGGCTGCAGCCTCTTCTATTTCCACATTCAGGGTACAAGAATTATCCCAGCTCCTGTTGACCTTGTTAACAATTTACACAGCTGGTGAAGCTGTCTGTGTGGATGCCTACAGCAGCACATGCATCATACCATATAGTCATGGTTTTCCTTGTACAGGAAAAGAATAGGTAGCCGTCATAGCTGAAACATTATCATCCTTCTTCATTTGAAAATCATACTGCTGAACTGCAAGAGAACTGAACTCTCTTTGCTGACACCTGGCTGTGCCTCGTGACATTTAAGTACGATGAGAGAAGGATAGTCGTAAAACACCATGTGAAAGTCCTGGATAAACTGATGTCAATGCCAAACCTCCCATTTAACTTCAGAAGAGCCAGAATTCTAGTTCTAACCTCACTGAAATGCTGACACAAAGCCAATGTCATCCCTCCAAAAATAACAGATAACTAAAAGTAGTTCATTTTCAGCATTAAAATTAGTATGGTTAATGCCCGCCAGATAAAGCAGAATGAATCACAACAGACTATCCAATCCAGACAAGACACAGATGACAGGAAGGCTTCAGAAAAGTTTAGCAATGATCTTTGAAAGACTCCTTTTCCTTCCTATTACTTTGAAATTGTAAAATACTTTTCATAGTCAGATTGAAACACATCCCAATACCAGCTCTTTGCCATGGTTCTGCATAATGCCAGGACAAGAGAGCTAATTGAAAGAAATACTGTAAACGGCTTAACTTACTTAAACAATATAGGCATTCATTTTACCCCATAGTATATGTGAACCCAAGAGCACAAAAGCAAATAAAACTCAAATAAAAACCTAAAGAGCCCAGAGATGCTATTTGTCCACATGACAAGACTTATTGGAGGATACAGGGGGTGGGGCGCTGTAGCCTCAGGAGAGAGACCACTCATCATTTTCAGTTACCCAAACATTTAATTCACATCCACCTAAGCAGAGGGCACAGAACAGATACAGACAACACTTTCCCAAATTCTCCCTGTTTGCATGTTGAGTGCTCCCTCACTGAAATACTATTTTGCTTTAAAGTTGGTTTTGCATCTTCATATGGAGAAACAGGGCTGGGGCGCTCACATCCCATTGCAGCCGAAGAGAAATGTGGGCACCCTTTGTGAGCCTCTTGTCAAAAACTCCCTCCAAGCTTTTACAATTTTATATCGATGCAAACTCTCTAGGAATACTCTAAATTGTTACTCATGCTTAATGTCTTCATGCAATTCATCACCAAATATACCTCCATTATGCATTCAGAGCCTACTGTTCATTACTGAAAGTTATTTACCTCGGAGATAAAAACACTAGAAAGACTTATTACTTGGTGTGAGCTTTTCAACAAAGTACTTATCTACGTGCATGTAAGCAGCAGACATTTTTCAGTGTCCCTTATCCGTATCACTGACACTGTGCAGTCTGGTTAGGTTTTGCAGGTAGAGGGCTGTGCCTCTGTGCCTGGTGTCCCGTGGATATTGTATCACAGTATCACAGTATCACAGTATGTTTGGGATTGGAAGGGACCTCAAAAGATCATCTAGTCCAATCCCCCTGCTGGAGCAGGAACACCTAGGTGAGGTCGCACAGGAATGTGTCCAGGTGGGTTTGAATATCTCCAGGGAAGGAGACTCCACAACCTCCCTGGGTAGCCTGTTCCAGTGCTCTGTTACCCTCACTGAGAAGAAGTTCTTTCTCAAATTTAAGTGGAACCTCTTGTGTTCCAGCTTGATCCCATTGCCCCTTGTCCTATCATTGTTTGCCACTGAGAAGAGCCTGACTCCATCCTCATGGCACTCAGCCTTTATATATTTATAAACATTAATAAGGTCACCCCTCAGTCTCCTCTTCTCCAAACTAAAGAGCCCCAGCTCCCTCAGCCTTTCTTCATAAGGGAGATGCTCCACTCCCTTAATCATCTTTGTTGCCCTACGCTGGACCCTCTCCAGCAGTTCCCTGTCCTTCTTGAACTGAGGGGCCCAGAACTGGACACAATATTCCAGATGGGGTCTCACCAGGGCGGAGTAGAGGGGAAGGAGGACCTCTCTCTGTCAGAGTAACCACTGCAGGGATGGCATGAAAACAGGGCTAAGAAACTATTACTGACTTCTTAACTCTTGCTTTTGTCTTGGGTCAAAGACATAGCACTTTAGTAACAATACCAACATTTCATATTTACACTTTAAAGTGGTTAATCAGTTTTTCTGTATTCCGTCATTAACATACCATATCTTTTGATTATAAATGACATGTATAAAAGACATCAAAATGAAGCCACTGCTAGAAATCCATATTAAATGATAGATATTCTTGCTGTTTTTTCAGGTCCATTGTATGATGTTTTGGTGCACCATAGCATATCATTTCTGACTCAAAAGCTCTGTGCAGTGGATTTAGGAAGATGGCATAGACTGTAAATGGTCTAAAAAAACCTCTGAGAAATCTGGGACAACTTCATTGTGAACAAACCTCTATTCAGCCTCTGAGTGTAACACAGTGAGTGACAGCTCATACAGAACTTGGCAGGCTTCACAGAAAGAGAAATAAAAGAAAACTTTTGGCCCGTGATAAGCTTTATGACAGGGCAGTAAAATCTTAATTGAGATACACTGAACCATACAAAGAAGTTTGCATAACACCATACAGGTTTAAATGAATAGACTTAGTCAGAAGAAGATGAAAGAAACATCCTTTAATGATAGATACTCTGATTTTTTTTCTTTTAATACGAATTTTTCTACTTGCATTGGCTGATTTTCTTGCCTATTCTTATCACTTATACTACGCATAAGTAGATAAATTCTCATCTTTCCTATCATTATTGTAATTATTTTGACAAGCTTTAATTGCACTAGTCATTTTTAATTTCTCTTCTTATAGGAATGGCCTCAAAGCTTGTATCATCTTGCCTTAAAAATTGTGTTACCCCAACACAATTCTAAACCTGCTGAAATCCAACAGATGTTTAGTTCATTACTGCATATGGAGTCTGGGAATAGCATTTGCCATAGCTGTATTTCAATGCGCTCTCACTACAGGATTTGGTATGGTAGGATGATTTTTATAGAAATTTAGTCATCTGTAACTATAGAACTGCAGATATTCAAGCTGAAATCAATAGACTTGAGCACAGCTCAGATGTTCACACAGACATACCACCTGAAACGGTCACGTTGCAATTAAAAGAATGATAAAGGAAATGAAAGTAAATACTTGATGGCAGAGATGTATTTTATACCCTCTTTTGCAACAACATGACAAGGCAGCTGTGAGGACATGATCTGTTGAACTTGTCTGTCTGAGAAGGTGCCACATGATTCGGTCTACATGAAATAATGCCCGTACAAATGACTGCGTGAGCTAAAGAGTTGTAACTGAGACCAGCAGCATTTCTAAATCTAATATCAACCCTAGCTCCAACCCCAAACCCAGCCCAAGCTTTGCCTTTATCTAGCCCAGGAATTCTTTCTAACCCAGATCTACACCTGTGGTCTAGACAGACAAGCAACAGCCCTAAAATCAGAGCAGATGCCCACCCCTGAGCTCCAGCAAGGCATGCCAGAATCCAGGAACCCTACAAGTCCTAAGTCCCTGTTAGAGCCATCAATAAATGTATCTCATCAGCCTCTGCCAGTTCAGGCTCAGTCCTTAATGCTATTGCAATGCTAACTGGGGATTCTTGAAGGTATCTGCCCTGTACCTACCCCAACAACCACCATCAGCCCTTTTGACCTTCTGCTCCGTCCCCTACTCTTTATTCAGATTTGTTCTACACATACTCTAGACCATGTTCTGTACTCTGAGCCCATAACAATCACTCACCTTTAAAGGTGCTAGAAAATCATTTCTGAAATAAAAGGGAATTTCGTCAAGGTTGTTTGTGGTGTCTCCACTTTCTGTTATGCCAAGTAGTAGCTGCATGGAGTACTATTTTGGAATCATGCTGATACAGTACCTGACTGTTACGGCATAAATTTGAAACAAACAAGGCAATCACCATATTCCAAAAACTACTATGCCACCACTGCCTGATCAGAAAACACCAGGCAAGGTTATAGGTCCTCCTGAGACCAGGTACAGACTGAACTATTCGCTGTCATTTTCTGTTTGGTTACTTTGATTACAATTCCCTTCTGTCAAATAGTCCTTAAAACTGGGAATTCACTTTGCAAACATATAATCCTAACCTTTTGTTGGGGTATTGCTGAGCCTCTTTCATCAGTCACTGACACAAGTTCTCCTACATGATAAAGGATCACATGAACACATGCTTTCTTGATTCTTTCATTTTAGCTCCCATTTCCTATTGAAATCTGAGCTTTAAGGATGAGACAAGCCACTTCCCCTTCAATGGGTTTTGCTCTGTATGACTGCTTGATTTCTAAAAATTAAAACCCCACTTTTCTGACACATTTTTCAATTTAGTGAGTGACCCCCATATCTGGCTGCCATGTTCATACAGTACTTAAATTCTACCCAAGTGCTGCATCTTCCTTTTGAGGACTTCATTGAAAATTCTTCAAAATTTAAAATCATTAACACTTTCTGTCAGTTATGTTTGCACAAACCTTTGCCATTACCCAGCAGCAACAAGACGAAAAAGATGTATCCACCACAGTTGAAAAGAAATTGCTTGAAAAACTTTTACTTTACCTGGCTTTGACCTCAAAGTGGTTTTATATTTAATTCTGGAGAAAAAGAGGAGAGGAACAGTTGAGAATCCAGGGACAGAGTCTCACCTTGTCATTTGACACTGCTTCACTGATTTCAACAAATTTATTTGCTCAATATCAAATGTTGAAGTGACTCTCAGTATTTAATTATTAGGGTTTCACTTCCATTTTAGCATGGTCACAGTTTTAAAGAGACAAATACTGTCTGAGAGAAACAGAATGAGAAGGAAGAAGAGTGTAAAACTGTTTCCATGGCAACACTTGAGATAACAGTAATGGCCTACCTTGCCTAAAGGGGTAGGTAAGTGAGTCTAAAATATGTATGTAACAGAAATACTTTCAAGGTTCTTTTTCAGTTTAAATACATTAATTTCAGTTTAGGTACTGCCTGAAAACCCTAGAAATTTTGAATCCTATATATTCAATATAAAGAGTAGAAGAACATCTGTTTTACACTGCGTAGAATGATTTAGGTGAGAAAACATTTTCTGAGAAAACCCTAGGATCTTTCCATGGAAAGTAATCAAGACATGACTGCATCTTCCCTAGGTAAGTTGCACAGGCTTTGTGTCATTTTAAAGTCCCACCAAAGCAGCAATGAAATGGACATCTATACTATCTTGCATTTTGTTTCAGCATGTAAGTGGTTGACTTAGAAGGTCCAAACAATTATTGTGTCATCATTAGTAAGAAAACAGTTTCTGAGTTCCCACACCAACACCCTTTGCACCAACACCATGAGAAAGCCCTGTGGCTGCAATAATTTGAACAGCAAGGAAAGGCTGTTCAAACAGCAAGGCTGGCAAACCCAGAGCAAGCAAGAAGGCTTGAAAAATATGGAGTAAAGGAAGCTAATAGTGGAGAGAGACAGACAGCATTACAAGGGTATTTAAAAAAACAGAGAATGCTTTGAGGGCAAAAAAAGGCCCAGAATAGATCACGGATAACCCTTCGCAGTGGGAATGTGTTCACCATCTCAGGCTCAGAGGCAGGAGCAGTGGCAAGGTCGGTCGAGGCCATCGCCCCAGCCATGCTGCAGGGCGGCTTAGGAAGCAGACTCTGGACTGTGGAACCTTCCGCTCACTGTATTTAGATTAATCACAATTTTCCCAAAAGCTTGCTGAAAGTTCCCCCCCAGGGGTTTAGCTGTTGTGCACTGAGGCTATGGCTACACTTCCCCCACCTCACTTCTGCTAAAAAAGCCTCTCTCCTCAGACAGCAATTAGAAATACAATTAGAAACTAAAACCTGTTCAAATCTTTGCTGCAACTTAAGTGATTCCTTTTTTCTTTGAGGGGAAAGAAATAATCAACATTTATCTCCAATCTCATGTCTTCTAAACCACCTGCTGTTCTCATTACTCTTCTCTCAGCTCTTTCTAACTCTTTCTGGAAGTGCGGTGCCCAGAGCTAAAGGCAGGATTCCAGCTGAGTCTTCACCAGCACCGAGGTGAGCAGAGTAATTACATCTGACACTCCTCCTACGACATTCTGGAATTATATTTGCTTTTTTATAATTTCATCATGTAGCTGGCACATAGCTGAGTAGCCGAAGCCTTGCGGTATGTACGTATTTGATTTCCAAAAACAGAACGTCACTTTATTTTCAGTTTAGCCTCTGTTCCAATGCCATCCTTCAGCGTGTTTCATTCCCCTCCTCTTCTGCATTTTTAGCTGTGACAAATTCTGTAACTGCATTTGCTGTTTCATTATAGAAGTTGGTAAAGGAAAGTGCTGACCAGAACTGAGTACACAACATATTTGGTCTGCCCCAACTCCAGAAACCCTCCCAGTTCCATACTAAGCCACCGCTCACCACTCAGACAGGTGAACAATTGGCTTTAAAATATTTTTTAAGAGCTATTGTGTGATGGCAATGGCGTCTAGAGCAGCTTACCTAGCTGGCTTATGAGAAACGGCATTTGAGATTGTCAAAAAAAATCTTTACCTAAAAGGTACTTTAAAACTCTCAGATATATCAAAGATACTTCTTTCACCCAGTCAGTAGTTCAGTTATTCTACCACAATTACATTATTTGTCAAGATAAAGGTCTTGATTTTCTTAGCTCAGAATCCATAAGGAATCGAAGTTTGACTGACTGCTCTAATATTCACTAGATCCTCAACGTTTTTTCACTGTGAAGGTAATTGTTCTGCTAGTTTTTCTCCTCTTTCTTGGGATATTATTCATACGGATAGCCACTAATGGTTGAGAAATCTCTCCCGTGAACTCCTTAGGTACTCTAGAACAAGCCTGAGGTTCACTGAGAGCTTTAAGTAGACAGCACACCTATCCTCTTATTTAAATGAATTTCATTAAGCATCTGATCACAATTAAATGTTTCATGAAAACCACACCAAAGGTGGCATTGACTATTCCATCCTGTCCACCTCACCCTTTATTTCCCCTATTAAGCAGGGAATCTTTTTTCCTTATTCTTAATATACGTATAGAACACACTGTTTATCTTTTATACCCCTTCTCAAGCAAAACATTAAGGACACATCCCCCCTAAATAAGACTAACATGACTGAGACTCATAAAACTGGGTACTTCTCATTTTAATCCATAAAACCTTTTTTGACACGTCCCAAATGAACGCTTGTTCTCGTGCTACTGACAAATATCAGCTGTGGATCAGCTCAATTCAAGTAGATTTCACAGGAAGGGCAGTTCAGTAGCTACCACATCTAATTCCCCTCACACAGAACCCACTGCAGAGAGCTCAAAGGAGACATTTCTACTGCACATCAAGTGTCACTCTAATCTGCACCTTCTTGTTAAAAAGTCAAAGCTCGGACTTAACCATTTCCTTCCTTGCACTTCAACACACACCATGTTCTCTAGCATCAGTGTGATGAGTGATTTTCGCCACAGACCTGTAAGGAGTGTAAAAGTATTTAAACCACTATTTCAGGGTTAGTCCTTTTTAGGTTCTTGCCTTCTAAGATCATTATGAGCTTCCTTCAATTTTTTTCTAATATTCAACTACTGCCATAGGGCTTCTCACTTGTACCCTCTTCATAAATTGCTAAGTAACTGCTTAAACAGGTTTTTAAAAATCATAAATTCTCTGCAGAGTGGTAAATTATTTATCACCAGCAGGTATCTGGAAATTAGCCTACATATGTCTGCCCAAGAGATAAAGAGACATAACATTTTACTGTCTGCTAGAGAAAGGCTGGCAGCGTTGAAGAGGGAGCTGTCAATAGTAATGCAGCTATTTTCTTCCTTCCTTCCTCCCCATACTCCTCTGGTTACTAAGTATGATTTGCTAGCAGCTCATCTTCTCCAACCTGGCTGCAGAATCACTGCCCTTTTGAACCCAGCCAACAATCTGGTCTGAAGCACCTACAGCACGAAGCGTGACAAAGTAGCAGCACGCTAACAGCATTTATCAAGTACTTAAAACTCCCTCTGTAAACTTCTATAATCAATACTCTACATTCTCTGTCTGTTCAAATGGAGAAACCGAAACAGTAATGATATTCCTCATAAAAAATGTTTGTAACAGCAGATCCCGCAGACGAGGTTAAAAGGCTACAGACTGGGTCTCATTTGAAATGTGAATGTACTTGAAGATTACTCCTTTATTCTTCACTTTTGAGGTAGGTTATAAAAGGGAAAACAGACAAACAAAACACCACCACACCAACAAAAACAAAACACCACGCTACTAGGTAAGAATACATAGAGTTTTGATAGATTTTATGACATTAACATACACTTAAAATTCTTTGGCAATTAAGTATTGTGCAGTCAAGAACACAAGCACTGGTTTTCTTCTTCAGGAGGCCTCATTTTGCCTCAATTTGTGCCTCACTCTCTCCTGACTCTGCCACATTTAACAGGCAGTAATTGCTATACTACAGAATTACATTTGAAAGCTTTACTGTAGTCACATGAAATCTGATTTAGCAGTCCAGAACCAAAAACCATTCTCAAAATGAACAAAAAACTAGGTATGACATTGAATTTTTGCACCAGTAAACAGTAAATGAATGCAAAGTGTTATGAGAAAGTCCCATGCAACTAAATGCAGTGTTATATGGGGCTACATTATATCAGTGTATATACCTGAACTAACTTGGAATCGCCTCACCCAAGCCTGAGTTGGCAGCACAGCGATGTCACCATGCCTATAGTATTTATCCCAATCCAAACCACCATGCCCAACTGCAATTAATGGAGCTATATTGCTCCTGGGACCAAACTGCCTCAAAAACTACATTGTGCCACGTAGATGTACACAGACCAGTGGCAAAAGTGCAGTTTGAATGGATAAACGGTGCCATTTTTCAATTAAGTGACTTAATGGATGCAGCACTTCAAATCTGTTCCCATGGCAATGTAGAAACAGCAATGGAAATACAGGCAGTTTCCTCTTAAACTCGCAATACAAGGAGCAGAACAAAAACCTTTTCTCCATTTGAATGAACAAAAGCAGGAGCATTTCCCAGTGCAAACATGTAAAGCCAAAACCTTTCCCATGTCCTGACCACAGTAAAATTCATGAATAAACAGAAAAGACTTGCCAACAAGGTCAAAAAACTTGGGGTTTGCTTTGTCAGAACAACAGGGGTTAGGGCCGATTCACAGAGAACATCCTGCTCTCTCATTCCTCCTGAGCTAAAAATCAAAGCACTGTTGGAAGAAGAGTCCCAGATGTTCTTTCAAGACAGTGAATAATGGGAGAGACAGCCTATAAGGTAGCCTCAGCTTTGCTGATCAGTCACCATTTTCCATTATGTTTAGAAACAGCTCAGTAGAGGAAGCAGAGATGCACCACACAAAAAGTGATCACCCAGAGTATCTTCAGTCCTGAGGTCAAACAAAACACTGGCAGCTATCACATGTTCTACATCCAAAAACAGGACAATTCCAAGACACGTAAAATTCAAAACAATTCTTTTAGTTCCCTTTGCTACCTTAGGCGTTTGCACTCTCCCATCACTCCCAAATAGAAAAATACTTCTTAAGCTGTTAACTTCATTAATGGAGGGAATTTCCTCTGGAAAAAGATATCCCTTCCACATCATCCTGACTTGTGTCGACTCAGTCAAGTCTGGCTCAACCTTTGAAAATTTAGGGCAGGCCTCTAAATTAGGTGCTGAGAAAGCAGCAAAGCTGCATCATTGCACTGTGATGGAAGTGAAATTAGGGATCAGCATAGGGATCAGTCCAGATATTTATCTCACTGCCTGTTGTAGCAGACCATTACTAATCTTGGCATTTTGCTTGTATCTAAAAACACCAGTCAGCAGTAAGAACTCCATTCTGCCACACTTGGACTTACAACTGTCTACAACCGTGTCACGCACACAGAGCAGACACACTGAAGTAGTACAACAGGCTGTCCTGCGCACCGAAGAACTAAACTAGAAGGTCATCCTTTTGCTAACTTTCTAAGTTCAAACACCTGCAAAACTAGTGCACAGGCTACCTTGCTAAAGTACTTGCAGCAGTAGTGATAGTTTCATAGGAAGATTCCTTAACTGTTTCCACTGAAACTGCTGTGCTCTACCTGGCTTTCATCAGATCTGGAATTTAATCAGAAAACTGACCAAAGAACACAGATGTTTCATAGCATTTTCCTGAAGAAATACAGAGATTCAAAAGGAAACAGCATCCTGACTTTTAACGCTATGTAGAACATTGTTATCATGACACACACCATCCATTACCTGTTCTCTATCCTCAGAGGCCTACACCAAATTCCCTTGTTTCACTTGCAGAGTCCAGGTAGCAGGTTTCCCCCTTTATTTTTTTCCTAATGGATTTGTATTAAGAGCTTAATTTAGGCCCCGCTGCAGCCATCAGATCTAGGGATCTAGAGCTGGCAGTCAATGTGGATCGAGGCATAGCTTAAGTCTAGAAAATGAAAAGTGAGAGCAGAGATTTCTGAAAACAGCCTCCCAGTACAAATACCATTCTGATTACATTGTCTGTTAACCTTATCAAAAAGTCCTTTGTTGGCCTGCCTTATTCTTTTCTCCTCTGCACTAGTCATGAAACAACGAGATGCACTAATGTACATCCTTTCAATGAACACAGAGTAATGTCACTGTGCCCTGCAATCCAGGACGCTGTTGGGCAGCTGCTTTCCACCTCATACTGCAGGACACAAAGCTGAGCAGTAAAACATGAAGGGCTCCAACAGAGGAGATGCAGGGCTCCCACTACTCTGCCTTTTAATTAAATAATAAACAGGATTAAATGGAACTTAACCTGATTCCATGGGAAACTCACACCCACTCCACGGGAGTGCATCACTTGCTAGCAGTCAGCAGTGCACGGATGTCTCCTTTTATTAATAAATGCTCCTCCATCCCAGACGCTGTTTGTGTGTCTGTCTCCTTGTCACTCTCCACATGTGGCTTTTCTAATCTCTTGCCTACAAACCCTCAAAAATCCATCATCAAGTTATTCTGAATGAATTAGTACTGGATGTCTTTGCACATGTAAGCTGCAATATACTCAAACATTCACAATATGTTCTTGAATTTAACCCAATGAATGTGGCTGGATGTTTTTTGTTAATATTAATGAGACAATTATTTTCTTTTTAAGGACACAGAGGCGACTTCTCTTTGCTGACTGTACTGTGACAGCTCATACTCCTCAGCCCTTGTAAACCCTGAGTGATGAGAATTTGGGATGTTTACTTTTGCAATGGTTTTCTAACTATATGAGATGAATGTGGTTTGGAGACACGTTGTACTTGGTTTCTCACTGAAAGGACTGATACCTTATGCCACTTCATCCCTGGCGTAATGTTAGCTGAGTCAGTGGAACTTAGATGGCCCAGATATGATTTATATATACACTGTACAAACTACAGCAGCAATTTCAGATCAAGAATATCACAGTGACCTTGACATGCCTTCTGTTCTCTGTTGTTTTTAGCAGTTTTAATGAATACATCTGTCTTGAGCAAAAGATCAAGATGTGGTCCCTTAGATTACCCACACAGATAATGGCTTCCAAGTTCATTTAAAAACTGCAGTGAATGGATTTAAGGGTTATTATGAACAATTCAAAGATGGTGCTTGCTGGAAGCCTGATTATGCTCCCAGACATCATTTTTCAGACGTGGGGAAATCTGTTAAAGCAAATCTCCAATTAGGATGCTTGTGTTCTTTTAAATTAATGTTTCGTTTCAATTTTGTTTCCAGTTCCTCCTGTCATTTTCTGAGGAATACATGTGTTGAAATCATTCCTTTGATGAGGCACAGACAAGAAGCTTAGTGTACTTTGATGTGGAAAAGGAAAATGAACCCTCTTTGTTTCTATGAAACTAGCTTGCAAATCAAGCAATGATCACGATCACTGTAGTAAATGCAGTTAATTTTTTTCAACCAATAAAGAAGGCTGGATGAAGCAGTTTATTCAAAGAGTTATGAGCAATCAAGTTAGGATGACACCATCCATAATTACCCAAGCTTCCATTCTCGTTTTTCTTCAAAACCAAACTATGTTCGGATGGGGAACTTAGCAGGACAAAGCCACGCCAGCTAGATATCAAGAGCTACAAATCTCCAGCATATCACTCCATACATACACGGCCTTGGCATCTCTTAACCAGTGAGTAGCAGGACTGAATCACAGTGAAAAGTCCATGTTTGATTGTATTATTATTCTTCCCTGTACCCCACAAAAAGAGGAGGAAATGACTGTGGACTTCCAAAGCACTTGTACTTGACACATCTCAACTATGCAGACAGGGAGCAGACTTTGACAATAGATGAAATGCAATCACATAAGACTGTAAATGTGCTTTGGTGTGTGAAGAGAAGCGGTCCAACTGTACAATCACGATCTTCCCCTATAAATAAACATCCCTTGATTTCATCTTTTAGAGAAATCAGAAGCAAGGCTCAAAATTGACCCAGCAATGTCAAGAACGGAAGTATTATTTATGTCAGTGTAAGGAGGGTCAAGGCTACTCTCTGCTGATGGGAAAAACACTCCGATATTGCAAATTGCAAGTGTGAATATTTCAAGCAACGGGGTGTTTCAAAAAGATGGACCCAATTTGAAATGCTGCCTCAATGTTGGATAGGTCACATGGAACCCCAGGATTTGGTGCTACACTCTTGGCCCCCAAGATTCCCAGACATTATACCTTCCAGCTTTTTCTTGTGGAGATATGCCAAAGACCATGTTTTCCCGCCACCATTAATGACTAATCTGGATGAGCTCAAAAACAGAATCACAGCAGTGGTGACCTCAGTGGAAGAAGACACTTTGAGAGGTGTTTGGGACAAATTCAACTATTGTCCAGACAGCAGGTGGATGGAACATAGAGCATTTATAAAAAGGTTATTAAAACTTGATAACTCATTAAACCATTTGTAAATTGTAACATGTTGTCATCATTAAATATACTGCTTTGAAATTGGGTCCACCTTTTGAAACACTCTGTATATTAACACACTGAAAATTGTGAAACAATTTTGTCTATCTTGTTAACTTCTATAGTTGTCCATCTAGAGTCAAAGGAGGTAGTTGCTGTACGACTTTGTATTTTCTGACCTCACTGCATTAAGAAACATTAGCAAAAACATCACATAGCCATATCTGGTTTTCTTATACAGAATGATGCTTCAAAGTGAAAGTCACATTAAAAATGGATTAGACTAGATGTGCTAAGTGCCTACAGCAAAGTGCAGCGTGCCCTCAACTCCCATGGACTTCTGTGGGAAAGGGAAGTACCAAGCGCTTCACAAGAGTCAGTCGGTTACAACAGACGTGTCTCCTCTTACTGTTTCAGCACTTTCCCAAACGCGTTCTGTATCAGTAAAAGGGAGAACTTCTCCTATAGTTATTATAAGTTAGATCATATATAACACATAAAACATTTATTCCTCACATACCTTGCTCAGTAAAAGCTTCACTGTTTAATTTTAGAACAAGAAATACCCAGTTCTGCTAAGTTTTACTGTTCCTCTGCACTGATTGCACGCAGCAGAGAAGGCTGCTACTTTATGCTACTAGGGAATTTTTGATGCTTTTTTGAGCAAGTTTCTTTCAGGTCAGTTCCATGTACAGAGTAGGCTGAGAAATAATATGTTTAATAAAAATGTGCATTAATCAAGCAATTCATTTTTAAAAGACAGTCTTAGTCAGCAAAAGGTGTCATAATGAATGATATATTTTCACCCTGATTCCACAACCCACCTGCAGCTCATCATGAAGCTCTAAAGTAAACTCTTCAAAGAGAAACTAACACTTTCAGATCCAAAAATACAAAAAGAATGAAAGGGAGAAACACATTCCCTCCGTTGCAAGTCAGTTTCTCCCTGCAAAAAGAGAAACCTGGAGCACCTACATTTGGGGAGCTGTCATGTTCCTACTTCTATAATCTTTTCTGTTTCTTTGATCTAAAAAATCTCAGCCACTGGAGGCTAAACCAATCCAAGAGATTTACACAGCTTCTCTGTTCACTCTTGAGTACTTATCACGTTCTCTACTGCAGGCACTTTTTAACAATTAATTTTAATTTCAATCTGGAAAACACAGACATTATTATGGAAGAGGCATTAGCAGAGGAGATTGCCTCTCTTAAACCCCCGCTGACCTCTGGATTAGGAAACTGAGACCGGTCCCGAATGTGCCACAGATCCATGCAAATGACTCTAGTGCCGTGTACCTCACTCCTCCATAAGGGCACACTGTTTTTTCCTATGTTATGTTTCATTGATGAAAAGGGCCCAAATTAGTAATACCGCACTTTGATTAGGAAACCTTTTTTTCTGAAGACAATTCCTTTTCTGAGAGGAAGTGCCACTAACTCTGGCCAAAGACAGCCCTTTTGACCACTACATCACTAACACAGGGCTAAAATCCAAGCTCTTTGCATCACAGATTACACTTTCTGGCAAACACTCATAGGCAAAGTAGCAACGGAGGGCAGTAGTTGTTGTCAGCAGCCATCCAGCAAAGTCCAGTACGCAGCCGAAACCCTGTCCTTCCTTGCCAGGCAACCCCTGAAGCAGCACCTTAAATCCCAGAGAGGCCAATGAACAACATGCCACGACAATCAGTTACATGCTGGTAGATGCATAATGCAGAGCCACACAAAAGAGAGGTGCGAGTAGGAATAAGCCTAAGGTAAAATACAAGGCTTTATGTTTCTATGGCACGTACCCTATCTGGAATCAGAAAATCCTTCCAATACACTATCAGAAAAACTTCTAAGAGTGACAAACGAATTCTGAGCCTGCCATTTTGCTGCCTCCTATATGTACACACAGAGACCCCTAGCTGCAGTTTTGCTTAGGACAAGCATTTCCTGAGAATACCATTTAATATCATTTTAATTGAATAGTCAGTTTTCATTTTTAGCAGCCACCATATGAAGCTGCAAGACTGTGTAATGCCACTGCTCTAAACAGAATACCTGGCAAACTCTCACAGACTCCCAGTGGCACAAGTTTGTCAATCATCTATGCAGTTCCAACTGAAGCTTCTTGGCGAAAGGTACTAAAATGCACATCATTCCCTACAGAAGTAATCAGAACAGCCTGTCTCTGAGCAATAAGATATCTACCTCAAAACCCTGTGAAAATGGATGTATCATCAGGCATTATTTGATTCTTAAGAGAGACACACTGGGAAGCCCTTTAAAAGTCAGTTACACAAGCTTTTATGCTTAGTTGAAGTGCTGCCTCCCCATTGCTTTCAAGTTACTCAGCTCGCAGGCAGTCCCAAAGATAGGATGTGTGTAGCTCTGGAAGCACAATGGCAACAGATCTGAGAGTGATTGCACAAGGCAGACTCCAGAACAGCTGTAGGCACATCTGCCCCCAGAGCCAACCTCCTGCCTACAGAGCTGCCAGACCAGCCTAACTGTGCTGGAGCCTAACTGCACATGCCAGATGCCTACTGCAGCGCCAGATGTGCCTGGGCATACGGGTCCCTACATGTTCCAGCCAGCCTCCTCCTGAGGACAGCCCTGAGGCCAGACAGAACAAATGACAGATGTGGCCAGAGCCAGGAACAAGCTGGGCCAGGTCTTTTTTGGGGACAGTTTACTTGTTCCCACTTAACTCTGTGCTCACACCTCACAGTAGCACTACTAAGATTCCCGCTTTTCTCTGTGGTCTTGGAACAGTATTTGTAGCTCCTCTCCTCCTCCCTCAACACAAACAGGTACCGTTACTGATTCAGCAAGGAAACAAAGGCCATACTTGCCCTTACACTTCCAATTGATTTGTGTGAACCCCAAGAAACCCGTGATCCTGCAGAAGTGATATTTGTTTCCTTATTTCTCTGGCTAAGACAAAAAAAAAAAAAAAAAATTTAAAATCACCTATACCTTATACCTTCATAAGATCAGCATGTTCAGCAGGAGAGCTGCTTATATCAGCTGACTGTCTCAACACAGTAATGAGCTTTTGGCCAGGTGATGGGTTATGTTGAACCCTACTGGATCAACGTGAAGGGGAAAACGCTCAGCTTATTCGAGTTCTCCATCCTCTAAATGTACACAGCAAGATGCCAAGATGGCCCACATGCACTATATAAAGGAAATTCAAACTAATTCTACAACATTATATTGCCTTTTCCTGTCCATCTTGATTTCTCTCACTTATGCTCAATATATTAGGATTTTAGCAAATGAAACCTGACAGGAAGAAAAAAGGCTGAGACCTCATTACATCTTGTTTCCAAATCTTCTGCCAGTTCAGTTAAATTCAATCAATTTTCAGTGGTAAAATATCTTTTGGAGAAGATCAATAGCATGAAGTACTGACTGTCTTTGAATGCAAATATCGATAAGCAAAGCTCTTAAGCAAAAAATACTGAAAAATACATACAAAAGGCAAAAGAGATTGTGCTTGAGTGTGCTACTGAAGTGGAAGAGATATGGAAGATAGACAGGGAAATGGGAGACAACAGTCCTGTTGCTATTGCTCAAAAAAAATATGATCATTTTATTGTTTTGCCTTAATTTAAGGAAAAATCTCAATATCAAAGCAACCTGTGACTTGCTCCCCACAGAAAATAAGCTCTGCAGGGAAGGCAGGAGCACCTGGCCAAGGGCAGCACATCAGCTGCTCCACATTACCACCTGCGGAAATCACAGAGGAACTCTCTGAACCACTTTCTATTTAGAGACACACAGCTGAGTACCACACTGCAACGTATTGACCCATATCTGAAGATAACTTGGCAAGCAGGAAAAGAAGAGTAATGCATTGTGAGGCCCGAGAGCTGTGCTGGATTCTTCCCCATCGCTCTAGTTAGAGTAAGGGTGTACCTTCCCCTCACAAGTCAGCTCTGAGCTAATCCTAAATGACCTGGTGCTGGGACCCAAAGAGCTGCAGCTGGTTAGTGCTGCGGCTGATGAGCACAGCTGAGAGCACCAGCACCACCTCCTGCAGCCACACAGCCTCCAGGTGACTGCCCAGCAACTCCGTGTAGAAACCCGCTAGGCTGGGTTGGCACATTCTAGCCCAACTCCTGTGAATTCTATAGGCATATATGACGTAGTCTTGCCTTATTACTCTTCACCAGAACATTTAGAAATGTGTTACAGTACAATGCAAGCAGTGGTTTGGACATCCATGGCTGGGAAAAGCTCTCTTGAAAACCAATAAGCAAACACCATGGTGAAGACTGACGCATTTGGTTCACCTGCATCCCAAAATTGTTTTTCCGGCCCAGAGTTTGCCACACAACACTTCAGGCTGAATAACAACCTGACCCAATGATCTCCAGCAAAGGTTTCTAACTGTGTGAGTGAGCAAACAGCTAACTCCTCCCTCTGCTTATTGCAAAGAAAGGCATTTACTATATATGAACACAGTCAAACAAGAAATGTCCCATTAAGGACAATGGTAAGATGTATTTGCATTTCAAATGAGATACATTTGACTTCCTAGACTCTAGCATACCATGAGGAGGATTTCCTACTAGCTCTGCCAGTCATTAACAAGAAGTCAGTCATCTGACACATCTGTCTATAAAAGAGACAGATCATGAAAGGGCCTGAGCTGCTGAAAAGAAAGCATTTTGAGATCTGCAAATGAAAAGTGCCAAAGTACAAAAGTAGGTATGCAGGACAGTGGTTATTCATCATCCTTGCCTTCTAATAAGACAGCTTTCCAAACACCTAAGCAATTTCTGAAAACAGTTTCAACAGTTTTGATTAATATCTACAGTGTGGCATTATTGCTTTCCTTGTTAAAAAAACATAGTATCATTTAATACCATCTATGAATGTGTGATCGAGGTGTATGTTAAAACATCTTTTGAAACAAAGCATTTCTTGGTTTCATTACAGCCTCCAAAATGCTCTCATCGGATCTATGCAACTTTAGGAAAGCATGGACTGATAAACAAGGTTACAGGGCTGTGAGGCAGCACATCTTCACCCATGGTTAACAGAGGGAGATTTAGAACTCTCATAAATTCTTTAATGTATAAGTTAAGTATAAAAATCACGTGTAAGTAGAGTGACATGAGGTCTTGAGAAGCAGCTGACAGTTGCTAGAAATTCATTGCAAAGCATATGAATTTTGACCTTCCCTTTACAACCAACCAAGTTATAAGCAAAGGCCAAGTATTTGCCATTCTACTTTTTCCTGCTGCAGGCTACAAATCTTAATGTTATCTCAATACGCATTATGAATTCATGCACTTCATTAGGAATAACTAGACAGGGAAACGTGAAACAGGCGCTTTAAATGTCTTCCAGTATTTCTCACACCCTGAGGAAGAATGCCTGGAAATTTAGAGAGCTCATTTACAGTGGGTAAACATGAGCTCTGCAGTAAGGGTCACTCCAGAAATGCAACTTATTAACATGTGATATGTAGAACATCAAGATGTATTTGAAGAAATGCTTTTTAAAAAATAAATATTATAATTGCCACCGCAAATAGTGTTGCATTGATTCTGTGTTCGTTTTCTAACTCCTGGAGAACCAGAGCGAGCTCATGTAAGGAACACCAGCTGCGGACATGACCACGCAAGCCCTTCCCCGGGTATTTTTGGCCCCCCTCTTCCCCCCAGACCCCCAGCGCCCAGGGCGGGCGGGGCCGGCGCCGTTCCCAGCCCTTTGCTGCCACCTGGCGGGCAGCGGCCGCCGCGGCGCCGGTTGTGAGGGGCGGGGTGTCCGTCCGTCTGTCCGTCCTTCCAGAGCTGTGACACAACGGCCTCAGACCGGGCCTGCCTGCCCTCACCAGATCGCCCCGGTGTGGCTGTGAGCAGAGTGGGGAGCGGCGCACAAAGCTGGAACAGTTTACAGACAAGAGATCACGGGGCTGAATCCAGCTCGGGGGAGGCGGCCCTGGAATCACTGGGGTACAAACACACTGGTGATGAATGGATTTCATCCTCTGTCTAGATTATTTAACAAGTGAAGGATGGGCACCATAGGCTGTTTTTCATCCAGCCACCCTCTGTTCTCATGCATGCAAATCAGCACACAGAGGATTTTTATGCCTGCTGTTCATTTAGAAGAGAGCTAGAAGAGTATAAATTCGTCTCAGCCCTTCACGCTTCTCCTGTTCACAACTGGTCATAATTTTCATTTATTGTTTGTGCTGTGCTTTAAAACTAATCACACTTTGCTCTTCTAGCTTTCCATTCCACTGTCTTATGTTATTGCATGAGAAATGGCAACTCTTCTCCAAGAAGTGACTCAGGAAGCAACCCGAAGGAATAATGTTTCAGCTGATGGGCAGCCCCAGCTCCAGGGATGCCTCTCTGTGAACTCATGGGAGCAAACAGCAGCTCCAACAGCATCAGGGCAAGGGAAAGGAGTTTTGTCTTCCTTTATCTTTAGATGTATAAACCAAACCAAAGAAGCAAACTATTTTCCTGAACACTGGCAGAATAAGAAAGAAATGTGATAATCCACTATTCTGGGTTAGATAATTTCAATATAACCTTTCAGGGTTAAAATGATAATGCCAGCAAAACACTGAGGATTTTCTACTGGACTAATTTTCTGGTTTCTAACAGAAGATTTTCATTTTATTAAAATAAAACTGCCTCAAGCCACATGTTTTTTTTTTTTTTTTTGGTTGGTTGGTTGGTTTTGTTTGTTTGTTTTTTACATTATCCCTAGCTATATTGTTTCAGAGCAGCCCAACATGGCAGGAAGCTGCTGTGGCGCTGCCAACGCACTGCTCTCTAGGATCAGCACTTTCAGCCTCCCCCTTTCTCTCTGGGCCAAACTCCTGCAAAACTGCAACTCTCACAGTTTATCTGAGGAAAAGACCTCATGGATACAGTGGCTGGGAGTTTGGCGGGACGAGAAATCTCTTTCTGAGAAGCCCAGATGAGATGGGAAGGCAGAGTGTAACGCCAGACCACATCGCTGGTCCCTCTGTACTTGCACTTCTGCCACCAGGCTAACGCACCTCGGATTTCCCACAGCCTGACGGGCACCACAGCTGACACCCTCAGCTTGGGCATCTTTAATGTCATCGGTATCTGCCGAAGCATTTTTTGTAGTGTGACCCACTAGGACAAGAGGCAGCAGTAAGCTCTTAACAACAGTTTTGCTAAGGCAAACCACAGATTAAGGTTGAAACGAAGCATTTCATGGCATTCTAAACAGGAAAGCAACAGCCAACATTACGTTCCAGAAAAATCCAATGCTGTGCCAGTGTACAAGAGAAACAAGGAGTTTCAACTTTTAAAAATTCATTTTGCAGAAGAATGGGCTAAAGCAAGAGGTTCTTTTCCATGCATCTCATTGGGGGAAAAGGGATTCAGAACAAAGTGGATGCTCTGTGGAAAGATTTTAAAAGGCATTTTCTGTCTAAAGAGAGGTTTGATGTGTTCCATCTTCTGTTGCTGTCAGTGCACACATACAGGAAGTGCTTGGATAGAATTGTGTCAAAACAGCAATGCCAGAACAAAAGAAGAGCTCTCTGCAGAAAGGCATAAATTGCACCTGCAATGTTAGATAAGTCTCTTATCTAAACCTATTACTTACTGGTGCTTCTACTGTGGAGCAAGTGGCAAATCAACCAGGAAGGTGGCGTCATATCATTACCCAAGACAGCAATGATTGACCTCAATTAAATGACCCAGCTGAGGTTTACAATTAGAGGCGAAAACAGCCATATTGGTTTGAGTTCAGGTGGCTTTGAAACCAAGGAACATAAGGGTGATGAGAGTCCCCTGGCAGCAAAGTCTGCATCCATTTTCGGCACTTCATCAGAGACACCTTCAAAATTAGTTAAAACAGGCTTAGGAAGAATCACCAGACTCCTGCGGTTGGGTCAGCTGGACATGTTTCACTACAAAGTGTATTGCTCCTTTTATCACTGTAGTTACCACTGCTGCCACATACATTTTGTACCTTTCTTACTGTTGTGAAAATTCTTAACATTAGGAAAAAAAAATGGATGCAGAAGTGCTGGAACAGAAATACAAGACGGCTGCTAAGAGCAAAGAGACATGTTCAACAGGACATGAGCTTCTATGTGTTAGCATTCTGTGAATCGTTTTTGAGATATTCAGAAAAGCCAAGTGCAAAGTCTGGAGTTACATGCTGATTTTCCTGCCAGAGGAGGTGGCATTCACTGTGAAGGCAGTACCAAAAAACAAGTGATTGTTTTATATGGCAGATTTGTCAAGCAATAAGTAATTTATGAAAGCTCATCTGAAAGCAAAAACAGAGTTGAACCAGGTCATGCCAGAGGATCCCAGTAATTCACCATAAGGAACAGCATACTTAATTTTTGGTTCCTGCAATTATGTGAGCTAGCAGATAATTAAGTAGAAAGACCTCTGTACATAACAGATCTTTTTACTTATTTTGTTCATACTGCCCTTTGCTGCATCTTAGCTCTCTATACACT
Organism: Patagioenas fasciata; assembly: GCF_037038585.1. Taxonomy (NCBI): domain Eukaryota; kingdom Metazoa; phylum Chordata; class Aves; order Columbiformes; family Columbidae; genus Patagioenas; species Patagioenas fasciata. The sequence goes on along the minus strand of NC_092526.1, from coordinate 7,962,480 downwards.
TGAAGAGCACAGTGTGTCCCAGTGGCTGTGCAGAGCAGAACACCTTAACTCAGAGACGGAGGACCAAGGGGATCCTAAAACTGAAGAACTCATTATAATGCAGCACCTCACTTCAGCATTTAAGAAGTGCATGTACCCTCGCTGGAGCATGGAGAAACAATCTTGGTCACAGGTCTTAGACAGCTTGACAGTTCTCTGATAGGGCTCACGAAAAGTGGCACCTGGTTGTATAATCTGTCCCTCGGGGCTGACCATAGTTGACTTTTACTTTATGGCTTCTTCACAGAGAACATCTTAGAGGAAGGTCACAAAAGCCATTAAAATGATCCTTAAGTTTTGTCATGGATGTTAGCAGGCCAAAAAACTTCAACTTTTTTGCAACACTTCTCTACTGGTACTGGTCCCTTCTAGTGAGCAAACAGGCTTATCTGTGAGTGAGCAGGCTGGTGAGCCTCAGGAAATACGGGAACCTTGCAACTACATGTAACAAAAGCATTTGCAGTTAAAGGTGGGAACCTCAGCCTGATTTGGAACAGAATGCATAGTTTTTTCAATCCAAAACCACTTGATGGTGTCATCTAGCAAGGATTGTCTGCTGTAGAGTGACTGCACAGAGACCTTAGAACCTACTTACTAGGTAAGAAACGTCAGCCAGCGAACTTCTCTCTGGAATACTGGTGCTCCTTACATCTCATTTAGCTAGGAGAAAGAAAAACCAATCCAAACAAATTACGATGAGAAAAGAATAACTTAAGAAACCCTAAAACTATCATTCTGAGGCTAAATGGTCTCACACATTCTTAAATGAGGAGTGACTGGCCTTCATTCTGCTGAGAATTAAATATTTGAATCTACAAAGTATAGTTTTAAGCCTAGCTCAGTACACAGCAGGAACAGGAGCCACTGCTCTTACACATGCTTCTTTCAAGCTAGATAGCAAATAGCTCCAAACCTCTCCTAAAACTCCTTAATCTTGGATAGAATCTCCTGAGAGTGAGGAAGCACATTTCAAAAGCAGCAAAGCGTTTGAGGGAGTGAAAGCTCTTTAGGCATTGATGTGGCTTCATAACATTATATTGAATCACTATGGAGAGAGAGACAAAGGGAAGTTAGATTGACACCTTGTTGGGAAGGCACCCACAAACCACCTGATGGTTGTTCCCAAAGCTGAACTACACAGAGAAAGACAGTCACTTGGTGAGAGGAACAAGGTGACAGCAATATTATGACTAATGCAACAGATGGCACTTAGAGCAGTTCTGGCACTGAGAAGGGCTCCAGCTTTCCAGGTAATATAGTGAAAAACTGAGGTACTGCGCACTGAGATGAGAATGTTTGTACTGATAAGATGCTTCTACAACACCCACCTCTATCCAAAAATTGTCCATTTTTAATAGATACAAGCAATATTCACCTTGTAGGATTGATGTTCTCCTGTTTCAGTATGAACTACAAATGGTTAAAAGCAAACAGCTTTTCTTTGAACTGGAAGAGAAGACAGTGGCTCAGAGATGCAGAAGCAACTGAAAAGTATTTGAAGAAAAGACAGATTTTGATCTGAGACCACTTCCTGACTAATATCGCAGACTAATGCATGTTATCATCAAACACATACACATACTGGTAAGTTTGTGTGACGGCGCTTCCACTCACTACATCTTTTGTGTAATCATGCCAGAATACCCTCATGCTATTCTAGAGATAAATTTTGAATGTAGGAAACACACACTAATGATATATATCAGACAGAAAGAGAAGCCAACTGAAAGCCAGGTGTCTAAGCTGAAGGCTTTTTTATGATGGGAGGGAGGAAATGTCAGGACAGCCTGAACGGTGCAGAATTTTAAGTCATGTACATTGTCCTACTCTGAAGCCAAATAGGCAATAAGTCCTTCCTGTGAGAGGAGCTAAAATGGAGTTTCCTGCCACAAAACAAACTTGACATTCAAAAACTTTCAAAAGATCGTTTTATAAAGCTCTGAGAAGCCCATTGACACAGCAGCATTACAGACAACCAAGGTCCACAGAGGTCATAGCCCAGCCTGGACTAGGATGGGAAGAGCATGATATTCTCCACTCTCATTTTCTTATTAGCTGACAGAGTGATACCGTCTAAACTTACAGGGAAGGTCTAAGTGCAGAACTTAACAACTGTGGACAAATTTTGACATTGCAGGATATAATTTCATCCCACACAAGTTAAGCAAAAATTTCAGAATTCTGTGCTGAATATTTTATTTTCGTTTCATAGAGACAAATATTTTTAGCATTCCCAATATTCCATATAAAGTACCTGTATCTCAATAGCTGAATAATTTTATTGTTGTGTCTTTCCAACCCTATCAAAATGAGTAACCTCAAAAATTTTTCAGAGACAAGACTACAAGCAGAGATATACCTCAACTGTTGAAATCAGCGTTGTGCAGTGTAAAAGTATTACAATGGGATGAATGTTCAACCAGCTCTAGGTCACAGCAATTATAAGGACATTACAGAAGATGAATTCTCCAAGCTGCCATTAACGTTTTCAAAAATATTTCCTTCACCACTCGTTTGTTGCCTTCCTCCACAATCAAGGAAACATGTCCAAATCCTGCATGTGCATACTGTCTCATATTGATTTACTCTGAAGCAACAACATGCTTTCCCTGTCCCTGCACATCACAACTCATTCTGCCAACAGAAAGCAATGCCAGTGCAGCAGGATGCAGAACAGTTCCCTGTGACAGCTGTGTGATTTTAGCTAATCGTTAGATTCACAGCACTTCTCAGCCCTTTCTTACCAGAGGAAAAGTCAAACGGGAATACCTGAAGGTATTCTGTTGTCTCTATAGATCGTTGCAGGTAAGAGCTGCAGGAGTCCAGAAAACAGTGCTCCTGCAGTGCAAATCAGTATATTGCTGGCAACTCGCGCTCTGTGAGGGGTGCTCAAGTTGAGTTCTCAGATTCAAATCAGCACCAGTTACAGAGCTGTTAAGCTGGGTGCACCTTCCCCGGAAGCTATTGAGGGATGTTTTCCTTCCATCGAGGTAGCATGGGGCACCATTTAGACCACTAGCCTAACACAAGACATTGAGGCTCAACAACCTGGTTAATTACAAGTTCCTGTGTGACCTTGTACAATTCCCTCTGTTTTTAGCCAGAACATACACATGTCAGAATAGAAATGGATGAGACAGACAAGCAGTGCAAGCAGCGATATCGCTCTGACATGCATCTCTGCATAGTAATCTGCTGTTTCTTTTCCTCACAGATTTTGCCAGCAATAAAACCTTCTACCACACCCAGCACCTCCCAGTATTGCATGGAAAGTAGGTGACATGGCAGTGAGGGGCACCCCTTGCCTGACAGCCCATCCTTCATCCACACTACGGTGGCATCCAGCCCTATCTGCAAACACCACATTCCTCAGTGATCAACTGCAGACTGATAGGGCCTAGCAAAGAAACTATTCCCCTCCATTAGCTTTCAACCCCAAGCACTGTTCTCTGACCCTGCTGTCAGTGGGAAACAAGCAGGCCTTTTGAAGCCAGCCATGTCTGCTGCAATGTGTTACCAACAGCCTCACTCAAACTAGCTTTGATTTCTGAGTCATGTTTGCTGTTCAACTCTCCCTACTCTCCACACACTCCAGCTCTGCACACACTCCAGCACAAACCAGTCCAGTGAAGCCAGGACAGCTTTCTTGACTGGCTTTTCCATTGGCATAATGACACCGTAATGACAGTAGCAAAGCTACAAGGCTTGCCCTGGCCACCACCTATCTGTGTATACCAGTTTCAACATTTTAGATAAAAAAAAATGTCAAAAAATGCCAGATACTGTGTAGAAAATGAGTTTCGGAGATATGTCACAGCTTCTCCTCTTGTTATCTAACACACACAAGATTTAAGTTAGATTGTAGTGCACTGAAATGTAGACAGTGTTACATCTTGTTAGCAGTGATAACTTACTCTTCCAATATTTAAAAATATATGAACGGTAAGCAAATGGGAACCTTTCTCAACTCAGAAAGAAAAGTTTACAGCAACACTGTTAGAACAAGGAGCACTCATGAGAGTGCATTTCCTTCTTTCTCCCACTCACAAGTGGTTCCTAAAATAGATTTTCCTTCCCATAAACTATCCAAAGCTTTAATGAAAGATGCTTTAACAGAAGTCAGCATTTTCACTCATGCATTACAGAGAGATTGTAAAACCAGGACACCTTTGCTACATGCTTCAAATGCTACCCTCCCACTTTAGCAAATGGAAAACAGAAACAGAAAGATCAAATGCCTATCTGTTTGACCACCCAAAATCAAATGAGTACTCACCCACAGCATCTAAGATTCTCTACTCTTGGACACTAAACAGCAGACAGTTTTTGCTATCATAAAACAGAAAGCTTCCAAATACAATAAAATGTAAGAGCTCATTTAGAAACAAAATGTCCCCACCATTATGGACAGATCTCTCTAAAGGGCTAAAAAGACAGAACTTGTGTTTTTCAAAATCTTGAGCTAAAGAATCCACCTGGACAGTCCAGCTTGTCTCTGGGTCTGAATTTGACCAACCACTTCAAAAAGCGGTGGCTGACAGAAGAATCTCAATCCTGTAAGAAATCACCAGTTCTGGAGAACACTCTGCTTGTTTTAAATTCCACTTCTTGCAATAATGAGGAAAACACACATCATAAGCTTATTTACACATTAAGGTTCGCTGCAACAATGGACACATTCCATTTTCTTGCATGGCAAGTAGCATTTTTCTTTTAATCTTCTTTAATTAATATCCTTCAGCTGATTTTTTATTTGCCTGTATATTATGACCAATGGGCAGATGATTCATAAACTGATACAGCATTTCAAAAACTCTTTAATCAGTGGTTTGCATTCTTAATTATTTTGAAACTTCTACATTTGTCAAAACTCACAATGCATTATCTTCATTTGTATTATGCCTGAAGGAGAAGAGTCCATAGTACGTAAATGAAGTTTGATGGAGCCTGAGAAGTTGTTGTGAACAGGTCCTTCTCCTTTGTTTGCTTTATACTTATTCTTCACAAACATAGCTGTTTGAAGAAACATGGATTTGGCATGATTCCTATGGATTGAACTACTGTGGATACCCCTTGGTGACTCAAATTGTAATTGAATAAAATCTATATATACCTTATATATACCTTAAATAAAGTAAGTGCTGAAATATTAACCTATGAAAGAGGGATTTTACCTGATCAAATGAAAAACTTCAATACAGGACAGCTTACTCAATAATCAGAAACAAAAAAATACCCTTTTCAAGCAATAATTTGTTGACTGTCTAGGGTTCTGTACAAAGCAAACGCTCAGGGCTGATCTACCCTATGCACCTCCACATTGAGCTTGTGGAACTGAGCGAACAACAAGACAGAAGGAAACATCTTCCATTTGATTCTCAGCTCAGCTCTCAATACTGCACACACAATTTATATTAAACAAACATTAGATAAAAAAAGCAAATAAGCCCTGGAGCAGAGTCTAGACCCATTCTAGCCAAGCACCTTGAACACCAGACGCCACAATGATTTTCATCTCTATTTGATCTCCTTTTAGCCTCAGGAATACAACACTGTGACCCACTTTTTAAGTGTGGAAAATCAGAATGGGCATGAGATTTTCCCCTCCATGTATAGCTTAACGCTGAGAGACTCTTCTGTGAAAAACTAAGAGATAATTACAGCCATTCAAGTCACTGGCAACTATATTTGGGAGCAGGTTGTGAACTTTAGAGCATCAGCTCTATTCAGATGCCATAAGACCCCTTAACAAGGAGAAAGATCTCACATATGGATAGCACTTAGTATTTCTTATGTGTTACTTTAAGTCTCTCTGTATTCAGCACACATCTGAGATACTACACTGAATTGTGCTTTTATTTTGTTTTGGTCATTGTCTCTCCCTCCCTTTTTCTTTCATAACACTTCTCACTCCTAGACACACAGCTACACCTCATGATCACTACACTGCTTCTGCAGCTTTTTACGTGTAAGCCAGTCCTTGTGACATCCACAGTGCATGATATCCAAGGAGAAGAGGCCTGAGCAGAGCTGTATGTTCCCTCTGATCTGAAAATCCAAACTATAAAATCTAGTTCTAATAAGAAATAAATTGTCAATACGTAATTGAAAAGCATTTCCGGGACAATGGTTCTGTTTCCAGGTGTATCTACATTCCTTTAAAATGGAGCAATCATGAGCGACTTCAATTCATCTTAAATTTAAATATAGGCAAAAGTAGATCTATTATTACATTTTTGTCTCTGAAATGCAAACTCTGGGAAACTAAGGAAACAAGTTAGCAAGGTTATTCAGAGTAACACAAGTGTGTAAATAATTAAAAAATCTGAAACTGAATCTCACAAGAAAGGAAAACTCATCAAAATTGACATCTCAGTGTAAAATATGACCAAGTAGAGAGCCTGTAAAGGAATGGAAAGGGCATTCAGTGTCAAAGGGTGTTCCTCAGGTGGGTTTAGATGGGCTTACAAAGAAAACAGAACCTTGCCTCTTAAGTTCCTACATATAAAAACTCTAAAGAGAGAAGAAGTGAGGCCTCTACCCCATCACAATGCGATGGAGTCAGAGGTGTCATTTAGGTTTGGCCTAGCAATTAAATACAGCTTTTCTTCTGTTTTCAGTAGGAATGGTTACATTCATGAGAGTAAGAGTAGGGCACATCATGGGAGTGAAGCATTTAGCACATCCTATGAATTACCAAAATGTGGACAATAACGACAAAACTGAAAACAGGGGTACATTTTCTGCATCCAAAGGTGCAAAAAAAAAAAAAATCACCGGTACAGTAGCTAAGATATTTGCTCCTATAATTTGACAGCAATACACTATGACCCAGAGTAGAAAAACATGCTTATGTCCATTTTTTAAAGGAGCAAGTGAGGAGGTAGAACTGACATTTTTCAAGACTTTAGTACCATTACTCTAGAAAGAGTAAATCTAGGACAGAGAAGTAAATGAAAACTGTGACAAAACGCCACACGGTTATATCAAGCTGGTTTGTGGCAGTCTGTAATGTCTCTCTTCAATAAGACACCTGTTTTTTTAGACAAGCTCAATGAGTCGGAACTAATCTCTATAGACTTAAACCAAGAACTGCTTTCACTGCCTCAAGGGAGATTAATTATTAAAGTGGAAAAAATTGAGATTAAAAGAATAACTATTAGGTGGGTAATAAGAAGAGATCATAACTGTTTATACTATTGGGAAGAAAAGTGGCGTCTTTCTGAAATCAGTGCCAGTCCTAGTTTTGCTTAGGATTTTAATAAAGATATTGGGCCAAAGAGAAGACGGTCAAAGAAGCTGCATGGTGACTTTTTTGCCACAGTGGAGGCGAGGAGAGCTAACAATGACAGAGAACTAGAAGTAACATACCTGCATTTGACTAAACTAGACACTAGATGTCACTGTAAAATGCGTTGAACACAAGAGAGGGAAAAATATACCTGTCAGTAAACACGGTCACCACCATTCAAGCTCCCAAGCTACACAGTGCATTCTTCATATGGAACCAGGAAATCTTAGTTGAAACACTAAAATACTTGAAGAACTAGATATGCATTGAAACTTTGGGGTTTTGATGTCCCGGGTGCTGAATGCAGATCTCAGACCTGCTGAAATTTCAGCATTCTCGATGCCAAGCATTAACAGGAAACAAAATGGTTGGTCAAAGGTGGCTCATACATATCACATTAAAATGTTTGAGTTTCACTGTACACCTATAAAATGTCTACCTTGGACCTATTTGCCAAGGTTATCTCATTCTAAGCACCACAAAAGCTACTGCTGAAACCGGATCTTTTTAAAATGATTATCTCCTAACATAAATGCTCAGTAGCAGCTACAACGTACAGCAGTCGTAAGCACTTCATGGGAAGTTACAGCAATTAAGCTTCTTTCCTCACTGAGAGAGCATTCTGGACAACCCTCTTGCAAAAGTAAATTTTTAGTGCCATCATGTTTACAGCTCTAGTTACTGCTTTTTACTCTGCATTACTAGCTGGACATTTTAGTTTCTTGATTACGAATGTGATTCCCATGGTACTCCCTTTCTGGCAACAAGTTTCTTGTGGGCCTAGTCGAACTGCAAAATGTAGTAATCTGGGTTTTTTCGCTTTAATAAACTAAACAGGAAGCTTCTTGTGGTTTGGGGTTTGTTTTACCCTAATAAAAGAAATATTAAATCTTGGTTCCTTATTTTATATGAAACACTCTTTGATGGCTTGCTGATTTAAATACATAACAGATGGAAATCCAGCCTTCTTCTGGTCTGTTCCCCACAGAACATTTATTCACTGTCTATGTAACAATGGAGCCTATTTTCTGTCTTTATTTTTTTACTTCTCATGAATTTATAATATACTAGACCTTCCTCTACTTCTCCCTCCATACTCTCACTTCTCCTCTTTCTATAGAGGCTGTGAATTACTTTTGGTTCTTCTCTTTCACAAACCTGTTCTTCCTATTTTCCCACCTACAGTGGAAAACGCTCAGTTCTTGTGAAAATGCATTTGTTTCTCCATCTCATGCCTGTCAGCTACTCAGTGTAACAGCTGCTGGATTCTATGCCTGTCTTTCCACTTTGTTGAGTGCTCATCCAACTGCTCAGTTTCCAGAAATTCTAATATAGTTGCTGATGTTCCTTTCACACCAGCAAGAAACAGGGGTAGATCCATAACCTCACTGCAATCAACAGTTAAACTCCTGCTGGTCCCAGTAAGGTTAGGATTTTTGCACTTATACCACTAGCAAATAAAGGAAATAGGACTTCAATTCCTGGATTCGTCTGTCTAAACTACTAAACAAAATCATCTACAATAATTTTGGGTTAGTTGTGATTTAGTAGCTCATTCATACTGGATTTGATGAACGAATGATTTTGTGATTTCTGCTCTGTGGCTGTATTTTTGACATGATGTTACAAAATTCACACTATTTATTTCCATGCTTAGATATCATACTTATATAAATTTGAATATAACTTTCAATGAATTGTACATTAAGTATTTTATGTCATTTTAAATTGTAATGTACATTCTAATTTTCTTTTTCCCTGCTTTTTCCTAAGTCACTTCAAAATATCACTAAAAGTCACTTGAGCTTGCAGCAGCTATACCAAGTAGAAGAGCGAGAAAGGTGGCATTAGTTTCCTCAAACAACTGATTTAAATTTATATTGTAAGACCATTTTGCCTTCGATGAACTTGAATTCCCACCTATGAACAAAAAAAACCCACTAAAAGTCTGCCTGCATGAGGGCGTCAGGACTGATCCCAGAACTGAATAAATAAATTACACTTCACACAGTATTTCTTAGTTATATATATTATACATGGAAAAGAAGTTTTTAAACTAGATTTTAGAAAACTTCACAAATAATCTGAATTGTAGACCGTTCTACTGAGTTCAGCAGGTTGTGCCTTTGCAATTCATATGCATTCAAACATATATTCTCCAAAACACAAAATCTACAGGCAGTATATTTGTCTCCGTAACTAGGGAGCTCAAATACAAGATTGCTGGAGTGCCTAATTTAAGCACCACGGCTGGCTGGCTTAGTTTTGATGTCAGGACTGCTTCTCACCACAGATTGTATAGGAAATCTGGCTCTGACAGCTGAGGAAAACTGGCAGACTAAATCCCTTGTTGTTCTTTTGAACTATGTATCATAACACCCAATGCAGCCATGTATATTAAGTAGATGGAAATCCACTCCGGTGTTGTATCTCCACAGAAGCCAGAAGAGCCAGAAGACCCTAACTTGTCACCAACCACCTTTGTCAGACCCTCAGGGCCAGTGCAGCAATCTAAATTCAGTTTGGGGTTACATATTTTCAGTAAAATCACTGATAATGCATGAGTTAGGAAAAAAAAAAGTTGACAGTTGGATCCCAGGGTGATTATGCAGTGCATATCATCAAGGAGGACAGTAGACAAGACAAAATTGCCCACATGAGAAAGCTACAAATTTCAAACAAAGGGATCATAAAGCAACCACTTTCATAAGGTCGCTGATGAGCATTTGGCCCTCTGGTACTAAATTAAATAGATTGTCTAAATGTAAGCATTCCAAGCTTAAGATACTAAGGAAAAAAAAAAAAATCACTAAGAATTTAATGAAAAAATGCAAAGAAATCTATGTCTAGCTTGGATGATGCAACTGATTTAGTGACAGGAGATTTTAGACTTAGGCAGCACAGCTGTATTTCCTTCCAAAGCAGAAACAGAACAGGTGGGAAAGGAAAGTTTCTGTCACACACAAAGTTTTAGGATGAGCTTGGTTTCTGCAACAAGATTTCAGCCCACTGGGACTAAATCCAAGAATCTTCAAAGATGGAAATTTGGCAGTAATTTTGTTTCAGAAAGAATATAAAAAGATGTTCCAGGTTTTAAATAAGTCACCTGCCCTCAACAGCACGATGTTACCAGATACTTAGAACTGGGCTCTTAAACTTCCCAATGCAAACCCTAAGATCTCTGGAAAAACTGCCTGCCTGAATTCTCAGGGTTGCCAAGCCTGAAGCGGTTTAGTTGGCAGGTCTGCCTTAGAGCTACTGATCTTGGAAAATTTAGGTTTCGTTGCCAGCATTCCAGTAAGCTTTGTTTTGATTTGGTAGAATGAAAGATCTTGCCATATATTGTTGCAGCAGTAGAAGCAGTAAACAACAATCCTGAAATATGTGTCACATGCATTGTTAATGTGCAGGAAAATTAATACTGTCAAATTACTCTGTAAGACAACTAAGTCTGTTGCACATATAGAAGTTATAGGAACTGTTCAAATGCTTATTCTAAATGCCTTGGTGACCAAGATCTTAAAAGAAGTCACATTATTTCCATTTCAATAATCAGATGAAGCTTTCCCTTTGGAAATATGAGAGCGAGAGTACTATCTTTGCAACCTAGAACAATGTCACACGGTCATGTATACATTCATTATGTTTTTTATATATATATAGACCTACATAATCTAAAATTGGGTTTTGACATAGACACAAAAGGATTGATTTATTTTCAGTCATTGGTCTATAAACAAGTTTGGGAAATGTCAGAAGCAGCTTTCAGTATTACTCTATGTGGCAGCTGGTTACAAGTCAAAAACCATTTTTCATTATGGAATGACTAACACGGATAAACTTTCAGGAAATATTCCCAAAGGCAGTTTAAAGGGATTTTGCTATTTGCAGAAGGCACTGTTACTGTTTAATTTATAAAGGTAATAAAATGATTTCTAAATTATTTAATAATGTAGGGAGTAATCGCAAAGTTAATACTTGTCTGCTTTGTTAGTGGTATGAATCATACACCAGATTAAAACATTCTGGTCATAAAATAAACAACAATTTCAGCTTAAATAAAAATAATTACAAGGAAAAAGCACTTAGCTTTACTGTTTTTAAAGAGGGAAGCAGGTGTTGTGCCAGGACAATGATTTTTATTAGATCTAAGAACTTTTTAGTATATTTTTTAAACACATGCATTCTTACATCTCTTATTCTTTATTATCATAATGTATCACAAATTTATAACATTATTGAATGCAAGCACTATATCTCAGGCTTTTGTGAGTTGCCACGGTATTTCTAGGGCAGGGTGATCTGAGGGCAGAACCACTTATGGTTCTAATTGGAATATAAGTCCTTGGAAAGAAGCAGACAGAAGAGTAGGAAAAAAACAGAGGGGAAAAATTAAAGATAATTTCAATTCCCTCCTTTCTCAGTCTAAACACGAAGCCTTTCAAATCCCTTATAATACATTGACCTTGCTACAGGTAGCAGAGCGTTTCATTGTGGTTTCAGCCCTGCTCTGATGCTCGTTGATAGATATAAAACTCTACAATCTGCATACATACAGTATGCCTGCATGTGTGCATAGTGAAGGATTAGGACTGACAATGTAAATAAGACTGTAGAAATCTTAAATAGATGGAGAGCTTTGTATTTTTCATTCAACTAGTGCCCGGTGTTGCTGTTTGTAACGTGCAGAGCTATTATTGAAACTTATCTCTAGTCAAACACTTTGTTCAAAGTGTATCTAGGGAATGTTAAGGGAAAGAAATAACTGTGTCAAATAGCCAAGAGTCTTACATTTTAAAAATAAATAAACAAATAACCATATAAACAAAGAAACATGTCTGTTGCTAGTAGAAAACAAGTAATATCTCCTCTTGTTCAACATTCTTAGTTGCCCAATCATGACTGCAAATGGAAGAGAAGTTTTGATTTGTGTCTTGGACTCGTATTTTTAATTAACAACAACTGTTACTATCTACCTCAATCTATAGCTTCAGGATGTGCGCAGCTTCCACAAGAACTTCTCAGTAAATTCACAGTGAATCACTCAAACTCATCTCAGCGCAACAGCTGCCTATTACAATTACAGTCTAGCATTTAGCAAGTACAAGCAGAGCAGAGCAAAAAAGACTCTTGGAAACCAAGGGAGAGAGATCTTTAAGTGGTGTAGGCTCTTCCTTCCACAAACTGTTCTGGCAGCTGGGTTTCCTAGCCTAGCCACCTTGTAGTAAAATAAGAAGCATGGAAAAACAATCACCAAAGTCAAACCCTTGATTCCCACTGCTTTCATATAGGTTGTGCATAGAGAGGCAGTGCCCATTGCCTTTACTTAACCAGTGGTCATACAAAGTCAACATTCATCCAACACTTACCTCCTGAAGGCTCCTCCTGTTGGTCTGGCAGGCACAAGTGATGTAAGAGGAGGAAAATGACACTGCCTCCTCAGGCACATTTGGCAGGATACTGCAGAGAGTATTCTAGTCTTCAACTCTACTGTGGCCAGACTAAGGTTCTGGGAAGAAAGACTTTTCCCACCTACCTGTCTGCAGACATGTCTGTCTCTGAACTCACCAAATCCACTTCATTTCACTACCTCCCCAACCCTCCTAGCAGCAATCACCAAATGCACCCTCTTGTTCCTGCCACAGCAGGTGCAGGAGGGCTGATTCAGCTGTGCGGGCTACCTTCATCCCCAAACAGCTGCTCCCTATCTGCTCCAGGAAGCGGTGGTAAGCCAGATGAAAGCATTGCCCAGGCCAGGAGCTGAGCCACGCTCACCTAGAAGCATTCCAAGGGCCTTAGCTCTGATCCTAGGGACAAAACTTTCCAGGGAGCTTACCTCCCACAGCCCAACCACTGGCTTTGCTACTGGTACACATTTAGGCCGGTCTCATCGGATTGCTTCCTTCCCTGCCCCATTGGCACACACCAGAACAGTGGATGTTACTGGCTTGTACACATAAAAGTCTAAGTCACTTATTCATTCTTCCCAACCTTTTTTTTTTGCTTCGGTCAATCCATCAGTCAGTGACTACAGCAAACTGCATATACCAGCTCTTTCTGTACAGAGGTATACATAACCCTGATGAAGCCACCACTATGATTGTTGTTAATGTGCTAGTACTAAATATATATATGTATAATCTTATGCCAATGTTTGTTTTTATAAAACAACTGTAATATGAAGCTGCAGTTCAAACTAGGAATATGGAAAGGGCTGAAAGGTAGCTCCCAAGTCATACAGAGCTTGCTTTTCATGATAGGGGACTGGATGTCACTTCATTCCTTCAATCCATGTCTCCCACAACACATACATGCACAGGTATACATATGCTCTTACCTTGCTGCTCTGACTATTAAAAACTTGCCTTGAAAGGTATTACACTTGGCTGACTTATAATAGAGATTTCAGAGGTCAGGGTGATATCAATGAGAGCTGAGGATAGGCCACCATTAGAAGGATCTAGCTATGAATATTGCAGAGGAGATTAGATGATTTCAGAGTCCAGGTATCTTTAGAGAAGATGGCAAGACAAGCTTTTCTTTAAATAAGTCCACCCACGACAAGAACAACTCCCACAATACTGACCAATCCCTGCTTTCCAGACACAAACACATCTATAGCAAAGAGCAATGAAGCAGGGAGTAGCACAGAAGGAAATGAACACATTTTCAACAGAAACCTTAGAACATTGCAGTAAAGCACATACACTAAATTAAATTATTAAAAACTGAAAGTAAATTAATATCCCATATTAATTTCTCAAGCAGAGCTTTGTCACCAAAAAGGGGAGAAATAGGAAGATATGTAGTCCTCTTAGGGACTTCCTGTGCTGGGTAAATGACAAGATACCATTCAGAGACTACAGTGTTCAGGGGCAACCTGGATCTCCAGAGTATGCAGCCAGATATTACTTACCCTGACTTATTCTGAAGATGTAGAAATGTAAGTACAGTGTTTTCTGCCAACTTTAGCCATCAATGTTGTTTGTACTAGGATATATGTACTAATTTGAGTTACACGTATATTCCCCAAGGACTTCTGGCAGGTAATTTATCATCAGTGAATGTCACGAAGGCATGCTGCTCCTCTCTGAATCAATCCTTGTATCAGAGTCTTGATAAGCTAACCGATAAATGCATTTTGTACTATCGCTTTCTAGTAATTGGTTCTCAAAGCTTGCTTTTTTCAGACTGCTCCTTTGATACTCTGCAATGCCGTAGACTGTCTGAAGAATGAATAATATTGGAGAGTGTTAAACACACTTGTAAAAGTTATGAAGCCATAAAACTCTATTTGATTCCTCTTCCAGTCTCTTTTCTTACAGTGTGCTGAATTTTAATAGTGAAGAGATCTTATGGGCTTTGAATGAAAGACGCTTTTTCCTCTCAAGCCATGGTTTCCACTGCACTATGCTTGTTGATATTTCATTGCCTGCAGGATGATAGGATGTATATAGGATTTGTTTTCCAAGTCTCTTATCAATAGTGTTTTGGAACATATGACCAACAAAATGTATGCCTGTTTTCTAGGGTTTCCTTTTCAAATGTGTGGTATAAATCAATTCTATATGGAGCTACAGTCACTGTGATACAGAAGCTACACCAAACCACACTTTTGCAAATAGGGGTTGTATTTGTTTTCCTTTGCCTCCTTGTTCCTGGCAACTGTGTATAGGAGCTTCCCATAAACTGAGTCCATTTCTCTTCCTCTTTTCCTAAGGTGTGACTATGTTATGAATAATAGACGCTCCTGCAAAGAAAAATAGCTTTCTTAATCATGTTGCACAGTTTCGACTTCCACCAGCCCATTAACTCAAAATAAACTACTAAGCATTCTAACTGTCTGCTCAGTGTCTGCACAGTGACATTTACCAGGAGAGACGCAGACAAGACATAGTGACTAGAGATTTTTACAGACCAGAATAGTGACACTGTAATCCTGTCCTTTCCCTCCCTATACCCATCATGCCCTTTTCCAGTCTCTATGTCCTTTTCTGGACACAGCTATGTCCAATACAAGTGTTCCTTGACATGTGTTCAAATCCAAAATACAAGTATTAAAATTCACTTGAAATTAATAATAATAATAATAAAAAGGCAATTTAAGCATTCTCTGGTTCCAGGACTTATAGCAAAAAAGACATTGCCTCTACTAAGCTCACTTCTAAAGTCAACAGATGGTCTTGCTACATTTAGATCACTTGGAAGTTGTTCACTCTGTTCTTTGTTACAGAAAAAACCTTGGAAGGAGTTTCAAAAGACTGCACAGAGAAGGCTTTATGCCAATCCTACTTAAACCAGTATTTCTGATATAGTTGTAAACAACTTCTACAGTTGTGAGTAGGTGTAAATGTCGCAGGATGTTTGTAAGTACACATGAGCCAAATTAGGAACAACAAAGAAGGGTCTGATGTTATCACCCCACTATATTTCATGCAGCCAGCCAGTGACAACAGCCCACAGATGCTGAGGCCAGAGATGCTTTGGTAAATAGAGCAATTTGAGCATTCTATAAATCATCAACATAGCAAAATAAACTTCTTGGAGGCATGTGGTTGTGCCTCTTCCTGACAGAAGGTTTGCAGTCTCACTCAAATGTAAATAATTAACTCACCTGAACCATGCCCACAGACCGGTGAAAGGGAGGATACAGCTCCTGTGCTTTAGTAGTGTTTTTATTTTCAAATTATGACCCAAAGCTACTGTTAAAAGGCCACTAACAGAAAGAGATGGTGAGTGAAAGATTTGGTTATTTACTTGCCTCTCCTGTGAAAATCTTGAGGTAAAGCTGAGATAGTGGTCTACTTCCTTGTAATTTTTCCTGTATTAGTTAGTGTAGATAGAATGTACTCTCGGCAATGCCCTACACTTCTTATGTAGATTATCTATTGTCCATTGTCACGTGTCCTAAATTACAAGTCCCTGCTGCCTAGGCTGAATAATAAGATACTTGTAACAGCAGCTGAAAGGAGTAAAAACAAGCAACCAAAACCAGAGCTCCTTTCATTCTTATTTTTCTCTGCCTTTTAACATCCAGCAGGTCACAAAATGAATGACAAGGATTAAATTATTTGGCTGCCAGATTATCTCAGTGGCTGTTCTTAGCAGAATATCCATGGAAATCATTGAGAGGGCAGGATATGAGCAGGTGAATCGAACTCTGCAGGGTCACTGCACATCTGTCTCTCACTGTATTAGCTGCTCCCTGGCATTAGAAAAACTCAGAAAAAAAAGATAACCCATCTAAATGAATGCTAAATATTGAACTAAATCAAAGCAAATAGATGTGGACTTCGATTGTCTAACAAATCCAACCTAAAAGGAATGGGAATTCTGCAGATGACCTACCTGAAATCTCCCATTGTGCTTGCACCTGCCCATCCTTTGAGGTACATTTTGTTTAGTTCCTGTAAAATAAAGACATGCCTCACTAACAGGACATACAAAATCATGAAGTATAAAAAATAAAACTCCGAAGCTACCATCATGTCTTAAGAAACCTTAGAAACCTTAAATTATTATTTCAAAATGCTCATTGTTACGGTGCGGTTCCATTGTTTCTTTGTTGTGTACATTTTCTCATTAGATTGAAAGGTGGTTTGGAAAGAGGACACCCCCCTCTGTGTTTTACCTGGGCAGTGCCTTTCACCATGAAATATTTATCCCCAAAGGGAGATTCCAGGCTTTATTGCAACATGAATAATATATGTAACTTCAGGAATAACCTCCCAAAGACCTATTTACAAGTAAATTTTTCTGTCTGTTCAGCATTGCACTTCCTGACTACATCCAATGACAATATTTTCTTACTTTACGATAAAGGTTGTATTTTAAATAACCTCACTGGCCTATGTATTTACTAACTGTTCTTTGTCCCCTTATCTAAAGTACACCACTTACTTAAATTAAACTACTTATTTAAAAAAAATTCTCTCCCTCCGCTCAGAAAAAGTTGCCATTAGCAACTTAACCTAATGAGCAAGTTACCCCAGTGGATGAGACATCCAATTGTTCAACTTAAATAAAGAGCAAAAGAATTTGCTTTGATCATAGGGGATTGCTCAGTGGGGAAAAGCAGCAGAGGAAAAAATTGTAGATTCTTGTGAAAAGCACGTACAAAGACATCATCTTCTATATTCCTCAGATACACTTCCACCTTTTATAAACCACTTTAGGACAGTAGGACTGTGCTTCCACTCAGAACATCTTAATAGAAGAGAAAAACATTCTATTAAAAATCTGCCTTGCTGATTTTTTATAGAGAGGAGAAAGAACTGAGACAACACAATTTGTTTGCCTAGTCACTCGTAAGTTTTCCCTGATTCCTCTATGTAACTGAAGAGAGGATCATTTCTAAGGATATTCAAAGCGCTACTTGACGAAGACCTTAGCCCAGAGATGCTGTCAGTTCTGGAACACTCTCTCTCATGCTAAAGATGTCCAGCATCACCTGCCCTCTAAACGGCATTCAGTATAAATAACAGAACTTAGTAAACAGATGTAACAGAGTAAGTCAGGAGCATTTTTGCTTAATCATCTTGGATTTTAGGTATTTTTAAGTAAATCCCTCTCTATGTATTTAAGGTGATGTTACTTTGAGAACATTACTAAGCAGTGTTTCTACAGGGGAGAGTCTACTACCTAATAAGAAAAATAAATGTTCCTCAGCCATTGTGCACTTATCTTGGTCTTTCTAAGGTGGACTGCACCTTTCAAGATAAAGTCTGACTAAAACACTAAATGGAAAAGCTGTAGTTGCCTTCTTGGTTACATGGGCTTCACATTTCCCATTGTCTCTCTCAGATTCTTTTAGAGTTAAAATGTCCAATGGACCAGAAAAATGGAAAAACTGAAAAAGAAATGACACCTTACTTAAGTCTGTTGATTAGGCTAGAAGCTTCCAAATGCTAAGTACTAGAGACAAGGCATACTTACCAGCAGTGGAAAATGGAATATTGAGTTATAACAATTACAATTGCCATTTCTGAGCCTTCTAAGTGATGAGAGGGTTCATTACAGATAATGTTGACAGCATGACAGCTCTCTGTAAGATAGTGTAAATACCCACCACACTGCTAATACAGTGTGCTCACCTGCTTCTGTCAGCCACAAGAAACTATCAACACATATGACGAGATATTAGAATGGACTTCCTAAATTAACAAACTCAGCCCCGCTATCAACCAGCTATGTCACACAATCCCCTTCATAATCTGATTAAAGCACATGCCCAAAACTAGCTGGGAAAAGAGGGATCCTTACTCCCATTACATTTCCTGAAAGGACATTGCAGAACCTCAAATATCCGACATTTAGAAACTTCCAATTTTGTACCTAAATGTAATTATGACCCAATTTGTTCTTATGCCTAATATTCCCTTTGGGTAAATGGTAAGGGTAAATTCCCCTCTCTGGTGTTTTTCAATCTATACATCTGTATGCAGGAACTGCATTTCCTCTAAGCCTTTGCTTTGTTAAGATATACAAACCAAGTTATCTTATTCCTTCTTTCTTAGGATAAAAAAGACTTAATCCTAGACGGTTTGCCTTTGTAGTTTTTTTTCTGGCTTATATTCCAGTATTAATTAATCCTTCTCAAGCAGGAGCACCAGCACATGGTGAGAACAGTATATAGTATTGTATCCAGATCTTATAGGATAGATCTGTGTCTCTTCACCTCCGCCCACTCAACTCATCACATTATTTTTTCATGGCTGCATCATACAGTCAGGTCTGTCATACTGTTACTAATATTTAAGTTTTATCTGCTACTGACATTTTGAACAGGTAATCTCCCAGCTGACAGGAAACATTATTTTCTTCTGTTTTTTATATTTATAAAAATACTTCATAGTGCATCTATAACATTTTATGGTATATACTCAAACGTCATATTCACTCATTCTTTAAAAACTGATACTTTAATGTTTACGGAAGCCTGAACAGCACAAACATCCATAATAGAAGAAAGCACTAAAACTAGGTATTTGTTGAGATAATGAGGCAGGAAAAACAAACAAAAAAGACACCACTGCTGTAGCTGATTTAACTTTTAAAACAGTCCATTAGATGTCTTTTAGCAAATTACTTACATGGTTATTTAAGCCAATGGACAGTTCAGGGAATTGGTACTTTGACTTCTAATAGAATTCTAAATTTCTTTATTTAACTTCTTTTATTGCCATTGGTTGCATCAGACATCTGGGAACAAGTTAAAGAAAAGCCAACAAAAAAAAAAAAGAAGCTTTTTGACACCGAGGTCAGAGAATAAAAAGCTACATTGAGAGATCAAACCTACCACAATGAAGAAGGCGTATCTGCAAGGAAAGAAGGACCCATTATTTTTTCCCAGGGCAATACCATTTTTCTATGTGAATATATACAAAGAGCTCAAATTATTCACGCAAACATTTCCATTAGGGTCAACGGGAGTGCAGTGAGCAGGATGTGTAATAGCATTTCTTTGAAATCAGCAGGGTCCAGGAACTCTGTTGTGCTAGATATGGTTTATACACACTGAAAAGTCTTTGGGGCTTTTACAGTCTAAACTATAAAATCTCAGAGGAAGACAGAAACAGAGGCACAGTGCAATTAACACCTTGATGTACCTTCAAGTATATAAACGTCAGTTTCGCCTAGCACAAATGTTTAATTTTTTGCTGGACCAGGGCCAAACTGACTTGACAAGGGTCACATACATAATTCTTGTGGAAGAGTTAAGCACTGAATTCCATTATTGTAGAATTCGAGGCACATCAGTACTCAGCCCCAGACAATGAATCCTGTTATGCCAATTCCAGCCAATAACATGCCATGCACATTCACTTCTGTAACAGCAGTTTTACTGTATCTTTGTAAAGTGATGAAAAAGATTAAGAATAATAAAAGAGATCTAACAATACGCTATTTTTTCTGCTTAATTTAAATGATGGAAAAACCTCCAGAAAGAATAAAAGCAATCTGATCAGATTCCTCAATGGCACCCGCTATATATTATTCATGTCCCAGAATACTCATAATACATAAAATATCATTTTAAAATAAATGTTGTAAAACTGCGTCACTTACTATCATTTTAAATGTACTTGCCTGTAAGGAATACGATAGTATTCTCTATGACAGAACAGAGCTATCTTTTTTTTTCCCTTAATCAAGCCAAATATCTGCTAGAACAAGTTAAAATCAAACTCTCCTCTGAAGCAGTATTTTAAGTATACAGTCTTTCCAGAACAGGCAGTTGCATGTTGCCTTTATGAAGTCTCTGAAGTCACAGTTGGACAACATGACTGGACATGGCATGAACTGTTTGACTGAATCAAGCACAATGCAAAAGGAAATAACAGACTGTCACATCAGCAAGGAGGTATCTGATAGAAACCTCTTGTGACAAATTAGAACCTCTCAGGTCTCTGAAAAGTGGATAGCAAAGCAATGTCCTAAATAAGATTCACTGTTCATCAGTCCTTGTATTTGCAAAGTTTTTCTGTGATTTATTTTTGTTCTTTCTTCATTCCTTCTCAAATCATGTATTTAGCAGGAACTGCCAGTCCTTAAGGAATGTGGCATCTGATGCAGTATCTGATGCTGGATTTATTTTGTTTGGTTTATAGCAAAAATGGATCACATCAGCTACAACAGTGATGTCTTTTGTATAATTTGCTCAGTTTTAAACGCTGCAGCTGGATTTGACTTAGTTCTGTATGTAAGAAATAATACACTGAGATAAAGATATAGAGTCATGTTCTTTTTGTCAGAGGTAGGCTATTATATAAAATGTGTCTTTATCCAGATAGTACAATATAGCTGATGCAAATCCTATAGAGCCCTTGTAAAACTCTGTTCTAAGAGTTGACAGAACCTTACAGCACTCAGAATCTCACAGAGATAAATTCTTTGAATAGACAAGTCATCTACACATATATTTATGCAATTACAGTTACAGTTCTTAAATACAGAAAAACAGCCATGTCTACCAGATACCACCTACATGACCAACTTCCATACATATTAACATGCACTTGCTTCAAGAAATGCATTATTAAGCACCTGCCAATAAATTATTCTGGATTCTAAATATTTTTCTATGAAGTGCTGAGAAATTTTTACCAATTGCATAACTGCAGCTAATCTGTGAATTACTCCAACCGCAAACACTATCCCAGATTAACTTTTGTCTTCCTAAAAGAGCTGTCCTATCTTCACTTCATACAGCAGTGCTTTCTCGTATAACTAAGTAAACAGAGATAAATAACTGAACTCTAGTGGTTATGATAAATTGTTCTACATAGATTGCTGCTGTGTATTGCCTCATTTCCACGATGTTGCTTCACTGCATACTGACAACTGAAAACTGTTCCTTTAGAAACCTCTTTCCACATGCCTTAGTCTTCACTCACCAATAACTTAATTTTTTATCTTTTCAGTATAGACACTGACAGGTCACATGTATCAGACCATAAAGAGTTGTCATGGCAGATCAGACTACTGGTCCATCAAGTCTGGTATTCTGTCTTGACTATATCTCAGAGGAAGGTGCAAATCCTCATAATGCGACAAGCAACTACTCGATGGTACCCATAAGGGCAACATTTCTTTTCCACTTTGACAATCAGCTTATACCCAGAAGCACAAGATGCTATTATCCTTTAAATAGTTTCCTATGCTGTGCATGACAGGCTCCCCTTATGACTGATATCCAACAGGACACTGTTGCAGCTAATAGGCTCAAAATCTAATTTGGTGAAAGAAGAACAAGACTAAAAAGCAAGGTTAGCAATAAAACTGGTTTTCAAAACTAAGACTGAAGCACAGAGAAAAAGATGGATTCTGTGGCACTACCTTTGTTAAAGTTTTATATGCAAGCTGTGCGATGATTTCAGATTCACACATGACTAATGAGGAAGACAAAGCATTTGGAACACTCATGGAGTCCATGGCCTGGATTTACCAGCTCTCCTAGAGTAAAACCTGAATACTGGCCTTCAATGGCAACAATTGCTCATACAAAGATACTGCTTTTATTAGTGTTTCCTGGTGGTATTTTGCATGTCAGTTCCCTGAAAAGGACTGTTCAAAAGAGCTGCACTGATGTTTTACTGAAATTAATAAAAGCCTCTGATCCCATTATCCCGTGATTCTAGCATTTCTGGACCTACTGCTCAACAATCCACTGTGCTTGGAATAACTCAATTTATGTGATTTGCAGTCTATTTCATAATTATTTTCCATAATTTAGAGCAGATTATGCAGAATATCCCACAGAGATCAGCAAACCATCTGAACTCTCGCTAGTTCTGACAAAAGTCATTGAGTTGTCATATGACTGTGAGTTCAGATTTCCTTTCTATTGATGGGTAGCCATATTTCCATTCTTTGGAATCCTTATTTTTATCCAAAATCTGACATCTTCTCCCTTGAAGGGAGTCAGCTATTAATCTCTGCTGGCATTTGAACTTAATCAGTGGGAAGAAAGAGCAGCAGAAGTAGAAAAATGAGAAACACTATCCAGACAACAGTTAGGAAAAAGTAATTTGTATAGAAATTTGAAACAGAAAAAAAAAAAACATGTTTTCATGGACAAATTAGCAACCTATTGAAGGTTACTAACTCGGTAATTTATACTAAAACATGTTATTTCCCTCAAACATTTGAAAGATCAATAAATACAGGAGATTAATTTTTCTGAGTTTTGTAAATGGAAACAACTGGAAGCAATTACCTTAAGCTGAAAACAAAGGAATTAATGAGATAAGAGCAAAGAGAGAGCTGTTAGTTTCCAGAATATCAGCCAAATATGATATGTCAAGCTCAATAACGTGTAAGAATTTGGAAAGTTCTTAAACCAGATGAAGACATTAGCAAATACATTGTGTGAGAAGAGATTCTACATTTGCAGCAGGACAGACATGCCCTGTGTGTTTCTATTTATAACTGTTATAGTCTGCACATGTGAGTAACAGGAGAATTAAAATGTTCCTGAGTTTTTTTAATAAGTAGATATAAATGAGTACATTTACGATTAATTTCCACGAAAGCAAATGTAAAATAAACATTTTCAATATGATGTTCATTGGATTCTCTGCAGTATGTATTTCTAAAACAAATATGCCATCTAAAAGGGAAATGCCCACAGGCTTATAAGTTTACAGAAGTCAATGTTGTTTGTCCAGAGTTTGCTGTTAAATTAGTCTCTATTTTAACAGCTGTTTTCATACAGAATATTTTCCCAAGAGAGTGTTGTATGGCAGATTTTCAGTTATATGAAAATCTAGGCATGTTGATATAAAACAGACTACTAAAAGTTGTATGTTTTCAAAAAGGATTTCACTGTTTTTAAACACCTTGACAATAAAAGACCAATCTAGAGCTCTCCAGAAAATTGTCAAACACCCACCAATGCATCACAGAACATCTAAGTCTATGGGCTGGAACTGTGGTCACTTTACATGTTCTTCCCGAAGGAAGAGTAGTTTGAACCTTGCTTTACCTCTGCTGCAATGATCTGCAGTTGCACCCATCTAGCTGACAGGATGGATCTAGTTATTCCTACGCTATTGGTACCATCCTGGCTTTTCAACTCCAGCTTCAGCAGGCAAGGGCAAGATTAGATTTACTAAAGTAAACATTCCATCTACCTGATCTGACAGCCTGATGTTACTCAGTCTGCAGTATTTTTAGGCAGTGACTAACAGTAAATTGCCAACATATGAAAAACACTTTATTTCCTGCTAGCATCTTTTTTCTCATTGATCTACCTCCCTGTAATACACATGAGAAGATGACATTTATTTAAACTCTGTCTCTCTTTAAAAAAAAATCCAAGTCTTCAAACCACTAACATGTATATTATTTAGTCAAATTTACTTAAACTGCAGGCATGTTGTAAATCATCTGCTTCTCTCCTGAACTACATAGGTTACCTACAAATATATAATGTGATTACACACAGTAAATTAATGGTAATCCTTTGCCTCCACTAGACAGACACATTTTCCAGCTGGCCAAGGTCTAGGTGGTTCTCTCTAGGGCCTCTACTGTGTGCAACTGTGAGGCTGCTAAGGGTCAATGGGCTATAACCTGACGCTCTCAGTCACATCTTTCAAACCTGGACTGATGGAGTCTATATTAAAACCTTTTGTCCAATGATCCTGCTTTAGCAACAAATAACAAAAGATACTTAGAAGTTTGATGCTGGAATATCTCAGCTATAGGCTGAGAGGAGATCTCATAAATGTTTATAAATATCTCAAGGGTGGGTGCCAAGAGGATGGACCAGACTTCTGTCGGTGGGGCCCAATGACAGGATGAGGGGCAACGGACACAAACTGAAGCACAGGAAGTTCCATCTAAACATGAGGAGAAACTTCCTTACTTTGAAATGCCAGAGCCTTGGACCAGGCTGCCCAGAGGGGTTGTGGAGTCTCCTTCTCTGGAGACATTCAAACCTGCCTGGACACCTTCCTGTGTGATCTGCTCTGGTGAACCTGCTTTAGCAGGTGGGTTGGACTGGATGATCTGCAGAGGTTCCTTCAACCCCAACCATTCTGTGATTCTGTGTAATATTCAGATCCATGTGTTTGGATGAAGCCACCCAATCTTTGCTTGTGTTTCATACTTGTTAGGCATATGTGTCTAAGGAGATAAAATTGCCTATGAGAAATATATTCTAGAATGTCTAAGGAAACCAGGAAGGAAAGTAATTTGAAGCCAGGGACCTAATTAGGAATACATTGAAATTCCAGTGTCTCAGTTGTACTAGAAAATGCAAAAGCTGACTGCATCTACTTAACATTGGGATGTATCTCCAGGGATAAACAAGTATCTCTAAATGCTTCCTGTCCACAGGGACTGGTATGGGTGAAACACTGGAGTGTTATGAGAACTGGATTTGGAGACTGTCCTCTTGAATACCACTTGAGATTTTTATTTATTTATTTAATTTTTAACAGTGGCAAGGGGCAAGGAAGAAAATAGATTCAGGCTTATTTCAGTGTTTGGACAATCCACAAAACACCTAAATTACAGATGAAAACATATCTGTCCATGTTCTACCAGACTTTTCATGTAGAAATAACATTGATTAAACGATACAAGCCATTGTGAGTTCATTGCATCATGTTTCACATTTAGTCCCAGTTCCTTTCTATCTGCAGTTCAAGTTGGTTTTTATCACATCTATGAAGCCTTGAATAGCCTGGGATCTTAGTACATTAGAATGTGCTTTCCTTAAGCTTCACTGTAGAATCTTCCATGGATGGCAATCTAGAATACAGAATTTCTTCCAAAGGTGGCAGATCCTAGTAAGAGCAGAGGTGACACCAGAGGACAGAACACAGAAGGAAATTGAGTTTTTGAAATTACTCGATGTAGTTAGAGGGTAAGGACAAAGAAACAAACTATTTTAGAAAACATATCTTTTTCATGTTAAGCTTAGTTATTAGAAGTCAGTATTCAAAACTTTCCTGAATTAATGTGTGTTGATCAATACTCCCTCCTGAGACCTTTTCTGTTAATACTTCTTATTTGATAAGAGGTGTATGCAATTCATTCCCTTTTGTGATCCTGAAGAATTTGAAATTTACAGTTGCAGAAAGCAAATACAACTGATCCAGCTTTGACTTTCCAGCTGTATGCCTCACGATGTCTACACATGGTCAGAGAGCAGACCTGGGTGAAGTGATAAAGATGTTATTTTTCACATTTGCAGGTTTAGGGCTTGTTGGGTTTTTGTTGGTTTTGAGGTTTTGTTTTGTTGGGTTTTGTTCTGTTTGTTTGGGATTTTTTTGTTGGTTTTGTGCAGGTTTTGTTGTTGTTGTTATTGTTGGGGTTTTTTTGTAAAAGGACTACATTTCTGAATAAGGACTCCCATGCTCCAGTTAGACTGCTTTTCATTTAAATGGGTTGTCTGACAAAGCAAATATTTTCCCTTGAGGAAATCTACACTTTCTGACTTCACAGTGCAGGAATTCTCTCACAGCACATGTAAATGCTTCTACTTGGTCTTTTGCTCCAGTATTGTAGGCTGGCAGATGCATAAGGTCAAATGAATTGGTGCACATCCAGTGGCTGCATTCACTACTATGTAGCTTATTATTTTAGAAGGTGTTGTACAGAATTCCTCCTTTCTCATAAGAATTTCTCTTCAAAGTTTTCAAACTTGTTTAAAATACTTTACAGTCAGTGTAGACCATTTCATAGAATCATAGAATCATTTCAGTTGGAAGAGACCCTCAGGATCATCGAGTCCAAGCATAACCTAACTCTAGCACTAAACCATGTCCATAAGAATCTTTAAACGCCATTTAAACCCCTCCAGGGACGGAGACTCCACCACTTCCCTGAGCAGCCTGTTCAAATGCTTCACAAGCCTTTCCATGAAGAATTTTTCCTAATATCCAATCTGAATCTTAAAATTTGATGTCTCCTTCGAGCCGGAATCGAACCAGCGACCTAAGGATTACCATGGAGCAGCACCTCTACAGTCCTCCGCTCTACCAGCTGAGCTATCGAAGGGACCTAATTTCATAGAGCCCATTGAATTATATATCTGCAAAAAAAAAATCAGTCCCTTGCTAGAAGATCTTTTAGCTCCATGGAGTAAAAACACATTAAAATAACAAGAGATTTGGAAGGATAAGGTAAAAGATGGAAGGTAGTGGCAGTACAGTGAAGATGTGATAATTCTTCTAGAAAGTAATGAAGACATTTGATTTGAGAAATCCTTGCAAGAGTCGGTTTAGGAACTCCATTGTATTTAGTCAATTCTAAACACGTTAAATGAATATTGATTTTGGGCTAAACATTGCATGGCCAAGTTCCACACTCAAAAACCATAAAAGTAAAGGTGCTTCTTCTCTTTTTGCAATGTGAATCCTATTCACAGACACTCTTTCCAGAAGTATCCAGTAACAAGATGAGAAGACTTAGAGATCACTGACATTCCAGGTAGATGAGCATTCCTTTAAGGGTTTTGCAGTGCTTGAAATGTTCAATATATATTCTCTATTGTAGAAACTTGGTGGGACTAGGGATTGCAAAATGTCAACAATTCCAGACAAGTACAAGCACTTAAAAGATTCTCACCAATGTCAGATTAAAATTTTCCAGAATATACTTTAAATTGCTTTTAAGGATACACCATTGAGGGTCATGTAAAAAAATCAGTTATTATTTAACAACTAAAATTCCACTAAAACTTTCACGTACCACCAAACAATGTAAAGCTCAGTATTGTCCAGATTTTAGTCAACCTGATTTTTTTCTTTATCAGGAATAGAATAACAATCTAAACACACATCAGCCTGGAATTCATCGACCACAGGACTCTCAACCTTCTAGATTTTTGAATAAGACCAAAGGCTGTTTAACCAGCAGAAAGCCTACAAGCAAGTTCTCATATGGGATAATTCCACAGTCAATAATCCTGTCTTTATTGCTCACCTCATAATTAAAATACAAGATCTACTGCAAATAATTTCTTGGTGCTGAAAAACAGGATTTCAGACATGGGGTACACTACAGTCAAACAGTATCCAACAAAAAATTTCCTTCATTTGGGGGGCCAAGGGGAAAAGACTGTTCAAAGACAATGATCTAAGCCTCCCAGTTTGAATTTGTTTCTAATAATAACAGAAGCTTTATCTACCTCTCGCTGAAGAGACTGTTTTGTCACAGTTCATAAATTGTTGAAAACAGTTTCCTTTTTGTGAAGTTTTATAATCAGTCCTCTTTAGCTTTATAAAACAGTCACCAATTTAGTGCCTTCTATAAATCAAATGCCTCCCACTTTCAAACTTTAATTGCCAAAATAGTGACAACAGCTCTCTTTTAAGTAGATAGAAGCAAACTAAATCTGTTTTTAACACCCTGGTTTAATGGTTCCCATAAGTGAAATGTCACCTGGCTACTTGAGAGGGAAAAGATGCCAATTTCAGTGACTGCCTGCATGATGTGTTTTCTTCACCCTTGTGTGATAATGCATTTAGCATTACTGAAAAGTAAACTTTCACAGGTACATTACTGAATCCATATATCATTTTGAGCTTCAAATTAACAAGTTAATAAAATATTTTCAAGAAAAAAGAACAACTATGGGTCACTTGAGAACAATTACAGGTATGTCAAAAGTTCTGGAGATGTATAAGAAAGAGAGTATTTATTTCCCAGATGTGTTGTTGCTTAAAGCAGTAGGTCTGATGCTGAAATCACAATTAATATCCCAGTTCAAACTGTAAAAGCAGATTCAATAATAAAGATTATTTGGCTTCTAGTATTTGGTTTAAGTATCAAATAACAACAGAAATACAGAAACATTTAACTAAGGTAAGGCTGAAAAATAATTGACTTCATTACTTCATTATGGCATTGACCTGGAGTCCTTTGTTACACCAGTGATAATGTAGCAGAGATCCAGCTACTCTGTATTCCAAACTCATTTGCTCTATTACACTGGCCACAATCACACTGTAATACTAAGGGTTCATGTTACTTGAAAATTAGGAATTTGACTCTTCGGTGTCAAGATTTTCCAGATTTTGTCCATGAGACACCGTTCTGTAAGATGCAGTACAACAGCATGACTAGGGCTATACTGGGGATAAAAAGGCATGGAGACACAGAAATATATACATACATATAAAATTCACCCAGGACAGAGTAACATTTCCAGAATATTTTTAAAACTGCTGTTTTGAAGTCATTCCAGTTCACTGTTGAAAGTATGCCAGGAGCTGCATGGGAATCTATGAAAACTGGAATGAGGAACAGAGTCCACAAGTTGTAAGGCCTAGTTGAACTGAAGCTGTTTTGTGCCTTGAAAAGTTTGTATTTCACCATAGGGAAAGGCATTATGTCATGTTTAGGTTGTTTCTGTCAGGCAAGGGAGTCAGACCCTAGAAAAGAAGCACTAGCCCAGATGAGTTAGCAAATAAAAGGAAGCAATGAGGACATAGTAATAGCTGCACCGGGTCAGATGAAGGACCAGTTGCTCAGTATCTCAAAGAAAGAGATGAGGAGACACTTTGGCAAGCTGTGCATGAAGCAGGACAAATACATGATGATGCTTCCCAGGGAATATTTTCCCAGCTTAACAGCCAGAGACTTACAGTCTTCTTTAAAGTTGCTACCTACTTAACAGTTGCTACAGGACCTCATATTGAGTTATGTAACTCTTTTTTCAATCCATTTATGGTTTTGGCCTCTAAAAAAATCCAGAAGATTCTACAATTTAACTTAGATTTTGCCTTGACAAGTATTTAATTTTATTTGCCTGAAAGCCACTATTTAAAATTTCATTGGGTGCCACAGGTTCTTTTCGTTATGACGAATACTGAACAATTCGCCTCATTCATCCTTGTGTGATCAGTGATTTCATAATTTTACTCAACCTTTATCACCTGTTTCCTGAGTTCTCCTCTTCTCTAATTACTAGTCTTATTTGTCTCTTCTCATTTGATGTAATTCACTGTCTCTGATCACTCTTATCATCCTTTATTGCTTTACTATATATTTTTTGTGGTAGGTAAAGTGAACTGAGTGTACCATGGACCTCTACAGACATGGAGATGTTTTGTTCTTTTCACAAATCCTTTCCTAACGATTCCAAACATTCTGGGTTTTTTTAATCACTGTTGTGCATTGAGCTGATATTTTCAGAGACTCTTCAAAGTAGTTTCATAATCTTATTCCTGACTAGTAATATAAAAAGTCCATTTGGTTATATAGGCAGTCACTTTTCTTTTTTTTAATGTAATTTTGCATTTATCATGCAAAGTAATATCAATGCTAAATTATATCTGCTGTTTGTTTTCCTGTCACATGGTATCATAGCATCCTTCTGCAACATTTTGCATTCAAATTTAGCTTTTACTATCCTCAGCAATTTTATATCATCTGCAATTGTCACCTCAATATTCCTTCCATTTCCAGATCAGTTATGAATATGCTGAAAAGCAAGGTCACAAAACAAGGTCCTGAGAGACTCCAAATATAAACTCTGTCTGCAGCGACAAATGATCCCATATCCCTATTTCTATTTTTGTTTTCTATCTTTTTCTACTCCTATCTTTAAAACATCTTATGACATAACCCATGACAATCTCATTTCTTTAATGACAGCAAGTGTTTGACTCAAGATTTTGTGAAAAAGTTTATGGATATCTGAATAGAATCTGCTATCCAGATCGGAGAGATGGTTACTGACTCCTTCAAACAACAAACCAATCTGTGAGTTTGTCATTTACCTCTATAGAAGAGGATCATGTACAGATATTAACCTATTATACGTATGCTATCTATATATAGCCTAAGTATATTTTCTGCTGATCCATCAGGGAAGAAGTCAGATTAAGCCATCCATTCCCAATTTTCTGATTCACCACTACAGACCTCTCTGAAATTGGTGATTCTGTTAATTGTGACAAGAAGATGAGATGACAACATAGCAGAAACACTCAGAAATTTCTTACCTAAGCTCCTCCAAAATTCTTGGACAAATACGATCAAGCCTAGTACTGTTAATTTTATTGAGTCAATCTAAAAACTTCCCTTAATTCTTCAGTTCCAGACGAGAGTTCCACAAAGATCATACCAGAGGTGAAACTTACAAAATTACTACCTCAATAGTGAACACCAATACAAATAACCCATCCATATCTTCTACTATGTCCTTACTGCCTTTGTTATTTCTTAGCCTTTCTCTTCTTATGCCTTAATCATTTATTTGCTGCACAGTCTCTTTGACAAATCTCCATGAGTGGAGAGTGACTTGTTTCCTCAGGAAAGTCTTTAGCTCCCTCAGGTCCAATGAAATCCCTAAAATAAATCATGATGCAATTTCAGTTTGCATTCAAATGAGAACACAGAGTATCTCTTGCACCTTGAGCAGTCCTTCAAACCTGTTTAAGGTGAATGTAAAATATGAGCATTCTTACTAATAACTACAAAGGGGTGAAGACAGTGGAGAATCAGCTCTGCCAGATTTATACTGTGCTTATGAACTTTTACAATTACATGCCACTTTGTACTGAAGAGCTACTGTGATGTCCGAAAAGGAATCCCTAATATTTTCCTGCAAATCAGGAGCTCCTTGGTACACTTATTGCACACATTAAATACCTATTAAAAATGTCTGGTTTGGTACCTAAAAACAAGGGTTTATTTCCTGTTTGATAACTCAGCGTAAAGTTAATGGAAATGTTTGCACAATTTATGTTTATAATGTGTCGGAATATAGATCAATGTTTTCTGGTGATGGAAAATTTTATATGTTGTTATATTTATGAAGAGGGGACAGAATAACAACTTCAAAGGCAAGAGTCAAATAACAATTTATCGCTGTGTTCTTTTGTACTGGACAGAGTTTATGATGCCTTTAAAAAATCTGACTTTTACGTATCCATAAAAAGTTGGTGGGAAGGAGACAGTTAAAACCTAACAGCAAAATCTTACTTGTGTTAAAAACAGGGGGTTTACCTGAATATGGGGAAAGGACAGGAACATTTTCTGTTTGCTACTTTTCTGATATTTAATCAGAGTTAAACCCAGGTTATCCTACAGCAACTTTGAATTGTGAATAAGGAGCAAAAGAAAGGGAGAGGGTGACTCTTCAAGATTTCACTTTGTGATCAGAATATTATTAGGGTTGAATATGACATCACTTCAGAATGACATTGTAGTGTAGTTCAAAAAACATAGATGAGGTCCTCAGAAGAGCAAACAAAAAAGCAAGATACATTCTTGAACAAGAATGCATAAATTTTCTGATCTCCAGCACAGAGGTTGGAGTCAGTTATCATTTTGCAGTAAATTCATTTGTATCAACAAAGCTGAGGGAGACATCAAACAGAAAGCTTTAAAAGCATATGTTGGAAGCCTCAAGACACAGCTATCATGTTTGGCAATGAAGAGACAAAGATACCTTTCAGGAAGGTCTTTTTAATCTTATCTCTGGTTTAAATTTCAGTTTTTCCTTTCTATTTTTCCTCTTCTCCTTTTCCATTTTATTGAAGTCATGTTCAACATTAATAATGCAATACTCAGCCTACCACCAAAGAGTATCTGCAAAGCTAACAACTACCCCTTTATTCTGAGGAACATACAGGGGACTTAGAAAGTAAGAAAACCTGCACAGGGGGATAGAGATCTTCCAAAGACAAGGCAAAAGGGCTTTGAAGGAGATGCAGATGATAATGCAGAAGCTCTCTAGTCCCTATTGCAAGTGCTTTATTGCTGTGCTAATCCCCGAAGCATAACCTAATGTAACAGTGTATCTACCTGAGATAAGGGGGTGGGGGGGGCGGGGGGGACTACCAACTAGAACAAAGGCAGGAATGTTGGATGTAGTTCACCTCAGAAGAAAGAGATTTCTATCTTTAAAATATTTTCTATATCTATATTCTCTAATACTATAGATCTCATAATAATAGATTTTGCTGTTGGGAAAGGCGAACTAAATGTTATATGTGTGCTGTAATTTTGTTACACAATGTTACAAGCCAAAAGGAAACACAGTTTACACACACTGCCCTAAGGAAGGGTTCAGGTAGGTACTGTCTGTGAATAATCACAGAATTCTTCTATGTCCCAGGCACATTTCTCCCCATTATAGTAGTTTATTCTTTGAACTAACAGAGATGGAAAATTCAACAAGTAGACTACTTTAAAGGTGACAACAAACAGTTCTGGAGTCAGCGCTGGTGACCTCTGTGCATTTATAGTTTAGGCTATCACTCACTGCTGGTCCATAATCAGAATCTTCCAAAAGTCAGTATGGAGAAGTGCAGAAGAATTGCCCTCAGAACATAAACATTCCTTAAACAGTCCTGCTGCACTCAGTGTCTTCTAAGGATTACTTCTGTCCTTTTCTGTCGAGCTTGCAGTTAGCAAGCAGAAGTTAGTATAGATGTGACGACTTAATCTAGTCTGCCTGAATTCTATGCTAATCGGAAGCTGTGACTGGCACAGCATCACACCAGGGAGTTTTTGTTAGCCACTCAGGGCAGGGCTGTACCAGCAACTTTTGGATACAAAAATCAAGCAGAAAAAAACATATGAGTAGGTGGTCTCTTGAATGTCTCTACCAGAATATATTTTCCTCACTAATAAGACAGACCTCAGAGTAGCCCAAAAGTTCTCCATTAACATCAGTTGTAGCCAAGACGCTCAGTCCTAGCCTTATACAATGTTTCGGTGTTTTCACACATCTACCAACTTATCTTCTTTAATCACAGAACACTGGCTCACAGGATGTCTGTGTTGGTATGTAGGGCAGCTATACATGTGGTGACACTCAGGAAGCACATGTGGTGGAGCATGACTACATCTGGGAAGTATGCTTCCCAGCAGGTCCTACAACAGATAGCGCACCTTAGGAGGCACCCAAAATTGCAGAGTAGCACTTTCAGGTCATTCCTCCCTGTGCCCAAGGATGATGGGATCAGCACACAGAGTCCTGGAGCTAGACAGAGAGTCTGTGGCTCTGAGATGCAAACATGAAAGATGAGATGGCAGTATCAGGGCCCTGATGGCATTAACAGGCCCTAACGGTCCTTATCAGCCTCACTTGGAGCCTCCACCCATACCCTCTTCCCATGAGCACAGAATAAGCAAGCAGACAAGTTAAGATTTAACTGTGTGAGATTCACGCCAAATATGGGACAGGGCTGAGAGAGCTGAATCTGAATAATTGGTGGCCTACTTGTTACACACTAAAATAAGGAATAAACATGTAAGTGCCAGCTTGCTCTCAGATTCTCCTAATACTTTAATGCTGCAGGGATTTATGTTCTCTCTTCTCTCAGTCTCCTGCTCCCTGTGCTCCAAGAACCCAATCTTTCCTCAGCAAATGCTTCTTGAGCAGGGAGCTCACTCTCCTATGCACTTCTCACTTCCTTAATCAATGCACTTTTTTTTTTTTTTTTAATTTCGCTATATCAGATGTACATACTGTAAAATATGTAGTGTAACTTCCTGTTTCTGAATTGAGGGTCTGACTGGTATGCTCCAGATTGAAAACTCTTAGCTAATAAGATTTAGTGTTCCCTTCAGCAAGAGCTCTCCTAGGAGACCACTGTTGTTTTTTTGTGATATATAGTATTTCTATAACAGAACATATCAAACTCAGAAGTGACTGCAATGTTAGGTCTGCTCCTGCATATGAGCTTCCTAAATTAAAATCATAATAAATAGAAAAGGATCAAAGTGCTGTGGATGCTGTTATTCCACCTGCTTGCTTTCTCTGTTCCACAAACAGTGCAAATCATAGCAGATCTTCTTAAAAGTTACCATCTTACACAAAAACTGGTCCAAGGCTCTGATCATTCAACACCTTGTAAAATTTCAAAATCCTTAACCTCTCATTAAATGCCAGTGAGAGTTTCCAGCAGGGAACACAGCATAATGCTGGGTGAAAAGTGAAACTCTGAATCACAGAGCATTATTGCAGATGCTTACAGGTACAAAGAAGTGTCCTTTAGCACGCATTGTTCACATCACAATTTTCTGTCCTGTATGGAGAAACCCAAAATGAATAGCACTGCACACTAGCAGAGATTTTTTTGAATTGTCACCAAAAGCATACCCATTTACTTGACTTTTTTGTATAACCGTTTTCTGATGATTCATGGCATGTGAAGAACATTGTAATAGATATTGATCTAAATTCTGCAGATTATTGCAACCTACACCTATTCTTGCTTTTACTTATACAAGGTTGTAGAGGTAACCAGAAACATATCTTTTTACTTAGATCTTGATCTACTCCTTATGAAAGAAGCCTCTATCAACACCATCGAGTAGGATTGGCCACCAGATGTCACCCATCTTCTATGGGCTCCCCCCAAGTCTGTGCGTGCAGGCTTGGGAAAACACATCGCTCTCCAGAAGCCGTGCTAAATAGAGACTGTCTCGCCACTACAAAATATAGTCATCTTCTCATTACAAAAATACATTATCTCCCTTTGCTCTAATGGCTCCTAAACACTGAAGCTCTAGCAGCTTGCAGAGTGTGTTTAAAGACAACCTAAGAAGATGAAAACCCTTCAACTCCTGATCACAAACACCCGTGTCTAATGCTTTGGAAAACGTTAGCTGATGTGATGCACACACCTAGCGCAGCCAAAACCACAGCTGCTGCCACACACCAGATCCGCGCCTGACCTTGCTGTTTGCGGGGCTGTGAGGATTTCGGTGGACGCGCCCGGGGAGGCAGGAGGGGGCTCTTGGGAAGCTGGTTTGGGGTGCGCGGTCAGCCAGTGCTCTCCCAGGCACGTCTGTCTGTCCCTGCTTTCCGGACCTCTGCCTGACAGGCCGCCCAGCACCGTGAGGCGGCAGCGACGGTTTCCCTGGCTGTTCCTCCCTGCCGGACCCTCGGTGGGCTCCGCCAGGCCTGAGCGCGGCCGCTCGCTGACCGGACCCCATGGGAGCGGCAGAGCCGGCCGCGGGCAGGTGCGAGAGGAGAAGGACCTGCTCACAGCAGGGTGAGGCCGGCGCTGCGGCGGGGGCCGAGGCCGCCCCTCAGGAGCACCGAGCTGCGGAGCGCCGAGACGACGCCTCACCGGCGGGCTCGTGGGCGTTTCCCGCCGCTCCCGCCCCGCGCGGCGCAGGGCTGTGCACGGACGGCCGCTGCCTCCTCACCCCGCCGCGCGCCTCTCGCCCCCGCGCGCTCCGCGGCCGGGCAGGCACTTTGCACACGCTCCCTCGCTGTGCCTGGGCCCGTCACAGGCGCTTCCGGCCGGGCAGAGCCGGTCGTGCCGCTCTGCACACGCGGGCGGGCGGGCGCTGCCGTGCGGGGCTGCGCCGCGCGCGCCCTCGCGCTCTCTCTCTCGCGCTCTCTCTCTCGCGCGGCTCTGGCAGTTTGCAGACGCTCCCTTGCGCCCGCCCGCCTCCAGGTGGCCCGGCCCCCACGGCGGGCGCGGC
Organism: Patagioenas fasciata; assembly: GCF_037038585.1. Taxonomy (NCBI): domain Eukaryota; kingdom Metazoa; phylum Chordata; class Aves; order Columbiformes; family Columbidae; genus Patagioenas; species Patagioenas fasciata. Next base: position 7,926,236 of record NC_092526.1, on the reverse strand, counting down.
GGCCGCCCCTCCAGCGCGCGCCGGCCTCCGCCGCGGACCATGGGCGATGCGCTCCGCCCGGCGCGGCGGGCTGCGCACAGGCGGCGCCGGAGGAGGTGAGGCGAGGCGAGGCGACGCTGGGTGTGGGGGTGGTGGGGACCGGTGCCGCGCCCAGCCCCACTGTGGGGGGTCGCCAACCGCCGTTGCCCCCTCAGGCCGCTGCGGCTCTGCGGGCCGTGAGGGAGAGCGGTCTCTCGCCTCAGCTCCCCGAGTCGCGGCCGCCGCAGCCGTGCGGGGCGGGAGCTGCACCCCCGGTCACATCCCCCACTCCGGGGGCCGGCCCGGCGCGGGGGAGCCACCTGCCCGGGTGCTGCGGGGCGGTGCCGGCGGTGGGCGCCGTGTGGAGTGGGAGGGAGGGAGGGAGATCGCCGAGGCAGCCGCTTCGGTGCGGCGGGGCCCGTCCTTCCCGCGGCTCAGCCGCCCCCGTCACCTTGCGTAACGACCTTCCGCGCTCGGCCCGGCGGGGAAGCGCCTCCGCCCGAGCGGAGCCGGGCCCGGGAGGTGCCTCTGGAGGGGATCGGCCCCGGGGGGCCGCCCGCTGTGCTCCGGGCGGCGGTAGGAGTCGAGAAGGGCGGGCAGGCGGCGCGGAGGGACGGAGCTGGCGGAGGTTTTGCCGGAGCGCGGGCGGCGAAGCTTTGCCGTGGATGGGAGGATGAATCTCGGGCGAAAGTCTGTTGAAATCTCCCCGTTACGATCCGGTTTATTATACAATCCCTTGATTCCACCCGGTGCTGGTTTCGTTTCCTCTTCAGACTTCACAAACCTCTAGGAAGTGAATTTGAGAAAAAGGTTCCTGAAAACTGTCATCTCTGTGCCAACTGTGCTTTGGTCTGGCACGTCTACTACTTTTTCGCTGGAGGTGCATTGAGCTTTAGATTGGAAATAACGATGCTCTTCATTTGTCAGGGTCAGTATTTCTTACACATCAACATTATCTTGCGGTTTGCTCATAGGGACTCACCTTTATGTGAAAAGCAGTGGCTGACTTGATGTGATTGCATAGGTGTGCAGACCTACATTAAGCAAGAATTTGGGGGATTTTATTGTCCCCCATGATATTTAGCAACTATTTACGGTAAAATTACTTTTTAATATATTTAGGGAGACAATAAATATCACTCAGCTTTGAGGAGCTATATCTTGGTAGAGGCTTTCCTCACTATTAACATAGGGATTGTAGGTTCCATCTTTTCAGAGGCAGTATGATATGAATCTCATCTTTTGGGTGAGTATTTCTCTTTCAGGCATTGTAGTCAGTAAACTTAGGAAATGAATTCTTAATTCTTGTATTGTATATTGATACGTCAATCTCTTCTGGTAACTGCAGCAGCAATAGAATACTCTTTAAATGAAGGCTCACTCTTGAGATTCATATTTTTCTGGTACACAATCTTATTTGTCTAAAAAGCTCTGTCACCTTGTCCCCATGAAGTAGTATGATAGCTTTTTCAATAGCGTGACTCATAATCATAGATACAGGAGTGAATTTTGACTTAGTACTGTGCAAGTGCTTTATCTCAGCAAATAGCTTTGTGCGTAGAAAATGCAAGTAGGGTGGAGGGAATGTCTGATACTGTATCTGTTAATCTTTCTCATCGGGAGGGCATCATTTGAACTTGTTTGCAGGATAGGAGTATGTCTTTACTCTCAAATCAGTGAGGCGATCTCAGTTCTTTCAAAATACTTTTGCTATTCCATGACTGAAAAGCTTTTAGCGGAACCGGTTAGTTCTTGTTATTTATTATTGAAACCATTTTGCCTGGGGACACCGAGTCCAATTTAACCTGAACGGGTGACTTACCTTTTCCCTTCTTCATGCCTGTGTAATCACCCTGTGACTGTTCTTCATGAGAAACTCTGCTCGCTGCAACACCCACAGTTCACATAATTACTTGTACAAAGTCTAAAAGTAGGAAAAACCTTTCACCTTTTTTTTTGTTCCTTTGTTTGTTGGTTTGCTTTTTTGGTGGTGGTGGTTTTCTCACATGTGAGGTAACTTTAACTATTGTTTCCTGCTCTTTACTTATACAAGATCCAGTAGGGAATAGTTTACTCTTAAAATGGCCCACAAAGCAGTATGTTTAGCGAAAGGAATATCTGCTCTTCATAGTTCAATGTATGTGGACTGTTTTCTGTTCCTCTTATATAGAATATAGATTTATTTTGTGTGAACAGAATAAGGATTAAAGAAGAACATATGCTTCCGCTTTTTTTGGGTGATAAATCCATCTTGCTGTCCAGAAGGAAGGCAGCTTATACAGCCTAGCCTGAAAAGATGCTGAAAGACAAAGTGACTGAATATAAGAAGATCAGGTTGTTTAAGCTCCCAAAACTAAACTGCCTAAAACTTAAAGCAGCCAGTGACATTGGGTACAAAACACCTAAAATCCTTAATCTGGTTCATGAAATAGAATCTGGCAAAATAGTGAAGTGTTCTGAATTCCTGCAATGACTTAGAATAAAGACAATTGCTCTACAATTTTAAGCCGTCTTTCTCCACTCAGATTCCCTTCCTTTCCCTTGTTTAAAAAAAAAAATAAATAAATCTTTATATAATCAACTTCTATGCTTGAAATAATATGTAGAATTTTACCAGCACCACTCATTTCCCTTCAAGTTTGAAATTATATATTTTCAGTATTGTTTGCAAGGTTATGCTTTTGGCACTGTATGCTGGTGTCATCTAAACCATTCACTCTGCTTTTGCTTCTGTTTAATAAAATAGCTTAGTGTGCAGTTTTCTTCCTCATCTTGGCTCTAAAATTGTAATAGAACTTCAGGAGTAGTTGGCATTAACTGCCCTTAACTGATAGAGTAGCTTGATTATTAGCTGTGTGGTAGGTGTTTTGAAGGCTTATGTGAATGCAGTGTTCATGTTTGAGCAGACTGAGATCTAGTGAAGACTCTCTTAGTGTTTAATGAGAGAAAGGGAGAATTAGTTTTGTTTTATTGATAGGAAGAGCAGCGATAAGGTAGAGTCAGTAGCAAACATTACTCTATGGTTATTTGCCAGCAGATTGTCTGACTTTGTCTATGTGTAGTCTCTCCAATAGGTGGTGGAAAGAAATACAGTATGATGAATATCAAAAAAGCCAGGTGCTGAACAGTATTTTCATTTATGTCACGTTATTCCCCAAAGTGTCTGCAGAACTCTTTTGCTTAGCCTGGTTTGGAACCAGAGCAGTACTCCAGCAGCAACTCTTGGTAATGAATGTCGGAAGCATCTGCTGAAGGAAATGAACATACTGCACAGTGATAATCAGCTGGGATTCTGATGAGTGGAAACTCTTTCAGGAATCAAGCAGTTTTGCTATTACTACATCTTCAATGTGAAAAAGTTCTTAACTGATTAGAGTGGAATAAGGCCATCCTTTATTTCTCACTACTTCTGCCGAAGTGGTATTTATGCATCTCTGCATTTCACATACCACATATGCACATCCTCTTAAACAAAAAAACCTCAACACCAAAACCTACAAGATCTTTTGTCTTCAGTACTTCAGAAGGAAAAGTGGAATTTTGTATTTGCCTCTGTGTGAATCTGTGCACACACAAAACCCTCTTGTTTTCCTCTTTTACCCTACTGTTATTGCCATACGTTATTGAAGTTGTGAAGGCTTCATTATCTGTTTCATTTCTTGAAGAGTCCAAGCCTGTAATGGTATAACTTCTGAGAGGAATAAGTCTCATTCAGATTGTGTTTTGATAGTGGCTTGGTTTGCGTCACTTCTGCCCCCATCTTTTTTGTCTGTTTCTTGTTTGTCCCTGTGAGTTAACAACTGGCATCCTGTAATTCATTGCCACAAAGAGAAAGTGACTAGAGTTCTATACAAACTTAAGTTAGTTCAATGAAGGGTTTTGGATATTGACAAACGCTCTCTTAATTAGATGGACAGCGTTTGAGGAGGAGCCACCATAATGATGGAGAACTGGTGACACACTTGCTGATACAGACTCCTAAATGTGGGACAGCAGCTTTTTGTGACAATGCAAACTTTTGTCGAGGTGGATAGCCTTATTCTTGTAATCCAGCTGGAACAGTACAGCTGCCATAAGGTGAATTTGTGTAGTTTTGTTCTTGCTTTCCAACCAGCGGAATTCTTGTCTGGCTTTAATCAGGTGAATCCTTTAAGCCCAAGGTCCATGCATGTACTTAAGCCAGGATGTAGCTCTTTTGAGGAACTTCTGCTAAAATTATGGTATTTTAATATGTCTGCAGCCGGGAAACACTGCAGTGAAAGAACAGAGATGAGAAAAGTAGTTTGGGAAACTCTTAGAGTATTCTAAATAGCAAAGACCTTTTCATGAGAAAAGCTTAAGTCAATGCTGTGATTCGTTTGATTTATTATTTATGGTTTGTATGAGCTAAGAATCCTATGATCCTGGCCCTTTGGGTCTCACAAGGTCCTCTTATTCCTGTTAGCTAACCATATTTCTTCATACAGCCCACAGGCATTCCAAGCTGTTTAACCCTTATTATTAGTGTAACATACTGGAATTTGTCTTACTGATTTTTATATCCTGATAAAAGCCTATGATCTTTGGAAGTTATCAACCACCTCTTTTGACCTTGTTGTCTTTTAGACAAGGGAATTTTCATAGGTTACAAGTAGCAGGCAGAACCTGATTTCACTTGTATTGGTTGTTGCTCAGGGGCCATGTAGCTTGTTGCATTTCTTTGTATATAATTTTTTTGCCATTCTCCTTGTGGTTGCATTTCCCTAGAATAGTTTTAGAACTAAAACCTTTTCTTCACTGATGTTAGAGTTAGGTAATGGAGTTTATTGCTGCTTCCTTTCCATTGCCTGTTAAGGTTTTGTTTCTCCCTTCCCTGGGAGACAGGCCAGTCATATGTGCACCGCGACAGCGTTTTACATGAACTGTTTGGAGGTCCTAGCAAAGCATTTTCGGATAGCCATGAATCAAGTAGTAGCTTGGATATTAGGAAAGATTTCTTCACCGAAAAGGTTGTCAAGCATTGGAATAGGGAAGTGGCTGAGTCACCATCCCTGGAGGATGACGTGGTGCTTGGAGACATGGTTTAGTGGTGGACTTGGCAGTGCTAGGTTGACAGTTGGACTTCATGATTTTAAAGGTCTTTTCTAACGTAAATGATTCTATGATTCTAAGTTGTCATAGAAGCTACAAGGTGCAGTGAATTGTCCTTGCTGCGTGAGGCTATGTTTTATGATCTAGATGGTTTTTGAATGTGTGACATTTCAATATACTGAACCTTTAGACTTTACCACACTAAGTGACAGTCCTCTTGTCTGCAATATGTGCGACTAAAGTGGGTTAACACATTCTCACTGAAGATCCTTGTTAGTACAAAGCTGTCTACATAAATTCACTTAGGCAGTAGTTCACTTGGGTTTCGCTGTGTTTTATCCCTCACTTCTCTTTTTTTTTTTTTCTTTTTTTTCCATCTTTTCCCTTGTTTTCTCTCTGTGTTTGTTCCTTTGCTGCACAGAACTAATGCAGTTCAGTGCAGCTTCAATGCAGTTTTTGGAAGTTTCCCTTGAACTCTGCAGAACACAACTGTAGTATGCATGTGATATACCTGAAATATAAGTTCAAGTATTAAGGGTCCCATGTAACTAAGCTTACTATTATGACTTTTTTTGTGTGTGTGTGTGTGTAAAATGAAGTGTAAAATATGTTTTGATTGAAGATGGCATATCTGAAATGTTTTATTTGTCACGTAAAAGTTGTATACATAAGATACTGAAGAAAAATATACGTAACTTCTTCATCCAGTGAACCAGTGAACTTGAACAATTTTCATGTGGTATTCATAGCAAAAATCTTTGAACAGATGATCATCTACTTCCTACCAAGCTATTAAGTAACTTCCGTGAGCCTTTCTTGCTATACCCTGTTCAAGTACAGTATGTGCAATGATTTAATTTTCTATGTTGTAGATTAAGAAGACTGAAAATACAATGTTTAATTTGCTCTTGAGAAAGCTTTACATTGTACTGTTAGACTTCTGTATCAGAAATACCAATGGATTACTTTTCCTGAAAAGCTTGCTTAAAACAAACAAAAAACAGCAACAACAAAAAACCCCACCTAGAATAAATGTGAGGAATTTTTCTAATCTGGTATTTATCAAAGTTTGACGCTATTTGTTCATTCTATATCAAGACATAACACGATTGTATTGAATGCTGAATGAATCTGTTTGCATGACCTTGCTGTAGGATGGAAGTCCCACACTGTTTCAGTGCACTGTCCTGTGAAGACTGTTTCTTTCTGAAACACACACTTCCAGTACTAATGCTTCTAAAATATTAATTTAAGTAACGTGACCCATTAAATAGTTTGCTTCTCCCAGTGTTGGTTTGCATTGCCCATTTCTGTAAAGATATAATTAAAGCTTGCTGGTTTTAATAGTTAAAATAGCAATAAATATGGAAAACAGACAACCTGTCTAGAAGTATTCAGTGAACAGCAACAACCACATCTTTATCATCTTCAGATTCTCAGGGTGAGTTTTCTTTCTATCTTGCTTTTGGTATGACTTGTAGAGTAAAATGGACTCCTTTTTCCTAAAAAGAATATACAATGTTATCTTGTTGTGTCTTTGTTTGTTTACCTGATCCTGGAATTTTGGAGCCACCTGGCAAAGGAGCTTTCTCCCCAAAGAAAAGAGAAACTAAGCAGACATATGCATTTTATGCCTAAGAAAAAACTGTGCTATTCTTAACATAGAAACTTTCACTTTGGCAAAATACTTTAAACACCTGTCTGGCAAACTCCTGCAGTAAGGTTAAAGGAGCTTGACAACAGTGTTCTCAGTAGGTACTAGTCTAGCACATTGTATGTGGATACAAACTTTCCCATCTACTTAAAACACACTCATACCAAGGAAAAACGGAATTTAAGGTTGGAAATGTTAAAATGTATACCTCTATTGCAGGAACTGTGGAAAAAAAATCCAGAGAGACCAGGAAAAAAATCTGAAAAAAATATTTGAAGGACTGAACAAATGAATTGTTTGAGAGAGGCTTTTGAAAAGCTCAGGCTGTTTGTCTGGAACTTAAACTAAGTTTAGTAATTGGGCATTTGAATAGACATATGGCCTAATTAGAATATCTAACTGTTTTCCTTCTCCTAAGATTTAATTAAGCATTGTCACTCCTGTATTTTTGGTAGGATTTTGTCACTGAAATCAGAATTTGCGTTTCCTGATCTGACAGAACAGGAAAAGGATGTGGAACGCTCTGTATAGGGGAAAAAAAGACACAAGTATTTCTCAATCTTTACCACTCAAACTTCAGCCTATGTTGTACAGGATATTCAACCAGATTATTAAAGTTACATTATTTCAGTCAGTTCGTTAGCACATTGATCTCTTTTCCTAAATTCTCATAGAAATGAACAGTTTCTCTCCTTGTATTTCTCTTCATGAAGTGCAGTTTCTCAGACAGTACTGTTGATCCTTCAAGAACGCAGTGAAATGCAGTATCGTTCTGATTGTGCTTAACATCTGTACATGTTATACAGCTACTTTTCTTTAACTAGACTGGAAAAAAACATGCAGAGGAGAATGCTGCAAATGCTTTCAGTGTTTTTCTACTCAAGCTAACAGCTATTTTACTGTAGATAAAATCAACTAGTTCTGAACACCTCATCTAATTTTAAGGGCCTATAATCAAGTTAAATGAATATGTTACGGTTACACTTTAAAATCAAATAGTGGGTTGTTATTTCTAATATTAATAGCTATTTTCTTAGTTACCAGTTGAGCTTATTTATAAATCAGCTCTAGAAAAAAATATTTTTCTTTGTTTTGATATTGTAACCTCTCTTGAAAGAGAAATATGGACTGTAGTCTTTATAGATAAGATAGCAATCTGTAATTCTTGTTGGAATACTTTCCCAGATTTTTCCAGTAGTTTGGCAGTCATATGTTCAAGCAATTGGATAATCAGCAAAATCAAAACTTTTGACTTCTTTAATGATGTGAGAAATGAAACTGAGTTGCATGCATGTTTGACGAAGTGATTCAACATACGTCAGAATCTAGGTGTCAGTCGTTTGAGACCTCTGGGGAAGCTTATTGATCTCACTTTATGGCCCCAGTTGTTAATCTTCGTGAAATCTTTGTCTGAGTCTCTTAAGTGACTCTGCCCAGGTTCTGGATTTATAATGTTGTAGTACTATGCATGATTTCTTTGAGGAAAAGGTTACAATAGCTTTCACCTAACCTGTCTTATAAAAATTCTCACCAAGGTAAGATAAAACAATATTTGAGGGAGCAATGAAGAGCTTCAGGTTGGAAGATGATTAAGGTTTTGGCCTCTCTGCTGGCTCCATTACAAATTGCTGCTTACTAGCAGCTGAGATGAAGTTCTCTTAAAATAGTACTTGTCTACTGGAAGTTTGGAATTGTAGTTCCCTAGTTGATCTGTGCTGGCTGCTCAATGTCCAGTGAATGAACAGTTGTTTGAATGTGGTTGGTATGTTACCCGCAGTGATTCATCGTGCCTCTGCCTTTAGCGAAAGGAACGGATTTTTGTAATGATGTAACACTAGTTTAAGTGCAGTGGGTAAAGTTCTGTACTGGTGTAAAAGGCATATTGCAGTTTACTTAAGCTCTTTTTGAGTTGATGCTATTTAAACCTCTGGCTCTGCATATTGAAACGAGTACAATGAGACCCAAGTGTGCACTTAAACTTTCCTTTGAGGGCTGTAGTGGCTGATACAGAGCGAAAGCTTGTAACAGGTTTAGCTTCTGTTCAGCTGCTATTAAAGTCCTTGTACCTTGATTCATTTCCTGACATGGTAGTTTCCATATGTACCGGTTGCATATCTTGTGTGCTGTGTAATGTTACAGAAGAATGCCAGTATTGACTATGCTACTTAAAACATGTCAAGGAACACTTTCTTACATACTGAGATATTGGCATGCTTGTGATCACATCTAGAGGAAAGAAAACAGTGAGCCTTGTAAATGGAAAAAAGATACCTTTTAAAAAAGCTGTACTTGAAAAGTAGTATTAGAATTTAAATATGTGGGGAAAACTCTTCTACATAATTTTTGCATTTCTTAGACCTGAAAAGGGAAGGTAGGTGGAGATCTGAAGAATCTAATTTATCATAATTTGAGTTTTTTAAAAATGTAAATTAGTTAGGGGCTTTTTTCCATACATTTGAAGTAAAAGTTTTCTGCATGCCATGTTTTTGAAAAACTGTTGGGTTTTTTTCCCCCATCCACCATTAATACTCTGTTCTGTTAGAATTGTCTTGGCCTCTATTCAGTGTGGTGTTTGTACCTCATGTCTTGTTTTTGCCCTTGAGTGTTGTTCCTATTGGGTATGGCAAACTTGAATTCTTTTGCCCAACTGATAATCTGGTACTTCAGGATATGTTGTTCAGAATACTCTGTGTAACTCAGTGACCTTATAACTCTGTTTTATAATTTCTAGTACCTTATGCTAATCCAATATTCTGTGCTCTGATCACAGGAGAATTAGTAGCAGCATTTGGTGGTGCTTTTATGTGACAAGGTCATTGGTCTTCCTGGTCTTCACCAAGACTGCAGTTCGATAAAGTCTGCCCTCACACTAGTCTCTTGCCCTCATACCAATTTCTCCCCTTTTGCTATCCGTGCATTTCCATGACAGTGCAATGAATGAACTGGCTGACAAACTGTTGTGGCTGTAAATGGCTCTCTGGTGTTGGCCATTCCTGTTTCAGAATGACAAGATTCCCCAGCTGTCTTCACCTTTGAGTTATATATGCTGAGGAAGGAGGTTGCACAGGGATAAAGGATGGTGCTTTCAGTGACAGTGCTGGCTTGGAGAGTTTGAACATCAGTCTAATTTAGAAGCTCACATTCTTACTACTTCTTAAAATGTTAGGTTAACGGAGAGTTAATATTGATTAATGCTCCATCTGGTAGGTAAAATGGCCCTAGTTTTATCTAGCAAATTAATATTGTTCTTGTTGTTTTGGTTTGGTTTTTATTGTTTTTGTTTGTGTTTTGGTTTGGGGTTTTTGTGTGTGTGGTTTTGTTTGTTTGTTTTTTCAGAAAACTTCCTCTATATAGGTATTATCAATGTACATTTTTATGTTTGTTTATCCCAATTAAACAACAACAAAAACCACAAAAAAACTCAAAACAAAACAACAAAAACCCAAACAAACCAACCACAAAAAACCCACCATGTTTTCACTGCGTGAATTCCTGATATACAGCACGGATTTCAAACTATTGATTTTGGACGTGTATTATGAAAATAATCTATTAATGTGAGTGTACTCTGCCCTTTCACAAGCTACAGACTATTTATAAATAACCACCCACCTTATTCTTTAAATAACTAAAATTTGTCACTTCATTTAAAAGGCTGCTGATGCAGAATTGTAGCTTTGCAGAAATTACTCTAGGAACCTTACAGTGCTCAACATGTTTACCTTCCCTGTACTATGGGGATCAAGCCTATTGCTCAGGATAAAAATGTTTGTCCAGGCCATAAAAATGTAGGATTGAAGTGTTTTCGTCGTTTACTTTGTGCTGAGCATCTCTGTCATCCTTGCATTTGACAAATGGAAGAAGAAATCTGTCAAATGTTATTATCTTTTTTTTTTTTTTTTTTCCTAATATGTTCTCCCTTGGCTTGTGTGTGTGGCTGAGTGCACTGCTGACAGTTGTCCACTTTAATATGATGTTAAGGTCTTTATTTCCTTGCACATATTTCTTTAGAATATCACATGAATTACAATAATGTTTTGACTTGTAAAACTGATTAAAAGTTAAAAAAAAATTAAAACGGCAGAAGTGATAGAAATTCTAGAGAGTACTGTATAATGGGCTTCAGGGTTTTGGTTATACTTTTCTTTCCATCTTGGCTTGTGTCTGTCTCCTTTCTCACCTATTTTGTGTAAATTGAAGCATGTTTTCTTTGTCACTGCTACTTATTATTGCTATTACCACTGCCTCTGCTGTTCTGCATCCTAAATGACTGAAGGGATAATCATGTTGTGCTCTCTTTTCATTTGGCCTTTAGGAGATATGCAGGCAGCGTATGTGTTTTCCACTCTGCTCAGCACTGGAAACAGCCTTCCACTAGACTGTGAAAATTTTAGTGAATATAATCTCTTATTTAGCAGGTGTACTAAAGTTCAGCTGTCTCACAATGTTAAATATGCTGATTTGGGGTTTGGTTTTTTGTTGTTGTTGGTCAAACTGGATTTCATTTATGTGTGAGAAGTGTTTGGAGTGTCCTTGGCTGTGCTCAGAAAGAGACAAAGTCTCCTCCTTAATCCAGACTTTTGAATGGCTTTTGTCTTTTCTTTTCTCCAAATATCTCATCTTGAAGGATGAGATTTCACCATATGACTGGAAATTTTTCACACTCATTACACTTAACCTTTACTTCATGCATTCCTTCCCATCACTCAAAGAGTACTTTTGAAATTCTTTCTCATGTTTGTGTAACCTGTTTCTTTATTAAATAACTTAGGAAATATCCTTATTTACTGAACTTATTGACTTCTAGAATTGGACTACACCAGAACTCCTCATCCTGCCCCACCAAAAAACCTGGATGGTTAGTTGGTTTGTTTCTTTTCCCCAGCCCCTGTAAAATTAAGTTGAAGTTGATGAAGTCTCTGGATGGTATATGTGCAGTTGTGTTGAATCTTTGTTATAATGAGCTAATAATAGACACAAGATGAACTAAAACCTTTCTCTTGGATTGCTTGTCACCTGACTATCAAAACATATGATTTCAAGCAAGGATTACATGTCTTCAGAAGGACAGTTGATCTTGCATCTATTTCTTTGTCATATCAATAACTCTTTCACACACGTCCTCTTTCTTGTCTTTTTTCTGATGTGGCTTTTTCAACTGACCTCAGCGACTGTCTGTAATGATTGAGGCCATTTATACTGAAGGTCTGGCTCTCTGCCCATGTTGCACAAGCTTTGAATCCACAGAAAATGAAAGTAGCACATTAAAGAGGTGAGTGTTCACTGAGTGTCCTATAGTTTGTCTGGATCTGCAGATTTTTTCTCCAGGGAGTTATTTGCACCAGAATTGGCTTGCATATTTTTGCTAATATATTGAATATGTTATTGCAATGACATAGTTGGCTTGATTATTCTAAATGTTTGTAGAGGAATCTTTTATAAGGCTATTATACCTCCCCTAAAAATAAACCAGTCAGAATAAACAAATGAAAATATTATGGAGAAAATGTAAGTTTGCTACTTTAGCAGACCACCAAGACTACTTAGAATGTAGGAAAGCTGAGCAGAGTGAGACAGCAAATAAATCTGAATTTAGACAACTTTTTGAATACTATCTTCTGAAATTTCTAGGAAATCCATGCTAGCTATTGTCTTTTCAGAATTAAATAGCTAGATACTTACAACCTTGAAGGAGTAGTAGGTTTTGGTTTTTATTTTTTAAACCCGATGAAGAAAAAATCTTTCCCACTCCAAAGGATAGGTGGAGAAAGATCTGGCAATAGTGATGATGGTGTTCTTAAGGAGTCATTAAATTAACTGGTCAGGTACTACTTTCTTTAATGTAAAACAGACTTGAGTATGAAGAACAGGAACAATGCAATTCATTGGGAGAGAGGTTAGGAGTTAAATGAAACCTTACCTATGGAAAAAACAACTTAGCTGCTCAACTGTCTTGAAGATCAGGCATTTTCTCAGGTTTGGAAAATAAATGAAAACCACTCAAAGATGATATGCCAAAATAGCTACATGTAATAATAATTTCTAAGGCACTCTTGAGACTTAAACATCAAGTCATGTGTTGAGTCCAAACTGTATAGAATACATCTTTTCTCAACATTAAAGCACAGCCTAAGTTGGAGTTAAGCACGAAAGATATTGAGTGATACAAAGCTGTAGAAAGAAATATATCCCTCAAATACAGAGGGAAATATTGTTGAAGAAATATATTGGTTTTGTCAGGCTATTATTAATAGCACAAACAGTTATTTAAGACCAGACTAATGAATTTGAGTGACTGAGTGCTGTTGGGTTTTGTTTTCCCCCTCCCCTCTAATTAGAGATACTGTTATACTCTGCATGCACATGGCTCAAATACAGGTTTGTCTGCTTTCTGCAGTGGAACACAGGTGTAAGCCAAGAAGTTAAAAGAGGATACAGTGACAGGATAGTCTATGTTGGGTCCTTGTGGTTGTAGTTTACAAAGCAAATGGACTGCTCTGGATGTTGAAATGTGCTTAAGAGAATGCCTTAAATAGTTATCTGCAGGTTATCTGCCAAATCCTACATGTTACAAAGATAAATCAATGGTAGCCCAGAGAAAGGCTTTTTGTACCAACTTATCTTTTAAAGATGTGTTTGCCAGCACATTTCCCCAGTGAGTAGAAAGGAATGAGTATTTTCATAATATTACAAAATCTGTTCCTTCGTCTCTCTGTCTTTTTCTCTTCATTAGGTATGACTGAACAGTAATGAAATCCATTCAGCTGTGATAGTGTCAGTATAGTGACACTATAGCTCTTTTCCTCTCTGCTAGTGCTACAATACTGTTTCAAGGCCATTTAAATTCTGCTCAGAGCTGTAAGTGATCTTTTTGGCAGTGTTATATGCTTTTACATTATCTGCTGGATTGCAATAACTTTCAAAAGGATTGTCTGAGGATGGATTTTTTTGGTACATATTTATAGATGAGTATTCGTGTCTTAGAGTTGTGGGTTTATTTCATGTCTGGTGTCTTTACCTAGCTAACGTTAGCTTGGTTCTAGGAAGATACTACCTGATGCAGTCTGGGAGAATGGATGCTGAACCTGCTTGGAGGTCCAGAAGAAAATCAGCAAGTAGAAATAATTGCACAGGGCTTGTACCTTTGATACCAACTGCCTTCTCTGAGCTCTTCTTCTAATTGAAAGTTAGGTAGGATATATGGTGAACTGCAACCAAATGTCATCTTTGCTGCTAATGGAAGTTCCTTTTGAGGCAAGCCTTCTATCACTGTATTTGTCTGGAGAAGTCTCCTAACTTTCCCTTGTTAGCTCAAAATACATTATTTTTCACTGTCACAATTATAGAGATGGATAATATTGCCTGTTGAATTTCCTTTCTGATTCTGGAAACTATTTGGGTTTAGGATGCTAAAGAGGTTTGCAGTAGGATGTGTCCTGCTGTAGATGTTGGCTGGAGTTTAGGATGCAGTTCCTGTGGAAAGATGTTATCTAGATAATGGCTATAGCAGCTGCTTTTCAGCTGTCAAAGGCACCATTTTTCATAACTGGAGATATTTTTTTCTGATGTTGGGGAGAAGAAGGAAGGAAACCTTGATGCTTACATTTATATTGCTTACAGTGCATTTGTGCTGCTGAAACACTAGAGAACTAACCTAATAACTCAGTCAATGTGTTTGAATGGACTGTGGAATTTTGACTTAACTGCCTTGTAAATCTTGTCTCTATGATTCAGATAATATTTGACAAATATATGGATACTTTGTTGTACATGTGTGATGTTCTCTGTGTAGTGTGTCAGGGAGCTTTTAGCTGTACACTGCAAGTTTTTCTGCTAGAAGGGACCTTTTTTTTCTCCTCTTCCATTCATACAACGATGAGTAACATCTATACTAGTTTCTATTGCAGTGGCAGAGATTTGGTAATGTTTTGTGTGGCCTTTTTGAGAATACTTAGTGAATTAGATCCATTTCTGCTTTTTTTTTTAAGCCATTTCATTTAATGAAAATGTTTTAATTTATATGTATTTTCGAAGAACTGATTTGGAGGGAGAAAGCTCAGTGTGCATGCTTGAGAACATGGCAAAGAGCATGTGTGGTGGAATTCCAGGACTGGTGAAAATTTAAGTAGAGGCTAACAGATATTAAACATAGCTACATAGCTTTAGGTTATATAATCCTTGTACAGTTCAGCCAAGTGCAAAAATTAATCACCAGATTTGTCTTTTTTTTTTTTTCTTTTTTTCTTTTTTTTTTAATGGATTTGAAAAGAGAAACAGAATTACTTAAACTGAGAAAGTTCAGAAAACTGTGGTAGGCAGGTAAGGAAAACAACCCTCTGATGTGGTTCAGACTGAAAAACATAAGATTAAATCCATGGCAAGGCAAAGACAATCTAATTTTGTAGTTATGTAAGCCTTTAAAGTGGGTCATCATTGTTGGGGAAAAATATGCCTTCGTTTTCTAGGTTTTTTTTTAAATGTACCAAAACTGGGATTTTTTTTTCCTCCTCCCCTTCCCACACTAGAAGGAATACTTTTCTCTAAGGACAAAGATAGGATGAAGCTAAATATATCACTTGTCTACTTTATTCTCCATCATGTTACTTTAGTGCTAATCGCTCATTTGAGATTTACCTTCAGAGATCCTACCTGACATAAGGTGACATACATAATGAATATATGCAAACATTTAGCAATTTAAGATCATTTATTTGTTGCACTTTGGTTTTAGTTTACAAATTCCTATAACAATTAAGTGTATTTTGTACGCATTAATTTATGCATTTAGGGGAAATTTCACCCTAATTCTTTATTATTTGTGTGAGGTGAAGAAAAGACAGCTTAAGATCCTGTCTGAGAGCTGAGGTTCTTTTGTTTTCTAGTTTCAAATGATGTACAGGAAGGTTAAGTTTCTTTTCTTTGAAAGTACCACCCTTTTCAGGGAAGGAGAGGAAGTTGATAGAGTTTGAGGGCCATGAGCTCTGTGGCTTTGTTATGCACTTTTGGTTGGTATTGCATTTGGTGGTGGTTGTCCTTGTTGTTTGTTTTGGTTTTTTGGTCTTTGTTTGTTTGTTAGTTTTCTGAAGCACCAGCTAGAAGAATCTGAAGAAGGCCAGACTGAGGAAAGAGGGGAGTGATTACATGCTTCTGTAAGAGGAGGAGGCCTGAGAGATAACGACTACAGAGAGATCTTAGGCAGCCCTTTAGAACTGAGAGAGAGAAAGGGAAGTTACGTAGGTGTCCTCTAGACATCTGAAAATGTAAAAATCATCAAAAACTTTGTTATCTCTCCAACTCTTTTTTTATACTGTATTTTGGGTATTTGGGGAAAAAAACTGAAATGTTGTTTCCTATTCACAATGGGAACCATGCAATGATGAAGAGAAAGTACATACTGCTGTAAATAGTGTTCTTCCTTTGATACTCCTCACTCAGAATTGGCATAATTGATTGCCAGCAATGGGAACTGTGTCCAGGAAATCCAACCTGCAATTTCTGATGATTGAGATAATTTACTTTCACTTTCTATTCAGCAGCTAAGTCCTGTTAATCCAGCTTCTAGATCATCCTGTATTTATATTCTTTATAGGAGTTGACAGTAAAATTTTTCAGTTCATGCTGAAAACTGCATGTCGGCAAATAAATGGGTAACCATTATAATACACATCAAATGAGCATCTATTCGAGCTTTATGCAGAGCCTTTGATCAAGTATTTGATAGTAAGTCATGATGTCAGTACATTGAACCAGAAGAAGACAACACAACCATGGCAAAAAAGATTCCCGTAGTCTTGGTGGAAGGGCCAGTTTATGTTGTGTGAACTATGCTGATCAAAATAACCAGACCAGCTTTGTAGTTGAAATACCAAATTACTTCTTGCTCAACTTATTTTGACTGAAATGTCTGCAGAACGCTCAGGTTAATTCGATGGACAGATGTGAGGAGGCAATGACTTCTGTTTGGAGATGTCTGCTGGCACACATGGATCCAGAATAGCTCGTGTCTTCTTGGCCTCAGCCTGTCACACTCAGAAATATAAACCATGTATACTGAATCATGTGTTCTATGGAACTTACATGTATCAAATCACAAAACTATTTTCCCCTTCACTATTTAAATTGTAGTGCAATAGCTTCTGTTACCCAGCAGCCATTTTTGGTAAGCACGAGCACTTTGTTGTTTTCTAAATTATTCTTCTTCATGATCTTAAAGAGACTAAAATTTTTCTCATACTATATTGGGAAGTACTATCAGGAAGTAAGAACAAAAGAGATTAAGCTTTGAATGAGTTACAAGCACTAATGGTTCATTAATATTAATATTAGCTGTGCTGTAGAATATTGGAAAGTGTGGAGAAAGGGAAGGAATAAAAGCACACGATAATTTGAGTTTAGGAAGGTCAAATCCTTCCATAGTCAATACAGAGGATGAGGCTTCTGTGGCTGCTGCATTGAATGACTCCCTACAAGGGGAATAATGGCTCAGCTGAACAGCTCTTTGCTACAGAAAGATACAATTTCTGCTTTTTGTTTTCACTAGCTCTGATACACACCTGACCCATCTGTTAGGCAGCTTCATTTGCAAAACAAGCAGAAAGCTAATGTAAGAAAAAAATTTCTTTTGTTTTCATGATCTGAATCAGCTCACGGAGGGATCTGTTGATTTGGCACATCTAGCACAAAGGAGGGTGCGAGAGTAGGTGGCTTGGAGCAGTGGGATGAGAAACGTGGAGTGAGAGTAGCGTATTCTCCAGCCACAAGCTGTTGGCTCAGCATCTTGCGTGGCTGGACCATCTTACATGGATCTTGAGGACTCCAGGGGCCCTGTTGTCTGTACTGACTGCAGACTCACAACTTCACCTTGTGCTGTGGTGGCAACAGTGGCTGCTGCTGTTTTCTTTCAACATTACCTTTTCCTTCCCCTTCTTTCACACCATGTAATCTTGCTTTTTATTTCAAAACAGGAGACGTGGTAGTCTTGGTAAATCTTTGTCTTGTTAGGTATAAAGTCAGTAAGTAAATGATAGGGGGGTTCTATGGAAAAAAAAAAAAAAAAAAGAAACCACTAATTTAAACTTCTCTATTGTTTCAGTAGTGTCACTGTTATCTACACTAGTGATGCTGCAGAAATTTTTGATAAGCAATACCCCTGAAGTAAAGGAGTATCCAGCATTTTTGTTTGGAGGCTATTCTCAGGAAGAATGCATGCAAAATGCACTGCAGAGTACCTGACCACACCCGCAGAGTTCAGAGTTGAGTGCCAAGCCTAGTGAAGCTTCCTTGCACTTGTATCACATCTGGGTTCTTTGCATTTTGGCAAGCCGTCAAAAAACGATTTAGCCCTTTTCAGGAATTAAGCGTTGTGCTCAGACATTGTAACTCAAGAGACTGTGTCCAGTGTATGGTGTGAAATTAATCAAAAGGAAAGAAAATTAATGACCTGCTGTGGTGCCATCCATCAGGATATCACTCAGCAGGTGTGAAATTAACTTGCCTTGACTGTGGACTACATTTTAATGGCATGACGTAAAATTACAGAAACTGTTGCCATTATTACTAGGGAGCAAGCAAATGTTTTTAAAGATTACAGCTTAATGAACTGCTTACGCCATACAGTGGATAGTCCCATGATCATTTAACAGCATGAGTTTAGATTATGTTCCCTAAGAAGATCAAGTATTACTGTACTGGTAAAAATTGTTGAAGGCAGGCTACAGAAATGCAGTTTTAATTTCTATAATTACTGTGCACCAGATGGTGGATGTATACTTTTTTCCAATGTAAGTACTTCAGCTCAAATATAAGCAGTTGTGATCTTTATTTACAATTCATCAGATTTTAACCTAGGTGTTCAAAATTCCTTTGTCATGGCCCATTATGATGACCTTCAAATAAATATGTAGACCAAACTTCACTATTGTTTGTTATAGTTACCAAAAAAACTTTAAAAAAAAAAAAAAAATTCCCAGATCTTAATTATGAGGATAGCAAAACTACCCACCAATGTTAACTATCCGCTAAACTTTAACTACCCACTAACTTTATTTTGGAATGAGTATCTAAGATTATGTATTTAGAGCATTTGGTAAATCCTAGTTATTTTAAACATTGTTTCTGAAAGAGCAGTACTACAAAGATCTAAAACATATTACAGGTTATTAACAGCTCAGGAGAAATGAGGAAATTGAAGGAAATGTATTTCCTACTTTGAATCTAAAGGATCTTTATATTCTACCAACTGTTTTCTTCTGCCCTCTCCTGTTTCCTTATGTTCGTGGGCTTTGTCCTCTGCAGTTGCTCTGATTATATTTTTTAAATGGTGCATTTTTCACCATTGTGAAAGCTGACTTTGACTTCTGCTGAATATGCCTTGAACACCCTCCTCTAAAATGTTCAGTGTCGTCTCAGTCCTTTATAGAACTCCTGATGCTTTTGTCTATGGCAGAAAATCGTCGTGTGGGGGTTTTTTGTGTGTTTCCCCTTACCCCTCACCTTCCCCCTTAAATTCTGAGCACATATTTCCAAGAGTTAGGGAGGTTGTGTATTTGTGATGAGAAGGAAGGCTTAGTTATGACTTGCATATTAGCTTTTTTTGAAGTAGGGCTGGTATGCATACATTAATATATTTTCAAGATAAGGTATCCACAGTATATTGGCCCATACTTGATTTTATGATCTTTCTAAATTGACTCATTTGACCTCTTACTAAGGAGTATCTTTGCTTTGTAAAAGCAGTACATTTTTTTTGTTTCAATATCGTCAATCAGAAAGTTGTTACAGTAATTGGAAGTCTAATGCTTCTCAGTTGTAACAACATTCTGTGGATTTTGTATCAAAAGATAATTCTGACCTTAGCACTGGTAAAAGGGTTCTGATTCATAACAAATGTGATGTAACTACTGAGAAATGTTACGATTGTTCTAGAGTTATCCCACCTATGTCACTGGCAGGACGTTCTTCAAAGATAAACCTGTAAGTAGTAGCTCTAGGATCGCAGGATACTCACTGTTGTGGAACTTAAATGAAGAGGTCTCTAAAAGGTTTTCTTGAAGAATATTCATTTGGGTTGAACTGACAAGATATTTTACAAGTTTCTTCTTGGTACCTGTTTCAAAATGAGGTAAGCAAGTCAGGGAGGCCTAATGCTTTGCAGCATTGTAAACATTAACAACATGGGTCAAGCTTTTAACAGTGATCAAAGATTAGATGATTACTGTAACAGTCTTATTTCAGCTGGAGCTTTTGTCTGTTTTCTTTTCCTGCATTAAAAAAATGAGTATTTTGATAAGCGTGTCTAAAGAAACTTGCACTTAAGATTTAACGTGTAACATGATGCTCTTTCAACCTCGTTTACCTTGAAATCAACCCTGGAATACTATGTTCAATTGCCTGCCTGCAATTTGGGTGTTACATTACTGGGTTTATTTAATTGTACTCCTGCCTGTCTCTTGTTGATGACTTGTATAGTTGCCTACAGTTTTATGATTAATTTGTAGCCCAGGGGGAGGTGATAGAGAAGAGGAAAAGAGGTAAGTTTAACTCTTTATATGGAAGTTCTCCTCTAATTTTTGAAGACAAGTGAAAAGCCAAGCAGGAGTGCTCTGGCAGCTGTGGCAGCAAGGAAGTTTAACTGTCCTGGCAAACCTTTTTGTTAGTCCATCTTGCTGGGAAAAAGACGTCGCGTGTCTGTTTTCCATAACAGGCTGTGTAAGCTGAGTCACACAGCTCTTCATTGTTCCTTACATTCAAACGGAGCTTGTGTTGGCTGGTTTTGCCATTTGTTTTATCCTCTCATGTCTGCAATATCCTATCATGAGGGAACATGAAGCTAATTATGGTGTCTTCATAACAGTGTTTGGTTGGTTTCTGTGCAGCACTACTTGGTTGTGTTATGAAGAGAAATGAGATTTGTCTACACTGCCTGTAACAAGAATATGTAAAATTGGTTTATCAGTATGCTCAGAGTTAAGCAGTGTGATGGTTTATGCCAGTGACTGTGGGTTCCTGAGAATATATTTGGATTTCCCTTGACCTAGAATGACTGAGGACTGCACCTGAAATTATTAATAGCAGAAATAGTGCACTACAAGCAAGCTGATCCAAGGGAGAAAAAAATACAGAATGAAGTAAAACAAAACCTCTGCTTGTTCAACTTGATTTGCACAATTAAAATTGACCCAAATAGGAGAAAGGGAACTGTCTCTTCTGGTTGTACTGAGCATTTATTCATTGTAAAAGTTATGCTTAACGACAGTTTCTGATGAGCTCAGAGACATGAGGAAGGGGAGCTTGTGTCTGCTGGCAAAGATGTGACAGTAGCCCCTGATGAAATCATTGGGTAGGAGTGAGGTGGGGGTTTTTTTTGTGTGTGTGTATATCTGTATGAGGAGTGAAGATTTTGTTTGGCTTTTCTCATGACATTTTCTGTATTTTCGCAAACTGCATTCAATAAGTGTCCCTTCCCAATGGAATTACCAGTCTGCAGACTTGTGGTTGTTATTGTTACTCAGCCAGGGATAAACAGAAACTTCTTATATAACAAGACAAAAATTATGATGTTTAATAAGAGATTTATTCTGCATGGCAAAAAAAAAATGAAGTATTGTTCTGTTATGAGTCAAACCACTTATTTTGCCATCTAGTTCGTTATGTGCTAAGTAGGTTTATGCCACCACTCATTACAGCTCATAAAAGTCACCATAAAATTACTCAAAATAAGAGTGTTAAAGTGTCTTGCTGTCATTAGTTATCCAGTTGGTTTGGTTTTGCTGTCAAGTTTGTAGATAAAGTGTGAATTTTATAGTTGCAGATGGCATAGGATTCGGATAGCATGCTGCTTTTCATTATGGAAAGACACAACCTATATCTAGAAGCTGTAACTGAAACTTTTTTCTGGTCATAGCTACTGCCTGTTCTCATCAGCAGTGTCTACAAATCTACTGTACCAAGTCTAAAAGCAATAGATGCAATAGTGATAATGGTCAAGAAGTCAGTGATGCAGCTTCTGAGAACAGTACCAGTGAGAGGCTTTCATTGACTCTTTGTGTTCCTTGCCCAAATGGCAATCAGTCAAGATCTGGAGCATAACTGTGTAAACTGAAGTGCTCACTTCTTTAATAGTGCAGCTCATAATTTCGAGATGCAACTTTTATTGTAACATGCTCAAATAATTTACATGTGGGTAAGATCCTAGAGTCTGCATCTTAGAAACTGTTGGCATTGTGGAAAGAAAACTAGGCTATGGCACAGAAAGTGATTTGCATCAGTCGTGTGACCAATTGATCAATCACTTCATAATGATTACTTGATATTATAATAAGATTTTATCAATTGATAATGCGATAAAAAGTCTCAATACTTTACAATAGCAAGCTGTAATAGTAAAAAGGTAATATCTGTTAATAAGTGATCCTGGAAAATTTTGTAGAGGGTATATGTTTTTATAAATTCCAGTTAAGCTGAACAGGAGAACTCTCTGAGGAGAAAACTTCAGACTGATTTATTTTAACAGATTCATGCTCCAAATCTCTTGATACATACAGAAGTGTCAGCTCCAATTGCTGTAGCCCTACAGGTTTCAATTATTTTTGTATGGCTTTACATCAATAAATTTGGGGTTATTATATGCTGTTTATTTTTTTTTTTTAATCAATAAATAATGTATGAGAGTGTTCAGGGGTAGCAGGCCAGTGACTGTGTCACATAATACATCTAAGTGTGCATCTCATCTGGGAGATGAGACTATAGAAGTGCAGAACTTAAATGGGAACAGCTTCTCTGGCTTTACTGGGATTGATGTGGGTAGGGTATGTCAATCTGTTAAAAATTAGGCTCAGAATTTGGTCAAGAAAGAAGTTGTATTGTCAGATTGCAGTGTCAGAAGTACACGATCCCAGATCATTTTAAAGAAACTCTAAAGCAGTCTGGTAGAAAGCTATTGTTTGTTTGCCTGCCAAGGAGTACATTTACAGATGTATGTCCTAAGTGACTGTAGATAAACTTTCAAACATGTCTTTTTAAAACTGTAACATTAAACTGGAATGTCACTTTCGGTTAATCTCTGTTCAAAGAAAGATCTCTGTTTTCAATAATTTATGTGGAAACTGTATGAAAGATTTAAAATGTGACAGCTCTGAAATAAGAAGATTGATGCTACTGTAGTATGATCTGATTTGGACTCTGACCTAATTTTAGTTAGTGATTGCTGTAGGACTTTGTGGGGTACATGAGCTTATGACTTTTGGAGATTACTGGCTGATATTTTTAGGCTACCAGCTAATCCTGTTTAGGAAGAGGATTTTAATCTGAAAACTCGCAGGTCCATAAATTCTTCCTGTTTTGCTTTAGAATGACAACTGGAAAACGTACAGCAAAAGCAAAGGAGAGTTCACTTATTTCAAACTGTCTTGTACTGTGGACCTCTTCTAGATAGTGATTTTCTGTGTACATGTTGAAAAAGTGCTATTTTTCTTCAATGCTTAAACAGAAGGAAGATCTTCCATTGAAGTAGTTAATTTTGCACATGCTCTAAAAGATATATGGAAAAAGCATTGCATACACATTGGCCCAAAGATGTTTTGAGCCTTCCCTTCTGGATTTTTCCTATGTTGCCTTGTAGCTGTTTGCAAAGCAGCCAGA
The DNA here is from genome assembly GCF_037038585.1 of Patagioenas fasciata. Lineage (NCBI taxonomy): Eukaryota > Metazoa > Chordata > Aves > Columbiformes > Columbidae > Patagioenas > Patagioenas fasciata. Next base: position 7,902,856 of record NC_092526.1, on the reverse strand, counting down.
CTATAGATAAACTAACAAATGCAAATTCAGTTCCATTTGCTTGTTCAAGAACTTTGTTCCGTATATAAACACTGTATTCCAGATGTTTTCTACTTGTTAGAAGTTGCTTTCATATGCTTGTAGGGTATGGCAGAGAGAACGCTGTTCATTCCACACTTGGTATGGGGATGCCATCTGCTTCGTCTGTTAATTTGGAAGGTAAGCATTTTGTCACCTGTTTTTGCAGATTGAGTCCAAAATGCTTATCAGTCGAATGTAGGAGGTCACCTTTGTGAATTTCTATTAAACTTTGTAAAAAGTGTAAAGAAGCAGAAAAATAAAGGCCATTGTAGCTTGAATGTTGGAGTGTCATATGTAGGATTGTAGCTCCTGTAGCAGTTTCATTCCCTTTTTGTTGTATGCCTCTTGATGGGAAGGGAAGCCAAAGTGAGGTGGAGAAATGAGAATTTGTACTGAAAGTATAATGTATATGAGTAATACCACTTTGTATTGAAAATATTGCTCAAACTGTCTAGTTTTTGTTGCTGGTTTGGCATGCTAATATTAATAGGTTTTGCTCTTTTTAGTGAAAGGGCATATGTTGGACTGAGCTTGATGTAATACATACTTTGTATACTCAAATCTCTTTTATTGCCATTACACAGAAAATTCCTGTGATGGCTTGGTGAGGTCCTCATCTCTTTGGTAATGGGGGCTGAAGTGAAAGGGAGGGGAGTAGGAGGATGTCACATGCGCATAGGCAATGTCATGTCTTACATGACATCCCTGCATCCCAGCACACACAGTCATGCTCTTGTCTCCTGAAAGCAGAAAAGGCTGCAGTTCTGTGGGCAGCGTTGACAGTGAAAGAGAGCAACTAACTCCCGAGAGTTCTCCCACACAAGTCAAGACAAATCTTGCAGTTCTGCAGAGCAGTGTGGTTTTATTCTTTTTTTTTTTCTTTTTTTCCTCTCTGTTGCCTTCCACACCAACTCTTGAGAGTAATTTATGGTGCTTTCAGGGAAGAAACTGATTCAGCTACTGCTCATCAAACTGCTGCTGGGCTAGGTGCAGCATTATCCCTCACTGAGGCTTTCTGTGCCTCCTTCGGTCCTTCAGAACTGCCTTAACAACTGGCCATGTCTGCTTCCTTATCTTCCTTGTCCCTCCTCTTTCCTTTCCAGTTTCTGTATATCACTTCTGGTTTTCATGTGCTCTCACAATATAGAAACAAACAATATCAAATATTTGCAAAACTTGATTAATCTGTGAAAGTTTTCTAAATCTGAAAAAGCTGAAGCGGTAGAGATTTGGCAAACATTTAATTATCTGTATGCAGCCAGTCTGAATATTGCATAAATCACAGTGAGTTTCAGCTTTCTGCTCTTTACTGACCTAGTTTAGATATGCTGGCATCACTCACATGGGAAGAGGCTATGCTGCCTAGATACTCAGGTTGTTTGGACGATTATTTTTTTTTTAATTGCACAACTTGGATTGTGAGGCATCAAAAGGAGGCTGTTTGTGAGAATGGTTTTGATTTAATTTATATTTGGAAGCATGGGATTAAGCACATTCATTACACTAAGGGAGACTTCTGTTTTAAGAGCTGCTAGTCAAGTTCTATTCACTTCGAGCACATTCCTGAAGAGTGCATGGTTGTACGGATACTTGGAAACAGACATTTTAAAGCAGAATAATGGAGTCTTACTCACAAGGCAACACAGGAAAACCAGAATCCATCTCTGAGCATGAAGATACCATTGAGAAAAATCAATGGGAAGATTGCTGTTTAGAAAGGAACCTAAAATAAGGCAATAGCAGAATACAGTAAACCCAAGCTTAAATATGAGAATTGACCCAACTTGTCTTTGATTGCTTAGGATGAAAGTAGAAGCTTTTCACACACTGGCTTGATACTATGCGATGTATTCTGGGACTGTCTGGGAAACAGAATGGGCTTTGTAGTAACCTGTATAAAATGTCGTTGATAAAATACTGTAATTATGGAAAGCTGTTGAGTGGAGCAATGTCTATAACTATTCTCTCTTTCATACTTGGGATACAGTTCTTTCAAAAGAATTTCAAAAGACTTGTCTCATTTACATGGCTAAATGCAGCCAAAGTTTGTGGCCAAAAAATATTTACTTGTATTTGATGCTTGTTTTTTTGCAAGATTTTAATGGCTTTTTCAAGTTAATGGTTCAAAGAATTGTGGTATTGGTTCCAAAATCTTAAATAAAATTAGTTGTTAGTAAAACTTAGTTGTTAGTAAAACCAACTGTGTGTAAACCAAATAAGATGCTTGGAATAGATATTCAAAGCATGAAGCTTGCTCACGTATTCTCTGAAGTGTTAGTAAGCCTTTGAAAGTCTATCCAACATGCCAGCTTGGTACCTTGGACTGTGCCTCCAACGTGTATGTGCTCACTTGGATTGACACTGACTGCTGTTGATGTTACTGAGTCTAGTTACACATACACTAATATTGATGCTGTTCTTCGGTATTTACAATTCTGTTAAAAATACTTACAGCAAATCAAGGCTTCTGAAATGGGCAAGTCTAAGCTTATGATAGTAACAATATAATTCCTCAAACAAGTGTGAGCAGCATTAAAATACCCATTGTTTTTAAAACACCTTCACAGTTAACAACACAGTCAAAACTAAATTGTCCTCAAACCCTGAGTTATTTTATATTTAGCATTTAATGGTGTAGTGTATTTAAGTACCATTTCAACATTAAAAATAGTGTTTGGTTTTTCACAGATGACACCGTGCTAACAGGAATATTAACTAAATTGTTTCCACAACGTTTATGAGTACTTCTAGAATGTTCACATTCAAGTACACCATTTGGGATGGTGTGGCTGGTCTGAAGTGTTAAGGTTTGAGTGGTTTTCAAGTCTGTCAAAATAAGTTGCCTTACCTCCTTAACTTTTTGATGGGAGGGGTTATACGTGTTATGACATAGGAGAAGAGGTCAAGGAGGAGGCTGAGGGAGCTGGAACTGTTCAGCCTGGAGAAGGGAAGCTACATTTCTACAATCCAGAAATCACATTCAGCCCTTTGAAGGCAACCACGAGGCTGATGTGGCCCGCAGTGAAAATGAATTTGACACCCCTGCTCTAAGTCATATTTGTGTATTCCAGATACACATCAGCGTGTCTGAATCTGTGAGTGCTATCGCAAATAAAAATATTTTTAATATTTTAATATTAAATATTAAAGTAGATGTAATGAATGTGTATTGCATGAGGTTAATGTTATGATTCCTAAGTGGTTCAGTGTATCAGTAGACTAAGGCATTTAAATACTTAAAGGGGCAAGGGGAGAGAAAGGCCAACTGCCATTTTAAAAACTGAATATGAAATCTTACACTGTCAAAAATGATCTTGCTTTTATGTAAATTAACACTTAACAGGTGTTTGAAAAGAAACACAGCTTTTGTGGTGAGAAACACTTTGTCCATGTTCAGCCAAATGAATGAGTTGTAGAAATTCTAAAAAGTTAATTTACTTTCTTTTGAATCTTATTAAAAAAAAAAAAAATAAAAGAAATTTAAGGACTTTGCAGGGCTGTAACAATGGGTCAATAGCAGGCATTGCAGTAGGAGTTAAAGGATGATGGAGAGATCGGGCATAATGCTGAAAACATAAATGTAAAGACAGAGATGTTGCTTTTGGGTTATACCTTTTCTTTTCTACTGCTGCGAAGCAGTATACTGCTAATGACCTTTTCTAAAAAAAGAAATTGAAGTGCGTTCAATGGTAGGTTGTTCTTCTCAAGTGTTATCAGTGTAATCACTCAATGTATTATGTTTAGTTTTCCTAAATGAAACTGACTGCTATTTTCATTACTTAACAAAAAAAGCAAAGTATGTGAGTGGAGATTGTTTTTATAGTACTCTTTATTTTCTCACTATTGTAAACAAATGCAGGGGTTTAATTTGAGTAGCATCATTAACATGGATTTCTGAATAATGGAAATTATTCTTTCTTAAATTGTTGAAAATCATTTTTTTTTTTTTTAAATGGTGTAATCCGTTTCCTTAGACCAGCTTCTAACTATTTTGTACTGAATCTGTTACCTGGCACCAACTATACTAATTTTTCTTTTCCTGTTGCTGGACACCCAGCATTTATAATTCTCTATTCAAGATCAAATGAATTATTGGAAAAAGAACAGATTAATTTTTCCTGCTACAGAAATCAGCTGTGCGTATGCATAATACTATGTAAGCAATCCAACAGTAACTCTGTGTACCTTCACAATAATGTTTTGCACTTCTGGGTAGCTTTCTAGTTTTTTGTAATATCCTTTGATAGAATGCACTGAAGTAGTTAATGATGGCTTTCATATCAGTGAGTCATGGGTAGCCAGGCTGCTAATTTAATGAACCAGAAGAGTAAGACAGGCCTGTTGTGGTCACAGGGTATATTGATTTGAGTGCAAGAGAAAGTACATGTGAGCTCTGACTCTGGACGCTAACCTGTAAGTCTGTGACTGCTGTATTTATCAGGACTGGTGGCATAAGGGAGGACAGGATTTTGCGCTTACCCACCAAGAGTGTATTGCTAGCCAATACTCCAAGCTCACAGACTAGAATTCATATCTAACCAGTGGGGGTAAGTGCTGCATCCTCTTGAAGTAATGGGGAGCTCTTGTAACTTCTTCAAAGTGTAAATAGCCTTCTTCAGCTAACATACAAGTAGTCAAGCCATCAGTTCACTCCTACATCTCTGGCATCTCTCAAGAAATCTGATCTCGGTACAGTTCCCCTGGAGGCTTTCTGTAACATGCATCCAACCCGCAGAAGTAGTCACGTCAGAGGACTTGCCAGGAGAATCATAGACTTACTTAGATTCATAAAGACCCTTAAGATCATTGAGTCCAACCGTTAACTTGGCACTGCCAAGTCCACCACTAAGCCATGTCCCTAAGCGCCACATCTACACATCTTTTAAACTCCTCCAGGGCTGGTGAGTCAGCCATTTCCCAGGGCAGCCTCTTCCAATGCCTGACAACCATTCCGGTGAAGGGAACATTCACCTGCTTCTACTGTTGACTAAATCTGCTTCAGTTTGCAAGGAGTAAAATGTTTTGTTAAAGTTTTCCTTCTAATCTTTTTCTTCTTACCTTCAGTGCAACCTGTGTTTGTCAGATCCCTCGGGGCTGTCATTGTCACCGTGTGGCATCAGCTGTGCAGTGCTAATGAGTTTCAGGAAAAGGGACCAACAGTCTTTGCCTGGTACAGCACCTGCAGGATCTTTATCAGTCTTGTCCTGTTTTCAAGAAGAACAATAGCAATAGCAACAAATTCTCCAGCAGGGCCAGCTTACTAGCATTTTGGTGAAGTCCTGGTTGTAATATGTGTTTTATTAAATTTCTTAAGAGCCTGCAGTACTTGAGGAAGTTATAACACTGTTAGGTTTTCGGGTTTGAGTGACTGACCTAGGCAAACTTTTACTGAACTAACTGGAGACAGAAAATTGCAGTGTTCCTAAAGTATGCTGTCTCATCTGCCTGTGGGTTGAGTCCTGTCCTAAAAGGTCAGTCTGTCCTGCCTATCAGCCACATTTTTATTCCATCTGTTAATATGAATGTTCTCAACATGATGCCAAGAAAGAATTTACTAAATATGTACTTTATGTGTGTGTGTGCTTGAATATATAATCCTTGAATGATCAAGTTTTCCTGCATACCAAAATTAAACAGCTTTTGACCACCCTCGCAAAAGACAAATGATTGGAAATGACTTCCCGTGACTTTCATCACATATCTATTTTCTTTCTCCTTAGATGATTCTTCATTCATGTGGGATGCTAGTCTGTATAAGAACTATTTTTTCATTCATATCTATCTATATACACAGAATATATATTGTGAATGTATTTATATTCATAACATAAAGTATATTACTATTAAAAATATCCTGAATTCAGGTAGAAAACCATATGATATAAAAAGCTGAACATTATATTATGATTTCTTGTTATGAGGATGATTAGGAATATGTAAAGCTTAAAATGTGGTTCCCCTCAGTTTTTCAATGTGTAAGCAAATCATGAGAAATAGTTGAAAATGTAACTTTCAGTAACAGTTCTCAAATCTCAGTAAGTTTCCTTATTCTTATGAATTTCTGAGTTACAGCTGTGATTTAACATGCCTTTCCAAATGTAGCAAGTGTGAAATACAAAGTCTCAAAGATTTTTTTTTTTCCTCCTTTGACACATTTAGGAGGATGGGAGGAGGGTGAGGGGGGGAGAAAAAGCTGGTGTTGAAAAATTCAGACCTCACTCCTACTCTTTTATGAATTGCTGTTAGTATTCTTGTCTCCATGTGTGAGCTTGAGGTCCAGGCTTGTGGTTTAAGCTATATAGAGAGATAAGATGCTTTTATACAAGAATAAATGTGCACAGATGGAGATAATCAGAAGTCACTTAAATGTGTATGTTTTTTAGAGGTGCTGAAAGCCCACAATACCCAGTTGACATTGATGAGGGCTGCAGGTGCGGAGTATGCTCAGACATACCCTAAGAGTCTGATTTATAGAAGGTGTTCAGGCACCTACAGGAATACTCAGAAGTGTCTCATTAAGTGCAGTGGGAGTTGTATATTTGGGTGTGTTCATAAATCTCTTAGATGCCTCTTTGCATCTTTATTGAGATATCTTTAAAATTCTTCATTTTTGCTGTGCTGTTGACAGTTGTTGTAATTAAAGGGAATTTTTTTTTAGGACTTGCCTTATTGTTCTAAGTTAATTATAAGAAATCCTAATGTTGTGGGTTGAAGGGTAGAAAGAACAAAAACTTTCAAGGATGGTACTTCACGTAATATGAAGGATTTCTGTGGAATTCCTTAACCTATTTTATACATTAAAATTCAGGAAGGGGACCTTCTGTACTTTAGAAGTTCTTAATGAGAAAAAACAAACACACAACTTTAAAATCCCTGCTTCTGTAGTTACACCTCTGAGACATCTATTCTTTGAAACTTAGAATAAAAATAATCTTAGAATCTGTATACAAATTGTGAGCATTTTTTATTGACAGTCATCTGGTGTGACTGACAAAAACCCCTTATTTTTCTTTGTGTGTTACTTCCATTTAAGGCACACTTCTGTAGTAAAGGAAAATGTTGGTGTTGGCAGAGATTCAGAATTTCTTCTCATTCCTTAATAGTCATAGTGATTAAATGTGGATAGCAACATAGCTTTTTTTATTTAATAATAAAAACTGTAAATGAGTATTTGTTTTTGCAATGACATATTCTTGCATGTAATTCCTATAGTGCACAGTAAGCCTCCATTAAGCTAATAAATCAAACTTTGTGTTCCCAAAACTTAATCTCCTTTCCCAGTCCTTCCTAGCCACAGCATCAGACTTTCCTTCCAAATTCTGAATGTGAGGGTGTGAAAGGAGGAAAAGGAAAAAAAGAAAAAGCAAGCCTTTCACAAATGAGGCCTTGCTGTGCTGACATCCCTGAAGTTCTGTATTTTCCCGCACATACTAGGTTGACTGTGATCCCCTTACATGTTCTTGGTTTTACTTTGAGTCTCCCCCTCCTATTCAGCAAGGAGACCTTGCTTCCTACCTCCACCTGGGCCATGTGCTGCCCACAATAGACTTTCCTATCAGATAGAGACTCCAAAAAGCATCTTTTTGCTTTTTCCCTTGTTCCTCCCTAGCACAGGTAGGAATTCTCCCTTAATCTCCACAAAACTATTTCACTGTTCTCCTCAAATCTCTTCTGAAAACTCTACTTTGCTGTGATACCTACAGGAAAAAAAGGAAATGAGACTCCCTGTCTTGTTAGTACTACTTCCTAAGGTTTGTTTCTTTGTGTTTCCAGTCCATCTGCTCATTGTTATCATCTGGTTTTGCACGGCTTGGCTCCTGGGCACAAGGCATCTCTTTGTCCTTGGCCTAAGTCTCCTAATCCATGTGTAGGATTTACCGTAATGCAAATATTAATACTAGTCTAGAGGGGCAGGTCTAATGCTAAAATCCTGTGTGTCAAATATGACATGATCACTTGTGTACTACAGTGAAATCCAACCACTTGTCTAGGAGATGGCAATTGTGGTCATTTCTTTTTCTTCGCTGCTGTTCTTGTTTTTATTTATTGTTCTACAGGCTATACTGTATTGTACAGTTTGACACTTAGAATTTAACTTTTCAGACAGAAAAATACATACAAGAATTGTAACTTGGGAAAAATGTGGTCAGGGTTGTGGGGTTTTTTTGTGATTCACAGGAACCACATTTGATTTGTGCATCTTTTTTGGTGTGTATGTGTTACTTGAATTTTATGCTGTGTCCTTTCATTTTGACTCAAAACCTCTTAACTAGTTAGTCTTTAACAATACTGATTGACGAGCTAGTTTCTCCGTCCTTCTGCTTTAACTGGAAGCTTAGATCAGATGGAGATGAATGGATCATCTGTTTCACTGGAATTTGTAACCAACCTTATCTTCTTACAAATAGTCTTATTCTTTTAATTCTGTTTTCATTTTAAGTGGTCCGTAAGATATGCCATCTGTTGAAACCTAGGTGTTGTTTTTCTTCTTTGCCTCAATTCACTCTTTTTGTCATTTGGGTTTTGTTTTGGTTTTAGCCAGTACCATTTAATTGCTTTTCTTGAAAGATTACACAACAGGTATTTAATATTCTTTGCAAACCTGCTATTCTGAAATTTTTTATCATGCTGAAATTAAAAAAAAAAAAAATCAGCGGAGGAGGAAGAACAGAGAATGTTAGTGAATATATTTTTATTTAAAATAAATTCAATTCAGTGGATGACCTTTTTTTTTTTGTAATTATACAACACTAAATTTAAAAATGAATTGTCAAGATTCTTGAATAAAAATTGTGGCATGTCTTGGTGCTTTTCTATTTTTGAAAGGGAAAAACTGTCTGCTCCTTGAAAATGGGTTTCTTGGAGTTGGCTTTAGTGTAGGGAGTTTTTTGTCAGTGGTTTTGCTGACGCTTCTCTAAGGCTTGCTGGTTTGTGTATTTAATCTGCCTGCTGTCTGTTTGCTTGCAGCGTTTGCATGTCACTTCAATTTTACTCATGAAACTGTTTAAGCAGTGCTAATGTGAGATCTTTGTTATTCTTGGTTCCTACTTTGTCCTTCAAGCTCCTTGTGAGCCAGCTGGGAGGAGATCATGAGAGAGCATGGGGACATGATAGGAAAACCCAGATATAAGTTGGTCAGTGGTGGCACCATGTTACTTGTGGGAGAGGGAGAGAGGAAAGGCAGGAAGGAAGGAAGGAAGGACACTCCCACCAAAAGACCTTTATCTGAATGAGATTTTTCTGCTGTACTGCAAACTGAGTATGACTAGCAATGGACATTGTGGAATTTTGCATTACTTACATTAAGAACTAAGCACAAAACCATTTATTTAGGTATGCATGCAATCCGTTGCTCTGTCATTAACTGGGGCGACTGTTGCAAATGAAACTCTACCTGGATTAGAGCCCAACAAGCCATACCTTCTTAACTCCAGTACCCTCTGGATTGCAGTCATAAATCACAGTGACCTACTGCAGTCAGTGCATTGAGTGCTGTGCAAGTTGCAAGCCAGCTGGAAGCATTGGCCATGTCTGTTTGGAAAAAGCCTTTGTTTAATGACACAGATATGTTGGGTTGGTATCTTTTCTCTTGGTTAGGCTGATAGAAGCGTTCTCTGTTTTATCGTCCTCTCTCTACTTCAGTTTATTGAAGATAGTAGCATAATGAGATGGGTTTTGGTTCTCAGCACTTAGAATTGACTCCTTTGCAAGCCAAAGCAGGGCTCTAGTTGAGACTTCACAAGTAACAGACCTGACAAATTGGAACCTTGTGCTTTCAGCCGAACTCACAAAACTTGTTACATCTAGAAAACAAGTATTTGGTGAGTTGTTCTTTTGTTCGATTTGGAGTTTCAAGTTTAGATGGCATATAAGCAAAGGGGAAGAGGGAACAGATGAAATATTGAAATCATACTTCATAAAGAAATCTGAAAAATGCTATTTGCACCAAAATCATTCTGTTCTTTTGCACTATGTGTTTCTTGATTTGTGCTTATATAAAAATGCAGAAAGCATGTTATGCAAGTAAAGTGTTTCTTTGCTTGACACTCACTACGCAGCCACCTGTTAAAACATAACGGTATTGATGATTCCCAGTATGAGATATGAAAGCTTTGCTGCTTGTGATGAAGTATGTTTACTAACCTTCAGAAAGCAGATTTTGTTGCTAGCAAAGTAGAATTTGAAAGCCTGATAAAGTGAATGCGTATAAACTTTCAAAGTAGCACATGGGTTGGAAGACAGTTTTGTGCTAGTAACAGAAACAGAGCAGCCAGCTGCCTTATGCTGTGGAAAACTTCACTTACCCTGTACCTTGCAAACTGCAACCGTGGACAAGGGTGGGTTTTAAAAACATGTTATTTTTTTGCTATCGTCATATTTAACAGTGTCAAAAAACCCCTCTTGACACTCTTGCACAATATTGAATGTGAGAACACTTAACCAGTAGCCTAAACTCAGCTTCAATAAACTTAATTAATTATGCATTGTCAGACCATAGAGGGGAAATTGTTCTCAGAATAAACATGGGGAAACTAGTGGAAATTGCCAAAGCCTATACAGGATGGTTAGTTCTGTCTCTTCCGTCACCTGAAGTTAGATACGTGGGTGTACAGTGTTTCTGAGTATCTCTGCCTATGTGAGTGTGTAAATGTGTTGAAGAGGGTGGCTGCTTGGGAATATTTAAAAGTATTACTTACAGTTTTGAAAAACATAAATGTAAAGGAACTCTGAATTGTCACTGACCGCGTGGAAGGAGGTAGTGTTCACCAGTTAAGTAGTTAATGTGACCCAAGACCTTAGAGTTCCAGATCTGTAAGTGCTTAATATATGATTTATACCAAATATTTTCATAATCCTGCATGTAAATCGTGAACACATTCTTGCAGTGTCTGTGGTTTTATTTCCTATATTGTCTCCAGTATCCTCTGCCTGTGCTGTAACCTTAACATAGACCCATAATGTCTTATGTTTTGTCCCCCATGACCACTGAGAGTTGTAGAAATGATTATGCTTGTGCATTTATATACGTGTAGTAGAACAGATAATATTTACTCACTAAGGACAAGATCCTTGTAGTGTAAATCAATGCGAATGTTTGGAAGATAAATTGCATAGATATCTGACCCTATGAGAATTTAATTTTTTGTGAAGTTGATATATTGATAAGACTAACAGTAATATTGAGGAATAGTATTTCTGAAAGAGTTTCATGTTACCTTGGATAATTTATTTAAGGAAGGTCTTGAAATAGGAAGCTGTAATTACTGTTTATGGCTTTCTCATAAATGAAAATGCTCCTTATTCCTCACTCGAGCTGAAAGATTTATCAGCTTAAGTGTATCAGGAAATACTGAGAACTCTTTTGACAAGTGAACTGTTTATCAATAGTTTCAGTCGTATTTGTAAATGGAAACTTATTAGTTATGCATCACCAGTTGCACTTGCAATCTCCTTTGTGTCTGTTGGCGTATCACTATAATGTTGATTTAGTATTATTTAATGTTCTTTGATCTGTTTCCTTGGGCTTGCCTGACCCCGGGTATTCAGCCATCCACTTTGTTTAGCCCCTGTCTGTCAGGCTGCTCTTTCTAGTACCTTTTAATTTCCTTACCATAGGTTTTGTTTACTCTCTCTTAGCCTTACCTTGAAATGTTTTGTTACCTCATCTCCTCACTTGGGGCATTTGTTTTTCTTGTCCCTGCCTCACCTTTCAGTTTCTTAAACAGCTTAATACTTTCTTATAGTGATTTGCCCTCCACACTTAGGACTTGCAAGCTGGTTTTGCCTCTTACTAACTGTTGTTTACTCTACAGCTTTCTTCTCATATTTGCTATTCTGCAATTGCATTTATCACTGCATCAGTGAAATGCTGAGGATATTTGCTAATTCTTGTTCACAATTAAAAAGGAAGACCTGAACTTTGTTATCCTATACATTTAATTTGTTTGTAATCTGTTACATCTAAAATGTGTGAATACCAAATTTCTAGTCTAATTTCCTGATGAACCAGGGCTCTTTCAGTCATCTGGTTTTGGAACTTGCAGTTCCCATTGAAATGCCAGTCAAGCTGGTGGTGAAATTTCTGTACGCTTTCTGTAAATTAGTAGCTGGTTCAGAAGCCCCCTGCTAGCATGGTAAGAAAAAACATGCAATCAGAAGAAATGGTGAAAAAATAAAATGCAGAAAACTAGATTGCTATTCTTCTTTGAAGTATTTGCATATTGTTACAACAGTTAGATGGCTGTAAAATGGATCGTATATGGTCTGGGCAGCCATAGCATGCTGCAGGAATTCAAGAAACCCTTTTTGATGCAGTTACAGGTCATTCAAACATAGGCTCAACTGGTTTCAAGTGTGTTCTGTCTTAGTGAATCTGCAATTATGTGCCAGTATAACCAAATACACATAAAGGAAGGGTTAGGGATTTTTGTGTGCATTTGTGGCCATTATCGTTACAAATTGTGTTATGTTACTTGAGAGAATAACTGCAGGTCATTGATTTATGAGTTTATTTCCTTCGCATTTTCTGTGATGAGTATCTATGGTATGAATGAGTTGGTAGTCCAGAGTTGGTTGGAAGGAGACTTGCTTTTTTAAGTGAATTGATAACTCTGCTAATAACACTTCGATTTATATAGTGGAGTACTCTTGGAGATGACAAACTTAATTCCTTTTGAATGAAAATATTCCAGGAATGCAAGCGATGTCCTCAAAATGTTGGTATTTAGTCAGTAAGACCAGACTAGATACAATCCACAGCACTGACCTCCCAGTACTGACACCCACACCCCTGAGCTGAAATACCTATGGTGTGAATGGCAGGTCCTCAAAACCTATCATTTGGGTTTGCAGATACGCTCCTGCTCTACTGTGGTGCTTGCTAATGTAAACAAAGGTTTTGAGACCTAGGGTGTGATTTTATGGCTATTAAAGACAGACTTCAGGCTTCATTTCCTGGTTTATTTAAGGATAACTTTCATGTGTAAATTCTAACTAGATCCTTTGAGGAAATTCGTGACCACTCAAGCATTCAATATTGTAAATAATTAAATTGGCAAAATGTTAACATTTACATTTGCTTTGGAACTGCACTACAGGAGGAATAAAGGTTTGCTTTCAGTACTGAAAATGAAACTACTTTTGCTATCAAACCTTGAATGACAATTGACAATAGCCTCAACATAACATGCTTTGGAAAGGGGGCCTTTCCAGTAATGTCGATGATTTATAAAAAGCATTGAGGCATCAAAGAAAGTGAATTACCCAAACCGTTACTGCACTGTGGACCAGAACGAGCAGATGAAATAGCTTTCTGAAGTAATAATAGATTCTAGCTATCTAGGGGACCTGAAAACTTGGGAGTGAGAGAGGCTAAAAAGAGAAACATTGTTATTTATGATGGGGTATAAGCAATTAAGAGAGCTGATGGGGTTCTGTATCTGTCCTTTAGAACTATATGTTGTGGATCAGCTCAGAAACTTTTGCTACTTGCTAGGAATTTTTCATATTTCCTGAATTGTGGGGGTTTCTTGTGTGTCCTCCCGCCTTTCCCTGCCTATCAGTAGTGTAGAGGGAAACTACGAAGTGATATCACTGATTGACTTTTCTTGTGCTGCCACTGCTGGCTGCTTTCTACACTTGACTTTTTTCTTTTATTTTTCCTGCCCTGTTTAGCTCTGTAAGGGTTACAGCTGACACAAAACTCTTCCTCAGAGTTTGCCAGTACAAGTTGTTCTACAGCTGCTTAGGGATGGTGAAAGATGGGAGGCTGTTTTCCACCTACTCAAAATAGTTCTTAAGTTGTGCCCTGTGATATGCTAAGTACAGTTCATAGTGTTTGCAAAGGAAGCTTGTATAGTTTATTAGATCTTGCAGATAACTAGAAAGCAGCACAGTGGTTATAATAAAATAGGTGACAGATTAGAATGTGGTCGTGTTTGGCCTGATACTGGCTCTCCTTTGAAAGTACTGTTGTGGTCATGGCCAAGTTGTTTGCTATTTGTCGTACTTTATGGTAAAGCTCTAAAATTCGTAGCAGCATTGTGAGAATCATGTGCAGAGAGGTTTTACATGAAAGCTCATATTAATATTTACTTATGACTGGATGGATCAGAACTGCGTAGGTGTAGAAAGTTTTGTCTAATGCTTTTTTTAAGAGTTGCCCAGTGGCTCCCTCCCACTAAGGTCCTGTGCTTTTGGAGGAAAAGCATTACTGTCAAGCCCTACTATTGCTTTAAAGTTGTGTCTTGTGTGACTGTAGGTTTCTAACTGGGCTTTATTGGGCATGTACAGGACTAGATGCATGTCCCTTTAAATATTTTGACAGTGGGAGTGTTATGTTTGTGATAAGAGGTTGTTAATAGTTTAAAAGTGAGCTGTGTAGCTTTGATGCTGTTGCTAACCCAGGAGCACAATAGTCACTCCTCAGTTAGGATGGGATAGATTGCAAAGGTGATCTCTGTGTGACAAATTGTTGCTACTTACAAAAGAGAAATAAGGAACAATAAAAGCTTTCACTTAAATTGAAGTGCTCTTCTGGTAACAGCTGTTGATAAAAAACAGTGTTGATCAACAGAATACAAGTGATGCAGGAAATAGGTTAAAATATTTTGCTGTCCTACTAACTTTAAAATTAGATATGAAGCAAATTGCAATTTTGTCTTTTTCAATAATAAAGAGAAGGACTTAAATGCAGAAATGAGAGCAAGGGAATAATCAGCGACTCTGTTGCTTCCAAACAGGTGAGTATGTTGAAATTTTAATTCCGTTAAATTTTGTGCTTTGGAGATTCTGCTTGTATTTTTCAGCCATTTGTCTAGCCACATAAGCTGGAATGTGTTCAAAATGCTAGCCAAGAACAAATCCATTGGAAGAAATATTATACTTTGACCAAGGTTCAAGATGTTCTAAAGCAACAAGAAATAAATATTTCTGATGACTTATTTAATGTTCAGCTTAGTTGTGTTTTCTTTCCTCCCTGTGATCTGATATACACTTTCTTAATAGCACACACATACTAATTCCCTGTGTATTTCTCTCTACTTTTCCTCTGTTTTAACTTGACTCTTTTATCTTTTTCCATTGGCATTTGTCCTTTACTGACAGTTTGGATGTAGGATTCTGTAGCAACAATTTGTTTAAACCCAATTTAATGAGAATTTTTTTTATTTGATTATCCATCACCCCCAGCAAATAAGAAATTCAAGGAAGTTAGTTTTCTTACATAGATGTACTTACATTTTTGTCTTACGTTTTTGAAAAACCTGTTTAGTTAAGATACAGTGAGTGCTTTGAGCATGAACGTGTTTGGATCTTTCCTTAAATCTTGTACTTTATGTTCGGCTGTCTATCTGGGGTCCAGCAATTGCACAAGATTACATTTAGTGTGTTGACCATCAAGTTGATAAGGGATGATAGTTGGGCATCCACATTGATCAGAGCGAGCTTGCTGAATACAAAGAACTTTTTGACTTCTGTGAGTTGGACAGAGCTGCTGTTTACTTTTTTTCTGTTGGACACACTGCAAGATATGATGTAACAGTCTGATTTGTGGTTAATAGCAGTGGGTGATACTGGAGCCTGGAGCATCTGCTTGATGCAAGAAATGAGCTAATGGATCCAATTTCTATATAATAAACGTATTTCTTCTTGGAGTGCTGAGTAATTTGGTTGCTTTGATTATAAGCTGAAGTTAATTTTATTATTTGTTTAAAATGAAGCTTTCTGAGTAAGGTCGTAGTGATGCTTGTAACTCTTGCTACCACATTTATACTGTGTCTGTAAGTTTCTTCCTTGTAAAATAAATTTTTAAAAAAAATTTTGCTTATCTCTTGATCAAGCATGCTGACATCCCAAAATGTTCTTTTTCAGTTAGAAAATGCTATTTTGGGCATCTTGTATTAATGCAACAATAAAATGAAGGTTATTAATATACCCCGTACTTTGCCTATACAAGGCTGTAAGTGTGTAAATTTCTTTTGTTTTTTCAAGGTTGGGAATATTTCTGATTTTCTGAAGTTCAGGGAAGTCCTATTCATAGTCCTAAAATTCATTCAGTTTTTGATCTCTGAGAACTTCATTAAAAGAAGATCAGGTTAGTTTGTGATTCTGGCCTTAGATGCATAGCCTGGAGTGTTTTTAATCAATAAATAGTATTTGAACCATGAGGATTTCAACCCATAAGGATTTTTCCTTATGGAATTTCCTGTAATCCTTTTTTCCTTCATCTTCTGTGTAAACCTTCCTCCCTTTTGTCCTCTTTCCTCCCTGAAATATCAGGGTAAGCAAACAACATGAAAGGAGGAACATCTGATGGTTTAATTTCTGAGGGACTAAACTGCAGAAAATGATGTACTAGGTAGAAAACTGAAAGCATTTTGGAGTGCTCTGTGAAACCACAGACCTACGTGGGGAAATTATGGTGGGGTTGCCACCCAAACTGTTTGTAAGTGGAGAAATTTATTTTTGAAAGTGAAGGCAAGCTGCTTGCTCAAGGTGAAAATTTACTTGTTTTTATGACATCTTATCAAAGGCTGCTTTTCTCTCCTTCAACCTCCATCCCACCACCTCCTGCCAATTTCTACTATACACACACACACACGCACAAAAGCAAACACACCTCCCCCAACCTAAAAAACCCCAAACTCGGAGTATTTATACTCTTACTCTCCTGCAGTCCATCTGTCCTGCTTCTACTGTTGTGACCCAGTGTTGTTCTGCTTTTCTCACTTCATGGGATTGCATCCCGAATTGCCACTTCAGGAACAGTACGTGGTGCCATTTCAGCTGTAGAGGGGTGGTGAGAGAGAAGACGTAGTGACATCTGTCAGCTAGAAGAAAAGAATGGGTTGGCAGAAGCATTGCTCAAAATAAAGTTGAGCAGCAGAAGGAAGAGCAAAGCTAAGACTCCATAATTCAGCTAAGAAAATGGCTTTATGCATTTATTTTATATACTAAAGAACTTAAATTGTAAAATATGCAGTTTCTGTAAACATCCGTTACCAGATGATTTTTCAGCTACCTCTGCTTCCTGAGACGCTGGGTGTGGAGACTGCCTGTGAGGTACACAGCGAATGTGGACACCTTCAGATGGAAGCCTCACCTAGACCTTGGAACTGCTGATGTGGGTTGCTATAACTCGCTTTGCTAAGCATGTTTCTGTGCCTTCGAGAACATGCTGTCATGAATTTTGTGTTTTATAGGACTGATCACAACTGAATTATGGAAGTTTATTTTAAGAATAACAAAAATGTTTTGAGGTGCCTTAAAATTTATGACTGGAACTACTTTAATAAATGAATTATTTATTGACTAGTTGTTGAAATCAGTGGAGTCTTCCAGACTTAGTTATAAACTGGCTCATCTGTTTGTATTTTCCTCAGAGTAACCACCAGGTTGGTGTTTCGACTTAATATGTGATACTTAGTTTCTTCTGAAATCTTGTAAAATGTTATATTACGGAATTTATCTTAAGTAGCAGCTATTTTAAGTTCTCAGAGGGTTGCAAGGTTGCAGTTTTGTTCCTTGTTGCCCTGACCCAGTCAGGGTAGGGGGGCAGGAGACAGCCCCTCTCACCCCCAGCAGATGTGGAGACAGCCTTTGACTGTCCTGCTGTCTGTCCATCGCTGGACCTGTCTGACATGGTCAGAGACTAAACAGCAGCTAAACTGTTTCTGAACTCTCGGTATAGCAATTGAGAGCCCTGAGTTTTATTTAAATGTGTGAATGGCTCTGTGTTAGTAGAACATATTTCCTAAGTGTATTGGTTATTTAATTGCCGTATCAGTACTGGAGTCAAAATGTATATGCTAGGAAGATATTTGATGTGGTATGAGCAGACATTGTGTTGAAATGCAAGTATTCTTATCAGAAATCAGGCTTCTTTTTTCTTCTGCAGTCTAGTTTGTCCTTTCTTATCTTCTACTAACACAGCATATGACTGTTCTTTGATTTCACTTGACTGTATTAAGTAGTAAGCTGTAGCTTATCCCATTGTTAATGCTGCATTTTGAAAACAGGAGAGGTAGATTCAGCCTCCAGAAGGACTAAAGAAAGCCAACATTTTGCAATAAATAAAATGAGGGGGAAGAAGGGTGGTGTCTTCAGGACGGGTTGCACTGTTTCAGAACACAGATTGGCCAGCCGAGGTGGGACATCTGCTGAAATATTCCTGCAGGAATAAAGAACTGCCTTACTGGGAAATCCATTAATTTGTATTCAGTTGGGGTTTACTGAACATCTGTTTAGGCAATGCAGCTGCAGTTGGAGACAGTGGTTAACATCAGCCTGGAATTCTAGTTTATGTATATGTTGAAGCATGTCGGTTTAAACTATTAAATCCCAGCAGTCCCAGTTGGACTCATTACTCCTAGAAAATAGGTTTTAGAGGATTGACTATCCCTTTTAAGAGGCATTACATCAGCTTCTGCATGAAGCATGACTCCTGGCATCCCTTAGCAGAGAAGTGCTGGGATATGGCAGGTGTTTTCACTCACCACTGTGTTTTCTGGCTGTAACTCTGATGTGTTGGCAGCCTGCTGGCTTGACACTTGAATTATTGTTAGCTTTTAGGTTAACACACCCTTCATAAGAATAGAGGAAATTCACATCCTGATGTTTGTTCTTTGTTGATCTGTAACATATTGTTCTACAGCATCAAACAGTTGCAAACAGCAGTGCAGCATACCCTCTTCAAAACACAATTGGGAGAATAGATCAGTATTTGCTTTAGGATCCTGATGTGTGGGCTTTTAAGAGCACCTCTTTGAGCTGATTGTGATACAATAACAAATTGTGTGCAACAGAATACATGTTGTTTGTGTATGGATATATGTAAGGAGAATGAGAATTTGCTATGACTGAAGGTTTAGAAGGCTGATGAAACAAAACAGTTTTAAGCCAGCTTTAAATTTTATAACAAAACTTCACTTGATTGATATTCATTAATAATACATGTTGCTAATGGCTAGTTCTTACTCATTCCTAGTCATTACCACTGCATATTCACAGCAATTAGTCTGTAGCAATCTTATTATAAATTAGTTGTGAGCACACAGGAACACAGAGCCGGTGGCATGTATTTAGCACTGATAGCTATGGTCCTTGATAGTGAGATGTTCAAGGCTGTCACGAGTGCCTTTGCTTGTTGCGTAGAAGTTGCTAGGCTTTGCAGCTTTTGCTGCTATTGAAAGCAAAACAGTTGTGTTGTTTTGTTTTGTTTGTTTGCTTGTTTCCAAATCTCAAGGTTATACTTAATCAGTGACTAATAACTGACCAGCACTGAGGTGATTGTGGTTCTGGGGCCTCTGCTTTCAACCTCTGCCCATATTTTCAAGGCCCTTGTTATCTCAGTCTAAGTCATATACCATAACAAGAGGGACCTGGCACCCAGCTCTAACTCGCACAACAAGTTTTCCTAGTAATTTCACAAGCATAAGAGGCCAGAATTTGGGCCTTCCACATTTGGCATAAGACTTGAGACGTGTTCCTGGCAGTGGCTATACTCTTTATACCTGGCCGCTTGGTACAAAAATGCACACACATTGTTTACTAGTTATGCTGTATAAGTTTGCTTATGTTGGAGTTCATAACAAGCTAATAATTACATGTTCCCCATCTGCGCCAACATTTATGGGTGCAACAGCTTTTGCTTTAGCTACAGTCCGTTGAGGTTTTCTAACTGTGGAGGCAGTGATGAACAGTGCAGTCAGCTGATGGACAGTGGAAACCTGGCTATCCCAAGTCCTGAGGATATTAAGTACCATTTCTTATATAGGTACAGACCAGACAGAGAACGTCAAGCTCTGTATTCGTAAGTACTTCTAGAGAGACTTTGCTTAATCTCTTGTAGATAATTAATTATCTTTTTCAAAAGGTGAAGAGGAATACATAACGATGTGGCACGAAAATCTGTTCACCTGAAGATTAAACTGTTTGCACTCTATTTTAAGTATTAAAAAAAAAAAGAGAGTACAGATGTAAAATGCTGAGAATTGTGTGGTTTGCATCCCTTATGTACAGATGACTTTAGCATTGGGATCCTTTCCTGATATAATGCAAAATAGTATGAGGGCTATTTATTGTGATGACATAGACATGATAATGTTATCCTCTATAGTGAACTGACCAACTGTTGAGCAGGATTTTATTGAATCCTGAACAGAAAAAATGTGGTTTTAATGAAGCTATTCAAAATACTAAAAGTACTAAGATGATTACAGAATCACATAATCACAAAATGGTTGGGGTTGGAAGGGCCCTCTGGAGATCATCAGTGCAACCCACCTGCTAAAGCAGGTTCACCAGAGCAGATCACCCAGGAAGGTGTCCAGGCGGGTTTGAATGTCTCCAGAGAAGGAGACTCCACAACCTCTCTGGGCAGCCTGGTCCAGGGCTCTGGCACATCAGAATCAAGAAGTCTGTCCTCATATTCAGATGGAACCTTCTGTGCATCAGTCTCTGCCTTTTGCTCTTCATCCTACCACTGGACACCACTTATGCCTATGTAAACGGATATGAAGTTAGCCCTTTCCCAAATAAATATGCTAATCATTTTTTTTAAGAGTAAAGACAGTTCTGGTTTAAATTGTAGTATGTTTATCACAAAGGGTGTAACTGGTCTGTTTAAAACAAAAACAAAACACAGCAACCAACAACCAAACAATAGTCCAACCAAATGAACAGTGTGTTGGTTCAGTTGCAGTGAGATTTTGTCTTGTTGGAGTTGAGTTTAAGGAAGAATGTAGCAAGGCTGTTCTTTATTAAAGCTTTTCTTGACTTGTATATCTTTCACTTTCACCCTGTTCTTCACACTCGGCCTACAGTTTTGGTACATTTGCTACTCTTGGTAAATCAGGAGGAATGTCTTCCTAACGGTTTCACAAACAACTTCACAACTATGACATATCCAGTTTTCAGAGAGGTCCTGGAATTATTTCAAGAGTTGTCTCAGAGTGAGACCACCTCTTTCAAAAACTTAAAAAAAAAAGCCACCTTAAACCTGCCATTCTTTAGAGGCACACACAAAAATGTCTTTCCATGCCCTCTTTAGATATGACTCCTATTGTGCATTTTAGGGACTAGGCTAGGAAGAGGTCTTAATAGTTCACAGGATCAGCTCCTTTGAGAACATTTACAAAGCAAGGTGAAGATATGGGAAATATTCTACCACCTTAAGTTTAGGAATAGTTCACTTGGTATGGGCAGAGAGACAACTAGGGACCAGGCACTATCAAAGTCTGTGAGTGATTACACTAGACAAATACCTGTTTATTGCTTCAACGATTGCACACTTTGGTTACTCATTTCCTGTCGAAACAGAAATATCATAGAGAGGTTTCTGTGCTGCTGTCGTCATGCATGTCACATAACCCTTTGATATCTTCTGACCACTGTCAGTTTAGATACTACATAATGAGTCATCATAGGTAAGCAGTAATCATTAACTGTGGAACAGTTGTGTTGCAGTCCTTGACACCTGTCAAATCTCAGATTAAACATATATCGAAGTCAGTGCAGGTGTGCATCCAGCCATGGAAATGGGGGGAAGCACAGACATTCTTTTCCTGTGCACTTTACAAACCTCCATGATCACCAACAGTGCTGTGAAGTTAATTAGTTAAGTACCTGTTGTTGAGCATTCATCAACTTGCTAGCCACTGGAATTGCTTAAGTGGCAGTAAAAATAGGGCCGGTTTGGGCTTTTGGGTTTGGTGGGGTTTGGGATTTTTGGTTGTGTTTTTATTCCTTTTTTTTTTAGCACTTGCAATAGTGGGGGCCATTCTTCCATCTGTCAATGAATTCTAATCCTTTCTTATTGCAAAACATTGAGATTTGCTTTCTGTGTTCTCACAGTTTTTCAGTAGATTTAAGGCTTTTCTTCTATTGATAAACAGAGTAGATTTTTTTCCCTAAACAACTAGTCATGAAAAATCGTTAGCACTTGTCTGTTAAAACGTGGTGGTGATAGGTTTACTTTCTTACTCAGTGTTTTCCACTTCACAAACTGATAATTGGGGAAGAAATATTGACTGTTATAACCACAGATATTATTGCTGTAGAGGATGCTGTCAATTCTTACTTGAAATTAAGTAATTGAGGAAGTTAATCTTTAATATTTCAGATTTGTTTTTAAAGCTGTGATGTTTTGTGATGTATGAAGTTTTCTACATTTTATGGTACCAAATATTGCAATACTCAGTAATTGTAAAATTGTAAAATACTCAGTTTCTAATGAAGTAAAAATACTCTATGAGAATGTCCCAAGGCTATAGATAAATAAACTGAGAGAAATGACATTTCCCTCTGCCATTTCTTGGAAAATTAAGTGTATGGAGAACAGCATTAAACAAAGTCCTTCCTTTTCTCTGTTGAGACCATTCATTTTCCTTACTGAGATATTTTAAGTGTGCAAAAAGTGAGCTTGAGGGCTTTATAATATTTTTCACTGTACTTGCAGTTTATTTTTCTGCACCATTCCTACTTAAGCAAAAGATGGCTACAAATTGCTCTTTTAGCAACATAAATGCTTGGTACAGTCACTGCCTTGTCTGCTTGTAGTTTACTGTGTAATGCACATTCCCTTCTACAATCAATAATAATCAATAATGCTAAATGCACACACAGAAGACACGTTGGAAGATGAGTAGTCCAAAGATACTTCTGTCCTGCAAAACTGCTGGTTCAACTGAAAGCAGAAGATCTAAAGAGGGAATTTTAACAAACAGGGAGAGCTGCTAGCAGGCATCTGTGTAATTATCCTATTAAAACAGAGTAACATCTGCATTATCTGTGCAAGTGGAGAATGGAAGGGAACATTATGTTGTCTAATCCTGTTTGGGAGCATTATGAAGTTAAAAGGATAACATTTTACCAAATCTGTGTTTCAACACTTAATTACCTTTTAATTACCTTTTTTCTCCTTGGATTTTATGCTAAGGACCCTGCCTGTAGCTTTCATCACAGAACTGCCCTTGCCTTTGAATTGTTTATGCCAGGTTTTATCTTTGATTTTACTTTGGAAAGATGATCCTACTGTGTCTTGAAGTGCGTTATTCCAATTATTTTTCCCTAGTGTGTGCAAAGCTCTGAGAATATTAATTTTATATACAAAAGGCATGTTATAGCAGTCAGTACTATGTGTTTTGGATTTGGTTGCAAAGGAGCAAAGTCTTTGGACTATGTGTTATGAATAAGGAGTAATGATGCATGGCAGAGGCCACACAGGAGCAAAAGGAGATTATTCCAGCCTTCTGACTGCTTGCAGTGTAAGCCAGGAGTGTATTGGCTTAAATAATGTAGATTTCTTTTTTCCTCTTTACCCCTGAGGGTGTCCGATTTCCTGATCACCTATCTAACCATATGCCGTGGCTCTTGCCAGGAACTCGGAGCAGTGTCACTGCCAGCTAAAATTACTTGTTTTCTGAGAACTGAGTTACGTTGAGAATTGTTTTAAATTGCTGCACTGGCAACATTGCGGAGTTTGGCGTACACACACACACGCACACAAAATGTAAAAGCAGCCTTACCTTGAAATTCAGCTTAGAAACCACTTCAAGCATTGAATTTGATCCACTGAGAGGTGTTCCGCACCTGCCCAGGCACATCACTCCCTCTTTGTTCTCTTTCCAGTGCTTTTCGCAGCTTCTTTGTGCTCTGGCTAGTACAGTACAATGTTGATACATGCAAATTGAACATGTACAAAGAAAGCATGTTGTTTACTCCTGTTTTGTAGCAGTCAGAGTGAAGACCTAGTCTAGCTAGTAAAAACTATGCTGTGCTAACTTTGCTTCTTTTCTTTCCTCTTGCAACAGGATGGAACTGAAATACGGATGTACGTTGACTAAAGAGCTGGAATAAGACTGAGTCCTGCCCTGTGATATTTATATATATGGACCATGAACTTGCTGTTTGGCTTCATGCTTTAGGAACCTTTGTAGTAACAGTGTGAAGCTGTTGGAAATCATGGCATTCTCTCCATGGAAGCTCTCCTCTCAGAAACTCGGCTTTTTTCTGGTGACTTTTGGTTTCATTTGGGGAATGATGCTTCTGCATTTTACTATACAGCAGCAAACACAACATGAAAGCAGTACAGTCTTGCGTGAACAAATTTTGGATCTCAGCAAAAGATACATCAAAGCGTTAGCTGAAGAAAATAAAAATGTGGTTGATGGGCCTTACGTTGGGACAGTGACAGCATACGGTAAGTGTGTGCTCTAGGTTACGTGATAATCTGATTAGGTTTTTCTTAAAGTCGTCCAAATGTTTTGCAGCATTATGCTGCTCAATTGACAGTATATTGCACTGTGGATTTTCTGCATAGACTGAGAAAGCAGTCTTGGCTTGTAAATGTGAAATGGGACAATTTTTCATTTCCAGTCACTTGGAAATGAAGATGTCTGATAATTTTTACCACGTCTGTCTAGTAACTGTATCTGGTATGCCTCAGGTTATTTTTTTAGAATGTCATTAAAAAGGGTTTTTTTGCTGTTTTTGAGAAACTTTTGGAGACTTTTCAGTTTTGTGTGTCAGTGATCTAAGAAATTCCTTGTGGAAGAAGACCTTACCTTATTGATAAATTAGAGACCTGCTATGTTCGTTTCTTTTTCTTTCCCATGTCATTTCTTTGTTCAGTCAGTTTACTTAACATTTAAGTTTCTGTATCAGGCGTAATCTTAAATTAATCTTAAACATATTATATTTGCTTTGGAGTAAAGAACTCTTTTCTTGAGTTCAGGTGCTTTGATCGGCAGTGAATTTTAATGCTTACTTTACCATTTGTACAACATGAGAGTTAAGTTTGTGTGCATGTGTGAGAGAAAGCATGCAGAAAAGAACGAAGCATGTTGCCAGAAAATGTTATGAAAATAAACATATAATCCAATTTCAAGTTAGGTGTGGCCCCTTTTCAATCTGATAAAGTCACATCATATACCTTACTTGTTTAGCATTTTTTAAATTCCCTTTCCCACTTAGCTATGCACTTTCAGGCTATCTGGAAAGTTAATGGCTAATTAGTCATCTAGATTTGTTTCCTTTTATAGTTGCCTTAATATTTGGCTCTGAAGAAATTGGATAGATGTTTCTTGTAGGTTTAGACAAAGAATAAAGACTAGGATACAACAGATAATAGCTGCATGTTTTTCTATAGTTTTCTCTTAATACTCTGCTTCTTGGTGCATGTGATGAAAATATCCTGCTGGGAGTTTCTCCCCATGTCTTGTTTCTGTTAGCACTTTTTTCTTCTAAAGAAAGAAATGTTGAGTTTGTGTGAAGGTGCTTGCCTGCAAGCCTGAGATTATCATCCCAAACACAGGTAACAATTACATTGCTTTGTTGCTTAAAGAACAACCCATCCCGATTCTGTAACTTCTGATTTCTAACTACATATTGAATTATACTGCTATGGTAATATTACTAAGCAACACAAGCTAAATAGAGTGGTACTAGATGGTTATTTTGATTGAAGACCTCCAAGCAAGTAGAGGCCCCTAGAATTGTGTGTATACACTTAAAAGAAAATGCTATCTGCTATATAGCCATCATCAGTGTCCCGTTATCTTGTAAGGATGGTTGATGGTAGCTGGATTGAAGAAGAAAAACAAAAAACAAAGAAACAAAGGAAAATATGTCTCCAGAAATGAAGAGTAACTGCATTAATCCAAGCCCAAGCTAGGTCTGAAGGTACAGGGTATCCTTAAGCTCAGATCCCCCTGCAGCTCGTTGCCTGTGGCATTAATTTCCTGTTCCAAATCCCGCTGAGCAATAAGTTGACTTGCTGCCAAAGGATGCTCAGGTTCCCCAGGAGAAGTTAAACTGCATTTGAAAGTGGGTAAGAGAAATTTGTAATGCTTCTGTGAAAGTAAAGCTAAGTTTTGTGTAAAATTTCAAGTTCCATGGCTAAGAAGAATTTTAAGTTTAAAGACAAGTTTGGACAGGTGTTTTCAATTAAGGAGTTCAGAAATATGCAAAATAATGGTAATGTATTTACTTAAAATATTAGAGGGAAAGATGCTATGGTGAGTGAATAACACCATATTAAGTAATACTTTATGAATCTGAGGAAGATAATAGTTACTTATTAAGTTATATTTTTCTGTTTGGCGTACCAAATAAGTTGTTGATAGCAAATGATCAGGTTAGCTGTGCAGGATTAAACACATTAATGATTAATGTTGATGATAATGGGTAGAAGTTCGTTCGCTATTCTATGAAAATTAACAGCCTTGACATTTAGCCTTTTTATTTCTTTTAATCTTATCCTCAGATGCTATTACTAAGCACAATCATCATTTCCATGTTCAAGAGTAAGTTTTAAGTTTGCTTGATTTGGCTGCTTTTACCCACCCAAAAGATTTTCTGTCACTCCTTGTGACTGTATAGCTTGTTTGCTTTCTCACTTTTTCTTTCTCCCATATATTGACTGATCAGGCAGGTAGATCAGACGCTTTCCTTTTAAAAGTTGTGGTCCTAATATACACAGTGAGCATTAGATTTTTATAGCAGTAAGCAGTTATTTTACAAAAATTACTATGAACCTGTTTCTTCCCTTCCCTACTCAAACTAGCTTCCAATTGTATTTTTGTACTGGTAAGCAGTCTCTCATATAAATGTTTTGCTATTAAAAGTATTCAGTATTAAAACATTACAAAGCTTAGCCATTTTTTTCTTTCTTCTCTGGGTATACCTTTCTGTATGCTATGTTTCTTCCTTGTTGTTTCCTGAATTTTTTTTCTGCCTTTTTTTCCTAGTATTTTTTCTTCCTTCTGTACCATGGTTTTGTTCATGTTAAATCCCTGCTCCACTCTCTCCTTCTTTCCTTTTTGTCTGCACACTGTACCATTAAGTGATGCCACAACCGCTTTTAAGATAGTCCAGATCATTAGTGCTTAAGATTCCATCTCCTGATCTTTAAAGGACAAAGAAAAACACACAATTATAAAGAAAAATATCTGCTTTATGGCTTCATGGAATAAATATAAATCTCTTTTTATTTGGAAAAAAGAATCATAAGCCTTCTAAAACTAATAGCTTTTTCTTTCTCATTTGCACAAGAATTGGGCTAGTCATGGGAAAAAATAAAAGTAGTACAAAATAAGCATGGCAAAAACACAACTGATGTTGGGGCAGAGGAATCTCTTCAGATGTATAGAGAAATTTTCTGTTACAGATCAGAAAGTTATTTGATTGTAAAGTTGTGGAAAGCTGAAATTCTATTATACATATGCACATGTAATATTTTCTGGAATTAAGTGGGAGAATAATGTAAATTCGTCATACCAAATTCTTTAATCCTGAGAGAAGGGTACATGAACAAAGAGCAATACTTTCTTTTATCTTTTTTGGCTCGTTGCCACTATAATTACACGGTTTAGCCTGATAGTGGTCTACTTTTCCATTCGTCCCCACCGTTCTTTTAGCTTCTCCAACTGTCTGGGCAAGAAATATGAACAGTAGAAAAAGGGAAAGAAAAAGTATCAGAGAACTCTTTCTGGGTTGTCATTTGATATGTAAACTCCTGTTACTATTTGTTGCTTTCCATATGACAAAATTGCTATGTCAGACCAAATAGGTAGAGGCAATCACTAACAGACTAAAAGAAAATAAACAGGTGTTTTTTTGTGTGTTTTTTGGTGTTTTGTGTATATGACAGAAGGGTTGAACTTCACATTTTTTTGCCAGTGAAGAATGTGGTTGTGCTGGAGAAGATGCAGAAGAAGGTTTTTGTACTGGCTCAATGTTGTCTCATCTCTGGGGGAGGAGATTTTTGTTTGCAGGTGACTGAGCATCTAAAAGACTGTTCCTCTGATAGTGCTTGAATATGGAGTTAGGTTTAGGGTTATTGTTACTTAAGCAACTTCTTATTACCTGACTATTGCAAAGCATGCATTTTTTTATTACCATGTGTGTACCCATCAAGGTAGTACACATTTCACCTTGAAAGTAGGATATGTGTATGAGCTGCAGTGTGCTCTATAAAATACGCAAGAAGACAAGTTCCACCTCCAGGGAAACTTTTATCTGAGGCTAAACAAAGTAGGGAATGTTACTGCATAGAACTGCTGATGACAAAGATTTGCACTGAGAAAGTGTCTGCATATATTCCAGTCTCACTCTTGTATCTATTTTCTTATTCTGTCTGACATGGCACATTGCATTATTGAGCAATTTAACTTTTCATTTTCGCTTGTAGATTTGAAGAAGACACTTGCTGTCTTGTTGGATAATATCTTGCAGCGCATTGGGAAGCTGGAGTCCAAGGTGGAAAATCTTGTACTTAATGGAACAGGAGCAAACTCTACCAACAATACTACCACTCCTGCTCCCAGCTTAGGAGCAGTCGAAAAGCTTAATGTAGCAGGTGGGTATGGCAGTTATTAAAATATTTATGCAGTGTTTAATCTGTATTTTTCTCTCTTGGCCATAACATGATTTTTTGGTGTTAGATATTTGGAGTGCCTTGCAAAACAAAGTTCCAAGTCTAGCTTGTATCAATGGCAATCTGAAGTCCAGTGTTTTTTTACAAGCTCAGAGGAAGACTTTCCATGGTAACTTCAAACACCTTGAAGAAAATGAAATTCTCTGCCAAAGCAATATAGTCTGTCTTGTTCATTGGGGATGTTTCATACTTCAAATGATAGCACTTCAGAAAGATGAAACTGGGCAAACATTTTCTCTGTAAGCCTAGTTACTTGGGTTGATATTAATCTACTCTGCATTTTTATCATAGGCACTTTATTGGTTATTAACTGAAAGAAAACATTTATGTTTTTTACTGATTATGATTTAAAAATGTCCGTCCCTACTCTGCTTAATAGCTCTTATGATTTGGCACACAAAGATGACCTACCTGGTACCTTCAACTTAAATATATATTTTTAAAAGTCATTTGAAGTCATTAATTTTGTCTTCAGTGAAAGGCCTGTTTGCTACTCTCACAACTTCTCAAAGTATTTGAGTCATGCTATGGAAGAATGGCTCGCTGGCCTCTTCACCTGCACAGCTCTGTTCCTTTGGTGTTCCCAGCTGTGAATGTGGTTTATACGCTAAATAAATATCGCTGTTTATACTCCCTGGTCTATTGCCCTGCATTTTGCTCTGCCAACAAGTCTAAAGAGGTACTGGCTGTCCTGACCCATAGGGAGGTCTGAGTCTGCCCTGCTAATGATCTTTGCAGTCCCAAAAAGGGAACAGAGCATAGGAGTTTTGTTTGTTATTCCTGGTGTTTAGCAGATTCATAATTTTAGTGCTCACAAGCAATGCCTAAGGAGGTTGATAAGAGTGTTTGGTTTGTGGTGTTTGCGTAGCTTTTTGAGGCCTGAGGTTTGCTCTACGGCAAAGAACACCATTTGTCTTATTAGAGCTTCAGTTTTTTACCTTTTGCTCTTGTACACTAAGTTTGAAATATCTGAAGCAACTATATTAAACAGCAACAACAAAAACCTTTAGGAAACAGTTTGCTAAGGTTTGATTAATGTATTGTCCTGGTGCCTTGTTGAATAAAATTACTGGTCAGGTATCTCCAGGCTGGATATTACCAATGGGTAGAATAGAACTGGAAGCTAATCCTTGTGTTAAAGTGCCCACTCTTCATCCATTTGAAACCATTTAGTGGAAATTCATCTGATCAGAGGCAGCCAAAGGGAAATGAAAAACGTTCTGTCTTCAAAGCAGTTTCCTGACATTAGCAAACTCTGGAAGCCATACGATTCCAGTAGAATCATAACATAAATATCTTCTCTGCTAGGAAGGAATTTTCAGTAAATAAGCTAGGTTAAGTAAACATCGTGATTACAATGTGTTAGCTGTGTCTGTGATATTTTACCAGCATCCTTTTTTACTGTGCTAGAGCAATTGAGATAATCTGAAGACTGTTGCAGAGAATGCAATTTGTTACCCAACAGTTTGTCATTTTACTGGAGCTGAAACATGTATGTATACAAATACACATAATACTTCCATTGTTTTCTTTATAATAGTTTATTCAACCATTACAATATGAAGTGATCAGAGAAAGCAAATGTTAGGATTACTGCTTCTGTCTTTATCAGCTCTAATATTTTAATGCTGACTTTAGACAAATTCATGTTAGCTATTGCTGGTAGTATTTTTCTTATAATTTAAATCAGACTATCATGGCAGGCTAGACTTGTCAGTCTGAATATGCAATGGGCTTTTCTTCATTGTGCATTTTAAGTGTTAGCAACACTTTCATGGGAAAAAAAAATAGTATTCTTTTATCTGTAAACTAGGGAGAAGAGAGATGATGATTAGTCAACATTTCTCCTCCCAAAGCCTCTCTGCATGTGGAATTTTCCTTTATTCGGTACAGTGCTGTATTAAGAAAGGAGTTCTGAGCACAGTATCTATATGGTGCAGGTGGATTGTGATAACACGAGAATCCTGGTTTAGGTCCAAGGTCAAGTTATTGAAATCAGTCCAGTTTATGGTTTTGTCTGACTTCAGTGAACACATCTGGCATGTGACCATGTCTCAGATTTATGGATTGAAAAAGTCTTTTCATTGAGATTAAGGACACTGGCAATTGGACCAGATAGGGGTTTTTAAACAAAACTTCCACTTCTCCCTAACTTTTCTGTATAGACAACTAGAATAATAGTATATAAAGGAAATATTTACAGTACTGGAATGTATAAATGTTTTCTTCAGTTCATAGAATTGTTTAGGTTGGAAAATACCTTGAAGATCATTGAGTCCAACTGTTAACCTAGCACTGCCAAGTGTAGTGCTAAACCATGTCCCTAAGCAGCACATCTGCTCATCTTTTAAATACCTCCAGGGGTGGTCACTCAACCACTTTTCTGGGAAGCCTGGCTTTTTTTTCTTTTTTCTGAAGTTATTCCACCTCTGACTGTCAAGAATGGTGCAGAACAGAGGCAGCAGTGGTGAAATCTGCAATGGAAAATATGGCTCTCTGGTGGTGTGTAGAGTTTCTGGCAGATAGAAGGATCTGAAGAAAATCCATCTGGATTACACTTGTTCATAATAAGAAGATGTTAGCAGTAGATAGGAGGAAATGTTGAGGATTTAGCAAGGACTGTAAGTCAGCTGTCCCTGAAGTAGGTGAACTCCTATTTTATTCATTTTTCAGTTCCCATTCAGAGGCCAGAAATCTATCTCTTCAGACTCTCAGACAACTAGCATTGTTGATTTATATGCAGACTGAACCGTGTATTCCTATTCTTAGTGTGTTCAGGTTTAATGTTTGTACTGTGGTACCACACCTGGTTTCTCCCTCTGAAGTTAGTTTTGCATCAGTTTTTCATTGAGGGAAGCCCAAGAGCAAAAAACTTCTATTATCCTTTCATGCAACCCAAAAGAGAGCATCTTAATATCACAAATACCTTTAATCCTAATTCCAAAGGATCTGAGGATGGGACCTCTGCTAGAGGGTGAGGCTCCATGGATTATATTAAAGAGTAAACCTGGGGAGCACATTGAGTAGATCGAGTGGGAGGTTAGGTGTTACTTTTTTCCTCTTTAAAGCCATGTGTAAAATCATAAGCATACTTTGCTTTTTTTTTCTTCCCTTCTCAAAACCATCCAGCAACCTGGTTGTTTTGATACTGACAAATTTCAACTGCTTTTTCAGAGCCTCCACTTGATTTATGAAAGAGTGTATTGTTAATAAAGATGCTTGTAAGGCTTCAACTGATTGGTTCGAGAAGCAATCAAATCCTCTTTCCTTCTCTCTATTCTGTCTTTATTCAAGTTGTATCTGAAAAGCTTTTAAGATATTTGGTAGCTGTCCTTTCTGCATTCGTGGGAAGTAAAATATTCCCATACACACAAGAAAGTATTAATCTAAACCTTGGGTGCCCAGCAGATAAGAGTTTTTGTCAGCCTTGTCACAAAGCTTTGAACCACTGCCACAAATAACACCTCAGGTAAATCTTATCTTGCTGTTTTGGAGGTGATTAAGCGGAAACGGGGAAATACAAAACTATGGCACATGTCTACATGGCTGCTTCTGCTGTAGGCAAATCCTTGGTTTCATGTGACAGGCACAAGATCAGTTTGATTTTAGGCAGCTTGGCTTTTAGCAGTTTTGCTTTTCCAAGATAACTATGAAAGGAATCCTTGATTTTTGTGGGACATATTTCATCAGATAGAACTATTTTCTTGCACAAACATGATCAAAGAATCAATTCTCTGTTTTCTTTATGAGATTCTTCAGTAAGCAGGGGGTGTGAGATTTGTGTGTTGTGGCTTGGATCTGATTTGGGCTTTCTCTTGGTTTTTTTGTCGTTATTGGTTTCCCCCCC
Organism: Patagioenas fasciata; assembly: GCF_037038585.1. NCBI lineage: Eukaryota > Metazoa > Chordata > Aves > Columbiformes > Columbidae > Patagioenas > Patagioenas fasciata. The sequence goes on along the minus strand of NC_092526.1, from coordinate 7,870,514 downwards.
ACCCCAAATTGTGGACTCTTGCTGTGATTTTCTGGCAGCTATTGATTTAAGCGAACTAAAGGAAACCGTTTCAATTCCTCAGGCTTTAAAACACTACTAAATAATAGTGGTACTCATTCTGAATATGCAGGTTGCAAAACACTTTTTTAAAAATAAAAATGTTGGTTTAAAGCAAGGACCAAGGTGCTTTGAGGCCACTGTCATCACTCTACTGTGCTTGTTCGGTGAAAAGCTAAAGTTTTGGTAAGTGTAACCATCCATCACCTTAGATAGTATAATTTCACTGAAAACTGTGCCAGACCAGTTTACAAAACATTCTTTTGCTTTGAAAAGTGTCATTGTGGAGGATATTAATCATGTGTCTTTGATCCCATAAAAATGAGCAAGTGAAGGTTCATATCAAGTCCTTCTCCCTACCTGCCTTGTGCATAGCTGGTCCTAGGAGAACTCTTTTTAATACCAAGACCAGTCAAGAACCAGGTTGCTGGATGCAACACTGCTCAGCGAGGGAGAATATTTTTGGTGTATCTGTTCAGAGTTTCTGTAGCTTTTTCACCTTATGCATTAACTTGTTCTGCTGTATTGGCTGTTGAGTTCTCTTTTAACAACTTCAGTGTTAGTATCTTCAAAGTCACTCATTAGGATGCAAACTTCAGTATTTACTTGTCATCCAAGACATGATGGCTTGGATGCCTGTCAGATATTCGGCATCCTTCAGGAATGTGTAGCGAGGCAGGCTGACAAGCCAGCTTTGGCAATGCTGCGAGCAGGCTTTTTTTCAGACGTTACTATGGTGAGAAGAACCTTTGCTGTGGTATTTCCACGTCCTCCGTCCTAAAGACTTGGGGCTGAGACACTGAAGCCTTTTAGGTGAGGAAGAAGACTCAGGTAACTTCATGATCAGTTGTTTTGTTCCCATGGCTCTCTTTCTGGTAAGCCTTGTTACACGTATAACAGCCTTGTTAGTTTTAACAGTCTGCAAACATAGTTCACCCTGTAGTTCTGTACTTGCAGAGGCAAACTAGATTTTAAAAAGCTATGATGTTCCATATTATTTTGAATTTCCGAAGCTGTCCTGTCTTAAAAGGGCTACAGTAGGCTTTTCTTCAGTTAATGTAGTGTGTACAATGTTCCACATGGCCGTGCCTTAAAAAACAGACTATTTGTCCCCACAGAACATCAGTGTGCACCAGATGTAATATGATGTGGGCTGCCCTGGTTCTACTAGCCAAGATTACAGCTTTTGCAGGGTAACACATTGCTTTGACTCATATTTGTTGTGCCTTATCTATTGCATTCTTTTTCCATGCTGTATACAATAAAGAACAGTTTTTCCTATTTTTCTGTCCATTTGGCTCCCACAAAAGCAGTAGCGTGGAGTTTTCAAGCCGTGCTGTTGCAGTGCACCACAATGACTGTGCAGAAGACCACACGTGAATATTTTCCACTGCAACGCTGAGCTGTATTAGTGATGCTGAAGGGGGCTGTTAGTGGTCCCCTAGGCTGCATTTTGATTAACCACTTGACTTCTACTTGTATTCTCCTAACACTGCATTGATTTCAATAGCATTAATGGAACACAGCAGCACAGCTGGTGTGAGGATGGACTAACACTAGAAATGTTAATTTTCTTTAAATCGTCCCAATGTTTCACTACTGAAGTTTCTAAAATGTTAGTAGAAACCATTTTGTGCTCTGCATTTAAAATCTTGAAACCTTTAGCTCAGTTCATTGAACATGTTGTTAGTGTTTTCAGCTCACAACACAAATTTTCCCGTTAAAGAAATCTTACCAGCTGGGGATGAAAAATGTGAATGAAATTGAGAATGTGTTAATTAGTGGGAGAAGGGAAAGGAGGAATTACACAAACTAAACTAGCCCTAAGCACAGTGTTGTGCCTAGTCATGGGTATGAGATTTCAGAACTGAAATAGAAACAAGATAAGGTCTTAATGAATTAAAGTAAGAATAATAGTTTTATTTAATGATCGAAACCAGGAGAAGAAATAGAGATAAAATTTGTGAATAGACTTGATCGCATGTGATTATTCTGTCCTTTTAATGCTAAAGCAGTTCCTGATTTTATGAGATCTGCTGATGGGGAAACACGTTGAGTTGAGCTATTTTCTGTGCAATATGTCATCAAATGATATTCTAATATGCATTTTTTGTACTAGTCTATAAATCTGGGTTTAACTTCCAGCTTCCAAAGGACATAAATTTGTGTCATGTTAAATTCTTAAGGTTCTTCCATTCTCTGAAGAAAGAAGACTTGGTCCTTAGCACACTAGCTGGGCTGTTGGTGTTATGGTTTGCAATTTCAACAGTATTGTGGCTTTTTCGTTTGCTTCTTTTTTTCATTTGTTATTTTAAAACTTTTATGACAAACAGAATACCTATCAAGGAACAGTCACTACTGAGTAACTAATTATAACTGTTATTCAGCTTACTGTCTTAGTAGATTATTTTTAGACTTCCTAACTGTCTGATGGAGAAAAATTGAAGCAGAATTTTATAGCCCGTTACAGAGCATATTATTTGAAGGATGGCGCAATACAGGAAATGGACAAAATGGGTACATAGCACCCACCGTTACTTACTTTTAATGTTCTATTAAAGAATAGCTAGGAAGCAAACAAAAAAAATCAGTTCCTTATCACAGATCGTGCTTTTTATCTCTTGGGTGTTATAGACCTTCACTAAAACAAACTAAACCTGTGGACATGGAGTTTAATCACAAGATGATGGGTATTTAAAGAGGGCGGTGTCAAAGGCATGGAAATTTAGCCAGTAGAGTTGTTCATATAGAGCAATGAGAGGGAAATATCTTTCCAGTGCAAGGTTAGGTTGCTTAGCTTGTGTCTGCCAAGTCATTCGAGCCAGCGTGCCAGACTTTGCACTGAAATAACTGGTGATTGCTCACAAGTTCAGTTTCACCTGCTGTGCAGTGACGATCTCTGATGCAGAGCTGTGTATCTTTAAACAGCCACAGACATTTGCAAAGTGAACATATGGCTCCTTTCTAAACATGGGGATGGAGTTTTAGTTAGTTATATATTGAATATCCCAGGACTTCACAAATGGACCCCTGTGTTTAAAGAGGTGGTTTTTTTTTTTTAACTCTAGAGTTGTTTGGTGTTTTATCAATATTTTCCATTTTTTTTCAGGGTAATCTGTAGCAACTCTGTGCTCTTAGGTTTATAATATGCTCACATTCATATTTTCAGTTTGTCAATGCATTCACTTTTAGGCTAACATCCTGTGAGATGTTTAATAATTATGTCTTTGCGTAACAGCAGTCAAGAGGAAATAAGCCGTGCATGGCTTCAAAAACACTTAGGTGTCTGTAGAATAGAAATTAATGTAATGACTCACACAAAGCTTCAGAGAAAAAAGCATGAGTATTATCTACTGTTGCTTTGTACTGACTTGACAGTTGCTGTATTCCCAACTTTTTTGGCTGTAAGTTCTAAGTTTTGGCTGGGAAAAGAGACCTCAGAACTTGCATTTTAAATTGCACGAATCTAATTAAGGATAAAAATCCTAGTGGTTTCTCAAATACTTTTTTCCCAACAAAAGTAACTTTAATGTCTAGCATAATAATGTATTTTTTCCCCTTCAGGAAAGATCTATCCGACATGAATTTAGTAACAGCATAATACTTTTATCTAGACCTTTTAAACAGGAATCTTTGTAAGATACTAGGATTTTTTCATCATCTCCAAATGATGAAGAAACTCTAGACTCTTGAATTGCATTTTAATACTTGCTTTTCATGCTTTGGAAGATCAGGATGTGCAGATCAGTATCCCCAAGGTTCCACTTGCTTCATCTCCCCTGTCTTTGTGAGCCATTCAAAAGTGTAAATTGCTGGTACCAACTGTCCACGGGATATACAAGGTTTGTTCACCTCTGGATTGCTGCTTAAGAAGGGCCAGGGTAATTTTTTGTACAGGTTCAGATCATTTAGGATGAAAAAAGTTGGGAGTGATGTTTCCCAACATAGAACTCACACTGACTATGGCCAAGAAGAAGGGGTACTGCTTCAGTGCAAGTAGCACTTGACTGGAACCATCTAAAATTATTCACAAATTCAGACTTCTGCATTTAATTCTCAGGCTTATTTGTGGAAACCCATACATTCGAGACTTGTGCATTTCTACAGGCAATGTGTTGCTTTGGACAACTGTTCTTGATGAAGATACGTTTCCAGTCCATTTGTGTCAGCTGGCTTTCTAATTGCAGGCATGAAGTAAAGATTGCTTGTCTAGGGAGCACTCCGATGGCACAGAGTTGCTTTCCTCTGTTGCTTCTCCTGTTCTTTCACATTTGTTTTGTCTTGTATGCATATATTGCTACATTTTGTTCTCCTCTGGATAATGCTTTATGTAAATTGTTAATATTTAAGCTTTATAGAACTGCCTTCACTATGTGATTACCTGATTAATAGCTGTGTATGAAGCAAGTGAAAGTTGGTATAGGTGTTTGGATACATCCATTGTAAGTCTGAGTGGGAAGCTGGTGGCACGTGAGGCATCTTCAGTGTCTGTAATGGTGGAATTAAAGTGTTAGCATTTTTGTGGAAGGTGAAAGGAAGCATTTACTGTTGCTGACTGAATTTACAACATGCTTTTAAATTGTTGATATCTGTATGCATCCTCTGTGTGTTCTTACTTGGACCAGAAATCAGAGCTATAGTTGTCCGTGGCCTAGTCTGCAAGAATTCTGTAAGGATAAGAAGATAAGGGAGAATATTTCGAAAGTGTTTATTGATTTGAAATTATGCAGTCATCTTAAAAACAACTTTGCTTCAGTGTTATTGACATTGACGGTACAGCTCAGTTTGTCAAATTGCTGCTGCTGCAGAGACTGCCAAATAAGTGTCTTCTTCCTAGAGTGGTTCTTCTTTCCACACCTGCTCCATTTTGCAATGCTTCACTTATATTTCAAGTTTTTATTTTTAAAAGAAACTATTTTCAAAAGAAATGGAAAACATTCAGATAAATCAGGAGATGTTTTTGTATATAATACAATGTTCTTTTATCCACTGATCCTGTCCCTATTTTAGTCTGGTACTGCAACCTTTTTTTTCCCCTGAGATCTCTAATTAGCATATTGTGGGTGAAGCTGTGCACTGTGTCTGCCACAGCATGGAGCGTTCCTCGCTTGATGGATGGCTGGCTTTAATGATCTTGATTCTTGCCCGTGGGAAAAGCCAGAAATGATGCAGGTATAATTTAGATAACTCTGGGATGAACTACCTAAATTGAAAACCTTATCCTCTGCTGCCTCTGGCAAGAATCTCTCCACCATGTTATCATTTTTCTTGCCTTAAAGGCCTGCATTAGAGGATTCTTCAAAGTTCTTAGAAGAAAGTCATATCCTGGAGTTGGTGTGGCAATGTCCTTTAAAACTGCTCCTTTCTCCTTGAATCATGGGTTAGAAGTGTTGCTCTGTATAATACCCTTCATGTGCTGTAAAAATCTAGAACGATAAAATATTAAAATAGGTAAAAAAGAAAAAAATTCTTGGGAGACCATAGGAAATTTTTCTCATGAGATGTGATGTAGTGCTGCTCAGCTGTAAATTTAGATCATATTGCAACATTTATTAATTGGGTCATGTATCTGATGCCAAGTTGCAGATCATGGGTGTATGATAAAGTGAGAACAGAACTCGAAAATCTGTTTTTATGTTTAAGAGTAATACACCCTTTACAAATATTTGACAATTGGAAACAAATTGTTGCAATTTAGTAGTTGTAATCATACTTCGATTAGGAAGGTATTTTGCTTTTTAGTATTTTCAGTGTGGGTTAGCTTAATTTTTAAGTCTTCATAGACCAGCTTTTATAATTCAGCATTTTTACTGCGAGTCAGAGGTGTAATCTATGCAACCATTTTCTTCTTTAGTCAGAAAGAGCACACCGAGTTTTAATGTTACAACAAATATTACACAGTAGGACTCTTCAGTCAGTCAGTCTGGATTGTAGATTCATGAAAATAAAATGAAGGATTCATAAGGCTACCTGTCAGAACTGTGAAATGAAATTCAGTTTGGTCTATGTTTCTCTTTAGATCTCATAAATGGAGCCCAAGAACAGTGTGAATTGCCTCCTATGGATGGTTTTCCTCACTGTGAAGGGAAAATAAAGGTAACTGAACTGTTTTTAATCTTATTATGTGTGTTCTGTTAAAAACCGAACATATATTGCAAGAGATCACTACTCAGACCATGGCATAAAACAAGAACAACTGGGTCAAAACCGGATGTTTAGGAGTGTGTGTCTTGAGCCTTTAATCCTGCTGCTGCAGAGAAATGAAGTGACATCCTATTAAGACAGACATAAAATGCCATTTTATAGTAAAATGCTAGATTATTTAGTAAAATACCTTATTATTTGAATGCTGTCTTGTTACTCACAAACTTCTCCTTTTTTAAAGCCCTGTTTTTCTTCCCCATGATGAGTCATTTGGCGTTCCCCTGCCCCAGGACTGAGATTCTGTGGGTACCTCACTCCAGCCCTTTCCCCGTTTCAGCAAGACATTTGTGCGCAGATTTTTTCCCCTCTTTGCCAACAGCTCTGTCTGGTTCCTCCCTTCCCCTTTTCCATTAAAAGCATTCTGTCTTTTCTGCTCACAAGCTGGGTGCTGCACTAAGTGTGCCACCAGAGCTTTGGAGTTCACAGCTGATTCTGTATAAATCCTGTATTTTACTAATAAAGCAGTGGGAAAGTCCAAATATAGAAATCCATCAGACTTTGTTTGGAAAGGAAATAACAAACCAAACCAAACAAAAACAACTTGCAGAGATGGAGGTTTTGGGTTTTTTTTTTTCCCCAAGATACATTTTGAATGTAAGGATACTGTTTAAGTAGTTGTGGATAAAAGTAAAATTGCTAGGCACTTCAATATCATTATCAAGTATTACAATTTATTTCTGAAAGTGAAAGCAAATAACTACCCAAGTATATGGGAAATTATGTTGCCTTTTTTATCTAAATAAAATTCTTAGACAATAGTATTTAAAAAAATAATCTGTTACTTTTGAATCTCTGGTCTGTGTTTTGATCTGTTTTGACAAACTGGCTGCATAGTGACTATGTAATACATTATTTGAATATTAAAATACAAATTTAAATTAATTACTTGCTTCTGCAGAAATGTCAGATTCTTGGCAGACTTGAGCAGATTTCAATCTCGGTAACTGAAATGATCTGTTAAATTCCAGAGCCAGTGTAACACGGGGTGCAATGCAGGCAGCTCCAGCCATGCCCGTGTGTCTGCTCCCTGATTATATTCTCCTTTTGATATTTGTCTCTGCTTGCCTGGCTTCCAGTTTGTATAAACTGTATCCACGTCTGGTATGTAGGTAGTTCCCCAGTGCAGGTGAATGCAGAGATGCAGTATGCTGCCAAATACTATGAAAATTCCTTTTCTGTTATTCGTGATTTTTATCTGGTTGGATATATTCACTTGCAGCTTTCCCCTGTTATTCCTGAGTTCAGTGTGAAATAGTATAGAGAGATCACATGGTACTTAAACCTAAGAGACTGTGTTTTTGTTCTGTTACAGTGGATGAAAGATATGTGGCGATCGGATCCCTGTTACGCAAGTTATGGTGTAGATGGGTCCACGTGCTCCTTTTTTATTTACCTCAGTGAGGTCAGTAACCTTTTAATCTGCGGAAGGGGAACATCATAGTGCCTCCGTAGTTCTGGTAACTGCAAAGTTTTCTCAAAAGAAATCATAACTTTCTTCAGAAAAATACTATAAAGCGGAAAAAGCAATTAAAACTGAATTATTATGAAGTGTGCTGCTATTATTCATAAATCATTCAGGAGTTTCTAGGCTGGAGAATTCTGATGTTTGTAACTGAAGTGCTGTAAGCAGCAACCCTCCAGCAAGCCTATGCTAAGTATCCTGTTGAAGCTCAGTCATAGACCCTTGCCTCTGAACACTTTTTCTGCTGCTTTCTTTGTAGCTCCTGAGGTAGTGACAGGTAAGGATTTTAAGAGAGGCATTTGGAAGGTAAAATATGGGAAGTGGATCTCGATGGTATGTCCTGCTAAGCAGCATAGCAACTTCCAACTTGGAGACTGTTCATGAATTGCTAAGTCTGTTACAGAAAACAAAAAAACCCCTGAAAGTCATGTTTTTGAGAGAAATTACAGATATATTGGCTAAAGCTTTTTGTACCTATCAGAAGCAAAGGCTCTGTTTTGTACACAGCCAAGTGAGGTTCTTGCTCTGGTGGGTTTTATGCGGACTTCCTGTTTCCTGAGTGCCACTTGTTTTCCAAGAATGAATTTTCTCTATCAATTTTATGAGCTCTATTACTGGCCTATAGTGTGTGTGTCAGACACAGGTATATTTGATCACTTGATCACTTTCTTATTAGTAAAATTTTGATATCTTAGAGCAACTGATCTCAGAAGCAGTATTGATATTTACTGCTTGCAAAGAGCTACAAGGGCCCATGTGGCTGCAGAGTTGCAAACTGCTATTAATTTTGTAGTTTCTGGAGGATTGAGGGGGTGCAGCTGGGTTTTTTGATGACATATCTGAGATTAAAACAGTAATTCTGTTATATAAGTAACTCGTTTGAAATGAAAACAGTTTCCATTAATTTACTCAGCTGACTGTCATTGAACTTTCAGGGGCATTGCTTGAAGCAACAATAATAGTTAAAAGCATATCCAAAACACGTATCTGAAGAAATAAAAAAAGCTAAGTTGAATCACAAATTTGACTCATCCCATTGCTAGTACCAAATGTTGATTTATTTAAGAGGCTGTCATGCTGGGGAAGAAAAATATATATGATCGTCTATATTATTTATCCTGTTTTTTATCATAAAAGCTGGAGATACGGTTTTGTAATCATCTGAAGCTGATCTAAGTTTCTACTAAAAGGTTATGTTTTAGCATCAGCACATTACTATTCTGTCAACCAGCAAATGCTTCATGTTTTTAATGGAGATGTACCTTAAAAATGAAGATACATGTCAACGGAATGGGACAATGTATTATTCTTAAATGACATTTATTGTTATGTATTTCTGTTAAATGACAGTACTTTCTGTGACAATCTCCTCTGATCATCAGTTTCGATGCCATTAGTTTTTTCATAATTGATCTTTCAGCTCATCCTCGTGGCAAAATGTAAGCAGATTTACAGAAGCCAAAATGGTTGTTTTCTCAGAGGTCTAGGGATTTAGAATTTTTCTTTAAGCAGCAATAGTGAATTTGGGCAACCTCTCATTTCTTGATGGAACAACAGTACAATTAATGTACATGTGTATTTGTTAACTTCAGACAAAGGTCTTGTACTTCTTTTTTTTAAGTGTTTTCCCATGATAGAATGTCAAACTAATATTGGGTGAGCATATTATTAACCTTGAGTTTAAATTTGACATTCTTAATCCTATGATTAATTCCATGATTAATGCCCAGCAGCAGAGGTTGAAAGCTTAAATGTTTGCGAATGCAAGCATGAAATGAAATTCTAATAACACTACAATGATGTGGATTTATGAGGTGTGTTGGCTGCTAAGGATAACTTGGAAATGCTATTGCGAGAGTCATTTGTCAAAGTGGACAGTGATGAAGAGTTGACAGTTTATAGTATGGTTGCACAGCTGTATGATAAATGTGTCTACAGAGTTCTCAAGTCAAAACTGCTGATGTAAAATATTAAAATGCATTAGATTACTGGAAGCATATTACTGTTCAGATTTTTCTTTTTTTACTTTAAGCTTACAGTATAGGAGTGAGATGGTTGTGCACACATAATGTGTTTTACCAAATTTGATATGCATCAAATTGTGCATATGTGTACTTTTGCTCTTAAAATCACCTCTACTATCTCGTGTGACAAGTGCCTGTGCTCTTTCATACTCTTTTGAGATCTACTTTTTTCTTCTGAAGCAGTTCCACTAGCGTATTATGTTACACTCCTCTATTAATAGCACTCTTTGTAATACAATTCTAAACTTGTAAAGAAAAGATCTGGAAATATTACATTTTGGTGTGTAATATGGGTCAGAGCCAGAGAGACACTAAGTAACTTGCCCACGGTTTGCGCAAAGATTTAGAAACAAAGCCTGGAATAAAACCGAGTCTTTGAGGATCTGTCATGTGCCCTCATTATGTTGTCACCACGTCTGTCTGCAAAATAGTAACATCACAGTCAAAATCCAGGCTGCCCCAAGTGTTCTCTTCTGCAGAGCCTGCACAAGTGCAAGTTTTAGCATTTCTGCCTCCAGTGGTTTGCTTTGAAGGGCGCTCCTGCAGGAATGCAAGAACAGCCAGTGGAACTTCTCCACCTCCCTTCTTGTATCTTGGCTGCTTGAGCCATATGGGAGGCAAGCATGGCAGCGGAAGGAAAGCAAGAGGCAAGCCAGCACATTCAGGCTTGTGGGTTTTGTTTAAAGCTCTGTCCTGTGCAGACTTGCAAATAAAGCTGCAAGGATTTTGTCCTTCTGTCTTGCTGGTTTGCTGCAGGCATCAGATCACTCCTGGTGGATGATATGCAACTGTGCAGTCCTTGTAACACTAATTGTGCTGGAGCCTTTGAAAGACTAGAGGAGACACAAATGGCCTGAATAGCAAAACCAGACTTAAATTCTCTTGAAAAACAGAGCAACACAGAGATTAGAAGCAGCAAAAATTGAAAAGCAAGTCTAGGCAGCTCTAAGGTTTCTGGATGGTTTGGACTTGTTTACTTTTAACCGTAATACAAACTTGTCCGCTGAGAAGAGTTATTTCCTTTTAAACTTACCATTTAGTTATGAAAAAGCCACTTGTTTAACGCTGTAATGTCACTGCCACAGTTATAATTTTCACGGATGGCATTGCCTCTAGGGAGAAATGTGAAAAAATGAATTTCTAGACGGTACAAAAATATATTTCACTGCAAAATGTCAGCTTGCAGCGGAAGAATGACACTTTTAAAAATATATTCTAGAAAATGATTTTTGCACAGTTTCTCAGCTTACCAAAAAAAAAAAAAAGAAAAAAAAGTGGAAGGATCTTATCACTCCTTTTCTCATCTCGATATGTGCTTTCTCTGCAACAACTGCCAGCTGCCCAGGAGAGGGACTGCGGCTGTGCCTGCTGGGCAACCACTCGCTACCGTGGAGTTACCACCACCCAGGGGTTGTTCCATTGACATCTGCTGATGCTGGGCAGATCTCATTAAATCCCAGGCTTTGGATCTCCAGCTCACCTTGCAGATGCAAGCATAGTATTTTGTACCCATCTTGGAAGCAGATTCAACACTTCAAGACTAAAACTGTTTCAAAGACCAGTCCTTGAGATTCTTGCCCGTTTGCTAGTATACCACTGCAGAGAATTCTCGTTTTCAGTTGTTCAGACTCGATGGGAACAGAATGTATGGTTTGATTGGTGTAGTATTTTTCTTTACACTGTTACTTTTGCTTTGAAAGATAGAGCAGAAAAATACAAACTGAAACTGATTTTGAATGTGGGTTTGTTTCCAGACTGCAAGCTGTAGTCTGAGGCACATACTACTGAAAGCACCTGGGAACTGTAATTATACAGGTTCCGTAAAGCCTTGTGGTGTTGCTGGTTTACTGCAGTTTGCTAGCATCTGTGTGAAGTCCCCCTTTACAAAACTTTTGCTGCATGTGTAATCTAATTTCTGACTTTGAGATGAGTTAATGACTTGGATTTCTTCATTGTAATTTAACATGAAACCAACTTCTTTGAATTCTACACAATTACTCATAAAAATGACAAAAATCTTATTGTTGTCTGAAATGTAAACCAGCAAAAGCTTGAACTTCTTAAGTCGTCTTACTTATTCCCCTAGGAAACTGAAATGCTAATGATTGTCAATACTTTGTTTCCAGATCATCCATTAGCATATTCCTCTGGATCTGGGTGACTGGGGGTCAGTAGTCTTCTCTACCTTGATCATTTTAAACTGAGATTAGTATTTTTCTTGTTGGAAAAGGCAGAGATGCTCATGTAGGAGAGGAATCAAATCTAGTACATGTTGCTGACATTGGATTAAGAGGCCATTTACTGACTACTGGTTGTGTATAAGATTTTGTGTTGCAGTGTTCCTGAGACTGAGGGTACCTAACACCCAATGTTTGGGATTGCCTTTGGAAACAATGAAATCCAAAGTTACCTGTATACTCCTCCATTTCACTAAACAGGCAGGCAGTCATCTCCTACACTGCAGATTTTGTAGCAACTTCAAAATGACTACCTATCACTGAGGAAATGCTAAGCAAAATATAGGTATTACACCTTCTGGAGGAGTTAAGAAAGTCACATTCCCAATGGGAGCACTTCTTTCACATCAAATTCTCAAATGGATTTTTGAAGTGAACATGATGAGTCGTCACCTGTCTGCCTTCCTACTGCCTGATAAACTTAAAGATGCACCTTATTTCACCAGATATTGCAGCACTGGTTGGTTTTGTTTTGTTTTATTTCCCACTCTGGGACTGACATAGGTACTTAATAGTAGCATCTCACCATGGATCAAATTACACTGAGCAATAACACTGCTCACCTGATGTGCAGAGAATGTTGCTTTAGTTTCCCTATAGATGGGCTGCAACTGCCCTTCAGAAGACTCCAAAATGAAGATCATCCCAGGTGTTTAGAGAGAGTACCCTTCAGCCTCTGCTTTATTAAACTCCCACTATGACTCTTACAAAGCACCAAGGACTTCCATAAATTTTGGATGTGAAGAGCCTCTGGCAGAGTGTACATTCAGTTAGGAAGATGCTCAGACTGCCCCCGTGCTACAGATGTTTGCCAGGTTATAACAACTGTGCTCGAAGTCCTTGCTCTACAATATAGCCGAGTGCTGAAATTTTGACTTGCCTTCAGTTTCACTGTTTTTCTGAAGAAAAGTTATTCTGCAAAGCTTCTGTAAGACATAATCTTCTAATTTCTTAGGTTTGTTTGTGGTGTTTTTTGATATTAAGTCACTTACTAGCAAGCTATGTAAAGAAAATGTCACTGTGAGAGTAGATTGCCCATGATAAGGGATCAGAGAAATTATTGAGTTCAGTTTAAGCAAAATCTGGGCCTTCACACCCCAAAGCAGTTCAGAACACCAGCTTTTCACCAAAATCTGGAATCATGTAGCACTTAAGTTTTGGACTTCTAAAGTACCATGCAACCTAACCTTATGGAGCTATTATAGCTACATATGCTTTAGCCTTGAATTCGACACTAGGTACAGCTGGTCTTATTCAAAAATACGACAGAAGAAAGATAAATATGTGTTCTGAATAATATATTAGCATTTATACCACTCATGCAAAAAATGGTCCATCTTCAACTCTGCAATTGCTGCTTCCCAACAGTCTTCTTTAACTGCTAATCTGCAGTCTGATACCACATCCTTCCTATTAAATCATGTGCATGGCAGTGTAACAGTTGGTTGCTATGGAGAGAATAAGCTAGAGAAAGAACCCAGTGAGAGGAAAATTGTTCTGGGAAGCGGGGGAAAGGAGTCCTCATTCCTTCTTTGGAGACAACTTCTGTGTTTTGTCTCAAATGATTAAATAAAATGTATTAGCAAGTTGAAGGGCAGGGTGCAAACAAGCACTGCTGTCCACCTTCCTCTTGCTCAAACTTAGGGCTTGTTGGGTGTGGATATTCTGTACCTAAACAAATACAAAGCTGAAGTATTTCTACATTTCTGATGGATATTTAATCTAGATGCTTAAGTGAAATCATAATCCTTTCTGTCACTGTTGCCGGTGACAGAGAAAAGGTGCAGATGAATGGAACAATACCTCGTTTGTAACTGTGTACTGCAGCCTTAGCACGTGCTGTATCATCTTCCTGCTCACAATCACATGCATGCACATCTACACACACGTTACACGCACACTTTTTTTTCCATTGTATGTGTTATTTAACCACAGATATTCCTGTCCCAGGACAAGGTACACTTTAATGCTGTTGCATTTTCTGCAGACTTTTTTGTTGTGAGTTAGATGGTACAATACCTGGTCAACCAAAGCAGCTTGGTTTTGTTTTGTTTTCACCTGTCGCCCTGGTCTGTATTAGAAGCTTTCAGAAAATGTGTTGCAAAACAAAGTCCCTAATTCTTATCCTCACATTCCCTGCCCTATCCCTGTCTTGTCCCTGGTAGTTTCAGGGAAAGCTGATAGGCTTTCCTTAGGCAATTTGGGAGCAAGGGGAGAAAAGCAAGTTCTGGGCACCAGGTGTTTTCACAGAGCTTATAGCACTGTTGGTGATTATTTGTCATATGAGATGAAGGACATCAAAGGCCTCCACTCAAGCCAGTCTGAGCAGTTGTAGACATTCCTTACTTTTCTTTCTCCCACATCTATAGTTGGAAGTAGCACTCACCAAAAAAAAAAACCCCGGCTTGTACTTATCTTACATCAATAAGTCTGAGAAAAATGGATTAAGTTTTCACTGGTAGTTGCTGGAAAGAAGATCAATTCATTAGCATCTCCCTGCATTTTTGAATGACTATAGCAGCCACTGTTGTTTTCAGAAAAGTTTCCATGGCAGTGCTTAATAGTCTGAATCTGAGAAGAACAGCTGCAGAACTTGATCAGAAATGATGAGTACAGCTCGAGTTACTGTTGTGGGCCGTATCTGAGTCTCACGAGGCGACCGGGAAAATCATTTAACCGCTTAGGTTTCGTACTTAGTTCTAGGCATCCTTGTGGTGTCCTGTACCAGAAACCCTGAAGCAATTAGCTGAAGTGGCAATACTTGACTCTTAAAAAGAACCAACCAAACAAAAAACCACCCACCCACTTTCTAGGTCATCTGAAGTTCTCACGAAACTGTAGGTCCTTCCAAGAGCTGCAATTAGAAGTCGTTCTTTGGCTTAAAAGTGAGGAATTGTGTGTTCTGGACAGGAAATGCTGACGTGCTCAGTTAGAACTGAATATTGGTTCACTGGGCAGGAGACAAAGGCCAAGTAATGGAAGAGCAGAAAGTGGGTGTCTGGAGAAAGGCCAACAGTATATTTATTTAGGTAATTTTTACACATCTTCCAGAAGTGATGCAACAGAAGCAACATGTATTCTGCTCTACTGTGCATCATTACATGAGGCTAAATAGAGAGGAAGACAAAGTTTGTTTTGCTACTCATCTGGTTAGTGCAAACTGTTACTTTTAATTCTGACAAGATATTGAGCACTATTTCTTTACAAGAGTTTTAAGCAGTCTTTGCTGAGGCTTTGTACTGCTGTTAGACCTTAATTTTACATAGTGCAATACAAACCCACAGTTAACTGGAAGCTTTTTGCTTGAAATACATATAAAAATGCAACTGTTGTGGATTTTGAGAAGGGCAGCAATAAAACTCAGCAACTTGCTAGATATCTTGTATAAGTATCATGGAATCATCAGGCTTTTTAATTATGTAACAGAAGCCTGTCAGTGCTATAGTTTCCTTTTCCCCTAGTTCTACAAAGGCTCTCTCTGAAGTCCTAGTTACCTTGTGGAGTTGAATAGGTTGAGATCCGTCTCCCTTCTACCAAAGTGTCTATAGGCTGCTGTTCACCCATAGCTCTCACTGAACAGGGAAGAAAGAACAACAGATAGAGAGAAATATCTCTGTTCCCTCTGAAAACCTCACTTTTTTTACAGCTGTGGTATTTCTCACGTACTAGGCGCCTCTAAATACAGATGTTACGGCTTGTGTAGACTTCCCTGCTGTAGTTTTTCACTTCTGTCTTTGCTCTGTATTTGCATGATAATATATATTATGATCTATAAGTGACTTCTGGGTCATGATCTGCGGTGTTGAGTGTTTGCGTGTTCTGCCCTCCGGCAGCCACTCTTATCATAGTCTGATTTTTCCTCTCAGTTTTCTTGGAACCATGACTTAGTTGATTCTTTAATTACCAGCAAAATTAACCAATGTTCTGAATGATAGAATTCATATTAGCATTTTGGCTGGTTTTGCTGTCATAATGTTTCCATCTGAGGGGTAGTTGTTTGCTTGGTGTTCCCGTTAATTATTGTCCCCCCATCTAAAGCTTATAGTTTGTAAGCTATTGGCTCATAAAAAATAGCAGAATTCATTCCTTTTTCTGTAAGATAATGCCTATGCATTCTTCCCAGTGCTGAAAATAACAAAACAACTGGTAATACTTTGAAGAGTATGTTGATAAATCCTCCAGTGAGTTAAGTTGGTCTTTCCAGTGAAATGAGGAATTGACTGAATATCAATAGGGAAAAAATGAGTACTAAACAAACTGCGTACACTGATATTGCTTTGGGTCTACTCCTTAAGTGTTTATTTGTGATTACAATTACTGTAATTTAGTTTAGACTAGAGGGAATATTTCTAAAAGCACAAGAAAACCTGTATTTGTTTCTGTGTCAGTGAGACGTGCTGCTAACTGTCCTTGGCAGCTCTGAAAAATCTTTGTTTCCTTTAGAATGCCTGGTGGTGCAATGTGAAATACATGGACCCAGAAAAGGGGCACTTACAGTAGTTCTTGAAATGTCGTATCTTAATACAGATCAATTTTAAGTTTCTACTATTTGAAAATAGAAGAGAGGTTGTGACTGGGCATGATTTGTAACATGGAGCTTACAAATCTTTTCCACCAGTGATTCCACAGCTTATATCAGTCAAGGTTCAGATCATTAATGGCTACAATTTCTAGTATGTTTCCAGAGTTGGAGACCACTGAAGAATCAGATGTTTGCAGACAAGGTTGATCAAGTGACTGCTTTCAAATGTATTAAATACATTGAGTAGATTAAGTCATAGCATTCAAATTAATGCTTCTATAATTTGTCTGAGGAACCTAGTTTGAGGCATTTCTTCTCTTAAATGAGGTTATGATGTCTGTTAATTTCCCTGCATGTAACAGGTCTTCTAGGTAATCATTTGGTATGATCTTAAGCTTTTAATCTCTAATGCTTCAGGCTTACTGCAGCATGATTAAGCTGAAATTGTGTTTTGACAAGTCTATGACTGTAGGAGCCATAAGACCAGCTTGGAGTTCAACTTCTCAGGGAGTTGAGAACTTAATCAGTAGTGATGGGGTATCTTAGCTGGCTATAAATTTTTGTATTTCTCCCTTTTCACAGTGCACAGTTCTGTTTCTGTTTCCATGGGTTTGCCTCCAACAGTGAAATTCCTTTATCCCCAAAGTGAATTTCTCAAGGCACATGAATAATAAAGATTCTACAAGACAAGCAAGATCCCCAGGGAGAGCACAGGAGCTTTCAGTGACTTTCATCCATTTGCTGTTTCTTCCCCAACTCCTAGCTGTTATACATTTTTTTTTCTAGTAGACGATAGTAGAAGTATTGCATTTACACTGATAGTGTTTCTCTGAGAATTACAGCTATTAGTACTTGTGGATACTGTTACTTATGTTATAATTATGTTACTTATACCCTTCAAATAGACTGGTTTTGGTTTTAGTCGTCTTTCAACTTTTTGTCTAGATTGCTACCAGGTAAACTTTGATCCTTGGTTTTATCAGGCTTTGCCTTTTTGTATTCTAGGGAGATGGGAAATGTTCCCAAACACAATTTTTTAAGGCCTAGAAGAATAAAATAGCACTTTTTGAAAACATTTCAGAGAAACCATATTTAGAACATTTAAGAGCTGACCTCTGTCTCAAAAGGGTTTTATCTCCTGTATTCATTATAATGAATGAATATCTGAATGTGACTTTTGGTTGCAAATTTGCAAGGTTGAAATAGTATTGAATTGCAAAAAGTCTTCTTAAGCTTTTCTCGCACAAAGCAGTTTTACCTTGCGGTGACTTACCCATCAGCTGATGCCTTATTTAAACCATACAAAGGCACAATAGAAGGGCAGTGAGAGAGCTGCCAGTGACCAGCTGGAAGTAGAATAGAATGATTCATTTTCATGTGATTGTTTTATAGGTTGAAAATTGGTGTCCTCGTTTACCTTGGAGAGCAAAAAATCCTAATGAAGAAACTGATCAAAAAACAGTGGTAAGAACAATGTTAAAACATGAGAAATAATTTAGCAATCATGATTCATGCAAAACATCCTGGAATCCTGTGCCACATAAGTGCTGACAAGACTAGAATTTACCATTTTTATTTCTCAACTCCGCAAAACTGAAGGGAAACGTCCTTGACTCTGTCTATGTAGCTCATCATGTTTGTTCCCTGTCTTTGTATTGTGCTGCAGTCTTGGTGGTAGATTTTCATTAATACATTTATGTGTTTAAATTTATGAAATGTTGTACAAAGATACTGAGAAAAATTACAAATCCTTAGACTGTTCACCAGTTTTAAGTGACGTTTCTTCCTTCATGGTATAAAAAAAGGCTTCATTGTATTTGGAAGATTCATGATATGCGTGAACCTTCAGCATACTGGCCTGATTTTGTAGTGTGTTTTAGAGATACTTCAACCTCATTTTGAAGCACATGAACAAAACCAAATCTTTTCTGGCAGAATAAACACATTGTGAAACATTGCAAACATATTCTGGGGCTACCAAATACTACTAATAAAAATAATTTCTGTGGCTTAGAAATGTCTATTTAGAACTTACATGTTTGAATTGAAATCCCAATTTGACTTTATTAATAGCATTAGGGGTGTTGTTGTTTGGAGGGGTGTTTTTGTTTGTTTTTGTTTTTAATGAGGAATGTAAAGCACAGAGTTAACATTTGAGAAGTTTTGTCACTTCTGGAAAGTCCAATATTTGAAGTATAATATTTTGAGGGTTTTTTAATGCTTTAATTGAAGGCTGAAATTCGTATCAACTTCGATAATCTCTACAAAATGATGTCAAGACATGAGGAATTTAGGTGGATGATGTTACGTATCAGACGGATGGCTGATACTTGGATTGAAGCAATTAAATCGCTTGCAGAAAAACAAAATTTGGAAAAGAGAAAACGAAAAAAGGTAAATGAAAACATTTTTCATTCCTACCACTTGCAGTCTTATAGGCTCTTTTAAGTTACTTTTTCTAAAAGTAATTTCAAAGTAGAAGTACCGAATATGTCTAAAAGGCTGGTGTTTATACTTCTACCTCCTTTCAAGAAGTATTTCACTCTTTGAAATTATTGTTACAATGGTTATTTGCATTACAAATAGTTTTACATACTTTCCATGAGTCAATGTTTGAGTAAGTTTTTTAACCTCTTTTATTTTGGATAGAGAGTATGCAGAAGTTTGTAAAAGGAGAAACTGTGAATTTACTTCAAGCTGATGCCAATACAGTGTTTTACATAGCCATAGAAAACAACAATTGTACATCATCTTTGTCCAAAACGGAGGCTTTAAATAGCTTATTTTTGTTTTGGATTTGAGTAGACTTCAAACTGGCCACTACTTTGGATTGGATCAGTTTAGACCTTTTGTAATGCGTTCAATTTAAAAATAGTGAGATTCTTGAACTGAAAAGTTTGGGGGTTGTTTTGTTTTGTTTTTTAATTACCTCAACCAGTTAAGATAAAGCCGAAAGTTGTCAACACAGCAACAGTTTCCCTTCCCAGCTTGCTCTTAGGGAGCGGGTTCTGACTGACAGCAGGACGATGTGCAGGCCATGCACTCATGTCTCTCCCATCTCTCAGGCTGCACCTCAGCTCTCTGCTCGAGATTCTCAGTCCTCACATAAGGTCTGGTTCTCATGTTGCCACTCTAATGTTTGTCACGTAGTGCAGCCCTGGAGAAGGCTCACCCCCTGTCAAGGAGCAACCCTTCTCTTTGAAGCAGCCCTCCAGCCTGTTTTATTAAAGAAATATAACATCTAAGAATCCATAAATTCACAAATAAGCAGAAGTGGTACTGCCCTGCACAGGCACTTTTGATGGGATGCTCTAGTGCTTAGTTTTTGCTTTTAAAAGTCCTTTGCTGTTAAAGCAGGATGACTTTGTTCTAATATGTCCAGTTCAGCTCTGGGAGCTGCAACGTATCAGAATAAAATGGTTACTTGAATTTTGCTGCTTTTTAAAGAGTGGTGGAAAAGGTTTTTGATGTTTGGGAGTTTTTATGCCTGGTACTGTATATACCCACACTCAGATAACAGCCCAGGTATGTAGCAAAGTGTTTGGAATTCCACTTCTGTGCTTCATTGCAAAGACAAGCACAGATTTCGAGGAACTACAGAGGAAACTCTCCTCCAGTGGCAACAGGGACGGGAGGTTGGGAAAGCATCATGTTACCCTTAGGCTGTCCATCCAAGTTCTCAATGGCTTGTTCACAAGTTTAATTACTGATCTGGTGGCAGACAATACTGCAAAACAATGTAGTAACATTCTTATACCTACTGTTCTAGAAATCCATTACACAATTAAACTATCTTGACAGGAGTATTTGATTTTTTTGATTGGTTTTTTGGTTGGTTTTTTTTTTTGGCCATAGTTGGAATTTAATAGAAAGAAAAAGCACAGTGAGGTAAGCTAGTTGCATATTTAATGTCAACAGCTCTAACATATGACTTTTCTTTCCAGATTCTTGTTCATCTGGGGCTTTTGACAAAAGAATCTGGATTCAAGATTGCAGAAAATGCGTTTAGCGGTGGCCCGCTTGGTGAATTAGTCCAGTGGAGTGATTTAATTACATCTCTCTACTTACTGGGCCATGACATCAGGATTTCAGCTTCACTGGCAGAGCTCAAGGAGTAAGGAGATTACTTTCACTTTTGAAACTGGAATGCAAAAGAAGAATTGTAAACTCTTGATGCTTCTATTAGCAGTATATAATTTCTTGAGGCATAAAATGAAAATGATAATTCACTAAACAGACGATAAGATTATTTTAATGAGCTAACTATATGTGCTATGAAAAGCGTAATGTGTTTTCATTGTAGCTTCAGGCTCCTGAGACTTCATAAATGGATGTTGTAAAATTCAAACTAAGCTGCTTATTCTTTAACATTCCAAGTGCCTTAGCCAGCTGCAATAGGAAATGTTACAGCCTAGCCTGTGTCCTCTTCTTCAGTTTCTGCTGTTCTTCAATGAGTATTGGATTTTAAAATAAAGGTTTAAATCCTTTAAACACGTTACTTTTGATGTAGTTCATTACTTATGTTAGGTCGAATTTTTACCTCATTTGTCTTTGTCTTGCTATGCAAGACATTATTAGGCATACAACATCTGTTTTAAGTTTGAGCACATGCACTTTTTTCTGTACCTTTCATTTTTTTATAACAAACATGACCGCATCATTTTATAGAGAGTTCTTACACTATAAAGCTGTCAATAGAAATCAGGAATTATTTCAAATAATTTCAAGCACACTATTTTGAAACATTCCACACATATTACTCTCTTGTTTAAACTAGATGAGGTTTTTGGTGAAAATGAGGTCTTTACTGATATATAAACAGTTCTGATCGTCTTTAGCATTTGGATGTTCTCACATGATTCCTGATTTGGAAAAGGGAATGATTGGTATAAATAGCATTACAGCATCTATTTAAGATATTTGGAAAGTAATGCTTTTCCATATTCCTTTTTTCTTTGTTTAGGATTATGAAGAAGGTTGTAGGCAACAGATCTGGCTGCCCTACTCTGGGGGATAAAGTTGTAGAACTCATTTACATTGATATTGTTGGACTCACCCAGTTTAAGAAAACGCTTGGTCCATCATGGGTGCATTACCAGTAAGTATAACACTTATTTGACCTCTTAACTGCTTTGTTAAAGAGCTTTTGTTGAATAACACATGTCAAAATACTCAGGTGGGTACATCCATGTGAATTTGAATTGATCGAAAAGTAAAAATGTGGTTATCTGTTGTCTTTCACTCTTAGGAATATAGGGGCTATTGCCTGTTTGTTGCTTCCCATCTTTATCTCCCCCAGCAAATTTGGCATTTTTGGATTCAAACATTTTCAATCTTAATGAATTATATTATATTGAGGCCTGATTTTTGCCTTTCTTTCCCTTCCTCCTTTACATTCCCCACCTCCCCACACTTTTTGTCCTGTACCTTAGTAGGTGAGCTGAGAGATTATTGGGTTTTGGTGTTTAGTTGGAATACCAAAGGCATGTTTGACTCCTCAGGGTTTACAGCCATACTGAACTGAAGATTGTGGAGATTTATCTATTCGAACTGTTGCTCAACAACAGCAATGCCATTTTTTCTGTTCATCCCTTAAGATACTGGGCAGAGAGTTGTCTTCAGGGGTATGTGTAAAGAAGAAACCCCCCTGGTAACTGCAGTTGTTGCTTCTGTGATCTTTAAACATCTTCCCACTAGAAAGGGAAGATGATAGCCACAAGAAATTACTTCGTACAGCCTTCTTAGAGTGTGCACTTTTAGAACCACATTTCTTTTTGTCAATAACTTCAAATCAGCAAGCATCCCATGTGTTGTACAAATACGTATCAGCATGAAATAAAACCAAATCTAAATTACTGACTTAGATTTTTCTATACCTAATCAAATTAGCTGTTTCATGATCTGTACAGTCCAGTAAGTTGTCTTTGAAGGAAGGCATTGAAAGGTGTTCACTGCAGGCAGAAAAATTGTTTTCTGTCTATGTCAGGATTTTCTAGAGCATTGGATCTTTTCAGTGCAATTTTAAATGAGAGTACTGCGATCAACGTTGCAGATTAGATTAGTCCTAATCTCTTTTTTGAAGCAGAGGAGTAAACGGATATTCAGGTTTTTAGGAGCCTGCTAATAAAGATAATCCCATTTTCCACTGAGCTACAGTTGGTTGTCTGTCTGCCAGATGTAATTGTCACTAGGCAATTACATACAGCATTCTGGTCAGGGTATAAAACCATTTATAAACTTAAAATGTTTCTTCCCCTTTGCTTTCCATTTCTTATTTGGTATATTCTGTAATGAAGATATGGAAATACACCATGTCATTGAGATCATTAGATTAGCTCTTCAAGTTTTCTTGCTTATTTCACAAGTTATTAAATCTTAAACTGTCAATCTGGTTTTCATCGATTCCTAATTTGTGGTAATGACTGACTTTTTCTGGTTTAGGAGAGTAGAATTAAATTTAGCTCTAAATAAATAACTTAAGCTAGTATAGGAGTTTTTATGAGGCTTTTGATGAGAAAAAAAAATACTTACTATGTCTCTTCTACAACACTGGATTTCATTGGATGGAAGGGGATCCCATCTATTCCATACCCTTGCTGAAAAGTAAATCAGATGTGTTTGTCCTTCTTGAGAGATTTTTGCCTAATCTTTTACTGAAGACTCCAAAAGATGTCTCAGCCATTGTTTTATATTGTTAAGCTTTTCTTTAAAGTATTTTTCTTGGCTTGATTTCTTGAAAACTGTTTGTTACTGCCTATTATGGTTCTGGGGAATAAATTACTTCTTTCCCCTCTCTGCCAACCTCTAAAACATCTTATATACTGAATTTTCCTTCAGTTTGCTTTTCTTCAAAATAAATTCAGGGATTTGGATTGTTCCTTATAATTCAGGTTTTGTAGACCTTTCATCAAACTTATTGCATTTGTTGATCTGATTACCTGATACTGTTCCTCAAGTTCAGTGTACAAAACGGGGTCCAGAATTTCTTAGAGCAAAAGAATTAATTCATAGCTTCATGCAAGCTAAGTCCTATTTGAGGATCCTTCTGCAATCATTTTTTTTTCTTAGCATCATGAGTTATCTCATAAATTTTGTCATCAAAATATTTTTAAGTTTAAAGTAAGAAGTCCAGTGTGAGAGCATAATTATATGTTTAATTCATTCCAGTAAAATAAACATTATCACAAATAAAGGTGCCTTATCACCCTTGTTCTTTACAAACTTTGCTTTCTCACTCAGTTGTATTTAATGTCAGGAGGAATAATTCTTTGTCTTGAAAGAATTGTTTTGCTTTATGCCATATAGTTTTTCAGCAGACATGCTAGTCAATTCAGGCTGGTTTATGCAGACCAGACTCAATTACAAATAAAAACTTGTTTATTCACTTCAGATTGGAATACAGTGGTAGAATACACCTATGTCTTCAGAAGGGTCTTGTGATAAGAGTGCTGTTTATAATCTTTGTGAGTGAACTTGAGCACTGAGTAAAATTTTGGTAATTGCAAATCAGGTTTCTAGAACTGCTGGCTCGAAAGAATGACCCTGCAGCTCTGAGAGCCAAGTATTTCTCAACAGCTGAAATACTGGTTTGTGCATCTGAGATCTGTAGCACCAATGCCTCTTGCTAGTACAGGCTTGATCTCTGGTATAATTTGTGCTGTAAAATCCATGAATATAGCAAAGCAGATCTCGTTTTTGGGTGCACCTTATTTTCAAGCAGAAGGATGTCTGAACCTGCTGTATTTTTCAGTTCTGAAGTCTGGATATTTGAATTCTGTTTATGTGCAATGAAGCAACATAAAAATTAGTAGCTTAATATAGTTTGAGGGGTGCAACTCATTGCTTCTGTTAGCACCCGCATCCTCCATACAGCACATAAAGAATCTGGTAATTTTTGCGTTTTTCTAGTCTCTCTAGCAATGACTCATTCCCATATGCCAAAAATCCAACTGTGTTATTCTTGAAATAAACTAACATGACAGCTATCGTGAAAAATGAGCAACATTCCTGCTTCTTACATGTTCTCTAGAATACATCTGTTCTAGGAGAATTAGTTTCTGACTAAGTTTTTACATTTTTTAAATGCGAGTACTGAGTGGCCTGAAAGTTAATGTGTTCATCTGCCAGGATTTCTGTGGACAGATCTGAGCTGCTCGTGATCTGAGTGGGCTGGACATAAGCCAAACCAGGCTGGAGTCTGTGTATCTGCGCCGGCACGTTGCTGTGCCCCAGCTCCATGCACCTACAGAGCTTCCAAACCACAACTGGTTGTGTTTTGGCCAGCTCGCTCCCAAGACAATGCCTGCAGCTACTGGTCTATATGTACCCTTTATTCAACTATTTATGCTGGGCAGCATTGCTTGTGGACATGAAGGTTAAGTATATGTAAGTAGAGTAAAATTAGAACCTCGAGTGGGAGGATATGAATCAATGTGTCTAAATACTTCCACCAGGACAGTCCAGCTTGTGCTTATGCATATTTATGGAAAAACAGTCACTTTAAAAATTCTGCTAACCCTAGGTTACTTTTGTCAACATTTTTTTATATGCCCCAAAATTACCATTTCTAACATATTAGAAGAAAGAAGGCTTTTATATGGAAGTTTCTATAAGTAGTTTGCTACCCAGCAATCCTCTTTTTAATTAGTCATTTAATAGACTAATCAGTCTGACCCCAATTCCAAGCATGCTGGAATTATCTGCAGCTTCCTGCTAAAGCCAAGTGACACTTTAGGACAGAGGTGCCAACTGAGTGAAAAACTAAACTTTAAATCATACTAAATTAACATTTTTATTTTAAAAATATCCCTGTTTAAAAAAACACTGGTTTTCCGTTTTCAAAGTTAATTATTTCACTTTAGAAATGCTAAAACATTATCAAAGTTTTGTTTTAATATAGTTTGATTGAAAGAAATTCAAGCCACTAAGTGAAACAAATGGAGAATATAATACTTGGGCACGTAACTGAGGTGTTCCTATGTATGTTAAAACATCAGTTCAGCAAAACTGACATTAATTACATTCATTTCTAAGTTTTAAATCTTTACCAGTTCTTTGGGGGATTAGGTTCACCACTTTAACCTTCGATCTTTTGTAAGATTTTGCACACACTTGCATTTTCTGCTGCGATCTTTTTGTCTTTTCTGGCTGACTTTATGGCAGAATCATATAAATATTTTTGTTTTCCCCATTTCCTGGTTTAGCTCAGTTTCTGATGTGTCACCTTTCCTGTCCTGCTTCAGAGACCCTGTGTGTATTGGAGAAAGTTACACATATCCTTGTGAACAATTAGTGCTACATACCTTACATCTGAAAACAGGAAAAAGAAAAAGGGAGGAAACAAAGCACTTTGAGATGATCACATGCAATATAGCGCTCCTTACATATCTAATTTGACAAACTCCGGTAATGTTTCAGGTTTTAGTAGCATTCACCACTTTTTCATTCCCTTGTACTCAAGTACCTGGCCAAAAGCTGCATGTTCGATAAGAATTTTACTTTAAGACTTGCCAGGAAATAAGAGGGCTTTTATTACTGAATGATTCATCAGTGCAGAAGTTGTTTTGGTCCTGCTGGAGTATTTTGTGTGATGCAGAGATAATTGCTACTGTTGTAAAATATTTTCATTGAGAACAGTTGACATAAAACACTGCACAAAAACTGATCTGTCAGCTTTGTTGTTTGGTGAATCATAATGTGTTGTGTATTTTGACTTTTTATTTGCTTGAAAGATCTCTCTAAAGATTAAAAAAAAAGTAAATTTGTATCTACTTTCAAATACAAAGGTGGTATTTCATATGAGAATTGTGTTGCTGTTGTTTTATCCTATTTCCCAGTGTAATGGATAATTTGGAGAAAGAAGCACCATATAAGAAATATGTAAATATATTTTTGGGACCAAATGCTTTCATCTTTTAAAGCTGACAAAGGGTTGGAGTTTTAAAGCCAAAATCCTGATGTTTTACTGAACAGAATGTATATGGAATTCAGGCATGGGAAATGTTGAAGACTGCAAAATATCGCCATTTTTAATACTAACTTTTGAAGTTACTTCCGCTCTCTGCCTGTGAAATCATGTCCCTTCCTCAGGAATACAAGCCCAGTGATACGAGGTCGTGTCATTTTAACACAGAGGCACATGATGTAGGAACTTATTCTGTGTAACTCTTTTCAGAAAATGTTGTTTGTGGAAGGCTAAAGAACGATAGAATCAGCAGCTTTGGAGCTGTATAATCTGATTCATTTGCAGTGGAGCTCATGGTCAGTATGACAGCCACAAAGTTCCTGTCCAAGCCATATCAAAGGTCTGGCAGGCTGCATTTTGGAAACGTATCTCCTGGAATCTGTATGCTAGAATGTATGCCCTTTTCTTCATAATGAGGCTTTTTCTGCCTTTCATGTACTTATGGGCTATTTTTTGAGAAGAACCACTTGTAAATGAAGGATTTTTTTTCCAAGGAATTAATAAGACTTTAAATAAAGGACTGTGTGAATCTTTCATTCCAGACCCTTTGTAATCTAATGCCAAGGTTTCTCTCAGTTTCTCATACTGGTTGTTGCGGGTACTTGACTTCTATATTGTTTCTTCAAAAGTCTGTGACAAAATCTTTCATAAACAAATAAACGGTCTGTCTGACTGGAAGTGTTCAACAAATTAAACTGCCTTCACTGCTTCTCCGGGAGGTCTAATTGACCCAAAAGGCAGCACCTGGAGACCAAATACAATTGTCTAAGACAAAGTACTATTGTGCTCTGATCTTGGCATGTGGCCCTTGACTGTTGCATTGGTTTTGTAGAACATCAGAAAATAGGTGAAGAATCCTCTCTTCTTCTGCCTGAATTCCACTTCAGAGCCCCACAAATGTAGGTGACCAGAGTAACATTCCCATAAGCTCTACTTGGATGTTAAAGCGTAACTTCATTCTGTAAGAACAAAGAAACCCAAAATAAGCTCCAGGGTTGCTATTTGAATGTCTGCTATATCCTTGAATTTGCTGATCGTAATGTCTTTGTGAATGTCCTATGAACAGAAATGTTTGAAATTAAAATGTACCTTCAGTTTAGAAATCATCCACAGTTGCAAACAAAACCAAAACACATCTTCTTAATTATAATAACTATGTCTTTATACACACCTGCTTATATATAATATGCAAGTATATCAGCAGTAATTCTTTTTTCTTTTAGGTGTATGCTAAGAGTTCTGGATTCCTTTGGAACTGAACCAGAGTTTAACCATGCCCATTATGCCCAGGCTAAAGGCCATAAGACACCATGGGGAAAGTGGAACCTTAATCCACAGCAGTTTTATACAATGTTCCGTAAGTATCCCAGTGTTTGTAAATAATTTGGAGGTTTATAAAGGAATGTTGTCATTTAGAAGATTTTTTGTATTTTGAAAGGCAAGTTCATGGTTTAATAGAATGCAACTGATAAATGGGCAGAATAACAAATGTTAATAAGTGTCTGCAGACTATGCAAAGGCTGTATCATGCTTTCACCCAACACTCAGAAAATAACAGCATCAATATAAATAATGGTAGGGAACTTTATTTTCAGGGTACCTGTGGAAAGTGGTAATTGGCTTTTCCTTCAAGTGTCAGTGAGTTGGTTTTTGTTAATTTTGCCTCTCTGCTGTGGAGAAATAGGTTTTTAAGGAGCTAGATTTCATTTTTATAAATTGTGCTCTTGTGTTTCATCACATTAAGCTGAACCTTGTGACTATGTTGCATTTCTGCTTTTTTCCCCAACAATTGGGCAACACAATTCCTTTTCTATTTCTTCGCATTTAAGATTAATAAACTAGCACTCAGCAAAAATATTTTTTGTCTTTTTTTTTTGTGGATTTCTTCAAATTTTCACCTAGCTTGTTTTCATGGTGTGAGCTTTCATCCTGAGGTGAGCTGATCTGCATTTTTTTTGCCAGCAGTGTACAAAGCTATTGAAAAACACATAGTAGATTTCAGCATCTTTGCAGCATTGTTAAATACCTAAATCAAAACCAAAATAAGTTGGGTCCGATTAAATGATTACAGAGACCTGCTCCAGCCCTAGTCTTTGTATGGCACAAGGTTCTTTCTCCTGCCTGTTGTAGTAGTGGCTCAAGTTTGTTATCTCTGGAAGATGCAGAAGGATTCACCACCAGCCAGCTGGAGGGTAAGTGAGGCTTAGGAAAGAGGAAGGCACATGCTGTTGTGTGCAGCAACTTCTCAGCCCAAGCCCGTAGAGAAACACTTGCCGGTGACCAGCCTGACCTGCTGAGTTTGGTGGTGGACCCCGTCTGAGACCAAAGTTGAGTCATGCGCTCTGCTTTCTCATCAGATTTCATAGTCAAGTCTTTCAAACTTTTCTGCTTTTCACAGCGGAATTGTACATGCTGCTGTCTGGTCGACACGCTTTTGATTTCAGTTGCCCTGTAAAATTCTTGAGAGAGGCAGATTTTGTCTGTCAACATTTGCTGTGCAAGTTTTTCCAGAGAAATATAAGTGAAGGTTGTTCAAAAGATGAAAGGCTGCATTCACAGTTGTTTTGAAGCAAGTTTCAAAACGTGTGGTGGGAAAATGTGACTTGGAAGTGATTGCAGAGTTTGTGTCTGGACATTAGTAAGCAGAGCTTGTTCTGTATCCACCTAATTTGCTAATATTTATTAGTTTATGACCTAAATGGAAAAGGAGCCAGATGCTCAATTGTGCTGCATTTAAGTAGTTTGACTGTTGAGAGATTTGTGTCTGAGGTCCTGGTCAAGATAGCACCAAGGGTGATGATGCCATGGAACAAAATAGTTGCATGAACACTGGTGGTACAGCTGTGTGTGCGGGCTCCAGGAAATGCAGAAGAAAATATCCTCTATAGAGAAGATCTACTGAAGAAGGCTAATGTTACGGTCTCTTGTTTGGAGTAAATCACTTCACAATGAATATTCAGAAGAATATGAGCATATCAGAATTTCAATAAATAATAATTCCTAGTTTTTACTACCGGAAGTGACTGCTGGATTTCCTTTGCAGGAAGAGCGGTAAATAGGTTGCAGGCAAACTCACTCTGAAGCATGAGGGATTCCAGTGCTATAGATTATTCAAGGGTTTTGCTGCTTTTTGTACCAGGTTCAGAGAGTCAGTGTTCTGTGATATTTAAAGTTTAATTTTATTTTTAGTTCTCTGCTGCAGAGATAGCACCATCTTTGTGTGGTTGTGATTAAAAGTGCATGTTATGCATCAGTAAAGATCTTCTGACAGATTGGAACCCTGGACAGCTTCCCGAGCTCCAGACTCTATTATGTTTTGAGAACTCTGATTATAAGGGCAGAAAATTATTACTGAGCAACAAACAAGCCATATTCAAACCTGTGGTGTATTACCAAATGCTTGACTGTTCTCTGAGCTTTCCAGAAGCATGAAGGAGGGGGGATTACCCTTTTAATGCATTTTATTTCAATTCTTTTATGCAAAAAAACAGCAGTGGTACTTTGAAAACTGAATGATCTTGCTTAAAAATCTGGGTGCTTCTTGTCAGTGGTGTTTGAGGCACTGGTTTCCATCAGTTCTAAGTGCTAACTTTAACAAAGCTTTATTTTTCTTTGGAGTGTGTACTGCCTTGCCTCTCCTTTGAATGCAGTCTCTCATCCGAAAATATGAAACGATGGAAAAATGCCCCTTTTCAGACATATTTGCAATGTGCCATTTGCTGTGCTAAATTCTAAAAAGTCCTTGGGTCGCAGTAAGTGCCTGGCTGTTGCTGAGGCATTTTGTGGTGAAAAAGAGTAATTGTCATTTGAAAGACTAAATATAGTGGCAGAGGGAAGTGTACACTGTGCATGGTTTTTCTGTTGCGCTGCTTTATCCATTTGGCTGATTTTCAGGAATCAAAAAACAAAACCTCATAACTGCAATAGAATGTTTTGTGTGCCTGGGATGCTGTGTTTGTTGTTTGGAGGGGTTTTTTATTTTGGTTTTCTTGTTTGTTTCTGGTTTGTTTTTTTTTTTTTTTTTTTTTTTTTGGGGGGGGGTGGGTTAACTTTGCAAAGAGAAAACTGAGGGTAAATTGCACCTCCTTTGCATGCACTTTTTTTATTTGGGGACTGGATTAATAATAATTTTGTCAACCTCAGTTGTCACTTTTCAATATTTTATGATAGATGTATCTGAGAGAATTAGACTGTGAAATTTGTATTCTGATGTGCATAATGTGACTTCGTAGGCTATTAATAGTGATTAGCATGGATACATAATACGCAGTGAGATGGATGGTTGGTGTTAGCTCTTCTAATACAGGAGGTGAACCAAAGAAATTTACTAAAATTTATTTATGACATTGAGCAACATAGAGCTTTGTTAACAAATATAAATCCAGGGTTTTTTTTTTTCAAGTTATTGCTATTACATCTCTGAGATTGTCAAGCTAGATTTCTTCTGGTTCTCTTAAATAATAAAATAAAGCTCAGCACACAAAAAATCATTATCATTGGCCTTGGTCGAGCTACAGAACTTCTATTGTCAGAAACGAGCCAGAAGATAACTGCTTACTTCAGCAGACATATGCCGCAGGACTTTAGATTGATAAGAACTGTTCTTGATAATAAAGCAAACAAATGTATCTCTCAGTATGAATGTGAAGGAAGCGATCTGTTGAATAGTGTGTTCTTTATACCTACTTTTCTGACAAAATTCATGCTTTTGTAACATTAACCGATACTGTAAAAGGTTTTGAATATGCTCCATTTCTTACAGCTCACACTCCGGATAACAGCTTCCTTGGATTTGTGGTAGAGCAGCATCTGAATTCCAGTGACATTAAACACATTAATGACATCAAAAGGCAGAATCAATCTCTTGTTTATGGCAAAGTAGATAATTTCTGGAAGGTGAGTTTTCTTTACTCATATAATTGAGCAAATTTATTTTGATCAATACAATAAAGCATAACTCTAAATTTAGAAGTATACCTTCTCTCTGAACCTATTAAGTTCTTTTTGTGAGGAAAAAAAAGCACATTTAAATAAATAAACTGAACATTCTGAAGTCTTTCTGATGAGGAAACTTCTGTCTAGATTGATGTGGATCCTTTGCTATTTATGTATGCTCTTCTCACAATACAACAAATTTATATTCTTGATATCACAATAATTTTGTAAAATGCAGAAACTGTTAAAATTAATGGGAAATTGAAAGTGTTGGAGGCTTTGTGAACTTTAATCAGGCATAAGCAAATATGTCTTTCAATTATTTCCTTTCTTCTATCTACAACCAAAACTGTGCTGCATTTTGAACTGGAAGTTGTGTTTCACTAAAGGCTGTAGAAGTGTTCAAACTCATTTTCTCTCCCTGTAGTAATATCAGTTTTGTTTCTTAAATATTGCAATGACTGCATTTGTCTCCTATCTGCAGACAAGGGCTGCAGAATGACACCACCAAGCCTTGGTTGTATTTTCACTGAGTTAAAGTATATTGTGTTGTTAAGCTGCCAGGGGTCTCTTTTGTCCACTCTCCTTTTCTGGAGCTGCTTCTTCCAGACTGCCACACCTGGGAGTGTGTCTCTCATGCAGTTTTCAAAGAAAAGCAATGATTTACTAATAACGGGATTTCTTCCAAGTTACCTCTAGCTCTGTGTGCCCGTATACTCTGATGCCTTCCCTCCTGCCTTATAAGACCTAATTTTAAGCCTCTTGTCAACTGAAAAAGGAACTGATCAGTACCTGCAGTGCCATACATAGGACCAAACAACATGGCAGTGTGAGAGCACCCGTGGCACACATTTTCTCTTCTTTTCCTTTTCTTTTCATTGGTATAACAATACTTGTCTTACACAGTTTGCTGAACCACAGAAGCAACATTTAGTCTCATAACTGCGATTATACAGAATGAATTTTTGAAAAACGATAGCTACGAGTAAATGGTCCATCTGTGAGACAAATACAAAACAAGAGCTTAAGAGAAATGGGAGAATGTTGCCAGTGGTAGCATAAAGCTAAGTGCCTCTTCGCTACTATGCTGAGAATATGTATATTAGGCATTCATGTTCAATTGTGATTTCTCAGATTTATATTTGGGCTTATTGCATTAAGTCATGTAATTTTTGTCTTAACAGAAAATTTTACTTTACATCATAGTAAATACTGTGACAGTTATTCTGTGTGGCTCATGGTATAGAACGACTTACCATGCCCCTGTCTGCAGTCTGTTCTGTCTGCAGAATGCTGGAGCAGAGCTGGGATCCCTGCATTCGAGTCTTTTCTAGCGGAGCCTCTTGTACTTTTAGTTCCTGATCTCATTATCAGTCTCTCAGGAACACTTGTATGTAATAATCATCTGTATTTCCTGACCTGATTTGTAGTGCACATCAGCAGAACAACCTGTTGAATACTAGTTAGATTTAAGGAACAAGATAGTTACTTAGTCACCAGGTTTTTTTCCACTAACAGATATATATATATATTTCTCAGTTTATTCAGTCTTCATGAATTCAGAAATACGTATTAATAGCTTATATGCCCAGAGGAGAGATTTGTGATTGCCTGGTCTGAGATTCTGTATGACACTCAGGATATTCATGGGCTGATTAAGACAAAAACATGGCTTTTTGGAAAAGCAGATCCAATCTTGATTTTTAAATAGCACACAGTAGAAAGCACACTATTTCATCTCGTAAAATCCTCAAATAATTGCCTTCTCTCTTAAGACTTTGCATTATTTCTAGTACAGATTTCCAAATGGTGAATTCCAGCCTTAGTAGCAGTTACAGACTTTGTTTACTGGACTGATGATGGTTCTGTTCTCTTTCCCTGTAGGAATAAATAGGTTGAAGTCAAAGTTAACCCATAGTTCTCTCCCGAAACGCCTGAATATGCCAAACCACTGAGATCTTTGTGCTTTCTAATCCTTAAGTGTTCTCACGAGTCTGTTTTGTCTGAACCTTTTCAAGATTATTCACATTCCTCTTGAAATGTGAATGTTAGCAAAGGGCATGTGGGCCGTACCAGCACCAAATCAAACAAATCCTATATGCCTTGTTAGGCATATCCCCTTTTCACCATCAGGAACCCTTGTTTAGACAACTTCTCAGCCAAGACCCTAGTATCATTTCTTGGAACGGCTGCTGCTCAAGTATCTGCTCCATTTCTATCAGTATTGCCTGTATTTGTCTTCCAAGATATATGACTTAATACTCAGCCATATTAAAATTCTTACCGTATGCTTGTAACATCAAGCACATTAGAACTGTAACTTGCAGCCTATAACTGCAGTCATGCCCATATGCACTGGTACATAAAGTGTAATCACTGCAAACAGGCTTTGAGTCGGTGACAGTGTGGGATGTCTTATCTGGAGTGATAAAATCCAATTCTTGTGATCAACAGAAAGCCTGAACTAATCTCGTGTCTGTGTAATTTGCTTATTTCATGTTTCCTTCATTTTCCCTGTTCAATGCTCTTTTCATCTGCCACCATGGCTTGTACAGAACCAGACTAATCTATTTATCCTGCTACTTTTCTTTGTGTTGAACACGGCCAATTAACAAAAAGTGTAATCTCCACAGAATACACGTTACTGCTGGGTCTCATCAGTCATTAGGGAAGCAGCACAGTGCAGAGGAGAGAGCATTCCCGTCCCCAGACTAAAGTGCCTTTGGGGAACAGCAGTTGGAAATAAATTGTTTAATTTTAAACCAAGCTGGTTGAAATGGAACTGAGGTATGCACAGGACCTTTTTTCCATGGAGGTGGCACTTGAATAGCTAACTGCCATCATGGTTTCTGTATAAGAGCTATGGACATGGGTCTTCTTTTGCACCTGACCAGCGAGCCAAGCTAGAAATCCGTATATTCCAGCTCTGCTGCATGGCCAGGCAGAGTTGGTGAGGCTAGCTCACTTAAACTGTGTACACTGACCAGGTTCTTGTGGCTAGAGAATTATGGATTGCTTACAGACACTGTTCTGTCTTCCTGCATCGTTCAATGGGGCTAAACTCTGGTTTGAACGTGACAAGTAAGAGGGGGTGGAATAAAGTGATGAATTCTGTCAGCTCTGCTAGATACAGAAAAAAATGTCAGCCCATGGCCTGCGACCAGTGTTGTTCATCCCGTGTTACAGAGGGGAAGGCTGGGTCCGTCTCGCTGGGGAATGTAAGCTGCAGAGACTGTAAGAAAAACATCTTGTTTCCTTCCCTCTCATAACTAAATTGGTCATAAGTGGGTTGCAGATTACAAATAGGAGGCTCTAAAGAATTTAGCTTCTTTTCTAAAGGTCATCCTTAGAAGTAAGCTATCAAGGGCAACATGTGCCAAGTTTTGGATGTGTTTGTTGTAATCAAAGGTTTGGGGTTTTGTCTGGGGTTTCTGGCAGTATTAAGGAGGGACCTCTCTGTGCCTAATTGAAAAAGAAGGAATGAATAAAATGTGGAAAAAAATATGAAAAAAAACCCATAATGCTCTCCATTATCGAAATTAGTTTTAATTACAGAACACTTCAATTGAAAGGGAATGCTCCAGGCCTTTCATGTTGTCTTAGCTTAATTTTGATGTATTTTCTTTATTCTTTTTCCTGCAACTTCCTGTCATACTATTCCAATACTTATCCCCTTAATCCTAGAAAGGAGTCAAGATTCATTTAATGCTATTTGCTTTTTTTTTTTTTGAGTTGCTGCAAGAGAAGTCAGAGTTTTGCTTGTATCAGATAATAACCATCAATGTGTAACATGATGATTGCATCAGTAGATTTTATTATAGTGTATTGGAGTTGCCTTAAAAATATTTATATATTTAAAAGCAAAATAATGTGTGAGTTTGTTACTAATGCCACTTGACAAAATGGGGATTTTTCTTGGAGGCATAACGGGTTTTGAAGAACTGGAGATGGGAAATGGTTGCGTTCAGTTTCTTCTCCACGGGAAAGTACATAACCAAGGCCGTTCTTACTAACAGCCTTTATAGCTCCATGTGACATGCATAATTTCCCTGTCATATGCCCTCTTGCAGGGAGTGGGAGGATGAAAATGGAGAGAAGTTGGAGAGGAAAAATTGTGTTTCTAGGAATAGTTCTGTTATGTGCACAGATCAGTGTCTCACTGCTGGCAGCGTTACCTTTCCCTTCCTTCTGATTGGTTTTGTGCTTCATATTTAGCAACGTACTTTGGCTGAACATTTAATTTCGTCAATAAATTAGTGAGGTCTTACAATACCAATTAGTGCAATCACCTACTAGTATTTGATTATCACAAAACCAATACAACCTTTTCCTCCTTTGGTCTCACTTCCTGTTTTCTTCTATACCTCTGCACTTTCCTGCTTCAGCACTTACAGTGCCCAGGTATGTCTCATTGTTAGTTCTGGAAATTTCCATTCAAAGGGCAGGAAATTCCTGGTTGGATGTTAGTGTGCATTACATGACAAAGGAATTGTCAAATCTTTCAAAAACCTCAGTTTAAAAAAGAGATTAAAAAAAAAAATCATGGATGAGGAACTGCAAGAAATGATGAATGAAATAAAGATGAGGATAGGGAACTGAATAAGCAGGATTTCTGGCAGATCTTGAAGAACTCAAGTCTTTACTGAGATGTTTTATTCATTCTTTGTGCAAAGATTATATATACATGCAAATAAATTTTATATATATAATGTGCAGGCTAGTGCATATTTTGTGCAGGCATATGTGGTAGGTGCCTAGCAAAGAGGCATTCAGGGAAGAGCAAAAGCATGGCAAGGTTATCTAATACGTCCTTTGCGTATTCTTTCTCTTTCCAGCTTTTTTCAGCTCAGGCAGTTTTCTGAATCTGTTTGTCTATTGGTAAACTGCCTGTAGACAAACTCTTGAGATGTTGCTGAGAGCTACCTTCAGACCACTTGACTGAACATGAACCTTTGCAAACTGTCTTGCCTCCACAACATTCTCTGTCCCGGAGTCCTTCAAACCTCGGATGCATTTTGGGAGGACCCATCAGCTTTTGGGTTTTTAAACAGGCACCCTACTGGCTTTGTTTGGCTTCCTTTGTATCAGGATGTTACAAATAGCCAGTCTCTGTCCATCATCTTTATGACAGTTATGGTTTGTAAACCTCTTTCATATTCTGCCAAGTTGTGTTTTCCAAACTGAAGAATCGTTAATGAATTTGTTACAGATTTCTGTATGTAACGATGGAAACTGTTCTGTAGCTTGGATCCTTCTTACTCCGATCAGAACCGCAGCCAGTGTCTTGGCTACTTCTTGAAGGAAGGGACCAGAACCGCAACAGTGTTCAAGGAGAGAGAAAACTGTGTTTTTATAGAACAGTTCAATGATATTCTTATTATTTATTCCTTTCCAAACAATTCCTATCATTTACTTGTTTGGTGGGTGGACTGACTGCTGCTGAACATTGGACTGATTTTTTCATGGGCCATAATAATATTTTATCATGATGCAAAGTCTTCATCCTTGGGTGACATTGGTAAGCTCAGTTCTGTTATTCGTATGTGAAGTTAGGACTGTTTTTCAACACATGCATCACAGTGTTTATTTAAATTGAATTTATCAGTCATTCTATTTCCTAGTCACTCCATCCCTTAGATTACTGAGGAGGCTTTTTCAAAAACTTTACAACGCCAAGTGTTCAGTATTGTGATTTTCCTTGTGCAGTATTTTGAAGTTAGCTTCAGGTTTGCTACTCTGAATAGAATGTATTCGCTGCACACTTTGGCACTTCTCTGTTCTCTTTCGCACGATGACTGTTCATT
The DNA here is from genome assembly GCF_037038585.1 of Patagioenas fasciata. Taxonomy (NCBI): domain Eukaryota; kingdom Metazoa; phylum Chordata; class Aves; order Columbiformes; family Columbidae; genus Patagioenas; species Patagioenas fasciata. The sequence goes on along the minus strand of NC_092526.1, from coordinate 7,833,305 downwards.
CATAAGGCTGATTCCCTTCTATCCTGAAGAGACTTAGTTTAATTAAGAACTTTTAAAGAATTTCTACATGCTGATTGGCTTTTTTGGGGAACACTACCAATTTGGTGAGGATTTCCTTCTATAGAAAGAATTGACTACTGTAATTTTCTTGGTTTTGTATGGTCATATAGTTAAGTCTTAAGTTTCATATAAATTGTTTGGCGTAGAAGTCACATTTGCTAATCAGAAATCCTTTCCACATCCATTTGTCAATTCAATACTCTGCATTAAGTACCCTGTGGTTAGCAATTTGAAAGTTTCATACTTGAGCTCCAGGAGACATCATCTACTCCTTGGGATTTACCACTGTATCTGTTTAACTCTCTTAACATTGTTGTCCATTGAAATCTCTTCTGGTTCCCCAGTAGACAAGATTTTCATTATTCAGGGGTGTCTTTGAGAGTGTGATGCTTCTCAACAAGAGAGATTTTCCAATATAGTGTTTGTGTTGCAATCTCAATTGTCATATATTGAATATAAACTGGATTTTGGCTTATCTTGGAGTTGTTGCTTTGGCAAATAAATGCCCAGGACTTCCAAACTTAACAGTATATATTTAGGATATATACAAAGATCTATCCCATTTCTTACTTTTCTGAGTTATGTTTGTCAGGCTTTATAAAACCATTGTCTTCTGACTTTTTCAATGTAAGAAAATGAGACTGGCTAAATGGGATATTTGACATGCATACTGCAGTTTGAACATTCAACCCATAAACCCGTTTAGGACTCTGAATCTAGCTCTTCTGGAATGTACTTGTCCTGTAGTTCTGTGTGTGTGGTGCTTCGTTTCATTCAGTGCTGAATTTCTGGTGTTCTGTGAGAGGACATGAATGGTCTCGAATTGCAAAATATTGTGATAACCTCGGGCTGACAAACTGATGACAGAGTTGTTAATTACTGCCATCTACCACATCAAGAAGACTAAAAGCAGAGTTTAGTTCTTAGTACATCATGTTTCTACCGTGTTTTTTTGTAGCTTTTATACCAAAGTTTTTCACCCACTAAACTTAAAATTCCAGCCCTTCAGACTGTTGCTTCATGTCAACATTGTCCTAGGGAAAGACTTTATCAACCAGTTGTCATTTGATTTCTTTGATGAGAAAGGACTTATCGTGATGCTTTTAAAAGTAGGTGGAAATAATTGATGAACAGTAATAACAGTTCTGCAGTCAATGATCAACAAAAAGTACTTTCGTGAATGACATGTTTATTTTAGCTGCTGAAAAATTGTTTCAGAAAAGGTTTGTGTGACTGTTACTCATGATTGCTCTTCCATTTTGATTCTGAGGAGAAATCATTTGATTTTTTGTTTTCTTTTTTTCGTGCTCAAAGTCTAAATTTGCAGTAGCCAGCAGCCCATGATCTTTTCTCTGTGAATTCATTTGGAGAAAGTGAAAATCTGGAGTTTACTGTCAAAAGTTTTAAGCTACAAGAATTATTTACATCTGCACCCAAGCAAGCAAACTCAGGAATTGGATTAACATTTGAAGGAATGTGATTTGCAAACAAAATATCAACATTTCCTTCTTTATTTGCAGCCTTTCTATTTATAAATGCCATATTTATGCTTATTAAATTTTCTAACTCAATGTTTTAATGTTAGGAATCAAATTACATGCCCTGATTATTTTTATTACAATATATACTTCTATGATCCAAAATAACACTTTTCTACAGGAATGTGGAAAATCGGGACAACTTAAATGCAAAAGGAGACAAATGTTAGTGAGATTTGTGTACAGGAGAAGGTGCTAACGGTATTTTTGTGGTACTTTGTGGATGATTATGGAAGCAGTAGATTTTGACTCAAACTGTGTGAGGGAATAAAGGAGTGATTGTTTTGTGGATTGTGCTTTGTGAGTTTTTGGTTGAGCTTTTTTTGGTTTATTTCCTTCAGAAAGAAAGACTTTTGGAAAAATTAAGAACAGTTGTTTTATGTATAGTGAACAAAGGGAAGACGCTGCTCTCTGTTCCAATTGTTCTTTAAAAGTGGTTGAAAGAAAGAAGGTTGTCCTTTGGGGGATGAAAGATTTTTCCCAGCTTGTGTGTGTTGTTTTTTCGTGCTTTTACTGTTGTGATTTGAAGACTAATTACTAAATTTTTTACATATTGATCCCTTTACTTTGTCTGATTGGTGCAGCCGTGGCATAGTTACCAGAACATGGTGATTTAATAACGAGACGGGCAATCTGCTCCATCACAAACTGTATCACTGTAGAGCAAGCTAAAGCTAGAAACCAATTGTTATGTGACATTATATACCCTTTGTATTTGAATGTATACAAACAGGTAATTTAGCAAGGAAATTTTAAGAAATGGTAGCATTCATTCACCTAGGCCTGATACATTATTGCTTCTCCAAGATTAGTGAAGCCAGGATGTTCACCAATCTACTTGCCCTTCAGATGAACTTCGGTAAAATTGTTGGCCAGCTTTCACACGGGGCTGTGGGGGAACAGAGCACAGAATTTACATGACAAAAATAGTGGCTGAAAGTAGAATTCTTAAAAAATCTCTTGCTGCCAAGAAGTACAGGGACTTGTTGCCTTATTGTAGAGCTGTTACTAAGACTATGTGCAAATATTGAGGGAAACTCTCTCTGATCTGTGCTGCATACTGGCTGTAAATACAGTCTACAGCTAATTGCTTTTGGAATACTAGTAGTCTTTAAAACTCAAAAAACATATGGCATTGAAAATTGAAGTAATTCTTGTTTGCAAACTAGGATGGTGTACTGTTTTTATTTTTTTTAATGCAGCAGTATAAAGCCATTACTCTTCTCTGGTCTTTTCCAAAATGCCTTTACAACTTTAGGTAAGTGGAATATTTGTAGGTATCTCTAGCATTCAGATATTAGGTTTTTAGTTAAAGGTATGTATTCAGTTATTCAGCTCGCAGGAGTGCATCTTATAAGGGTGAGATTCACCCTTTTCTTCACAAAAATTATAAACAATAATTATTTTGCATCTTCGACAAAAACAGAGGAAATACTTTAAATTTCAAAATGAGTTGCTTAGTATTTTTAGGCCAAGTATTGTGTAGGCATGCTGGGATTTACAGCTACCGGATGGTGACCTGGTTTTTGTCCAACTGGAAATGAGTAGGACCTTGGTTTTGATTTATTTATACCTATACTATGAATAAAAAACCTGCAGTTTTCTTCCAATCTAGTAGAAAACAAGACTAATAATGTAATGAAAGATCAAACGTTAGAGAAATCATATAAGAATGAGTGAACCTATGTCTCTTTCTGGCTTTTGTGGTACAGGAGATAAAAACCAGCTCTGATTGAACTTTATTGCTTGAAATGTATAAACACTGAAAATACTTTCTCATTGCTGTTATAGGACAAGAAGGCTTATCTGGACATCATCCACACCTACATGGAAGTCCATGGAACTGTTCACGGGACAAGCACTATTTATATTCCCGGCTATGTAAAAAACCACGGAATACTCAGTGGGCGAGATTTGCAGTTTCTACTGAGAGAAACCAAAGTAAGTTTGTCAAGAGGGAGTAGTGGCAAAAACAGTTACAGATAAACAGTATCTGAAGTGAGCACATTCCACCTCCTGTAAATGAGCTCCTAACTTAAAATCACTGAAAAAACAAACATCCAAATGTAAAGCAGCTTAGGTTGTCTTCTGTGTGCTGGGAATATGTTTTTCATCATGTCCATGTTTTGTGGACTGGCAGCTGTTCCTAGAAAATTGTGATGACAACCTGCAGTCACAAACAGATTTAACTTCAAGCTTGAGATGCATGGATAAATGTATTTTTTAATTTTCTTGAATGTGATATTCAGCTCAAGGAGATGATCAGCTGTGAATGTGGTTTGTTTTACATGCCTTTTACATGTCAAAATCAGGTAATATCTGCAAGCTGTACAGCAGACCAGCTTGCTCTGCCCTACCAGTGACTTTAACCTGGAGCGACCCTGCTCTCTGGGGGAGAAAAGAAGAAAGGCGAGTGCTTTGTTTGCCATTTAGTTCGTTCTTCTGCTTCAGTCATGCAGAGAGAGCGAGCAAAAGAGCGTGCTTTTTGTGGTGTGCTTTGCCTCTGGCCCCATAGTCAAGGGACTCAAGATAAGGAACAGTATATACATTGAAAACTTTTGTCCCCGTCGTTAGAATGCTTTGTGAAGTTTTCTCTGCCGTTCCCATAATCTTTGTGGCACTTCACAACACTAAAACACTTTAGTAGATTGCATTTCAATAGGATGTTTAATTTTCACTTGGTGGAAGAAGTGGTTTGTGCGTTTAAAAATAGCAAAATGTGTGGAACGTCGCTACTTACTCTCCATAGTTGATAGTTTCTTGCTGTGCACTTCTACAGAAAAATCTATTAAGAAAAGGAAAGGAAAAAGCAAGCACCTCCTAGTCTTCCCACACGACTGCAGAGATCTCCTTTTCGAAATATTTGGGAAAATGATGGTAATTCGGCATCTCTGTGTGACAGCTGTTGGCAAATTATGACTTTTTAAAGGCAACCACTGTGTCTATGTACTTGATGCATACAGATAGACATAATGTTGCAGATTAAAAAGTCAACATTTTCGTCATAGATAATACTGAGATTACACAGCTTTTGCCTGTGTGGAGTATGAAATCACTGGGTTAATCATAGTACTAACGTGGGAAGAATATTGACATTGTAATAACCCCAAGCCCAAACAGTGACTTATTTCTGTGGGGAAAAAAAAAGTGTTGTATTCATTGAAATAGTAAAATAACCTAAGGGACTTCCTATGGAATTATTGAAGTCCTTATAATTTACAAAGTAGAGTTCATAATAATAGTTTTGTTTGAGTAAGTCTTCCTCTAATTTTTTATCAGTCATATGTATTACACTAAAAAGCTTGATTTTCAGTATTAAGTAGATAGTTGTTATTAGTTATATTTGCTGTGCTCTAAGATGCAATGTGAGGACACATTGAATTTTGGACAAATTCAAGTTAATTCATACATATTATGCAGCTCAGCACAGTGCAGATATTATATGGGCTTTGTGACACAAGAAGTTTCACTCAGTTTTTGACTGATAATATCAGATGGAAGGTACTATATTGTGATTGTGAAGTTCTCCTGAAATCAGTAAGTTACTTATTTTTCACAAATGGTGTTTTAGTGAAAAGCACAGATGTATGCAGTACTGCTTTCAGAGCCCAAGAAGCATTTCAGATTTTAATTTTCTGTACTATTGTTGTGCATTGGTTATTTATTTTTTTACTAAGATTGGGGAATGTCCTTTGAGAATTTGCTGCATTTCATAGTAGATGGTACTGAAAAACACATCAATGTATTTCTGAACCCTGTATCAGGAAGCCAATGTTTTTATCACATTATGTTTTCATACAGTCTTTTCTAATATTTTATTATTATTGTTCAGTCTGCAAACAGTATTTTCCTATGGCTTTTCTGATCTTTTTTAAACAGATTTGCAAATGACAAAAGCTGTTTTGCTTTTAAGGTAATTATTTATTTATGATGAAGCCAGGCTAACTAAACTTTGACATGCTGATGAGCAGTTAAGAGTCCATCTGCTTCTCCTAATACTGATTATTGCCAGGCAAATGGGAGTGCAACGAAAGAAATGAAATTAAATACGGCTTACCGCATCATGAAGGTTGGCTATTATTCCTGTCTAACCCTGTTCGAATATATCTAGTTGAACAGAAAAAGTAAAACAGCATCATCCTGAGACTGAAAGTGGAAACTGAGATTTACCATCTAATTCGTTTGGACTTTTCCAGTTGTAGGTGGATTTTTGGGTTGTTCTGGGTGGAGTTTTTTTGCTGGCTGATGTTTAGTATCTCATAGGTAAAGTCGCTGTTCTGCGTTAGCATATGGTTGCATTTCAGTGTTGATCAACAGACACGCTTGCTCTAAGTCTTCTCGTTGCCTGTGCATTCACAGTTTCAGATTTTAAAACCCTTCAAGAGATGATATTTTAATGTAACTTAGCATAAAATCCCACTCACCTGTCTCTATGGGCCATCTGCTGCCTGGGTGGGTCAGTTGTGTTTATATCAAATGGATCATGGATTGAATTGCTAAAATCAGGGCAGGTTTTCCACAAAAATCAAGCTGACTTGAATGGGACCTTTGTGCCCCGAGGAGGCTCGTGTATGTCTGCACGTGCATCCAGTGATGTTCAAGGGCACTTTTAAATCATAATCAGTTTAATCGCTAGGCAACATGACGAGAGCCCCATAATGAATTTAGTTATGGGGTTTTGTCACTAGACAATCAGTGGGCTGAAAGTATGTGAATAATCAGAGCCCTGACTGCGGGCTGGTAACATCTGTGGTACAATGCTTGCCTGAACCATCCAGGTCTGCTCTTGACTGTCTCCAAGCAACAAACTTTAAGCTTCCAGAAACTTTCCGATTTTTCTTTTCCTAAACCTATGTTTTGAGACCCAAGGATTGTCTTTCCTTGCTTGTGGTTTCAACACTGTGTTAGGAAGTTTTTGCTAGGTCAGCTGACAAATGATCTAGTTTTCAGAAAGAGCTAAATAATAATTAAACAAATCACACAGTTCGATGCACTCAGAAGTGTCAGCTTGCATTGCACTACTTCATTTTGCCCTTAAATTTGCAAAATACCAATAGATGACAGCTCAGTCATGACTCACAATCACAGCTTTGCATTCCCAAAAAGTATTTGGTCTCTCTGCAGTAGCTGGTATAGGACACAGTTATTCTCAAAAACATGCAGCTGCCGTTTCATTCTGGTGTGTATTATAAAGCAACGTATTTCAGAATAAGTGCGTTATCCAAGCAGGAGGGGGCTGCTTGAGATTCATGATGGCTCGTTCAGCTGTGTAGTGCACGACAAAAATGAGACATGTCAACAGTTCCTAATGAGAAGATGTACAGCCATTCATCACATCAGAGGAAAGCAGGGTAGGCGAGCTGGCCGCCTTCCTGCCAGCTTCCCTGGCTTCTTGCCCAGTGGGCAGCTGGGGGAGTTGGAGCAGATTCTCTTGGAAGAACCAGCACTGAATTCTTGAGAAATATTCCTCCTTTCAACAAAGTTTCAGATGCAAGTTTTTACTTTGAATCACTGTGAATTTTTGAGGGAATCCAAATTCTTTTACTAAGTAGAATTTACGGTTTCTGAATGGTGATTAATAAAAGTAGGAGTAACACCCTGTTGAGATAGTTGGGGAAAAATCCTGTTGCAATGTTGGACAGCAGAAATAGGAAAACAAACTTTTTTATATTGCATTTTATGAAGTAATATATTCTTCACTTCCACACGCTTCACAAAATCAGCTGAAAAGCCATTTAACTAGTGATTCTATTCTAAAGTTGTTTCAATCACAAAAGGATTGACTTTTCTAGAAAGTATTTTATATTCATGAGGAAAGTATATCAAGATAGTTAACAGTAGCCTTTGTTACACTTCTCTTTCTGTAGTTCAGCAGAGAATATGTAAGTTCAGTAAGGAGGAATACAGAATAAATTAGATAAAGTGCAGTAATCTTAGGAAGGGGAGAGGAAAACATAAACAATCCTATTTATGGAAGCAAAGCACTTATTCTCTGGAATATGAGTTTTTCCTCTTAAATATTCAGCTACTCAGAACTACCGTCAGTGAACTAAAATATTCACTCGTTATTTTATACTTTTGGCTATAATATAGAAAGACTGTTTGTTCAAGTACTCATTATAATAAGAGTCTGACCTGGTGCCATAAACTCCACAAATAAATTGCTTTGTGTCAACTGAAAGTGAGTGGTTTCCAAAAAATAAAACCAAACCCACTGTGTTTTCATGGGAGTGGTTGTGAAGCACTTGTCATGTCAGAGAAGTTTCCACTGAGCTACTACACCCTGGAAGGACTGCCTTGCATTATCATCAGAAAAGAATGGTGTCTTGGCTGCCCTGGTGCTGGGTGACCAACTCCAAAGCCTGAAATTCCAAACCAGAGGTTCAGCTTACTGCAAAGGCTCCTGAGGAACCTTTCTTAGAAAAACCAAAGTATTCCGGGCAAAGGTTTTCAACACCTGCTTTACACGAGTTGGCCAAGTGCGATTGTAGATATGAATCCCCTTTTTTGATCCGTGCAGACACACCTGGGTAGCAGAACTTGCAAACGAGGAAATGTTTTTTAAAAAAAGCACATGCTACTGTTACCACGATCATTTTACATCTGTATTTATTCGCTGGTATCTCCTTTAGATGTACTTCTATACTGTAAACTCCTCCTGGTAATCATTGCGCTATATGGGGTGTTGGCACACAGAGCTTACTGTGGCGTGTGCCCGCTTAAAGCACTGTAGGAAAAATAATGGCTTTCAAAAATATTTGAAAGGTGAGAAAAATGCTCACATAGAGAAACTGAAATGTTTTCAAGCACTAACCAACCAGTAAAGCATAAAGGAATTCTATTCTGCATAGCAATTCTGCTGCAGCTAGCAAAGCAAGACCAGGGCTCGCAGTTTTGAACCACGTGTACCTACAGTTATGTTACCAACATTGTCAGATTTGGAGCTTTGCCTTATAGATCTTCAGCCATAGGGTGAAGATGCCTCTCCATGGTGGACTGTTACCAGACATAGCGTCTGGTAAGAGAGAACCCCAAAAGCCATAGTCAGCACCTTACATGGTGGAGACAACAGTGTATGTTTATATCACAAAATAGTGTTCTACATCATTACCTTTTTGTGGAAGAGACCCTTGTCGTCCGCACAGCTTCAACTCTACTAAGGATGGACGCTTGCTTCACTGGTACCTGAAAACTGGTGCCTTTTTTTATTTCCTCCTTCCTCTTCAATTAGTGAATTACAGCATTTGTTACATACTTTTGGGAAGTACTTTCACAGAGTGTTGTAGCCTTTCTGGAAATATCAATCTGCATGTAATTCAAAGGACTGGCAAATTAGAGCATCATGAGAATGAGGTAAAGAAGTGACCTATGTTTTCTAATAGTTGCTTTTTGAATCGTATAGAATGTGACTTTCTTGAGGCCATTAAGATATTCCTCAGTTTTGCTCTTTATCCCATAGAAAAATATTAGCTCCCTAACCAAGGACCGTTAATTAAAGGCAATTTTCAAGGGCAGGGTCTAGATTCAGTTTGGGCATTTCAACTGATCTGATGAAGATGATGTGATGGAGGGTGATAGAAGATTTTGGAGGGTTGAAAGAGGGTGCTGGGGGCAGCCATGAGTGTGGCTGTAACCTCTGGCCAGCAGGCAGCACACACACACACACCCCCTTCTTGCTGTCAGACACATCCCGCTTGCTTTCTTCAAAGGTATGGTGCTGCTTAGAGGTAAGCTTGGAAAATGGATGTGAAACAGGTGGTAAGCTATTTATTATAGATTAAGTGTTGACAGTGCGCTCTGTGCTGTCAAAACATAAAACCATGTTTCTTGCCCCATGGAGCTTCCTCCTAAATAAACGAACCAGTCAGACACAGAACTGTTGAGCAGTGCACAGCAGCAGTTTATTAAAAAAGTGAAAACCAGAGCAAACAAACCAGCGTTCTTTACATAACAGACAAATACAGGATCAGAGGAGAATTGATATTTCAGATGGTTTTAATTGCTGGTTCTCAGTTGGTTTTCTGCCTGAACTAAGCAGTAGTTTAAATAAATTAACATTATGTGTGCAGATTGCATGAAATAGTTTCATGTCTGTAATTCATTATTTTCAAGAGATTACCTTTCTTTAAATTAAACCTCTTTTGAGGTGAAATCTAGTGTGTATTTTTCTGACTGAAAGGTAATGTAGCTTATGCTATATATAAACCCCAAATTTAGATAATCTAGCTTTAGTGGAGATAGTCTGCCAGGTCTCTTTTTTATCAGCCACTGGAGAGTTTTCTGTAAGATTTAAATCTGCGAGATAGCTGAGAGACTTTTCACAAGTAGGTGACTTATTAAACCTGAAAATTGGAAACTGAAATAACAGTATTCAGCTCCATGCAGTGAAAATTGTATGTACTCAACTATGCCGAGAACTGTTAACTTGCTTTTTAAAATGAACCAACTCAGAATTTATGCTGTTGTTGCCCTGGGTCGGAGAGGATTGATGCTGCAATGCCTGTGCACAATAATAATGGCTACAGGTTTCAATAATACTGGCTACAGGTTTATGCATCATGTTAAGATCAGCTCCTAGATAGGGCCTTTGGTTTTGAATCTTTTGTTACTGGGATTCTCTTCCATGCTGCAGAAAATGTAATGCCAAATAATATAATTCGACCTCTTTGAATTTGTACATCCTAAATATATGATCCTATTAGTTATGAAGATTGCTCTTTTTTTTGTTGAAAAAAGCCGTAGTTTTTATATATATATATATGTGTGTGTGTGTGTGTTATATGTATGCATTAAGTCATGCAGCTGAGAAATCAGAGCTTGTAATTCTCCCATTATACGCAGACCTTCAAATAAAGATGAAGAATCCTATATTTAATTAAGAGCAGTTAATTATGTTGGACCAGGAAAGGGGTGAAGATCCAAATAAAAGCCAGAAAACTCTGAAAAAATATTAAATTTCTTTACAATGGAGAAAAGCACAACCCTTCCTAGAGCATCTGTAATCTCAGCTGATGTAAGAATAGCTTTGTCATGCATTTTTTTCTGCTTCAATTTACCTTGGAGGCATTGAACCCTCTTGATCCTGTGCAAGCTCTTGCTCCTTGGTACAGTGGCTTCAGCTGATGTTTGCTGCCATCTACCGTTTTAATTAGAAGCCTTAATCAGTTGGCAGGAGCATGTTCGTATTGGCCAAACCAGCGGGCTGGCTGCTGCGGGAGAGGGAGAGAACAGTAGCGTGGCTGTTCCTGAGGCTGCACTAACACCTGTACCTGCAGGACAGCCCCAGCACTTTCATTTCAACACCAACCAAACCACAAAATTACTTCTTTCCAAAAGTAACTGAAAGGTTCTGTTGTTGCCTCAGCTCCATGAAAAACCGCCCCAGCTTATTACAGAAGATTATTGTCAAATGTTATACAGGACATTCCATTACTGCTTGGGTTGGAAGGATTGAGCTGCTGAATTTCTTTTATGTTCTCCTTAAAATTACTTTTTTTTTGGGCTGGTACATTTAGAATGCATTGTTGTTTATTTTAAAGTAGGTCTTAATTTTTGTTCTTCACAAAAACTGAAAGCTAAAACAGTCCTTGTTTTCTATTTTTCAGCTGTTCGTTGGTCTTGGATTTCCCTACGAAGGGCCAGCACCTTTAGAGGCTATTGCTAATGGATGTGCTTTTCTAAATTTAAGATTTAACCCGCCAAAAAGCAGCAAAAACACCGAATTTTTCAAAGGCAAACCTACACTCCGAGAGGTGAGCTTTATCATTCTTGATAATTTCTTTACTGAAAATGATTGTGGATTTCTTTTTAGTAACACAATATAGGAAAAACTTTATAAATATTCACAGTTTATTGCAAAAGGTGTGCAGCTGTCACTTTCTTTAGCCATTGATGGGATTATCAATCCTTATTTTTATAGGATAATCAAAATTTTTCACCAACATACTGTTAGGCTTTACATCTAGATTTGTCTGTATGTACATTCCGCTCATTCTTATTAACTGAAGTTTCACATGAAAACCTGATGTTCTGCCCAGGAATAGATCTGATAAATGATGTATCATTTGAAAGTGTTTCTATTTTGTTGAAGAAACAAACATTACTGTGTACTGTGCAGGAAGTAAATAGGTGTTTAAGTAAATGATAAAAATGCCGTTTGTGGGCTGCCGTGTGCGTCTTGGGATATTTTTTTTTGTCCAGAAAAGACCTGCTCAAGGCAGTGTTGAGCTACGGTATTAATGGTCACAGCCCCCCCCGTGTTTGTGGTTAAACAGTGAAGACATTTGGAGAATTGACTCTTTAAGAGAACAGGAAAACCAAGCCTCAAGCTTAGATTCTCAAGTTTAGATTCTAGGAAGAGAAAAGTGAGGCTAAGTAAACTAGTACCTCATCCTGGCACTGGCTTTGGAATATCTTTCTTCAGTGTAGGTAAAATTCAGCCTATGCCACTTGCAAGCATTCAACAGTCTTTTAGCTATTTCTGACATTAGCAGTTTTGCCTGTGACCATGACATGTTCATAGGTGTATATATGTATTTTCTTTACATACTTATCTGAAGGGGAGACTCTGGTAACACTTAGATGATGAGATCTTTGCACAGCTATTTTTCTGAATTCAAGTTATACTTGGGCTATTGGAGTTGTGTACTGAACGGTGCCAGCTAGTTAAGAAGCAAAAGATAGTTTCCTATTTTAAACCAGGAACCTAAATTCTTTGTGATTTTATGATTCAGGACTGGAGTTGCCTTTCAGCTTGTTATACATTCAACTCATACAGGACCTAAGTTTAAACTTGCCCTTTCTTACACCTTGTGTTGCTAACAAAGGAGACAGGGACAAGAGGAAGAAAGTCTGTTTAAACTTCCTCCTTGGCTTGGCACCTTTCAAAGCTTTTCTTCTGTGGGTGACTCAACCGTTTGTCTTGTTTTCAGTTGTTCTGTGCCCAAACACTATAACTGGTCAGGCTCAGTAAAGAACCTGGACACAGTTAAGTCTTCAGTAGGAATTTTAGTGCTTGGAATGCTAAACCCCGCTGGCACGTGTCAGCGCTGACAGAAATGCTGTGCACCTGACTTGCACAGAAAAATAATCCCTGTTGACTGCTTTGGTACAAAATGATATCATGAACATTCATCACAAATATTGCTGCGTTCACACGCTCTGCTGACCTATCCTAAGAGTAACCTCTTCTCTAGCTGGTGTTCACAGCTGCTTTTAGATCTGATTGCCAGTAATCCATGTGCTGGTTCTTTGGGATTAAGAAAGTCTTTAAATCCTTCTCTCAGTTTTTTCAAATGTTAAAGGAGGACAAAAAAAGCTTGCGTAGTTCTGTGAGTTAATTATCCATAGACCAAATTGAAGATAAAGTCTGTGTTTAGTACTTTTGTAAACATTGCAAGTCACACTTTCTCTCTTGTTCTATGTAGAATTTATGGGGGTCATGTGGAATTAACTGTTACCCTGCTACCCCCAATATGGGGTCCTGTAGTGAAGACTGTGCAAAAACTGGAAATGATAATTTTCATTTTAGATCAGCAGATGTTTTGTCTTGGGACATGATTTTGCTGGGTAAAACAGACAGAAGAAAAAGAAAAACAAATCGCCTTCAAGCAGCTTGTTTTGTACCAGTATTTGTAACAATATCTCTTCTGAATTCTTCCCCCTACTCACCAAGAAAAACATTGTCTGCTAAATTTAGTTGAAATGTGTACTTGGTAGGTGTGGTTTCTTTCATTTTCTGCTTTTAGGAGGGGGAAAAGAATATGTTACATTAGAAATGCATTAATTAATTCCAAAATCTATTTATAAGAACTCCTCCAGATTTTCATTATAGACGGAGTATCTCCTGAATATCTAAAACATTAATCCTCAGCTAATTAAAGCATTTCAGTATTAGTAAATAGTCTTAATATTTTTTGAGAGTATAGATGTAGAATAACTGGTGCAATAAAAATATGTTGCTAGTTACTCTTAATACTTAAACCAGCTACTAGGTTGAGAAGTTCAATGTTGGTCTTCCAGATCAGATCTGGCTTTAGTGTTGCTGTCTGAGATGGTGGAGAAAGGCTGGTCTAAGGCATAATTCTTAAAGCTCTGTGGAATTTAAAGCTCTGGTTTATGTTCATATTCTTAAAGGTGCGATAGGTTTTTTGTTGTTACTGAAAGCAATAGGAATGTGGCTTCTGCCATCTGAAGTCCAGACACAAGTGCCCTGGGAACTCAGTCTCGCTAACCAAATTTTTCAGTACACACAGTTTTAACAGCAATAGAAATACTATTGTAAAAAGGTTAGGATATGTCAGTCCTCGAGTAGCACTGGACTTTCAGGAGGAGTTTAGAACACACCGAAGGGAGCAGAGCACAGTGAACATGGGCAGCCGGGGCAGCTCTCTGTGTTCCCATTGGCAGCTCTAAGACTGGCTGCTTTTGTCCACTAGAAAAATGCGATAGGTAAACATTTTTTTAAGTAATTTCTTGCATTCAGTTGAGGAAGAGAGCAAGTGTGGGACATGCCCAGTGCAGGGGAAGGTTCTTTACAGCAGATACTGTTTCCTACTTCAGATATTTTGCACTGACTATATTTTATTTTTGTTATCATGCATAAAGAGGCAGCTGTATAAAAATTGTCTATGAATAATCTGTCCTGTAGGGGGGATTTGTATTTATTTTAAAAGCAGTTGTCTTCTTAGGCCAGCGTGAAACACTCCCCTCTCTCCTGCAGCTTTTGCTTCCTCTCAGTGTGTTCATATACATGTTCCTCTCATTCCTCTGCAACCTGTTACAGAAATTACATTTAATGCCATCCTGCTAGTTCAAAAAGCAGTCTCTGATATAACTTTTCTTTGTTATCTACTTGGGTATTTATTGAATTTGTTTTCTGACAAAGTGGTGAGCAAAATACCAATTGACACTCTTCCTGAGATTATTATACTGTCAGCAGCAAGAGTCAGAATTCATCCTGAGCGATAGAAATGATTCTTTATTCACTACTGCTCTGTTCACTACTACGAGAAGCTTGGAAATGTTTGAAATTTGAAGGAGAGACAGGCTGAGGATGTTGTCCGAAGGTGAGAATGCCATCTCTGGAGGCCAGCACCGCAGGTCTGACCAGGACTGGTAGCAATTACGGGCTGTGAAAACAGGAGTGCTGCTCTGAGAATGAGCTGTGGGGAAGCAGGGTCACGTCGTGAGAGTGATTTCAGTAAGCACCAAATCTTCTGTGATGTGGGTCATTATGAGGACCAAAGCCACAAACCAGACATGCACAAATGTTACTGTGATCTGCACTATTGTCTGATTTTTGTCCGACTAAATTTACTTTCTAAACTTGAACACAGAAAATGTGAAAGATAACTCCAAAGGAATGATGCTCACTGTTAGGTTCTAGCTGAATTCTTGTGCTATCCTAGTGCATTTTGTCCAAAATGTCTGATGAAGAAAGTAAGAGGGAAGATCTTGACACATTAATTTTTACTAATATAATTTCGTCCTTTCAGTTGACATCTCAGCATCCCTATGCTGAAGTTTACATTGGGAAGCCCCATGTCTGGACTGTAGATATCAATGATCTTTCTGAAGTTGAGAACGCTGTGAAATCAATTTTGAATCAAAAGGTGAGAAATGTATTCTTGATTTATCATCAACACTTGAGGGTGTGTTGTGTACTGCATGTAGAGTGCTTCCTAATGTTAGTTTAATTAAAGCAGAGTGCTGCCCTTTGGTAGGATATTGGGACAACAAAATGTTATTAAGTCTCTGTAGTATCTGAGTATCTTGTTTTAGTACTGGGTATGTCAGGTTTTACCTGAAATAAATGAGTGAATTTGTATAGAAATGTGAATTTCATATTTAAATTATACAGCAATCTGTATTTTCTGGGCATTCAGTGAGGAAGTTTCCTTGTTGATTCTTAGAGCATAGCGGGCTGCCCAAATACATGCTCAGTTCTTTTGACTGATTTTGTAGCCTTGAAATAACCACTACTGTGCACTCACAGTGAGGAATTGTAATGAGGACACTTCAATGGGAAAAACAAAACCCCGGAGTAATTTTCAAAGATTTCACATTCTTTTTGGTCATAATGTTTCTTTTTCACTTCAACTCCAGAACTGAAACTTAGTTAAAACAGGAGCTCTGCAATCCCCTAGGGTCTCAGGCTTGCTTTTTATCTATTACTTTGCAGTATACCCTGAGTTTCCGTAAAGATAATCACTGAGCAACTTTTATTGCCTTCACAAAGGAGCAAAAATCAGCTTAAATTGCTGATGGTTTTGTGAAACTGGTTTGTTAATGAGTTTATTTGCATTTACTATTGCTACTTAAGCTGTAATGTAGTATTTGGAATGCAAGCTGCTACCACTCAGTGCACCACAAAGTTAATTTAAACAAAAACCCCTCTAACCTTAACACACTATGTTTCCACAGATTGACCCTTATTTGCCCTATGAATTCACATGTGAGGGAATGCTTCAGAGGATGAATGCATTTATTGAAAAACAGGTACGAACATTTGCTGTGGATGAATCTTTTATTGATGTTGGAAAGGGAGGACTCTCTCCATTTTAAAGCTTCTCAGTGTTGTTGCTGTTCAAGTATAAGCAGTAGCTGTGCAGTCCTTGTCTGGGCAGTTGTTTGCTCAGAAGTTCCCTTGGGAGGTCCACAGGGACTCAGACATTCACTTCTATGGACTTGGGAGGCTCCTTCCAGATACAGCACCAGTGGGATTTTTCATGTGTAAAGAGACTGACTAAAAATTAAGACAAAGTGCTGGCTACCAGAATATTTGTTCTGCTTCTCAGTTTGCCTTTAGGTTCTGATTCATCTGTGAGTGTCTGATTTACCATATGTAAAGATGGATATACTTTATCTGAATTTCAGGAACTACAGGAGCCTTTAATTTATTTTTTTTTTATCTGTTGCTTGATTATTTGATTGATTGATTGATTGATTTACAAAGAACCTTCCTTCTTCTGATGTTATACCAAAGCAGAAAGGCAAAGTAATTTTCCAGTGTATGTGTGACTCCTTTAACTGTGTGCACACAAAAAAATATTTGGGTCACGAAGTATCACTTAAATATACAGATAGCTCTGTGGAAGAATTGCACTTAGGCTAGAGCCTCTGAGAGGATTTTCCTAGTATTTAGTTTCAATCAATAAAGCTTTAAATGGTTTGGAAACCAGTTACTTAAAAGACGTTTGGTCCCCATGCATTATTGCCAGCTGAGAGCAGCAGAAGATATTGAGTTGGAGTAATAAGCTGCAGAGATTTACACGGGATCTTGATTTCTAGAAACTGTATGTTTGCTTGGGCTTCTGCCCAGGGCAGATCTGGTGCAGTGGCCAGCTCTGCCTTCTGTTCTGGCTGCTGCAGGAGAGAGATAAGAATAACTGATATCTCTGTTATGCCAATGAACTTCCAGGATTTCTTTCAAAAGCACCGCACATGCTCCTGTATTTCTGAAAGAAGACAGTATTACAGGCAGTAATAAAGAATAACACAGCTTCAGATGAGAAGTGTAGTTAAGTACATAGCTATTTCCAGTTTCCTGCCAATAAACACTTCATGCTTTTTGCTGCTGTATTGATCACATAACCTGTAAAAGTATCTCTGATTCTTTTGATTCTTCTGAGTTAGCTATAATTGAGAGGTTTTGTCAATACAGGAAGGAATGGAGCTCAGTGTAAGGGAGAAAAAGAGACAATCTAGAGATAGCATCTGTGGGGCAAAACTCTCCCCTCTGGGACCTCCTGCCAGGGCTGAGCCCTGGCCTCTGCTGCCTGCTTCTCAGAAATAAATGCAGTATTGTCATTTGGTTTGTTGCTTTGGCTAATTGTCAAAAGCCATTATTGTTTCACAGCCCCCAGGATGCTCAAGCATCTTTATCAGCTGCATGTGCTTAGCACTGTGCCCAATTAACATGTCAGATGTAGCGAAAATAAAGGTTGAGACCTTCTTTTGCAGAGTTAGTGGTGGGAAGTAGGCAGAACAGAGAAAGCAGCACAATCTTGCAACAGAAACAAAGACACATGGAGTTGATCTGACTGAGAGGTTGTGGGGTGCTTTAACCATGAGAGCATGGTCTTCAGGGGGTGTTTGAATGTGAGGAGGATGAGGCCAGGCACACCCATGCACAAGTCACCGTATGGGACTCTGAAGCTCTAGGATTTAAAGGAGTTGTTGGAGCTCCCCTTGTGGTGCCTTGGCTCAAGATCAGGATGGAGGATGATTCACAAGAAAGGTTTAGTGAATCCATCAAGTCTTCAGATCCAACAGCTGGGCTGGAGGTCTTCAGGGTCTGAAGCAAGAGAACTGCTGTGTGCTGTGGTCTCACGTTTAGCAGTGCCACCTTCAGCTGGATTAGAACAGTTTGCACTTCAGGCTGTGCCTTCCTGCCAGTGCCTTGCCAGCCGCCCGGCGTGGCTGCTCAGAGCGTCTGTGCCATCTGCTGAATCCATCCCTTGATCCTGGCTGCTCTGTGGTTCTACAAACGGTTGTGTCAGCTCTGCAAGGTGGCAGTGTGGGGTGGGAGCCAAAGGGTGGGACCGCTTGAGTTGGCATTGCCATCAAAGGGGCAGCCAGGCAGCTGCAGCCGAAGCAGCTGCGGGATTCCCTGTTGCAGACTTGGGAGTTGTTGGAGGAGACAGGCTGGGCTGATGGACCAGACATGCTGCCTTTGAAAGATGTGGTCAAGCAGAGTGCTTGGTAACCCGGCAGAAAATGGTTTTGGCAGGGATCTGCCAGGTTGGCAAACTGACTTGGCTCAAGAGGGTGAGCTGAGCACCAGAGCTTGGCGAAGGGAGTGGAGTGAGAATGTTCCTCCAAGGGCAGGAAAAGCCAGAGAGAACAGGACACCTCCTTTGATGGCAGCACTGGGCCTATTTCACCTTGAAATTGTGGCTATAGGTAAACATAAACACAGTCTCTGGTGAAACTTAACCTTCTGTTTCACATAACATCTTTATTTTACCCTAATGCATGTAGGGTTGTGGGGCAAGGCAGACTGGGGTGAGGATACCAAATTTAGATTGCTTTTGATGGTTGGTAGGAAGACTAACCAGAGACAGCAAACTGAAACACAGGCCCGTGTGCTGGTGCCTGTGAAGGTGAGGTGCTCTGAGACGTGTTTCAAGGTGGCATGAGCTGAGGAAGCCTTCCCACCAAGCTCTGGACTGGAAATGGGAGGCTGTGCCCAGTTTTGGGGAAGAATTTTCAGCTAAGACATGTTAAAAGCTGAAGCCCCCAGCAAATGGTAAAGCCTCACCAAGTCATTCACTGTCTTTAAAAATGTTGTCTTCCACCTGCACTAGCTGTGAATCCAATCCGATATTACAGTATTGCATATATTACATTAGTATTTATTGCAGTATTATATAGTATATATTGAACTGGATTTTGAACCTGTATAGATTTCCTCCTGCATGTAGTATATTAAATATTGATTTATAAAAGGACACAATAAGCATGGCACTTATGTCCAAATAGCAAAATGTCCTTTTTGATATAACCTCATTAAAAAATACCTCCAACCATCTGTTGTTAACCTACTTATTTAGATGCTGTTAAA
Organism: Patagioenas fasciata; assembly: GCF_037038585.1. Lineage (NCBI taxonomy): Eukaryota > Metazoa > Chordata > Aves > Columbiformes > Columbidae > Patagioenas > Patagioenas fasciata. The sequence continues at coordinate 7,814,141 of NC_092526.1, read as the reverse complement.
ATTATTCTGCCATGAATATGCTGTAAAATGACTTTTTTTTTTTAATATGGCATGAGGCAACGGCTTAGAGCTGCATCAGGAGAAGTTCAGGATAGGTGTTGGGAAAAAGTTTGTCACTGAGAGGGTGACCAGGCACTGGAACAGGCTCCCCAGGGAAGTGACCATGGCCCCAGACCTGTCAATGCTCAAGAAGTGTTTGGACAATGCTCTTAGATAGATGGTGTAGCTTTTAGGTTGCCCTGTTGGACTCTATGATCTTTGTGGGCCCCTTCCAACTCAAGATATTGTATGATTCATGATCATATAATATTAAATCTGTGATTAGACCTGGGAGTATGAAAACTTCCTCCTCCAGCAAAGGAACTCTAACCAGAGAAGAAAAAAAATCAAACTGATATTGAGAACTGGTAAATGATTTGGAGTCTTAGCTTCTTTGAAATTTCACGTAGTTCAGTCTTTCTAAGCTTTGGATCACAGTGTGGGACCTGTTGTAATACAAGTGTTAGTTTTGTCAGGCGAAAGCAAACCATGATGGGCTGGGCCACACATTTTTTGATCACCTTTTGATGGCAGTTGCCCAAATGTTAAAATAATGGCTGAATATAATGGAATTTTATATAAAACCAGTGGCTAAAATTTTTTCTTTGCTTTTTCACTCTTAAAACATCAAGATTGTAAGAACTTGTCTTGAAGTAGTTTTTGCTCAGGTGTGTTTAGATAGCGTTTCTTCCTTCCACCTTTCCACTGTGGTGACACTTGACTGCATGCATTATTTATAACCAAGTTTTACAGTGTTGGGAGAGCACTTTTACTAGCAGTTCAACCAAGAAGAGCAAACAAACTCTTTGAATCCTGGTTGCTTTATAGAAAACTTCAGACTTTTATGAGCTCAATTCACTCCATAGCACTGCGAGTCCCCTGATCCTTTCCAGATGGTTTCCCACATGGGCCACAGGAGACATTTCTCGCCTGCAGGGTAACTGGCCTCTGGAATTCTCCTACCAGAACTTCCTTCTGGTATTTGTGCTGTTACAAAAATAGTTCTGCTAGCACTGAGTTAGTGAAACAGGGATCACTGAGAAAGCCCAAAAGGGGTTGGAAATGTAGAAGAGAGTATCTGGAGTTGCTTGTGATAATTAAAAAAGGGAAGGGTAGGGAAGAAGAAAAATTATGCTATCACATTTCACATAGCAATCAAAGGTGATAATTCTCTCATGCTAAAAAGAAAAGAAAATAATTCTTTTTAAATGTAAACACAACTGAAATGATCTGCAAAATGGCTGGGTGATAATAACCACTTATTTTACTAATGGAGAAAATTGCTGTCAGGGGACTGGATGCATCACAATAAAATATGATCTGTCACTGCAGGATTTCTGTCACGGGCAGGTGATGTGGCCTCCATTAAGTGCCCTTCAAGTAAAAATGGCTGAACCTGGAAAATCCTGTAAACAAGTTTGTCAGGAAAGCCAGCTCATCTGTGAGCCTTCCTTCTTCCAGCATCTTAACAAGGACAAAGCTCTGCTTAAGTAAGTACTTAAAAGCACAAACATATTATTTGGTCTCTTTATTGCCACACATGAAGTTTAGTGAATGAACTCCGTGAGAAGGGAAGGGAGGGAGTTCTGTCTGTCTGTCTGCAGCGAGCTGTGAGGCTAGCTGTCAGTCCTTCTGGCAGCAGCTGGGAGAAGCTATCGCTGCACTGAGAGCACTGTTCCACATAGCACATGTTTTTGCAGTGAGGAGTACAGCACCCAGGCCGAAGATTTCCATCTCTTCCTTCGCTCGTCCGTCTCCTGCATTGCATGCATCCCTGCAGTGTCCATGGATGCTGGGTTGCTTGCACTGAGCAAAGGTGCTTGTGCTGCAGGGATGGTGGGTGCCAGGGCTGGAGCTGTGTTTGGAGGGAGCCTTGGCAGCCCTGGCTGGGCAGGTGCACTTCTCCGTGGCTTTTGCCGTATCTTCTGAGCGTTAGGCAACTTTTGCATGACTCCGAATGCTAAGAAATGAAACAAAAGGCATTTTGTTGCAGTAAATAGAACTCTGTACACATTGTGTGATTTCTATCGGTTATTCACACATTTTTAAATATAGCACTTTTAAAGTGTTGCTTTTGTTTATTAAGTTCACGATTAACATCCATATTGAAACATCTGTTTTCGTTGGCAATCAGCAATTACTGGTTCTGCAAACCTTTTGTTGGTGTTGTCTTAGGTAAAGATAGCAGACCCTTGTACATTAGAGGTATTAGTACCAATTTATAAAGCTTACCAGCTATGCATTAAGGAAATTAATGTTGCTTTCAGGTGCCGTCTCTTTGGGAGTATGTCTGTGTTCCTTTCAGAATGAAAATGAAGCTGGGCTCCCACAAATGGGTGCTAGGGAATCTGCTTTCTAGGTTTTCTATCTCCACTTTTCGCTACATCAAATTGTAGAAAGTTTTTATATTTGTATTTTGTTTGAAAAGCTGTAATTTCCAGTGGAGTTCAGAAGCAGCCCATGTAAAAACTTTGTCAGGCTTCTTTTCTAGCTGCCTAGGCAGAATTATAATTCTGGGAGGGAAAACAACCAAACAACCAAAAAAACCAAACCTCTGTTCAATGTTGAAAGCTACCAATGTTTCCAGAATAAGTGAAAAACAAGCCTCTGCTGGAATTACTGCCCTTGTGCTTAAGCTTTGTGGTCAGAAAATGGCAACTCCAATTGTTGATTTTTTCGGTTCCTGGAGCGGTGTGTCCTGCTCCGAGTGGCTTTGGCTGCCACACACCCCGCAGCGTCACCTTGTCCTCCCTGGTTGGCCGTGACTGCGCCTCGGGTGACCCAGGGCTGCCCGGCACCCCGTGACTTACTGGGGGGAGACAGATCCCTGCTGACATCAGTGCGAATATCTCCTGATTTCACATTCTTTGCTCTTGTCTTGCTAGAAATCCATGGTGTATTTCACTATCATGCACTGGGCAACAGTCAAAAGCATTTTTTTCCTTTTTAACTTCTTTCATTAATCTTTAGGAAATAGAGCAAAGCTGGAAGGACTGTGCTGCCCTCTGCAGAGAGAATCTGCACAGGCAGAAAGAAATGAGAGTCATGGTCTCGAAATCTGCAATTCTACATGTACTTGATTTAGGGTGCAATATAGCATTCTATTTCATTTTTCATGAGGAAGCATGAAAACTGTACCAAACTCCTGTGAGCTCCACTGGGACTTAGATCATGTGCTTTGTTTTTTAGGCATAATATCGAATGTCTCACCATGGAGTCTGCAAATGATATCCTGGTCCCCTCTTTTGATGGAAGAAGGAAACACTGTGTTTTCCAAGGTGACCTCCTGTTGTTCAGCTGTGCCGGATCCCACCCGACCCACAGAAGAATCTGCCCCTGCAGAGACTATATTAAGGGGCAGGTTGCGCTTTGTAAAGACTGCCTATAGCAGCGGCAGAGCTGCTGGGGAATTGAGGACAAACTGTAAGTAGTTTTGAGAGGAGCTACTTATTACTTCCTGCACTTTTGTCCAGGTTTTTCACTGCAGGCAGAGCTATCCTTGCTGGGCAGAATCTCCGAAGAGAGAAGGGATTCATAACAAACAGCTAACTGATCTTTTTCCCTAGAAGAACATTCGCAGCGTAACTCTTCAGATTCCTTCATCTGTTTGCGAAGAGAAATGAGATTCATGTTCTACAGCGATTTGAAGATGACTGCACAGAATAGTTTGTAGAAAATTCTCAGACCCATCAAACATCTTTTTGTTGTTGTTTGGGTGAAGTGTTTTCTATTTTTTAATGAGTTAGGACATCCCCCATGGTTAGCTAAAGGATCTCAACTTCATTCCAGTAGAAAAACGACACAAGTGAGCGCAGGGGAGGGAGGACTAACGTTGATTCTAGGTGCACTGTTTTGGGTACTGAATGGCTATAAAGTGGTTTATTTCACAAGAACTCAGAATCACAAGCTAGCTCTGTACCCTGCTGTTGGGTTATCTGGGCCCATTCTTTCATTTTTTTCTTCTTTTTTTTTCAATCTTTGTATACAACACGGTATTGTTTGCATCCCAGCTGCTGCCTCCGAGCAGTCCAAACAGTATCATGAATGAGCAAAAAGGCAGTTGCCAGCGTGTGACACATCATCTTAGGGACTCGACAACTGCCTCGGGTTGTGCCGTTCTTCGGTGTGGAAAAGCTACAAAAACATACTGCCGTTTTCGGAACGGACTTGTCACGGTTTACTGGTCCCATGTAGAGAGTAATCCTTGGAATTTGCCCATGCTTCTGTTGTAGTCTGTCTACTAGAAATACTGTGTGAAGCAAAAAGTATTCAGCATCATCGGAGCAATATTATCGTTAGAGCCTCAGTTTGCTACGGCTTCCAGTAGTTAAAGTGTTGCTGAATGACATAGAAAGGTTAAACTAAGCTAACTATAATTATTGTATGGTAGAAATGTAAAATGTTTTCATAACTAGCTAGGTTTTTAAAGAGAATTTTTTCTGAAAAACAAGTAAGAGGAGACAACTGGTAGGAAAAGCGTTGATCAACCTTGTTGGGTCTTTGATGGTTTTTCTGGTTTGGGAGGGGTTATTTGTGGGGGTTTGTTGTTGGTTTTGGGGTTTGTTTTGATTTTTATGTTGGGTTTTTGTGTTGTTTTGTTTTTGGTTTTGTTTTTTTTTTAGCAGGCACACCAGTTACAAATTTAGATAAAGAACAATACAAGAGTTTGGAATTCAAATTGAACTTCATCGTTTTAGCGCAGCAAATTGAATCTTCTAAACCGCCTTCTTTTTATAGAGATATATTTTGTTACTTTCAGCAGAAGGTGACATGCTTGACAGCACCATTTGTAGTCGGGAAATGCGCTAAGATTAGTGAGAAACAAATGTGCAGAATATTTTGAAAGCAGTCACAGTCTGCAGGCCTGCAATTCGGACATGCTCTGATCATACCGAAAAAAACCCAAATCAACCCGAAAAAGGTTTTTTTCATCAAGATTGGTAACAAACATTATCAAGTAACAGCGAAAGGTATTTTCAGTTTTCCTTTCTTGGATATATCTGGTTGGTTCAGATATTCCTTGTCACCGGCATTCATTAGCTGTGTGTGGATATCAATATATCTCTTGACCTACCAAAGACCAAGCAAGGGAAATGCTGTTTAATCTTGGATACATTCTCAGAACAGTATACATTGAAAGTTTCAATTTAAAGCAATGAAATAGCTTTTTTGGGCTTTTTTGTTTCCTGCCTCAGCACTCCTGAGGGTGTTATCCTCTAACACCCCAACACTGCCCTGGACTACACAGGAACTTCATCCTCATTGTGGAGTATCCAAAAAGGATACGTGGGACCTCTTGAACCACAGGGTCACCAGGAACCGGGTTGTGATGCTGATAAAATCTGCTGTATTTTAGAGTAATTTTCCAGAAACAGAACAGCTGGGTTCTCTAATGGGAGGCGAAGATTTTGTATGAAAAGGAAACAAACACAAACTAGTATGAAAATACGGTTACCATAGCTCAGCATTTGCTCCAGTCAGCACAAATGTAGTTTGCAGTAGTTGTAATACCCTGGAGAAGCTGGGGGAGGAGGATTGGAAATGGGTCCGAGCAGGCACGACAATTTTGTATTTATATGAAATATCCGCTGCGTACGCGTGCGTATTTGTGAAACTGGCAAGTCCTGCGCATCACAGTATATTTACTTCTACCTGGTGCTGAAAGTAAAGGTGGCAGCAGAACTTGCCTTTACCAGTTGAGCCTGAGGTTCTTCAGGCAGGAATTTAGTTTGCAAGGAGATATCACAGAATTACATGGGAAACAAAGATTTGTACGTGTGCATTTAAAGAATGCAAAACACGTCATTTTTGCTGTAGTGTCATTCTTTGCTGTAAATACATATTTGCTTGTTTCTCTCCCACTGTATGGTCCACTCGCCATACTGCATTTTATTTTGCCTCTAAACCTTTAAAGATGGGAGGGGTTGGTATTTGTCATTATAAGATTTTCTGGTCTAGTGCTTTGCTCAGTGCTAAGTTTGCCTTTACCACAGCAGGCGGAGTCTATTCTAAGCTCTGTTTTTTCGTGCTGTAGCACTGTTTCTTTCTGGTCTACTGAACTGAATTACCGCATACTGGCAAAAATGAAACAGCCAGCACCGATGCCGCTTGCATTGCAGCCAGGGATAGAACATCCAAATTGGCTTCAGAATCTGTTGGATCTGATCCTGTTTCCACTGAAATCTATAGAGAAGACTCATTAGTCTTAAAGAGAAAAGAATCAAGACCTATAATTTGATAGGCCTCTATGAATTCTAAATTCTCTTTTCAGAAGACACATTACTTTTATGAAATATGACTTCAGTCTAAATTTCTGTAAAAGGAGGCCATCGCATGACAACTGAAAGTGCATAAACTCTGCCAACGTACTCACTAAACCCGATTTAGGATCCCCCGTCAGACAGCGGTGGTTGTTCACGCGTCACTAAAGCAGCGAAGCTTTCCACAGATAAGCACTCAGGCAAATCCACGTGGGGCTATTGAAGTTTGAATGATTTACTAAACCATGTAATATATATATCCACATTTCAGGACAGAGCGCAGCCTTCTGTCCAAGTTCCATAACTATATTCCTTCCTAATTAAAGAATGAGGGTGTAGTCCAATTATTGCACTTAACTAAGGATATTAGAGATGGGCTGTGCTGCTGTTTCTCAGTCTGGCAGTAACGGTTGCAGCTTCCTGTACTCGGAAATCAGGTTTTTGCATTATTTGCATTTGAATATATTGATCAGTGATTGATGAGGAAAAATGTCAAAAGTTGAATATAAAAACACTTCACAAGCTTTTAAACATATCTCTCATATCAAGACATTCTTTGTTTTAAAACTTTGTATTTTTGTATGTGACCTAGTTTTTTTCAAAAATCTTGTTCCTAAGAGATTAGAAAACTTGAGAGAAGCATTTACATATTTATTAAAATTAACATAAAAGGCTTGCCTTTGAAAGGTAAAGTTGGTAAATACACACTGTTTAAAAATGCCAATAAAAACCTCATTTATTTCATATATGCAAGTTGATTTGCACATGTATAAACAGAGTTGCTTTTTGCATTTTGTGCTTAGCTTCTGTGTTTCTTTTTGTAATTTATAGTTGCAGCTGTGTGTTTGCTGCTTTATATCAGATTATGTTTCTTTCAGAAGTATTTAATGTTTATGTGCCTTTTACTTTCTTTGGGGTTTGGATGAGTGTTTGGAATATGGACACTGTCTGAACAAGTATAATGGAACACTAATTACAGGTAAAAATAGTGCTTGATGAGCATACAGCATAACGGTATGAATTTTGACTGCTTTTAAGTAGTGGAGAAATCTGTTCTAAAATTATAAGGTGAGGGTTAATAAGATGAAACTATAACTTTGATTATTCTTGCAAAACATGGCTTCTGCAAGCAAAGTACCCTTGACTGAATATCAGTAATCTGATGTGAGAGCTCCTGCTGGGGTGTCTGTTTAGTGACCAGAGCGCCAACTCCAACCTAACTGAAAACCTCTAAACCAGCCACCCCTGGTTTGATCAGCAGGAAAACTGAAGATCCACATCAAAGTTTGTGAGGTGTTGGGTTTTCAGATAATGGCGTCTGCACGTGGAATCGCACAGGGTGTTTGTGGTGCGGCCCTATCACAACACCTGAATTTGCGACTCTCGGCGGGGAAGGGACCTCTGGATAGTCAGCTTATTGCAGGTGTTTTTCTTTTTACTGCGACTAATTTTCTGCAAGAAGAGCGTTTTGCGCAATAGCTGCCGATGAGGTTTGAGGTGGCGCTGGCAGAGCGGGGTTGCACAGAGCTTGGACTGTGCGGCGGCCCCACTCGGCTCCACTCCCGCCTGCTCCTACCGCTTCTGCAGCTTGCTTACTGACAGATTTCTGGTGAGAGCAGCCAAAAAGCAGGTTGTGAGCTGGTGTCTTCTCACTTCTCATGTTGTACTGCTGTCCTTTAAATCCTAGTCAATGTCCTTGCTTTATCCTTGATAAGGAAGACATGCCCTCCCCTCTCAAAAATAAGTGGCCTGTCTAAATTACAATAATGATTTATGAGCTTGCTGCACTTTTCACATAAACAAAACCCAAACAGATTTCTCAGGTATGTGTTTTGCTCATAGGGCATTTCAGGACCAGGTTTTGCTAGTGAAATAAATTAAAGGGGATGAATGAGGCTGGATACAATCTCATCCAAGTCTAATTAACTTCCTGACTCCCACTGGCTTCAGTGATAGCAGAACTCCTCCGTTCATTTTTCTTCAAATTAAAAAAGCAGCTCCCCCTTGTTGTTACATAGAAAGCACTGTATCTTACAAGATAAAGACCAAACACTTGCAGGTTGTGTTGTACACATATCAGTGACGGTTTAGCTTGCTGTCACAGCATATATCATCTCTGACTAAGCTGTACTTATTAAAGTATCCGTTGAAAACTTACTTAAATAGCTGTTCAGTCTCTAGTTTGGAGTTGGAGGGCTGGGTGTTGTTTTGTTGGTTTTGTTGTTCTGTTTGCTTCTATTTTTAAAGAGACCGTTAGTTATCAGTTCCCCATTTCAGTCTTTATTCCAGGGGTGCTACCATTTTGGCATGGCTGTTTCTTTGTGGTATTTGCCTACAGCTGCTATGCCTTCAACTTTTAACGCGCGATCTCTTTCCGTTTGTAGTTCTCCTTTGGCCCCACCGCTCAGGGGGCCGCTGTAAGGTGAACAGTGCACTGACAGATGTACGCTTTCATTCAGCAACAGAAATGGTTTCATTGAGATATGCTTTAATAATATTGCTGTAAATGTAACATCAAAACATATTGTTTTATGGGCAGTGACTTAAATCTCGTCTTCATATTTTTAAGCAGCTCTATAGGGTTTTTTTTAATTAGTTTATAATTTCTGAATATTATATTTAAATGCACTGTGTAAACAGCAAACTCCGTGTCTCAAGTGTGAGATGTTTACTGTAGGAAAGTGTTGAAAATACCGGAGGCTGAACCCCAGAATGCCTCAGATGTGAGGCATCGTTCATGTTCTTTCTTCCAGGGAAAAATAACAAAGTGCAACCATTGCCAAAGCGTCTTGCTTTAATAGGTGTAATCCTTTACAGATCCATATAGCTAGGAACATACAATAGTATGTTTTGATACAGCAGACCTCTCCCGGCAGCACTAAGCCACCTGTTTATTAAAGGGGCAAATAAAATCAGGTCCTCAAAGTTCTGATGACTAATAGTGACTAATCCCCTTCTCCCTGCAGGACAGAGGGGCCTTGCGCCGCCTCTCCCTGCCCATTTAACGAGGGTAGGAACAGCTTTTGTCACCTTTAGGGGCTGGCAGAGCTGAGGCCCTGAGGACCCTGCTGTCTTCACACCTCACAGCAATGAGAACACGCGGCAGCTTCTCCGCACAGGAAAATCTGCATTGCGCTGCCCCGCCTTACCTGCGCATCCCGGCCCCAACCAGCCCTTGGCTTTGGGGAGAGCACGGAAATAACGCTGCGGCATTTCCTGGAGCCATCAGGCACTTGGCAAAGCGCTGGCAACACGTCCTGCCTGGGACTCCAGCCGCTGCAAAGTAGTTTGAAGTATCAAATAGGTAATACGATAAGTCAAGTTAAATTGCTGTCTGAAGGCAGTTAACAGGGTTATAGCCAGAACTGATTTGTTACATTCATTACCAGGTCTGTTGCAGCACAGTGACAGTGAAAACCATTTTTAAGAAATCATGGGGTTGTGTCGTTTTCACAAAGGAGTACGGCAGGGGAGGAGGAAATGGCACTTTTTACCAAAGGAAAAAAATACTAAATATTGTGAGAATAGTTACCCTGAAGATTCTGAGAGAGCTAAAAGAATGGTTGAAGGGAATATTAACAAAGCTAATTTGAGCTTGGAGAAGCTGATCCCTGAGCTCGCTGGGCTGGCGGCTGTGCGGAGTCCAAGGGCAACCGGGGCAGCTCTTTGGTTTCTGGTCTGACTCATTCCCTGGGGGGTCTGTCCATGGGCGAAGGGGGTCAAACTCTGAATAAACCAGGTAGCACTGTAAATTGGAAAAAAAAAAAGGCAAACCTACCGAAATCTCAAAAAATAATAATAATTTGGAGTCAGTGACAGTTTTTCTATGTACATGAGAACTTCAGGGTCAGACTGGTACTGTATGCATTTGGTTTGAATTCTCTCCTAAAAGGTTGTTCCTTTGTCTTCTTTAAATTGTTGTGTTCCACTATATTACGTTCAAGCAGTTTGATTCAGAAAGAACAGAGCACAGTGGTTCAGATATGGTTGAGTTACTGGGATTCAACAGGATGGTTTTTTTATTTGATTTTATTTTTTTATTTTAGAACAGTCAATGTCTGTACTTTAATGGCATAGAAAAATGCTTTGTTTTCACTGTTGTAGAAAAAGACTAGGGAGAACTTTATTTTTCAATAAACCTTTTTCTTGTGTGATTTGGATTTATGATTGCTTTGTGCCTAAATGGTGTTTGGGTGGCTTATCCTCGCAGTTTTGCAGCTGGGCAGGTGAGCATGAAGAGTCCCATTCACTCACATCTCGGTCATATGAACAACAGGCAAGTAATTCTCTCTTTGCTTTGGTTTGGTTTGGTTTAAATCCAAATTGGATAATGGATGAAGTCAAGGTCTATTTTAGGAGGGCAGCTTTGCCACGGCAGTAGTTAAGAATTCCAAATGCAGGCCAGAGCTTTTTTATCTATTCTAAAAACATCCATTTGTAATACAGCTGCTCTGTACTTTGTAAAACTACACCGGAGAAAAGCAACTGCTTCCGTTCTTACAGCAAAACCTTTTTCCATGTTTTTCCTATGTCTTTTTCTTTTGAACATGTAAAGTGAGAATAGTACAGCAGTCAGTAGCTGCCAGCTTGGGATCCTTTTTTTCCCGTCCCAATTATTGCTGATTAACAATAGCATAAGTAATTTCAAACTGAAGTGGGAAGGCAGAATGGCTGCGGGCTGGGATAGGGTTGTGACCTGGGGTTGGCAATCCAGTCGCACAATCTCTTCACTGCCAGAATTCGGAAATTTAGGGCATCGTGGTTACATCTGATGGTTTTCTGCTGCACGTTTCTTGCGGTGAGTCTTCAAGAGCCTTTTCTTACTGTTCCAGTGAGGTGAGGGATGTGAATATCCTTCACCAGTTGCCTCTTTTTATAGGTATTTCTTTTTCTTCTTATTTACTTCACCTCGGACTAAAATGGGTGAAAGGTTTGTTGGTTCTATGTTGCTATTCAACGTGCTGCAATTCCCCAATGTTTCCAAACATCAAAATGAATTAGTGAAGGAGGCTGCTCATTCAGTCCCATGCTCTGGTTATTTTTGGAAACATTTTCCTTCCTGTTTCATTCCCCTAATTGCTGTTCAGCTTTGACTTTATAAGGGGACATCTGTAAAATGGTGAGCAGCTAGAGTCAGATGTGGGCTGTGTTGCAGTCACATAATGGAAAAAAAATGTATGAAACTTGGAACTTGGACTAAAAAATACACACGCCATGCAGCTGTTTCAGGAAGATCATTGGGAAGCTTAAATACTTAAACTCTCACACACTTAGACGGTTTAGTCAAACTCCATCTGGTAGAGAGGCTACAGATGGAAACGTTTTGTTGAGACTTTGTGCGGCTCTCAAAAGCTTCATCATGTGAGAGACGGAGCATCCCAGTTTGCTGTCTTACAGTGCCCCTTATTTATGGTTATGCTTGTTGGGACTTGCACATTGTTTTACTGATTATGGAGATTGTATTTAACTAAAATCCTGGTAGTAAATTTTTGGTGCCAAAACCAGAATATTGTTTGCAGCAAACAGGCTCCAGCTGTTGAGTCCCACTGTATGTCCTGCTTTGCCTTGCGGACCCTTGGCTCATAGGCCTCCCAAACATCTGTGTGGAGGGAACTTCAGAGCAGAAAGTGCTGGACAAAAGCTACTTTAAAGGTAACACCACCTCTAGAGCAAGTGTACTGAGGTATGAGCCTCTGGTGTTTCAGCAGGTAACAATTGGTGCTTGTGAGGTAAGTGGATCTTTGAAGTAAAAGCTGCTGAATCTCTAGAGACCTCACGTAGCTTTTATTTCCTCCTTGCCTCTGCAGGCAGGAGGAATCAACACGATTGACCCAAGGCCATGCCATGGGCTTGGATTCTGTCCAGGGGGTCAGCACCAGTAAAAGGAGGTTGGTATGTCTTGTCACTTGGCCGTTTTGGAATAGGTGGTGCCCTCACTCCTTGCCCTGTGGTGAAGGTGACAATCCTCGGAGGCCGCGGTCAGTCAGAGAAGAGTTCAGAAGGACAGCAAGGTTGGTGGCCAGAGCTGATAAAATGGCTGTTTCCTAGTTACTTGCCAAACTAAGAAGGAAAACTCCCTTCTGTGCAGGCTGTGGATAAAAACTTCAGCCTTCCTGCATTTGAGAGTTCTTGTTGGAGCCGGTGTCAGTCCCTGCTGGACGTGCGCACAGGTTCTGACCACCTGCTCTTGCACTCTCCTGTGAGGGGGCTGGAGGCTGCTGGGACCAGCCGTGCTGGGCACCCTGGCAACCTGGTCCCACTAAACAGGGAAAAACTCAAGAGCCGTTCAGTGCTGCCTCAAATACCGACCTTGTGGCTGAAAGGCAAACATCAACTCCCCAGCGCGGGAGGAACAGGAGAGGGAAATATCCCTGGGTTGTCTGCTCCTAATTATGCTCTCACTTGCGTAACCTGGCCCCGCATGCCAGGCCGCAGGAATGTGTTTTTGTGCTACTCCTGCCTGGTTACTGGTGCTGGGTAAACACAGCTTGGGATGTCCTTGTCACAGCACCACTTGGTGGCACTGCACCCAGCACAGACTTCAGCAGCAGAGGTAAGAAATGACAGGTGCTGCCAGCGCAGCAAAACGCTTTGCTACCTGCAAGCTCTGGCTGGGGCATCTACACAGGTCCGTGCGTCCGGGAAAACCTCTGGTCATGCAGCTCCAGCGTTTCTTCTCTGTGCTGCTGCAGAGGCAGCTTGCTGCTATCGTGGGCCTCAGAGACTTCAAAACAAAATGGGCAGTGAAGACATTTCTTGAGTAGAAATTTGTCTGGGAAAAAGATGTATTGCCAGGTTGGGAACAAATATTCCTGCTTTGTGTGTTATTAAGGTTTAAAGTTTTCTCCTAGTGACCTAGCATCTCCACGAGCTGGCCCACAAAAAGGATGCCAGAAATGCCTGCACTTTTTTTTGCCAGGCAGCTGGGATTGCAGCAATGCAACTGGTACTGATAGCAGTGAGGAACTCGGTGGTACCTTCCCAGGTGCAGGTCTACCTGGAGATGAGTTTGACCTCATCTGAGAAGCTTCTTGTCTGGGATCTTTGCTTCAGGTCCATTTCCGGAACATCACTTTTAGCAAGGAGCTTCTTTCAAGCCTCAGTTTTTCCAGCCTGGTTGGGTGATACAGATTTATGGCTCACCTACTACAGCTAGAAGTGAAATGGGGCTAAATCAGCAAGGGATGGCTGGTCATTTCTTAATGAGTGCGGGTTCAAAAAAAATCTGGCTTTTAGCCCAAAATGAAACATTATCATGTTCCATTATTAAAATATACCTCATGCCTACTTGGTACATGCAGGGCATGGCTTGGGATTCCAGACTGCAGCTGCTGTAGTCCTTACTGTGAGAGGTTTTGATAGCTGCTTCTCTGCCAAACACTATGGCCAAATTCAGAGCACCTGCCCAGATTTGTAGTCACTTTCGGGGGTTAATTTGCAATTCAGAGTTTGGCCAGACTTTAATGTGTCAGTTTGCAGTCTCTGCCCTGGCCAGTGCTGTTCCTTCCATGAACAACAAAGCCCCTTCCTTGTGTCCTGTGCACAAGGAGGATTTGGAGGGGCCGACCAGCTGCTGGGGCCTGTGATCACCAAGCAAAGGACAACGCTGGCCAGAGCCAAGATTCAGGTGATTAGGCTGAGTGTTTTTGAGCTATTTCAGCTTTGGAAAAGTCCACCCTCACTTGGCTTAGCTGGAAGTACACTTGTTATCCCATACTTAGAAAAATAAACTGGCACAGACGCTTAAAAAAGAAAACTAATATAGCGGCTGTTTGTTACCTTTGAGGGGGGCTGGCAAGTGCAGGGTGTCTCAGTAAATTGGATGAGCAGTTATTTTCTCACCACACAAAGTCTCCCTGATGTTCGCTGGCTTTATCAGCAGGTATTTGCTTTCTTTTCTGGTTATCATTATTTCCTGGTCTTTTTCCTTTCAACTATCACAAGTATTTCAGTTATTTTCTAGTATTTACCTGCTAATACCAGAAATGCTTTGAAGCGTCTGTGGTAACTGAAAAGTTTCTGCAGTTGGTTTAAATTAATCTGATAAGAAAAAAATATATTAACTTGTTTAACCACATCTGCTTTCCAAAGGCTACGCAGCTGGAGTCCACACTCACAGACACCCCTAAGAGAGCATTCCGGAGTTCCAGAAAACACTGTGACACCTCATTTAAGCGTTCAGCTTTGCTTCATGCATGAAGACATCTGCGCAATCCTGCACTCCTATTTACACTCAGTGTTTTAACAGAATTATTTACTGTTCGAGCTGGGTGTTGGTTTGAATGTCCTACATACTTTCAGTGATCTAGGACTTGTAGTAAGTATCTTGCCACAGCGAATTACAGGTCCTCACGTCCCTTCAGAAGCACTTGGCACTGGCCTCTGCTACATACAGGCTGCTGGAGGACACGGCCCTGCAGAACAGCTCTTTCGGTAGTTCCCAAGCGCCATTCTAATGCTCAGTGATGGGACTGGAGACATCGTAAAGCCCCTGGAGAGGCAGAAGAGGGTAAACAGCACTAACAGAACTAACAAAACCATGAAATGTCTAATATAGCTCTGGTCAGGCTCTGGTTCTGTGATGCTGAGGCTGAAGATACTTGACAAAAGCTCATTAATCGTTAATCTGTTCCACAGCTCATTTCATGGAGCTGTGAGTTAGAGAAGCAGCATAATGGGAAAATACCAGAACTAAGCAAAACAAATTAGGAACTTGTCTAAGAAGTCATGGGAGGGTATCTGATATTTAAAAATGCACCTGTGATGAGTACAGCAATGACTCCTATACTTTACCGTCTTTCAGGAGTGCTTGCTGAATTCATTTAGGAAGTATTGTACTTACTTTCATCTTATTGCTGAGTGACATACGATCTCTAACACCATCCTGTGACAGCAAAGCACAAGCAGCATCAGCACTGATAGCAACAATATTTTAAAGTTTGCGTGTAAATATTTATCTAAACTTAATTGATCCAAACTCTGTGCAGACAAACTCTAGCAGCAGAACGAAATACATTTTGCTGTAAAGCATTTTCTGTTTCAAGCAGAACCAAGTGTCATGTTTCCAACACTGTGCACCTGCCATGGGCACAGTCAGGTCAGTGACACCCCTGGGCGGTCTCTTCCTACACAGATCATTGAGCGATGGTTTGTACTAAAGAGCCTTAAGGCTCTGGCTGAGAACTTGCTAAGTGATGAGAAATACAGTTCTAGCATCACAAGGCACCAGTAAAAAACAAAACCCAGTGTCCCCATTGTACCTCAGTCACTGAACAGTCTCATATATCTCTTCCAGCTTGTCATCTGCTGCCATGTAGCCAGAAATGGGCATGTCTGGCTACTTCACTACTCACCATGGTCCTATTTTAAACAGTACCGTGGACTCTCTATATTTTATCCACCTGTGACAAACAGAAGCAACAATACTGGTTCTGTGTTGTGAAAACCAACCTGGAACATATAAAATAAAGAGAAAATGGATGTAGCCAGAGAATCCAGTTTAATAGGCTGCTATACAGGAAGACTTTGTTCTATGATACATTCTGGAAATAGTTTTCAAATGTTACTTACAGATACTGTATAAAATAGATACCAGTTTTATTGATTATACATCACGATTCTTTGCTCATTTAACCTGCTATTAAGTAATATATAAGATGTGTGATGGAAGGTGAGCAACACTTTACAGGACAATCTAAATCTAACAAATAGATCTGTATCTCACCACCAGATTGAGCCATTGCTGTGCCCTCATCAGACTACAGAGCAACCACAAAGTCACACACATCTGCATAAAGTATAACAGAAACTGAGAACTCCATTCCTCGAGCAGCTCCTCTTCCTTGCACAACTTTTTGGCTTTAGTCTGCACAGTAATACCGTGGGTGGTGCTTGTTTGGTCCATGCAAAGCTATCAACAGTGTCTCGTTAAGAAAAAAATACAATTTAAATTTAAGAGGTATCGTTTCAGTTAATTTAGGATTAAAATGAAGTATCTCTGGTCACAGAAAGGTTTGTACCTGCTCTGTGTCTCTTTGAATGGGGGGGGGGGGGGGGGGGCGGAAATAGCTTCTTAAGTGTTTTCAGCAACACAGCTCTTGGTGTCCAGACTCTACGTAGGATACTCTGTTGGCTGAAGAGGTTAGCGAGGATTGCACTTCTGTCACAGAATGTGTTGGGGAAAATACAGGCCAGGAATAAAAAACATAATTAAAAAAAATAATAATCTGAAACTGGCACTTCTTTACCCACAAGCTCATCACATCATTAAGAACACTTACTTTCACTCTGGAATATACAACATGGCAGCTGGGTTAAAACTTTAAAACTGCAAACTGCATGTTTTCTATTGTCACAGGAATCAATAGCATACATGGAAAAAAATGCCGCTGTTTCGCTGAATTGCAAGCAGTGTGCACATTTGCCAGTTTTACAGAGAGATTTCCCATTAAAACAAACTTCAACAAAAACAGACCACGGGAAACAAACTGCATATTTAGTAAAATACCATTGGCACCACTTGCCAAAATGTACGATGCTGTAGTTTTACAGTCCTGACAAAGAAGAGGGTGTGATCTTCACTCAAACATCTCGTAATGGCGCGTCTGCCTTACGCGGGGTATCATATCGATAAGCAACCTGCAGAGGAAAGCACAGGAGTGTTGAAGCAGAGGCACAGGAGAGCCCTGGAGCTGGGCTGTTCTATTTACTTATAAATATTGATCTATTTTACAAATAAAGAACTCATGTGCAGTAACAGCCTTATCTTGCTTCCTCCTGATCAGAATAAATTCTGTGCCACAATCAATTCAGCCCAAAAGGGAGCGTAAAACAAACTGCGTGGAGAGAAACTGCACTGCACTGCAGCCACCGAGGGACAGGGGACAGGGACTCTGGGCACAGCCGCGTTCACGCCAGGCTGCTGCGGGCGGGAGAGAATTGCGGCACTTTTACAAACTGTCAAATCGGGTAGTTGCCAAAAGAGAATTTAGTTTTACCCTTCATGAGTCTTCGCTGTGTCTTGGTGACGCAGCAGCTGAGCAGAGCAGACCGATGGTGTGTGCGCAGCCTGAGTTATAGTGGCTGCATAAAACACTTCGGATGCTGTTTGGTATGTTTAAATAAATCATTTCGTATGGATTTACTCCACGGTTTTCCAGAACAACTAGTTTTACAATGGAAGTAGTGATTATAGTGATTTTTCCAAGAATGGTATTTCCCATTAACAAGTTAATTTAATTTTCCAAGTTAAAAAAAATAACCGCACAGCTTCCAGATGACGGCTACTGTAGCCTGGCCAAGGTCTGCTTCTCAACAGGCACCATTCCAGTTAACTAAGATACTACATGTCCCCCTTTCTCTTATGGTAGAAAGCAGAATAAAATGCAAAAATCCCAGAGTCCATGCGGTCGAGAGAAATCGTGGCAGCAATGAAGCACATGGCAGAGCTTCACTTGATTTTGTTCTATTTCTGGTGTCCTGACTCAAGAAACCATCTTAAAATTCAACAGAAACAACATTTGAAACACGACTGGCTAACCTTCAGTTCAGAAGTTGTGACAGGGTAGGATGGAAATCACCAGCAAGGTCATTCTGTAAACTTGGGGACCTCACCTTTAACCTACACTTCCTTCAGAAAAAAACCAGTGCTTAGAAATGTGCCACCAAGGCAGCATGGAGGGATTCTCATCCAGGATTTTTGGTTATTTTTTAAAATATCTCAAAGCCTGTATTTCCAAATTCAGGTATACAAAAGTATTCTAAAAGTTATTCCAAGTTCTTTTTTAAGCCCTGGCTTCTTTCCAAGCGATGTGTGACACAGAATCTTTTATCCCTTTCCATACACTCTGCCTCAGTATTGGCAGCTGCCATCATAAATTCCAGTGACTGATTCGGCTGGAGGTACATAAGCCTTTAAGAGCTACGGCTTATTACATTAACCAGACAGCCCATCTGCTGGACATACCAAAATACCTGCTAGCAGGAGATACTCACTTGATTCCATAGGCAAATATTGTGAGTCCAATTAAAACTCCTATACTGCCATCCAGAAACCAGACAGAAGAATTGTGTTTAAAAACTTCTGCGCTGAGAAGGATGGAAAATCCCATTATTCCACCTACAAGAGAGTTGAAACCTAGAAGGGAAAAAAAAAAAAATGAAAGTAAGAACAAAATCTCAAGGAATTTGCTTTAAGCATCTCTCCTAAGAAGAGGTGACCTGCAGGGAGACAAGGAATTGTTATTCCAGTGTCATCAGAGAGGGACAGACCTGCGGGAGCATCTCGGCAGCGCACTAAGGACACAGTGCGACTCCTTCACACATCGTTAGCCAGGGGTCGGTGCCACATGTCCTTCCAACAAATCACACACAGAACGTCTGGTGTCTGGCAGTACATCGTGAGACCTCTGTCAGTTGTCACGTCTGATAGAAATAACCTTACAGCGATTTTGCTGCACTATGTGTCTTGATTGGGTCAGCCCTGACATTTTCATTCTCTGTTTAGTCCCAAATTGCAATTCTAGCTTTTGCCTCTCGATGCTCATTGTCCAAACAGCAATATTCCTTCAAAATGCTGGGCCTGCTGCGCCTTGGCTCTGACAGTCAGGCACTTATCTCTCATACAGCTCATTGTCAGGAATGAAACATTTTTGAGTTTTGCACAGTAATGTTTCAAAGACCTTCTCTTCAAGCTTTTTACCCCATTCCATATAGTTATTTACATGTATTTGGCACTACACCTTAGAGCTGCATACACTGCTGAATGCATTAGGGAAGACATACAGTATAACCTTCAAAATATTTTCCATTTATGCCTCAGACAGATCACAGGAGTTTCATATTTATTATTCACAATTTTTATGAACATCTTTTTTTATACCTCTTTCTTTTTAAAAACCTTTGGTAGAGACATATAATATTTAACCTAGTTAAAAACTGAAAAATCGAATATGGAATATTCTATATTGCTTGGTGAGTCACTGTTGTGAGCTGCTGCTTACAGTACGTACCCAGTTGATTTCCAGTTCCCCACGACTGCCAACAACCACGTACGTGACACTTATGCCTGAATGTCTCGTCCAAACCTCTTACAGCCAGTCCTCACCTAAATCACGTTGTCCTTCTGAAAAACGTAGCTAAAAATTGACTTTTCCTATGTATCCATACAGCTGAAATACCTGTATAAGCTATCAATACTGTGATTAAGATTCACCAGATCCCTGGCAGGAGGTGCTGAAATGCAAAGGAAACCCAGCCAAAGAACAGCACTTATCACTCAGCAAGTCTGAGGCAGAACGGGGCACACAGCTCTGCAAAGAAAAGGGGGTTCGGTTTTTTTTGGACTGTACAATTGGCATCACAGGCATTGCATGTAAATGCCCGATTATGGATTAATTATAACCCTACAGTTTAACCAATACAGACACAATTCCTCTGTCAACACTCTAGTCTAGAAGAATCCTGGTTCTTTCTTATTCCCAGGCAATAAAACTTATACTGCTAATAAGTGCTGAAGAAATATATATATTGTGTGAATATATATATAAAAAAGATTAAGTATACATTAATTAACTATAAACTATAAACCAATGTTACTTCCTCTCCTCCAGCTTAAGTCAGTATCCATCAGCATGACATGCAAAAGGCATGAATGATACATTTTCTTGCCATTATTGGCTGATGGTTCAAATGATCTAAAAGCGACTTCCTAAAGAAAGTGTTTTCTCTTCTTCAGTCAAACCTTTCTCTGTCGGTGTGGCAGGAAATCACGTAGTGGCTGCAGGTATTAATCCAGACCCCACGTGCTGTGGATAGGACTCGAACAGGAAAAAACAGGTGGCTAAATCTGGGAAGGAAACAGGCATCTGAAAACTTACAGAAAAGCTGGCTGACATCACCCCACTGGCACATCTCTGCATTTGTCCTCCGAGATGTTACAGAATTCAAGATAGGAAAGGCTGTTTTTATTGTCCAAAAGACTTTTGCTATAAATAAATTGTACAAACAACTTTTTTGTCTTATTAGGATTCATACTTTTGGGCTTTAAAGAGACAAGCTCAACTCTAAAATAAAATTATTCTTTTAAAAAAGTCATTAATAGAGATTGGCATGTATGAGAGAGTATTTGCTGTCTTGAAAAAAACCCTATTTTTCAGAAAGAAAAATGTATGCTCTTATTACTCAAAACAGTTTGTTGGTCTACAGCCAGTAATTGCAAGAGGTATATTAGCAGGAAACAGAAAACACTAAAAAAAGAAATGCAAGGGAGTCCTAAATCTGTCTCAGCTGCTGAATCACATTGTCTCCTACTGATTGTTAATAAATCAAGTATATATGTAAATATATCTTGTGAAAGAAGATATTTAACCACACATGTTAAGATCAGCCTCCTACATTTGCTAAAGTAGTGGTGAAAGAGAGAAAAGAGAGATAAAAACCAGACCGAGCTAATTGTATACTTTGTTCCCTAATTTTTTTTAATCAAAGAATGAGCGATCTCCAGCTCAGAAGCAATATAATTAGCACAAGGATGTAATTATGGGGGAAGATACTTCTGTGCCATACAGGAGACCAATTCAGAGCTATTCAAGAATTTTTCAGCTAATATATTGTCTGAAAAAACCTGTTTTACACACAAGCTACATTTTCTGAAAGGGGGGGGTAAATGTCTGCCTGCCTGGAGAGAATTCTGAAAGGGTTGACATGTCCCACTTGCACGGTGACAGCGAAGGCAGCCAGACTCACTGGTCTGTAGCTCCCAGAGTCCTTTCCCGTATCCTTTCCTGAATCCTTTTTGCAAGCTGGGGATCTTTTTGGTTTCAGAATGCCTGAGGTGGCAGAGTCCATAGTAAGGAATAACATCACCGAGCAGTGTGGTCTGTTGGGAGGGAATCACAAATGCAGGGAGGCAGTAGCTTTGTCTCAACCCCTGCACTGCTGATTTGATGCCTTTTTTTGCTTATCTTGTATTTAAAATATAAATACTCATGAAGAATTTATATAAGTGGGACGATGTAAAATATAAATGCTCATAATATGTGTTATCACCCCTTAACAAAAAAAAATCTGCGTATAAGTTACTTAAAATAAAGTAATTGTATGTATCCCTAGAGTAAGCTGAAAACTGAATTTCTTTAAAGTGAAATCTTTAGCAAAGTAATTTATGTACCACAATTCATGAATCATTAACACCCCACTGTATATGTTTACAGAGCATTTCAAACCGGCCTGTGCTTGCAGATAAAATCTGGTAGAGGTTTGTAGGGTGCTGTGAAACCTTCGCCATCATTGTTGCCTCTCTTGTTTGCAGAGGTCACTCGTATCCCCTGTGTCTGCAACATTTCCTGGAGAAGTCTATAAATGCAGCAGGATCTATTTCACACTCACCATCGGTTATCAGCGCTCTGCTTGTAAGGACCTTTCCCAGCATAAATTTGATTACAGCCAAGACAGTGCAAAGGATTCCACTTAAAACAGAGACACTATACAGAAAATCATCCTGAAAGAAAAAAAGACAGACATTAGTATGTCTTCTAGTCATGCTTCATATATTAAATGACAAGTTGTACTAGTCATTGTGCAATTATTTGTGCCACTGAAGGATACAACCTGAGAAAAAGATCTCCTTAGTTATGACTCGCATGACAGCTGGTGCTTATTTTACTTATGTTGCCGTCTGTAGTTGCTTTTGCAAATATAATTAATGATGGTTCCAAGCAGGAAATTTAGAATTGACCCAATCTCCTCCGAATCAGGAGGTTCTGTCCCTGCAGGGCCGACTGCAGACTGCCAAGGAATCCAGTGTCCAGAGCAGGCAGTGATGAAGTCCTCCCCGGGCAGGAGGAAGGCTCGAGAGAAGAATCCCACTTACCAGACCTCTGTTGATTTTTGGTGTGAGAAATAACCATTTAGTAGTGTTTCTGATTCTGGACTTGCTTTGGTTTTGTTTGGTTTCCTCCTCCTAAGGTAAAGTCTGGTGCAAGATACATTTGTAAGACTTTTGATACCGATGTGCAAAGTCAGGCTCAGCTCTTTCTTAGAAAACGATTTTTCCGTGGACTTTAATTTCACAGCTCCCGAAATATCCACATTGCTTAATTTGAATGTATAACGTGGGCTCCCGAGGCTCCCTCAAGAGAAAGCTGCATGTCTATGCAGGGCAAATAAGAGGAATTAATTACTGTTTAACTCGGATTCTCTCAAAGGTCATCTGGAGGCACCTGCCTCTATCTGCTGAACATTTTGTGTTTGGTTGGGGTGGGAGGAAACACTCCAGGGTGCTGAAACACCAGCACTGCAATAAAGTGCCCTCAGAGAGCCCACAGGCGAGGGCTGTGCAGAGAAACCCAGGCCAGCTCTGAGGATGCTCCCCTGCCATTTAACCACGGAGCTGGGAAATTGATTCATCCATTACCCTTAAGAGAAGCTTTAACTTAAGCTGCTGCAGCATCAGTACAAATAAAGGAAATACTAAGAATATATTTTTTTTACCTGCAGGTTTAAGAGGGCCAGTGCCATTGGGACCTTGTTACTGATTAAAATACTCTGCAAAAATCCCCGTTGATAGTAAACATTGTCATGATGATCCATCAGCAGCTCCGTCCATTTTAATTATTTTAGCAGAATTCAAAACCCAAAGAAATCAAAAAATGGTTTCAAAAGCTGCTTAGGAAGATACTGGGAATTAAATTACTGGTATAATATACTCATATCCCTAAATAAATCATTCAATATATTTTTATAGACTTTTTAATGTCGTATTATTTTCAAAGTCTGCTTCATTCACTCTCAGTCATGAGCTCATTCTCTCTAGTCCTGATATGATATTGAATATGAAGACAAAATGCACTTAGGAAAAGAGAGTAAAATAGAAGCAGTAAGAACACAGAACTCAAGCACTGGGTAAAGCACTTGTAAAAAGCATCTGTAAAATTAATCTAACAAAACAACTGGAAAATACCCAGGCAATTTTGGAGTGCCAGGGCCAGACTAAGGAAGGACTGGGAATATCTGATTGCTGTCAGCCTAGCAAAGAAAACCTGGGAGCTTTCAAAGATCTGAAATGACAACAAAGCTCCAAAAGTCTGGATAAGCTTTGCAAAAAGTACCTGAAATTTGAGATTCTTGTCAAATTTGCGCCTCTAAATTTTGTGCATCTTTCTCAAAAATGTATATACACCGAGCTCAAATAATTAACTTTGATAGCTTGACACATTCTGATTGGTTTTATTCAGTATACAGCATATGTGTAAGACTTCAGAATAATCTGAAGCAGAAAGTGGTGCTCCATCAATGCAGTCCTTTCTATCCTGCCGAGTTTGCAGTCCAAGTGCCACTTCTCTTGCATCTCGTTTACCAATGGTCAATCACTGTGTGAGGTCTCTTATTTCATCATCACAGACTCTCCAAAAACTTACTGCTGGCTCTCAGACACCCCTACCTCATCTTCATCTTCCCCCTCAGCAAAGCACGAGCTTTGCCACTCGCGCAGAACCAAACGTTGCAGACCCCGTGGAGGTGACAGCATAAACTGCTTTGCTATCAGAAGTCAGGTTACTGTCACCCTTGGGCTGACAAAATGCGGTTTTCCTACACCTGTGAAATTCTTGGGGATGGACTTGCAAACAACTACAAATTCACATAATTTGGAAAAAAAAAAAAAAAAAACAAAAAAAACCCCACTATGAATCTCAATACAACAGATTTTGTAAATTATTGATACAAATGCTCAAAAGTCCAAGTATGAATTCAGAATCTTGCAGCTGCTATGCCTTATCCCCTGTGTTACAGCACAAGACTTCATCCTCTGCCTGGGACATTATTTTGATCTGGTTTGGTTTTCAATTGTCATGGCACGTACCATACATTTTTGGGGTGAATTCATTTTTTTTTCCTGCCTCTGTCACTAAACTCACGGTGTGTGAAAATACACCTTGCTATTCATTCTGGCTATCTGGTTGTGACCAAATTGAGTCTAGCTGCAAAATTAGTCTAGAATCCCTCAATGACTTATCTGTGGTACAGATTTCTGAATCACTTCATAAAGTGAATTAATTAGCAGCCTTGTTCAGAGCATTCAGAAACTAGAAATTCTTCATATATTTGGGTTTTCACTGAATCACAAAAGACAAGCTCATTTCATTGTTAATACTGATCCAATAAACACTGATAATGCAGAAGACCTGACATGCTGAAGGTCCTTTGTTATCACAGAAAGGGAAGACATTAAAAAAACTGCTCTTAATGCAAACACCTCAGCAGTTTCTTGCTTTAGACTGTGCTGAACAGATTTTTTTTTGGAAGATTATACTAATGTTTTTAATCTCTAAAGCTCTAAATCTAGATGGTATGTACGTAATTATCTCCAGTTATGTGCAGCTTTGCACAACAGCCAGCGGGAGGCGGCAGATAACACAGTATCTGAGCAAATGAAGAGGGAAAAAATAATACTGTAAATTCACTTTCCTCATTATTTTGCTATGCTTTCTGGGTATCCAGGCACCCAAGAGTTGGAAGAATAAGAGTGAGGCTACTGGCTACTAACAAGAATGTTGTAAGAAGATGTAAGAGATCAGCACATGTGGCAAAGCCCAGCAGCCTGGACAGCCCTTGCGGCGTCTTGCCTGAGAGCGGTAGTAATAGGAGAGGAACGGATCAAATCATTGCCTTGGCGCTACTGTGCTGCACTGGTCAGAGCTGGGACCAGTTTCAGACAGCGGGATTCCACAAATTACCTGAGGAGGGCTGCTGGGGGTTAAGCTGCTGCGCTGGAGCTGGAGCTGACTGATGGGACACACAACGGACACATGTATTTCGCTGCAGCGCTCCAGGCTCTGAAGAGTTAAACACGTCATACTGTGGCTGTGAAATGATTCCCATTAAACTAACTCATCCTTTGGAGAAATGAAGAAAAGGGAAGCCATTATGGAAGGCTAAATTAATAAAATCAGCCCAGCCATCTGGCAGCATGTCCCTCCGGATCTCCCCACAGCCCTGCCCTCCCCGTACCCCGTGCCTGCCCATCTGACACTCATTCAGAGCAAGGAGCACATCCAGCCAGACTCATGGTACATATCCTTGGTGTTAGTTTAATTAAAGCAGCCGCAAATTGTGACAGATGATAAAAATTAAAATTCTGATCATTTCCATATGATAAAGGCTTCTCAGTGTGGTAAGTGAAGCTCTTTCCTTCTCCATTTCTTTTCATTGTATTCCCTCATTACATGAGGCCTTAATTAAGGACACATATATATTATTAGATGGCTTCATGTATAAAACTGCAATATACACAAAATGTCCTGGCTTGCCACCTCATTGCATGGCACAGCTGCAATATTCCTATTTAAGATTCTATGCTGTGACCATTTCGCAAAAGAAAGCTTTCCTAGGATGCTCTGTTTTCAGTCCTGGGAAGGAATAACAGAAGTCAGCAGGCAGCTTTTCCTCCACCTCACCCAAATGCCCCGTGCAGCTGAGAAGCGGGGTGAAAAAAAAAAGTGACAACAGTTCTGTCCCTACTTTCAAAGATGTCACCAAAAAGCAGCAGTAATCTTATGGCTTAAGGAAAATTTGCTGATGATGACTTTGATCTCTTTCTGAATCTACTGTAGAAACTCCAAAAAAAGCTGCAGGGGATGTTTCAGTGCTTGGCTTATTAGGTGGAGATATTTTAAACCAATTCCCAGCCTAGTAACTAAATTTCAGCTGATCTGTGGTCCTAATCTTTTCCTAGAATGCATCTCGCCAAATCTGACCCTAAAAACTTTGCCCTGATTTCATATATTATTTCTACAGACTTTTCTCTGCCCCCTCCCCTTTAATTACAGTCCTTTTACTTCCCCTTCTGGAATGTAAAAATGTTCTCATTTCCTCTGAAGTGTTGAGTGTTGAGTAAAAAGGAATTCATCAGTATGGGAGGAACACGGCATGTTCAGTGTTCCTCTCCACTGGCCACAACACATACAATATTATTGAAATCTGTGTACGATCCTCCTCTCCGGCCATCCTTGGTAGCTCATTCTAGTGTGACCCCAAAGCAAGCTGCTTCTCCTGCATCCCCCAGCTGCAGGTTTCTTGCCACCCCTTTGCCCTCCTCATAGCTTCTTCTCTGAAGTGGCCAGAGGCTGAACCACCTCCCCACTCCCAGGGGAGCTGGGAATTACTGGTCCCACCTTTCTCAATTCATTTTTTCCCTTCCCGGAGAAGCCGGTGTCTCATAGTGGTGCACCTCTTCTCTGCTGAGCCTCACTCCTCTTGGCTGAGGAGGCAGGGCCACGTTCTGGAACACCACAGATGCTGTTGGCAGGAGCGATGTCATGGCTGGCCCCAACTGAGCTGAGTTTGTGTTGTTAAATATTAATTTTGCCCATCACTGCAACTCACCATCTGTCTCACAGCTCCCGACAACGACCCTTCTTCAGTCTAGCTGACTTGTCACCATCCTCCCCTGTGCTCATCAGGGTATGCGGCCCCCTGCTCCACATCCCCACCTCCACACGCTTTCCAGTGCTTCCCACTCCTCCAGGTCCCTCAGCAGCCCTCATATCAGCCATCACATTGCTAAAAGTCCCTCTGTGGAGCATGTTATTTAACCAAAAAGCACTGGTTTCCTTCCTCTCCCCTTGAGGATTCTGTTTATATAGATAGTAACTGAGATGGTTTGAATACAAACAACAACAACAAAATACCAAATCTCTATAACTTTCTCCCAAATAATAAACATTTTATATAATCAGTCTAGAAGGAGTTTCTGGGAAGCCGAGGGTCTCTCTCACCAGCTAACTTCAAAAGCGACAAGAGTTTTAATTGCACTTCACTGTCAGAGGACAAACCAACAGCCCAGTGTCTGACTCAAGCAGCAGACAGTTTTCACATGGAGATAGAAAGATCTATTATTAGCACCAAAAAAAACCCAACACACCACACCTTTTATGAATGTTTAAACTTGTATCTTTAGTGCTGAAGTGCTGTGACAAAGCAATTCCACAGCGCAGAGCACTTCTTCAAGAAACAGATAAAGGATGAGCTGAATGCCACACCGGGGGCACCAGGGCCGGGAACCGAGGGGCGATGAGCCCCCAAGAACTGACTTACGTGATCTTAGAACTGCTTGAAACTTGGGCTTCCCATTTTCTCAGAATCCATCTATGTTGTTTTAGCATCAGAGAGCTATAAAACATAACTTTAAATGGTATTTGTCCACCCTCGGAAGCGCTCCCTAGTCAGACTGCCATTTGTACAACTAGCAGAGGACTGAGACCAACGATACATTTCACATAACCCACCCAGTGGCAGGTGCCGACTTTTAGTTCTCATCAACATGGCAAAGTCTGAAAATAAGAATTTTCACCAGCAGCTGATATGTTGTTCCTAACCCTAGTTCCAGGTATCCACAACATTCTCACCAACCCATAAGCAGCATGCGTATTTTAGGGTTCAATTAATTGTTTACAGCCAAACACCAAACCATCAAACCATACATAATAGGTAACAGTTATAAAACAGGATTCTAATGTATAATTAATGTACAGGGTACTTTGACTTGAAAGGGTAAGCAATGAATTCCCACTCTATATATGAGAGATTAGAAATGTACAGTGAAGGAAGTGTAAGGACATGTATTACATTTGTATAATCACAACTATTTTTTGCTATATTGGCATTGAGCTATAATTCAACTGTTCACATTGTTAAATGTATCTATGATGTATTTATTACGAACAATTAAATTACTAAATAAATTACATCTCATAAAGCTACACTCTGCCACCCCTAGCTCCCCATTCCAACTGCCATCAATAGCGTACGATAGAATTACATGAGCCTGATCTTTCGATTGATTTCATTTATAAAAGCAGAGGCGCCACATCAGATGTGCTGCACGTCTTTCGTACACAAACTGATTACATTTTTCCTTCTTTGTTCTGCAGGAAATGTCAGAAATATGGCATGACGCTTGCTTACTCTTGCCAAATCGTGTCCTTTGCCATCCTAATGAGGACAAATGCCAAACTGCATTGACATAACCTGTGTTATACTATTACCTAGGGAAATGCAAGCAGGAACGGAATAGTAAATGGATATTGATTTACAACCCCAGGTGAAATTAAAATAGTCATTCTCAGTGTGGCTGGGCTGGGCTTTTTTAGCCTTCTTTAACAAACAACAAAAGGTTTGCAAATTCTTTGTGGTCACAGTCAAAATAAAATACGCCACTTAAATGACATTTCTACTTCCCCAGAATACAGAGTAATTGACATGAAGAAGGTACAGGGGCAAATGAAAAAGGATTTTCATCAGGGAAATGGTGAGTGTTAATACTAGCAAATGCTTGAAACCTATGCTTAAATTAGTTTTATCTCCTTTCCCAATATATTAACAAAACATTAAAAAAAACCCCACTAAAATTTACACAAAAATCTAAACATGACATCATCAACATTATGCAATATCACTTTTCCTCCTTACTTGTAATGAAAAGTGGACCGTACCAAATCCTCTGGGTCAGTACTGGCTGTGGCTACAGCTCTCTGAAACATCAATAAAGGAATGGTAATGCCTTTTCCTGGTGGGAATTATCTTATTACAGCTAACACAGGCTGGAGAACAAATGCTGCGAGTAACAATAGGAGGAATATTCTGAGTCTGATAGCTAGGGGAAAAAAAAACATAGTAAATCTGAGCCAACAAGAAGCAATTCTATTTTAGGCTCAACACTCAACATTCTAGAAAAAAAATGCTTAAATTACATGATCTGAGAAATATTCATTTTAAATTAAGTGGAAGGATAAACAGAATGAAGGTTTTGTTTTCCAAATGTCAAACACTAATTAGCTTTGCAAGTCAGGTGTACTGAAGAACTGCTAAAATTATCAGAAATCTTAATTCCAAACACCCTGGAAAGAAGAGCAGCTGGCCTGCTTCTAATACTAACAGCAAGTACATTAGGAATAAAGGGGAAAAGAGAAAGAGAAACTAATAACTGTGGTATGTCATGCTGAAGCAGACCCTCAAAGAATAAAGATTCCCAGCTATACAAAAAATAGAACAACACCAAAAGAAGTGGAGTTTGCAGCTGTAAGGTTCTCATGCTATAATGGCACATCTCTCTTTCCTGTAAAAAAAATCTTGTTGTCTTTGGACTTTGGGATCCTTCAGTATTTTTTCAAGTTTTCCAGGTGTACAATTGCATGTTCACAGCTACTTCTCATCGCAAAAATATGCATGGTGTTTGGGCAGATCCACTGTATAGAAAGTCTAAGGGAGTGTCACTTAAAAATTCTGAGAATGGCTCAGGGCCCTGTATGGGCTCTATACAGCACAAGTACACCTACTTTTTACAGGAAATCTTACTCAAATATCTGAGTGTCCTAGCTATATGATAAGGAGAGGAGAGAAACAGTAAGATTTCCTTGAAAACAAACATGTTCCAAGAAAAATGGAAATGTCATCACATCTCTAAATCCATAAAACAAGAAAGCTTGAATTAAAAATATTTTCAAGCAAATGAGATTGGAAGCCACGGCTTGACAAAGAAAGTGATTTGTACGTATGTGTTGATGTGTGCAGAACCTGTGTCTGCATACACACCCCACTCGAATTTGCCTCCAAAGGAAAATGAAACATCGCTGCAAATTCAAGGTAAGGTTAGATGACAGACAGATCCTCTCTGGAAGGGACATGAAAGCTTCATTACCATTCACTTCTCTGTCCAAAAATCAGAGACCCTTAACACATTTTCTGACACTCCCTAGAAGTAATGTCCCAAGCTTAGAAAATGTGGGAGAAAAAAAAAATCCATTACGCTTTCCACTGCTTATATGCAATATTAGCAGTTTCCAGGCTTTTTGGACAAATAAATGCCTTCAGTTACGATATTTGTCCTGTATCTACCATATCACCACCCCTGCGGTTCTTGGCTTCAGGATATAACTAATTTAAAAACACAATAAGCAATAGAATTCTATCGAGCAGTTGCTGGAAAACACTGCTCTGCATCGCAAATATTGAAAATGCTAGCACAAGGGATTGTGTTCTGAACCCTGAGGATTAATATATATCTCAATTACTTGAAAAGAAAATTTTCCACATGATGGTAAGTAGCATAGAATTAATGGAAGTGTAGAATTCTACAGTAACTGTATAATTAATTCACTGGCCAACTCTCCTGACACAGGATGTCATTTTTCAGGGGATGCTTCTTTTTAATTATTATAGAAAGTACTGTGCACAGGGAAAACCCTAAGTTTGCCTAATAGTGACAATTTCTGAACTTGGTGTTAACTGTGGGAGATGGAATCTCCAGTTAAGGTGCTGCAGAAATACCAATTCAGTGCCATTTGCAAGAATGGTCACATTGCATAAATCCCTGGTGGTCCCTACACCTTGAATCCTGTGGGCTCTTAAGGCTTCGCCATCTGAAAATTGATATAAAATTAAAAAAAAGAAAGGTATGAAGGAAGCCAGTGATGATCAAAAATCAGTTTTTAGACCAACCCAGCATGTCCACGGTTGCTGTTTTGTACGTAAAACACACACACTACCAGAAGTCAACATTCCAAACCTTTATCATTAATATCATTCATATTTTAAACCCATTAATTTATCTAATCATCCATATCCTGCCCTATGGGTTATTTCAAAGGTACCTGCAGTCACTGGTGCACAGAACAAGGGAAATAAAAGGAGAAATGCACCATTTCTGTGAGTCCCAAGATTTTGAAGTATTTAAAAGAATGACAGAAACACTGCCTGGGGCTGAAAGCACGTGTAGTGACACACACTACCTATTGTTTATTTGTACTTAACACAGAGAAAAAGGTGAAACAAACAAGAGCAGCAAAGAAAGACAGAAGCAGTATTAAGAAATGCAGAAAGTCAGGAGCTCTAATTGTCCTCTCTCCTATGCCAGTGCAGATTAGGAGTTCTGTCATTCACACGGTTTCAACAAAATCAAATTCGGCATGGAATAATAGAGAATTCAAATAGGTGACTGAAAAATGCCTGACTGAGCTAAACCTGAGCTCCTGTTCTGTAAACTAAGTAGCTCCTCTCTGCAGTTTACCAAGAAACTGTGGACATTTAAGCCCCTTACAGGATGGGGTGCTTGAGCTGGAAATGCCATTATCATGTAACCCTGTCATTCTCCTTTTGCTCCTCTGAATCCTGGCGAGGATTGTCAGACCTGTGGCTGAAATCATCGTATGACACGGTAGAAAACACTGATGACTCCTGCTTTTAAATGTCTACATAAGTAAAATAAAAATCTGTGTTCAAAACGCTTCTAAAAGCATTCAAAATTATTTCTTAAACATGTGAATTTTATATCCTTTCTCATTGGTATTATTTTCATGAAAGCAACTCTTCTGAGATCCACTTCAAGGACAACAGAAGCTCTACATTTAAGATCTCATAAATTCGTTCCAAGGAAATATCTTTCTTGCTTCATGCATATTAAGACCTGATGGATAAGTTGCCAGTGTATGCTATACACATGAAACTTTTAATCACAGCACCTTACAATTAGCAGGCAGATATTTAATTGCTTGATCTGTTCCATTTCTTAAATTAAACTTATCCATATCATACTATTGTCTCCAAAACTTATGCAAATTAAAATGAACTCAGAGAAATTAGAACTGCCCCCAGTTTTCAACTCTGATAAATTCACTGGAGTTTACCACAGATTAAGATGTAAAAAGAGACTTTAGAGTTCTGAGAATGATACAGTCAGTCACATTGCTCTGCCCTAGCATTATATGAATTCCACACCATTTCTGTCTTCGAGACTGACAATACTAGCTTTGTATTCAGCACCCGAAATGAAGAGCAACATCCTCCAATTGGGTCTTAGCCACATAATCTCCGCTAAAAATTAAAGTCACACATCTGATGTTCCGCAAGACACTTTGAAAAGTACCCACATCTTCAACAAACTTTGCTTCAAGAAAGACTAATAAAGATGTAAACTGTACAAAAAAATCATGCGACTATGGCTCACATGTAAAGATTCTGTTGAAGCATATGTCCTCTTCATCTGGTACAGAGATCTTCACCCAAGTTTTATGCCTTTCATTGGTATTAATATTCTCTTCCTGCTCACACTACTAAGATACTTCCCTGACATCAGAGAAGCACACTAGCATGAAATCTCAGAAATCACTATTCAGAAAATATCTCAGGTCACTATTTTGATGCAGAACTGGTTACTTCACTTCCATGCAAAAAACCCATTATCAGAAAATGCTGTTCTATTATTTTTCCATATACATCCATACACTATAGCTAAATTACATTATCAGATATTACAGGAATTAGCACTATTAGCAATTAGTTCAGCGTTGGTCCATGAAGTAGAAGACAGCACCCTCAATAAAAGAGTAGAGGCAGAAACTTCTCGCCTTACTGATTTTATCTGAGCAGATTTCCGCTCTTCTAAGATGCTAGAGACGTCACCTGGGAACATCCTTGATCGGCAAAGACCCAAACAACGGGGAAGAATGATTAATTCCACTGAGATACACAGCAGCTGAGGGAGCATTATGCAGACAAAGTCAGTATCAGATTCAGGCACAGCCAGAGCAACTGAAAAGTCTTCTATGAAACAACGTCCTTCTCCCCAAAATACTTTTAATGTAGCAGCTCTTAAACATAATACCTCACTGGCCATTACTTGCGGCATTATCTTTGCTACAATGCTCCCTGAACGAGCTAAAAGGAACTAAAAAAGATCTCCCTTTTTTTTTCAGTGTTATTCTTAGTTTACACAGAGGAGTTTCACCTGTCAAGCAACCCTTTCCGAATCAGGTCCCCACAGTGAGAGGTACTGAAAGACTTTGAAATAAGAATCCTTGACGTGTCATTTGACACTGAGCAGAAGTACCATCTTTTTTCATCCCTTGTTCTAACCCACTTTCCAGGCAGAACTGCAAGGTATAAAAATCCTTTAAGCGTGGTTTTTACCCTGCCACCAGTCAGCCGCAGTCCGTGCCCTGCCAGACACATCTTTCAAACCCTTGATAGTTCTTGAGTGTCTAAATGAGCAAGAACAGTCAGCTCAATGTCACAGGAACAAAATCATCTATTTAACCTGATACTGGGTCAAATGTAAGCAGTATCCACCCTAACTTTTACCAACTTGATGTAGTTGTAGCACACTGAAGTCTGAATCTAAGGCAGTCTGTGACAAAAGGGATCTGTACAAATTATTCTTACAGGACACTTCAAATGTAATAGGACCTTCTCTTTGGGGATACCTTTCTGTAGCTCTGATTTCACATTCTTCCTGCTCTAAATGCATTTCCAAAATTAAAAATACAAAAGTCCAATATATCTGCAATTCGTAAATAACTTTGATGCTGCAAATAGGAGACATTTCTCCCCATGTAACAAACTGAGCCCTCACCTACAGACAGTACCTGTAATGATGGAAGAATGAGATATATATGCCACGCCTTTTAAACTTTTGTTCCTACTGCTGAAATCAGGAGGGTATTGGCCCACAATGAATTAGATCGAGACATCCAAATTAATGTGATCTACACTAACATAAATTCACCGAACGTGTATTTTACTTACCATTGTAGCCTCCTTTCTTTACATCTGCATCACAAAGTCAAGACTATATTTTTCATTTGCTCACTAAATAGGAGTCACACTACAGCCAGATGCACTTCCTGGGTACAGTCAAGTTCAGAGGTTGTCCTTCAGCTGGCCATCACTGTAGGGTCTCCCCTCACCCTTAGCAGGATCTCCTTCAGCATCACTGGCACAAACCCACGCTCACTCCCTTACCCAGTTATGTCAAAATGTTTTGGTTGAGTTTTAGAACAGACTACTGAAAGTGTTTAAGTTAACCTAGATCATTTTGACAGAACCAGGCTGGTGAACAACTACACGTGCTGTTAAGCGGCAGAGCTGAGGAGACAGTAAATTACGAAGAATGGAACAGAGTAAAAGTAAAATGCAAAGAGAAGACAAAGCAGCTGCAGCCAAACAATGCACCTGGCTGAAATTCAATAATGCATTAGTTCACAGGCTTTGCTAAGCTACTCATCATTGCCCAAATTTCACTAAACTACTGAATATAAGCTTCTGTAGTTGCCCAGCCTCTTGGAAGTTTCCATGAGAGCAGAGGAACCAGTAGGTCATTTGCGCTACTAACAGTGGGTAACAAGGTGAAATTCCATTTTGGATTTTTTATTTTCCAGCTCAGCCTCCATTTCCTGGTTGAAAATGTTCAGGTTTCTCTTCAGTGATGTGTTGAGAATGGTACTTGGCAAGGTGAAGCCCTGATGAGAAAGTCTGCGTGCACTTACAAATAAACCAGACTTCATGAGGGCTGAATGCAAAAGGTCCATGTCAGGTTGTATGTACCATAAGTGAACTGAAGCCCATTTTGTTTGAGCACATCAGGAAGAATATTCTGGGAGTGGAACCATTACCAAATAGCAACGAGTAGCTGGTTTGGATGAGCAGAGCTCAGGGAAATTAATGGTCAGTACTGAGAGGAAGCAAGCAGGACAGGACAGAGCAGAGCTGAGAGAAAGGCCGCTGGGAGAGCTGCTCTATAGGCCAGGTAGGGACTGGCTTTCAGAACCAAAAGAAAGCAGAGAGCAGGAGAAAAGCCCTTTGAATGCTCCACGGTGAGGCAGTCAAAAAGCCAGCTCTTTCACCCAGCATGCTCCCCTCACCTGTTTCATTCCTGCTACTCGTACATGGCTCTGGAATTGGAGGCAAGAGCTGGAAAACAAAAACCCAAAAATACATTTTTTCCAATTTAAAAATAAAATACTGAAGCCATTTGAGTAGTAAACTGTGGAAACATTCTCCTCATAAAATTCTTCTACTTTCATTAAGCCCAGAAAGACTTCCTCTCTGTACGTGCAGTCCTCTATAAATCTTTAAGTGATTATATGCTGAGAAAGATTTGGCCCAGAAAAGTAACCATGGAGATGAAGAGATGGGCTCAAGCCTATAAAACCCCATAAAGACTGGCCTTCATCATAAGGCAAAAGGACTGTTTTAAGACTGGGACCAACATGTGCAGCCAGGCAGGAAAGGCACCTGCTACAGCTTTGACAAGTTCAACGAGGGCTTGTTGAAAGGCGACACCAGCCTTTCTCAGTCTCCCTGGCAGTGTATGCAATAAAGAGAACATTTTAAAGAACATGAATCACCTTACCACTTCTGGAAGCACCTTCTTCGCAAGATCGTGGATAGCTTTGATCACAATACATATAGATGACAGGAGGAATATAACACCCAAGATAACACAAGCTCTGAGGAAAAAAAGATAAAAAGAAAAAGAAATGGTAAGAACACATTTGGAGTTGTCAGCTCTCCCACTGCTGAAGGATAACACACAACAGAATATTAATGAAAAAAAAATCGTAAGTAGCTAAAGATGGAGACTTGAATTACAGAAGATAATTAAAATACATGTCCAGTTCCTCTCTAGTTCTTAAAACCTGGATTATATATGAGAAGACAGGGCAGACCAGATGATGTTTCAGAATGAGAAAGACATGTCTCTTCTGCTCCTGATGATTTATGATAGAGCCCTCTAGAGATCTGTTTCTCTTTGTTTGTTTGCTTTGCTAGGATCTCCCATTAGAAATAATCAAGGGAACTTCATGTTCTTTACCAGCCAGGACAGATGTTTGGTAAATCTGGTCAGTAGCCTAACAGAACCTGAAACATTTGCTTCCTCTCCAAATCTCCAAGAAAAAAAGATTTTAAGTGCAGATATTTAAAAAAAAAAAAAAAAAAAAATCAGCCAGGTGCATTTCATAGGCTGTCCAAGGGTCACTCAATACCTCAATGAGGATCAGAGTCTCCTGAGATGGGGTATTGTGCAGAATTAGACCCTCTATTCCTGCTCTGCAGAGCTTTCAACCCAGTCTTATAAAAAGCAGACAAAGAGGTTAATGAAGAGGAGATATAGTAACAGAGAATAAACAACATGAAGTAATTAAGTTTTGTATAGGACACAGGCACAACGAGGCACACAAAGCACATACCGCATACCCAGAACTTCATAGTAAGAAAAAAAAACCAGTCTCTTGCTTTTGTTCAAATATACAGACTGATGCTACTCCAAGATGGAGCTCCTCTTGCTGTGAAATACTACAGGATATAAGGCATTGATCTCCTCTATGCAAACAATAGTCTTCTATTGCAGTATTGATATATCCATAACTCCATTTTACTAATAGCTCTTATAAAATTCTGTTACTATAGATAGATATACAGTAAGAGCAATTTTAATGTTTAAAGCATGAAATAGTTAAGAAGCGATATCTCTATGTACTTTTTTTTTATCCAGAAGTTGTATTTCCTTTGTTTGTTATTCATTATTTGGTACTTATCTGTTCATATCTGTTATTCATTATTTGGTACTTATCTGTTAGCTCAGTTTATGGATGCTATAATTATTTCAGTAGCAAGCTACTATTTTCAACAACTCAGACATCAAGCCATCTTGTGGTTAGCAGCACATGTAATGTTCACGTCAAGCTCAATCTAGAGGTTGCAGCTGAATGGCCATCACTTTGCCTAGGTCAGAAGACAGGTGGTGGCGCAGGTGAGTAGCTGGTCATTTTGTTCCCCAAAACAAGCGACACTAAATCACGCTTTGGACAATCCACATAACCCTACAGACAGGCCCCCAGTAAAGGGGCTGCTCTTCTATGGAGGAGCTCAGATGACGCAGACGACAGCATCCCTCTTGGCAATGCAGCAGTACACTATGAGAGGTACTCATCCCAAGGAGGCAAAACTCTGTGCTACACCTATTTTAAGACAGATGTTTAACTCCTTTGTAGTAAAATGCAACACAGCCCTCATTCTTGTTAAATGCTGTAAAAAGTAGGCAGAAAAGGCTTGAGACAGCCTGCTTACCCTGGAGTCCTTCCCCTAGACTCAAACATAAGAATAAAAACCTATGGCAATATGGATGTGAGGAAAATTCATGTCCCCAAAAGAATGAGTGATATTGAAAATTAGAGGGCTTTCTATTTTTCATTGCATATTTGTAAGCAGGTCCCTGTTCTGCAATAGACTCTTTTCAGAGATTTGCAGTTTCACTCTATCTCAATGGATCACTGCACAGAGATCTGTCACCTACTTTTGTCACACTCAGAACTTCCCAGTATCACCTTTGTGTTTTACTTCTGCAATATTTAGCACTACTATAACCTATATATCTATAAGGAGAATAATACTGCAGAATCCTACACAACAGATTCTGTTGTAACAATGATTTTGGTTTTTTGGATGAGGTACAAAATGTATACAAAAAGTTCTGCTCATTTACCAGGTACAAATGCAGGCGTTAGGCAATTTGAACACAGAACTGGTCCACAAAAGTTGGCTGACTGGCCTAAGGACATTTGCTGAGTCAGTGACAGGTTGACATAAGATACATACATTTCAAGCAAGAATATGCTGACATTTCATCTGAAAGCAACACACTCATTCTCAGCAGGCTTAAACCAACATAGCCACAAATCTGTGAGCTGGAAACAATGGATGCAACTTCCTCGCACTGGTACGTATTGCTTAATAGCGAGAGCACGGGAAGACAGTGAAGCATCGTCAACTTTCCTTAGCAGAACCTGTTTTCCCTATGCCCATCTTCTGAGGAAGGCAGGGAAACATTCCCTAAGGCTTCACAGGAGCTTTCCCGGCACAAATCTCACGTGTCCAGGGAACCAGCACTTGCCTGGATTCAGCTCTCACATCCACTAGAGAGTCTGGGGTTGTCTCTGTAAACTCTCCAAACACACAAGCCTAACAGCAAATATTTTGCATTTTTGCCTATGCAAGCAGATAAATAATGACTTCAGCAATCTTGAGCTGCTTCTTTTATTCACCAGATCAGTTTTACTGTGTCAAAAGAATTCCCATACACCTACTTAACCAGAAACAGCTAAAAGTAGAAAGAAAAAAAGGAAGATGTTAATAACAGTGACAAGAGTATTAATAGCAGGCAGAAATGCAGTCTGAGGTTTAAATCAGCATTCAGTCATCATATTTAGCAAGCTTAGCTTCTCCTTTATACGCTGGCTTTTGGAATCCACAGCCATGCAAAATTCATGAGTAAAGGCATAGTACTTTAAGTGCAAAAATGCATGTTTCTTGCCTTAAGTGTATAAATTTATCTGCAAAACCACTAGAAGAAAATACTGCACAGTGTCTTCTTTCAATCTCATTTGCCAGAAACATCATTTCTATCTAGACTGCAAATCATACAAAACTCAACTACAAACGTACAAAATAAGAAACCTCCAAAAATTTATGTGAAATTTTGACTGTAATACATAATAAACAAATGGTAATTGGTTATTGTAAGCTTGCTTTATTTCCCAGCCATTAGGCAACAAAAACTTTAACACGAACCCGATAACTTCCATCTGCTAACAATTAGTCAACTGCTTTGTAACTAAACACTGTTTCCAACTGCACACAAAAGGTGCCAGTGCCAGGGCTGTTGGCAAATGCGATTTCATTAATAACATTCAATTAAATTAGAAGAGCCAACTGCCACTACTAAACAAGTTAAATTCAACTCAGAAGTACCCAGAAAAACTAATCAACGAGGAGCTGTACAGAAGTGTAGTTTGACTGAAAATCTAGTGAAGATTTTATCAATACCCTGGCTTGGAATCATCTCAGTGTAATAAACACTCCTCGATCCCCAGGTCCCCTAGGATCACTGTCAGCAATTCAGACCCTCTGGAGTAACTCCTGGTCCACCTAATGTCCTCATACACCAGAACACCGGTGTCTTCTTGCTAAGACATGAGGATACTCTCTGTCCAGTGACAACCATGACAAACACATCTGAATGTGTCACAGGCCACCAGTACCACTCACTCATACCTCCAGACCTACTGGAGATCACACACTTATTTTACAGCCATTTCTACATGAGTTAGTATAAGAGTTTCATACTACACATCTACTGCATCGAGATATAGCTGACTTACAACACAAAATAATTGATCACTACAGGTTTGACAGGCAACAGAAAAGATCTAGTGAAGAATGCATGAATCTGAAGTCTCCCTCAGTTCCATGTAATATATTGCTCCTAAAAAGAAAAGAGGAACAGAGGTAATTTAGTCAAAACATTTTAAAAAAGAATGGAAAAGCATGATTTGATTTTCAGAAACAATAAGCCTTCTGGAATCTTGCAAAGAAAAACAGACTAATTCAGAAAGGACAAGGTGAGGGCATCTCTCTGATACCCAGGCAATAATCAACTTTTAGGTCAACTAAAGATCGAAGTTCCGAAGGCTTTTTTCTTACAGTAATGGCACTTGCAGTGCAAGAGTAATAAAAACATATGATTAAGTCGTTGGTAAAGAGAATTTAATATTATGATTATAACAGTGAAACCACCAAGTCTTCTTTAGTTTGCTGCAGGTCTTGGTAGCAGATCATATTCTGCTAAAGATACTTCTTGATGCCTTTTGACTCAGTATTTCTATCTGAAAAGCCAGAAGATTAAGTATAATTCATTGTATGAAAAGATGAACTCATCAATTTTATCAGCTTTTCAATATAACTTGGCCACCAATGAAACATACTGTTAAATCAGTTGTACTGCAGCCTCAGGCATTGAGGATGAAATTATTTGAAGTTTCAAAACTGCCCAAGACTTTATACAGCTTTTGAGCTTCACTTGCTTCTAGTTCACTTCTACTGGAAATCAGAAACATGATTATGTCTGACTCCTAAAAACTATACTCATGTTTCCAATCTGAAGCTTGGTTCTGGGTATGCTACAGCCTGACAATTTCCAAAATAAATTCTGAAAGCAGTACTACAACCCATATGCAACCCATTTATATTTATGCAACCCTATAAACTTCCATTTTACATTATAGCAGTCCTGGATATTTGCACTCACACCCATCAAAGTAAGATCAGTGTAACTGTACTACATGACATGCAGCTGCCACCTCATCTTTCCATAACACATGCCCTGCCCAGAGCTCTAATAGACACAATTCTTCATTTTGATGACAAATTCTCACGACTCATAAGAAAGTCAGAAAAGGAAATCTATTACTGTAAGCACCTGAAAAGTCTTTCTCTTAATCACAAATGTCTTACTTTGCAAAAGGTTATGGTTTTTAACTAAGTAGCTTTGAAAAGTAGTGAGATTCAGAGGGTGTGTATCTCTACAAACTGTCAATTTTCAAGCTGCTATTAGTAAGCTAACATTTTTCCCCCTCTTTTTATCACAAAATTAATTTCCTAAGGAGAAAAAATTCAACTATTTAATTCATTTGCATCTAGCAGACACAGCAAAACAGCCTTCGGAGTCAGGGAATTATCCTTAATTCTGTCCTACATTTGTAATTATTTGTTATAAGACTAGTTCCATGATGGAAATATTACAGAAAGTTAAAGACTCAAACAGATCTCTATGGTGATTAATCTCCAAAGGAATTTTCCTCATATCGTTTGACTCCTATAAAACAGCCACGACAAGAGGCTTCCCTTCTGCATTATCATCCTGTGATCCTTCTGACAAATGGAACACAGTGGCACATCACCAATGAGTGTTCATAATGAAACACTTGGTAATTACTCCTCTAAAGTCAATCTGCTTTCATATGCAGCAAAGGTGGTGCAAAAGAATTAACGATTCAGAATAAATCATTGATGCATACCAATACAATCTGCAAAGATATGTTAGCTTTCTCCTAGCAGCTCCCCAGTTGTTTTGGGGCAGCGGAGAAGGAATGGGGTCTCACATACTTGGAAGTGTATCTGCTACATCCTGGAACCTATTTTACCACCACACTTCAACTGCATTAGAATAGTCCCTGAAATGTGATGACATATGTGGAATAAAACAAGATTGTCAGGAGCAGTCTAATTAGTTCCCAGTTTTGTTAATATATGACACACCTACAATGCAATATTAAAAACCTGACCTTTTTGTCAAATGCTGTTCTATTCTACCACCTTTTTTATTAATTGTTGTAACTCAGATTACTTGATCTTTTTTGATTACATGCATTATTGGGGGGTGGTGAATTTGTTTGTTCATTTATTTTATTACGTCTACCAATGTAAAGAACCCCACAGAACAGCCCAGGTTGGAAGGGACCTGAAAAAATCATTTGACCCAACCTTTCATAGGAAAGAGAGCCTAGACGAGATTATTCAGCACCCTGCCGAATCTCATCTTGAAAACCTCCCACGATGAGGACTCTACCACATCCTTGGGGATGTTCCATGACTGATTGTTCTCACTGTAAAAAATGTCTTTCTTGTGTCAAGATTACTCACCTTATTTATTGAAAACATCGCTTACCTTATTCAAGGAAAACATTTTAATAATTCCAGCAGAGCTACAGAGATAAATGTGAGCAAAGAGAACTGTGAGAAAAGTCATTATGAACCACTAGCATTTGTAATAATATTCTTGAGGTAGGAACTATATTATCACATTTGCAAAGCTGCCATCAAAACAAGCTTCAGTTCCTCATCCTCTGGCAGCTATGACACTACAAATAAAATACTCCTAAATACTATGTACCATTCAGCTACCTTCCAAGAGCTGGTTTACTCTACTTTATTTTAATTCTGTGTTTTCTTGGTAGTTAAGAATCTTACCATGATTTAATTTTCTAAGAGAAATTAGTTTTCCACCATGGGAATAGTGGAACAGTTTGCCCAGAGAAGTTGCAGAGTCTCCATCCTTGGAAGTTTTCAGGACCTGACTGGATAAAGCTCTGAGCAACCTATTCTGTTCTCACAGCCGACTCTGCTTTGAGCAGGAGCCTGGGCTGGAGACCTCCTGAGGTGCCTTCCAACCTGAATTATCCTGTAATCCTATGAATTTTTATTCACAAACTCTTTATCTCTGCAGGCTCTGTCAAGATCTTTCATCACTAATGGTTCCTAATAGCTCAAAGGAAAGGTAGTTAAAATCTCTTCAGGCTCTTTTCACCACTGGAGTAAAGAGGTAGAATTAAAACTGTTACTTTGCAAGAACTGTAACAGCATTAAAATGAGCTGCAGGCCACTAAGAGCAATATGAGCTCTAAGCCCAGGAGTAATGTGAGC
Source organism: Patagioenas fasciata (assembly GCF_037038585.1). Taxonomy (NCBI): domain Eukaryota; kingdom Metazoa; phylum Chordata; class Aves; order Columbiformes; family Columbidae; genus Patagioenas; species Patagioenas fasciata. The sequence goes on along the minus strand of NC_092526.1, from coordinate 7,771,752 downwards.
TTTTTCAGGAAAGCTGAACAAATCAGTTTTATGATGGATACAGGATTTAATCTCAGAATAAACCCACTAATGAAACCTCCAGTTTTCATTTTTCCATGCTTTGCATGTTGTGCTCTATGACTTCCCTGAATGATTCCATACATGATATTCCCTCTGTCACTCACTAATACTAAAATACTTTCAAATCACAGGGAAAGAGGAATTAGCACATTCATAGTTTTTATTAAATTAATTACTTTTATAATTTAATTTTGGAGTGTAATTAAGAAAAAAAATTATAAATGTATTCATTCACTTTCCAATTCTTTATCTCTATATACATTTTTTCTCAATTGTCTTCTGCATCTAGCCACATGACAGGAACCCTTTTGTGTCTCTTTGCTTTGCTGGTACTCTTGTTTTCATCCTTTCTCCCCCAAATTAAATAAATAATATTCTGTGAATGCTCCTTCATTAGTAATTTGGAGCTTGCAATAATCTGCACATTTCTTCTAGATGAGAGGCAGACAACCTGTTTAAACAGAGCTAGGCCTACTTTCATTTGATATTTGTATTATGGCATCTCTTATAGTGTCATTACAGCAGCAAAGTATAAAATTCCAGCCACAGCCAGACCAAGAGCTCTCAAGCATAGGCAAAATTGAAAGTTGACACTCAAAGGATGAAAACTTCAAGGAAAAAAGCTGAGTATTCTGGTCACCAAACAATTTTGTTATGGCAAATGAGTGGGTTCTGGCCAACACGGAGTAAGTGTGGAAAACACACAAGAGGACTCAGAAAAGTCAGTGGACAAGGAATATGGAAAGGGAAAATGTCAGAGGATGAACACAGGCTGAAAGTGTTCATTCTGGTTTGCAGGCCTTTGAGGAGCCAAGGGAGGGCTGGGGATGTTATAGATGTGGGCCTCTGGTGTCTCTTTGCCTCATCTCTCTCCATGTCCTTCTGAGCCCAAGGAAACCGCCTGTCTGGTCCACTACACGCTGTGCCGCAAGTCTAGCTCTGCTGCCCACTATTTTAAAAAAATGCATTAAAGTTACAGTGCAGTTGTTCACTAACATTTGTTCCTTGCTTCCCATTCTGCAATACTGCTGAGATAATTCTAGCCATGTTTTTCATTAGGGTGACATCCAGAACTGTAAAAACCGTAAAATCTGCTTCTTAAACCCACTAAAGGGCTTAATCTAGAAAGAAAATTACGAGCAACTGTGGCATATTACTGTAATACACAGGCAAAAGATGCAATATCAGCCTCAATCTTTATGTTCCTGCTTCTTTGTCATGCTCTACTGCTAATCTTAAGCTTCTTTGTGTCCAATTAGATAGTTATATGGCTTGTTCATGTTTGCAGTGTAGCTTATCTATTATCAGGTTTAGTTTCTGAGGAGTGCTTGGACACCAAACTATACAGAATCACAGCTGTTCAGAGTATTTGCACCTGCCTGTTGCTGGGCAAAGAGGGAATAGAGTCGATTTAAGATGCACTTTAAAAGGAATTAAGTGGGCTTGCTGTCAATCTCACATGTTCCATAATCCACCTCCAGTCGCCAGAATCCAGATCAGCACTGTTGCAGCTACTCCTTTTTCTCACCACTAAATAATGATTTTTTTTAAATTTTAAAAAGCAAACACAGATTACAAAACAAAGAGAAATCAAGTAATACTCCAGATAACCATTCAAAGCTGATTTCTCAATTATTATATTAAAAAATACACTGTGTTATCACACAGTCCAACCTCTTCTTCCAGAACATACAGGGGAAATGCTGTTTCTATTTGAGACTCAGATTAGCTATGCTACATATCCATTTCTTGTTGAAATTGTTATAGGCCTCCTAAAACTTTTATTATTCTCAGGAGTTCAAGTAGTTACTGCAGAACAGGGTTTTTACATCCTTTAAAAGCAGGCAGCTGAACCGAGGCAACAGTTCCATAAATAAATTGATTCTGCAAGTATTAAATACCTGCCAATAAAAGCTAACAGACATTTCTACAACTCAGAGATTTTGAAAAGTCATACAATCTATTTTCTAGTTCCTGGTCTGCACAGATTGTACAACTGCACTTACGGTACATCTGTCTTACAATCATGGTCCCACCTGATGAAGAGCTGATCTCTGCTCCCAGCCCTGTGGCAGGTGATCAGAGATTCTGTCATTCCCCTGAAGCTGGAAATTCAAGTTTTTTGAGAATTTCTGTAATACTCATTTTTATGGTGATCATCAAATTCTGGTAGAGAACGACACCATATCCCTGATTTATACATATATCTGTGTATGTGTACTAGGAAATATACACAAATATTGCCTAATCAACTACCAGTGAAGTAAAGGAAAGGCTTCCATAAATTAGATTTTGGATCTAGCTCCAATAAAATCATTGCCAAGTCTACAGATGCCACACTTTTAGAAACAGATTTTAGAATGTATAAATATATACATTTGCTATTTCATATTTAATATAAATTCTATGTGTGAGGACTTTGTGTGTGTGCATGCATAAATGTATGCATACATGCATTTCTGCCTGGATAAGAGCAAAGTTTATGATTGCTTCACTTTTGCCTCAATATGGGATAATAGATTTATAGAGAAATTCTGCATTATAATAATAATAAGTCAGTCTAATGAAGCACCACTAAAACTTATATCTAGCATTGTACCTCGATGTAATATTTCAGCTAAATAGTTCAGAAGAAAGAATGGTTAAGAAACTTTCAGTGCAGTTAAAAAAATACCTGTATCTCCTCCTACAAAGCAGATATCCAAGCACAGGTGAACACTCATTTTGGAAACTCTGCACTGTGCTTCACTGGGTACGAGAGACATGGATGTGCCACATGGTAGCAACTCATGGCAGCTGAGAACCAAACAAGAGCTGCAGAGTTGGGTTCTTAGCTATTTGCAGTTTGCAGGCTATCTCCATGCATCTGACATTTTTCCAGATCACTTCGCTATTCCATTCACTCAGCACAAAAGAGTTTTTCCTCCAGCCACGGAGGTTTGCCCTGAACTGTGGGTAGGTGTGGATTTTGCCATCTGTGCTTCCAGTCTCTTTAGTACGTATGGCATAGATAAAATTATCCACAGTTTTTTTCAATGTGACTGATATGTTGGGTCTGAATTGAGAGGATTACTTTCATTCAATACTATCTAAATAGACAGTGCTCATTTAGTTGGGCTAACCAGTACGGCACAGCACAAGAATATTTAAATACAGTACTAATACTGAAAATTAGGGGGTTTTTAATTCTGAGAACCAAGAGAGAATATACCCTGCAACCATGTAGGTCAGTATGCTCTCTTATTTGAATCAGAGGAAAAGAAAGAAGAGTCAGACCTGACCTGGCAGGATCAAAGCCTTTTCCTCCCATAAGAAGTGGTTTCTAACCCCTTTAGGATTTGAAAGTAGGAATAGTATACGTCATGACCCTTATTGGCATGCCTAAATATATGTATATTCAATGTAACTTCCTTAAATCTCCCCATAACCAAATCCTGGGGTAAATATTCTCAAGTGGTGTCACCTGAACATAGGCAAAAGAGAAAAAAGGGTTACAATTACTTTGGAAGGAGAGGTTTAGTCCATCTTAAGGTCCAACCTGTCATCAAATTTTCTCAGTAAGAAAGAAGTTTTTACACAAACTCACCAGCCATTAACTCCCCACATTTCCCCAGCAGCCACACAGACGTGCCCAATTCCTTTACCAGCAAACGTGGCTCTGCAGGAGGTGGCAATGGGGATGGCTCTTCGCGGAATCTGCACATGGCAGTAATAAAAGGAAACTCCAACGATCAAAATGAAAGCAAAAATCACTGGCAGGATGAAAGGCTCTAGGGTGCCCTGGACTAGGCCATAAGCAACTGGACAAGAGACTACAGAGCTAAAGTAGATTTGCAATTTGAAGAGATAATGCAGTGCAAAGCAGTAAGGTATCACTTCATGAAGCCATACAACATTTTTCCCTAGCAACTGATGGAGGACTCCATGTACATATCTGATTACTCTTGTCTTCCAAAAATGAATGGCACCAGAAAGCAAAGAGCCGGAGAACAAGGTATCAAAGGAATATTTATCCATAAGATACCCACACTGACAAAGGACAGTTCCTTCGGGTATATTCAATTCAGAGTGGGTGTCTGCTTACCGTACACAGAGCTGTACAGTTGATTTTATTATTGCTGTTTACTTAAGTCCAAATTCCAGAGAGAGTGTAACTAAGCAACTGGTACGTGTTTCTAATCACTTGACTAGGCTTCTCCAAAGGTCACACGCCTTAGAAGATGTAAGGTTATAAAGGAAAAGCTGTTCGAAGTTGTATCCTTCTGCTTGATAAACATCCGTTGATTCATGGCAGTATTTGAAACACTAATATGCCCGCTTGCTGAACTGCCTTTTTACCTGAAGAGGCTACTTATAATCAAAAGCTGGAAGCAATGCACATTCTGTGAAAAGATGACTGATGGAGAGTACGTACCCAGGAGGCTATCGAGCAACCAAGGAACAGCCTTGGTACACTGGTAATTTTCTAGTCATGGAGTATTCTAAAAAGGTTGCTGATAACATTTCATAATTTTTAAATATCCTAATTCCTGCATCATCCTGTTACACAGCTGTAAATTTAACCCTTAGTGCATGAAGTTCTAGGAAAGGGTCAGAATATCCTTGTTCCCTCCCTCCCTCCCTTCCTTCCTCCCTTCACCACATACCCCTGTGTAACAGATAATCCACACAGCAGATTCCTAGAGTTCTCTGACAACTGGAAGCCCCAGTGAACCACCACCAGCTTCTTCTTTCATCAGACAGAAAAAAAGGTACTACAATGCTGAGCACTTTAAAACTGAAGATATCCATCGATATGCAAGTACACAGATTAAAAATAAGATGTATGTCTTTATCAGTGACCATACTTAAACATAGGGGTAGGGTAGTGAAGGATGCAAGAGATCTTTTAATTGTTACTCATTATGAGTCGGGTTTCCTATATACTTTGTCCCTGAGGAGCAGTCAAGTATCTTTCTTGGAAACTGGTTTTAGCTCAAACTAAGTTAGAAATTCTTAGATCAAGCTCTTACAGTTGTTCTCTTTTGGATGTCAAAATAGATGAGAATACCAGTTCATTCTGCCCATCATTTAAGAACAATAAGAATCAAATCATCAGAGCAAGCACTTTGAATTGGCCAGTGGGTTCAGCACTCTGACAGTATCAAATCCAGCTGCCACAGCTGAGGTACAAGGTATGGAGATGAGAGGTTGAACTGACACACAGCAGTTTTAGACAAAATCTAATTACAAAACTGCAAAGATTGCAAGACCTACCCAATTCTTGATCCATTGTTTTTAATCTTATCATGAGCTGCGAAGAGATACACAAGATAAATACATGAACAGAGGTAACTGAAGCCACCTACTGTTCCAGGTAAAGTGTTACCTTACCCCCAAAAAGCACTCCAGAAGCATATATGGCCCCACTGAAGGCAGGAATGACTATTTTCTCCTGGCAAAAAGCTTTCTCAGCTGCAGGTGGAGGTATGACAGATTACTGCACCCTTGTCTGGCACAAGGTAATTCTTGCCATTTTAATATTACTGCCAATGTTTTGGACAACAACTTCATCAATATAAGAAAAAAAAGGAAATCTCTTCATTCATTATGTATTATGTCATGGCAACACAGTGTGCCATGAGTTCATTAAAATTATCTGCCTGTGATAGAATTTAATCTTCTTATTACAGTAATAAAGCAAAGAATAGCCAAGTCTGACATATGCAATAGAAAAAAAACACCCAACAGTGAAAGAAATGTGAGCTTTCTCCTCCTGGCTTTATCCAGCATGTTCATTATGAGTAAGGTTTCCTATTTACTCTGGCACTGGGTTAAGAAAGATGCTGACAGACTGGTTCTTGGGAAACAGAGAATTTAACTTGGTACCATCAACAAAATAATATACCATAAACACCAGCTGCAGCTGTCAAGAAACACTATGTTAAATATGCTGTACACAGTTAGTTTTTGCAATACCGAACATACAAGCTCAAACAAAACCCATTAGCCAAATAAGCCTCGGAGCAATGGATCCTATGGGCATAGGCAGGTACTCAGTCCTGCACTGCATTGTACAGAAATGCAAGATTATAGCTCTGTAATGTAACAACAGGGATTTCACTTTATCACCTAAGAGTAAAGTCCTGTTTTCCTGAACAGAGGGTGAATCAAACAGATGTTTCCTTGGTTCACAAGTTTGGGACTTTTTCAACCAACTGTACATAAAAAGCTTCATCTTTTACAGCTTTTTCACCAGGCTGGGTGCCCAAAGTTTGTTCTTCTGTTTTCTTGATCTTTCTTTTAGTGGTATTTCTTTCTCTTCACACACAGTTGCAGCACTCCAATTCAAGTCCTTCATTCTTGAATTAACAGATCAAAGAGCTGCCCTTTGGCTGTATAGCTGGTTACTAGTTCAACCTCTCATGAGACGTTTTTCCAGGTCCCTAATGCTTCAGTCTTTTATTAAGAAATTACTTCTATTGCTATTTACTGGGTTTAATTATGCACACAAAAAAACCACAGTTACCATATCAATGTCAATAAATTTCTTCCTTCAACAGAATTTAGATTTACTTCAGCAGCCTAATAAGCAATTACCTTGCTAAAGATGTAGGCAAAATATTCAAGAATGTTTGTATACTGGTAATGGAGAGCAGGAAGGAGACCACTCAGATTTCTTTGCACATCTTGAATGGCTCAGCAATCATTCAATGTTCAAATCACTAGGACTGCATTCAGACCTTTCCCCTGACAGGCTGCTCTAATCGACCCTGCTTTGAGCAGAGGTTGGACTGATGATCTTGGGAGGTCCCTCCAACCCCAGCCGTCCTACAGCAGAGCACCGCACAAAACTTGGACCACGAAGGAATCAGCTGTACCTGGCCCTAAGTGCACAGGTAGTGGCTCTACCCTATTTTTACAGTCTCTGGTTTATCAATGACATAGGAGTATATTCCTTCCTCTTAGCTTCTCCTCTCATGACGAAAAACAGGCAATTGCAAGAATTTTATTTGGTTGTAAATCTTCATCCTTTCTTGATATTCAAAACTACTTCTCAAGTTAATTCAGCACTCTTTTCTTCCTTAGATTTCTTAATCATTGCTTTTTTAATTATTTCTTCTAAGTTTCCTGCACATTGACTCACAACCCGGCAGATCATGCTGAGAAAAATCACTCATGAACTACGTACTTCGACTCTTTCAAGATATCTGTAGTCCTTCTCCATTTTTGTGTTTTCTCAAGACCTACAATTCTTTCAACCACCCTTTTAAAATACATGGAAATGTAGCAGCCTCTTTTATTTGATTGCCAAAACAGAAAGACAGTGAAGTGCAAAACTATCCAAAAAGTACCAGTAACAAATATATCAAATACTCATCCCAGCCAGGCAGAACCAAGCAATGTCTCATATGGCCTACAATCTTACCAGGATTTATACCTGATCTGATGAATATTCATTCTATTTTCCAAGCCACTTGGTCTATTTTAAAACAAAGTATAAAAATTTCATCATTATTTCATACTAATTTAAGACATATCTTGAATATAACTAGATATATCTTTTCACAATGACCTAAGAAAAAAATCTCACCAATAAAAGACTTGAAAAGCCTGCAAGCTTTAGGTTCTCAGGCCACCAATATAAAAGAATTTTCACAAAGACCAAACTGCAGAGGCAAACTAAAATATATTTTGCAGTTACTACACGTGAACCAACATGAGAAAGAACAAAGACGTACATTTTATATTAACTTATATATAACTTTATATAACTTTGGCACATGTAAACTGAAAAAGTACATTCTCATCTTGCCCCAGAAAATGAGAGAAACTGAATGATCTGGTAAAAATTGAATGCTTTAAACTGATTTGAACTCAGCAGGACAAATTTTCACGATCGTTTTAGCACTACAATTCCCCAGAAGTCAAAAGGAAATGCATTGGTTCAGCTTAGCAGAACTTGGCACAGCAAGCAGTTTTGTACTGCTCATTCCAAATACCAGCCCAGGAAATGTTGCATTTCTAACTTCCATATGGCTGCATCATACGTAAGATTACGCAGTTCTTTTACATCTTAGCGTTTTATTCTAAGTATTTAATTCTTAGCACATCATGAGTCAGGCTGTATTCTCTGTGTCTTTTTCTGGGGTTTTGTTTTTCAATCTATCTTTACGTTCTCTCTCTCTGACATACATCATTTAGGACTAGATCTAACGCTGCCCTTCCATAGAAGTCTTTCCACTGATTTCAACAGATTCTGGATCAATCTCTTGCTGTCAAGTTTATGAAACAGGAAGTTTTAGAAATTTGCGATTCATAATTATTTGGCAATTGCACTTGGCTTCTGTCAAGCTCAGGCTATTTTCAGTTACGTTAGGATACACAGATAAATGTAATCTTTAAATCAATAAAAGACAGACTGGCACACTTTATTCTGGTAGACAGCAGTTTTTGCAGAAAGCCGGAGTTTTGCACAGGCTCCTACGCTAAGGCGAAGTACAGTAGGTACACAGAAATAGGGCTAACGCACAGCATGACCTGAGCACCTACATGAATCTGCGCCCAACTCTTCAGGAGCATGAGACTTCCCACCAAGGCACTGGGAAACACCTGGTGTGGTTTTAAGTACACATGATACAAAGATTACTTATGAGGTAAGTAAGCAGCCAGAAGGAGTCATGCAACATTTTCCCAGCACAGAGGAAAAATAATTACATGCAGGCTTTCAAGCAAGTGATTGATTAAACACAACAGGAAATTAGAAATGTGCCTCCCTCAAAAATCTGACACGGTAAGAATTGCCTTAAGAGACACAACCGTCTCTTCGCCTTTCAGTACTATGATTATTCTCCTGTCAAATGTAGAAATGGAGGGATAATCAGACTGCCTATCCAGTGATTCATATTCCCAGCATATGGTAACATTCTTTCATTCAGTACTGATCTCATCATGTAACCTTCGCTGTCTTCAACTAGAGGGCATGGCAAGTAATTCATTGACTTAATTTAGCCTTATGTGAAGCAGGAAGATTATATGAAAGCAAATTAAAAGTGAGCATAAAAAGCAGGAAAATATGTTTGCTGCTTTGCTTGTTCACTTTATTGGCTTAGCCATAGGGATATGTTGATTCTTCTTTTGTATTGGGATTTATTTTCTCTCTAAAGTACTTTACAAGGTTCATTTGAAAAAGCTCAACAGAAGGAGATTTCAAAAATATGTTAATTGAATGTTGACAGGAATCTCTGTGGACGCCCACAAAAGCAAGATACTCAGGAAACGTCTGTTAAGATCTCCAAATTTGTGCTGGAAAACTAATTTTAATGTCTTATTTCTGGATTTATTTTTATGAATCAATGCCACATCAGCCTTCTATGGCCTTTTATTCCAAACTGTTATGTATGGAGCCCTGCCAGAAAGGAACTCACAGCACTGGCAAGCTGTTGCATGAGTCTGAATTAATGCACGTAAAAACACCGCTTACTGGTTCTCCAGTGTTTAGAAAAGGACTATAAGTTATAATCCCCTCTGTGTGGCTTTTTTCTTTCTACTTGATTCTTCGAGTTACGCAAAAGCTCAGTTTCATCAGTCTTCCCTTCTTGTAGAATGGACTTCATTAGAGGTGTTCCAGCACAAAAACTGCCTTACCCCCTTGATTGTGAAACTGTAGTCCATCCAGGAGATAGCTGAACTGTCTTCAAACAAACCAGATAGGACAGTGCTAGCAACAGCAGCACAGAACAAACCAAAAGCAGATCAAGTCTCCACCCAGCTGTACTCAAAATTTGAGTACGAGGTCAAATTCTTCTTTATGCACTAGCTGGCACAATTCTTGAGCAAATCTCCACCTGATCTTCTTAGCTACCACATGCATTGCCAATAGGAATGCTGCACAATGCACAATGATGCAGAATGTAATTTCCACTGTCATCAATACTGCACTGCAAATTAAAGACTTTTTTCCATAGGATTTATATAGCAATCATTAAATGTACTTGCTTTGCAAGCATATACTTTTTTCGACATAGAAGACGCAAGTATTGACATACTCCTACTTACCAAAACAGTGATGGCTCTGTAACAAAATGGGTGTATTTCTGTCTTTGTACAGTAGTTACAAGAAAATGTGTCACCCTACTATCATATCACTAATACAGGCTCAATCTTATCAGATGTTCTATATTCTCAACTTCTAATAATATCACTAGCAGTTTAAGTGGTTTACATTCAAAGAGAAGGGGTTCATACTCCAGTCTTGTCAAGGGAAGCACAAATATAATACAAGCATCAATTTTAAAAGCATATTCTAATGAGAATAATGGAGTAAGATGCAAAATAAAAGATTTACAAACCCATTACAGATTGTTAATACAGTTCATTTGATAGAGATGCTGGAAAAAAAAAAGCAAAGCCCTAACAATTACTATCTTGGCTAAAAAGAAACTGAGAATCACAATCACAGGGAGGTTTGCCTATGGAAAGACTACATATTTGGGACCAAACAGTAAGTTGGCAGGAGGAAAGAATACTTGCTGACATGACAAAATGTTTTTTGTCAAAGCTCTGGAATCTGTAGCATCACAGCTTGACAGTAAAAGCTCTGCAGGCCTCTATCAAAGCCAATAGTAATTAAGTGTACTTACATGTACTCCCTGTGTGCAGAATGCACAGCAGCTGCGTTGCTGTAACGCCACAGAACTATCGCTGATGACAAAACATCCAGGGTAGCATCAAACTGAAAGAGACACAGAGTCAATTGTTTCATGGGCCATTAAATGTGCCTTGTACTAACAGTAATGCATTTACCATCCTGCTGTACAGGCACAAAGCAGCTTCAAATGAATCATTTTAATGAAAGCAGGATTTAGATTTATTCAATTGATCTTCACATTTTTGCCATGTATTATTGCACAATGATGCACTTCAGAGCTCAGTAAGTCAATTAAAGGATTAAAACTTTTTATTTGTAATCCCTTACCTGCAGAGAAGTTTAAAACAAAAGAAAAAAAACATACCAAACCTAAGACATGATCTGTCTCTGTGGGACCATATGAGTTAAAATATTAATATAACCCTTATGCAAAGACTCTAAAAAATGTGTTTGAAAATGCCTGTCAAGTATTCCTTTTTCTTTCAAACAAGTTTTCTACCACAGAAGGTTTTGTTTCAAAGTAAGGAAATATTAACACCAGAAACCAGGCTTGTCCCACTGTAAGAACTTTCATCCTCGAGTCGAAATTTCTGTAGAGCCAATCTAACTCTCAAATTTGAAAGCAAAAGCCAAATTGTTTTAAATCAGTGATTTTGCTTGCCATTAGGAATTTTTTGCTCTGTCACTAATCGGGAAAATCACAGCAACTACTACAGCAGAAATCTGTCATCCTGAAGTCAACAGGAGTTTTACCATAGATAGCAACAGGAAAAGGGTCACACAAAGTTCAGAAGGGAACTTCAGAATTTGGCTCAAGTTCAACAACAGAACTGATTAAGCTGAGATTTTGTAGAAGAAAAGCATATCTGGTGGATAATATCAGTGATGAGATGTAATATTGACATTAACACCAGTATAAGACTTAGTAGTCAGAAACTGAAAAAGTACAATGAAAGTACCTTTACTTTTCTTTCCAAGATACGACTTCAACAATATTTTTCTAATCCATCATTGACTCTGCACACCTTGTTATGAAGCCACAATAAGAGAAAATACAGCATTTCATGTTCAGAAAAACCCCATTAAAAAAAATAGTAGAGAACATATAAATTGTATCTATACTTACAGCAAATCCAAATGATGATGCACTGTATCTCATTACGGAGACAGCTAAAGGAAAGAAAATATTATTTAGAATCACTTTAAATCTTTTTCGTATCCTTTCTTCTTCTTTTGTCCAAGAGCTACAGAAATAGTTTAAACATACAGCCTTAGTTTCACACAGTTCCTACTAGAATGACCTGACCAATGCTTCAATTTCTACAGGAAAGGCCTTGTGCTGCAAGAAATGGTTGGGGCACTCGAGAGATGCTTTGCTTCAAGAAATGCTTCAAATTCCATCAGATCGGTGATTTCCAAAGAAAAAACCATTAGCAGGAGAGATTTTTCCTGGTTCCAATTTAGACTGCGTACTGCCTCTAAAAAACAAACAAGAATTTAAAAATGGGCTAACATATAGGAAAAAGAAAATATAATTTTACTCTATGCATCCTAGTTCTGTCACCTCTACATGTCCAATTCTAGGAGGTACTGTGCAAGGGAAAGTACCTTTCAAGAGGGACTTGGAGCTGGGACTCCACCAAACCGCAACACTGAGCAGCTCCAGCCTCTGTGCCGTGTTTTGCAGCCTGTGGAGTGAGTACAGGACTCACCAAAACTGTGCTCCTGGATTAAAGTGCATAGCACTCTAGTTTCAATATTAAGAGGGCTCAGAATAAAGCCTAATAGGATTAATTTCACTGCGCTTTCATGAACAGCTATCAGCTAACTGACTAAGAAAAATACATTTTTGTAAAAATAACAGTACTTGAAGTAAAAAACACTTATCAATGATTTTGTCAATCTTAGGCTGACAAACACAATATCTAATTTTCAGTATTCATTAGAACAGCTTGGCAGAACAGAGCTGCTATGGTTTGACTGTTCTTTTCAGTAATAGCAAGCTGGGGCACTTATCTGGATAAACAGAAACTTAAATATTAGAAAAAATAACCCTTTTCTTATTGACCCAAGACCTAGCTGTGGCCATAAGCATCCCAGATATCACAAATATTTGGACTTCAATGCTACAGCTGGCCAAAACAAAAAGTCATCAAGTTCATTTCCAGATTCCCATTTTCTCAAAGTTGAAGAGCACTGAAACAGTCAGTATGGATTTACACCTCTCATTGTTAAATCATGATTTCCCATACTTCACATCCTAGGTGAAAGAGGAGGCTGTATTTCTTGGTCAGACTTGCCAGGCAAGAGCTACACTTGACCAGCTGACACTGGTTTGCAGTGATCCTGCTGCAAATATGAACATCTCACTGCATAATAATATATTGCCTATCAAATTTTTATTGTATGCCTCCTTAGAGGCACACAGTTTCAAAAACTGTAGAAGTTGCATCCAAAAAAAATGGGCTTTCACAGGTACACACAAGCTTGCAATGTTCCCGTTGTTACCGCTTTCATATGATGCAGTTCAAAGCCACACTTTCAACTCCTGCTTCTATTTCTAGCCTGCCTCTGTAGTGGAATTAGCTCCTCGATTTTTACTAAATTGCCAGCTTTTTTCCTCACTCTAATCCAGACTTAAAACAACCTAACTCTATGGTTCCCTTAAAAATGAATACATAATTTCTACAGGTGATGCAGATAGATACAGGTGATGCATACAGAAAGCTACACCTTAAGAATGCTTTAGGGGACATATTTGGTATATTTAAAGCATCAGGTCATCAGCATGAGAACCATCTTCATTTTTATGTATTCTACCACAGCGAATATCCACAGCACTAACACACAATCTGTTTGGCCTGAAGCTATCTTAAAACAGTAATTAAAACCAAGTATTAACTAACAGTGTCACAAGTCTGCTTAAACCTTTTTGCTAGCTAATGAATACGACTGGAGAAAAGACTTTCCAACAACTGGTGCCCTGTAATACTAACTTGCAGTGGTAAAAGGCCATAATAACAGTAGTAATGACCATTTAAGCACTGGAAAGATACAATTTTATATTACTTATTTACATGCTGGTTTTCTAATGGGAGTAACAGCCCATTTGTCTTTCAAAGTCAAATAAAAATGTTAAAAGCACCTTCAGCCCTGACTTAAGCACATTAATACTTCAAGCTGACAAATACAGTCATAAAGCTCAGCAGTAAATCACCCCGGGTTAAATGTGATGTTTGTCCATGAATCTCGGCTCTGTGGCAGAGGAAACAACTGTAATATTGGCATCCAGAGTATCAGGTCACAGACTGAGCACATCCTCTACAGACCACTGGCTCCTGTTCCAGGCACTGAAGCTGAAAGGATTTTAGGGAAGTTCTGCTCAGCATCTAAGCACTGGAGACCCCCGGGCAAAGGAATAACCAGTGGTCCTTCTGCTTCCAGTATCACTGCCATGCTCCAGGAGCAACGTGTGGAACTGCAAGAATGGATCATACAGCTTTTGCTGAACCTGCACTTTCCTTCTCAATACACATTTTCAGTTATTCCCAGATAAGCCTCTGATGTAAAAAACCACAGAGATTCCTAATATCCGTATTGAATCAGTACAATGGCGGAAAACAAGCAATGAAGAACAGAGCAGGCAGCTTAAAAATCCTGTGGAGCCATCGTACACATTCAGCAGCTACACTGCCATGACAGTGGGAGCCTACTTTTAGCTATTTTATTGGCTAAATTGGACAGCATTTTATTAGCTCTACAATAAAGCAGATAATCCTAATGCATTTTTCTGACATTTGTAAACAGAACTTGCAAGTAGTCAGAAACTAAAAACACAGCCAGTACAATAAGCCACAAATCTACCACCACCTCCGTCTGCACAGCAATATCAGTTTGTCAAGTCTTGCAACCTATAGGTCAGATTTTTTTTTGTTATTCCTTCCTCCAAAGTGATTCCAAATAAAGAAAAATACCCCATTTCCCCATGTATTCTACCCTGAAGAAAATTCACTTCCACATGCCTCAGAAAAATCATATGACTAGGGCCCTACCCCTACAAAATCATCCCAATTCAATGCTTCAGCCAACTCATCTCCCACCAGCCTTTGCCAGGTTTAATCCATTTAAAATGTGTTCCTGGAGAGCTGGGACCCTGCAGTGATTCCTTCTCTATGATGGAAAACCACCCTGGTACCTTTTTGCTCAAATGCAGGAGGCTCAAAATAGGACAGGGAATTAACTCTGTCTCCAGTTCTCCCAAACAGAATTCTTCGGGATGCGCCTGGCTACAAATGAGAGATGGCACATACAAATAGCTCCTCCATCTGTCATAAAATCTCTTCTTACCTACTCAGGAAAAACTATTTTTAGGAAGCTCCTCTTGACAGGACAATCACTCCATCATGTTCACTTCAAAATTAGCCTTTCTGAAAGACATGTGGATGTCAGCACATAAAATGTCATAGCTTCAAAGCACAAGACCTACACTCAGTAGAAATCAGGTGGGCAATTTTAACATCACTGAAAGTGCTGGGTTTATTTATACATATATTGCCCTGTGTATCTTGCAGGTTGTACAGAATCACAAACAATAGGAACTGGAAGTTCTACTGAATCAGAAGTGAAACTGAAATAGTCTGTTTTCATTGCCCAGTGATGGTAAAACATCAAAAACTAATGTAACAACAAATATTTAAAAATAAATCAATTCCAAACACAGAAAACCAAATGACTAATATTTTTTAAAAATACACCAAAAAAATCCCTCACAGCAACAGAAGGCAAAGAACACATGTGACTCTGATAGTGTTAATATTTGTAATGAACTGTACTGACCAGGACCAACAGATACACATATACTTCCCCAGGCACCTTCACCTCACACAGAAATTTTTGCAGAGCAAATTTTAAGGGGTTTTATGCACACGCCCAAGATTTCTGCAATCAGCACAGTAGCTACAAATGGCTGCTAAACATTCAATATCTCAGCCATGAGTCTGCCAGAAATCTGACCTACACAGGCAGACCTAGTGCTATCCATTACTATCATGTTTCCATATTTCTATCCCAAATTCATCAGCAAAACTGTACCACCCCTATTCATACAAAACCTTCAGCTCATTTTCTCAGTTTATAATTGCATCAACATGGTAAAGACCCTTATTTCTGGGCAATAGCATTACAACATTATGTATGTATCCACCAAGTAGATGCATAAGTTTAATGTATAATAAACCTGGATCTTGATCTCATTAGAATTTGTGGCCGATTTGTAATAAGTCCCTAGGGGGTCCATTTTTCCAGCTGTGCAGAAGGAACTGCAGCAGAGTATTAATAATGGGAGACTCCTGTTCTTGGGGACACCTCAGCTGTAGGATGTACAGTGCGACTTGGTGAATGGGGCTCTGAACCATCCAGACATCATGTCCTCTAAATGTGTACAAAAACTACAAACCTAGGATTTACTACTCCTTTCCTTCAAAAAGAAAGTGCATCTCACCAAAAGTATTTATCAGCTTTACAGTTTCCTTCATTTTTTAAAGGACCGAGATCCTTGATATAAATGAGTGACTGTACCTACTATTTATAATACCATTTACTTCTTCCATAACAACAAAAAAATAAACACAAGGTATCCTAGAAAGCTTGGCAGATTCAGTCTGGTAACAAATTCTGCTATTGGTAGTGGTAAAGCTTTCCAGGAATATCTTTCTGTCATTGTCTATTACTTGCTTAATATCACATTTTGTTTGTTTACATCTATTGCAATGGCCAAATCTCAGCAGCTGTGAACTTTCATTACTCCATTTACTTCAATGAACTACAACAGTGAAGAGCGACTGAAGACTTCCCTTATTTCTTATTACTTATTCAGGGCTTTCTGCAGAAGTTTTCCTTGGTGTTCAATGCAAACTATTCTATTCAGTTTGCTGACATGTTAACAAAACCAATAATTATTATAATTATCTCTGACTCCAGGATTTTCTATCTTGAATCATCCATTTTTCAATGCTTCAATTTCAGAACTTTTTTAAAACCTATTTTTTGTGGTTCTTGCGAAGAATCAAACACCAGTACTCCCTTAATTCCCTTTGTTTACATGTCTTCTCACCATATTTGTCTTGTGGTTGCATCAGTGCCTCATGATAAAAGATCAGAAGACTTTCATTTCAGGAGTTAAATATTCATGGTACTGGCTTTCACGCACGGATGTAGTTTTCCTAGACTGATTATTCATTATATCATGGTGCTCACCAATGATAGCAATCTCGAAGACTAGCAGAGCAGACCAGTTCTAAAGCTTATTTAGTCTTCTGATTCACTTCTATTTAATTCACTTTCATTTTCACATTTACTACTCTTGCCTCCACTGGTATGACACAAACGAACAGCAGAGACTGGGCAGCCAAGCAGGACTGAACTATGAAACAATCCTACTATGAAAAAACAAAGTATAACTTATCAAATGACCAAAAAAAATTCATGTGGAGAAAACAGTGAACCAGCTTTCTCTACACTACACACTAGACTGTCCCCAAGAGCATATAAATAATATACATACTATAAGTAATATATAAGTAATATAAAAAACCTGTCCAGGATCCCACTGCTTGACACACTCCTGTGCTTCCTTTCTCAGGTGCCAACCTTCTGTTTTCAAACAAGATCATCTCAAAAAAAGAACATAAATAAATCAGAGAAAAGGAGGAGTGGTATTTTTGGTTAGTTTTGGCTTTCCAGGGGGCAGGAACTAAAAGGGGGCCCATATGTTATAGTTCCAGTTGAGTTTTTTTGGGATACTAAATGCATACATTTGCATTTACGAATAATAAAACTCAAAGGTCTATTAGAAACATACTAGTTTTTTTATTCCAGGTACATGGTGCAAACTCTGTGCAATTGAATATACAGGTGCATAGTTTAATCTGTCGTATTTCAAATGGGGTCACTTCAATCACCCAAAATAACTCAGTGCAATGACATTAAAGCACATTGTCTTTTAATTAAACTATGTATTATTGATGCCCCAACTCCAAATATAACAACTGAAATGGCCTAGAATGTTGCAAATGCCTTTAACTGAACATTTATGAGGGAAGCTTTTGCAGCTTATACTTGCAATCCACAGGCTTCGTAATTTCAAGCCTTAAACTACCTTCCAAAACCAAAGGAAGCAGTTTGACCCTGGACAGGGCCAAGGAACAAGTGGTATCTTGACTAAAAAAGCCACAACCAACCAGAAATGTTGAGTGATACCAGACATACTCAACAGCTGTTTCTAAAGCCCTGTAGCAAAGATTTATAACTCTCTGTATCCAAATGAAGGTTATTCCAGATTTAATAACCCAGGAGACTCTCCAAAGGCAACGTTACTTTTGTGTTACACTGACTGGACGCAAAGCTAGCAGAGACGTATTCAGGTCCTGCATAGCATAAAGGATGTATTCTTGAGAGTTTGGCCAGTTGATTCAAAGCAGATTTTACCTAAGTTAAGACAAAAAGCCAGAAGACCGAGGTGAAGGTTTGTAAATGCTTATTGGAATTAACTGGGTTTCTGGAAGCTTCACAGAGATCCAGCGAACTCATATTTTATACATGTATCCCCAAATCTGTAACAGCTTGGACATAGGCTAAATGTTTTTACCAGTCACTGAAGGTTTTGAACGGTTAATAAAAGAGCTAAAATACTGCCATTATTTCCGAGTTCTAGGAAGCTCCTGTCCTGCAGTCACATACAAAGATGGAGAGATCCTTTCAAAAAGATCATTAAAGAATTGTATTGTATGCAAGCTACAGCTCAGATGTATCAACCCAGAATTTACACACAAGGATTCAGGCTAACTGCAGCACAAACGACAATAAACAGATGGATATTGTTGGTTGTATTATGTACTAATGTCTATATGAAAAAAAATAATATTTTTAATTAGGTTTTATTTAGAACATTTAAAAGAACATGATCAGTCAGAACTGCATCCTCTCACCCTGGGCAAGGTTATTTGTCTCCATTACTGTAAAGATGCCTAGTGGTTTAATTTTAAAAAGACGCTTAACTTGTAGTTTCCAAATTTAGACTAAATGAAATATATCAGAAGACTCCAAGTGCCAAACGTCTGAATTCAGTATCTTTTTTTCTTTATTTTCTCCCTATTTTTATGCTACTATTTCAAACTTCACATGTTAATTGTACTTTCAATAATTGTGGAACATCAGGCAACAAAAGCATTAAAAGAAAAAAATCCCCAACGATGCTTTTAAAAAAGAAAAAGGCAAGTCTAGTTTGAAAATACTTCTAAGAAACAAAAATAGTCCAACATCATAAAACTGAATTCTCAGCACGCTACAGAGAATGAAAGCACAGGCCTTATGGTGCATGCAAACTATTGCGTTGGTTGATATTTCAGGTTCAAAATCCTCACACCAGCAGAAAAACACAACACAGCTTTAAATACCTGGAATCATATGCCACTATAACCTCCGCTCCATAGAAATCGGTTGACTGAAGCGCAACATGGAGGATTTAGATCAAGAGAGGATTTAGGTAGCTTTCCCATACATCATATCTCTCTCTAGAAGCATTCCAGCTACCCTGTACCTTAAATAGAGTCCTTAAACAAGGAAAAAAAACCCAAACATACATCTATCTGCAATTTAAGTTTACTCAAGTTGGATTCTTCCTGGTGATGTTTAAACTTTGAGAAAAGAAACATATTTTAGTCATGAGAAGCATTTAAAACCAGTGCACAAAAGCACTGGAGAAATCCTCACTTTTCCACATTAACTGTAAGAACATTTTCTTGGTATCTGCTATCCACAATACAACACAGGTGAATTTTCTAGTTATAAACAAATACAGACCTGCCAGATAATAGTATTTTCACTAGAGTTGCATCTGAACTTCAATATACAAATTTATGATCAAAGGTAGTCTTTTCCTAGAATTTCAGTAAAATTTTTAGCAGCTCAATGGATGCAGCAATGAATTGCAAAATTCTGCATTTACAACAGAAAGTTTTCCAGATAAATTAAAATCTATTTTAACTTTTTCATTCAGTGTGAAGACAGTTATATTTAAGGTCATTACAGACATATAACTGTATTTACGACTACCTCAAAACATAAATCAAACCAAACAATTATAGTAGTCTCCCTGTTTTACAAATAAGGAAACAGAACTGGATCAGGGATATCATGAGGTATTTGAAGATCAGGGATCCAGAAGTTTAACAGCCACAGCAACTGCACTCTGGACAGAAACTATAATTGTTTGAAAAGGCAGCTGGGTTGGCACAGTCTCACACATCATACTGTCTTACTAAGTAGCTTTGTAGTAAGCCCTTAAACATTCCCTTTTTTTAGGGTTCTTGTCCATAAAATGGGACAAAAGTACTTCCACAGTTCAGGATGTTATCCACAGAAAAAGTCATTTTACCATGTGGAAGCATCTAGTAATTCTGCAAAGAGTGACAGCAGGCACTATTAATATCTTATCTATTTGAACAAACTCTTTAGTAATACGATTTGCCTCTTATAACATTTCACATTCTCACAGCACTGCCTTAACTTACAAATGTAAAGTTTAACTACTGAAAATGGTAACCCAATTAGAAATTATCTGAATGATCTTTATGGCATTCCCATACCTGAGCAGTTGTAACATACTGTGTACTAAAACTACATCAACAGACTTCTGAAAACCAAAGCAGACTTCCTTTTATACAGAAATATAGCAGTAATTTAGAAGCGTATCAAGTGCTGAAAAAGAATTTATACTGAAAATCATTTTGTATTGCCCTTTAACTTGCACTAGTATAATGCAATCATAATTACTGAAACTGATGCGACTACTGCACCCTCGTCAATTAGTTACTACAAGCTCGTTTTTGTCCTGCTGAAACCTCTAGAACACAAAAGCAGTGAGACCCATGAAAGCAAAGGTGACTATTTTAAGCGCCCTTTGCCTTAGATACCTTGGAAAGGTTCTGAATTTGGAACACAGAAAAATGAGTCCACACAAAACTGTCAGTTGGACACCCAACAATGAAGACACCAAAAATAATTATGAGAAAGAGCTGTGGAAAACTACATTCAGATTCAGGTAACTGAGACCATATAGACAGATTGGTACTTAAAAAAAAAATTAAAAATAAAAAAAATAAAAATATTTCTAGTATAACAACTTAGCTTTGTGTCTATATTTTGGAAAAATCACAAAAAGGCAGCAGGAAATCTGTCAGAAGGAATGAAAGTAATGTAAGATTCACTTGGCAGTTTTCTTGGTATTTTTGTCTGGTTCCTCCCTTAACTAACAGGTGGTTAAATCCTGGAATTCTGTTCATACGGAGGATAAACAGAATTAGAATAAATTCTTTGCACATACCCATTTGTGATTTAGAAATCTACGGCTGCTACCCCGGCTGGAGTGCATCCGTGAGTGACCTGGGCTCAGTGGATCCTGGGGCGAGGAATGGCCACCGGTCCCTGGAAGCCAGAGGGCACAGAGCGTGATCTGTCGCAGACGCGCCTCCCATCGCAGTACCGCTGGCTGCTTCTCTGCAAACAACGCTTCTCTATACACGGGTCGGTGCCTTCCCTAGCACTTCCTACCCAGTTCCTACCCTGTGACTCATGGCACAAGTGAGTCCCTCTGTCACCATTGGGAACAACACAGGAGACGAGCAACATAATGCAAAGGTAGACAGGTTTTTCTTATCATAATAAATGAGATCTTTTTAAAAAGATAAAAGGAGGCTTACACTCATTTCTCTATGTATGGCTTTCCTGAACGTGCCAAGAATAGAACATGGTATGTGAAGACAAGACCAGAAGAAATTCACACTCACGACATTTAGTCTCATTAAATGTTTGTTCTCTGAGCATTTTAATGACACTAGAAATATGAAAACCAAGGAAGATTTGAACTGAAAAGCTTTAGTCATTGAAAAAATAATTAGTCATCTTCACAGCCTTTTTCATCATTCCTATCAATTTCAGAGACAAGACACATATCATGGTAACCCCCATTTTAATTAGATGGCTAGTGAGCTACTCCAGAACCAAAACAAGCTGCCAAATACCATTAAGCAGGCTGCCAGAATATAGCACAATACCACAGAGATTTCCTTTTCACAGAGTGAGATTAAGAACACAAACTATCCCAGACACTTCAGTGAATTAGTGGAGAAACTTTAAAACCTGAATTTACACACACATTTTAAAAACAGACTTCCAATTTAAAGTTGTTTTTTGGTGTAAAAAGCTATTAGGAAGATTCTTTTATTCACAGAAAGTAGTTAAATAGTCCAGGTAACTGCAAGTAAAATGTACTGATAAATAAGGGAGGAAATTACAAGCTTATATATTGCTATTCACTGTAAGTGAACTGACGAACCTACTGATTTCCACAAGAGTCAATGGGGCTCTGAGGGACAAAGGAGGTTTGTTCATAAAATAAAGGATGAAACTAGGATCTAATATGTATAAAGTCATTTGTTGGAGTCTTCCAAGCAGAGAGGAAATAACGTTTGCTGATTGCTTCTTAACAAAGGCCATTTTGCAAGCCCAAAAGAGAAGGAAGCCATGCAAGTATAAATCTTTAAGATAGGCACTCCCTACAGCTCTTATTCTACAAAAGCTATCCACTTTTTGCTTTATTTTAGCATTATCTTCAATGGAAGGCATGTTGGTTCATTCTTTTAAAATATTTTTACTCTTTTCTACTCCCAAATACACTTTTCAAGTGTACAAGTCCAGAAGATTCTTTCTTTGCTGGACCTTCTTTGCCCATGCTTTTTTAACTAAAACATACCTCGTGTCCTCTTAGCAGGATTTCAACTCAGCAACTAAAAGACAGCAGATTCTTGCTTTATTTATCATACACCTGCTGGAATGTAAAGAAATCTTACAGTCTGAACTGGATTATTAATGCTCCTTTAATACAGATCACCAAACAATGAAAATTCACCCTTCTTACACTAATTTAATTAAACATCCAAATTCGGAACACAGACAATTCTGCTAAATACATCAAAAGTCGGGAAATGAAAAAAAAAATAAACCTTCTAGAGAGAGAATCAACTGTGTGATGTGTTTCTGTTTAATTTAACTGTAGGAAGGAATCTCAAATCCTTCAGACAAATCTCTTCCTCAGATAACATGCTCATCTGAGCAATCTCTTGCTAAGGGCCGCAGTGAAGAATGCTGCCATCAGTCCCACTTTGAAGTTGTAATACAGAGATTCTCTGCTAGGAAGGATGACATCGACACACTTTACACATAAAATAGCACTGGTCAGGTTTAGTATACAACTCGAGAGCAAACCTGATATATTCAGTGAGCCATGGGTTCTAAGTCATTGAGTAAAAATTACAATGATGTATGAGTCTTAATCACAAATTTACTTTGTTCTAGGGTTTTTAATTAAGCTTTGGTAGTAGCTGTTTAATGCAATAATTCTAAATAAGTCTTCCTGGAAACTTGTAATGCTGATTTAGTAACAAAAACATTTCTTAACTATTACAGTTTTATTCCAATTGCAGAGTCTTGACAACAGGCAGCAGCAGGAAATCCTATTCAGCAATTCGCAAGACCAGGAAGATTCTAACAGCTTCCCTGAAGGATGCAAAGTTCTAAAACTAAAAGAAAAATCAGGAAATGATTGACATACCATACTACTTTGCATTTGTCCATTTTTGGAGTAATTGCCTTGACATGTCTACTGCTAACTCTGATCAAAGTAATGGAAAACTTCCAATCCTGTCTCTATTGAGATGGGATTAATTTATTCAGACAAAAAATAGTTCAGGTAGCATCAGAATAAAATGTGATGGTAAGACAGGAGGATATTCACAGTTGTACATTGCTATTTACAACATGCAATCGTGTCAATAAAACTAACTGCAACAATTATTGTTTGTGTTCCATGCACAACTACTCCAAGGAGGAAGCTCTTGAAAACTGTTAGAAACACATTCCCAGGATAAAACCCCTGATGTCAAGCAGTACAGACCTCTTCTTTTAACACACAAAGGGCTTCTGCTGTTGCTTTTTTCTCCCCTGTCATACATGCTTATTATTAGCATGAAACAGCATCAAAACTAAGAAAAATGTCTACGTTTCAGTACACAGAGAATGTTTTAGGCAGGGCTGACTGGTACCTGACTTGCAATCAAAACGACTTTCCACAGGAAGACCCTGAGCCCCAACAATCCATGGAGTCATCTAAAATTATAAGCATAGTCTATGAAAACCCAGGCTCAAGTTTTCTACCAGTAGCACTTCTGAAAATGCAGCTAACTTTAAAAGGGTTAACATATCTTCTACAATCACGACACCAACAGTTCTAAAAAGTTTTGTTGGCAATATATATATTTTTAAAACGTTGCTTCACATTATCGAAAGCAAAAAAACAGACATTTTTAACATTCTTGGATCCTCGTCTTCTCTGCTTTTA
The DNA here is from genome assembly GCF_037038585.1 of Patagioenas fasciata. Lineage (NCBI taxonomy): Eukaryota > Metazoa > Chordata > Aves > Columbiformes > Columbidae > Patagioenas > Patagioenas fasciata. Next base: position 7,747,609 of record NC_092526.1, on the reverse strand, counting down.
GGGATCAGTCATTCTCTGGCTCCATGCATAAAGGAACCATGCTTTTTTTTTTATTATTTGTAAATCAAATTGAGAATACTCGCTTATTCATAAAATGAGAAATCCAGAATTAGTAATACCAGAATTCTAGACTTGTAGTTTAAAAAAAAATCATAGAATCATTTTGGTTGGAAGAGACCCTTAAGATCATTGAGTCCAACCATAAAATCCAGTGGTCTGAATTTGTAGTCCCCAATCCTTAAATCTGAGATTAATTTACTAGAACTGCTAGGTTTTGCAATGGCTGAGAATTGTAACACTACTGTAGCATTTCATCTTGGCCAAAGAGGTTTTGCTCACTATTCCCACTGTGCCAGACTTACTGCTTCCCTTCCCTGGTGAGGAAAGGCACTGAACTTCTTGGCCTGATGCACCGATATGGCTTCAGCTCGACTCCCTCAATGACGCCAACACCACAGCCCCATGTGATTTCAGCTGGCTGCTGCAGAAAAGATGTTCCTTTTGCAAAGCCTTCCAAGCCAAAATAGGTATTTTCATATTCAATCACAGCTCAAATAATGTTAATTTATTCACTGCTTTTGATGACGTCTCAGCCTCTTCCACCAGGTAAGAAACTATTTAAAGTTTACAAGTTATTGTACTGTTTTTTCCCTGTATTGCTCTTGCTCATCTTTCCAGCTGGGCTACTGGTCAGAGCCATATCAGGATGTTAAGTATGATTCGCAGTAAACAGAAGAGAAATTGCAGCAAGTTCATTCAGCCACTTTAAGAGAAAATTAAGAATAAAATCAGCAGTGTAAAACTGAAGTAAATGATCTGAAGTCAATGTGCAAAAGCATAGAATTTAGATACCTCTGCAGCAGTGTTATAGAAGAGTCTAAGAAATATTTTCCCTATACTCCCAAGCAGGTCCACTCTCAAGTCCAAAGATGTTATTGCAACATTCAAAACAAGTAGACTATATTCCTACATTAAATAATATCATATGACAAAAGTATGTCCCTCTGGAAAGTAGAAAGAGCGTGCCACTATTTATTGACTGTGCAAAGAAAATCACAGTGAGTTCTGGAGTACTATAAACTCACCTCACAGTCTATTTTATGGCAATTTGATTGTATACATAAGAGATAAGAGTCCAGACTTTTTGGACTGTGTAAATTTACATCATGTTCTTCAGATATGCTTATTTATGCTACTTGATTATTTAGCCTTTGTATAACTGACTGTGTTCCTAGCAGCCTAAATTTACAAATTTCCCATTTTGAAGTGTGGTAAGGAAGCCTGAAAATTTCCATGGAAATTATTGAGATAACTTGATCAATGACACTGCCGGATAAAAGAATACTTGCGATTGAAAACATTATTTTGCAAATACATTTTTGAAATGCAGGAAAGACAATATCCTTTCTTCAAATAAGAATTTGCAACAGCTTCTCAAATATCTTAATAACGTAACTTCTTTCTGCACACTAGATTTCATAAAATAGCCTGCCGTATACCTCCTCATTCTACCAAAGAATAAAATACAAGGTGATTGAAAGGAATGGCCAGGGAGAAAATATTAATTCAAAGCTAGAGCTGAAGCTGCTCTGGGGTAGGATGTCAGCAAAACAGCTGCTTCAGATGGGAACCATGAGATTAGTCAAGTACATACATAAAGTCTTGAAAGGGCTTTAGGACAACTCTGAAATTTCTTCTGCAGCAAGGAGTGTATTCTTGTACATGACAGGAGGTGATCATCCTGTACTTCTGTAGTTATAGACAGATAGACTTAATACTGTTTGTAAAACAGATTTGCAGTAGGTTAAAGCAAATAAAATCTCTGTGCCGGAAAGCCCTTATGATACGGAAGCCAACTTTTACGCGATAGATGTATTTATAGGCTCTTAATTTCAAAGAAAGTCATTATTTATTTTCGGCCTTCTTAGCATCTTTCATAAATATATGACAGAAAAAAAAAAGTCGTGGTTCGGGATCAGTCATCAAGGAGACTACAATAAGCCCACTCTCTTTGCTGGGGCACACGGTACCACACCGTATGTTGAGTTATCAGCCACAAGACTGTACAAAAGATCCAAGAGGCATCTTGGGGCACAACACTGCCAGACATGTTATCCAAAGGTCTAGCATCCATTTATGACACATCTTCAGCTGTTGCCATGACAACACTGACATCTCCCCATGCTGCAAAGTGCTCTTAGTTTGAATATTGTATAAGTGAACATAAATCTTTCATACATCTTATGCAGCTATTGTTTGTGCAATGGGGGCAGTATTCCTCTACTCAGTTTTATTAGAGGAATAAATATTACACAGATCAGTCATACTGTTATTCATTGAACACTGAAAAATTTAAACACCCCAACCCAGCATAACATTAATATTTTTAACACAAAGCAGTATAGAAAGGGTCGCTGTATCTTGAGTGTTTCAACAGATTTTCTGTCCTGAAAAGAACCAGGTGTGTTGAAAAATGAGACCTTCATGATAACTAATTTACCACATGGAAATTTAAACTAGCTCATGTAAAAGAACTTTTTAAAATGCTTCAATTTTCTAAGTGAACATTTTGTGAAGGTTTCACATTGTTTCCAATTAATATGCCTATGAAGACATTCACATAGGCATTATAATGTAAAACTGGCACCCAGTTCTCATGCTGTTATCACTTTACATCACTGCTTTTGATTCAGTTGCTCATCTTCTAGGGGGTGGACCCCTGTCTTTGCAGACAGAGCTGATAATTTCCACCCAGACCGATACAAAACAAGATGAGTTTACTTAGGACTAAATATCTTCTAGGATTGGGAATGCACATACTGCACCAGGCACTGTAACACTAGAGCCAGTGTGTTTCACCTACCCAAATAAATCCACATCCTTCAGTTCCTTTGCCCGCAATGGGTATCAGCCTCTTCTGTGAGTGAACTGTTCTGTGCCCTTCTTTCTGTACAGAGAGTATGGAGCTTCTACTAATGCTTCATAACATATCTGTAGATTTTTCTATTACTTATATACAGATATTCCAGAATAAGATGACATGGGGAGCAGGGTATTTTTGTTTGCAAACACACAGCAATGCTCTAATGACCTATAAGGAAATGCAATAAATAAGACCAGACTCATCTTTAATCACTCCCTGCATTCTCCTATAGGCAGGCAGATATACAGATAGATATTTCATCTTCTTGTTTTTCTTTCAGGCTCACTTTTTGTGGCTGTTGCAGCATTTAAATAGAGTTAATCAGTTCCCTCCAGACCAAAGGCAAGTACTATAAACAGAGCTGCATGGCTCAAGGGGTGCTCTGCAAATGTGTTCAATCAACACTTGGTCCTTCTGGAATAAAGAGGATGTGCCTCTGCATCACATTTAGCCCTTGTCTACTGTTTGAATAGCGTGGCAGCCTCTATCTATGCCCTAATATGATTTAGATTGAGGGTAAAAGGGCATGGGGTTATGCTAAAACTGTATTGCAATGCCCAATTTTCTTCTAATGAGGATACTCTAATTTACATCTGAAAACCTGTATCTACTGCAAATGTGCCAGTTACAAAAGAAGGCATGTGCAGGGCTGGAGCTGGTGAGAAGGCAGATTTAAATTACTGTGCTAGGACTCTTGTTCTGTATGAGTATGTTAATTATTATCACTGGAATAAAGATTTTATTAAGGAAATGAATAAAATCTTGAATCGCAATATTATCCTTTTTTTCTGATTAAATATAATTGAAAATAGCAAGCTTATGAGCATAGCACTTGCTGGCACATGAGATGGTGCTGCTTCAAAAGGTGATAGCTATAGTCATTTAGTCATAATATGCATTAAAGAAAGGATCCTTATGAATGTCACCAATAAATAAGTATCAAATAGTAATCCCTATTCTGTAAATCCCCACAGAAACTGGCAAGTTCAGCCATGTTTAACATCTCATTTAAAACTGGCAAGATTACTCTAATTCTCGTAAGTAACATTCTCTCATTAATTTAGTAGATTATAGGTTCATTATGAAAAGATTTGGAGCTTTCCTGACCTATTGCTTTACACCCCTGAAATCCATTAGGAGGGTCATTGTTGCACACAGACATATAGGTTCCTTTCATCTCTGAAGCCAAGTTGTGTGACTTCAATTTACCATTAATTAGATAATATTTCAGAGGATTATTTGCTAATTGTCCTCAGGAGGATTTCAGCATATCAAAAAATACACAGAAAAAAAACACAAAGCAAGACTTTTCCAAGAAACCTGGCAAGCTCTATGGAATGCAGCCTGTGAATACCCCACAGATGCTTGGGGATCCTTCAGCCACGACAGTCCAGATATAACAACCTACTTGCGGTAACTGCTCCTGGGCAACAGGGTACCCATACTTCAGAATTACCCAACACCAGGCAGGGCTTCAAAATAAAATTATTTTAGTAAAAAGCATGTTTAAGCAACTACTTGACAGATTTGGAAACAGCACAAAAAATAAGTATGATATATAATAGCTATGTGTCATGTGTTAGCTATAGAAATTTCCTTCTTTTTCATTCTGCTAGCAGAGCTGAAGACAGATACAGGGAGCGATTTTTACACTTATAATGACCAAGGACCAATTCTTAGATGAAGCAAGTTTTCCCAAATAGAAATGTTTGCTTGGGGGAGAATTTTCCCTTGTAAACCACCCTACTAAGAACTCCCGAATTCCTCCCTTTTTCCTGTAATGTTTAATTCTGACAGCAAATCCAATCAAGAAATATTTACAACTTCCTTACTAACGAAACACTATTTGTGGTAGCCTTACTTTTAGCTATACAATGGTGCTTTTGAAACATGTAGCCTTTTCTGCCAGACCTAAAAAATATTATTAAAAGTAATATTGGCATGTGGTTTATTAATAATATATTCATATGATGCAAACATGGTTCTTTTTGCCGGAACAGCTCAAGTCTCAGTACATAACATGTATTTTGAGAATCACTTCTCACACAACACCGTTCATGACACTAAGAACTGCACCTTACTGTTTGCTTTTGCTTGAAACTGACTGTGATGGATTAATTCAAATTTGAGGATTTTGATATATTTGGGCAAGGTTACAACATTAGCACAATTTCCAAGATTTGGAGGACATGAATTTCTATACAGTCTTGCTGCCTATATGCTTTTTGCAATACCACATAAATAAAGGTATTAAGATGACTCAATATACTGGTTAAATGAGCTAAACAAGAAATGTTGAATGGTTGCTTCCATTAGAGCTGAGCATATGGTAGTAAATAAGCGCTCTCAGGCAGTATCTGCTTGAAGAAATCCTCTTTTTTCAGCCTTGCAATTATAACTATCCATGCTTTACAGACCTTCTTTCACAGTCCTTCTCAAAAGTTAAACCACAGTTGCCTGATACTCGTGATCAGCTGACATAAAAACTGGGTTCTGGGTTTTAAGTTACTACATGTCCACCAAATGCTACAGAGATTGCACCTAACACCAGTAAATCTTTCCCAAACTGCTACTCGGTCAACAAATTAGACAGCTGTAACCAGAAAGGATGAAATAGGAGGAGAGAGCTGTCCGACTTATCCTAGCAGCAGCAGAGTTTTATTCCTTCGCCTCCTCTCAGCTCACCAAAACACAGCACAGAGTTTTGGCTGCTGCTGCCCTTGCTGTTCAGACTGGCTGCTGCCACATCCTCCTCCGTTATTTCCAAGGCATAGCAATGCCTGTTCTGTTCCAGAATCTCCTACACCCAAAATTTGAGCAACAAGGTGAAGTCACATGACTCACAACTGAGATAAGCAACATGATAACTCAGCCAACACGCTGGCAACCAGAAAAATGATGGATCAATGCTGGCAGCTGCAGACCACAGCCTTGTTTGCTGCTGAGTCAAGCATTTGCAGCACATTTGACAGACATAGACACAGCCAAGTGTGTTTAAGTTCCAGTAGCATGGAAGCATCCTGCCAGGAACTCCAGAGCCACAAAAAACCTAACGAAGACATCGTCTAAGTTCATCAGCCTTCAAGTACTTACTGGATGTGAACTCTGGTCACTAAAGTCACGAGAGCTACTCAGAGAAGTCAAGCATTGTTTATGCAGTTGTAGAACTTGGGTGCCTTGGGTACAACAGAAATTAAAAAAAAAAAAAAATTGTGTACATGTCTATATGTGAAAAAAGCATCTACCTCTTTTGGTGATTCAAAGGAAAGGTAAAAATCCTTACCTATAACAGATTCACAAATACTTCTTATGCTACATTTCCGGTGTAATGTGCTGATGTCTTGAGCTACTGTAGATTGAGCATAGCCAAGAAGATAAATAATAATGTCCTGTGGAATTTGTATATAGCATTCTCCTGCTGAGACAACAAGAATATTTTTTAGTTCAATACAAAGGAAAGGAAAAATAAAAGTATGACCTGCTCAACTAGATCTGATGGTTTACCAGTAAAGAAGACTTTCTTAGAGCACTTTAGGAACACCTGGATTAATCATGCACCTCACAGAGTTGCCTATACTTCCTGAGGGATTGTTTTCGTAAAGAAGCAATACACCCAAGTTTTAAAGGCAAAATAATTAAATAAAAGATACTCCAGTCTTATGTTCTTTTAATTATCAGGGAAGTAATGACTGTCAAAATGTGTTACTATATATTTCAAAGCCTTGTTTTTAAAATTATCTATTATTTCCAAACCCACTGCTGAAGAATCATGTCTGTTTTTTAGCACATCAACCTTTTTGATAGTATTTAGATATCTAAGGGATATTTTGTTATTGTTACAAACTTCATGGCTATAAATACATTGTAAACAGATTATTCTCACTATACCCCATTGAAGATTTTCAATCACAGATGCTCTTATTCACATACACCAAAGGGTAAGGAATTCAGTCATTGAAAAAGGAAAAATAATTGCCAGCATGTATATTCAATGCATGTCTTGTGGTCCAACTTCAAAAACTGGCAATTTCTTTCTTCATTAAATCATTTTATATTTATCTAACCATGCTATCACGCATGTTATCTGAAAGTAGAACTCTAACACAACGTTACTTGTTCAACCTGCCTAATGCCTCCCAAGGACAGCAAACACATCTAGTTCAGTAAAGGAAAAGATAATTTCTAGCATATAATATGAAATTGTTACACTGTCTGTGGCACATAAGTGAAAGGTCCACGGGTAAATATGGTGGGTAGTCTGTGGCCGTTATAGATGTGGTCAGCATACTGTGATATTCACAGAATGCTCAGAGCAAGCAAAGCAAACAGGGAAAAGGATATTCCAAACAAAGCCATCTGGACAAGACACTTGAGCAAAACAATGTCCCATATTAATGAATGTGCAACTAAGGGTTCAGCTATTCTTCTCTTAGTACAGCTAAGGCCCCAGAGGGGAACACATCACTAATCTCTGCATTACAATTATCAGAATGATTTTGAATTTACATTCTCTGGTATACACATTTGCTGTCAAAATTGGCTTCCCTTATAATACTTGTTCACCAAGAGTACAAATGTAGTGATGCTTCAGACTCTCTTCTGAACAGTGTAAAAGGCTGCACCTAGTGTGCATCTGTCCCTCGTTATGACATTTTTATTGGCATCAAACTGCAACAAAATTTTGAGTTTCTTAGTTGTACCACACAAAGACTGCTGGCATTAAAACTCGAAGAGCAGAAGTACTTGCATTTTTATTTTCTCTTGCCAGTTGTCTGCAAAGAAATCTAAGAGGCCTTGCGTTAGATCCAATATGCGTGTTAAAAAAGAAAATCTGATTTGTATTCTTTAAATACCTAGAATAAAATAACAGGTATGAAGTTTTATATGTCTAATAAGCAGCCCTGGAATAGAATTCTTAATTTGCGCTGACAAACTTCCTATTACAAATGCAGACCTTGAAAGGCAAATACTAATGTCAACACAAAAATAATCTGTATCTATTTGCGGGCAAAACAGAAGCACTTAATAACACCAATCATGCCACTATAGTCTACCATAATACTATATTTTAGAAAGTTATATAAAACTCACCTTGTAAGTAGGGTTTTTTGAAAGACTCATTACAAGCTCCTCTAAAAATATTGGATGCTCTAGTGTTTTTCAAACCACTGTACTGTTGTAGGCAGTCTTTTCCCAAAGACAGCTGCAATATATGTTAAGAGGTTTCTCAAAACAAAGCTAAGCCATAGAGAATTTAGAATTAAACTCTACACTTAGATGATGCCAGTTCTGTTTATCCAAGGAAAAAGAGCAACCATGTATGATCAAACATACTAATTTTTATTTTACATTAAAAATTTAAAAATACACTCACAGAAGACCAGAGTAAAATTTCCACACGAGTACAAAACTGATACTGCTCCGGCATAGTGCAATATCAGTTTTGCTACTGAAAATGCTGCTACACACACTAAGTTCCTAGAAACTCCTGGTTTCGACTCGTATTGAGGAGCCACATGCAAACCTTCTTACACTTAACAACTTGCAGCCTAAAGTCACCCTGGAGATGACTAACACAATTTGGCTGAAAATAAGAACATATTTCAATCATGAATCAATTTCAAGCTATAGCATATGCATTGCGGCAGTCTCATCTATGTCAAATGGTATCCAAATTTAGAGAAATTCAAATAAATACATGTAAAAAAATAATATATATAACATTGTGACTTATTCTGAAACTTCCATTTCTCCCAATCTCTCCCCTTCCTCCCACCCTTCCGATATATTAAGAATATACGCCAATGTATCTTGGATTTGTCAATGAAGTAACCCAAAAAAACCCAACCTGTTCTGAATAAGGTTCCCTTTCTCCACCAACTATACCTAATTTTCATTATCACCATATGAATCTGACTTTCTATATTCTTCATTTCTCAGTTTTCATATGCGTTTCCTTCATAATATACCAGACTGATGAATTACAGGACTGAAAACTATCATAATAACTACTCCTAAAATGAAGCCTAAGTACGCTTCAACTCAATTTCATAGTAAGCCAAAGTTGTCTGGGGTGCTCCAAAGTTCAGAATCTCCTATGTCTGATTTTTCAGCTGCTGAAATTCTGAATCTGGCAAGTGGTAGCTGTTGAATCTTATTCTAGAAAATGGGGTGCTATACAGACATCAGACTGCAAAACACCTGAACCTCGGAGTGAAACTGCCTCCTGGTACTCATAGTATTAACACTTAGTTTTTACCAGTACATGGGCAATCAATTAGCATTTCAGTTCTTTTGATGTAGTCATGGACAGTACAGTTAAACACTATCTGTTAAAATACGTAATAAGCACAGGAAGCTGAATTTAACACAACAGCTGTTTGCTACTCCTCTGCCAAACTCGAGTCTCAAGAGATTCCCAATATCAAATATCTGAATAGAGGCAAGAAGAAATAATTGACTCGGAACCATTAATCTTCAACGAAGGACCTTCACTGGTCAAGACTTATGGCAGCTGATGACAGCAGTAGGTATCATACATGAAACTGAAGATGAAATCCTGGCTCCAAATTCCATGCCAAATTCCAACAGTACTTTTGAGCAATTCTTAGCCCCTCTGACTCAGTTTTTGAACTGTCAGTTGAGTGGGAGGTGTGAATTGAGGAAATGTTTTCATGAGTTTCCTCATTTAGCCATTTTTCCATAACATACATTGGCAGAGCTCACAGGGAAGAAAAAAAATAAAAAAACCCCACACCACTCTGCACTGTTCACTGTTTTCCGAGTGAATTACTCAGCTTTTTAGCTAAGCCAAAGCTTACACCTCCCAGGGTTTCCAGAAATGCTGAAGGCTGCAATTCATACTCCTCAACACAAAGAACCAAAGCCCAGGAACAATTCTCTTTCTACAATCATGTTTTTGCAGGTCCCTCATAATATAGATATCCACATGAAACCTATTAAACTTCAAGCTATTACTGAAAAAACTGCTTGGAGACTTTAATGCTAAGAAGAAACACGTTTGCATGAATAATATCAATTATTGTCATAATTTCAATATTCAGCATAGTTTGAACTTCAGAAAAAACTTAAGCAGGTTGGAGTGGGCAGGAATTCCAGAGCAAGAAGGCCAAGAGCTGGCAGTGTGATCTCTGAGGTTCCATTTCCAGTTTTGCTACTGCCTGTTTCTGTGACTTCAGAGAGTATAGTACGTAATGTAAAATGTAAAGATGCCAGGAAGGCCCAGTCAGCTCAGTAAGTTTTGGCTTGCCTTTATGTATTCAAAACAGAGAGAAAAAAAGAAACATCCCTGTCTTTGAAACACTTACTTGAAAAGGGATGAACCTTCAGCATTCCTTGTTTGAGAGAACAAAATGTCAGGATTCAAGTCATCACTACAGGATCAGCTTGGTGAGAGAGCAGATAGAAACGAAGGAGAAAGCTGCTGGGTGAAGGTATATGGAATAGGTGTACAGGGATGCAGCAAAAGTCCTTTAATAGGTGGGGACATAAAGGCATGGAGCAGTCCATTACTAGATCTAAATAGATTCATTTCAGTTCTGATGGTACAGCATCTTTAGACACTGCAACAGTTTCTCGGACTATGTAGAACAAAGAGCTATTGGGGGAAAGGTCAGATCTAGAGTTTTCAATAGGACTCTTCAAGTTTTAACTGCTTCATACTTCCGGGACCCTGAGTATTTAAACTATTTGCAGAGGTGTCTGCCTGGCCCACCCATGGCAAAAAGGCCTGAAGAATGGCTCTCAAGCTACAGGGGAAGGGTAAAAGCTACAAGAAAATGAAGCACCCAAAAAGCTGTCCACAAAGTGTCTGCCCAAACCTGACTGTGCTAAAGAAGATGATATAAGGGGGAGCATGAAGAAACTTTCAAAACAAAGAAATAGAAATGTTTGTAGTAACAGCAGGGAAGCAGCAGAGGGAACAGCAAGAACCAAACCCAGGTATTTCGTTAATGTCTAACACTGCGGTTTACCCATTGCATTGCTGATATTGATCCTGAATGTACAATGTACCAATTGCCAGTTAATTACCTGTCATTAATAAATCAATAAACCACTTTGATCCTTCTTCGATTTAATCTGTTAACCTAGCAGTTTGTCCCTACAACCAGCATTTAAATTGAATGCCACTGCAGGAAGAAACTCAAAAGTCACTATTGCCTAAATAATTACCTGGATATCCTCAAATAAAAAATTCCTTTGTGGGCCACAACACGCATGGAGAGCTGCAGGGCAGGAAGCGTTGCCAGTCAGAGCAGTGCTGCTCTCCAGATACACTACAGCTCCCTGCACATGTCAATCCAGGCAATCACTGCATCGCTGTAAGTCATCATGCATGTAAACTTCTGACAGGCTTTTGTATTTCTGTGCTCTGCTCATAGAGTACTTTGCAATGGTTGGGAGAGAACCCATAACCTAATAAATAAAAAATGAACTTTGTTACAGTCACCATTGGGAAAAGTGCTTTTTAAGTACAATGTGCCACCAAGAATCTTTGGGCTCTCCCCAGTTTGAGGCAATATTTCTTTGCATAGCAACAGCCATTATGCACAGAGTCTGCAGAAACGTATTTGAATGGATCTGTAAGCTTATCACAGCTGATTCTGTTTAAAAGGTAACAAAGAAATCAGGAGGGAGATGAAGTAAAAAAAAATAAAATTCAAATAAATTTTAAACGTAATCCTTCCCAATGGGTCAAATTACTTCTCTTTTCTGTGTCTACCATTATGAGAGCAGTTCTCAGTTACACAGGTTTACTAATTGCCAGTCTCCCCACAAAATGTCGACAAAACAAAACCAAAAATAATGAACAGTCGAATACATAGCACTGCTTTCTCAAGGGACACATATACGTGTTGATGCATGACTGCAACATGAATAATTCAGAATCTTCCTATCTGAAAATGTTTTTCGCATAACTAAGGTCTAAAACCCCTTGCATTCATTAAGAAATATTAATAGCAACAACTGCTAATTTGGGGATTTATTATTGTCATTAGACTTCATTGTTAGCATGCGAGTTTTATACAGACCAGGGACAATGACCTCCTGTCCATGCATCTTCTGAATAAATAGCTTCTCCTTAAAATGTATTTTAATGATATTGATTGGTCAGGTGTGTCACATCAAAAAATGCACCATTTAAAATACCATCGGGGAAACAGCTAACTGGAAAGCTAAAAGGAAGCTTTTAGTAAGCAAGAGCATGAAGTCTGCCAACAAGACAAGGATGTGTCATTTTGTGTCACATCACTGATGAATCTGAGCAAATGAGGTATATATTACATGGTGCTCAGGGACTCACTCTGATCCAGGAGAAAATCTTTAGCAGGAGGAAGGAAAGACAGTGCATCCCGCAAGAGCCATCGTATCTTCTATTAAGGAAAGCCATTCCTGTTCTCTGCTTTTTGGAGACATTAGTAGATAGCGTACATTAGTGACTTTTATTTATGCCAGAGCACAAGTATCACAAGGACGCTGAACTTCAGAGAGGGAAGGGAAACAAGAAAGAGAAAACGCTCCAGGCAACCATTTTTGCAGTGTCCTAAGGCCAGTTAACTGTGTCACATGCAGTTCAAATAGACACCAGCTAAGCCCTACAAAATTCTCAACTATATTCTGTCACGTGAGTGTTAGCAAAGGGTCATGTCCAATTACTGGTTAGCTTTGAACATTTTTTAAAATCAGAAAAGATGTTTATGCTTCTAAAGAGAAGCCCCTTCAAGAAAAGCAGGCCAAACGCCAAACCAAAAACGAAATATCCCATAACCTTTTATAAGTGATCATTCTAATATTAAATAAGGTTAAACAAGCTTCACTAAAATGATTCCATTGAAGTATTTATATTTTGTATTTGTGGCTTTTGTGTTCCTCTGTAGAGCCCACTAATGATAATAGGGCAATTCAATATGCATGCATTACCCGGTACTATCTCATTAGCAAAAACATAAAGCCCAACTACCAAAAAATGTTTGATGGTTGCAATCCTTATACAGTACACCAACAGTCTAAGGGCTGCCTAGGTAACTCCATTAGAATTTTAAGGATTTAACTCATTAAACGAGCAAATACTGAAAAGTAGTCAGGTTCCTCATGCCAGATTTATTGATATCAGACACCTAAGTCCACAGTCTAAGTTTTAATTCATAACTACTTCAGAAACGGTGCACACACTGACCAACAACTTTCTTCAAAGCAAGAGTGAATGATGAATGTCCAAAGGGACAAAATAAGCAGGAAATCAGAGAATTGCTACCAAGTAGCTGAACAGCAAGGACACACAGCTTCCCATGGCATTTGCTGTTTCACTGCTCTCCTCAGTACTTTCAGTCCAGGTCTGCACAAAGTGAGCCCACGGGCCAAGTCTATCTTGCAGCCACCAGTAAGACTATACTGTATTATGTTTTATGTGATATTTCAAGAACACTGAATAATTTATATCAAGTATCACTTGTACTTCCAAATGCTAAGACATCAGAAGGCACTTTTCCAGGATAAAAAATAATCGCTGCATAAGTTGGAAGGAACTGTTCCGCTTAAGCAAAATATTAGCTACCAAAAATATAAGTGATATTTTCAAGTTCCTCCAAATGTTTTCAACTTGCAAAATCAGAACCAGAAAAGCTCATGTCGTGAAGTCAACAATGCAGCAAAGCACAGTTCAACCATTCCCTTAGGTACAAGTATTTAATTGGTCTTAAAAGACTGTATACGTATGATGATAAAAAGTCAGTAGTAGGAAATAAACATATGAAAAACAATGCAGACAGAATTCATTACAGAGGGAGACATTCTCACATTGCGGTAGGGAGAATAGAGTCTATTCTTGGACACAGAGATTTTACACAGTATCCAACCAAGACCATAAAATATTCTTCAGTAAGGATGACTTCCAGCCCTGGCACATTAGATCCTTTAAGCTCAATTAGAAGAATGGGATTTTTCATTGAAATTTTCTAGCAGAAAATCATATGCCAGAAATTTGAACCACTGATGGCAGCATGGCAGTTCTAGGTTTCTCTATAATCCCCTCACGGAGTTTCATGTCACTTCAGAAATTTCTAAACAGTTTCTTTCAGCGGTCTTTCCTATTCTAGGTCCAGGAATATCTTTTTGCTGATATGGACAATTTTAGGGGTCAAGAAAGTACACAGTACCCCCAAAGAAGTCTCTATTTCTACATAAGCTCTTCATTTCCAACATTGCCTTAACCAAATCTCTTCACATGAATGGCTCATTGCATAATCACCATTTAATTATCAGATTAAATAGATCAGACACCTCAAAGGCACTTTGACAGTCTTGCTGTTTTAATACAATGCATCCTAGCCAGCTGACATGTGACGTGCAAAAGCTGATGGTGTAGAACTCCACAGTGGTAGCACCTTCAGGTTCTGACACAAACATAGCTTTAATCTATTCATTTATACAGCACACAGCTTGTTAAAATAGCTTGGTGTTTGGAGTTTATATAAATTTAACCCATGGTGTAATTTTTAAAATTACGATTTCCTGGTACCCTGCTTCAAAGCAGAGCTGTAAATTATAAGACTCCTTCTGAACCCTTTCACTAATAAAATAAATATTTAGTTGGAAATAATTTGCTATTTTTTCCTCTTTTCAAAAAAATCAATGCACATTTACGACTACTATTCAGTGAACACAATTATATTTATTACTGGAAGTACTCATGAGGACTATTACCATCCTCTGCTTTCTGGTAATTATAGTGCTGTTACACATGGAAGATCAACTCATGCCCAAATCAGAGGGCAGGTCAGATGCTGACTGTACATAAATATTTGCTAGTAATTCATTAATGTAATTCTCAGCTACACAACAAGCTTTTCATCCTTGATTCTAACAAAATGCGTTTCAACTAACATTTTGTATTCCCAAAGATAATTGTTGCAAAAACGTGTCTCACAAGCAGATATTAAACAATCTTTTCATTAATGCTCACAGGCCTCCTACTGAAATTCTGAATGCTTACTGAGCATTGGCACAAAGTTCAAAACATCATATACTCTAAAACTGGACTTCATATTTTTCAAAAACTTGTTAACACAGGGCACACTATGACAAACACAATGCTAAACTTCACAGGTTTGAACTGCTAATTCCCACCATGTAATGGGTTAGATTTTGAAAACAACCAGTCTGATGAAAGACCGGTGTACTGGCCTATGAGCCCTGTGGAATTAATAAAGAAGATTTTGAAAATATTACAGACAAACTTCCCTTAAAATGGAGAAGGTATGGAAAAGAGTTGGAATATTTCTATAACAACTCATCAGAAACAGTTTAAGAAAAACACCGTGTAATGCAAAACTATCCACTGGGAGAACATTCAAAGAGATGATCTGAAATACGAAGAGTCAAGATTAGGTCTCTGAAATCAGTATTTAAATGTTTCTTCTTCAATGGTACCTTCTCAGTGGCACAGAATAGTAATTATGACCCAATTCACAGGCATTTAGTTGCTAGTGATAAATAATAAACCAAAACCATAAAATACGCAATGTAGTACAGACTCAGGATCTGCATCTGTAGTTTTGAGACATGATCAAGACAACAGCAGAGTTTAGGTCCAGGGAACCCACAGAAACAAAGAGGACCCGGTTAAAATGTCCTTGAAGCCACAGGGCAAGGTTATCAATGTTATTTTATTTAAAGGCAGGTAACAGCTCAAGAACAGGTACCTGCCCTCAAAGTCAATAATCACTGTACGTATAACCTAGACGGTAGACTTCCATTTAAGAATGATAAACACATAATAAAAAGTATAGAGGTCAGTGATCAGAATGGTTTATAATCTGCTATTTAAGCACTTGAACAAAGCATAATTTGAGATACAAAACAAAAGGGCACTTGGGAGAGAAAAAAAAATAAAAATACACAAACACAAAAAACCAGGGATATGAAAAAAGGGAGGCAAGTGGACAAGAAAGGCAATTTGCAGTTGTTCTAAGGTTTATAACTTCTAAAATAGTATCCTAAATTATTAAGCATGTAATTTAATTGTAATGGGATTTTTATTCTAAAGGCTATTTCTTCAGAAGAGAAAGATTTTTCAGAATATCTATGCCCATAGGAAAAAATAAAGACATTAATAAAAGAGTAATGATCAGAGGGGACAAATTATCTACCGATTTTTATCCCAACAACCCACCGTACCCACCAGACCTGACTCTGAATTTGTATTTGTCTTCCTTTAAGAATAAATTGCACCAAGACAGAAAACTGGAATTTGGGCTGTGTCTGTTTCCTCATTCTCTGCAGTGGGGTGAGAAAAGCAGCACCATGCCTCTTGTTTATTCCTCCAGGGGCTGAAACACAGGCAAACACAATTCCTGTCTTTCTTAGAACTGTCAATCTCTCACCCAACAAACAGCATTTAGGGTAACATTCTTTTCCAGAATAAGGTTGTTTCTCCTTTACCAACCTTTCTTTTTCAATTTTCAACCTCAATTACAAAACGATTGCTTTCTCAAGTACTTCTGGAAAATCTAATTTAATTTTTTAAGATGACAAGCTATTGAGTTGCCTGGGACTGAAAACCACTCAAATGCCAACTGCTTTGAAGTCCACTGTTTTCAAGGTTGACCTAACTGCAGCTAAAGGCAATTAATCGTATGAACTACATCAGCAAAACAGACTCATTTCATGAAATATCAGAAATACCACAAAATTACTTGTAGAGGGAGCACAGAAGGGAGGAGGTTGCTTAATATTCCTAATCTGCTACGTAGACCATCTATCCTTCCATTAAAAAAAAAAAATAAAAGCTAAGAAACTTTTCTGATTTGAAAAAGGGAGTGGAAATGCATAAAGAATTCATGTCTCCAGGTCCTGCTGCTTTCACACCATCCCTTAAACCTAAATTCTGCCTTTCAATAACCCAGGCAAGTCAGGGAGAAAGAAAAGAAATTGTCAATTAATTTTGGATTCACAAGCTTGACAGTTGTTCAAAGCAGCTACCCCTGCTATTTTTACTCATCTCAAAATTCAACATACGCTACGTGCAGCGTTATGAATCACTAGGTTATTTTCTAAACCAGCTCAGCTTTAATCATCATTCCACAAAACAGAAAAGTAACACGACGTTCTAGATCCTTCACCAATATCTGTGGAAGTGGGCACGGCACTAAAGGCAGACACTGTACATGGGTTTTTCAGTGTGATTCAGGATCATAGCCTACGTGAAATAAAATAGCAGAGTACAGTACCCCTTGCCAATAAGAGAGTGAATGAAAAACTGAGAGAATTAATAACTGTCAGTGATCAAACATTGTTGTCTCTCCACGTATCAAGCAGACAAAAGTTTGTCTCTGTATGGAGCAAGGAGAAAAATCAGGCCTGCCGCACTTCTGTACTGCTGTTGGCCACTGAAAACAGCATCCAGCAGTATTTTTAAGCTTAGATTTTCAAACAGTCCATGTAAATGGATCTGGGCAGCATAAATAATATATCAAATATACTCCTAAATAGTGTAAATAAAACTGTGTACTAGTAAATGCTACAACTAAAGCACGTGTAATTGGCCTAGAAAGCAGAGCGCACCAGTTTACAACTTAGAACTGAAACATGATGCTCCTTTCTACACATAAGTCAGTCTTACAGTGTACAAAAAATAAAAAGGGCCTGCTTTTACTATTCTCTGTGTAAATTAAATTAAAAGTGAATAGCTACATTTTCAACAGGGGCTACTGCTCCTTCTCTGGTTCTCAGTGATTATAAGCCTTTCAAAATGGACCTGAAATTCCACTTAAAAATCCCAGCTCCTGAAATCAAAGAGTGTTTTTCTCATAATTTGCTCATCAGTTGCCACTGCCTCAAAGGCAGCATTCCACTCTGTGTCATTAGCACTTCCATAAAAAATAATATAAATTCAATGCTTAGACATTCTGTAAAATCACAGCCTACTATAAACCACAGGAATTCACTCAAATTTCTGAGTCTGAATTTGTTTTTTCAGTTTTTTTTTTTTAAATCCTTGCTTCCAAACACTATAACACAACACAGTTCTGGAACAATCCTTTGCTCAAACCTTTTGTCCTTCCAGAGAGCAAAGAGCAAAAAAAATAGCACTTTTTTCAAGGAGCCATTAGATTTCTCCTAAAATAAGAATGGGAACAGATGAAGCAAGAGAGACATAAAGCACTGTTAAATATAATTGTGGGACATGAAGGGTTAGGTTTTGTTCTTCAGCTTTGAGTTGAACACCACCACTGAATCTGAAGAAAACAAGATTAACGATCTATTCATGAACAGAAAATCGTGTTCAAGTTACAGATTTCATCATAACAACCAAAGGCAGAAAGCATTCCAAAAACATTGCAGGCCAAGTGGAATGTTTTTAATGGGGGAAAACAAATACTCCTTGCAATTCTTAATACTGTTGGCAAGTGACATTCTGGACCTATTGCAGAAAAAGGAAAAACCCTATAAAAGCTTCACTGGGGCCAGGGTTCTCATCCCTGCCTTACATGCTACAGTGTTAGACTTGCAGGTGACATGAAGTTTTGATCCCATCCCACCCAACCTCAGTAGGAGGACTGAAGATGATCTAAAAAGACAGTATTAGAATTCTGGTGTGTGTTTGTTTGTTGTTTTTTTAAATAGATGAAGCCAAGTGGAGGAAATTCAACAAAACCATACGCAACTACATTAAAAGCTCCTTCAAGATTCTGGGTACCTTCTCCTGTATTTCTACAATTTCTGTAACTATCTTAGCAGTGTCATTTTTACCCTAAACTGTCGGAATTCTGGAAGATATTCTACACTATACCAACACGTGGAAAAACATATTATTTCATGAGAATCTCAAAGCCTAAAACCATGTTCTTACTAAGGCTTATGAATACGATGTGAATAATCCAAATCAAAACAAAAGGAACAATTACATCAGTCATTTAAAGTCCTAATTTCTGTTTAATTTCTGATTCTTCATTTTAAATTAGAATGACCCAAACTGAGTGCAGCCCTCAAAACCCAAGTGCAATGTGGTGACAGGAAAATTCTATCAGTATCAGAACTAGAAAGTGAATTCAGATTTTCTAGAGCCTATTTTTTGACTGAGCTAAAACAATTTACCTACATTTTAAAAAATCTGGATTTTATGAGGTAGTAAATGAAGCACGGGTAGTAAATGAATACACTCTATCCTGTTAACTCCATTGTAGGGACAGAATCTAGAGGCATAGGGACAGAGGAGACATTCGAGGACCGTTTGCTGATAAATTTTTAAAACACAGCAGCAAGATTCACAGAGCTTGATTGCTTCAGTGAAAATCCCACCTCTAAAGCGTGAACAAGAGTTCACTGCAAGTATCTGCATAATGGAAATGTCTTTCTTTGAAGTAGACTGATTCTTAGGGTCATTAGTCCGCTGTTTCCAAACAGCCACAGTGCGTAGGGCATAGTGCTCGGTTTACCCTCCATGCTTATTTATTTTATTTTGTGGCACCTATGGAACACTGAATTGGAAAGCATAGCCTCACTATCTCTTTTATATAGTTTTATTCTTTGTGTTTTGTGCACTTTTTTGCAAAGTCAAGTCTTCACAGCTATTGATCTCACCCTATGTCATAGGATTTCTTTTGATTGCAGTGAAGATAATGAAATACCAAGTATCTCCAAAACAGAACTTCCTTAGCAACATCTTCTGCTGGCCCAGGATGTTGACTTTCCGTATCTTATTTTTTTCAGTATCATAGCACATGAATGTAAAAATTGATTCTGATCAAAGTTACGCAAGTGAAATCAAGGCAGATACATTACTGTGAGTAGAAGAGCTACACATGATCATTAATGGGATCATTTCCCTGCATCTTACCTAACCTGCTAGTGAAATAATTATATAAACATACAGAAAGTTAGAATGTAGAAAACAGATTGTAAATGTTTAGGTCTAATAGGTGTTCTTGCACCATACAGTAACTAATACTTTTTGCAGTTCCAGCTCACTACAAATGTGAAGCCCAGGCCACCAGGAAAGGCAAAGTACATCATCTGTATTCATTCCTAATTCAAGCCCAGAGATGGACACATTCAAGCTGAAGACCAAATCTGCTGCTTTTTGCAATAAAACTGCTGTGTAGCTGCAAAACTGCCTGTAAAGCACACGTAGCACTACCACGTCTTAAACTACAGTTAACTGTGAAATGTATCACTTGGATTATAGTTAAATAGATTCATTACAACCAAAGGTCAGGTCCTCATGTGTCTTCTGCTTTTGATGAATAACCTATTTATACTTGCATGAGAATTTCTGAAAAAAAAAATAAAAGCTGAACAGCTGAACACAGCAAGCATTAGCAAAAGCCATTCTTTACCTTCAAAAGTGCCTTTTCTCCAAAGATTTCTGAGTGTTTCAAAACTGACAGTCTGGGACACTGTCCTTCTGAATTAAATCAGTTTTGTATCATTATCTGCCATAAACAACCTTGCTCACTGTGCCAATCAGCAAGGGAATTGTCTGTAGTGCAGAAGAATACAAGCCAGGTTTTATAACTCTTGTCCCATAGCTGCCCCAAGTCTCTTGAGAGTTTACTTCATCTGAAACTGAGAATGCATTTTTAGAAAGAGCGCATCCACGCAACGTAGCTCCTTATTTCACAGCACTTAGCAAGACACCACATAGTTTGTACTCTGGCTTCAAATCACAGTATCTGCATTGCTCATGTTCATACATTCACATTAGATTCCAAACCAATGTATTATTTCTGCAGCTTCTTTGCAATTCAATTGTGCAATTTGTTTTCCCATGTGCCCTCTACTACGCAGGACAGGATAACTGATTATCACCTCCCTGTTTATCAAGTGGGGTGCTGCCAAGTTTGATGTGGGTTTTACCCTGGAGGATCCACTGGCGAGTCAGTTTCCACCTGTATTTAGTATTGACATCACCAGATTCCATCCCTGCTTCCCAACTGGAAGCATGTCTGCTTGCTTCAACTATGTGAAAGTCATGGAAATCCTCAGGCCAAACTACATTTTTAAGACTGTCATTAAAAGAAAGGCTGAATGTGCTCACCTCTATACAATATAACAGTAAAGAATACACAAAAGAATACACAATAAATCAAAAAGCTCCCATCTTTAAAAGCACTCAGGTCACCTGCCTGTATGATAATTAGACAAGCCTCTGGCTTTTCCTCATTCCAGGAACACCCAGCATTGCCAGCATACAGGAGAACGGTGAGGACACTGGGATTGAAAGCAGCCCTGCAAACAAAGTCTGTTTCAAAGACTTGACAACCACAAGACAAGACATCAAAACCTTCTCAGGACTAACCAATAGATCCAGCAGATTCAGTGTTAGCACATAATCTTCCATCCCTAAGAACTTCTCTGTGTGTCTTGCCCAATTCCTATCCATACCCTCAAATGCTGACTATGCCATATGAGGCTGCAACAGCTGCAAAGATTAGGCAATACAACAATTCTTCTGTAGCTCTTCCTCAAATCATCTACGTGAAGTTTCTCCCCATGCCATGCATTGAAATAACAAGTATAACAGGCTCAAAAAAGAATGCATCATCACAGAATCACGTACCTTATGTACTCAATAAGTGATGAGTATTTGATCACAGAAAATTGATTCCATCAGTGATAAGCACAGTCTGTCTTAATTTTTAAACAGACAACACAATATTTCTGGTGCTTTTTTTGTTTTGTTTTATATCACTATCATATTTAGCAAATGTTTTTTTCCTGTATTACAGAAGCTGTGTATTATTTTGGCTTGCTTTTTGTAAGAGCCAAATTTAACAAGGTTTTTTTCTGCTCAGCAGAAAACTGCATTGCAGCAGGAAGTCTATGCAGAAACTGCATATAGTACACAGCAAGAGCAACAAATCACCAACCCCACTAAACTGCAGTGTGCCTAACAGTCACTGCAAAACAGCATTTACTTCACAGCGAACTCTAAGAATACCAGCAGGAGATATAAAGTTAAACTACATATGCAGAAAGTTTATTATGGTTGTAAATCGACACGGCAAGACTGTCTTCCCCATTCCAAAATAGGTGAATACAAACTTTCAGCTACCTAAGAAATCCATCGGGGACATCATTCTGGTTGTCAGAATTAACGTTCATTTTGGTAGACTTGCTTAGCATTCATAAATGGATCCTTGCTTAATTTTTCAGGATTAGAGACACATCCTCCAACACCATAGCAATCTTCAGGGACATACATGCTGCAGCTACTCTGACCCATTAGACTCCCGTATCATTTCCCTGTGTCATGTCCTGAAAAATATTCACAGCTCAGTTACAAATTATCAGCAGATTCTTACAGAGTGGTAAATGCAGTAACCAACTTGTTTATATATTCTATGAAAGACGTAACATACCTAGTTTTAGAAGGTCACACCTGAGCCAGCCAAACCCTAAATGCCTGTTCAATTCCCAGGAAGGGGGGGGAAGAAGAAGAAGAAGAAGAAAAGAAAAAGCATTTGGTAACCTCATGACCTCATGGAATCCAATTGCACTTTTGATGCACCTTTCAAACCTTATTTGAACTGTGCAGTGCTGAGCTTTATTACAAAAAAATTTCAAAACCTCTGGCTCAGTTTTCCAAAAAAAAAAAAAAAAAAGTTAAAAGTACGTGCAACAAACTTAGCACAGCCCTGCAAAAAATAACATCAGACTTGTGCTGACATGAAAAGTTACACTGAACATTGGGTCAAATATACAGCTACAGAAAACAGGTTATTTCTTGAAAGTCAAGGCCTCAATAATGTGTTCCTGACAACTGTTAATGGTTAAAACCATCTTACTTGCTACTCAAATACACCTTAATTTTTTTTAAACTGTCATCCTCCATAAGGATCTCTTCCTTGATCTCAAAAACTTCATGCACTTAGGATTCAAGGAAGGTTATTTCCTAGTATTCTCCCATCTTCTGTTTCTCAATGGTATTAGTTTAACACTAGTTTTAAGTTGTGAAAAGTTATTTCCAACATCATCTGACCAATGAAAATGGTTCCTCAAAGAAACAGAAGAAACACAAGTTTCCCAGCACTGAAAAACAAATGTTCATAGCATTTACCTTCCTCTTCCATCTATGAAAGGGAGGAGGAAAAAAGAAACCACCACACCAGGAAAAGGTCGAAGGCCCCAAGTACTTCACTTCACGAGATGCACAATGCAAAGCTCTTCCACCAACAGCCACCACCATACGCAACTGCACAATCCTGTCTTCTTACTTTCAGTAATCTAGCACAGCCTTTACTCTGTTCCAGGTCAGCAGCAAGCAGGCTAACTGCGTCACCAAAATACAAACAAGAATAACACCACCACATTCTTCAAAACCCAGCCACCCAAAACATATCGCTCAACTGCAAAGTTACCACTGCCCCGGCAACAAGAAGTCAAATACATCTAAACACGTTCAAATCACAAGGATTACAGCACTAAAAATTCTTATTTATGAAAGAGCCTCCACAACACAAATCACAGCAAACCATGGAAATTATCCCACAAATCAGCAGGTCTAGAACTGATTTGCAGCCTGCAATACCTGCCTAGAACTGCACACACAAAATTCAGAGCATGTTGTGACTGTGGAAGACTTAGGATACACATAAACGTGTCAACTACTACACAGCAAAACACTCCAGTTTTTTGGCAGAAAATTCAGTTACTTTTTCATGTATCAAAAAACTGATGTGTACAGATGGAGAAGAAGCTTACAGCAGTAAAATAATTTTCCCAAGGCTACACATAGGATTAGAACAGTCCCTGGAGCAAATTCTTGGCTGGGTCTCTGTGAACCCAGCAGCATCTGAGTTAGCATTAATACACTTTTTTTTCTCAGCACTTAAAAACACTTGTGAAAGTTTAAACAGGCTGCCTTCAGCAAATATTATCTCACAAAAATGAAGCACAAAACAAGAGTTAGTATCAAAAAAACCCACAAATAAACAGCAACAAAAAAAACAAAACCCACACACCACAAGAAAATGCTAAAAGGAAATATGCCTGAAAACACCTCATCTAGTATAAGTCCATCCTATCATTTGCCACGTGCTTATCTGTTTCAAATTGAAATAAATACATGGAAGTCAACAAATCTACATACTCCCACTAAAGATCTGTCCCTATAAACTACTTTACGTGTATGTAGGATATTTCAAGCCTAAAGATTCCATAAGCCATTAAACATTACTTGCCATTATCCCTTAAATCTAAGTCTTGTTTTCATCCACCAGATGCTTCTCAGCAGGGAAATGTACACACAATAACCCAATGAGTACCTCTTAGTGGGAGAGTAACAGGAAATCTCCCTTCAAGTTGGGTTTGCTCGAGGGTTCACCAGGACTCAAAATAACAAAATTTATCATTTTGCTGCCCACATCTCAACATCACATTTTTTTCTTGTTTTTCAGCATGCACAAGCAGTAACTACGGGTTTCCCACAATCAGAAGTCATATAGTAAAAGACACATAACTATGAATTTTACCTCCTTAACTAACAATCTCTACAAATTAATTTGCTGACCTATTTTTTCATGACTAGAGAGAACTCTTAAAGAAGCTCTCCTTTTCTTGTCACAGCTAATTACACACAGAAAAATCAAGTCATGCTCAATAAAAAGCAGACATGGTTTACTATCAGTTTCTCATGTGCCACAAAGATGAGCAAATGAATTGGCTCTTTTGGGTACCATTAGTTCCACATAGTCAGACATTATAGTCCCATATATGTTAGCTGCAGCAGCATGTCAGAGAATAGTGATGTCTACCAAGCCAGGAGGTAGCGAATAATTCTGCAGGCACACATATAGCCCTCATTCAGCCTCTTACAAAAAAAAACAAGCTGAGACAGATGCCTTTTACCTGCCCTTCTGTATCCTCAGCAGCATGCACTTACATACACATCGATCAACATAAAACACTGCTGGTACAGGCTGTCTTATTTTTTCTTACTCGTAACTCCTTAGCCATGTAGTTAGGGAGTGATTTGCCACCGCTGCAATTACAATCAGTTTTGTCACTAGCTTCCTCGGTGCTAGCCAGGTCTGATGCTGGTTACTTGGCTCTGCCCTATGTTTTCCATGGAACTGTTACAAATGGAATCAAACTGTTCCAAACATCACAAATCTGTTAATAAATATCTGAACTCATTTGTTGCTTTGAAAGAGTGTTCTTATCATCAAGGATCACAAATCATTATTTTGATTCAGGTAAAGTAAGTTATGTCATTCCAACAAAATACTATTTCTAAGGACATTTCTAATTTGGACTTCAGCATTTCAAGAATACCTTCACCTGCATATCAGTTGTCTATCAGGCCCACCAGAATGGGAATGTATGGATCTACTTTTCCGTAGTTACACATCCTAGCTGACACTGCAGGCTGCATTTCCATTCTATTAAATCTCCCACTGAACAATAATAAATCTTTCCTCTAAAAATTGGGATTTTTCTTTTCGGAGCCTGGGGAAATACTGTCATTACTTGGCCATTGAAATGTTTCTTTAAAAAATATGATCTGAGGACCATGCACTTGGAGGTATATTTTCTCCACCTTGATATATTGAAAAGATACATTATACTTAATGGTTCTTTGATGCGTAATCTCTAATAGCAGAAGATAAACAGCCTTCATATCTAATGAGAAATCTTCATTTAGAATTCAGCTGAGGATCCTGTTCTGCAGTAGGTCTTACTCATGTTCTCAGAATTGCACCTAGCATGAAAATGGCCCAGAGATCTCTCCAGAAAGAAGAGAGTTTGTGGTGCAAGTACCAAAAGCCACTTATTCTGCAGCAGTTCCTGGAAGGCAGATGCCTCCTGTCTAACTATTTTTATGCTGTTTGTCAGACTATCCCCCTTCCTCTGCAGTTTTTCTGTCTAGCAGAAATACCAGCTGGCTATTTCTGGTCACTCTTCTTTGACTAAACACTGACTAATCTGCTTCTTCTAACTCTGAAGCTGAGCTTATCTGTCCCTTTTTCTGCACATCCAGAGAAAAATGCATGGTAACGGGTCATACACGAAAGTCAGAAGAGATACTAGGAAGCTCTTTATGGATTTTCTGGAGAAGGCTGGTTTGCAAATGAAAGTTAGTGTCTTTAAAAGTTATCTTGCATTCCCCAGTCTCCAGACTTTTGTTTTCAGTCTTTACCAAGGATATCCTACAACCCTTATTTGAACAAAACTGATTTGACTGAGTTGTACTACCCTTTCAATACCATGTATCAAAGTTTTCTCATCTTTCAATCTGAAAGACTTGACCAGCTGATACTACAGTTGCTTGACAGGATATTGAAATCTATGAACACAAACCAGATATCAGAACAACTGTAGACCCTTATTATCCAAGTACCATCCTCTCCATGAAAAAAGACATCAAACAACCAAACCACCTCACAGTATTTTTACCTATGTTTATTTTAGACCAATATTTGTGTAATATTTTCAGTAAGATACAACAACAGATTGATCAAACCACATATATACACTTTGCAATGTGCCGGAAATACACACCACTACAGTGGACAAGCACAGCTGTTTAAAAGAGTAAAATAGGGTTGGTGTACAGTTTATCACCTACAGTGATAAATTAGGTTTTTTTTCAAATGAAATAGTAGGTTAATTTAACAAACCGGATTTTTCACAAGATCAGTATTAACTCTCCTTTTTGAGATAAGGTTCATAGCACGTAACAAACAGGAGTATCTAGGACATAAGTTTTGCGCTTTTGCTGGGGATATTTTCAGAAACACAAGTGTCCTTCATTAATATTGGGTTTTTAACCCCAGAAGGGACAGCACCACCTATTTAAACATCACCTTCTGTTATAACATTTTCTCCACCACCAGCCTATACAAAACCACAGCCCCTCAGACGCTCCCATTTCTCACCCAGCACTTCCATTGCTTCACCAGAGCTGACACAGGGCAGCACGACCCACAGGACATTCTGCTGCAACATGGTATGGGGCTGCTAGGAGCTATATTGCATCGTAAAGAAGCAGGTATTATTTACATGATTATTTTACTGTTATTAAGTCCTCCTACAGTGCAGGCATACCAAAACACGATGAGTCATCTGCAAATAAAATTCTCTACTGAAGGAGGATTAAAATCTAATAAGCTTCGACTTTCAGCGAGAGGAACTCAAACACTGCTACTGAAAAATCACAGAGAATAAGTGCCAAGAAGTAAACACCAAGAGCTATCAGCTTCCCCAGTAAAGCAAAAACTATAAACGTTATTAAAAAAATTAAGTCAGGTCCAAGTTTACATTGTGGTGTTTACATTTTGTTACCTACTAAGTTAAAAATTACATTAATATTTAAAAATTTCTGGCAGAAGTGAAGAACACATAAGGAAAAGAAAGCTCTGTTCTGATTTTCATCACTTTCATTGCTGCCTGAGAAGTGTGTTTTAACTTAGTAGTGCTTTACAACCTCACAAATTTCAAACAATAAAGTGATACTGTACAATGAATATTAAACATTTTCTTCCATTAATCTTGATTTTCAGCTCCAGATACAAAGAATTACAAGTTCATCTTTGCCAATAAGCAAAAAAGTGCATTTTTAAAGTTGCAGAGCGTAGGAAATATCTGATAATCTATGAAAATCAAATTCTACTGGTATATCAGGCTTTCATAAAGAAATCTGTTAACATGTTCATGCCTTTGCACAAGAGATAAGCCTGCAACAGCCGAGGTACCTCTCTGTAGAACCGATACTACAGCGATCGATTGGAAATACATTTGACTTTTAAGACTGCAGTGATGTTCCTTCAAAGGGCAGATGTACAACCACTTACCTACGTGATATACCAAATAAAGCAAAAGCAGCAACTGAAACTTGTACTAGAGAATAGTTTTAATTCAATTTTATACAGAAAAATCGAGTAGTTTTTTACAGACAACAGTTAATACCAATCACACACAATAAACATAATATTCCGTCCTTTTCTAACTATTTTTGTCTACTTCTAGCCAAGACACACATTTTTCATCCACTACAGGCTAGGGATGGCTGTTGGGCACATCATTCCCACATCACCCCATTATTGCCAAGCAGCATGCCCAAACCCTGCCCATTTAATGTTCATTTCTTCTATTCCCATTTGCAAAATTCACCTTCTACCCACATCTACCTCTTATGGCACAGTATCATTCTCTCAGGCATACTAGTAGGATCCATGACACCAGCCAAATTACTTAACACTGCCTAGTTATATTCGTATATTGTGCCTTGCTACACACCTGGTTTTTCATAGTTGGAACCTCTGAATCAACGAACACAAAGTTGGCTTTAATGGAATCCCAGCACAGATCTGATGGCAAAACTGAAGGCCAATTTTAAGTGTCTAAAATCTTCTGCTGTAAAATAAATATATATTAGAACATGTATATTTATTTCATATGGTATAAATTATGTAATATGGATGTTAACTCATTTAAAGTATGTTACTGTTCTTACTAGTCTACATAGTGCACAGACTTCTTTCAGATTTTTATACAAAGAACACAACAATCCCAGAAAGAAAAAGAAACAAAAAATGGGAAAGAATTGTGGTTATGATTTTTACACTAAATAGCCTAGACTTAACATACTTCCTCATTCTTTATGAAATGCTGTTATAGCGCTAGTATTCCCTCAATATCAGCATCCTGTTTTAATTTCAGAATTCTTTGGGATGATCTCTCATGAGGAAGGAATTGGTACTTAGCACAAAGAATAATTAAACTGCCATTTTCTAATGCAAAAATACAACAGGCTCATAAGTTTTAAAGGTTAGCATTTAAACATAAACTCCAACACAGCAACAATTTTTTAAATTGTTTACTGTTCAAATACATAGACAGAGATCATTATATAGCCTGTTCCAGATTTCAGACTTCTATCATCATTTTGCCTGCCAACTAAGGAAAAGATTTCATGATGTGTGAAGAATTGCAGATTTTAGACCTATACTTCTGTTCAACAGCTATCAGTCTTGAACTTGACATCCATATGCTATTTTCTCCTCCCAAGAAAGTCACTTAGACTTTTGTATGCCTAAAAAAAACACATGCCCTTACTGGCCTCTCATTTCATTTTCAGTGAATGAAAATTGCATTTTGCTGTTATAAGTACAGACTGACCTATACAAAAGGCTATATTTGCTAGTGCTGCACAGACAATGTATTTTTTTTTGTCCTTTAGATCTTACGTATAACACGTTTAGGACCAAACTGTTTTTGACTGTATTTATGCAGCTATAACGAGGACGATAGGGTTGCACAAGTGTCACCAATATCAGAACACTACCTTGGGAATTTAAGTTCTATATTTCATTAACACTTCTGTGAGACTTCAGCCCTGAAGCATCTGTCTTTTTGTAACTGATGTAATGAAATGCCCTGAGAAACATGCAAAATGTGGGATCTGCATCCTATCACACATCAGTTCTATTCTGTATTTAGCCTTTACTTGGTTTTAAGGGTCTGTATGGTATTGTGAATTGAAATGTAACTCTCTGAAGAAATGTAATGTGCTCCACTGAGGGGAAAAGATAGACAGATAGACAGACAGATAGACAGACAGAATCCCTCAGGTCTTTAGGAGTGAGAAATGCAATTCTGTATAGCTCCTGGAAGAGAAAACAAGACCAAGGCTTTTTATGTGGTCAGTGATCCTGGAGAATTCTGTTTAGCTACCCAGCTGAGACACTATCAAACAGGTCAGAGTTCTGAATGCCCATCATTTGTCTGAAATTCAGTGACCTTTAAAGAATGCTGAATTGGATATCCAAACTAAAGGGCCTCAGAACCATGATCTTTCATTTATGTTCTTTGTTAGTATTATTATTCACAGCTGTGCCCAGGGTATACTAAGCATTGTGCAAACATAAGGGAAAGCTCACATATATTTAATTTTTCAAGCAAGAATAGGAATGGGTCACTGAAAAAATTATATATTCATCAATGAATTAATAGAGTCACTCCCCAACTCAGTTGTCCAAGTAGTATGCCTGAGATAAGGAGTGACAGATTACATCAATACATCCACATCTGAGCATCCAGAGGATAACACTTTAAATTGCTCAATGTTTGTCACATGTAACTCCATTTGCAGTGCACCAGAGTAGCATAATAGGGGAGGAGGATCAGCAGTCATGTCCTACAGCTAATCAAAATGAGATTTCATGGCTCAATTTAGTCATTCCAATGAAGAAAGTGCACCTGGATCCATACTATCTAAGGCTTGTTGGCATTTAACTCTGCCTGTTAGAAAGTCTGAACTGGGATGAAGCTTTTAGCTGAAAGCAAGCTCTACCATGACATTTCTGAGCATATGGACCATACATTTCAAACAAAACTCCAGTAAGCGGAACATCAATTTAATACATTATTTTTCAGTAATTAATTTTGAAACACAAATGATTTTGTATATAAAATGAGAAAATCAGTTTCTTTGTATTTGTTTCTAATATCTTAACCATGGACCAATAGCTAATCCTATAAAATACTCCCACTTACAGAATTGCGTCTACCAAGTTTCCATCTGATATACTTTATAGATTAATAGAATCATGTTGGTTGGAATAGACCTTTAAGACCATCAGGTCCAAGCATTAACCTAACACTGCCAAGATCACCTATAAACCGTATCCCTAAGTGCCAGTCTATGAATCTTTTAAACCCCTCCAGGGATGGTGACTCCACCACTGCCCTGAGCAGGCCGTTCCAATGCCTGACAACCCCTTCTGTGAAGAATTTTCTCCTAATATCCAGTCTGAACCTCCCCTGGTTCAACTTGCAGCCATTTCCTCTCGTCCTACCACTTATTACTTTGGAGAAGAGACCAACCCCCTCCATGCCACCACCTCCTTTCAGGCAGTTGCAGACAGTGATAAGGTCTCTCCTCAGTCTCCTTTTGTCCAGGCTGAACAGCCCCAGTTCGTTCAACTGCTCCTCATCAGACTTGTGCTCCAGGTCCCTCACCAGCTTCATTGTTCTTCTTTGGATGTGTTCCAGCACCTCAATGTCTTTCTTGCAGTGAATAAAATTCACCTTCTCAAAAAGCCAGTGCATATATACTACACCAGACTAAACACCAGGTTAGGACATCAAATCACAGGCCTATTGGTTGCATTCAAGTTTTCAGGTATTTCTATAAAGCTAAACCCATAAATGTGTCTGAGTGATCTCTAAAGCAACCCTGAGGACAGATTTCACAACCTGCCTACTGTTTATCCAGCATTTTGCAAACAGCCCAGCACCGGCTCTTCCCATGCACCATTCACACACGGGGCCTATTCAGGCGCACCCTGACCACACTGGGACATGCTGGCTACAAGTTCCATCTCGACGGCTGCCTCATGAAAGCCCTTTACAAAGCCTACAGTTACAAAGGCATACATTCTAAGTCTTTACTCAACCCCTGACTACAAAGAGAGCTTTTAGTGCAGAATTTGGCCTATACATTGTTTTGATATATTGATATGACTACTTCATTCACTGTGAAGCAATTTTAGCTAATCAAATCAGGAAGATGAAAGAACAAACTACATTCTGTGAATCACAAGCCTATACTGGACAAGAAATACCAGCTAGAACAAGACTTTGTTGTCTGCTTTGACAGTATTATCAAAGATTAGCTGCTTGAGCAGAAATTATAATGACAAAAGCTATATTTGCATGTTTTTCAAAGTTATGTTTTAGCAACATAAATATCACAAAACTAAGAGCAGTGGGTTTCAAAACACTGTAGTTCTATTCCACCATAATAGTCCCTCATCCTCTATTACGATTCTGAAACTAGGATCAGTATGAACCTACAGTACTACAGCTACAGAAAGGAGAAGTTATAGTTGTTATTATGAACTCATTTAGACTGCAGCCTTATACTACATGTATATGATGCAAAAAAAAGACATTCATCTTATGCTATCATTCTTTTCTTACGTTATTGTAAAACCGAAACAAGTAGTTATATTGAAATTCTTATTTCAGTACTTACTTGGGGTGCTGAGGAATAAATTAATGTTCATTTTAGTAATTTTTATCATGCCCAGTCTCAGTTTATGACTACATATTTATAAAAATGGAAATCCACTCCTTATAAGAATTCTACAAGCATACGTATTTGAGGAAGCATCAAAATGAAAAGTGAAATGAACTTATTTCTCAGGCATTGCTCAGCATCCCGCCATAAAAGTATTGCACAAAACCACAAATGTCAGAATATGCATAACCGATTCTAAGTGAGCCTAAATTTCGGTTGTTAAAGACGATACTATAGCGCTCTGCTGACCCTAAGGATCTTACAGATTTAAGTCTATAAAGATTCTACTGAAGCCTTGGGCAAATACATGCTGGAAAGTAACACCTTCAACAGCATCCAAAGCCAATGGGAACACAACCATTGCCGCAGAGCACACGATCTGTATTAAGAGACAGTAGCCAAATCTCTCAAACAGTCTTTTACAAATATTATATTTCTGTGGTAAAATTTGGTCTATTAAATACCTGACAGGAAGAGATCTGTTCTTTCAGCTAAGGAAAACAGCTGAATATACAGTCTGTGTAAGTCCTGCTTCTCAGTATTAGTGAATGAAAGATGATGACTTAATTTTCCCTTTAGCAGCCGTCCAGCTCCAGCCTAGCCTAGCTTAGTTCAGATTTCCAAACCTAGAGACCAAACACATTTTGATGCATACGTCAGCATTTCACCTTCTGTGTTACAATAATTCATGCAACAGAAAAGTCCATCCCAAAGAGAATATCTCCTATACATCTGTTATGAAGCAAATAATGATATGTATATATCATAATTTGATTGTATACACTTCCATAATACACTCCACACAGTTTCTTTTTAATAGTAAGTCTAACACACAGTTCAGATCAATGGATCTCACAACTGTTGTGAGATCATTACCTAATAAAGAAATCACTTTACATATTCAGGTCAACATGAGATTTATCAATCTCTCTCAATATTATTAAGCAAAACTTCAGCTGGGGCATCAGCATAACCCCACCAAAAGAAAATATCTCATACCAGTCAAGATAAACCACTCCATCTCACGCTAATGCAGGAAAAATATAGGTTTGGAAGCAAATAGACTAGTCTTGAGAGGAAGGACAGTGATCAAGCTGCAACACCCAAGGGAGGGGGCAGACAATAAAAAGATGCTCCTGAATCACTTCCCACTCTTCACACAGACCATGCACACAGTTATCACTTCCCTTAGTATTTTTTCTTACCCTCCATGTCCTCCATTTCTCTAACTACAGTTATAAAGCAATGTCAGTTCCTTGGTCTAATATCCTCACTATATCATACGCTGTTGCAAAAGCAGCACCATAAGATACACTTGCAAGAAAGTATTTTGAAGCATATAAGAGGATAAAACAGAAATTTATAGGAAAATTTATAGGGAATCAGAAAGATTAGTGAGAACACAGTCGGTGTAGCCTGACAGTTAGCATAGCAAGTCCCCGTTTTTTACTGAAATGGAACATCAGGGCTGCATTGCTAACATTTTACCACTACAGACAAGAGGCAAAACAGGAATGGGATGCTTTAAATAGCAGGTGTTTGCAAAGAACTGTGAGTGTCAGACACCCCAAAGTGACAACTAGTCATTTATATCAAGCAGGTAGCAAAGCCTGGTCACCTGGCATGTCTCCCAACTTATGGATTGACTAGAAGAACCCATCAAAAGGACAGCGCAAAGGAAGAGAGAAGCCAATGTGAGACAATAAACTGAGCAGAACTGCTGAAATTGCATGGGGGAGCAAAATTATTCCAGAAAAAAATATTTTCTTCAAAGACTAAAAAGTTTTAATACTAAGCAGATCAAAAGCCCTGGCAATTCTTTTGTGACATCTAAGTTAACTGTCAACTGTCTATTAAGAGTCTGTTTCTACAGATTTAACATGTATCTGTGTGCTGCTTCCTCTTTTATTCTTCATAAATTTAGCCCCTTCAAACCATGAGGAAAGATACATTCCAAAGACATACAACTAGTCAACTAACAGCTGATTTCAGTGGTTCAATGCCTATCCACTCCAGCTGAGCATGCAATCACAGTACAGCCAGGCAGGGACTACCTTCTCTGCTGGGCTTTTTTGTAGAGTTTCTAAGCACTGCCAAGGTGCGACAAGTAGTGAAAATGGAAAATAAAAGCTTTCAGGTAGCCTTACTAATCTTAGAAAAAAAATTTTAAAGACCTTTTTAAAAGAAATGGAATGTTTCAGTTATCCATTTGATACTTACGTCTTGCAAATCTGACAAATGAAAACGTAAAATAAAATGAAGCCATTTCTCATTATTCGCTAAAATTGTATTGTTAATAGGTAATAAAATTGTTCCATAACACAGTACTTACTTTTATGTTGCTTCAGTAGCAAAGACAGACTGTTGCATTTTCATGAAGCAGAACAAAATGGAAAGCCAGATGTCCTGCTTTCTTGTAACATTCAAGTTCTTTACAGTGTTAGATTCTGCTTTTAAGTGTTTCTACTCTTTTCTCTTTTTGAATCAAGTTATTGTACCTGTGTTTCTATATAAATCGCTCCGAGTAATATATGTTGAATTTTCAGAGACCATTTGGTCTGATTCTAATAATCTCTCCTGGGAGCTGACACCAACTTCCAGCAGCAGGTTGTACACTGCAAATTAGAATAATAAAACACATGCTGCTGCAGCTTCAAAAAAAAAAAATGCAAGTCTGTCTTTATTAAGCTGAAGAATGATGTTCTGAGACATCTCAGATGTCTCCTAGACAGAGCTTTCCTTTTATTTATATAAACATGTAAATCCAGTCACTTCTGGTTTTCCTCCTTTTAAACAGAGAATGTGCTATTGCAAAGATTTTGTTCCAGATCCCACATTTCTTTTTGTCCTTACAGTAATGCAGCATTACTTAATTGACCAAGAGAAAAAACTGGTATTTTAAATTTGCATTGAATGACGATATATATTTATTTACACAATGTACTATTTTCTTCTGGTTTAAAATGAAAGAAATATACTTCATTTTCTCCACATAAAAGTGTTTGGTTTCTTTTTTTTAATTATTTGTGTAAAGGTAATCTACACAAATGTCTTGAAATGTAAAGAAAAAATACTAGTTTAAAAAGAAACTTATTTCTCCTCCAGATTAGCGCTGTGTTTCGGTATCTGTCAATGTAATACAGATAAATTATATATTTCTCCCTTACAATTCACTATTCTTCCCACTACAAATCCCAGGTGGATTAAGACTTGTCGTATTTGACCTCTTTGGTTAAAGGCAATCCACTGCATAATGAATTTTACACTCTTCTGTAAAATGAACAGTTCCACATGCATAAATACTAACAGGAATCAACATCTACTGTTTCTTTCTCTGACCTTCAACAACCCTGTCCTCTGCAGAAAAAAACCAACAGTTTTACTAATTTATAAGCACCATGCAGACGCAAGCAGTCTAAACGTCATTAGCAGTTGTGAAGAAAAAACATGAGAAAGCTTCCACAAAGAGAGAAATTCTGAGAGCCCAAAAAAAAAAAAAAAAAAAGAAGGAAAAGGTGTGAAGATTTAAAATATTCCCAATACTCACTGAATGCAGCCACTGCAAGAGCCAGTGTGACAATAATGGAGACCCAGGAAACCCACAATGCCTTCTTTCTGTAGCTTTGAGCTTCATGAGGTTTTAGCCTTGTACTGCTTTCTAGTAAACCTGATAAGCAATAAGCAAAGAGGGTATGAACAATACAGTGCTCCTTTTAAAAACACAGCTGTGTTACTTCAGACCTAGATCACATATTTACATTCTATATTACATACAGAATCAAATCCTGCTCACATTATAAAGGTTAAGTGCATAAACCCACCTGAAACATATGAGTACACAAGGAGAGCACACATAAGTTGTTTTGATTTCACACACATCAGTCACTTAAAAAGAGCACTGCAATTGTAGGGCAGTTATGGAAATTAACATCACTTACATTTTGCACCTGTATATCTAAACAAGAAAGGGCTCAGTCCTATACTCAGATCGAAACTTGTTTCAGAACTTCAAGATCCTGGACATAATTAACATAGGAGAAAAAGCATGTGCTACAAAATAACCTACCAATGCACAGGAACATACTGCACATATTGAGCATCAAAGCAGAAGCAGGCATGCTTTAGAATCAAAGCTATCACTGTTGAAAAAAACTCTTCAAGCATAATGTTCTTCATGTGAGGTAAGAGCACATCCCCATCTAGAACTCACTGAAGAACCAATTCTGTCCCCACTGCAACCAGCACAGAAGTCTGTTGAACACAAGGGAATGGGATTGCTTTATTTTTTGATGCTTTCAATTTGTGGAAGTCTTTTGTCCACTCAAATCACAGAGAATTCAGGTTAAAAATAAAGAAAATAACATTCCTCAGTTTTCATTCTCTCGATCTTAAGACACTTTTGAAATGCATTCAGGATTTAACGTATTTGCCTTTTGTATATCCCATTCAGATTATTTTGTGTTTAATATATTAATCTAACTGAAACCTACATTCTTTTTCACCAGCAAGTTCCAGCTCAAATGTACTTAACTGGAGAGAACTCCTGATGGCTTTTATATTTCTTAACAAATTACTCCAGAAAACGTGGGTGGCCCCTCTCCGGTGATGATCACTTTTCAGAGGGATTTGCCTGCACTGAATGCACTGAACTG
This sequence comes from Patagioenas fasciata, assembly GCF_037038585.1. Lineage (NCBI taxonomy): Eukaryota > Metazoa > Chordata > Aves > Columbiformes > Columbidae > Patagioenas > Patagioenas fasciata. The sequence goes on along the minus strand of NC_092526.1, from coordinate 7,710,987 downwards.
GGGCACTGGTTTAATAGCACAACCTCTCAGTAGCTCATCTAATGTCTTAGACAAAGGGTTGAGAACAGGGACTCCAGTAGACTGAGCAGCAGATTAAAACATAACAGCCCAAGCTATTGCTATCCTCACCTTCCCTGGTTTTCCCTCTCATGACTCTTGCCACTTTCAAGGCAGGGACACCTGATTTGGTTATCAGTGTACTCCCAAATCCACGCCATATTCAACCAAGTTTATTAACATTAACAGATATTAATGTTCATCTGACTCTAATATACTGGCTGAAAACTGCAGTGGTTTGGGAATCAATTCTGCAGTGAATCAGCCATCTCTGCCCCAGGGGCAGCCACATGTCAGCAGAGGGGCAGGTATCCAGGGCTGCTCACAATTCGAGCCACCAGACCTTTTTCTGCCACTTGATGTCTGTCAAAATTACTGGTTCTAATCCTAGCATAATTGGTGGGATTCACGCTGTCTTGGAAAAATACTCCATGCTTTTTTCACCTCAATTAAAATTAAAAAAAAGAGAGTTTCCTTATGGTAGTTCAGAAAGCCACTGTGGGAATATCATGCTTGTACTGTCTTTTTAGAAGATTGAAAATATTACCTCACTTTTGTGTTACACACTCCCCTCTTTCTGAATGGAAAAGAATTTGCAAACTTGAAAGCTATAAAACTACTAGTCCCTTTATAGAAACTATGTGTTTCTTATTATGTGTGTTCTTTGTCTGTTTAATACCTGAAAACTACTAGATGAAAGGTTTGAGTCTTTTACTGATAATACTGCACAGGTATTTCTCACATAGCCCACTTTCATTTGTGCGAAGAAATACTTATTTTTTTTTCCCAACGTTTGGCCTATCTTCTGCCACTACATATAATGGATCAGCAGTTTAATTGCTGTCTAATATGAGGTAACTTAATAACACATCTTGAAATATAGGAGATATTTCTACTAATATAACCTTAGAGAAAACACATCATATCAGGTTTGATGTGTTCACCCCTTATTGCCCCTTCCCCAAACCAACGATTTTAAATTACAGCCCAAATCATGTTGGAATGTAACACAAAGTACATTTTCTTAGCCAATTTTGATTCTATGTATTCCAAACCTGAAATAGATACTGATCAGAATGACAGACATCTTCACCTGTTTCTTTCTTTAAAGACATGCTATGATTCATCACTACAGCTCACTGTTACCTGGGAAGTCCAACATACACAGTTGATACTTACAAATCAAATAATATCCTAATTAAACTGAGAAATTAATAAGCCCCACTGCTAGTGCAGCACTGCTGATTACTATTCACACATCAAGCACGTGTCCAGTATGACAGAGGCTGCAATCCTTACAAAACTGAACCACTTCTGCCGTGTGTGTGTGTCTTTCTCTCACTCTCTCAAAATGGCTGGCATATTCTAGCTGTCAGAGATGTGATCCCTTCCTTCCTAAAATAATTCAAATATATTTTCTGTATTTACAATTTTTATCCCTGGGAAAGATCATATTATTCTTACGAGTGTCCTAGGGGAAGGCACACAAACATACAAACTCATTCACATGATCACCAAGCCCATAGGATGAAAATTATTTAGAAGCAACAACAGTTCATTAATTTACACGCAACAACACAATTCACAAGGTAAGCCTCCATATTTTTTCCACTGACCATAAGAAAACAAGTTCTAAGCATCCACAGCAGGCTGAAAGATAATCTTCCAGTATGACCTGCAATGCTACAAAAAAAGGTAGTATCTACTGATAAAATTCCTCACTCTGAAATTAACATAGTGAGTAGTATTTTTGCCATTAATTTATTTAACACATCGATATCCTTAAGGTAAAGAAAAGATTATGAGCTGGTTAAACCCACTGGATTTTTACTTTATTTTTCAGTACCTTCATATATTAACAGATTTTCTTCCCATAAAAAAATCAGGAGAAAAAACCTGCCTAACAGTTGCAGAACACAAGCTTGGCATATTTGCAAAGTGATTCTAGGATATTCTTTACCATATGCTGACTTACCAGAAGTACTTTTCTATTTGGCTAACAGATCATTTTAAAATGTCAAGTTAGAATTTGTGGAAGAGATAAGGCTAATAGAAAAATTGTTCCCCTAAGATGTTAATTTGAGGACCCCATCCACAAAATTATGACTGATTTTGGATCTAACTCTTAAAGAGCAAATATCTTGTTCCAAAATTTAGGTTTAGTTTTTATTTTTAGCAAACATGGAAGTATCATCTCTATAACTGGACCAGCTATGATTCATTGGAAAGGATCATAAGAAAAAGTACAATCTAGGAGGACAGACTCTAACAATTTCAACAGGGACAATCTGCAAAAAGCATACCAGATTTTCCTCTACAATGACTGGGAATTATCCTGGTAGATAGAATTAGTCACTATAGGAAATGCTAAGAGAAAGATACTGCAAGGGCCACAGAAAGAATGTGAAGGCAGAGAAGGCAATAAAATTAGCAGCTTTACTCTCGTCTCCCTCCTAGAGATAGGGTTAGGTACATCAGACACACTCTCTTTTTGGAATTACCCTTAATACCAAAATTGCCAGCTTTCACCTTTGGCTCTGTCATACTGGGCACAAATTAAAAATTCCTGCAAACTTCCACATTTGAACCATAATCAAAATTCCTGATACCCATTATTTAAAATAGAACCAAAGCCTCAAATTGCCCTCAGTCACCATGTCTGTCCCCTGCTGTTGCCGGTGACAGTGAGGGAACCCCTGGAAAAAGGGCTGTCCCCAGCGCCGACATGACTGAAACCCATCAGGGAAGATGGTGACTGCTCTTCTCCCTTACTTCTCCACTTTGTGTCTAGGGTTTGTGAGCAAGCACAGACATTCGTGAAGCTGACGAAAGAACGGGGGATACAGGAGTTGTGTGTAGAATGGGATGAAGACTGAGAATACAAAAGGGACTCTGGGATGCTGAAAGCAAAAACAGAAAGGAAGAAAATTCAACAGGGAGGTTAAAGAAAGCCTGTACATGTAATAAAAAATGGAGACAAACTGTGTGGAAGAGGCGTTGAGGAGGACAGGGCAATGGGCAGGGTTAAAATGGCAGCTGCCTCTGTGGGCAGCCGGTGAGTGAGCGCCTCACACACCGGGAACAGATGCCCGAAATTGGTGTGCTTCGCATTAAAGAGTAACGCCGTTTGGAAGCAGGCAGTTTTTCATCCCTAGTCAGATATTTAGGCGAATAATAATTTTTAAAAAACGAGTTGCATGCAAGTGCATTATACAGTATGGAAGGGAAATGACGGGTAAGGAAAGTGCCCTGACCTCACTGTCCAGCCTGGTCCGCACCGAACCACCACAGAACGCCCCGCTGTGCCCCTGCTCGGGCGGCGGCTGCCACAGCCCCGCCGGCAGGTAACCTCAGCGGCCTCCCTTTCTCAGCGGCGAGAAACCCTCCGGCACTGCCTGTTCTCTCCCCGGGCCCCGCCGCCACCTGCGCCCCTCGGCCCGGGCTCTCCCCCTCGCCTGCGCAGCGGGAGCGGCGCCATGTGCCACTCTCACCCGCTTCCCCGCCAGGCAGGCAAGTTTTCGGGCGAGGTGGGAACGACCACGGATAGAGTTTATAAAAATATTTCAAAGCTGTCGCGGGGCGTTCGCATGGGAACTAAACGGGGGAAAAGCTTCGAGGGCGGAGCGGACTGGTGGGGGGGAACGCTGAGCGGGTGCCAGCGGAGGGCAGGCGACCGGGGCGCTGAGGGGGGAACGGGGCCTGCGGGCGAGGCGCGGGGTGAGGGAAGAGCACGGGGGTCCGGAGGAGACCGGAGTGCTGAGAAGCACGGCGGGCGGCTGCGAGCTGAGAGCGGCCTCTGGGAGCAGTTAGGAGGGCAGGAGCCGGTATGGGGCTGCCCAGTGCTGAAGAAGAGGGGGCGGTAAGGGCTGCTGTGGCGGAATGAGGAGGAGGGCATGAGTCCGGGAGAGCGAGGCGTGAGGCCACTGCAGGAACAGCGCAGGGAAAGCTGCCGGGGGTGGGTGTGAGGCGTCTCGGGGCGGCGGGACGCGATGGGGCATGCCACACAGGAGGGCAGCGTGCAGGAGGGCGGTGAGGGACGGGCGGGTGCTCACCTCTGTCCTCCAGCCCTTCGCTGAACTGCCCGCTCTCCCCGATCCGCAGCTGCTCCGGCTGCTGCTCCCGCGGGGGCACCGACGGGCTGGCACCAGGGGGCTGCACGATGGCGGGATCCGGAGTGGTGTCCAGGGGGGCAGCGGGCGGCTCCATGTCTTGCGGGGCGGCGGGAAGCGGCTGGCGACTGTGGCAGCGAAGCGGGGAACGAGCGGAGCATCCAGCCCGGGTGCGAGCCCGGGGAGAGGAGGAGACTCCGGCTCAGAGCATCAGGGAGACGGGGACAAGCAGCAAACAAACTCCTCCGGCTGCTCCCCGACAGCCGCTCCTCGCGGCCGCCTCATCACTAACCTCGCCGGCGGCGGAGGGGAAGCGGGGGGGGGGGGGAGCAGGTGGGAGAACGGTGCCGCCTCCCCGCGCTGCCCTTCCCCTCCCCGCCCCGGGGAGCACCTCCGGCGGCGGGAGCGGCGCCCGGCTCCGCAGCGGGGCGGGGGCGGGAGCCGGGGCCGGGCGGCAGCTCGCCCCCGTGCGGAGCGGCGTGTGGAGGGCAGCTGTGAGGGCAGGAGAGGTGGTGGGAAGGGCTCTGGTGAGTCGTCCTCAGGGGCTTCTCGCCCTCAAGAGCCCGCAGGCACCTGCGAGAGGTGCGGCAGGACCTTGGGCCGAAGAAGCGGGAAACCCGTCAGCCTCCCCTCGCCGTGGTGCGCCTCAGCTTCCTCCTCCCGCTGCCGACTCCCTCAGGGAGAAGAGTTGTCCAGTGAGTGTCCCAACCCGGAGCCCTCGCACAGCAGAACGAGAGGCAAACGCCTCCCGCTGCCTCACCTCACCTCACCTCCCCTCCCCTCACACAGGTAAAGACCCAGGACTCCTCTTTGCTGAGGGGTTTGCTTGTTTTCCATCTGCCATAACCCTTTCTTCAGTATCAGAGCTGAATTGCCACACACACCCCTCAGACTCCCCAGCACTGATATTTTATTACGCTGACAGTTGGTTTTACCAATATTGGCCTAAATGCTGACCTAGAATACACAGTGCAGTCTCATGCTGATTAGAGCTGGAGACCTCTTGACCTTCCAGGCCGGTCTCACTTAGCTCACCTGCTGGTCCTAGGGCTGCAGAATAACAGGGAAAAAACTAAAACCTCAGGAGAACAGAAATGTAATAATAATAATAATTTTGTTGATAGATCTGTGCCAGAGCTGCCTGCTTCTTCTCTGCTTGTTTCTAATGACTAGATAGAGAGGTGCAAATAAACAAAAGCATTTTCTGTGCTAGTGTATCTCCCAGTTGCATGCTCACTAGCATACGTTGAATTTTGAAACTGCTTTGGGTTTTGGCTTGAGTCTAAGAAAACGTCAGAAGACAATCAGATGTTGCAGAGCAGGCGCTCAGCTCATATGTATGGATATAATCCCCACTTATCTGAAGATCAGATTGCCTTTCTCTTTTGAGAAATTAGCAGATTTGGGGAGTATAGAAAGGCCAGCAGGAAATTAATATTTATGCTAGCATAAGGGCATGATTTCATAAGCTGTCAGAATCTTGCTGGTGTCAGCCTTATAAAAGTTTTGCATAGTTTAGTAATACCTCTTTGGGAATGGTTAGTGAAACATTGCTACCAAAATGTCTTAATTTTAATAGATTACTCAATGCTGTATGTATTTTTTCCAAATCTTTTCAGTTGTATTTCAAAGCATTAATTATTTGAAAAAGTAAATATAAGTAAATGTTAAGGTGATGTAAAATATTGTTTAAGAAACTGATTGGCATTCTGGCAACCTTGTAGAAAGGCGATGGCTGTTGTGGTGTTAAGAACTAGTGTTTGCTTTTTGCCTAATCTTATAATTTCTTTGTGTATAGTCTACCATACCTACTATATGAAATTGTTTTGAAGTCTTCGTGCCTCTCATCTGAATTTCATCTTCACCCTTAGCTATCCCACACTGCTTTGTGATCCCAGAGCTTTCGCTCTTCTAGTTGGATCAGCATTAATACAAATATAAACAATGCTAAATGTATTTTCTTTTCCCTTACGCAATGGATACTAAATTACAAAGTGCCTATTTGATGTTAATGTCAAGAGAGGTTCTCATGTGCGTAAGCAAATGCAAGTGAGTTCTTCTGGGGGAAGTGTTGTTCTTTGGGTTTGGGCTGAATAGGAAAGGGCTGGAAACCAGTAACTCTATAAAACAAGTACAGTTATTTTCTTTATGGGTTCTTTATTAAGCTCTGGTGGCCTTGAACCTACAAGATATAAGAGAAGATCTGTATGGGTATGCAGGTGGGAAATGGATGAAGAGTAGAAAAGACTTACTTTTTGCTACTTGCCATAAATAACAAATTGTCATGTCTCTCTACCACTTCAAATGTGTTTGTAAAGTGAGAATCTTTAAATGCGTAGAACCAGCTTTGTAACCTGGTCACAGACAAGGGATTGGGGCCAAATCACTTTTCAGGACCTGCCAGGGATACAGAAACCTTTGGTGAGTGAGTCTGGGGAGACACTCTCTCGTGCAGAGTGCATCCAGTACAAGCCATGAAGAGTCTTTTGAAATTACTGCAATGGATCTAATGGTCTCTAATGCAATTATTGCAGGATCCTTCCTCTTCTAGGGAGAGAAGTTAATATCTGATCCATTCCAGTAGGAACTTTCTTGTTCAGCACATAAATGAAAAAGTGACCAGTGACTCCCTTTGGCCACTAACTCCTTTCTGTAAGTCTCTCTAAGCTATTTTGTTATTCTTATAACTTCCAGAAATCAAACCAAGAGGAAAGTCCCTGGAGATTCCTAACTCCATTTCTTTCAAAGGAGGGGAAAGGAGTAGGTTTCCAAATAATTTGGAGGAAAACTGGAACTAGGAACACCAAACCACAAGTTTTAAACTTTAGTATGTTCCTTTTTCTTTTTTTCAGTTCTTCTCACTTGCAGTTCTTACATAAAACTGTGTCTGGCAGGGACTGCAGCTGTCTCTATCTGTATAAATGTTACAGTGTTCAGGCTATAGCAAAGAGTATAAGGCTTGCAAGAAGTATTATAGTTTCTTTTAAATGCCTCTCTTTAGAGCTTTCAAATATGTCCTCGTGAGAAGGAGTATACTCTGCATTTAGCAAACACAAATTCAAAACATTAAGCAGATCCACAATGAAGAGCCTTTCAAATCAGACCGTTGTTTATATAAACTAGCTACTAAGAAGCAGAAAGACTGCCATATCATAGCAGCTGGAAGCTACTTGGCAGCATTGCCACTTATTTCTCATGATGCCTCTTTCACCCAAAATATGTTCCATTGGGTAAAGATGTAGGGGTAGGGTTCTAAAGACGTGTATCCTGTTTTCAAGCCCTGTTGGACTTCTTGTGTAGGAAGCCTATAGGCAGAGTCATTGAAGAGAAAAAGGCCTGACTGAAATAGCTGTATTCTTATATGATTTTATTTCTTGGTCCCTCAAACCTCCCTTTGTTGGATATGAATAGGGAAAAGCCAAAATCGATTTTAAAAAAAAAAAAACACGTCTCTGGATCAATTGAAATAGACTGATTCCATCCTATATTCTGTGTCTACTGCAGGATGAATGCACATTTGCAGAACTTTGTTCCTGGTGGGAACTGCCTATAATTTCCATAATATTTTTGCTTCCAGAGAAAGGTGATTCCAAACAAGATGGAGGTTTCTTACACCACAGCAACCAGCAACCTTGAAGAGAATTTCTGTTGTTTTTCTTCGTCTGGATTGTCTGTGGTCTGGTTTTGCTGTAGTTATTTGTGGTGGTTTCTTTCTTTCTTCCGTTCCTCCTTCCTTTCTTCCATTTCTCCTTCCATCTATTGAATAAATGAAACATATCAATCAGATTTGAGATTCTTCCTCCAGGCCCACTCTAACTTCTCAGTAAAGTCAGAGAAAGAACTTCAATTATATTTGATGAAAATCAGATTAGGTCCATCATTTTATTCTTTTTCAAGTTAAGACATTTTCCTGAGGGAATAAGCCATCTCTGGGCAGTAGGTAGACCTACTTTCCTAAGTCACAGTCCCTTTGATTCACTTAAACGCTATTCCCATACTACCATCAGCACCCATGGGATGACAAAGAGGAACATGGAGCAAAAAGGCAGAAGGAATGTGGTGCTGTTGCATCGTGTAGAGTGAAAGTAGAACCAGTGGGTGACAATGGCAAAACAGGTCCTGGTCTGTCAGTGAGGGAGTGGTCACTGAATGAGTGCAGAACACTTGTTGTTCCTCCTCAGTCGATGTGGTGTTGAAATAAATCTGTTTTCGTTATAAGCAATTTTGGATGTTTTAGCATTATGTATGTTCATTTGTAATTCTAAAAATGAGAGCTGCATCTATTCGGGACTTTCTGTTTTTACTTTTCTTTTTAGCGCTACTGACTGGAATGTTTTCACCTGAATTAGCAGAACATAGTGGTGCATTCAGAGACTCCTGAGAAGAAAGTTTGCTTGATTTCATTGATGTTAACTAGTCAATGTTACGTATTGACCATCATCCTAAGTGCAGCACTTAAATTAAGAGCAGTCTTGTATATTTGGAAAGAGTTGGTCAGCTGGCCCAATTATTGGTTTTTTAGTATGTTTAAAGGCATGAAAGCAAGATAACTATACTGTCACTGTTCACCATTTTGTTTGCAGGGTTGTATTTCATACACATATTAAACACAAAGCTGCCTTTTTCTGGCAACAAAATACTTTATTTGTCACTGGCATTGTATTACAGTGTCAGGGAGTGCTAGTGTAAGCCAGGGTGGTTTATCAGTTTGGTCTGTTGATGTCTCATGCCTGACATTCAAAAGAAAATGCTTACTTCTTCTTTTCAACAATATACCTTTCATGGAACTACAGTGGGAGGCAATGGCATCCCCATTCAGTTTTATGGGAGACACAATTGAAACAAAACCAAGGACCAATCCAATTCTAAACGAACAGGCAGGTATCAGTCCTGTAAAGGTCATCACTATAGATAATATTAAGTGTTATTCCTCTAGGACCAAAGTCTGAGAATGATTTATGCTGATATTCCTAAAGGCAACACCTTCAAGTGTTTATGCTGTTTAAGTGCTCCGATAGTTTGTACTACAGCTACCATTCTGTGCCTGTTGTGTGGTTGAGATAGTAAGATACTTCTGATCATTCTCTGCCTTTTAGACACGTGTCCTCTGCTGAAATTAATACATTAAATAAATCTCTTTAGTGATTAAAACCTCTAGGTTCTGTATTTCACTGCCTTTTTCGTGAACCTAGTATTTTAATAGTCTCTCGACCATCTTGTGCAATATTCACTATCACAGTTTTCTTTTACAAACAAATACAAATTAGACTACATTTTGTAGGATGGTTTTTAACTTTAGTTTGCTGGCTTACTTGATGGCATGTAGGCAGAGGTGGAGGTGTATTTTGCTGTTGTTTTCTAGATCATTTGTAGTCCCACAGCATATTCAGTGGTCAACAGGATGAGAAACTCTGCAGTAGGTTCTTTTAACTTGGTCTAGATACCTTGCAGCCTGGTATAGTCACACTGTTTTTTTAATTTAAAATAAAACAATAACTATGATGTTAGTGCAACAATTCTACATTCATTTTTAAACTGCAGAGCATGCTTAAATTATCATCCAGTATGTGGGGGTCATTTACTGTTTTCCTCTTGCACTGGTTAAGTAGGGTTTAAATAGAGTTTAACTTGAAATCATCTCTCTTCTTGGCATTTTTAGACTGAATAATGTTGTGTCAAAAATAATCAGAATGTTATTTTGAAAAAAAGAATATTATAATGCAGTATCTTTTCCCTCAGGCTATGAAGGAGTGCCTATAATATGATTCCGAGAGAATGCAGCATGTGGTGACCTTGGTGAGCGATGGCACCTCATAGAAGCACCTACTCTTCCTCTATAAGATGTTGCTCCAGGATCATATTTGCAAAAGATGCCAAAGCTAGCAAGAGCCACAAGCATGAATAAATTCCATCATGGCAACAAAGGAAGAATAAAAACATAGAATACAAAATATGTCATCTTAAAGTGAGCAGAAGATCTTGAAAAAGATTTTTCACAGTAAGCACTTTCCATCTTGAAACTATTTTAAAAGGTGTTTTAAATTTGAGTTAAATTTGCTGTGGAAATACAGGAAACCAAAGGTTTACCCACAAAAACTAAACTTACTGTTTTGTTCAGAGAAACATTATGCAGTCAGGCAAGACTATATGCCTTTATTTCAAACATGTTATTTTCTGCTTCCCATGCTATGTGGAAAGATCTTTCAGCGAGACTCTAACCGTAGCCTAATAGATGACATGAGTGTAAGCAGCTGAGATTAAATTTGTGCATCAAAGAAAAGAAAAAAAGAAAGCTAGGAAATTCCTAGGAAGCAAAAGTCAATATAATTTTGTAGTAAACTTATCCAATGACTTATAATTACTTTATGATAATTCCTATCCAAATGCGTCTTAACTACTAGGCATATCTAACGTATTTGCATAACTTCATGTTTTCTCCCATATCTTTTCAAAAATTATACACAATTTTCCATTAAGTTTATATGATTGACCACAAGATGAAATAAACTACAGAAATCACAAGACATTCTTTTCATTATAGGTGACTTTTCCTGTTGCCAAGCCAATGCTCATTTCTCTGTTTGATTTAGCATGATTAAATACGCTGTGAATGTTCGCAATTATCTATCCTATGGATAAGGTAGTTGGTTAGTAAGCCTACTAAAACATTTATATTAGGTTTAGCAGTGCTACGGGTTTGCACATGGCTATTAGCAATAAAACTCTCCTGTAACCAAAAAGGAAGAGGGAAATGTCAGTCATATAATTTCATCTGATTATAATAAAATTAAATTTCTACCTTCTTCAAATTTTCTCTTAAGCTGTCCATGGTGCCTAAAAGTAATCAAGAGACAGGCAGTCACATCATGATGCAGACAGCTTCCTCTCCACCATCAAGAGTACACATACTTTCAGTATCGTGGTGCAGAGGCGCTTCAACAGCAGCAGAAGTTTCATTTAATTTTAACATTATTTTATTAGAAAATGTGTATTTTAAGAGGTTTTATTTTACTGACAAAGTTTATATACTTGGATTCAGTTTATCACTGGACTATACATACTAGGTGTAGTTGTATTTAGTTTAGGCAAACTGAGGCCAGATCTGTAAAAATAAGTAATATGTTTTATTAAACCAGCTGGTGTAATTAGTTTCCCACTAATATGCTCAGAAAGTGTAGCTAGATGTGCATTCTGCATGACTTCAGGAAAGGGTTTGTGTGTCCAAAAGTACCTGATTTTTTCACCTGTTGGCTTAATTTGAGAAAACTATCTATAGAGTTTGCCTTATTTTTGTACCAAAGTGTCTTCGTTTCATATGTCTGGGTTTTGTCGTATTTAGGATGTCTGTATAATTTGTTGGCAGGAGATGCAACATAAAATGACTTTTCAGGTTGCATCAACTATGAGTTGTATTTAGGTCAGAAAGAAAATAGTGTATTTCTATAAAGTTTGAAAATCTGCAACAGTCGGCTTGTAGAAGAAAAAGAAACGACTTTGGTTTTACACCGCTTCCCTGAATCACCTCAGTTTCACTTCAAATTCTACAAATGTAATCCTTCATTTGAGACTCAACTCATTGCTTACAAAGAAATATTTAATTGTTGTTTTGATAATGCAATGTATCAGCACTATATCTTGCCCTGCTGGCTGGTGAATTGTAAGTTGGATTGACAAGCTGAATTTAGTAGGTGGGACTTCCATGGCAATATGGCAATTCTGGGCAGGAGTGCCCCCATCTGTATTCTGTGCCATCCATGTCAGCAGCCATTCAGGCAAAGGTGAGATAAAGATGCAACGGAGTAAGGTGACGTGTGTTTTAATTAGCTGGACTTCTAACAAGTATTATAGCACATATGTGTGACAAAGATAAAGGCCTCACTGTGTCAGTTACAGCCCCAAAATATTCTTACAGACCCACTGCACGTTTCATGTACAAGAGGAGCACAGTTTATGTTCTCAGAGCAGCCAAAATCACTTTTACATCAGGCAATACTTATCATAGGTTATTCGTGCTTGAGTATAGCTATTATTTAGTTGTAAAATAGATCTGGCCTTTTGCTTCTTGGCTCTTAACTTACACTTCTCCAACTTTGCTATGCATCAGCACTATCTTGGCTCATTTATTGGAACTTTGTGTGAAGACTGAGAATTTGGACACATACAATCAGTTCATGCCCATAAGATGCGGGTTTTTTTCATTATTCTGTCCAAAATCTCTTTTACCTCTTCAATAGAATTGCTTGTTCTTCTTCCCTTTTCAAAACTGAAGAGGAAAAATAAGCAGTATTGTAAGAATGGATGGCCTGAGCCAGTGATCACAGACTGTGTCTTGAGAGGTTGAGATAGGACATAAGGAAAATATTATTCACTGTGATATTAGTGCAGCAGTGGAAGTGGTTGTGAAAGAGGTGATGGACTCTTCCCACTTGGAGGATTTATAAATTCAGCTAGCAAAAAAGCCACAGGTAGCCACAGCTGACCTGGTATAGTGGTGCTTATAGTCCTCCTCGGGGAAGAGAGTTGAACTAAATAATTTCCATAGGGTCCTTGAGGCCCACACTTGTATGATTCAACCAATCTAAACATCAAGGGCTATTTAACTAAGGTTTTACCCACTAAATTATAAAATAAGTAGTATCAAAATAGGTTGACACAAAATGTGCAGCAGTTTAGAGACAGTGTTAATTCAGGACTAAGAGCAGGTTAATTCACCAAAAAAGGGCAAGTGCTATGTTTTTATGAAGGATAAGATTCTGATGACTTACTCCTCGTAGATTGTTTCTTTCCTGTTCATTTTAGAAGGGCTGTTAGTGGAGTATATTACTTATCTGATACAGACAGTCTCCCTAGGCCCCTAATTCTACTCCAGTCTTTTTATGACAACCCTATTTCCTTTACTTTATATAACTTTGATTTTGAGGCTCCTTTTTCACTGTTTCATTTTTTATCTATAAGCATAAAAAGGTGACCTCATAGTTATAAAGATTAAGGTCATTAATTTTGAAGCGCTCTGGAACTGCAGGTTGTTCTGGCTGGTGTATCAGTAAACTTCTTTGAATTGGCTCTTTTATCAACTTGAAGTGTGTGTACTTCTGTTGACCAAAAAATTCGATCTTTAAATAAAATTAAATTACAAAATAAAATCAAAAGCTTTTCAAGGCCTGTTTCACATCCTAAAATCATTATAAATACGAGTTCACTGAGATTGTTTTGGATATCTTAACTTTGAAGATAAAATATCTTTGGAAGCTATTTAAATTTCATGAAGATTTTTTTCATGAATGTTTTAAAAATTAAATTATAGTCCTTTTTCTTTAAATATAATTCAGTATTAAGACTGTCAAGTGGTTGCCACACTAATTAGATACATATTGCATGGGATATCTAGACAGACTTGTTGCATCTATACCTGTTGATTTTTCCACTAGATGGCATTATGCATTAACTACAAGTTAATTTATTAGTTCAACCATAGTTTCACGTGCTAAAGATTTAAAAAATAAGAAGTGATCTATTGTGCTTGCTCTCAAGAGCTCTTGCAAGAGCGAAAGAACTGTGTCTTAAAAATCGCTTGACCTATTTCTACCTAACAGTAACCCAATCGCTTCGTAATGCATCAAATATGGATTTACTCAGAAGCAATAAAGGAAGTCAGCCATGGCAACAGTATCTGATCCTGTGTGCAGTGTGTCTTCTAGAATAAAACTCTTCCAATCTTTTCTGCATTTAATTTTTAAAGAGTGACTTCAGTGCTGCAAATTGCTTCCTTTTTGGCTACATGGCTTCAACTGAAGTGATAGGAAGTGTCCTAAGTAAAGCTGCAATGCTGAAGATTGCTTTAAATAAAGAACCTCAGATGAGCATTTTTTTTTTTTTATTTGGAAGCTAATTCAGGATAGATTATCAGAATAATTTATCACTGCAATTTGAATATAGATATGCTTTTGTTTCCTCCACCCAGATAATGAATAGTGATCCCTAACAAAATTATACAGTGCTCGAGAGTGAGGTTTGTAGAACTTAAGCTCCTGACCAGTGAAGCACCGTCTGATGTGAAGCAAAGGTCTAATACCTTCCCAAGAACTGACTAGTGGGATTTTTGCATTAATCCCAAGATTTGTGGTGACTGGACAAGGTAAGATCAGCAGTTCTGGCAGCGAGAAGGCAATGGCAAGGATTTGGTATGTGAGAACCAAGGGAGCAGCACTAGTGGTCTGGGGGATGGAAAGGGAGGAGATGAAATGGGGACAAGTAACAAAGCCAAAGATGGAGGAAAAGAGGAACCATGGAGGGAGAAGAATGTGGTGACAGGAAGGCCCAAATTTTTCATGCCAGGCTTGCTGTTGTCTTTTATGCGTGCTAGTGTGTGTAGGTACATGGGTATTAATTTTAAATCTGTATTCTGGGGGAAAAGAGGTGATGCTTTGTTTTAAACTTGTCTTCCAGAACTGAGATAGTATTCACAAAAGAGGGTGCATCAAATTGCTGATCAGATACTTATTATTTAGGATACACTTCCCTGCATTCCATATTCTGAACTGGCTTTCTTCTTGATTCTTTATGTAGAAAGTAAGAGGCTCCAGGCTGGAAAGGGATAATCTAATATAATAACATCTAACTTTAAAAAGGGTATAGAATACAAGCTGGATGAACCAGTTCAGTTAGCTTGGGCTGGTAATAGCAAAGCATCCAAGGCCAAGAAAACACGTAAATACTAGCTTAGTATTAAACAGGTCTTTTAAATTCTTGTGGTGGGCAAACACATAATAGAAAAGGAGTTAAACTGGTGCATTGGGGTTTTGTAAAGAGGACTGCCAATGCCACTTGTAAAAACTTATCACAAACATTGCCATAAATTCAGGCTGTTAAACTATTGGCGGTTTCTATTTAAAACTTTATTTTACTTATGCTACCTCATGAGCTTTAATAAACTAGAATTTTAACTGTCCTATGCAGTGCATGGCTGTAGATAATGCAATATGGGATTCTTTTACATACAAGTGTTAATGGTTTGTATTTGTCTATGATAGTCAATATGATTCAACTCTTTTGTAACACTGTTATGAAAGAATACGTCATGATACCTGCCCTCTACCACAATGCTGTTAAGCTTTTTTCGAAGACTTCATCAGCAGAGTGAGTGCCAGGAAATTTTGGCCAAGCATCCATCTTTTTCGCAACACTGATCTCTCCTTTCTTAATCCCCCAGCTCATGTTGCAGAGGCTGGAATCAGCTCACAGGTACGTCACTGTATGATGGAGACTGTAACACTAGTTAATGCTGGTGTTAATTTCTGTCACCTCCTGTCACATTGAGGTATGGGACCATTTACTTATTCCAATCAATTCAGGCTCACACTCTGCTCTTTCAAGATCGTGTGTTTACCTGGGGGCTTTGCTGCACTTTTTTTGCTATGAACAAAGGGAGACACCACTAAGGAGGGGGGATGCATACATTTGGAATTGCAGTAGCATCCTGCAATAGTACCTATACTTCTAGTCAGTGACCAACAGCCAGGCAGTGAAGGAAAGAGGAGTGAATCCTTGGCAACTGGCTCCGTAAAGGATCCTGTTTTATCCCTGGCAGCACAGGTCTCGGTGAACTCATGATTCCACTGGACCTAACTATAGGCATCCAGAAATAGATGTATGAACATTATTATTTCTGGTTCCCAAAGGGCAAAATATACTTGCAGCATATATGGCTTTTATGTTAGGAAAAAAAACAAAACAAAACAAAAACACCATAAAAAACCTCTCACCAAACCAATAAAAGAATTAAATATGAGGTCTCCATGGGAACGTAGCAGAGGGTCCATTTTGCTGTGACAGCCCTCCTTTGTTCTTTCCTGGCCAGGTCCCTGGCAAGAAGGTGAGTGTCTGAAAGAGGCTGTACATACAAAGTATAGTAATACAGGTAAGAATGAACCAAATCCTGAGATTTCGAGTGAAACACAGAGATCCACGTAAAAAAGACTAATTTAAGAAGTCATTTAACTACATTTCAGTTATATTTTTGAAGCACCTACAAAATGCAGGTATGGGCTAGGATATAGTACCACTGAATTAGAGTAACTGGTTTCCTTTTGTCACTTGAGATGAAGAGATTGAACGTAGGTTTTAGTTGGTTAGTAATATTAGAAATTTATTCTTGTTAATTGTATTATTGGTTAATTTTTATAAGCACACATATTTCATTACTAGGATCCAAAATGTGAGAGCTTCACAAATGGTAGCAAATCTTATTACTAGTTATCAGATTTTCATATGAAAAAGGTTAGTGAGATGAGCAAACATGTTAGAAAAGTGGATACTTGGAAGCGCGTATTTTCTTTCTGTTCCTAAAAACGCTCTGTTACTAAAGACAAAGGAATTTTAAAAGACCCATTCACCAACCAATGAATTACCTGAATATGTAAAACATTCTTTACAAATCCGCCATACTTAGCAGCAGCTCAACCCAGCTGTACTTTGACATTGCAGCGTTAGCCACAAAATCAGACAGCCCAAGCTTGCGTCACTTACCACAGGCAAAATCCATTTCAATCAATGTGAAATAAGTGCTCTATGTGTGTATCGTAATCACTGTTTGGTGCTCCACCTAATGCACTACAAATTGCAACCTTTGGTATTCACAGTGAGCTGCACAATTATTTTTAACAAATTTATGGTTTATAATGCCGTTCTCTGAGGCACTATACTGACATGGGCAATCAGACATAATCCAAAACCGGCATTCTAAACTGCCTTTGTATTCGACTACTGAAATCTGGGCAAAGTTTACCTGTAATTCCTCATTTAAACTGGTCTTTCCAGTGGCTCAAAACTGTTTTTTGAACTATCACTTGATAGCTCTTTTCTGAAACAACTGGATTTCCTGGTGACTCCAGTGGGTTTTCTGTTGGGTTCAAAATGAATGATTATAACAGTACCTCTAAAACACCTTCACTATTTTTACATCATAAAAAAGTTAACCTGAAATATTAGGTTGTGAAAGAACCGGAATGAGTGAAAGCTTCAATATTTCGATCTTTCTTAATTCCTGTGATAATCTGAACTGTATTCTCACTCTGGTCCCTTAATTTTAATATCTTGTGGATTTCAAAAGAAGCAATTCTGAAACAAAGATCCTGTATTGGAATTAATGTAAGTGGAAAAATAAATCCTGAAACTTAAAGACAGGAAAATGTTTGTATCTCAGCAAGTGAAAGCAGGCTCCAGAAATCCTCTGTGGAGGCATTCCTCTGCCAAGCTCCCTCCTCCAGATGAACAAATAAATGCAGCTGCACCACTAAACCCTAAACATTTACATCGTAACATCTGCATAGTTGGAAAGGTCTTTGCTTTGGCACTCACTGCTGTAATCTACAGATACCAATATTCCTGCCTGTCAGAAACTCAGTAAATGCATCATCAGTCTAAAGCCGCGACTGACCACAAGCACAACACTTACCGGGAGCCAGGGCTTCAGCTCGGAAGAAAATCTCTTTGGTGACAGGGATTCACAGCGACTCAGAAATGGTGGAACATCAAACTCCATGCTCAAGCAGACCCCGAGGACCCAGGAGGAAACCTGTGCCATTAGCCCAGTCCTAGGAGCGCAGCTACTGCTTCTGCAGGGTTCTAGAGGCAGGTGTAGGAATTCATTGAAGCAGCTGAAGAAATTCAGATACTAGCTTTTTCTGTTGGTTCATTGGCTTCCTTTCTGAAGCAGTAAAAGCTCTGAGAAGACCAATTTTATTCTCAAAATTCAGATACCCCCAAGCAAAGGCACAGAGAGGCCTCTGCAAGGAGAGAAAGGTGGGGATTTGAGTATCTAACAGGAAAAAAAGTTGTTAAAGACAACATTTGGCAACAGTTACTGTTTATTTATTTTAGACACCAACCTTCTATATAATTGCAACAACCTCAGATTTCACCATGAGGTATTAGCTTGAAAAATTATGACTTTTTAATAGTGGTATCTGTAAGCTTCATTCCATCTGTTCTTTCTGGTCCGTGTTTATGCTACTGGTATCTGCCTGGTTGCTCCCACTGCAGAAGAGTCACGCTTGGCCTGATATGTGCTTAAATAACATCTTTTTTATTTGTTCCTGTCTACACAGGAAAAAAATCTGGTTTACTTGTACTCGCATTTTGGAAAATATTTAATTTTTGATAGAACATTTATATGCAAGATAAATGCATAGTAGTTGTAAAATGCAGAATTGCAGCTGTAGTGTATTAAGAAAATAATTATACTATCTTAAATATAACCATATATTTTGATTTAGAATACTAGTTGAGTTCGTAACATTTTCTAGAAACCTGAAAATAAATGGCGATTTATTATGGCTTAACTTACACAGCAGAGAACATGGTGATGGTCAGGAATTTGGCATGGGACACATTGTTTGCTTTCACCACTGTGTGATTCATCAGAACTCTTGCTAGGCTAGCAGTCACAAAGCAGTGCAGCATGCTGCCAAAGGCGTCAGCAAACTTGGCCACCTTTACACTATAAATGTTAAGTGACACAACTGTGGTGGCTGTGGCAGGTCAGAGACAACCTAGTCAGCGTCATCCTGAGCTTGTGCAACCATGAAGCTTTACTATGCAAATTTAATAGCTTAGATTTTAGGAGCATCAGAGATGCATCAGTACAGCATCACATCTGAGCTGAAAAGCCCAGCTTCTCTGCAAGGCTAAACTGACTCAGATACAGACCAGCATCAGCTCTGATGTTTGTCTAAACAGGGGGGCTCTTTCAGTTGTTCATTTCTACAAAAGCTTTTGAATAACAAAATGAAAAATCTAATCTACATGTGTTTGGTGTTTCATGATGAATACACCTGTGCTGCTGCCATCTTGAGCTGATTTAGTTGGCTGTAGATTGAAGATGTGTGTACCTTTTCTCTATTGCATCCTGTAAATGTGTCTATATGAAATGCGGACATTGCAGACCAGCTCTCTGTGCAAGCTGCCAGGAGTTTAGACAGTCACACTGAAGCATTTGGTACATGGCATTTACAAAGCAGTAATCATAATGCCATCCGCTTTCGGGGATACATCTTTGCTAAGGACTTTACTGGTGTTCCTGTAGCTGGGCATGTCCTCCTGCTGTAGCTATGTGACATATACTGATGTCTTCCTATCAAAAATAGAATCCACTCTAAAGCACTTGAGATCTACGTGCAGAAAGTGCTACATGGGAACTACATGATGTTATTCCTCATTAGAAGGGGAAATATAACCATTGTTATTATTCCCCGTGAAAAGGAAACTGTATGACTACCAGTAAAGTCTGTGTTCTCTGGAGTCCCAGAAGAGGATTAAATTCTGTGATTAGGCAAATTTAATAGGAGAAGTTTAATTATTTGATACCACACAAAAAATAGAATTACTGACTTTTGCATCCTTTCCAAATGTGACATTTCCAAGCAGGTCTGTCATGGCAGTCTCAAAGGACCGGTGCAGTCCCCAGCACAGCCAAAGGACAACCTGTTGCTAAGCAACCAATATAAGTGCACTGCTGAACATTCGTTTCATTTGGAAAGGGACGTGTTCTTTAAGTCCTTCATCTTAGCTACTGAGCACACAGAGTTTTCCACTTGTTTTTCCATAGCTGTGCACACGTGTAAAACGGCCAATTCGCACAAAGAAATGTGCAATTTATAGAGCAGGTGCCAGAGAAGAACATGCAAAACTGAAGGTCTGAAAAACTGGCACAAGTATTTTAACTCTTTCTCGCGCCAACATCCTGAATTTACCTCTTTGTTTCCGTGTTCATCCTACTTGAAAACGGGCTGTCTTGGTAGCATGTACGTGGCAGGGCTGTCTGCAGAGTTTATTGATGTTTGTTGATGCATGCTCTTTTGAAAAAAGACGTGTCATGGTTTTCCCACTGATATGAGGAGATATTTTCTCCCTGATAAAGGCCAGACCCCAACTTTCCAGTCTGAAGACTCCAAATCTCAGATTCTGTAATTGTTTCAGAAAAGCAGCTAAATAGCTTTGGATAAGAGCATTTAGTGCTTTATATCTGACACCACTTTCAGTTTAGCGCTTGTCCCTATAGTGAAATAAAACCCTAGAGTTCTGCTAGACTTGTGTCCGAGTATCTGAAAACAGCCCTGGCCTGAAAAGTCTCTAGCTAAATTGTCCTGAAGGAGTTGTTCATCATATTTCCCAGTCTAAATCCCCACAAACAGAAATCAGATAATGCACAAAAAATATATTGGAAGTTGGTCAAAATCAAGAATGCGATTTGGTTTCTAATGGCCATAATAAATGCATGTTTTATTGCATGTGATCTTAAAGACACATATGCCATGCATAAGCATTCTGAGACAGCTGGGGCGTTTTAATGTATGTCACATCTTAATGTATGGAGGGGGCTACTTTTGGCTGGGAAGAAGTTTGTCTGAATCTTAGTTCACCCTGGCAGATGCAGCAAGTACATTCATTGACTGATCTCTCTTACTTTTTTTCTAACCAGCTTTGTGCTCTCATCCAAATGCTCTAGAATGTAAATTATTTGTGGGTAGCCCAAGAATGGCTACAGTTCAGGTCTTATATGGGCCCACAAATGGTAAAATGTAACTTTCTGTTGGCCCAGACATTATGCATGTGAAAGTTTCCATCTGATCATCATCTCCTGCCTGACATCACGGTGAATTTAAGCTCAACTGCAGGTTTTCCTGGCTACTGTTGTCAATTCCTGCACCGCTGTATCACGTTCCAGAAACTCACAGCCAGGTGAAGACAGGTAGCAAGGGCCATGCTAAAAGCCATCGTGTTGCGCTAGGCCACAAACCCAGCATAGAGACTGAGAGGCATACGTCACTGACTGATACCAGCTAGATTGTCCAAAACATCAGTGAAGGTGTCCTGTTTTTCGAACCCATGCACTCAAAGTAGGCAGAGTGCCTGGACAGCTGAAGATGCTTTTTTTTTGTAGCCACTGATGGTCTTTCTGGTGCTGATCCAATGGATCATATCAGATATAGACAGATTCTTATTGTCCCTTTGATCAAGTGAAATGGATACAAATTTTGCCTTTGAGTGGCATGATTTCCAACTGATGTATTTTGTTAAATGAAATACAGTGTGGGAGTACTGCACTGTTTGCAAGCTAGTATGTGTCTTGGGAGCAGCAAGTAACAACCACATCTTTTTTTAGAGTTGAGAACAGTAAAGCGCAGTGTGGAAGAAATGCTGCTGATCTCTGTATGGCAGCCTGCAGCTATGGTGACTTAGAAGATATTTGGTGTCTTAGAGTATTCAGATAGATACACAAATCTCTTCCTCCCTCTCTCCTTCACTAGTTCCTCTACTTTCTATGCTTATGCAGGGAATTGTCTTCCAGACATCTCTTTATTGAAAGACTCATCTTAACTCTCTGCCTCGTGTCTATGGATTCAGAGGGTGCATGTCACAGAGTTCCCGCAGCTGAATCGATAATTCTTTACTATCTCTGCTGCCATATATGCAGGAACATTGCTTGCCAACAGGCTAACACTGGAGTGCTAGATCATGTAACATAGCTGTCTCATTTGGAAGCAAGAGAACAAATATTCTGCTTAATCTGGTGGCCCAATCATGAAGAGATTGGATTTGATTTTGAGATGGAAATAATTGCTATTTTCAGTCCCATGGTTTTGACCTGTTAAAGTGAATTATTTGCTGTCCTGCTTTATTTAGGGAATACTCTCCCAAAGCTGCTGTTTCCTATTTCTTGTCAACATTTGGTCTTCAGTGATCTCAGGCTGCAGAGAAGCAGACCATCAAGCAAACAAGCAGCCCTGTCGCAAGGAGCTAACTTAAAGAATAGCTCTAAAAAGTTTAGCTGACCAAATCAAAAGCAGACTTGCTTAAAGAGTGAACAGAGAAATCCAAGAGTCCATTTTTTTTTTCAAGTCCAAACAAAATAACAAAGTCTGAAAAAGGATGAAACAAAATGGGCCGTTTGTTTTTCAAGTTGCTTGACTCAAGTTGCAAGAGTTGCAACAGCATTTAGTTTTGCAAAAATCAGCATTTTTCACCAGAAACAGATTAATCAAGAAATGGTTAACCAGCTTCGCTAGAAGACACCACATGAGTAGCATGCATTGAAATAAAACTACAGAGGAAATAAATTACAGAGAAAAATAGAGCACAAAGAAAAGGCAAAAGTACCTTGAGGAAAGAAGTGTAATACCAAAATGAGTAACGGGCAAAACAGAAGATGTAGTTTCAGAGAAAATCTGAGCTAGCTCCAGTTAAGCTTTACTGAGGATGCAGAAACTGTTTGCCATATTAGCTAGTGAACTCTGCTAGCATTAATTACCAAGGTAATCGGAGCCATTCTCCTGCCAGATCTTGAGCCAGCCTGAGAGGCTGTAAGCACCAGTATGCACTGAATCAATAATGAGGAGGGGGAATAAAGCGCAGACCATAGATTTGGCTACAATTCAATATTTCTGTGATTTTTTTAGTTGTTTTTTTTTCACATAACTTTAAAGAAAATGCAAGGGAAATAAAAGACAGTAAATGAGGAGGTATGACTGTCTACCAAGGGTGTATTATATGCTCTCTACCGTTTATTTCAGAAAGAAAAAGGAGGAACTTCAAGTCAGCAAGTTTAGTATATTTATTCGAATTCAATTTTATTGAATGGTTTTCAACCGTAAACAAGTTTACATTTTAGATTCTGTGTGAAATAAATCCCTTCAGAGTGCCAATATAAATATACATTTTCCCTTTGCCCTTGGCCAGCTGTAGTTTATGCATTAACAGGGACTTTCTGCCCGAAGTCTTTGTTTCCGAGAGCCACTCCTCTGGGATTTCAGCTCCCTGGTTGGCCACTGTCCCCAGCCCTCCTCATAAAACAGCAGGTGGATGTAAACAGCGGGCAAATTTAATAACCTGCTGAACCAGGGGCAGGAGAGATAGTAGCAATTACACAGAAAGCATTTTCACAGAAGCAGTATTTCTCCTTTGGTACTTCAGAAATGAAAATTGATATTCATAGCCACATTCTACCTAAGGAATGGCCTGACCTAAAAAAGGTAATAAGAGTTTAGATATTCAGTGCCTTATGTTCTCAGCAACCATTTCTACCAATGTAATTTCTGAAAGAGCAAAGAATGAAGGGTTCTGTTATAAATATCTCTAGGTTATTGTCTAATTTGATTTTTTTTTCAGATATAAGATATTTGTATTGCATTGCTTTACAAAGCAAGAGTCCCAGTGAAAAAGAGATGGAAAACTGAGCTCTGTTCCCCACTCTTCATTTAGTTGGGAGCAATTCTTATATTTTTGCTTGGGTTTTTTTGTGAGACTTAAAATTGTCAAATGATGAGGTATGAATTCCACTTTTTTCATAAAACCAGAGCTGTCAGTTTCCCAAATGGTATTCACTTTTGTTTTGAATAAGAGAAATAAGCAAATATTAGACCAGATCAATATTACCTAAGACAAAGTCATTTACATCTTATACATACAAGTATGAAAGTCATTAACTTTGATAGGAATGGGGTCACTCTAAGTACAGTTACTTGATTATTATGATCATTTTACTAGTATCTGTTATTTTTTCAGTTATGGGGATGAAGTAGCGTGTTGTATTAAGAATACAAAATCTCAGTTGTCAGAACACTGATGTTGTAAGTCAACTTGTCTTTGTGTGGTATTAGTATTATTATTATTAGACAAATTTGTTCTTGTCAGTAATAATTTTCATGATCCAGTGAAAAGTACTTGAGAATGGAAGGTGTAATTTATGTTTTCATGTAATAATTCGAATCCTTTTCTTATGTCAGATTATCAAAATCCATGTAGTCATCACATGCTGAATTGGGCTTTAGAGTTATTGCCAAAATAATTAATATCACAATTCAATATAGAGCTATCTAATCACTTTTTGACTCATAAGGGATCACATCTCCATTGCTACAAAGGATACTGAAAAAAAATCACATGAAACTATATTTATATCTAGTTTAAATACACACATATATAAAACTTGCGATTAAAGAGAGTTCAGATTTCCAGGATATCTGTTTTTTATAACTCTTTATGTTTCCATTAGTCATAAAAATGAAAGTAAAAAACAGGCGACCTGCATTGTTGCTTCTTATTGTAATTCTGTGCTGGTTGTAGTTTGAATGAACATTCCCTGTGTCTGACAGTAATATGGAACCACTTGATTTCATTGTGCCTGTCTTTGACAGCAAAAGAATACCATGATTTATTTCAGCCATGCTCTTAGGCATCTGACACATTGACTGAAACTCTGTTTTGCACTGTACATTTCTTTCCCTTAATTATTTTGAGGTTGATGGTGGCAAATTCTCAGGTAAGTGTTTCATGTGTATTAGCTCTGTGTTTCTGTGATTTTAAATGTGACAGTCCAGTATTAGTTCAATATTAACCAGAGAGCAACTGGAAAATGTAAACAGCATATTAGACAAAAGTCAGGAGAAAACATGGCATTAAGAACAAACATAGGATTATTTCTTCATTAATAGTGAAAAATAACATCATTATGCATAAAACCTCCTAGAAATGAACGTTTGTTTCCTCATTTACCTAGGAAGGTCTTTTTAAACATCTATTTGAACTTCGTGTTTGTAAAAATAAGAGCTCCTCAATGAAAAGCACAAATACACTGGATACTGTGGGGGAGATGACAGATATTTTTTAGAACAATTATGTCTGTTTTAAGTGAATAGGAGTTTAAATATCCAGACTACAAAACCAGGTTACTCTTGCTTTTTTCAGATTTTGTTTCCTTGTTTGTGCAATATCCCTATAAAAGCATGTGCGAAATTCCTTCATTCTGATTTTACATGATTTAATTGGTTTGTCTGTATATTCTTTAAAAGGGCAATAAATGCACTGAGATAAAAGCACACCAAGAGTCCCTTGTTCACTGACATGCATCAAGACTGAGTTCACTACTATAGGCCAGTGTTACATCTATTTAAACACTGATAGAGACGCAAATACTACATTTTTAAAAGTTAATTTCCACCTGCTCCTGCTAGTTTTTGTTTCCTTTGTTCTAAAGACTGAGCGATTCTATGGTTTATTAATGGGCACAGAAGAGAAAACAACTCTCAGAATTCCCTGGAGTCCTCTGAAAATTCAAGCCATTAACATAGTTTTCTGCATCATGTGCATGGAAAAACGAGGCAATCCCAATATGCACACATAGTGCCAAACTTTTCTTTCTTTTTTCCAACATTATAAATACTGAAATGTGAACCTAGAAAATTCTATTGTCAAGATGCTTATGTAAGAGCTTAAGAACCCATAATAGGTATAAAAATTCATAGAAGTAAATGAAGATCTGTCAATACATCCAACTAGTAACTGAGGGAAAGAAAGAATAAAATAAGTAAGTACAAAACCAGACCGCTGAGTTTCTCTATGGCCTAAATGCTCCTTGAGCACCTTTAAGGCACTCGTTTTCTGCACAGCTTACAATTGCAATTAGCACGGAGCCAGTGGAACCTTAAAGTTCTCATTAGGTGTGACTCAAAATTTTTGCTAAATTTAAATATTTATATATACATAAACTAATACATGTATAAATGTAAATAAAATACACAGAGCCACATACCTAAATATAGCTGAATAAACCATACACAGCCTCAGTCATTAACATCCCTGATTGGCTGAAGTCAGGAGGCTTGGGTCTGCACACCCGCATTACAGAAGCTCCCAGGCATTAGGTAATGTTTTGTTATTATGGGAAATTCAGGGCTGTATTCAAATTGTTTACACTTCAGTGAAAGAAATGCCTGCTCTTGCGAAATTCCCTTTGAAATGTTTCTTTACAGAAAAATGGGAATTCTGAGCATTGTTTTCAGTCTATTATGATATTTCAATATTTCATTTATTTTTAATCTGATAGTTGATTAAAGTAAAAGGAAATCAGCATCTTATGTAGGTTTTTGGGGTTTTGCATAAACAATTTTGAATCTCTCTGGAAGAATCAGTGAGCGTCTAAGCTTCTCCTTTTTTTAGCCTCTCTTGGCTGTTTAAATATTAATAGACTGACCTTCAGTCCTGCTGCTGAATCATGGAACCTGAAAAGCGGAATCAATACATCTTCGCGCTAATGATTAACTGATGACAGATTGGACAATTGTCAGCTTAATTTTCATATTGCCAAATGCTTGATTTAATTTCTCCATGTTAAAATCATTCCAGTTAGACCCTCAATATTGTAAGCAAATTCAAGCACTTTGAAATCAATTGTAGGTCTTACTTAAACACAGGTTTGAACTGGGAGCTAAAAGTTCAGATGTACAAACACTGCTAGTCCAGTCCAGTTAAACGTTAGCACTTCTGCTGAAGTCAGTGGGGCTACTCATAGGCTCAATGCATAAGTGTTTCTCCTGAGTAAGGTACCACTGTATTGTAGGAACTGAGATTTTTATTATTATTGCGAAGTGCTAACTAACGCTTGTGTTCTTTCTTTCACAGAGATATGGATATGGTGGATGGGTACAGCTGGATCATCACTGCCAGGTTTGGGCTCTTTGGTGCTCTGAGCTGATCTTGTGTTGTCATCTGAAATAGAAACTTGCAGTAAATCTATTAAAAAGCAAAGTGGCAATAAGATTGGTTATCTTTTGATACAGATTTCTCTAGAGGTATATTTCTTCTGTGAAGTAATAGCACTCCAAATCCTAATATACCTCAGTAGAACTTTTGCTTGAGAGGTGAAACTCGCATTCTGTTCTATGAACCAGTATCCATTTTTCATCATCATCTCATTTTTAACACTTAGAATGGATAGCTCTAAGGAATTATTTTCAATAAGATAGGTCAACCTAAGGCAGATTACATATAGATTTCTTTTAGTTAAATGCAGTCATCTGCATGAGAAGGAAAATCGAAAAGAACTGGTATTTTAATAGAAGTTAAAGAACTCAGATGTGAAGACATTTTCACATCTGAGTGAAAGAGTAGTTTCTGTAACTTCATGACAAGGAGAACAAATAGCAGAATAAGGACAATCCATATAATTGGGACTATGATGTAGAAAAGTAGGAGCCTGAGGTTTATTAGCAAGTAAAAGGCAAACTGGGTCTGGTTTTGCTTCACCTTCCTATCACCATCCACTCTATTAACTTTACAAAGGTGTTTCTGTGCTACATTAGTACAACTAGAACAACATGTGCCCAGATGCAGTGAATCTATGCAAACAGTCCATGTGCATTCAGAATCCATACTGCTGGTACTGGTGAAGACAGAATTGATTTCTTAAAGGTTTGATTCTGATCTCTCTCAGAGTAGGGCAAAACAGCAGCAATTTCAGTGGCATTCAGTGGAGCAACAATGTAAAACTTGTGAAAGCAAGATCAAAATGTTGCAATTTACCTTTTGATTAGAACATTATCAGTATTAGTGCCTTTTTTTACAGGAGGGCACAAGGACCTAAGAGAGGTAAGGCTGATATGGCAAAATAGTTCCCTTTGTACATTACTATGGAGGATAACTGAACCAGCTAGTTTAAAATGTGTTTAAATACATAATGCCTGTTAATTTCAGTGGAACTAGACATTCCCTCATCTCCATATCACTTTTCAAAATTGTCCGTCTTTGTGATTGTATACATGCATATATTAACTGAAAAAAAAAAGCTGATAAAATGGACACAACACTGTGTCTATATTGCAACCTAACGATATACACACTGTCATCATTCTGTAACATGCAAGGCTACCCTGTCAAATGCCTCACAACTATTTATGAAAAACAACCACAGAATATGAAGGTTGGGACCGAGAATGAGGAGCAAACAAACATTGTGCTAAAATTTCAGATCTGAGTCTAAGCAGGCATAGGAGGAGAGAGCAAGCCACCTCCTGAACCCAAGTGTGGATGGCACAGCTTCTGAGAGACATTTTTAGCAGCTTAGCTGTTTGTTACAGGTCTGATGCTGAAATTTCTTGCTAAAAATAGTTTGCACAGGAACTTTGTAGCAAGTCAATAATAGCCTTAGACACTCTGCAGAGAATTCTGTCTAGCCTACTTCTGTCTGAAAATGCTGCATGAAAAGCGTGCATGGCAAAATAAAATCCTGTTCAGATTTGTGGAGCTGGGGAATGTAACTCCTAAGATTAAAAAATAAAGCAAAAGCTTCTCATGTCATTTTGTGAAGAAGCATCAGGGTCAAACTGCAAGAAAATAATTACATGTATTTTTAAAGCAATGCAATTTGGGATGGGACTGAGTAGTTTATGGATGAGATAATTTTAAATGTAGTTTGCTGAACCAAATCAATCTGCTGGACTTGATTCTTCAATCTCTCTCTCTTAATTTCCACATAAATTAAGCTTTAAATATCAGATAACGAATTAGAATAGAATAGAATAGAATAGAATAGAATAGAATAGAATAGAATAGAATAGA
Source organism: Patagioenas fasciata (assembly GCF_037038585.1). Lineage (NCBI taxonomy): Eukaryota > Metazoa > Chordata > Aves > Columbiformes > Columbidae > Patagioenas > Patagioenas fasciata. Next base: position 7,682,431 of record NC_092526.1, on the reverse strand, counting down.
ATAGAATAGAATTCTTCAACTGTGTCCTTAGAAAATTGTGCCAATCTTGCAAGTAAATATCTCGTGTATTTTATGAGATTTTCAGCACTGCATCCATTGCTTTAGAACTTGAAAATTTCATTCTTAATACTGCAAAAAACTCTGAGAATTGTTTCCCAGTTGAGGTGTCTGAGTGATTTCTCATTTTAAAAATATCAGGTGCAGATTAGTGGCAGTGTCTAGAGACTACAGCAATATGACTCATTTTCCAGTAACAGTGTTGCTGGACCAGATCATTCCATCCTTACAGACACAAGCACGAATCTGTTCAGGTGGTTTGCTTGCCTGCATTAACAGGTTTGTTGTTGCCAACAGACAATGCTGTGAGCTTAGCCTTGGCCTGTAGTGTGTTCACAAAGAATGAGTTAATGCGAATGAAAACAACAAACTGTTCAGCTAATTCAACAAGAGCAGCACATGGTTTATTAGAGACCTTTCCTATATTGCAAACCCTGCTGCAGCATTCAGAGAACAACCATTTATCTCAGCATTTAGGTATGAGCACTGTCAAACTTGCTAGTAAAATCACAATCCATCTAATATTGTTTTCATTATTGGCAGAAGAAAATATATATGAGCAGGTCAGCTGGTATGCTATTCTTCATGGAAAAGGTTGCCAGGCATTGGAACAGGCTGCCCAGGGCAGTGGTGGAGTCACCATCCCTGGAGGGGTTTAAAAGGTGTTTAGATGAGGATCTTAGGGACATGGTTTAGTGCTAGACTTAGGTTATGGTCGGACTTGATGATCCTGAGGGTCTCTTCCAACCAAAATTATTCTATGATTCTATGCCTTAGCTGTGTCTGAGGAAAGAATTTTGTGTTCACAGAAATACAGTAATCCAGTAAAGTCCACACAGTCTGTTCATATGCAGTGCGATGCTCAGTTCTACTGTCTTTTGTTTTTACTCACACCCCAAATGTTTTTCTGTTTATTGGGCAATCTGCACCAATGCACTGATCTTTTTTTTAATGTATTGGAGTGTATGGCTGGAGTAAACCTTTCTGTCTGGTTGGAAAATCAATTTTACAAGAACCTGAAGTATTTTACTAGAGGATCAGGACTATGTAGTTGTTATTACTGACCGTAATATTTCAAGTGATTTTGACAACCTGTGATACAGCTAACAAGGAACTTGACAGTTTGCCAAGGCAGCACAGTTAGATTTGTTGAAAAAAGCTTTAAAATATTCATTAGGGCAGTATATTTGTGAATGATGTATGAAGGTAATAACAAATTCAAGGTTAAGATCAGTCTGACTTCTCAGAAGGAGGGGACAGAAACCCGGTTCTGCAAGAAGTAATGACATTTTATTAGTTATTTCTGGTTTAGCATACTAGTAGGGAATATTCTGATTTAACAGTTTGGGGGTTTTTATTTAGAAAAATAGACAGGATTCTAAATGAACCAATTTTAAGAAGAAAAATAAAGTGGCCTTTGGAGAGGGAATTCCCTTTCCAGAAGGGTCAGAAGACTGCCCTGCACTTACCTTCTGTTTACTGTGAAGGTGAAGGAATAGGTGCTGTGTTTTCTCATGTGGTTTTCAATTTTCAACTGCAGATGCAGCGTGTTCTCTGTCCAGTACATCTGCTGCATGACCGCCCTTCCCCATCCCAAATACACAGGGTCATGTGGATCTTCTGACTTCCATCCATTTCCATTTATCCCTATAGTAGCTGCAAGCAACCAAGAAATACTCAGGCCTGGCGAATTCTATCTCATCAATTTGTGCAAGCGTAAGCCAACAGAAAGACTGTTTTGTCTGTCTTTACAAGTCCATAGAAGTGTCTGGATACCTACAACTATAACAAAAAGTTTGCGTAATGAGATGACACTGTGCCTACTCAACCTTTTTGGACAACTGATAAATCAAGCAAAAATTAAGTTTAAAAAGGAAGTTTCCATGTTCATAGTTAAAGGAACAGTATTAATAGTATATTTGAACTTTGTAAGTTTGGGCATTGGTGGCATGTGGGGAAGGTATTACACTAATTCAGGTAGTGGTTTTATACTGTGTTTAGGTTTTGTTTGGATTTGGGGTTTTTTTATTTGTTTTGCTTTGTTTATTTGTTTGTTTTTCCCAAGGAGAAAATGTAATCTGAAGACAAGATAATAGGTCTTCTTTTGTCGCAGTATCACTCGTGATATGAAACAACTGGACTGAAATTAACAGAGTTGCACAATTATTTCTCTAGTTACTGGAATCATTGCAGTACTATTGACTTTAAAAGAACACACACATACCCAAGGGGCAAGTTTAGCACAGATTTAATTAGAGCATTGTTTTCAGGTCAAAATTTGGTTTAAGGATAAACTTGGATTAAAGTACCTGATATCTTTTCCATACAAATGTAGAATGATATACATTGCAAAAGAAAGGGGATTTTTTTATTATGAAGAATTCATTTCATCTGAACTATAAATGACTGTTCTATTAATGACTATTTTAAAATAGTCTTTGATTAAAAATACCTACTGAATAAAAATAAAAGAACAGAATTCTTTCACTGCATTTCTGTAGGGAGCACAATATACTCAAGCGACAATAAATTAGCATGTACTACTTTGTCACATTTATAATTTATAAAAATGTCATTTCACAGGGACAGGCAAAGATGATGAAGGATGGAAAGGTTTTTCGAGTTATTCAGGAGAACTGCTGGGATCCAGAAGTACGAATTAAAGAGATGGACCTATCAGGTACCTCCATAAAGGAACTGAAATCATTGTGTCTCATTTAGAATAACAGCAATGTCTCTGTTAGTGCATCTGCAAGGGCTCAATAACAGTATCAAAATTAAAGAGTTAGCATACCAATTCATTAGTTTAAATCTGTTGAAAGTCAGTGAAAATTGATATGCTTTACATTCAGACTCAAATGGGACATCTTCTCAAAACTCACCTCATTTTCAGTAGCCGTTCATTCCCCACATGGGCTCACTGATTTTAGTGGGATTGTTAACACACTAAGGAACTAGTTGATTTAAGTAAATATGACTGACTGTGGACTTGAAAAGGCGACAATTCCTTTCTCAGAAAAGATAGTTTTCCCAATTTAGAAAGAAACTAACCAGATGCCAAATTTGCAGGTTTATTTTCCATCAAGTTACTTACATGCCACTAAATAAGGTTTTAAGATGGGAGACTGAGAATGGGAGAAGGAACTTCTAGTCTGATCAATTATTTTTGTTAGTTCTTTTTAACACTGTAATTCCAAATCATTTTTGTGAGAGAAATGTTATGTTACTAAAGATCATTTGTTCTTAGATTGAGACCTGAATAATTCCCTACATCAGTTTCTCAGTAGACACAACTTTAATATCTTCTCCAGCTTTTCATAAGGAATAAATATCTGAATTACTTCAAAGAGTGGATAATTTATAAATAGCATATTTGTGATTATTGTTTTCTTCTCTCATGGGATAGCATGTTAGGAGGTACTTCAGGTCATTCTCCTTATGGAGGTTTCCTGCAACACATAACATAGGCCAATTTGGGAACTCAAGGCCTGGTGAGCAATTTATGTAAACACAACGTAGGTAATTTTCAGCTACCTCATTTTCACCCTGGAGAAGCAGTATGTCAGACTCCAGCCATTAGACTATTAATGGGAATGCTAGAATGTCTTCACAACACCTCTGAAATATGCTATCTTGACTAGACTCCAATCATTCCCTGAGTTAGCACATGGATTTAGGGCGCTTCCACATCATTCAACAACAGTGTAGATCATAAATAGCCTTTGGGCATCTTTCCCTTTCAGATATTTCCCCCAACACTAATGGCAAGTTTCTATAAAACAATTCTACTCCGTTTATTTGTTGGAGACAAAGGGAAAACACAGGATCAGTTTTTTTCTAATTTTTGCAACAGCTCTCCAGAAAAGAAAATGTATCACAAAGGCAGCACCACAAACTAAACAGTGTTCACTTGGTTAAAAAAAATCTTAAACTGTGTGTTACAGCACCATCTGGTGACTTGTGCCATAACAATATCCCATTATCACAGCACTCCAGAGATACAGGCATCAGCCAATTAAGCGGGGGAAAAAAAAAAAAAATCTTTGTGTTTTTCATTTTTACTGAGCTTCTAATGATAAAGACTATGGGCCATATTTACTCTTTTTTGGTCTACAAAGGTGTAGCTACTTAGTTCAAAGACTGTTTTCTGTAACACAGGCTGAGATAGATTATACCAAAAAATTTAACCTGTGAACACATGGTATGATTTTGAAACAAAGATGCAAGAAGTCCCCCAGCTGAACAAAACTAGCATGGCCATTGTAAGATATGTCATGGCTCGGCCCCAACCAGCAGCTGAGCCCCACACAGCTGCTCGCTCACTCCCCTCCCTGGTGGGATGGGGAGAGAATCAGAAGGGAAAAAGTGAGAAAACTCATGGGTTGAGATAAAGACAGTTTAATAGAAAAAGCAAAAGCTGTACATGCAAGCAAAGCAAAACAAGGAGTTAATTCACTACTTCCCATGGGCAGGTGGGTGTTCAACCACCTCCAGGAAAGCTGGGCTCCATCACATGTAATGGTAACTTGGGAAGACTATCACCACTCCAAATGTCCCCCTTACCCTTCTTCTTCCCCCCAAATATATACTGAGTGTGACATAATATAGTGTGGGATATCCCTTTGGTCAGTTGAGGTCAGCTGTCTGGCTGTGACCCCTCCCCTCACACCATCCCAGCCCACTCGCTGCTGGGATGGTGTGAGGAGCAGCAAAGGCCTTGACACTGTGTAAGCCCTGATCATCAATAGCAAAAACATCCTGCTTCTCAGCACAAATCCCAAACGTAGCCCCATACTAGCTGCTGTGAAGAAAATTAACTCAGAGAGATAACTTACAGCTTGGTTGCTAAAAGGCTTTGCCTGTGCAATGCCCAGGAAATCTTGCCAGTAATAAGAAGTGGTAGCCAATGTAACAAAGAGACTAAATTAGTTCTCATAGTCAGATGTCCTAGGTCTATTCGGTATACAAACCTGTGTCTTGATCCACTCAATAAAACCAGCTATCAAGGTAACTCAATAAAACAACCTGTAAAGGTAATTAATCTCACACTTCTGTGACACAAATCATTACAATTTTGTTGGAGAAAAACTTTCAGTTAATTCTAGCTGCCTTTTCTTATTATTTTCTCATTCGTAAAACCCCCTGAAAAGGGTATAAAGTAAAGTTTTTCTGTGCTGATTCTTCTTCTTCCTAAAGCTAGTGTCTAGGAATGTTCAGCTTGGAAATCTACCCTTAAGGTTTATGTTAAATTTGCTCAGAAGTGTAAAAATGGATTGAAACCAGATGTAATGCTCACTGTGAAAAACATGGTAAAATGTTATCAAACACACTAACCAAATGTGCAGTAGCATATTGGTGGCTATTACAACTTAGGCTGTACTTCGGCATATATGTAATTCTGTAGACCTAATCCTCAGCCCCAAACCATTGCCACTATACATAATATTAATCAGATCTTATAAGAGAGAGTCAGCTTCCCCTCCTGTTTCCTACTTAAAATACTGAGAAGGAGAATAAAGCATTTTGTTAAACATTTGAGTGCTTTGGCAAGCTCATTGTCTTAGAAGAAATTCTCTTAGTGTTTTTTCTGCCATCTTTCTCATTACTAGTTTCATTACTAACAACAAAGTTAAATTTTTTAAATCATGACAAAATATGTGCATAAATATTACAATCAGATGTAAAATTTAAAAAAAAAATAGGTTTGCAGGTAACTATTTAGTGAAGTGCTAATTATTGTTTATTGTTTCTTCAGTTGTTAATCTGCCAGGTGTGTTGTGTTCATTCCTGTAACCTGTCACACTCAAAGCTATGGCATAGAATTGTGTTTGAACAGAAACCAAACAATATAGACTTAATTCTCTTGATCGTTAACATCGAAGTTCTTTCTAAAAACAGACAGAATTTCTTATACTTACAACTTTAGTAGTCCAAACAGAGTATGAATGAAACCAAACACAGTCTATCTTTGGGGAACGTATTGTTTAACAACCATTGTTAACATTGTTTATCTTTGAACTAATTTACACATTTGCTTATTAAATATATGTAATAAACATGACCCCAAAGCAAACTGTATTCTGTTGGTTTTATGTCACATTCAGGTATGTGAGAGTAACATTAAATTGCTATTTTAATGACTTGTACACATTCATACCAAATACTACTAAAATCAGAATACTTAGTTCCACAAAATAATCCAGGATGAGTGTGGAAGTGTTGTTTTTCTTTCTACTTATTCTATTCCAATCCTAATAAACTGGATTTATTAATACAGTAATAAATTACTACAAAATTTATTACCATGATAATCAAGTGGCAAAAAAATTATTCTATCCATGCCACTGTTAAATCAGTCTTTCTTACCATGAAAGTTTTTACCTTTTACCTTTCAAACCAAAGCACTTTCTTATTTTAAACATTTTACAAAAAAAAAAAAACAAAACAGAAACAGCAATAATTGTTTTTTCTTACTCAGGAGTCACCGTCCAAGTCCTTTCCACAGTCCCTGTGATGTTCAGCTACTGGGTAGGTTCCTACAGGCGTATTTTGTAATTCATATGTTACAAAATTAAAAAAAAAAATGCATCCTCCTATAAATTAGGTGATTGAAGTAGTCATAAGAGCATGGAAGTAAATGGGAAATTGTTCTGCTGTGAAAAACAAAAGACAAAAATGTAGTCCAGGTATCAGAAGAGCCAGCAGGGTGTCCTGGCAAAGCCCAGCTCTGCAGGACACCTGGAAAGGAAGAATGAGACAAGAAAAAATTTCTGCTGGGACCCTGTGTCGGTAGCTGGAAACACAGAGAGAGAACTGACACAGCATGAATCCCTGGTTAACAAGTAGACAAATATATACAGATTCCATGAAAACTAGACATCAATCAGTATTTTCTCATTTAAAAAAATGTGCTCTTGTCCCACTTTTTTTTTTTTTTTTTAATGTGGCATGGGACTCATTGACCTAGAATGCTTTGAATCTTAAAATTCAGTAGCAAATTGAAATTAACATGTTCCCTGCATGGTGATCTTGAATGCATCAAAGAAATAAAAACAGTCCGAGGAGATAAATCATAGCAAAATGCTAAATACATTCTCAGTTTGACTATTTAGCTATGTGTACAAGTCATTACATGTACACAGATATGCTACATTAAAAATCATTGTGCTAAGCCCATATACAAGTAGTACCACTGATCTTCAGAATTTCTTGTTGGGGGACATGTCTTTAAAATTTTATTCTTGTATTTGTGGGAATATTTTCCATTTAATATGTATTTGGGGGAAAAATAGGAAACTAATTGTTTGGATATTGCAGCTCCCGTATTAGAATGATGACTGTTACCTCTGTCTAAATGTTAGAGAGGTTTGCTGAAGTTTTCTCTGTAGAATTCTCATACTCCAGCATCTCACACTTCTTATTTTTCTCTCTTCAGCTCCAGTAATAGGAGAGTAAGTAATCATTACTATGTTTAAAAATGATATGCTGAGGTTTTTGCATTGAGATAAACAAAAACATAGGACTGGTTTACATAAAAGACCAGATACTTGTGTATCAGCAGCTTGGGCTTTGTTACACTCGTACTGAGCAGTAAAGGGAACAGCAGTTGATAAAATATTCAAGAGAAGCAGCAGAACTGCACCCAGAGGTTTTAAAGCAAGGCAGAATTTAGCTCTACTGGTTTCCAGTGATTCAGAACTGTAAAGTAAATTTTAGGTTCAAACCCTGTCTCTGAATTGTTTGCATTGATATTTATCCAGTATCTTCCAAAGGTGATAACATTTGAGAACTATGTTTTAATGAACTATTCTCCTTAATATCTTACCAGGCCAAACCTCAGGATACTTTAGATCTAGCCCAGATATTAAATAATGACTTAGCTGCTACAGTAAAAAAGTACCCCAAGAGGTTTATTGGCTTGGGTACATTACCTTTGCAAGCTCCAGACCTGGCTGTGAAGGAAATGCATCACTGCGTGAACGAACTTGGGTTTCCTGGAGTACAAATAGGATCTCATGTCAATGAATGGGACCTGAATGCACCGGAACTGTATGATATTTATGCTGTGAGTAAATGCTTCTTTCCTTAATTTGGGGACTTCTGTGGCATGGAATTCTGTCTAAAAATATCTTGGTACATATTCAGTTAGCAACTAAATTTATAGATATATTAAAACAATTGAGCCTTCTAATCTGCTTAGTGATCAGAGAGCCTTCTTGCTTTGTGAGTTAAGTGCAGTACAAATGAAGTATTTCTGCACTGTTTGCTTCTGGGTTCAAGTTACTGTATCCAATCCTATTGAGATAATTGATGAAATTCCCTGAGATTTTCAGAGCTACGTGTACAGCCAGAGTACCATACAGAGTTATGCAAATGGAACCAAAAGTTCCAAACTTAATGTATTGATTATAAAATTAATTTAAAGATTGCATTTCTTAAGTAGCCTGAGGTCCAGATGAGGATGGTCATTTGTCTAAGTTTTGGGGTTTAATCAATGTACATTCGGTATCTGTTGCACAGGTTTTATAGCTGTCAGCTTGAAATTGATCCATAGAGTTTATTTTTCAGAATGCCCAATTTATTCAAGAATCCTGTTAGTGTGGCATCTGGACTATTTGTTGTTATGGTCATACACAGTTATCAACTTCCACTTGTGGAGATGCACACATTCACAGAATCACAGCATGGCTGAGGTTGGAAGTGACCTCTGGAGGTCACCTGGTCCAACCCCTTTGCTCAGGTAGGGCCACCTAGAGCCAGATGCCCAGGACCATGTTCAGATGGCTTTTAAATGACTCCACAAGTTCCCTGAGCACAAGCTGTGCCAGTGCTCAGTCACCCCTGCGGTAAAGAAGTGTTTACTGATGTTCAGAGGGAACCTCCTGTGTTTCAGTTTGTGCCTGTTGCCTCGGGTCCTGTCACAGGACACCAGAGAAAGGAGCCTGGCTCTGTCCTTTTTGCACCCTCCCTTCAGGTATTTATGTATATTAATGAGTTTCCCCTGAATCTTCTTTTGTCGAGGCTAAACAGTCCCAGCTCTCTCAGAGTTTCCTTACAGGAGAGGTGCCCCGGTCCCTTCATCATCTTTGGACTCTCTCCAGTAGCTCCATTTCTCTCTTATACTGGGATCCCTCTCTTATACATTCTTCAGCTTATGTTTAACGCATGTAGGAAGTAACCTCTGTCACTTGTAGAAACATCCTTGGATAAGAAAAATTGTGAAATGAAGCCATATTTGGTAATAAACTTCATAATCTACCAAGCCAGTTATTGAACTGCTATTTTTGGGTTACAAATGTAGATGGCAATTACTCCCTACCATCCAAAAGTTGCAGCTTTATTTGTGCTTGCATGGGTAAATAAACCCAAATTTTTCAAATGTGTAATAATCTCCTTAGCAACAAGAGGAGATCCAGAAATACACCTCACAAAATTAAGATGTTAAATCCTGGTTAAGCATATGAATGACTCTGATGACTACACACTTAAATTTAAGCAAATAGTTAAAATTTGTCAGTCAAAATCCCATATTGTTCGTCTCTTTTCCTTTCCAAAGATGTCAGTAGTTTTGGAAAAATTACTGGAGTGGGGATGAGTTATTGATCAGAAAACAGGTAGATTTCAAACTCTTAGGGTAGATTAGGAAAGTTTTAACTTTTTTTTTTTTTTTAAGCTAAGCAGAGGGCCAGAGGGGACAAATGTACTGCAAAAGCAATGAAAATTCCTGAATGCAGCTGGAACAGTTCTGGAAAACCATCCTAAAATTGTTCTATAAAACATCATGAGAATCATTCTCATATGTGTTATGAAACCAAAAGAATGTGAGTTTGAACTGAGTTTTATACTGTTTTATATGACTGAGAAACACAGCTAAAAAAGTATTTTTGTACTGCATTAATCTGAGGAACACTTCGCTTAGGAAAAAGATGTTATCATCAGTGTTTCCAAAGTGTCTCAAAAGGAACTAAGAAACTGAGTGAAGATTTCAAGGTTAAGTAAATATAACCAACTATTGCTTATAGCTCTTACTTCTGGGCCTATTTCCGTTACTAGTACTAATGCTCAATACAATTTTTCAGGTAATCTTTCGAGTATGGCTAAGAACTAAGATGCATTTTTGTATGATTACTCGAAGTATATACTCTTTCTTTTTGCTGCAGGCTGCTGAACAATTAAATTGCTGTCTCTTTGTGCATCCCTGGGACATGCAGGAAGATGGAAGGATGTCCAAATACTGGTTTCCCTGGCTATTAGGTGAGTATATATTTACTTTGCTTAATGTATGTTTATGAACTCACTGGATTATGCCCAGATGATAATTGCAAAGGTACAGAGAAAAATGACATGATTTTTCTATCAATCTTTTTTTTTTAATTGCTATTAAATCTGTTGTGTAAATTCAGCAGTCATTTGGTTTTTAGCTTGTTTATTTTTTCTAACTTTTAAATACCTAGAATTAAAATTACTCCGTTCTTCGTGAACTGCTCCAGTGTGGGTCCCTTCCATGGGGTACAGTCCTTCAGGAACACACTGCTGCAGTGTGCGTCCCCCACACGGTCATAAGTCCTGCCAGCAAACCTGCTCCAGTGCCGTCTCCTCTCTCCATGGGGACACAGGTCCTGCCAGGAGCCTGCTCTAGCACGGGCTTCCCATGGGGTGCATGGGCCATGCAAACCCAGCACAAGGACATACCCAACCTGCCCGTCTGCTGTCCTAGTGATGTAGGATAAAAACTGGGCTTAGCATTCAGAAGATCTTAGCTTCCAGCCCTCTGTCCTCATTTTGGTTAATTAATGTTCAATTCCATGTTCCTCTAATAGAAAATATCTGTAACCTTTGCAGCTGCTCTGTAACTTATATTTTCAGTAGGCTCAAGCCTAATTAAAGAAAATGAAGATAACATTTTAAACTCAAATACAAAAATAAAAATCAAAAATAAAACTCTCATACAGTAAAACTTTTTTTTTTTTGTTTTTAGGCATGCCAGCAGAAACAACCATAGCCATTTGCTCCATGATTATGGGAGGAATTTTTGAAAAATTTCCTAAGCTGAAAGTTTGCTTTGCACACGGAGGTACGTGATATTCCATGTGAAACACCTGTTCTTTAGCTGAGCACGGTACAATCGTATTTTCTAGTGTGCCAGGTAACAGGGTCACCACTTTAAGCCTGCCACCAGCTGAGTACTGTTATCCCAGAGATGATATCTGCCAGATGCACTGCTTGTATGAACACTCTCTAGCTGTTTTCAGTCAGTGTTTGAACTGTTACAATAGCCTTTAAGGGGAGTAAGGTGGAAGGGGAGACAGGAGATGATTTGGGGAAAGGGACAAGGAAGCAGCAGGAGGAATTTGGGTGTCACAGTAGTGAAGAAATGGAGAAAACAGAAAAGAAGATAATGAAGAGGAAGGAATAAAAAAAAATGTTGGTGCAGAGCACTTTCTTTCAAAATAGCTGACAGTAAAGCCTATGAAGCTCTGTTGATAATGTGGCTTTTTTTCCTCCTGTATATTTTCAGCTTCTGATACTAAAAATTTCTTCTTGCAGGTGGAACTTTTCCTTACACAGTGGGGCGAATCTCCCATGGATTCAACATGCGCCCTGATTTGTGTGCAGTGGATAATAAGGTGGATCCAAGAAAGTACCTTGGTTCATTTTACACAGACTCTCTTGTCCATGATCGTGGTGCACTAAGACTGCTAACAAGTGTAATAGGAGAGGTGAGTTTTAATGCTTCCAGAAGCAGGTGAGTCATTCTTTAATCCTCTATGAAACACCAAAAGGAGAAGAGAAGAAAGCAGGAAGAAGACAGCATATTCACCCAGTAAAAGCAGAACCTGAGCTGTTATAAACTGATGTGCTTATGCCACATTTGTAATGTTCCTACTCTATGGAGTGATTGCAATGGTGCTTCTAATCCAGGAAATCATGCACTGTGACCCTTAGTTCAGTGAGGCTAGTTCGTTGTGTAAGGTAGCACAGTAATCAAGTGTCTTTAAGTAGTTTTTACAATAGATTTAAATTATATACAGATGTGATGTGCACTTCCATTTTACAAGATACCCAAAGTCTCACAGAGTTCACTTTTCTGACAAGTCTCCCCAAATGCAGACCATGTTCATCCTACATATGTTGTCTCTCTACATATAGTTATAGTATAGAAGGGATAAGTCTAGCTCTTGAATTTTAAATTGCCCAGTTTAGGTGGTCAGATTCCTTTTTTTTGTTGTCAAAGAGACAAGATGACTTGCTTATTTCTTCTGTTCAATTTTAAAATGTTGGGAGACGTGTTTTGCCATTGTTAGAAAGACCTTGGTAAAATAGAAGCTGTTGTGACTCAGCCTGGCTGAGACCCACAGAGTGTTTTTCTGGTCTGATTCTGTTAAGCTGAACTGTAGATGACAAGAACAAAGCAGGAGAGAAAGTACAACATGATGCTTAATCCATTGCTCACGAACTTGACTTTTATTCCTGTTTTAACTTGTATAGAAGGCAAGTCTCTGAGCAGTTCTGCTTTAGAGTAACAAGTCAGCTTTGCATCTTAAGGCTGCTCTAAGCTATGGCTGTTGTGGGAAAGCCACTGTCTTCACACCACACTTACAGTGTAATTTCTCTACCTTTCTTCCTAAGAAGCAACACATAGACTCTGGCCCTTAATGATGATTAGTCTTTGCAATTGAAACTTAGTTGTTTTGGGAGAGAGAGGTTATGGATTCTAATTTGATAATCTAAAAGTCACTCAGCAATAGCCTCTCTGGTGTCTCATTTATTTTGTCAACAGACTTCTGAAATGAAGTTTCTTAATGCAATAAATTTGACTAGTGTTTACATGGGATGTTGGTGTCTTCTTTAATTCTTCTCTGAGTATTTGGAGTTCAAGCAGTGTGATACAGGTGGAACCACAGTGCTAAAAAGTCATGACTCAGATCGCAAAAACTGAAATGCTTCTAACCCTCCAGAGAACTTTAAAAAAAGTGTATTTTCTATTTTTGATAGCCTAAGGCATCTTATCCTCAAAAAGAACATTCACATCACATTTCCGAGCTTTACCTTATAACCATGAAGATCGAAAAGTTACCTCTCTTTTTCTGATGAAAGCTGATATTCTTTCATAATGCCATTCCAAGAGTCAAATGCTTAAAAAATTGTCCAATATCTCAGTGGTTTCAGTGCTGCCATGTGTTGGCAGAATAACAAACAGAAGATGAATAAATGCTGGGCTGAAAACAATGTGATTGGGTCTCGAGGATGACACTGTAAGTTGATGAGCTGCAGGTCTGAAATAGGACAGCTCTCTGGAGTATAGCTCAGAGCTGCGCCGGGAGGGCAGCGTGTGTGCAGATGTACTTAGACATGGCTGCAGGTCCTTGGGGAACAGCCAGTGCCTGGCACCACAATGTCATGTGTTGGCTTTTTGCTTAGGAATATTAAAATCCAGTGACAGCTGCTATGAGTCATTGACATATAACTTCATCCCTCCTTAGTTTTGGGTGCAGGTTGATTGGAGCCTTTCCCAGTTACAGGAAGAAGTACACATTTCTGAGAAAGACTGCAAAATTGCTGCAGCCCTTCTCTCCCCTCAGGATGAAGGAGCATGAGGTGAATTTAAATAAACACAAAATCCCTAATGACGCTGGCTATAAAAAGTGTAGAACTGGGTTGACAGGGGATTGAATGATTCAGTGTATCTCTGCAAAAGCTTCCTCATGGTGATTCCTCAAGACCCATCACCGAAACATAAAACATTCTCTGGCCAGAAGCTGGAGCTGAACTGGCTATAGCAATCTGGCATTTTTTCTTGAGATGTATCCTGACAGTAGGAACCAAGGTGAGATTCAAGGCAAATACAATTTTTCAGTAATATAAGAGGACAAACTCATGCTTGGTGCTCTTTGAGATTCGTTTTAAGATTCAAGTTCCTATTACTGTGAAAAGAAGATCTGTTGAGTAGAAGGGTCCACTGAGGTTAACCATTAGCCGCATGTACCTGTTAAAGGAGAGGTGCACTAATTAAGGTATCAAACTGTAAGTCCTCTAGGGAAAACTGACTGTTGATATCCTTTGGAATAATATAATACATCTGTGATGCTAGGAGTATTATTTATCTGCAGAGACTTCGCAGGATTTCTCTGAGGTTGATTGCTAAAGACTGAAGCTCAAGAGTATAAAAGAATAATCTAATGTCACTAGTAGCAGAGCAATAATGCTGCTTCTAAATTTTTCTTATTAATTTACAGTTCTTAATTTTACTGCTAATGAAGGGATCACATAATTAGCTGTGAAACACTTTAGAGGAAAAGAAAAATATACTTGAAATAATATATATATTATTCCAATGAGGACATGGGATTTCATTCTGCTTTGGTATGCAGGAGATGTAAACAAGAAGGTACAGACCTTCCTGCCTTCCTTAACCTTGACTAGTAAACAGGCAGGCAAATACTAGTTTTCCTTCTCCTTTACTTAGAAATCAATTTGCTCATATAAAGCTAGTATGCTTATTGGGTGGGGGTTTATTTGTATATGGCATACATTTGGTTTTTGTATCTGAAGCTAATGTATTTATATCAGATTGAATATTATGTAAAATAACGTATTTAGCTGCTCAAACGTACACACATCCAAATATATTTTGCTTAACATAAACTCAGAACTCAATCTGGTAGACAGAGGAGTATAAATTCTCCTATTCAAATCTTATGGCAAGACTTCTGTAAAAAAATATAAACAATACAGGACGGAACAATAGAATGTGTATCTTCATTTGGATTTCGTGTAAGCTTTTGTATAGGTTCCTTCAGAGACTCTCGGGTGACATCTGCTGGAAGTAAAAAAACAAAAAGCATTTGGCAAATAAGAAAACCAAATCATTTAATAAAATAACTGAAATATGTTTTCTTCACCCTATTTCAGTATTGGCAACTGAGTTCAAATATTGTAACAATTGCCTCGAATTAATCATCTTGACTTCAAATTCATGAGACATTTAAAAACATATATATTTTTAATGAATACTGTGGATTTCAAATATTCATGTCTCCAGGACACGAAGCTTAAAGGAAAATAGACTTTTGATAAAATCAAAAGAGTTGGCAATATGCACTCTCCGAGGCAGATAAAATGGGGCAATATTATTCCAGTGTGAAAATGAACCTATAACAATGTGGACCTATTGAGGATCTGCCAGTTTATTTTCATCTTTGATAACAGGAATGATGCATACAGATTTTTATTGAATTTCTTTTCACTGA
Source organism: Patagioenas fasciata (assembly GCF_037038585.1). Taxonomy (NCBI): domain Eukaryota; kingdom Metazoa; phylum Chordata; class Aves; order Columbiformes; family Columbidae; genus Patagioenas; species Patagioenas fasciata. The sequence goes on along the minus strand of NC_092526.1, from coordinate 7,667,123 downwards.
CTTACTTTCAGAAACAAATCACATCATGTCAGTCATATTCTCAGACACACGTTTCAAACACATATCCAAGCTAATATCCAATCCCAGTTAAAGACATTTGTAAAAATTATAGACTTCCAAACACATATGAAATTTTGTAAATGAGATTTGGGGTTTGTTATATGAAGCTGGATACTAGTTAAATAAAATTAAATACTTTTTTAAAATCTGTTTGTAGTGATTCTGCATTGTACCATGCTTTAAGTAGTATCACATTGCAATTATTACAGCTTTTAAACTATCACAAAAAATACCATTTTGATTGCTTTATAATTTTTATGACATGTCCTCACATATACATAATTCTCTGTGTGTCCATGCCTGTGTATAGTCAAAGAGTTTCAAATTCAGGAATGCAAATCCAAGCATCTTTTCTGAGATTGGTGGAGAACTTCCTGAGATTCTTAAAGAAACGTGTCAAAAACTCTCATAGTCAGTTTGGACTGCACACAACAGTGCAGAGCGTGCAGTGAGCATGGAAAAGAATCAAAAAGCAAGTTAGGAATCGGAAGGAAGAATTCTGCGTATCCTTTGTTGACCATTTAATTACGGCAATGCTTAACTAAGATTAATCACTGCATTTTAGGCAAACTATTTGCAGTAGGAGTAGTGCAGGAGAGCACTAGATGCCTTTCTCTTATGTTTCAAACCAGCACTATAGTACAGAAAATCACTCTGAGTAGGAAATTACCATTTGCATTTTATTCACCAGGGCAATATACACTCATTCCCATGGGCCTGGGATTTGTGGTTTGAACTTTCTGTGTATCAGAATAAAAATACACCAAAGTGTATTTACTATTAAGAAATAACCTGTACTTTTTTCAAACTTAAATTCAGCCAATAAACTTGAGTCATTTTTTCCAGCTTTGTTTTTTCCTGGTGAAAGTTGGAACCGAAAGATTATCTTCATGTTCAGTTTCATAATTAATCAGTCCAATACATCCATGTCATTTCCTGTGTATTTTTATTAATTCCAGAAAGCACATGCAGCTATATTGTTTAATGCTACTACAGAATGTACCCCATGTTTTTTTATTACCAGGACAAAGTTATTTTGGGGACGGATTACCCTTTTCCACTTGGGGAACTGGAACCTGGAAAATTGATTGATTCAATGGAAGATTTTGACAACACACTGAAGGTATGATCTCTATATTTGAGGTATTTTTCCCTCCTTTTTAAGCCTCTGGTTTTAGACCTGAGATAAAACACTGAAAAGCCAGTGTAATACACTGAGTTCTGCAAAGACTGGAAGAGGCCCTTTAGTCTCTTTGCAGCAGTTCATTTTAAAGCACAAGTAAAAGTATTTGAGTAAAATATGAGTTAAGCACACACAAACATATATATGTGGTTTGTTTTTCCAGGATAAACTCAAGGCTGGCAACGCTCTGGAATTTTTGGGTCTTAGCAGAAAACAATTTGAATAATGAGGAAGATTATTAAAGAGACCAAACTTCAGAAATAATGTTGAACCCTTAGGGATACCTTTATTTGCATGTGCAATTCTACAGGTGAAAAATCTATTTTACAATTCTATTACGGTCTACTGTTATTTCCAAAACAAAAGCAAGAGTAGTGGAAATTAGTATGCACAGCTATTTCTGTGCATCTGAGGATTTAGGTTGTCTTCAAACAATTCTGAAATCCCTGCTTTCATTAAAAAGAAAAATTTCAGTTGCACTAAGAATCTCTGAATGATAATCAAGGTCATGTTTATTAGGACTTGATTCTCAGGATCAAAGAACTGAGAAAACGATGACTTGTATCCATTACATTTCAGTCTTTGTTAAGCCAAATAAACAGAATTTAGAAGAATCTTAAACCAGAATTTAAACATAATCTTGTTGATGCTTTTAAGCCAATTGAAGTTGCAGCATACCGCACTTCAGCTCAGCACTGCAAGTATATGCACTGACACTTTGTAAATGTTGTGATGGAATAAAAAGGTCTATGTGGGGACTTGTGTATGTTTTAGCTGCTGCCTACACCACTGGCAACTTATGCATCAGAAACAACTTGAGCAATATGGTTGTAGGTGCAGAAATAATGTATTTGTGTGGGTAATACTTTGCACGTCACTGTCAAAATAAATACTAGTGTTTATCAACAGTATGGTTTAATGTTCTGTTCATTAAAAAATACTTCCTAAAAGCAAGGTTGGGTACTTCAAATGTTGAAATGTTAATGCTCTATCTAGTTTGAATCCTGCTATAGGAATGGAAAGATGGTTTAACTGAAATGGATTTTACACTAGTCAGAAAAATGCTGATGAGCACTTACAGTCTCATGATCGTTTGCTGGCTATGTGTGATGTCACCATTCTTCTGTTTAGTTGTAGAACACTCCAAGAAAAATAATATTAGACAGAGGTTGTTTCTGTCCATATATCACAGTCTGAACCTGAAGGACATAAGCAGTTCCTGCTGATACCAGCATCTGTTGGACTACAAAGAAGGCTTTGTTCTTCTTTACCGTGCCAAAAAAAACCCCAAAACAAACATGGTTTGTGCAGGTTAGTGATAGGTTTTCTTAGCTCTTGCAGTTGAATCTTTACTATATCGCTTCTCCAAACATATTCCATAAAAGACTACTGGACCACAGAAGCTGAAGTTGTCAGCAGCTCACAGGTTTAGGCCCTGGGAATGTCAGGTTTTCATACAGGAGGAAAAGAGGACCTAGACAAAATAGCTTTAACAGTATTAGCTGTCCTCAGGTTTGCAAGACTTCTGTTGACCTTTTTTATTTAAATATCTACAGGCGAGTATTGAGCTACTTAAATGTATGATTATTAACGAGATTGTTTTAATTAAATTTCAAAGTAGAAGAAAGGCAACTTCATTCTCATTTAATATTCTTTTCCTTCAGCATATTTGATTTTCACAGATGTTTAAATGGATTTAAGACAAAAATACATTGTGGTTCCTCCAATACATTTTAAATTTATTAATTCTTAATTTTTTTAATGAACGAAACCAGTTATGTTAGTGAGAATGCAGTGTCACATCTTTGGGGACCAAGGTCTGGAACCTCTCCAACAGCAAGAACAGTCTTTAATTACCTTAACCTGTGACTGAACGGGTGATTGCAGCACTCTGCATGGTAATTAATTAATGTGCATACCCTGCATAAATCATATTCATTATGGACTGTCATTATTTAATGATATTCTACTTATTCTTGTTATGTCCAGGCTTTTAAGACAGGGATATATATAATCTTCCCCGCATCTTCCTTTTTTTCATTAACAAAGCTAATGTAAAATTCTAATGATACAGTCAGACGATAACAGTCTTAATACTCTTCAACCAATTATTGAAGGAATAAAAGAAAAAATTTAAGTTGAACACCCAAGAACCATGAGTTTATGTAGTAATTTAAACATTGCACTTTAAGATTGTTAAAGGCACAGCAATAGAAGGCAAAGATCAGCTATTAATTACAACGGAAGTCTTTGTAGTTAAATTTCTTCTGCACATGCAAAATCTTGAAAGATGATTTACAGTTGGGAAGCTCAGGCAAGTAATGCATGTCTGTCCATGCTGCGTTATACTTCTATGTATTTCACTAGTGTTTTGTTGAGTCGTTACAAACTTAAAACTGCTTGTACAAAATTTGCACTGAAGTTGTAAAAGAACTAGCTGTTACATAATTTTAGGTGAACAAGACTGCTGTAGAGTACTAGTGGCATACACTAAACACAAGAATACTTGGAGCTGTCATTTTGACCAATGATGATCAGAAATCAAGGCAAGTACCTTTTCGTACCCTTTGAACCCTGAATCCCGTTATGATGCACATGTACAAGTAATGTTTGGTGCTATATTATTATTTAATGGTGAAGTAGGCAGTAGGTAAAACATTTAGCAAGTGATCATAAGTCTTGTTAAATCTTCACTGAAAGCCTAAAAGTAAATGGGTGTCATATAACCAGTGGCGTTCGTGCTGGAGGTGGAGATTCACTGTGTTTTAAAAGGAAGGGGGTGCTAACAGAGCTAGACCACGCATCATAGCCTGCATCTTCAGGAGGGGCAACTCTGATCTGTCAAAGCTCCGTAAGTTAAAGTTATCTTCTCCCACCGTCACCTGCGTATGACAGCTGCTTTCTCCGTTGTACTGCTGTGTTACGTGTAAGGCAATGAACGGGATCACTTGACATGAGATCCGGGTGTTTAACCTTGCGAAAGGACACGCAAATATTCAATGGCTCTACACCAAATCGCTCATTTATTCCTCCTAAACTACCAGCCCGCACCAGGCAACCCGGACCGTGACAAGCCGTGGGAGAAGCCTGCAAGGCTAAAACGCCGGGAGGAGCCGGCGGCTGCGCGCCCTCCCCCACGCCGCTGCTCTCTGCCGCGCACAGCACAGCCGTACCCCGGTACAGAGGCAAGCCACCTCGCAGCGAACACACACACACATCCAGCCGCCCCCCGCCCCGTACCCGCTGCGTTCCGAACTCCGGTGCTCCCGGCGGCTTCGCCCCGTCCCGGACCCGCCGCTCTGAGGGGGCTCCACGAGCACCGCCTCACGCACCCGCGCGCCGCAACGGTCACCGCCCCCTCCACGCGTGGCGGAAGGGCTCAGCCACGCGCGCATCACTGCCGCGCCGCAGCCAATCAGCGCCAAGGACTAACCAATGAACACGCAGCTGTTACTCCTCGCGGCATGTGCCGCGGGAGCTTTGGCGGTCCTGCGGACCACGTGACCACACGCCTCCACGCCGCCGTGCGCGGCCGCTCTTGCCGCGCTGCCGCCGGACTCTATGGTTCAGGACGCATAGGAAGCCGCGCGCCGGGCCGGCAGTTCTCGCGAGAGCCGCCCATGGAGGGCGAGGGGGAGGGGCCGGGCGCGGCGCTGCCGCCGGCGGGCGGAGCCGCGGCGGGAGGGGCAGGAGGAGGAGGTGTCATGGCGGCGGCGGGCGCGGGCTCCTCGGCGCGGGGCGGCGGCGGCTCCTCCACCGCGTCACGCTGGTTCTTCAGCCGGGAGCAGCTGGAGAACACGCCCTCCCGGCGCTGCGGCGTGGAGGCCGACAAGGAGCTCTCGTACCGGCAGCAGGCGGCCAACCTCATTCAAGATATGGGCCAGCGCCTCAACGTGTATCCGAGCGGGGGACGGCGGGCCGGGCTGAGGAGGGTGAGGGGCCGCGGCGGGTGGCATCGGTACCGGCTGCGGCGGGGCGGCGGGAGCGCTTCCCCGCCGTGTGGGGAGCCTCCCGGGACCCTTCCCGCCGCCTCGGCAGCCCCGGCCGGCGCTCGGGGGGCTGGAGCCGCAGCCCTGAGGCACAGAATGGGGGGAGGAGCCTGGCGGGCCCCCGCGCCGCCGCCTTTGTCGTGTGAGGGACGCGCGGGCTCGGGCGGGCGCGGAGCCGCCGCGGGGCGCAGACCCGGCCCTGCAGCCGGAGCCATCCCGGCTCGGTCTCCTTGAGCCGGGCGTCACCTCCTTAGCCTTTCTTGTTTTTTTTTTTTTTTAAGAGATCAGAGTAAAACTAAAACCTCAAGTCCCCTGCTGAAATAGTTGAACAAAACAAGAGCACTTAAGATGGGATTTCCGTTCACGTCCCCTATCGAGGAGTTTTCATTCAAGGGGTGAAATGTGGCCAGTCGGGTATGGGGAATCTCCGCGTTGTCTGTGAAGCAGATGGGAAAGATCCGTGTTAATGCTGGTTAAGCATGTGTTTATATCAGTTAAGTTCTGACGTGTCACGTCCTTAATTAATTTTCAGCTCTAAAGACAGTGTGTTGAAAGCAATGAGTGATGTAGAAAGCACGTTGCATTCTGTTTTTGTAAACAATTTTCTTTATATGTTGTATTTCCTTAATTTAATCTTCCAGATCTCAGCTTACGATAAATACTGCAATTGTTTACATGCACAGGTTTTATATGCATCATTCCTTCACAAAATTTAATCGAAATGTAAGTATGGTTTTACATGTGGTAATCATATGCCCACGATTTTGGCAGTCTGACTGACAAGTGTTATATTCCTTGGCTGGATTGTAAAGTTTGGTGTGTTTGTCGGAATTCTAGCTTCTTATCGGTTGTTTAGATGCAATAATGATATTTCTTTTCAACTTGAATTATTTTAATTAGTGGCAATTAGAGTTTGTCTTCTGCCATTGAAATAAAGAAATAGGCACCATCAGCAAACACATTTCAGATGTGTGAAGAATGCATTGAGATGTTTCAAACCTGGCTGGTGCTGATGTGTTGCAGTTTGAAAGGCTGATGTGTAGGAACACGCATTTTTCTTAATTAAGTCAGTGGCAGCGCCAGCATCGTATGTTTGACAATTGTAATATGGTTATGTGTGTACCCATATGGATAATGTATCTGTTCTTAAAAACCATTGTGCATTTGTTTAACTAGTCTAGTCTTAAGCAGCTTCATAAGTTATATTAGACAAGAAAAATCTTTTGCGAGAAAATGCTGACTCTCTTGTTTCAACTAATGAATTGAGCATGCTGAATCTGGTTACAGAATATGCTGTGAAGAACTGAATTCTTCTGTAAAATACTCTCTGTAACTGAGTGATTTTTCTAACAAGCATGGGACTGGAGATCCCAACCTGAAAACTTCAAGCCTTTTTTTTTTATGTCCAGTATTGTTTGCAGTAGTTAGAAAACCGGCAATATTTTAGTTATTTTTGTGTTTAAAAAACTAACCTCGCAAGAGCAGTTAATAAGGGTGGTGGTGTATCAGTAGTTGGTGAGGATGAATTTTTTCTGATCTTTCCTTTTCCTTATAAAATACACAGATTGAGATGGTGATAGATGTTATGGTCTAGACAGGAGTAGACCTTGGTCTGCCAAGGGATAGAATCTTGCAGACCTTGCCCTGTCTGAAATTTGGGCAGGTACACAGTGGATTACAGTGTTGGCCAGTGCCTTTTTCTGGCATGAATTTGTTTGTCATTGTTGGCTGAGCAAATGGATGTCTTAATTGGTGTTTATTTTGCAAGAAATACATGTTTGTTTGTAGGTGCATTCAGAAGCGTATTTAATTATTTTTGCGCAAAATCCAAGGTAGATTCAAACTCGCAGCAAACTTGTTACCAGGTCTTTATGTAATGAAAGCTTAAGTGTTTATGTACAACCTGAGGTAAGTGTGCATAAGCCCGAAACACTTTAACAGGAAGAAATACATAGTGTGGGGTTTGTTCATGTAGTGATTGAGAGCTGTGTATTGAGTAAGTCAAATGTACTTCCCTAAAACAGTTTTCTAGTTTTAGAGCATGAATAGCACACGTGAAAATCGAGTTCCTGCAACCTTTGTGGTAGAATTTGCCCTTTGAAAGCCTTTGTGTGATATATCAGGTGAAGGCAGTGAAACTGTTCCATCTGTCTCCCTCTGTGCACCTGGAGCTGCTGAGGGGTCCAGAGTTCCCTGTGGCTCTGGGTGGTTTGTGGAGTTGATAAACCAGGCAGAGCTGCTTGGAACAGAGAGGTCGCTCCATGCAGAGCTACTGTAGCTAGGCCTTGTACATCACTTGCTAGATTACTGTTTGTACCGTAATCTGGTAATCTAAGGATAGATTTAGGTAGCAAGAAGCTTTAGCTGCTGTGTTCAGGTTTTCACCAGGCACTGGAAAATGCTGGTCACTTGGAACTGGAAGCGAAAGAGTAATTGGATGCATAGCGCCCTTGTTATGAAAACTGCATCTCAGGTTATATTTATAAATCTTAACATTCACAAGCAGGCTATGCAAGGGCTGAATGCCATGGAAACTGCAACTGCTTTGGGGGTATGAGTGCATTGTTAAATTAATTCTCAGGTAATAGTATTGAAGTAGAAGTTAAAGGCAAGTGCACTGCAAGTTAACAGTCAGTAATATTGATTGGTGCTGAATTGCCTTCTGTAGTTCCTAATGAGTGTAAGGCCAGACAGCAGCTTTGTGTGTGTACTGATGGGCAAACACATTTCCTTGTGTATTTTCCTATTGGATAAAGGGGGTGGTCTCAAAGTGAATGAGTCACTTATAAATACTCCCAAACCATCTGGCAGGTTCTCTGTAGAGAAAGCAAAAAGCCAATGACTGTAATAAATACTTAATATCAAATATCCGGAGTCCTTGACAAGCTAAAAAAATGAACAATATTCATCAACTGCAAGAAGAAATTAACCCTTAGAAATTAAATAGTAAGATACCGGCAGTCTTGAAGCTAAAATCTAACCATTTACAGTATATAGTGTTTATCTGTGGCAAGAAGGAATCTGAAGGCTGGGGCTAGAAAATTAAATGGCCATTAGTTAAAATGCCTTGTGATCTCCAGCTGAAAAAAATGTAGCCTTTGTTTTCTTGCTAGGTAGATTAATGTTTTTATTCAATTAATAAAAACTTGCTTATTTATTGTTATATATAATTGCTGGGTTATACAAATATACATTTATGTCTTCCATACAAGTCACATGCATTGATTTGTTAATAAACAGGTCTTCTAGTGGAAGCTCATTTACTGAATGGCTATTGTCTTAACTCTGGGGTTTTGTTTGTTTCATTTTTTTTTCTTCAATATAAATTACCACTAAACAATTTTACAGACTTTCAAGGTTTTGAGAATCAGCTGTGAATAGGGAACAGAATTCACAACACTATCTTCAATGTATAGAGCCTGGGCTGCCACAGGGGTGGTACACACTGGTTAGTGTAGTTCTGGTTCATTTTGAACATGTTACACTTACTGCTTTAATGACCAGATATCCCTATTTTTGCCAAGTTACTGGGGGTTAGCAAGTCACTTTTGAATTGCTGTGGATTAGCTACAAAGTACATACATTTAGTTGCAACAAATAATGTGTGGGTTTTGATGTTACTGCCAAAGCAGATAAAGACATTGCAAGGTTGCTACATCCCAGTAATAGGGTGGAAACTTGCTTTACCAATTCTGCTAAGCAGAATTGTATGCCCTGGCTTCTAATTTTCCCTAGCTATGCAAATGTCATTTTAGGAACTACTATGCAATAGCACAAATTATTATTTCCATGTTACTTTTGACCAGGGCATAGTAACTTTGGTTTGTTGAGTATAAAGTTAGTCAATGCTGATACCAGGGTGGGGAGGGAGCTTGCTGGCTTTTTAAGGGAAATACTTGCCTGACTTTCATACTTTAAAATATCTTGAAAATTAAAATTCTTCTGGAAATACTGTTTCTGTAGTACTTGGTGTGTTTGATATTGTTACACAGCAAATACCTCTTCTAGAGGCGTATTCTTCAGTGCACTGTGATTTGAAGAACAGAGAAGGGGGAAAAATCCTTGGTATGCTGGCAAGGAGAGGTAAGGCATCCAAATGGTAGCTATATTTGAAAATATAATCCTTAGAAATGCCATGTGGAATACCAAACAGCCAGTTGAAAATATACTTCATGATGTCAAGGAGTTTTTGTGTGACATGCAGTGGAACTTAGTAAAGTGCCTGAAGAAGGCTGTGGAAGGAATTATTTCTCTGAAGTGCAAGGTAGGTGAGTTGTGTGGAGGGTTTTTTTTGTTTGTTTCCCATCCGTTTGTATTCCCTTCCTGTCTCTTGTGCCCTGTCCAAATTGCAGTATTAAACAGTTGGCTCTGCTGTTGTGCAGTGTTCTTAAAACTTTCATAATATGCACCAAGCTTTAGCAAGGCTGTTTTGGACACTTCATTTCTGGTTTTAATATTGCATTTTAGCATATTTTCTAGTTCTATGCAATGTGAGCTCCTGGTTATAATAATAATAATAACATTTATTTTTTTTTAAATAAAAAACCAAAACAACCCAACTTGCAGCTCTTTGTGTTTGCACTTGAAAAACCTCTGTCATAGACCAAGAACAATTAATGTCTTAAACTGATTTGTATCAAGTCTAAAACCATATTGTCGTGAAAGGGGGGAGGGAGTTCTCAGAGAAACTACATGTATGTTGCAGATGGATTCTGAAATTATTCCAAATGCCTTAATTGTTTTTGCAATGTCTTGTAAGTGAATAAGGACTTGTACCACATTTACCAATAAAACTTTCTATCTAATGCTCTTCGACTGTCATAATAAGGTTCTTATGGCTTGGGGTTTTTTCTGTTTAAGTGGGGCCTTGGTTTCTGAGATTCTCGGTTCAAAAATGGGATTTAATTTCATAAATCATGTGTGTTCTTCTGAAGATATTTCTCAGTCATGAAGAATATTTTGGGTGCATGGTAGATAACTTTATTTTGTTTGTTGTATGCCAAATGAAGGTGTCTATATGTAGGAAGCTTACAGCTTTGTGAAGTCTGTGGCTTTAATTTTGCTATTTGTTCTACTTTTTGCTACTTTGTTCTACTTTTTTTTCTGTCATTTTTCAGAATTGGAAGTGAATGAAAGCATTTGATTAACTTTGCCAGTTATATGCTTAGCAGGGTGTGTCGTCTTCACTGAAGACTGTGTGCATGCCAAGTCTGAAATTTTATTAGAATGTCTGTTTTCCTGCATACTAAGGGAAATAAAAATACCGAACTACTCGAAACTGGTAATGTGGACCAAGACAAAGACCTAAAATTCTTTGGGCCAGAAGCCAGTGCTTCTTTTTTAAGGAAATAGGTAACTGGCATGTACATAGATTTCTGATGGACCAGAGTTACATGCCAGTTTATCAGTTTGACTTATGTAAATGCAGATTTGGAGGTTAAGGTCTTGGAGAATAGGAATTGTGTGGAGGCTTCTTGGCCAGAACTGATCAGTTTCAGTAAATTAGAAAATATCCTGAAGTCAGCCTGACTAAGGCGGTGCTTTTTTTTAATTAAGTAAGCCTTCAATGCAATCAAACATAGAATAGTAGTGAGAGAGAATTTTCTGATGATTTACATATGTGGCTATTGGTGACTTGGTTCAAAGGATGTTTCTGTGAAAGGTAAATATTTTCAGTCATGGTAATTGTTGGGAGTTGATTTTTTAGAAAGGTGAATTGTGCAAATTCCATTTATGTGTAACTATACCCACAAACTGTAGGAAGAGACCTTGTGTCAGGACATATTTGAATTAAACTTGTACACAAAGCTAGAAGAACCGTAAGGCCTGAATGCAGGTACTTGAGGATGAGTGTGTGGTGCTTACTGGGAATGGTGAGGCTGGAGAGGGGGAGAAAACAGGGAATAGAAGTTGATTGCTCACAGTGCAGTTGCTTTTGTTCTTCAGCCCAATGGTAAGGCACTGCTACAGGTTGCTGACAGAATATCTGTTTGGTTTGTTTTAATTAAAAACAAAACAAACAAAAACTCAGGGAAATTGTATCATTCTGGGAAGATGGAAAGGATCTTCTCCTGACTTTCTGTTGAAGCCTCTTCCCATCTCCCATTCTATTTCTGATTCCATATACTTCATGACGCAACTTTCCCTCCTCACTGACTTGACTATGTTGAGTCTCAGTTTTTGGTCCATTATGGTCTACCTCACTGTATCCTTTTTCTTAAGAGGGGGGAAAAAATGGAGCAGTTCTAGTCTCTCTGGCATCCTCATTAATATCTCCTTGTTTCTGTCAAATGTCTTGCTGTCTAACTTGTTTCTTCATAACTCTGTTGATTCTTCAACATTCCAAATTTCCTTTCTTCTCTGTTCATGTTTCTCTGGCTTCCTGTCCCTGTCTGCTAATCTGTCTTTCCCCAGAAGTTCAGGATTATCTCTGAAAATGTAATCCTTTCTCTTAGGCTGGCCCTGGTGTAGAAGGTGCTAGCCTCACACACCTTCCTCAGTTAAGCCTGCCCTAAATCCCTGAAGTGTGTTGGGAAGAGGTTACCACAGTGCTTCTGTAGATGAAACAACCGTAGACAAGAGTGGTTTGCCTGGGTTCGTGCATTCCTGGCCTGGAGCACAGTTTGTCTGCTCTGTAAAATACCTTTATATGGCATGCCCGTGTTGGGTTATACATGTCTGTGCTACTCTACATCTTCTGGCACTTCAAAGCTGTTGAGAAGCTTTCTGAACTCCAGAAAGCCTTTCTTTCACATTTAGAATTTAAAAGTTTATCTCCCAGCTTAAGTAAGACATATTTCAAGTAGTATGTCCCTAGCAAAGGGAGTTTCTTCCAGAATTTCAAATCGATACTTCAAGAAATGTGGGTAGGAACTTCCCAAAGATCCTTAGAAGTCTTAAATGACAGTGTTATTATGGCCTTGTCGAGCAACATCTGACTTCAGGTTTTTATTTCATTCATTTCTAAGACTTAAGTTACAAGCTTCTTAAGAAGAAAGTAGTTCTTTTGTCTCAGTTGTGGAAAAATTTGCTCCCTGTGACTTGTTTTGGGTACTTTCAGTTTTTTTAGAATACTAGGTTTCTTCATGGCACGTTTCTATGCATTAAAGGGTATCTCCTTCCCAGGGTGTCAGTTTTCCTCAAGTCTGCCAGCTTACAAGTTTTACTTAAAGTGACTTAAGGAGGCACAAAGGACTCCCTCAGTACATTTCAAGGCTCCTGCAATGCAATGAGTAATTACTTAAATGTTTGATGCTAATTAGTTTGTTGCAGTTTTTCATATATTGAGAATGTCTGTACCAGATATTTCATTTTGGCATAACAAGGGGCTGCTTGCTGACCAAAATAAAGAAAGGGTAGATCTCACTTAAGTGGAGGGGGGTATGGCTGCTATTCAGTTCATTCAATCTAACTGGGCATTGAATGAGAAAAGCAATACCTGCACTGCTTGCACTGTGCATTGATTAAATACTCAGCAAGAAGCTGTTCCAGTTTCTGAAGAAATGCTTTGTACTTAATTTTGACCCATTTAATCTGCTCATGTCTACGTGAAGATTTCTACTGTTACATCAATTCCTGTTTAACGTGGGCAATTTTTGCATACAAAAAGGATGGAGATTCTTCCAAGCCATTTGTGGTTAGCCATGTTCTGTATATAGATCCATCAGTCGTTCTAGCGGACAACAAGGCACCAGGGCTCCGCTTCATAGTGAACTCCTAGGAGATACTGAACGGCGAAAGGGTGCTTCGCTGCCAGCTTATAACACTTAGTTTTATACAAATTTTCATCTTTGAATGTAATTCATAGTCTTTACTAACATTTTATGTAACTGCTGTTTTGTGATTCTTTGTGCTTTGTTCTCCAAATACTGCTGGGTATATAGTAAAGCTTCTAAGGGTAAGCTTTAACTTATACAATGGATATTGATATAACAAACTGTTTTTATTAAAGTTCTCTGCAAAGTGTCTTGCTTTTAGGAGGATCAAATTCTAGCTGAACTTGTGATCAGCTGTTTTGACTTTTGCCGAAGTAATGGTGTAATGGCTCACTACTGTGCAAGAAATTGGATGAACTTTCTCACAAAGTTTATTTAACTTGAAACAGCCTGTTCTAGTGTGACTAAATCTTCTGGAAGAAATCTTCTCTTTTTATGTTGAACTAGAATCAGTTTGACCTCAGACATTTTACTCACAAATGTAATTTAGCGTTTATGCTACTCCTTCCCTGCGCTGCTGTGCGGATTACATCAGTTATAAAACAAAACATGACTAGCTATTTTTGTTGCTTTGCATGATTTCAGACTTATTTGGAAAAAAAAAATCCGACTTCTTAAACCCTTTCTAATTACCAGTTTAGACTCTCCATAAAAGTTCAAGCCCTACTTGTAAAAAGTTAAAATATATATATGTTTTTCTTCTTCAGATAATATCTCCTACGGCATTGTTTTTGGCTGCAAAAGTGGAAGAACAGCCACGGAAACTTGAACATGTTATTAAAGTAGCACATGCCTGTCTTCATCCTCAAGAGCCACAACTGGATACAAAGAGTGATGTAGGTGGAAGTCATGGTTTTAAAGATAATCAGATAATCTGTTACGTTGTCTTGACTGGATTATTGCTGTCTGCAAACTAGAAAACAAAACCCTTGTTTTTACACCAATTAAGTCTTTTGTATTACTTAAGATAACTTATTAAAGACTCAAATATTTGTGTTACGAAACTTGAAGAGATTGCTCCATCCTGAACTTGCATTATTTTTAAGATGTGTAATAGAAGAGCAGATGTTAAACAAGTGGTTTCATGCACAGTTCTGTAAGCCGCACAGTTTGCACAGGGAGGAGTCCAGGACATGGTGTTTGTCTTTCCCAGCCAGAGGCTCACTGTGCACTGTCATCTGCATTCCATTTTAAAGGATGTGGTATGGTTCTCAGCTGTTGCCTCTGCTATACATTAGTCTTCCTTTCATTTGCCAAATTTGTCCAGCTTCCACCTACTTTATAGTCTACTCATCCTGAGGTGAGTCTTCCCAGCACATGCAAGGAAGCTCCAGACTTGTTCTGCTTGAAGGTCAGGCTGGACCTGAGCTGATGTATAAAACTATTTGAGCATCTTTGCTTTGCTCCCTGTTCTTGGAATGACACATGAAGGTAATATATATATATGTATGGATTTGAGCGCACAAGCTTAAGATAGCTTAACCCAGGCCAGCTGAGTATCTCCAGCTGTATTTTAAAGTACTTGCAAAAGGCATAGCCTGCCTAGAGGTATTTGAGTTGATTTGCACTGGCAAACCTTCATAAGTGTTACGGCATTCCCTTCCCTTCTCCCAAAAATGCTTTGTTGCAACAGATCATGTGAGATCCAGACTAAGCAAATCTTACTGTGAAAGATGGTTAGGCTGATATAACTGAATTTAAGTAACACTTATATTGGTAGAGGAAAGTATTGCCACAGTGAAGTCTTCTGAGTTGGCAGTGCTAACTGGTTTGTGTCGATAGTACCAGTATTCAATAGGAAGTGTATGATTAAGATTTTGAGACAATAGGTAGCTGCGGCCTGACCTGTTTGCTTGTTTGTTTCAGGCGTATCTTCAGCAAGCCCAAGAGCTGGTTATACTTGAAACAATAATGCTTCAAACTTTAGGTACGTCTTTCTAATTATCTCCTGTGCATCCAGTCTTACTGTGAATAAGTAATGGAACCTAAGTAACTGGATTTTTGATATGTTGTTAGTACACTAGAATTTTACTATTTTTGTTCTGACCTGGGAGTTTCATATTGGCAGTTGCTGTTGTATTCACTTTGGAGAGGAAAAAAATCCGTATCTATACTTCTGAAATAGATGCTTCTGACGGTTTGATGGGGTAGAAACGAGTACCCATCCAAATAGGTTTTACTCCGAAGTAGTAACTACATTGGTATTTCTTCACATAAGGGAACATGTCGTACTAGGTTAGCTGTGGATGTGTTCTGAAGCAGTCGGGAAGACCTTTATACCAGGTGCTCTTCCTCATTTTGCCTTTCAACAGAAGAACATTATGTAATTCAGTGTGGTTACTACCTCTGAACATCAAAAGTCATAGTGTAACCATCTAATGGATTCAGGTGAACCCAAAATTTGAAATTGAATGTTCTGGCAAGAAATTCTTCTGGTGTTAAAGTACCATAAATAAAGGCAATTACAGCTAGCAGGCCAGAGAGTGCTGACTTACTCAGATATTCTTAAATACCACTTTGAGTATATTGTGTTTTGTTTTGTTTTGTTTTTTTTTTTTAAAAAAAAAAAAGCTAATTGTAGTGACCTAATTCTTAAAATAGCATCATAAACAAAGAAAGGTTTCTTAAGTCACTGACCTACAAATTGATTTAATTTGTAATTTCATAGATGTAACATGTTTAAGTCCCGGAAATCAATTAATAAAGTGCGCGTGCACACACATGCATTTCACTGTGTCTGTAATGTAGCTTTTACTGACTTGTTAATGTGCTATAAACTGTTCAGATATGTTCAACTTGAAAAATACAGCAGCTTCACAAGCATATATTTTTTTAGTACTTGAGGTTACTGAAGGGAATGTTTTACTAATTGATCTTGAAACTGCTATGCCGTCTACCATTGAAATGTATGAAGAAGTGGGGAAAAAAAGGCAGCTACATTGTGTCACTTGATCTTCAGCACAAAGATTTAACAAGCATTTTAGATCTATGGGGAAAGGGAGGGAGTTTGGTTTTTTATTTAACAGCTGGAAATGTAAAGTTCTAAAACACTTTCTTAACTCTTCAGGTTTTGAGATTACCATTGAACATCCGCACACAGATGTTGTGAAATGTACGCAGTTAGTGAGAGGTCAGTGACTTTTAACGGCTCCTGTAAGTCCCTTTTTACCTTTCTAGTAAAATTTGAAGGTGACGTTATTTGTCTAATATGATCTTCACCAACTGTCTTATCCAAAGACTTTGTTTAAAGCTAATTACTAAAAGCTGGATCTTAGCTTGTAGAGTCTGATAAAGAGTCCATTTCTCTGTCTTTCATAATTTTTTGCTTGCTTATTAGCTTTGATTTTAGTAATGACTGTTCCATGTTTTCTTAAATGACAGAAGCAGTGAGTAGTTTAAAACTGCACAGCCACCTGCTAATATTTAGTATCACTCTGGGTTGATTGTTGTCACTCTGAAGTAGTTTTACTGAAGGAAGTTTGGTCTGCAAATCAGTTGCTGGCTGATGCGAGCTTTCTGCCTAGCAAATCTTTTTAGGTAATGAACTGAGGGATAAAGAGAGTGCACGGTAGGTTTGATATCACGTGCAAATACTTCCAAGATGTGACTAATTCTTTTTCTGGGGTAGGGCATAATTACTTGTTTTGCATGGTACCACAAAACCCCAAACTTCTGTTAAGCAGTCGTATCCTCTAACTTGCATGCAGCTCATTCATGGGACTCAGGCTAGAAACCTGGTTTGTTCTTTAATTTTTTTTTTTGTTGTTGAATTTTGGCACACCTTCTTAATTCTTACATTGATTTCCTTTGGGGCATTAGAAAAAAATAATCTCATGAGGTGGAGGATGAAAAAAATTAGAAATCAGTTGTAAAAGCACGTAGAATAAGCTTTTTCACTTTCATTGTGTTCCTTAATTAGAAAGTGTTTGGAAACGATTAGACCATGGTGGTTAGTCTTTAGTCTTCAGTTGTTGCACTGAAAAATGCAAGTGCTTCAAAACTTTTTGTTTTTCTCTATAAAATGTAGGATGGTTAGGTGCAACTTAATCATGTTACCTAGATCTGGTTTGTAGTAACTCTAGAATTAATGTAGTTCTTTGAAGAAACAGTGTATCTCCTTTCTCATTTTGAAGTAGATTACTGGTGTAGCGTGTTCAGAGTTCATTTCTGAGTAGGACTGGTGCTCTGTGTAACCTACCTGTGTACAAAGTAGCTTTATTGCTATTCTTGCTATAAGATAATGATTCTTTGCTTTCTGTCCCGATTTGATTTTGACTCAGTGCATAAGTCCAATAGCACCTGTAGTCTCAACAGTCTGCATCGGCAGCTCTGGAGGGTTTTACTTTGGATTTTCTTTGCTGTGGGTAATTATAAATGTGAGCACATATTTTGGTGTTTGTGTGAGCCCCCACACCTCTGCTTGGTATTTGGGGCTGCTGGTAGGGGTGGCAGGCGATACTGCAGCTGTATCAGGAGGTACGTGCTACTTTTTAAACCTGACATTTTAAAGCTAGTATTTAATGTCATCACAGTTTAACAAAATACTTAGAATCCAAAATTATACCAGATCTTGAAATGTGAAGATTCCAGTGAGGACTGGAAATCCATGTACCGTGTGCATGCAAAGAGAACGTCATAGGTCTGATGCTTGAAAATCTACTCACTGGAGTAGGTGTGCTCCTTAGTATGTGTGTATGCAAATGGAATTCTTGTCAGCATATGCTGCTCCGAGGGGTGGTGTAGGCTGTGAACACAAGACTTGAGTACTTCATATTAAAACAAATCAAACCAAAACAACAACAACAAATTAATCCATAAATTAAAAACATTGATCATGAAATCTGTAGTCATGCATGCAAGTCAACCAAGTAGAGAATAATTGCTGTGGAACTTTAGTCTAATGTACTGGCTGAATAAACAGTTGAACTTTTGAGCACAATTATACATCTTCAAAGGTGTGGTGGTATGATTTTAGTTCTCTATCTCTTAACACTTATTGGACAGTGCGTTGTTTGAATGTGAGTAGGTACAATACTTAGATATCAAGTCCTTAAGCTGTCAAGATATATCTAAGGCTGTTAGTGTTAAGCCTTTAGTGCCACAGAGACTGACTGAGAAGTTAAAGAAATGCAAGGTTGCTTCACCCACTTCTGGTAACACATGTTCTTGGACAAAAAGCACTATTTCAGAGGACAAACAGATACCTTTTTGTTAAAGGTGATTAAGTTATCCCATACTATTATGATTTAAACCTTCAAAGGTATGCTTGGGGTAAGAAAGAAGAGAGGACTATAATGTGGCTGACTATTTAAGTATCAAAAGAAAGGCAACAAAGTTGGCTGAGGTCTCCAAATGAAATTCAAGCTTTGGCTTAACATGTGTGCACTGAACTGCCGTACGGTGAGAAGATGCCCTGGTCCCTCAAACTTTTGCTGGCAAAACTTAATTAAGCAGCTACGAGGATGGCTGATTCTCAATATCACTTTTTGTTGTCTTACATCCAGGGTAATGTGCTTTATGCTGTCACTAGTTCTTGTATTAATCTGTAAGCTACCACCTTTAAAAGCAAAATGAAAAAAAAATATGGTTCTGTTGATGATGCTCAAAAGATTCAGCAAAGTTCTTTGTCAGAAGAATGTCTACTAGTAACATACCAGAGTCAATTGCTGGAAGATGAACTTGTGGGAGCTGGTGCAAATAAATGTAATTGCTTCAACATACAGCTAAAGAAAAAGTTGAATTCTTCACCTCTAAGATTGAAAGCCTTTCTGGAGGCAGTATTAGACAACACGGGTCATTGTAGGTAAGGGGTGACTGGATAGATACATAATGATTCATGATGTTCAGTCATAAGGTATCTAATTATTCCTTCTGGTTTTCAGAGATTCATGGTTCCATGAAATTGTTCCATCTTTACAGTTTGATCAGTGTAGTAGACAAGGAAAATGGTGTGGGCTCAGTCATCTTTTCTGCACCGTTCTTCCTCAGTGTCAAGAGACTGAGAAGAGGAGACAGGATCATCAGTCCTTAGGATCCCACAGGTCCTCTCAGGAATCTGGAGGCAGTGGATCTGTGAAGGGCTGTCAGCAAGCTGCAGTGCCCATTCCAAGGATGCTCCAGTACTGAAGAGAGAAGAAAAAAGAAAAGCGAAACACAAATCACAAAAACTGTTCTGGTGTCAAACTGCCTTACTAGCTTGAGTGCTAGTTGAACGATCTGCAGTGAGACTTGCCCTAAGGCTGAGAGCATGACATGGTGTGGTCCTCTTAGCCTGATTTTTGCAGCAGAGCTTGTTCCCAGCCTGTGTCTGGTGGGACTTGAAGGGGAGGAATCTATATCCTCATCTCCATCTTGCGAAGTCTTCATTTTTTTCTGTGTTGGTACACAACCTTCTTTTGGAACTGAAGATTGGATTCCAAGGATTTCTAGGATTTTTCTCACTGCTCTGCAGGTTATCAGGTACCTTGAACACCCATGATCCTTACTAGGCTTTTGTGGAAGTTGCACTCTCAAAGTCTTCAAACATTCCATACTGTCTGTGTACACAGCTGCCATTGGTTAAATTGGGCTGATAAAGACCAAGGTGGCAGAAGAGGAGATGAATCTGAATATATCTGCTTTTTCAGAGGGTATTCTGATGAGCAAAATCTAAATTTTAGTATACTTAGTGTTGTGGAAATATCTTGAACACCAGCTGCAGCTGGTGTGTTTAACAGGCAGCCTTCAAATTCTGAACTGTCACCTCAGGCTTTTACAGGCCTGTTCCCAAGGTTTAAATACATTCAAGACAGTAAAGCCACCAGGACTGCTCAGACCTGAATGCCTCCACCATGGCCTCCTCCAGCCCTTTCCAAATCCAGTAGGCATCCACCAGCACACCGCCATTCAAAGCCTGGAGCATTTTTCCTTTTGCCCAGAAGGGATTCAGTAAGCTTGCTTTCTTCCAATACTGATGGCTTATCTGCAGTCCCCTCTTTCTGGGGAACGCCTACCTGTGTTCTCAGGGTCCTTGTCATGGTCAGCTACCACCCTCCTAAGGGTGACTTGCTAATCACATTCTCATGATTATCTCAAGATCCAAGATAACCTGGTGTTGAAGAAGAGATTCAGATACCTTGGAATTGCACCAGGTGAACTGTGTGGCTGTGCCTTGTAAAAAAAACCAAGCATTTTGGTTTCCACTTAGGACATTCTTGGAGACAGTAGCCTTTTGGACAACAAGTCCTGTTTCAAAATCTAAGTACTACTTTAGTAATCCTGTCTCATGCTTGCTTCTGCAGCAGTGAGGTGGGGTGGTTGTTTTAAATCACTTCTGAATGATAAAATATAAAACGGATTATTAATGGCTGGCATTGTAGTCATCAGTCCTGCAACCTGTGAATTGAAACAGAGAAGCTCTCCTGGCTTGTTTTGGCCTCTGCTTCAAGATTATTTTAATTTGGAGATGCCCTTTCCACTACTATAAAGGAAATAATACGCTAAATTATAGGAACCAAAATTCCTTAGCTTTAGTTTGAGTGGTGGATTCTATTAAACCAAAGCTCTCCTCAATGTAAGAGCTTGGGACAGTTGTTTTCAGTCGTGCCTTGTGTTACTGTAGGCTTTAGTTGTGAGTTGAAATTTCTTGTTGGTTTGGTGATGATGATTATTTAGCTGTAAATAAGTTGAAACAGTATCATGCTGCTTGTAGTATAGGTAAAGGTATTTAGCACACTGATTTTTTGATTGAGGCTAACATGTGTGTTTCAAGATGTGATTCTTTTCTTCCAGGTATGTGTGTTGATTTACTCAACTTTCAAGCTGATGTTAAATAGAAGTTTTCTGGCATCTGCTTTTCTTCCTTGTTCAAAAGTGACTTTTCAGTAGAGATGCTTTTTGGTCCAGTCCCTTAATTCAAACATGTAACTTTACAGAATATAGACATCGTTGAAGATCCTTTAAACATTACTTTGATGAAAAACAAAGAGCAAGACATAAATGTCAGTCTTACTCAACCATTCTGTATTTTTGTTTGTTTTGTTACAACAGTCTAATTTCACTTTCTTTTTTTGGTAATACTGCCTTACCTTTTTTTTTTCTGATGGGAGGGAGAAGAAAAGGTTGAACTCCATGGTTGTCTGGCATGCAATTACCACTATAGTTTGCAAACTAAATATTATAGTATAACAGTGTCACGTTGTCACTTCACCTTTTGATTATTATGAATTGGTAGAATTTGTGTGTGTAGGAACGGATCCTGTTAACTTGCTGCTTCTCAGGTTATGGCACTGCCCAGCTGCGTAGCTTAAAGACAAATCTGATTTAAACTTCTTGTCAATCATTAGATGTTGAGTTAAATCACACTTTTAACATGCTTTTTAAAAATTAAATTTTAAAAGCCATTGCAGTCTTTCTCAAACTTTATAGAAAGATGATTATTATTAAAAGTTTAACAGTATTCCCTTTGACATAAAATTCAACAATACACTTTCTGCAGGTAGCACTGATTTCAAGTGATAGTGTCAAAGTAAGAATTCAATGAAGGCTGCATTCAATCTTCAGTTAAAACCACTGTGCCCAGCTATTCCGTTATATGTGCGTTACAGTAAGTTCCCTTACTCGAGTGAGGAGCGTTGGGGTTTCGCTGGCAAGGGTCACTGCTAGATGGCTGTAGCAGCCTAAGTCCTTAGCATGTCATTTCTGGCACGTTGCAGTCTTGTGTGGGCTTTTTTCCTGACTGTAACTAAAATGAAGTTGTTTATTTCCTCTGGAAGCTTTACCATAGGCTTAACAAACGTGGACCAAACTGTTACGAGTATGATGCTCATGATTAAAGGGAGCAGAAAACTTGATTTTTTTGGTTTTTTGGTTTTTTACCATCTAGCTTGGGAGCTTGCCGTGTTGTAGCGCTTTG
Organism: Patagioenas fasciata; assembly: GCF_037038585.1. Classification (NCBI taxonomy): domain Eukaryota; kingdom Metazoa; phylum Chordata; class Aves; order Columbiformes; family Columbidae; genus Patagioenas; species Patagioenas fasciata. Next base: position 7,645,283 of record NC_092526.1, on the reverse strand, counting down.
GGACAGAGATGTGGCTGGTTTTGGGGAGGTGCGGGGGGACGGGAGGGCGTTCTCCAGCTGGCCTGCCGTGGCCCTCACCAAGAGCAGAACTTGCACTTTGCGATGAATTGGCTTTTACTGCCTCGGTGCAGTCCAAGGCTGTGCTAGGGATTGTCTGTACGTGAGGAAGGGGAAGCAGGTTCTTACCTAAATTTCTAGCGGAGAGCGTTTTTGCGGGGTGGATAAGCAAAGGCCAACTGGCCCGTGGGGTGAACCATGGGAGGGGCAGTGAATGGAATGACTGGTCCATCTCCAGTCACCGAATGTAACAGGCCCTCTATTTCTTGGAGAAGATAATTTTAAAGGCTCGTTAGTTAAATTTGCATCTGTTCTGTGGAAACACCAAATGGTGCTTTTGGAAGGTAAAATTGCTTTAATTTTGTTCTGAAACTGACAAGTTAGCACAGATTACTTAATCTCTCCATTTTTCTTTTTCTTACAGCAAGCAAGGATTTGGCACAGACATCCTATTTCATGGCTACCAACAGGTTGTTATCCTGAACCTCTTTGTTGCACTGTTGTAGCACACTATAGCTTCCTTTACTGCAGGGCCCCCGACATGTGTCTTACCCTTGTTGCACCAGGCGACTGGGCCATCTCCAGTGGTGGTACCTTCCTGGGTGCAGTGCGGTGTATTGGACAAGGGCCTGATGGCACAAAGGGGTTAAATGCACGATGAGAAGTGTAGTGGTGCTTTCTGATGACATTTTTCTCGATTGTGAGTGCATAAGTCTAAAATTGGTAGCCTGAATAGCAGCTAAAGATTACAAAGAGCTAAACTTAACCTAGAAATTCGAGCATCTTGGTAAGTACAAAACTATTTTTAGTTTACACTTGTAGTTAATGGCAGTTTTCTCTTAACTTTAATTATATTGATCCAATCTTAACTTATAAAATTGTAGTGGGCCTAAGATCTTTTCAACTAGCTGATTTTTCTTTTCAGATAGACTAATAGTGCTCCAATGTTCTTTCTTTTACAAACAGCTCTTTAATCTTAATGTATAGTTTTAAAACTTAAGTACTTACATAAATTTCAAGTTCTAGGATTCCAAATGGGGATTGTGTATACATAGCCTGTTGTAGAAAGATGGAATTTGAGAGCAGACTTCAGTCTTGATTTCTCAATGACTTCCATTTACTTCTTGCCAAACGACTTTGGGCTTTATTTAGAGGATTATCTTATGTGTAGATAGTTTTAAAGGCAATTATCTGCTGCTTATTAGAACTCTTCCAGATAAATATTTCTTGGTGGTTCCTTGATGGGTTCTGTATTTGAAACAGCTGTTAAGAAAAGCTGTGATAAAGCAGTGAAACTGAACCATTATTTTTGTGCTGCTGCCAGCTGGAAGCTGAAGGCAAGTTCACAAATATCACAGATCCAGGCCTAGTGGAAGCCAAACCCACAAGTAATTCACTTGGCCGCTGTGGAATTATTGGGGCCCTTCTTCTAGTTGTCTCATTCAGAGACTGCATCATCAGCTGTATGTTTTTACTGTAGAATTTTAGTTGACCATATTATACTACTTTCTTCTTAGTACTTATGTACAGCAGAATAACTGGTAAATTTATTTACTGTTCACACTTTTTACAGCAGAAGCAAATTTAAATTTTCTACCAGATAAATGCCATGCCCTTTGTTTTCTCAAGGCATTAAGATATCTTACAAAGTTTAATCAGAAATATGTTCCATGAACTAATGTTTAACTGCTGTTGCTTGACAAGTTCTCTTATTCTGTATGTTAATGGTTGATTTATTTGGGTTTTCTGTTTTACATGTTTGATTTCCTTTGGTTCCCCATTACGAAATTTGTGCAACAGCCTTCACCTTACTACATTCTGTCTTCAGTACAAGCCCACAGTGATAGCATGTGTGTGCATTCACTTGGCCTGCAAGTGGTCCAACTGGGAGATTCCAGTATCAACTGATGGGAAACACTGGTGGGAATACGTAGATCCTTCAGTTACTCTAGAATTACTAGACGGTAAGCAATATCGCCTTTCCACATCTTCAAAGTCAAGGGTTTATTGATGTAAAAACAGGAGCATAGGATAGTAAGAGCATAGCTTTAAGCCTAAACTAAGTCTCACTGACTTCACATACTGGATCCTTGGGTGAGAGAAAGCTTATAGGAGAGGGGAGAACTTTGGAAAGCGAACTTAGTTTTGAGACCCTTTTTATTTCATCCTGTGGGCTGGAGCATCCACTAACCTCTTGCAGGTGCAGGTTAGAATCTCGTTTTTAAGCACTTTCCAGAACCAAGGAAGAGATGGAGATCAACCGGTGCAAATCTGTGCAGTCCTGATGATTTTATGTGCATCATTGCTCCAAGTTTATGGCTTCACTGTCACTAAAACAAATGTTCTTAAGGCTATACATAAAATTCCCATATTTATGAAGGTAGTTCTACATTAACAGTTTGGTATAGCTTACGATACCTTAAACTCCTGTAAAACATTTTTTTCTTGTTAAATGGCTCCTTTCCAGAAGAAAGCATATATCTAGGAGACGGTATACCTAGAAGTTCACTATTTTTTTGAAATAATACTTATTACAGTGGAGTCTGAATTTAAGGTCCACCTATGCTAGTGCAGGGGAGGCAGTAGCTTCTAGGGCTCTCAGATCCGTGTACTGGACTTTGCTGTTAGATGGAGAGTGAAACGCTTGTTTCTGAGTAGTGGTGGAGGCCTCCAGACTCGGTATGGTCCAGCACAGCTCCTCATGGCCTGCTTTTCTCTTCTGCTCA